>NC_137172.1:69681131-78826131 GCF_951804945.1 Podarcis cretensis
GGAGCCCATACATCTCTGAGAGAGACAGAGCTATATAAATGGGCAGAGCTAGATTTCACTGGTTCTGGGGAAATCTATGGAACTCTCTTGTTGAGGTCAAAAGAGCAGATGCTGTTGGACTCAAACTCTCATGATCACCAGCCAGCATGGCTAATCACTAGGGGGGATAGGAGTTGTGGTCCAGCAACAAAGGGAAGACCACAGCTTCTTTAGGTGCTCAGTCATTCGTATGGGCTCCTATGATCCTTTCAGCAGAAATTTGCTGACTGTGACCTTGAAAGCCATTGATGGCTTTGACCTGCCTATCTAAGATAGCCTGCTCTCTGCATGGCCTGTGAAGTGCCAGGAGACCCAAACAGGGAGTCCTTGCAGCCACGTTTTGGCAACGTATCTCCTGCAACACTGAAACAGCAGATTATCTAAAGGAATGGCAAATTTGACTGTAATGCCCCACCTAAGTAGCATTAAAGGCCACTTCAACTGACTCGCTACCTTGCTACGTAGCTTGGGGAGCCAATGCAACTCCACTTAGCCCATCGATGCCTCACCCTGAGGTGTCTAAGCCACTTGTTTCCTGGTGAGAATGTCATGCTGGCCTGAGTGCTTTCTCTCCACACACTGCCTATGAAAATCACCATCTGAATGGGCCTCAGCCTTACAGGAGAAGAGAACAACTACTGTATGTACAGGCAGGGCTGAAATGGACTGGTGTGGTTTTTCCACAAAGGAGCAAGTTGCTTCACCCCGCTATGTGGCAGGTCTGGCCCTGTTATTTCTGCGTTATTGGAAAATGAGAGAGAAATTAATTTGTACGACTAATCATATCTGCCAGCTACACATTTTCTGAATTTTTTTAATGTACTTTCTTTCTAGTCCAAAACCCCAAGGAAGAGAAAATGTAGGCTTCATATTAGCAATATGAAACCTAATAAGAAGACTCTTGGGAGGCAAGCAGAGACATCTTGCAGTTCTGTAGGAAAGAAAGGATCTCTGGAGTCACGGAGAGGGGCTTGTTAGCATCTGGACAAATAAGGGTTATTTTACAGAATCCTCCATTCGCCCACACACTCCAGCATTCTTATACTAAAGCAATTCTCTGACGCTTTTTTCCTTTTAAACTCATTAGCACCAGACCAATTTTCTCAAAGATTATTCTCTTTCATTCTAAATTCTCTTTCAAACAGCACTTCTCGCCTACTGGAAGGATGTGTAGGCTGCCGTCCTATAAACAGTTACTTGGGAGAAAGTGTCATTGAACTTAATGGGATTTACTTCTGAGGAGGGATAGGGAAGAAATTCAGTTCTCCTAATTTGCGCTTTCTGAAACACTACGAGAATTTAAACACAGCCATCTTTAGAAAGTCACACTCCTCTGAATTTTGTAATGTATTTTCCCATCAAAGTATTGTGTGTTGAAATGCATATACTGTGGGGAAGCATGCACAAAAGTGCATATATTGGTGAAAATAACACACAACAAAATGCCTTATAGTTGGAAAAATATGCTTTGCAAAAATGTGCATATTGGGCACATTACACACAAAAATATGGATATTAGCAGAAAATTGCACTAAAATGCTGATGGATTTTCATGAGGACTTAAAAAAATAATAATTTGTGAACTGATGTGGAAATGTGAAGATATGCCCTTCAGTCTGAACAAAATGAGAAACAGAAAAAGCAAATTGACAGAGTCACCTCCCTTGCTTCCGAGTAGGATCCTTGCCTAGGATTGCATAGTTAATTGTTCAGTCTACGGACTATGTTGAACTGAGGCTTAAGATTTGTTTCTAATAATTAGCCAGGGTTAATTTTGAAAAATGAGTCAGATTAAGACCAAGGCAAAGGGCTTAGGGATTATACTGCAGGCAAAAAGGAAAACCTGTAGGGATATTTTGAATAATTTTTGCAGGGGCCTCTTTAGGTAAGTTTTCAATAAACAAAAAACAGTAACATTGACTTACTGTCAATATTAATTACCCATTGTGTATATAACACACACTAATAATAAAAGTGAGAATCCTCAAACACACCTGCTCTGTATCTTCCTAACTCATGAAGGAAGGAAGGAAATTGCTTTGGTTAAGGAAACTGCCATACCGACAATTACCCACCTGTTCTCAATTTAAATGGTGTTGATTACAAAGTTAACACAATTACATTTCAGATGTAAATTACAGTCTCCTGTTTTTTTTATGTGCACTTAGACTGTTGTTGGCACATGATCTAGGGAAGGGAAGGACATTAGGTGATTTTAAAGGGGAATTGCTATAGTTCACAAGGGGTTGGGGAAGAGCCTTCGAATCCTGTGGGAGTTACAGAGGTATTGTAGAAATATAAGCATACAGTAAGGGCTGTATTATGCTCCTCTGTGCTACACCATAGCTACCTTAAAACTAGTAGTTCAGCACTCTGGGCAAAACAGACTATTTAGGCTTTTTGTTACATATTTGAATGACTCTTTTTTGTCAGAAGAAACATGAGGCAGCCTACAAAGTGGTTTGCAATTGTGTACATGTGAGGATAGGTGCTCCTGCCAAAAAACTCCTGTTGCCACCTGAGCTGAGAAAATGCAGTGCCTCTGGATTGCATAGTTAAATAGAAATACTACTTACAATATGCCAAGAATTATGATGTATACGGTTCAAAAAAGAATCTACTCATTGTCTACCTAAGATTTACCTTATCATTTTAGTCAGATTGAAACTTGGTTTTCAACACTTTTCTAAAATGTCCTGAAAGTTTTTGGTAGGAAAATTACCAACTTTTCATTGCCCATCTTTGGAAAAACCAAAAAGCAGAAGGCCAGACTTGGGTTGTGATGAAGTCTTGTAACAAAGTACATTATACGTAAAGGAGTAGGCTGCAGAAGGGATATCAAAATTGTTAAGATTGGATATTGGCCAAAATATCCTCTCCAGAAGTCCTTTTTTATTATTATTGTGCATTGTGATGATTTGTGCAACCAGTAAGGGGCAACCCAAATAGTGAAAGTGATGGAGCAACTCGCATATGAGTAAAGGCATTAGGGACTTTTTAATTTAGAGAAAATGTAAGTGATATGGTAGAAGTTTATAAAATTATACATGTCATGGATAAAGTTGGTAAAGAAATGTTTTCCTCCCTCTCACATAACACTTCAACTTGTGGACATACAATGAGGCTGCATGATGAAAGTTCATCACAGAAAAAGAAAGCACTTCTTCACTCAGCATGTAGTTAAACTATGATATTCATTCCCACAGAAGGCAGTGATGGCAGCATGTCAAACTGAACCTGAACAATCTATGCAAATCTCCCAATTGCTCTCTCAGCCCAGCATAACTTGGTTATGTCGGCCATTTTGCTAAGCAGTAAGGAGAATTTTATAACACATCAAGGGCAGTATAGTAATCTAATGGGTCTATGATGGTATTCCGCTATTGCCTCAAAGACTGAAGTGATGTGTAAAACTGCAAGTGATATAGAATCTTGCCTATACTCTTCATAATTTTGAATAGTGCTTTGAGTAGAAGTTCCTCAGATGATCTAAGTGATCTAACAGGTCTATATAGGGGAAAGTGGTATTTCAGATACATTTGCCCTGCTATGGATTTTATGACAACTAGGTTCAGCTTTGGGGGTTTTTTGCCTCTTATTTGTATGCCAACTTTTTGATATCACTGCTGAAATATGTTCACTTCCCTATTTCTTCTGATCAGTTTGTATCTGTGTTACATTAAAACCAGCAGGGTCACCCCTGCTTCCTTTTTGCCACCAGCTGCTCTTTAAACTGGCTATCGTTTTGTGCCTTGGCTTCATTTATATTTTTCATTTTCTTGCAGTAGGGGGCAGTCCTCCTCTAATAAATCTCACAGTGGAGAATTTGCGAGACTGAGGCACAGGAAGAGGCAAATATTAGAAGATATGATTCCTGTTCCTTCAGGTTATTTTCTTACCCTTGGGTGGCACTAAAACAGGAGGGCTGGAGAGGCTTAAAAATAAAAAAAAAAGTATAGGGAAATTTAGAGTTAGAATTTTGGAGTCCACCCAGCCAAGACTAGTGCTAAAATAGATGACTCCCCATGAAATCTTTTCAGGATAATGAACATGACTTTTCCGAGACTGGCTGCTCTTTTTATGTGGAGAGATTTCTGTTACCGATAGCGAAGACTTGGATTGGGAGGATGCTGACTTCTCAGGGACCACATGCAAACTCTATTGACACAAATAAGTGAGGTAAATTGTTGAAGAATTCCCAGTTGCATTACACTATGCAGCTGACATTTCCCCACACACAAAGTTCACCAGACTGAAAGGTCTGTTGCTCTTTCATTTTAAAACCTCCCTTTCTCTCCCACTGAGCTACCCATACTGTGATATCTGTAAAAGGCAAAGAGCTCATTCACTCAAGTTGGGTGCTAAAACAGACGGAGCGTCTTGCATCTCCCTCCCTGATTTAAAAGTTGGAAAGTCATCCCGATTTTTACTGACTTTTATTTAACATTAAAGCCCAGTCAAGCTCGCACTGGTTTTAGTTATGTGATGTACATAAAATGCAGCATAACCTGTGAAGTTTTGAGAGCTGAGGTGAGCTGTCGTTGATTGAAGAGATTGCTCTGTTTTTTAGGTATTCAGTAACAGGGTTCCAATTTCTCATCAATTAATATCACTGTGGAAATAACTGTGTATTTTGACAGTCACTAGAGATGGGTGAAATTCAATTCAGCTCGTATTTCAAGGCAAGCTTACCTAATCCACACTTTCTGAAATATGTGAGCTGATAATGTATTAGGGGAAATGACCATAAAAACATGTATATATTTTCATGGAAACTTATTAATTTAAAAAAAAAAATCCCAAAGAAAGCATGTGGAAATGGGGCAAAACTGAAATTAAGACTAAATCAATCAATCAATCAATCAATCAATCAATCAATCACAATGGACAGATCGGTGTTACTGGACCAATAAGATGTTGAACTAGATGGGCGTTTGGTCTGATCCAGCAAACTCTTCTAACGTTTGTATGTCTTACACACAGAAAAACCTAAAGAAGAGAAGGCAGAGGGAATTGTGTGAGCCTTAGGTGTGTTTTGTACCTATAACAGTGATTTGATTTAAATTTAAAAGCATTTATACACCGCTTGATGTTTCAAAGATCTCTAAGTGTTGCACAGTCTAAAACAAACAAATGATATAGAATTAAAACATGAAACTAATAATGTAAAACCAGTAAAACAACAATATGGAAGCTCACTAGGCCACGTCGTCTGTTGAGCCTTGCCTATTGAATTCAGGCTCCATAAAGGTTTGTTTGTTTTGTAAATGCATTACTTTGTGTGCGGGATTATATCTAGCTCTCTGGCAAAGCTCCCATGTGTGGCCTGCAGCAGGGTTCCTCCTAGGCTTAAGGAAGAGAGGAACAATGGATTTTGGGGAGCTTGCGGCTGTTCTGGTGACAGTGAACAGGAAATCACTATGCCGGAATCCAACTACACACAATTCAGTGTTTTTAGACGTGTGGCAAATACTTATTAGGGAATACAAAGAAAGTTTTAAAAGTGATACTTTTGGGAAGGGGACAGGAGGATTTTGCCTCCAACTTGTCATCACATGAATAACAGTTAAGTGTTGCTGTGTAGCTAATTAGTATGGCGCAGATCAGCACTCTCGCCACTGCCCGTAATTTATGTTTGTTGCTTTGCCAGTTTCCCAAAACATTAATAAGCATTTTAATATTTGATAAGGCAACCTCTAAATTATGTAAAATAAAGCTAAGCACTATTAATACCCAATAGGGCACATTAAAAAGAGACGTCAGGAGCCTCCGCACAGCAGAGCACTTAACTCACACAGGAAATGGCCTTCCCTACTTGATACCTGAGACCATAATGACAATTAAAAGAGGCTTTGGGGTTTCCTGATGGAGCTGGGAAGCTCACAAATTGTTTTTGAACATTTCATAACAGAATGAAACCTTGTTCGAGTTCAGCTCACTGAAACATCAAAAGGCTTCAGTTCCCAGGGCAATCACTCCTGTGGCTCATTCTGCGGTTTGATCCATCAGGTGTCTGAGAGGCATGGTTTCCTTCATGATAAATGTACAGATTTTGCAAAGTTGTCAAAAATATTTTCCTCAAGGAAGCATTTATGCTGGAAGGAAGTCACACTTCCCCGGCACTCATAATTCAATATCTTGTCAGTGGTAAAATACAATTATTTTTTCCCAGCTAGTGCTGCCTCTAGGATCACAGGAAGCATGAATACCAGTTTCTGGGGAACAATAGATGCTATTGCTCACCTGCCCTGTTTCTGGGCTGCCTATAGGCATCTGCTTGTCCATCGTGGGAAACAGGATCCTGTACTGAAAGAGCTCTTTGGTCTGGTCTATAAGAGCTCTGCTTATGTTCTTAAGCTATATTTGGAGTGCTGTGTGGATTAATGTGATTGGGCTCGTACCGTGGCTTCATCTTGGGAAATGCTCATATCACCACTGAAAGAATCACAGAATTGTAGAGTTGGAAGACCTCAATAGTGCAACCACCTGCAATGTAGGAATCACAGCTAAAGAATCCCTGACAGAGGATAAGCACCATGCCACAATGGGTGAGTAGGGCACTTAATTCCATAATAAATAAAATTGCCAGCACTGGGAGCTTTTTTTCTTTTAATTGACACCATTTGCCCATCCCATACACATTCCATTCCCTTGTTGACCCCCTCCCTACATTGTAATTTTAATTTTCTTTCCTATGACCTCTGTGTGCTCCCCTCTTCCACTGGTCCACTCCAGAGCCTGACTGGTTCAAATTAATTCAGTAAAAACCAGTAATTAAAGACCTTAATTACTTTGCTGCCTTACCTCCAAAATCTGATAAAGATGTGAAAAGACATGGGAGAGGTAAGACTTTCAGGGGTGGATCCTTTTAATCTGGTTTACTCTCCCTCGCTTTCCCCCAAGCTCAAAGTCGAATGAATATTGCAGCACCAAGAACCCACCTCCTTGTAAGCATTCTCTGCACAAGATTATCCCATCCATTATGTGGATACTATGATGCTAAACGTAACTTCTGAGTGGTTTCCTCCCTTCAGTTGGAAAGGTTCTGAGTTTCCCCCAACCTTCTTGTAGCTTTTGTTTTCTGATGTGGGGTAGACAACTACTTCAACCCAGGACTCCCTTTAACCCAAGCATGCATTTGGGGACATATTTCTTAATCTTTTACAATATATTTGCATGGTGGAAGTGTTCCTGTTGCAACTCACCTTGGATTAAGCTGTTTCCCACCAGCTAAAGGCCACTGTAGGCTTCATCTTTTATTCTTTATTACTGGAAACCGCCCACTATCAGTGTCTCAGTCTTATCCGGATTAAGATTCAGTTTGTTGGCATACAGTCCATTATCAAGGCAAGACAACGGTCCAGCACATCCACAGTCACACTGGTGCTTTGCTGAATTATCTTATTCCTTTTCACTCCATACTTCTGACTAACCTTTGCATTGAGATCCATCCTTCACCACTCTTTTTCCTCATTCCTTTAGTAGCTTATAACTTCTCTTGAAAAAACAGCAACAGAAAAATGATTCTCTGTTTTCTGGAGTTGGTCCTCATGACAATGCCCCTTTGCTGCTGTCATGGTCACTTGCATTTGGAATGCCAGAAATATATGACCTATAGATCTCTGGAGCCACCATAATTTCTACATCCTTCTTTCTAAAGAGCCGCACCAGCATTTTGATGGTTCAGGGAGAGTTGCCAAGTCAAAACTACTAACCGATCTATCCTGATAGTTCTTTCTGCCAAACAGCTAGCATATATACTGCCCTTGTTTTTCTTCCTCCTGCCCATTTCATTAACTATCTGGATAGGGCAAGGAAAGACACAGAGCTGTGTATAGAAATGCAGACAACCTTGACCCTTTCTATTGGTAGCTAGTGATTTACAGTTTTTATTTCACTCACTTGAAAACTTTCCAGTAGCTTCTACTAAAACACGAAGCCAAACTGAAATCAAATTTTGAAATCAGTTTAAAAGCAACCACTGATTGAAAAGTAAAAGCATAAGCAATCAGAACACTTAAGAGTTTAAATGCCCACCACTCCAAATTTGGTTCATACCTGTGAAAAGCTAAGGTGGACTTCTGTGGAGAGCTTGTTTGATAGAACCAGGACCATGACACATTGATCTGTCTTTTTATCCCCAAGAACCTTGCTTTCTGAACTTTAGGGGCCTTGAACTGCCCTCACACTATCTCCATATGTGCCAGTTCTCATGAGGACTTAATACCCCCCCCCCCAAAAAAAAAACCTTTTGTAGAAATTAGGCAAACTGAACTCAAGATTGTGTGGGGAGAGGAACTGAAAATAAACTGAAATCTATCCAAATTAAGCCCATTGAGCCGAGGAGGGGACAATCAGTTATTCCCACATTTCCTTTAGCTTATGCCTGTTCAGGTACTGAGGGAGGCCATCCTTCAGCATCTGCTCCCGCTCCCCATTCTCACAGCTCAGGGTTGGTGAAACAATTTCACCCCCAAAGGAACCCACATCCTGCCTCTGGGTCCTTATATTCCTGGTGGCAAGCCTTGGGAATTCCCAGTTACATTAAAGGTACCACTGAGAATCTCCATTCTTCCCCCACAGTGCTACCACGAGAGAGGGAGCAAGTCTCTGCTTAGCCTACCTCCCTCCACCTGCCCAGGATAAATTCCCATAGCTCACATTGGAGATCTTGCAGGAAAACATTGCTGCTCATGTTAGTGGTTTTGGAAAGGGCTGCAACTCAGTGGTAGAGTACTGTATCTGCTTTGTATGCATAAGATCCAAGGTTCAATCCCAGCATCTCCAGCTGGGAATGTTCCTGGCTTGAAACCCTGGAGAGCTGCTGCCAGTCGGTGCAGACAACAAGAAACTAGATAGAACAAATCCCTGACTCCCTGTAAGGCACCTCCCTGTGTTACTGTGTCTGACAGGTGAATGTTCTGTGCTGTAGAGGTTCTTCTCTGACCCATCAGAGAAATTACAACAGAATTAGCACCCAGCATGATTCTGAGGAGGCAGATAATAATCTTGGCGAGCATGTCTGATCTCTTTGCTTTGACTATACATTAGCCTCTCTGGAGACAGATTACTGTCCAGCCTACTAATCTACAGAAAGCTGTAAAAAGCAGCTTTCTGGATAATAAAATCATTATTTTCTGATATTCACAGCAGCTGGCAGAAGAGTGAACCAAATGAACATCTATTTGCCGTCAAAGTGGAATACATGGCTTCCTATTTATATTTATCTACAAAAGGCAGCACCCAAAGGCAAGACCAATGAACATAATCACAGAATACAATCCTAGACCCTGCCCCAAATACACAACACAGCTTGTAGCAGAGTATTTTTTACCTATCGGCACTCCCCAACCACCCACCCATCTGATGCCACTGCAATAAATCCTACCATTTTAAACACAGATGTTAGGTCTCCTTTGATTCCAGCTGGCAAAATACTGTGAGCTGAAAGAAATCATTCATACTCACTTTCATACAGTTGAGAAGCACAAGACATGCAGCTGCCACAATGGCCACAATTGTTTTTAGCTTCCTCTACAGCAGGCATGGCCAAACTTGGCCCTCCAGCTCTTTTGGGACTACAGTTCTCATCATCCCTGATCACTGGTCCTGTTAGCTAGGGATGATGGGAGTTGTAGTCCCAGAACAGCTAGAGGGCCAGGTTTGGACATGCCTGCTCTACAGGCAGCTACATCAAGTTTCTTTTCTCACTCCTTCAGCTACGCTTCCTTATAAAACCCTGGCAAGAATTCATTTATCAGCAGCAAAACACCCAACAATCTCATTTGAGTGTCTTTCAGGTTGCGTTATCAACACTGCCACATCCTTTAGAACAGTGGTGTGGAATCTCCAGCCCCTGGCCTTAATTAGACCCAGTATGCCTTTTAAATTGGCTTGGGAGGCCATACTGGCCTCATTACTCCTACCGTTCCCTACACCTGACTATGAATGGAGCAGATATTTGTGTTGGGGTTTTTTTTAACAAGAAGCTGCCTAATTTGTACATCTCAAATGCATAAACCAAAACACAGCTCTCTTTTGAAGTCTGCACTTCTCTGAATTTTGTAATACAGATCTCCAACCAAATAACATGTAGCAAAATGCATTATATGAGAGGATTTTTTCTTCAAAAATGTGTATATTAGAAAAAAATGCATACAAAAATGTGTTCATGGAGAGAAAGTTGCACTAAAAGGCTGATGAATTTTCATGAGGTTTTTTTTTTAAAAAATAGTAATGCACAAATTGCTGCAGAAATGTGAAGAACATGATTTAAGATTGGAATATTATGAAACTCAGTGAAACCGATACTGACAGATTTTCCCCTCACTGCATCTCACATGATATGAATGGCAAGTAAAGATACTGGTCTCTGCCTAAAGTGGGAATTCGAGGCACTGTTGACCAACTGATCATCACTCATGCAAAGCTCTGCCCATCTGCAAGGACAAGGAGCATTGCAGGTGCCAGCGATCTGTTGACTGAAATTTGTCACTTGTGAAAATAGGCCATGGGGACCTTAGGCCATCTGGACCAATACCTGGAAATGGTTCCCAACCCCTGCTTTGTTACCAAGAAGATGAATTGGGAAATGAATACATCTCTATTATGCTGACAAATCATACATGTACTAGGGACCTATTTAAAATGCTCAGGTACCTTCCTGGAACTCCCTAGGTGTTCCATGTGCTTCATGATCTTTCTTTGCACTAAGTACACATTAAATTCATTGGACATATTCTATATAGCAATACTTGTTTCCAGGTTCTTGAACACTATAAGGCTTCTGCATTAGTTCATTAGGCTGGATCTTGTGTGTGGTGATGCAGAAAATTCCCAGTTCAAATCATAGTTTTGCGAACTCAATATTGGCTTTAGGCAAGACACTCATTCTCAGCCTCTATACTTGATTTGCAATAGTGGCATAATAAGATTGGCCTACCCTACCTTATAGAGTGGTTGTAAGGATTACTGAGATGATATACATGAAGCAGGATCAGTTCAGGGGTATGCTTTCCTAAACAAGGGCTGGTGGAAAGCCAATACTTATTGGGCCTCCCTTTCAGCTGGGAGGTCATTTCATGACCACTAGTGGGGGGAAAAACTGCCTCCATGTTACCACAAGGCATCATGAGGCCATGGCAAAACTAACTAGGTTCATTAGTTGATTGTAATGCCTTTAGCAGGTATTTAAACATGAACTTATCTAATACACACTTTCTAAAAGAATGCATGAACCAAAACAAAACCAAACTTTGAAATTTGCACTTCTCCAAATTTTGTGAAGCAGTTCTCCAGTCAAGTGATGTGTACAAGGTAAAATGTGTATTAAAAAATGTACAGAATGCATTGCATTGGGGGGGGGGGGATGCTTTGCAGAATTTAGGCAAAATTGCATACAAATATAGGATAAATTAACTCTCAAATGTCAATGATTTTCATGAGAATTTCTCTCTCTCTATATATATATATCAAACTGATGTGGACAATAGAATTTAAGGTTGGGAAAATGAGAAACTGAGAAAAAATGAGATTGACAGGTCCCCTACCCTGCCGTAGATTTATTGTCCCTTTGCTTTCCTTTGAGTTTATCCCCACACGTCTCCTACCCAAATCCCCTTTGCTTTATACTGCCTGAGATTTCCTGTTACTTCTCACCCACTAAACCACTTCTTATATTAAAGAATCAAATGAAGGAAGCAAACGTATTCCATGAAAACATGCCCAAAGGCAAGCCCCACAAAGACTAAGGGCATTCCACGGTAGCCTTTGACTGTTCTGTCATGTCATCCATATATATATGCCTTATGCTCCATAGCAATACAGCACAGGCCGTGATTCTGTGCCAGATGTCAGAAGCCTCGATTTCAAGAAACAATGACACCAAAGTCTGCCCGCCTCAAGGACACGGAGTTAGGCAGAGAGATGAATGCCACACTGCAGGGAGCCCCATGTGCCAACTGAGCTTGGATTTAAACTCAAATTCTGTGGGAGGCAAAGCCCCCATCAAAGCCAAAGATGAAAGCATAATCTCTCCTCTACGTGCTCTGTGTGCAATATGTGTTGGCGACCTGGCATGCTGCTCTTTTCCAAATGAGATTTCTCAATTAAGGAAATGGCTTTTTCCTGGGCTTGAACATCCTGGGCGTGAGCCTCTTGTTCTTAGCATGAACAAAAACGGCACGTTATAATCAAAGCAAATTCCTCGTTCATTAACTCTGCATCGGGAAAATCCCTTTTTGGAATACTACCTTTCAAAGATTGCGGCAAAATATTGATCCTCATATACAGCTGAGCTGTCATTGCTCAGCATAGCAGAGGTGACTTACACATAACAGAGAGAGGTAGGGGAGAAAACTGTGGGTGGGGGGAATCCCCTCAGCCTGCACTACCCAACCACTTCTGATAATGAGATCCTCAAAGCTTGGGGGGGGTACATTCATTTTCATTCATTGCTAATACGCCTCCCACCCCCTTAAGCAGATTCCATTTCTACTGCACCTCCTTCAGAGACTCCAGGAGCATAGATCATGTTAAGTTGTTGCAGATGCTTGGAAAAGAACCCCTGCAGTTATACACATGTTTGATGGTGGGATTATTCTTCACATCTTTTCCCCTCAAAGGCACTTTCAGCTTTACCACCTATTCCCATCTCTCCCACTCACTAATAAAGACTTCCACGTGTTTGTGCATGTTCCTTCAATTCTCTCTGTGCCAACGCTTTCTGTCTTATTTTCTCTTTGGATTTCTTCAAATGAATATTTCAGCCACAGCTTCGGAGCGGTTGTGAGACGCTTGGAGTGCTGATGTGAGTTTGTCTCCTCCACCATTGCAGTTGAAATTGTTCCTGTCACTCTGTTCCCTCGCTTTAAAAGCAGATAACCAGTCAGCTAGTGGAAATGAAGGAGAGCTTGGCAGTGGAGTCGCAGGTGTGTGGGCATGTTCTGATTGGTTTTATGGGCGAGATGGAAAGGTGAGATGATGTCTCTCATGTCCAGCGGGGTCAGATTAGAGATTTTTGACAGTCCTCTTAAACTGTGGCACCTATTGAAGCCATGGATGTGTTGGGGCTGGTGATATATAGCATGATATTTCACAGTGTCATAAAATCAATTCTCTCATACATCACTTACAATGTAATAAATGATCATTTACCTTATGGCACTATAACTTTGGGCATGTTTTGACATGTGGAAAGGCCCTGACTTTATTTTATTCTTTGCATCGTATTTTCAGAAGTCTGTTTTCAGTGACTATAGTGCATATCATCTGTGCATGTCATAGACGAGCAGTGGTACACGGGAATGGCATTACCTTCTTTGCTGATAATTTTGGACAGGTATATGCTCTACCATGGGGACGCAGGTGGAGCTGTGAGTTAAACCACAGAGCCTAGGACTTGCCGATCAGAAGGTTGGAGGTTCGAATCCCCGTGATGGGGTGAGCTCCCATTGCTCGGTCCCTGCTCCTGCCAACCTAGTTTGAAGCACCTCAAAGTGCAAGTAGATAAATAGGTACTGTCCCGGCGGTAAGGTAAACAGTGTTTCCGTGCACTGCTCTGATTTGCCAGAAGCAGCTTAGTCATGCTGGCCACATGACCCGGAAGCTGTACACTCGGTCAGTAAAGCGAGATGAGCACCGCAACCTCAGAGTCGGTCATGACTGGATCTAATGGTCAGTTTTCCCTTTCCCTTTACCTTACTATGCTCTACCACAGAAGACAGGGATAATTAAAACAAAAACAAAAATGGAATAAAAGTTACATTGAACTCTAATCTGATCCTGCTGACATGTGAAAGACATTGACTCACCTTTCCACTAGCAGTGGCAAGGCAGTGTTGCTTACCCAGTTTCCCTTCATTGTTGGTGCAAGGCAGCAGGGATCTCGGTGCAGTGCATGTGCAGTGGCAGAGCCTATTGCATACTCCAGCCACTGCAGCTCCATCGCATGTACCTACACGTACCTACAGGACCGCCTCTCCTGGTATGCCCCACGGAGGACTTTAAGGTCCACAAATGACAACATTTTGGAGGTCCCAAGTCACAAGGTGGTTGGATTTGTCTCAACTACGGCCAAGGCCTTTTCAGTACTGGCCCCGACTTGGTGGAACGCTCTGTCACAATAAACTAGGGCCCTGCAAGACAAAGCTGTTCCGCCTGGCCTTTGGTTTGGACTCAGTCTGACCCTTACATTTCCCTCCCCTTATGGTTTTGATCTATGAGCTACTATTAAAATGAGGCTGCATTTTAAATTGCATTTTAACCTGTATTTTAAATTGGTCCCCCCCCCATTATGTTTTCATTGTAAGTTTACTGGTGTTAGCCGCCCTGAGCCCGGCTCTGGCTGGGGAGGGGGGGTATAAATAAATTTTTTTATTATTATTTATTATGGAACTCCCTGCTACCTTGATCTACCCCTCTTCCTCTTAGAAACCAGCACCGCTATTTGGTGTTGGAAAGCTGGGTAAACAAAACTGCCTTTCCTAAGTTGCCCCACCAGGTGCTCCTGCTTTCCACTTGCCGAGAAAAGCCATAGACAGCTGAGTGGGTTTTCAGAACTTTTCCATTGCTCCACAAGTCCCTCTATGTGTTTGTGTTATCTGCCTTTATAGGGAGAAAGAGAGATGACATGCAGAATTTCAGTTGCTGAGCAATCAGGTTTTAAATTAGATTAATAGAAGAGGCTCCCACTTTTCTGTTTTGTTTTTTTTTATAATATTTTTATTGGGTTTTCACATTTTATAAACACAGACACACAGAGACAAAGACAACACATATAAAGCTTCATGTCCTTACATTCCTAACCCTAGTTCTTGACCTCCCCCCACCCTCCCTTCATACATCCTAATTCAATTGAATTAGCTCAGCAAGCTCATATCTCTCATCCTTTACATATTGTTGTTATATATATATATATATTTTTAAAAAATACTTGATTCTTATTACTTGGCCAAATTTTACTTATCCAATTTTCTTATAAATATTAAATCCTTTTCTAAGGTCGACCCAAATTCCTTCCACGAATTTCCCTTTTATCTTAAAAATAGGTCATAATAATCAAACACAAAAGTCATAAACATTTTTAAAATTCTTTCTCCCCCCCCCCGCCCCGGTTTCTGTCCCTTCCCAATGTCCCAATGTCCGCAAAAACAATTTTTAGCCTGGATTCCTCACACCTGAGGCCTTCAAGTCTCTGTCAGTCTCTCTCTGCCGATTTTGTTGGTAGCCCTCTTTGTTGGTCATCGGGTCTCGAAGGAGTTCTAGCTCAGTCTCATCAGATTTTCTTCCATCCAAAGTACTTGATACCAGCTGCTGCGAAAGGTCAGCTGATCTTCCATACTCAAAGAGGAAGCCCCAATCATATTTCTTGTTTCTTTTAAATTCAAATATTCCAAGTGTTCCAGGGGCTTCCTCCCTCCTCTTTCGCATATTTCGCAGATTTGTAATCCAAAGGTCTTCTTCTTTATGTTCTGGCAATGTAGGCTTCTGGTTGGTACTCTCCATCTGTACTGGCTCCACTCCTTGTTCCCTGAGGCTCCCACTTTTCTGACCTCCACCCTCACACTTGTGTGGAGCGTTCAACGGAGAGGATGGGCCTTTTTCTGCCTCATCATCCTCATCATTTTATTTGTATGCCACCTTTCTATAGTTAAAACTATGCTCAAGGCAGCTCTCAAGACAAAAGTATTTACATAATTACAAAAAAAACAAAATAATCATAGACAATAAATAAAACACATCAAAAAGCACACAACCAAATCGAACAATTTCCACATAAATCATGAGATCTAAAATTATACAATATAAATATATATCCACAACAGCAACAAAAGCCCTAAACAATATCCCATCCCTCAAGGGTTCATAGAAACATGAGGAATATGACTGCAGCTTCTGATCACTAAGGACATAATCATAATAATAATAATAATAATAATAATAATAATAATAATAATATATTATTTCTACCTTGCTCATCTGGGCAGCTTCCAACCAAAGATTAAAAATACATTAAAACATCAGTCATTAAAAACTTCCCTAAGCAGGGCTGCCTTCAGATGTCATATAGTTGTTTATTTCCTTGACATCTGATGGGAGGGCGTTCCACAGGGCAGGCGCCATCACTGAGAAGGCCCTCTGCCTGATTCCCTGAAACTTTGCTTCTCACAGTGAGGGAACTGCCAGAAGGCCCTCAGTGCTGGATCTCAGTGTCTGGGCAGAACGATGGGGGTGGAGACGCTCCTTCAGGTATACTTCAGGTATCCTTTCAATTGATTACAGAGACATAGAACCCACATTGTGGTCATGTAAAATATTTCAACTTATTCAAATATGGTAAACCAACCCTTGTTCAGGCCTTTGATGCCTGAGCTTCCATGGCCTCATAGTATGAACATGCCAATCTGTCATCAGCCAATAGCTCTTCTCTTAAATGCTAGCCACCGCTGGCCCTCTTGAAAAGGATGGTGCCATCTATGAAATCAGCTGCCTTAAAATAGAAAAGTGCTGCACATGCAAGAGTGCAAGATTTATTTTCATACCTTGGCTGTTCAAGTACTATGGGGAGAGAAAGGGAAAGTGAGAGAATGAAAGGAACCTCTTTACCCTTCCAATCACACATGTCAGCATCTGTCTAAGCAGTTTTCTGTCTACTCTAACCCTATTTTTTCTTAATTTAGATGGTGGGGAAATCTGATTACAAATGGCTGGGATTCAGAATGAACACTCACTCCAACAAAACACCAAGATAAGCAGAAATGCAAGCCAGCAACATTCATTTTAGATTCACAGCCATTCTTAATACATATGTATACAACCTTTTCTCTCTTCAGTGAATATAGAGAGAAATCCTTGACTGATTCAAAAGGATTATTTTATTTTTGGTAAATTACATGTTATTTGCAGGAAATTGAAAAACCCAGTAGTAGATTTTCAGACAGGTTCTACTGAACCTCCCCCCACCCTTATCTTTTCTTTGTGCACAACAACTCCATACTGCTTATAATGTGTTTATGTGAGTAAACTACAATGGTAACTGAGAAAAAAACAACAACTCTGTGTGTGTGCCTGCGAGAGAGAACAAATGGATGGTTTTATGCTGGGATCGGGGAATAGAGAATGATTGTCTGTGTTCATATGAATGCATGGAGAATGTGCGCAAACTGGACGCATAAACTTTCTACACTGCCAGATGAATCAATAGGCACAGTCTCCAGGTGGAAACCACGCATGTTAATCACAATGATCCTTATAAATTTATGCACATTCCCTTCCATGAGTTCATATGATTATAGGCAGAAAATAGAGAGTTTTAGGGAAAGAAATCACTCAAACAAAAAAGGCTCTGATACAGCTGGATTTCAAATAACTTAAAATATAATAATACATGATGTTATGTTAGAGCATTTGTCCCACTTATCCTCTGAAACCCCCCATAAAGTAGCAGACTACCTTCCTTGCCTCCTAAAACACAAGTTTGGTCACAGAAGCCTTTGCACTTGAGTGAAAACTCAAGGACTCCCCAAAATGACATTATTATTATTATTATTATTATTATTATTATTATTATTATTAATTTTTATTAATTTTATAAAAGCACATGCATTGTCTCTATCTTCAGGCTGTGTTTTCCACAGATCAGTTACCGGTACATTTGTTGTGAGACATTGGTGTTATATGCAGTATAGGGTTGGGAAGAAAAGAGGGGGGATAGGAAAGAGGGGGTGGGATGGTAAAGCTTATGTTCTTTTACTTAGTGTATGTGTGGGGTTTTTGTGTCAGCATCACTTGGGTAGGTTCTCTTCTATTTGCTTGTTATGTTTCCTTGGTGGTGAGAGAGGTTGGGGTGGCCTAGGGTCTTTGGTTGTTTTTGGTTGGCTGCAGTGGGATTTGTTTGTGCGTGTGATGGTGGGGTTGTTGGGTTAAGCTAGCCATATTGAATCATATGCTGTCGGTGGGTTTGTGTTGTTGTCTTGTTGGGCTGTGTATGTGATAAAGGGAAGACATACTGGAGTGAAGGAGTCCTCTTCTACTTGTCCTCTTATCAGTTTCAGTCTATTGGTTAGCTTTTCTAGTAAGGCTGTTTCCCATACTACTTGATACCAGTGTTCCATGTTTATTCCTGACAGGTCCCTCCAATGTCTGGCTATGATGTTTCTTGCTACTGAGAGTAGGTGGTTTATGAGCTCTTTATAGTGTGAGTGGGCATTGTTATATTGGAAGATGTTTAGTAGGGCCAGTTCTGGGGTGGGATCTAGTACCTGTTTAGTTATTTTACTTATTTCTTGTATGGTTGCCGTCCAAAAGAGTTGGGTTTGGGGGCATTCCCACCACATGTGTAGGTATGTGCATGTGGAGGTGCAGCCTCTCCAGCATTTTGGGGAGGTTCCTGGGTGTATCAGAGCCAGTTTCCCTGGTATTAGCTACCATCTATAAGTGAGTTTCAGAGTGAGTTCTTTTCTTCTCACTGATATGGATTTAAAGGGAGGTTTAGACCACATTCTAGTCTATTGGGTGGGGTTAATTCTGTAGCCTATGTCATGCTCCCATTGTTTATTGATTGTGTCAAGGGAGTTTGTGGGGCTTTGGAGAAGTGTTTTGTGTATTGTGGATACTATTCTCTTGCCATGTCCAGTTGTTGTTAGGAGGTATTCGAAGGTGGTCAAGGGCCTAGTGGCTGTTGATTTTACTACTTGATTGAACAGGTGACACAGGCCATGCTCAAAAGAAGAAGTAGGCAAACTGTCCCCAACCCCATCCCCACTAATCCCCTTGGCTCACCATCCCACCATGCAGCACAAAATCTCTAGATAAAACCTGGCAAGCCAAAGACCTACTGTATTTTTCGTCCCATAGGACGCTCCATCCCATAGGATGCATTTAATTTTTTGGGGGGGAAATAAAGGAAATATTTTTTCCTTTATTCCCCCCCCCAAAAAAAAAAACCAGGTTGGGGAACAGCGGGATAGCGGCGCTGTGCCTCCCCGCTGTCCCCCGAGCTTGTGGGGCTGGCCGATGTCTGCCTGGCGCGCGGGGCGCTCTGCTTCAGGGCACCCCGCGCGCTGGGCAGCAGGCTGCTATCTGCAGCGTGGGGAGCCCCGCAGGAACTCCCGCGGGCTCCCCAGGCTTGCTGATAGCTTCCTGAAGCCTGGAGAGTGAGAGGGGTCGGTGCGCACCGACCCCTCTCGCTCTCCAAGCTTCAGCGAAAGCCTGTATTCACCCCATAGGACGCACACAGATTTCCCCTTCATTTTTGGAGGGGAAAAAGTGCGTCCTATAGGGCGAAAAATACGGTATATTGCCTAGCAGACTTCTACAAAAATAACAAGCCCGTATTGACAGAAGAAATGCAAAGCAAACTAGGGGACACCCAAATACCCTAGCTAACACACCACTAACTGCACGCTTTCTTAAAATGACCTCTTACTTGAGCTTTTTTCTTGATCTGCTTACACAAAGCTTACATAGAGATTATGCGATGACTGCTCTTTCCTAAGCATTTGTTGTGATTTGTTTGCAGGGAGGTTATACAACAATGAACATCCACTCAGTCATTCACTTATCCCACACTTTTTAATGCAGTTCTCCACCTCTTTCCTAGTTACCATTAAAAAACAATAATTAAAGAGTGCTTTCATTCATTTTGATTGTGCAAACTTGCATTTCTCATGTGTGGTTGAATGGCTCTTGTGAAATACTGACAGTCTGGAGGTGACCCAAGTCAGTGCATGCTTCTCTTCACACTCAAATTTCAAATTCACTAACCTTTGAATCTCTCGAGAAAGAGGGATATCAATAGTCTAATAATTCCACACTTCTGCAGCCTGCATGTCTGGTTTTCAAGCTTGAAATATGTAGGACGACAACAAGGACATGGCCTTGTGTGCTGGGGACATGCAGATTGTTTGGTGCTTGGCTAGAAAGGAAGGCCTTTGATGCTGGGGACATGCAGATTGTTTGGTGCTTGGCTAGAAAGGAAGCCCTCAGCAGTTTCTGCTGTGTGTGTGACAGGCTTGCCAAAAGCCTCAGCTTCTGGCATTTTGTTTTGCCACTCGGGGACTGGTGTACAACCTCCAGCTACTAGCGGAGGGTGGCACAAAGCCCTCTGGTGTTTCAGGGCTCATTCTCATAAAAGCACAGTGTCTGAGATCGAGATAAATGGCAGATGTGCAGATGCTTAAATCACTTTGGTTTCAAAATCAGATTGATGGCAAAAGGGCAGAGGTAGAGGTGGGTCAGTTCTCTTTTAGTCGCAAGACACTAGCTTGGCAATGGGGTGAACTATTTCCTCTCAAATTGATAAACAGCTCAGTTCCTTGCCGAACCAACATGGACAGCTTCCAAAGCAATCTATGGCAAAGTGATGGAAACATTTCTCAATGGTTTTCCTTGGTGGGGGGAGGTGCATTGAAGAACTTTCCCTGAATATTAGGGGCAAAACGCTAATCACCTGTGGGAAAACCTTACACTAAGAGGGGTTCCTTTGTGGGAAAAATTTTGTCCTTAGGCCCAGTTTTCCTGCAGTCAGCTCTTTAGCCCAGAGTCTTCTCTTGCTCAGAATTTAATCTAAACTGGAGAAGAATCCAGGGGCTTCTAAAACTCTGCTCTCCTTTGATGTAAGTTTAACCAATCCCTGAAATATGGCAAGTTTGCAAACTTCCCTGGGCAGAGGGAGAGGCAATGCTAAGCTGAAATGTAATTTAGGCTTGCTGTTAGTTCTTTATCCTTGGGGTTATTTTCTGAGCTGCAACTTGGAGCAGAGGAATACAGGAAGCTTCCTTATCCAGAGCCAGGCCATTGGTTTATCTAGCTCTATATACTGACTCCCAGCAGCACTCCAGGGTTTCAGGCAAGGAGTATTTTCTAGCCCTGCTTGGAGGTGCTGGGGATTGGACATGAGACCTTCTGCACACAAAATGGATGCTCTACCACTGAGCCATTTCCCAAGTTCTGGTTTGAGCCTGTGGATTTTAACCTTAAAGGAGAAGTGTGCCTTAGCTGACTTTCCACCTTCCAGACCAGGGACAGTCATTGTGGTGCCCTCTAGATGTTGCTGGGCTGCAACTCCCATCAGCCCCAGACAGCATTATCAGGGATAATGAGACTTGTAGTTGAAAAATATCTGGAGGACACTTGATGGCTACTCCTTAAATCCAACTAGTGATGGCATGCCAAACATGCATAGGAGGCCAAGAAAGTTAGGATCTCCTTCCCAAAGCATCTCATGAACTATTCCTCAAATACCACATTCAGCCTTAAATTCTCCCCAAGGAATCATATCCATATATGGCAAATTTATGTACTGCTTGATTGTAATATGACCTCTGAGCGGTTTACAAGGAATATTAAAATTACCAATAAAACCCATTAAAAACAAGGAAATAAAACATCTAAGAGATAACTAAAAGTAAAAGATTAAAACTCAGCAGCATCTCCATGTCTAGACAGGCTTATCTAAACTAAAATGTTTTAAGCAGGTGCTGAAAAGAGTTCAGTAAACGAGCCTTCCTGGTGTCAACAGGCAGGAATGTTGGAAGTTCACAGGCTGCCGCGCTAAAAGAACAATTTTTTACAAATACAGAATGGGTTTTATGTGGCCCCTGGACACATATGGGGTAAGACAATTAGCAATGCCTTTTTATATAGAGAGGAGCAATTTTCTGTTTTGCAGGTTTAAATCATGATATCATTTATTAATTACCACATGGAGCAATAATTTTAGTCCCCATATGGCAACCAAAACAATCTGCTACTTATGAAATCCTAAAGGGAAAAAATCACAATAAAGATAAAATATTATCATAATTCACATTTAGTTGTTTTGGGTTTCAGTATGAACAAAAATGATGCCTTTTCTTGTCAACTTTCTTCCTTCTTGGTGCATACAAAATCTGTTAATAAAGACAATGAAAACTAGTTCAGCGATATTAAGGAAAGCCTTTTTTGAGTACTGAAAATTATCTTGTACTAGTTGTACCAGATCCAGCCTGGAGTCACTGATCGGGGATCATCCACTACCAGTCTGATTTCAGGGAGAGTAAACAGATGTGGCGTCAACAGCAATGCAAGCACCTCAAACCCCATTCTATAGAAAAAGAAAATTAGCTGAGGGCACCTTCATATTCTATACAATGGAGATAATAGAAAAGCATTTATTGAGCTGTTATAAAGAAAGAGCTGAGAACAGATTTTTTTATTATTATTTTATTAATTTAACATAGTTTCTATACCGCTTGACTGTGAAAACATACAAACCTCTATGTGGTTTACTCTTATATGTCTGGATAAGTCTTGTCTAAACAAAAAAAGGTTAAGAATTTAAGAACAGTCTTGGTTGTGTTCCATAAATGCTTGTACAAGTTTAAGCAGCAGACTTTGTGCAGGGAAGTGCCAGAGTTTATAAAGGATTGTGCTACAGAATGCGAAACATGGAGAATACGGAAGAAAGGGATGAACTGAAAACATCATCTCCAAAATTTGCCCGTGTTCTCAGATTGCATTTCCCCCACCCATTTGGGTGGGAAATGATTTGCTTTGTTTTGGGGGTGAAGTCAGAGGGCTTGGTGCAGCAGCAGTAGCCTTTTTCTTACTCCCAACTTTATTTATTGGTTTATTATTTATTTCAACTATTTATATGCCAAGGCAATTTCAACAATTTATATACTGCTTAACATTTGTATCTAACAGCCACCCAATCCACACTGTGGCTCCAATGTGTGTGTGTGGTGGTGGTGGAGAGTTATCAGGTTGACACACCCTGGCCCAGATCTGTTACCAAACAAGTTCAGAGGTGGGAATAATGTTTAGAACCCTAATTAAACATATAGCTGGGAAACCAAGATGAGCTGTGCCTCCCGAACCCAGGGTCACTTCCTCCTCTCAACAGCTGTTACTCTACACTGACATAAGGTACAGTCCACCCCAACTTCTTGAAATCAATCCAGTTTGGAGAACAGGTCAAACAATGATTCAAGGTAGGTTGTCCTTCTCCAGAAGATACACACTGCAGCATATACATTCTAATGGGAGACCCCCCCCCTTAAAATGTAACCTTCTGCTTAGGTTGGGATGTCTGTGAATTGAGATAATTTTTAGAACTGTTTGCATATGCATTTAACATAGCTGGTCTTAATGCCTGACAGATCTCTGGTTTAATTTTAAAGGCACAACTGGATTCTGAAGCAGGAAGTGCGTTAATAGGACTGTAAGATAATTGCTCAGCTAGTCAACTTGGTGAAACCCATGAATTTTTATTTGGAGGGCAACATTGCCCACCTTCATAGGATGGGGCATCAGAATGTTTTCCTCCCACGTGGGTACATGCAAAGAGGTTTCTATCGCCCACCTTCATCAGATGGACTCATTTTTGAGCATTTCCCCCTGGCAGCTAAGCCATAGGGAAGGAACTGTGAGCACTGACTGTTCCAGTTTGCATACATTAAAAGTAGCTGATGTTGTAGCAGCAGAGACACAAAGTGAATGTAAAAAAAATAAAAATCTCTTGGTGAGTAAATCTCTTTCGGGCTCCGTCTCCAGGCAGTCAGTCTCCAGGATGTGCTCTGTCTTTGTTTCATTCTCATTACTTCTGCAATAACGGCTGACCTTCAAGGTCAACCTTTTGTGTGCATCTTCTCCCCTTGCTTTTATTTATATTTCATTTGATGCTGTCATCACTATATCTTCCTTTGGAAATGGATTCAAGCAGCGGACCTACATTGTGGCTTATTTTTATTGTCTGAGGGTGAAGTGGATTCACCACATTTTGAGTTCCAGGTGCTTTTTGTCAAGAATCAATTGAAAGGTTATTTTGTATTATATCTAGTATGGTAAAGATACTCATCTTCAAGTTATTTCTTTGCTTCATTGGCTATTTTGACAGCACAAGACTTTCCCTTGTCCGACCTTCCACTGATCAAACTCTTGTGCCTCCTTAGCTCATATGACTCCACTGAATGAAGTGGTAATCCACTTGTGCCTTGATCTTTAGAGATGTTGCTAGTAAATATATTTCAACTATGTTTCATGGGTCTGATTTAGATGCACATATTAAAAACATCACATGGGAAGGCACAGCAGTTGGATTAAACAGCAGGGTGACCTAGGACTGTGAGGGGAATGGAGGAGAAGATGGCACTGCAAAAAATAGCACATGAATATGTTTGTAAAGGGATGAAAATTGCAAAAAACAAGAGAACCCTTGACATGAAAATAAAGGTGAAATGAGATGAATATTTTGGACTCGGCTCTATTAAAAACATACTAATTTTGGACTTCTTTTGAATTATTTTCTTATCATGACATTTATCATATGTGGCCACCATATCCTGCAGCTTCATTCTTAGGGCCATGGTGTCTGAAACCATGTTTTGTTTGGTTAGATTCCCATTTCCCTCATTCCATGCTAACACAAAGGCACACTTTGATTCCTAAATAAGTGCCTTCAAAGTCATGTGTTCAATTTGCTTAATGTCACGTGTGATGTTCAAGCCATCCACACCAGAGCCTTTTACTGCTTTGATTCTGAAATGCAATCCCAGAAGCAGCTGGAAGTCCAGTTACAATGGAAGCTAGCAAATTTTGCTTTGTCTTGTATTTGTATCCTGCAATGTTCCATCCACACCAATAGCTTGGCCTTATGTGAGGTTGGTCCTGTGGCTTTCCATTTGTAGCTTAAGTCATGCGAAGAAACATACCTCTGGGTCTGCTTCCACAAGTGCTTTCACCCTTAATTTTTAGTGACTGTGCTAAGGCACCTTTGTTCCATACCATTATAGTGGGGGATAGTGGAATAACATAAATACTGAAAATGTGTTCTTGGGAAGCCCAGTAGAAAAGATGGAAGGTACTTGCAAGCTGTAACAGAAGCATGAGGTGCTGTGTGGAAGGGGCAGGTGACCCTGGTAGTTAACTCAGCACCAACACCTATCACTGGAGACACTTCTACAGACAGTTAAGCAATAACAAATGTGTACTATTTTCTGCTGTTATTGTTCTCTTCCTCCCCCATTATTCAGGACAATGATAGAATAGTTCTCTAGGTTAGGGAGGCTACATGGTATGTTCCACATGCCACATGCTATTTCAGTCTCATTGTCACTCAGTTATATTTCCACCCCCCCTCACCTGCATTGAATTATGTATTTTCCCTTTCTGTCCCATTGTGTGCATTTTTTTACACATTTTGCCACACTTTGTACATGAAATACACACTTTTACCTAAAATGTGTATTTTTGTGCACCTAAAATGGATTGCAAAATCAGGATAAGTGAGTAATCCAGTTGGGAGTTGTCTTCCAGTCTGCAAGCAATGCAGTTTGATGCACTGAGAAAAGCAGACAAAACAAGTTCTTTCTCCAGCCCCAAAGACCTTTCTACGCAACTTAGGGCAGGATGGACTAATGACAGCTTTACATTTTTCAGACCTGGAAGAAGTCATTCATCACAAGGGCATTACTTTTGCATAAATGCCTGCTTCTTGGTAAGGCACTGAAGTGGCAATTTTATTATTGGGACTATGTCCAACCATAGGTGCCAACTCCCTGGGGTCCTCATGAATGGGCTGGGCACCCACAAATGTCAGTGCCAGGGCCATGCACACTGTTGGCACCCATGACCCTGGGCACCCACGGTCACGGGTGCAAGCTGGCACACCCGCGTCCAACTTTTATGTTGTTGTAGCCTAAGAAGCATTTTGATAGGTATTCACTTTTAACAAGAGAACTAATGCAAACACTTAGCCAATTACTAGGCAACCACATTTACATATTCCAGGGAGATGGAAGGAATTTGTCATTTGGGGGTATCTCCACAGAGGACATATATATCAACTCTTGTCTTTAGTTTTAGTCCATGGCAGCCTATAAAGGCTTCTGGCACTTATGGCAGTTGCAGGATGCAGCCATAACTGTGTGTTTCATGGTGCTATACAACAGGCAGTAGAACACTCACATAAAGCCACACTATTTCTTTCCCCTCACAACTAAAATAACAACTAGGAATCTTTTGACAGCTTTTCATCTATAAAATATGACAGTCTAACATAATAATAATCCAAATCCTTGGATAATATGAGAAAAACAATCAATTGTCAGATACAGAAGCCAAGATACCTCCATTTAGTCTTGGCCTTGTGTCACGGGGGACCAGAGTTCAACTGTCTTACTTTTGGCGGAAAAGTACCTGAAGGGGAAATATCCATCTGCATCCATTCTTCTTGCTTGCCTGCTAACCTCACATAGTGTTTCATGACCCTCTGCCTAGTCCTCCAGTGAAATAAAGTGAATTTTATTAGTCACAACTATAGTGGCAAATTTGCTTATGGTTATAAAATCCCTCCATGCCCGGCAGAAATATAATTTGTTGGGTTTTGACTGCTGCACTAACATCGGTCTGGGGTTTGATTAATAATACAAAAATAAAAATAAAAATGAGGAGACTTTCCCAGTCATGCAGAAATGCGCCCCATAAATAAACCAAGGCCATATTATCATTTTCATTATAAGGGTTATAAAATATTGTCTTAAGGGAAGATACACCAGTGGCAGAGATGAAAAACAAGACATCAGATATTCCATTCAAGTACAGGTGGCAGAATTATTTACTGCCACTGGGTCACATTACTGTGGCGTTGTTGTTTTTTAAATTCACACTGAGGGAATATATCCTCCCAGCTTTGGCTGTTGCAAAGAAAATCACACCAGTGGGGGGGGGGGTGGGAATATGTTCTCATAAATGGCTAAAGGGTTTGAGGTTATCTAGTCTTTTCACCTCCTGCTTGTGAATGCAATGCAAATTGAAAGGGATAAACCAGCTGTCCCAAATGGCCTGAGCATCTGTCTTCCAATTTTTATCTCAACCAGTTTGTCATCTGTTTTACAAAAGCTGGGATCTAGTTAGCAGAGAAATTACAGCATGCACACAACATTCAACCTTCATCTAGAGCCCAACAAAAATCCTACAGATAAGCCTACCCCCCCTTCTTCTTTTTTTGCCTTGGATTCTCGCAAGGCTTTCTGCCCAAAAGGAGCCTTTTCTTCTGCATATCCCTGACTTTTGTATTGCTGAGATGTTTAAAGGCCACCATTAGGCCTTCTCCAGTGACTCAGATCACATTCAATTATTCCTCAGAACACCTAAACGTCTAGTTATTGTGAGGTATACAAAAGTAACCACGAAACATACGTGTTTTCAGTTTTGATTATAACTACGTGGTCTTTGCTGTGAATTACTGTATGCTGTCCCAATGGAAATATGAAATGGGCTGCCTAAAGTATTGCTAGGGTGGGAAGGGAAATTAAAATCCCTCCTTAAACATATGGGTTGGTGTACATGCCAGCAATCTTTTGGGGACAGTGGGCACGTTTTGAGAATGTGCCTTGGGAGCCAGTCACAAAATGGATGCTATGGTTTATGAAGCAAAATGGGTGCCATGGGGTAACGATTGTTGTAACAGAGCTTGACAACATCTGTCTCAGATGAGATGAAGGTTCCACTGATGGGCATTTTAACAGTCAAGGGTAGTTTCAGTTGTTCTCATGGGAACTGCTCTGGAACCTCTGCAGTAGTTTCTGTTTTTGTTTTTTTTTTTTGTGTGTGTGTGTTTTAAAACCAAACTTTACTGGCTTGTGATATGCATATGCTTGAGGGACTAACTTAAAAATACATTTGGCAGCTGCCTGGGCCACAATATGGTCTAATTAATTTTAATTACAAATAAATTACTTAAGAACAACTCATGGTAGCATGGTGTAGGATTTGCCTCTTGTGCAGTGTATGCATGCATCAATTAAATGATAGCTTATTTTTGCAAGTCTGCCATGGGAAATGCTTCTTCTTGCTCAGCATATTAGTCAAGGGTTTTCCATGTTTTGGCAAAGAGGAATGAGCAGAAATATGCTAGGCGGCTAAGTCTTTAAAGATAAAGAGAAAAGGAAAGGAAAGGAAATGCCAGAAGCTCCTAAAATTCAGGACTTTCTTCTTGATTTCTTTGGCCTGACTTTAACAGAACATCATCAGTAACTGGAATTATTGCCCTAGATAAGGCAAAACTCTGCAGCTTGCAGGCAGCTATACAAAGCCATGTTCAATGTCATGGGCATGCATGCATGCATGCATACAGTCCATCTTAAAAACATTCAAGCTCCCAGGAAGTCTCTTGCTTTATTTGGAGGTCATCACTGTCCAAAATGGCAGAGTTATTTAAGCCAATGAAAGTCCAGAATTTTAGTGTGACTTTGAGGGTCCCAGTTTGTACACCCTTCAACCCTGAATTGTGTTCACTTCACACATCTACTTGACACGCTGGCACTCATTTCGCATACCGCATTGCTTCAATCACCAGACACAGTGAGTCCAGAAATCACTGACTGCATAAAACACAAGATAATAACAGCAGCACAGTCCAGAGGGGGATTGCTGTCTGATTTTCTAGGCAGCAGAACACCACACAAAACTATTCAGGTTACAACGAAGCGTTCCTTTCTCACTAGCAAAAAAAGGAGGAAGGGCAGGGGGTAGAAAGGAGGAGGTCAGTCCTTCATACTTCCTATTCTCCCCATATGCCCATTTTTATTCTCCACAGAGAGCAGAATTCACAATATCTTTCTCTGGTAGTTTTCAGGAAGCTACTGGTGAATAATTTGCTTGTTCAATTATGGTTTTATATTTTATTCTTTCTATGGGTGGTATTCAAACTCAGATACACCCATTGAAATTAATGATAATGACCAAATTTGATCCTTTAATGTCAATGGGTCTACTCTCTGTAAAGCTAAGTTGAATATCACCTTACCTATCATCTCCAAGCACTGTTGTTGCAATTATAGGTTATTACTGTAAATGATGATGAAGATGATATAGAGCAACTGGAGTATGAATAAATATGGATAAAAATATATCTGATAACATATTAATAATAACAAAAGATAGCATGGAGAACGAGTACCAAAGATGCAGCATAATTTATAATAACAAAGCAACAACTCCAGATAGCAGCCCATTGCTATAAAGATTGGTATTAGGAAAAAGTGTAGATTAGAATTGTCTAACACCTGGGTTCCCCTCCAGTCAACATGCCTACGAAGAAATATCTGTGCTTGGGGAGACTTTCAACAATCCAGACCAATTCATTTCTAATTCATGCTTTGTAATTACTTTGGACACACTTTCAGATCAGCAAAGAGGTGTTTGTATTCGCAAACAGCAATTTATTCTTTCCCAAGCTCTCTACTCTTCTTATTAAATTTTGAAGCAAAGTCACACTTATCCTGTACACTTTATGTTACACTCAAGTCTATTATAATGGACTGATAGCCAGGAATATATTAAAAAGTGAGAGCAGAGCCAAACAGATGCAAATATACACCTCTGATCATGAGAAAAGCATTGCAGTGCAATATCTAAATCTTTAGCAAAGTTGTTCAGAGTATGTTTGTGCCTTACAAACATACTTTTCAGATCTTTTACAGTGGTACCTCGGGTTATATATGCTTCAGGTTACATACGCTTCAGGTTACAGACTTCACTAACCCAGAAATAGTGCTTCAGGTTAAGAACTTTGCTTCAGGATGAGAACAGAAATTGTGCTCTGGCAGTGTGGTGGCAGTGGGAGGCCCCATTAGCTAAAGTGGTGCTTCAGGTTAAGAACAGTTTCAGGTTAAGAACGGACCTCCAGAATGAATTACGTACTTAACCTGAGGTACCACTGTATTTAGCTGATCTAGGACCATTGTACTTGAAGGATTTTCTCCATTTGTGCCTACCTTCAATTAAGATTTTCATTAAGTTCTTCAGTGAATGGCTTCTGCTATCTAAGGTAAAGCAGATGGCTACCAGACAGAGGGCTTTCTCAGTGCAGTGCCCCAGCTGTGCTATTTCCAAAGAGGATCTTCTGGTTCCTACTTAATTGTCCTTTTAGCACCAGGCAAAGACTTGATTGTTTTCCTGAATCTTTTAAATGCAGTTTTAATCCTACTGAGTGTGCTATGCTGCTTTTAGCTTTTTTTGGCCTCTTTCTTTTATTAACATTTTGTTTTATACTTTTTGTAATCTGCCCTAGGATTGATGGGCAGTATAAAAATACTTACAATAAATAATAATCTATAATTTAATATTTACTTACCAGTCCCTTTTTTTGCCAAAGAACCTTAAAGCAAAGGCTAAAAAGTCCATCTCCCCTCATAATTTGGCACAATTTGTTTATGTCTTCTTAGCAGAATTGACTGTTGCATGTTGATGGATGCCAGCAGTTTAGTGGCACAGACAATCCTCATACACTTGGTATCTCAAGTGCTCCATTATATTATATCCAGGCAGCACAAGATGTCTGAGTTTGCCACCCTTGAAATTTTGTGGTTCCCTAATGCTTAATGGGAACATTTCATCTTCTGCATAAATGGCCTCATCTGCTTAAAGGCATTTTTAAGCCCATAAGCCTTTTTCTGTTTAAAGGTATTGGAGCGATTAAATCCAAATCTGCTTGAGGAATTCACTTTATGACCCCAGTGTAATTAATTTCTTCTTAAATCAAAGAAGGTATATATTAATCCAATAGACTAAATATATGTCAGTGATCGGGTTTAAAAATGTACTCTTTGCTTAAGGAAGTCTGTTGAACCTCTGCCAATAGCAGAGCTGGAAAAGAGCTCTGTCCAGCACCTTGGAGAGCTCCTATTAATATTTTCTTCTCCTCCTAGAAGTTTGCTTCATGGTAACCTCTCATCTCCTCTGGGGCAGGTAATGACTGCTTCTCTTGCAGCAGTGGCTTGACTTGTTTGCTTGAGTTAGCAGGTGCTGCTTGCTCTGTGCAAAGTAGGCACCTCAGTGAAGCACACATCCTTTGCTCCCCCTTTCAACACAATGTGCTCTGGATTATGTGTGGCAACCTATGTAGAGTGGATGTGGGGAAAGTCCTGTCTGGGGCTACAGGGATGGGCTCCACAGTATTTTGATCCCTTCTTCTCCCTGTGATTCCGTGTCAAAATCCATCGGCCATCCTGCTCACTAGCTTAATGTTTAACTCAAACACTGGAAAAGAGCATTGCATTTGCTGCTGAAATGTTAGTTTTGAACTATTTCTTTATGAAGGGGGAGGGGGAGAGATAGCTTGTATCCTTGAAATGTTTTATGAGAAAGCAAAGCTTATGGTTTGTACAACAGGCAATCTTGATTTTCAGTCATCCTCTTCATCACCTCCCTATTTGCATGCTTTATTTCAACTTTAAGCTCATCCAATACTTGGGAGAATCATCCATTTGCTGTACAAGCCAAATATATACAGCACAGACCAATATCATTCTGATATCCAGTTCCCAGAGCCAGGATATAAATATGACTAATATTATTATTTTCAAAAACAACAGCAGCATTTAGAAGCAGTACTTAATTAACACAATGACTTCATCCCTCACCTCCCACCCCAAATCCAGCATTACCTATGGAAGATAGTGGCAGTCCCATTGGTGTAATAATAATGAGAAATATCTAAGCTCAGCTTGAATGAAGACGCAGGTCTGTAAATAGTTGATAAAGCTACAGTTGTTTGATTTAGATGTGCAGAAATGTACACAAGCTGTAGGAAAACAATGTGAGCAAACAGAAAGGAGAGTTGGAAATCTTGGAGTGCACACAAATATGTCCCTTTTCTTCTCCTCTCCTCTTTCTACATACTGTGAGGCTTAACAGTGTGATGTGGCATACATTTTCTACCAGTCAAAATAGTAAAATGGGATAAATATAAAACTCAGAACAATTACTATAGCAGCAAGAAAACATTGACAATTGTTATATTGGACCTTTATGTAAATATGTTTTGCATAGGTTTTTGACAAAGGCAACACTTTTTGAAAAGCACCCTACATAAACTACTGCAGGCCATTGTTGTATATCTTATCTCTCTCTTACCAATGCTCTCCTAGGTAACGATGGATCTGCTCCTATGCATCTTCAATTGCTTATTATTCCTGCAGAGTTATTGTGAAATGTGTCTTCTGTAACCACCCAGAGGACTGGAAAGGGCAATTGGTTAATGGAAAAGAACTAACCAACAGGGCTGCTGTGCATCCCACAGACCTTTTGATATGGTCTCTTAAGACCGGTGATTGCTTAATGAGCTGCACATTTAACTGTACATCTTTCTGCGATCCATAACTGTGGTGCTCCAGGGAAGGTTCTTGGCAGCTCATGAATGATGGGGACTGAACTCCTTCTTAGAGCTAAAGTTGCCCTAACATTTCAGAATGAGGTAATGCGCTGGAGAAGTTACCATTAAGAGCCATTAAAATGTTCATAACACACAAGGTTATGCCATTGAACTACGCTGCTGACATAGTGCAAAGGTAAGTATCCGGGGCTGGTGTATTTAATGTGCCATATGAGGGTTTGGACCATTCTGCTATGGGTACCAAACTGTCTCTTCTTAGAAAGCTCACACAGCCCTGGGAACAGTTACATGTGCAGATCCTTGCCTGGCTCATGGGAATATGGTGAAGCATTTAATTAAATCACATAAGCACAACTCCGAGATGTTTGAAGGCAGATTCGCTATTTATGTACAAGCCATTATAATTCATACATATTACACATTTTACTGAAGGCAGAACACATTAAATGAATGCATGGCCATAAAACATAATCTGCCATAAAGAGTTCATTATATGAGCTCCCCTGGTAGCATCAGAGCCTGCTGGAAATAAGGGTAACCTTGACAGGGAAGAAGAAACTTCCTTGTCACAAACTGTCAGCACTCTCAGGCACATTTGAAGTCTTTCCTAGGAGTTGAGCAATAAGTTAGAACAGGTTGTTCAAACATTGCTTCATCTACTTAAATAAATGAGGTTATGCATGTCTGGTGCAGGCTGCAGTGTTGAGATCTATCAGCATTGTTTGCTTGTGATGAGAAGAGCTTGGTGGATCAGGCCAATAGCTCATCTAGTTCAACAGCCTGTCCTCACAGGAGCCAACCAGATGCCTGCGGAAAGCCTGAAAGCAGGCCCTGACCGCAACCACTCAGCTATCTATCCACTTGGGATAGCTAGCACTTAGTGACATACTGAGGAAACATATGTATGTATGCATGTTGGCTGTAGAAATGAGGTTCCAGAACACACGGAGGTTCTGGAATGTGTAGCAAGAGAAGCAGGGAGGGAAGTCCGCCTTCAGGGGTTAGCAAACTTTTTCAGCAGGGGGATGGTCCACTGTCCCTCAGACCTTGTGGGGGGGGGGGCGGACTATATTTTGGGGAAAGTAATGAATGAATTCCTATGACCCACAAATAACCCAGAGATGCATTTTAAATAAAAGCACACATTCTACTCATGTAAAAACACACTGATTCCCAGACTGCCCATGGGCCGGATTTAGAAGGCGATTGGGCCAGATCCGGCCCCCAGGCCTTAGTTTGCCTACCCATGCCTTAAATGGTATAGATTTTAAAAGGATTTTGCTCACCCGTTTCTCTTCCTTCATCCCAGCCATCACAAATGTGCTGAAACAGTTGCAGACCTAACTTTCAGCAAAGCACTATGTTAAACACAGTGCTTTTATGCAGATACACGTTGAATAACATGGTGCTTAAGAGACCTGTCTAAAGCCATTGAGGATCTGCACCCTAAGCAAAACATGTGTAATATGTTCTAATTGGCTAACTCTAGCTGATAATAGAGCCAGCACCTTTGCTGAAGTTTCAGAATGCTTTTAAAGGACAGAACATGTATAGCACAAGTAGTAGTTTAGCCTGAAACTGAACGATTGTGTTCTATCATATGTAGGGGTTAATAAGCTGAAATATGAATGAGCCTTTTGCTTGTGTATACGTCCCTTTCTCTTCTTTTAATGAAACCTGTACCTCCACAATTAACCATACTTTCCCATTTTATGCAACATGGAAAACTATAGCTATCCAGTTCAGAACAAACCATAATTTTACACAAACTTCAAACCATGGTTTAGTATTTTGACTTGTTTCAAAGCTGATAACCATAGTTTCCTGAATTGGATAACATGGGAAACAGTGGTTAATTAGAGACTTCTGTATTTTATTGTGGCACACTGTAAAGTGAGGATACTTAGGGCTGGGTGGGGGCAAAAGGCTGAATCGTAACTTAGCTGATTAAGCTGATATATGTATTGGCCAGTTTTTAAGTTGAAGAATAACTCTCATCCACTGGAGACTACAGTCAAGAGCAGATGAAAAGAAGGTGAGAAGCTGGAGCCATTTTTTCTCTTTCTAAATGCTTCTGTTGCCAGGAAGGTAATGATATGGAGGACTGGTATCCTCCCCCCCCCCTTTAGTTAAGTTGGAGAGCAAAATTAGAGAGAAAGAAATGGCTGGGAATGAAAGGGTGGAATGCCATTTCTAGACCTCTAAATGAATGCATTGCAAGGGATTGGACTAGATGGCCCTCAGGGTCCCTTCCAGCTCTACATTTCCATTAAAAAGGTCAGAGAAAAGGCACAAGGAACTCTGTGTGGTGTGCAAAACTTGTTTCTTTATGCAAAGCATACATTCTGCCAATGAGCCATGGACCCTTCCTAATTTTGAACAATAATTTCTTAATTTGTTTTCTCTGTAGAGATCTACTATTCCCCCCACTGCCGCCACCTCTGCTCCTTCTTGTGTGGGTCATAAATAGAATACAATTCTTACATTTAATTGGAATTCCAGCATGAATATTAGATAAGTAATTGGCTGAATCTTGAGGGGTAGAAGGCCATTGTGCCTAAGATTATCTGCTTCTTTTATCTCGACAAATATTTATACATGTGTTATTTCTTTGTGCTCTCATCTTTCTTCCGACGTACCATGAATGTGGAGAGCCCGTTTCCAATTTTGTTTTCTGCACAGCACAGTGTTTCTGTGTGCGCTTCTCTCTTTGATTTATCCATTTCATTTTTTAACCTGTCTGATAACAGGGAGCTTTATATTATTATGATTAACAGATATTTACATTTAATCCATTTGTTGGTTTGCAAAAAAATTATGTACTGCTCTTGATCCGATGATTCCAGAACTGTTTGCATAAGTCGAAACAATAAAATGCAAGCAATGAAGCAATAAATAAACAATAGTAAGATGCCATGTTAAAATTTATATGAGTTGGATCACACTAAGCACCCCCTCCCCCACTAAAATAAAATTATCGCCATTGGATTCCTGGAGAAAGCATTTTCCTTTTGCTCCTTCTTTAATGAAGGAGATTCAACTGGAATTGATAGCCAAATAAAGCAGTACCCTAAATGAAGCCTGCACAAAACTGAAGTTATCTATACTGGATTCCATGACAGCAGATCAGATATTATCAGCTTTTATAGAATAGAGAATCTACACCAAGGGTAGGCAACCTAAGGCCCATGGACCACAAGTGGCCCATGGGGGTCGTTTAACCAGCTCACAAGCCGCCCCCGAACTGAGCCGCCCGCTTGGCCAGTCCCCATCCTCTGTGTTGGAGAGGATGTCAGGTTATTGAAACATATATTCATGTATGATAGAAATGCCACAAAGTAAAGGGGTATCGGAAACATTTTTTAAAAATGAAATTAGTACTATTACAAGACAAGCTATACAACCCGCTCCACAATTAGTTCTTAAATTTATTTTTGGGGGGCAGAATAGATATCTGAAAAGTAGGGAGCTGATAAGTTATTATCAGCAGCCAAAGTGTTGGTGACATGGCAACATAACTTCCCTGGAGTAACTATAGACTCCTGGCACTAAAAGATCTGAGAAATAACACTACTTGTTAAGTTGACACACAAGTTTAAAGTGATGCAGGGCAAATGTAGATTCACTTTTGGCAGTATGGCATGATTTCATTGTTTTTACAAACATGGAGGAACATGGATGTGCTTCTTCTCTAGTGAGTTAGGTGAACAGAGAAATAAAAGTATGAAAGTGAAATATAATGGTCTTAGTACTGACCATACAGTTCCTCTGTAGCATTTTCTAGGATTAATTTTTAAATATCATTTATAAAGAATGGTTATTGTTTTGTTTTTTGTATGTTTGTACATATTTATACATTTGCAGGTTAGAGACCACTTCTTCAGATGCAAAGCACAGTTCTTAAACAACCACAAGAATTCTTGTCATTTTTGCTGCAACAGACCAACACAACTGCTCCTCTAGAAAAATTTTTTTACAGGAATGCATATTTTTCACATGTTTTCATGTGTCCCCAATGTGAGAAATCACTTGTGTGTGGCTACAATTACAATTTATGACATTGGCCCTTCATCTTCTGGCACCCTTCTCTTGTAATGAATGGGGTCATTCAATAAAGTTGAGTGCTGAAAGATTCGGGACAGATGAAATAAAGCTCTTCTTCACTCAGTGCATAGTTAAATTATGGAATTCATTTCCACAAAGTGTAGTGATGTCCAATTGGATGGCTTTAAAAAGGATGAGACAAATTCACGGAGGATAAGGCTCTCAATGGCTGCTACCCACAATGTTCCAACTCCACTGCCAAAGGCAGTATGTGAGCATTCAGGGGTGGGGCACAGTCTGGAGAAAGTCCCAAGAGCTGGATAGAGAAGTCTTTATCTCCATAGGGTCTAATTAGGTCCCTGGGCCTGAGGTTCCTCACCCCTGAAGTAATGCATGAATGAAGGAAACTACTATAATAGCGTGATGCAGAGCAACCAGAAACTGCAATTCTAGCCAGAGGATTTCTCTCCTTGTTGAAATAAATAGCATACATATCTTGATATATTGGTGGGTGGGTTGGTTCATTTCCCAGTTTCTTATAATTCTCATCTTCCCATACCAGTTTCAAAGGAACGGTCTTGAATCACCAGTTCAAAGGAAACAGTAAGAAGAAGGATGGAAAGACCATTTCGACAAACCCTCAGCTTTCTGCTCAAAGTGAAGAAGATGATGTTGGAATAATATGGAGGCAAAGCAGCACTATGGGAGACAAGAAGTGATTTTGGAGATGTGTGTCGAGTCCTCTAGCTTATTTCCACATTTCGCTGCATCAAAGGGGGGGAAACATATTGTGTCCAACCAAGTGGCAAAACAAAATAGGAAGGAAATGGGCAAAAACTTTAAACAAACCCTGAAAACAGAAACAACCCCCTTTCCAAATACACATGCTCTCTCTCTCACACACTCCTTTATGTGGGTCTTAAGAGGAAGCAGTTCTGCTTTGTAGGCTGCAAGGGCGAACAGCACAGCCTGGCACTGGGTGCGCATTTAAAAATAAATGTTTGAATCAATCCAGCTGTGCTGTTTTCAAATGATAGCCAACATCGACACTGCAATCTGTTGTAAAGGACAGTTTTAAAGAACACGGATTAAACAAAGCAATGGACCGAAAGCTAGATTTTTCACCTGATGCAAATTAGTGCAGCTCTACTGACTTCAATGGAGCTTTCCTGAATAACACCTGAGGACCTGGCTGGCTCTGACTCTCAGCAATAGATAAATAAATAAGCAAGCACAAGACAGATGTTTCCAAGCATAATCACTGCAAACGATGCTACATCTAGCTGTACACGAGGCACAGAACAGCTAAGCGACCAAACTGATGCTGGCTTGCTCAGTTCAGCATCATCTCAATATGTGGCCTGTATTCGTTTGCCTGTTTATTTAGTATTTTTATAGCACCCTTCAATCATATCACCAACATAATTTATAAAAAGAATAAAACCATTTACACATAAAAAGAAAAAAAAACCCACAATAAATTAAAAGCTCTAAGATCACTGAAGTAGCATTTGAAGAAGCATGATTCAAGCTGTATCTTTGCAACACAGAGTTCGTCTGCCAGTTGGCCTGGTGGCAAAAGACAGCTTCCCATAGAGCATGTCCTTGGGGATATTGCCATCTTCCATTCTGTGGACATGAGCAAACTAGTGTAGATGTCGCTCAGACAGGAGTGAGAACGTGCTGGCAGTATGGGCTTGGGAGAGCACATCTCTGTTGGGATGTTCTGTCCTGCCATGTGATACCCAAAATCCTGACACATGGACATGTGGATGGTGTTGAGATGTTGCTCCTGATGGTTGTAAGTTGCCTATGACTCACTTCTAAAAAGCAGCATGCTCAACACACAAGCCTGGTAGACCTTAATCTTGATACTGGATGTTAGGATTACATTTTCCCATACCCTTTTGGAGAGATGAGCCATTGCTGTATCTGCCTTGCCAACATGCTCAGCGTCAAAGTCCAGCTCAGTTTCAGTGGAGAGATTGCTGGTTATGGTGGAGCCCAAGTACACAAAATGGTCTACCACCTGAATGTGTGGTCACTGGTGCTGATGCATGGAGTGCTGGTGACGTTCTTCCCCAAGATGACTACCAGCAAAATATTGCTTGAGCCTCTCATATTTCAGCCACCAGTGAAAAGGTCTTCCTCCGCATCACCACATGTTTCAGATGTAGCATTCATGTTGATCCAGTTGTGTTGTTTGGGAATGACTTTAAGGTAGAACTCAAGGACCATGAGCAAGAAGGCCCCCAAATTCAGCAGGACTGGCTTATCATAGCAAGTGAAGTAAAGATAATCCCCCCCGCCCCCACCCAAGATCATTAAGTCTAAAATTTCCTAACTACACCACTGGGTTGCTCACCCATGACTGACACAATGAAAGATGATGAAAATTCAAGATACAGAGGTAATTCAAAGAACAGCAGCCAAAGAAAGGAAACAATTCAAGCTTGATAGATGCGAAGAAAAAAATGAATGAAGGCATTGTCACACAACCTTGTAGATCACAATTCATCACAGTTATCAGCCTGGAAGTCAGACAGGAGTATTGCTGTCAGAAGAAGCGTTCTTTATAACTAGCTACTCTGTGAACCTGGGTTATCAACAGCTTCCTACAAATTAGAGTACTCTACAGCTCATGCTGATATGATATGCCTTTTGGTGAGCCAGCCTTACCATATATAGAATACCACATGCACAGTGAAGTTTAGTATTCAACCCCAGCCTTTTCTCCTTTTTTTTGAGTTTTGAGGAGCCAAGTTGCATTAATCTTTGAAGTGGGGGAGATCTAAGAACTTTTGGATGAGGGTGAGTTAACTTTAACAATGTGGCCTATTTCTTCTTTGTAACACACACACACACACACACACACACACACACACACGTTGCCAGCCTTAATGTCACATTTGCAGACATCTTTGTACTTCAGAGTTGGTCTGCCAGTGGGCCTGATGCATTGTACATTTATGGGTCATCCTATAAAACATCTTGGCTTACCAATAAAAAGCAGCTATAAACCAATTTCATATACAGTGGTACCTCGGGTTACAGACGCTTCAGGTTACAGACGCTTCAGGTTACAGACTCCACTAACCCAGAAATAGTACCTTGGGTTAAGAACTTTGCTTCAGGATGAGAACAGAAATTGGGCCCAGGCGGCGCGGCAGCAGCAGTGGGAGGCCCCATTAGCTTAAGTGGTGCTTCAGGTTAAGAACAGTTTCAGGTTAAGAATGGACCTCCAGAACGAATAAAGTTCTTAACCTGAGGTACCACTGTATAAAAACAATATCATACTCAATACAGATATACACTGGGTTATGAAAATATCTACTTCAAGGGCTTGTCGAAAGAAGGAAGGTCTTCAATAGGCACTGAAAATGGAATAGAGATAGTATCTGTCTAATGTGTAATGGGAGGGATTTCCAGAGAGTAGGCACCACCACATTAAAGGACCTATTCCCACATTGTTTGGAATGGACCTCCTGATGAGATGGTATCTGCAGGAGACCCACTCCTGCAGAGTGCAGTGATTGGTTGGGTATGTGCAAGTGATTACAATTCCCATTTTGTATTTATAAGACTTGTTTTAGTTTAAATGAAAGCTCCTCAACTTCTAGAAAATGTTTTTGTTGTTGTTTAGTCATTTAGTCGTGTCCGACTCTTCGTGACCCCATGGACCAGAGCACACCAGGCACTTCTGTCTTCCACTGCCTCCCGCAGTTTGGTCAGACTCATGTTTGTAGCTTCGAAGACACTATCCAACCATCTCGTCCTCTGTCGTCCCCTTCTCCTTGTGCCCTCCATCATTCCCAACATCAGGGTCTTTTCCAGGGAGTCTTCTCTTCTCATGAGGTGGCCAAAGTATTGGAGCCTCAGCTTCAGGATCTGTCCTTCCAGTGAGCACTCAGGGCTGGTTTCCTTCAGAATGGATAGGTTTGATCTTCTTGCAGTCCATGGGACTCTCAAGAGTCTCCTCCAGCACCATAATTCAAAAGCATCAATTCTTCGGCAATCAGCCTTCTTTATGGTCCAGCTCTCACTTCCATAAATCACTACTGGGAAAACCATAGCTTTTACTATACGGACCTTTGTTGGCAAGGTGATGTCTCTACTTTATAATATTTCTAGAAAATATTACCCCCTTGTAAAAACAAAAGTTTGAGCTTCTAGTGCTTTCTTGTCGGGGAAGGATATTAGCTTTGGAGGAGCCATAGTGCATTCATAAAAAAAGAGATGTGTTAACATCACATTATGTCATATATCTATATATCTATATCTGTATAGATACATATGCAATGTCTTGGTACATTAGGAGCAATCCTATACATATCTACTTGGGTTGAGTTGGACGTACTTCTAGGTGGCGATTGAATTCCCTCCATCTTAAGGCCTTACAGAAAACAAACCATGACAGAAATACAGAAGTAAAACAAACAGATCAGAATGAAAGTAATATGTTTTTAGTCTCTACCTCTCCCTTTGCTACATCCCCTAAAGTTAAATAGACCATTAAAAGCCTATTCCATTTCCTAGGCATTTGATCATCTGGATGGAATTTGGGCTGGAAAATAGCTAATGCACATGCTTGTCCCTGCTATTAAGACCTCTGGGGAACATGCAGGAATCCAATCTGGGGGCCAGAGGTGCATTTTGACACAGAGCCTGCCGTACCCATTATTGATCATGGCCTATAGTAAGCTTGGCAGCAACTAGATATAAAGCCTATATAGTTATAGAGCATATGTACTCAAGTGATTTAAGGTGATCACTGCAGTGGGGCTGAAAACAAATGTATTTCTCAAATGATACCTTCAGGGGTTCCTTTGCTTTTCTGGAATGCCCCTGAGATTGCAACAAGTGCAATACACAAACAATATATAGTGTTTCATTACTTCTGAAACCATTCTCACTGCTTCTAGCTATGTGTATAAAACTCTTTTGTGAATAAAACTCCAGGAGGGATGTCACAGGGAAGTATGGGCTATCTCTCAAAACCCCAGGCATTTTAAACCCATCTTTCCCCCTCTGGTTTGAAATAGTCACTGGCGACCAGGCAAGGCCTGTTTTGTACTTGTGAGCCTATGGACCGTTCATCCCTGGCCTAAGCTAAAGAATCTCTAGGTGTCCAGGTTTGAAGAGGAGGAGGAGGAGGAGGAGGAGGAAGGGGCTAGAAAGAATCTTGGGTTCGTCACCAACCAGTGTAGTGGTTAGAGCATTGGGCTATGACCTGGGTAACCAAAGTCCAACTCAGCACTCAGTCATGAAGCTCACTGGGTGACCTTGAGCCATTCACCATTTCTCAGTCCAACCTACCTCACAGGGTTGATGTCAGGGAATTGGAAGCTGCCAAAGAGCCGAGGGGGGAGAGGGACAATTACAGAGAGCCTAAATCGCTCATCAGCAGTTTCTCATCCACGTCAGAGGAGGAAGCAGGGAGGGGGGAGCCAGTGGCAGGAACTAGCCACTAACAGAACAGAGGAAGTAGGAGGCATGCACTGAGGAAATGGTCCTGCTGGGGGAGGAGTAAAAAAAGATCGCCAGTCGATTCATCTGACTAGCAAAAGATGGATGTGCTTTTTGAACTCTTGTAACTGCTTTGAAGTTTTGGCAATAAATCTTCCGTACAGAGATGGCTGTGTGCCTGGAGCATTATCTCAGCTAGCTTTGGCAGCACAAAATCCTCACAGTTGAGCAACTTGGAGGAAAGGTGGGATACAAATGTAATAATAAAATAAACTATAATACTGTATGTGGCAGTTAGGTAACTTGTCTGTTGTAAAATATGAGGAAGCTGTGATTTTCTGAGATATACCCTTCATGTTGCTTGAGGCTTGGTTGTGATTTATTTGCAATTTATATATACTACAGTGGTACCTCAGGTTACAGACACTTCAGGTTACAGACGCTTCAGGTTACAGACTCCACTAACCCAGAAATAGTACCTCGGGTTAAGAACTTTGCTTCAGGATGAGAAGGGAAATCGTGTGGCGGCGGCACAGCAGTAGTGGCAGGCCCCATTAGCTAAAGTGGTACCTCAGGTTAAGAGCAGTTTCAGGTTAAGAACAGATCTCTAGAACGAATTAAGTTCTTAACCCGAGGTACCACTGTATTTGAATAGAGAGACAGTATGTAGCTTAATCAATATGCTTCTCTCATGCTTCTCTTTCAGCTGGCCTGGAGGCTGCAGCTGGTACAAGATGCCCAAATGTTGAGTGATGCCCCTTATCATGCCAGTTACTGGTTTATTAATAACTGCTGCACCAGCTTTAAGGTCCTGCTACTTCCATATAAAACTCCAAACTTCTCTCAACCAGGTTACCTGAAAGACCATCTTCCCTTCCATTGCCCAAATAAGGGGACTCAACAAATGAAACCTACATAGAAGTAAACTTAAACGTGTGGAAACAAATTTAATCAGTTTCTAGGATGTGTATATGGAGGTCCTTTACCATGGCTGAAATATTAAACAATTATTTCCAAATGGCAATGTAATAACGTCAATTTCTGAAGAAAGGTTAAATGTTGTGGCACTCATAATGGCAAATACCAATCACAAGAATATGTGTTTCGTCCTAAAGCTATTCTCTTGGGCACCTGACCGCACAATGTTCTTTGATTTGTGACCTAGCAGTGAATCATTGCTCTACTCTGGTCTGCTTTTTGAATCAGTTTGCTTTTAAAAATCCCATTCTAATGGGAGAAATCACTAGTACTTGACTGCAGGTTTTAGAGAGCCTTTAAGCAAGGTGGTCTCAATCTCTGTGGGATCCATTCTCCCTTTCCATTGTCACTGCTACCCATTTGCCAGCAACCCTCTTTCTGGGGTGTGAAGAGATAAAAGCCAGTATGGTGTAGGGGTTAGAGTGTCAGACTAGGACCTGGGAGTCCAGGATGGGGATTAAATGAGGGGAAGAACCATGTATACCCCATTGAGCTCCTTGGGTAAAAAGGTGGCATATAAGTGCAGTCAATAAATAATAGAGAGAGATCACAAGGTATGTGAAGGCTGCTGCTCCATCATCTCACTCCTGTCACTGTTTGACGACTAGGTACAATCTAGGTGTGTTAAAATGCAAGGGCTTGATGTCAGTTGCCTCTAGTGTTACTGCGTCTTTAAATCTCTTTTCATGTATGGCATGGCAACACCTTATTTTTCACCTGAAGGTCTGCTTTTACATTTCTAGCTCAGCCAGGGCAAAATGACAACCACAAGAGAACACCTTACTTTGTTTGTTACTGCCCAGATGAACTCATTGACTCAGTTCCAGGTAGCAGATGCCTTTCAACTCTCCCAAAAGTAAGTGGCCGTGAACCTGACCTTCGTAACACTGATGAAGTTGGATCACAAGTCTGAAGATAATCAAATGCCTAATGGTGTCACTGAGGTTGCTGCTGTTGTTTTAGCAAGATTAGAAAGGAACTTACCATGGGGAATGGACAAAGTCTCCGGCAAGCCTACTAAAGCAACAGTGACCTCAGTGGTCAGTGACCTCAGCTGCTATAACATTGTGCTCCAAGATCAGGGCCTTGACCTCCTGTTCAGAAGCAAACTGTAAGTTCTCATTCCATGAACCACATAATAAAAATCCAAATCACGCACTGGAAGCTGTGTCAAATTGGAGCTAACATTGTGTCATATGTTAAAGGGAAATCCTGGCAGTATTAATGATTGACGGGTACATCTGTTGGTTATTATTTTTCACCAACGTAGACATGAGCACAATTTGTACTCACTGTTTTGGCAGCTAACCTTTATTCAGAAGGTTAGTTCCTAAGGTTTTGAGACAAGTCCTACTAGAATTAGAGAGAAAATGCCTGTTTTTAAATAAAATTTTGGAGCTCCATCATCAGTGATCACCTTTCTGCATATAAGAAGTAGAGGACTCTATGAAAATCACACTGTCTTAAGGTAATTAGCTCAGGCAGCATATCACCAACTATAGATTTTCTATCCAAATGAAGCATTTCAGCTACTGCAGATTCTTTCTAGAGAGCAGTGTTGTGTGTGTAGAAACTAGCCTACTGTACAACAGTAAAATTTACATTAATTGCTCTGTTGACTCTTACCTCTGGCCCCACCTATCACTGGTATGTGGCCCTCAAACGGTTGCCCAGATGAGAATGTGGCCCTTGGGGTGAAAAAAAATTCCCGACCCCAGTGCTAAATCCACTGAAGTCCATTCCTAGTGTTAGCTTCTCTCTTAAGTGGCCCATCAATGGAGGAAACTTCAGAGATGCCAGAGACCTATCTCTTTCAGCTATGAAGATATGCATTTGGGCAAAGCAGCTTAGGTTTGGATTTTGACTACTTTAAGCATCTGTCCAAGCAGTCTTGTCCTGCATCTGTCTACTTCATTCTGAAGTTAAGCTAGTGACATATAATAGTGGCCTTTATCAGGGATATCACACTTCCTCTAAATGCTCAAAGCCCTTCACAGCTAAGGAGCTGTTAACACAACATTCTGCAGTAGACTGTTACTATTATAACCCAGTTTCAAATGGAGAGGCTAAAGCTGAGGTGTGGTGGGGGGAATGCCTCATTTAAGTCCACTTAGTAAGTTCAGAATGATGCGAGAGGTCAATCATAGATGTTCGGGTTTTTCCCCTTTAGCCACCATCATGTTAGAGCAACTGTACTTGGGTTTTGCAGTGAGTTGTCTCCTAGATTAGGGCTTCACATCCAAACATATTTACTCAAAAGTAAGGTCCACTGATTTCAGTGTGTCTTACTCTAAAATGAGCACAGGATCACAGGATCAGTAGGAGATCAGGGTCCTTAACTGCATGGGGAGCCCCCGCAAGCAAGAAAGGGCTCCCTGCTGTAGAATTATGTCTCAGACACGAAGCCAGTTCCTGGAATCACAAAAGAAGAGGGTGCTGAGCACTGAGTTGCTGTTTACAGGCTTCCTAAAAACATCTGCTTGGCCACTATGAGAATAGGGTGCTGGATTAGATGGAGCTGTTATGTTCTTCAGTTCAGCCCACAAGTCATGGAGAGCTGTTGGGAAAGCAATAGTGAGGTGTGAGAGGGCCATGCACAGTCACACTTTCTCTGGACACACCATTGTGGTCACACAAGCACTGCCAACCCAAATGGGCCTGTGGGCCCATTTGCAAACAGGAAAAAACTTATGTGAGCACCAAACACACATTACAACTATGTATGCATGCAGACTCACTCTCTTCTGCCAGCTATTTGGGTGGCGGAAAGTGTTGTTGCTTTTTCATCAGGCCTGGAAAGTGGGATTGTTCTTCCTGGAGACTGCAGCCTAGGTTAACCCTCCCTCCTCAGCTACAGTCTCCAGGAAGATCAAGGCTTAATTGTGGAAGGGCAATTTGGGTGGAATATGGTAACACAACTGAGGGATGTGGCGATCCTTCCCTCCCCAGCTTTGATACCCTGCCTTTCCATACATCCCCTGTACGGAGGAGATCTGCGACATACATCCAATGGAGCTGTATGCATGCTTAGCAGAGTTTCGCAAGAAGCGAGGCTGTGTAGGTATGTGGCATCACAAATTTTCTTTATTTGCAGCAAATCAAAAACAACAAAACATGGCTAGTGTGAACAGTGTCTCACACATACGTCTTCTCTGTCCGAGAGCAGAGAACAAAGAGCAGAAAACAAAAACACACAAAAGAGAAGTTCTCTAGTCTGAGTTCTGTTCCCGCACTTACAGTGTTATGGAATGTAAACAGAGGATCACATGATCCTGCAATGAGAGAATGAAATACTGACATTACCTTGCCAAAATTGTCCCTCCCCCATTTGAACGCTAAAGCCTTTCCTCCTCCCAGGAAGGGAAGGGGTTGTGAGCGGGAGACGATTCCTGTGTCATGCAGGGGGCACTACGCCCCCTGCTTCAACTCCAGGGCTGGCGTGCCACACCCCTCCCCGGTTGGGCACCCAATAGGGAAGCTTGGCGGGGGCGTGGCTTGCTGCTCAAACGCAGCCGCGCCAGCCATCCCGACCATTGCACACACATTTTCTTTTCCAATTGGCTAAATTGGCCCAGCCTCTTGGTTTTTTTCGCCTACCTCGTAGCAACCGTCACAACTTTCATGGTATTTGGCGGTTAGGCATTGGAATGTGTTGTTGGTGTTTCGGGGGGCAAGGTGTGGCCATTGCCTTCCCCGACAATTTTGGGTATTCCCCTAAAGGAATCCGGCGGTCGTGGATCCTGTCCGATGCCCGTGTGGCGGGGGGCCATGGCACAACCCGCGGTGACATCAGGAAGAGAGCCTATAGTTGGATTAGCATCAACAGGCTTCCCCTACTGGTGGTTAACCCCTCCTCAGACTCACCCCTCTACGAGTGGGTGGAGTCTAATGTTCTGTGGTCCAATGCCTAAGCCAATACCTTCTCACATGCTGTAATCAATAAAGTTGTGGCCTTTACCTTACCCATTAACCTTACATGCTGTGTCCACGTGTCTTTATTCCCCAAGCGGGGATCGGGTCCTCGAATCACAACTGTGGTATTGTTAACCCTTACAAGCTAGACTCTTGCCAAAAACATCCCCCCGCCAAAAAATAGGAATGAAAAATGCCTTCTGTTGGGTACAATAGAATATAATGGCAGCCAACTGAAGTCTTATTTTAAGCCTAATTTTGGCACAAGGAGCTTTTTCACAGGGGGAAAGGAAACACTCCCTTACCCTGAAATCACCCACAGGCTTATTGGCTACATTAGAAGGCTTCTTTCAATCCTGATTTTGGTGAGGAAGGGGATCAACTTCTGCCATAAACATGCATATTATGTTTCAGGGTGGTCACATTGATTTATGTTTCCCATCCCACACACAACCCCCCCCCCCCCAAAAAAAAAAAGTGTGGAAGATCACAGTTCTCTGTATTAAAGATGTCTTATTTTAAAACACTAACAGCACAAAGGAAATGACCACGGCAGTTATCCAGCATCCCTTGCTTTTGAGAAACAAGTGTGACTAAGAACTCAGAGCTCAGCTTGTTTAGTGTAAATGCTGGGCATGTGAAGAAACCTCTTGCAGCCTGCAGTTCAGTTCATTGCCCAGTTACAGAATGTGTGATATTAATCGGACTGCTCACATGTTCATGTGAACCAAAAAAAGTGTGTGGGGGGGTTCATTTTACACCTACTGAAATAATAAGTATTAACACCACAAGGTGGTGGATTCAAACGCCACTCCACACATCTTTTCCTCCTTTCCAGGTTGTGGGGATTTGCATGACCTAGTGCTGTGATGCTGAACAGTTTAAGGACAACTTGGGAACAGAGTTTGCTGCTAAAACAAAAATCAATTTCTTGTTAGTGAAAATCCAGCTGATTTCCTCCATAATACATGGCAGCAGCTGAAGTCTGGAGGATTTCATCAAACAACATCCATGCAATTTTTCTCCTTTCTGCAGGAAATAAATTTTATCTAGCAACCGTTAAGAAACCATTCTGGGTTTTGTAGCACTGAGCTTATTCAGAATGTCTGTGGAAGGCTGGCTCTGAACGATCGGCAAAACTGATTCTCACCTCCCTCGACAACACCTACTTCTGATTTCTTATCTTAGCCATGAGTCAGGTGTGGTGGGTGAAATTAGAGGAAACAAAGCTTGATGAAAATGCCACTTCATAAATATTCCAATTAATTTTTCCGTTCTAATTCAAAGTGATATTGAATTACTTCCAGTGGGCACAATTAAAATATATCTACACTGTAAGGAATCATAGTAACTGAGTGGAGGAATAAGCTAACAACACTAAGGCAGTGATTGTATTCAGACAGGAAAAATGTCAAGCTTTTAATAATCAAGGTAACTCAAGGCATGTTTCCAGGTATGTGTCTCATGATCCAGTGTTGTCTTAAACTGCTCTTTGCAATGGTGACCAAGATTATCTCTAAGGGTTGCATGAAAAAAAAAGTCTAGTAGCCTTCTGTTCTCCCATTCCCTGCAACTAGGAAAAGCTGCATGTGGTGTAATTTAACTTCTATCCGGCTCTTAAAGTCAAAAGGTGTGGAACTCTTAAGGCAAATGAGAGGAACTAAAAAAAAGGCAAATGTGTTCCTTGACTTGGCAATACTGCTGAAAGCTTGCATTAATGCAGAAGAAGCTCAATCCTATCACTGGAAAATGGAACAGAATCACCTTCCAGGGAATTAGTATGCATCCTCCCTATTCCTTACTTTATTCCAAGGGCTTGTCGGATTCTGTGTAAGGTGCAGAGTGATCATATTCAACAATTCCTCCAGGACTTTTTAAACAGCTTTGGGGAAAAGAGAATTTGGCAAATACAGTGGTACCTCGGTTTACAAATGCTTCAGGTTACAAACACTTCAGGTTACAGACTCTGCTAACCCGGAAGTAGTACCTCGGGGTAAGAACTTTACCTCAGGATGAGAACAGAAATCGTGTGGTGGCGGCGCGGCGGCAGTGGGAGGCCCCATTAGCTAAAGTGGTACCTCAGGTTAGGGACGGTTTCAGGTTAAGAAAAGACCTCCTGAATGAATTAAGTATGTAATCAGAGGTACCACTGTACAAGTTTCTCACATCACAATGTTGCAATCATGAGAAAGTTGTACTTGGAGAAAGTCTCTCTTTTGTACAACTATGAAAAGCACAGTAGCCCTTCACACGTTGTATGAAAACTAATATAGAGGTAGCAATGGGAGAGAAGTGTGTACCTTCCCTTTATACCTTCCCTAGCTGTGCACTACACACTATATAAAGTGCTCATACAAAAACACACTTGCTAAAAGATGAGCACTACCACAGAGGCCAGCTTAGTTACCAAACACCTGAATGAATAAAAAAAGTCTTAAGCAGGTGCCTCATAGCAGATAATGATGGTGCCATGTATGTTTCCCTGGGGATAACATTCTATAAGGGGGCACCATTTATGGTCACCCTCTGCACCTCCCTCTGGTGAGGCAAATAGAGAAGGAATTCTGATGAGGACTGTGGGGTCCAGGCTGGTTCACATGAACATGTGAGCAGTCCGATTAATATCACACATTCTGTAACTGGGCAATGAACTGAACTGCAGGCTGCAAGAGGTTTCTTCACATGCCCAGCATTTACACTAAACAAGCTGAGCTCTGAGTTCTTAGTCACACTTGTTTCTCAAAAGCAAGGGATGCTGGATAACTGCCGTGGTCATTTCCTTTGTGCTGTTAGTGTTTTAAAATAAGACATCTTTAATACAGAGAACTGTGATCTTCCATGAGAAAGGAAAAATCTTGAACACAAAATCTCAATGACACAGATATTATATGCCTATGCAATGCATCCCTGCTTTACATTTATGGCTGTCATTTTTCTTGACAACCTGTGCAGCAAATTCATGTGGGACATTTCAAAGTAGGTCAGATAAATGTTCTTACCTCTTTTATGGGAGACATCTTGCTATATATTCTTCAGATTTACTTTAGGTATCCCCATTGAAGGATTCAGAAAAACTATCAGACAACCAGTTCCTTTTATTGATCCGGTCGATGCACTGTCTGGTGGCAATCAATATTCTGTAGCATTTCATATCAGAAAAGAGGGCAGGAGCTAGACTAGAAAATCATAGTCATGAAATAATAAGGAAAAGACAGATTTTTTTAAAAAAAGTAATATAAGCCATAAGGAGGATGAAAGGCAAAAGTATCAAGAGGAGTTCTCAATTTTCTAAAAAAATAAAAAATCAGAAACAATTGTGTTGGGCATACGAGCAAAGAAGAAAATAGTACTGTTTTAGAAATGGTGTCATGCTTATGTTTTTGGCAACCAAGACATTAAATAGTAGACTGTGGTCTGAGAAATCAAAAGCACATCCTTTCTCAATAGATTCGGGGCAGATTGAATGAGCCCATCAGAGCAGTTCTCTGACCAAAATGTTCTTCAAAAATGGATATATTAGGTGAGAAATATGCATCAAAATGCATGTATTTGTGAAAATAACATAAAAAATGAATTATATTAGGTAAAATTATATTAGGGATGTGTATATTAAAGCAAACACACACTAAAATACTGGTGGCTATATCCCACTTTTCTTCCACTATGGAGTGATCCTTCTATTGTTTTGTTACTTATTGTTTGCTACCCTGGGTGCCTTTGGGAAGAAGGGTGGGATCTACATAATCAAATAATAAGACTGGGCCCATTTCAGTAAACATGGCTTGCTGTGCATAAGAGAAACCCAGAAGACAAGCAGCAGCAAGGACAGGCTCATCTGCCATGTCCAACCAAGTCTCTGTTGTACATGCCAGGTCAATTCCTCCATCCATGATCAAGTCATGGATGGCAACAGCCTCATGAATCATTGATCTGGCATTGAACAACAGCACCTTAAGGTCACCTTGTTGATACCTGTATCCTTCTGGTCAGGACAAGACACGGAGGCAGGGATAGTCTTCAAACAATGACTAAACCTGCCTCTTTGGTTGCGACATGGTCTGGTCCTAGTGTAGCTCCTCTTGCCTGTGATCACTGATATTTGGTTTCACAATGCATCCACCCTGCAATTCCTAGGGGCTGAGGTCCCTTCTCCTCTCTCAATAAAATATTTGTGATAATTTTTTTAAAAGCAATTCCTACCTGGGATAAAACAGGAGAAACTAAATTTAGCTTGTCAGTGAGTCAATGGAGTGTATCCTGATTCTCATCTCTAGTGGAGAAAGGTAGAATGGCAGCTGAAAGATAGTAACTGAGCAAGAGGAAGCACCAAATGAAACTGGCCTCTCAGCAGAACCTGCTTCCCATCCCTCTGATAGTCTTATTCAGAAGTCACAGGTCAGTTTTGAAAAGTAACTGGATTCCTCCCGTGTTACCTTGGCCCTGTGATATACCAGGAAGAGACATTCTGCATCCTGCATCATTGGAAATAATGCTGAAGGGGCCCTAACTAAAGCAGTAAGGGCCAACATGTGCCACACTATTGATACTGAGAATATCCCTAAATTATATTCTGAGTGTTTCATAGCTAAAAATCAGCAGCACCTCCAGGATAGCACAGAGGAATTATAGGAGGTGAGCAAATGAGGACCTGATGATTGTGCCTAATGCAGTTGGGAATGGGGATAGTTCCAGAGGCCTGCTCTCAAGCAATACAACAACAACAACAACAACAACAACAACAACAACAACAACAACAACAATTTATTTATTCCCAGCCACCCTGGGCGGCTCCCAACAGAATTAAAAGCACAATAAAACATCAGACATTAAAAACTTCCCTAGATGTCTACTAAAAACCAGGTAGTTGTTTATTTCCTTGACATCTGATCGGAGGGCGCCACTGCCGAGAAGGCCCTCTGCCTGGTTCCCTGTAACCTCACTTCTCGCAGGGAGGGAACTGCCAGAAGGCCCTTAGTGCTGGACCTCAGTGTCTGGGCTGGACGATGGGGGTGGAGATGCTCCTTCAGGTATACTGGGCCAAGGCCGTTTACTGTGGAGGGAAGCCACAGGAACCACTTTAGCCAGCCACCCTGCTTGCCCTACCTGTGGCCATGGAACTATTTCTATCCCGTCATAATCTATTATCTCTGGATGATAATTAAATTCTAAAAAACAAGTTAAATCATATTTTTTTATTGTGTGTAGTCCAGTCTTTCACATGACCAGCTGCCAGAGATAGCAATTATTCATATGTTGAACGTTTATCTATTCCTCAAGGGATCAAATTAGAAATTAAATAGACAGAGGTTAAACAAAGCAGGGAAAAGAAAGACACTCGTATAAATACATGTTTAAAACCCCAGGGACTCGTCTCTCTTCTTTTCCATACCTATGCCCTCTCTCACTAGTTCTTGTCCCCTCAATCCCATTTATTAAGAAGCTGAATCTGTCATCCAAAACCATCCTCTCAAGAGTGTAACCTTCCCCCTCTTCCTGTTGTTGATGTAATTCATGATAATGCACTTCTCTTTCAATTTGAAAGCTTTGTGACATTGGTGGTGGTGGTGATGGGAACCAAATGCTCCATTTCCCTTCGCCGTGTTGCTAAGATGCCAGTAGTTTGGCAAGGCCTATGAAACAAGCTTCAGACAGGTTTCTGAGACAGTCTAAGCCAATAAAGTGGAATAGTCACAAGTCATTACAACAAGCCTGTGGCTTCTGCAGGAGACTGTCCACACATAATACAGTAAATGAAATTCTATCAGCCGAAAGCTATCTCCCATCAGAGTTCTCTAACCCAATTTAAAATGGTCTGAGTAGATTCCAAACACCAAAACAAGACTAGCATAAAATGGAACTTGACAACCGCATTTATTTGTGCCTCAGTCATGGAAACAGATTTCTGAGTGAAATTTTGAAGTGACCATCATTGCTGACAATCTGTCAGGATGACCTACAGCTAAAACAGGGTTTTGTGTTTTGTTTTTTTAAAAAGAAGTGAATACAAAATCAGATTGCCTAGAACTCTGAATAACAGATATTTGCTTACCTACACATATTCCTGTTAATGGATATGCATATTGAAGATCTGTGGTATCATTGATGTAGTCATCCTCTTGCCATTCAAGTTCCTTATTACTTTTTACTCTAACTGGATGCCTATCTGTTTGGGAATCATTTCAGGTCTCTACCCAGCAACAGGTTTTGGATTGATTTTTAATAGTGTTTACTCTGTTACACTGCATGTTTATGCATATACCATTTGCATGTATCCATATGGATGTTATAGAATAGGTTTGCTTTTCTTGGAAATACTGAGTTGCTGCTACGTTATAGCAATGATATATGATACACCATTGCTTCCAACACTACAAAAAAGTATGATTCACTGAGCTGAATTATATTAGTGACTACTATGTTTGACTACCAGTTGTTTTGCTTATCTACTTCTAGCCCTGAAGCTCTGTATATTAACTATATATCATTCCAGTTCATTTTTTAGTGCCATTCAGAGGTCTCATCCTGACCTGCAGGGCCAAGCCCAAAACATTTTGCTGCCTGAGGCAAATAAGATGGCTATTGAACTGTATTTCACCACTCATGAGGGGATGCCATTCCTCACTACACCTGAGGCAGCAGGCTAGATTAGTGGGCCAAGGAGAGATTATATGGCAACAGAGGAGAATGGTTAAGAGGTTAGAAAGGAACAGCCTGGGACTGCTGCTACTAACACACAACATTTGCCACCTATGGAAGATACCTAATGGCAGGGCCAGTCCTGTTGATCTATAAAACCTCCCAAATAGCCTGGTCCATGTGATTTAAAGGACCATCTGCTTCTATATCAATGTGTTTAAAAACAAATTTAAACGAACAGATTAAACAAATTAATTAAAAGGCAGGCTACAGACACATGTCCCTGTCCACCGTGTGAGATTTTCAGTGGCGGGGACCTATGCTCTGTGTCTTGCTGTCATTGGAAGTAAAGGCAAGGAGAAGGGTTTCTTCATTGTAGAGTGGGACTCCTTCCCCTGAGAGATTCACTTAGCCCGTTTCTTCATTAGACTATCAACTGTTATTGAAGACAATCCCCCCCCCCTTTTCTTCTGCTGTGCTTTTAATTTCAGTTAATTCTGCCTCCACCCTCCATGCAGTATGTATGGTTTCCAAACCAATGCTTGGTTTTCATGATGATTCCAATCATGTTCTCTCTGCTGTTCAAATGTTTTATTGTTGAATTGGGTTGCTTGATTTGGTTGTTGCCTGTTGTTGGCATACCCATCTTATTTGTTGCCTGCTGCTCTAGGGAGATATTATTTGCGGGGAGAGAGCAGAAAAGTGGTTTTTAAATTTTAACAAAAATAAATACTCTTGGCAGTGGCTTGTATGGAGATGGCGTACTACTGGAAATATTACTTAGTATTCATGAAATAGTAAGGTGCAGCAGTTGGTGCTGTGCAAGTGGTTGATGTAGCAGAACAGAGTCATGAGGGGAGCATGACAGCATGATCCTTTCATTGATATTTGGCTTCCTTTTATACTATTATGAATAAGGATTCATGGACCAGTATCAACATATTTCTCTCTCTTCCTTTCCCTATCACACCAAAGTTTATTTGTACTATTATGCATTGATTCACTTTATTGTTCTCACATTTTAGTTGAAGGCTTAGTGTATATTCATTGGCACCAGCCTCTTAGTTTTTCACCTACCTCGTAGCAAATCATCACAACTTTTCTGGTATTTGCGGTTAGACATTGGCGTATGTGTCATGTTTTGGAGGCCAGGTTGTGGCCATCACCTACCTCTCCCCTTGTTGAGTATTCCATTAAAGGAATCCAGTGGTCGTGGATCTTGTCTGAGGCCCTGCTGATGGCTAGGGCCATGCCATGACCCCGGTGACATAAGGGGAAGCTTTCAGTTGTATTTGTATCAACAAGCTCCTCCCGCTGGTTGTTAACCTTCAAATGACTCCCCGCTGCGCGGGGTGGAGTCATCTATAGTTTGTTTGATCCAATGCCTAAGCCAATACCACTCACATGCTGTAACCAATAAAAGTTGTGGCCTTCATTAACCTAAAATACATGTGTCCTTGTGTCTTATTTATCTCAAAGCGGGTGGTGGGTCCTCAACTCACAAAAATACATATATTCAAATATACCAATCAAAGGATGTGAGAATGCTTTGCTGCCCAGTGTACAAGCTGCCAGCATTAGCATGTCTGAGTTTGTATATCCTCTAAACCCTCCAAACTTGATATGTTCTGACTGCCATGCTTTAAGAAAATTTGCTTTCTCTCCTTTGAACATGGTCCTGATTCATTGTCCTCACAAGAAAGCTTCTAACTAGACACAGTTATCGCAAGCAGAACAAATGATTTAAGTATTGCAGTCAGCAAGGCAGAATGTTTTATTAGTTGTGCATAAATCTTGCACATTTTATTGGGTCAATTTTCAGAATCTTCAGAAATACCAAAATGCACTTTAAGTGCCCTTGAAAGGAATTGAAAGGAAACTATAATGAAGCATGAGCTGCAATCCAGCTAATGGATGGGTCAAAAACTAGTGGATGTCTTGCTCCACTTCAGATGGTAGCCCTACTGACAAGGTTGTGGGCTTCTTGAATGGTATCCTGGAAGGCATTGCAGTAGTGGCCTCTCCCCCTCTGTGCATTTTCTGAGTTTCCACTCACGGTTTGTTTGTTTGTGTGTGCGTGAGTGTGTGTGCAGCTGATGGCCATTAACTAACATTTTTCAATTCCTTTGAAATCAATGTAACATGATGTTACCTGCCATGCTTAGAACTAAGTCTGACTAAACGGTCTCACTAGCAAGTATGCGCCAGATTGCAGCCTTCACAGTACTTCAACAGGCTGCATCATGAACGTTACTATAACTGCTGATGCTACTGCATTGGATTCTAGGTTGGAGGTGCCTCTCTTAAATATATGTTTCCCTTTCTCTTTGCATGTTGCGTTTTGCTATTTTCTGCTGCCTGCATAGTGTCTTATGCTGCAGACGGACGGCAGTGGTAACTTATGATTTTCAATCTTAAATGTCAGGGGACTGCCATCGGAACAGGGGAGGGAGGCAGGGGGGGCTTTGGGATACAGAGAGCCTCCAAAACTCCTGAGGAGCAGTTCCTCTTCCAGTGGTGGGAAAAGCCACACCTCCAGTGGAGAAGAGGGGGAAGAGGCCAGCCAAGCGAGGAAAGGGTTCGAGGATGCTGCGGAGAGCCCCAGCGCCTCACCTAGCCAGGCTGGCCAGGAGGGATGCACGCCCCTTCCATTGCCCAGCTTGCGCAGAGGGGTGAGACCCAAGGAGGGGAGGAGGCGGCTTGGGGTGCCGAAGTTCTTACGTTGGGAGAGAAACCGGAAGGGGCCACTCTAAGGACATGAACTTTGTGGATCTGCGCTGTAAATAAAGGTATGGGGTAAAGGGACCCCTGACCATTAGGTCCAGTCGTGGCCGACTCTGGGGTTGCGGCGCTCATCTCGCTTTATTGGCCGAGGGAGCCGGTGTACAGCTTCTGGGTCATGTGGCCAGCATGACTAAGCTGCTTCTGGCGAACCAGAGCAGTGCACGGAAACGCCGTTTACTTTCCCGCCGGAGCGGTACCTATTTATCTACTTGCACTTTGACGTGCTTTCGAACTGCTAGGTTGGCAGGAGTGCTGTAAATAGTTTGCACAATAAAATCTGTAAAAGACAGGTTGGAGTCCTGCTTGGTTACTCACGAGCAACCACCACCAGCATCTGACATTAAATTTGGCTTTTCTCATTGTCACATCACTTCACCAGCATTTTAATGTAAAGTTCTCTTCATGCTGACATTTTTTCTGTGCAATGTTTCCTAATATACACATTTTCCACCAATATGTGCATATATATGCACACTTCCCACTAGTATATGTATTTTTGTACACATTATTTGGCTGAAGAACTGCATTGCAAAATTCAGAGAAGTTATAATTCTGAAGGATGAAAATATTTCAGTTCGCATATTGTTTTGAACAGTGTGAATTTGCCAAGTCCCCCTTTGAATGCAAGCTGAATTGAATTTCTCCCCCAAATCTAGTCAAAATGGAAGAAAGCTATCAAGAAACCACCATATTGCAATTTTTTTAAACAAACACACAAGAACCAAAAGCTTTCTGAAGATAGTTATAAACACTAAAATGAACCTATAATATTTTAAGTAGAAGTTTGTTTTAGTGTTAGTAAATTTATCCCTAATGCAAGCTTGGGGTATTGTGCGGTTGTTGTTTTTTGCAATTAACAACATTTTGGTTTGCTGATCTCTTTCTTCTGTTTTGATATAGACATGCTCAAAGAATTAATTATTTTAGGTGCATGGTGTTTACTCCCAAGCAGGTTGTGACTTGCTCACTATTTAGAGCAGTAAGCAAGCAAGACAAAGCACAGCCCTGCAATGGGTGAATCTTTACAAATCAAATTTTTCCCAGATGTCCATATATTATAATGAGCAACATTGTGAATTCAAAGAGGAATTGTGGGTTAGAGTAGCAGGTGTTTGAAATAATATCCCTGGGGGTCTAAAATTGAAATGCAAGAAAACACAGATCAGCTATTAGAGAAAGTAGTTTGCAAACAAAGAGAGAGAAAAATCCCCCACAGGAGATAGTAGGTTTCGAAGGCTAAGAATATATGAGGCTCAGCTTGTTTTCACAAGCAACTCTACAGTCTTGTGTAGCTTCTGCTCCTATCAGTGTTCCCACAATTCCAAGTTTGGAAATCCAGACAGTGTAAGGTTCTATCATGGGGCAAAGAATAAGCAAAGCAGCTAGGAAAGAACATCTTGCTCTTTAAATATGGAGTAAAATAAGGAATTTAAGGGATGCAGGTGGTGCTGTGGGTTAAACCACAGAGCCTAGGGCTTGCCGATCAGAAGATTGTGGTTCGAATCCCCATGACGGGGTGAGCTCCCGTTGCTTAGTCCCTGCTCCTGCCAACCTAGCAGTTTGAAAGCACATCAAAGTGTAAGTAGATAAATAGGTACCGCTCCGGCGGGAAGGTAAACGGCATTTCCGTGTGCTGCTCTGGTTCGCCAGAAGTGGCTTAGTCATGCTGGCCACATGACCCGGAAGCTGTACACCGGCTCCCTCAGCCAATAAAGTGAGATGAGTGCCACAACCCCGGAGTCGTCCACGACTGGACCTAATGGTCAGAGGTCCCTTTAAAAAGGTAAAGGTACCCCTGCCCGTACGGGCCAGTCTTGACAGACTCTGGGGTTGTGCGCCCATCTCACTTAAGAGGCCAGGGGCCAGCGCTGTCCGGAGACACTTCCGGGTCACATGGCCAGCGTGACATCGCTGCTCTGGCGAGCCAGAGCCGCACACGGAAACGCCGTTTACCTTCCCGCTGGTAAGCGGTCCCTATTTATCTACTTGCACCCGGAGGTGCTTTCGAACTGCTAGGTTGGCAGGCGCTGGGACCGAGCAGCGGGAGCGCACCCCGCCGCAGGGATTCGAACCGCCGACCTTTCGATCGGCAAGTCCTAGGCGCTGAGGCTTTAACCCACAGCGCCAAAATAAGGAATGAAATAACATTATAGAAACAGAACTAGAAAAATTGTTTCCAGAAATCCTGTTATTCAGCTGAAAAGAATATATAACTGGGAATCTCTTGTTTTCAAAGCTGCCATTCAGGTGAAACCCAGAGAGAAAGCAAATGTTATTTGGTTTTCTCACTGCAAACGACAAAACTAGCAATAATTTGAAAGCATTGTTGGGCAGAGGACTACCTGAACACTGATTGTTCTGCCAGTATAAGCATTTCTGTTTGCCAGACAGAATGATCCTCCCTCTCATACCTCTATGCTAGGGGATTCTCATGACCCTCCGGAGAGGATTTGAGGGAGGTTCTGGGTGAGGACAGAAGGAGAAGCCCCACTGCGCTAGCAGGAGCCCTTGTGCTGACTTCTGATAAAGCACCAGGGAGTTTAAACCAGGCCTCTGAATTTTCACTCTGGCCTTCAGGCCAAAAATGCACCCAGAGCAATCTGCAAAGATCAGTGTAATAAGACAGTCCCACTCTCAGCATGACACAAAAGGATTTTTTCTAACTGCTTTGCAGACTAGAAGGGTTCTTGCTAGCAATATTAACTATATACACCTAATATTTAATGTTAGTGATGTTAACATCTAAGACAGATATATTGTTCTTATACACTGAGGTTCAACATTTTGAACCTAATTGTTCAATGGCAGTATATCTGTGAGTAGAGAGGAGAGAGATATTGTTTTTATAATCTGCTTCCAAGCTTCCCAGAAGCATTTGGCCGGTTAACCGTGTCCTCCCTAAAAGAGGGCATGTGTTGTGGTGAGACCTGGAGACTGACCTCCTGTGTTGTGGGTGGGTTGGATTGGTTAGCTACAACACCCGATTGGTAGGTCCCTGATGTTGGGTTCAATTTTGCCAATGGGGCGCAGTCTAAATGGACTGAAGGACCTATATATGCCCATGCACATGACCCAGAGCTTCCTCTTTCGGCTTGTGCATTTGGAACACCCACCCACCTCTCCCTACTTTTAGGGGTTTGTGCAATTGACTTTGCTATGCCGTCGTGTGTCATCTGTCGTTGGGACAGGGGCATGGCAGAAATTTCCCCACTTGGCTGATTGGCTGTTGCCATTTGGGTTTTACCTGCTGTGTAGCAAATCATCACAACTTGGAAGGTTGTGGATAGGCACTGGTTCAGGAGATAGGGATGGGAGAGCGGTCTCGCCATCCCTAGGTGAAGGGTATTCCGTTAAAGGAATCCAGGGACTCAACTGGTTTGGTCAACCCCCGGGAGGAGGTTGTGCCCGTGCCTGAGTCCAGGGGGGCATCTGGGTGGTGAACATAGTCTGTTCCTGGCTTTTTGCCTACCCAGGTGTTCACCCTTGGCTGGCCTATGCTGGTGCCCTGGGTCAGAGCTGCCTGCAAGGGTACAGGGAGCTAGTCCAACCAGAGCCTATGCAACTACTCACCTTCTGCAATCAACAAAGTTGTGGCCTAAATTCTGCCAAAAACCAAAACTAAAATTTGAGTCAAGTGTGAATTTATTTAGGGGGGAGGTCTCTGGGTCTGAACACACGACTATGAAAACAGGTTCCTGGACTAGATAGTTGTGTACTGAATTGTGGCCTATGCTCTCCTGTCTTATGCAAACCTCCCATTTTAACATCCAAACAGCTTTGCTATATGTGAATCACTTACAGGATTTTAAGAGTTGCTGCTTGCTGTGTTCAGTTTATGCATGGCTAGAAGTCTTCTGTGGATCACAATAACTCACAAAAGAGAAACAAGGCAGAGATAAAAGTAGCCAAAGACAATGCTGAGTTCAAGGAAGGCAAATGGGCTTAGGAAACAAATCAAAGTTCCTGGGCTAAATATGGATATACATTCATAAATCTTACAAAGAAAGTCTCTCTCAGTCTCTCTCGCTCCTCCCCACCCACCTCCCCCAATTCTAATGCCCGTTCTGACCTATTTCTTCTTATAAGTTTCAGCGACGCAAAATGTGCAGTGATCAGAATCTTTCAAGCTGTGCTCATGTATTGATCTTGGGCCTGATAAAATGTAAATGGTCATAAAGTCTGGCTTTTTTGAAGAAGAAAAAAAGAGGGAAGAAGAAATCATTGACAAGTCTTTCATGCTAATTTGGGGCAGGAGCAATTTTTCTATAAAGAACCTATTCCTGAGAGACATGCCTTAGCCTGCATCAGAAGCCACAAAGCAGCTGGATTTTTCAGATTGATGAAAACCTTCACTTATATATTATTATTGCACATTCATGCTGAGACTGTCGATTTTGCCTGGGATGACTCTCTAGAGGAATACAGATGACTGAGTGTTTGAAATAGATGTCATAGAATCACAGAACCATAGAGTTGGAAGGGACCACAAGGATATCTAGTCCAACCCCCTGCAACATGGGACTTGAACCAAAAAAGAAAGAAAGAAGGAAGGAAGGAAGGCAGGAAGGAAGGAAGGAAGGAAGGCCAAAGCCGGGTGCAGAGCAGCTAACAACAGTAAAAATAGCACAGTCTACATAAAATCACAGTCAATTATTTGAAAACATTCTAAAATCAGTTCAAAATCAAATTAATGGCAACCATTAGACTAGAGTTCTATGAAGATTACAGAAGGAGAGAGGGGGTCAGACTGTGCCTTGGCCAAAGGCCTGGTGAAACAGCTCTGTCTTGCAGGCCCTGCAGAAAGATGTCAAGTCTCGCAGGGTCCTAATCTCTTGTGACAGAGAGTTCCACCAGATCAGGGCCACGGACGAAAAAGCCCTGGCTCTGGTCGAGGCCAGCCTAACCTCCCTGTGGCCCGGGACCTCCAAAATGTTTTTGTTTGAAGACCGTAAGGTCCTCCATGGGACATACCAGGAGAGGTGGTCCCATAGGTACAATGGTCCTAGGCCATATAGGGCTTTAAAGGTTAAAACCAGCACCTTAAACCTGATCCTGTACTCCACCGGGAGCCAGTGCAGCTGGTATAGCACTGGGTGAATGTGATCCCGCTGCGAGGACTCTGTAAGGAGTCTCGCCGCGGCATTCTGCACCTGCTGGAGTTTCTGGGTCAGTCTCAAGGGCAGCCCCACATAGAGTGAGTTACAATAATCAAGCCTGGAGGTGACTGTTGCATGGATCACAGTGGCTAGGTCAGGGTGAGAGAGGTAAGGAGCCAACTGCTTAGCTTGGCAGAGATGAAAAAATGCTGCCTTTGTTATAGCTGCAATCTGCACCTCCATAGAAAGGGAGGTGTTGAAGATTACACCCAACTGGCACTAATTGCGCCCCCGCAAGAGATGGGAGTTGCCCCCCCAATCTCATATCGTCCCGACCCAGCCAAAGGATCTTTGTCTTCGAAGAATTTAAATTCAACTGGCTCCCAGCCACAGCTTCCAAACATCTAATCAGTGTGTCTGGGGCCGAGTCAGGATGGCCGTCCATCAACAGATAGAGTTGGGTGTCATCAGCATACTGATGGCAGCCCAAACCAAAACTCTGGACAAGCTGGGCAAGGGGGCACAAAGAAAAATTATATGAAAATGATGTATCGGTGGTACTTAACATCTGTAAAATTAGCAAAAATATATAGAACTGCTTCCAATGTTTGCTGGAAATGTAAGGAGAAGAAGGCACATTCTACCATGTGTGGTGGACGTGCCAGATAACAAAAGCGTTCTGGGAAATGATTTACAATGAGTTGAAAAAAATATTTGAAATAACATTTGTGAAAAAACCAGAGGCGTTTTTGTTAGGCATTCTAGGTACAGAAATTTCCAGAGGAGCAGAAACGACTATTCATGTATGCCATGACAGCAACTCAGATACTACTGGCCCAGAGATGGAAATAAGACAAAGTTCCAACCAGAGATGAGTGGCTGGTGAAGATGATGGACTGTGCCGAAATGGCAAAAATGACTGGGAAAATCAGAAACCAGGAAGAGAAGAATTTTAAGAAGGAATATGAAAAATTTGTAATGTATTTAAGAGAACACTGTAAACAACAGAAAACTTTGGCAGGATTTGAGTAATGTTGGTAATGTATGAAAAACCATGGAAAATGGATTACTACTCATTTAACGAATTAGAGAAAATAAGATAAGCAGTTGCGGGGAGAGGGGGAGATTGATAATGGTAACCATGGAAGAGCTGAGGGAAGTCAAAGGATTCAGGGAATCCTAAATGAAGAGGTGGATGATTTGTTTGAATTTAAATTTCTTATGTAAAGCTTAATAAAACTATATTTAAAAAAATGTACCAGACCAACATTCTACAGTGAAGAATAAAATTATTAGTTTAGCAGCTGTCCTAACTAAAACACTTCTACATTCTCTCCAGGCCAGTCAAGCCATCACATAAGCAAACAAACGAATACGAATGCTCAAAACTGTTATAGAAACACAAACCTATAAATTCTAGGGGCGTGCTTTTTAGAGATTTTGGGTTTTTCATAGGTGAAGCAAGATTGGAATGGACAAGTCGAAGCACAAACCCTGAAACTGTTCATGGCACCCTGCAAACAGGTATCAACGAAAAACAAAACTATGTTTCTAAACTTACCATATAATGAAAGCACCAGGGTATCAGGTAAGAGAGGAGAAGGAGAAGCTTTGCAAACATAGAATTTATTATAGATCCTTCTTTTTCAAAACAACAAAATCACATTTTCTGTCCAGCACAAAAGCCTCTGGGACTGTTCGCCTGTAATTTAGCAGGACCTATCCACTCTGGAAAGTCGAGTAAGTCCACAAATTTCATATACTTCAGTAAAAAAGAGAGAGATTTAACCCTTTTTTGATTTCCCAATAGTGAAACGAGGAAAGTGAGTGCCCCCCACAACTGTAATGGCTGCTCTTGTGGGGAATCTTCTACAACTATCCTTCTGGAATATTGACAGGGTCAAGCTTGCCTGCAAATTGCATTCAAATCTGCTCCCCAAAAGTTGTAAGAAAATGTTTCCTATAACTATTTGCCTTTAACTTGGAAGGCTTTATCCACACTGCCATAAAGAAAAAAGTTATAGCCATTTTTCATTTCCTAATAGTGAATGGGGTAGATTGGTGGGGATGTGGTATAGAAATGAAGTGGACTCAAATAGACTCCAAACTGAATTAGATACCTCAAACTGAGTTCAAGTGTTTTCTGAAGCACCAAATTAGAGTCAAAACAAAACTTGTGGTCAGTACACACCCTCACAACATAATGAAAGTCTCTCCTTTTTTTGTAATTGATAACCTTGACACAATCTGTCTCCTGGGTACGACTGCAAACAATTTAGATGAAAAGGTAACCAGGTTATCAAATAAGCCATCAAAGGAAACAAGCAAATGTAGAAAAACAACAACATTATCATCTTGTTAGACAGAGGAGGAAAATGTCATAAGTAGTGTGAATCCAGAGATGAGTCATTAAAAAGTGTAAGATGCAAATACCAATTGTGGTTGTAACATTTTTCGCTCCTACTCCACTGACCTTGGTCTTTGATAGCGAAGCTTTACTGAAGTCATTGCAGCAAAATTAAGTCCATGGATCGAGGTAGCTAAAATGATTATGAGTGTTGTCCTCTGAAATTCATTAGCTTTCATCATACATTAACAGCTTTCATCATGAACTTCTCTCTTTCAAGCAGAGCACCTTTACACATTTAAGTTGATAGCACAAAACCATACTTGAACACATAAGTAAAAAAACCCACCACCCAGTTCCTTAAGTGTACGGAACAAAAAGTTAAAGTCGTACTGTAGAATTCCTAAAGTCTCTTCACAGAATCATAGAACTGTAGAGCTGGAAGGAATCCCAATGGTCATCTAGTCCAAACCCCTGTAATACAGGAATCTCAACTAAAGCATCCATTACAGATGGCCATGCAACATATGCTTAACAAATTCCATGGAAAGAGAGTCCACCACCTCCCTAGGGAGCCTGTTCCACTATTGAACACAGTATGTACCATGATAAAGTTCTTTCTGATGTTTAGCTGGAATCTCCTTTCTTGCTTCTTGAATCCATTCGTTTGTTTCCTACCCTCCAGAGAGGGAGAAAACAAGCTTGTTCCATCTTTCATGTGACAGCCCTTCAAATATTTGAAGATGGCTGTCATATCTCCTCTCAGTCTCCTCGTTTCCAGGCTAAACATACCCAGCTCCTTCAAGCACTCCTCATAAGGCTAGTTTTCCAGACCCTTGATCATCTTGGTCACCCTCCTCTGCACACGTTCCAACTTGTCAATATCCTCCTTAAATTGTGGCACCAATAACTGGACATGGTACTCTAGGAGTGGTCTGACCAAGGCAGAATAAAACAAAACTATGACTTCCCTTGATCGGGACACTGTGCTGTGCTATGATTTCCAGACTAGGTCAAACAGCAGTAGAGCAGGTTGAGCGGTGGGAGAGACTGTTGCCACTACTTCTATGAAAGAAGTGCTGCCTTCAGGCAAGTAGCAACTTGAAGAGGGGAGGAGCCATAGCTCAGTGGTAGAGCATCTGCATTGCAGGCAAAAGGTCCTCAGTTAATTTGCCAGTATTTCCAGAAAGGTCTGGGAAAGACTCTTTTCTGAAAAGAGAAAATGTTGTCCAATATTGTATCAACAATATTGGCCTTGATGGCCTGATTCAGTATAAAACAGTTTCCTCTGTTCTTATGACTACTCTAAACTTTGGTAGCATGATTCCTCTTTCAGATGCCATACAATTTACAATTTAGACACCATTTCATATTTATTACCAATGAAGCATCTGTGGTGCTGGAGGACTGATTTCTCCCTCCTCGACCCCCCCTCCCCATCACCGGCGCCTGAATATTATGAGCTTCACATTTTGATTAAGTGCAAAGTAAAGCTGAGGTATAAATTTGTTTCAGATGGAATAAGATGAGAAATACCTAAAATGTCCAACTTTGAGAGTGATTTACTACAGACCTAATTAGGCCATAGAATCAAGTTGTATTTTATCTGAGCACTCACTTCAAAAGTCTGCTTAAGGTATCAAACACTTTTAATGTCATTGGAGATGTGGTATTAGAAAATTATGTGTAAAGTGGAATTGAAAATTTTAATTTATCTAATGCAAGTTTTACTTTGTATCTCAGCAAGGTAAAAGCAGACTTAATGAAATAGCAGTTAAGTCTACTCTATAAATTTAGTTTTGATGTGACCTTGGTTTCTCTGGGAAAGGAAAAAAAGTTATATATTTGTTTGGTGAACTCTGGTGTGTGCTCAGCTCAGCACTGGATGTCACCAGCTGAACTATGGGTCAACCTTTCAAAGCTTACCCAGTCAGCATATTCAAGTATCTGAAGTATGAGAGCAAGATAGACTTTCTCCCACTTTGGGCCTTTATTTGGTTTCTGTCACGTCAGGGTTTTTTGTTTTGTTTTAACTTGGTTCATTGATGTGTACTAATATAATTGAAGAGTTCCCTCACATAGAAAGAAGCTATAGAAAGTCATGTGAAAACCGTTTTCCATCCTGGCAGTGATTACGAACAGTGCTCTTCCCCAACCTTACTTGATCATGAAAACTGTTTCTTATATCCTCCAGAACATTCTTTAGCTAAGGCAGTATCAATTTTCAAATGTGATGCACATTGAACCTAAATAGATTATGTCTGAATAGGATGAGAGTGTTGGAGATACGTGCAAATGTGTATGTGAATCCGGTCTTGGGTGTCTGATTTTTGTTGTTGTGTATACTGTGTATATACGGACAATGACAATAAATTTATCTAAATCTAAATATCCTGTCTTGACTATAGCTGCTAGCAGATAAACCCCACTGAACTACCTGGAACTTACTTCTGAGTACATGTTTAGGACAAGACCTGGGATCCTCGATGGGGCACCTCATCAAGATGCCCTTAGACACCCTCTAGGTGCCTGCGGAGAACACCCACCCATCCTAATTATTATTATTATTTTTTATATTGGGAGGTGACTAGGTTGGCAAGGGACATATTTGGCTTTAGGCAAAGGTTTTCAACCTTTTTGAGGCCACAGCTCCCTTGGCCAACTATATTCTTTATGTGGTATCCCTGTGGGGCTCAGGAGCCCAGCTATGTCACCCCTTGCCTGCAGAGCTGGCAGCCTCTCACCCTTTTTTCGAACACCCTCCCTTTTGGAGTGTTCCTTCAGCCTCCTCTCCTCTCCCCTCTCCTTGGGAGTCCTCTGGGCAGTTGCTGTTGCTGTCCTTGGTCTCTGAGCTGCCCCCCCCACTGCTGCCCCATTCCCTTGTAGAACTTATAGCCAGGGCTGCTGCAATAGACAGCTGTGCAAGCCTTTCGAAGGCAGATGTGAGAGAGCATCAGAGGAGGGAGGGAAGGAAAGAGGGACAGAGGCCAGTCTTGCCCATGACACAGCTGACCATCATTCAAGGCACCCCAGGGTGCCACGGCACACTGGTTGAAAACCACTGGCTTTGGGGGGGGGGTCTCCTGTTTTGTTTGCTTTTGGATGTGGAGGCATTTCTCTGTGTGTCACTGCCGCATTTCACATTTGTGTGATTTGAGACTCAAACCTAACTTTGGTTTTGTACTTGGATTTTGTTGAAAGTCATTTGCGACAAGGCAGGTAATCTCAGCATCCATTTTGTGATTAGGCTCAAGCTCACCCTCATGACAACTATTTCGTGACATTATCCAAATGGGCCCCCTGTGCCTAAAATGGTTGGGGACATCTGGACGAGATAATAAGTCAAATACAGCAGAACTCATAAAAAGCAGTTCTGGACAAGTGGACAAATCTGCCAATTTTGGTTTCTCAGTTCCAATTTTTAATTTGCCCCATTTCCATGTGAGCTTATGATTTATTTATTTTTCAAAAGTACACATGAAAATCCAGACGCATTTTAACTTGCATTTATCCTGACAGGCAAAACCACATGCCATTTTGTAGTATATAATAAGCTCACACTGGCCAGGGCGAAAAGTAGGTCAGAGGGCTCCCTCAATGTATGCCAACACACCCCTTTTCACACACTCCTACTGCTGTCGGAGCATCAAAACAGAGCAGCCAAGCTACCTCTTCCACAGTAACAAGTTAGCCTTCAGCATCAAATCTTCTCTACCTGTGGAAGTGGGGGGATGCGCCTTGGTACTCAAACGCCGAAAACCCAGAAGTAAGTGTTCTGGTTCAATGTGGCTGTCAGCTATTGTTTCTGGGGTGCCTGCACCAATCAGAAGCTGTGCCTTGGTTTTCAAACATTTCAGAAGTAAAATGGACTTCTGGAACAGATTAAGTTTGATGCTTTTGTTTTTGCTATTTATTTTGCATTTCTGTTTTTGAGGCTTTTTCAGTTAATTTGTTTTTGTGACTGTGCAGAACCCAGTTCAGCTGCTGATTGATTGTGTGAATGCGGAAAAGCCCCACATCCAAACAATGACTACCATCAGTGCAGGAAAGAATTTTTTAATTTTTATCATCTACAATACTGTCTTATTTATTTTATCATATAGTACACTGATTATTGGTTTCATTTTATGGATCACTAGTCTCATTAGATAGTAAAATTCATGTTAAATTGCTGTTTTAGGGGTTGCTTTTAAAAGTCTGGAACGGATTAATGCATTTTGCATTACTTTCTATGGGAAAGGGCTTTGGAATGGACTTCCGGAATGGATTAAGTTTGAGAACCAAGGTACCACTGCAGTCCTTTGGCCACCCTTCCCCAAGAGGTTTGTATTTAAACGTGTTATAAATGTGGTGGAAGCTATTTTAATTGTAATATTTGGGTGTGTGGTTTTAATTATTGTTTTAACCTCTGATGCCTTAAAGGTAAAGGTAAAGGTACCCCTGCCCGTACGGGCCAGTCTTGACAGACTCTGGGGTTGTGCGCCCATCTCACTTAAGAGGCCAGGGGCCAGCGCTGTCCGGAGACACTTCCGGGTCACGTGGCCAGCGTGACATCGCTGCTTTGGCGAGCCAGAGCCGCACACGGAAACGCCGTTTACCTTCCCGCTGGTAAGCGGTCCCTATTTATCTACTTGCACCCGGAGGTGCTTTCGAACTGCTAGGTTGGCAGGCGCTGGGACCGAGCAGCGGGAGCGCACCCCGCCGCAGGGATTCGAACCGCCGACCTTTCGATCAGCAAGCCCTAGGCGCTGAGGCTTTAACCCACAGCGCCACCTGATGCCTTAATGCTTTTTAAATAGGTTTTAAAAACATTTTGTTGTTTTAGTTGGCTGCTCTTGGCTGCATTGAAGCCTCTTTGAAGCCTTTATTTTAAATAAATCAGTGTATTTCAATAATAATAATAGTTTACTGATTGATTTCTAATAAAAAGATGGCAGCTTATCACAATCAACACACCTTCTCCATAAACAAGATGCAAAAGAATTTTTTTAACAAATGTACCTTTTTCCGTTATTGCAAAGCTAGTAAGTACTAGCATCAAATATTTAAAAATTGTGCTGCTTGGAAGGGGGTCTGGGATTCAGATTGAAATAAATTCTATAAAACTGTCCAGATGAAACAAAAAACAAGGCTCTAAACACTATCCTTCCAAAGTGGGTATTTCAGACCAAAAGTGAATATTGGGTGAGTTTCTAGCATTCCAGATCAGTCTCTTAGCAGCTGCAGTGACACCATAATTGTTGTCCATATGATCATTCCCACTGGCCAAACCTCATTTAAGTTTGTCATTACGAACAGTGCCTGAAATGAATTCTTTGCTCTCAGCTTTGTCTGTAAACACCTGCTTTAATGAACTGGTTCATTGCTGTGCTATGAAAGTGTCATTGCTGATACATTAAGAGCTGCCATTTATGACCACCTAAAGTCAAACTAACTATGTATTACTGCTGCCCCTGACTTCAACTCTATAAATGTTGTTTACAGTGTTATTTATCCCATCCAGCACACAAACTGCAGCGCTAAGCTCTCCCATTGATTGAGAGAATGCAGACACATTTTGATCGATGGACTTGGTGCCCTCTTTTAATTGCCCACTGGCACCAGCGTGCTGGCATTTATCATCTCTTTAAACGCTCGTCCAAACAAACTACTGGAAACACTGGAATGAGCTAACATTGCCAGACTTTATTGAAACCTGGACTTCCTGGGCAGGGGGAAGAAGATGTGAAGTTGATGGGGCACAGATGAGCCAGTAGTGCCATGATTTAATTCCTCCTTCACTCACCAACCCAGGGGGAAATGATCATCAAATTATACTGCATGTTATATGCAGAAATCTATTCTGAGTCTCAGGCTGTAGGGATATTACATCATTAGGAGCTGTAACAATATCCTCTCAATGCCATCGATTAACAAGCAGGCTTAGATGGGCGATGTATCAATCGATCTCAGGGGCCTATAATTAAAATGGGACAAAATGGCCCAAATGGCTTTCTTTTTTCTGTTTGTAAAACCCCAATAAATATCTTTGGGGGAAAAATGGCCCAAATGGTTCTGTGTAGTCCCCAAACCTGAGCTCTTAAACATGCTTAGTACCCAAGCTGCAGGTAGGAACAGCACAAATGAAAATATCAAACGCTTCAAGGTGACTTTAAAACAACAACACCATGGTTTCTTTTTGTCCCTTATAACTCCTTATCCTCTGCTCTATCCTGTCATTGCCAATGTCTCTGTACTCTTCTTCCTTTATCTGAAAGCCCCCCTCTCTTTATAGCTGATAAATAATCCCTTCTAATCTGTTCGCTTCTTGCATCAAGAATTTGAGGTGTATAAATGAGAAAACCTATTAGGTGCTCAGGTACCATGGTGAATGGAGCAGTACAGACACTTGAAGTGTGATTAATAATAAAAAGTATGGCTGGGAAGCAGCATAAAGCATATTCAGAGAGTAACTTTGTTTACATATTAACTAGCAAAGGACAGGTGCCAAGTTTGAACATTTCCATCCAAAATAATAATTATATTCTTTAAAGCCAGTATCTCCTGCTACCAGACCATGGCACCGTGCTAAAAAAACAAAATGAAGTAAAGGTGTCTCTCCCATATACTTTTCTTGGACAAGAGCAGTCTGTATGGTGCAGATGTTCAGTTTATAAATAGTAAACAGTAGGCTTCAGATGGGTGGAGAGAGAGGATGGAAAAAGGTGGTACCAACACACTATAGTTTTATGAGAGGCGTATGTGAAATGGATGGTAAGGTGACATATCTTAATCTAGCTCCTGCTTTAAATATGTTCTGCAAGTTGGTGCGGCTTCTCTTTCAGGAAGGAATGGGAAAATTTGATGGGCAGAGAGGTAGACAGGTACCTGGTGCTTCTGAAGGTCAGCTGACCTGGGTTGAAGGGTGCTTAGCCTGCCTATAGGGCTTAGCCACAGCTAGGCATGCCCTGTGTTACACGCCACCCCAATCTCTGAGTGATGGAGACTTCCAGATGCTTACCCAGGCTCCAGTTTTCTTGGAATGAAGGACAATGGAGGCTGTGGTGTATTTGTGATATATAGTTTATTTGCGCATATATACAACCTGAGCCTACAGTGAAGGGGCTCATAGTGTCAACACCCCAGAAGGACTTGCTTCTCCCATAGTGACAGCCTTGGGTTCAATCAGAAATCAAGCATGGCTCTCATTTTCTGGCTTCTGCCTGCCCCTTGCTTCCAACTCAGCTCACACACAACAGCCCAGGCTTCTGGCTTCTAACTACCAGCCAGGTGAGGGGGGAAGGCCACCCATTTGACCTCTGGCATAGAGCAACTTCTTTTGTTATACTCACGATGGTACTTATGGTTGTTAACTCCCAAACGTATTCCATCGAAAGATAAAATGGCACTGAAATAAGGGGACAACACCACATACAAGAAACAGGCTCTTTCTGGGCTAAAGAATTATCTTTAATAGTGTGTTGTCACTGTGTTTGGAGACATAGATATAAAGATAGATATAGATATATAGATGCAGATATAGATGGTTTACAACACTCTTGATTTAAAATTCTAGGTAAACATCACAGGAGTCCCCACCCCCAGTTGTGTCTGTGCATTCTGCATTTTGAGATTATCTATTTCTTAAGTTTAATCTGTTGCCAGGAAAACAAAAAAGTAACACTGGCAAAATGCCTAGTGCATAGCTGGTAAGACAAATTAGGAAAAAACCCAAAATTCACAGAAAATAGAAAAGAATGATTTATGGCAACCTATAAGAGGTGTATACATTCAAAATAACTGCAGATGGCAAGCCTGCTCTCTGGAATGCCTACATTTGCTTGGAGTAGGGTCTTAACTTGTTTTTCCCCTAAAGATTATGTGCATATTGTGCAAATGAATATAAATAAAAAGTGAGCTAGAGATAATTCATCCAGTACTGAGATCACTTGCAACATCACCTGACTTTGTGTGTGTGCATTTTCAGGTGTCTGCATGTGTCTGCTCACTTGTGTGCCAGAAACATAGTTAACTCTTTGTTTTCTCAAAGCTAATGGTAATGTGGGCTGGTAGAATAGAAAGGATAAGTGGTGTAAAAAAAAAGAGAGATTGTTGCATGAATAAATAAAATATTCACTATTAAGACACTGCAAATGCTTGGACACAACGATTTCAAGTCACTTCAAATCAGCTCTAATCAGTTTTGCATAATTCCAAGTTCAGGTGTGATACATGGAAGTGAGAGTTATGTTAGCAACAATCATAATGATTTTGCTGCTTATTAAGTTTTTCCTCCTGTTTTATTGGGTGGCTTTTTTATTGAGACTCCCTATGTGGAAAGCAACTAATGAATTGAAATAATCATAAAGTAATGGTGCTGATGATGGCATTTACATGTCTGAGGCCTTTGCCAAGAACTAAAGGATTACAGGGTTGGGTTTATTAAGAGCAATCCTAAACAGTCAAGCCAAAGGGCAGAATGAGAACACCCTCCCTAGGTCCATTCAGCTAAGGAACTGTGATGGCTTTGAAACTAGGGCATAAGCCGCTTATGAAGATTAAGGGCGCAATTCAATACACACTTATCTGAGAAGTAAGCCTCATTGAACTTAATGCGACTTACTTCTGAATAGACATCCATAGGATTGTAGAGCACATCCTGTGCATAGTGTGATAGAATATAAAAGGTCTTCACCAAATATTACATTTTCAGGGAGGAAGTGCACTTTTTGTTCTGTACTAGTTATTACTTGCTTTGAGATTATATTCACCAACAGTTATACACATGTAAGTACCTTTGTGTTTGGCTGTCAACCTCTATCACGTATGTGTAGTCTTGGCTTTGTCTCTGCAACAGTGTCACATTCGGGCCATAACTGGTCAGAACAGGTGCCTGGTTAAGATGTAGGAATTGCACTGGAGAATAGCTATGGCTCAGCTCACAGGACTTGTGGCCCTCCAAATGTTTTTGGACTCCCTTGTAAACACCCAGCATGGAAATCCAGTGAGCTAGCTGTTGGAATATGCTGAAATGGCAAAACTGACTGGAAAGCTCAGAAAACAAGAAGACAAAAACTTTAAGAATGGGGAAAAAATATAATTTTCTGCAAGCAGATGAAAACATTAGCAGGATTCTAATAACACTTGTAATGTAACAAACACTATGGACAATATGGAGAGATACAAAATATGGATTATGAAATAATATGCAGTTGATAATGTTGACAACAGGAACCATGGAAGGGAGGGTGGGAAGTCTGGAGATTCAGAGAAATCTCTATATATGGATACAGTGGTACCTCGGGTTAGAGACGCTTCAGGGTACAGGAGCTTCAGGTTACAGACGCTTCAGGTTACAGACTCCACTAACCCTGAAATAGTACCTCGGGTTAAGAACTTTGCTTTAGGATGAGAACAGAAATCGCACAGCAATGGTGCGGCGGCAGTGGGAGGCCCCATTAGCTAAAGTGGTGCTTCAGGTTAAGAACAGTTTCAGGTTAGGAATGGACCTCCGGAACGAATTAAGTTCTTAACCCGAGGTACCACTGTACTGGAGTAGCCAATGTGGGTCTCTCTAGATGTTGTTGGGCTACAGCTCCCATGATCCCTGACCATTGGCCATGCTGTCTGCAGCTGATAGGACACCATGTTGGCTACTCCTGAATTATGCAGATCCATAGATTGTTGGCGTCTTCATCTCACTGGAGACTTGCCAAAGCCCAAGCTTGACTATTATTAACAGCCTATTAAAACTATTACAAGTTGGTCTTTAAGCCAATGTATCAAGTAGATGTTTTATCTATGTTTACACCCCCTGAAACCTGCGCCCTGAGAACAAGATAGGCCATACCTATATCTGCGTATGGTTTCCAGTACTACTGAAATCACCAAGCCTGATTTCAGCCATTCTACTCTGAGTACAACTTAATTTGACCCTATAGTTACAAAAGTTTTTAGTTTTCTAATAGCTATTATGCCTTTTTCATTACAAACCATAAATTTCGAGCATCAGCTTTGCTATTAGAACTTCCAGTTCAGCAGAGGAAAGAATCTCAGTTAGTAAATGTTCACTGAGGAAAGTGTATTATCAAGGAAGTTGGTATGGGTGTGGGTGTGAATTCTCTCCTGCTTTACTGAAGTCCTTTTGGAGAGACAGAAATCAGGTCTATTTGTTATCTCGGCCCTGTTGTAATTACCTGCACTCAAGAATACATCATTTTCTGTTGTGATCTGTTGAGAAGTCCTCTTTGCTTGATTCCAGCATTGTTTGAATTGTTGCCTCTTAGCATCTCAGAGCACAGAGAAACTTAAAAGTTTAATGACGGTTTGACAGCTTCTCCCCCAAGCGGCATACTAAAGATGATCTAATGCACATTAGAACTTTTAGCACTGAATCATGCACTATTCTGTAGGGACTGCAGCTTGAATAGTTGATGATTTACAGAAAAAAATGCTGTATTCATAGCCAGATCACTTACATGAAATCTCTGGTGATTTGCTTTGTCTCACTGGCTGAATACTATAGCTTGTACAGAAGGAGTTCAGAGCACCTATACTGTTGTTGGATTAGTGCCTGGTGAATACTTTGGTATGTTCGCACTGCAAAGTTAAGGTCAAATACATGAATGGACCCAGTTTTCATAAAAGACCGACAATGGAGGTCAGGAACTCCTCATCAAAAAGTATTTCCTTTCACTTGAAATGGTAATTTTAAAAAAGCAGCATTGTTGCAGAACTTGCAAACACATGTTATTGCTGATATTTAACATAAGAATGATGATGATGATGATGATGATGATGCATTGTTACTGGAGAGGCTTTTGTCTCTTGCAAACCACTCGGTTTAAATGTGTGGTTCTCCTGTTACAGCTACAACAGAGGCAATTCTATGGAAATCAGTGATATTTAATGGCACTTCGGCCAGAGTTTGACATAAACTACAGTTTTTTACTTTCCCTAGCTAGGACCAAGGTAGTTTTAGAGTAGCTTTTCTAGTGTCAGGGCCATTTCGCATGTTAGGACATATGGTGGCTTAGAGCTCCACATGTAGATCCACACCACTTGGGATCTGCCTTAGAAGTGAACACCAAGTCTAAGGCATGTCCATGTCTAGGGATTGGACCAAACCTATTTAGGGACATCCCCATGGAGACCATGTTTTCCACAAAGTCCCGAAGTCTTCAGATGTTCAGGAGCTGGCTCTTGCCCTTGCACTTCACATGAAATGCTCCTCAAAGGGGAATAGCCCTTTGGGGTCACCACATTGTCCAGGGAAGTAATATATCATGAACTCCACTGAAAACTGAGTCTAGAACGACTCTCAGTCAATCAGCAGTCACAGGCCAGAAATGAGAAACATCCCTACATTTAGAGGCCCTAGGCTTCAGCCTAAATCTGGCACTGGTCCTGAGGGCTGCATTCAATCCCAAGCCCTGAACACACTCCTATCCTCTGACATAGGAAGTAATCATAACATAATTCACAAAATCATGGGCGTTGCCTTGGCTAAGTAGATTACCTGAAAATGAGCTAAAGTGAAGCAGAGGGCAAAAACAATGAAGAATAAAAACAGTGGTGAGAAACAGCAGCGTGGGAACCCAAAGGATGCTGAAGGGCACTGAATATGGGTGGGTGAATCTGTCAATGTTGGCTTCTCTCTGTTTCTCATTTTTCCCACCTTAAAGTCAGTTTTTCACATTTCCATAACAGTTTTAAAACTGTTCTCATGAAAATTCATCAGTATGCAGATATTCTCAATATATACATTTATGAAAAGCAATATCACCTAATATGATGCATATTTGTATGTTATTTTCACACATATTTTCATTTTTATGCATGCTTTGCCTTGGTATATGTACACATTACTTGCAAGATTTGGAGAAATGTAAATTCTGAAGGATGTCTTTGTTTTGGTTTGTGAATTCTTTTAGAAAATTCAAACCATGTAGATTCAGCTTTAAATATGAACTGAATCAAATACTGCCCCCATCCCTAGCACTGAAACATAAATATGATGGCAGGTGTCAAAAGCCAGTGCAGATGTGAAGTGTTTACATGCTGACACTTATGAAAACAAACACAAAGCTTGAGAAGTCATCCTAGATCAGCCTGACGTTGCAACAGATAGAAAGGAAACAGGCAGAATATTTACTGGAAGACAAATGAAAATATTTATTATACATCTTGGTGCACTTTAGTGATACTGCAAATTTTTACATTTGGGGAGAGTCAAAAGCAAGCCATTTCAGTTCAGAAATAATTAACTTTCATTTAATGGGATCCAGATCTTTTTGGATTTCATTTCAACTTGTAAATCAGTTTGGACTATTCCAAACTTCCAATTTTCTTCCCTCAAAATGCTTCCTGTAGTATCAGGGGTGAGTGTTTTGAGTTACCCCCCTGCTTCTTTCACTGCTCCAACATCCATTAACCAGTTTTCATTGCAGCATCAAGAGAGGGCTTGCCTTCAGGAATTAACCAACACAGATCAAATGTTGCAGATAGAACTATGATATCATTTCAAATACTCATTTCACCTATCTCAGGAACAGACACTTTCAGTGGGATCAATTCTCACATTTATCAGTAAGCACCTAGCTGGGGTGGTATGACATGATGCTATTCCCCATGTGAACTGGGCCTGAGTATGTTATCATCCATTCTCTTGTGCAGGAGGCTCAGCCTACATAAAATCACTTCAGTAAATATCAAACTTGACAGGCTTGTTCTCTTGATTGCATTTCCTCCTCTAAAGAACTCTGATGTAGGCTATGTAGGCACTTAACAACTCTGATAAGTATGTTTTTGTGCTGGGTTTAACTGAATTATTATTTCCCTTTCACTGCTGCAATGCAAGCATCTATTTTGCAGCTATCACCTCATAGTCCCTGATTGGAAGAAGCTTTGAAGATGACAGTGTCATCATTGCTGGGCCTTCTATAGCATAGTATTATTTGCTAGCTTCCTCACTTCTTTTTACTGAGAGCAATACTGAGGGGGTGTCATATTAAAATAATTACATTATCTAATGAACTGTCTTCTCCAAGAATGGTTTTGCAGTCACGATAGCCATGTGACGCAGACAGACTGTAAATGTCTCGATTTGCAAGTAAATGAAAAACTCCCTCCACTGCCAACCACCCTCTTCCTAAAAATGACATATCTATAGTCAAACATTGCTGATGTGGGCTTTTCTTAATCTTTGAGCTTTATGAAGAACCCTATCTCCAAGGAGGCTTACAGTTCCAGATAATTTTCAAAATAAAGCAGTTGCTCTTTCTTCAACTGGCTGTGTGTCAGAATGATGCTCTAAAAGCAATTCACTAGTTCTTGTAGCAGTGGCACGGATACCTAGAAAAATACATGGGCTTATCAGGTAGCAAACGTAACGAAGATGTTGCATTAACATATACCCCAGCCCTTCTGGAATCTTATAACTTGATGTTTCCTCCTCCTTCTTTTTTTATAAAGTTCCTAAAATTCTGAGGAAGCTGAGCTAATATAGATAGCAGTTAAATGCCCTATGTGGAGCAGCCCTTTGGGGCTGTCCTTGAAGACTGCAGCCAGTGTAGAGTGTGGCTGTCAGACTGGTAAGTGGGGCAGCCTGATGGGGCCATAGGCAGTATCCAGTGAAGTAGATCTGCTGGTGCAAGGCTTTCCCCTTGTACAGCAGAACTCCTCCTCCTTCTCTCCCCAAATCTTCTCCAGGAGGTTAGGGGAAACCCCATAACAGAATTAGAAAGTTCTTACCTTTTGCCCTTTTTGCCATTTGTGCCAATGGGCCTTCAAGAGAGTCATGCTTTTGGTATACCGTATTTTTTGCTCTATAAGACTCACTTTTTCCTTCCTAAAAAGTAAGGGAAAATGTGTGTGCGTCTTATGGAGCGAATGCAGGCTGCACAGCTATCCCAGAAGCCAGAACAGCAAGAGGGATTACTGCTTTCACTGCGCAGCTCTTGCTGTTCTGGCTTCTGAGATTCGGAATATTTTTTTCTTGTTTTCCTCCTCCAAAAACTAGGTGCATCTTGTGGTCTGGTGAGTCTTATAGAGCGAAAAATACGGTATTTAATTTGTTCCCTATATTTGTTCCCCATATTTAAGCAAACCAAGCTTAGTGGTGTTCAGATTTTCTGATTAAGCCCCTTAGAATGCTTTTTAGCTTTTCTCTGCGAAAAAGAAAATTGCTGCCTCCTTATATTCCTAGCCTACATGCCTGTAACTATACACACTAAGGCTTTCATTGTAATCAGGAACCCTGTGCAACTGGGGGGTTTGATTGCATGGAGTGCCTACATGTACCTAGGTGTACATGTTTTGTGTCCTCTTTTTGACCTGCTGAAGGTACTGATGTTCAGCCAGTGGCGCATATGACAGACACTGGGGCTGCTCACATGCCCCACTAGCCGTCTGCATGGTTAATCTCAGCACTTTTTTCGGGGGGGGGGGGGCGCGGACGCATACCACTAAACATTTTGTGAATCTAAGTTTGGCCTCTTGAGGGGCAGTCTTTCAATATGAGTAGGAAAACAAGAGTACCCCTAAACATTTTTTGTCAGGAAAAAAAAAGCACTGGTTAGTCTACAGAAAGAAGTGGCTTGTGAATAGACCTTTCTGTTACCCATGAACTGAAGCTCACTTGTTTCCAACAGGCCTCAATTATGATTTACCACAGCCTGTCAAATTCAGTTAAATCAACAAGCTTCGGATGTGGCTGTGTTGGAGGAGGAGAGAGGAGGGCGTGCACACAAGCCTCAGACTTGCCTAAACTTATTCTCACCACAATAAACCATGGTTTATTGTGATGCCAGAGGCATGTTTTACATGCACAGAGCTGCTGTAGTCTTGAGAAAGCAGGCACATTTCTGCTCCCCCTTCTCATAAATTTATTGCAGGCCATTTTAAGACCATGGGGGAAAGTTGATGGCTCGCTCTTCAGAGCAATGTAGCTGCTTTTGTGTCTCTCGGCCGCCTACTTTGTCACAGACACATGCCTTCAATCCCTCGTCTTCCCTGCTTTACTACACTTCACATGGACCCCATTTCCTTCTATTCACTTCTCTTTCCTGCCCTTAGCAGCAACCTGCCTGGCAGGCTTCCCTGACCCCTTCTCCCATGACAAGTAGTCCCCTTTCATTTCCAATTTAACATTTGACCTCTTGCAGCAACTTTGTAACCCACCTCAGTGGTTGAAGGTGATGAGATTTGTACTGCAACACTATACATGCACATGTTTTTATATAGTTCTGTTTTCCTACATAAGCTAAGGTTTTACATTTTTAGCTTGTTCTCTGCTCTGGAAAAAAACAACATGCCACACTAATATTGCAAATCTTAGTTTTGTTACTTTTGGTAGGCTGTTTAGTCCAATTCATTCCTAGACTAATTGCTAAAAGTGGTTCTAATTCCTACTAAAATCAATGAAAAGGCTCTGTATCACTTAAAAGGAAATTGGATCTAGCCCACAGAGACAGAAAATGAATACCGTGCCATTTATTTGTGGAAACTAATTTCTTTGCATTGAGAAGCCTAGGTGGCAGAAGTAGTTTTTTAAAAATGGAAAATAATTCCAACTAGGGAGAGACCCTATTCCATTTGAGAAATGTTCAGCTGGCCCTTTGATTTAGTCAACAAAGTGAGTCTGTGTTCAGTTTCTACTTCTTAAATACAAATTTGCTTCAGTCCTTCCACCTACCTCCCTTTCCCCACCATTAACCTTTAATACAGGAGTCAGCGAGGTTTGCCTCCCCTGGGCCGGTTCACTCCAGCAGAGATCCCTTCGTGGGCCATATCACACGCATGCGTGAGCACGTGCGGCTGTTATTTCCGGTGTCTGAGCATGCACAGGCGCGATTTCTAGCACCACAGAAGCGAGTCCCAACGCTGTGCTGCGCCGGTTTAGCGCAGCGGGCGGGGACTCGCCGAGCAGGCAGCTTGGTTCGGGGGCAGCTCGGGGGCCGGTTAAATGACCCCCGTGGGCCACTTGTGGCCTATGGGCCTTAGGTTGCCTTCCCCTGTTTTAATATCAGAATGGAAGTTAATCAGAGAGAATGAAGTTTTATCCTTTGTTTTACTCTCTGTGACTGAACTGCCAAAATATTCTCAGGGGGATGGGGGATGGGACACACACTAATTCTCATGGTGCACAACTGAATTTATTTTTAAAGCCCTTTTTGCCAAACCTTCACTTTTAACAGCGGCCAGGAAAAATTTGCTCATTGTGGTGAGCAATGTGGTGGATCTCCAGAAACAGCTGGGAATTGGATCTCACAACCAGCAAAGATTCTGGGTCTTCCCCTCAGCCATTTGGGAGGAACCCAACTTCTTCCTCCCTCCATTAACTTGCTTTGGACAAGAGCAATCTCTCCATTAACTTGCATAGGAATGGCAGGAAATAACAGGTTGCATCCCCAGAAATGGTGGGAGGGGAATCTCAAGCCCTCCCACTACAAGGGGCCTTGAGGTAACAGATTGTTTGCTTCGGAGTGAGTTTTCCTTTCGGCTATTTCTGGAAATCTTGTCTTCTTTGTCTTCACAGGTGTGTAGGTGTGCCGGCGATTAAGAAAATGATGGCATCTCAAACACCACCTACCGTAGTTCCCACAACACACGGTGTAGGCATTCCAATACAAATGACTTAAGACCCTCCCTGTTTTTCGTTCACTTAAGAGTGACTTGTAGCATAGCATGGTGTTATAAACAATGGAGTTACAGCCATGCATTTCCTGAAGTGCTCCCCATAAGTGGCAATTGTGTTTGCCAAAAAAAACCCCAAAACCAGTACAGCGATGTTTCACAAAAGAAAGGGACTTCAGTGTAGCTTGCATCCATTGCAGCTGGAGACACCAATTCTAAACATATTCATGGATCATCACACTTTCCTTGCCAACACCCCCTATAAATGATACTGAAGCTTTGCATTTGTGGCTGGTAAGTCTCTCTGATGTGATAGTTGTTAATTCTTGTAATTTGTTCTTACTATTTTTGGTGCTTACAAATCTCAGAGAAAACTAATTTCACATTCTGATAGCCCAGATCATCTGGGATAGCTTTTAAGGTCAGAAATATTAATTACCATAATTCTGGCTTGCCAAACCTGCCTAATGTGAGGATAATATCATTTTAAAATGCTATCACTCCTAAAGAAAAATAATAATAATCCAATTAGACATATGCTTCGCTACATCTTCAAAGCCTTACAATTTAAATATTAAAGCTCCTCTTTAAGCCTGCTTATGTTAAAATGGCCGTGGGATTATTCTCAGTAGCAAAGAATTCTGTTCCATTCTTAAAGCTTGCTGCCTCAATTCAGAGATACTCATATTGAGCAGCAGCTGCATTCATTGTACAGCACACCTGTCAAACAGCTGGAGAGTGCTGTGAGATCTGGCAGACTAATCATTCATTTGGAGGAATGTACACTCATAATAGTCTATTTACATATCACATTTCCCACACTTGCCATTTATAGTGCTATAGTTGCTGTTTGATCCAAAGTTTTTAAAAGTAAATTTACACCTTGGGGTCACATAGCTGTTAGAGTGTATGTGTGGAGCGGGGTGGGTGGGTTCCCTTTCCACACTATTGATGGATTGTCCCCAAATTGAGAAAAGTTCTCTGGTTGTAGTCACATCACTTTTGTAACCACAGGTTCCTTCAGCCAGTAAATGTCTGTTTATGTGAACAGGGGTAGCCCTTTTGTGGCTTAAAATAAAAATAAAAATTAATGCCTAGTATTCCAGAATCTTGTGGCTATATTTGTTGTTGTTTAGTCGTGTCCGACTCTTCATGACCCCATGGACCAGAGCACGCCAGGCACTTCTGTCTTCCACTGCCTCCCGCAGTTTGGTCAAACTCATGCTAGTGGCTTCGAGAACACTGTCCAACCATCTCGTCCTCTGTCGTCCCTTCTCCTTGTGCCCTCCATCTTTCCCAACATCAGGGACTTTTCCAGGGAGTCTTCTCTTCTCATGAGGTGGCCAAAGTATTGGAGCCTCAGCTTTAGGATCTGTCCTTCCAGTGAGCACTCAGGGCTGATTTCCTTAAGAATGGATACGTTTGATGTTCTTGCAGTCCATGGGACTCTCAAGAGTCTCCTCCAGCACCATAATTCAAAAGCATCAATTCTTCAGCGATCAGCCTTCTTTATGGTCCAGCTCTCACTTCCATACATCATTACTGGGAAAACCATAGCTTTTACTATACGGACCTTTGTCAGCAAGGTGATGTCTCTACTTTTCAAGATGCTGTCTAGGTTTGTCATTGCTTTTCTCCCAAGAAGAATAGGGACTACTTGTCTGCCTGAGCTATGTCAAACCTGGTTATTGTGATGAAATGTTATCTGCAGCTAATGATTGTTTCCACAGGCAGTACGTTGACTCTGTACCATCATCCCAACCTAATATATTTTTCCTCTGAACAGAACTCAGCTTGGACCAGTCGGAGGAAATTGGCGCAAAACAGACGTCCGCTCAAACCATGCCCACTAGCCACCAACCCCTCCACACAGAAAGCAAGACGCTGCTTGTGCAGAAATGAGAACACTGTGGATCTTTCACAGAAGGTTTTTTTAAAAGAGTACATTATTCTGGAATACTAGCTGACCATGGATGACATCATGTGGCAGCATGCCAACACCCCCACCCCAAAGAAAACCCATTGATATAGCACAAAAAAGGCAAGTGCAGAAAGGCCCTGTATCTGTGATCAAAATGGTTCACATAAAAACAGTAGTACAATGATAGATAGCAAATATATTAACACTACAGCATAACACTGAAGATAAATAAGTACATCAACATAGGTGAGCATAGGTCAAGGTCTAATACTGTTCTGTTCAAAATGGCTTCATTTGTTTTTATAATTGTAACTGTTTTAACCATTATTCTAGCATTATGGTTGCAATCTGCAAGAATAAAGGGCAAGTAAGAAATCCTATTCAGTTCTGTGAATCGGGGGGGGGGGGGAGTTATAGATTTTTCTGATTTCCTATTATAGTGAACAAGAGTGAACCAAGTAAGAAATCTTATTTTTGAGCAAACTGCGGGAGGCAGTGGAAGACAGAAGTGCCTGGCGTGCTCTGGTCCATGGGGTCATGAAGAGTCGGACATGACTAAACGACTAAACGACAACAAGAATTCTTATTAGTAAACAAATAAATTATATTTCACATCCAAAGTCAGGGACGTTAGGACCTAGCAAGACTCCCAACCAAATCTTTCACGCCTCAACCCCAAAGGCCAGAAAGTCGCCTCAGAGCTCTTCTAGATTCAGCTCCCCTTTGAACACTCTCAGGGGTGGGAGATGAAGCAGGGCAGGTGGAAACATTCACCTTCCAGTTCACAAACAACAGGCCTGTAACCATGAACCTTCACAGCTTGTAATACAAATCTTAATAACAATACCCTGGAAATGTTACGCAGTTCATAATGAATAGCCAGGGATACTTGAGGAATAGTTATTTGTGAAATCATCTGATCTGCATTTCCCAGACTAATGTGGGGATTAGAACGCAAGTTATCCTTCAGATATGCAGAATTGAGAATTGTGCAATTTGAGAAAAGATACAATTTTAAATTGTGTGTTTTATGAGAAAATATTGTGATAATTTTTCCTATTCAGTTCTGTGAATCAGGAGGGGGGGGGGAGTTATAGATTTTTCTGATTTCCTATTATAGTGAACAAGAGTGAACCAATGTTTCATTTTAAATGGATTGAATATGCTCCCAAACAATCAGTAAAACCAGAAAGACCCAGAGTGACTCCAAAAAACAGAGCAGGTTGCTTCTCAAAGCTACAGATAAAAGTTAAATCTGTTTAAGGTGTACACTCTTCATGTTTATTGTATGCAGGAGATATTATTTAGCTTACTTTTACATTAGAGATGGATTCATCTTTTGATCTATCTATAATGTCTTGATCAGACTTGGAAATTGCTCATTAATTTAACAGAACAAATTCTGTAAATAAAAAAAAAAGGTAGTAGTATGGAGCAGAATGTAAAGCAGAAGAGTTTGCCAGTAGGGAAGAAGGAAAAAGAAAACATCTGGCAGTTAGGTACATGTTCATCAATAAGTCTAACCTACATCCTTGCCTCAAGGAATAGTGTTGAATTTAATTGCCCCAATCCAATATGGTGTCTACAGCAGGTCAAGTGAAGAATTTATTAGAATATGTACTGAGGCAACCTGAGAAAGAAATGGAAGGGACTTTAAATTGAATATATATATATTTGCATACTCCCAAACTCAATACATTCCAATCATTGGAAATTCAGAAGAATACCTCAAAGTCACAATATGTGTTTACAATATTTATTTTAAGATTCTTCTAGGTTATAGCCATGGCTGTTCCTCTGCTCACAAAAGGCTTTTTGATTCAGTGGAGGCACCCATAAGTGGAATGAAGAGGATATTTTTGCTAATTCACCTTTTCCCATTCCCACCAGTGCAACCTTTCGTAATGCTCCAAATAGCCGACATGGATATGAAGCACGTTAGGGAGGGAATGAGCAAAAATGGCTTTGCATTCGGACAGTTCCCTGTTCCATACCTGGCATCTCCAGGTTAGACAGAAAAGGATTCCCACCTAAAACTTTGAAGAACATCTGCCAGTCACTGTAGACACCACTGAGACTAATGACTTGGTATAAGGCTGTTTCCATTGTACCACTGGATACAACCTTTGCACTCTTGGCAGCTCACAAGAATAAAACAAAATGCAAGGCACAATGGAGAAATAAAATGAAACATGATAAATAGGAACTGAGCAGGAAGAGCAATCTCTCTCTTGTGCATTTTGGATTTTTCAAGGGACATTTACCAAGAGCTTTTGTAGGCACCAAAGGAGCTCCTGGCAGGCACATTGGTGCCTGGGGGCACCACATTGTTAACCCAATTTACTAAATATCATGCATGAATAGTGCTATCAAGAGAGTTGGGAAAATAATCAGAAATTTAGTTAAGAGATTGCAGGAGTACAGGTGTCATAGGATTAGAACGAAATGCATGCAACCTGTCCTAATAATGGGCCCTAGACGTGCACAGTTCAGTAAGATGCAGAATGGATCATTTAATGCTTGCATATAACATTGGCAAAAAAAATAATGTAACTCACGCCAGTTAGTGAGGAAGTGAATGCTTCTAAATGAAAACAGCCTGTGGACTTTTAACTTTATATTAATGGAAGTCATAACACTGAGTTCTTCTTCCCTATATGAAATTGCAATCCTCTCTGAGCCTCTCTTGCCTGCTAAGCACTATCAGTGCATAAAAGAAGTTGAAAGAGAGGGTTCTGTGGTGTGGACGAGCATTTTGGCCAATGTGAGTTTCACAGTCAGTTGAAGCTAGAATGGACTTTTGAGCTTTATGCCTGAAAATGACCTGTGTGTACAGCTCACCCAGGTAAATCAAAGCAAATCTGTAAATCAACAACAAACCGTGCTAAGATCAGACTGAGGATTTTGTTATACAACCATGCAAAAACGAGTTATTGAAAAATGGATTACAAGACCAAAACAGCCTGGATCAAATTAGCTCCTTGGGGATAGGGATAGAAAAAGCTATAATCCCTCCACATTACTAAATACAGATCTACTTGAGACATGAAAACATTCTCTTATTTCTCTCTAATTCCTAGTACTTCCAAGGATTTAATGAAAGAAAGAAAATATACTCGAATGTTTGTGCATGTGTGCATACTCCAGCATACATCATTCTCCAACATTACTCCAGTGCTGCCACCCTACCTCCATTTGTAAATGTGAATTGTGGGTCCATTTGTGCTTGTGCATGCATTTGCACCTGTGCGACACCTGTTAGGGTATGTTCAGATTACTGCTTATTCTGCATCCAGCTGGAAGTTTTTAGTGTGTGTTGCGTTTCTACTATTTTTTTGCTGGGAGCTGCCCAGAATGGCTAGGGCAACCCAGTCAGATGGGCGGAATATAAATAATAATATATTGTTATTAGTGATCTGAAGTTGACTTGAGGGGGAAAAACATACACACATCAAACAACAGAAATTGTCAAGAAATGACAGGATTGATATGGATTGTGGCTAACACCATGTGAATGCAGCTTCAAAAATTAGCAGTGGGAGCACCCTGAATCTGGAGCAAGCAGTAAAGTGAACACAACCATAGCATCAAGAGATGACCAGATAGTCTAGTGTTTATTTCACATTTCAGTTTTCCAGATGTCAGCTCTAAGGAACTGTTGGATGGAGATGATCTAATTCCACATCACAAATCAGAAAAAAAATTAAAAATGCATGAACAAATTGTTTGGACTTCAGAGGAGACTTTATTAAAGTGATTATTTTCCTCACTGGTTTCCCTTCCGAAGTATTAATGGTGCTATAAATATTAGATGCTCCATATGAAAGATGTTTTCCCAGATGGAGACACCTTTTGTTCTGTGAACACACACACACACACACACACACACACACACACACGATATGCAGAGTATGGCATGCAATTGGACAAAGCGGGTTACATAAAACCTCATCAACAAAACTGATGCTGGGCTCTGGAAATCAGAACCAATCCACATTGGATAACAGTAAAGTCATCAAAAGATTGCTTTTCAGTGTCAAATTCACACAGCGAATATTTATTATGGGTATGTCCCACTTACTAAGTGACAGCTGCTATCCACAGTCATCTTGGTCCACTTCTATGTATCAGAACTGACTACTAATCTGAAGATGGCATCATATTCTCTGTTAGCCAATGATAGCACCCTCTCAACCCTCCTTCACTCTGGTAGACCCTTGCAGATGCTTAGTGTATTTAACCGGTCCTAGAATAGTGACAAATAAGGCTGTCAATTCCAAATTCTCTCTGTTTTTCATTTTTCCTAGTCTTAAATTCAGTTCTCCACATTTCCACACCATTTTGCAAATTTCAAATCACAAATATTCATCAGCAGTTTAGTGCACAGTTCTCCTAAAATATATGGTACAGTACATTCTTGCATGCAGCAGAGCCTGAAATACACATTCCTGCAAGCAATTTTCCCCCAACATAATGCACTTTTTGTATGTTGTTTTCACTAATGTACGCATTTTGAATACACTTGTCCTTGTATACGTATTTCTGTACGCATTATTTGGCTGGAAAACAGCACTGTAAAATTCTTAGCAATGTGAATATGGAAATATAGTTGCATTTCAGTTTGCATTTTGTTTCAGGAAGAATGAATTAGTTAGGAACACTTTAAAATGTGAACCAAACTGAATCCCTCCTTCCCCCTCCTTTCCATTCCCACCCACAAAAAGTAGCCTAGTTCCTGCTTCATTCTTGAAGATCAGCAGATGAGGCTCCAGTCAAAATGAAAGATTGCTGACGGAATAAACAAAGCATCCTAGGTGACTTTCAATCACCTTCTATCTTGATTTCAGTGGCATGCGTGATCATTATATACTAAATAAAATTTGAGCTGAGTTTCCAATATGAAAGTGAGATAACAATGGAGTTGCAGTGCTCAGATTTCTCCTCCAACTTTAGTTATTGTTTCATGAGGAACAAATAGCACCACTATTCATTTCTCGCAGTATTCTAGACTGTGATGGGCCATTAAGGTGATTTAAACTTAGCAGGCTTTTAAGGGCCATCATATTTAACAATATCTACCCGCACTATTCCATTCTTTTTATTATTATTATTTCTTTTCTTTAGAAAACAAGGACAACGTCTGAGGAGTCCGGTGAACTTATTTTAATTTATTACATCATTAAATGGTGAAATATCCCAAATTAAACTAGACTTTGGGAGCTAGATTTCCATGTCTTTTTCTGCTCCACAAGTCCTGCTGTACTGAAGTGATGAAGTTAAGAGGGAAGGACACCATTTTGGGGTTCACAGGTTGGGGAGAAAAAGAGGTTTTAGTCTGTGAATATGTATGTGTGGAGTGAAGGAAGTTTCCCAGCATGCTCTTGGATAAATGGAGGGAGAAGAGCTGATAATTTTCCTACTTCACAATAGGTACTCCTGAAGTATAACCCTATGTGGTTTGTAAAACAGAGTAATGGTGAATAGGAATTCACTTCCCCCTCAAGTGTTCCTAGAGATACCCTCTCTGGACAAAATACCCCAAGACATGTTGCAGTTTGAGGCAAAGATGGTGCACTCCCATCCATGTACTGAAGCTAACCAGACTTATAGCTGAAATTTTGAATTCAACTCTACAGTGTCCTTTGCTGTACCTGAGGTCAGCAGACTAGCTAATTGGGTAACAGGGGAACCTGAATGACACACAAAGCTCCAACACTGCATTGCTGTTGCCGCCCCCCTCCCAGCACCTGCCACTCGAGGCAGCTGCCTGGTCTCTGGAGCCCACTGGGTCAAAGAAGTTCAAGTCAATTGCTAACTTGTGCTTTGGGGAAAGTAGCTTGAGCAGATGGTGTTACTGGGGCACTGGGAGGGACAGATTTTCTTGGCCCATTCCATTCTGGATTCAGGCCTGGTTGGGGGCTAGAGACAACTCTGGTCACTCTGGTAGTTGAATTCCAGTAACTGGATGATGGTGGTGGGGACTGTGTTCTTGTTCTGGAAGTCTCCTTGGCTTTCAGTACCACTGGCCATGGATTGCTTAGAGAAAATAGGCCATGGAGACCTATGTTATAATAGTTCCAATCCTTCTTGAGGGTCATCTGCACAATGTGGTGCTGAGAAAATCCTGCTTGATGCCTAGGCCTTGGGGAAATCGCATCTCCTGTGCTATTTAACATCAACGGGAACCTTTTGAGAGAGATCATTGGAGGATTTGGAGTGTGTCTCATCAGTATGTTGATGACACACAGTTCTCTTTCATTTTCATCTGATTCCAGAAAAGGTTCTGAATCAGTGCTTGGAGGTGGTAATGCACTAACAAACTAAAGGTTAATTCAGATAAGAGAATAGTGTTCCTGATCAATCTTCTCCTTTTAAAATTCTATTTTAAAATGCAACTGACAAATCTAAGAAAATTGTGAAGAGAAAAATACATATAATTTAATGACTGGAACCGTTTTCTTATCCCACAAGTTCTCTTTTAAACAGTTGCATTACTCATAAAGGCAAATTTTAAGAGGAACTATTGATAGACTCATAGAACTGAAAGTTGGAAGGGACCCTGGGGGTTATCTAGCCCAACCTCCTGCAGTGTAGGAATCTCAACTAAAGCATCCATGATATATGGCCATCTGACCTCTGCTTATAAACCTCCAAGGAAGGAGAGTCCACCATCTTCCAAGGAAGTACATGTTAGAATTCCTGCTCCGTGATTGCAGTCATGGGATTGTTGTTTTTCACATGACGGTGTATGTTTTGACTCCCCAGAGTGAGAAGTGACGGAGACAGGATGTTTGTGTTACTGTGTTCCTTGAAGTGGGACTATTGTCCTTTGATTTCTCTTTGCTGTCTGATGCTAGAGAGAGAGGGAGCCATGTTGCAGCACTCCGTGTGTGTTTATATGTAAATAAAGTAGATTAGCCAAAATGCTGAGTTGCTGAGGTCTGTTATGCAAGCTGCAAAGACACTGCAGATCCCTAAGTGTGCCGATGTCTGTTGGCATCGGTCGCTGTGATGTTTGGGCTGAAGCTCCCGAACGATCAACCAGGAGGGAGAGAACATGCCAGTTGGGCATGTGTCTGTGCCAGGGTCCTACTTAAGTGTAGGATGAGCTCTTGACTGTACATTCCACTATCAGACACCCTTCACCAGCAGAAAGTTCTTGATGTTGAGTTGGGATCTCCTTTCTTGTAACTTAAATACACTGGGCGCTACCCTCTGGAGCAGGAGAAAGCAAACTTGCTGCATCTTCCATGTGATAGCCCTTTAGATATCTGAAGACAGCTTTCTATGTTCCTATTTGACAAAGTAGCTCAGTGGCGGATAATTCTGTCTTGCATGCAGGGAGTCCTGGGTTCAATCTCTGATGGCATCTTCAGGCAGGGCTGGGAGAAGACCTCGTCCCTGTCTGAAACCCTGGAGAACCACAACTGTCACTCAGTGTCAACAACATTGAGTTGGTAGGGACTTGAGCAGCCTATACAGACTCACACATTTTATGTAAAATGAAGCTGATTGCTGAGTCTGGCCAAGCTGTGTGGGTGAAGCTTGGTTCAGAGGCTTTTCACACTGCACGTAGATTGACAGCTTTCCAAAAAGGAGTAAATTCTCTCCATTTATAAGGGCTTAAATACATGAATGAGGATGACAATTTGAAAGCCATGTTGAAAGTAACTTTTAAAAATCCCTTTCGTGGGCATGAAGGATAATTTGCATTGGAAATGCATCTTATTTGCAGGCTAAGTAAGGAATAAAATTTGAAAAGGATTTCAAGACAGATGTTTCCTTTTAATTCTTGTAAATGAATATATCATGCAAGCCTGATATATACCAGGCAGGTGGAGGGTATGGCTGTTTCTCATCTACACTGAATCCTCTCCCTACCTTGAATATGATTTCTGAAACTATTAAATATTTCCAGATGAAAAAGGGAGGGTGGGTTAGTGGCTAAAGGGGAAGATGGCTTCATATTTAATTTCATGTTACATTATAGCAGCTTTCCATATCTCTAAAATTTAGATAGGGTCAGGCTACAGAGTAGTGGTGCCCGCCCTGTGGAACACCCTCCCATCAGATGTCAAGGAGATAAATAACTGTACGACTTGTGGAAGACATCTGAAGGCAGCCCTGGATAGGTAGGTTTGTAATGGGATGGGCAGTTCCAGATGTTGTTTGACACCCAGCATCTATGACCATAGGCTGTGCTGGGTGGGGGTTGATGGAAGTTAGAAGTCTATTAAAATCTGGAGGGACACAGGTTCCCCATTCTGGCTATAAATGAGTTAATGCCAACATGCCAAAGTCCTTGTCTGTTGTATTCAGAGTTGAATAAAATACATACATGTTCCAGTGACATACAGACTTCATGGGGTGGCAGTGTAGCACAGGACGTTTACTGTGGTGGTCCCCAAATAGTTGAATGCCCACCTCTCTGAGGTGCATCCCTCTTATTGCATTTTGGTGTTAGGTAAAGGCACCTTTATACCCAGGCCTTTGGGAAGTAGAATATGTTACATGGTTTAATCATATTGAGTTGCGTGTAACCTCTGCTGGGATCACATGGTGAAGACTGGGCTGTAAATACCTATGCATAAATTGGTCTAAACAGATTTGAGTTAGTGCCTTTCATTATTTCATAGTAAAGATGCATTATGTTGCTTAGTTATTTAAATTGTTTTATGCTAATGATCAAAAGCTACCTTGAGGGGCATACTGGGGGGAAAGTCACAAACAAACACGCACATACAATCCTCGGGAAGTAGGTTTCATTATTGAGGCAATAATGTTTTTGTCAGGATTAAGAAATATGGCAGTGTTAGCCTTACATTTATATAAATTGCACACCTGCTCAAATTGTGTCATATTCACCCAGGAGAGTGAGTTATAAATTGCAGTAAAATAAAGGAACTTAGTCTGATAGACAAAGGGGGCACATCCAGGCTGTCTAGGTCCCTGAGGTGGTAATTCTAAGTGGTAGCCTTCCCTGGTGGTAAAAAATAGAGCAAGCCAAGTAATTGACATTTTGCTGCCCTTCAGTGGCACCCCAAATCTGCCGCCTGAAGTGAATAACCTCACTCTGCTTAATGACTGAGCTGGCCCTGTGTACACACATGACAGAACAAATTTTCCAGATATTCAATTGTGTTTTTCACTGCATCATTATGCTCCCTTGCTGGAGAACTTGGATCTACACCTTTGAACAAGAGAAAGTTGTTTTTTCAGCTGAGCACTCTGATTAGTGCATTGTGTTCTGTGAGATGAAGACTGAGAGAGAGAAAAAACAAATAACCCCAAATTAGCAAGGCTCTGATACAATGATAAATTATATAATACAGAGCTGTAAAGTTTACCAGCAATTGTGACTGTGCCCCAGCTGAGAAACATCCCTTTTGTCAGAGCTTGCCACATAAGGCCTCATTTAAATATCTATGCATAATTTGACATCTGAAAGGTTTCTGCCAGCTGCTAACACATTTTTTTCTGTTCCTTCAAGGATTCAGACAGTTTATCTTCATAGGAGTTGGGAAGAAGTTAGGGAAGATGTTATTTCTCTCTTCTTCTGAAACTCTTGTAATTATCGCAGGGTGATGTAGCACAGAACCTGCCATTTAAGCCTTCACTCAGCACTTGCTCAGACACTACAAAACACAGTCCTTTAAGACTGGTTGAGCTTCCACAGATGTGTTATTATTATGGGCTGTTTAGCCTCTTAATCACCATGAAATTAGAAGCAGCATCTTCAGATTGTTCTAATGCACAGTTTGGAGTGAAGACGGAATGACAATTTGTGGATTCCACCCTCCCACTTAGGATTGTTTTATTTTGAATATTATGTAATTAAATGCTTCTTACAAATGATAAAAGGGGCAGTAAACCAGGTTGGCCTTTGAGTCACTTCACAATTGATGATCGTGTGGCTTGCAGATGTGTGTCTCTTGATCTTCTGCCTTTTGCCTTGTTGTCTTTTCCAGCAGAAAACAAAATGTCCGCTGTTGCTCTACTTGAGTTTCTATGTTGTTATAAATTTATTTGCTTTCCATTCAGCAATAAAGTCCTACTCCAGTGTTTGACTTAATGCGTGTGGGCTAAAAAGGGAGTATCAAGTAAGTGTGTATATGCAAGCCTGGCCACAAGTTCCCCCCACTTGTGTTGGATTCATCTTCCTGCATTGAGAGGGAGAGAATGGAGATTCTGCCCAGGTCTCCTTGTGATTTGGGGCCCTGTATGACCAGGGAACCTGATTTCAGGGGAAATTCTAAGCACAATGACCCAAACTTGCTTAGAATCCCCCTTCATGCCTTTGCTCTCAACTGACGACACATTTGGGGATGTTGGGGGCCCCGACTGCTACTGAGATGCTGTAAAGAAGCCCAGCCAACCTGATTTTCTATATATCTCAGATGTCTGGATTAACAATTCACAGTCTGTCTTCAGTGATTTACAAGCATTGCTCAAAGTAATATATCCAATCTTTCATCATCTTAAGATAATATTCATAGATCCGATACTTGCTTCTCATTGTCAGCCTTGATGATTTCATTGCAATTCCTGACCAGAAAGGCTTCTCTCCCGCCTCCCACCCCTGTTAAGCCATCTGTCATGGAGCGAGCCAGGAAGGAAAACTTTAAGATGGATTTAATATTTATGAATGTGGCATAAGTTTCTCTTGTGCATCTTTGTCAAGTATTTGCGAGCTTAATTAATGCCCTGTTGTTTGCTCTTTCCTTTAGCCCATTTTCTTGACTGATCTATTTTAAAAGTATTTTCACAGGCCGTACAAGCTCATCTGTAATTTCTGGCCATGATCTGTATTTGTCATCTATATTCAGCAGTCATTTCTCCCCAACCAAATCACCTTTCATTCTTCACAGTCTATCTATCCAATTTATCAACACACACATTTTCGTGACATTCAAGCTGATCTTCCTGAAGCCATAACTTTTGTTTTGTTTTGTTTTTGTTTTGTTTTGTTTTGTTTTGGTGGTAACTAGTTTGCCACTTTGATTAAAAAAATTACTGTTTGTCAAATTTAATCACAGGGCTATCATTTGATTGAGTGCCCTAGCAACATTTTCTTTTCCTTCACTGATCTCGCCTCCCTCTTCGGTTAAAGCATTGAAGTCGAGAAGAATATTTGACTGATGCATGTAGATACCATTAACCAAACTGATTATTTCTATGTCAGTTTGAAAATGTCCAGCAATATTTCTTTAAAGGCTTATATAGTTATATATCATCTTATTGTATAATCCCATCACTTGCAGCGGTGCCAGCAACTTGCTGCTGGCAACAAGGACAGAATAGGATCCTGGGTGTTGAAGCTGGATAGACCCCATTAGGAGTACAGGCTGAATGGACTTTCATCAGGAATTACAAGCCGTTCCTATTGAGATTTGGTGGTGAGGGGCAGGGGAATGAAATGCGGGATCTTCAACAGGGGGTAGGGAAACAGTTTATTGTGTTAAACCCAGTGGCTTGGATCATAGGTATGCCTTCCATAAACAGAAGGTCTTCTTCTGCTTACAGAAGACTTTGCAGTGTAGCAGAGAAGAAGAAGAAGAAGAGTTTGGATTTGATATCCCGCTTTATCACTACCCGAAGGAGTCTCAAAGTGGCTAACATTCTCCTTTCCCTTCCTCCCCCACAACAAACACTCTGTGAGGTGAGTGGGGCTGAGAGACTTCAAAGAAGTGTGACTAGCCCAAGGTCACCCAGCAGTTGCATGTGGAGGAGCGGAGACATGAACCCGGTTCACCAGATTAGGTGCTCACCAGATCTACTGCTCTTAACCACTACACCACGCTGGCTCTCCACAGAGGATTCTCCTGATGAATGGGGAGGCAATTTTGAAAATTCCACTCCCTCTGCTGCCTCCTACCACTGTTATAGAGAGTCCCCAAACCCTTAGGGGTGAGAACTCTATATACCCAAAAGCAATCTTCCTGATTTCTCTGAGAAATTATAAGGGTGCTGGTACATGGGGCTGTCTCTGAAGATGCTTCAGAAACTTCAGCTGGTGCAGAATTCAAGGCAGTTTGAGCATATGACACCAATCCTGACCCAACTGCACTGGCTGCCAATTACTGTCCAGGCCAAATTGAAAGTGCTGGTTTGGACCTATAAAACCTTTAAAAGCTCAGGAGTGCAATACTTCAAGGACCATCTTTCCCCATGTGAACTGACCCTGACCACTTGTAATGCATTCTACAGCTGAAGTTCTGTATTTCTACTGTGGGCCCTGAATGCAGTGTACTTAAGAATAACCTGATTCTTCCCTTCTGACTAACATTTTGCTACGTGTCACCCACTTTCCTGAATAAAGAAAGACAAGGCAGAAGATTTGCCAGAAAGATCAAAAGCCACACCTCAGCTTATTCCAGCTAAAAATTCTCTCTCTCTGTTCTCCTTGAACTCGCCAGCACATTTATATCAATGAGTATGCATGCTCCAGATCCACAGAGTTGATACTAGACTCGTAATCTATCCTTATTCAGGAAAAAGAACCCTTCCTCAGAGAGGGTGCCAACACTTTAAAGTGCACTAAGCCATAGAACATGGCTGCAGCCACTTCACCTCCAAGAGGTCACTTAACCAGCCTTCCTCAACTATCTGCAGTAATCCGCAGGACTCTAATGCTGCTCTGCAGCTTCTGGGGTGGGACACTAAGTAAGAAAGCCAGAGAAGGAATGGTGAGAGACTCAGCAGATTTACCTTCACTCAACGCACACAAATGGATAATATGCACTGTCTGTAAAAAAGGACTTGGCAACCCTAATTGCCCCTGTAACAGGGATGGGGAAACCAGTGGACCTCCAGGTAATGCTGGACTACAACTCCCACAATCCCTGACCATTGGCCATACTGACTGGGGCTGATGGGAGATGGAGCCCAACAACATCTGGAAAGCTACAGGTTTCCCATCCCTGCCCTGTAACAAAATGACACCACCAAGACATAGGGATTGAAGTTCTAGTAAACTGAAGTATGTGAGTTGTGCGGTTATAACACTTTACCCAGCAGGCCATGCTAGCCTTTTGGAGGATGGGTTCCAAATCAAATGAATAAAACCCAAATTTTATCCCTTTTCTTTCTTTGCCCTGGTATATATATTTTAAAACAACAACAACAACTTTATTTTAATGTTTGGACAGGAAACTGATTTGGAGTTCCATGATTTTGTCGGGGAGGTTAACTAGGTGTTTATCTGCTTTCATCAATCCGAAAGGTCTTGTTTTGTTCTCTTTTGATGTGAAAATAGAAGCCACAAGGCTCTGGGGGGAAAGAGACTCAGACTTAATTATATGCCCTTTTCACCCTTGCATCTGGATCCTATTAGCTCGAAAGCAGTTGGGGATTTCTGTGCAATCTTGACCCTCCTACAAACATGCTCTTGACCAAACTGATAACTATCCTCAATTATAGGCTATCCAAGTGTTGAAAGGTATATATTTCTTCTACCAGATACCCTTGAATTAACTTCACAGTTATACAAGATGTCCTTGTGATTCCTGGAAGCTTCTAATCAGATCTTGGGTTCTTTTTTTCTTTTTCTTTTTAATACTTGGCAGCAGTGCCTGAAAGGGGACTAAAAAGCTAGTGGGATGGTTTTGAAGGAAATGAAATGTTTGTCTGTGTGTGCCAGAAGTGGGATAGGCAATCCAGATGCAGCTAAGCCTGCCAAAAAAGAAATGGGAAGAGTGAATGCCATCCCACTTGGAGCACTGCACCTCTGACCTAGACCTGATTCCAGGACTCCTCTGACCACACCATTGCTTGAGAAGATGTTTCTTGGCCAAACTGTAGCTCAATGCCAAAAACACATCCTTTGCTTATAGAAAGTCCTGAATTCAATTCTCTGGCATCTTCCAGTTAGGCTGTAAAACCTATGTAAAACCTTGGAGAACCACTATTAGTCAGTTTAGATATTGTTGTTAATTTATTAACTGATAGAGATTGTACCATATTAAAGAGTTTTAAGTGTTCAGAAATGTTAATAAAAATATATAGGTTCTGATGGCACAAGATTTAGTCACTCACTTTTAGAGGGTTATTTTTTTGTGTGTGTCATTTTTATTATGACTAGGAACCTCAAAAGCTGGGACTGGCCTCTCTGAGAGGTCTGATCAGCCTCTTCTGATCAGCAAAACATTTGGAAAGTATGATATTCCAGAAAACCTGGGGGGGGGGGGACACTAAGTCATGTCTGGTACTCATGTAGTGGCTGCTATCTGATGCCAAGATGAAGTTCACAAATGTTATCTCCAAGATAACTAGCTGCAGCCCACATCTTGCTTATCTTATCAAAGCAGTGACTACTGGAACTGGCTTCATATCTTGTTCAGAAGTGCATCATTGTACTATCAGCAAGAGATAAGATCTGGGTGATTTCCAAGAGCTGTAAATTGGGAAGTTTAGAAAAACAATATAATTAAGAAGGTAAAACTCTAAGACTGCAAGGACACACATACTGCTTTCAAATAGATTAAGAACACCAAGTACACACAACCCCGTGGAGTGAAGATACAATAGGAACTCCTCCTCCTCCTCCTCCTCCTCCTCCTTCTTTTTCAGCTATTTTTTTCTTTGAATATTTCACCTACCCCCATAGTCACTGTGTGATTTAAAAAAAATTATGATACATTTCATTACAGGTGTGTAAATAATTTTTTAACAAGATGTGTCCCATCACAGTGTGATTTATATATGATATAACTCCAAAGATCCACTTGGAGGGGAATACATCTCACACTTTAACCTGATCTTTTGCACTAGACATCAAAATTTACTTTCAGAGAAAAGTACTTTAAAGAAAACCCTGCATTCTTGAAATGCATCATTTCCTGTTCATATTATTGTTTAGTTTTCCCATTGATTGAATTCTTGTAGGATTGTTCCACCTCTTTATAGTGGCATCTTTTTACAAGTCCAAAAGAATTTTGAATAAAAGTCAATGAATGTTTTAAAACACAGAAACATATAATGCTACCAACTATACCAAATCAGACCATTGGTCCATCTGGCTCAGTATTGTTGACACCATCTCACAATGGCTCTACAAGGTTTCAGACAGGAGTTTTCCCCAGTCTTACCTGGAGACACCAAAGATTAAATCTGGGAGCTTTTGCATGCAAAGCACATGCTCTTTCATTGAGTTTTTGCTCTTCCCACTTTGTTCTATCTTATTTATGAATTTCAAGATCAGGATGTGGGCCAAATTAGACATCGCAATAAATGTGTGACTACTGCCAAACACAATGGCTGTGTGTTCAGATTACAACTTGAATTTCAAGGAACTAAAGGACAACCAGGGGCATAGCATGGGGGATCTGCCGGAGCAATCACCCTGGGCTCATTTTCATGGGGGAGGCCAGCTACTCACGCCACCCTTCCCAAGCCAGACCTATGCCGTTTTGCAAGGCTGGGATCTGATCAGATGGCAGCCTTGCAAAGCACACCATGCACCCTGACTGTTGCATTCTTCTCATGCTGCCTCCTTGAGCCGCTTTGCGAGGCTGGGATCTGATCAGCTGGTCCCCCATAGCGGCTAACAACGTATGGCCTTTTGAACTATGTGCATCCAAATCCTTGGTTGATTCCAACCGCCTACACCAAATACCAGATCCTAACTGATCCACTGTTGACCAGAACAAATATGGAGCCACATAGTACCTCACACAACAAATCCACCTGTTATTTCACCTTCCTCCGTCTTTCACTTCTTCACCTCTTCTAATTATGTTCATATAAAGGTCTTTTTGACAATGAATCTTCATACATAATCTTGAATGTATAATCATGTTAATTTTCAAAGTTGTATTTTTTATTTTTTTTAAAACTATTAATATGTCTACTGAAGTAATCCAAACTGAATTATGTTTCAGGGAAAATGCTTGGTACATTAAATGCCCCTTACAGGCATTAATGAAACCAGTTGACAACCCAATTGCACGTATTTAGCAACACATTGTCTAGGACAGTTAAACCTGTGGTGAATTATCCATGAATTATCCAAGCTAGACCTTATCCTATAAAATTAAATCTGCCCTTTGCCATATACAGGCTTTACGGGGAATTGTCACCTAAAATCAATTATTTCTATGCTACTGTAGATATTTCAAAATCATTTTAGTGTGAGTTGAATAATTGTCCTACAGGAAAGGACTGAGGAGGTGCTAATAAGATAGAGAGTGAGTGGGGAGGGAGAGGGAGAGAAGAATGAAACACTCTTCCTACATTAGTAGGTTTCAGACCACATGGCATTTGATTGTGGAATGCTTTCCACACTGACTTGGCTTCCAGTGTATCCTTAACCATGAGCTATGGGGGTTACTGTATATTACAGTGGATTATGGGAAGTATTCCAGGATTCATACTGAGCTTTCATATTGTCCAGGCTTGTTGGGTCTATCATTAGGAAGGGAGGAGGAATCCATTTAAAACAGATTTATACAGGTTCCACCTCACTCAAGCTTTGCCCACATCAAACCGCTGTCCACACCATGCATAATCTTAACCACAGGGAATTTGATTCAGCGATGTGTTGCAATGCAAGTTCTGGTGATCAGCCACACACAGAACTAGACAAGCCCAATCATCTGGACTTGCACAGCACCACACAAGTTTCTTTGGCCCAGCCATGGATACCATATATGATGTCAGTTGTAAAGCAGCTTGGCCAAAATATACTCAGGCCAAATGCAGAAGACCTAATCAGGACCAGAGGCCAGAGGTTCAGCACCCTTGATCCAAGCCTATGTCATGTCTCTCCCCATTCACCTCATTTTTTGAAATGAAAAAGCTTCAAGGGCTGTAGCCTTTCCTTGTATGGGAGTTCCCCAAACTCCTTGATGATGTTGGCTAACCTTTTCTGAAACTTCTCCAGCTCTACATTATACTTTTTTTGAGGTGAGGCAACCAGAGCTATAGATGGTCTTTCAGGTTTCCTCAACGTCAGCTCCTGTGATTACAACATTAAGGGCTGAAAGAAAATATTGCTTTATGCTCTCAATCTGGCAATAAAAACATGTTTTCCCCATTTGATTCAAACTCTTAATATACTGTGATACTTTCTCCTCACATCTCTGCCCCCTTTTCCTCTTTTACCATTAATTTCACATTTAGGATGCACCCTGTCAAAATTTGATCAAACCTATTATGAAGTGTGAGGAACAAATATTTGAATTAGAGTCAGAGGTGAGGAAAGTGGCAGAAGCGACAGAAGAAAAATAGGGACGAGTGCATTAGTATTGGAAGCACACAGCTAATTTGGAATTGAATTAAAATGAATTCCAAAATCATAGTTTGGTAGGCATTTTATTATTGGGATGTCTTATCTGGGTATGTAAGTAAAAGTCATACAAGACCTTCAATTGCAGCTTGGCATGCTTCAAGGATAGGAAATCATTCATTTGTGGCACTTGTAATGAGTGATGGACACATGTCCCGGTCCTCACTCCAAAAGGGGATTGAATTTTTAGGTGTGCTTCTTATAAGAATGCACATAATATTTGTGGACACCACATAATGTTTCTAGAGTAGAGGCAGGGGTAACAATGGAGAGCAAGCCTTTCAGCTCCCCAGCAAAGCATTCATTCCTATCAAGGAGCAAATTGGGACTGCAATTCCCAGAATCCCCCAGTCAGAACACGACCCTATTCATGTCAGTTTCCATTGGACAGAAGTCAGGTGGGAATGGATTTTTGTTGGAGAGCTGAGTCCCCCCTTTGCCTTGACAGAGGAACATTCTAAGGGTCTTCAGAAGAAGGATAAGAAGAGGTGGCAGAAGTGGAGATAAATGCCAAACCAACTCTGCTCTGCTCAATTTGCCTTTCCCCATAATAAGACTTTCCAATTTCTTTAAACTTGGAGCCTTTTACAGGGATGTAACATGGCATTATATCTGTGATGACTAGATCAGCAAATGGAACCCTTGTTTGCCACAACCTGATGAATATTGGCTTGTGGTAACACACAAGCAGGCTTTTTCACTGGTGACACTCGTGTTGTGGAATGTCCTCCCTGTTCAGATACAAGAGGTCTTGTTGGTGATGGCATTCTGATGGTACCTGCTTAGGCAAGTGTTCCCCTGAATTTGAACTTTTTTTTTATTCTCGGAGTGGGAAGCGTTGAAATGGCAGCCTAGTAACCCACTGGCCCAGCACTAGAAACCAGTGTATTGGCAGGGAGTGGGAGCAATTTATTGCCTACGGATTGGAATCTTCTTTTCATCAACTTTCCAACCATCAGTATGCAGACTTCTCAGGCGTACAAACAGAATGAGAGGTCACTCAGTTCACTTCCTTTGGCAGAAGCAATCTTTGGATGCCCTGTATGATTAGTTGCCTCTTGCACTAGTGCACAAGAGCAAACTTCTTCCTTAGGGGAGATGTTTGGATCCCAGAGTCAGTAAATCAAATCTGGGGTGTGAGGAAGAAATCTTTGAGAGTATGTGTGGTGGGAAAAGGCAAGATTGAAAAGCTCATCTTGGATTTGTCTTTCTTAGACTTTCTCCTGGAAGCCTGTTTTGGCCCATCTGCTACTTAGGTAAAGGACTGTCATCTCAGTTTTCATAATGCCTAACTTTTAACACTTAAATTTTAATCTGTTGCTAAAAACATATAATATTATTTAGTTTTGCACAACAGTGAGTTCATCAGTTCTTGTATTCCATAGCATATAACTTATAATAGTGTACGAAACATAAATATTCTAGATCCAAAAAGGGGAGGAAAGAGGTTGTTCACTTATATCTACATAACATAACAGCATGCCTAAATTCAACTTCCTCTTATACACATACTTTGGAACACTAAGGTCAGTAAGTGCAGTGTATAGATAATTTTGAAATTTGCATATGTTCACCTAATATTTCTCATGTCACCTAGCCTAACCTTTTTTAATTCAATAGAAATGCAGAGTCATTTTACTAATAAAATATGTGGGTTCCTTCATGTAAATTTACATTCACATCCCATTCGGCTTGTGTTAATTAAGCACACATTGTGGGAAGCACTGTGAAGCCTGGTAATATGAACTCTAAGCACAGTTTAAACACTGATGATTTGAATAAATGGCATCCTATAAATATTGCTCATATATCTTCTTAGTGCTGTAGAGCAATGAATTCTTCTGAGAGGAAGCAACATTGCTTTTATTACCAGCTAAGTGTTCTCTTCATTTGCATAAAGCATGTATACACAAACATTTTTTTCTGTTTGCATCTATAAAAGCATGAATGAGTAATCTCAAGGCAGTTTCAAAAAGTGGTTTCATTACTCAGGAAGAAAAGCAGGTGGGGCCTCCGACAGATCATTGCTCCTCACTGAACTAGCTGTGTTGGTACAGCATCAGCATCATCATGGCATGATTCTCAAATGGCTGTGGTATGCAAACCTGGGACACAAACCAACTAAGTCATGGAGTAGACTCATTGAAATCTAGGGACTTAAATTAATCATGCCTGTTGATCTCTTGTGAGTTTGCCTAGCAGTGTAATGCAAACCCAAGATCCATGAGTTTGGAACAGACAGATCTTGGGCTGTCCTGGCTATAATTTGGAGCTCAGCTCTGGCTATGCTGGTGTAACTCCCTCATCCTAAACTCAGCCAGGAATATACAAGTCCCCTCAAGTCACTTTGCTGGTTTAGCCAGGGATGATCCAGTAGAACATAAGCGGGTAGAATTTACACCAGTGTTAGTCCCCACAAAGGGGCATTCTGGGACGGACAAAGAGATACTTACACCTATTCCAAACTTTTTTTAGCTCAGTTAAGTGACCCAACAAACCAGTGGAGCTAATTCAGACAAAAAGGGTGGTGTAAGTCAAACTCTGTTTTGGAGGTTTGTTTTCTTCTCTGCCAGGCCTGGACTAGCTCAGGCAGTAGCAGCGCTGCTCTCAAACAGAGTTTGAAATAGGGGTAACTTAAAGGTAAAGGGACCCCTGACCATTAGGTCCAGTTGTGGCCGACTCTGGGGTTGCGGCTCTCATCTCGCTTTATTGACTGAGGGAGCTGGCGTACAATTTCCAGGTCATGTGGCCAGCATGTCTAAACCGCTTCTGGCAAACCAGAGCAGCGCACGGAAAAGCCGTTTACCTCCCCGCTGGAGCGGTACCTATTTATCTACTTGCACTTTGGCGTGCTTTCGAACTGCTAGGTTGGCAGGAGCAGGGCTCGAGCAACGGGAGCTCACCCGGTCGCGGGGATTTGAACCGCCGACCTTCTGATCGGCAAGTCCTAGGCTCTGTGGTTTAACCCACAGTGCCACCCGCGTCCCTAGGGGTAACTTACATCAACTTAAGTTAAGCAGGGTGTAAGCCCTGCTGGCTTCCTATCCTCCTTAGCTATTTGGATTCATCCCCAGACGTGCTGGTTCTATTCTGCCAAATAATTTTGCAAGAATCTAGCCAGCTCTTGCCTTTTAGCGTTTTTAGACAATGAGTGAAATCACAGCAGCTGTGAGTGACATTTAGAGGAGCGGCAAGCCACAGAGGTTTTTAACTGTCCTGCAGGACGAAGCAGCGGCAGTGAGAACAGAGAGTGACCTGCTCCTGTATTGTCCAGTGGCCTTTTACTGTTCCTTGGTAATGCAAGCACAGCAAGGCAGTGCTGGCTTTAGCCTTACTGTGAGTCCCTTCCCAAGGCATTATTGACACCCCCAAGGAGTCCATGTTTGCTGGAACAGCAAAGCAGCCAGAAAACTGATCAGTGTAATAAAGGCAGGTCTGATGAATTCCCTTACCATTTCTATTTGCATTGCTGGCTTAGCTTTGCGGATCTGGGGTTGAATTACTGGGAGAAATTCACCAGCTCACTCTTCCAATCATTCCATAAGCACAAGCATTTCAGCTTGCCCCATGGAACAATCTCCCCTCTCGTCCCCACCATGTGATGTTCTGGGGGTTCCCCAGACCTCCCAGAACTGATGTGGGGGTGAGCATAGGGTACATGTGGGGGAAGAGAGCAGGCAGGTCCTGTTGTGCTAGTGGGATTCATTGCGCTTGCTCCCACGACTGCATCTGCCTAGTTGAGTCTGGCCCATTGTTTCTTAAAGGTAAAGGTAAAGGTACCCCTGCCCGTACGGACCAGTCTTGACAGACTCTGGGGTTGTGCGCCCATCTCACTTAAGAGGCCAGGGGCCAGCGCTGCCCGGAGACACTTCCGGGTCACATGGCCAGCGTGACATCGCTGCTCTGGCCAGAGCCAGAGCCAGAGCCGCACACGGAAACGCCGTTTACCTTCCCGCTGGTAAGCGGTCCCTATTTATCTACTTGCACCCGGAGGTGCTTTCGAACTGCTAGGTTGGCAGGCGCTGGGACCGAGCAGTGGGAGCGCACCCCGCCGCAGGGATTCGAACCGCCGACCTTTCGATCGGCAAGCCCTAGGCGCTGAGGCTTTAACCCACAGCGCCACCTGCATTGTTTCTTGCAAGACTTCAAAAGGGCCCTAGGGGGTATGCCATACTCTTCCAACACTTTCAGAAAATGCTCAGGCACAGAACTGTAAGAGAATGACAGTTCCATGGCTATGGGGCAGCACTCAAGAAGGCTGCTGCTTTCCAGCCTGTGAAAAAGTGTGTCCTGTCTGTGTTTTCAAGTTTGTGTTTATTATCCCACTACGCCTCCCATACTTGAAAATACAAGATACAAGGAAATTTATTCACCCCTCTTTTAAGTAGCTGGAGGAGGAAGAAAGGGTAAAAACGACTAATAATAATAATAATAATAATAATAATAATAATGCATTTATTTAGTGTCTTATAACATGAGAATCTCACAGTGATTTACATTAATGCAACTGAAATACTATCATCTATTTATCATCTATCATCTATCTATCATCTATCTTTCCATCTATCTCTATCTGTCTATTTATCTATCTATTTATCTATCTCTCTATCATCTATCTATCTATTATACATTATACATATGAGACAGCTGGATAAAGCAACATCCAGTCCTTTTCCTGAATGTTAATGCTTGATTAGGCGCCGTATCGAAGTATCTGCTTTTTTTGCAAATGATATATAAATACTGAGAGCAGCAATATCTATTTATTACCCATAAATTGGGTCAATACATCTGTTGTTAAATACATGTGTGTGTAATATGAGGAAATAAGTGGCCTGATCCTCCCCACCTAAAGAACCACTTTAACACTGTGCACAGGGCTTTCATATCAGGTGTGTCACCTGCTGTCATCATGCAAAAACAAGAGACAAAAATCTGAATCCCTGTTTCCTTTGCAGATTGGCAGATTTATCTATGAGAACACGTGCATCCATAGTCAACAAGGCACAGTGGAATAATTACAGCATATTTACTGAATAGCTACATGAGTACCATGCTGCTGGTGGAAAGAAGGATGTAGTCGAGATGCTGGAGGGGGAAAAACCTGGCCAAAATAATACAACTGCGAAGTCAGCCTCTTCCTCCTCAGCAGCGTTCAGGAATCACACACACAAAAGCATCCGCTTTAGGGTTGGTAATTTTGCCGAATAGGTTCTTTCCCTCTATTTCCTTTATCAGCACATGGAGCACAGCTATTCTTTCTTTAAAACCCAAGGAGGTCAAGCCAAGCAGAATCTCGAGAGTGTTAAGCAGCAGCAGCAGCAGCAGCAGCTAACAACACAAAAGTTGTCTTTTCGAAAATGCAGAAAGAGCACTTGCTTAAAATAGAGGGAAAAGAAATCAAGGAGGAAATGTCAACTGTTTCTTTGGTTGGAAAGAGGGGAGAAGAGAGAGAGCGTGCATGGTGTGTAAACAGCACCTACTTGGAAAACAGTGAGATCAAAGACAGCACGAAGCCCCAAAGGATGACTTGGATGTGAGGGGAGAGGGAATAACAAGTCATTAAGAAACTTTACATCCCAGTCATGAAGAAACGTATTCTACAGAAGTAAAATCTATTGGTAGGCTTTTCTTTCACAGAACATTCAGGATGCTAGCCCTGTTTGGTGAAAGTGAATTGAGCTCTTCCCTTAGGCTGTATTAGGGCTGTACATGCATGTTCCCCTCCAATCCAATCTATGGCCCAATCTGGCACTTTGGATCAACCCCAATCTGACCTGGGGGTGATCTGGGGCTGACCTGCATCTGGGCACCAAATCAATTCCGAGGCTTGCCTTAATGTTTAGTTAGGTTTTTGGACACTAATTAAACATGTGGCCTTGGGAGGGAAGGAGACATGGTGTTCAATCCTGCTGTGTGCTGCTTTGCCTGCACATTCCCTTCAGGGTATACACTGGCAAAGTAAAAAGGTAAAGGTAAAGGGACCCCTGACTGTTAGGTCCAGTCGTGGATGACTCTGAGGTTGCAACGCACATCTCGCTTTATTGGCAGAGGGAGCCGCCGTACAGCTTCCGGGTCATGTGGCCAGCATGACTAAGCTGCTTCTGGCAAACCAGAACAGCCCACGGAAACGCCGTTTACCTTCCCGCCGGAGTGGTACCTATTTATCTACTTGCACTTTGACGTGCTTTTGAACTGCTAGGTTGGCAGGAGCTGGGACTGAGCAACGGGAGCTCACCCCGGTGTGGGGATTCGAACCGCTGACCTTCTGATTGGCAAGTCCTCTGTGCCATCCGCGTTCCACACTGGCAAAGTACATCCTGCTAATTGCAAAATTAGTTCCCAAGACAACAAAGTTCTATTTTATATGTTCCACGAGGTCTTGATTCCAAAAGGCACTGTTCTTTCTGAAAGGTGAGGTGGTAAGATCTGGCATCATGGAGCAAATCTGAGTTCCTCATCAATATTCTCTGTTGACATGGGCAAGACAAGGGAACTCACAATTCTTTCTCCAGCATCTACCCTCATCTCCTCTATGCCATATATTCACACACACAACACAAGCACACTTTTAGAAATGTTGCTATATCGATATTTCTTTTACAAGATAGAAATTATTGCACTTCTGCCCACTGCAGTAAAGTTGGATCTGGTTTTTCAGCATTAAATGAGAGCTGGCAGACATCAAGGAGAAAAGCGACTGTGAAAGGCTGCTTGGAACCTTGAACTTATTAATAAGCGCATATGCTGAATGCTCTTTAGAAAATATTTTATCTGTTGATTTTGCAGGGCCCTGTACAGTGAGACCTATTGTGACAGGGAAGCAATGATATTATCTTGACAGGAAATTTCACAGTCCAGCTGCCAATCCTAACAGGCCATGTCAGCTACATGCCATAATGGCCATCTTTTTATCAGAGGTCAGGCAAGTGACCTACAAGCTTGCAGCCTGAGATTATGATCCCCTATTTGATCATGCAGCAGAACCTTTTCCAAGCTCACAAGCAACCAATACAGCAGCTGACATCACAGAGGCTTACTTTTGGATTTGTTGCTACAGGCAACAGGTCAAAAATCATCAAATCCCATGTTGCTTGGGAGAGAGCGAGAGAGCGACAGTTGTGTGGGTGTTTTCTTTTAAAATGATCTACCTACCTTCTTTAAGAGCTGTTTGAATCCTTAAACCTCTTCATGCTGCATTACTGTGGAAACCACAGAATCCGAATAGAGCTGTATTTGTTTTGTGCAAGTAAAACATAGGGCTAGAACTTGCAAACCTATACTAAAAAGCTTCCATAGCCCACACATTTTTCTCACTGAAAACATAGGCATTTGAGGGGAAGGTTTGGTACACTGTAATTGTCAAAGGGTTGGCTGGAAACCAGAGGACCCTTTGAATTTTGTAGGCCATTATACTGACTTCAATATGATTGAAAACAATTGCATTGTTGTTATTTCCAGGTTAGATAAGTAGGGAGCAGCATGTGTGTGCTATTTTCCTCCTGGAAAGTCAAATTTCCCAGAACAATAATGCTTAGATGTAATGGAATACATTCACATTAAATGATCACTTTGGTAAGACAAGAAGTCTTTCAAAACCCCTTTGTTAGTTTGTCACTTTATCCCATTCTAAGCATCCCTGTGTGTAACAACACTTGTGGAATTTTCTGTTCCTTTACATCAAATAGAAGACCAGTAGGAGAGAGAAAAAGGTGACTCATTTATTCCTCCTGAACAACAATGTAGGCAGTGCTATTTTTCTAGAAAAAGAGGTGCCAGAACTAGCCACGAACACCTTCCTTATTCTCTTACAACGGCAATGGTGCCCACCTGAGAGGTGTCAGAATCGACTTCTGGTGAGTTCCGGCTGGGGGTGAAGAGCCCTGAATGTGGGGGAAATGCAGCAGAAGGCATGCAGGTTGTTGTTGTGCTCCCAGAATAGGCCATTGTAGGGGATTAATACCCTTTGTGAAATCACCTGAGCATATAGTCAGATTCTCATTCCATCTACTGAAACCTTTTGACCCGTTGAAGGAATCCAGCTTGCAGAAGGAGGCAATTCTCTCTTTCCTCCCAGAACCCCTTTACAGAGCCCCCCACCCACCCACTGTAACCAAAAAACATGGATTTTCGGAGGGTGCAAGAAGATGCAGGAGAAGGGGAAATTCACCAATGGAGGGGTGGGGCCCAGATCCAAGAAACAGAATATGAAAGTTCAGGCAAGATAACAAAAGAACCAGTTATAAGGACCTATTGCAAATGCCTTCATTTGGCTATCCTGAGACTGATTTTGACTGTAAGGTAGTGGGTTGTACACCTCCAAGAGGTTCCGGAATGTTCTAGCAATATCATATGCTGCAGTGAAGACTTTTGCTTTTAGAACAGGAGTGGTGAATTTTCTCCAGACCAAGAACCACATTATTTCATAGGCCACCTTCTGGAAGCCACCTAATACTGGCGAGCAGGACTAAAGGCAGATATGGACAGACCACGTGATGTGGCTTTTAGCTTTATACACCCTACCTGATACATCTCTCCTTCCAGGCAAAGAAGGGGCATTACCGCATTACATTCAGGCAAAAGCACTCCGAAAAGTGAATTTAGCTGAGATACCACTATAACCACTGGCCTGCACCGAACTTTTCCTGGGTTTGCTTCAGTCCTGGGCTCCTGCTGTAAGTCAGCATCCTTGATGGAAGGCTGCAGAGGTTTTTCGAGTCCTTCCTAGAGCTTTTAAAGTAACCATCACACTTACAAAGGCATGAAAAGACTATTTCCCTACACATATATAGCATAGGATCCATTGTGAGAAATAGTGTCTCTCACCTGCAGTCCAAATTGCTTCATTTTTTTCTCTCCCAGAAGATGAAGTTTCCTTTTGCAGCTAGAAAATATATACATATGAATAAGGTGGCATAGCAGATTTATCTGTGGATCTAGGTGAATGCTCACACAAATAATATGTTCAGCATGCAAAAGATTGCTTTCTTTAAATTCCACATAAATGCTAGCATACAACAATTAATCTCATTTCCTCTTTAATTATCCTTTATTCCTATTGCAAAGGTGATATTTACTAGAACTGGTTTGAATAACAGATAGGCGCAGCATTTAAATGTTGCAACTTATTGCCAGATATTACGGGAAATCATGCCAGACACCCTCCAGCGAACTGGCCAAATTATTCAATACTGCAAAGTCTTCCAACACAAATATTTCGATTCATTCTAGGTGAGATGACTTGCAATTAAATCCCAATGACTGCAGTTTAAAATGCAAAGGGTCCCCTAATTTCTGCTCAGAAAAGATTGACATATGCACTTAATTGTTTCTAAAGCCTTAGTAATTGGATCCCCACCTCTTCATTTTTCAAGAAACAATCCATTTATAGGTTAACACTTTAATTTGTGTATTTCATTCACACCTCCTTGGTGTTTTTTTTAAAAAATGGCAAGTTAGTAGGAAGGCGAGGTCTATGCAGCAGAAGAACAAATTTGGACAGCTTCAAAAGGGGAGGAGATGAATTCATGGAGGACAAGATCATCAATGAATATTAGCATGGCATCATTTTTCATTAAACCCTGTGGTCACTGCATGCAGCACTGTGTCTGTTCCACTGCACCTTGAGTTACAGTTACAATGGTTAAATTAACACTGAATCATGCTAAAGCTGTCTAGACACCTGATTAATGCAGACAACCATGTAACAAAGCAGTAAAATACACATTACGGTAAATTTCTCCAGCATTGGCAATCCATGGTTGTTGATAATGTAGATTTATTTGCTAACTTCAATTAACAACCCTTTACAATGAACAGTACTGAATCCACAAATCGTAAGATACGAACAGAGAAACTTGGAAACCTTTTGAGCTTATTTGGAGTGGTATGCATCAAAATGTCTCTGTAACCAGAAAAAGAATTTATAGTACTTGGTTCTGCATTTGCTACTTTGTAGCCCTCCAGACTGGTGTTTTGTTGCAGTTGTATTCTGCAACATGTTTTTTTCACATTAATAGTGGCATAGTTGTGGGTGTATTCTGCTTAGGTTTCTCCTGCAATGCTGCCAATTTTTGTGGTCATGTGGGGGGCATAGCACAACAAAAGTGGTCCAAAAAATATAGATGTCCATACCGTCTGCATGCATGGATACCATACTGTTGGTTTCTATTTCCCTCACTGAGCAGCAACTGCAGTCACAAGACATTGTTTTGCATTCCACAGTCAGAGTTACTGTTGGTTTCCCACGGGAATGGGAGACTGGATGTGACGTACACTGGTTTCCTGTTTTTCAGTGTTCTCTCGGTTCTCTTTGTGTCGAGAGGAGTTGCTTCTTTGCTCTCACAGAGGCAAGATGTATGTCTGTATGCTCTCAGCATAGCTTGTAAATAAACTCCAGCATGTAGCACATACTGCCTTATCCTTTCGTCTGCGTGGACTACGCTCTGCTTGGGCTCAAGATAAGACGAGCCTGTACCAGTTCCAGATGGGCCGGAGCTGGTCAAATCTCACACATACATGGTGATGCTCAGTACATAATATCAGAATGATATACAACAGCAGGCCTGCACAACTCAAATAGCTGAATCCAGCCCACCACACCTACCAAATGAAGCAACAATTGCTGTATTGGGGAGATGTTGCTAACTGGGCCTGAAGAATCCGTAGACTGTGAACACGCCCCCTCAGGGGAAATATTATTCCACCTCTCCAACGTTCACCATGCTTCTAGTCATGGTGCTAATCTTGGATTATGGTCTCAAGCTTTTGTTCAGATGTGCTCCAATCCTGCACCCCCACCCGAAAACCCTGATGTGGATTGTTTCTCCTTGTAGTAATAATTGCATGCTGAGAGGTTAAAGGAAGAAAGTTAATCAAATATGGCTTTCCTGGCATTAATCTGAAAGGAACAAATAATAATTACAGATGAAATTATTACACAGAGAACTCCGCTTAAACAGTACATCCTCACAATAGAGAATAATTATTTTGAATAATAGCTGAACATCACAAGTCATACATGATAATGGGCTATTTATTGTGCCTTCTGTTTCTTATTGCCAGAAAGGTGTATTCTTACTGGCACAACCTGCATAGGATAATTGCACTTGTTAATTTACTGTACAATTCTAACAGAGCATGTTGTCTCTATGAGTCCCTGAGTTGATTTCTAGAATCCCTGTTTAAGGTAGAGGTGGCTAACCTGTGGCCCTGCACATGTTGTTGGAATTGACTTCAATCATCTATGATCACTGGTCATGCTGGCTGGGGCTGATGGGAGTTGGAGTTGGACAGCATCAAGATGGGTGGCAAAGGTTAACCATCCCTGCTTTAATGGATGGAGCAGATTTCTGCCAAGCTCCAGGAAGTACTAGGTTTGATTACCTATTGTTTGCTACCAGCATTAAATATCCCTTATGTCACCGATAAGTACTTTTGTTTGTTCGATTTATATTAATGATACAAAAATCCAACACGGCTTTCTTTGCAAAAGAATTTGCCTTTTGGTCTGTGGTAATCCATAGAGAAAGATAGAAATGCAGAAAGCGAGAGAATGAGAGAATATCTATCATTTTCATGAATACCTACGCTACTTGTTTTTGTTTTCAAAATTAAGCCATCCATTTCAAGAAACAGTTCGGTTATGACGGAGAGTAACATTAGGAGTGAAAATGGAACTGAACAAAAGAGTCATCCTTTACCTGTGTGTCAGCCAATAAAATATGGCAGCCCAATCTGCTCTGTCTCTGATGGCTGTGTATGAAGTTCTACAATTAGAGAAGTAGGCAGCAGGGCTGCTTGTAGACAGAGACGCTGTTTATTAAACGGAAACATTATCACTTTGTTATTGCTTCCAGAATGAATAGAAGTGATCCATCTTTCCAGGCACAATCTCTATAAATAATGAAAGATGTTCTGTAACAGATATAATAAACAGCTAGTTGTGTTTTACAGCAGGAGGGTACATATCAGGATAGGGCTCATGGAAATATAACCACATAAAGGAACAGGAAATATTGGTCTGCATACCTTTCCAATTCATTATTCATGTTCCCAAATTGCTATGTGAAAATGCAGAGCAGTTTTGTGTTTAAGACATACCATATTCTAGGCTTTTTTTAAAAAAGAAAACAACCCAATGTTCCGTATATTATATGTCCTATTGCTATGGAATTTCGTATTGAGAGTATCTTGGGTGAGAAGTAAAGCTGTCTACACTTTAGAGAAGTTGGATGAAAGTTGGCTGAGTTACAGCAGTTTAAAACTGGGAGCCAGATGGGACTCAGGAGCCACCCTATGCAGCAAATCCTTGGGGTCCTCAAGTACGGCAGACTTCTCACAGTCCTCCTGCACTTCCTGATTCTATTGATATATTTATATATATCCCCAATGATGTCTCTTGCCAAAACCACCAGATTGTGCTAGCTGGATGGTTCCCCCTGGCTTTTTTCAGCATGTGCATAAATAACAGCCAGTGCTCAGGGACTTCTGTCCCACGGCTTTAAAGTTTGAACACACTCGGTACAGTGGAATGAAGCCAACAGAGGCTCCAGAATGCGGCCGGTAGTGGACTCCTCATCAGCCAGATGCCTGGCTGCAGTAGATGGAGACATGGCTAAGGGCTAGACGGGCTGAATGATTTTGGGCTGAAAGCAATGGAAAAGAAAAGCTTACTGAGAACAGGAGCAACATGGGCTCTTTTAGAAAGAGAGATGGGAGTGGAAGAAAAATGTCTCTGCTATTGACTTCCAAGGCAACCCCTCTTATTGAGTTTCAGCATTCATCAGAATAAAATGTAAGGATAATGTGTGAGTAAAAGGATTTGTGTCTTCTGAGCTTACCCTAGCAAGATTCCTACTTCTGGCTCAAGCAATGCCCCTGGTATGGCAGTTCAATATAGTTTTGGTTATGCTTTTTTCAATAGTTATCTATTGATCCCCAAGGCACAGTTAGGTCATGCCTAGACATGACACAGATCTTGGGGACAGGGAGACAGCCTGATAGTATTTACAAAAAGTGATCTGTGACACATTCACAAGAAAGCCTTGACTTCTCAGAAAGTCAGGAAAATGTCACCATATGGTGATTTTCTCCTTATAACTGATCAGATAAGCTCACCTTCACACATTACTGATCTTTGGTGGGGCCAGAATCCCATCTTGGTCAAAACAAGTGCTATTTTTTTGGGGGGGGGGCTCAAGGGGTTGCAGTACCAGCACATTTCACCCCCCCCCCATGTTAAAGTATGGAACTTACTGTAACAACAACTTCATGGTGAGTGCCAGCAACAAGAAGAAGCACTGCTCAAACCATACACACTGTGCAACAGGAACATACCTTGGTTACACATGGAGATGACTGTTTGAAAGGTCTCTCTGTCAAACTGTGTGTGTGCACAAACATGGCAGAGAGAAATGAGCTGACAAGTTTTTCTATCTCATCCCTTCTGCTTCCACACATAGGGAAGGTTTGATGTGGAGCTGCATTCGGTTTCAAAAAAGTCATTCTCCACATTCATTTTAAAATGATCCACTCTCCTGAGGAGACTGCGCCATGCGCCAGCCTGTAAGTATGAAGCAGCACTCAGCTTGGACTCCGGCCTTTGAAGCCTCCCAGTCTGTTTCAGCAAAATTGTGATGATGCTTCTGCTAAAACAATCAGAAGTGCTGACCTCCAGTGCTATATCCTCATGTCCTCACAATACGCACAAAAGGTTGTTTATTTTTAAAAAGAGCAACAACACTAGAATAACTAATTGGCAGAAATTGTTGTTTCCTAATGACTTTCAACTATATCCCCCACCCCCACATTCTTCTTTCTTGTAACATCTCACTCATTCAGCCAACACAGCTGACAGCAAGATCCAGCTCTGTTCTTGGAGGCTTCTCCTTCCCCGTTGCCAGGCATTTACATTTTGAGCTTAGTATTCTTAAGAATTAATTAATAGGTCCGCAGGATTGAGGCTGCGGGCCCAAGAACAGTAAAGCTGTGGATGGCAGGGCCTAAGGCTGGCAAAATTGCAATACATACTGAACAACCATTTGGGATTTAAATTGGCCACAACTTTATTGATTACAGGTGTCAGTAGGCCTTGGTGAAGGCATGGGATGTGTATCCTGAATCAATCACTCCATCTCTTGGTTGATTATTTTGGCAGCATTCACTGAAGTCACAGAGCGCCCTATGACACACACCAAATCAGGGCAGCCCACCCAAAATCACCGGGGTGAAGCTATGACTCATCAGCTCCTGTCTGGGTGTCTGTTGGAGCAGCAGAACTGTAGGGGTGCTTCGGAGCCAGCCTGAATCTATCATGCTCAAAAGAAAATGAACAGGGTGTGCAAGTGCATCTGAGCCAGCTCTATCCTGGCAAACCTGACACCCTGGCAGGAGTGAGCTAGTACCCATCCACGATGCCCGCTATCACTATCTGAGGAAGATGACTCACCTGTACTGTCCTCTCTGTCTGGCTTGTGGCATTTGCTGGACTCCTGATGCTGCTTCTTGTGTGGATGGGCATTTTCTGTTGCTCTTCTGAGGTGGTTCCTCACTAGTAGAGTTGGAGGAATCCAAAGGCTCCACTGGATGCTGACACCCCCATTTGCAGTTTTGAGACACAATGCAGCCTAGGCACAATGTTATAGCCTCCATTGCCTGTATGAAGCCCTTTGAATTGGAAGTCCTTGCCCTGGGTACGCTTGGTGCCAGGGAGCCTTTTGAAGATGCAACTGTTGTCAGGGATAAACACTTAGCCTTCTTGACAGTATGTCTGGCCTCCTTAGTTCTCCTCACAGCCGTGGATGCTGCTGATGAGGTGACCAATGCCCCCCTGGGTGAGATGGGGTACAATTACAAGTTTGGAGGGGGCAATGCAGAGTGCACAGGCAATGGCACATTTTTAGAAGGCATAACATGGATCTGAAAGATGCCACAGAGATAAGGTAAATCATTAATCCCAACAATACAGCCCAATCAAAGGAGAGAAAGATAAATTGCTACTCCTAGCACCACACCCTATTCAATGGAGAATCAAAAGTGCTCTTGACAGTGCTCTTGACAGCACTGCCAGTCAATTTCAAGAACTATATATAAGCTTAAGGAATGTAAAAGTATCCCTGTGACTGAGTGGGTTACCTTAAATATTGTCCCCTGCCAGTTAGCGAGGCGATGGCAGGCAGTGTTACTGAATCAGCCCTGAGTGCCATGCTGGACAGCCCAATGGGAGCAGGGGAAGGGAATTACCCCCTTTCACACACTGCCCTGTTGGTCCTGCAGCTGTCTGCCACACCCGAAGTGCAACTGGCAGCACTAGGCTCCCTAATGTGGTCAGGGAGTATCCTATTCCAAGTGCTGCCCTGTTAGCACAGCTGGGAGCTGGAGTGGTTCCCTCACCCCAAGCACACTTGGTGGTGCTGGACTCCTCAGTGGGGGAGGGGGAGGGGAGTATCTCGTCCCAGGTGCCGCCCTGGTGGTCACTTACTAAAAGCACCCCCAAGTAAGGCAGCACCACTTAAAGTGGAGGGAGTGGGGATTATCCTCTTTTAACCCTCGCAGCGCAATGCTTCTCTGACTCCCTCACCTGGCACCTGGCACTCCCCATCACCGCTGCCCACTACTGCCCTGCCTCCAATTGCATCTTGGCATTTAAAAGTGCCTTTGGTTTTTCACCAGGCCAGTGCCCAGTCCCAGCTTCCTTCTTCACTGAAAAACAACCTCTTCAGCCACTTCCAAGGCCCCAGAACTTTGCTCCTCTTCAGCTACTGTGGGAGTCTCCTGGAGATGTCCTTTTTTGTAAGAGACCAAGCTTCAACTGAGAGTGGTGCCCAGGCATGGCTTTCTTTTGTGCCCAGAGTGGACCAGAGGGAAGGCAGGCGGGTGAAAGGTTCCCTCTGGTTTGCCCCCCAGGCTGTGCCCACAAGCTCACCCATGATTGATTGGCATTGTGGGTATACCCTAGACCCCAGGGCAGCCAGGGAGGAGGAGGAAGTGATGGCCTCCCCCAGCCACCCGGACCCTGGATGGGTACCTGCTGGCACCACTCACCCTGAGCTGCAACAGCCACCTCCTCACAGACAGAGGTAAGCAGCCATTATTGTAATTAGGTGCAGGGTGAGAGCATAGAGACTGGAATAGCTTCCTTCTAATTGATATTTGCCCTGTAAACAATTGAGAGCTGCTCAGTTGTGCAAGGACAATTTCCTTTGAGATATGCCTTACTATACCACCGTCCCAAAGAGAAGCAGATTTTCAGCGGTGCACTATGCAGCTAAAACAAAAGGCAAGGTTTTATTGTGGGCTTGGGGGGGGGGCGGAGCAGAATCATGAATGAAACTCAGCAATTTTTTTTACAAGTGTTTGTTTTTCAGATATGCCACAATCCTCACTTGTAAACAGAACAATCATTTGGAAGTGGAGACCAGCCATCTTCTTCCCACCCAGACTTCTTTGCCAGATACCTAAATGGAATTGTGCTTCCATGCCAATGCTCAAGCCAGGTCTGCTAACATTCTCGGGAACGCCTTCTCCTCCCCACCCCCCTAGTTCCACCATGTTTCTTCACTTGCTTTGCAAAGCTGCCTCATTATGCAGATGAACCAGCTGACATCATGCTGCCTGCAAGGAGACCTACAGTTTAACTGCTGTCTTCTATAATTTGTAAAAATATGGATAGAAATCCAAATATTCCTTAGCTAAGAAGCTTTTAACAGGACTGGAGGTGGGGAATGAGCGTCCATGGGAAGGAGTTTGGTTTTGTTGCTGTTGTTGTTTTGGTAAGCATTTGCACTGCGTTGAGTCAGAGTAAAGTACCATCTGGAATCTGGTAAGCCTGGCAGGACTCCACTGAAAGGAAAAGCCTATATTAGAGCCACATTCCATTGATAGCCATAATTAAAACATCAAATGGCATATTAGGCAGAATTTTTAAAGGACATTATTTGTACCTTGTAATTAAACACACACATTAGTTCCCCCTTAATATGCTGTATGCATCCAACCACATATTTGCCCAGGCTTATTATCTCCATCTCAGAAGTGAATTGCTTCCTTCCTTCCATCTGACTCATACAGTTAGCAATTTCTTAATAAAACCCATAGATTACAATAGTGATGGGCCAAGACATCTTGTCTTTTCATGTGCTCCGCCAGCCCAATGGGTCTTGGATTCTCACACTGTGCTAATCCTGCAGCTCAGTGGAGGGTTGCAACACAACATCCTATTCGCCATCAACCTCTCCCTTTCCTGTGTCTTTTGATGAACCCCAGACTCTAAATGTTTTTTACCTTAATGGATTGTGCATGGATTTGTGAATCTATTCATTTGGGTAGTGAAGTACTTCAGTGAATGTTACCCTAGTGAGCATCTTGAGTCATCTTCATGGTAAACTGGGATAGCTTTGTTGGCAGAACACGAGACTCTTAATCTATGGGTCATGGGTTTGAGCCCCATGTCAGGCAAAAAAATATTCCTGCATTACAGGGGGTTGAACTAGATGATAATCATGGTCCCCTGCAATTCTACACTTTTATTGTTTTTATCCAAGTGACCTCTCCCAGCTGACTGCTCTGCTACCCTTGGGCTCTGGCAGTCTCATCATATCTAATGCTCTCCAGCTATGCTCCAGGGTGCTCAGGTGCCTCCTCAACACACCTTTAAGGCAAAGACAAGCACCAATCAGTCAGAAAACTAATCTAGTTCTGGGAGCCAGGTGGAGTCACCCATATTAGGTGGAGAGCAGAAGAGGCATGTTCCCTGCTCTCACCTGAAGTTTATGGGGCCTTACTGAGGGATTATTAGCTTTCTTTTTATATATATATATAAATAATTTTTATTAACAGGCCAATCAAATCACATTAATTCCAAATCACATTAGTTCCAAATTATACAGCCAAATTTTTAAAATTTTGTTGGGGTACCCATACTTTGCGCTCCGAAAGAGAACCAAACATCGCTCTTGCTGCTGCTTTAATTTCACAGTTCTATCCAGTTCTGTCCAGATAGTCTCCTTATTATTTTTCTCATCTTCTTGTTGTAATCATATATTCCTTTCTTTGAGATCTCTGATAATCTTCACAAGGGTTGAAAACAAAAATATCCTGTGTGGATTTTACACTCTCCAGGAACCATATCATGTAAAGGACAGCCGCCATTTCCACACTTCTGTAAACAACATTCTTACAGTCTGTCCGTGATTTCCACCGGCCTGCGAAACTGTATCTCAGGGGGGCTCTGCCGGGTCCAATTCACATTCCATACATTCCATACATTCACATTCCAATGATCACGGTCCTCCTCCCCCCGTCCTCCTGTAGGCAGTCCGTCTTGACGAGTCTATTTGAAACTGCGTCACAAAGCTCCGTTCCCGATCTTTCCACCAGCCTTTCTTTGTTCTTTGTTCAAAAATTCATTTCCACACAGCTTTTAATCTCCAGCTTGTGATTATTAAATTGCAACGATTTTTTTCTCTCTGGGAGGGAGGATTATTGGGTACTCACATAAGACAAAAAAAGAAAAGTTTTTCCCCTCCCCCCTTTCCATTTCAGTTCAACATACCAGTCTCTTAATGATGAGTCTTCACTTGATTTATTATCCAGCCCGTTGCTCCACACACAGAGGTCCCATTAATCAGCAGTCTTTACACCCTATCTTCGCTTGAAGTATGTGCAATTGCTTCTTTATCCAATTATATATTTTGAAGTAATGCAAACCAGTGTGCAATAAGAGATAGCATCCGGGAGAGTGGCCTCACACGAGGGCTGTGTGCCAAGTGCCCGGTCACCCCCTTCTTTCGAATCCGGGGGTGAATTATGGGCACCGCTGGCAAGGCAGTCCCCCCCATCCCCTTGGGGGGGGGGCAAGGGAGACTACATACTCCCATAGCAGCCTCTTAATTACCTTGTGTGGGTCGGAGAGATGTTATTGTCGGCCATCTTCCAATGCGCCCCCTGGTGGCCCCAGGGATTATTAGCTTTCATGTTGGGGCTCCTGGGGCACCAAGTGCTCTAGCAAATGCACACTACATGCATTTGTGATCTCAAGCAATCAAGTGTTTTGCTAGCCTCCCAGGGTGGGAGAAAATGTGGCATCCAATTTGAAAATGATCATGAAAGGATTTAATTTTATAGAGAATGGCATCTTGAAGTAAAGGTTTTTCAGGGAAGAAACCTACTGGACCTGGTGAATCATAATTCCATAAACAACAAATAAATAGTAACAATCCATTATGTTTGGGTTAGTATATGAACCTTAAGTGGTTATACAGGATTCTTGGTTTTTTTCCAAGATGGCCAGGCATTCTCAGATAAATGCAGCAAGGCTGAAAGCTAGCGACACCTTGATTGCCAGTTTTGTAACTCAAGTTAAGTATCTTCTCAGTTTTCTAAATCAAATCAGTGTTTTGGCAAATGGCTGCTACACTGACAGCAGATAAGTACTTGGAGTCATTTCTCATCATGGTACATGAGCTCAACTGGAGAAAGAGAAATACATTCTTTACTACTAGAGTGCTGTGGATATGGAAGACCATGACATGATTTAGACATGGGCAGCCAAAGGTGGTAAGGATTTTATGATAGGAGGGACATAAGACTGGAGAAGGTGGTAATCTTTTCGAATGCTATCTTTTCATGCAACTAGGAAACTATTAGTATTAGGTCCAGCAAAAAGTTGGGGAGGGGCAAAATGAAAATGCATTCTGAAGATTGTATAAATGTTCACTTCTTCTGAATGCATGGTGACATCTTGAACATCAGATGCTGCAGGACTACAGTTCCCATCATGCCTGTCTCTTGGCCATACTGGCTGGGACTGATAAGAATTTGAGTCCAACAACAACTGGAGAGCCATGGGTTTTCTTACCCCTAATTAATACATATGCATGGAACAGATCATGTGCAGAAATGCATAGTCAGTGCACTTGCTCCCTCATTGGAAATAATCAGCCCTTGCACATGAGTTGCCAATATAATTTTTTTTGGGGGGTGGGATTAGCTCAAAACAAACTCCCCTTCTAATCAACTGGAACTTACTGCCAAAACAAGTCTATTAAGCTGCACTCCAACAGAGTTTCACTTGACATTGCTGCTGTCTACGGAACTGTGAAACCCCTTCTGAATCCCAGCCAATCAGGCCTAGACATTTGAAGCCTGGCTACAAATCCATTAGAGCAAATAGGTATTTCACTGACAGCGTGTGGCCTGGATCAGTGTCTGAAAGAGACATGCTGTCAGTGAGTGGGTGCTTCTGGCATTCTACTGAGCAGCTTGATATTAAACAGGAAGTTGTTGTGATGGCAGCAGTGTAACAGGACATGTGGGTCGTTTTGATGGGAATATCAAATGGAAAGCTCCGGCCCAGGAACTTTTGAATATTTCAGATCTACAAATGTCACAGCGAAGAGGACACTGAGCAATTTCTAACTTGATGGGAAGTTAAAATGTTAATTGTCCTATTAAACTTGGGGCAATTCTACTCAGTTTTAAAGATTCATACAAAACTTATGTTTTAATGTACAGTAATAATGTACAACAAGGGAATTGTTGGGTGGCATGAAACAGCTCAACCAATCAAATGGATTGGAATAATACACATGCCCAAGTCATGACTTACATTTTCAGTTTCAGCTAGTTTAGGGGTGTTGTGGTTCTTGTTATAAATAACCTTTTACTATTAAATGTTCTGTCATCATAGGTTCTACCTTGGGAGCCGTAAAATGAATCAGTTAATGTGGAATGCTTGGGAACAAACCCATTGATACCACAATCCTAACGACATACACACAGGACTAAACCCAACTGAGGAATGTATCTCCAGGTAAATGTGTTTACGATGCAGGCATTAGCATAATGAATTAAAGGTAAAGGTACCCCTGCCCGTACGGGCCAGTCTTGACAGACTCTAGGGTTGTGCGCTCATCTCACTCTAGAGGCCGGGAGCCAGCGCTGTCCGCAGACACTTCCAGGTCACGTGGCCAGCGTGACAAGCTGCATGTGGCGATCCAGCGCAGCACACGGAACGCCGTTTACCTTCCCACTATAAAGCGGTACCTATTTATCTACTTGCACTTAAGGGTGCTTTTGAACTGCTAGGTGGGCAGGAGCTGGGACCGAACGGCGGGAGCTCACCCCGCCGCGGGGATTCGAACTGCCGACCATGCGATCGGCAAGTCCTAGGCGCTGAGGTTTTACCCACAGCGCCACCCACGTCCCTGCATCATAATGAATTACATGGACTTAAATCCAAGTGTTTAGAATTACATTGTGTATGGAACAAGATGCTAGTCATCCATTTGCAGCAGAAGTTTCAAATAGGACACATAAAGCAGGAACTGAAATCTGAAGTCTCCAAACCATCCACTGATGTTGAAGTTAAAGGAATAGAAAGGTTAATGATGTTTAAAAACAAAAACAAACAAGATCTAATAATTCTGAATACATTGCACACCAGGTGACAACAACAGTATTCTTATATTTTATCCAAAATTTGGAGTACCAATTAAAAAATCAGACTTGATGGTATTAAATATTCTATTTCTTTATATGCTAGTGGAAAGGTTCAGTGTCCATATTGATTCAGCAATGGTATTGTTTTGATGATGTTTTATTGTATTTGTAATATTTTGTTGGAAACCGCCCAGAGTTGCTGGGGAAACCCAGTCAGATGGGTGGGGTATAACTAATAATAATAATAATAAATAATAATAATAATAATAATAATAATAATAATATATAGATAAAAACCTGTTCCTTGAACCAGCTTGAGCCATTTCAGCTCTAAGGAGGTTCCATTCTATTGTACATTTCCTTCTAGATGGGAAAAGATCAGAGACATTTGGATAAAGTGCTTTAAGTATCATGCCCAGATTGTGATCGCTAAGATCCAACAAACAGTGCTTTCATTAAAAATAGATGTTAAGACTGAGCCTGAGTTTGCACTCACCCTTTGCAAATTATCTCCAACAACCAACTTTGGTAGCCCAGAGACCATCATCTATCCTATGCTCCTGTTCTTTATTTTAGAAGCAAAAGGCTTCTAAATCTTTCCCAACCTTTGTGGCTTCTCATCATTTTAGGATTATTATGATTCTTGGCATGCATTTTGCTTTGACATAGAAATATTTTATAAGGACATTTTGGTAAAATGTTGAATTCTCCTCCTTTCGCCTTCTCATCCTTGCATGCCTCCTTTTCGTAGGCTGCCTCCCTTGAATCCTTCTTTTGAATTAGGTAGCCCACTTAATCTGAAGCAGCTGTGATTACCCTCAGTAGGGTAAAGGAACTATTGCCTGGCAGCAGGATGTGTAGGCCAATGAAAAGGTTCTTTGTGTCAAAAGCAATCACACACTAAGTTAAGTTTTCAACCTATCAAGCTCTCCCCCCTCCTCCATGCATGTTAAAATTACATTCCTGGAGTGGGGTTTTCTTGTGCTTTTATGATAGATGCCATGCAGATCCCATTAAGAGTGTTCTATTTCAACAAAATGTGTAGGAGTCTTTCACTTCTCTGTTTTAATTTTAAAATCTTCACATATTTATTATATTTTAGAATTAATGCTGTTTTTAAAGCACAGGAGAGGGAGAGAGAGAAAGAAACAACAACACATTATAAGCAGATTGCCAGAATAGGAGGCCTTGAAAGTTTTAGGAACTGATAAGATTCATTCAGTGCTGTTCAAATCAAATGCTATGAGGGGGCACCTAGCCCATGTGTGCAATGCCTACCATCCCTTATACTGTCATGCCTCTATTCAGGTCATTATTTTTTTTAACAGTGATGCTTTAAAATAGATGCCTGCAGCCTAATCAATATATGAATTTCACTCAGCCACCAGCTCCACCGTTTCTTGAACCTCTTTGGCCTCTTAGGGTAGCCCAGTCATACTGCTGTAGTCAGATTGCAGTTGCTATGTATATTGGATTTGAATTGGTTTTATGTATATATGTATCAGTTTTATATCCGTTTTTATTACGTATATTGCAACTCACTTCTGGATTACTCAACGGAAGCAATTCATGAGGAAGAGGTTGAGGACGCTGATTGAAAAATCTACCTGTCGTGATTTAGCCTCTAGACCTGCTTTTCCAAAGCTGGTGCCCTCCAGTTTTATAGTCTATACTGGCCAACAATCAGGATTATGGGAGCTGTAGTCCAGAACATCTTTCCCGGGTTGGAAACGCCTGCTTTAGAGTCAGCTGTGTTGGGCTCCCTTTGTTCTCTGCCCCCTCCCCCGTCCATTACCTATTTACTTCCTGACAAATCCAGCCTTGTTCCCACATGAAGTTTTACCCCCACTCTTACTTTCTTAATCCTCTTTCTTCAACTTTGCTCCACCATCCATGCTTTTCTCATATACTTGCTTTTCAGGCCACTGTTTACTTTGGTCTTCTCCCTTTAGCCCCCTGTCTCTTAGTCAGCCTTGCATGCATGTAGTTTACAAGGTTCTCCTAATCTCAAGAGTTACAACATTTCTTTAGTGCCTCATCACTATCCTCTTCTTTAGGGTGGGCAGATGCAAAAGAGGACAGGGCAAGCCAAAATTCCCTTGTCAGCATGACAGTTAAAGGTTCAGGGACTCTGCTCTCTTTTACATTTGGCCTTGTAGTCTTGAATCATTCCCCTGTCTTTTCTAACCTCTTTTTCCTTCACTGAACTTCCACAGTGGCTACCTGCTCTGCCATCTTGCTGGGAGACTCCTGACTGCTTTAGCCTGCATGCATTTTTATATTCTTTATTCTTGTGCCGGTCCTGTTGAGAGTCTATATTATTTTCATATCTGTCAAACTGATTACCTTTTATTCTCTTATAGAAACTGGACTGCAAACATTCTGACAGCTTCTTTTCAAAGCAATCAAAATATTTGTGTGAATTGTGAGCCCTCACCTCTTCAGCTAATCTGTGGCAGAAGCTACAGCACAAATGGACTCCAAATTACCCAGAGCACTCCAACTGTACATGCTTCAATCACTGTGTTGCCAGTCTCCATAGCTTCTGTGTGAACACTGCTCAAAGGAGAACGAATAAAAGATTTAACGTACCAAGTCTTTGTACTAGAGAGCTGATACTTCAAATAGAAACAATAGCTAATTTGCTACACAGTGAGTATTTTCTATACACTGTAGTGTCTTAGAGATCACCATAATCTGGACTCGGTCTTAATATTCTTTAAAAGGCAGATTGTACAGTTTATGAGTACTGATTATTTTCCAGTTTCTGTCAATGTATCATTCACCTTTGGTCTTTTGTCTGATGTTGGTATTCTATACTATTTAGAATGATCGCTTTTTCTTGCATACTTTTTAGTCTAAAAGACTTTAACTAATCTGATGATTCATTTTTAAATATTTTATCCCACATTTTGGCCACATGGTGCTCAAGACAGCTAAAAATAATAATACTGGTACAATAAGATATAATTAAATGGGATACAATAGCTATAAAATACATTTTCAAAACAACAACAACAACGTAACATCAAGTCATATAAAACAGCAATATTTACAAGTCAAATTGCAAAAAATGTGTCTATTAGACAAAACTGCATACAAAAATGTATATTAGGAGAAATTTACACTAAAATGCTGGTTAATTTTCAGGATCTCCTGAAAAAGTAAAAACAAACTAATGTGGAAATGTGGCGAAATGAACTTAAAGGTGGAAAAAATACGAACCTGAGAAAAACCAGATTTGACAAAAATGCTAGGGTTAATCCTAACCCTAACCCAATAAAATGTTGCATCCTTGTGATTGCACTATCAGTGGGCCTCAGGACTCCAGAGCTTTGGTCGCCGTCAGAAGACTTTCACGAATAGGGCTGTTCAAATATTCTGCACTACACATGTAAGCATGTATTGTATGAATGACTACATATGCTGGTTCTCACCTTCAACTCAGGGACTGAACCCCTCAAAAACGTAGCGTATCAGTCATGGGCATGGCTGAACTTGCACTGTATGCATGTGGGTTATATTATGTCCCAATTAAAACAGGAGATCATTTTACAATGAAGACCTTTAGGTAGTGAAATGCATGGATCCTAGTAGCAATGGGACATGTCTCCTTTGTGAAATACATGGAATGAAATATGATGTGTGTGCCTTATGGGGCAGTAGTGACAACTGTTAGACTTTTCAGGCCACAATTTCTGAATTAGGCAGAAGACAGAAACTTCCAAGTCTTAGATTTCCTTCTCTCAAGCATATTTGTAGGTGCACTCTATTCTCATGGTACACAATCCAAAAACCATCCTGATTTGGAGAGGACTGTTAAATGACAGCCTGTGTAGTGAATGGCAGTCTCCATAGTCCAGAGCTGTTTGACTTGAAACTGGTTATGAATAATCAAACCTGCTGTTAAACAGATAAACACTATGCTTCAATGATCAGCTTTCGATTCAAGTAATGTATGATGATAGATAGATATACAACCCTGCTTCACTCTCTGTTGGGCACCTAAGATGGTCACCTCACTCTTCTGGCCTTCCTGCATTAAGAATAATAACCTGGTGCTCCCAACACTTGTGAGAGAGAAACATGAAATAAATGGGCAGCTTTAGGCTTTGAAGGAACACTTTGGGGATGAATGCAACTGCTGGCTTGCTGCTATCATTTCATTAAGGGTTTCAAAATGAGTGTGGAACTTTCAGAAGTAAAGGAGACTCCTAGTTTCACAAAACTGCCATTCAATGACTATTGGGAGCTGTGACCCCCTCACATGCTTAGTTAACATTGGTTTCAAATGCCTGATTTCAAATGGCTTCATGTTAGTCAAACAAAATGTATGCTTACAGGAGAGCCTGCTGGACAGTGTCTGCCAAGTCTTTAAAAGAGGCAAACAAAATGCTTTACAAATATGTTTGTAATCCATAGAACAAGGAGATGGAATCAATTTCCCCAAATCAAGGACAATTAGTATTCATATTTTGGTAAATTAGCACTCATGAACATTCCCACCTCTTTGTGTTTGCCTTTATTGTAGAGAAGTTTCCTTAGCAACTAAGTCATCTGACCCACTTAATTCTCTAGCACTGTTATTATAGGTTCTCAATGGAAAGCAAAACAAAGGTTCTCTTTCCATTGAGAGACAAATGGAATGAAAATCATTCCACGTGGGAGAGTGAAACCATTATGTAGATCACCACCTGTGCCAATCTCACATTTGCCTTTAAATTGAGTATAAGCATTGGTACCCATCCAACTATGTGCTACAGTCCTAATAAATGAACTGGTGAGGAGGATGTCCTCATTTCCCCTCCCAAACAGACTGGCACTGTTGCTAATTATCTGACAAGGATATGTGAGCTCCACTTACTTCTATACGTGATCCAACTAGGAATATTCACATGGAGGACTATTTCCAACTTTCTCCCAATTTTGCGCTCTATCCAACTCAGAGTAAACCCATTGAAATTAATTGAATGGCTGTGTTAGGTCCAGCACTTTCAATGAGTCTACTCTAAGTAGAATTGGATACAACCCTAATGATCTGTAGCTAGAGAGGGCCAAAAGGTGTACATATCACATCCTGAAAGGCCATATACCAGTGCCTTTAGAGTGGGCTACTTTAATCTTCTTTTTGAAGGGTTTCAAGGAACAGTTGAAAGACTCATTTATTTCAGACACTGTCCTTTCCAAGTCTAGTTTAAAGATATGGAATTTTAAGAAATCCAAGGAATAGCTTTGAACTCACCCAACCCACCAACAGCTAGAACTTGGAGAGTAGGCTGAATGGGCACACAAATCGCTGGTCACAGTCTTCAGTCACTTCACCTCTATGATATGTATTTTCATTTAAATTATAGCAATTGGGTGCAATTCAACATTACATTCTTCCAACCGTTTCATCTGAACAGGCATTCCAGCTTGCCAGATGGAACAATACTTCTCCCCCCCCCCTCCAATGTTTTTTTACATGAAGCCTATGAATCATTACCTTCTGCCTTCAAGTAATTGCTTCAATCACAGCCTACTGGATCATTTGTTGCTTTTTGAAAGTTAACCTCTTGTAGGGTTTCTACCATATTGTAATGGCTGATTCACACAACTGAAAACTTAGCACATTGCATCTGGCTGGCTGGTAAAGAAGCTGTCATCTGATGGCTTCATTGCACCATCTCAAATATGTTTTCAAAGTATGAATCACTGATGTGTGGGTAAAAGATACTTGCCTCATAGCATTCTGAAAATTATTTTGACGGCAGGAAAGCAAACCTTCCAATGCTGCATTTGATGAGGCAACCACTTTGCCAACTAGCCGAGTATTTACCAGGGAGTACACAGAAAAACAGTTCACAGTTGGGTGCTTCAGATAGGAGATTGACTGATTCTTCTCAGAACAACCGACTGATGGCTTGCCCTCTCCTTATTATCTTCTTTTAATCCTTAGAGATAGGTTAGGCTGGGAGACCATGACTGGTGGCCCAAGGTCATCCAGTAGTCTTTATGGCTGAGTGTGTATTTGAACTCTTGTCTCCCATGTTGTGGTCCAACACTTTAACCATGGCCACACATCTGTTGTGACTCAGACTTAGGAAACATGAAGCCTCAGAAGAAAATTAGCAGATGTCAGATTTACATGAAACTGCATTCCCATCTTCAAGTCACAATCTTCAAGGAGGCCTGTATCATTAGCACTGTGTTTACTAAGTCTGATTGTAACTTGACAAACTGCTTAATCTGAAACAACTTCTGTGTTGTCCCTTTGAGTATTTAGGACATGTCTACAAGAATTAGACTGTGAACTGAAGACTCTTTTTCTTTAGACCTAGAAAAATATTCAATTTTTATATCTGAACATCTGGCATTGATTCACCCACAGTGATGGTTTTAAGTCATTCTGACAGTTAGGAATTCTCTGAGTATCGTCCTTTTCATGGATTGTTCATATTTTAGTGAATTTCTTTTTTTATTATTTAAATTTTTATTATTATTCAAAAGGGAAGCAGAATTATATGATTTGATAATATCTGTCATAAAATTAGGTAAAAGGTAAAGGTAAAGGTACCCCTGCCCGTACGGGCCAGTCTTGACAGACTCTGGGGTTGTGCGCCCATCTCACTTAAGAGGCCAGGGGCCAGCGCTGTCCAGAGACACTTCCGGGTCACGTGGCCAGCGTGACATCGCTGCTCTGGCGAGCCAGAGCCGCACACGGAAACGCCGTTTACCTTCCCGCTGGTAAGCGGTCCCTATTTATCTACTTGCACCCGGAGGTGCTTTCGAACTGCTAGGTTGGCAGGCGCTGGGACCGAGCAGCGGGAGCGCACCCCGCCGCAGGGATTCGAACCGCCGACCTTTCGATCGGCAAGCCCTAGGCGCTGAGGCCACAGCGCCACCTGTGTAATAAAATTACTAGACACTAAAAAAACTTACTAATTTATGGTAAAAATGCTAATCCTATTTACCCAGGAGAAACTCCATTGAATTCACTACGACTTACGGTATTTCGGGGTAGGTAGGCATGATTAGGACTGCATGGTAAGAAAGTACAGTACCATTCATGACACCATACATTCATTTCCAACTTCTTCTAATTCTAATTTTCATGCAAATAACTAATTACTACATCCCTTCTCTTTACAGTAAGTTCATATTTATATGCAGTCCTAATTAAAGAAATATATTTTATTAACTCCAATTGTTCCCAGATTCTCTTTAGCAAATCCTTCTTGCTTGGCTTTCTATGTTTTGTCATGTTTTTGGCAAATAAAACTGTAGCTATTGTAAACACATGCAATACTCGTTAATTCTCATTTCTTATATAGTTCAGCAAAAATGTCATTAGGTCTCATAGTATGTGCTAACCTCAACTATTTCTGCAATTAATATTGTTACACTCTTCCTATTTATGCCACCTATTTATTTTGCCTTTCAGCATTCCCACCACATGTGCAGGAAATGTCATTTTGATTCCCCAAATACTCAGTTGTTTCTTTTCTCTGGATTTATACATGTTAAACAGTTTATGCACAGTTACATGCCACTTGGTGCACATCTTAAAGATATCTTCTTTATAGTTTACTGTGACTGCAGGTTCATACTTTTAGTACATTTCTATTTATTAGGACTCATATTTTTTGTCATCGTGCGTTAATTCTTGCAAACAAAATAAGTTAAAATCTAGTAAATTGTGATGATAGGCAGGCTCAGTGAGAAAATATGTAGCAGCATGGAATGCTCCTGCAGAATTGCACCCCTAAGCCAGTCATGCCCCCTCTCAAGATACCCTTTTCACCTTCCCCCGGCTTTCCATCTCTCCCAACAGTGAGGTCACATCTACATTTAAAGCACCTACATTTACAGCACTATTATACCACTCGTAACAGTCATGGAAAATCTTGGGAACTGTAGGATGCAGTCCATTCCCACTGAGCATGCTCAGTCCTCATTGAGCGGCCTTTGAATTTTGTCCCCACCCCTTCAGATTTTTTATTGAGAATACCTTCCCCTAAGCCCACCGATGCTTTTCTCGTGTGTGTGTGTGTGTAGTGTAGTTTTCAGATAATGAGTTTGCATTTCATTTAAAAGAGTAAACTCCAAGTCCTCTGTCAATCTAGTGGGATTTGCATCATCATTAATCTAATGCTTGTTTAATGCAATGTTGTAGACAGGGAAATGTCTCTTTACATTTAATTATAAAAATAATTTGAACAATGTAACCAGATGCTCATGATTATACAGTACTGTGGTCAAAATAAAACACAGCAATGAACTCAGCAGCATGATAAGCATAAGGTCTGTGTATTGTTTTCCATTCTACATTGTAAAGAAAACATATTTCTATTGCATTTTTTAAAAAAATATCAACCTCATCATAACGTTGTACTTACAGAACAGCAATTTTAAAATGCCTTCTGACTCTTTATTTCAATAAAAGTTTTCCAGTCAATTAGTTGACAGTGTAAGAAGATATATCCTAGACTGCTGCTGCTTAACAACGTGTAATTGCTAATGATTTTTCTTATCTTTTTCATACAGTGTTTCTTAATTTAAACCTATTATGTTGCATTGTCAAGTTACTTCCACATTTTAATCTATTTCTTGTTTGGAGAATAAAGGATTGCTATGACCAACTATTGATAATCAGAGTTAAAGGAAGGCCTTTTCAAAAATAAAATAAAACAACAAAGTAGATTGCCCAATACATCCTTGAATTAAGGAATTCTGGCTTCAGGGGTCCACTGAGATCCTGCATCACTGATATTAATGCATTTGCTTGTATCTATATCTGTCTCCAAAAATGCATTTTGCACCTGTTCTGCCTGTGCAACGGAAGCACCCCATTTTCATTAACCCCTCCTACCAGCATTCTAAGTCACATCCCACGATGTTCCAAAGGATACGCCAATCCTCAAGATTTGGGGGGCATGGAGACAAAATTGGGATGGAGGAATTGGCAAAAAATGTACTGCCCTTCCTTAGCCAAGCAGGCCTTAGCTGAGTGGTACTATCTTAGCCTCCCCAACCCTTCTGCGTCTCGAGGCCCCAAGACCCACCCCCAAAATAAATACACACGGACACTTATATTAGTTTAAGTTTTTGGGCAAAATTTTTGGCCACAACTTGAAATACAGTCACATGAGTGGTATTGGCTTAGGCATTGACTCCCCACTATAACTGGCTCCACATCTCAGGGTGATCGTCCAATGGGGTAAACCAAACGAGAGAGCTAGGTCGATGAGGACCAACCTAAGCTCACCCCCAGATTCCTTTAGCGGAATACCCAGTTCCTGGAGGGGCAGGTGATGGCCGCACATCCCCTCCCCACAATCCAACTGAGCCAATGCCTAACTGCCACCTTACAAGTTGTGACGATTTGCTAAGGGGTAGGCGAAAACCAAATGGCTAAAGCTAATCTGCCAAATGGAAAAATTCCTACCCAGCCCCTGTTCCAAAACAGGCGACCCAACCAAAGCAAGGCCAAGAGACTCTAACTAAACTGGGGGGGGGGGGGAGGGTGTTCAACAGTGTGAAGCAAGTGCCCCTCCTTGCATCACACTGCTGTTTTTAAAGCCCCTGGGATCACACCACCCACTGGCTATTGGCTAAAATCTCCTGGTGTGATCCCAGGGGGATGGCCAGGACTCCTTGCTCCTCCCCTCCCCCATTTTAACCCTATCAGGTGAGCTCTTGGGTCTCGAGCGCAACCAGGACCCTCTGTTATGAGGATCCCATTTCTGCTGCATCTGCAGAACAGCAGCCTTTTGCAGGAGTCAAGATGGTTTGGCCAAAGAGCCCCACCCATGAAGAGTAAAAGCTCTGAGACACTTGTGGCTGGTTTTTTTTTGGGGGGGGGGTCATATTTATTTGGAGGCTGCCATTGACAGTGGAGAGAGATAGTAGGTGGTGTGCCAGACCCAGAAGGGGAAACACCAAAGTAGCACTACTCCTTTGGGTCTCTCCTTCAGGGTGTGATGAGGCCAAGACCACTCCCCCATGGGTAACTGATTGTGGATGAGCTTGTTCCTAGGTCAGAGATTGGTGGAGAAGAGATGTAAATTAATCTGACTTCCAAGTAAGTGGTGGAATGCTGGGCAGCCGTGTTTCTGATAAGGGTATGAATGCAGCTCGTGAATGGGATGTTGCAAGGTGTATGTCTGAACCCACATATGTGTGTGTCATGTGTATAGACCCTACTGAGATGAACAGAAGCTTTTGCATGGATCCAGGACGTACACTCTTTGAAAATGCATATGTAAGTTGAACCCCTATGTCTAATAAAGAATCTGTCCACACTGGAAGGTTAAAAAAAAAAAGGCTTATTACTCAGAAATGGAAGACATGAAATGGGTATTACTTCAGACAGAAAGTTTATAGTTTTGTGGGCAGCACATAATGATTTAGTAGATACAGACACCTTAATTCTAGTCTCAAAGCTGGAACTAGTCTCCATATTGTCCAAAATGCATATATTCTGGTCACTGTTGTCAGTTTATTAGATAATGCATCATCATACAGAGAGCTGCAGTTTATACCATGTTTTCTACCATTTCTTGTTCAGCTACTGCAGTTTTTTCCTATAAATAACCAGAGACTGTATCACTGAAGTCAGGGGAGCCTTATGATTGACAATGTGCTGGGAACACTGTCACATCACAATGCAATTAGCTAGGGTACAACCACATTGATTTCAGTAGCTCATGAGGTATGCCAAGCATACAGATAATCAGAGGTTTGAATGAATGGAAGTGCCATTTACATAGTATTGCATTGTAATAGGGCTTCATAGGAGACTGAAAATGGTTAAAGAACTAGGAGTTTCAAGTACTGAGTTTCCTGAAGGTTTCCTTGTATTTTTATGGCTCAAAAAAAGGCTGATTTTGAAGGCCTATTTCTGAACTATTGCTCATGACTGTGAAGAACAAAAGCTGGGATTTTAAAGAGGTATCTAATTTCTGAGAAACATAAGCCCTCTGGGGCCCTTTGAAAATTCCCACCTAGTACATAATTAACTTTGTTCTCTGGTTCAGACTTAAGAGTCTGTATCGACTCAACAGGAACAGTAGGGCAATCTGTCAAAAGGTATATTCAGTGAAATATCCTTTGTCGGGCCTTCCTTTGCAGTACAAAATGTGTTGAACGATCATTGCTGAACCAATTAATGTTCACAGATTAGTATATATATTAGGTGTGTGCATCGAGCACAAGATTCAGTTTGCACGCCGAGTTGGTGCCTTGAAAAACAACCTGTTTCTGCTTGGAATAACTTGGAGGCTGCCTGATTCAATATGGAGTTCCAGTCCCCTCTGTTCCTCCCATCCCATTTCACTATTGGAAACTTTAAAAATTACTACAACCTTTCTCCCCCGAACCCATTTGACAGAAGTTGTTGGAATTTGTAGGCATACCCTACCCTCCCCTCCAATTTTGGGTGGAGCCTTCAAAATTAAAGACAAACGGGTCCTAGGACATTTGTACTAGACACAGCTAAAATGCATTTTCCACCCAAAAGGAACCATCTATAACTTTTTAAATTATTTTTGACCACAACTGAATGACATTTATAGGCAAAGTAATTTTTTTTTATGGGAAAGAACACTACCAAATTTCAGAAGGATGGCTACAGTGGTTTTCTTGCAAGTGTAGCTATTATAGTTTTGGGGCAAGTGAACAAGGAATTGCATCATTTCCACAGTGTTTTGTGGGTAATTGGTCTGGAAATTGCAGGCATGAGAGTAAGAAAACTGCCAAACTGCATACAAATGGGTCCAATAGCTTTCTTTGGAAGGGGGGATTGGGCCTCCTGTCCATAATCCCCATTTTTGAGCTCTGCACTCTCCAAGGATCAAAACTCCACACAATCCTTTTTATAGTGAGAGTTGTATGGGATCAGTTTCAACCTGTTACCACGGAGGGTGTGGACAGGCTACTTGGGCCATCTGTCTCCTTGATCCTTACCCATTCTAGCTCATAAAAGCAAGCCATGCAGGGCTGGGCAATGGGCTTCGTGGGGTGGCACATGCTTCCCTTTATGAGAGAGTCTTCCTGGACTCCCTTGAAGAAGCTGTTATCAGCTGTGTTCTTCACACATGTGCCTCAGGAACGTATGTACAGCACATTTAATCCCAAACAAACAACACATATATTCTCTCCACATAATAGATTCCTTTGCTCTTCCACATTTGACAAACAATATGGATTTATTTTAAATGTGCCATAAGTAGTTTCAATTCACTTCAACAAATCTGAAGCAACCAGTAATGACTTATACAGTTACCATTAGGGAGAGAAGAAGTGAGGATTTCAAATGACAGGAAAAGTGCCTATTCCCCCAAATAGTAGTAATCTGAATAGCAGACATTATTCAAACAAAAAAGGGGAAATATTATTGTGAAACTGAATACAAAGAGAACATGTGAACGATATAAAGTTGGTTGGAGAAGGCAATGGAGTATCTTCTGAAATACTGAAGTAATTTAAGTCACACAAGTTAAGTGGTTTATTATTTATGCAGATGGAGATGTGGGTGGCACTGTGGGTTAAACCACAGAGCCTAGGACTTGCTGATCAGAAGGTCGGCGGTTCGAATCCCCGCGACGGGGTGAGCTCCTGCTGCTCGTCCCAGCTCCTGCCAACCTAGCAGTTCGAAAGCACATCAAGTAGATAAATAGGTACCGCTCTGGTGGGAAGGTAAACGGTGTTTCTGTGGGCTGCTCTGGTTCTCCAGAAGTGGCTTAGTCATGCTGGCCACATGACACGGAAGCTGTACACCGGTTCCCTCGGCCAATAAAGCAAGATCAGCGCCGCAACCCCAGAGTCAGCCATGACTGGACCTAATGGTCCCTTTACCTTTACCTTTATTTATGCAGATAATTTATATACCTCCTTTGGTACAAGCAATAGGGTGGTTTACAACTAAATCAAATAAGTTAAAAAGAATATATAACATCTATAAAGTCACACAATCCTTAAAAGTAACAACAGCACAACTCATAATTCACCAAATAACTATTTACTAATAGTAGCAGCAACAGCTAATTCTTTTGCCTAAGAAAATATCTCCTCTCCCAAATGCCCACTGAAATGGTATGTCTTAGGCAACTGGCTAAAACTATAAAAAGATAGGGCCAGGTGCACCTCAGGAAGGAAGGAGTTCCACATGTGAGGAGCCACCACTGAAAGCCCTCCCTCAGCCCCCACACCACGTACTTCACTCTGATTTGCTGGTTCCAAAACATAGGCAAGCCTATATGGAAGATGTTCTTACAAATATTTGTGTACAGACACTTAGCTGGGATTAATATTCTGTCCTCAATACACATCACTCTCATAATGTGTGGCATGACTGCTCCATGCAGATGGTGATATGCATGAAGAGCTGAAGACTGGCATATCACCCTTTTTTTTTCCTGGAAAGGTATGAATCACACAATCCAAGCATCAGAATGTACGTAGGAATTTGTGGAGCATCCACAACACACATTATTTCAGAGCATGAAATAATGGGATCTTTGGCTTAGGTAAGGACCTAAACTGGACCAATAACTCAATGACACCCATTGTTTGGACATTTGGATCAGCAGAACATTTTTGGAAGACTAAAGAACAAACAGACAATCTCTCATCTCCCTACTTTTCTAGAGTGGAGTGGTGACACAACTACTTCCATATTCATTCCTAAATGATTGATCATTTATCTAGTTGAGAAATTCTTGCGCTGACAAGGGAACCAATACTGCCAGCTTGATCCCTATCATTTCCCGTAGCTGTGAGCTACAAACAGCACTCTGTGACATAACATCATCTTTGGCACCATGAGCATGGTAAATTGGATGGAGCAAACTAGCTTCATCTTGCTTGACCCTGAAGACAAGCAGAAATATTATTGCCGCATGGAAAGGCTTTAAGAAGTGTCCCTTTGCTCTGTAGACCATAAGGTGGGACTCTTTCCTATGTGCTCACTCTCCACCCTCCAAGGCAGGTATGGGTGGGCAACATGTGGCCATCCATATGTTGTTGGACTACAGCTCCTATAATCCCTGACCTATTGACCATTCTGGCTGGGGCTCATGTGACCTGGAACCCAATAATATCTAGAGGGTCATAGGTTGCTCATTCATGCTCCAAGGAATTATGCCTTGACATAAGAATAGGACAAGGTCCAGACATTGATGCAAGGTGCAGGGATCTACTTGCTTCAAGGCTTGGAGTTCATGTTCTATGTATTGGATTGATCTCTTATGCTGCAATCCTATATAAAAGGTAAAGGTACCCCTGCCCGTACGGGCCAGTCTTGACAGACTCTGGGGTTGTGCGCCCATCTCACTTAAGAGGCCAGGGGCCAGCGCTATCCGGAGACACTTCCGGGTCACGTGGCCAGCGTGACATCGCTGCTCTGGCCAGAGCCAGAGCCAGAGCCAGAGCCGCACACGGAAACGCCGTTTACCTTCCCGCTGGTAAGCGGTCCCTATTTATCTACTTGCACCTGGAGGTGCTTTCGAACTGCTAGGTTGGCAGGCGCTGGGACCGAGCAGCGGGAGCGCACCCCGCCGCAGGGATTCGAACCGCGACCTTTCGATCGGCAAGCCCTAGGCGCTGAGGCTTTAACCCACAGCGCCACCTGCGTCCCACAATCCTATATAGGTTGGTCTAGAAATAACCCCCACGGAATTCAATGTGTTTCCTAGGAAGTGTGTTTAGGATTGCAGCCTTATAGCTTCAAACACGTTTACGCATATACAGACATGCACCATCCTGCGTAGACTGCTATTTAGTACTATGGTAGAGGAAAACTGATAAGTATGAAATCTGGCGTACATCAGCATGCATTTCCTCTGTGTGATCAAGGACATTTGATGGAAATAAAAAATGCAATGTAAGGCAAGAAATGCAACGTACAGTGCCTTCAAGGCAGCTGCTGGGATGAATGCAGTCCTATATTCTAGTTATTTGCTGTGAAAGGCAGTCAATTATATTACTAAATGCTGATCTCAGAGATTATTCAATCTCCAGGTGAAACTCATTTATTTTTAAGCACCACTTAACTCAATCCTTGCTTATACAAGCTTACCTGTTCATGACAGCCTGAAGCTGTTTACAGCCCCACAAATCAAGAAAAAAGAGAGACACAGAGAGAGTGCACACTATCCCAGTGTTAGCATTCACACAGTATATTCATTGACTTGCAAATTGTGACAGGACCCCTTCAGATGTATTTAAGTCACCATGCAAATTCAGAGGGCAATGAGAAGAAAAACACCATGGAGAATGCTGCCACTGTTCTGTTGTGCTTTACATTTTACTGTTCTTCTGTCACAAACAAAATACCAGTTACCATAGTTACCACTTAACAGAGTGGTTGCGCATTAAGTTGAAGACACCTAGAGGGCATAGTACACACAAAAACTCATTTTTTTATTTTCTATGGCGTATTTAAAGATGTAGAGAGACAGCTAATCCAAAGACAGCTATCCTGTTTATATACAAAATAGGCTTGCAAACCAATGGGAAGGAAGCATAAAACAGTGTGACATACATTGCTCCGCCTTCAATAATGTAGGAGTGCTTCAGTCAGTTGTGAATCACTCCTTAAGTGCTTCCTGACAATATGGCTGAGGGCATAATGGCTTAGATGGTTTAAAGGGGGATTTGACAAGCATAGGGAGGATAAGTCTATCAAGGGGCATGTCATGATGGTTTAGAGACAGCACATCTCTGAATTACCAGTTGCTGGGGAGAGCAAGTAAGACAGGACTGTTGCCCTCACATCTTGCTCGCACACTTCCCAGAGACCTCTGTAGGAAACAAGTTCTGAACTAGACAGGCCTTTGGTCTGATCCGTGTTCTTAAGCTGATCCACCAACAGCTACTATTACCGCTTACTAGAATTTTGCTTGAAAAAGTTGTGTTAATTACAAACAGGAAGCAATGGCTGCAGAGGAACAGAGTGAAATGCCTTTCTTATTGTTTGCTTTCTTCAGCCTTTCTCTGTGAAATAATGAATAAAAGCACTGAACTGTCAGGTTAGAAAGTACAGATCCAGTCTACTAAGTTGCTTCAACCCTAGGGTTTTTTGGAGAGAGAGGTTTGGAAGAAAGATCTCTTACTCTCCAGTAGCAAAGTAATATGAGCCCCGCAATGTGGAGTGGAACCCAGAACACCTCCTAGCCCTGTTCTGCAACATACCGTGGTCATGACTGGTAGTCATGATGGTAGTTTGGGGCATGTTCTTGGTATGGTAGGAGTCCCTTGTGAACTGAAAATACACCCTATAACGCTTCCCATAATGCACGCCAAAATCTTTTGTAACATGCACTGTATAAGGGTTTGCCTGAAGAGAGGATGTTTGGAGATCACATAAAATCCAATATAAGCACTCTATTGACATTACCACAGCTCTGAGCACACTCTGGAACTGCAAGTCATACTGATTTCAATAGAAGGTACTTCCAACAAATGAGCTGCCTTACTCTAGTTTTTAAAATAAAATAAAATAAAATTATGCAAATGTTAAATTACACAGAGGGTTATTTGTTTGTTTTTCCAGCTGTAAGCAGCGGTACAATAAAAATGGAATTTTGTGCTTATACATACAGGTTCACTTGCTCATTACTAGGACATTTTTAAAAGAAAAAGTCCTTAGGCCAAAAATGAATTGGATTCGATTTTATGCTGGAGAGCCCAGGAACAATATAGTTTAGGGCTTAGGTTGCAAGGAACACTGTAACAAACAAGAGGTGACAATTTTACAGAGCGCCCTTATACCTGATCACTCAGAAGTAAGTTTCCTTGTATTCACTGTGGCTTACTCCCAAGTAAAAATGCATAAGATTGCAGCCAAAGTTAGGATTATTTTTTTTAAAAAAAGACAGAATATTGAAGTTGTTGTTGGCATCGAATAATAGCACTTTTATATAATTTAAGTGTTGTCCATAAGCATATAGAAGTGCTGTAATATGGACATAAATTTGCAGTGCACTTATGTGACCCAGCAAGGAGACCCATGCAAGAAAACGTTCCATCCATGTGTGTGGTTAAGGAACAACGTAATATACATCCATATGTGTATTGGGAGGCTAGATGACAATTTCCATGCAATCCACCATCCAGGATTACCAACAGCTGCACAAATTGTCCACATCTGAATGGGCTCCTTGAAAGTAAGTGTGTATGCATGTTTGTGTGTGTGTGGCCATGGGGATGCATGTAGGGTTCTTGGCAAGAAGAGAGAATGTGGCCCTCAAGTCGAAAAAGGTACAGCCCCCCCCCCCCCCGTGTTAAGACTTAGATCACATTTACAGAGTTAAATCTCTCCAGAGAGACCTGTTTCAGTGTATCCTCATCCTTAGGAGGGGTGCTCTTGTTCAAGGCTCCAACCAGGAACAGGAGGCTTGTAGTACTGAGTGGAGCTTGCAGAGAGTGGGAGGAAGTTTCAGGAAGGCCAAAGGGAAGAGGAATATCTTCCCACCCTCTTTCCTTCTCCCCAAGGTTTTCCTCTGAATTGCTATAGAAAGAAAGAGGGTTGGGGGACTCTCGAGAACAGTGACACTGGTAGTTGTAGGGAAGGGAGGGAGGACAGGAAGTGGAAGTTCTGCTGTGTGAGTTGAAGTTTCTTCACATGAGATAAGATTTTTTTCCATGAACTTCTACATTATTTAGGGCATCCCTCAATAGGAGTAGGGACGCGGGTGGCGCTGTGGGTTAAACCACAGAGCCTAGGACTTGCCAATCAGAAGGTCGGTGGTTCGAATCCCCACGATGGGGTGAGCTCCCATTGCTCGGTCCCTGCTCCTGCCAACCTAGCAGTTCGAAAGCACGTCAAAGTGCAAGTAGATAAATAGGTACCACTCCGGTGGGAAGGTAAACGGTGTTTCTGTGTGCTGCTCTGGTTCATCAGAAGTGGCTTAGTCATGCTAACCACATGACCCAGAAGCTGTACACCGGCTCCCTCGGCCAATAAAGCGAGATGAGCGCCGCAACCCCAGAGTCGGTCACGACTGGACCTAATGGTCAGGGTCAATAGGAGTATGTTGAAAATCACTACTTTATTTTTGTGTGGCCCTGTTTCTCTTCCAGACCAGCAGGTACTCAAATCACCCAAGTTTGCATTAGAGGGAGAGATCTGGAGAGATCCACCTCTGGTTTTGTTGCAGGAAACGTAAGGACAATTACTGGAATTAAGATCTGACAAAAACCGTACTGACTAGTTTATTAATCAAAGATATCCATTTCACATTATGCAGTCAAGAAGGCTACTGTGGCATCCAGAAATAATCTGTCAGTGTCAGACTTAACAGCAAACTAAATGAGTTCTCCTTCTTGTTGATTTTTTTTCCCAGCTGTACCAGCTCCAAAATGACCAACAAAGAAAGATCCTCATTAGCTGCTAATTTAAAATGACTTCAGAGAGCATTTTCTTATGTCTTCTATCTCCAGCAACCCATTTCTGCAGGGGATTAGTGATTAGTAAAAGTAACTGAGCAATCATCCTGACTCCAATCACTATAGTCCTCTTAAAGAAGCAGAACGGCTAAAACCCTTCCTAAATTATTATGTCGTCCCATATAGCAAAGTAATGGAATAACAAGCTGTAAACAGACACTCTTTTAAGGATGTAGTTTGAAATCAACCCTTCTTGCCATCTATGTTTTTGAGCTATTTCCATCTGATGAAAATATAAATGCAGGGATGATTTCAAGGATCACCAGCGAATGGCCAATCCTGCTACATTAATGCTGCTTCGAAGGCAACATGAATGTCCATTAGAGCTGAAAGCAAACTTGCTCAGTGGTTCACTGAGATATTTCTAATTCTCCCCCCTTTTAATTAATTAATGTTACCACACATACTATTGATTTGTCAAATATCTTGATCTGCTAAAATATTTGCTTGAAACTTGAATAAAATTTCAGTAAAAAAATAGTTCTTTCCCCAGATACACAGGGGAGTTGACAATGAATACTAAACAAATGTTTATTATTCATGGGCAGAGTGTGATGTCAACTAGTTGATGATATTAATTGACCACTAATAATAATTAATAGCTGACATGCAGTAGTTTGTTGTTGCTTTCAGGTGTGATTAACATTTGACAACACATGGTTTCAGGGCAGACAGCTAACCTGCAGCAGCAAGCAGCAGTTGACAGTGTCTCACACTTAGCTGCCAGCATTTGTTAGCATCTATCATGCAGCTGTCAATGTTAAACAGAATGTGAGAGGTGACATGCAGCAGCATCCAACATTTGACAATATCCATCATCTCATATATCTGTCACCATTTCAGTTTAATTGACAGCTGATGTAGAGGAGCAATCAATACTTACAATGCTTGACATATAGAAGTTAACAAAACAGTAGATTGAAAAGGCCTCAACAGGTGCTGAGGAATGGTTTATTAAGGCCAACACATTTTGTATGTAAAACACAGTCACAGTGGTAGCTGTCTCTCATTTCTTCCATTGATTTGTGCTCGTGAAGTTGCTGAAGTTCCTGGTTGGATTATGAATCAGTCTTGGATTAAGAAACAGTTTCAATCCTAGGAATGCATTATGACCCATCAGTTCTTCTCTGGTTGAAAGTGCAATCCAAGCCAGAGAAGAACTCCCCATCTGCCTCCCTTCTGCTTTCCTATTTACCTGGCCTGGTAGTGGCACTGCCCTGCACGGCAGCAAGGATGTCTCATCTTCCATCCTTCCTTGAAGCCTTGAAAATTTTTCTAGTATTATCCCAGGCACCAGTGAGCACCAGGAAATGTATTTTCCCCCAGGGAACCTAAGTTCTTCATATGGATGACAGCCATGCTAGTAACTAGGATGCTCTGGTCCTTGGAGAGTGGTGAAACCTCCAAGATGCTGCCATTGATGGAATCACTGTTATGAAAGATGAATTGGAAGAGGCCTATAGGAGTGATAGGGACTTGGCAGTATGGGTTGGGAAAGTTGTTGTCAGGAGTGCAATAGCATCTGAACAGGACTTGAACTGTGAATAAATCAGCTCTTCTCTGGTTTGAGGGGGAAAGAATAACTTGGTTTGTCAGTTCCAAATTAAGCTGATGTTTTTGGAGTTCAGCCACCACCACTCATTCTGATATGTAGCAGTCAGCTTTTTATAGTATCCGAAAGCTAACGTGAAGTAGCATTTTGTCAATTTTGTACTGCTTCCATTTAACCACTCACTCACATCCAATTGATTAGGAGAGAGAACATTCTAACTTTGACGGAACATGTTGATCCTAAAAACCTGGTTGATTTTTTAAAAAAGAAAAAAAATCAATTTTTGAAAAAATACAAATTGTGAAAGTTCAAATATTGCTAGATTGTAGTTTTTAAAAAATACCAATTTCAGCTGTAGTCTCTTTGTGTATGTTTATATGTATTTCAATCAAATTTTGACCAAATACTGATTATAGAATTTAAAATGCTGCTAGATTTTGCTCTATAAAACATCTTTCTGCTTTCCTTCTTTATATGTATAGCTACCCATCTCTCTCTCTCTGTGTGTGTGTGTATAAAACATAAAATTTGCATATTGTCTGTCCCTTCACATTGCAATGCTCTCCCCTTCAGTATTGCTGGCAAACCATCCTTGGAACCTTAGCAAAGGATTTCCTGTTGCTTCATCTGGTAAAGTACTGAAACCAATCCATCACCATAATCACCTAGCAACTATCAAGTAAAATCAAGAAGCTGTATCACAAGCTGCAATATATTAAACTAGCTCATACATTAACTTACTCAAACAATGACGGTGAAAGACAAATAAACACATTCTTACTTTTTTTCATAATATGCACACATCATACATGCATCTAAAATTCAGCCACGCTGTCAAATCATTGGAATATTACACAAATAACAAAGAATATTTCAGTGATGTATCTATTTTTTTCCAGGCCACTTACATAAGTAATGTACTGCATAAGCAATACAAAATGACCCCTGTGACTCCCCTACCTTCATCTTGAGCTTTCAGCATGCTGACTTTAATCATATGCTTCACAGAGTTAGAACCACATTTTAAGCGGGGAACCTGATTTCATTTCTTATCCTCCATTTCTCTCCAGTAGAAACTGCATTATATTTACTCCCAATTTTCCTCCTTCCAATTGTAATAAAAATTATAATATACCTGAAAGCATTTTTTTTTAAGAATCACATTAAAAAAAAAGAAATCCAAGCAAAATCATTAGCCATGAATCAACAATCCCTTGGCTGGTCTTAGCATCTTCAAAGAGATGGATGGGTCAACCTGTTTCTGTTCCGTGTCCGTTTCAGATGTATGCAGATATGTCTATCTCACCCCAGTTTTAACACAAGCACAGAAAGGTGCTTATGAGGCAGACCAAGGGGGTGCCTTTTTCTTTCTTGGACATTTTACAGCTGCTTGGAGCAACTAGCCAATCCACTGTGCTGAGAAATTGGCTAGAGACAAATATGGCTGCTTCCTTGTACCTATCAGGACAGCCATCTTCCCCATCTCCAAACTATGGTTTGTATCCAGTGCTAGTCCTACTCAGAATAGACCCCTTGAAATGTATTGGCATGATTAACTTAGTCATAGGCCTATTAATTTCAATGGGTGGACTTTGAGTAGTTGTCCTTATAATACTTTCCATACTACTGACCATGGTATCCTTCTGTGGAGACTGTCAAAGCTCAAAGTATAGAACACAGATCACAAATAGCTTATGGTATCAGTGGACACCCTTGCATGCACATGCACCCAGGAACCTAGGAACAGCAAAAAAAAAAACAAAAACCTGAAGGTAGAGTGGAGATCTCTGAGACAGCATACCAGGAAACTGCTGTTGCCCATACAATGGCCAAGGATTGTTACTTGTCCAAGGCCTGTCAAATCCTGATTTCCCTTATCTATCTGGGATGCTGATGATACAACTCCATTACCAGAAGAAGAAAAAAATACATTTATAAGCTGAAAAGGACTTGTGGGTTTTCTGTTGTTGCAAGTCCAGGGTGAAAGACTGGTCTAATTTCTCATGTGCACCAAGTAAAGACCCTGAATCAAGACCTGCAGCCTCTAACAGTTTATGGGGATTTGATGTTGGTGTGATGTGTCTAGAAGCTCAATTAACTGCAAATTGAAAACAAGTGCTTTTACTGCACAAGCCAATCTACTTTTCTGCTATATCTTTGAAGTCTAGCCTGAGTTGTACACACAGGCTAAACAGTGTTTCTACACTGGGATTCTTAAAAGCAATGGCTGCCCTGCAGTTAAATTGTCTTTTGCTAAAATATAGCACAACAGCGCCCACTTTAGTGCTTTCCTTCTTAAAAGACGTTCTGTCAAGATCAATGGCCCTTAAAATTAAGCAATATGATACAGCAGCCAATGTATTGAGCTGGATATTAGTTAACTTGGGGCATCTTCTCGGGAATGAAACAAAACCCTCACAACTTCAACCAAATGAAGAAGTGTTCATCTCCAGGGTAAAGTAATGGATGCAGCAAACTGCTTCCACAGGGACTATAAAAACAGGAATTCCAGTGAAGGTTAGCAATTATAATGGATTTGTTTAAAGCACTGTGCTTCCACTATAAGAGGCAAGTTATAGCCAGGCCTTAAAAGCTTCAAAAGTTCTAAAGTAAACATTTAAAAGGAAAGGAACTGTAGTGCTGGGGAAGGCTGGAGAAATCTATCAGCTCCCATTTTTGCATTCTGGTTCATGCACTGTTATAGGAAGTGCATTAAAATCCAAACATGAACCCAATTTCTCCCCAAACTGGACAAGGGAATCCATTGGCCTGGCTCACTCACTGAAAACATGTCTGCTTAGCTTTTCTAAAACTCTACTTCCAAAAAGTATTTATCAATAAAACTGAACAAAAGTCATTAGCTATCGATAACTCTTATAAGACATTCATGAGAAGTTTGCTTTTTTTTTTGTTCTTTCTTTACCTTCATACTTATTATTTACTTATTTTCAGAATTTTTAAACCACTTCTCTGATTAGCATCTATGCCAGTGTCCAACCATATCTAATGCAAGGGTCTTGGGCCCAGAGGGCCAATGTGCCTCTTTGGGTCTTTTGGTTTGACCCTCGGTATTCTTCCCAGGCCACAGCTGCCCCTCAGTCACACACAAATTCCCCATGCCATACCTGTCATTGGCCTTGCTTCATACCCTCTTAAAAAGTTACCTGGCTAGAAAATGTTATTGTATTCTCGGGAAATGGCTTTCTTGGAAGATGGAGAGAGCTGTGTGAGTGTGTTTGGAAACTAGCCTGCTGTATAAAGGCAATATTCATTTGAGCTGCTCTGTTTACTTTTGCCTCTGGCGCCAGCCACCACTGTCATGTGGCCCCTGGCAGGGAATGTGGCCCTTGGGCTCAAAAAGGTTCCCCGCCCTGAACTAATGTATCAAAAAGGACATTGAACAGCAAAATCATTGAAACAAAAATACCATGTATAAAACAAACCAAAGACCACCCACTCCCCATTGCCTGGGCATTTACGGACTGAATTCCTAAATTCCAAAGTGAAGGGAAGATTTTTCAAAATCGTGGTGCCTCAAATGAAAAGGTCTTCCTCCCTAAAATATTTAGGCCTGCTTTGAAACTTCTCAGCTTCAGAGGATCAAATACAGGAAAGGCATTCCTTCACTTACCATATTGTACTGCCAGTATTTTCAAATTACAGCTTCAGCAGCAATCCTCAAATCATAGTTTAAGTAAAGATTGATGCCTTGGAGCCAAAAGATGCAGAAAATATATTTGCATTGGGAAAGAGAGACTATACTTCTTCTATGAAAAATGCTTATAAATGGGAGTTTAATTTTATTTTATGTATTACAGTTATATCCCCCCGTTCATCCAAGAAGCTTAGGGTGGCATTCACAGTTCTTGGCTCCTGTTTTATATGCCCATCAATCATGTCAAGTAGGTAAAGCTGAGATATAATAGCTGAGAGTCACCCAGGAAACTTTATGGCTGTGAGGGATTTGGAACCTAGGTCTGTCCTAAAACAATACTCTAATAACTATATCATACTGGGGGGGGGGTGATTTGGGGCCCCTGGCTGTAGCATCATGTGCTTATATACCGTTTTGCTAGTGCGATCCATTAAGAAATGTAATGTAAACCTCCATTATGGATTGATGTTTCATCAAGTCTTGCTTTGATTTGGTCTTGTACATTCACCACCAACTTGCTTCTTGGCCTCTGATGTAGCCCTCACATTTCTCATGTCTATACACCCTGCCTGCTATCTCTGACCTGTTTTACACACCTCTCTATAGATTGATTCTTACAGAGCCACTGTGAAACTTGCATGGGCTCATCAGTGAACTTCCTTACTTCCACTGTAGCAAGTTTATACGTCAAAGGAGGTTCACATACCCCTTCAGATCAGCCTATCAGCTGCAACAGGGATGTAACACTAGGGTTAATAGGTCTCTTACTTGGATATACAGAAAGATCTGCCAGTATGTCATCATCTCTGCTTCTCAGGTTAACAATCTTTAAGACACCTCACTGTCATCTGAGCACAAGAGTCTCCAGATTATCTTTCACTGAATGCATACCATGCAGAGCGCTGGATAGTTGGCAAAGCAGCATCCACTACTGCCTTCTTTTGCAGCCTAATTCACCATAACTGAAACAAGATGTGGTGTGGGTCTTCCCCCCAAGTGTGTTTTAGTTTGAAGTTGAAACAGCAGAGATAAGTGCACACAAATTATGTATTCCTCCATCAGTCTTATGTGGTTGAGACCTTTGAGGTCATGTTTTAAAAAGCCTCTCCTCTTCCAAGAGGGGAGGTGTTGTGGTCGCGACGCGATTTCTGCATCATGCAGGGGGTGTTATGCCCCCTGCCCCACTCACCTGGCTGGTGCACCACGCCCACAGGTAAGCGCCCAACCGGGCGGCTTGGAGGAGGTGTGGTTTGCAGTTTAAGTTACTGCTGCGCCAGCCATTCTGCCTCATTTTCTGCCTTCTCGTCGCTGTCGTGGTCCAATGCCTAAGCCAATACCTTCTCACTTGCTGTAATCAATAAAGTTGTGGCCTTTCCTTGCCCATTAACCTTATACTCTGTGTCTGTGTATATTCATTCCACAAGCGGGGATCGGGTCCTCGAACCACAACCCATATGTGACAAAGCCTGTCTGGCTCTCCTGGGTCAGCCTCTTCCCCTCCCTCACCCCGCCTCCATGACACACTTGTCAGAGCCCTGTCAGTCCCTGACAAAAGTCACTAAAGGTTTACTGTACTGTATATAGAAACAGAAAGTGACATTCCTGAGTTGTGAGCTTAGCTTTTCTTCCACTTTTCCTCCATGCTTTTGCTGTAACTAGTAATGACTGATCCAGTTTAAACATTACAGATATCTATCTTCTTTGAAGTAAGGCAAAGGACCTATTCTGCAGCCCAGTAACCTGCCAAGAAGGTCATGGGTGCTGATCTTTCAGATAAGAACAGATGTTGCATTGGCCTTCGTTCAACAGGTTGCTCCTTCCCTAGAGACAGTAGATACTCCAATGACTGCAGTTGCAAAGTCCTCTTGGCGTAAAATTATAATATATGAACCAGCCCATCGTTTCTCTGTTGAATTAAAACTGCACTATATCTTAAAAACTTAAGGCATATAGAGGGTTGGATACTCAGAAGGCAGTGTTTTTTTGGCTGACAAGCTATGTGAGTCACTGGGCAGTGACTCCTTTTTGTTTATACTGAAGATCTCCACCCCCATCCCTGTTTCCCAGCATGATAATGGTGCTTGTGCAATTGTGAAATTTTCACTCTGCGGGAGAAGCTGAATTCACAGAAATGTTTTGCGTGCATGTGTTTTTAGTTGTTGAAAGGGAATAAACAGCAATGGATGGCTGCCAAGATTTCTCCAACACACACGATTAAAGTGCTATTAAAGCCCATAACATATAAAGCATGCCATTTCATTCTCCTATGACTGAGTGAGATATTTTCTGAAGATGCTCAGCAGGACAAAAGTGCTTTTGGAACCAGCAAGGCATGATGTGTCAGATCACATATTCATTGCATTGTGAGGCTGTGGAACAAGGTGGGATTATCAGAGCCAAAGTCAAGGGGGGAGGAGGAGGGGGGAAATGCCATTACTTCTGACAATGGCCAGAAATATCTGGAGGTCTGAAAATCTTTTGGTGTTTTACTAAAAGTAGATAGAACTTGGTGTTAAATGTAAAGATTTGAGAAGCAGAGTTTGGAGTTGAACCAAGTGGCTTTTTGTTGTTGTTGTTTAGTTGTTCAGTCGTGTCCGACTCTTCGTGACCCCATGGACCAGAGCACGCCAGGCACTTCTGTCTTCCACTGTCTCCCGCAGTTTGGTCAAACTCATGCTGGTAGCTTCGAGAACACTATCCACCCATCTCACCCTCTGTCGTCCCCTTCTCCTTGTACCCTCCATCTTTCCCAACATCAGGGTCTTTTCCAGGGAGTCTTCTATTCTCATGAGGTGGCCAAAGTATTGGAGTCTTCATGGATCACTGCCTTGCCATGGCGAAGGGGCTTGAATAACTCAGAGAAGCTATGAACTATGCCGAGCAGGGCATCCAAGATGCACAGGTCATAGTGGAGAGTTTTGACCAAACATGATCCACCTGGAGCAGAAACCAGCAAGCCACTCCAGTATCCCTGCCAAGAAAACTCCATGGACAAAGACAACAGGCATTTAAAGTGACTTTAGTAAAGGTAAAGGTACCCCTGCCCGTACGGGCCAGTCTTGACAGACTCTGGGGTTGTGCGCCCATCTCACTTAAGAGGCCAGGGGCCAGCGCTGTCCGGAGACACTTCCGGGTCACGTGGCCAGCGTGACATCGCTGCTCTGGCGAGCCAGAGTCGCACACGGAAACGCCGTTTACCTTCCCGCTGGTAAGCGGTCCCTATTTATCTACTTGCACCCGGAGGTGCTTTCGAACTGCTAGGTTGGCAGGCGCTGGGACCGAGCAGCGGGAGCGCACCCCGCCGCAGGGATTCGAACCGCCGACCTTTCGATCTGCAAGTCCTAGGCACTGAGGCTTTAACCCACAGCGCCACCTGCGTCAAGTGCAAAAATAGGGAAGAAAATTAGGAGATGACCTAAGTCTTGCTCATCACATGGGAAGCCATATGTGGAAAACAGCTATGTGCTGTTATGTGCTACTTACTCGCCCAGTGAGAAGTTCAGTGGTGCAGCGCTACTCAGGCCTTGCTTCCATTGAAGGAGAGGCCACTGGAAACTTAGGGTGTTTCTGTAATTTTTGGGTTTATTTACAAATGTAGAAGTAGAGCATGAGTGTCTAAAGGATGTGCAGCCATGCACATCACGCTGACCCTGGTAAAAGGAGTGTAAAAGGTGGGGTGGGGTTGAACAGGGCAGAACGGGCTTACACACACTCCACCAGTGTGTGTGCGGGGGGTCAGAAATGCAACCCCCACACAAAACAGTTGTTGCCTGCATATATACTTTTACACAGTACAGGGTGTGGGAGACTCCCTTGCCCTGGATTTCCTGCATTGAGTAGATTTGGACTCAGTGTCCTACAAGGCCCCTTCCAGATCTTTGATTCTAAAGAGGAGCAAAAAATCAGTTTGCAGTCACTGTAGAAACTGGAGGAGGGAAGAAATGCACACCTCTCCCCTCACATTTCTGCACAGATGAGCCATTCAATCTGCAAGCTAAGACATAACGCTTGTGTTCCTTGTGCCATCATCACTGGCTCACATTTAGAAACAGAAGGCTAAACAGCTGACTGATTGAAGATGCCGTGGAGCCTGGGCAGCCTTTGGATCTTGCCTAAGCTTTGCAAAGGATCTCATAAATGACAGAATGGCTGCCGCCACCTCTTACCTTTTCCAAATTCAAGCCATCTTTGCAAGTGACACTCCAGTTAAAACCTGCAAGAACAAGCTGCTGTGATTCCAACTCTAAAATTATCCAAGGCCATGCATACTCGAATATATGGAAAGTCATAAAGAAAGAAACTACAGTTTTATTAGGTCGTGTATTTGGGAGAGGGAGATAATAAAATGTTATACGGGCTGGTTTACTGCTGATTTTTAGCTGTTACTATAACACTGCAGGTCTATGCTTATCTACTCAGAAATAAACCCCATTGAGTTCAATGGGACTCACTCACACGCAAATGTGTGTAGTGCGACTAAAGCTGTAATCCTATGCTCTCTTTCCTGGGAATGAGTTGCACTGAATTCAAAACAGCTTCTGAATGGACATGAATAGGCTTGCACAGTTAGTCTTTCATTACTGATTTTTAAAAATCATTTTAATTTTGTGTTGTATACTATTTGTAGGCAGATGTGATGCAAACTATTTTTAATATTAATGAAGTAAATAAAGAATGCAGTCTGAATGTGCTACCAGAGTTTTTGTTGTTTTTCAACATGGGAACTGCAATCTCCCAGAAGACATTGAATGCCATTCAGTATATGATAAATAAGTTTTTCCAGAATAATAAGAAGCCCCGATGAAAAATGAATAGAACAAAGGTTAAAATGAGGGGACTGAAGGTTCAGAATATATCTATGCATTACCAGGCAGCAATTTTAACAACTTTGTGCCACTGGTAGGAGATTGAGGACAGTATTTGCAACTGGTTCATTGAGCAATTAAACACACCAATGTCATTTGGACAAGAGAAGTGATTTTAATGGGGGAAAACTGCAATAGACCAAGGATAAAAGCTAAACCAATTATAACATGTAAAGTGTTAATCCAAATTTGGGAAAGATATTCTCAAATCTTAGCGCCATCTCAGTCACCTTTAAGCACATGTTTTTATAATCCAAATTTCACAGAAGTGAAGAAAGTTAGTCATTTTACTTCATGGGAAAGAGCTCAGTTAATTAGGTGTTATGAGTCACACATAAATTATGATGTCTTGAGCTTAAATGAAATAAGAGTTAAGCTACTAGATGGCTCCAATAAGCATGTAGTTAAAGGGCAAAGGAACTATGATACTTACCAGTCACAAGCTGCTTTGAACAATTGTTTTGAAGTATGTAAAGATGTAAAGGTGTTATCTTAAAAATATTGTTTTTTGCTGGGTTTTCTTTATCATTCAGTGTGACAGTTCAGGAACTTTTAAGATACAAATAGTTATGATGATTGTAGATCTTGGTGATCGCAAGCCCTTGAGGTAGGCTTGTGGTGAATAGCACTAAAAAGTTGAGAATGCTATATTTGTTTATTGCCATAATTTAATTTAATATACAAGGGAGAAACAAAATTATGTTAAGAGTTCATAGAGGCTGACAAAAAGAAAGAAAAGGAACAAACTATGGACTAGATTAGGAAGATGCACCTTTACAATTATTGTCTGAATGCAGATGTTCTTGTTCTAAGCCATTTCTCCAAATTTGGAAAGTCAATAACAAGTGATGGACTCAAGCATATATTTCTGCCCCTTCAAACTTTCAAACGTCCCCTTAGATGGCTTAAAATACAACTTCCTGGTTTTATCAAATTACAGTTTAGTGTGATGCCCACATCAGCAAACTGTGTATTAGTCCTCCAAACTAGGTTTCTAATCAGGATTGCACAGGAGACAAGTATCCATTTCTATTCAAGACTGTAAGAACTCTTTGGAGCTGCAAATATGACCCTTACTCTCCTTTTCACATCAGGTATAGAAAGGAGGACTCCAGTTTTTCCCCACAGCAGTTTGAACTAAACCATGATACTGGCCACACAGAAAGTTCATTGAGTTGACAGTCTACAGCAAGGTGCCTGCCAAGTCACCCATAAACTGGCATCACTCATGATGTCAGCTGATGGTGGAAGGGTGGGGCTAAATCTTTGTTGACTGTCTGCACAGCAGATCAGCAGGATTCCATGCAACCCCATTCTGGATAAACAAAAGGAGTTTGCAGTGGAATTGCCTGCTAAACCAAGTCGTCCCCCCTCTGTTTTAGCAGAGCTTTTGATAAAAAAAAACTCCTCCTGATTCAGGAAGGGATTTGTATTCGAAACCCTTGCACGATACCCCAAAGTCCCAATTTCAGGACTCTGACATCAGATGATTGTCAGGTGGGTGGGATCAAATTTGGCCTGCAAGGCAATCCTAATAAGGTTCTAGCATAGATTTTGCAGGTGCACATAGCATCATCTGAAATAAGAACTCCAGTCTTTGTCAACTTTAGCATTGCGTGGACAGGCGGAGACCCCAGGTCCCGAGCGCCCCCCCGGCATGTGGAATAACAACTCAAGACAACGTGCTATGGGATTAAATTGGCCACAACTTTATTAAATTTCAAATGTGGGTAGACCTTGGCTCAGGCATTGGGCGTTCTCCCTCCCCAGTCCCCAGCTGGGGACCTAGGGAGCATCAGGGTTATCCAGTGTGTGTGTGGGGGGATGGGCTGGCTCTGTAGAACATATGTTCAAGCAGAGATAGCCGACCCCGTTACGCCGCCGCAGGGGAGAGCAATGACGACCTTTCGGCGTATGGTCAAAGCCTCCCTTCAGAAACCCCTTTAACGGGGAACCCTGGTATCGCCGTTGCAAGAGGAAGATGGACAAAAGGATTCCACCCAAGGCCTGATACTGCCAAAGTTGTGATGTTTTGCTACGGGAAAGGCGAAACCTGCCAATGCAGGGAAATTCCTTTCTGGCCCTTTGACAGCGACCTTAACGTAGCAGCGCCCACATACCTGTAAGAAAAGTTAACCTGCAAAACCTGTGAAGAAAAGTTAACCTGCAAAATAAGGCATTAACTGAGGGTGGGTAGAGTGGGAGAAGCTCTGGAGCCAAGTGAGGATTCCCAGGTAAGATCCTTCCTCTATTGTGTGGGCAGGTAATCCCTCCCCCACCTGGCCTGATCTCCTTGGCAACGCTTCCCCCAGGTGGGATTGGACAACTGACTGAGGTAGGCGGAGACCTCCAGGTATCCCACCTGAGGGAAGGCAAAGCCAAGCCTATGCTGAATGGAGCCGCTCCAGATCCAGGGGCTGTGCGTGTCCACGCAAAGGTCGCCCCCCGTTTTATGCGGGGAGCAGTCATTCTGTTCTGAGTTTGCATCCTAGGGTCTCTGTTCTGTCCTCACAACAGCATTCTGCTCTCAGGACAGAATTCAAAAAGTAGACAGTGGGGCTGATTGGCTTGCATGCCACAGCCATATGTCGGTCTGAATTTATAAGGCAGGGACCTTGTGGCCCTCCAGATATTTTTGGACTCCAATTCCCATCAGCCCCAGAGAAGAAGGTGATTGGAGCTGTATGCCAACATCTGGAGGGTTGCTAGTTCTCCACTCCTGTAATAAGGAAGTTTTCTTTATTTACAAAAATGGCCCAAAATTCAACTTGACATTCTTCACCCTACGTACAACAGGAAGGAGCCAATAACTAAAGTGAGATAGGATGGATTTTGCATGCCTGTTCATTGCTGGTAGCGTGAATTAGTGCAAGACAGCTGGCACTGTAGCAATGGCCTAAAATATACTGCTGGCATTGAACAGCAAGTGAGCAGCCAGAAGCAATCTCTGATGAAGGTAGCATGGGATTTGGGGGACATCTTGTCAATTAATGCACAAACGATACTCATGTCAAGACAATCTGGGACTGCAAACATTATCAGAGCATGGCAGCCCTGAGGGCAATGCATTTCCCTGAACAGCAAACTGGAAAACTTGAACTGAAACTGGAAATGGAAGGGGCAAATGCAAGTGAGCACAAAATCCTATGGGACCATCAGCACAGCCGGCTCAAACGAAAGAAGACGAATGGCAAAACCTGTGTCTTTCAAGCCCTGCCAACCTGTAGTATTCTTTGCAAACCTGGGCGGCTGCAATTGCCAACAGAGACATGGCAGGCAGAAGTGGTACCCCTAACCCTTCCTTTGGTGGTTGCTTTCCCCTTCTCACTACCAGCTCCTTTTGTTTCATGAAAAACTCCTGACATTAATTTGTAATGGAAAATGGGAATTGGAACCCCTACTGGGGGAGCAGGCAGCTGTAGGGGAATTTGAGGTGGGAAGTGAGGAGCAAAGGAAGCATTAAGCACTCTCCACTGGTATGCTACAGCTTCACTGAAATCACTCCCTTCCAGCCCTGCTTTGCTAAGAAGCAGCCAGACTTTGAAGCTGCAAGGTGAGGGTGGAATAGGTAATCATGTCCTAAAGCTTCAAGTCTTAGGTTTCTTTCTGATGTGTTCAAAAGCACCATGAAGGTGCCACCACATCCATTTGGGATTTTCTGACTAATGCCTTTGAATATGACCCTCACAGAGCGACATCTAGCATTCATCACTATGTCAGAAAACAAAGGGGGGAATGGAAGATTAGTCAAATATGCAAAATATCAAACTTCTATTTGGCTACCAGAGGATATGCCCTCGCATTAGGAGATTGGACTTTAAAGACTCATGAAAGCAACTGTTTGGCTTGCATGGACTCGTCTGTGATTTAGTGCTGTGGTTTCTTTTGAGGTCAGGAAAGTAGCAGTACAAGATTAATCTTCCACAGCTGCAAAAGAGGCTTGTGTCTTAACATCACCTTCTGCACCTTGTGACTCGACATTAAAATAAAGCTTAAAATGCAAGAAAGACTGCATCTGAAAATTCAAAAAACAGAGATGATTTTGGTGGCATCCTTTCAATTTTGGAAAGGATTGGGAGCATAGTTTATAGTAAGCCTATTCTTGGGTACATCTAAATTACCGCCGAAAAGCAGTGTGCGTAAAGGGACGTTGCAATTACTTCTTATATTGCATGATAACCAGAACTATATAGGTGCTTCTTGTATATGGTTGGAAACACATGGTGTGTGTCACTGGTGACTCCTGCCTCCTAACTTCCCCCTGGGGCTATTTATTAGGGATCTGAATCAAATTTGGATGAATCCAATCTTTCAAGGTGGAGTTGCATCAGAGGTATTTGGGGCTTGAAGGTGAAGCAGGATCTCTACAAGATGCCATGAGTTGACACACTTTGTGGCATCTTGAAGACCCAGCAGTCAAACAATAATGTAGACTGATGTCTGCTGAAAATGAAATGAATGTCTCTAAGGTTACCATAATGATATAACATCAGGGTTGTGGTGGAGGAAGAGAGAGCAAACACAAGAGCTCTATTGTGATTGACAGGTTCAGTTTGTGATCACACACCACATAAATACATAAGAGTATTTGAATGCCCAAATATAAAATAAATTAGCCTTAAATAAGAATGGAATAACCTGTAAACCTTGGTTGATAGACCTTTAAAATACTTGGAAGAAGAGACTCAGTTTCTTCCTCCAACTGGCACTTGAGAGAATTTTAAAGGGAGAGGCACTAAATTTATCTGAGCACTCGTCATGCTTGAGGAGTCTTGCATTTTCTGCTTAGATAGCTATGAGATGCATCTTTGCATATTCAATGTTGTTAGACAACCTTCTTTCTACAGGTGATCAACAGTTATCAGCAACTCCATACTCAAGCACGACATATGCACCATAAAGCTTCAAGAAAATATGTTAAGGTGTCTGGTGAGTTCAGAGGATTTTAAACGTACAACAGAATGAGGCAGATTCATGCACTGTGCGGTTTAGTGCTGTGCAAAGTGGCTTGGATTCTGAATGGTTCCTCAGTTCACACTGAGGGGACTGGGCAATTTCTATCAAATCCTTACTACATCAGCAGCCCTTGCACCATATGGCATATCATTCATAAAGACCCTCCACACATAGAACCAGATGTTTGGAGGTGTAGGAGACTGCTATAAGATGGAAAGCCCTTCTCTATGAACATGAACTCTGTTCCATTCACAAAAAGGATCCAAGCCAGTGTCTGTAACACAATTCTGCAAACTTTGTTAAGAATCAAAATTTAAAATCCCGTAGTAATTGCAAAAGGACGATCATGTTGAGGGAGGGAATGATATATCAGGCTAAGGCAGGGACAGTGGAAAATGTTTTCCTGCAGTTCAGCATTCACATTCTAGCAGCCAGAGAGGAGGGACGTAGAGATACATTGCACATTTTGATGTAAATTACATTCTCTGCCCGATATAATAATCGGAAGCAATTTATTTCCTCCCCATTATTTGTTTTTGATGCTCAGTACACTGGAGGAGCTTGTTATTTCAGACCATTTATTAGAAGTGAACTGGTTCCTCAATCATTTTAATTGTGGAAATCTAAACACTTGTGCTTATCGAGCCTGCTGTGCAGATGGAAATTGAAAAAGACAGTAGAGGTGGTTTATGCCAAAGTTTGACAAACCCCTGGAGGTTTAGCCTTTAGCAGTGGACTGGAATTGAACCCAAAGTCAGCTCCCTGACTATCAGAATTTGATTGTGTGGAGGTTCCAATTTGAAGAAAAGTCCATCCCTCTGTCCCCCCCCCCTCCACACAATGGGAACAACTCACAACAACTAGATTGCTCCTTTAAAAAATAATCAGGGATGATAGGAAGAGCTGTTATCATGCTGGCCACATGACCCAGAAGCTGTACCCCGGCTCCCTCGGCCAATAAAGCGAGATGAGCGCTGCAACCCCAGAGTCAGCCACAACTGGACCTAATGGTCAGGGGTCCCTTTACCTTTTAAGAGGGAAATCTTACTGCAGGAACAAGGAACTTGTAGGCCCCCCCCCCGAGGTTGCTAACTACCATTATCCCTGTCCAAGATGGCTAGAATTGATGGGGACTTCAACAATATCTGTTGAGCAACACATTCCAACATTCCTGTCTTATTGTGATCCACTGAAGGGTTACACAATTAAGATGCTGCCCCTACACTTTCCTGTCCAGGTGAGTAGGGAAAACAGGTGCCAGGGAAAGCTTGAACTGGGGCTTGATCTACACCAGACTCAATTTGCACCTAGGTTACATTAATTATTATTATTAATTATTGTTATTATACAACCCCACCTTTTTCTCAGACAGGGAGTCAAGGCAACTTACAGATAAAAACAAGAACCACTAAAAACAATGAAACATGGATAGAATTAAAACTATATATATAAATACACACATGTGTATCCCCAGGCACCAGAAAAAGTATGAGGGGAGGGGAAGAGAGAAAGTGAGCTGTCTTCTTGTGTCCTCCATGTTCTGCCACAAAAATGAGCAGTGCCTTTCATATTTCAAAGTGTTCGACACAGAGCTGGGCCAGTTCCCTTTGTCCTTTGCTATCCACTTAAGTCTTTGTACATGTGCAATCATGTTTTGGTTTTGGTTCAGAGAGAACAAAAGGAATATAGCAACCCCCGCTTTTGTGAAGTCAAAATCAGTGAAGCACCAACTCTCATCACAGGGTCATCAACAAATATGACATTTATGCAGCATCAGAGGATGTACGAATCTTCCTTTTTTCAGCTCAGGTGTGTCATCCTGAGAAGAAACACAAGTGTGCAATCTCCAACGATAACAAGAAAAGGTTAAGTATGCACAGCCTTGTCTGTTCTCATTACAGTCATGCATATTCATGAGAATGGATTCATTCTCCCCTCCGCCACCCTACCCCCAGCTGTCTGTGGTATTGGTATGAGGAATCAAGAATTGTTATGCCCAGTGGTGCCTGTTATAGACAGTCATGATGAATGCAGGACTGATTTAACCTTTTAAATATCCTATTATTTTGACTAGCTAGGCATGCTGCCCACCCTCTTCTCAAGCCTGTTAGTGAAGCCACAAGTGGTGCGAGATCAATTAAATTCTATAACACTGAAAAGGTCAATGTACTACAGGCTGCAACTGCCTTTCATGACTCGGGTTGAGGGACCAGGATGTGGGAGAGGGGGAAGTGACAAATACATTTCAGAACAATGTGCCATGTCAACTTTGAACACGGCTCATTTGTGCTACAACTGTCACTATACCGCTTGAGGGCACCCTGCGCTCCCAAAGTTGCATAAAGTTGCTCTTTGTGTGGGATCTCAAGGTTGCTGGAGCACATGCAATGTTTTCCATATGATGGCTGTGATTTATCTGGATCGGGCCAGACCAATAGCAGTTTGAAATGTATGTGTTTTATATGTTAATAAAATTTAAATTAAAAAGGAAAAAAGAAAAGTATACAACTCCTGAGAGACAAGTAAAGTCTGTTGTGAAGCCTTTGAGAGACAGTGATACACTTCCAATGGTAGCCTGTGCATTGGTGGGCTGGTTGCATAAATGACCTCTATGCAGGAAAGGATAGCTGCTCCCAAATTCCCTGGCTGAGACTTCGGTTAACATGCCCATAAATGCCTTTACCTTGCAGTACCTAGGTGGAAAGTTTTAGGGTCCTTTCTTTTGTAAGAGCCAGGACGGATTTTAAGACAACTTTGCTTGACCTTATGAAGGAGCGTCTCCACCCCCTTCATTCAGCCCGGACACTGAGGTCCAGCTCCAAGGGCCTTCTGGCGGTTCCCTCACTGCAAGAAGCAAAGTTACAGGGAACCAGGCAAAGGGCCTTCTTGGTAGTGGCAACCGCCCTGTGGAATGCCCTCCCGTCAGCTGTCAAGGAAATAAACAATTATCTGACTTTTAGAAGACATCTGAAGGCAACCCTGTTTAGGGAAGTTTTTAATGTTTGATGTTTTATCATGTTTTTAATATTCTGTTGGGAACCGCCCAGAGTGGCTGGGGAAACCCAGCCAGATGGGTGGGGTATAAATATATTATTATTATTATTATTATTATTATTATTATTATTATTATGCTTTCTTGGGAGCACAATGACTTTGCTGGAGTTGCAGCTCACCACTGGCATCCAAGGAACGATATTGTTGGTGCCCTATTGGAGTTTTTGAAACCGGTGGAGGTATTCAGTGATGTTTTACTCAAAGTGGATCCACTGAATTTAATTGCTATGAGTAAGTTAGGCCCATTAACCCTACTCACAACCTGTGACATCCCCTCCCCTTCTCTTTCAGAGATTGGAAGAAGCTGGAAACCGTCATAATGCATTGCCCTTCATTTAGGTCCTTTCTGTCTGTATTTCAACAAGGTACAAATAGGCAGACAAGCTGAAATAATTGCAAACAAAGTATCTTCAACTGCACACAGTTCATTTTTCATTCTGTGAAGGGACATATCCAGCATATCTTTGGGTGATACCATGAAGTGGTCCTAATAGCTCTGGATCTCCCCCTTGCCTCTCTGTTCATGACAAAAGCAATCCTTTGTTTCAAAACAAAATAAAATTTAACAGCAACACTCGCAGTAGCAACAGCAACAGGGAAGTTGCTCAGATAATTTTTGGGAAAAGAGCAATTTAACATTTGGTCTTGAGTGAATAGCAAGGTTAAAAGTTCAATCTGACTTGGTTTTCATACTGAGAAGCAGTACAAATGTCTTACATAAAAGTGGAACTCATTTCTGGAGGAGTGCCAACACAAAAGTATATATTTTGCATTTGTTTTATGAATGTAATTTTATGGTTGATTTTATGCTGGCCATCAGCATAGTATTATCACTGACCCTCTTGGGCTTGCCGATCGGAAGTTCGGCAGTTCAAATCCGCATGAAGGGATGAGCTCCCGTTGCTCTGTCCCAACTTCTGCCAACCTAGCATTTCGAAAGCACACCAATGCAAGTAGCTAAATAGGTGCCATTTTGGTGAGAAGGTAAACAGCATTTCTGTGCACTCTGGCACTCATCACGGTGTCCTGTAGCACCAGAAGCATTTTAGTCACGCTGGTCACATGACCCGGAAAGCTGCCTGTGAACAAACGCCGGCTCTCCCGGCCTAAAAAGCGAGATTAGCGCTGCACCCCATAGTTGAAATCAACTGGACTTAATCATCCATGGGTTCTTTACCTTACCTTATTATTAAAATGCTGTTGTTATTATTTATTACCCACCATTTACCCTAAGATCATTGGGTGAGTCACAAGAATTTAAAATACAACATTTAAAACAGTTTTAAAAAGCTTCCCCAAAAATAAACATTGGCAGTCTAAATCAGTGTATGTATAGATAGGTATAATAATAATAATAATAATAATAATAATAATACCACCAGACTACAAAGGAAGAACAAAGAAACAGTGGGGTCACTCAGAGGAGAAGATGGTGAAATGCAAACAGGGGACACAGAAAGGGCTGAACTCCTCAATGCCTTCTTTGCCTCAGTCTTCTCTGATAAAGAAAACAATGCCCGACCTGAAGAATTTGGAGCAAATGATTCAGCAGAGGAAACACAGCCCAGAATAACTAAGGAGATAGTACAAGAATACTTGGCTAGTTTAGATGTATTCAAGTCTCCAGGGCCAGATGAACTGCATCCAAGAGTATTAAAAGAACTGGCAGATGTGATCTCAGAACCACTGGCAGTCATCTTTGAGAATTCCTGGAGAACAGGCGAAGTCCCGGCAGACTGGAGGAGGGCAAATGTTGTCCCTATTTTCAAAAAGGGGAAAAGAGAGGACCCAAATAATTACCGCCCAGTCAGTCTGACATCAATACCAGGGAAGATTCTGGAGCAGATCATTAAGCAAACAGTTTGTGAGCACCTAGAAAGGAAATCAGCCCTGAGTGCTCACTGGAAGGACAGATTGTGAAGCTGAGGCTCCAGTACTTTGGCCACCTCATGAGAAGAGAAGACTCCCTGGAGAAGACCCTGATGTTGGGAAAGATGGAGGGCACAAGGAGAAGGGGGCGACAGAGGATGAGATGGTTGGATAGTGTTTTCGAGGTAACCAGCATGAGTCTGACCAAGCTGCGGGGGGCAGTGGAGGACAGGAGTGCCTGGCGTTCTCTGGTCCATGGGGTCACGAAGAGTCGGACACGACTAAATGACTAAACAACAACAACAAGAAAGGAATACTGTGATCACCAATGGTCAGCATGGATTTCTGAAAAATAAGTCGTGTCAGACTAACCTGATCTCGTTTTTTGACAGAATTACAAGCCTGGTAGATGAAGGGAACGCAGTGGATGTAGCCTACCTTGATTTCAGCAAGGCATTTGACAAGGTGCCCCATGATATTCTTGTAAAGAAGCTGGTAAAATGCGGGCTTGACTATGCTACCACTCAGTGGATTTGTAACTGGCTGACTGACCGAACCCAAAGGGTGCTCATCAATGGTTCCTCTTCATCCTGGAGAAGAGTGACTAGTGGGGTGCCACAGGGTTCTGTCTTGGGCCCGGTCTTATTCAACATCTTTATCAACGACTTGGATGATGGACTCAAGGGCATCCTGATCAAATTTGCAGATGACACCAAACTGGGAGGGGTGGCTAACACCCCAGAGGACAGGATCACACTTCAAAACGACCTTGACAGATTAGAGAACTGGGCCAAAACAAACAAGATGAATTTTAATAGGGAGAAATGTAAAGTATTGCACTTGCGCAAAAAAAATGAGAGGCACAAATACAAGATGGGTGACACCTGGCTTGAGAGCAGTACATGTGAAAAGGATCTAGGAGTCTTGGTTGACCACAAACTTGACATGAGCCAACAGTGTGACGCGGCAGCTAAAAAAGCCAATGCAATTCTGGGCTGCATCAATAGGAGTATTGCATCTAGATCAAGGGAAGTAATAGTGCCACTGTATTCTGCTCTGGTCAGACCTCACCTGGAGTACTGTGTCCAGTTCTGGGCACCACAGTTCAAGAAGGACACTGACAAACTGGAACGTGTCCAGAGGAGGGCAACCAAAATGGTCAAAGGCCTGGAAACGATGCCTTATGAAGAACGGCTAAGGGAGCTGGGCATGTTTAGCCTGGAGAAGAGGAGGTTAAGGGGTGATATGATAGCCATGTTCAAATATATAAAAGGATGTCACATAGAGGAGGGAGAAAGGTTGTTTTCTGCTGCTCCAGAGAAGCGGACACGGAGCAATGGTTCCAAACTACAAGAAAAAAGATTCCACCTAAACATTAGGAAGAACTTCCTGACAGTAAGAGCTGTTCAACAGTGGAATTTGCTGCCAAGGTGTGTGGTGGAGTCTCCTTCTTTGGAGGTCTTTAAGCAGAGGCTTGACAACCATATGTCAGGAGTGCTCTGATGGTGTTTCCTGCTTGGCAGGGGGTTGGACTTGATGGCCCTTGTGGTCTCTTCCAACTCTATGATTCTATGATTCTACTTTACCAAGGGTAGCTTTCTCCCTCTCTGCTAAGCTGATAGAGTTACGAGCTTGGTAGATCAGGGGAATGCTGTGGATGTAGTGTATCTTGATTTCAGTAAGCCTTTTGATAAAGTCCCCCATGATATTCTTGCAGAAAAGCTGGTAGGCTAGATGAGGTTACTGTTAGGTAGAATTGTAGTTGGTTGACTGACTGAACCTAAAGACTGCTCACTAATGGTTCCTCATCATCCAAGAAAAAAGTTGAGTGTCACAGGGTTATGTCTCGGGCCTGTTGTTGTTCAACATCTTTATAAGCAACTTTGATGAAGGAATTGAGGGGATGCTCATCAAATATACTAATAACATCAAAATGGAATTGGGATTCAGTATGACCTTAAGCGATTATAAAATTAGGCCCAACCAACAAAATGAATTTCAACAGGAACAGATGTAAGGTTCTACACATATGCAGTAAGAACCACCTGCAACAATGTAAGTTGCAGGGACATCTGGCTTGCCAGTAGTACATGTGAAAAGCATCTAGGACTCTTAGTTCTTGACATGAGTCAACAGTGTATGGGTATTTTGTCAGTATTCTTTGCTTCCTACATACCTAGAGTTCCGCTGTAATTTGTGATGAACAGTTACAACTCAAAGTGTTCAGGAAACTGCATTGCCTTAGGAGAAAGGGTTTTCCAATGGTGGTCACAGATCACTCTCTTCTAGTTTTCATAAGAGACAAATCACTTACATCACTTACCACCACATCATCACAGCTATCAATTTGCACATAAGTTACCAATCTGGCATCCCTGAGACCTCAACTGTTCAAGTGTTTGCAAAGAACCCTCATCTTCACTTCAGCAGGTAATAGTAATTCGCAGTCAAGGACCTTTAAATGTCAATTTTCCCCTCTGTTCATGGAAAGAGCTTTACAAAATGTATTTTTGACAATTGCCCTCAACGTTTTGTGCACAGAGGCAATCTTGCTTCGCTGGAAGTTTGGTTTTAAGTCCAGGCACTTTACTGGCTGTTTTGAAGTAGGCCACTTCCAATGTCAACATCCTTCTTCAAAAACAATTGATAAAGTCTTTAGATTAGATTACTGGATTGAATGCCAAACCACCAATGAGTAGGGATTCAGGAGAAATTTGAATCAGTATGTATCTGAAGCCAAATATATCAAATTAACTCTTTCTGAACTAATATGCTATCTGAAATACATCTATTCTTAGAAATTCACACTTATCTGAATTTTGCAATGCAGTTTTCCAACCAAACAGTGCTTACAAAAATGCATATATTAGGATAAAGTGTGTGTGTAAATGAAGACATTAGTGAAAACATACAAAAATGCATCGTATTAGGGGAAATTGCTTGCAAAAATGTGTACATTAGTCAAAATGGCATATAAAACATGCAAATTGCTGTAGAAGGTAGAGATCTGAATTTAAAACTGGAAAAATGGGAAGCTAAGAGAACTGAAATTGGCAGATCCTTCCATCCTTACCAGTGATAGACATGCTTGCCCCTGTGCATGACCCATTGAATCTATTTACCAACATTTCCCCACAAGGCCTCTTGCTATATGAGAATGTTACCATTAGCACCATTCAAGAAGACATCCAATGAGATAGTATATGACATCCAAATGCGCAAAGTATGGCATAACATTCTGGCCATGCTGAAGTTCCAAAGCCTCCCAATTCATGCAAAAACTGCAAGCACAATAACAATCAATTGTTATTTTCACTTATAACTCAAATGCAGTCACAGTGATTCAAACTTTGCAAACTGAATATTCCAAAAGGCATATCATGTGTTCAAAATCAAAGTAGTTATTGTGAATAAAGCAAGTTCTGTTTCATAGACTGAACATGAAGCAGATAGATGACTCGAGGCACCTCTCAGTAAATGATGAAAGTCACTAGCAAGTGTGTGTTTGCGTGTCTGTGTATCAATTAAAAAACAGTTTCATTTATCTCTTTCTGCACCTGAGCTGTATGCTCGGAGCCATCTGTCAAAAGTGTGTGCAAGGCAATAAAGAGCATTTTGTTTATCTGTGAATAAACAAAAAGACTCAAACAGGATTTCTGCAGAAGTGTGAGTAGCTCAACAATTCCATTACAATCCAGACTGGCAGTTCCCCTTTGAAAGACTCTTCCAGCAGACTTCAGATAGACCTATTCAGAAGGTGGATTTCAAAGATAACTACATCAAAAACACATCAAAAATGCATCCCACTTTCCCCCCTTACTATTGTCCATCATTTAATGAGAAAAGAAAAGAAACTCCATTAGAAAATTAGCAAAGGGAAAAGCAAATTTTGGTGAAATTTTCATGGGTGGGCAAAAGAGTTTCTGTTGTGCCCCATAGAAACCAGTCATCTCACTGTGGGGACTGCTAGACAATCTCTACACAAGCGACACACAATTGGCATTGACTAAGAGCTGTTCCATGTGATGATATGCTTTCAGATAATGTGCTTACCCCATCATAGAGCTACCACAAATCGAAGGAGTGCCACAAATGACCATCATTCAAAAGAAGAAAACTTCTTAGCGTGTGGATTTTGGCGAATCGGGACCAAACTACATATTACATTTATTAGGTAGTGATTTTGGGGTGTGTGTTTTTTGTTAATTACATTACAGGATCTGTGTGTGATTTCTACCAGAAATGTATAATGTAGGAAAGAGAGGTGCATCTCTTCCCACCCTCTGCATGGTTAGGGTACCAATTTTAATTTATTTTTTTAAAGCCACTAGCTGTGTGTCATGATGTTTTTCCATATTCTATTCTGATAAGGGTTGAAGAAGGAAGAGGAGAGCCCTCCCCCACCCCCGTTCACTACATTTCTGAGAGGAATCGCACCTTAGTCTTTATAATTGTGCCAAAAAAGAGGAGCCATAGCTATGTGCTGTGCAGTAAGTGTTCACATGAGGTTTGGCCCCTATTAATAATTCTTCCAAGAAATGATAGGAAGCCAGCAGTGGTTTCTATTTGTAGCACATTTAATAGCTATATCTGTGGAAAGTCAGTATGCGCTGGAAATTTCTACTTTTTCTACAGGAGCATATATATATATATATAAAACAAGAACTCCTACTCACTTTATGTTCAGGCAAACAAAACAAGCTGTTTACTGGGCAACTGAATGACACTGGAAACAAGTGTCTAAGCATGGAACATTGGAAGCAGTCCAATACAGAGTCAGCCCATTGGTCTATCTAGCTCAATATTATCTGTACTGATTGGAGCTACTGCCAGTCGGAGAATCTTTCTACCCAGAGAGGTCAGGGATTGAACCAGGGACCTTCTGCATGCAAAGCAGATGCTGCAATGCTGAGCCCTTCCACACGGAGCCTTAGCTCAGCCCATAATCATGAGAGGTTTGAAATTTAACCCCATAATGCTTAGATTTCTACTCTGATTACCACATGAAAATGACTTGAGTTAAATGTACCCCATGTGATAAACTTTATCCACGTCTCATATATGTGAAAGAAAACGGGCCAATCTGACAAGAAGCATCAAGAGTGGCTGAGAGCTGGAACTGCAGTGATGAATTTTTGGGAGAATGGGTTATTGGTTCATAGAAATCATAGTGTTGGAAGGTACCCCAAGGGTCATCTAGTCCAGGCATAGGCAAACTCGGCCCTCCAGATGTTTTGGGACTACAACTCCCATCATCCCTAGCTAACAGGACCAGTGGTCAGGGATGATGGGAGTTGTAGTCCCAAAACATCTGGAGAGCCAAGTTTGCCTATGCCTGATCTAGTCCAACTGCCTGCAATGCAGGAATCTCAGCTAAAGCATCCATGAGAGATGGCCATCCAACCTCTGCTTAAAAACTTCCAAGGAAGGAGAGTCCACAACCTAAGAAAGTTTTTCGTAATGTTTACTTGGAACCTCCTTTCTTCTAACTTGAAGCCATTGGTCCTACCCTCAAAGCAGGAGAAAACAAGCTTGCTCCACCTTCCATGTGACAGTCCTTAAGATATTTGAAGATGGTTCCAGCCCTCAATTCGGTATTTTGTAAAGCAGCCTGATTCAGCTAGAACAATTGGGAGGCTGCCCAATTTGACTTTGGAGTCAATTCTGCTTCATTTCCCCCAAAGCCTGCTTCATTTCAGGATCATAGTGGGTAAGACAATGGTTAAACCATACCCTACTCATACTGTGGTCTGAATCCAGATCATGAGTCCCTAAAACTTGTTTGTTGAAAAGAAACACAAACCTATCATTGCTGTGACCCGTATCATAGGCACAGCATTAGTTTGGTTTATTGATGTAGCGTTTGAAATCTAAATCAATAAGGCTGCAATTCAATGCACACTTAAGTAAAACCCACTGAACTCAATGGGTCTTACTTCTGATTTGACATGCATAGCGTGTCAAGAAAATAAAAGAAATTAAAGATGTTCCAAATTCTAATACTGCCTTTGAAAACCTCATCTTACATATGATCTGTATTACAGCTTTTCATTATTCCAATGTCTCAGTGGAATCTCCAGCAAGTCGTGCTTTAAACCCTCAGGCTAGATAATAAAAAAGTGAGAATGTGAGACTCTCAAATCTAAGCAATGCAAATAAAGCGAAAGAGAATATGAACTTCACGACGGCAGTTCAGCATTGCTAGAGATTGTTTTATGCAGATACAAGAAAAAAAGAGCAACAGCCTCCCATGATCCACATCAGATATAATGAAATTTGTTAGCCACTCCCTTTGGGTGGAGGAGCACAGGGTGAATAGATGTCTCACATAATTTATGCTAAGGATTTGTGCATGCTTTAAAAGCATTCTGATAAACAGTGTGCAGGATATGTGTGAGTTTTTAATGGAAGAGAACTGTTCCCTAGTTTACTAGCAGTTCTTTAAGTGCCCTCTCATGCTCACTTAATTAGAGTGACCCTGCCTCAAGTCTCCGCACTATATAACACAAATTAAAAAGAGGAAAACGGCAGGAAATAACAGAATAGAACCAGCTGCTATGTTTCCTCTCTGCCATGAATGGAAAAGCATCCTTCAATGGTAGCCTAAGCAAGGACTAGCCCTCTGCAACAGAAATGAAGACGATTCCCTGAAGAATAGGGGTGGGGAACTGGTTCTGACAGGTGGGTTGGATCCTGAACACCTCCAGCCCTCTCGGGTCACTTCACCATGATGACGGGTGATAGAACTTCGTAGAAAAGAAGCAGGAACATGTTCAACATGAACTTCTGGTTCTTCCCCTTCATCCACTGCAGGTACAGTTTAATCTGAAGCCACACCTCCAAAAGAATATTTGTTTCCGTTGCAGCATAGCTTGAATAGCCACATAAAAATCTTCCTTTGCATGTTGGGCTTTGAATCAAGCTTGGTAAGCACAGTTGCAATGGGCACTGTCTTCTGGAGAAGATGCTGCAGAAGATGCCATTTTAAAATGCAGCTAAAGTGAAGCCATTGCCACACCACGGCAACTGAGGTGGGAAGTGTCACAGTGAGACATGGTGGCAAAAGTAGTGGTTTAAGCATTGAGCAGGCAGGGAGTTTGACATATCTGGTCACATTAGATAATGCCACTGAAGTGGCAGGTAAACTTGGATAACAGAAAATGGTCTCAGGGGCATCCAAAAAGACTGAACAGGCCCAATTGGACTGGGGTGGGGGCTGGAGGTTTCCCACCACTGCTATAGAAGTGCCAAGACAGGGATCTGCTGCTGGGGGAGGCTGTGAGGAAATATACTAACCAAAATGCAGCTACAGTGGTACCTTGGGTTAAGAACTTAATTCGTTCCGGAGGTCTGTTCTTAACCTGAAACTGTTCTTAACCTGAGGTACCACTTTAGCTAATGGGGCTTCCCGCTGCCGCCACGCTGCCGCTGCACGATTTCTGTTCTCATCCTGAAGCAAAGTTCTTAACCCGAGGTACTATTTCTGGGTTAGCAGAGTCTGTAACCTGAAGCGTATGTAACCTGAAGCATATGTAACCCAAAGTACCACTGTACTTTTCGAATTGTACACTTCTCCCAATGTTATGATTTGGTTCTCTAGCCAAAAAATGTGCTAAACAAGAAATCACCCATGAACAGAAAGTGTGCACAGAAAAGGATGTATTAGGGGATCAGACTGTCTTTAGTTAACAGTACAGTATCTTCAAGCCTTGGCTCCTATCAGCATGAATGTATCCTAGGCCAATTAACTTGAGCCAATGCACACATCACAAGCAGCGATTTATTTTCACTTTCTCTCTTTGTTTTCCGGATGAGTGGTGATGTGCCAGTGTTAGTTATGTGAGATAATCAGAAAAGGATAGGACACCACTCTAGCAACATCCATGATTTGGGAAGTAGATATTGTAGTTCTCTTGGTCACATGAGTTGCCCCTGCATTTCCTGCTCCCATAATTCCATGCTAAGATGAAAAATACTTACATGAATGAAAAAACAAATTGTATTAAGTGGCTTGGTCCTAAAATGCAACCAATTTATTAACTAGTTCTGAGTTCCATAGACATCATTGTGGGAAAGTGAGAATATTGTGACACTTCATTAAAAGTGAAAGTCAGAAGAGTAAACAATATGGAATCAGTTGTATCTAGTTGCATTCACAGAAAGTGCTTGTGCTCACACAAGGCAAGGCATTCAGTTTCTCAGCTGTCCATCCTATGTACCTTGCTGTTTTCGAGAATCACCAGCCCTCAGGACCAGATTTAGCAGACATGAGCAGCAGCAGGATTGTGTGAAAATGTCCTCTAATACAAAGCCACTATTGGATTAATCCCAACATCTGCAATATCTCTCAGTTCTTGAAACATTGCATTAAAACAAAAGCATAGTCACTTTTGAGTGTAGGCCGGTTACTGTCAGAAATCTCTCTAATCTGGTGAAAGAAATGCTGTCAGACACACAATCCTTTTCCAGATGCACCTATTCAACAGATATGAATGAGCTATAGGATATTTAAAGAGCGAGGAGTATTTGGTGGATTAAGTGAATGCACAGAGCACAATGCAAATCAATCCAGGCAATGAGAAATTGCTTTGCTGTGATCTGTATTCCAGTAAGTAAACAGGAAAAACAACTTTGAATATCTAGTTATTAGTCAGCTATAGGATAAAGCAATTCTCCTCTATAATAATATACATTATAATCTCTTTTGATTTTGTTTGTCAATGGCACTTCCCTATTATTCAAGAAAGAACTTAGTGCCTTTAATGCATGCCAGGAGCTCTTCATGAGATGTATTAGGCAAGGAAAAAAGAACCTGAAACCACCATTGGTCAGCTTTTGAATAAGAAGAGATACTGAATGAGACATACTGAATGAGAGCCATCTCATTATTGATCTTTTTACCTTCAGCATTTTCTACTATATGCAAATTAGGGACTTAGATTATTGTTATTATTGGGTAAAACTCTGCCTTCCTAATGCCACATATTTCAGTGATACTGAGTTCAAATCTCTGTTTTTTGCTCTATACACACACCAGACATTTAAAACTGATGACTTCCCTCAGAAAATCCCAGGAACTGTATTTCATAAAGCATGCTGGGAAGTGAAACATTGTGAGGGATAAACTACAGTTCCCAGAATTCTTTGTGGTACTTACTTCTGAGTAGACATGGTTAGAACTACAGCCATAGTCTTGAACCATTTAGCCTTTCTCATGAAGCTAATCACAAGCAAGTTTCGCATTAGTAGTAGTAGTATTTCATGTTTGAAATAATTCCATAAATGTGCACAAACACCTGCACGGAACTTTGAGCCCTGATACAGTGGAAAAAGTTATGAGTCATAAGAGTAATAATAATAAAAGAAATTAAGGTTCTGTTTGATCACAGCAAAAGGAAGCAATGATGCCAAATGAGCAAAACATAGACAATTGCTTTCTGTCACACCCAAGATATGGTTCTAACCCTTGATTGCTCTTCAAATAAAAGGATCTCAAAGGTGTACAAGGGAACGGTTCCTGTGATTTGAGTTCCTAACTTTACACATTCCCAGATGAATAAAAGTAGTGAGGTGGCAAGTGATCTGAATAAACCAAAGCCTCAAGTAAAATTATACCTGAGTTTTTGGTAGTTATATAGGTCTCAATTCTTATTAGGAAATACCTGGCAACAAACATGGTAGACTAAAGTATGCATTTTGTTATTTTTTGAGAAGAATCTGGAGTAAAAACTGCTCAGAACTGAGCTGACAGAAATAAGTTGAAGATCTATGGCTTGAATTTGACAAGTAATAATGACTCTTTTTCATGGTGGGTAGCCTTTGTTGTAGATAGCTCATGTTGACTAGTGAGGCTGCACAGTGGGACCACCCACATATTAAAGAGATACAGTTTTAACATGATCCAATACATAGGAAGGTGTACACAATAATGTTGATTAAAAACAACAATGCCAAATAATTCTGATCATATATATATATACCTTATACCTCATTCACAGATGGAAATCATACAACAATCCACGTATCTGAAAGCTTACTTCAACAGGATTTCAGATTTTTCCAATGTATACAATGGACATTTAATTTTTTTGCATTCAAATTTGATTTGATGCCGCTTATGTTCTTAAAGGTGAGCTCTTGTTAAGGATTAACAAGAGTCTTGTCTCCAGCAACTTGCAGGCTGCAAGTCTCTTCTGAATGACATTAATGCCTATTGCAAGGGCCAGTCCTATTTCACTGACCTATTAAGAGTTCTTTGAGAATTTCTGCAGCCATATAGATAGAGGTGATCCAGTTGACATGGACCTTCAAAATAGCTTTTGATAAGGCATCCCACCAAAGACTCCTGAGGCGGCTTAGCAGTCAAAGAATAATAGGAGAGGCCCTTCTGTGGGTCAGGATTTTTTCTCCCTCTCTCATCACACTAGAATTCAATGACACCCAGTGAAGCTGAATGTTGGAAGATTCAGGACAGATAAAAGAAGGCACTTCTTCACACAGCACATAGTCAAAACTATGGAACTCATGCCTACAGGAGGCTGTGAACGCCACAAAACTAGATGGCTTTAAAAGAGGATTGGACAAACCCATCATTATTATTATTTATAAAACTTGTATACACCTGCCTTCATCTGAAGATCACAGGGCAGTTCACAACATAAAATTCATGGAGAATAAGACTTTCAAGGGCTACTAGTGCTCACGGCTATGCCCTGCCTCCATGGTTTGAGGTAGTGTTCTTCTGAATACCAGTTACTGCAAATCACAGGAGGGGAGGGTGCTCTTGCGCTTGGGTCTTGCTTGTGGGTTTACTACACGCACCTGACTGGCCACTGTGAAAACAGGTTGTTAGGTTAGATGAGTCACTTGCCTGATCCAGCAGGTTCTTCTTGTGTCCTTATGTAAGTGATTCTCTCAAGGCTCCTCTCCTTTAAAAAAAGTGATTATTTCTCCATTATTTGTAATCAGATTTTAGGACTCTCTTAGCTGTCCTCCCATGGGGTTTTAAAATAGACTTTAATGGTTTGGCTGCCTAGGCATATTGCCTTTTTTCTCAATTCCCCAACTCCTCTCCCCTCACCTCAGATGAGGCACCATCCATTAGAAACACATTTTAAAAGAATTTTATCAACTCTTACAAAAAATATAAAACGAATCTCTAATGTAAGGTATAATTAATGTACTTACACATATATAATGTGTTAGGGCGGAGGGATTCTGGTGCTAAAGCTGATGAAAATAGCAGTTGGATCTTTGCCTATCGTACATTTGGAAATACCATCAGAACAGAAGTAAATATACAGGGGAAGATCCAACACAACACTCCTCCTCCGTCTCCACCCTGCACCTCCAAGCATCCCCCCCAAAAAACTGCTTTGGAGGGCTGGGGACACACACCCCAAGCAGAGTTTTTGGAGGGTATGGTGGGGTTGGAGGAGTGAAATGCAAAACAGGAAGTCCTGTTGTAATAGCATAGTCTCCAATTGCCCCCAAAATACCAGGACCTTCACAAAAACCCTTAAGCCATCGTGGTGTCTCACTTTACCATGCAGAATGCCAAATTCCTCACTGCATGCTTTTCTTCCTGCCCCGCCCACCCACCCCTCAAAAATGCCCTCAAATCTTTCTCCACCTTTTCATTCATTGCTTTTTCCATCTTCTGGCCAGGGAAAGAGTTCTCATCTGCATGCTCTTATGAACTGCTAAGCAACATCATGCACAACAAGGAGAGTCTGCTGTGCATCCAAAATCTCTAAGGTCCCTGCACAGTTTCTTTGAATCGTTGCCTCACTTTTCATTGCCAGTTTCATTTGGGAACCTGAATTGAGCCACAGTCACCTGAGTGTGTAGTGGGCATTTCCTCTTTGGCTCCTGTTTTGAGAGGATGCAGGAGATTTGACCCTTCAGCTGGGCACTCTCTCTGGCTTAAAACGAACCAGACTAGATTCAGTGGAAGGGGATTTGGGGAGATGGGGCACAAGCTAATTGCAATAGTTTTATTTGGGCTGATTAATAAAATCTTTAGCCTTCATCCCATCCACACATTTGATGTGTTCCAAATCCAATAATAACCCCTGAATCTAAAAAGAAAATGCATATATTTATGTGAGGAATAAAATGGGTGCATAGCAACTCAAAACCCAGGCCCCAGTAGGTTAGGGGTTAGGAAACAGCACATTTATAGAGTTTTAAGGGAACTATAACCACTGATAACTTGTGGGGTTTTTTTACCAGTTTGTCACTGGTCAGGGGAACAGGGTTAATAGAGTACCAGTTTACATATACTGTACAAGCATTCCAATTCTGCACAACAGAGTGCTGTGCGTATCAATAAGATCAATGCATGCATTGCTGCATGGCACATGAGCTCTCCAGTAATAATATTAAGTGTGTGCATGAGGAGTGGGATTGCTTGAAATGACAAGTCACAAGCAGGAGATTGCTATTCTCAAGCTACATTCTGAATACATAGTGGATACACAGATCAAGGAAACCAGCTGAAAAATCATTGGCTTGAAATATGTCACTGTTTGAAGATGAGATCTGATTGATTTTTTTAAAATGCCCAAGCTTGTAAACAAGGAGAGAAATTGGCTAGAGGATTTGTGAATATTTTCTAGGGATAAACATCGACTTCAGGCACATGTTTGTGTGCAGAAAGCATTATGTGTATGTATATATGTACACACACACATATATATGGCGCTGTGGTCTAAACCACTGAGCCTAGGGCTTGCCAATCGGAAGGTCGGTGGTTCAAATCCCCGTGACGGGGTGAGCTCCCAATGCTCGGTCCCTGCTCCTGCCAACCTAGCAGTTTGAAAGCACATCAAAGTGCAAGTAGATAAATAGGTACCGCTCTGGCGGGAAGGTAAACGGCGTTTCCATGCGCTGCTCTGGTTTCACCTGAAGTGGCTTAGTCATGCTGGCTACATGACCCAGAAAAACTGTCTGCGGACAAACGTCGGCTCCCTCGGCCAGTAAAGAGAGATGAGCACCGCAACCCCAGAGTCATTCACGACTGGACTTAACTGTCAGGGGTCCTTTACCTTTCATACATATACATATACACATACACATACACATACACATATACATATACATATACATATACATATACATGTACATACGGAGCTGATCTAGTACAGCCTAATATATTAGGAGGAATGTGGTTTCTCCTAGAGCTTAAATAATGTGAGATAACTACCACTCTCTGCTTCTGTAGTCACAATTATTAACATAAATTGGAATTGCCACATCACACATTAGCATGCATTGAAAGGGCAAGAAAACCCACCCTTTTACTCCCATTAATAATCATGATTAAATTATATTGAGCAATAAGTCATCCATATTAACAGACTTTAGCAATAAATGCACTAAGACAAATGTTGTTTTGGGATGCAAGGGAGAGGAAAATAAGAAACAAGGATCAAATCCATTTTAAAATTCAGATAGAATGGCAGGAGTGTTCACAACTGGGACGAAGTGGATGGACCCAAACTAGAACAGATGAAATTTAGCATTTTTCATGAAAACAGATCAAGCACATCAGTAAGACCTGTTTGGTGGAGAATCTCAAGTTAGGAAGGCCTGTCAGACTGGTACATTTTTTCAACAGATGTCTAAAAACAAGCAGGAACCTTGATGGGACAAGGAATGTCACAGGGCAGGGCTTGCCACACTGAGAGCTCTGCTCTTGATAAAGGTAGACCAAACATTGGGGGCAAAGGGGATCATCAAAATTGCCCCGCTTCTGTCTACCATCATCAAAATTTTAGATTTAAAATTCTACAGAAAATTACAAGAGGCTTTTTCTGAGATTATCCAACTTCTCTCTGAATTACCAGAGGGAAGTTAAAAAATTCAGAAAGAACACCTTTTTAAATAACCTGTTATAGAGCAACAAGTCACCAGGCTGAGACTTAGTGACCACAGACTGCATCTTCTCAAGAGAAGGTAGGAACCCAACGACAGCTGTTGAGCAGAAGCATCACTCCTACAGGAAATCCTGAAAGAAAGCCACTTGTAAAACAGTACTGGGCATGATCACCTCCACAATATATAGCTGTTGAGCTGAGGCATTGATCCTGTGATGTGTAGGTGCTGCTTTTCACTGCCTCTGCACAACAGCTGTTGAGTGAAGGCAGCACTCCTATGAGGTGAGCGCTCATTCTCAAGCAGCTTGGTCTTGATTGGGGCTGGTGCTCCTGATTGGCCTGATTGCACCCCGCACCCCGGACAGGGTGGATTGTTGGGGGTTGAACACAGCCCTAATTTCCACTTCTCTTTCCATTTTTCTTAGAATTCTCTGATATCCTTATGCCTTAACAGCACCATTGACTTGGGAATATAATATAATGACCTCAAACCACCCCCAATTCATCTAACTCAGGCTTCCTCAAACTCGGCCCTCCAGGTGTTTTTGAGACTACAATTCCCATCATCCCTGACCACTGGTCCTGCTAGCTAGGGATCATGGGAGTTGTAGGCCAAAAACATCTGGAGGGCCAAGTTTGAGGAAGCCTGATCTAACTATTCAGGTTAAGCCAGTGCAACCCCAAGTAAATACTTGCATATCCTAATTCTTCCCCTCCCAAACATACAAAAATCAACCCATATTCTTATCCTGTATATATAAAAAAAACATTTCTAAGGCCATCTTATTTGGAGTTGAAAAACAGCTGGTGAGGAAACAGCTAAGACCCCCCTTCCCAACCATGGCTTCTGTGCTCAAATGCACCATCTTCCAAGGATGCTTTTCATTTTCATAACACTATGAAATTTTTATGAACATCAGTTTTCTCTTTCTTTTCTTTTTTAGAAAAACTAAGAAAAAAAATTGAGGCTTTGTTCCACTGATTTGCATCCAGTATGTTTTTTGCCTCTATTTCTATACCTTCTGTCAACTATCCAATATTTAGGCTGGTTGTCCCCCCCGCCCCCCGCCCCCTGATATTCCTGCAGCAATGCAATCCAGTCTGATGGGCAATCTTGTATGTTTAATATTGTGATTTAGAAATAGTCTTTTATCATCCCATTCAATATCTATTATTCCAGTTTATTTTGCCTAACCTTCAACGAGAGCTCCATATCACTGTAACTCTATGTAAATAGCCCTTCCATTTATCTACACCTCCTACTGTCCTTTCGCTTTGTTTTCTACCAGGTCATTCTGATAAATGGTGGGGGTTTTTTGTGGCACTAGGAATTCGATGTTCCACTAGAATACCAGAAGAGGAAAAGGTGGTGGTGGGGAGACAGACGCAGCTGCTTGTGAATTTCTGAATGATTTATTAATGTTTTCAGTCTCTAGTAGTCCAGTATATATCACAACTTCAGCTCTTGCATTTCAAATGACAGGAAAGCCATTTCATTTCCCCATCAATTTCAAAATCCTTAAAAGCTGTGGGAAGAGCTCGCCATATTCCCAAAGATCACCCTGAGAATAGAAAATATGTCATTTCGGTAAGCGGCAAAGACAGAAGATTTATAGGAACCATTCTCTCTGTCACTCTGCATTATTCCTGAGGTATGGAGTCAGTTCAAACATAATGCGAAACCATGGTTTAATACTGGGAGAACAAGTTGCAGCAAACCTCGGGCTCACACGCCACCCCCTTCTCCCCTCCTCCTCTGGTACAGCCACAAGGCAGAGTTTAGAAGCTTTCATAATCTTTTCTTCTCTGTGTTATTTACTCAAATGTATTCCTTTTCACACACCACTTCCCCTAATATACTCCTTTTTGTAAACAATGCTTAGCTGGAGAACTGCATTGCAAAATTCAGAAAAATGTGACTTCCAAAGGATAGCTATCTTTCGGGCTGCGTATTTTTTCAGGAAGTGCAAATTTGGAAGATTCATCATTAAATGCGAATGACTCAAATTTATCCCCCATCCCTGAGCACACCTTATGATCTTTAAATTGCTTTGTCGGTGATTGGCCATTTAAAGACATGGGTTGGTATATATAGTTGCTTATGTTGTTTGGATCTGGTTTTGTGCTCAGACGTACTATTCACCAAACCTGCTGCTTGAGAGGACTTACAATGTGGGCCTTGTTGGAAGGCAATAGTTAAAGGCACTCACTCTGATCTTAACCCTATTTAATCAAAAGTAGCTCCAGTTTATTCCCATGGGATTCACTCCCAACTATGAACGATTTGGATTAAAGCCAAAGAATATGATGGTTATTTCACAGGAAAGAAAAAACAAGGCGTGATTGCAGACCTGTATCAATCAATTCCAAAGACATTTATATCCTCTAATTACAATACATTCCCTCCTGTGTGGTTCTGTAAAATTGCAAGGATATGCAAATCCTTTTTACAATTTTTTTTTGTCTTTTCTGTCTATTGACTTAGCCCTCCCTCTGTTTTTATAAATTTAGCCAACTGAGAACTTGAGCGCTGTCCAAAGCCTTTGAGCACTGGGTAGTTTATACACCTCTCTAATTATTTTTGAATTACTGATGTATTTGGCATCAAAGTTTCCATTACATCAAAGAAAAAAACATTTTGAGGCTTATACACACTAATCTCACATATAAACTCATTTAACCTGTCAGACAATTGACTCTTCATCTGTAACGCCTCAGCCTACTGGATAAGGATATTATCCTCTTACACATGCTACATATGTTGACAATAGAGACAGACAAAGACAACTATTGCCATTTCAGAAATGTTTGTTTCAGGCATTGACTTGAATAGAAATAGGACTGCACCCAAGTTGTATTTCCTGCTCATATTACTCCACTAGAGTTCAAAACATTCTTTCTTTGTGTAGATACATAAATGGATTTCTCCTAAGTCCCTTTCAGAAGAGTTGTGGTGCCTCCATGCATTCATAGCTGCTCTGGAGCACAAGGATGTCATCACAGCAAAATATTTCACCCTCTGCATATTCCAACAAATGCCTACAATGTGCCCATGCACACAAACATGTTTCAGGAAGGGTGAAACACTCTATGTGGGGCTGCCCTTAAAGATGACTCAGAAACTTCAATTAGTCCGAAATGCAGTTGCCAGATTACTAGCTGGGGTTTCATTTAGCTCTTATATAAACTCTGTTTTAAAGTAGCTGCATTGTTTGCTAGTTTCTGGGTCCAATTCAGGGGGCTCTCCTTAGTGTTTAAAGCCCTAAATGACTTAGGCCCCAAATATCTGAAATATTGGATCCTTTCTTACAGAAATGCTAGGGTGTTCAGTAGAGGAAGCCCCCTTGGTAGTACCACTGCTCTAAGAAGCTCAGGGGTAGTGGTGGCCCAGGAAAAAGCATTATCTTTTTAGACCCTGAGTTGCAGAACTCCCTCCCCACCAAGGTGCATCTAACACCTTTGCTGAACAGTTTTTATCAAATGCTGAAGACACACCTCTTTATCCTGGCCTTTGACACTTGGAATGTATATTTTTAGGACCCACCCAGTCCTAAAGTCCTAAGTCCAAGTGCATGTCCATAGGATGGGTGGGCTTGAAAGTCACCTATCCAATTGTCCACATGGTTCTTTTCACAAATAGTTGTCACATCTTGGAATTTGCAGTGGCAAACAAGTGCCCAGAATTTGTAGGTATCAACCCTGCAAATCTGTGGGTGGATCAACACACAAGAAATCCAACACTATAAATAAGTCAGAAATTAGATTGTTATAACAAAAGAGGGAAAACTCTATGGAAAATCACATACAAAAAATTTCTGCACTCTGGCGCCAACTGGTGTTGCATGTTTATAATGTGTTCAAATCACTGCTTTTTTACTAATGTAGCTGAGTCCATGAAATTGACCATAATGCCACTGTACCACACCACACCACAGCAAAATGAAGATAGTCAACTGAATTCTGTAAATTGTATCTGTCCCTCAGCTCCCATACCAGACTGCAAGCAGGAGGTGAACCACTTCTTACCTGGTAGGCACCCACTCATTTACTAGTAGGTGAACATCAGAGTGATGCAAAAGTCTTGGCACAGGCATGAAGCTGTATCCAATGGTTTACTGGCACTAGCAGAAAACACTTCTGCCTGCAAAATGTGGGGTGCACAATTTCTTTTTTGCTGATTTCCTCCATCCACTGAAGCCCATATACCATACTATTCCAGAGGGTCTCACAACTCCCAGCAGATCCTGGGGGTTGTTGTGTGAAGGTGGGTGTGGCGTTTGCCCATTCCTTGTGATTTTGTTTGTACAGGGGGATGGAAATGGTTAATGTAGATTGACCAATGAGAAAGCTCAGAGGTGGAGCCTACCTGGTTCTGAGGCCCAGCCCAGGGGTCTTACCATTGGGAGATAGAGGAGTCAGAAGAAGAAGAAGAAGAAGAAGAAGAAGAAGAAGAAGAAGAAGAAGAAGAAGAAGAAGAGGAGTAGTAGTAGTAGTAGTAGTTTGGATTTGATATCCTGCTTTATCACTACCCGAAGGAGTCTCAAAGCGGCTAACATTCTCCTTTCTCTTCTTCCCCCACAACAAACACTCTGTGAGGTGAGTGGGGCTGAGAGACTTCAGAGAAGTGTGACTAGCCCAAGGTCAGCCAGCAGCTGCATATGGAGGAGCGGAGACTCAAACCCAGTTCACCAGATTACGAGTCTACCACTCTTAACCACTACACCACACTGGCTCTCAGAGTCAGAGTCAGAGTCAGACAGAGCCAGTAAAAGATGAACATAGCAGTTGTGACAGCTAGAGTGAGAGACAGGGATAGAACTGAGAGAGAAGAATGTGACAGTGTGAGATAGTGCCACATCTAGTAAAGGGTGTGCATTTGAGAAACCATTCTGAATATATTTAAAACTTGTTTGTTCTTCAATAAACTTTAATCTTCGTTGTTGACTTTACAACCTGACTGAGACTCAGTATTTCACCAGAAGAAACCTGGTTGGTGGCAGTGGAAGAATAAAGCAGTGGTGTACAGGTCAATAGTCTGAAACGACCGGGGGCTCTGTACAAACTCCACAGTGGGACTCAGAAAATATTGGGTGTGCCAACTTGCATGAATGGAAATGCTTTCCACTAGCTCAGAGCCAGCATTAGATGCAGCCTATGGAGATCACTGTTTAGTGTAGACCCATACGTCAGTGAGAGAGCACTTGTTTCCCATGCATAAAATCCCATATTCAAAACCCCTGGGTTAGCTAATCTGTGTCCCTCCAGATGTTGCTGAACTACAACTCCCATTGGCCATACTGGCTGTGGCTGATGAGAATTGTAGTTCAGCAAGGCTAAAACCCCTGGGTTAAAGGATCTGAGGCAGCAAAACTAGAAAAGGTCTTTCCCCAAGCCCTCAGAGAGCTGCTGCTAATTAAGACCACTCAGTAGACATACTGGGGCAGATGAGCCAACAATGTGAGTCATTCTAAAACAGCTTGAGATGCTCCTAAGCTTCAGAGCTCTTTTGCACTCACTGCACTCATATCATTTTCTCGATGCTGATATGGAGAATGGCTGCACATTCCTCTATCTGGAGCTCTTCCCTCATTGGAATTCTGCTATCAGCCCGACAGGACCCGTTCGGCTCCCTCCTTCTCTGAAAATCAAATGCCAGAGAGTTCCATTCTATTTGAAAGTCGAATACTTTCCTGAGGAATTGTTTCCACAGTGATTGCCAATTTTCTGCTTGAGAGCATTATGATCCAGCATGAGCCTTTTTGGTTGGGTCTTTCCTACTGCTTGCGTCCCAGGGACACTGGATAAGTGACTGCTAAAATTTCTTCCCCCACTGCCATTCCTGTTAACATTTACAGAAGAAATCTACGCACCTGCTAGAAGGTAACAAAAGTACTGGGAATATAAGGTTGGAGAGGAAGTGTGTGACAAGTCATGGAGATTTTTAATAAAGCAACCATGTTGAGCCCACCATGAAGGATACTGATATAATCAAGCGACAGGATGATAAACAATTAAGCAGGGTAAAGAAAATCCCTACACACACACAAACACATATGTATATAAAATCACCACACAGCAGGCATGCACTAGCTAGGAATGAGAGACAGTCCCCAGTGTGTTTTCCTGATAGGAAGAATTCGTTTCAACTCCAGATTTCAAGGAGAACAGCATGCTGAGGTCACCTCTTGACACACTTGAAAACAGCTGCTCCAGAGCATATGCTAAATGGAATCTTCTATGCTAAGATACAATCTCTAAGTCAGCAGCAAACCCAGAAGCATCCACAGTTAACTCAAGGCACAGCAGGGATAAAATGTGAGTACGCTGGGAGGAACATGATAAAAGCGGGGTAGAAAAACACCACCAGATAATCTGTCACTCACACATGAAGTGATACTGTAGTAATGTGTAATATATATTCTGCTCCGGTGTGGCGTGTGGCAGAATGCTGGTTTTTAAGTGTGGTGCAATTGAGTTAACGGACTACAGAGCACAGGGAGAGTGAGAAAATAAGCCTCCTGCAGGCCCTGGTTTTTATATTATTTGCATACATGGAGAGATCCATTATAATGAACACATTTTCAAACTGCAAAATTGAGATTCAGTTGAGGGACTGGAGATAAGCCAGGGAAGAAGCACTTACTATTTGCTCTCGGGAGAGGACTGAAGTTAATGGCAAAACAGAGCTGCTGTTGCAATAGGAAGCCCTGGAACCTGATGGTGATGGTCTTGCCGTTCCCTTTCCCCCGCTCCCCCTAAAGAAAATTAATTGAATTTAGTGGTTACAAAAGATGCTGTGCTAACAATAGTGGAAAATTAATTCCAAGATGCTCTTCTGCAAAAGAGACACATCACAGCGACAAACAATGCACTGATAGTTGGTGTCTCTTTAATTTCCTTCAGCTCTGATTTAGGACAAGATCAAACATGCAGTTTTAAAGGAAAACAAAATTGTGTGTGTGTGTGTGTGTGTGTGTGTGTGATATCTCCCCTTTAGTAAATGCCCCCAATGAATCTAGATTACCCAGGACTGGAAAGTCCATGTAGGAGAAGGAAAACTCTAATCCTAATTCTCCCTTGCCATGTGGCTATACTCATTCATGATAAAGGCTTCTGGAGTAAACCCTGAGGAAAAAAATCTGTACCCGCTGCATTGCAGGACAGATTTGAGATAAGAAAATGCTAAGGAATAAACCTTACAGAAATCCAGAGTGGATCGCCTAAGATGGTTGGATGGCACCTTCTATGCCTCCTTCCAGCAACTCCTGCAGCCCAGCTGGTACCAAACATATTGCTCTGCTTTCCTTTGGACCAAATCAGTGAGACGAAATCTTCTCATCTGAGCAGCCTAGGCCCTCCATACACAATGCTCAGGCTTGCACTGCTAATACAGGGGTTTGACTTCACCCCTGGAGGTGAACTCCATTGTCCCTCAAGACAGATGAATGCCAACAACAAATTTGTTGTCATGAAAACAGACCTTGAAACACCACCCCCAGACACACACACCCTGAGGGAGGAGAGCTAACTCAGGAAGTTTGGGTGTGATGTGGAGGGTCCCCCCCCCCCAGTTCTGGTTTTCTAAACATATCCATATGAAATTGTACTCTGTTCAGCAGCGTCCCAAATGCCACTCTTAGATAAATACATAAAAATTAGGAGCAGTTCTTCAGCCCTGCCCCAAACCTAATCACCATTCCGTGTGAATGATAAAATACACCAGGCATTACATTTGGATTGGTCTGACCTGGGACCATTCCTTACTGAGTAGCAATGCTAAAAATCTTTGTGATACTCTGTTTTGTGTCAATATATTACCATTATAACTCCCAGTAGGAGAGTCACCTGTTCCACTTACATATTGATGTGTGCATCATACATTGCAATGTTTGTCCCATCTGTTTGCAAAGGTCCTTTGAGGTTCTTCCCCTACCTGCTTAGGAAATTTACTGTAAGACTTAATACATTTCATTATGGGAAATATCTTTCTTCTTCTGACATCAGCTGAATTTTATCTCTTTTTATTCTCAGCAAAATCCCCTTGTACTAAACTAAATTATTTATATCCTCCCCCATTGTTTATGTTCTTCCAGTGACTTTGCTGTGCATTTTCTGCACTGCTCTCCTCTTAGGCAACCCAACCCTTAAGGAAAGCTGGAGAAAATAATTAATTAGGTGAATGCCAACGCATATCTCCCTCCCTGCAAATCTGAACTAGAAAGTTGATGAGAGAGAAAAAGAAGCAGAACCAACCACAGGACATGAGATGGTGAGGCAAAAAATGCTGAATGTTTCCAGCAGGGAGATAAATGCTCACTTCAAAGTAAAAAACTGAAGTAAATATTCAGTTAATTCTTCCTAAGTGTGATAAACCCCAGAAATATAAGCCAAACACGAAACTCTAATGTCCCAGGAGACTATACTATTAGATTCGGTAACCTTCTCAACAAAGCTATCAAGGCTAATGGTAACATTAATAGGAGAACGCAAATCAAAAGGGTTCCCTGAAGCAATTTACATCAAGTCAGCATAAGGGAGCAGAAGCTATATTCTGAAAATTAACACCTAGTCAGGAGGGAATAAGGACAAGAAAGGCACACTACTAAAACCTCATGCATACAAAAATATGCACCAAAAAGCTCTTCCTTCCTGTGGTGTTGGATGCTGAATACAGGCTTTGAAGCAAATCCAAAGGTCAGAGGTCAGGATACCAACATGTATTTGGATTTGCCTGCTGGGATGGTCTTGCACTGAGAGTCAATCTGCATATCAACCTTTGAGTGTGTGTTTTTTTTTTATGAATGCATTATAACACTTCTCAATGGTGCACAAGCTGGGGAAAGACCATATCTCAGTGGTTGGGAGCTCATGCTTTGCCTAGAGAAGGTGCCAAGTTGAAACCCTGGCATCCCTCTTTAGGGAAGTCTTCTAGGGATCCAGTACCATCGCATTGGGCTTGATGGACCAAAGATCTAACTGAGCATGAGGCTGTTTTGTGTGTCTTAAAGGTAGAAGTTTGCAGAACAGTGCTTTCCCATTTGCCTACCCCTGTGCACCTCCTAGCTCTATCTTGGGTGCCCCCGCAACCATCCAGAGCAGATTAAGGCAAAGTGCAGGGAATGCACAAGGTATGAAGAAGGGAGAAAGTCCTGTTGTGCAAGTGTAAATCCTTAGCTACTTAGTGCTCCATTGCATACAAGCCAGAATTTTCAGCATTGCAGAGGCAGGACAGAGAGACAAAAATGATATTCTGGAGAACCAAATTGGACTCTAGGTTTGCTCTGTATCTGTGCCCTTAAGCATAGCCCCACTCCCTCAACTGCAAGTGCAGAGGGCCTGATCAGAGCAGGACCACAGTATTGGGGCAGCAGGGGTGTGTTTGTCACCCACCAGAGTCCCACTCTGGACCACACACACATACTACTGTTCCGGCAATTTGTGCTTTAAACAAACCCTTGCCCTTAAGGGCACAGATAGAGATTGAAAGTAACACCTAGTTTAGCCCTAGCTCTGCACAAGAAGCTGTGCTGGGGAAGTGGCAGGATTTCTCCACATGACCATTCTCTCCTTGCTGCCCGCCCCACCCCCCGCTCAGTTCTCAGTTCCACGATCATTTCAGCTCCTTGAACTCCCATACTCATATTAGCTTTTCACCAGCCAGCCTTTCAAACAGCAGTCTGAAATAGCAACTGACTTTCAGCGTTGCTCTGGGCTTATGCCTTGCTGAGGGGATGCCTGAAGTTGTTCCATTGCTTCCCCCCCCACACACTATATCATTTGAAGGTACAGCGAATTGCTGCTGCAGCCTATACATCTCTTCAGTTCCAGTCTCTGAAGGTCGATTCTTTCTCTGAGGTAGAAATGAGAAGCTGTCTCTGTATGTGAGGTGTGGATAGCACAGGTTTACAAGAAAGGCATTGCAGAGGACATTGGGGCCCCGAGGCCTATACAGCAATCATTAAATACAGGAAGAGCAAGGAAGTGCATTGAACTTTTTATCTTTTCTCTATGGCTCCCATTATGAACAAGTTGTTGAGGCCCATTCCCAAGAGTTACAGTGCCAGGAAATGGAAGGTACAAGGTAGCCCTGTAATAACGTTAAAATAACACTTAGGAATAGCAGAATGGGTGCGTGTGGAGAGAGAATGGAAGCTTGGAAAGCAAAGGACAGGAAGGCAAAAGGCATTATTCTTTGGCATCAAAAAATCCCCCTTCCTTGGCATCAGTTTCTTTGAGAACAGCAATAGGCTTAAGCCTGAAATGTGTTTTCCGACAGAGATTCTGAACCATAATTGATCCATTAGATTAGAAGTTGTGATCATTCCTGGTTATGTGTTTTCTCTTTTCCCAACAGCCTTTTGGGGTGGGTGAGTGAGAAGATAGTCTACCCATTTGCTCAGGGAGGAGAAGCCAAAGGAAATGCTATTTTATAAATTTATAAATAGCAAATGCTATTTCCAAGGGTAAAGGTGTGGGGGGGTCATTAAGGTAGCAAAGGGAGTGGCTCTGTTCCAGATGGCAAATGTGTGGCTTGCTGGTAGTCAGAGAGACAAGGGCCAGAGTTGAGAGTTGAATTATGTGAGCTAGATGCTAGAAATTTGCAGGGCTGCAGGCTGGGCAACTAGGAGACAGAGCTATGCCTGATTTCTGTTGAAAGCCAAGACTGTGGCTACAAGAGAAGCAAGACCCCCTTTGGGTTTTATTGTTGTGAACCCCTCCACTATAGGCTCAGGTGGTATATATGCATAAATAAAGCATATATCATAAAGACAACACCATCTCTGCTTGTGATGGACTGACTGGATGTGGAGGAGTGGTTGGAGGCACCAGCTGGGGAACCTCCAGGGGAAGAAGAAGGTTCAGAGCCAAGGGATTGGTGGTGAGATGATGATGAGTAGAAAGAGGAAGAAGAGGGGGAAGACTGGGAGGAAGGTGTCAGAAGCTAAAGAAGCAACAGTGTTTAATGAGCAGGAAGAGGCTGGTGCAGAGAGAAGTCCAGAATCAGGGACAGGAGAGGAGCGGGGCCAGGAGACAGAGATGAGGCAGGCTGCTGAAGAAGCCAGGGAGTCTCCCTCTCCTGCTGTGACCAGCTCCCCTCCCCCCCTGGTCTCCCAGAACATGGAGAGGAATGAAGAGGGCAAAGCAAGGAGAGACAGGACAATGGAGCCTTAGCCTGCTTGGGAAGGAACTGGGGGAAGAGCCTTAGAGAGCAGTGGGAAGGTGGGGAACTTCAGTCCTTGCAACTGCCTCATTAGGGCAAGACCTACTGGGAAGAGTTGCTGTGATCACTGAGCCTGCCCTGTTTTTGGTTCTTTGAATAAAGAGTGAACTTCACTGAGTTTTATTACTGACCTTCTCCTGATTTTGGCTCCTGACACTGCTGTACCTCATTCCAAAGGAAACACAAACCCTCTAATCTCACACTGCTCAGAGATTGGGGTGGAGTGCAACAATGCAAAAGAACTTCTCCATTGTACTATTACCAACCATAGCTCTAAAATCTTCGGCTTTGTGTTCAGAATGAGGAGAAGGCACTGCAGGCTTTCTTTTCTTAAAGCCCCACTGCCTGTGCCAGAGTAGCCAACTGATAACTCAAATAAAAGAAAGGTGGGAGGACAAGAAATGGCCCTTTGGGGAGTGTTGTGAATCTTAAGCTTTTGTTAAGTTTCACATGTACACAGGAAAGGGAAGAGTTACTGTAGAGTTATGTTACATTTATTTCTTTCAAAAATTTATTCATTGGCTTTCTATGAAACTTACTCAAGGCAATCTACAGCTCCAAAAATAGTTTAAACCCAGCCGTTTTAATAAATAGGAATACAATAGCAAAGATGGAGACATTGCATAGCCACCAAATTCAGATAAAAATGCTTGAAACAGCAAAACAATCAAACAAAAAACTTCCAAAAGTACTGGAGGGGGAGGGACAGTGAAATGACCCTGCAGAAATCCATGGGAAATGTCATGATCAGCAAAAATGCCTACCATCAAGGTGGTTTGATGGCCCAAAAAAGGCAAATTCAGTAGGTTTTTTTAGTTCTTCAGATAGGGCAAGGCAGCACACAGCAGAGCCAAAGTTAGTTCCTTGGGCAGGACCAAAGTGTGGAATCAGAACCATGGATAATGTCCTGCAGAAAACACCAAACATCCAAGTTGTTTCAGCAAGGTTCCAGAGCAACTGGCTAAATTTTACAGTAGGGACAGGTGGCCACTGACTGGAGGCCATGCCCCCTGAATGCTGTCTCCTGATCATTTGGAATGCTGGTTCCTTCTTCTGCATCTGTTAATTTTTGTGAGGTAACTGAATCTCCAGCTGTGGGAATCTCTCCTTAGGACTCTCTTTATCCCCCCCACCCCAGGAGTCTGTGCACCAGACATCAGAGTCTGGCAACAAAGCTGTCTCCTAAGGGCTCAGGAAATGAGAGGTGGGATCTGGTGCCTGAGGATTGAAACAGGATGGAGCAGGGAATAGATCAATTTCTTCTGCATTTGCTGGAGGACTCAGCATCTGAGGATTGCTAGTCTAGGGCCTTGACATCAAGACTGTTGAGCAGCTGATACTTGGCACTGAGAAAGCAGCAACTCATTTCCACCTCCCCCTAAATCCTACAGATAGAGGAGCATGCAAAAAGTCTTAATGAAGGCTTTGGATTTAATGCATTCCTTACAACCACCCCAATCTCTGTACAGTGAACAAAAGTTTTGTGACCTTGTGTAAGGAAGTTAGAGGGTTAGTCCATAAGAAATGGACAGAAAGAAACATATTGTAAACTTTAAATATATACAGGCATCTTCTCTTGAGTGTTCATGGAGTATCATGTCTACGTTGTTTGGTACAACAGATTAGTTTGCTGATTCTGTGTTTGTCCTATAAAATGACACAAATATTATGGTTAAAAACAAAATTGCAAGGTTTCAAACTACACATAACTCCCTGTATAAATTAGGTAGCAAGGACAAGGATTGTGAATTCTTCATGTGCAAATGAAATCTATAGAAAGTCAAACCCCCCACAATTCTTAGCAAGCTCCCACATGCAAGAAGAGTAACATGGCTTTCCATTCTGTTAGTAATTTCCTTGTGAACCAACTTCCTTAGAACACTGGGCCATAATAACTATGCAATGCTTCCCTCCCTTTGCCAGAAATAAATGCATTCAGCATTTTTACAAAAAAATGACTTCTCCATTAATGTGATTTGCTGTGAACCAGGAAGGGGGGAAACAAAGTTTAATATGGCAGAATGTTCCAGTTCTTATTGCTGTTCAGTAAAATCAAACTGCAGGCAGGCAGGACAGAAAGGGAAAGAAGGAATTCAGGGAGAGGCAGATCAAAATCACAAAAAACATGCCCTGACAGCCTACCAGAAAAGTCCATTAAAAAGCAAGCACCCAGATCAAGCTCCTCGAACATGCTGGTGCTGTTCCTGCCATGCAGTTTCATTTCATTTGCTCTGAAAAATAATGTTACAGTTGGAAGCTTTTGTCTACCCCATATTCAGTATGCTAAGATGCTAATCTCTTTAAAATGATTGTTCTGGAAGGGATTGCTTTGTAAAGGAGCTCCTCTTCCTTTTCTATATTTGTTTTGAATAGAGAAGAAATCCTGGAGATATATGGATATATATATTATATGTATGAATTTCAAAATAACCCGATCATACGTGTGTCTCATCAGAAATTCTGATGACTGCTGCTGGAAAGGAAGGGATAGAGGGATCAAAGTATGGTGTTCTGCAGCTGTATGTGTGCTTTTTTGTAATAGTTGTATCTACTCTGCCAAGGTAACTCTTGAAGTAGAAAATCCTATGCAGGTTTCTGAACCCTTTGCTTAACGTGCGGCAAACCTGTCACAGCACGTTCAACAAACACAATACAAAGAAGCAAGTATTTTCCAACTAAGTGGATAGTTCTCACTGACATTTTGTCACCACAATCCAGGAAGGTTTGTTTGGTAGGTAGGTAGAGGCTTGGTCTCCCAGATCTATATTTATAAAGTGAAATTGTTTGGGTGATATCCAAATAAATCACAGAGCAGACCCATTGAAATCAACAGACTAAAGTAAATTTAGCCCATTGCTTTCAATGAATCTTCCCTGACTATGACTAACATAAAATTCATATATGTTTTTAACTGAGCACACCACGGTAATCAACTGACCCAGATTTCTTCCCTACTGCAAGAACTACAGCAGTGCCAAACATTCTTCAGTTTCAACTTCTCGACAGAAACTAGCTTTTTTTTGGGGGGGGGGTTAATTCACCCTCCCCAAAGTTCTTAGGTGTATACAAAAAAATCATGTCTAACCCCATGGCCCACAAGTCATATCAGTATTATTTTTCACTAGGCCTGTTGCTCCCCTCCCTCAATTTCTCAATTAATTATAGAGTTGGTCCCAGAAAGCCAGAGATCAAACTGAACAGAATAATCTTACAATGACACATGGGGTGAGGGGATGGAGGGCAGTGAAGATGGAACGGTGGGGGGAGGAAACAGTTTGTGAAATTTAATAAATCCAACACGTTTTGGGTATCCTTCCTTGGGAACTAGAAGAAACCACAAGAGGAACATATACTCTTGTTATATACCATGTACCATAGTGGCTAGCCCAATATTTTCGAATCCTCTGACTGGCAGCATTTCCCCAGAGTTTTAGACAGAATTCAGTACCATTACCTACTACCTGAACATACTATGTACTGAACATGGGACCCTGTGAATACTAAGTATTAGTTGAAGGACTGAGATATGATCACTCCCCAAAGAGAGGTGACCCAGAGGAAGGGTTTTATGACCAAAATGTATTGGCCTTATTATTTCAGTACAAGTTCCCAGCACTGATTGAGGTCTCCTTCTCTCTTCTTTTTCTTTACCATGGCCAATTAGGGTTAGCTAAATGATCATTCACTGAGAGCAACTGTGGGCAATATAAATGCTGGCAGGGGAGAATGGCAAAACGAGGAGGCATTTTCCATGGAAAAACTTGGTTAGTTTTGGCAGCTTGACTTAGTACTTACTAGCTTTTCATCAAGTTCACTGTCTAAAGATAAAATATTCTATAGCCTAAATGGCTGTAGTATCAGCAATCATGGGAATAGGTGAAGATAAAATAAATATACGGCTAAAGCATGCATCAAAGGGCTATTCGAAACATAGCATTAAATAGTATTATTGATTGATTGAGAAAATTAATTTCTTCTATTTTTCTGACAGTGCAACTGAGTAAAGGAGATATACAGAGGCAAATTTAGGGCAGCATGACTGGTTCTGCTGCACTGGGCACTGAGACTAGGGTCCCCTGCAAGACATCACTGAAATTTGAAAGACCCTGGAGATATATTATTATAGCACAAGGATCAACATACATCCATGTTGAATGGCAAACACCTTTTCAAAACTCTTGTTTTGGGGAGGTGTGTCCAATAGAATATAAAGATAATATTTGCCTAATCCACGGTTGCATTTGAAGGATTAATTACTTCATGTTTCTGCAGTTCTTGAAGAAGAAAAGCACTACATAAGTGCTGTGCCATGTTGTAATGTGCAACAAGAATCTGGAAATGAGAATTCTCTATCTCATCAAAGGCAGGCTTTTGGCACTTGCTGTTTATTAAGTGTTCCCCCCATTTGTCTAGCCATTCATTCAGAGAACCAATTGCTTATTATTCTCTGTGTTGCCAGGAGATACATTTGAATGGTTCTGAATGCTCTGAAGGAGCAGCAATGAGCTTCCGGGGAGTCAGACAGCAGGGAAGAACATCACCATAGGAATACTATTCTACTGTAACTTTTGCATATTCGAAAGGTTTTATGTACAGTAACGGAAGCATGTTCTAAGCAATAAATGTTCTATGCATTATAAATCTGGCACCAGCATGAGCAAACCCGGAAGAAAGTAAGGAGACCAATGATATAAAAATTGAAATAGCTACAGGATAGGAAGAGAATATAAAAAGAAGTACAAATTGGGAAATTTGTCAACGTAAATCAAAACTGTTGCTCGACAGAGAGTATCTGTTACTGCAAATTTGCCAAGAGTGACAGTGTTCACTTAAGCATCTCTTCTCAGTAAACTATTTGAGCACACATTGAAAGTTAAGTTTGAGATAGGGTGAGTTTCTATATCGCAGGGCTATAAAAAGAACCATTTTTGAGCTTAATACTAAACCATACACAGCGTTACAGCACAGCCTCAGGCTCACTTGCCCGCCCCTTCCTATCCCACATCTGGTGTATGTATCTGAAAGTACTTCAGTGCTGTATTGATGGTGTTCTTATTGGGCAGTATCTAGTTAACTTGTTCCATCTGTGCAAGGGTTTCTGCTTGCTCCCTCCTCTCCCTACGTGTGTGCCCTGTGCCATCCCCAGATCTGCTCCAGAGGGTTGGTTGGCGAAAACTCCAGAACATGTTTAGGGGGTGTAGGGAGAAGGGGAGAGTTCCACTGTGCAAATATAAGTCATTGTAAGTTGGACGCCACCCATTGCACTGAATAACTTTACTGGCCCTCTGTTTATTGATGTGAGACCTTTTTCAATGGAAAGAATTCTAAGTATGGAAGGAAGGAAGGAAGGAAGGAAGGAAGGAAGGAAGGAAGGAAGGAAATACCATTTGCTAATCAAATTTTTCAGGAGTTATTTCAAAGAAAGAAGAAGATGTTCTTTTTCAAGATTTTGCTGTTCGTAAATATCTTTGGACATAGACTTAGGGTCCACCCTGTGCCACAGTGAACTAGTAGGCTTCTTACTGACCACAGCACAATTAGTGATAGCTGGGCAATGGAAGAACCAAACTGAAATACTTTTGAACGTATGGGAAAATAATATCTGGGATACAGCAATGTCTGAGCATCTCACCAGACACAGGAGGGCAATTAAAGGCATAATGAATAGAGACACCTTCCAAGAAATGTGGGCCCCATTTTTTAGTTATGTCAAGACCTTGTTATACCAACCATGCAATATTCTCAGTGGAGGGGTTACAGCAAGTAATATGTTTGAATGTTGAATGTGTAAGTGTATGTCTATAGACAACAGATAAAGCTAACACAATTAGCTGTACTGCTGGATAAGTGTTTAATTGTTATTGTGTTTGTATTTGCTTAAAATAAAATAAAAAACTGTGTTGTCTCTCTCTATATATATTTATAAAAGCATATCGATACAGGTATTTATATAACACATATACATATATTACTACACAGTTTATGTCACATTTTATTTATACACTTCACCCTTTCTGGTGCTGTCTATACTATGAGGTGAAAAGGACTCTTCATAGTCACGAATCCTCATTAGACTGGGACCTAATACTGCATATGTCTGGAAGCAGTCTATTCAGGCAGAAACTGCTGACCTCAAATAAGTGTTCACCCAGTTCATAAAGTGAAAGGTATTTTCTAAATACTTGCCGCCTGAAAGCATCTAGGTCTAAATTCTTATGTTACAATGAGGCACCTGTTGGAAGTAATGAGACACTTTTGGAATTGAGGTGAAAATGTCTATGCTTCTCTTCTTTGCCCCCCACAGGAAATTATGCCATATCCACCAATTTATCACAGAGAACTCCTCTCATACAAAATGCCAGGGTGTGCCACACTTTCTTTGTCTCTCTCTTCTGTGAAGAGAAAGTGCAGTTTAAAGGTGTAATGGCTTTTAAAGAGTGGCAAGGAGAGCTGTAATCTGCATTTAAATGGAAGAATCTGCAAAAAAGGTACATTTCTTTTTCTCAGAGCTATAGGGAAAGCACAGAGAGTATGCATAACTTTTAATGATAAAAGGAAACCTGTGCTGCTCTTTTATTGTCTGTTTCTGCAATATGAAACCAGACAAGCATCCCTTTAAATAGCAGCCTTGCTAGGTGGCTGTTTGATCCCTAACAAAAGTTCCCTTCCAACTGGAAGCATTTCTTGACAGTCCAGCTCACTGAATTGGCATGCTTGGCACTCATACAAGCCACAGTAGTGGTTTTTGATGATCCCTATTGTCATAAATCCAACTATGGATTAGCTTTTTACAGGGGTAGCTAATCAAGCTAAAATTCCCATGAGACCCAGGATATTGGGAATCGTGTATTTATTTATTAAATTTATATTCCACCCTTACTCCCAAACACATCAGTGATGAAACAATACTATAACAACAGTTTAAAGCCAACTGGAAGAAAGATCTCCCTTTTCAAAGAAGGTCTTCAGTAGGTGTGAAAAAGGCAGTAGAGACACTGCAGGTCTAACAATGAATGGGAAAGAATTCCAAAAGGTAGGCGTCACCACACCAAAATCCTGATTCCTATATTGCACAGAACAGATCTCGTGATAAGATCGTATCAGCAGGAGGCCCTCTCCTGCACAACACAATGATTGGTTGGTTATATAAGGGATGAGGTGTTCTTCTAGGCAATAGTCCTGTCCAACAGTATCTGGTGGGCACCATTTTGGCTATCCCATGTATCAGGACCCTCATGCCTGGAGCAGTGGCTGTAGTTCAAGCCAAACTCTTGTGCTCACTGAACATCCATTTTGATTCGTTTGCAGGGAAGTTAGATGATGTTGCATCAAAGCATGTGTGATCCTACACTTTTCAGTGCATCTTCCCATCATTTTCCCTTATTCACAAGAAGTTGGATCTTTGCGGAAAATGGGTTCATCGCACAAGTTGTCTCAATCACCTATAATTGCACAACCTGACTTTGCCAATGTTACTGAATCCTACCCAAAAATACCAACAATCCGGAAGTCCCTTATTATCAACAAAAGATACTTCATGACATTCTCTTGTTAAAATTTAACACTGAATATGTTCAAAAGTGATCCATTGAATAGCCCCATGAATCTCAGTTCCTCCTCCTCTAAAATCTCATTCCCTAGAATTGAAACTAAAAGGCAACCCCTGTTCAAAGAATGCATTCTGTACTAGCAAAGTGCCCATTGTTATATATAGCAAGTGTGATATGTATGGAGACGGGTCATTACAGAGCCTCCTGGGATGGCTGCCATGCAGCTCTGTGCATTCTGAGAGCAGAGAAAATTTTATCCCAGGAGTCCTTGACTGTCTTGGGATAGACAGACTTTGTCACCACTGCAAATTTGTACTTAAATGCAGAGTTTTAGTTGTATTATGTTTTTAATCATCAGACTGAATAGCAGCTCGCTTTGAAGGACAGTTAGGAATGTCATATACAGTTGTACCTCAGGTTAAGCACTTAATTTGTTCCAGAGGTCCGTTCTTAACCTGAAACTGTTCTCAACCTGAAGCACCACTTTAGCTAATTGGGCCTCCCACTGCTGCTGCGCCTCCGGAGCATGATTTCTGTTCTCATCCCGAAGCAAAGTTCTTAAACTGAGGTAATATTTCGGGGTTAGCGGAGTCTGTAACCTGAAGCGTATGTAACCTGAAGCGTATGTAACCTGAGGTACCACGGTATAGAACAAGTAAAGAATGCATTCTCTCAGGCCACCAGAGGGGGCAACAGAATACAAACCATCTATGTCGGCAATCCTACCTTTGCCTAGAATCATGGAATCATGGAATTGAAGAGTTGGAAGTGACCACCAGTCATCTAGTCCAACCAACTGCCTGCAGTGCATGAATTTTTTGCCCAATGTGGAGCTCAAACACACAACCCTAAAATTAAGAATCTCATGCTCAACTGAATGAGCTATTTCATGTTGTGAAGAGAGTACCGGAAGGCTGATAAAAGAAGTTGTTACAAAGTCAAGATTGTGTCTGCATGTTTGTGAGAGAACAGAGAGGTCACAGTGGTCGCTTTGTAGGGCTAAAGCTGCTCTTATAGCTATTGAAACCAGTGCCTGGAACTTCTCAAATGTCTTCTAGGTTGCTGCAGCCCACCCAACCCAGAGAATTCAGTAAAAAATGTTGGGACCTGAGCCAAGCCTGCTCTCCCTAATTCCACTCCTTTCCTTCCTTAGCAAATCTTGCTTAGGATTCTGTCTTATAGATGTGATGCTTGAATGTGGTGGAACTGTAGAGGCAGGTGATTTCCCACAGGCTACATTGCGGTGGAAATCAGAAGCAGAAGGAGAATCTGATCGCTAGAAAGACGTCACCCAGCACACCTGCACCACACCCATGCAGATCCCTCCCAGCCCCTTTGTTTCCCTGTGTGAGAGAGTAGCAGCAATGGCATTGCTACAATGATTGCGAGACGTAAGGAGGGAGTCTTAGGGATATATTTCTCTAAATGACATTTCCTACAGCTCCCAGCGTGTGCTCTAAGCTCTAGCTGCATGCGGGGCACCATATGGGGGTGGATGGGACTGGAGAGAGGAACCTTCTTAAGAGTATGAATACTGCTGGATTATGCTTAAAGACCACCTAGTCCCTCATCCTGTTCTCACTGTGACCAACCAGATGCCCATGGAAAGCCCGCAATCAGATCCTGAGTACAACAGATACCTCCCCATTTCCCAGCAACTGGTGTTGCCTTAGACAGTGGAGATGGAACAGAGACATCATGGCTGGAAGCCAATGATGGCCTTATTGTCTTCCTCCATCCCACACTGCCTCTGGCAGAGCTATAAAGGGAGGGAGGTCATTATTCTTTCTTTGGGTAAACTTAAAATATGAGTCAGAGGGCTGCAATGTTCATTTCTTATTTGAGGCAAGCATTAAGAGCTGCTGACATCCATAAATATGACTTTTGGTGACAGCACTAGAATCTTGGGCTTTTAAGAACATGACAAAGAGAGGGAATGTTGGGAACTAGCTATTATGAGAGGTTCTTTGTCTGAACCCTGACAATGAAGCAGCTTCTGGTCCTATTACTAATGAGCCCTGACTCAGATTACATCCTACAATGTCAGTGCATCAGTTGTGAGCTCGAGTCTCTCCTTGAGCAGCCAAGATCAATTACTCTGGGCCAACATAAACCTAGGAATGCAAAGTGCTCAAATACATCAGTACTTGCCATAGGATCTGGACCATGGAATATATCAAAAGCATCAGGAGCCAAATACTGCATAAGACAGAAGTTCTGATGTGGTCACTGAATGTGAGGAAGCTGATCTAGAGGTGAAAGTGTGTGTATATATATATATATATATATACACACACACACACACATATAAAACTAAGCACAGAGAAAGGCAGAAGGAGAGACACAATCCAGGGAAGACAGGCAAGGGTGTCATAATGTCATAAAGGTAAAGGTAAAGGTACCCCTGCCCGTACGGGCCAGTCTTGACAGACTCTGGGGTTGTGCGCCCATCTCACTTAAGAGGCCAGGGGCCAGCGCTGTCCGGAGACACTTCCGGGTCACGTGGCCAGCGTGACATCGCTGCTCTGGCGAGCCAGAGCCGCACACGGAAACGCCGTTTACCTTCCCGCTGGTAAGCGGTCCCTATTTATCTACTTGCACCCGGAGGTGCTTTCGAACTGCTAGGTTGGCAGGCGCTGGGACCGAGCTGCGGGAGCGCACCCCGCCACAGGGATTCGAACCGCCGACCTTTCAATCGGCAAGTCCTAGGCGCTGAGGCTTTAACCCACAGCGCCACCTGTGTCCCTGTCTATGAAGGCAATAATCAAGAGGCAACCAAAGCAGAGGGATCTTCTCAGCCAAAGCTGGATTTCTTTTCTTTTTTAAAAAAGCATTTATTTATTAAAACTAGTTCTGCAGTGTCTTTCATGTCTACAAAATACATTAAAGTAGTAACTTAAATTTACGTAGAGAACAAATAAGATAGCAGCCAACCTTGGGACGAAACATGGTACTTAAGATGCCCTGCCTTGGCCCTGGCATCTGGTTTCTTCCTTGTCAGATCACCCACACCTTTGATTTATGCTTTATTTGGGTATCATGGCCTTGCTGTACAAACTGTATTCAGGGCTGAGCATAATTTGTCCACCAGGCAGATTGATTCCAGCCTAGTGGGTTTGCCTACCTCATAGCAACCATCACAACTTTGGTGGTTTAGGCATTGGGTATACCTTAGTCTTGGGTGGACGAGAGGTGGTAGTCTCTGTCTGCCCCTCCAAAGGTAGGGAATCCTGTTAAAGGGATGCAGGAAGAGCTGCTTTCATCCAGATGCCCACGCAGGGGCAGGGGCCATAGCACTCCTCCCTGCAGGAGTCCCCTCATTGGATGTAAGTCGTAGGAATCCCCTGCTGCTGGGTTGACCCTTGGTGTCACTTCAGGCAGGTGGGCCAGAAGTTGATGGTTACTCACTGTCTATGCCAAACCTCTTACATCTGTCCTTAGTAAAGTTGTGGCCTTATTTGAGCCAGTCTAAGTTGTTGTGGTCATCATTCATAACCGCTCGGGGAAGATGGAGGGTGCAGAGCCTGGGCATGCAGAAAACCAAAAAACACCAGAGGATGCCACCCCTTAGATATGCTAGGGAACCATTGTAGGGTTGCCATATTTTGAAGAGCAAAAAAGAGGACACATTTGCCAACTTCTACTTTTAACTATGGATCGCTATGAGAACTCTACCCATGAAAAAGGGGATGTGTCCTGGAAAAAGGATTTATGGCAACCCTAGAACTTTTAAACCCCCACTGTGGGATTTGAAGCAGCAGAAAATAATTCTATGCCTCTTTTGCTTCACATGGAGATTTCGAAACAGGCCCATACAATATTCTAAACATGTATAACACTGGGTGTTAATATCCATAATAATTAAAGATGCCGATTTTAATTTAAGCTGTGATGAGCAATAAAGTGCAGTTTTTAATGATCATTGGATGAGATATGTAATGAAAATAGATTCACCTTAATATATTAAAGGGGTAATCTCTCTCTGGCACATTGCCAGGCTGCAAAGAAGAACAAGATTAGCTGGGTACCAATGAAACTCTAGGCCATGAATTACAGGGTTAGTCTTCAAATGACCTTTGCAAAAACTATTGATGATAGACCTCACAGTGAATGCCACAATTACAACGGCTTGTAAAATAGAGAAAGGGATTGGCTGGGGGATTACAGAATTTCATGCAGGTTTTCCAGAACCCATCATGGATAACAGCAAGTTTTAATGTACTCTGACCCCAAGCAACGGGCCAGACTCCTGGAACTTAGCTATTGGAAACTCTTAGCCCTGATCCTACTTTCATGCAAATACAGCAGGGTTGGGAAATCTGTGGTCCTCCAAACATTGGTGGACTACAACTCCCATAAGCCACACGTAGCATAGTCAATTGTCAAAATACTGGAAGTTGTAGTCCAACAACACCTGGAGGGTCACAGGTTTCCCACACCTGTTATACAGATTGGTGGACTATGGATTATTCCACCTCTCTCTCGCTCTCTCTTTCTGCCCTAACAATGATTAATCTACTCAGTATTATTGTCTCCTACCTGGAATTTCTGAGAAGTCTTTTCCCTGTCCAACCTGCTGATGATTGAGACTGAACCCTGGATGTTTTGCAAGCAAAGTCTAGGAACATAGCTACCTTACACCTAGTTTGACCATTGGTCCATTTGCTCAATATTGTCTATCCTGACTGGATGCAGCTCTCCAGGATTCCAGACAGGGAGACTTTGCCAGCCATACCTGGAGATCCCGTGGTCTTAACCTTCTGAATCCAAAGCAGATGCTTCGCCACTGAGCTATGGCCCATTCATAGGGAAGGAGAGGCAGACCATGCAAACAAATATGTTCTCTGTCCTGAAAGCCTCAAACATTCAAACAGCAAATCCAGGCAACCAGAAATACATTGAAGGCAAAATATACTTCAACTCTGCTGAATTGCTACAGTAATTCATATGACTATAGGGATAATAATTCTTCAGAACCAGGGTGTTTTCCACTAAATTCCCTTCTAGACCTTCCATGTGTATAGATGTGCCAGTTAACTGATTAAGGGATGTTTACTTGATTGCTCACCTGTCTTTTAATTAGATCAATTAATAACATCGAAATCAATTATAACCAAACTTGGTGTATTTTTGAGACGCAGAAGGAATGGAACATTACTTGCAAGTTGCCACTCATTAAATGCTCCCTTTTGCAAGGGAATAATTAGAATCAAAGGAGCCTCAAAAAAATAAATAAGTATTCTTAATCCTCAACTTCCTTGGATTTAACAAACAGCCATCACTGATTAAATTTGGCTCCAGTCAATGAATCAACCAACACTTTAGTTGATTAATATGCCAGTTCAATTAACCAAGATTTCAAACTGAAGAGGAACGTCAGTGAGTCGGAGTTCTGAGTAAGGAGGCTCTGCAAAACCTGCATGCATAAGTTTGCAACTGCTGTTATGGGGAAGCAATATAGAAGAGTAAATAAAATAAAATACTTAAAGCAGCCATATAAAAATATCTACAGGCAAGTTCAGAACGATATCTATTATGATGCAATTAATGATAAAGGAACTTTATTATTTGGTTAGTGCATCCTCTTTGCATGGGTTCTGCTTTCAGGCCACAAACATATTTATAAACACATACACAGGCATTCAGCTAGCTGGTTTTCGAGCCAAACCCCACTCTCTACAGTGGTACCTCAGGTTAAGTACTTAATTCGTTCCGGAGGTCCGTACCTAACCTGAAACTGTTCTTAACCTGAAGCACCACTTTAGCTAATGGGGCCTCCTGCTGCTGCCACGCTGCCAGAGCACGATTTCTGTTCTCATCCTGAAGCAAAGTTCTTAACCTGAAGCACCATTTCTGGGTTAGCGGAGTCTGTAATCTGAAGCGTATGTAACCTGAAGCGTATGTAACCCGAGGTACCACTGTATTTACCATCATGTAATTTAAGTCAGTTGTCAGGTTGCTGTCTCCCCACCCCCACCCCACCCACCGCCTCACATACGGTGATCAGATTGCAGCTGGAAAAGTTTCCATTTTGAGAATTTGCTTAAAGACTGGTTCAGCTCAAACCCTATTGAGAGGCAAAGGAGCAGTGAAGAAAGGTGCCAGCTTTCAGACACACTGTTTATTAGATGACCTCTGATGCTCAGGCAGCAATTTTGTGAATTGTAAAGCAATCCTCGCACTGTGGAGAATTATTTGTCTGCTGCTGCTTGTGCACTGTGGTGTTTAGTTTACAGGGAGGTGATTGTTATCAGAAAGTATGCCTCCTGCAGCATTCCTGTGCAGAAATTACCAGCTTACGAAATGCACGAGAATATGCCTCAGCAGTGTAGCTAGCAATCTTCCCTTATTTCTGAATAGCGTGAGGTCATTGCAAAGCATTATGCTTTCAAATGATGACAGGGGCGTGTCAGAACTCTTTGTATATACACAGCCATGGCTTCATGTGTCCCTGCTGTGCAGTGCTGCAGCTAGGGCGGGATCTTGGGAACAGGGCCTTGCTGCCTAGAGGGACCCAAAATGGCAACCCAGAGAGTGCCAGATTTTGGAGAAGTGACAATCCATCTTGACATCAGCACCCAGGCAGGCACAGGCATGCCAGAGAACTTGTGTCCTTCTCTGCAGAATCTTTTCTTCCTTCTTTATTTAAAAAGAATAATGTACAGTTGGCAGCCAGGAACGTACATGGTTAGATAACCTTATTTCATTACCATCTTCTATGACAAAATGGTGTTTATCACCAAATAAATGTATTTAGAATCAGGGCAGCAGAAGCAAATTCCCTTTTACTCCGGTAGTGATGGTGGTGCAATGATTTAAGTGTGTTTAAAATGCAAAACTGCACGTGCTCACGGTGTTTCTTGGTTTGCATTGGGGCTGGAAAACTTTGGGGGAAGAATTCAGCAATTCTTATGTCAACGCAAGCATCTCTGCTTGCCAGATGGAATAATCTCTCCCCTCTTCCTCCTCCATGCTGTTCCGGGGGGTGGGGTGTTATCCCACCTTCACCTCTCTTGAGGCCAATTTGGAGAGACACACATAAGGAGAAGGGGGAGTCCCATTAAGCTAGCAGGACTCGTTGCATTGGCTCCTGCCAGCACAACTTTTTAGTTTAATCTGGCCCATTTTGTTTGTGTATCAGGAATGTTGAGGCAGTTTTAAAACATGGAATGGTGGTGTGTGAGAAGACGAAAAATGCTAATTGTGTGCTCCACAACTGAAGTAAGACACATGGCCATAGGGAGGGGAAGGGAGGAGGCTGGGGAATCTCCACATTGGTAGTGGCTGGTAGAGGTGTATGTACCTGTGGGTCTCCACCAACTTGGAGCTCCCCAACCTCACTGGCCCCTCATCCTGTCTCTTTCCCCTCCTGGCAAGCAGCAGCGTCACCACAGCTAGGAGCATGCTTCACCCACCACTACTGATGCTAGAACTCTAGTGTAGCTTTAGTACCATTTTACTGGCTTCACCACTTCCTTCTACTTGACCATTACTCCTCCATCTTGGGTATTTTAACTTCTGTATGGGAACTGAGACACTGAAATCTGTGTATGCTGAGATGGTACAGTCTCAAAAGAGAAGTTTGGATTAGTTTGTAGGTAACAGAGCCTTTTGACTGGCAGCCCCTGAATCATGGAACTTGAGCTCAGGAAAGCCCAACAGGCCTTAAAGTCTCCTTTTTCATGGTGGCCTTTGGGGACGAATCTAGTACAGTGGTGCCTCGCAAGACGAAATTAATTCATTCCGCGAGTTTTTTGTCTTGCGATTTTTTTGTCTTGCGAAGCACGGACTTTGGAAAAGCTTCAAAAATCACCAAAGTCTTCAAAAACCTCAAAAAAAGGCTACCACACCGCGTGCTATGAGTTGCTCCTCGAAGTGAATGCACGGTTCTAAGAAAAAGGAAACAAACTTGCAAGACAAAGGAAACAAACTTGCAAGACGTTTTCGTCTTGCGAAGCAAGCCCATAGGGAAATCCGTCTTGCGAAGCAACTCAAAAAACAAAAAACTCTTTCGTTTTGCGAGTTTTTCGTCTTTCGAGGCATTCGTCTTGCGAGGTACCACTGTACCTGTACATTGGACACTATTTTTGAGAGCTAATTCAGATATTTTCCTTTCATTGCAAGGTATACTGGTCTGTAAATTTTTTGACTGGAGATTTTTTTAAATGTTATATGATATCAGTGTTGGATTTTGTGGATATAAATTGGAATGTTGTTGTAAATTGCTTTGTCTAGAAAGCAGTCTAAAAGCCTATTAGGTAAAATAATAATAAATAGAGAAGGGGCAAGGGAAAAATAAGGCAGTTGCAGTTGCAAGGCCTCAACATAACGTTTGGTTTATCAGTATAGTGGTTGCCTAGCAACAACAACCACACTTCAAGCCTCAGCAAAGATGCTATCTAAAAGAGACACCTTACGTCTAAAAATTGTGACAGCATAGCAAGGCCAAAGCCACAGGGGGGTCTGTGGAGGCCTCACCCCTTCAGGGAGATTCTTTTTTGAATTTAGAGCACTTATTTTAAAAACATAAGACTACTTTCTTTTGCAATAATATAATACAAGAGAGGGACACAGGTGGCGCTGTGGGTTAAAGCCTCAGCGCCTAGGGCTTGCCGATCGAAAGGTCGGCGGTTCGAATCCCTGCGGCGGGGTGCGCTCCCGCTGCTCGGTCCCAGCGCCTGCCAACCTAGCAGTTCGAAAGCACCTCCGGGTGCAAGTAGATAAATAGGGACCGCTTACCAGCGGGAAGGTAAACGGCGTTTCCGTGTGCGGCTCTGGCTCGCCAGAGCAGCGATGTCACGCTGGCCACATGACCCGGAAGTGTCTCCGGACAGCGCTGGCCCCTGGCCTCTTAAGTGAGATGGGCGCACAACCCCAGAGTCTGTCAAGACTGGCCCGTACGGGCAGGGGTACCTTTACCTTTACCTAATACAAGAGAAATTGTACAGGCAGTATTCTTCCTAGTTGCTCAGTGAGAAGTTAACTTTCCACATTGTAGCCAGTAAATGCAATGGCACTGGGATAACTGGCAAACGATGATAGAAGCCAAGGAGCTGCCAAAGCAGGTGGCGGAAGGGACACTCCATCTGGCAATATGTGAGACTCCCCAGTGACACTGACAGGCTGAAACAGCATGTAGACATTGTTGGTGGGAGCCAAACTTTCCCTGAAAGGCAGACTCATTTCTTCTCCACCCCACCCCACCTTTGATAATGGGTAACCCGCTGAGGAAAACATTCACAATCTTAATGATCTGAGATAAGATTCCTTTAAGAACTACCTTTCACCACATGAACCTGTCCAAGCATTAAGCATAAAGTTCTGATTAGCTCCAGAGAAGCGGACACGGAGCAATGGATCCAAACTACAAGAAAGAAGATTCCACCTAAACATTAGGAAGAACTTCCTGACAGTAAGAGCTGTTCGACAGTGGAATTTGCTGCCAACGAGTGTGGTGGAGTCTCCTTCTTTGGAGGTCTTTAAGCAGAGGCTTGACAACCATATGTCAGGAGTGCTCTGATGGTGTTTCCTGCTTGGCAGGGGGTTGGACTCGATGGCCCTTCGGTCTCTTCCAACTCTATGATTCTATGATTCTAGTTATGGCAGGTGGGCAAAACCAAAACAAAGCAGGGCCTTTTCTGTGGTAGGACTTAGAATGCAGAAAACCATCACAGGGGAGATCAGCCAGTCTTTGATTGCTTTTCAGTAGATAGTTAAGACTTCTGCTTCTTTCGTCAAGCTTTTGATCTATGGTTTGCTACATTTTTATTATTATCAATGGATGCTGTTACTGATTTTTATGATGAGATTTTAATACACTTTTTATTTTTAATTATTTTAAACACCATTTCACAATTGATGGATTTAAATGGCATTGCTATCTGCTTTAAGTAAGTCAAAAGAAATTTAAATACATTGAAATATATTTCATTGTGCATTATTGAGTTTGACAAGCCTAACCACTTGATTCCTTCCTATCACTTAATATTACTTCTGATTTCCTTTGAGGGCTGTGAATTGACCACAAGGCTTGATGCTCAGGAATGGCTGTGTTTCAAAAGTTTCCTGCTAGTCTCACAGCTCTGGTTTTGACAAGATTGTTTGGGGAAAGTTGCTTGTGTACCACTTTGAAAGCATATGCATGTTTTATAAGAATACTTTCTAATGAAAAACTGATATACTTTTATTGTGCGAGGTATGTTGCTTTTGTATGTGGGACCAGCTTTGTTTTGTGGTCCCACGGCTGCAATGTACTAAAAATGTTTTGTAGAGGTCTTTGATGAGGTTGCTTGCAAAATGAAAATCACTGCAAAAATATAAGTTCTGATAACAACGTTATTGCAAGACACATTTTAGAAGCCAGAATTGAATGCTTCCTAAATGCCACCTTTTGATTAAGCTGTAAGACACAACAGGTTATATTACAGTGCAAAGCTCTTGGTGTTTTGAAATTACATCTCAACAAAGCACCTGGGAGTATCTCTGGTAGATTACTACATGACAATTTTACAGTTTTTAGAGAAATGAATAAATGAAGTCATTAAAAACATTTTTTTTCCGAGGTGAAGTTAAGTACCTTCCATCACACACTATGTAGTCATTAGGGTCTAATGTGCTTTTGTGTGGAAATATTTCAAAGTGATCCAGGGCTTCCTTGCCCAGTGTGGCGCTAATAGTAAAATTTGTTAAAGTAATCTTAGGCTTTGTTTTGCTCGGAACAAATAGTAGAATCACAATTACTCTGCATGCCTAATTTCAAGACACTCCAAACACATTCTAATGATAATCACCTCCCCATTTTTGTTAATATGTTTTTGTTTATAAGTGACAAAGGGGAGGAGAAGGAAACATGAAGGCAGCTGCAATTTTAGGTCCCGAGAGAAGGAGAGTTTTGAGGTTACAAGCAAAGCCTTTTGGGTAAATTGCACCAATATCCCAGAATTCCCTACTGCCACCATGCCTATTTTTCTGCTTTATCACTTGGTTAGCCATTTTGCCGGGAGATTGATGTTTTGTGGGGAGGAGGAAGGGGGAGATATTACTCCAAAAGCACTAAGCACCCATAGAATGCTATTTAGCCATCTACAGGCCCACCCACCATAAAAGTGCCCTAGCCTCTTTTACTCTTGCTTGTGGTTCTCTGGGGATTTGTCTTAAAGCAAGAGCAACAAATGAACTATTGACTGGGTGAGAAGATGAAATACAGATTCCTTCAGCTCAAACCATGTATGGAGTTTCAGCTGACTCTTTCCCATGGGCAAATCCTATTTTTAATGGGTTTTAGCTTCACATTCACCCCTCTCTTTGTCAGCAGAGAAATTGGGAAGAACATCCCACTGAAATTTCTCATAGGGGAGTGGAATCAGCTTCTTGGATTGGGGATGGGGAAAGCTTACTATCAGCAGTGGCTGTAGAACAACTAATGGATCAGGGAGTTCTGGGTTGGTGCCAACCGCATACATACCTGTGTGGCCACAACCAATTCTCCCAGTTTCACCACATCATCTCATTCTGGCAAGCAGCAGTAGCACCACTGTGAGGACACTGCTGATGCTCTGCTTTCACAGCTGACCTTATTTTTCCTGTGTGTGGGAGGTTGGAGTAAAAAAAGAGAAATCTGAGAAAAATGTTGCCTGTTAAATTGTTGCTCAGCTCTCTTTTTGTTGTTGCTGCTGCATCTGCTGGGTCTCTTCTCTCATCGTCCCATCTCATCATTTGTGCCGTGGATCCCTGCAACGTGAACCTTTTCTCTACTATTCCCCTCCAATTTTACATTTCCTGGCCTAAACCCCAAGACAAGAATGAGTGGTGCCAACCGAGTCACCTACCTAACTTCAACTTTCAATTACACAAGCTGAGTTTTTCCCAACTTACAGAGGATCACAGGTACAAAGTCTGAAAATTCTTGGGTAAAGCAACACAAAACCTTCCAAAGATTTGCTACTTGTGGGTCTAAGCTGTAGACCGGAAAACAAGGGAGGAAAACAAGAGGAAAACATGTTGCTGTGTAAGATCTATGACCAAAATTCTCCTATTTTTGCAGACAGACTTGTCATTATATTATACACACTTCAGAGATTGTGCAGGCATGTAGCTTTGAGTACCTAGCACTGCCTTGCCATGATACAGATGAGGATTGAACCATTGCCAATTTACCCCGGAATTGCTGTCAAACTGCAGCTTGCTTAAAGGGGGAAGTTTGTCAGTGCCTCATGAATGACAACCCAAACTTTCCACCCTGGCTAAAGGTTTCCTTTGAGAATGGAACAGATTAGACGTTGACAACCTAGCCAACAAAGAATAATTTTGATTAAGGCTGAAATCCTTTATCCACTTGCATAGGGGTAAGGTAAGGATCAGGGTGCTCAACTCATTAAAGTTCAATGAAGCAGGAGAGGGGTGGAAAGTAATCACATCCTCATTCTACAATATCTGTTAATAAAGCGTTGCTGCTGGAAAACCGTGGTTTCCAAAAAACAGAATATGTTCTCTTGTACATTCTTTATTTTATACGCATTGACAAACAGCCCATTTTCTTTTGATCCAGGAATTGATTGAATTATTTATGTTTTGTAGGCAAAAGGGAGAACACACACACACACACACACACACACACACACACACTTCTTCTAGGGGAAATTGATTTGCTTCACATTTGATCACATACATGTGAATCACAACTGACTGCATTTCATACAGTCTATCTGAAATGCAACAAAAGTATCCAATTTTTCATTTAGTTATACAAGATAAAAAAGCTAACTGTGCTATCACAGCATTCCGGTTTGAAAGGTGTAGGGGGAATATATGTTAGATAAGCTTGTTTCTCCTCTGCTAGTACAGATGTTTCCTTCGGCACATTTCCAAGCAATCTTTATCCAGAATTCAAAACATTCACTGCTCTGTTTCCATCAGCAATTATTTCAGTTTCTTAAATACTGCTGTCTAATATCTACCCCACATTTGTCTCCCTTAGTACAACCTTTTGGCTTTGCCAAGCTCCACCTTGAAAGAGAGGACACAGCATTGTTTTTTTAAAAAGATCTTAGCTCCCCACGGCCAGCTCAATTGATAATATAATGATCCTTCCACCTTTTTGTGACCATTTCAATTTGGCTCTACCTACACCTTTCTCTCTTCCGTTTCTCATGCTCCAAACAAGTGTCACAATGTGATTCTAGAAATAAGGAACACAAAACTGTGTGTCAGTTTTTGGGTCCTCCTGTCCTCCTCTATCCCTTTAAGCAAACATTGGAAATATGTTGACTTAAAAGTTTAACCTATGTAAATTTGTCCCGTACTGAAAAGCAATTCAGAATGTCCAGTTATTTGTCATTTGAGGTCTGACTGATCTCTATATTCAAGACAGGGAAAGAGTTTTGCCTCAGGTGAGACTGGCTAGGTAGTTCTTTCACTTCCTTCTTTGGAAGATGACTCAGCTGCTAACTTGCTTGAGTTGTCTTTGTGGCTCTGGGTAGGGCTCATCTGTAAAGGGCTTACATAACAACATTGTGTGTGCCTACTCAGAAAAAAGACCTATTGAATTCAATCGGGCTTACTCCCAGGTACTTTTGTTTAGAACTGCTGCTTTGCAATCCAAATTGTGTCATGTTTACTCAGAGGTGAGCTCTCCAGACTGAACAGAGTGATATTTTCCAAGCAGTATTCAAAGTATTGATGATGACCTTTAAAGCCCTAAACGGCCTCGGCCCAGCATACCTGAAGGAGCGTCTTGACCCCCATCATTCAGCCCGGACACTGAGGTCCATCACCGAGGGCCTTCTGGCAGTTCCCTCCCTGCAAAAAGTGAGGTTACAGGGAACCAGGCAGAGGGCCTTCTCGGTGGTGGTGACCGCCCTGTGGAACACCCTCCCTTCAGATGTCAAGGGAATAAACAAATATCTGACTTTTAGAAAACATCTGAAGGCAGCCCTGTTTAGGGAAGTTTTTAATGTTTGATGTTTTATCGTGTTTTAATATTCTGTTGGGAGCCCAGAGTGGCTGGGGAAGCCCAGCCAGATGGGCAGGGTATAAGTAATAAATAATTATTATTATTATTATTATTATTATTATTATTATTATTATTATTATTATTTTCTAGAAATGTAGCCTTGCAGTCAAATGCTATGCTTGTTTACTCAGAAGTAAACCCTACAGTGTTCAATGTTTCTTTTTACTCACAGATCTGTGTGCATTGCGATTGCAGTCTCCTAACATGTAAGGTGACTGTAGCTTGATGTATGAAGATGCTTTCCCTCATACAGGAAAATGGTGGGTGGACAAGGAGGCAAGCTTCCACTCTTCCAGTTCTCTTACACTATAAAATGATGTCTCTGGAAGGTTTTCACTGGCTCTTCTGCAGCAAAGCAACATCTTGTGATTATGAAAGCAAGGCCTGGCCTGCATCAACTTCAAGCCAGTGTGATTATGTTTCATATATTTGCTTGTACAATGAGCTCCATCTAAAGCCCCCAATTAAGCTTTGCTACTCTGGGGAAGTAAATGTTTGGTGATGTTATCACATGTGACATGCTGTCATTAAGGATGTTTAATAATGCCAGTCATAGACTGTGATGTCACCTAGAAACAGTACAATGCAAAGGAACAATTCTGCTTCCATCTCAAATCAAAGAGTATTTTACAGTGATGCCTCTTATAAAACTATGAGCTGAATTTCCACAGCCAGAGAGTTTAGCTCCCAAACTCATATTTATTAAACCACACTGAAGCGGCATGCATAGAAAGGAGCTGACAGAGCACAGCGAGGCATGAATTTCAAGTATATTCCATCTGCAAAGGTCACAGGCACAAAATATCCCATTTCTGTGGTAATTATAAGAAGGCATCAGAGGCAAAACAAAAAACAAAAACAAAAACCTCCAGAATTTAAAATCAAGTGATTTATCTCATCTACTTCCTATTGTTCTTCAAAGGTTAACTACTGAAGGAAAATATTGCACACAATTACTATAGAGAGTTTTAGTCCAGTATGTTTCTCAGAGATTATTGTCAGTGTCACGTTTTTTATTTTGGCCTCGAGTTTTTTGGGGGCTGGAGTTGATGGGGAAGTCAGAGAAAATCCTGTAATTTTTAAAATCCATTTCTTTACAGTAGCCCAATGCATGTGTTACATTTCTGGTTCAATTAAACATAAGAAGAATGAGCATATTCGTTTCACACACACAGTGACTTTCTGCCTCCCATCTTATGCAAGGTGGCTGTCCAAAGCGGAGCCTTTCACACCTGTGAAGTTTCTGCACACATTTTGGAACATTGATTTCCCAGGATTCTAAAATGTGCATGGAACCTCCACAGAAACAAAAGTTGCTTCTCAACTTGGGAAAGGTGGCTGTCATGGTGGCGGCAGGGGACTGCAGGCATGAGCTAGTGTGCTCATCCCCACTGCCCCTTCACATTGAATTAGGCAAATAATGTGTACAATGAGCAGCCATTCCTCTCCATGGTTTCGAACAAGAGTCTCTCCTTTTTTTATAGAATATTTATTAAAGTTTTCTAAAAATAATACAATGTGAAATAAAAAAGGAGAAAATAACATAAATACAAAAATATAAAAATACAAAAATAATTAAAAACACATAGAATTTCCATTACTTATTTTCTTGTAACTTATTTTCCAGACCTCCTCATACCTCCCTTTCTTGTATTCCAATTCAAATTGTTAGTTCAGCAAATCCTCACCCTTTAGTTTTTACTTATTTCTAAACCTTATTTTTCATATCTCTCGAACAAGAGTCTCTCCTACCCTACCTGGAAATGCTGTGGCTGGTACACAATACTTTCTGGACCAAGCCTGCATCAAGGTTCTGACTTGTAGAAGTGTTTTTTAGGACTTATATACCATTGAGGTTACAACAGTCACACCTGGTATTTGGGTCAGTGGCCTTGATATGGCAATATTTCCTTGATGGAGTGAAAGATTAATTAATACATGGCAGGCAGCCAACATAGATCATAAGACTAAGCAAATACTCCCTACAGCAGGTGTCATTGCGATACCCTGCGGCAGCCTATCCAAATGATTTAAATTCCCACACAATAGCATCTCAGCATAAACTAGCCACAAGAAAGGAATATTTTTGTGGAATAGACAGAATTAACACTTAAAAACTCCAGGCCCCAAAGGATTTCGGGTCATGTGAGGAGCATAGCTGTATCCCATCAAAAACTTCAAAATGACAATGGAAATATTCCAACGCACACCCAACCACACCCCATGTGTCTGAACTGGTGGCAGCCCAGTTCAGACACATGAATCTGTAGTCAACACTTCTAAAATGGTGAAGTATGGCTAAGCAGAAGTGACGAGATACCTCCAAGATGGTGGAAAGTATTAGAAAATGGAGAAAGGCCATAACAACTAAGCACACTGCTTGCTTGGCAAGATTAATGGATAGTGCTACCCTATAGCTGCTATACAGAGCTACAGCACTTCCTTTCTCATGGAAGAAATATATTACTAACATATAGAAATATGGGGAGGGGGAGGGGAGAGAGCTGCCATTTTCTCTGCACAGATCTTTTTCAATAAACCACCTATTGGTTCCAGGGTGGAGGTAGGTATTAGTTATGTTTGCTCCAGGCTGGTGAAGAGGACCTCTAACCTTCCACCCCACCCCAGGAATGCTCCATTTCAGGCTTTAAAAATCAGCTACTTCTGGCCAAACAAATGCCAGTGGTTTGTTGTTGTTGTTGTTGTTGTTGTTGTTGTTTAGTCATTTAGTTGTATCCGACTCTTCGTGACCCCATGGACCAGAGCATGCCAGGCACTTCTGTCTTTCACTGCCTCCCGCAGTTTGGTCAAACTCATGCTGGTAGCTTCAAGAACACTGTCCAACCATCTCGTCCTCTGTCGTCCCCTTCTCCTTGTGCCCTCCATCTTTCCCAACACCAGGGTCTTTTCCAGGGAGTCTTCTCTTCTCATGAGGTGGCCAAAGTATTGGAGCCTCAGCTTCAGGATCTGTCCTTCCAGTGAGCACTCAGGGCTGATTTCCTTAATAATAGATAGGTTTGATCTTCTTGCAGTCCATGGGACTCTCAAGAGTCTCCTCCAGCAACATAATTCAAAAGCATCAATTCTTCGGTGATCAGTCTTCTTTATGGTCCAGCTCTCACTTCCATGCATCACTACTGGCGAAACCATAGCTTTAACTGTATGGACCTTTGTTGGCAAGTTGATGTCTCTGCTGTAGCTCACTCTATCTGGGAGTGTAGTAGAGGGGTGAAATTTGTGATAGGCACATGCTTTCACCTTTTTTTTTCCTTTTCCCTTTTTTTGCTTTGTTGTCAACTACCTTTTACTCAGAGCAAACCCATTGAAATTAATGTACCTAATATAGTTGTGTTCATTAATTTCTATGGGTATGCTCTGAGTAAAATCTGGGTGGGTGAATACCACCCACTGTAAGAATACGTAGACTGGATTGATTCCTTCATTATTTTGGTCACCTGTTGATGCGTTATAGAATGAGATGTGCTCAAGTATGGTTTATGAAAATGCTGAGGTCACCGAAATTTAAAAAACAAAATATAACTGCAAACACAAAAGGCCCAGGGTAAGAAACAAGACATAAGACATAAGCCTGGCGTGCTCTGGTCCATGGGGTCATGAAGAGTCGGACACGACTAAGCGACTATACAACAACAAGACACAAAAGCATATAATTCAGCCATATTGATGAAGCTAAGCAGGTTTGGGGGCACTTCCAGGGTGGATGGGATTCAATACTGGTAAATTCTAGTTGTGCAATTCAAATTGATTTAGCACCCTTGCACAAGAAACATACCTTCCTCAAAATTTGACTTTTTGCAATAAGGAACGTGATAGAGAAAACAACGGGATAACAATTGATTGATGCAACATCCCTGCAAACTTATTAGTATGAATGTTCAACAAACATCCAGTTCCATCCGCCCACCCCACAAACTTCGTGCAAACATAGCAGGATGAATGTCTTTAATATAAATGGAGTGTAGTCTAACCCCACCCTTTCTGCATGATTTGTGGCATTTCTGGCTTTCTAACTTTTGCCACCCCTAAAGAAGTTTTGTACAGTCCAATAACAAATTAGGACCAAACCTTGACTTTAGTAGACCAGTGATATCAAGCCACTTAGATTCTGCTAAGAAGAACTTATCTAATAGTTGCATGAATTTCATTAAAGAAAGATGTCAAGTCGTGGGGTCCCATGTCCCCACTAAACCATATGATTGTTGTACAACTAATTTCTCTCATGCAGCAGGAAAACCATAACTCAACAGCTTATTGACTGCGTTGTTGTAGTAGTGTTTGTGTCAGTCAGTGTAAATCAAAGTTAAAACAAAAGACCGAGTCTAAAATAAGAGACTGAGGCAATTTAAGAGTTAACTGATAAGATCTGCAAATGCAGACATACAGAAGGAAAAACAGAGATTTTAAAAAAGATTGTTATATATCGGTTGATATCGTTTTTTATCTTCGCAGGAAAGCCCAAGGTGGATAGGTTATTTTTTTATATAACTTTCCAGTGGCAACAAAATGTCACTGGAGATTATCATTTTCCAGCTGCCCTCGCAGTTTACAGCATCTCTTTGCTACCTGCACTTCAGTTCACATTATTATTTTCACCAAATCTGATGCTAGTAGCAGTTGTTCAGGCAATAGCTCTCATTTATCAGAGATAAAAATGTTACTTGTGTCTTTAGGTGGCATCGCTTTTCTGGTAAACTAGCCTTCTTTCAAAGTCACTCCAGTTCTTTCCCTAGCACAATCCTTTGCATCTTCAGAAAGCAGAGAACACTGAAAACCTAGGAACTGCATGCTACCTACGACCCCCACACCACCTTTTTTTTTTTTTTTTTTTTTGCAAGTAGTATGTCCTAGGTTAGATTTCAGGCATCTGACTCAAAACTCTGAGCAAGGAGGAGCTAGAAGGAAACATTAGGGTTGGAAGACTCAATCTGGTTAGTATTGCATGTGTTCTTTCCTAAGTCTGTTGTGTCCCACTGTATGTCCTAGATAGTTATTGAAAAGACTACAGTGAGTGAGTGAGTGAGTGAGTGTAATTGTATTCAAAACTATTTTAGAATACATTTTCTCATTTTTGGATTTGTTCATGCCATGTAAATCACAGATATTCTGCTGGGGGGAGGGGATTAAAACCTGCAAAATTCAATTCAGTCCTCCATGTTTTATTTTAAAAGCTCTCTAAGAATTCACCAATTAATGGGTCAATGGTTAGCATACATACCAGATTGTATATTGTTGGGTAAAGCCTATATAGCTTTTGGAAGGCATCAATAAGGCCCTTCCTTATTGATGAAAGCAACATGAGTAGCCTGCAAACAACTTGCTTTTTGAAGCAAAAGCTTGTATGCGATAAAATTTAGCAAAACACAATACTTTTCTTTATCTAATTAACAAACCCATTTAACAAGAGCTCTTGTGGTTCTTTTTTATTGAAAAAGCAATATGTATTTTGATGAATAATTCCCTTACCCAGTATGTTCCATGTTTGATCCAAAGCCAGTGTTAATATGGTAAGTCCTTATGTTGATACATCTGTAGTTGGTCTCATAGTTATCACTCTCCAACAGGGAGCATGAGGACACCTGCAGCAATTAAGGGACATAATTACTTCAACTGTGCTTCCTCTAAGTTCCTTATTTCTTGCCAGTTCCCAAAGAGTCTTAAGATCCGTTAATTATTCTCTGGGGATTAGGAGAAATGTGAAAGAGATATGGGGTGTGGTTCTCTCCACATATTAGATGAACAGGAGTGGGGGAAACATAGCTAATTTCATCTAGTGGCTACAATGTTGGAAGTGAACTTGGATTCACATTTCAATTTAATCAGGAACTTACAGCCTGACTGTCTGTGGCAGTGTTTGCAGATCTCTTTAAACCATTATGAAACTTAACTATGGTTTAAAGGCAAGAACACTATGCGAAAACTGCATTCACTTTCCTCTTTCCCTGTTCTTTCTGTTGCAGTGAGATATGCCATGGTTTGGCGTTAGTACTGTATCAGAACTAAGGATAGGCAAATCCTAAGGATGGGCAGATTTCAGTTTCTCGCAGCTTTCCCATTCTCATAACCTCCAACATTTTCATCCCCAAAATTGGGGCGTCAGAAGGGGTGCACCCTCTGTGCCAGCACTCTGGCACTCAACAGCAGGGTCATGCCAGAGAGCTGGACCTTTGGCACTTTGCTGACGGGCACCAGAGCGCCAGAACAGAAGGCTCTCTGGACCTTCTGGTCCAGTGCTCTGGCGCTTGTCAGCAGGGTGTGTTGTGAAGTGCCCTGAGATCTATGGGTATGCAGTGGTATACAAAATAAATAAATAAAGCCAAAGTGAAACAGGACATTCTGAGATGCAAACAGAGGCTGTGATTGGCTTCTGTGATTCCAGGATGTCCCGCTTAAAACTGGACAATTGGGGGGGGAAGAAATGGAGGCAGTGAGAGATTTTACTTTCTTGGGCTCCATGATCACTGCAGATGGTGACAGCAGCCATGAAATTAAAAGACGCCTGCTTCTTGGGAGAAGGGCAATGACAGGCCTAGACAGCATCTTGAGAAGTAGAGACATCACCTTGCCAACAAAGGTCCGTATAGTTAAAGCTATGGTTTTCCCAGTAGTGATGTATGGAAGTGAGAGCTGGACCATAAAGAAGGCTGATCGCCGAAGAATTGATGCTTTTGAATTATGGTGCTGGAGGAGACTCTTGAGAGTCCCATGGACTGCAAGAAGATCAAACCTATCCATTCTGAAGGAAATCAGCCCTGAGTGCTCACTGGAAGGACAGATTGTGAAGCTGAGGCTCCAGTACTTTGGCCACCTCATGAGAAGAGAAGACTCCCTGGAGAAGACCCTGATGTTGGGAAAGATGGAGGGCACAAGGAGAAGGGGGCGACAGAGGACGAGATGGTTGGATAGTGTTTTCGAGGTTTCCAGCATGAGTCTGACCAAGCTGCGGGGGGCAGTGGAGGACAGGAGTGCCTGGCGTTCTCTGGTCCATGGGGTCACGAAGAGTCGGACACGACTAAATGACTAAACAACAACATGCAATCCGAAACTCAGTTCTCCGCATTATACATAAATATATATGTATTTTACCTATTAATTGATGTAGAACTGCTGCCAACTGAACTGGGGCCTCATTGTTTCTCTTTTTGTTGATTTGTGTGTGTGTGTGTGTGTGTTTGCTGCCATAAAGGTAAAGGTAAAGGTACCCCTGCCCGTACGGGCCAGTCTTGACAGACTCTGGGGTTGTGCGCCCATCTCACTTAAGAGGCCAGGGGCCAGCGCTGTCCGGAGACACTTCCGGGTCACGTGGCCAGCGTGACATCGCTGCTCTGGCCAGAGCCAGAGCCAGAGCCGCACACGGAAACGTCGTTTACCTTCCCGCTGGTAAGCGGTCCCTATTTATCTACTTGCACCCGGAGGTGCTTTCGAACTGCTAGGTTGGCAGGCGCTGGGACCGAGCAGCGGGAGCGCACCCCGCCGCAGGGATTCGAACCGCCGACCTTTCGATCGGCAAGCCCTAGGCGCTGAGGCTTTTACCCGTTTGCTGCCATAGGCAGCCTATAAGCACTAAGACTGCAATCCTAATTATGTCTATTCAGGAGGAAGTTCCATTTAATTCAGTGGCACTTACTTTCAGATAAGTGAGGCTACATCCTACAGTGAACCCTAAAAACCAATGAGATGCATCATTCATGACTGTTCTTTTCACAAGAAATAAATGATCTCGTTTATTACCTGTTGACTTTCTCTGTGCTCCTCAATTAAATTTGGAGGATTTCAGGCTGTCAAAGACATCACCATGTTTACTACAAACACAAATTAAAACATAATAGCTTGAGCTTTACAGACCAGCACATGCACACACATAACCACTTTCTGTATAAAATACACATTGAGGAAATAAAATGTTACATTACAAAATGGACTTTTATAAGTGGCATTAGAGTGTCTGCAAAATGTTTAATATGCCCACAGGAATTAATACAATCAAGGATACAAGGGGGGGAAGTGTCAAAAGGGTGCAAAACTGCCCTACTCTAATGCCTGAGTGAGCAAGAGAAAGAATGAAGTTTTTATTGAATTGTAAAATCAAAATAGCAAGTTTATTTACCTGGAAAATAAGCTCAGCTCAGTCAGTAGAGCATAAGGCTATTAATCTCAGGGTTGTGGGTTCAAGCTCCACGTTGGGCAAAAGATTCCTGCATTGCAGGGGATTGAACTAGATGACTGTCGTGGTCACTTGCAACTCTACAGTTCCATGATTGTAGACAAAGTTAGGATTGCCAACATAGTTGGCTTTGCCATGGGCCATTAACTTTGCCTTTAAGGTGCTACATTGCACTTTGTTAATTTTGCTGCAAAAGACTAACAGGGATATTCCTCTGCAATCCATTAACACTGAAGGGAGACACAGAGGGATGTTAAATAGATTTGGAAAGGTATGTTGATCGCTGAGATATGCATGTATATTTTGCAATATATATATATATATATATATATATATATAATATACACACACACGCACACGCACACACACACACACACACACATTTATTTCCAATATACACATTATAAAAAATGTATAATTCTGCATCAATGGACAAAAAAAGGTAGAAGGAGTTATGCAAAACAAAACAATTGCAGCAGAATGGAAGTGGAAGTGAATTGAGGCACATTTGTACATCCTTAGTGATTCCTCATCTCTCCAGCTCCATTATGTACCTTTTCTGGCTGCCAGATCCTTCTTCTAGTGTTCCCCATCTTTGTACACAATTCTTCCACTTGTTTTGTGCTTCCTAGGCATGGGCCCAAGATGTTTTTGGTTTGCTTTCCCCGGGAAAGCCCAGTTTACCACTGAATTGGAACAAATGCCAATCTGCAGTAAACCCAATGGACATTTGTTATGATTCGGTGGTAAACAGCAGCTTTTCCCAGGAAAAGTGGCAGGGAAAATGAAAAATGTCTTGCACCTGTGCCTGAAATGCATAGGGATGAACCCCGAGTCTCAATCCACATTTGCTAAGCCTTGCATCCTTTTGTCTGCTGCCATCTCAGGCCTCTAACTCTTGCTTTCCTAGGACCATACTGCTGCTAAAATGACCTAACTGCACCACTGCCTTCCCTTCCCTTGGTCATCTTTGTAGTCCTGCTTCTCTCTAGGATGTGGGCAGCTCAACCCAAAGACCCGCCCCCCCAGGACCATAGCAGCTCAGCCAATGGGAAACTTCCGCCTGCCCTTTCCTTCTGTGACAACAGAGCAGCTCTGCTGAACACTGCCTAAGGGTTCCCTTGCTCCATTGGGTCGATTCAGTGCTTAGAGGAATTTTCTCATACTTTTGCTTTATTTTATTTTTTAAAAAACTGAAACAGAATATGATTCCAGCAGCTGCAGACCTGGATCTCCACAGTAGTATCATAAAAACTCTGCTGAAATCAATAAACTGGAAACATATATAGCTAATTACAGACTGAGAATTTATACTTAGTCGTCGATATGTAAGAGATATGGCACAGAGTATTTTGAAGAGAGGACAGGGAAGTTATCTTTCAAACACATTGTGTGTGTGTGTGTGTGTGTGTGTGTGTGTGTGTGTGTGTGTTGATCTCTTCTCTCTGTGTGTTAAGGGCACACACTGACTAATGGAGTCCCTGCAGCAATTTGGGAGTTATGTACGCAGTGCAAACACTCTGCCTAGAGCCTGGAGTCAGAAGGAACATAGGGATCTGCTCTCCAATTACCAGTCTGCTGGGCTGGACTCTCCTCCAGCATTTGCACATAGGCAGATATGCTCTGTGTGCTTTAATTTATTTATTTTCCCCTTGGATGCTTATTCCTACCAGGCAGCTCTCAGATCTTTTTTCCAAAAAAGAATCCCTCCTCTTACTCTTCATACCAGCTTTCCTCTTTCTACTGCCAGCGAACAAATCCTTCAAACAGAAAAGAGTGGGTGATTTTCAAAGGCAATATGGTGGCCGTGCAATTCAAAGGAGGAAGAGAGTGACAATTATGTTGCTTGTGCATTGGGGAGATATTTGATATGAACATACGTGAAGTGCTTGTGAAATCAGAGAGAGAAATAGATTTTGGCATTTTGGAAGACTGTGGCTTAGTTGTAAAGCAGCTGTTTTGTGTGGAAAAGATCCCAGGCACACCTAGGAAAGACCCTGAACAGCCATTGCCAGTCACTACAGAATGTAGTGAAGACACAAGACCTACCCACCCTGGAAGAATGGCAGATGCAAGTAATGGACTACATGGAAATGGCAGAAATGACTGGCAGAATACGAGATAAAGGAGAAGAGCAGGTGGAAGAAGATTGGAAGAAGTTTAAAAACTACTTACAAAAACATTGTAAAATCTCTGAATGTTGAGGACACTGAAATGAAACGAAGAGGTTCAAGTGAATAAGATAAATAAGAATATGAAAGAAGGGATAGATATTGGGTGAAAATTTGAATAATATAATATTTGGAGGAACTTTTAAAGGATAAAACTAGTATAAATGAATTTGCTAAATTAAATTTGAAGAGGAATACAAGAAAGGAGGGCGGGTGGAAGTCAAGAAAATAAGGTTATGAAGGATATGAATTTTGAAAAGAGTGTTTTTTTTGTTTTTTCTTTATGTTAAGTGTTTGTATTTTTGTATTTTTGTGGTTTTGTATTTTCTTGTGTTTTTCCCATTTATTGCTTTATAATTTCTTTATTGTGGAAATCTAATAAAATATCATTTTTTAAAAAAAAAGCCTCAAGGATCCCATGCAGCCCTGGGGCCATGTTTTGGACCACCCTAGTTAAAGGCTAAGAATAGTCAGGACTGGTGTCAAGGGGTAGCATGGTTGGACATGTCTTGAGGGAGCCCATTGACAAGAGCCTCCTGGGCCACACTCAGGAAGGGTGTCTTGCCCAAGGACTCTGCAAAAACTAGAGCTGAACCTGAAAGTAGCTAGATTTTCAGCTTCAACAGCGCGCTTCTGCAATTTATACTGTAATCTAGTTGTACTTTTATTTTAATTGGGGTTTTTATGTTGGTGTTTGATGTTTATGCCGGGTTGGATTTTATGTCTTACTGTGTACTTTTAGTGTATGACTGCTATTCCTTAAATTCATTGTACAATGCCTAGATAACTTTTATAAGGCATCTAACAGTAAAATAAACAAATAGCCATCACTACCCACAGCTGCAATAATCTATGCAAAGTATGCAAGCCTTTGTCAAATTATTTCCCTTTGAGTTTTGCTACATGGCTCAGCACGCAAAACAGTCCACAAACTGTGAATTACTTGACTCTGAGGTAAATCTGAATGTGCATTATTTATGAAAGCCCTGCTTTCATAAATAATGGGCATTTTGGCATTTAAGCAAAGCCCTCCCATGGATGGCTACTGAAGCTCTGCAGATTTGCCACATTAAACTAATTGAAACCTGAAGAAAAATGGCTATGAAATTGTTTCGATATCAGATGCTCCAGAGGAGGATGAAGACATTGCGGAGAGAGCGAACAAGGTAGCTTCAATTTAAACCTCATCTGCTTCTCACTAATGGATCCTTTGATGTATGCTCACGTTAAAGCTAGATGCCCTGAAATGTATACAGAGTCCTGGGCCCACGAGGGCTGCTGCATTCCTCCTATTGGAAGGAGTTGAGTCGCACAGGCAAAGAAGCAATTCCACAAACTGAATCCCCGCTGCAACGGAGACTTCTCCCATATTAAGGAATTCTATGCGCTTACAGAACACGCACAAAACTCTGACGGTTATTTTGTCAGCTCCATTTGTGCCTGCCTTACATCAAAGCTGGGCAGACTTCAGGTGCATGGGATCTCTTGGATACTTGAATCCATCAGCTGGGGGTAGATGCAAAAGAGTGGCTCAAGCAGCTTGTCTGCATGTTAAGGAACAGGGCTCAGCTCAGGAATCTGTGATCCATACCAGAACTAGTGTCACAAATCTTTTGAAACAAGTTCCCACTACTCTCAAATTCTCTTCAAGCATTCTTTTTCTTTTATTTTCAGGGGGTGGAAGGAGGCTTTTAGTTGCTGCTGCTGTCAAACAATTTAGAAAACAAAATCCTTGGAGATCTACTTCAAATCACTGAGATATCTACCAGTAGTTTTTGATGCACTTTCTCCTGCACCCTGCTTTCTGTCATAGGATTACAGTCCTAATAGGTAAATCAAGGTAAACTCCAAGAATCGATTTATGTTCAGCAATGTATCCCACAATTTATTGATTAGACATCATACATTTAATTCTTTTGCATTAAATGTTTTTATGAGTTTTCCCTCTGGGGCTTTCTGTGGATTCTGGGATGCACTGTTTTCATTGGAACCCCTAAAAACATTGATGTCTCAATGCTTTAAGGTAAATTTTTCATGTATATTTGTTCAATCAATAGGTAAATTATTCTCTAGCAAACTATTTTTTAAAATAAAAAAACAGAATAAAAGTATATTGCTGCTCATTTCTAATATAATCTGGATGCCACCAATAATTCCAATATTTTCAAACTGCTTCTACAATGAGAAAAGCTTGTCAAAGAAGCTACACATTGCAAAGCAGAACAAAGGATGCCAGCTACTTGCTTGAATGGTTCCAATGAAAATGAAAATAAACTTAAAGCCCCACATTTCTTTCTATACAGGCAGCCTAGGAAATGTATAATACAGAAAAGAAAATTAAAGCTATTTCCCAGATTCACTACTAAACTATGCTGGCCTTATCGCATACCTCATACTCATAAAATAATTTTGTATTGTGCATCACCACTACTAAGAGAGGGGCCTCTCATTTTCTTTTATGTGCAAGTCTGTGTTGTGTGTTGCCAAATGAGCTGAAGGAGATACTGAGCAAGAACGAAATGAACCATAAGCAAAACGAGATCCATATAAACTGGCTGTATCTGACTAAGTCACGATTAGAGTAGACCCACTGAAATCAACAAAGATGACATAACTTGAGTCCATGGCTTTCCAGTGGTCTACCCTGAGTATGACTTAATTGGATGCAAACCTATGTGCTTTATGTATATCACCTGATTTCTATTGTTAGCTAATCATAAAAAACCAGCCTTGCCAGCTCCTTTGCCTTCAGTAGCCACTTGCTGTGCAGAAATCAGCAAGTGAAGCATTTCACAGCATGAAGGTACCACCTGCTGATGCTTTCATCTAAAGCTGCTCTTAAAGGCACAGTGACAGAGGCCCACTGAAAAATCCATTCATTCATTGCAGGGATTTGTAAGCCAAGTGTGACTTATGAAGGAGTAAATACACAGGCAACAAATAAAATGGAAGGAAAAATAAATAAAAGTAAGAACAGCAGGGCAGGAGCATATAAATTGTGAAAACTGGAAATTAACATTAACAGGACAGGAGACCTAACAATTCTGAGCAAATACAGTGGTACCTTGGGTTAAGTACTTAATTCATTCCGGAGGTCCGTTCTTAACCTGAAACTGTTCTTAACCTGAAGCACCACTTTAGCTAATGGGGCCTCCCACTGCTGTCACGTCACCGCTGCGCAATTTCTGTTCTCATCCTGAAGCAAAGTTCTTAACCCGAGGTAATATTTCTAGGTTAGTGGAGTCTGTAACTTGAAGCATATGTAACCTGAAGTGTATGTAACCCGAGGTACCACTGTACAATCATTTCCTGGGAAACTTCCTGAGAGTCACATGCCTTTGGAGAGGCAGAGGGGTGAGTGAGAGGGTGTGGCTTTGGATCCTTGAGGGCCGCATTTGGCCCCCGGGGTTTAAGGCTTTAATTCTTAAGACCAGGGGTTTGAATTGTGGTTAGAAACAAATTGAGAGACAGTTTAGCTGTTCCACTCACAAAGTCCCAGTCAGTAATCTAGAAACACTGACTTTTGAATTAATAGAAGTATCTAAGAAGTATCTATAACTTACCTATCTGCCACATATAATGCATTGATGTAATCCAAATGGGATAGAGTGCTGGATAACTATGGCAAGGATACCTCTGTCCAGCACAACATAGAACTGGTATACCAGCACTGGCTTTTTAAAGGGGCTTTGGGACACAGATATCACCTGTGATATAAGGTGATAATAAGGTTGGATCAACCAGTGCTGCAAACCTGATTCTTTAGAGGAAATGCAGTACCATGCAGACAGATGGGCACCATCTTCCCAGCAATTCTACACTGACACTTCTAGTGGCTTTAGCATGGGTTTCTTTGTCAATGTTTTTGTCAGTACACCTGAAATCTCAGTTACTGAGGATGCAATGCTAGGCATTCTTACTTGGGAGTACAATCTCTTGAAATAATTTGCAAAGGGGTCATCCTATTAGTCCATAGCAGCCAAAACAACAGTGAGTCCTGGAGCATCTCCATACCTCTCAGTCGTTAAACTACCACAAGACTCTGCATAAACACAGGGAGATTGGAGTTGTGCATCTTTTTATTCAAGTTTCAGTAATTAGGCAAAAAGTGACATTTGTTTTAAACAGAACCATATTTGCATGGCAAAAGCCTCAGCTCCAAGTAATGTATAGCTTGAAAATAACAGGAGACAGCAGGGTGGGCAAAAATATATTAAAAAATGAAAGGGGGAAAAATGAGGCTTGCATAATGAAGGGATATGTGAAGAACTGATTTATGACTCTAGAGAAAATTAAAGTGGCACCTACTTTTCCCCAAGGAATATTTTGATATCCCAGTTTTATGTATGATTTGTTTATTCATAACTTTCCACATTTTTTTAAAAAAACTGCACATTTTTAATCCCTCCCTTTTGTGCTGTGGCAAACAACTATCAGCATAATAGTCTTTGGTGCTGAGAGAATGCCAGCGAACAGATGCTTGTAATGAAATTTAGGAAACTAGAAGCTAAGAGTAACACTTACAGTAATATTGGCCATCTATTTTTGTCCCTTCTGAAAACATCATCTACAATTTAACATGCAGGTGCTACATAGTGCCATGACCCCCAAACCTGTCCCCTTGCACTACCCTGAGGAAGACACAGATGAGGACAAAATGTAGGTTCAGGGAAATAACCTCAGCACTTAGCCCTGCTCCCTCCTGGCCTCAGGATGAGGCTCTCTCATGTTCCTCAGACCTTGAGGATGACTCCCCAATAACATTCCCATCCCCTCCAGAGTGTAGGAGTCAGCACCTGCAGAACTGGACAAGAACCCTTTAAGTCAGCATTTCTATCTCCTCAGTAGAGGCCTTTCCAACCAATGTAAGGTCTCAAATGGCTCCATTTCTTAGATGAAGCAGCAGCATCCAGCAGGACCTCTTGGGGGTGAACATCCCCCTTTCTGTGAACATCACTGGGCAGCGTGTTCGTACAATATCAGTACAAACCCAACTTCTGCACATAGGTACAGTGTTGATCCCTTGATACAATCTTGGACAATACATCAGCAGGAATTTCATTACCTGGCATATAGGACACCGTTACGAGTCCCTTCTGTATACGTTCCCTAGCATGTTGCAACTTCAATTGCAAGTGCTTCGTGCTTTGCTTACAACCTTCAGAATTCAGCAAAGCCAAACATGCTTTGTTGTCCTGGTAAACCTGGATTGGACATTTGACAGGAATTTTCATGTCTTTGCACAATTGTAACAACCATTCACAATCCTTAAGTGAATAAGACAGTGCATTCAGTTCAGCTTCACAAGTACTTAAGCTAACTGTTGTTTGCTTCTTGCATGACCAATCAAATAGACTCTGATTGTACATATAGCAAACTCCAGACGTACTTTTCCTGTCTGTAGTGTCACTTCCAAAACTTGCATCTGCAAATATCTCAAGACCACCAGACTTCTGATTGTTAAATCTCAGTCTGTAATGCATAGTGCCTTTCAAATGCGTTTCAGAGCTTTCCAATCCTTAACAGTAGGATTGTTGACTTGTCTGCTTAACAAATTACAGCTAACAGCAATGTCTGGTCTTGAACATCTGGCAATGAAGTTTAGCTTGCCTAGCACACTTCTGTACAGTGTAGTGTCAGAAAATGCTTCTTCAGTGTCATCTACCTGATAACCTGTTGTCATCGGTGTGTCTACAGGGTTAGCATCCATCAGGTTTAGTTTGTTTAACACATCAGCAATTTTCCGTGACTGGTGTACTAGAATGTTACCGTCTTGATCTCTCTCTATTTCCAGAGATAGGTAGTTGTTTACCTCACCAAGATCTTTCATGTCAAAGTGCTCTTTCAGTTGAGCTAGGGCGTTATTGTACATTGTGACATCCGTACAGAAAAGCTGTATTCACATCGTGGTGACTAATGTGTAGATTCTCCTCTGCAGCAAGCTTGAGCATAAGCCTAATGCTCTCATACCTCACTGTGGGTGAGTAGGTCTTGTGATAGTCTTCACCTGGTACCTGTGAAAAACCTCTGGCTACCAATCTGGCTTTGTGCCTGACTATCTTGCCATTTTGATCTGTCTTCGCTTTGAAGACCCATTTGCTTCCAAGCAGTTTCATTCCTGGAACTACTGGAACTACCTCCCATGTTTTGTTCCTTTCTAAGGAATCAAGCACAGCCTTCATGGCATTTAACCATGGCTCAGCTTCCTTTGAATCCAAATCCTGGATTTCTTGGAAACTTGAAGGTTCAAATACCTTCTTGGAGCTTTTGACAGCTGTTACTGCTATCTTAGCAAACTCATCAGCAAATCTCTTTGGAGGTCTGCCTTTTGTGGCTCTTTGTGACCTGCGAATTAGCCTTAAGTCTTCAACACTCTCCTCTTCCTCCTTAGGAGAAAAGTGACCTATTGTGAACAATGGTTCCTCCAATTCTTGATCAGAGCTTTCAGAGGGTCGCATAGAGGCTTTTGCACTCTTGAAATCCTCTGAATCACCCGATTCAGTTTCAGACTCAGAATCAGAACCTTCATCAGTGGGTGTGGGTTGTTGCGGCTGCTTTTGCTGTTGCCTATCCTCAGTCTCATCACTGTCATCAGGATAGCATTGGAAAATTCCCACATTCTCCCCCCACTTGGCATTGTACTCAACACTTCTTGTGAGCTTAATTGTCTTAGAGTCAGTCATCATTATTCTGTAAGAACCTTTCTGATAACCTAGAAAGATACCATGCAATCCACGCTTGCCTAAATTGGAGCTTTGTGGTGTGTGAACCCACATGTCAGAACCAAAAATTTTCATGTGTTTGATGTATGGCTTTTTGCCAAACATCTTCTCATACGGGGTACAACCAATCACTGAAGATAACCTGCGATTATAACTGTAAGTAAAACACGAGAGAGATTCGGCCCAATAACTCTCTGGAAGATTTGCATCATGCAGCAAGGTTTTTAACCCTTGAAGCAATGTCTGATTTACCCTCTCGCAAAGTCCATTCTGCCATAGCGAGCGAGGACTAGACAAATCGTGTTGAATCCCTTTCTCAGTCAGAAAAGCTTCAAACTGCTGAGAAGTGAATTCCCCCCCCCAGATCAGTGAAAAAAGTCTTTATCTTCTTACCATGCACATTTTCCAACCAAGCACAGAATTCCTTGAACCTTGGAAAAGCCTCTGATTTCTGCTTGAGATTGTACACATAAATATACCTGGAAAATGCATCAATGAGAACCATGAAGTACCTGTTTCCACCCAAAGAGGGCGCTAGTGGTCCAACCAAATCAGCATGAACAACCTGGTATGGTTCTGTAGCTTGCCTACTAGACACCTTACCTTTTGCAGCCATTTTCACCTTGTTTGCTGCGCATGCCTTGCACTTCATGTGGTACCTGCAGGGTTTAATAGTCATACCTTCAACCAAGGCAGGCATCTTAGATACTGCCTCAAAATGCAAATGACCAAATTTCCTGTGAAAATCATGAATACATTCTGCATGCAAACTTTTGTTAGAACCTGCAATGCAACAAGTTTCATCCTGCACATCATCATCAAAATACAAAACAAACAAACGATCAACATATTCAGCATGCAATACATAATCGTTTTTCTTTGTGATGGTGCATTTCTTGTTCTTAAAGGAAACGTCAGTGTTCCGTTCATTCAGCTGCGCAACACTGAGTAGATTGTGTTTGGCATCTGGAACGTAAAGTACATCCTGTATCGATAAGTCCAAACTGTGAAGAACAACAGTTCCGTAGCCTCGACTGGGGATTGTGTGGTCATCCGCCTGGTGAATCGCACCTTCCTGCGGCGTAAAAGACACGAACAGTCGCTTATCGTTGCACATGTGGTGCGTTGCAGCCGAATCAACAACGAAGAAAGATCTAGACGTCTTCTGGACCTTTGCAACCTTTGGAGTGAAGCGTGAGACCATTGCCTTGTGCTGCGTTGTCCTGGACACCGGACCTCTGCCTTTGCCTCGGCCTTTTCCACGCGATGAGCTTTCGCTGCGCTGCTCTGTCTTGGCCCTGGGATATCTGCATTCCCTCTTCATATGGCCTAGACGTCCACACGAGTAGCATTTCACTGCCTTCAAAGCTTTGGCGCCATCTGGTGGTTCCACTGCACTTTGGGATGATGTCTGTGAAGACTCCCCCTTACCCATGCAGCTAGCACCCCGGCGGTCTGCTTCATTCTGAATCATGGCAGTAACATAGTCTACTGTGAGTTGAGCAGTAGGCTGAACAGCAATCTGAGTGGCAACGGACTCCCAACTTGAACCCAAAGAATGTAGTATCATGAAGGAATACACAGCCTCTGGAAAGGTGAGTCCTCTCTGTTGCAGCTCATGTCTCAGATTCTGCATCTCCATCAGATGTATACGCACATCTCCACCTTCTGCAAGAGCCATATTATGCAGCCTAGTATAGTAAAACATAGTGGACCCAGCTTCTGTCCTCAAGTGAGCCTCTCTCAAAGCGCCCCAAATTTCTCTGGCTGAGATCTTACCACGCAACAGACAGAGCTCTTCTGGGGATACTATCAATGTAAGAGTTCCCCTTGCTTTGGAATCTTTAGCTTTCCATGCATCTGTCAATGGAGCTGGGGGGTTTTCTGTAATCACCTCAAAAAGACCCTCTTTCCGCAGAACAGCCTCTGCATAGAGAACCCAGTCCGCGTAGATTTTCTTATTGAGCTTAGGAATCCCAAAAGCATCAGCCAGCTTTGCATTAGCCATCTCTGCTGCGTTAAATCAGCTGTGTCACTGCTGCTTCAAACCTCATTCCAAAAGCAATTTCAAAAGTACTTTTTTTCCAAGCCTCTGCCTGTGAGCCTGTGCCACGGCAAACGGCCTTAAAAGTTCAAAGTCCAGCCATAAAGCCATTAACTAGTAGCTGGCAGGCTGCCCGGAGCATGAGCACATACCTCTAATCAATCAACTTGACGCGCAGAGCAGATAACGTCCGATCCGTCCCTCTGCATTCCTCTGCATTCTCTGCCGGCACTCCGATTCTTTGCTCCTTTGTTGCTTTGCCAGGGGCCCGATTCAACTTCTGGAGCCCATTCTTCAGTTTGACTGCGTTTTTCTGGGCCCATAACCAAAAATGTTGTTTTTGCAGAGTCTTTTACGCAGTGGAATGATGAGCAGTACGTGCCACATACTTTACTTTACTTTATTTACACTTCAATGCTGAGAGATTACAAACACGCATCTTGCCTCTGCTAGAGCAGAGAAGTAACCTCTCTCTTCGGAAGCACCGAGAGAACTGTGAAAAACAGGAAACCAGTGTACGTCACATCCAGTCTCCTATTCCCGTGGGAAACCCAATAGCAACTCTGACTGTGGAATGTAAACAATGCCTTGTAACTAGCATTTCGCTGCACAGTGAAGAAAGCAGAAACCAACAGTCCTGGAGTCCTGACCTGCTTATAAATGTGTTTGCTGCCCTTCAAGCCCCAGCTTGAAGATTGGGTAATATGGGATAGATTGGGTTATATGGGAATACCTATGATGGAAGGACAATTCTGCTCACACTCACACTCACACTCATACCATTTACTTATTTGTTTAAAAAAGCACTTTTACTCCATCTAAAAAGGTTCCCAGAGCTGCCTTCATAAGATAAATAAAAGTAAGGCAGTTCCTGCCCACTGGCCTGCAAGCTAAAAAACATGACACAAAAGGAAAAAGAGGAAAACAAACAAACTTGCAGTGCACTGAATTCCATAGGGCTTACTCCCAGAGTGCTGTGGGGCTGTAGGCCCCAATCTTAAAGTTACCATTTTCATCTCTGAAACTTCCAGCACCAGAAACACAGGCATAGATTTATCATACATGTGCTATTTCTGTCAGCTCATGCTGGCTAGTGGCTTGCCTTTCCAGAAGCTGAAATGTGTCAATTTATATAAGGCATGATAGATTATTTAACATTCATGCTATTGAAGTTCAAGGCTACATGAGTCAAGGCAAACTTTACCGCTGCACTTTTTTGAAATCTGAAGCTCAAGCCTGCGTACTGTACACTTATTTGGCATAGCTGGGGAAAGCAGTTCATGGCCAATGATTTTCACTGAAAAGAAACGAATGAGTTCAGCACTCAGTCCTAATCACATTATTTAAAAGTGAGGTCTATTCCCTCAACTAAAACTTATTTTTATGAAGCACATTAAGGATTAGTATGTTTTAGTCAGTACATAAGCATTATAGAGAGATAAATATAATAAGCAGTTATATCAATTCAGTATAACAGAACGTGATGTTAAGAGAAGGAGCAAACAAGTGTTCAAATGAGTGCCGCTTTCAACGTAACTTCTGAATATTTAGCAGCTGCATAAATACATTTTTTTTTCATAGTGAGAAATCCCATGTATCAATTCAAAGCACAAGCCTAAAACTGTTCTAGCTTATTATATATGCCAGGGCATTATTCATCATTCTCAATGAGCTGCCATGGAGCTATTGCAGCAGGCTGGCACTAGTGCTGTGCCAAAAAATTCCCCCTGCATTTTCAAACCATTCTCCATCAATTAATGAGGGGGGAAAGCTGCATTCAAAAACTATATATATTCGGTGAAATTCTGATGGATGGGGTTCCAAGCTTTCAGTGTGCTTACTTTGTTTTGTGGTGGTTCGGGAGTGTTTGTGAGCATATTTTCTCCCATTCTGCAGAACACCTCACCTCCATGGCTTCAGACACTTCAGTTAAAGCTCAGGGGAAGACACAGAGAAGAAAACCCACCTGTGCTGCTTCCACGCATCCCCAGATTAGGAAGTGTGGCAATCCAGTGGGGCTGCAGAATGCTGGAGAAAGAAAGAAAACACACACACTGCCCTTAGCCACCTCATAGTGGTGAGGTAAGCTCAAAATCCCTCACCAAATGAAAATCTTAAGTGCCCTGAGGCAAAATAAAAATGGAAGAAGAAGAAGAAGAGCTTGAATTTGATATCCCGCTTTATCACTACCCTAGGGAGTCTCAAAGCTGCTAACATTCTCCTTTCCCTTCCTCCCCCACAACAAACACTCTGTGAGGTGAATGGGGCTGAGAGACTTCAAATAAGTATGACGGGCCCAAGGTCACCCAGCAGCTGCATGTGGAGGAGCGGAGATGCAAACCTGGTTCCCCAGATTACGAGTCTATCGCTCTTAACCACTACACCACACTGGCTCTCTTTGCAAAAAGAAAAGAAAACTTCCACATCCGGCTCCACATAATAATAATAATAATATTATTATTATTATTAATAATAATAATAATAATAATAATAATAATAATAATAATTATTTATATCCCGCCCTCCCCAGCCGAAGCCGGGCTCAGGGCGGCTAACAACACTAAAACAGTACAACATTATAAAACATTATAAAAATTAATTAAAATCAAAATTGATGGTAACCATAAACTAAAGTTTTGTAAAGATTGCCAAAGGAGGGAGTCAGGCTGCGCCCTGACCAAAGGCCAGGTGGAACAGCTCTGTCTTGCAGGCCCTGCGGAAAGATGTCAAGTCCTGCAGGGCCCTTGTCTCTTGTGACAGAGCGTTCCACCAGGTTGGAGCCGCAGCCGAAAAAGCCCTGGCTGTAGTTGAGGCCAGCCTAACCTCTCTGTGGCCTGGGACCTTCAAGGTGTTTTTATTTGAAGACCGTAAGTTCCTCTGTGGGGCATACCAGGAGAGGCGGTCCCGTAGGTATGAGGGCCCTAGGCCGTATAGGGCTCTGAAGGTTAAAACCAGCACCTTAAACCTGATCCTGTACTCCACCGGGAGCCAGTGCAGCTGGTATAGCACCGGATGAATGTGATATCTAAGCGAAGACCCCGTAAGGAGTCTCGCTGCGGCATTCTGCACCCGCTGGAGTTTCTGGGTCAGTCTCAAGGGCAGCCCCACGTAGAGCGAGTTACAATAATCCAGTCTGGAGGCGACCGTCGCGTGGATCACAGTGGCTAGGTCAGGGCGAGAGAGGTAAGGAGCCAACTGCTTAGCTTGGCGGAGATGAAAAAATGCCGCCTTTGTTATAGCTGCAATCTGCGCCTCCATGGAGAGGGAGGTATCGAAGATTACACCCAAACTCTTCACGAACGGTGCTGGCACTAATTGCACCCCCGCAAGAGATGGGAGTTGCCCCCTCAGTCCCATGTCGTCCCGTCCCAGCCAGAGGACCTCTGTCTTCGAAGGATTTAACTTCAACCGGCTCCCACGTAACCATCCAGCCACAGCCTCCAAGCATCTGATCAGTGTGTCTGGGGCCGAGTCCGGGTGGCCGTCCATCAACAGATAGAGTTGGGTGTCATCAGCATACTGATGGCAGCCCAGCCCAAAACTCCGGACAAGCTTGGCGAGGGGGCGCATAAAGATGTTAAAAAGCATCGGGGAGAGTATTGCACCCTGGGGCACACCACACACCAAGGAGTGGCGGGATGACAATTCCCCCCCAAGCGCCACCCTCTGTCCCCGACCAGAGAGAAACGAGCGCAGCCATTGAAGGACTGTGCCCTGGATCCCCACGTCGGCAAGGCGGTGGTCCAGGAGTTCGTGATCGACCATGTCGAAGGCTGCTGACAGGTCTAGAAGAATCAGCAGCCCCGGCCCGCCTCGATCCAGCTGCCTGCGGAGATCATCTGTTAGGGCGACCAGAGCCGTCTCGGTCCCATGACCAGCGCAGAAGCCGGACTGGAATGGATCCAGAGCCGATGTTTCATCCAGAAACCTACCAAGCTGTTCAGCAACCGCTCTCTCAATCACCTTACCCAGGAATGGAAGATTCGAAACCGGGCAGTAATTGGATAGATCTAAGGGATCTAATGATGTTTTCTTTAAGAGCGGGCGCACCACTGCCTCCTTCAGTTCCCCTGGGAATGTCCCGGTGCCAAGGGACAGATTGATGATATCCCCCAGGGGGGCCCGCACCTCGTCTGGACACGCTATAATCAGCCAGGACGGGCACGGGTCGAGAGGACAAGTGGTGGGCTTTCCAGCTCGGAGGAGTCTGGGGATATCCAGTCAAAGTGGTCCAATACTGAACCCGAGGACAGTCGAGGGGCCTCCAGTTCCTTTATTGTATCCAAATTGGCAGGGAGGTCATGGCGGAGCAACAAGACCTTCTCCGCAAAAAAGCTCGCAAATGCCTCACAGCTGTGTGTCAAATTGTTATTTAAATTTGGCTGTCCTTCGAGGGACGTTAAAGACCGAATTATACTAAATAATTGCGCCGGGCGAGAGCTAGCGGATGCAATGGAGGCCGAGAAGTAGGACTTCTTAGCGGCCTTCACTGCCATCTCGTAGGTTTTCATAAAAACCCTATAAGATGTTCTTGAAGCTCCGTCACGGGCACCCCGCCATACTCACTCTAGCCGTCTGAGGTCCCGCTTCATTTTCTGGAGCTCCTCGGTAAACCAGGGAGCCCGGTTTCTGCGGGGTCGCAGAGGGCGCTTAGGTGCGATCTCATTGATGGCTGCCAGGAGCTGGGTATTCCAGGCCTCAACAAGCTCAGTCAATGAGTCGCCAGGGGGAGAAAGGTCCCGCAAGGCTTGACGGAATCTATCAGGGTCCATCAGCCTCTGCGGGCGAGCCCAAATTGGCTCGCCACCCAAACAGGGTGGGGGTGGAACGTCAATCCTGGCTTTCAGAGCATAGTGATCAGACCATGGCACCTTCATCGAAGGAAACATGATCACATCTATACCGACGCCAAAGATCAAATCCAGCGTGTGGCCTGCTTGATGTGTGGGGCCCGAAACAAACTGGGAGAGCCCTAGTGTCGCCATGGAAGACACCAGGTCCAGAGCCTGTGAGGAGGGAGTGGCATCAGCATGGATGTTGAAGTCCCCCAATACCAATAGGTTAGGGAACTCCAAGGCCCAGCCGGCCACCGCCTCCAGCAGGCCTGACGGGGTGGCTGCTGGTGCGCTAGGTGGCCGGTACACCAGCCAGACAGCCAAGCTCACCTCGGAGCCCCACACTAGGCCAACACATTCAATGCCGCGGATTGATGGCGATGGTAGAGCCCTGAAAGAACAATCTTCCCGGATTAATAACGCCACCCCTCCCCCCCGGCCCACAGTCCGCGACTGGTGGAGGATGGAGAAACCCGGGGGCGCCATCACTCGTAAGGTAACAGTATCCCCTTCGCGCACCCAGGTCTCAGTCACACATGCCAGGTCAACCCCCTGCGAGGTGAAGAAATCTCGCAGGGTGGCGGTTTTGTTGCCTATAGACCTGGCATTGCACAACACCAGTGACGGAGGTGAGTAATCCTTGCTCACCCTACCCTTGTCTCTCGGGATGGGGCGCAGATTGGAAGGGGTACGAGTATATCCGTATCTCGATCCCCTTCGCCTATGACATCTGCCCCCACCGCCATAGCTCCCTCGCCCCTCCACATTAGGAATCCCAAGCCTCATACTCGCCTCCATTTACAGAATATAAAAGCAAACAAACAAAAAACAATTACACCAAAACAAACCAATCCCCACCCCATTCAACAACCACCCCACCCCAACCCAAAATAAACCAAAACAAATAAAATACATGGATAAAAACCATCGCTTATGGTGGTACAACAAAGCAAAAAATAAAAACAGTTTAAAACATATAAAAACACTTCAAACGACCGCTGCAGCAGCACTAGTGTCCCCAAAGCTGCGGCAGTGGTGAGTGTGGGCCCCGCCCCCTGGCCTGGTGGAGAATGGGCTTGCAGGGGGAAACGCACGGCAAAGCGGCAGCAGCAATGTTCCGAGGCCTCCTTGGAGCCTTATATGCTGAGGTGGAGTCTGGGGCCCGCCCCCAGGCCCAAGGTGGAGAATGGGCTGGTAGGGGGAGTGGTCCTCCCCAAGACTCACCGGCAAAGCGGCAGCAGCAGTGTCCCGGGCCTCCTTGGAGTCTTTTATGCTGAGGTGGAGTATGGGGCCCGTCCCCAAGCCCAAGATAGAGAATGGGCTAGCAGGGGGAAGAGCCCTCCCCACAAACGCACGGCAAAGCGGCAGCAGCAGTGTTCCGGGCCTCCTTGGAGTCTTTTATGCTGAGGTGGAGTATGGGGCCCGTCCCCAAGCCCAAGATGGAGAATGGGCTTGCAGGGGGAGCGGTCCTCCCCAAGACTCACCGGCAAAGCGGCAGCAGCAGTGTCCCGGGCCTCCTTGGAGTCTTTTATGCTGAGGTGGAGTATGGGGCCCGTCCCCAAGCCCAAGATGGAGAATGGGCTTGCAGGGGGAGCGGTCCTCCCCAAGACTCACCGGCAAAGCGGCAGCAGCAGTGTCCCGGGCCTTCTTGGAGTCTTTTATGCTGAGGTGGAGTATGGGGCCCGTCCCCAAGCCCAAGATGGAGAATGGGCTAGCAGGGGGAAGAGCCCTCCCCACAAACGCACGGCAAAGCGGCAGCAGCAGTGTCCCGGGCCTCCTTGGAGTCTTTTATGCTGAGGTGGAGTATGGGGCCCGTCCCCAAGCCCAAGATGGAGAATGGGCTTGCAGGGGGAGCGGTCCTCCCCAAGACTCACCGGCAAAGCGGCAGCAGCAGTGTCCCGGGCCTCCTTGGAGTCTTTTATGCTGAGGTGGAGTATGGGGCCCGTCCCCAAGCCCAAGATGGAGAATGGGCTTGCAGGGGGAGCGGTCCTCCCCAAGACTCACCGGCAAAGCGGCAGCAGCAGTGTCCCGGGCCTTCTTGGAGTCTTTTATGCTGAGGTGGAGTATGGGGCCCGTCCCCAAGCCCAAGATGGAGAATGGGCTAGCAGGGGGAAGAGCCCTCCCCACAAACGCACGGCAAAGCGGCAGCAGCAGTGTCCCGGGCCTCCTTGGAGTCTTTTATGCTGAGGTGGAGTATGGGGCCCGTCCCCAAGCCCAAGATGGAGAATGGGCTTGCAGGGGGAGCGGTCCTCCCCAAGACTCACCGGCAAAGCGGCAGCAGCAGTGTCCCGGGCCTCCTTGGAGTCTTTTATGCTGAGGTGGAGTATGGGGCCCGTCCCCAAGCCCAAGATGGAGAATGGGCTTGCAGGGGGAGCGGTCCTCCCCAAGACTCACCGGCAAAGCGGCAGCAGCAGTGTCCCGGGCCTCCTTGGAGTCTTTTATGCTGAGGTGGAGTATGGGGCCCGTCCCCAAGCCCAAGATGGAGAATGGGCTAGCAGGGGGAAGAGCCCTCCCCACAAACGCACGGCAAAGCGGCAGCAGCAGTGTCCCGGGCCTCCTTGGAGTCTTTTATGCTGAGGTGGAGTATGGGGCCCGTCCCCAAGCCCAAGATGGAGAATGGGCTTGCAGGGGGAGCGGTCCTCCCCAAGACTCACCGGCAAAGCGGCAGCAGCAGTGTCCCGGGCCTCCTTGGAGTCTTTTATGCTGAGGTGGAGTATGGGGCCCGTCCCCAAGCCCAGGATGGAGAATGGGCTAGCAGGGGGAAGAGCCCTCCCCACAAACGCACGGCAAAGCGGCAGCAACAATCCAGAGTGAATTAGACATAACACAGCAACACCCTGCACGTCTTATGTCCCTTGAAGTTGACTACAGCCCACCAGCCATTAGGGCTGGGCGAATCTGTCAATTTTGGTTTCTCATTTTTCCAATCTTAAGTTCCATTCTCCACATTTCCACATCACTTCAAATTGCTTTTAAACTGCTCATGAAAAATCATCTGAATTTTAGTGTTCGTTTCTCCTAATATGCACGTTTTTGCCTGCAATTTTGCACATTTATGCAAAACTATTTCCACTTTCATTTCCACTGCATGGTATTCTATTTTCTTTAATTTATATATTTTTATGCAAAGCTCAAGCAGCTATGGCTTATTTTGCAAAGTATGGAGATGAGTGAAACTCCAGTTTCCAGCCCTTCAGATGTTTTTAAGTGAAGGTGCCATCAGAATTGTAATCCAAAACCTCTGGAAGACACCAGGCTTAGGAAGGCTGCACTATACTATGCATGAACATGAAGGGCCCTTCCTGATATACACAAGAAGATGGTATCTCTTATCTACAAGAGTAGTTTTCTCAGGATCCTATCCCTAGAGAGGTGTAGCCTGGTCTTGCACTTCCTGTTTCCTCTGTGCCATGAACTTCCATAGCTGCTCCTCTTGTTAAATGAAAAATGTCAGATTTAAAATAAGCTCTGCAGTGTATATGTTAATGAATGTGCCCATATTACCAAGTCATAATTAATACAACTCTCCCAGCATTTGACATATGGATTAATAGGTATCAGACATATTAACATTTTACTATAGTGCCATACCAAGACCTTCAGGACTGCAAGTTTCTCTTATTACTTCTGATACTACAGGCTCGTCTTATCACCTTCACTGTTCACCAGAGCAATTTATTAAGTTCTACTAAACCTTGTATTATAGTGTTACAGAGAGGGAAATCTTGTTCCTGGCATGTAAGCCTGTTCTTCATGGCCTTTTCTTAGTGGCACACTAGTCTTCAGTTTTTTAAAAAAAGACAAAACAAAACAAATTCCTTTTATCCCATTTCTTCTTTTTCTCCTAGGCAAGGTATACTGATTTAAATTAAGTTTTCCATTTTGTAATGCATACATTTCCTGACTCAGTGAGCTCACTACTTGATTGAAATAACAATTACAACATAACATACTGGTTTGCAACGAAATAGAGCATGATGCCTAGGCCAAAATCCCTTCCCCCTCAAAATGCCATTCACAACAGGCTCAATCCTTTTTGACAGCATCCTGTGGCACACTCCCCTTCCTGTACATAGGAGACACTATTATCACCTATGGAGTAACTGGTCAGTGGGGCATACCAATGGGACCATATGTCACTAGCCCTGAAAGTTCTGTACTGGCTGCCACTGAGCCACTAAGCCCAATTCAAGGTGTGAGTAGGAGCATAAATGGTTTGGCACACAAGTTCCTAAAGGAGCAACTCCGGCAGTATAAAACAATTGGCAAAGGAGTCCCTGTGGGTGGTACGTGGTTGCCCTGTTGGTGACCCATGACAGCACAGAATTGCTGGTGGCTCCCCATTCATAGAATGCCCTCCCCGGTGAAGTATGCCTCTCTCGTTAGTGATTTTCTGGATAATTTTTTAAACATTCCTGTTTGTCCAGGCATGAAAGATACTTGCCATGGTAACTTTGCCACAAGCAGTTCAAAGTGATGTGCATGGTTCTCTTCCTCCCTGTTTTTATCCTCCAACAAAACTGTGAGGTAAATTAGGCTGAGAGACTGTGACTGGTCCAAGGTGAGATTCATGGCTAAGTGAGGACCCGAACCCTGGTCTTCCAGGTCTTAGTCTAGTATCCTTACCACCATGCCACACCAGCACTCCGAGTTCTGATACAAGTACAGTGGTACCTCAGGTTACAGATGCTTCAGGTTACAGACGCTTCAGGTTACAGATTCCTCTAACCCAGAAATAGTACCTCGGGTTAAGAACTTTGCTTCAGGATGAGAACAGAAATCGTGCTCCGGCAGCGTGGCGGCAGCCGGAGGCCCCATTAGCTAAAGTGGTGCTTCAGGTTAAGAACAGTTTCAGGTTAAGAACAGACCTCCAGAACGAATTAATTTCTTAACCCGAGGTAGCACTGTAGCTGTAAGGGTCCTGAGAAGTTCCATCCAACCTATTGCCACGTGTGCCCTGCCAGTTTATGTTACTCATGGTAGCTTCTTGCTCGTCTAGGCCAGGGCTGCACTAACACAATCTTTTCTCCAGACATAGTATAGTTCTCTGTGCAGTTTAGAAGTTCTCTGTATTGTAGGTTAATAAAGTGGCCCTAGTTATACCCCAGATTTTGTGTCTTGCTTCTTTATTTCTGGTCTCCTGGCACAATCGTTTTATTTTGCATTTGACTTGGCCACATTGTTGGCTTTTCAATAAAGATGCAACCTTGCCAGCAGAGGGAGCATCTCATATCTTTATGTGAAGAAGACATATCATCTCCAGGCCATTAACAATATAATCCAACACTAAACCATTCCAGTCTTGGTGAGCAACTACAGTTTGGGGGCGGGGGGAGGGGAGGCTTGCCTTCAGTCACGTGACTGATCATCAGAAAAAGCGATCCCTTTGCAAACGTTCCTTTCTGTACATCCAACTTCAGAATAAACTGTTTAAAATCAGGATGTGAATTTTGTTTCCGGCCTCAGACTCCATGACAACTCTTTAGAAGGATTAGTTCTTAAAACCCTTGTTGACAGAATCCAATAACATGTGTATTAAGGTAAGAACAGGACGCACATTTTTTATGCTTTTCATTTAAGGAGGCTCTACTTTCTAATGAAATTTCAGTTTTCTGGCAGGGGAAAAAATTGCATCTATCATTGCTAATATATTTGCGCACAATTTGGGCAGCTTTGATCAGCTTTGTCGTGTTAGGGCATCCGGTGGCTTTCATATTGATTTGCGCATTAATCAGAGCACATTTTTATTTTATTTTAAAATTAGCATACCAAAACTGTTCTGTGAGTTATCATGCTAATATGTTCTATCAAAGACTAAATTAACATTTTATTGCTGTTAACCAGAGGCAATGCTTCACATAAATTCACTGGATGCTGCCAAAACCTTCCCGCATTACCAGCTGCTTATATTTAAGGGTGCTTGATCTCGAGGAGACTGAATCAGCATCCCTGTGCAATAAAAGGATGGTAACAACAATACGCTGCTGATGTACAGAGTGTGAATGAAAACCTTTGTGCTCCTTATGAGCTTTATTTCCATTTAAGCAATGAGACAAAGTATACCAAGAATGTCAAAAGCAAACACATACCCTGTAAGACTGTAGAGGTAACATAATCAACCATCTTGCCTGCTCCCACTGTTACCTTTTTGTACCTGTGCTACTGTCAGAGCTAAAATAAAGAGGAAAAGGAGGTTTACAAAATGCCATTGGTCCTGTCCCATCTCAATCTCTTTAGAAATCAGTAGCGCTATTTGGTTCTTTTGCCATGCTCTTGAATTATACCATGGAAATCCTTTTATTTAAAAAAGCAACAACCTCTGTGCCAATTGTTAGGGAGCTGAATCGTTGCTTGAATGCCAAAGGGGTGGTGGCAATTCTACACTTCCGCAGTGCTGTGTATGAGAATTATTTAGAATTTTCTTCTCTTAACAACTGGGGCATTCCATGTTCAGCACAGGATAGATACTTTGATTTAACTATAGTGCTGAAGTTGTGAGGTGGGGAGTGTTCATACTGGACTCTACCACACACAGTCCATTTCTCCTCCAGCTGTACTTCCAGGATCAAATAACTGTAGTATGCTTGAATTTGTCACTTCATAAGAATAGCCATGCCTGGCAATCACTAATCACTGTGTTTCCTCTATTCTGCCCAAAAGACTGCTAAGCTCCACATGGGTCACTGACTTATGCAGGGTTGTGGGCACATTTCGAGTTTTGATAGAGAGCTCTGGAAACCACCATGTTTTGTTCATTCTCTCTGAAGTCACTCTCTTTTCCCAGAGAGAAAAAGAGAGAGGGAGGGATAAAGGACGAAAGGAAGAGCATGCATGTATGCACACTAGGGATAGGGATGGTTCAGTTTGCATTCGAAGGAAAATTTACTTAATTTGCATTTCCTGAAACAATATATGTACCAAAAAGCAGCTATTATTTTTGAAATTCAAACTTCTCTGAATTTTTCAGTGCACTCCTCCAGTCGGGTCCTAGGTAGAAAAATCCATTTACCCAAGCAAAATGTGCACAATATGCATATGTCTGTGGAGATAACATACAAAAATGAATTGTATTAGAACAAATTGTTTGTAAAATTGAGAAAGTTTGACAAACTGTATTCAAATATGCATAGTAGGAGAAATGTGCATTAAATCATGATGAATTTTTCATGAGCATTAAAAAAAATTGCAAGCATTTGTGGAAACGTTCAGAACCAAACTTAAGATTGGAAACATGAGAAACTAAGAGAAAACAAAATTGACAAGTGCACTCATCCCAAGTGTGTGTGTGCATGCACACACACAAGATGGATGGATGCCTGTTTTGAATGAGTTGCTGGTCTAAGCCGTTTTGTCGCCTGAGGCCTATGATAAGATGGCACCCTCTCCATTTTACATGCACCAGACAATTTTTCTTGACATGGGTGCCTGGCGGAATATGCAGCTCTGTCCTTTTTTCCCAGCCGCTCAGAACTTGTCTACTGAGGCAGCTGCGTTACTCTGCCTAACAGGCAGCCCAAATGAGATACCTTCCAAGAAGACGTATATCATAGGGTTCAGAAACACCACTTGCGCTGGAAGTTCAGTTTGCTTCAGTGCTGCCACTGATAAGGAAGGGAAGGAGATGATGCAGAATTTCTAACGAAGGGTGGTATATAAATTCTTTAAATGAAATAAAACATGTCATTTCTTTCAAAATCTGGCCTTGTTGCTCTCCCAAAGGTGTCCTCATGATTGTGGCATGGCCTAATGCAGGCATCCCCAAACTCGGTCCTCCAGATGTTTTGGGACTACAACTCCCATCATCCCTAGCTAACAGGACCAGTGGTCAGGGGTGATGGGAATTGTAGTCCCAAAACATATGGAGGCCCGAGTTTGAGGATGCCTGGCCCAATGGCTTCCCTACCAGCAACCTACTCTGAAAATGAATTGCAGAGGTAGGGTCAGCAAGGAAGGTGTGCACTAGTATAGGCCCCAGACCTAAGACCCAGAGATTGCTATAAACAAGCATGACAGCATTCATTTGGTGCTGGCATCCATTTCATACATCCCTGGCATCAGCAGCCAGGACACTGCTGTGAGGGTACATAGCAAAATCCATTGATGATGGGAAGCCAGAAGGCTTCATTTCCTATTCTTCCATGCACTTGCTCACTGTGGCATCCAGGGCTTGAGTCTGAGGGCTTAACATCTACCAACACCTTGAGGAAAGGGAAACCCGTGACACAAAATCAAGACAATTTCAGATTTGCATTGAACTTCAAAGGGGGTTCTGTGTGCTAGGAGAGTTGACCTTTAGGAATTCATTTTACAATCTCTTCCCCCCTCCTCCTGAGTTTGAATTTGGGCAACATTCTAAAACTAATACGAAGGATAATAAATCATTGCTATGTTGTTTTGAAACACAGGCTGTTTAAAAAACTTTGATTAGTATTGGGAAAATGCAGTGTTTGCTTTGCTTATTTCAACAGAGGGAGCAGAATTATGAGTGCATATATAATATATGCACATACATTTGGGTATATTTTTTATTTTGTGATATTTTGTTTATGTGACATTTTTCTTGATTTGTTGCTTTGGGGTTTGTTTGTTTTTTGCTTGATGTTGAATGTAACCTGCTTTAACTTACATTTTAAGAAAAGCAGGATGGAAAAATTAATAATAAAAGATAGATTTGCCCTCTCTGTTGAAATGAAGGGGAAGATGTGGAATTCATATATACACCAGAAATTCATCACATTATAAGATGTTATTAGAACTTCCTGACAGTAAGAGCTGTTCGACAGTGGAATTTGCTGCCAAGGAGTGTGGTGGAGTCTCCTTCTTTGGAGGTCTTTAAGCAGAGGCTTGACAACCATATGTCAGGAGTGCTCTGATGGTGTTTCCTGCTTGGCAGGGGGTTGGACTCGGTGGCCCTTGTGGTCTCTTCCAACTCTATGATTCTATGATTCTATGATTCTATGATTCTATTAAATCTGAGCCATTACAGCGTGTTTCTAAAGTCTTTGGGTTCAGTTTCCATAAATTAAGGAGAGAACAACTTGCTCACCTTAAAAAGAGATGTTTGAAGGAACTGACATTTTGATTATTAAAGGTTATAAAGTGCAGTAGGATTCTCAAATGGGAAATGCTAAGAGCTGTATTATTTATTGACTGTTTAAAGACATAGCTTAATTAAGCTAAGCCAAAAGTCTCCTTTAACGCCTTGGATCAAAACACAGCCATAAACTTGTCATATTCATTTACCCCTAGACATTGTGCTATTTCTCTCACCTCTCTATGAGGGATTATTAGTTCAGACTGCTTTCTGCAGTGCATTGACCCTTTGCAATGCTCTGACCCATTCCGGTGCTTCTGAACGTGCTTGTGGATCAGAACAAAAGTCCAAGTTGGATCACACACTTATATGCATTCTGTAGTGTATTTTCATTGTGCAAAAGAGTGCCTACAAAAAGAAATACCTTATTTAATAAATGAGTGTTTTATGGGGAAACACATTAGAAAATGTGTATTTTAAGTAAAAGTAAGTATTTTACATTAAATGTGTGTACAAAATGTGTACAATTTGAATGTGGCTCCCCCCCTCCATTGATGGGCATTACCATTCAAAGGGTGTGCATGCGCCACATCTTGTGGCTCATTATGCTGGGAGGGGCTTACCTGGGCCCCTCCAATATTCTTTTCAAGTTTGCACTTCTGGCCATAGGTAACACAAAAGCAGGGTGACAGTAGTGAAGAGAGACAGAAAAAGAAAACACACAAAAGAAGAAGAGGAGGAGAGAAAAACAGATAAGGGGGGAGGGGAGAAAGAGAAATGCAACTAGAATTATTTTACTCAAATTGCTCTACATGCACCTGAATTGCATTTTGCACTTTGCCATTCCAATAGGAAATTTATAAATCCCCTTTTGTACAAAAACACATGTACAAATTGTTGTCTCCCTTGTCTTGTTTTCAAATAAGAGAATGATGGCATATTGTTAACTTATAAATATTTTTAACGGTGTTACAAATTTAATAAACAAATTAATATAAGATTGCATTTAGTCACAAGGGCAAAAGACTCTCCTTGTAGCTGAAGAGATGCCATAGTAATGGGTTGTCCATCGGAAAGAAGGTTGCATCGGAGCACACAGTTCTATCACTAATACAGCTCTTTGGACTTCTGTCCTCTGCATACAGAACTCATCTCTTGATCACTAAGGTTGTCTCTGTAGAAAAGCTCAGTGTGTAAAAAAATGTTCCCAAACAGCAGTGAAAGCACGTAGGGTACAACATACCCAACTTGTGTAGTGCAATGTACTATAAATGGACCTGTCAATAAAGCACAATCTGTCATCTATTAATGGTCTAAGTCTTAGTACTTAATGTACACATCATCTCACCTTCTAGGAGAGGACATCAGATACTGTATTTTTTTCCATCTGACAGCTCCAATTTCTGCAACATGTCTCTATTATTATTTTTCTTCCAATCTCTTGAAACCAGTGATTTGCAAACTGAATAATAAATATTGCCAGATAGCCTAAAGAGACAGCACAGACTACAAAGGCCTATCTGGATATAATGTTTTAAAACAGGTAGGTTATGATCGCCCTGAAAATGATAGTGTCATTGGCAGTCCTTTTTCCCCTAGAAAAATAGTTGCCAGTACTCACCATTAAGTTGTTACAGTAAGTGCCACACTTTAACAACAACAAAAAAGAGGTGCCGGTACTGTGTTCCCTTGCGTACACTCTGAAAAAAAGCACTTGTCATCAGGAGGAAAGGTTCAAAGGTGAAAGATGGATTTGATAAGGCCATTTAACCCACTTTTCCATGCCTCTCCAGTCTGGGAGTGCCAGCTGTTCAGCGGCTCCTCATCTCCTGCTACATTGCCAGTTTTAAGAAGACGCAACATCCTTTGCCATTCTGAGAGTTTTCTGAAAGCCCCAGGTACAAATTCCACATTGCCCAGGGGCCAATGGTCTCCTTTGCCCCTAGGAAGGTGTACTTTGCATGGGGGGGGGACAAGCGGAAGAGACTGTGTTCAGCCCTCCTTCTGCCAACCATTTCCCCCATGCAACTGCTTACTCTTTCCACACTTTTGTTTCGAAACAAGCCATAGCTCAGTGGTAAAGCATCTGCCAGTGTGGACAATATGGAGCTAGATACACAAGTGGCCTGATTCTGTATAAGGCAGCTTCCTTTGTTGTGATGGCTTATTCCATTTATGAATTGCTTGCCACGAGGCATCCCAAAGCAATTTGCTGTAATGAAAACATTGTATTGTTCATCCCAGACACTGAGATCCAGCTCCAAGGGCCTTCTGGCAGTTCCCCCATTGCGAGAAGTGAGGTTATAGGGAACCAGTCAGAGGGCGGTCTTCAGTAGTCACGCTGCGCTATGGAAGGCGCTCCCATCAGATGTCAAGAAATAAATAGCTATCTGACTTTTAGAAGACATCTAAAGGCAGCCCTGCACGGGGAGTTTTTTTGAATGTTTGAGGTTTTTGTGTTTTAATATCCCTGGAATGTAACCCCCACATAAGTTTTAGACTTCCCTGTACAAAGCATTTTATTCAGCAGGATCCTTCCAATCTCCATGCCATGGTATTATGTGCATGCCCATCACCACAACATAGTTGAGCAGGTGTCCAACATGTTTGGGCAAATGCCAGGCCCATACTGACCCTCCCCCCGGATGTCTGGATCCGCTGCTCTGGTCTTCTTGGTGGCCATTTTTGTGCCCACCACCTTTATTTTCCCCAAATGCAATGCACCAGAATTTGTGGTTCCAGTGCACTGTAGGGAAAATGCCAAAACAAAGAAATGATCAATGCAGTGAAACAAAATGAAACAGGCGTCCAGGTAGGAAAGTGAGCAGCACCTTGCTACAGACTCCCAAACCCTGGAGCTGTCCCTGATTGTGTAAATGAATAACATGTGCTTCTGATTCATCAGTGAATGGGATCACATGTAAACCAGCCTGCATGCAGACACAACATGCTGTACTTATCTCTGTGATCAGGCAACCCCTTTCAACCTGGCTCATTCACCAACTTTTCTCATTGGCACTTGAAAATATTATTAATGACAAACTCGTTTCTTTCCAATTCTGAAAGCATGTACCCGGTCCCTCTGCTAACATAATGTTGGCAACTTCTTTCTTCAAGCTGTTTCTCTATCTGATACTTTTTGCTAAACCTAATCTACTAAATTAGATCTAAGTTGTAGCCAACACTGAAGAAACAAGGCAGTTGTAGCCTTCAGAGAGCTTTGAAGAAGTGCTGTGTTCCATTTCCAAGCTTCTAATACATTTTCCTATTGCCCTCATAAGTGCATCTGCAAAGCTTTCCTTGAACCCATTTGATACTAGCTGATAAGAATGAGATTTAGCACTCAGCTCTTCTCTTACTGAATTTAAACCCTGATTGATTTCAGTCAGAATGGGACCAAGGTCTTTGTGTGCATAAGTGAACTGAATCAAAGAAATTAAGGACCATTATATGGAACAATCTCTTCAGGTAATCCACACACAGCAACCTTTTCAATATGCCTTGATGAGCTTAGCAGAGGGAATGTTCACTTTGTAGACTATTTCTAGTCATCTGGAAAGAACATCAACCAAATCTAGGTGCATACGTGGACACTCTTCTGCAGAATTGACATTATTTTTTCCCAGTGCTTTCTGATGTGTTACTGAAGATAGCACTTTAAATATAACTCTTTTGCTTGCTTCCCAGTTTTCATTCCCATTCAAAAAATGTCAGCTGTAGATGTTTTTCCAGAGAATCACTCATACAAAAGATTTATTTGCCTTTCCTTTGATATCTTTTCCACTGTAATAATAATAATAATAAGAAGAAGAAGAAGAAGAAGAAGAAGAAAAAGAAGCTCCTTTTGGTTAGGGGCACGCTGGGAACTTTTGCTCCTGAAGCTCTGTAATGCAAAACATCAACCCATGTACATTGATGATTTTGCATAAACAATAAACAAGAGTAGACTAATGATTCCACCTCTTCATTTGGAACATGCCTGAATGATCAGGAATGTTGACTTGGAAAAATGCCAAGTTGCCTCCAGGTTCTCTGCTTATATGTTGAATAGATCACATATAGTGGCATGGGATCAACATCTCCCATGCCTTCGTCCCCTGCCAGCAACACAGGATACTGAGCTGAAGGGGTGCCAAGCCAAGCAGGAATAGTGTGGGAATGTTCAGGGAGGCAGGAGAGGTTATATTGTTTATTAATATCCTAACTAACTTGCACTAGCAAGTTCCTTTACTTAGCAGAGTTTCACTTTCCCCTTTTAAATGCACAGTGGGTAGCTGGTTGCAGGCTTCTGTAAGCCTCTCACTATCAGCTTCCTGGTAAGTTCCCTTATATCCCTCTTAAAAGAATAAACACACCACAATCTTGTGTAAAGTATATAAAAGTAGTTTACTCACATTCACTTCACAAATGGATCCCTGAAGGCAGACTTAGTTACAAAGTATATACATGTGGAGCTATCCCATATGGGGATAATCCCAGTGTCCTCTGTTGGCTGGAAGCCAACAGAGCATCTCTAGCTAAGAGCTGCTCCAACTACGGAGGAAGGCAGAGAGAGTGCTGCGTACCTTACCCCTTTTGTTACCTGGACAGGTAAGGTCACACCCACCTCTAGTCACATGCAAAGGAAGTATATCCCAGCAAGGAGGAAACAGGAAGTTTTCAACTGGCTGGACCAAACATTCCCCTGCATGTCCACTCTAGGAAAACAAGGAATGTTGTGCTTGACTACTACTTACGTATCACATCCCACAAATAGAACAGAAGGCAAGATGGGAAAGACTTGGGAACCAAAGAAGAAGAAGTTGAATAAACATTGCAAAATGAGGAATGGCCCAAAGGAAGAATAGCAGCTTCCATTTTGCCTCTGCTATGAACTCATTAAGTGACCTCAGCAAATCTCTTTTCAGCCTTACACCCCCTATACAATATGGGATGTACATAAGAATGTAAGAAAAGCCTGTTGGCTCAGGCCAATGGCCCATCTAATTTAACATCCTGTTCTCACAGTGGCCAACAAGATGCCTGTGAGACATGAGCAAGTAGCATTTGAGTACAAGAGCACTCTCCCCTCCTGTGGTTTCCAGCAACTGGTATTCAAAGTTGTGTGGCGATTCCTGCCCCCCACCATTTGGAATAAATAAAGACATAGGACACCAAGATTTAAGGTTAATGGGCAACAAATGGCCACAACTTTATTGGTTACAGGTAAGAGCGGTATTGGCTTTAGGCATTGAAGAAGAAGAAGAGTTTGGATTTGATATCCCGCCTTTCACTCCCCTTCAGGAGTCTCAAAGCGGCTAACATTCTCCTTTCCCTTCCTCCACCACAACAAACACCTGTGAGGTGAGTGGGGCTGAGAGACTTCAAAGAAGTGTGACTGGCCCAAGGTCACCCAGCAGCTGCATGAGGAGGAGCGGAGACACGAACCCGGTTCCTCAGATTACGAGACTGCCGCTCTTAACCACTACACCACACTGGCTCTCATTGGTCCTATCAGACTATCCAGGATAAAACCGGAAGGGGTTGAACACCAACAGGGGGAGCCCCCAAGATGTACATCCCTAGGCGCTCCCCGAGGGGTCACCGCTCGGGGGGGGCGCTTTAGGCCCTAGTCTCCCTAGGTTTCAGACGAGGCAATGCCCCCCGGAATCCTTTATCGGACTACCCCTATATATTTGGGGGAGGTGATGGCACTCCTCCCCCCCAACTCATCAGCATAATAATATCCCTACCAATGCCTAACCGCCAAAACCAAGGAGTTGTGATGTTTTGCTACGAGGTAGGCGAAAAAAACAAATGGCTTTAAAAACAATGCCAATTAGCCAAGTGGAAAAACTCCTACCAGGCCCCTTGTGGCGACCAACCGAGGTCCATAGCAAAGTTGGAGGGAAACCTCGAGGGTGGGTGGGTGGGAAACCGCAGCTAAGATGAAGAGGAAAAGGGGCATTCTCGGGCCGCGCCATCCTTAAATGACCCAGCTAGCTCCGCCCCTGCAGCCAGCCAATTGGCTGGCCCAGGGTGTGACGCGGCCCGAGGATTCCCCTGATCGTGCAGGGCTGCAGCCAGCCCCACGCGGATGCTAGTGGGCGTGAGCCCGCAACCCCCCCCCTCCTGATGTCAGGAGTGGCTTTGGCATCAGAACTATAACAATATAATGTATGGAAAGCACTCTGGGCCCTTGAAAGCACTATATCTTGGTGCATGTTGAATATATAACATAACCAACATGTTATTATTTATTGCCTTTCTTCCAAGGAGTTGAAGGTGCCTGCATGCATTCCCCCTGTATATTATCCACAGAACATGCATGTGGGTGGGATAGGCATGAGTGAGCATTATGGCTGAGTAGGGAGTTGAACCTGGGTCTCCCCTGAGTCTAGTCTGACACTCTGACCATACCACTTCCCATAGTAATGGTTTCCAAACATGCTCAACACACGCTTCTTCTGTGGGTGATACAAATTGTTCAAGTACAGCAGCTAATTGTAAAACCCAGATAACATCACAGAACCACACAGAACCTGTGATGGGTGTGAGACAGGAACACGATGAAATTGGCCTGATCCATGCAGTGATCCACTCAGCAGTCTCAGCTGCCATGTGAAGTAACTTAAAGCGCCCACCACTTTGCTGCCCAGAAGATGTAAAGCATTCTGTTTACAACTGGGCATTTCTTGTATTGTGTACTTTGATGCGCAAAAAGATAATCCAGAGTCTGCTGGGGATGCACAGAGAAAGCATTTCTTGTCAGCAGCAACAAAAAAGCAAAAGCAAAAGAAGTTATTAAAAGACCAAAATGCCAGCCCATTGCCAGCCCAGCTTCAGACATTCTCATTTTCTGATCTGTGAAAATCGTTTAAATCAGCAGATCTTAATTTAGCATTTCAGCCTTTTCCATCAGGAGTTCCACTAGATGGCAAGACACCCGCTGTGTTGCTTCCTTCCTTGCAATGTAGCCCCAGCTCACCTATGCCAGCCTTAATTGCATGATCTAGCAAAAGTGGATTAAATTAACACCATCTTCTCCTAAGGTTTGATTCAGTACAGTTTTGTTGCCATATACTTCATTAGACAAAAAGTCATTTTAAAAGGGGAGAGATGAATAAATAATGTATCCATCAATGCACTGGAAATCTGCACAGCTAATGAACCACAGCTTCTATAAACTGCAGGAGCTCCATCAAGTAATATATAATGTGCTCAAGGAGATATATATCAGCAAACACTCCAGATGAATTGCCACAGCCATTTGAAAAGGTTGGCTGGCTTTGGTATACAGTACTGATATTTTTGTGCATCCATAGGCATTATTCTAAAGCTGGTGTCTACAGTTTTAAATGGTCCCACATTATAATCTTTGTCAAAATAAGTCACTTAGAAAAAAGCAGGGAAGAGTTGTTGTCCTCTGACCAAGTGGTACCGGTAATATTTTGACTGGGTTGGGCCGCAATTTTTAACCTTGCCGTTTTCCTCACAATAGGACTTGAACAGCACTTATTTAGTAAAGTGTATCATTACATATGTGCACAGTGCTATTGTCTCCTCCTAAACCCCACCACCACCCTGTCAATTATTCTCTGCACCTCTATGGACAGGGAAAGAGTTTACATGTGAAAAGGTCCAAGTATGATTTTTCAGGCAAGGTTGATTCACAGTAAGCAGGATCGTGCTCACCTCGATTTGCTCACAAGCATTTGAACAAGGGTGCTCACTTCTGTGAGTGCTCCTATTTAGATACCCTCAACACCCTACTACTGGATTGTATCATAGCCCCGCCGTATCATAGGTACCGTAGCTTTTATCATTTTGGGTCAAATGCACTGATTGAAAAATATTTCCTCAAAATAATCAGTGTTTTAATGATGGGCAGTTTGTTTTTGTTTTGTTTTTTAATAATATTTATTCAGGTTTTAAAACATTACAAAAAAAAACAGAAAACACAATACAAAAAAAACCCAAGACATTTCCAAGAAAAAATGCAAAAAATAAAGCTCCCCCTTGCATCACTTTGACAACAACTTTCTCCTTCTCTGATTCTTCAATTTGTTCAATTGAGAAAGATTCTTGTGCCGGATTCTTGTCGACTTCTTTACTGATGCCTACTTTTGTTCCCCCACTTCATGGATCACTGCCTTGCCATGGTGAAGGGGCTTGAAGAACTCAGAGAAGCTATGAACTATGCCGAGCAGGGCACCCAAGATGAACAGGTCATAGTGGAGAGTTTTGACCAAACGTGATCCACCTGGAGGAGGAACCGGCAAGCCACTCCAGTATCCCTGCCAAGAAAACTCCATGGACAAAGACAACAGGCATATAAAAGTTATGACGCTGGAAGATGAGCCCCTCAGGTTGGAAGGTGTCCAACATGCTACTGGGGAAGAGCGGAGGGCAAGTACAAGTAGATCCAGAGCTGATGAAGCGGCTGGGCCAAAGCCGAAAGGACGCTCAGTTGCGGATATGCCTGGAAGCGAAAGGAAAGTCCAATGCTGTAAAGAAAAATATTGCATAGGAACCTGGAATGTAAGAACCATGAACATGGGTAAGTTGGAGGTGGTCAAAAATGAGATGGCAAGAATAAATATTGACATCCTGGGCATCAGTGAACTAAAATGGACGGGAATGGGTGAATTCAGTTCGGATGACCATCATATCTACTACTGTGGGCAAGAAACCCGTAAAAGAAATGGAGTGGCCCTCATAGTCAACAAAAGAGTGGCAAAAGCTGTACTGGGATGCAATCTCAAAAATGATAGAATGATCTCGATACGAATCCAAGGCAGACCTTTTAACATCACAGTAATCCAAGTTTATGCACCAACTACTGGTGCTGAAGAAACTGAAATTGACCAATTCTATGAAGACTTACAACACCTTATAGAAGTGACACCAAAGAAGGATGTTCTTCTCATTATAGGGGATTGGAATGCTAAAGTAGGGAGTCAAGAGATAAAAGGAACAACTGGCAAGTTTGGCCTTGGAGATCAAAACGAAGCAGGGCAAAGGCTAATAGAGTTCTGTCAAGAGAACAAGCTGGTCATCACAAACACGCTTTTCCAACAACACAAGAGACGACTCTACACATGGACATCACCAGATGGGCAGCATCGAAATCAGATTGATTATATTCTCTGCAGCCAAAGATGGAGAAGCTCTATACAGTCAGCAAAAACAAGACCTGGAGCTGACTGTGGCTCAGATCATCAGCTTCTTATAGCAAAATTCAAGCTTAAACTGAAGAAAGTAGGAAAAGCCACTGGGCCGGTAAGATACAATCTAAGTCAAATCCCTTATGAATACACAGTGGAAGTGAGGAACAGGTTTAAGGATTTAGATTTGGTGGACAGAGTGCCTGAAGAACTATGGATGGAGGCTCGTAACATTATACAGGAGGCAGCAACGAAAACCATCCCAATGAAAAGGAAATGCAAGAAAGCAAAGTGGCTGTCCAATGAGGCCTTACAAATAGCGGGGGAGAGAAGGCAAGCAAAATGCAAGGGAGATCGTGAAACATACAGGAAATTGAATGCAGATTTCCAAAGAATAGCAAGGAGAGACAAGAAGACCTTCTTAAACAAGCAATGCAAAGAAATAGAGGAAAGCAATAGAATTGGAAGAACCAGAGATCTGTTCAAGAAAATTGGAGATATGAAAGGAACATTTCGTACAAAGATTTCCATAATAAAGGACAAAAGTGGAAAGGACCTAACAGAAGCAGAAGACATCAAGAAGAGGTGGCAAGAATACACAGAGGAATTATACCAGAAAGAAACGGATGTCTCATATACCCCAGGTAGTGTGGTTGCTGACCTTGAGCCAGACATCCTGGAGAGTGAAGTCAAATGGGCCTTAGAAAGCACTGCAAATAACAAGGCCAGTGGAAGTGATGGTATTCCAGCTGAACTATTTTAAATTTTAAAAGATGATGCTGTCAAGGTGCTACACTCAATATGCCAGCAAGTTTGGAAAACTCAGCAGTGGCCAGAAGATTGGAGAAGATCAGTCTACATCCCAATCCCAAAGAAGGGCAGTGTCAAAGAATGCTCCAACTATCGCACAATTGCACTAATTTCTCACGCTAGCAAGGTTATGCTTAAAATTCTACAAGGAAGGCTCAAGCAGTATGTGGACCGAGAACTCCCAGAAGTGCAAGCTGGATTTAGAAGAGGCAGAGGAACCAGAGACCAAATTGCAAACATGCGCTGGATTATTGAGAAAGCTAGAGAGTTCCAGAAAGACATTTACTTCTGCTTCATTGACTATACAAAAGCCTTTGACTGTGTCGACCATGGCAAACTATGGCAAGTTCTTAAAGAAATGGGAGTGCCTGATCACCTCATCTGTCTCCTGAGAAATCTCTATGTGGGACAAGAAGCTACAGTTAGAACTGGATATGGAACATCTGACTGGTTCAAAATTGGGAAAGGAGTACGGCAAGGCTGCATTTTGTCTCCCTGCTTATTTAACTTATATGCAGAATTCATCATGCGAAAGGCTGGGCTGGATGAATCCCTAGCCGGAATTAAGATTGCCAGAAGAAATATCAACAACCTCAGATATGCAGATGACACAACCTTGATGGCAGAAAGTGAGGAGGAATTAAAGAACCTTTTATTGAGGGTGAAAGAGGAGAGTGCAAAATATGGTCTGAAGCTCAACATCAAAAAAACGAAGATCATGGCTACTGGTCCCATCACCTCCTGGCAAATAGAAGGGGAAGAAATGGAGGCAGTGAGAGATTTTACTTTCTTGGGCTCCATGATCACTGCAGATGGTGACAGCAGCCACGAAATTAAAAGACGCCTGCTTCTTGGGAGAAGGGCAATGACAGGCCTAGACAGCATCTTGAGAAGTAGAGACATCACCTTGCCAACAAAGGTCCGTATAGTTAAAGCTATGGTTTTCCCAGTAATGATGTATGGAAGTGAGAGCTGGACCATAAAGAAGGCTGATTGCCGAAGAATTGATGCTTTTGAATTATGGTGCTGGAGGAGACTCTTGAGAGTCCCATGGACTGCAAGAAGATCAAGTCTCTCCATTCTGAAGGAAATCAGCCCTGAGTGCTCACTGGAAGGACAGATTGTGAAGCTGAGGCTCCAGTACTTTGGCCACCTCATGAGAAGAGAAGACTCCCTGGAGAAGACCCTGATGTTGGGAAAGATGGAGGGCACAAGGAGAAGGGGGCGACAGAGGACGAGATGGTTGGATAGTGTTTTCGAGGTTACCAGCATGAGTCTGACCAAGCTGCGGGGGGCAGTGGAGGACAGGAGTGCCTGGCGTTCTCTGGTCCATGGGGTCACGAAGAGTCGGACACGACTAAACGACTAAACAACAACAACAACTTTTGTTCCCAAAATATCAACACTGGTAGCCATGGCATCTATCTGTTCGTGCAGCTTTCCCAACAGATAAAATGTCCTATTCAATTCAAGCGTAACTTTTTTCTCCGCCGACATCCTTGAAATGTCCAAGGTCAAAGCTAATTTCTCAGAGTTTTTATCTTTAGGCTAATTTCCCAGCTGCATTCTTATGACCATGTCCCAAAACTCCCTCTAGCGGAAAGCAGCCTATCAATCCTTCCAGCACAGTCCCAAAAGTCTCAAAAGTAAATTAATAACAATTCCAGTTACCTTTCCTTCTTTTTAGATGAAAAAATGGACAATGGAAACAAAGTCTTTCTTTGTATCTTAACCGCTAGCTGTCAAATTTGACAGCTGGCAAACCTTTCTATTCACCGTCGATGGGCTCCTCGCGGACCTCCCCCGGGTTTGGAGACGTGACGCTTCAGTTCCTAAATTTTACCTTCTCCAGCAGGCTTCCCCTGCTTCCAAAGGGAATGTAAGTAATAGTTTCAATCAGTGAAGTTTTAATCCTTTACGTAGAACCTTCCAAGACCTTAGTTAACAAACTCTTTGCTTCAATCTATTTACAGAAGGGGGAGGTGGACTTCCTGTTTAGACCTTCCCCCGTTCCTTGCCAAATTAAATTGTTTTAAAAACCTAATTTCCCGTTCTACTCACGGGTTGTTGTTTGAAATCCAATTGTCCACAAGAAAAAGTCAGCGCTCTCCGGCAACGGCTGTGCGGCTTCACTCCGTAAAAATAGCGGTCGATTCAAAACACAGCGCTGCTCACCCCACGTCGTTTCGAAGCCCCCAAAAAGGGGTTTCCCCGCGGGTAGGGGGGGCGCTCCTGGTGTCAGCCGAATCCCATGTTCCCAGGCTTCCTCTGCCTGGGATTTTTGAAGGGTCTCCGCCTTTGCCGCGGCGGCAAGACTCAATTTTCGCACAGCGGGTTCCTCTAAGTCAGAGGAGCTCCGCCATTGCCGATGGCGCTAACCTGGAAGTCCAATGATGGGCAGTTTAACAAGGAGAAGAAGAAGTGCCTACTATCTTAATGGTAAAAGTGATGTTTTGCCCCGGGAAGTAAACTTTGGTATTTCAGGATAGGGGAAAGTCCAAATCCTGTGATCTGGTTTATAAGTTCTATTTATTTAGCTTAAGAAATTGTACAAACAGGAAGGATTGCCATGGCTAGGTGTTCAGAAATATATAGTAATCGACTTCATGCAATGAAATAAAAATTAGAAAAAAGAAGCATAGTAATCAAAGTAGACAGCAGGAGTTCCTAATTAAGAAACAAGAACAGTTAAGCTGTAACAACTAAATGAAAGACTTCCCTAAAATACCTCATGACTAGTTCTGTCAGACCTCATTTATCCAAATCAAATGGAGGACAGGAGCATAATTGGAATGAATAGAATGCTGGAGAAGTGGAAGGCATTTCAATGTGCGAATGCTTTCGGGTGCTACTGTAAGATCAACCGTGTATGAAATTAGCAGGTAGCAATGAAAGGTCAAACACAGACGAGCTGTACATTTCAAGGTTCATTTTTATAGGCTTGGCCTGTTGGCAAACCAACTCTGTGTTCCAAACAGGGTCACCAACTATGGGGGGCTCTGCAGGCTCAGCACCCACACTGCAGGGCCCACACACAACTTCTGAGGTCTTGCAGGGCCAGAAGTTGGGTTTGGAGCTCTTGTGAGACCTCAGGCGGCCTTGGAAACCAGATGCTTTCCAAGATCTTGGAACCTGACTTCCAGTACCAGCAGAAGTCAGGTTCCAAGACCGGGGGGGGGGGGGGCGGCGCATGTGTGACATCGTGACATCACATCGTAACGTGACATCATGACACCACACACGCTGGGCACCCATAACCCGGGGCCCAAGTTGTCTCCCCTGGTTCCCAAGATGTCTGTAAACATGACATGAAGGCTGTCAACATTAACCCCACCATATGGCAATCCCTTGCAGAAAGTCGCAGTGCCTGGAGACAGACTGTCAGTTGTATATCCACAGCGGTGACCAGAGGAGGAATGACCATTCAGAGAAGTGCAGAGAGAAGAAATGCCATGATGAACTTGTAGCATCAAAACCAGATGCCTTCATCTGCCCTACTTGCAATAAAACATGTCTCTCCTGTATCATTCTCTATGGTAACTCTCCAACGGTTTGACTTTACCCCGAAGGTGCACTATTCCTTTGTCTCCCAAGACAGACAGATGTCAACACAAAGGATGTAAACAAAATAAAGAAATGTGGAAATGAGCATAAGTGATCTTAGATTTTGTATAATCTGCAGAATTAGGAAATGTTAGAATTTTCTGAGGTTTCTTATATTTTAAATAAGGATTTTGAATGGTACACTATGAAAACTAATCATTGTTTCCTTTTTGGTTATATAGCAGTTATTTAAAAGTTATGCTTTGATACTCCAGCAGATGTTTAGGTTATGTATTATTTTCATAGTTCATACCCCAGCTAGCTATAATAATTGGGCTATTTTTCACATTGATTATCTTTATTTTTCACCTTGTTAATTTGGTTTACCTCAAATGTAGGAGAGGTGTGTGCCTCTCCTACATTTCTGCTTCATGAATCTGCAGAAATAGATTTAAAAAGACCTTGCCATAATAAATCAGCTCATGTATAAACCAGCCAACACATGCACAGTTAAGTCCCACTGGTTTCAAATGAAGAGAAATAAGTACCTCAGGTAAAGAACTTAATTCATTCTGGAGGTCTATTCTTAACCTGAAACTGTTCTTAACCTGAGGTACCACTTTAGCTAATGGGGCCTCCCACTGCTGCCACACGATTTCTGTTCTCATCCTGAAGCAAAGTTCTTAACCCCAGGTACTATTTCTGAGTTAGCGGAGTCTGTAACCTGAAGCGTCTGTAACCTGAAGCATCTGTAAGCCGAGGTACCACTGTACATGCCTACTAGCACTCTCATTGAACTTAATAGGGCTTAGAAGTATTGGACTTGGGGCCCAACAATGTGATGCAGGAGATTTGTGATCACATCTTTTTACTGTACCCTTTTGTTTCTTTCATAGCATCCATGGTTATGGCACCAAAACATATCAGAGAAGCTGTGCTGGAGAAGAGGGGCTGTTAACCCCGTCTCCTGTGTTATTTCCCAGTTTAATCATCCCTGGTATTTCTTACTAGCCCCACTAGTTTAAAAACACCATGAATCCAGCAGAGCTAACAGAGGGCAATTTAGATTAGAGGAATCAAACAAGAGAAAAGGGTTAAGTGTCTTCTCCCCCATCATTGCTTCCCCAGTCCAATTAATAACAAAAACTGCTTTAAAGTGGTGAAAAAGATATCAGAAGAGACTACAACAAATCTTGCTCATTTCATTTGGACTGATGGCTGAAGCGCCTCTGTACTTTGTGAATGTGAGAACGTGTGGGTGTGTGTTCTTCTTACTAACTCTCTTAGTAAAGGTAAAGGTACCCCTGACCATTAGGTCAAGTCACGGACGACTCTGGGGTTGCGCACTCATCTTGCTATATAGGCCAAGGGAGCTGGTGTTTGTCCGCAGACAGCTTCCGGGTTATGTGGCCACCATGACTAAGCCGCTTCTGGTGAACCAGAGCAGCGCATGGAAACGCCGTTTACCTTCCTGCCAGAGCGGTACCTATTTATCTACTTGCACTTTGATGTACTTTCAAACTGCTAGGTGGGCAGGAGCAGGGACCGAGCAACGGGAGCTCACCCCATCGTGGGGATTCAAACCACCGACCTTCTGATTGGCAAGCCCTAGGCTCTGTGATTTAGACCACAGTGCCACCCGCGTCCCTTAACTCTCTTAGTATATCAGAAGTATTTTCTGCCATTTAAATATGGTTCTTCTTTTCTCATTTGAAGATTTCTCTCAAGTGCCTAATGGTCTCATTTGTGACCATCCATATATAAAAATATATGAAAAACTCTAGCAGAATTTTAGGCATCAGATGTCAAGGTACTCTGCCATGCTTACACCCACACTAATTTCAACAGTTCAAATTTTTGTTGTCATTTTTGTAATGCAAATCTATCCTGATTCTTTATAGCCTGCCTGCCTGCCTGCTTGCCTTCCACTTTCCTTCAACATGGCATACACAAAGTTCCCAGGTAGTCTATGAACCAGGCACTGACCATACCCATAGCTGTTTAGTTCCTGTGAGGTTGCTCCAGGATGTGTCTTCAGCCTCCAGCCCTGGCCCTTTGGGGCAATGTGATGCCCTCCATATATTGTTGGACCACAATGCCGATCATCCCAGGCCTTTGGCTATGTAAACTGGGGCTGATGGGCATTGTAGTCCAACAATATCTGGATACCCCTTCCTTAGGGGTTCACTAAGGAACCACACTGCTGCTCTTGTCCTTCCCAGTGCTCTTTCCAGCTCCACAAGCCAGCCACAGAAAAGATAGAGACTTCAGAGATCAGGGTGTGAAGTAAATACACACTGACCTGGGAATTTCAGGGCTGCTTGGGGACCAGAAATCCTGCTTTGGCCTGTAACAGTATTTTCAGGTTACTTTGGTTTCGACTGCCTGTGATTTACTCAAGTAGGCATTATCCCCAGGCTTATTGCTTGCGAATGAACCCTGTGTTGGTCTGAATTACAAAGCACTCTGTTTTTCCACCAGACTGCTCTTTCAGCATTGGCTTTTTGTTCCTAGAAACATTTTCTTTAAGAGTGAGCACTGGTACAAAGGAAAGCAAATTATTAGCAAATTACTGCGAGCAATTCTGTTGCTTTGCCTAACTTCATTTACAGGTAAGAGACAAACCTGCTGCAAGCCATATTCTAATTACAGCCTAAAGATCAACTAATACAATATGAGATGATTATTCAAAGGCTGCCTCAGTGTGCATCGTGCCACATTGCTCAGGAAGGTTGACTGGAGTTACAGTGCTTTGAGGTCTGTGCTGTGACATCTTTTATCATAACAGAGATTTCATTACTTTTTAAAAAAATGTATTGGATTTGTTGAATAAGGGTGGGAACTCATAATATTTTAAACACAATTGTTTCTAAATTAATTTTCCATCTCATGTACTGAGGAAATGAGACGTGAAAGTGGTTCCTAATTTTGGTGAGGGCACATCAAATGAAGAGCATGCATCCAGCGGTGGTCTAATGAATGGAATGGCATATAGATGGTTCCTCTTCTGGCATCACATACAAATTCAGTCACATGCAGAATAATGGCTTTAACTTGCATGCACAAGCAGGTATTTAACGCAGAGGAAGTGAATTGTGCATATTAAGGTGAGGCATGGTCAGTAAACTTGCTGTTAGTCACAAATTAGAGGCAGTCAAGGGTTAGGTTTGCAAATTGTTGCAATCTTGAGTTAGCAGCTCTCTATGGATTGTATACACTTCTCCATTATCATAGGCTAGACCTATCTGAGGCACTTCTGCCTTATCCACATAGTTAGAATTCTGCAGTGTTAGATTGCTTTAATTCCATTGTACTCAATGGGAACTAAGCAGTCTTTTCTGCATGTGGAATAATTTGATAATACACATTAAAGCACTTCTTGAATCATATTGCCTGTCATAAGTATGCATTAAAGGACATGTTTCTCAAACTTTAAAAATTAATTTTATCAAATGCAACTCACTTTGGAGGGGTGTTTCGACATGAACTCTATACTGATTTTATCAGATATGAGTCTAGAATTGATTCATGAAGCTGTGCATGCTGCATAGATATGGAAGGAAGGAAGAAGTCACACACACAATGTAGTCTTTTTAAAAATTCAGCTCCATCGCTAAATGGAAATGTGCAGACTCCCCTGGATTAAAACAGCAACAACAACTGGAAAGTCTTCCTGCAGACATCTTGTGCTTTTTGAAGACTACGGTAAAAAAAAAAAAAAAAAAAAAAATTGAGGGGGGAGGGAATGATGTCCTTTTCAATGGGTATGAAAATGTTTATGGATTATTCCCCAATAAGCATAGCACTACCTAAATGCACAAATATGTCACAATAGTATTTCAGGAATAAGAGGAAGGAACATGAAACAATGTATTATCAGTAGCTCCATGGTAAAACATCTGCTTTGGACGTAGGCGCTCCCATGTTTAATCCTCAGCATCTCCAAGTGGGGCTCAGAGAGAACTTTGACTGAAGTCCTGGAGAGCTGCTGTCAATCATTGTGTAGACAACGCTGGCGCTAGATGGACCAGTTGTCCGAATCAATATAAGGCAGCTTGCTACATTTCTACAAAGCACTGAGATGCACTGGAAATGGGAAGACTCATAAGAATAACAGAGGTATACAAAATTCTGAAATATAGACTGATAATTGTTCTTAACAGATGGTGTCCATCAAATTTAGAGAAAATCTCTGTCATGTATCCCGGCAATGTGTTTCCATATTTCATCACTCATAGCAAAGAGCTGCAGACCACACTTTGCATGCCAATCTCCCAGATCCAATCCCTGCCAATTCCACTTCAAGGCTCTTCATCAGGGACAGGTGTTGGATGCTATGTAGATGTTGTGGCTGTTGCTGGCAAAATGGCCATCATTAGGATGGCAACAGAGAAAAGACCTGTAACAAGGGAGTAGTTTTAGTAAGTGAATATTAGCACTGATTGTAGTCTCAAGACTCCCCTTTGTTTTTTAGAGAAACAGGATGCTTGCTCATGATAAGTAACACATCAGATATTACAGTATTTTCACCATACTTTGCTGTGATCACAGGACCTCAAAATGCTTAAAATTATTTACATAAACAGGCACAATGCTGATGTGAATCACTTAAGCAACATACACACTAAGCAAGTTTTGTGCATTGCCAGTTCCATCCGAGTGTCAGAAGGAGTGCAAAGCAATTATATTCCAATTAAGGAATTCACTTTACATTTCTTTTTAGCAAATTATAGCTTTTTACCTCTTTTGTTAACTGTGCATTGCATCTTATTAGAAATTAATGTATGCCATTTACCCTTGATGTGTAATTAAGTCACTTTCTTTAACTTTTCATTTCTCCAAGAGGGAGCTCCCCCCCCCCCTCCTTGTTAGTTCGGGGAGCTTAATCAAGTCAAGGAGCCACAAAGGCATTTTTCCTACTTTGACAAGCAGCAATCTATATTGTTTTAGTTTGACAGGCAGTGGTTTATACTACATAATTTAAAACCAATTATTTATCCTGTCTTTTCTACTATAAAAGCACACATTTAGTTATATAATCTCCCCCAAGAAATATTCCATCAAACTAAATTACAGGATAGAAATGGATGCCTGGGGCTCAGAGTGGAGGGAGGGGCAGTGAACAGGCAGTAGGGAGTCATGTTTTAAAACAAGGAACAGCAAATTCTCCTTCTGAAATAATAGAGAAGCCTAAATTGAGTGGCATTTCTTAAATTATTTTATGGCCTTTCCTGGTCTACTCTTTGGTAGCCTTGATATAGGAAAAGTGGGAAGAGAAACTCCATGTCCATTTACGCAAATTATCACATTTTCCCTTTCTGCATATGTAGCTTTGAAAGTTTCCTTTTGATAACAATATTGTCACTAGCATGCGCTGAAATGGATACCAGTTTTCTCAAGTAAAATAGACTTGGTGGGACCTCTTTGGTCAGATTTCAGATATTTTCAGAGGCTTTAAAATAGCCTGGAGCAGGTATGACGAACCTATGGCCACCCAGATGTTGTTGGACCTCCTTCTCCCATCATTCTCAGCCAGCTTGGCCAAGGGATAAAGGGAGTCACATCTGAAAGGCCAGAGATTTTCCCATCCATGGTGTGGAACATATTTGCTACCTTACTGTACTAATCTTCAGACAGCTTTTAGCCATATTTTATGAATATATTTGTTTTGTTCGTTTGAAACATTTATCTCCTTTATTTACTAAGCCAAACTGACAAGGGCTGGTGGAGGTGGAGTTGTTTGTTACTGTAACAAACTAATATCTCCTTTGATGACATTTTGTTAGGTATGATAAAGGTTAATTAATAAACCTGTGTGAGGGTACATGTTCATTGCCCCTCATTGCTGGTGGAGACGGTGCGGTAAATGGTTTCATAAGCTGAAAACTAGTTTGGCAAGTAATGCGGTGAGTGCCCATAATTTTGCAGAATAGGATCTGCAAGCAGATTGTGCTTTGCAGAATAGGATCTGTATCTTTTACACCAAAGAATCATGGAACTTCAGGACAATAAGAAAAAGGGGGAGGCTCCCACCTAACTGTCCCAAACCCCATTGCTCATTGGATTTTAGCCAACCAACCAAGAGAAAAGGTTCACTGAAAGAACTGAACTTTTCTCCTTTTCTATCCCCACTGCATCCTACTGCAACCCACAAAAAGCATCTCTGAGAATCAGCCACTCCCAAATGCCCACTATTATAACTTACAAACTGTTTACACAACTTGCATTCATTTCAGTGTAAAGGAAACTTGAAAACAATGTTTTAAAAAATCATAGAATCATAGAACTGTAGAGTTGGAAGGGATCCTAAGGGTCATCCAGTCCAACCCTCTGCAGCGTAAGAATCCTGCCCATAGCCATCCCTGGATTAATTACATATTATTTGTGGACTCAACAACAACAACAAAATGACGATGGTGACATGAATGAACACCAGTCTTATTTGCTTGACTGATTTCATAGAATTATAGAATCATAGAGTTGGAAGAGACCACAAGGGCCATCGAGTCCAACCCCCTGCCAAGCAGGAAACACCATCAGAGCACTCCTGACATATGGTTGTCAAGCCTCTGCTTAAAGACCTCCAAAGAAGGAGACTCCACCACACTCCTTGGCAGCAAATTCCACTGTTGAACAGCTCTTACTGTCAGGAAGTTCTTCCTAATGTTTAGGTGGAATCTTTTTTCTTGTAGTTTGGAACCATTGCTCCGTGTCCGCTTCTCTGGAGCAGCAGAAAACAACCTTTCTCCCTCCTCTTTGTGACATCCTTTTATATATTTGAACATGGCTATCATATCACCCCTTAACCTCCTCTTCTCCAGGCTAAACATGCCCAGCTCCCTTAGCCGTTCCTCATAAGGCATCGTTTCCAGGCCTTTGACCATTTTGGTTGCCCTCCTCTGGACACGTTCCAGTTTGTCAGTGTCCTTCTTGAACTGTGGTGCCCAGAACTGGACACAGTACTCCAGGTGAGGTCTGACCAGAGCAGAATACAGTGGCACTATTACTTCCCTTGATCTAGATGCTATACTCCTATTGATGCAGCCCAGAATTGCATTTCCATTCCTGACCACAGACAAACACTCAAGCTATAGAAATTTCTGCTTCATTTTTCCTCAGGATTCTCTGACATTCCTAGAAATTTCTTATGAACATTTGTACCTTGAACATCTTCCCTTCCATTTTTTGTCACGACTTATTTCATGGCTCACTTGATTCTGTTCTGAGTTTTCTGTCTTTTAAGAAGGTAAGGCTGCAGGGTCTGTTCTGAGATGTTTTTTAAATGCACAGCACTTACTTTTGAATCCTATAAAACATTTAAAAGAAGAAATGTTAAATTATACTTTGGCTTGCTAGTAGCCTTTTCTTTCTTTCTTTCTTTCTTTCTTTCTTTCTTTCTTTCTTTCCACTCATCTTCAATATGCAAATTCTTCATGAGTTTAGGCTCCGCTCCCTGTTTCCCCTCCCCGCATGTTTTTCTTGGTAGCCAAAGACAGGCATCTATAAGAGAGGCAGAACAAAAGAGACTTACTAAATCAGAGTAAATGAAACCATTTCTTCTTTTGATGCCTCAGTCTGTCATGCCAAACTCAAATGATTCTCTCATCAGCACTACAGGAAGCATCAGCGGCTGACTCGGCAAAGAGAAGAATGGAGAGAATATGAAATATGACAGATTAGACAGGAAGGCTAAGTGTCTGTTCTCCAAATGCAAGAAAGAGGAAAAAATTACACCTTCAAAGTATTCAAGTATGGGGCCCTTCAGTGTTCAGAAGTGGTCTCTAGTGCTCTGGCGATCAGTGTTAGGTGTCTGTAAAGTCATTGGGGCCTGACAGGTGATCATCATGAAAAGAATGTGAAAAAGTGCTAGCATGTATCAAACTGCAGATATTGCCTCATAAAGATAGCACACTTTACCCATTTATTTTTATATTTCCCTTCCTTCTTAGTCTGTTTTTTATCCTTCCTGTCATTTACAAAGGGTCTTTGAAGGCCTCTGTAATCCAGCGTTGTTCATCCTTGACATCCTAAATTCTAGTTGTTAAGGCACTTTGGCAGTTTGCTCAAAGTGAGAGAGTACTTATAATTTCTCTCCTTTCTTCATTTCACCAAATTCTCATGAACAGCAGCCTATAATCAGAGGTATTTAAGAAGTCACCATATTACATCTGAAGTTGGCTGACAGCTTTTGTGTCAAGCAGCCATTGAAAAAAAAAGTCTGTCTCTTTCGTTGTTTGGTTCTCTTTAAATAACACAGGAAGGATTTTGCATGCTACCCAAAGCAGCAATATTTCTGCCATTCAGGGTATTTTTCATTTATTTATTTGTCTCTAATCCACCTCATAAAATGGCCACAAGGCAACTTAACAGCAGCAGTTGATAGGACAGAATGGACAGTGGGGCATTACTCACCTGGCTCCCAAAGCTGAGCATCACTGTCAGTTACTGAGAGAGGGAGAGATGGGGAAGTGGGGCTCAGCACAGGGTGAGTTCAGCATTGGGAGCAGTTGATTGGCTTCACCAATGCACCTGCACCATGCTGAATTCAATGCACCTCCTGCTCTTGGTTACTAACAGCAGTGCTCATATTGAGAAGAAGCCAGGTGAGCAATTCTGCTCCACCCATTCTACCCCACAGACCACTACAGCAATCAACAATACTAAATGCCTTGAAATACAACAATGCAAAGAAACACGACAGATAAGAGATAAGTATATAAAAACAGCAGATAAATAGCCACTAAAATACTGTAAAGGTAAAGGGACACCTGACTGTTAGGTCCAGTCGCGGATGACTCTGGGGTTGCGGCGCTCATCTCGCTTTACTGGCCGAGGGAGCCGGCGTTTGTCCACAGACAGCTTCCCAGTCATGTGGCCAGCATGACTAAGCCACTTCTGGCAAACCAGAGCAGTGCATGGAAATGCCGTTTACCTTCCCGCCAGAGCGGTACCTATTTATCTACTTGCACTTTGATGTGCTTTTGAACTGCTAGGTTGGCAGGAGCTGGGACTGAACAACGGGAGTTCACCCCATCATGGGGATTTGAACCGCTGACCTTCTGATTGGTCAGAAAGCCCTAGGTTCAGTGGTTTAGACCACAGCGCCACACGCGTCTGTATATATACTGTATATATTATGAAAATGCTAAGAGAATATACTTGACTTCGTTAATTTTAGGTGCCAGGCAGAGTTGCAGTGTGTAAGGAAGACACACATCACTTCTATACTGGTAGATTGTGTAAATATATGTACTGCTATTGTGGATTTTAAGCAATGGATTTGGAGCTCTATCTTCAACACATCTTCTCAGAAGTGAGGCCCGTTACGTTAACATTTCACATTGAATGGTTTGGAGTTGGAGCTTTGGTCATTCTCATCGTAAGAAAATTGGTGGTATTGGTGCACAATAAATAGTAGGAACAAAATACTTCAAATGAAATATTCAAGCTGGGGGAGGGCATTAAAAATCCAACTGTTGAATGGCTTCCAAACCTGCCCATCCCCATGTATACGTAGTAGGCACACATGGTGCATGCAGGAGAGGGTTGCCTAGAAATCTGTTTGACCCAGACCTGTTTAAATATTGCTTTATTGTGTGGATATTTTTACAGCCCCCCCACCCCACCCATATGAGATTTTACGGTGTCATTTCAACTTTTTTGAATCACTAAGATTTGTTGCTGAAGGAGCAGTGGTAGAAATGTATTAATTGTGGTTGCTAAAATGCCACTGCAAATTTAGTTGCCTAGACCCCCAATGAGCATGCAATTTCAGTACCATGGACAGCACTCTTGCTTGCTCACTCTTTAGAAAGGACATTATTTATTTCCACACACAGAACTTGCTTACTTTCCTCTCACATTTTTAGCATTTTTTCTAGAAAAAGAAAAGACCTGGGATTGGATTTAGGGTTGTGAAGTCTCCTAAATTTTTTCATTCTATTTGTGAGCGAAAAGCATCCTCCAGGAAACAGGCAGATTCAGAAATATGTGTATTTTAAAAAAATAACAAATAAATCAGAAAATGTTATTTTGATAAAGGGTTTACCTAGGAGTTAGTGCCATTGAATGCAGTAGTAGGCACACAGACATTTGCACTGGGCTTGACTTGCCAAGACAAGATAATGATGAGGGTTTACTTTTTAGAAATGCAGCTATCAACAGAGAGAGAAAAATAAAATATTGTATGCTAATCACATACAGCAAAGAATACTTGATGAAGGTACATGTGATGATTCATTCACACATGAAAGTTAAAATGTCATTAGCATCTATGTGTGAATTATCCTTCAGAGAAACCTGACCATAGTAACAAAGCATGCCTTGCACTTTGAGAACTGTGGGGAAGCTTGGTCAGTATCCAACATCTTTTAACAAATTATAACATATGAGAGACAAATTTAAGCAGAGAGGCTCATTCATCTCAGTAAAGATATAAATATGATACAGCAATAAAGCAACTCAAAAGTAGTCATGAAAAAAGATTTACTTTAATGGGACTCTGTCAAAAGGCCTAGGATGGTATTGAATCAGTTTTTACTCAGTGTAGACCCACTGAAATAAATGATGACAAAGTTAGGTCAATTCATTTCAATGGGACTACTCTGAGTAAAACTTAATTGAATATAGCCCACAATATTCTCTTTCAGACCTTTAGAATGCATTCCTACCTATTCTCTCCTGGGACTAAGCCCTCATGGAACTCAATGGGAGTTGCTTCTGAATTGTCCTATCAATCAGTCAATTTTATATATTGACTGAAGAAATCAGTCCTAAGTAACCATTTTTAAAAAGCCGCATCTCCGTGCAGTTAAAGCCAATGTTATAAATTATTGCAAGTGCTCAGAGTAGTAATATTCAACTTTATGGCACGCATGAGAGTCCCTTGCTCAGACTATATGATGTGTAATGAAACCTCAATGAACTAATATTCCAATTACCTAAGTAATATTTCACTAGAAACAGATTGCTACAAACCTTAGTCTCCAACTTCTACTAGTTTTCAATGGTTTTGTAGTCACTCTTGGAATGACATAGAATGGTAACTGCATGTCATTGCAATTCCCTCAGTGAAAGTGCATTCCAGTTTCTTCACATTTTAAAGATCCAGTGATTTGCTGCGACATTTCCAATAGATGAGAAAGTTGATCAGCTTTATGTTATTTTTCTTCTTCTCTTTTTGTCATTATAATAAAAAGTGTGTGCTTTCTATGTCTGTTAGTCCTATTATAGTCAGATGTAGGCAAAGGTAAAGTTGTCCAGGGGTCCGTTACCTTTGGCTATAGGGATGCAGGTGGCGCCGTGGTCTAAACCACTGAGCCTCTTGGGCTTTCCGACCAGAAGGTTGGTGGTTCAATTCCCCACGACGGGGTGAGCTCCTGTTGCTCTGTCCCAGCTCCTGCCAACCTAGCAGTTCGAAAGCACACCAGTGCAAGTAGATAAATAGGAACCGCATTATAGTCAGATATAGTGCATCTAATACGTTTTAAGTGTACATCTAATAATATAGATGCCACAAGAGAGACAGCCTATTCCCTGATGCCAGTGTGATGAATCTCAGCAAGCAGAGGAATCTGGATGTCACTGACTCACTACAGCTGCCCCAATGGACACCATGGTGTCAGAATATCAGCAAGTGGGTGATCAACTTAATGAGGAGTGGATGAGTGAAAGTGCCTCTGGCATTCCAAGTCCCAGGTGTCTTACAGGAGTGGGTGGAGTGTCTCACCTATCTGAAAGAATGTTTCCGAGCACAATTCAAAGTGTTGGTGCTGACCTTTAAAGCCCTAAATGGCCTTAGTCCTGTATACCTGAAGGAGCATCTCCACCTCCATTGTTCTGCCCGGACACTGAGGTCCAGCGCCAAGGGCCTTCTGGTGGTTCCCTCACTGTGAGAAGTGAGGTTACAGGGAACCAGGCAGAGGGCCTTCTTGGTAGTGGTGCCTGCCCTGTGGAAGACCCTCCCAGCAGATGTCAAGGCAATAAGCAACTATTTTACTTTTAAAAGACAACTGTTTAGGGAAGTTTTTAACGTTTGATGCTGTATTGTTTTTAATATTCGGTTGGAAGCTGCCCAGAGTGGCTGGGGAAACCCAGCCAGATGGGCGGGGTATAAATAATAAATTATTATTATTATATAACCAGGTTAGGGCCCAAGGGAAATTTCTCCCGATGCCCAGGCAGAGGGGGAGAAAAGGGGAAGTGTAGCCTGGGTGATGTATGACTCCTCCCCTCTCAATATCTGAGGTTCAATGAGAGACAAAATGGAGGAGAATGGGTAGCAAACCCCTTCCATAGAGGAAGGCCCCACTAACCAATCTTGGAGGGGTTAAGTGGTCCTTAATAGTATACTGAACTGTATTTTTCAAATGAAATTATTTTAACGGTGAAGTTTTTTTTTTTGGGAGGGGGGTTTAAACTGGTGCAACAGTAACCAATGCCAGTCAGCAGCCTATCTTCTCCCTTTTGAACTAATGGATATTTTAAAGATGTATTCAAGGGCAGCCCCACATACACTGCATTGCAGAAATCAAGTCTTAGTATTAATAGGGCCTGGGAAGCAATGGTTAAACTTGAATAACTATGGCATGGATAGCCAGCAAGAATGTATAGCAAAGTTGCTCTCAGAACTGGCAGTTATTTCGTGTGGTTTAATCTCCAAGAAAACATAGAGGAGTGGGCATAGACAATGGTTCTTTCAGGGTGCTAAACTATGTGGGTAAGTGTACATGAGTAGAGTAAGCTTCCCACTTCAGAAAGTCACCCCCCGCAGTCGACACATAAAGGAAGCAAAAGCCGACACACATGTCCCTGCAGCCCCGCTTGCAAATTAAAGTAATGTATTTTCTAATGCTGGAAGAGGGCTAGTGTGATATCCAGAGCAGAAACAACGGCTAGCATGGCCAGCTGAGATAATCACTTGTCTTTTGGGTTGTATCTGCTCAAGTCATATTCCTGGTACATGGACCAAAGATAGTCATGAGTCCATTGGTACCAGTGGATCCACACTGAATATGGCTGAGCCAGCTATAAACATTTATTTTTAAGAAGTTCAATTCTGTGTAACTTAGTCTGCATAGGAAGTTTGTGTGTGTGTGTGTGTGTGTGTGTGTGTGTGTGTGAGAGAGAGAGAGAGAGAGAGAGAGAGAGATCTCACAAATTTATTTTTAGGCTAAACTTTGTTTTCTTCTACTATCATTCCCAGCTGACTGATAAAAGGTTTGGAGAAGACTTGAAGTGAGTGACATAGCAAAGCTAGAGGGCTATAGAAGATTAGCAGGCTGAATCTGATCGATTCTGAGGTCATTCCTGAAATAGAAGAGGCAACAATGTTCATTTGAATTCAAACAGATTCAATGTTATGCAAAGCTTGAATCATCTAGTGAGATAGAGAAGTGGGGAAAATTTGACAGAAATTATAGCCTCATCCCCCCCCCCTTACTACTCTAGAGTATTGCAAAACAGTGAGAGAGGACTAGTGGGGAAAGAAAATTTAACAATCAGCTGTGAGCACCTTAAACACAGTCAAGGTGAACAAGAAATTCATTTTATATTCTTGCTCTGTAGAACATCTACCTCTATTGCAGCTGGTGATGGTAGAAATCTCCTTAGCTTGATTGATTCAGCACTGAGTCAGCAATTACAAGCATACTGATTTTTTTCATAGCTCTAGACTGACTCATCATGTTGGCTGCACCTGATCACGCTGCTTATTTTCAGCTGCCCCTCAAAACTGTGCTTTTTCTTTCTTCTTTTGTCCAGGTCATGGATGTGAATCACAGCTCAGATAGAACTGTGCAACTGACACCAAATATACCATATTTATCCATGTATAACACGCCCCCGTGTATAACATGGCCCCTATTTTGGGGGACTCCAAATTGAGGAAATGGGGGAATGGAGGGAGATTGCCCAGAGACCTGAGAGCACTGCATCAATTGCATGTATCACGACCCCCAATGTTTAGCATTTTTGTAGAATCAAAAACCTTTTCTTATACATGAAAATATACGGTATATAAGCTCCTATACAACTGTGGCCAAACACAGAAGTTAAGGGAGTTTGCTTAACTCTATCTGAGCTGCGATCGGTGTTCATGACTTGGACAGAGTGAAATAAAAACCACAAGCATGTTCTGTGTATAAATAGAATTGATAACGTGCCTGAGTATTATGAGTTGGGATTTTTTTGTTTTTAATGGTAGAGACAAAATGATAAACAACTGCACACAAATATATAGACCAAAAAATCACATGGATAGATGGAAAGAACTGTAGAGTTGGAAGGGATCTAAAGGATATTATTCCAACCCCCTGAAATTCCCTAGATAGATGAGTGGATGCATAGATGTATGGATAAAGCTGTACATACACACACACACACACACACACACACACACACTAAAACCTTAGGAAATAACCTACCATTCAACACATTTCCCTAGAAAACAATAAGGAACTGATGTTTAAAAAAATAATATCAGAAGTCTAACATTATTATGCCCATCTTCATGATTCCAAAATGAGATGAAAGACTGTCAGACTTTCTCAACAGTATCAACAGTATTCAAGTTTTCCATCCTACTTTGAGCAAATGCATTTTTCCCCCCATACGGAGGAATCAAATCGAAATGGATTCTGGAAAAGTTCATGTACCTTCTTCTAATAATGACCGGAATATAGAAAATTCCCACACAGGTTGAGGCCTGTAGGCGACAAAGAAGACATATCATTTGTATGATGAAATCTTGCCTCAGACAACAGATGCTTTAGGACAGCAGTAACAGCCCCTGGCTATTCCTAATGAGACCCCAGCCATTCCCTTCTGTTGCTACATCATCTCTCCTAGGCCCCCCTGATCTTTCCTACTGCCTCAGGTGTGGTGGAAGAGGCTCTGCCATCACCAGTGTATGTTCAGCTGCCAGCACAGTCAAATCCTGTATGTAGATTTGCAGATCCTCCAAGTGTCTCTATTTTCCAGGGACAGTCCCAGATTTACAGAAGCCATCTTGGTTTCTGATTTGATCCAGGAATGTCATGCTTTTCCTTAGGCCATCCCTATTTTGACCAGGGAAATGCTGGAGGGTGTGGAGGTACTATATGCCACCACCAAATCAAGAAGGTTAGTAACTATGCAACATTTAAAAGACATCTGAAGGAAGTCCTGTATAGGGAAGTTTTAAAATATTAAATGTTTTATTGTGGTTTTATATGGGTTGGAAGCCACCCAGAGAGGCTGGAGCAACCCAGTTGGATGGGCAGGGTATAAGTAATAAAATGATGATGGTGATGATGATGGTGGTGTGGTGGTGGTGGTGGTGATGGTGATGATGATGGAACAAGGCATCTCTATTTTCATCAGAGAAATGTTGGAGGGTATGGATTTGGGAGGGCCCCAGCCTCATTTTCTCCTTCAAAATGAATTCCCATTAATTGTCTTAGGCCAGCCCTGCTGTGCTGGCTCCCATTAAGCTTCCTTCCATAAGGCTTTCACTAACTACATCTCCACAAAAAGCAGTTCAAGGTCAGCGCTTTACCTCACACAGCTCCCCATCCATTTATATTCTTTTCACATTGCTTGTCTTATATCAGGGACAAGCCACTAGCCAGTCATTTTTCACAGCACTTGGATCTTTGCAATGTGCTTTGCAGCTTTCATTTGCATAGAAAAGAGCATAAAGAACAATTCTCAGCGGAAGCCACAGCCTGTACTTGTTTGTGCTGTTTCAGGAAAGCAGAGCAATGAAATAGCAGGCACTTTTTCAGGGCTCGTTTTTTTCCACTTCTGAAGGTTACAGGACAATTTTTAAAACTTATTTTTACAGACACACAAAGGGGAAATGGAAGGATCTACAATGAAATATCATCTCTGTGCCTTGAATGGTGAAATTAATGGGGACTCAGGACCGACTCGATTGAAATGCTTCTTTTGTATGCTATGTTCACCGGCAATCCTGGAACAAAGTTCAGGGATTACTCCATCAAGAAACTTCATTTGAACAGAAACCTTTATGAGCACACTTAAGACTATGTTTATATCTCTGGCACGAAAGCTAATAAAAGGATGTTCTGACTCTGAATCACTGAAACAGCATGGGATGAGGAAAACTCATGTGCTAAACACACACGCACGCAGGATTTCAATGCTGTTCAATTATGGATGTGTACAAAAGGAATAAGGCACATGAGTTAGAATGTGAAAAAAATTCTCATGCTTTTGGCAAAAGTATCTGTGAGTTCTACAACTGTAGTGTTGAGAAGGGACTCAAAGGTCCTCTAGTCTAATCCTCTAAGCCTTTACGGAAAGTCCTGAATACTGAAATTATACTGAATAAATGGACTGCATCCTGTCAAAAAAAATAGTCCACCCTTTACCATCCCTTCTCTAAACCTAAAGCAGGTTACTCTCCATCGAGGTAATTCTGCCTGAAGCAAGAGTTTGTTTGTTGTTTGTTTGTTTGTTTGTTTGTGTCATAAAATGGGGGGAACCTCACTGTTGGATTTCATGATCTATGGGAGGGTTTTGACATTGAGCAGAACCACCTTGAAAGGAAAACGTATCAACCATCTACTAAGCTTATCCTTTAGTTGTTCATCTTCCAGTTTTCTTCCATTCTGCTAGAGCTCTGTCACAATGGGAGGAATCTGGTTTTGGTGAAACCATTTGGTTTCTCCTAGCTCTTTTCATACGCTCCCTCCATAGGTATCCCAAATTTCAGTTGGCTGGATCATCACCCCAGCTCCACCCCAACCTCCATGAATTCAGCTGAAGTGTGAAAGTTGTGTATATGTCAGCTCCTCCATTGTCTGAGGTCGGAAAAGAGGGTAATGTATCCTTTTGTTGCAGAGGTAACCCGGTGGTGTTCCATGTTTTTCTATGTGCCCTTCCACAAATCATTTTCACTGTGCATTCATTATGATTCCTGCTCAAGGCAGTCACATGTGACCCCACTTCAATACTGTTTGTGGCTGCAAAAGTTTTTGAGCAACCATCCTGCTTCTTTCCCAATCTGTGCATATCCCATATTTCCTGCTGAAAATCCCTGACTTCCGGCGGAAGCGAGCTCGTAGCAGGAGGGGATTTGCCGTGAGGGAAAATCCCGAGCTATTTCGGGGGAAAGAAGGGGGTGCCTAAGGGCGCAGAGGCCCCCCAAACTACCTCTGGAGGGTGTCCAGAAGGCGAGGATCCCAGCAAGACCAATAGCGGCTCGCCCAGCCGTCAGGTAACTTCAAAAAGAAGCGAAGAGTACGGCTGAGCTGAGCAGCAGGTCATGGGAAGCCATTTCCTACCCCCCGAGTAGCGAAGCCCCGACCCTGCCGAGAGAAGCGCACCGCTCTCCAACAAAAGAAACTTCGGATTAAATTAAGAATACGACCTCTGAATCTAAGAATAAGAAAAATCCGGGGGAGAAACAAGAGAACTGAGGAGTTCAGCCTTTGCCCGGAATCAGCACGGACGCAAGGTAATTCACGGAGCGGAGTAAAAGGAGAGAAAACGCCCTAGCGTTGTTTCTTTGTTCCCCTGAAGGACTTTAACTCATAATTTACAAAGTAACCAAAGGGAAGGACACTCAATATCAATATCAATATCAATATCAGTATTAAGAGACTGTTTGACTTAAACAGGGGACAGAAAGTACAATTTATAAGTGGGAAACACTCAATGAACTGAGGGAGGTAAAGAAAGGAAACTCCCTCTCTAGGCAATTAATGAGTAAAGAGCAAAGAACAAAGCCAATGAAAGCGGAAGAGAAGGCTCCGACGCCATTACAGAAACTGAAGCGTGGTGACTAACAGCTTCTAATAATTAATGTACTCTGATAGCCTGTACTAAAGTAAATTATTCCTACTCACCAGCATATGAGGGATTTTCCTGAAACGGGGTTTCAGTGGTGTTTGACGGAGACAGTGTGGAGACTTGAAAGCTCCCGTCGGAAACCCCTCCTCTCTTTTACAAACTTTACAAAATCTGCTATTAGAACAGACGACATCTAGTGGAGTGAACACAACACTGCGACTGGTTTTACTTTTTGTCCCTCTTTCCTTCCCCTTCACAGACTTTATCTATTTTTGTGACTTTTGTGGCTATGGTGATCCACCTGCACCCTCATATGATGTTCAACTAACAGGACCACACCTAATATTTAACAGACAGACTTTACCTTGATACCAGCGTTTTGTATGATTACTTTAAGTCTCTTTTTCTCCTTTCTGGATTGGGAGGAGGAAGAAGACTGAGCTAACATCTGGAATAGCCTGAATAGAGGCAAGAAGAGGTGCAAGAAGGCGGCTGACCTACTGAAATATTATTGGACCATATTGGTTATAGTGTTATTATTTGGTTATAGTGTTATTATTTGGGGTCGGTGTAAATTTAGGAGGTGTGTTCCCTGTCAGGATATTTGATAGTGTGCAGTGTGTGGATTTTGTAATTGTATTTTGGTGAGAATGTCGAACACAGCAAAGAGGGGGGAGGGGGGGACACCTTCTGAAAGAAAGGGATCGAAGCAAGAACAAGACTTCAAGGCAGACATACTAAGAATGTTTGCGGAAATCAAACAAAGTGAAAAAAATTTAGAAGTAAAACTAGAACAGGTAGACAATAAGATAGGGAAAATGGATAAAAAGATGGACGAAACAGTCAATGAATTAAAAGGTCAAATAAAGGAAGTATTTAGGAGAACTCAGGTAACAGAAGAAGGGTTGAAAAAGACGAGAATAGAATTGAAAGAGGTAAGACATGAGGAGGAGAGGATCAAAGTAGAGCTATTAGAATTAAGCAAAGCGCAAGAAGACTTGAAAGACATAATTGCTTTGAATGAACTAAGATTAAGGGAGGCTAACCTAAGACTTAGAGCTGTGCCAGAAAGACAAGGAGAAAATATTAAAGAGAACTTGATTGTAGAATTAGCCCAATGGATGGAAATACCAATAGAAGAGATGGCAAAATCAGTTCAAACGGCATTCAGACTAAAAATAAAAACAACCAGAGCTAAAAAATTTGTAGGAGATTGCCTGATTATATTTAAAGAAAAGGAAATGAGAAATAGGATTTTGCAAAGAAATAGAGAAAAAAGATTGTGCATTAATGGGAATTATATAATAATTTTCAAAGACTTACCAATTAGAATTCTGAAACGTAGAGAGCCGTATAAAGCATTGGCACAGACGTTGAAGAAAAATAATATAGAGTTTAAATGGGAATATCCGGAGGGCATCTCATTCATGTATAGAAGCAAGAGGCATAGATTGGTTAAACCAGACGAAACTAGCAAATTCCTAAGAAAATATAAAGAACTGAGACTAGAAAAAGAGGAAGACAAAATAAGAGAGGCAGCAGGGGGTGCTGAGGAAGAGATAGAGGAGGTAGCAGAAGAGTTAAGAGGAGGAGAAGAAGAACAGGAGGAAGAAGAATTAGCTGAAATATAAGAAAAGAAGTAATTTAGGTAGGTTCAATTACCATGGTATTAAAGATTTGGAGTTGGAACATTAATGGGATAAACGAGAGAAAAAAAAGGAACAAAATTCAACAAATCTTGAAAAAAGAAAATGTAGACATTATTTGTTTACAGGAGACCCATATAACAAGAAGACATAAAAGAATTCTGATAAATAAAACATTGGGAAATGAGTTCATATCATCTGATAAAGTCAAAAAAAGAGGTGTGGTTATTTATGTTAAAAAACAGATTGAGGCCCAGCAAATCTTTAAAGATGAAAACGGAAGGATAATGATGGTACAAATTAAATGGCATGGACAAAATGTAATTATAGTAGGACTATACGCTCCAAATGATAATAAATCCGAGTTTTATAAAACCTTGGAAGAAAAACTAGCTGAATACGTAGATCAAAAAATGATTATACTCGGTGATATGAATGGGGTGGTCTCACTAGAAATGGACAGACTAAGAGATGGGGGGGGTAAGGAAGGGAAGCTGCCCAGAACCTTTTTCTCATTGGTTAAAAACTGTAACCTAATAGATGCCTGGAGACTTAGACATCCGCTGGAAAAGCAATTTACGTACCACTCTGAGCCTAACCAATCACTGTCCCGAATAGATCAGATCTGGGTCTCGAACGAACTAACACCAAGAATTATAAGGGTAGAGATTCAGGCCAAAATAATATCTGACCACAACCCAATAAAGATGGAACTGAAAGGTCTGGAAGAAGGTACTTTTAGATGGAGACTGAAGGATTATCTCTTAGATGACCAAGATATAGTTGAAAAAGCGCAGAAAAGGATGAAAGAATTTTTTGAGGACAATATGAATAAAGGCACCAAAACTAAAGTGGTATGGGATGCGGGCAAGGCAGTGATGCGGGGCTTTTTTATCCAGCAGAATGCCATTAAAAATAAAGGAAGAGACAAAGGGAAAAAGGACATTCTGAAACAGATAACGGACTTGGAGGGGAAATTAGTTAAAAAACCTAATAATAAGAGAATAAAAGAAAATATTAAAGTACTGCAAGCCCAGTATGCAACAATAATAAATAGGGAAGTAGAGTGGAACATAAAAAAACTAAGACAAAGAACGTTTGAGTTTGCGAACAAGTCAGGGAAGTTTCTGGCATGGCAAACCAAGAAAAGAAAGGAACAAAGCACAATAAATAAAATTGTAGCGAACGGAGAAGAAATAACTAACCCCAAGGAAATAAGGAAAGTTTTTCTGGATTATTAGAGGATTATATAAAAACAGAGAGAGATTTAACCAGAGAAAAATAGAAAGATTTTTGAAAGATAAGCAGGTTCAGAAGATCCCAATAGAGAAAAAAGAGCAATTAAATACCTCAATAGAGATAGAAGAAATAAAATTAGCAATTAAAGATTTAAAAAGAGGAAAAGCCCCGGGACCAGATGGCTTCACGGCAAGCTACTATAAAGAAATGGAAAATACTGTACTGGCACCACTGAGAGAAGTAATGAATAATATCTTGAAAGAAAAAGAAATACCAGATACTTGGAAGGATGCTTTCATTACTTTAATCCCAAAACAAGACTCAGATCTGTCGCAAGTTAAGAATTACAGGCCGATCTCGCTGTTAAATGTTGATTATAAAATTTTCGCAGGAATATTGGCAAGTAGAGTTAAAAACATATGGTCAGAATATATCCATGGAGATCAGGCGGGCTTTGTGCCGGGCAGGCAAATGAAAGATAATATTAGAAATATAATAAATTCTATAGAATACTTGTCTGCCAGGTATGATAAGCAAGCCATAATGATGTTCGTGGATGCAGAGAAAGCATTCGATAATATAGTTTGGGACTTTTTACTAAAACAGCTAGAATATATGGAGGTCGGTATGAACTTCTTCAACGGAATAAAGGCAATCTATACGGAGCAAAAGGCCAAATTGATTATAAACAACGTGGTGTCAGAAGAAATAATGGTAGCGAAGGGTACAAGACAGGGTTGCCCACTCTCCCCGTTGCTATTTATAATAGTACTGGAAGTACTTCTGAACTCAATAAGACAAAATAAGAAAATAAAAGGGATTAGAATTGGTCAAAATGAATATAAAGTTAAGGCGTTCGCAGACGATTTAGTAATAACAACAGAAGACCCGCTGAACTCAATAAAAGAGATACTGGAAGAACTGGATCAATTTGGTAAGGTGGCTGGTTTTAAGTTAAACAAAAGAAAGACTAAAATAATGGTGAAGAATTTAGATTCGAAGGCAATCGAGGAATTACAACAACAAACAGAAATAGAAGTGGCCAAAAAGGTAAAATATCTAGGAATATGGATAACCCCGAAAAATATAGACCTATTTAAGAATAACTATGAGCAGGTATGGAAAGAGATAAAAAAGGACTTGGAGAGGTGGGGGAAGCTGAGATTGTCATTCTGGGGTAGGATAGCTTTAATCAAGATGAACGTTCTCCCGAGAATGTTATTTCTGTTCCAGAACTTACCGATAATCAAGGGCACTAAGATATTTAAAGAGTGGCAAAGAGGAATCTCAAAATATGTCTGGCAGGGCAAAAAACCAAGGATTAAGTTTAAATTGTTAACAGAAGCTAAAGAAAGAGGGGGATTCGCTCTGCCAGATCTGAAATTATATTATGAGGCATCGTGCCTTTGCTGGGTGAAAACGTGGATAAAATTGGAAAATAAGGAACTATTAGACCTGGAGGGGTTCGACAACAGAGCAGGATGGCATGCGTACCTATGGCAGGGGAAGAGGAAGCACAAGGGTTTTGCAACGCATATTTTTAAAGGCCCCCTAATGGAAGTTTGGGAGAGGAATAGATTTTTACTAGAACCTAAAGTACCACACTGGCTATCCCCATTGGAAGTTATGAGCGTGAAAAAAGTAAACATGAGAGGTGATTGGATAACTTATGAACAATTGTTAACAAAAGTAGGGGGGACATGGAAACTGAAACCATATGACCAGGTTAAAGAAAAAGTCTATGATTGGTTACACTATTTCCAAATAAACGAAATGTTTAGACAAGACGTTAAAGAGAGAGGATTCGCGGATAAAGAATCTAAATTCCAGACTGAAATAATAAACAATGATTATAAAATTCTTTCTAAAATGTATAATATGCTATTAGAGTATAACCTGATAGATGAGGAAGTGAAGTCTGTGATGATTCATTGGGCAAGGGACATCGGCCATAATATATACTACGAAGAATGGGAGAAACTCTGGAAAAAAAATCTTAAATTTACAGCTTGCATAACATTAAAAGAGAACCTCATGAAGATGTTTTACCGTTGGTATTTAACACCTGCAAAATTAGCAAAAATATATAAAACTTGTAATAAATGCTGGAAATGCAGGGAAAAAGAGGGATCCTTCTTCCACATGTGGTGGGACTGCAGAAAGGTCAAAGGCTTTTGGGAAAGTGTATATAATGAAATGAAAAGTATATTAAGATATAACTTTGGGAAAAAGCCGGAGGCTTTTCTGCTAGGCCTAGCAGGAAGTGATATAAAGAACAATGATAGTAAATTCTTCCAATATGCAACAACGGCCGCAAGGGTCCTATTGGCCCAAAATTGGAAACAACAGAACATACCGACGCTTGAGGAATGGAGAACAAAACTACTAGAATACGCGGAGATGGACAGATTGACGGGGAAAATTAGATATTTAAAAGACCAAAGGTTCATTGAGGATTGGGGGAAATTTGTGGAATATCTGGAAAATATAAGTGAAGGTCAGATAACGCTAGTTGGGTTTAAAAAAGCTCTGTGAAAAGGTTGGAATATTGTCTAAAGAGAAAAAGAAGGAAAGAGAAAATAATGTCAATATAAGCTAGGATTTGTGTGAATTTGTTAAATTAGCGTATGGATGATTTCAGGGGAAGCTGAAGGAAGTCTTATAGAAAGAAATCTGTGATAACACGGCGTAAATTGTTTTACTTTCTTGTTTGTTATGATTTAAAAAACAATAAAAATTATGCAGAAAAAAAAAAAAGAAAATCCCTAACTTTTTATAGCACAAATATTCTGGTTGAATTTTGCCCTGCTTTTGTTGTAATATAGGCCCTGCAGACAGCAATAACATGATAGCATTGGGGAAGCATCGAGAACAAACTAAAGCAGAATAAATCCATCACTGATGCACTATTATTGTGTCAAGAACATATTGCAGAATACACCTTCAATAAAACTCCAGTATGGAGAGGCACTTAGCTGCACTGAGAGAATGGTTGCATTGGCCATTGTTGTGCAGGAAGACATGGAACATTATCCAGTTGACTTATGTTTCCACACTGTACTACAGGAAATGTAACCTGGTTGCCTCAGTATATAACGATACATTGCCAGTGATCAGTTCACTTCAGGCATAATGCTGTACAGCTGGAGGTGGAAGGTGTAGTCTTCTATAAGTTGCTAAACTCCAGCTCCCATCAGCCCCAGCCAGCATGGCCAGCGATTGGGGATAATGGAAACTGCAGTCTAGCAATTCCCCAGCCCTGCTATATAGCCAAATTAATTGGTTCTGTACCACTTCACATACTATATGAATCCAAATGTGATTGGCTGGGATCATTTACTGAGAAATAAATAAATGGTGTGGAGAAGCAGTAGGAAGGGGGAAGAAAGATTTGTTGTCCAACTTTTTCACCCCATTTTTTGCCCACAGGAGAAAATCCAGTGCAGCCCTAATACTGACATCAGAAGCACAGGTGTATAGCCCCATGCCAGGGTGGAAGAAGGGGGCGCAGTGGATGCGGGCCACCCCGGGTGTCACCACTGAGTGGGGTGACAAAATGCCAGGTGGCATTCACCACAGGCCTGCAGCATGCCCAAGCTTGGGCTTGGGCGTGCACAGGCTCCGCGCTGCCCAAATGGCCCACCCGCTGCCTCCCCCCCCCCAGCTGTAGGGCAGCTGAGTGGGAGGAGGCAGGCAGACTCTGGAGGCCCCGCGGTGTGCCCCGCCCCTGGGCGCGCCACTCCAGGCGCCCGAGCAGCTTCCTCCACCGCTGGCCCTGTGGTTATAGTGTAGGCTTCTTAGAAGCTTCTTGGAGACCTATGATGAGGTCCTTGATGATAGACAAGCTGCCTTTTTATGATACACTCTCCTTCCAGTAGGTTTGGCCAGGGCCACAAGTGAACTGAGAGCACACTCTGCAACATGCCCAAGAATCCTCTCTCACATGCAATGATTTTGTCACAGATGTGAATGAGTCCCCGAGCACAATAGTCTTCAACTTTTTCAGACTAAAGTATGTATTTGGGGACCTATGCTTATGTCTTAATATTTTACCATGTATTTGTATGGTGGTAATGCTGCTGTTGTGAAGCACCTGACCCACACACTGAAGGCCAATTCCCTATCAGACTAACCACTGTAGAAACCATTATTGCGACTATTCCTGCAGCCAATGCTGTGACACACCAGAGCATGTGTGTGGAGGCGTAGCGTAGTGAAATATGTTATTTTCCTTGCTGCATGTGAAGCAAAGTCTTTGTGGATATGCTGAGGGATGCAAGCTACTTGGTTCATTTTCCCACTGAACTGGAATGCCTTTCAGGAAACAAAAGAAGCACATTTCTGACATTTTATCAGGATGGCCAGTAGACAGAGTTTCAACGGATGACGCACTGTATGTCAGTCTCAACAGATCTATGGGAAGATGACCTATATAGCTGCCAGCACTATTAAGAGTCAAGTGGTAGCAGCAGCTCTGATACTGCAAAGGTTTTATACCAAAATAAAACAAAAAAGGAAAAATGAACTAAGTACAATTCTCTTGGATTAGAACTTGGCTTTTCATTTTAGAATGCCTTTTTTGCGAGAGGGGAGAGAGAAGCAGCTATAAACAAAATACCAAGCTGTCAATATAGTTCATACATAGCTGCTTAGTATCATACACAGCAGCTCCCATAAATGTAATGTATTATTGTTGTTCTTTGGAAGTACATCTGTGGCTTTTCAGCACCCTGACGTATTGTTAGTGTATGACAGAAAGCTTGACAATGGGATGATCACTTCTGTTCCGTCATTTCCAAAGCTCTGAAGAGTTTCTCTCAGCAAAGAAAGATGATTAACTGATTTCCTCCTCTTCCCCTCCCCTCCCCCCGCCTCCCGCTTTTATGCTACGGTATGGAGAGTGCAAGAGTAGCCACACAATTCCATGTTTCCTCTGCCGGAATTTTCCTCGTAGGCCATGGGGCTCTATAAAACATTTATTTGGATAAACCAATTGCTGCATCTCAGAAGAGTTAATGCTCTCAGAGGAGGAGGAGTGTAGATATTTTAGCAGAGAAGAGAAGGTGGCAAAGCCTGCAAATGAGTTTGAAGCATGCTTTGCATGCCCAGTGTCGGAGGATGGTATGATCAACAAACCTAATCTGCTCTGCATCCTATCAAATCTGTCTCCAGCATATGAACTTGAAAGTTTAGAGATATGCACAAAACACCTGCCTTAGAAGAAACCTTCAGGTAGATAAACCGGGAGGCCTCTTCCAAGGTTATAACACTATGATGACTTCGGAATAGCTGTAAGCCTCAGACTTTGGGCATGTTACAGGGAAAATGGGTAATCTACATTCTGAATAGTTCCCCACAAGAGGGGACGTTGTTAGTGGGAGCTAAATCCCAGATCTGTTAGTCTTGGAGAACTGAGCCAAAACTAACAAAATGAATTTCAGTTGTGACAAATATAAGGTTCTGCACTTAGGCAGGAAGAACCAGATGCATAAATATAAGACAGGTGACATCTAGATTGCCAGTAGTACATATGAAAAGGAACCAGGGGTCTTAGTAGACCTGAAGCTTAATATGAATTAACAGTGTGATGCAGCAGCTAAAAAAAAGCAAATGCTATTCTAGGCTGCATCAACAGAAGTATAGTGTCCCAATCAAGGGAAGTAATAGTACCACTCTATTCTGCCGTAGTCAAACAACACCTAAAGTACTGTGCCCAGGTCTGGGTGCCACAATTTAAGAAGGATATTGACAAGCTTGATAGAGGAGGGAAACCAGGATGATCAAGCCTCATGAGGAAGCCTAATGAGAAATGGTTAAGGGAGTTGGGTATGTTTAGCCTAGATAAGAGCAAACTGGGAGGAGATATGATAGCCGTCTTCAAATATCGAAAGAGCTATCCCATGGAGATGGAACAAGCTTGTTTTCTCCTGCTCTGGAGGGTAGGACCCAAACCAATGGCTGCAAGTTGCAAGAAAGGAGATTCCAACTTAACATCAGGAAGAACTTTCTAACAGTAAGAGTGCAACGGAGTTCCTCGGGAGGTGGTGGACTCTCCTTCTTTGGAGTTTTTAAAGCAGAGGTTGGATGACCGTTTGCCATGGATGACATTCCTCATCCATGTTGAGGTTGAGATGCCTGCATTGCAGGGGGTTGGACTAGATAATCCTTGGGGGGCCCTCCAACTCTACAATTATACGGTTCTATGGATTCTAAGTTGCAATAATGCTGATGTCAGAAGGGCAGCTTCACCCCAGTACACTGGCTGTTTCTGAGACTGATTGTTTATGCATGAAAACCCCCATTTTTACAGAAAAAACATCTAAGTCACCATCACTATATTGTGTGCTCATCCAATCCATAAGCTAGTTTTGCATTGTGCAAAGAATACTTTTTCCAGTGTTCTGATTGTTAGCATTATGCATGTGAGTGCGCCATCGCAGCGATGATAATAGGCTGAGTACCCAACTCCAACTTTAATGAGTTGACTTTAATCATCCATAACGGAATGTAACCGATATTTAAAAACAGCCTCTTAAATGCAGCTAATTGTGATTCTGCTGACTTTGGACCAGACAGCTTTTTAACAGGAACACTGCAGGATAATAGTAATGATGATCACAAAAGTAGGACGCTATTGTTGCAAAAAGGTCTCCACACCCCACTGCCCAACACTCCTGCTTCTTTGTTCTTCTAAGCTGCAGGAGGGGAGGAGAAAGTCCATTACTGAAACTAATGGAAGTGAGCATTCCAGAAGCCCACAGAAGCCTACTAAAAGCAAAACAACAGTTTCCGCATTGAGGCTATTCATCAGTAGGAACATATGACTAGGATGAAGCATGGAAATAATTGATGGACAGATGCAGTTTGCCAGTGACTTTCGTATGATGTGCAGGGGGAATTTTGTCTACTCAGGACTCACCACTAGGCACATGCTCCTGCTTCAGCTTCCCTGTCACCTCTATGGTAAGCATTCTGTTGAAATCGGAGCAAAAGACAACAAAGAATCAAATGAAGAAAGAGAGAATCATAGAATCATAGAACTGTAGAGTTTGAAAGGACCCCAAGAATCATCTCGTCCAACCCCCTGCAATGCAGGAATCTCAATTAAAGTATCCATGACAGATGACCATCCAACTTCTGCTTAAAAACCTCCAAGGAAGGAGAATCCACCACTTCGACAGATCCCCCCAACCACACCAGCTGCTGCTGACCATTCTCCTTCCGTGAACATAAGCTCCTTCTCTGAATGGAGTGAAAACAGAATGCTGAACCAGTTAGAATTTGGAATGATCTGGAGAGGCTACTTGTCTACACAGGTGCTCTTATCTACCCATCAGAGCGCCTGCATTCAAACGTCTTCCACTCGCTTTCTGGGAAAGGAGAAAGTCCATTTGAGAATCTCCTCCAGGCATTGGAATCCACAGTCAGTTTCGGACAGAACCAATAGATTCAGTGGAAAGGAACTCATTGTATTCATAAATGATTATTAAACATACATCTGCTTAAGAAAACTTAAAGTGACTTCCAAGAGTTCAGCACTCCTTCCAATGCCTTTTTTAAAAAAAATATTTCCGAGTAGTTATAGTTACAGTTCTTTGACCATCTCTTTGGGGAGCCTCTTCATCTGCTAGTAGCTGTTAACTATTAAAAGGTTTTCTTTGTCTAACCTACATATTCCTTCCGTAGCTTCAGGCAATGGTTCTTTCTATAACCTACTTCTGAAACTGAATAATTCCCTTTCTTCATTTATATTGTTACCTGGAAGATATTCCTAAACTTTCGACATGTCCCTTTAGACTACTTCCATCCTCTTTTTATACAATGTTTGTTCCCTTTGTCTCTGCCCATGCTATATATTGCTTCCAGGGCTTTTTTCCAACCGGAACTCACCGGAACTCAGTTCCGGAACCTCTCAGGTTGGTGCCATTGGCATTCTAAGAGAACAAGGGAGGTGTTCATGGTGAGTTCTGGCACCTCTTTTTCCTAGAAAAATAGCACTGATTGTTTCCTTTATCACCTTCACTGTTTTGCTTTTGATCTGCCACCAGTCCCCTCTTCCTATCCCTTGCACCCAGAATGTTTTGAGAGCGGTTACATAAGATCACTGCTAATTAACATAATCAGGTGACATATACACCATGCACTTAAAGCATGTGACTTTCCCCAAGGAATCTTGGGAACTGTACTTTGTCAAGGATAATAGAAATTGTAGCTCTGTGAGGGGTAAACTATAGTTCCCAGCATTCCTTAGGGAGGAGTCCAGTTTTTAAAACCCTAATTAAACTCTGCCTCCCCCTATTTTTTTGATACATAACTGAAAATGGGGCAGACAACCCCAGGAGCAGCATAGGGTCATTTTGTGGGTTCAATGGCCCTGGAATGGGGTTGCAGAGTGGATTAGGGTGGGTGTCTCTGCACAAACTCTACTTATTTATATTTCCTGTCCCAGTGAATGAGGAAAACAGAGCTTAATTTATTATTATTATTATTATTATTATTATTATTATTATTATTATTATTTTATTATTAAACTGATGTTTTGCCCCTGATATATGGAGTTGCTTAGAACACCAAACACAGATCAAAGAAGAGAGAGCAGAGAGTGACTTGACATTTTATAAAACATTCATTTACTAGGCAAATCTGATGGGCCTGTGCACATCCCTGCTCTTCACAAAGATTGACCGTGATAATCGACACCTGAAGCTGATATTGCCTAGAATCATGCAATCATCTCCCTTAATCATCTGTCTTAAATCAAACCCTCTTGTGGCTGTACTTACATGGTGCACTGGTCATTTGTGATCTCTCCTGCCATGAAGTGAGTTGAGTTATTACCTTGCTTCAGTAATTTGTTGGCAACCTGAAGACGCACAGGCTATAGTATGTCCAGAGGCTACAGACGACCTGATCCCCATGAAGTCTGAACTGTCATGAGCTGACTTTTTAATAAAGATATATGAATTTTTATTTCTGTGAATATTCTTCCCTTGCTGTAAATTGACATTGTGCAACTGGGGCATATATCGACAAAGAGGATATGCCATTTTTGCAAGTGCAGGGTTTTTCAAATGGTTACCTTGCAAGTCTCTTTACAACTGAGAATAAGAATGCAGGATAAGGACCTCAGTGGCTACCAGTACATGGAACAGGTGAGTAAGGGCTGGGGGCTGCAAATAAGGGGAGGTTTCTTGAGGAGGAGCATTGCTTGGGGTGAGTGCAGAGGGCCATACTGAAAAAGCTGAAGGGCCACATTCAACCATCAGCATCCCCGTCCCACAAGCCCTGCTTTATGCATACTAACCAAAAGTGATGGTGACAGACCAATGGCAAACAATGAATCATGCATTAGCATTCCTGAGAGCTTTCTGCCCATCAGCTTCCTTTATTTGGCGCCCCATTCTTTAAGGTATATCAATAGGTCTCATGCTTCTGGGAATTGCTTTAGTACCGGCATTTGGGTATAGACAAAAATAATTTAATTTCATCCATTTGCTTTCTCTGGCTGCCCGCACAAATAAGATGCTTCACATAACAAGATCACCACATTTGCATAGGCTCAGAAACTTCAATGCCAACCTGTTTTAAAATGGATTGCAGCATCAATATTCCCCCTATTGAATGAGTCAACTGCATTACAAGAGAGTCAAGGCCATTTCATGTGGGAACAGTGAGCTTTCTTTTGTTAGTTTTTCCCCGTTTGAAGAGATGGGGGGGGGAATGTATTTCTGCAAATTGAATCTGTTTTAAAAGGAAATAATGAATATCCACACAATACCCACCTCCCAGGATATACTGTATACACCTGTCAATACGTGCCCCTGACAATGTGAGATGTTTGGACTTCAGCTTTTACTGGGAGATACTTTCCGGCTGCTGTGAATTGCATGAATGTTTCACTTTGTCCCTTCCCCCTGAAAGGTGTGCCATCATCTCTGAAAGCATTGTTCTCCTCTTGGGGAACACCCTGGTAAAAAGCACCCTGTATGTGGATTCCACTACACCAGAAAAAAAACAAAGGATGAGCAATCCAGTGGTGCACAGCTGGCAGGGAATGCTGGGATCTCGTTCTCCAACCCACCCTCAAATTTGAACCTGTCAGAGAAAACCCATGGGAAGGAAAACGGATTGCTATGCCCACGAACAAAATTCAGAAATGTAAAAGAAGAATAAATAAATGCATTCAGTTCTTTTCCAGAAACAATAGCAGTTAATTTGGAATTTCAGAGTCTGGGGAACAACTGAAATGCATACATTTCAGAAGCATCTCTACCTTTAAAATGACCTTCAAAACCACTTAGATAATCTGTTGAATGGCTACTCAGGGCAATGTGCCCTGCAGAATATCAGAGGGTGGCAAACAGAGAATGGACTATGGAATGCCCTTCACTCTGCTACATGTGAAGCAGAAACCACTGGATGCTCAAGATATCTTGTAAAGGCATATCTTTTTGCCCAAGCTTTCCCTGACCCAAAGGACCAGACCTTGTTTTATGTGTTTTTCTGAACCTACTGCATTCCTGTTTTATTTGTTCATTTGTTTGCATATGCTTTTATGTTACTGTATTGTTGGTTTGATGTTTGTATTTTTATTTTAATGATATTGTTTGGTTTTATATTGTACGGTGCTTAGAGATTTTTAAAATATTAAGCAGTTTAAGCATGCTTTGAAATAAAATAAAATAAATAAATAAAATACCGGCATGTATGCTTTCTTTACTGCTTCCAACACATTCAGTAGTGTTCATGGAAGGGCTTTTGCTTGCATGTTTCTGCCAAGAGCACCTACGGCTGGACTTCATTCAGGGCTGATGTCCAGGGTCCTATAATTCAGCTGCCTCCCAGAAAAAACCCCCATAAAATGACTCTACAGATGTCATGGCACTGGCAGGCAAGGAACATCCAGAAAGAGGAATTAACTTTTTATCATCCAAAGTAAATAGCAACCACGAGGTGTTTTCCAACTAAAACATAACCAAAAACTTAATAAATTAAACGATGCAACATCAATAAATTCAGTATAAACTATCTTAAGTAAACAAACATTTGCAGATCACACAGACCATAGTCTTCCTAATGTTGGGCACAAGGTAAAATTAAAACAACTTAAATATATCCAAAGGCATAAGAGAACGGGTACATTTTAACCAGGTGGCAGAAGTTTAATAATGTGGTGAACCTTGCCTCTAGAGAGAGAATTCTACAGAAAAGATGTTGCCAGGTGTCAATGTGAAGCGGGAAAATCAACTCCAGAAGGTTGGATGAGTTTCCAGAAAGGGGTGGGAGGTGTTATGGGGGCTGCAGGGGGAACAGAGAATCACTCAAAATTGCTTCCTCTCCTTTTCTGTTAGTAGATGATTTTACTGCATCAAGATCCCATCTCATGAGCATCAAGGGCACCAAATGAATTCCATCCATTCTCAACAAACACACCAAAGAAAACTCAGCACTGAGTATTCTCCTTATCCATCCCTCATCGCTTAGCAAGTAGGTGGGAAACAACTTGGCTTCTTCCACACCATCGAAGACTGCATTAGAACTTGCTGAGTTCTGTAAATCATTCTTTTTGTCTTTCTGATTTTCAATGCAAAACAGCTTAGATGGTAAATTATCTAAGGGCTTGCCGATTTTCAGACAGCTCATACATACTCATGTCATCCTTAATATGCCCTGAGAACCATTTTATTATCCATGGCGAAGTTTGCAACTTCTGCTATGGGAAAAGAAAATGTCGTGGCTCATTTGCATATGTTAATTTTTAAAAACAGCAAGAGGGCAAATAAATAATGTCATCCCAATTTAGAATTGGCTAACTGTATGTATGACTCTTTAATAAAAGCCATTACACGTTAAGAGCTTGATTCAACATGCTCCAATGTACTGTTAAGTGCAGAGGGTTTGCATCGCTGGCTGATGAATGGCAAAGATCATACAGGTCCATGCTACAATTCCCAGAGTTCCCTGGGAAGAAGGAATGACTGTTAAACCATTCTGGGCATTGTAGCTTGTGAGGGGAATAGAGGTCACCTAACTACCCTCAGCACTCTTAACAAGCTACAGTTCCCAGGTTGCTTTTAAAGTTTTCTGATACTGCTTTAAAGGTATAGCGCAGATGGGGCCATATTCTGGAATTAGTCCTGCTGCTCTCCAGCCTTGAGATGATCCGGCTAATCATCCTTAAATCCACTTAAGTCTGATTTCCTCATTCCTTTCCTGAACCACTCATAGCCTTAGCAGAAAGCAGCAGGATGGGCCACATTCACATCTAAGCCATTAAGTATCTCTCACACAGGCCTAGATAAGATGGTGAGAGTCCCAAACCTGGATCTACCTCATATTCAGTACAGCCCTGACAAGGTAATCATTTCATAGCCATTCACAAGCTGCAGATAATGACTCCACTTTTCAAAGCGAAGTCTCACTCTCTGAATATGACCGGTTCCAAAAAATGAATTATAAATCTGGTGTATGTATGCAGAGGGAGAGAAAGACAGCAATTAGAAGCTCTAAAAGGTACAAAATTACTTTCAGCTAATGGGGAAGCAGCTTCCATTTGACACATTCTTGGAAGAGCTCATTAGAGCTGGGCATTTGGGTTTGAAATAGTGTGGTAGGAATGTCTGACATTTGACGGATTGCCCAACAAAGACGCTGCTTCTGCGCTGTTAAAGGGCTAAATGGGATTTTGAGTGCATTTAAATGGAAATATACCCTCTAATTGGATAACAAGTTCACAAGGCAAACAAAAATAGGCCCCAGGTTCAGTCCCTGGCATTTCCAGGTAGAGCTGGGGGAAGACTTCCTGTCTGAAACTCTGCCAGTCAGTGTCAGCATTGCTCATCTAGACGACCCCCGGTCTGACTCTGTATAAGGCAACCTCCTTTATTCCTCATTAACGATTGTAAGACCATCTTGGTATTTCAATGAATAAATCCACATTAGCACCTACTCTACGAACAAGGTGGTTTAGTCATAACAATACTATTCAAAGCCTCAACATGCTTTACACACATTTTACCTCAGTAATCTTCAGCTTTTAAGGTTAGGCAGTGATTTTATCCCCATACAGTGGAACCTTGGTTCTCGAACACCTTGGTACTCAAATATTTCGGTTCCTGAACACCAAAAACCAGGAAGTAAATGTTCTGGTTTTTGAACATTTTTCGGAACACGAATGTCCGATGCAGCTATCAGCTATTGTTTCCAGGGCGCCTGCACCAACTGGATGCCACGCCTTGGTTTTTAAACACTTCCGAAGTCAAACGGACTTCTGGAACTGATTACATTCGAGAACCAAGGTTCCACTATTGGAAATGGAGGGTTAAGTAGCTTGCCAAGGGCCATCAAGTGAGTTCATAAAATGAAATTATTTCAACGGGACACTTCCTGACTTACAGCCCACCTTACTCTTGGGCACCAGGCTACGGTGAAATAGAATTACACTGGAGTTGTCTCAATCCAGGCATGCTTGCTCAGGAGTTAGGCTGACTGTATTTAACAGGACCTACCTCTAGGGAAACTTGCATCCTGTGTTGAGCTATTGAGCAATGTCAAATATCTAGGAGTAGGGCTAGGAGTTTGCATGTAGAAGGTCCCAGGTTCAATCCTTGGGTTATGCAGGTAGGGTTGGGAAAGACCCCCTGTCTGTTGAATCAAACAGCAGCATTTCTGTGGCAGTAAATATTTGGCAAATAGCCACGTGTTCATATAACATCCCAAGACAAAGTCTTTGTGGGGAGTGGATTTGTTCCAGTTGTCGTTGGGAGCCATATGTCTCCATTTCTATAGGCAATTTGTGGCTTTGGTTACATCCCTTAGAACAGCAATGGCTCTTGCATCTTCACAATGGTGTCCAGAAGGACTGCTCTTTTTTCTTCCCTAAGCTGCTCTAATTGAAGCATCCAATTGCATCCAGCAGCCTTGGTGGAGAACAGCTGCTCATTACTGTGCAGAGCAGCGGCAGTTCTTTCATTGCTCTGCTTTGATTCATCTCATTTTTAAACACGCACACGCGCACATGTATTCCTCCACAACCCACACATGAACCCTGGCTGTGCCCGCAAATGAGAGCATGTCATTAGCAGCAAACAAGGCAGATCTTGGGCTTGAGCTACATAGAGAAGATGAAGCCTTCTAATGCAGCCAGGACAGTCAAAGAGGGCAGCAGGCATGAAGGCCACCACCTGCACTGTGTTCATCACACTATATCAAGACCTTTTTCCTTCTGTAAATTGTCCTAGATATATCAGCGTCCACAGACATTCCTGACATTCCATCTTCCCAACCTTTCTATTATTTGTGGAGCTCTGAAATTTGGTCACCCTGACAGGAACACCTCTTGCTGAATGAAGACAGTGACAATAACATGCACCCAGCCATCCCTAATTGACTTCAAGGAATTAATGGTTTTAAAGGGAAGATGATTGTAAGTTCTAGCAGCCAGAACAATACAGTATTAATAATGCCCCATAGTGACTCCTGATTAAAAAACAAAAAACCCACTCACACAGTCAGGGGAACCTGACTGTAAACCACTATATTATAGAGGCAGTGTCAGGTAGTGTTTAGAGTGTTAGACTAGGCCATCAAACTCACTGGGTGCCCCTGGGCCAGTCAGTCACAATCTCTCAGCCTCACCTACATCACAGGGTTGTTGTGAGTAGAAAATGAGGAAAGGGAGAATCACATACACTGCTTTGAGCACTTCGGAGAAAAGATGAGACATAAATGCAATAAATAAATAATAAGATCGTCAAATGGATATTTCAGATAATGAGAAACCATTTTACTTCCTGTTCTGCAGATTTCTATGGAACGGTAATGTTCCGGGATAATAGATGCTCTTTGGACTCAACTAGACTGCTTTTAAGGCTCTGAAGATTCACATTTTACAACAATTTGCCATCAGCATTCCATTCCACTGTGATAGGCCCAGTCCAGGAGTTCCATCATAATTTAGAAACTTGGTATGTGAAACAGCAGAAACTGGCAGACCTAGAAATATATGAATCACTGAGCACCTTCATGGTGAGAGAACACTAGAAATGTTTTTGAAATATGTGTCTGTCCTTTATAATTGATGCGGCACATTTCTCACTAAGTTCCAAAGGGCCATGTGAAATGAGGGACTCGGTGAGGAGGTACACGTTGCAACGACAAAGGAGAGTGCTTTTTGGGTGGTGGTGCCCTGATTATGGAGCACCCTCTACAAACTGATGTATTTGAAACTACATTACAAATTTGTTTGTTTGTTGTGCCAGGCTAAGGTAGCCCTGTTTCTTAGGCGTTCCAACCTGTGCAAAGCTGTATGCTTTTTAGCTGCTGCCTCATATTGGGGAAGGGATGTAGTTCAGTGGTAGAGCATCTACTCTGAGTGCAGAAGATCCTTCCAATCTGCAAAGGCAATGCCTAGCTCAGTAGACCAACTTGTTATAAGGCAGTCTCCTATAGTTCCTATACTGTATCTATGTTCCTATGTCATTGCCAATGTGGTGGTTTTATTGTACATGTTGTTCACCAACTTGGATTCTATTGGATGAAGGGCATTATACTGTGAGAATACTTTCTCTCACTGGGCTCCCAGAGCCCTCAAATGCTTTACCATTCACTGAGAGGTTTTGGTGAGTCCTTTATTCCTCCAGGAGGAAGTCCTGTACTCTCCAAAGCACAGGGCAGGGCATGGAAACCTATCAAGTATTATGTTTGCTTGTTTTTAGTTCCTGACCCCCTCACAATTATTCCTGGAGTTAACTTCACTTTTCTTATCGGTTCAAGTAAATCCCCCAATTGCCTTGCAGTGACTTCCCTCTTCATTGGTTCATGGTTCTGTTTGCTAAAGCATCCTGAACTTAAGACTGAAAACATGAGGAATTGGAACTGACAGATTCATCTATCCTTAGAAAATACGCCTCTTTCCTTCTCTCTCTGTAATCCTGGGTTTCATGCTGGCTGATCAGGACTGTGCACAAGGAGGGAACATCTCCATGCCCAGGTGATGTCAGGGGCTGGGCAGAGAAGGAGGAAAGGTGGAGACCGCTTCCCCATCATGATCCTTCCAGGGAGGAGGAAGAGGAAGACAGGATAGATTTACAACAGGGGTTTGCAGGAGGTCACAGCTCAGAGGCAGATGAGGGGAAAAGTTGGGAAATAATAGGAGAGGAGGAGCAGGCAGAGCCGGATCAGCAGCTGGATGACATGTTACTAGAAAGCATTCCAGACCCACCATCTCCCAGAACCTGGCAAGCCTTAAAAGTAGGAGAGCAAAGAGCTCAAAGACAGAGGGCACTTAGCGGCACTCATAGAAGAGGTGATGATGATGATGATGATGATGATGATGATGATGAATGAGGAAGTGGGAAAAGAAGGGGGTGGACATTCACTCAGGACAATGCCATTATCCAGCCTCTGTAAAGTTTGAAATAAAAAAAGGACTGTAAGAAACTTTTCCTTGTCTTTATACTTTCCTTGGCAACCATCTGGGAGCCACTGACAGCATCCTGAAAGGTGGCAGTGTGTCATCTGTCCCTGTCAATTTTCTCCACCAAATCTATGGGTCTGTTCTTGTCCAGTCTTCCTTCCAGCCTCAAATTTGCACACACACTGAGCATCTTATGGTCTCATCCAACCCTTTCTCTAGCAGCCTCTCTGGCAGCTTCCAGATGCTGCTGATCATGTGAATTTTCTTCCTGCCATTGGGTTGTACCTAGCCAATAGAGGTTCTCAATCCCACCATGTTAACCCCTGCTGTGGTAGGCTTCATTGCCTGCTGAGGATCTGCTTCACAAAATAGGGTGGTGGTTATCTAGATGGAGTTGGACCCACCATCCATCATACCTGACCACTGGCCATGCTACCTGGGGCTCATAAGAACTGTAGTCCACAACCTCTAAATGGCACCACATTGGCTATCCAGCTATGGAAACAGCCAATCTCTGACTCAAATTCATTTATCCCCCTGCATTTTTACATGGGAATAAATGCATACACAGGTAATCTGATGGTCATTAGAAATTGGAAGATGAAGATGCTTGGCTTGGATAACCTTGAGATGATGTCACAACTGAAAGGAATGCCAGCCTAGTAAGGGATCATGAGTCCTGCATCCTGCCAACAGAACTAATTCCCTGGGATGTCTAAGAAAGAGTTTTGCTGGTGTGATTTTTCACTTGCCTTTACAAGAAAACGGGAGGGGGAGGTTGTGCCTGCCTGTGCATGCATGTGTGTTCCTCTGAGTGAAAAGGGCAGCCATGGATTCCATTAGCTAAAACAGCTGGCTGTGCAGAAATTATTTACATGCTGCAGCAGTGCAGACTGGTGTCTCCTCATTATTACTGAGCCTCTTCTGCGCTGTCCACCAAACAGCCCTATTTCGGATACTTGTTGGACAGTGTTGGCTCCATTACCACTGAGGCATAGATACAGCAATAACAGCTGAAATTACAGCATGTGTGCTAAAAAACATCTGGTCGCCACCCAGGAGGGATGTATCCCTGCTAACCGTGAACAAGTAAATCTTAAATAAAGTGTAAGTTAATTGCCTGCAGTAATATGGTATTATCGTAATCATTTGTGCTCAAGCATATAAGCTGATATTCATTAAGTTTTCTTTTTTAGGCATTTGGGAAGCTTATTTAACATGTACATTAGTAGACTGATTCTGCTATGCTGTTCACAGCAGAGAAGAGTGATCAGTCGCTCTAGTGGTTTCAGTTACAGAGACTGAAAAAGAGGGGAGGCTGTTTTGGAAATTACAGACATTGGCCTTGTTGCATGAACACCAATCCAGTGAGAAACTTCAGGAGTGTCCTCTAAGGATGGAGCAGGAATCTGCCCTACTGAGATTCCAAAGCTAATACACCTGATCCGATCAAGGTGGATGAAATATACTCGGAGTCCTGTAGTGATTTCATGCTCTTTATTGCAGCTTGTAAAACAGTGATTGAATTGCCCCTCAGACCTCAGGTTTTTATATACATTATTTACACAATGATTGGCTGATTCTGCTTCCCTCCTGGAGCCTGATTGGTCTTTTCCTGACGGCCAATCAGTAGTTGCATTCTAAAATCTTACCAGCCTAATAGGCTGATTAACTTCTTTCTGGAGCCTGATTGGTCTTCTTCTGCAAGCCAATCAGTTGTTGCATTCTAGGATCCTACTTGTCTGTTGTTCTAGGATCCAAGGTTGGTACATAACAGTGGATCTCAGCCTGAATCAAAGCAACAGTCTGCTTCAGAATCTGCAAGATAGTGGATCTCATTATGAGGTGTTCCAAGGGTTGAGAACTGCCTTTGTTCACCATCACCCACCCAAAACCTTTCTTTTCTTCCTCTGAGCAAAGAAACACACAGAACTACAGGGGGGGGGGGGAATGTTGCTTAGGAAAAGCTACCGAAGGGCCTTTCCATCTACTCTCCTGCTAGACCAGCTCCATCTGACTTCTTCACCTGTCATTAGCAGCCTTCCATCAGACTGTAGACAATGGGAGAGATGGAGCTGCTGGGCCCCTCCATCAGCTCTGCTGAAAGACCAGCAACTTTGAGCTCCTCTGCTCCTTGACATCTTTCCATCCCATCTGGTCAATGCAAGTATTTTTAAACATAAAAACACTGCCTCAGTTTTATTTATTCAGTTTTCTCTCTCCCTCCCAATTCCTTTTGTGTGTATATGTGTGTGTGCGTGTGTGTGTATGTCATGTCTTTTAGACTGCAAGGCTGAGGGCAGGGATTATTTGTAAGCCACTCTGGGAGCCATATTTTGCTGGAAGTGTTGGCCGGGGGGCGGGAGAGAGAAAAGGGATGCTTTAAATACATAAATGAAAGACCCAGATCAGACAGGAAGATGCTCCAAGTTGCAGTTCTCAATGCTCACCAAATTGGGCAACTCCACGCAGAGCTATAGTTTCCCAGTTCTAGCACCACCAGTTTCTCACAGCAACTGCTTCAGATGACTATCTTTATGTATTTCTGTATTGGGTATAGTTGGTCATCAGACATAACTGAAAAGGAACAGAAGAACTGACCTTGAATATTTGTATACCCTCAGCAGAGGTTGCCTTTTGCATCTTTGCAAGTTACAACTTTGGGCTTTCCTGACCAGCAAACGGCAATCTCATGCAAAAACATAGTTGTGGTGTTCTCTTCTGAGGGCAGATCATTCTTATCCTTCTGCATCAAAATGAAAACTTTTCCAGTATATGAGCAATTTTTCCTCTGATTTTAATTCAAGGAGGAACTACACCTCAATTTTCAGGCTTTGAGGAAACATTTGCTCTAAATATTGCACACTTTTCTTCCCTGTGCCAAACTGTGCCAAATATTAAGTCCCAGACTTCTGCAGTCTTTTTTGTCTTGCAATCACAGCTGTACTTGGACCCATAAGTGTCTCTTCCACTCCAGTGCCTCATAAAGCTATACAGAGATTGCATGTGCCTGAGGACAGCTACCCAAGTGAAGCATTATCCAATTGCGAGATGGGCACTGAGAGTAGACAGAGCTTATTCTGAGCACAGTCCAAATGACTTTTTCATTGACGGCCTTTGAAAGTTGTTAGCAGTGTTGCATGAAGCAGCAAAAAGTCCTGTAGCTTAAACCTCCCCCTCCCCGCTTCTCCCAAACAAATCAATATAGAATATTTTAAGGCTTTTTAGATCTTGTCGAGGGACACAGATGAACTCTTGGAGAGCTGCTTTGTGAAGAAACTCCTTAGGTACCGTTGCTGAAAATCCAAAATGTTCCAGCCAAATCAATGGCTTGGTTATCTGTGAGAGTGAAAGGTAACACACTGGGAAGATGTGGAACATGAAAAATAAGCTTAATTATAGCTTTTAGGTGAAGCGTTGGGAAAAGAAGGCAGTTCAAAGCCAAGTTAGAGATTTTTCACTTCATGTGCTTGAAGAACCAACATGCTTGCAACCATGTATAGAGAACGGCAGAAAATACTGCCAAATAGATAACAAAGTAAAATACAGCCCACTGCCAACTAACAAAAAGCTCCTGGTGTGAGGGGATTGTGTTAACCACTAGCAGTGCTCATTATACTACTAAGCTTTGTTCCAGAGTGATAAAAACATGGTTATGCTTCGCTTGGGGTTAGTGTAAGAAAAGAAGGCCCAAGGAGGTTGGTCTTTTGCCAGATGTGCGCAAGTTCCCTCCATCCCCTGCCGTCTAATGTGATTTATAATAAACCTTTCTCACTGCAAGAAATGAAGCAGAGAGAGAAAATAAATACATTGGCTCCCTTGCTCAGGAGCTCTTAATGCACAAACCTAATATTTATTTTCATTATTGTCATCAACCACAATATCGAATGGGCTGGGTTGTTCTCTAAGGCCACACAGTGAATTATTCAGAGGAAGCAGCCAGGAGTTTTTCTAAATGAGTGGTGCCACCTTCAAAAGAACTTGGCATAAGTAGGAAAGCTTCTGGAAACTGCCCTGTCTAGATTAAGGTCTCTGTTGCCTGCATAACTTTGTGAGGTACCACATACACAGATACAGGTAGTAGTATCAGTGTCCACAAGTGAGGGGGGGGAAGAAGTAGGGAGTTTTGAAGGAAGTGGGATGGTGTCCAAGGAAGGCAGGGAGGAAATGGACTGATTGTGGAAGGACTTATGCCCATCTGAAAAAAGTAATGAAGGCCCTATGAGGTCTATGTTGGGGAGGCTGGCTTTCAGTCAGTTGCTTCTAACACATGCCTGGTCATAATAGAACTCCATAGCTGTTTGGCTAGTATGAGGACCCAAATTTTTCAAGGCTGTTTAGCTTTACTTTCTCCTGGAAGGGAGAAATCAGTCTGACACTTTCTAAGTTAATAGGTTGTCTATAAACAAGAAAGTCCATTTTAAAATGCCGTATATGCTTTCATTTTTCAGCTATGCATTCTAGGCCAAGGGTTCCCAAACATTTCCCTCCCCCTGCCATGGACCAACTAAAAATTGTCATGGTGGACAACTTAATGTGTTTTTTTACCTGTCCCCACAATTGCAATGGAATATGTTAGGTGCTATATGATTTTTAATTGTACTTTCATTGCTTCTTTGATTTCTTTTATTGTACTGACTTACAGTTTGAATTCCACAGAATTCCATAGAATTCAGGTAGCTACTAAACAAATTCTTGGGCTGGAGTGTTGTTTAGGGGTATTTGGGTTTTTTTTGTTGTTGCTGCTGTTGTTGGTATTAATTTTTGGTATGTCTATCTTTTTAGATCTTATCATGATTTTTCTAGAAACTGTTCCATTTTGTTGTGTACTCTTTGAGGTGTGTTATTTATTGTTTGTGACTACTTTTGTAGTTACGTAAATCTTGTCATGTTGTAAGCCGCATTGAGCATAGTTTTGATTATACAGTAGAAAGGTAGCATACAAATAAAATGATGAGGAGGATGACTCCAGAGAGTAAAGAGTCAGAGTCATTATCCTCCAACATGTCCCAGAGGAAAGCTGGGGTGCACAACTTTCAGGGATGCACTCCTGTGTGAATCACGTGACCCACGCAAGAGCATGAACCCCCCAAAACAGGATGCCCCAATTCAGTTGGGACAGTTGATGGGTATGAGGCAGTCAGATGTGGAAGCTGGCCCATTTGGTCAAATTAGGCACTGCCCCAACCACCCCCTCCTGCTGGTCTTAATATTATTATGAATAATAATAATAATAATACCCTGCCCATCTGGCTGGGTTTCCCCAGCAACTCTGGGCAGCTTTCAACAGAACATTAAAAACAGAATAAAACTTCAAACATTAAAAACTTCCCTAAACAGGGCTGTCTTCAGATGTCTTCTAAAAGTCACATAGTTGTTTATTTCGTTGACATCTGATGGGAGGGCATTCCATAGGGTGGGCTCCACTACTGAGAAAGCCCTCTGCCTACAACAGAAGCCCTGAAATCAGCGTCACAATGGTGGCCATATGCACTTAAAAAAACCCAAAGCACAAAATCTGTTGGGAGCATTGTGGGAAAGCAAAAGGCTGGCTATGGCCAGCCACATTCCTGGCACTGCTCTTAGTACCAGATCAGGAAAAGAGGATGATGGGGGGGTATTAGCAGTAGGCCTTGACAGCTGCCCAGTGTGTCAGGTACTGACAACAGCCCTAAATATTGATCTAGATGGATAAAAAGCCTGACACTGTTTAAGGCAACTGCCTTTGTTCCAAGCCCTCATGTAGCATAATGGACACCAACTGGGCACTATGACAGGTAACAGGAAACAGGAAAGGCACAAGGCAGCTCTGTCTGTCTGGAATGCTTTGTAGGGCTGATATGCTTACAAACAAACAAAACTCAAAATGTTAAGAGATAATTGGAAGACAAGGCAAAAGAAACAACAACTGTTTAATGCTGATTGTTTCACAAGGCCTGAACAACAGCTACAACTGGTTCTGTCTCTCAAAAAGAATTAATATTAATAATAAATTGCTTCACATTTGGTTGTCATTATATTCATAATACATCCAGCAATCCAGGCATGTTCTGCATTCCAATGAGCTTTCATTCCCGTGTGTGTGTGTGTGTGTTAACACGGCTTATTCTCTTGTGTATCTCAGCCCATGCATATGTGAATCAAATTACTTTCTCTTCGTGCATCTGATGAGGCACTGATGCTGCCTTCAGAAGCTTATGCTGCAATATAAACAACCTCCTCACAAGTCTGAATAAAGTAAAAGCCTAGTTCTGCCCTGAATGGGAAAAGAGCTTTTAAGGTCTCTGGGTTCCTTGCATTTACTTCACTCAGTTTGAACCAGCCAGGCTTCAACTGTGCAAAGCTGAAACCCCACAAGTTAAACATGCTTAAGTTGCAGTCGTACTGTAGATATAACTTTTATATTGTTATAACCCAGCCTTAGATCATATAACAGAAGGGGAGAGGTAAAAAAATCCAAATAAATAGTAATAATAATAATAATTACAGTGGAACCTTGGTTGTTGAACGTCTTGCTGCCAAACATTTCAGAAGCCGAACACCGACAACCCGGAAGTAACTGCTTCCATTTTCGAACGCGCCTTGGAAGTTGAATGGCTTCCAAGGCGCGTTTCTCATTTTTTCCAATGGATTTTGCCAGCTGCCCATTACTTCTTGGTTGTCGAACATTTCGGAAGTCGAACGGTCTTCCGAAATGAATTACATTCGACAACCAAGGTTCCACTGTAATATGTTTCTCTTGGAAGGGAGAGCTCAAAATTCAAAACTTTAGATCTTATGCAACACATCATTACAAATGTTGCCATGATGGAAGAGTCTTCCTGTGAGCAGTGGAGTCACCTAGAATTGAACTGCTGGTCAAATAATGTCACTCAGACTGACTACATTATGGTAGTCTTGTTTACATAATTAACACCAGGGTGGCAGGGTTTGGGGGTGAAATTCCTGATAGGTGTTTGAAATTAATCAACCCACCTGAATCGCCAGATCAATTGCCAGAATAGTCAGGCCAGCCTGATAATGGCCACTAAATATGAGTTGTTAACTGAACAAAAGCAATGTGATGAGCCATTAAGAAACCAGGAGCTCTGTGCCAGATGTGAATGAATGGAGCTCCACCCTGAGACAAAAGTATCATAGAGTTGGAAGCGACCCTGAGGATTATCTGGTCCAACCCACTGCAATGCAGGAATATGATTTTTAGCATTTCAGTTGGCTTTGGCATGTGCTCTAGGGGTGGCGCTGTGGTGTAAACCACAGAGCCTAGGGCTTGCCGATCAGAAGGTCGATGGTTCGAATCCCTGCAGCGGGGTGAGCTCCCATTGCTCAGTCCCTGCTCCTGCCAACCTAGCAATTCAAAAGCACGTCAAAGTGCAAGTAGATAAATACGTACCACTCTGGTTCACCAGAAGCAGCTTAGTCATGCTGACCCCATGACCCTGAAGCTGTCTGTGGACAGACGCTGGCTCCCTCAGCCAGTAAAGCTGTTTGTGACTAGACTTAATGGTCAGGGGTCCCTTTACCTTTACCTCTTGGGGGGGAGGGGGTTTCAGTCTGTAAAACACAGCAAGCTGGAGCAGAGGGTCAAAAAGGCATGGCGGATTTCTGTTTGGCTGCAAGGCCTCAGCCATAGGAGAAGCAAGAGCCCCTTGGAGTGTTAATACTGTTAGCCCTTCCACTGTAGGCTCAGGTTGTATTTATGTGTAAATTAAAACCATATATCTTAAAGACACCATGGCTTAAAATGTTGAAACTAGAACTGGGCCACATACACAGTTCTTGAAGATCTGAAGAGAAGCATTACCATAAAGCGCATCTCCTATCATGTGGTAATTTCTGAAATCTACTGGAAGCCATAACAGCCAAGACCTGCATGGCATCTTCGTGCAGATTTATGGGAGGGAAACAGCACCAGCAGATACATTAACCATAATAGTTAGTATACAAACATCTATAAAATTCTTATCTCTCTTTTATGCCTCTGTAATAAAGTTTGTCAACTGAGCCAGAAACACCATACAAATATGCAACAGCATGCCTTAATTTAAAATATTTATGTAGGGAAGCTAAATAGCACATTCAGCAAAAGGAAGTAAACAGGGTAGTATAGTGGTGCCGAAAATTTTTTACATCAGAAAGCTGCCTCAAAGCAACATCCAAAATAACTAAAGCATCCACTAAATTAGTTGCCCATTAATTACATTGTTAGTAGCCAAGCCACACCAAAACTGATGGGAGATCATGTTAATAAGACTAAATAACTCATAAGAATATCACTGGTTTCCCCTGAAGAACTGATTATTTAAAAAACAAACAAATAAAGAACAAAACTGTTTGCCTGTTTAAAGCCTCTCTGAGAGCCATACAACCAATACAGGCATTTTTTAAAAAATGGTCTACCCACCCTCAATGTGTAATTAAAGGGTTGCATGTCCAAAGGCACCCCCGTTTCACAAACTACCTCAGTATAGCTATGGAAGATGCAGAAGAAAACTAGGCTGGGAGCATTCTCTTTGGCTTCTAAGCTTCATGGGTTCAAGAGAAGTTTCACATGGGCTACTTTAAAACAAACAGTCTCTGTATGAATATGTGTAAGTGGCTTGGTCCAATGAGGACTAAGCAGGACAGGTGCATCCTTGAAGAAAAAGAAGGGTTTGGATTTGATATCCCGCTTTATCACTATCCTAAGGAGTCTCAAAGTGGCTAACATTCTCTTTTCTCTTCCTCCCCCACAACAAGCACTCTGTGAGGTGAGTGAGGCTGAGAGACTTCAGAGAAGTGTGACTGGCCCAAGGTCACCCAGCAGCTGCATGTGGAGGAGCGGAGATGTGAACCCGGTTCCCCAGATTATGAGTCCACCACTCTTAACCACTACACCATACCTTGAGGCAAGGTGAGGCGACCGCCTTAGGCAGCAGGTTCCACAGGGGGAGCAGATCTGGCCTCCGAGGAATGCATCACACACTGCTGTCACTGCCACAGTTGCATGGCTGGGGTAAGGCTGATCTTCCTTCTTCTTTCCCTGAAATTCTCTCAGAAAATCAGGGGACCCAGCCTCCCCGTGACCCCTATTCTGATAGCTATAGCTATTGAAGGAAACCAGAGTGTGCTTCAATTCTGCGGCCCCAGTTCTGCAACTGAGGAGTCCACAGAATCAAAACCACCATCATGTCTCTTGCTTTGTTTCTTTATTTATTTGTGCCATTTGCATCCTGCCTTCCTTCCCAAAGGAGCCCAGGACGGCAAACATTTCTGTGTTAAAAGGTAAAATTATTTTTAAAAAGTTAAGCACACAGGGTTGTGTCCAGTGTAGTGCTAGGTTAAAGTCACTTAGTGGTACACCTGTTGAGCAGGTGGGATGTTGTTAGGCAATAGAAAACACAAGAGCAGGTGCCAAACATCATTGTGCAATGGATTGCACAACAAGTACCAGTTGTTGCACAAGGGAAAACACATGTACATTACTGAAGATTGTGCAACGGGTTGCACAACAAGAATCAGCTGCCGTGCAACAAGCTTCTGCTAGTGCAATTGTTTCACTGAGTTTCTTTGTTGTGGAGCATTTAAACTCTGCAGTCTGCAAGGGCTTGTGCACTAGCAGGCAGAGAATGTTGGCTATCTAAAACCAAGTTCAGAACAGATGTAGCCAAATGATGTGTCTGGATAGGCCTGCCAAGAAAGAAAAGTTTTTAGCAGACGTCTCAAAAAACCTACAGTGATTATGCCTGCCTAATGTTAAAAGGACGGTGCTATTACACTAAAGCAGTGACTTCTTACAAAGGAGGGGCCGTTTCAGCCAGGGTCTATTCTCCCCTCTGCGGTCTTGCTCTCCCCGTCAATGTGGTTGACTTCTTTAACGGATTTATTGCAGGCGAGGTTATAAAAATCATTAGCCGTGGTCGGCAGATGCTGGGTGCTGGTAGGATGCAGTTCCAACAACTTGGTTTCTTTAATGAAAATACTAAATAAATCATGAGGCTTTGCAAGCATGAGCCTCCAGCCCTGGTGGAAGATGAAAGATGCATCCCGACTGCTGGCAGACTTGACAGAACTCTTTAGCCTCCTGTTTTCTCCATTTGTTTCTGGTCTTCACACAACAGCCCATATGCACCGCTTCGGTGTTTAAAAATCATTATTGCTGAAGATCAATACCAGAAAACATCTGTGACTCTTCCCGACGCACAAACGCATTTACTCTTCTCGACAACAAATGTGACTTAAAGAAGAAAGGAAATACCCTATATTTACTAGTCTATTGATTTTCTCTTCCTCATTCTCTCCGAGATGCTTGTGAAATGGAGACTCATCCCTTCCATGGTCCGCCCAATATCTCTGTGCCATAAAAGCTCAACTAAATCAAGCCCCCACCCCTTTTATTTGCTTCCGGTTTCTATGGGAACAGCTTGTATTGAATAAACACTTTTAGGGGAATATTTTATTATTTCTAATTATATTAATTATAATTCAATATAAGGCATTAGAACTCATTTAGGTTGTAATGAAAAACTTCCATTTTGGTGTAAGTATGGGGAAAGGAGGACATTTGCATAAAAAAGCAATTTGTGTTGCCTATAATTCTCAGTTTCCATTGCCATTGGTACTAATTACTGAAGAGGTTTGCATTTGAAATTTTAATGGAATAATGTTTTAACCTGGCAGTTTAGAGGGCAACGCTGAAATAAAGCTTTTTTTAAAAAAAAAGAAACCAAAGCTTTCCAAACAAACAGGATATATAATTATGTGCAATTAGAAGGCGGGGGGAGGGGGGAGCTGGCTTTATGTTGTGATGCTTGATTTTATGGAAGAAGCTTCTAGTCTTATATGGGATCAAGTGTAGTAGGACGTAATGAGAGCCAATGTGGTACAGTGCTTACAGTGTCATCCTGGGACCAGGGAGACACAGGATTAATTCCCTGCCCAGCAAGGGAATTAATGACCTTGGGCCAGTCACTGTCTCTCAACCAAACCTACCTCAAAGGTAGAAATGTGGCTCAACCACTGAGTTATGATCCTCCCCCTGAAATTCTTTTAGGAGTCTTATTTTTGTAGGCCTGTTTGAGGGTCCCTTCCAGCATTATGATAGCGACATGGGAGCCACTGCCATGCATTTCCTTCCCGTGCTGCAAAGGTGTTGCCAGAAGCCACAGGTCATGTGCTGCAACTTCTTTCCATGCCTGCATTGATTCAGCATTGACTCAGCTTCCGGGGGTAATAACAGACTAGAAGTATCCACAGGGTAGGCTTGAACCACATGGAGTGTTAACTTTGTCAGTTAATGTGGCAAGGGGCTCAGCAACAGTGAGAGGGCAATTAGATGCTATTTGGTTCATGTCTCTGAATTTCTTTTATACCGCCATGGACAGTGTATTATGGGGCTGTCAATGCACAAAGTTAGAGAACGAGTGCTCGAAATGCCACGGATAAAAAAAATGTCACTGTCTGAGCTGGTATGTTGTGTGACTGCACTCATGATGCCACAAAAGCTGACTGAAAATGAATATAAAAGCGCCGCCTCAAAATGAAACCAGGAAATGTCAATATTGGAAATATTTATTTTTGGTCAACTTGTAAGATAAGCGAGAGTGGAAACCTTAACATCCGTGGAGGAATTAAAACTGACAGAGAATTCACCGGTCTGGTCATATGTAACCCTAGTACTTTTGCTAAGCTTTGACTTTTAATTAGCCTCCACTGCATCGCAGACTATAGAACAGCTGCAACTTGAAAGTTAAGAGAAAACCGGTCCAGCTTTTTGCCATTATGTGTGCACATACACACCTTGCACAGTGTCAAAGGCTAAGCATAAATTATATTAGTTTTCACTTTTGAGTAGAATAAAAGCAAGAAAGCTTTGCCTGAAAAGAAAAAAAAGGTCACATTTAATTGTCAATATGTTGCTAGCTGTTGCCTTGTTGGGCTGTGTAGGGGAGCCACACCGGGGTGAAGACATCCTCTTTTGTTTGTTCCCATAATAGTTTCAATTTATTGCTTAGCTTTTCAAGTAGAAAAAGGACTCTATGAACTGAAAGCAGAAATGCTTGTATGTACTTATGTAACCCAATAAAATCTTTAATACAATTTTTTTTTATTAAAAAAAGTGTCCTAACTGAACCCTGACATCATGGCTTTGGGAAACTTTTGTTCTGTGTCCTTAGATGCATTACTGAGATCCAAAATAGAGCAATAATCTCTGCTTGTGACATTTTAGATAGAGGCTAACAGGTCTCAGGTGATGGTTTGGTTTCTCTTCTATTTATATACTACATTATTCTGGACATAAGATAACCGAAACACAAAAATAATGAATTTTTGCCTTCTGTATTATGCTGCTGCACTCTGTATTAAGCTTGGTGTTATCTGAAATGAAATATATAGGTTGGATTTTCCCACAGAAGGCATGCATCAACGTCAAGTCAGCATTTGACCCCCATTATTGGTGGTTGACTTCTAAAATCTTCACTTGTCCACCTGATTTATTTTTGTATTTGACCAATGACTTTCAGCCTCACAGCTGGCTTAGCATCCCTTGCGATTGTGATGCTGTCTATGCAATGAATCAAAGAGCTGGAATGTACTTCTGATGGCAGAATTCTCTGCACTTAAATAATTTTCAAAGGATTCCATATAAAAGGCCCTATAAAATAGACCTTTAACATTGCCCAACTATTTTTATACTTAAGTTAGTAATTTTAAATATCCAACCCAAAGGAAACCCAAACCAAAGGCTGTTCATGTCCACATTCCAACACTTCTCTTCTTGTCTGTTTTCTCAATGCAACCCCAGACTTTTCAAAAGAGGCCATACAAACTCTGCATTCAGAAACTACAATCAAACAAGATTCCAATCGTCGTAGAAAAATCCTGATAAGCAATTCTAAGGTGAACTTTAACAGACCATCCACAGGACCCAACTGCACAATCCTGCTACAGCAATTGGAAATGTTCTGTTCTGAATCCTCGTTAATTCCAATCTCTCAGGCTGATGGGACTTGAAGAAGAGAATCCTAATTTGATCACATGGAACAAGGTATATGCGAGGAGATGTTCCCTAAGGTACATTGGAGCAGCAACCGACTCATAGTATTTTTGGAAGTGAGCCTTCATTTAGGACTTTGAAGCCATTTATAGCTATCAGCACTTGAACTTTCAAATATCCAGGTGGAACTTTGTCCAGAAATCAATAGGAGTGAAGTGCACAATATATAAAATAACAATGAATTTGTGGGACCTTAAAAACTAACAGCATTATGGCATAACACATTTGTTAGTCTTTAAGCTATCACAATTTTTTCTTGTTTTTGCTGCAGCAGACTAACACAGCTATCCTCTGGAAATATATAAAAATATAGTTTGGGTCCAGAGATGGAAGCAGAAAAACACTTGTTCAAGCGATTTATCCATCCTGCTGCAGCCCCCACCCCATGATTTCTCCCATTCCAGAGAGTCTGTCCGTGCTCAGGATCCACTTTTGCAGTGGTGGTACAGGCAGTTGCAAAGGGAAGAGAGCCAGGAGTCCTAATCTATCTTCTCTGGATCCTAGTTGATATATTTCCTCAGTGACTTCATCCTGACAAAAGCTGTATGTCTACGTTCAAGGACAGATCCACATAAAGCACAATGGAATATTTGATCCTTTTGTTTTCTTAAGGCACAGGTGCAAGTTACAAAGCCCGTGTTTTCTGAGATGGGGACAGAACAGTCATATGAGATGCAATGTGCAGGCACCATCAGGTTATCCAGAAAGCAAGAGTGTAATCCAGGCATAGGCAAACTCAGCCCTCCAGATGTTTTGAGACTACAATTCCCATCATCCCTGACCACTGGTCCTGTTAGCTAGGGATGATGGGAGTTGTAGTCCCAAAACATCTGGAGGGCCAAGTTTGCCTATGCCTGGTGTAATCTCACCCAGAACAGGTACTTCTCTCTCACTCTCACTCTCTCAGTTCAAAGGCAGGCTCATCCACATCTTTTTCATTTTATCTGGTTTCAGTTTTCATCTGTTAAACCAGGGATGGGAAATCTCAGGTCCAGGGGCTGAATACAAACCTCTAGGCCTCTCTATTTGCCTCTTTCCACACTATACCCCTTCCTACCCCTTCTCTATAGGTGACATCCCTCACTCCTTGACTGTCTTTGCCTGCTTAGAATGTTTTCCAACTCTAAAAGTATTATTGCTCACCTGGATGGAGAATAAAGAGAGGTGTGAGAGTAAATTTGCATTTGTCGCTCCACTCACCTTTGTTTATGGCCCTACCCATCACTGAAGGTTGTCTTCAGCAGAATGTGTTCCTTGGACTGGAAGAGAGTCCCCACCATGTGTCAAACACTCAGTCATACCATTACAGCTGCAGGACAGCAATTCAGCATTTGCACAGCTATTTTTGCTTCAAATGTAAATGAAAAACAAACATAGGAAACTACAGAACTAGCGAAACCATAACCAAATTCCCTCTGTTTTCACTACAGAAATGCACAAAAATGGAAGGCAAAGCAAGGACATTTTCTGAGACATATTTTACTTTTAATAGTTGCTAAAATTGCATTGCACTCAATAGCTGAATAAAACAGGAAATTCAGAAAAGAGAAAAGCCACTCAAAACATTCTTTAGAGAGGGAGAAAAACCACACACAACTATTTAATAAGCCACTTGTCACCACAGCAGGAAATAGAGAAGAAAACACTTAAAGCAACTGCTTAAAATAATTTATTTAAGCAATCACTGCCACAGACATACAAGAAAAAGGTGCCAGGAAAATAACTAAACATGCTGTATTAATCTACACCCCAGTAGTCAGTAGGCACTACAAAGAAAAAAATTATAAAAGTTGCCATGACCCCAAAATTTATAAAAAGGAATTGCTTCAAATATATAAAAGTTCCCCCCTGGAATAGTAACCCTGCTAGAATAATAACCATAATAAAAACAAATAAAACTAGTATAAAAGGGGAGGAATAGCTCATTTCACTTGCCATAAACTCAAAAACCAAGGCTTCGTTTGGCCTGGAAGAAATATTATTGCTTGAATGTCAAACTGGATCAAACTGCTTGTAATCTTCAATTTGGAGATAACCTTAGTAGAAGATTTGGAATGATAGCAACATGCTCCAACTCTGAAAACAATTTAATTAAATAGCATTGACAGTGCAGTGTTTTGTACTGCCTTGGTCTATAGTCTTAACTTTTTAAAAACAAAGCTCCTAGTCCATGAATGTTATTTGACATGCCATATTATTAAACATTCTTTAAAAACTCAGTGTGACATCCACTTCTGCCTAAAAAAAATTAAATAGAGATTTCAGTTTCTCATTTTTCCAATCTGAATTTCAGTACTCCACATTTCCACATCAGTTTGCATTTAATAAACAAAAACAAAACAGCCCCATGAAAGTTCACCAGCATTTTAGTGCAAATTTCTCCTAATATACACATTTTGCATGTAAGGTTGCATAAAATACACATTTTTGCAAAACATTGCCCTGAAAAGAATGCATTTTTGTATATTTCTTAAACTAATATATGCATTTTTATGCACACTTTACCATAGTATATGCAATTTTTTACACATTACTTGGCTGAAGAACAGCACTGCAAAAGTTGGAGAAGTGTGAATTTCGATGAATGACTGCATTTTGTTTTGCATATTGCTTTTAAAAGCATGAAATAGTTGGCTTGCCTTTAAATGCAAACTGTATCAACTCTCTCTCTCCTCCCCCCTCCCTTTACACACAACAGATGCTTAGTATTTGGGGGGAACTCACTGTTCATGTTTAGTTTTCATTGGGCTGTTGAGGGTTTTTGTTTCCCAAATATCTCCCCCACCTGAAAACCTTGGGGTTACCCTAAGCATGCAGATACCTCCCTCATCTCAGTAGCCCCCCTGGGTTGAATAGCTCTCATAACTCAACACTGGAGCATGGCAAGAGTCTACTGCTTTGTATGCAAAGGGAGACAGATGTGCCTGGATGCCATTAAGCAATTGAGTCAAATAACTAACCCACACACATTAATTCAGAGCAGAAAGCATTTTTCTAAATTGCTTGAATACTGCAATATGAGATACAAAGATAAGACCATCAGAGGAGCCTACTGGATGAGGCCAATAGCCCCTCTAGCCCAGCATTCTGTTCTCACAGTGGCCAACCAGATACCTGTGGGTAGCCTGCAAATCTCAAAAATAGCAAATCATAATGACAACCTCATGACAAGCATGCAAAAAAAAAAAAAATTCCTCCCTTGGCTACCCAGCTGTGTGTCTCAAACTAACCTCTGCTTGAAAGTCACAGTGCATAAAGGAGCCCAGTTATGCCTTATGAGCTATGCAGGATGCATCAAACAGAAGATGGTGTGGTCTCTGGTAGGTGGGTGCAGACATTATTTCTGAGGCAAAGATAAGTTTTCATATGGGGAGGAGCCTTCATTTAACACTAGCATCTCTGGGGCAATGATGATTTGTAGCAATACATAAAACAATGCATGACATCAACGGTGAACTTGGACCTAATTTATTTATAGGGCTGAGGTATCTACTGGCACAGGAGTCAGTAACTTATATTTCCTCCATGAGATCAATCACTGAAATCATTTAATTGAGCTGTTCACCACTCTCTTTTATTAATAACTACAACAGCAAGCTCTTTCTTTATATGCTTAATGGCATCCCAACAGCATCAGGTAAGGAGCAGTCAAACTGGAGATGTGCTTCTTCATCTCATGATCATAGCAAAGCTATTCCTCCAATTCCAGGGCCAGACTGCGCATTTATTGAAACACATGTGCCATATTTTTACTGACTTCCTGTACATGAGAATATAGGAATATAGACTTTTAGAATCATAGAATCATAAAGTTGAAAGAGACCACAAGGGCCATCGAGTCCAACCCCCTGCCAAGCAGGAAACACCATCAAAGCACTCCTGACATGGTTGTCAAGCCTCTGCTTAAAGACCTCCAAAGAAGGAGACTCCACCACACTCCTTGGCAGCAAATTCCACTGTCGAACAGCTCTTACTGTCAGGAAGTTCTTCCTAATGTTTAGGTGGAATCTTTTTTCTTGTAGTTTGGAACCATTGCTCCGTGTCCGCTTCTCTGGAGCAGCAGAAAACAAGCTTTCTCCCTCCTCTATGTGACATCCTTTTATATATTTGAACATGGCTATCATATCACCCCTTAACCTCCTCTTCTCCAGGCTAAACATGCCCAGCTCCCTTAGCCGTTCCTCATAAGGCATTTTAGATATTGCTCTGTTGAAACCTTGCACACTTTATTGTCTGTGGATGGTTATAGAAAGCCAGTTTATTCCCATGAGTCCTGCTATATACCCTGGAGCAGCAACAGACCCATAATATTGTTGGAAGTGAGCCTTCGTGTTCTCCTGCAGTGGTAGCATCCAATTCAGGATCAGTCGCATGTGGAGAGGATTACACTACTCTGGATTCAAGGTTATTAAGGGATAAACTGAGGGAAGCGTTTAAGTCTGTAGCAGTAAAATCTCAGTGCCATGAGCTATGTTGCCAAGTAGAGACTTAAAAGCATGCATTATCTGTACCAGCTGAGTTTTCCAAGAATGGTAGATTAAAGAATACACCAGACTCCATTCTCCTTCCCCAACCTACAGGAAAGTGAATATTGTAGGAAGTACACACCTCTCTTCTGTTGACATGAAGCCACTTTCCAAGGGATCTTTGCTCAAGGCATCCAGAGTCTTCAGGATTCTGAAAGATGTAGGCTCATAAATAAGCAAATCCATCTCATACTTGCCTCTCTTCCTGCACACAAATTTCATTTCAACAAATTATAATCAGGAGGGCTACACTTAACTATATTTTAACCGGGGCTATTGATATTGTGCCAAAATATGTAGCCCATGTGGATTTTTAACTGCAGGCTAATTAGTTCAGAGCCCTACCATCTATGACATTCACTCCATATATATAAGGTACAGCATGACCTGATGCCAGCAGCCCATAAAGCTGAAGAATGGCAGTGCCAAGAGGGAAGCATTCCTACAGCTACTTCAAGATACTGTGGGTAGCCATTGTTTCTTGGCATCTGAACAATATTTCCTTCCTTTTGTTAGCCTTCTTTTCTTAAATTGATCCTCTCTTTAATTTACAAGTGCCCCACTGTTTGTCTCCCCCCTGCAGCCATCTCAAATCCATTTTTTTAAAAAAGAAAAAGGCAAATCCTACTCTTTAATGAAGTAATTATGGTTGGAACATGGAAAGGTGAAGAATGAAGAGGCTACAAAAAATAGTTTCCCCAAAAGCTGCAGAGATTAATTCTCTTCTGTGTTTAAATTAGTCTTGCTTTATAGATGGAATCAGCAAGCACCTCTAAGGACTAGAAGCAGTGATGCAACATTAAATCTGTTCCTGTCTCAGTTTCTGGTCTCTTGGATCTTTGCCTCCATTGGATTCCTCAAGAAGCGAAAAAAACACGATTAATAACTTTCTCACTGCCACAGCATATCTCCACTGAGTTCCCACAGCGTGCACTAAAATATGACTTTGTCCGTCCTCTGTTGCCATCCTCCCTGACATCTGTTCTGGAAGAGAAAGTATCAGAAAGCCCCGTGGCAAGAGCAACACAAGGAATTATCTTCCACAGGTATCAGTGGAATGGAGACATTAGCAGTCAGTCAAAGTTTGGTACATTTAGATCAGGTAGAGAAGAACCTCTTTTGCTTCATAAACCATTCTTTCATTTTCTGGAATGACAGAGCAAGCTGCTTGTGGGGCATGGGAGCTATGGTTGATGCAGCAGCTTATATATTGGGACAGGGTAGCTGTTCCCTCCCTGTTTCTTGTTCTGAGGAATAACCAGGCAGTAAAAATACTTCAAGCAAAACAATTGAAGTCTGTGAAGAGCTGGGCAGCTATTTTGGCACCTTAGGGCAGAGAATAAATTAGGTTGGGGTGGTGCTCCCCAAACTTTGAAGAAAAAATTGCTATATAAATATAAATAAATACAGTGAGCGGTATCCTACTCAGTGTAGATCCATTGAAATGAATGGATTTAAGTTAGCCATGACTAACTCTGGTTGTGTAGTGCAATGCATTTAAAGCAATTCCGCCCCGCCCCCCAAAATCCTGGGAACTATAACTTACCTCTCACAGAGCTACAATTCTCAATACCCTTGAAACACTATAACTCCCAGGATTCTTTTTTTTTTGGGGGGGGGCTTTAAATTCATGGTGTAGTAGGCAGCTGCTGTCTCCCTAACCTCAAACAGTAGATACAAATAGGACCTGAAAGAAAACATTCGAGTATGTAGCTAGGCACTGATAAACAGTATGATATGTCAAAGCTAATAGATACTATCCTTGAGTGTCTGCCCTCAACACCACAGGACACTCACTTTAGCAGTATAGGCCCTGAAAGCTATACTACTAAAAGGCATTTTCATGCTACCCTTTATTTATTGTATTCTCCCAAGAGCATCAAGATGGTATACATGGATAGATTTACTCCCCTGCCCCCCCATATCATCACAAAAAAATAACCCTAGTGTAAAGTAACATTCGCCTGCCAACCTAGCAGTTTGAAAGCACCTCCGGGTGCAAGTAGATAAATAGGGACCGCTTACCAGCGGGAAGGTAAACGGCGTTTCCGTGTGCGGCTCTGGCTCTGGCTCTGGCCAGAGCAGCGATGTCATGCTGGCCACGTGACCCGGAAGTGTCTCCGGACAGCGCTGGCCCCTGGCCTCTTAAGTGAGATGGGCGCACAACCCCAGAGTCTGTCAAAACTGGCCCATACGGGCAGAGGTACCTTTACCTTTAAAGTAACATTAAGGGCCAATCCACACTTCCTTTTGCCCTGCCATGATGACCCAAGACTATAGCTTTATTAACTTTATTTTTAATCCAGCTCTATGTTACTGGTCCAGCCAGCTGTCACTTCTTTCAAGTGTTCAGTCCTCATTGGGCTTGGAGTTCCCCTGAGCATGCTAGTACCTTCTTCCTGTTTCAAAGCAGACCCGTTGGGCTAGATAACTCTAGTTACTTAACACTGTATGGTAGAGAACTGTGCTGTTTAGGTTGGCAAATCTGTCCCATACATACACTATAGAAAGTGTGATTTTTCAGTTTTGGAGGCACAAGAATAGAGGCAGATAACAGAATCTTCTGTATTTGAAGAATTACTCCTACCAAACTCTATCTTGTAGGCACCAAGGATAGACAATGTGACAATATCACTATCATGTGGGCATGAGGGGTGACAGGGTATAATGCTGAAGCATTTTACAGAGGATATATGGTTCTTTGACTGATGACTGAATATATGTGTGACACAGAGGTCATAGTTAATGATGTGTAAACAACCTCATATTTGCCATTTTCTCATTTGTCAGCTGAACTCTGGTACCATGCAGGCGATAGATTTTCCCCATATGAAATCTCTGCCACTTCCATTCTCTTTTGGTTCAAACTCATTTTACCAGAGCCATCCATTTACGATGTGTTACTTCTATATCCCAGTTTGATATCTCCAGGACAGCTGGCAACCCAGTTGGTCAGACTCTATTGAACACTTTGAGGTTGGTGAGTATCTTGGATTCTTTTACCTGACCTGCTTTGTTAAAGATTTCTCACCAAGTGAGAATTTTCTAGTTGTGGAATGACCAGCAGAGTCTCCTTGGAAGATCTTAAAAGCTGGCTTAGTCTGGAACCAAGGAGGTAACTTTCATTAATAGCAAACAGAAGTTCTACAGCTAAGAGTGTGTTCTCTCTGCCGTTAGTCAGTGTCATTAGTCAATTTTACTGTGCACATTATTCTCAGCTGGCATTAGCATTAAAGTGTGTTAGATCCTCGGAATCTATCACAAACTACATCAACGTAAATACCAAGGCTGAACATTTCAGATAAAACATTTGGGATTTAAAGCTCCTTCATGAAGCTCAGATATCAATTCTCAGTGTCTGTATTTGGCTGCCTCGGAACCTGATACTAAATGACTGCATCCTGAAATTTATGACCAAAAATCGACAGATTATCCTTCTTTTTATATTTGTTAAATTCCCCAGGAAATATTTCAGGGAGCACAAATTACAATCAGCATTAAAGAATTGAACTTTGAGATGTTGATATATGATGATGGGGTTTACTTCAAAGCAGCAGCTGCCTTGCTTGGCCTCAGCTTGCAGGGAAACTCATCTGTATTGTATTTGTATTACTCTTATCCTCATTATCATTTATTTGATCATTGGATATGCTGAAAGGGGAGTGAAAAGATATGCTAAAAGGTTGAAGAGGGGGCAATTTAAGTGGCTTTTAAATATATATAGCATTCAGTTGACACAGAAATTTGTGTCTTTTCAGTTAGAAGCCAACAAAATCTTCTAGGGCACCTTGGTTACATTGTCTTACATTCTGTACTAAATTGAAGGTGACAGAGCCATGTAATAGCATGGTAAGTTTGGTTCTCAGGCACCAGGCTACGTCTGACAACTAGAAAGCAAGTGACATACTATTTTGAAAACACTAATACATACCTGGAATGCCGGGCTGCTAACTGATTGAAGGGAGGTTTGTAACAAATTAACTCCTGGCTTTAAAGAAATTAATCAGATGGATTTGGATGCTCTTAGAGCATGCAAAGTGTTCAACAACTTGGTGGAAATAGGGTGTTTCAGCAAGTGAATATTAGTTAGGTTGTCCTTTAAATATAAACTGAATCAAATTTCTCTGTTGTCTCTAGAAGTACACAGCCCCAAGCAAGCATACCAATCAGATACCCAAGTGTTCTGGAAAGAAGTGATGTTACTGTATATAGAGTGGCAGAAAACTCTCTCTCTCTCTCTCTCTCATATACACAACACAAACCACTATGTGGTTTTACCAACCACACAGGAAGCTGCCTTACACTGAGATCAACCATTGGCCAATCCAGCTCTGTATTGTGTACACTAACTGGCAACGCCTCTCCAGGATTTCAGGCAGGGTTCTCTCACAGCCCTACCGGCAGATACCCTTGTAGATTGAGCCCGGGACTTCCTTCATGTAAAGCACATGCTCTATCACTGAGCTACGGACCTTCCTATTTTCAGAGGAGGAGAATGGAATGCAGTTTTAATCTCAGGATGACCTATACAGTGGTACCTCGGGTTACATACGCTTCAGGTTACACACTCCGCTAACCCAGAAATAGTGCTTCAGGTTAAGAACTTTGCTTCAGGATGAGAACAGAAATCGTGCTCCGGCGGCACGGTGGCAGCAGGAGGCCCCATTAGCTAAAGTGGTGCTTCAGGTTAAGAACATTTTCAGGTTAAGAACGGACCTCCGGAACGAATTAAGTACTTAACCTGAGGTACCACTGTACCAGATCAGCTCAATTTATGATAAACACTCAGCAACTATTACAAGATTATATACACTAGTCGTATCCTTTTCCCAAAAAAGCATGGTGACTGTTTGGCCTGTGCTGATGATGCTATTATAGTTCTTTTGAGATATAAAACACACACACACACACACATCGTAAGAGCCTAAAAAATACTGAACACAGTCCCCAAAAAGACTTATATTGAAAAAGCAGTGGAATCGAGTTTAAGTTACGAGCAGTTTATGTCAAAATTGATTTTGACAGAATTTTGGCCCAACTAATTTTTGCTGAATTGTGGTCACTTTGGGGTCATTTCCCCTTGCATTTATCCAATGGCAGACCTTTGAACCTTGAGGGATCTTTCCCATCAACAATGGAACCTGAAATGCTGAGGGCATAATCTAAGAAGCTAAACATTTGCATAATGCTAAGTGCTCAAGAGTTGAACTCCATCATCATGATTAGTATAGTTCATCATGCTTCTATCAAATAATTAGAACATAAAGGTTCCACTTAATGTATTGTGTCAACGCCTTATAATGTGGTACAAATATGACATTGCTAATGGAATGTTTTGGGAACAATGAAAGTGCAATCAAATTTTAATAAGATTTTTGTACAGCAGCCTTACACTTTTGTATTTCTGCTCAATAAGATTTTGATGTGATTTCCTTTTAGTAAGCTGGATTTCTGGGACACAGATTAGAATCAGTCTTCACCTTTTCCCTCCCTGAGGGGGGGGGGGGGGAATAGATTATTCTTGCTAGAATGTGGATGTTTTTGTCCTGTCCTGGAAATGGAAAAGATATGAACCCACACCTACCTCTGCCTCAAAGGACTCCAATTAAATATAATCACCCTTACTGCTGGTCAGGAAAACTAGGAAACTATAAGTATACGTACTAGGTGGATCCTGGAGGTAGGCAGAAAAATGCCTTTTAAAAAATCCACACCCAGTAACAAATGGCAATGGGGAGCTGGATTGATAGCAGAAAACATGTCTCTACATTGGCCTCTTGCTCCAGACAGTCCCTGCCTCCTAGGTACCATCTCCATCCTAAGCTCACAAGGTGTAGCTGCTACCTGGATCTCCTTGCTTGCATGAGTTGTTTTTGCAAGGAGATGACCACATCTTTAACTCCCAGGGGCCACAACTTCCACTTGGATCTTTTTGTCCACCAGTTCCATGCAGCTACCTTTGTCTTCAGCTGTGGTTCTGTGCTGCTAAGTCTGAGAAGACCTCCCTGAGCCGGGCACTTCTTGATTCAAGTAGATAGGCTGCAGGGACTGTCCCCACAGACCCAGATCCATTGGGCCTGGTAATATAAGTGGAGGATAGAGAAGGTGCACAGAATTCCCTTCTTGCCCTGCTTCTCCCCCATTCTCCAGAAACATTTCACAGGCCTGCTCTTGTAAGTTCCAGTTTGATCCATAGCCTTCATTTGCATTCTGGTGGGCTACAGCAATAACCAGGGAGTATTTGTGCTACTGCCAATATTACAGTATATCAGTTGCTGAAAGTTTTACTCCTAGGGCAAAGTGCAAGACTTTTAGGCCATAAATAAACCTGTGTGTCATAGAGGTGAGCCTACAGATAGTAATTAGCTGCAGAAGCAGCCTATTAACTTTGCGTTGAATGCATATACATTTTAGATGGTTGGTTTTGTGCGGTCTTTTCTTTTTTTACAAAACAAAAAATCCATAGGAAGTCAAGAGAAAATGTGTCTGGCAAGGAATAAGACACTTACAAGCCTCAGAAGAGATTAATTAAGGTCACCAGAGATGCAGGAGAGGTGAGGGGAAAATAGGCCAACAAGGAGGAAGTTAAAAACCAACAGGAGACCAATAAATAAAAGAATTATCTCTGTCCCAGCCAGCCTCAGACTAATGACCTCTGCAGGACTCAGATGAGGAAGTCAAAACAAAACAAGCTCCTGCCAGCAACAGGTTGGTTCTGCCCCCTCCTCTGCCATTCCTTTTGACAATATGTAGGGGGTTCTTTCGGAAGCCAGTCAGGCAATAATGTAATTGAAGGCCTGTCTGGCCTTTCCATCCGTCAGCACCTTGTCAAAAAAACGCCAGAGTTGTAATGTGCTGTTTAGAGTGCCATGGGATCCCTGTTCGAAGTTTTCCTTTTCACTGAGCTGTAGCCTGTCATCTCAAGATGACATTGCACATCAGTCAGAGCCGTGATGACAAAGCAGCTACTGTATAATGTCAGCACCCGTTACAGCTTGTCTCTAAACTTGATTGAATCCTGCATTAGACCCGTGTCTGTCAGCATTGTCAGCAGAAAGACACACACACACACACACACACACACACACACACACGGGATGGAAATTCTCCCTGGAAGAAGAAGAAAAAGAAAGGACGAAAGGGGTATGAATTGTAGAAAGTAAACACCATGAATAAGTTATCCAGGGTTGAACATTTAGTGGAGTAGCACTTTCAAATCATAGGACAGACCCAGGTTCAAATTTCAGCTCAACCACAAAATTTCCTGGGAACAGCTGAGCTAGCCCCTGTCTGCTTAAACCTCTCAAGGTAGTTGGGAAGATTACAACCTCCATTAGCCCCAGCTAGCAGGGCCCAGTGGGCACATTTACCCTCCCTATTGTTGCCCCTTCTTGGCAGGCTTCTCCTTCTTCCTGTTCCTTTCCCATGAAGCAGCAGCACACAGCATCAGATCCTCTCACATAGGAGCTGTGAAGTGGGGGAACACGATCCTACATTGCGTGGGTTGTTGCTCCTTCCCTTTGCATGCAAGAAAGTCACTTGCAAAAAAGAAGCAATGCACAGGATCAGATTTTCCTGCTCAACAGCTGTTAAACGTAAGGATCCAATTCTGCATGGTGCCAGTGCACCCCCTCTTGACCTTTATAAAATCCTATTTTAACTGTGTGTTAAAACAAGGTTTTAAAAACCCTTAGCCCCACCACCATGTTGCTTTGTGGGGCCAATCAGGGGAGCAGTGGGTGCTCCCCTCCCAGGCAGTGGCGGTCAAATTGGTCTGATCCAGGATCCACAGATCAGAGCCACAGGGCAGACTGGGGATCTGTACACAGCCCTAGTAAACATATTTCTGAAGCAAGCCTTGTTTTACAAAGAGAGAATTTGTACAGATATCAGCCAAAGGTCGTTTTCAAGTACGCTTAGCCAAAGCCAGTCTATAAACCCTGGTTTTAGGCCAGTGAACTAATAATAGCATTAGTGGTTGGGATAAATGATTTCATGATGGATTCAGGGCAGACATCCATTTCTGTGCTCCTCCTGGACCTCTCTAGATCAGTTCATATGGCTTGCGATTTGAGCAATGCTGTCCTGCCTGAGGGAAGTGGCTGGGGGCCAAGAGGAAATGCTTTCTTCCTTGTTCTTTACACTTTGTAGGAATCCTGGCTCAAATAAATGTTGCAGAAGAAGTCCCTTGTAATGTTGTCACAGAATAGCATAGCACATGTCCCTCCTATTTTATTTCTATTACTAGCAACTTGCAGTCAAAGATTTTCAGGTTAAATTAGATCCGTTTATGAAATGATGGGATTCTCGCCTATGACTTCTTTGCCCATTTAGCTCTCTCTGTTTATTCTCCTCCAGCTCCCAAAGATCTCTGGCATTTTCCTTCCCTTTAGGAAAACCACCGTGGGGGAGGCACTTAGACCACTGGACTAAGACTGAGAGATGCAGCTCCAAATCCCTACTGGGTCATGAAGCTCACTAGACAGCCTTGGGCAGGTCACTATATCTCCCAGCCTAACCAACTTTGATAAGGTTGTTTTAAGGCAGCAGCGGGCAACCTTTTTCAGCCCAAGAACTGTGTTCCCTTCTGGCCAGGGGCCACCTGCCAATGCTGGGCAGGTCCAGAGGCAAAAGTGGTCAGAGGAGAGAATTTGGATTTTGCCTATGTACATCTTTCTTCTATCCTCCACCCAGGCAAGTAAAACATGTTATCAGAGTTCAAGGACATATTCCGGCAAACTCAGGGAGGGAGCAAACTATGAGTGGTGAGGGCAATGACTCGAGATGGTGTATGGCTTGGAGAGAGTCTTGGAGAGCCAGAGAGAGTGCCACATTTGCCACTCTGGCCTGAGATTCCCTATTCCTGTTTTTAAAATGTCTTTGAAAACAATGTATAACTAGCAATCTTGGTAGCTTTGTAAGCAATGTCAAATCTGTTCTGGAAGACTGAGGAGGGGGAGTGCCCAAGACTCGCAATTCAATAATGAAATAGCTTCCAATTCAAGAGCTAAGTACCAGAAAAGAGATTCCCAGTCTTATCGTCCCATATGTTTCCTCCAAACTTAATACTGGTTACAATTTTATTTTGCTTCTTACCATTTTGTTGTCCATTTGAGTTGTGCTTGCAACAATACTGAGTCACTTATAATGATATCAACAGCAAAGAAAATTAGATGTGCACATTTAAAGGTAATTTGGCATCTGTGAAATAAACAAAAGCTCGGCTGAAGTAGTAAGAATGATCCAGCATTTAAAAAAGAAAGAAATGGCAGGCTTTCAGTATCTGCTCAGCTCTTTTTCACTGTCACTCTGGCTGCAGAATAAAAATAAAAATTATTTGGCACATTATGGCTGTGTTAAGATTTTAAAACAATGAATATTCATTGTTTGCTTTGATAGTTGCTAAGAAATAACATATACGGGCATGTTTGTCCAAGAGTTTTCTTGTAATATTATTATATTTATCTAGTTGAATCTGCATATGTATGTTGGGGGAAGCTATTAAATGGTCTTAGACACATATCCTTGCAAATATCTTTGCCCAAAAAAGCATTAGGAAAACTAACAAAATATCTTATCAGTGATTCCACACATCCCTTTTTTGTCACTGAGGTTCACCCATAGTCAAGTACAGACTAAATTTAAATATTCTTCTCTAGGAGACACATCAAAGGAATTCCATGGGAAGGTAACAGAGTTTCACAAGCAGAATTTCTTGAAGATGTTTCACACATCCATGTCATGACTCCACAAAGCCATGTAACTGCACAGTAATTTCTTATTTCAGGTAATGACACAGAGTCATGACATCCAAAAGATTCATGCAAATAAATGGAGCTGAACAGGGAGTCTGTGCACCAGTGGAAAGTTGGAAATCAGCACTCACGTGGAGAACCCTCAACATATGTGCCATTATCAGCCAAGTTCACCCTATCTTCTGCTATGGAAAGACTCTTGTTATCTGTGTAACTATCTGATCTGGATTATGGTCTCTCCAGATGGTATGAGTGACAATCCCTATCAGCCCTAGCAAGAATGCTGGGATTATGGAAGTTGTAGTCAAAAGTATCTCATATAGATGAATTTCTGCCCTCTTTCTAAACATCAGAACACAATTCCTTGCCTTTTCAAAAACATGCAGACTTAGATTTTTCTGCATTCATATACATAAGTCATCCATGCACTACAAAGTCATAGAGAACCAAATACAACAACAACACTTATAGGCACTCTATTTTCCTTGAAAAACAGACACCATGGAAATTGGCACCAATATGGTCAAATTGAAACACAGTTTTGCTACAGGGTAGATAAACATCTTACTAGTACTTTATCATGTCACTGCAGTTCTGGAAAACTACAACATAATGAAGTAAGAAAGCATGCTTTGAGGCTTAATCCACTTAAAATTAATGAGATAAAATAGAAGCTCCCCATTAATATTTCAGCACCACAGCCCACCCTTTCTAGTTTACTGCAGAAATAGCAGCATGATCATCGCAAACCCACTAGAGGACAGTGGATAAATTCAATTCAGTTTGCAATAAGTGAGTCTACTCATATCACACTTTCTGAAACAATATGTGAACAAAAAAACACAGCCATCCTTAGAAATTCTCAGTTCTCTGCATGTTTCAGTGCAACAACGTATATGCATATAGCAGTAAAAAATAACATACAGAATTTTTAAGGGGAATTGTTTGGAAGAAATGTGTACACTAGGCAAAATTACGTGCACCTAGCTTCTATATGAAACTGCTGAGTGGAGTCATCTGGAGTTTTGAAGTGTGTTGTCAGCAGTATGCTGATGACACACAGCTCTATTCCTCCTTTACATCTTTACATCTGCAGGTGAGGCAGTGAATGTGCTGGACGGGTGTCTTGTCTCGGAAATGGTCTGATTAAGAGCCAATAAACTGAAGCTCAATCCAGATAAGACAGACAAACTGTTAGGGGGTGGTTCCTGAGAATAGATGATTTTTTAAAAGTTATAAATGGTCACAAGAATATCAGGTGAGTTGGGAAAACCAGATACACCTTCTGCACTTCAGAGGGGTCTCACATGTTGAAAGACCAGCCAGTTGGGTTGGCAACCATATGTGATCTCCTTCTTGCAGTCTGAATCAATATAGTCCAAATATAGGTTCTCTAGCACCTTAGTGAGAAGCACTAGGCCTTCTCCATGAAGGGGAGTTTCAAAAGCAGTTTCTGAAGTGGCCAGAGAAAAATCAGCCGTTCAAAGGAAATAACATTAACAATTCTTTATATATATATATATATATATATATATATATATATATATATAAATTTTATTAAGAGTTTTTTTAAAAAAATACAATAGAAAGAAAAAACAGCATAAGCAAAAAAACATAAAATTTGGCATCATGTAATAACCAACTTTTCTTCATTTTTGGACTTCCTCACATTTCCCGCTCCTGCATTCCACATTAATAAAACTTTAGCCAGCAATTTATCACCTTATTTCCATTCTTATTATACACATTTTCAATATTTTGTCCCTAACTTCGAGTTGAAAAAGGTATTTAAGTATACCTTCCCTAAGAAACCAGAGGCCTTCCTTTTGGGCATTGTTGGCCAGAGGGTGTTAAAGAACGATCGAACATTTTTTATGTATGCAACAACAGCAGCAAGGATACTTGTAGCGAAATATTGGAAAACTCAAGATTTGCCCACGCTGGAAGAATGGCAGATGCAACTGATGGACTACATGGAGCTGGCAGAAATGACTGGCAGAATCCGAGACCTGGGAGAAGAAGCAGTGGAGGAGGATTGGAAGAAATTCAAGGACTATTTACAAAAATACTGTAAACTATATGAGTGTTAAGAAGGATGAGAGATTTGAAAATAACAGGGCACCATAAAGCTAGTTGAAAAGATTATGAGAATGAGTGAATTGTATGAGAATAATAAATTTTGAATAAATATTATGTTAAAACTAGGTATTTAAGATCTAGATAACATTAACAATTCTACCTTAAGAAATAATACCTTAAGAGTGTCCAAGCAGCTCTGGTGTTTATGCGCATATTTCCATTTTTAGCTTTATAGAACAACAAGAACACGTGGATGGCACATCTCAAAGGATAACAGTGCTTATATGTGTTTTTCGGAGAAACAAACACAATGTCTTCATAATTATTTTATGGACAGATGCAACAAATGCTATTGACAAATATTGCAATTCAGAGACAGCTATAATGGTATATACTCATACTTAAATCTGCTTAGCTTGCAATGCATATTCTCAGCAGAGTTCTTTACCTACCATTAAACAGCTGTTTTCTTTGGTGTCTGAAAATTGCTTTTTGTTTGCCTAGAAATTTATAATACCTCCAAAGTTGGACAGCATAAAGCTGTCCCACTAGATAATGTACAGAATTATGAGTTGCTCATCAGAAAATTGAATATGCAAACTGGTAATGTAAATCTGCATATTCTTTTTTGCTTGTGCTGTTAGCTTGCAACTAATTCTGTCATGCAACAACAACAACAAACCCCAAATATGAACAACATAATGCTATATGCAGCACTATGAGCACCCCAATATTGAATGAAGCCACAATGAAATTAATTCTGCTTTGCTTTTGTGCATTCATTGCAGTGTATATCACATGTGTAGAAGGCTTTTAATGGTTGCTGGTAGGTCAGGATCTATGAGTGGGTTGTGGCCAGATCAAAGGTGGATCACAACTGGAGCACTACTACCATGCAAATATAGGGTAAAAGATTAAGAATGTACAGTATTGAATGAAATTGTGAGTGACAGAGCAGGTTAGGTTGGGAAGGTTTGTATAGCCATCTGGACAATGCAAAGAGCTATGTAAAGGAGTATGGTTTGAAGAAATTTGGAGGTTGGGGGAGGAAAAATCAAATGCGTGTTAACTATAGGTTAGTCTGGTTTGGAATAATGGGTTAGATTAGCTTGGGGAGGGATCACAATTCCAGGTCCCTCTATCCTGGTCTCACAACTCTCCTTTCCCTGATTTTCTGTGGTAGTAGACAGAAATTATTGATTTTCTGTAGTAGTAGACAGAAATTATTGATCCATGGTGCCTCCATCAATATATATTGCTGTGTCTTTCCACCTCTCCACCAAATCTCCACACAGTATACCAATTAAGATGCCAAGAAGGAACATAAAGATCATGTGTTCCTCCAAATTCAACATCGCAATCAGTTTTCTTTATCCTAATTATATTTTTCCAACCCTAAATGAGTGAAGTTTTATCATCTCTAGACCTCGATACGTGAACCTATACTGGGTTTTGCTCTATATTCTATTCCTGCAACTTTGTTTGAAGGAATTGGAGTTTGCTATTCATATGGACTCTGCTTTTACATGAGCTGTTGTGCAGTGTATGGGGATGAATATTTTTCTGGTTTGTTGTGGGATTATAGATTTAATTTGCAAAGACTGCACTGCTCAGATGGCAAGAGGGAAGTCCACTGTTTATGTGAGAGTCGGCATGTCTCTTTTCTGAGGAGCTCCATGTGGGGCTTCCTGTTGCCTGCAGCCTGCTGGCAGAGTTTGTGATTTGCAGCAGGCAGGTAAGCAAAGGCAGTATCTACAGGTAGCCAGCCTAGAGGCATTAGCTCAAGGTGGAACTCCTAGGACATCAAAGACTTTTTTATGCCTGGGAAAGAAAGGCAGCAAGAAATAAGTACTGGGATTATATGAAGGACAACAAAGAAGTGTAAAATTCTAACTTTAGAAACAGCACTTAGAGTTAGGGATAGAGGAGTACATGTAACCCATTGATGATTTGTTTTTTCTTTCATTGGAGAATCTGTTGGTTTTCTGTTCTTTTTACATGTAACAGTTTTTTCTTAGAACTTTGTATATTTTACTTACTAAACTTTAGATCTTGATTCATAAACTCCCACACCTAGAAGCCATAAACTCCACTACCATGAGCGACTTAAGGGAGTCTCTGGCTAAGTGTTTAGGCTGATGGATAAAGACATGTATAAAAATTCCCTCCCTGTATATGGGGGCAGCAAGTTTTTTAAGGGTTGAAGGGGTGAGCAGAAGGGTAAACTCTATGTTAGCTGAGAATCTCCGATGGCCAGGACACAGGGTGGCTGAGAAGTGACCATCCAGCATCCTTATGCTTTAAGATCATTCTTCTATCATCCATATAAATGAGAATTAGATTTCCTCAGTTGTAAGACCCAATAAATCCCAACAGCATGTGGATAAATGTAAAATGGGAATCTAAAAGTCACCTGGCTACTTTAAAAGAGCAATTTAGAAAGTTTTGGAGTGAGAGATAAAACTAGTGCCATCAAAGAGGCCACGTACTGAATTTTAAAATTTGCCAAATGAATCATGGAAAAATGTTGTCTCCAAATGACCACTTGATATTAGAAAAGAGCTTCATTATAGAAAAGAAAAGTGACCTCACAAGTGATCTGATTCATTGAATAAACCTATTTACCTTATGTTCAAGTTAATAAAATGGCAGAATCTTTTTCTCTGTGCCTCTTAAATGAAAAGACCTATTGAAATGAGGCCATTTGATGTAACAAATCATTCAGTCCATAGGTTTATCCAACAGACTGGTTTTTAAATACAAGAAAGGAAAGAAGGAATTGAAATGGAGACAGAAAGGCCTGAAACAAAATACTGGCAATTACACTGATTTCATTCAGATTGACAGCTCCTATATCATCCAGAACATTAGAGTACAGAGCTAGTTAAGCCCAGGAAGTAACGACTGACTTCTGAGATATATCATTTAACAAATCATTAAGCGGCAAAAGAACAAAATCATTCGGCATGAAAAAGCTCAAAAATTAACTAATGCAACTTGAAGATAGATGTTAGCCATGAAGCAAAAATACGGAGACATTAAATGTATTCACTAATTGTGATTTGCTAAATGAAAAGAAATGCAATCATTACTTCATGTAGCCTCAAAAGCTAAAAACCAACGTAATACTTCTATGACTGCCATGAGGTTGCCTGCTATCCATTAGTTTGAAAGGGTGGCCCATTATCATGCTCTGAATAAAATTACAATTTTTCCTTCCTTCCTTCCATTGGTGCTGTACCTACCCAACTAATTTGCAATTACCAAATATTAATTTAAAAAAAATAGATCTGGATACCTCAACTGTAACAAGTTAATCATGGGACATTAATACAGCTCTGAGATTACAAGAAATCCATCCCCATCACATGAACATCATAGTTGAGTAGGAATAAATGACAATTGTGTAAATCAATCAAGTAATTCAGTCCTTTATCTGAGGCCAGAAATACACATTATCTCCAAAAAAAAATCCCTGCATCCCCTCTCCATCTATTCTATACAATATCTAATAATGTGAACACCATGACATGGCATTGAATTTCCCCTCCTCTGCCATTCCCAGGTTAATACTGTGGTGACAGTGAAATTCATAGTGTGATGATGCCATATCATTATGTTTTTCTAACTACACTTTACTGGACTAAAATGAGATAAGGTGATGTGAGGCTGTTATTTGCGGTAATGTGTGAGTAGACTAGGCAGCTTGTTGGCTCCTTTGACAAAATCCGTAATCTGTTTAGAAACACAGAATGTGAGCCAGCCACGGCTAAATCTCTACCCTACTCTTGCCATGGACTCAGCTCAAAAAGCCACTACTCAACCCAGATGTTCTGATTTCCTTTTGCTTAGAGCCAGCTACAATCTGACCACAATTGAATACCTCATTTTTTAATAAAAATAAAAACTACAAACCTATTCTCCCTTTTTATCCCCAGCGCATCATCTGTGGAATGCATAAACCAGCCATTTATAGCTCATTAAGAAAGAAAGCTCTCTGTATTCTTTAAATAGGAGCACTTCAAGATGAAGTACAAGGCTAAAGTGAGCTCTTGTCTTTGTTGCTAGGGAGTTTTCCAGCACAGGGAAGAACTGCTGTTGGAGAAATTATATAGCCCAGCAATTCAAGGCTAACTGAGTGCACTTCATCCTCTGTGAGTGACTGCTGCCTAATGCAGAACTTTAGCACGAAGATAAGCACCATCACATGTGATCTCTATTGTGAGCTTTAATGGAGATTAAGTACTAAATAGGCATTTAAATGCCCCTCTTTTAGAGTGCTGTAGAACAGAGAACATCACAGAACATGAAGAGCTCAAGAGCAGGCCTCAAAGACATTCCAGGAAATATTTTTGCAATTAGAAGAGTTAATTGCATGTAAAGAAATTTGGCCAAAGACAGAGGGGCCATATGGATTCGCAGGTACAAGGTCAACCAAGCCAGTTGCTATGGTGATGGCCCAGTGCCCCAACTCTATATGTGATTAATGTATGTCAGATAATTCAGTTATCAGAGTCAGTCATTCTGAATCTGTTAGTGGTCCAGTGTTACGTCTTGGATTTTTGGAGTTTATTTCAAGCAACGGAGATACTTTCTACTTGTATGTATCTGTATATATCTGTATCTACGTCCAGATCTGTTTTACTGAGTCTGTATCTTCTGCAACAATAAACTATTTGGACCTTATTCTGCTTCTGTGTGGTTGCTGGTACTGCAGGCAAGATCCACCACGTGTACATCACATAAGCAGATTCCCAAATAGATCTCTCTGCATTTTAGCCTGATCCAAATAAACATTTTTGCATAAGATCCACAAATGCTGTCCATGTCACATTCAATATGCAAAAAAATATCCAATGATCTTCAGGTGCACATTTGTGTGGCACAACACCTTTCAGTCTGAACTCTTGCCTTTCTAGAAGCTGAAAATTCTACAGTGGTACAAAAGTTTATGCAAACTGGAAGGGAGAAGAGGGACAGACTAATGATAGTTGGAGTCAATGGTACTCTTATGTGAAAACAAGAACCCTTCTGAATCAGACCAAAGGCAATCAAATGCCTATGGGAAGCCAAACATGGCTTGGATCCAGGGAAGGCTTCTGTAAATAGAAGCGTGTGGAGGTGGTTTTTGCCATCTCCCCCCTCCCCTGCAAAGCCACTACATAAACTCCCAAGGGCTCCCCAACCCTACAGAACACAATTTCAGGATGAAGGAGAAACTAGAACAGGGAATGGCCATAAGATGCCTAATCACCCTTCCTTTTACCAAGCTTATCAGACTCTCCCCATAACATATTCCCCCCCCTCCCCGCATTAACTACCACCTTAAGGGTACCCTCTCACCCACCCCGTAACACTTTCCAGGCACATAATTCAGTATCTCACCAGAGAAACAGGGAGAGGAAGAATATTTTAAAGTCCCTTCTTTCTCACTTAAGACTTTCCTTCTTATTTCAACACCCTGGTGATTTAGAACCCTGAGGCTGTAAGACAAAGATTTTTAAAAAATTAAAAGAAGAATTTAAAAAAATAAAAGGCACTTATTGTCAGCATCGCCCTTGAGCCAGTGCACCAACTGGACTCATGCACTACAACCCCGACTGGGCTAGGCGAGCTGGGTAGCACTGCCAGCGACCACCTTTCTCACAGGGATAGGTCACCGTGTTGTGGACTCCCAGCTTAGAGCTGAGAGCACAGGATTCACTTGATCAGTAATACAGTCGTTGCGCAGCAGAGTTTTGCAGAGTCTTGCAGAGTATAAACCACTCGGAGAGCAGCTCTGTAGAATATCTTCTTTTTATTCTATAGCTACAACTATGATACAAAACTATATACAGAGCTAACTTCCGGAGGCGGCGCGAACGGCAATGGCGGTCCTCTTCCTTTCGTGAGGAGGAAGCTCCGTGGAAACTGGGTCGTCCGCTACGGCGAAGCGGAGACCCATATCGGAAACCCACAGGCAGCAAGAGCCTGTGGTCTTGAGACTCGGCGGGCGCCAGAAGCAGCTCCCGAAACGCTGAAGGAACCCCGTAAGGGGCTCCGGAACATGGAGGGGGTAGCGGCGCTGTGAGTCGTTTCGCAATCTACGGAGTGAAGCCGCGCTGCTGCTGCCAGTGAGCGCTGACCTCTTTTCCTGGAAACTTTTGATTCGGGAAAGCAACAACCCGTGAGTAAAGAAGGACTTTAAAAAAATTGAGACTAAATTATTGAATTTGGCTGAAAGCGGAGCGACGCAAAACAGGAAGTCCGTCTTCCGCTGTTACTGAACTTCAAAGCAAAGAGCTGGAGGAGTGGAGGCTTAAAAAGAATCTTTAGCCTAACTGATCTGAGCACCCACTGAACTTTTCCTTAAACAAAATAAGGACTTTAAGCATTTGATTCTCTGATTTTTATTTGTACTGTGATACCTTTCTTCTATTGGAACTACAACTTGAATGAGAAACCCAGGTGCTGGAGCTGCCTGAGCAACTTGAGCTGTCAGTTCTGCAGATCTGGCTATTGTGTATTAGAACTTGCAACAATCTGAGGGGGTTTGGACTTGTTACTTTGAAACATCATTTGAAGCACCAGTATGCACTGTCTGAAACAATGTGGCTGTTAATACTAACTCTGCTTAAAACCTGCTATTGAAGGTTCTTGGACATTAAATTTAATTTTAGTAAATTTACTAGAATTGGATTCTTCCCTTAAGACACTTCAAGCTCCCCCTAGAGGATTTGGGATTTACAGCAGTGACATCATTTCACTTTCCTTTTCCCCGACCTCCTGTTTGACTGTTTTCCTCTGGGCCGCTGCTTTCTCATGGGAACAACTCAGCTTGACCTTGGCTTTTAGATAACTCTGGAATGAGTGGCGCAAGAAGGAGGGGAAGAACTAGACAAGCAACTTTGACAACTTTAACCTCAGTCTCGCAGACACGTAGATCATCTGTACCTACTTTGCCTTCAGAGGAAGAAGCTGCTTCTCTGCCAAGGGCAGGAGAGGGGGAAACTGAACAGTTACAATTGGAAGATATGGCCTCAGGAGCAACTGCTTCTATTCTAGAGAAAATCTATGAAAAATTGGAATTTCTGGACAAGAGAGGGGAATCTTTGGACAAGAAAGCCGATGAACAAACAGCCAAAATTGATCAAAACACAGAATGTCTAAATAGATTAACTGGACAAGTATCACAGAACGCACAGGCAATTGGGTAGTTGACGGAGGCCACAGTAGAAAATCGGAAATTGGCTGAGGACACTAGTCAAAAATTAGAAAATTTAGAACAAGAGGTAAGACCACTCTGCAAACAAGTAGGTGAACATCAGACCTATCTATCTATGATAGAACTGCGGAACCGGGAGAGTAACTTAAGGATAAGGTCGATACCAGAAGTGGAAGAAGGCAACTTAGCTGAGCTTCTGACTAAAGAATTTTCCAAGTTCTGGAATTTAGAGGAAAAGGACTTTAAAATTGTGTCTGCTTTCAGGCTTGGAAGACTTGCAAAGAAAGAAAAGCCCAGAGACTGTTTGATAACATTGAGATCAAAGGAGGAAAGGGATAAGATTTTGGGCTTACATTACGAAAAGTCACTGGACATTTTGGATAGAAGAATTGAAATTTATAAAGATATCCCTAAACAACTGTTGGACCTTAGATCCGCCTATCTTGAATTGGTTAAACTGCTTAGGAGCAATTCAATTATCTTTAGGTGGGAATTTCCCCAAGGACTATCTTTCACCTTCAGAGGGAAGAAGGTTAAAATTAGAACACTGGAAGATAGAGACAAATTTCTGACCACATACGGAGAGGACCTTCAAAAAGGAATTGAACTACCCTTTGGGCCTGGAGCACCGGCGGTACCGGCACCCTTGCAACCTGAAGATTCAGCGAATAAGATACCACCCCTGGAAAAATAACCAGATTATTTCAGGATGTCTCTGCAACTTCTGAGCTGGAATATAAATGGCTGTAACATCCCGGAAAAAAGGAGGAAAATATTTCATATACTAAAAAAAGAACAATTGGACATTATTTGCCTGCAAGAAACACATGTGACTAGGCTCCACAGAAAAGTGTTAATAAACAAAAGACTGGGCCAGGAATTTATATCTTCAGACAGAGTAAAGAAGAGAGGTGTGGTCATATATGCAAAAGAGAGCCTGTCACCCAAATTCCTATTTAAAGACGAACATGGAAGAATTTTGGCAATTGAGATACAACATCAAGGAGAGAAACTTTTGATATTAGGAATCTATGCGCCAAATGAGGGGAAATCGGAATTTTACAAGAAGTTGCATGAGACTATGCTGGATTATCTGGACTACAACAACATCATTTTGATGGGAGATATGAACAGGGTTGTATCAACCAACATGGATAAGTCACAAAGCCAAAATGTTACAAAAGATGGCAGACTACCAAAGACCTTTTTTGAAATGACAGACAATATGGATTTGATTGATATTTGGAGGACAAAGAACCCCTTGGGAAGAGAGGGAACATTTTTCTCTGAAGCCCAACTGACTTGGACAAGAATCGACCAAATATGGATATCTAGAGGTCTGGCACCCAAGGTCAAAAAGGTGGAAATCTGCCCAAAGACCTGCTCCGACCATAATGCAGTAAAGATGGACATGACACTAATACCAACCGGCTCCTTTAGATGGAAGATGAATGACAATTTGTTTAGAGATCAGGAGATTATTAAGAAGGCCCAAAAAGCTCTAAAGGATTATTTTGAGATAAACATGAACACTACGGTGGAAAAAAGAACCATCTGGGACGCAAGCAAGGCAGTGATGAGGGGGTTCTTGATACAACAGAATGCTGTAAAGAAAAGGACACAAAATGAGAGGAAAGATAAAATCTTGGAGAAAATTAAAGAATTAGAAAAGAAGCTAAGATTAAACCCGAAGTCACAGCCGACGCTGAGAGAAATTAAACTTCATCAAGCACAATATTCTAAATTGATAAACCAGGAAATAGAGTGGAAGATTAAATTAATGAAACAAAAAACTTTTGAATCGGCGAATAAATGTGGAAAACTGCTAGCTTGGCAGTTGAAGAGGAGACAAAAACTAAATACAGTTACAAATTTAGAGATTGAAGGAAGAAACATTCAGAACCCTGTGGATATTAGAAAGTGCTTCCAGAGATATTTCAAAAAATTATATACCCAAGGGCCGCAAGATGAGATTGAGATTAAACAATTTTTGGAAAAAAATGGATTACCAAAATTGTCACAAGAAAATAGATCAATCCTGAACTGTAAAATAACACGACAAGAGATTGAACAAGCCATTCAGAATATGAAATTGGGCAAATCTCCAGGACCAGATGGGCTGACCTCCAAGTATTATAAGACACTAAAAGACTATCTGATACAACCACTGATGGAGGTTAGCAATGAAATTATGGAGGGGAGGAGGGCGCCAGAATCGTGGAAAGAAGCCTTCATCACATTGATACCAAAATCGGAAGCTGAAAAGACACAACTTAAGAACTATCGTCCCATCTCTCTTTTAAACGTGGATTACAAAATATTTGCAGATATTCTGGCAAGTAGATTTAAAAAAGTTTTAAACGAGGTAATTCATAAGGACCAGGCGGGCTTTCTCCCAGGTAGACACTTGTTTGCTAACACAAGGAACATTATTGACATTTTGGAACTTTTGCAAACAGACATAAATACAAAAGCAGTGTTAATTTTTATAGACGCGGAGAAGGCCTTTGACAATATCTCCTGGAAATTTATGAAGGGAAATTTAAAAGAAATGGGAGTGGGACGGGGTTTTGAGAATGGGATTGATGCAATATATTCAGAACAAAAGGCTAAATTGATAGTTAACAATGTGGTCACAGAAGAGTTTAAAATTGAAAAAGGAACACGACAAGGCTGCCCTATTTCCCCTTTGCTATTTATTTCGGTTCTGGAAGTGCTCCTGAATATGATTAGAGGGGACCGGTTGGCGGAAGGAATTCAGGTCGGAGCGAAACAATATAAACTCAAAGCTTTTGCAGATGACCTAGTTTTGACCCTGCAGGAGCCAGAATCTAGTACGAAAAGAGTACTACAATTGATCCAAGACTTTGGTCAGGTGGCGGGATTTAAACTAAACAAACAGAAAACCAAGGTATTGGGAAAAAATTTGACAGATACAGAGTCAGAACGGTTTCAGAGAAAGACAGAATTAAATGTGGTTAAAAAAGTAAAGTACCTAGGGGTAAACATAACAGCAAAAAATCTGAGTCTATTTAAGGATAATTATGAAAAATGTTGGTCAGAAATTAAGAGAGACTTAGATAGTTGGACAAAATTGAAACTTTCTTTGTTAGGCCGAATTGCTGCTATTAAGATGAATATATTGCCAAAAATGTTGTTTTTGTTTCAAACACTACAGATTGTGGACAAGACGGAGTGCTTCCGGAAGTGGCAGAGAGATATCTCTAAGTTTGTCTGGCAGGGCAAAAAGCCCAGAATTAAGTTTAAGATATTAACCGACGCGAAAGAGAGAGGGGGCTTTGCCCTGCCGGACTTAAAGTTGTATTATGAGACCGCAGCTTTCTGCTGGCTAAAAGATTGGCTACTTCTCGAAGACACTGATGTATTGGATTTGGAAGGTTTTAACAATGCTTTTGGTTGGCATGCATACTTATGGTATGATAAGGTTAAAATCAATAAGGCCTTTAAAAACCATATTGTCAGAAAAGCAGTGTTCAATGTCTGGACAAAATATAAAGACTTATTGGAAAACAAAACTCCAAGGTGGCTATCACCCCTGGAAGCTAAGGCCCGAAAAAGACCCAATATGGAGGCCAAATGGCCAAAATATGGGGAAATACTAGAAAAAGATGGAGACAATTGGAAATTGCAGAGTTTGGAGAAAATGAAGGATAAAGTGCGAGACTGGTTACACTACGCTCAGATTAAAGAAGTTTTCAAAAATGACAAAAAGTTAGGGTTCCAGGTGGAGAAATTGAAATTGGAATCAGAACTGCTAGAACCTAAGACTAAGGTACTTTCAAGAATGTATAACTTGCTGTTAAAATGGAACACACAAGATGAAATGGTTAAATCGGCTATGATAAAGTGGGCACAGGACATTGGGTATAATATCATGTTCGAGGACTGGGAAAGGTTGTGGACCACTGGGTTGAACTTCACTGCATGTAATGCTTTGAAGGAAAATGTAATGAAAATGATATATAGATGGTACATGACCCCAGCTAAACTTGCCAAAATATACCATTTGTCTGATAACAAATGCTGGAAATGTAAAGGGAATGAAGGAACATTCTTTCACCTCTGGTGGACGTGCCCTAGAGTGAAGGCCTTCTGGGAAATGATATATAATGAGTTGAAAAAGGTATTTAAGTATACTTTCCCCAAGAAACCAGAGGCCTTTCTCCTGGGTATTGTCGGCCAGAGGGTGATAAAGAAGGACAGAACTTTTTTCCTGTATGCAACAACAGCAGCAAGGATACTCATCGCCAAGCACTGGAAAACTCGAGATCTACCCACACTGGAAGAATGGCAGATGCAACTGATAGACTATATGGAATTGGCTGAGATGACCGGCAGAATCCGAGACCTGGGAGAGGAGAGGGTTGAAGAAGACTGGAAGAAATTTAGGATTTATTTACAAAAATACTGTAATTTGGTTGAATGTTAAGAAGGATGCCAGACCATAAATAATTGAGCACCACTAAATTAGACGTAATCTGGATGATAAGTGAGATTGAGGAAAATATAAACCTTTTGGAGAATTATTAGACTAAATTAAATGAACGAGACTTAAGAATGTAAACAAGATGATAAATTGCTGGAAAAAGTTTACAATGATGTAAGTGGGAGCGGGAAACGTGAGGGAGTCCAAAGAAGCTTTGAAAATATGTTATGATACATGTCATATTGTTAATTATTTTTGCATTTTGTATTTAAAAAATCTCAATAAATATTTATTAAAAAAAACAAAACTATATACAGAGCTAAAAGATCTAAGCATAAATCAATGCTACACTGAGAGTCTGCAGCTGCTCTTAGCAGCAACCTTATCTCTAGACACGATCTCTAACACTCTCTCTCTCCGATATACTGACTGACTCACTCGCTGACTGATTCACTCACTGACTAAGTAGAAAGCAGAACATTGCTCCTCCTCTCTGTAGAATCAGCAGGCTCGTCAGGAGATTCTTGGATATGGGAGGGGTGAAATCTCCTCACTTATATGATCTAATCTACAGGAACAAATTCCAAAACATCTTTCAGAAAAAAACCCCACATTCCATAGTCATTCTTCTCTCCTTATGGCAAAGTTTCTAGCCCTCATGGCAAAGGGGGACTGGTAAACTATACTTGAATCCAATTTGTTGAAGAGTGGAATAAACATAAGGAACTAAATAAATGACAGTGTGCTTGAAGTATCTGGTGAAATTTCTAAAGCTGATGTGATCAAGGGAGTAGGCCTTCAGTGTACTTCCTTCATTCCCCAGCCCTTGTGTTGACCAACAACAGTGAAGAAATTGTGGAAAGTAAGCCAATATATGAATATCTTCATGACTTATATGGTCCCTTGCCTCAGCTTTTCAGTGCAACATCCGAGTTATTTTGGTTTGGATTAAAAAACAAAAACCCTCCTGTTTCTGCAGCTTTCTGCCATCTCCTTGTTAGCAGTCAACAGTCAACTGAATGGTGTGGTTTCCCCAGGCAGTCCCCACTAGACTTCATTTTCCCTGCCTTTACCTTTCCACGTGAAGTACAAAAGCAGCACCAGGCCTCAGGCAGCCAGGTTTATAGAAAATGTCTCTCCCTGACACACTGGCTCCACACTGATCTAAGGAAAGAACTGCTTAATATACCCCTGTCAAAAGCTGACAAAATTTACCATGTGGAAACATGTTACCTACAGCCCTGAGAGAGAGAGACGGACTGCCTCAGACTAGCTTTTAATAAACCTCAGAGAATTGGAACTAAGAAAAGGTAATGGAAGCTTGCTAGGGAACAATTAAGAGAAAGAACTGAAAGGGCTTCAATCCAGAGAACAACTAAATTGCCTTCATTCAGTGATTTCTCTTACTGGGTGAAGTATAATAATGGTAGTATCATTCAACATATAAATGCCGCCCAATTTGAGGGACACGGTGCTCGAGGGGTCTTGCGACTGAATTAGCCCTTTTAACCAACACTGTAATGAGAGTTTAAAAGAGCACCAAAAATTGCCTTGGAGTAGTTTTGAGCACAGGTGCGCCAGCTTCCCATCTGCACTTTCCATAATTGGCAATAATGACACACCTCATAATGCATTACTGACTTATCCCCCACACCCCTAAATAACAAATGTATCAAATGGTCCTAATGCAGGCACCAAGCAGATTTCATTAGGAGAAATCATGAAGGGACTATATGAGATCTCATTTTAGCCTGATGGGGCAGCCAAACGAGTTGGTTAAGCTCCTTCCCTCAGTTTCTCACCTTATAAGAAGATAAAAGAATTACTAACATCTCCTGCTCACAAGCTCACGTTCACGCTCTCTCTCTCTCTCTCTCTCTCTCTCTCTCTCTCTCTCTCTTCTTCAAGGCTAAACAACATAGAGCTGGCAACCCAATAAATAATTGTGATGAGCTTGTAACTGCCACAATCAATTAATCAACCAATATATATATTAATGTACCAAGGATTTTGCGTGTGTGTGTTGCAGTGATGATGAAGCTTCTGACGGTGATTAACTGAGCTGCCTTACAGTGCAATTTCCAATATATCTCCTCGGAGGTAAGTTCCATGGAGTTTGGTGAGGCTTACGCCCACCTACTTAGGTTTAAGACCACACACCCCAACATCACTGAGGAAAGATAGAAGGGCTGAAATTGGCTGTACTGCTTTGAACCTACAAATGTACGGAAAGGGCCAAGAGACCAACAGATTCTGTAGAAAGAGGAGTCAGATTTCATTTCATTCATGATATCATTTACAAGCCACTTTTAAGGGGACAACTCACACAAGGAAGATAGCAACAACTAAAACATTCAATATATAAAAAATAAAATATGTTTAAAATCCAACAATTAATTTTTTTTTATTTACTGCCTTTACATCCCACCTTTTTTCTCCAAGGTGTTAAAAGTGGCGTACATGGCTGATTGGAGGTAAAAGCAAGCCTAGGAAGTTCAGATTGTTCTCCCCTTCCTTGTTTTAGCAAATAACACCTCTGAGCTGACTTATTTTAGGAGACAAAGTTGCCTTGCTTTAGTGTGCTCCTTAATGCATTTCCTGCACAATCTTAGACTGTACATGTATATTTAGATGTAAGTCTCACTGAGTTCCACAGGGCTTAGTCCCAGCTAAATGGATATAGGATATGCATTCAGCACCTTCCTATGGTCCCACCTCCGGTCCACTGATGCTAAATCCAGCACGCTGTTATCTTTACGTAGAAGAAAACAGCAGCATAGCAAAGAAGATACTGTATATACCCTGACAGGAGGCACTTCCCCAGGATCCGTAGCAATATTGCCAACAGAGAAGCATGCCAAAAATGTCCCCAATGTAACCATGCATGGAAGCACAAATCTGCATGACAAGAAGGAATCACCAAAATGATGTTATACCACTCTATCATACACACCATCTGCAAGTGCCCTGAACGATGTGAGCCATTGTGAGGTGCCCACTGTGACTTATGTACTCCAGGCATACCATGTATGGACATAACATGTAAACAATAACTCTTTCAGCAAGAAATGCAGAGGAGATGGAGGACAGACAGAATAACAGACAGAAAGCTCCACTGCTCACTTGGGCAATAGCATGTCATGGATGGGCAAGCCCCAGGAGAGTCCATCGTCCATGGAACTCCACAAATTTTTGTCTGGGAGGATACTGGACCATATTATTGCTCTGCTAAAAAACAGGATGCAATTTAAAGTTCTCTTCTTTCAAAACTTTACTAAGTAATATTTTACAATTTCATGGAGTGACATCAGAAAGAGGCAACATAGACATTAAATTATGTATTATTTTTATGGTAGCTCTCTGGTCCCTGAATATAAAAGGAAATCTGAACTAGGCCATAAAACAATAATTACCTGCAAAAACTAACAAATCATAGTCATTTCAGAGGGAAAACAGCTAATGAAATGTCAAATGGTTCCTGTTCACTAGACTCACACCCAAAGGGTTATTGCAGAAAAATTTCCTGCAAAATCTATGTGCACAATGAAATATTTAGTGTAGTATCTAAGAATTGTGGAGGAAATTATACTCTTTCTCCCCCCCCCATTATAAACAATAGAATTATAGGGTGAGAAAGTGTGTCGGACGTCTTCTGCTCCAACCATTCAGTGCAGGATAGAACTTCAATGTCCCTAGAAAATGGCTGTTCAGCCTTCACTTAAAGATTTCCAGCAAAGGAGATCCCATCATCTTGCAAGGCAACCATTCCATTGTCAAACGTATCTCACTGTTTGAAAGCTTGCCCTAACAATTAACAAACAGCTGTTTCCCTGAAATTATCACCTGTTGGTTCTAGTTCCAGAAACACCATAACAGAAAAGCATGTAAACAGGCAAAATAGGGTAACCCCTTTTGTGATGAAAGGTATTTAAACATGCTGTAAAAAAATAAAGCCAAGAGGAATTCCATAATGGCTGCCTTGTAAATGTACTTACCACACTGAAAAGTGACATGTAGGGGTGGACGAATCTGCCAATATTGATGTCAGAGGGATTAGAATGCACTTTTATTTCCCCTGGGAATCCCCCAGAGTCCTAGACTGAACCCTTCAAATTACACTTGGTGCATCCTTAAATTCCCAGAGAATCCAAAATGGGAGTTCTTTAAAGTATATTTGAAAAATAATTACAGTAGTTTAAACTCTGTCGCAAAATTCAAGTAATTTCAGTAGTAGCTTTAAGAAAGACATCAGATCTAAGATAAATTAAGGATTAGTCAAATTAGGATAAAAGTGTGTATTGGCAACATGCAATATATAATCGAAGTAAGGAATAGATGGGAAGTCGGGTTTATAGTTCAAAAACCAATTTTTGCTTTATTGTTTTGTAAATAATATTGTGTTCATTTTCATTTGTATTCCTATTTTTCTTCTTTTTTTCTTTTTTCTTATTGGTGTAGCAACACAAAAAAAACAAATAAAAAAATTATATTTTTTTAAAAAAAACTTGCCAGAAAATCAGCACCTGTTCTCATCAAGGGGTCCCTTAGCTGTGTACAGATCTTGCCCATCCTTCCTTCTTTTCCCAGTTCATCACTGCAGTCTTTCACCTCTCTTCATAACTTTCCACAAGTTAGCAGATTTCCCCTGCCCTGCTCCAGCCCATCCACTCCTTCTCCCTCCCTCCCCCTTCTTTTAATGTCTCTCTTTCCCCCTGTCCAGTCTCTCCTGACTACACTCCCACACTCTGTGTAGCCGCCTTGATAGGACTGCAGACTGTGGGGAAACATTGTGGTAAATTGGGTTTCTCTCCATCTCACATTTTTCAAAACAAAAGTTCAGTTCTCCCCATTTCCTCATCAGATTCTTTTCACTCCTCGTGAAAATGTATCAGCTTTTTACTACGCATTTCTCCTAAAAGACACATTTATGTATGCAACTTCACATCACGTACACATTTTCACAAACCATTTCCTCTCATGTAACATAATTTTGTTTGTTATTTTCACTAATATGTGCATTTTGTGCACTTGCTCCTCTAACTATGCATCTTTGTACCCATTTCTGGCTAAAGAAATTTCATCACAAAATTTCAGAGAAGTGTGAATTTCAAAGGCTAGCTCTGCTTCCGTTTGTGTGTTGTTTTGGGAAATGAAAACCAAATCAAACCAAAAAAGTTTCCCATCACCGAACATGTATATTCACATAAATATTCTCTCTCTCTCTCTCTCTCTCTCTCACACACACACACACACACACACACACACACAAGCTCTAAAATTCACAAATGTAAGACAATATAAAACTCTTATGACAAGGCTGGACATATATTCCTAGTTTCCACAGTTAAAGTGATATGCCACTGAAATTTAGACACTGAATCACATTCAACACGTTCGGTAAGCAAGCATGACTTTGGCATTCCATTCACAATTCCATAAGCTAAAAATTATACAAAAAGTAGACTGGGCACATTTACTGTGTGTAACATCCCTGAAATGGTTACCAAGGGAACCAGCTAAAAGCAGATTGGTAAATCAAATCTAGACACTTTAACTTAAAAGTCAAAAGGTATAGTAGACACCTTGGGGCCAAGAGTATAAGAATTTCTATACAGGGTCAGATCAATGGTCAATCAAGCCTAGTATATTACTTCTCCAGATGCTCCAATAAGCACCATTGTGCTCTGCTCTTGTAGAATCGCCTGTATTCTGAAAAATGTGTTAACAGAAAATTTGCACTCTCTGTGTGCCTTCGTGTAATGTTTACAACCCAGCACCTCTGGAAATGCATGAACAAATATTACAATTATTACATTCATTTTATCCTTTGTGAACCAGTCCCCATATCAAATGCTGGTGTCCAAAGAGTCCCTCCGTCTGGTTCTGCCAAGGCCCCACTTGCTAAAAACCCTCCTTATAGCTGCTCCTATTTTAATATCGAATGGAAGATTGGAGGCCAGTGGAAAAATATAGGCTAAGGTTCCTTTCCAAGCCAGGGCCTCACCTGGGATAGAGGCATTAGCATGTCCAAAGGTGTTGGTGGCCATCTAAGAGGAATCTTTAGGCCTGGGCAGACAGAGGTTGCCAGGGTAACTGGGTGTAAAATGATAGGAAAAGAGAGCCTTTAGTAAGGTGTGCTGGGAAGAAGGAGAGAACAAACAAAGATCCATCTTGGGCAGATTGGCTGAAGGCAGATGGCAGAGATGCCTTTGACTCCAGTGCGGCATTGTTATGGGGAACAAGCCCTGCTTCATATGGCAATGCTGTAAGATCTGAATTCCATGTAGACTGGAGGTGTAAATATGTGAATAAATCATATTTCTTAAAGCTAAGACAGTCTCTGTCATATCTTCAGTTCTCCTAAGCACAAACCCTGGGTGAGTACCTGAAACCCCCTAGGATCTTGCTACCACTTGGGAGAGGATGGGGGTGGCACCCAACTTTTGCAACATTATTATTATTATTTTAAAAGCTGCAGCTTTACTTTAAATAAATGTACAAGATGGGGGATACCGAGAAGTCTAAAGCATTGGTACCTAGAATCTGAAACACCTTCTGATCTATTCAGTTCTTTCTCCTCTTTATTTTTCCTGGAGGCAACTTTGAAGAATGGGGAAGGATTGTTTAATGAGGGCAATGAACTGCTGAAATGTCACTTAAGTATCAGGACACATTACCACTAGGGAGTGTTAGCAGCATCTGTGCACCATTTCCGTGCTCAGACGTGCCATTTAAAAATAACTATGTTTACCTTTTATGCCCAAGCTAATTTATTTGCAGTAAGGGTTCTTGCAATGTGCTGAGCAGACAAGAAGTCAAATTAAGGAGAAGCTGATGGTTTCTACTGCAGACAGTGAAACCTAAAGGCCATATTGTGACTACAAGCAACAGTCGTTGTTCCATCAGAAGAGAATATGCAAAGCTGCAAAATAGATGGAGGAGAGTTCTCTGACCACTGAGTTAGGTCCCTGTGGCAGATACTTTAACAGATACTGGCCACAAGCAAGCTGCACACAATAGTTGCCCTGGTGCATAATGTGTGGTGGTAAGATGATTTCACAATGCAGAATGCCATGAGCTGAATGTGCCCTCTAGGACATGCCTCTCAGCATCTTCTGTGGTGCACAGGTGTGTCATTCTGTGCCAGATGCTCAAAGCTACCGGTAATTGGCAGACAATTCAGTGTGGGAAATGTTCCATGAAGGTAGACAATTCAAAACTACTCTGTGCTATTCCACACCTAGGTATGTATTGGCTAATGTTGTGCTGCAAAGCCATTATTGTATACATCTGTAAGCTTCATCATATTGCTGTTTCGTTACTCCCTTGCACCTTCCCAAAAGCTTATGCATCTCCTTCAAATCCAAATAAATATTGAGATTGGGATATTATTGGATGTAAAATAAGGAGACCAAACATCTTGAATACAGTCCTTGGCATGTGTTTGAGCAACCAAAGGATTTCCGGAGAGTTTTCGATATCAAATATTTTATATTGTGAAAGCTATGTTAGTCTTCTATAATAAAGATAAAGACATGCTGGATGGCACCTTGAGTCTAACTTTTTAGAAGCTTCATATTGTAAAATGGCATAAGCCTATGTAAGTGACAGCCTACTTTATCAGATGTTCCAGTTCAGCATCTGATGAAGTAGCCTGTCGCCTATGAATACTTATGATATTTTACGGTAAAAAAGCTTCTTTAACTTTGAAGGTACAATGTGTTCAATAACAAGCATTCAATCAAATATTTCAGTACCAGATATTTAATATACAAAATTCTCCCAAGGGAGGAATTTTTAGGAGAATTTCTGAGAACAAAGGGTGGTATCCAACTCTCCTCTTCCTATGCTAGCAGAACTGAAGGTTACCCTCCTCTCCTCTTCCTTGCAACACCCTCTACATTCTCAATATCTGGAGGGTTGGGGAGCCAGCAGAGAGAGGAAAGGAAATGGAAGTGCCGCTGCACCAGCAGAACTCTCCTGGCACTGCTTTGGAGACAACCCAATGCCATTTTATGGCTGTTTCTTTCATCTGTGATATGTTGATTAGGCACAATAACCCTGTGTTGCATATCTGTCCAGACATATGGCTCACCAAGGCAGCAGTCCTGGACTCACTTTCTACACAGCATGGCACATTGGACATAATAGAAACTAACTCCAAGAAAACTTACATGAGATTAGGTTTACAGGTCACTTCATAAGTGACCATTTTCTTTTGTTGAAACAAATCTCCCACATATGAAAAAAAAAGGAACTATGGAGTGGTCCTATGTTCCCAGGTGAGTATATCAATTACAGTATTATTTATAGCAGTCCAAGGGACTTGTGTTCCACATCATTTTCACATGTATTCACTCTTGAGTCCACTCCATCCCATTGTCCCATTAAATGGGGGGGGCAGTATCAGAATCTACATAGGAGAATCACATTTAAAGACTATTTAAAACATATATTCTCTCAAACTACACGTGAGGAAGTGAAAGACATGTGATGGGCAGAGATATTCTGATCCACACACTAGCTTGGGAGGTGCAGATCATATTGGAATTCACAAAGAATCGAATTCCTCAAGCATCCCTAAGCGGTATCCATTTCAACAATGGATTCCCCAATGCCACCGTAATTTTCTTCAGCAACAAACTATTAAGGGAACTCACATGTGCAGCTGAGTATGGGGCCTGCAGCATCTTTCTTCTGAAGCTGTTGTGCTGAGTCCACAGCTGTTTGATTTGGAGGCACACTTGTGTGCCTCGCTGCCTGTCTCTTTCATAGACTGATTGCTTGTGACATTGTGGTGCAAGCAACACATATATAATCCCACTTTGCCAGGGAGTCAATCCCAGAAAACTAATCACAGTAATAATAAACTACCTCCATACATTCAAAACAAGAAATGCCAATACCCATGAGGTGGATGGAATAGTAAAAGCCAAGCATGAGTAAATAGGCAACTATGCCATGGGGAAAAGCAGAAGGTTCTTTCTAACCTTAGGCCAATGGAATCTAATCAAGGCCCTGTATGGCTGCTTTTCGAATAAGATTAAGCAAACACACAAACACCCCTGAAAAATCTAGGCTGCCGGAAATCTGTGCAGCATATGAAACAAATGATACAAGAGAGATGCATCTTTCTCATGTTTTACTTACTAAATGAATCTCCTCTCCAGTCCAATATGTAACTGGGTTTTGTATTTTATAAACCCTTTAGAAGCCTGTTTTGGCATTATACATATAAATATAAATTAAATAACAACACCCAGGGCTTTTTTTCCCACTGGAATTCAGTTCCAGCACCTCCCAGGTTGGTGCCATTGTCATTCTAAGACAATGAGGGAGGTGTTCATGGTGAGCTCCAGCTCCTCTTTTTCTATAAAAATAGCACTGAGAATACCAACTTCTCCAATTTAAGAAGAAATGTCTTAAAGACTGTTTTGAAGCTGCTGAAGGCTGCATCTGATAAGGAAGGCTTCTCTCTTACACATTCACATCATACATTTAAAGCATTCTGAGACCACTTTTAAGCAATCATGACTTCTTCAAAAGTATTATGTAGTAGTTTGTTCAGGGGGCTGAGAGTTGTTTGGAGATCCCCCTTCACCTTCCAGAGTTACAGTTCCCAGAGTTCCCTGTGAAGAGGGGTTGATAGTTAACCAGTCTGGAAATGTGAGAGCCAGTGTGGTGTAGTAGTTAGAATGTTGGACTAGGACCTGGAAGCCCAGAGTTCAAATCCCCACTTGGCCATGAAACTCACTGAGTGACTTCTCTGTCAGTCACTGCCTCTCAGCCTAACATACCTCACAGGGTTGTTGTATGAAGTAGACAAGGAAGGGGGGGACCATGTGTGCCACCTTGAGCTCCTTGGAGGAAAAAGTGGGATATGAATGCAATAAATAGATTTAAATGTATGGTGGGAATGTGGCCTAAGAAACCCTGGAGAGCCACAGCTAGCCACAGTACATAATACACAGCTAAGAAGCAAAAATAGTGCACCCTGACACAAGGAAGCTTCCTACATTACTAAATTAGCAGTTTATATATCCTGACAGGTTGAGGATCCTTGCCGTGTAGCTTAGTGGCTTGTATTCAGGCCTACCATTAGGCAGAGTGAGGCAGGTGTCTGAGGCAACAGAGTTTGAGTGTCATGAAAGAGAGGCAAAATGTTAGCTATTTAATTTGTTGTTGCTTTTCATTGCCAAGAAGTGTGAGGGGAAGGTACTGATGAATTTTTGGCTTCAACTTGACCAGCCCTGAGCACTCCTATGCACCATGAGCACAGTGGAGGAGGGCAGCATTGATGCTGTGACCCTCAGGCTGCAAAATGTCTTGGGCTGGCCCTGTATTCTCCTATCCTGTTATTGTTCTTTTGTTTCCACACACACAGACATCCCATACCCTCCAACATTTATCCAATGAAAATAGGGACTTCCATTATTATTATTATTATTATTATTATTATTATTATTATTATTATAATATCCCATCCATCTGAGTGGGTTGCGCTAGCCACTCTGATCGGCTTCGAGCATATATAAAAACATAATAAAACACGAAACATTTTTTAAAAAACTTCCCTATATAGGACTGCGTTCCGATGTCTTCTAAAGGTTGTATAGTTAATTATGTCCTTGGCTTGGGAGTCACATAACTCCATAACATCTGTAATGGTTCTAGGGGTTGCTCGTGCGTAAGCCGGTGCCAACACCTGGCTGGGTTGCCTGAGTGAACCTTTTCTGTCCGGACAGCCACTCACCCGTGGCTGTCTCAATCGCTGGCAGAATCCGTCAGTGGGTGTTTCTTCCAGCAAAGAAGCTCTTTGACGCCTAGTCTCCTCCTATTCTCCCTGTGCGGAAGCCTTCTGCGCAAGAAGGGCGTAGGCAGCAGAGGACCCTTACTCTCCCCGCTGGTCCCCGGCAAGGAGTCATGGGACCGCCTCGCCGATTCCCCCATTTCTCCCTCTTCTCCACTGGTGCTACACTGATTCTCTTCCCCAGAAGATGTGCTGCCTCTCCCCATCCCGGGACGCTCTCTGGAATCCCTCTGGAGCTTGCTCTCTTCCTCCGGCACTGATGGCAGTTCCCTGACAACATCCAACATTTCTCCAATGAAAATAGGGATGTCCTAAGGAAAAGCAGGACATTCTGGGATCAAATCAGAAACTTGGATGGCTTCTGTAAATCTGGAACTGTCCCTGCAAAACAGGGAGACTTGGAGTTTCTGACATCCCCAGGTTCCCCTCTCCCCTGCCAGATCTCTTTTACATCCTGCCCTATTCGCCATTTTGAAAACTGGCTTTCCTCACCCCCCAACCCCCGTGCTGATGCTGTGGCAGCTGCTACTTCATCTACTGTGGCTGACACCCGTAACTGTGATGAATGGTGTGCTGACAGTCCAGCATGCTTCACTGAGAAGCAAAGGACTGAACAAAGTGAATCAAGCTTGTCTGGTGCTAGTCCTGTCAATACCTATCGGCCAATATGAAGGCCCAGGCTGATGTCTGGCTTTTGCAAAGCTGTTACCATTTTCTGTGCAGGGATCAGACTGATCATAATTCTCAAATAAATTCCTAGACAACTGCAATAAATACACCTATCAATAATGTTCTTTCTTTTCGAGGGGTTTAAATAAAACTCTAACAAGACAATACTGCTTTTTTAAACAGGCAGTGTAGAAAAAAGATGGGTCTGTTGTTTTCCACAGGGAAAAATTGGGAGCACCACTAAAATAAACACCCTCAGTAATGACTTGCGACCGTCTATACGATTGTCTGACAGGAAAATTCTCCCAGCTGCACCAGCCTTAGGCTGTGTCTATGGAATGAACTCCTCTCTGAAATGTGTCTTGTTCTAACTTTATATACATTTAGACATCCAGTTTAAAAAATCAACTTTTTGTTAGGCTTTGAGAGGCTGATCAGGTCATTTTTAAAAACATTATAATGCTGCCAATTATGCTCTTTATGTCTTTTATGAGACTTTTTATTCATGTTCTTACTTATTATGTTTTATGTGGCCTTGTTTCAAACCACCTTGTGGTCATTTTTGGTGAAAGGGAGTGTAGCAACCTCTCAATAATTTTAAAAATGTACATTGCCACATGTGGTGTATGTACATGGCCCAGTAGCCACATGTACGCATGGAAAGAAGCCTCAGTTAGCCATGGTTTCCACCAGTGTGCACATATGATACATGCATGCATTCCATCATGCAAATAGATATACATCAGGAATGGGGGACCTACGGACCTCCATAGTTGTTATACTTCAACTCCTAACAGCCCCAGCATTGCATACCCTCCAACATCCCACTGATGAAAATTGTATACAACCTGGCACCTCAACACACTTAAAATCACTCCCCTCACCAACGCCTCCCCACCTTCTCTGCAGATACATCCACCCACCTCAGTGACCTCTGTTTCCACCAGACACCTTGATAGAGGCCATCCCCCTTCTCATTCGGGCCCCCTCCCCCACCCTGTGAAAATACACATCTTTTTGGTTCCATGCTCTGGTGCAAGCCAGGTGACTCGCACCAGAGCTCAGGAGCCAAAACGAGACACCCTGGGATCCAACCAGAAGCCAGGATGGCTTTTGTAATTCCAGGATATTCTGGTCAAATCAGGACAGTTGAGGGGTATGGAATTGTAGTTCAGCAACGTCTAGAGGACCCCAATTTCCCCATCTCTGGTGTAGACAGTGGGAAATTTCTTTCAAAGAAGTGGTGCATATTGAAACTTGGGTGAGGCAAACACATATTTGGATTAACTAATGGATCACTTGTTCGAATATTTTCTGGTAATATTCTTATGTACGGTATTCCTTTATGGGTGGTGTTCTCTGAAGATAAAATAAGTGCAGTGGTACCTCGGGTTACATACGCTTCAAGTTACAGACTCCGCTAACCCAGAAATAGTGCTTCAGGTTAAGAACTTTGCTTCAGAATGAGAACAGAAATCGTGTTCCGGCAGCGCGGCAGCAGCAGGAGGCCCCATTAGCTAAAGTGGTGCTTCAGGTTAAGAACAGTTTCAGGTTAAGAATGGACCTCCGTTCTTAACCCGAGGTACCACTGTATATTAAAATTCTCCCCAAGAAAGACAAATAATACATTCTCTTTAGGTATTGAAGACAAGGAAACCTACTGAAGTACCACTAATATAAATAATGCCATTTTGTAAAAATTTTGACAAGAAAGTATGATGGTGTAATTGAAATTAACACTAGACTGCATCTCCACAGTTGGTAGTAATAGGCAGAGAAACATAATGTATGTCACAGCTGGGTTGCAGTTTGAACAATCCCTATGCAATATAGGTTGCATGCTTCCAGCATCACCTTTCCCCCAAGGGAATGCTCATTCCCCATCAGTAAGTACCGTAACCACCAGTTATTTGTTTGTTTGTTTATTCCATAAAATTAATTCAACACTTGATTGTATAAAAACATTGAAGCGGTTTACAAAAAAGATTTTGAATGTCAGCAGTGCTTACTTACCAACAGATACCTGTTTTCTTCAAAATGATTCCCCCACTATTATAAAGATTAATGCTCCATGTCTTGAATAGCAATGCAAATCATAATTAGCTGTAATTAATTACATCACTGACTCTCCCCCTGCCCTGAAATTGCTTGCCTCAACAGTGGTTCAAATGTTTCGTCTGCATCTGGATGAATCACTCAGACAATCGTTTTGCTACCAACACAAGGACTTGATTCTTAAAGGCCATTAGATGAGTTAAAAGAAACTCAATCACAAATCGGTCGTAAGATAATGATTTTCTTTAAAATAAACACATTCATGATTAATTTGAGCTTTTCTGCTTTCTTAGCCTTCAGGATTCCACCCTCTACTCCCCATCCCACAATAGTCAGCTTTTCTCTCAGCCGTAAGCGTTAGCAAAGCTTTAAAAGAAGTCCAGGAGTTTACTGATTTCACATCCCTGGCCTTCCGGGGCCAAACTAGTTGTAATGTGCCAGAGCTGTGATTAAGCTGACCTGTTGGTTTAGAGGCCTGAATCAGATTAGGACCCCCGCACCAGGGGAGAGGGAGTGTAAACCTTTCCCCATGCTATTTTTTCTGCTTAAAAATAGCATTTCTTCAAATTAAAATTCCCCCAAATCCAGGGAGTATATAAGAAATAGTCAGTCACCACGTCCCTTCAATGTAAGGATTTCCACTTGCACAATGGGACTTCTTCCCTCGCCCCCGCAACACCCCTACAGACTCCCCAGATCTGTTGCAGAGGGTTGAAGAACAGATTCTCTAGAACAGATTCAGGAAGGGAATGGAGGGAGGAGAGGGGGAGAGCATCCCATGTGCTCTTTTCATGTTGCAGGCCGCCTTGAGCATGTTTTGAACTGTGGAAAGGGGGCATATAAATAAAAGCATGTATGTTACTTTAATAGATACTCCATATTTTATTTGGATTGTAGAGCTTTCTCAACATAGCACCATGTTTTTCTTCTCTTCTTTTGTACTTGTTCTGTAAATGTCTTCCACTTACACTATGGTTCCAGCACATTGTGATCTGCTTGGATTGATCTGTGCGGAGGAGAAGGGAGCTCTGGGTGAAAAGACTTGAGGTAGGCGACTAGCCTAGATGGCATTTTGCTCTCTTCAACTCTGATTGGCTCTTCACACAGGGGGGGAAACCACTATAAATAAATCAGCCATTAAATCATTATAACAACAGAAAAAACGCTATGTCAAAATCACTTAGATTTTTTTTTCCTCTCCGGTGCCATCTGGTGTTGCATGTTTATAACACATTAAAAGAATTGTTTTTTTGACTAATGTAGCTGAGTCCTCTATACTTCCTATTTGCCACAGAAGCCGACCACAATAAAATATTTGAGAGGGCCAAGTCCCCAGAAAGTTAATGGGTATTCCCATTCAAATGGTGGGGGTGCACTGCATCATGTTTTCGATTATGTGGGGCGAGGCTTACCTGGGCCCCCACAATATTTCATTCAAGTTGGCACCCCTGCTTTTAGCTTTGTGCAAATTCTCACTTGGTCATGTTTCATAACTTCCTTGCTTTTTTAATGGTCGAAGCGAGAAGAGGGGTTGAGGAGGCTTCTTTCATTGAGGAAAGTTGGAGTGACTTGCTAATGTTTCATAGCATTCAGGCAGAAGTCTGTACAAAGAGCATTTGCCTTGATGCAGAAAATCCACGTGCAAAACAGTAGAGTGGGCATGAGCAGCTGTGAGCACAAATCTACATCTGCCTACCTGTCCGAGGGATGCTTGTTGCTGTCAGATTTGCCAGTGCTGACCAGCTCTTTGAAAAGCATTGGAGATTTGAATGTCCCCTCTCTTTGATGTAGAACAGAGCTGGAAAGAGGAATGTGCATTCAGTCTCCTCTATGCCTCCTGCAGTGTGTGGCTTATTCTGTTATAGATCATCACACCAACCATCTGTTCACCAATTCATTTTTTGTCAACAGGCACCCCTAAACGGCATCTGTACTGGGCTCCTGATCCTGCGAGGAGCTCTGCTTGCTTCTTGGAAAAGAACCCCCATCCTGGATTGAGATTACTTTCTTTTGGAAGACTGCTGCAGTACAGTGTGAAGAATTTCATCCTTCATTATTCTTTGCTGCTCAGGAATTGAATCTTATGAGGAGCACTTGCCAGAGAAGTCATAATTAACATTTACTGCTTTTTAAAAAATGGGTCTGAGCCAAGATAATTGGCCATCAAACTGTTGTGCAGAGATGTTGATCATTCAGTAGCATGAATAAGTATTTCATCCTTTTTCTGGTACAAACGGATATTATTGAGCACCGGCAGTGAGCTCTAGAGGAAAACAGAAGTGCAGACAAGGGAATTGAGGATAGGAAATTAGAGCGAAGGAAAGGCTTGTAATCATTCTTTGATTCCTTATAATTATAGTGTTAAGTCAGCATTGCCTCAAGGTGATTATTGGAGTAGCCATTTAGCTGAAAGGCCAGTGGATTAGCGTCTCAGTATGTTATTTGGAGCATTGTGCATAATGGGCATGATAAAGCCTAATAAGATGTTTTTGATGATCTCATTGTTTTTAGCGGGAAACAGTGTTAATTTCTATACAAAAGGAGAAATAACACAACATGAAAAGATTAAAACAAAAGGATCAACAGAGCACAGAGGACTTTCCATGCTAAAAAATAAATAAATCAGTATTTTAATTCCACATGCAATGTATGATAAAATGCAACAATCATTATGAAAGTAAAAGAAAACTGAAAATAACAGCAAAAGAAAAGAAGAAATCAGAATCGGTACAAAGGTTTAGTGAACAGGCAGAAAAGCCACTTATCCACACACCATTTAATTTATCTAAGGCTTTTGTTTGTATATATATTCCTTAGATGCTAAGACTGATTTAGATACAGTGGAAAACCATGTTTCCCTGCTATGCAAATGATCTATAAAGAGCTTTGGACTTCAACATTCATTCCTCCTCTCTTACTGTTTCTCCCCTCCTTTTTGACAGCCAAGAGAAGTTCAGAACCATACTTGGGGATGATGGCCGTACTTGGGGAACTCTGGTTTGTTTAAACTATGGTTTCAGAACAAGCCAATAGCTGAAGCCGGAACTTGATTCTGGCTTGTTCTCACTAGGGATGTCAGAGGAATCTTTTGAAAATGAACTGTCAAACAGATTTCCTTCTGTCTATCCATTTAATCCCCACCATGGCACAGACTTCTGCTGTGAACACTTTTTGCTTTAGTTCTTTACAGCAAACAGGTTTTTAACATGCACACATTTTATGTAAATAGATACATTAATTGCTTTGCAATGTATGATATTTACATATTCATTGGTGTACCAATGCTGCTATCCCAACAGGTGCATTGGGTTTGTGGGTTTTTTCCTGAAGTGCTGTTTGTTGACTTTGTGTAAGTTGTTTCATTGCTATAAGCAGCCTATATGTGTTCAGACTGAAATATTAACAATATGTATTTAGAAGAACCACTGCTTGCCCCCCCCACACACACACAAACACAAAAAGAGAGTTACGATTGCCGCCTTAATCTGCTTCCTGCTGTGAATTTTAAAAACCCATGAAATACATCATTCATTATTGTTCTTTTCACATGGAAAGAAGTGATCTCTTTTGTTACCTGTGCTCCTCAGTGGATTCACATCCAACCTGTAAATCTTTGTTTTAAATCTTACCCCACTCTCAGACAATCTCAATATTTAAAACATAAATCAGCTTTGGTGTTATGTTTCAGCAGGCACACAAATTTATTTTATGAATAAAATACACATTCATGAAATAAAAGTTAGAATAAAAAAAGATGTGACTAAATGGCATAACAACTAATGCATACAATCCAGGACAAAAACAATGAAATATCAACACAATGTTAAATTGTCCCTCCCTGATGCACCACTGATGGGGGGGAATACAGTATGGCATAACAAGTTGCAATTCTAACCCCCACCCCCTTCCTAGGGCGTAAGCCCCACTGAATTCAATGGGACTTCTGAATGGACATGGCTAGAATTATGACGGGCCTTTAGCCACTTCATTAACTTTGTCTTAAAGGTACCACAAGGGTCTGCATTGTTTTTGCTGCAAAAGATGAGCAGCAAAACCCGTTAAATTTGAAAGGAGCACACAGGGAAGGTAACTGATTTGTAAATATATGTTGATAGGCAAGATATGTGTGTCTATTGTGCATTAGGAAATACATATGTGGGTGACAAGATGAAAGAAAGACTTGCACAAAATAAATCAGTTGCAGAGGCATGGAAAATACCAGATGGAAGTACAAATGAATATCAAACCTGAGTTATGTTAATACATCCTTAGTTCTCACTAAGCAAACCACATTTTCCCAAGTTTGGACATCACAAAGAACTAAGATTGGTTTAAAAAAATTGTTATTGAAATCTTTATTTTCCCCTCATAAGTTCAAAAGAGGAGGAAGAAGAAGCATGAGTATACAGTGGTACCTCGGGTTACATATGCTTCAGGTTACATACGCTTCAGGTTACAGACTCCGCTAACCCAGAAATAGTGCTTCAGGCGGCGCGGCAGCAGCAGGACGCCCCATTAGCTAAAGTGGTGCTTCAGGTTAAGAACAGACCTCCGGAACAAATTAAGTACTTAACCTGAGGTACCACTGTATATGAACCCTTTGCTCACCACTGCGCTTTACAGAGTGCAAGGCATCCTTTCTCACTACATCTGAATCACACCAAGCCTAAATATAGACGTTTTATTACACAGCTTCCAGTATATGAAAGGGCACAAGATTTCCAAGTCTATACAGTCTCCCTTTTAGCCACTCTAACCCATCTGTCACTTTTTTAACACTCAGCTATTTATTACCAACAATTCGATGGACAAAGAATTTGTACAGTTAATTCTTGGAGACCCACATAAAGATGCCCCTTTGTTATCTCTGCATAGGAATGCCACTAACTCTTGTTTGAAAATTCTAGATTTGACTAAGATTGGAATGGAAAGCCTTGGCAGGTTCCAAGATTCACAGAGTTGCATTGAAGGTGACTATGTGTCAGAGGCAAAGCAACCTGCTCCAGTACCTGGAGTGGCACTTGTCCCAGGGGGTGTGACACTCATCCCAGTGGGCTTGGCGAGTACCCAAGGAGTGCCGCCGATCGGGGGTCAGCATTTTGTCACCCTCCTTTGGAATGGCACCTGCGGTGGACCGCCCCCACCCCCACCTCGGAACGCCCCTGCTATGTGTAGCTTATATTTTGGTCTCAATGAAACACACTAGGAATATGCTCTGTTCTTCCCAGTTAACTATGTTGGATCAGCCGATTTCCTCAAAGTGAGGCAGGACGAGCATAGCTGCTTAGCCTAATGTTGGTCTAGGTATCACAGAGGATTACCACCACATTGGTGTTATCACAGAGGACCTGAGCAGCCTAGGTTATGTTAGCTGAGTTCTAGGAGGGAGGACAAAGAGTCTATTCTCTCCACACTTCAGCAAAGCTGCCCCTCCATGTATTGCATGCAGAAAGGAAACAGCATTGCTTCCAAAGGAGCAAGGATAAGATAAACAAAAAGCCCGAAGTTTTACAAATCGCCCGGATAAGATCTTCATTAAAATAGATTGTAAAATATCATCACCAATGAACAAGAAATTAACAGAACTTTGATGTTGAACATATGGCCACTGCATGGGGTTTACGTAGCACACCTTCAGTGATCAGTCCAAAAAGCATTTCAAGCAGGAACAGATAAAGGCAAGTAATTGGCTTGTCTGCAGGTACTGTGGAGCTTAACCGGCATTCTGGAATGTCAGTGATAATTATTTTCTGTGATCTGCTTGAGTTTGGTCTTTGCCACTGAATCAGCATCTAAAGCAGAAATGTCAGGGTAAGCCCCTGTAAGGAGAAGAAATAAACATGTATACTGTTTACACAGCAGTCCATTCGGAAGCCGCATATTGTGAGGCATTATGACTTAAAGCAATGCAGGGGAACGCAGGCAAGCAACAAAGAACCCAGGGCAGACTCCAGGGGAACTCATAATCATAAAGTCATCTTGGACAAGGATAATAAAAACAGTGTTAGAGTAAACAAACTCAGCCTGCAGTAGTATAAAATAAATTGCAAGGGAAGGAAGGCGAATGGAAGTTGTGCTTGCGAGGCAAAACATATTCATCATTTGTTGTACAGAATGAAAAGTAGTTAGCAGGTAATTAGGAAACACAAATGTCACAATAACAGAATTAGAGGTCATTATCAGTCAACATCAGCAAACACACTGGAAAAGGTTATGAGAACAGGAAAGGCTTGCATGAGCAAAAAGAAGGTGGCAATCCGAGCCAAGCTTGCCTGGAAGTAGGATGGGGGGGCAATTTGATTCAGTTCACATCTACAGTGGTACCTCTGTTTAAAAACTTAATCCATTCCAGAAGTCCGTTCTTAAACCGAAACCGTTCTTAAACCAAGGTGCACTTTCCCTAATGAGGCCTCCCGCCACTGGTGCCCTTCCACCGTTCAGATTCCATTCTTAGACCGAGGTAAAGTTCTCAAACTGGGACACTATTTCTGTTTTTTCAGAGTTTGTAAACCGAATCGTTCTTAAACAGGACTGTTCTTAAACCGAGGTACCACAGTACAGGCAAACCTGCCTGATTTGCACTTTCCAAAACCATATGGGAACTGAAACATAGCCATCCTTTGAAATGGGTGCATGTCTGAATTTTGCAATGCAGTTCTCCAGTCAAACAATGTGCACAAATATGTATACAGTAGGGTAAAGTGTGCCTAGAAATGCACATATTTGTGAAAATAGCATACAGAAATGGGGAATTCCTTTTGCAAAGATGTGTACATTAGACTACATTATATAAAGTAGGTGTATATTTAGAAATGTTTGTACTGAAATACTGAATTGCCATGACTTTTCTTTGAACAAAATCACAGATATGACTAGAAACTGGATGTGCAACAGTGATATTTAGGGAAAGGTGTGACTATTCCTTTTTCCCATCAGGATTGTCAATATGCTCCTTTAAATCTGTTTGACTCTCCACCTAGATACTTTGAGGCAGGAGTGTGGCACCTGTCAGCCCCCAACCTGTTATTGGGCTCCAGCTCCAGCCCTTGCCAGAACAGCCAGTCATCAGGACTGATGGGAGTTGAAGTCCCATAAATATATTGAGGATTACAGGTTCCCCATCCCTGCTTTATAGCTATTTCCATAAGAGAGCTCTCTTTAACTACATAAGCCCCAGCACCTTAAAATGTGCTCAGAAACGGAAGAGGAGGCAAATAAGATGTTGAAGAACCACCAAGACAAGTTCCCAACAGCCAGTACCGGTTAGCACTGCCAATATTAGGATACTTGTATTTGGGATTGTGTACAATTTCCCAATAGTCTTCAAAGGCAGCCCCATGTTACAGTAATCTAATCTGGAAATTACTAGAGAATGGATAAGGTGTTCATCTCTTTACAGCAGCACTTTGTGTCTCCGCCCCCATAGCATAGCTGCAGGTTGAAACTGGAGTAGAGGTAAAAGCCATTCTCAATATAATCCTTGGCTTACTTGAAGATATTTTGGAAGGGCATCATTTTTCACACAGTGCATCTGCTAAGACTGCAATGGATACAGCTGAGTCTGGAAGAAGAAGAGTTCGGATTTGATATCCCGCTTTATCACCACCCTAAGGAGTCTCAAAGCAGCTAAAAATCTCCTTTCCCTCCCCCCCACCCCACAACAAACACTTTGTGAGGTGAGCGAGGCTGAGACACTTCAGAGAAGTGTGACTAGCCCAAGGACACCCAGCAGCTGCATGTGGAGGAGCGGGGACGCAAACCCGGTTCACCAGATTATGAGTCCACCACTCTTAACCACTACACCACACTGGCCGAAGCCAAATTGGACATATTTAAAGGTGCCCAAGCATTAGAAAAGTCTGGTACTGGCAATCATGGACAGCTACAGGAGTGGTTGGGTGGCCCAGGTATCAGAGGTGCCAATTTGTAAGGGAGATGGGAGGGCTGACATCACCCTCAGGAGTTGGTACCCCTGCCAGGTATTGAGTGGAAAGGCTAAGACCTACCCTGATCACTGGCTGCATCTTCCCAGGACAAGGTAGGAGCCTCAGTGGTGCAGCATGGACATATGTTCACAAATATTTAATTAGGATTCTTTTTAGAAAGCTAATTAAACGTTAGTCCAGCCTCCAAACTAATTTGGGGCCTGATCAAGGGCAGGGCTGGTGGTTCCCAGGTTGTCCTTCAGCTGGTCAGCCTGATTGGGAACCCCCAAATTGAGGTCACAGGGCAGATGTATACAGCCCAAGTAATTACACCAACCTGTTAGATAACAGCTCTTATCATGGGAATATGACTTCAGCATGGAAATAAGTATCTGAAGTATCTTCAAGTATCTGAGGGCTGCCATAGCTCCAGGGCCAGAGGGCAAAATGAAGTAAAACATTAAACTTTCTAACGGTAAGAGCTTTTTGACAGAGGAAGAGACTGCTTAGGAGGTTGTGGACTCTCATTCCCTAGAGGTATTTAAGCGGAATCTGGACAGCCATCTGTCAAGGATGCAGCATCCTGCATTACAGATCCAGCAGAGAACAAGGAGCTGGGCTGGAATACTTTCCACATCTCTTCCACATCTATGATGCTATGAAATACACACCTCAGGAAATCTGCACATTCAAGTCAGCTATGGTGACTCCCCCTACCCCCCCACCCCAATATTTCATTTCATTTTGGGTATGTAAATATTAGTATAACATAAAACAGCACATAACCACATTACAAAGAAACAAAAGATAAGAGCATTTGTCATTGGAAAATGTCAAATTTTTGTTGATGATGTTTGTTCTCTTTTTCCATTGGGTTTATCTTGTACAGCTTTTCCACAGATGTCAGTGTATGGAGGGTGGTTGCCAAGCATGTTTTTGTGTGTGCCACATATGCAATAAAGGTGAACCAAGTCAACTGAAATTTGTCTACTGTGTTTCTTGAATTATTTCAGTCTTTCATTTCTTGGGTCAACTTTTCCATTAATGTGCTAGACCATACAGTGGTACCTCTGGTTACGAACTTAATTTGTTCTGGAGGTCTGTTCTTAACCTGAAACTGTTCTTAACCTGAGGTACCACTTTAGCTAATGGGGCCTCCTGCTGCCACCACACACTTTCTGTTCTCATCCTGAAGCAAAGTTCTTAACCCGAGGTACTATTTCTGGGTTAGCGGAGTCTGTAACCTGAAGTGTGTGTAACCTGAGGTACCACTGTATTTGTTGATATCATTCATGTGAGGGCTCCAAGCCATGGCTAAGCATGCTCTACTCATGTGTAGGTGTCACAGATCTTTGTGAAACCATTATATTACTAGTTCTTTACTATGATTAATCTACAATATTAGCCACTGCCACCCTGCAAAAAAAGTTGCCAGCTGTAGTCAGTGGTTATGTGACTGAGTTACATTTCTTGCCTAAAATCCTCAAGAGAAGTCCTGTCAGAAATTTTAGTGCTGTCCCACTATTTTAAAGCAGGAATCTTTTCTCCTTCATCCTCAAGGCTATTCCTAATTGTTCCTTGGGTACTAAAATACATCCACCACACATTCATTGAGCACATCCCCATTTGGGTTTAAATTTCTGCTTTTCCTAGCAGAAGACATACAAGTGGTAACTAGGAAGCGATTAGGTCCATTATTTTCATATATTTTGCTAAGAAAAGTATTCATTTAAATATGTCAATGACACAAGGATTTTGTACTTTGGGTCACATCCAACATTCATCATATTCAGAGCATTGAATTTAATAGAAATAACTAATTCAGGCCCATTCATTCTAATGCGTCTTCTCTGAGTAGAACTTAGCTGACAACAACCCTTTGTACTCAAATGCACTATGTAAAATAAACAGCAGCCCTAAGTTTTTCTCCTTTCCTCGTGGAATTTCTTGTTTAAATAATAATAATCCAAAGCAACCTCATAATGCCTTTGGTGCATTTACATTTAATATTCTGTTCACCTCGGTAATGTCCAGGTAGCTAATTGGAATGTTCACTATTTTTCCTCTAGAGATGGTTAACTACTGGCACATTTGACAATCTTTCTTTAAGGCTCTATCATAGGCCCTGGTAATTAAAGTACTGCTTAGAATTTCAGCCAGTATTACTTCTTGGCTGAACAGTTTCCTCTGATTATCTCCTCTGTAATGGAAATAGTATCTACTGCAGTTTTCGCATAGCGCATTCTAGATCCTTCTGCATGACACCCTTTAGTGGTTTATAACTAGGCTATTTTATGTGTCCGCAGAACCAAAAATGTACTCAGAAATCACATCGCCGCTAATAATACTGCAGGACCTTGGACAGTGCAAAACTCCACCCACAGGTTATCAACTGCTTTGACGAGCAACTTGGTGATGAAAGAACCTAATGGAACAAAACATGTGGCCAGTTGTCCCCTAGCTCTCAACTATTTGTACCATTTTGCCTCTGCTCCCATGGTGCATATTATGTAAGCACAGACCCAAGATCAAATTGCAGAGGAGAATGTGCCTGGGTCTTTGCACTCATCGTACTGCATTGCAAACAGAAAAGCACTTGGTCCTGTTCTTCACGTGCATCCATTTAGAGTGGGAATAGATAACTTGTGGCACTCTGGAGTTACTGGACTACAACTTCCTGACCATTAGCCATTCCAAGCTGGGGCTGATGGGAGCTGGAGTCCAACGACATCGGAAGGGCTCCCTGTACCTGATGAAGGCACGTTCTCACACTCCATAATGTACTCCAGTCATGTAAGTAACATATCACATAGCTGATAAAATAACACATCCATCTGCTTTTCCATAACCCAACCACTCACCGGCACACAAATCCCACTGCACAGTTGCATACCCTGCATACAACATTCACACATGTAACCTCTGACAAATCAATACAAAAGTTTTAGAAGAGAATGGTAATTTTAGAAGTTACATGTTGGCTGGGGAGCAGTTAAGCTTGAGGGGGAAAAGGAGGTTTGAAACATACTTAGCTATTGTGTCTTATTTTGTGTACTTATTTTGTGGCTATTGTAATTATATAATTAGTAAAGGATTGGTGTGTTTTGTTTATTTGACACATGAGGCTTGACTGGATGGTGGGATTCCAAGGCAAGCAGTTTGGCGTGATTTGAACTGGAGAAATGTGTTAAGTGGCCCCCAAATCTGGTACAGAGCTTTCTTCTTCTGCAATTTCACTCTCCTGAAGTGCCAATTCTTAAAAAAAAAACAACAATTGAACACAAATCTTACTTTTGGGTGTCTAATAGGTGATCTTGTGTTTAACATGTAGTTAGAGCTCCTGGAGCTGATTGGCCTAAGATATTATTCCAGATACTTAAAACTATAACTTGGAACCTGAATTCAGCTGTCAAATACTGCATTACTGAAACTGTATTAAAAATAGCTGAAAGGGCAAATTGGGACCTCTAACAATAAAAACTTAACACCACTTCAGAATTGGCTGGCTAATTACTAATCTTGTTCCATATTTCTGGGGGGGGGAATTCTGTCACTGCGTATTAACAGAACTGTAAATGAGAAAATTGGCTATAAGAAGCTGGATTCATGACAATAATCATACTGTTGTAAAAAGAAAGAACATACTCAGGTCATAATAAAGAAGCATATATAGAATGTCAATCTCATGAACTTACTACACATTTTACAGTGGGATATTCTTTTCATACTTTAAGTTTACGAGACTAGGAAAGGTCTATACAGTTTAGTCAATGGGAAGATCTGCACAACAGGGATGATCTAAATCATTTTCTAAGGTCTATTGCAGAAATATATGCCAGCATAGGATATGAAAACCTAGCAATTGTATTTTAACTGGCCGTCCTGCAACCATGGACATTTTTTTTTTCATATGTTAATTGTTCCCCATGAGGCAGTTCAAAGCAATTTACAATGTATAACTTATTAAAAAAAACCAGATGTGTGTGTGTGAGACAGAGAGAGAGTATTTAGGATAGTAATCACCTAATTTTTACTCAGAGTAGATCCATTTAAATGAATGGCCCTAACTTAACCATGTTCATTAATATCAGTGGGCCTGCTCTGAAGTAAAACTTGGTTGAAAACAACAACAGGAGTTTAAAGAAGAGTTCAGATTTGATATCCCGGTTTATCACTACCCTAAGGAGACTCAAAGCAGCTAACAATCTCCTCCCCCCCCCCCACAACAAACAATCTGTGAGGTGCGTGAGGCTGAGAGACTTCAGAGAAGTGTGACTAGCCCAAGGTCACCCAGCAGCTGCATGTGGAGGAGCAGGGAAGCAAACCTGGTTCACCAGATTACGAACCCACTGCTCTTAACCATTACACCACACTGGCTCTTTAAAACAGCAACAGCTCATAACGACAACAGATACCACCTGGGATAAATATTTTAGGAGGCTTATTGAAAGATATCCTTTCTTAACCAATAGCACACCTGTCCCATCATTTAGTGTTTGACCAATAACCCAAATGTTGTTATGACTACAACTCCCATCTTCCCTCACCACTGCAGTTCTACAGTGTCTGGGGACCCAAGGATGATGAACACTGATTTGGAAGCAATTCCCATCTACATGGGGTGGGATCTGCTCACAGAAAATAGCTTCCAAGGAAGTAGGTGAGCAGCTGTTCTGTTAAGGTGCCCTGACCCACCTGGAAAGAAATATGTCATAAGGTGGAGGTAACTACTTTGAAGAGAGCCACAGTGAATTCTGACTACCCTTTGTTTGTATAGGCATGTAAGAGATGGGGCAGAGCTGGATTTGAGTATGAGGGGCATATAGATCAGTTAGGTGTTTCCTAGTTTCATTATAAGTTCTACCTCTATATTTTCCTTTACTTCCATATAGGCCAGTTTTATATTGCTCATTTGTGAGAAAGCTGGAAATAGATTTTTGACATTATATTGTGATTTATCCTCAACGGTCATGGCGAAAATTCCTCAAATCAAATGACAAATGAATCCCATTTTATTGTATCATGCAAGATGGATGGGCAGCTAGTCAATAATCTATTCTAGCCTTTATATCAAACATTTACTTTTAAATGGAAGCAGCTCTGTTGGGGGCCATTTGAAAATGCCTTCCAGCCTCAGTAAATCATTGATAATCTTTTCAAAACCAGGGCCAAGCTATTAATATTCCCAATTAGAAATTCAGTCTGAACCAAGTCCCTTTAGAAAGAATGCAAGTTTTGCATTCAGAAACCAGAGAGCTACAATCCTAACCTTGGTTTCCAAATGAATAGGAAACCAGGAGAAAATTAATCAAATAGATCATTTTTGAAATGTTTGCAGGGATTTTCTGATGCAGGATGTGAAAACTCTATGTTAGCTTGAGGGCACTTTTGTTATTGTTCTTCTGAAAAATATCCTCTGGAAGTTCCACGGATATTGTAAACAATATATTACTGTGAAAAAGGCTCTGTGCATTTAGTAAAAGTATACCAAGCAAATCCAGTTGGCATCTTGCCCTATTGCAATTTATATCCATATATGTTAAGAGGAATGCAAGTTGAGCTGTTAATGTACATAACAACCAACCATTGTGCACATTCCCCAGACCTTATGGAAAATGTGCACATTAGGCAGGAATAACAAGCCACACAAAATTAAAATGAGGATGCCAGGCTTGCTAGTAGTACATGTGAAAAGGATCTAGGGGTCTTAGTAGACCAGAAGCATAACATGAGTCAACAGTGTCAACAGTGTGATACAGCAGGAGCAACAACAAAGGAAATGCTATTCTAAGTTGCATCAGCAGATTTGTCCCAATCAAAGGAAGTAATATTCTGCCTTGGTCAGACCACACTTGGACTACTGTGTCCAGTTCTGGGCGCCACAATTTAAGAAGGATTTTGACATGCTGGAATGTGTGCAGAGGGAAATCAAGATGATCAAGGGTCTGGAAACTAAGCCTTATGAGGAACAGTTGAAGGAACTGGGTATGTTTCACCTGGATAATAAGAGACTGAGAGGAAATATGATAGCCTTCTTCAAATATCTAAAGGGCTGTGACATGGAAGATAAAGCAAGCTTGTTTTCTCCTGCTCTGGAGGGTAGGACTCAAACCAATGCTTCAAGTTACAAGAAAGGAGATTCCGACCAAACATCAGGAAGAACTTTCTGGTGGTGAGAGCTTTTCAATAGTGGAGCAGACTTCTTTGATAGGTTGCACTACCCTAAAACCTGCTCTGAATGTGTACAGTGGCTGGTTGTTCTGCAGACTAACTGTTCCACTTACATTCACCTTAATAGATACACCATGGTTTCAGCTCAAGAAGTCACATATGTGCATACCCAGGTCTTAGCAGATTGGCTAGTAGTATGGTATGGACTCAGGAAATGGCAAACATTTGTGGTCATTGTCTCTGATTGGCACAAGGGACCTTACCTTTGGGGACACTTCCGTTCTGGCAGTAGCCTTACCCTGCCCTGATTAACCACAGCCATGGCCCATTAGCCATTCTTAATTCGTATTCCAGTTTACAATATTTTCCCCTTTGAAATTGATTTACCCCCCACATTCTACCCACCACTTTTATAAGGTTATGTAACAAGCTAGCTAGTCAGAGTAATTCTTAAAGAGAGGTGGTGTTTTGTCTTGGAAACAAAGACCAAAGTTTATATTTGCTTTGCTTCTGATTCATCAAGAAGAATAGGGATGTATTTCTGTTGTTTTTTTAAAATATTTTTATTAAATATTTTCTTGGTTTACAAAAGTACATGCCTTGTCTCTTTTTTCAGGTTGTAGAATCTTTTTTACATTTGAAGTGAGATGCTAGTGTTGTAGGCAGAATAAAGTTGGGAAAGAAGAAGAATGGGAGAAGGGGGGCGGGGTAATACATGGTGTATATGTGGGGTTTTTATTTCAGCTTCACTTGGGTAGGTTCTCTTTCTATTTGTCTATTATATTTCCTTTGTATATATTTCTGTTTGTGTGTGTGTTTTAAGAAGTGTAATGACAGAAATGTCTATCAAGGATCAGAACTCAAACAGTTGCATTTGTTTGTCAAACTGTTTATCAGGTGAGCATTGTGGACAGACCCTGACTTTATATGTTTAAGAAAAATATATTAATCACTATGAAAATAGTAAAAAAAAAACCTCCATAATTAAAATTTCATAACATCTACATATGGCATTTACTTCTGCAGTCTGCCCAGCAAGCAAGGGAAGCAAGGGACCTTAGAACATGTTGATTGTTGAAACTCAATTCCTAGGGTCATTGCTTTGTCTCTGGCAGGTCAGGCAATGGCATAGGATGGAAAAATCTAATTTGTCATTGTGCATTGGTTATTTATCATTATTCTCTTCTTATATTGCTTAAATCAAAAGATATGTTCTTTCTTCAGTTTTGTGTTTGGCTTACAAAAATGGAACAACAACCCTTTCAAGAGAGCTGACATTTCTGCAAAGTGGCAAATAATTATTTCAGCCCAGTGAAATCCGAATGATCCATTGCTTCTGTACTAGATTATAAGATCTTGACTGGAAAATGATACAGCATGATGCTTTTAATGAAAGGAAATTCTCTCCACGTTGGCCTCTCTGAACTGCCTCCTCCATTTCTGAAACCATAAAAGAATAAGTGCCCTCCCATTAGTGCAGATTTTAGAAACTCATGCTGGTAGAGTTCAGATGCTATAAATGTTGATCAGCAGAGGCCTCTTTAGAAACCATCTGACCCCAAATCAAACCGTATGTGCCTGCAGGTGAAATAGAGATTGGAAGCATATGTCTACAAAAAGAACTGCAAGAACATTCATTACCTACCCACTAAATAAGCTTAACTGGAAGAACATAATTTTAATCTTAAGCATGAAACAAGCTGCAAAACAATAAGTCATGAAGGAATGAGAAGGAAATGTGAAAACAGTAATGACTTTTAAAAAATAAATAAGTCATTTTATTCCAGTCCTAGACCACACGCGTATCTGACATTTATTGCCTGAAGCCCTAGTTCTCAAAGCGCAGTCTATTTGTTTTAACAGAATTTTTGCTAGTGCAAGTTTTTTATTATTATAGAGTACTGGAAACTGGAAGCACATTTTTAACCAGATTAGCTTGCATCAGCCAGGTAATAGAGCACACTACAAGCACAAAGCTCATGAGGAACTAAACTATGGCATACCACAGGTATCAACGGAGCAAATTGTTATACAGTGGTACCTCGGGTTAAGAACTTAATTTGTTCTGGAGGTCCGTTCTTAACCTGAACCTGTTCTTAACCTGAGGTACCACTTTAGCTAATGGGGCTTCCCGCTGCCACCATGCCGCCGAACCACGCTTTCTGTTCTCATCCTGAAGCAAAGTTCTTAACCCAAGGTACTATTTCTGGGTTAGTGGAGTCTGTAAATGAAGTGTCTGTAACCTGAAGCATCTGTAACCCGAGGTACCACTGTATGTGCTTATGTACCCCACTGGCCAGGATGTGCCTCTATGCAAGATGACCAGGAAGTGTGCTCCACAGAGAGCAGTGGAACATAACTTCTATGTGACTGCCCCTTCTGTCCCTTCCCTCGGCATAGGGAGAAACTCTGCTGCAGATCTGTTAGGCAAAGAAACTGCTTCCATAATTGACCTGAACTAAGCATCCAACAAGTGGGGAAAGAGGAGAGAAACTCCCAAATATCATGCAAAACACACACACACAAACTCCACAAAATCCTGCCAGAAGAAACATATAGCGGAATAAAACAAAAGTTACATGAAAGTTAAACCAGTCCTACCACCAGTCCAAGTCAGATGCATATGCTGGGAGGCAGTGGCATCCCTCAGCCCTTCCTCCTGTTCTCCCTCACCATACCTTTATGTTGATGAAGAGAGCTGTGTTTCATGCACCTTGCCCTCAACCTGCTGATTTTCCTCAGGGACAAAACAGTGCCCTGTTGCTATAACTGATTCATTACTCTGTTTGGAATAGGTATGGACTATTGGACCTTTGCCAATAAAGGTCCGTATAGTAAAAGCCATGGTTTTCCCAGTAGTAATGTATGGAAGTGAGAGCTGGACCATAAAAAAGGCTGATCGCTGAAGAATTGATGCTTTTGAATTATGGTGCTGGAGGAGACTCTTGAGAGTCCCATGGACTGCAAGAAGATCAAACCTATCCATTCTTAAGGAAATCAGCCCTGAGTGCTCACTGGAAGGACAGATCCTGAAGCTGAGGCTCCAATACCTTGGTCACCTCATGAGAAGAGAAGACTCCCTGGAAAAGACCCTGATGTTGGGAAAGATGGAGGGCACAAGGAGAAGGGTACGACAGATGACGAGAGGACGAGATGGTTGGCTAGTGTTCTCAAAGCTACCAGCATGAGTTTGACCAAACTGCGGGAGACAGTAGAAGACAGAAGTGCCTGGCATGCTCTGGTCCATGGGATCACGAAGAGTCGGACACGACTAAATGACTAAACAACATTGGAGATTCATTCCCCATGATTGCAGTCATGGGATTGTTGTCTATCATATGACGGTGTATGTTTTGACTCCACAGAGTAGGAAGTGATGGAGACAGGATGTTTGTGTTACTGTGTTCCGTGAAGTGGGACTATTGTCCTTTGTTCTCTCTCTTTGCTGTCTGATGCTAGAGAGGGAGCCATGTTGCAGTGCTCCGTGTGTGTTTATATGTAAATAAAGTAGATTAGCCAAAATGCTGAGTTGCTAAGGTCTGTCATGCAAACTGCAAACACTCTGCGGATCCCTAAGTGTGCCGATGTCTGTTGGCATTGGTCGCTGTGATGTTCGGGCTGAAGAAAGCTTTTTAAGCTCCCAAACGAAAAACCAGGAGGGAGAAAACATGCCAGTTGGGCATGTGTCTCTGCCAGGGTCCTACTCGAGTGTAGGATGAGTTCCTGAAATGGACATGTGCCATTCCCCCCCCCCCCTTTGCCTCACGCAGCAAAATGCCTTGAGCTGGCCTTGGACAAACCTAATGGATTTTTTGTTCCTTGTATCTCAAGGAAATGGTTGCAGGAAATGCTATGGAGATAAGGCATACTCCTGCAATGGGGGGGGGGAGCTCTTACATGAAAGGTCCACTGCAAAGTGCAGCAATTTACCTGAGACACTAATGGCCTCTGGGGGCAATCATGTTAACATTCTGCAACAGGAAATATGGTTATTGCAACAAAGAATGGAGAGGAGATATGGGATATTACCAGAGCTTCCCGAGAATGAACTCTTTCAAAGGCAGAAAATGTATTCCTGTCTCCTCATTCCTAAACCTAGGTATTGCTAATATAATCCCATACATCATTTTATCCCATACATCATTGTCGTGTCTCTTTATTTATGGGCTGACTCCCGGGCCGGGGGGTTAGTGCATGGGCTCGTAAATAATTTTGGTGAATTGGACGTAATTTGTAGACTTGTTAGCACCTGCAAAAGAGATGAATCCTACTTAATTCAGAAGGCTAGCTTCTCTTGTTTTCCTGCAAGAGCAGCCTTTCCAGTGTTGGGGTAGTTAAAAATGCATGCCCTTAATCTCCCCTATTGTTCTGTGTGCGATTTATAGGGAAATAGCATATTTTGGCTAGTACAATATCTCGTCGTTTACTGACTGAAAAATAGCTAACCCTTTTTAAAAGTGAGTCCAAACTCAAGTTTGAATGCCCAAGTTTCCCATACCTTCTTTAATGTGAAAATGTGGAACTAAGAAAGAATTGTCCATCTAATCCTCGCAGAGAATTGAATCCCTAGTTGTTCACACTTTAGAAACATATGTGCTTCCTTGGCAAGATGCATTTGTGCCCATCTGTTCACATGGCATGAATTACAAACCCAATTTAATGAGATGATTGCAATAAGGTGTGCGAGGCTGTCAATGGGAACTGCTGGTGGGCACTCTGCATATTACCAAAAGTGCAGTTCCTGAACCCTTTTACACAGCATTGAATAAAGGATTTGTACAGTGAGGTAGCTCTATCCTTCATCAAAGCGTCTTGACTGCATTGAATACACGCACACCTTGGAGATGAGAAGAGATTAACCATCTGAATAGTAGGGTAAAATGGGTCTCAAGACAGAGAAGCTGTTGAATCCTAACAAATATAGGTAGTTTGGATTTTTGTTATCTTTACAAATATCAAGGGTCTCCAGTAATAATTGGAGTCTCACAAATCTCAGAGAGATTTATTTATTGTAATTTGACCCACTGGCTTATTTCCCTTGGGTGACTCTTCCTTTTCTTGTATTTTACAACTTACGCCAAGCAAGGAACTTTCAATCGTCTCAGGGGATTCCTTGGTTTACAATAACTTAGTCTATTTCTTTGCTGAGTGCCTGATTTCTCAAATATGCATTGCAATCATGTGCACAACTGACAGATGATCCAATATAAGGCATTCTGGGAATAAAGAAGCATATAGCCCCATGATGGGGCCTGAAACCCAATTGGAAGGAGTTCAAATAATCTGCATCCTCCAGATGTGCCCGGAGTTGTTCTGCAACCACCTGCTTGATCACCTTGTCTAGGAATGGAAGACTTAAGACTGGATGATAATTGGCCATAGTGGCCAGGTCCAAAGATGTTTTTTTTAGGAAGCAATTTGATAACCACCTCTTTAAGGCATTCTGGGAAGGCTCCCTCCAAGAGGGAAGCATTCACCACCCCACAGAGCCTTTGTGCAGCCCTGTCTGGCTTGCTTTTATAAGCCAGAATGGGCAAGAGTCAAGAAGACAGGTGGCCAGTTTTACTCATCCAAGCGCAGCCCGTCCACATCCTCAGAGGCAACAGGTAGGTATAGGAACAACCCCACTCTTTTTTCACAGTCTGAGCCTAAATCCTCTACAACTTTGATTCAACTCAAAAATTAGTTTGGCCCTTTCCAACATGCCCCACTTTCTTTCATTCCCCCAATACTTACCTTCCATCCCATAACAAGGACCTGGACAACCCAGCTAAACTGCAGCTCTCTCTCTCTCTCTCTCTCTCTCTCTCTCTCTCTCTCTCTCTCACACACACACACACACACACACACACACGTATGTATATACATAGACATTTTGCAAGACAGTCAGTTTCTAAAGGACATGATTGAGTACACAGTCCCAATCAGCATGGAAGACATACAATCCCTAGAATCATATCTGATCTACTGAACTTCACGCCAAAGGTTTGTGATTAGTATTCCACCAGGAATTGAGTGTATAACTTTACTTGCAAGGAGGAACATGCTTACCATTTTAAAACCCAAAACGATAAAGAATGTTTCAGAACTTTTGTGCAAAATGTCCATTCTGATATCATTTGCGTTGATGCCATTATTTTGTTGAAAAAGAAAAGAAGTGCTATTCTCAGAAAGGAAGTTTCAGTGCAAAGTTCATGGATTAGAAAGCCCCATCTCTTTCATGTACCGAAAGGGCTATTTTTACGCATTTGTCCTTGAACACATCTGGGGACTGGAGTACTTCAAGTTGAATGGATTTGCGCACAAATGCCCACATCAATAATAATATAAAAGTGGTTTGTACAATGTTAAACACAGTCCTTGGAGGTAAACTAATTAGTAAACTAGAGAGTTTTAAAACTCTCAAGTGCCATCTTTGAACTGAAAAAGACATCTACTAATGAAGTCCCTTGTGGATTAGAAGTCTGAATTTGGCAGCTCTTGCACTGTTACAGCTGAATTTCAACTAGGAGGATACAAAGGCAGCGGTATGAAAAGTTGCATCTCAAGGAGGGGCAGGGCGGGTGAAGGGGCATAGGAGTTGTAAGATTTTAATGTGACCAGTATTCCCTTGCATTTACTGGTGGTGGTTCAAACTATAAGTTGAAGATGTGATATAAAAGCACTGTTAGCTGAAAAGCGGACAAGGGGGAAAGCAAAAGTGCATGGTTGACTGAAATAGTGTAGTTCTTGATGGAATGTGTTAACTCCTTGAAACAACGTAGGATAGATTTTGTTGTTGTTGTTGTTTAGTCGTTTAGTCGTGTCTGACTCTTCGTGATCCCATGGACCAGAGAACGCCAGGCACTCCTGTCCTCCACTGCCCCCTGCAGCTTGGTCAGACTCATGCTGGTAACCTCGAAAACACTATCCAACCATCTCGTCCTCTGCCGCCCCCTTCTCCTTGTGCCCTCCATCTTTCCCAACATCAGGGTCTTCTCCAGGGAGTCTTCTCTTCTCATGAGGTGGCCAAAGTACTGGAGCCTTACCCTAAAACACAGTTATAGAATCCAGATATAATTCTAGGATAAGCAAAAACAAAAAACCCTCTCAGCAATCCACTTACGTTGGGGTGGGGAGAGGAAACTGATAGATACACATCATATGAGTGATTGGATAAGTAGGTTTTGTAACTACAGTATATATCTATGAGTAATTTAAAGCAATCTGCAGAATTCTTCTGAGATTACAAAACCTTTAACAATACTTGGGATGCTTTCGTTACATTTTAGAAACACGCATTTGGAAATAGCACAGAGCCAACATTTGTTTTCTCTTTGACTTAATCATGCATGACACACGTGGACACAATCTGGCCAAAATAAAACACTTTTACAGCCTACTAATTTGAACAAGTGAGATTTCCCTGTCCTTGTAAAGTGAATGTGCCTTTAAGCAGTGTAACTCTAGTTGGATTGTGCCTGGTGTTTATTCAGTATTACATAAAACTTTGTACTTTATTGTAGGTAGTGGGAGAGATGCTGCATATCTGGTATGAAAGACACTTTCCTCCCCCAAAAAGACAAATCAAAATGTGACATGAAACACTTTTAAGTCACACTGATGGGGGAAAGGGGGGGGGAGCACATGCTTAACCCCCTCCTGAAATCTTGGCAGAATTGTTCCCCCAAAGCTCTGAAGACTTTCCATGAAATAACGGGCAGCTTCTTGTTCTGTATTTCAGCTGTTTGTCACACAACATCTGGCTTTATGACTAGACATAGCTTAGAATTTCGAATGCAGTAGCAAAAATCTTTACCAGGATAAACATTCAATTTGGAACTCTGTACAAAGATCTCATAACTGTCTTAATCTCTGCAACAGAGTATTTTCATCTGAAACAATATAACTCACTGCTTAATAAGAAGACATGATTTATTACAGTGGAACCAGCACAGTTGCCAATATTACCCACATTATCTAACAAGCATTATATTTTTGTCAGTTAGCATGCTTTCCCCCTTCCCTCACTACTTAGGCTGAAGATTAAAACTGAGTTTGCTTTGGCAGACAAATGTATAATATCACAGCTACTAAAGGGAGATAGATTTGTCAACTGTACTCTTTCGGCTTGTAAGACATACTGTAGAAGCATGAGAGAGAATGAGCTTCTAGGCTGGTGGGATGAGAGAGGGAGAGAAGGGAGGCCATTGTGAAAACTAAAATGCACCATGGAACACAACCCACAGACAACCAAAACACAATCCATGGACAGCAATGGAATAGGGAAACTTCCTTAATACACCAAGCACTTGGCATTTCCTATTGTTGACATTTTGTCTCCTGAAACCAAATAAGTTATTATCATATAATTTACGTACTACCTTTTCTTTTCTTTTTTACTTCCAGGGAGCTAAAGGTGGTGTGCATGATTCTGCATCCCATTTTATCCTCATAACCCCCCTGTGAATTAGAATAGGCTGACAGACCGTGACTTTGGCAATCCTCACAGAACTCTAGCCCAATGGTTGCCATTAATTTGATTTGAATTGATTTTAGAATGAATTGATTTTAGAATGCTGTGTTACTTTTATTGTTGTTAGCCGCTCTGAGCCCGGCTTCGGCAGGCGGGATAGAAATAAAATATTATTATTATTATTACAGGGAAAGCCCCCTTGGTGCCCTTGGTGCAGAGCACCTTTGGCATCCCAGCTGCCAATTTTGGCATGTTGCCAACTTGTATGGCTTGTGCAGGATTGCCAAACAGAGCAGTGTAATTGGTTGTGTGGCTCCTAAGCTTTTTCAAGCACTGTCCATGAAAAGAGCCCAGAGCAACCTCTCAGTAAGTCTCATGATCAAGTAGGAGTTTGAATACGGGTCTCCTCTTTCCTAAACTGGCATCACACTATGGGCTCTCAATTTGCTTGAATCTTCAGAGGCGGGAGAAGTCTACTAAGCGCTCTCTCTCTCTCTCTCTCTCACACACACACACACACACACACACTATACTAATTAGATATTATATTGCCAACTCTTCTGGTTCTGTTGTAATAAATCATGCCATGTTCTTCTTAAACAGTGGCATAGTTTTTAAGAATACTTTGGCTACCTACACATCTTTCCATCACTTCATAAGGTGGTCTTGGTTTCTCAAAGCTCCTATCGGAAAATATATATACAAAGGGTACATCTGAGCATTTTTTTTTTCATTTTAATCGACTTAATGAGACACAGTGGGACTTTAAGTGCATGATATCCAAGGAATGTATGATTATATTGCTCCGACTAGGAATAGGGCAGTGTCAGGGACTCAGCGGGAGCGCAGGGAGGAGAGGAGATGGAAAGCGAGGGGGAGCAATCCGAGGGCAGCGTAGGAGAATATGACAGCAGCTCGATAGATTCCATGAGCCTCTCCAGCGAATCGGAAGATTCACAGAAGGGGGCGCCGATGGGCAGGACAAGGGGCGACCCAAGGGGGACACCCCAGAAGCAAGGGACCAGCGGGGACTCCCAGAGCAGCAGTTGCAAATCAGGACCAGCTTCCCCACCAGAGCGTAGTGGGGGGGAGGAGTTCCAGGTGTCAGAGCCCACACATGCACCACCAGCGAGAGAAGATGAGTCAGGGTGGACCACGCCTCCATCAGAGAGCGAGTTAACGGTTAAGAGGAAAGTTGCAGGCTGGGCGCGCGCGCCAAGTTCAAAGGTACAGGCGAGCGGCACAGAAGGTAGCCCGGATAGGGAACCAGGTCCTAAAGCCCGCCGGAAGGAGGGGCAAGAATCGTCAGGGTCAGCGTCAGAGGAGTCCAGGAAGGATGAGACCCTAGCGGGCAGGAGGACCCAGAGGAGAAAGGAATTTAGGAAGAGGTGGAGCAAAGCGAGAGTCTTAAACTGGTGTGGAGGGGGAGGAGACTCAGACAGGACTTCGCCGGTCTAAGGTCGGGACGTAGAGCTGCACGCTGTGGCTTTAAAATGGAGACTGAATCTCAATAAAGACTTTTGTACATAACTACAGCCTAGCGTTGGTCCTCTGTGAGCTGGGACCTGGAGGCAGCTCTGACAGTAAGTCCTGTCTCAAATTTCAAAGAACCTCGCAACGTGAGAGGACGCAGCGAGGGGCGAAGATTGGTGCTTCGCGAGCTCACAAAAGCAGCACAAGATGACTACAGAAGAACGACTGGCAGCTTTGCAAGAAGCAGTGGTACAACTTAACGCAGAAATACGAGCGGCAAGGAGGAGAGAAGAGGAATCAGATGCTGTCTGCAAGGATCTGCAAAACAGGTTGGAAATGTTGACTAAACAGGGGCCACCGGCAGCCAAATCCGAAGGAATCGGGCTCGGGAAGAGAGGGGGGAGCCTGGTGTCGCATTTCGATGGGAGTCTGCAGCAATATCCTAACTTCAGAGCAGACGTAGTTTTTGCGCTAAAGTTGCTGGAGAAGGACTTTAGAGATGAGCAGGAGAAAGTAGGCTTCATACTAACGCATCTCCATGGAGAAGCTAAAGCGTGGTTGCGCAATCTGTGGAGAGATAATGATCCAGCCCTCCAAAACGCAAAAGCCTTCATTAAGGCGATGGACGCTTGTTTTTTATCAGAGATAGATGTGGATGTCGCTAGAAGAGAGATTCACGGTCTGAAACAAGGCAGAGCCACTGTAAGGCAATATCATTCCCGCTTTTTTGCATTGGTCAACGCGCTGGGATGGGAAAAGGACTCAGCGTCCGTCAGGGACCTGTTCTGGGAGGGGCTCAACGGGGCTGTGAAAGACGAAATCGCAAGGGGGGAGAGGCCACGGAGCACTCAAGAAGTGGTCCAGAAGGCGCTGACGATTGGGGTGCGGCTGGAAGAACGTCCCTGGAGCAAAGATGAAGGGCGTTGGGGACGCACGCCAGCAAGGGCACCTCCTTTCTTTCCCAGAGACTCAGCGCGCGCTCAATCCACGCCTCCACTGGGAGGGGGAGAGGAGCCGATGGAGATAGGTGGTGCCAAGGCTCAGTCAGCGACCAGAGCCCTCACACCAGGAGCAGCCAAGGTGAAGCCTCCTAGAGGGAACAGGAAGTGTTACATCTGCGAAAGTGCTCAGCATATGGCAAAAGAGTGCCCCCAGAGGCTCCACAAGCACAATGCAGCCTCAGCAAAAGTAACAGAAGCAGTTCAGCAGAGGGAACCGCAGCAGGGAAACGACGAAGTCTGGCTGGAAGCAGAGCCGCTGGGGCCCAGCCAGACGACTCAGTGAAGCAGTCCCCAGGAATCTTACAGCCCACAGACCCCCTCCCGCCCAAACCAGTGGTGCAGCTCACCGCAACACTCCAGCTTCCCAATGGGCTCACCATGGAAGTGCCTATTACCATTGACTCTGGTAGCAATGCAGACTTTATGGGGGTGGATTTCATCAAGCAACATAGCATAGCGCTCCTGCCTGCCACGATGCCCCTGAAAGTAGTGACAGTCGATGGAAGAGAATTGCTGGGGGGACAGGTGGTACAGCAAACGCCGCCAATGGTGATGCGCATTGGAAATCACCGCGAAGTCATCAGCTTCAACGTCACCCAACTGTCAGACACGCCCATAGTGTTGGGCATGAGCTGGTTGGACAGGCACAGCCCGGCATTGGCATGGTACCAGCGTAAATTGACCTTCTGCTCCTCCTACTGCTCAGAACATTGCATCATGACTAACCAGGAGGACGAGGGGCAAGAGGATGACCCACAGCTACAACTGGGCATGCTGCAAGCGGTACCCGACAAGTACAAGGCGTTTTTGGAGGTCTTCTGCGAGAAGGAAGCGGACAAGCTGCCTCCCCACAGACCCTACGACTGCAAGATTGACCTCCTGCCGGGGGCAACGCTGCCGACCGGAAAACTTTACTCCATGTCTGAAGACGAACTGCAAGAGCTCAGGGAGTTCATAGATCACAATTTGAAGCGGGGATTCATCCGAGAATCCAAAGCAGTGGGGGGCAGTCCTGTGTTCTTTGTGAAGAAGAAGGACACGCCCCAGAAGAGGCTTGTAGTTGATTTCAGAATTTTAAATTCGAAAACCAAGCCCACGGCTTTCCCGATGCCCAAGATCGACGACTTGCTCGCGACGGTGAGGAAGGGACGCATCTTCACCAAGCTGGATCTACGAGGGGCGTACAATCTTATACGCATGCGGGAGGGCGACGAGTGGAAGACGGCCATGTTCACGCCCTTGGGCACCTATGAGTATAGGGTTATGCCCTTCGGTTTACAAAATGGCTCCCACTGCTTCCAAGCATTCATGCATCACGTGTTAGCGGGGCTCCTCTACAAGAAGTGTGTCTGCTTCCTGGACGACATTCTGATCTTCTCGGAATCGCAGGAGGCTCACGAGGGAGATGTCAAGGAAGTCCTGCAAAGACTACGGGAGCACAGGCTTTACGCCAAACTGGAGAAATGCCAGTTCGACATGACGGAGGTGGATTTCCTGGGCTACAAGCTGTCCGACAAGGGAATCGCCATGGACAGTGCCAAGGTACGATCAGTACTGGACTGGAAGAGCCCGCGCAATCGGAAGGAGGTCCAGAGGTTTGTCGGCTTTGCTAACTTTTATCGCAAGTTCATCAAGGGTTTCGCTATGCAGACGGCGGCCATCACGGACACCCTCAGCTCCAAGAAGAAGAAGTTCATCTGGACGGAGCAGGCGGAGCAGTCCTTTCAGAAACTCAAGCGTCTTTTTGCTTCCGAGGAACAACTGCTGCATGTGAACCCCAGCAAGCCCATGAGGGTGGAGACGGATGCCTCCGACAGAGCCGTGGGGGCAGTCCTGTTGCAGCGAGACCCGCAAGGGGATTGGAGGCCGTGTGCTTTCTACTCCAGGAAACTCAGCAAGTCGGAGCAGAACTACACCATCTGGGACAGAGAGTTGCTGGCCATTCATGCAGCATTCAAGGCGTGGCGGCACTTCCTCATCGGAGCCAAACACACGGTGCAAGTTCGCACGGACCATAAGAACCTGGAGTACTGGCGCACAGCGCGGTTCCTGAACCAGAGACACATCCGCTGGGCGGAGTTCTTTGCGGATTTCGACTTCAGGATAGAATATATCCCCGGAGACAACAACGTCATGGCTGATGCGCTATCCAGGAAGCCGCAGTATCTGGAGGAAGCAGCACCGGTAGCGGCCAAACACATTTTCGCACCCAAGGCGTGGGCATGCGCTTCTGCCACAGTAGACCTGGAAGCGATACGGCGCGAGCTGCTAACAGATTCCTTCGCGCGCTCCAAGATGGAGGAGGTGCGCAGCGGCACGGCAAAGGGCGACGAGTTCCAGATACGCGACGGACTGCTCCTCCGCAAGGGGGCCATCTACGTACCGGGAGATGAACTCCGCGCGACAGTACTGCAACAGCTACACGACGCACCAAGCGCCGGACATTTCGGCAAGGAAAAGACAGTGGAATTAGTAGCCAGAGACTTTTGGTGGCCCAAGATGCGGGGAGAAGTCGCGGATTACGTCACGAGGTGCGACACCTGCCAAAGGGCCAAGCCAGTACACAGACCGCCGGCGGGACTGTTAGAACCGCTACAGACCCCGTCCGAACCGTGGGAGAGGGTAGCCTTGGACTTTGTCACTGACCTGCCCAGCTCGAGGGGCAAAACAGCAGTACTCGTGGTAGTCGACATGTTCACCAAGATGGCGCACTTCATTCCTTGCGCGAAGGTGGCCACAGCGGAACAGACAGCCAAGCTGTTCATAGACCACGTGTTCAAGGTGCATGGCCTGCCACGGTCTATCCTGTCCGACAGGGGGCGCCAGTTCATCTCGAGTTTCTGGCGGAAGCTGATGGGAATCCTGAACGTCAAGGTCAACCTAGCGTCGGCAAGACACCCGCAGACCAACGGACAAGCGGAGAGGGTCAACGCCGTCATGCAGCAGTACCTGAGATGTTACGCCAACCAGCAGCCCTCGACCTGGGTGGACTATCTGCCCCTGGCCGAGTTTGCCTACAACAACACACAACACGTGTCCACGGGGGTGACACCGTTTTTTGCCAACCACGGGCGACATCCCAGGACCTTCCCGGGCTTAGAGAAAGAGGGGGAGGGGGAGCCACAGGGAGCAGAGGCATTGGCAGAGGAGTTACAGGAGGTCCATGAACAGCTCCGTAGACAGTTAGACCTAGCTAAACACGTATACAAGATGCAAGCAGACAAACACAGAAGAGTGGGGGAGGACATACGGGTAGGGGACTGGGTCTGGTTAGCGGCCCAGGCAGTGCCGGCCAGATCCTTAGCTAAGAAGAAGCTAGGACACAAGCAGTTGGGCCCTTACCTAGTCGAGGCACAGATCAACCCAGTGGCTTTCCGTTTGACACTACCGGAGGGTTCCAGAATGCACCCGGTCTTTCATAGATCGGTGCTAACGCCCTACAAGGCACCTCACAGGTTTCAGGAGCCAGGAACAGCTCCCAGTCCGCTTAGAGATGCACCCATGACAGGGGGGTCGCCGAGGGCGGGGCCACTCAACGAGGTGACGGAGATTTTGGACTCGAGATGGGGGGAAGAGGGCGTCGAATATCTCATCGCAAGGGAAGGTGCCCCGGCCAGCGCCAACAGCTGGGTGCCGTACTATGCGGTGGAGGAGCACTACCTCAAAGACGAGTTCCACGCACTCTTCCCACACAGGCCCATGCCGGAGGATTATTTTGATGAATATCTTTTCACCCCCACACTCTCAGCCAGTACGTTTCAGGGGTTCTCCTCGGCTGAGGAGACGGTTCCAGAGACTACCTCGCCGGAGGGGTCGGTCTCAGACTTGGGTGCGGAGCGCTCTTATTGGTGGGACACTCAACCCGAGGAGGAGTGGCGCAGGAGACTGCTCAGAGGGCCCTGGCACGCAGACTACCCAGAGGAAATGGGGGAACAAGGGGGCATGGAAGGGTTGGGGGAGGATCCTGGTTTCGAGCACGCCGGCAACGAGATGGAAGCGGAGGAGAGCGACGTCGATGTACCCGTCACGGACTGGCAGCATGCCAGGGGGGAAGACCGGTATCCGGCAGGCACCCCCATAGCATTGGAGCACCCGGAACCCACGCCAGAAGAGGGGGAGGGGGGAAGGGGGGGCTTCGAGGGGGGGATGGATGTCAGGGACTCAGCGGGAGCGCAGGGAGGAGAGGAGATGGAAAGCGAGGGGGAGCAATCCGAGGGCAGCGTAGGAGAATATGACAGCAGCTCGATAGATTCCATGAGCCTCTCCAGCGAATCGGAAGATTCACAGAAGGGGGCGCCGATGGGCAGGACAAGGGGCGACCCAAGGGGGACACCCCAGAAGCAAGGGACCAGCGGGGACTCCCAGAGCAGCAGTTGCAAATCAGGACCAGCTTCCCCACCAGAGCGTAGTGGGGGGGAGGAGTTCCAGGTGTCAGAGCCCACACATGCACCACCAGCGAGAGAAGATGAGTCAGGGTGGACCACGCCTCCATCAGAGAGCGAGTTAACGGTTAAGAGGAAAGTTGCAGGCTGGGCGCGCGCGCCAAGTTCAAAGGTACAGGCGAGCGGCACAGAAGGTAGCCCGGATAGGGAACCAGGTCCTAAAGCCCGCCGGAAGGAGGGGCAAGAATCGTCAGGGTCAGCGTCAGAGGAGTCCAGGAAGGATGAGACCCTAGCGGGCAGGAGGACCCAGAGGAGAAAGGAATTTAGGAAGAGGTGGAGCAAAGCGAGAGTCTTAAACTGGTGTGGAGGGGGAGGAGACTCAGACAGGACTTCGCCGGTCTAAGGTCGGGACGTAGAGCTGCACGCTGTGGCTTTAAAATGGAGACTGAATCTCAATAAAGACTTTTGTACATAACTACAGCCTAGCGTTGGTCCTCTGTGAGCTGGGACCTGGAGGCAGCTCTGACAGGCAGGATTTTGATTTTGTTTGCATACTAATGAGAAACTGTCTAATTTGCATTTTTCAAACCCATATATGCACCAAAACACAGTTACATTTCAAAATTTTGTGCTGCAATTTGCCAACCAATGTGTATAAAAATGTATATAATAAGCAAATAAAACTCACAAAAATGCATACATTCATGAAAACAATGTACAAAAATGCATCATATTAAGTCAGGAGTGGGGAACCCTTAGCGCTCCAGGTGCAGCTGAACTACAAATCCCATCAGGCCAGGGATGATGGGAGCTTTAGTTCAGCAGTATCTGAAGGACCAAAGGATCCACACACCTATATTAGTGGATATGGCTTGCCAAAATGTTCCTTTTAGTCAATTTGTATATTAGGAGAAATCTGCTCTGAAAGACTGGGGGGGGGTGTCACATGGACACATGGACTTTTAAAGAAGTCACATGGACTTTTAAAGAAATTGCAAATTGCTGTGAAAATGTATAGAACTGAATTTAGGATTGGAAAAATGAAAAAATGAAATTGATAGATCTATTTGTCCCTAGATCACACTGACATCTGGTCATGGCACTGTCTTCTTTGCAGTTGGCTGAAAGAGAACTCTTCTATGTATTCTCCTGCCAGAAGCTAGTTCTCTTGAAGTGTTCTACTTCTCCCTGCTGTAACCAAGAATAAGATCAGGTCATGTAATTGAAAAGGAAAAGAACAGCAAATTAGATCATTCTTATCTTCTCTAGGTGGAACCTTGTCCTTCCCTCATCTTTTGATGGCACTTCACACTACTTTGATCTTCTGTGCTGACCCCTTTTTTTGACACATCCTTTTGGTGGGGAAAGCGCAAAGAAGAAAAATATGGTACCTTTGGTCTGCTTCAGATAATAGTGAGAGGTCACAGCTCAAGGATAACAGCTCCTAACATTTGGAAGAACCCACCCACCCACAACATATCTGTTGATACAATAAAAGAAGGATAGGCAATTTTGAGGGCAGGGAACTTCTGTTACTGCTGCTGTTACAGCTGGTGACACATCAATACATTTATTTGTTGGATGAGATTTACTTTAAAGAAACATCTTTTGTTTTCTGAGTTTGCAGCTTCATGCTGCTTTATTGGCCCCTGTTGTTGCTACTGCTGTTGGCATCCATTTGTCTCTAAAGACAATGGAGTGCTCCCCCAGGTGTGAAGTCAAGCCACTGGAGAATCACAGCACCTGCTGTGGCTACAGAGACTTGTAACTCGTAACCGCTGCCTCCGACATTGGTTTCGCTGTGTTAGTAGCGCCAAAGGCATTTAGGGAATAATTTGATCAAATGATTGCATTAGAAAACAAGCGAAGGTGTGGCAGAATTGCCCGTGGGAAGGAGAAAAACAAACCACAATGTTCTATTTCATTTTACTTTAAGCAACTGAAACTGCAGTGTTATTATTATTATTATTATTAGCCCCTTCCAACTAGCATCCTAATAAATTGATTAAATTCACAGCTTCTTCTTTCAATCCAAGAAACAGCCAGCTGTTGCTGTGCTGTTGTTGTGCCAGCCCAGAAGCCAGCCACTAGATGGATGATGCAGGCACAGGCTATTCCAGGGACAGACAACATGGCACCCTTCAGAAGCTGTTGAATTCCAGCTCCCAACTTTGGCATAGCTTTATAAGAGATGTGACAAGGGTGATTTTTGAGTGCTCACTAGGACTGCCACCCCACATCACACTCTCCTTTGGAGAGGATGCCGAATTCATGGGTTCATAGTTAATAACTTTCTTTTAGACCATACATGGTTACAGTATTCGTCAGGGGGAAATTATTTCTTCTGCATTTGCAAGCCTTGTTGTCTGGGGCTAACCTGTGACATCCACTCATAGTTGTGAATCTCTAAGAAGGAGTGAATCAGGAAACCCTCCCTGCCCACCCTTTTGTGTGGGGTGGAGAGAAAGGCCACCTCAATTTATGTGATATGATTGGCCTTACCTGACTGGTTAACAGCTAGGTTCCCACACAGTCACAGTGCAGATAATCTGAATAAATAAACAATTCCATCCTGTGTTCATTCACAATTTCTATAATCTTCTTATTTAACTACTTACACTAAAACATATTTTCCATTAAAAAAACAAACATAGTTTGGGGGGCCACCAGGGGCGCATTGGAAGATGGCCGACAATACCATCTCTCCGGCTCACACGGGGTAATTAAGAGGCTGATATGAGAGTATGCAGCCTCCCAATTGTTATCCCAGGGAATGGGGAAACACTGCCTTGCCTGCGGTTGCCATAATTCACCCCCGAGTTCGAAAGAAGGGGGTGAAGGCATTAGGCACACAGCCTCCGTGGGAGCCAGCTCTCCCAGACGCTGTCTCTGATCGCGCAAACTGGCTGCAGGAGCTCGAAATAAACAATTAGAGAAGAAGCAAATGCACATATTTCAAGTGAAGAACGGGAGTTAAGACTGCTAACTGAAGTGACCTCTGTGAAGTAAGAGCGACCGGTTGGATTTAACAGGAATATATCATGAAGAAGATACATCAAAGGGTTGGTATGTCGGAACAGGACTGGATGGGGAGGGGGCTTTTTTCTTTTCTTCTATGTGATTACCCAAGAACCCCTCCCCAAGAAAGAACCATCGCATAACTGACCTAAGCGGGATGATTAAAAACTGTGTGGAAATGAATTATTAACCAAATGTTTGGCTTATGGAGATCCGGGGAAAAATAAGGGCTTTTGGAATGGCGCAGCAATAAAAAGTGAGTCGCCATGTTGGCAGGTTTTGTCGAAAGACTGATGACTGAGGAGGAGGAAGCTTTGGATTTGTTTCATATGGGATTTCTGGCAGAACCTCCTCAGAAGATTGAGAAAGGGAGTGACAGACCTGTGAAGATTAAAGAGTGTGTTTATTTATGGAAGTGATAAAAAGCGGCAGCTGTCTGAATATGACCCTTGGATGAATGGAAAAACCCACACAGGACTACAACTGGTTTCAACTTGCTTGTGGAGACTATCAGAGGTCACAAAGGAAAAGGAAAAATATATGAAAACAACAAGAAGAGATGTGGAAAACAACAAGAAAGGATTGGATAGAATTGTGAACATCATTTGGACAGATTTGTGGACATCAAAGCAGCAGCAACAAGATGATTGGATCCCTTTCGGAACTTGAAATATGGGTACCCCCAACAAAAAATTAAAATTTGGCTTTGTAATTTGGAATTAATGTGATTTGATTTGATTGGTCTGTTAATAATTTTTTTTTAAAAACCACACATTTTGAAACACTTTTTTAAAATTCTCACATTTAAAATATATTTTCAAATTATTTATTGTTAGTTATTTTAGCCAATGTTTTGGACTACAACTCCCATTATTGGTCAAGGGCAATGGGAGCTGTAGTTCCAAAACATCAGGGGGACACCTGGTTGGGGAAGGCCGTGAAGGCAATCTTTTGAAACATGTAGCAAATACTTTAAAGACCACATTTCCCCATAAGTGCAATGAGGCCTTACTAAGCCTAAATGCACTAATCAATTAACTGGTGTAATTAGGCAAGTAAAGCTTCCATTGCAGATTTAAATTCGTTATATAAACCAATTGGGACTCCTGAATTCCAATCATGCATGCCACCTGCATCCTCCTTGTATGAAAAGTGATGAAAAAGAAATGATCCAGCACTCCAGACTTACCACAACAGGCAAATGAGACAATATGTTAGCCCAGTATTCAGGAAGCAGTAGGGTGAAACATGCTTGCTTTGCCACATTGTCCTTGCCCCCATCAGCTGTAGCATCAGACATTCATGCATTGTTCAGGAGGTCTGAAGGGAGATGTTTGAACTGAATGAGCAACACATGTAGAGTAAGTGTATAAATGTAGGCCAAACATGAGGCATCAATGTAGCTATTTTGGTGCCACCACAGGCAGAGATGGCAGAGGGGTAGGCAACAGAAGACTAGCCAGTCTGGTTCACCCCCAGGGAGATGGAGTTGTGCCTTTCAATTAATTCATGTTGGATCCTTCCGTTCTTTAAATCTTTTAAGGCTGGAAAGGGCTTGCATTATTTGCCCCATAAAAGGAAACACACTTTGACTTTGGGGGGCAGAGTTACATGAGTAAAATCTATTTATTTTATTCATTTACTTATAAATAATTTGTATAATGCAATCTCATAAAAATACTAAAGGGACTCGCATGAATTGTAATGGGGGGGGGGGGAGAGAGAAATTAAAATGGATCACCAGCTGACCAGGGCAGAAAAATGTATTTTCCTAATTATCTGCATAAGCCTGGCAGCAAAGAAAATGTTTGAAAGTTAATATTGAAGGTGTGTGCCAAATCTCTATTGGAAGAGCATTCCACAAGTATGGGACAATAATACTTAAGGCTTGGTTTTGTTTTGAGGTCAAATGGTACTCACCAAATTTGGGGGAAACCAGTGACGTCCCTACAGGTGATCTCTGAGATTGTACTAGGGTGATTGAATAAGGATTCACTTAAACGGCATCAATGAATTTTTTGCTGTGGTTCTTAAGCCATTCATACACAGACCATAAACTGCTTTTAAAATAAATTTAATGAGGGGCCACTAGGTGGCGCATCGGAAGATGGCTGACAATAACATCTCTCCGACCCACACGAGGTAATTTGGAGGCTATGATGGGGGTAATTAGCCTCCATAACCCCCCCAGGATTATGGGGGGGACGGCCCTTGCCTGCTGTGCCCTATACCACCCCCGAATTTGTGGGGGTGGGGGCACTAGGCACAAAGCCCTCCTGTGGGATTTTCAGCACTCCTTGACGCCGTCCCCGATTCGCGCCGCTGGTTGCAATGATCTTTAAAAGAAATAATTTGGACATGATTAATTGCACATACATCAAGGAAAAAGGGGAGTAAATACTGCTGACAGAAGAGATCTCTGATAACAAGACAACAATAAAATACGAGAAGAACGTCAAGATACGGTAATGACTGAGGGGGGAGGGGGGGAAAAACCTGCCTCTACCTTTTTATGTGATTTAACAAGAATCCCCCTCCCCTAATGAGTCAGAAATTAAGGACTTAAGCTGTGGATTTAAGGCTGTGTGGAGATAAACTTTCGATCCAAAGCAATGTTTCAAGATGAAGCTGGAAAGCTAAGAGTTTTGGAGTGACGCAGTCAGGAAAAAATGCCGTTCGCCATTTTGTGAGGCATTGTGGGAGCTCTTGGGTCTGGGAGGAGAAAGAGAGAAATAGAGTTGTTTACATATCGTGAATCAACTCCTCAGTGGGACTTAAGAGCGACAAATGCCAAAATTTACAATGGATAAAGTGATGTTATCTACGAAGGAGATATATGGAAACCATCTGGACTTAGTGGAGGAACGGGAAATCCACACAGGATTATTACACTTGCTATCGGCTTAAGGAGACTAACAGAAGAGATCGTAAAAGAAAAAGAGAAATTATACGAACAAGATATGATGTGGCAACACCAAGATAAGACTGGATAGAATTATGAACTTGGGACTGATTTGGACATTAACGCAGTAATAAGAAGATGATCTGAATTCCCCTTTGGATCTTGAAGTATGGGTTCCCCCAACAAAATTTAAAAATTTGGCTTTGTAATTCGGAATTTATATGATGTGATTTAATTTGATGTGATTGGCCAGTTAATAAAAATTATTTAAAAAAAAATAAAAAAAAATAAATTTAATGAGATGTGAGATCCGATCATGATCTCCAACAACTCATCTAGTCTGGTCCAAAGTTATTAATGGAAACTGTCCTCTGAAGACCTCAGAAAAGCAACTCTATTGTGGTTTTGAAACATGTGCAATTTATTTAAACAACATTAATTAACTGATCGATTGCTTAAAACGAGCCCATTAAACTGATTTCAAAATCATTAATTTGCTGACAGACCTAGATTTTTTTATTTAGCTTCCTAGGTTGCGCCCATCTCAGCCTCAGCCATCACAGCATAGGTTAAGGGTTGGTTTGCACATTGTCACATACATGCCACGGTCAATGCACAGATTGCAAAACATGTCACCTGCCAACAGTGTATGCTAAACATGCACACACGGAGGAGCTCCAATTGGCCCATCCCTTTCATGTAGGTATTGAGTAATAAATGAGCTGCTCCATGCATTGTTAATTCATTGTGCAATGTAGGTGCATCTCTGGCTGCATGCCTCACCCTGCTGATCTAGGAGCTTGCTGCTGTCATCTCTGACATTGCCAGTCACCTTGTTTAGAAGTGTGGAGTGAGGGCTGAGTTCATACCTCTTTGCCCCCCAGACCTATTCAGTGCTAGTCCTACTCTGCGTAGACCCATTGAACTTAATGGAGCCAACTAACTACGGTTCATTAATTTTAGTGAGTCTACTCTCAGTAGGAATCAGTTGAGTACAACACATAGGGCAGGAGGCACCTAATGCGACCCATCAGCAGAAGTCCCGCACAAGGACTTCCACTTGTGCAATGGGGCTTTCCCCACTCTTCTTCCCTACATGCCCATGCATCCCACTGACATTGGCTTGGGGAAGGGAGGGTGTCAGGAGAAACCCCAGTACAGCATCATAGTATGATGTTGAATTCCACTCTCAGCATGTATTTGCTCAGATGCTTCGCAATCCAGTAGAAAATGCCAAACAATCACCTAGTTGAATCCAGGACAGGGCATGTGTGTCTAATTCTCTATCAAATGTTTTGTTTGTTATTCTGCAAAGCATCTCTGGATAAACATCCTTAGCAGTGTTGAAAGTAATCCTCTCCGGAATTTTTTTTTATTTTTATTTTGAAGCTTTACACTACAATTGTAGAACTACTTCCATACTTAACAGAGAATTATCCTCTCTCACTTATATTTTCTGCACCATCAGAAATGCACAGCTCATTAGGACCTTCCGACTAGTTCATAAACAAAGTCTTGTATTGTTATCATTACTACCTAATTAAAATATATATAAATTGAGAATTTTATTGCAGCCCATAAAGCTTCTGCTGCTGCAAGGTTATGCAAAAATTACTATTCAGATTTCAGCTGATTGTACTTTTCCATCTGTAGCACCATTATAAATTAACCTTAAATAATTCTACCGTCTCCAATTAAAATAAGTCTACTGAGAGAATATCCACAAACTAACAAGCAAACCTTTTTATTTGCAGAAACACCTTTCTGGGCAATTGATGCATGTTATTTTATGTTGGCAATATCTCTGAAACATAAAATATATGCACTGGATTTTAGAGGGGTCTGGGCAGGGATCTGTCCTTTAGTGTTGTATAAATGGCCCTGTACACTTGATGCTGCTATCAATAAATAAATAAAAACAACATCAACAACTTTTGCATACAAGTTTATGCTGATCACCTAGCATGAGACAAGCTCATGGGAGAAAGCAAGGGCCTAATCATTTCAACATAAGCACTTCTTGGTAGCATGCTTGTTTCTCCAGCTCGCCTCATTTGAATCTGAATTTCTGGGACAAATCCCAAGAAAGGTTCATGTCGTTCTGAGCTTTTTCTGAGCAAGCCTGGAACAACTCACGACATGGAAACTGACTCACAGCAGATTGAGCTGATGTGACCCCAGCCTACGTACCCTGGCAAAGTGGCAGGAAGACCAGAAGCAGGGAGAAGAGACCCTGCAGGCATCTCCGATGCTTGACTACCTGATCTTGACCTGAGCATTCCCAGCAGCTTTTCTTATCAGGGCACCCAGAAGTTGCAGTTTTGTTTTGCCGCCCTTGAGAATTTGGCAGGCGTCAAATTCAGCCAGGTTTGGACCCAGCTCCTAATGGGTTTTTGGATTTCCAAACTTGGAGATTTCATCTTCCAACCTATCCACCACCTCCATCCCAGTTCTAAAAGTTGGGCCCACTGGAACAGTTGAGCACATTCTTATATTTCACCCACTTGATATCAATAGGAAGATGTAGTGCTTGTTTGGATAGTTTGCTGGCACGGGCGCATAATGACCATGGCAGTTCTCATGGCAAATTAATGAGTTGTTTTTTGTTCTGCAGGAAGGTGGGAGTGAATTTAATGACACAGTGTATGTTATTCTGATGTTGCTCCTTCCATCTCTAACCATTAGCTCCCACAAAAATCATCTATAAATGGCCTAATCAAGGACCATTTTCCCAACAAAAGAGAATGTACCAAGCTATGCACTTAACAAAAGGCACAGGGTGTCTACTTAATAATTTCAATGTAACAAAAGAAACTGGGTGTTGAACATGATCCCCCATGTAATAAAAGTTTAACAGAGGCACCTGAGCACAATGATCAGCACAGAAACACATTTCATTGCATGAGAAAATGATTTGCTGCATGAAAAAAGGACAGGACAAATATTACCTTTGTATGTGGGGCAAGGACAAGTGGAGTGGCAGGTGGTGGTGGGGATTCACACATCCCTAGTTATTATATGTCATGTGTTTGAGTTATAGAAATGGAGCTGTACCAGCTCTGGGCCTCTTCTATTGTGTCATTTGGCTTTTATTTACAGAGCTATGTTCAAATCCTCATTTATACAATTAAAAAATTGGAAAGCTCATCAACTGTCAAAGGTACTGTACTCGAGGCATTTCTCCCTCAAAAGCAGCGATGAAATGAATGAGCAACATTCAGTGAAATGGAGGCGATAATTATGTATTTTAGAGAACAGAATTAGACAGATAATCCCAAATGCTATATAATCTCCTTGAGGGTTGCATATTGTGCAATCTCTTGTAAAGCCTGTTTGTTTGTTTGTTTGTTTGTTTGTTTGTTTGTTTGTTTGTTTATGTCTGACTGTCATCTATCTATCATCTATCTATCATCTATCATCTATCATCTATCTATCTATCATCTATCATCTATCTATCTATCATCTATCTATCTATCATCTATCTATATCTATCTATCACCTTTCTATCTGGAATACTTCATGAATTTGTGTGCTATCCCCTCACAGGGGCCCTGCTAACCTTTTCTATATTGTTCCAATTTCATTTTGTGCGCTGCCAAAGCAAGGATTCTATCTGTATAATTTTAAAAATTCTGTTTTCCAGACATCAAATGGTAGGTTTGTAGACCACATAATAATGATTTGAATGGCATTTGATGAGCAGGTAATTCTATGATGAGCAGAACAGTCAAGTAAGATTCAAGCATCTTCCATTTCCTGGAGTCTCTGAGTCACATTAGACAAGATAATTACTACCAGCACACTATACAGCCTCATTTTTCACATAGTAAAGATTTAATGTTGAAGTTGTTGTTATTTAACTAGTTTTTCTATTATTCTGTAAGTAGCAGGGGCTTTTTGTTACATTTTTTAATCAGTTATATTTTTGCATAAATGTAAAAGGGTTAGGTGCTTTCAAAAGTGATGCAAGGAACACTGCCAGAATATATACTTAATGCAGCATTTAATGTAGGAAGCAAGTATACTTAACTTAAAAAGCCATGGCAATATGACTTATTTAATCTTCGTGTTGGGTGTGCATTTCCCAGATCTTGGAAAAGAGCTGCTATTTAAGAGCAACACTATGGTTCCATCACTATTATCACAACTTTTGGTAATGATAAACATAGTACTGATCTCATATGACGGTATCATAGCTTCCACTTGTCATAATACTTCTGTGAGCATCAAAAGACTAATGTCTGAACATGCATATTGCAGCATGTGTGACAATGAGTTGGGTTTTTTAAAACAACTTTTTAATGGAATTTTTGTTACATACAAAAACATGTATGCTGATGACACTCAGCTCTACTTCTCCGTAACTTCTGAATCAGGAAACCAGGCAGTCCCTGAGCCACTGCCAGGAGGGGGGGGGGTGCAGGGGGTGAAATCTGAGCTTGGATCCTGTCAAGGCGGAAGCACTGTGAGTGAGTAGCTCCTGTGTGCGAGAAATTGGTTAGTTCCCTACCCTGGATTGGGTTGCTCTCCCTAGGGATGGTCCATCCCATTTCAACACCTGAGAAAAAATGGGAATTAGTGCCTCCTGCCCCCTGCCTGCTGTGCCCCACTTCTGCAGTCACTAGGCCCTGGTTCTCACCAAACTCCATGGGAGCATGGGTGCTCCTTCAAGTGTTGTCACTCATTTGGCTTCTCTGCCCAGGGGTGGGGTAGTCAAATGGCTATACTGCATGCCAGAAAGACTCCCTCTCAGTGGCAGAAGCAGTGGGACAGACAGAGTGCCACCTCTTCCACAACTGCCACCTGAGGCAGGTGCCTAACCCAGTGTCATGGGTAGGCTGGCTCTGTCACTCCCTCTGATGGTGTGCTGTTTGGGGATGCTTCTGGGTCGGTCACTGGAGGCTCAGGTAATCTCAGTGGCTAGAAGTGCCTTTGACCAACTGTGACTGGCTTGATAGCTACAGCCATTCTTGGACCGAGAGAGTCTGGCCACAGGAACTGATGCACCGGTTACTTCGAGACTGGATTACTGCAATGCACTCTATGTGGGACTTCCATGGTGCTTGATCCAGAAGGTGCAGGGAAGGAAAAGAAAAATGGAGGCAGGTATAAACTAGGAAAGGATATGTGATTGTTTCAGTCACACATGTGTACTACATGGCTACAGGTTTAATTGCAGTAGGGTGGGAGGACTAAGGAACTGAGCCAAAGAAAATATTTGAAGAGCTATCTGAAGAAAGTAAAAGAGGCGTTCAGAGAGGCAGTTCCAAGCAGCAGCAGAAGCAAGGGAGAAAGGGCAGAGTCTTTTGAAGGAGGTGGAGACCTTTGGATCACTGAGAGTGGTGCAGCTAGATGCAAGAACCACCGAAAGCTTTGAAAATAAGGATTAGGAGCTGATGGTGGATCTGGGAGCAGACAGGAATCCAGCAATGGCATTTAATGAGGGGTGTCTAAAGAACAGAGTGATGAAAGGAGACCAAGATGCACACAAAAAAGTAAACACATACACTTCTTCTGTGTGCATCATTATCAGCCATGAGACTATGCAGCATATGCTATGAGCTATGAGCATATCCAGACATAGTTAATACATGTTTAGGTAGAAAGTTTAAAGAACACACACAGGTTGGCTGTAATCTCTCCCCTTCCATGGTTTTCACTGTACTGTATACACATTCAGACAAGTGGAAAGTGGTGCAGTATGGCTGAATCAGGAAAAAAAATAGACTAGAATGTGATCCATCAGTAGCAGCTGGTGTGCCATACTGGCAGAACCAGTTTGATTGGCTGGTTAGCTATCATAAAAAGGGAAAGTAATCCCCTTTCTTTAGTCTTATGGACCATAGAAGTCAGCCAGTCTCAACACAAATGAAAGTAAAAGGCAAATTTTAATCTGCAATCTTTGAATAGCAACGCAGAAAGACAGTCAGAATGCTGAAGCTGGGAAAGTAGGACAACCAAATTCTAACGAAAGCTGCCACTCAGATGTGAACAGAAAGTAGAAATGAAGTTTACAAGGTAATTTGTAACTGCCAAATCAGGAGCAGCATGACATTGAACAAGCTGGTGCCAATATTGCTCTCATATTCGGGCAGATCTCAGAGCATTAATTGCATCAGTGGCAGTGATGGGTCCTGCAGCTCAATTGTCCATTCACTTGCATAGTCCAGAGACCCTCATGGAAACGTGGAATTTGCAAAGACCCAGATCTAATGCTCAGGGAAACAGGCACTGTCATTTCCTTCACTTCACAACTCCTAGAAGAGAAACATATCCCTCTCTTCTTATACTGTTCCCTGAAAGTACAAAGCCCATCCAGCTGCTTCTTCTTCTTCTAAGCTTAGGTCATTCTTCTCACATAGACATTTACCTTTCTTCACGTCCTACAGAAAAAAATCTTACCTTTCTTAGAGATGATGGCCACTATAAATAACAACCAGGAAGCCCATTCATATGCCAAGTAGGAGCTTCTGAACAGAACGTGAATGATTGGGCCATGTTAATGCATCGCCACCACTTGTGAGAAATCATCTCCATACAAGGGATATCTCTGTGGAGACGATATTTTGGGTGATGATCACATCAGCTTAAAAAGAAGGTCATTCACAGCCCTTGCTGCAAGGATAGCCTTTGATGTGATGGTGTTACACTCTCCCCTCTTTTCCAGGCAATGGAAAGTTCCAGGGGCGCAGCACTTGCTGAGATTTGTTTCTTTGGAAAGAGGCCACTGAAGTTTTTGGTGTTTTGCAATAATTGATTATTCACAAATATACAGGTTGAACATAGATAGAGGCATGGTTTAAGCACTCCCAATGGACAGCAAAAGCTACTGTCCCACATCTGATCTCCAAAGACTTTTCCTAGCATCTTCCTGTATCAAGAAGCAGACCATAATTCTGGGTTGAACAACTTGGACTATTAATCCTAACAAAAGTTGTGCCTGGAAACTTGGCCACTTAACCCTCTCCTATCCAAACTCTGAATCTTAGAACAATATTTTGGACAATCCCATGCAATCATTGTTACACCTGGCCACAGGTACTTGCATTACATATAAACTGGCCAGAGCTTTGAAAATTCTTGAATGTCTCACATTAAATAGAATAAAATGAAAAGAAGCAACACTGAACAAATAAAGAGAATGAACACTGGACAAAATTCCAGATCAGCAACTTGTATCACAAACCTAAACATGTCTGCTTAATAGTAATCCCTCTCAGGTAAACAGCTATAAGACTGCCACCATAAGCATTCCTCCATCCCAAGATGCACACTTGTAATCCAAACCATTTTCTTGGATGTTTTGCATTATTTGGTTGAGTTATTCCTTCTCAGTTTGCTCACTTGATTCTTCTGATCACGGTAGAGAATGTTTTATTACTTGATTAGGATGTACTTCCCCTGAGATCTCAAGGATTGGTGGCTAGGAAGAAATTCATGCTGCTGTAGTTCCTTCTTTTCAAATGCATTTTGGGCCAATAATACATCTTGCTCTTGATTTCTTCTGTGCCCAGCAGCATCCTAGTGTTAAACAATGGAAAACAATTGTGCCATTTCCCTTTTAACCCCACATTTCCTGCTTAGGGAAAGGGAGTGATTCCTTCTTCCTTCTGCAGTTTGCGCATTAACAGTCCCTTCTTTCTAGATATCCAACCTTCTTTCTAGATATCCAACATCAAGAAAAGCAAGTCCCAATGGTTACCTTTCCTAAAGAGACTTATATTTTCCTAAAGACAAAGACACACACACACACACACACACACACACACACACACACACAATAGCTTGGAAAGGCTTGTCAAAGCATAGCAAATTAAGATCAAAGCCGTAATAAGGAAAATAACAAAGTCATGCTTCTGTATTAAAAGCGAGTTAGGGACAGTGAGACATTTTTATGGTACTTGGCAATGCATGCCTCAGTCCTGATGAGACCAGCAAGATGTAACTGCAAGTCAAATCCCCTTGGTATATTTGAAAACGTAACACTGAGAATTTGGCTATGCACAAAGTACAGGGACATTCATATAGACAAACACTTTTTTTTTAGTGGAAAGGCATTTTGACAGTGAGCAATAGGAGATCCAATGGCATCAGGTGAGGCACTCTAAATAGACTGTCATCTAACATGGTTACTTGAAAAACTCCACTCCGAATGGATTAAAATCTATATCTGCAACTTTAGCTGACTTACAGGACTCTTCTGTAGCAGTGTGCTCCTGTTGCTGCCAGACTGATTGTTGATGCAGAAGTGGTGCTGTGTAATAATATGAACCTTATTCAATTGTGTACAAGGGCACAGGGAAGGACTGGCTGAGGTCACATCTACTGGCTCCGGCTGCAGCCTCAGCACATTCAAGTGTGTCGTTTGCTCTGACCCCTATGTATATACAGCCAAATGTGCATAGTATGCATCAGCAATGGGGAGCCTTTGGCCTTCCAGAAGTTGTTGAACTCCATCAGCCCCAGACAGCATGACCTAATAAAAAGAGGAATGTGCTCAAAAGAAACCAGAGACCTGTTGTCATCTGAAAAGAGAAGGAAGAAAGAGCACCAACAGGCACCAACTGGGAACTTTCAAATGCACAGAGGGAATGTGAAGGAATCAAGGTGGAGAGACTTATGGGGAAGAGCTGTTGCTCAGTGGTAAAGAATCTCTTGTGGCTTCCAGTTCCTGTCCTGTGCCGTGGCGATAGCTCTCTCAACATTGGAGAGAGGCACCTGTACTTGGTTGGCCAATGGCCAGATTCCATATAAGGCCACTTTCTAAGTTTCTAACTTAACTCAGGTGAAGAGGGAATCCTATGGAGGGAAAGTAGGAACTTCAGAGTGGGGAAAGAACTTACTTCTGGTGTAACAAAGCAGTACTTCTGGGAGAGGAATTCCTAGGAGTGCAAGGCTCTTAAATACTAGCCCTGATGGCTCTGTTCTGCCTCCACAGGCAGAAATGCTTCTGAATATCAGTTGCTGGAAACCATGGGAGGGAAGATTGCTCTTGTACTTGCAGTGGCGGATCTTAGGAGCCTCATATTTCAGCAGCACCCCATCCATTTTTTTTTAATATAATAATATTTATTAATTTTATAAAACAAAAATCCACATGGATAACAACAAGATCTTTCTCATTAACCACGTTTCATTCACATCTTTGGACTTCCTCACATCTCTTGTTCCTGCTTTCTAAACACATAGATTTTTCTAGCAAATTATTCACTTAATTCAATTTATATCATTTAATTATCCAATATTAAATCTCAAATCTTATAATTTAAAACACTCTAGTTCTAACATATTGTTCATCCAAAATTTGTCTTTTCTTTCAGTCACATTTAAATTTATATTCTTTATAACTAATTTGTTGGAACCATCTTATTGCGGATCTTACATCTTTCTTAACATTCATACAGTTTACAATATTTTTGTAGATAGTCCTTAAATTTCTTCCAATCCTCCTCCGCCAATTCTTCTCCCTGGTCTCCAGCAGCACCCCATCCAATGCCAAAATTCCGTGCTCCTGCACCTCTCTGCATGCAAGACTCCATGCCCAGCATGACCAAACTGATCACATTTCCCTAAATCCACCTCTCATGCTTGGGTCCTGCTTATGGGTTTCCAACAGGCATCTGGTTGGCCACTGTAAGAACAGGATGCTGTCACTGGCCTGATCCAACAGCCTCTTTTTGCATTCTTACATTTTTATGAAGATTGCCAATGTCCTCTGCTTGGTGAACAAAAGGAATGGGAAATGAAGGGAATGGGACGACAGTGGTTTTTTTCCTTATCCCATTATGGGTTGTGAGTATAAAAGTTTGTGGTTTTTGCATCCTTCAGGATGTGGGTGCCTCACATTAATGGGTGCTAATGCATTCAATGTGAAGGTTTCACAATGCTTCCTGTATGATGCTTTTGCTCCTTAGGGCTCTAGGAAGCCTGTCCATAGCTGTGTCATACAGCTTAATTAGATTGGAACCAGTGGAGAGGAAGGCTTGTTTGCATTCTTTGTCTGCTGAACTGAAGTGGAAACTACTTCCATAGTCTATGGTCCTAGGGAACAGCCAATGTAACCTTGCTGCTTGCTTGCCCTTTGTGACCAGTCCTCTGCTAGATCACTTTTCCAGACAAAAACAGAAACTTTTTGAGTCAAGGTGCTAGAGAAACACGCAAGGCAAAGAAATGTGCTCCCTTGGCAACAAGATCTACCTGTGTAAAAACAGAGCAGCGTTCTGTATCCAGCTTAATGATTAATTATAACCAATTAAAATTATATTGGTAATGTATGTTTCATTTCAGGTTAAACAACATATTTCTGAGAAATGTTCCTATAATTGGATCCAGGGTGCATGGAAGCGTTTGGATGTCAGACTCACTTTTGACACCACTGGTTTAGTGAGGCGTAATCATCTGAAAATACTTGACAAGCTTTCTTAACAATGGAAGTAATTAAATCTTCCATGGTTAGGTAGGATAAATGCATTAAAAATGACAGCTATTATTCCAAAGTGTTTGTTTTTCTTTCAAACAGTACCTGTGTATAAAACTTTCCATATACTGGCCAAAGGTTTTTATATATTGGCAAGCCGCGCTTCCCCAACCTAGTGCCCTCCAGACCTTCCTTGAGTATGAATCAGTCATTTTGTAATGTATACTGAAATTGTGTGACTTGGTGTTTTCAAGATTTGTTTTTGAATCTTGGTGTATGTCTTTATTTCTATTACACACTTCACTTCTTATAAATAAGTACATAAATAAAAATAACTCGGGAAATGCCACTTTGTCTGCTGATATAAAAATATTGACATGTATTTTTTAGCAACAATGAAAGCTACCATGGCTGGTATGTGGAGTGCTTTTGATCTAATGAGGTTCAATGGTTAGCTGAAGTGTGAGGCTAACTTTTAGGCAGACAATTAGCCCATCAGAGATTAATGGATTCAGGTAACTGTAGTCTGGAAGCTTTTGTGCAATGGCTCCAGTTTGTAATTCAGGCAGGAAATCAAGTTTTGCACCTTGCCAAGCCGCCCAAATATCATTAGTTTAGCTTATTGATCTTTTGACAAATTTCTAATATCTTTCCAGTTCTTAGACATCTCTTTCTGTTTTCCTCTACAGATACTTACATGATGGTGGAGTCATCTGTTTGGTACATAATGACTCATAAGCTAATTCTTCTTGTTGCTTTTTAAATCACAGTTATTATAGTTTCGTTGTGTTGTGTAAGCATTTATTTTATATTTTGTATTGATTTGCTATCTTGCGCTGGTGATGTATCCTTTTTTTTAATTGCTGCTTGCTAAAACTACAATGAATAAAATAAGTGACATCAATTACGTCCAATGAAAGGAAGAGATGCTATAACCATAAGGCCCGTCTTAATTCAGCAACCAATATCAGAGCTAATGAGGTAAGGGGAAAGTGTTTTGTTTTTTTACAAAAAGGTAATGACCATATATGTAAACATTCCGATAATAAACCCTTAAAGGCCAAATCCTCTGTAGTGCATTTCAAACATATGTCAAATGTGTTTTGACACAAAGGTCATCATCAGTGGCCTAATATAACATCACAGAAACTGGGTGTGACAGATCTGTTAAAATAAAAGAAAAACATTGATAGGTCAGCTCTTCTAGAATTAAAAACACAAAAAAACCCCAATGAGCTAATACTCCCTAATAGGCTGCATGCTACTTCTAAATAGTACAGACAGCATGCCTCTAAATAGTAGTTCTTAGGGATGACAAGCTAGCCTGCTCCCTAAAATATCACTGGTTTGCTCATTTCTATATACAGGGTGCCTACATTCTTCATGTGCAAATGGCTTTAGATACCTATTAGGTCCATAAATTACCATCATATATTCAACACAAAAAACAGCAACAATTTGTTGTTGACAAAGGACAGCTGGACATATAAAGGGCCCCATTACCTTCAGTAGCTTAGGGCCTCATCAAACCTAAATCCGGCCCTGACTCAGACAACAGGATGCTAGACTGGGTGGGCCTTTGGTCTGAACCGGAGGACTCTTCTTATGCAATACTTACGTAATTAAATCAGTGCTTCAGTGTAGTCCTGTGGACAGGGAGAAAGACCATAATCTAGCTTCCACTAACCATAGGTGCAATAGGTGGCTATGAGCTGGTTTCCAGGCTACTGTCATCTGCATTTCCAACCTTAAAGAAACCCTCAAAACCCCATTTCCCTCTGTTTTCTTTTGCACTGGAAACAATGTGAGGGAAAGAGGGTTGAGAAATTTAGAAAGGATGTCTAATTTTTCTTCTGGTTTAGGGGCATGCCAGGGGACTATGAGGACTTAGGATCTTTTAGAGTCCATCTACTTCCTGGCATGCCTCAGCACACACACACACGCACACACACACCAGAATTCCCTCTTTGGGGCATTTCTGATATCGGAGTTCTGACGCCAGCTGGACACATGCTTTGGAGGTGTCAATAGCATTAGAAAGGTAAGCTCTTCTGAGATCAGATATCCCTCTCTGACACTGCGGTTCTTCCAGTAACTCTAGGATTACCCTCTTAACGAACTGCCTCCCAATACTTTTTTGAAAATGAAATAATTAAGAACTGTAAAGCAATTATTCGAAAAGATATGCTACATCAATAGTAATAACCAAATGTTCCCTCTAAATCCATTACCATTACAAAGCCTCAATTCCCAAATTGTATGATCTACTGCAGCTAGTAGCCCATAAACCATTTGCTCTGTTCCATCTTAATCTGTTTTGTTAAGTTATCACATTTTATGCACAGTTTTCTTTTTTACTTCAGCATAACAATCAATACTTTCCCCCACTCTCTTCTTTTATTTGCTGCTTCAGTTATTCTGGCTTCTCGTCTGTTTTAATGAAAACTTTGTTTCATTTCAGAGGCTGAATTCCTAGCATTCCCAAATGATGAGGCTGGCTCTCATCTCAGTTCTCTTCTAAATTAAGGGCCAGTTTAAAGGAATCTCTGGTCAACCATCCTATAAAAATACTTGATAATGAGTAATCAGCGAGCACAGAGTCATCTATTGAATTCAATGGGCCTACACTAAGCCCCATTGGATGCAGTGGGACTTGCTACCACAGGACTGCATAGTTAATCAGGATTGGGGGCTTTGCTTTTATTTTTCTACATCTCATATCTGTAACTTGAGCATACTGGCAGCATTAGAGAACTTCCATTAACAACATTCATGTATGCAAACAAATAACAATTCCTTTTCAAAGACTTAAGCTTGTTTTTAGTACTGTGTATGAAAGCCCAAGGGACGCGGGTGGCGCTGTGGGTAAAACCTCAGCACCTAGGACTTGCCGATCGCATGGTCGGCGGTTCGAATCCCCGCAATGGGGTGCGCTCCCATCGTTCGGTCCCAGCGCCTGCCAACCTAGCAGTTCGAAAGCACCCCCGGGTGCAAGTAGATAAATAGGGACCGCTTACCAGCGGGAAGGTAAACGGCGTTTCCGTGTGCTGCGCTGGTGCTGGCTCACCAGAGCAGCTTCGTCACGCTGGCCACGTGACCTGGAAGTGTCTGCGGACAGCGCTGGCCCCCGGCCTCTTAAGTGAGATGGGCGCACAACCCTAGAGTCTGGCAAGACTGGGACATAACATTATGCTGGCTGACTGGGAACAGTTATGGACCACTGGCATGAAGTTTACGGCATGTAATGCCTTAAGAGAGAATATAATGAAAATGATGTACAGGTGGTACATGACACCAGTCAAGCTTGCAAAAATTTATCATCTGCCCGATAACAAATGTTGGTAATGTAAAGAGATTGAAGGTACATTCTTTCACCTTTGGTGGACGTTCCCAAGGATTAAGACCTTTCGGGAGATGATCTATAATGAAATGAAAAAGGTATTTAAATATACCTTCCAGAAGAAACCAGAGGCCTTTCTCTTGGGCATGGTCGGCCAATTGGTGCTAAAGGAGGATAGAACTTTTTTTATGTACGCCACAACAGCAGCAAGAATACACAAACACAAGATCTACCCACCCGGGAAGAATGGCAGACGAAGGTGATGGACTATGTGGAACTGGCTGAGATGACTGGCAGAATCCGAGACCAAGGAGAAGAGTCGGTGGAAGAAGATTGGAAAAAATTTAAAGTTTATCTTCAGAAATATTGTAAAATTAAGGAATGTTAGAAAGATGTTGGAATAGAATTATGTGGTTTTAGCAGAAAAGATATAAAGGATTAAGTAAAAATAATTTGGTGAAAGAGGAGAATGCAAAATCACAATATCATAAGATAAAATATTAAGATAAATTATTAAGATAAAAACAAAGCTGGAAAGGATTTGCTGAAATATCTAATTGAATTAGAATACAAAAATGGGAGGTGTGAGGAGGTCAAGGAAGTAAGTGAATGAAAGCAAGTGATGTAAAGGTTTGATTTGTTTTTTCTTCGATTGTTTGTATTTTTTCTGTCTTTTCTATTTTTCTTTTTTCTCTTTGTAATCTTTAAAATTTGAATAAATATAATTATTATTTTTTTAAAAAAGAGTCTGGCAAGACTGGCCTGTACGGGCAGGGGTACCTTTACGTTTACCTTATGAAAACCCACAAGTTTTAGGGTTTGGATGTGACTGGCACTCACTAAATCATGCTGATGATCTTCTCCACTTTAATGCACTGCATAGAACCAACTTCTCCAACCACTCTGCTCTTGAGGTTTCCTTCTTCCCTACACATATTCAATGCTTTTCATGGCAAAGTGACCATGATCAGATACTGATAGAGAAGGTCACAGGAGAGAGTGAGACAGAGAGAAACCCTACAAATATACTGAATATGAGCCGGTGCAAACATTGTTGCAACTGGCAAATCCTCATGAATAAGCTGTTCATGCAGGAGGTCTACTTCCTTGAGCACTATAATAATAAGAAAAGAGAAGAACTCAATGAAAATTGTAGTTTCTCCTACATGAATGGGAATGTTTCACAGGAACACAGGAAGCTGTCTTTTATCGAGTCGGACAATTAGATTCATCCATGGTCCAGGTATGGGGAGCCACTGGCTCTCTTTCCCTAGAAAAACTGTATGGCAGCCAAAGTTTCTCATTAATAATGGGGGAAATGTGACAATTAACCCAATAACTTCCACAGTACAAACACATAATCAAGGCAAATGTAGAGTAATCAAGATAGTAAATCTGCTGTGAATCTTAAATAAACAAAAAAAATCTGCTGTGAATCTTAAATAAACAAAAAAAAAAAACCCATAATATCTACTGCACTTTTTCTGATGGCATGCATCAGGATGAAGTACTAACATCTCCATCCTCCCCCCCAACACACAAACATTAAAGTACAGTGGTACCTCAGGTTACATACGCCTCAGGTTACATACGCCTCAGGTTACAGACTCCGCTAACCCAGAAATAGTGCTTCAGGTTAAGAACTTTGCTTCTGGATGAGAACAGAAATCGTGCTCCGGCGGTGCGGCGGCAGCAGGAGGCCCCATTAGCTAAAGTGGTACCTCAGGTTAAGAACAGTTTCAGGTTAAGAACGGACCTCCGGAACAAATTAAGCACTTAACCCGAGGTACCACTGTATTGCAATTTGGCAACCCTAAAATGGGGAAGCTCTGTTTATACTTGGTTTACCCTCAAGCTCATTTCCTTTTCCCCCCCTTGCTGAATTTTAACTCTTAACAGCAACAAACCACCTGAAGTCACTCAGAGGCTTTTCTACTCAAAGGGGCCGCCGTCACCATAACCACCCCCTTAGTCAGTTAAAAAGCAGCCACCACAGCAAAAACTTGGAACTGTCAGTTCAGTCTACTTTAAAGGGGGTTGAGAGGCAAAGACTTTTGGATGAAGACTTGGGGAAGGAAGGCTTCAATGTGAAAAGTTGCAGCTAGATTGGATTTGGCAAGCCAAATTATAAGCCCAAATTCAAAGGAGATGGTGGGAGATGCATCTTTGAATTTGTCAAGAAATGAATACCAGCACCTCAATTTTTACAAAAAAAATAAAAAATCTTTCCCAGCATCCATCATGAATCTGTCAGCTTTTGAGGCAGATGTCCTGACATACATTAGCAGCCTTAATAAAGCAGCAAAGCAACAATGATTTGCTCAAATGAATAACAATCACAAGAACAGCATAAGAATCCACTTGGAATTTAAAAAAATAAAAATCCCCCTGGAATGATTACACATTCCATTCAGGGCTCACAATGCTCACTGGAACTCAGCAATACTTCAACTTGAAGGCTGAAGTGTAAAGGCATGCATAACATTATCTTATCAGCTTGATGGTACTTTTGAGTCTTTAACCATACTGAATAAATTAAGAACAAATGTCTGGTGCATTAATTATATTCTTCAATGGGGCAAAAAGAAAAGTCATCCGTTTGCACGCATAAAGTGCAATCAAAAATCATTGCGGCTGGAAAAGAGAAACAAGAAGTTATTAAAAGTTCAATTGGCTTCAGTAGGCATGGAGGGTGTGCTGTTAACTTATACAGAAGATTCAAAATGATTATTGGGACACAGTTCTGGAACCCAAGAGTAGCAACAACACATAGTGGTAATTGGGACAGGGGCTAATTTGGACTATCGATTGGAACAGCAACCCAAGGGTCAGTGGCCTTGGACTTAGGGCTCATCCAGACCTCCTTTGTGCTGTGTTCCTAGGCACAGGTCTGGACTTTAAAGCTCCGTGTCAGAACATTTTTCTATTTGCCCCAGCACTGTCCACAGGAAAACCTGTGTTTTACTGTTGAATCAGATCAAACAGCAATCAAGATTTTCACAGATTGCCATTTGCTCCGATTCAGAGGTAAAATGCGGGTTTTCCCAGAGAAAGTACTGGGACAGGTGGGAGGTGGGAGAAAAGCTCATAGAGAATCATAGAGTTGGAAGGGACCATGAGGGTCATCTAGTTCAACCCCCTGCAAAGTTTTGCTCAATGTGATGGGAATACAAATTACTGGAAACCACAGGACGGGAGAGTGCTTTTGTGTTTGGGTCCTACTTGTGGGTTTCCTACAGGCATGTGGTTGTCCACTGTGAGAACAACTTAATGGGCTCTTCTTATGTCCTTATGGCTGGGGATTATGGGACAGCTGCAAAAGTAAACATAGCCTGGGAGAAATGTGGATGTCAGAATCCATACTAAAGGTAAACACACCTGTGGGGAAACAGGTGTTTCAGAAAGCAGATGGAAGGGCAGACAGAGAGAAACTCATTATGCAACATTTCCATGGTTAATTCCAGTAAACTCTAGGATTGGAAGGCAAGGAAACTTTGTTTGGTGGGCTGCCCTTTTTACTGAGTTTGTTTATGGAAAATAAGGCTGAGCCTTAGCTTTAGATCAGTTCACTCTCTGTGGCCCCAATTAATTAGCTAGCTAGAACGGAGATAGGGTTGGGGGTGGCTGCCCAAGTCCTTTGTGTCATGATGAAAGTGCTGACTGTCAAGTTTTCTCTGCTCAGTGCACCATGACATAGGCATCATTAGTGTGCAAATTCCCCCGTAAACTGCTTTGCCCATCTGCACCTGGTAATCAGGAGCTCCAGCCGTCAGTAATTGTGTGCAAGCAAGTATTTATACCTGGTAGTGAATGACAGCTTGCACACATTGCCTGAGGAAGAGAAGCTAGGCCTGTCAGTGACTTGCAGTATCTACCATGCTTTTTAAAAAATAAAGGCTTTGTGAGTTAAGCAACCAGGAGAAGAACAACGCAGAGGTCTTGTAAAACAGCTCCATCAACAGATCCTACAACCTGATGATTTCATAAGGAACAATGGCATGCTTCCACAGATCTTCTGTCTCCACCCGAACATTGCAGAACACTGACATTTGGGGCTGTAAATCTAGGAGAACCACAGGATTATCATGTCTGGTATATGAAAAGTTCAGTTCATTCATACAATAATTAATAATTGGTTTTATTCTTTTAAAGATTTTGTCACAAAACGGTGCTACAAGCTGCTGAACTGCAAGGAACCTAGCATCTCCTTGGTTTTGCTAGCTTGTGAGGAGCAGGATATGAGCTCAATAACTCTGTCCTGCTCATGTTCTCCAGCTACTGGCATTCAAAAGCATCCTGTCTCGGATACTGGAGGTAGCATAGAGACACCATGACTGGTAGACGCTTCCTGCCATGTTCATTGGGAAATCCACATCCCTTCTTTATGGTGCGACATATTAAGGGCTAGGCGCTATCTCAAAAGCAGGCTAGATCTTAAATTGCTTTTCGTATCTTTGTCATTTTCATTGATTGAATAAAAGCACAAGATTCCATTATAGATCTCTGACACAGGCCAAACAAACATTTTTTTTCTTGACTGAATGTAAAAGTATTGGAGAAGGCATTAAGGATAAATAGGGATTGATTTGCACTAATATAGTATAATGCTAGCTAAGTGACTTAACAGGCATATTCCTGCCACTGTAGGTTAAAGACACAACACTTGCCGAAATAATGATGGCGGTGTTTTGCAATCCTATTGACAGTGACAAATCCACAACTGTATTTAGTTTGACATATAACCTGCAATTCTTCTTACCTTCTTAAAATTAGAGTTGCAAGTTTTAGCAGGCCGATAGACAAAGGAAAGTTCAACCCAAGGCCTCTTCTTTAAAAAAAAAATCAAAGGTTCTACCTTAGTGCAACATCCCTCCCCAAAATTACTGTGATTGGAATGTCCTGAGGAAATAATTCACTGTGATTAAAACCCAGACCTGTCCATCTAAATGAAACATCCCCTTCCATCTCTCCACCACCTACCTCTCCAACCACACCCCACTCAAAATCAGAGTGTTTTCCTAGTGAGCTTGGTTACACTTTTTAAAAATAATTTAATAGACAGCTGTTGGTTTACAGCGGTACCTCAGGTTAAGTATTTAATTTGTTCCGGAGGTCTGTTCTTAACCTGAAACTGTTCTTAACTTGAAGCACCACTTTAGCTAATGGGGCCTCCTGCTGCCACCGCACCACCAGAGCACAATTTCTGTTCTCATCCTGAAGCAAAGTTCTTAACCTGAAGCACTATTTCTTGGTTAGCGGAGTCTGTAACCTGAAGCGTATGTAACCTGAGGTACCACTATATTTAAATGATGAAACACCATATTGGGTAGCAGGTACCCAAGTCCATAGAGCAACTCAGGAGTTCAGGCAATCCCTGATCTGACTCGAGGGGCCTTATTAATGGCACAATCTGAAAATCTCACCTGAATTACATCTATTAGCATCATAATTCAGGCTCCACCCAGAACTGATGCAGGCACCGAACACACGCAGGTTGAGGATGAGTAGAGGCACAGTTTAAATAATCTAAGAGACCACCAAAGTCCACTGCTCCCACCTCAGATCTCCAGGAAAACAACCAGCACCCGACATGCTCACAGGGTTCCCGGGGGCCCTCTTTCATACAAGTCTTCCAGTCCATTAAGATCAGCCAACAAAACCAGCCTTCTCTCTCTCTCTTTTTTTACTGCTAATCCAAAAGAAACCAGCATTGTGGTTTCCAAGCAGCATTGTGGCAGCAGGTTGGCAGCAGAATGAACTGCTGATTTGCCTCCCTCTTTCTGTGATGGGGAATAGGTGGTTTATACAGGTTTGGCATAAGGACATACCCTCCAACATTTCTCAGATGAAAATAGGGACATTCTATTCTATATCAGGAAGCTTCCTCCGTGTTTGATCTCTCTCACACATAGACGTCATATACATCCACCACCTTGAGTCACTTACAACCTCTTGTCAAACTAGGACCTGGGAGACCAGGGTTGTAATCTCCCGCTTGGCCATGAAGTGAACTTGGGACAATCACTGCCTCTCAGCCTAACCTACCTCACAGGCTTGTTGTGGGGATTAAATCAACTGGGGTGCACCATGAGCAAAGTGGAGAAAAAGATGAGATACGAATGCAACAAATAAATACAAATAAATTCCTGCCTACACAAATCCCTGTCATTTGTACGCTCACCAAGTGATAATGTATCTTCAGAGTTGGAGAAGAAAATGAGGAGGAGGAAGATAAATCTGTATTATTTGCCCTATATGATTGGGATTATTGAAGTAATCATGAAACTTTGATATACATCAAACACAGAGAGACAGCAAACACAGAGAGACATCTCTCAGAGGGAATAAGAAGAGCTGACACATTCTTTTAGGACCTGCCCTCTTTTTAGTGTTCACTGACACAGGCAGATAGCTCAGGCTCATTCTGATGCTCTTCCTTCCTCCCCTTGTCTTTTGCTTGAACGGTTATGCCTGGTGTGCCATTTCATACACTTATTACTCCCAGCATGAATAATTGCTTCCTAAATTCTTTTCTGTATCTGTTACAGCCTAATATGCATCAACTGTGCTGCTCAAATCATTACTTGTGCCAATTAAATTTTTATTGTTTTCTATTAGACGTTTTGAATGACAATTCTTGGGCTATATAAATTGTAAATTTTATGTGAATTTAACCAAGGGATTCATTATTTGCTTTTCATCAAATGTAAAGTAGCTACACTACAGTAAAAAATACATCTGGTTTATATATTGTATTGTGAATGCAGAAATAGTTATTTGGTGTACTATGTGTCCTAAATAACTAACAATACCATACACGAATGTAATATTATTAATATATGTTTTCTAGTTTCTAAGGAGTAGTATATTAGATCAATACTATCTTGGTTTCATGCTGTCAGGATCAGCCAGAAGATGATCATACATGTTTATTTAGAACATGGACGGAAAACCTGTGGCATCCCAGCCAGCATGGCCAATAATCAGAGACTATTTGAGTGGGAATCCAACATCCTCTTGATTGCCACAGGTTCCCCAAATACAATATCTAAAAATTCAAACGCTGGCATACTATCAGCAATGAATACATGAATAAATAAGTCTGGAACAAAAATAAATTGAATAAAATGATGTCATAAATTGATAAGGGTGAAGACACACATTCTACAGTAAAACAAGTATAGCCAAGACTCCAACTTCCATCAAACCCACATCATCAGTGGTCAAGGGTGATGAGGTTATAGTTCAGTGAAAGATGGAGGGTACCACATTGGCTACTCCTCTGCATGGGAGGAAGATGGGAAGAAAGCCAGGACAACTTGCCACCCCTGTGACCTTACTGACCCTGCCTGCATGACCTCCTTGACCACAGGCCGTCCCACCAGATCCAGGGGCTACCAGCTGCTACTAATTAATAACCTGAACTGTAATAGTACTCAAGCCTGATCTGTATAGTATTCAGTCAAAACATTTCTGAAAGTTGGTTTGTTGGCATCCATCTGTCTCAGGAGACAATGGAGCAGTGAGCCTTTGGGGATGAAGTTAAACTGTTTGAAGGTTGTAGCGCTGTAGAGACCAATGTGGGAGAGATATGTTTGGTTGCAGCTGGGACATATGAAGGTGTCCAATTGTGCTGCTACAGATGCACCATGGCGTTTCTCCTCTCTACAATCCTCCCAGCAGTCACTGCCTCCTCTAGTCACTGCTGAAAGTGCAATATATTATTTAAATGGAACTAGTTAAATGCTAAGTATTCAGTACACCAGAAAATAACCAAATATCAGTTGGCTCCATTGGGCCTACAGAAAGAAAAATTGTAGGAAAACAATTCCTAAGCAGCTGTGGTGCTGCTTTAGCACCATTCTGAATTTTGTGTCAGCTTAATTCAGGTTCTCCCCCACCCGAGATCACATCAGCTTGACTCAGGCAAAGTTTGAAAGCAGGCACTATGTCTTCATCAGTTCACCACTGCTTGCTACTGTGCTTGATTTAAAATTGTTGCCAAGCCTGAAATAAAGCAGATTTAGAATATGGTGAATGCAAAAATGAGAATGTATCATTCACAGTTTCAGAAAGCTTACAAGGTGCCTAGATTGGTCAGAAAAGGGAGCAGACTGGAAAGGAGTAAAACAGAACTATTATAAATATTTGATTAATGGTTTTATATATATATATATATATATATATATATATATATATATATATATATACCTCAAATTCCAATCAACACAGAGGCTGATTTTTACAGGCAAGGGATTTGTGTGGTACAAGAATGATGTGGTTAAATCACCACAAACCAAGGCAATATTCTATACCCAGTTGCCCGAGAGTAAGGTCCTTGGAACACTGTTGGACTTACGGAGTGGGTATGTCTAAGACTGCATTCTGAATAGTCATTTCCTGTCCCATAAGACCCCTAGAAGCCATAATTCTGTGAGGAAAGGGCCAGGCTAAAGATCTCTAAAGGGTGGAGATCACCAACGACTCTCAGCACGTTCTTGTGACCTCCCGCACAACTGAGCTGTGAAATGAGCAAACTAATGAACACTCCACTACTCCCCATCCATTTACCCTCTTGCTCACCCACTATTGACTGCCTCCTCCTCCTCCTCCTGTTCTGGCTCAGGAAACATAACAAAGCAGCCTGCAGCCGAGTATCTGAGGTGAGAAGCTTTCATCACAGGCACCCAGCTGTGGGGCACTTTGTTAACTTTCCCAAGCCAGAGGTGGTAAAGAATAGCAAGGACGGAAGCAGGCAGGGAGAGCAAGGTCTGCAGCCTTCAAGTAGCATTTGATTAGACTGCATTCTCACCTGACAGCTCAGCTGTGCTATAGTCATCTTTTTATATTATTATTATTATTTATTAAATTTCTATACCACCCTTCCTCCAAAGATCACAGTGCAGTTTACAATATAAAAACACAAAAATGCATACCATAATATCAGAAAAACCCAAGAACCCTCAATACCCCCACAGCACACAAAGTTTAAAAGGCCACAGACTGTTTACTTAGCCAAATGCCTGGGAGAAGAGAAATGATATTTTGCATCTGTCTTCCCCCTAAAAGGCAATATTCTTGCCAATTTGCAATTCTCAGGATTCTTTTACAGAACCCATGATAGTGACATAATTTGCCAGCTGTCGATTAAATTGTAGGTATATTTACAGGAGCAGCGTTTCAGGAGGCCAGGGGAGGGGTAAAGACTGGGGGCAATGGGGCAGGACAGCATTAAGCATGGTCTCAAAGTACACTCTCAAAGTGAAGCTTTTAAAACGCAATATATTTCAAGGGCATAAATTGTGATTATTTATTTCCCTTTTTATAATGCATCATGCTAAAGTACAGCAATGGTGATACAAGACAAGCTGTTTTTTAAACATACCTTTTTCTGAAGTCCAATGATTTGTGCCTTAGGCACACTTACTCAATATGTAGGTAAAGAGCCTGGGAACTCACCATAAATATAGGTGCTCTGAAGGAATAAATCACAAGTAGTCTGAAGCACTGGCAGGGAGGCTGCTCCCTCTTGCTGTCCCTTAATGGCACACCACAGGGAGCAGAGAAAATAAATAAGCAGCCATAAAAAACAACAACTGGTAGTGGGCTGGAATTGGAAACTTTCACAGTTCATTTACTCAGGACTGATATGTATCTGATGGTCACCTCCTGTACCCTGAAGGCAATACAGGTGCCATTCTTGGTCTGCAGCAATTGCCTAATATCTCATCCAGATTTCTCATCAGATGCCTAGTGTACAAAGTGCTGTACAGCTTGGGCCAGATACCCAAAATATCATCTCAAGTCTTATATACCCAATCTATTACTGCGCTCTGCAAAGGGACTCCATTGTATCACGAGGTCCATTGTGTGCAGTATAGAAACTGGGCCTTTATTGTGGTGGCCCCTGCCTTTTAGAATTCCTTCCCAATATGCATCAAACAGGTGCCATCTCTGTTCTCTTCTCAGTACCTATTGAAAATCTTTCTTTTTCATCAACCCTTTATAATTGAGACCTTTACCCAAGAGCAGACTCAATCTGGAATTGTTTTTACACGTGAAATTGTTTTTATATATGGAATTGTCTTTAATTGTTTTAATTGTTAATGTCTCTTACTGTGAAATTGTTGTGTGCTGTGGGAAGCAATTCACAACTGGAATCAAATAATTCATAAATGGACTCCCTCCCTACCCAGCCATGGAGCTCACTGGGTGACCTTGTGCCAGTCACTGCCTCTCATCCTAACGTACCTCACAGAATTGTTGTGGGGATTAAACAAGGAGGGGTAAAAAACTTCTTCACCACCTTGAGTGGCTGAGCAATGTATGTGTGCACAAATGTAATGCAGAAAGGGACAGAGTGATGCAAATGAACTGAAGGAAATGACAAGGTGGGATTGCCTTCATTTTTTCAAATCCAGAATTAATGTTAGAATTTCTCCAAGTTTGAAATTCATCTCCTAGGCAGGAGCAGTGGAATGCACAATAAAGAAGTGGAATGAGGAGAAACTTGCCCCCCATCTGCCCTCCAGATGTGGTACGACCCCATAGCCAGTAATGTGTAGGTCAGGGGAGCGAGTGGTGCTGTGGTCTAAACCACTGAGCCTCTTGGGCTTGCTGAGAGGAAGGTTGGTGGTTTGAATCCGCAATATGGGGTGAGCTCCCATTGCTCTGTCCCGGCTTCTGCCAATCTAGCAGTTAGAAAGCACACCAGAGCAAGTAGATATATAGGTACTGCTGCGGCGGGAAAGTAAATGGCATTTCCATTTGCCTGAAGCGGCTTAGTCATGCTGGCCACATGACCCAGAAAGCTGTCTGTGGACAAACACCAGCTCCCTCGACCTGAAGCGAGATGAGCGCCCAACCCCATACTCACCTTTGACTGGACTTAACCTTCCAGGGGTCCTTAACCTTTTAATGTGTAGGTACCACCACTATGGTAACAGGATTGTTGCCAGCATTCTAAGTCGTTTCTAGTTTGACTTGTCATGTTCTTTCTTCTAGGACGGAAAACTAAGGGCCCTGCTTGGGGAACCCTTGTGCAAGTTTTCCCCTTCAAAACATTACTTAGAACGTGTGTGTGTTTTTGAAAATGAACACAATCCAGCCAAAGTCAGGTGCTTTCCAACAGGAAATGGAACTGAAACATGTTTAAATTTGTCCTGAGTGTGCTCAGCGTTTTAGTCGTTTAATTACTTAGTATGTGTTCCTCCTCTCCACCGCCACTTCTATAGTACTTTTCTGCATCAGAAGTCGCTGTGAATTATCCCAGGTACCCTGGCTTTCTTGAGATCCCTAGGAGCCCCACTGAACATGTCCCCTGCCCTCTGCACCAGCACCTCCTGCTGACTCTCATATGCTCAGCAAGCCACTGTTGCACAGCGCCTGCTGAGCTGAACAGCTGGAGGGAAAGATTAATAAACTAAAGCCTGCAGTTTCTCTTCTGCAGTGCTCAAGTATCCACAGGCCTTGCCTGAATCGTGGATAAAGAATGAATGAGTGGAGAGGCTTGTGCCCATGAGACAAAAGGATAAGAAAGAGCAATAAGAGGTAGGGTGAAATAGGGGCTTATTTTTGTAAACATCAATAGCCATTTAATGTTATTGCACCATGGCTTGATTGTTAATCACGAGTATGACTAAAAAGTTCTAAAATGCGGTTCAGTAAAATCAGTCCTTCAACTGGTTTCTTATAATCCAGTTCCCTTCCTACTTTGGACTTGCTTAATACTTCCACACTGTATACCTAACATGCTTACTTCTCTTCTGGATATCTTCCCATTACAAACCAGTCCCAAACATGTGTATGCAGCAATTCAACTATATCTACAAAGAAAGGGCTGGTTTTAGGGATGGCTCAGAACTCCTATAGACTCCTTTTCACATGTGTTCATAACCGAGTCCATTCTATCACCATTTCACACTGAATTATTATTAACAGTACAATCCTAACTACATCTACTCAGAAGCATATCATCCAACATTCCTCAGATGAAAATAAGGATGTTTCTAACTCCCTGCAACGGATCTCCTCGATTCACCTCAGGGAGATCTTTGACCATGGAAACATCCCAAATAGATAAATATATAAAGCATCCCAGTGGCACAGTCTTTAGAGCCTCTGCTCTAAAGCAAAATGTCCTGTATGAAGATTATTTGATATTCCCATATTTCTGGGAATATGGGCCAAATTACATTGGATTGTTGATGTAATTGAGTGGGATTCAACTGAGTCCTGTTTGTGGAAGCCCTGCACAAGGACTAATAGTTGCGCGAAGGGGATAATTCCATCCAGCAACGCGAAATCCTTGCACTGATGGAAAAATCACCTTAGCACAATGTTGAATTCCTCTCACTGTATATGAGGTGTTTTGAACCTTCTAAATATAAATGATAAGGAGGAGGAGACAGCGAAGAGTAATCCACAGTACAGAATTTGTAATGCCATGGGAGGCAATACACTTCCTAATAATCCTGTTTCTCCTGTCACTCATTTCTAAATGATTTATGCCCTTTCTCTTAGGAGAACATGTGTGGGCTCTAAAGTTTTGTCTAATGTGAATGTAACAACACGAGCCACTGCATTTTGTAATGAGAAAAGGTGGAGGAAGGAGAGACATGCTTTTGCATCTTCCAGGTGCTTTGATAAACTAACATAGTTTGATAAACAAGCCCTGATGTCCAAAGTAATGTTGCAGTAAATGTATTAACATGTAGACTATTTCAAATAAATTCTATGCAGGTAATTCCGAAGTTGGCATTTTGCAAACCTCCCATGCAGAACACAGCTGTTATACCCATGAATGTCTCTTTAAGGTAGAAAGTTATAGAAGTGAGAGATCCCCTAGGAGTAGTTACAATAAATCTTTGCTGACTTGCCTTGATAAACAACGAGGGCAAACGGAAAAAAAGGGGGGAGCGTATTGATTGATGAAAACGCTTCCAGGCAAAATGTAACCTAACTTCATCTCAAAATTTTCATTTATTAGGAAAGGTGTAAAAAGTGTCTCCAGGTGCTGATAGTGTTGTTCTGAAGAGTGGGAGTGGAAAAGCCACTCCAGGGAAAACAAATTTCTGTTCTGGCGCTGTTCTCCTTAAAACACAGAGCAGCGCACACCATGCCATATCAATCAAACAGACACGGCTCCAAGAACAAACTATAAGAGAGGTGTCTCAGGGAGGTGGGCAAAACACGGTATGATATGCAATGTACACTAGGTACAGTTGCAGCTCTCAAAGTGATCATATCAGTATTCACAAGAACTCAATATGCAACTACTTTTCTCCCGACAAATGACCAAGATGATCAAGGGGGATCAAAATATCAACTTTGTGTGTTTGCAGCCAGTGTGGTGTAGTGGTTAAGAGCGGTAGTCTCGTTATCTAGGGAACCGGGTTCGCGTCTCCGCTCCTCCACATGCAGCTGTGAAGTCTCTCAGCCCCACTCACCTCACAGAGTGTATGTTGTGGGGGAGGAAGGGAAAAGAGAATGTTAGCCACTTTGAGACTCCTGAAGGGGAGTGAAAGGCGGGATATCAAATCCAAACTCTTCTTCTTCTTCTTTCTGTAAACAGCTGCATACAGCTGAAATTTCTTCATTTCCTGGTTACATGTTTTCCCCACATACACACACATACACAGTATCTTCACAACAACCCTGTGAGGTAGGTTACTCCGAGAGGGAAGACGTTCTCAAACACTGAACATGGGTACAAGCTGTCTCAGCACACGTACCAGGATTTGCGCATAATAGTGTACAGTGTTGATTTACAATTTGTTCATTGTATACTCAGGTACACAGACCGTGCACTTGTTGTACATGTGAATAATGGTATGGATGTAGAGCTCAACTGTATGTCCACACAGACACACAGACTGTGTGTAATGTAATGTGTGAACACCCCTAGAGTGGCAGGCTGCGTGGAGATTTAAACCTGGGTCTTCTCAGTTCAACGCACATCAACTACTGCAGCAAACTGGTTCTACTGCCATCTTTTGCAAACTCATCCTTTAGGCTCTACTGGAAGGGATCCTCTCATTGTGCCTAGAACTAAAAACATGACTCCATCAGTCTTTCCATTCCATTCACAGGCATTTTGAAAGGGGGGCATTTTGGCTGTTTGGGAGGTGGGGCAATATGTCGGTTTTGTTTGCTTGCAGCAGTCTTCTGTAAACTACTGCGTACAGCTCTAAATTCTTCATTAGAACAAAGTTCTCAGGATGACTTACAACAACAAATGAAATAATATAACATTTGAGAGAAAAATAAAAATAAAACAAAAGTATTAGATCAGCGTAAAACAGTCACAGACAGAATAAAAGTAACTGAAATCCCAGACAGGTTAAGAGCCTTAGTTAGAGCAAAAGCATATGACACCAGTTGCACATCACACCATGTTCTGCCTAAGCTGGGATGACATGCTAATGGTCTGGCATTACTCACAGGGGAATTGTGGGTGAGGCAGAGATGGGAATGGCAGCCAACTGGCAGAAGGAGTATCACTCTTGTAAAACAGGAAGTGGCAGAAATAAAAGTGGGCATGCTCAGTGGTTTCAGGGCACTCCCTCTCATCTCTCTAAATCCATGGATAAATTTTGGCTCTGCCTAACTGAAGGTTTGATTTAGTTATTCATCAGAGGTGTTTCTGTATACGTACTGCCATACCATAAAATTTCAGAGAGGCGTTCAGCAAGATATAAACATTAAAAAGCAGTACAGAATGATCATTAAAATGACTGGCTAATCAATAATAAAAACAGCTACATAGACCATTGACATAAAAATGTTTTCAAGAGATGACCAAAAGTATTAAAAATAAATAGATGAGAATGCCTGCCAAATCTCTACTGGAAAGGTGTTCCATAGCATGGGACAGGAAACATGAAAGGGTTTGATGCATCTGTCAATTTCAGTTTCTCATTTTCCAATCTTAATTTCAAGACACATGAAAATGTGAACTGAAGAAAACTTCTCTGCCATCCTTAGTCTTAGGCAGTGTTTTTTCTGGGGGGACACAGGGGTACGCATACCCCTAAACATTTTGTGAATCTTTGTACTTTTGTCCATTTACTGTATTTATTTTTCCTGGTTCAAGCTATAAAATGGTGGTTTTCTTGAGTCAAAATGAGAGTACCCCTAAACTTTTTTTTCCTTTTTTTTTTTTAGAAAAAAGCACTGGTCTTAGGGCTTATTCACCCTTATGCTTCCCCTGTACCTAGAAAGCATGGGTATCAATGCTTTCCCAGGGAAAACCTGTTAGCTCTAAAGCCCAAATTGCCATTTGCTCTGGTTGAGCGCTAAAGAGCTGTTTTCCCTGGGGCAAAGCAGTAGGAGAAGAAGAAGTGTGGACAAGCCCTTAATTTATACCTACCAATTTAGGGGGTCATTCTGTGTAGCAGACCCCTATGGCATAAGAAACTGGCTGTCCATGAGGAAAACGTTGCAAGAAATCAGTAAGCACTTCCTTGGTTGGACTCCTACCCGCCCCCCCGCCCCCCATTTTACTCGCTGCAGGGCAAGAAGGGGGAAGAGCAGCCATCCCCACTATAGCATACTGAAAAAATATTTTCTTCCCAAAGATACAATCCTCTCTCTCTCTCTCTCTCTCTCTCTCTCTCTCACACACACACACACACACACACAAATTCTTTCCCTGCAGTGAGATGTATGAATGGGTAAAATGAGGTAGGTGCCCAGCATCCCCACTATACCATACGGGGGGGGGGGAGGATTCCCAACAGGCCAATAAAATGTGGCAGCATGTTTCCCATAAACCTAAATGGAAATGGCCTGTCTGAATAACTGCAGAGGTTTGTGGACTTATTCCCAAAGGAAGGATTGTTGTCAGAAGCTTTCAGGAGAGCTGTGGGAAGCCAGCAATCAACTCTAGTGCTGTTTCCTGTTTGCTGGCAATATCTACTGCAGTGACTGCTTGTTCTTGCCACTTTGAATCTCGCTGAATTGCAGGCTCTGAGCATCAATAAGATCCACTCGTGCTCCACACTGAATAAGCACACTCCCCCAATTTCACTGGGGTTTGCAAAGCTTGTATCCCTTGCTGGAATGGGAACTGCATTCATGGTTTTGGATGGCAGACTGAACACTGCATCTAGCATGCCCTACATGCACGGATCCAGACACGACGTTCAGAAGCATGTGCATGGAACCAAACAGCTGGTCAGTGACATCATCAACTTTAGCGGTGCTGCATAGGAATCAGCCTTATAACCAAATTAGTCCATTGATTCATCAAGCTCAATATTGCCTACAATGATTGACAGTGGCTAAGCAAATGGTCTACTACTTCTAAGCACATGGTCTGCTACTGAGCTATGGCTGTTACTCAGCACCCTACAGGTAGACATCATCTGCCTGGAAAAAGAGGGACCAAATCTATCCTCTCCTGCTCCATCACCTTTTCTGTCAAGAGTGTAGGGAAAGTGGGCTTGGATTCAGGCAATCCTCTCTCCCATGTGTGATTGGTACTGTTGTATAGCACTCCAAACATTGTCCACTAGCATACATGCAGGAACTATACATTTTTCCAGCCAGAAGTCAACATATATAATGTCTGCCACAGCACACTTACTGATATGATTGATGGAACACACAACGGGAGGTAGGGTATTGTTTTATTGTCATAGCTTCCAACTAAGAAACACTGGGAACTGTAGTATTATGAAGAAGCACAGAATCTTCAGCATCCTCCCAAAATTCCAAACAAATCTATTTCAAAGGGTTAAAATATAGTGGTATTCTAGTAACTGCATTGTTCCCTTCTGTGATTGCACCATGAATCCTGGTATGCTGGACTGATTGGTATCTGTCATCTGATGTATGCCACAGATTAGAAGCTTTGTATGAAGCAGTAAAGATTTCCTACTGAAGAGCTAAAGAGAAATGGCTGCTTCCCAGGTGTTTAGAAAAAAATTAAGATACTGCCATCATGCTCAGCACATGATCTTTCTGCTGTTGAAAATGACAGGGAACAGATCAGCAGCAAATGAAAAGAATGTCTGCTTCCAGCAGAGACCAGTGAGGCATTTCACTGGCCGAAGTCACCTGCAACAACAGGAAATCAAGAGGAAACTGTCTGGAGGTGGCAGTGGAGATAGAGACATGTCTATCAGGGGCAATGAACACATGTTTGCTGATTGCATCTGTGCGGTATAGAACAGATGTGTAAAAGAGTGTTGCTTTATCTATCCTTGAGGACCACTTCCTGTTAATAGGCCTAGAGAAGGCAAACCGCAAATTTGCAGGCAACAGGAGGCTGCAAACCTACTTTGTTGCTTAGTTCTTGTTTTCTTGCTATCGGTCTTCAGCTAAAGTTCATTGAGATCTTCTGCTGCTGTTGGAGTGAAGCCTGTGCTTAACAGACTCAGCCTGTGCTGATATCAGCAGTCCAGGGGCTGCCATCCAGTCAGCAATTGCATGCTTTCTGCTCTCCCATTGATTGCCTTGCAGTAATGGCCAGCAGTTTCTTTGCCAGCAAGCTGTTCCACTAGAAATCGCTGCCTCTTTCTATGTGTTTAGCTCTCCATGTTTGCAAGTAGGAGTCTGGGCAGTGGAACATAACACATGCATTAAAAGCCCATAGGCTTTCAAATGTAACACAGTATAAAGCCTAGGATAGTTGATTCTGGCCTAGGTGTGCTTACACTACCCAGAAAAGCTTTACTGTACAAGGCAGGTTAGGCTGAGAAATTGTAATAGCTGAATAGGTATTTGAACCCTGATCTCCCACAACTTGCTCTAATACTCACTACACCACACTGTCTTTACCACAGCAGCAGCAGCATCACAAACATACTAGTGGCAGTAATTTTCAATACTGTTTTCAAGTATTCAAAGCACTTCACATGCATCATCTTTGCAACATCTCAGTAAGGCATCCTGAGGCAACTGAGAGAGTGGTTTGACTAAGGCCACCTAGAAACTTCATGGCAGAGGTGAGATTTGAACCAGGGAACTTCAGACTCTTAAGTCACTGAACAACACCAACATAATAGCTAAAGTACTGTTGTTTGCTTTATTAACATGCAAGAGCATAAGAAGCTCAGCGTCCTTTGGCTTCCTCAAAACTGAAACTAGGGATAAACTAAAGAAAAGAGACTAAAGCAATGCTTTCATTCAAAATCTAAAACATTCCAGGTCATGAAATTACCTGCATAATCCGATATAGAATCTGAGGTAAGTAAGCAACCAGATTAATCAGTATTCAGCCTACTTCCTATCTATACCAAGTACAAGGAAACAGGAGGGAATATTGCAGTTGCTGTAGAAGATTGTTTTTATTTAAAAGGGCCACTGCATTATGTTGCCATTCAGTTCAAGGCCCATCCTCAGGGAAAGCATAATCCTTGCTGTGCAGAATTCAGATGACTAATCAAACAGAATACCTTCTACTCCACAAAGGCCAGCTCCATTAAAACCAATAATAAGGAAGCATCACAAATTACAGTTAAAGAGACCACAAAGCAAAATACAACACTGTTTTAATCTAGCGCTTCAGGGCTAATAGCACTGGGGCCTGACAAATTGTTTCAAGGAGGCAGTTCCACCGCAGGGGCCTAGTCATAGTAGTACCACTCTTCATCACCTCTGAGTGAGGCCTCCACAGCAGGTACATTAATAGATGAGGAAGCAGCCCTTCAAATTCTCCACTCCGAGACCATTTAAACTTTTATGGGTCAAAAACAGTATGCTGAAATGTGTAGTGAAAAAAAGCTGATTATTTGGTGACCATCCAGTCAACAAAGTCTTCTGGGCTTTTGACACAGAGCCATAACTGCAGATCTTTATTCCCTGAAATGTGTCCTAATATCTCAGTTACAGCCCCACTGCTGAACTTTAGACTGGTTGGAATTTCTGAACCATCTTCATCAGCAGGCTTAACAAGGCATTATCAAGGAATGAATAACTGGTAAAATCATGTTTCTCCCAAAAAGAGCATCAACTGGAATGTATATACATACATAATTTTATTTATATGCTACTTTCCCATAGTTAAAGCCATGCCCAAGGCGGCTTACAACATGGAAAAAATTACATAGTTACAACAAACATAACAAAAGCAGTCATAATCAATAAATCAAACATCAAAAAGTACACAAGCAAATCAAAGAATTTCCACATAAATCATAATAAGATCTAAAATAAAGATACAAAAAATTAATATAAAAAACAGCAATAGCCCTGCTCCTAACAAAAACCCTTCAACAATACCCCAACCCAACATTACACCAACCAAAGTCAGTGAAAGGTGGAATTCCCATCTGTGGAACACTCTCCCCAGGGAAGTTCGCCTGGCGCCTTCATTATACACCTTTAGGCACCAGGCAAAAACGTTCCTTTTTTAACCAGGCCTTTGTTGATCTGATTTATATCCTATACCCTTTTAAAATGTGGCTCTTGGCGGGGGGATGGGTGTTATTGGATTGTTGCTTTTATTTTGATTATATATATTGTGGCTTTTATGTTGATCTTTTCTGTGAACCGCCCTGAGACCTACGGGTATAATAATAATAATAATAATAATAATAATAATAATAATAATAATAATGTGCTACATGCCACAGATACTACCTTAAATGAACCCTGTCCAAAAGCAAGGGAACATGCTTTGTATTTTTACCCTATTTTGAAAGAGTGTTTAAACACCTGAGTACATCAACTGAAGTCAATAGTGCTATACAAGGTCACGCTTAGATTCTCTGCTAAAGTGTGGCATTTGCGTTCCTGGCTTCGATTTTATACAAACAACATTGACTTGGAAATGCATTTATCATCACTTTGTTGGCAATCTAGTTTTGAGGTGCCAGAGCGTGCAACTCAGGAGAGATTTCATAGTGTTCTATTAAAATTATAAAGGGAGACAAATCAAGGCGCAAGCTTGAAATGTTAAAAAAAGTATTCTTTACACACAAAAAGCCATTTACAGTATTCCCTCCTCCCATAACTTGCATTCTGAGATCAGCAGCATGTTGAAATGAGAAATTTCATTGGTTTTTTTGTTGATCCTCCATGAAATGTGTTAGAAACAAACTTGGACCTTTCGGAACAATCAGAGTGAAAACAACAACAAAAAATCTGGAAGAAAATGGCATTGCTTGGGTAGACTGGGAAAAGCAAGAGAGCTTCATTTCCAGGATATATTATTATTATTATTATTATTATTATTATTATTATTATTATTATTATTATCAGCAGCAGCAGCAGCAGCAGCAGCAGCATTTTTAAAAATAGCCCTGTGAAAAAGTATGACCTTCCTTGTATTTAAAGAAAAGTACTTACTGGTCATCTTTTCCATAGTGTCTTTTTAAAGAGAAGTTTAATACAATTGGCAAACATGTTGTTTTTTTTAAAAGAAACTGAATCTTACTGAATGTTTTTCAGATATCATATCAACACAGACCTGGTATTTGAGGAATGTGCACCAAGCACAGCTGTTCAAGCATAAGAAATTGGGCTGATGTCACTGACGGCAAACAAAGCCAGTTCAAGACGTGTTGTCCTCACTTTGAATGCTTTCACATCCTTGCAACACAATAAGCAAAACACAGCTGCAATTAGAAATGGGGGAGAAATTTGATTCAGTTCGCATTTAAAGCCAAATGAATGAAATTTGCACTTTCTGAAACAATATAAAAACCATAACACAGCCACCGTTTGAAAGTGACACATCCAGAGTTTGTGATTCAGTTCTCCAACCAATGTTTACAAAAATGCATTATTTTAGGAGACAATGCTTGGAGGAAAATGTGTAGCTTCAGAGAAAATTGTACAAAAATGCTGAACAATTTTCATGAGGACTTTTAAAAAAGTAAAATCATAGATTTCTGCGGACATGTGTAGAACTGAATTTAAGATGGAAGAAATGAAAAGGGGGAAAGAGAGAATACTTTTCAATGTTGTTGAAAATAGTCACAAAAAGTGCCCTGTTTCAGTTCACCTCTCATCTTTATGCTGTAAGGTTGACAGCAGCAAAGAACCCTGCTGCTACACTGATTTGGAAAGCACTCCCTTCTGCAAGGATTCGATTAGAGATGTAAAAAGTGACTACTCAGAAAACAATAACTTAGGGTGGTCCAAGCACTGCCAAGAGAAAATAAAATCATTCCCAAGCGCACCATTCCGGTTTCAAATGCTATTTTAATGTGATGTCCAAAAATATGACCACCTTGCATTGTACATCATCCTTTGGTTGGCATTTAATTCCATCCTCTGTATGACAAGTTTGATGTCTTAGTGCAAGCAGCTATGATAAAGACAAGAGTTGCTTGTTTGATCTCAAGATCATAAATATGAGCCGAACTCTCCAGAGGAAGGAGGAAAAAACCAAGGGAGTTGGCCAGCAGTGAGAAGGGAGGAACAAACATTTGCATAATAGGCACAGTGACAGTCTAACAAGAATCTTAGTCATTCACTGACATCTCACATTTTAATAATCCAATGATTACTGAAGACTCATAAGAAAGAAGGAGAATCTGTCAGCCAAGAAAGCAGCAGGTAAAAACTACATGAGCGCTAGCAAGCACTGCCTAGCATCCCTCAGTACAGCAAACTGTCAGAAAAGACCTCTAGGACCCACGTACCTACGGGACTGACTCTCCTGGTATGCCCCACGGAGGACCTTAAGGTCCATAAATGAGAACACTTTGGAGGTCCCAAGTCGCAAGGTGGTTAGACTGGTCTCAACTAAGGCCAGGGCCTTTTCAGTACTGGCTCCGACTCTGTCACAAGAGACTAGGGCCCTGCGGGACTTGACATCTTTCTGCAGGGCCTGCAAGACAAAGCTGTTGTGCCTGGCCTTTGGTTTGGACTCAGTCTGACCCTTATGTTTCCCTTCCCTTATGGTTTTGATCTATGGTGTACTATTAAAATGAGGCTGCATTTTAAATTGTATTTTTAACCTGTATTTTAAATTGGTCCCCCCCCCCCATTATGCTTTTATTGTAATTTTACTGGTGTTAGCCGCCCTGAACCCAGCTCTGGCTGGGGAGGGTGGGGTATAAATAAAAATTTAAAAGCAGAAGAGGAGGAGGAGGAGGAGTTTGGATTTGATATCCCGCTTTATCACTACCCGAAGGAGTCTCAAGCGGAGTCTCCTTTCCCTTCCTCCCCCACGACAAACACTCTGTGAGGTGAGTGGAGCTGAGAGACTTCAGAGAAGTGTGACTGGCCCAAGGTCACCCAGCAGCTGCATGTGGAGGAGCGGGGACACGAACCCAGTTCCCCAGATTAGGAGTCTACCGCTCTTAACCACTACACCACACTGGCTCTTTTATAGAAGCAGAAAACAAACAAATGAGTGACATTGACATAGTAGTGATGGGTAGAAATGTGTAGAAATAGCCAGTGCTTTTTTTCTTTAAAAATGTTTAGGGGTACCCCCCCCCCTTTTGACTCAAGAAAATCACCATTTTATAGTTCAAATCAGGGGAAATGAATACAGTAAATGGACAAAAGTACAAAGAACATGCATTACCTCATATTCAATCCACATTCCACACTGTTTCACACATTACAAGCTCACTTCTGTCTGAGACTCAGGAAACACCAGGAAAGGAAATGAGGCCGCCATTGGGGGTAGCAATGGAACTGACAATTCACCGTACTAGAGAAGAAACTATAAAATTTATTTTTAAAAAAATTAGTTCCTTCTTCCGTTAGATTCACAAAATGTTCAGGGGTATGTGTACCCCTGCATCCTCCCAGAAAAAAGCACTGGAAATAGCCAAAAAACCCTCTGCTTATGGGACACTAGCAGTTGCTTTGCAATCTAATCCTGTAATGCTGGTAGTTTAGTATAGGCCCTGGACCAAACAGTCAACTGCTTATATAGCTGCAGCCAGGGGCATGCCTGCACAGGCAACTGCTCCTTGCTTCTACAATAATTATTCTGAATACAAAGGATATGGCAGTGAGACGGCTCTTCCAACACTCTGGCTTTCCGCAACGTCTTATAGAGAGCCAGTGAGACCAACAAAACTATTCTCTGAACTTTCATAATACACACTAATAATAGTATAGTGTACCAGTAATAATAAGGCACGGGAAAAACCTTGTGAGTCTTCCTTTGGAGGCTTGGGATGCAAAACTAGCTGCAAGGATGGATGTTAACATCTGTGGCCCACAGCTCAGCTATCATGCACAGACAGGACCGAGTTGTCAGCCTTCATACATTTATTCATTCATTTATACAGTTTTCATTAACTACACACCGCACATAAATCAATCTGAGACACAGGTTTTGCCTTTCGGCTTATAATTCAATTAACAAAAATAAAAAAATCAGTTTAACATGTTGCATTAGGGCTTTCTATGTTCACTCAAGCTTCAAAAATCTGGGAAATTACAGCTTTTAACAGACATGATATTTAGGCAATATTGATGTGGTATGGTATGCCATCCTATTCTGTTTTAAATGCCAGCTTCACCACATTCTTGGTTGTTAGTGGTGGATCAGATTTTTCCATTCACTGCAATAAACACATGGAGTCTATGCAACTGAAGCTACCATGTGACTGAAGCTACGATTCTACATCACAAGGACCCAACTGGCTTCCACAAAGAACAATAGAGTTGGAAGGGAGGGGAAACTTTTCATCTGCAAACTTCAGCATACCTCAGGAGCCTTCTTTGCAAATAAAGTGCTACAACAATCTACAAGAAAGCTTGTTCTTATAGTTAATCAGGTTCAGCATTTATTAATCTACCTGTAGCAAAGGCAGGTGATGCTCAGTACCAAAAACATCAAGCATTTTGAGTAACCGGCAGCACTACTGCTCAGACCAAACTATGCAAGCCATGCAATTGTATGCCAGAAAAGAAGGGAGGGTTAGAGTCGTGGAAATGTTTAGGGAAAGTCGTGTGCCAAAAATATGGACATTTCAAATAAACTAGGAATTACTTTTTAAAAAACAACATTACAATTGTTTGTTTTTTAGCCCATAAAGAAGATATCAAGCAATGCACAGGTCAACACATTTGAACATAACATTTGTCAAATCATGCTGGATAACTAACAAATTAGTATGTTTACAGATAATTTGCTACTAAATATGAGCCGAGTTTATCAATTAAATTGTACACTGTGAACTGTGAACCCAGCAAACCGCCTGCTAAATAATTTACTTTTTGTCACCCATGCTGAGAATATTTTGTTTCACAGATTCTTCACCCACAGGCAGAGACGTTTAATAATTTTCATTTCCTTCTCTGGATGCTACATTTATTGCTGTTCCTTCACCCCTCCCAGTAGGATCATTTGCCAGGCCTTAAATTAGATGGTGACAGGAGCTGTGTTCCCCAAATACCCATTACATTTTCCCCCCATTAACAGTTCTGAAGTAGAAAGAGAACATTTTCCAGTGTCTCTCTGTTATGGCTCAAAAGATCCTTTTCTTTCCACTCACCAGGAGCTACCACAGTGTATAATCTCCACATATGCCACAGGGATGCATTTGTCATTGTTTGGACCTGAGTAATATGCAACCTACCCATCTGTTTGAACACGGGCCTGATTAATATGCCGTTAGGCATTCTGGCAATACAGAGACATTAAACAGGTTATCTGAAACCTGAACTAATTAGGCTGTTTTGGTGAGTGTGCTCGCATGCGCGCGCACACACACACACCAATAAGGAACAATTAATGGCATTAAGTTCAGAGAATCACCTTCTGAAAGAGCTCTGGTAATACAGCCGACAAGGAACACACCTCTTGTTCCCTTCCACAATGGAAGCCCTTCCTTAGGAAGATTATTTGCAGATGCCACGTCTGTCTCCACTGATGTGGAAATTATGACTAGCACCAACAGCCGTGATGGAAGGATAATTAAAAAATAATTAACAAGAATAATTTGCACGGGGCCATGGGACAACGGCTTTTATTTCATCAGCTGTAATAAGTGATTAGATAGGTACACAATGTTTCTGTAGCAGCATCAGTCATCGGGGGGGGGCATTTTAAAAACACACACACACACACACAAGGCGAGGGGACAGGATGGAATGGTATTCAGGAAATAATAATTAATTACTTTCTCCTTTTCATTTCTTCTACTCTTAATACAGTAAATCACACTGCCAAGACGCTCAGTTCAAAATAAGCAGTTCAGCATGAATCACCTTCTCATTACTGTATCTAGTCAGGAATGAGATAATCTGTATAAGTATGAGCTGTAACTCAGTGATCAGGCACATGCTCTGCACACCAGGAGTTGGGTTTGCCTCAACCTCCTTGGAGCACCATATCTGATCATGGCAGGAATACCTCTGCAGAGACCTTTTGTTGTTTAGTCGTTTAATCGTGTCCGACTCTTTGTGACCCCATGAACCAGAGCACACCAGGCACTCCTGTCTTCCACTGCCTCCCACAGTTTGGTCAAACGCATGTTGATAGCTTCAAGAAAACTGTCCAACCATCTCGTCCTCTGTCGTCCTCTTCTCCTTGTGCCCTCCATCTTTCCCAGCATCAGGGTTCTCTACAGAGACCTAGAGAAACTATATTTCCATTCTGGGCTGGTCTTTTACAGCTAGAGGACCATTGACTTGACACAGTACATAAAGCAGATCTTTATTAGAAAGAATGAATAGAGAAACTGAGTTGCTGTTTTTTAATGAATTTGGAGCCTGCCTTAGGTGATAAAAACAGTGTAGAGAAAATGAATTTGGGCATGAACAATGAACAGCAGATGGCAGCAGACAGGAAGCTGCAAGAGTCCTTGTGAAGAGGCCAGAAACCCATTTGCTTTCATGACACCATGTGGCGGTGGTGGAGATAACTAGAATGATGGTCAGGAGCAAAAAACAGTCTGTGCAGATTTCTCAATGATTCAGGCATAACTAATCATTTCTCCACATGTGATCATTTTAGTGAAGATCTCTGTACATGGTATATAGGGTTTTTTATTTTAAAAAATCTTTGCCACTTGCTAGGCTGATGCATAGCACCCATATAACATACCCTGATTGCATCCAGGCTGGGTTACTAAAATGGTCTCTGTGGGTCCTCCTTTAATGGCACTTAGGAATGGATGTGTTGATCCAGTCTGCATCCCTTGCACACACACAAGTGGACTGGCAAATCTATGCCAATACTTTTTCTTAAGAGGAAAAACTGCATGCTTTTAAAACACTTGAGTTAGAAGTGCTCAGATATGATCCAAGGGCTTTCATGATTCTGTCTTTCTTTCCTTGTTCTTAAGCTGCTTGTAGTCACATGCAGCAGCGGGAAAGCACAGGACTTACCATGCCTATTCAAAAGGTCTGAGTACAAGGCTCCTGGAAGCAGCAGCACATTGTGATGTGCCACTCTTTCCTAGTTCTTCTTTTTCACATTTTAATACATATTGCCTTTAACTGAATGCTAAAGTGCTGAGTCTTCACTCCAGGTGTGAGGTAAAAAGGCAGAAATCTAAACCGTGCTTGGAAAAGTTCATAGGCAAGCAATCTAGTCCATATTCTGATCCAAGCATGGTGTGTGGGATGCAAACCAAACAGGTTCAGTCCAGATTGTGGAGCAAACTGGAATCCTCCCCTGTCTCTAATGCCAGTCCAGAGATTCTAACTGGTGGGAAAATGTGGTAGCAAAAGCACTGGGTCAAACATTCAGAACATATCGCACCAATTCTGCACTGGTTATACTGGCTGGCTGCTTGTTCCCTGGCCCAATTTACAGGGCTGGTTTGGGCCTTCAAGCATCAAAACAGTTTGAGATTAGATTATCTGAAAGACCATCTGTACCTAAGTGAATCTGCTGGGCGTTTACAATTAGCTACTGCAGTCCTGCTCCCAGGCCTCTTGATACAAGATACCAAGGCTAGGGTTTCTGGGTGGTGGCCCCACATTTTTTGAATTCTTTGGTCATGTGAAAGAACATTTTCATTTCAGCCTGCATGGCATGCATTGTTGTTGGCATTAACTTGCCCTACTCCATTTTAAGGGAGGTGTAATGTGTTTGAATGGGACGCAGGTGGCGCTGTGGGTTAAAGCCTCAGCGCCTAGGGCTTGCCGATCGAAAGGTCGGCGGTTCAAATCCCTGCGGCGGGGTGCGCTCCCGCTGCTCGGTCCCAGCGCCTGCCAACCTAGCAGTTCGAAAGCACCTCCGGGTGCAAGTAGATAAATAGGGACCGCTTACCAGTGGGAAGGTAAATGGCGTTTCCGTGTGCGGCTCTGGCTCTGGCTCTGGCCAGAGCAGCGATGTCACGCTGGCCACGTGACCCGGAAGTGTCTCCGGACAGCGCTGGCCCCTGGCCTCTTAAGTGAGATGGGCGCACAACCCCAGAGTCTGTCAAGACTGGCCCGTACAGGCAGGGGTACCTTTACCTTTACCTTTAATGTGTTTGAATTGGATGATTATCTAATTATGTTCTATGGTGACTATTACTGTTTATTTATGGACTCTTGTATCCCACCTTCAAGGGCGACCTGAATCCTAAAAGATTGTCTTAAAAGTGGGTCATAAATGAATACAGTGGTACCTCGGGTTACAAACACTTTGGGTTACAGACTCCGCTAACCTGGAAGTAGTACCTCGGGTTAAAAACTTTAGCTCAGAATGAGAACAGAAATCGCACGCCGGCGGCGTGGTGGCAGAAGGAGGCCCCATCAGCTAAAGTGGTACCTCAGGTTAAGAACGGTTTCAGGTTAAGAACGGACCTCCAGAACGAATTAAGTTCATAACCAGAGGTATCACTGTGTATACAAGATGATCAAGCAACCCTGGATGTGAGTTCTTTTACACTGGTGTGGCGTGATCATCTTTATTTCCCTAGAAACTACAATTTTATTTTTTTCTAACATCAGGTAAAAGTAAGTAATAATAATAATTTTTTATTTGTATCCTGCCCTCCCCAGCCGAGGCTGGTCTCACAGCGGCTAACGTCATAAGTAGTCCAATGTACACTGAAAGTAGCCACTGAGATAACTAGCTGAGCAAGTGAACATATGCACATTATGGTGAGGCTGCCTTTTTATTTCCTTTTACAGTCACATTCTGCCTTTCCTCCAAGGAACTCAAGGTGGCATGCATGTTTCTCCCCCTCTCCAATTTATCCCCCCAACAACCCCCTGAAGAAGGTTCAGATTCAGGGCTGTGACTGGCCCAAGAGTCACACTGGCCCACTGAGATTCATGGCTGAGTAAGGATTTGAACCCTGGTCCTCTAAGTCCTGCTCCAACACCTTGACCACTGCACCATGCTACTGCCTGTCTTGGTAAATGGAACAGGAGAGGAAAGGACATTGATTCCTTTCCCCTGTAGCACAGCTTGCCAAGTGGAGTCATTTGGCTAATCTGTTGAGTACAAAAACTTCTGCCAGATGCATTCTAGTTACAATCTTACAATAGAGGGCTAGCTTAGTTTTGACACCTTCACAGACAGTTGCTGTGCTCTGTTGCTTTTTAATTAGTATAACAGAAAGAGAAAAGGACCCAGCCCACCAGCAGAAGACACCCCCATGGTCTACTTTGGCTTGTAGTGTTTTGTTTTCCAAGACCAAGAAAAAGATCATGGCACATCCGTAAGCGATCCTGGCGCTAAGTGCTCACTTTTAGCCAGCTAAGTCTTCTTAGCTATCATTATCTTCTTATTGGACTGGACAGCGGGCTCCCTTATCTACTAGCTCCCTTCTGCTGGATAAGATTCTTGAGCTGAATGGGCTTATTTGCTACCTTGCTTCTCCTGTTGTGAATAAATCCCAGATTCAAGCAAGTGAGGCACCTTGAGAGAAACACTGATACGGTATACTTCCCTTGCCCTCTGGCACCCTTTCTGGGCAGCCAGAAGAAAGTTAATAAACCAGGCCTTCCACTGCAGCAATCACAATTTCTCACTTTCATGCTCAGGTTTGGTACAGACAATCATGATTATTGCTTCTCCCCCACCCGCAAGGCAACAGCAAACTTTCCCCTTAGCACATCTAACTCTGATCCTCCAAGAGGAATATGGCCAACAAGGAGAGAAGCTTGCTCATAGCGAGGAATGCCTTGCAGTAGCAGGGACAAGAAGAAAGAGGAGCAGAGCTCTGCTCACTCATCTCTGCATCCAACCCTGTATCTAGTTATTGCACCACTTCCACAGGACTTTTCTTCAGGGATTTGAAGAAAAAGCTCCACCTCTCTTTCAAATCTGAACCACTGAAGGCGGTGAAGGTCCTGTGTGAGTGTCTGAGGCGGTTGGAGGATGGATGGCGGCTAACAGATTGAGGTTGAATCCTGACAAGACAGAAGTACTGTTTTTGGGGGACAGGAGGCGGGCGGGTATGGAGGACTCACTGGTCCTGAATGGGGTAACTGTGCCCTTGAAGGATCAGGTGCGCAGCCTGGGAGTCATTCACAGCTGTCCCTGGAGGCACAGGTCAAATCTGTGTCCAGGGCAACTGTTTATCAGCTCCATCTGATAATGTCTCGCCAGACTGTCTCGCCAGAGTGGTGCATGCTCTAGTTATCTCTCACTTGGACTACTGCAATGCACTCTATGTCACCTTTGAAGGTGACCCGGAGAGACTTCCGGTTGGCGCCGGCGCTAATGGCGGCTCGCTCTCCGTTCTCCGGAGAGAGAGCTGCTCCGCGAGTTCGGGTCTGACCGCTACGGCGAAGCGGGGACCCCTAAAATCACAGGCGCGGAAGCCTGTGAGCAAGGAGACTCGGTGGGCATCGTTTGCGCCCCCTTTTACTGCGAAAGAGCCTTTTTAAAGGCTCCGGAGGAGCATCGGGGGAGCGCAGAGCTGAGAGTCGCTACCCAGCTCGTGGAGTGAAGCCGCATCGCCATTAGCGGAGAGCGCTGACTTCTTCCTGTTATTTGGACTGAAAGAGATTCCCGTGAGTAGGATTGGCAACCCTTTCGGGACTTTAAATTTAACTTCTTCAAAATTTGGCCGAAAGTGGGGTTGGTTAACAAAGGAAGTCTGCCTTCCCCAGATTGCATGACTGCTAAAGCAACGGACTTGGTAAGCTGCAATTGACATCTTTTAAGGGAAATTTTTAAAAAAAGGATTAACCCCAGCATTGACTTAAGTCCTCCCCCCTAGGGAGCAGGAACGGGGGGGGGGGTGAAAAAGAAAGGAAACCTGCAGGGAAATTTTTTAAGGGACAATCTACCGCAGACTCTTTCTCTGGGAGCGGACTGCCTGAGTGATACACTTTGACAGGGAGCTGTCAAAGACATTGCAAAGAGGAGACTTTATTTGATACAATTTATTGAGACTTTGTAAAAATTATACGGTTGCAACTAAAAAGATTGAGAGAAGTTTTTAGTAACTTTTCCCTCTGAGGGCTTTTGGATTCATTGTTTCTTTGCTATACTGAAGATTTCAGCTCCCTCTAGAGGGCTGGAAGTAACAGTTGCAACACGATTGTTAGTCACTGGTTTTTTCCATTCAAACCTGTTCCTGTGAGAACGACCTTGGGACATGAGCGGCCCTGGAGATGAAATAGCAACAAGATCCAAGTCCAAGGCAGCACATAAGAAAAGGGGCTCCTTATCAGGACTATTGCCAACAGGCCCAGGTGGACAGGAAAAGGGAATAAGTGCATTCATGGAGTCAGTGACGCAGGCATTATTGAAGATAAATGAATCTTTAGAAAGATTGAACAAACAGAGTACAGAAAATACTAAGCAACTGGCAGATCTAACGGCAAAATTGGATTTAAACACGAAGAGCGTAACGTCTAATACACAGATTATACAACAGTTGGTAGAGGAGAACGCCACAATAAGGAAAATTGCAGAAGAGGCTAAATCTACTGCGGAATCTACACAGGAAAATTTAGTTCCTGTTTGTAGGAGGCTTGACCAGCATGAGGCGACCCTTTCTTTATGGGACATGCAGCGTAAGGAGAAGAACTTAAGACTTAGGTTGGTTCCTGAGAGTGAGGGGGACAACCTAGTGGACTTTCTCACAAAAGAAATTTCAGACTTCTGGCAGGAAAACCTAGAGGGAACAGAATTTGAGATTACAACCGCCTTCAGATTGGGTAGAAGGCAAGGCAGGAAGATTCCAAGGGACTGCCTGATTACATTGAGGTCGAAAGAGGAGAGAGACAAGATACTTAGTTTGCATTACCAGAAAACGCTTCAGATTCAAAACGTCTCTGTGCAAATCTACAGGGATATCCCAAAATATATTTTGGAGGTGAGAACTCAGTTTAAGACTTTGGTGGACCTGCTGAAGAAGAACAACATACCTTTCAGGTGGGAGTTTCCACAGGGTTTGTCCTTCAACTTCAGAGGAAAGAAAGTCAAGATAAAAACTGTACAAGATAAAGAACAGTTCCTACATAAACACGGAGAAGACCTGGTGAAAGGGGTCCTCAACTCAACTGCAGACACAGACTTGGGGAATTTGACATTTGGACTCAAATCACCAACGGACGAAGAACAGCTGCAGGGTGCAGTTGGAGGTAACTAACTAACAATGTCTCTGAGAATTTTAACTTGGAACTGTAATGGACTGAACCTTCCCAGAAAAAGGCGTGAGGTTTTTCACATTTTGAAGAAAGAACAATTGGATCTGATTTGTTTACAAGAAACCCACGTGACAAGAGCACACAGAAGATTACTTATAGATAAAAGATTGGGACAAGAATTTATTTCATCAGATAAAGTTAAGAAAAGAGGAGTGGTGATATACGCAAAAGAAAAATTGGCTCCAAGACAGATTTTTAAAGATGAACAGGGCAGAATCTTGGCAATTGAGATACAGATTCAAGGAGAAAAAATTTTGATATTTGGAATTTATGCACCAAATGAAGGGAAGGCAGAATTTTATAAGAAATTACATGAGACACTAACAAATTATCTGGATTACAAGGTGATTTTATTAGGCGATATGAACGGGGTTGTCTCTACAAATATGGACAAAGCACAAAGACAGGTGATCTCCAAGGACGGGAGACTACCTAAGACTTTTTTTGAAATGACTGACAACTTGGACCTGATCGACATTTGGAGAATAAGAAACCCCCTCGAGAGGGAGGGAACATTCTTTTCAGAATCACAGATGACCTGGACAAGAATAGATCAAATATGGATTACTAGTGGGATGGCTCCTAAGATAAAGAAAGTGGAAATCTGCCCAAAGACATGCTCCGACCACAATGCAGTAAAGATGGAAATGAAAATAACAACAGCTGGCTCTTTCAGATGGAGAATGAATGACACCCTATTTAAAGATCCAGAGGTGTACCAAAAGGCCCAAAAGACTTTGAAGGACTATTTTGAGATAAATCTAAGGACAGAAGTGGAGAAACGAGTGATCTGGGACGCAAGCAAGGCCGTGATGAGGGGTTTCCTGATACAGCAGAATTCCTTGAAAAGGAGGAAACAACAGGAGAAGAAAGATAAAATTCTGGAAAAGATAAAAGACAGTGAAAAGAAACTGAGATCCAACCCAAAGTCACATGAGATCTTGAGACAAATCAAATTGTATCAGAAGCAATATATGGAATTGATGAACCAGGAGATTGAATGGAAAATTAAACGAATGAGACAAAAGACATTTGAATCGGCAGATAAATGTGGGAAACTCCTGTCATGGCAACTGAAGAAGAGACTGAAATTGAACACAGTTACAAGTTTGGAGGTAGATGGAAAGAATATTTCGAAACCAAATGAGATCAGCAACTGCTTTCAGAGCTATTTCAGAAGATTGTATGCACAAGGGCCGGAAAATGAAAGAGACATTGAAGAATTTCTTAAGAAATATGGATTACAAAAAATTTCGCAACAAAGTATAGCGTTTCTAAATGAGAAAATAACTGAACAAGAAATCGAGGGTGCCATTCAAAACATGCAACTGGGGAAATCTCCAGGGCCAGATGGACTAACCTCCAGATATTACAAAGCCTTGAAAGACTGGATAATTCAGCCACTTAAGGAGGTTTGCAACGAGATATTAGAGGGGAAAAGGGCACCTGAGACGTGGAAAGAAGCCTTCATCACACTTATACCAAAGACTGAGGTTGATAAAAAACAGATCAAGAACTACCGCCCTATATCACTACTTAATGTGGATTACAAAATTTTTGCAGACATTTTGGCAAAAAGACTAAAGAAGGTGCTGGTGGAGGAGATTCATAGAGACCAGGCAGGCTTTCTCCCGGGTAGGCATATATCTACTAATGTAAGGAATATAATTGACATTATAGAAATGCTGACAGTGAACATTAATACGAAGGCAGTTCTAATTTTTGTGGACGCGGAGAAAGCCTTTGACAATATATCTTGGAAATTTATGAAAAAGAATCTCCATGGGATGGGGGTAGGTCAAAGGTTTGAAAATGGTATAAGTGCAATTTATTCTGAGCAAAAGGCGAAGTTAATTGTAAATAATGTGGTTATGGATGAACTACCTATAGAAAAAGGGACACGTCAGGGGTGCCCAATATCCCCATTACTTTTTATATCGGTCCTGGAGGTCCTGTTAAATATGATTAGGGGAGATCAGCTGGTAAAAGGGATTCAGGTCGGAGCCAGACATTACAAATTAAAGGCTTTTGCAGATGACTTAGTACTGACCTTGCAAGAGCCAGACACTAGTACCAAAAGAGCCTTGGAATTAATTCAAGTATTTGGCCAGGTCGCAGGATTTAAGTTGAATAAACAAAAAACTAAGGTATTGGAAAAGAACTTAACAAATGTTGAAAGGGAAAAATTCCAAGAGGAAACTGGGTTAGTGGTGGCAAAGAGTGTAAAATACCTGGGGATTAACATGACATCTAAGAATGTGAACTTATTTAAGGACAATTATGACAAGTGCTGGACTGAGATAAAGAAAGATTTAGAAATATGGTCAAACCTGAAGCTTTCCTTGTTAGGTCGAATTGCTGTGATCAAAATGAATGTATTGCCTAGAATGTTATTTTTGTTTCAGACATTACAAATTGTTGATAAACTGGACTGTTTCAAGAAGTGGCAGAAAGACATATCTAAATTTGTCTGGCAGGGCAAAAAGCCCAGAATTAAGTTTAAGATACTTACCGACTCTAAAGAAAGAGGGGGGTTTGCCCTGCCGGACTTAAGACTTTACTATGAATCGGCAGCTTTCTGCTGGTTAAAAGATTGGCTACTTCTTGAAAATGCAGACATTCTAGATTTGGAAGGATTTGACAATAATTTTGGTTGGCATGCATATATCTGGTATGACAAGGTTAAAGTGTATAAGGGTTTCAAAAATCATATTGTCAGGAAAGCACTATATAATGTATGGATACGGTATAAAGATTTACTGGAAAACAAAACTCCCAGGTGGCTTTCACCTATGGAGGCTAAGGAAGTAAAGAAACTTAATATGACAACCAATTGGCCGAAATACTCTGAGATCTTAGAACAAGAAGGTGGTGAATTTAAATTACAAAGTTATGAGAAAATAAAGTCCAAGGTACGAGATTGGCTCCATTATTTTCAAATAATGGAGGCTTTCAAACAAGACAGGAAAATTGGTTTCCAGGTGGAGAAATCGAAATTGGAAACAGAATTGTTAGAACCCAATACTAAGAATTTATCAAGAATGTACAACTTGCTGTTGAAGTGGAATACAATAGATGAGACAGTGAAGTCTGCTATGGTTAAATGGGCACAGGATATAGGTCATGACATTATGTTTGCTGACTGGGAGCAGTTATGGACCACAGGTATTAAATTCACGGCATGCAATGCCTTACGAGAAAACATTATGAAAATGATCTATAGGTGGTACATGACCCCAGTCAAGCTTGCGAAGATTTATCATTTGCCCAATAATAAATGCTGGAAATGTAAAGAGACTGAGGGTACCTTTTTCCACCTCTGGTGGACCTGCCCAAAGATTAAGGCCTTCTGGGAAATGATTTATAATGAAATTAAGAAAGTGCTTAAGTGCACCTTTAACAAGAAACCAGAGGCATTTCTCTTGGGTATGGTCGGCCAGTTGGTGCCGAAGAAGGATAAGAATTTCTTTTTGTACGCTACTACGGCAGCAAGGATCCTTCTAGCAAAGTATTGGAAGACACAAGAGCTACCCACGCTGGAGGAATGGCAGGCGAAAGTGATTGACTTTATGGGACTGGCAGAAATGACCGGCAGAATCCGCGACCAAGAGAAAGAGGCTGTGGAAGAAGATTGGAAGAAATTTAAGATGTATCTTAAGAATTATTATAAAACTGAGGAGTGTTAAAATGCTGAGGGAAAAGAAGACGTAGAATTGCAGCGATAATTGGGTTTGAAATTAAGGGTGGAATAGAGAAAGAGGATAAATTTATATTTAATTGGGCAAGATAGGTTGCTGAATAATGGTACTAAATTAAGGATGCAAAAAGGGAAAGGTATGGGGAAGTCCGGGAAAAGAGGGTTATGAAAATAAGGTTATGAAAACATGAGTTTTTTTGTTTGTCTGTTTCTTTTGTTGTTTTTTGTTTCTGTTAAAAAAATTGGAAATTAATAAAAATCTTTTATTTAAAAAAAAAAAAAAATGAAGGTGACCCGGAAACTACAACTAATCCAGAATGCGGCAGCTAGACTGGTGACTGGGAGCAGCCGCCGAGACCATATAACACCGGTCTTGAAAGACCTACACTGGTTCCCAGTACGTTTCCGAGCACAATTCAAAGTGTTGGTGCTGACCTTTAAAGCCCTAAACAGCCTCAGTCCAGTATACCTGAAGGAGCGTGTCCACCTCCATCGTTCTGCCCGGACACTGAGGTCCAGCGCCGAGGGCCTTCTGATGGTTCCCTCACTACAAGAAGCCAAGTTACAGGGAACCAGGCAGCGGGCCTTCTTGGTATTGGCACCCACTCTGTGGAACGCCCTCCCACCAGATGTCAAAGAGAAAAATAACTACCAAACCTTTAGAAGACATCTGAAGGCAGCCCTGTTCATGGAAGCTTTTAATGTTTAATAGGTTATTGTATTTTAGTGTTCTGTTGGAAGCCGCCCAGAATGGCTGGGGAAACCCAGCCAGATGGGCGGGGTATAAATAAAGCCAGATGGGCGGGGTATAAATAAATTATTATTATTATTATTATTATTATTATTATTAATTCTACATGTTTTATCCCCAAGAGCACTCTTGAGTTCAGCTTAGGCAGATCAGACAGACAGACAGACAGACAGACACACACACACACACACACACACACACACACACACACAATGTTGGCTCTCCCAACATTGGAGAGAGGCACACACACTGCTTCCAGATAGGAAAAGCAGACCATAGCATAGGACTGGGGAACCTTCAGCCCACCAGATATTCCTGTACTACAACTCCCATTAGCTCTAGCAAGCGTAGCCAATGGCCAGGGATGATGAGCAGCATCGGTGGGGGGGGGGGAGGTCAAAGGTTCCCCATATCTTCCATACTGAGAACTTGAAGAGCTATGATGTTCACACAATACCAGAAATGTTCTTCTAAGATTGTTATGAGCTGTATCAGACCATATTTAAAAGAAATTATCACAGAGGTAAGCCTGAAATTCCAAGTCAGAAATGCTGAAAGCTTTTGGATCTTCCCCTCATTTTATTTTATTTTATTTTATTTTATTTTATTTTATTTTAGTTTAGTTTAGTTTAGTTTAGTTTAGTTTAGTTTAGTTTAGTTTATTTACTCCTTGCTCCTGTCACGTGAGGTCCTGATTCTGTGAGCAAAGGCACTCATTATCAACAAAATCTTCTCACTTACATGGTTTGACTATTCATTTCAAGATGGAGGCATCTCTGCCAACACTGAGAATCTTATGTGTCAAAGGGCTCAGTATGCATATTGTATACAATAGTAATACAAGAAGTAATAGAAGGTGAGTTCAGTGGGGCTTACTCCTAACTATAAGACTGTAGCCTTGGATGCCAGTCTTGAAATTTCTCTAGCATGAATATATTTTTAAACAGCGGGGGGGGGGGGGGAGGCAAGCTGCATATTTTACTTTGCTTGACAATGAGGAGCTAAATGCAAAAGGCTAACATTCACTTTTCACAAAGGATGTCAAAGGAATCTGTTGAAAATGGACCATCAAGCAGATTTCCTTCCATCTGCCTGTTTTAAATCCATCATGGAACAGACACTTGCTATCCATATTTTTCACTTTCATTCTCTCCAAAAACATTGTTTTTAATATGCAGGCACCATACATAAATAGAATCATAACTGCTTGCAATTTACATATTCATAGGTGTATAAATGCTGCTGTCCATTGTTATTGCTTCTCTGAATTGGTTATTCATTGCCAAAGACAGACAGCATCTATGCTCTAAGGCTGCAATCCTATGCATCTCTACTCAGAAGTAAATCCCACTGGAGTCAGTGGTTCTTACTCTGAGGTAAATGGTTTTAGGATTGTAGCCTTAATCCAATTCCTACTGTTAATTTTAAAAACAAGAGCTATACATTGTTCGTTATCCTTTTCTCATGGAAAGAAGTTACCTCTTTTATTAGCCATAGTTCTTTTATCTGTGCTCCTCAGTTAAAGTTAAACTGGATTTGACGGCTCATTTTTACCATTTATCCACCCCCTAAATCTTTGTTTCAAAAACTTTGTTTTAAAATGGCATAATGAAGCAGTGCAATACGCAGTCAGTGAAGTAGTGCAGGTAGACATGATGCAAAATGTGGAGGTCAAAGTATTGCCAGGTGCATTTTTAAAAATCACGAACTAGAGAATCAAATGATAAATTTAGAAATTAAATTATTAAAGGTAAAGGTACCCCTGCCCGTACGGGCCAGTCTTGCCAGACTCTAGGGTTGTGCACTCATCTCACTTAAGAGGCCGGGGGCCAGCGCTGTCCGGAGACACTTCCGGGTCACGTGGCCAGCGTGACATCGCTGCTCTGGCGAGCCAGAGCCGCACACGGAAACGCCGTTTACCTTCCCGCTGGTAAGCGGTCCCTATTTATCTACTTGCACCCGGAGGTGCTTTCGAACTGCTAGGTTGGCAGGCGCTGGGACCGAACAACAGGAGCGCACTCCGCCGCGGGGATTCAAACCTCCGACCATGCGATCAGCAAGTCCTAGGCGCTGAGGTTTTACCCACAGTGCCACCCGCGTCCCTAATTACATTATTAGGCTTCACTTAAATATGTTCATGAAAACATAAATCAGACAAATAAATGTCTGATAAATAATAAATAAATCAGACATACAAAATCAGACACACAGATCATCGACAGGCACCATTTTCTGATTAAAATAAACATTTATGAAATAAAATGTCACAATAAAAGGACTTACATGTGGTTACCTGGAATTACACGGAGTGAAGGAGTAACTCAGATAATCCAGGACAAAAAGAGCAAAAAAGGAAAGAAGAATGCTAAACTAACCTCCCTAATCCATGAGTGAGGGAAATGAGCCAGGATGACAAATTTATACTGAACTGTGAAATCTAGGTAGCAAGATGGGCTACAGTCCACACCCCACTTACCTAGGAGTAAGCCCAATTGAATTCAGTGGGATTTGTATCTGAGTACTGTAGATATGATTAGAATTGCAGCCAGAGATGGATTTGTGAGGGGTTATTAACTTTCTCTTTAAGACCCTTTGTTCTTTTTGCTTCAAAGGACTAAGAGAGCTACCCCTCTAGAAATTCATTAACTTTGAAAGGGAACACACAGGGAAGGTAATTAATTTGTAAATATCTATTGATGGCTAAAATATGCATGGCCATTGTGCTCTATGATACACATTATATATGCATCAAAATGGGTCAGAGAACAAGAAAAAAAAGAAAGACTCCTGTAAAATAAAGCAATTGCAGGGGAAGAGAAAATACCAGGTGAAAGGGCAAATGAATGTCAGAAGAATACAAGGCACGTTTCTACATCCCTGCTTGTCGCTGTGCGTAGATTTCTACTTATTTCTATGCAGGGATCTCCCGGAGGAAGCGTCCTCTTAAGAACTATGCCAGAATTGAGTTTACCCCTCCTTGCTTTTGGCAGCTGCACTGGTAATAACTGTCTCCTTTTATTAATATTGTTTTTATCTAGAGTTCTAATGGCCATCCCACACAGGTGAAATGAAAGACATTTATTTTGTCTCTAACACTTCTTTGGAAAGGAAAAAAAAAATCAATGTATTGGACTAATTTGCTGAATAACTTTTCTCTCTCTGGGAGAAACAGCCCTGGAGGGTTGGCCTTCTCACCTGGAATGTTCAGAGACTAATTGCAAATTACTCTGCCTCTGATGAGGAATCCAGATGCTGAGAGTGCCCTGGACTGTGAGCATTGAGTTCTAATGTGATCAGCAATGACAGTGCTGATTATGGGCACGTTCCTAGAGGACATGTGCGTTGTTTCTATAATGTTAATCAGTATCTTCATAAAAAGTGACAGAAATAGCACGTTGTGGCTGGAGAACCCTGAAGTAATCAAACATTTAGACCTGCATGAATGAACTCGCTCTTGTCTTCCACCGATGGTGGAAACCGGACCAGAACCATTCCAAAATCGGAATTTAATCAGATCAAGCAAATAAAATACAAAAGTTCCTGTTTGGTTTTGACTTTTGCAATTAGACAGATACTAATATGTGTCAGCAATATGAAAAAGTAGGGATGTTTCCAAGCTGGTGGGAGGCATTTCTTCAGTTCTCCATAAGCTCAAGAAAGGGCAGTAGATTAATAACTGCTGCTGCTAATACTTGTGCAAATACAGCGACGCTTGCAGGAAGCGAGGGCGTATTTACATAGGCACAGTGGATCAAAAGCCCCACAATGATTCAGTAGACTGCAAAGTACAAAGTACCATTTCACATAAAGTGGGGGTTTATTTAATAGGACAGGTGTGAGTTTCAGATGGATGGGTACTTGCTTTAGCTAAAGAACCAGGCCTTCTATATGATTTGATGAAATGGTCACATTCACTATTCTGAGAAAACAGATTCTCTAAGAAAATTTCAGGCTGGGTGTGCTGCTTTTACGCACCCAATGCTTTTCTTTCAGGGGGTACGCAGTACCTGAACCTCTGTTAACACTGTTGTTAAGCAGTGTGGCGCTTACTGTAACAACTGTGTGGTGAGTATGGCACCTATTTGGGGGGAGGGGCAATGGTTACCATCCAATCTCTAAAATATTGTTCAATGCCATCAGTTTATGCACATGGTGCTCAAAGGTGTTTTGCAGTGGCTGCCCTAATGATGCCCAGCAAACTGTCTAATGTACAAACCCAGAGAATCCCTGCTGCAGCTTCACACAAAACATACTGTACATCAAGTCCATTCCTACATAGGGGGGAAAAAACACCTCTGCTTCAACTGGTAGTTGCTCTGGAACTGCAAAAATCAAGGCAAAGGACACTCTGGCCTTTGCCATTAGCTAGAGAAATAAGGTCTACTGGGAGTTGACCTCCTCCCTCCTAGGGAGTCATCATGCAACTCGGTAACCAAGGGTTCAACATGAGTCAGGGGTCTCCTTGTGAGAAAGGAATCTCTGAAGCACTTTCACCACTAGCAGCTGTTGGGGGTGTGGCCTGTGAGGCCAGAGTATCAGGTCAACATTTTATTTCCACTAAGAAAGAAATTACCATATGTGACACATAATATATATTCAAAACAAAGAGACCCTTGCTGCATAACTGACTACTTGGCCCTCATTTCCCCATCCAATTTGGGAAGCTGATATGAGGGTGCTGGGGTCTTCATAACTTAGCAGCTCAAATACCCCGACTCCTGCTTTATTGAAGTTTTATGTAAAAGGCGAAAGATTTATACGATCTGAAGAGAAACCAGAGTGATTTAGAAGGGCCTACAACACTAGTGTCAGCAGTCACAATTTCATTTATTTCTTTGTGTTAAATCTTTTCTTTTCTTTTTTTAAAAATTGTTCCGGTGATGGCGCCACACTAAACTAATTTCCACAGATAAATGTATTCTTATGCATAATATTACTCGGGCTAAAGGGTCAAGTACTATGGCTCCATCATTTTATGATAGCTAATAATGTTTTTAGCTTGCATAGCTACAAATAAGGCAGTTAATTGAATCTCGGCCTTCAGGGCATAAACTGATTAACTATATGAGTTAGGAAAGAAATCTTCCTTCTGTTCTTGCCTATGTGCTCAAAAGAAGGAGCATGCACTCACACATACACAGGACTTTGCCTTCAGCAAGATCGTATCCCATCAGCTACATATGATAGCCCTCTGGGGGCTTGTTCCAATGGCTAGAAGCTGCTTTCCTCTGAGAACAAGTTGCTGGGAAGTCCATCAGGGAGGACTTGTGTGTTCATGTCTGCTTGTGGGCTTCCTGGAGGCATCTGTTTGGCCACTGTGGGAAACAGGATTTAGGGTTGTTTAGGGTCTCTTCTTTTGTGTATTGCTGAATCATTGCGCACACACATCACCAGAAGCCCTGGTGCATGCAACTGAGGCGCTCTCTTCCTGCTACCACACCCAGATGCCCCCTCCCCAATATTCAATCATGCAGTCTTTTCTGCTTAGCCTCTGGCATTTGGCAATCTACTCTACAACAGTCAACTATGATTTGTGTGTTGGTAATGTGAGAGGCTTTTCCAGACAGTAAAATCCTCCAAATATTATGGGCTGCATTAGAACATTTTCACTGTGATAGAAAAACCAATAAATCATGACACTGATCTTCAACTACAATGAAAATGCATACAGTCTATACCAGGCTTCCTCAACCTCGGCCCTCCAGATGTTTTGGGCCTACAACTCCCATGATCCCTAGCTAGCAGGACCAGTGGTCAGGGATGATGGGAATTGTAGTCTCAAAACATTTGGAGGGCCGAGGTTGAGGAAGCTTGGTCTATACGTATACCACCATCAACAAAGAGATCAGATATATTATTTATGAAAACAGAGAAGCTTTGTACAATTTCAGTTAACCACACTTAAGTCCTTCTTTCATTGCAGAAGCCATTGCAGAACACATGCAAAGAAGATGCTGTATTATTTGGCCTGGCAGCATCTATGATTCTATCTATATCATTCATTCATTCGTTCGTTCATTCATTCATTTAACAAACATTCTCCCCATCTGTAATGTATCTCAAAATCTTTGTTGGTGCCATCAGCACAACAGTCTAACAGGCATCCTAGTCCCTTGAAGAATAGACTTCAGAACAGAGAGGTAAACTTACCCCTCCCACAGAGAAGGGCCATGGTTAAGTGGTAGAGCATATTTTGCATGCAGAAGATCCCAAGTTCAATTCTCTAGGTAGGGCTGGGAGACACTCCTGTCTGAAATCCTTGAGAGCCACTGCCAGTCAGTATAGACAAGAGTTCTTCAACTTGGATACCCATTTGTTGTTGGACTACAATTCCCAGCATCCCTAACAATTATCTAAGGTGACCAGGGATGATGGGAGTTGTAGTCCAACAACCTTGTAGACCCAAGGTTGAAGAACTCTGGGATAGACAATACTGAGCTGGATGGACCATTGGTCTGACACAGTATAAGGGAGTTTCCTGTGCCCCTATGTCCACACTTCACTCTTTTACAGTGTACCTTTTGGCAGCAAGAAAGGGAAGCAGCCTTCTCATAGCCCTGCTGTCCACATTCCTTCCACACCAGAGACATTGTCCTCTGCTTTCTCTTCCCAACTGTTTGCACAAAGAGCAGCCAACAACCCCCTGTATGATTCAATCCATAGCACTTCTGGTAGCTCTCAACTACTGGAAGTTGCTTCACCTGCACTAAGTGATAGCGCAAACCAAGAGAGTCAAATTGTGGACATGCACAGCTCAGACAAGATAATAATATCCATCACAGACACGACTCCTACAGCTCAGGGTTTCACTCCTGTTTGCTCTCACCTCAGGCTCACAATAATAGAGCCAATCCAAAAATGTTCAGAGAGGGTGGCTTGCGGAACCCTTAACACATGAAAATGCACTTGGGCAGAATTACCGGTTTGATCTGCAGAACTGGCGCTATTACAAGCAACACACAATGTTTATTCCCAATTTTCAAGGAGCCACAACTTCAGTATGAGAGCTATTGTGCTCTGGAACTGACTGGATGTTGGAGAAGAAAGGAGGGGGAAAACAGGAGGAGGTGGATGAAATGGAGTAATTGAGAAGCGAGCGTGGCTAGCTGGAACTCTGAACAGAAGCACTCAGCACAGAAATATTTGTTGCAGCAAGGGACACTTGTACACTTAAAATTAATGCCATAAAATATAAAATAGAACCCCCAAGAACTTTTGGGGGGAGTGGAAGCAATCCATCAGCCTGAGAGAGATTTGAATTTATTATTTAATAGCATACTGGGGGTATACCAGCCAGTGGTTTTTGAGAGTTAGATGTGTGTGCGCGGAGGAGCACGCCTGATTTGAACATTTCTGTTCTTTCTGTGAAATTTGACATACTTCTGAGTCTTAGACCTGGTCAATGTGGAATATAAATAACAAGCCACATAATGACTAGTTATGTGTTCAGAATGAAGCTGTGAGAATCAAATGAGTATCAACGTCAGAAGGCAGTCTATTTATTAAACACCATAGGAAGCTGCAACAATGGCACGGGTGTGAAGATGAGGGTCAGGAGGCATTCAAAGAGAAAAGCAGGCAGTTCTAGGGATGGGGCAGAGTTGCTGAGGAGCCACAGGGAAGAATGGGAAATGTATCTTTTCAAAGCAAAGCCAAGAGAAAGAAAGAAAGAAAGAAAGAAAGAAAGAAAGAAAGAAAGAAAGAATAATTTGCCTTCTGCTGAGAAGTTAATTTTGTCACATTATTCCAAGTCACCCCAGAACCCCAAGCAAAACAACCAAGAAGAAGTTAAAAGAAAAACCTGTGCAAACAGATTTTGTTTTTTTTTTAAAAAAACACCAACCCAAACATCCAGGGATTTGTGTTAATCTTTTTTTCATCAGTAAATATTGCTGAAAATGAAAACCTAGGGACTGTGCCAGACATCCATCATAAACAGAAGGCAAAAGGCTGCAGTCAGACGTCTTTCTCACATGTGGAAGTTTCCAAGTTCAGGTAGACCTGTACAGGTAGACCTGGAAGAGACCCCTATCTGACACCCTGGAGAATCACTGCTGGATCGTGTGGACCATACTAAGCTAAGAAGACTAATGGCCTTATTCAGTATAAGGCAGCTTCCTATGTTTCTCATGATCCATGCTGAGGTCCACAAGAGCAGTCTAGATACACCTAGCACTGGTACCCAAGAGGGTCTCAGTTGTGTCCTGCTGCCATCAGCTCACACCTCCAACCACAATAGAACTGCAGGTGGTGTCCCTACTGACATCCACAAAGTGTTATCACGCATGATGATGACTTTCAGTGTAAAACCAGAAATGGAGGCTGGGTGTGACTTCTTCTCTCAGCATGTCACTTGTTTGATGGTTCTGCTGGATGAGATTCAGGACTCATTTGTTTGTTTTAAAACTCCTCCAGTACCATCATTGTGGACAAGGTAGCTACACTACATGCACCAGCCATATACTTTTTTTAGACTGAGAGCCTGTGTACAGGGACCTTTCCTTTCTATTTTTGTACAGTGTGTTGAGTGTAAATAATTAATATATGATGGTGTTGGTGATGAAGAAGGAGATGACTTGCTAGTATGTGAGGGTCAAAATGTAGGAAGACCTCCTGTTCAGTTTTAGAACTGCCTCTTGTCTAGCTTCTACCAGGTGAATTGCTGTATAAAGTGAAAATATGGGCTCTTCCTAGACGCCTATTGATCCTTCTGTGCCCTTTGTGCATGGATGGAAAATTCTCCCTTGTTCATTAAAATTCCAAAAGACAGGATGGCTATTGCTACTGCTGTCGTTCTGGATCACTGAAGCACTACACTTGCTAAAGCAAAGCCTTGCAAGAAAAACTTTTTACACTGTAATCCACACTCAGGTAAACTGGGATGATGAACTTTGCACATGAATAGGAGAGAGACTCCATCAATGTCCATAGAACTTTTGTGTTTGTGTGTGCACATCTCATTGCAAAACAAACACAAAAACAAAACTGAATTTTGAACATTGCATTTTGGGGGGTTCTTTTGGGTCCTCATTGAGATAAGTGGAACAACTTGGTAAATAATCTGAGATGCTTGGGTTGCACCAATCTTTCAGAGTAACAAGTTTACAGGAGAAGGTGTGCCTGCATTAATCATTTTTGGCAAGGGGCATTTCCACTTACTGGAGTTTAGTGTATTTTGTGTCCATTGTTTGGAATCTTAGGTGAGATAACCATACAGTGAAGTTGTCCCCAATTCCAGTCACTGCACAGTGGCAACTTAGGTAAAAATAATTTACTGCTGCAGAATATTAGACTTCAATAATACAGCTGCAGATGTTGATATATACATACACCTTGTAGGCTTTGCAGATTCAGATATATACAAGTACAAAGTATTCCTGTTGCTCCAGCAGTTCAAGACATAACACTGACTCTGACTCATGGACAGACTCATTGACACACAAAACAAGACCCCAGACCCAGTGAGCTGATGTGCCCTAATCACTTATATAGATGGCATTGGGTCATTGGCATAGCAACTGGCTTAGCTTACCTTGAACCTGTTGGCTTATCTCATACATGGGGTGGTTTGTGCTCATGAAGGAAATTAACCCCTTCTTCCATGTCCAGTTCCTACAACATCCATGTGTGCACACACACATACATACATGAACACATACACACAACCTTCTATAGGAAATGGTACCTTAACAACTGCTGTCTTTGAATTTATTCAGCGGGGATACTAAATGCTGGATCTATGTGGCCAATTAGACATGAGTATTAGTCCTGCTATAACAGAAAGTATTACTCAGCTCTATTATAAATTTGATGATCAATAGAAATGTGTTACTATTACATGATAAGCTGTTTAGAAAACCAGACGAAGCATTTGCAGAGACAAGAGGGAATGAACAACAAATACAGGACAGGGCTATTAAATTACTTTCGTTTTGCTGAGAGAAAGATTTGCCATAAAGGAGTTGCTTTCTCTAAATATTTGGAATATGTGCATTGACTGGAATTAAAATTCAGAAAGGTTTGCCAAATGCTTAAATCAGCATATCCATGAATAGAAAGCAGGACTATAATGATGCCTAGCTATGACATATGAGAGGGATGCTTAGAATCTGATTGAGGTAATAGCGAAAACACAATGACTATATTTCGGTTAAAAGCATTTTGGTAATGCAAAAATACGCACACATACAATTAGTTAGTTGGCTGGTTTTGGAGAGATGTAGAATATAAGATTACTGTGGCCCAGCTCCCAGCTGACTTAACTCTTTCTAAAAAGGCACTCCTGATTTGCCTGCCTAGGGATGTCTCTGTGTTGGGTGACCCCTGGGTGACCCAGCATCAAGACAAAGTGGAAAGAGAGTCTCCTGCGGCAAGAGTGAAATCAACTTCACATTTCCCTTAGCACGCTTTCCTTGTTACAAACAATCTGTTTTGCTGTGCTTTGAAAATTAGATCATGGTTTTACATGCACTTGATTAACATGATACTGGCAGGGTCTGAGTGAGAAGAAATAAAAAAATGATGTTGCAAACGGAAAATGCTACTTACCGTGTGTGTGTGAGAGAGAGAGAGAGAGAGAGAGAGAGAGAGAGAGAGAGAGAGAGAGATGCTAAATCTGAAGGTTGGTGTTTGTCTTTTAGGCAATACAGTACTAAATTATTATAGTTCCTTCAAGTAATTAATTTATTATCCTTTTCTAACCCTAGGATAAGATAGGATCCAAAACGACCGCTGAAATCCTAGCTAAAATTATTTTTGTCCATGCACTGCCAAGCAAGTGCAATTTGATCCAATAGCCATAAAAAATGTTTCTTTTTTCCTTTTTGCAACTTGCTTTCAGTGATTATCATCATCATCATCATCATCTGCAAAAATCTCTGTCTTGCCTTTGTGGAACAAGTGCTGTCAAGGCAGTTTGCACACAACATGTGGAAACAATAAACTCACCGTAAGACAAGCAAATAAAACAATAAAAAATGAATTGCAGTCCTTTAAAACATTCATGAGATCAAGGTCAGCAGGGAGTACAGCATCAGGCAGGGCCCTATTCCTCCCTGACAGCATTAGTATACACATTGAAGAAAATGACGGAAGAAAGCTCTGGGGCACAAATAATAAAACGACGTATGCCATTTTTTTGCTTCTGCATCAAGCTGGAAATGACTACATAGTTTTGGTCCGTATGCCCATCTCACACCTCCTCAAGCACCTCTAGATTGTGACCAAGATGTGTAGGGTTTAAGTATATGTGAGCCAAAGTCATTTTTACTTGATAAACTCAATTGAAAATAGAGAAGCTCAGCCATGCATAAGCTCTTTCTACTACCCTCTTGTTTGAATTAACCAGTGTGTGTGCGCGCACGCACGCACGCACACACACACAGATGCAGTTTTATAGCATCAAAAGTGAGATTCAAAGGAAGCGCCCATTTTATCCAACAAAATGATTTACAAGTTTATTCAATTTATTGCTTTGACACTCAAGGATGTATATGCTGAAAAGCAATATTTGTATGGCAAGCAGATGTCAAATGATATCAAAATGGGAAGAAAGTAATTTGTTCAGTTTGTTAAAGCTGCTTCCATCTTTTTTGGAAGACTGGTGCTGTATATTTGCCTTGCAGCTTGTTTGCTTGAACTAAGAGCCGGGTGATATTATACTCCAGCCCACTTTCTAGCTGAAAGGTGCTGGGGGAACCAGGCCAAGGACTTCAGCCTCAAGACTAAGGGCAGCTTGCATGCTGAAGGAGTTCCTGCCCCGGCCTATCGAAGGCATCAAGCTCACAAAAACTTGCCCTACAAACTGTTATCTGACAGTTCAAGTAAGAGTCACCACTATGTGAATTAGGGTGTTGTGCACTGCATGGAATATTTGGGTTCATGTGTGTGCATTAATGTGTATGAGATAAGAGATATCCACAACCACCCATCTCGTCAGAGATTTAACTTTGAGGCATTCGCCAGAGGCAGCTGAATCCTGAAGAACAACCATTGTAACAGTTCACACTAACAAACTCTTAACAAGGCATCCTGAAAAGGCAAAATTGGATACAAAAATAGGGGCAATGATTAATTAAGAACAAACAGAAAATAGAGACTGTCTTTTTAAAATAGGAACAATTGGAGTTTATGCCTCTCATCTGCTTCTGGAAAGGACATAAGACATGTTTACTCTTGAGGACATTCAACTGTGGAGATTGAGTGGATAGTAATTATTCTGTTTTTCTGTCTGCCTAGTTTTCATTGTTATGAATTTAGCTGTTTCAGATATGATTATTGGCTTCTATTATTTTGATACCCATCCGCCCCACTTTGTTGGCTGCCTGGAGTTATGAAAAGGCAGTATCACAATATTTTAGGTGCATAAAGGAGATGAGTGGGAGATTAGACTAAAATACTTAGGTCACTGCATAATATGTGACCCAAACTGTACAACATTATTTACATTTAGTGCAACCTAATAGTCCCTGGCTCCCTTAAGGGATTGGGTCCTCTAGATTGGAAGCCACCTTATATCAGGTCAGATATATTTGCCCATTTAGCCCATATTGTCTGGCAGCAGTTTCCTAGGGTGGTGCACTGTAGCCTTCCAGATGTTGTCGGGTTCCAATTCCAACCTTCTCCAGCAAATCCAATGTTCAGAGCTGTAGTTCAATAACATCTGGAGGACCACAGGTTCCTAATCCCTGCTCTGCTGTCTCAATAATAACTTCCTCATGACCTACTGCCTGAATCTTTTAATAGCAGATGCAAGGAAATGAAGCTGGAATCTTTTATATGCAATGCATATACTTGACCCCTGAAATGTGGTCCTTTTCCTTAATGTAAAAGGAGGTAGTATGGGTGATTCCCCTTGCCTTACTAGGCTCACCTATGAACCTTCTCTCAGGATTTCTCACACACTGATTACCCTATCCTAGTCCTTGTTGATCTGCACTGTCAACATTCTAGTCTTGGCACTGCACCTCTGGTCATCCAGGTCTGTTATGGTTATTATTAGCAAAACAGTAATAAAAATAATGAAGGCCAAAGGCACGTAAGAAGTGGGAAAACTCTCTTCACAGGTGAACTTTTTCCCCATTGTGGTTGCTAATGCTGTTTTTTCCTCTCTTAATGCATATTTGCCAAAATCAGATGAAAAGAGGTGCATTCCATCATGTTTATGTAAAGAATCAGAAACTGCTTAAACCATTAAAAAATGCATTTAAACTTGGGTATATCCTCAATAGGCAAATGTGTCAGGTAGGAAAAATGAAGCCCATTAAATAAATTTACAAAATAACAAGGCTGCATGCAGCAAGTTATTTTCTTGTCAAGTATAATCATTATTTTAACCTATAAGGGGCAAATTCTCACTTCCACAGTTAATCTTTCCTCTGCAAAACAAAATTAGAAGAAGGCGTACCAAAAAGAGTCAATTGAATTATAAATGTACCTGCTACTGAGAGGAAAGCCTTTGAGAACCAACAACCATCTCCTATTGGGCTACATTCCTATAATTTGGCCACTTCCGACAGGTAAGAAATCAACCTGAGTTAAATCCCAAAGGCCACCTTTATGGGGTGCCATGCAGCCTGAAAACGTGGTCCACAAACAGCCTGACTGTCTCCTCTGCCGACACTGCGTGTGAACACGCTACGAAATGGCACATTTTTGTCAGCAGATCGACCACTACCATGACTGCTGTCTTCCCCCTCGACTTGGGCAGATCTGTCATAAAATCAATGGACACCACCTCCCAGGGCCTTTCCGGTGTTGGTAAGGATTCCAGTAACCCTGCGGGGGCAGTCCTTTCCCCCTTTGCCCTCTGGCACTGGTTGCACCCTCGTACATATTCTCGTACATCCTCCCTCACCTTTGGCCACCAGAATTGCCTGGTAACTAGTAGCATGGTCTTGTGCTGTCCAAAGTGCCGAGCTGTGGGATTGTCATGGAGCTGCCTCAGTATTTTACCCCCTCAACGTCTCCCCTGGTACATACAGCGCCCCCTTGTAGTACAGTACCCCTTCCTTTTCCGAAAACCCCCCATTGTCTCCCTTTCCACCTCTGAGCTCCCTGATTTTAGTCTGAGCAAACTCATCATCTCGGGTGAGCCCTGCTAGCTCTCGTTTACCTACCAACGTTCCCCCACACACTCACTGGTCCTCGGGGAACACGTGCATGGCCTCCGGAGGCCCATCCCCCTCCGTGTATTCCGGTTTTCTGGAGAGTGCATCCGCCCTAACATTTTCCCCTCCCGGCACGTATTGTATCTCGAAGAAAAACTTGGCGAACTCCTGGGACCATCTGATCTGTCCCTGGTTAAGCACTCGCGCGGTCCGCCAGTATTCCAAGTTCTTGTGGTCAGTTCGGACCTGGACCTATCAAGAGGTGCCTCCATTGACGAAATGCCGAGTAAATCGCAAGCAGTTCTTGGTCATACACCGTGTAGTTTTGCTCCGACTTGCTCAACTTCTGGGAGAAAAAGGCACACGGTCTCCAGTTCTCCTTGGACCGGGTTGCAACAATACTGCTCCAATCGTGCGGTAGGACGCATCCGTCTCCAGTCTCATGGGCTTCTCTGGATCCACGTGCAGGAGCTGCTCTTCCGAGGCGAACGCCTTCTTCAATTTCTCAAAGGATTGCTGCGCCTCCTTTGTCCATGCGAACTTCTTTTTGCTACTAAGACAATCCGTAATGGGTGCTGTCAAGTGGGCGAAGTTCCTTATGAACTTCCTGTAGAAGTTGCTGAAACCTTGGAACCTCTGCACATCCTTTCGGTTTTTGGGGGCCTTCCATTCCAGCACTGCCTTCACCTTGCCTGGATCCATGGCCAGTCCCTTGTCTGACAACCTGTATCCTAGGAACTCGAACTCCCGGGCGTCGAATTGGCATTTTTCCAGCTTGACCCACAACTGATGCTTCTTCAATCTCTGTAGCACCTCCCTGACGTCCTTGACGTGTTGCGCTTCATTCTCCGAATATATTAAGACGTCATCCAAAAAGGCCACACAATTCTTGTACAGCAGTGGCCCCAGCACATGATGCATGAAGGATTGAAAGCAGGCAGACCCCGATTGTAATCCAAATGGCATAACTAAATACTCAAACGCCCCCAGGTGGGTGAACATGGTTGTTTTCCATTCGTCCCCCTCCTGTATTCTAATCAGATTGTATGCCCCCCTTAGGTCCAGCTTGGTAAAAATCTTTCCCTGCCTCACACGTGTCAGAATATCGTCGATTCTGGGCATTGGGAAAGTCACGGGTTCTGACCCCAAATTCAAACGGTGGTAGTCCACCACAAGTCTGGGCTGATTCATTGATTTTTTGTCCACAAAGAACACTGAACTCCCCCCCCACCGCCTTTGATTCCCTTATGAAGCCCCTTTTCAAGTTCTTGTCAATAAACTGCCTCAATTCCTCCACCTCCCGATCGGACATGGCGTACAGCTTACCCACCGGTAACTGGGCTCCTGGAAGCAGGTTGATTTGGCAGTCATATCGTCTGTGGGGGGGCAGTCTATCTGCCTCTCTCTCGCTGAACACCTCCTTCAAATCCGCATATTGCAGTGCCACCCGCCCCTTTTCCTCCAGGGCCGCCCCAGCCACCCTGGCCACAGTCATTCTTGGTTCCTTTCCTCCCAGGCAGTGTTCTAAACAGTAAGCTGACCCAAAGGTGACCAACCGCTGATGCCATGACACCACTGGGTCATGTAGCGCCAGCCAGCTCATTCCTAGTATTATTGGGTGTCCCGCCAGCGTGGCCACGTGAAAGGCCATGGTTTCCATGTGCCGGGAAACACTCATCCGCATTGGCGGTGTCTGGTGTGTCACTTCCCCTCCCAGTAGTTCCCTGCCATCAATGGTGGTCACCTGCAAGGGAAAATCTAGTGGCAACAGTTGGAGCTGGTGCTCCAGAGCGAAGTCTCTACTGAAGAAATTACACGAGCTGCCAGAATCCAGCAGGCCCTCCACCTTGACTGGGTGCCCGTTTGGGAGTTCTAGCACCACTTCAATGGCTATAGCTGCCTTGGGAGGGTCAGGCTGGGACACTTCTATTGGTCGCTGGCCTGGCTGCTGCCCCTGCTGGTTGGCAGCCAGGCTTTCTTGTTTCCCTGCACCGGCCCTTCCTCTCCCTTCTCGTCGTGGCCTGCAGCCCCCATCATGCCTTGCCAGGCCTTTCGTTGAGGACAGACCTTTGCAAAATGTCCTGGCCGCTGAGAGAGGAAACACTTCTTGGTAGTTTTCCACTCCTTCCCCTCCCTTTTCCAGCCTTCACTAGCGTTTGAAACTTCGTGCGTGCGTGCTCCATCAATTTCCATCGGCTCAGCCGCCTGGGAAGGCTCCCTCGGCATTTCAGTAATGCGGTTGCCATGGAAACATTCCGCCCTTATCTCCCGCTTTTCCTGAGCCCGCGCTTCCTGGCGTACACCGATCGCAAGCACAGTCTTTGTGAGCTCATCCATCGACCGCGGGTGGGGCGCTCTGGACAACTCGTCTTTCACTTCAGGGTCCAAACCTGCCTCAAACAGCATTTGTTCCAAAGCGTATTGAATTTCCATTCAGAAAGCATTGTAGTCTTGGGGCTTTCCTCCAAACTTATTTACCAGCCCCGGGACCTTCCTCCCTATCAGGGTGGCTCTGACCTGTGCATCCTGAGCCCGCCTCTCCTCCAGCCGCGCTGACAGGGTAGCAACATGTGCCTCCAGGTCTCGATTCCTCTTGACCAGACCTTGCACCATGGCTTCTTGCTCTGTCTCTCCAGCCGGCCCTGTTTGGCTCATCGTGCTGCCTCCCCAGGGCTCTGCACAAGCAACGTCAGGGACTCACGGATTGCTGTAATGGTTCTATGGGGTTGCTCGTGTGTAAGCAGGTGCCTATCTCCCCGGCTGGGTGCAAACACCTGGCTGGGTTGCCAAAGTGAACCTTTTCTGTCCGGACAGCCACTCACCCGTGGCTGACTCAATCGCTGGCGGAATCCGTGAGTGGGCGTTTCTTAAACTTCTTCCAGCAAAGAAGTTCTTTGACGCCTAGTCTCCGCCTACCCTCTCTGCGCGGAAGCCTTCTGCGCAGGGAGGGCATGGGCAACGGAGGACCCCTACTCTCTCCGCTGGTCCCAGGCAAGGAGTCATGAGACCGCCTTGCCACTTCCCCCAGCTGCCCCCCTTCTCCCCTGGTGCTACGCTGATTCTCTTCCACAGAAGATGGGCTGCTCCTCCCGATCCCTGGACACTCTCTGGAATCCCTCTGGCTTTCGCTCTCCCCCTCCAGTACTGATGGCAGTTCCCTGACAATAATGTTATGAATTTCATGGTTCTTGCTTTAAATATTTTTTATGCTTTTAAATCAGTTGCAAGTTGCCTGGAGACTATTTGTTATTGACAAATCCTAACAAATCCTTCTTCATTATCACCATCTTAAGGCACACCAGCTAAAGGGGCTATGGGACATTGCAGAAGCCCCACAATGCACGAGTGGGACATGATGAATGTTGGCGCCACTTGAGATATGCCAGCACAACTGCAAAGATATGCCAGTGCAGTGCAGTTCTCTGCTACATTAACAAAACTCTACCAATGTAAAACCTAAAATAGGGTGTTGGCATGGACGGTCAAGATAGGGGAGGCATAAACCTATGTCAATTCCTATGCCTTCAGACATCAAACCTGTCCCCAAAGATGGTTGAACTTTATGAAAGAGCTGGGGGAGGGGGAATCTTCCATTCCACTCATCCCCCATACTGCATATCAATGCAACAGAGGACAGGATATGACATAATTCTGCATATGAACACCCACCCAACCCTGGGTGATATAGCCTGGAGCTATATCAGACTGGCTGCATGTCACAGACACTTAGAGCACACAAGGGGAAAACCCAGTGGCTGAAAAAATAGAGAAAGGCACTTTGCACAAAGAGGGAGCACTTTGCATAAAACAGCCTGCCAGGAAAGAGCATGGAAAGAATACATTGAGGACACTTCCCTAACAGACTGCATACATTAGTGACCACCAATTAGAGTTCAATGTGGCCCTGCTGGAGCAATATCACAATGAAAATGTGGAGACATCTCAGAGGTGACCTGGCAACACCAAACTCTGCAACACCCCTACATGCAGAGGTAAGGTCTGAGCCACACATACGTAAGCAAAGGAAGGGAGCAACCCACAAAATATGCCAAGTTAAATATGAAAAACTCTGCCAAAATACATATTTTTGTAAAATGAGAATGGGGACAGAGACTGATGGGACAATATAATCTTATGCAGTGAATAGTTTTAAAAACATACTTATAGAACTTTACTGCTTGCTTGCTTGCTTGCTTGCTTTTTCTTCTGGAAAGCTCAGCTGTGTATGTCACAACACTGACAACTGATAGATATTATTAGCATACTATCAGTTCTTGGCCAAATTCACCTAAAGGGTTTCTCAGTACATAAGCAACCAGTCCTGCACAGAGGTAGAGTTGGCTGAACCTTTTTATATTGCAACTATTCACTGGGTATTTTTCTATTTTCCACCCTGAGGTATCCTTTGGAACTGTTTGTGCATGGCTAGAATAAGAAATCTACTGAACAGAGAAGGGAAAATGTTGAAGAATAGGCATTCATTATTAATCTGTTTACACTCTGTTTTGTATAAAGTTTTGTTTCCCAATGATCTCAGTGTACTTTTATTCAATTACTTTCCCCCTAAAGACTTTTCTCTAGCGTGTTTAGTAAGGTAGTCATCTTATTAATCCTTTTCCATCTTCTGGGCTAAATTATGTTGGACTTGTTCTAAGCAATCGGCTTCCAAGATGTAATTTTAAGACACCAGTGCTTAACTTATCATGTTAACTTGTGCCACCATTCATTGATTCCACCCATGAAAACACTGCATGGCGGGGCAGGAGGGGGGAGTGAATTCCTGAGAGTTTCAATTACATCCAGAAGGGCTTTTAAGCTCCTGACTAGCCCCAGATGGAGCATATGCACACAAAACACTTCTGTGAGTTTAATGATGAAACAATTGTTTCCAGATCCCCTCAGGATTCATAAAGACAGCCTGGTAAATTGTCCATGAGTCTCCAACCATTCCATGTGAACATAGCTACATCACCTAATCTGAGAACAATTTGCCATACGAACTGTGAGACGTTCCCTTTGAACTCACATTGTGGCCAGGGAATGACATTGGAAGAAACAGGTATGCATGTATTAAATAACATTTTGCCCTACCTTACCCTTCAGAACTCTCAGGAGAACATTCCACCACATGTGTTGGTTGTGAAACTTGGCAAGAAAATGTTGAGAAAGAAGTCTTTCAATAACCTTTTCAGTACTTTGTAGCACCTGGTGCAAAATTAAGCCTATTGACCATTTGCAAAGATGACTTGGTGTAAATTTTCTTCTTCAGGCACCTAGAATCGGAAACCAAACAAACTACAGTGGTGCCTTGGTTCTCAAACTTAATCAGTTTCAGGAGTCTGTTTGACTCTCAAAACCTTTCAAAAACTGAGGCACAGCTTCCGATGGGTTGCAGGAACTTCCTGCACTCAATCGGAAGCTGCGTCAAACGTTCGGCTTCCAAAAAACGTTCACAAACCAGAACACTTACTTCTGGGTTTACAGTGTTCAGCAGCCGATTTGTTCGAGAGCCAAGCCATTTGAGTACCAAGGTACCACTGTAGTAGCAAAGAAATATAGCAACCTTCTCTTCTGGAGGTGCCTTGTGAAGACTGTCTTTGGTGGATAAATAAAAACTACTACATGCAAAAATCAATAAAAATATAGCTAAATGAAGGAAGGAAAGTAGACCTCTTCAGAAGGAAGTTCCAGAGCAACTACAGAAAAGATCCTTTCAAATCTCAACCCAAATGCATCTTAGATATTCTTGTGGCTGTGATTTGTATTTTAATTCTGCATTTTAAATTATTGTAACCCACCTTGGGACCTGTTGGTGAACAGCAGGCAATAATAATAGTAGTCGCAGCAATAGTAGCATCAGTAATATTATTGGGATGCAAAGCAGAAACCTCTGAAGATTTTTAAAGTTGGGTATGGGGAGGGGCATCCTTTGTGATGTTCAGGTTTCAAGCCATTTAGGGTTGTCAAGGGGAAAGTAGCACTTTGAATTAGGCCCAGAAATGGTCTGGATATTGGTGGTGATATTGCAGCATGGCAGTCACATGTTGCTGATAACTGGCTCATGTCAACAGTCTGGCTGAAGTTTCCAGAGACTTTGTAAAGGCAGCTCCACATACAGCACATTGTGTGTGTTATCATGGCCAGATCTGTTCAGGAAAAGGCACAGCTAGCACAACAGCCTAAGCTGGACCAAAGCACTCTTGGCCATAAGCATCATTGGGACATCCAGGTTCAGAGCTAGATCCAGGAGCGCCTTTGTATTGTAGATCCTGCTGATATTCAACGGATGCTAATTGTGTAAAGTACTGAGAGAAGCTTTCCCCAGAACAATACAGTAGATAGACAATGAAAAATTCAGGGAAGTCACAACTACTTTCGCTGTTGGTATATCTCCCATATCACCAAACGCCTTGTGGTTGCTTTTCTTCGCAATTATTTCTGTTTGTCTCCTCGTAGGCCTCTGCAAACATTCCCCCAAAGGCTCACAGCTACAGGGCTGAGTATAAACCAAAAATAATTTGATGTTATTACAGAAATTGTGTTACCTTCCCTCACAGTGTAAGCCCTCTTTTGTCCTCAGAGTCACTAGTCGGCTTCAACTGCCCTTAAGCAGAATTCTGTGGCAACTCAGACAATCCCCAGGGCCTTAAATTCTGTGATTCCAAGAGGTAAAACATCATCTTTAAAAAGTAATTTCTAAGAGACTTGATAGATTCTACCTGAGAGGGAGCAAAGTCTTTTGCTTTAGTAGGGCTACAACATCACAAGCAACTTTGGAGGAAAATCAAGGTAATTACAGCAGCAGCAACCATTCCAGATTTGCTACTGATAGCAGGATTTTTACCACAAGGATACTTGGGAAAGAAAGAAAGTAATTCAAATGTTAAGACTGAGGAACAATCATCTTACCAGGTAAAATCTCCCTGATACAAGGTCATAGGAGTCCAAAGCTGAAAAGCCTGATTGAACTGTGTTCTCCTATGTTAACCAGGAAGCTATAATTTATTCTCTTAATATAAGAAATTCTTTAAAAACCCAGCCAGATGGGCGGAGTATAAGTAATATTATTATTATTATTATTATTATTATTATTATTATTATTATTATTTCAACCTGCAGTTCCTATAGCCCATTAAAGTCCCACCATGTCCAGACATAACACCAAGCCGAACTATCACTTTGTGTGACAAGCAGATTTTCAGGGAAGAAATAATGGCTGCTCTGTTCCTCCTATACTTCTGTTGCTGCGCTGCGCTGCATGATAAACCATAGAACAAACCTTGACTACAGCTCATGGTTTCTCTGGAGTGAGCTAAACTACAAGCTGCAGAAATGATGGTCCCACAGGAACAGGGCCAGCCCACCCTAATGGCAGGGTGAGGAAGCCGCCTCAGGCAGCAGAAGCCCAAGAGGTGGTTCTCCTATAGGCATGCTCCGCCACCAGCTTCTGGGGAGTTCTTACGAGATCTCATAGAGTGCATGAGATCTCACGATATTTTAGCGAGATCTCGCCACACAACCCATGTAAGGGAGGCGGCAGTGCGGCACATTTTCCTCAGGTTCTCCCAGGTTTCAAACGAAGGTCTTTTCCCCATCCTACCTTGATATGCTAGCAATGAACATGGGATGAACAAAGCATGTGCTTCTGCTACTGAGCTACGGCCATTACCTCCTCTATTACTTAATTTAACTGACAGCATCACCATGAACCAGTGTGGTGTAATGGTTAGAGTGTTGGACTAGGACCTAAGAGAGCAGCGTTTGGCTCCTCGCTCTGCCATAATGCTCACTCTAGCCCTGTCACTGCCTCTCAGCCTAACCTACAGTACCTCACAGGGTTGTTAATGGGGATGAAATGGGGAGGAAGGGAACCATGTACACCACCTTAAGAAGATAATGGTGGTATATAAATACAGTAAGTAAATAAATTAGTAATCATAGCATCATCCCCATTCTTCCAAGTGCTCTCATGAAAGATAGTCAAGGCAGCCGAGGATAACAAATACAGAGAGGGCAGGTCACCCTCCTTCAGAAACAAGGAACTGTCTTAGATTAGAGCCAGTTAAGGAATGACTTTGTACACAACTCTGCGAATAGTGATTTTCTCTAATATGTTCTTCTTACATGCCAAATGCGGTTCTGTCTTCAAAGGAACAGTGCTGAAGAAGCAGTAAAGTACCTCAACGCTGACAATCCGGGCTGTGCAAAAACCTTTGTTGATAACGCAACCAGCAGGAGGGAAGCTATTAGCACTGGAAGTCACTGATACGTCCTAAGCATAATAGCAAACAACTGCTTGGGGAGGGGGAGGTCTCAGCAGGCCCATTTGGAGATCTCAATAAAATGGCCAAGAAAACAAATATTATTTTGATTGATTTAATTAATCTCAGTGAAAGCTCTTGTCATTTTACAGCCAGCACAGTGTAAGGGTGGCAGCAGTAACAGGAAAATTGCCAGCCTGGCTTAGAAAAGCCACTTTTCACATTTTCTAACAGCCATTTATCTATTGTCAATCCCTACAGTTTTTAGGTAAACCTACCTTCTGAGAAACACTTCTTTTAAATTTCAGAAAGCCGCCTGTTCGTATAAGCATTAACTTTGGGTGAAACATCTCCTTTTCACAGGGGAGTCACCCTGTCCATTTTGGGGCAATTTGGTAACTGCCGTAAGCCATAATCATAACTGTTTCTGTCATCCTGGAGCATATAGCACTTCTCTGATATGATTTCAACCCCTCTCTCCTAGTAAAAAACATTAGTTCGGGGAATAGTATTTCATCAGGGCAAAGTGTCTGAGTGACAAACAATCTACAATATAAAAAAAAACTGTGCAAGATAACTGCTGCTTCTAACGGAACTTAATTTGACAGGCCCATAAGGTACATGTATGACATTATTTGGTGTCATTTCTCTTTTAATATCCTTGGTATTTAAAAAGCTTCACCTTCAGCTTCTGTACGTAACATTGATGGATTTCTTTTAACCTTGAATCTTTATGAATACAGTAATGGTGGAATATTGCCAGTTAGCTGCAGAAGAGATGGGGGGGGTGGAGGGAAAGAAGAGGAACTCACAATGATCAGGTGGCTTTTGCAGGTGGCACATAGCCTTGCTATGATGCCCACATGGCTGTGAGCCCAATGTCTTCTGTTCAAGCAGAACTGAACAGCTGTGACATTCTCTTCAGATTTTCAGCAGCACAGCCCAAACACAGCAACACCTGACTGCACCAGCTTCATTTCAGCCAGGAAGATGAACTACAGGGGTGAATGGGAGGGCTCTGTCAAGGCTTTTCAGACTAACCTCTGCCCCAAGGAAGATCTGCAGCCAAGCCCATTCACAGCTGTAAAGTGGCAGAAAGAGGGAAGTGTGTCAAGGGGGTAATCTTGTTTATCTAGTGTTTTTGGAGCAAGCATAAGCACTGAAAGTGATCTCAATGCAAGGGTTGGGGTGGAGAACTCAGCCAGAGGCCAGCTCAGCAACCATATGCCAAGGGAAGCCATCAGTGTCTCAAGAGAGCACTGGGAATTGTAAACCGAGAAAGTGGAAACCAAATTTAAAAAGACAAAAAGAAGAGGGGTAAAACACAGAGCTCATATCTGAATTAACGAAAGAAATGTGCTTTATTTGCAGGGCAGCCTCCACCAGGGAAGTCTCTCCAACCACCTCGGCAGTTTTGGAGGCCTCTCATAAAGGACATCATTGGTTAAGTCTTAGCCTCAAATCTACCAGCCTTGCAGCTTCTCTCCTTTGTGTATCGGGATTAGCTTTGTGCTGGTGCAATAGACAAGCGACACCAAGCTAAAACTAATATCAAGAAGAATCAGGCAGCTGTGTAGGATGGACGAGATAGCCTTGGGAAGTGGCGTGACGCAGCCTGATGAGTTGTCATCGATATTTAGTCTTGCTGAAGAAGAAACAACTTGGCTTCTGCAAAGGCAGGTATGGTCTCACTAAGCTTTTAGAATTCACTGAGAGTGTCAACAAACAGGCAGATAGAAGCAATACAGAAGGTGGTGCACAGTTGAGAGTGGGACAAGCACATCCAGCCTTGCTCTTCCCACCTATGTGATTATGGCCAGATGTTTTAGAATGTCCATATAGAGCTAAAGTTCCTCACCCATGGCTCCTGAGCAAATTTAGAAATCATGGGATAATAGAAGAAATCATCTTATGAATCAGTAGTTCAATAACAGGAAGGAGAGAGTAGGAATAAATAGATAGTTTTCACAATGTGGGGCACTTAACAAGTGGTGCCTCTAAAGGATCTGTATTGGGATTTGTTGATATAACATTCTGCACTGAGGTGCCATCTTTGCTGATGACACCAAACTATTCAGGGAAATTAAAAGGGAGAGTTGTGAAGAACTCTAAAATTATTTCTCCAAACTGGGCATTAAAATCACAAATGTGGGTCAATATAAATGAGTGTAAAGTGAGAATTCTTAACTTGACAAATACTTTGATGAGTTGTGACTGCCAACTCTTATTTATTTCAATTGTACCTAAAGTAATACATTATCATTAATCATGTCAAGATTAGTAGACCACTTATCATTTGGTCCCATTTTGCACATGAGAAACTGGAGTAGATAAGAATCCAGCTAAGGCTCTTGGGAGTTGCTAGCTCAGCAATGTGTTGAAACCAGGTTCTCAAGGCTAGCACATGATCTTCTGATATTTATGGCAGGTATTCAACTAAGTTTTATTCAGAGTAGGGACACTAAAATTAATGGACATGACTAAGTTAGGTCAACCAATGTCAATGGGTTTACTGTGATTCCAACTTAGTTGAATACCACCTTCTGAGTCTGTCTTTAAGCCAGTTGATTTTAGTCTAACTAATTTGTTCTATGTACTGAATTTTTTTTATTCTTCTGTCTTTGAGTCCCAAATAGGATTATTGCTACTGGGGGCAGCTCTGATTTTTCTAGTGAGCATGCCCCCAACAAATTAAGACAAGCAACATGGAAATTAAAATGCAAACAAAACAATGACCTCTACCTTTTAGTAACAGCTAAATGTGATAATACAGAGTTGATGTACACATAAATCAATTAACTCTGCAGATTTTGTGATCATCAGCAAGACATTACATTTGCTTTTAGCACTACAATTATATGAACAATTGACTTTTGACAGTAAAAATGAAGCAGTGCAGGTAAGCTTTTCTATCCTGTGTAAGAAAGGTCCAAAATCATTCATAGATTTTCGAAATGATGAACTATTTTATCAATGAACTTTCCTTCTTCTGCAGCCTATGAATCTGTTCGATCTCAAACCTTTTAAGTGATGGCTTCACCTTCGGCCTGACTGAGATAGATCTACAATTAGGACCATAACCTCAAGGCATTTTTCATCCATGTCCTAAGGCAGTGACAAAAGAACTATATGCCAGATACAGAAGCTGAATCAGACTGGCAGTTGAATCTTACTTCAACACTGGTACAAAGACGGTATCTTTCACTTCACTTGAGGGCAACAAGCTACTTTAGAGGGTTCCAGGAATACTGCATGGCACACACAGCTCTGTCCACCCCCCGCCCCCATTATCTGTCAACTGAGGCAGCTGCTTCACTCTGCCTAATGTTAGGGCCAGCTCTGGCAACCATTAAGATTCACTGGCGGAAGAAGGGGGTGCAGTGGGTGCAGTCTGTCCTGGGTGTCATCCCTGGGGGGGTGACATCGCCCCCCACCCCACCCCGGGATGCTCGCCGTGGGCCACACATCACTGGGACGCTCACCCCACCCCAGTGGGCGACTAGCCCCGCCCCCGGGTGAACAGCATGTGCGCTGGTCCGGGTGCTGCAGCAGCTAGCTCCCCCTCTGTTAAGATTATAGACTTCTCATGTATTTGCATGTCCTGCATGTTGTCTTAATCTGGTACATCACAAGCCATTTTATGACTGAATCTTAGCCACTTAATACAATCCTGCTAAATGTGTAGCCCAGGGGTAGCTAAGCTTTTTTAGTTCAAGGGTCACATTGTATGCTACTGTGGGCTCTTTCAGACAATCTGTTTGCTGGGCATTCATATTGGTATGTTTGCACAAAGCTTACATGGAGTTTAGGCTGTGCTCAGTTTTTATTGTGCATTCATCCCCCTTTGTTTGCAGGACAGGCTATGAGCTTTCACCCTTGAATTGCTTTCTGGATGTTGATACATCTTCATATTGAACAACCTTTCATCTCACACTTCTCAGTGCCTTTCTCCATCACTTTTCTAGCTGCAAAAAGTCATTTTTTTAAAATGTAGTTTTGCTGCACAAGGCTCACAGAACCCTTTAATCTACTTTGAAAGTGCAAGCCTAAATTTCTTGCTTGTGCTGGAAGCCCTCCCACAAAATAATGACAGTCTGGGGGCAATCTTTGTCTCTTATTCCTGAAAACATGCAAGAAATATTGCATATATCTGATTTCTTTATTCAGAAGCTCTGTCCTTATTTGCACTAACTTATTAAAGTAGACTATTAAAAAAATATTTTGCATGGGCTCTTGAGTCTATAAATTTGATGGAAAACTGCTAGATTTTTAGCATCTCATTTGGAGACATTGGTCTGACATTCACTAATGTCAAGGCCAACAAATTAATTTTTAAAATGAGAGAAACCCATGACCTTTTTCTTTTAAAATCCATTCTTATCCTGAACTTCTTCTAGGGAATATATTTGTTCAAAGTAAGGATTTATTTTAATAATGTGAAAGATGAAAAAGCATTATTTTGAAACAGTGTGTCATGGAGGCCCACAGCTCCCGATGGTTTTAGATGGTGTTGAGACATTTTACTTGTTTCACAGTTTGCTAGCACAAAAATAATTCAATAACCATAAATCATTATCCACACATCAGTTGCTAGAACCAAAACAACAGAGACTATTGGGGTCTTAACCTAACTCATACTTTGCTATACTGGAGGGAAAACATTCCTATCCCTGAAGCTGATTAGTAGTTTTGCCTTGGTTAACTGAGTGACGGAAAATGTTCATGCAGAAGTATTAGGGGAAAAATAACATCAAAAACTGGATGTAAATCAAGGTAAATGCAAATACAGAAAGTGGTCCATTTAATTTGCAGAGCCCCTGAGGTTTCTTTCAATTTATCAGGTAGCAAACAAGAATAAGCACTATGTCAAAAACAAGCACTATACCAAATATTCACTGGTCTAGATTTCCAGGTAGAAAACTTGCCATTTTTGCAAGATAATCCCCCCCCCAAAAATAAGATTCACCTTATTTTTATCATGTTTGGCACCATTATTTTTATTATTGGTATTTTTATTATTAATAATAATAATATTTTCTACACTGCCTTCTAGGTCAAGCAAAAATATTTTAAGCAGGTGACAAAAAGCGTAGAAAGATGGCTGGCTGGTGTCAATAGGCAGGGAATTCCAAAGTGTAGATGCTGCATGTTTACACTTACAAGTGCAGAGTTGGTATTATCCACCACCAGTAACAGTAACAGTACTGCAAATCAAAGTGGTAAAGTGGACATATATGGGCTCATGTCTTTTAGACTGTAAACCTGCAGGCAGGAACTCTCTTGTTTATATGCAAGTCACTCAGGAAGTCTTTTTGGCTGAAGAGTGAAGTTCACATGTGTGTGAGAGAGAGGACGTGAGAGCGATGCAGCCGACGATTTTTTTCTCAGAGGAGCATTCGCCAAAATTACAGCAGCTCATGAGCTGACTCATCTTGGCTGGGTCCACCTGAAGTTCAGTTCAGGGAGCAGCTGCTGGTTGTTCCCAAAGAGAGCATAAAGGCATAAGCCACAAACAATCGATGAGTCAAGTGGATGCACTAAGTGTCAGCTTTGCTTTTTCTCCCGTGTCTGTATCTATCAGAAAAGCAGTGAGCAAGGTTAGACACCACATATAGTTCAGCTGATATGAATATCTGAGAAGATACTATGGTCTGTGGTGTCACCTCATGCTGTCCTTTTCGTCCCTCCTCACCCTCCTATCAGTAAACTGTAAACTTCTTGGGGGCAGGGACCTGGCTCTCATTTTGCTTACAGTGCTTGAGAAAGTGTTCTGTGTATTGTCACTGTACCACATGAATGAATAATATTCATATGAACAGAAGTCAACAGCACAAGCCTGGGGGCTTTTTAGGAGTCCAGGACTTACTTCTGTAGTGCTTGCAAGTGCATAAGACTCTAAAATCAATTTCCCACTATTTCTCCACAATGTTCAGTGAAGCTTTGTGGGAATATCCTTGCTGTCTTCTGATCTACTTTCTAGGGGGCAGTGGGGGGAGTGGTACCTAAGAAGAAAAAGAGCAAGGCAATTTTTGTCTCTCGGTAGTTTTTAAATAAACAGTAGAGATGACTTGGCAATGTGTGGCTCACTTTGGATTGTCACTGAAATAAGCTGAGCCACTTCCCCCAAATGATCAGGAAATGGCCCTGTTCATTTCCAAGCCGAAGTGGAACCTCCCTCCCCTTGCTCACCCAAATGAAAGATTCATGTAGCCAGAAGCAGTATAAATGGACTACTAACCCAGATGGCTATATTCTGTCTCCACTGTTGGAGGCAGTTTGCTTCCAGTTTCTGGAAACTGCAGGAGAGGAGAGTATTGTTGTGCCTGGCAGGTTGGCCATTGTGAGCACAGGATACTGGACTAGATGGGTCACTGGTCTGATCCGGCAGTGATCGTCTTGTGTTCTCATAGCTCAGTGTTATAGCAACTGCTTTGTTTGCACAAGGTCTCAGATTCAATGCCCAGTATCTCCAAGTAGGACTGAGGGAGACATGTGTCTGAAAGAAATCCTGCCCATCTTTGTCAACAGTACTGAGCTAGATAGACCAAGTGACTGACTCAGTATAACACAACTTCCTATGTTTCCATATTCTCCTGGCTGTGAAAAGCTGTCATTTGGAACCAGGGATTATGGAGCCTTGTAAGCCGTTCCCCGGCTGGGCAAATCTGCCACTGCAATCAAGAATCATGGGAGCTGAATTGCAGTGATGGTATTCAGAGTTGTTGGTTAGGAGTCATTGTCAGACGTCACGCAGCTGCCCACTGGCCTCCGTCCCAGATATTTCCAAGGGAGGAGGTGTCACAGGGTCCTTGGTATCAAATGGAATGAGATGTACTCTCTCCTTCATGTTCCCGTTATTGAGACAAATGAAAGCAAAACAAGAAAAAGGTACAAAAACAATTAAGGAAATGAAATTGAGAGACCAGCCATAAGTAAGAGGCCATGTATCAGCGGTGTAAACACATCTTTCATTTAAATATTGGCAGGCTTTATGCAATAAATTCTGAGCCAAGAGTCAAGTGAGGACAAAATGGAATATTGCGAGTTTCTTGTTTTAGAGGTGGGGAGAACAAACCGCTGGCAGAAAGGAGGATGACGGTGGCACAGACAACTTTGGCAGTCAGGGACAAAAGGATTATTTTTGGATCTGGACACAAAAGGGAGATAATAAGGAGATGGAGTTACCACCTGGTGGCCTCCTGGTTCCACCATCAAATATGACCACCAGAGAGGTGATTAGAATAAGGAGGTCACTACATGAACAGCCTATCATCTTCTCAGCCCTTGAGATATGGCTTATTGAGGTGACCACCACCATTTGACCTAGACCGCAAATGCATCTCCCAAGAATGGGCTTCTCCCATTAGAATGTAGCTGCATAGATATTATCTGAAGTCCAGACATGTATGGAAGGACAATTTTAGGTATGGGTTTGCTTGACACATCACAACTAGGATACGGAGCAGCTTTGTCAATGACTAGGAAAGCACATTTCCTGGCTATGAGACTGTCCTGAAAGGGGGAATCTGGGGATCTCAGGTCCCTGATGCAAACTCTAGCAGCTGTGTGTATTCAAACCTAGAGTGTCTGCACCATCCCCTCACACCCAAGTAGCCAAACCAGCGCTGTACTTGCAGTAGTGTGCCTGCTGGCGGAAAATATCACCAAACAAATGAAAGTGTGGCCACTGCCACAAGCCTGTATGAAGCACACCAGTACTTTTCACCCAAATTGGAAAGGAATATATAAATATGCTTTCTGGGGGAAAGAGGGTCAATGTGTCAACTTTCAGCAGTGTTTAACTTGCTGTATCTGTGGCAAATTTTATTGGATCACTTTGGCATACGGCCCTTTCATAGACTTCATCAGGTAGATCGCATATGCCAAGTTTCAAGCTATTAACCCAACAGATGCTAGTTTTATAAGCTATAGAATGTTGAGGCTTATATTGATGATGATTTGTTAAATTTCTATAATGCCCTTCATCCGAAGATCATAGGGTGGTTCACAACATAAAAACACAACAATACAAACCATGATAGCAAACGAAAATAATCTCACCCTGCTTTTTCTATTCATCTTAATCTTGCTCAGATACCATTTTGTATTTTATTTTATTTTCTTGATTTTGTTATTACCAAGGTTTATCTTTATGGAAACTGCTGTGAGGTCTGCATGTAAGAACTTTAAGTAAATTATAAATAAATAAATCTAACGGGTTTAAGTTACAGAAACATAGGTTTCATTTGGGCTTTAGGGGAAATTTCATAATGATAAGAGCAGTTTAACAGTGGAACAAACTATCTTTGAGGGGGGCTTCTCTCACTGGAGGTCTTCAAGCTGATGCCTGATAAGAATGCTCTAGCTCTGGATTTCTTGCACTATGCAGGGGCCCGACTAGATGACATACAAAAGCACTTCCTCCACCCCTGATTCTATGATTCTATAGTATGATTTAGTGGTGTTTAATGAATGGTCCCTGAAGGAATCATTATCTACAACTGTCTGTGACTGAAACTGCCACTTCATCACATGCGAAAGCCATGCCACAACCACATAATCCATTCACTGACCTGTGTTGCCCATAAAACATAAAGAACAGGGGATCCCAGTCTTTGGACTTGATGAATAGATGGGACTTGGTGGGTCAGACTCACACTGGTTATTCTCCTTCAGCAATGGAGAGTCTGTAAAACTCAAATTCCAATTAACTGAAATAATCACCTGACACTCAAAACTACCACATCTGGGCAACATTTGTGGAATGTAGAAAGCTGCCTTATACAGAGTCTATCTCTGCATTGTTTGCACTGACTGGCAGCTACTCTTAGGGTGTCACACATGAAGTCTTTCCCTTCCCTACTGGGAAATGCCAGAAGCTGAGCCTGAGATTTCCTGTGTGCTCTGCCACTGGTAGAAACTGAAGCATCAAGAAAGGGGAGCATGCAATATGTGTCTCATCCAGGCAGACACTGTCACACTCCATTTGCAAAATGTTATGCAAGCCTTGTTAATTGCATGCAAATAAAAATATGAAAAGCACCTCGAGCCCTCTGACTCATGACATGTGTCCTGGCTTCCTGGTGCTGAATATGCTGCCCACCTCTGAATTAACCTAACATCCCTTGCCTGGGAGTAACTTGGCCCCTGCTACTAGGAGTTCGCCTGGAATGCCTCTTCTGTGCCGCTGATCATCGTGATCCTCTCTGTCATGTGGAGAAAGTGGTCACTGTGGTCATTAAAAGCAGGAGACAGCTGTATATTCCTAGTTTCGAAGCCTTGATCTGACAGTCTTTGCAAATCTCCATGGAGGAGCATTTCCAATATGAGATGAGATGAAACGAGATGGTGATGATTATCTAAGCTGGCAGCAAGACAGCAGTCATAGTAAACAGTTTAACGGTGCTAGAGGGTGAGGGAGAAAACACAGAAGCCTCAAATAACACTAATATATATATATAAAGAGTCTATCGTGCAGGCTGTCCCAGCACTGAAAGAACAGATTTCTTGATAAAAGGGTGTCAACCTGGAATTGAAATAGCAGTGGCAGCCACAGAAGCTTTACTGCCAGAGGCATCTATGACAGCTCCCTGCCTAAAGATGACTGGGTGAGACACTTGTGGGATGAACACATTGTAATGGGAACCAGGATTTCTCAGGGGAGTGGGCAATGGACTTCCCCAGGTAGCAGAGAACTGACAGCTAAAGTCTGAGTCACACATAGATCCATGCACATCAGTTCATCTCTTTCACCTGAACATTTCCTCTGTTGGAAATGCCTTGTGCCAGAGGTGCTTTCAGAGGGTGGAACTCAATGTAGCACTAGAGAAAACCGTGACATCGGTGCAAGCATTTCTGCTTGCCTGACCCATCCCCTGTTCTAGGGTGTCTCCTGTCCCTGGAGATCTTTGTGTTGGCTTCCACTAGTGGAACAGGATAGATGAATCTCAGCCAGAGATTGGAAAGCTCTCTCTCAGTTTGAACTGTAGTCTCTGCATGATGAACCTGCAGGTGTACCTGCTTCCACCCTGGAATATATGATGCTGTAACACAGGTGGAGGTTACGTTCCGCTCTCCTTCCTGCCATTGTCTCCTGAGAGACAGATAGATGCCAACAACAATCACATGCCCCTGGTGTGCCTGATGAAAGTTCAGCATGTGTAGATGTATTGGTGGTGGTTGGGGAAAATATAATACAGTGGTACCTTGGTTCTCAAATGCCTTGGTACTCAAACAACTTGGAACCCAAACACTGCAAACCTGGAAGTAAGTGTTCCAACTTGCAAACATTTTGGAAGTCAAACGTGCTCCGTTTTGAGTGTTACGCTTCCAATTTGAGTGCCACACTTCCCTTTTGAGTGTTACACTGAGGTCTGTTTTTGCTATTTATTTTGCGTTGTGTTTTTTTTTGCAGCCCTTTTGTTTTTGCTTTTGTGACGGCGTGGGACCCAGTTCAGCTACTGATTGATTGACTGATTGTGTGACTGCAGTACATTGTTTGATGCTTTCATTTTATGGATCAGTGGTCTCGTTAGATAGTAAAATTCATGTTAAATTGCTGCTTTAAGGGTTGTTTTTAGAAGTCTGGAATGGATTAATCTATTTTGCATTACTTTCTAAAGGAAAGCGTGCCTTGGTTTTGGAATGCTTTGGTTTTGGAACAGACTTCCGGAACGGATTAAGTTTGAGAACCAAGGTACCACTGTAATGAGAAATCTAACCTCTGGATTAGCTCCACAGGCAAATCAGGATAACTACATTTTTTAAAAAAAAAAAACAGGTCATCTGCAGGAGCCCTGCAAGGTCTTATGATATCCCTCCCTTTACATGGCAAGGTGTTTTATTATTTCACTTACTTTCAAATGTGAGAAGCCGACCGTGACAAATTTGGGGGCCCTCCTGCTCATTCTGCTGAGTAGTGCTATGGACACATCTCCCCCCCCCCCCAAAAAAAGTCCAGTCCTGATGGCGCCTCTGCTTCTGGGCAGGGTCTGGGGACTGATTCCCTGCCCCTGTGTTTCTACAGCTGCAGAGCAACAAAGAAAGTGCTATAAAAATGATAAAGTGCTCTAGAAGTGCTGTAGAAATTATTAATATAAAACTGCCAGGCTTTTACAAGTGCCAGCTAAAGATTCCTGATAAAAGAAAAACTCATTTTTAGCGATGGGAGACTTGTGTCAAACCCATAGTCAAAAATATTAATAAGAGATTACAAAACTCGGAGGGATTTCTCGCAGCAATAAAGGAGATGTTACACAGGAAGTATCTTTGATTCTACTCTCAAATGGAGGCAAGGCAATCAGAAACAATTTGCATCTGCTCTGAGACTTTGATCTCCCCAACAGCTGAATCTTCACATGCCATGCCAGTGCAACCCCAAGTGAAATAAAAGAGTGTTATGCCAGTAGAGCGGTCTGATGATTTGAGAACGTAAGAACATAAGAGCCTTGGTGGGTTGGACCAAAGGCCTACCTAGTCCAGAATCCTGTTCTTACATTGACCAGCCAGATACCCATGGGAAGCCCACAAACAAGACATGAATGCAACAGCATTCTGATTCTTAGAAATTGGTGTACAGAAGCATACTACTTCTGACCCTGCGAGTACTATATGTAGCCACTGAAAGCCTTGTCCTCCATAAATTTGTCTGATCCTCCTTATAAAGCCATTCAAGTTGTTGGCCATCACTTCCATAATTTACAATGAACCAAATACAGTCGTACCTTGGTTGTCGAACACCTTGGTACTCATACTTTTTGGCTCCCAAATGATCGAAACTCAGAAGTGAGTCTTCTGGTTTTCAACCGTTCTTTTGGAAGCTGAATGTCCAGTGTGGCTTCTGCTATTGTTTCCAGTGCACCTACACAATCAGGACCCAATCAGAAGCCACGCCTTGGTTTCTGAACATTTCAGAAGTCGAACAGACTTCTGGAATGCCTTCTGTTTGAAAACCAAGGTACGACTGTAAAAGAGATTGTAGTGAAACCATAATCTGTGCATCCCTTCAATCTGCCAAAGTTCTGCTTTGATTAGAGGTGGTAGGGAATATCACCTCTGATGATACAGTGGGCCCCTGTTCCTGTGCTGTGGGCTCAGCAGCTCAAATCTAGTTTTGCTGGAACACATTCACATCTCAAGGAACTTCTGTTAGGAAGGGAAAATAATAATAAGCACTGCACATCATTGACTGCGGGATCTCCATGTTTAGAAACCATGGGCTGCTTCATGGTTTATACCCACCCACCAAGATGTCTTGCCCCCATTTTGTTCCCACTGGAAACCTATGCATTGAATGCCATGTTTACAAAGTCCAGTGCAGGCATTTCCAGTATTTTGCAGAGGTTAGTGATATGTATGCTTTTGGGTTTTATATACATAGGTTGAATGCACCAGATCACATCCAGCGCACTTGGCTGAAATCCCATTTCTCATTGCACACCAGCTCTTCTTGCTCACATCCTCATTCAAACCAGCCCCGTTTTATTTCTTTAGCGACTACTGCACACACTTCTTTGGTTTTCTAGTGTATTAACTGTTTCTGGAAAGATTTGTATCTCCTGACACATCTTTTTGTTTTACCAGTTTTGTTCGGCAAAATAAAACCTTTTTGCTGTTTAACTTCCCAAACTTCCCAGTTTTCTCTTTAGAAAAAGCAAAGATTAAGCAGTAGTTCAGAGGGGGTTCACCTGAACAACACATGAAGAAGCAGAAGGTTAGCATTCTTCCATAAGATATGGAAGAATGCTAACCTTCTGCTTCTTCATGTGTTGTTCAGGTGAGCCCCCTCTGAACTGGGGGGACGCAGGTGGCGCTGTGGGTTAAAGCCTCAGCGCCTAGGGCTTGCCGATCGAAAGGTCGGCGGTTCGAATCCCTGCGGCGGGGTGCGCTCCCGCTTCTCAGTCCCAGCGCCTGCCAACCTAGCAGTTTGAAAGCACCTCCGGGTGCAAGTAGATAAATAGGGACCGCTTACCAGCGGGAAGGTAAACGGCGTTTCCGTGTGCGGCTCTGGCTCGCCAGAGCAGCGACGTCACGCTGGCCACGTGACCCGGAAGTGTCTCCGGACAGCGCTGGCCCCTGGCCTCTTAAGTGAGATGGGCGCACAACCCCAGAGTCTGTCAAGACTGGCCCGTACGGGCAGGGGTACCTTTACCTTTTTACCCTTTTGAATTGTGCTTGTATTTAGATTCAGAAATCCTACTCCACATATCGGGTTTTTTCTTTGCTAGGACATTTTTCTTTGCTAGGGGAAGAAAACATGTTCTGCACTTCACTGAGTAACAAATCAAGTCAGAATTTTTAAATTGAAAGTAGGAATAGCTGCACCACTTCTTTCTCAGGAACGCCTGGTGATTGTGCCCCTTTGAAAGGGAGGGATGGCTCTCATGTTTATTTTGAAGCAGGGTAGTTTAATTATTTATGTTCATGTAAACAGAGTGGTGCACTGGTCCCTGGCTCAGTAGTTCTACCCAGACAGATCTGACTGCAGGCTTTAAATATGTCTCCCAGAGGAAGTTAGTTTCATTTGGATTAATATGCATGCTTAGTGGGTAGTTATTCATACTGGAGAAGCCCCTCGTGCTGGGACAAATAGAAAGCCTCTGAATAGTATAGCATGAAAGGCGCAACAAGCTATGCACTGCAAAAAGAGCACACAAGGCTTTTGCTGGTTGCATGCTGATGTTCGGGTAATACTTATAGAGCAGGAATGGGGAACCCTTGGCTCTCAGGATGTTGCTAGACTACAACTCCCATCAGCACCTGCCTTCATGGCCAATGGTCAGGGATGGTGAGCATTGCAATCCAACAACATCTGGTGGTCTAAAGGTTCCCCACTTCTGCTTAAAAGGATTAAGCATATATTTTATTTTATTTTCAAAACTTTTGTCATCCTTCACCCAAAGGTCCCAAAGCTGAGTAGACACGCACACACTAACACTTAAAAGAGAGTATTACTCTGACAATATAATTCATTGAAAAAGAATCACAAAATAGTAAGACCACAAAGTAGCTGCAGAAAATTATGAACATGTCTAACCCTTCTTTTCCTGACACCTTAGTTGGGATTAACCCACATACCTGTTTTCTTTTAAAAGATACGCCATCACCTTCAGATGTCACAGTTGAGATTTGGAGTATGCTCAAACTTTCTCCATTAGTGTTCTTCAGCTGGGAACAATTCAGCCTCACAAATGAGGTGAGAACCACTATTTTTTTTACCATCATCTCTCAGCTTGTTGGATTTGAACACCTGGGGTAGATAGTCTGCAGAGAATGCTGCTTCACCATCTGTATAGGACTTGGGATCTAATCCCCCAGATGGCAGCATTTATGATGTCTCTCCAGGCCTAATTAATCTCTATTTTGACATGTCCGAGGGAAAGCTTCCCCCTCTCTCAAACAGTAATGGGTACAGCAATATTTTGGGTTGTGACTGCACATTTTCTCCAGAATTTGCTCTTTGGCTGTACCATGCTCGGGTTCCTCTGGAGAACTTTTGGCAGCCAAGGATAGTATTTCATCAGGTTCCTTGATGATGCTATCCAGTTGCTGTTTTAGGGGCTGAATGAGTCCTTATTAGGACTTCCTGGGGCTGGTTATAATTTGGATTGTTTTTCACCAAGATCTCTTAACAGTAGATAAATCCCTTTAGCCTCCGTGACCTTTCTAATATGCAGCTTGTAAACTGATAGCCAGATTATTTGTTATTTATTTCCCCATCAGTGCTTATTGTATTCCTTTTGGAGTTGTGTTCCATTAAGGAACACATACAAGGATCAATAGCTGGATCTTTATCTTCTTTATGAGTTTATTCGCTCTTTCTCAGATAGTGACTGAAGAGTTCTTACATGGACAGCTTCAACCTTGAATCTTTTGTTCTGGTTATAGGCGCCACTTATTTCTAATCAGACTTGAATCATTTCTATATTTTCAGAACAGTGTGGTGCATGAAGAGCTGAGACCACGGCACACACACTGCTCAGTTATCTAAGATTTGCAGTGAACTGCAATTGGTAGCAGACACGGGACCATTAACGTGAGTGGGGCATTACCCACTATTTTCAGTCTGCCTTCACCTAGTCTTCACTAGCCTGCCTTCCTACTTGCAAACTGCCCAGGAGCTGGCACTGCCTGTGTCAGCTTCCTCCTCCTTATTCTTGGCATTGTCCATGTAGAAGTCAGCATGTGGGGAGGGGAGCAAGACTAGAATTAGCTGGATCTGTCTATCATGGGTTTTGGCGCCACCTACTGTTGGTCTCCAAGCCTTCCACCCTACCAGTCACCAGGGGCAGCAACCGCAACTGGCAGCTTGAATCTCCTGTCAGACAACTGGCTGGACGTAGTTTTTGGATTGCCTGGATCTGGACCTCCTTTGGCACATGTAGCTTCTACTCCCAGTCATGCATTTCTAAAGGGACTTCCTTGGAGGGCAGTGGAGAAGTACACCCAATACAGAATGATTTTTACTGGATTAATTTTATTGTTGTTGAAATATTCATACCTAGAGCAATTTAAAAATAAATAAATAAAATATTCACCTGCAAATTCATGACCATGACTAAGAGTTGCTTTCTTTTTAATCAAGCCTAATGCCATCCTATCCAAATCTCACTTGATCATCTTATGAACATATGAAGAGCCCCACCGAGTCAGGCCAATGGCACATGGAGTCCAGCATCCTTCTTTTTACAGTGGCCAACCAGATGCCTGTGGAAAGGCTGCAATCATACATATTACACGCAGGCTTCCCTTCCAAAGATTGCCACTCCTACAGTGGGGAAAGGGCTTTGGCCTAGTGGTAGACCATCTACCTGATGGGTCCCTGATTCAATCATCAGCATCTCCAAGTAGGGCTGGGAAGAGCTCCTGCCTGAATACCTGGAGAAATGCTCCCAGTCAGTATAGACAATACTGAGCTAGATGGAGCAAAGGCCTGACTCCGTGTGATGCAGCTTCCCATGTTCCTATGCTTATCACTTCCAAGCACAGCTGCTCCTATTCTATGTTGGGTATATTGTAGGAGAAGAACATAACCTACTTCATTAATTTTCAGGAGTGAGTTTTCACACTCCTGTAGCATTGCATTGCCCAGTGACAGCATGATCCTCAAGCAGTAGAAAGAGGAAGCCACAAAATGGCCAAATCCACAAATGATGGGAGTTCTGGGAGCAGCATGAACAACAAAATGCTACACATACCAAAGGAAAATGATTAGTGCCACAGTGGCAGAGGTCTAGAAGGTTATTCTTGCCTCTATGTTCTTTTATTGAATTCCCCAATCCATATGTGATGTAACAGAGCATCCAGGGACAGGGAAGACCCAGATTCAAATATCTACTTCGCCATAAGTTTACTGAGTGACCTTGGGTCTGCTTGTTAGATTGTAAGTTAGAGCAGAGTGAGAAGTTATTGGTGTTTTATTATTATTATTAAAGCTAGCTGCATGCTCGAACACTTCTTTAAAAATTCAAACTGAGACATTAAGCCACCATGACTGATTATTCATTTGTTGTGACTCATGAAGCTATGCAACTTTTCAGTTCTTCCTTGACCTTGAACTCATGGGAAGCATTAGGAGAAAGATACAGTCCAGCAAGTTAGCAGGTAAGGTTGAGGTTACAGGACCATGGAGAGCTCCAGGCGAGCAACTTGCTCTATCAAGGCCTGGTGTCCAAATGAAAGGAGTCCCTTCGCCATTCTCAGTGCAAATTAACCCTTCCAGGCCTTACCTTTTCCCTGGAGAGTGGTGAGATTAAAGCAGAGCCGGGGGATTTTTCTGCCCCCTAAGGGCCACATTTAACAGGGGGGGGCTCATGCCATTGGCCTTGGCCAGAGGGGGCAGTGAGCAAAGCCTGGGCTGTTGGTGGGTGGGACCATTCCCACACATATTCATATTCATTCACATATGATCATGACAAACATACACACACATTCATCCTCCCTTCTCCATGTGCCATCCTCCCATCACAATTGTGTTTACCACCACCCCAGCCCACCTGGCAGCTGTTTGAGAGCATCTGGGGGCCATAAGTGGCTACCAGTCATAGGTTTCCCAAACATGATTTAAAGGGTCAAGCTCTTGGCCTAGCACCCAATACTCCTCTCCATTAATTATTTCCTGGCTTTAGTACCTGTGCTGATGATTCAGTGATAGGGAGCATGGCAGCCCAGACAGAAGTATCCTGGCTGACTGTGGCTGGTTCTAGGCCTTACCCTTCTATATGTTGGTTATATTATGTTCAACAATGCTATCCAAAACTTTTCTTGGGAGACAGTGGACTCAGCTATACAGCTGCAAACAAAACATTTTGAATGTGTTGTAAAGTGCAATATACAATTGTGACACTAGATGGCGGTGACGAGCTATAACAAATTCAATGCATTTTTCAAAACAATTTTTTTTTATAAAAAAAAAGCATTTTCGCCACGTTTTTAACATGTGTATAGATCCCACTAGTATGGTAACCAGCTTTTAAAACATTGGTGCAAAAATATCTTGTAGTTTTAAAGCTTTTCCTCATTATCTTGCCCAAGAATATGTATTATTATTAATAATTAAATTTGTATATCACCCTTCATCCATATTGTAATGAATTTGTTGTTGCTTAAGTCAAATCCTAAGCCTCAAACTGAAAATGGCTTCTAGACTCAAACTTTAGACATATAGATGTGACCATTCAAACATCTCATTGGTTCTTGTCCTTTGATCTACAGCAAGAGAGCTAGGCAGGGCAACCGTATCCTTTGAAGTAATTCCCATCAAATTCAATGGGACTTTTTTGCAGGCAAGTGAGCTTAGGAGTGCTGCCTCACTCATTCATTTTGATGCTACTGAGTGCTCTGCATATCTTTCCCATACACTCATCAGATTATGTAATCAAAATGAAGATCTCATTCCCTTTCTACACTATTATTTTACTCATTTTGAAATTGAAAGTGACACTGCCAAGTAATTTAGGCCTCACAAAAATATATATAATAAAGTTAAGAGCTTAAAAATCCTAATAGGATCAAAAATGCTTTCATAACATTGTAATAAAAATGTCAGAGAAAATGAGAGCTAAGTAAAATTGATTCAGATCTTTGCCACACATATCAAAAACCTTGTAAATTTTGATCAGGAGCAAACTGTTGTATACAAAGTTCCCAACATTCAGAGGCCTCATCCTACAGACACTGTTATATATGATAGATCTTGTATTATTTATTGGTAGACAGGAAAAGAATCCACTATATATTTTGGAAAGTGGTTGGTTTGTCTGTTCTCTATGCACCAGACACTTCTTGAGATATTATCACATACTTGGTATAATGGTTCCAGAGATGGAGGAGGTAGCTGTCATCTAAGTTTGGATACCAGATGCCATTTCAAATAAAGATGGTGGCGTGAATCTACTGTATTTTTCCTTCTATAACACGCAGATTTTTTCTCCTAAAAAGGAAGGGGAAATGTCTGTGCATGTTATTGAGCGAATGTGTGGTCCCTGGAGCCAAATGGCGCGAGGGGAGGCAAAAAAAAAATCAGGCAAAAATCAAATTGCGCGTCTCAGAGAAGGGAAACCTGAAAAGAGGAAGCAGCTGCTTTCCTGCATTCTGCCTCAGGGTCTTACTGCCCACCCATCTCTGCTTCCTTGCTGTGTTTGCTCAAACGGAACAAAGAGCAGGGAAAGCCCCTCCCCTCCAGGCAAGCAGAGGGGAAAGCAGAGTGTCATCTCTGTGCTCCGTGCTGCTGAAAACATGCAGGAGGGAGGGAGAGAGAGAGAGAGAGAGAGAGCTGGCTGGCTTGGGTGGGTAGGTGAGGGAAAACGTTTGCCTTCCTTTCCTCCCTCCCATTATACCCCTCTCCTGCATTCTTAGCCAGCTGCTTCTCTGCACACCCCTCTCGTGCTCCTTGTCCGTTCTGTGTTTTTCCTTCCCTCCCCACTTAAAATGTGGTTAAAAAGCATGGATCCACATGGATCCTCAGGATCTTTGCATTGGGTCACCCCAAATTCACCATCAGATCACATAGCATGTCCATGGCTACAGCCTGCCCCCCAAAAATCACGCACCCACTGTTGCCTGGGGCTGCAATGGTGCAAAAACGTGATTACAAAACATGGATCCACATGGATCCTCAGGATCTTTGCATTGGGTCAGCCCAAATTCACCATCAGAGCACATAGCATGTCCATGGCTACAGCCTGCCCCCCAAAAATCACGCACCCACTGTTGCCTGGGGCTGCAATGGTGCAAAAACGTGGTTACAAAGCATGGATCCACAGGGATTCTCAGGATTTTTGCATTGGGTCACCCCAAATTCACCATCAGATCACATGTCTGTGGCCACAGCATGAAGCACAAAAATGATACATCCACTGTTTCATTCAGAATGTTTTTTCCCTTGTTTTCCTCCTCTAAAAACGATGTGCGTGTTATGGTCAGGTGCGTGTTATAGAGCGAAAAATACGGTAAATTTCACTGATTCAGATACCTCTGGAGATATCATCACCCAATTTGCTCTGATGATTCCCAAAACTGAAAAGCGATTTTAGTCTATATATTTGGATACCTTCAGGTGCTATTTTGAACTCAGATGGCGGATCACACCATTCAAAACTGTTCAGATGCTGATGCCTTTGAAATCATCACCCAATTTGGCATAGTGTTGTCCTATGTGGCATGAAAGTTCCAACCTGCACCAGTTTAGATGTCTCTGAAGATGCCACTGCCCAATTTGGTGTAATGGTTCCTGAGAATGAGGAGTGGGTTTTTGTTTATGTTTGGATACCGTTAGATGCCATTTTGAAGCAAAATAACTGACAGAACCATTTCAGACTGAACTGATTTTAAACAAATTTGGCAGGAAAAATTGTAGGGCTGAACAAAACAAGGTCAACCTAGGCAGATCCAGTAGACAGAACCATCTATTCTCTCTTCCTTTGGTGCCTCCAGGATCTAGGTGGTGGGGGAGATTACTCTACCTCCTGAAAGGTGGGAGGGCTGGCAAAATGCCCCCCTCTTGAAAGGAAGGGCTATTCCCAATGTCTGATCGTATTAGGGTAGGTGACATGGCACACGCCATGGAAGTATCAGAGAGAGGCTCTGAGAGCTGTGGAGAAGGAAGTGGGGATGGAGATGGAAGTAGGCGCACTACTCTCGTCATGGAGATAGGTGAGGCAAGAGAGCACATTCAGGGAGACCTCCCAAGATCCCCACTATCAGGCTGCCCCAATTCTGACAAAGAGCTCCATATCCCACAGGAGTCTTACCACAGGTTCTCAGTAAACCCTCCATCTGTATCATCCCATCTTGACCAGCCCATGGCAATGGCAAAGAGGGGAGTCTGGCATGGCAGCAGAGCACATGCAACAGTGCAGGAGCCACCCACATAGGGTGGAATCCCTCAGGCTGCAGGGGTCTGCTTTGCCCTTTTGAACCCCACTGAGGAAGTGGGCAAAGCAACACCCAGCAGGACTAAACCCTCCTGCCCTCTGCAGTGTGGTCATGAGGGGTGAAGAGAAGGCACAGCATCACTTTCCTCCACCACCTTCCTGACTGTATGGGATATTTAAAGCTCTAATTAAACATTAGGGTGGCACCACCACCACCAAATTGATTCAGGGCTGGCTTCTGGTGCAATTCTCAGAGTTCCCTGGGAAGAGGGGTTGGTTGATAAAACCACTCAGGAAATTGTAGCTGTATGCAGGAGACAGGAATATTAACAATACTCAGCACCCTTAACATAGTACCGTTCCTGGGAATTTGGCGGGGGGAGGCATGATTATTTATGAAGTGGTATGATCCTGCTTTAAATGTATAGTGCAGATAGGGCCAGAGAAAGGGGAAAGAGGAGAAAACAGAAGGAAGGGAAAAGAGGTTGAATCAGAAGTCCGTAAAATAATACTACTCCTCATGCCCTAATAGCCAATATACTGCCAGTCAGAACTCTATGTCATGCTATTGTGTCTTTACAGCCTCTGGAGTTCCATAGTTAAAGTTAATCTCCTACAGTCTCTTGTCAACTGGGCTACGATATACTGTATGATTTTAGAGTGCCTCTTTTAGTTGCCATAGCACATCCACTAGCCTGGTTTGGACTGGAACTGAGCAAGTAACATCTTAAGCTGTACAGGTGTATGGGTTCAATAGTGGGGTCTGCCACTGTCTCAGAGCAGTAAAGAAAGATCTCAGCTCTCTACACAGTTCTTAAAATCTTGCATCAATGTTGTGAAGAGACTCCAGTGTATTCGATGAGCAAAATCTGCAGTCTATTTCTTTAAGTCAGCCTCCACCAACCTATCATCCTTAAGATGTTCTGAACTACAACTCTCATTGACCCTAGTCATCCCAGCCATGCTAGCTGGGACTGACATAAGTTGTAGTCCAAAGTCTGTGGTGGGCACCAGGTTGGCAAAGAGTGTTCTACATAAATACATCACTCAGGTTTTCTTATCTAGTGTAGCTCCTTGCTTTCTATACACATGTAGATCACTTCATTGGCAAGAGTCTCGAACTGTACTTCTTGGTTCTTATCTTAACACTTCTTTAGAGTTTGCTGCCGACAGTGAACTGTAAGAAGAAAAAACCCCACAAGGATCTCATTTTCCACATGTTCACTTAACCATTGTGATATCATACTTATCTGTAAACATCGATAGGAGTGAGGTGGGCAAGCACTTGTAATTTCCCAAAAGATCACATTCTGCTATCTTTAATTAGGTTCTTATTCTTTGTCATTTTCCCCTGTTCCCACAACATGAAATTGTGTCAATCTGGAAAATGAATTGGTGTTCTAAATCACAAATGATAATAGGACAAGAGCTGGACATAATTCTCTTTTACATTTATCCGGTTTCTTCTTCTCCCCCACCCCCAACCTTTTTTTAAAAAATAGCACATAGCATGATATGATCTTCAGCCATTCTATGGCATGCTTTTCTTCTTTGTCTACTACTGTCACTGAATGCCATCTAAAATTAAATGGAAAAAATTGCTGGGGGATAACATGGGACTATATGAAACGGTCAGACTATTTGTTCATCTAGCCCAAGACTGCCTAACTACTCTGTCTGGCAGCAGATCTCTGGGGTCTTCAGCAAGAGATATTTTGCATCAATGGCTACTGGACCTTTTTTAAATGAGAGATATGCTGGGGTTGAACTGAGGACCTTTTGCATGCAAAGCATAGGATCTGCTATTAAGGTGTCCAAGTAAGTATCATTTTTAAGAACAACAAAAAAGCCCTGTCTCTACTTGGTACCTTTACTTGGGGGAGGGAGGGAGAAGTGGAGGTACCAAATACAACCCAAGTTGGGGAGAAGGCACACTCATGCTGTTTTCCACAACATGACACCGCAGCAGGTCAGCTGGTGAGTGCTGATGCAACCCAAGAGTTCAACTTGCTTTAGTCTCACAAGAAAGGCTTAGTTGAGGATATCAGGGGGTTTCACTTTGGTTTTCTCACATATAGCCAGCCCAGGACATTTTTTTTGCCTGAGGTACATTTGCAGATGGTATCTCCCACTCCACTTCCAAGTGAAGGTGCAGAATGTCCCAACACGGTCCATAGCATCTGAGACCAAACATCCTATAAGCACCTCTCCACCTTCCTCCGGCTGTAAAAACACAGTAACTGTGAATTAAATAAGCAACAGCTGGCAGTCATTTCATAACATCCCAAATCGGCTATCTGAGGTGTTGCCTCATATTGTCCAATGGCAGATTTGGCACTGCAAGCAAGCCCAATTCATCTTACAGCAGTTTGCTCTAGTGAAGAAGCTTGCAGATAGGTCTGCCTAATGGAATTTTCTCAGAAAAATAACAGCTCAGAAGTGTGAATGAAGGCATGGATGCATCTACAAAATCCTGTTGAACTGAACATGGCTTCTCACATGTATAAACCTTGGCAGGTTTGAAGCCGCATCTTTGGACAGCAATTAATATTCCTGGCACTTTGCAATAAATAACACTGCAATTTACTGTTTCAAACCCAGTTGAGATTAAGCGACAGCTTTATTAAGGGGCAAACCTCATCTAGCTTACACAATGAGCAAATGGATCTTGGCAATCACTAATGCAAACAGGAGTGCGGCTGACATTTGTTTCAGGCAAAGCCAGTCCAAGATTAACTATATGTTGCTGAAATACAATTAAAAAGAGAGTGATGCAAACCATCAAGGAAAACATTATTCTTACTTTGCATCCTCTTCTGTCCAAGGCCCAGCTTTTATTAATGCTTTGATCATTGTGTGCCATGCAATCTTTGTTATTCAGAAGCTCCCTTTATCGCCACCAGGGCTTGGCCAATAACCTTGAATGATAACTAATGAGTAATCAAGGAAACAGATCATCTCAAATCATACCCAGCCTTTAAGGTGGGGATAAGCTTGTGAAATAAGTTGGCATCGTCTGAATGTGAGGTGTGGGTCAAGAGACCTGGAATGGGAGAAGGGTGGTAAATAAGAACTTTTCCAGAGCGATAGAAACACAACTCTTATGTTTGGGGCTCCAAGGGATACTGCCGTGGCTTTAGGACTGACCTGTTCTGCAGCTAGTGCTATCTGCCTGTGAATATGCTTGCTTGCCACTTGTTTAGCCTGTAAGTTTCAGGGACTGGCAGGCTCCAAAGAGTGTGTGGCAGAGGCAGGGGACCAGGGCAGTGACCCAGAAGAGGGGAGCTGTGAATTATGGGGTGTGATGTCAACCGCAAGGCAGGAGCTGGGGGAGGAGGGAGAGTCAGGGCAGACTGAGATGGATGAAGGAGAAGCATGAGGGCATGCAACCCATCAGGGAAAGGGTATTTAAGCCACCACAGGGGCGGAGCTTCCCTGATGCTGCAACTGTTCCATAGGGTCTAGACCTGTGGACAGCTGCCCAGAGGCTAGAAGCGTGTGAGCATGTATATCGTGAGCACCTTGCTGCAAGTGTTTCTCTTTCCAATAAAGAGTTAACTATCAGATGTGTGTCTTCCTTATCTGGGGCAGGCTGTGATAGCAGGTCTGTAAAAAAGCATTTGCAAAAGGTATTAAGTGTCCAGTAGAAAACTGGCAAAGAAAAAGAAAGCTGCTCTAGAATTTCCCATTACTAAAGGGAGTGGGAAATGAAACACTATTATTATTTATGAAGAAGGCGCATAACATTGAAGTGTTATTACCTTCACTAGGATGAAATTCTGACCTCTTATGTGCCTATAATAAAGCTCTTATTAATTTTAGTGTGGCCAATATCCAATCCTAAATCATTTCTTTATCATATGCATATTCTTTGTTCATAGAGTAGAGGACAATTTTCATGGTGTTCTGCTAAGACTATAAAGTTAATTAATTTATTACAGGCTGTCTTAAATTATTGTACCAAGGGATAGTATACGTGCATCAATCAGCTGCTAAGCTACTCCCCAGTACTTTTTAATATTCATTCAGCAGTGCTTGACAGGTGAAGACAATGGAAAACTTCCTCTTTGTGATATGACTTAACTACACACACACACACACACACACACACACACACACAAGCCAAACACACAATCCAGCTATCCTGTACATGGAAACCTATTGAAATCAATTGCCTTAAATGCACTTCTCTCTATGCTAGATAATGTGTAGTACTTCCTAATTCTCCTCACAGAAACATGATCTGCACCAGCAATGGAGCATGAAGATTATATGAGAGATGAAGAATGGGGCCAGTATTCCATGTTAGTTTCCATATTGATTTGATTTTACTTAACCTACCCATTAGTCAAAAATGTATTTAACTGGCTTGAAGTAGATTGGGGAGGGAATCAATTTAAAATTATAACAAACAATGTAATAAACAATAAAAAGCAAACTAATCACTTATGAGATAATAACATTACAGCCTCGGTGTGGGGAAGTCACTGTGTGGAAGTGCTTTCCAGTGACCTCCATGGGGTAGACCTTGTGTAAATCCATTCTAAGTGCTAATAACATTCTGAGCACATTGCAGGATAATTGCTGCAATCCTGTAAAAGACTTCCCAGCACGTCTGCTCATTGAAATTCTCAGCACAATGGCTTGCAAGTAATTTTGAGTGCGTCAGGAGTGTGCACCATACTTGTAGCCAGACCAAAGATTTACATAAAGTGTCACTGGTGCCAGCTAACACCTCCACATAGGTGCTAATTGCACAGATTGTACAAATGCAATAGTATTTTTGAAGCCACTATGATCATGCAAATCTCATCATTACACTTAATTCAGCTCTCATGTCAAGGAACTATCACACACAAACAGTGTGTCTAAAGTGAACAGAGGCTATCCACAAGCTAGCATTATTTCCTGTGAAACGCTGGCACCAAGGCTTAGCATCATTGGGCACATGCCAAGATTTACACCACTGCCAATCCCTGGAGGCTCCTAACCCTGCTCCTCTTCCTCCTTGCTACCTATTTTTCATGTGAGTGAGGAGCAAGAAAAGCAGTAAAAATTCATGCCTCATGGCATCACTCCCTCTGAAATATGGTACAACTGAGCCCAGAGGGAGAGGCAAGCAGATTGGCAGCCAACAACAGGGATGAGGTGGTGGGACCATTCAGACAGAAGCCCATCCACTGCAAACCTGAAATAAGCGCTTGTCCCTGTGGACTCTATAGGTATTATCATGGAGACCATTGTTAAAGATGAGCCACCTAAAGTACCATTGATTTTACAGGGATGTATTTCCAAGTGTGCCTGAGACAGCCAATCTATACTTCCCTTATAGAAATCTAACCCCAGTCCCATGACAAGCACAAAGACACATTTTTACTCAGGTTGAGAATCTTGCCAGAATCTATTTAATTCCCGCTTGACTCATAAGCGAATAGGATAGAAAATCAACCCACAATATGACTGACCATATCTTCCTTATTGGATGGCAGCAATCATTTAATATATCATTTTCAAATAAATCACTCTGCTGTGCCTAGCAGACCATGGTGAACGGGGTGAGGGGAATCCTTCCAATCTTGAAAATGTTAAAACCGCATCATTCAATCAATTTTTTTCACTCATCCAGTTGTTGAGCACATATGGGAAACTCAGGCCCCAGCTAAGTTCTGCTTTATGGAAGATGTGTGAGAATTAATTTTATCTGCTTGTGGCTGAGGCTAAAGCAAACGCATGGAGCCACATAGTCTTTGATCTGCTTTGAAAGCTATTAAATGTATCCCAGACTTAAGTTTCTCCCATAACTGCTGCCCATTTACCGGTAACTATTGTAGATGGTTCTTTTTAATTCATTAAAGGAATAAAAAATCACTAATCATAGCTGGAAGATGATGTACACCAAGTAAACACAAGAAAGGAAGGAAGGAAGGAAGGAAGGAAGGAAGGAAGGAAGGAAGGAAGGAAGGAAGGAAGGAATTTTGATTCTATGTGTTGTGATTGTCCTCTCATATTTCTGAAGCTCTCCATCATCTAAAGCAGCAATGAAACATGTTTGACCTTCCAGATGCTGTCGGGAATTGGGACATTATCAGCTCCAGGCAGCATGGCCCATGATCAGAAATGCTGGGAGTTGCTGTTGTTCTGTATTAAATTTGTATACTGTACCGCCCTACATCTGTAGATCTTAGGGCGGTTCACAACATAAAATTACAATGTAAAAAACCCAAAATACATAATAAAAATAAGAAGAAAACAAACTAAAAATTCCCCTTCCCACAACACATTTTAAAGGGCATCGGATGTTAATCAGCCAAAGGCCTGGTTGAAGAGGAACATTTTTGCCTGGAGCCTAAAGGTGTATAATGAGGGCACCAGCCAAACGGCCCATTCTTGCATTGCCACTCTCCAGACCTCTCATGGAGGAGGCACACATAGAAGGGCTTCAGAGGGGGATCTCAGGGTCTGGGTAGGTTCATATGGAGCATGGCAGTCCTTGAGGTATTGCAGTCTTAAGCCATTTAGGACTTGATAGGTCAAATCCAACATTTGGAGCTGGAGTCCAGCAACATCTGGAGAGTCACAGGTTGCCTTCAGAGCTTCATGCTCACTAGCCTAAGTGAGAGAAGTTGCACCAAAACTATATCTTCAGGTTTGGGTTGTATGGATATCTGATGACGGGGTTAACAACAGTACCCAAAATGTTCATAATATTTTTGCAGGAAGCATTTAATATACATTGGAATTTTAACAGCTTAGCATTCTTGCTTGGTATTCTGAACAAGCTTGATGGAATAGTTTCATCCTTTGTTGCTATGGTTAAGATGCCTTATCTATAATCAACACAAATTAATGCTGTTCGGTTCCATGTTGTCTTGCTCTATATATTGTTTATTGCTATGCTGTCAAAATTTGTGTTTGTACTCTCTTTTAACATTGTAAAGAACACCACACCATTCTTTTCCGAGCTCGTTCAAATGAATTTATTCTTTGTTATGAGTAAGATTCCACCAATAGAATATCAGCATCAACAATGCAGAGGCTTTCTTGACATCTGCTGAGTCTGAATCAGAGGACTGAGAGACAACGGGTGTCACTGGATATCTCCATTGTCATTACCCATTTAGACATAGCAATAGCACTGTCAGGGCTTAGGTCAGTTCAGCCATGCTGGCTGTATTTTTAATAAATCTTTAGTTCACTAGGACTCATTCTTTGCCCTTTGTGATTTTGCCTGGCAATTGTAAGCCAGTATACAAATGATTTATTATCTATCAGTACTGGAGATATGAAGCTCATGCATCACTTTATGCTGATGTTTTCTGTTTTTCTTTTAACTTATGATGCCTCCAAAGTAGAGATTGTTTTCCATAGTTCTGAAGATACAGCAAGCTCAGGTGGCTTTTCATCCACATCATATAATTAAAGCACTGTTATACCACTTTAAAAGTCATGACACACACGCACACACCCCAAAGCACCCTGGGAACTGTAGTTCTGTGACAGGTCTCCTAACTCCTCTCACGATGCTTAACAAGATACTTTGGGGGCAGTCATGACTATTAAGGTAGTATGATTACTTTAAATGGATGTTGTGGATGCGATTACAGAAAACCACAGTACTGTTGATAGTTCTATGGCTTTATTCTGACCATGTACTGGAGTTTTCCTTTCTGTGGTCATATCCATACTTACAGGTTTTTAAACCCTAAAACTGGGTGGTCTACATATGCACACACACAGCAAAGCTACACACCATATCTTGCGATCACAGTGCTACATCACTCTTCCAAAAATTGCATGTGGTGTCTTCCATTATGCATGTATAGCATGGGCGTAGTCATGGGGGTGCAGGAGGAAGCTGCCCCCCCATCAAAGAAATAAAAAAATACTTAACTAACTGACCAATCGCATTGGTTCTGCCCCCCCCACATAAAGCCTGCCCCCCTTAAAATATATCCTGGCTATGCCTTAGGTGTTGACATCCACCAACCCCACCACCATATCTCTCTCTCTCTCTCTCTCTCTCTCTCTCTCTCTCTCTCTCTCTCTCTAACTTCCTGTGGGTGCAACCTCCTGAGAGATGCTCCCTTATTACCCAGCATTCCCAACCACAGCCTGAGTAGTAACAAGAGAAGCACAGAGGAGCTGTTAGTTTCCAGCTTCCGCTGTATCTTTTAGGCTCGATCTTGCCAGTGAGGGAAGGTGTCCAATTGATTTTTCCATCAGCAGTTGTGTGGTCCAAAACACAGCTTCTCAGAGGGAGGGAGGACATCCCCAGTAACCTTCAGCTTCCACCTCTCCTGTTTCCATAATAGGAGACATTTGGATCGGTGAAAAGTGTGTCCTAGCTGGTAATACCTTCCTGCCACACCCTACTGCATCTCTGTACTAGAATCTGTGAAAATAAGGAACAGCGAGAGGAAAAGAAGAAACTTGATAGTCAGAGGGTTCTGTTAATTTTGTTGGAATGCCGTGGAGTTGGGAGATTTTCTCTGTAGTCTTTGTTGAACCTTGATTATAGCATTCAGACTCCATACAGTGACTTGAGCGGTTTTCTACAAGATTATATTCAGCTCCTTGGCGTGACTCCTAACCAGGGATCTACAAACATGTCTCAATCTGTTCTTATATTCATTTGCACGTTCATGTTGTATTTTCTGTTCTGCTGCAATAGATTTCTTTTGCACAGCTCTGTGTCCTATTTTGCCATCCGCAGATACAGAAATATGCATATTGTGACTTATTTTTTACTAGTAGACAATAGACCAGCATATCTCAGGCATCAACAGATACTTACAAATCAGTTACCTTCCCTGTGTGCTCCTTTTCAAGTTTAATGGATTTCCAGAGGGGTAGCCCTGCTAGTCTTTTGCAGCAAAACAACCAACAACACTGTGACACTTTAAAGACAAAGTTAATGAAGTGGCCAGTGGCCTGTCCCAAAGCCACCTCTGGGCTGCAAACCTAATTATGTCAACAGGAATTCAAGTTCTGTTGAATTTAGGCTTACTCCCTGGCAGTGGCATAGCATGGGTTGATAGCAACCAGGGCCATGTGGAGGGGGTGGATGGGAGGGAAGGAAATAGATGGAGTAGACATGTGCATTGAATGGTCTAATGATGCCTTTACTCAATAATTTCTTTCATCGCACTGAGTAAAGCTTTGATCTGTGCACATGCCCCAATTTGAGCATGCACAAAATCTGCCTGATCTGTTCAGGGCACAACAGAGCCATGGCTTCTGTTTTCAAATCAGATGAAAGTTTGTTTCAAGAAAAAATGCATCAAAGAGGAGTATTTCCCTTAAAGCTATGGGACACAGCTGGAACTGTGTATCTTTCTTCTTCTTCTTTGACAATCAGAAGTTCATTGTCTTCCATGAACACGGTCCGTAGGTGACTGTGGAGGCCAATTCTGGATCTACACACCCTTCCACAGTGGGGACATAGGTTTCCGGGCAGGAGTTGATCATGGTGAGGGTTTGCCAAATGTGCCTTCCTCTTCCCTTGGCGTTCTGAGTTCGAGTGTCTTCAAAGTCCATGACACCTTTGGTAAAGGCTGTTGTCCAACTGGAGCACTCGCAGGCCAGTGTTTCCCAAATGTCAGTGTTTATACTACATTTTTTTAGATTTGCCTTGAGTCTTTAAACCTCTTTTGTTATGTACACACTGGAGCTGCAGTAAATGGTAATGTAAACATACTGTTGATTTCACATTCAGGGTAAAGCTGTCATCCTATCTCGTTTCCTTCACTCAGACATCAGGGAAGGACAGAAGAAACCACCAGTGGAATGGGGTGGTGGAAATGAATGTTAAATTTAATCTTACCTTTAAAATGAATATTTAGGATTGGCATAAATGGATAGTCAAATTCACCTCCTCAGGCCTGTCAGTGGCAGTCCTGCACAACAATTTCTGCTTCTGCAATGGAACTTTTCCCTTTCTCCTCCCCCACATACTCCCATACCCCTGAAATTGTCTTATGGGGAGAAGGTCAGGAGAACCTGCAGAAAAGCAACAGAGGATATCATTCCATCTGACAGGTTGGAATGCTTGTGCATATGAAACAATTGGATGAGTGCAACCATTGAATTCCACCCTAAATCTGTAATGCATTCCATTGTTGTTGTGAATTTACAATATGAAGCAGATTGAGGTTAAAATCCTAACCCACTTACCAGAAGTTAATCTCACTGAATTCATTGGGATTTACTTGAGCAGATATGGTTAGGATTGCAGATTTAGGGCATATAGGCTGCACAACAGTTCAGAAACCGGAAAAGCTAGGTTTATTGTATCCCTAGTGGTCCTATTCTGGGACGCAGGTGACACTGTGGGTTAGACCACAGGGCCTAGGACTTGCCGATCAGGAGGTCAGTGGTTCAAATCCCCGTGATGGGGTGAGCTCCTGTTGCTCGGTCCCAGCTCCTGCACACCTAGCAGTTCGAAAGCATGTCAAAGTGCAAGTAGATAAATAGGTGGGAAGGTAAATGGCGTTTCCGTGCGCTGCTCTGGTTCACCAGAAGTGGCTTAGTCATGCTGGCCACATGACCCGGAAGCTGTCCGCTGGCTCCCTCAGCCAATAAAGCGAGTTGAGCACCGCAACCCCAGAGTCGGCCACGACTGGACCTAATGGTCAGGGGTCCCTTTACCTTTACTAGTGGTCCTATTGTATCCAACAAGAGGTCTGGAGCCATCCAAAGCTCTCCCATGGGGAATGTGATGGCTGACTGTTCTCAGAACAACTGTATTGATCACTTCTTCCCCCAGTTCTGAAAGAGGGTGGTGAGGGGTGCAAAAACTTCAAAAAAGGAAAAGAAAAGAGGCACCTCTGTACATCAGTGAATATGTTAACAACATTGGCTGGAGCCTCCTTACATGGCCATGGCTCCGCACCCCCGCCCACCACCGATTGACTGATTTAAACAGGGGCTTGGTGGGAGCCTTGCAGCCTCGGCAGCCAGCCCAGGAGATGGAGCAAATGGCCAGCAGCCATGGCGTGGCTTCGGAGGCTGGCAGTGCCCACGCTGTGTTGCAAAAGCCACCCACCAATGTGACTGGTGAGCAATCATTGCAAAGCAGTTTACATATCTATTTACGTATAAAAGTGTGCATGGTTGTTGTTTTTTAAAAATGCTATCTATAGAGAACTAAGACTAACAGCTTTCATTGCAGGTGTCTATGCTGCAATCGGCAAGCAGAAGGAAATTTGCTTGATAGTCTGTTTTCTTCTTCTTTTCTTTTTAATTTTTTGAAATTAATAATCACATAAACCAACAACCCAGCATGAGAAACTTACAACACAGTTTACAGGTTGTATACCACACAGCAGTCTGTGACCACAGTAACAGATCAATAGGTCAATAACAAGCCACCACATGTGAAGCTGTATATAGAGTAGTCAGAGCAGTTTACAAGGAGGCAGACAAAGCATATCAAATGCATCAGGACAGATAATCCCTCCAAAAATATCTCTGAAGATTAGGCGGTTTACGTTCTCCTGCACTGGAGTTCACATACGAAATAATAGGAAACTAATCAGTGTCAAAAGTGCCTTGTGTTATGTCACCTCTGGGACGTTTACATCTCTTGTGTGAGCTTATCAACTAATGCCAAATCCCAAACTCAACCACATCTTAATGTGCACTCCCCTGCAGCTTCCCAGTGGTGAGTGATCTCCATTTGGGCAGCTGCTAGTAAGTAAGTTATCAAGCTTTTATATGCTACGGACTTGTTTTGCTCAGAAAATAAAGATAGCAAGGCCAAAGATGGTTCAACCTCCAGCTCCCAATGAAAAATATCTGAAATACCTACAAAGACACATCACCAGAACTGGTTCACTCCTGGGCATTCCCACCTGAGGTGAATAAGCATAACTGGGGTCGGACACCCCCTCCAGCATTATGGTGACAGCAAAATCTGATCAGTGCCATCTATGCACCAGCTTGAGCATGGATTCTTCCATCTTATCTGACACAGATTTATTGCATGGAACTCTCCACATTGCCTTTCAATCTCCATCTAGAATTGCACCCCTAAAGTCTGTTTTCCACAGCTGCTTTTAACTGCCCCCTCACCATACAGGTGGTCAGCCATCATTTTATACACATCTGTTACCACTCCTTTTGTCATTCCAGAGCTAGTCTCACACAGTTTCTCCAACAGGATTAGTGAGCACGGTGTACCATATGCTTGAGACAACATGGTCATGAAAGACTGTGTTTACACCTTCTGAAACCAATCCTGATTGAGATCCCCCAGCTAAATCTCCAGCTCTTGCAACATTAAAGGTCTGCCCCTAGTAAAGAGGTCCTGCAATATATAGAGAGAAAGGAGAATTTCTGGATGCTGAGCTCCAAGTTTGGGGCAAGTACTCTTTGGTGAGAAAACCCCTGCGGAGATTTAAAAACACAAAACATGCAGCAAAGTAAAGCATGGAAATATAGGCTGCAAAACCTTAAAATGTGCCCTTCAAAGTGAGTTCCAAAATGTCTCCTTAACAAAATTCTTTCCAAAATTTCCTACTTCTCCCAGTATAGAAAAGAGCACACGTTTGGTAAGTTTGAAATTGAAATGGTTTACTTACAAACTTACAAGCTCTCCAAAGGTCAGATTCATGTGCTTCAGAAAAGATTACACAGGCAGTAAAACTTAGCTTAGTTACAAAGTGATCAGAGTTCCTAAATTATTGGAATAGATCCAGGAACTCAAGAGTGGCTTGTGTGAGCCATGCGGTCTGAGCTGCAGCAATTACCTCAAACCTCTTCACATGCTGAGCTTCTCAGGTAGACTATGGGGCTGAACAAAGGCTTGATTACATAGTTGCTCCCAAGCTGAGAGAAAGTGGACATAACTAAGCCTGGCAGGACAGCTTACTCTATGGTATTAACCCCTTCATGTATTAATTAGGTTTAAGCATATTGGTTATATGAGGCTGATTATCCCACAGTATCCTTTGAAGCCCCCTTGCCTTCAATCCCTGATATTGAATGAATCTTTAAATTTCAGGAGGTTCAAAAAGGGTAGCACAAGGGACGGATCATGAGCAAACTGTTTTGCTCACTTCACCCAAAACTTACCGTAAAAATGGATGGGAAATAAAGCAAAGTCCTGTACTCTGGAAGAAGTAAAAGGTTGGTTCTCCAATATTTACAGGACCAAGGCTTAGCTTCTATTTCTACACATGATATGTCGTTTTCATTCCAAATAAACCTAATGAGCTGTCTCACCTGAAATGCCTCATAATATGTAGATGAAGCACATTGCAACCACCCTCAGCAGACCTTCTGTACTCTAGGTCTGTTACCTCTTCCATTAAAATATATCAAATAAGTGCTGCTGCTTTTGAAGCTCACTCAGAGGAATAGGGAGGGTTTGAAATAAGAATGAGAACTTGGGGAGCAATGCCATTTGAAGTGACACATTCTTTCCCAACCAGTAATTTTTCAAGCATTCACATCAACAAATATCCCTTTTTACAGTTTGCAATAAAGGGAAAAAGTTTCTCTTTTGCAATTGCTACATCTCTTTCACAATAAGAACCCCAGGCTACCTAAGGCACCCAAGAGAGTTCTTTCTGGGTGTCCAAAAGGATAGGTACACATGTAAGTCCAAATTTCTCATAGTTCACCTCAAGACCTGCTATCTCTTTGAAGTCATGTAATTGCTCTTACAACACTGGATAGCTTTGTCAGAAATGTCTAGCATAAACAGGGTATTGTCAGCAAAGAGGCTGATGCAGTGCTATTCCCCATTTTAAAAAGAGAGGCTGTTGCTCCCTGTGGTGTGTTCTCTCTTGCCCAGGCTTGCCTAATCTCATGACTACTCTTGGTCCCTCTTCCTATTTCTCTAGTTCCTTACCACGTATTCAGTCTCATTCAAGTGGAAGGGCTGTAGCTCAGCAGTAAGAGAATGTGTTTTGCATGCAAAAAGTCCCCATTTCAATCATAGGCAACTCCAAGTAATTCTGGGAAATACACCTGTGTGTAACCCTGACAACCTCTGATAGTCAATACAGAATAGACAGTGACGAACTCAATGGACCAATACTCTGACCTTAATTCAGTAAACAGCAGTTTTTGCTTTTGCTTTTGTACACCATGCCTCCTAGCTTGTTGACTTTGGACTGAAAATGCCAGATTTAACCCTCTGAGTAGCTGACCTTTGTGTTTGACTCCTTGTCTACAAACAGCTCTCCCTAAATGTTAGCTGGACTGGATTCTGCACTCTATACTGACAACTAGTTTATCAACATATTTTCCTTTTAAAAGATCCTTCCTGGACGAATGTCATTTTCAAGGACAATTATTACCATAAAAACACCTAGTGAGTAGGCCTGATTCACCTCTGAAGTTTGTCACTCATGCCCACCTCAGCATCAAATTCATAAAAGTGTCTGTCCTCCTATTTGTTGGAATATTTCAGGGATGGGAACTTCCAGATGGGAATGTGACCTTCCAGATGTTGCTGGACTTCCATCATTCCTGACCATTGGCTATGCTGGCTGGGCACGATGGGAGTTGGAGTCCAATGACATCTGGAGGTTCCTCACCTGAAATATTCCTGAAATGTTCCTGGTTAAAGCCCAACCAGAGCTCCTTTTCCCTGGATTTGGGAAAACATAGCTCATTTCATTTATACATTTTTGAAAATATGTAGCACTTGAAATTTTATGCAAGCACATTTTGTAATTTTAGTCCACTCATCTGATACTGTATTTATGAGAGACAAATGCTTATAAGAGACAAAAGTGGTAACTATATTCGGTATTGGGGGAAAATATACAATCTATCGTTCATATCAGACAAAATGAAATCTCTGTGAAGTGCTCAATAATTCACTGTATTTTATTGGATTAAGGATGGGAAATAATTTCACCTGCACTTCATCATGCTTCTGATATTTTATCTTTTTCCAAATTAACACTTTATACCAAAATGATTAGTGATACAGTGGTTAATTTTAAAACAGTATTATAACATGGAATATATTTTAATGTTGAAGATCTTTTTCCAAGTGGGTGCAAATCCTAAGGCTGAAAGAAAGGAACTATTTCTGAAGAGGTATTTTAAATAGATTAGTACTATATGGCTTCAGCATTAAATTGGAGCTCTGGGACAGGAGCCCTGTTTAGGGAAGTTTTTAATGTTTGATGTTTTATCATGTTTTTAATATTGTGTTGGGAGCTGCCCAGAGTGGCTGGGGAGGCCTGGCCAGATGTGTGGGGTATAAGTAATAAATTGTTGTTGTTGTTGTATCTTGCATGAAATAATAAAAAAACTAAGGAAGGATTAGAAATGGGCCACATGGTTCCTTGTTGTGCGCACACGCTCTCTCTCTCTATATATATATCACATTCTTTCCCTCAAAGAATTGTGGGCATTGTAGTCTGTTAAAGGTTGCTGGGAATTGTAACTCTGTGAGGTATAAATTACAGTTCCCAGAATTCTGTGAGGGAAAGACTATGACTTTAAGTTATAGTGTATCTGCAGCCCTAATTGGTAACTCAGGACTACAAGTGCCAAGCCTTACTTAGCCAAAACTGCATCACCCATGCAGAGGGAAATATCAGGAGGCTCATGAGAACGCCAAGGTTTAGAGAAGTACAAAGGGGGAGGGGAGAGACTAAAGGGATGGGAGGACCAGCCCAGTGAGAACAGAGCATGTATATCACCATGAACTAAATGGTACCATACGATATCTTTATTGTCATTGTCCCATACAGAACAATGAAATTGAAAATCTACATAAAACATTCAAAACCCCCTAAAAACTCTGAAACCTCATTTTAAAATACAATATACTATAGAGACTCCTTATGCTGCATTTAGAACCAGAATTGCATTTGCGTACAAACTGTTTCTCAGGGGGCTAGTCCTGGTCTTTATAACCCTATACCTTCTTCCAGAAGGCAGAAGCTGGAAAAGATCATTTCCGGGGTGCGTCCTATCCTGCGCTATCTCTGCAGCTTTCTTATGGCACCTGACAGCATAGATTTGATCTAAGGTGGGAAGAGTGCACCCAGTTATTCTCTCTGCAGCCTTTACAACCCTGGACAGCATTGTTTTTTCCCAGGCCGTGCAGCTCCCAAACACCACACACAGACCATAAGTTAATACAATGCCATCAACAGGTCCTTTGAGAGATTGTTTTTCCAGAGGATTCTCAGAAAATATAACCTCTGCTGTGCTCTCTTCATCAGGTCTTTGCTGTTTTCTCCCCAGGTTAGGTCATCTCTCAACTCCACTCCCAGAAATCGAAACAGCGAGACCTGTTCCACGCACTTCCCCTCAATAATAAGTGGCTGAATATTCAATTTACATTTCCTAAAGTCCACAATGATCTCTTTTATTTTCTTTAAGTTAAGGAGTAAGTTGTTTTTCCTGCACCACTCCCCCAACTGCTCAACTTCCTTCCTATAGGCTGCCTCCCCATCTCCAGCCGTGATTAAACCGAACCACCGTTGTATCATCTGCAAACTTAATGATCTTATTACTGGGGTATTTGGGGGCACAGTCAGTTGTATAGAGCGTATATAAAAGTGGGCTCAACATGCACTCCTGCATGGTTAGGCTCTGTAGGGGCAAAGTCCTGGAGGAAAGGTCTGGAAAGTGATGGAAGTCAGCTTGTTCCGCTGGAGAAGCGAACTCTATATCTCGACTTGTGCCTTGTATAAGGTAAATTGAATTCATTGACATGCATTATTGAATATGTGTTTATGCATGCAAAGAGATGGGAATCAGCTCTTGTTTATCTAGCATTCTTTGTTATATTTGTATTGTGAGTGCAGGGTTATGTCAAAGGATCACAGGAAACTACCTCATCCTGAGGCAGACCATTGGTCCAGGCCTACTATGACTGGCAGCAGTCTTTTCCCAGTCCTTCCTGGAGATGCCAGGGATTGAACCAGGGACCTTCTGCATGCAAAACAGCTGCTCTGCCAATGAACTACAGCTCCATCCTTCGAGTTGCAATGCCCAAGTTGCTATTTGTCATTTTGTCCCTCTGCTTTGGGAGTAAAGCTGTTTGCAGAGAGAGCAATTGTGTAGTGACCAGAACTTTGGTTGATTAGATGATCATTTGGACTGGCTGACTACAAAGTTGGCAAACAAACGTTACCAGACCTTCTCCCTGGGCTCAGAGGAACTATTTGTGGCATCGCTTTGGTTCATCCAGATTGCTTATGCATTCATTTATTTGTGGGCAACTTTGTACTTGTCTGTATAATGGTGGTTCCAACTAAAGAAATGTTCTTCACTTTGATTTTTTTTCCAAGGTTCATCCCACAGGGCCCTTACAGATAGAGGTTATAAAAGTATTCAGGGGGGATAGAAGCTGAGGAGTACTGGAATGGAGGGCTGGAACCCAAGCACTCCTCAGTGCAAAGTTTGGTTGCAAGTCCTTCTCCTACATTATGATAGACCTTCCCAGCACTGCATAAAAAATAAATAAAGCTGAATTCACAATGCAGAGCAAACCATATTGCAGTGATAAGTTAAATGCTACAGCTAACTTCAGAAGCCATCTGTATGGAACAAGATTACTCAGCTAGCAGAGATAGCAAGCCAGAATGTTTATGGAGGGGATATGTGGTGATGTAATATGGCTGTCCCCAATGCATAGTGATAAAATCTTTATAGCTCGCCATACTTTGTGAGGTGCAATAAAAAAATTTTATTGCTGTGCATTTGAGATGAGTGTATTGGTTGCAAGTGGTGGAACCACAAGTGAGTTCTCCAAGTCTTTTGTGGACAAGTGTCACTACTAAAAATGCTTTATATTATAGCATCAAATATATCATGAAGTGGGTTGTCCCTTCAGATTCCCTTGATAAACCTAACTTCTCTTTCTCTCTTTTTGCAGTACACTAATTACTCTGAAAGTACTGTTGTCATTATAATAGCAGCACTCATCCTCTTCTTAAAAAAAAAAAGTCTTCAAGTGTGAATCAAAGTGGGTTTACCTAATAGCTTAAAACATATGGTTGAAGGGCAGGTAGCTTGTATGAATAGGTTTAGGGCTTGAATGTATGTGAATAGGGTCATAGATTCAAAATAATGACCTGCCTATTATTATTATTATTATTAGAGGTAGTATTACTACGTCTTTTTGACCCTAGGGACTATAAGGTAAAGGTAAAGGTACCCCTGCCCATACGGGCCAGTCTTGACAGACTCTGGGGTTGTGCGCCCATCTCACTTAAGAGGCCAGGGGCCAGCGCTGTCCGGAGACACTTCCGGGTCACGTGGCCAGCGTGACATCGCTGCTCTGGCGAGCCAGAGTCGCACACGGAAACGCCGTTTACCTTCCCGCTGGTAAGCGGTCCCTATTTATCTACTTGCACCCGGAGGTGCTTTCGAACTGCTAGGTTGGCAGGCGCTGGGACCGAGCAGCGGGAGCGCACCCCGCCGCAGGGTTTCGAACCGCCGACCTTTCGATTGGCAAGTCCTAGGCGCTGAGGCTTTAACTCACAGCGCCACCTGCGTCCCTAGGGACTATAGTCCAGTTTAAATACAGTTTTAGGGGTTACACAAATATGCCACAAGCACTCAGCAGAGTATTCCCATATGCATGTACAAACCAACCAGAGCCTGTCATATCCAGTATTAATGATGATTACCTGTTGTTGTTGTTGTTGTTGTTGTTGTTGTATTTATTAAATAGTTATACCTCCCTCCATCCAAAGATCATAGGGTGGTTTACAACATAAAAACACAAAATACATAACATAATAACAACAAACAATAACACACACGCAACACATTTTAAAGGCCAAAGATTGCTTAATCAGGCAAAGGCCTGGTTGAAGAGGAATGTTTTCACATGGCAGCTCAGTAATTTGATATTGTCTAGACCGGTAATTCAGGAGTAGTTAGGGCATATTTTGGACAGCCACCATACCTGAGGGATCACTACTGGAGGCATGGAGGCCAGGGCCATGTCCTTTTTAGCCTAGACTCTAGGTGGATTGTTCTTGCCTAGAAAGCATACATGAAATAAACAGCAAGTTGTTGTTGCTAATCTGCGTGCCATTACAAAATCTTCTAAGTGTCCAATGAATGCATTCAATAAAGATACCTGCAAGTCCAAAGAGGCTGCCTGTTTCATCCCTGCATGAATCACAGTTCTGGCACTGTTGCCATCCAATCAGACTCCCCTGAGCTCCAGGAGGTAATTTTGCTGCATCTCTGTATCATTCAGTCACTCCCAGGGCAAAGACACTGCAGAATATCCTGCCTTCAGAAAGGCATGCTGAGAACAGTGACTCATACAGAAGCACCCAGGAGGACAGGCCATTCATCTCTCATACTCACATTTCAGTAAAATAATAGGCAGTCAGCAGTCCTTCACGTGCCCATCCTCAAAGCAGAGGTCACCCAGAATTTCGTTTCCAAATCTTACCCACAGCTGTGTGGACAAGGATATCCACACTCAGACTGCTTTCATCTGCTATGAGGAGAGGTCTGTGGAGGCTCAGCTGAGGAGGACTCATGTGCCTCAAAGGCACTGGATGCACTAAGTGAGCTTGGAGACATATCCCAAGAGACAAATGGGACAGTAGCCAGTTTACAGCTAGATTGAACTGAGATAAGATGATTATTTCCATCCATCAAACAGATTCAGTATATAAAATTCATGATCTGCTAAGAGGATTTTATCACTCCTTTCAATAACCATAAAAGCAACTTAGATACCAGCTTAACTACTGAAATCTACAGTTCCCAACCTCTTGCTCAGCAGATGACTCATAACCATGCCTATTAAGGATGCCCCAGAGCTGCACTAGGGAAAGTGGTTTTGCAGAGCTACAGTCTCTTTCTATAGGGAAACCTACGGCCTAATCCAATTGGTCATTCAGCCAAAGGCATAGTAAGGGTGTGCGGGGGGAGTGGACCACAATAATGCTTGGCCAATTAAACATTATGGTCTATATTGCATTGCATTGGCTCCACTACTCAACAGAACATCATGCTGGTAAAAAGGACAGATTGATGCTATGGTGGTGCTGTGCTGCCAACATCCATGATGGATGCAGCAGAGCATTAAAATGGCAAATGAATGGCAATGGCAAATGAGTGATGATGCACCCATCCAAAAAGGAATTTTGACTGCATGCGAGTCTTTAGGTGGAGCTGTGCAGTAGGAAGCATCCATATGTTCTTCCTAACACTGATATGGGGGCAGTGGGGAAGGACAAAAACAGAGGAGAATTTGCTGAAAATTCACTCCCTGCAAAACCCTCCCAGGCTGTTTTTAGTCAGTTTCTTCCCTGCCTTCCCAGCAAGACTCCAAGAGTGGAAATGAGCCTTTCTGGAAAGGAAAATGACCTTGGGAGTCGTGGTTAAAACACCCTCTTCCCCCAGCCCAATCATTCTATCCCCAAACCCTTGAATTCACATCATCTCAAAGGATGCAGACCTAAGGACACATACTAGCTGGCACAACCCAACATTCTGTCCTTACCTAGGCACTTTTGACTATTTCACCCTTTTTCTTAATTCATAAACCAAAATTATAAAAAGTGCACAAATAATTTTAGGGTATTTTACCTCCCCAAGCCAAATGTCAGTGCATGTAGAATAGAAATCTATGGACACTTAAGGCTGTTTCCCTGGATCACTTTTTGTTTCAAAACAACCAATGGGGGTATTTTTAACCGAGTGCCATTGATTGTGTCAGAAATCATCCCAGTGGCAACAATCAATATACTTCTTGGGATCTTTTCCCCCTAAGCTGTTTTGTTTTGTTTTGTTTTGGGGAAGAAATCTCCATATATGGGCACTTCCCTGACCAGGGACAAAAAATCAGCCCAAACTTAAGAATCTGCCAGGATTCATAGGATATTCTTACTCTTATTTCCTAGGCACTCTTTGTGTACAAAAATAAAACTGAAAATGGTAAATGACTGACATTTGGGAACAATGTTGACAACATTGTTGACAACATTAATGACAATGTCCCAGAAGTATAAGGTCTATTTCTTAATTCTACCTAGGATAGAATTTTGCCACACTATCACTAATGGCCAGCAGGAAGGGGTACTATCACGCACCAGACCTCCTGGCCGCAGCATCACTGCAGCTTCTAGGGGGTGAGAAAACTGAACATGTCAGCGCTGTATGCATGCAGTAACAGAGCAAACCCAGTGCTCCCACCAGTGAATACGCACAATACCATCCTTGCCACCTCGCCTCCCAGTAAACTGTAGCATAGCTGTTGCAAGGAGGTCATGTGCATGGTGGCACCACTCCATATCAACAACTACTACTCATTAATGGCCATGAATATGTGTGTCTACCTGGCACTTTGGTTTATTTTATAATTGGCAGGTTAGCTATATACAGCAACACATTTTTCTTGCTTGTTTTGCCTTAGCTGATTCTTACCCTAAAGGGCCTGTTGGCTCTCTGCCTCATGGCTGCGCCTATTATCTGCTTTTGGCACCACTGTCTTGTGGATGAATGTGGGTTGTGCAGTGAGGGAAATGCCCTGCAGGTCCCTTCTTGCCCTACAAGGCTCTGAAAGCCTATCATGCCTTCTTGAAATGTAGCCCTACCAGTCTGGTGTTGATTGCTACATCAATTCCCTAAGGCATTTCTTCAGAGCAAAGCCACTTTTCAGTGAGCCAGAGGGTAGAAGAAAGTTGCTCATTAATCCCTGGTCCTCTTAATTACCGGAAAGAGAAGCATTATGGAATCGCCTTCAAAGAGACAGATGGGATAGTGGCCACCCATCTGGAAATCACCACAGAATGGTGGACTGAGACAAAATTATCCGACAAAATCAGCTTCTAAAATCCATGCTCTCCTAAAAGGGTTATTATTTTTCCTTTTACATAACGTAGCGTTTGCCCTTTCTTTTTTTGTATCCCATGTAATTGGCCTGCTCCTTGGGAGGCCAGGATTTACTGTTGCACCTGTCCAAAGGTCTAGGCAATTTGGCAGAAGGCCAGACCAAACTGGTAAGCCCATCTGCCCATGTTGGCTGTGGGAGATCAGCAACCAGGAGCTGCTCTTTATTCTCTCGTTCTGAAGGAAGTCAGTAATACCACTCAATCCCCTTGATGGAGATTTCCTTTCACCACAATGATAACCAACATAAGCACAGTTGCTAGAATGCTGGATGGCAGCCAGGGTCAGCTAGGTTCAAATCCCCCCTCAGATGCAAAATACAAATGATGGATAGGCTGCAGGCTAGCCTGCCTCGTGGAGTGAACAACACGTCACATCTGCATGCATACATACCACTCTGAGCAACTTGGAGGAAGGGTGAGATTAAAATGTGATAAATAATATAAATTATATTTATATCGTTGCACTCCAACCCAATCTCCAAGTGCTGAGAGACTCTAGGTGTTCCAAGTACTTTACCCAGGATTATGTTTTCTTTGGAATGAAGGTGAGCAGAGACTGTGGTGTCCTTGGATATAAGGTTTTATTTACACTTATATACAACCTGAGCACAGGATGGAGGGGCTCACAGCATTAAAGCCCCAATATATCTTGCTGTGCCTTTTGGTTTGCAGGAATGCCCCCAAATCCAACATAGAGCAGCTTCTAGCCTGCTTTCAGCTCACACACAACTCTGGCTTATTGTTCTCCATCATTTGATTGTAGCTATTGCAACCTAGCTTTTTCTTTGAGATGTTGATGAGGACACTCACTTAAGTGGCCAGCTAAAGCCACTGTCTAATCCTGGACACAGGATCAAAGTCCTGGAAGGGATCCAAAGGTCCCATCTAAACTGACTTACCTGGGAATAAGATTTATGGAAAACAATGGGGGGATTCTGATGCATGGCACACCATGGGTGGAGAGGATGTCAAAGAATGGACTCATACTTGCATATGGAAGTTGAGCATACAGAACTTTGTTGTTTTTTAAGCAGCTACCATGTTACCAAGTTCCAGAGGAAGTCATTGTGTTAGTTGGTTGCAGCAAAAACAACAAAGAAGAGCCTACTCACGTGATGAATTTGATCATTTTTTAAGGCTCTCTGTTGCGAGGTCACCAAAGCAGCATATACATTGGCCCTCTCTTCTCTACCGCAATCCTCCCTTTTACCATACTGGGTTAATGTGTTATATGCTATGTAAGGAGGGTTATTTTTAAATGGGAGAGCAAAATGTACAGTGCTGACGTGCATTGTCAAGGAGCAGAGAGGTTGTACGCACACGCCGTGCATTTTCTTACAAAGGCACAAATCGCAGAGGGGTTTGTAAAGACAAAAGGCAGGAAGCAATGGAAGCAATGGAAGCAGAGTGCATTAAACAATAAGGGAGCATTTTCATGACAAGGTTAGAAGCCCTGGAGGCACATACCGAAAAAGGAGGGAGGGGGAGTCGATCAACACAAATAGGAGAAACACGGCAAGCAGGAAGAACAAGAAAGCACACCTGGGGCTGTGCAAGCAATACATATATAGATATAGGAGAGACAAAAGCAGTTTAGTTAAGAATACATGTTGCAGGCGTGCCTTTCTTCTTGGAAACACTGTTCCCTTTTGAAAAAGGACTGTGCATAAAAGGTACCTTCCTATTAATATCAAATTTGCACAATGCATGCCACTGTTTCACGTATTATCTAAGCATGCTGATGCTTTGGGTCTATATGCATTGTGATGGCAGTAAAATTTTCAGCTCAGTCCAAGGATACTAGCACTTATGCCAGCAACTCGTCCAGCACAAGCAAGCAGCCCTCTCTCAACATCAAATCCATGCAAGCCCAGTGTGGCAAAGTGACCAGCAGGACCAGAACCTGGATATGCCCACCATATGCTCTTTGGGGGAAAGGTGGGATATAAATGCAATGCAATGCAATAAATAAATATGCTCTGGAAGCCCCACCCTGAGGGTGGTGGGCTGCCTGTGTCCAACAGACAAGTCTGAATTTGATGAAAAGGGAGGCAGTATATGGGAAGGGAAATGGCCAACTTGAATGTGGGGCCATTTTGCATGTTCTGTGTAAGGGGAGCTGTCGATAAAAGAAGGTTTTTTTTAAAAAAATGCAAAAATTTGTCATGGAAATAAGTGGGGGGAAATGATAAATGTGGCATCACACTACTTTTAACTGCCTCCTCCCTGTTATTAATTTGTTTACCAAGCAATTTACCTTATGGTCACAGTTTTTAATCACCATTTCTCCCATTTAATTATGAGCAAGCTTTCGAAAGATGTCAAAATAGATTACCAGGAGTGCATTTCCCCTTGCACTTTGCCAGGAAGAAGAAAGTAGAAGACTAGCCTAGAAGGGTGTATTTGGTACCCCCATCTTGTCACCATGAGCCCCCACTCTGAACAGCAGCTAGAACTCTGAGCTGCATTAGTAGGGGCCAATCAGGGTAGTGATACCAGAGGCAACAGTGGTGGCTGGTCCATTAGAGCAACTGAGACACTCTCCCATCAACCTCACACCCACACTTAGCCAGGATCTGCCTGACTACTATCTGACTTGCAACAAGGGGCTAGCCTTTCAGCTTCCTTCTCCTTAGTCTCAGTTTTGTCCTTGTAGAGCTCAGCAAGAGAGAACAGGAGAGGGGCAAAACTAGAGTTTGTTGGATCTGGCTGCCTTCCACCGACCCAGTCCCAAGGAGCACCAGCCACCATGGAGAAACAGGTGTTGGATACCAACCCAGAGCCCAACATCCTGCCACAGCATGACAGTTAGGTGCTCATAAAACCAGGGGCCTCACAACTGGAACACCTACAACAGGGTGTCTCTCTCACACACACACCTTTCCATCAACACTGACAAATAGCCTGGAGAAACCTAACAGAGAAAGTAGAGTGTGAAATTCCAGGCTGGACTTCTCCTTTAAAGGCTTCCACCCACTGGCAAGGAGCAGAAACTGGGATCTGGCTCTGCAGGGATTCTTAAAGAGAGAGAAAAGAAAAGGAAAACTCGAACAAATCTGCCACAGATTGAAATCAATAGATGGATTTCCTATGGACACATGGGGTTCAAAGAAATGTCCATCCTTTCTGCCAGTTTTTGTACACAATGACACTAGAGAGCCATATTTTTATTACTTATGGTACAGTGCCATCACCAGCCAGCATGCTAGCAGCCCAACCATGCATGGTGTTTGTTTGTTTGTTTGTTTGTTTGTTTGTATTTATTTATTTGCCACTTTTCATCATGAAGCTCTCAAAACAGTTTGCAGGCAGGAAAAAAATCAGAAGACGGTTAAATAATGTACGAGGTATAAAACTCTAAAACAGCAGATAAAACACTGTAAAACATCAACATCCATAAAACTAGGCAGCATAAATCATACAGTTTGCCCTTGAGTGCAAGCTTCTTCTTTTTTTGGTATTTTAAAGCCAAATGACACTTGACATTTATCATGCAGTTTGCAAGCTTTCTGTTTCATAAATTTCCAGCCTGGGACAGGGGGCTGTGCAAATCAGGACCCTGGTGTGGAGGTTGGGGGTGGGGCTTTAACACTTTGCCTCAGCTGTAGTCTCAATCCAAATCAGACCCCTTATAACTGCAGTGGAGGGGGGCTGTTTGTGGAGAACTTCCATTGAAGTGAATGGAGACTTTCCTTCCTTTGCAAATAGAAGGCAGGGGTGCTGACCCAGGGGAGGACCAAAAGGTTCAAGCCCTCCTACCCACCCACCACACACACAAAGATCCTGCTCCAGATTGGGGTACAGAAAAAGCTTGCAAAGTACATGATAAGAAAGCAAATTCTGAGCTTTGATTCAGATCCATGTTAGTGTAGAAACATGGAGGGAGGAACAAAAGGAGAAGTTAGAGTGGCACAATCCGACCTCACTCCCCCTGTTCTGCATTGGATGGATCTGGTGGGAAAAGAACTTGCTGGTATGGGTGACTGCAATGTGTTTTAGGTACAGCTTTACACCCACATTAAGGTAAAGGGACCCCTGACCATTAGGTCCAGTCGTGGCCAACTCTGGGGTTGCGGCGCTCATCTCGCTTTATTGGCCGAGGGAGCCGGCATACAGCTTCCGGGTCGTGTGGCCAGCATGACAAAGCAGCTTCTGGCAAACTAGAGCAGCACACGGAAACACCGTTTACCTTCCAACCAGAGCAGTACCTATTTATCTACTTGCACTTTGACGTGCTTTTGAACTGCTAGGTTGGCAGGATCACACCCATATTAGCCAGTCCTCAAATCTAAAGCATGCATTGTGCCTCTGTTTACAGATGGTGCAACACATTAATGCAGATATCTACATAAAAATGTAAGAATAAGAATAACAGAACACAGCACCATCGAGGTTCAGCATGCTGCTTCCTACAGTGGCCACCCAGATGCATTGGGGAAGCCCATAAGTGGCAGTTTGAAAGCAACAGCCTACACCACTGGTTGTTTTCCATCAGCTAGTATTCACTGGCATGTTGCCTATGAACCTACTATAGATGTTCTGTGTAGTCATTGTGACCTATCCTGCATGAAGAGAAATTGGCCCACATCAGAGCATTGAAAAGCAGCAATAGCTCCAAGAAGTATTGCCATAGCTGTGAGATTTCCTAACCCTCATCAAATAGCAAACAATCCAGTGCTATTATAGATACTAATACAGAGTTCTTGTGAGCTGATAGAAAATAGATTCCTAACTGTGCTTCTGTGGCTCCCTGGAATATTATGGCACCTTACACAATGAAAACCCAAATCCCAGTGATGAACAGACTTCAGGAAAATAGAAGACTGAAAAACTACTTGTAAGACGTAGCCCTTGAAACAAACCAGGGATCACAATTATCACCTTTTCCTTCAATAATGTGCTGTTTCTTAACATCTCCACAACCTCTCCTAATCCCCAAAGTTCAAAGCTATTTGGATCCGAGTTTTTCAACCCTGACATTTCAGACTGACCCTGTTTTCACTTCGCACCAGTTCTACATCCCCGTGATGCTAGGATTGGCTAATGGGTATGAGGCATGTCTCCAGTGGCGAAATGCTGCACTATTAGAGCTTCTGGACTATTTTTACAATATTGCTTCATCCTAGCTGGCTGATGTAGAACGTGCTGTACCTGCAGGCCGCTCTTAAAAAGAGAGAGAGAGAGAGAGAGAGAAATCTCAACAAGAGAGTTAAAGTGACCTTAAAAATTTTCTGTTTTATCCAATAACATATTTACAGCCCAGCCCTAGACATGTTTACACAGAAGTAAGCCCTGCCGAGTTCAATGAGGCTCCCTTCCCAGTAAGAATGTTTAGGATTGTGCCCTTAGGCACTTTAATTCCCTACACTTCCACTTTTAAAGATTCTAGGAATTGATTCATGCCTTAAATGTAGCATCCCTTCAGGCTATTGACAGCCCATTCAGCATTCCAGCATTTAACCAAAATGCATTTCATAACATCAAACACATTCGGAGATACATATCGCTGAAGGGAAGATGGAGAGTTATCGGCTGACAGGATTTCTAATCAGTTTTCCCTCACATGACTCCTGATACATCTTTAATATGCATTCTGGAAGAAAAAGAAATGGCAAGTTTTCTTCTCTAACACACTCAAACAAATGAGACATAGCATAGCAGAGGTTTTGCCATGGTCCTCAGCCTAGGACTGGTAATTGAAGGGTAAAAGTAGAGATGAAATAATGAACAGCCTTTTTCATGTTCATGAAGTGGATTCACATTTTCAAATCCTTTGATCATTCTTAAGGTTTATACTCAGTCCCCTGAGAGCTCTCCACTTTCTCTGCTCAATTCTCATACAAAAACTAGCCCACATGCACAGCCCTAGTATCTGGGTGCTTTTCACTCAGTTTGTTAATTCTCCCATTTATTTCTCTGATCTGACCATCAATGGTTAATATAACAAAAATCAGGAAATAGCCTTATTCACGCATTCATAGTTGGGGTTAAAGAAACAGAAGGCGAGGGAAGAGCATTTATGGATATCTCAGCTCCACACTCCCTTCCTTGTGGCCCTACCCAAGTTCAAGGTCGACTCTTACCTGTACTCATAGATTTAGGCTTCTCTCCAGTTCTCATTGTTCCAGTCTTAAGTTCAGTTCTCCATATTTCCTCATCTATTTGCAATTAAAAGAAGCAGTCCTCGTGAAATTTCATCAGTGCTGATTTCCCACAATATGACCTGTTGTTTGTGTGCAACTTTGACTAATATACACATTTCTGAAAAGCAATTTCCCCTAGTACAATACATATCCGTATGTTATTTTCATCAATATACCTTCCCAAAGTATATGCATATATGTGTCCATTACGCGACTGGAGAACTTTGTTGCAAAATTCAGTGAAGTTCGTATTTCAAAGAATGACTTGTTTCGGTTTGCGTATTGCCTAGGAAAGTTATTGTGTGTGAGCAACATAATGCTGTGAACTTGCAGCACAATCTTAGGCATGTTTACTCGGGGGGGGGAATGGGTAAAATGGGAAGAATGACAACCTTTATCTCATTAATTCTAATCATTTACCCAGATATCCACAACTAAAGACATATTTCAATACCTAGATACACACAGAGTCACTTCCTCCTCACGCAGCCCTACACTACTGGAGAATTTGTGTTGTTGTTATTTCAATTAATTACCCATCCTTCATCATCAGGTCCCACAGTGGGTTATCATCAGGTAGGCTTGCCATATGTCAGGAAAAATCCTGACATGTCCTGGTTTTCAGTTGTAAAAATGGTGTCGGGGAGGGGGGATTTTGCCGAAATGGTAAAATGCCAGGGGAAACCCAGATGTATGGCAATGAAAAAAGCAGCACAAACAGCTCTAAAAGCTTAAAATCACTAATTTGGGGTTTCCTCAAAGAAGCTCAACAATTTGGGTTTGTTCCCAAATAAAACTCAACAATCTTGGGGTCTTTTTGTGTGTGATAGGAATTTTACTTTTTGAAATATGGCAACCCTAAACAACAGTTAACTGTGGGAGGTTATAACCATGTAAAATTGAATATTAAAAGCGGTTTGAACAAATTGCAATTACAGGAATATGGTGAGTTCTGAAAAAACATATTTCAGGTGTCAGAGGCCAGGGTAATGAGGTTCATCTCCAGCATACAGCAGAAACTATATACTGAAAGTGCCATATGCACCTGGTGGGGAGGGACTACCACAGCCTTGGAACTTGGAACAGAAAATGGCCTCTAGCAGGCAGCCATTCCTTTAGCTTTTGAAGGTGGTAGAACTACAAAGAGGGCCCCCGTGAATAATCCCAACACCCAAGAGTGTCTGTAGCAAAGGAAGTAGTCTTTCAGATATTTGAAGCATAAGACATTGGGGCCTTTAAACACTAATGTGAACACCTTGAATTGGGCCCAGAAATGAATTGGCAACCAATATTCAGACCAATATCTCAGTCAATTACATGGATCTTTCCCACCTAGTTGGCAAGACACATGTCACTCCTATGCAACTGGAGTAACCTTATGCAAGAGAGATTATTGCATAAGGAACTGGCTTCCACCCTGTTGGTCAGGAGCTGGGTTCTGCAGCTCGTTCCTCCCACCATTCCTCTGTGCCCAACCAGTCCGTGACGGTTATGTGTATCATCTGTGTACTAAGCCTTGGATGTATACTCATGAGTTCAATAAAAGTCTTGTTTCTGAAATAGGGCAGTTCCTTATGTGAAAGGCTGGTGATCTCATAAGCTCAGCATTGCGCAGAAGAAGATGGAGCATATTCAGGCACTGAAGAAAACCTTTCAAGGAAAAGGTAGACACAATGCAACGAACACACTAGTTAAGTGGCTAGCACTTAGTTGTAAGGGAAATGTTTCTGACAGTTGCCAGAAAGGATAAGGTGGTAACTTTGAGTACAAGGCTGTAAAGAGATACATGGTTAGAAAACAAGGTAAGGGTCAAGGGGACAAGATTGTGAAAGAAGTTACAGATCTAAGTATTTGCAACCTTTGCAGCTTCTTGCTCCAAAATTAACTTTATGCAGTGCAGATCAGTGGTTCCAACCCCACCTTGCATTTGGTCTCTCTTCTAAAATCTTTGTATCCAAAAGATCAGAAATCTAAATTTTAGGTCAGGAATGAAATATTTATACAGGTTTGCAAAAACTATTTCTGTAAGAATTATTTTTAATTGAGAACCATTAAGCCTGATCCTGCATGTCCCATTAATTACAATGAAACTTCCTCCCACAAAAAGGAATTGCACAAGGATTGCCTTAAATTGGGGGTTGTCAAAATATACCAGAGACAGACAGAGAGAGAGAGAGAGAGAGAGAGAGAGAGAGAGAGAGAGAGAGAGCTTTGCTCTCCTGTTTGCAAAATGGAATTTGGAGGGCTGGAAATGTTCTCTGCTCCTGCTGCGTACAGTTTTGTTTTGTCATCACCAAGCCAAATCTCATTGGCTATATAGGGTTGTCAATGAAGCCAAATCAGAGTGAAGACAAAAAACATTGCCTCACTCTGATTTGGTTTGGGGATAATGCCACACAGCTAATTTATTTGGCTACATGATGCTCCCTGAAGCTAAACTAGATGGAAAACAATGGTTCCTGTGCACACATTTTGTGAATAAAAGAAGAAAAACCTGGCAACCTAAAGTTTTCAGGAGTACAGTCACTGTTGCTGCCAAGGCCATGAACAGACAAGAAAGAAGGGGTGGATAAGTTGAGCAAGAGAGTGCTTTCATGACATTTGCATTGGACCCCAACAAGGCCCCCTTCTGTGCTGAAAAGGTTATTTGAAAGAAAGAAAGAAAAAGCTCTTCCTTAGCAAATGTCATTAACACAATGACTTTGAGCAGGCTGTGAGTTTTGGGGGTAGACCACAGTTGTATTTCTAAGCATGTTGTCGAGGTTTGGTTTATGTGATAGGGTGCAGGGAAGATGGCAGGACACAAGTTTGTTTTGTCTGAAACAGCACCTGTTGGTCTGGATGCTTCCCCTCTAATCCCTGGTTGCAAGGTTCCCCATGCCCTGGCACTAAAAACAGGTGTCAGAGTTTAGGCCCAGAGACCCTGTAGCCATCCAGACATATGGCATCTGGTGTTGGGCAAGTGAGCATGGTTCGGTTGAAAGGGCATCACAGGCAAAACTGGGATCTATTCCAGGCCACAGGCCTGAGGTTCCCAACCCAAACAATAGCATAAGTAAGTTCCAGTTGTGCTCTTCACACAGGAATGCTCATCTCAGCATTTTAATTGAGAAGGAATGCTTGGACTTTTGACATCCCCAACTCAGTTTTAATATCTGTCTCTTCGAGACCCTAAGCATAGACTATTGGAATGTTTTCAATGTACATTTTTGTTGAAAATATATTATTTTATGTTATACTAAATCCCCAGGCAATGTAACCTACCTTTTTCTTTTACACATAACATTCCAGCTATTAAATGCCTTCTTCTGGATCTCTTCCATAAAGTAACTCTGCAGTGATGGAGATCAATCTATTACCAAGCTATTAATAGGGTCAAGTGTTTATTCTGTCACTCCTTTAAAAAAAGCAGCAGCAACAGGGTTTTGCCTTTCACTCTTTCAGAACATTAACATATATAATTATGTGCATACCTACATGGGAGTAAGAACCATGATGTGATCTACTCATGAGTAAACAAGGAAAGGATTGGTCTGTGGCTCAAATGCCACATTCAAGTTTAATTCAGGCATTCTAGATCTGCCATGTGATGTTAGCTCTGCTCCCTGGTACCCTCCATTTCTTGGAGAACGTTTAAAGTGGGAAGCCTGATCACATAGGCTTCCTGCATGCTTAAGACTCCTGGTTTTCCAGAGTTCTAAACAGTGCTGGGCGCGTACATGAGTAGGGAAGGCTTCCTGCTCCAGAAATGAGCATTGTGATTTTACGAGGGTAGTGGTAATGGTGACATAGGGCAAAGGAAACCCACCCTGCCAATTATGATGCTAATATTACCTATATTATGGGATAGCCAACACGGTGCCCTCCAGATTGTCTTGGACTCCAACTCCCATCATGCTCAACCAGCATGGCTAATTGTCAGGGATAGTGGAAGGTGGAATCCTACAATACCCAGAAGGCACCAGTTGGCTTACCTCTGCGACCACCATTAGTCACATTTAATAATCTCGTATAATGCTACACACATATAATGTTGTCTGCATATATTTTAACACTCCTCTGGATCTTATTTTTCCACGAGAAAAACAGGAAGGCACAAATGCTTTAAATTGTGCCAGAGCATCCTACCTTTGCTTAATTCATTATTCTGTACTATTTTTAGTGTGACAAAATACCTTTGTTCTGAACAAAAGAGAGATTCTTTCAAGCCCTTGGGTAATGGCGGATAGGATTTTATGAAACCCTCAGGTGCCTCCAAGCCACTTTTGTCAAAGACTATTAGCAGAACAATGCAGAATTTAAACCAACTCTTGCTATTTTGTAAGCTTTCTTTTACTTACAATCCTGACTGATTTTCTCCTCCCATTGCCCTATCCTATTATTTTGCAAACTCAAATGCCCTGCCTCATTGCTCACATACCACCTCTCAAAACATTTTTACCTTCTTAGCACATAATCATGGCATCCTATTCCTGTCTGTCTGTATTACATTATCAAAGTTATCCCGCCTAACGGATTTTCAGCTTCTTATCCTAATAGCATATCTTTCATGTTTTGTATTTTAACATATATAGAGTCTCCAGTTATTTTCTTTGCTATATTTTTATGGAACCCTGCATGCATACATATAGTATTAATGTGGAGTGAATATATTCAAGGACAAAGGAGGATTAAGAGTGGGTTAATCTCCAAATGTAGTTCTGAAAACAGCTAAAACAACTCTATTGCAAGCACTCTCAGAGCACCAGAATATGCCCAGAGATGCACAAATATGAACTGGGATGTACAAAATTCCCCTTGGGGGGCTGTTTTCTACATTAATGTATATCCCAGCACTTTTTTTCCCCATCTCAACTGGTCAGTGGTGCATTTAACTTGTGTTTTCGGAAGCAATAGTATTTCAGATAAATAGAACTGGCAGTGGGTGGAGCTCTTTTGCATAGTGAGGACTGCTTTGATGGAATCCACTAAGTTAGGAGTCCTCTGCACATTTAAATAGAGTCAGTCACATTAAACTCAATGGGATTTTCTTCCAAATAAACATGCATAATTTTTTGCACCAAACCAGTTTCTGAATGACAGCCAATGGTATCCATTTTCCAGCAGAAGGGACTTGCATTTGTGCAACAGAACACTGCCTTCCTTTCCTCTCTCCTTTGCACTTCTAAAAGGTTGAGGGATTCTCTAAAGCAGAGGCTGTACCCAATACAATTGTTTTGAATAAACTGTGGATTTTCCTCATGCTCAAAGTGTAGCTGATCTCTAAGACACGGAGAAGAAATTTGGCCATCAGTGTAGTGAGATTGCTATATAGGACTGAGACTGTCCAGATTCAGATCCCCAGTCAGTCATTTAGCTCACTGGCTGACATTGAGCTACTTATATCTCTCAGCCCACCTTACTTCACAGAGTTGCTATGAGGATAACAAGGAGGAGAAATGTGTACATTGCCTTGAATTCCTTAGGGGAAAAGTACTTGAAGAGACAGATGCTCCCAAATCTTGAGGTCATCTGCAGAGGCTCTCCTCCAGATGTCCCAAGCATCTCAGGTAAGGCAGGTGGCAACTAGAGAGAAGGCCTTATTGGTGGTGGCACCTCATTTATGGAATTCCCTCCCCAATAAATTTGCTTGGCACCAGTACTACAGTATTGCCAGCGCCAAAGAAAGATGCTTTGTATTCCCAAGCTTCTTTATGTATTATCATTTTAACATCCTACAATTAACTACATTTTTTGTTTGATATTTAAAAATCATGTCTTTGCAAACCACTCTGGATACATTGCTACAGGGTGATGCATAAATATTTGAAAGAAATGAATAATATGTAACAAATCAAGCATGAGTTAATAATCTGCTAGGGACAAATTGAAAGGTAGAGAAATCATCATGTTGTCTTCTATACATTATAAAGTACCTAACTGTTCCCTATACTAAAAATTGTGGAAGATCTTCAACCCAAAGTTTTAAGGCAGCTTCTACCTAAGGACTGTTCTCCTGGATCTTGAATTCTGGATGCTTTTTATATATGATGGCAGTAGGTTTGAAATGGTTTATTTCTGCATTCTGAAGGTGAGATAATCTGCCTATTATAAAAAGCTTTAGTGCTTTCCAGTAAGTTAATGGACTTTGGAATTAGTTTGCTTATGTGTCTCTACACAGAAAGTGACTCAGTGGTGAATGACAGCAGCCCGCACTTTGAACTTAATAGAGCAATACAGTTCACATTCCTGTCTGCACCTGACTGAAGCAGGAAAGGAGGGAGCATGCTTCTTACCTTCTAGAGCAGAAGGTATCATATCCTGCAGTATTCCACAGAGGGAAATAGAATATTCTTGTGTGACAGGGGATGGGGCAGATTATGGTAGCCCAATGCCATAGCCTGCCAGCTAACAAGGGGACCAACATAATCCACTGTCAAGTGCACCACAACTAGGGACTCAGCTTTACAGCTGCAAGTATAATGTTTTAAGTGCATTATACAAATTTGACACTAGATGGTGATGATGAGCTTATGGCAAATTCAATATATTTTTCAAAACATTTTTTTAAAAAAACATTTTCACAGCGTTTTTTAGATTCCACCAGGGAGCAGGAACTGAAACTGTATGCCGGGTGGCAAAAGCACTAAGACTAGTTTCACAATATACACCATGAATGCAATGCTGTAAGTTGATACATTGGCTGATAAGATATAGCAGATGTTATTACTCTGACACTGAGGACAAAACTCAAGGCCTGGATCCTTTGCGCTACCAGGCTACGGTTCTACAATGAGAATGAGCACTGCCAGTCAATGAGTCATCGGTGTGCTTGTTTTTTATTAGCTACATCTGAAGAGGTCCCACTCCAGCTGTTTTCTTTCATTTGAGAAAGACTCACTGTGACATAATTTGTGAACAGCATCTCAACTGGCTGATTCCCAATTTGGTCCCTGGTTGTTTATTATCATGTTTTCAGTTGCTCCTTCCATCCAGCTCCATGATTCCAGCCCTGAAGCCTCCCTGCTCCAGCTGCATTAGAGAACCATCAATTCACACGGCACCTCAAAGCATGAAATCAAACGGAGGATGGGGAGAAAGAAATCCCTTCCCTTCGTCAGCAGGAGAGGCAGGGAGGGAGAAAGGGCAACTATAACAGAGGATAAAATGTTTACATGCCATCCCCCAATATCCAAGCAGTGTGAGATTCCAGGCGCACTTACCCAGGGTCTATGTTTCCATTTAAACAATGAGGCACAGTCAAGACTGTGGTTTCTTTACGATACATTTATTATGATATCATGCCCACTAACATTCCTCAGATGAAAATAGGGACATTCTATTCTACAACAGTATCATTGCTTTTTTTGGGGGGGGCGTTGCAGGCTAAGTTTTATTAAAGTTTTTCATGATACAAACAATACCCTCACCGAAGCCCAGTTACCGTAGCTTCCTCACCCACCCTCCACCCCTATAACTACCTTGCCCCCACTACTCAAACTCAAGCCCCTGACTGGTCTGCCTGCCCTCTGCCAGCTACACCCTTCCACATCACCCCCCAACCCCAGGGCCTGCTCCTCCCCAGGGTCTCCTCCAGCTGACGCCCTCTCTGCAGGCTTGACCTGGCTCACTTTCTCCTCCTTATTTTTATTTGGCATGGCCAGCTAGATGGGTGGCTGGGGGCCTGCGAGGCCAGAGCCTCCTACAGCAGGGATGGTGGAGACATTGGTGGTGTCCCTGTTGCCTTGCTCCCCCTTCCTCCTTCTCCCGCTACTGGTGCTGCTGCTGCTGCCTGACTCCCTCCTTCAGACCCAGATCCTTCAGATCCTCCTTCCCCCCACCCCACCTTCTCCGACTCCCGGGAGAGGCAGCAAAGGAGGTGGCAAAGGAGGAGGAGGTGGCTTCAGTCAGCAAGTACCTCTTCCCTCTGCTTCCCCCCACATGAAGCCATTTCCAGTTAGTGTACCTCAACAAAGATGGAAATTCAGGATTCTGTGTGACAAAGTGAGAAGCCATGGTGGCTTAATGGTTTTTGTGATGGTCCTGGCATTTTGGGGGCAGTTGGAGAGGATTGTGATATATGCCTATATGATACCGGTATGTGGTTTATCTACACACACACATACACACACACACACCTGAGCCGGGGGTGGGGGGTACCCAGCATTACACAAGGGTTTTGCCTCCTCCATAAATGCAGCTTTAGGTTTCAACAGACACCAGCCATTTCTCTGCCTCCCCAGTCAGCTCACAGGACACAGCACCCTCATGCTAACACCTCTGCAGGAGGCTAGTCCTGGCTTAATTAGCCTTTCACATGTTGATTCCCTAGGATTAGAAAAGGTCTAATACACAATGTAATGAGTTTGCTGAATGTAATCAAAGGATTAAAGCGTTTAACACACATCTTAAGACACACAGGTTTGACATCCCATTTTAACACACAAACTGTAATTAAATTCTAACGTTTACTGAGCCCAGGCATTTAGCACACACAAACTTATAACAATATCCACAAATTGATGCCACTTAGGCTTTGTTGTGCCAGGGGTGATGACAAAAAGGCTGCATTTCCACAAAGCAGGTGGATGGCATGCACCCCACCCCCAATATTCAAACAATATCTTGCTCACAATGTACATTTTGCTTCCTTGACGTCTCTCCTTTTTGTTTCTCTCTGTTAATGAACAACTTGTCATGACATTATTCACTCTAGTAAGAAATTACTATCTGACAAGCATAATGAACATTTCCACCCCTCAGAGCTTGAACTTCTGAAAGCTTTTCTTACCAGGAATTGGAAGTTTACACATAAACACCTAACTTTTTTAAAAAAAACAAAACCCTCATCTTTCCCTACAATAATTTATAATGAAACATTGCACTGTATAATTAAGAGCATCCATATATAATGGAGCATCTCAGCTTGCACAAACATTATCTGTATGGCTTGTTTACTGAACTTTACCTACAGAAATTCAACCAGGTCACCCATCACCACCACCCTTGAAAAAAATAACTAGTATTTTGGAAATTCTTATCTAACTTCCCCAGATTTGCTGCAGATGTTTCCTGGGAACAGAACGCTAGGCTGGATCACCAACACACTGCTAGGTTTATCCTAAGCACTAGGCACTTGTGCCAGTATTTAAAGACAATGCAACATAAATAAGGCACAGGATTGAAATGGTTCGTTACAAGAAAAAGCAAACGGTCAAACCAAACACCAAAACAACAGCAACATTGTTTCCCCCAAATCTTAGTTAGCAATTTCAAGTTCCAGTGAGAGACAATGGTTTGGGAGCCTGCCTTTCTGAGAATATGGCCTATATATGTGTGTGTCCTATACATATTGTTGTTGTTTAGTCGTTTAGTCTTGTCTGACTCTTCGTGACCCCATGGACCAGAGCATGCCAGGCACTCCTGTCTTCCACTGCCTCCCGCAGTTTGGTCAGACTCATGTTTGTAGCTTTGAGAACACTGTCCAACCATCTCGTCCTCTGTCGTCCCCTTCTCCTTGTGCCCTCCATCTTTCCCAACATCAGGGTCTTTTCCAGGGAGTCTTCTCTTCTCATGAGGTGGCCAAAGTATTGGAGCCTCAGCTTCACGATCTGTCCTTCCAGTGAGCACTCAGGGCTAATTTCCTTAAGAATGGATGTGTTTGATCTTCTTGCAGTCCATGGGACTCTCAAGAGTCTCCTCCAGCACAATAATTCAAAAGCATCACTTCTTCGGCGATCAGCCTTCTTTATGGTCCAGCTCTCACTTCCATACATCACTACCAGGAAAACCATGGCTTTAACTATACGGACCTTTGTTGGCAAGGTGATGTCTCTGCTTTTTAAGATGTTGTCTAGGTTTGCCATTGCCTTTCTCCCAAGGAGCAGGCGTCTTTTAATTTTGTGACTGCTGTCACCAACTGCAGTGATCATGGAGCCCAAGAAAGTAAAATCTCTCACTGTCCTATACATAAAAAACAGATATAAACACTTAGTTCTTGCTCCTCGCATGCCTAATTTAAACACTAATGGACTACACACGTTAGCAGCAAGACTCGAACTACAGAAATAGACTATTGATTGAGCTGTGTTTGAAGATGCAGAATTCATGTTGATCCACTTGCTGGGTGGACAATTCAGAGCACTCTGAGGGCCATTTTAATGTATTTATGGAGGACCACATCAGTACCTGGAGTATATTTGTTTTGCCATTTTAACCCAGTATTTGTTTTTCTGTCTATTAACTGTTATCCCTCTCTGCACTCCATAGCAGCCTCTTGATCGACCATATCATGAGGCAGTCAGCCAACCTGTGCAGCTGACTTTATGAAAGAGCAACAAACTGTGAGTTGTTTAATTCATTGCTATTGTATTCACTGCCGGGGGGGTTGCATGTGGGATTTTCTGCCCCAGGTGCCAAAATTACTTAACTGGCTTTGGGATCTATGCACCTCACCTTGGGACTGGGGTGGGGGCAAGCAGGAAGCATCATTTAGGGAACCCTATGTTGTGAGACCTGATCTGCTTTATATACATTAGCATGATGTTGCAACAAGAGACGCAGGGCAATGTGCTTTGCCAATTGTGCCCACCTCTGCTGTCCAAAGGTAATTTGTTTATGAAATATGAGTCTGCCATGCATTTAGCTAAATGTCAGTGATGGGGCTGACCTTCAGAACAACGTACTGAATACTCAAGTGCAGGGAAAATGTTTTTGTGAGGTTCATTTAGCACAATGGCTTTTTGATCTATAAATACAAAGCAAGCATCTTTCATAAAGCTTCAGGGGAATTTCTGTAAAGGGGAGATAATGGGCCATGCATCCTGATCCAGTATGCTCCCGGCAAAGGCCAGCCTTGGTACCCAGGGACCGATTATGCAGCACAATACCCCCTTTTGTGGTGTAACTCACTGCAGAGAGTGGCCACCTTGCAGTTAAGGACTTTGCAGAGAAATTGGAGAGCATTGCTCTGCCAAATAAGCACTGAAGACTACAAACTCAAAAAACAACACCTTAATAGGGTTCATCTAACTCAAGGGGACTAACTTTTCAATAAATAACCTTAGGATTGCACTTCATTTCCAAGTCAATTGATTAATTGCATTTTCAGCCTTGGAAAAGTTCAGGGCTCATCGTCTCCCCCGCTCTCATCCTCACAATAACCTTGTGAGGTAGAATAGGCTTTATGAGAGATTGCTTCAAAGTTGCCCTATGAGGTCCACAGCGGAGAATTTGAATCCAGCTTGTTCTATTGCTGAATGGTTGAGAAACATTCCCCTTTCTGTACTTCAAGCCCAGCACTTTTATCCTACTCGTTGTTGCATGTGGATAACAATTGTGTTCTTGACCCACACAGCATTTTCTTCAAACTAAAATACATACTCTGTAATTCCAGCCTTTCTTGAAATAACTTTCTACCCACATCATTCATCATCCTTTTATGTCTCCACTGAATCCTTTCAAAATTGTCCAACATTCTCCTTATATGAATGTAGCGCCTACAGCCATGCACAGTATTGTTTGTGGTGGGGTGCCTATAAATGCAACCATCGTCATATAAAAAACAAGGAAAATGCCTGTGTTTCAAATAATCTCATTGGAATGCATGATATCATGCCAGATGAAGCAGAATGTTCACAAAGGCAATTACTGTTACTGCAAAATACAATTTTCATTGTGCTGAGCAGGAAAGAACAAACCTAACTTCTCTATGAAAATAAAATTCTAAATCACAGGATAAGCCAATAAGGCTCTACGCATTCTACATTTCTGATGTTCTGTTTGAAATAGACTGATTTGTACAAGGATTTCAACTAGCTAGTCTCAAATTTTGATACCCACACCAGTGATTGTTCCAAGTATAAAAGTCCATGAACCATTTATTCTGCTAAAGGAGCTAATATTCATATATATAGTTTCCCCGCATAGAAATGTTGAACAAAGCTAGCTGTGAGATGGTGCTACTTAAGAGGCTTTTATATGAAACTGGCATGAAATGCTTCACTGCAGGGGAACAACATTTAAAACTCTGTTTTCAGTTAGCAGGTTATACAGAAAATCTATTTGTTTTGATGCTGGACTGGATATGATCATGCCTACTGTTCAAAGACAGAACTAAGGATGTTGTTCCAAGGCAATTATTCCTTTATCACACGCTTGCACAGCATGAGTCTAAGCCGGGGTGGACTCCCGTTCAGGGTCGCCCAGGGTCCGTTTGATTGTGTATCCTTCCAATAAAAGTAGTACAATGGTTTTAATTGTAGAGAATGAAGGGAAAGAATTGGAGTACATGATTAAGCTTCCTCTGCAACAACGCAGGTGGGAAACAGCAGCATCCCCATTACGGCATGTTTGCCATCTTATTCAGCGTTTCATGAATTCATACCATAGGCCCAATTCATACTTAAGACTAAGCCAAGGCGTGGCTTAGCACAAATGAGCAAATATGCTGGGTCTTGGAGATCATGGCTGCTCTGCTCTTCCTCCAGTCCTGCTCCTGGTGCATGTTGTTGTTGTTTAGTCGTCTTAGTCATGTTCGACTCTCTGTGACCCCATGAACCAGAGCATGCCTTGGAAACTCTCACTTTCCTCTCAAAGTTTCTCCTTTTTTATGTCCATGGAGTTTTCTTGGCAAAATACTGGAGTGGTTTGCCAGTTCGTTCTCCAGGTGGATCACATTGAGTCTAAACTCTTGGCTATGACCTGTCCATCTTGGGTGGCCCTGCATAGCATAGCTCAGAGCCTCTTGGAGTTATTCAAGGCCCTTCTCCATGACAAGGGGTCCTGGTGCATACCTTGTCTCAGTCTCAGATCACTTTGTCCCTGCTTCTTGTTTGTTCCCAAAGTAAAACTGATGCAGAGATTGCATTTTTTAAGCTTGAGTCCTAACTTTCCAATTCTGCTTCCATGGGAGTTTCACCATATTTCTATCCATTGAAACAATAGTATTTTTGATGTCCATATTTACGCAGAGGTCAAGCCCACTGTGTTCAGTGATCTATCTTCCTGGGAAAGTGGTCTTTCTTTTTTCTTTGGAAGATCTCAGAGTGGCACTGGTTAAAGTTAAACAGTTAAACAGCAGTACATAAAAGTTAAAACAGCAGTACATAAAGTACATTTCCAAACTGACTATATATGATTGCAGTTGGTTTGGCACTCTTTTAGCTAGATGAATTTGCCACAATCTACCAGAAGCATCCCATTTAGATGGGCTGGAACTGCAGCTGTAATTGCAGCTGTAACTGCTATCTTTGGGGGGGGGGGGGTGAGTTCCAGACTCAGAGAAACCTTTCTGTAACCATTGCTTCAGTCATTCTTTCTTAAAAACTATGAATATTCTAGTTCAGTCTTTTTTTAACACTATGCAGTTGACTTTTATTTCTTAGACACACCTCATCCTACCACCATTCTCTTTAACTCAATCCCATTGCAATGGAATATTAATTATCCGAATTGAATGTGTATTATATGGTTCAGCATTGTTGTTGTTGGCATCTGTCTGTCTCAAAAGACAATGGAGTGTGCCTCTGGGAGTGAAGTCAAACTTCTGCATTAGCAGCACCAAAGTGACCTCCCTGGAACACAAGCCTGGGCAGTGTGTATGGAGGTCCTGGGCTGTCCAGATGACAGGACCCCCCTCTTGGCCTTGCTGATGTGGTTCAAAGGAAAGCAGAACAATATGTTTGGCACCAGTTTGACTGCAGGAGTTGCTAGAAGGAAGCATACAAGGTACATTCCAACCATCTTAGAGACTCCGCTGGATTAGTGTGGGGTTTACTCCTTGGCCTTTTCTTCTCCTGAAGATATCATGCAAGGCAGCAGGGCCTGTTTTCACATGCAGAAAAAGTTCCTGAGACCCATCTGCTCCCCTCACCTAATTTAGCCAGCCAGTCGAAGCTGTTTCCTGGGGTGCGGCCACTGTTGCAATCTGACAGCTTCCAGGAGCCACAGATGAGAGCTGAGTGCAGGGTGGGGACCAAAGGTAGACAAACTACCCCAGAAGGAGCATGACATGTCCCCCACCAGAGGTACCATCCCCCCTAACAATCCATATGCTCCAGCATTAACCTTCACTGGTTTTTCTTTTATTTATACAAGATCTCCCAACACTCTTGCAACTGATTCTGTTTATCTTACAAGTCCCATCTTGACATCAGCACTATTGTTGAAGAGCTTATCTGCTTTTGACATTCTAATCATACGCACACTCAAATTAAAGCTTTTGTCCTTGCATTCTACGGAAAATTGTCCACACAAACTCTTAAGTGCTCCTCAAACAATCAAGACAAAGATAGTTGGCTGTGTTTAAGCCCATCCTGTCTTCTCAACACCACTGATTTGGACGTCAATGGAGGATATTAATTACTTAAACCTTACTGCAAGTATGGGGAACCTCCTAATACCTCTCTTTCTGACCCCCTAAGACTCTCCCCAGGACATACCATCTCCCTAACCACACTTCCAACTATCCCTGCTTCACATCCTTCTAGAATATGTCCTTGAACCCTGAATATGCCTTTTGCCTGGATGGATGGAGGATTGAGAGGTGTGTGTAGAAAGCAGCCTGCTCTATAAAGGTAAAGTTCATATTAAATTCTCCATCCACTTTTTGGCATACCCAGAAGGGAATGCAGCCCTTGTTCCTGAAAAAAGTTACCCTCCCTACATTAGCGTTCTGGAGCCCTGCCCTCCTAGCATGTGGAGTGCTGTCCACTATACAGGAGAGTCCGTTTACCATAGTAAGGAAATGGAGCAAGGAAATGGAGATTTTAAAAAAACAAAATCCTCCTCTCATCACAGTGCAACAGAGCTACCAGGATAGGAATTGCTTCACAATCCAAGGACTCTCTGACACAACAAGAGGCCACCACAACACTGTTCCCTAGCTAAGGAGCAAACTGTAAAAGCCTTTCCTTGATCTATTCTAGAGTTTGGGCAGAGTTGGCTAATTTCTTTTTTCTCAGTGCTAGAGTTTAGAAGCCCACCGATCCCTTCTTGTGATCTAGACCAAGAATGTGGAATCTGTGGCCCTCCATACATTGTTCCGTCAGATTCAGCCAACATGACCATCGGTAAGGGATGATGGGAGTTATAGTATGACACATCTGGAGAGCCACAGGATACCCATTCCCAGTCTAAGGGTTGCAGAAATGAAACCCATGTTATATTACTAGAGGACCAGTTTATTTCTTTGGGAGGCTGAATTAGCAACCACAGACTATAGGGCAGCAGAAGGAATGCACTGATCACCTGGGATCTTTTTTTCACAAAAGTGCTAGCAGTGTGCATTGCAAAAGTTCCTATTTGCATGAGGCAATCTGAGAAAACAAGTACTTTTTGTTCTCTGTTAGAGAAGGTTATCTGATGACACACAAAAGTAAACAAGAATTGTAAATAAAATACCAAACTGAAGTCTTAAATGTTGTTCCTGAAAATGGGTGCAGGTATGTTTCTCGCATAGGGATAGCTTGTAATGTGCATTTATTAGCAACATATATGAATAGCAAATTACTTCATAAAATAAGGTGTTGGGTTACCATGTGCCAACCCCCTTTTATTCTGCTGGTAGTGCAAATTTAAGAATAACGCATTTGTTACTAGGTCCTCCAATATGATAAAACACACAGTGGCATTATGCAGTAATTTGGATATTTTACTGAGTATATATTCCAGAATTATATTTCATGCCTCATTTGTTGGAAAACTCATTAGATTAGTGCGACACCAAGCTTTAATGCAGTAAGTTCAGAGTCTGCCCCCTCCCTTCAACCCCCCACGAAGTTGAACTCTGCTTGTTTTCCTTTTGTGCTTGAATTAATAAGTGGCAAATGTGTTCATTCTCTTAGCATTTGTGTACAATGTGGTGGTAGATCTATATTTTGAGAGAATAGGAGGAGCTGTAAAAAGAAATTGTGCCCTTGGGCTTATGAGATAAAAAGTCTCCCCTCACACAGTTTACATTTGCAGGGCACAATCTCCTCATCTATTAAACTCTGCAGGAGTTTCCTTTGACTCGTACATAGATTATGCAATAGTTTTCTGAACTTTCGGTGTGTGGCCCAAGAGCAGCATTAAGCAAGCAACTGAAATGAATAACTGTTGACAAAGAGAAAGAGTGAGCAAGCAAAGAGCTGCACTTAAGCATAGTTTTAACCACTGGCTCACTGAAAGAATTACTATTATTCCATTGCTTTACCAGTGCACTCTAGGAGTGCTTCCAAATGGGCTCTTACTGAGGGGTAGGCACTATTCACACATGCAAATTTTTCATGAGATTCACCCAACATAATTGGCATCAAAACACTGGCCCATATTTTCCCCCATTTACGGTAATTCAGATTTCACTTCCACCCCCTTCTTAAAAACATAAATTATGATATCTGAATGAACCATCTGCAGTATTTAAGCTCCCATCTAGAAACACTCTCTGTGCTTTGGGGAGGGGGGCTTATAAAAATAACATGCCAACAAAAGGTAGTATGATGATCAGATGCTAATGAAGTGGTTAGTAGCAACCAAACCAGACAATTTTTGTTCTGTCTACAGAGGGCAAAATCCAGCAGACCTTTATCATGATTAATCCCATTGAAATCAATAGAATTGAATCAAGCCACAATCAAGTCACCTTCCACTTATTTTATTTGTTTTTAGCATATACCCCACCTACTTTCAAAGGAACTCAAGGCAGATAACAAGTCACAATACCAAAACAGTATCTCAACTACAAACTATCTTCAAATTGAAAACAAAATGAAGCTCAGTAATAGTTCCAGCACTGCCAAGCACCAAGCAGAAAGATAATCAGTCAAAGGCCTTTTTGCAAAAGCACATCTGTTTCTGCTACTTCAAACCATAGAGTGATGGGGCATTGTGCCACTTGCTTGACCAGGCATTCCATGGGTTGTCCACAGACAATGCTCTAGCCATTGTTGCCACCCACTCTGCTTCTTCACAAGGTCAAGGGATCTAGAGCAGGGCCTGGGATAATGATGGGAGCAAGTTGGGAGGAATGTACTGAAGAAGGCAGTCCCACTGCTTCCAATGGAACTTAATCACAACACAAAATGACTTCTGTGAGGAAATGATACACTGTCACATTTTTAAAAGGAGCAGTAAAAGAGATGGGAAGACAAAACAATGCGGGTACCCCCTCCGAACAACAGGGGAAAGGCATGGACGTGCTCCCTTACAGAGAGAAGCTTTTGCACCTCTCTTCAGTTCAGAGCAGACAGAAGGGTTGGTGTCCAGTCCTAGCATCTAGTGGCTTAGTTTAGTGTGGCATTCAAAAGGACTATTGAGGAACAAAGATGCTGCACAGTCTTCCTAAGACATAATTTGGCTTATTGTGTGGTGCAAACCAGGCCATTGAGTAAGAATTTAGAGAAGCAAAACCCTAGTGTGCACTCCGGCATAGCATCCTCTATGATTTTGGTCTGGAGTTTACTGAGGACTGAAGGGTCTTGGCCAGTTGGAGAGGTGATGACACTCTAGAGATTCAGATTCTCTTCTTGAGGCGCGTGAACTCCTGGCTTCAGCCGCAGAGCCAGATTGGGTGTTAAATTCTCTACCTCTGAGTAGCCTGCAACATGCTCTTCATCAGACAGCATCCTTGTAGGAAGCTCCCACTAGCTCACATCTGCTGCCCAAGCACTGCCTGAGGCCTCTGGGATGTGGGATGCCTGTGCTTCCACACAACGCTCATTTGTTTTCCTAATACTCAATTTGCACTATAAGCCCTAACTGAATGGCTATGAAAAGAAAAATAAAATCCACTCTGAACTCTTGCCTCAGACACGCACAGGGAGGAAAGCTCAGTAAATCATTAGAGGTGGCAGCTGGCCCTGCTGGCACAGAGGTCTGGTATTCCTGGAACTTTTGGATGCTGAAAGTCTCTTATAAAATTAAAAGGTCTGACAAAGACCACTTACCGCCAACTGGAGCTGGAGCTGGTCGGTCTTTTTGCTTCAGCACAACCAAAGGAGGTTGTCACTTGCTCCTGCACCAGCCACACCAATAGCAGCCCATTGTGGGCTAGGGGGGCACAGTCTTAGGAGCCTAGGACTCAGCTTCAAGCAGCACTGGATTCCCCACCACCACCCTAATATTTATGGTGTATGACTGCCCATGGGTAAGCAGGCAGGCCCTGCATAAGACCATAGGGAGTGGCTCGGGCAACTCAGTCAGATGGGTGGCATAGAAATAATAAAAACATTATTATTACTTGCTTTGGAAGTCTTCAGCCACCATATTTGTGACCAGGGAGGAATTTGCTTTCAGACCATTTGGGCCTGCCTAGGGCTTTCACCTACCTTATAGCAATTGTGACTACTCAATGGCAGATAAGGCATTGGATTGCATCCATAGCCTAGATGGATGGCGGGGGTGGTTGGGAGCTCCACTCCCCGCTCCAAGGTATCAGGTTTTCCTGGTAAGGGATCCAAGGGAAGATGCATTTGTCCTGATGCCCAGCTGCAGGATGATGGGCCATAGCACTCCCAAAATGGCGATCTTAGAGGGTGATCCTTAACCTTGGTTAACCCTGTTGAATAATCAACCTGCAGACAAGTTGAGCGATTCAGGATAAACAGCCAATGCCTGCTGACATCTGTAATCAATAAAGTTGTTGCCTGTTTTCAATTCCCCCCCCCCCAAAAAAAAATGGTTGTACTATGTTTATTGCAACTTCACCATGCCTTGGCTCCACTGCTCCGCAGCTTCACTGTGCTGGACCTGAAATTACAGAATTCAACAAAATGTGTTCTTTAAATCTCTTTGCTATTCAATCTCTGGCATTAAAGCAACAGAATAATGCTGATGGGGAAATTATGCACAAAATCTGGCCTAAGAAATAGTTTTTAGGTGGCTGCCTTGACCTAGTAGATACAGCTTGGCTGTGATATAGACCTGAGGGGATTCAGTTCAAATTCTAATTTTGCAACAGATTTGCTTGAAGTTTCACTTCTCCCTTTGTAAAACAGTAGCAGTAGAAGCATTATGGGTGTATACAGAGTTTCACAAGTGGAAAGCAAGTTTGTGCAATTGATCTTTCCCTTCCCATCCCCACAGCCCCATAATCTCCAGAGGGTTGGAGCGATCTATGAACGTTGTGGGCTGCAACATGTAGGGCTGTATTGAGACAAGTCACAAGAATATTTCTCAAAATTGGATAGAGGAAACTTGCATGAGTGGAGCTCTATTAATGCAACATAGGAACACAGGAACCCACCATATACTGGCTCAGACCATTGTTCTACCTGGTTCAGTATTGTCCATACTGACTAACAGCACCTCTCTGGGATTTCAGACAAAATTCTCTCCCAAATCTAAATTGAGGATCGAACTGGTATTTTCTGCATGTAAGCAGATGGTTACCATTAAGGTATAGTCCTTTGCTTGTGTCAGTCCTCCATTGCTGTCATAATAAACAATTTTTACAACAATTACACAATTGTTCCCAGATGTTCCTGGGAACATGCCCTATTGAACATAATAGGACTTACTTTTGAGTAAGCAAACATGCATAATTTTGCACCCCACACCCTGAAAAACAATTTAAACTTCCCACAGTCTAAAAAAACCAACAACAAAGAAACTGTTTTTAGGTTTCCCTAAAAACAAATGGGGCAAGACACAGTTTTGGATTTAACAGATGAGATCCAGATCCAAATAACTACATGAATCAAAATGACACAGAGCACATCTGAAACAGATTGGTCTGTTTTCAAATGCTACAGATTCAAGGTGAATCTTGTGGTCACCACAAGCCCCTAGTACACACGGTGGATGGGCCAAAATTGTTTTTTGGTAACAGCCCCTCAGGCCTCAAAGATGCTGTTCTCAAAAGTTCCACATCCTTTCAGAGAAATGTTTGTTTGTTTGGCATGGGGGACAGGACACTATAGCAGAAGATGACAGCTTAAAAACCTCCAAGCATCAAAAAGAAACCGGATGTGGTGCTTTGGGATTCAAAGATGGTACATAATGAGACCTCCAGGTATAGGGTGGTATATAAATTCAATAAATAATAAGGATAGATATAGCCCACAATCATCTTGGCCTAATCATACTTAACTTGGAAATATATTTTATTGAAATAATTGGACTTATTTCCAAGTAGCAGCAAAATGCAGAATCAGCATGCACATATGTGAACAGTCTAGTTGGCTTTTTTTAATGGGAGAGAGAGTTAAATTGCTAGAATAGGGTGTGAAATTTAAATATTGTATGTATATAACCTGTAAACAAGGGGTTGTATTGGAATGACAGCACCAAAGAGAATCTGTTATCTTTCAGGGGTGTGTGTGGAGGGAATGCAGAAGAGCATTATATATCAATATGATTGATAGTGAAGAAACAAAGAGCGACAATGTGGAAGAAACAGTATCAGTGTGTGGACTAAGATCACCTTGGGCAACACGGATAAAACAAACTGCTGGAGCAGCAAAGAAGGGGGGTTGGGGTCTGCTATGGATCCTTGCTGTTTAATCTGATTCCTTTTTTGTAAGATAATGGGTTTCTAGACAGTGGGAATGCTGATGATCCAGTCTATTTGGATTTCAGTACCCCATTTGATACACCACCACATGGGAAATTAATAGTTACGCTGGAGAAGATGTGGATTAATACAGGTACTGGAAGATAAGCATGCAGTTAGATAAAGGTGAGAAGGAAAAACAGACTGACAAGCAAATGTTCCAACCAAGAGAGGATCGTAACTCCATGATAAGAGGCCACTCTATTCAACATTTCCACCCCTGTGTCTCTCTGACAATGGCATAAGGAAAACATTAACAGAATTTGCTGAAACCCAAGATTTTGAATACATCATTGGTGCCGTTGAGGGCTAGGAACTACTAGAAGAGAATGAAAATGTAATAGACTACAAATTGCAAGGTTATGCATGAAGAGTAGTTAAAGGCTTTACTATGTGTTTCGCTATGTGCTTAGTTATATAGTTTGTATTTTGGTAGGGTGATTTTTTTAAAAAAAAGTTTAACAAATTGAGAAAGAGAGAGACAGGGCTGTGAAATTGCATGTCATGGTTGTTCAAAAAGTATTATGATATCATGAGAACGCCAATACAATTGCTCCTTTGTTGTAACTATGAAATCAATGGAAACTTCCTAGTGAAAAACTGCAGGAGTGTGGGTTTTGTACCATGGATTCCCTGATATACTGAGCATACTTTGTTTTCTTGCCTCAGTGCTACAGACTGAACTAACCCCATCTGATGCAACTATATCACCTCAAAGGCTTTTGAGAAGAGGAGGCATTGGATCAGGGTCTCCCCTAACACAATTTTGCAATGAAATAATAAATGGGGAACCATCGTAGAGTTCCATGGTTAGTACCCTTTAGCTGAGAGAAGGAAAATTGGCAGCTAAGAAGGGCAGGAGACGCTCCACTCATGGACTTAATAGAAATGAATGTTCTTACAGTGTGTGGCAGATGGGAGCACACACTTAGCAACTTCTTAAGGGGGTTGCTGACACCATTTTGAAATACCCCTGGTTTTGAAGTATGTCAAATCTACCAGGGTGTAGGTGGATGATGGCCCTTTTTGTCCATCTTGGAGATAATAGAATCATAGAGTTGGAAGGGACTCCAAGGGTCAGCTAGTTCAACCCTCTGCAATGCAGGAATCTCAGCTGGATTGGGAATAGTACTTTGGAACTAGCTTGTTGTTGTTTAGTCATTTAGTCGTGTCCAACTCTACATGACCCCATGGACCAGAGCACACCAGGCCATCCTGTCTTCTACTGCCTCCCACAGTTTGGTCAAACTCATGCTGGTAGCTTCAAGAACACTGTCCAACCATCTCTTCCTCTGTCGTACCCTTCTCCTTGTGCCCTCAACCTTTCCCAGCATCAGGGTCTTTTCCAAGAAGTCTTCGCTTCTCTTGAGGTGGCCAAAGTATTGGAGTCTCAGCTTCACGATCTGTCCTTCCAGTGAGCACACAGGGCTGATTTCCTTCAGAATGGATAGGTTTGAGCTTCTTGCAGTCCATGGGACTCTCAAGAGTCTCCTCCACTTCTCCTTTGGGACTAGTTAGCCAAGGGAAATAGCCGGAAAAGGTGTGTATTTGAGGAGTTTTCTCCCTTCCTCCTTGGTAGATGGGAGGAAAGCAGGTCTAAAGAAAGTCAGGTAACATAAAAACACAACTAGGTGTGTCTATGTGTTGGCTCACTTTGGGGATCATGGACAACAATTACTTTCTCGGCCTTACTGGAGGGAAAGAGTCCACAGCAGACAAGGTATTCTTTTTAAGGGATAGAGGGCCTTGGGCTTGACTTTGTGATACTGCAGTGGGCAGACATTTACAAGTTGTAGAGTGACAAACCCATTTTCAGAACAGATACTTGTTTTCCCTTTTAAGCAAGGTTTTGTTTTTTTCAGGGGAACTCATGGAAACTCAGTTTCAGCACCTCTCAGGTGGGCAACATTTCCATTCTAAGAGAATGAGAGGTGTTCATGGTGATTTCCGGCACCTTTTATATATATATATATATATATATATATATATTGCACTGCTTTCAAGTAACATGTAACTCTGCAGATGTTTAATAACACATTGTGATACATAAAGCATATTTTTCCTTTGAAAATGTAAGATTTTCTTTCAAAGTCTGGGGAAATAGTCACGGAGGTGTTCTGTGTTTGTTTGATGTGGAACATTCATCAACATTAACATCATGAATCTGTCAAAATAAAAAACAAAAAAGGGTTTTTAATATTTCGAGAGCATCATGTCCATAGCTTGCATTGAAATATTAATTACCAGGAAAATCGCCAAGAAATTATATTTCCCACTCAGCTCCAGCTGATTTGCAGTCTTCTCATTTTGACAAAATTCCCAGCTATAAAGAAAGAAACTCGTTTAATTATCTTCTAAATTATCACTTTTAAAAGACAAAAACTGATATTTATTCACTTAGAACAACAAATATTCATCAGGACAGACTTGAATGGCAGCCTAATCCAAACAGTAGAAGCAGTTTAACACAGCCATTTCATGATGCAACAGAAAAAAGAAGTGTAAAATAAAGGAACAGATCTTTTAATCCTTGTAAATTCCCAGGGGGCGCTAACTAAATTCCCCGTGGTTTTCCAAAATGCAGCAAGCAAGTTGCCTACTGGTGCAGGTCAGCAGGACAGGGATTAGCAGCAGAAACGACTCTGAAAAATATATGGCAGATTCTGTGGTTAGGCTCTTTTTAAATTAAAGGAGAGAGAGGGGAAAGCCCTTTCCATAACTGGCATCCTTCACAACAACCTCAGCATGCAAGTGAACAGCTGCATGGATGCAGAATATGAACTAAGCTTCTCATACCATGGAAATCACTTTCAAGTCAGAGATGAGGCACATTTAGGAGATAAGCTGCAAGAATGCTGTACTTCTATTATCAGTGAAGAGGAGATAAATTGAAAACTTCAGACTTTCTTATACATGTCTACTCAGAAGTAATTCGCATGAGGCTGATAGGTTCCTTGCAGTAAGATGGTGTAGGATTGCACCCTCTTTAAATGTCTTTTAAAAGGTTTGGTTGGTGCTTTTTGTGGTAAAATAATCAGAACATTCCTCATGTACATCTAACATAGGAGCAAACTAAAAATTCAGGAAAAATTAGCCGGTTTTTGAATTCTTTAATGCAGTGCAGAATTTATGTGATCTTGTTATTCGGTTGATATTTTTTGTGTATTGCCTAAAGTCCTTATTCTGGATTAGAGCTGAACATTTTATTTTACGTGTGCATGATGTTGTTATATCTTGAAAGAACCCCCAAAAAAGTGGGGAAGTGAACATCATTGGACAGCGTCACTACTATCTTATTCTCCGCCCCACCCCACCCCTTGTTTCTCTTATGAATTCAGCAGGAAATAACTGCATGCCATTAACCTGCCTCAAATTTCAACACTTTACTCCCGCAATTTTCTGGGTTAAAGTGGTTGCAAACGGATTTTTTTTTTTTTTTTGAAGCAATTAACACAGAAATTACCACCAAACATTCAACGTTTTCCCTAAAGGTTTCCAGTAGTGGCTTTTATGTCACACGAAAGCTCAAATAAAGTGCAGAAATTAGCAGTTAGGGAAATGTCATGGAAACGGAATCTACTTCTGTGTAAATGCAGCCTATGTTTCAAACAATACAGACCGTACTGTGTTTCTTTCTCTCCTGTACAAATAGTTTGCCACTTGCTCCCCAGGCCCTGAAGATATGTCTGTGCTTCTGTCCAATGCTGAACTGGAACTGCCTTTTGCTCTGCGGATTATATGTCTGCTTCTGGGCCTGCAACAGATTAGTTCCATGAGCTACTTCCACTGGGCCCAATTTTCAGCCATATCTCCATTATAGGAGGTGGTTGCCAGGTGCTGGAGGCCATCTCTGATATCTGCTGTGGTGTTTTCATCTTGTAGCTCTGCTTTTCTCTGGCCTCTTGTTAGATCCCTGTTTTCTCACAAACAGACAGATACTATCCTGTCTTTGTAACAAGAACAACTTTCATTTGGTACTTTTTCTTTTAACAACAGCATAGTGTGCACTCTATTGCCCTCTCTGGTAGCCTGAGAGAATATTCTGAAATTTCAGTCATTCCTTTTATTTCACTTCTCAGACTTCCACTGCCAGTTGTCATCAAAGGGACAGGGGGATGATGCTCCAGAGGGTCTGCCCACAGATGTCACAATATCAAACCTTGACTATTTTGGATTTCTGAAAAGCTAACTAAAAAAAAAATGTTACCAGATTTTTGAGGGACTAGGAAATACAGGGAAGTTCCTTTGAGAGAGAAACACAAAATGAAAAATGTGGCTATCAGAATTCTACCGAACTGGAGGGAAGAAAATTTTTTTCTTCCTCTCATTTCCATCTGTTTACCTTTGTTGTTCTTCCTTAAATTAATAAACATTTTTGTTCTTGGGGGAAAGTGACCAGCTTCTGTCTACTCACAGCTGCTAACCTACTGAGACTCTGACAGTGGCCTCTAAGAACTCTCATTATTATACAAATTAATAATAATAGGCAAGGTAATGAGATCTGCAAAATGAATTTAAACAGGGCACTTTCCCATAAGGTTACCAAGAGATGGATCTGTTGAAGGTCACAGAACTGGTGCACTTAAGCAGATAGAAAGAAAGAAGGAAACTTAGTTCAGGTTTGTGCTTGGTTTTTCCTCTGGTTTTCATCTCTCCATGAAGCTGGACTAATCATATCTATACTTTTCTTCTTAATAACACACATTTTTTTTCAATCGCAACAGACTTTTCATTCTTATGCTCTTGTTTTTTTCTCTTTAATTGTACATTTCTTTTTCGGTCATTTATGGGACAGCAATAGCAAGGAACAATTTTCCCAACCCACTCTGAGGAACCCATTTCATAAATCACACAATCATTTCTGAAGAGAAAATGGCAAAGAGGCTTTACAAAAGTATGTCCGTTTGTTAGGATCACAGATTACTATACAAACACATTCCATATGTTACCATAGTACTGTTAATGTACAAGGGTGAGTCTTTTAAAAGAGGCCCCGTGGAACATGTGTACTCTGTATCCACGGGGCCACTTTTAAAGGGCTCACCCTGTACTTATAACCCTGCTTTTGCCCTAGGAGCTCAGAGTGGCATATGTGTCTCTTCCCATTTTGTTTTGTCCTAACAACTAACCTCTACAGTAGGTTGGGCTGAGAGAATTTGACTTGGCCCAAGATCACCCAGTGAGATTTGAACCTGAGTCTTCCCACACCTTCTCTGACCACTACATATTTCCGTATTCTAAAATTCACAATATATTTCCAATTTATTTATAATATGTATTATGGCTGGGGAGGACGACCCCCCCCCAAGTCTCCAGCTGCATCAGCCCATGGCAACCCAGCTACCTATACCTACTAACATGCACATGATCTAATATTAGCATGCCACTGCAAAGGGATGCCAAATGCTACACTCTGTGTGGGATGGTAGCTTCACATAGTCACCTTGCATGGGCTAAATTATACGGAGGTGGGCCTATACAAACCTTTACCTACAGTCACTGGATGCTGCAAATATTTATGGAAACAGGTGCTGTGTTAGGTCTGCCTCAGCATGTATGTAATAAGCTGGGTGTCATGGTTTCTCTGATGCTCAGTTCCACACAAGCAAACATCTCACTAAAGGTATCGTTTCCAGCTTTTAGCTACAACACCCTTAAAAGTAAGTGAGACAAATCACAGGACAGCGTTTTGTTGGGTGTGGGAGGGTACAATAATGCCTTTGCATGAAATGAACCCTCAGTATTAAAAATAGGGTGTTCAGCATGTTGTACAAAGCAACACTTGGTAGCTTGTAAATTATTTCCTTTGATATTTACCTCCTGATATGTAGCTTAAAAAAAAAAATCAAAATTCCTAAAGGCATAGCCAAACTGAACACACACAAACACTGTATGTGTGTCTGTGTGTGTGTGTGTGTGTGTGTGTGTGTGTGTGTGTGTGGAGAGAGAGAGAGAGAGAGAGAGAGAGAGAGAGAGAGAGAGAGAACATCAGCCATGGAGGAGGAAGCACTTCCTTCTTTAGTGAGAGTTGCAAACATTAGGGCAAAAGCTTGTATATACAGCTCAAAGGGATATAAAAACAGAAACAGGGATATTCAGTTTTCAAAAATTATTGGCCAACCTAGGACCAGTTTTTAAATGACTGAGCCCTCTGTGATTGTCGCCTTCCAGAACTGCCTTGGCTCATTCTCTGGGCTCTGAGTTTTCTGTGCCCCATCAGTACGCCAGCCCCTACAGAAATTACTTATTGTGATAATATTGCTACAATTCCTATGGACCCAGAATTATGGGAATTGGTAAAAATTAAACCAAAGCAGGTTGCAAATGGCCTATTTAATTTCAGCTGCCACAGGCAGACAGTTGCTGATTTCTGCAAACTGTTATCCCACCCTCCAAGAATGGCTGTCATCTCTCCGCTGTGTAAGCCTTGGTCATGGGTATCTGTCGCCTATGTTGCACAAAGCAACAACTGCCTCTAGACTGTAATAGGCTGATTTATCACTGTCAGGGGTTTATTTTATTATTTTATTTTAAATGACTATCATTATTAAGGCTCCTTTTGAGATTACATACATATTTATAAGTACATTATGCTAGGCTGAGGAAATCATTTCCAGGCTTATAAGAGAGCACTATTAGGGTCATGAAGTTTTTACAGCTTATTTGGTGTTTGTTAAGTGGTACTGGAGCTTTCCCATTCCCTCTGTATGGTAATTGCTGCCTGTAATTGAGAGCATCTGCTGTGTCTACTGCAAAGGGCATTGTTTTCATATTGATCTGTCATTTTCCTTCAGCCAAATAGGAGGAGATTTTTATCTTGATGACTAGCAACCGCCGTGTTCATTTGAATGTATCACAGCAAAGAAGGATGTCAAGGTGCCCTCCTATGGAGGCAACACTTCTTCCACTGCTATATTCCATCCATTCCCTTCTATGCTAACAGCAGCCACCCATGTCATCCTGGGTTGCTGTCAGGTCCAGTGTCTGTGTAACTAAGGGGGAGGGAAGAGCAGTTCTCCCAGCTTCTCTGATTCGTGAGCAAGCCCTGACCCACAACTTTTCTAGGGGTCAGAAGGAGCATTACCTGTCACACTCTAGCTAGCTTATCAGTGCTGGGAGGCTCCTGTGGCTGGTGTGTCTTTTGACCTATGGACTACACCCATTAATTTCATCTAATAAGCTGTTGCTATCACAGCCAATGTAATTCTTATTTTTAAAAGTAATTAGACTTAAGACCCATAAAGAAACAACAGACCATTGCCTAGATTACTTGGGTCCATTCCAGTCTGGCTTCAGGCCTGGTCATAGCACAGAAGCTGCCTTGATCACCCTCGCTGATGACATTTATCAGGAGAGAGAGGCAAGGGACCCTGATTGTTCTCCTTGATCTCTCAGCGGCTTTTGATACTGTTGACCATGGTATTCTTCTAGAGCAGTGTTTCCCAAAGTTGGGTCTCCAGCTGTTTTTGGACTACAACTCCCACCATCTCTAGCTAGCAGGAGCAGTAGGTTGGGGGAGCTGTGTTTTAGTGGCTCTGCTCCTACCCCCAGGGTCATTTCCAGAAAATAGTCCTGAGAGGCTACGGTTCAGCACCATGGACAATGTCATGTGATGCCCCCCACCCCCAAATGCTAGTTAACATTTATATGAATTCATAGAATGCTGAAGGTGTGCTTCTTTCCCCTGGTTTTTGACACTTAAGGTGTATATTTTTAGGAACCTCCTTATTTCTGTAATTGTTAATTGTTCTGAGCTGTTTTTTTAATATTGTGTGATAGTGGATTTTAATATTAATCTTGGGTTTTAATTCCAGTAACCCACCCTGGGACCTTATGGTGAAGGGCAGGCAATAATAAACTGTAACAACTACAACATGTATTATTATTTGAAATTTGGGCTGAGCTGAAACTTTTCAAGGTTTTGGAAACAATTTTGGCAATGTTAATGTCTCTCTCTTTGACGATTTTTGCAGTCCTTGCCATGAAAAAAAAATGGCTCAATTACACATTTAATGCATTTGGTGATATTTCCAAGCCAAATCTGTTTGGATACACAGCATTGTTACGTTATCCAGTTCATGAAGTGAGCCTTGATGGGGAGGAATTGTCCATGTGACTAATCCAGGAAGGAAAAAGGAAAAGCAGCCACTGGAAACATTAACATTGAACAGTATTGGAAATCTAACTTAACATAAAAACATAGGAAGATCCCTGCTGGGCCAGACTAAACATCTATCTTTTCCAACATCCTGTTTTCACAGTGGACAACCAGATGTCTATGGGACCTAAGCAAGACCTAAGCACAAATGGCATTCTCCCAACCATGATCCCCAGCAATTGTTATTCAGAAGCATTCTTGCATCTGGTGCTAGAGGTAATATGGCCATTTATGGCCTTATCCTCCATGAAATACCCTCACTCTTCATTGTATTATTTTTAAGGAGAAATGTCAACCCCACCTAAATTTCTTGTTTTAACCCAAAAATCAAAAGTGGAGAATATTCAGTATTGCTATTTTTTAAAAAATATTTTATAAATTGCTCTGGTCGTTTACACTGACTATACTGGCTACTCTGTTTTTACAGTTGATCATTATCAGCTAGTTTGAAAACTTTTCCAGGCAATCAGTATTTCAGTGCTATCATTGTAACAGGCCATTACATCCCAGCCATTATAAATCTTATTCAAGGTTCAACAATTCCGACAGGTTGTAGTGTTTAATTCTGTAACCAATTGTGTCAGCTAGGTATACTCAAGGACAAAAGTACCCAAGCATAAAACTTTGAGGTTAGACATTTTCACAAACCTTCTGTTAATGCTTCACCTTCATATTGACTATTGTAGGTTCAAATGGAAATACAATGGACACAATAGTAATAAGTTTGGGCCTCAGAAAGGATTTATTCTGGCTCCCTGATGTACATGATCCAACACATGTTTGCAACACACGCCTGCCTCTGTTTTTCACCTCTCCCCTGCCCAAGTATATACTCAAAACTATCTAGGTACACACTGGGTGGGGGGGGGGGAGAGTAGTTTGTGAATCTGCCTTTAGAAACTAGATGTACTTTCACAGCTGAATCACACATTACATGCATGGCCCTTGCAAAGTTATACATTTTTAAATCCAGGCTCAATGGGACAAGCTTTAAGTACATGCTTAACTCTCCCATCCAAATCAATAGGACTCAGAAGCTCTTGTTTTTTTGGCTCAATCATGCCCTGTGTTTTCAATAACGCAATGGGGTTTATGAGAAATGCAAATGTCCAACTTTCTATATGAGTTATGTGTGTCATGGAATCAGGAATGGCTGTAGCTCCCATCACATGTATGAATGGCAGAAAAAGACACGTTTTCCTACTGTGTAACAGATGACATTGCGATCAGTTTACTGGCAAAAAGTGGGCAGAAAAATGGAAACCATGGCAAGGGGGAGTTGCAGATAGCCTTGCACAATCCTTCTGAGAACTATGTTCACTTTCTCTTCTCCTTTTTTGCACATCACTGCCAGTAGCTAAGCCTCTGCAGGCAGCATTTGGCCCTCATTTACAACTGGTTGTGTGCCTGCATAAATGTGATTGAGGCTTAATCAACTTTATGGATGCACAACTGCTAATAGAATCTTGCTCATTCTCTTTGCTGTATTTGGCTTTGCATCACTAGCTGAATTAAAAAGCAATAAAAGTGGGAGGGGGGAGGTTGTCACACACAAAAAATAAGCAAACCTGGCACTTAATGTAAATAGGGAGCAGATATTATCAGAGCAGGATGGTGACTATTCTTTTAATAGCTACCTTTCAGAACAGAATGACACTTTGAAAACATTGCATTAACATTGCGCTGAACTTGGGAATAAATGTAAGTACAATGATTTGACGTCAACTCAAGAGAACAGTGTTTTCGTAAATTTCTGACAAATCTATCTTTAAAGCAGTGACTTGGAAGGCAAAGGCAGATGAAGTTGTATGGCTTCTTCACTCACTGTGCTGCATGTAGTATTAATGAGCACACTAATTGGAAAGTTGATAACTTTTAACTACTGTTATCTGACGCGCATTGTGAAGTAGAAAAAGAATATACTAGAAATGCTATTAATAGCTAGGTGGCATCTTCAGGTTGGGAAAACTTTTTAGTTCTGAGGCTTACGAAAGTCTATGTAAGAATGGACAGATTGGTCTATTTCCAGTTCATGACTGTTTTTTATGTGGTTATTCATAATTTCATTTCATTCCATTTTTTAAAACAAAGGTGTATTTAGAAACATATTTATCTCAGTATACACATTTCTAGACATATGAATTATCAACACATTTTGGTATGTTTTTCAAGCTGAGACCTGTATCTCAAAAGCTCAAAATCTACACATTAGTGCAGGAAGTGTGGATCAGGTTAATTCACATTGGAATTCACAAGAAATCAAATTTGTCAAGCATCCCAGTTTGCATTTCACTTATCAACAGCAAATATCCTTGGCCAAGTGACTTCAGAGCAATTCTGGAAAAGGAATTCTGATTTCTAAAACCACCTTTGACCTGGCAGCAAGCAGCAGCATCAAATTGCTACGTTCTAAATTGGGTCGTGTTGCTGATGATTAATATGAAATTTTGTTGAAACGACTTTGCAGTGGTTTTTTTGCATTGGCTTGTTCCATTCCATAATGGTACATTACTTTTACTTAGGAGTCTTTATTCATGAATGTGAAAATGATCTAAAAGCATGTCTACTCAACAGCTTGGAGACATAAGGAAGATTAAACAGACAGAACTTTTGCTTCTCAACATCAGCCAGTGAGCCTGTGATTAATATAACATGTCAAGCATTGTAACACTGCACAGTGTTAGTCTTTTGAGTTTCCACTTTCCTTGTGCAGGAGATGTTACAGATTTGTTTTATACCAGGTGTACTTCCCAATGGGTGTGCCCCATTGAGTTCCACCATGGTCCACTCCACACCTTAAAGCATCCATTAAAAGCATTTTCTGTATTAAACCTTAATCAGTGCGTCATGTGCAGAATGCAGTCACATAATCCTGGGAGAATGGTTTGGTCACAAAACCTTGCTGAATAGACAGGAAGCAGAAAATAAGTATCTGCTGCTGTCTAATGCACAATATGGCCCTCAGGCATGCCATTACCGGGACAGTGAAAGGGTGAGGTGAGATGGCAAGACCAGCTCTGGGTTGGTGGTGGCAGCTTCACAAGTGCATGTGCACCTGTAGGCTGCCACCAATGCCAACCCAAATCTTCCTCAACCTTACCACTGCCTGACCTGCCCCATTCCAGGGAATGCCCTGCTGGGAAGGTGCCACTGTCAATCTGTCCCCTTCTTCATGAACCACTGCTGGTGGCTCATCATTCAGAGTTCCATGATGCAGAGTTCCCACTTGGTCACTTTTTAACCAGCTGGAACAAGGTGGAAACCAGGTGTGCGATTGTTAAGAATAAATGCGAGTACCAACAGAAATGGTGTGATGGCAAAGTGATAAATTCCATTTCAGCAAAATCCATCTCCATGTGTTGAATAAAGCAAAGCAACCCAACTCGATCCCCCATGGATGATTCAGATCTGTATAGGAAGCCATTTGAAGAGGGGGTGGGAATCTGGAAGGTGCTCCATATGGCAAGTGATTTGTGTGAGTAGCTGAGATTATTTCTATCGTGCTATTACAAAAACCCCAAAACAGATGTTTTGCAGTGGTTTGTTTAAAAATGGCCTTAACTGCACTTCCCGCAAGTGGTCGATAACATGCAGGTGCATTCAAAATATTTGCCCACCTGGTGTCTGCATGCATCAGTCAGACCTTAGAAGAAGCAAATGAGAAAAGTCCAGATCTAAGGAGGATGCAGCTAGAAAAGTAAATTGAAGAAAGGGACTGCTTGTACCTAATGAATGTTGTGGCCATGTTGCCAGTGGCTGGTTCTGTGCCTTAGCCAAGGCTATGTGGCCTCCCTGTACTAAGATTTAATGGGCACCTCCCAAGAAAGCCCTTAGGGACTGCACATTAAGATCCACTGTGCCTTGAAAGTGCTCAGCATGTCCCATATTAATAATCAGGGGACAGGAGTACAACCAGCGATTGAGAATTATCCGCTTGATCCTGGTCTGGGGTGTCTTGAAATTTGTCCAGATTATACAGCTTGGTGGGAAGATGCTTCATCCCAGCTTTTACTTTCCTAGGACAAATTGTCTTGATTTTTTATGATGAATAGACTTTTCAAGTGTTATAATGGTAGAGCACTGAAAAAGCTGGCTGCCTTAATTATATTCAGCCGCTCTTGTAGCTGTATAATTTGTCTCTCTTTTTTGTCGCTGAATGACAGCTACAACTCAGGAATATGCTTTCTTTCTGCTGAAAAAGTCAGCAGAGACCTACGCTGCGCTGGGATGAAATTCCACCTGCTTACTTTGTATTAACAATGCTTATGTCACCAAATAGCCAGTAATATGCATCTTTCTCAACAATAAGCCACTCAAGGGAGATGGCTAAAGAGGGGCTTGAGTGGCTTGACTAATAATCCTATCCCCTGATACCACTTGTTGGGAATAACTGTGAGGAGAGGCCCTATTGTGTTCATGTCCTGCTTGTGGACATCCCATATAGGCAACCACTGTGAGAACAAGATGCTAGACTAAATGGGGTTTTGGCCTCATTCAACAAGGCTCTTATGTTCTTATTCAATGATCTTCTTAACTGGTGAATCATTCCCATTTCTAAAAGCTCAATTAATTTATCCCAAGCTTCTGAAATAACAAAGTCAAGGGAAAATAGAAGCCAATTATTCCCTGTTGCTCCAGCTGATATACCCTTGCCTTTAGAACTGAACACACTCTGGCCATTTAGAGTGAACCCAACCAACTGCTTTTACATAAATATATGGGGTGGGGAATAGCAACACATGGGAAACCATCACGTTTCCAATTCAAAAATATCTGACTTTCTAATTTAGTTTCCTCCACTTTCCCTTTGAGATTTGTCAAGCAGTATGAAAGCATGTTTTTGAAAGAAGGGTTGACAGAAAGCCAATAAAAGGACTTAGCTTGGAAAAAGCCACAGTGTTCTGAAGCTGCAGTAATGGCTATGTTACAAATGGCTTAATAATTTTGCAGAAACAACTGAAACCCGTAACACAATTGCTTTCCTCCAGCATGGTGAGATAGAAATGAACAGTATCATTTCTGAGCTCTTCAGAACTAGATTTGGTCTATCAGTTTTGTTTGCAATGTGCCTGGCATATTGTACGCACAGCAAGAAACATATTGCTTTATTTGATAACTTGGCTAGTTTGAGTAATTGCATATAGCCAAACTTGTTTATTAAGCTACCCTGTGTGTTTACTATGGAAAGGAAGATGTTGCACCCAGTAGAATAATTCCTTCTTATGATAAGGTCATTTGCACAGAAACAAAACAAATACTACATTGCAAATGCCAAGCCTATTTAAATCCATGCTGAAATTTGAATTTCTTTCAAAGTAGAAAAGAGTATTGAAACTGTGCTGCTTTTGAAGGACTGACTGCATTCACATTCACCCAGGAACTGCTCTTATTTGTTTTCGCACCAGCACCAGACCAATGAACATTTTGTTACTTCCACAGCAGTTTTATTCTCTTTCAAACTAAACTATACCATTCCATGCATGGACAAGAACAACTAACTCTTTATGCAAACATAAGGCTATAAAACCCATGATGCATTGTCACTGTATGAAATATGCATGGTTGAAAACATCTGAGGACTCTATAATTTTGAGCAAGGAGTTACAATACTGTCAAGTACATCTGAGCAACAAGAATCAGCTGAAATCTGAAAAGCCAAAAAGATTCCCCCCACCCCAGAAATCCCTGCTTGGGGTTGGTATAACCATTTTAAAAACAAAACTCTCCTCCAGATTCTGCACATATCTATGCAAAACTTCTCAAAGTGGGTTGAGAAGTGATCGATGATCTGATGTAGAGTAAGGCCATCCAATAATTGCTTTGGCACAGATTCGGTGTTCACTGTACCACACATCCTGCAATACTGAAAAGGTCATAAATCAGACCAAGTACTGTATGGTTCATTTTCTCTTTGGGACAATTCAGACATTGTGATAAACCACAGTTTATCAAGCTTTGTGTTTGCATGCTGCTTGGTATCCGATGTGTTCCTGAAGAGAAAATCTGAACCTTTTCACTTCCATTGTAGATTAACTACAGTTTAGCCTTACAATCAAACCCTAAACTGTGAAAAATCTAAACTATGGTTTGTTGAAAAAAGCTAGCTGCATAATTCATGGTTTGAAGTTGACTTGCTTCAAACAATCAAGAGTTTATTGATTTAGATGAAATGACAAGCTGTGGTTAATCAAAAACAGGAGCTAAATCTCCTCCTTGGGGTTGTGGTGGAAGAGGGGAGGAGAGGAGTGAAAGGGCTAGACACTTACTGTGGCTCATTCCCATCACAATAAAACATGGTTTACATACATACCGGTACATACATACATACATACATACATACATACATACATACATCATTTTATTTGTATGCCACATTTCCACAGTTAAAACTGTGCTCTTTGTTTTCATGACTTTTGAACCATCTCTGTGTCATATGGTGTACAGTGTATTTCTGCTGATTTGTAACAATATAGTCATCATTCAGATGCAGTTTTCCGATAACAATTGCAGTTATCAATTTGCTATGCCTTTCGGAGGCAATCCTTTTGTGTTGATGCCCCTTTCCAATATTATACCTCAGGTATAGCCATCAATGGGCTATCAAAGAGTGGCTTGCCATGAAATTTGTTAACTATGAATGTGGCATCCTGATTGTCTCAGTATATCACCAGATGTCAATTTGAAATGAAGCACAGTAGTATTAAAACTACCTCTCCTTTTTCATGAATTCATGATTTCATTAATAATAACTTCACATGTTGGGTCTACCGTGTAACAAGTTAAGATGATTGTTCACTTTATTGCGGAAAAAATGGTGTCTCTGAACATGGTGAGATACAAATTAAAATGTTTCCGGTTCATATATCATTACATAGCCATGTTGACATTTGCAAATTTATATTTTATTTTATTTTTTAAATTTGCCTTGTCTTAAGATGGTTTTCCCTCCCCCCCCCCTCCACCGCCTCCAACTCAGGCATACTTTCATACTTGAAAGTTACATGAAGCTTTACTAGGTGGCATGAATCAGTCAGCTGGGTGGCAAAAAAGAATATGACATGCTATCAAAAATCTTAACACCTACAGGCAATTCCGTAGACATAAATGAGAATATTAGCATAACATAACATCCAGCAAAAAGCTTTATATTTTAGTGTCTCAGAAACAAACACAAATGAAAGAATATCTGTGTCAGTTTGTTTTAACTGTGTGTCTACGTGTATAATATTTATTCCATATGTATCTGCCTTTCTGAAAATAACCTGTTGTAGCCTAATTAAGTTATGTGTACTAAGCCACTGAGACCGTAATTCTGAAACCGCTTAGCACCAGTGCTGTCATCCAGTGAGCAGCAAATAAGTCTGTGGCTGCTTTTTCACTAAGTGATGCTAACAAATTCCTTTTTGTTCTAACACAGGGGAGATGAGTGTTTGGAACATCAGGATATGGCCAATGCAGCATTTTAAAAATCACTATTTTCAGTTATTAGGAATGCCCAAAGAAGTGCAGTTGTCCAACTTGGTCATCGTGTGTGTGGTTTTCCATGTCTTCCTCAGACAACATCACTCATCAGCCCTGCTGTGTACCCTCCTTGAGAGTTTTTTCTTTTCTCTTTTCTTTTCTTTTCTTTTTTTGCCTGACTGATGAGGCTTCTTTCTTACCTGGATGGAGGATAGAGAGGGATGTGCGAGTGTGTGCACAAAGAAGCCTGCTGTACAAAGGCCAAATTAGCATTGGTTGCTCTAACTACTTTTGCTTTTGGCTCCACCCATCACCAGTTACAAGGCTGCTGAGGAAGGAACCTGGTCCATGAGCTGAGAAAGGTTCCCTACCTCTGCTCTACATCTATTATACTTTGTTGAGTAAGGTTTCATGCACACTAAATATTTATAGGACATCTGGAACACATTCTTTCCCTCAAAGAATTCTGGGTACTGTAGTTTATTAAGGGTTCTTGGGAACTGTAACTCTGTGAGAGATAGACCAAGGTGGCCAGAGCTCTTTGTGCAAAAGAATGTGTTTCGAACATGTTTTAAGGGTATCCTGTGCACACAGCCTAAATCAAGACCAGGTTCACAAATGTTCAAGCAAGCCACCATTTATTTCACTTAATAAATGTTCTGTCCCCCCCACCTTCTCTGTGAATAGCTGGTTGCAATACTGACACTTTTTGTGGCCTCCAAGGTCTGTTACTACCAATTCTCTTACCATTGGGGAGATGCAAAAACAGGCAGAGGCTAAGAGAGGAGCTAAAGAAATAATAGATATTTTAAATGGGGCATATTTTCTGAGGTTCTCTGGCAGCTCCTCTGTGTCATCGCACACCTTCCCAACCTGCAAAGAGGTCTCTTGTTCCCTTGCTTGTTGGAGTTGTGGAGGGAAACACACCGATTGCTGACCTGCTAGCTTGCATGAAGCTGACATTACTGCTACTCCAAACCATGAAAAGATGCCCAGCACTGCACCTGTAGCCTGCCCATTTCACTGATGAGCATGGATGTGAAGATCTTGTCAACTACGCTGGCAGGTAGATAGCCTCCAAATTTTATTTAGCTCACCGGGGCTCAATAAAACTCCTGCCTTTGTTGCCCAGCTGCTTCAGAGAGCTGGTGTAGCATAGCAACAGAGACCTAGGGAAAATAAAAACACAATAGCTGCTTTGAGCTTTGCTTCCGCCACACAGCTCACTAGGCAACCCCAAGCAGGTCTTTTGGACTTAGCCCTTGACCTATGGTATGGGGATAATACTCCTCACCAGGTCATCTGCGTGAAGCACTTTTGTGCTTTGTAGGGGCTAAATGCTAACTTGGCTTTGCAAACACGGGGGGAAGTGGGTTGTCAAGCACTTGCAAGGCCCTGATGCATGGCTACGTGGTCTGCAATTTTGGTATTCTGGTGTTGTCGTGAAGCTTGAACAAAATAATAATTAAAGACAGGTACACTTGTGGAAAGGTAAAGGTAAAGGACCGCTGGACGGTTTAGTCCAGTCAAAAGCAGCTATGGGGTTGCAGTGCTCATCTCACTTTCAGGCCAAGGGAGCTGGCATTTGCCTGCAGACAGTGTTCCAGGTCATGTGGCCAGCATGACTAAACGCTTCTAGCACAGCAGAACACAGTAATAGAAGCCAGAGCACACGGAAACGTCATTTACCTTCCCACCACAGCAATGCCTATTTATCTACTTGCACTGGTGTGCTTTCAAACTGCTAGGTTGGCAGGAGCTGGAACAGAGCAATGGGAGCTCATTCCGTCGCAGGGATTCGAACCGCCAACCTTCCAATCAGCAAGCCCAAGAGGCTCAGTGGTTTAGAGCACAGCGCCACCCGCATCCAACTTGTGTGTACATTATACTGTAGCATTCTATAAACTGATGTGGGTGGGAACTGAGGTGTAAGGTAGTTTGTTTATTTTTCTTCTTCTTCTTCCTTACATTGACTACAGCATCACGTTTATACCACAGTCAGAGAGTGGAACAAGAGGGCATGCATGAATGATGCCGGAGGAAAGCACTTTTGTGTGCAATCCTTCAGAGAAATTGTTCAAGAACACTTCATCCATGGAACAGATTTCCTCTAATTCTTCAAGGTCGGTGTCTGCATGGGTTATCTGCCAAGTAATTGTCAGTCACTTATGCTGAAAAGGAGCGGGGTCATTTTAAAGATCAATAGAAAACACAAACATTTTGTGTCATTTTCTACTTTTCATACGACACTATTAGAAAATTGCTACTTTGACAAAACACATTAGGAAAATGTACTGTGCTGGCATTTTAACCACTGAGGGAGCCGAGTGGAAAGCAAAATCAGGTGGATGGCAGCAGACTATTTATGCCAACTGGAAAAAGCTAATTTGTTCCCTTCTGTTCCTGCAGAAATAAGTCCAGACTTGTGCGTTCTTTGGAGCTCCTTAAAACAATACATTTCAATGACAATAGAACAATCAGGAGCTTTGAACTGCCCGCCAGTGGAGTTTATCATTTGTCTCCTCTTGACAACAATGTTTTGCCCATTTATGTCCCCAAAGCTCAGGCTACCTCCATATTCCAGTGCACAAGATGTTATCAGGAGGGCTAAATAAGAAGCCCTGAAGAGGGTGGCGTCAGCTCTGAGTGACAGAATAAGGAGAGGAGTTTCTCATATGTTGTCACTATGCTCTTAGCGCCCAGTCGTTCATTCTGTTGTTACTTTCGTATTGGTCTGAGCCTTTGACTATAGCTAGGCAGTTGTCCACACATGCTGAAAGAAAATAAACCATTTTTTTTAAAAAAATGTTATAGGTATGTAAATTAACCCAATACAACTATGCTAGGCAATTGTGTTTATTTGCTTTGAAATTTTTTAGCCCATTCTTCATCAGTATTGATCCCAGGGCAGATTATAGAAAACAAAATATCAACAAAAGACAATGCAAACAAACAAAAGCAATTAAAAAGTAATTTAAATAACAGCCATAAGTGCACTCTGAAACAACCTCTAATACTGCAGCTGGCTCCATCCTTCCAGCACTGAACCAGCAGTACAATCCTCATCATTTCTATTCAGCAGTAAGTTCGGTTGAATCCATTGCAACTTACTGCCAGGCAAGTGAGGACTGCGACCTTAGTTAGCCTCCTCACATATGCCTGGACAAATTGGTATATTCTAAGTTGGAACTGAAACAAACAAAACCCAAAGTAGGCACCAGACACACCTCATAAATGGAGCACCATCCCAGAGAAGGCCCTTTCCTAGACATGTAGGATGCTTCCTCCTACTGAGTCAGACCACTGGTCCATCCAGCTCAGAATAGTTTATTTGGACTAGCAGCAGCCCTCTAGGATTTCAGGCTGGGTTCCCTCCCAGTCCTACCCAGAGATGCTGTGGACTGAGCCTGAGACCTTCTGCATGCAAGCAGATGCTCTACCACTGAGCTACATAGGAGCCTTCCTCCTATGGCACTGCATAATGCCATATAATTTATTATGATGGAATATCAAGAAGAGCAATCTTTAGCATACATTATGGCTCAAGTAGAGACATCACCTTGCCAACAAAGGTCCGTATAGTAAAAGCTATGGTTTTCCCAGTAGTGATGTATGGAAGTGAGAGCTGGACCATAAAGTAGGCTGATCGCCGAAGAATTGATGCTTTTGAATTATGGTGCTGGAGGAGACTCTTGAGAGTCCCATGGATTGCAAGAAGATCAAACCTATTCATTCTTAAGGAAATCAGCCCTGAGTGCTCACTGGAAGGACAGGTCCTGAAGCTGAGGCTCCAATACTTTGGCCACCTCAAGAGAAGAGAAGACTCCCTGGAAAAGACCCTGATGCTGGGAGAGGTTGAGATCACAAGGAGAAGGGGACAACAGAGGAAGAGATGGTTGGACAGTGTTCTCAAAGCTACCAGCGTGAGTTTGACCAAACTGCGGGAGGCAGTGGAAGACAGAAGTGCCTGGCGTGCTCTGGTCCATGGGGTCACGAAGAGTCAGACACGACTAAACAACAACAACATGGCTCCAGTGCAGCCTCCATCGCTGAACAAGAGGCCCACCTTGGGGTTATCCTGTTCAGTGCCTTGTTCCATTACTGGACCCAGGTCTGGCGAAAGGTGATAAAGGGACATGGGCAGTCAACATTACATACTGGAAAGGTTGTCAGTGTGATCAACAAACATTTGTACAGGAAGCCTTCTGAAATCAGTAAATCATTCCCCTCCCCCCCCACACACACACAAAGGGTATTAACTTAACAAGAACCTCTTTGCTCCTCTATAGAAAGATCATGCTGGGTAAATATTTCATACAAGCAAAGTTTGATGTGGTTGTCCCCTATCCCCATGGGAATTATTTAGCAGGACTCATTGTTTCTGTCTGGTTGCACAGATGTTGCAAGTGAGAGATGTGAGCTGCTGGCCAGCTTCAGGCTCAAGAGACACTTACCTAGACAAGGCAATAAAAATTACACGGCAAAAAAAAAAAAAAAAGAATTTGCAATTAAATGGCAATGTTCATGTAGAAGAAATAGCAAAACTTCGTGAATTAAGCAAGTTGTATTATTTTTAGTGCTATGAATATGTAAAATTATGCAGCCTTTTCATTATATTTTCTGTGGTGAATATTTTATTTCATCTACAACTGGGGAATGCCTCGAATTCTCTAGCATGGACATTGTTTCAGATTCCATAGTGAATTATGTTCATTACTGACAGCTCAAGGCAGATTCCACAATTCTGAAAACAAATCTTTCTTGCAAGGGAAAGAGGTACGCTCCATAAGGACTATTGCCACATATTTTCCACCCGTTCCAGTGGGAATTATGTTGAGTATATGTAATCCTAGTTCTTAGTGGATTGTGCTTTGGAATATTAAGGATGCTGCTTGGCAGTTTCCATTCCTTAACACAACATTTCCATATCAATAATAGCCTTACTATCTCAAACAAGATTTTGGAATTCAGAATCCTCTAATAATTCCATTCCCAATCTCCTAACACTGTAGCTTGTTATGGTTATCAACAAATTCTACCAACAAAGCTTCGTGTAAATTTCAGCCAATTCTAAATTATCTCATCTCTAGTATATGATGAGTAAATGGAAATACAGTTTCAATCAATGGGAGATTATCTGGTACGGCAGAAAAATAAATAAATATAAATGATCAATGGCCATATGACTTCATTTGACAATATATGACTTGTACAATACTCTGGAGCAGATTTGAGGCAGGAGCTGAATGAGATAAAGTGTATTGCCAAATATTACTTCACTCCATGTTCCACTGACTGCAGTCTTATTGTCAGTAGAGTAACCTATGGATTTAGTGTATTTATCTTGTCTAACTTGTTGCAAGTCAGAGAGAAATGTAGGAAGCTAGCAATGCTCAGTTGGTTAGAGTGTGGTGCTGATAACGCCAAGGTTGCAGGTTCAATCCCCCTATGGGATAGCTGCATATTCCTACATTGCAGGGAGTTGGACTAGATGATCCTCAGGGTCCCTTACAACTCTACAATTCTGTGATTCTATGATCTGATTCTATTATACTTTGATACTTCTGTCTTGCTTATACAATGCACTTCAGTTACTTTTTGAACGCTTTAGATGCATGTTTTTCTTCTTTTAAATGTGTCTGAATAGGAAGGATTTGAAAGGCAGCTGATGTTTCTCCAAAGCAATGGGAAACACCAAAAGAATGGCAAACTGTAGAAAAACACAACATTTTCATAGAGAGAACAAGATATGTTCGGGACAGGCTACAGAGCATCCCATCTTCTTGGCCGAGTTGAAAATAAACACTTTCTACATTTTCTTGCACATTACCAACAAAGGCATGCCATCCTAAGCTTCTTTGGGAAGAAGGATGGGATGTAAATATAAACTGAATCATCATCCAAATGATAGGACAGCAAGGTCTAACAGATTCCTATTGTTATGCATCAGGCACAATAGATTTATTGTTCTACCTAGTGAGCAAAAAAAGATAAGATACACCATATGGCCTCTCACAAATAAAGTGTCTTTAAAAAAAGACTTCAGAAGAAAAGTAAGTATGCAAGTCACTTTTACCGCAAGATCTTCAGAGTGTATTTATTCCATGGATAGATGAAAAGGTAAATCTAGGATTTAATGGGCATCCTTATTCAGAACAACAGTGTCATCCCTGGTTCTGCTCTGGTTAAAATAGTCTTTCTGAGTCCGCGTACAATTAATGATTAACTTCCATTATAGTTGCTCACCAACACTGTGTTGGGATGAAGTTTTGTCTCTCAATCACTTAGTCAAGGGAAGTTAGTACATGCCTCTAAAGAAATTGAGAGGTAGCTGGAATGTAATTTGTTGTGGCAATGCAATATTTGGATGTGGGAAACAAGGTTCAAATCCCAATTCAGCTATTTGCTCACTGAACAAGCCACTCTCTCTAAGCCTGAACTAGCTCACAGAGTTGCCATGGGCTAAAATGCTGCTCTAGATTCCATGAAGTTAAATACAACAGACTGAAATGCTATGACATTTTCCTTAGAGTAGGTCCTACATTACACATATTAATAAGTTGGATTTTTTTATGATGTAAGTATGTTCTATGTCCTGTCTGTTCTTCATTCATAAGAGACCTGTAATGCCCCCAGTCAAATTTCTATATCTCTGTACCTCTATTACTTTTCTTTATAAAGTGCCTTTACCTTTCTACAATATAGTCATTCAATGTATACCTGTCTTTAATGCCTTCAGTGTAACATGAATCCATTGTAAATGGTGTGAGTGAGTTTCATTTGGGGTGGGGAAGCAACTATACAACAACAACAACAGCAACAACAACAATAAAGAAGTTCCAGGTTGCCTGCTATCTATATTAAAAACTCATGCAACCAGAAGAACTACATTTCCCAGTGTCCATGGGACCCTGCTTGTTCAGCACTGAAGGTACCAAGGACCAATAAAGGCCTTTTAGAGAGCATTCCCTGCAGTTGCTACCAAGGAAGTTTCGAGGAAGGAATTGTTACTGTACTTTGATCCTATGCTGTCATATTAGCATATTGTACACTTGAGTAAAATTATTCCCACTGCAGATGTTTTAGCATAAATGACTATTAAACCCTCACTCAATCAATCGTTGGTAGGGAGCCTCATATTTGTGCAGCTCAGGGTCCCCCATGATTCAGATGATCCTACACTGCAATCCTCTTAAAGGCTGTACAAGACCCTCACATACAAAAAGGAAGGGTAATAAATTCTAAGAAAAAGTTCTATGCTACACTCAAAAGTTAGAGCACAAAATTGCACAGAAGAGGCTTATTAAAAGTTACAACATATTATTAAAATACCCTTTGAAATATAAAGCATAAATTAAATACAATGTTCCATTTTTGTGCCTCCATTATATTTCCCTTATTTCCAATTTGTTATCTATTGCCGAGCACTGTACAGTTGTGTATTTCACAGATTTTCATTAAGGTGATGTTCACTGCTGGGGCTGCATTTTACCAATGGATGTTGAAAGTTGTATATTGACAATTTTCCCGGTATGTGTTCGTAAAGTGATATATGTGCATTTAATTACTTCTGCATTGCTAGAGACCTGAACTGAATACCTTAAGCTCTTTCAGTCTGAATATGTTGCACCAATATGCACATTGCATTTAACAGGTGCTTCATATTTCAAAATATATTTTAACAGTGTATTATTACTTTAAATAAATCTGCTTTGTGCCATTTTGTAGCCTAACTCCCTGGGTACAGTGTCCTCTTAAAAGCTTCAGATTTAATCTACAATTCTGAACATGCCTTAGAAAATAAGGCTGCAATCTAAACCCCACAATCTGAAATACTGGGGAGGGAGGTGTTGGATGGGGCAGGTGTCTCTCTTCGTGCGCATCCAAAAGCAGTTCCACTAGTCTCTGTCCATGGACTGATGCTGATATCTCTCCTCCAGTGCAGAGCTCCCCATTCTGCCTGGCAAAATTACTGGCAGCAGGATTCCCACCAGCAGTAGCCCATGGAAAACTCCCGAACAAAACATTCCAGGGGCAGAGAAGGGCTGCACAGACCTGGAATAAAATAGTTTCCAAGCCAGGCTGGCTGCCATCGTTTGAAGACAGTGAGTCTGATCTGGGCTCAGTTGCTATGTCAGCTCCAGGCTGGTGTAGCACTGAGCAGGATTTTGCCTGCCTTGTGTCCCGGCTGGCATGAATGGCAAAGCTGCAGATTCAGCAATGGCTATGCCACTTCTACACACCCCACTGATGTCCAGGCAAATTTAGGATTAGTCTTATTGGAGTAGGACTTACTTCTGAGTAAACATGCCTAGAATTGTTGTGTTAGGTTTCTTACATGCATGTTTCGGAATGATTGTCCTGATCCTTATCTGTTGGTTGTCTGGAGTGTACAGGCACAAGACCAGCCTGGGCTCTGCACCCCTTAAGGAGTGTCCAAGAGGTATCTGTCTTTTCCCAGGATGCATCACAATCAATGCCATAAACAGAGAGAAACTGAGATCACAGGCCCTGTAAATCAACCAAATCACCCTTTTGTATAGCAGTGTGAAAAACATGTTGCATCTCTTACACGGCATGCCCTTTTGGTCTACTTTGTTAAAACCAATGCCAGCAAAAAGGGGCATTGCTAGATATCTAAAAGACTCAGGGCAGAGGCCCGTGATACACATCGATGTAAATTTAGATGCAAATTTAGGCTGACTTTCAGAGAAAGAGGACCCCCTCCCCACCCACCCCAAAAACTTTAGCTGTCAGGTATTTCTCTGAGCTAAATGGTACCAAGAGGATTTTTCTCTGCCCAGTACATGGCACATGATTTGGGCTCTCTCCCCACCCAAAATCTATTGGCAAAAACTGATGCTTAGCAAAATGTAACAAACATCTCTGGGGAAATTAAGAGGGTGAGTGTCTGGGGTCTCACTAGCACTCGGCTTTGTAGCCATCCTAGTCACCATGTAAGCGAAGACTCGGTGCTCAGGCCCTCGACAATAAATAACACTTCTCTCTATGGTTATATATGTGTACCTACTATGCACTTAGGTGATTATGAACTGACAAAATGGTCTCTCTGGCCAATGGAAATATATACCACCATAAATCTGTCCATCTTCTAAGTGCCAAATAAATCATGGTTGTTTTTGCTGCAACACACTAACACAACTACCCCTTTTCCAAAGTTTGGGCTTAGCTATACCAGATAATCCAGAAGAAGTCTGGAGAGCAGACAAGTTTGGATTTTTGTTCCTGATTAGTCTTTCCCCTATTAAAAAGTAAGCCAACTGAGTAAATCAATGGAATAAGCACCCTAAGGCTAGAAAACTAAGGAGAAAGTCCTTGATCTCATTTGGAAAAAGACAAATATTCATAGTGGTATGGCCTGCACACAGGCATCCCAGCTGCATTAATCAACACATGGCAGTCCACCCCCCTGAGAACTGCCATCTTCTGAGTGATTGCACGAAATGAAATTCATGGGGCTAGGCTGAGAATGGCGGAACAAAACTGGCCTGTTATAACACGGCAACAAAAGTGAGACAGGTTGCAAGGGCTCTTAAAATGAAGGCTTTCTAAATCATTGGGAAGGCATAATAATTAAAGTCTCAGAATACAACCATTACAGACAAAAAAATTAAAGCCATAAAATAGAAGCACTTGGGCAGCAGTGGTCAACAGGCACCAACCATTCTTTAAAAGTACAGTGTTGATTCATATTAGAAAACCCTTTTCTCCACCATTATATTAATTGTCCATGGGAACAGTGTGGCTGTTCAGATGACACATGCTAAAAAGAAATTGAGGTATGTCTCAAGGCATTGCCAATGGGCTAATCTGGCCCTTTATTTTTTTCAAGGTATCTTTTTTTTTCCTTCCCAAAATCTGATGTTCAAAGAACAGAATAAGTACTCTAAATGGTGGAGGAAACATAAGAAATAAAATAAGTAAATAAATAAATATTTCCACTTTCTTTCTGGATAGCATTTATTATTGCTATAAAAGGAATATAAAAAGGGCATGCAGCATAAGTTTTAAAGTTATTTTTTAAGGAACACAACAGAAGAAAAACAGAGAAATTGTTAACCAAACCTAGTATCTTAATTTTTTATTTAGAGGCATCAATGTTGAGTTGTAATCTGGAAATATACCCTAATGTCATATTTCCTTATTGGACTAGAAAGAAATCTAACACATTTACTACTACTGTTCCCTCTTATTGTGCTTTTATTTGCAGCAAAATCGCCTATGAAGTTGAATCTATTCTGAAATGCAGCACCAAGATTTGAAGGGGGGGGGACCCACAATGATTAAAGGCCAGAGATCAAAGAAAGAGAGTGAATTGTGTGTGCATCCAAGTATAAAAGCTGCAATAGGTGTAAAGACTGCAATGCTTTTAGATCACTACCACACAGAGTATGAGTGCAACTTGGTATTGTTGAAGAACATTACAGGAGGTTGTTGGGAAATACTGGTAGTTCTTACAACTCAGATAAATCATAAAGGTAGAAGGCACTACTAAAACTCTACTTTTAGAATCTTGCTGTATCTGGTACCACTACCATTTAACATGTTTTATTGCCAAAGTTTCTTAGGCACTGGACAGAAAATAAGTAAGCACAGGGGGAGTATAGGAAGAGGTCACCGTGTGATGAATGAACAATGGGAAAAGGATACAGAGTCCAGTGTTAACAGTAAAGTTGCAGATAGAGGCTTTGCTGAAGAAATGGATTTTGTGTAAGGTTGCAATGAATATTCAGGAGTGAACATTTTTGATATGAAATGAGGGGTGTAATGAGAGGTGGGATGTCCAAAAATGTCTCTCCAAAGACCATCAAATGTTGACTTTTTCACACAGCCATTTGACCATGTTCATTTTCACTTTGGACAGCTGTTTAGGCACTTTTTTTATTCCGCTTCTCCTTATTTCGCACACTGTATTAACTAGCCAATTAGGGATCACATGGCGAATGTGATTGTTGTATGTTACAATTCCATACTGCCAATCAGATTTCACATTGTCGCAATATTACAAACATAGCTAATTCATTGTGAGGGTCATTCTTTTACTCAGTTGCTTCACACTGCATGGATAAGTGGGAAGGAACACGTAATGAGTGGTGGAAAGGGGGAGTGTGCATACAAATGTTGCAGCTTACAAGATAAGATGGGCAAAAATCATCAGACCTGCTACTACCCTCCCCGAACCATCACCCATGGAGAGAGGCTTTTCAGTGTCTGTGAACAGGGCTGTGAAGTCTGGAGATCTGTTTTGATTCAGCCACAATGTCATGTATAGAATAGGAAAGGCAAGCACCTTCATGAACAGAGAAGGGGAGGATGCCACACCATGGGAAGAATTCTATCAGAAGCCACTGAGACAGGAGTTGAAAAAGAAAAGCATTAATAGCATATGAGTTGGTGCAGAATGAAGAATGCAGGAAAAGATGGGAAGGAAGAAATGGGAAGACTGCCTTAAGTACTAAAAGCTTGGTGTGGAGAAAGTGCAATACTTGTATAAATTCCCTGGGGGGAAGACAGGGGGAATGTGGGCCCATGTCACACCAGTGCTAAGGGATCATAGACTGCCTATGAGCCACTGAGCCAGTTTTACAGTATTCTTACATATAAAGCCCTAAACAACTCTAGAGCAGGTTGTCATCTTGGCTGTAAGTCCTGGAAGACCTGTTTCCTGCCTTACAGGCCTTTTTCCACCTGACCTGGGAGGATGGGGCCCAGGAATCACTCCAGATACAAAAGCTAAGGCAGCTGTCTTGGCTGTCTCTGAGTGCAGATCCGGGTCATTGAACCTGAGCTTCCACAGCCACTGCCCAGTAGATGTTTTATGCTTATGATAATATTTTATTCTCTTGCTAACTATGCTCTTTTAAATGTGCATTTTTATACTTGACTTCCTATAGTAAGGCTTTGTTTTGATTTTTTTTTGTTAATTTTGCTGTGTTAAATGTGCATTCTGTAGTTGACCTCCTTTGCAATGTTTTATTTTGAAATCTTTAATATTTTAGTTTCCTGTCAATTATGTCGCCTTAAATGTATACTTTGATGTTTTTATGTGTTATTAACTGCTTTGAGGATTTTTTTTCATAAAAATATAAAGTGGTATAAACATGAAATGAATAAGAAGAATACAAATACCTGGAAGATCAACTCTCCACCCCATTGCTCAGTAAGGGCATTAATATCTACAACCGGAACCTAGTTAGTCCTATGATAGTCTGATGATTTATGGTGAGACAGAGGTGGGGTTTTCACTGGTAGTACTGGTGTTGTGGTATGCATTTCCTGCAGAAATATGAGGCCCCATCTCTACTGGCATTCTGCCAGTTCTTGAAGATGCACCTGTTCAGAAATGCATTCCCTTGATCTCTTGACGCAAGACTCGTTTTTTATCACTTTTAATTGGATTCTTTTATTGTACATTTTAACTATGAGTGTTTATATTGTAATGTTTTAATGTGATTGGGTTCTTTATTTTAATTACGGTTTTCTTTTAACTATTGTGTATTTTAATCATGTCTGTCTTGTGTAACTATTTTCCATATTTTGCAAACTGCTTAGAGCCTCCATTACAAGTTTCATCAGGCCCTTTAAAACCATATATCATAAATGAATGCACCAAAATATGTGTATAGCTGTATTCCATGCAGCAATGACATTTGAATTTAAAGCATTGCAGCTAGCAATAGAAATTATGATCTGTAAATGCCCTTCCAGTTGGTGAGGATAAGATCATCTGAACCCTCAACAAGCAATTTCCGTAGTGTTTAATTGGTGGAGCCATATTGGGAATCATCAAAAAAGAAAAAACATCAGGCATACACTGCATATTTGCTAAGAGAAGGAAGGAAATGGGCAATAACAACAAAGGGATAATTGAGGGCACAAGATTGTTAAAACTTAGGCAATATCCACATAATCTTTCACAAGACATAATACAATACACCACCTGCAGATAGTATAATTAACACAATTGTGGTTAGCTTAAATATATTTAATCCGTAGTCATCTTAATTTCCTAAATATCCTTGGCAGTAATTCCTAAACTGTGGTGTAAGGACTGCTTGTGGTCCATAGGGTGTTTGCAGGTAAAGTTCCATGGTCACAAAGAAATAACACAGCAAAGTACGGAAGGCCTTTCCAGACCAAGGAGTGATAAATGCTGAATTAACACTCAGTTTCTCATTGTTTCTTTATTAAACACAACAAATATATGTTTGTGTGTGTGTGTTTCAAACATACAAATAATTGCAATAAAAACAGCACTGCACCATCCCTTTTATTAAAAGCAGTCAGCTCCCCAAAACCTGTTGGAACAAGAAGGTCTTCACCTGCTGGCAGAAGGACAAGGAGGGAAGCAGTCTATCTTATCCCGGGAGGGAGTTCCAGTGTGGGAGCAGCTACTAAAAAAGCCCTTTCCCACATCCCCACCAAGTGTGCCTGTGAGGGTGGTGGGACTGAGAGGCCTCCCCCAAAGATCTCAAAACCAGAGGAACATGGTCTTTCATATAGTTTGAACCTAAGACATACATAGCACTTTACAGATTGCCATGTAAGGATCTGTCAGTTTAAGTTCTCCCAGTTTCTTATTTTTCCAAACTTAAATTCAGTTCTCCACATTTCTGCAGCAATTTGTGATTAAAAAAACACTTCTGCATTTTAGTGCAAATTTCTCCTAATAAACACTTTTTCTATGCATTTTGTAAGCATTTTCTCCTAACAGAATGCCTTTCTCACGTTATGTTCACTAATACATTCATTCATCTGCACATTTTACATAATATATGCATTTTTGTTATCATTGGTTGGTAAGAGAGCTGCATCACAAAATTCAGATAAGTATGAATTGCAAAGGACAGAAGTGAAAATTTGATAAATTCGCCTTTAAATACAAACAGATTTGAATTTCTCCTCCATCCCAAGTCAAGAGACACTGAGCATGTGCAATCCAATCAACCGATACTTTCCCTTTCTCTTCATTTCATATGCCCAGTTGCATTTGAGTGCCAACAAACTGAGTTTTAATTCAATTTCTAGCAGCCTCTTATGTTGTGGCCATGACATAATACAATGTGCTAGTGCGCAAAGAACAACAAACTAAAGCAGTGGTCTGCAGTACAATGTAGCACTAGCCTAAGAGGAATATAGTCACATAAATGATTGTGTTAAGAGTTGACAAAGATTTTCTGTTGTCTGCTAAAATTCTAGTCGAAAGTAAAATAAATCTTCCATGAAAAATTCCAATCCCTTCCCTTAAAAAATAAATAAAAAGATGGTGATTATAGGGTTCTGATTTGGTTTGTTTCTTCACCACATTGTTCTTAACCATATGGTGAAGTGTAGCTGCACGGTCACTGGAGATGCTCTGGGGTACTGTACGTACTATAAATGTGCTTTTTAATGTCAAAGACTTCGCAGGCTATTGTTAAACCATTTTATAGCTGTTCCTTTCATTTCTATGTTCATTACAACACCACTGTATAATTTACTGCTTGGCAAGGGCTTTGGGCATAGAGCCATGTACAATAAATGTGTAGCTTTACATAACTTCTTATAGAAAAAAATAGCTTTGTAAGTTTGGTAAAGCGTTGAGTCATTGTTCATTGCAAACTTTTAATTAAACAAAACATTCAGTTTCTTTTTCTTTTGCAACACATCAGATGATTGTTTTCTCTTTACTTTAAGCACTTGAAAACTTTTTCTACCCAGGGAGGCCATCCCCCCCCCTTCTTCTTCTTTTTAATTGTTTTTATTAAAGATTTTCTGGGGTTACAAAAGTACATACATCGTTTCTATTTTCAGATCGTAAAGTACTTTCTATGGATCATTTTGTTCAGTGTGAGACTTTAATGTTGTAAACAGTATTATTCTGAATTTAAGAAGTCCACAACCACCATTTTCAATCCCCTTCACAACCACACACAAACCCTTTTGCCTAGCACAATTCCCACCTAGAGCTCCCAGAGTACCATGGACCCTAAATGAGCATATGTTTTATCTGTCGAGTGCACTACAGCAACACAACAGCTGTGCAGCAAAGTATAACATGCAGAGGCCCAGGTGAGCCTTTATGTTGCTAAATAAGGATAGCCAAATCTTTATGCAAGGCTCTCCTTGGCAATAATTCACAAGTATTAGCCAATGCAAAATATTGCAGCCGACCTTCTAATGGTGATTCACCCAGTCCATATTCTCCCAGACCCTGCATTACCTTCCAAGCTGAATTCAAGTGGCTGGTGGCTATGAACCACCCTGTAGCTATAAGAGCATCTCTATCATAATGTTTAAGCATACCACCACTATGAACCAAATAATGCCTGCAAGGGAATATAAACAAGTGTCATGGATGGCTGCACCGAAACTCTAGAATTACTTTCTTAAGAAGACATGCCCAAGGTTGTAGGGATGTAAGGCTACTATGGATGTTTTTGGTCACATGGATGGAGTGGTGTGGAGTATAAGGTAGAATACACTGCTAACAGTCCCAAGTCTTTGGGATAGGGTAGGCTACAAGTCCAGTAAATAAACAACAGCCAGACTCGTGCAACATCCACATAGTACATTTAAAGCACATGGCTTCCCCCAAAGAATCCTGGGAACAGTATCTTACCCTCCACAGAGCTATTAATCCCAGAACCTTTGACAAACTACAGTTCCCAGCATTCTTTGGGGGAGGCAACGTGATTTAAATCGGAGCCATAGCTGTCAACTTTCCCTTTTTTAAAAGGAAATTCCCTTATTCCGAATAAGATTCCTCGCAAGAAAAGGAAAAGTTGACAGCTCCATTTGATCAGGTCGTCCTCAAGACACCGTGCAAAACTTTTATGCATGGGCAGCAGAGTCTGGAAGCCCCGCTAGATTATTGTGGTGGAAAAACCCAGTTGGTCACTTCAGCCAATGCATTGTTTAATTCCAGAAAGGTTCGGTGGGAGGCTGTGCACGTTTACCCAGTCTCGCTTAGTCAATCAAGTAAGCGGCACAGGAAGCCAGCGCGCCCGTTATTGCCTAGCAATGTATTGATCGGTCTGTATATTTACAGCCAGTGTCAGATTTCGGCCTCAACTCCTCCCTTCCCATAAACTGTCGCCACATAATAAGTAAACAAAAAAAAACCAAAAAATATGCACGCAGCCGGCCGTCCACAGGAAGATCCTTTATCGACAAGTGTTAAAACTTGAGTTTTGTTGTGGGGGGACGGGACGGTTCGCGTCATGCTGCAATCTCGCGCTAGAATGAAAGCCCCACTGATTGATCAAGAAACGCAACTTCGTACTATTGCACGTGTGCATGCATGAACGGACCGGGGTTAATGTACCCTAGGCCGGGAGATAGGCCAGGCACGAGGATTTCGCCTAACCTCCTGCGTGGCTTCACGTACGCCTGAGCAGGGGAAGCCGACGACGATGCATAGCAAGCCAAGTCGTCATCTGTGTGTGTGTTTGTGAGTGTGAGTGTGAGCGCGCGCGTGCCCGCCCGCGCACGTTTGCAACCAGCGGCTCTGGCCCCCCGCACGCGCGCTGCACGGGCAACGCCCCCCTCCGCCCGGGACGCTCTGTTTCTCAACTGTAAAAAAACCACAAACCCACACGCCCCGCCCCTCGCTCCTTGGAATGCCCCGCCCCTTCTCTTCCCGTAACCGCCTCCTCCTCTCGCCCGCCACCACCCAGCCCCGCCTACTCTGTGATTGGTCCCGCGCGCTCCTTCGCCGAGAAGCAGGCGCCTCCCTCTCGCGGCTGCCTCAGTTCCGCGCTCCGTGCTCGAGTAAGCAGTTGTCCTCCGCTTCCGAGTGCCAGGCGCCGCCGCCGCCGCCGCCGCCTCTGAGGGGAGAGAGGGAGGAGGGGAGAGAGGGAGCGAAGTGTCATCATTCCTATGAATTGGCTGGGCGGCCACAGCGATAACAGCAGCGCCGCTCCGCCTTCCTCTCGCCGGATACCTGAGGGCAGGCGGCAGCGCCGGCGTCAAATGGGCAGCGGCGACAGCAGCCGCACCAGCCGAGGGGGCGGCGGCGGCAGGAGCTGACAGAGCCGCAAACACACCTCGGGTCCGAACTTCCCTCGTCGGGCGAAAGGCAGCCGCTTCCCGTGAGGGGAGAACTCGCGGAGGAGGAGGCGGCGGCGGCGGCGGCCGAGCAAAACTTCCTGCCGCCGAAGAGGACGAAGAAAGTTGCCGCCGGCAGCCGAGGGCAGGAAGCGCGGGCTGGTCCCGCCGGCCCGCTCTGGCTGTGACGGCGCCCGCCGCGGCTGTGGCGGTTTGGTGACGACGGGTTGCCCCGCGGGCGCCGCCGGCCTACAGGGGGCGCTGAGTCCCGGAGCCCCGCGCGATGCCCGCCGTCAGCCTGTTGCCGCTCTTCGGCAGCCCCGCCGGCCCGGGAGCCCTGGGCGGCCCTCTGGGCGGAGGTCCCTTGGGCGGGCCCGGAGGCAGGAAAGCCCCCGGCCCCAGCGGCGCGTTCCGCCTGACGGAGAAGTTCGTGCTGCTGCTGGTCTTCAGCGCCTTCATCACGCTCTGCTTCGGGGCCATCTTCTTCCTGCCGGACTCCCCCAAGCTGCTCAGCGGCGTCTTCTTCCACTCCAGCAGCAACCTCCAGCAGCAGCAGCCGCCGCCGCCGCCCCCGGCGCACGGGGAACATCAGCGCCCGCCGCAGCCGCCCGGAGCCGGGAGTAGTAGCAGCGGCTATGGGGCCGCCGCCGCCGCCGCTGTTGCAGAGGAAGCCGCGGAGAACTTGGCCAAGATCCGCGAGGACCACGAGCGAGCTTTGCGGGAGGCGAAAGAAACCCTCCAGAAGCTGCCCGACGAGATCCGCAGGGACATCCACCAGGACAAGGCGAAGTTTCTGCTGCAGGACAAGTTGGGCAGGAGGGAGGCGGGGGCCGCCGGGCTGCCGGACTTGCCGTTCCGCAAACCCGTCGGGGCCGTGGGAGGGGAACCGACCGACCCCGCCATCCGGAAGAAAAGGGAGAAGATCAAAGAGGTGGGTGACTCCTTCAAAGCAGCTTCCCCCCTCCCGCAAATAATAATAACAATGATAATACAGAAATTAACTTCCTTCCCTACGATCCCGAAAAGTCACTCTCTCGCTTTTGTGTGGCTCGGTCTGGTGTTCTTCTTGGGTACTCTCTCCGCCACCTTGGCGACCCTCCCTCCCATTTTTTCCTGCAATAATTTCATTGTTGTCGTTGTCGGGCACGGTCCTGTGTGAGGAGGAGGAGGAGGGCTTTTGACGTGAAGAGGAACTTCTAATGGGGAGAAGACACGTTTCATTCAAAATAGTTTAAGCGCTTCTGGTTTTCTTCGAGCTCAGGGGACGATGATTTAAATAGGCTAGGTCAGCTCTCCGATCGTATCTGAAGCTCAGCTTTCTCTTGTGTTGGCTTGAATCTTATGTCTTGTCTCGAGATGTGTGTGTGTGTGTGTGTGTTTTTGCTTGTAGGGGTTTATTTTGTGCCAGAGTACATTTCTGCTTAAGTGCTACTTGAGATTTCAGCGTTCAAAAGAAAAATCTAGCAGGCGTGCTGGACAGCATAACAAATCCTGACGATATTATGTAATTTTCTAAACTAAATACATCTGTGTTACGTAACTTCCTAAACTAAATTTGTCTAACTTTTCAAGTCAGATCGCTAAGAGGGCTTAAAAGTTAACTCCAGTATTTTGCTTAGTAGCAGAAGTAACTGTCATAAAGCATTTTAATGACTGATGGACGTCCTTAACTGTCAATATATTAGTGATTGCCTGGTTAAATGTCCAATTTTGTCTTCATCCATCTGCCGATTTTACAATGTTCAGTTTTCTCCCTGCTCATCTGCTTTGTCAGTGTTACTGGAAGTTTTCCACATGTGCAATATTTTCCTACTATTTGGGAAAAGTTGGGAGGAATTGTACTATTACTGTAATTGAGGCCATATGTTGGAGAAATTATAGGATTATATTCATACCACTTCTTAAACATCATGCTTTATGGATAATACACTTCATTGTTCACTTGGATCTTGTTAAACTTTTAAAACATAGTAACAGTTGAAAAGTGGTCCTGCTTGTGAGGCACTTCTATTAATCATGAAACACACAGAGATGTAGCAATCCTATGCATACCCTGTGGGCAAAATGGCATACAATTTCTTGCACCCTAATTCTTCATGGGACTAACTTGCCCATAAGAATTGTTTAATATGTGAAGTGGCCCACATAATATCTTTCATGTTCTTGCCCAAACTTTTGATTAGTGCACAAACAAGTTTAAAAAACCCACATACACAGACACTTTATTGAACACCTAAGTTACTACGTGTGTGTCCATGTGTGCTTTTAAGTAACTGCCCTATTCCTGGTGAAAGTCTTAGTACTACTGCTACTACTACTACTACTACTACTACTACCAATAATAAAAAGCTGGTATCAACTTGGGTGAAAATCTTGGGTAGGCATACCTAACATCAATACAGTAACTGATTGCTAATGAGTGGCTATGTACATTGCTTTTGACTTGGTGCAGTATGAGACTTTTGAAATAGACAACTCTGAAAATGTTCTGATGACTGTACCAACAGTGATTGCTACAGACCAGCTGTAATTGTGTGTATGCCTGCTAAGAATTAATTTTTTTACAATGTTGAATTGCTTGAATTCCCAGTCTAAATCCCAGGTTGAATCACTCAGTAAATTATCTAATTAAATTTAAGATCAAAGCTGCTACTGTTATCAGTGACTATTTGGCTAACACATCAGGCTTGTAATTACAGGAGTCTGATTTTGTGGGTCTGTGATTTTTACCTGTGCTGCGTGTTTCTATGATAAGGGCAAAGTGGTAGTTCAAGTTCCTATATCAAATGCTTGGTGAAATAAGCTTAAGTTTGTTTCAGAAGTTTTTTGTTTCAATAAAAAGGGGACACACAGTGATACATTGTCATATCTGTTGTGGTTCCCTTGGTTTCTTTTTAAAGTTTTGTACACCTTTTAAACTAAATCTTATGAACAGATGGCAGTTAAGCAAAACAAGCCATCACCATCTTAGGAATGTGTTAACAAATCTTTTGATGCTCTGGCCTGCATCTTAAGAAGCTACTGTAATATTTCTTTATCAAGCATTTTCCCAGGAACTACTAGGATCATGTATTCAATTAGATACTGTGTGGGCAAGTGGTATGGTCATTGTCATATTTGCAGTAAGTGAAAAACAGTAGGGAGAAAGGCAGCAGTGGTACAAAATCACATTGTTGACCATGGATTGTGACAGAACCATGTCTGTCCTATTAAAGTGACAGTAGCTTCCCAGGTGTACGCTACCTGGGAAAGCAGTTAATTTGCCTGCTAGCTTTCTTAGGTAGTTCAGCTTACAATGTTCTATGCACCTTTTCAGGTCAATCACCACTGAATTTCAATGAGGCTTCCTAGTAAATGTGAAACAAGGATTCTGTCACATGTAGGGTAGGCTATGGTACATAGTCTGCTGCTTCCACAGGAGAACTTCTTTATTGGTCAGTCCTAAGTCTGAAAGTAAGGGCTGTGTATGGAAAGGGATCATGTTTTGGATTCAGAAGGCTTCAAGTTCAGTCATACTGAGTTCAATGGAATATTTCTAAGTATATGCACCTAGGCTGAATTTTTGTGTGTATCTTACTTGCAGCAATCATAAGTAGCATTGTCTTGTTAATCTAGTAAACTGCAGTTCCCCTCATTAGAATTTCCTTCATTGGTTATTATCAACTGTTCATATTTATGTGCATCACAGTCCTCTTATCTAGAAACAGGAAACTCTATTTTTGTATCCTGTATAACCCTTCCTGTTGCCTCAAAGCTAACATCATATTTGCAGAGGAGGCCTTCAGATTCGTTTCTTCTTTTCTTTTTAGAACCTGGCTGTTAATGTATTAAAGCTTTTCTCTTGTGCCTACTACAATATTAAGGTGCTTTGTTGGATTTATATCTGTCCAAGAATTACATAAGTTTCTGGGATTTGTATAGTGTGCTGCAGGCAAAAACCTGGTCGGGCATTATGCCCGATTCATGCAGGCTGACGTGGACATCTGCAATTTTTCACCTTTCTTTTGAATATTGCAAACTGGTTTTATGATTCAGTGGTATGAAATTTGTGTACATATAGCTGCATCTACTAGTGCTGCTGTATATTGACTTTGTTGGTGACGACTGCTACTTTCCCAAATACATGGTGTTAGCACTTGAAACTATATCTTGACTCAAGCCAAAATGAAAGTATCATGACAGCCTTACTTTGTCTGTGTTTGCTTGGCAATACTCATGGATTTCAATGGGTCTTCCTTGTAAGTGTGTTAGAATGTAGCCAAAGTGCAGTGTTGTAAATTGCACCATTGAAATAATAGATAAGTGGTGTTGGCAGCAAAACTTAATAGAGAAGTATTCTTTGGTTACATATATGGCAAACACACTGATAATCGCTGATGGAAAGTCTTAGTGAAGTTGGTAGGCTGGCTTCCACAAGTAATGTGTGTTAATGCCATATGTATGTGGTGCATGCAGCTGCTTCATAACAGCAAAGCAAATCTTTTTAAACTTGCTTTTTAAGGATTACAGTTTTGGCAACTCACAACTTGATTTTAATGGGCTGTTCATTTAATGTGCTTGGAATTACAAATGGAAGTAAATTGTAGCTTATTCTAGAGGAAATAAAAGTAAATGGAATTTGAGCAACAATAACACAGCTCTCCTAACTTTGTAATGAGAGCTGATGTGTTGTGATCAGAGCAAAATGGATTCAGTGTTGTTTGAGTAGGTTTGGTATCGTAACTTGTAAGATAAATTATATTTTGGTTAGGCAGTTCCAACAACAATAGCTCATTGCAGATCACCAGGAATAATATCTATAAACACTTCACATTGCTTTTAATCTCGTTAGCGTTGAGGAATATCACGGCTCTTATAGAACAAGACTAAAATCCTGTTACAGTTCATTGGAAGCAAGTTCCATTGTACTTGCAGGGACTTACTTTTGAGTAGGTAAGCATAGGAATGAACTGTACTTGTTTCCTGAATTTTATGTGTTCTCAAGATTGTTTGCTTACCCCCTCCAAACAATAAATAAGTTGTATGGTCCAAAATTGCAACACAGTTTAGGACAGAGGTCTAGTGTCTTTAAGGGTTGAATAAAAGTGTTAAACTATTTATGTAAGGCGTAAGAACTGTATCTTACATTGAATCTAGCAGCCTTAGGGCCCTTAATTAAAGAAAGCAAAACTTTGCATTGGAGGCAATTGACAGTGGTTTAGTATTTCACTGACTAAAATTCAAATGGAGACATGTGATTAAACTTTCCTGACACTGCTTTTTTAGCTCTACCTTTGATAATTGCTGAATAATTATTAAAATATAGCTTTGCTAGTTCTGTTGTATAAAAAGAAGAGTAGGGCTGGCTTATGTGGTTCTCGTTCTCCACCCATCTGTAGCTCTGAGAAATGCACTCCATATGTAGCCTTTCAAGATTAAAAGTAAAAGTTTCACTATGAATATCACTGTTAGTTTGACATTATAATTAATAGATTTATATTGATAAAACATGTTCCATCTTTGAAACTTAGATCTATTTGCACCTGCTAAAGTAATTATGAATAGTTTGCAAATTGTGCTGGACCAAATAAAGTTTCAGTGAGAGTACTATCATTGGAACTTAGCAGAAATCTCCCAAGTCAAATGCATGACATAACTATGCTGACAGAGCTTTAGTTTTTCACTTAAAATAAATCCATGGTTAAGGTAAAGGTAAAGGTACCCCTGCCCGTACGGGCCAGTCTTGACAGACTCTGGGGTTGTGCGCCCATCTCACTTAAGAGGCCAGGGGCCAGCGCTGTCCGGAGACACTTCCGGGTCACGTGGCCAGCGTGACATCGCTGCTCTGGCGAGCCAGAGCCGCACACGGAAACGCCGTTTACCTTCCCGCTGGTAAGCGGTCCCTATTTATCTACTTGCACCCGGAGGTGCTTTCGAACTGCTAGGTTGGCAGGCGCTGGGACCGAGCAGCGGGAGCGCACCCCGCTGCAGGGATTCGAACCGCCGACCTTTCAATCGGCAAGTCCTAGGCGTTGAGGCTTTAACCCACAGCGCCACCTGCGTCCACAAAATCCATGGTTACTATACTATAATAAACTTTAGTTTTTAAAATGTGGGGTTTTTTGGTCATAATTGTTTTTAATAAACTTTGTGAAGGACACCTGGAACCTAGTCACTTCCTTCCACAAGGCATGTCCTTTGCTGCTTGTGGGGAAACTACCCATATGTCCTTTCTTCTACCTGTGACAGTGCAAAATCTGATGATCCCAAGACGCTGACTACCCAGTTTACTCATGTCTCGCTCCACAAAAATATTCTTCCCGTTTGGATATGAGCATGGAATTGCTATTGATCTTTGTGCCTTATCAAAATAATATACAAAAATTCTAAACATAAACAAAATTGCAAGATTTGAAAAGGAAGTCCATAGAGGATATTTAATATTTTTTATTTAGTTATTCTACAGGACTCTCTTATGTTATTCCATCAGGGTTCTATAGAAACACAATCCCTTACAATGTCATCTTCTCCAACTTAAAGTATCAACAAGTATAGATGGTCACAACATCCAAATTTGTAGTGATGTGGCTGATAATGTATTTTGTAAACTTCATTCGTATACAAAATAAACAACCACCAAATAGCATAAAAGGAGTCAGTTCACCCCTCCTTCCTTTCATCTCTATTACATTATTGGTTGCTTTCTCAGCTATAGACGACCTCCATATGTTTCCTATTATATCATAGGTCTACTCCCAAACCAGTATTCTCATAGCTGTGTTCAGCAGTTCAGACAGAATTGTAGCTCTGTGAGAGGTAAATATAGTTCCCAGGATGTTTTCCATCTTAATAAAGTACTGCATTCACATTTGAGCTAGTTTTTATAACTTGCTGACTTTAATAATGCCTGGGGAGGCATTATTAAATGGTGTAATTGCATCAGCTTACCTGGGCTGCAAAGACATCCCAAAAATGACTTGGAAAAAGCAGGAATTTGAAATTGTATCTTTAGGAACATTTGGTAGTGGACTTCAAGTTCCACTTTCTTTTTTTAAAAAAATGTTTGCTTGCAAATAGTGCAGTCCTAATTATAATTCAGACCATGGTTGTGATCCCCCCCCCCTTTTGATTTTTCTAGCTAGAATTCAACTTATTGCTGGAATATTCAAGAAATTATTGCAAAAAGACCTGAGTATGTTTATATTTATGGTCTTAGTGTAGGGTTTCACACCACTGCAGTAGCACAGCTGAAAGAGTTGGTGATTTTACCAGATGGACTTGCAGAGCTGGAAAAAAGTGTGTGTGTGTGAACATGCAGAAAAAGAAGCATTAAGGGTTGTGAGTATGGGTTGTGCAGAGTATGGAAAGTGTTGGGGCCATGCAGTGCTGTTCTGAAATAAATGCACTTTCTTCAAGTAGGTAGAAGTTGCAGGAGCAGCTTTATTATGTGGTGATAGCAAGGCACAGAAATAAAATGCCGAAACAGAATAGCCACTGCTGGACAACAGTGTATTTGATAGAGGAGCATCCTCAATCTGTCTCTCTGTCCAAACACCAGATGCAGACTCTTGAAACTTATCCCAACATCAAGAGGTTTTGTGGTGAAGAAGAGAGAGGCACAGCTGAGTTAGGTTAGATCCACCCAGCTTACCCATCCAAGTTTCAGTAATACATGGCAGGTCAGCCAATTTGATTGTGGATGAGCGTGGTCTTATTATAAACTGATCTGACATTCATTAATAGCACCATCAGACCAGAAGACTCGGTGGATAATCTACCAGTAACTTCTGGAAAAGTGGAAGGGCTGAAATGGGAGACGGGGTATGCATTCTAGACCTCTGCCCCAGATGGTCAGCTCCTCCATTCAGACTATACCTTGCCCTACTCACCAACACTGACATCAGGGTAGCATCTTCTTAACTCGCTGCTACCTGCTCACCTAGACACATCTTAGCACTATCATCATATAGTTGATAGGGCCACAGATAGTAGACTAAGTAAGGCCCAATAGTGGACAAATCCCACACTGTCAGTGAGAACACAGCTACAGCATTTGTCCCCCTGTTTCTCACTCAAGTGAAACAACACCAAACCAAACTTCCCCTCTCCCAGGGTCTCACAGGCCTGTCACCCACAGTACCTGGCCTACAATTTTGTATCCTGACGCACCCATACTCCTATAACTCCTGCAAGTGGAAATCCCTTTTGGTGTTAATCCTGCTGCCCGCAGCAAGATTTGCCTTTGTGATAAGATGTGCTCTGGATCACATCCCAGCTCATCTAGTCAGTCAGCAACCAAACAACACTGCACTCTGCTGTCAGCCAAAAAAACCTCTTGCAGGCAGGAATCACACCAAGAAGGAAACTCTCAGACTGGTGCAGGTAAAACACTACTGTCATGCCTCCTGGGATTGCAGACCAGACTATAAATGCAATATAGAAGAGTGTATGTATGTGTATATATAAGAAGAGTGTGAGTGTGTGTACATATGAACTTTCCTCAGTACAGTTGAACAACCCAGGTTGTATTTGTGCTTATCTTGAAAATGAAGAATAGACTTAGGTCAAAGTTTAATTGGTTTGTGGATCACATCATAATCTATAAAACACACACACACCAGAATGGTTTCTCTTCTTACAATCTAGTACTTGACTATTAGCATATGTGGAAAGCCGGTTTCAGTCTGTTTCATGTTTGACAGGTATAAATTTGGCACTTGTCTATGAACAGCTGGTACACTAATAAGGACCAATAATTCTGTTAAGATGGGGGTGCTCACCTCACATGTGGTCCAGGTCCAGTTTTAGGTTTTGTTTCAAGGGCTTATGTTGGAAGATTGGCATTGGAATGTGTGTTGTAGATAAGCAGCACTTTAATAAAGTATTTCAGGTGTTTTACTGACATACAATTCTGAGATGAGAGATAACTAAATAGTCAGAACACTTGAAATATGAAATCTCATCCAAGATGAGGAGCAACACTACTGTGTTTTAAAATTACTGATTTTATATATACAGTGGTACCTCGGGTTAAGTACTTAATTCGTTCCAGAGGTGTTCTTAACCTGAAACTGTTCTTAACCTGAAGCACCACTTTAGCGAATGGGGCCGCCTCCTGCTGCCGCCATGCCGCCGGAGCACGATTTCTGTTCTCATCCTGAAGCAAAGTTCTTAACCCGAGGTACTATTTCTGGGTTAGCGGAGTCTGTAACCTGAAGCATATGTAACCTGAAGCGTATGTAACCTGTCCAAATGAGGTGCAGCAGATAACTATGGAGAGTACGGTAATTAAGAAGAAAAAAGCAAGGGCTGCCAAATGACAGTGTGTTCACATTGCCACCTTAGAGTGCAGTAAAGTTGTCCTCCCCGCCTTGTCCATTTTACAGCTTCCCCTCCTCCCAGTTGTTCACATCAGCACAGCTTTATTAGTGTCAGGTTTGTTTTTGTTTGTGTATATACCAAACAGTGTTGAGGGGACACGGATGCCTTTACTCTATGCAAAGGTATTTACATATTGGCTAGAGACAAGTAAAAGCAACTTAAGGACTCTAAGGGGTGTGAAGCTGGTTTGACAAGTTACAGCAAAACATATGGAAAACATAAACAAACAACTAAACATGCAACTAGACATATGGGAAAGCTTTCAGACAGTAAGAGCTGTTAGTGGAATTGTCTCCCTTGGGAGGTTGTAGACTCCCCTTCCTTAGGTGTTTTTAGCTGAGATTCCTGCATTGCAGGGGATTGGACTAGATGACCCTTGGGGTCCTTCCAACTCTACAATTCTATCATCCTATGATTCTAACAATTTATCAGGCTGTAGTATTTTATAGCAAAGTACAGACTTGATCTGCATTTTGGATAACGTCAGATGAACAGGGATGAAAAACGCAGCACTGGAAATACATTGAGTGCACAGTAAATGGGAGTGTGAGCACAGTCTGAGTGAACACACAGTTGTTGCTGCCTTCCCCATTATCAGATTTGTCAGACCAGACATATTAGAAGCATATGTTCCACTATTTTTCATAAGATGGCACTCATGGTGTTAAAATTAGCCATACCAAGGAACATCCACATTTAAAACTATCAAGGGGCAGAGAAAAGTGGGAAATCTATTTCTAATTCTACTGCCTTTCCTCCTTTTACAATCTTTCCTTCACATGATTGGTCTAAGCACCACTGATCACATCAAACAAAAATGTCAAGAATAATGCTTCCTCCCCGAAGATCTGTCTGCTCTCTTCCTCAACATATGGATTGCCTATTGTATTGCTTTCAAAAACTGGGCTGTGATACAAGTATACACACCAACCAAAATGTAGTAGCTTTATAAATTATATTCTTGACATTTTTGTTTGATGTGATCAGTGGCACTTAGACCAATCATGTGAAGGAAATGTCATTTTCTGTGAAGTTGTCTTCTTGAATCTTTTAAGAAAAGCTACCTAAACTTTTAGGAAGTCTATTTGAATGGAAGTTCCAGTGGTACCTTGGTTTACAAACTTAATCCGTTCCGGAAGTCTGTTCTTAAACCAAAGCGTGCTTTCCCATAGCAGAGCGGGACTCAATTTACAAATGGAACACACTCAACAGGAAGCGAAACATGTTCTGCTTCCAAGGCAAAGTTCACAAATCAAAACACTTTCTTCCAGGTTTCCAGTGTTCTTAATCCAAGTTGTTCATAAACTAAGCTGTTCTTAAACCAAGGTACCACTGTGTTTACTCAGCTGTTGCTTAGTGGCAACCATGGCATGGGGATGGAACAAAGACTGTGCTGCTGTGGGAGTCCTGTGAAATATTAGAACACCAGTCTTTCATCTAGTAAATATTGGAAAGCATCTAGTTCTTTGGTACTCCTATTACAGGATTTGATCATTTAACATATTCCATAAAACCCCACTGCTTGCTAGAATGTATTCTGCCGTCATTGATTTGGTACATTCTTTTCTTTTCTTTTCTTTTCTTTTCTTTTCTTTTCTTTTCTTTCTTCAAGTTGTTTCAGTCTGCTAGCTTGTAACCAAACTGCATTCTCTACCAGACATATGATTTATCTTTCATAACTTTGTAAGCATATGTTGTGGGGGAATAAAATATTTTTTCTGTAGTTCCCAGCTTCAGAAGCCTGTTGTCTTAGAGGGAAATTCTTAATTGGATTAATAGTCTTTTAGCTAAACTTCTTAATGAGAATTAATGGGTGCGCATTACAAATTCCTAATTAACAATAGAGAATGGAATTGAATAAAAGACTCCCTACTATAACTAAAACACCACAACAGCAACTTAATGTTAATAATGCTTTATGTTAAAGTGGTATGTCTACAATACAATATGGATTTAATTAACCACTGAATTCAACACATTGATTCTCAGTGTACAGTATATTTTCTGCTAGCATTTACTGCAATGGTTTCTTGCTAAATCAACATTATAATCCTGCTTTCATTTCCCACCAGATGATGAAACATGCCTGGGATAATTATAAACATTACGCATGGGGATTAAATGAACTGAAACCCATATCGAAACAAGGACACTCAAGCAATTTATTTGGTAAGTAATATGTGCTTTTGTACTTAGTGACATCATCTGATTTACTGCTCTGAAGTTAGAGATTACATTAGAAGCATGTGGGCTCTTAGCACATGTCACAACAGCTGGTTATCTGTAAATGGTTGATTATTGAAAATAACCAAAGCAGCATTGTCTTATTAGTTTGTTCCCCACTTACAAGGAAGATCATACAAGGTATACTACAGTGTTGCACTCCTTATATGGGGATTTTTATCCCACCAGCATGACTCCATAGGGCCCTGGAGTGGCTTCAAGTACTGTAAGTACTGTATCAAAAATAATAATTTAAAATGGTAAGGTTATCATATGTTGACCATGGAACCTGGCCAAACTGATAAAGATTTTAAGCACTCTTCAAAATAGGCATGCTAACTACATAAAATGGCAATTAGAATCATTCAGTTTTTTCTTGTTGTATTATCAGCTTCGAACATTTATATCCTTTATTAATAGATTATAGTTTACAATAGGAATTTCTGGAATATTTGAGGGAGCCTTGTTTCTTAGTTTAAGAACTTCCATAACAGCAACAAAAATAGCCTCCTTGTCCTGTAGATCTTTTCTCCTTTAGCTGCTTCTATTTTGTGCTTAAAATAGTGGAATCCAAGCTTTTGTTTCATTTAATGTGCTTTAGCCAGCCAGAACTCTTAACGCGATAAATTCAGTTGTCTTTTGGGTTGCATGTTCATGGTAATCTCCATCTCATGTTTGGAAACTTCTCTTTAGCTGTTCAGTCGTGAAGTAAAAGAGCCTAAACTGCAGTAGTGTTTAGAGAGTCAGACTAAGGGCAGAGACACCAGGTTCAAATTCCCACTAGAATATAAAGTTTACTAAGTGGCCTTGTGTGCTAGGAGCCTAGCTAATATCACAGGGTTGTAGTATGAAATGGAAGGCGGGCAGGACTACCTTTTAGCTCCTTGGCGGAAAGGCAAAATATTAAGTCATAGCTGCCATCAAAACAGCAGCCCTGTTTCTCCTTCCCTATAATGTTGAGGGAACAGTACATGCAATCACCATCCAGATTTCCCAGTTCATGCTCTTTTTACCATGATCATGGAATTATTTATTGCCTTCTATAACACTGTATCAAGGCAACATGTTCCACTTCATTCATGATGAGGAAGGGGGAAATCTGTTAAATATTACCTCACATAGGAATGAGATGGAGAAAATGAAATATGGGGTTGTTCTTAGTAACAGCCTTTTGCTTGCTGCAATTCTGCATGAAGTTTTCTACTCTGGGAAAAAATCTAGATGAAAGGCTTGTTCTATAGACTATGTCTTAGCTGCCATAGTGTACACCCATGTGCATTATGGCAAATGTTATGAGAAGCTGAATATTTGCTATGCCACAGTACTTAGAATATACTCTTTACTGACACTTTTTTCTTCTACCAAAAGGCCATTAAATTTATATTCCCACTTTTGGAAGAATTGTTAAATATAGTGGAGAGCAATCTTAGTAGCTGGCTCTTTTGATTAACAGTTCAAGTTTGTTGCTGCTTCTTTTAAAACTGTGGTCTAAAATGCCAAGGTTGGAAAGGAAATAACAGCTTTTCTATGGGGCTTTACATATATTGACCTTGGCACATGTTAATAATTATTCACTTCTGGCAACATGGATTGCAAACTAAACAAATACTGTCAAGGAAAGGTCTAATAGCACAGAGAGCAGGTGTAACACCACATTCTTGCTGACTCAGTGGTTTAGACGGGTGTAATTGAAGAGGCTCTGTTACATTGTGAGCACCACAGCACTCATAATGGCTGTGTAATCTTTAGGGTATGGTAGTGGGTGTAAACTTCACCATCACCTTTAAGAGCATCTGTTAAATCCTTGATTCAGTGGTAATTGGGATAAATCATCAATACCCCCGTTTTGGGGAAGGTGCTTGAGAGAGGGTAGTGACAGTTCAAGTACATTCACTCTTGTATGATGCAGATTATCTTGACCATTACTAGTCTCAGTTGTGATCTGGTTTTTGGGTCTGAGTTGTCCTCTGTCATCTTGATAGATGACATTGCTTGCGAGAGGGACAGTGGAAGTGCAATCATGTTACTCGTTCTTGATATTTCAACATTTGATGCCATCAACCATGACATCCTTTTGGATATCTTCTGTTGGTTGGGAGTTGAAGGCACTGATCTTCATTGGTTCCACTTCTTCCTGCAAGTCCAGAAAGCAGCAAAGGAAACAGCTTATATTGTCTACACTGACTGGCAGCAACCCTGCAGTGTTTCAAACAGGGGATACACTTAGCTGTACCTAGAAATACCAGGGATTAAACCTAGGACCTTCTGCATGCAATGTAGATGCTCTGCCACTGAGCTCTAGGGACTTCCAAATGTGTTTGCCCTCTAGTAGTTAGGCTGTGGGGTGCTATTTTGTCCCCAATGCTATTTATCATCTATTTGAAGCTATTGGGGGTGGCCATTACAAGATTTGGAGAACAATGGCTTCAGTAAGCAGATGGTTCTACGTATCTCTCTGTAACGCCCAAGTCAGGAGTCAACATGCAAGCCCTGAGCTGGTTTCTGGATGCAATGGTGGACTGGATGAGGGCCAGTAAGGGGAGCATGAATACTGGCAAGATGGAGGCACTGTGTATAGGTAGTCCTCAGGTCCAGAAAATTTGTCTGGATGTAGTTTTATTCCTTCTGGAGGACCAAGCTTGTAGTCAGAATGTAGTCATTCATCTTCATTACTAGAGGCTCAACTGACTTCAGTAGCTAGCTTTGGTTGGTATGCCCACTATGTCTGTTCCTGGGCAAAGATAATCTAGCCACAGTGGTCCATGCATTGGTAATCTAAAAATTTGATTTCTGCAAGGATACTATATACAAAATACTGTGTGTGGTCACAGGGTTAGGGTGTAAATCATAGGAAATAACAGTTTTGAGTAAAATTACTTGGTGTATCTTGGTTCAACAAGTTACAAAATGAACAGGTTCAAACATGAGTGGGCACAGTGTATAGAATAATGAAATAGCAAGCAGATGAGAATTTTTAAATTCAAACTTAGCCTTAGTTCACATTGCATACATCTTCTTCATACAAAGAAAAAAACTACTGTCGTACCTTGGTTTTGGAACAGCTTAGTTCACGAACAACTTGGAACTCGAATGTCGCAAAGCTGGAAGTAAGTGTTCTGGTTTGCAAACTTTGCCTTGGAAGCTGAACGTCCGGTGGACTTCCAGAACACATTCTGTTCGAAAACCAAGGTATGACTGTATAGGTAAATCTAGTACCAATGGTATGAACAAACATCATTTTTTTACAAGTTTAGTTTGGGTTATAGTAAGTAGCAAATGTATAGCAGACCCTGTATGAGCTAATTTGTTTCAGGTCCTAATGGCTTTAGTGATGAATATAAAACAATAGCAGAAAAAAAGGCAGCAACAAAGAAGTTCTTTCTGAAATATAAGCAGATTTGAGAATTTAGATTAAAGTTCTTTTTATATTGGAGGCTCAAGCTGCAGGCCATTGAATACAGCCTATCTCTTAGTACTTTCCTGAAAGGCCATGAAATGCAATGCTTTTACTCTGACAATTTGTTGCTAGTCTGTTGCAAATCACAGGTCAGGCAAACATCCTTGTAAGAACTGCTAACCTACCCTCCCCTCCCCTTGATGTCTACCTGCTTCATTATATTGTGCAGTACTTTGTTTTGCTGGTGTTGTCCCTTCTCTTTCTTTCATTTCAGCTAAGGTGTGTAGTTCACATGCAGCCAGGCAAGTACAAGTTCATGTCTTCCAGAATTGAGGGATGTGTTTACAGGAGGTTGTAGTGGCAGCTAGTCAGGAATGAGGCAGGATGACTACTTACAACATACTTATTTCAAAGGCTAAGCTTGTATTCATATGTGTGTGTGTGTGTGTGTGTGTGAATATGACATGGCATACTTAAAACTCTAATCCAAGGCTCTTCTGCAGATGCTAAGCATCACAATTCAGTGTGTCCTGCTTTTAGAGACTTAAGAAACATGCTATTTCAGTGGGTAAATTGTCCTGCTGGAGCCATACACTGAAGTTTGTATTTATAGCTTATGCTGATTTAATAAGATAAACTATTTTAAATCCAATAACACTTCTTCTGGCAGCATAACTAGTTCCAGGATTTATTGGTAAATCAAATAACTTTATCCTGTTCATGCTATTAAATTGCATTACCCTATTTTGTCCTCTAAATGATGTCATGTCAAGTAGCATATTTGTCTTGGAAGGCTTTTCTGAGTTTGTTTCACAGAGGAATGTTGGTTAAAGATGGTTAAAGTATAGGAATAAAAACATGATATTTGCCTTCACAATATAACTAAACTAAATTGCTGGAGTGTTGTGAGTAGTACCACTTGATAATGCATTTATTTCCCTGTAAACATCCAGGGCTAGTTCCCACCGCTTGACTACAAGCCATGTTATCTAACACAGAAAAACCAATAGCAGTGGTGTTTGATTTGGGATTATACTATCTCACACTTGGAATAAACATGCAGGCCAATCCAATGTATATTTAATTAGAGGCAAATCATTGGGAGTTACCCCTTTGTAAGGGTACATAGTGATGCAGCTTTAAGTAGAATAAGAGAATAAAATTGTAGGTTCTCATAATAGGGTATGCTGAATTTTTCAACTTTAAATTTCAAAAAATGAGGGTTGCTAAAAAGTTGTAACATGAGTTGGGAATTCAAAAGATATTTTGGTTAAATAAATATACTTTGGTTCTCAAACTTAATCTGTTCTGGGAGTCTGTTCGACTCCCAAAACCATTCAAAAACCAAGGCGTGGCTTCTGATTGGTTGGAGGAGCTTCCTGCACTCAAGCAGAAGCTGCATCAGACGTTCGGCTTCCGAAAAACATTTGCAAACCAGAACACTTACTTCTGGGTTTGCGGCATACAGGAGCTGATTTGTTCGGCAACTAAGCCGTTCGAGAACCAAGGTACAACTGTAATTTAGTTTTGATTTGTACTTTGCAAACAAATATTGACTTTTTAACATTTTGTGGAATTTCCAGTAATTTAAAACTTGTCATTTTTTTAAACAATGTGTGTAAAATTGCATAATAATCATTAAAATGATTATCTAGTAATCACAAGTGTATTACATATGCTTGAGCATAACAAACAAGTTAAAAAGTGGAAGCAGCAAGAAGATGAGAGAAGGCTTGTTGAATATAAGCATAGAAGTAGATTAGATGATTCAATACCATCAAACGAAATAATTTTCTGTGCTGGTGAAAATGAATAACACATAGATGATGACCAAGATGGAAATGATGGAAGTTATGAATTGACATTAGAAAAGCCACATACACCTTCCACTACTGATAAAAAGGTAGAGTTCAACACAATAGAAATACATAATGTTGGTATGCAGAGCATCAGATATGGTATTGGCCTACTTGCCACAGCTGCCTTTATGGATGCCAGCTTGATCACTGAAAAGCAACTTGCAGTCAAGAGGGCCTAAGAAAAAGTTCTGAATCCCTGGCTCAGGAATTTGATGTTCTTTGTTAGATAGGTGAAATTCACTGCATTTTCTTTGATGGCCATGAAGATACAACTAAAGTTATGCTGAAAGCAGACAATTCAGATCAGCAGTTGTTCCCAGCATCATCATAGAGCAGCATATTCTTTCAAGCCAAATTTCAGCAGTGGGGCAGGGATGCTGCAGGTGGCAGGGAAGGCCTCTGTGGGTGCTTCCAGGTGCCACATTGGTTGACTCATGAATCAGAACGTGCAATCTCCCTGTAGGCAAGTGTTATGCTTTCTTTCTAGTTTAGAATTGAGCACTTGAGAATTCAGCCAGTTTTCAAGTTCATGTATTCAAACCTTTTAAAAGATGAGGTATGCCTTTCTCTTTCTCTTACTGTTCTTAGTGAATGGAGAGTCATATGTTGGTGTGGGACATGTGGTTCAGCTTATTATTTGTGCTTTTATTGCTGGTTTTACAGAAAGGACATTCACACTGATGTGTGTTGTTTCAAGACACTTATATGATTTTGCAGTTGCCAATTGAGGCCCATTCAGAAGTTGTTCGCCAAAAGAATTGCTTACATTTTCTTTACATGCTAATGTTCTTGCATTGTTTGCAAGATATCTCATATCTTTTTCTGTAAAATATTTGTCGTTGTACACAGCTATAACATTTCAGTAGTTAATGAATAACAAATGCACTGTTACAAGAAAGACTTGTGTTAACTGAGGAGTCAGGTAGAGGAGAAATAGCTAAAATGATGTGATTCAGAATAGAAATGCAGAGACTTAAAAAAAAAAACACCTAACAAACTACCACCTTTCTTGCACCCAACCTTCTCATCATGGTGAGACGCAATATCATTATATTCTGTAACAGAATAAGAGCATCTTATAGACAGGGCCTGGAGGATAATAGAACTGAGGCACAGAATCCAAAATGTATTATTGGAGGAATATGGAGTGTGAAGAAATGTCGCATGCTTGCAGGGGGCTGTGTGAACAAAAGGATGGTGTTTAGGTAGTATAGGAGGATAGGAAAGAATCCCAAATAGTGTTCTTAATGCAGGGATCATAGTTATTATTCAAGGTATTGTGTTTCAATCATAAGCTTTCTACAAAATGAAGTATTTTATCATTTATGGACTGATATTTGATTTGCAGGCCTGTTGACATTAAATTTAGTTTCACAAATGCGGACAACTAGACCATAGCACACAAGTGTACATCAGATTTTCAGTGCTATAGAATAGGACACTAAAGCAAATTTAAAAATCCAGTTACTGTAAGGATTTTCCCTTCATAATATCTGCAACTCTATTGTAGTTAGTGTAGACGGAGAACCATGAAAGTTATTATGATCTTTGTCTGCTTTATAAATATTTCTTGATAGAGCAGCAAAAAAAGCTTATCATTAATTACAATGCTGGCCCTTTTCAGGTAATATTCAAGGAGCAACAATTGTTGATGCCTTGGATACACTGTACATCATGGAAATGAAAGATGAATTTAAAGAAGCTAAAGAATGGGTAGAGAAAAATCTAGATTTCAATGTGGTGAGTATTGTGTTCTTTTTCTACTGCTTGCACACATAGCAACAACCCTGATTTGAAGAATGTTCAGAGATACTGGGGTTTTTTAGCAGTCCTCAGAAGAGAATCATAGTACTGTAGAGATGGAGGGGACCACAAGTGTCATCTAGTCCAGCCCCTTGCAGTCCAGGAATCTTGTGCCCAACATGGGTTTCAAACCCAGAACAGGCCTGGCAAGTTTCATTCTAAACAAGTTACTTATCTCACCCTTATGACAATTCTTTTTCTCTTCAAATGAGACAGAGCTTTAAACTTTAAATCTTTAGCTAATTAACACAATTCAAATGGGACTTCCAGGATGTCATTTTGCTTTACTACCTATTTAAAATGTAAAATCCTTTAGTGAGAATCTTTCTTAAAGGTAATTGTGGGAGGTATATATTATAAAATAAAATTTAAATGCTAGTTAAACTGTGTTCTTACTTAGAAAACATATGTTAGGTAGACAGTTACTTTAAAAGACCTTCATAACTACCTCTGTCCCAAGAGCTGCAAACCTGGGTGTCATATTTCTGTAGTAATTGTGTTTTCCCACCCCATGGGGCTGTTCTAGAGAGGATCTGAGTGTAATGCTAGAATGTGAACAATATTTTGTTAGACCAAGGCAGCAATTAATGATCTGCCTCCTATTCTTAAAGTTGAAAAGTGGCTGTATCACCTCAATTTTTCTCAGCATATAGCAATTAAAATTTCAGGAAATCCCATTCAAACACAAAATTATAAGCAGCAGCACCTTTCCATTTATCTGTTTCCTGCATGTCTCACTGAAAGAAAAATCTTTCTGCCAAGGTATTGTTTGTCAGGTCACTGTGGAATTGGTATTTATAATCACCTCGATGTTTCCCAGAAGTCTTTATGTATTTAAATCTAGCCTTTGCTGCATATTCTGATGATGTTACCAAAGGAATATCTAACTAAATACATTTTTAGTTTTAATCCTTCCTAATAAATGGGAGTAATTTCATGCAAGATTTAATGAAATTAATTCACAAACAGTGGCATGCCTATGTTATAAATAGGGTACTAGTTAATAAACAGGAACCAGAGGGTAGCTAAAAATGGAATAAAGTCATAAAAAATGAGTGCTGCAATGTTCTGTATTAAGACTAACAGCATTTAGTGTGAAAACTGGAGATAAGGATGCTTGGTGAGATAACAAAACTTGTGGAAGACAGTATTCAGGATAGAAAATTCCAAACAGACCATGAAGAGCTTCAAAAGCAGTACCAGGGAATATGTAGTTCTGTGTAAACACAAAGTGATGCAACTTGGGACATAGAATTCTAACTTCCTTTGTGATAAACTTTAAATTTATTATTTCTTTTTTATGTAAAGTCACTTTGAGTAGCCTGTGGCAACAAAAAGCATCTAATAAATGTAATTGATAATAATGATAGTAAATGGGCTTACTCAAAGAAAGAAACTTCCAATGAACAACAACAAAAGACAAATGGGTGGAGCAATCCAATGATTAAGGGAAGGCTTCCTCAAACTCGGTCCTCCAGATGTTTTTGGCCTACAACTCCCATGATCCCTAGCTAGCAGGACCAGTGGTCAGGGCTGATGGGAATTGTAGTCTCAAAACATCTGGAGGGCCGAGGTTGAGGAAGCCTGATTAAGGGAGATGAAGAATGTGTGATGGCAGAGCTGCCAAATTCTGAACATAGAGTTCTGCAGAAGGTAGAGAGGAAATAAATTCACTCCTGAATTATCTGATTTTAAAAGAACAAAGGTGATCTTAGTATAGCATAAACAGACCTTACAGCTGGTAGTTTGCCAACATATGGGCAACTATTCAGTTAGGGGGCCATATTACCAAAGTCTGACCCTGGTAATAACCAGTGCTGACTTGACTGGAGTTGAAAATCCACATCTCACCCAGCAACTTTTAGAACAGGCTTGCTCTGCAACTTTACAGTTCAGTGAGCAAGTATATATTCTTCCCCCTTCCCCCACTACAAAGACATATTAGAAGGAAGTCTTCATATTCCCCTGCCACTTCCTGATTCTAGATCTGCTCCTCCCAACTCTTATCCAAATACTCACCATACTTTTCTGTGTATGAGACTAGGGGTTTTTTTTAATTTAAAAATTATGTTCAAAATTGTGGGTCGTCTTGTACACAGATACAATATCCCCATTTTCTCAATTTGGAGTCCCCCAAAATAAGGGGCGTCTTATACATGGAGGTGCGTTATACATGGAAGAATACAGTGCATTATTTCTCTTTCCTGACCTTTATGGTATATTTGCTATAGAAATAGGTTGCTGACAGACAATTAGTGTTAAAATCCATGATCCCTGTGTTACTTTTTTCATCTTCATCCTCATATATGGCCTACTGATTTTCAACTGCATTCATCAGATATTTTATTTCTTACATTTACACATGATATATCTTTATAGTTTTCTGAAGCTTGCGAGAGGGGAGAGAGTATTTTAAGTGCCCCCCCCCCCAATCTTTGATTTGAGACTTCATTCATTATCTGCTCATAGGGAAATCTGATACAGGCTTGAATAAGACTCCTCATTGTCTTCTTCTTCCCCACATTCCCATTCAAATGGTTTCCTAGAAGTTAAGTAAAGCCTCTTCAGCTTCTCTTCAAATCTCTCTCATCCACATGTTTTCCCAGGGTGATGCTAGCTTGCCATAATGAGCTTAAGGATAGCGCTCCTATTAAATACAGAGCTTTCATGTCTACGCTGACTACAATCTCTTGCTTCATTTGTTCCACATGCCTCAGTGGATTGTGTAACATACTCTAGAAATGCTATGGTTTGTACAGTTGTTAGCTTCAGCAAATCTGCAAGGTTTATTTAGGGCTAATTTAATTTAAAATGATAGTATCCTTAGATTGTATGAGAGAAAGTTGAGTAATTTAATATATGATAAAAAGTTTTAAGTTTTTGTGATATCTTTTCTCTCCACATTTAAAACAAAATTTATCATGTTATGGAATTAATATACTAATAAAGAGAGCTGTAGCTGTATGCAAAGTTTTTGCCTTGTTATAAAAAAATTGGCATATGCTAGGCAGTAATTAATGGCCTAACTACATATTAAGCACAGGCTGTTGTTTTTAAGTGCTTAATTTTGTTTTCTGGATGAAAATCAGCCCCATAGAGTACTAAACAGAAGAATCGCCTACAGCTGCCAGTTTTCCACCAGGAAGTTATTCCTGTGGCTGCTCCTGCTCCTGGCAGTGCTGTTTATAGCAGACAGTCCATTCAGGGGCAAATAGGAGATGGAGGAATTTGGATGAGGAACCACTGCAGAGTCCCAGTCAAGATCAGGATCATGTGAATAGTGTAACAAACAATACATAATATATTAATTGTTGTAAAATGGTGTAACTATTTGCAACAAAGAAATGGGCATAAAGAATCTAGGAAGAACTGTCTTCCCTGGAAAGACAGGGAATAATAACAACATCCTGAAAATGTGTTTGTCCCATAGAAGTATGATTCACAAAGAGCTTTTGCCAATAATCCTATTCTTAGGGTTTTTTAAAAAACAAAAACGTAGTGCTGTGGACATGGTAAGGGTGTGAGGTTCAAATGATATTAGTAGTCTGTTAAACTCTTCCTTAGGTGAAATATTTCCTTCATTGTGGAAACAAGAAATACATTTTCTTAGAATTTAACTGATGTTTCTGTCTTTGTGAAGCATCGTTTTATTTCTGCTTCTGGATATAAACTTTTTCATACTGCATTTTGAAGCTTAAAACTGGCATAAACACTGAATGCAAATTGGGCAAGAATTATGCTTAAATCTTTGGATAGCTTATCCTCCTGGAGGCAAAGAGTTCATAGTGACTTCACTGTCTGTGATATGGAGCCAAGTTTGTAAAAAAAATCATGGATACAGCTTGTGTTTAGTGAGGAGAGAACCTTACCATGAGCTTGGGTTCAAAAAACGTGCTCAGCCAAACCTTGACTTAGCTCAGTGCAGCACAGGAGTTAAAAGCACCAGGAGGAGCAAAGCAGCTGCAAGCTCCTCTCGAGGTGCCTGCCAAAATTTGGCTTACCATGTCATGCAGACCAGACCCTAGAAACAACTGGATACTACTGCAGACATTGTATTTCCTTTTCATGTTGAAAATTCACTATAATTTACCTAAAAATGTATTGTATTTGTATTCATAGAATGCAGAAGTTTCGGTTTTTGAAGTGAACATTCGCTTTGTTGGTGGGCTGCTTTCAGCATACTACCTTTCTGGAGAAGAGGTAAGAAAGATCATTTATGGTCTTCCATAGTAGCTCTAAATCTATAATACTGAGTAACAGGTTAAAGCCCAAAGTTTGGCTTAAGGGTCCGGAAGTTAGCCAACAACACACCAGGGACTGGCTAATTGGAGAAATGCTGCCAGCACATAAGTCTAGTGCTCAAAAGCTTGCACTACCTCCTCATACACTACCAGGCCGGGTTCAAAGCCCTTAACAACTTGGGTCTGGGATGCCTCAAGAATGGGAAGACCTAATCACTGAGCTCTTCAAGAGAGTCATAGAATCATAGAGTTGGGAGGGACTCAAGGGTTATTAGTCCAACCCCTCAATGCAGGAACTTCAGCTAAAGCATCCATGACAGATGGCCATCCAACCTCTGCTTAAAAACCTCCAAGGAAGGAGAGTCCATCATCTCTTGTGGGAGTCTGTGCCACTCCCAGACTCTCACTCCCAAAGTTCCTGTAAACTACCCTGTATGTACCGTATTTTCCACCCTATAGGGCGCACTGGCCCATAGGGCGCACTTATTTTTTTTGGGGGGGAAATAAAGGGGGGAATTATTTCCCCCCCCCTGAGGCCCCAAAGAGCAAAGAAGCCATGACAGCTAGTGGGATGGATCCCGCTAGCTGTCCTCGATTCATTTTTAGCCTCAGGGCTGGGGGTCTGGGAGCGATGGCGAGGTTGCACAACCTCGCCATCGCTCCCGGAGCTTGCGGGGCTGGGGAAGCCCGAGCTTCCCCCAACCCCAGCCCCCAAAACGGGTCCGGGAGCAATGGTGAGGTTGCGCTCAATCTCGCCATCGCTCCCGGAGCTTGCCGGGCTGAGGCGGGGGAAGCCCGAGCTTCCCCCGACCCCAGCCCCCAGAACAGGCTGCTATCCGCAAGCCTTGGGAGCCCAGCAGGAACTCCCGCCAGGCTCTCCAGGCTTGCAGATATCTTCCTGAAGCCCGGGGCGCACCCCACTGCGCTCCCCGGGTTTCAGGCTGCAGGCTGCTGTCCGCAAGTCTTGGGAGCCTGGCAGGAACTCCCGCCGGGCTCCCAAGACTTGCGGATAGCTTCCTGAAGCCTGGACAGCGAGAGGGGTCGGTGCGCACCGACCCCTCTCGCTCTCCAGGCTTCAGCGAAAGCCTGCATTCGCCCCATAGGACGCACACACATTTCCCCTTCATTTTTGGAGGGGCAAAAGTGTGTCCTATAGGGCGAAAAATACGGTACATACTCCAAATGAGGAGTTCATCCCCCATAACAAGTATGCAAATAACTTTGAGAGTCTAAAAAGGTGGATGTTCCCTTTTTCTTTCTTACATACACAGTAGTTGAAAAGACAAAAATGGGAATTCTTTTGCTTTTCTTTGAGAAGTCTTGGGATATTGTTCTTAGGGTGCCTGTACTTAAGTGTAGGGTTGCAGCAGGGCAGGGAGACAGTGTGAGCTTGCGCTGTATCATGCTGCCTAAAATCAGCACAACTATTTTTCCCTGACGGCAGGATTCAGCTTATGAGTCCCATCAGCAGAGACCTTGTACAAGGTCTTCTGTTTGCATAATGGGGCTTCTCCCTGGTCAACTCACCACACTGCTCCCCACCTCCAAAATTTGCTCGGTGGGGACTTGGAAGAACCAATGGAACAGCACACAATAGAAGGAGAGAGGAAATATTCCCATGCAGCAAATGTGGTGTTCAGTTTCTCTGAATTTCCTTCTTGATGCTGTGCTGTAGACTCCATCTTACTTGTGGTAACACTTTCACCAACTTTACACCATCAGGCAACTTTGTCTGATAGCCTCCGCTTTACATCCGCAGTTTTCTGGTCCCACAGCAAACTTTGCTTATGTTCCATACATTACACCATTTTGTGGTTATCAGTATTATATCCATATTTTATTAGGATCTCTGAGATTGTGAAGTAATTTGACTTGTCCTAAATGTAATTTGGCTTCTAAGAATGGAGACCTTTTCATGTGTCTCCCTGAAAGAATAAATTACTTCAACTACTTAATAGATAAAACAGTAGGAAAATGACATTACAATTAACTGTTAACACCTGCATACCAAATTGGATTGCTACTTAAAAGATGCAACAGTTCAGAGCATTGAATTTGGACATTATTTATTTAAGGTAAATACCTGCTTATTGAAACTGAAGAAAATGCTAGGGGTGTGTATAAACCACAAGATTCGGTTTGGACCCCACTTCATTGGTTTGGAAAAGAGCAACATTTGATCCCTTCTAAGTGGATGAATCCTGCCAAATTTCAGAAGGATAGCTGTAGCAGTTCTGCAACACAGCCTTTGCAGATTTCACATTGTGGTAACCAGGCTATCGGGTTGGGTCTATGGCCCCACCTAGTGGTTGAAAGGCAGGACAACATATTGGGATGTAGATCGCTCCCAATATGCCTTTGACGAAAGCTGTACACATCTTCTCTGGCTCCTGTTACTGATTTCTCCTCAGGTGTTTCCTCTGTCTCTTTAAAGCTTATTTTTTCTAATTATTCTTTATGTGAGTGGTATGTGGCATGATGTGTTTTCCAGAGTGTTTTTGTCTGTTTGGTTGGTATGATTGAGGGTTGGTTGTTGTTTTTTCCTCCTCAGCTTTGTCTTTTACCAGTCACTATTTTGTTTGGTTTCCCAACTTTACTCCTGTCCACCATCTTTACTGCTGTCTTGTTACTTTCCTTTCTTGACCGCTTTTCCTTTGCCCGGCGTGTGTGTGAATCCCAATTGTGTGTTCCCTTTCCCCCTTCCTTTCTGTCTTCTACTGCTTTGGGAGACGAGATTGAAGTGATTTGCCAGACTTTGCATCTGATCCCACTTTGGGGCATCCCCATCGCCTGGGTATAGCCTGTTGGATTAACCACACCTATATTCTTGGTGTGTGCGTTACACCTGAGCTGGCGGGCACTTTACTGTAGGGCAACAATTTTATTATGAAGATGTTGTACATTGTAGAGGTTTCCCTAGGAAAGTAACTTGCAAAATTTCAGGGCGTTGAGTGCCGTGGCTAGGGAGTTATGATGAATGAAAGAAACAGCTTCAGGCTTGTGTTGTGCTCAGTTGGCACCAAAAGTCACAGAAACTAAGCACAAAGCTGATTTGATAGGAGTGGATGTTTTTGGCATGTGGCACAAAGGCAGAAGGGCTTTAATGTTTAGTGTTTTCCAAGCAGTCACCACTGGCAGAGCACAAAGAATTGACAAAAAGCACAGAAGAGACAAAAACTAGGTGATGTATTCAGCATCCCGTCTCCCAAAGCACTGTGATTAGAGAGCCCTGGTAAAATGATGTCATCTGATTAAAAGCTAGACCTGTCTGTCACAAAAGACACCTCCCTCTTCCAGCTCTGGCATTTTTCTTCTATGACAAACTAGAGGAGAAATTTTTGGAGACTCAGTTTGCTGTGATTAAACATCTGAATTCCCATAGTGCTTTGTAGAGATCCACTTCAGACAAACCTTTTTGAAGTGGCTCTGCTTCGGTTCTTGATTCAGGATTTGTCAATCATTTGTGCAGTCCTAGATAATTCAATTTTTGTGACACTGAACCTGCATTTTTATTTCGTTGGAATAAATGTTTTTCTGTTTGTCATGAATTGACCTTAGATCAGCTAAAGATTGCAGTCCCTGGTGTTCTAAAGCCAACAAAACAAGTATTGACCAGTTAGATGTAAAGTTTTGTTCTGCTAAGAGATTAAAGGTTGATCAGGCAAAAGATTGTGTATGTAACCAAGTAGCAAAACTTACAGGGCACTTCGTGGAACTTTCAGTGTCTCCTCCAGACTAAGGTTCTTTTCAAGTAATATGTACATAAGAATTTTATTTAGAGCAATGACTTTCATGTGCATTGAGTTATCTGCAAACTCTGTGCCCTGTCTACATTTTTCATTTTTCTTCTCTGTGTTTTTACAGGGAATTTTAGTTACATAAAGAAAAAAAATCTTTCCTTAGGTTTATAATCCATTTGTGTCATTCAAATAGGTAAGGCGTCTCTTAGCAGAATGGGGAAGGAAGCAGTTTTCAGCTATTCCCCCTTTCATCAACCTCTCTCTAAATTTACTCCAGATCGTCCTCCCAATCCTTCAGAGCAGATTTAGGGAGGCATGGCGGATTGCAGAGAGAGAGGGAGTAGCTGACAAGTGCTTCCTTCCCCATTCTGCTAACAGAAGTTTTACTGTTAGCTGAATTAAACTTTTTTCCACTGGGTTTTTGCTCCTCTTCTCATAAGATAACAAAACCTAATTAGCAAATTGCAATAGTCATTTTTTGGTAATGCGAGCAAAATCTGGACATATGAAGTGTTTTCTGTTCCTAACTCTGCTTTGTGCCAATGTAATTCATCGTTCTCCATTCATCTTTAAGTGCTGGCGAACAGAGGCATAGATTAGAGGCAACGGATTCAAGTGGGTGAACTGTCAGATCCACTCAGTTTAGTTACCAGCATTCTTGAAAAAACTACCTGTGCACATGAATGAAATTGGCAAGTCTTGTCTAGAACCAGTACCCTGATGTGGTGATAGACTGCACTTGTCTATTGGATGGGTTTGAAGGATGGCTACTAGAGCACATGCAAATAAATGTGTGAATCATTGGTGGTAAATCACATTAGCTTGATTTAGTTTGATTTTATGTTGTATGCCTCCCACGGATCACTATGTGAAGGGTGGGTTTATAAATCGGGAACTAAATAATAAAATGCAGGATTGTCTGAATGAAGAATAGAGTTGTATGTTGTACATAATTTTTATGGGTTGATGAAAAGAGGAAGTGTGAAATTATTTTTTCTTTGTTGGAGTTATGGATTTTTTATGTTCAATTTTTATTCTATTTTGTTTTTCATATATGTAATCTATTCTGGGGTCTACAAGTCTCATAAATGAATGGATGGGTGTACAAGCAGAGCAATTTCAGAGATTTTCCAGGACCCTTTCCAAGAATGTTCAGCTTTCACTTAAAAATTAGAACAAAGCTTCTAACTCGTTTTGTTATGGGAAAGTGTCCATGAAGTATTCCAAATCCTACTTACCATGTCTTGGAGAATGGCTAATGTGACTCTGACCTGGGAGAGTTCCACAGCTCCAGGTGAATTAGATTTTATTGTTTCTTGATTTGTCTGACTATTGCTGATTTTAATTTTACAGGTATTTCGGAAGAAAGCAGTAGAACTAGGAGAGAAACTGCTTCCAGCGTTTAACACGCCAACAGGAATTCCTTGGGCATTGTTAAATATCAAAAGGTAAAAACAAGGAATAGCTTCTGTTTGCCCTTTATTTATTGGGATGGACAATCAGGCGACAATTTTCTGTATTATCTTACCTTTTAGGCTCCTGGCTTGTGTGAATACCTAACACGAGATGACACATAATTGCTCTCTCGTTTTCCTCATTTGTTGCAATTTGCAGACATTCTGCAAACTGAAACAACTTTTGTGGTCTCAGTTGAATAGAAGTCCAGTCTTCTCAAAGTCTACTCTGAATATTTGTAAGGAGGTAGTGAAGCCGCAGTATTCTAGGTTTAAAGTTAATATGCCTGAATTTCACATTGAGACTTTCTAAAATTGGTGTAACTTAATTATTTCAATTCCTTTCTTAATTTACTTCAACTGGCAAATGGTAAATTAATTAACTAACTAGTGTATGTTTTTTTAGGCACACCCATGCTCTTATGTTGGTCATCTTTTTATGACCAAGGACAGTGCAAATATTTACTCTTCTTTTTATTGCAATTTTTAAATCAATATATACTAATTGCACCCTCCTTCTCAAAGTGTGTGACATGGCGAAAATAGACAGACTTGAGGGAACTCAAGGCTTGTTGAAGTACCAGATTTATTTTTATTTATGGTTTTTTTTAAAAAAAAAAAACCTTCAGAAGAGAACACAAACCACTCATTGAGGTGTGAGCATGCTCAGAGGGCACAGAATGGTGACTGACTGAGGGGTGGAGGGTAGAATTCAAAACAGGAAGGAGAATTGAATGGCATATTCTGAAAAGGAAATCACTGGCAGGAATACTGAATGGGAACACACTACACACTGTGACTTTGTCAGGGATCACACTTATATTCAGTCTGTTTTCAGGTTTCTTTGCTACTTGGAAGGGTTGTACAAACTGTTGACAGTAGAAGTCAGTAGGGCTGTGTTACTGACCTGTCTTCCCAATGCCAACAGCTATGTTGAATGAATTGCCTTTTAATCTATTTGACTTCCCTGCGGCTTTGGAGTGGTTCTGGTACTGAATCTCCTTATTATACAAGATGCTGTTGTAGGGGGACTTAGATCTAAAAGATTTCTTTTTCAGAGATAATTTATTATCATCACACGGCTCATAGAATAACAGACTCATATTCATGGTTCTCTGATTTAGTGTTCAGCTTGCTTTTGCTTTAGGGAACTGCTTTAAGGCTGGCTCTCACTGTTACATACTATCTTACAGCTTTCTTATATTTTATTCCCCCCTGCTATGTGTGAAACTCCAGGAAAAATGATTAATCAAACCCTTAGCACATAAAGCAATGGGAAACTTGTATTGTTTGCCTTTATTAATCAGTGCTACTTAAGTGTATTCTGAAAGATGATAAAAAGTATGTTTGAGATTTACAGGAGCTGGAATGTACTTCCTAAGGAGGAACTAAGCTATAAACTCAATACCTAAAGAAGTATGTACGTACTTAAAATGCACTGGGATCTGATTTTTTCAATAATTAAATTGCCTTCATGTACCTGCTTCTGTTGTGCTAATCTAGGAAAACATTGACTAATCATATTTAAAAGCAGAATTTTTTTGTCCGACATGTTTATTCATTCATATATAAACAGATGCACTACACACAAGACAATAAGCCAAGGATGACTATAAAGATCTAAATCAGCCATCTATACATCTGAGGTGGTTCACGCCACAGAAAGAGACCAAACAGCTTACGGCTTTTTACTGAAGGGATGTGTTGCAGCAAGTGTATGAGTAAGATGGGGAAAGGATATGCCTTGCTCCTCCTATCTTTCTCAAACCCATGCACATTTCCTCAGGGGTGTAGCATGGGTCGCCGGTGCCCTGGGAGGGGCAAGTATTGTGCCCCCTAGTGGACTGGCCAGCAGTCAGTCCCTTCGCCGGCCAGCATCCAATCAAGGGAATCTCTCCTTGCAAACTAGCCCCAACCTAAGAACAGAGATAAGGCAGAGAAACGGAAGCCAGGAGCTTTGCTGTGTAACCTCGTCGTCCTGTCCCTGCAGCGAGGTGCTCTGGGCAACGCACATGGCTCTGGCAGTGCTTTCTCCATCCCTCCCTCTTGGCCATCCCAGGGGCGGAGCATGCACAAGTGTCCCTTTGCCAGCCATGAGGAAAAGGAGGTGCTGCCCCAGCCCTGAAGGCCCGGCCTGTGCACGGTTTGCCTCCCCACAGCTCCGGCCTTGATGAGGGAGCTGGTGGTGGTGGTGCCTGATTGCACCCCCTCAGAAACTTGTGCCCAGGGCTACACCCTTCCTTTCCCCCGCCCCCCACTGCACTACTGCATTTCCTCATTCATGCATGGGACAAAGATTGGGTGTTCTCATTTACTGAGTTCAGTGGAACTTACTTGAGGTAAATGTGCATTTAATTGCAACCTAAATGTATATGTAGGGCAAGAAATACCGTATTTTTCGCCCTATAGGACGCACCGTCCCATAAGGCACACCTAGTTTTTTTGGGGGGGAAATAAAGGGGAAAAAACTATTTCCCCCCAGGCGCGGGGCTGGGGCGGGGGAGGCCCAAGCTTCCCCCGACCCCAGTCCCCAAACAGGCAGCTCTCTGCAAGCCGTGGGAGCCCAACGCTGGCTCCCGCTTCTTGCTGAGAGGTCCGCGAAGCCTGGACATGCTGAGCTCAGCGAGGGCAGGCTTCAGCATGCAGGCAACTCTCCGCAAGCAGCGGGAGCGCTCCTGCTGCTTGCGGAGAGGTCCGCGAAGCTTGGAGAGTGAGAGGGGTTGGTGCGCACCGACCCCTCTCGCTCTCCAGGCTTCAGTGAAAGCCTGCATTCATCCCATAGGACACACACACATTTCCCCTTCATTTTTGGAGGGGGAAAAGTGCGTCCTATAGGGCAAAAAATACGGTAACTTATAGTTTCTGTTGATTCCTGCATATTTGCCTACAACTGCAGGTGAAATATTCAAATAAAGCCATGTTGGAGAAACTCCTTAACTATTATTTTCCATTCAGTTGTTTCACCAAAGTAGCTAAATGTTTATGAAATGTATGTAAATACAGTATTATTTATTTTTTTAAATGCATATTTCTACTACTGGCTGAAATTACCCATGCCTGCCCCACATTTGACGTGCTTCATACACCTTGGCTCCAACTGATTATCTGAAACTCTTCAGCAGCACTATTCGTGTAATTTGTTACAAAAAAATCCCTGAATTTAAGCCCACATACTTTGAAAGCATAAATACCTGAAGAATTTTAATGAATGCCCCTCTGGCAGGAAGAAAGTGCAGATCTTTGTTTCTGTCCTTCTGGTATTTTCATCTCTTTGACAGTTGAGTTTGCTATCTTTATTTCAACCTATGCATAAAAAATAGTTATTAGTTTCTTGAACTTATCTCATGGTAATGAAAGTAAAATAAATCCCAGGCATGAAGTGCTGCACATTTTTCTTCGGGTTTCCAAGTAGACACTGAGCGGTGTTGATGTATCTCCATTTTGTTGAGAGAGAATAATAAATCATAAGCAGCTATGAAAATATACATAGCTAAAAGTTCAGCCCATGCATATTTTACCTAGCTGTCCCACTGCATTCAGTGGGTCATAGTCTTAGGAAACATGCACAGGATTGCAGACTAAATCTCTTGCTACTGGTTCTTCTACTGTAATTTATATTTATTTAGATAAGATTTTTAAAAAAAACTTATACACATAATTTAAGATGGTTTACAACAAATAGATCAGATTCACATTAAAGCCCCAGTAAAGGCAAAATGCATTCAAGAACAGCTGAAAAGAAACAGGAAGCAGAGATAAAACTGTCTCTTCAGATAGTCGATCAGCAAAAGCCAGCTGAAAGAAAAGCATCTTCACAAACCCATGGAAAACAAGAGGATGAACAACCTAGGCTTCAGCAGACATGTTGCACAATGTGGGGGCTGCCCACTGAGAAAGCCTTGCTATCTTCACAGTAAAATAAGTCTCCCTGATGGATGGGAGTCTCTCCCATAGCTTAGCAACACACAGGCGAAGGCATTCCATCAGATATCTTAAGCCAGAGCCATTTGGGGTTTTAAAAACCATCTCTGATATTTTGACTTGTACATGAAAATAAATATGTAACCAGTGCAGTTGTCACAGGATAGGTGTAGCCTGATCCAGGGGTGAGCTCCCACAAACATTCTTGCTGCTCCATTCTGGACTGGTTGAAGCTTCTTGCAGTCTGCAAAGGTACCCCCATGTAGAGTCCATTGCCATAGCCAGGTCTGATTTACTTTCATGCAAGGATGTACATGATAATATAAGCATACTGAGAATATTTGTTTTGTTGCAAAATAGTGTCTTGGCCAGGATCATTTTTAAATCAAGTTTTGCCCAAGGCCTCAAAAACTGAATTCCATTTTGTTCAGCTGACTCTTAAAAGAGGTTGCCTTATTGCTTTCATCAGAGATTTCAAAGTAAACGCATCATGTATTGAACTTGTGGACCTAGAAATCCTTGGTGCTTTCTATTTTGGAAGTTCTTATTGTTAACCACAATGTAAAATAAGTAACAGAAGATTCACACAGAAAGCTTTTTAATGTAATATTTGGTTTCTATTTCACTGGAAGGTCAATGCTTTGTTTAACAGCCCATGCTTTGTATCAGGTATAGCATGAAGTATAATATCCTAGTTTAAAGTTTTGAAAAGAGACTCCATTTTTATACAACTTTCTATTTTGAAAGTAAACTACATGGATTTTTTGCCATAATGGTTTCACACACCTTTGAAGAAAAGAAATACAGGTTTCGCACCAGTTGTAGTCACGTCAAGAGTTCACTCATGTGGATAGCCTGAGATGACAGACTAGTAAGTTCCATGCAAGAGCTGGAAGAGACTACCAAGGTTGGATGCTGGTTCAGTTTTCATCACATAAAGCTGGCCAAGTGTGACAAGGAGTCAACGTCCATTGGGCATAAGCACCTTTGAACTAATTTGGGCTTATTTCATAGGATTGAGGCTGTTAGACAAGTTCACTCAAGGAAGCATGTGACAGTAATGTATGGTACTCTGGAGGAAAGAGAAGATCTGCTTGGGAAGGGCTAGTATCTCTAAGCCTTCTCCTTCATGGTCTGTGTATAACAAGCTTATTGCTAAATTGGGCATCCTCTCAACTTGCAATAGTACCAAAGCAGTGCAGATAGGTTAAATGTGCTAATGTTGAAAAGGAACTGAATAATACATTTTATTTTGGCTCCATCCTATAGTTACAAATAGCTAATTTAGGTGAACAGCGCTCTTTGGAGGGTATTCAGGTTCACATAAAAATGATTTGGTAATGCAGCTCTTCTAAGTATTGTGAACTAGGTATACTCCAAAGGAAGTGCTGCTCTGACTGCTTAACAGCATTAACAGGAAATAAAAGCAAAGTACATGTGAACATTGAAGAGATGCAAATGTGATTAAATAAGAGGCTGCGTATTAGGGGCTTTTTATTGCGTTTAGCATTTAGTATTCAGGGCTTTTATGTTTCTTGTCAAGCTACTACGTAGTTTATGATGTTGTAACTTTTATTTCTCAATCTCACATCACTTTTTTTTTCCTTTTTAGTGGCATTGGTCGCAACTGGCCCTGGGCTTCAGGAGGAAGCAGTATTTTGGCGGAATTTGGAACTCTGCATTTGGAATTTATGCATCTAAGCCACTTATCTGGAAATCCAGTGTTTGCTGAAAAGGTCAGTTAAGAGTTTTTGCCAGTAGTTGCATCACACTTTTGGAAGTGTGACAATTGCCAGTTGTCGGGAATATCTCCATTTTTGTTCTTTGGATCCTCTGAACTTATTTTCTGAGTACAAATGATTTGGTTTCCAGCACTTCTTTCAAATGTTTTATGATAGTAGGATGGTAGAAGTGTACACATTTTAAGTATCTTAGGTTGACCTTGTACTGCAAACAAGGGAGAGAAAGTGTGTGTGGATTTTCTCTGCATTAGGTTTTTTTGTATCCAGCTTATTAGTAGTTTCACAGGTAGTAATCATCCCTAAATCATGTTGTGCTTGCCTGCTATGGCACAACAGTCTGTTTTAGGTGCTGATTCAAAAGAAATGTTTTCCAACTAACTTGAGTGTGGGATTAAAAACATAGGGCTTATTAGTATATTTCACCCTATCAGAGGAAGCCCTGTGTAGCTGCTTTTGCAGTAAGGCCTCCCCTTGTGTGCACCCATGAAATTGGCTCTGAAGTGGTTGGGTGATCCCCTAGAGTAGCACATGGGCGGATGGACACCCTTCCGCCTGGCAAGCTGATATAGTTGCTCAGATGAAACATTTGTAATAGCCCAACATGAAACACAACCCATAATTGCCCCCAATACATTCTGTATTACAAACATATGCTTCATTTGTATATAATGATAAGCAGTTAACAAATTAGCCTGTTCGTCCAGGCCAGGCTCTTCCACTTCTCTGCTCTCTTAGTAGATCAGGGAAACAAACCACACAGGGCTGCTTTGTCCAAAGCAGCACTCTTGGTTTGCCTCTCTCTATCTCTCTCCCTCCCCGCCCCCCTCTCTCCAAACCACGATCTGCAACTAAGAACAAACCTTGGCTTCGGGTTTAGAGAGTGAAACAAACAGCTGGTTTGGATATAATGCTAAGCCAACCAGTTTGTGGTTTGTTTCCTTGCTCAGCTCAAGGAGCAGCAAAACAGGATTGCTAGGACAGCAAGCAGCTTCTGCACAGGTTATTTGCATTTTTTAACTATAGTTACTGAATACCCAAGTTCAAATGCAGCCATAGGTTCTCAAACATATATTGAGGAGTTACGGAACCAGATTACTTTTCAGCTAATGTTCAACACTAATCTAGCAAGAAGTCATTAATTAGCTACACGAAATAGCTCTGGACGATGTCCATCCCAGTATGGGCTGTGTGAGAGAGTGGGACAGGGGGAGAGTCCAAGCCAGTATAAAATGATGGCTTGAATCCTAACAACTCATCTGCAAATGGAAGAGTTGCTTCTGTTTATATAGGCAACTAGAATCCTTCAGAAGGTCTGGTTGGAGTATGGGCAGGGCAGCATTTTTGTCAATCTCCTCTTCCCATTTTGTTGCTTCTCGTGATTTTCAAGCAGATTTTCAAGGGGCTGCAGTGGGAAGGAAAGATTGGCAAAAAGCATTTCCTCTCTCCTCCTTCCTTTTCACTGTGGAATGTGTCCCAAAAGCAAAACTCTGCTCATGAGACTATTAGCAGAAGTTTAGTTAGAATATAATCCAGTACTCTTGAAAGACTTGCTTCCCTTAAGTTTGAATAGCCATACATTTCTTTTCTTTTTGCAAAGAATAAATTCTTTATGTAAAATACACCAAAAAGTGTGCATGTGAAACACCATGTTTGTTTTTGTTATTTGACATAGGTTATGAACATAAGAAAAGTTTTAAAACGATTGGATAAGCCAGAAGGTCTTTATCCTAATTACCTAAATCCAAGTAGTGGTCAATGGGGTCAACGTAAGTATACCATTTTCACTGGCGGCATGCACACATTTCAGTTATTTTGTTTAAAGACAAAACATTTAAAAGACTTCTTAAAAAGCTACTTGAACTATACTGTCAATGTGGCTTTTGTTTGTCCCTTCATTACTTGTGTTTGTTTATAACATGTACACTAAATATACTCTGAACCGAAATAGTTATGATAGTTTTGTTTTCATGAAATAGAAATGCATTTTCATAATTTAGATGTGGTTATAGCAAAATTGTCCTGTTCATGCAAGCACAATGAGTCTCCCCTCCCTCTCCCTCTCTGGAGGGATTTGGGAACACTCAGAAAAGAATGGTGGGTTGCATGGGGGAGAAGAGGGAGGGGAAATTATCTTGTGCAGGTGGGACGTTTTGTGAATGGGACAATTCTTTTGGACACAGTTCAATACAAATGCAGCAGTCATCTTGAGAGCACATGTATCTATTTTACTTGTTAATTATAAATATTTAACAAAAGATTTACTGATACAAAATTTCAAAATTCATAAGGTGTTATCGCAGACACATTTATTTGATTTGCTGCTCTGGTTGTAAATCTGGATCAGGCTTTGTCTAATTTTACAAATTTCCAAAATCACATTGACTTGCATTGCAGAATAAAAGCTACAATAACTTGCTTTTTTGACATAGAAACATGTAAACTTTGGGGCATGGTAACCTCTCTAGAGGGGAGTAACTGCCTAGTTGCAGAAAGAGAGCTGCAGGTCTTTTTGTGCTGTACACCTTTAAAATTTGCTTTTCAAAAAAAGTAATTAAAAAAATTAGACTCAGTGCTCAGTCATGTCATTTCTCATGCTCCTGTGTTTGCTAATAAATTATGATAATATTGCATTCAGTATGCTGTGGCCACAAGGTGTGGCTGGATGGCAAATACAGTGGTACCTTGGTTCTCAAACTTAGTCCGTTACAAAACCAAAGCGTTACAAAACAAAGGTGTGCTTTCCCATAGAAAGTAATGCAAAACGGATTAATCTGTTCCAGACTTTTAAAAACAACCCCGAAAACAGCAATTTAACATGAATTTTACTATCTATCGAGACCATTGATCTATAAAATGAAAGCAATAATCAATGTACTGTACTATAAAATAAATAAGACAGTATTGTAGATGATAAAAATTAAAATTATTATTTTTTCTTACCTGCACTGATGATAGTCATTGTTGGATGGGGGGCTTTTATCCATTTCCGCAGTCACACAATCAATCAGTAGCTGAACTGGGTTCCACACAGTCACAAAAACAAGTTAACCGAAAAAGCCTCAGAAACAAAAACACAAATTTAATCCATTCTGGAAGTCCAATGTTCGAAAACCAAGACACAGCTTCTGATTGGTACAGGTGCCCCAGAAACAATAGCTGACAGCCGCATCAGATGTTCGGCTTCTGAAAAACATTTGAAAACAGGAACACTTGCTTCCAGATTTTCAGCATTTGAGAACCAAGGTAGCACTGTAGAGATAAAAAGGTAAAACACCTCTAGTCTACAAAACACAAGCTAGATCCTTCTTGTAGTTTGTGGTTGGCAATAGATAATCAAAATGCAATATTCTTAGCAATGAGACGATAATAAAATAAAAAACAAAACGGCAAACATTTCAAAACAAACAAACAAGGGAACTGGGATTGTGTGACAAACGAGAGAAAACAAACACAAGCTGAAGAAATGCAACCAAACCCAGCAAATGCTTTATAAGAGACAGGACTTCCAAAAGTGTTTCTCATTTTAAGACTTCTCATACACACCAGGAGCCTTCTAGGTAGCCCTGCAGCATGCATGAAGCTCATCCCTGTAAGCCTGTGATTAGCAAATGTTTGGTAGGAGGAGATCATGCTACCCTTCCTCCAGATCCCCTTCTTTCCACACTAGAATTCTTATATGGTATTGTAATTAATAATTGAAACATTGGCCTGGCTTTCTGTGAGACTGTTTGGAGCTACAGATTGGCGTAAATCTGTACAAATATTTTTGGGAAAGCCCATTTGCCCTGTAGTGATTTGTTGCTGCTTCTACCCACTCTAGGCAGGACACAAAACAACCTGATTTAGTTTGGACTTTGGGCTTTGGTTGAATCTGGTGCACACCCTACCTTTTACTAAATACCACCAAAATGTTGACACTGGGCCTTAGAGAATATTGAGTCTGAAACAATAGCCACTGTGAGGCAAAATATTTTCTACTACAATTAGACCAGCAGTACTATAGTTCCGAATGTCGGAACTATTTTATTGCTATTGTTCCTGTACATTTATTTAGCCTTTGTTACTTCAGTTGCAAATTGAAAGTGATTTTCAGCGTCATGGGTTATTAGATTTGTCTCTAGCAGTAATGGATATAATAGCAGGACTTATTATTGATGAGACTCTGCTTGTGCTATTTAGTCTGCAAATGTCAAGAGTTTCTGAGGTAATTCATTTAGGAAACTGCAAAGGTCATTTAAATGCTGCTATTCAGAGATCAACCTTCCATCACAGAGAGTGCACTCATTCTTCTGAGAAAAGCTTCTTTCTTCTTTGTATTGTGGACACTCATGTAATTAATGAGGTATTTCTTTACTTTAAAAAAAGTGTTCTGTTTTGTTAGTTCTTCGTAATTCTATCTTGCCATCACAGAACATTTCTTTGGAAATGGAGAGCAAAGGTAACATTTCAGAAAACTAAATACCAGGTCACAGGCTGATAGTTAAAGATGCACACTGTGAAGGTGAAACCTTTAATAGGAAAAAGTAGGCCATATTACTTGTTTGGTTTTAAGCCTTAAAGAGTAAACAAGCATGTCTGTCATTTCAATTTTGAAGGCATAATTTGGAAAGGAAGAACTTCATGAAGTTAAATAGACTTCTTTTCAGGATATTTGGTATAGGTGTGAAAGAGAAAGCTGCCCCCCATCCCTCCCAGAATAGACATACTCCTCAATTTTCCAGATTTCATTTAATATAAATAAATTTCTGGTCCATACGGGGCACATTGCTCCAGCAGTATTCTGCTCATTAGCTATGTGAAACACTTACTTTATTCTTCCTTTCACTGTTTTGCTGTGATTGAAGTCATAGCAATGACTGACATTTAGGAAATCTGCCATTATGGTCAATGACCAGAATTTTTTTGCAAATATATAAAATATCAAGGAAAACAAAATAAAGAGCCCTAACAATAAAATCACTAGTACAGTGGTACCTTGGGTTAAGAACTTAATTCGTTCTGGAAACTGGAAACTGTTCTTAACCTGAAGCACCACTTTAGCTAATGGGGCCTCCCGCTACCACCGCGCTGCTGCTGCACGATTTCTGTTCTCATCCTGAAGCAAAGTTCTTAACCCGAGGTACTATTTCTGGGTTAGCGGAGTCTGTAACCCGAGGCACCACTGTAACTGTATCATACTATAAAAGCACCAGACACGGAAAACAAAATGATGTTTGCTACAATTAGTCCCTGGTGACTAATTTACATGCAGCAGCACAGTATTTAGCCACCTTAGAAGAGGTAGATGCACTATGATCTGGAAAAAGAAAGAAAGCATAAAATGTATCTCATCATCCTAGAAATATTCATTTAAAAGGTTCAATAAAACTCTTAAGTGTAGCATTGCCTCCTATTTAACCTAAAGGAGAATCAACTTGCAAAATCAAACAACATGGCTTAAAATCAAACCTAAAGAGTCAACTTAAAATTAGACTGGTTCACCTTTTTAAACCCAGATGACGGTATGCATTGCATTTGAACCATGTGTCCGTCCCACTTATAGAACAGAAAGAATAGAATGAGTTCATCAAATCAGGTTGAATGGGAGGACTTTTTAACTTTATGTTAGGGGTAGAGTTCAGCTAAATATGCCAAATGCTTGACATTCTTTCATGCTCGCAGAGCACTAAATTTTGAAGTAATACAATACAGAGTGATTGGATTTATATATAATCAGCTTATCAAAAAGTGTTGTTTGTAGAGCACTTTTATTCTGAATAATGGCTTGCAGCCCAATCCTTTGCATATCTACATGGAAGTCAGCCTCACTTTGTTCAATGGCAATTACACCTAGATAAGTGTGCGCAGGGTTACAAATTAAAATAATTTCTTGGGTTTCTGGCTTTACTGTGCAAAGAGTTATTTTGCAGTTCATCTTTAAAATTAGGTGGGGAGTGTACAGACACTTAAATTGAAGGTGAAATTAGTTTAGAGTGCTTTTCTGTTTGTTTCTTTTCAGATCATGTGTCAATTGGAGGGCTTGGAGATAGCTTTTATGAATATTTGCTGAAGGCATGGCTAATGTCAGACAAGACAGATGAAGAAGGCATGCAGATGTATTATGATGCTGTTCAGGTAAATGAAATATATAAATCTACTTAAGATTTTCTAATATGAAACACCTTCTAAAGAAAGGGGTTTTGCAGCATATGTTAAGTGTCTGGATTGTTTAAATGTTTTCAACAATAAATTTTGATTGAATATGTATTCCTTTAAACAAAACTTTTAAGTATATTCATCTACTTTACATGAATGTCATTGTTCCTAATTTATAAATAGACTGTGATTTCCTCCTACATCTGTCTTCACATCGTACTGATTATGTACCTGTGTCTGGTGGTCATATTCCCAGTTTCCCTCTAGTTGTAAGATTAGCCGAAGCCTATTTATCTGTGAAAAGAGGTACAGTACTAACAAAGCATATAATTTACTCCATGCTTGGCAGTAGAAAAAATTTGTAAATGTAATGGGTTTGACCCATAGACAGACTCTGCTCGCATGCCAATGATTTCCCAAACTCCTCCCCTCAGAAGCTGCTCCCAGGATCGAGGGTCCTTTCAGAATGGTGTGTGATAGGGCATGAGGAAGCAGGACTGCTCACACAAAACATCTCTTGAACCAGACCTACATGGTTATTAAACATGTGTCAATTCTGTTTCAAAACATCATGACAGCACATTTTTCAATAGCTTTTATGTTGACAACATTAGTTGACGGAATGTGTGTAGTGGCCTTGCAGGATTCCCCCCCCCCCCCCAATGGCTACAAGGAACAGCAATAACTAAATATTGAAAATCTGTTATTTCTGAATGAAGCCATCACTGGCTGTTGTGACTAAAATGTATCTTTGTGACTGTTCAAAGATGGTGGGTTTTTAAAAGCAGTCCTGTAGCCCTCAGGTAAAGGGAAGCATAATAAGTTGGGTTTCCATCTTTTTAAAAAGTTTAATCAGATATGTCAACTAAGCCTATGCTGTACAGAGGCCACTGCATATGTGAAACACTAGTAACATACTGTGTGTGCCGAAATCTGCCCTTGCCATGACAGCTGCTCATTCTTCATGAAATACTATACCAACCTATGGAAGTCGCTTATGGGGAGGGGTACTGCTGCCAGGCAGACTAAGAAGCCCCTAAATCTTTTCACATTAGAGTTCAAGAATGCTAGAGTAGATACTATCTGGATCTGGCAAGTTGTTTATTTTAAATATGTCAGTAAGGCCTAGAATTTTGTCCTTTGTCACTATTTGCCTCGGTTCTTCATGTCTCTCCCTGAAAATGTCACTTCAGGCAGTAAAGACAGACACAACAAATGTACCGTATTTTTTGCTCTATAAGACTCACTTTTTCCCTCCTAAAAAGTAAGGGGAAATGTGTGCGCGTCTTATGGAGCGAAAGCAGGCTGCGCAGCTATCCCAGAAGCCAGAACAACAAGAGGGATTGCTGCTTTCGCTGCACAGCGATCCCTCTTGCTGTTCTGGCTTCTGATATTCAGACTATTTTTTTTCTTGTTTTCCTCCTCCAAAAACTAGGTGCGTCTTATGGTCTGGTATAGAGCGAAAAATACGGTATTCAGCTCCTTTGTACACTCCTTTTCCTCCCCTGCTTTCTATTGATGCAGCCACCTGCCTAGCTGGTTTCCTGCTTCTGATGTATTTAAAGACTATTTTATTGTTTGTCTTAATGTTTTTAGCAACATGCTTCCTTTTTACAACCATTACCGTCTGCTAGCATTTTTGTACAAATTTGTTTTTCATATTGTTCTAATTTGGGCAACGTTTCTAGTTTCTGAGGGAAGCCTTCCTGTCTCAAAAGAACTTCCTTGATTCTTCTTGTTAACTATGACAACATCCTCTGGTACCCTTTCTGATCTGCAGTATGCCTTCCAGCTGAGCGTCTATTTCTAATACAGAAATATCTTTGCATTTTTCTAGTCTATCGAAACCCATCTGCTCCGAAAATCTAGCACTGGTTTGATGTACATTGCTGAGTGGAAGGGTGGGCTGCTTGAACACAAAATGGGCCACCTCACTTGCTTTGCTGGAGGGATGTTCGTTCTGGGTGCAGATGGAGCACCTGCTGATAAAACTGGACGTCACATTGAACTTGGTGCTGAAATTGCCCGCACATGTCATGAGTCTTATGATCGCACAAGTAAGCATTAAACTTTGTGGAGTAGCTCTTTTCCAGAGAGGGTTTTTTCCCAAAAAACATGCCCATTTCTATATTGATGGTTAGTGCTGTGCATTTTGCTTTCCCCCACCCCAACATAATTAATACATTTTACTTTTTCTGCATTGAATTTGTATTACTTGTCATCACAGAATCGCAGACTTGTAGAGTTGGAAGGGTCCACGAGGGTCATCTATTATTTTTATGTCCCTTCACCACCAAATCCCAGAGCAGATTGACGTGCAGCGTAAATTAATAATGCAGAGTCTTCTTCAGTAAAAGAATAAAAGCTTTACCGAGCTAAAACTTGTTTGCAAATAAACAACATAGTGAACAGATGGTTTAAACTAGCTTCAGAGCATACACAGAGTACAGGCTTCACTTCTGAGTTAGGCTCCATACACACACACAGACAGACACACTCACTGACTGACTGACTGACTGACTGACTAACTGACTGAGTCTGCCTGCAAACAGATACAATACTTATACAGTGATACCTCGGGTTAAGAACTTAATTCATTCTAGTGGTCAGTTCTTAACCTAAAACTGTTCTTAACCTGAGGTACCACGTTAGCTAATGGGACCTCCCACTGCCGCTGCGATGCCGGAGCACGATTTCTGTTCTCATCCTGAAGCAAAGTGCTCCGTACAGAGTACAGTGGTACCTCAGTTTAAGAACAGCCCTGTTTACAAACGATTCGGTTTACAAACTCCGCAAAACTGGAAGTAGTGTCCTGCTTTGAGAACTTTACCTTGGTCTAAGAACGGAATCTGAAAGATGAAAGGGCACCGGTGGCGGGAGACCGCATTAGGGAAAGCACGCCTTGGTTTAAAAACTGTTTCGGTTTAAGAACGGACTTCTGAAATGGATTAAGTTCATAAAGCGAGGTACCACTGTATGTTGTTTGGAGGGAAGTTTTTTGAGGGGAAGTTTCCCCTTGATATTAAGACTCAGAGTGGTATATTCATGCATTCAAAGATAAGCTGTAGAACTGCTTTTGACAACCTTCTTCTGTCTTTGGAGTAGTTAGACAACACCACTGAAACTATGATTGGTACAGGATGACACTACCTGTAATCTATTTTCTTATTAAGTAAAGAGTGTTTCTCGCTCTCCTTTTTAACACTGGTAGCAAGTTTTGTAGTGGGCTATCAGCCAGTGAGTGCCTGTGTTAGTTTGACAGACATGTAAAAAGTTAGACTAGCTTTTCCAACCTGGTGCCTTCAAGATGTTGTTGACCTCCAACTCCTCATCAGCCCCAACTAGCATGACCAGTGGTATGGGGTGATGGAAGGCATAGTCCAAAACATCTGGAGGGCGCTACATTGGAGAAGGCTGTGCTAGAAATCAGTTCCACTCAGTTTACTTGGAAGCTTCCCCATTTCAACACACATGCATTATGTATCATTTTACCTCTGTTAAAACACAATCAATAGATATTGGACACAGTTGTCCAATATCCATGTACATCAATGGGAAAACTTCTAAAGGGTTTGTTTTTACAGGTATTTTTAAAAAGCTAAAAAGATGCAACATGTTCCCAGCAGATTTAAATGTATTCCTATGTCTTTCACTTAACTGCTTTTACTAATGACTACTTTGTAGATTTTAGTAGCGTTTTAATAGTTGCTTCTGCTTCCAGAGGAACGGGCACTTGTCTTGTAAACTTCCAAGTTACACCCAAACTGTCCAGTAAAGGAAAAAGTAGCAGACTGCAAAGTATGATCACTGCATGCGAGAGCTTAATTTTGAATTGCCTAGAACTTGAAACAAGCACAGATCAATATTTATTAAAGTATTTATTTGCTACAGTCTCTGGCAATAAAACACAAAAATCATTAAAAACAGTACAAAACAATAATAAAAATGGCAACCAGATTAAAAGAACTCAAACCAATGCAAGACTTGTCAGTATGAAAAGATATTGAAGAGACACCTAAGAGTCAAAAGTGAGGGTGTTTGCCGAATCTCGGCTGAAGGAGTGTTCCTTAACCTGGCTTCTAGTTGAGATCAGTTGAGCCTATTTAAAATAGGCTCAACTGTTGGCATATAAACCCATTCAACCAATCGGCATTATGTACTCAAAAAATAATAAGATTTTAAATATTCAAGCTAAAGTTTTATCAAGGACATGTTTCCTTTTCCAATAAAATTTGGAGTGAGAGAAAGCAATATTGCTAGAAAACTTAGAGTAGTTCATATATAAGGCCTATTCATAGTCCAACGTTATGTTTGACCCAACTTTCAATTGTTGCCTACAATTTTTAAGCAAATTCATTCTTCTAGTTTCCCCAGTTTGCCCTTTTTATTCTGCATTATTCCCTGGAAGGGACAGGGATATCAATAAATGTCATAAAAGAGGTGTGTTTTTATAAGTTTTATTGGGATGCTTTCAAAATATTTGTGCCCTCCACACTAAAATGTCATGCATTAGTGACGCAAGCATTGAATAGTGGAGTTCAGAAATGGCAAAAATATTTCTGTGACATAGTACTAACCTTATATGAATGATTCACGTAAATTAATAAAGCTCTACCACATGCTGAAGAGTTGAAAGTTTTTCATGTGCTGACTCATTTGGATATTGCACATTGTTTGTGTAGGCATGAAGCTGGGACCAGAAGCCTTCAGGTTTGATGGTGGAGTTGAGGCAATTGCTACTAGACAGAATGAAAAATACTACATCTTACGGCCTGAAGTTATCGAAACCTACATGTATATGTGGAGATTCACTCATGATCCAAAGTACCGGCAGTGGGGCTGGGAAGCTGTAGAGGTAATGTTTCTTTAAAGGCTTAATTTTGAACAATGTATTTTATTTTCACTCAAAATAAGCTTGCCTAGTAAAAATTAATGATTTTTCTGCCTCATGTGAATTTTAAAATTACCCAGTACCTTAAATAATTCCTCATTAACAGTGTCCTTATAAATTGCTTCTAACTCCTTGATTTTAGTTCCTTAGTGCCCTCCCACCTTGTTCATCAGCTGGAAATACTGATAAATACTCAGCTTATACGGGAGGAAAATATTAATCCTTGTGACCCACGTGTGGGGGGTAAATAACAAAAGAATCCACTGGGTGCCCAGATTCAAAACATGGAGCTTTGCACACTCTGTAGCAGAAGAGAGCCCCCAATAGCAGAGTTTAAACACACAAAAGTCCAGCAGCAATATCAATAGGAATATAGGTTGGTAGACCCTTTTACAGTGTTCCTCTTTTTCTACCACTCTTGCAGTGAACTTACTACACACTGGTAAGTATGTTTAAAATACTTTATTTACAAAATGTTCCAGAGGTTCCAAAGATTCATGCATTTGTCCAAGCAGCAGCAAGGAGAACACTGGCAGAACACTCTTGGGTAGAAAATACAGAAAGCATCAAAAACAAGCTTGGCACTTGCTTAGACAAATCTTCTTGACCAGTTACATGGCGCACAGAGAGGGAACAGGAAGAGAAGGCTTCACTTCCTCCCACATCAGAGAAGTGTGACCTGAGTCTAGGAACAAACTTCTCTGTTCTTAACCCCTTCATGTACTAACCAGCACTCATGCATAGTTATGTTTGACTGCAGTTTCCCACAAAATATCCCAGACAGTTCTCCACAAATCTCCTATTTCCTTTTGTTTGAAAAATAACTATTCTTTTTTAGTATCCATCAATACCTCACTCTGTTTTAACATGAATATATTCAGTGTCCAATTCCTTGGATTTATTGGCTGCCGGTCATGTCAAAAGTGATCCCAAAGCAATATATAGTAATTACATAGCAAATACCACAGCCAAATATAAAGTTCAATGCAACTGTAATCATAAATATCAAAACATGAACATCAGACAAATATTGAAATGGTAAAACCATAATAGTAACAGCAGCTGCAATCACTCACTGGTGCACTTCTCAGTAGGGCCCCATCAGCAGATACCAAGATAACCTCAAGTATTTAGGTCCCAAGTCATACTGTGCCCAGTAGCTTTCAGTATCTTCAACTTCCATCAGAATGGTTGGTGAGCTGGGAAACACATCAGTACAATAGGAGCTTTGTCTAGGTGTGGAATAAAGAGGGTAGTTTTTCTACTCTGCGTGTCCTTTGAGTTCAGGAACTGTATCCCTTTGAAAAAACTACAGTGTAGGGAATTTGAGGACTCCATTTTGAAGTTGTGTGTTAAATAGCTCAAAATCAATGAGACTTTAAATAGTAATCATTAACTAGTCTTAGTGGCTTCAGTTGGGCAGTTGTTTTACATTTGTTGTGATGCTGATGTTTAATTGTGCTATTTTATATTGTTTAAATTTGTAACTTTGTGCTATTAGGTTCCCTCAAGATGTTTTACATTAAAGCGCAGGGTGTAAGTTATAAAATATCAAACTCCTCTTTTCTTTTCTTTAAATCCAGGCATTGGAAAAATACTGCAGAGTAGATGGCGGCTATTCTGGTGTTAGGGATGTTTACAGCAACCGTCAAACCCACGATGATGTGCAGCAAAGTTTCTTCCTTTCAGAAACTCTCAAGTAAGCAATTGAAACCCTTCAGTTTAAAAGTTGACGAGCTAAAAGTCATTAATCTTTGTATGGGCTGGTGTACAGGGCAACAGAACAAAAAAGGGGTATGGGAATATGGGGAGTCAGAACCAGGAGAAGCAAGCGGGTTATCGCTAGTGGTCTTTCAAAGACAATATGGTTTGTTTACTGAAGTGCCATAGTATTTTAATAGGTGGGAGTGTTGCACATAATCTTGGTGTGTGGTCGAGAAAATGAGTTCTGCTTTTTTTTGGCAAAGAATTGCGTGGAAATGCTGTTCGGGGCCAGAATAGAAATAGGGGGCTTCAGGGGATACTGCTGATGTCTTCAGCAAGCATATCAGTTCAGACAAGGACAAAAAAATGTAACTGTGACCAGGAACGCCAGGGCTGTGTTTAGGCAGATTGGTTCCAAGTAAGGGTGAGACTGCAGTCATTTGGTTCTGTTGCCTCTGGAAACTGACATGTGGGTAGTGTCGGACTTGGGACTTAGGAGAACCATGGTCAAATTCCCACTCAACCTTGAGCATGGAACCCATCCCTGTTTCTGCACTTACCCCCAGTGTTTTATGAGAATAGACTGGAGGAGAGAACCATTTATGCTGCTATGAGCTCACTGAAAGAAAGTCAAGATATAAACAAATACTGGCAGAGCAGATGCGCTAGAAAGTCCTGTGATTCAATTCATATCAGATACAGTAGAAATTTGCTTAGTTACCTTGAATTCTCCATTTTCTGACCCAACCCTACTTTCTGTAACATGGAAATAATAAATATTATTAGTGAGAATTTATGAAGTGTTTTGAACTCTGGCAATGTGCTATACAGTGGTACCTCGGGTTAAGTACTTAATTCATTCCGGAGGTCCGTTCTTAACCTGAAGCACCACTTTAGCTAATGGGGCCTGCTGCTGCCACCACGCTGCTGGAGCACGATTTCTGTTTTCATCCTGAAGCAAAGTTCTTAATCTGAAGCACTATTTTTGGGTTAGCGGAGTCTGTAACCTGAAGCGTATGTAACCCGAGGTACCACTGTATAAGCTTTACTATCTGTGGAGCCTGACAGAGAGGAGTTGCCCAGGCAGATGGAGGGGGGCTGATGGAAAGAGAAGGTTGGCAAACTTTAGTTACACACAGTTGTATCAGTTGCTTTTCTCCAGAAGTCTGAACTTCTCAAGGAAATGTTAAGAAAGTAAAGGTGCTTCCAAATCAGGTACACAAGACCCTTTCAAAAGTGGATTTGGCAAGCTACCCGTCTAAAAGGATTAGTTAACACTGCCTGGACAAATACTTTATTACAAATACTATGTTCCCAATAGATAATTTGTGAAGGGACTCTCGAAGGGGAGGCTCTGGAGCAACTGAGTATCATTTGGCATCTGCGTGAAAACTATGGAAACTAGATGGGCCTTTGGTCTGATCCATCAGGGCTGATCTTCTGTATATCATCCCTTCCAGAGGCAACAGGGGCTTTCTAAGCACCATTTAAGCTTCTGGAGCTTCTGTAAATTGGAGATCAAAACAGTCCCATAGCTGCATTTCCATGTTTCCTTAGAGGAAATCTCTTCATTCCCCATGTGTCATTTTGAGTGCTAAACTGCTTTGCACACACACAAAAATGTGAGCTTAGGGAACTAAAATTTAGGTGCAGTCAGGTGTTTTCCTAGGTATTCCTTTATATTTTGTTTTATTTTAGTTATATCCCCCCTTTCGTCCAAGGCGCTCAGGGGGCAGACATGGTTTTCCTTGACCCTTTTTATCCTCCCAACAACCCATTGAGGTAGTTTAGGCACAGACTGGCCCACATAATAAGCTTGAACCCTGTTCTCCCAGGTCCTAGTTCAACACTAACCACTCTGCCACATTGAAAATATGTTGCACTTTTATTGATCTAGGTGTTTTGAGAGATACAAATGATTCCATTATTATTCCTATGTGAGCCTTCCAGTTTTGTAGTTTGTTAAATATCCTTTTCTTTTTGCCAGGTATCTATATTTATTATTTTCTGAAGATGATCTTCTACCGTTTGAACATTGGGTCTTTAACACTGAGGCACACCCTCTACCAGTTCTGAAAAAAGAAGAGGAGGAAAAAAGAAAAAGCCAATAAAATAATGCTGAATTCTGTTTGGGGCACACAATGTAGTAATTAAAATTCCATCATATTTTTGTTTTGAACCAATTTTTTGCAGTCTGGTGTCTACCCATACAATATTTAACAAGGGACCTAAAGTAATTAATTATAATTAAACATATTTATCTTTTGACAGGAATTGTAACTTGTCATCTCTAGATTTTGTTAGGCTCCAAAATGCATCTGGCCAAATAGAATACAGAGGTCAGCATGTTACTTGTTTTCCATTTTGTTTTTGACTGCAAAATCTTTTCCTCCTCTGTGAGGAGATGTCTGCTTTAAGCTGTAATACTTTGCTGTGTTGCAAAAAGCCATAAAGAATTAAGTATGAAGAGCTTTTTCTTTTTTAATATATGTTAATGTGGTTTGTCTATTACTAGAGACAAATCTGACTGTGACAGCCTCTTCTTATGCGGGTCTATCATTAATTGGTAATTTGAATACTTTAGAAGGTGTTCTGTTCATAAGAATAGTTTCATCTCATCTGTGTGCACTATTATGTTAAACTGTGGCTTTTCTTGATAGGCAAAGTCCAGATGTTGAAACCCTTATCTAATAACAATTTTAGAACCTAACTGCAAATCAACTTAAAAACAAGTAAATTTAGGGCCCTTCTTTTCTTTTCCTGTATTTGGTTTCACAAGCAGCCACCACACCAAGAGCATAGTAGCTGCCATCTGAATTTACCCTTTATCTACAACAATTTGAGACTGCAATTCTCAAAACCTTCAGTTAGTGCAAAGTTTCAGCATGATTTGCATTTGAAGGCACAACCTGGTTTCTCCTGAAACTTGTAATTGCTTATGAGAAATGGGTTGATCTGTGAAATCCTTTGAGTTAAGCCTTAGCCCACTTAGAGACTAGGAGTGGCTAGTGTTGCAAGTATGTTGATTGCCATTTCAGACATTCCACTGTGTGACATTTGGTAGATACCTGGAACAATGCTGTGGAAGTAGGAAGAGAAGGTGCTATGCTTTAGAAATCCACATTTCAGCTTTCATTCACATTTGAGAGATAGAAACAAACCACTACTGCTTTAAATGCTTTGCTTTAAAAAAGATTCTACTCTGTACTCATATTAATCAGTGTTAATCAAAGTGACAGAAATGGAATGTTGGTTGAGACAGCCCAATTTTTTTCAATAACTGTGGTTAGTAGTCTAATCAGAGGATGAAACAGCACCGCTTTTTCCAGTTTACCAGTTGGGATGCCTTTCTGAGCAGAATAGCCTTTAATTAGTGATTAATATAGTAAAGCTACTTGGCCACATAGGTGCCTGTGATTTAACAGGTCAACACTGTTATTCTAATCTATTGCAAACCTTTTTATGCTAAGAAATATGAGAAACACAGATTTGATTCAACACAGGTAACTCCTTGGTAGTTGAAGGACTTTTTGGAATGATGCATAAAATGAGTGATCCACAGATTTAAAAAAACTGATAATAATCTGCATCAGTTTCTGTGCTGATGAACAGCTTTACACAATTCCAACTTTCAATATAATAGATTTACCCAGGGCTATGCCACAGCATTTGTGAAGGCCATAGGAATGAAATCTCTTATATTTCGATCTGGTAGAATAGTGAGAGAACACAATAATTCCCCCCAAATTTATGTATGATTCCTCTTTCTGTGCCTCCATGCTACATTCATTCCCTACTCACCCATCCCAATTTTTTTAAAAAAATATTCTAAGATCAGGCATGGCAGCTGAAGAATCAGAGGAAACCATGCGAGTTGCTGGCACACATGAATCTCTGGTTATTACAAATGAGTGGGCTAGCAAATTTTCCTATACTAAAACTTGATTATTATTCAAGACTGATGTTCAAGTAATTGGATATGGTGTTGGTGTATGGATTTTTAAGCCATCACAAGAGCCACTATAATAAAGTATAATAATGAAAATACAAGCATTTTTTTCCCTTTATTTAACTAGAATCGGTGTCACATTTCTGATTCTGGACTTCTGCTAACATCTTTACAGTCCAGAAAATCAGTTAGACAAATTAAAAGAAGCCTTTCATATACTGTGCTCTTCTGCTATGTGTCTGTATGCTTACTTCTTTACTCATTTATGTGAAACATTAATTCAGATGTTACTCACGTTAAACATTTTTATTTGAAAATAGTTGGATAGCCTGGTGTATAGAAAATAAATACTGTGGTAAATCTAAACATTCCTTTACTATCTGTTATGAGAAACTTCATATTTTATCCTCTTCCCCCTCCCCCTCCTTTTGAAGGAATGAAGGGGAAAGGAGCTTCTGGTTTATTTCTAGCTCACAGGCTATAATGCATTTTTCAAACTACAAAGAACATCCTATTGTATCACCCAAAGCACTATTGTGTGTATATTCAAAGTCTAAATGCAGAATGGAATTAAATTCTCTAATTTTTTAAGCAAATAGTGGTGGCTTCTGCCATATAAAGAAAATATATGCAACACACAAGCAAGAGGACAGGATCAAAATATACTCAGCCATACAGGTGTTCTCATCTGGTAACTTGGAATGCTGTAAGTCTGCTGATGTTGACTGGTAGACCTCTGTTTTTAAGGTTAATTGGAATGGAAAATGGAAAAGCAAATGCAAGACACCAATTAAATGTAGGGCTGCAGAGTCACCAAATTTTTGAAAGTTGCTAACTGTATAAGTTTTTTTTAATTTTTAATGATATTTTTAAATGATTTCCCAAGCTTAAGTTACAGCTTCAATGGAAGAACCCCTCTTACTTTCTGTGGAAGCTAGTGTCAATGGGGGAAATCCATCTTTTGAGCAAATTCTCCCACAGAGGCATCGTAGTAGAATGTGAATTATCCCATTTGAGATCCGATATGAGGAATAAACGTTAGAACCAAAAGCAGAGGGCATCTTCTAAGACTGAGCCAATAAAAATGGCAGTGATCTTGGATTACCTAGTATGGTTTTCAGTTTTCTAATATAGTATTCCATTTCTGCCTTCTGACTGAAGTCCTGCCAGCCTTCATTTTAAACAGGCTGTCTTGTAGAATTACCACGCCCTTTTTTGTGCCAATTGATTGCTTCTCTTCGCGTATAAATCTGGAACATTTTGTTTAAAAAATGTTCTGTAGAGATATAATCTGCTATGTATAGCTAAGACAAATTGTCCTGATTTTCAAAGGCCACAATCCAGATAGTATTTTCTGTTCAGTTTAATAGGCTTTTAAACATTCCAAGAGACGGCATCATTGAACTTAAGTAGCCCTTTGTAACTTGCTCTTCTGGGCTTTCAGCAGATGCTCATACATAGAAGTATTGTCTGGTTAAGCAAAGCTCAGTAAACCCTATAGCCCTCAAACTGTATAATGCCATATGTAGTGAATTGTTAAAAATAATATTCAGTCCAACCCCATATTCTAGGCAGGATACACCACACCTTAAGCATCCTGTTTCTCAGAAATGTCCTGATAGAAGCCTTTAAAGGGAATCATTTTTCCAACACACTCTAACAGTAGTATTTTGTCAGTGGATCAGGTCCAGTTGACATCTTTTATTGCCTAATACAGGCATAGGCAAACTTGGCCCTCCTATCATCCCTGACTCGGCAACTCCCATCATCCCTGACCACTGGTCCTGTTAGCAAGGGATGGTGGGAGTTGTAGTCCCAAAACATCTGGAGGGCCAAGTCTCCCTATGCCTGGCCTAATGCATAGATTTCTCCCCTATTTGTTGCCAATCTTCCAGTGTGGACCTCATCAAAACCCACTGGTGCCATTTTGGGGGAACCTGGCCAAATGTGTGAAATGGTTACTGTGCTTCTGTGAAACATTTTTGTCAGTCACTATAAAGAGTTGAAATAGAAATTTATAAATGCAGCAGGAATTGTACTGGATATTTCTTATTTTCCTCTTGCAGGCAATTTAGTGATTATTTCACCAGGTTTATTTTCCCTAATGTATTTGACACAAGTGTTTTGATCAGTTACATATTTCTCTTTATGGGAAGTTGTGATTATGGTAGTTTTTTGTTCATTGGTCTTATTATTTGAAAGAGCACAATGTTTCTATAACATACAGTAATCAGGTTGTATGTACAAGCTGCACTATAATGTACCTTTTTTGTAAAGTGATGTAAGTAGACAAGAAGATTGTATCTCCCTGTAGAACTGCAAAAGTGTAAGAGAAACATGTTTTTATATCTTCAAAGCAGTAATTTATGTTAACACAAAACACCAAAGTATAAAACTTCAGAGTGATCACCATTTAAAAAGTTGTAGCTACAGTCCTGAAATTATTTACAGTGGTGTAAATAGCTTCAGAATTAACTTTTAGTATTTCCTAGAAATTGTCACACAATCAAGCTGGAAATAACACTGTGTTTACATTCAGTAGGAGTAACTATGGGTGACTGAGCTAATGCTGACCACTGTATATGTAATTTAAGGCAATTTTTAATTTTTTTAAAGTGTCTCTTCCTGTTTCAACAGTGTCTAAATTTACATTGCTCTTCAGCATATCACACTGCAGTTGTTTAAATATATATTAAATCCTGAGAAATGCGAATTTAAAGTCCATGTTTGTTTATATGACAGCTCTATGATACCCAGTGACACCTTGTTGATTCAGTAAACTTGTGTGGTCATATTGTGTATTTTTTTAATTATTATTTCTGCATATCCCACTTAGTTTTCTTCCACCTTTATAGAAATCTCTGAAGTTATAAGAGAACAAAATGCTTACTTTTTAAGAACTATATTTGTAAAACAAAACAAAAAAATCTATTGTGAATAAAGTCTTTTAATACAGCCTCTTATTTTGGTGGATATTTTTCCTTGCACTGAAGTGCCAAAAGAGTTAAATTTCCTGTAAAGAGTAAAAGTTATGCTGGATAGCTGTATGGGAGGTAATGAACCAAAACTGGTTCTGTAGATTTATTTCTACTACAGTAAGGTAAAGGTAAAGGGACCCCTGACCATTAAGTCCAGTCGCAGACAACTCTGGGGTTGCAGCGCTCATCTCGCTTTATTGGCCGAGGGAGCCAGCGTACAGCTTCCGGGTCATGTGGCCAGCATGTCTAAACCGCTTCTGGCGAACCAGAGCGGCGCACGGAAACGCCGTTTACCTTCCCGCCGGAGCGATACCTATTTATCTACTTGCCCTTTTGACTTGCTTTCAAACTGCTAGGTTGGCAGGAGCAGTACTTACCAACTAAACCAGAAGTAGCTAAACTGCAGCCTGCAAGCTATATCCAGTCCTTGCCCAAGTGATTTTTGGTGCCCCATAAAGCCACTTCCCCAATAATGTGCTAATATCTATGTGTGTGTAATCTACTACCCTGCTATTTTTTTTCCTTAAGGAATTGGCACCCCTGCTGTCAATTAGTCTATCTGTCTGGTAAACCAGTGGAGGGGCAAGTTGCTTCTTTTTTGTGGACTCTCCATTGCTTTTTAAGCAGAGGTTGGATGGCTACCTGTCATGCATGCTTTAGTTGAAATTCCTGCATTGCAGGGCGTTGGACTAGAAGGCCCTTGGCAGCCCTTTCAGCTCTACAATTCTATTCAACCCCTTCTCCCCAAGGCACAACACGATTCTTACAAGATTTGGTGACATGATTGGAAGGTCTTGGGCTTAGGAAATGGGAATAAGCAAAATGACACTATTTGTACTAGAATCCTAGGGAACAAAGAGCTGCTGTTGAGCAGTTAGCTCAATCAGCCTCTAGTGGAGCTCAGATCATCCCAATGTTCATGTGAGCTTGGGAGTCTTGTTGAACATGACAGTGCCTCCTCATTTAATAATTTTGCAAAAAGAGTCTCCAACTTAGGATCCCTACAGCAGCCCTCCTACCTTTCAGGCATAAGAAACCAATGAGCTAAGGATATGGTTTTTAACAAACACCTTGCATTTGTGACTTCTGGACCAAAGGTAAGATCAATAAATCCCCTGCAATCCTTTGAAATATTCTGTAGTGTGTCATTGAGCAGCACATGTACAAAATAAGCTCATTGTGTGATTCTTTCAGTTCAACCCAAGCATTCTAGTTAGTTGGAGATCTCTCAGTGAGTTATATATATATATCAGTGGGTCTAAGTATGGCTAAGTGAATCAAATGGGATCAAGAAAGGGCTTATCTGTCACCAACTTCCTCACCAGATCAAGATGGGCTGAGTCACAAGACTAAATGGATACATTTGTTTCATCAACAGGTACTGCAATGGAGATCTTTAAATACTTCCACCTCCCTCATGTAAAGGTCACATTTGCCTCAGAGATGGAGCATCAGTTGCCCTCCAAACGTTGTTGGGCTACAACTCTCACCATCCAGGACAATTGGTAGTGCTGGCTGGAGCTGATGATACAAAACTCATTCAAATTCAGACGTGGGCCATATGGACCTTAAAGTTGCAAACTACACTTTCTGCTACTGCTTAAAGAAAATACTTTGCGTAGTAGTGAGGAACAGTGGTTGGAGAGATCAGGTAGTCCCTCTTGTGAGAAACGCCACCACACCACTGCCCTGCTCTTGAAAAGGCTGCTTAGGTGATGCTACAGGAATGATGTAAAAAGCAAAGACAGAGCAATGCCAGTGTTTGGGGAGCAGGCCGCCTGCTTTCCTTAGAGTTCTGTGTTCTGTCTCCCAGGGGGAAGAAGCAGAATAAAGTATAACCAAAAAGTATGTGCAAATGTGTCCATGCCATTTGATTCTGGTTGCAGAATTTGGGGGGGGGGGCATGCACACATTATATATGGTACTTCAAATGGCTCCCAAAACTTCCAGTGTGAAGCCTGGGGCAGAAGAGGCTAAAACTATTCCTCTTAAGCAAGTTGAAATGACACCCCCACCAAAAAACTCACAACCGAACAAAATTTGCTTTGTGGCATGGGCGTAGCCGGGGGGGCCAGGGGAGCAGCTCTCCCCCCCACCCCCGATCAAGTAAAACAATAGAAATGCTTAACTAACTGGCTAATCACATTGGGTATGCCCACTCCAACCAAGTCCTGCCCCCCCCCAACAAAAATCCTGGCTACGCCCATGTTTTGTGGGGGTCAGTATTGTTTCTGCCGTTCATGCTTGCCTGGAAAGATAGGCTCCAAATTTAAAAGCAAACACACTACAAAATCTCATCACTGTTTGTTGATTGCTCCTTTATATCACTCTCAATAGATGTTTAGGGCTGTTGTGAAATGACAAGAATTGTTTTGAAAGAGCTTGACTTGCCTTGAAATGAGTTTAGAATTGTATTAGAGGTCAACTGAAGTCACAGCCTTGTGTTAAATTTAAGCCTTGCGTGAAAAGACCCTTAAGCTACACACACATACACCCCTAGAAGGAAACTGAGCACAGTCAACAATGACCTCCGAACTACCTTGCATAGGACTGAACTATGAAACTGGTAACATTTTTTCCCCTTGTTAGTATTTTCATTGTTATGTTTCCTCCAGCTCTGATTCCCAAGTTGCCAAACCTCTGATACACAGTGAGCAAAGAATTCTTCTTAAGACTCTGACTAATACCAAATTTATCTAGATTCACGTATTATTTCTTACTCTCGGATCTGAAAACACAGGGTACCTTAAGAATCTCATGATTGTGTGACAAAGTTACCAGCAACTTGCATTCTCTTGTGCAAAGGTGTTCCACTAGTGCAAAATATTTCACCAAAAAGCAAGTATACTGCTGATTGACTTTAAGTTAGCACTATGTAGAATACATCCCACTCCCTTGTGCATTGTGGATTTTTAAGGGAAGGTCACAGTAACTTTAAATAGTTGTCTTAGAAGGTACTGGCCAGCACACTAGTGAGCTATAACACGGGAAAGGCAAAACTCTGAAAAACCCAAGGGTGGAAATAACCTAGATGCATACCGCAAAGTACACAATGAAATGCCTTTTGAACATAAGACATCCAATGCAGAAGGTATAAACAACTTGTGCAAATGAGATTGTTCAACAGCTGCAAGGATGTTTCACAATACACTGGTACCTCGGGTTACATACGCTTCAGGTTACAGACTCTGTTAATAGTACTTTGGGTTAAGAACTTTTCTTCAGGATGAGAACAGAAATCGTGCAGCTGCGATGCAGCGGCAGCGGGAGGCCCCATTAGCTAAAGTGGTGCTTCAGGTTAAGAACAGTTTCAGGTTAAGAACGGACCTCCAGAACGAATTAAGTACTTAACCTGAGGTACCACTGTATTATGATGATTTCTGCACCTCTTTCCAATGGGCCCATTTCAGGAGTCTCAGTGAGCAGAACCAAGGTGATCTCCACTATTAAGCTCACTACTCTGTTGGTTTCTCAAATGTTAGCACAGTGAAGAGACACTGAGACTCACCCCCAAGCTACATCCAGACAAATGTTGCATGAAATAACCAACAAAGAAAAGAGAACAGAAAGTGAGAAGTAATGAATTAACATTTCAAAAACCAAACTCAACCTGGGTCTGCACATTTTACAGATCCAACAATGAAGGGAGATGAAAGAGACCTTCTCAGTCCTCAAAAGCTAAATTCAGGGGAGCAAATGAAAGACGCAGTATGTAAGTTTCAGTCACAGCAAGGGCAACAACCCTGCAGCTGTTTAAAAACCTTGCTCACTGGAAGGAGCAGGGAAGGTGAAAAATTCATTAAAAACAGTTCAATGCTTCTATTTAGCCTGTGTATCAAAAAAGACCTGTTCCAAATACAGAGTGCCACATCCATCCCACTAAACGTACAAGAATGGAGCTTCTCAGAAGCAAACAGTGAGATTATGGGAAACCTGAAGCACCTCAGGTTTTCTGGATTCCAGATCTCATCTTCCCTGAGCTTTGTTGTTGTTAATTTGTTTATTACCTGCCCTTCACCGACTTTCATTCTGACCTACCTCACAGGGCTGTCATGAGGATAAAAGGGGCAGAGGAGGACCTTTGGATTTGTTAGCTGTTCTGAGAGCGCTTGTGCTGAAGGATGGGATGAAAAATGTTTAAATAAAGCAAGTAATTGCTCTGAACACTCTTGGACACTTTAGGAATCCTAATAATGATTATTATTATGAATTTTCCAAGCTGTAGCACACTCCTGGCACCTCCCGCTGTTTCTTAATCCTTGGACAGCTGTTATGGATTTCCTATTTTTTACACACACACACAGAGAGAGAGAGAGAGAGAGAGAGAGAGAGAGAGAGAGAGAGAGAGAGAGAGAGAAGTTTTCTTACTACTTTCATGGAGCAATTTCAAAATAAAATAAAAAGCTTGAGCTCTCCCTGGGGAACAAAAACTTGGTGGACTTTGATTTTTACACTTTCCCAGCCAAAAAGGAATTAAAGAAATTATTAAAGATGCCGTCCCTTTCAGCTGTTGACTAGAAAGGCTGAGTTTAATCAAGAATCTGGAGCAGCCCAGAGATGCTGTTAGTATTTCAAAAGAACATCGCTCAGGGGAGCCACATGGGAATCAGAGGACAGCTACAGGGCTCTCTCCTACCAGCTGGTTCGCAGAGCTGCTTTTATTTCTCAGGGTTTGGAATCAAGGAAGGTGTCACGGGGACAGATGCTGAAAGGACAGGAGAGAAGGCTGGGGCTCCATAAGAATAATGGAATTAATTTAAAAATGCAAATTGAACAAATAGAGGAACAGATGTGAAGGGAGGCAGAGCTCCTCGTTGGGTTATATCCCCCAACATTCTCACATTCACGTTCCGTTGCAAATGCCACTTTATTTATATGGCTAAAATGTTATTAATCAAGCAATAAAATCCTGCAGGCGCTTTCAAAACATGCACATTTATTTGCACAGTGAGAATGTTTGTGTAACTTAGGAGGGCGTCACTTTAAGTCCCCTCCCCTGGAAGTACAGTATGATCTTAAGAAGTCATGCTTCATATTCAGCAATGTAGTGGTAATCTCTGAAGGCCAGAATCTTTTCTAAGGCTGTACAGTGGTACCTTGGGTTACATACGCTTCAGGTTACAGACTCCACTAACCCAGAAATAGTGCTTCAGGTTAACAGTTTCAGGTTAAGAACGGACCTGCGGAACGAATTAAGTACTTAACCTGAGGTACCACTGTATTGCAAAAATAAGGTTTTGAATACGGCAGACACCCTGGTTTCAATACCAAACCTATTCCCCACCCCTTATACCCACAACCCTTTTGCTTACCATCCAATCTGGATGAACTCAAATGCTTATTCACTATTTTGTGACGTTCTGGTTGGTCATAATAAAAGAATTCTGGCACTATCCTAAGGTAGCAGTTTAATATTTAGAAATGCATGTGAATGTAACCTCCCTCTTCCTCAGCTTATCTTTTTTGGTGAATGGTTCTTTGAGAAAAGCTTACTTATTTGGCCTTCGGATGATTGGCAAATAGTGCCCAAAAGACGACATCATTGGCCCTGCTGTGAAATATAGGAGAGAAGAAAGCCTCACGGGCTGGTGCCTATGGGACTGATGGGACAGAAAGCAGGCAGCCAGAGCAAGGGGAGAGAAGGGGAGCCAACCACTTTTAGTTGTCTCTCCATCCTCCTCCTCACCAAGTTCCACAATGGCAGCACTGAGACCAAGGAGGGGAACATGGACATTCAGTGATAGCCCCTGGACAAGTTGTAAGTATGAGGCCAGATGAGGACTGGCTGACTGTAGACTGAGGTTGATGGGGCAGTCCTGATGGACCAGCCTCCACTAAAACAAGGAGGAACCTTACAGAACCTTGAGTAACCAAATGGCAAAGGAGAAAGACTTTGTGCTGTGTTGCAGTTTGCACGCACACACGCGCAATTATTCCTTGGTTCCAGCTACACCATGGCCAGTTTATTGGTTCTAAACACCAAGTGTTTAGTAATAACAGATAGCTGAGCAATTTTATGGTGTGCAAAATCAATTTCTTTCTCCTCGTTCATAATTTCCAGATGATCCCTGTTGCTAATAAGGCTATTTTACTACATCAGTCCCTTCACTGCTGTCAGTAGGGCATTCCCTATTAAACACAGGGGTCAATGGGGCCTAACCTTTTCCCCGACCCACAGAGGTTCCACTTGCTACTTTTCATGAAGTTTCATCTTAAAGCAGGCTATTCCTAAACATTTGTCTCCTCAACATCTTCAGAACTGGCCTGCATTGTAAAGTAACTACGGCCACATGATAAGCAATATATTTTCAGTAATTAACATGGTCTATCAGACGAAGCTATAATAGTAGTAGTAATAGTAGTATACTACTAGGGAAGCACTATGGCCTATTGTAAGAGCAACCGCCTTGCATGCAGAAGGTCCCAGGTTCAATCCCTGGCATCTCCAGGTTGGGCTGGACTGAAAAGGCCTCCTGCCTGAAACCCTGAAGAGCCAGTGCAAGTCAGAGCAGACAATACTAAGCAAGATGGACCAATGGTATGATTTGTTATATGGCAGCGTCCTATGTTGCTATGGGTAATCCTTGGAAAACAGGGATGGAAGCTCTCAAAAGAATAGTTTCACTGAATCTCTCTTTACCTGAAGCAATATTTTTGTGGTACATTGCCTATCAGGATTACAACACAGCACTGGTTACAAATATTTAATTACAGAGGAGGGGGACAGATAAAATACTGCAGAGGAAGAGAGGAAAACTGCTCATTTAGGAGTAAACAAAGCTGAACGATTACCAGACAGGAAAAGTAGAAATTTAAATTGAGTCAGACTTTCAAGCACTTGCAGGAAAATATTGATCTGATCTAATTTCTGAGGACTCAGAAATCTGAAATTATAACTAGGCTTTGTTTTAAAACACCAAAAGGAATTGATGGAACCATTTAGATTAATCTTGTTAGAGTGTTTGATTAGGAAAAAATAATGTGATGGCATGAAATTTCTCTTCAGCCTCCTGAGGAATCAGACGGCACAGTCCTTCCTCCAACTTGGCCTGCCTCAGCAAACATCTAGCTCACGTCGTCAATAGCAGCAGCAGAGGCTCAAGCTACGACAAAAGCAGAAAGGCAAGCCTAGTTCTTGCAAACTAACAACAGATGGAGAGGTAAACAGATTCTGGGAAGGTTGTGATATAGAAATCTCCAAAAGGTGATTGTTCATTTATTGCCTTTACATCTCCCCTTTTCTTTCCAGGAGCTAAGGGTTGTAGTATACATGGCTCTCCTCCTCATTTAATCCTCAAAACAATCCTGTGAGGTAGGCGAGGCTGAAAGGCAGCAGCTGGGGCCAAGGCCATGCAGTGAGCCCTTGAGCACACAAACTGAAACAGATCTCCTTTGGAAATGAAAAATAGGGACTTTCCAGTTGCAAGAAAAGGAGGATATATCCAGAAAAGTATGGAGTTCCTTCCTAGGCAATGCTGACAGGCACTCCTCCACATGAAAAAGAGCAGTCATTATAATAGAAAGAATGCTTCAGAAAAGAAAAGAAGGCAGAAGAAGGTTGATTTCACATAAAATTTGAATATGCTAATATATGTTATAATTTTAAAAAAACAAGATTTACTATCATTTAAACAAATAGTATATCCCGCTACAGTGGGGAAGCCTGTAATCAGTCTTGGTGCTAACTGTTGACAGGCAACTTCAAGGCCCCTTCTGCTCTCCCTTCTTACGGTGCTTTATCTTTAAAGCAGACTTGGATTGGACAGCACTTCAAGCAGAAGAGTTAAGTTGTCCTCTATAACAAGCAACACATGGGTACCCTAATTTGGAAGAAGTTTTATAACTCTTCATGAAGAACAGGTTCTTGATCATTCTCCTGAATTAGAACTGTGAACATTAAAAGCAAGGAAGATGACACAATCTAGCCAAAGGGAAGACCCATTAAGTACAACTGGTGAGAGAGTGAAGCACGTGATGATGAAATCAATGAGACGTAAACAGGCTTCGTTGAGGTTGGCTTGTCCTTCAAATCGGGGAGCTGGGGGCCCCAGCATGTACAATATCTTGATTGTATAATTGCAATTGTTGTCATTGTTACTGATCTTTGGTGTTAGGACTGGATCAGATTGCTCAGTTTAAACAAGTGCCATATATATATATTGGGATGTGAATTTGGCACTTCATAACGCAATTCAGCTCAAGCCAATACAAAGGCTGCTCAATTCGACCCAGGGGTCCAAGTCCACTTGATTCCCTTCCACTGCCATTCTCTATGGGGAAATCAAACAATGGTCATAACCTTTCCTAAGCTTTTGACAGAAGTTGATTAAATTTGCAAGCATCATAGCCCCTCCAAAGTGGATATAATGTTTCGTGGGCAATTGGTCTGAAAATTGAAGGCACGAGAGAGGTCCCCAGAGCAAGAAACCTGCCAAATTGCTGACAAGTGGTCCAGAGGACTTTCGTACTAAAAGGTAAAAGGTAAAGGTACCCCTGCCCGTACGGGCCAGTCTTGACAGACTCTGGGGTTGTGCGCCCATCTCACTTAAGAGGCCAGGGGCCAGCGCTGTCTGGAGACACTTCCGGGTCACGTGGCCAGCATGACATCACTGCTCTGGCGAGCCAGAGCCGCACACGGAAACGCCGTTTACCTTCCCGCTGGTAAGCGGTCCCTATTTATCTACTTGCACCCGGAGGTGCTTTCGAACTGCTAGGTTGGCAGGCGCTGGGACCGAGCAGCGGGAGCGCACCCCGCCGCAGGGATTCGATGTGGGATAGGGATGTGGGATAGGAAGAACAAAAAGAACCTATACCAGGGGGTAAAAATCGTTTTCTCCAGTTACAAGCTAGACTTGTCAGTCATAAAAGAACCATCTCTCCTTGCTTTACATTATGATGTTGTCCCTAAGCTTAATGACAAAGGTTTTTCTCTTGCAAAACTTCTTCCACTCGAAGCCCAGGGATTGGTGAACAGAAGTAAAGAATTTCCTTTCATTACAAGCTGGACCCGTCAATCACAATGGACCTTTTCCTCTGTGCCCTGTCCTCGCTGTGATGCTTATTCATCCTTCTCCCATCTTCCTATCCTGGGTGTTATGGTAAGCTTAGAGTTCCTGGGTGGTATTCAACTACAGTAATGTGTCCCATTAGCACGAGGATTTCCACTTACACAACAGGATTTGTCCCACCTCTCCTCCTCTTTCCTGCATGCCCCACACCCTCCCCTAATCTGTTCCCTAGAACAGATTTAGGGGGCAAGCAGAGGAAGTCCCATTGCACAAATGGAAATACTTGCACTGATGGGACCTTGACTTAGTGATGCTTTGGATACAACCCAGTGCTTTTTGCTTTCCACAGACTTTGTCTGCAGCGTATTTTTTTTAATGTGTGGATCACCAAGGTGCCACAAAACGCTTCTGGAGTTACTGCTTCAGCTCATAACCACCTTGCAGAGATGCCACTTTGCTGCGGAAAAGTCCTAAATATCTCCAAGGCATCCCGCTTTACCTCAAGATTCAGGGTTTAGCTCAGGCATAGGCAAACTCGGCTCTCCAGATGTTTTGGGAGTACAACTCCCATCATCCCTGACCACTGGTCCTGTTAGCTAGGGATGATGGGAGTTGTAGTCCCAAAACATCTGGAGGACCGAGTTTGCCTGTGCCTGGTTTAGCTGCTATTATTGCTATTTATTGTATTTTATAAAATGTTTGTTATATGTGAAAAAGCAATAAAATACTTTTTTAAAAAAATGTTCTTTTGCTTTACTTAATAAAGCAAATTGCAAAAAAAAAAAAAAAGGCCAAAGTAGTTTCAGACATGTACACAAACTTGAAAATGCTAGAACTATCTTTGAGAACAAGTGAATGGCATGTTATTTAGGTAGCTAGAGGAAAGACAGTCATGGTCATTTGCATGCACAAAGTTCTTAAGAATTTTTATTCTAATCACCAAAAGTAAACTAGTTTATGATTAGGTATTTTACCCCATTGTGAAACAAGACTAAATATACAGTAGCTATACTAATCAGAACTACATACTGGGAAGGGAGGGGTTGACACCCACATTTGCTGTTGTGAGTAATCTATTATTCGCTGAAGGCATTTGATGTGGGTATGTCCTGCGGTGCCTTTTTCCTGGTCAGAAATTGTTGTCCATATTAACTTTGCATGGGGGGTGTGGTGTGGAGGAAATCCTGTGGATGTTCGCAGACAATATATTGCTGGGATGTGGGAACTAGCACCATGAATCCTGCAAGCTCTTATGGTTGCAAAGAGACTGACACTTGAAGGCTAGAAGGATAAACGCCCACCACCAATGACTCAGTGGTTTGAAGCTCTCACTGCCCTTTCTACATTTGAACGGCTTTATCATCATAAATCTCGTTTGGCGATAAAAACTGCTTATATTAATATATATGTTTCAGCCAAAATTGATGGGGGGGGGTTTATTGCTAATGTGAGCTGACAGTTTTTCTTTTATTTCCTTTTTCTTTTTGCTGTTTGCAATATTAACATTATAAATAAATAAATAAACTAGGCAAAGAGATAGCATTATGCTGCCACCTCCTGGTTTTCTTTCCAAAATACTCAAGGCTTCAGTTTTACGTAATTCTGATTGTAAATTAACTCATGTCAGCATCTCTAACTTCTTAACATCTGTTAGGATACAAATCCATTTAATACAAGGAATGAATGACTTTCAAAATTTGTTCTTCCCTAATAAGGAGTTACTATTTTACTCTCATGCACAGGGACTTGGGAAAAGGTATCATGGAAATGCTTGGGAATTCAAACATAATATATGTGCTGCCAGAAGTCTGGCCAAATCCAATACCACCCTTCACTGGGTGACTTTTCAATAAGCAATACTTATGGTCAATCAAGAAAGCTGGAAAGAATTATTGATGGAACAAGTCTCCCCAAAGCAATCACACAGTATGATAGAAAAAGGAAGCAGGAATTCCTCCTACTCTTGGCACATGTACCTAATAAAGACACCCTACATAAATAACATCGAGGGGAAAGCTGTGTGGCAGGTGGAGTGGGAGACCAGAGGGGAATGAAAATAGGTACAGTGTTAGAAATATTCAGAACCCTGTGGATATTAGAAAGTGCTTCCAGAGATACTTCAAAAAATTATATACTCAAGGGCCGCAAGACGAGGTTGAGATTAAACAATTTTTGGGAAAAAATGGACTACCTAAATTGTCACAAGAAAATAGATCAATCCTGAATTGCAAAATAACATGACAAGAGATTGAACAAGCCATTCAGAACATGCAATTGGGCAAATCCCCAGGGCCAGATGGGCTGACCTCCAAGTATTATAAGACATTAAAAGACTATCTGATACAACCACTGATGGAGGTTAGCAATGAAATTATGGAGGGGAAGAGGGCGCCGGAATCGTGGAAGGAAGCTTTTATCACATTGATACCAAAATCGGAAGCTGAAAAGACACAACTTAAGAACTATTGTCCCATCTCTCTTTTAAATGTGGATTACAAAATATTTGCAGACATTTTGGCAAGTAGATTTAAAAAAGTATTAAATGAAGTAATTCACAAGGACCAGGCAGGCTTTCTCCCAGGTAGACACCTGTTTGCTAATACAAGGAACATCATTGACATTTTGGAACTTTTGCAAACAGATATAAATACAAAAGCAGTGTTAATTTTTATAGATGCGGAGAAGGCCTTTGACAATACTTCCTGGAAATTTATGAAGGGAAATTTAAAAGAAATGGGAGTGGGACGGGGTTTTGAGAATGGGATTGATGCAATATATTCAGAACAAAAGGCTAAACTGATAGTTAACAATGTGGTTACAGAAGAGTTTAAAATTGAAAAAGGAACATGACAAGGCTGCCCTATTTCCCCTCTGCTATTTATTTCGGTTCTGGAGGTGCTCTTGAATATGATTAGAGGGGACCGGTTGGTGGAAGGAATTCAGGTCGGAGCGAAACAATATAAACTTAAAGCTTTTGCAGATGACCTAGTTTTGACCTTGTAGGAGCCAGAATCTAGTACGAAAAGAGTATTACAATTGATTCAAGACTTTGGTCGGGTGGCGGGATTTAAATTAAACAAACAGAAAACCAAGGTATTGGGGGAAAAATTGACAGATACAGAGTCAGAACGGTTTCAGAGAGAGACAGAATTAAATGTGGTTTAAAAAGTAAAGTACCTAGGGGTAAACATAACAGCAAAAAATCTGAATCTATTTAAGGACAATTATGAAAAATGTTGGTCAGAAATTAAGAGAGACTTAGACAGTTGGACAAAATTGAAACTTTCTTTGTTAGGCCGAATTGCTGCTATCAAGATGAATGTATTGCCAAAAATGTTGTTTTTGTTCCAAACACTACAGATTGTGGACAAGACGGAGTGCTTCCGGAAGTGGCAGAGAGATATATCTAAGTTTGTCTGGCAGGGCAAAAAGCCCAGAATTAAGTTTAAGATACTAACTGATGCGAAAGAAAGAGGGGGCTTTGCCCTGCCAGACCTAAAGTTGTACTATGAGGCCGCAGCTTTCTGCTGGCTAAAAGACTGGCTACTTCTCGAAGACACTGACGTACTGGATCTGGAAGGTTTCAACAATGCTTTTGGTTGGCATGCATACTTATGGTATGACAAGGTTAAGATCAATAAGGCCTTTAAGAACCATATTGTCAGAAAAGCAGTGTTTAATGTCTGGACAAAATATAAAGACTTATTGGAAAATAAAACTCCAAGGTGGCTATCACCTCTGGAAGCTAAGGCCCGAAAAAGACCCAATATGGAGGCCAAATGGCCAAAATATGGGGAAATACTAGAAAAAGATGGAGACAATTGGAAATTGCAGAGTTTGGAGAAAATGAAGGATAAAGTGCGAGACTGGTTACACTACGCTCAGATTAAAGAAGTCTTTAAAAATGACAAAAAGTTAGGGTTCCAGGTGGAGAAATCGAAATTGGAAACAGAACTGTTAGAACCTAAGACCAAGGTACTTTCAAGAATATATAACTTGCTGTTAAAATGGAACACACAAGATGAAATGGTTAAATCGGCTATGATAAAGTGGGCACAGGATATTGGGTATAACATTATGTTTGAGGACTGGGAAAGGTTGTGGACCACTGGGTTGAACTTCACTGCATGTAATGCTTTGAAGGAAAATGTAATGAAAATGATATATAGATGGTACATGACCCCAGTTAAACTTGCCAAAATATACCATTTGTCTGATAACAAATGCTGGAAATGTAAAGGAAATGAAGGAACATTCTTTCACCTCTGGTGGACATGCCCTAGAGTGAAGGCCTTCTGGGAAATGATATATAATGAGTTGAAAAAGGTATTTAAGTATACTTTCCCCAAGAAACCAGAGGCCTTTCTCCTGGGTATTGTCAGCCAGAGGGTGATAAAGAAGGACAGAACTTTTTTCCTGTATGCAACAACGGCAGCAAGGATACTCATCGCTAAGCATTGGAAAACCCAAGATCTACCCACACTGGAAGAATGGCAGATGCAACTGATAGACTATATGGAATTGGCTGAGATGACCGGCAGAATCCGAGACCTGGGAGGAGAGAGCTGAAGAAGATTGGAAGAAATTTAAGATTTATTTACCAAAATACTGTAATTTGGTTGAATGTTAAGGAGGATGCTAGATCATAAATAATTGAGCACCACCAAATTAGGTGGAATTAGGATGATAAGTGAGATTGAGGAAAATATAAACCTTTTGGAGAATTATTAGATTATATTCAAATGAATGGGATACAAGAATCTAAACAAGATGATAAATTGCTGGCAAAATTTACAATGATGTAAGTGGGAGCGGGAGACGCGAGGGAGTCCAAAGAAGTTATGAAACTATGTTATGATATATGTTATACTGTTTATTATTTCTGTATTTGTATTTAAAAACCTTAATATATATATATATATATATATATATATATATATATATATATATATATATATATGAAAATAGGTACAGTGTTGAAGATTTATAATGGTAGAATGTCAACCAGCTGCTCTTATGGATCTTTTGTGATCAGTGACTAGCACATGGGTGGCCAGGTTTCAGGCTTGTGGAAACTACTTCATTATTATTATTATTTTACAGAATCCCAAGATCCACCAATAAGAGTCTGCTGCAAAAGACAGAGAATGAGTCCAGGTATTTGTTTTGAGTATCAGAATTGAACTGTGCTTCGACACCAATAGCTACCTTGAGCTTTCTTCATATGATCAGTTGGGTATATACAGGGTGAGATAATCTATCTGGTATCCTCATCCCAAGCTATATAGCACCTTGAACATAGCCCAGTAGCAAACTGGAAGCCAGATTTTAAAAAGTGAGAGCCAACATTCCTTGCCAATCTAATGCAAATCAGCCAGAGAGCTAACAGTAGATCGAGATCTACCTTCTGGGCCTTAATCCAAATACAAACTGAGGACTTCTCAAGAGGTTTCAGAACATTAGAAATTTTCTAGCCAGTAGCAGCGAATGTATTTTTTGAAACAATTTCACATTGCATGGGTCAAAGCAACAATGTGCTTCATTATCTCAGGCACATTACAAATACCTTAAGGCTTAAGAGTGCATTTAGAAATATCATTTATTTTTTTTAAAAAAATACATTGCAGCTGTAATTGGGGTCCAGGGATCATTGCGAGCCATCCAGAATTTGTTTCTCTCTCTTTTTGTACATCTCACCACCATCACTTTTCTGCCTTGTGATCTGTCTATTTTTATTTGAGAGGGGGTTGGTTGGTTGGTTGGTTGGTTTTAATTTGCCTTGCTTCCACATAGCGCTTATTTTTGCCTTATGATGTTTGTAAGTCTAAAGTGCCCTTTTGCACTCATTAAGCTCTCAGCAGAGAATTGCTGTAAGTATAAAATGACTCATACTGCCAAAGAGTCTGGTGCAAGAGAAGAAAACATTGCAGAAGTGTTTAGTGCAAGGAAAACAGGGCAGGGTGTGCTGCCCTTTCCGTGGCGGGGCTGAGAGAGTGTTAATAAGGGGACCAAAGGGCACCGCCAAATGCTAATGCACGATTCCCCTCAGCCAGTTCTTTGGCTCTTCATCAGGGGAAATGAAAAGAGCACCAATTCTCCAAGCTTCTCTGCTCAAGCTATGTCAATTGTGTGGGTGGGGAATATTTCATTTTGAATTTTTGAAGGGCACTTGCACAAATGGATCTGGCTTGTCTGTAGTACAACAATGTACTGCTGCATTCCAGTGCTTGCCTACTCAGAAGTAATCCACTGAGTACAGTGTAGCTTATTCCCAGGAAAGTGGGTATATGATGGCATCCTTAGGCTGTTTCCAAGTCGTGTGCCTCCTAATTAGCAATGGGCAAATGGTCAGTTTCGGTTTCTCTCAGTTTCTCATTATTCAATTCCATTTCCACATCTATGTGTGATTGAAAACAAAAAACACGTCCTCATAAAAATTCAGCAGTGTTTTTGTTATGTACTGAAGTTCTCACCCTGGGCCAGCAGGGGGATACTGTAGATAGTTTTGCAAATAAGGGATCAAAAGTGACGTTCACTGATTGGATAGTTTTAGAAAATTGTTACAGTTACGTTGTACTAGAGCTCTATATAAGCAGGCTGACTCAACCCTTCAGTTCAGTTCTGTTCTGGCCTGTGAGTAAACAAGAGCTGTTTGAAGAATCACTGTGTCGTCTGATATGTTCACCCACAACTTAACAGTTCTCTACCTGAAATCCTGGAGAACTGGTGCCAGCCAATGTTGACAATACTGAACTAAATAGACCAACGGTCTGGCTCAGTATAAGGCAGCTTCATGCGTCCCCAAGAAAACCAGTTTCATCAGAGAATGCTTGCAATTGTCCCGCCATGGCCCTCATGATCACCTTACCTAACAATGGGGTACCTGTGACCGAAAGTGAGGTAGTTATTGCCCTGTTATTTCTCTGCCTACTGCACCTTAAAAGGACTTTGGCTTTATTAACAGGGCACATGTCAATGCTTTCAAGAAGTTAAAGAACAGATCAAGGAAAGCAGAGGGAAATGATGATTGATGCAGGACGATTTGATTTTGCATAGTCCAGCACATCATTGGCCACTAATAATCACCCTCTTGAATCAGATCTGGATTTCCCTGGAAATTGGATTAACGCAATCATCTGAGACAATGGGGGCTTGGGAGGAGCTGGGAGGGAATGATAGTTGAAGTATTTTCATAGGCCTGTTTGATTTCATTAGGGATTCAATGGAAAATGCATGACTGTCTTTGCCATTTTTTGGTACGTCAGGTCCTGTGGTTTTTATCTGCACTTCTTCGTTGTTCCAGCCTGTACACTTGGTTGGCTTTGGTCAATGCATTTTAAAACCATTTTGAAGTGATGTTGCTGAACGACTCAGTTCTGTCACAGTACACCAGTGACAAAGAAATGGAAGCGAGGGGATTGACTTTTATTATAATTGGCGCAAAAATGCACAGCGTTATGAGAGGAAAGTGTGCGAGGCAGAAGAGCCTGTGGTTAGCTGAAAGACCACAGAGCTGAAGTGAGCCACTAAGCACCATAGAGGAACCCTTCTGGATCAAACCAGAGACCCATCCATCTAGTCCAGCACCTAGTTTTCACAGTGACCAACCAGATGCCTGTGAGAGGCCTGTAAGCAGGACACGAGCACAATAGCACCTTGTCACGCTGGCCACGTGACCCGGAAGTGTCTGCGGACAGCGCTGGCTCCCAGCCTCTAGAGTGAGATGAGCGCACAACCCTAGAGTCTGTCAAGACTCTTTTTTACATACACAGAAGGTTGTAGTCCAACAGCATCTGGGAATCTAAGGTTGAAGAACACTGACCTGGATTGTTGTTGTTGTTTAGTCGTTTAGTCGTGTCCGACTCTTCGTGACCCCATGGACCAGAGCACGCCAGGCACCCCTGTCCTCGACCGCCTCCCGCAGTTTGGTCAAACTCATGCTGGTAGCCTCGAGAACACCATCCAACCATCTCGTCCTCTGTCATCCCCTTCTCCTTGTGCCCTCCATCTTTCCCAACACCAGGGTCTTTTCCAGGGAGTCTTCCCTTCTCATGAGGTGGCCAAAGTATTGGAGCCTCAGCTTCAGGATCTGTCCTTCCAGTGAGCACTCAGGGCTGATTTCCTTAAGAATGGAGAGGTTTGATCTTCTTGCAGTCCATGGGACCCTCAAGACTCTCCTCCAGCACCATAATTCAAAAGCATCAATTCTTCGGCGATCAGCCTTCTTTATGGTCCAGCTCTCACTTCCATACATCACTACTGGGAAAACCATGGCTTTAATTATACAGACCTTTGTTGGCAAGAGGGATGCAGGTGGCGCTGTGGGTTAAAGCCTCAGCGCCTAGGGCTTGCCGATCGAAAGGTCGGCGGTTCGAATCCCTGCGGCGGGGTGCGCTCCCACTGCTCGGTCCCAGTGCCTGCCAACCTAGCAGTTCGAAAGCACCTCCGGGTGCAAGTAGATAAATAGGGACCGCTTACCAGCGGGAAGGTAAACGGCGTTTCCGTGTGCGGCTCTGGCTCGCCAGAGCAGCGATGTCATGCTGGCCACGTGACCCGGAAGTGTCTCCGGACAGCGCTGGCCCCTGGCCTCTTAAGTGAGATGGGCGCACAACCCCAGAGTCTGTCAAGACTGGCCCGTACGGGCAGGGGTACCTTTACCTTTACCTTGTTGGCAAGGTGGTGTCTCTGACCTGGATTACAGCCCAACTACTTGGCACGTAGCTCCCCAAGGCCTTAAAGGCAACAACTGAAAATGAAGCCTGGTCCTATTTGCATAGGCCCCACCCTTTCATCTACATAGTGCCATCCCAGGTTTCATTTATTGGTCTTGCTAAGAAATATGCACTTTAGTATACTGTAGCTATAGAATGACAATTGTACTGAATGGGACTTGCTTTTCAGATTGCTAACAGTTTCTTTTAGTGCTTTGTCAGACCAAAGCCAGACCCATAAAAAGACAGCAGGGCACCAGAAGGATTGGATGCTGTGTGTCTGTGTCTTACACGCCACTTTGACTATGCTGCATGAGACCCTTTCAGGACATGAAGAAAGCTCTCATGCCTTTGATGCCTTCTCATAAAAATAAAAAATAAAAATCCACAGCAATCACCTGCAATGTGTCACAAAGAAACCACCGTCTTTACATAAAGAAAGAGAGACAACGACAAATCTTGCACCCTAGTAACAAATAGCTTATTTCAGCACAGTCGTTTCCAGACGTTTTACAGATGGAATGCCATCTTTGTTCAGAACTGCCACACACTGCTACACACCCCATGTGCAGCCTCAAGGTGGGGCTTATAACCTGGCTTCAATCCAACTGTTTTGACTGGTTTACACATGTGCATTCCTCATGAGTTGCTTTATGTGGCCATTTATGTGCGACATTTTCCCTCAGTTCACACACTCAGCCATCAAGGGCAGAGAAAAAAGTGCAAGAAAATTGTTAAATAGTGGGTAGACATAGCAGACAACACAGCGATTTCTCCAAAGCAGCTCTTTATTTGTAAGCTGGAACAGAACTGAACTGCAAACAGCTCAGCCGGTCTGCTTTTATAGGCAGCTGGCTGTCAACATTGTAGCAACAACAACCCAGGGTTTCCCACCTAAAGTAACTGATGTGGACCTGAGTGAAAACTATATACATGATACTCCTGGTGGCCAGGGTGAGAACTTCAATGCATAACAAAAATCAAATAGTCTACATGCTTGTGTGAACTAGTCCTTGATCTGTAAATCTGTTCATTAGTGCCCCATCTCTTCGCTGTATCCATTCCCACACAAGGTCTACCTTTCTCTTCCAGCACCTGGGCAAATACAGTGGTACCTCGGGTTAAGAACTTAATTCGTTCCAGAGGTCCTTTCTTAACCTGAAACTGTTCTTAAGCTGAAGCACCACTTTAGCTAATGGGGCCTCCCACTGCCGCGATGCTGCCGGAGCACGATTTCTCTTCTCATCCTGAAGCAAAGTTCTTAACTATTTCTGGGTTAGCGGAGTCTGTAACTTGAAGCGTCTGTTACCTGGAGCGTATGTAACCCAAGGTACCATTGTACTTATAAAGCCTCGGTAACTTTGTAGGACTGTTATATGAGTTCCATTTTTTTTATCTCAGCAAGCTGCGTCCACAGCCAAGGAGGCCAAGGAGGCATCAGCATGACTTTGCCATCATCCCTACCCCACCCCTGACTGGAGCAGCTATGCCTTCTTATGGGTCTGGTGGATGTGAAACAGAATCCAGAAGGATAAACAACCAGCAGCAGTAGCTACACGCCATCCTAGCAATGGTCAGTGTGGCCAGGGGAGCGCTATGCTAGAACTTCTGTAAGACCAAGAAGTAGTAGTCATTCTTCTGGCATTCCAGTACCACAAGGGACATGTGAAACGATCTTGATAAGATCTTAATTGCACTGGCCATCTAATTGCTTTATGGCCTCAATTAGCCCCAGTGGTCCGGCACGCTCCCAGCCAAGCTGCGCAGACCTCTTGCTTCTCCGGTTTCGTCTAGCAGAGTAAAAACACAGCGGATCAAAACTGTCGCAGTCTGCTTCAGATCCAAATACACCAAGCACTGTGTATGTCCAAATTCAACAGTTCTTTATTGTAGCAAATATTTACAGCTCAGCATTTCCCAAAATCTCCTGGACTGCTAGCATTCATGGCTTCCGTCCGTCTCTCTCAGAGACACAGAGAGAACAACAAACTCCTCCCTCCTTTCCCACGTCAGAATGGGAGGCACACTCAGAACAAACATTAACCCAGTAAGTTCTGAACCCCAACACCCCCTCTTGCCTCCATTCCTGACAAGACCTGTGGATGTACCTTTGCAGACCTCTGTGAGATCAATCCCTTCCCCAATGCCTTGCGCCCTCTCCTGGCGTCCCTGTCAGGCATCTGTGGAACATCCTCACAACTCTCAGATTCGCACTGTGCGAAACTTACCCACGCACCTGTTGCCTGATACCTCTCAGGTGGAATTCCCTTCGTTGTGCGACTGGACCTCCTGGGCACAAACTCAGGCACTGCCTCTGACTCACTGTGGTCAGCAGGTGTGTCCTTTGCATCCTGGGATTCCCCCTCTGACTTAACACGTCTTCGAACCCTTGGAATTACCCTCACAGGAGAACTAGGCTCACTCTTGGGCTCTCTTTTTACAACTTGCGGAGATGCCCCATCCTGCTCCTGACTTTGGTCAGTGAGCTGATCGTCATCAGCAGACTCAGCCCCTGGCTCTCCTTCCTCCTCATCAGAACCTTCCTGCTCTGAATCAGAAAAACATTCTGAAAGAATATCGCGTCTGGCAGGGGTCTTTGACCTTTCCTCCTGCTTACAGAACTCAGCGTGTTTACTGATCAGCAGCTTACTCTGATCACCTGACGGGTACGCAAACCTCCATGCACGAGCCGTTGGCTCATACCCACAGAAGATCATTTTCTGGAACTTGGGTTCACCTGGCCCTCGCAAAGCTTCAGGCACCGGCAGCAAGGCCGTTGATCCGAACTCACGGAGGAAGTGAACCTGCGGTTTCCTCCCGTGAAGCATGAAAAACGGTGTGTCTCCTACCACTGAATTGTAGGACCTATTCCAGGTGAAGCTCACATATTTAACTGCCTCCATCCAAAACCTTGGAGGTAACCCAGAATCTAACAGCATCACCTGTGCAGCCTTAACCAGAGCCTCACTTCTGAGCTCTGCCACCCCCCTCTGTTGAGGAGAAGTCACTGTGTGACTTATCCCTTTCTTGTGAAAGAACTTCTGCAAAGCAGACCCAGTAAACTGTGAACCTCTGTCACTAGCAATTTCCCTGACCTTCGTGGAGAACATTAGTTCCACCTCTTCAATCCAACGACTAACCAGCTGTGCTGCATCTTCCTTGGATTTGAGACCATGTGTCCAGGTGTTCTGCGAAAAATCATCCTGCAGTGTCAGCAGAAACCTGGCCCCTCCCAGACTTGGTTCCTTCATGGGACCCAACAGATCTATGTGCACAAGATCAAAAGGTTTTGTGGTTACCCTCTCCACCCTGGGGTAACTGCACCCTCTTACCTTTGCCTGTCTGCAAGCCTGACAATCTAGGACTCTTGCACATTCCGCAATTTTACAGCCTTTGGAAACCTCAGGTAGCACCTGTAGTTCTTCAAGACAGGCATGCGCTGTCTTCCTATGCCACACACACGAACATGAAACATGAGTGGGAACTGTAGCACGCAGGGCTTGTGCTTTCTCAACCTTCCCCTCACCCTCCAGAGACGTTTTAAGAATGAAGAGATCATTCTGCCCCTTTGCAACTCTGACCAGTTGCTTCCCTCCTTTGGAGATTGTACAAACATCGTGTTCAAAGCAAACCTTAAACCCCTTTTTCAACAAATAAGGCACAGATAAAATACAGTGTTGCACTCCTGGCACAATGCAAACTTCCATCTGCTCCTGCAAAACAGAAAACAATACATTTACAATGTTAGTCACATTTTTCTTTGTCCCATTTGCAAACTGAACAGTTTTCCCAGCCGGAATTGCCTTGCAATTCCACATCTCGACTGCAGGGGTCTCTGGGATCAGGTGGCAGTTAGCTGCTGAGTCGATTACAAAGCGAAAATTAGTGTGTCTCTCAGAGCTGTCCTCAAACAAAGCCATACTGGCAACAAACGTCCCGCTGCCCCCTGTCTTTGGGCTTCTGCAGCAGTTCTGTCTGGTTGTCTTGGCAACCAACTCCCCCTTGCTCAGGACCTTGGCAGCTTCCGTAGAAGTAGCCTCCTCCGTTGCCTTGGAGACCGGCCTGGCCTCTGCGTTCCCACGCGACTCTTTAGGCCTTATCTTCACTTTGTCCAGGTGGCCGACCTTGAAGCGCCTAGCTCTACGCCGCTTCCCAGACTTTGCATGACGACGATCCCCAGTGGAAAAACACTGCCCAGGGCTCCTTTCAGCTGGCCTGGCCCCCCTTCTTCCGGAAGAGCCTTCTGTGCCAGCCCTGCCCTCGCTGAAACTGCGTTCCACTTCAGCACTCACAGTGGAAAACTTTTGAAACTTGCCTTTGGAATTCTCAGCCCCCCCGACTTGCACCTCAGGGACTGGGGCTACAGCCATTTCTAGGCTCTGCATGACTCCTCCAGGGGCCTGGCCTCCTGCTGAAGTTTCACACAAACTTCTCAGCACCTCCCAGGCAGCCCTTGCTGACTTTACGCCCTCCAAACTGGGCAAAAGTGATGCATGTACGCATGCTTTTAGCATAGCAAGCTCTCTTTGCATTCTCTGCTGGCTTTCTTCAGGCAACGCAGCCTCAAAGCCAGTAACGTCTGTCCCTTCAGGATTCAAGGGAAGTGGTTCTCTCTGGCTTACATTCCAAAGCCCAGTAACCAGAAACCAACCCCTTACTCTTCTGGACCAGGTTGCCCAGCTTCTTAAAGTGAGCTTTTCAAGCGGAACGTCCTCAAAGACCTGGCTGTCTGCCATTCTCTCCTCTTTCCCGGGGGCCCAGCTACTGTACTCACGTTTCACCAGTCAGCCCTCCGGCACCCGATTCCTCAGCTGCTTTTCCAGCTCTTAGCTTTCAGCAACTCTTGCCTCTTAGAAGCAGGCAAAACACAGAACGCAGACCTCCGCTCTGCTCCAGTAGCGTCTTCCAGCTATTGCCAAGCTGACTTCAAAACTTCAAAGCTCACCGGCAGACTCTTAGCAACAGTTTTATTAGCGGTAATTAGGTCCACCCATAACCTGTGAAACGATCTTGATAAGATCTTAATTGCACTGGCCATCTAATTGCTTTATGGCCTCAATTAGCCCCAGTGGTCCGGCACGCTCCCAGCCAAGCTGCGCAGACCTCTTGCTTCTCCGGTTTCGTCTAGCAGAGTAAAAACACAGCGGATCAAAACTGTCGCAGTCTGCTTCAGATCCAAATACACCAAGCACTGTGTATGTCCAAATTCAACAGTTCTTTATTGTAGCAAATATTTACAGCTCAGCATTTCCCAAAATCTCCTGGACTGCTAGCATTCATGGCTTCCGTCCGTCTCTCTCAGAGACACAGAGAGAACAACAAACTCCTCCCTCCTTTCCCACGTCAGAATGGGAGGCACACTCAGAACAAACATTAACCCAGTAAGTTCTGAACCCCAACAGGACAGAGTCTTGCTGCTTGGCTCACCTTCCAAGGGTACTAACTATCCTGCTTTAGCTACAAAGGGCACAAACCTCTACAATGGTTCAGGTAAAATAGATGAATGAATCCCCATGATTCTGTTAATGAGTCTGGCTAGTGGACGCCTGTACAAGGATCTTCACTAGCACTTCCTCCCCTCTCCTCCATTTGTGTGCTCTCTATGCTCCCCAAATTGGCTTGGGATATCCCCAGAGCAGCACCATGAGGCTGGAGGAGAGGGCAATTATTTCATCTGACAAGCTGAAATGCTTGCACAGATGGAACATTCATAATAGTGGAATGTTGTATTCCTCCCAGAGTTGTAAGAGTTGTCAGGACCTTGAAGATCATGCATCCCAACATCCTACTCAATGAAAAGGCCCTGCTCCTGGCAGCCATCCACTGTGCTTCATTTGGCAGTTGGACCTGGAGCAGGGCCTCTGGCGATTGCTGCATTTCTCTCAAACAGCTTTTCCTAACCAGGTGCCGTCCAGATACAGTGGTACCTCGGGTTACATATGCTTTGGGTTACATAAACTTCAGGTTACAGACTCCACTAACCCAGAAATAGTACCTCGGGTTAAGAACTTTGTTTCAGGATGAGAACAGAAATCGTGCAGCAGCGGCACAGCAACAGCAGAAGGCCCCATTAGCTAAAGTGGTGCTTCAGGTTAAGAACGGACCTCTGGAACGAATTAAGTACATAACCAGAGGTACCACTGTATATTTAAACTCCTCTGTCAAGGTCAAGGATATGGGAGTGATAGTCAGCACATCTGGGTGGCACCAGGTTGGAGAAGGCTGCTGTAAATATTGGGGGGGGGGGGTAAGAATGAAACATAATTCCCATTTTAATTCATGTATTTTTTTCCCCTATCCAAAGTTTGGTAAACACCAGCTTTACAAGTTTGACCTGTACTCATGAAACAAGGCCACCCAAGTGGATCACTAGTTCCATCCTTCACCTTACAAACCGAAGTAGTTCTTTAAAGTTTATGAAAATTATGTTCTCAATTGCTCTCACAACTTTTTTCTACCTCTTCTCCTTCTTCCTAGCTATGCCATTTCAGCTTGTTGCAGTCACTCACCCGTTGATCTGTCTACCACATCTCTGGAAAGGTCAAGTACCACATGGGATCTCTGTAGTGCTCTTTGAAAACACTCCATCCTTGGCAGAAAGGACGATAACTCTCTCAGGTGACGGCTAATTAATTCAGCCTTTTCAGACAGGCTGATCTGTGTGGCATTTATAATTTATTCTCAAAAGGAAAATAAACATGATTCAGCCCCTTCTTTAAAAAAAGAACAAAAACCACTTTCCTTCTCAAACTGTACCTCACAACCGTCTATTCAGTTGGCACGTCAAATATCATTGTTGGGTTATCACTGGAGGACTATTCATGTTCTATGTCTGACAGTCAAATGGTGAGCTTACTTGCTCACTCCAGAAATTCCCAGAGACAACAACCATAGATGACGTAGTTACCCCCCCCCCCTCACACACACACACACACGATAGGGATGGCTAAGGCAGCTAGTCATACTTTTATGTCACAAAGGAGCAGCGTAAGCCCAAAGAAACTCTGATTAGTTTAAACTAGGGGAATCATTACAGCTCTTGCTATTCCTGATTCTGGAACCAGGCAGAGGGCCTTCTTGGTAGTGGCACCCTCTCTGTGGAACACTCTCCCTTCAGATGTGAAGGAGATAAAGAACTACACAACTTTTAGAAGACATCTGAAGGCAGCCCTTTATCAGGAAGTTTTTAATGCTTGATGCTTTACTATGTTTTTATATATGCTGTAAGCTGCCCAGAGTGACTGGGGAAACCCAGTCAGATGGGTGGGTATAAATAATATTAGTATTAGTATTAGTATTAGTATTAGTATTAGTATTAGTATTAGTATTATGCTGGCTGGTGCTGATGCCCTGGTTTAAAAGTGAAAGCTACACAAGAGGGGAGCACATTACTGCTAATCACAGGATGGTGCCTGAAAAGGATAGAAAAGCAGCTTTAAAAATCAGAAACCTTTAAAATCAAACATGAGGAAATGGCTTTCAGTCCACTGTAATTGGATTTCTAGAGACAAGGTGCACTCAGGACGATGGATTCAGAAGCTAGCTGCCCTGACACCAATAAGAAGTTGTTTTTGTTTGGATGGCAACTGGAGACAGGCTGTAATTTCAGATCCACCTGCAGGAAGACGGTTGTGTAATATTGTGTTTTAATTTGCATTGTAAGCTGCCTTGAGAATTTTATGCTAAGTGGAAAGGTGGGATAGAAATACTATTATGAGAATAACTAAATCCCTGCTATCTGCAGACCTAAAACTGTTACAGATATCTGAAACAGACACAAGTGGCTGAAATATTAACTATTAATAGGAAGTGTTGGAAGAGAAGAGAAATCTTCTACTTCAGATTCCATCTGTTCCTGCTAAGAAATTCTGTCTGCAGACAGACCTGTCTGTCCCTTGCCAGATATAAAAAACAGAGCAATTCTTCAACTGAAGAATGACCCAGATGGATGGTTTTCCCTTAGGCTAAAACTGGATGTACTTTCAGCCATTCGCTATGTGACTTGTCATGTCAGAAGACCAGGCTAGCAATAACAATCCCAGTGTACAAAGCTAACAGCTCTGTACCTCTTTCAAGGACATTCCTGTTCCTTCTGTCCAATGCCTTTTTCGGTACCCTCTGAAAAATCCCGGAACCTGAGCAGCAACTGCAAGGCACACATGCCAAATCTCACCTTTCGCTCACAATTTGTTGCTCTGTGGGAACCCTCATTCTGGACTTACAGCTAACAAGTGGATTTGAACATCCGTTCCAAATATTATTATGTTGGGAAATATTTCTCCAGTTTTAAATTCAAAGCAGTTATTAATGGGTATTAAAGGGTAACTGATCAGTGTTGCAGTCAGTGATGACAACACAGAACTAGCTGGACCCATGGTCTGATACAGTGCAAGTAGTGGGTTTTGTTTTTGTTTTTTAAATGCAGGCTCTCACTGCTATGAAATACCTCCTCTGCTTTTATATTGCTGCCCATGGCGGCCATTTTGTGCTGACACCCACACCACTTTTATCAAGAAATGTGTACTGGCAGCTCATAACACCGAGTATAAGGAAGCTTCCCATGTTAGTTACTTCAGATAAATAATAATATTAAAATAGCAAAGTGTACAGGGACCCCCAAAAGTAGATATACTGCTTTTAAAATCCGCTTTCTTTGTTCTTGACTCAGGGTTGCTGTCATCATTCACAGTAAAGAATAATCCTTTCATCTGACTCCACTATTCTTTCCAACTGCCAGCCTAAAATTTAACGGTCACTTTGTTGTGTGTCAGTTATGTGTACCCATATAATCTGTTGTGAGGAATTTCCTTCCTTCAACTGTATACCGACTTCTGTAAGCCTACTTTTGGGCCACCCAGCATATATCACCTGATTGTAGTAAGACCTCTAAGCGGTTTACTGAAAATATTAAAAACAATTAAAAACAGTTAAAGATCACGAAAGGTAATTAAAAATGATTAAAACTTGCCAACATCACATTTCTGGATGGGCTTTCCTAAACAAACATGTTTTAAGCATGCACTGAAAAGAGCACAGCAAAGGTGCCTGCCTGACGTCAGGCAGGAAGTTCCAAATTGTAGGTGCCGTCATGCTAAAAGATCAATTTCTTACAACTACAGAATGAGTATTGTGTGTGACCTGTACCAGTGCCAGTTCCACAGACTGAAGCAGTCAAGTGAGCACAATAAATAGTTGGAAACCCTGTACAAACCTCTCTTTTTTCCAGCAGGTTTTTAAACTCTTTCCTTGTAGGGAAGTTATCTCAACCTTTTCTGTATGGTGCCCAAGTCTGTGATATCATTTCCAAGGATTCCTCTCCCTACCATTATGTCAAGAAAGACTATTGGATGGGTACTGCTTAATCGATAGCAATAACAGTGTCGTTACAGCATTAAGACAAAAGGGCACACTTTAAAGAGCTTGGGAAGTCATTGATGCAGGGTTGTATTTGAATGGCTGACAAGCTAATAAACCGTTTCAGCTGCAGAGGGCAGCAAATACTCAGGAATTAACAATAGATTCATTAGCCCACACTGTCCAGCTTGATTCAGGTAGGCGTAAGACAGCATTGTTGAAATATCTACAATAAACAAACTCAAGTGATGGGGAAATGTTTCCCCCCAAAAAAGAGAATTTTGTAGCATGGCAAAAGACCATTTTTTCTAAAAGTTAAAACTGGACATCACAACTTCAGTTGATCTATAGTCCCCTTGATCATAGAAACCAACATGGCCCCCGTCTGCTCAACGCCTGAAGGTTTTAAGTCCTCTACCACTCTGCCCACGTAGATCTCTCACAAGATCCTGCATCCTCCTACAGAAGCTTGAAAGAGATGGCCGCTTGGCCACACAAACGGGATCCCACGCAAGTGTATATGGCATGATAGCTTGCCATCACTCATTCCAAGAAGCCCAAAGTCATAGCACAACTGACTGCAAAACTAGATCTCAAAAATTCTGGTTGTCAGCATGTCTCTCTTCCTAGAGCATTAATTCAGTGCAAGATCTTGCCTATCAAAGCTGACGGGCCATTAACACTATTTGAACGATCAGAAATGGAAATGAAGTGAAGAAACTCATGAAAGAAAATGTTCCTTACATATAAACAAATTCAAGCGACAAAGAACAGGCTGATGCAAATGCCAGGGTGTCGTAAGAAACTGAAAATGAATTGCTGTGCTATGACTATCGCCCACAAAAGGAAAAGAGAAACATGACACACTACTGTGCCTTCCCAGGGCTACTTAATACACACATGTTTTTGCTATCCCAGGCAGGCAACAAAACAGCACAATCCTAACCATATCTACTCAGAAGTAAGTCCTACTAAATTCAGTGATACTTATATCCCTGGTAAGTGGGATAGGCTGGAAGCCCTTTTCAGAAAGCTTATTAAGCACCCAGTGAGTTGTCACAGACCCTCCAAGTGTCCCTATTTTCCAGGGATGTCTCTGATTTGGAGAAGCTATCCCAGTTTCCTATTAGATCCCGGAATATCCCACTTTTCCTTAGGATGTCCCTATTTTCATTGAAAGGTAAGGCTTTATCAGACCCCTGGGCCATCTGAAGGCAATCCTGTGTAGGGAAGTTTTTTAAAATGTTTAATATTTTATTACGTTTTTATAAATGTTGGAAGCTGCTTAGAGTGGCTGGGGCAACCCAGTAAGATGTGTGGGATATAAATAGCATTATGGAATGGGGCGTCCTTATTTTCATTGGAGAAATGTTGGAGGGTATGTTGTCATAGATGGCTGGTGGACTTCGCTTCATGTGTCTTGTATGGATTGAACACCCTGGGCTAAGACATGCAGAAAGGAAAATCCATCTCAAAAGAGAAAGGAGCAGGAGTAGAAGGTCACAGAGATGCAAACAAGATTTCATGGCCCTAAAATGCTAAATATGGATTGGGGCCCCTACACCATCAGTACCCATTGGCAAGAACTGCTCCATATGTATATATTTTTACTTAGTTTACCCTACCTCATAGGGCTGTTGTAAAAATAAACAGGGGGAGGATAATTTACACCACCTACAGGGAGGAAAAGCTAGATGCAAATATATAATGTCACTCACAGACCAAATAAAGAAATAAACATGCATAAATCCAGAAAACCACCACCATATCTCTCTCTCTCTCTCTCTCTCTCTCTCACACACACACACACACACACACACACACTGCAATGTTTCATAGTCCTGATATTTACAGAAAATGGGGGGGGGGGTAAACACCGTTTACCTTCCCGCCGGAGTGGTACCTATTTATCTACTTGCACTTTGACGTGCTTTCAAACTGCTAGGTTGGCAGGAGCAGGGACCAAACAATGAGAGCTCACCCTGTCTGGGGAATTGAACTGCCAACCTTCCGATTGGCAAGTCCTAGGCTCTGTGGTTTAACCCACAAATTTGTGGTTGGGAGGTTTGGAAATATTCTACATAAATGTCACTGGCATAGAAGCAGTTATTCCACACTGTGGATCATACAGGACCTCAGCCAGCTACAAATACATTGCTGAAAATATGTTTCTGTAGGGAGCATAATCAAAATCATGCAAACTAATTGTGAATGATATTACAGTAAGAAACTCAGCAGTTTTCTCACTGCGGCATAGTGGCTCCAACACAAGAATTTATTGGAGCAGAATAGATTTGGGGTAGGGAGGGGAGGGGGGAGCGAGAGCATTGCAAGTCACCTTATGAGTCACAGAGAGAAAGGAAAATGTCCTTTGTGCTTGAGTGACACAATGGGACAGGTTCGCTCCTGGGGCAGAGATGGTAGGGATTGCTTAACACTGGTGCTTCTGACTGCATGCAGAAAGGCATTCGCCCTGCAATATATCCTCACCTGAAAAAATAGATGGGGCTTGACATGACTGGCAGAGACTAATAGAGGTAACCAGTCCAATAGCATTTCCTTTCTTCAGGCCTGGGAAGTCACTAGGTGCCTTTTGCAGGTGAATGTGCTGCCTGCAGATGTTTTCCAAGCCACCTTGCCATTTTGATAGGGACGCAGGTGGCGCTGTGGGTTAAAGCCTCAGCGCCTAGGGCTTGCCGATCGAAAGGTCGGCGGTTCGAATCCCTGCGGCGGGGTGCGCTCCCGCTGCTCGGTCCCAGCGCCTGCCAACCTAGCAGTTCGAAAGCACCTCCGGGTGCAAGTAGATAAATAGGGACCGCTTACCAGCGGGAAGGTAAACGGCGTTTCCGTGTGCGGCTCTGGCTCGCCAGAGCAGCGATGTCACGCTGGCCACGTGACCTGGAAGTGTCTCCGGACAGCGCTGGCCCCTGGCCTCTTAAGTGAGATGGGCGCACAACCCCAGAGTCTGTCAAGACTGGCCCGTACGGGCAAGGGTACCTTTACCTTTACCTTTTGCCATTTTGAGAGAAGCACATATGTGCAAGCAGATGCCAAAGGAGCCATAAAGGGAGGGAGGGCCTTTTCAGCTGTGGCCCACCATCTGTCAAATGCTTGCCCCAGTGAGGTCTGCATGGCACCTTCACAGACATCTTGTTGGTGTCCGGTAAATACTTGCTTCCCCCTAGCCCAGACCTTTGATGGACTAAGCTGGCTTTTCCCTCTCTTGTTAGTGTGCTGTAAAAGCTTCCTGCAGCTGTTATGGGGGGTGGGGAGGTTATGAATGTAATTATATAAGAATTGTATGAGCATGTTAATGTTTTCTATGAATTTTTAATGGAAAATTTTATTTATGTTTTCAAACATAAATCACTGGTAGACTTTAGTAACAAGTAACTAATGATACCAACAATACCCCTGAGATCATTGAATAAAAGTATATTCTTGTTATTTCTTTTGGATTGTTTTTAATTGAAATTGTTTTTGGAATGTTTTAACTGTTTCTAAATGTTTTTGTTTTGCTTTTTTTAAACTGTTTTTTTAACTGTTTATCTGTTTGCTGCCCTGGACTCCTTGGGGAGGAAGAAAAGGATGTAAATTTAATAAATAAATGCTACTAATGCAAGGAAGAAGATAAAGAGTGGATACATTTTTTTCTAATTTAAACCATCGTAAGAGGACTTTGCATTCAAGGATTCCTGGCCCAAAATGATGACATGAGTCCATGAAAGCTTATGCTACAATATAAATGTCTTTAAGATGTCACAAGACTCCGCTGCTTTTATCAGTGCAGGGTTGCAAAGCAAGTATTCCACTTCTTCTTGCCCCCTTCACTTAGAAATATGTATATTGCTCTGCATTGTGAATAAGCTTACCACAAAAATCATCAGAACTCAGCAAGAAAAATACAAAAATAAAATAAAATACCAGCATAACAGGTACAGTCAAGATCAATTTAACAGGGCATCCCTCTGAATTCATGTGCGCAGGATTGTGCTAAAAAGAGTACAACTAGCATCCACTTGCTCAGAAGTGCCAAGTGCAGCCAGATTTCATTCAATGGCAGATTTCTTACACAGGAGAAAATACAGGTGCAGATGTATAAAAAAAACAATCTTACTTAAGTATAGTGAAAATCCTTCAGTGCTTATGCTCATATGCAGGGAACACTTGCTCATTCCCAAATCAATGAATAGAAAACTTGCCCCAACTATATTTTAGATTTTATAAAATAAAAATACGACAAAAAAATCATCTAGTGCCCTGAACCTCTGGCCTACCTGGCAGCAAGTCAGTATGTCAAGCCCCCAGTCCAGGGTCAATCCACACGTCCAAAGTCCAAACTGAAGCACAGTCCAGCAGAGATCCTGGGGCATCTAAGCTGAGGTTCATCAACATAGGCAGTTGAGCAGACACAGCACCTCAGCTCTACTTCCCTTCATACGCTGATTGCAGCATCTGGGCTTGATGAGGCATGTAACCCTCACCTGTTCCAGGCCTCCTCCAGCCTGCGGAATCACACACTTCCTCCCAGGGCTAGCGAGTCTCACCTGGCCAGCTAATGGGCTAGACTGTTGGGTCTTGTCTGCCTCAGCCTCCTAGAGCACCACTCTGGCTTCTCCCTGCGCCTCAGAGGCTGCTCTGTTTGTGGTAATAGGGGCCCCCTGGCTCTAGCTTTGGGTCCTGCTTGGGTTCCTATGCACTGACCCCATTCCCTTACCCTGTGAGTACTTCCTACACCAACCTCTCCTTCCCCATCTCCAGCTTGCCCCAGTATTTCCCAGTCTCAGCTACACCCCTTGCTGGGATCCTCGTCCTCCTCCCCATGGTCCTGCCAGTTCATGATATCTAGATATATTAGATAAGGTAGGAGGTTTTTTTTAAAAAGTGGGGGGAGATAATTTGAATAAGTATCTTTCTCAATGCGTTAATGGCTTGGACAACTACTTAAAATCACACACACACACACACACACACACACACGGTTTCCTTGCAATGAAACATTTTTAAACTTGTGCTGCTGCATCCGTGAATGAAACCCATTCTGACTGTGCTTACTGTCAGTTGCTTCTAATACTCACAAATATCCAGCCACCTCATTGCCTAATCATAGCAATTTGTGTTCTTCTTGCATGCCCAGACTCAACAAGAAGGAAGTGGGTGCACTGACTTAGAATGTATGTTCTAAAATGTTGAATAAAGATATGAAATACGAATGCATTAAGGAAGTAAAGGACAGCTGTGTTTGAATTAATTTGTAACCTACGTTTACCACAAGGACAAACTGCATTTTAGGCTGCATACAGTGCTAACCCATTTGTAGCACAAAAGTGTAGTTTTTTCTCATTCCAAACTAATTCCTGCTCTTCCTCCAGTCATTAATAAACTTTCTATTCTTTTGGTTTCTAATTTTTTGTGTCATTTTTGCAAGTTCTACAAATTCGAATAACTTTGTTTGCCAATCACTAATTGGTGGGATACTTTGGCTTTTCCAATTTTGGGCAATTAATAATCTAGCGGCAGCTGTAGCATACTGGAATAAATTTATGATTTATATTGAAGGGAATTACAAGAACCTAAAAACTATAGCGGGACGCAGGTGGCGCTGTGGGTTAAAGCCTCAGCGCCTAGGACTTGCCGATCGAAAGGTCGGCGGTTCGAATCCCTGCGGCGGGGTGCGCTCCCGCTGCTCGGTCCCAGCGCCTGCCAACCTAGCAGTTCGAAAGCACCTCCGGGTGCAATTAGATAAATAGGGACCGCTTACCAGCGGGAAGGTAAACGGCGTTTCCGTGTGCGGCTCTGGCTCTGGCTCTGGCTCTGGCTCTGGCCAGAGCAGCGATGTCATGCTGGCCACGTGACCCGGAAGTGTCTCCGGACAGCGCTGGCCCCTGGCCTCTTAAGTGAGATGGGCGCACAACCCCAGAGTCTGTCAAGACTGGCCCGTACGGGCAGGGGTACCTTTACCTTTACCTTTACTAAAAACTATAGCAGGACTGATATAGATCTTACGATGTGCAAATCATTATAATTATCAACTGCAGGAGAAATAAACTATTCATATTAAGAAGCCTGAAACCGGGAGGGATGGAAGTCAATAGATGTGTAGAAGAATGATTAAAATATTTAAAGATATAAAGATATAAATGAGAAGACAAAGAAGCGTAATGGAAATCGACATTGTTTATACATTATGTTTTGATATTTATTTAGTTTTCTTTTTTGTGTGTGTTGGGGTTTTTTACAACTGTTGTAACCGTTGATTTGTTTTTCTTTTTGGTGATCTAATGTGAAAATTAATAAAAAGAATTTAAAAAAAAAGCAAGAAAAAAAAATAATTCCTGCTCTTCCTCAACATGTTGGTTTCAATCTACAATTGATCCTAGGCTAACCCTATCTCCAGGGTGGGCATAGTTACTTGATATGCATGGTGGGGGGCTTGATTAGGCTATCCATGCCTTTTCTTCCCTGCTCATGCCCTAAGTGAATGAAAGAGGATGTGATGATTGCAATCTTGGGTTATGTCCATCTACAACATTATTGGACAGGCATGAATACATGCAGACACCTTGTTGGGGCCACCTACATCTGTTTTCAAATGGATACACTGCTGGGTAATGCAGAATCAATCTGCAATGAACTTTTTTTCTCAAATGAAACCCATTTCTCAAAAAGCACTTTTCAGAGGCAGAGAATAAGCAATAGATCTAGATTACGTGTCGACTATGTAGAAAAAAACAAGCCTTCATTGATTCTAGAATAAAATGTGTGTATGCAGCCTCAGTAAAAAAAAAAAAAAACTACAACAGAAACAGATTTGTTTGGCAACTTTTTCAGCTATAGAACCATACATTTAAAACTAAACATCTAAAAAATAGATGAGTTAATATGTGTATCTCTACTGTGATATCATGTAACCTCTATTTCACTCAGTTTTTTTCTGACACCCTCTCCGAAGAAACAAAGATTCAGTCTGCAATCCTAGATACACTTACCTGGGAGTAGGCTCCATTGAATCAAATGAGGTTACTTCTGAGTAGACATGTAATCAGTGCACTGGGTCAGGTATGAGTAGCTGCTGTCCAACATCATCTGCAGTGAAAAACTACACAAATAATTCATTTAGCTTCTCTGCAGTCTCCCCATCCTCATTTAGAAATCCCACCACGTATATTTCAACTCTGTAAATTGGTATGTCTTCCATCACCATAAAATCATCAGAATAATCCTAGGGCTACCTTCATCAGTCATCTTTCCCTAGAAACAGAGGCTCCAAGCTAGTCATTATGGAGCCTGCTCACCAACCTCCCAAGGACTATTTGGTGTAAAGGAGGGGTGAATTATAGCCCAAGGTACACCCAGTTCATCAGCTTTTGTTCAATGGGTTTGCTCATAATATTTAGTACCAACCCCACCACCCCATCATTATCTACTATGTCAGATGCAGATTGTACCAGGCGAAACTAATGAAAGGGATTTATATTTAAAATCCACAATATTATTCATATTTCCAGGCAAATGTAGGTCACCTGAAACGGCAACTAAGGCAGCTTCACAGTTCACTGCTTCTTCACCTGGACTTTACCTCAGGGAGTCTGTGATGCTAATTCAAAAGAGTTATTATGTACAAAATGCTCCACCGTTAAAGTCTTTGATCTACGCAGAAATGAAAGCAGGGCCTGTTAAAAGTGAATTGAGCTTTAATGAAAGATATTAAACCTTTGTAAAAGGTATTAAACATCTTATTCAGTTTCAAAATAAAACATAGTATTCAGTTTTGTATAGTAATGTTGAAAAGTGATAGCCAAACATGACACAAGTAGACATCAGCTCAGTGAACAGGACTTCCACTTCCTCCTCTCCTGCAACTGCCTCCCACATTCCCAGATCTGCTTGGCAGGTCCCCATACCCTCTGGAGCAGATCTGAGGATGTGAGGTGAACTGCAGGAGGGAGGAGAGGAAGGAGAAGGCCCATTCCATGAAGAGATGTCCATTCGGCACACAGGCAGACCCAATTGGATCAAAGGCAGAGTTTGGTCTTTCACATTTCAGCAGCAGTGGCCTGTGAGAGGCCAAAATTTGGCACACACACCCCCATCACCTCTCACCTTCCGTTCTGCTTAATTCACTACTTCACGTTTGCCATGCCCTGCAGCACCCCCTAGGCTCAGCACCCAGTGTGGCGGAACTGGTCACACTGCCCTAAATCATGCCACTCAAAACATTTATTTCTCTGGGCAGGGGTAGCCCAAATGGTGCCCTCAATATGTCATTGGATTGCCACTCCCATTATCCCTGCCTTTGGCCATGCTGACTGGCTGGGGCTGTAGTCCAAGAACAAGTGGAAGCTACTCCTGGAATAGAATATGCCCTTGACCAGTGTTCCTTTGTGGATCAAGACCCACCAATAGGCCTTGGGCCACTTCCAGGTGAGCATCAGCCTGCTAAGTGCCTCCTCACTTGCCTACTCCGTCCCCTAGGCATGCCATAACTCGCTGCATACTGAGTAAATGAGGCTGGGAGACAGATAATTTTGGGATGGGAAGATAAGGGAAGAAAACGGAAGGGCCAGATGAAGTGCAAAGGAAATTAGAAAGTGGGGAAAAACATTAGTATTTATTATATTATTAATAACATCAATAAAAATGCAAAGTGGGAATAGAAAGTAAAGTGGATAAAAGAGGAGGGCAGCATGGATGTAGAAGGACCAGGTTGGAGAGATTGAAGAAACTGGGAGTTTGGGGTGGCAAATAAGGATATGGGTAAAAATAGTTGGGGAGGCATATTAGAGTGGGTAGGGGAAAACATGGGACATGGGTGGCGCTGTGGGTTAAACCACAGAGCCTAGGACTTGCCGATCAGAAGGTTGGCGGTTTGAATCCCCGTGATGGGGTGAGCTCCCGCTGCTCGGTCCCAGCTCCTGCCAACCTAGCAGTTCGAAAGCACGTCAAAGTGCAAGTATATAAAAGGTACCACTCCGGTGGGAAGGTAAACGGTGTTTCCGTGTGCCTCTCCGGTTCACCAGAAGCGGTTTAGTCATGCTGGCCACATGACCCGGAAGCTGTACGCCGGCTCCCTTGGCCAATAAAGCGAGATGAGCGCTGCAACCCCAGATTCAGCCACGACTGGACCTAATGGTCAGGGGTCCCTTTACCTTTACCTTTAGGGGGAAATATAAACAACCCAAGTGCTTCTGGAGCAGCAAATTCTACTTAAATTGGGGAGGCTGAGTCACAATGCCTCCAGAGCAAATTGTCTGTATTTAGCTTAAGGTAAGCGGAACTATGGAACTCCTTGCTACAAAGAAAATTCTGTGCCAAAGAATTTAGCAATTTGCCAAACATGGATTAGATATCAATTTTTAAAATGTCAGTAATTGCCAGCTGGTTATGCCCACATAATATTAATATAATTGAGTTAATTCAACCAAAAATACCCATACACCTCAGCCACCTTGGGGGGGGGGGGATTGTCACTATATCACCCATAATATCTGAAATATTTTCATAAAGGATAGTTTAAGAGAATGATATTTGTTTGCTGAGTCATATATAAATTGGCCATACTGGGAGCTACTGGGCTGCCCACAGCTAACCTCTTTATCTGGAAGGAAAACTAGGTATCATATCAAATCTTCATACAGCTGCTATATATGAATGTGTAATTATATATAATGGAGAAGGACTTAGCTGGAAAGTAAAGGGATCTATGCTGTGGCTTAAAGGGTCAGTGGCTAAAGAGGATAAATGCTCAAGGAAAAACACAGCTTCCACTCTACTAGATTTTAAAACCACAAGGGAAATGCAGCCTACAGTTCTGACTGTGCAAATTGATATATATCAGTAACTACAGACCCATTGACTTCAAAGGGTCAGATTTGCACACCATGTGGATTAAATCACAAGTTAGCAAAATGCTCTCCCTAAGAAGCAAACCAACCATAGATTCAAAAACAATAGCTAATAGAAGAGGACAAAACAATATTTTTAAGAGACATACCATTTGCATTCATGGCCTGCCCTACCATTAGGTAGTGTGAGGTGACCACCTCTGGTATCAAATGCTGGAGGCTAGCAGGGGCAGCCTCTATGACTGTCCCTCCCAAGCTCCCTGGTCATACGCTTTTGTTGGAGAACAGAGCTGTGTATTCCACACATAACTAGCCTGTCCTGTGGCCCCATAACTGGCTGACTTCAGGCGTGGTGGAGCACACTGTCCTATTGGCAGCACTAAGATTAAATTACCAGTCCAATTGGTTTCTGCACATGGAATGCACTGAGGGCACAATCTTCTTCTTCACCTCTGGTAGCAAAATGTCTGGGGCTGGCTCAATGTAATCACCTTTTAAGCCCCGCCCCACCAATTTACACGGGAGCGTGCTTAATTCCTCCAGTTAAACAAAAGGGAATTCAAGGTGCTAAACTTGAATTGGTTTGTGCCTGCAGTTGGACTGCATCCTCAAATGACTATAAGCTTGGCCATACTTATTCTTTTCCAATTTGCAGTTTTCCAGTATGCAGCCATGACAGCTACAAACTGTGACCTTTAGATGAAGCTGGTTAACACTAATAAACACTCAGGTTTCGCAGTGATTAATGTACACTAACTGCTTGAGCAAAAATAAAATGCTTTGTGCTGTTGCAAGTTATGAAACACTGTTTTGCAACAGCTCAACATAAAAGGTATTGATTAAATAGGACAATTCCTTGCACAAACTACACACCTAAAAATGAAGCATAGTTCATGTGAAAATACCAACACATCTTAGCATAAGCTGAGTTTATAGACCACGGTTTCAGAATGTTGTTTTATGATTTCAGTACCTATACAGACACAAATCTTAGCAGAAGGGATTAAGCATCAAACAGTGTAGTGCAGCATCAGCAACTGGATTGTTTTTTAAAAAACAAAATAGGACATTGTGGGTTTATTCCAAAATACCGTATTATTAAAAGATCAGGATATTAATGCATTCAGAGTAGATGTCTTTAAACTCTACGGTTATTTTAAGGGTTCAGATTGTTCTTTTAAATAACGAAGCCAAACACAATCATGCATGCTATCGGAGACACTGTGGAAGCTATATATATTTTTTAATGGTCAGCAGAATTTTTTACTTTTATATGATTTTATGTGGACTTAAAAAGCATTGCACAAAATAGACAAGTATGGAATTGTTACACACCAATCAACAGAATGAAATGCCAGAAAGTGTAAGAGAAATTTCTCAAATGTTGCTAACAATGCTTTCCATTATTTAGATTGCTCTAGTTTTAAAAGTCTCAGTTAAGCTATAATGTATTCCCCCACCCCCGATTTAAATAGTAAAACCCCACAAAGGACACATCTAGCAAAAGTTACGGTAGTCGTGATTATGATTTTATGATTGTCAGATATTGGTGTGTTAGATACTGTTGCTTGGATCTTGCAAAAACTGTCTTAATCATATACAAAATTTATTCTTGTAAGGTCACCCATTATGACACTCCCACATTCAAACAACACAATGGGTGGTACCAATCTGTGCAGGCCATTTCACACATCACCCAGAAGCAAACCCAGATTTGCTTCCAAATGTGCAGGCACGTGTTGTGGGTGGTGGTGAGAAAATGCTACTGATTACAATGGATCCAAAGTTAGGCTTTCAGGGCTGCAAGAAAAAACCAGCTACTTTCCTTTGCAAAGCAGTCTAGGAGGAGGAGGTGCTGAAGAGAGAAATGTAGCAAGAGTACCGGCTCTTAACAATAAATGCCAATCAGAGCTGAAACGACTAGATCATGCAACCTCCAAATGCACTTCCCGTAAACGAGATGCTTTCAATCATGGCTCATAATGTCCTTCAAAAATTAATGAAGGAGATCCAAAAAACTGTATGCCTGGGGCTATAACTGCTGATGAACTATTAAAGAAGCCTCTAGCAAAAAAGAAAAGAAAAAGGATTTCCTTTGCTTCCATATGATTCACATGGAGCTTCTAAGTACTAGAGGTCCATTTCAAAACATTTACAGCCACCCTCCAGTTACTATCTCTCCTGATAAATATTTTCTTAAGGATGTTGTTATGTTGATGTTTGTGTGGCTGCCAGCAGGTGGAACTTAAAACTACAGTGGAATGACAAATTCTGCTCTCAGAGCTGCTGGGCCATTGTGGCAGCACCCAGGAAGAGGAGGAGGAGAGATATGCATCAATGGTCATATCAATTACAGGAAATCCATAATTCATTGTTCTCTCCACAGTTGTGTTTGGGGCAATTAATTAGCCCCTGTGGTCTTGCTGACCACAATCACCTACCATGTATGCCCCAATGCAATGTACAAAATATAAAAACAACAGTACTGTATTTTAATTTGGTTGGGGATGGTGCAGTTCAATGGAAGATTGATGTGATAAATAGGCAACAAGGCAAAGGTATGAATGACTTTCAGAGGTGGTTAATCTAGCAAAAGTGTTTCTTCCTCTGTATCAGTGCCATCGTGTACTGACAATGTCAGATGCCAGAAAAGTGGGTACCCATTGGCATATAAAATGTATAAGGCAGTTTGTATCTTATCATTCCACTATACATATTGCACTTTTCGCATTAATCAAGCATTCTGCCAAATTGCTCTGCCAAATGGAATGAATTTTGTATAGCAATACTTTGGCAAATCTAGACACTATTAATCACTGTGAATTCACTTTGGGGTGTGTGTGTGTGTGTGTGTGTGTGTGTGTGTGTGTGTGACACCTTCAGCTAGATCTTGCTGGTTATACTATCAGAAATTTAATACAGAGGCCCCTGGCCATCCTGGCAAACAAAAAATAAAGCTGTGGGAGAGGATAACCAGGAGGCATTATCACTGGGCAAAGACACATTCCATCCAGGCAGAAACACTCAGAAGGGCACACACCAGGACCTGTGAGCAGTGTGGCCTGGGAAGAGTCCTGAGGCTTGGACAAGGAGGCCTGGAGGGCTGCATTTGACTCCTGGGTCTGAGGTGGTCCACCTGCTGCAAAGTTTTCCGTTTTAGCAAAACTACTTTTGCCACAGTTTCCAGAGGGGTATCCATGTTGGTCTGTTGCAGTAAAAAGAGTATGTGACATCTTTTTGTCTTTTAAGATGTAAGCCATTTGTGAACCAGACTCCATCTTATGTCAGACTAGCGTAGACTTCAGGTTTAGGCCACCTAGTCTGGGTGTTTGGGTGTATATGCAGAGATCTGCCATTGAGAGTCAGATGCACAAGGCATACATTGGGACTGAAAAAAATTCTTAATCCAGGGATTTATTCTGGATGAATGCCAGAAGCAAACTGATCTCACAGTCCCACCACACAAAAACCAACTTCTGGTTACTTTCTCAAGCCTCTACCACAGCTTTATTTGTTTCAGTGATAACATTTTGGAGGGGGAGTCATAGAATCATAGAGCTGGAAGGTCATCTAGTCCAAACCCCTGCAATGCAGGAGTCATTTTATTTCACCGTACAACTAGAGTCAGAAATCCTTACCTATTTCCTTCAGATCACCAAGAGTTCTTCCAAAACATCCTGACCTGCCTGCATTTCGCTGCCTTGTGCAACTTTTTGCCACTGTTTCCCAATTAAATACCAGTGCTGATTCCTCACATTCCTTTGTTTTACTCACAAACCTTTCCTCACCTCATGTGCTCCCACTACTTTTTATTGGGTCTCAAACCAGTAGTGCTGCTTTCCTATTTCATAAATATATTCACTGAAATTTCCCAAGAAGGGCCTGCATTCATATTTAATGACCTCTTTCTTGCCAAAACTGAGGTCGCAATGAATGGCACATTTGTACATGTCCTATTATAGCAGCCCTGTTTTCTCCATTGTCTGCATCCTTTTACCACAGTATGTCTCCATTATTATGCTGGTACGTCCTTAAGCAAAGGCACCGAAAGGATGCATGCTGCTCTAAAAATACAGAAGATAATCCCGCTGTATTTCTGAATTTTATTAGAAATACTAAGCTTATAGAAAGGGCTTTCAGAAACTGCAAAGTGCCAAAGCTCTGTAAGGCATAAACTTTATGTAAAAGCGCTGCAGCTGAGCAAAAAACAAAGAGGGGAAATGTTTCCACAACATGCAGTTTAGTACACCAAACTTCAAGTCTGACGAAACCATAGCATGTGTGTCACAAAGGCTGCAAGCAAAACAAATGGATTGCATTCATGGGAAAGCTATCTATGCACATGGGTCTGGTTGTTGTCTAGAGCAGCCTTCCCCCCAAACTTCCCCATCTGTGTTGGCTGGGGCTGATGGGATTTGCAGTCCAAAACAGCTGGAGGGCACCAGGTTGTCTAACGTTCATATAGAGCCAGATGTGCATTCCTGCCTTTCTCTCCTGTGCAATGCTTCTTCTGCCTCCTTCCCAGCTGAGCAAACTGGAGTCAAAGTCCAACCAAGAAACTGAATGGTGGTGGTAGCAGCAGCTAGTTGCATATGCAGCACACACCAGAGCAGTGTTATCGTATTGATTACTGATCATGGGTCTATCATTATGGTTTTTAAAAGAGTGCCACACGATAGGAGTCTGGAATTTAACAAAATAATATTCATATTCCTTAACAGATTGAGATTCCTCTTCCGTTTGAGAAGTTGGCAGGAGGAGCTCAGATAAAGTGTTTGGAGCCGGTGAAATAGAGATGAGTGCTGTAGCATCTTGAGATACAAGGGTTCTCTCTGGAAACATGATGTCAGATTAGCAGATTTGCTGTCTGCTATAGGAGTGTCGATTAACTTCTAGTAAGCTCTGCTTTTCAGTTGTAACTGAAACAAAGAATACCAAGATGCTGCAAATTTCCTATGCACTGCCCCCAAAGGACATTAAATCCTGCAGCATTGTCCCTGAAACCTCTTCTTATCCCTTGGGATAGGAGGAACACTTAAAATGCTTTGGACTTGACTTGCTATTACTGCCATAAAGGCTATGTGTGCATTGGTAGCTTTAAGTGCAGTGAGGTTGTTTCTCTGTGGCATTTCAAGTCACATTTGCATGTTGCTGTGCACACTAGAGAAGTAGCAGGGATATTTTCACATATGAGCATTACCTGTTTGGTTCCCCTGCACCTGCAACCTCTGAACTCCTTAAAGCTGCCGTCTGTGCATCCCACACCACAGTTCCTTGGCTACTGATGAAATGAAATTAAGGAAAGAAGAGTCAACTATCCTTGAAGCCAAACTGAAATATATGGCTTTATTTCAAAATAACACCAACTTAAACTGTTTTAATTTATAAGGGAGTTTCATTGTTCATGTTGGTAGAATCCTGTCTCAGCTAAAACTGACAACAGATTTCATTGCAGATAAATCTTGAGGGATGTTCCTCCCTCATGTATTGGCTTATTTAAACATAAATTAATTCCCTTTTTGCTCTGCTCAGATAAATTAGCACATTATTTAGTCCCGTGTTCATTCCTGTATAATGCATACTAATCATGAATGGATTTTCATTCTGTGCCGGTTTCCTAAGGTTAGAAAGTTGAAACTCTTACTTGAAAGGAATTTGTATTTTAGAGAACCATCATTACAATATTAGTTCAGTAGATTTCATTTTTTTTTAATGGTTGATGACCTTGTGGAAGGCCACATGTTCTGAAATAGATAATAAATTCTAGATATGTTCTGTGTGTGATATACTGTATATCTAAGAAGACCTAAGTATGACCTTTACCACCCTCTCCTCTTGCATATACGGAGGCTAAGTGGTTGGACCGTGTACAGTTCTGGTCGCCTCACCTCAAAACGGATATTACAGAGTTGGGAAAGGTTCAGAAAGGGGCAACCAATATGATCAAGGGGATGGAGCAACTCCCCTATAAAGAAAGGCTGCAATGTTTGAGACTTTTTAATTTAGAAAAAGGCAAGTAAGATGTGACATGATAGCTTATAAAATTATGCACAGTATGGAGAAAGTGGATAGAGAATTTTCCCCCTCCCTCTCTCATAACACTAGAACTCATAGACATCCAATGAAGCTGAGTGTTGGGAGATTTTTCAACACAGCACATAATTAAACTATGGAACTCACTCCCACAGGAGGCACTAATGGTTACCAACTTAGATGGCTTTAAAAGAGCATTAGACAAATTCATGGAGGAGATGGTTCCTAGCCATGATGGCTATGCTCTGCCTCCAGTTTCTGGAAACCACAGGAGGAGAAAGAGCTCTTGTGCTTGAATCCGGCTTGCTTGTTTCCCACAGACAGGGGTGCCAACTTGAATAAAAAATTACGGGAGCCTCACATAACTGATCGCAAGACGTGGTGCACACACACCATTTAAATGGTGATGCCCATTAACTTGGGGGGGGGGAGCTCATGTATTTTATTGGGAGGGAGGGACCTCGGCCCCTAGGAGTTGGCTCGTGTGTCTACAGGAAACTGTCCAGCCGCTGTGACAACAGGATGTTGGATCTGATGTTGACAACTGGCCTGATCCAGCAGACTCTCCTTATGTTCTTATTTCGCTATCATAAGTGCATATGTACACTATAATTTCAGAAGAATCTCTGGAGTTCTGAGCAGATGTGTTTGTTTCGGAGAGAGGGAGAGGTGATTTGCAATCGTTCCCAACGAAGGATCACTATGGCGGGAAGCAACCCAGCAACCGCCACCCAACCTGCTCCTTAGGGCCGCCCTGGCCGTTGCTGCAGCCCGCGCTCGTGACGCCAGCGCGGGAGAGCAATGCTTATTATAGAGCTGTGTCCTCAGAGCCGCTTCTCGTGGGTCTTAACAGCACACGGCGCTCTCTCGCGCCTCCCTCTTAGCGCGCCCGCGGTAAAGGTTTTAACTAACCACCCTGGAGAGCGCATCTGCGCGTGCGCAACTTAAAATTAAGTCCCTTTCCGAGGTACTGAAAGGGGCGGGAACTGACGGCGGCGGGCGCGCGGGGGGGGGGGGGAGAGAAGGATGGACGGCGGAAATGACGCCACGCGCGCGGCGTAAACAGTTCTCCGAGACCCTGGTAACGGAGCGTTGGCCTCTTGTGGCCAAAGAGCGCCGAGCGGGCAGCGTCGGCTTCGGTAGCAACAGTCGGCGTCGCTCGCTTGGAGGGGGGCCGGGGGGGGGGCTTTGCCCGCTTGTCTTCGAGGCGAGCTCCGGGAGGGGAAGAGGAGTCCCCCCCCGTGCGAGAGAAACGGCGGGGGGGCGCTTCGCTCGGGTTCCCCCTTCCCTCGCGGGACCCGGGGAAGGGTCCCGCGGGGAGCGCCGCTCCCAGAACGGGAGGAGGAAAGGCGCCGCTGTGAGGGGGAGACGGGGACGGAGAGCACGAGACGCGCGCTCCCCCCCCCCCCCCCGTCCTCGCTCGTTTATCCGTTGCCCCAGGGGGGAGGCTTAAAAAGGAAACGGCAGCAGGAATCTCTGAGGAGCCCGGAGGGGGCGGCTTGTGGTTACCTCAGGAGATCCTTCCCCGACCGCCCCATCCTTTCCTCCCTCACCTGAACTGAAGGGCAAGGAGCGGGGAGTCTGTGGGTCCCTCACCCGCCTCCCCTCCCCACGAAGGAAAATGGTGCAGAAGGAGCCAGAGTGGGAAATAAGGCCGGGAGGGGGACGAGGGGAGACGCTGTGAGTGAGAGGAGGTAGCAGCGGGGACTGGAGGGGGGGAGGTGAAGAGGTAGTTTGACCTGCCCCCCCCTCGCCTTTCCCCCTCACCCCCCGCCGTCCTGTTTGCCACCAGCATTAGCTGCTTTCCATCTCTATCCTTGTCTTTTTCCTCCGCCTGCAACCTCAACAACCCCCCCTCCTCCCCCACCCCTATTTTCGTGTCACCCTCGCCCTTCTCCTCCCGGCGCTTGGCAGAGCGGTTGGCAGGGTTTCTTTGCTGTGGAAGATGGCGACACCAGGGATGAGCTGGCAGCAGCACTACTACAGCGGCAGCTCCTCGGGGAGCGCTGGAAAATTCACCACCTCCACTTCTTCGTCCGCCGCCTCCTCCCAGCTCGGCATGGAATATAATCAGGATCTCCATCTCAAAATGAGCAAGAAAATAGCGCAGCTCACCAAGGTAGGAGGGAGCCCTCCATCCTCTAAGCAGCTCTCCCCCCCTCCCAATTTGGTAGAGCATTTGTTCTTTTCTTGCTCCCATTTTTTTTAATTATAATTTTTCTGAACCTTAAAAAGTGTGTTTACAAGCCTGCATTGGAGAGAGTAAAGTCTCAGTTGTGCTGTCCACTTAAATCTGACAAAATTTCTTATAAGAGAGGGCTGCATTAATTTTACAATAGCTGTTGTGTCAGTTATTGCAGAGAGTACCTTGATAGGTGATAAGGTTGTGTCTAGTGTTGCACTTATTTCTCTATATCCACTTAATAGAAGAACCGTTCTAATAGCAATACTAATGTTTATCATTGTCCCTCTTTAAGCATAAAAGTTGCATCTGTTCATAGGGTAGCATTTGTGTGGAACAAGGGCTACAATCCTATGCACAGTCACTTGCTAGTCAACCCTGTTGAACACAGTAGGATTTACTTATGAGTAAACATGCATAGGCTCAGGCTGCATGTTTTGTCTTATGTTTGGAATCCAGTTACGTATCATCTCATGTGTTTAAATTGCTGTCTTGTTATAGCTCTCTGGTTTTAATATTTGTGCTTTCATTTATGCAAGTAGTAAGTTTTTTTTAGCTCCTATTGTATAATTCTTTTTGCATAATAATTCCACAGAATGAATCACTCTAGAATAATTTTAATGGTGATTTAGATTGTTGTCAACTTTCTTAAAGCCTACCTGTTTAATTTTAAGCTTTTCATTCCTCATAGCAGTTTACAAAAGGTAAAGCATAACGAAATACAAAAGAAAGATCCAACAAAAAAGAAAAGTAGCAGTATTGTACAGCAAAAAACTGTGAACACAGCAATTATTAGATCTCAAGGGCGAACTGAAACTAAAAGTGTTTACCTCCCTTCAGAAAGCCAGCAGGGAGGATGCTAATTAACTTTTCTTAGGAGAGTTACATAGTATCAGGGCTGCTACAAAAAAGACAGGGCTCCTGGTGGAGGCTAAAATAGTCTGCCTTTTAGATGGATTCCAGAGCAGGGCGTCTTTAGAAGATCCAAGTAATGTACTATAGCATTGGCATGTGAGATACAACTGGTGAGAGAACCAGAATTCCAGACTTCTTGTTCTTGTGCACTTTTCTGGCATATTTTAGTAAATATATTACAAAAATATGTTGGCCATCCACACCTTTCCTGCTCAAGTTGACTGGCATAGAAAATGGGTCCACAGTCCTACTCTGGAGCTGGTGCTCCAGGCTGGAAGCAGATCTGATGCTGTAATGTGATTCCGAGCTGATTCAGCCCCTCTACATCCCTGTAAATGCTCTATTTGGGAGAGTTTCTGCATAGTTCCACCAGCTTTTTCTGCTTGCCCATGTTTGATGTACTAGAGCTTGCTTCCTGGAATAATGTAATGTAAGGTCAGTGCCTATAAACCTTTAGCATGGAAGCGTAGTAAGTTTGGGAAAGAAAAACAAAGATATAGATATTTCTTTGTACAGTACTCTAAAGCCAGGAACAGTGTTCTTTAACCTTATTTAAGGATGGCTATTTAATGAAATGCAAAACTTTATCCCAAGGAAAAAGAAGGCTCAGGCTATCCAGCCTAAACTGGTAGATTTGGGGATGAATTAAGGTGTATGTTTATCAGCCTATGTAAATGTATACAGTTGTAGTGCTGTACTCTTTGTTCAAAACATTGTGGCAAGTTTGTTTTATGCTAATAAATCTGTGGATGATTTGGTGGTGTTGGGCAATTGTGTTTTGAAAAAGTGGGAGACGGATGGTAATTTAGAGCAATAATAATATCTACTAAAAGGGGTATGTTAAGTTTTATGTATATGTGAAAGAAAATATTTTATGTTAATGTAACAAATGCTCCCTGGTCCTGAATAGGGTAACTGTGCCCCTGAAGGACCAGGTGCGCAGCCTGGGAGTCATTTTGGACTCACAGCTGTCCATGGAGGCGCAGGTCAATTCTGTATCCAGGGCAGCTGTCTACCAACTCCACCTGGTACGCAGGCTGAGACCCTACCTGCCTGCGGACTGTCTCGCCAGAGTGGTGCATGCTCTAGTTATCTCCCGCTTGGACTACTGCAATGCGCTCTACGTGGGGCTACCTTTGAAGGTGACTCGGAAACTACAACTAATCCAGAATGCGGCAGCTAGACTGGTGACTGGGGGCGGCCGCCGAGACCACATAACACCGGTCTTGAAAGACCTACATTGGCTCCCAGTACGTTTCCGAGCACAATTCAAAGTGCTGGTGTTGACCTTTAAAGCCCTAAACGGCCTCGGCCCAGTATACCTGAAGGAGCGTCTCCACCTCCATCGTTCTGCCCGGACGCTGAGGTCCAGTGCCGAGGGCCTTCTGGCGGTTCCCTCATTGCGAGAAGCAAAGCTACAGGGAACCAGGCAGAGGGCCTTCTCGGTCGTGGCGCCTGCCCTGTGGAACGCCCTCCCATCAGATGTCAAAGCAATAAATAACTACCTGACATTCAGAAGACATCTTAAGGCAGCCCTGTTCAGGGAAGTTTTTAATCTGTGATATTTTAGTGTATTTTTGGTTTTTATGGAAGCCGCCCAGAGTGGCTGGGGAGACCCAGCCAGATGGGCGGGGTACAAATAATAATTATTATTATTATTATTATTATTATTATTATTATTATTATTATTATTATTATTATATTAATTCCAATGAGAGTTGGTCGCTTTGGAGTCTCTTTATATTTGTATGTATTTTTAATGTATATCTTGCTTTTTATACATCTTGAATTGGCTTACAAAGATAAAAAATGCAGGAGAAATTCAATATCCTACTTTTCCAGCCTTTCTGTCAACACAAACATTATTGTTTGCCCAACAGAAAGATCTTTCCTCTCCTCCCTCTGTGTGCTATGCTGGGGGTTCTCCTAAACTCCCAGAGCCGGTTTGAAGTGCATGAGAGAGCAGAGGGAAGCCCCACTGCATTAGCAGAAGTCCTTGCACAGGCTTCCACTAGCGGGACCAGTTAGTTGAATCTGACCTACAATGTACATAATTTAAAACATCACAAAATAAGAACATTAGAGCAGTACTCATAAGAAGAAAGGGGTCTCAGATGAGAGCAGAAAACTTGCTCATTACAAAAATGCTTTGAAGACAAGTTACTTGTTAACAGTCTGACTTTAACCTCCATTGATTTAGATTGGAGAAGTGTAATGGAGGATAGGTCTGTCAGTGACAATATTAAACATTCAAATTTGGAAGTGATATGCCTCAGAATAGCAGTTGCTATGGAACAACAGTAGGAGAGACCTATGTGCTCCAAACCTCTTTCTGTATTTCCCTGAGACACGTGGTTGGCCACTGTGGGATGTTGGATATGATGAACCTTTGTATGATACAGCAGGCTCTTGTGTTAAAATATAATAAAGAGTATAGGAGGCCACTAACCTTGTAACTTCATCTCCATGCCATTTGAGGAAACTTGGATGTTCTAAGTTACTAAAAATGCACAATATACAGACTGTGTGTCACAAAGAGGAGTCTGATGTGACCTGTGGGTATATGGAATAGTTATTTTGTATAGAGTTACAGCAAAAAGGTACAATGGTACCTCTGGATGCGAACGGGATCCGTTCTGGAGCCCCGTTCGCATCCTGAAGCAAACCTGCACAGGTGTGATTCGCCGTTTCCACGCATGCATGTGATGTCATTTTGAGCATCTGTGCAAGCAGTGAAACCCGGAAGTAACACGCTCCGTTACTTCCGGGTCGCCGTGGAGCACAACCCGAAAACGCTTAACCCAAAGCTACTTCAACTCGAGGTATGACTGTACTTGGGCTCTGTAGGAAGTGCCTTTCTTCTTTGCTAAATGCAGTGTAGACAAGTTAGAGCTACAACAAAATGTTGCATACTGCTGTTGTTCAGTATACCTTATTCGGGTCCTCCCCCCATCCCACATTCAGCATTCTGTGTGTACTGAACATGTTCAGTCCTCATTTGACTTTTTTGGGGGTTCTCTGCCTTTTGTGTGTGTTAGTAACAATTTTTGTGTTACTAGGTCTGCTCATGCCTTCCTTTTGTATGGTTTTAGCTGCAGATGTGATGGCATTCAGATGATTTAACTGAAAATAGAAGGACTGAGTGAGACGCCACAATAAAATGTTAATTATGTGTGGGATGTTGTGTCCTCTTGCTTCTTCCCCATTGAACATTTCACTACTTTTGAGTTTTTGTTCCTTCAAAGCTTCAACTTAGCTAGGTAGTAGCCCTCAGCTTTATTTATATATATATTTATTTATTGTATCGAATTATAGACTACTTAATATCTGAAAGATCTCAAAGTGGTTTACAATAAATATATAACTGTATTTATATATACACATATAAGTACAATAACCGTGTGCAAACAGCCAGAAAATGGGCTGAGCTTTATTCACAGTTGGTTGGATCCTACATATTGTGACTTGATTTTTACTTTTGGAATGGGCTTATCTGCTTGCTACAAAACCATACCCTCATGGATGCTCATGGGAATCAATGGATCCTGAGGAACAGCATGGGATGCTGTGGGTTGGGTGGGGAGCTGCAGTTGGGTGGGCAATAAATGAGAATTAGGAACCTCCCTGGGGAGAGCAGAATTACCTCTTGTTCTGCAAGCAGCCTAATCCGGTATATGAACCTCATTTGTCCCACCACCTCTGTGACATATGAATTACCCATAAAAGCTTGAATAACGAATGGAATAACTAATGTCAACTATTGCTGTACCAGGGCTACATGAATAAAAGGTATCTTGTGCTTTAAATGTAATGGATGTGTTCCCAAATATGTTAACTTCAAATACATGCATAAAGTTTCTTCAGGTTTGTGTAGTGTTTCTTTGTCTGTCTTGAGAGAGGAAGGGAAATAAACACTCCTTGTTGTAGAATGAATCTTTGTTCCTTTTACCAATTAATGTATTGGAGTGGAAATGCTGGCAACTTGCCTGGACTGTAACAAACATTTCAGACTGACAGACTTGTCTGTGTGAAAATGCTTATGATAGAGCTCCTTGTCTGTAGTAGTTAGGCTTCAATGAGTGTAGACAGTTCACCCAAAGTAAAATTTCAAAATAATTGCATTTGTCTGTAATAACAATGCAAAAAGGGTATGACGTCTTGGAGACCGACTACCTTTGTATAATAGTAGGATCTTTCGTCAGGTCTGAGAAGATGGAAAGCATAGGTTTTATGCAACTAAGTCACACTCAGAGTAGAAGACACATTGAAATGCATGGACTAAAGTTAGTAAAGTTTGTTGATATTTCTGTGGGTCTGCTCTGCATATCACTAACAATGGATACATGAAATCCTACAGTTTGCTGCTGATTATGCTCTAATACAGCATAGCATTGTTTAACTTTTGTAATGGTTACTGGACTATATGTACACGTGTCTTTGTAAATCAGAGTTCTTCAGCAGATCAGCAAATAGCATATGTTCCAGATTCTTTAATCTGCAGTTTGTACAAATTAGTTTTGAGGAGTTCTAAAGTCAGTGAAACTCTGAAGACAGGAATTATCTTCAGTTCTCAGGGCTGATGCAAAACATTGCACTGCCAGAGTTGGGTGGACCATGTCACCTTTTCTTCCTCACTGCTTTGTCTCATCTGCTACTTGCTCACTCCTATGGTATAAGTTCTCAATTTCTCACTCTGAGGAAAGTGCCCTTTCTCAAAGTGAGGTATTATGAGCAAGGTCACACAGCACCTTGAGGTGCTGCTGTTTTGATACAACAGTGCCAGATTTACTTTTTAGAAGTAACTTTTTCTTCAGAGTGAGGAAAGGACTATGCTGCCAAGTTAGTGCCGGGTAGGTAGGAGGAGGTGGCAACAGTGGTGGATGGCTGGGTGTGAGCAGTGGCAGTCTGCTACCTCATGGCTCATAAGGCCAGGCCTGATGGTCCATTGCTACTTCTGTCAATATATCTTTCAGCATAAGGAGCTTGATGAAATGTGTTTAATCAACCAGGAATCCTGGCTTAAAATACGCTCTGCTGTGTCAGCTTCAAACAATGGATCATAAATTTGCCTTGTTAACAAATCATTGTTTTAAACCAGGATCACTTCATTGTACATAATGCTAAGCCAAACTTCTTTAAAAGCAAAAACTTATGTGGATGTTATTCTGCTGTCTGCATGGGAGATGGGAGTGTGGAATGTTCAAGCTCAATGTTTCATTTGATTCATGGAGGCTCATCCACATAGTGCTAGATTATGGTTTGTGTGAACCATCTATGCCTCCGCAGTCAGTGTCTTCTGCTTCCGCGTTGCATATGGCATGTACACAGGTCCATCTGCCTAATTTTCATTTGTGAAAATCCATGTAGAATCCTTCTGCATGTAATTTACAAAGGAATCCTGTGCATGTTGGCTGCATTGCTGCATTAGCAAGCTGGTGATCTCAGTTAAACGGGTACAACAGCGATGAAGTGTCGGCAACTGGTCTCTATTCCAAACTGGTTATTACCAACCTAATGCAAATGCAAGTACTTACAGTATGTCAATCTAAGTACCATACTCCTTACATGTATTGTCCTCTTGTACAAGTTTCTCTGAGTCAAGCCAATTAGTATTCTGCACAGTTGTATATATGCAGATTTTTAATGAGCATGCATTTTCTTGGGTCAGCTTCTTTTAGTAATCAAGCATTCTGGAAGCCCAAACTTTGTTTCTATGCTAAGAAGATAAATACAAAACAAAGCCGTGTGAGAGAAGCTTCCTTGAATTTATCTACTTCTGTGCTGTGGTTGAATATCTATTGTAATCATATGGATGCTTATATCCTCAAACAATGGTAGGATTTGGGTGAGAGAGTTTCCCTAAGATATCTCTCCCCCCGCAAATAAATAAATAAATAAAATCCTTACATCATAGATGGCTTCAATGCTCTAAAACCTTCCAGAAATATGTGAACAAATGGAACTTTTTATGTTAATTTTTTAAGGTGTTTGGTCACACATCATGCCATGGAGTCTCATAAGAGAACACTACCCTGGATTTGTAATGGCCCAGAGCTTAGTTTGAGGCACACTTCTTTTGTTCCGTATTCATTTATACATGTGCTAGCAAGGGGACAGTATGATTCACAGGGTTCCAGTGGCTTAGCGCAAATGAGCAAATGTGCCTGTTCCTGGAGGAAAGATTGACGCTGCAGTGCTCCTCCCACAGCCCTACTACTTTATTAATTGTTCGGCTAAGCCATAGTAAGGCTTAGCATTTCAACCAAACCCAGTTTTGTATTTTCTCCCCCAGACAAACCACAAATAATAAATTAAGAACAAACCTTGGTTACAGCTAGGGATGCATATTCTAGGGTGAAGTGTGCATATAAATGCATATACAGTGGTACCTCTGGTTACGAACTTAATTCGTTCCGGAGGTCTGTTCTTAACCTGAAACCGTTCTTAACCTGAGGTACCACTTTAGCTAATGGGGCCTCCTGCTGCTGCACGATTTCTGTTCTCATCCTGAGGTAAAGTTCTTAACCCAAGGTACTACTTCCGGCTTAGTGGAGTCTGTAACCTGAAGTGTTTGTAACCCAAGGCACCACTGTAATTCCAAAAATAGCATAGGAACATGCATTATATCTGGAAAATTATTTGCAAAAATAGTATATTAGGCAAAATCCTATAAAAAAATTTGTACAGTAGGAAAAATCTCAACTATAATCCTGATGAGTTTCCTTGAGAATTTTTTTTTTAAAATGAGAAACTGAAATTGACATATAAAAAGAAGACTAGAGGAGGGAATGGATTTGGGAAGTTAGCAAGGGAATAATTTATAAATTATGTTACATATGATGATATGATGGGTGAGAAAGGGACTCACAACGTTGTGATCTGGGAGGCAGAATAGTATTTATTGAGATGTATAAAAAAATTAAACCAATGCTGTCAGTCCTGCTCAGAGTAAACCGACTGATTGTCAGGGATATTGGCTAAAGGAGCAATCCTTATGCACAAGAAAGGGGCATAAAGCAAAGTGTTGTAAATTAAGCTGGAGTAAATTTACACCAGATCCAAAGTCCAATCACCAATGGGACTACAAAGCTTTAGCTGTCACAAAATGCTATGGATCATCTTACTGAACTGGGCCAGAATTTACTGAGCTGTTGGAAAACCTTCAATATAGGTTTGGAAGTTTGAGATTCCTCTTCTTACCTTTTCACCTACCTTATAGCACAAATCTTTATATGTGCACCCAGAAGTAAGTCCCACTGAATTAAATGGGGCTGATTCTCACGTAGGATAGCAGCCTCAGTCACTTTGCAAGTTTTACATTTACACAAAACAAGTCTTTTGAAAGCCCTGACATGTTGGCATTACACCTCAACACTCTGGAAATCTTTTAAAAAGCAATTTGAGCCAAATATTCTGGATTGTCATCCTAGCAGATTGAGCATTCACAAAAATCATTTGAAAATGAATTGTGGAAGTATATAATCTGTAGACATCCTTCATACTGTTTACTCTCCTTTATACTGCTGCAAATTTTACTTTTTGTTTATTAGTAATGATGTTTTATGTTCCATTTCATCCCACAGTTTTTCTAATATTCTATGTTGGAAAGTCTAAATAGTGTTTATTATCAAATAGTGTGAAACCCAAAGCAATCATGTTATCTTCTTGCTAAAATAAATGTTGGGAATTAAGTATCCTATATATTTAAACCTCCCCAAATATGTTTTCTTGCTACGTGGAACAATAAAAATTATATTAATTGACATTTTCTCCTACCATTTTGTAAGGGGGGAAAATCCAAACAAAAGAAGACTGTTGAGTGTACATCATCAGTTTGGTAGGCATAGTGTAATTGAAGTCTCAGTTTTGTTGTTGGTCAGATTTTCTAACTCAGTGGATGAAAAAGTTATATCCTAATTGTTTAGGTACTGGTGACAGCAACAGTTTATTTAAAGAGAAAAATTCACTGCAGCCTTTGCCACTGTTTTATTTCCTACCATCTCTTAAAACAATAAGCATGAGCCCCGAACATGGCATCATCTCCTCTAGTCATGGTCTACCTGTCTAGCTATGCTTTTATTTTGTGTCACAGGGATGACATAGATAACTGGAATTCAATATGATAATTTTAATATTATAATCTGATTTTTGTCGTATCTCTCTTCTTACTCAAGGTAACAGCTGGCTAACATTGTTCTAGTAGCTGCTCCAATACTATTATAGCTTGAAGTTGAATGCGAGTTTATTTTTAGTTCCTGTCTTGAATGCTGCTCAGTAACATACTAATTAACAAAGTAATTACATTTTATGATTATCTGCCTGCTACTTTTGTCTGTAATACCATGATAAGTTGCATTTTTTCAATGCAACTGAGTAGATAACCTTAGCATTCATTTATAAATATCACAAAGAAACACAAAGTGCGACTTTGATATGACAAGATCAGACATTAAGATGAGCTGTTTGCTGAATGTCTTTACAATCCAAATGAAAGATACTTAGCTTTGGATCAAGAAATATCTTAAGTGAGTGGAAAAGCCGCTTGCATAAGGCAGTCCCCCACCCAACAAAATTCTTCCAATTTTCCCATTCTGCTGCAGCTCCTGCTATACCCACACCTTTCCTGCAGGGCCATTAACCCCCTTCTAGTAGTAATTTGTAGAGGAGAGTGGAGCCAGGAAAACCTATTCTGTGAGTCTATAGAATCCACTGCTCACTCAGTCTTCCTTAAGCTGTGGTTCTGAGCATGCATACTTGAACATAAGTGCTGTTTTAAAATACTAGGAATAACAGCACTCAAACAGCCAGAATCCCAAGGTGTGTGATGTTTTCCATGCTCACTAGGGGGCTTTATTACACCCCCTTTCCAGTTGCAGCCCCCATCCCATAAAATCATCCCCTAAAAGTCAGCATTCTTTGGTGCAGCAGAAAGGCAATCATGAGTATAAGCCTCTTGCCTGAGTGTATGAGCTTCTCTAAATTTCTCCACTCTGATTAGAATCAGATTTTATTTAAAATATTCTTAGCAATGAAATACTTAGCAATGAAAAAGCAATACTGAGCAATACTTAGCAATGAAAAAGACTTTAGAAGCAGTGGGTATTCAACTAAGTGTTACTCAAGAGTAGACTGATTAAAATTAATGAACATTACTAAATTATGCCCCTTTATTTCAGGGGGTCTATGTAAAACTTAGTTGAATGCCACCCAATGTGAAAATGTGTTCTTGGTATACAGTGGTACCTCGCAATACGAATGCCTCGCAAGACGAAAAATGCGCAAGACGAAAGAGTTTTCCGTTTTTTGAGTCGTTCCGCAAGACGAATTTCCCTATGGGCTTGCTTCGCAAGATGAAACGTCTTGCGAGTTCTTGCTAGTTTGTTTCCTTTTTCTTAAAGCCGCTAACCCGTTAATAGCCGCTAAGCCAATAAGCCGTTAATAGCCGCTAAGCTGCTAAGCCGCTAATAGCCTCTAAGCCGCTAATAGCTGTGCTTCGCAAGACGAAGAGACTCGCGGAACGGATTAACCACTGTATCAACATACATACAGAATCTGTACATATTCAGTAACATACCGTGGCAAACACCAGTTGTAAAGCTAACAGCACATACAGTGGTACCTCGGGTTAAGTACTTAATTCGTTCCGGAGGTCCGTTCTTAACCTGAAACTGTTCTTAACCTGAAGCACCACTTTAGAGAATGGGGCCTCCCGCTGCTGCCGTGCCGCCAGAGCATTATTTCTGTTCTCATCCTGAAGCAAAGTTCTTAATCCGAGGTACTATTTCTGGGTTAGTGGAGTCTGTAACCTAAAGCGTATGTAACCCGAGGTACCACTGTAATTGGGTAAATGCCTCCAAGCACAAGTGCAAATTCTTAGATTAAGTTATTTGCCTTGAAACTTTCGCCCAAGCATATTGAAGCCACAGTTCTATACGTTTTTTTACATCATTTGCTTGCTAAAGATGTTCAGTTTTTAGACACTGAGTTAATTTACCAACATGACCTTTTAGCTTGCAATTTTAAAAGTTTGTTTAAAGAAGTGCTTTATATTGTCAATTCTTACAATATAACATGGGCGTACAGCAGTATATCCAATAAAATATAAAACACCATTTTAAAAAGTACAAAACAGATAAAAATGACTGGCTGACCAATTAATTCAAACAGTGGTATAGGCCTGTCTATATAAAAGTTCTTCAAGGGACACATGGCAATGAAAAATGAGAGTGCCTGCAAAATCTCTGATAGAACAATGTTCCATAGCCTGAGATCAGTAACACTAAATGCCCAATTTCTAGTGGAGGCCTATTAAAGGTAAAGGGACCCCTGACTATTAGGTCCGGTCGTGACCGACTCTGGGGTTGCGGTGCTCATCTTGCTTTATTGGCCGAGGGAGCCAGCATACAGCTTCCGGGTCATGTGGCCAGCATGACTAAGCCACTTCTGGCGAACCAGAGCAGCACACGGAAACACCATTTACCTTCCCGCCGGAGCGATAACTATTTATCCACTTGCACTTTGACGTGCTTTTGAACTGCTAGGTTGGCAGGAGCAGGGACTGAGCAACGGGAGCTCACCCCATCGTGGGGATTCGAACCGCCGACCTTCTGATCAACAAGTCCTAGGCTCTGTGGTTTAACCCAAAGTGCCACCCGCTTCCCTGGAGGCCTATTAGACCTCTGTAAAATGTTGGGCAACTAGCAGTACTTCTCCAGATGATCAAAGTTGTGATTTGCTTTTAACAAGGAATGCAAGACTAGAAAGTTCAGTATATTCAATGCCTTAACTCACAACATACATTTCTTTCCTTTTAATAGACTTCCACAGGAAAGTAATTACAGCAATTTTACTTGCATGACATGGTTTTGAATGGAAAAAACACTGAGCAGATTAGCAGAAGTATATTTCCAAAATGGCTGCTAGCCATCGTTCTGCAGCATCTATTTCATAAACTCACATCCATATACTAGAAAATTGTTTACACAGACGTGTGTCAACCTGGTCCTAATGTCTATCTACTTTTTTCCATTGCAAACCATGTCTTCCAAGTGGAAATTGCCTATGGCAATTATAAAGACAGGACTGATTGTGTTAATATATGATGCTTTGAAGCCATTACTGAAAAAAGATTAAGAAATACCCAATAATGTGTTTTGTGAATAACAAATATGAAATGACACACATGTTCATTGATACATACTATTTGTATGTACCTTGCATGACAGATACTTGTAAGCGGCTAAAAAAATTCCTTGTACACTCCCCCATCTTGTCTTGGTCTATATCCTTCAAACTTAAAGCTGAGCCTGAGGTGAAGACTGGATTGGAAAGAATTATGATATAAGCAGAACTGACTGTGACACCTAAAGCGCTTTTACAGACCTCTTTTAAACTATCTGAGCAAGTACTACATAAAAGTAACAGTTCAGAGACCTATTTTCTTTGACCAAAGGTTTTAAAACAAACAAAAAGCCATGCATATATGCAAAACATTCAGAATCCCTGACTGGAAGGCAAAAGTGCTGAAAATGAACTACACAAATTTGTCATCTTACTTGCTACCCCTACATTCCTCCCCCCCCCCCCCCTGAAATATCAGTATGTTTTATTTGAACTCCAGAGCTTTGGAGCTTCCAGAATACTTTGGATGGAGAAAATAACACAAATCTTTGGCATAACATATGCTATGGAATTGGACAAATTTCTACATTAATTTTGTTGAAGAAATTGTACTTTTAAAGAAGATGTGAAGAAGGGTGATATAGAAAGTACTGAGGGAACATTTTATGTCTATTGTTAGAGGGAGATACCATAGGGAAGATTGGCTGTAAGAGAAGGATAAAGTAACCTGTTCTGTACACTCCTGTATATTACTAGTTCCAGGCTGTGTAAAGTTGATTATTTCTGTATACACCCCCTTCATTGTTGGGAAGAATATAGCAGTTTTGTTTGTAAATCTGAGATTCAAGGGTGGGGGAGTGATTAACATGAAAAATCAGGGGTTAGTCATTGGTTTTTTTAATGTAACTGAATCCACCTCTTGAAATACTCCTTCAAGAAGAATAGCTCAACTTTGTTAGCATCTTGTATTTTTGATATCGCTTTTAACAGTACCTAGTCTTTTTTAGATTTCATATTGAAGAGCTAGTGCATAAATTTATTTACTGTGTATGGTGACATTAAATTTTTCTGGTGCTGCACTATTTTGGTTTCTTAAAACTGAAAGGTAATTATTTTCAAATAACAGTTAAAACAATGGACTGGCTTGCACAACATGCTAAGAAAACTTTGCTCATCCCTAGGTTTTTTTCCTGCCTTACTCTAATTATGTCAACCTCTGTAGCTTGTGGTTAGTGAAGAGATAGCTTAAGCATCAGTTCAGGTTTGGATAACATTCTAAATCTAAGCCAAACACTGGCTTAGAGAAGTAGCAAAAGGTGGAGCAAAGAGACTGCAAACTCCTCTTTAGGAGCCACAGAGTCTCACTAAGCCAAAGTTTGTCTTAGTGTGATTTGCCAAGCATGCCTTGTGACTGAGGGCTCTGATTGCTAAAAAAGAAAAGAAAAAACATGAAATGTTGTGCAGGTTAAGATTTCTTCATGACTAAAAGATTTAGAAAGGAAAGTTTTAATTTTAGTTGATTATGTGGGAAATGTTTTATGAGTAGATATGAATAGGTATTGCAGATAACACTTGTACATGCATTTCTATGTGATAGAAAAGGAAGTATTTTAATAACTACACTAAAGCATTGGTAATGCAAGTGTATAATTTTTGTATTGGCTAAGAGGAATGGATGGCATACCCTGCAGCTACAGAATATGTGTTATATGGCATTTTGAAAAAATAAGATCTAACACAATGCATACTTTGAAAAGGCACAGGGAATTAAAAAAATCTTTTGTTCAGTAGCTTGTTGTATCAAAGGTTAAATAGAGTGAGCTCTGTGGTTGTCTGTCATTCCATTTATTATTTCAGTAGCTGCAAAAATTTTCATGTAGGGTTGTAATCTTTTTATCAAGAATGTAGCATTCTCTGTGGATTTTGAATTGACTGAAAATAGTGGAAATGAAAATACAACTGCATCTGTTCTATATCACAAGTTACGTAGATACCAGAGTGTGTTGTAGGTCTCTCTCTCTCTCTCTCTCTCTCTCTCTCTCTCTCTCTCTCTCTCTCTCTGTGTGTGTGTGTGTGTGTAGCAGGAACCCCCACCCCAATCATTCAGTTTGTACAAACTTCACACACACTCACACTCACACACTACATACGCCACGCTTCTGTTATAAATTCATAGAAAAATCAACCATACATCGGATTTGCACTGTTCCACTTTTATTTTACTCCATGAAGGAAAGACTACAAAATGGGGAAGGTTTGATACAGGGCACCATAATCCTTTCATCATCCCAGCACATCCACAGGAGCCCTGCCCAGTTGCTATGCCAACCCTGATGGTCCTAGACAGAAGACAATCAAGATCACAAAGAACTTCCATATGGGAGTGGATTCAGCATGGACTGGAACAAAGGACAATGATCAGATCTTCCCTCAGGGGGCAGGAAACTGCGACTACCTTTTGTCTTCAGAAAATGACTCATGGGGGGGGGGAGAAGGGAACCAGCCAGGTGACAGGACACTCAGGTTACCACCACAACTCCTCCCTCAACCCCTCCTTTCTGTAATGTATGCATGATGTTTCTGGGGGTGGGCTTGGCCTAGAGGATGGGAATTTCAAAAGTTTTTATAAGGTCTTGCACACCATTTTTCTGTGTCTTTCCTCTCTCCTGCAAGTGAGGGGAACACCCTGTTGCAACAGTTCAATAAAGGCCAAGCCTACAGGCTGCTGTTTTGCTCCAAGTTCAAAATCAAATCAAATATCTTTAATACGGTCAATGACCAGAAAACAGTTTATAAAATATGACATTATAAGTAGTATTGAGCTACAAATACCAGTAGAAATATAGCCAATTCACAGAATTGGTGCTTATATTTATGACCAAGTTTCGGCTTTTAAGGTTTTAAAAATTCAATTCAAATGTCACTACTGTTTATTATCGTTCCTTCGATGTTTACAATTTAAACTCCATTGCTGACATCATTGCTCGTCTTACTCTTGTTGCAATGTAACAGTACTTTGCCACAGGCCTGTTGATTTCGGTCTCTTTGTCAGCTAAGAGGTGTCTGATATAGGTGTCGTCAGTACTACGAGGTATTTTCCTTAAAATCGGCTCGATCAGCTCTTTTCTTGAGTCTCGATATAATGGGCAGTATAAGATGACATGCTCGATGGTTTCGATATCGTTGCTGTTACAGGGGCATAATCTTTGTTTGATCGGTGTTTTGTTGTATCTTCCCTCTAGGAGAGCTGAAGGGAGAGCATTAAAGCAGGCCCTGGAAAATGCCCATCGGTGTTTAGCGTTGTGTAGTACTTTGAGATAGTTTGCTAGATGGGGCCTTTGGGAATTGAATAGGAGTTTATAAGCTATCGGAAGTTGATTAAAGTCATTTTGGGCTTCAATGTCCCTGAGTCTTTCTTTGATTATATTCTTGGCCCTTCCTCTTTCTAAGCTTAATAAATACTCTGGGGAGAGACCATATGTGGCCAATTTTCTGAGAATGCCCTTCGACCAACTAGATTGGAATTTGTCAAGAAGCATCAGGGAAAGTAGTCCAACCGGCGAGTTTTTAAGTCTTAGCCACGTGCATAAGGTTCTTATCCATACTTTGGCTTGATGCTGTATAAGCCTGCTTCCAGTCGTAGGGCGGCGTTTGGGACGCATTTGGGTGTTTGCAGGAGTGATCTAAGGAAACCTGATTGTATCTTTTCATATTGGTCTAGATTAGAGAGGGAGACGAGTGGTGCGCCGTATAGTATTTGTGCTGTTGGTTTTGCAGCGAATAGTTTAATTGTAGCAGGAATGAAATTTCCTCCCGTTGTACGATGGAATCTTAAAATTGCTGTTGTGCTTTTTTGTGCTGTAGAGGAGCTGTAATTTATGTGGGCAGTCTTCTTCCTTGATGCTTGGAATATGACTCCTAGGTATTTAAAGCATGACACTTGTTCCATCTCCTGATTGTCTAATTTCCATCTGTATATTTTTCTTTTGTTAGAGAAAACCATGATTTTTGTTTTTTGGTAGTTCACTGCTAGTTTCTCTTCTCTACAGTATTGGGATAAGCTGTTAAGAGCTCTTTTGAGGCCCATCTGAGTCTGGGATAGTATAACCGCGTCATCTGCATAGAGTAGAATAGGCAGTTTTTTGTCTGCTAATTTTGGGGCGTGTGTATCCGCTCCTTGTAGGTGGTCTATTAGGGAGTTTATGTAGATGTTGAACAAAAAGGGGGCCAAGATGCATCCTTGTTTAACTCCCTTTGTTGTTCTAATGAAATTAGAGAGTTGACCTTCTTGGCTACATCTTATACGAAGTCGTGTGGTGTTGTACAGTTTGAATATTAGTAGCAGCAGACGTTGGTCGATGGATGATTTGTTGAGTTTGTCCCAGAGTCGGGTTCTTGAGATGGAATCAAAGGCTGATTTAAAATCTACAAATGCTGCGAATAGGTGATGATTATGATGCAACGTGTATTTCTCAGCTAGGTGCTGTAGGATCAGGCAGTGATCTATTGTGGATCTCCCCTGTCTAAATCCTGCCTGTGCATCATCAAGAATCTTCGCTCTTTCTATCCATTTGCACAGTTTCTCGCTGAGGTGTTTAGCATATAATTTACTTATTATATTCAGGAGGCTTATAGGTCTATAATTGGAGGGATCATCCCTCAAGCCTTTTTTGTAAATGGGAATAATGATGGAAGTCCCCCAGTCGTATGGAATCTGTGCGGTTCTATCTATATATGTGAACAGAGAGGCTAGCACGGGGGCCCACCAGGTCGCATTGGTTTTAAAAAATTCCGCTGGTATACAGTCGATTCCGGGGGCTTTCCCATTCTTTAGTTGGCCAATCAGTAGGTGAGTCTCTGTTGTTGAGACTGCTGGCCATGGCTGTATCTGGTCTTCCGGTATGTCTAATGCATAGGACTCATTGCTAGATTCCTCGTAAAGATTATGGAAGTGTGTTTCCCAGGCTTTCATTGATATGTAGCAGGATAGTTGTGATAGGCCCCTATCCGGTTGTACAGCAACGATTCTCCAGAATAATGATGGGTTACTGGAATTGGAGGCCTCTATCAGTTGCTGCCATAATAACTTCATTGCGTACCTTTTCTTTTGTGTCAGGAGTTTTTTGTAGCTTCTTTTGGCTTCAATCATCTTTTGTCTGTTATCCTCTGTGGGATTATCCTTATGACATATAAAGGAGTGGATCAATGATTTCCTGGAGGCTATGCACTCATGATCGAACCACTCCCTAGAGGTTTTTCTATGGTTGGGAGGCTTGGAATTCGGTTTTACAACAAACTCTTGAATTTTTTGTATAAGCATTTCATATGTTGTTATCGTGTTCGGATCGCTCTCCTCTGTTTCTAAGCACCCTCCCATGATTGCTTTTGAGAGGCGGTAGCTCTCCTCAGATTTGTACCAGTTGGATATCCGCTCGCCCACTTGTCCATTCCATCTGATTTTCTTAAGGCCTGTTCCAGGTGTTAGATCTGGTTGATATCTGTGTTGTGGTTTGGGCAGATCAAATGGTAGATCACACACGAGGGATAAAGGTAGGTGGTCACTTTCAGCTCTTGCTGTAATGGTGAATTTTGATATCCTAGGGATCAGATCCTGGGAAACAATGCAGTAGTCTATCGCTGACAATTTGTGTCCTGACCAATATGTATATTGACCAGGATAATCTCCTTGTATTGCCCCATTCAGTAAATGTAGGTTCTGTCTGTAGGCCATCTGTGCTAAATGTAGTCCTCCAATGTTGCATGTCTTGTCGTAGGATGATCTTATCAATAGGGGTGGGATAATTTCCATTTCTGGAGGCCATTGGTGAAAATGTGTGTATAGGGCATTGTCGTTGGGGCCCATTCTTACATTTAAGTCACCAGCTAGTAATATCATGGCTGACGGATGTTGTCTCCTCCATTGCACCACGTGGGCTTCGAATTCTTTCCAAAGTTGTTCTGCTTGAGCCTGCCGTTGACATGTGGGTAAGTATAGGTTTATGCATAACAGTTTGAATTGTCCAAAATCTAAAACTGCTGCTACAGACCATTCATCATTGGAGGGTAATTGGGTAATATTAGCTTGTATCTGTGTTGAGAACAGTAAGGCTAAGCCTCCTTTGGGTTTGCCCCCTCTTTGGCTAGGTGTTGCTCTTTTTGTACATGAGTGGTAATTATCCAGGTAGAGCTCGTCTATCGACCAGGTTTCTTGGATGAACAGGATGTCGAATTTAGTGAGGAAGTCCATTAGATTGGGGTCTTTATTTTTAGCTCCCCACCCTGCGATGTTCCACGTACAGATGGCCAGCTTGTGTTTTTTGATTGGCAGACATCTCAAGGGACAGTCAAGCCTAGGTTTATGGCCAGTTTGAGATTTATCATTCGTTATGTCCCTTTTGGGGTGTGTGATAGGGCTTTTTTGCACGATGTGTGCTTGGTCATATTTTAGTGTCTCGGAGGGGCGTCCTTCCCCCGTGGCCTTACTTCAGTCACCCGTGTGAATGGTGTCTAGGATTCCTAGGTTGTCCACAAAGATTGAGCCGTTCTTGCCTAGTGGAACCGCTATTTCAGCTTGATGTGTTATTGTTTTCTTTGTTATGGATGGTTCCGTAGGTCCCAGTTCCTCTGGCGATAGAAATAGACTTAGTATAGAAATAGAAATAGACTCACTGTTGGATAGAGGTTTTGTGGTATAAGTTGCATAGTTAAAATCCCTGGTGACAGGTGTGGCTAGAAGGGTAATAGATTTCCTTATGTATGCTAACCTTTCAATTAGTGCGTCCTGAGCTTTATGTATTTGTTCAATAGTTGCTATGAAACGGATTTCCTTCTCTATATTGGAGCTTTCGTCTGATACGTGATTTGGGGGTAGGGTTTTTGGTCTTTTGGCCAGCTGGTTTGGGGCTTTATCTGTCTCTAATTGAAGCATCTTACAGTTCTCATCCGTCATAGACTTTGTCGGCTTTATTTTTCTCTTATCGGTCTTGGTTGTTTCGATGAGAGGAGTGGGAGAACCGGAGTCTTCAAAAAGGCAAGTCACTTGCTTGCAGAGTATGGACAAAATAAAAGATAAAGTGCGAGATTGGCTACATTATGCTCAGATTAAAGAAGTTTTTAAGTTGGATAAAAAGGTAGGATTCCAGGTGGAAAAATCAAAGTTAGAAACTGAACTGTTAGAACCCAGCTCTAAGATACTTTCAAGAATGTATAATTTGCTGTTAAAATGGAATACACAGGATGAAACGGTCAAATCAGCCATGATAAAATGGGCACAGGACATAGGGTACAACATCATGTTTGCTGACTGGGAAAAGTTATGGACCACAGGTTTGAGATTTACGGCATGTAATGCCTTGAAAGAAAATATTATGAAAATGATTTACAGGTGGTACATGACCCCAGTCAAGCTTGCAAAGATATACCATGTGTCTAATAATAAATGTTGGAAGTGTAAAGAAGCTGAAGGAACATTCTTTCACCTCTGGTGGACTTGCCCTAGAGTGAAGGTTTTCTGGGAAATGATTTATAATGAACTGAAAAAGGTATTTAAGTATACCTTCCTTAAGAAACCAGAGGCCTTTCTCTTGGGCATTGTTGGTCAGAGTGTGCAAAAGAAGGATCGAACCTTTTTTATGTACGCTACAACAGCAGCAAGGATACTTATCGCTAAAAGCTGGAAAACTCAAGAACTACCCACACTGGAAGAATGGCAGATGCAACTGATAGACTATATGGAACTGGCGGAGATGACGGGCAGAATCCGAGACCTGGGAGAAGAACTGGTGGAGGAAGACTGGAAGAAATTCAAGGACTATCTACAAAAATATTGTAAATTGTATGATTGTTAAGAAAGATGTAAGATTAGCAAAAACATGGCTTCAACAAACTAGTTATAAAGAATATAAATTTAAATTCAATTGGAAGATGAAAAGATAAATTTGGGATAAGTAATATTTTATGATTAAGCTTCAATAAGAGTATGTTAAACCCCAAAATTTGAGACATTAAATATTGGAAAATTATATTATATGAACTAAATCAAGTTAATAATTTGCTGGTAAAATTTATGTTTAGAAAGCAGGAACAAGAGATGTGAGGAAGTCCAAAGTTGAGAATGAAATGTGGATAATGGAAAATATTATGTTATTATGTATGTTTTTTATTGGTTATACAAAATTTAATAAATATTATTATAAAAAACAAAAAACAAAAACAAAAACAAAAAGGCGAGTCACTTGCAATCCAACCCTTTGCAGCTTGTCCTTATTGTCTAAAACTAGTTTGGTTGTGTGCCAGTCTCTGAATGTTACCACAACTCTGTTTAGGTCCTTGTCTGATGGCAGAAATTTAACATTACTGATGTTATCCTGGTTGGTGTCTTTGTTTTGTCCAAGGGAGCCCTCGGATTTTTCCGGTAACAGTGTGTTACACAAAGTATGGAGCCTCTGTACCACATAACGAAGTCATGTTCTAGCTGCTATTTTATTGCTCTCTGAGCACAAGAATCCTGCATGAACAGTACTGTATTCAGTATTACCAGTGATAAATGCCTCAAATCTCTGTGTAGAGGAGCCAGATTCCCAAGTGATTCCTGTATTCAGGCTGTTAGGGCTTGGACCTACATGAAGGTCTATCCAAAGCTAGGCTACAAGAGCTGTGGAATACCATGGTGCATGGTGTAGTTTTGACAAGGCTATGGTACTCCAGTACTAACGCAACACAATTTTAAATTTTTAAAGAAAATTGTATTGTTTATAGTATAGACATATTTGCCACCCTGCACTTCTTTGGAGGAAAGGCAGGATTTGTTATTGGCATCTGTCTGTGTCAAGAGACAATGGAATGTTCCTCTGGGGGTGAAGTCAAATTGCTGGAGAATCAGAGCACCTGCTGTTGCTGCAGAGACTGGTAACTTGTAACTGCTGCCTCCCACATTGTTTTTGCCTGGGTAGTGTGTTTGGAGGTTCTGGGCTGACCAGATGACAAAATCCTTCTCTTTGCCTCACTGATATGGACCAAAGGAAAGCAGAGCAAAACTTTAGCTTGGCTGCAGGAGTTGCTGGAAGGAGGCGTACAAGATACCATTCAACGATCTTAGGGACTCCATTCTGGATTGTCTCCTTAGTCTTTTCTTCCCCCGAAGATGTCATGCAAAGCAGCAGATAAAATGCCAGATAGAAATTTAATAAATAAAAAGTAGCACTATGGTAAATATTTTGGTATGCTGTTGAGGCATAGTTGCGTGTACACTTCAGCATCTTACCCTATGGTTGGTATCAGTGCTATTTTTCTAGAAAAAGAGGTGCCAGAACTCACCGTGAGCACTTCCCTCATTCTCTTAGCATGGCAATGGTGCCCACCTGAGAGGTGGCTGAACTGAGTTCCATTGAGTTCTGGCTGAAAAAAATCCTGGTTGGTATGATCTAGCAGTTACAGTGGTACCTCGGGTTACATACGCTTCAGGTTACAGACTCCGCTAACCCAGAAATAGTACCTCTGGTTAAGAACTTTGCTTCAGGATAAGAACAGAAATTGTGCTCTGGCAGTGCGGCAGCAGCGGGAGGCCCCATTAGCTAAAGTGGTGCTTCAGGTTAAGAACAGTTTCAGGTTAAGAACAGACCTCCAGAACAAATTAAGTTCTTAACCCGAGGTACCACTGTATAGGCAGGACAACACATAGGATTTAGTCAGGATGAAAAGAGCATCATGTTGATGAGATTGCTAGCAGCTGATAATGGTCCGTCTACAGTTGATCATGCAAGAATATGCCATCTGCTCTGGAGTAAAAATTGTTTTTCTGCCAAACAAGGCGGGAGAGAGTCCTAAGACTTTTGACTGCAATAAATGTTCAGACATCTAAACCAGTTTGTATAGACTCATCCCAAGGCATATGACAGTCTAAATCTAAAGTAGTGTGATTTGTAAATGTAAATTTCTTTTATAGGTTGTGAACTCTTTGGGCAGAAGTAGTAGCATTTGGGGAAACTTATGTTGCTCTGAGCCTCTGGGATAGAGTAGGATATGAATCCAATAAAAGAGTAGATATCCTTTGCTAGTAGTTTCTAATGTTGCACATAGTAATTCTACCTAAAGTCATGTGAGTTTATGTGCAAAATATGAATTTATACAAATAATATTAAGCTACAGTGAAATGAACAGGACAGCTTAAAACCAATTAAAATATAGTACAAGTACTGTGCTATATCTGTGTCTAGATTCATGTGTGAATTTTTAGCCTGCCTAGTGCAACCCCTCCCAATGTTGTTCACAAAATTAAAACCATTTAGAAGTATTAAATACATTATAATTATATACACTAGCAACAGTTCCTTCCTTTGTTTAAACTTTACATACTACTTTTCATCCTACACCGTAGTATTGAAATGTACGGTATATCTTCATGACAATGGTCAGCCATGAATCTGATTATCATTGTACCAGCCAGCCATGGGAAATTGGAGGATTGGTACCTCTGATGTATGTATTTGGTCACTCATTTCCCTTAAGTTTTAAGTCTCTAAGGTTAATGCCTCAAAGGATGGGTAGCAAGGCAAAGCAGTACCTGTTCAGGTTTCACCCAGCTTAAAGTATATTGGTAAGGAGTTGGACTGTGGACTACTTCCAGGCCCAGTTCTGAAAGCTAGGAACTTGAAGCCACTGGCTCATTCTGCAACCTTGGTGTTTGGTGTCTCCCTTCCCACACTTGGGAAGGCACAGTGTAGGCTTACCAAGGAAAGGCTGTGAGTCAGGTTTTTCAAAAATTAATAGCAGCATTATTTAAATAAATGTGCCAGTGCTTCTGAAATAAACAAGGGATTTAATGAAGAAAGGGCATTGAGAAGCACAGCCTCCGATAAGAAATGTCTTCCATTTTATTACTCTCTCTCTCTCTCTCTTTTTTTTGTAATGGCTAGACTACTCAAGGTTGTTAAATTATACAGTGCATGCTTTTATCGTTCCTTTTTGTTAGGGTTGAGGAAAAAAATACTTGGAGTATTTTCTTTCCTGCAGGGCTAATGTGTAAGAACTGAAGTGAGGTGGAAAAAAGTTGCCTATCAGAAATGAAATTGTTCTTAATATCTCTTTGGGGGAGGCTTGCATCATGAGTGGCCCAGCTGCGTTTGTGTTTCTTACCATATTAAAGCAATCTTTGTCTATGTTAAAAGTCTGATATACAGAGTAGATCACAAACTGAACAGTTTTTCCATTCTTGTCTGGTGCAATCTTTGCACTGTTCTTACTCCTTTTTGTCCAACACAATGCATTTTTTAAACTACTGTAGAGGCCATTTGCCACTTATGTGGGGGTTATGTTCTGGGCCCCTGCACACATAAGCGAAATTGTGTAAAGTGGGGAGCACCCTTTAAATGCTCTCTCTTTCGCTTTTTCTTCAATCCAATCTGAAAATACTGTGTTCAAAAATATCAACAACTAGAATTAAAGCTCTGGGGGCTGGCAGGAGGCTGTAGGATGAATGGAAAAGCAGTGTCAGTAGCTGCTGCTGCTGCTGCTGCTGCTGCTGTGCTACCCCTCACATCAGCTGTTAGGGAGGCTAAGCAGCGTAAACAAAGCCCTGCTGCACCTCCAGTCTCTTCAGGGCTCTCCATCTTTCTTTTGGACTCCAATTGAACACAGATCTGTTGAATGCAAATCAGACATGATGTTGAATACCTCATTTTCAAATATGCCAGTTAAAAAAATAGGCATGTAAGGGCTATTTTTATTAGGAACCTAGCATAGGGCTGCCATTACTGGGATTTCAAAGGTGGCATTGATGTTCGTGAGGAATTTCCAAAATGTGGTGCTTTGTTCTGAATCGTAGGAAGTCAATTGAAAAATTGTGATATTTTCACATTTTTGTAAAAAAAGCTTAATAATTTTTGGGGGTTTCTAATAAAAAGCTCAACAAATTTTTAGGTGTCATATCTTTAACTTTTTGAAATATGTCAACCCTACCTATATGGGGAAGTTTAAACTCTTTGGATGTTTTTTTTGGGGGGGTGTCACTCAGATAAGGGAAGCAATTTTTGTTCACTTGCCTTACAGCCCTCAGTCCCAAAATATACTCTAGTGTGTTGGAAGACCCTCCAGAATAGATTTGGCATGGGTGGTTCAGGGGTTTGCAGAGGGGAGGGAAAACTACTGAAAAGCACTTCTTCTATACAGCTGAGTAACACCATTTGGTACAATGGTTCCACTTCTGCTATGGTCTTGACCAAGACCTCTCTCCTGCCAAAATCTACAAGCTGCAGGAATAAAGCCTCGTTGGTACCCTCACATACCTTTAAACACACACACACACAGTTGCAAATGATGTCTGTAGGGTTGCATTTTAGTTTCATCCAAAGTTGTCTTTTAGATGAATATTAGAAACAGGACTGGTTACAAATCAACACAAAACCAGGCTTGGGTGGCCATAGTTGATTTACTGAAGCCCACTGAAATTGGTGTGTTTAAGCATATTTAAGTGTTGTGATGGATTGTGCCAATCAGTGGGACCCGCTAGTAAACCCTGAGCCATTTTCAGGTGGATCTCAGTGCCACGTGTGGTTGAGTGTCTCTTACTTGCCTTCTCTGCTCCCTAGCTGTGTTTGGCAAATGTTTTGGTTTGACCCATGCTAGCACCAGCAGCTCCTTGCAAGATAGGTAGAGGTGGCTAGGATGGAAAAGAAGTTTGTTGGTTAAAGAGGAACAAGGCCTCTGAGGAAAAATGTCCAGGAGTCATGTTTAAGAAATCTAGAAAGAGGAGGGAAGAAAGAAACATGGTTTGTTTGTGGGGTTTTTTTTTGGGGGGGGGGAAATAGGCACAAATTGAGTGTGAATGGAGATATTTCAGAAGATGTGTAAAAAATAATTTCAGGGACATGCAGAGGTGGGGAGAGGAAAAAAGAAAAAGCACTGGCCACTTAGAAGCCCTAAAATGGGGAGACTGTCCTACTATCTCCAGAGCAAATGTCTGTACTCAGCATATGGAAAGCTCTATAACACGCACCAGACCATAACACGCACGTAGTTTTTAGAGGAGGAAAACAAGAAAAAAAATATTCTAAACGAAATAGTGGATATATGATTTTTGTGGTTCATGCTGTGGCCACAGACATGTGATCTGACAGTGAGTTTGGAGTAGCCCAATGCAAAAATCCTGAGGATCCATGTGGATCCATGCTTTGTAACCACGGAGGAGGGAAGGAAGGGGAACCATGGATCCTCTGCTCACAACTGCAGCAGATCCCCCCCCCCCCCCCCGCCACCCGCAGGCATTCGCTCCATAACACGCACAGACATTTCCCCTTACTTTCTAGCAGGAAAAAAGTGAGTGTTATGGTGCAAAAAATACGGTATGTAAATCTTTGCTACAAGGGAAAAGCTGTGGCAAAGAATTTAGCAGTTTTCAAAGCTAGATTGAATATCAGCAGAAAAGGATGCCAGTGATTGCTAGTGGATTATGCCAAGTGTTTTCCTTTGCCTCCCCCCCCCCCCCCAATTTTGTGACAGGCTCTTTCTTTGCACCACCATTTTGTGACTGGAGTGCCTTAGTAATTTTCAACCATCTCAAGTGAGCCTTGTGAGTAGAAAGTTTTGGAATCCCTGATTTAAGGAATAACATATTTATTTGGTGTGATTATAAGTATGTACTCTTGCCTGAGAACACAGGATCAATCTTGGTCAACTTATTCCAGCATTCTTTGCAAGAGTCCCAGCAGCCAGGAGGCAATAACTGGTCCATCATAAATTGGCCAATAGCCAGTCTTCTCTGCGCCCCAGATTAGATGACTCCAAAGGATTCTGGCCACCCTTGAGAAGCTGTGGTCAGAGTCCCCATCACTCCCTTTCCAAAAGGGGTCTCTAGGAAGGTGTCTCTGCTTGATATTAAGGGACAAGTAGGCACAGAGGAAGAGAGATGTTCCATATGTGTATATTTTAGCTAAACAAACACATATAATGAAATTTGTAAATGTAATTGATAAGTATTGTTTAGTTTCAAAATGTTTTGCTAGCATTCCTGCTTACCTTTATCACAAAAAGAAGTCAAGCCTTTTTTGCTTTTGCTAACTTAATGTACTTATTCTTTAATATTAATGTATTCTTTGTACTTGCTGTCATTTTAATAGCACGATAAAACATCACTTTTAATGACATGTGGCATTCAGTACCATGCCACAAAGTGTCCTGTCAGATTATGTTGAAATTCTTTTTTCTGAGTAAGGAAGTAATCTTTTATATGTGTATTTGTGCAGGTAATATATGCTTTGAACACAAAGAATGATGAACATGAGGCTGCTATTCAAGCCCTCAAAGATGCTCATGAAGAAGAAATCCAACAAATTATTGCAGAAACCAGAGAAAAGATTCTGCAGTATAAGAGTAAAGTTTCTGAGGAAATGGATCTCAAAAGAAAAATCCAGGTTTTAGAAGAGTCATTGGAAGATCATAAAAAGATGAAGCATCAAGCTTTAACTGAGTTTGAGGCATATAAAGACAGAGTTGAGGATATGCAACTTTGTGCAGAAGCTCAGCATGTTCAGCGTGTAGTAACTATGTCACGGGAAGTAGAAGAAATTAGAAAGAAGTTTGAGGAGAGGTTGCGGAGTTTTATACAATTACAAGTACAGTTGGAAAAGGATAAACGTTCAGCTCTTGAAGAACTAAGAGCTGCACATAGACTTGAGGTCCAGGAACTTGTAAAGACCCATCAGAACCAGAATGCTACTTTAAATAAGGGACAGGAAAAGTTAGAAGAATTACACAGGCGGGATGTGGAAGAACTGAATGCCAAAGTTGAAGAGCTAAGAGTGGAAAGAAAAAAGCTAATTGAGGACTATGAAGGTAAACTCAGCAAAGCTCAGTCTTTCTATGAGCATGAACTTGATACTATGAAAAGGTCGCAGCTATTTACGGCTGAAAGCCTGAAGACCTGCAAAGAGAAGGAAATAGAACTAAGAAAGGAGTTTCAAAGCCAAGAATCTGTTTTACGAAAAAACCTGGGAAAGCTTAAGACTGAATTGCAGATGGTACAGGATGAAGCAGGTGGTCTACGAGAAAAATGTCAGAAACTTCAAGTAGCACTCAACACAGCAGAAAACAATGTGCAGGTGAGATGAGAATTGTTACATTATTTGTTTAGAACAAAAGTAATGTAACCTGTAAGAAGTAATGATGGTTCACCATTTGTATGTTGATTGTGAAGTTTCAAGTCTTTGTCACTACCACTTGGCTGTTTCACATCTTTCCTATATACATGATAAATGACTTATTGCATACTGGACCTCAAAGACTCAGTTGCTGGGCTTTTTCTCAACACAAAGTGGTTACACGTAGTGAAAAGCATTACAATGCTTCTGTGTATAGTTAAGGGATAGAGTGTTCTACTGGGTGTTCCATATATTGAATATGCAAGGAAATAATTTATGTGTGCATGAAGTTTAGCTAACAGTTTTAACTTCTTTCTACACAAAAGTAGTTTCTTTGTCAAACAAACAAACAAACAAACAAACTGGTAAAATGTTTTGAAGTGGCCTTTGCTTTCTTATCTGAGTCAGATGGGGAATGTCAAACTCTGGTTGATTTTGTCTTTTACTATATGGAAACTAATATTGACTCTGCTGCTTTTGGTATTTAGGTTGTAAAAGTTGTGCAAAGATAGGTGTTTATAAAAATACCTACTTTGTTCATTTACTTACACACAAGTTTAGTTGAAATAAATGAGAAAGATGTGAAGCTAATTGATGATACGGTTGTATCCAAAACATATAAATAATTTTGAGTTACTTACTTGTGAGGTTTTAAGCTGTGATCGGCAACTTCTTTCATATGTTGTACCAGACGCTTCCTTACCAAACAACTTGAGATCCAGACACCTTCAGAGCAAGGTTCATACCCCCCATTCTGAAATTGGCAGGTGCCCTCTCAGTGTGAAAGGTGAGGACATTCAAGATGAGTCTCAGTAGTGCCTTGTGAGGTGCTGTTCACTTGGGCACTGCTATTTCCCTTGTAAGTTGTCTGAGAAGTAGTACTGCCCAAACCAAAAGCAGTGCATGGAACATATCTGCATATTAGCCTTCATAATGACCCTAAATGCAGAAGCCTCTTGGGAATCCCTCAACTTAGCACTCAAGAAGGATGCAGTACTGCTATTTTAAAAGTTTCACATAACTGTTTTGGCATGGGTAACCCTACTTTCACATTAGATTGCTTGGGAAGTTGTATAACCCAGGCAAAAAAGTCCCATGAAAGCTTCTGTTTCTAAGTTAGCTGCACTTCCAACACTCCCCACCTTAAATAGAGAAATTCCTCATGTGCCCTTCTGTTAATATTCAGTCATGTACTGCTTCTCTCTCTCTCAGGCCACCAGATGCTGAGATGGGGACAGGTTGAAGCAAACAGCAGGATGACTCCTACTAAAGGAGCACAGTTGCCATTCCTGATATAAAGGATCCAGTCATTCTATTTTCTGCTTTACCATATTGATGGTTTTTGAGGATGGATATTCCTTCCTGCTGCCTTTGGGACTTTAGATTGCTGTTGCTGTGCTAGCTGCAGAAACACGTTGCCTTCCTCACCTTACAGTAGATTTAGAGGGTGAAACATTTTAATATGGCATTGGTTCAAGTTTATATCCAAAACTATGATACAGTTTTTCCAGGTGAAACTACAGTAGATTTTCTTCTAACAGTGAAAGCAAATGACAATATGAAGTAATTAACAGTTAAAATTGGTGGCTTTGATCCAGGGACCCCTTGGGCAAGCAGATGGCACTTATATTGATGCAACAAATTTGGGGTTGTATCCAAAGCAGTGCCAGTGGAGTTCTGCTGATGTTTCTCCTCCTCCACCCCATGCTTCCCAAATCTTCTCTGGAGAGTCTCCTAATCCTCCAAAGCTGATTTTGAGGTTGGGAAGTGCAGGGGAGAAGAGGAATAAAAAGTTCTGTTCAACCAGCACACATCTCTTGCACTTCTGGAATGGGAGCACTGGATACCACCCCACCAATTTCCCAGCCTCAGCTTGAAGCCACCAGCTTCACTTTGAAACCATTTTAGGGGGTCCCCTGACCCAGGACTTTTTTTTCAGCTTGAACTCACCGGAGCTCAGTTCCAGGACCTCACAGGTAGGCACCATTGCCATGGTAAGAGAACAAAAGGGAGCGGGTGACACTGTGGTCTAAACCACTGAGCCACTTGGGCTTGCTGATCGGAAGGTCAGTGGTTCAAATCCGTGCAACAAAGTGAGCTCCCATTGCTCTGCCCCAGCTACTGGCAACCTAGCAGTTCAAAAGCACAACAGTGCAAGTAGATAAATAGGTACTGCTGCAGCAGGAAGGTAAACGGCATTTCTGTGCACTCTGGTTTCCATCACAGTGTTCCATTGCACCAGAAGTAGTTTAGTCATGCTGGCCACATGACCCAGAAAGCTGTCTGTGGACAAACTCCAGCTCCCATGGTCTGAACCAAGATGTGCACCACAACCCCATAGTCGTCTTTGACTGGACTTAATTGTCCAGGGGTCCTTTACCTTTTATAAGAGCATTGCCCTTACCCAAAGGAGTGGCTTTTAGATGCTACATAGGGGGCTGCAATGGAGTGAACTCAGAAAATATCTTTTGATCCTCTGCATCCTAGTCACATATTATGAAAAAACATGGTTTAGCACTGTGTGTGTGAACTTGCAGTCACATACTCACTCTCCTCCATGGTAAAAGGTTGTTACCCTTCTACTGGGTTCTCCATTGTTTTGAACAGATGAGCACATAAACTAGACATGCATGCCAAAAGAGTTACTCTCCTGGGATGGGATGGTTACAGTGGTACTTGGTTTACAAACTTAATCCGTTCCGGAAGTCTGTTCTTAAACCAAAGCATTCTTAAACCAAGGTGTGCTTTCCCATAACAGCGGGAGACTCAATTTACAAATGGAACAAACTCAACAGGAAGCGAAACATGTTCTGCTTCCAAGGCAAAGTTCACAAACCAAAACACCTACTTCCGGGTTTGCAGCGTTCTTAATCCAAGTTGTTCATAAACTAAGCTGTTCTTAAACCAAGGTACCACTGTATTTTGAAGTGTAACTAAGAAGCGGATAGGGGGAGGGGAGTTATTGTTTTGTTTTAGTTTTGTTCTTGTTTTTATTATGAATGTTGTGTTTTTATCTTGTGAACCACTCTGAGATCCATGCATGAAGGGTGGTATGTAAATTTACCATAGTGAATAATATTAATAATAAACTTTTTTGCAATTTAACCTATTTTGTATCCAATAATGGATTATGGGACTTTGGTGGATTTTGCTGCTTTTGACTAAAAGTTACTAAAACCTCTTCTATCCTTACCTCAAAACTTAAATTTGTATTCTAGCTTTCTTCTTTTCATTTTATGTAGTCTGCCTCACTGAAATCTCACTTCTGTGGCGTAGTCATGAACTCTAATAGTTCTTGAACATCTTTTTCTAATTACCGTAGTTATCAATTGACAGTTCTTAGCCAATTCTCCTGCTTTTATTCCGCATGGGACTAAATGCATGTTTTAAATGTTGATTTACTTACCTCCCCCAGCCCCGAAGACTAAGAAGTGGTTCTTCTTGCCATTCTTCCTGCAAATTTGATATATATTGTGTTAAATAATGCAGTCATTAGTATTTAGTACAAAGGCATTTTCAGTCTTCTGTCTCTGTGCACTTTAAGCACTTATCAATTTTCTATGACTGTCATCTAACATAGCTTTAAGGCTTGAAAAAGGGATAAAAATTATATATTGAGCATGCATAATACATAACATTGATTTGCAATCAGTCACACATAGCTTAGTCATGCCTTTTTCCTTGTAAGCTTCTTTTTTAGTTGGCCTATTTTCTTTAATAAAGTTCATTTTTGTAATGGGAACTTAATATGTTGTTCTAATTAAATTGCATTTTTTTCTGTCAGGGCAGAATGCCAACATGTCTATACTATTACTGGAACATTTATTCTGACTTATCTGAATGGCCATATAATTTAAAAATGCACCACCTGAGTTGTGCTTGATGAGTACTTAGAACACAGCCCTCCTGATGGTGGAAGCCTATCTGGTCCCTTCTTTCCATTCAGAAAAATGTCTTCTATTTTTCATATTATCTTATTATCAACATGATTGTTTGTAATGTTGCTGTTTTAGTATTTTTGTTTGCTTCTGTGGGTGTGTTGTTTTCATCATGGAGTGTGAGGCTTGTGGGCCTATACACCCACCCAGCCACATCAAATGTAAAAGGAAAGGGTTACATTTAACATTGTATTGTTTTCTGCGTTGATTGGGGGGGATTAATTATTAGACACATTGGTACATCAGGCTTGTATGCAAGAGGCTCACAGACTTTTGTGACTAAAGCACTGCAAGAATGTCCAGGCAAGAAAGTTGCTAGCAGCCTTTGTTTTATAAATTGGTAAATTTCATTCATAGTTGTCCCATTTAAAAAAGCATTACTTTGTCCTTTTAATATGGTTTTCTCTTCTCTTAGGCTCTTCAAAAACAGTTGGATGATGTCAAAGATGAGGAAATGTCATTGTTAAGCAAACACAAAGAGGTTGAAAGTGAACTAGCAGCTGCTAGAGAACGTTTACAGCAACAGGCCACAGATCTAGTACTAAAAGCCAGTATGTGTGCATATGTTTTTATGTGCTTTGTATGTAATCTACCTTAAGTATATATTCAGAATGTTTTTGTTCAGTAGTTTAACGCAAAAAGCCTGTTTTATACAAAGCCTTTATAACCTTTAAATGATGAATTGAAAAGCTTATAGTATAACTCTTTTGTTATTGCTAGACTTTGCTTATATCAAGAGTGATGGGAATGTAGCAGCCCAGGCCAGGTAGTTTCTCACTTCTCCCACCAACCCACAGGTCACTACAACAAGTAGGCAGGGCTGCCCAGATGTCAGTCCCCTGATATCATTATGACATTGGGTGACAACTTCAGATAAGTTATCCATCAGCACAAATCATTTTATCCATCAGCACAAATCATCAAATTATTGGCACTGTCAAGGAGTGCAGCTTACCAAGGAACAATTGGGATCACACTGTAACAGTGGCGTAGCGTGGGTTATCAGCACCCGGGGCAAGGCAAGTAATTTGTGCCCCCTAACCCATGGATTTGCGCCCCCTAACCCGTGGATTTGCGCCCCCTAACCCGTGGATTTCCCTAACCCCCAGATGTTGTGCCCGGTGCGGCCGGCCCCCCCTGCACCCCCACGCTACGCCACTGCACTTTAAGTTCCCAGTTGTTCTTTGCAGCTTTTACCTGCCCCATACCTGGTGTCACATATTATGTCTGGTGTACAGCAGATATGTTTGGTTTGGGGGTAATGGCCTCATGTGTCTAATTTGGCCTGCAGGCCAGAGCGTCCTTACCCCGCTGTCTTAAATTTTGAACTTTCTAGCATATATGTGAAATATAGTGGGGAAAAATCATTGTTAAAGTCTTGAATATATAATGCAAACATACATACTGAGAGACTCCAAAACACTCAGTGTGAAGTCTTGTATTCTCTATTATTTAACTTTTATAATTTCCAAAGGGGTACCTCTTGCAGCAAAAACAACTGAATCTTGTGACATTTTGAAAACTTGCACATTTATTATGGCATAATCTTTCATGGATTGCCTTGCTGGTTTTTGGCTTGTTACTGTTTTACAATTTGGTCCACACATTAGAACTCTTTTCTCCCCGCCCAGCGTAGAAATACAGTTGGCTTGAGGCACACAATTGAGTGAAAAGGTGCAACCAAGAGTTGTTACCGGCTTGATGGTACTGTGTCATGGGCCAGATCCAGCCCAGATGCTGGCAGTTATGCACTCCTGTTGCTGATTGTTCCCTACCTCTCTAAAATAGTAACAAAATCTGTTTCAGAAATTTTATTCAATACAGTAATAATTTTGGGCATAACCTTCTGTGCACAAGCCCAGCACTGCTATTGATGCTCTTATTGAGTGTAGCCTGTTCAGGATCCTGGAAAAAAGGAGAATTAGTGGATTGCTCTATTCAAGATATAGAAAAGCTTTATAATTATGGGAACTGCTGGGTATGCTGCACTTTGCTCACTACAACATTTGCCAGGGCTGCAAGTGTTAGGGAGTAGAAAAGTTTAGTGGACTTTTAGGGTGATTTCCTCTTACTTTAGCAGTTCAAGAGTTGTGTCAATGAGTTAACTATAAAATGAGTTAACTATGAATGTTCTATGACAGAATTACTCTTCAGAAGACATTGTGGTTTCACTTGTGGCCCAAAGATTTATTTGGACAACATACATAATGAGGCAGGATTTTATATAAGAGCAGTGTGGCATTAAATAATAAAATTGTTATATGATCAGTCTGTCTGACAGTGAAGTTCTATACACGTTTTCTTAGAAATAAGTCATTCTACATTCAATTGGTCTTACATAGGAGTAAATGTATATAGCAGGGGTCAGCAAGGTTTATCTTGCTTGGGCCGGATCGGTCCTGTGGAGATCCCTCCGTGGGCCAGATCTCTTGCATGTGTGAGCACGCCCGCCTGCAATTTTTGTGTCTGTCTCTGCGCAGATGCGATTTCTGCTACCGCAGAAGTGAGGCCCCTTGCTGCACTGCGCAAGATTAGTGCAGTGTGTGAGCGGGCAACTCGGTTTGGGGGAGGCTCGTGGGCCTGTCAAACGACCTCCACAGGCCGCTTCCGGCCCATTGGCCTTAGGTTGGTGACCCCTGGTATAAAGGATTGTGGTCTAAATAACACTTAGCTGCATTGGGGCAATCATATCAGCTTAATAAAGCTAGATATGAACAAGCCTTGTACCCACACATGCAGCCCCTTCCTTCCGTCCTTCTCAGTGTGTTGCAATCGATCTTTGGAAATCCGTGGGAACCATAATTTCCAATTAACATCCAAACTGATAACCTGTGGTTACCAGCTTTGGTAAGGACATTCAGCCGACTTCAAACCCTGGTTTTAAGATCTTGGCTTGTTCTGAACCTGGTAACCATATTTTCCCAGATCAGACATAATGGGAAACTTTCTGAATTACCACAACACAACACAAAAAGGAACAGGGAAGCAGCAGTGCAGGTACAGAGCATGTGAACAAAAGACTCGTGCTTCTTAAACCAAGATAGGATAATCTAAATGCAGCCAATGGTCGATGCCATTCTTACACAATTGTGTTTGGATGTGTCTCTGATTCTAAATTCATACTTTCTTTTCTTATAGGTCATATTGGAATGCTTCAAGCAACACAAATGACCCAGGAAGTTACAATAAGGGATTTGGAATCAGAAAAATCTAGATTAAAGGAGAAACTGTCCCAGCTAGAAGATGAAAGAAATCTATTACAAAGCAAAACACAGAGCCTGGATGAAAGACAAAGGCAACAAATTCTTGCACTGGAGAAGGTAAAAGAAGTAATGCTTTTTCAAAACGAACAACTTCCGATTCAACAGTCCTAAAGTGGAGGGTGGTAGGAGGAAATACTGTGGTGGAGGAGCCACTTCTTAAGCCCTACTTCTTTACGCTGGCCACAGAACACTGGGAATTTGAGGGAGGGGATATTTTCTGTACCCCCTCCCTCAGTTTACTCTTTTAAAAACGTTTTCTATTAACACTAATGGGACAGGGAAACATGTCTGCTCCAAGGCCGACTTGCCTCTTTGGTCTTTATGAGAGGGGTGTCAAGGCCTCACCCAGAATGCTTTATTTCTAGGCCCACTGTCCCTGAGACACTTCCAGTACTACAGCAAAGGTGGAGTTTTCAGCTGCCAAGAGAATATGGGTGGAGTCTTGTATGAGACAGAGAATGGTGGTAGAGCTGCAGAATTGAAGGTCATAGGCGGGGACAAAGATAACAGTGGGAAAAATGGATGATGTCATGAGTTTAAGTTTGTTTGTTTGAATTAACAGAAAGTGAATGAAGCAAGGGAAACACAACGAGAATATTATGAGAAGGAGCTGATAAAACTGCAAGCTAGGCTGGAAGGGGAGGCTGCACAATTAAATGAGGCTCATTCTAAGACCTTGGAGGAGTTGGCATGGAAACATCATACTGCTCTTGAGGCAGCACATAGCACTGCTAACAAGGAGAAAAAGAAACTGCAAATGGTAAGAGAACTATAATGTGAGGACTGTTCTTAGTTTTGCTGTATGAAAAAGATTTTGAATTAAAAAATCAAGTATATAGCATACCTTAGTTCCAGATATTTACCAGTAAGAGGCTTGTAAAAGCAAGAGGAAGCATGTAGCAATTTTTTCAGCTATACGAATTATTTTAGGCAGAAGAGATTGAGGAGGCGGAGCTGGCCCCGCAGCATTAAGCTGCTAAACACGCCCCCCGGAGACACCTGGCTGGCTGCCTCCGGTAGGCGTGGGCACCAGCCAGGTGAGGAGGGGCGGGGGCTATGGCCCCTGGCCAGGAGGTGGAGCTCGGGCTCCCGCCCACAACCACTCCCCTCTCTTCCAGGGAGGAGAGTCTTTATATAAAAAATGGGCAGCATTTCTCTCCAATTTCTCATTGGCTAATAATAGACAGGTAAGAAGATAAGAATTTGCTTTCTCAGTCTTTTACAACACTGTTTAGAAACTTCTAGGGCTCTTTTGTATCTCTCATTGATTGATAGGACAGGTAAATTAGCAAAAACAATAGAAAGGGCATGTAGAGTTAAAGATTGGGAACATTCCCTTCTGAACATTTTCTGCTAGTTGCAAATTATCAAATTCTTGTTCATGTATAGTGTATGTATCTGGTCTACCCATTAGGAATCAGTTACTTGATTCAGTTTTGTATGTTATACAAACACTGGTGGGAGGGGAAGGGCCATAGCTCTGTACTTTGCATGCAGAAAATCCAGGTTCACCTCCCAGCATTTCTAGGTAAGGCTAGGAGAGAGCCCTGCCTGATAACCTGGAGAGCCACTGCCAGTAATTGTTGACATTGTGGACCAGCAGCCTGACTCAGTGCAGCTCCCTAGGTTACTTTGGGCTTACTTGTGTCTGTCCTTCTGACCACAGGTAAGCATCAGTAAGGTTAGAATGTGGGCATCATATACATCCGTTCATTTCTTTGAATTACCACTATGAGTTGGTTTAAACTGTGATGTTCATGTAAGCTGCTTTGAGTGTTTATACACTTTAAAGAAAATAAGTATATAAAATGCATTTTGAGGTAATAGGTGAGGACCTATTGAGGGCAATGTATACATGGAGGCAGCCTTGGCCCTCCAGATGTTTTGGGACTACAACTCCCATCATCCCTGACCACTGGTCCTGTTAGCTAGGGATGATGGGAGTTGTAATCCCAAAACATTTGGAGGGCCAAGTTTGCCTATGCCTGGTATATCTCCATACTAGACCTAGAATAGGTAAAGGCAAAGGGACCCCTGACCATTAGGTCCAGTCATGGACGACTCTGGGATTGTGGCGCTCATCTCGCTTTACTGGCATACAGCTTCCGGGTCATGTGGCCAGTATGACTAAAGCTGCTTCTGGCGAACCAGAGCAGCGTACAGAAATGCCATTTACCTTCCTGCCGGAGCAGTACCTGTTTGTCTACTTGCACTTTGACGTGCTTTTGAACTGCTAGAATAGACCTAGAATACCATACAGTAAAGAGAAATGGCCAGGATTAACCTAACAAATGTCATCAGCAGAAACCCTGTGCATGGAATTCTGCTTGAATAACAGAACATGCAGCCGATGCAGGATTTAAAACGCTGTCCTCCAACCCATCAGCTGATGTGATCAGTGATGTCATCTAATGGGCAGGTGGATGTTTCTTTCAGGGCCAAGACCAACCCATGGGCTAGAGGCTGTCCACTCTTTCTTTAAAGGTTGCAAGAATAGTCTCAAATTCCCCTGTAGCAACTTTGCTAGTTTTTTTAATTATTTGTTTCCTAGCGATGTACCATACTTTTTTTGAGAGAGATGGGGGCATGTACTGTTGGGAGTAATTGTTTTTGATTCATTGTTTACAACAGGCCAGGTTAATGTTAAACTGACAGTCCCAGTACTTTCATGAAAGCCCTCAGCTGACATCTTAAATTTTTACATTTTTTATCCTTGTGTTTGGGTAGTTTCACTACAGAATAACATCTTGAAATTAAATATTTTTATTAGACCAGAAGTTTCTAAAACTCTCATCTATGAAATGGCATATTTGGCTCAAACCTTTGTTTGTTTAGAATTACCCTAATTTTGGACTTGTCCAGATGTTGTTACAAATTTACTAATATTCTGTCTCTTCTGCATGTTGGACTCATTAGAATGGGGAAAAGGAGAAACATTTCCAGCACTTTTATTAAATATTATTTGTGTCAACAGCAGGTCTCTCTGTTTGTCTTATAAGTAATACATAGAACAACCATGAGCATTAGAAAAACAGACTAATATGAGTCCTGCTTCAGTATGTAATGAACCTAAACAGGCATTTCTATTGTTTTTCGTTTTCTTAAGGAGTTGGAGCAGCACTTTGAAAAAGAGAAGATACATTTTGAAGACGAGAAGAATCAGCTTCGACAGCAGTTGGAAAACCTGAGGGAAGAACTGACAACCAAGCTGACTTCATCCAATCAGGAGGCAAGAATCAGCTTAGTCATATCAGCTAACTGTCATGTGCATTAGACCACTTTTAACCAATACTGATATTTTCTTTAGTCAGTGTTTTAGAGCTGTATGTTTAAGATTTGCTCTATTCTATTTTGCTTTTTAAATATATTTTTTAAAATATAGTTCTTATATTCATGACTTTTATGAATGGTGTAGAGAAAAGGAAGGTTGTTCTCTTCTCTGATAATGCTAGAATTTTCTGTCATGACTTGGTAATGACCGCTAGACTGCTTTAATCACATTTATTAAGGATAGCTATATGGTGGCAACAGCCATGGGTAGCTAAACAAGAAATCTCCATATTCAAAGGCAGCATACCTCTGAATATCAAATACTAGGGACAAACAGGGAGGAGAATGTCATCTCCATGCCCTACTTGTAAAAAGCCAGAGGCATCTGGTGGCCACTGTTGAAAACAGAATTTGCTACATTGACCTTGCTCTAATCCAGCAATAATTCTTAACTTCCCATGTACAGTAATTGTATTTCCCCCAATGTTGTTTTTTTAAAAAAATGCAAATCCTTTGCTTAGTAGTTGCATATATACTCCAACCTTCTTCTAAAGAGCTCAGGTTAATTTACATAGATTCTCCTCATTTTACATTCAAAGTAACCCTACAATGTATTATAGATTTAGATAGATAGTGTCTTGAATATTCTAAAACCACCACTAAGTGGCTGGGGGGATTTGAACCTGGATTTCTTGGCCCAAGTTCAGTATCTTACCCATGACAGCAGCATCCCCCAATCTGGGACCCTCCAGTGTTGGACTCACAACTCCCACAAACCCCAACCAGCATGCCCAGTGGTAAGGGATGTTGGGAGTTGTAGTCAACAACTGAAGGTCAGCAGTTTGGGGATGTCTGCATTATAGCTTCTTTTTTTATACAAACAAAGGCATTCATACAGTATACCAGGGCGGAGAACCTGTTTCAGTCTGAGGACCATATTTCTTGTGAGCAACATTGTGCTAAGTATTTCTTATTTGTAATTTCATTTGTACATTCGTTTTTAATATACTATTTTGCAGTCCTGAAGAGGAGTGGCTTTTTATTTTAAACAACTTGATAGAGATGGTATATTGGTTAGTAACAGGAAAATCTAATGTTTATTGCATTCTTAATTTGCTCTTTTAAAAATACTGTTATTGAACTATTGATCCTTCTCATAAAAAATTAACTATATGCTCAGCATGCTCAGCTTCAGAGTTACAAACTAACATTTTTAAAATGTCAGTTTTACAGATAATAATGTCGCTTATAAGTTGTCACAGAAATGGTTCAGTATCCAGAAAAAGCCAATTAAGCCAATTTGTCATTTTAAAACTATTTCATTAAATTATTCATTATTTCATACAAACACTAATAAATAGCTTATAAATGGATTAGGGACTGCTGAGAATAAAAGCTGCTTACTTATTGCTGCAATCCTCTACACATCTACCATAAGTCCTATTTATTTAACTTGTTAGTAGACATTTATAAAATTCTGCTCTTAGCGTCTAAACTGTTGCAGTACAAAGTGGCCCCACATTTGCACTGAACAAGAAGGGAGTAAAATAGGATCCCATGGGTCACCAAAGGCAGGATCCCCAGGAAATTTTATTTATTTATTTATTTATATTTAACAAAACATTTATATACAGTCATACCTCGGGTTACAGACGTTTCAGGTTCCTTTTTTTGAGGTTACGGACTGCCAAAACCTGGAAGTACAGGAACGGGTTACTTCCAGGTTTCGGCAGTCGCCCATGTGTAGAAGCTCTAAATCGCAACCCATATGTGCGCGGACGTGGGTTGCGAACTCTGCGGGTTGTGAATGTGCATCCCGCACGGATCATGTTCACAACCCAAGCGTCCACTGTACTGCTTTGCTGTGAATAAAACCTCTAAGGGAGAGGTGATGAATGTATGTCTAAGTATAGTCACTTGGGAGCAATCTTTCAGATGCTCATAATGATGCCAAGATCAAGGTCCAAAGAGTTACTACAGGCATGTAACAAGGACTTGTACATGCCTAGGGAGATTTTGTATTCCTTTGAATTGTAAATATCCAGTCTCAAAAGCAATTTCCAATGCTATGTTGTGTACTGCTGTGAAATACAAAATCCAAAGCCATGTCGATCATGTAAGACCAAGTGCTCAATTCTTGGTCCAAATTATACATTTTATCAAAGGTTGCCAAAGAATCAAAAGGATGCTATTTCCCATTTCAACATCTAGGCAGAGATTCTCAGTCACAACTGCAATTTCAGTCTTGCTGCATACCCAGGTAAAAAGCCTGGCAAGAAGGTTTATATGTAGCTGACAGTATCTGTGTATGTCTGAGTCTGCAGACTGTCCACCTATTCAACAACTTTTCTTAGAAAATAGAATTTGAAGTTGGAGTGGTGGCTGGTGGACCATCTGGTGTAGAAGTGAATATGCAAATGTATATATACAGAGCGGAAGGCAAATAACTGTAGATGAGTCATTTCTTTTCAAAGGGTGGTATTGATTACTTGTGTAACAAACAATAATCCAGCTTTACCAAGCTAGTTTTCAAAATACAATGAGTAAAAGTTCAAGTTTAATTAAATTCCTCCTATGTTCAAGAACATTGATGGGTATATGAGGCCACTGGATGAAGGGATATGGGTATATAGAGCTTCCAAGTCAGGCAAAATATGAGTTCTGCTTCGGAAAGTGGCACATTAGTTACTCATTCTCTAGGAGGAGATTGTGTACTAGGTTCACTATTTGCTTTGAAGACTCTTAAGGGAGACATGTACTTCATGGTTTATTGGTTTTTAAACTTGAAACGGAAGGATAATTTTTCCTTATTCACACAATTGATTTGCATTTTCCTCACATTCAGCCTCATTGATACTGTCAGTAGTTCTGAATCGAAAGCTTAATTTAGGGTGATATTTATGCATAAGCAAACAAATACAAAAAAAGAGAATATTAACCAAAATATGTATACTAGTCTATCTCATGCGGATATAATTGGAAGTAATCTGTATTGCATGTTCTTCATGCATTCCCAGTTGCAGGCAGCTGTTATATACTGCTAGCGTATATAACAAAGGTCCACTATGTAGTGTTAAAAATGTCTGAAGTTCTATTTGAGATAATCCTTGTAAAAGTAAAGTTATAAAAGAATTGCCTTCCACAAAATCCTGTTACAAAAACCTTTAATAATAAGGTTGGCAACTCCTGACTAATACAATCCTTTAGGAAATATTTCAAAATACAGGTATAGTCTCGTAAACGCAAGTTTGTCTCCTTACCAGATATTGATGGGGTGAAGGCCATGAGACTTCAAACAGCAAGTTGTGTGTGCTTGGATGCAGTGCTGTCTATATTCTTGCAGAATACTGGTGTGCATAATGAATAAAGCTTCAGCATATAGGGGATATATCTTTGCAATTGCCAACCATGTTTGAAATTACAGTAGCTCTTGGCAGCCCTCTATAATCTATAATATTGTATTTTATAACCTGTTTTTTAAAAGACTAAACCTTAGGAAACTGTGATACTTGTGTTTGTTTGAAATGTTTGGTGTATGTTTGTTTTTTAATAGTAGTGAATAGTAAAATTATGAGTAGGGTTGGTTTTGCCTGTATGAAGATTATATTTAAATAGGGGAAAATATGCACAAAAGTATGTCATGCTCAGTTAACTATATACTGAGTACCATACTATTCAGCATACACAAGTTCATAATCTGAAATTGTTAAACTATCAATACTTCTTTCTTTCCTTTTTGTAGATGGGTCGATTACAAGATCTAGTAAGAAAAAGTGAACAGGGCCTTGGTACTGCAGAAGGACACATCTCCAATCTCCAGGAAACCCAGGAAATACTACAAAAAGAACTGGAGTTAACCAGGGCAAGACTGAGGGAGACCACTGATTCTCTGTATAATGTTCAGGTAACTGCATGATACACCAGCTCCATCACTGATTCATGGCAAGTGCTTTACACATCTGAAGCTCCCTCTCCTTACACACAGAGAGAAGCTTTCCTATTTACTCTAATGTCTACTGTAACCCCATATATTTATATTCACTCAGATGTGCTACTGTCCTCTAAACTAGATGTGTTTAAAAGGAAATTTGACAAATTCATGGGGAATGAGTCTAGTCATTATGGCTCTAACCTCAGATTCAGAGCTGGCATGTCATTGAATGCCGGCTGCTGGAAGCAACAAGAGAAGACTGTATCCTTCATTTCCTACTTGTGAGCTTCTGAGAAGCATCCAGAGGACACCTGTGGAAAATAGGTTGCTGAACTAATAGACCATTGGTCTGATTCAGCAGGGCTCTTATGTTCTTATGCACATATCAAGCTTCCTTTGCATGTACCTAAAAGTTATCATGGATCCTTGAGTCAGGATCTGTTTTATCTACATAACCCTGATGAACTTGAAAATCCTTGTTTTTTTAATGAATAGTTAATAGGAACAAGCAACTCAATTCATACAATTAAAATATTATCAAAATACAAATTTTTAAGGTGTCATTAAATTAACTGCTTAAAAATATACAAACTAAAACATATTCTTGAGCAGTCAGTTTAAAAAATCACTAGTACTGCTTGAGCATTCAGTAAAGGCACTAACATTGCTTCCGAGCAAAATATTGTCATGAAATCATTTTGTTGCTGCTTATCTATGTTTTGAATTTTGTGTTCCTAGGGTGAACTAGACCAGGAAAGACAGCAGCATGAAGTAATGATTGTAGCTATGAGGGAAGAGGAAAAATTCAAGGTTGACAGAATGGCCCGTGATCTAGAAATAAAATGGACAGAAAATCTTCGGCAAGTGCCCTTTTTATTTTATGTTTTTTCTTTTACAACAAAGCATGTATTAAATGCAGTTATGTGACCAAACTGTGCAGTTCAATAATATTTTTATAGTGTTATTAAAGGCCAGAAAGTTTTAGTTCTGCTTCTTCTTCTTAGGCAGGAATGTACCAAACTTCGAGAAGAGTTAAGGCTTCAGCATGAGGAGGATAAAAAGTCAGCAATGACTCAACTTCTGCAGCTAAAAGAGAGAGAGAAAAATGCTGCCAGAGATAGCTGGCAGAAGAAAGTTGAAGATCTTTTGGATCAGGTAACTGGAATGATTACTAGCATGTTTTATTACTGTTGTGAAATTACATCTGAAAAGGGATAAATTGTTGTAGAGCTAGTTGGATGATTAAGGAGGGAAATCATATGCTGAAGTCGGTGGCCATTGTGTCTGTTACAGAATTATATGAAATATATAAATATGCTTTGATTAGCAGTGAATTGGGAAATCTGTAAGGGCTAAGCCATGGTATCTGCTCTCTCCAATGTACAACTGTGGACCTGAAGGACAGACTTTAACTGTATGATTCACATCTGAGAGGACTCTAGCTTAAAATATTGGGGGAAATGTTATTATTCACCAGTTTGTTCATATCCCTCTCCCTCAAAAGGTCATGCTACTCAGAGCCTGATGCATAACAATAAAATCCAAAATGAAAAACATAAACTTATTAAGCATCCAGGCCCAGTGCAGCTCAACAGCACACAATATACAAAAGAGAGGAGCTAAATCCACAACAGCCATCTGAACCATGCACATTTTGCAAAAAGCAAAAATGTAGGTACTGAAGACTATCCAGTAATAAGTTTCTTGTTTGTTGCTGAAATATCTGTTCACATTGGAAGCCACCTGGTTTTATGTATGGAAATTCTTCATAGGACCTTCATATGTTCTACAAATGTTACCTGCAGAAATCAAATAATTGTGATAGGCTGTATACAAAGACAAAGACTTATTTAAGGATGGACAGTTTGAGACTTGTAAAAATTATGCAGCAGACAAAGCATAGGGATGGGTGTCACAGGAAGGAAACAATAATTTCAGCATAGTTTCCACTGGAACGCATATGTCTTCCATTAATAGATACTGGAAGATTTTTTATTGCATCATATCTTTGATGGGTTTCAAATTAATGATACCCCCTCCTGAAAGTAGTGAGTTAACTTTACCAAATATTCCTGTTCTGCAACAGAACTAAAAAGCATCACACACAAATTAAATACAATATGCTATGGATTTTGATGTGTTCAGGAAAAAGTACATTTATAGGTGTATTTTAGAAATGTGGTAAACAGAATATGGTTTAATCCTTAAATCCTATGATCAGCTTGACTGAGAGTAGGTCCCATTGAACTTATTGGGACTAACCTATAAGTAGATAGCCATAAAATTTCACTGTTTGTTTATTAAAATGTTTTTGTACAGTGGTGCCTCGCAAGACGAAATTAATCCGTTCCGTGAGGCTCTTCGTATAGCGGTTTTTTCGTCTTGCGAAGCAAGCCCATTGACAGCTTAGCGGATTAGCGCTATTAGCAGTTGAGCGGCTTTTAGCGGATCAGCTGATAAGCGGCTTATCAGCTGATAAGCAGTTGAGCGGCTTAGGAAAAGGGGGGAAAAAGGGGGGGAAACCCGCAGGAACTCGCAAGACATTTCGTCTTGCGAAGCAAGCCCATAGGGAAATTCGTTTTGCGAAGCGCCTCCAAAACGGAAAACCCTTTCGTCTAGCGGGTTTTCCGTCTTGCGAGGCGTTCATCTTGCGGGGCACCACTGTATCACCTTTTGGCTATAACATGGGCCACTAAGCAAGTTTGCAAGAAAAGAAAATACAGTTTAAAACAATAATATAAGTAACACATTAAAACAAAATATCAACTTAAAAAACACTAAAAGCCAAACAAAAAAAATACGTTTAAAATTGAGCAGGGATGAGGCCAGTCTAATGTCTCTAGGAAGGGAGTTTCATAAACTGAGGTGCCGGTACAGAAAATACCCTATCTAGCATCCTCACCAATTGGATCTCTTTTGTGGGCCATATAAAAGGGTTTCAGAAAATGATTTCTGCCTCTGGATTGATTCATATTGGAGGAGGCAGTCTTTCAGATCCCCTCCCATAAGCTGTTGGCTTTATAGGTAACCACCAGGACCTTAAGTTGGGCCTGGAAACACCAAACAAGGTTGGTGTCATATGGTCTTAGAAACATACACAAGAAAGCAATCTGATTGCTGCATTGTGTACCAGCTACAGTTTCTGAACACACTTAAAAGGCAACAGCCTCATATAGAGTATATTGCAAAAATCTAGCTTGAAGGTGACATATCGGAGCTGCCTCCTCCAGAAAAGGGTTGACACACCAGCCAAAACTGGGCAAAAGCATTCCTGGATACAGCAGCTGCTTTGGCATCAAGGAGCTATGCTGGATCCAGAAGCACTGCCAAAGAGCAAAGCCTATCCTTCAAATTGAGTGCAATCCCATCTAGAACAGCCTGTACTCACAGTCCTAAATTAGCTTGTCTGCTGACCAACAGCACCTCTCTCTTGTCTGAAATTAATTTGTTAGTCCTGTTCTGTCCTGCGGGTCCAAATACAGACCAGGGTGATGAATTGACTGATGGCCCGATGGTCCCAGTTGCAGGGATTCCAAAGAAAGATGCACAAATCTTCATAGTGATCAGTTGTAGTATTTTATATTACAGGTATAGCAAGATACTCACATACTGCAATGTAATGCAGGATTCCTTGCCGCTGAAGTGGCAAGCAGCATTTTGGCTTCGTCCATGAAGTGCTAATCATATATGGTTTACTTATACAAAAAGCAAGGTATTAAGCAGGCAACAATGGTCCAATTAACTCACACCTGGCTTAGAGGCCCCTTCCCAGTTCTTATCCATCTCTTAGATAAGCAAGCAGCTGACAAGCAAGCAGCACGAGAAGCCTCCTCTATCCCAAAGAAGGCTTCAAACAAGCAGATAAACATGTGTGATCTCATGTTACAGCTCACACCAATTAGTTCTGGGGTTATCTTGACTACCAAAATAGCAGTTACAGGCCTTCCGGGACATTTGCACCTTTTGGTTCTACACAGTCCCCAACCAGGCCTTCACTGTATTGAGATAATGGTTCAGAATGAGGTCTCGTAGACATTATTTGGAAATTAGAGATAGAACTAAGTATCATGGGCTTGAGGACACAAAATAATATCTTTGCTTTCCCCATTAAGGGGAAAGAAATAGGGCTGGAAGTATGTTAGACTATGAGGTAGCTCTGATAGAGAATGTAGGTGATCCTGACTGTTAGTATATGCACGCACACGCACACACACACAAACAGCAAACAACAATTCAGGATCACATCCAGGACTTTCTCAACACACACAAATATTAGTTTGACTACAATTAAGTCATACTCAAAGTATGGGCATTGCTAACTTAAGTGCATTAATTTCAGTGGGTCTACTCTATGTAGATAACAATTTCCTAGCATTAAATCAAATAAAATCCAAAGTAAACAAGCATAATGTCCCAAATTTCAGGTTTAAAAGATGTATCTGATATCCAATCTCAGCAAGCAAAGAGTGTAGGACCCGCTTTTCCGAGGAGTAGTTCAGAGTTTGGAATCTTAATACATCAAGCTGGCTTAGCCATGAATGTAGCTTTGCAGTTTCCTAGATCTGGGAATTAGTATAGCTTAGGTTTTTTTGTTTTTTGCTTCGCACTAATCTGAAATAACTGGTGTCTGAATCATAAATCATGTATCCAGAAATGAAATTACCCATCATTCAATTTTTAAAATTGTATTGATCATATATATGTTGCATCTGATGTATATGGTGATGTGCCACTTATACATGCTGACAGTACATCTTCAGCTTGTTAATAAATGGTAGGGGTGTGCATCGGCTCTGTGTACCCTGAATGTGAAACAGGGAAGGTTACAGTTTGTACTATAAACAAGGCATCTTGATATGGATCACAGACTCCTAAGGCTTCTGTTACTCCGTGGCCTCTACTTTCCACACCCACCCTGCCCTCAAAAACCAAAACAAACTGACTGGTGAAACGCCAAGAACTTGAGAGGGGAGTGGATAGAGAGGTGGGGGAGATGTTTCATTTTGATGGACAGGTCTTCCATGAATCAGTGTGAATTATTTTCCCAGGGTACTCCAATCACAGTGATGTGTGAGACATTAAAAACTGCTTGTTTTTCACAAAATAAGTCAATGAAGAGGTCTCTTTTGTAGCCCCAAAAATCCATGGGGAGAGGCAGAAGCCCACCCTATCAATGACCCTTGGAGTAACAAGGGTCATTTCTTGGGAATCTACGCTATTTTTACATCATTGTTGCTGCTTTCCAAGAGTCTCATAGTACTCACTCTGAAATAGTAACATCTGCACTTGTAGGAGAACTATTACATGTATCATTCTGAAATTTTGCAGCCTTCGTCCTCTCTGAAGGTATGACCTATTCTACAAACTGAATCTAATTATGTCATAACATGAAAAAAATACTTGTTTTTAAGAAAATCAATTTGTAAAGATGCCGCACACAAAGTTCCCTAGTTGTATCCGCTTACAATTAGGAAGGCTTAATCCACTAAGGAGGGATTCCTATGCCTGCACATTTCATCCACTTCTGTGAAAAAAGTTATAGCTGTTTTAGTTTCCTGATTATAGTGGACAGGGGAAAAGAAAACTTAATTTTCAATAGGTTTAATTCGATCTCCAATAATGTCAAGTTGGAAAGACACAGAATGGTTCTGAAACAAATTGGACTGCTTCCCAAAGACAGATACAAATTGACTATTGTGACCAGTGCACACCCCTATTAAATGACATTAAAGTATTATATGTAGAATGTAATTTTGCTATGGATTGACAATTTAAAATACATATTTTAAGAAACATCCATAACTAAATCTTTTTTAAAAGTTTCAGTTGTGTTCCAAATTATTTACAGATTGGTTTGAGTTTGGCAATAAAATAGATTTCGATGTTTAATCATGTTGCCACCTTGTTTAAAACGATGGCAAAATGTGTGTCAAAATATAGCTGAACATTTGTTTAAAATGTTTGAAGGGCTTTTGTTAACAAAATATTAATAGTGAAATGCAACAGATACTTGGCCATTCTTCCAGAGTATATTTACTGAAGTAGATGTGTCAATTTGGATCAAAGGAAAAAAATATTTAATACAGGAGCATGATAAAATCCTTGAGCATACACAAATTTCTCCCAATATTTAACTCTTATAAAAATGGGACCACAAATTGTATTTATGTGATTTTAATATGTTCAGTGGATTTCCATAACAAGCCATAGCAAAAATGTTCTGTGTCAATTTCGCCCAATTTTCAACATATTTTTCCTTCTTAAATTAATATAATGTTCTGTGTTTTACTGTCCCTTCTTTATTCCATCTTCTTAGTTATTTCTGAATATTTCCCTTTATTCCTGTGATCTTTCCTTCATAGCGGCACTGTCTCGGTGAAGCTTTGCATAAATCTATCAGCAATGTAAGTGAGTTGCACTTACAATATGTACATGAGGGCATGCTTGCACTTCTCAGCTTGCATACTGGCCAGTGCTGCTTCAGAGCATTAGCCTTTGAAATCAATAAAGAAATGTTGTTCAAGGGAAGAGTTTACACATTAATTTCATAAAAAGCTCTGCGCTGCATTCATTCATTCATTCGTATGTGTATGTGTTAATATCATTTGACATTAAACATCACACAGTCATTTTATGTGATGTAAAAGCAAGCTTGCAGACAGTACATTTGCACATTATAAAGCTTTTTCTAAAGCATGGAAATGCGTGGTACCGTGTTACAATTTAATATAAATAATGCAACTCAGTTATGGTTTGGCTACTATATTTCATTCTGTTATTTCTACAAAGATTTAAAAATCAATGAGTGGGATCTCAATGGTCACCAGAAGGTCATACGCTATTAAGTTTATGTACTACATACACACATGATGTAGCTTCTCTATCTTTCACTTACTTTGTCACACACATACATGGCTGAAAAGCCACTTGTGATGGTCAGGAGACCTTTCAGAGAGGTGTGTGTAATGCAATGGGCTGTGATGCAGCTAGGAATAAATCAGTTGTTCCCCTTTTTGCATAAGGAAGTGCCTTTCACTTCATTTAAGGCTGTTTGGATCCTAGCTAACATTTAAACATAATGTTTAGGTAAAAACTCCCTGGAATATTGACGGGTCTTTAGGATAATCAAAATAGTTGAAGATCCCCTGCGGCAGGGATGAGAAATGTACAGCTCTTCAGTTGCTGATGGACTCTTATCTCCCTTTAGCCCAACAAGGCAGTGTGGCTAATTGTTAGGGTGGGCCGCAGCATGTTCACCATCCCTGCCCTGTGGCAATGAATTTATGATTTTTTTAAAAAAAGTTTGTAGGTAGAGCTTTTCCTAGAATGACTAACATAGTTTGCAGGTACAGGGTGTCATTTTAGTTGCAAGCTTCATAGAGTTGCATAGTATTTTACAGCACAGATATCTGCTCAGAAATAAATATCATTGAGTCAATGGTGTTTGCTTCCACTGACTGGCTCTGCTGCTAGTGCCACTGCCTGCTAGGCAAGGCTTTCTATTTCTTCCTGTCTCACCCTTCCTGCCTCTCTTATGGAAAGGGTTAGGTTAAACTTAGGGGGGGAAAGTTACAGTAATGACAGTCACACAGTTGGAGAATCAGCTGCAGTAGAAACTATAAGAAAACAGGCTGTATGCATGTTTCTCCACTGCCTACTCTTGGCACAGTTTGGATTGCAGCGGTGGTTAATAATAAAAATAATATTTATTTAAGATTATTTCTTAAGAAATAAACTGTTTAACTCAAATATATTTTGACAAAAACTTAAAATTTGTTCTTGTCCAAATGGAAAGATAAAAGAAGAGCAAAAGGGATATTTATACTGATTAACATAATTGGATTATTTCTATTACTGCATGTTAACTTGGAAATCTACCTCATCACTGAATGGTTATATGAATGTAAAAGATCAATGCTGGGGAAACATTAACATTCTGTGCAATTTTAATAGGGCTCTTTATATGATGAGATATATTATGGATCATTAAAACTCTGCATAGTTACGGAACTTTTTTCATAATTTATTATCAGATTCTAGTAGGTTGGTTGCCATTGTGTCAACAATATAATGCAAGGATAGGAAATGAGACATTACAATAGATAACTAACAGAAGCAAAAGAAAAAGATTTAAAAATGTGGAAGCTTAAAATAGAATCTTTATATACAATTTGTTCATATTAAGTGCTAGGCAGCTAGTAATCCAGGCCACTTATTTAAGGTGACCAAACTGATTTTTATCATCCTTTTCTTCTACTTCAAAATGGGATAGCAAGTTTTAAAAATTGATTTATATGCATAAAAGAATATATTCCACGCATGCATGTATTACACGTAAAAGTTTGTCCTTAATTTTGCCACTTTTAATGGAACTTCCAATAGCATATATTCTTTACATAGTATCTGCCTTGATACGTTAAAATTGGTAATGATTAATTTAATTCATATAAGAAATACGTTGCTTCCAGGTTTTATTTAGAGAATTGGACTAATGTTCAAGTCTGTTCGGTGATGTGTGAGCAGAAGCTGAATATACTAGGTATCACAACCAAGAGAAATGATTTAGGAGGAACTTTAATTGTAGACCTTGCACTGCAGGAACATATAAGTCAAGAGTAGAACTCTTGCTTAGGGCCTGTATAATGTGTAGCAAGTAGAGTGGAACACAGCAACAGGAAGGGGTAGGACTACTGTAGATAGAAGTACTGTTTAAGGGTGGACAAGAATTTTGGAAGGTTGGGGAGTGTTTGAACCTCTCTCAGTTCAGAAAACGTTAAGCCTATTCCCTTTCAAATTTTGCCTCGGCAGCTTGTAATGGCTCCTCACCAGTTCTCTGATCTGCCAGTTTCCATCTTCCCCACTTAGCATGTGTCCGAAGAGGGATGTGATACATCAGCTAATGCTGCTTCTAAGCTTTATTTGCCAATGTGTAATCTGGGAAATGCAGACTTTTCTCCCTCTTGACTCACTCATTAATCAGGAAGGAAAACTGCAGTTTATAGAATTAAACATTATTCTGAAATGAATATATCTGAGCATGCTCATAGTCTGCATTGCTGACACTGGCAAGTGTAGGGTTGTTGTTGTTGTTGTTGTTGTTGTTGTTGTTGTTTTTCACTCCTGAGTCCTGTTCCCACTGATAATGGAGGGTTTGTGTAACCTCTGGCCCATAGGCGTCTCCATTTGACCCACTGCATGGTTTGGCCCAAACCATGCCCATCCACCATCATATAATGTCTGTTGCAAGATAAGTAGACTCCCACAGTACCAAATACAAAAGGAAGAATTGGGAGTTTCTGAAGCAGATAGGGTGGTCATGTGTCCTACTTTACAGAAGACAGATCATCTATCTTGTCCAAGTCTAGTTTAAAGATAGCGGGTTTGAAGTTGTCCATCAACAGTTAGCATCTAGACAACAGACTAAGCAGACAGAAGCATTCTCTCTCTTTTTGGCAGTGTATAAGTGACCACCCTAGGAGGGGACATCCTGCACCAGAATGAGTCTTTACATGATTTGTAAGGTTGTCAGTGAAAACTGAAGCTTTCCCCTAAGAATTCCCGCAAAAGGTTCAGAAAGAGCCATCCAATTCTGATGATATAACAAAACCTTCCACTTTAATACAGGAAAAATTATCTCTCTCTTCGCATTTATCACTTTCTCTTTGCTTGAAGTACATAATGTTGGAAGTAGTACGTCAGGTTAAGAACTTTGCCCCAGGATGAGAACAGAAATTGCATGGTGGTGGCAGCGGAAGGCCCCATTAGCTAAAGTGGTACCTCAGGTTAAGAATGGTTTCAGGTTAAGAACGGACCTCTGAAACAAATTAAGTTCGTAACCAGAAGTACCACTGTACTTAAATAATTTGTAGTAGCAAAGTTAAGAGGCTACTCAAGTCCCTTTTGTTGTCAGGGCTCCTGCCCTAAATCTTTTGTTCAAGGTTGCTAGTTCCCACAGATACATAAAGAAAACCAAGAATGGGGGAAGGGAAATTCTGAATTAAAAATTTATCATGACTGCAAGTTAATTTTAGTGCAGGCACTAGAATTTGTTGCAGCGGTCTTTCAGCTTGCTCGTTTATATATGTAGTGTTTATATTAGCTTTTACAAAATCTGATCAGTAATTAGAATAATTGCTTTATTGTTTTACCTGTATCACACTGTAAATGTGTCTTCATTTAAAATCCTGCTATAATTTGCGAGTTCAATCTTTATATTAAATATTACCACTAATGCATACCACTATCCTTACTATACTGACTTTTTTTGTACTGTTTTTGGGGGACAGGGGGCGGGTGGGTGTGGAGGAATCCCTGGTCCTGAATGGGGTAGCTGTGCCCCTGAAGGGCCAGGTGCGCAGTCTGGGAGTCATTTTGGACTCACAGCTATCCATGGAGGCGCAGGTTGGTTCTGTGTCCAGGACAGGTATCTACCAGCTCCATCTGGTACGCAGGCTGTGACCCTACCTGCCCACGGACAGTCTCACTAGAGTGGTGCATGCTCTGGTTATCTCCCGCTTGGACTACTGCAACACACTCTACGTGGGGCTACCTTTGAAGGTGACCAGGAAACTACAACTAATCCAGAATGCAGCAGCTAGACTGGTGACTAGGAGCGGTCACTGAGACCATATAACACTGGTCTTGAAAGACCTGCATTGGCTCCCAGTACGTTTCTGAGCACAATTCAAAGTGTTGGTGCTGACCTTTAAAGCCCTAAATGGCCTCTGCCCAGTATACCTGAAGGAGCGTCTCCACCCCCATCGTTCAGCCTGGACACTGAGGTCCAGCGCCGAGGGCCTTGTGGCGGTTCCCTCACTGCAAGAAGCAAAGTTACAGGGAACCAGGCAGAGGCCCTTCTCGGTAGTGGCACCTGCCCTGTGGAAAGCCTTCCCATCAGATGTCAAAGAAATAAACAACTATCTGACGTTTAGAAGACATCTGAAGGCAGCCCTGTTTAGGGGAGTTTTTAATGACTGATGTTTTAATGTATTTTTAGTCTCTTGTTGGAAGCCGCCCAGAGTGGCTGGGGAAACCCGGCCAGATGGGTGGGGTATAAGTAATGAATTTGTTTTGTTTTGTTTTGTTTTGTTTTGTTTTGTTTTGTACTATGAGCCACTGCAGACTAATGCAGAGCATACTAATGACTGCAATGATTTTACCAGTTAACTTTATCAATCTGGAAAACCATATGCCCCACTGCTAATCTTAAAGGGCCTTCAGTCCATGCTGTTGTTTCATGTGAGTTCAGTCTTGGAATGGTGTTTCTCAAATCAAAATGACTTGGTAGCACCGTTGCAGAGTGATGTCATACCTCAGAAGCCTCTGCAGTGGAGCTTCATTTTTTGCTAGTAAGAGTGCGTGCTGGATTTAAAGTTGCACTCTCTTTTATTGCCTGATGAACTTGGCCTGGGTGGTGCTACATACTCTGTGAGAATCATTGCCCAGACCAGGAGTAGCCTGTGTGGTTTGTACATTGCTCTCTACCCTGCTAGTACCCATGTTGCCTATTACTGGGTGTGTAGAAAATAATCTACTGAATTGAAGGCTGCCAGTGGGCCTTTAGATTGATTTATGAAGGCATGAGCTATGCCACAAATTCATAATACAGTGGTGCCTCGCAAGACGAAATTAATCCGTCCCGTGAAGCTCTTCGTATAGCGGTTTTTTCGTCTTGCGAAGCAAGCCCATTGACAGCTTAGCGGCTTATCAGCAGATCAGCTGATAAGCGGCTTAGGGCTTAGGAAAAGGGGGGGGGGAGGGAAAAAACCCCGCAGGAACTCGCAAGACATTTTCGTCTTGCGAAGCAAGCCCATAGGGAAATTCGTTTTGCGAAGTGCCTCCGAAACGGAAAACCCTTTCATCTAGCGGGTTTTCCGTCTTGAGAGGCGTTCGTCTTGCGGGGCACCACTGTAATGGCATGTATTACAGCTGGGTTAAAGGATATGAATTTTCTTTAGAAGGTGCTGTAGAATTATTAGCATTGATTTTGTAGTACATATTAGGCAAAAAAAATTACTGATATTTAGTCTCTTGACTGCGGTGATGGAACAGAATCTTTTTTAATTGATAAGTAATTTCTCAACACAATGCTATGCATGTCTACATGCAAGTAAGTTCAATTGAGATGAATGGGGCTTACTCCCAGGTGTGTGTAGGATTGCAGTTACATATCTATACCCATTTTGGCTCACTTCAACCAGGCCAGGAAATGGGATGGTGACAGATTTTTCATTCCTCATCATTGCTGTTTATTCCAATGGAAGGGACATTACTCCACCATATCCCCCCAGGGCTGATGAAGTTTCATGCCATTTTTGAAAGTGTGTTGGAGAAACAAGGGGGCTTAAAATCCTATGGATCTTTGACTGCTCCTGATACGCACACCAAAATGCCTCACTTTGGCCCCTACTACCAGTGGGACACCTATATCCTTGAACTTTTCAGTGGGTGTATTGAGGTCCTCCAGCGGCTTAAGCGCCATCCCACCATTAGGACACTCTCTCTGCCAGTGGTGCAGCACTTGAATTAACTTTCTGTGGCCACTGAACTGGCTTTCAGCTGGCTGTAGGATTGCAATCCACTAAAAGTTTATTGCACTTGACATTCAAACAGCTGGTGCTGACACATTGCTAATCTGCATTCCATAAACTATTGGGTATTTCTTTGCTCATTAGTTATAGTTCATAGTAATATTTCATTAGGCATATACTGTAGGTGACATCCAGTGATGTCTGGCCAACTTCCCAACAAAATTGCTCACACAATGGGACTTTCCCTTCCTTTCCTCCCCCCTGTAGTCCATTGTGCATGCACCCAGGTTCTGCTCTATAGGGTCCCCCATCTTTCTAGAGCAGATTTTGAGCACACTAGAAGCTGGATGGGAAAGGAAGAGAAAGTCCTGTTGTGCAAACAGAAGTCGACTTGCATGCAGTTGGGTATTCAAATTTCAATTAACCAGAATGTGTTACTAAGCAAAATAGGCCCCAATACAGAGAGGAAATGTTGAAAAATGCAAGAACATTTGTGAACACAGTACACCTGTAGTCTCTCCGCTGCCCACCAGCTTTCCTCTACCATATAAGAAACTGCTTGATGCAGTGTGGGAGGGCTCCTATTTGGCAAGGCAGGACACCACACTTGTGGATCTCTGTACTTCTCTGTATTGTGACCACAATAAAAAATCTCAAATATCTATCAGTAAATATAAACACAGTGTTTATAGTTTGAATTTCTAGTTACCTTTGCTTTTCTGTGAATTAGATCTCCTTGTTGAAGCAGAATCTAGAAATGCAGCTTTCCCAGTCTCAGACTTCAATGCAGCAACTTCAGGCACAATTTAGCCAGGAGCGACAGAGGCTGGCCCAAGAGATTGAAGAGCTAGAAGAAGAGCATCAACAAAGACACAAGTCCTTGAAAGAAGCACATATCCTTGCATTTCAGAACATGGAGGAAACAAAAGAAGAAGAGCAAAAGGCATGTTCATTCAGTATTTTGTAGCATCTTAACATTTTCAGATTTCAGTATGTTAACATGAACTATGCGATATTACTCCAGAGAACTTCTTTATCTTCATTTGAGAACTCAGAAAGCACCCAAAGAAACATTGTACTGGGAGAAAGGCAGGGGTGGAGAGGCATAGAGGAAACTACACATGTGTGTTCTAACTTCTCTTGAACTGTAATGGGAGGGATGTGTAGAGGTATGAGTTACTCTTGAGGCCTTACCAAAGCCCTAACAACCCACATTTTGTCCAGAAAGTGGGAAAATGGGAAAGTCAGGGGGCTACACTCTACGTTGTGGGATTGGAGTTACAAAAAAATAAAGGTAGCTGGTTAATAACAGCGGGTTGTTTTATTATTATTATTATTAATTAGCAATCATTTTGCCTCATTGATAAGAATATTTTTCTATACACATAGAGCAATTCTCCTTTAAATTTGCTAGGAACTTGAGGAACGTTTAAAACAGAAGCACTTAGAAGAACTTCATGCGCTGAAAGAAGCACACAGGCAAGCTATGGATGCTTTCAAACTAGAAATGGAACAGGAACTGCAGACTCTTCGCTTTGAACTAGAAGATGAAGGGAAAGCTATGCTTGGTACAGTATTTTCATGTGACTATTTAAAACATAAGCTATTACTTCTGGTGCAGAAGGCAGATAGCATGTGCTGCCCAATATACAGAAAAATGAAAATGGGTGGTTTCCCGAGTGTTGGGCTACATTTAGACTTTTTCTGAAGAAAAGCTGACTATTCTCTAAGTAGTTGATACCCACAGTTTTATAGAACAATTTACCCATTTTATTGGTGCAGTATTGTTATTTATCACCTCCTGTTCAGGATAATGCTCCTGTTGTTGGTTTTTTTAAAATGGAAACTTGTGCCAAATTTGAGAAATACACATCTTCCTATGATAGTTTCAGACAGATGTCTTGTGCTATCCCTCATCTTGCCTGTTTTGTCCCAGTCTTTCATTACTAGGCCCTTTTCTTCAGTGTTAAATTTGTGCATATCACCTATTCATATCACTATCATTCATTAATAATTCCTTTTAAAGAGCAAACTCATTGTCCCCGTGCTCACAAAAATAGGCTCACAAAAGTGGGTCACTGAGAAGCAACAGGAAAGTAGCAGCGTGCATGCGGGAATCCTGAGATTTGCAGAAGTACAGAAAATATTGGGGGGGGGACAAAAAGAGAGCAACCTGTAAACGCAAAAAAAACCCCACTGAGCATGCTTAGTGGACACATGGAGTCACAAAATGGTGTGTATCTGTGAAAAAAAGAAAAACAGCCTTTAAAAAAGTACATAAATAATTGAAAACTGAAAAAAAACTTTAAAGGGTCACAAAATGAGGCAGAAACTGAGTTGCTCTCACTGAATGTTATAGGCAACACTTATGTAACCACATTCCATGCAACTCACAATGGCTAACTTTTTCAAGCATCAAAATACTGCAGTTTGAGTGCCAGGAATGTAATAAGTATTTAAATTACCTTTGGCAAGAGTAGCCACATGGTGCCCTACAGATGAAGTGGACTGCAGCTCTCATCATCCCTGATCATTGGCAATGCTGGCTGAGGCTGATGGGAGTTGTAATATAAAGTATCTGGAGTAGTAATATGAAATATCATATTGCTTACCCTAGGTCCACCACAGAGTAATACAATTCTGCAAGGTTTTTAATGCTTAATTTGGCATTCAGCACAATTTTAATATATAATAATAATTACTGTTACATTGATAAACATTTCCATTTATTCACTCATTTATTTATTTATTGTATGACAAAATTTAACATTTTTCAGCTAAAGGAGGCAACATAGCTGGAAAACAAATTTGTTAAAAACTACGTGTCTAGTCATTCCCCTAAAGCAATAAATGCATGGTTATACATATGTGTGGTTTGGGTTACTACTTGTAGAACTATACAAAAGAAATCTGTTTATTATGTTCCAGCATCTTTGCGCTCAGAACTAAACCATCAGCATGCTGCAGCAATTGATCAACTAAGACATAATCATCAACAAGAACTAGCAGCTGCTAAAATGGAACTTGAAAGAAGCATAGAGCTTAGCAGGCACCAGGTATATATCTTCCACATAGCCAAAAGAGAGTAAATATCTTTTAATTATGGGCACAGAGCATATGTTCGCCGTTAAGAAAAATTGCAACTCCTTTACTACCTGTTTAGTATACTGGCTCCTCTCAGTCAATATCATTTCTTCTATTCCAACTTCATAGACTAAGTGCTGGTGCTTATGTAGGCAAATGGCACCAACTATGGACAAGACAGAGGTATCAGCTTGCCCAAGTGAACCTAGAGGTCTGCAGAAATACAAAAATGGGGAGAGAGAAACCAAAGGAGGTCGTTTCCCTCCAAAACAGCTAAAACAGAATTGTGCATGTATGAAAAACTGATCCATGGCAATTTCCATGCATTGCAACCAAGGTTTGATCTAGAAAATCCACCCCTGGTTTTCAGTTAATAATGCTCAAGGGAACCAGTGGGCAGAGACCACCTAATCTTGCAGAAAAATAGCAGGAAGGTCAGAATGAACCTCAGTACCTCACCCAAAACCTTCCTGGGAAGATTGCACATGTGCACTTCATTTGTGCTGCTGGAGAGTATTTCTGGCAGCAGAGGGTAGCATGAAGGTGCTAGTCTTGAGCCTACAGGAAATTTGTGTGTGTGTAGAAAAGCACAGCTCTGTCTCTAAGTCCATAAGTACTTTTTATAATGATGGTTCAACCCTCCCTTCAGCTCTAACATGATCACCATATTTTGCAGAGGAGAGGAAATAGGGCAAAGTAGGGGCAAGAGGTACAAATGCCTATCTATAGTTCTTTATATGTTGCCATTTGTAGCCTTTCTAAATTTAATCTGATTCTTTACTCTTATCTGGTAACTAAAAATATAAAAGTGGGAAAGTAAGTTATGTTTATTCAACCAGAAGCAAGTGTGTCATACAAATAATATGTTATATAAAGTATTCTTAACTTATTGATACTTGCTTGATAGGAAAAAGAGTTTGTTTGCCGGATATCAGATCTACAGGATGAATTGAGGCATCGAGACCACCATATATCTGAACTGGATAAGGAGATTCTTGCTCTGCATGAGAACATAAGTGCACTAACCAAGGAACTGGAATTTAAAGGGAAGGAGGTTCTCAGAATACGTAGTGAATCCAACCAACAAATTAGGTATGGATATTTGCAATATCAGGTAATATGTTCTGATTGATTTGGCAACCTAAAATTAATGAAGGGCTGTACTTGATTTTTTGAAACTTACCTAGAATATTTTAGGCAGTCAGATTCAAATTGCTAGACTCATATGCCCATTTGATGTCAGATGAAGTAACAGTGAAATTTAAGTTTTGGACTGCCCACAATATTTGCAAGTTGCAGAGTTTAGAGGACATTAGCTATTGGTAAGGTACAATCATAAGCTACTATTTAATATTTATTAAAGTGCCCTTAAGTATATTTTTGTTTACATTTCACCATGCTTATTTGCAAAGCATTAAAGGAGATGACTTTTTAGTGAAATAAGCTAGACGATTAGAGAAACAAAAATAGCAGAATTAGATTTTGTAGCTCTTTTCAGTGATGCTATGCACAAATCCTTTTCAAACATGGCAGGAAGTCAAGATGAACAAAGCTGGTGTAAGAATAACCTTTTTTAACATAAAATAAATTAAACAGGCTGCATGAACAAGATTTAAACAAGAAACATGAGAAAGAGCTGGATGTCATGACAGCAGACCACATCAGAGAAAGACAAAGCATGCTGGCAGATTTTAATAAGACCCAAGAGCTGCTCAAGGAAATTAATTCAGCTTTGCAAATTTCGTAAGTTTTATTACATTAAACCATTTCGTATGTGGGCAGAGTTTGAATGGAATGATCTACAGTATTACTCAGTAAATTATGATGGACATTTGAGAGACATGCACAAGTGGAGGAACTTCTCAAAAAGAAGCCCAAACTTGTCTTTTTTGGGTGTACCCACTAACTTTGATGGAATAATTTAGACACACCCACAGCCTTTCCGCAAAACAAGATAAAATATAGCATGTTAGAGAATAGTGCAATCCTATGCATATCTACTTAGAAGAAAGCCTCATTGACACTGGTGGGTCTTAGGTAAGTATGGATAGGACTGCAGCTCAAAATACATTTTAAAAGCCTGGGAGAACAAGGATAACGGTGTTGGCACCAGGCAAACTTTCTTGAGGAGGGAATTCCACAAATGTGTCACTTCTGATAAGGCTCCTTTAGCCTGTCATTAGTGAAAGAACAGTTAGGCAAAATATGGACATATATGATAAGCCTTGAAAAGTTTAATTCTGAAAACTGTGTCTGATTTAATCTCTGTGGCTGATTCATCCTTGGCTGTCCTTTTTAAGTCAGTTATCCTTGTCTCTGTCCCTGTCTCTTTGTTTTCTTTTGTCCTGCAATAGCAGTAAAATGTAGTAGAAGAAAAAGAAAGTTTTGGTAGTTTTGCTTCAATTCTGCAGGGGTTTGTAGGAAGTGGAGTTCACTGTTCTTTAGTGGACTGGTTCTCTTTTTATGAAATTATTATTTTTAACATAAAAATACCTTCAAACTTTCAATCCAAACTTAACAGCAGTGTTTCAGCTTTAGGTAGATTGCTTCAAGTGCTTGAATATGCCTCTAGATTAAAAAAGAAACCTTAACTTAAAAAATCAACATGGCTTGAAAGCTAGGCTTACAGTCCTTTTCTCTGACATATTGGCTTTTCTGTGTGCAGGAGAGTATTCAGTCACATAAGAAGAGCCCTGCTGAATCAGACCAAGACCCATGTATTCCAGCATCCTGTTCTCATAGGGGCCAGCCAAATGTTTTTGGGAAGCCCACAAGCAGGACATGAACACAACAGTACTCTCACCACTTGTAGTCCTCATCAGCTAGCATTCAGAAGCATGCCACTTCCAATATTGGAGGGAGTTTACAGTCATCCTGGCTAGTAACCACTGATAGTGTTATCCTCCAAGAATTTTCTAATCCCCTTTTAAAGCCACCCAAGTTGGTGGTCATCACTGCATCTTATGGTAGCAAATTCCATTGTTTAACTACATGCTGTATGAAGAAGTACTTCCTTGTGTCTGGCCTAAATCATCCAGCATTCTGCTTCATTGGGTGACCACGGATTCTAGTATTATATGAGAGGGCGGAAAGCTTTCTCCACACCGTGCATAATTGTATACAGTTCTATCATGTCCGCCACTTATTCACCTTTTTTCTAACCAAAAAGGACCTAAATGATGTAACCTTTTCAGAACCTTTTTCCAGCTTTACAGTACAGTCGTACCTTGGAAGTCGAACAGTCTCCCAAACGACGCAAACCCAGAAGTGACTGTTCCGTTTTGCGAACGGCCGACGGGGCTTCCACGGCTTCCGATTGGCTGCAGGAGCTTCCTGCATTGCAGGGGGTTGGACTAGATGACTCTTGGGTTCCTTCCAACTCTACGATTCTATGATTCTAGGGAATGTGGAGCAGGCAAACACAATCTCAGTCCCTTGCTGTGCTTAAGCTCCAACCATGCCTGTATTTACTATTTGAATACACTGGCTAACAAATGCATTTTTATATATCTTTGAAGTCAGAATTTAATCTTTAGGAGAAGCACCTCATTACATTACTGCTACATTGGCCTTGGTTTTGATTTTCTTCCATCTTCATTCCCTCTTTATGTGATACTATACCTCTTCACACACCCCATCTCCCCTTCTACTTAATAGTTTATTATACTCAAAAGTGTTTGTAAGCATCTCTTACACTATTTTTGTGCACATGGTTATGGTCAGATTAAAAAATATTGTGTCCTTGAAAAAGCTGCCATATAAGGAAATCTGAGCTACTTGACTCTTAAACTTTCCAACCAGACTAACAGCAATTAGCCAGGGGATATAATCTTAGTGCTAGGATATGAGATGGACTGAATAAACTCTTGTTCACCATCTGTCATTCATCTGAGCCTGAAGCTTAGATAGTAATGTATGATCAAAATCAAGTGTCTACTTCTATATACATACTACTTTGAAACTGCTGCATTAGATCTAGTCCAAGAGCCCTTCTGAGAGTCAAATTTGGGCTGACTAACTGACTGATAGAAGGTATTTTCTAAGGTATTTTACCTACTTGTAATTCCATTGCCTCTTCTGAAAGTAATTTTAGAAAAAAGTGCTTTTCCATGCAGGCATAATTGATAGATAGCTCAGGACAGGTTCACAGCCCAATCATGTAAGCCCCAGTTCACACCTGTGCTCCCCACACCCCACAACATGGCCTACCTACAAGATATAGCTTAATTGTGAATTAGCCCTTTCATTTATTGTCATCTGGAAATTAATATTCTTAACCCATTTGTTAGTGTTCAAGAATATGAATAATGATTCAATACCAAATAGCAGTCTACAGTTGTATTCAAGTTACTAACCTCTACGAATGCTAGGCTTCATTTTATTAGGCTTTCCTTACAGCTTCTATGTAAATTGGTGTGCTTATTTCCATTCTCTCCTTTAATGCTTCTTCATTCCCTGTTTAAAGCCATCTCACAATTTTCTTGATGTAATTGCTATTTGTCGTTTGTGGCACTTATATTGTTCTTGCTAAATTGTTCCTCAGCAGTTAGTCTGATACTGTCTTACACATTTGTGGATTTGTTTTCGTTGTTTTAGCTTTAGTATCTTTTGTGGGGAAGAAGTAAACATCGGTTATGTGGCTTCCACTCTGATTATGGCAGATGGTGGCCCACAAGATCAAAATGCCATTTCCTTTATTGTAGCCAACCATTAAAGAAATCAGTTAGTATGTAGAAGATCACATAAAAGCTCTTGTGGTTTATTCATTAAGTTAGTTTGATAGCATGATTTTTATGGCCTTATATCTGAACTTCGGACTATTATTAACCCATGGGTGATGTTTTGTCTCCTATAAAGTTTAGAAGAAATGGAAGAAAAATATCAAAACAGGGAATCAAGACCAGAAGATGTACAGCTTATTGCAGAGTTGAAAGACCTGATTGCTGAGAGGGATCAGCTAATAAAGAAACTGATTGTAAGACAGTTTGGTGCTCTTTTGGTATGAGCATGCCAAAGGCTAATAACTCTTGTCAAATCTCCTGAGAATACACTCCTTGCATTGGATACCCCTTAAATTACTTGTTTTTTATATGGTAGAGCAGTCATAATCCTGAATGGATTTCGAGCAGGCAGAAGACCTGCTCTTTTACCACTCTGTAAAGACCTAAGTTATAAATACAAAGTAAGTTCAAAAGCATGCCAAAATGAAGTAAGGAATTGCTTCCTTAATTTTAAAGTACTTTTAATGTCTTCTCTCAAAATAATGTTTAGTTTTCCCTGTGCTGACTTCAGGATTTGGGGGAGCCTCCAACAGGGAACCCTAAGTGAGCTCTCATAAACTGGAGGAGGTGGGGAGTGTAAAATGATAATTCTCTTATCTTCTGAACTTCTTGGATGTTGTGTACAAAATGAAAAAATCAGTGTTTTAGGGTGGTGGAGTGGTGTTCCTGAGTGGCCAATTTCTGTGAGCCCCTGCAGTTTTCCCTATTAAACTTGCATGCTAGCACAAGGACACATGCCCAGCAGGAACTCAGAATCCCATTGTTTCATCCCAGCTATGGTGGATTCCACTGGTGGCTTTCCTTGCTGTGACATAGAAGTAACTTGCAAATGTGGTTTGGGACATAGATGAAACCAGTGGCATGATCCCAGCATCCAAAGAATTTTTAGGAAGTTATGAATGCCAATGCAATTCTTTGTACAGCTGTCCATGAAAAGAAGGAAGTAGGTAAAAATCCCCATGTAGAGGATGAAGTTGGATCACTTTGGCACACTCATGAATGTAAGAATTATGCTGAGTATGAAAATGACCACCTTTCAGACTTCTGGTAATGAGTTACAGTTTTGAGTTTAAGTTCTAAACCTTCAGATTTGAGTAATTAATGAACTCGTGAGTGAGTGAATGTCAATCTGGCCACAGTAACTTAATATCCAAGGTGACTGATACAGAAATTTATTTTAATCTTTTTGTTATTAGGATGACAAGAAATTCTATCAACTGGAACTAGTCAATAGGGAGACTAACTTCAACAAGGTGTTTAATGCAAGTCCTAATGTTGGTGTTATTAACCCTCTGGTGAAGGTATGTCATACATTTACAATGTCGAAACTGGGAAAACATGAATTACTAATATTAAACACATTAAAAATTTTAATAACACTGTGAAAGACACACAAAAGAAAGCCAGCTGCATGTGGTTTTCAGCAGCATCAGTAACAGTAAGCTGTGGTCAGTAATGATGGCTTCTCATCAATGAGCAGTGTGCTAGTGCATGCTGCTGAATTGTGCCCACTTCTGCACGCCTACGCTGTGGTTTATTTCCCACTAAGCAAAGCACAAGCAGAATACAAGGTTTGTTCTCCCAAGGCTTAAAGTTTGGTTCTTGGGGAGACAGAATGGGCAGAGTGGCGTGTGTATGATGCAGCAATATGCTCCTATATTATGTTTTAGAGTGTGCAGTTTTGTTTTTACTGAATTTTTCTCTCTCTTTCCACACCCACCACCGAAAGAAGGACGCCCCCAGAGACTTCTTTCTATCAGTGGCAAGATGCTGGCAGCAGGGGGGCAGGCATGAAGAGACAAAAGTCTTTCTCCCCTTTTTGCCCCATACAGGCTTCCTTCTCTCAGTAGTGTCCAAGAGAAGGAAGCCTGCAGGTTCATGTCATATTCTGCCACTGTAATTTCTCAACTTCTCTTCCTGGGGAGGGCAAGGAAGCAGGGCTTTCTATGGTCAGCCATGTCTTCTAATAAGCAGGGAGGCCATAGCCAGCCATACCTCCTCATCCTCAGACCCTGACTCCTCCTTTACATTCCTGCTGGTCCTGACAGTGACATGGCATGAGAGAGAAGGGTACAGCACATGCTCGATGACTCCTTATATTGCAGCCAGGCTCCAGAGGTTGGTGGTATGCCTCTCCCCTCTGACATGCTGCAGCATCAGAGCAAGATGCTATTTTCCTGTCCCCCACAACCTGCTGCCTGGGGCAACAAACCCGAACCTTTTTAAGAATTATTGCAGACACGGAGGTTTCCTTTTTCCAAATCTCCACATTGTTAGTCCTTTCTGCGGTTTGATCTCTAAGGCCCCTTCTAGATGACTATTCAATTGTGCAGGGGATGTGCAGTCATTATGAAGTTGTTTCTTGAGATCCAAATCCTATTCCCGTAGTGAGCGTGCATACTGTGGAGAAAAAGCAAGGGAAGCAGTGTTGGTCTAGAAAAAAAAGTAAAAACCAGTTTGACAATACCTTTTATATTAGGACCAACCAAAACATCACAAATATTATGGCAAAATTGAAGTTTTGACTTGATAAAAAAAAGCAAATAATTGTTTGGTTTTTGCAAATTGATAAATGGTTGATACTAAAATCTTATTAGTGGCATCACCAGTTCATCTGTCTGTTGGAGTCTTGCAGTAAGGATACTTCACTCTGAAGAATAGATCCATGTGTGCCATCTAGTGGAAACAGCCTGGCATGCGGCTGGAAAAACTCACTAAGGTTGCTTTCACACTAGCCCTTTTCCTCTGGAATTGCCATTCTTTGTTCACCCACATTTTACAAAGAATTGGGACAATGTCAATGTCAAAGTGTAGCTATCCAGTGCTTTCAGTATTAAACTCCTGTCATACCTTATTTGTGGCTCTCTTTTTTGCGGCAATAAAACACAATTGACCAGCCTGTCCAGTGTAGACAGGAAAGTACTATTGAGGCTTCTCAGGTCTCGTATATGATTAGATAAAAGTTTCCTATTTACAGTTCCTTCCCATTTTATTGCTTACTGTCGATTTGAAACTATGGTAGTTTTCCCAATTTATTTTTTCTGTTCTCACCAGGGAGGCTTTAATGACTGGTTTCCTTTCATTATTTTTATTCCTTATAGTTTTATTTTGATATAAAATATGAAAAGAATAATAAACTGAATAGATCTGTAAAAAATGTTGCCCTCCACCACAATGAGAACATAAACTGACACTAGGGCAATTAAGAGATTGATTATTCAAGGAGCAATTAAGGAGCTATCAATCAGTTCTCCAGTTGGAACCAAGAGGGAAGCAGTTAAACAAGCAGACTCTGTGAACAGGAAACTTTTAATCAATATTTTAAAAGACCTTTGTTAAACAAGTTTTATTGTGAGTAAACATTTTAGAAAGATGATGGCCACATAAAGAGTGTTGGTGGATAATATAGTCCTATACAAAGTACTGTGGAACCATGGTGGTGCCATGTTTGACTGGGCCCTCAGCAGCCCCCCACATGTGGGTCCCTCATTGTGACTAAGTCTTGATCTAGCCCATTATATACTTTCATAGAGAGGGGTTTTTTTTCTATCTGTCAGATTTCCTTTAGGAGTGAAGTTTACTAGTTTTCTTTTAAGTTGCATGGGGATTGGGAAGAGGCTGTAATTAGACTAGAAACTAACAGATTATCCCACTACATTTCTGTAGTTGGACCAATACCATGTTATTGTAAACAAGAAAGTTAACATTGTTCTTTAAGAAGAAGAATCTGCATACAGACTAAAACTGTCAAAATTATTTAAAGCTAAGTCAAGCTCTTCAATATTGCAGCAAACTGGCTGGAGCATTTAGCTTTCGTATCCCTCTGGAGAACGCTTTAAATGCAGCTGTACTAAAACTGTAATAAATAAATAATATCCAAACCCTCACTTTCAGGTGAAACAAAGAAATGAGAATTTTAAAAGCCCAAGTAATTTCCTTATCTGTACAGGCCCTTCCTTACATTTGTTATTTTCAATGCAGCAAAAGAAGAAGAATGATAAATCAGCAAACAGGTTTGTGAGTGTCCCCAATCTAAGTTCTCTGGAATCTAGTGGAGTGGGCAATGGACATGCTAACCGCCTGGATCCTATTCCAAATTCACCCATCCATGATATTGAGTTCAACAGCAGCAGACCACTTCCACATCCTATACCACCCAAAGAGCCCAAGACGGTTTTGAGGTGAGCACTGCCTCACCAGTTTTTGTTTTTCCTAACTTGGAGAAATTTTTTATTTCTTTTTAGCTGAACCCACATGTCTTTAAGAACAACACAGGAGTACAAATCTTACTTCGAATCTTAATTTTCACACTATATTTTAAGCCTCTTTACAGTATTCCTTTTTTATTGTAAAACTTGTTGAAATGTAATTTCTCTCCCCTTTTCTGATAAGTCTGGAACCCTTCTTTCATTTTTCTAATGAACTACACAGTCAGTATGGTTCATGTGCTTTCAATTGTTTACATTTATGAACAATTGTGTTAAATGTTTGTGTTATTACTAGCTGTCCTTTCAGAATGTTACAATCCCCATATTAAAGGTCTTTATTGTGTAACAGTGGATCTTACCTGACAAAACTGTTTTCTGTGTTAGATGAATGTGTGCTGATTTATTCCCTTTCCTTACCTCAGATAAAATCTTTATTGGAAGCAAGCTTAGAATATGTGTAAATATCTGCATGTATTTAATGCTGGGTTTCAGCATTAAAATACCCAAGTTTAGCTTTGCTTTAGGAAGTGATGGAATGAGTTTTACTATCAGATTAAGTCAAATATATAGTGCTTGATAGTCTGGTGAGTAAAAGCCCTTTCCATCCTGCTTCTTAATTCCACTTCAGTGTTACCTGCAAAATATAGTCTGGGGGCAGAAGAGAGAGTGATAAAATTTTATAGTTTTTTTTTTTTTCTAAAGGCAAAGTAGAGTTCCTGTAATATTAAATGTTCCTTATTTTTCCCTGTGCATGTGGTATGCATGTTTGCTCAGGCGTCACTAACATGCATGTGCATGAATTCATGGATTGCGATGCTGGAGTTTCCATTGCAAATTATTTCGTGCCTTGTATTACCCCCAAAAAACGGTAGGGATTATTTTATTAATTTTTTCTAACAATTACATTTTACTAGCACGTTAAAGTAATATAAAGATTGCATCATGCAGGTATATTTGGGAATTATATTTGTGGGTGGCAAGTGTGTTTGCTTTGCACTGAATTCCTTGTTATAACATATCTAACCCCATGTGCATGAACCTACAATAATTCAGTTTGGGCTATGAAACAGTTAAAATACATAGATTAGTTTTCATTCTGCATGTATTTAAGAATATGATGCTTGCATCATACTTCTGACAACTAATTTGACCAGAAGAAAAGGATGCTAAAAGAGGATCTTCCAAAAATCGCTTTTCCCCACAGTACATTTTTTTAAAAAGGCAGTCATCCCATTCATTCCCCCGCCTCCCCAAAAATACTATTTTCCCCCACCCTCTTATGTGGCTTAGTGACCATGTGCTGCTGATGCTCTCCAATGGAGTGGATGATCGGAAATAGTAAAAATGGGCATTAAACTAAATCAGGTTATCCTATGACGTGATACTTGATTTGCAAACATCGTGTGCTATGTATTGGCTTCTTTGTGCTTTTTCCAGGCCTTCTGCATTTTCACTGTTGGTTGTAGGTTAAATCTGTCTTTTCTTTTTATGAATTTAGCCCTCCTCAGACTGAAGCTTCTCCAATGGCTTCACCCGATCCACAACGTCAGGAATGGTTTGCCCGTTACTTCACATTCTGAGAGATTATTTTTGTGTGTGGCACAGTGTGGTGTGGACTGTTCATAAGAGCATGACCTTAAAATAAACCCTTATGTGAACAAGCTTACCTGTAATATGTCAAACACTGTGAATGAGAAAGTATTTTGTCTCTCTGATTTGAAAATGCACTGTATTTTATGTGATATTTGTTGGAATCACTTGACATGGTAATATAAATGTGCTTAATGACACTTTTATTTTTATTTAAAATGGAAGAGTATTTAAACTTTGTAATTACTGCATAACAAATTTTCGTAGAAGAAACTTAAAGCTTCCTACCCATTTTCCTATAAATATGTATTTTCTTTGGTTTCAGGAAAGGCTTTCCCCCTCCTGTCTCCCATCCCAAATGCAATCAGTTGCATGGTTATTGTATATCAAAATAAATTGTCAACAGTTTAAAAATCAGACTGCGGGAAGATATGTTTAAATCCTTCTGTTTTTATTTAGTTATCTTGTAGAACTTGACTTTTAAAATTGTGTTTATTCTAAAAGTGGTGAAGAATGCAAAATAAATATCAGTAGTATAGCTGATGGCCTTTAGAGTGATTTTAAGAACATGGCACCCTTATTTCTTATCTACAACTGATCTGCCCTTTAGTAATTATAATTACTATATTTTAATGTTGGATTTCATCAAACTTTTGTCAAATATTTTATAAATATCTACAAAGACAGTGCTCTTTAGAACATGTGGGGTACTACACTATGTAATGCTGTATTAATGAATAATCATTTATGGAAATCTGCATTTTGAGGACATTATAATTTGGGAGCAAAACTCAGGCTTTACCAAAAAAAATAGTGCTAAATCAATTATGCATAATAAAGCATGCAAATCTTTCATTAGAGCTCCAGCATACTTAACTTACAAAGAAAGATGTTCCATCTTACATTATAAAATTAAGCCAGGGACCACATGACCTTTTTCATATGGCAAATGAGCCTGATTTTCCACTCTATTACACTTGTCTTACAGATGTGCAAACTCTCTGGCAGAAAATATGTAATACCATGGCAAATCTGGTTTATATACTTTTGTTGATGATGTTGTCAATTCCAAGATTACCACAATGCAGCTGACACTGGTAATCTCAGGGAGATTTTTTTTTCTTTTATGAATGTACTTTCAGACCTGATATTTGTATCTTTAAAAAAAAGAGGGGGGATTGCTTGGTTATTTTAAATAAGATTTTTATCCTTCGATACAGAATTATAGCTCTTCATTATTTCTGCTGAAGCCCTGACCATGTCTTCCCATTATGCAAAAACATAATCAAAGGTACCATTAATAGTTACAATAAGTTTTATATGTAGCATATGTATAAAAGAATAATTTGTATGTTTTCATATAAAATATAAAATATTCTAAATCAGAATTTTAAAAATGTATCTCTTGCAAACTCAGCCTGAAAGCTTCACTGGAAGCAGTGTTCTAATGTTTTGCTGCTAATCTAAAGCAGTGTTTGGCAGATACTCTATGGTTAATGGATTTAACTGTAGGTATATGCAGCCTTTACATTAGAAGAAAGCCATATCAAGTCAAAGTCAGATTTCTTGGCTGTTGTGTGAAATAAAACACACTGGATGATTTTGCTATGATGTTCTGAAGTATTTGTTGTGTTGTGTTTCTTTTTTCTTCTTTGAGTTCACTACATATTTGCACCTGGTATGACACAGGTGGTGCTGTGGTCTAAACCAGTGTTTCCTAACCTTGTGCCTCCAGCTGTTTTTGGACTACAATTCCCATCATCCCTTGCCACTGGTCTTGCTAGTCAGGGATGATGGGAGTTGTAGTTCAAAAACAGCTGGAGGCACAAGGTTGGGAAACACTGGTCTAAACCACAGAGCCTAGGGATTGCCAATCAGAAGGTCAGTGTTTCAAATCCCCACGACGGGGTGAGCTCCCATTGCTCGGTCCCAGCTCCTGCCCACCTAGCAGTTCGGAAGCACACCAAAAGTGCTAGTAGATAAATAGGTACCGCTCCGGCGGGAAGGTAAACAGCGTTTCCATGCGCTGCTCTGGTTTGCCAGAAGTGGCTTAGTCATGCTGGCCACGACCCAGAAGCTGTCTGTGGACAAATGCCAGCTTCCTCGGCCTATAGAGCAAGATGAGCGCCGCAACCCCAGAGTCATCTGCGACTGGACCTAACGGTCAGGGGTACCTTTACCTTTATGTATAGGTATAGCAATCTTTAAAGTTTACTTTCCTTCGGTTTTCTTGTTTACAAAATGCTCTTCATGGGGGAAGATCAATATTGCTAGGCATGCTGCCTTTCAGAGAACCTTATTCATTTCAGGAAAACTACTAACCGAGCAACCCTAATAAGTGTCAAAGAGCTGCTAGGTGTCCTGAAGCAGTTTTAAAACTTGCCTTAAAAGGCCTGTAATGAGCTACATGCGTAAATCTTCTTCCAAAAATCATCCTCTCATATCAGCAACTCATGTATCCTTCACATATAAAGTCCCTTTCACGTGTACTTGAGGGCTGGCTGCACTGCACAATCCTGAGGACAGGTTCCCACAGCTTTTCCCTATATGTGGTGTACACATAAAAGTGACTTGATTAAGTGAAGCTGTCCACTATCTCCAATGGAAAATTTGCATTATTTAAGCTTGTTCTTACATTCCACAGACAGGAATTAGAAAGTTTGTGGACATAACGTTTAAAAATATTGCTTTACTTATCAATTCTAGATGGGAAAAACCCTCACCATCTGTACTATCCTTATCAATTTTTTTAACACAAACCCCTTTTCTCCTCCCACCTCCCACAAGCAAAATACAAGCCCCCACCCCAGAAAGACTATTTTAGGTTAATGATTTCTGTGGTCCAAACCGGTGTGTGTGTTGTGGAAAATGCTGTTCTCTACTCCTTTCAATGTGTTTTCAAAGATGCCTACATACTATGTCACTATATCATACAGCATGGGCAGGGCTTGATGGCAAAAGTGGATGAAGCTACACCATAAGACAAAGAAACATAAGAAAGTTTAGGCAGGACTACACCATATGGACACAATCCTGGCATTGCTGGGAAAATAATTCCACAGCTTTTTAAATATCCTGATCAAACGGGTTTTGTTTTACTGTTTTTGTTTTTAACCTGTCCTTCGCTTCAGAGTAATTCAGACGCTTGCTCCACCTTGCCCTTCTGCTCTAATATTTTTGTATGTGTCTATCTGTGGCCTCTATCCCTTCAGCTCCCTCAACATCCTGTTCAATCTCCAAATGCCTATGCCAGTTTAATCTTATTTGCACCACAAGGTTGGAACGCCTTGTGGTGCCACTTCTCTCTGCTAGTCAGTTGCAGCAAAAACAGTCTTAGGGCTGCTTAAAGACTTAACAGATTGATTGTGGCATAAGCTTTCATAGACTAAAATCATATTCATCTGCTGGATCTGATGCATCTAATGAAATGAATTCTATTACACAGAAGCTAATGTCACAACAAATAAAACTGTTAATCTTTAAGATACTGCCCTGACTCTTTGCTGTGCTTTTTTTTCTGAAGCAGGTCTTTAAACCTCAAATTCTCATTCCCAGTTGTAATAACCAAGTGAGAGATACATTGGTTGTATTTGTTCCTTACAATTGCCATTTCTTGCTCCCCTACCCTCTTGCTCTTCCCACTGTCAAAATTTAGATTCTTAAGTGCACTGGTTGTTTATGAACCTAGACAAAACACTAAGCTTATTGATGGCACTTAAGATAATAATAAAAGTGCTGTAAAAATCATCACAAGGTCCTTTGAGGAATCCTGGGAACAGTGGCGTAGCGTGGGTTGTCAGCACCCGGGGCAAAGCAAGTAATTTGCACCCCCTAACCCGTGGATTTTAGTAGGGGCAGAGAGCTGCGAGTGCGAGTGCGCCCCCCCCAGAAGTTGCGCCCGGTGCGGCCGGCCCACGCTACGCCACTGCCTGGGAGAATGCAAACTGGGCATAATGAGATAATTTTCAGCAATATAAGTATGCCAAGAACGAATCATTCTATTGTCTGTGTTGTCAGTTTGTAAGTTGCTCTCCCCACCAACACACTAAACTTTTAAAATAATAGGTTCTAAATTGTGGGAATGCACATTGATAAGATACTTACACATACATTGCTCCTCAGAAATGGATGAATAAAGGAAACTCTTGTCACCCTGTATTTGTTAACATTTGTGATGGAACCCAAAAAGCATGCTATGAGCAAAAGGCAATTCTTGTATAAACACAGTTGCTTATGATTTGTGCTGATTCTGCTCTGTATGATTGAAATATACTCAGAGTCGCAAAGTGATTTCATGCTCTTTATTCAGCTCATAGTGGTGAGGAGGAATGAATGCATGTCCCCTCAAAGTATCTGCTTTATATACATTATTTACACAATGGGCTGCACATGATTGGCTAATTCCGGAATTCTACTGTAAGCCAATCAGATTGTGGATTCACTTCTATCTGGCGCATGATTGGGTGGTTCCTGCCAACCAATCATACTGCTGCATTGTTCTAGGACCAATCAGACTGCTGCATTCTGAATCCTATTGTTCTAGGACCAATCAGACTGCTGCATTTTGGATCCTATTGTTCTAGGACCAATCAGACTGCTGCAGTTTGGATCCTATTCAACTCAGTACATAACAATGATGTACCCTTGGATCTTAAGGAAAGTCCTTATCCTGCTCTGTACCTTGTCACCGATGTGGTGGTGTCCAAAAGGAAGGCCAACTCAACTGAGCATCTGCATGCTCCACCTTTATCACTGGAATTAAGACAATAGATTAGCTAAGTTGACTGTTAGCTGTTACCACCTACTGAACATAGAACAGTACAACTCTACAGTAGCTTGGGTAAAAAGCCCAAGGCAAGGATGTAGACAACAATACTATAGGTTGCCTGTGAAACCGGCTATTTTATAGTTGCAGTGGCATCATCGGCATCAGTGTATTAGCAGGAGAGAAACAAAGGTCAGCCCTGATTATCCAGTCAGGAAGGAAAGAATGAAGGCAGAAAGGACCACTGCATAAGGTCATACTTAATTTTTTAAAAGGCATTTTCTACAATTTAAAACAGGTGGCTAACTTGCAGAGCTTTTGATGTAGTTATACCACAATTCCCATTAATCCCAGCTATGCTGGCTGGGACTGGTAGCTGTAGTTCAGTGGCAGCTGGAGGGCCACAGTTTAGCCACCTCTGTTTTAAAGACTTCAGACATGAGGGTTCATGGGGGGGGGGGGGGGGAGAGAAACGTGCCACCCCACCCCGGAAATTCCACATAAACATAGGCAACATAAGACTAGGACTAGCCACCTGAGAAACAGTTTCTATCCAAATGCAGTTTTGGTTTTAAACGCAGTGTAAGGAGTCTATGGGAGTATATTGTATTTAAAAATGGGGTATCAGTGTTTTTAGGGGGCTAACCAGGTTGGGATGGCTGGGATAGCAGGCTTGTTGGTTTTTGAATGTCTTATGTAGATTTTTCAATTTTGTTGTTCTGTATGGGACAGTGACAAAGATTATTGTATCGTAACAACTGACAATGCAGCTTAAAAAAAGTGCCACAGCAGTCATTGTACCCAGTTGTTTCTGGATGGAGGACTGCAGGAAAGTACATACTCAAACTTAAGGCTTTTTTTTAAAGTGTTCAAAGGACTTCCTATACAGTATTTCAGTAATCCTTCCAGCAGTTTGATGAGGTAGGTGAGTATTATCATCCCCATATCAGACAGAGGTAGAGACTGAAAATGCCTGTGGTGGGATTGAGTAACTTGTAGCTCTCCAGATGTTGGATTCTAACTTTCATCTGCTCCAGTCAGCATGGCAAACCACCAGTGAGTATGGGATTTGTAGTCTAGCAAGGCCTGGAAGATCACAGTTTAGTCCTTGTCCCCATGGGTTCAGGGTTTTTATAAAGTAGATTTTCCTACTGTATGGAAACTGAATGCATTCTACCTTTCTATATTGTTGCACACCACCCTAATCTCCAAGCAGTGTGACATTCCAGGGGTTCCAGGAGCTTAACCAGGGCTCAGTTTCCTTGAAATGAGAGACAGCAGAGACTGTGTTGTCTTTATGAAACATGGTTTATTTACACATCTATACAACCTGAGCCTACAATGGAGGGGTTCACAGCATTAACACACTAGAAGGCCTTGCTTCTCCCATAGTCACAGCCTTGGATTCCAGCAGAAATCAGGCATGGCTCTCACTCACTGGCTTCTGCCTGCTCCTTGCTCTCAGCTTTCTCACACACCATTGTCCTCACTATAAACCAGGTGAGGAAGCAGACCCACCAATTTGCCCTCTGGCACAAAAACACTTCTGTTATACTAATAACCATGCTTAGGCGTATTAACACACAAAGAAGCTGGCCTGGCTGCTTCAACTATGGAATCCTACCCAGCTTTAACCCTCGTTGGATCCAGAACCCCAGAATTTAGAAAGGACTTGGGCACCGTGCAGGCTAACCCCCACAACTCTCGATATTTTGCATATACGTTGTTTCCGACAATGCCTGCCACTTAGGTGCTTAATTAATAAACCTACCATTATGTTTATTCACAAGTCGTACGAAGTTCAATGGGCAATACCTTCCAGGTAATCCCGTTAAGAGTTTTAGGCTAGGAAGCAATCCGATGCCCAAGCGGGGCTCACATGTCAAGGGCAAGTTACCGGGACATAAGCCCCCATTGCACGCCTGTGCTCGCGCGCTGTTAATCTTTGCACCCCTGGCCTGACCTCTAGTTAGGGGCGGGAGGAGAGGGGAGTAACAACTCACTTTCTCCCCACCGCTGCTAACTGATTCCTTGGGTTTATTTCTGAGAAGAGAGGCATCACTATCCCTCCTCTCGCATCAACTCTCCCAAGCTCCTCCTAATAACCAGCAGCCAGCTCAGCTGAACGGGCCGGAGCGAACTTGGGAGAGAAGGCGGAGACCGAGAGGCGCCTCGTCGCTCCCGCCAACTGCACAACGCTCGTCCCACCCACCGCAGCCACTACCGCCGGCGGCAGCGAAGACTGCGAGGAGTGGCCGGCCGACCCGCCTGGGTAAGTCCTGACGGAACCCCCGGAGGAAAGGCGGGGGAGCTCTTTCTTTCTCTTTCCCCCCAATAACGCGCTCCTGCGGGGTTACTTCCTCCTCCACACGCTTCCTGGCGAAGACGCCACTCCGCCTGAAGAGGTGCGTCTCCCACAGCGGCGGAATTGGTTTGTACACAGGCGGCTCTTCCCTTTCAGCCTCGCTTTACTTTGCAGCCGGCTTCTCCCGCCGCCCCTTTACGGCTTCTGCTCTTTGCAACAAGTCACAAAACCATCAACCCCCGGGGGTTCCCGGCGCCCTGAGCGCGGCGGCGACGGGGCGGGGCGGGGCTTTGCTTCCCACGAGCGCTGCGCTTCGGAGGCGGGAAATGCCGCTTCCTTCTGGGGCTACAGCCGGCTCGGTGCTCCCCCTCCCTCCCCCGTCCACACACAGCACTTGCCTGAGAGGGTTTAGCCTGAGGCGCGCGATTTTTTCGAGCAGAGCTCAGTACGACTGAGCGTGTGGAGAGGAGAACATGCGCAAAGTGCCTTTCCCTCCGCTCTGGGGACATAGTCAGCAGAGTGTTAGGTTTTTGTGGGGACCGCTTTGCTGGGTGAGCTGCAAGAACACCTGTGATAAAAAATGAATAAGGAGGCCCGAAGTCAAGGGCGACGTGGCGGTGGAGGAGAAGGGATTTTGCCTCCACTCTACCCCTCAAAATCTTGCAGCTCCCCAGTTTATCTCTTCTCCGCAGTGATTACTGGTGCAGAGTCCTGGTGTCTTCCTTCCTGTTCAGTCCTGAAGGACCAAAAAGAGTTTTCAAGGCTTCCTGGTCAAAAGGCAAAAGTTCTTCTGTGAGCTCCTGTACCCTCTGGTCAATGTAGGACTACATCATACCTGACCCTTGCAAGCTGGGGCTGAGTGGAGCTGGATCCTAACATCTGGAGGGAGCCACCTTGGCTGCCCCAGTGTCTTAGATACATGGAAGTTAACCAGTGAGCATTGCTCAGGTTGATAACTGAACCAAACTACAGCAGATACATACCCAGAGTATTAGGAGGTATTAAAAATACTGATTTTTAATTAATTCAATTTAAAATCAAACATTGATTTATATGCCCAGCTGATTTGCAGTATAACACCACCCTTTAATTTTCAGGGCAGCTCACATGTTGCAATAACCTGCTTGCTAAAACTTAGAAGCCTGCCTTTTCAGAGCTCTGTGCGTGAAAGAGCAGTTTTAAATTTGTCAGTTTAAATAAATAGGCATGGTGGGATAAGAACTGATTTGCTATATCAGTAATAATGTTTATCATTTGTTAAACACCAGATAGGTATAATGGGTACATTATTGTCCCCCGTGCGGTCTTTTTGGAGTTCGGTCCCAAAGTGTCATTAGTACACAGATGACACACAGCTCTACTGCTCCATAATATCTGAATCAGGAGAAGCTGTGTGTGATGTCAAGCGTTATCTAGGCACAGTGGACTAGATGAGGGCCAATAAAGTGAACCTGAACCCTGGGAAGACAGAGGCTCTGTGGGTTCGTGGTTCCTGTGTCCGAGAGACTAGAAAATTTCCAGTTCTGGTTGGGGTTTCACTTCCTCTGAAAGAACAAGTTTGGAGTTTGGGGGTGCCCCTTAGTACCTGTACATTTCGCCCCATAATTTTCTTTCTAGGAGGGCCTGAGACTTACATTTTAAAAAATGAAAGCTCAGCTTCTGGGACATTTTCATGGACACCATGGTTCGCACAGGCATCCAGTTGGTGATCTCTGGCCTATACCTGCCCAATCACTGAGGTATTAGAGGAAACACTGTTGGTGGTCCCCCATGGTTCAGAAGCATGGCTCGTATCCGCCCAAAACTATGCATTTTGTATTGTTGGCCCAGTTTTATGGAACTCCCTTCCAGTTGAGGTCATTCAACCCTGTTGAACCTCTGGCGCCTATGGAACACTTATTTATTCCAGCAGGCATTTTAACTAATCTCTGATTTTATAGTTTTAACTGATGTTTACCTTTATTGTATTTTCTGTGCATAATTTAGAGACTACTGTAGTTAAGCAGTATGTAAATTGTTTAAATAAGAATATGAATAAATAAAAGTTGGTGGGGAACACACCATGTAAAAATAAACATTGTTACTGAAATTTGTAGAAGTACAGGAGATGTGGGAGAGAATTTCCACCAGAAACTACGGTAGGCAGAAAACATGATAAAAGTTCAAAGTCAATTGTAGAAACAAGTCCAGAATGTGTTTTAAAAATTATTTTATTCATTTATTCAATTTATAGCCATCCCTCACAATGGAACCCAAAAGAAAAAGAAAGGTTGTCCACAAATAATTTAAAGATGTGCATTTTCACTGGCTTAATGTAATTTTTTTCATCTTCTAATTATAGGTTCACTATGCTTCTAAGTACTGAACAGATAAACCTAATTGGACAAGTGTTTGAGTCGTATGTTCTGGAACACCACAAAAATGACCTCTTGCTGATTTTAAGAGAAAAAGATGATGATACACATTACCCAGTTATTGTTGATGCTATGACGCTATTTGAGACCAACATGGAAGTTGGTGAATATTTTAATGCTTTTCCCAATGAAGTGCTCCCTGTTTTTGACAATGCGTTGCGCAGGGCAGCCATGACCCTTTCTCAATCCGTTCCTCAAACGGATGACTTTGTTGTTAAACAGAACCTTCATGCTAGGATATCAGGTAAGACACATGAATTTCATGAGATTGCAAACATGTATTGTATTGAATTGCATTGAAGAGAAGCTCTCCAAGCATTAGTGTAATCTATTTATTTATTTATTTATTCACCCAAGAATTCTGGGGGTTGTGGGTGTTCGTTTCTGTTTCCCTTACTGAGCAGCAGCTGGTAGTCACAAGACTATGTTTTCATTTCACAGTGCAGATACTGTTGGATTCCCACGGGAAAGGGAGACGGGATGTGACGTTTACTGGTTTCCTGTTTCCTTTGTTCTGCTTCTCACAGAGACAAGATGTATATTTGTATGCTCTCTGCATAGCTTAGAAATAAAGCTTAGCAATGTAGCACCATACCTGCTTCATCCTTTCATTGCGGACTCTGGGTATACTCTGCTGGGCTCAAGCCAAGATGAGCTCGGAGCAACGGAGCTGAATTTAACTGACAGTGGGTGGCCAGCATATCATAAGCTTGACATTCACATATGCTTTAAAACCTCTGAGTATTAGTTATGTGTTTTAAGCATATTACCTATATGTACTTATGTTTTATCTGCTCTAGCCAGTTGTATCTGCATTTGCTTTAGAAGTTTTGTTCAAAGTCATTCAAGTGGAAAACACTCCACAATGTAATTACCGTATTTTTCACTCTATAAGACGCACCAGACCACAATATGCACCTAGTTTTTGGAGGAGGAAAACAAGAAAAAAAATATTCTGCATCTCAGAAGCCAGAACAGCAAGAGGGATCGCTGCGCAGTGAAAGCAGCAATCCCTCTTGCTGTTCTGACTTCTGTTATAGCTGCGCAGCCTGCATTCACTCCATAAGATGCACACACATTTCCCCTTACTTTTTAGGAGGGAAAAAGTGAGTCTTATAGAGCAAAAAATACGGTAATTGAGAATTGCACATGGTAGATTAATGATAGATAAGTTCGAAAGCATATCAAAGTGCAAGTAGATAAATAGGTACCGCTCTGGCGAGAAGGTAAAAGACGTTTCCATGCACTGCTCTGGTTTCGCCAGAAGCGGCTTAGTCATGCTGGCCACATGACCTGGAAATACTGTCTGCGGACAAACGTCAGCTCCCTCAGCCAGTAAACGAGATGAGCGCTGCAACCCCAGTGTCATTTGTGACTGGACTTAACTGTCAGGGGTCCTTTACCTTTACCTTTCTGCTAGGGGCCAAGGGTAGCCAGCATAAAAGGTAAAGGTACCCCTGCCCGTACGGGCCAGTCTTGACAGACTCTGGGGTTGTGCGCCCATCTCACTTAAGAGGCCAGGGGCCAGCGCTGTCCGGAGACACTTCCGGGTCACGTGGCCAGCGTGACATCGCTGCTCTGGCCAGAGCCAGAGCCAGAGCCGCACACGGAAACGCCGTTTACCTTCCCGCTGGTAAGCGGTCCCTATTTATCTACTTGCACCCGGAGGTGCTTTCGAACTGCTAGGTTGGCAGGCGCTGGGACCGAGCAGCGGGAGCGCACCCCGCCGCAGGGATTCGAACCGCCGACCTTTCGATCGGCAAGCCCTAGGCGCTGAGGCTTTAACCCACAGCGCCACCTGCGTCCCTTGTAGCCAACATAGTATGCCCTAAAAATGGCTGAACTACAGCTCCCATAATCCCTGACCATTGGCCATGTTCACTGGGACTGTTGAGAGTTGGCATGCCACTAGTTCCCCATCCAAGCTGTTAGTAGTAGATCAGGTTAATGAAATACTTTGGTGGCAGCTCTACATCAAGGTGTATCTGAGAATGCCTTGCAAACTTTTATCAGTGACATAAGAAAACATAGCTTTAATTAACATTTGTGGGGTAATATTTTCTATGTGCTGATTTACCAGGTTTGCCGGTTTGCCCAGAGCTAACCAGAGAGCACATCCCAAAGACCAGAGATGTGGGACACTTCCTCTCAGTCACTGGCACTGTTATTCGTACTAGCCTTGTGAAAGTCCTGGAGTTTGAACGGGATTACATGTGCAACAAGTGCAAGCATGTGTTTGTGGTCAAGGCTGACTTTGAACAATACTATGCTTTCTGCCGTCCGCCAGCCTGTCCTAATGAAGAAGGCTGCAACTCATCTAAGTTTACTTGCCTCTCTGGAACATCCTGTGCTCCCAACAGCTGCAGAGACTACCAAGAAATCAAGATTCAGGAGCAGGTATCAAATATATTTATACTAATACCATGACTTTTCTGGGGTCCTAATTTTGCTATGGAAATCAGTGGATAGATGTTAGCTTCAGTGATATGTCTCCTCCATCCCTTTTAATATTGGCTATACCTTCTGCCGTGATTCTGTGTCCCAGCCATGGCACATTAGTTCCCACCATTCATCTCTCAAAATTAGGATCTCACAATAGGGTTAACACAAATTGACGAAATGCTTAAACAGATGATATGCCCTGATGACTGAAGTAGCTGTTATAGTAACATGAATGCAAGCATAGAAATTATTATGCATTGTTTTACCATTCTGCCTGCATTCTACCTGTATCTTATTGATAATTATGACAAACTTCAAATATACTGTGTTGAGATTGTACTGAATTTTCCCTAGAGGACAAAAACAATACAATTACTGGTATACATATAGATTGAATCCCTGTGTTGCAGCAAAATCACATTTTTGCATCTTCTTATAAGGAACATCTTAATTTTTAAGCAGACAATAGTCCTGGAAAATCACATTAGGTGTGCTTAAATAAACCATCAGGTAACAGTACCATTCCACATTGCTGTTTAGTTATTTTTTTTCTCTTGATATTTTTCCAGCAGACGTTGAGAGATGTGAATTAAAATGATCAGCACCTAAAATGGTTTAAGACCAAAGGCTAGTTTCATTGTCACTGATGGCTAACTTCCCACTCCATTTCATCTGAGCAGCATGCCCATTCAAATGCACTTTAAGAGAAAGTGTTTTTGTTTTAATTCAGGAAAAGTTTAGTGTTTTGGAAACTTTGTATGCAGCATATGGAAATCCCAAGAAATGCATGAAATTGATGTACAAGAGCAAGGTGGCAATTGAGCTCCTTCCTAATTTCCTCCCCACCCCCAAATAATTGTAACAACCCAGCTGGTACCTCATCACCACATTGCCTTGTATTTATTGGTTTGACATGTCAAGTGTCCCCATGCTGTAAAAGTATTTCAGAACCACAATACTATGCAGAATGATTTGGGAATAAGCCCCACTGAACATCATGGATTAAATTATGACTCAATTTGCATAGGGTCAGGCTGCAAATTATTTGGAAAGGGGTCACCATAGTATTCATAACCTGATTGAAATATAGACCAAATGAAAGCAGATTGCCTGGACTTCACTGGGTAGCTAAAGAATTATTTCCCAGGGATGAGGCCACAAATGATCAACATAAGTATGCAAGTGTAATTTCTGTTGAAATATTTGTTGGATTCTAGATCAGGATTATTTTGAACATTGTTTATCTTGAAATAAAATACATACACTTCTTGCAATCTAGGTTCAAAGGCTCTCTGTTGGAAGTATTCCTCGTTCTATGATAGTTGTCCTCGAAGATGACTTAGTTGACAGCTGCAAATCTGGTGAGTTCTGTGCCTTTTGAAAACATCTTTAGGACTATCCATGTTTGAAAAGGTGAAAGCAGAGTTGTTACTGTCTAGTAGGAAACTGTTATATGCCATGTTGTTTTGCTGTCATTGTGGTCATACAATATGAAATATTGATACTTTAGGACAATTGTGGCTTGTCAGATGAAACTCCTTTTCAAGGGGTACCTTTTTTTCTTTTTAGCCCACTGATCTTTTTAATGGTTATTTTAATGCATTTTTCATTAGAAATTTATTCCATACCTTTATTTAATTTAATGGTAATGCAATTCACATTTCTTTTACCATGCTGCAGTACTAATTGCTAGATGAAGGGTGAGGTCAAGGTTTTTTAAACCCTAAACGTAAATTTGATCTGTTTACAAATATATTATTCTTTATATGCACAATTTAAAAATCATAATGTTTACCACTCGGTTGTTCCTTGCTTATAATTTGGTTGATTAGTGATTGTTAGCATTAAACTTTGTTTTTAGCCGGTATTGTCTTGTTTGTTTATTTTTATTTGAGCTGCATTGCCTCTATAACTTTACAAATAAAGGTTTTAAAAAGTTGCTATGTAGAAGATAATGTCATTGACATTAGGGGAAAGCTCAGTCAGTAGAGCATGAGACTTTTAATCCCAGAGTTGTGGGGTTTGAGCCCCATGTTGGGCAACAGATTCCTGCACTGCAGGGGGTTGGAATACATTATCCTTGTGGTCTCTTCCAGCTCTATGATTCTATGATTCCAATCCATCAGAGTGCTAGCATCTAAAGTATTTAGCTGTTAAACAGATGTCTGCTGGTATTAACCAAAGCTAACTGGGAGAGAGGCAAAGGATGTGCTCTGTATGCAAATACTAAGTTTTATTCCTGACTTTCCCATTTTAAGGGTTGGGAAAGGCTCCTGCACAAATCCTTAGAAAGCCATTTCCAGTCAGAGTAGATGATGCTGAGCTAGATGGACCAATAGTCTGAGTCAACCAAAGGAAGCTTTGTGTGTTCAGAATGCAATATGTGCAATATTGTTTTGACCATTCTTGTTTCTGTCCTCAGGTGATGACATAACAGTTTATGGAGTAGTAATGCAGAGGTGGAAACCTTTTCACCAGGATGCACGTTGTGATGTAGAGATTGTCTTAAAGGCCAATTACATTCAAGTAAACAACGAGCAGATGTTAGGCGTTATAATTGATGAGGAGGTCCGCAAGGAATTTGAAGATTTTTGGGAAAAACATAGGGGTGATCCCTTAGCAGGTTTGTAAAAAAGAATATAATAGATTAGTGGAATGAATAAATGCTAACACACCATTTTTTTTTAGCGGGGGTGGGGTGGGGACATATTCACAATTAGGCCTGTTTTGTTAGGTGTGATTTCTAAGCTGCCTGCTTTTATGGAGGGCAGTTGGACTTTTCTATCAGTTGGGCCATACCTAAATATGCAAAACCCACCTGCACTGTCAGTTGTTTACTCAATAAATGCACATTTGATTCCTGTTTGTTTCATTCTCACAGCATTTTTCCTCATCAAGATACTTTGGCATCAGGAATTTTATTGTTTCTGAGCATTAAAAGCACTAAAATACATAGTTCAAAGCTTTCTCCCAGATAACAAATTCATAGCAAATTTATTGCAGGTTCTATTATGAACTTAGTTGTACAGTGGTACCTTGGTTTACAAACTGAATCCATTCCTGAAGTCTGTTCTTAAACCAAATCTGTTCTTAAACTGAGGCGCACTTTCCCTAATGAGGCCTCCTGCTGCCAATGCCCTTCCACCATTCTGCTTCTGTTTGCAAACCAAGGTAAAGTTCGCAAAACGGAACACTACTTCTGGTTTTGTGGAGTTCGTAAACCGAATAGCTCGTTAACAGGGCTGTTCATAAACCGAGGTACCACTGTGTGCACTTTTTATATAAATAGCTCAAAATGACATCAGAATGTACCGGTAATGTTCTGTTGTCTTGTTAGATGATGTGTTGAGCAATATTGTACGTTGTACTGTCAAAAAAGTTACAGAGTTTTCTGCTTAGTGTGCAATAAATGGTGCCTAACTGAATTTCCTAGTAACTTTCATTTTAAATGATGGAGCAGTTCTGTGACTACTCAGGTTGATGGATGGGGAAGAGACATCCTAGAGCAGGCACCCCCAAACTCGGCCCTCCAGATGTTTTGGGACTACAATTCCCATCATCCTTGACCACTGGTCCTGTTAGCTAGGGATGATGGGAGTTGTAGCCCCAAAACATCTGGAGGGCCGAGTTTGGGGGTGCCTATCCTAGAGGCTGTGCAAGGGAGAAGTGGCCTTGGGGACAGACAGCCACACTACTTACTTTATTGGTTTTGTTTGTGTGACCAAGAGGCAGAAGCTAGGAGCTGGCTTTTATGCAGGTAATTAATATTTACTTGAAACTAAGAGTTCTGTGTGCACTCAAATATGCACATTGTACCACTGCCTGTGCAAAGGTCCCCATTGATTTAAGTGGAGAGACCTGATCTACTCAAACCTTCCTTTGCTTGAAATTAAGTATTTAATGCATGAAGGATGTTCTTGCTGATGGGAGACTTCTGTACATCTGTCAGAGCTCTCACAGCCAGAAGCAGTCTGTGTTATTTCTATGACCCCTTGAGTCTGCCTGTGAGGAATAATAATAAAGGTGTTTCAGTAAAGCTATACATCTCATTTATTCCAGTAGCACAAGGCATGATGGAGCACTGCCACTTACCTAGGTGACCTCTGGTCGGTTGTATCACTGCTGCTTATGGGAAGTTAGAAGAGGAGGGGCGAGGCAGTGTGGTGGTTGGCATGGTGTAAATGCACTGGCAGGAGCACTGAATTAGCTCCATACCATGCCAACCTTGCTGCCACCTTTCTCTTCCACCTCCCAGTAAACAGCAGCAACATGATTGAGCAGCACTTCTCCACTACACCATCTTCTACTGATCCAATTTCTACGTGTTCTCTAAGTATCTCTGCCCACTGGAAAACACTGAATCTGGGCTATTTTTTTCTGTTCAGCGTCATGTGAGACCATTCCCACAACAAACCAATATTTACAAAAGTGCCATCTGATCATTATTTTTTTTAATTCACCTGTCATAGTCTGTTATTTTAAATCAAGGAGTTCAAATGAGTAGTATCTTAGACATTTGCTTGGGAAATGTGTGTGATCAGATATAGTTTGTTATCAGCTGAACTAATTATTTTCCCTCCCCTCTTTTCAGGGAGAAATGACATTTTAGCAAGCTTGTGCCCTCAGATTTTTGGGTTGTATCTTGTGAAGTTGGCCGTAGCCATGGTGCTTGCAGGGGGTGTGCAGAGAACAGATGCTGCAGGCACTCGGGTTAGAGGTTAGTACATTATATATAAAACCTATCCCCTCTTTTACATACACCCAACCCTCTGTAGACCTGACCCTTTATCACTACACTGGCCTGAATTACTGCACCACTTGTAGTGTAAAAGAGCTGCCATCGTATGATTTTTAATCCCTTAGTGCTTTGTTGATAAAGTAGTCCTGTGAAAGACACTTACGTAAGTTATCAAGTCCCTAAAAACTCTAGAAAGCAACTGTATGTTGTACACTTTGAGGAACAATACCAACAGTCACAAAGACAGCTTTAAATTTGCTGTACTACACAGAACTTTGTCACTTTGTCACAACATTGTTGTGATGCTTTTCGTGGTACTTTAAAAATATTTTTTAATGACTTCTTTAAATTTATCTAATCCAACAGCAAGTTAATAACATTAAAATAAAGAATCGACCAGATTTTGGAGGGGAAAGAGCAAAATCTCACAAAAGCCTTGTTCACACATCATGCTGAACCAGGGGTCGGCAACGTTTTTTGAGGCTGGGCTGGTCCACTCCCCAGCAGACCTCTTGGTGGGCCAGAATGTGCATGCCCGCATGTGCGTACACGCTATTTCTGGCGCACTTCTGGGATGGAGAAGTGCCCATGCACATGCGCACACACCATTTCTGGCACTCTTCCGGAAGTTGGTCCCCGCGGTGAGAAAAAAAATGCGTTGCGGGGAGAAAAGCCCAGAATCCCCAGGCCGATCCACAGAACGGCTGTGGACCGGTTCCAGGAAGCTCATGGGCCGGAAGCAGCCCATGGGCCTTATGTTGCCGACCTCTGTGCTAAACCATAGTTAAAGTGCATTAGGCTAAAATTGCGGGTACCTTGCTCTTCCACCCCTTCTGTTGTTGCATGTTGCATCTAAACTCAGACTCGTTTTGTTGCTCTCAAAATAAACCATGAGCTACAACCAAGGTTTCTTTGTGGCTTACCACTCATGGTGGTTTGGGGAGAAACAAACCATGAGTCTGGGTTTGGACATGATGCTTAGTGAAACCATGGCTTTGCTGCCGACAACACAGAAGTAGCAGCAAAGCAGCTGCAATTTTAGCCCTATGCACCAGTATGCTTTGTGTTCATCTTTAAATGATAGTTAACCGTGGTTTGAAGTGACATGGGAGCAAGGCCAGTATGTTTTGACAGCCTGTAACTTCAAATAATTTGATTCCAGTCTTTTCTTTCCATACTTGCCTGTTATTTTTTCTTAGAGCTGTTACTGTAGAATTTTCAGCAAACTGCTTTTCCTAGTGTGGAGGGGCAGAAGTGCTGTGTGCTGGGCAGTAAATGTCACCACTTGCGTAGGTGGATATAATCCTAAGAGGTTTTTTAATCTATGCATATATGCCATAGGTCACCAGAGCAAAATTTAAATGCCACCAAAGCATTAATGTCATTTCTGTAGAGGGCTATTAAGTACAATTTTCCTGCAATAAACATTATCTCTAAACTATAATGGAATATTCCTGAATAATGGCCATTTTTGTCAGATCATTCCCTCCCCATTTAGAAATGCAAGTTACCTCATGATGAGCTTGCATACTATCGAAAGGATGGGAAAACCCCACTAATGCTTAATCATAATCCTACTACTAATGTTTGTTAAGACATTAAATATTTTACATTTTACTCCTGAGATCATATGAGATGAATTGAGGTGAATGATCATTTTTGTAGCTAAGCAAAAATAAAATAAAAGCATAATTGAAATTAGGACAAAAAATACGGAAATTAGTGTCTAGGACGTTTCCATAAAACTTTCAGCACATGATCCTTTCTTAGCAAAGTTGGGGGCTACATTTTTTAAAAAAATATATTATAGTTATATCCCACTCTTTCCTACAAGGAGCTCAGGGTGGTGCACTTTCCTTTTATTTTGCCAATACCTGTGAGGTTGGTTAGGCTGAGATCCTGCAACTGGCCCAAGGTAACCCAGTGATCTTCATGGCTGAGTGGTAATCTGAATCCTGGTATCCAGGGTTCAGTATCAGGGTTGGGCTATGCAGGTAGTATTCAATACATGTGGGCATGTCTGGTTCAGGGATCAGAGCAGATGGAGCACACAGGGAAGGTGGGTGAGATTCTTCTGTTTCTTGAGTGTACATACATTCAAGTACATACGATAAAACTGCCACTTTGTGGCTATCTTTTCATGGAAAGCAAGATAAATGTAAGGCTTTTTATTTTAAAGATTGGAAATTGGCTGACATGGTGGCATTATATTTCTGCTGTTTCATTATTTCTCTGGCCTTGCACCAAATAGTTACTTTAATCTAAAATGCTGCTTTAGCAAACACTTGTGCATTTGTTTCCCTGCAAGGTGAATCACATCTTTTATTGGTTGGAGACCCTGGAACAGGGAAGTCTCAGTTTCTGAAATACGCAGTAAAGATTACTCCGCGTTCTGTACTTACAGCAGGAATTGGATCCACAAGCGCAGGTAAAATGAGACATCCAAATGCACAATCAACTGCGGTTGGAATTTTTTTTTATATCGGGGGAGGAGGCAGTTGACAATTACCTTCTGAAAGTATCTACATCTTTAGGTTGTAATGAAGGAGTGGATTTTTTTTTTTTTAATTCAAATGCAATATAACTCTTGGTTTCTGTAGGAAACAGGACTTGTGTTTTGAGTCCTACCTCAAGATGTTGATGTATTTATACATGACAAAACATAATCTTTTTATTCCCAGAAGGCTCGATAGAACATGTGCTTTGCACACAGAATGCCCTAACTTTAATCTGCAAGCTCTTAATTTTAAAGGACTCTTCAGAACGTAAGAGTAGTTCTGCTAGATCAGACTGAGGGTCGATTTAGTCCAGCATTCTGTTCCCACAGTGGGCAAATAGCTATGGTTAAGCTCACAAGCAGGACATGAAGTCAGTAGGTTTCTTCCAGTTTCCCATCTGCTGGTACTCAACCTTATTGCCACATAGCCTTTATCCTCAATTTTTAATCCAGTCCCTTTTAAGTCATCGAGCTTGGGGACCATATTTTCACACCCTGTTGTAGCAAACCCCAGAGTTTATATTTTACAATACTTCCTTTTGTCTGTCCCGTACCTCCTGAAGTTCAACTGCACTGGATGAACCCAGGGTGTCTATCTAGTATTATGTCATGGAGCAGGGCTGTGTAAGGAACCTAGGAGGCCATTGCCAGTTGGGCAGAACTGGAATAAATGTCATCTGTCACAGTGAAACTTTTCTAATATTTCGGCCCAGTTGTGTTTTCTCTTTGGGAGGACCTAAGAAGAATATGGGACACGGGTGGCACTGTGGGTTAAACCACAGAGCCTAGGCTTGCCGATCAGAAGGTTGGCAGACAGGGTGAGCTCCTATTGCTCGGTCTCTGCTCCTGCCAACCTAGCAGTTCGAAAGCATGAAGTGCAAGTAGATAAATAGGTACCGCTCCGGCAGGAAGGTAAACAGCATTTCCATGTGCTGCTCTGGTTCGCCAGAAGCAGCTTAGTCATTCTGGCCACATGACCGGCTGTACGCCGGCTCCCTCGGCCAGTAAAGCGAGATGAGCGCCGCAACCCCATAGTCATCCATGACTAGACCTAACGGTTAGGGGTCCCTTTACCTTTTTAAAAAGAATACACTTTTATCTCCCAATGAGACATTTAAGATCTTGTTTGGCCTAGGAACTCAGTTCCCCTTCCTTCCCACACTATATAGCATCAAAGATAAAATAATGATACTGTGTGCATATAGAGGCTTCCTGATGCTGTCCCAGGCACCTTCAGTTTCTGTTGCTTTAAATTCTATTTATCATGTTTCATGCAATGGGCCAGTGTGTGGGAGGTCTACAAAGCGTAAGACCCTGTCTCAGACCAAGTATGTGGCTGGCAGGCTGATAAATCTTTTAAGCCACAACTTATACATAAGCCTGACTGCTTGATGAGGACTACTGTAATGCACATACTTTTATTTTGGTGCGGTGGAGGATTTGAGTTTAGTGTCCATGCATCTAGGCCAGCACAAACATTTTAGTCCTGTATTTCTTTCTGTGGTAACACTGCATGGCATGCCACGAACAGCGTATGTGAGAAGGGGGGGGACCCCACAGTACACGCACAATAGTATTCCACACAAACATTTTGATGCTGGACTAAATTGTATTGTTAAAAATCATATGTGCCTTGAAAAGGCAGCTGCGGTTTATGCTATGCTTCCTGCTTTCCAAACAGAGGCTGTTTAGAATAGTCTTGCATATGTACTGAACAAGTAGTATATTTAACTTCTTCAGCTCAGTTGGTTAGAGCGTGGTCTGACAACGCCAAGGTTGCAGGTTCGATCCCCGTAAGGGACAGTTGCATATTCCTGTATTTCAGGACTTGATGATCCTCAGGGTACTTTCCAACTATTCTATGAGATATCTAACTTCATGTATTTCCCTCAACCACACCCAGCCTGCAGGGGAGGAAAAATAAATAAATGTTTTAATAACATGCTTAGTGTGGCCTAAGCAAACCCTCAGAATTACTTAAAAATAATTTTTATTTATACATCCACTCAAATACTTTTTCCTTATAAACTTTCTACAGAATGTGGGGATTTTAAAACAAATTCTTCACATGTTGAATATGCAATTCCCGGGAAATCGTTTCTGGTGATGGTGTGTGTGTGTGTGTATGTGTGTCTCTGTGCTGTCTGTCTACATCCTAACACATACATAGCGCTGAAAGTTAAGTCGGGTCACATGCAGTCCATATGAGATTCTAACATAACATTTAGTGAATTTTCTGATGTTGACCATCCTTTTGAAGCAGAAGGCAGTGCATCTGTAGAAAGGAGTGACTGAAGGTTTGGGTTGCTGCTCTCTGCATCTGTCAGTTTTTCAGTGTTGTCCTCCCAATTAATGTGGAATCTTGTGACCCTGGGGTTAGATGCCAAAATATTCCTCTGGAGCTGCAAAACAAGGACATTCACATCAACATTTTGGAGTTGCATCAGACACTCTTGACTTCTGAAGCCATCTTAGAACAAATTCAGGACAAAGCTCTTTTTAAAATATAACTTGCTGATTTATTTCTTAGCATTTTAATTCTATGTAACAAGAGTATTTTAATAGATAAGCAAAGCATAATAACTCCTACCTTAGAAAAATCTGGCTTTACCGGAGGATTTTCTCTCAATTCTGTTTCAGTATATTCATTGTTCACATAATAGCCAACTCTAATAAATTCTTGACCTCTGTAGGTGCAGGTGATTAACACAACTGTGACTCCTACAGCATCTGCATCAGGAATTAGTCCTGGATTAGGAGCATCTGCCTGCAGCAAAAAACAAAACACAAGATTGACCAATGCTCCCCCACTTTTTTTGTTTGTTAAGGAAACCACTATGCTCACAATATAAAGAGATTTGGCACAGTACTTATTGATGCCGATTGAACTAAGAAGCACAAAAGTTCTAATCTTCAAAGACATATACTTCAGGTTTTCAGTCAAGGACCATCCTGTAATTGTTTCAGCTCCTTAATATGGATTCCAAGCTCATTTTATTTTTTGTGAGGTCTTTTAACTTGTTACTAGATTTTTTTGTTGGTGGACTTCCTTTAGTAAAACAAACCAGGTTGTACCCAATCTGCCTTAATTTTTTACCCAAAAGAGCAAACATCACAGCTTTTAGCTGTGTGGATTCACCCAGCTATTTACATAAACACACACATACCTCGTCTGCACATAATGTTAAACCATGGTTCATTTGAATATCTGAACCCTTCCCAGCGGACTAATCATTTTTTTCCTGGCAACAAATCATTATGTGAGGCCAGTTTGTTGTTGGCGTACAAACCACAGCTTGTTTTAACTATGGTTTGTCATGTCTGAACATAGCAGCCTTACCTAACCATGCTCTGCTTAGTAGCTCCAGACTAGACACACACCAAGCTACAGAGGCACAAGACAAGAGCCACTGGGTAACAAACCAAACTTTGGAGAAACAAAACATTGGCTTCTTGAACACATCATGGTTAAAACCAGCTACATACAAATGCAACTACGTGACTGTGTAATAATCCCCTTGCAGAGAGATGCACAGAACTAGAGTGTATTAGCTTAGCAAGTGCAATCTGTGCCACAATTGCAAGTCACACAGTGTTCAGTGGCCTCTAAACGCACTTGTTTCCCCCTTTCCTGAAGAACACTCCGCCCAAAAATCATTGTGTGCTCTTAATATTTCTGTGCAGATTTTTGGCCCCACAGAGGTCCCAATGAGGCTGACAAATTTTATGTATGCATCTATATTGCCGCCAATTAAGGAGGTGACCAGAAGCAACATATAACCATTAACTCATGGGTTCAGATAATGTTAAAAGCCGTCTACAAAAATGACATTCCTTTACAGCCCTCTTGATGATTTGGAGACTGGGCTAGATGGGCCCCCTAGGGTTGTAAATTCCAGAGCCCAGGCACATTTACAAAGGAGTCAGCATCCTGCACACCCACCACTTGCATGTCAGAAAGCAGGAAGACACACAGCCTCCCCTGAAAAGTATCTAACTCATACTCAGTGTGAGCAGTTGCAAGTCTGATGGCCAAAATATTACCTACGATTGCACGTACATAGCTTATGTTACTGTATTCATGAAAAATGCACCAAAAATCGTTCCTCTAAAACACACACACAAAAAAAATCCTACTGAAATTAAAAATTTTACCCCATATACAGTATTTCCCTCCCTCCCTTCTATTCCCAGAACAGATTTTTCTGTAGCAACTCTCTCTCTCTTCTAGAGCAGAGCCAACTTACTGTTTATGATGCTTGCTCACACGCTTGGGTATGTATGTCCCCATGTTTTTGGTTAAAAATCAGCACCCAGAGGAAGAGCTGTCCAGCCTTGGGTTAAACATTAGATTTGCTACCCTTTTAAAGCAAAGGGCAGTGCTGAATTTGTGACTGCTTGTCACAAAAGTAGCCATCTGAACATAAACACACACAATGTTTTAGAATTTCCTTAATGTTTAAAAGCAGACTTGCCTGAAATACAAACATATGTCTTCCTGCAGGAACAGGGCCCACCAAAACTGAATCTAGAACTTGATCGTACTCCTCGCTCTCTGCGGAGCCCACGTAGATAATTTTCCATTCCAAATCTACATTAGAAGAAGAAAAACCTTTTAGTACTCTTGCTTTACCTAAAATAAAACACATAAAAATTGTAGCCTCTTAACATTAGTAAAGCCAGTTGACATTAACTCGATGATTTTTACATTTATTTGAAAGCAAATATTGAAAACCAGCAGGGCTGGCTGAAAATAATTAGTATTTACACCCAAGGAAATGTTTTACAATACTGAAAATTTGTTTTGAAGAGGTCTGTTGATACTAGCACTTTTAAGTGTTGTTCTAGACAACTGTAGCATTCTGCTCAATTACTGCATGACTTCGTACTATTTAGTAGTTGAGGCTGTAGACCCTAACCTGTTACTTGCGAGTAAACCCTGCTGAATTCAACAGGACCCCACTAGACAGTAGGTTAGGATAGCAAGTTCTGGAGGAGTCTTTAAGTATTCTTCCTGCCCGCCTAGGGCAAAGACGTTTCTGAAGGGTGGCGGCAGAAGTTGCTAGCTACCTCTAGTAGGGAAAGTGTTGCTGACCTCACTACCCCGGGAGGGGGCAAGGGTGGAGGTCCGAAGAGAGGCTTGTTAGGCTATCCACACGAAAAACAAAACACCCACTACAAACCTCCAGGGCGTTCCCCAAAGCGAACTTCCGTCTGAAAGGGGTGTCACAATTAAAAAGTTATGCAAACGTAAAGTAGTACCAGAAGTACTTTTAAGGCCATTTAACACTTTTTAAAAAAGGCATCGTTAAAATTCTGTGTTTTTTTTCCCTAAAGCGTTTTAAACATGTCACACACACCCCTTCGTGCCAGCACTAAAAGCGGATGAGTGGAAACCGCTTAACTTGCAGGTGTTCTCAGCGCCGCCGCCCCCCCCCCCCCGCCCATCTGTAGCACCCCTGTGGTTCCTTTGCACTGGGTAGTTTGAGCCTCTCCCGGCTCGCCTCCCCCCACCAAAACCCGAAGCGTGCGAGGTGTTTCCGTTGAGCCCTCCTTCTCTCGCGAACGCGCCCCGCCGCCCCCTCCAACACGCAGCAGCAGCAGCAGCAGCAGCACAATGCTGGCAACATGGCTGCTCCCAGCGCTCAAACAAGTTCCTTGCAACTTAAAGGCTTCCCTTCCTCGCGAGCGGAAGACCGGAGAAGCTGGGCGCACCGTGCGGGCGCTGCCGGGTTGGGTGGGAGAGAAGGAGGCGACGGCGGCTGCAAAGCCCACCGTCCTTCCGTCACGCCAGATGCAGAGGTGGAGGAGGAGGAGGAGGAGAGGGAGCAGCAGCGAGGCCTTTGCAAACTTTAAGCCTGGGAAGGGGAAAAGCCCGAAAGGGCTTGGCCAGCGCCGAGGGGGCGAAAAATCCACCCCGGGCAAACTCACCTTCGGACAGGTCCTCGATGCACTCGAACGTGATCTCGAACTGGAAAGGGTTGTAGAAAGGAGAAGGGTTGTCCAGCACCACGACGTTGTTCACCTGAACCTTTGCCATATTTCGGGGAGGGGGGGAGGGGAGACCCGCAAACAATAGTCGCGGCGTGTTACCGCAGCCCAAGAAAAGTCCAGGGGGCTCCCCTTTTGCAGGGCGCGAACCCCAGCGCCGGCAAGCGAGCACGCTGAGAGTTAGGAAACTTTGAGGTTTGGGTTGCTTTAAAAAAAAAAAAAAAGCACCACCCAAAAACTCGCCCTTCTCCGTCTTCCCCTTTCTTGTTTTCCTCTCTCTTTTTTAATGTTGCACCGAGAGCACTCCACACTGTTTTGCAGCTTTCCTGTTACACTAAACTACAGCCCATTCTGCTCTGTTAACTGGCAGGGCTGGCTCGGATTGGCTGCACGCTGAGCTATGGCCCTCCTCCTGCAGCCGAGGCTTCCCCGAAAGAGCAAGATGGGCTCCCGTAGCCCGAGTGGAGTGGGAAGCTTTAGCTGGCGCTCCACCTGCTGGACCAGAGGAGGGTGAAAGCGCTGGAGAGCGAAGCGATCGAGGCTCTTCAGAGAAGTGAACTTGCAAGAAAAAGGGTCTTGGCGTAATTGAAGCGAAGTGAAAAGAAGGCGGGGGGGGGGGACAGTGCCCATGTTGATTGCTCCCCCCCCCGAAAAAAAAAGAATAAATGGTGGGCTTTATTTTAAACTAATGATTGCATGTATGTGTTTTTAGGATGCCTCCATACCTCTCAATATTCTGTGGGATGGATTTGTGCAGTTAAAGTGGATTAAAGCACACACTCGGCCTAGTGCAACAAATCCTCTTTTAAAAAGAAACAGACCTTTTTTTTGCGAATTGGAAAGTGAGTGAGGAGTGCATTGAAAAGTGTGGAATAAAAGAGTGGTGATCTGCAAAGTGCATAAACACACCACAACCCCCCCCCCCCATGGAGGGGCTGAGCCAGCTGAAGATCTGCTGGACTACTACCCCGGCTGACATGTGGAACAAGACCGTGAATGTAGGGGCTACGCCACTCCATCGGTCCATCATTGCCTGGCCCAGGGTTTAGATTGCTCTCCAAAATAGCTCCCACTTGGTTTCTGGATTCAATTTAAAATCTTCGTTTTTGACTTTTAAAACCCCAGATAAATAGTCTGGGCCCAGGTTAGCTTAAGAATTGACTGGTCCCACATAAATCTACCAAAGTGCAGACTCCTCCTCAGAGGGCTTGTCCACACTGAATTTTAATGTGCACTTGGAGCTGTTTGTGTCTCTGTTTTTTGGGTGGTGTCTACATTATGTCTTCAAGTGGCACAGACTGAATTTGGATTTTGGATGGGAAACATTAGGATAGATTTGGGAGGCATAAAATTGTACTTATGTACATACACAAACACGCACATGGAAACAGCAGTCCACATAAGCCTTAATGCCCTATTGTGGACACCTCCAGAGGCCCTGCTTTTGTGTGTTCTCCCCTTCCGAAACACAGTAGGTGGCAACATGAGCCAGAGCCTTCTCTGCAAGGGCATCAAAACTGTGGGACTTCATCGTTTGCCTTTGTTTTCTTGCTAACTTTCAGATGCCAGACCATGGTAGCTCTCTTTTGGAGGTCTTTCAGATTGCCTTGATTATCCCTTTGTCTTTTTTCTGCTGCTCAGGTTATTGTTGCTGCTAATTATCTTTTCACTGGGTGTTTTAAACATATGATATGTTTTTGTAAGGTTATGGAAAGATAGGATTCAGGCAGTTGGTAACAGGAGCAGTCTATATTTTCTAGTGATAGGTGGCATTTTCTTGTGGTTGCTTGTTGGCTCGCACAGGAAGCCTCTATGGAACCCCCAGAGGGACAAACTAGGGATGACAATTACAGGAACCACCTAGTGGTTGTTCTCTTGCACTACAACATTTTAATCGTGTCATTGTGTTGCTTATGGACATGTGACTTATAAGCCATTGTCACTCACAGGCCAGCTCTTTTTTAAATTGCAGTGTGAGGAGGAAGTCCCAGGTTTCATTTCTTGCTGCACACATGTGAGTCATAAAAAGCTTTAATGGTGCAATTGCACCTCTTTAACTTACTACCCTGGTTGAGCATACCAGGTGTTTACTTGCACAAGTGCACTCCACAGCTGTTGATAAGTACAACAGTCATTTTACCAGAACTTACCCACCCTTTGCGTAGCTCAGCAGACAGCAACATACTCAAAAAAGAAACCACCAGAGCAGCAGAGATAAGGATGCACTGCTGCTGTGCTCTCTTTCGTAAATGCAACTGAATTTCAAATTTCCTTTGACAAATGAATGTGAATTGATTTCCCATTAGTCTATTTATACTATAGAATATCATGAATGATAACATACCAGATTTAGGGTGCAGGCAGGTGTAATGTAAAGAGAGAACTTGCAGGAGGTCCCTTAACCAAGGGACTAAGTCTGGCTTCCATCCTTGGTTTGCATTTTGAATGACAGATGTATATATTATCAGTGTTCCTGTTGCACACCACCCCAATCTCTGAGCAATGTGAGATTACGGGGGTTCCACGCACTTATTCAGGGCTTGTGTTTCTTTTGGAATGAGAGACAGTGGAGAATGTGGTGTCTCTATGTTATATGGTTTACTTACACATATATTCAACCTGAGCCTACATGTAGAGGTTCACAGAATTAACACCCCCTCAAATGGTCTTGCTCCTCTCATAGCCACAGCCTTCTATTCCAACAGAAATCAGGAATGGTTCTGTCCCCCAGCTGCCCAGCTTGCAGCCTTGCTTCTACTTGCTAGTTCACATAACTCAACTCTCAACTCTGCCCTTTGTCTTTCTAACTACCAGTGAGTTGAAGGAGGGGGGGTCACCCCTTATTCATCTGGTACAGAGACACTTCCTTTGTTACCTTAATGACCCATCCTTACCTCATCAGGAAGTTAGCCTGGTTCCTCCAGGAACTGAGTCTGTGCTGGATCCAGAAATTAGAAGGAGGCTCAGGCATACAGCCTACACATACCAATACATACCCCCCCCAAAAAAACTCATAACACTAGTTTCTCCATCAGTTTTCCCGCTCACACATGCTCCAAGCAGGCTGCCCACCTCTTAATTTTTTTTATATAAAAAGATCTGCATGTACTCGGGTAAGTAAGTTGTTGTTTTGCCTTGTTAATTAAGAAAATGATTTTAAAAACAAACAAACAAACAAACAAACACTAAACTTCCATAGGGAATTCTGAGGAAGTTTCATGGTAACAAAAGGCACTAGCTGCACCAGGTCTGTCTTCACCAGAAATTGTACTAGTGTCACCTTTACTTATTTTAGGCTGACCCTTGTTAAGCCTTGTTCAAATGAGATTGAGCCAGGGTTGCTCAAACAACACTTTCCTATTCCAAAGGTTTAACAGTGACTGCTGTGAAAGACTCTGGAGAGTGGAACTTGGAGGCTGGAGCCCTCGTGCTGGCTGATGGGGGACTTTGCTGTATTGATGAGTTTAACAGCATCAAGGAACACGACAGAACCAGCATTCACGAGGCAATGGAACAACAGACCATCAGTGTGGCCAAGGCTGGGTAAGTAATTTTTTTTTTAAAAAAGGGCCATGGATGCTAATTTATTTCACCACTCTTGTATTGTTGTTGCACTCTTGTATTGTTGTTGCATGTTGTTGCTGCTCAAACAAACTTTGCAGGTTTTCAAAGAAGCCAGAAACCTGCAGTCTGTTTTCCAGAATGAGCAATGGACCTTCTTTCAAACTCTCTGGGGAATTTATTTATTTTTTAATCTGCTTCCAGCCTAACTGATGTATGTCCAGGAATATACATGAAACCAGAAAGCTAAGGAGTATAAAATTCCATCCCAGCAAATCCCAAAATTTCATCTGTTCTCACTATATGACAAGGTATTAGCCATTGCAGTGAGTGCTAAGTACTTCCATCAATTTTCAGACCTCTACCAGGTAGGGAAAAACACAGCTTCTGTTGACTGGCTGTTCGTTCCCTCTTTGTCTCACCACCTTCCCAACTTCCCGCAGTGAAGAGGTGAAACTGATCCCTACAATTGGTGAGTGCTGCAGCCCCATAGTCGCCTTTGACTGGACTTATCCATCCAGGGATCCTTTACCTTTTACCTTACTAGGCAGCATGCCCCACTGAACATAGTGGGGCTTGGCTTCTGAGTAAACATTCATAAGGTGCAAGAGCTAAGTGTACTTGTTCAGCTTTTACAAGTCACAAAAATGGGAGGGAATAATGTTCTTTGACTCTATGTTTGCATCTTATTGTACCAGTACTAGACTGGACATATACACAACTTTAAAATGACCACTATTGGGTACTATTTTCAGTGTGTTTTTTTTAAAAAAGGAAAACCATTTTTAGTCAGGAGAGCAATGAAACAGTTGTTTTGTGCTGCAGATGGAATTTAAGACTTTTCCTCCATTCCAAGTATGTGTTCTGGGGCTGCAACCTTTCACTTCCATATTTAGACATCCTTAAGGCATTACAGAGTGGGGGTCAACTCTTGATTTCTTTTTTGAATCTCTGTTGTTACTGGCTAAGAGTCAAAATACTTTCCCCATGTTATGTACTACAAATATGAAAGCTAAGATTCTTGGTGCTGTACTTGCTCCCTCTCAGTACAATGAGGTAAGAGCGAAGATGGCACCAACTGGAAATAGATCACTTCGAAGTCAGATTTAGAACAGCTGTCTAAATGTCTGCACTGAGAGAGTTATGCTCACTTGGACAAAGCACCCTTCTGTAGCTCTGAAAACAAACCTCGGGTCAAGGTCAAATGAATTAAGGGATGGGGGGGGGAATTGCACCATACTAAATGTTGTTATAGACACCGTTCTTATGATCGTGGTAGTTTGTATAGTGAGATTGTGTATATTTGCAAACATCTGTGTATTTATGAGTGTGCATGTAAGTGGAAGAACACAGACATGTCTGTGCATCAAACAGGCGTGTGTGTGTGTGCAAGTGGCAGAGACAACTGTGTAAGAGAGTTTGCATTTGCCCGCGTAGGAGAGAGCATGCAATTTTCCCCCCGGTGTTAAGATTGTCAACTTTTGATCTAAAAAATCCTTCCCCTCCCCACCCCGGTGATGCTGTGTAGTGAGACTTTCTGGTAGGTTGTAGAAGAGGGAGGATGGAGCTGGGTGGGTTATGAGCAGAATCTGGAGTATTCAGGTTTTTAAAATTGGCTTTTCACACTTTAGTTTTAGCTACCTGATGAAACAAGTTTACTGATCTAATGCTGGCTGATTAGCAACTCTACTAACAATTTAAAATTATAGATGTGGCCTCCAGTCCAGACAGGGTTCCTTGCTGGCTGCTGATCTTACCTGTTACCTATATTTTCAGTTCATCACATTCATCCAAAACCAGGGTTGTGGTGGTGGTATAACATAGTTCTGTGCCAATATCGATCATGTTTCTCTTCAGTTTAGTGTGCAAGCTGAACACAAGGACCACTATCTTGGCAGCAACCAATCCAAAGGGGCAGTATGACCCTAATGAATCTGTCTCTGTGAACATCGCCCTTGGCAGCCCTCTCCTTAGCAGGTTCGACCTTGTCCTGGTATTGCTGGATACAAGAAATGAAGAATGGGATCGCATAATTTCCTCATTCATACTGGAAAACAAAGGTAGCAGTGGCTTTTGCAATCAGTTATAGAGAATATATCTGAATCTCTACACTACCTAGACTATATATCCATTTGTGCTCATGCAGAATAAGTGCACCAGAGGGTTGGAGCCAACTATGGTGTAGTCATTATGAAGTTTATTGATTTCTACTCTGTGTCTTATTTTGTTAATGCAGTTCTTTCTGCAAACTCTTCTCATGCAGCTTGCCCAAGTGTGTCTGAAAAGCTGTGGACTATGGAAAAAATGAAAACATATTTCTGCCTTATAAAGAACCTGCAGCCGGTATTGACTGATGAAAGCAACTTGATTCTTGTCCGCTATTATCAGATGCAGAGGCAGAGCGATTGCAGGAATGCTGCGCGAACCACCATCCGCTTATTAGAGAGTTTGATACGATTAGCTGAAGGTGAGAGCTTGGGTTTCCTCTTCCTTTTCGAGCACTTACATCACACAAAATGAATTGGGAAACGTTTCATGGCAGTGCTGGAACCAGGTCATGCAGCTGATTGGACTAAACTCCTAGGTGCGTGTTTGAATGCTCCAGGGGCTACAACGAATGCTTGTTTCTATTGGCACTCAGTATGGTGAACCTCTAAAAGCATTTTATCCAGTGCCAGCAGCACCTGCATATATAGGGTTTCCATGCCCCAGCATTGTATGCTGTAGCTAGGCTATGGCTACTCTGGCTTGCAAATGTGTGAGTTGTAACATGGATTGAGAGGCTTTTAAATACTACACCCACGACCACGAGCCCTAATATGGGTAAGCAGTGCTTCAGTTGGTGGGTGTAAGTAAGCACCTGGAACCCCTGGAATCTCACACCGCTCAGAGGTTGAGGTGGTGTGCAACAGTACTTTTTAAAGATTTAAATCAAAAACTGTTGCTAGTGTAATTCCATTATCGCTTTCTAAATAGGTGGCATATGCATTTAATAAATTTAACCTAACCATCTGCTCATCAGTTTCAGCAACATTTGTTGTTGTTGTTTGTTTTTAGCACATGCTCGGTTGATGTTTAGAGATACTGTGACTGTGGAAGATGCAGTAACTGTGGTTTCCGTGATGGAGTCTTCAATGCAGGTGAGTTTGCATGTAGAGGCTGGCATCTGAAACAGTTCTTTGTGGTACATGTGATCGGAAGCAACCTTCACAACGCAACAAGGAGACCACATTTCCACACCTCAGAACTAATCTTCAACAATTCCTAACATTAGCCCTCAGTTTTGTACATTTGAGCCTGTAAATAAAATGCCTTCTGCTTCTACTGCCCTACCACCACCACTACTGAAACCATGATGGTGAGCAAGGCATCAGAGAAGAAGGAGAGCCTTGTGCAGGCGGAATGGAAGGTCCCCGTGTGTGTCGTTGTGCCCACACATGCTGCACTGAAGAAGGGTGCAAATGCCTGTTTTTATAAGCTAAAGATACAGGCTTAGTTTGATAGCAGTTTTATTCAGTGCTAGAAAACCTGCCGATCTGTGTGCTGTGTCATATAACCCTTTTAACGGCATATAAGTTTACACACAGACATATCTAATTAAAGTTCATTTGCATTGTATTTCTCTCTTCTTCTTTCCTATAGGGAGGTGCACTCCTTGGAGGTGTCAATGCACTGCACACATCATTTCCCGAAAATCCACTGGAGCAGTATCGAATGCAGTGTAAACTGATCCTCGAGAAGCTGGAACTCCAGGACATTCTGCGTGAAGAATTCCAAAGACTTGACAGGTGATAAACATTTATATGGGAGGCCAAAAAAAAATCCCTTGTAAATCACAGTGGATTCAGGAAACACATGTGCTATTGCAGTAGGCAGTAGCATAGGATGGCCACTAATAAACACTGTCCAAGGTATCAAAGTGACGATGCATGGTGCCAAATAATAACTCTGTAATTAGACAGTTGCTTTCATTTACTTATATGCTTACCAAAATCAAAATAAATAATTAGGGCTGTAAACCCAAACATAGATGGAGCAGATCCTGCTTTTCATAGGATCAGGGAAGGGGGGAATGTAGTTTATTTTTGTAAAATATATTTTGTTTTTGTTTTGCAGATTGCAGAATGAAAATTCGTCTCAGTTTCTGCAGTCCAAAGAGGCATCCTCAAACAATCGTACACTTGAGAAATCGGAGCAGATGTCTTGTCCGCAACATTCAGACCAAGAGGGCAATAATATACAATTGCAACCTGATGATCATCCAATATTCTCAAGCAGCCAGACATCTGATGATAACAGAGTAACAAAGGAATGGGGCAAACCCAGTGAATGCAGCAAGGACAGTAGCTTGAGCTGGTTTGACAGTATGACGGACAGCAACTCTGAAGCTGAGAAGAGCATTTATGAGTCTCCAGTTGCAAGAATGTCTCCAACTGCAAGAACGTCTTTGAAAGCCCCACACAACAAATCCTGCTCTAAAGAAAGAAATGACTTAAGCGAAGCCAAGCAAACCACACCAACAACAATAGCCCTGGGAAATGCTTGCAGACAGGCTGCCTCTAGTCTTGATGGGGGGAAGGCAACCAAGCCCACAAGCTTACCATCAGGAGCAAGTGACAAAGGCCCAAATGCAGCGGATTGTACCTCGCCTGATTTAGTGATTACTCACAGGGCCTCTAAGAAATGGCACAGGGAAAACATTGAAGGAGTTAATGGGTTTTGTGCAAGTACCCCAGATCCTAAGGTTGAGTGTTCTCCAACTTTATTTTCTCCTGGTCCAGCTGTTGTTCCACAACACCCCAGAACAGACTTGGGTGCTTCCCTACCTCACAGCATATTTTTAAGGCAACAGAAGTCTGCTACTTCAACCAGAAAGCGAAACAGAGGCCAAACAAATAAAGGTGCAGCAGGAAGTTCTACTAAACCTGAAATCCTGGAAGATTTGGGACCTGCGGCTGCTAAACTAGCTAAGTTTCAGCGTAAGCAGAAGCCAAAGCTTGCTTGGCCGCCTAAAAATGAAAATCATGCCCAATTGCCTGATACTGTCTGCAGCCCTCACACTTCTACCAAAACTGTGTCAAAGGTGGGGAAGCCAAGGGGAGAAGGCTGTCCTGAGAAACACCACAAGGAACACAATAGTATGGTGGGAAATAATAGAATGGAGAAACGCCCTTGTGATAACCAAAGAGAGGAGGAGGAGCAAAACAATTATTCACTCCCTTCCTCCACAAAAAAGGCAAGAATGAGAGAGGAAATATCAGATGGTGCGGAAACGAAAAAAGTATGCTCCAGTATACTGGCAAAATTAGCCAGCTTTGCCTTCAAGCCATCAGCTGAATCAAAGCCAAAGTCTCCAGTTTTGTTGCATGCCACCAGTAATGACAGGGACAGACAGAGGGAGCCATTGGAGGCCCAAACCTCCAATAGCATGGAGCACTCAAGGAAGTGCTTTGAACTGGGAAGAGCCAGCACTGGCACAGGAAAATATTTGTTCTCAATAGCTGATTTTGATGACTCTACCCTAGACTTCGACTGGGATGAAGAGAGCAAGAGGAAACTCAAATCTTAAAACAGAACTTCTGCTTCCTCCTCAAAATGGCACTGCAAAATGCTGAAAATCTGTTTTAATCTTGCCTAAATGAACCTACAAAATGGCCTCTTTACAAAGGCTGGGATCCTGAGCTTACTCCTGCTGGTGGAATCATCCTCTGAGCAAAGTTCCACTCGTGTGATACTTCTGTCAGCAGAACAGGGGAAGTGACATTCAGTAATTTTCTCCTTCCTTTTGTAGTCGCCCCCCCCCCCCCGCTCTGTCCCAAAAACCTTGTTTAGACGGTTCTCCAAAGCAGAATGAGACATGGGAATGAAGAACTGGAGAAAATGCCTTGACCCTTTCTGCCAGCAGAATCATGCACTAGATCCGAGTCCCATCAGTGAATGGAAGGATCCTCTCCATTCACAGAAACCTAGTTAGAATTCAAGGTAATTTCAAATAACATACAGGTTTTCTAAATCTTGGCGTCCTTAAATGTGGTACTTTTAGGACACCCAGACTGCTGTCCTCAAACAGAAGTTAGTAGACTGCTATGGAGTTAGCAGACTACTGTGTTGAAGGTAGTAGACTACTATGGAGGATTGCCTTGAGGCAAGCATCAGGTCAGGTGCCATTGCAACTAATTCCTCTTTTCCTCCAAGATGTCTGATTCCACTGACTGTTTTGTTGGCATATTTTGGATATCACTTGGTTAAACCGAGGGAGGAATAACCCCTGACAATGAAGCAGACGGTTTTTTATTTAGATTTCTCCTTCAGTCAGTTTACTGCACAAATGCTTGATTCCACCAGGTGTAATTATAGTCATCTTCCTATTAATACCTCCCACCCAAGAAAAATCATGCCTTTAAAAACAGCTATTGCATAGTTTTCTCTTCTCCACCTTCCTTTTAACGCTTGCTGCATTGCAATGCTTAGGCCATAAAGCACCTCAAATCATTTATCACAGACTGGTTCCATTTCAGAATGTGGCTTTTTGGCTATGCCTTTCATTGTCTTCCAGCTGCGAAATTTACATAACATTTTGTGGCGTAAGTAACACATCACAGCTTTTTGTGCAAGGACTATGAATGACCTCTGTTCATCTAGTAATACAGATTAACCCAAAGCTGTTTGGTTCATGGTATTTTACTAGAGAATTTCATTTAATTATCTGCTGTAGGTACCTCAACATAAATTAGTTTTTTCATTGTTGTATTATATTACAATAATTGGGGGAGTACATACGTATTTGTTCAATAAGGGTTTTTATTTTTTTGCCCAGTCCAAAGAAACTGCACAGCTTAAAATGACTGATGGAGGAGATGGGCTTTGGCACCATATATACGCTATTTAAAATCTGTGATCTTCATTGCTATCCTTCAATAAAGTATCAGTTAGCAGGTTCCTACTTTGCCTTGATCTAATTATTTAGTAAATGCAAGTAGTTTCACATGGGTGTGTGAAAAACTGAGTAAGTATTGGACACATGCCCTTAAAAGAAAGAGATTTTCTTTGCATTAAGGAATGCATAGGCAGTAATTGTTGAAACAATGATATAAAGCGCATAATTCCATTAAAGTTACAGGTTTGTACATGTATTTGAATTGCTAAAAAGGCCCCCCCCATATCCAGTGGCAAAAAAGACTGTATATCTAATCTAAATCTTGCTGCAAGTATCAGTAGTATAGCGACTACAAAATGTGCACTGCACTGTATTTACCTGAAGCACATGGGCAAAGGGGCTGATCCTTTGCAAGTCTCCCATTCTGTGTATTTTAAAGAGAAAAGTTGTGTACTAAGCCCATGCACACATATTTCAATCTATGTAATATGTTACTATGTATTTCATACAGATGTCTAACGAGAAGCAGATCTAATATGGCATTTATTCCAAAGATGCCTATATATGGATACACAACACTTTCCTTATGGCTTACTTGGGCACAGTCCACTTCAAGAAAATCCTTCCTTCCTTCCTGTGATGCTTCTGTTAGGATCCCATCCATGTACCATTGAAATTGTCCTTTCGCAGCCATAATTGTTGGCTTATGTACTGCTAGCCAACTGGTCCATATTTGAAGGAATTAAAGTATTGTTGAGCAGTACCATGGATCTATAGCTAAATGCCAATTGCATAAATCATGTTACCTCTCAGACGTGATTTGCTTCTCATTTATCGTGCATGTGCTTCCACTATTAGTGTGGAAAACTAATAAGTAACCAATAGCACAAGGTGCAGAGAAAGTGTGTCCTTATTTAGGCTGGGAATCCTACCAGTGGAGTTTATCCCTGTCTTTAAAATACGGTGGTGATTTAATGTGACTGGCATAGCTATGTTGTACTGCTTCCATCAGCTAGATGGAAGTTGTAGTTCAAAGCCTCTTCAGAGCACCAGGTTGGGAAGGCTGCTTTAAGGTGCTGAATTTGTTTCCTAAGGTACCATATGCATTGGATATTGATTGGCTGGTTGGTTGAAAATCCAGCTTCTTCTGTGTTCCAGTTTATAAGATTGGGATACAGTGGTGCCTCGCAAGACGAAATTAATTCGTTCCGCAAGTTTTTTCTTCTTGCGAGTTTTTCATCTTGCGAAGCACGGTTTCCCATAGGAATGCATTGAAAATCAATCAATGCGTTCCTATGGAGACCGTCTGGGGACAGAGGGGAAGCGCCGCGCGCCTTCCCCTCTGTCCCCGGACCTGTTTAAAGCAAGGGGCGGCGGGGAGAAGATTGCTTCTCCCCGTTGCCTGCCCCGCAATCTCCGGGGACAGAGGGGAAGGCGCGCGCACCTTCCCCTCTGTCCCCTCTTTTGAAGCAAGGAGCGGAGGGGAGAAGATCGCTTCTCCCCGTTGCCGCCCCTTGGTTCAAAAGGGGTCTGGGGACAGAGGGGAAGACGCGCTGCGCTTCCCCGCTATCCCCGGAGCTTGCGGGGTAAGCTTCGTTTTGCGAAGCAAGCCCATAGGGAGATGCGTCTTGCGAAGCGGCTAAGAAAACGAAAAACTCCTTCGTCTAGCGAGTTTTTTGTCTTCCGAGGCGTTCGTCTTGCGGGGCACCACTGTAGATTATTTTTTGAACTTTAGGGGCTGATCCACGTTCAGGGCTGGTGTTTTTTAAGACTGGTATTGCTCCTTGCCTCCTTTTGATTCATTCTGTGCTTGCCGCTGCCTTGAATGGATGGATACACAGTGAATGGCTCTCCCTGCCAGGGTATGGCATGGGAAAGAGAATTAGGCATAAGGAAAGAAACAGGCTATGTAACACACAGTGGGAGGTGGAGAATCAGTGATGGCAGAGGATATATTTTGGTAACCTACTTAGAAGTTGCTGTTGCTTTTACAATCAAGCAGTCTATAAACCCTGAGTACATAATGTTTAAAAAGACATCTCAAATGCCACACAGATCATCCCACTTTTTATTGTGCTTCCCAGTGGCAGGTAGTATGGACTCGAATTATCAATGTGCTCCATGGTGAGCAACAATTGCATTTGCAAAAATCCCCAAGGCAACCCTGCCTTGCAAATGCAGGGGCTGCAATGTGGATCTCGCCTAGGAGATAATTTGGTACTTTTCCACCTTTAGGGTAACAGAAACCAAGTGTAATGAGGTCCACAGCCCACACTTGGTTGATGTCCTGAATCTGGGGGTTACTGAACTTCGCAGCGTGTCTTCAAGTTACTGTATGTGTTGGTGTTGATTTCTGATCTAATCTCTACCCAGCCCTCAACTACTACTTACTTGCAGTGCTTTGTTGTGAAACAAATAGCTGGCTCCTTAGTGGCTGACTCTGGCTTTGGTGCACAATCTGTGCCCTGGTTTTGGTGCCCAGTGACGGCAGCAGCACCAGCAGTTCTCCAGTCTCTGCAGGACACTGACATAAGCAGAACATTTTCCCCTTCTCCGCACAATGAATGCACTAGAGCACATTCCACACAGGTGGGTCTCTGTATTCCTCCTGTATCCAAAGCTATGTAGAGTTCATGCTGAGAACCAGGGACAATGTGCTTGTAACAGAAGTGCATTGATGGACAAGACTGGTGTGACCTTTAGTAAAAGACAATCTCGTTCTAGATCATTTCAGATTATTTCTCTTAGTTGTACTTGCCATAAAAGACAAAATCACGCCTCCAGAATGGAACTGAAAGCCACGCTCTTAACAGCTTTCCTTATATCAGAGGGCTTTTGCTGTTAGAAATACAGCTGTGATTTTGCTATGCTGTTTTAAACAAAGGAAGAGATTTCACAGTTTTCTTAAGCATCATGTGTATCCTTTAGTCCAGTTGCTTGGATGTGTGTATGGAACAGCTCAAGAGTGAAGTCACAGTCAAGGCTTTAGTCAAGAGACTTAATGAATGACATCATTTGCCTGTGCTTTCTTTTTATCCCCTAGGCTTTGGTCTTTTTTCCCTTGTAGTTTTGTACCATTCTGGCTGAAATCCTATACACGCTTACCTATGAGTAAGTCTCATTGAATTAAGCGGGGAGGGGATGCTTCTTAACAGAGAGACGTAGGACTGCACTGCACTTATCAAAGACTGTTCTCTTCTTGATTGAGAAATAAATTCATGTATTACACTGGTCTGATCCTTGCAGCACTGCGTCAGCAGAAGATCCATTAATGTGCATGGGTTGTCTGTGAGTAGAGAACGCAGTAGGTCACACTGAAAGGCAAAGCTGGAATTCTTACTGAATAAATAAAGCATCAGTTGGGTCTCCCAAGTGATGGCAAGTAGTATTGCATATCATAGGGGATGCATTTATTGACGGAAAACTTGATATTAAATGCTCAGTATTTGTTGCAATTGAACCACAAATTTCATCAATAATAAATGATATGCTCTTTATCTGCTAGATACTGATATTTCCTGTTTTGTCTATTCTGAGAACAGATTGCTTTCTGTTATGCTTGAGAATGGGGGAGGGGGGAGAGATCTCATTGGAATCATAATTATTAATCCTTGACAGAACCTTGTGTAGGAACACATCCGCATTTATTTTATCAATGAAAGCCTCGCCCTCCAGCAGTTTTCCCACTGACCTTTCCTGTGCACTCCCCGCCGTAAACTGGCTTTGCATTTGCACCTGTGAGTGCTTATCACTTCGATGAATGAATAATTTTAAAACAAATGAATTGGATGCAGTGAACTAGGCCAGAGTTTACAAGGGTAGTTATCCTGCTTTCAGGCTCTGTTGGTAAGGACATCTTTTGATCTTACAAAGTCCCCCCTGCCCCTGGCCAAGAAAAAGTGTTTCTATATAACCTCATTTATTTGTTCACTGAAATAACAGTACTTGAAAGTGATTTAGTATGAGTGGAAAGTATACCTGGTCAGATGTTGCTAGATGCAAATATTCTCTCAATTTGGGGCTGTGGTGGCGGCGATGATGGAAATGGCATACCTTTGCATTACCCATGCTTTTTCATCCCTTGAGAACTGCGACATCAAAAGGGTGACTTTAATGTATGAAACTAGAATCAGAGCTCAAACACTGCAGAGAGGACTTTCAGAGCACCTGGTGAGCATAATATTGCCTTGGGCCAAGAGGTTTGCTCTCACTCGCCTTCCCCCGCGTTTACAGATGCTTATTTGGGGTATGGTTGGGGTTTGGAAACAATATTGTTTTAAGAAGTTGCATGTGTCAGCCACCAGAGGGCACTCTCCAACATTTAAAGTCTTCCTCTGCATTTTTTCAGCTGGTTTCTGCAGCCTTTGAGAGTATCCCATGGAAAGGTTTCTCTGTTAGTATTCAAGCTGTAATTTTTTTTTTAAAAAAAAACACTTTTATTTCTTTTTCTCTCGTGGATCGGTTCACTTGCTCGGAATAATTGCTAGGCAGAATTTTAAAAACAACTGCTGATTTACTTTTGCTTATCTGCTTTGTGATCGGGGTACTGCTGTTTTTGTTACGACATATGCTCAACCTGTATACCTAACAGCATAAGAGGATCCCTGTTGGACCATCCCAACAGGCTTCCTAGTGCAGCATCCTGCTCCCTACAGTGGCTCATCAGGTAGTCCACAAGCCAGACAGGTGAGGCAGACCCCGCCCGCCCCCCACTGTTTTCTGCTGTTGGTCCAAGCTGGATATCATTTTGAGCATGCTCACAAGTATCACTTGAACATTTTCAAGCATTTTCTAGCTGGAACATTTTGCTGTGCAAAAAAGAAAGAAAACAATTTGCACATTTTTAAAGAAAGTTGTTTTAAAAGTTTGCTTTTAATATTGGGTTTTAATGCTGTAACTCACCCTGGGACCTTTGGGTGAAAGGCAGGAAATAAATAAAAAATCATATTTTAAAAAAGTTATATCATAAAATTTATATACCGCTTTTTACAAACCTCAAAACGGTATACAAAAAGAATAGAACGATAAAATTATCAGTAAAAAAAAGAGTTAAAAGCAGCTATTTTAAAACATTCAAAAATAATTAAAGTCATTGATAAGATAAAAGCACATGCCAACATTCTACATATCTGGTTAGGTTTATCCAAACAAAAATGTTTTTAGCAGGGGTTGCGTGGCAGCGGTGGGCAGGGCGAGAGGCAGAAAGTGGGTGAAACAACTGGATGTGATTATTAAAGGTAAAGGTAAAGGGACCCTTGACCATTAGGTCCAGTCGTGACCGACGCTAGGGTTGCGGCGCTCATCTTGCTTTATTGGCCGAGGGAGCCGGCGTTTGTCCACAGACAGCTTCCGGCTCATGTGGACAGCATGACTAAGCCGCTTCTGGCGAACCAGGGCAGCGCACGGAAACGCCATTTACCTTCCCGCCGGAGCGGTACCTATTTATCTACTTGCACTTTGACGTGCTTTCGAACTGCTAGGTTGGCAGGAGCAGGGACCGAGCAATGGGAGCTCACCCCGTTGCAGGGATTCGAACTGCCGACCTTCTGATCGGCAAGTCCTAGGTTCTGTGGTTTAACCCACAGCACCACCCATGTCCCTTGGTATGATTCTTACTTTTGTACAAATAGGCCACATTCCAGCCGCATGCAAGCCTGAGGTTTCTGAACACAGAGATCCTCTCCATTCCCATCCAGGAAAGGCAAGAGGCGCTGTCACAGTTCAAGGATGCCTGGCAACCCAGCAACGGACCACTACCAGGCCTGAGGTTCACCACCCTTGGAAGGAAGAAGGCACTGTTGCCTTTGTTTTGCTGCCACTATGCGGGGGGGGGGGGGAGGGAGCCTTTAGGATGTAGTCATTATAACAAGTCAGAACACCAGTCTGTCTAGCTCAGTGTTGTCTACACTGACTGGCCTGACCCTTGGAGTCCCTTCCAATTCTGTGGTTCTTTGGGGTTCCACACAGGCAGCATTCTCAGCCTGAGGAAATGAACCTGGGACATTCAGCATGCAAAGCGGGTGCTTCACCACTGAGCTAGGGCCCTGCCCAGCAGGGATGACTTCTTAAGAGTCATTTGATAAGCAGGAGCCAGTAGTTGAAGCCTTTTCACAGCATGGAGCATTGCTCCACCTGCTAAGGTCTGCAAATCAGTGGTGAAAGGCACACCAAATGGAGCCAGTTGAAAAATTGGCAACCGCAGGGCGCTCATGCAGCATCCCACTTGGCTTCGAGGGGGAAATAACTTCCAGTACCCTTCACTAAGAATTCACAGATCAGCCTTTGCCAGCCTCCCTGATTTTTACACTACAACTTCCATCTGTCCCAGCTGGCATGTCAACTCCAAAACATCTCGATGGCACCAGGTTGGCAAAGGATGTCTTCAGTCATCATCTGGATATTTATTCTTGTCTCTCTAGCTTAATAGAGGCAGGCAACTGTGTTAATAATGCAGTTAATGCATGCATAGCTGCCTGCATATTTTATTTCGTCTCCTCTGGAGACAAGGTTGCAAGCCAAAGAACATTCATATGCTTTCAATTCTGCCGTTGCAGCAGAAGAGAAGGCAGCCACCATTTCTCCTGCCATTTCCTTCCCCAGTCCTGCTGTCCCCACCACCACTCACCTCACACAGGCTTCTGGGTAAGACCCTCACCTTGAAAGCAGCTGCTAGCTGTCTGTAGACAATACTGGACTAGATAGAAGGGACGTGGCTCAGAGGTAGAGCATGTGCAAAAGGTCCCAGGTATAATCCCCGGCATTGGGATTGGATGAAAATGTCCCCCATCTAAAAACTTGGACTGATGCTGCCATTCATTGTAGGCAGTACTGAGTTACATGGAACAATGCATATGGTAGCTTCCTATGGGCAAGTATACGACGATTCCTTGTGTAAGTTCTGGAAAGGGTCCTGGTCCTTGCCTTCTAATCAAGCATACTAATTAGCTGAACTTGGATTCCTTCAAGTAAAGCCGCTTAGGAAAGGAAAGAAAAAAAGGATTCCCTCACCCTGCCTCCCTTTGTCTGCTTTGTCCAAGGAGAAAGTGTCATTGAATGACATTTATTTTGCTTCTGCCTATGTAAGAAGATCCTTCGTGCTGGAGGAGCAGAAAGTGCTGAGGCAAGTAAATCTGAGGCACTTTCTCCAACATCGGATCACTTTCAGTTCTCCTTGTATTCACGTCACTGTGGACCTTGATGAATTCCCACTCCCCAAGACTGGAGGAGAAGGAGGATGAAAAAAACGTTGAAATGCAGGAAGGGCACTGAAAAAGCTCTTCCCAGGCAGCTATCCTATTGCAAACAGTACAAGTGATACAAAGACCTGTAGAAGCCCAAAAGAGAAACCACAGGCCATTCAAGCTAGATCTCTGAGCTTGTACGTGGTGCCCAGAATGTGGTGTGAGTTGTAAGTGCTACTGAAACAATTGAGAACAGTGAGCACAGTGCTATTAAATTAAATATATATGTAAAATGCCAATTGCCAAGAACATGCAAGATGGTCATCACATTCAACTTCAAACTGGTGAAAGGTATTGCTAAAAATACAGTTTCCCTTCCCCAGAATAAAGGGATTGGTAAAAAGGAAGTCAAAAGGCAAAGTCAAGAGGGTCTAATCTTTCCAAAATGCTTTAAAAATACAATATTCCAAGCTCAACTGGAGTACATATGGAAGATCAGGGAATGTACCACTGGGGCCAGGGGGATGCCACTGTGGTTAACAAGAGGGTCAGAGAAGCTACTGCAGGCGACACTCTGAGATTTAGTTCAGTTTCTGAACATCCTCAAAACTCCCAGGTTCACAGACACTTCTTTCAAACTAATGAGAACAAAAAGGAACACAAACTTTGCAAAGGAAAATGCACACAGACAAGAAAGTATGCTAAAAAGGAATTTGAGGTGCACATTGCTAACAGCATAACGGCCACCATCAGCAACATATTTAAATGCCTTAGTAGCAAGAGACTGTCTAGGGAGGCAGTTGGACCTTGGTGACACAGGAATCAAAGATCTGCAAACAGAGGAAAAGAAGATTGCAGAGAAGCTGAATTAATTATTTCCCTTTATCTTCACAGCAGAAGATATAGGGCCGATTCCTGAGCCTGAATTAACTCTAGGAGAGAGTGAGGAATTGAAGGAAATAGTTGTGACAAAGTTCTAGGCCTTATTGATGAAATAAAAACTGACAAATCACCAGACCTCAATGGCATTCATCCAAGAGTTGTGGGTAGGAATTGTGAAATAGTTAATCTTCTAACAAAAATATGTAACTTACAAAAATATGTAACATACAATGCACATTATAGCACATGGCTTCCCCCAAAGAATCCTGGGAAATGTAGTTTGATAAAGTTGCTGGAAATTGTGACTCAGAGAAGGAAACTGCAGCCAAAGCACCATTCAAGCAACAGTAATATATTTGAACTTTGCTTCTGACATGATGTTAATCTCTACATTTCTGGAGAAAGGCCCTTTGTGTTAAATTGACCCTTTCTAGACCACTCACTTTTCTACCATTTTTGCTTTAGGTATTTTTAAACTAAAAGCCTTTAGCAAGCAGCATACCATTGTGCTGATGTTCACCCAAGCGAAAGCAAAATCACTTCTTTTCATAACTACTGTATCTCCTTAGTGCCTCTGGCAGGAGGTTAGTAAATAGTCTTCTTCCAGATAGATCTCGGTTTTCCCCAATACAAACTGAAAAGCAGAATCAAACCTGAGCTGACATAATAAGTGCAGGTTGATTTATAGTGTGCATCGTCTATTGTGCATCTTAAGGAAGTACTAAGTTTTAATGCCTCTGGTGGAGCATGTCTGCAGCTGCCCAGCATTCTAGCCACCTCAAGGTTTTTCAACATGCAGTTATTAACCCATTAGGTTCCGATCAAGAGAAATCACTTGCATGCAGAAAGCTTGTCTTTGATTTTTGATGTTGGCTTCACAGGCTGCTCTATCCATTGTGGCAGCAACTCAAAACAACAACAAACTCAGTTCTCTGGGTGCTGATCCTTATGTAGCTAAAACAACACCATCTGCACCCAAGGAAGAAGTATCAGCAAGTTAAGGGAGAGAAGATATAAACTAATAAAACCGAAGCAGGGAAGGAAGAAGAAGAAGAAGAAGAAGAAGAAGAAGAAGAAGAAGAAGAGGAGGAGGAGGACTAGTTTGGATTTGATATCCCGCTTTATCACTACCCGAAGGAGTCTCAAAGTGGTTAACATTCTCCTTTCCCTTCCTCCCCCACAACAAACACTCTGTGAGGTGAGTGGGGCTGAGAGACTTCAGAGAAGTATGACTAGCCCTGTTATTCTAAAGCAGCAATGCAGCAGCAAGCAAAGGCTCTAGCAGCTCAGTCAGCTGCTTGTGGCTGGAAAGCCAAACAGGATGTTTGTGACTGTTGCCATGGAAACAAAGGGGCAGTCCATTCTCCTTACTGAGCACCGGATGTTAGCTCAGTGTGTGTGTCATATGACCTGTACTGGAAGTACATGGGTGGAGTTTATTCTTACTGCTGTTGAGTGCAGACATGTTTTCTCTGTACTGAAGTGAAAGACAGAAATAAAAGATGTAAATAGATTTCTGTCTGCTTCTTTCCCCTCCCTGGGGGACACCAAAGGGGAGAGAGAAGGAACGGTGTGTTTTTCTCACAGCCTGAGAAGAATCGCCGAGACCTCGCCAGCTTATCTGCCGGGAGTAGCAGCCGGGAGGTCGCCAAGGAATATCTGCCGGTGCCTACGCTGTGGCACATTCCTCTGACCCAGGCAGAATTCCAACAAGCCCAAGGTCACCCAGCAGCTGCATATGGAGAGGCGGAGACGCGAACCCGTGAACTCACGCAGTGTAAATAAGATGATATAATATGATGATTGTAAAAGATCAAGTTTTATTTATGTTTGTGAAAAAACCAATAAAATATTTTTTGGGGAAAAGCAAGTTAAGGGAAGCTCCCTTGGGGGTCCCGTCAAACTCCATGAAAATCCATTCAAATCCAATACATATACCCACTGTATTGGTATGAACCAGCCCCAAGTATATGAATCATAGAATCATATAGTTGGACGGGACTCTGAGGATGATCTGTTTCAACCCCCTGCAATGTAGGAATATTCAGCTGTCCCTTACGGAGATCAAACCTGCAACCTTGGCCAATAATTTACAGCCTGACAAATAAAATCCAACTGCTCCTCTTTAAGATTTTCTTTCTCAATTTTGAAATAAATAATATTCTTCACTTGGTATCGCAATAGACTGGGAATCAAAATTGCTTCAATGTCATAGGAAATATTATTTATTCCATATCACAATAGAATGAGAAGCAAGAAGTTCAAGACCCTTTTGTCCTGTGGAATATTTGGGTATACGTTGTACATTTACCTCAGCTGAGCATTGTCTATTTCAGTAGCCTGTTGTTCTTCAAATTATTAATAGAAAAGCCCTAATTTTGCCATTGGGAGCGGGTAGGGAATAACACCTCATTTTTGAACAGACAAACTGGGAGAGGGAATTGTTTAAAAGTCAAATTTGATGCAGGTTCCAGGGCCTCTGTGACATGTACGCATGGCATGCCTCTCAGAAAAACTGAGTTTTCTTTGTTTTCTGTTCCAACATGCAATTAATGGCAAGTATTAATCTGCAATTAAAGCTATCTTTGATTAATCTAATCATTAACTATATTAATGTATCCAGTACTAGCTGAAATCAAAGCTCTTAAGTCCATAGTTAAGGATGAAAGATTGCTTAATTTACTTCATAGTTGCTGCATCTTTAGGGTATTATTTGGAATTCAATGTAGCTTTTTCATATGTAAACTTACAGTGTGATCCTATACATATCTAGTTGGAAGTAAGCCACACTTAATTCAGTGTGACTCATTCCTAGGTATGTATATTGCTGCCTTAAATTCCATAAATGTATATTTCATATATCCTGCTATAATACAAGTCAACTACTTTCAATTGTAATATAACTTCAGATTTTGCCACAGAACTACTTCAAGGGCTATCCTATTTCATGGTTATTCCAGCAGTGCTTTCAACATTCCTGTTACGTGTTGAAATTCAGAATCAAGACCCCAGTTCATCAATTTGCAGTCACACACCCCTGATAAATATTTCTTTCCCTCGCCTTCTCCTGCCCCCCCCCCCGTGTGCATATGACTTCTTCATGCCAAAATATTGCAGAAGGACTTTAGATAAAGCTTATACAGCTCCAAATCTCTCTCTTTCTTGGCATTTTTTTTTTCAAAATTGGCAATTTTATAATTTTGCAAATCCCCATTATTGTTCTTAGATTATTATTTTTTTAGTCTGAATGTTGAATTCAGTCTGCTTCTCTGCAGCAAATGACTCACCTGGAGCTGGAACTCTTTGCTAGCTAGTCATAAACTGTACAGAATATAAAGATAATCCCCCAGTTCCATTTCCCACCCACTCACCCTTATCAAATCAATTAAGTATCTTTACCTATGACTCAATCAGTGACTCATCCTTCAAAGAGATGTGCTGCAGACATTGACAAAGGGGTTGATTTGCATGCGGGTAGTAACCGCACAACCTTTTCCTGCCTTCCTGCCTTATGTCATCTTCCCAAGCCTTGATATTCTCCTATTACTCCTGGCGATTCAGTCATTCTCTTTCATTTTAGTTTTGCCCTTCACTGGTTTTAGCATGTACTATATGTACAGGAAACACACATTCGCCTCCTTGAATTGTTGATTCAGGATTGGGGGTTTTTAAGCAATATGAAGCAATGTTTAGTAAGAATGTAATATTGTGTGTGTGTATCAGATTTACACTAGATAAATATCGAAATGCTACACACACAAAAAAAAATATCTGTGCGTGGTGAGCATGTGTTCATAGAAAGCACCAGAGATGTATCACTTTTAGTTACCTAGCAATGTCAGTATTTTTTTCTCCAGCTGCAACAGCCAAGAGCTTTCCCCTTAAGCTACGTCAGTTGAATATAGAAATATATCTTGCATCCTAGTGGAACTGGCCGTGTTAATCCTCCTATAAATGTTTACTTCAAAGTAAATCCTGCTTTGTATCCAAATAGGTGCTGGCTTGCCTTACAGTGCAGTCCTATATATGTCTTCTCAGAAGCCCCACTGAGTTCCATGGGCTTACTCCCAGGTAATGCAACCATACTCAACTAAATGGGGTCATTCTGTAGAGCTGCAATCCTAATCAGATTACTATAATTAGGTAGGAAGCTGCCTTAGGCAAAGCCTTACTTCTGAGGAAGCATGCATTGGGTTCCTGTAACAGTCCTGCCTGATCAGTTGCAAAATATTGTATGTTCTTGTAGACACCTGTCAAGGCCCATATGAAAAGCTACTTTCTGCTGTCATGCATCCTGAACAGCTATATGTACAGAAATCTATTTGTAATCAGGGTGTCTGTCATTATATAATTTAGTCACTAGGTGGCACTTGACTTAGTTGTATCTTGTCCAGTTGTCCCTGTTGTTTTTCTGAGACAACAACCTCTTGGTTGGGCTTCCTGACAGGTGTGTTTCCTAAGCCTGAGATGAGGGACTTGTGACTATCCACATGTTATCCCATCAGTCTCAGACAACAAGGTAGGTGGTCGGGGAATGTCCAAAAGCAACTGGAAGACCAGACATGCTGAATGTCTCCTCATATTAGTCTTTGGTTTCGCAATCCAGATGCAGTTCTCTACTGACTTGTGTGACAACTTCATTTTGGATAATGAATTCATACTGGAATGGTTTCATTCTGGCTCCATCTTGGGAGATGAAAATGTGCCACTCATTTTACTGTCCTTTAAATTTTGAATCCCATTTCATTACCTTTTAAATTTGTATTCTTATAGAATTGGCTGACACAAAAACCAACTGAAGGCTGATACCAACTCAGGTTCTCTAGGAAATCAGTAGCGCTCTGCAGAGGCTAAGGCTAGATGGTCTGAGTTTCCAATCTCATTACACAAAAGCTGCTTCCGAATGGCAATGATCTGCGAATTGCATCAGCTAAAGCTGCCATTTCAGCCTGACTTTCTCAAACCAAAACAGAAAGCAGCAGGGGAGGTAAATCTGACAGGTCGCATTTGGTGTCACTTGAGTGAAAAGATTAATATTAATGGTGGAGAAATATCAAATTAGCCAGTCAGGCCTCTTTTTTGTAGAGGCTGGTGTGTTGAGGGCCATTCCTTCTCCTGAGAATAATGAGGCTCAGGTGGCTGAGAAACCTGTCATGACTTCAGACAAAACCCAAACAAAATAACCCAGAAATTGTTGGCACTTGCATTTTTATACATTTTTGTTGCACTCCTGGTATCTCCCCTTTGAAGAGAGAATCCGATCTCTGAGTAGCTGGCCGTTCATCCAGCCAATTCCATCTGGAGTGATCTTTCCTTTTTAATTGAACAGATTTCTCACCCAGATTGGGTCGCCGTTTGACAGACAGCTTTATGGGGCTGTCTATAAACTGACTTCAATACAGTTTTTTAAATAGATATTCAAATGAAACCTATTTCCCGTTCATTTTTTTAAAAACTCCCTTTCAAAAGCTTCTAAGTCACCCCATGGGGAGCTGGGCTCAAGGACAGTCTGCAATGGAAGAAAAGTATTGTGCCTTTCTCTTTAGTATGCATCTTTGGGGATATGTATATTGTTTGTGTGGCAGTGGCTTATGGAGGGATTGTCTCCTTCCTGCACCCACTTCACCCCACCCTCCACTTATTCCATTTTGTTTGCTTTTGCCTTTTCTGCTCATTCTTAATATGTAGGCTGTTTGGTTACATGCATCCTGAAACCTCTGCATTTTAATTGTTTGACTCTTCAATGGGTCGATCACTAGTGGTCTCCTCAGTGATATTCAGAAGAGGTTTCTTTTATTATTCACACACACACACACACACACGCACCCATGAATGTAGCATTTCACAGGATTTGCTAAACTGGATTAGCCTATAAACCCATTGATCCTACTGCCCAGACTCCACAACTGTTTCTCTAGGGGAAATGGAATAGTTTCCACAATCACCACACCAGATGGTTTCTACTCAAGCAGCTCTGTAAAGGTGGTCAGATGCACTGGCCAGTGTAAGTGTTGTCAGATATGGAGCTAAAGCATATTTTAATACTGAATCCTACAAGGAGTAAGCCCCACTGGATGCAGCAGTTGGGGCCATAGCTCAGTAGCAGAGCACCTGCTTCACGTGCAGAAGTTCCCAGGTTCAAGAATGGAAAAACAAATTGTGGCATTTTTAATAAAAAGCTGGGGTTGTTTATACAGTCCCTATATATTTGTCTTAAATACCAAATGATAAATAAAGGGGCTGAAAATGTGCCAACTTGTTTTTCTGATTCCAAAAGAAAGAAAACCAAATTCAACCGTAAATTTTAAGCCCTGTTAGTACTGCTTAATGCCAATACTCCATTTCCACTCACATCTCTCCAACCTGCATGCCTCATTGCTCAGCTATTGATTTTAATTTCCCATATGCAACTTAAATACTCACCATAAAAACTGGGCATAGCACTTTAAACAATTGCTTATCAACAATGTATTGGCATTCCTTCCTTTTTGTTCAATAAGATGCAACTGGAACAAAATAAGGCAGCACAAAATATAATCTGCAGATAAATTAATGCCCAATTCCTTTCTGTTCTTGCCACATTTGCATTAGTTGCTATACAGATAATAAATAGGTGTGGCTGAATAGAAAATCCCATCATTGATGACAGGAATGTTGCCGCTTTTCAGAGAGTGATGAAAGGAGTGTTGAATAGTCTGAACATCATATGTTCCTAGATAGTGGAAACTACTAAGTTGCTTATGAAGTTCCCTTTGTGCTGTAACTTATGATGCGTTATTGGTTCCTAGGATGGTTCCTTTTTATTTTCCTATATTTCATATATATATATATATTTGCAGCAATATATTCTACATTCTCAGAACCCCAATTGAAATGGATCTAGAAAATTGGTTTCAGGGCCTGGATTGTATATTCCACACATTGGCCAGAGTTTCAGCAGAAGTGCCAGTCATATTAGCTGAAATATCCCCCAGAGCCATCTGGAAACCAGTTGAATCCATTAGCCTCTGAGAGTGGCCCACCTTAATAGGTCTCCTGCTTCTGCAGAGCGGGGGAAACTGCTGAAAGCCTAAAATTCAACAGGAGGTGATTTGACCATGACAAGGGACTGATGTTAATATCCTCCACTTTCAGATCACATTTATTCCTGCCTAGTCAAGAAAACCAGGGTGCCACATCACACATCAGGCCAATGACATCTTAGGACAGCTGTATGGTTGTGATGGTGGCCATGAAGTCCTGAGGTGTTCCAGAGGTAACATTACCTCCTGGACAAAATTATATTTATTTTACTTTAACACTCATCATCCAGAGGAACCATCTATTCTCTGATAATTTATATGATGTTAGACACAGGCTATAGTGGATTGCCATAAGTACAGCTGGCTGGGCCTGGGATCCCGTAAATTGTCAGCAATGCGCTGGATAGAATTGCATTCTGTGTTCCATCTGTGCTGTGTGCCAGGTCCAACCCTGCCCTACCTAGTTTCCTTTCCTCCCTATGGAAAATGTGAATGTGAGCAGAGTGTGATGTTGACACTTTTTTGCATGGGTTTAAATATTTCTTTTTTAAACCTCTAGAGTGCTTTGAATTCCTAGGCAACAATCCTAAACTATTAGATTGTTGGTTACAGTGGGCTTAGGCATGCCTGGTTCTCTACAGAATGGGAATCCAAGTGTTTTCCATTATACAAAGGGTCATGTTGCACAATTCCATTATTAACATAATGGAACTAGGGTGGTTTTCTAAGCATCTGGGGTGCTATATGTACAATTAGCACCCATTAAATCAATCCACGGTGAGCATCTGTTTGTACAAATTATCACATGGAGGCAGGAAACAAAATGTACAGCACAGTCTTTGAAAACGGTGTGTAAATATGGTGTGTCCCACAGCTATGAGAGTGTCTCTTTGGTCCTTTACACTACCTGGAAAGTTCATCGGGGCTCCCCACTCTGTAATGGGTAAAGGTATGTGTCTCATGGAAGTCAAGCATGGTATAGTATCCTATTGAAATCAGTGTTTACTTTCCAGTGACCTCGTCATCTTTTCTAAAATCCATGCTGTCTATCTGTTGCCTTTTGCTTACTAACTTCCTGGAACGGGAATTTGGGGTTTCTAGCTTAGTAAGCCCACTCTGGGTGTATTTGAATGCTTCCACATATCTTCCAAACCTTCTGTGTACATATTATTGTTACCATTATTACAAAGGAAGCTGCCTTATATTGAGTCAGACCGTTGGTTCATCTAGGTCAGCACTGACTGGCAACAGCCCTCCAGGTTTCAGCTAGGCAGGAGTCTCTTTCTTGGTCCTATCTGGGACTCTGCCCAGATCACTCCTCTTCCCCAGCTCTGCTCTGCACTCTGGTCAAGTACCTGGCTGGGATGTGTCTTTCAACTGTGATGCCTCTTGCTTGTCTGGAAAGAGGGTGTCTGTGTAGAAACCTCTGCCTCTGTGTAGAAACCTCTGCCTGTTGCATAACTGGAATGTGGCCTACTGTGCAATGGTTAAAAGGCACAGCTGTTGGTCAAATGCACTCATTGAAAAGGTTCCCCATGCCTGCCTTAGGAGAAGAAAACTCCATCTGTTATGCCTGTTTAATGGCCAAGTGATGAGACCTTCTACATATCAGCTGGGCGGAATTCCACATGGGGTGGAACTGCAATTTACCGCCCTCTTTCTGCACTACTAGTGTACAAGGAGGTTGTGCACCAGCTCTGGTGTTGGTGGTGGCATGCCTCTGAATGCCAGTTGCTGGTGATTGCTGCTACACTCATATCCTGCTTATGGGCTTCCCATAGGTGTCTGATGGGTCACTGAGAACAGGATGTCTGGACTAGGTGGGCCTTCGGTCAGATTCGGCAGGGCTCTTCTTATATTCTTAGTCCTGCCATCTCCCAGTAGGGCTAGGAAAGGCACCAGCCTGAAAACCTGGAGAGCTAAATTAATAGCCTCATTTAGCAGATTTCTGTGTTCCTATGAAAATTGCTTAAATAAACAGAAAGCGCAGATCTGCAAGAATGTTGTGAATCACAGAAGAAAGCTATGTGGCTTGGGCCACTTCCAAGGATACAGAATAGAGTTATGACCACTGTCTTTCCCAATCGGGTGTCTGGAGGCACACAGCCAACCACAGGTCAGGCAACTGCAGACATGTCTCTTCCATTTAAATGTGTTCCTTCCTGGGACATACTATGTACAAATACCCAGCAGACACACTGGCCTTCCCCCTTTCTGGGGGGATGCAGGGGGATGCATACCCCTAAACATTTTGTGAATCTAAGTTTGGCTTCATTGATGGGCGGTATTTCAATATGAGTAGGATAATGAGAGTACCCCTAGACATTTTTTTCCCAGAAAAAAGCACTGCAAATACTTTTTAAAATACTGTACTATGTACTATGTGAAGTGTTATGTAGTGAAGTTTCACCCTGGGCCAGCAGGGGGATACTGTATATAGTTTTCACTCAGGTCCACGTCAGTTATTTTAGGCGGGAAACGCTGGGCTGTTGTTGCTACAATGTTGACAGCCGGCTGCCTATAAAAGCAGGCCGGCTGAGCTGTTTGCAGTTAGTTCTATTCCAGCTTACGAAATAAAGAGCTACTTGGAGAAATCGCTGTGTCGTCTGCTATGTCAACCCACAACTTAACACTGGCGACGAAGGTGGGATCGATGGACATCAGAGCACAGCCAGATGCGGCCAGCCTCTGAACTGAGCTAAATCACTGAGCTGAATCACAGAGCGAAATCACTGAGCAAAATCACTGGACAGAACCAATTCAGAGCTGACTGTTCTGGCTAAGAGCACTGTGTTCCATCCATCGCCCTTCACGCCGGCATCGGAATCATGGCTTCACTTGTGCCTCTACCGCCGTTTGCGCCAGCCTCTGAATCATGGGACTCCTACCTCGCTCGGTTCGACTGCTACCTCCAAGCCAACGAGCTGACAGCAGTATCAAAGGATCGGAAGCGGGGCCTATTCCTCAGCCTCTGTGGGCCTGAGGTGTTTGAGACGGCCCGAGCATTGGTTGCGCCTGAAGCAGTCCAGGCAACACCGTGGGACACGATCCAAGAGAAGCTCCGCAACCACTACGCACCAAAGCCGTCCAAGATTGCTGCCCGCCATGCGTTCTACCACCGGAACCAGGCAGAGGGGGAGTCAATCAACAACTACACCACCGCCCTGCGACAGGCTGCAATGCACTGTGAGTTCCGAGACTTAGACGATGCCCTGATGGATCGAATCGTCTGCGGGGTCCGGGACATCCATCTGCAACGGCGTCTCCTCGCCAAGCCAGACCTCACGCTACAGAAAGCCATTGAGGAGGCTGTGGCCTCAGAAGCTGCTGAACGCTCCGCCCAGGAGATCCGCAAGTCCAGCAGCCCGCGTCTTGCTAGGAAGCCAGTTCCAGTGCATCATGAAGAGGCCAGCAGTGATGGGGCATCCTCCAGTGAAGACGATGACGTGCACCAGACAAAGCGGGAGTGCAGGAAGTTCCAACAGAAGTCCAAGGGCCAACCGGAATGTGCCGGCTGCGGAGGCAACCATTCCCGTGCCAAGTGTCGATTCAGAGACGCCATCTGTAGGAAGTGTTCCAGAAGGGGCCACATCGCTAAGGTCTGCCGATCGGCTCCGTCTGACACCCCCCCTTCATCGTCTCGCAAGTCCAAGTCTTCACTCCAGTCTGCCAAGGAAAGTTGTTTCGCTCTCACCAACTGCCGCTGCCCGTCTGGGACCACGATTGGCCAAACCGACTCGCCTACGCGACGCAAGCTGAACGTCACGGTGCTCATTGAAGGAGCTCCATGTGACATGGAGATCGACACCGGGTCTGCCCTGTCCATCATGTCATGGAGCACCATCAAAAGACTGGTACCCAGAGTGTCCAATAGGCAACTCGACTCTCACCGCGTACACCTGAGAGACTACCAGGGAAACGACATTCCCGTGGTAGGCGTTGGCCGGTTCCGGATTGCCTTCAAGGATTTTTCGGGCCTGCTCCGGTTGGTGGTGGTCGAAGGTCAGCGGCCAAGCCTCCTAGGGCTAGACTGGTTTGATGCCCTCGGCCTGGAAGTCACCGGCATCAACTGCATCTCTAACGCAGAGACTGAGGGTCTGGTCAAAGACTTTGCCGAGGTTTTCGACGGCACCTTGGGGCAATATACAGGTACGCCCATCTCCTTTAGCCTTGATCCACAAGTCGCCCCCATCAAGCTAAAGCCACGCCGGGTTCCCTTTGCTCTCAAGGCTAAGGTGGACAAACAACTGGACAAACTGATCGCCCAAGGAGTTTTGGAGCCGGTTGACCACGCCAAGTGGGAAACCCCCATCGTCACGCCTGTCAAGCCAGATGGGTCAGTGAGAATCTGCGCTGACTACAAGTGCACGATCAACAAGGCACTTCAGCAGCATGCTTATCCGGTTCCTGTTGTCCAACACCTGCTGCATTCCCTGGGTGAGGGTAAGGTCTTCGCTAAGCTGGACCTTGCCCAAGCCTATCAACAACTGCCCGTCGATGATGCCACTGCTGAAGCCCAGACGATCGTCACCCACCGGGGGGCATTCCGTTGCCGCCGGTTGCAGTTCGGGGTGAGTGTGGCTCCTGGCATCTTCCAAAGCCTTATGGAGCGTCTCCTGCAAGGGCTTCCGGGCGTGGTACCATATTTTGATGACGTCTTGTTGTCTGCAGACTCACACCAGCAGCTGTTCGAGCGCCTCCGTGCCGTGCTGACCAGGTTCCAAGAGGCTGGGCTCAAGGTAAAGAGGGAAAAGTGCCAGATCGCCGTTCCACAGGTAGAGTTCCTGGGCTATCTTATCGATGCCTCCGGCCTTCACCCGACCACATCCAAGATCCGCGCTATCCAGCAGGCCCCCACCCCAAAGAACAAGACGGAGTTGCAGGCGTTCCTGGGGCTGCTGAACTTTTATAACATGTTCCTGCCCCACAAAGCCACAGTGGCTGAGCCTCTTCACCGACTCCTTAGCACAAAGACGCCTTGGGCCTGGGGTCATCGGGAGACGGCGGCCTTCAACGCGGTCAAGGCTCTCCTTTCATCAGACAGTGTGCTGGTACAGTACAGTGAATCCAGGCCGCTGGTCCTTGCCTGCGACGCCTCACCTTTTGGCATCGGTGCTGTCCTTAGTCACCGTTTTCCAGACGGAAGAGAAGCACCGCTCGCCTACTTTTCCAGGACGCTATCTCCGACGGAACGGAATTACAGCCAGCTCGACAAGGAGGCACTGGCACTTGTGGCTGGAGTGAAGAGGTTCCATGAATACCTCTATGGCAGGACTTTTGACCTCATCACTGACCACAAGCCACTCCTGGACCTCCTCGCTGGTGATCGTCCAACTCCACCGGTCCTCTCGCCACGCATGCTGCGATGGACTGTTTTCCTGGCTGCCTACCACTACCGGCTCATCCATCGCCTCGGGAAATCGATGGGCCATGCCAACGCCCTCAGCCGTTGCCCTCTTCCAGCATTTGTGGAAGACCCGGCTCCAGCTTCATCGCTCCTTCTGATTGAGGATCTTCCGGCAGCGCCTGTATCGGCTGCCACTGTGGCCTCCGCGTCTGCCCAGGATCGCACCATCAGCCGGGTGCTCAACTGGGTGTGGAGGGGGTGGCCACAGAGTTCCAGCCCTTCGCAACCAGACAACATGAACTCTCAGCTCATCGCGGCTGTCTGCTGTGGGGAGACCGCGTCGTGATTCCCCAGGGACTCCGTCAGCGCGTACTGGAGGCTCTGCACGTTGGCCACCCAGGAATTGTCAAAATGAAGGCGTTGGCTCGGTGTTACGTCTGGTGGCCTAATATGGACGATGCCATCACTGCCTGGGTGTCCGCCTGTCAAGCGTGCCAAGAGTCGAGGCCTGCACCACCGGCAGCTAAGGGACACACCTGGGAGATGCCAAAGACACCCTGGTCGAGGGTGCACATCGATCTGGCTGGCCCCTTTCACGGCCGGACCTTTATGGTAGTGGTGGACGCCTATTCCAAATGGCTGGAGGTCGCCCTGATGCCCTCCACCACTACCGAGGCCGTCATCCGGGTGCTGCGAGGCCTGTTTGCAACGCATGGGTGTCCTGATGTCCTTGTCTCTGACAACGGACCGCAGTTCACGTCAGGCACATTTGCGCGGTATCTTTTGGGACTGGGCATCCGCCATGCCCTAACGGCACCCTTTCATCCATCCAGCAACGGGCAAGCGGAAAGAATGGTGCGCTCGGCAAAAGAGGTACTGGCGCGCCTGGACCGGGGAGACTGGCATGAGCGGGTCGCCGAATACTTGTTTGTGCAACACATCACCCCTCATGCGGCCACAGGGCGGAGTCCTGCTGAACTGCTTATGGGCCGCCGCCTCAGGTCACCGCTCGACCGGCTACACCCGGACTTTGCCGTGGCTGAACCCCCAGGCTGTGCCAACGCGCCACGGTCATTTGTCCCAGGAAACCAGGTCTTTGCCCGGAACTATGTGGGGGACATTCCTTGGGTGCCAGCCACAGTAGTGGGAGTCACTGGACCTCGCTCGTACCAGGTGGCACTCGAAGACGGACGCTTGTGGCGACGGCACATAGACCAGCTTAGGTGCAGGGTTGGGGACTTGGACACTACCGTGGTGCCCCCAACTGCGTTTGCGGCTCAAGAAGAGACATGTACAGATGGCGAGGCCCCACCTACACCTCCCTCGCAAACTGCCAGCGTGGAGCCGAACCAAGCCGCTTCAGAGGGTCTGCCAGACTTACCACAGACTCAGACCACTCCACTTGCGGAGGCTCCACCCACAGCAGCGGATCCAGGGGAGTTGGTTCCAACGCCACCTAGGGTCGCACCACAGCCTCAGCAAGAACTGTGTGGCCCTCTGGACTTGGCTACCAGTCCCCGGCGGTCTGGCAGAGTTTCCATGCGCCCAACTTATTTAAAGGACTATGTTGTTGGACATGTATCACTGTTGGTCTAAGTATGGGAAATGTAACCGATATGCTTTTGTGCCTAATTGAACCATTACGCGTAGTGCTGTATATAAGGAAACCATTACGATTGTAACTAACGCCATATCTCGGTGGGGAGGGGTGTTATGTAGTGAAGTTTCACCCTGGGCCAGCAGGGGGATACTGTATATAGTTTTCACTCAGGTCCACGTCAGTTATTTTAGGCGGGAAACGCTGGGCTGTTGTTGCTACAATGTTGACAGCCGGCTGCCTATAAAAGCAGGCCGGCTGAGCTGTTTGCAGTTAGTTCTATTCCAGCTTACGAAATAAAGAGCTACTTGGAGAAATCGCTGTGTCGTCTGCTATGTCAACCCACAACTTAACATGAAGTCACACATTAGTTTGAAGATTGTGGCTTGTGCAAGTCTTCTAAAGGTCAGCGACTTATCTGGCTCTGCAGAACTGATGTAGGATAGCTATCCTAACATTTTATTTAAAATGCAGTGTCTCTTCCAGCAAACATGGAAATTCTCGGATAAGACAGGTTATTTACACTCAGTACTTAACAGCACTCAGTAAGTATATGATGACTTTCATAAGTAGATCTCCTAGAGATTAGTGTAAGTACTAATCCTCCTGAGTAGATGCCCATTAACAGTGCAAATTTTCACCCATCTGACAGCAGGTTGTGATATCAGTGGTCTCTTTTTGTGTGTGACTTTTTAGGTTTTGTGAAGTGCAAGCAAAGTGGAGATAGATGTTTCACAGCTCAGTGCTGACTTGCTCCTGCAAACTGCAGCATGCGGTTTGCTCGCTTGATATGTGTTCACAATTTGTACCAGAAAAACACCACAGTTTCCTGCCAACAGCATTACAACCGAACATGCTTCAGAGGAAGTTAGTAAGGCAAGTATGGTGCAGCTTTAATTTCAAGGTGTTTGATTCAGATTTTTCTTCTCTCTTTTCTCTGCTTGTTACAACTCTAGCTCTCATGAACGTTGAAGAGCACCTTGACTACAGAGTTACAAAGGCTATGGATCAAAAGTTATATTGGTGACAAAGTGCAAAGCAGCCCCCTCCTGCCCTGCACAGGGTTCAGAATGTACAGTTGTATTTTTAGGTAGCCAGCTATCATATTTTACAAAAGGCACTCCTCTGTTCTGGAGGGCTGTCAGAGGACAGTCCTCTGTTTCAAGGGGTCCTCTGCTCAAAGGGCTGTCTGGTCCAAGTCCGGTTTATTGATAAAATACCAGAAGAAAAAGGTTAGGCTTTGGCGTTGCAGCAGACACACTGGTCACAGCCTTTCCCGTTAAAGGATTGCATTTCTATTTTAATTATAATAATCATCCCTAAATTGGCATCTGTACCCACAAATCACCACATGCCAGTTTTCTGCAAACCAGTATCCTCTTTCATCCCCTTTCATTTTATTTTTTGGGGCCACCCTGCTTGCATTTGGTTTGTACATTTTAAAACATTGGATAAGCAAACTGAGCCTTTTGTCCCCCAATGCTAAGGCCTGGTGGTCTGCATATGCATCTGAGTGAAGTGATGCAGTCCTGAGGTAGTAAACTGAACTTTGTTACTTCAGTCTGCAGGTGGGCATTACATTTTCAATGCCTCCCTACTATAAAAACTCCCTGAAAACTGGAATGATATATTTAAAAAAATACCTTCAACTGGAACAACAGGGAGGGCTAGAAACCTGCCTCTCTAGTTTTATTCTTGCAGGGACCAATTTACATTTGGGGACATTGAAAGCCTTTGTGGTGCCTTAAGGGAGTTCATTCCACCACCTCAGGATTCGACTACCTCATGCTGCTGCACACACATTAACCAGGCATTTCCCCCCTCAAAGTGGTGACGATAATTATTTATGTCTCCTAATGAGGCCTATATGCACTACTGGAGTACAACCTTCTCCTAACCTTAGTCATAAAACAGCTCATTTAGTATGAAGGAAATTATATTTGTAGCTTTTGCTTAATGGTAATGGTTTCCTGACTTTGTAACAGGAAATAGGGTGGAGGGCGAAAGCAGAGCAGATGCACTGCCTGACCAGTTCAGATAACCTGTTCCCCACACACTGAATTATGGTGCTCTGCAGGGAGACACTCTCAATAGAAACCCATTTAGAGGCAGGTCTCTCAACTGTTGCAGTTCGATTTCATAAACGCACTTAGGTTGTGACCATATTTCAAGAAAGCCCCAAAAGGCTGAGCAACAATAAAAGAATGTTGTTGTTGTTTTCCTGAAGGAGGAGGAAATGCTATGAGAAAAGTTGAGTTGCTGGGCTGCCGTTTCACTGGCAAGGTGGAAAAGTGGGGGAGGGGGGCAGGCAAGAGTGAGAAATGAGGGCTGTTTTCTTTGGCTTTTGAAAAAACACAAGGCCCTGAAAGGTTTTACCCAGCTCCATTCTGAAACTTTGAACGCCTGCATGCCTTTGTACATTGCTGCTCCTTCCTTCATAAGCAAGTGCTGGATCTGATGTTATCTAGGTATCATAAATCCAGGTGAAGAAGCCAAGGTTTGTAATTTACTACTAGGAACCTCCACGTGTCCCAGCAATACCCATTTCGAGCCTAATCTTGATCAGCTTCTCGGTTTTCTGTTTCATGTTGCAAGACTGCCTTTATGTGCATAAGAAGAAGTGCTTGGAGTGGGGCTGGTGTGTTGTAATGCATCAGTGAAGCAAATCTGGTCCCAAATTTTTGTGACATCAGGGTGGCTCTTTTTGCAACGGCTCTGCGAAAAATTAAGATCTGAGTCTGAAACCTCTAACATCGGTTGTAAGGGAGACATTAGAATCTGAATTTTCTGCTCCCAATGCATATTGTTTTATGGTCTGTGAACCATTGCCTTCCTGATGTGCAATGAAGTAAATGTCAGTCAAGAAGTAATGTGATTGCAGACTTCAGTCTCACCCAATATATTTTGATGCTTTACCTTAGCTAATGTTATGTCATTTGTGTATTCTAATTTGTTGATTTATAGTTTTGATCACTTTTAGTTATTGTTATTATTTATTAAATTTCTGTACTCCCCTTCATCCGTGGATCACAGGATGGTTTACATTAAAACCCCAAAATGCATAACATAGTAACAATCAAAATAATACCAACCCCCACAGTTTAAAAGACCATTGATTGTTTAATTAGTCAAAGGTCTGGGAGAAGAGGAATGTTGTTGTCTGGTATCTAGAGATATGTACTGATAGTTAATTTTATGTAATTTGTCTGTTCTAACTTGTGTACTGTACTCTACTCTGGCATCTAGTATGATGAAGGGCAGGCTATAAATGTTCTCCATAAATAATAAAATGATAGAGGTACAGATGCCACAGTTAGTTTGATTTTGAGAATATCATATGACAGCAATAATCCTCACAAAAAGCAATGAGTCCACATTGAAAACTGCCATGGAATTCATGCAGACTGGTCCTGCAATGAATTTTATTCCTAAATACAAAACAACAGTTTAAATCATCCATAGTTCTGGATCTGGTGCAATGCAGGGATCCAAAGAGATCCCTAATAGTTTGTGAGAGGACTCAGAAACACCCTATAATAATCTTGTGGCAGATGCCTCCCTAATTGGAACTAATTTCCATTTCTGAGATAACACTGAGAGGGAAAAATACAGCCCCTGGGTAATACGCTGATGCAGTTCAGAAAATTGTAAGCTCTTCAGTCACTGAACTGGAAATGCAAGCTTGATCAAAAGACCAAGAAAATGAACTGCGCTTCAAGAAGTAGCTTTGATAGGTCCAGAAAGAGCATTTTCAATCATCACACTTGGCTTTTGGAGACACACTGTTGAATCCAGAGAAGTCCAAATGCATAACGGTGCTTTTCCACCTCTTCTCTCAGAACCAGTGCAAGATATTTCACTGCCTGAGACAAGGTGCTCCAGCTGCTACCTTTCTATGGACTGCCCTTCTCCTCTTCTTCCTCTTCATGCTGCTTGCTTCCGAGGCCAACTCACCCATATTTTGCTCTGAAGAACAGGGTTCAGAATTCCAAGGGCCAACCCAACACGTGGGTTCCCGTTCCACACACAGAAGCCAGCTGGCAGCTGGATGTTACTTTAGTTGCATCCACACATCAGTTTATTCCATTTCCTGGAGTTTCCCTAATTATTAATTTTCACATTATATTTGAGCTTTTGCACAACTTAAGAGCCACTTCTAGAAATACAGCAGAATATAGTGAAAGTTTAGCTTCATACATAACATGAGTCGATGACTCACAGCTCTGTTTTAACATCTGAATCAGGTGTGACAATGCAGGTTCCTGACCAGTGTCTGAACACAATAGTGGGCTGGATTAGGGCCAATAATATGAGTTTAAATCCAAGCAAGATGAAAGCTGTCATGAGCCCCAAGGAGAGGTCATGGAGGAGATGGATGGATCCTGAGGATTCAGAGGAGCTTGGAGAGCTCTGATGGGATGGGGGAGGTGCAATCAGGACCATAATAAGTGCAGGGGTCCAGCAGTTTGGGGCATAGAGATATGGATCCGGGGGGACGGACTGAGCAGGAGCTTCCCATTCCATGATATCAAACACCCCTACCTCAACACCTCCTGCTATGGAGCTGCTTCCAGCACCTCTTCCCATTTAAGTGTGACTCCACTTCCATCTCCAGAGATGCTGAGGGAGCTGCAATGGCTAACAATAGGCACGGTTCAGGGTTTTGCTTTCATCATTTGAAACCCTAAATAAGTTGGGAGAAAGTTACCTAAGGGCTGCCTTGTGCTACATGTATCTGCCTAGCAACTGCGCGCCTCAGATGGGACATGCTGCACAGGGGCACTTAGTATGTACTAGAAACTGGGCTTTTAATGTTGCAGTTCCAGCCCTCTGGAAGTAGATACTAACTGAAATTAGAGAAGTGCCTACCATTTTAATATTTAGTAAATGACCATTGGCATGGTCTGTGATAAATGTCTATCGGAGACATTTTTGTTTACGAAACCTTTCCCTGAAATGCGAGTCAGTCATTTCATGGAATAATAATTGCACAAATATAAAAATGGTTTCATTGCCTTTAGTTTACAGAATCTGAAACTTTTTGTCATCTTTTGCATGCTCCCTACATGCTCCCCACCACATACCTTTTTGTGCAAAGCTCCTGATCACAAGGTGAAGCTCTGTCGATCATCCAATGTAAAAGGCCCTAAAGCTTCTAGCTCTGCTGCCTTTAGTTCTTTTAGCAGCAGCGGAAATAACAGTTCCAGGTCAGGTCAGGTCAGGTCAGGTCAGGTCAGACTTTTATTGCTTATACCAAAAACCTCTGCAGAAATTCAAACAGGCTCAAAGGGACCAATAAAACCACATTTGAAAATATAAATACTGAAAATACTGTGTACAAAAAACGCAGTCAGGATCAAGGACAAACAACTGCAAACAACAAAACAAGGGGTAAAAAGTATTAAAATAAACAAATTATCATCAAATCAGGCATCATCATAACTATTTATAGCTGTCTGTGAAACTATATTTGCATGGATCCTTGCAAAAGCTGGTGAAAAAGAGATACTCTATACAAAACAAAACATCAGTATCTGACAATAGAATCTGAATGGCCCAGGAGTAATATTTTTTGAACTGATGGAGAAGTCCTAATCTCCAAAAACGTCTCTACTGCTGTTTCAGAAATAATTTTCAGAGTACTGTACCCACTGCAGTAGCAATTAAAAAAAGGACTATTGTTTTCAATACACACACGTCAAGAAAACATATTTGGCAAAACACATGGCATTTGCTCTCTACGTTAGCTCTATATATGCTAATTGAGAAGGCTATATACATTTCCCTTCATGTAAACTGGACAGAATAGGCAGTCTTCATTTTTAAGTCCTCTTCTATATGAAATTGAATAGCAATAAAAAATTAATGACAAAAAGAAGAGTAGGGGGCGGACCTTTGGCTCCCCAGATGTTGTTGAACTACAACTCCCATCAGCTCCAGCAAACATGGCCAATGGCCATGGATAATGGTACTATTTCAGCAACCAGGGGCAGACTTTGGTCTTTCATATTTCAGCAGTACCCTGTGCGAGCCCAAAATTTGGAGCTCCCTGCCTCTGCTCTTCCTTTCTGCTAAATTCATTACGTCATTGTTGCAACACCCTACAGTGCCTCGGCGGCCAGTGTGGCGGAATTGGCTCCACTGCCCTAAATCTGCCTCTGCAGCAATGTCTGGAGGGCCAAAGGTTCCCCATACCTGCAGTAGGGTAGTAACTAACTAGGCATGCTTACTTAAAGGAAAAATAAAAAAGTCAGTGGCAAAAGGAATACGGGAAAGTGAATGCATTCCATAATTTTGAAGGCATTGTAGGATTGGACCAAGCAAGGATGCCCTTCTCTAATTTCCTATTTTTTTAAAAAAAAAATCAAGTAGGAAGCATATTGTCCATGGGATCTGTAGGTTTACCTGCAGAGGGCACTATTTTGCAGAAACTGCACATGTGTAGAAGCACAGTATTGACCAATCATACTTAATGTAGCCATTAATGCTATCAAAATGATGCAGGGGTTCGAATGTCAAATGTATTCAATGGCATGAAGACTCTTATAATCACTTCTTGCCAGATATCACTATATGACATGGATTTCTATTTTGTCTCTTTTAAAAATGCTACTTCTTCACTGATAGACAAAAGTGTGATCTACATATCCGACGCTGTTTGTAACTCTCAAAAAGTGCTTTGTGACTCTTGAAAAGTATTGTGTGGTCATTCAGAAATGCTATATCCAACTAGACATGTGTGTGTGTTGTTTGTATGGGTGTGGGATGGGGTTTCTTTTTAGACTCTGTCAATCTGCATGTTAAAAGTTGGTTGATAAAAACTTGGAATATTCTAGCTTTTTTGAAATTTACTGTATTAACTGCAGGCAAGGTAGAATCAGATTTGTAAATTTCCCTAATACTTTTCAATACTCTTATTTAAACTATTTGGTTAACGGATGATGCTACTCTGGTTGTTATCTTCTCTCCAATTAGCTGTTTAAAAAATCTGATCCCCACCCCAGCCAAAATTGTAAAGGTAGAAATGTAGTGCATTCAGCATGGCCCTGATCCAGACGAACAATTTTGACCCATCCAGCAGTTTTAGATTTTCCATTTAAAGTGATTTTGTTCAAATTGTTCAGTAAGGTCTTTGAAGCATGTGTGATTTCCCTTATCTAAGTGAGCTTTGTATTAATTGCGGGTGTTTCTTGCTATACTATATTTGCACTAGTTTGTCATCATGCAGTGGCCTGGGTAGACTTGATTAACAACAGCTGTGCCAATAGGTACAAAGCTGAGCTAGAGGTTTGAATCAAACAAGCCTTGCTGCTGCATGAAATGCCACAGCGTGAGGAAATGGAGGAAGAGAGAGAGTACATTTTAAAGTTTAGCCTAACCTCCACCTTAGTTGGGAAAGACAGGCTTCCTGCACAGGTGGGCAGAGGCTTCTAACTGAGTAGAGGCGGCTGCAGTGCCAAATACATGCCAGGTTGGATCTGTCCGAGGGAAAGTGGGATTGGGGTGGGGCATAAGGGACTTTTGACAGTGAGGACGAGTCTGCGTCAGGCAGCAGACTTTACATGCCGGTTAGAGCTGGTGGAAGAAGAATGGCCTGGGCTTGGGCCTTAGCTTGGAATGATACCAGTGTTGGAGCTAAGAGGGGCATCAGGGAGGCTTCTGTGTCCTGTGTAGTTCAGAGTGGGAAGGGTGATGCGATAGCAGTGGAATGGCTGGATTTGTGTCTGGACTGTAAGAGTTGAGGGAGTTGATGGGAGAATGAAAATGGATGGACAGTGGATGGGCAAGGTGGCAAGGTAGAAACCCAGTGGGCACGAGGGCCCTTGATCTCATGTCTCATAGCCGATCAAGCGGAGCGAGAGGGTGGAGCTGTTCTTCTTCGGGCCTCCATTTGAGATGCTCAGATTGAGATAGGTGGAGTGGGCTGTTGCAAAAGAGGAGAGAGGCCAAAGCAGAGTGAATCCAAATGGAGCTGGTGGGAGTTTGCAAGCGGAGTGAGCAGGAGGATTGCTATTGTTACTGTAATTGTTGTTAGAGTTATTATTCGCCCCTTAACAGAAAGACCTAGGGTGGAGTACTGGGGACAAGCTGTCTTTGTCCAAAAAAGGGTAGTATCCGGCAAATCAGCTGGAGCAGTGCTAGCCAGTGAGGCCACTTGAGCCTCCAATGACAAGACTGAATCCAGGAGCACCTCCAAGCTGTGGTCCTTTTCCTTCTAGGGGATATGCAACCCTCTTTAGGACAGGCCAACTTCCCACTTTCTGGAATCGGGAATATGGAGAGAGGGGGAGGTAGTCTCTCTTTTGAGAAACAATAGGACAGTGTTGTCTTGGTGAGAGACTCGTGTGTAGACACCCCTCCCCCCAATTTATCTAACTTTCCCTACTCTAGGACCCAAGGCAATGTCTGCTGCTGCAGATATCTTGTAAACCCCTTGAAATAATTGATAAAAGCTGGTATATAAATGTTTGAATACATTAATGACATATTACCCAGCTGAATGAGGGAGTGTTTTATGAGGATGGGTAGACGGGTGGGAAGCTTGGGGTCATTCTAACACCCTGCTATTTTACTGAAAGACTAGCGGGGGCTCCTCTCTGTTCTCTTCTGGGATAGCCACACACGCACATTACAAAGCTGAATGATCCTCTTCAGCTGCACTACAGCTTTCCATTAATTGCTTTTGTGCACAATTCTTGGACATGATAGGAGACAAAACACAGCTTATCCAATGGACATGTCATACCTCTTGAAATCTTTGCTACCTCTTCCTCCCAGGAAAGATCCACTATAATTAGAAAGCTGTTTACTCCCTCCTGGCACTGCTTATGTTTCTTGGGGGTTGCTTTTCGCAGGAAGCTGGGGGGAGCAACACTGCTCCATGCAGAGCACATGTTGTGGAACGTGCTGTGTGTGACAACCACCATTAACATGGTGCAACACAAGCTCCTCTTCATGAAAAAGAGAGGGGGGGAGGAGGGGGGAAGAGGACAGGGTTTCTCCTTTCTCATGCCTTCCTTTCGTATCTGTAGCCAATCCATCTTGGGATGCTAGTAAAATTAGTCTGCTCCGCCCTCAGTTTCTGTACAGGCTGCGGAAGGGAGCTTTAGCCTGGTCTTGCATGTGCGTCTTATGCTGGTTTGAAACTCTGTGAGACCTAATGCAGATAATGTAAAAAAAAAAAATCATACACACCTGGATGAAAACCCTCTTAAAATTAGGAAGCGAGGGCAGAAGGGGGATCTGTCAGGAGGCAATTTCTGAAGAAGCGAAACCAAGTAAAAGTTGCTGGACACCAAGTTGGCAAAGGCTGCAGTAAGGGATACTTCCAAATAAACATGGGCAGGGTTGAATGGCGCATTATTATCATTACGAACATCCTGCAATGCCAAGGGTGCAAAAAAAGAACAAGAATTCCAAACTGAACTGTCTTGTCTGATAAACTGAATGGGCCTCTGGTCTTCCTTCCCAGACCTCCCCTCACTTCCTTCCAAACAATGAAAACAATAGCTGAATGTGGCTTCACTCAATTTGCAGAAGGTTTCAGTTAGGCTTAACTTGGGTAGGGGCTGCTGGTTTTGCCTAAAGGCTTGTGCGTGAGTGTATCTGGGAGATTATATGTGTGTCTATATGTCAGTTCTAGAGTTTGGGTAATTTAAATTCACAAGGCATGATTCTGCCGCACTGTATTTCTACACGCGGCTTTTTGAATGAGAGTCTTAGGAAATCTGCAAAGCTGTCTTGTAACTCCCATTGGCTGCCAAATGCTAAACACAGCTTTTGTTTTTGGTGGTTAAATGTCACACAGACAATAGCTGTGCTGTGAGCACCAAGGCTCATGTGCCACCACAACAGATTATATGCCAAATGTAACAGTGCGGCTCAGCACTTGCATTGTATAAGCCACGGGAAGACTGGGAGAATTTGCTCAAAAAGTGATGCTCGGTCATTAAGAAAGCATTTCTTCCCCCTCTGTGGATTTAGGTAGCCAACTAACCTTGGGTTCATCTTCCCCCACATTTTCTTCAGGTTTTGTTTGCTTCAGGTTTTGGTCAGCTTGCATTTTAAACAAATGTTTGCACCTTAGTGTTTTAAAGAGCTTCACACTAATTAGGGGCAAGAGGATTCAAAATAAGCAGAAGAGAGAAATGATTAAGCATTATGAATAGATAATGCAGAAGATGTACAACCTGTGTGTGCGCCCACACATGCACAAGTTCCTCGATTCAATCCCTGGCATCTTGTAGCAGGTACAGGGAAAGACTTTTCTCTGAGATCCTGGGCACCAACAAACAGGCAAAAACAGACACAATGTTATTGTGGCATTGGAAAGAACCATTTAGTCAAACAGCCAGAAGGCTATTTTCTGCCTAAAAGACCAACCCCCCCCCAAAAAAAAAGTTCATGGACAATCCTGTCTTCCTAGCATATCTCTAGTTGAAACACTCCAGCCCATCCTGTGTTCATATCTGAGCACCTTCCATTTCCTGTATACCACTGGGGCAGAGGTTCTCTTCCTCATCACACGTTTCCAATCTAAATAATGCTTTTCTCCAGTCTAAATAATGCTTTTCTATTCAGCCCCTAGAAATGAAGCACAAGTAGATTTAGGAACATTAGATGAGCGATGGGGATCAGCAGTTGATTGAAAACAGCCCCACACAGTTGTTCTATAACAAGGATGCCTTGCTCAATTCCCCCTATCCCTGCAACCCAACCATTTCAGTAGAGACTTCTGGGGGATCGATAAGTCACACAAACACTGAGTAGTCCTGTGTTCAAAAGTGAGAAGAAAAAAAATGGCTTCTTTCCATATGGGCCTCCCGTCATAAGCCTCCAAGGCCTAATTGATGGTGGCCCACGGGTCCTTTCTGAGCGATAAATAAATAATATATTTCCAGGCCGAGATTTGCTGTGTTGGAAGTTTTGGTCCAGGGAGACTTTGCGCAGCTGGAGTTGTAAATGTCTGGAAATGGGTTTATAGTGCACTCAGTGCCGATTAGATCCTGGAGTGCAGTAATGAAAGTAGGTGCCATTATAGTAATAATACCCAAAAAGAAACCTCCAGTGTATTTCACAGCTGTTTTCTATTGTTCCTTATTTCAAAACCTGCAATTAATTGCATGGAAGGAAGGGGATCAAACATACAATACGTATAGAAGGGGGAAAGAGCAGGGGCCAAAGAGGGAAATTGGACTGTTGAATCAGAGTCCTTTTGCTTTAATCATTGTTTCTCCTCTTTCTGAGAAATACATGCTGTTGCCAGTGATGATGAGAGTCAGCTGTTGTGCTTTCAGTAGATCTGCGTCTCTGTTTATTGTGACCAAAATAATTTGTGTTTTAAAGGGTGAAAGCTGGTAGGAAAACTGCAAAGCGTGGAGAAATCAAGAAGCATTTTTGAAAGAAAGGGACAGCTGAGTTTTCAAACAAGCCAGTTGTTATCTTTCTGATTCCCACTGCATGAATTTGACTTAAACCTACCACTGTTTGCTACAGTTTGGCTTATGTTGCTTGATTTGTGATTTCAATCTGCAGAAACTGCAGCAAGAAGTTTTTGTTGTTGTTTGAAATACAGTGGTACCTTGGTTCCCAAACTTAATCCGTTCCAGAAGTCCGTTCCAAAACCAAAGCGTTCCAAAACCAAGGCACGCGTTCCCATAGAAAGTAATGCAAAACGGATTCATCCATTCCAGACTTTTAAAAACAACCCCTAAAACAGCAATGTAACATGAATTCTGCTATCTAACAAGACCATTGATCCATAAAAATGAATGCAATAATCAATGTACTGTACTATAAAATAAATAAGACAGTATTGTAGATGATAAAAATTAAAATTAAATTGTTTTCTTACCTGCACTAATGATAGTCACTGTTTGGATGTGGGGCTTTAATCCATTTCCGCAGTCACACAATCAATCAATCAATCAATCAATCAGTAGCTGAACTGGGTTCCACACAGTCACAAAAACAAATTAACAGAAAAAGCCTCAAAAACAAAAACGCAAAATAAATAGCAAAAACAAAAGTTCCAAACTTAATCCGTTTCGGAAGTACGTTTGACTTCTGAAATGTTCAAAAACCAAGGCACAGCTTCTGATTGGTGCAGGCGCCCCAGAAACAATAGCCGACAGCCGCATCAGATGTTCGGCTTCTGAAAAACATTTGAAAACCGGAACACTTACTTCTGGGTTTTTGGCATTTGAGAACCAAGGTACCACTGTACCTTCATAGTAGAAAGGGCTAACCTTCTGTCCAGGAATAGAGACAGATGATATTATCAGGAAGGGATAGCCAGTTTGTGGAGCTGGCTGAAATAAAACACTTAGCGACTTCCCAGACCTGCCTCAGATCTGTTAAAAATATATCAGAGCTACAGTTAAATAATTTATTTCAAAACTCACATTTCAACAAGTGATAAGAAGTTTCACTGACTACAGTTCTCTTAGATAATAGACTATACGAACTCCGCTCAAATAATCCTCCAAGCCATGGTTATGAAAATAGGAGCCCTGCTGCAGACTAATATGCTCCCTGTTTTCCTCCTGTACGCTCGTGCAAGGAATGTTTCTTTCATTTCTGGGTTGCTCTTATTACAGCAGTGTAGGAATTGGTCTAGAGACTCTACCCAGGGATGTTTATATGTTTGGGGGAGATGGACACTCAGAAGACTCGGGAAGTTAATAGTGTATGGTTTGTCAAAATTTGATAAACACTCAGAATTACAAAGAGAGACTCCAATGTGAAACTGCTGAATTGTAATTTTCTAAGAGGTTTAATTCCATTCATTTGGGTCTATGGTTTCCCATCCCATTACCTATTACTGTTGTTGTAAAGCTTCACTGTGCTTGTTTTGCATACATTTTAGCTCTTATAGAATAGTCTCTGTAATTTTTGGGATTTAATTTCTCTCTGATCTGCTTACAATTCCTACACCCACCCATCCCCATTGTGAACATGCTGTATAGCTGCAATTGAGGATTATACTTCATGCATCTGATGAAGCGGACTTGTCCATGAAAGCTTATGCTGTAATAGCTTAATTTTTAAGAACAACTCTTGGTTGGTTTGGGAGCGGATCATAATAAACTACAGTGGCACTGTGCCCAGCCTCCTTTGAGATTAGAAGGATATGAGCACTATTTTTGGATCTTTTTAAAATCCCTGCGGTTAGCCAGAGAAACATGAAAGCAATGCTTCATGTGTCTCTTGTTTCTCTGCTTTTACAGTGATGTGGCTGGTTCCACCTTAAGTATGACTGCTGTGATGTCAACATGTACCATGTGATACCAAGGATTTGGTTCCAGTTCCCAGGTCTGACTCCAAGCAGTAACTAGAACTCAGATACAATTGACTCCCTGTCAATAAGTGTTTCCTAGTCTCTCATCACATAGACAGAACCAACAGCAATTCCACTGGAATTGCAAAGGACATAAATACCAAAACCAATGTATTTGTGATTTTTTTTTAATCTTTTGATTATCCTGGGTTTGTGTGTGTGTGTGTGTGTGTGTGTGTGTGTGTGTGTATGTGTGTGTAGGTATCTGAAACTGTTCTTAAGCAAAAACATTACAGCCATCTGTTATGTTAAACCTCCATTTACCCTCTTTATCACTTAGCTAGCTAGCTGGAAATATTCTAGAGCTAGGCTCTATTATGATGCAATCATTGTCATGTCATTCTTGTTTCCTCCTTCAACTTTTTGAAATATAAGGCCATTTGAACAGCTTTAGAAGCACTTACTCTGTTATAATAAGCAATCTCCTCAGGTTATATGTCAACATTGCATTATGAGCTGACTAGTGGGTTGTCATTCCTATGGTGGTACATCACGTACCCTTCTCCTCTTCCCAGGGGAGCAGGGTATTATTTTCTAGCAAGCAGAAACTGCTGCAATTCTAGGCACATTTACTTGGGAGTAGACCACATTGAACTCAGTGGGATTTTATGCATACCATATAGGTATGCATAAAATTAGACCGCAGCTGGAATAGGTGAATTGGCAGAATTCAACCACTATTACAACGAAGAATAAGTAACAGTAGTGGATTAAGTTTTAGCTGTGACTAACCTGCCTTAATGATTTCAATAGTACATCACAACTGAGTTTTGCTGGATTATGAACAATACTGTTACGGTTTCTAATAACACAATCCTTTACGTGTCAACTCAGAAGTAAGCTACTCAGTTACTCAGGTGAGCTTGCTTCTGAATAAGCATACACAGGACATAAACATACTTCTATGCATCTGCCATATATGCCAGCAAAAACATTGAAACATCTGAAAGGAACTTTTGCTAATAATCTTAGAACCTGAAGATTTATTTCGGCTTCATAATCTGTCAGACATATGCAACCCTACACACAGTTGGAAGTAATTCCCATTGAGCTCAGTGGGACTTACTCCCGAGTAGATGTGCACTGGCTTACACTCTATACTGCTTAAGTGCACTTTGACTGCTCTCTACTGTCAAATCAGCTTTAACAAGTAACAACCCGTTTTCATGTGAAGGTGGTTGAATAAGCAATACATAGACTTTCTAGAGGTGGAAACCAGGGGAGCTCAATTTATATTAGCCTTGCCAGTATTATAATTGAGAGAGTGGGAGGAGAGAATTTCTGCAGCTTATCTCTTGGTGGTGGTTATCAGCTTGCATAGAGGCCTGTCCTTATCTTACCTGCTGAGCAGATTACCAAGTGAAGAAAGGAAAAAAGGAGCAGTTCCTGCCTGATCAAAAACTCCCCCCCCTTTTTTTTGTTCATGCAGCTAGCAGCTTGTCGCAATACAGTGGTACCTCGATTTACGAACGTAAACCATTCCGGAAATCCGTTGTTAAACCAAAACTGTTCTTAAACCGAGGCCTGCTTTCCCGAATGGGGCCTCCTGCCGCCGGTGCCCTGGTGCCCTTCCACCGTTCGGCTTCCCTTCTTAGACCGAGGTAAAGTTCGCAAACTGGGATGCTACTTACGGTTTTGCGGAATTCATAAACTGAATAGTTCATAAACAGGGCTATTCTTAAACTGAAGAACCACTGTATATGAAATCCATAGCCAAAGATTATTGAAAACTTGGTTTAAACTCTCTCCCCTTCTCTCTCTCTATATATACTAACACACACACACAGAGAGAGTTTATTTGGCAATAAGGCTGACTGAAACAGTCGTGATTCACTTCCACATACTGTAATATGCTTAGGAGTAGTGTGTGAGAAAGAGAAGATGGATCCCTTTTAGCACTTCCAAAACATATATAGCCATCCCTTCTGTGCTATTCCAAAATCCGCATAGCAGAGTGCCCCCAAAAAGTTCCTCTCGGCTACTTTTAGGCCTCATAAGAATAAATATAGCAGCCATAGCAAATGGAACAGGAGATAGCAGCATGTCAATAAAGATGTAAGAAAAATAACACAATATACCGCGTAACAAAATTATCAAAACATATTAAAGTCTGGATAACTGAAGACCACTTGATGTACCTGCAATAAAACATAGGACAAACTGATAACTAGGATACTGTCCCAGTGGTGTAGCGTGGGTTGTCAGCACCCGGGGCAAGGCAAGTAATTTGCGCCCCCTAACCCTGAGTGAGCCAGGTAGAGGCAGAGAGCTGCGAGTGCGAGCGCCCCCCCCATGTTGCGCCCGGTGCGGCCGGCCCCCCCTGCACCCCCCACGCTACTGTACTGTCCTGCTATGGTAATGAACACACGTGGCATGCCCCTCACAAAATGTTTAGGGGTATGCGTACCCCTGCATCCCCCCCCCATGAAAAAAGCACTGGTAATATGTAATACGAAGTAAGCGCACATATTTATCTATCAAGCTAGCACTACCATTGCATTGACCCAACCAGGGGCAGCTACTAGCTCAGCACAACCAAGGACTCAGAAGCCAAGCATGAGAGGAGCCCAGGTCTAGAGGAGGAAGAAGTGTTTCCGTTAGAATGGAAGGATTAAGAAGCAGTAAAATCATGCATCTCTGCTTCCTCGGGGTGGGGGTCATTGATCTATTTGATACTTGCAAGCTCTCTCAAGTGTGGCAGCTGCATGAAAACAACTCCATGTGGCAAAATGTGTGTATAAGCTCGCTCCCCATATGGTTCTCCTTAAATCGCAGCAATGCAAAGAGCAAAAAGAGGGGTTTGTGATGTTTTAACTGATGTCCCCAGAGCTACATGCACACAAATGGCTTTGCAAATGGAACTGCTTTCAAACAAGTGTGTTTTATACGCAACAGTGAAACAATTTCACTTCTAATGCCATTTGTTCAACTGGCCATCGCAATAAAAATAGAGGCCCCTATCTTTTACACAACCTCGCTAAAAGGAGTCATGAATATTTAAAAAACCCATTTTAAGTCATGATTTGCCACTCTTATCTACCACTTCCTGGTCAGGTCAACGCTGGTCCTGTACATTTTCTTGGTGACCTGCAAGAAAATCAGTGCAGTTTTGTTTCCTACAGTCCAATATGCTTGATCCTGTTTCTCCTGCCCTTAATGTCTCTCTTGCAGCTGCCTGGTCCAACAGTATCCTTGGGGCCAATTCTTAACTTCAGTAAATTTCATACCAGAAGGCTTATTATTAGATCATACTTGGTTAGATGAAGAAATAGTCTGACCTGGATTAATATATGTGTCTTAACATATGCAAATTAGCAGCAACTGCTATTTTTTTTCTAGGAAAAACACCCCATTTTAGTTGATTAGCTTCAATAATGGTGCAATATATTAAGCTAGGTTTGAAGGATAATCTAGGGTTATATTCACTGTAGTGCTAAGGAGACCACTACTTCAATGCAGGTATTTCTGATTGCCTGGCAGAATTATATTCCAGCCCTGCCTCCAGGCCTGTTCAGGGAGAGCATGGGATCTATTGACCCTCCAGAACAGATGTGGGGGAGTTGCAGTGGCACATGGAGGGAGGAAAGGTGGGGACCTAATGTGCTGGCAGGAGCCATGTGCTGGCTTCGAATCTGGCCCCTTGCAAGTTCTGCAAAATACATGAACTTCTAAAGCTTGAAAGGGGAGAGGCACACCTTATTTCTCCTACAATGATTTTGCAATAGGAAGCTTTGTTGTGCAGTTTCTTTGGATCAATTAGCTTAGTATCTGAGCTATAGACACTTCACACATTTTCCGCTTAACTTTGCAACAAATGTGATATTAAAAGACGGTTTCAAGCCTCCCACGAACAATGCAGTGAATTTTGAATTCCATCCACCTCTGCGTTCCTGAGATAACTACAGACTATAATTGACATGATCATTCGCTCCAAGATAGTACAGAGCAAGACAAAAATGTATGTTAACCAAGAAACACCTGCAGTGCAGATCCAAACTTGGATCCTTTAGTTCACAATCATCTCAGAAGATCAAGGAGATTATGGAACTTTTGGCTAAACTAGACTTTTTCATGAATGACAACATCCAGTTACCATTTTAATTTTTTTAATTTCATGGTTAGATATCGCCAGATTTTATTTATGTATTATATTCAAAATACTGAAAATGCAATATTTGACTCGGCTTCACTTGCTTAGGCCTACCTGACCCTGTTATTTTTCCGTTCTTACCCATCCTTATAAGAGTTGCACACTTCCTTGGCTTTATGTCTATAGGCTAGAATTGACTTCTTTATTACATTTTGTTTAAGTTTTAACCCACTGCTTATCCAATAATTCAAGAAAGATATCAACATATGAAAGCAGTATAGAAATACAGCGTAACACAGCCATTTAAAAGACAGCTATTAAATCCCCTGCTCACCCCAAATAGTTTGCTTAAACAAGTTTTGCATCCTGAAGCAGATCAAGAGTAAGTGCAGCAGACTTTGGGGGGGGGGGGGTGGAGAGAGATTATGTTATGTCCTTGAACATATCTATTCTGTATTCACTTCCACTACTGTTCAATATTTTGATCTTGTGAAGAACTGTAAAGCATATTTCTAATAATTTTTTGTTGTATTTTCCAGTTAGATTTATTGTTTGTGGCTTAAGAAACAGGAGATAATGAAGCCTCAGTTCTATAACCATGGCATGACTTTATTTTAAATTAACATACCATGGGGTAAATTTAATTTCTGCTCACAATCAAGAGGACAATACATAATTAAGAATTTTGTGTTTGTGTCAATGGCGTGAACTGTTCCTTCTGCTCAGTCAAATCCAGAGTGCAGCAAAGCATACAGAATTCTATAATTTTGCTTTTCTGGGTCAGTTGCCTTCCATTGGTTCTATCCCAATTAAACGTGTCTAGGGACTGATACGCTTGCTGCTATTCAGTTTGTTTATTCTGCAGTTGCTTTAAGAAGACTGCAGGATTTATAAATGGAATTTCAAACTATAAATGTTGCACACTGTTTACCAAGAGTGTGCATCAGTCTTGGAGAGGCTGTAACTCAATGCAGTATTTATCAGACACTTGTGAAACAGAAGAGAATGACAAATCAAGATAAGGGCCAATTTCTATAATGCCATTTGCCAACAAAGGAATTTCAAAGGGAAACTCCATTGTGAAATTATTGAATTAGAACTTATCAAGATGTTTATGTTTAGTCTTGAATCAAGAGAGTGATTTCCTGTCCCATTACAGATATCATATGATTATGTTTTCATCAGTTACTATTGTAGGTAATGGTCACTTTTTAAGCCTCTCACAGACTTGCTTTTTTCATTTACCGGTAACTACCATTTTACTGAAGTTTACACCTTCTTCCTTTACATACATACACACACACACACACACACCAGTCAACTGATGAAAATTTATCGTATCAGAATAAATCTGCAACTTTTAAAAAGTATTACATTAAGTTGTTTTCACTGCTACAGACTCAAATGCCACCTTTCTGTAAGTTACGGATCCTTTTTGGACATAACAGTAAACTATGGTTCAGCATTAAATGCACAAGCAGCAACTGGAAGCATTTGCTTCTAAATTGTTATATACAAATTAGGGTGAACTCTGGTTAGTCTGTTTTGTTAATAAGGTAGCTCATAAACCAGTTTGATTCTGAGTTGTTTGAACAAATCATAGTTTAAATTAGATGAAAATGTTTACTGAGTTTAGACATAGTGAAGAACTCTGTATAGTTCAAATATGAAAGCTTTCAATCTGTTTATTACAGTCAAGCTAGAGTATGAAAGGTGAGGGGGGATTGTGTAACTCTGAAGCTTATTGCTGCTTATGCACATAGCAGCTACAGTTATAATACAGTTATATACAGATGCTATAATATTTTCCACTAGTGCACACTTGTCTAGAACACCTGAAGATGCACAAGATGCACAAAATGTATCAAGGCATATACTCTTGTACTCAAGATACACAAAATGCAAATGACCTGCAATGTTATGTCTGAAAATGGTATTTTTACGCTTACACCAAATGGGGGGAAAAAGAGGTTAAAATTGAATTAAAGTCCTGAGACAAAGATGTAACACAAGTAGAAACTAGTTGTATAAGGGCAGCTTTACTTGTAATTTGCAGAAAAGACAGACTGTGTGGTGAGGGAGCCTATCTATCAGGGAAGCAGGGGTGGACTTTGGTCTTTCGAATTTCAGTGGTGCCCTGTGAGAGGCCAAAATTTGGTGCCCCCCCCCCCGCCTCTTGCCTTCCATTCTGCATGTGCACTATGTCATAGATGTGATGCTGTGTGGTGACCCCCTAAGCTTGGCGCCCAGTGTGAGGGAACCAGTTGTGTTGCCCTAAATCCACCTCTGTGGGAAGCCATTTGTGGCCTGATTCTCATATTATCCTTGTGACTAGTGCTTTCTTTCTGGAAGAAAGGTGGGGGAACTCAACACAAAGTTAGTTTATTGCGAGCCTAGTCGCAGCGCCACACACACACACTCCAGGCAGCTGCTAACTGTAAGATGTAATTAATCAACTCAAGCAGACCATGACTGGATTAGAAATGGCCACAACTTTACTGATTAGAGATATAGGTGGATTTTTGGCTCAGTTCCAGCCCCCCCCCCACAACCCCCCCCCAATTATTTAATCACATTGGACAGGGATAGCCCTCATGGCACCCTCCATTTAGTGTGTACTGCGATGCCCTTCTCTCTTGTTGGCCATGCTAGTGGGGATTGATGGGCGCTGCAATCCACAACATCACATCGAAGAGCACCACATTGCAAAGCTACTGAGCTACAGCAGATACTGCATTTGCACAAGGAAGTGCCATGTGATCTTTCTGAACAAAAGGCCTTCAGATAGACATTACCACCATATCATAGAATTGTGGGAAAGGACACTGAGGATCATCTGGTCCAGCCCCCTGCAATGAAGGAATATGCAGCTGCCCCATGCGAGGATCAAACCTGCAACCTTGGCATTATCAGCACCATGTTCTAACCAACTGAGCTATCCGGGTTAAGTGTTTAAGTGCTTAGGTTCTTTTCATTTCTTGGCAGCCTCCATGCCTTATCATGCCCTGTGTAAAGTATCTCCAATAGGGTTTAGTCCAGTGTTAACCAAACCAGAAAGATTACTTCTTCCCTTTTACCCATTGTGGTTGAACTAGCTCAACTCAACAACCAGGGTGTTATTGTACTCAAAACTGCCTTCTGAGTGGGACCACGCTATCGTTACAAAGTTCAGCCGTTGGTGGCCACGCTATCAAGCCTCTCAGTATGTATATATGTGTGTGTATATGGAGAAGTTGCAAAAGCGTTGACCTGGAAGTTGTTTTCTTTCTCTCCTCCTAATGGTGTCAGACGCACGGGGTCCGGCCCTCTGCATGTGCTCAGAGGCCCTTTCGCATGTGCTCCCGGATCCACCTTCCACGTTCCCGGGCTGCCTCCTGCTACTTTCCAAGAAACAGCCCTCTCCCCTCCCTCTCCTTTTCCTCGTCTCCCGCTTCTCCAGTTACCCCTGGCGGGCTCCGTGCTGCCGGCCGCCCCCTCCCGCTTCTGCTGCCAACTCCCCTCTCTTCAGAGAGTAGCGGCAGCATCTGCTGAGTTCCCGCCTCTGTCCCCGCCCGGCACCGAGCAGCAGCAGCAGCAGGAGGCGGAGGAAGAAAAGAGACGGGAAGCTGCAGTGTGTGGGCAGCAGCAGCAGCAGCGAAGGAAGGAGGCGAGTTTTGTCCTTTCCGCTGCTAGTCCTGCGAAGGAACTGGCCGGCAGCAACCATGGCCTCGGGTCCTCGCAGGCCAGAGTCGGGCTGCCAAGCGCGAAGGGCAGGAGCGGCAGCGGCGGCGGCGGCGGGCCGGCAATGAGCGACCAGCAGCAGCTGCCCCTTCCAGCCTCTGCCGTCCAGGCCGCGCGCGGGCGCGGGTCTCCGTGCGGACCCCCGGAGCTTCTCCTCCCCGACGGCCCTCTCTCCGCCCGCGGAGGCCCCGCCATGTGGGGGAGGCTCCTCTCCGAGTTCGGCCAAAACGGCGACTACAGAGCAGGTAGCGGCGGCGGGGGGAAAGGCCGGCCCCATCTCTTCGGGCAGCAAACGTGTGAACGCGAACCGGGTTTGGGTTGTGTAGCGCCCAGCCTCCACAAAGCGTGTCCCTCTCTCTCTCCCCGCCCCACTCGCTTGTTTCAGTTTCCAGGCCAGATTTCTCCCCTCGGTTTTGGCGCTCTGGGTGAAGGTCTCTTCTCTCCTCAGCTTGTGCCTGGCTTCTTCCCCTTTCCCTACAGTTGCTTCAGATGTTCGTTAACGCGCGTCGCCATCTGGTTTCGTGATTTGGGAGGAGGAGGAGAAGGGGCGGGTGTCGGGCAGAGTTGCGGGGAGAGGAGCGGAGGAAGAAGAAGAAGAAGAAGGTCACTGCAACAAATCCGCCCGCCCGGCGATGCAGATTGCAGCCCAGCCTGGGTGGGAAAGGAAGCGGGGCGCCACCGCCACCGCTTCAGGGAGCCATTAAAGCCGGGGAAAGCAATGCAATTAGTTACTACGCGGCTATATTTAGCGCTTTCTCCGCTAATCACCCTTAAACCTGGCAGGATTGGTGAACGCGGCTTAATCCAAAGAGGAAAAGAAAGGCAACCCTCTGAGGGAAACAAACTAAACAAAATCACCACACTTGCTTTTCTCTTTGGAAGTTCCCAGATACGGGTGGGGGGTGGTAAGAAGACCCTAGTGCTGCCCGGTTTTGAACAAGGCCCTGGAATAAATAAGTCTGTGCTTTTCTCGTCTCCCAGTCATGGAGCCCTGTTTCCTCAGAGAGACTGTGTATGCTCTGCTTCCGGGAAGTAGTGATAACTCAGGGTTAGGGCTTTGTTTTGGAAGGAAAGCTTTAAAGCTCAGTAGTGCTGTTAAAACCGGATACATCTCTGTCGATGCTTCTAGTGTGATGCTGCTGTTGAAATGGGTAGGTTAAAACGGGTGGAATTCAGTTGGGCCTGTGTAGCTTGCATGCCCTTGATAAATTAATTAAGCCATACAGTTATCTCTATAATTAAACCATGCAAGATAGGATTAGGTTGAATATTCTTGCACTGATGGCCCCAAACTAGGTAGTGTTTTAGTCATCAGCTCCTGTTACTGATACCGAATAGTTCTCTTGCAGTGCCTGAGAACAAACTGTACTTGTCTGCACAGCACTTTAGAATAAATTACCATTCTTTGGTAACACTATGAATTACTGAACTGTTTGTTACTTGTGGGGAGTGGCTTATAGCTTTAAGTTGTCAGCTGTTCTCAGGGTGAACTATTAAATAGACTCTGCAGATTCTGTTGTTTATTGTGCATACCATTCATTTGCTAACTTTTTAATTAATGATCAGGGCTTGCTGTACATAAATAATTTCATATTCCTTAATACATCCAGAAATTGAAGCAACAGATTAAAATTGGCAGTTCCAGAAAAAAAATCCAGAATTTGTGACTGGTTTACTAAAATAATTGTATATGACTCAAGTATGAACCAACCCTGCTGGTTCGCTAGAATATATCTCTACCTTATTCTCCTAGTCTAGGATAAACACAGCACTGATTCCCCCCACCCCACCCCACCCCCGGGTACTGTTGGTACAAGACTTATAGCTGCCTATTCAGTTCTGTGTGTATTCTATTTGCTGTAAAGTGAAAGGGAAATAGGAATCTACCTTATAGCACATCAGTGCTTTGGTCCATCTTGCTCATTATTGTTGACACTAACTGGCAAGGTTGGGCTCTCCAGGGTTTTAGACAGGGGTCTTTGCCAACCATGTTTGGAGTTGCCAGTGACTGAACCAGAGACCTTTCGCCTGTAATGAATGTGTTTTACTACTGAGCTTGAGGGCATATATATATATATTTTACAATTAGCTATTAATTTATTTGCATCACACTCATATTTGCAAAGTATGCTTAGCTTTTTAAATATTGTTTGCTTGCACTGTATCCATGGTAAAATGAATCAATAGTATGTGCTTTAAAAAATAGGGTTGTAATATCTAAAAAGAACACACCTGCCATACTATTTTTTATGGCTTTTCATGTATTATACAGTATTACTGAGCAGAGTGGGTGAGAGGCGAACCCACTGTCCAAAAACAAGAGTTACCCATTTCTATAAGAAAATACATAGAAAAACAAGTGGGGAAAATAAACAACTTCCAAGTCTTTCAGAACAACCAGCAGATCTTCCTGAAAGTAAAATGATAGAAGCTTGTGAGAAATGCACACATGTGATTAAGAATTGACAGGTGCTTCCCAGCATGTTCTACTGTTACATCAATATGTTTGTATACTTAGTTTGCTAGGCTAATACAGAAGTGAATAATAAAATAGATTGATTTAAAAGAATGTTGCTGGTTATAATAGTATCCTGCTGCTGGACAAAATGTGACACCCTTATTGTCAAACCTGGAAATCTTTGTACCATTATGTTTTTTCCTTTCAGTTTAGTATGTTTACTAAAATCTATACCATCCACTTGAAGCAGTGATTATGCCTGCCAAGTGCTAGAATATTAGGGCTGCTTTTGAGTGTACCATTATTGACTTTGATACTGTAGTTTGATTGGTTGAAGCCTCTGAATGGAACCATTATCTGACCCAATATGAGATTAGTTCTGATTGCACAATAGTTTGGTAATAAGTCATATCCATGGTGAATAATTTTGATTGTTCTTGTGGTTAATAATTCCTCACAAGAACACTATAATTATTCATTATTCAGTATTTTTATCAGGACACTTGGGTTGCAAACATAAATGTGAATTCAAATTATTTAAATAAATCATGTGCAAAGTTCTGTAGAGAACATGGATTAATTGATAGCTCTAATCCAGCAAGAGGTTTCATTGTGCAGGTTACTCTTTGCATGAATAAGAGGCTGTTTTGGGATGCAGAATCTCCTTCACTTATAATGACTTTGTACAGAAACTTTATAAGAAGACCACAGAGTATTGCACTTGTTTATCTGAATGTGTAGGTGATCAAGAATAAATATTTTAAACACCTGTTTCAGGTGTGGCACTTGTGAAGATAAGATTGATAATAATAAGCTATTTATGGACCCAAACATTCATATTACTTCATTTTATATCTATCTGTCTATCTATTATGGGACTATCCTCAATAAAACAAAATGACTGAGCTCTGTGAAGCATTATATAATTAATTGAGGCAAAGAGCATTCATGGGTAATTTCAGACCCAGGTGGTGTTTTTGTTTTTTTGTTTGTAGGATAGCTAGTTGTTAACCAAATTCTGAAGGAGATTCAGATGTCTGTTTTTGAGGCTGAATGGCTTCTTTTGCTGAGACTTCTCTTTTTCCTAGCATCTGAAACGTTAATGTTTGGTTACTTAGAAAATGTAGTTCCAGAACATGCATTGTTCATACAATTTGTGCATGGCATGTGGTTGCATAGCACTCACTAGTCCCACTGGGTGTTACTAAATAATAATGAATGACACAACCTCTTCCTGCTTGTTCTATTTTGTGATATTTCAAAACAAACTTCATTAAATCTGTCTTCTCTAGAACAATATGCAGTTCTTAAAAAAAATTAAAAAGTGGTAAACATGAGCAGCCCTCTTGCCCCACAGTAATGTCCCGCATGGTGTGGTAGTGGTTACGAACGGTAGACTCATAATCTGGTGAACCGAGTCCACTTCCCCGCTCCTCCACATGCCGCTGCTGGATGACCTTGGGTTAGTCACACTTCTCTGAAGTCTTTCAGCCTCTCTCACCTCACAGAGTGTTTGTTGTGGGGGAGGAAGGGAAAGGTGATTGTTAGCCACTTTGAGACTCCTTAAAAGTGAAAGGCAGGATATCAAATTCAAACTCTTCTTTTTCTTTTTGTGATCCTTGTAATGGATGTATTATTATTATTATTATTATTATTATTATTAATAATAATAATAATAATAGAATACTCCATGGACTCTTTCTCACTCCAACACAAATTCCCAATGGCATTTGGTTTTGTGAAGACAAACCAAAAATCCTGATGTCCAGGCAGTCTCCTCACAGCAAGGCTGGACTGCTGATTAGTGTTTTGTTTTTACTTTTACATTTATATCCTACATTTTCTCCAGGCACTCAGTGAGGTCCCCTCTACCACACAATGTGTGATGTGTAAAGTAAGAGCTGTTCTTCACAATGGCATTAGAGAAAGTGCTACATATCTGTGGCATGTAAATTGGTGTGCAGCCCCATCGGTGTATGAATAGAGTCCAACGTCCGAGTGTCAGGAGACCATAAAGTCAAGCTTTGATGTGCATAGCAAGGAGGCCTCGAGGTAGCATTCCCCAGAATGGCACCCCCCCCCCATCAGGCATTGGCAAACTCCGGCCCTCCGGACTACAATGGGACTATAATTCCCATCATCCCTGACCACTGGTCCTGTTAGCTAGGGATGATGGAAATTATAGTCCCATTGTAGTCCGGAGGGCTAGAGTTTGCCTATGCCTGCCCTAGATATTGCTGGGCTGCAACTCTCATCATCCCTGACCATTGGCCACACTGGTGCAGTTATTGGGATTTTTATTCCAAAATATTGGGAGGGCAACGTCAGGGAAAGCTACTGCAAAGCCATTAATACCTAAATATGCACAGTGCAAAAATTGTAGCATGTTTGATAATTTAGAAAATGCAGCCAAGTACTATACATTTTTTGTGCTTTTTGGCTTTCAAAACTTTAGCGGGGAATCTTGAAGAAGGGCCATACTTTAGTAGTGGAGCATTTGCTTTGCACATATTCAGTCCCTGGCCTTTTCAGGTATTCCTGTGAATGTCCCCATTATGAAACTTCAGAGAGTTGCTATTAGTTAATATAGACCACATTGAGCTATATTGACAATTCATCTGACTCAGTATAAGGCATCTTACTATGATTCCAAGCTGGATAATTAATAGTAGAGTGATATTTTGTTCCTTGATCCACTAACTTACTTGAAGGCAAGCTTTAGGCTGTTATAGTTATTTCTTGTCTAATAATAATTTCCTGAGACATGGTCTTGTTAATATAGGACAAATTTGATCTGTTGACAATATCTGTGTTTCCCAGAGCAAGGTAGGTTTTCTTGCTAAATGTTAGCCTCAGGTGGTATGAGAGTGATCAGCCTCACAGGCAATGTCACAATTGAATTTTAAACCAGTGTGAGATCACAATCTTATTATGAGCTTTGAGGGGGGTCTCCTGAATTGGTTGGTTTTTGTTAAAACATGAAACAAATGTTGAATTCATACTATAGGTGAAGAACCGGCTAGGATAACCTAAGCTCTCTTTGCCTTTTAGGTGTGGGATGGGTTGGGGTGGGGAGGGGAGAAAGATCAAGTAGTTTTATATCTGTTTGGATATAAACAGTAATTGGAGCCCTGAAGATGAGAACGCAATGGTGGTACTTGCCTCCAAGAATGCGGGTGTGTCCTTGAAAGGGGAAGTAATGGTGAGTTTCTGAATTGTCTGTGTAGTGGCCCTGGCATGCCTAGAGCCTTCAGGGATGAACTCAGTAGGCTGTACTGCCTTTTCTCTCTTTTTGGTTTGTGTGACCTTGATTTTCAAGGCTTATATAGCACCTCTGCCTTTTGTTAGCAGTTCCCTTCCTGTTTTTCCTATATCTTACCTTCCTATTTGTTTCACTTCCATTGTAATATGGGGTTACTGTAATGTCCCCAATGTGAGATGGCTTTTCTGCCTTTACATTTGACCTTTTTAATTTCTTTCGGGGATTGTGCTTTCGGGCATGCTGTAACAAATATGCATGGGTGCGCAATTGGATAATGAACAAGCAAGAGAGAAAATAAATCTCACAACAGATGGAGGCTCATGTGAAGCACCACCTTTTGTACCAAGGAATAGCATAAAGGGAGGGAACAAGAATACAGCTGGCTCTATTCTCACCTAACTGTTATAATTAATGGGTGGTTTCTGAAGTTTATGTGAAATTGCAATCTTCACTCAGTTGGTTATGTTACAGTAAGGAGCAGATGAAGAGATTTCATAAGCCATAATCCAGAACTATAAAAAAGGTAAACAAGCATTCTTAAAATGTTTACTGCAAATTAAAATCAGGATTGTTATGAAATAGTAATGAATGAAGAGGACATTCATTATGCAGTCTGAACCAACAAAGACTATGCTCTTCCCATTTGCATGCCACTTATTTGGCAATGGAAGTTACTCTTAAGAGTCTATCAAGACTAAGCATTTATTTATGCATACTATTGATAATATTAAGTTTAGTATACACATTTTTCATATTCTGTGCACAGTAGCAAACCAGTTGAGCAGATGAGAAATCTCTGCAATTGCTTGGGAGTCCTGAAGATCCTGAAATGGTTTAATGTGTGCGGCAGATGTCTTAACAGCTATTGTTGAAGAAAAACCCATTTGTTGCTGATAAGCTATAATAGGAGGAAGGCTGCTTCTACACTTGTCTCCAGTATCAACTGTTCTGCCTCTTCCACATAACTTTAGAATCCTATCTTTGGTTTGTAACCTGAGTTTCAGGAGCTTACAAGCTATTTGTTAATTCCAGTGGTATCCTTTACTGTACAACTTTACAAATGAAAACATTTTCATTCATATAAAAGGTCTATATTCCGTATTCTGAAAACTTATGTGAGCAACTAAGTCCCCCTCTGAAAGCTTCTGCTCTTTTGCACAGTTTGTTTAAGCTCAGTTGTAGGCAATGTGAACTTTTCCCATATAATTGTGACTATGATTGGGGTGCTGCTGTTTGTACTTTGCAAAATGTGTACTGTCTTGTTGCTTAGTTTTTGAACAAGTGAAGCTTCATTTCTCAGAAACAAAAATAAAAACATAATATTGAAGAACAAACTTTAAATTGTACTTAAGCCCAATTCAATATGTTTTCCTTTATCTTAACTAGTGCACAATTACAGGAATAGTCCTCATGCATCCATGATTAGGAACTTCTGGCTAGCCACAGGATAGTCACATTGGATTCATTATGGCCACATAAGCATCTGCTTATATTTGTAATTAGGACTAGAAGAAATGCAGAAGTAGATGTTGAACAGTGTCTAGGTTACTGTAAATGTTTCTGATCTCTTGGTTGCAGTCCAAGTATGAGAATTTCAGTGAGTCAAAGGGATTGGTAATTTATGACTAGGATTTTCATAAGGTGAGTTTTCTGAAACTTTTAATTGCCTACAGGTAGTGTTGTGTCTGTTCATGCAACGTGTCTTTATCTCTCTTTGGGCAATCTTTGTATGAATGTGAATAGGCCAAGGACTGCTTGCATATAGTTTCTTTGTTGGGATTTAGGTGAAAGGATTGTTCCATGAATGTGAGAAACATTTAACAGAAATTTGCTCTTTGATTATTTCCAAGCTTCCAGTTGCCAAGCAGCAAGCATTCTTAGGCTTCAGAAGAACATTGTTACAGAGTTGGGGGCGGGGGAATCATTTTGTTTACAGTACTGTATACCTAACTTCACACTATGATTCTCCTGCATGATGTGGAAGGCTTTTTCTTTTTAATTTGTGATACTGCACTGGGTCAGCTCTTCTGGTTTGATCTATTTGTTTGAGGAGAAATGAATGGCTGCTATGTAGTGACATATGCACTCTGAAATTTCTGTTACATGAGCTGAGAATGACAACAGAAGACATTTTAAACAGAATTTTCTGACACTTGTAGTTTTTACTGTAGCTAGAAGATGCAAACACTTGGGTTTTTTTTTTTTTTAAAGTAAGCTTGGGCTAAATAGAGAATGATACTTACATTTGTTGAACATGCAAGATTACTACATTTTAAATTTTATTTTTGTTTCAGGGTTCAGCTCCCTGTTAAGTACATGGCTGAGCAGGGTGGCCCTGAGAGAATCACTGTCTTGCAGCTTCAGGTTCCTACTTGTAAAATGGGAGTAATAGTGACCATTCTGCAAAAGATGTCAGAAGAATATAGTGATGAAGGTAGTTCAATTTGTTTCCTCTTCTAAGCTTATATATAAGCTGGGATCCTTTGGGAGGAAGTGTGGAAAAGAGATTTAATAAATAAAATACCTATAAACATATGAAGTTTGGGGGGGGGAATCAAATTTATTCGCTTTTCCCATAGGGGAGCATGAGTGGACTAGGGAGACCAGTCTCTAGAGAAATTAATGTAGTTTCAGAAATGGCATTGCAGCCTGCAGAAAAAACCCTTCTTGTTCTCATACATTACCTGCGGAAAACCTCTGTTTGAAATTGACAGTAAAAATAAAATTAAAGAAGGCTGCAATACTAATGCTGGTACTTTGGGACTTGTCCTTAACACATGAAGATTCAATAAAATAGTTTTATAAAAACAATTTCATCGTATCAGAAATATGGCCTGGAATAGCAGGGATGTGCCTCTATAATAAAGGGTTTGAAATAAAAATGAAACGAGTTGTACACATCACATAGTATTTTTATTTACTACCGCCTGCTCCACAATAGGCCATGGTGCTCAAGCTTTGGGTTTGTCTGGCAGGAATCAGGAGTGCGTCTTTGTCAATCTTACCTTGCCTTCTACACCACATTTCTGCAAGTTGCTTAGTGTTATACTGAAAGATGGGGGTTGTTATGCATGTCTTTCTTCCTTACCAAAAGGAAGCTTTGTGTGCCTCTATAGGCAATGGAAACTGACAGCGGTGGCCAGGCAGTTTGATGTATAGGAAGAGACTGATGCTGAGCAATGATTGGAAGGAGCAATCACTCCACCAGTTAGTAGCACGGAGCTTCCTTCCTCTTGGCCACTGATTGACCCATTGTACTACTGCTGTGTTTGCTTCTGTTGGAAACTGATGTGTCTTACATATACTGGTTGTCTAAACTTCAGCTGTATCCCCATGAACAAAGGTGCCAACATTTCCCATTTTTGTCACTGGCTAGAGGACCTTGTCAAATGAAGTCATGAAGGGCTATCTCAAGAGTCCTTTGCTGAATTTTCCCGTAATTACCTTGTACATAAATCTGCTCCCTCTTGCCTTAAGTTTTCTTTCACTGTTAATTTAAAGAGCTACTTAAATATTACATGATATTACACAGATAAAAGTTTAGCTTCCTGTTGCCCAGTTCGTATATTATTGCACAGTGTAGCTGCTGAAAAAACTATTCATAACACATAGAAGGTTGGATCACATGTACTTGTTTTTGTCACATTACTTTGGCAGTGGGTGGGTGCCGTGTTGGAGAGGGAAATGACAATGTGACTTTGGTGATACTGCCTTCCCTTACTTAATGAAGCAGTATTGACCCTACCCAGCTCTAATTGTACCTTGCTAGCTACTGTACATCTTCCTATTACTCAGTAAATCAAGCATCTTCCTTCCCCTGCTTACCAAAATTTCCAAGATCAGTTTTCTTACTTCAAGTTCATGGTACAGTTGTACCTTGGTTGTTGAACGGAATCCATTCCGGAAGTCCGTCCGACTTCCGAAAACGTTTGACAACCAAGGTGTGGCTTCCGATTGGCTGCAGGAGCTTCCTGTACTCAATCAGAAGCTGTGTCAGATGTTCGGGTTCCAAAGAACGTTCGTAACCTGGAACACTCACTTCTAGGTTTGCGGCGTTCAAGAGCCAAAATGTTCAAGTCGCAAGGTGTTCGGGATCCAAGGTACGGCTGTATAGCAAAAAATTAAAAAATAAAATAAAATTGGAAATTTGGCAGCATGAAATGCTATTTTTAATGACAATGTAAAATGCATTTTTGGACAACAAACGACGTTTAGTTTCCAAGTGGTTGCGGGAATATGGCAACACATATCCCTGTCATTCCACCCTAAGGCCTGGCTGTTACAGACCTGCACCTCTGCTTTATTGTGTGGCCAAGCCCTGCCTTACGGTCTGCAGTCCTTTCGTTATGCAGAGCAGGCTCGACTGTTGTTAGTTACATTTCTCTTTTTTTAAAAAAAAAATTTTGGTGGTTGCTGCATAACTCATGAGAGGACTGTATTTTGATTATAAGCGGTAAAATTGTTTGCAAACCAATGTAAAACTCTGATCTGAAAACAGCTTAGAATAAAGCAGTGTAAATCTACTATTCTCTGGCTGTTTTTTTAAAACGAAATCTCCCCAGATGGAATAATTTGGTTGAATAGAGAGTGCAAAAGAGGAATAGTTACTATAGGTGAAGAGTGCATTGGTTAGGAGGATGGGGAGGTGAGCCAGCAATAGAAGGCATGAGCTAATGCATTGCATTTGCATGCCAAAGTAGAAATAAGAAACATCTGTAGCTCAGTTTTCTGTTTCTGCTGTGTATTAAGAGACTTTATAGGAGCAAAATAGCTAATCGGTAGGGCTGTACAACTCAGCTCTAAACTCCTCTTGTCCAATTTTTTAATACTAGGATTTGGTTCTGCAACTGGAATAGGTAGAATAAATGAGCTTTACACAGTTCATATAATTTGTACAATGTCACATATGGTTTCTGTGAGGAATTTTTGTCTTCCAGAATTTGGAATGTTTCATTCAGTTCGTCTGTGTGTAAAGGAAGAACATGGATTTTAAGGCCAAGAAAATGTGATTTTGCCATGAGAAATGGCCGCTGGTTGCACTTAGCAAATGAATCTTTCTCTGATTACTGGAATTCCTATTTAAGGAAAAATGGTCATTCCCTTTTTTATATTCCCTGCCTGCTCAGGTAATATGTAGGCTAGAGACTTGCAACATGAAAATGAAAACAGATTCTTAGGATTGTGTGCAAAGGAATAAATTTTAGTTGCCATATTCCGTGCAATTTGAGTCGTGCAGGTTTCCAAAGTCCCGGATTAAAATGAAATCTACAAATGCCCTGAAAGTTTGTTAGTTGATATCTATGCTGGTTTTATGTGTTACACAAATGCACTTGAATGAAAACATGAGCTTTAAGAGCTTATCATTGTGCTAAAGTAGATTGTTTATAGGCTGTCTTTGTCTCACTTGTGTCACTCTAATTACAGTTGAAACCCTCTAGGGCTGTAACTTACTATGCAGCAGCCATGTGCCACTACGGAAATGATGACGACTGCTTGTTGCAAGTGCTGAGTAAAAAGTTCAAAGAGAAACTTTTGCTTACCTTCCTCTTCCTTCCATTTCTTGCATGCATCTATGTGTATATACCTACACAGCTTTGCCTGGTTCTCAGAATACCCCTGTGCTCTTTGAGCAGGGCTCTTTCTCTTCATTGAATATCATTAATTTAGTGAAGTCCCATTTTGTGTATTTTTATGTTTTGGAAATTGTTGTGGCCTTCTGCTGATCCATTGAAGATAAGTAATTGTCTCGTAAAAAAGTATAAGTCAGCTATTTCCCCAGCTGTTAGAGACAACCACAGCTATGAATTTAGAATTACAGGATAAGATGCAGTCAGTGCAGAGGTTATTTACAAGTAGGACAGTAAATTAATACTACCTATAGTATATACTATATACAGTGGTACCTCGCAAGACAAATGCCTCAAAAGATGAAAAAACTCGCAAAACGAAAGAGTTTTTCGTTTTTTGAGTTGCTTCGCAAGACGGATTTCCCTATGGGCTTGCTTCGCAAGACGGAAACGTCTTGCAAGTTTGTTTCCTTTGTCTTGCAAGTTTGTTTCCTTTTTCTTAAAACCGTGCATTCACTTCGAGGAGCAACTCATAGCACGCAGTGTGGTAGCCTTTTTTGAGGTTTTTGAAGACTTTGGTGATTTTTGAAGCTTTTCCAAAGTCCGTGCTTCGCAAGACGAAAAAACTTGCGGAACGAATTAATTTCGTCATGCGAGGCACCACTGTAGTATATACTATAGTATATACTCCTGCCAACCTAGCAGTTCAAAAGCATGCCCCCCAAAAGGTACAAGTAGATAAATAGGTACTGCTACGGCGGGAAGGTAAATGGCGTTTCTGTGCGCTGCTCTGGTTTCAACGTTCGGTTGTGTCAGAAGCAGCTTAGTCATGCTGGCACATGACCCGGAAAAACTGTCTGCAGACAAACGCCAACTCCCTCGGCCTGTAAAGCGAGATGAGCGCCACAACCCCAGAGTCGTCTGCGACTGGACTTAAGTGTCAGGGGTCCTTTACCTTTACCTTTTTTATAGTTCTCATACTATAAATACTACCCTAATGGAGTTGTTATGCCAGTCCTCAAATGTGGAAGATGGAAATCCATATTTATATTCTTACATCTTGTCTGCAATCTATATATTCTGATTTCCTCCCCTTACATCATTTCGATCTTCTACAGGCAGGACATTGAAGGATTTTATAGTGCTTAACTGTGACAGTGAAGTATACATACATTATGCACTCTTGGTAGTTCCACTGCCCTCAAGTTCTGGGTGGTGGTGTTCCAGGAGAGAGCATTCTCTTTGTCAGCCCTTAAGCTATGGAATTTCCTTCCCACTGAGGTGTGTCTGTTACCTTTAATAAGTAGTTTTTGTCCTATGTTGAATTTACCCTTGTCTTTGACACCGGAGGTCTGTATTTCAAGACCCGACCTATTTGTTTAACTATCATTTGTTTTAAATTATTTCAATATTTTATTTTTAAATTGTTGTTACCCATCTTGAGACTTCATGGCAAAGGGATGATGATGATGATGATGAATAATTAATAATAATAATACATTTTGTAAGTCTGCAGTATTCAAGGCATCGAGAAAATTTAAAGAGGCAATCTTCTGCGTGACTCTCTTCTCTGCTGCTGTGTGTCTAAAATTTTACCAGATTTTGCTTTATGTTTAGTTGCATAAAATCCATAGATTCTGCTATAATTAAGTGTAGCTGCTGCCTCAAAGCAGTCTCCGTGCCATCATTTTACTATACTTGCTGGTAAAAAAAAGTATTGCTTCCATATTTTGATTTAATAAAACTTAAGGAAATAATACAATTTCTTGGTAATCACAGAGTCCATTTTACATGCAACTAAAATTGTAGTTGTAATTTCCTGATCCTTTAAGAAAAATGGGAACCTGCCCATTTCAAGCCTTGGCACGGGTAGCATGATTTGCTCCAATGTCTCCTGTCATCCATATGTATTGCTCTACTATTCCCCCGCTCCTCACAAACTGGGTAGGCCTGGCAGTCTGTTCTGATTGGCAAAAATGAAGAAGGAACAGCAGGATAACGAGGGCAACCTGGCAGGACATAATGGACATGCTTGTGCATCATCTGCCCATGATATACTTGGCTCAGTCCCCTGACTTTTACATACATTTGATATTTGCATTGTAAAGGCAAGCGCTTTGAAGTGGGATGGGAATTAGCAAAGCGCGGATGGGATCGGTGCATACCAATTGGCGAAATTACTTTTTGCAGTTCTTTTTAAAATTTGAGCACTACAGACATGCACACATGAATACTTCAAGCAAGGTATGAGCTTCCCCTGAAATGCAAGTGGGTCAGGTTTGTCCTGCCACACTGCATGTCATTTGTAATTTACTAAAAGAGCTTACTACTGTATCTGAAGTGTGTGTTAGCCAGTAGCACCATCATAGCTGATTGGCTGTGTGCAGACATAGAAGAGGGGGAAGCTTGAGTGGAAATGTCTATCCTTCCATAGACTGGAATCCACAAACTGAATTGAAAGTGTAAAGATGTAATAAGTAGCGACAGCAGTATAGAGGATAGGAATCAAGGAACCTGAATAGATGTGGTTGGCACGAAGTCCAAGTGCCTTATTAGTTGAATTTAAAGTGTGGTTTCTGCTGCTTTGCTCTGTTTAGTTATGATGTAGTAAATCACAACGAGTGTCTGTTGATGTGAGTGTGCATGCACATGTGCATCTGGCATTATTCAAGGTTCCCCTTTAGCTGATTGTTAAATTGTGATTTTATTTAATTAATTGAGTTTTTGGAATAGGGTGCATCTTGCACTTACCGAAGGTTGGCCTCTTCTACATTGTGTCACAACTCATAAAATCTGTATTTCTTCATGGCTTTTAAGTCTTTTCATTCAGGATCTGACCTGAATAGATGGCTTGTGACATGCTGTAAGGTCATGAAATCCATAGATGATGAGCTGAACTATATCTACTGTATTTCTGTTCTGTTATATCAGATAGCATGCAGTTGTTTAGTGTTTTCGGTTGAAGTGATTGCTAAAAGTTGCCCTCTAGCCAAGAGTCTTTTGTGTCAAACAAATGAAACTTTGTCTGCTGGAAGGAAGCTGTTGAATACCCTTTTGAGGACATTGTGGTTTGGTGTTGAGCTCTCATATAATATTAATTACACCTCTCTTAAGGGTCATTTTAATTAAATTAAAACTAGAGAAAACTAGCCTTTTAGAATCCTGAGCAACATTTTCTGTGTGTCAGAATGTATGATGACTTCCAGCTTGCCTCTCAAAACCTTACTTGCAAAGAAATGCGTAGCAAAAAATAAACTGTATTTTGCAATATCTTCTGAGCCTTGAGCAAAGCTAGGTTGAGAATAAACACAACAAATATACAAAGTAGTAACTGAATGATACCAGACCTTAACAAGAGACTGTCATTTGTTTGAATTCGTTCATGTGCAACTTCTGTGATAAAGTACATCATTAGATTACTGTAGAAAAAATTGCTACAGGTTTTGATGTTTCCTAATTTTACATCTGTGGATATTATTTTTAAAATCCAGTTTGTTGTTGAACTCTGTCGTAATGACTTTGAATAAATATACTTTTTTCTTGGCAGGCACAGAATATTCTTCGTCAGGATGGTTACCTGGTACTGATCCACTGTGGCAAGCCACAACCGGTTCATCAAGTGGTCGGAGTACCCACCTGAGAAGACACAGCATAGCTTCTGACAGTGGGGACACTGGTATTGGAACCTCCTGTTCTGATAGTGTGGAAGGTGAGTAGAGATGCTTAATATAAGGCATTGGTGCTTTCATGGAATGCAGAGGCAAGAGATGGTCCTGAAACATTGAGATGGAGTTTATATAAAATACAGAGAAGCACGTAACTTATTCAGAGAACAAGTTAACTTTTTTTTTCTGTTGACGTGAGAGTTTTATATTTTTTCAGAAGTAATTCCCACCATATTCAGTGGGGCTTATTCACAAATAAGTGCTCATTAAATTGCAGCCTTATTTTTTATTTGGTCAAAGGTAACATGTTAAATATAGTTACAGGTAGGTAGTCATGTTGGTCTGCTGTAGTCAAAACAAAATAAAAAATTTCCTTCCAGTAGCACCTTAGAGACCAACTAAGTTTGTTATTGGTATGAGCTTTCGTGTGTATCTGAAGAAGTGTGCGTGCACACGAAAGCTTATACCAATAACAAACTTAGTTGGCCTCTAAGGTGCTACTGGAAGGAAAATTTTTATTATGTTAAATATGTAAGACCTCCTGAGTATACCCTTCATGAGATGCTGATGTTCAAGAGTGTTGCTTTGTTTTCCCCTTCCACCATACCTAAACAAGTAAAAATCAACAAAAAAATTAATTTGGAAGGACACTTATAGCAACAGAAATACTTACATTTGCATAGGGGAGTAGTGCCTGTGTCCAGCTCTGCCTGGTTCCCCAGTTATGGCTCTTTCTAGATCTGGCTTGCAATTTGTTTACTTATTCCATGAACTGGTGGTTGAGCAATCCCTCCTTTGCCAGCCTGCTCATGTGCCTGCATCAAATTCTTGGTTGCCCCTGCCTTGGCCATCAGGCGGGTCACTAAATACAAGGCTGGGCTACATATCTCTAGCTGATAACATTGTTGTACCTACTTTTATTTGTTAGCACTCCCTTTGTTCTGTTTTTACTTGCCCTGTATTTATTGGAAATAAAAGACATGTTATTGGATCTGCTGATGTCACTTATCTACATTGTTTTCACACTGCTGTTCTAAATCATCTTGCTGTTTTCCTGTCTGAAATTCATGCACGAGGCTGTTTTTCAAGGGAAGAGGAAAATTTTTACAAAGCAAAACAGGAACCTCACTCTGAACTCATTGGATTGCATTTTTGTCAGTACTGGCTAGACTTTAGGGAAGACTTTTTTAAAAAAAAAAATTGGGATGCAGCATAATTCATGACGAAATCTAGATAGGCTGCCAAGAAGAACGTTATTTTCAAGCTGGTCCTTAGCCTGTTCTCAGTTGCAATGCTGAGAAGGCAGGTCTTGCATAACTGATGGTACAAAATGCTGTTGAACAACCTGGCAACTTTGACCATTGCAAAGATGCAGGGAAAGGAAATTGCATTTTTCAAGCTTAATAAATATAATGAAGTTCCTTTCAGCTTCAGTACTGAACTAAGTATGATTTTTTTATTGTACTTTCCCATTCTTAATTATCAGTGTATAAAACTTAGCCTTTGCTTTGTAATATATCTTCACATAGAATTGCTTTAATGTTCTTCTCTCTAGCAAATGGGTATGTAGATTTGATAAATGATTACATACAGGGTACATGCCCAGATTATTTGAATAGATTGGCAGAAACTAGCTAAATCAGGGTTGTGAACTATTCTAGACCACCAAGGTGTCTGTGCCACAGAAAAATGCTTTTATTTACGTCTTTCTTTTTATGACTAGCCCAAAGACTGTTGCCAATTGCTGTAGAATTTGAGATATTGTATAATCACATATTTATCTATCTGACTCCACAGTCCAGTGCATCATTATTTGAAATCAAGTACCACTATTTTCCTTCAGAGTTATTTCCATGTAAGTGTACATAGGATTTCAATCTGACTGTGATACTCTTCTTACTTGACCTATAAAGCTCTTTGTATTTTGATACCTTTCCTACATTTCTTAAGGTTTTCAGCATTGTTGGAGAGAATTTCCTCTCCTTTCTCATTAAGATGAAATACACATTTTGCTGTAAGTGAAGTTACATGTGCAGTGACTAAGAGCATTGCCTCTTGTTACTTAGTAAGTATCCAAAAAGTTCTTGTCTATTCAAAATTCCACGAATGCTTATGGGAGTGTTCGCTGCCTTGTCAATTCGAAATAATTTATTACAACTGAAAAATCCAACTCACTAGGGTGGGAGAGGATAGATGAAACAAAAACAAGTAACAGTTATAACAGCTGAGAGAGACTCTTTCCCCATATCTCTGGCCAGGAATACAACTAAATGTTTAGCCTGGAAGCATATACTATAAAATTGCAATTGGCAGTCTCCCAATACAAGAACTACAGCATCTTCACCACAATTGGACTCATATGTGCACTTAGTGACTTTTCTGTTTTTAGTTTAGTTTTCAGTCTGCAGAAATAAACTGTTCTTGTTTCAAGCATCTTTGAATGTCTTCTGGTAAATAATGAATGCAAGTAGATCGAAAATATAAATAAATACTCCCTAGGCAACCATAGAAAAGGTATATTGTTCCCTCATATCCAAAAGGAAAATTATTGGCCAGGTGGGCTGATTCCAAGTTCAGTTTAGATCAGTTATGTCTAAGTTTGTTTCACTTGAGCTTGCTCTGTTAATACTTAACAGAAGTGTTGCTCTTCCTAAATGAGATTCTCGCACTTAGTGCTATCAATAAAGCAATAGTGGCACATATGGTGGGGCAGAGCTGCCCTTCTGTTGCTGTTGCTTACCCAGGCTGGGGCAGCGTGACCATGCAGCCCCAACTTTGCCTTGCTTCAATAGCAGAAACACCAGTCTTGGGACGGTGGCTACACCCCACCCCACACCCCACTGCTGCTGTAAAAGGAGCACAATACACTTGCCTTTCCTAACTTGAGATGTTTTGGACTACAACTCCAATTATCCCTGATCACTGGCCATGCTGGCTCAGGCTGTTGGGAGTTGTAGTCCGAAATGTCTGGTTGGCCTCAGGTTGGGGAATGCTATACTATAGTCCTACTCACTTATGAGGAAGCTTGCTAGTCACTCAAAACTGAGAGATGGCCATTGAAGGAGGTTCACATGTAGTCGCAGTCCCTTCCTGCTTCCATCTCAAAGCTTACTTGTAACTCATATTTAAAGATCAGCAGCAGATAAGCTGTGGAAATAGGGTTCTACTGTGTGAACTTGTTTGTGCTGGGGTTTTTTTTAAGTTTCAGATAAAATGCTTTACATGTACAAATTAATGTGTGAAGCAGCCCTAATTGTGAGTGATCTAGAAGGTTCTCTGCTAATATTAAGCCAGGAACCGACACTCAGAATTGTGTCTTCATGTGAATCACTCTCAAATAACAGCTACCAATAAATATAACTGTTTTATGGGACCTAACAGAAGATAGGAATTTTAATGTGAGTGCTGCTGTTCATTTGTACGTGGTAGGAAATATATTATCTCCTTCTGAATGGTGTTTTACTGAGTCGAATGATAAACTATATTTGCAGCAAAAATAAAATAAAAATAACGCTGTGATTTACAGAGCAAACTGCAGAAATGTTGCTACTATGCGTTTTTCATGCATGTCAGTTGCATAAATATGTGCTCTTTAGTCAGCCAGACAGACACAGATTTACTCTGCCAACATGAAAGGAATAAAATAGTCTGTCACAGTAAACTGCTTTTAAATAAGTGAATGGTCATTGCAACCAATGAAAACTGCAATAAAGGAATGGATGCCGAAGAGCTGTCTCTTGCTTTCGTCCATGTCTCATTTCAGAGGAAATAACTATTCTCTTTTAATGAAAAAAATTGTATTAATTTTTAACTCGTGTACTAATTTGTCTCTTTCCAAATACCTGAGAGAAATCTGTCTGCAACTAGAAATGTATCTTTGGGTGAGATAGCTTAGGAAGAAGAGACAGGCAGAAGGACATTGCCATTTATTTTAAGTCATGTAATGGGCTCCTGTTAGTAATACTGTTAGTGTTGTTGGTGGACCAATATGTTGTCAGGTGTGGTTCTGCGTTTCCCTCACCCAGTAAATCAAGCAACACCCCCCCCCCCGGTGTTTCTGAAATGCATTGACAATATTCAGGAGGAAGAGAGCAAAAGGAATGAGCTGTCTTGTTCACATCCCCCTGTGACTCTTTCCTTTCCACTCCCACAGGACAGTTCAGGCAGCATGGGGGTATATTGCCACATCTACTAAGATTGGCTCAAGTGTGAAGAGCAGCTCAGTGAGAGGAGAATTCTTCCTCTTCACTGCTGCCCTTCTCACCCCTCCTCTCTCTCTCTGCACCATCCTGTTCTTCCTCTTGCTTGGCAGTTTCAGAATATGCCACGAAGGAATGAAGTAGTTCCTTTCATAAAAGCAGACTTGTCCCAGGATGCCACCAGTTCCAGTGTCTATTGTGTTTTCTTTCATTTATGCAAGAAGAATGCTATGAAATGATACTTTCTAATAGGGCAAACAGTTCTGAAAGGAAGGAATCAGTGAAATAAAATGCCAGTCATAAATTATGAGTCTTTATTTATGATGTTTGCTGTATCATTATAGTTATTGCCAGTTCATTATGATACTGGTGCCCCTGGACTTTTAATTTTCCACAATTCCTTTGTAAGCATTCCTGTATGTAGTGGCATAAGGAACATTTTACCTGTGTTTATATGTACTCATATGGCCTTGCGCAGAGGACAGGGTCAAAATCTGGAAGTAGAATCTGGAAATCATGAGCTGGAGACAAGGGAGAGTTGTCTCTGTCCAACCTACACTCATTCACAAATGCTTGGTTGCTCTTGACAGTGTATGTAGTATCTTTAATGTGCAATCTACCTGACCCTCACAAGAATTGAATGGAGAGGATCATGAGAATTATTATTAATTGAATTTATTTACCACCCTATACCCAGAGGTCTCAGGGCAGTTCACAGATTACCACATTACGATTACTGGGCCATGTTGGCTTGAGTTTAGTCCGTGAGCCCTTTTTAAGTAATGACCTCAAACCTCTCTTTATACCTAACATAACCCCTTTCTCTGTGGGGCATGATTTATTAAATATTCATGAATGAAAAGGCAAGGCTGTAAAACGTTCTGCATTAGAGGTGTTTATAAATGATTGATAAGCCCATTTGCTGCTGTAGTTTCAAGGATTAAACACCAGTGTACACAGCCTTGATATTTCTTGTATGCTTACATCTCTTTGAACTAGCATAGAGCCTGTGAGGAGACATAGGACCCATTGAATAAAAGGCTGTAAGCTTTTGGCTGAATCCTCTGTCTCCTCACAGGTTCTGTGGCAGCCCAAGTTGAGAAATGAGTCACTTGTATGGGAGCTATTGCTGTTGCCTCCCAGCCCTTGTGCCATTGCAATAATGCCTTTCAGGAGAGAGTGGGCAGAGTGCAGTGCTGTTTTCCCTTCTTCCTTCCCTATACCTATTGTCTGCTTCTAATAACCTCTGATATTCAGTTTTGATGTTTGCACAGCTCAGAAGGCAGCCCTTGGTGATGAGTGCGTGGATGCAACTTATAGACTACTGCTCCTAACTTGGCCCAATGTGTATAGGAAGCATGTTTATGTGATGTGTTTTGTGTTTCCTCACTGTGCTTGCATAGCAAGGGCTTAGACATCTAGTAGTTCTGTTCTCATGCATACTACAGTTTGCTCAGTTGTTCTTGCTTACATTTTTTAAAAAATGCCAGGGTACACTATATAATCTGCAGTTGATGGCCAGATGTGGAAAAGGTTCACTTAAATTTGTTGCTTGAGATTTGTTTTCTAACTTGCTTTTTTAATGTACTAATTCCTGCTCTTACATGGGGCACCCAGTAGTCTGGTCCCCCATCCAAAGTTCTGATCAAATCCACACCTGCTTAGGTTCAACAGTGTACTTCAGCCTCAAGTACTCCCAGACCATGAATTGGGTCTTGCTTGAGATTTGTTTTCCCATGGAAACCATAAAACAATGTAAGCAGTGTTTAAACTGCCAGGAGAGGAAGTGAAGCTTAAGTCGCTCCCTTCCCTTGTGAAAGCAAAAGTTGCGGAGAGGCGTGCCAACAGTTACTCTGCTAATGGAAAAAAGTTTGTTTCTATCAAGTATCTTGTCAGTATTTCAAGTGCTTAAAAATTACAAGAAACTTTTGTTTTTATATAATGGTACGGATACTCTTAAAATACAAGCAATGTCCTTTGCTGACTGATTGGGTCCTTACATTTTGCTATTAGGTGTAAATAGCATGATAAAAGATCATTTATCTGAGTTGATAATTTTTTCAACAAAGATTTTGCATGGATGTTGTGTTGACTGTGGTAATCTGAGGTGCTGAACGAAGAGGAATCCTGCAAAAGAAGCAACATATGTCTTAAGATGCATCTCCAAAACAGAAATATTTTCTTTATGCTGATCTTAACTCCCAGCAACCCCTTCTCCAATTGAAAAAGCAAGCATGTTAATGGAGAATGGAATCCTGGTTTAAATCCTGCCTGCTTTAGCCAAGGACTAAGCTTTGGACAAATCACTGTCCCTTAGTCGCAGTTTCACAACTAAATATATTGTAAACTATTGAACTACTTTTGGAAGAGTTTGATCAAGACTAAACATGATAATTACTGTGGATCCCCGTGAAAAATAATAATATAGAACTGTTGATTAAGCAGCCCTGATCAAGATGGCTCTGGTTTTTGGAGTTCACAGGATGATTTGAGGGAGCTGGTAGGAGGTTTCTCTAATAAAAGTTTCTCTGATCTGTTCAAAGGGTATATTGATTATCTACTAGTGGTTACATAATATGTTAGTTATCTAGTGGCATTAAGTGCTCAAACTGTAATTGGCTGGTATAGTTTGAATGATAGTAGCAAGGTAAGATGGTAAGAAGGCAGATGAATGATGTGAGAGCAGGAAAGTAGAGTATCCTGATGTCGGGTGGAATTCCATGGAGAAAAGCAAAAAGCTTGTAGCCAGATTTCTTCCTTCCAGCTAATGCACTTGGTTCAGGAGACGATTCTCCTGGCAGCATATTGTATTGATTTTTAGGTTGGAGACCGCAAGTCTCTAGGATTCTGTAACAGAAGACTGCAATTAGTTGGAAAAGGAGCTGGCTGTAAATCAAAAATGTCTTTGTAGACCAACCTGCTCATTTTGGATTAGATTGAATTTATAGATGCCTCCCATTTCTTGCATTGCTTTTAAGTGTTGCTAAGTAACGGAGCATTAAAGAGAATTATACAAATGTATGTCTGCGTGTCATATTTAAGGCTACCAAGGCATTTTTTTAAGGCATAGAAGAGAAATAGAAAATAATTTGACTTGCTATGAGCCTAATCAAATATTGATAGTTTAGTGGGAGATTTTGAAAACAGAGAGATTGATCAGGTTGGGTTGGACATCCAGCATTCATTTGTGCCTCTTGGAAAATCTTCCTTTTCTGTGTCTAAATGTAAAATAGAAATAAAAAGAAATACATAGATTTTTTCTTCTCCATATACTTGATGTGAGGCATGGACAATAAAGGGCCTCAAATTTGGGCATGACTCAGCCGAAGTTAAGTACTTTGAAGTCCCACTGAGTTAAGTAAAAACAATAGAGTTGTGACACCTTAAAGACTAACAAATTCCTTATGTCACAATAAATTTCAGTGAAGGATATTTAACATGTGCTTAAGGTTCCCATGAAAATTGGGTTTACGCTTTTGTCATTGAAAACATCCCAAAAAACCCTCATGTCAAACTTGCCCTTCTGATAAATGCTCTCTTTGAGTGGAAATAGATGAGCACAAAAGTCTTGGCCACTCATTTGGCTTGATGTCTCATGCAGGGCTCTTCAACACTCAGTATATGCCCACCTCCCAATACTCAGTGCATGTGAGTTGTGATGTCAATGATCCTTTTGGTTTGCCACTAATAAATTTTGCAGCCAGCAATGTCTGGGAGAGTTATAATAGATAATATTCAGAAGGCCCACTAAAATAGTTGCTATGGTTGAGCAAGCCTAGTTGAGCAGGAACCCATGCCCAGTTCGCAGCTTGGATGTGAAGCTGTAGAATCCCAGGGCTAGCGTATAATAAGGTAAGCCCCACTTTACTTTAGACTCAAGGTTTGCCACATAGTACCGGAATATTAACCAGGCAGTCCTATTAAATGTCCTAATTTTGTTTCCCAAGTCTAGATCATGTAGGACTGTCCACACTTTGTTTAGTGTTTACAAAGCCATGTCACTGGTATTGACTAAATATTTATTTGTCACTACAGTTGTCTCTACAACAAACTGGTTAGGTGGCGTCTCACTGGAAGAGTAGTTGATGTAATTGAAGGTTTACGGTTACAACAACTCCAGGCACCTTAATGCAGCAAGATTAATTTCACAGTTTTCTGAAGTTGGAACACCCCTCAAGTGAAAAAAGCTTCTAATCCTGAGGATAATCCATTGGCTTTCTGCACGTACAGCTAATGAACTTGCAGTTTTTGTGATCTTAACTTGACAGTAAATTCATTAGGAGATCAGGGTTATACTGGGTCATTACAGTTTCGTTTGGGGGGGGGGAGAATTTCCAGTCTTAAAACCAGTGCCCAGTTTTTAGAGTACACACGTCAGAGCAAATAGGAATGCTTTTAACACATGATCACACCTTGTCAATGAGAACCATATTAGGGATTTGTATTATTTAAAATTTTCTACAAGAAGTGGAAACTTCTGTGAACAGATCAGAACAGAGGGCAAGTGTTTGGCGAATGTGAATTTTATTTTGTATTTTGAGCAATTTTGATTATACATAATAATAGTTAATGCACATGAGGGTGGTTCCTGCAATATTTCATACATTGAACCAAAGTGTTAAAGTGACTGCCTTTATTGCGAGGGTCAGATGAGGGAGGGGGAACTGATCTCTTCTTACTAAGCAAAGGTCAAGTTCTTCATCAGGAGACTAACAATTTTTTGCTTTGGTTTCCATGTTCCTTGGGCTCTGGCTATTAAATAAAGACTAGCATCCCACTGAAAGCAATTTGGAACATAGATTAGAGAAGGTCAGCAGAAACACACTTTTACAAGAGCACAGAAATAACTGTCAATTTAAAAATCTGTATAACCTATTGCATGGTAGCTGCCTGCCTGTTTTGTGTGGTCTGCAGGTGCATTTACTCTGCAGACTGGGGGAAAGCTCTCATGAATGAAATAAAGAGCAGCGTGTTAAACCCATTTTTATGTATAAAGGTTTGTTTCTCTCAGTGTTCTGTTGTTGCCTCTAGATATTAAATCCACACTTGTGTACACCCGTGGATAGTTCAGGGTAATAGTTGATAACTTTAACATATATGGCAGATATCATGTTATCTCTTCTCTGTACAGTGGTACCTTGGGTTAAGAACTTAATTCGTTCTGGAGGTCCGTTCTTAACCTGAAACGGTTCTTAACCTGAAGCACCACTTTAGCTAATGGGGTCTCCTGCTGCCGCTGTGCTGCTGCAGCACGATTTCTGTTCTCATCCTGAAGCAAAGTTCTTAACCCGAGATAATATTTCTGGGTTAGCGGAGTCTGTAACCTGAAGCGTATGTAACCCGAGGTACCACTGTACTTTATGTAAGGAGCTGCATTAAGAGAACTGAAAACCACATAGAAATGTGATTATTAGCACCCTCCCTTTGATTGGAGACCTACAGGAAAAGATTTTTTAAAAAACAATACTTGAAATTCATTGCTTCTTTCCTTTCTGCACCTCTTCTCATTAACAGCCTCTTCTGACTTTATGCTCTTTATCATTTCCTCTTAATTGTGTTTTTAACTCTGTGGAATTCAAAAGTGACTGCAATCTAGTAACAAAATATGTTGCTGCTTTTGTTTCATATCAAGGCCTTTGGGTTGTTTGGCATATGTGCCTCTAGTGATATATCAGAATTTTAGCAGTGGGAAGAACCATTAATTAAGTATATAATTAATTAAGCTTCAGTTGGAAGGATGAATGCTAATGATGTTACCTCGTTGGAAGCCATTCACTCAATAAAAGGAGGGGAAATGAGCATAACTAAATGCAGAGCTGGTGTCCAGGCTCCCATCCCAGTGAGCTGCATGACTGGGGATTTGAACCCTGATCTCCCAGGTCCTAGTCCAACCACACCACCACACTGGCTCCCTAGAATACTTCTGCTATGGAGCAGCTATATAAATTAAGAAGGTAAATAAATATGGGGAAAGCAAAATGTCGGAGAAGGATCTGAAATATTTTCCTAGAAGCTTGAATTTGTTTTATTCTGGATTTTTTTAAATTTGATTTTTTTAATGTGTTGTAAACCACTTTGAGATTTTTTTACTTATAAAGTGGTATAGAGAAGATGATGATATACGCCCGCAATAAGGTTCCTAGACGTTCTGTTGATTCCAGTATTGCAGGGGGTTGGACTAGATGACCCTTAGGGGTACCTGTCACCTCTACAGTTCTGTGATTTTATAACCGTAACCTAGGTTTCAGGTGGCATTTGGTGATTAACTTATATATCTGAGTTTCTAACCCTGCATGGCATACTCACCCACAGTATTCACTTTGCAGGAATGTTGGCATTGCAAACACATGCTCCTTTGGGGTTGGTGGCTCTGCGCCCATCTGTGAAGGTGGCACCTGGTTCTAGGCAACAAGACTGCACCCTCCTGTTCTGGCTCCTGCTTAGTCGCTGTTGCCTTGTGTTTCATCTTTTGCCTCGGCTGCTCAAAGCCTCCCTATCCCCCGCCCCCAGTCCTACATTCTGCAGGAAGGGGAAGTGGCATCCTTGCTCCTCCTTCTGAAGTAGCTGAAGTTGGGGCAGAAAGGGGAGGTCTCTCTACTCCTCCAGCCCAATTTTTAACTACCGTATTTTTCGCTCTATAGGACGTACCAGACCATAGGACACACCTTGTTTTAGAGGGGGAGAACAAGAAAAAAAAATCTCCCCCTCTCTGCTCAGCGTCCCTTCAGCGAAGCAGCAGGAGAAATGGAGCCCCCTCCGTTTCTCCCGACGCTTCGCTGAAGGGGCGCACTGACCCCTCTCGCTCTCCAGGCTTCAGTGAAAGCAACGCGAAGCTTCTGGAGCGCGGAGGGAGCGCTCCCTCTGCACTTTGGAGGCTTTGCGTTGCTATCGCTGAAGCCAAGGAGCCTGCATTCGCTCCATAAGATGCACACACATTTCCCCTTAATTTTTGGAGGGGGGAAAATGCGTCCTATAGAGCGAAAAATACAGTATTTAACCTTTCCTCCCACCTCTCTCTCTCCCCTCCTGTGCCAGGGTTTACCCATTCAAACCTGATCCCTATGACACTGCGAGACTCATGACAGCTGGATATTTCATTTGAAGGCATTTCAATAAGATAAGGTGTCGGTTTTGACATGTTCATAGTACAGTACTTGATGTGTGGAGCACTTTATAGTCACCCTTACAACTGCAGAGGGTCATTATCCACTAGTCATCACTGGGTTAAAATTCTTACACTGTCCAAGTCCAGACACTAGGCTATATAAAGCAGTGGAATTCTTGATGTCAGCTAATGTTCTCCTAATAAAATTTGAGTTGAAATTGGATTTACATAGTTTTATAACAAGATTGGCAAAACCAGCTATGACTTGTTTTCTTGTCCTCTGCAGCAAAGCTTCTAAGTGGTCAGCACTTTCAGTGCTTATTCACTTCATATGTTTTATTATGTTAATTGCTTAAAAATAAATAAATAAAGGTTTCAGCATTTTAAGGAGATGCTTGATGCTCTCTGAATGTTTCATCAGTGTGTGGAGGCAAATTATTACTAGTTCCAGCAATTCATTAGTGTAAGTGGGAACAGAAACAAGTCCCCGATTAGAGCTGAATATTCTTGATCTGGATTACTTTATTTATTGTTTTCAAATATCAAATTAAAATTGTTCCCTTATTTTGAGGAATTCTACCTCAGTACTAGCCCAGCGTCAGTGCAGTACAGATGGTACAGTCATGCTACATTTAGGTGAAATGCTTGCAAATTTCAGGCTTGTCGAGTCTGCTTTGTTTTTTAGTAGAATCCTGAGGTCTACCACTCAGAATCAGCTGCACCGTAGTGGGTCAGGGGGACAGATATGTCCTCAGAATTAAGAAACAGTTTGTCTCTGAGCAGGAAACTAATTCTATGCTCAGCTGAGGAATTAGTTTTCAGTACTGGAACTGAACTCACATTCCAGTCATACAGACATCTGACCCTAGTTTCTTGACAGCTTTCCTCGAGTCAGCAATCAAGTTTGAGGGAGGAAGGAGCCTTTTTTCTATTGCCATTCTTAAATTATTGGGAGTAATACACACTTGCTAATCTACCTGTGGATGGCAATCTGCCTTCTGCCTGCCCCTGTATATAGAGGTGCAATCAGCTGCCCTGAAACTAAGCAGGTCTTGGTCTAATCAGGGTCTGGATGGAAGGCTGAGAGCTTAGATATGCTGCCTTGAATCCACCAAAGAAGAAAAATGTAATGTGTGTGCTCTCTCTCTCTCTCTCTCTCTCTCTCTCTCTCTCTCTCACACACACACACACACACACACACACACACACACGCAGTATATATAAGCACACTTTGTGGTACTTCATGGAGACAATAATTAATGTATTTCACCTGAAACACACTGGCATCGGAAGTGTTACAGGCTCTCTCTGTTTATGACCATAACAGTCTTATACTAGCTTATTTTATTTTTAATGGAAGTGTGCGCTCAAACTGAAGGAAAATGTGTGTATGTGCACACGTGTATTGCTAACAGCATAAACACCAGAATAGTTGTTTTTTTAAAAAAAACTTTCCATATTTACCTATAGAATAGTTATTTCTCTTAAATATATAACACAAATATATTTACATTTCTACCAACAATTTGGTACTTTAAAATCTCAGTCCTTCTTTCTGTAAGCTTCTTAGTTTGGTTTATCAACCCACTTTCATACTCTTTTGTTGCCGTAACAAAACCTTGAGACTCAGTACCCACATACCTCTCTTCCTGATTGATGATATAAAATACTGTCTGTGGCTTCTAAAAATCACTAGGGTGTGGGTGTGTTTGTGTATCTGTGTGTGTTGATGTTTATCGGTGCGCACGTGCTAGGTTTCACATTTCATCCCAGTAGCATTGCTCTGGTCAGATACCATTGCAAATGGGATTTGCTGTTACTATTAGGTGACACATAAAAACACATAAGAAGCTGCAGTGCGCAAAATAGCTCCCTGTATGTTTTCTATCTTGTCCTTCCCCTTCCCCTTCCCCTTCCCCTAGGGGTCCAGAACACTTTAAATCATTAATGTCAGTAAACTAGCCTGAAATAGCTTATTTTAGTGAACTTGGTGCAGGAGGCTGAATACATTTAAGTACCTCTGGATAGGTTATCTGAGTAGGTGGTTTTGTATTTGTATTTGATATTTTCTCTCCTTTGTTCTGTAGCTGCTTATGTATTTATAGCTTACCAAGTTGATTTCTGTTAAGACGCACCGAACTCAAAATTAGTTTTAGGGATGCCTGTCCTAAGGAAATAAATAATTACTAGGAAGCAAGCCCTGTTGAGCTCTGTGAGACTTACCTCTGAGTAAATATGTTTAGTTTTGCACTCCATGAGAACTTCACCACTCTCACTTTCCTTAAAAAATAATGGCATGAAATTTAATTTTATTATTAGTAATAACATTTGAACATAGTACAGTGGTACCTCGGATTACTGACGCTTCAGGTTACAAGCGCTTCAGGTTACAGACTCCGCTAACCCAGAAATAGTACCTCGGGTTAAGAACTTTGCTTCAGGATGAGAACAGAAATCGTGCTCCGGCAGTGTGGCGGCAGCAGGAGGCCCCATTAGCTAAAGTGGTGCTTCAGGTTAAGAACAGTTTCAGGTTAAGAACGGACCTCCAGAACAAATTGAGTTCTTAACCCGAGGTACCACTGTATTCTCTTGTTTGCTTATAGTATAGAAGAATAAAAGAATAAAAATAAAGCATAAGGTATATAAATAAAGCTAATATAGATACAAAGTAAACAATAATAAAAACTTTCCACAGTCCCAAAGTTAAATAAAGATATAAAAACTGAGACCAGACTTCATGAGTTATCTAAAAATAACAACCTGAGTGAACAGAAAAGTCTTCACTTGGAGCTGATAAGACCCCAAGGATGGCATTAGACATACCTTTTTGGGAATAATGTTGCATTGCTAGTAGTGTACCACTACTGAAAAGGCTTTCTGCCTGATTTGTTACCTGCCTCACTTCTTTCAATGGAGGCACTTTAAACATGGTCAGCAGCTTCTCAGACCGAATGGGATAGAAGGCTTGAATTATCTCACATTTTGAGCATTCAGAACCATCATGTCAAGGAAAGGCTAGCATAGGCTAGAACCCTGGTGTGCTACTTTGACTATGCAAGAGAGTTTTTTTTAAAAGTTTCTGTTTTTTAAGATGTGGGGAGCATTTAAATATTTAATCCAGGCATCCCCAAACTCAGCCCTCCATATGTTTTGGGACTACAATTCCCATCATCCCTGACCACTGATCCTGTTAGCTAAGGATGATGGGAGTTGTAGTCCCAAAACATCTGGAAGGCTGAATTTGGGGGTACCTGATTAAAACCCATACCTGCAGTCTAAGGTAGGTCATCCAGCAACAGAGCTCTCATGTGAAGCTGGCGAATGCTGTTCAGCGTGTATCAGAAATGTAGGATATGTGATGTTTGAGGCTACTGGTGAACTTAACAGTAGTGGGTAGGAAAAACACACAGGATTTTAATAATAAAAATAAAAATAAAAATAATAAATTAATTTATAACAAGCTTTTAAAAAGTCTGATTGCTGTAAATAGATTTAAAAACAAGCAAGTCCAGACTTGCAGTCAAATAGACACAATACAAAGGACAAAAAGAATAGTGAAGGAAGAGAAAACCAAACCAATTCATAAAGTTATATACTAGATCTTATCTAGCTGGAATGGCCATAGCAGATACAGTTATGAGACAGAAGGAGGCAAAATGGCAGTTAGCCCCAGCTGATCTGATGGAGTGTGATTTACTGTGTCCTTTTCCTCTGATGCAGCCATATTGAAAATTGTGCTGGCTTATATCTATGTCTCATTCCTGACTCAGAGGAAAACATCAGGAGGGTAGGTGAACACATATAATTGACTTCTGCTGAATGCGACGAAGATTAAGAGTGCTATTACAGGCGCCATCCTACAAAGAACATTGAGGGGCCCAACGCGATGTCCTGTGTGATGGCGCACAGTGTCCCTATATTGTTCTGCGCTAGGCCTCTGCCTATGGCTAATATAGATGTTTCCCCTCTAAAACAGAGTAGTATAAGGTCAAGCACTAATGAAAGTCAAGAAAGCTTTCATTAGTAACCTCTTTGTGTCCGTTTAGAAAGGTTTTTTTCTGGAATTGCTAACAAATAGTACACTTTCCATTAAATTTGTGAACTGTAGAATTACCAAAAAAAGTAAGTTTCCATTTAAAGTGCTGTGTATATGTACAGTTATATTTAATATATTGCTTTTAGTAAAATCTGATGCTTAACTTTGTCCAGGCTGCTGTCTCTGTTCCTAGCCTTTCTTAGGAACTGATATTTTAGCGAAACATTGGGCATTCTGGAAGGGTTTATTTGGCAGAGATGGTTGTTCTTGGCCTTCATTGTATCTTGTATAGTGTTAAGCAATGCTTGGGTGGTGAAGAACAATATTGCTGTTTCATAACAACTTTTAATAAGAATGTAAGTCTCTATATCGCTGGAGAGGAAAAATAAAAAGAACCCCTGAGAAGTTATATCATCAGCAGTATGAAAACATATGGGTATATGAAGGATAAAACAGGCCCATTAAATTTCATTATCTAGGGGGAAATAGACAGGCAATGTGTTGTAGAAACTTATAGAAGATTAGACTCTTGTGTAGCCTTTGGAGCTTGCAGCCTTGATTTTAAATTTTATTGCCAGTATTTTAATCAAATGAAAATGTCAGGTTATACTGCCACCCATAATAAAGGTGTATGAATAATATTGGGATTTCAGTTTACCATCTGGCTTTATAGGCAATTACTTTTTATCCTGTGCCCTAAAACGTATGGTTTCACATCAGGAAACATACAACAGTGAGCACACTGCCTAAGAATTTTGGAATTTCCATCATGGCTTTGAGTTGGCTTGTTTCAAACAAGCCATAGTTGACATCAGTCACAATAATACCTGGGTGTTAACGGTTGGTTTGGATGACACAATAAGCTGTAGTTAAACAAAAGCAAGTAAAGGTTTTCAGCTATGTCAGAAGAAGAGGGGGGTGTAAGAACTTGTGGTTTATCTAGGCATCATGTTAAATTCAAGAATAATGTGTCTGCCTTAGTTGTTCAAGTAATCCTATACTTTTTTTGGTACTAGGGGTGCTTTCACATGGGGACTTGATATTGCATATGGATTATTCATATCTGGTTTGGATGCGTGCACAAATATGCTTCTACACATTCCATTTCTTCATTTGTGCATATTCATTATTATTCATCCTTTTGCCATTCACACCAGTGGGCGGAGCTTGGTTGAATAGATCTGTGCTCTGGTGTGTTTTGTCTTTCCCCCTCAGTAACTTGTCTTTTGCGTTTCACTGACCTTTCCACTCTGAGCATGTGCACAGATATTTCTGTACCCATATGAAACCAGCTTTAGAAAAGAATCCCATTGAAAGTGTGCAGGAGCTACAAGAACATATGTTACCAGCCATTAATTGTGTTTCACCATAGGCAAAATGGATTTTTTTTTGGGGGGGGCATATCCACTTCTACCTGGCCTTTAAAAAATAATAATACTGAGATCTTGCACAAGTATCATAGCTATATTGCTCTGTTTGATTTGTCAGGAATGTGTTTGGGTGACAATATCCTCCCTCCAGTTAAAAGTATCCCATAACCATTAACAAATCAGCCATGCATCCCCCCCCCAAAAAAAAAGTCACAACAAGTCTTTTGCTGTTGCTGTTGTTAGCCAAATGCTGCTGTATGTATTGTTACTACAATCTGTGTGATAATTATCCTCGTGTATTTTGTGGACATCTTCAGAGAACAACAACTCCTAACTGGGTCATTAACATTTGGATGTGCATTCAGCATGTGGCAACTGGTGGAAATAGGCTTGCTTGTAATGTTTAGGTTGCCAGAAATAAAATGACTAGGTTGTGCTCAGGTGAAGAGAAAATAGAAGGGGTGTCAGAGACCACCCACCAAAGTGACACGTGACAAACCACCCACAAATCAAATAAATGTTTCAACAAGCTTCTCCACCAGTTTTGACAGAATAAATAATGGGCCATTTTACTTACTGGGTTTTCTGTCGTAAGTAGAAATATGGATTAAATGTAAAATAAGTACGGTTAGGCATTTGGATAATGACAACACTTTGTCAATATGGCAAAAAAATTGTGCATTAGCAACACTAATGCCACAATAAACTCATTTCTGGAAGCATCCAGTCTGCCTTGAATCTTTGTTTTCAAAAATTAATTGTAATAGTCATGAGTTTGTCTGAGGCCCAGGGCAGGAGTCTTGTTAGAATAAAGTTATAAGCTCAAACAAAAAAACAGCCCGTCCCTGGCGCCCCCCCCCCAAACATCTTACCCCTCTGAGGGCCCTCTGCTCTGCATGGACGTACACGAGATGCTTTATTTAGAATACTAGGATCTTGTTTCCCCTCCTCGATCTCCAAGCCCAGGTCATTTTGTATGGGTATGTGAGGTAAATGGAAAGTTCTAGAATAATCAGCATTATACTTCAGAAGTTGTCCTAAATGCAATTCATCTGGACTAGGTAGCTGCATTTTTCCTCCAAATGAGTTTGAGAGAGAAAAATACAACACATATCCTGCAGTAATTCACATGGTGAATAGTTTTGTGGTTTGAACTGTTCCCTAATGATAGATTGGGGGTGCAGTAGAGTAACAGCATCACAAATGAAATGTAGTGTGAGAATAATCCCAAAGTTAGCGTATTTTTCTCTCCATAAGACGCACCTGACCATAAGACGCATCTAGTTTTTAGAGGAGGAAAACAAGAAAAAAAAATATTCTGAATGAAACAGTGGATGTATGATTTTTGTGGTTCATGCTGTGGCCACAGACATGTGATCTGATGGTGAATTTGGGGTGACCAATGCAAAAATCCTGAGGGTCCATGTGGATCCGTGCTTTGTAACCACGTTTTTGCGCCATTGTGGCCTCCACACAACAGTGGGTGGGTGATTTTTTTTGGTGCAGGCTGTAGCCATGGACATGCTATGTGATCTGATGGTGAATTTGGGGTGACCCAATGGGCAATTTGGCTCCAGGGACCACGCATTCGCTCCACAAGACGCACAGACATTTCCCCTTACTTTTTAGGAGGAAAAAAGTGCGTCTTATGGAGCGAAAAATACAGTAAATAATGGTCCCACATAGTACGGGAGTTGGATGGCAGATGTGGGGGAGAGTAGGCAAGGTTAAAAGTAGTTAAAAACTGATTTAAACTGATGTGGCCCTTTTCCACCGATGTAAGAGTGATGCTCTCAGTATAAATCTGAATAAACATGTCACCCACACAATCACCTCATTTACTAGTTTCCTGACACCTCCTTATTCTGCTCTCAAATTACATTCTGTCTTGCTGTGAGGCACAGTTCATCTATGGCTGTGGATCCTTTTGCTGGCTCATCAACTATGTGGTACACTTACTGGCAAACTGCCCAAATACATTGTTTTACCCTTCATTCTCCCCTCACTTAATTTAAGTAACTCTTAAAAAAATTAAACATACTGAAGGGGTTTGAACAACCTGAGCTGAAAGTCGAAGCTAATCTCACATGAAGGGCTTTGTTATTCTCATATTCCTAGAACATAAAAGCTTTATAAATTCAGAATAAAAACTGCTTCTTTGGCTTCCTGAGTGGATTGTCAGCTGTTCTCATGCTACTTCTGGATGTTCCTTTTGCATTGTTATTCCAGCTCTTGAAGTAGTCAACACAATATTATTATGTCATTGCAACTTGGAATTTAATGGAATTGCTACCAAAGCAATGGTGAAAGTTCTCAATTTTGAATTAACATTTCTAAATAAGATTGACAGCCCATGTGGCTCTAGGGGTGTGGGAAGATTATATCAGTGTATTCTAAATTTCAAAAAGAAAAAAAGGCAATAGGCACCTAACCCCCCCCCCCCATAAGCATATGGAATGGATTGTTGGGGAATTTGCAGCTGGACTGTTGTGGACTCATACCCAATAAAGCTCTGTTCTGCTGATTTTGGCCCCAGTATTTTCTGATCAGTCTTGCTGTGTGGCCTGACTGTATCTATAGGCAGTAGGAATTTCAGTGAAAATAAAAGCAGATATAGTAAAATACCGTATTTTTCCATCTATAAGACGCCCCCATGTATAAAAGGTAAAGGGACCCCTGACCATTAGGTCCAGTCGTGACTGACTCTGGGGTTGTGGCGCTCATCTCACTTTACTGGCCTAGGGAGCTCGCATACAGCTTCTGGGTCATGTGGCCAGCATGACTAAGCCGCTTCTGGTGAACCAGAGCAGCGCATGGAAACGCCGTTTACCTTCCCGCCGGAGCGGTACCTATTTATCTGTTTGCACTTTGACATGCTTTCGAATTGCTAGGTTGGCAGGAGCTAGGACCGAGCAACGGGAGCTCACCCCGTCACCGGGATTCAAACCGCCGACCTTCTGATCGGCAAGTCCTAGGCTCTGTGGTTTAGACCACAGCGCCACCCACGTCCGTCCCCCATGTATAAGACGCCCCCTATTTTGGGGGACTCAGATTGTCGCCAGTCCATCCTCGGCACTATCCATGTATAAGACTCCTCCCCCTAATTTTTGACATTATTTTTTAGGGAAAAAACCTAGTCTTATACATGGAAAAATATGGTACTTTCAATTGCATCATACCAGCAAAACAATGGGTTGCATTTTTTCTAGTAATTTATTAAGCTTGTCTTCATTCTACTCTTGAAGTCTTAACTGTTTCTTCATAATGCAAAATTAGAACTGCAATGAACTATAACCCCAGACAAATTCCCTCAACCTTTGCAAGATTTATCAGCTGTTTCAGAGAATATAGTTGTCTTGATCTAGCAAGGAAGCACTGTATATGGAAGCTGGTTTCTAGTTCTGAATCATTCTTTTACATCTTTTATATATCAGGTTCTACATGTGCAGAAGTATACATTGCACAGGATGAAGTAGCTCGCATTCCCAACTATGGTTCTGTGTGGCATTTGTCACAGTGCTGTAGAATGGGGTTCTGAGCACCTCCTTTTGATTCTAGGTACCCCACATGTGATCACTACCAAAACTGTGACCATGTGTGTGGTAGTGATGTGCAAAGATATCTCCTTAGAGGAGAAGATGAATAGGGGCCAGAAGAACTGGCATTAAATCCCGGCTGAGACACATAGAATTGTAAATCACATTGTAGACAAACAATGCAAATCGTAAAATTGGGGAATTTCAGGACCACAGCCACAAGGGTTTGTAGAAAGCGTACAGCTAGAATAATTGCAATATTATATTTCTTGCTCTTGTAAATTTCTCCCATGTTTTGAAAGAGTTCACTGCTGCTTTTGTTGCAAGGTTCACGCAGAAGTTAAAAGGAGTCAAAAATAGAAGATAGTTGGACTTACATGTTCAGAGGCAATATGCCTCTGAAATCCTAATTGCTGGGGGGCAGACAACAGAGGAGGGCTGACTGTGAACTCCCTGGAAGCATTCATCTGATCCAACAGAGCAGTGCTTATGCTATGCAAGCTGTCATTTTAGCCAAGCCAGTAGGTTAGGGTTCATTCAGACTGTCAGTGTTTCACAGGAGGGATTCAGGCACATTGGAAAACGAGGCTTGCATCCTGATGCAACATATCCACTTTAAGCAACAACAACAACACCCAGAGTTTTTGCAGTTTGGAAAGTGATAGGAAAATGTGTTGAAAAGTGTGGGATGAACAAATGAATTATGGTAGGAACACAGCACCATGGTAGGAACAGGTCCTACCATGGTGCTGTGTTGTTTCCTAGGCTGAAGAAGTGCAGCACAGTACCATGGCAGCTGCTTTGGCGTTTTGTGGCCTATAAAAGTTGCCATCACATTACACTGGTTTTTTTTACGGTTGTGGAAACACAAGAGAGCTTGTACTGTTTAAAATGGACCCAACTTAGAGCCTATCCACACTTCCTCTTGTCCTGCTGCTTTTCCCTGGGGAAAACCGCTCTCTAGCACTCAGTCACTGCAAACAGCATTTTGGGTTTTCTGTGGATTGTCGTTTGTTCCAATTTAGAGCAAAAGAGTGGATTTTCCCAGGAAAGGAGCAGAAAGCGTGGGCCAAGTGAAAAGCTGCTCAAGCCACAGGACAAGTGGCTGTGTGGATGAGCCCTTGGTCATGCTGCTTAATTTTAGTGCATCTTCTCCAAGTGAAACTTGGTTTAATTCCACCCGCTGAAAAGCAATGGCACAAGTTAAAAAGGAACCCACACCCAATCTCAGGGTTTGGGACAAGACTGTTTTGCAACAGAAGAAAAATAAAATCTGCAAGCAAATACTTATTTCAAATAGAAAAAATAACTTGTAGACAGTTATAAGTTGGCAGACAACTCCTTGAGTAAAAATAGCTTCACTGTCTTGCTGTGTATACAGTTCAGTTAGAATGCAACCAGCCAAGTGTGCATTTATGTACTCATTCTTTTCCCAGGGGCATTCATGTAATTACGGCTTAATAGATGGCAATAACCTGGTAACAGAACTTCTGAACAATGCACGTGGTAAACCACCTTATATTATTGGTTTCAACAGACAAGATTTGACTGCTGGTGTCCTTATGCTATAAACTAGGAGCACAAGATGCTAGCTTTAATTGATTAATCACTGTGGTTAATCAACTAAAACTTTAATTAAAGATTAACACTCCATGTTTCACCCTGCTTAATTGGTGGAAATGATGATCATCAGTAAAGATTTCAGGACCTTGGACCCTGAAACAGCCCAGTACCATGTAAGAGACAACAGAAGCACAACCCTTCCTTTCCCAGAGTCTTGATTTAAGAAGAAACTTGAAAGATGACCTTTTCTTTCAGTTTGCATGCAAAGCTACCAGAATAGTTTGGCATTCAGAGTGAAACTGCTATGGTTACTCCTCTTACAGGAATAGCCACAGGAAGCTGAAGGTGTCAGTGTTAAGCTGAAGTCAGTGTCAGTACATTTTCTGCAGTGCAATCCTGTGTGTATTTTGCTCAGATGTAAGTCCTATTGAATTCAATGGGATTTACTCCCAAGTAAATGTGCGCAGCTTTACAGCTGCAGGCATAGGATTACAGCCTTTTGAGTAGATTTGTATAGCATTGCACTGTTAACCATTTGCCTTCCATAACACAATTGTGTGCAATATGGCTTCAGAATTATACAGTGGTACCTCGGTTTGCGAATGGAATCCGGTCTGGAAGACAGTTCAACTTCCGAAACATTCGAAAACTGAAACTCAATAGCCGACAGCTAGGCTTCAGGGTCTTGCACTCAGCGGAAGCCGCATTTCCTGTTTGACTTCCGAGGTGCATTCAGAAACCGAAGCAGTTACTTCTGGGTTTTTGGTGTTCGAAAACCAAGGCACCACTGTATTAAATATTGTCATTCTTTCATTCACTGTGATATGTAGTTTTATTTATTAATTTGCAAGTTGTCATAAATATAAAAGGAATTGCCCACTTGTTTCAAAGTCCTCAAAAAGGATCTGTCAACATTTTGGAGTATGTACATTTATTTGTATATGATTCAGTATGATAGATATTTCAACAATTTTAACTTTTTAATGACATCTTTGGACTATGGCCATCGTAGTTAAGAGTGATGGCAATGAAATGTCATGCGAGAAGTAACATACTTTTGCAAGTCAAGTACAGTCTGGTCTCTGGAACACTGTACCTTCCATAACACAATTGTGTACAATATGGCTTTTTAATGACATTTAATGACACCTTCCCCGCTCCTTCCTGAGATCTGTGTGTCTGATCCTCTGTGCCACCATTAGGGGAGAGCTGCTGAACAGGATTAAATTGCCTTTAACATGATTTACCTGAATTCTGCTAAGCATTACTCTCCTTGAAAACCATAATGGCATGGAGCACTCAGAAGTCTTGGAATTGTTTTGTTCTTTCCCCCAAAGCCATACATTGTAACTGTAGCAGATCACGATGATTAAGAACAAATAGTAAGACTTTTTAAAAAGCCTCCCGTGTAACAGCAACGTGAACAGCTTGGGGGAAGGTTGAGCCACGTGACGTTGTAAAGGCTAAGATTCTAATGCCAGGATTAGCTGCTTATTTTTGGTAGTCTGCAGGCTTTGATGCAAAGCAGCAGTTGCTAGGCATAGGAGAGCTGCTACTCAGATTCCAGTAACCTCTGCCTCACCTTTGTTAATTTTAACTTGCTTGTCTGTCTAGAAACATTGGCACATTGGCATTTTCTATACGCCTACTGATATTTCAGATGGTGAATGGAGCCAGAATGGAAGAGGCGAGGCACTAGCAATATACCATTGCTATATACTGCGTTATTTTTCAGTATACAAAGGCTTGAATCTTAACTTCTTGTTCCATCAGCCAGATTTTCTACCTCCCACATCTCTCTGCATGAACACCCCCCACCAAAGCCTATTCTGGTAGTTATGGGGTTCTTTTGAGCAGCATGGTATATGTTGCAGGGGGCCACAACACCAAAGGACAACTGTCCAAAATTGGGGATCCCACCTCCTTGCATAAATAAAGGTGCCTTTCTTTTGTGCAATTGCACATTTGGTTCCAGTATATTATCTACCTATATGTTTGAAGGTGTACAGTGATTTTATTGGCAAAACCATGTGATTTACTAGTGGCTATTCTAAATAGGAAACTAATAAGCCTTTATTTCTTCATTAGTATATAGTGTAACTTCCATATTATCCCAGAATTGTTTTGGGGAAATGGCTACATATTAAGGTCATTAAAACATACAAATAGGGTGCAGCCAGGCAGGTGTTTGTTGGAGGTCTGTGTTGGTCATGCATGTGAGGTTTCCCCCCTTACAAGTCCTCTACGTTAGAATGCTTTAAGCATGAGGAGCGGAAGAAAAAAACAAAACATTTGATGCAGCTTTCCAGCCTCTTCCTGAAAATTTCAGAGATCAGTTCAGTCCTGTGTAGTTTTAGTGTATATAGTGAACTATAGTTTTTCCATCTTGTATCTCTTCCACAAATTCTGTTAGTATACTACACAGATGAGAAAACCTGTGTCCCTGCAGATGTTATTTGACTGACTCCCATCAGCTCTAGCCAGCAAATGGTAGGGGATTGAGGAGAGCTGCTGTCTATCAAATCTGAAGGGCCACAGATTGCCTGTGCCTGGTGTACTGCAATATAGACAGGCCTATCACGAATTAAAAACCATGTATGTTTCAAATAATCTCATCTGTGTCAACACATCATGTTTAATTTCTTTGTGGTGCTTAATCTTGACCTATTCTTATTTGCACTGTGTTCACTCACATGATGAAAATCTTTTCCTCCAGATCATTCCACCTCAAGTGGTACTTCGTCATTTAAGCCCAGCCGTTCACTGGTCTCGATTCCCACTGCCCATGTGATGCCGTCTAATACCAGCTCTTCACTATCCCAGCATAGGGAACCTCTGAAGTCTGACTGTTCAAAATGGAGTACAAGCCTTTTGAGGTCCGCCGCAAGCAGGCATCAGGGCCTCCTGGACAGTTCTCTTGACATGAAGGACTTGAGGCCTGTAAGGAAATGGTCATCTTTGTCTAAACTCAGCGCACCCATTACCTGTAGCCAGGATGGGAGTGTTTATTCAGCAGAGTGCAGGACAAGCATGGATAAATTGGGAAGAGACAGCACTGTGTCACCACAATTAAGAATAAATGGGACAAGCTGTTTGCACAACAGCATGGAATTACTCAAGATGGAGGACAGAGAAACTGGGAAAAAAAGAAATTCTACCTTGGACTGCAAATACAAATTTGAAAGTTGCAGCAAGGAAGACTTGGGTGTTCTTGATCCCTCAAACAGGAGACATGCCTTAGATATGACCTATAGTGCCTTACCTGAAAGCAAGCCTGTCACATCCAATTGTGAAGTGTTTCATCAAGGATATATAACTTTGGGACCGCAGGCTGTGAGCGGGGTTCCCATTCAACCCTCAGAGAGAACTCAAAGATGGCTTACAGAACAATTTCATACAAACCCTCCAGAGTCCAGGCCTTCTGAAGAGCCATACAGTTTATCTCCTTGGCAGTTACAGCAGCTTGAAGAACTTAGAACAGGAAGTGAACATCCTGTGCAGGTAAGATCAGAAATTCAGTTTTTGCTGCCACCAAGTGGGTTGAAAGAGAAATGACATCAAATAACATATTAAATGACAGCAGTGGTCCTCTACAGTCATATAGTGTAGCATGCATCTGATGTCTTTGATAGTAAAGATTTTAATTGAAATGAACTGGGAATTTATGGGTGGGCAAGTCAATTCAGTATTAATATCACTCTATCTAGCTCTATACATCGACCACAATCACCTTTACATTTATGCTTACTTAGTTCATTAAAGTTAAATAAATTGATCCATGCCTAACTCTGTGTTTAATTAGGGACCATTGACTTCAGGCTTTTTATGCCATTAGCATATTTAAGGTAAATAACTCAGTTTCTTTGGGTGATTTGTATTATCCCCGAGTTACCAGAACTTGCTATCTTCAAAAACATATTTTGCTAAAATAAACTTGGAGAGAACACAATTAGGTTTTTTTCTAATTCACCTGTTTGAGTATGTTATGAATACATTTTGAGTAACAGAGTAGTTCATGCACTTTAAAATGGTAAAGTTTCGTATAAATTTTTTTTTCTTTTGGTTGATGCTGCATCTCAGAATATTGAATGTCTGGAATACCTGAGTCAGTGATTTATGTAAGTTTTTGCTGATGCTGCGGAACCAAGGCTTCTTTCCCTTTTCTTTTTGCCTAGATTGTAGCAATTCATTAGAGTCAAATTTTGCCCTGAATTAGTTATAGATTTTCTGTTGTTGCAGAATTAAGCCCTACACATTTTTTTAGGTGACCGAGACACTTGCCCAGACCGTTCCATGTCCTCATCCATGTATGCAGCTCAGTCTGGAAGTTGTACGTCCTTCCCATCTCTGTAGCCAGGTGTCATTTGTGTAACCAGCGCATTCATTATTACAGCTGAACCCTGACCACAGCACATGAAGATGGTACACTGATGCCAGCTACTTCACAGTGCCTGCAACTCCAAAAGTGAGAACCATGTGTTTTGGTGGGAGTTCTGAATTGCCCTCCAAAAGTAAAAGGTGGTGGGGGTTTTTTGTTTTGTTTTTGCAACTTAAAACAATTTTTTTCAGGTATTTGTATATTGAGTTGCTCTGTTCTTTAGTTTCCTGGTTTTCTTAACTGCTGTTATCCAAAATAATCATAAACCAGTTCTATGGTTTGCTGTGATAGCAAATACCAACCTCAAGGTCAATGCAAAATAGAGGACTTCTATGACACAGTAATAGTAGAGCATTCATTATTCACTGAGTGCTGATGCATAGAAAAACTGGGAACTGGTCTTCATACTCTGTATGAGAGTATCATCATGGGAAAAGAAAACATTGGCATCATTTCAACCCTGTAATGTGGTAAATAAAGGGCTGTGGAAGTGGTTCTGTTCACCATAGAACAGAGTTGGGAATGGTTTATGAAGCAGTTCAGATATGTATTTATGTAGCAGTTCAGAGCACTTCACTTAACGTTATACTGTATTCCCAATTCTTAGAATGACTGTAAAATAGTCCATACTACTTCTTCACATAATTACAAATGGAGGGTTGAGGATGAGAGAGCAATAACTTGCCTAAGGCTACCTACTGCATTTATGATTGAGGTGGCATTTGAACCAGGGACTTTTTGACTTAGCCCCAAGGCTACACTTGGAGATTTATTGGGTATGTCTCAATTAGGTACAAAGGAAAAAACAAAAACAACAAAGTACAATCTTTTTTCATTCTTTAGCAAAATTAAACTTTTGATACATATATCTGTATATTTAAATTAGTGAAATTCTTAACACTGGTAAGATACCATACTGTCAGTACATTCTGATATCTGTTGTATATATTACATATGTGAGTGTAGCTTTCCCACTAAAGATGGACTTTTTATTAATCTCAGAGGACCTCAACAGTATGCAGAAAGTTGGAAAGACCTGTCCAGACTGCATATAAACTTTAATAACTGACTGATAACTGCTCAATTTTATGTCTCTCTTTTGCTTTAAATATTTTGGCTTGTGCCTTTGTAGATAAGAGTTATATTGCAAACCAGATCTTGGGAACCAAAGTGGTAGAATTCTAAGAATGCTGAGGGTAAATTGAATTCTTAGGAAGGTGACAACAGAAGTTCAGTATGCTTTTTTTTAAAAAAAGAATTAAACACATAAATAAAATGCTTTCAAGGTTAAGGGCAGGAGAACGTTAGGGCTTTCAGTGTATATATGCAGAAGTTCTATTCTACTGTTACAGGATTGAATGGTCTTTCTGTTGGAAATATTCCCATGTTTGAAAACTTATGAGAATCTAAATAAAATGGTATTGCAACAGACTGTTCAATCTCTTTTGTTGTGATTGCCAATGTCTGATTTCTGAAATGTATACAGAAGTCTATAGTTGTTTTCCAATATATATGTGGTATCACAGACATTTGAATACTGTAATCTCTGAAATTGCTGAGCTTCCACTGGCTATTCTATTTAATGCAGTAGTTCTTGCCATCCATTCTGCTTCTGAAGGTGACTGTTTCCCTTTGATGGGCTTGCAGACAGACAGACATATCTCAAAAAGGTGCCCAAAGACATAAAAAGTTCCTATAGTAAATTCACTGAGCTGTTCATTCTGTGAAACAGATCTGTAGGCAAAGCTAGTGTAGAAGAAACGTATGCATTCTGAATTTCATAAAGGTCTCTTTGAAAATTTGATTCCACATTACTGTATATTCACAACAATGAGCATCACAAGTAAAAGAATCATAGGCGCATCTAAAAGTCATGTGTCATCTTAAAGACTCTTTGTTTTTTCTTGCCACAGATTGACATGGCTATCCCTCTGGAACTCTAGCCATATTGATCCACTGCTATAGTGTGTCCTTTAGAAATTCTGTGGCTTGAAAGACCAGTGGAACTAGCTAGAGACTAAATGGGAGCGTATTGGTCTGCTAAAAATGTTGTTACTAACACATTATAATGGAATAATACATTGGCCCATTTTCAGTGTTCAGAATAATTAACAGTGTACACCTTATGCATGTTCGCTAGTAAGTAAGTGCCACTGCATTTCATGGGTCTTATTCCTTAGTAAGTTTGGGTAGAGTAGGGCCCATCAAACACTGAAATACTCACTTCTGAATAAGCATGCAAACAATTTGGCTGTATTCCTACCCCCGCCACCTTACCTCCTCTAATTGTTTGCCCCCTATCCCCAAATAAAAGTCACAGGAAATTCCATGTTTGCTTCAAATAAATGTTCTGTCATTATTTTCTTCCTTTAAACAATTAGATGTCATTATTCTTTTTTTCTTTTCAGTATTTGAGGTTGTTGCGATGCACCTTTTGGGCTAGGTTTTTTCCTCTGTCCTACTTGTAGAGTCTGTAATCTCAGAAGTCCACAGTCTAACCATTCTTTGGTAGATACGTAAATATATCATATTGATGATTTCTGTTGGTGACCATGTTGCAGTTATTCTATACTGTAAGGGGGTAGTTTTTGTGAAGTACAGTCTTGCTCTTCAGTTTTTTAGGTTGTGGATTTTTCTGGGTTTTGTTTGTTTCAGTGTTTCTGTTCACAAAGTTTGAAGCTTCAAGTAACCATAGTGATTAATAGTAAACGTTCAAACAAAATGAAAAATTCACATGAGCTTTACAAGGATGTACATGAGAACAAGAACCAGGAAAATAAGTAGAAAATTGAGTAGAAGGTTGAGGCCTCTGTTTGCTGCAAGATCCATTGTAGGCATCTCTTGCACTTTTTATGTGTGCAACAGAATTTGTGATCACAGTTTTGAGTTTGTTCAGTTTCAGTGCCAGTGAATTAAGGTTGACAGATGTATATCACATCTTCAGTTCTTGGCTTTTTCTGAGCTTTTGCTGTCCAGCACCTAAGAGAAAATGGCTGATGAGCAACAACTAGAGAAACCAGTCCCACATAGATACCACCCGCCCTCTAAAACACCCTTGAAAGGATATGCAGAGAACTTTTTAATAAGTGCCATGCTTTGCACAAAATAACTTGACTAAGGGGAGTTGTCTGTCTTATTGTGCCAAGTAGAAAAGTATTTTTTCCAAACAGCAGATGATGTTGTACAATAAAATGCACGTTTACCTTTATAACTAGTCACATAGCACAACCCTGCCCTCCAAGTTGCTAATGATCTGGTTCTGTTCTCATTCTTAAATCATCTATTCACAAAGCACATTTAGAATTTAATATTAATAAATCAATGAATCCTTATCTGCAAAAAGTCCTTATACCATGCACTGTGGGTGCTTCTACTGTTTGTAGTACATCTTAGTTACCATATTTTTCTGTGTATAAGACGAAGTTTTTTTGCTAAAAAAAATGGGGTTGTCTTGTACACAAAACATGGGCATCTAGGGGAATTTTAAAAATATTTAAGCATATATCCGGGATTTTGCCTTGGGTGGGCTGAGGAGGTCCCTCCTGCTGCCATCCCCCCATCTCCCCCTCCAGGCTGCATGCTGGTGACTGGCTCGCCTCCTGAGGCCCCTGCTGGCTCAACCACCGGATCGAGAGCAGCTGCTGCCGCCGCCGCTGAGAGCTGCCTCAGCTACCTCTCCCTGCCCCTCTTTCCTTTTTCCCCTCTTCCAGTGGCGTAGCGTGGGGGGTGCGGGGGGGCTGGCCGCACCGGGCGCAACATCTGGGGGTTAGGGGGCGCAAATCCACGGGTTAGGGGGCGCAAATCCACAGGTTAGGGGGTGCAAATTACTTGCCTTGCCCTGGGTGCTGACAACCCACGCTACGCCACTGCCCTCTTCCCCTCTCAAACTCCCACCCTGCCCCCAGCCCACTCACCACCTTCCTCAGCTCAGTTTGCTTGACGGAATGGCCCAGTGCAGAGCAGCCACTGCCTTCCCCCGGCTCCTCCTTGGCATCCTGCTTGGGAGCCTGCTTCCCCACAGCAGCTGCTGCCACCGAGGGGAGGGGGGAGCGTGTGGTGCCCCCAGTCACTGCCTTTGCTTCTGCACCACAGTACACTGCATGCACCTCCATGCTGGGAACCTGCAGGCCGATCGCCTCAAAAAAGATCAACAACTTGTCACCGCCAATCATCCAGATTTTCACTTCTATTTTAGGGTTTCATTTTCATAATTTTTGGGTCAAAAAAATAGGGGGCGTCTCATACATGGAAAAATATGGTATGTTATATGCAGCTTTCCACCTTGATGAGTGGGTCATTGGCGAGTGGGTAATTAAACTTGGGAAAGGATGACTGGATACTCTGCCACCATCTCTTAAGTTGGAGCTTTGAGGAGGCTTAGGTCATCTTCACATCTGCACTGATCTGACTGTCTCCATCGCCTACTCCAAGATAGAGAAGTTGAGGTGGGTCATGTGAATGCATAGTGATTGAGCCACTTGGAGTCTTAGTCTCTCCTGGCTCCAGCAGGAAAGACTGGAGACAGTCTTGGTGGTGGTGTCCATACAAGGCTCTAGCTCTGGAAAAGATTAAGAGAGCTATTTTTGCAGCAGATAGCTGTAGTTCAAGGAACACCTTTCCTGCTCTCTGTCAAAATGATCCCAACCTTTCTCCCTGGCTGCAAGGGGGCAAAATTGGGACTAGACTTTTGCTACTTTCCACAGCGACAAAAGTTTGGAATCTGAGAACACAGCAATAGGATTGTTCCCAACTTCCTGCAGAGGCTCAGTAGTAGATCAGGAATTAATGCTATAATCCCACATGGCTTCACCTGAACACATTGGGCCATTTTTTCTGAGTAAGCTTTCATAGAATTGCTCTGAATGGGAGGGGCAAGGGCCCAGCCATACATTTTGACAGCTGCCAAAGCCAGCAAAAATTTCTGGTTATATAGATTTCTCAGCAATTATAGTCCCCTTTGGGGGAAAGCTAAGACTGTTTAAAGCGGTGTGATACTGTTTTAAATGTATAGTGCAGGTGGGCCTCACTTCGTTAAATTTATTCCAGTTGATCAAATTTATTTACCAGTTTTAAATTGAAATAAACAGAAATAAGCCAAAAATGTCTTGCCAATCCATTAACCTTTATTTTTTTATCTTAAGAAGGAACCAAACCTAATGTGTGTGTTTTTCTCAACACGGGAAGATCAGTTCATGTGTAACATAATTAGAAGAGTACATTCTTAATGTATGAAACAATTATAATAATTTAATGAGTCATTAGACATGGTTGCTTCTTACCAGTTTAGCTAAAATGATCATGTGTACACTTCATAGAAATGATAAGTTTGGTTTCAAAACATTATGAACTCATTTTTAACCATTGGTGGGGTCAGTGCCTAGAAAAGCTTTGACCATGGTTAAGGTTCCTGGGAGTATTAAATCCTGTAGTTCTTCCGTTCACAATTATTAACCAAGGTAAGAAATTGAAAGCATATATGCCCAATCCATGAGTAAACTCGACTCTATACCTCCTCCCCAATATATAATATATAGACATCCATAGTATGATGTTTTGGCTTTTTTGTACATTGTACATTGAAGCAAATATTCAGATCTCTGAATGCCATTTTAAGGAGTGAAATTTAAAAAAAACAACCCCACAAGCAAAGGACAAACCGCTTATATCAATATTTTTTTTTTTTTTACTGTATGGAAGCATTTATTCTGTTTTAAATATTACTGTGCACGGACAAAATACATTGACCTCGCACTTTCCCCATTCTTAGTGCTAGATTCAACTGATTTGGCACGCTAGAGGAAACCAGTGCTAGCACAACAGGGCTCCCCACCCCCGTCCCCACTTCACCCCCTGTGCCTCCCCATAATCTGCTCTGGAGAACCCTCAGAACAGGGAAGGGGAGGGGAGATCATTCTGTCAGGCAAGAGGAAATGCTTGCACTGATGGAACAATCTCCTTAGCGCTGCATTGAATCCCAACCTTTACGTTTGAGAAAAGTATTGATATCAGTTTTACTTCATTACTTGTTTTTTTTTGTGCACAAAACTCTTACTTGTCATACTCTATCTACATCCAGTGTCTTCCACCACTTTCAAATTACCTTACTTTAACACACAAGCGAGGATATGCAGTATTTGCAAATATATCTAATGCCTGAAGGTTTATTTACATTTGGCCACAGTTTGGGTCTCAGTGCTTCTTTCAGGCTGTTCTAGACAAATGCCATTGCTGAAATGTGCAATATGCATGTCAGGTGGAAAATTAACTTCATTTAACTATGGGTTGATTGAATACGTTTATTTTTCAGACCGGAAAGTCGGTGACCATGTAATGGTTTAACATTAATTTCAAGGTTTCAGCCATAAACATGCTAAAGCAAGCTTAATAATAGTTTGAGTAAACAATCCAAGTACTCAAGATTTGAAAATAGGCTGTGCAGAATATTTTCTAAAGTATATAATTATCTAAGTGTACCTGTTAACAGTTCATTTAGCCTCGATGTCTACCTACCCATTCAAATGTGAACCCATCTCAGAGCCATAGTTAAAACTTATTGATGGTCATATGTAAAACTTGCTATTGGACATTTTATAGCTTTTTTTACTAACACATCAATTCAGTAAAACAAGTCTGTAACATACACTTAACAATACGTTTCAAGTCACTGTTCAGTACAGGAGCTTTTAACATGGTTGCAGTGGCTAATAAGTGAATAGTGCAGCCGGTTAGAAATTGTTTAGTCCGAATGCTGGACTTTCTTGCAAGGATTTCCTTGTGCTGGAAATTTCCTCTTTGGTTCTTTTCTCTCTGGCTGCTTTCCCCATTTGCACAGCGCAGTGAAGATCAATCAAAGAAGCCAGACTTCAAAGAAGCATCACAATGATGCAGATAAGCAAGAGGCATATTAAGATAAGACAAAAATTCACAAAGAGCTCTTGAAGCCTTTGGCGTGTTTGTGGGTTCACCTCAATAGTCGAGGCTCTCCTCATAGCAGACCGGGTTATGTACTGGACCTTCTCCATGGCAACAGGAAAGCGCAGATTTTAAGGAAGTGGGTGCAGATTTTTAAGAAGCAGTGGTTTTCAAGGGCAGTGCAAAGTGCTTAATATCTTCTTGTTTGCTTTGTTTTAAGAGTCTTTGTGGAGCTGGGGAAAGCAGGAAAGTGAAGGGTTAGAAATACAACAAACAGTGCATTGACCAGGGCAAGTGCAGATTATTTCCAAGTAAACAAAATGTTTGAAACAAGCATGTGAGATTTCTTTACTGTGTGAGACATTTATACATAGAAAACAAATCTTAACAATAAGACCAGACCTGCCTTTCAATAATAGCACACACACCAAACTTGTTCTCAAGACCACTGCGTATGATATGGAAAAGAACTGTTTGCAGCAGGTTTACCATATACTCTTATGTTAAAACCATAACAAATTTGAAGGAGAGAGGCATGTGTTTAATATGTGGCTGGAATACACCTCCTGGGTACACATGTTTGCAATTCATCATAGAGAGTAACAGTGGACATGCTGCAAACACGTCCATATCTTGTAAAGCAATCCTGAGAGATGTGGTTCATTTGCCGTACCAGGTGTGACTTGTGACCCATTAAGCTGAATGTAGCCCACCAGCCATGTATGGTGGTTCACAAAGGGCTTGTTAAGCCTTCTGTTTTTAATGCTTGCCCAAGACTGCAAAAACAGTGAAGCTGTCAAGCTCTTGGCAGTCCAAAATGCATAGTTGGTGGGCTCTGTTCAGCTTAGATCACATTTGCAAAGGAATGTTTTATATAAATACACTCTACAACTCGGCTTGACTTTCCATTACTTTTTAGCTCTGTTTGATTCTGTATAAATGAAGGGCAATAGACCATTAGCCATTAAAATATTTGGCTGTTCAGTTCTTTTTTTCTTTTCTTTTTCTTTTTCCGGTTTACGTTTGACAAGGGTAGATACTCTAAAACAGACACACACACACACACACACACACACACACACACACACAAGGCAGGCACAAGACAACTCAAGGGACCTTGTAAAAACGGTGTTCCTTCTTCTAGCCAAATATGGACTCAGTTATGCTAAAGTGTTTATTCTACTCTAAGCAAGCCGTAGTGAATTAAATACTAACAGATTTGTATTAAACACCTTTGTTAAATATGGTGTGACACTTCACAGACATGTCACATAGCTAGCTGATGGAAATAGTTATCACTCTCTTGTTACTGAGTAAAAAGCACAGATGCCCTCTTCCTGCATGTAATATTATAAGATGAAATTATTTGATGGAAAAACTCCACTCCCTGGGAGGGTCAGCAACATACTTCTTGATAGAACAGTATTTTTGGCAAGCTAGGCTGTGGCTTTTTCTGTAGTTAAGAACTTGGATTTGTCAACATGAGGCTTTTCAAAGAGTTAAGACTTGATGATTAATCATAACATATAAGCAAACAGCTGTGATCTCATTTCACTGCAATACATATAGCTAGATGAATACTGTTGCCTTTCATTATTGCTCTGAAATTGGAGGAGAAGACATTGGAAGGACATCAGTGTATCTCTGTACTAGGCAGGTCTCTGTACTAGACCTTAAAAGAACAAGAATCCCAAGCCTAGGTTCATTTAAATCCCACTTTGTTCATTGGGGTAGTCTGGTCTATAATCATTTATATTCATTACACACACACACACACACACACACACACACACACACACACATTTTCTCCTGTCTTGTTCTGAAAACTGAGTTTTTAAAATGGAATCCCTCAATTCCATTTAATTTAAAGTTTTGCTGATGTCAATTCAGACATCAAGTAGTTAGTACACAAAAAGTGGAGGATTCAGAATAAAAATGGGTTCTTTGATTACAGATGAGCGTCCACTAGAAAAGAGGAAGAGGAGCAGTAGCAGTTGTTCTTTCATTGTTTTCTAATTTTTTTTTTAAGAAAATGGTGAGTGCTGCTTCATTAGTCCACTAGAGGTCATCAGTTTACTGCTGATTTCCCCTTCTTGAAAGTTCATTCAGGAGAGACAGCTTATAAATGAGGGGGAGACCATTCGTTTCACAACATTTTTGAGGAATAAGTGTGTTCTGCTGGGAGTCAGTTTCTATTGTCCCTCTCCCAAAATTGTTTTGATACTGTTAGTGGCAGCAGTTAAACAGTTATTTCTGTGCAAGTGAAGAGATTTACTTTATCCCACTTAAATCAGTCTTGGGATTCGTTTAAGAGGCTGGGGGCAGATCTGCATCATATAATCTTACAATGAGCAGTGTCAGCCATCAGGTATAACAAGAAAAGAATGATAAATAGAAGTGGTATATATGTATTTTTTGGGGGTAGGGAGACTGGGGGTTGGCAAGAAAGGACAGGAAACAACAGTATGGAAAAAGGAGGAATAGTGGTGCCCAAGAAGCTATGTGAAAGAAGCGATGAGCACATATATATTGGCTAATTAAGCAATCTGTGGCCTTTTAAACTGTTTGGGGGTTATTATTTTTGTTTGTTACTATGGTGTGCATTTTTGTGTTTTTATATTGTAAACCACCAGGTTTACATGCAGGCCAGTATAGGAATTTAATAAATAATAATAATAATAATAATAATAATAATAATAATAATAGAATTGGCTCAAGATTCTAGGGAAAAGGTGATATGAGGCAATAAGAGAAACAGAAATGGGATTATAGAATGTTAAGAAAAAAGGTTAGGAGAAAGTGCATATTTTCAGTCACAGAGAAAAGGCTCACTTTCATAACAGTGACAAAAGCTGTTTCAAAGAGAAAAACATAAGAGTGAACTGATCTCTTCTGACACATTAAAAGTAATAAATAAATAAATGTTTAGCTAGCCTGCAAGAAAAATGAAGCAGAAAAGAACTTTTTGGGCGTCTAAAATGTGTTTTGAGATTTTCCTCCTTCCAGTGTAAAGGTAAAGGTAAAGGTACCCCTGCCCGTACGGGCCAGTCTTGACAGACTCTGGGGTTGTGCGCCCATCTCACTTAAGAGGCCAGGGGCCAGCGCTGTCCGGAGACAATTCCGGGTCACGTGGCCAGCGTGACATCGCTGCTCTGGCCAGAGCCAGAGCCAGAGCCGCACATGGAAACGCCGTTTACCTTCCCGCTGGTAAGCGGTCCCTATTTATCTACTTGCACCCGGAGGTGCTTTCGAACTGCTAGGTTGTAAGTTCCTTTTAAAAATAAATAAATAAATGAAAAAGCAAACACCCCCCCCATTTTTTTAATAAAAAAACCTAATAAAAATAAAACTTTTATTAGTTTTATTATGCCCCATTCCCCACTTGAAAACATACAGTGAAATGGATCAAGTTTTGCTGTTTAAGTCGGTGAAGGAAGTTATCCTAACTTGCCGCAGAATTGCTCTGAGATTCTTCCGAAGGCTAGTGTTTGTGTCTGTGATAATGTAACAGAATTGGCTGTTGTTCTGTGTTGCTGGTTTGTTTGTTTTGTTTGTGTGTGTGTTTTAAAAAAGGCCTCTTGTGGACAAAAATAAAAATGCAACTGATTGCTTTGAAAAATGTCTGTAATAGAAATTAGGTAGTATTAAAAAAACTACAAAATCAGGTACTCTGAAAATGGGGAATTCTGTTTCTATTGGTGTATAAATAAATGTTTTCACTAATATATATTTCTGTTACAATGTTAAAAAGGAATTCTGAGTATGCAAAACTTAATCAAATAGTAACGGCTTTCTAGTGAAAATACAGCTTCCCTCTAGCAACAAGGTCTTTATTGATACAATAACAACACCTTTAAGTTTTGCTGTCACCTTTACGTGGGAAACACAGCAGAACATATTTCCAAGTAAACGTTCATGGGACAGCATTTTGAATTAAAACTCTGATTAGTGGATGGAGAGAAAAAAATGATACAGTAAATCTTGCCTTCAGCTCTATAAATAGTTCTCCCCTCTCTCAAACGGTAAAATGATTTTATTTGCTTCTTTTTCTGTTTTTGGCATATGTGCTCATGATTACAATTGTGAGTTGGATCCAGATTTACCGTAATCTTGCTGAGAGCTGACCCATTGAAATGACGACTAACTTAAGCCCCATTGAATTCAGTGTGTCTGTTCTTAGCATGACAGTGGGTTGGAGCCAACTAAGTCATACTTGGAGTAGACTCACTGAAATGAACGGAGGTGACTAACTTAAGACCATTGATTTCAGTAGGCATATTCTGAGTGTCCTTAATAAAACACTTCAGTGGTTGAAAACATTACATGTTACTTGTAAATTAACACTGTAGGTAGGCTGCTTGAAATAAACACCTAGTTAATGACAGTGGCTACAACCATGCACAAGATTAGGCTTCTTAAATCCCATTGTTTTTAAGTGACCTTAACTGTGTAGGTTTGTAGCTGCTGGCTAGAATCCAAGAAATCAGGCTACTAAATCTGTGCCCAACATGTCATTGGGCTTTTGGTGGGTTTTTTAAATAGCAACACCTCTCCATGCCACATTACAAACCATTTTAAAACACCGAGGACTTCAAAAATCAGTTTGTGATATGGCATGGGGTGTCATGTAATTCTCACTGGCTATGCAGAAATCCTTGGGCTTTCTTAAATAAATACTCTGGTCGCAGGGAATATTAGTATTAGATGTGGCTTGCTGGGCTATAGTAAAAAAAATACATGTACAAGTATACCTGTTTGTACTAAAACTGCTTAACTGCTAAACTAAAATGTAAACACTACAAAAATAAGATACTTTTACAAAAATAATAAGAATATATTAACATTTTCAATAGAAAATTGAGAGTCTAGAAGGTAGGGGGGGAATAACAAAATTTCTGACACTGTGACAGCAAGATCCTTTGCTGTCCACAAAGCACTGAAATATAGCTTGATTCTGTCTGAATTCTTTTCTTCCCAAATCATACGCCCCGCCCCCTCTATGTACAAATGCTTTTGCTGTACCTGCATTTATTGTCAAAAAAACCCTAAAAAGATGCAGAAGGTAACCAGTGTTGGAGTTCTGCATCAAGCTAATGTTTCTCAACAAAGGCTGCAGACCTCTCTCTTCAAGTAGGATAGCTAATTTAGAAACCCACAATCCCGTATACATTTTTATTTAAAAAAACGTATTTCCTTACCTCAATAGCCAGTGATTTCTGAAATATGTGATGGTATGCTCTGGGAAACTACAAGGCTTCTCCGTCACCGAGTTTGTGGGAACAACTGAAGTTGGTGGAGGGAAAAAATAACAAAAGTTTCATAGGCAGGGCTCATGATGTCATCCAGGAATTTAACTCTAGTGATTGGTTATAGAAGAGGCTTTATAAGAACAGGGACATTGCACAGCTTACATCATTTAAAGCAGTGATATTTCGTTCTTGAGCTATAGGGAAGAGGAGTGAGTTAGAAAGGACTCTATATGTCTACAAATGTTATTGACATGTGAATTCAGTCAATAACAAGTGTACAGTGAGTACACATCACTTTCCAATGACAAAATCTCTCACTGTTTCCCAACTGGACTCACTGTTTTCGGTAACTTTCCTGTAAAGCTGTGTACAAAAATGAAAAACTGAAACACATGATTTTTATTTTGCACATGCTAATGAATATTAAGGACCAGTTTTTCCAGTGATCAGGACTCTAGTAATGCTTACTGTGGATTTGATCTAAACCTATCTCTCTCATGCCACACACTGCTTTTGAAATTATGAGTTTCAAAACAGTTTGCAGTATTAAGTGGCATCTGCTGTTTGGGGAACGGAAGGAATCAAAATGATCTCTTGTGGTGTTCCAGGAGTAGGTTTTCGGATTGTGCTGGAAAGTAAATATGGTAGCCTATTGTTCTGTACATGACTTCGAAAGAGCTCAAGAAACTTCACAATGTTATGGTAAATTTATCACACTGTTGGCAAATAGTTTCCATATTTTTTTCATAACAAAATATGAAATCACTTCCTAATGCAAGTGACTCCCCCCCCCTTACATACCATGATGTTTGTAGCAATTTTACAATTTGTAGCAATTAGAAATTTTAGGAGTTATGCAAGTAGCACTCCTTATATCAGCAGTGTAGAGCTTCATTATTGTTGGGGTGATAGATCTCAGAGGCTTTCAAGAAAAATACATTTTTAGTTAAAAAAAGATCTTTTGTCAATTGGAAAGAAGGCACCATCTTGTTTTTACCACATGCAATTACAAATGGGATCACTTAATATGGATAGAATACAGGCTATTGAAAGTTGCATCTTGAGTTTCATTTAACACACTTGTTAAAAGTGAAATTTTGATGATTAAACATATGTAGTTTATAGTGTAGAAATGAGTTTAGAAAATATGCTTTATGACTGTTGTATTATGACGGTTCTAATATTTATGGACCATTCTTCCACAATTACTAGATGAAATTGTATTTTAAAAATCATTTCAGTGCAGAAAAGAATATTGTGAACCTAGGAAATCCCTTCTCAAATATCAGCAGTGTTCGAAACCCCCATTGTTCTAGTCACACTTTGCGAGAAGGAATTTCATTAGTGCAATCAGTTTCTGACTTTTGGGTGCAGTACCGTGCCTAAGATTTCAGATTAAAAGTGCAGAGTAGAAGGAAAGGAGGGCCCTTTTTCTGCCTCCCCACTTCCAGCTACTCTCTGAAGACTGGAGAAGAGACCTTAAGAATATTAGGGGGGTGGGCAGAGGAAGGACTAGACCATGTAAAAAATGAACATAATATTTTAGCTGCAGTTCATTCATTTTCATTTTTGTATTCTTGTTATTTAAAAAGCGTGCCTTGACATTCCTTTGTTGCACTCATAACCTAGGTTTAATGTGCCATTTAGCTCCTAGCTTTCATATCCTTTCACAGCCCTTTTCATGTTCCTCCTTTCTCAGTTCGTGTCTCTTCGATGTCCCCTTTCCTCAGACCCTTGTTTTATCACCTACTGTTGCCCTTCTTCTTTGATTATGAGCTAACTTGCCCTCCTTCCTTACTGTTTCCTGAGGCTTCTTTGCCCTCTGCTTCCTTATATCCTGGGCTTGAAAAAAAAGTTTTGTTTCCTGTAGAATTGGAATGTTTGTGAACATTCCTTGACATCACACCTGCATATCCAATCTTTGTCAGAAGCTTTGTCACCAGCTTATCTAATTTTATAGTTTATCTAGACACAATTTCTTAAGTGCCATGCAAATAAAAGTGATCCACCCATCCCTGTATTTGATACTTGTAAGTTTTACATATCTTTGTGAATATGCTTACATGTCCTGTGAAGAGAGGGGAAACAGTTTGAAGCACCTTCTGGACATATGTCAGTCATGCACAGATAAAATAATACACCTTATTTAATTTCTAGGTTACATGAGAGGGACCTGAAAATAATTGATGTATTGGAATACTGGCACATATAAAAAGCAAAGCATGTATTTAAGCTTTGGGTTGACTTTCATTTTCTTCAGGGGACAAAAATGTGCAGCTGCTGCTTACATAACCTTAAATGGAAATGATCTGGGTTGTCTCCAGAGGGATTAGGAACCTACGGCCAGAGCATGTTTCTCTTTACTTGTTTATAGAGATGTGGTAAAAAATATATATATTTGGGGGTCACATCTAAGGAGAGAAACATTTAATACTTTGTTGTAGCAACATATTTGCTTTTTAAAAAATGTATACCTTGGAAATAATTCTGACATCTTATATACTTATTTCTAAGTATATCTTTATTTGTACTGTAAAAAGATATTCATCTGTATGAAGTGCTTAACAGCTCCTGATCTTAGAAGCACCTTAACCTCCTAATACCTGTTTAGGGCAGAGTTCTTTGGTTTCCCCCCTCCTGATTCATGAGCAACCATGGCTATGACAGTTGCACTAGCATGGTGCAGTTGGTTTGCCACTGCATGCCTAAGAGCTGCCTTTCTAACCAGGCTGCCAAAAACATTTTAAGCCATGGTTGAGGCATTATGCTGCTGCAAACCTATGTGCTTGTGGAAGAGGTCATATATCATTAAGCAGAGCAGAAACTTTGAATGGAGAGTGTCCCAGTTTACCGTATTTTTCCCTCTATAACACGCAGATTTTTTCTCCTAAAAAGGAAGGGGAAATGTCTGTGCATGTTATAGAGCGAATGTGTGGTCCCTGGAGCCGAAAAAGCAGGCAAAAATCAAATCGCGGGTCTCCTAGAAGGGAAACTTGAAAAGAGGAAGCGGCTGCTTTCCTCCATTCTGCCTCAGGGTCTTACTGCCCACCCTCCTCTGTTTCCTTGCTGTGTTTGCTCAAACGGAACAAAGAGCAGGGAAAGCCCCTCCCCTCCAGGCAAGCAGAGGGGAAAGTGTCGTCTCTGTGCTCCGGTACTGCTGGGGGAGAGGGAGAGAGAGGGGGGAGGGGGAGAGAGAGAGAGAGAGAGAGAGGGAGGGAGAGAGAGGGGGGAGGGAGAGAGAGAGAGATGGCTGGCTTGGGTGGGGGGAAACTTTTGCCTTTCTTTCCTCCCTCCCGTTAAATCCCTCTCCTGCATTCCTCCCCTCCAGGCAAGAAGAGGGGAAAGTGTCGTCTCTGTGCTCCGGTTCTGCTGGGGGAGAGGGAGAGAGAGGGGGGAGGGAGGGAGAGAGAGAGAGAGAGAGAGAGAGAGAGAGATGGCTGGCTTGGGTGGGGGGAAACTTTTGCCTTTCTTTCCTCCCTCCGTTAAATCCCTCTCCTGCATTCTTAGCCAGCTGCTTCTCTGCACACCCCTCTCATGTCCCTTCTTTGTTTTTCCTTCGCTCCCCACTTAAAATGTGGTTACAATGCATAGATCCACATGGATCCTCAGGATCTTTGCATTGGGTCACCCCAAATTCACCATCAGATCACATAGCTGTATTTTTGGTTTTTATGGAAGCCGCCCAGAGTGGCTGGGAAGGCCCAGCCAGATGGGCGGGATATAAATAATAAATTATTATTATTATTATTATTATTATTATTATTATTATTATAGCATGTCCATGGCTACAGCCTGCCTCCCCAAAATCACGCACCCACTGTTGCCTGGGGCTGCAATGGTGCAAAAACGTGGTTAAAAAGCATGGATCCACATGGATCCTCAGGATCTTTGCATTGGGTCACCCCAAATTCATCATCAGATCATATAGCATGTCCATGGCTACAGCCTGCCCCCCCAAAATCACGCACCCACTGTTGCCTGGGGCTGCAATGGTGCAAAAACGTGGTTAAAAAGCATGGATCCACATGGATCCTCAGGACCTTTGCATTGGGTCACCCCAAATTCACCATCAGATCACATAGCATGTCCATGGCTACAGCCTGCCCCCCCCCCCAAATCACGCACCCACTGTTGCTTGGGGCTGCAATGGTGCAAAAACGTGGTTACAAAGCATGGATCCACAGGAATTCTCAGGATCTTTGCATTGGGTCACCCCAAATTCACCATCAAATCACATAGCATGTCCATGGCTACAGCCTGCACCAAAAAAATCACGCACCCACTGTTGCCTGGGGCTGCAATGGTGCAAAAACGTGGTTACAAAGCATGGATCCACAGGAATTCTCAGGATTTTTGCATTGGGTCACCCCAAATTCACCATCAGATCACATGTCTGTGGCCACAGCATGAAGCCCAAAAATGATACATCCACTGTTTCATTCAGAATGTTTTTCCCTTTGTTTTCCTCCTCTAAAAACGATGTGCGTGTTATGGTCAGGTGCGTGTTATAGAGCGAAAAATACGGTAAATTGCTGGCATCTCCAGTTAAAGAATCTCTAGTAATGTGTCTTCTTTCTGAGAGACTACAGACAGTGCTGAGATACAATGACCAATGGACTGAACCCAGTCTTGTATTTAATCACTAGCCTGGTAGCCTTGGGCAAGAAAGGATTGCTAGCAGGCATGCCAATGGAATTCCACGCAGGAAGTGGGTGGACAAGCAGAGTAGGGATGGAGCTTTCCATTCCTCTTCTGCCAGTCCCCAGCAGGCTTGTGTTAATTTATGTTGTGTTGTACTGTAAACTTCTGTGGAATTACAAGGCTGGGCTGAACCAACATGAGACAGTTTAATATATTCATAAATGCATTTTTTTTGTGGGATTACATCCCATATACAGCACAGTAAGGAGGACATGGCCTACATGCCTGTAATGAAGAAAACATTCAAGTCATACCATGGAAATGGCTAATGCCATTATGCACACAAACTAAATATCAGACCTAAAGCTCTATATTGTTGTGATATTCTGTAGAACCATTCTTCAGAAGAGATAAGCAATTATAAAGCCAGTTTGCTTTTTGGGAGGGATTGTTTTATTTTGTTTGATTATTTTGTTTCATTTTGAGGCATTTTTTTTTAGACTTGCCCTCTTGTTGGGACCCATGTCTTATTTGAAGTTGTTTTTCTTACTAAAAACAATTTATTGCTTTAGAAAAAGGAAACTATTCACTGGGAACAAAACCAGAAAGTTTGCTTAACTAATAACAAATAAGACCAAATTTAGAATGTTAACATAGAGCATGAGAATGCTATTAATTCAGTTCTGAGAGTTCCTTCTCTTCTGCACCCTTGATTGGTCTCAAGAGAGTTGAACGATGATGTAGTGGACACCACATTTCTTACCTCTGCACAAAATAAAAAAAGATTTGCAGAGTTGGGAATAGACACTAAAGACTGGTTGCAATGGCAGTACTTTTTTCAACCATAATGATATTGGGAATTGCTGCTGATTGTACCCTGTTCTTTGTCCACATGAATGAACTTGAGGGTGTTCAGAGCTGAAATGTATTCTGGAAGTGGTCCTAAGAATTTGTAAACACTAGTACTGACATTTAATAAGTCAAAATGAAAACAAGTATTGTATTGTTCCTATGAATGAAAATTAGTTTTAATATCATATAGAAAACCCTAAAATATTTTAAGCCCTCAGAATCACCATCAATCTCCCCCCCCCCCCCAGCCTTCCTCTTGGAATAGTATAACCTTTACAACAGTAGAGAATATCTGGGTTGTCATTAATATTAATGATCAGCGTTTATATTTCCCCGCCCCCACTTGGTCATGCACTGTAAGGCCTATAGTCATGAACATGTCAATCAGGCTTTAATGTTAAGGGCAAGAAACCAATTCTTTGGCATTTTGACCTGTTTGGATAGTTTATAGAAACAAAGCTAAAAACTAGGTTGTTAGGTTGGACCACACAGTGTGAATTCATAATAATTTTTCCCACCATGTAACATGTTACTTTAGAAAACATTACTTATTTGGCATAAACAGCAGCAGCAGCTCTTGTGTTAAGAGTCTTGTAACTTCGGAGCTGTACTGAGTGTTTTTCTGATAAACTGTTCCAAGAAGCACCAAGATTAGCTGTGTTCTTTGACATGTTATGAGTGCTGGATGAACGCAGAGGCAAAGGCATATGAAGGAGAGATAAAAGGCTGAAATGCCAGTTGAGGTACTGGTAAGCAAGAATTCTGGTACTGGATTATCTCTACTTTAGCAGCAATTACAGACTAGAGGCCAAAGATTACATTTGTCACTCAAGCTGTTAAGATTTTCAATGGTTTACATTTTCAGTGGTTTACATTTTTACAGGGAGAGCATTCTGGCTCTGTACAAAGTATAATGAAGTAGAATTTACTGTAACTATCTAGAAAAGTGCCTTTCAAGGTTTAAGCAGCAATGGTCTGATTCTCCCCATTAAAGACTATTCAGTATGTACAGTTCACTCTTTCCCACTGGTCTGCCCAGTCTTGGGTCAGGAGAAGGAGGGAAATTAATGAAAGCCTATGACTACAAAAATAGTTGTTTTTAAAACAGGTTGTTTTTAAAACTTAAAATGTGTGTTTTAATTTGACTGGTAAAATTTGACTGTGGTAAATTTGACTGTGGTAAAAGAAGAGACAGGTGCCCACAATTTGCCTCTTGGTTCATTCCAAGTATAGATCTCAATCTCTCACCTCCCTTTTTCTTTTGAAAAGAAAGTTTCGTGGCTATGTTGGTAGTTTGAATCTTAGAACATAAGAAGAGCCTGCTGGTTCTGGCCAATGGCTTATCTGGTCCAGGATCCTGTTCTCACAGTAGCCAACCAGTTAACTGGGGAAGCCCATAAGCATGAACTGAGGACAAGAGTACACTCTCCTCCTTTGATTTCCAGCAACTAGTATAGAGAAGCATTACTTCCTCCAACTCTGGAGGCAGAGCATGGCCATCATAGCTAGTAGCCATTGGTAGCACTCGTCTCCATGAGATCTTGCTGGAAAAGACCTCCTTCACAAAGGATTTCCTTGCTTTAGGAGATTAGGGAATGAGTTTGAATGTTTTGCTTACAGCCAAGGCCATCACAATGTGGGCATATGTCAAACTTTATTGTGGATTTGGAGGACAGGTTTTTTGATGGCGGTTGTATATTAATTTCTAGTGCCTCATTTAATGCATATAAATAAATGTGTAGACCTCATAAAAGGGCTGTTCAGTATCTGCAACCAAGAGGAACAAAGTCCACCAATCATGCATGGTATTCTACCTTAGTCTTGGCAAACTTACTTTTGTTGATGCCAAAAAAAGGATGGTTCCAAGGATGTTTAGCTTTGTGGATCATGTTGTATTGGTCTGCCCCATGTTGTGAGGTGTGTTTAGTTTGAGACAGCTATGGAATCCCAAACTGGCTTTGAAGGAATCTTATGATAGATCCATTATTATTTTTTTGGTTAATGACCATGAATAGTTCCTAGGCCACCATCAAACGAGAGCATTTTACACAGAGAAACAGTATGTCTACAATGCTAGCTACAGAGATGGAAATATCAGTTAAGAAGTTAAGAGTCATGAAACGCTTGTTTACCAAGCAGGTGGTAGGAATTCTGTGCTCAAAGTCCTGTTCATTACAGTTAAATAAACCCCATAGTAATTTTCCCATCTCCTTTTAAATGCTGGGTAGAATCCAGGCCAAAGTACACAAACTACAAGCTTCACTTACTATAGTAAAAGATCTATGTGCTTAAGTTTCTTCCATTGAAAGCAATGAAATTTCATAACTCAATTAAGAGTTTGGTTTTGGCTGGATTATGCAAATAATAGTCCCACAGTGTTTTGTGGGAATTACATCTTGATCGTTTACATGGGTATACTAATGCTTGCTAGCAAATAAGTATGCATTAGATTGCATTCTTTATCAAACATACCTTTCTGCCATTCAGTAACCAGCAAAATGCTAAATAAAATAAAATAAAATAAAAATCTGACAATGCAATCCTATTGCATGTTTACTCAGAAGTAAGTCCCGTTGTGAGATTTAATTGTCAGGTTAAGTGAGTGAGTGTTTATTTTAGGCTCCCAGTTTTTTGGAGAATCTTCCTAATTTCTCTCTAAAATAACATAGATTCCTCCCTGTTTCTCTTATAACTTGGAGTAAATAAGTGATTCATATTCCAATAAATTCTGTTTTGAGTGAAACTATGTTGAGTAAAGTACATAATATATTCCTCCACATTTACTATAAATACCCATGCAAAGGAATTCTGGTGTTTGTGTCTTACGCAGAATTCCTTCATGTTAGCACATCCCAGATGTCTCAGATATAAATAGTAATTAATAAATAAATGCACACTGGAGAATCAAGTCTTAATTTTTGAAAACATCAGAATTAACTGCTGATGCAGTTGTTATAAATGGATCCGGACAAGATTCTGGGAGGCACTATGGTAAGACAGGTTTAGCAATATGTGTTAATTTGCTTCCTGTGTCATCTTCTGAGCTTTGTGGCCACAAGTAGACAGTTCTCTGAGAGTGAACAAAATATATTCTTTTCCTTCTCCTCCTCATTTTTGTTTCATGTTAAAAGCCTTTAGGATGGATGATTATAAGAAAAATCTATATAAACCAGGGATGGCCAACCCATAGCCCTCCAACAAATCACATCATACTTCACAGGTCTGCTGGGGCTGGTGGAGTTAGAGTCTAGCAACACCTGGAAGTCACAGTTCACCACCACTGATCTAGACCATAACTGCTTCTAGTGGTTAAGAGCGGTAGTCTCGTAATCTGGGGAACCGGGTTCGCGTCTCCGCTCCTCCACATGCGGCTGCTGGGTGACCCTGGGCCAGTCACACTTCTCTGAAGTCTCAGCCCCACTCACCTCACAGAGTGTTTGTTGTGGGGGAGGAAGGGAAAGGAGAATGTTAGCTGCTTTGAGACTCCTTAAAGGGAGTGAAAGGCGGGATATCAAATCCAAACTCTTCTTCACACATTTAAATGAGGAGTGCATTTTAATGAGTTCCCACCCATGTCTACAAACATGCACACATGTAAAATGAGAGACTCTACAGGCATCCAGTTTAGAAAACCTGTAGATGACATAGCCACTTTGGCCATTTAAGGGTCTTTGAACTAGTTACATGTTTTCTCATGCTCACTGTTACATTTTCATGGATTTTCATTCATGAGCACAGCTTCTACTCACGCAAGGCAGCCTTTGAATTCCTGTAAAGATGGTAGACACAGGTTTTCCTCAGATGGCCTTTATCAAGCTGCTGACTTTTAAAAGTCAAGTGTCCTATCAAGCACCCTTCATGATGTCAAGTGGTAGAGGTTAGTTTTTTTGGAACAGAGCCAAATCGTTAAGCCCTTTCACTTATTCCCCACAATAAATTACTTGACAATTTTTCCATTTTCTTCATGGCCTTCTTGCAATTACAACGGTTACAGAGCCTAAGAAGTTTATTGCTTTTTCGGACGGTAATAGTCACATTGGTAGCAGGTGGGTCCTCCTTCTCCTTGTGCATTTGCTCCTTACCAGTCCTGCTGCGTTCTTGAAGGAACACTTCATCTGATTGTCATAGTGCTCCACATGCCTAATCTGTAATCAAGACTGCATTATGTTTTCCTGTCTATCCAAGAAAATGCTACATTTTATTTGATTCTTTGATGTTGAATTTATGGCAGACATGTGGGGTTTTTTTGTTTTTTGGGGGATCCTTTTCATACTTTGGTTAGATAATAGAATCCGGCTCTCTAAGTAACTGCATTTGACAGCATCTAGGCTCTCCCCTTCTCTTGGAAGTGCTGGATGTCCCTCCATTGATGAGTTGAAGAATGCCATCAACTCTCAGGCATGTGGTGAAGCCCCAGGACAGGACAGAATCCCAACAGAAGGGCTGAAAGCCAGCTTCAGTTCCTTCCTCATGACACATCTCCATGGCCACATCTTGCATTGTTGGGAACAGGGATCTGCACCACAAGACATGTGTGACTCCAGCATTGCAAACCTCGACAAGAACAATTGTGACCACCATTATTGTATCAACTATCATGAAATCTCCCTGCTAAGTACTGCGGGGAAAGCTTTCACCTGTGTAAATCTCAACAGATTACAGCTACTCACTAATAGGGTGCATTGTCACAATGTGGGTTTAGAGCTCAGAGGTCAACAGTTGACCTGATTTTCTGACTGCGCTGGCTGCAGGAAAAATGCTAAGAGCAGAGATACTCCTTGTGCTCCACCTTCATAGACCTGATAAAGGCCTTTGACCTCATCAGCATTGGTGACCACATGCTACCCAGAGTGGCTGGGGCAACCCAGTCAGATTATTATTATTATTATTTATTGTTGTTATTATTGCTTGAGGTGGTAGACCATTTTGTCAAACTGGACTCCACCAGTACCAGCAACCTTTTCATCAATGCTAAGCTGGACAAGGGTATCGGCAAGGCAGCTATTGCAATGGCTTGCCTCTCCAAAAAGGTATGGAAGAGTGTGATGCTAACATCCAATACCAATATCTGGTCTACCAGGCTTGTGTGTTGAGCATTCTGTTTCATGAAAGTGAATCCTGGGCAATTTACAACCACCAGGAGTGACTCCTCAATGCCTTTCATATGTGCTGTGTTAGGAAGATTTTGGGCATCTCATGGCAGGACAGAGTCTCAGACAAAGATGTCTTCTCCCAAGCCCATATTCCCAGCATGTTCACCCTTATGCCTTAGCAACATTTACACTGGCTTGGTCATATCCACAGAATGGAAGCTGGCAAGATCTCCAAGGACATGTTCTACAGAGTGATGGCTTCAGGCACTAGGCCTGTTGCCAGATCCAAGTCTGCATCACAAAGCTATCTGCAAATGTGACATGAATGCTGCTGACATCAACCCTGCCTTATGGGAATCCTCTGCAGACTATCGCAGTGCCTGGTGACAGTCAGGTTGTATATCCACAGCAGTGACCAGAGGAATGATTACTGGGAAGAATCACCATGGTGCATCTGCTGTAGCAAAATCAGATGCCTTCATCCACCCCACCTGCAATAAAACATGTTTCTCCCATATCTCTACAGCCACAGCTGGTGCTGTAAAACTCCAGTGGTTTGACTTTACCCTCGAAAGGTGCACTCTTCCATTGTCTCCTAAAACAGATGCCAACAAGTAACTTCTAAATCTGAAGGAGTCCGAATCTTTATTAAGGTCAATTTTTTAAAATTTGTGCATGCAACACTTGGAAAGCCCTCCATTGCACTTTGGCATTGCGTTACACATGAGTACATATTAAAATGTCACTGGCATATACGTTCACAGTACTTCTTATAGAAGACTGACAGAAGAGCTGTCGTTAAAGTGTATTTGTATGTTGTATGTATGTAGGCCACAGGCAACCCAAAGATTTCTTTTGTTTTCAGTCAACCAAAACAGTTGACATTTCTTGATCTTTGAGTTAACAGTAGTGCTAACACCAAATGATTATTATATCACTACTAATATTAGTATTAGTATACATTCTTGTTTACTGTTAAGATCCCTTGATCGTGGTGTTTTTCTGTATAACACGCTAAACACATTTCAAAGAAGGTGATAGTTTGTAAAGATCACTAGAGAATTCGAATGTAATGGGAAGATAATATGAACACTTATTAAAACAAGTGCTTCTATACTTAGGACAGACCTTCTGTTATCTCTGGAAAATTCCAGACACACTTGCTCTGAACGTCATCTGAAGTGCCACCTAGAAGTGTTGTCCATAATATTGGCCAGAATATAAGTGGAAGGCTTTCTGGCAAATGTGTTACTGACTTTGGTGCAGGGCTTAAAGGAATTGTGTCCCCCCCCCCATTTGTTTTAACATTATGTGTTAAGTTTTTTAGCTGGTCCATAGGTATGTAGTATGAGTCACCCCGCTGGAGACACTTCTGTCACTGAAGTGTGCTGGCTCCAGGAGGTGTCATAAAAGAAGATGAATTAGATAAATCACAAATGAGATAAAAATAGTATTTTTTTCCTCTCGTAGTTTAGCTAGGATTACAGTGACTCTTCTTCTGAAGGGCGGGGGGCATTTCTTGGAAAACTGCTTAACTTGGAAAGTAGAAGCAGAATGGGTAACTATGTAACACTGAACAAAAATGAAGGCGCAAGTGCCTTTATTAGCTATTTACAGTGTTCCATCAGTTTGTGGAATCAGTGGACAAATTTACACTAAAATTGTGTCATTTAGAAGCCCATGATGGAAACACTCTGCTAGTGTTTAATTTAGCTTTCTGCATTTCTCTTAAAATAGCCACTTGTGTTTGTCAAATTCTCTATCATTATATAGAGGCAAAGACTGGTCTTTCATTCTGCATGAGTGATATTGGCTGCTAGTTGGGTATTTGTAACATGGAATGGTAGCTTCCAGCATTCCAGTAGTGTTCCAGGGTGTGGTCATAACAGCTGTAATTTCCTTGTATTTTGGAACTTGCATGAACATGGGAAGCCCTTAACACAGCATGTTGAACTAAAAGGTTTTTTGTTAATTGACTACACATATGTTTAGTATTGAGAAATCAGTTCCCAAGTGCAAAATCTAATACACAAAATGGGCAGCATGGAACTTAGCGATTTTCCAGAAGGTTGCTTCTTTTATCAGCTGGAGTGCTTTAGTGAGAGGCATGTGAACATAATCTGTTCATGTGCCCTCTGAAAGTCAAAGGCAGGCTCATAGATCCATGTAGATGGCACAATGATGATACTACAAAACATAGCACTGTTGCTTCAAAGCCCTCACTAGGATGCTGGCAGTGAAAGAGCTGCTGTCTGGAAGTGGCCTTAGGGGGAAAAGCGGGGTGGTGGTGGTAATAGCACACAGGCTTCACCACTGAGCGGAAGCACAATCTGTGGAACCTAAAAGAAAGGTGTGTGCATCCAGTAGGCACTATTTCATTGATCTCTCTCTAATTTAAAGGGGCAATAGGATCAGAAACTGAAATAATTTTGTGTCACCTATTTCAGTCCCCAGCAGTGGAAGGCTTCATTTAAATTCACCATTCTTTTAGGGACCTTGCACTGTTTGCCAACCTAAATATGTGTTGATGCAATATGAGACCATTGCTTGCTTTTTTTAAAGCTGTTCTTTCAATAAATGGAATGCCTTTATATCAAGGGTGGGGAACACCTTGCCTGCAGGCCAGACTTGGACCACCAGGCCATTTCCCCTAAAGATGCTCACCTGCCCCGTAGCTGATGTTATAGGTGTTGTCCGGTGTGGGGCAGGTATCAACGTTGCCACAAAAGGCTAATTGGGAAAGTGAGCTCCCGGTTGTTCCTTTGCTGGAGCAAGGCACACACACACACACACCCCCGCTTCCCCTCCCCCACAGGAGAGGGCAACTTCTTCAATAGCTTCAGGCAGCTTCCATTGAAACCACTGCTAAAACAGCTTTCCATCTCCATTTTAGTGGTTTCAGTGGAAACAGCTTGTTGCTATCAGAGCAAGCCAATACTTGAAAATGGTTCTCATGATCTCTTTAACTTTTCTTTTCCTAGGGCAATTGCTCTGTCCTTCACCCATTTACTATGCATACTGTATGTTCCAAATACTATCTTTGTTATATTCTGGATTGCCTATGGTGCGCTTTCATGGTTAAAATGTGGAAACCAAAGCTGAAGACACAGATGGATATCAAAGCCTCACCTGTGTATAGAGTAATACTTGAAGTTTCATATATTTACAGATTTAGATTAGACTGGCCTAGTGTTCTGATTTAAGTAATTTTATGTTATGTTTTTAAAAACCTTCTATTGTGCTTTTTTCTGTCATACTAAACTCAAAAAGCAGTTCAGCTATAATCCTCAAAGAGCTTACTTTTAGAATTGAACAGTTGTCTTTTTAGGAATTCTTCACAATTAAAAATAAATAAAGAGTTGATTGGATCCTTTAGAATTCTAACATCAATATTTAAGAATACCAGGTACTCTTGTCTTTCAGTAACATAGAATTTAATCTGCTTAGGAACCTGCTGTGTGTATTCAACACCATGTGTTCTATATGAATCAAGAGTGCCTTTGTTGTTCTGGGCTGTATCAAGGGAAGTATATTTATAGCACTAGGGGTGGAAGAGTTGGATGCAAGTAGTGGAAAAATCAAGTGTGTGCTTTGGAACAAGGAGCAAAAACAATTATGTCTGAACACGAAAGTGTCTTTGAAAACAACACAAGTACAGGTGGTAAATTCAGTGTTGCATTAGTATGAATGTTCTGTCTGGACAAGCATTTCAGCTTGCCAGATGGAACAATCCCCTCTCTCCTCCCCCTTTCTATGCTGTTCTGGGGATTCTCCCAACCCTGCTGGATCCAATTGAGGGGAGAGAGAGGAAAGCCCCACTGGCAAGCAGAAATCAAGCAGGGCTTCCACTGATGGGGCTCCTTAGATGAATCCCACCCAGAATGTGGAACTAGTCTGATCCTGAACTGGTCTGATCCAGCCATTTTCTTCTTGGGTTCTTGTCCCTCCCCGCAAACTTCTTCAAGTTTACATATTCGTAATAGCATTTTATCTTGGGTTTTTTGAACTCTTGCAGTCCATCAGTTGATTTTATGAGAAGCAATAGATACCTATTTATATGCTAAAAGAAAACCATATTGTTTTATTCACCCTAGGACAGAAACTGATCTAAAACTCACTGAATCCCTTAATATCCTAAAGCCATTCCTTTTGTTCCTGGGTGGCATTTCTTCCAAGCATATGTACTTATTGGATTGAAAGCAAAAAATTCTCAGTAACATGTGTTTTATAAGGGTTTGGAATTGACTTTTAACATGTGGCGGCTTGCCCAGTTACTGATAAGGAAGTGCTACTTGTATATAGTTAAACCTGTATGAAGAAGGATTGTGGTGTAATTCCAATTTACAGGCCACTTTTTTGCACAACCATATTCTTTTGAAATAGATAGCAACTAAAAATAGCAACTTCATGTCCTCACCAAGTATCAAGATTTACTTTTTTAATCACTCTCACCATAAAAGTAAAGTTGAAGAATGAGGCCATTATTTTAATGGTGTCTATAATGCAGCAGCTGATCGTGGGGTGGAGTGGAGGTGCTTACCTGACCACCTGGCAGCTGGGTTGTGGCTGCTTACGAGGTGGGGTGCACAGAGTCATTCCAGCAGACTTGTTGGTGCATTTACACTATGCCTCACCACGGCATTATACTACAAGATCTGCTTTCACTGACTCCTACTAAGCAGCACAGACTGTCAATGGCATAGCTGATATGAGGCAAGATGCTTTATTTGTGCCCTCAGATAATAAACCAGTGAAAAATCACACAAAAAGAAGCCAATGTGAGACTTCAGTTAGCTTTCACTTACATCAAAGAACAAAGCAAGGAAATGTTGCAGATGAAGACTTTATAAATGGCAAAACTACTGTTTGCCAGGTTTCTGTTTCATCTAGGAAGACCAAAGGAAGGACCGCTTTCCAATAGGCTTTCTAAACATACATTTCTCTCAACTAAGCACTTTTAAATATATAAATGGGTGAGTAAGTGTTGTTTTTCTGCTCTTTGACAATATTCTTTTGCACATTTCTTCCCAGGTTCTGAGTGGATCATCTCATCAGAGTTACCCTGCTGCAGGCTTTCAGGATTTCAACAATTGGGAATCCCTGATGAAAATCAAAGAAGGATTGCTAAGGCAAAAAGAGATTGTGATTGATCGGTGAGTAAACTCTATCTTACCTCAGTTGCTTGGAGATTGCCTTGTAAATTGGTTGAGTGTCCCAGAGACTGATTTCCAAAAATGATTATGTGCCCACAAACAAACAAACAAACAAACAAACAAACAAACATGAAAGATGAGTACAAGGGTTTCACATCAAATTTCACAAATAGCTGAACAGTAGAAATGGCCAGGAGAAGGATTGAAAAAACATCAGGTATCATCATGTTAATCAGTGGTACCAGGTATAGTTCTGGAATTATAAAGCTGCCTTTTATTGTCAGACGGATGGTTCGTCTTGCCTCTGACTGTTCTCCAAGGTTGCTTTTCCCAAGCACTGCGGCCAGTCTTGTTTGACTGAGATACCAGGGATTGACTCTGGGATCTTTCATATACAAAGCATTAAGATATAGAACTTCTGGGTATCACACTTCAAAAAAGATATCATAGAGTTAGACATGGTAGAGAAAGGGACAGGGGTTTGAGTACCTTCCATATGAGGGAAAGCTGAAATGTTTGTGGACTTTTAATTATAACAAAAGAAGAATTTGGGAAGGAAACTTGATGGAAGTTCATAAATAATGAATAGCATTGAGAAAGAGAAACACTATTCCCTCTTGGTAAAAGAAAATTCAGCACATAACACACAATTGATTCATGGCATTCTTGAGTCATGGAGAATTGATGAAACCATTGTATTTGTCTCAGGAGTATTGCTTCATTGGGAATCTAACAGACAAAACTGAGTGCACCCATGCTAGAGTTTACAGATTTCAGTGTGAGCAGGATGCAAAATTAGGAATGAGTCTCAAGTCTTTTACATTATGAATCAGTTACATAGTGTGTATTGCATTCAAGTGCATGGAACTCCATATAGTAACTGCGAATACCATACAGTACCATACAAGAGCCTCTAATTTTCTAGTAAGTAATCAAATCTTGATATATTGACAGCATTTCCTGTTTAATATTCTTCTCCAGCTCTATGGCTCTCAGCAGAGTTGATGTATCTAGAGCAGAGATTTTCAACTTTTTTGAGTCCACAGCTCCCTTGACCAACTACCGTATTTTTCGCTCTATAACACGCACCCGACCATAACCCGCACATAGTTTTTATAGGAAGAAAACAAGGGAAAAAAATCTAAACGAAACAGTGGATGTATGATTTTTGTGGTTCATGCTGTGGCCACAGACATGTGATCTGACGGGGAGTTTGGGGTAGCCCAATGCAAAAATCCTGAGGATCCATGTGGATCCATGCTTTGTAACCACATTTTTGCACCACTGCGGCCCCAGGCAACAGTGGGTGCGTGCTTTTTTTGGTGCAAGCTGTAGCCATGGACATGCTATGTGATCTGATGGTGAATTTGGTGTGACCCAGTGCAAAAATCCTGAGGATCCATGTGGATTTGTGCTTTGTAACCACGTTTTAGGTGGGGAGGGAAGGAAATGCACTCAAGGGACAAGGAGTACGCGTGGGGTGGGTGGAGAAGGATGCTGCTAATAATGCAGAAGAGGGGTATAAGAGGAGAAGGAACATGTGTGGGGTGTGTGGAGAAAGATGCTGCTAATAATGCAGGCGAGGGGTTTAAGGGGAGAAGGAACACGTGTGGGGTGTGTGGAGAGGGATGCTGCTAATAATGCAGAAGAGGGGTATGAGAGGAGAAGGCTCCTCTCCTCTCCCGCTTTGCTCCTTTGAAGCAAGCAGGCTCTGCTTCTCTCCTTCCTCCCCGCTCGCTGAAAAACTTTGCTGCTATTTAGCGAGCTGAGTGGGGAGGAGAGAGGGACATGGTTGCTTTAAAGGAGCCAACTGGACAGGAGCCGCTTACATGAGTGTAAGCGGCTCCTCTCCTCTCCCGCATTGCTACTTTGAAGCAAGCAGGCTCTGCTTCTCTCCCTCCTCCCCACTCAGCGGCTCTTCTCCCGCTTTGCTGTTTCAAAGTGAGCCACGGAGGAGGGAAGGAAGGGGAACCATGGATCCTCTGCTCACGACTGCAGCAGATCTCCCCCGCCATTCGTAGGCATTTGCTCCATAACACGCACAGACATTTCCCCTTACTTTCTAGGAGGAAAAAAGTGAGTGTTATGGTGCGAAAAGTACAGTACATTCTTTCTGTGGCACCCCTGTGGGGCTCAGGAGCCCAGTTATGTTACCCCTTGCCTGCAGAGCTGGCAGCCTCTCAGCCTCTTTCGAATGCTCAGCCTCCTCTCCAGTCTCCTTGGGAGTCCTCCAGGAAGCTGCTGCTGCAGTCTCTGATCTCTAAGCTGCCCCCACCCCGCCGCCCTCGCCCCAAAGAGAGCTTATAGCCAGGGCTGCTGCAGTAAACAGCTGTGCAAGCCTTGGGGAGGCAGAGACGAGGGAGGGAGGGAAGGAAGGAGTGACAGAGGCCAGTATTGCCTGCCGCACCCCTAACCATCATTCAAGGTATCCCAGGATGCAACGGCACACTGATTGAAAACCACTGATCTAGAGGATTGATCTAGCATATTTGACATGAATATGGTATCCTTGCAATTTGTGCTTTCAAAATTGATAGCAGTCCCATCTTTAACAGATCCTAACCTCATCAAGGTTTTCACAGATGTCACGAGAGCACTTTCTAGGTAACAGAAACAAATTCAAAGTTTTTTTCATTTGGTAGTTCCCATTTTTGTGTGTACTTTTATTGCTAAAGTCATAGGATGAGGCCTATTGCACAGCGTTGTTTATCAAAGGCTCACTAACCTCCTTGTAGACTTTTAACTTAATTTGTGTAAGAAATGTTTGATACTGATGCCAAACAAGTTGCAAATTATACTTAGATGTTATAGTGGAATGGCTCCCTTTTCCTTTGTAACCACCTATGGTCCCTTGGAAGGGGGTGGTGGCCCTGTATAGCACTCATTGTAATGTGACAAGCTACAACAAGTGTGATCAGAAGTGCTATGAGCTTGCATAGGGGTCCCCAGTCCCTTCTCACTTGCCTCAACAAAAATGCAAAAAAAGAAGAAGCGCAAGTTAATACTGCTGGATTAGCATGCTGAGAATATGGAAACTATAAAGAGTTAGTCACATAGTAAAGGAATATGATTACCCCAGAAACTGCCAAAATAGGTAGTAAAATAAAATAAAAATAGGCAGTAAAATAAAATAAAATTCTTAACACTCCAGTCTGGTCATGTGTTTTGGTCCAGTGAAAGAGAGATAGGTTCATGACTCTATGATGCATGAGTGAGCTCCTTTAAGAATATGGAGCTCACAATACTACATTTTATTTTAGGGGTAGTCTAGTTACAGTTTTTATAATGCATCAAGAAAGAAAGAAAGAAAGAAAGAAAGAAAGAAAGAAGAAAGAAAACAAAACAGAATTTAACACATGTGTAAGCATTTTACTCCCTTCTGTCTAATCTAGAGAAGGATTATTTCTTGTTTTGTTTCATTTTGCTGTACGTGACTTCTTTTGATTAGTTAAACAATATTGAATACCACATGGCTTCATTTTTAACACTAGAGGGAGCAATGGTTTCTTGTATGGTTTTAAGTAGTATATTTGTTGCTTCACTCTGTTGAAAGCATACACACATTACAACTATTGTCTTGTAACACTTGGGATTGTTCTGACCTTGATTGGCCATTGCATGCTATGCATTTCCAACGCTCATGCTGGCTGGCAGTGTCGGTTTGGCAAGTATTGCCTAGAATGGTAGTGTGAATAAATGCCAAATGCTAAACGTATGACATAACTCTCTGAAAATAATAGCACACTCATCAACAATTGCTTAGGCACACTCATCAACAGCTTAGGGACACTCAAAGGGCTTTTAAGGGAAGGTAAATACAAAGCTTAGGATTTGAGGGAAGAGATCTCATTCCACAGAGCATAATGATGTTTGAAATCCTGAAACAGCTGCTGAATCCTTGGCTTAGTGCCACTATTAGAACTGTGGTTAACTAATAACTAATTCCCTGACCATTGAAATGGATACTTTTGGGGTTTGGGGTCTCGTGAACAAAATACTGTTTCATTACAAGGGTTAGAACCTTGTGCTGGGTATAACTTAGTTCTGTACATGCCTACCCAGAAGTAAGTCTGATTTAAATTGGAGGTCAGATGGCAGCCAAATTGTTCAGAAGCAGGTAATCATACACACACACACACACACACACACACACACACACACACACACAGAGAGAGAGAGAGAGAGAGAGATGCCTTTTGCAAATGAAATAAAACACACATTGCTTATTTTTGTTTGTTTTTTTCAGCCGTCTCAGGCTCAAATAGCACATGAAAAGCAGGTATGCACTGCAACATTTTGTTGTGGTGTCCCAACTGTATCCTTAAAAGCCATGTAAGGTCATGGCCGTCACCATATTTAGGATTGTTACACGCCATGTGAAGAAATACTTTTGACAATCTACTTGAAATATCTGAAATGAACTAAAATTATGTTTTGTATTCCTGCTGTGCTAGATGATGTAGAAAGACTTATGTGGGGGCTAAAATTAATTCTGATCATACAGCTGTCAAATATTGCCGGCTGAGTTCTTGAAGATGTGCCATTAGTGCATGCAAACTGCATGTATAAACATGCTTTCTTTTATCATGCATTTATTTTTCAGGAGTTACACTGCAGTTGTAAAAGTTCTACATTAATAAGGCTATATAAAATGTTTCTGAACTGACTCAAAATTAGATTCAAAACGGTTGAACTTTTACTGAGCCATTTTTTTAAAAAAAATGTTTGTGTCTGAGCTGAAACTAAACTGGAAAGTCTAAAAATGGTAATGAAGCTAAACAGGAACTGAACATATGTTTAGTTTTTGGGTTTATGGATACAGAGGGAATGTTAGTTCTTACACTAACATTTGAACAGTATTATCTAAAGCATATCTAAAGCAAATTAAAAAATGGGGATCTTTTCTGAGTGACTGCTTTGTCTCACAAAATCTGAGTCCCTTTGAAGCTTATTGTACTGTGTTTTATTTATTTAGCAGAATTTGTATACCACTTAATTTTACATAAAACTGATAAGTGGTTTACAAAGAATATGTAAAAGTTAAAGTAAATCCCATGCTGTGGGTTACTAAAACTGGAACAGGTAAAAGATATGGCAATGTGACAAATGGTTTTACAATTTAAATATTTTTAAATGTTTAATTTTTCAGTGTCAATTTTCATACAGATAAGAAAAATAAAGATAGTTTTTTAAGAGGACAGAATACACACCACAATGACAATGCATATTGTCAGCTCACTCGTTCAGTAAAAGTAAAAGTTCAGAAAAGTCTTGAAACAACTTACAATTAAAAAATTTAATATAGAGTACAATATTAAACATGGATTCAATACAGAACTATATATTTATCATTACTAATTTTCTAAAAGGGCAATTCTTCCTCTCAGTTTGGCTTGTTATTTACACTATAAAAATGTTTCTTGACTTAAAAGTATAATCCTCTGCATTTGGATGCAAAGGACTGCATCTAAGTCATACTCAGAACAGATCCACTGAAATACATGGTCTTAAGGCTCATTGAAGGGACGCAGGTGGCGCTGTGGGTTAAACCACAGAGCCTACGGCTTGCTGATCAGAAGGTCGGCGGTTCGAATCCCTGCGACGGGGTGAGCTCCCATTGCTCGGTCCCTGCTCCTGTCAACCTAGCAGTTCGAAAGCATGTCCAAGTGCAAGTAGATAAATAGGTACCGATCCAGCAGGAAGGTAAACGGCGTTTCCGTGCGCTGCTCTGGTTCACCAGAAGCTGCTTAGTCATGCTGGCCACATGACCTGGAAGCTGTACGCCGGCTCCCTAGGCCAATAAAGCGAGATGAGCGCAGCAACCCCAGAGTCGCCCACGACTGGACCTATGGTTAGGGGTCCCTTTACCTTTACCTTTTAAGGCTCATTGGTTTCATTAAATCTGCAACTTTGTCAGATACAAATATTACTCAAAGTGTGGATACTATTGGCAGGAGTCAAGTATAACTTTTGGTGATGAGACTATATTATTGGGCACAAAAGCTAACTGTTTTTAGTTTAATAGTTACAGAGATTGGTTGTTGCCACCTTACACACATGTCTGCAGAAAGGAAAGAGAATCAAATGACCCAGTAAACATGCAGACCAGTGATAGCCAACCAAGCATTTTGAAAGTTCACAATTGCACCCATACTGTTGTTACCAACTATTTAGAGAAGACTTCCCATCTATGGAGTATATGAGTTCAATATAGCATATAATTCAAAATGAAGAGGTGGAAAACTGGAGGTACCATTAGGGTGGAAAAATAGAAGCTGATAATTGGAAGAATGTAAGACAAAAAGAGAGGGGAAATACTGCAAATGTTGGAGAGAGAAAAATTATTGTTTTGAATGTTGCAAAATAAGGATTCCATTTTTGTATGTAGACTCAGATCACTACATAGCAGAGACTTGAGGTCTTACTATCTGGAATGTATTGGAAAATGTTAGAATTACCTGCAGACTGGCAGACAGCCGAGTATATAGTTTCCATTGCTGCACTCTGACTAGGCTTGTGAGATCACCATGCTATCTTTTTTTAAAAGCAAAGCCCTATCATTGTGTGGTTATATAGTGGATTAATAGCAACAGCTGTTGGAGTAACAAAGGATTAAAGCAACCATACAACATTATCAGCAATGAAATGTACGTGGCACAAGGCCTTTTATTGTCAGATAACTCCAGAGATTTATAGGATTATATGTATGGTAGGGAATGTTTTTGCAGATCATTTTGGCATCCTTTCTGAATACTTTGACAACTTTTTAAAGCTCATGTTAGATTTACTGTGAGAATTAATACTGTGAAATATAATTGCATAAGAAATAAATGAAACATTTTTGTTCTATTTTTTTGCAAGCAACTTTTAGTATTGTTATGTTATTATGTGCAAGTAACAGTTGGTTATGCAAATATTGCATTGAATTCACCTATAACAAAATGGAATAGTCAGGTATATTGAGCCATTGCATATTACAGGGGGTGGTTGAAGCCTTCACTGAATCAAACAGCTTTCTGTTGGCATATGGACACCGATTGTATACAGCCCATCATATTTTAACAAAAGTGACATATAGTCCCAAGTCTTCAATTTAGAGTTCTGATAGCACCGTGTAGGCATACCAGGCCTCCATTAACCTTAGGAGGAGCAGCAAGTGATCTGCTTCAGTTCACAAAGAGCTGCCAAATGCACTGAAGGGAATCAGGAGGTCCCCACAGGCAGGAATCTTCTATATCCACACTAGAGCTAATGTACCCATACCAGAATGTTGATCTGGTCATGGCAGTTTCACTTCCATAGTTAATACAAAGTTGTGGAACAACTTTGAGATGAATCGACAAGAGGGTGAAAATGGAAATACTGGGAAGCATGATTCAAGTTTCATGTGTTCTTTCTTTGTTTCTGTTCTTTCTCTTATGAATTACAGGCAGAACCAGCAAATTAACCTTTTATATCAGAAAATAAGGGAGAATGAACTCCGAGCTCAGCAAGCAAGGCTCGGGCATATTGTGAATTGTGAAGACCCTTACATGAGTAGTTTCCAGGTACGAATTATTATTATTATTATTTTTAAATCATGAGGATATTCTGCACACACTTGTTATGATGAAAGGCAAGCCCAGACTCATCTCATAGTAACTTGTATTACATTTGGAGAAATGCAAAAAGTTTTGCCTTCCAGACAAATCAAATTATGGTTAAATACATAACCATATTGGAGCAGTCTTATATATTGATAATTTTAAATCAATTCAGTGCATGTGTTGTTACTACCCCCTTGCATTTCAAAACTAGTATCTCATTACATTTTATAAGCTTGGAATTTAAAACACCTCAGATACAAAAGTGAAGAGATACGTATTAATGAAATAATTATTTGTGTTGCATCATGAAAGAATCTGAGCAGCTATACTATTTCAGAATGTAGGTTAGAGGTTTTATTCTTGATGAACAATTTTGTCATTGGTTAACCTTTTTGTCTAGATTAGGCCTGACCACTACAGTCTATAAAATGTTGAGAGCAGATATATGGTTTGAGAAAGCGACTATGACAATTCCACCCCATAAGGTTAAGTTTTGTGAAACTTCTTTCACTGTGTTTGTAGGGGAGGACTAAAGGTGGGAGGGAGTTGACCTGACATGGTTCGTTGTACATGTTGAATTGCATAAAAATGAACTGCCAAACTCATTTTCGTTTTTGTTTCATGCTCAGATGCATATTTTTTTATTTATAAAACTACATAAAATATCAGTGCACTATACAAAATATGCAAGTACAACAAAACATAAAAAATATGCTGGGATATCAGCTGGAAACTGGATGTGTGCTATAGCTCAATATTACAAACAATAGGTTCTTTGTTGTCCACTTCTGTATGTGCATTACTTAAAACAATATAGCATTCAATATGTTGTACTCTTGCTGAGTTGGCCACTCTGATCCAGGTGAAAGGTTTAGAACAGCATCTTCTCATCTGTTCCCTTTCCCTCCTTTCCTTCTTCAAAGCAGCCTCAGTATGAGAGCACAGCGATGCAGGCTCAATTTGCAGAGAGATCTGTGGCCCACTGTGAAAGGGACGAGCTGGAACGAAAGCTTGCAGCAGTGCAGAGTAAGGAGCTACAACTCAGTGAGTTTCTCAAACAAATGGCAAACAAATCCAATGAAGATAAAAAGAAGATGGAAGAAAAGGTGGGTCTTGCATTTTCCCAAATGGTTTTAGTGCTGAGACAAGAACATATATTTCTCAGACAAGTTGGCTGTACTTAAGGCTTCAGAATGATCCATAGCATCTTTTTTTCTATATGACTCACAGGGCTGATACTACCATTTTATACAGCTTTATTCCTCTGGAGGGGAAACTTTTTTTTTTACTGGAGCTGCACTGCATTATCTTGAAGGATGGGACAGGGTGAATGTGTGTATTTAATTTACTTGCACCTTAATCCCTCCAGTGTTACAATTGCTCTTAGTTTTTTAATTGTTAGAGCACAGAAATCATAGAGACTGAGGAAAAGTACAATTTGAGAGATTTTAGAGCAGTGCCAATTGTAGTGCATTTCACCTTATCTATTGGAGCCTCTTTCATGACCACACTACAACTAAAAAAGTCAAAATGGCAGCCAATGCAACAGCCTTTGGAACCAAGACTAGATCAGTTCTGCACATTATGAAAATGAAGCAAATAATTGCTAATGTTGTTCTTCCAAGCTGTGGAAGAAAAGGAGTTGCCGTATTTTTCGTCTCATAGGACGCTCCATCCCATAGGACGCACCTAGTTTTTTGGGGGGGAAATAAAGGAATTTTTTTTCCCTTTATTTCCCCTCCAAAAGCAGGTCAGGGAAACCAAACCAGGTCGAGGAACGGCGCTGCGCCTCCCTGCTGTTCCCCGAGCTTGTGGGGCTGGCCGATGTCTGCCTCAGGCGGCAGGCTGCTATCCGCAGCATGGGGAGCCCTGCGGAGAACTCCCGCAGGGCTGCCTAGGCTGCGGATGTGTTCCCGAAGCGCCGGGCGCTCTGCTTTCAGGGCGACCGGCGCTCCGGGAAGCAGGCTGCTATCCGCAGCCTAGACAGCCCTGTGGGAACTCCCGCAGGGCTGCCTAGGCTGCGGATGTCTTCCTGAAGCCTGGAGAGCGAGAGGGGTCGGTGCGCACCGACCCCTCTCGCTCTCCAAGCTTCAGTGAAAGCCTGCATTCGCCCCATAGGACGCACCCAGATTTCCCCTTCATTTTTGGAGGGGAAAAAGTGCGTCCCATAGGGCGAAAAATACGGTATGTAAGGCACAATCCCTCCCCCCAAAAAACCAACTTAAAAAACCAGCTATTATGAAATCTTCTGATGGATGTTAGTTTTGGATCATGTGCTGTTTGGATTAGGAGTATAGATTTGAAACTTTTCTTTATCTATGGCAGTCATACATCCAAGAAATAGGCCCATAGGAAATATTTTGGAGAAGTTTGTGAGCCTCATTAGTGACCATTATAATTCCTTAGTTCCTCCTTATTTATCCTCTCACTTCTATTCCTGGCTGAACCTCACTCCTGGAAAGGTATTTGTGTATGCATTCAAAGGCCATGCCTAGCATGGATATTTCACATGCGGCCTTGCTTATATAATATGATAAAAGCTACAGAATATGGAAGCAAGTTTCAAACTCTCATAGTGACTAGTAACCAAAAGTCTACAAGACTTTTGCAATAGCAAATGATTAACATGAGCAGGGCTTCCTTATCCTGTAGACATTTTCTCACAGAGGCTCTTGCTCACATTTTCACATATGGGGGGGGGGGGTGGGCACAAAAAAATGTGGTTGACTGTTGTATGTACAAGATACTGGTAGGGGTTATGTATGAAACTGCCCACGGGTCTAAAGCTCAAATCCATACAATCACAGAAGCAAAATTTTTAATTGCTCTATTTTGGAAGAAAGAAAAAAGCAAACCAATCACTTGTGTTTATATATATGTTTTGTAGTTTCTGAACTGCTGATTTAAATAAAGGAAAAGCATCTTTAGATAAACACACATCTAACTACTTTTAAACAGTAAAGAAATGTTTAGCTATGGAAATAGTCAGCAAGAGCTCTTAGCTTTTAAAAAGATAAATGACCTATAACAATCCATTTATCTTTTAAATAAAAACAGTTCTACTCCCTGCTGAGAAAATAACTTTCAGAATCTGCTCAGTTTTAAGTATCAAAGAAATCTTTCAAATTACCTTGTGCATATTTGATTCCGACCTCAAAGAATGAGATGCAATATTACTCTCTTTTTAGCTCAAAACTAGAGACAGGTACATAAGCAGCCTGAAAAAGAAATGCCAAAAAGAATCAGAGCAAAACAAAGAGAAACAGAGAAGAATTGAAACTCTTGAAAAGTACCTGGCTGACCTGCCAACACTGGATGATGTTGAAAGTCAAAGTAAACAGGTAATCTGTGTTTCACCTAGAGCTTTTGCTAAATGCATATTATGAATTGCAGAACATAATACTTGCTCACAATGTCCTTGGGTAAACATTAAAAGGTCATGACCGCCTGTAACATCTCTGCATAAGCCCTGTAGAAGTGATTGAGTGCTGCCCCAAAGCTCCTACACAGATCTCATAATGTTCTAGTGAATTGTGCTCAATGATTTAATAAGAAATTTGCAGTTGCCAGAACTCGAAGGTTAAATTTGTTGCTCTTCATCTATATTCTGTTCCTTTTCTGTTAAGGGAACAAATAATTATGAAAAACAGTATCTGGTTTCTTTTGTTCTTGACTGGCATAGTAATACATTGCTGCAATGTTTACATTAAGATTTTTTTTATAATCATCATCATCATCAGACACATATCTAAGAAAAGTCAGCAGAAGTGAGAGCCTTTGTTATGCATAATTTTAAAAAAATCAAAATGCAATGTAATTAATAAATTCAAGGAGACTGTTGGTTTGATCCATGATTGCAGATGTTTTATAAAACGAGAGCCCAAAAAAAGGAGCACCCTGGAAACAAAAAGAGGGAGATGAAGCTTCAGAAACATGCTTAAAGTGGAACCATTTATTGAAAGTTCAGTGTGCCTGCTGCATTTTGATCTATTCCCTCCTATTTTGATGAAACCTGTTTTGAACAAATGACTACAATATGTGGAATACAATTTTTAAATGGTTTTGCTCCTGAATAAAGTTATATTCTGAAACACATTGACAATGTTCCATTTTCTAATAAATTTTAAACTGTTCCATTTCTAACATCATGTTGAAGCTTTGACTCCCTTTTTGTTTGTTTCTGCTTCTTGAAGCAAACCTCTTGAGAATAGTAAAGTGTGATTGATCCATGACCTTCAGAGGTCCTGGAAACATTGCTTGCCTCAGTCTCTCCCCCCACCCTACCCTTTGTGAAATCTCCAATTTGCAAACAATATGATTCTTGAAGCATGTTAAAGAATACCATATGACAAGAAATGGGAAAAGAAATAGTTCATGATCATTTAGCACTGAGACACAATAAAAAAGTCAGACACATCAAAAGAACTGCAAATATAACTCAATGTATCATAGTACACGGATCATTTTAAAATAACAAAAAAATACAGTCAAATGAAAGGTAGGAGGAAATACAACTAAGCAACCTGATATGGACAAACAACACTTGAGTTGCCAATAAAATATTGTAAAGCTGGATTCAGATTATGTAGTATTTAAGTCTTGTTTATATCAGGGCTTATGCATATGATTTAAAAAAAATAAATCCTCCAATCTTCAGTGGGTCTGGATGAAAAATACTCTGATAAAGGTGTCCAAGCATCTACTGTACTTCGAATCATACGTCAGTGGAATATCCATCCACATAGAAACAATTGCCTATTATAATACTTGACACTGAAGAGCAACATATGGTAACAAAGCACCTGACAATTCAGTGTCTTGTTATACACATCAGGAAGTTCAGTTATATTCTGTTCTATTAATTGTTCCAGTACTGTATTACTGTTCCAGTATTGTATTACTGTGTTCGAAAGCATTGTATGAATAAATTAACAACAACACCACTTTGTTGGTTATTTGATCTACAGTAAACATGCTTCTATATAAAAAATATTTTGGCTTCTCTCTAGCTTCAAGTTCTTGAAGAAAAGAACAAGCAGCTGAAAGCTACTTTGGCTGAGCTCGAAAAGGCTCTAGAAGAGTCCAAAACACAGTGTAAAGAACAAGAATTGCAGCTAGTTTGTCAAAAAAAGAAAGAAAAAGAATTGGTAACAGCAGTGCAGAGGTATGAATAATTAACTTGATCTGTCGTTTATGACTCTCTAGGATCTTTCTATTCCCTTCTGCGTCAGTTTAGTTTTGGTGAAGAGATTCACGTGAACTCTGTTGTAATGTCAAATGCCAGACTGCACTACACAGAAGGCAATGATGCAGTATGTTGCAAAGCACAATTGAGATGTGTCAGACTACAGCAATGTCATTTTTAATACGTGGGCATTGTTGAATTGCTGCTTTTAGGGAAAGAGGGTTGAAAATGAAAAATATGAGGTTGAGCTGAGAAGGATGTAACAGAAAGCCTGCCTGGTTGCTGAGGATTCAGGTCTTCTAACTAATCATGTACTTGTCTAGAGTAGGGACCTTGAACTGTTAACTTGTGGACCAAATCAATCTCATAGAAAGATGCCATCTGGTCGTAGAAATCTTGTTGAAGGTATTAGAAATACTTCAGGTACTATTCCTGCCACCACTTATATCTTAGACATTTTAGGCATGTCAAAGCTGTCATTCAAAGTCTAGTTTTGCTGTTTGAACTACAAACAAGAGGAAATAAGGGGGACTTGCCTGCACAGTAGCTTATGAGCACACAGACATCCTTTACTGTTTCCTGGTTAAGGTGAATCACACCAAGCAACCACATATGCAGTTTCCCGAATGAACAGTCCCTACAGCTGACATATTCTGGCTAGAAAGTTGTAGGGCATCTGCCTAAAGTTAATGGTACAATGGAAACATTCCTCCTTACCATAACAAGTTCCAAAGGAGCATTCAGGTGTCATTTGTGCCACATGTTTCCCCAGTTAGCATCAGTAGGGCAGAGACACCATGACATGCATTAACCCACTGACCACTTGGTTGGTGAATGCAAAATCAAAGGAATGAACATGAACATTCCATTCTGGTTGACGGGTCGAAAGAGTGTGGTTTGGTTACTATAAGTTAGTTTTGCCTTGGGGATCAAATTCTTACTTAGTTGTTAACTCATTGAATGGCTTTGGATACGTTACTGTCTGTGAGCTGCCTTAATAGTTGCAACTGTTCCGCAATGGATTTGTAGTTACAAAGAAACAGGAAGCAGGATAACAATTCCAGATGGATGTTAAAATGAGAGAATGTCACTGCAGCACAGACTAATTTATTTAGAATTGTTTTGTTTAGAATCTATTGTTTTATAAAAGGCTTTTAAAAAGCAAAAGCTAAAGGAACACTCTTTTGAAATTATGCAATAAAGGTAATGGAAGCCATTTTAGAATTTAATTTCCAGTAGTCTGAAACATGTGACATTTCAGTTCGTGACCCTGCGTTGCTTAAAAGTGCATGCCACAAAAGCTTTGTTCAAATGATGAAAGGTTAGGTATTTGGGACAGTTAGCCAGATCACTGGGTGCATTGTTTCCATCTTACATCTGGTACCTATTGCATTTGTGAGTGTGTAATCCACCAGGGTGGCTTTGCAGTCTCCTGAAAGTCTATAAATATTTGAAGCAGAGTCTTGTTTCTAAATTTAAACAACAATTGTCATTGTCATCATTTGTGTTTTCATTTTTGAAAGATGAGGCGGAGGGAAGCAGAAGTGTGATTCTTCCCTGTGCTGGGGCATTTGAGTGTTGTTGACAGGGTAGGTTACCCAGGACTCTGCGTAACCAGAGATTGGGGAAATTTCTGCTGACCCCAGGCAGCTAGTCATCTGGAAGCCTGATTTCAGATATCCACCAAGTCTTGCTGCAATTCTAGTTAATCTCTTGTAACACTGAGGCAGCCAACGTGGTGCCCTCTAGGTTTTGGACTCCAATTCCCATCAGACTCAGCCAGCATGGTAAGTAGTCAGGAATGCTAGATGTTGCAGTCGCAACAGCATCTGGAGGGTACCAACCCTGCTATAAAGGGCTGTAGGTTCTGATGGCACTCTCAGAGGAAGAATTGGCTGTCTACAGGATCATTTCTTAAAATGAACCTGTCAACATAAATGTGCAAACCCACTCCAATAGCATGCATTAACCATAAAACATCTCCAAGAATGAATCTGTGTATGGAATCTTTGACTTTTGCAGAGCTTACTTGTTTCCTGCACAGGATTTGACTCTGTAGTTTTGGTATGCAATTTCTGCTTTCTTCTTGCCTTTTCAAATCCAAACTACAGCCTGCAACAGAAGGTAGAAAAATGCCTGGAAGATGGTGTCCGCCTTCCTATGTTGGACACAAAACAGCTTCAGAGTGAAAACGAAAGCCTCAAAGAGAAAAATGAGAAAGCTAGCAAGGTCTGAAGAGCTCTTTTTGCTACTGATGTTTTCTGTTACTATATTGTCAACCTGTTGTTGTGTCTCCCTGCCCCAATATATGTTTCCAACAGCAGCCAGTGAAGCACTGGCAGGTGCCACTGGGTGGCAGTAAAGATGGGAGGATAAAATATACCCAGAAAGAGTAATGTACAGAGTCAGACCATTGGCCCATCTAGCTCAGTATTGTCCACACCCAGGGGGTGGGAGGTTGCAGTTGCTGATTGACTACTTGCCCCCACTAAGCGGTTGTGCACTTAGGCAGGGCAGGCCAAGACACCCTCTGTCTCCACCACTTTCCAACCATTTCTGAGCATGTTTTCCCCTACCCCATAACTGCCCCCACAGCATCATAAGACTTTTCTTGTTACTAATTTCATTCCTGATCTTGCAGCATCCTAAGTTGTTGTGTTTTTTATAGCAGTGCATGTCCTTTGTGCCAATTCCCAAGTTTACAACAAATTAGATACCTTGACCTCACAAAAATTTGACAGATACATCAGAGATACAAAGAGCATTTTTGTGTGTTCTCCTAACAGGTCATAGACAATCAACAGAATCAGATTGCCGAGATGACTTTAGAGATTCAGGTAATGAATTGTGTTTTTCAGGCGTTTAACCTTAGCCTTACTATTGATGAAGATGCATCCTCTCCATGAAAAGAAGGGTTGGCCGTAGGAGCTTCATGAGACAGCAGTAATCTACAATATCTGTTTAATGGTAGTTGTGCTTTTATTTGTAATCTGCTTTGGGTTCCCAAGACAGAATGGCTTCATATAAATGCTCTGTATACTTGAATGATGCCACAACCTTCACATAAACATAATGCAGGGAAGAAGAAATGCATGACAAGAATTAAAGCTGAAGTCTAGGGCTCGGTAATGTTAGGTTTTCAACACTGCAATCTGGTGGTACACTGTGATGTTGAAAGGGTGGAATAAGCTTCATTGGCCCCAGCCCTGCCAGGCACCGGAGTGAAACTGTCACCACTGCTGCCGAGGTGGTTTCATCCCGGGACCAGAGCTGATGCAGCTAGAGGGGTGGGCTCCCACGTCCAGGAGAAAAGATGCAGCCCACCCTCCTGGGTGAAGGCAGCTGGACAGCGGTGCTTGTCAGGCCCCATTCTCAGGGTTCCCTCTGCTTTCGCACATGTGGGCTACCTATCTGTCCCGTGCGAAGGCAGCAATGGATGAGGCCACCACAGGAATGCGCCATCTGTGTGGCTTCAACCCCCTCCCTCCGCCTTGGCAGCTGCCTGTGACAGGTGGAGGGGGTTGATCAGCTGAGAAGCAGGCTGCCTTCAATTGCCCGCTTCTCAGCTATTCAAGCCCCTGTGGGGCTTTGTTAAATTGCTCAACTGAGTGAAGCAGTTTAAAGAAGTCGTCTGGCTCTGCTGGTGGTTGTGGTATGAGAGCCAGAGGGCTGTTTCATCCAGCGGTATATTGCAGGTGAAACAGCAGTCGCTCCTGAGTCTCTCTGGAGGCAGGGGGACTTGGGAGCAGCTGCTGTTTCACCCGCGATATATTGCTGAGTGAACAGTCATTGCTGTCTGGCCCTCATACCAGTCCTGGGTGATACATTGCACAGACTTGTCTGGCACTTGCTTGTTTCAGCCACCTTTAAAGCGCAGGCAGAATCATGTGCACATAGGAAGCATTTCTTCGCCACTGGAGCCCATGGGCCTGCTGCCCTCATCCAGCTGTCAAAACAAGCTAAGGCAGCAGAAGCAATACACCCCTTTCCCCCTTATTCATACCACAAGACCATCAAGAGAGCTTCCAGCAATTGTAACATCAGCACAAAAATTATGTATGAACACCACAAACTGAACAAAATAATAGGGGGGGGGGTGTTACTGGGTTATTGTTTTATTTTGATTGTGTATATATATTGCGTTATTGTTCTGTGAACCGCCCTGAGACCTCCGGTTATGGGGTGGCATACAAATTCTATAAATAATAAAGGCAAGTGTGGATTAACCTTCAGACAAGACAGGTATGCAGGCAAAATATGTTAGTATGATCAAGTTTTGATGAGATATGTGAGCAGGTCTTTAATTAATAATCTACAAACTGTTTAATGGAAGCATTATAAAATGCAACAAGGAATGTTAGAAATATTACTTTTAAAATTAATAAGAAAAAACCAACGTAGAGAAGCTGTCTGGTGATTGACCATGTCCCAAAACAGTAAAAGATTTATTCAGAAATTACACAAACACGTTCCTTGAACAATTGTTTGGGTGTGATTTCTTTGGATTATTTCAGAGGTTTAACTCATCTGAAAATAATCTCAGGTTGAATTTATTGTGAAAATGGCTCCTTTGCACAGCTGAAACATGCACACTGATAGAAGACTAGGCCTGGATGACATATCACCCAGGACTGGTATGAAGGACAGAGCAGGATGGCAGCCCTATCTGGCAGTATATCACAGGTGAAACTGCCCCTGCTCCTGAGTCCCTCTGCTGCCAGGGCCGCTGGTAGCAAGGGACTTGTGAGTGGCGGTGGTTTCACCTGCGATATACCACCATCACGCTCTACCCCTCATACTGCAGAGGGAGGAGCAAGCTGCATCAACAGCTGATACAACTTGTTCATTTCTTGGCTTCTTTAAACTGCTCTGCTGAGGCATGAGTAGCCACACACTCCTTAGCAAAACAGTTTAGCAGAGCTGGCATGGGGGCTCTGCTAAACTCCTGCCCCCCCCTCAGTTGAGGAACCCCAATACCTCATGCACAAGCTGGGAACAAGCTGTGCCGCCCCCCAGTGCACTGGGGTGAAACTGCTTTGCGGGGCTGGGGCCAATGCAGCTTGTTGTTTGAACATCACAGTGTATCACCAGACTGTGATGTTTGCCTTGTGATATATCGCCCAGCCCTGTATGAGACCAATTTAAACATTCAGCTGGTTGTTCTAAAAAAAAAAATAAAAAATGTACCTGTGTGACTCAGGTTGGAGTTGCTTCATTAGTAGGAACAGTACTTCAGCAGTCTTCTTGGAGTCAGTTGGAAAGAGTAAGATGTCTCAACGTGTTGATGAAGTCCAAATCATGTCTCCCAGCGGTTTCATATGGATGTTGATCAGCATTGTGGAAGATGGATCGCCTCGTGGATGCAAAACAGAAGTCTGTTAGTACTGTCCTAAGAAATTCTCCTGCCAAAAGGATTAGAGCATGGCAAAGCAAGACCCATCTGAGCCAGGCAGCCCATACCATGGTCAGTGGTACTGAAGGTGATTGAAATGTCCAGCAGAAGCAAAAGGAATGCATTCCTCCTGTCTGGTTTCCAACACAGGTTGTCCAGTAGAACAGCCAAGACACACTGTATCCTGTAATTAAGATTGAAGCCAAATGAAAAAAGGATCCATTTCATCCAGGAAAACCTACATATGTGAAGTTATCCGTGCATAACACCACATAGATAAGTTTTCTGTACATGCTCCACCTTACTTTTAGATTGAACTTCATAATTCTATGGTATGATTGTAGATCTTTATTAAATGCCAGATAATTAGTTTGATCTTGTAGTTAATAAGGCATGTCCCATAAGGATTTTCCCAAAATGCCACTGTATGTTACAGTAACGTGTGAAATCCCTCCCAGGCATTGCTTTTTGCTAATCTGAAACATAAAACTGAACATACTTTCCTAAGACATGGTATCCTGTAGCAGAGTAATATCATAGCACAAGTCTAAACTCCAATTTTATTCAGAGGGAATTTATTGCAGTCAATTGGAAATGGACGCTAGGCTTTGCTTAAGGATGCAGTCATCAGAGTATATGGGTAAACCTCAGCACACAATAATACAGCATGCTTGGATGGAGAATAACATAAAGTAGGGGAAATCCCCTTTGAAAGCTTTACAAGAGGAAAATGAGTTGGAACTTGTCATCCTTTGCAGCTTAACTTTTATTAATGCCTAGAGTACAACAATTTGAACACTCTAGATTCCAGCCAAATAAAACCAGCAAAGCACAAGCATGGACATATGTTATATTGCAGTTGACTAACCTACACGTTGAGCAGAAGAAAAAAATAACTTCTGTCAATCTATAAAAGTAGGAACGGTTATATTACATCGATGCATTTCTCAAAACCTAGCAATTGCATACTAAACATCAAGTCAGCACTTCATGCAAAGTAGGAGTGATGTTTAGCTGTTATTAAAAGTTATTTATATTATTTGTGGGTTATATAAATATCAAGAAATGGCCACTTTGCCAAATGATGAGAAGAGGAGCAGGGTTGTGGGAAAGAACCTGAATAGCTAAACTGACAGTGGTAGGCAAACAAGCACCAGAAGCCGGAATTCAGAGCAACCAGGATACGCTGAGAGGAAATTGTGGGCAGGGAGGGACAGCATGAAGAGAAGCAAGAACTAAGGGGAAAGAGGGACCAAGTCTAGAAGCAAATCAGTTCCTCTTTCCTTTTCCAAGGGCTGTTGAGGTCAGGGGATCCGCATTACTCCAGCCATGGCTCACAGCACTGCAGCATGTAGGGATGGGAAGTCCTAACAATGGTTGACTGAGTCTCTTGGGACCCAAACTAATTGCTGCTCAGCTGTCAGAGACTATGAAGCAATTAATTCACAGCCAGGAAAGATTGTATCCCCACCCCTCCCCAATATCTGAAAGTGTTAAAAGCCAGAAGCTGAACTGTAGAATTGGTAGCTGTATTTCTATCCCATGGTGTGAAGCTTTGCTGTGTTTTAAATAACGGAAAACTAAACTTGAAAAGAATTCCATCCTGCTAGTCATGGATTAAATTAGCATAAATTTGACACTTTGTGGTTAAGATATGTAATAAAAAAAGGAAGAAAGTTTGGAACAGATTGTGTTGAACAATAATTTGAGACACAGAATAAGTCTATTTAAAATTCATTGGTGGTATTTGTCCAGCTAATTTGAACCTCTCAAAAAGTATGATTTGGACAGATGAGTGGATCTTTTGTCTTCTGAGATTTTCAGTCCTGGATTTCAAGAGATGATTGATAGATCACACACGGCTGCTGCAAATGTGATGGAGAAGAGCTCTTCGTTAGACAAACCCTTTACCTGCCAGGTGTCCAGGGGGCTTTGCAAACTAAGCCCACTCTTGGACACCTTTGGGGATTTCAGAGACTGCCCTGGTTCCTTTGAGCACTGCAGAAGTAAAAACTGAGGGTGGGAGTGGAAAGCTGGCCCACCATGAAGGACCATCTCACCCTAAAGGATCCTCTATGGGTACTGGACCTCCAGTGCTTGACTGAGGGGACCTCTTACTCCCCATAATTCAGGTTAAGAACAGTTTCAGGTTAAGAACAGACCTCCGGAACTGTGTACAGTGTACTGTAATTTGTTCCAGAGGTCCGTTCTTAACCTGGAACTGTTCTTAACCTGAAGACCACTTTAGCTAATGGGGCCTCCTGCTGCTGCTGCGCCACCGGAGTACGATTTCTGTTCTCATCTTGAAGCAAAGTTCTCAACCTGAAGCACTATTTCTGGGTTAGCGGAGTCTGTAACCTGAAGCGTATGTAACCTGAAGCATATGTAACCCGAGGTACCACTGTAACTACTTAACCCGAGGTACTACTGTAAAAGTTAGATGTTAGTTGGGCCCAGTTCTTTTCTTTCCCTGTATTTGTTTGAAGGCATGTTTTGTGTAGCTATTACATAAGTAAAGCTAAAGAGGTCCCTTGATAGGGTAGTATTAATGACAAATCCCACAACTGTTACAGGATAAACACTCCCATCCATAGAAGCCAAGCAGTTCCCATTCTTATTCCCCTATGCTAAACACTGTAGAGGGCTAAGTGAAACTCCTGGGTATCTAGCAGACCTTGGGGATATAGCTAGATTGAATCCTTATTACCGGCTGCACATTCTGATGACTCAGGTCTTCAAGCATAATATGATTCAGCTTAGGCACACCACTAAAGTTCACTTGTTAGTGGTTATTTAAGTACATGCCAGTAAGTTTGTGGAAGGAAACTAGTTTTAAGATACCGGGAGGTGAGTGAGTGAGTGTGTGTGTGTGTGTGTGTGTGTGTGTGTTTCTTTGGCTGCCATTCACAAGAGAAGCAAAAGCCTCACTGGAATCTGCCTCACAACATTGTGTGCAAGTCACAACATTGATCCATCTAACTCAATATTATCTACACTGACTGGCAGCAGTGCTCCAGCATTCCTGACATTCCCAGCCCACCTAGAGAAGCTGGGGATTAAACCTTTGGCCTTTTGCATGCAAGACCACTGAGCTAGAGCCCTTCCTGAGCAGTCACTAAAGCCCTTACATCCCCAGCCTCTCTATCCCATAGAAGTAAAGGCAAAGGGCTACTTTTGCAGCCACTGCTGGTTCTGCCCCAGCATTATTGAGCATTGGCTGAAGCTGAAATGCTCCCTCTCCATCTTCCCCACAAGAAAAGTTGGGGGGACTTTTTTTGCTGCTGAATAGATGCATCAGCATCTGCCTCCTTGAAGCCAGCAAAGGACAGGAATCCAGTAGATCAAATTTTTAGACTTGGCAGGGAAGGCCCCAAAATTGCACACCTTAGTCTAAATGACCTTCTCGGCTACAGAAACTGGTCAGCACAATAGCCAGCATAAATTTGCCTAAAGTGCTCCTAGAAGACTGAAGTTACAAGCAGAAGCAAATGCAACTGACAGTGTTTGAGCTATCGGCTTACTGGACTACATGCTTTAAGGTGATTTTCTCTTTTTTTGCCCCCTAGTCTATGCAAGATAAGCTTTTGCAAGGAAAAGTGACAATTCAAAAACAGAAAAGTGAACTTGAAGAAAAGGATAAGAGTGTACAGCAGCTACAAAAGACGCTACTTGAAGTAAGTTTTTGAGATCGCATCTATTGAGCCAGTTGTCTACCATGTCACCATTTTGTTCTATTCTATAAATACATCACAAAATTGCATTCCTGAGAAGGAATGAGGCGTAACAATACGAGAAACAATAATTTCTCTTAAAGATAAGAAACTCAGGACACTACAAGGTAAGTGGTGATATTCTTGGTATAACAATCGTTGTCACAAACAGCTGATCTGTCGCTTGAAGGAGAAATACTGTGTCTGGATATGGTGTTCACATTCCAGTCCTAACAGGTGATTGGCACTGTCCTCACTGATCACTAGTCTAGTGATGGAGAAGGACCACCAGTTGCTTACCGTAAGATGAAGGATACAAGGACTCACAGCTCATGTAGCAGCAACAGCCTTTTTACACATTTAGGCTAGGAACCAAAAAAGTGGACAGATAGTCCTGCTTGTTCACAGAGGAGTTGTGTTTCCCACACCACAGGACTATACGGCAACTCACTTTTAGGGGGGGGGGCAATTTATGATATAGCATGGTGTGTTGCTGCTGGAGGGGAGAGGGAATGTCATAAATTCCACTAATAAGCCAAATCTTTGGGTGTACCCAGTGTCACTCTTTGAATCCCAGTAATAGACTTTATCCAGAAATGGAATCTACATCTAAAAATATGACCCTGGGCACACTTTCTGGATCAGGATGAGTTGTTTATAAAGTTTAACTAATGAAGGCTTTTCTATATTTTATATCCTATAGCAAGCAAGTCGTCATCTTGATCTTTTGGAATGCATACTTAAGACTGATATTAATTGAACCTATACTAGAAACTTACATTTCAAGATGAAATGCTAAGGCAACTTATCAATTTAAACATGGGGATTGTGAGACTTATCCTGACCCCATAATGCGTTGTTGTTTTTTGTGGTGGAGGGAAGATGCATCATGTGCAGTTAATTGTTTGTCATTCCCTGTCTAGGGTAATAAAACACATTTTGTCATTTATTGAATTGTGTGCATGATTGAGAAATCTTCTGGGAATATTCCTTAAAAAGTATATTGTAAACATGTCTTGCTGGATTAAATAAAAGTCTTCCAAGTCCACCCTTCTGTTTCCAACAGTCATTTTCAAGATGCCTTTAGATATTCACAAGCAGAACTTGATGGTGATGAGCATTCTTTATTGCTTTCCCACACCATTTCCTTTTCATAGATAGACTGGCTCTGAACACAGAGTTCATTTTCATTAAAATGGACAACAGCTTCTGAAATAACTTATGCCTGTTATTTATATAATTTTTCTAATAAACAGAACCAGTGAATAAATGTCTGCATTTTTTATTTTCTATCTCCCTATTTAAGAACCAAAGATTTATGGAAGAAAATGCATCTTTGAGGGAACAGATTCATCAGATGGAGCTGTCCAGACAGCCGGTGGCTGAAAAACTACCTGTGGCTGATCAGTTATTCAAGGAAATGTCTCACTGTTTATTTGACTTGAAAGCACTTTGCAGTATTCTTACCCACAGAGCTCAGGGCAAGGAGCCTAACCTGTCCTTACTGCTGGGAATCAGATGTAAGTGATTTGAACAATGAGAAGACACATCTGTACAAGTAAAATCCAGGAATTTGGCCAGGGAGAAAGAGCAAGTTTGCGGGGTGTGACTTGTACTTTATAGTTATAATGTTGACAACCAAACAGAAACCTTCCAGTTTGGCATTTAGTAACCACAAGATTTTTTAAAAATTGCTTCTTACCTACTCAAGATTAGAACTTACTGTAACAGTAAAATAAAACAAGACAGGTTACATTTATGGATGGTAAAAAGAATGCAGGAATTATTAGACTTTTCTGTACTTCCAGAATCTGTGGGAAGGCGTATTACAATGGTTGTCTCCTTGTAGCTCCCCTACAAGCCGCCTTCCTGCCCTTATTTTCTGTCTCAGTACTAGTCTTGCTTGGCTCACTTGTTGATGGCCTTCTGCCAACAAGCAACCCCTTTTAATTTACACAGATGCTGGGCCTACTGGTCTGATTTTGTTTACTCTGCTGCTCTGTATTTCAACCTGCATTCCTAATTAGTTATATTTTAAACTTGCTGTTATTTTTTGTCTGCTCTTATGTGATTTTTATACTGCTTATTTGTTTGTGAATTAGTTGGGGGGGGGTTGTTGTTTTTTGGCCACCTTGTACATTTTTTATGGAAGGGCGGGGTATAAATTTAACACATACATAAATAATAAAATGGAGGAAGGTTGTTGGTGACTAGCAATGGATACAGTGAACAGCTCTGCAAAAATAAGGTAAAGTCCAGTTCCGTTTACACCAGCAATTCAATAAATCAGATTCATACATCATGATTATTATTCCATTCACCATTATACACTGCAACACACGAGCTAAAATCGGAAATATGCACGTGAGCCTTAACTCATAGCCTCACCTACTAATGCCAAGTAAAGCTTGCAGCCCTTGTAAAAACTGTACAGCAGTGTAATGATGATGATGTATGCAAAGCAGTTCATCTCAAAGAAAGCAACAGATATTGTAAGAGCAACTGTGTAGGCTAAATGCTGGTATTCTACATTGGTGAGATAAAAACAGTGCATGGAAAACTGCTTTTCAGAAGCTGATCCTCTTATTTGCTTGAGCCCCTTGTAGCTTTTCAACAGCATACCCAATGTGCATAACACTCTCTGTGGCCTCTAAGTGGTCAGGTGTCATGTCCCACCTGCACAACTGATTCTTGCTTCTGCAAATGGGACTTATCCTTACACGCACACAACCAAGAATCTGCTAGAGGGTTGAGGGACCCCCTCAAGCAGATTGGTTGGGTGGCTGTGAGGAAGGGGGGTGCCTTTGCATCTGTCGGCGCAACATTGATTCTGACCCACATCTGAAGTAGAGTACCATATTTTTCGCTCTATAAGACGCACCAGACCATAAGACGCACCTAGTTTTTGGAGGAGGAAAACAAGAAGAAAAATATTCTGAATCCCAGAAGCCAGAACAGCAAGGGGGATTGCTGCACAGTGAAAGCAGCGATCCCTGTTGCTGTTCTGGCTTCTGGGATAGCTGCGCAGCCTGCATTCGCTCCATAAGACGCACACACATTTCCCCTTACTTTTTAGGAAGGAAAAAGTGAGTCTTATAGAGTAAAAAATACGGTAAACCTTGTCCTGAAGTGGGATACTTCAAATTTAGAGCAGCAGCATTGTTAATTCGGGGGGGGGGGGAGATATTAACCAAAATCACTCTCTGAATGTTTCCATTCTTGTTGCATTGTTGGCAAGAAACCAATATTAAAAAAACCCCTTTTCTTCCACATTTGTGGAAGGGAAAGTGCCACATTTTCATACTTTCTTTTCAATGTACCAAAACAAACATTGGCTGGAATATTTAAATCCAAGTTAGGTGTGTTGACTGTGTGTTTACCTAAGCTGTCTTGTCTTTTTATTATAATTTCAGCAATGAGCTGCTCATCTGAAGATGAGAATTACCACAGCACAGAAACTCTCTCAAAGAAACTCTTAGAGGTGTGTCAGTTACGAAAAGATATTGATGAATTGAGGACTATAATATCAGACTGCTATGCTCAAGACATGGGAGAAAATTGCATTACACAGTGATAAAAGGTTTGGCTCACGGCAACAGTGACTTAAGTTATTAAATGCTGCTCTGGTTTTAGTTCCTTGTGTTTATGTTAAGGAGCCATACTGGAAGACACGCTCCGTGTGCCAGATCAAAGGGTTTCAAGCATTTGCATGTAAGTTCATGCCGGTGAAGCAGTCGTCACTTGAAGAGAATGGGACGTGCTGCACAAGAGATCTGATTTCTTCAAAACTACTGAATGTAGGTCAAAGCTGTGAAGAATGTGTTTCTGTTGGAAATGTTGGATTTTGCTTCCTCTGACATGGTCTGTAAAAGCATCCATATTGTCTTCTGGAGTCAAAAGATTTAAGTGTCGGAAGGCGGCACTGCAGTTACTGCTCTATCATTTCCCCCCTTCAGCAAAGCTTTAGGGTACAAGATCAGTATTGAGAATTTTACTAGGGGAAAAAAGTTTTAAGTGCCCTGCCTTGTGTAGGTATTAAAACTGGATGATGACATGGAGACTCCTTAGAAGGACTGTTTGAGGGCAGGCACACACAAAGGTAGCCTACCTACCTTGTAATGTTTGCCATCTCAGTTTGGTAAAGGTCATTTTACTTAGAAATTGATGTCCATTGATCATCAGTGTTCCTCTTAGACAAAGCAGCACATAAGCTCCTATATTTTCAATAAAGCATAAGAAGTTCAGGCCTGAGAATTTAACTGTCATCCTGTGAGCCTCTTCTGCACTATATTAGTGTGGAAACTTTGCTGTCAATTAAGTTCATTTGTGACCTGGGTGCATTATACATGGATGGCTAACCTTCCTCTGCCCATTCTTGGGACCTGACCTGGACATACACACCACAAGCAATTTTTTCTGACCCCTCAGGACCCCATTGATTTTGGCAGTAGTGGAAAAAGCCAAAATTAAAATAGTCACATCACTGGAGTGGGCTCCAAGCAGCACCCTGATGGGGATGCAAATTAGCCTCTCCTTGATACCAAATAGTTCATCTTTGTGGATCATGTGAGGCGGGGAGGATGCATGTGTGCCTGTACATCTGGGCTTCATGTGTGTATGCCCAAGAATGTGATGTGGTCACCCCCAGAGGGTTGACCAAGGGGTAACACAGTCATTCAACCCAAAAGGTTAGTTAGCTAGAAAGGGTTTTTATAACACACACAGAAAGAGCAGGAGAATATTGCATCCTTATAATCAATACCTAATTACTTTAAATTTCTCCAGGAGCTCACTCCAGCACCCAGGAAGCTTAAAAGCTAAAAGAAACATGTTTAATTCATGTATTCTGAAAGTCATTGTTCCTGGTGGATAGTTACAATAGGAGTGCTCCAGAATTAGGAAGCAATGTACCCCAAATCACTTGGTAATCCAGACTGCTCTATTTTGCTGTGTTAAAGTATACACATCCTTTCTGCCAAGTCAAGCCTGCTGTCACTTTATTCTGACAATCAATTATATAAAGCAACAAAGTGCTTCCTTTTGAAAGAGAAAGGAAAAAAGAGAATAAGGTACGTTTCGCTTATTTATGACAATTGGCCCTGATGTGCAGAAAGCTATAGACTTGTCTTGCCAACTGTCATAGCTAAAAGTGAGCAAGAGCTTCTTTTGAAAAGGTTGCCGTTTTCAGTTTTATGTGTTATGTCTCCATTTTACATTGTTGGTTTATGTTGAAATACTATTTGCATATGATAGTACTTATTTCAAAAAAAAGAAAAACCTATTCTGGTCATTTTTTTCCAGAGTTATATTTATTTAAATGGGTGATTCTTGATCAACATTGTCCTGACATCTGTCTGTGGAAATTTATTTTAGTATTTATCTTAACTACTGTTCAGTGTTTTCAAATGGAGATTTGTAAGTATTATCTTAAAACAACTTTGTAGGCATGAAAGTACTTACTCCTCCGTCCTTACAACATAAAACAAATTGCTTGAATTTAAAATACTAACAACTGCAAACCCCACTACAGTTATTAGAAGGTAGGTCTAATTAGGTGGTATTGTACTCAAGTTAAGAATTGCTTTATTTGTTTCTATGCAGATGAGGGCATGAATGGTGAAAAATAATTCTAATCAATTTACTTTCACGCCAGGAAGCAAATGAAAGTGTGATAAGACACTGACTCAACGTGCTATGCTGTAGAGATGTCTTAAAGATGACTTGATGGTTAAAGTATTTTTTCCCTGTTGCATCTTCTGTTTTATAAACAGAACTTTGCCATAAATTTGACACTGCAGCATCACCATAGACCAAGAAAAAATATTTAAGAGACTTAAAATAAAACTAATGTGGAGGAATCAACTAATCAAGTCTGTCAGCAAAAACCCTGTGCAAGGTGTTCTTCTGCCTGTGCAACAGGACTCCCCCTCATTCCTCCCCCTTTGTGTGCCTCCCAAAATGGGCTCTAGGGGTTGGGAGAAACCCAGAGTGTGGTGGTAGGAGAGGCAAATTATTCTATTTAACAGAAACGCTTGCCCTGACAGAACGATCAGCTTACCACAACATTGAATTCCTCCCATTGTCCGTAAACAGTATAGTTTTGGGACAAAGAAATTGAAGAAGTTGTTTAATTTTTACATTGGTTGTAAATTAGGCAATATAAACTTCATATAAATTAAGTCCTTACCATCATCTACTCATTACCTTCATTACTTGTGGAAGATAACCCAGCTGAGAATAGAGACAGTGAAGCTTTGCAAAGCACTTAGGAACAAGACTCTGCCAAATGTTTGGCCACAAAAATTTAGGCATTGAGGGACAGAATGCTCACAGCTGTCCTGACTTCATATTATTCTATCTTTTGCATACTATTTACACTTTCTTATTTCCTTGGACTGCAGCCTTGGTGTCCTTTTAAAAAAAAGAGACATGGGGCTCTTTTTGAGATAATCACAGTCAGTCAGGGTTCACATAGGCAGTATGATAATACCAAGTAATCACACAGCCAGTTAAATGTGGCTACATTATGCCATCATGAAGCCAAATCGGAGTGAAAAGCATGATTCCTGCCCTCACTTGAATAGGCAAACATTTCCGCCTTGTTATGCAGCACTCATTGAAAATCACCAAAATAGAGGAGGGAGTTTTTCTGCACAACATTCTCTCTGACACTCAGTATTTTCTTAGCCTTGCTCTAGGACTTATTTGGCCTCCTTGTTTGTTACCTATAAACTTATTTATTTCAGTTAATGTTGTCCCCTCCCAATTCATTTAAATGAAGCGTTGAAATAGCAGTGTGTTTTTTAAAAGCTTGTTTGCATAAGCAATTTTTTTAGAGCCCTTGGCTTTTTTTTAAAAGACTGATATTCTTCTTTGGAAATGGAAAGCTGAACAACAAGAATATTCTCTAAATATGCTGAAGTGGAGTTACTATTTTTAAAAACCTCATAAAGGGGAATAATTAAGTAATTGAGTAATAGAAGAAATTACTGCATCTTAATTTGTACGTAGGTATACATGTAACCCTTGAAGCTCAACATTTGCTCAGCAATTTTCTAAGAATAAAGCCTATGTTCCGCAGCAACTTTTGGCATTCTTCCAGAGTCCTTTTGAGACTTCTCCACATGTTCAGTGAAAGCATGAGGGTAGCAGGATCATGTCACTGGCCACAACCCCCTCAGCAGCTGCATGCTTGGGCAGGAGTGTGAAGGGGAGCAGCACATGTACTTACTGGTCATGGTTCCCCCTCTCCTGAAGGCCTTCACAGTTTTCAGTTTTAAACAAATAGGCCCCTTTCATGCTACTATCAAATGCACAGTGCAAGGGAGTGTGACTACTAGCATTTGCAGTTCAGCTACTCAACCACCCTTTCTGAACATACCCAGTGCATCTGAAGATGATCTTGTTTTGCTGACATGAACTCATCTTTTAGCACTGGATGTGGTGATACCATAAGCAGTAGCCACTGTTACACACACTTGCTAGACTCTAGAAGGAAACCTGCATTTGGAAGAAAGCTTCCACTTACTGATGACAGGCTTCTCTTGTCTCAGTCATGGTTAAAGAATGAAAGGAGGTGGTAGCCAAAGACCGAAATGCCATGGGCAAAATTTATGTGAGCCATAAGGACACAGTATTATATTATTTGAACTAATGTTATAATGCAAGGTCTGCTGTTTAAGTAGCTAAAGAGCCCATCGGTTTACAATGCCATTTTTAAAAAATAGTTAAGATATGCATGGGTATTTTCAGCAAAAAATAGTTATCTATGGTCCCGTTCAATGTATTTTATGTGAAGCTAACTAATACTAGCTTTTAAGAGAAGTGGTTAACAATGGCATTACTGAGTAGGCTGATTTAGTCATGACAACCTTTTGCCACAGATATGAGAGACAATCCCAAGGGCTGAAAAATATATTATGAATGAATGAAAGCTGCAATTTTATCTATTAGAAAACATGAAAAGAAATGTACAAGTAATTTTCATATTTCAGGTTGTATTTCTATAATTGTGTAGATGGCATTTTGTAGTAACTACTGTAATTCAAGAATGTATTTCTAAAAGGAACTTGGAAAATTGTTTTTGGATATAACTAATGCTATTATTTATATGCCATATAAAATTTGTAGCGTCATATTTAGGTCAGTTCAAAATGGTTATGTAAACTTGACTTTAAAGTCCAGTTAGGCCGCTTGTCTAGGATCCTATGCACACTTGGAAGTAAGCCGTAACAGTAAGCCCCAAATCACCAATATTACCTAATTAAATGTGTTTAGGATTAGGTATTAAACCTTCAGCTTTATGTGTGTAGATTTAGAAGCACAGTAGATCTGAATTTCAGTTAATTAGGTTGCCACAGACACCAACTCTGGATAGAGATTTCTTTTAAAAACTTAACAACAAAATTAGCTATATGAACCAAAGTTATTTCTCTCTCTCTCTCTCATTAATTTTGGTTTTCACTTTTGTGGGGAAAATGGAGAGGAATTATTTATCGCCAGATTCTGGAATGAGAGAGAAGAAATGCAAGGCAAAGTATCCATTTTCATTTGCCTGAAACCTAAGCTGGGGCTAAATTCACTCAATTACAGAAAACCAAATTTGTCATTCAATAATGCCTCTGTAAATCCGCTTGTGTATTTGGTATATATCTCTGCATGAAAGAGATTTTACACAATATTCTGGATGTGGATGCCATTTCATCCAAAGTGGAGGGTAAGGTTACTACTTTAGAAAAAGCCAGTGGATATTTAAAAAGGGAGTGAACAAATCAAACACACCAATAGCTTATTCAATAGTTCTATTAATTCCACTTCTGTGTACCTTTGTGCCTTTTATTTTAGCTGATGGCTTAATAATAATCTTATTTTTAAAAGTTATGAGAGTATCAAGTTGTTGCACTTTGTTTCCTCTGCTTATTAGTATTATTTTTTAGCTTGTAGGCTTGTGAAAAATAACTTTCATAAATAGAAATATTTTCTAAAAGCTGTGGGTCAATATTTGAGAAAGCAGTCTGATCTTTATTTTCCAGCTTTTCTGTATATGAAGAACATTAAACAGAATGTATTAATTTTGTATATATTAGGTATAGTACATCATTGATAATCAGTGGAGAAGGCAAGGGAAAAGGGGCTATCTTTAAAAGCACAGCAGATATGTACTGGATCAGTCTCCCAAGACTGGTAGTTTTTCAAAATTGGGTTCAGTTTTTGAACCACTCAGAATACCTCGTGTAAATAGAGTTGTCATGACTTAAATCGAAATGCATCCAATGTTGTTGTTTTTATTTTATTTTTAAAGAGCCACTGGTTGGCTCATGTCTTCAGGCCTGTCATTCTTGCCTCTTTTTGTAACTTTTTTTTTAGTAGAGTTTACAGCTAGAATTTTGAATGCCAAAGTTCTATTTATTAAATAATAAAAGTTTTCATTGTTAATTACTAGTATTTTTCCACTCAATTTGTTTGATGTTTGGATTTGTATCTACAGAGCAAAAATAAATTTTGTTACAAAATCTAGACTTTTTGTTTTGTTTTCAGTTTACATTGTGCTTAAATATACCAGCTTTGGGAAATGTGTCATCTGTACAGTCTGCATTCCTGTGAACACTTGCTGGAGGGACTTTCCTCCCATGTGAACCTCACTAGTCTCATGCTATGTAGGGGGAGGGATATGAAGAATGCCAGTTAAATAGAATTGTGCTTGATCTAGGTTCTCCTATCTACATGGAGCCATTCCCTCTATATGTGAATGGGGAATCCTTATAGAAGGAAGCTGTGTCTTTCTGAATGATCACAATAGATTTCTGGATCAAATATAATTATGCTGCCTATGTCCCATCAAATAACTCTGCAGGCAAAGACAATGCTTTGTACCCATGTTAGAAATCATGAATTTCAAACAGTTAACTTGTGAGGGACAGAAATCATTTTATGAGACCACCTACAGTTCCCTTCATGTGCAAACAAAATAAAAAAATTCCTTCCAGTAGCACCTTAGAGACCAACTAAGTTAGTTATTGGTATGAGCTTTCGTGTGCAGATACAAGATACGCATATCTCACAGCTCTGCATCATGTGCTAGTGCAGTGTTTGAAACAAGCCAACTGCAAACAATATGTTATAATGGTGGCCAGGTTATGCAAGCTGTAGTTTACTATTGACCACAGTTTGTGGTTAATAGAAATCTGAAGCAAAAGCTTCCATTCTCCTCTTCCCAACTCTATCAGAGGAGGAGAGGGAGAAGTGTTCAAAGTCAAGACTAGGGCCGGGCGATATATCAATATATACTGTCTTATATCAATATTAAGAACAAATTGTGATAACCATTTTTTAAAAATTACCTGGCAATATATCATGAACCTTGTGTGCGTTTCTGTGCGATAGTAAAAAAGCATGATATTGCAAAAATTGGGAAGCCAGTGCTGTTTCCTGTCCTGTGCTGCCAATGCTATTGCTAACTCTACCTCAGCTGCTCTTCCGTGCCTTCTGCAGCGGCAGCAGCAGCAGGCTGACGCAAAAAGTGCACTGCAGGGTAACACCCTGCCTTAGCTTCTCCATCTCCTCTGCCTCCTCAGCGGGAGGCAAAAATGGTCCTTGGAGATACCGTGTGTGCATGCATGCAGCCTAAGTTCGCCTGAGCACTCCATCTCCTGAGCAAGCGGAGCTCAGCCTGCAAGCTGGAACTTCCCTCCATGCACTTGTACGCAATTGTCTCTGTGTCTGTGTGTCTCACTCCTATGCTCCTCCAGACCCTCTCCCTACCCTAGAACTCTTCTTAATTCTCCCCTTGCACTTTTGCTTTCTCACACATTTGTTATTATTAATAACAGATTACTATATTAACGTTAATATGTTCTCCAGAAATATGTAATGTTACAGTTGAAGTACGCTATCATTGAGTAAATTTTCATATAATTAAATGCATCAAATTTTCCTTGCAAAAAATATATATTTTTGAATAATAATTTTTTATTCTGTAAATTCCTATCCATTCCTTCTGGTTAGGCCTGGTGTGTGTGTGTACACACACACAAAATTCCCCTGGCACTAAAAATATACCATTTTGCTTAGAATTTTTTTGTTCTGTTAAAATGTATCCATTTCATTCTTTCTATTTTGGCTTGGTTTAGAAAAGAAAATTAACTAACAATCTAATAACTGGTGTTGTAGGTTGCACACATTCAACTAAGACTCAATAGTGAAATATATTTGTGTCAGGATTTGTACCACATTGTATCTCAGACTGGGGGGGTTACAGATTTGCTTCCCAACTCTATATGAAAAATGATTGCAATCCCCTCCAAGACACACACCATACAATTATAGTGAGCTTCTCCAAACAAAGAATCAGAACGAAATAAAACTCACCAATGAGGTTACACCTTGAAAGGCTAGATTTCTTAGGGCACAAGTTTCCACACACTACAGCCCACTTCAGAAGGGTGTTAGCCCAGGGGTGACTAACCTTTTTTGGACCGAGGGTCACATTCAAGACAGGCCACATACCTTGATCATGTGTATACACATGGCTACATGCACATGTTAAACACTCACACAAACATTCAGCTTGGGGAAGCGGACAGGCAGACCCACATGTCTGGCCTGTGAAGAAGAGCAAGAGCAGCTTTCTAGCACTAGCTTTTTGCATTTTTTAATATGCATGCATTAACTGCAAAGACATCTCTAGCATGTCTTGACTGGCACTAAAAGCTGGGAGTTACAAGGTCCCATGGTTTGAATAACTGCCATACATTTGAACTTGGCTATGTTGCCACAAGCAAAGCACCGTTTCTCAGCCAATACTACTCGCCTACCTTCCAAAGCTGTTGTAAGGGTTAGTGGAGTTGAAGGCACTTTGTATGGGGTAAAGCATCCCATAAATCCTAAGTCATAGAAGTAACATTAAATGTTAGCCTGGATGTGAGGGAATGGCACAAGGGACCAAGCATGTCTGTACAGGCTGGGCCTTTCAGCTTTAATTTGTGAATATGTTTTAGCCCCTCGATCTTCTGATTTAAATATACTAATCCTGCAACCCTACAAAAATGTTGCTGGGTAGAATCTCTCCGTACTATGCATATACTGACTAGACAGAGAAAGACGAAAAACTGCTAGAGCAAAGAAGGGCTGCATTGATAGTTCTGTTTAGCAACAACTTCATCCAGAAGATGTCACCAGAATACAAACCATGCTTAGTTGCTGCTCCTGCTGTGAGGAACACTAATGAAGGGATTTAAAATTAGAGGGTTTTAAATTAAAAAAAGCTCTAAAGGGAACATAAAGTATCTCACAATGTTATGTAAAAGCTGCCATTAATTAGAGCCAAGAGAACAAGCCCATGAGCCAGCCCAGCAAGACTGGTGGTATATTAATTAAACAGAGTGTGAGAAGAGGAGGGTGCTACTCAATGCTTCCTGATTTAATGTTCAAAACAATCTGTCTTATAAAACAAGTTGAGGACACGGATTACTGGGTTCAAGCTGTACCCCACTGAAACCTTTGGTGGGACACAAAAGCTAATGAGCTAGGATATTATGTCCCCCTTAAGGGCTCTGATTTGGGCCATACATTTGGTCCCCTCATTCTGTAGCTCTGCGTACATGAGAGCGATCCCCATGGGGATTCTATATAGCTCCTACAACTGGACACACTATCCCACTCCTCTCTAAGTCCTCCTGCATAGGCTTATCTTCCAAAGAGTAGGAGTCATCCCCTCGTGTGTACTTTTAGAGCAACCTCCCCCAGCCTGGATCTCTCGTCCTCCATGACCATTTGCCATGCTGGCTGCGGCTGATGGGAGTTGGAGTTTCCCATCAGCCTGGACAGCTCATCTGGTTGCAGGTTCAATCCCTGTAGGGACAGCTGCATATTCCTGCACTGCAAACTCGTCCCCCAGATGTTTGGGGACTACAATTCCCATCATCCTTGACCCCTGTTCCTGCTAGCTAGGGATGATGGGAGTTGTGGTCCCAAAAACATCTGGAGGGCTGAGTTTGCCTATGCCTGGACTAGATGGTCCTCATGATCCCTTCCAACTCTACAATTCTATGAAAAGCTTGAGCACCGAAGAGTGCTGGGCAGGAATAGGCTGGTGTATCTGCATGAGGCATGGAAGGGCCTTCCTTGAGTATCAATAGATGTAACTTTGTGCAGGGAGAGAATGAACAGGCTGAAAATTTCTGATTTACAGCACCTCTTCATAAATTTACCTACTTCCCCCTGCTAGGTGCCCATTCAGTTAAACCATCTATCACTTATCATGCCACCACTGCACTGTCATTAGTCACTCATAAACTTACATGTTGCACACAAATTATCCACGTCAGTTCTTTGAAGTTCATTCCAAGAATAACAGTTTGGTGTGCTTGCATTCCTTAACCAAATTTAATTGCTGTGATATTGCACCATATGCCAAATATCACATTTTCTACAACATAGAATTTTATTTATAAACAAAGATAAAAATGCAGGCAGCAAGACACACACACAACAACCCAGTAAAGGAATGAATAAACTCCCTGATTACAGTCCTTAGTATTTAGATCACATATTTGATATTAAATTAATCAAGTGGATTATCATCTCTGACTGTACTTTACAATCAGTACATTTGAGTCGCCACTTTACCCTTTGAAAGCATAAGACAAACATTGTGCTCCAAAGCACCAACACATCCTGGACCCATTTCCTGTTCTAAGGAAGATTCATGTGGTGGAAAAAAGATTTCCCTCACACAGCCAACATCGAAATAATATTCCTGCGGCCGCCAGAACAACACTGGGGCCACACATAGTAAATTCAAGTTTTGGTAACCTAAAATGTGATGTGTCACAGCTTTGATGAACATGAAAATGGATACATTTCTGCAACAAACACCATGGTCCCTTGTAAGAATAAAACAAAAGTGAAGGTACCCTTATGTGGTATGAATACTGAATTTAAGCAATACAAAACTAGATGTTAATTCCGTTCAGTAACACCTATGAGCACAAGAGTTCCTCTGAATCTTTACTTAAATGGGACAAGATTTATATGCCTGACATGATGCTATTTTATCAAGTATGGCACCAGCAAAAGCGAAAAGGAATCACTTCCAGACACTGATGGCAAATTCTTCCATTTGCACATTATCTTCTCTACAAATCCACCCAAAAATGATCATCAAATTCTGCCTGCAGTTTAGTGTTATTAGAATACAGCTTTCCTAGGCAAATTCTTTATCTAATGTGTCCCACACACAGTGTGTGTAACAGAAGATGTGACATCCCTGCTATAGAGTGTTGTTGGCATCCATCTGTTCTGAGACAATGAAGTGTGCCCCCGAGGGGTGAAGTCAAACAGTTGCGTTAGCAGCAATAAGTGGCTTGCCTACGCAAGTAGGCACAAGCCTACGCCGCGTATATGGAGATCCTGGGCTGCCCAGAGGACAAGACCACCCCTCCCCCAGCCCTGCTGATGTGAGCAAGGCAAGGGGGAAACCGCTCAGACCCATGGCTAGAAAACGCAAAGGAAGCAAAATAACCCTACTCAGATCTGTGCTTTTTAGGCACAGCACAAGTGGAAGTGTGGACAGGGCCCATGTCTAGGCATGTTTATTTTATTGTATTCACTGGGGCTTACTCCAAGGTAAGTTATGCCTAGGATTTCAGTCTTAGGGTTTCTGGTAGCCAGGTATCAAATTTTTAGTTATTAAGACCATCAGAGGAAGTCCTTCTTGGTGTCCCACCTACAAGAAAAGTACACAGGTATGTGCAACAGAGAGGGCCTTTTCCAGTGGCAGCTGCTGGAGCCTGGACCTGGAAGAGCAACTAGGCAAGGCCTCAGAGGTTGCAGAGGCAGGGCCAAGGGAGAGTTAAAAGGCGCCACACTGAACTGTTAACAAGGGCCTCCATAAACTTCCAGCACAATGGGAAAAGATGATCCCTTCCTCCAGCTTTGTGACTTCTAGGTCTACTTTCCAGAATATGGAATAAAGTGGTAGGTTCTTAATCAGACTAGGATTTAAGAGAAGAGGTTCAAAATCACCACTGGGCCATGAAGCTTATTGTAAAACCTTGCGCTAGACATGGCCTCTCAGCCTGACCAACCTCACAAGGATGTTGTGAGGATTACATGGGGAATAGGGATACCTTGTTTGCTACTTTGAGCTCTTTCGAAGGATGTAGTGATTTACCGGTAAATGTAAAAGAAGATGATCTCCCACCTGTCTGCCCCCCCCCCCCAATTCTGAAAGGAGTTATGGAATAATACAAAAACAAACCTAAAAAAACCCACCAACTAGGATATTGCCTAGCAATAGATTTCAAGTGCAGGTCCTCAGCAAATCCATTGTGTGGGGAAATGCTGGGACAGGAATCTGAACCATCCCCTGCAGTTTTCTACATTTGTAATAATGTTTTAAATTTGTTCCAAGTGTTTTGTAGTGTTTTCTCCTCACAACAGCCTTGCAGAGTACACCACCAGCACAATTTTAGCAAAAGGAAAGAAAACGTACTCCCCCCCCCACAGGCTTGGAGGACACCCAAAGTATCATTCAAACCAACCCCCAAATCCTCTAACAATATATTTCCTGTTTTTCATTTCTGCTGTGAGTGATGGGTTTGTTACCCTTTGAAAGTGTACCACACAATTTTATGTACAAGCTTTGAGAGTAATCTACCCCACGGCTATCTCAACAAGGAGACATAAATGCTCCATTCCCCAAATACAATAGTAATATAACTTTAAAAATAAAATACAAACTCACATTTGGTCACCAGTGCTCTGCGGTCTTGCTCCTTCACAGAAGCACCAATAATCCTTCCACTGGTCAAACCATTAATAATAGAAGGGGAGAAGCTGCTTTGCTCATCTGGTGGCTGGGCTCTCAGAAAAATGGGGCTTTACCCACAATTCAGCAAGCTGCTTTTCAAAGGAAAAGGTCTGGGCATGCTCAGATCAGAAGACTGATTCGAATTGGCTGCCAGTTTTCAGGGCTTGGGAGTAAAAAGGCAAGCAATTTGGGGAGTATTTTTCTCAGCTGCCTGCTAACACCTGTGATCTGATTAGCTGGATTGCCTATAACAGTGATGGCCAAACTTGGCCCTCTATCTGTTTTGGGACTACAACTCCCATCATCCCTAGCTAACAGAACCAGTGGTCAGGGATGATGGGAACTGTAGTTCCAAAACAGCTGGAGGGCCAAGTTTGGCAATCACTGGCCTATAAGGCTACAAGTGGAGATATGGACCAGGTGCCCTATCAGTTGCTATGTGTGTGTGTTTTTCTGCCTGAATTTGAATGGGAGGGATTTCCTGCCTAAAGCAATAGTTTTGGCTTCGATTGGTTGAGCAGTGGAACAAACTGCTTGACCAGAGAATGGCTGATTGTCAGAAATAGCTACAACAGTTCAAATCGAAGGCTAGGGAGTGTGCAGGTAACAGAAAATAGTGTGGTTTTGGACAGCAGGCTATTTGGGGGAAAATTTGTAATTTCCCCCCTTTAAACCACACATGACTGGGCAGTGCCCCAGTCACTCTATTTGACCAGCTTCCACTGGCCTTTGTGAAAGGACACAAGTGGTGCTGTGGTCTAAACCACTTGATTTTCATTGCTTTTAACATTATTTTATGTATTTCAGGATTTATGCTCCCTGCTCTGAATGATGTGGTAAATGAATTATTTAACTAACTAACTAACTAACTAACTAAGTAAGTAAATGAATGAATGGGGTGAATATTCCAAATACTTAAGCACCAACAACAGAGTTCTCATCTCTTAGGATGTTTCCAGCCCTGTTTAACCAAACAAGTGTACTTATTCCTACCCCAACATCTTTCCTCATCCCAAATGGCCGAAGGGTTCCTGCTTGAATAATGAATTTGTTGTCCAGAACATAGAGGCGCATTTGTTAGGATTACACAAGCTTTTCCTCATGGAATGCACTGGTGGAAGAATGTGAACATCTGTTAGAAAAAAAGTGTTATCTGAGAAGCCAGATTTCAGAACGAGGCTTTGCATGTGCAGCTGGGAGTGATTCCACCTTCACACCCTTTGGTCTGGTGGCATTCAATTTTGCGTGTGCGTATTTTATGATTTGCTTTTGGGCTCATGGAAGCTTCATTGCCATTGGTATACTTTTGGTCTTCAACTACAGTCACACCAAACCTATTTAACAAGATTTTACTGAGGAACTTAGGAAATAAGTACTTGTGTTTATTTAAAAAACATAAATGAATGAGCCCCATACACTGCATTCATTTCAGCTATAAAAATGAACTGGAATGCAAACAGGGGGACTACTCCTTGCTCACTGAATTATTTCCTTATTCATTTCTATTCAGATAAAAACGAGTCCAGAACAAGCCTGCACAGAAAAGTTACAGCGAGTTAGGAAGAGTCAAGTTGTTTAGGCTGTGTCTGTGTCTTTCAAAAATTGCCTATAAAATAGCTACCCTCTCCCCAAACTGTTTAGAATTTGACAGGTATAATGCTGTGCCTGAGAATGTCATGCCCATTTGTATGGAAAACACAAGCTACAGGCAGCAGAACACTAGTCTGTCTCCCTCTGAAGGCAATGGGATATGAAAAAGAAAGGGAATTATTAAAATGAATGAACTAGTTCTGAATAAATAATGAAATCAATCAACTGCAAAGAACTTAAAAACAAAATTAAAAGAGAAACAAAAAAAAACCCCTCCCCTTATATACATCTAGAAAGGAATGTGCAACAGCACAAGTGAGGATGCTTCTATCACAGTACTTTAGGCTTTCTGAGAAAACTATCATTAGTCTACAAGCCTCTCTCCTCCTGTAATGCCTTCCCTCTCTCTTAAGAAGTAGCTTGACTCAGGAGGGTCTGGTGCCAAAATCTGTACAGTTACTGGAGAACACAGCTTTAGCAGCCATTAAATAAAATTTAAAAATTATTCCATTTCTATCCTGCTCTTTCTCCCAAAGATCAGGGTAGCAGGTTTTTAAAATACAAAGGTTTTTAATGCTTTGTTCTGTTATTGATGCTGGAATATATCTAAACCACCATGGGCCCTTTTAAGAGGAAGGTTGGGGGTAACAAACAAAATAAAATTCTATTGCCTTGAGTGCCTACTTCATTCTGAGCGCCTACTTCATTCCGCTGCACCTGTGGAGACGGGGGCGGCCATTCCATTAGGAAGTGTGAAGCAGCTGCCTCAGGCAGTGTGGCTGCTGGGGTGTGTGTGGAATGGTAGCCAGGTGCCATAGAAACAATGGTGTGTGCTGCATGTCCTGCCCTAAACTAGTCCGCCACTCTCAGCATTGAAGATTTGACTGCCCGTCTGGTTGACTTCTATACATGGAATGGGAGTCGGTGCCATCTTGTACTTAACATCAGGCACACACAAAATGCTTTGGGTCAGCTCTTACCAGCTCATTTCCACCTGATGGAGAAATTTGGCCTTGCTTCTTATGAGTAATTCCCATCCACCCCCAGCTCTTCCAGCTGAGCAGAGGTTTCCAGGCACTATCCCTCCCCTCATGGCTTAGCTATCCTTACTTATCTTGTAAAAGCAGAACAGTTGCACACTTGGCATGGTATCCCAACAAGCAAGTCACAAGACTCTGGCACATAACCAGCCAAATTAGCTGATGATGCCATATTGGCACAATCATTCTATAATTCATCAACACCCAAGGCTGGGATGGTGGGGGGCGGGGCTCTATTAAACTAGAGTTTTAAGGAAGTCTAGACTCTCCTTGTGATTTAGATCCACACACAATCAGTGTTCTAAACAGAGCCTATATTCACAAATCAAACTCTTTATCTTCAGACCTTCCCTCAATGCATGGGCAGTGGAACAGCAACACTAGCAGGGGCATGACACTCGGGGTAAGGCCAACAAACTTCATTCTTTTCCTCCAAGACTTCATGGGGAATGCTCTAATAGGGCTTATGTCCGTTTTGAAAGAAATGGCATTGCATTACTGTTCTTTTCCATGCAGTGGCTTCTTTCCAATGTTGCCACTTCCACTTGTGCAATGGAACCCCTTCCCCCTCTGCTGCAGACCCCCTCCTGCACCCACAGAATCTGCTTCAGGGGGTTGGGGGGGATCTCTAGAGCAGCGTTTGTGAGTGCAAGGCGAGGAAGGGAAGCCCCCTTGCACAAGCAGAATTTCACTTGTGCAACATTGGAGACAACTCAGTGCTTCTTTGCACTGATCACTGCCCAAAATTACTGTCCCATTTCTATAAAAATAGAATAGTAGGATTTCCAAAATTTTGACAGGTCAGATTTGCATTATCATGCCAACAGATGTCTCAACCTAGCAACAAAAAGCCAGAAAGCAATCTCCCATTTACTTCCATCTGCTGCATTAACACCATTACTCCTACATTTTAAACTTTGCATTCAAAGAGGTTGAGCTATATTTTCAGTTACAACGAGAAAAGCCCAGAATGTAACACAACGGATTAAGGTTTTGAAAATAGTTGTGAGAAATGACATTTAAAAATCCAGCTTAATCGTTTTCTGTTTGCTTGCTATGTTAGTCCAACAATGACATTCAGAGTGGCCCTCGCTATTAATTTTATTAAAAGACTTGAGACATATTTAAGCCTTCATCTGAATTTCCACTAAAATCAGCAATGGCCACTGGGCAACCAATCATTCTATTCACAAGCTTCTTAAGAGATAAATCCTCTGCTTGAATAATCTCAAATGAAAAACTAAGTCCTACATTTGTTGGCAATCTACGTTTTCACTGAAGGACATGGGCTAATGTACTCACCATTAGAAAAATGAAACACACAGCCCTACTCAGATATGTAATCCACAGGGGGAAAGAACATTTGTGATGCAAATCAGATTCCTTAAACAATTAAAATGGTCTTTTGTCGAACTTCTATGGATGCAATTATAACTTCTCACAGAGACAAGAAGAATTGACAAAATGAAAATGCATTTTCATTATGTATTCATTGCATACAAAATATTGTGTGGGGGAGGAAAACCCTTATTTTATTTTTTTAAGACAGAAAATAATTGCAGAAAGTTTGAGCTGATTCTACGGCAAGAAAAGCTCCATCTGTTAAAAAAGTTGCATTTACAGAATAAATATATATTGAGTAATAAAATCAGGCTCCAGAATTCCATCAGACTGCACCATCTTGATCCTAAGAAATGAAACCCAAAATGGAAATTTGTAGAGGAAGGGATTGAGACAATGGATATCATTAGATTTTACTGGCCAAAACTGGGGGAGGGGTAGAATCTTGGAATTTTTTTTGGTTCAATCAATAAAAGTCTAAAAATGAGACATCTATAATAGGTTGAGAATATGTTACTATCAAGTTGGAAAAAGGAAGACCAACAGCCCTAGTTTTTGAGTTCTTGGAAAGACAAACTCTGTGATGGAATTGTCTACAAACAGTTGATGCTCACATCACATCCATCTAACACAAAGAAGATTCCATTAACATTAATATGTCAGCTTCCAGTCAGTCACTGAAAATGGTCACCATATGATACGGGTCCTTAGAATCATAAACCGCAGAAGGCCAGCAGCCCTGACAATTTTTCTTGGCTACCTTTCAGGAGGAGGAGGAAGTGCTTGCTCTGAGCTTGTCATCTGCAAAACAGGTTCTCAATTTTAAGTTGAACCTGCATTCCTACAAACAATTAGTGATTCTCAAACCATAAAGAAGTCACGAGACTATCCTCAAAAATACAGTTTGAGCACTGAGATGTAACTGGTATCATTAACTGTATTGCCTAATTGTGATTTTATTGGGCTGTAAAAAAGCCCAAAGAATATTTGAGATGTGATATGCAATGATGTGTGTCTGCTTAATTTTCTCATTAGACATTCTAGAGAAGGCCAAATGAAAAGTACAACGTGTATAAAACTACTAGCAGTAAATAAAACCAGTCCAAACTGTTTACACAATAGGGAGAAAGGAGGAAAGATCTACACTCTACATTGTCATCTACTGCACTCATAAATATTCAAGTAGTTAACAGTGATACAGCTACATTTACAAATGGCAACCAATAGGTTCAGGTTGGTGTAATCCGAAGCAGGCTGAGTCTTAATGTGCAGGGCAAAAACGATGCACACTGGGACAAAATTATATATAACACATATATCGATGAAGTCTATACTGTGTGTAACAGGGATTTGGACTCCCTGTGGAAAATTCACTGAAGAGATCAACTCAACAGACTGCAGCAGTACAAATGGCCCATTCAATGTTAGCAATTTTCAGGGAAGGAGTTAAAGATAAAATGCCATAATATCATAATGCCATTATGTAAATCCTTGGTGCAGACACATTTAGAATATTATGTGCTGGAAAACATACAAGAAAGGGAAAACGAAAACAATCCTAGAAGATGGGACACTTCCCAATGAACAAGATTTTTAGTTGATGGGAGAAATTGTTTTGAAGAGAGAAATGAAAATCTAGATAGAGGATGTATTTTTGCTCACTCATAACAGAACTCAGCACCACTGAGTGGCATTAGATTCAAAGCAGGCAAAAGAAAATAAGTTTGTACAGCACAAGGATTAACTTGTGGAATTCACTGCTAGAAGATTTGGGGATCAACACTTGTTTAGATGGCTTTTAAAAATCAGGTTAGGTTTTTTAGTAGTTATTTGCCACAATAGCTTAAAATGCTCTCTTTTCTCAGATGCAAGGGACAAATGAAAATGTAGCTCAGCAAACTGCATCTCCCATTACTTGAATATGTAATGCACAAACCTTTTGTGGATCTTTAGGCAAAAAATCAAAATCAGCACACTGTCTCTGGAAAGCTAGTTCTGTTGAACAAACACTTAGTAGGGTGATCATGGTCACCTACACTTAACAGAACACCAGCAACCCTTTTTGCTTTTGAATAATCATAAAGGACAGTCCCTCACAGAGTGTGTTGCAGCAGTCTAGACTTGAGATTATGAAAACGTAAAGGAGGGTTGCTGGGCTTGAATCTGAGTCGCAGACATCTCACCAGAGTTACTCTATCAACACAACTTCAGGCTGCCTTTCTTCATGACTGCCTTGCAGTAATGCCCTTGTGACATACAAATTGGCCGGGGGGTGATGGGAGTTGGAATCCAACTATATCTGGAGGGCCTAAGGTTCCCTACTACTGATCTAGTCAATATACACTCAACATAATTAAAACCCCATTGAAGAAAGTGGCACTGATTTTTGCAGTAAATGTGCATGGGGGTACAGGGTGTATTTCTCCCTTGAAAGCTTTTCCTTGGCCTGTTTAATTGAATAGGAATATTGACATAAGGGAAAGTGCAGCTAATCAGAATCTGACTGCCTTTAATAGAATCAAGCTGTCACCCCTTTCATAAATTGTCTTTTCTTTTTTCTTCCGTTGCTTTTTAAGTAATGTAGGCAAAAGTCAGGAGTCTGAGACATAAAACAGATACAGCACCAGTCAGCGCATGTGTGACCTATTTTAGCTTCTAAAAATGTATTTAATGCCAAAAGCTACATTAGAGAATTGAAACAAAAGCTAACCCAGTATAGTGCCTGTGTGGTCTTCGGAGGAGCAGCAGGGCAGGGTTAAACAAGCAAAGCCCATTAGGAACTGATCCACTGCCACAGATGAGATTTGCTAGCATTCCACACCTGTAAATCTCAGCTCCTCAACCTAGCATGAGCGTGATTCTGTTCCCTGAAGAAGAAGAAGAAGAGTTTGGATTTGATATCCCGCCTTTCACTCCCCTTCAGGAGTCTCAAAGCGGCTAACAATCTCCTTTCCCTTCCTCCCCCACAACAAACACTCTGTGAGGTGAGTGGGGCTGAGAGACTTCAAAGAAGTGTGACTGGCCCAAGGTCACCCAGCAGCTGCATGTGGAGGAGCAGAGACTCGAACCCAGTTCCCCAGATTACAAGACTACCGCTCTTAACCACTACACCATACTGGCTCTCTCTCCCTGCACGTTTGTCATAGGAAACTAAATAATTATCATATCACTCAGGGAAACTCACTAGACACTTATGATCCACCTTCATTTCTTGCAACAGTTTGAGCAGAAACAACTGATCTCTAACAAACACTTCTGTTTTGCTCCCACCCACCCATGAATGAAGGGTGGGGAAGGGACTCAAGAATTTCATCAGCTTCTTCTTCCTGAAAAGTAACAAGTCACCAGGCACTATTAGCTCTGCAGGATTAGCTCTCTGCTGGTGGTGCACTGTAGTTTATATTGTGTGCAATAACTGGGAATTGTGCAGTTATGCATATGTTGGATAGTCCTACTTTTGGGGAAGGCGTTTGAATAAGATTGACTTTGTTCCTTACCAACACTGTGTTTTTGATGCTAAAGGGTGCGTTGAGGAGGGCCAATCACCAAAGGGACATAGTGTATATTGGATGGGCAGGCCTCAGGCTTGTGGAGTCAACTTTATTTTACACTAGAACCCCAAGATTCACCAAGAGAAGACACTTAGAATTAAATAACATGGTGTTTCCAAGCAACTACCGGTAAGCCCAATAATTTGTTCTGTGGTGCCTCACAAGACGAAATTAATCCGTTCCGTGAGGCTCTTCGTATAGCGGTTTTTTCGTCTTGCGAAGCAAGCCCATTGACAGCTTAGTGGATTAGCGCTATTAGCGGTTTAGCGGCTTTTAGCGATCCGCTGTTAAGCGGCTTATCAGCGGATCAGCGGCTTAGGAAAAGGGGGAAAAAAGGGGGGGGACCGCAGGAACTCGCAAGACATTTTCGTCTTGCGAAGCAAGCCCATAGGGAAATTCGTTTTGCGAAGCACCTCCAAAATGGAAAACCCTTTCGTCTAGCGGGTTTTCCGTCTTGCGAGGCGTTCGTCTTGCGGGGCACCACTGTACCTGAATGGAACTGAGCTCACAGTCATTCCAGACATAAATCCACATTTGGTTATCCCAGGCTTTATTGATTTTAGCAGTATAATTGGGGGGGGGGGGGAGTCACTGCTGCTATTGTTAAACAGCTGGGAGTCAGAAATAATTGTAAATCAACTGCAAGTCACCTAGATCTCTACCAGTAGATCCAGATCTATTTCTGCTGCCCATACCCAAGTAGCTCAGCTGGATAAAAACCATATGCTGAAATGTGGTGCATTTCAGCCAATGTAGGACTCCAAGATCAATGACCTACGAGTTTTCTTGTGTCAAGCAGGGGCACCAGCTCATGGGGGCTGAACTGTTTTGGGGCCCTCAGAATCCTTTGCATTCAGAGAGCACTTTAATCAGTTTTCCTTATGTTTCCTTACCTGATACATTTCCTTGTTTCATGGGATCTTTCACACAACGGAAAAGCCACTCCTGGAAAACTAGCCGCATCTAGCAGAGGTTTAGTGCTGTGTTCTTTGTATCCAGAAAAAGTCAGTTTGCAACCTGGTTAACTGGGGAAATTATGAGAATTTTGAGCTGTCATTTCAGATGACACACTTTGAGGTAGTAATTCAGCTCTTTCTCGCCACTTAAAATTTAGTGCAACCTGATGGTCTATCAATTAAAAAGGGCCACGGTTCCCTAATGTTCCAGTTAATGTAGTATAAAAAGAACGTTAGAATCCAGGACAAACATGCTAGCTAGCATTGTAACCAGGAAAACTAACACTATAATCCGAATGCACCCAAAATGTGACTAAGTGAGGCATGACTCTTCTCAGCTACTGCTAATTTTGGAGGTGGGCTTCAATCATTCAAGCACTGCCCAGGGTTGCATGTGTGAATTAAAATATGTAACAACTGAACAATTTTAATTTTTCAAAGAGCAGACAAAAAGATGGCAGCATTCTTCTGCCTGATACTATTCATGTACAAATTATTCTGAGAAAAGATACATTTATAGATTACTTCCAGGGAACCTTTATATTTAGGCTGACAAAGGCACTCAGGTAAATTCTAGCTGAAAGTGGCAGGAGAATATTATTAGTGCTATAAAGATAGGAAAATTTCTCCGATTGAAACCCTGAGCCTCCAATCCTCTATGGGGCGGGGGGGAATTATTTACTTCTCCATTTTGTTGCCTTACCATCAACTGAGTGGCACATTTGGATACAACCCATAATTAACAGGTGATCATCCAAACCATACATTTAAAATACTCTTATCCCCCTTTAACAAAGAATCCTGGAAACTGAAGTTTTTTTAACAGAACTGGGAATTTTAACTCTGTTACAAACTACAGTCCAGGAATTAATAATAATTATTTGCCCTTTACCAGAAGATCCCAGGGTGAGTTGCAACAATTAAAAATTAAAAACAGTTAAAACAGATTGCAATTACATGAAAAGGCTTGGCCTTGAAAACACACATCTCAGGTGGCAGAGTAAAATGGTGCATTTGCCAATATCAAACAAAAATAGGTTCACCTATTTTGTTCTACCAAGTTCTACCAAGCAACATATGATTCCGTTGTTCATTTTCCCTTTCAATATGCATTCACAGCAAGATCCAGTTTATGTGGGATAACTGTGCAATGCACGTGCAATCTGTCTCCAATGTATTGGCGTGTGTTGGTTTTTTTATGCATATACAAGTGGTCTGTTGTTTTCCACATTCTCTCTCACTCAACGTTGCTTAGAACAGATCCAAAGGGAAAGTTAACTTTAAATGCTTTGCAAAGGGGATGTTCACTTGCATTCCTGCCTTTCACCAGGAAAGAAATGGATGGAAATTAACTGAAATAACTCCTGCTGCTGATTCCTTTTATCAGAGATTATTTGAAGTGGTAATGTCCAGTGGTTGTTTTTCAAACTTTCTGCCTTAGCAGACATTGAAACAGCCTTTGCTTTACACTGTCCATTTTAAACCAATGAAACAAAGAACTGTACATAACAAATTTCAAAGCCACCCCCTTCCTGCCCCCCAAAATAAAGTCCAATAAATCATACATATCTGGATATACTTGGCAGCTGTATTTTAGCATTTCCAAAAGTTGCAAAAAATAAAATATCAATAGGAATTGACACTATTATTCCTTAGTTTATGATGTCTTTCACCTGCTGTAAGGACAGATATGGAAGATCGGTTTCCCCCCAATGGCTTTCATGAAGAAGCCCACAAATACTGGCCTGATAACCAGTTTTTCCAAATTACCTGGATTGAGATAGGTAGGTTCCAGCTGGGGGTGGAGGGAGGAGCCCATTACTGAAGCTGAATAAAACCATATAGGCCTTTGAGGAAGATACAAAATTATTATGACCTTTTCCAGTAACCCCAGGAACTATCAGCTAATGAACAAAATGGCAGAATGTTTTGGTCGGTTTTCTTTGTTCTTCCATGTAGCAATTCCCCAGAGCAGTTGCCAGCAGCCTTGTACTGCAGGCTTGGAGACGAAGAGGAGACCCATATCCTGTTCCTGCATTTCCTGCTTAGGTAGAACGTCAACCTGTTGCAGTGTTGCGCAGCAAAAGCAACAGCTCCCCCTAATGGCCATGAATGCACATTGCACCTAGATTAATTGTGTATTAGGAACACTTGAGTCTCTGGGAGGTTAAAAAATATGAAAATATCGTGAGGGCTACCAAAGAAGCACACATGAGACGAAAGACAGAGAAACAGAAAAGCTATGAGGAATTAACATCTCGACCTCCAGAGGAAGAAAACAGACAGATTTGGAGGAAGCCCCTCCCTTGAAGGAAAAAAATAATAAAAAAATGTCCCATTGATTCAGAGTGCCCTCTTGAACCGGATTCAGAACAAATACAAACTTGGCTTACATAAAGGATGTATTTCTTTATTTGAAAACATTATACAGGCATTACATTGCCACAGCCAGTCCATGTTGGAGCATGCAAATATCAAAACAGAAGAGAATTTGTTCAACTTCTCTGAACATTGTTGTTGGACATTGTTTCGCTTTTGTGTTTTTTTGGTTCTTACTTCCATTTGTAAGTGTCAAAATTAGTGTGCTTTATTATGGCATTTAACAATTAAAATCCTACCCATGGGGTAAAATTTGTATTTATAGCTAGCTCAAGAATACTAAATTGGTTGGTTTTTTGTTTTGTTTTTTGAAAAAAAGAGAGGAAATACTACACACTTGTCAAAAATGTTAATGGCACAAGTTAGCAATATCTAAACTATACATTGAAACATCTTCATCTGACACAGTGGTGCAAAATGTTAATTGCTTGGTCTGCTGTGGTTGGTGATTGTGTCTTTTAAGTCTGTGCATGGAAGAAAAGCCAAGCTGTCCACTAGTTTTCATTCAGTATCTTGCTAATACCCATCCAGCACCAACAGGACTTGTATTCCAGGAATTGGCCTATACAGTACTTGTGAAGTGATTGTTTTTTAGCTGGTGGTGTAGCTGGACAGAAAGACCTTTGCTGGTGTCCACTGCAACTCTTGGAATGGTAGGAAATGAAACTATTTTTTTTAAAGTAACTTTCTCTGATGGGATGGGCCTCATTTTAATTATATAATGTTTATAAATTTATACCAGTGTTTCCTTTTTTCTCCCCAATGTTATTTAATCAGATACAGCAAAAAAAAAAAAAATATTGTTCTAGTATTGGACAGTATCGACTGGGAAAGGCTCATTGCTTAGTAGTAGTACATACAAATTGCACACAGAAGGTGCTGGGTTCAAAGCACAGCAACTCCAAGTAAAGGAGGTCAGCAAGGCTGGTGGACTTTGCCTGAGACCCTGGAGAGTTGCTACCGGAGAAGACAATAATGGGCTCAACGGTATAATGATCTGACTCAGAATAAGGCAGTTTCATAAGTTATGATGTTTCAGTGAAATGTGCAAGAACACAGTTTGGCTAACTGAACAGTGCATTTCTGAATATTCCCACTTCCCTCCATACAGTGGAATAATTTGAATTATCCTAGAAAAATACCGGTAGCTTCAGGTGGTGAGTTTCTAGCCATCTATAGACTGCAAAGCCTAGTTCTGGTAAATATTCTCATCAGAGAGCTGATAGATGCCTTCCATACGGTTTGTTTCTACTGAGACTTAAATCTACAAATTAGTGTCATAAAAATGAAATGGGGGAAAAAACCCATCTACAAGAACATTTGGCTTACAAAATAAATACTAAAAAATAAAAGTCCTCAGATACAAGGAAGCAAAATGAATGTTTAAGCAGGAAACAAACACATAAATTCTTCAATAAATTGTTATGTCGAACATGAGACAACAGATTCAGAGAAAGGTATTTAATTGGTATAAAAGGTAGCAAAAGCAATGTGGGGAGATGGTGATGGCCACCAGTAGACTTCTGATTTGAAACCTGAGAGAACAATTAAGGCTCCACACCTGAACACACCTGCACGCATCCAAGCCCTGTTCTTTGATGCACCTAAGTATGTTCAGAATCGAACCCTGTATTTGTAAAGACTGGCTTGAACAGAAGAGAGAATCCAATATTGAAGCTTAAACAAAGCACCAACTTAAGGATATAAGCAATATTTAAGCAATGCCTAGGCCTTGTGTAGACTCTCAGGAAAGACATTCATGCTAAATGTGCAAATGATCACCTATTAAAACACCCCAGTCCTAAGCAAATGACGAGAAAGTTAATTTCATATAATTGTTTTATACATGGGAGGCCAGTCCTTTAAAATACAACTTGGAGGACCCTTGCCACTGCAGTGAATTTTGCCACTTAACACGTGCGGGGTTTTTTTTTTTTTTTTTGGGGGGGGGGGTTGTAAAATTGAAGAAGACTGCTGGTGGATGCAAGGCAGAAATTACCAGTTTTGCCACAGAATGAATTAGTCATATAAATGGCTCTGACTTATTAGTTTGGCCTGAAGCAGCCCCGTTTTCACACTGCTGCATTTTTCATGCATGTAAAAATTCACTAGTGAACGTGTAGGCAAAGGCCTGCTTGCAGCACTGTTGCCCACTGCCAATGGTCCTAATCCAGACATCACTCCCTGTGGGTTCTTCTGTGTGCAGGTATCCAGTAAACTTTACTCCATGGAATCACATTACTCCTACACAGGATAAGGGAGTGGACACCTTCCTCTCTCCATCTCTCACTGAGGTTATGAACGCATTCCTTCAGGTCAATGCCATGTGCCACACCAGCTTTCTGCATGCAACATTAGTTGCACACAGGGTCTTCCTGCACACAAGCATCCCTGAGTAATCATTTTCTTAGCAGAAATCCTTCTTCTTTCATGGTGACACTTTTTCTTCTTCTTTAGTTTTCTCACAGGAATAATATTTTTGGGCCCATAACACCCCTCCCCAAATGCCAATCTATTCCCCAAAGGCCAATTCTTGTCAGAAGACTAGATTTCAGCCAACAAGGTTTCTACATACAGAAATGGTTTGTGTGGTTTGCGTCAAATGTGCTGCAAACCCTGCTAAGAATCTAAGAAAGTGTTTCCTTGGCACTCCCCAGCTCATTTGGGAAACATCCAATTACTTTGAAGTCTCATATCTTTACTCTCATTCCCTTGAGGTAGGTAAAATAGCATTTTCTCACGGTCACCAGTGAGGAGGCGAAGCTATAACTGAAGTTATTTGACTCTTCCATTGTAAGGAAATCTCTTGAAACACTTTCCTATTACTCAGGCACAGCTACCTTTCCTGTCTCTCAAAGAGAGAGAGCTCTAGATAAATCAATGACTCTTTTGTTTTCAGCCGAAAACAAGCACGCAAATCAAGGTGAGCCAAATGAAATTTGCAGCGGTTTTGGCTTCATGCAGAAAGGTAGGAGGTTGTTCTGACTTTGCACATGTCACAAGACGAATGAGGATCTTGCTGCCCTTTTCCCTTATAAATACAGCAGTCCAACTTCAGCAACCTTTGGGAGGACTAAAGTCCAGGTGCTGGACTGGGAGCTGTGCCATCCTGGGAGCTGGTGCAACACTGGCATGCCAACCACTCCTCTTGTGTGACTTTGGGGTGTCTACATCACCAGAGCGGCATGGGAAGCAGCAGTTCCCATTCTACTGTGGGATGAAAAGGAGTAACAATTGCCTTTAAAAAAGCAAATATAGACAATGTTAAACTAAATCATTGTACTAGTGGAAGCCACTGCAAAGAGTCCTGCTTCCCCCTCTCTCCTCCTGCTCCTGTGTGTCTTATGCCACCTGCTCTGAAGTTGGGGGAACCTCCAGGACAGATTTAAGGGACATACAGGGAGAGGACAGGGGATAAGGTTCCACCGCAGAAGAAGAATCCTTATGCTGGTAGAACCTTAGTGGTAGTGCCCTGTTGAATATAACCCTATGTAAAAGGTAAAGGTAAAGGTACCCCTGCCCGTACGGGCCAGTCTTGACAGACTCTGGGGTTGTGCGCCCATCTCACTTAAGAGGCCAGGGGCCAGCGCTGTCCGGAGACACTTCCGGGTCACGTGGCCAGCGTGACATCGCTGCTCTGGCCAGAGCCAGAGCCAGAGCCAGAGCCGCACACGGAAACGCCGTTTACCTTCCCGCTGGTAAGCGGTCCCTATTTATCTACTTGCACCCGGAGGTGCTTTCGAACTGCTAGGTTGGCAGGCGCTGGGACCGAGAGCGGGAGCGCACCCCGCCGCAGGGATTCGAACCGCCGACCTTTCGATCGGCAAGTCCTAGGCGCTGAGGCTTTAACCCACAGCGCCACCTGCGTCCCGATACAACCCTATGTATATGGAGCCAAATATGTATTTGACCAGAAAACAACTGGCAGAGAACTGATCAAGTACTTCCTTTCCCCACTCCTGCTCCCATGATTACACCGCGATATTCTGAGCCTGATTTACTTCCCCCCTTCAAATAACTAGTTCATTTTCACTTGGTTATGTATCTTTGTATAAACTGTGTAGCTTGGGCCACATACAGGGATTCCAAACACACGGGCATCTTCTAGCATCAACAACTTGATATGCAGGCAAAGGTGTGGTGCATACAAATATTTTTAGCTTGAAAACTTGAGAATATTTAATTCCAAGTCCCAGTTAAATCCAGGTGAATGGATTTTTAAAATCCACAAACAGCAGACCAAGAGTTTGAAGAAATATGAATAGCCTCCACGAGGGTGCCTCCATCAGAAATATGGAGTGAAGTGCAAGGCTTAGGAACATGCAGAGTTTGCAACACTGCCTGAGCCACCTCCATCTGGCCTTGTGTTTTCGCCTTGAATGCAGAGAAGTCTATAAAACTGTGCTCCCATTTTTTCTCCCCTTAGCCAGAAGACCCACAATAAATATTTAAAAAATAGAAAAAAGTACTTTCTTGGGACAGATTCAGTTTTCAAAGAGTAAGAAATGGGGATAGTTTCATTTTGTTAGTCTGCAAGATTAAGACACTGAAGAGGAAATACAATTTCCTTCTCACTGAATGGAAGACCTCAGCTACCAGTAAGGCGATTGTAAAAAATTTAAAAAGGTCAACGTCTCACTACTTCGCAATTGCAAGTACTTCTTTAAAAAGGGCAAAAATGTTTGTTTTTGACCTATTCCTAGAATAGAGATGGATATTGATAGTTGTCCATCCCCTGGCTTCCCAGAACACGTGATTCTTTAGAGGGTGGGCAACCAGGTAGCTAAGACAGCTGAATGAACAAAACGGCACTGGGGTATAGAGGCGCTGTGATTAACGGGCCCTTTCCTGCACAGAACCAAGGTCATTGGAGAACAGCTGAAGGTGTTTGCGTGCAAGTGGGCCTACTGTACAACTGTGGCTTTGCTGAAACATTATATAACCCCTGGCAAAGCAACCTCCAAGAGGTGCAGAAAGATCCCTTTGTTCATTACAGAATCTCATCTTGCATTCTGAACATGTTGTTTTGAGTGACTCAAGTCTTTCTTTCTTGCATTAGCTGCAAATTACCAAAGCCAACACTTTTTATAACCCCTAACACTACAGACCCTTTTCACTAGGGATGGGCCACTGCATTTCCACTCACCCTAAAAGTGCTAAGGGTTTCCCCCACCCAAGTGTTCCAATCAAACACCCAAAGCCCTGCAGAGCACCTGTCACCTACACCTCTCCCCCAAGGCAACCCTTGTTCCCATCCTGAGAAAGAAAGGAAGTAGGAAAATGGTGGGAGTTCCCATTTATGCACAGAACAAGGTCTTTTCTTTCCAGAGACCTGGGACTTGTTTACAACAGTCAGGATTCCTGGTGAGAACTGCTGCCCAGCCTAATCTTTACCCCTTGGGAGGAGCTGATGTGCAGAGGAACTTTTTCTGCTAGGGATCCTGGGATTTTGTAGTCAAGTGCTCTGCATGTTGACGGGAACACCCGCCACTGGTACCTCCTAATCACACCTTCTTCCTCAAGGGAGAGTTTTTGTTCGTCTTTATTTTGCCTTGGGGAGGTGGTAAAGGTGGGCACACCAGGAGTATTGGCAGAACTGAGGTAGAGGGTCTGTTCACAGCAGGCAATCCAGAATTTGAGCAGTGCAGCCTGCACCCTGGTTTGAATTCCTACCCCACCCTGCTTTTAACATCAGCTCATCTGCTGAAGGACCCCTTGCTAGGAAGCTCCAGCACATTGCATCACATTCTTGGGAGATGTTCTATGGTGCATACTCAGTTCAGGTATGGCACTGGCCAGGCCAATCAGACCTCCCTGTTGCTGCCCATGACCTGAGTGTGCACCCTTGAACATATCTGCTGTGGACACCCCAAGGGTAACTTGGCAGTAGGCAAGCCCTCCTCCAAGAAAGTTGCCCACCATTGCTGAACTTTTCATTAAGGAGCCCGGATAAGTATGTGAGGAGCCCCAGCTTGAAAAGCACTGCCCTACGCAAAAGACTGAGAGTTACTGCTCTTGGCTATACACATGTAGAAACAATATAGTTTGTATTTTTAATAAGCCTTCCCTATTTGCTACCTTGCAGCCCACCTGAGTAACTGCATCCGGTAAATACCTTTCTCTATGAATGATACAGAGATAATGGAGATACAAACTCCACTGAGGGTGGCAAGGGCCTGAGATTAGGCGACTCGGACGTGAGGTTCTTCTTCCGTTTCCTGGCCTAGGCTGGTGTATGTTACTGACGGTTCCAGCTGCCCAGAGGCTGGCAAGTCTACAACAGGACCCGAAGGGTTTCGAAACTGCTTGTACACCCGTGGGTCTTGGGCAACATATGTGGACGTTGAGGAGTACAGCACCAGCCCCACAAGGATTGTGAAGAATGACAGAAGATATAGTCCTGAAAACTAAACAGAAATAAGTTGGTAAGAGGCATGCTAGTTAAACAATACAATATGAAAGATTACAGAAAGCAAAATGCAAACATGGCCTGTGTTCAGGAAATCTTTCCTCTCCAAATCAGTTTTTACTTTTAAATAGGACACTTACTTGTCAAATGAGAATTCAGTACCAAAGATAAATTATGCAAGTCAGTACAATGCACACTTGCTTATTAGACTTTTGCAAAAAAGAAATGTTCTGAGGCTTTGCAAAAATCTAGAATTTCTTGCCAAGAAACACAATGTGGTGAAAGAAAAATAGATGCGGTTAAGTGACAGGTAATCAAGGCACAAAAGGAAAGAGGATGCACAATGTCCCAAAAAAATCTTGCTTTGGAAACAAGTGCACAACAGAGGTTATGTGATTTCTATCAAGAGAAATCTGCATGGTGAAAAAACACATCAAAGATGAACCAAGGCTACAATCCTATGCAAGCTTATACAGGAGTGAGCGCCACTGAACACAGTGCAGCGTGTGTGCGGAATTTATTTCTAAGACTGTATTCACATTCTTTGAAGTGGTAATACAAAAGCAATAAGTGACAAAGGACAAATATAATGTGTGTGTGTGTGTGTGTGTATGTGTATGTATGATCTGAGCAGCAACAAAAACAACATTTTACCATATCCATTCAAGGACATTGAATGAAAACAGCATAAAAGCATCAAAAAACCCCCACACCTGAGCAGCATCAGGCTAAAAATTTGATGACACTCTAACTAAATACCAAGTCCAAATTTCTGGCACCAGCACAAAGTGAACTAAGCTACTGTGAATTAAGTGAGCTGAGCTGTTGGTTGAATTTTGAGCTCAGCACTTCTGCATCAGGTCCAACAGTTCCATAGCATGAATGAGTGCTATATTAAAAGAGCCATACAGGTACGGACTTGCTGTTATGCTGACGTTAAAGGGAAGTTTAAATGGGATTTGGAGCCACCTTTTCTCCACTCCATAAATAAAGTAAATAAGTAAGTAAGTAAGTAAAGTAAAGGGGAGCATACTTTGATATGTTATTCCATTCATTGGTCAAAAGAACCTTAAGAAGAATGAATTATTATACAAATAAAACTGAGGCCATTGTGAAAAGGCCAAAAAAAGCGTAGGTGAGATTATCACTTTCCTCCAACACCTTTAAGTTAGGCATGGAGTAGAATAATAAACTAATAATACATGATGATAATCACAGCCCAATGTATTTTAATTTAACAAAGCAAGATTGCATGCTCAGAAACTCTTCTAGGAATATGACTCTTCACCAACAGGCTGCACGAGGTAGCCCACCAGAAATTGGTCACAGATCCGTTAACAGACCACGATTCGAGCTTCAATCCACCCCAGACCCAGCATTAGGCACATAAAAAACTGAAAGGAGTCAAAATATATACTGTACAAATAACTGAAGTATGAATAACCAAAGATAAACTGAAAGGAAAACTTGTTCAACTTCAGATAAAACAAAATTTTGGAGAGACAGCCTAAAACTTGTATTCAAGAATATGCGCCAATGATTGACAAGTGCAATTTATAAGCCATTACAAGGGATCCTCATGTAGTAATTTGAACAAGATTACTCATAGGTTAGTCCTCTGTTCATATAACCAAGTGACTTGGTTTTGCACAAAGAATGCCTTTTTTTCATTTTAGGAAAATGTTAGAAGTGCAGGATTGAAGTTATTAGGAGGGATATGCTTTGATAATCCTTCTGTGTTTCTTTAATCCTTTAAGAAAACAGTACTTAGTTTAATTCAAAAGGCATTTAAACCAACTGTTGATCCAGGGTAAGCAACATTTCTTCTGCTTGTTGCAAGAGCCTTCCTGAGCTACAGTATTCATCATGCTGTATGGCTTAATATAAATGCCTTGTTGCCTTGACAGCTGAAAATATCATGTCAAAGAGCAGTCAGTGCTGAACGGCAGCTTTCATGTGGCAATGGCCTCCATGATACGGTCTGAGATGAGACCTTCAGTACTGTGGCAATTAGGCTTGTTTAGACATTGTAGAACCAGATGGGCTTCTGTTATCTTGCTCCTGCTAGACTTATAAGTGATTGGTGGCTTGTTGGGTCATGACTGCTGCTCTTCATGTAAGATGAAAGTGTAAAAACCACTGAACTTACTTTCTCCTTTTATATGACTGCCTCGGGCAGTTGGCCAATATGTTTATTAAGGCTAACCAACTGTCCACACAATTGTGGAAAGCTACATAAAGCACCGGGGGGTGGGGAGGTAGGACCAGAAATAGAAAATGCATAAAAAGTACAAAAAATAGGTTGGATGTTACAGCCATAAGACCAGCTTTTAGACTCAGTTCTAAGATGGAGACTGCAAACTGAGTCTCTGACAGGCACTATAGGGACTGGATTACACATTGAGGATTCTGGAACAGCAAAGCAGCAGTTGCTCAAAGTTGCTAAAAGAGTGGATTATTAGTCACCCCAGAGCATCCTCCTGATGGCTTTATTTGAGAGAGATAAAAATACCTGAATGTTCCATACATATTGGCAGTGCTGACGTAACGACAGTCAATGCTAAAGCAGTTATTAGCGGTCTTTGAGTGTCATAAAGGTGAAAGAGGTGGCAATTCAGGAACATTTCTACATAAAGCTTAATATTTATTCTGATTTATTCACTTTTTAATATTCTCTAGTGATTCAATTTATCAGACAGCAGTTGACAGGAGGGTTTTTTGGGGGGGATTTGCTTTGTTTGTGGGTGTAAAAAATTAATAAAGTGTCAGCTGACAGTAGTAATTGATTCTGCATTGCTGTATTTGAATCATAGAATCATAGAGTTGGAAGAGACCACAAGGGCCATCAAGTCCAACCCCCTGCCAAGCAGGAAACACCATCAGAGCACTCCTGACATATGGTTGTCAAGCCTCTGCTTAAAGACCTCCAAAGAAGGAGACTCCACCACACTCCTTGGCAGCAAATTCCACTGTCGAACAGCTCTTACTGTCAGGAAGTTCTTCCTAATGTTTAGGTGGAATCTTCTTTCTTGTAGTTTGGATCCATTGCTCCGTGTCCGCTTCTTTGGAGCAGCAGAAAACAACCTTTCTCCCTCCTCTATGTGACATCCTTTTATATATTTGAACATGGCTATCATATAACCTCCTCTTCTCCAGGCTAAACATGCCCAGCTCCCTTAGCTGTTCTTCATAAGGCATCGTTTCCAGGCCTTTGACCATTTTGGTTGCCCTCCTCTGGACACGTTCCAGTTTGTCAGTGTCCTTCTTGAACTGTGGTGCCCAGAACTGGACACAGTACTCCAGTTGAGGTCTGACCAGAGCAGAATACAGTGGCACTATTACTTCCCTTGATCTAGATGCAATACTCCTATTGATGCAGCCCAGAATTGCATTGGCTTTTTTAGCTGCCGCGTCACACTGTTGGCTCATGTCAAGTTTGTGGTCAACCAAGACTCCTAGATCCTTTTCACATGTACTGCTCTCAAGCCAGGTGTCACCCATCTTGTATTTGTGCCTCTCATTTTTTTTGCCCAAGTGCAATACTTTACATTTCTCCCTGTTAAAATTCATCTTGTTTGTTTTGGCCCAGTTCTCTAATCTGTCAAGGTCGTTTTGAAGTGTGATCCTGTCCTCTGGGGTGTTAGCCACCCCTCCCAGTTTGGTGTCATCTGCAAATTTGATCAGGATGCCCTTGAGTCCATCATCCAAGTCATTGATAAAGATGTTGAATAAGACCGGGCCCAAGACAGAACCCTGTGGCACCCCACTAGTCACTCTTCTCCAGGATGAAGAGGAACCATTGATGAGCACCCTTTGGGTTCGGTCAGTCAGCCAGTTACAAATCCACTGAGTGGTAGCATAGTCAAGACCGCATTTTACCAGCTTCTTTACAAGAATATCATGGGGCACCTTGTCAAATGCCTTACTGAAATCAAGGTAGGCTACATCCACTGCGTTCCCCTCATCTACCAGGCATGTAATTCTGTCAAAAAACAAGATCAGGTTAGTCTGACATGACTTATTTTTCAGAAATCCATGCTGACTATTGGTGATCACAGCATTCCTTTCTAGGTGCTCACAGATTTGAAGCTAATGGCACTCAAAAGCAAAGCCACAATAAATGATGGAGCCTGGATCTGTTGTTTATTTCTTTGTCACTGAGCTTTTACAATGTCTGCATCTAGTATGACTTGCCAGAAAAAAATTATTTTTTATCTCCCTCATACAAAAGTATCTCATTCCCATACAGAGAGAAACAAATTATTTGCAGCTGCAAGCTCATTAACTTCAGTATGAGTTATTGCGTAAGTCACCTGGCAAGCCTGCAGTGCTGAGGTTTCTCTGAGGGTCTGCTATGCTTGGACGTTGTTTTGCACCAAAATATTCTACAGTCACTGGACCATAGTAGCCACAATGAATGAGAGATGTTTTGAGCAAGTGCACAGTTTTTGTCACAGATCTGCTCTTCATCAGAGGCTTTGGGTTAAAAAAATGATGTTGCCCCCAAAAAGAAAATGTTTGCCTTTGAAAGCAGCTCCTTCCATAACTCATCTCATATCCCGACTGCATTTCACTGGTCTGGTCTGCATGACACAGGAAGCCAAACTATGGCTTATAGACGCACAAACCTTGGCTACAGCTCAGATTAGGGATCTTAACAACAAGACCTGTTTCAGGTGTCACACACACTAAGCCAAACTTTGGCTTAGTTTAGCACAACATAGCAGTAAAGAGGACCAGGAAGGAGGAAAGCAGTCCTGATCTGGGAGCCCTCCTGGTTTTGGTAAACGATAGTGTCATGCTAAGCAGGTCTATGAGTGTTCCCTGCCTCTGGCCAGTGGTATCAATGTGGTCAACTGGAGGCAATGGAATATTTTGTGTAATAGCAACAGACAATGAGATAAGATGTGTTGTACCTTACAGACAGAAGGCAGATTAAAAAAAGAAATGTGAAGTTATTTACATTGTTCAATATGTTTTCAAGACATGCTTAAATAGGGACTGCAATTTCTTTCAAGTAGCACATCATGGGTTTTACACAGAAATATACTTTTCCTCTTTCTTGTTGTGTATTTACTACTGTATATTTATTTATTTAAAAACCACAGATTATAGACCTAGCCAGTCACTCCTGCTGCCTTCTCTACCAGTTGAGAAGCAAAATATTCTGAGAATCAGAGCCTGAGCAAGGCATCTCATCTGCTTTGAAACATTCGTGATCCTATAAAATTCATGCTAACATATCTGAAAGGTGGATAATAGCTGGCAGCATTAGAGCAACAGATTTTACCACAGAACTAATGTGGAATGAATTACACAAAACTGGGGAAGATCACAGAGGAATTCTGTAAGAGGTAAGAAAGCTCTCACTTTGAGAGCCAGTTTGGTGTAGTGGTTAAGAGTGATAGACTCAAAATCTGGTGAACCGGATTCGCGGCTCCACTCCTCCACATGCAGCTGCTGGGTGACTTTGGGTTAGTCACACTTCTCCGAAGTCTCTCAGCCCCACTCACCTCACAGAGTGTTTGTTGTGGGGGAGGAAGGGAAAGGAGAATGTTAGCCGCTTTGAGACTCCTTCGGGTAGTGATAAAGCGGGATATCAAATCCAAACTCTTCTTCTTCTTCTTCACAGGTTTCAGCTGAATTTATTTGGATTGTGTGGGTTAAATATCATGGCTTAATTCAGGTGTGGGGAACCTTTGGCACACCACATGTTGCTGAATTATAACTCCCATCATCACTGGCCATTGACCAACTTGGCTGGGGCTGATGAAATCTGTAGTTCAACAACATCTGGATGACCATTGGTTAAAAGAATTAAAGGAGTCAGCAAGCAGGTAATGGGAAAGGTCTCTTCCCAAGATCCTAGAGAGTTACTGCCAGACAGAGCCAACAATACTGAGCTAGATGAACTAATTATCTGATCTGATCTAAGGCAGCTCCCTGTGTTCCTTATCCCTTTGCAGGGCAGAGTGCTTTCAAGGTTTCATGGAAGATGCATTTGCATAAAACAACTAAATAATTTGTGTCAGAGATGTCAGTGGTCTAAACATACAAGACTGCTGAACAGAGGTGTGCATCAACAAATGCGCATTAATAGGCAGACGAAATATACTGCACATTCATGGGTTGTAAAATATTTTTGGTACAAATCTGGTTTTATTCTCTGTAACATCTTTCTTCTGTTGGTGAACTCATCCCCACCCCACCCCCGTGTAACAATGAGAGCAAAAAAAAAAAAAAACATACACACACAAACCCAATTACCTATTGATTTTCAAAAGTAAAGTCCATTGTATATGCAATTATAAATCTCTAAGGTCTGATATACCACACTGCAGTGTCAAAGGGCAGAATGTGACTGTTGCCATTAATTCATTCTCATCAATCATATGCTTGGCTGGAAAAGTAAAGGGTAGACAGATAGAGACAAACAATCCAATTTACCAGAAAAAGCTACACTGGAGACGCTGCACCATGTTCTTGTGCTGATATATATAATTCTGAACCTTAGCTTCACATGGACTTTTGCATTAAGACAGGGGTGACTAGCATGCGGCCCTATGGATGCTGTTGGATGACAGTTCTCATCATCCCTGAGCAGCGGCCATGTTCCCTGGGGCTGATGAGAGCTTGAGTCCAAGAGCATCTAGACAACCACAGGTTAGACACTCTTGTTCTGAGGTTTCCCCATTCCCCTAAGCACACAGCAACTTGGGTCAATGCTTGAAATCAGAGCAGCTGAGCCAATGACACCACTTCTTGCAAGGAATCTAATATGCAGATTGTGATATCAGAGAAAAATTAAGCAAGGGCATCAAGAGAAGTGCAACAGGTAGAGAGACCCACAAGGATCAAATAGTTACTTCTAAATAATTAAATTTAGAATTTAGGCATAAACTGGATCAAACTCAGTACCATGATGGGATAGGTCTACTCTTGGTTCCTACACAGCGATCAAAAGGACATCCTGTTATAGCCTTAGCTGCCACCTCTGTTTCATAAAGGAAAGATGAAAATCATCTGAAGAGTGCATCTAATTCCCCTGGCTTACAAACCATTTTCTTTAAGACATGATGCTTAGAAGTTTGATTGGATTCCCTTCCTGCGTTCTGAATCGGTCTCTAATTGACTGAACACATTTCAAAGGCCTAGTTTGCATTTGTAGCTGAACAAGAGCATACACAGCACAATTTCACAGTCATGCTGAGCAGTAAATGAGACATCACTTTGAAAACATTATCAAAATTGTAAAGACCGAATGGCCAACAAAATAATCAAATAGGAGCATCTGTATATATCTCAGATCCTTTCACAGTTTACGTCACAGAGAGAGATGGATTCATACTAAGTTAGCCACACTTTAGTCCCATTGAAATCAATGGGACTTGTGTTAGCGGTGACTAACCTCTCCCATTGGTTTCAATGCGATCAAAGTGTGACAAACTTAGTTTGGATCCAACCTGTAATCAGGACAAATGAGTGGAATAAGCAGAGCCCAGGAGTGAATAAAAGGCACATTGTCAGGATGCCTGCAAAACAAATGTGTACAGACATCCAAGGGAACCATGTGGTTACTGCAAGTTAAAGGAGAGGTGGCAAATGTGGCACAAGTTAAATGCAAAGTATGGGATAGTGCCCCTTCATTGTTCACTATAGTAAATACTTGGCTCCCCGTGCTTGACTGTAGTTTACCTTGAGTCAATTTAGCTAGAAAATATCCAGCAGCATCTATGGGAGTGACTTGGTGACCACAAGTAGAGACCAGCCTTCTGCAACCTGGTACCTTCTAGGTTGTTTCCTAGGATTTTCACTGAAGTGTGAGAGGCAATACACTTCACAAATACTACAGCCTACAAAGTCCTAAACAACTTAGATCCAGGGTACCTTAGGGATCTCCTGAGCCCCTTTATCCCAGCTTGATCACTGAGATCATATTCAGGAGCGTGGTTGGTCATTCCCTGAGTTCACAAGGCTTATTTGATCAAAACAGGAAACGGAGACTTTAGCATCATCAATAGAGATTCAGCTAGTGCCTTCTGTTTCCACTGCTAAAGCCAGATGAAAACTTCTATTCAACCAGGCTTGTGTAGGCAATTAACAACACATCTTTCCACAATAGTTTTTTGATTTCAAAAATGTTATATGGTTTTTGTATTTTTTGTATATATTATTGTAAACCAATCCAATTTTTGTGCGTGAATGTGTATATAAAACAATTTTCTAAATGAATAAAATGAAGCGAATGCCACATGCTTTGGGTATCAACACATAATTTTGTTCTATGGTACCTTCTTAAGGAGAGAAAGTCTGATGTGTTTACACTTGCTAGGGATTTCCTCATTTTAATGTATAAATGTGCGTAGATACATGATGTCTACACATGATGAATGGCATGGGGCTGCTGCCAAAAACAGCCATCCCTGGCACTCCTCCTCTCTCTCCCGTGTCACACTGCAAGCTCCTCTTACCCATTGTGTGTGAGTAAAACAGTGTGATGGCATCACTGTATGAGGACCATAGCTCAAAATATTATGGTGGTGGGAGGGCAGAGAAATTAGATATAGGGCTGCTGTTTCCATCCATACTCACATGAACTTTGTAACATCTCATTCCCTCCCCGAGCAGCATCTGAAACCTTCATGGTGCTGTAATATTTTGTGGTGTTTATATTTCACCTGCTTGTGCATTCCTGTTATTTTCCCAACTATTTCATCTCCTTTCCTCAAATCATAAACTCTAGCTTTTTCCAGCTCCACATATTCCATTCAAATTGTGCAAATTACTATAATGTTGTAGTCCAACTAATGGCTGCATCTAAGATTAAACAGAATGAGTGGTCTTGCCAGTGCAGAATAGAATTTATTGTAGTTGGCTTGCTGGTTTAATGACATAATACAGTGTGACTGAACCTGCTGGTGCAGAACACACTCAGTATGCATGGCTCTGCTACCAGAGAATGAGATGTAAACTGCTTATAGAACCTAGTGGGAATGTAATTTTCTTAGAAAAGCTAAAATTCAGCATTTGGCTTGCAAATGAAAAAAAAAAAAAAGAATCTAAGGAGCCTAAATTAACATTGAGAAAAAATGGCAACTAACTTGATCAAGACCTCACATTAACACTGCTAGCAGATAAGCAATAAGTGCAGTGGCAGAGTTAAAAGTTAATGTATGCTGCAGAAGGGGCAGTGGAACATAGGAAGCTGAGATAGATCACTGGGTCCATATAGCTCAGTATTGTCTACACTGAAGGGCAGCAGCTCTCTGGGGTTTTTAGATGGGGGAACATTCCTAGCCCTACTTGAAGAAGCTGAGGATTGAACCTGGAACCTTCTGTATTCAAAGCAGATGCTCTACTGCAGAGCTAAAGCCATTCTCAAAGCTCTTTAGGTTGAATGTGAAACACTGACATAAATATATATCCTTAATTTGCCCCAGTTTATGTTGAGGCACTGGCTTGTTTGTATGTTCGTTCCATTCCCACCTCTATTCTTACTTTCTCTCTGGCTCCCAGAAGCTCTTCCCTTGCTCTGTGGGGAGAGGTAAACAACCAAACTGCAAAGCCCCGCAGAAATGTGAATAAAATATCCTGCCTGAACTGAAGGATTCTATGCATTACAGTAATGAGACACAACCATCTGAAGAAAACAACAGGGGATCACTGAAAACAGGACATGCCAGTATTTAGTCCATTAGGAATAATGAGTGACTTAAAGGCTAAAATGTGAAAGGCCATGAGAGAGAATGGAAACTATGTCCACGCTGGCCTTTTCAAACAGCTGTAGTCTAATTTCAGCAACCAAGTTCTTCATTTCTATGTGTGCTGCTGCTGCTGCTTCAGTGGGAATGACATTTTAGTAGCTCCCCATGGTTTAGCCTCATGTCAAGGAGGAAGCAGTGGCTACCTCACACTCTCTTGACTTAAGGAAAAGAAAAATGAAGGTGCCTGCATTTGAAAAGAGCACCTTCCCTATTTGTGTCCCAAAGGACAGAAGTAGTTACTCTGAACAGTCTGCCCTGTCAACTTCTCAGGTTTTGCTCAAGGGATCCTGAGAATTACTGTTGGACTTTGCACTGGGAATCAAAAACACCTAATTACTGCTGATGAAGTGGGAATCCATCACTGGTACAGGCCTTTCCGATGGTAGTCCTAGCAAAAACCACATGTAAGCTTCTAGAGCAAATGCATATATTTGCTGTGGGGCAAGAAGATTGCTAATAGGCTGCCTTTGGTCATTTTAACTGAACTTTTGAGATCAATTAGTACGGATTTAAACCTCCACTACATGGAAGTTCATTGCACTCAATGAATTCTGAGCATCTTAAAAAAAAAAAGACTATGTCAAAAGGCGCCCTCTCGATTGCATTTGTTGGATTAAACTCCTGCCATCTCCGACTCTTGGCTATGCTGGCTGGGGCTGATGGGAACTGAAGAGCAACAACATATGGAGAGCATGGCACTGGCTACTCCTGGCCTGTTTGGAACAGCTAACCACAAGTCATTATACTTGAATAATAAAAATGAAATAAACTCCCTACATATTAAACAGCCCATTGGAGCTGATTGCCAGTCATAAAGCCATATTGCTGATTTAACTGGAGCCCGTCATGCCTGTACCAATATAGCCTACTATGGCTCTGGCATGTGAGGGGAACATAATAAATTTAAAACAAAAAACACCTCAGTTCCAAATGTCATCAAGACAACACAACCTCCTGATACAGGGAAGTGAAATCCTAACAAAACACATCCGGATGTTCCCTCTCCCTCCTCTTCCCTCCCCTCCATTTAATTTCCAAAGCTCTAAAGCTCAGTAAAGCTAGTTTCCTGCATTCCCTTTGATTTCCAGAGATTTACTGCTGTAGGTGCAATAAAGCTTTCAGATGATAAAAGTAGCAGCACAGGGGGAGGGGAAAATCACAACAGTTACTTGAAAGCCTTGTAAAAAATATGTTCTGCAAGAAGTACTAAAATGCTCAGATGATTCTAATTCAGCACAAAGTCATTTACTTTCCACTGAAGAGAGGCTTTTGCCCATTGGTCAATATGCTATAAAACAAAAGGGATTAGTGCAGCCAAGAAGGGTTGCAGCTGGGTTAAAAACAGAACAGGTGGAAAACATGCAAAGTATACCGACCTTAGCAGGATAATTAATATAGGTCATTTACGGCTAATGTGTTATGCTTCGTGGTTGGGGGGAGCTTAAAAGCTTGCCTTCCTCTTATAAATGACAAGGAAAACCCAAACAAAAATTACAGGGCTGCATTTATAGTCCGAAAGCCAGAATTATAAATTCTGATCAACAGGAAGCTGAAGTCAAATCAGATGAGCTGACATTATTCAGTACATGAGTTATTTATAACTTGTAAATGTCAAGTTAGTTTTGCACAAAGTAAGAGTTTTAGTCTGGAAGTTGGACCAGTAATTCAACAACTGGAGTACTGAAGTAGTGACCTATGTATAATAATAATAATAATAATAATAATAATAATAGTAATAATAATAATAATAATAATTTATTATTTATACCCCGCCCATCTGGCTGAGTTTCCCCAGCCACTCTGGGCGGCTCCCAATCAGTGTTAAAAACAGTACAGCATTACATATTAAAAACTTCCCTGAACAGGGCTGCCTTAAGATGTCTTCTGAATGTCAGGTAATTCTTTATCTCTTTGACATCTGATGGGAGGGCGTTCCACAGGTCGGGCGCCACTACCGAGAAGGCCCTCTGTCTGGTTCCCTGTAGCCTCACTTCTCGCAATGAGGGAACCGCCAGAAGGCCCTCGGCGCTGGATCTCAGTGTCCGGGCTGAACGATGGGGGTGGAGATGCTCCTTCAGGTATACAGGACCGAGGCCGTTTAGGGCTTTAAAGGTCAGCACCAACACTTTGAATCGTGCTCGGAAACGTACTGGGAGCCAGTGCAGATCTCTCAGAACCGGTGTTATGTGGTCCCGGCGGCCACTCCCAGTCACCAGTCTAGCTGCCGCATTCTGGATTAATTGCAGTTTCCGGGTCACCTTCAAAGGTAGCCCCACGTAGAGCGCGTTGCAGTAGTCCAAGCGTGAGATAACCAGAGCATGCACCACTCTGGCGAGACAGTCCGCGGGGAGGTAGGGTCTTAGCCTGCGTACCAGGTGGAGCTGGTAGACAGCTGCCCTGGACACAGAGTTAACCTGCGCCTCCATGGACAGCTGTGAGTCCAAAATGACTCCCAGGCTGCGCACCTGGTCCTTCAGGGGCACAGTTACCCCATTCAGGACCAGGGAATCCTCCACACCTGCCCGCCTCCTGTCCCCCAAAAACAGTACTTCTGTCTTGTCAGGATTCAACCTCAATCTGTTAGCCGCCATCCAACCTCCAACCGCCTCCAGGCACTCACACAGGACCTTCACCGCCTTCACTGGTTCTGATTTAAAGGAGAGGTAGAGCTGGGTGTCATCTGCATACTGATGAACACCCAGTCCAAACCCCCTGATGATCTCTCCCAGCGGCTTCATATAGATGTTAAAAAGCATGGGGATGAGGACGGAACCCTGAGGTACCCCACAAGTGAGGGCCCAAGGGTCTGAACACTCATCCCCCACCACCACTTTCTGAACACGGCCCAGGAGGAAGGAGCGAAACCACTGTATAACAGTGCCCCCAGCTCCCAGCCCCTCTAGACGGTCCAGAAGGATGTTATGGTCGATGGTGTCAAAGGCCGCTGAGAGATCCAGCAGAACTAGGAAACAGCTCTCACCTTTGTCCCTAGCCCGCCGGAGATCATCAACCAGCGCGACCAAGGCAGTTTCAGTCCCATGGTGAGGCCTGAATCCCGATTGGAAGGGATCCAAATGGTCCGTCTCCTCCAGGCGTGCTTGGAGTTGTTCAGCAACCACCCGCTCAATCACCTTGCCCAAGAATGGCAGATTTGAGACTGGGCGATAGTTGGCCAAATTGGCCGGGTCTAAAGATGTTTTTTTAAGAAGCGGTTTAATGACCGCCTCTTTCAGCGGGTCTGGGAAGGCTCCCTCACAGAGGGAAGCATTCACCACCCCGCAAAGCCCATCGCCCAGCCCTTCCCGGCTCGCTTTTATCAGCCAGGATGGGCAAGGATCAAGGAGACAGGAGGTCGGTTTCACTCGTCCAAGCAGCCTGTCCACATCCTCGGAGGTAACAGATTGGAATTGATCCCATATAACAGGACCAGACAGAACTCTAGCACTCTCCCGCCCTGGCCCTGCTCCCACTGTGGAGTCTACCTCCTTCTGAATCTGAGCGATTTTATCTGCAAAAAACTTTGCAAAAGCATTGCAGGAGATCTTGGGGTCCCTACCAGGCCCCGGTGGTACAGGTGGTTCCGATAAACTGCGAACCACCTGAAAAAGTCTCCTGCTGCTGTTTTCTGCAGATGCAATGGAGGCGGTGAAGAAGGCCCTCTTCGCCGTCGCCATTGCCACTTGGTAGGCTCGACGTTGAGCTCTAACCCGTGTCCAGTCTGATTCAGAATGAGTTTTCCGCCACCGGCGCTCTAGCCGTTTCAACGATTGTTTCATCACCCTCAGCTCCGGGGAAAACCACGGGGCTGTCCGGGCTCCATGCAATCGGAGAGGGCGCTTCGGAGCCAGACAGTCAATAGCCCTGGTTAACTCCGCATTCCAGCGTGCCACCAGGGAATCAGCTGAAAGGCCATCAACTTGGGATAAAGCATCCCCTACCACTCTCTGGAAGCCAATTGGATCCATTAAGTGGCGGGGGCGGACCATCCGAATCGGTCCCACCTCCCTGCGGAGGGGAAGGGTTGCGGAGAAGTCCAGTTGCACCAGGAAGTGATCTGACCATGGCACTTCTTTTGTTTCGCTTTTAGTTAATGTCAGATCACCAACATCCGTAGAGGTAAACACCAAGTCTAAGGCATGTCCGTGGCTATGAGTTGGGCCAGACTTATTCAGGGACAGCCCCATGGAGGCCATGCTTTCCACGAAGTCCCGAGCGGCCCCTTGTAAGGTCGTGTCGGCATGGATGTTAAAATCCCCCAGGACAACCAAGCTAGGTGTCTCCAGGAGCATATCCGCCACGACCTGAAGCAGCTCGGGAGGTCGGTACACCAGTAGGAATCCTGTACTGCCCCTATTGCCCAACTTCCAGAACATGCACTCAGAAAACTGGGTCTTCCCAATAGGACGCCTGGTGCAGACTAATGACTTCCTAAAAATCACTGCAACCCCCCCTCCCCGCCCACATGACCTGGGTTGCTGTGCGTAAGAGAAACCTGGTGGGCAGGCAGCGGCAAGGACAGGCCCATCTGCCTCATCCAACCAGGTCTCTGTCACACATGCCAGGTCAAATCCTCCATCCACAATCAGGTCGTGCATGGCAGTGGTTTTATTCATCATTGACCTGGCATTGCACAGCAACACTTTCAGGTCATGTGGGTTTCCCTTGCTGATTACTGTATCCTTCCGGTCAGGACCAGACCTGGAGGCAGGGATAGTCCTCAAACAACGACTAAACCTGCCTCCTCGGTAATGACATGGTCTGGTCTTAGCATAACTCCTCCTCCTGCCCGTGATCACTGAGATCGGGTGTCCCAATACATCTCCCCCTGTGGAACCTGCCCCACCCAATCTATTGGCTGAGGCCCACTCCCAGACAGCCATGACCCTTCCCCTTAAAAGGCAAAATACAAACTATATAATAATTTAACAGAATAATAATAATAATAAAACAAAACAGAACAAAACAAAACAAAGCAAGGAACAATAGTGCTGACTCAGTGCTTATCCCACCCCAAGCAAAAATAAAATAATGAAATAATATAATATTATAAAAAACAACAACCACCATTTAAAGTGCTGCAAATTAAAAGCGATTAAAACATTTAAAACCATTTTGTCCATTGCTGCCGGTAGCTGCTCAGGCCTCTAAACTGTAGTGGTAGTGCAGGCCCCGCCCCCTAGGCCGGATGGAGTTGGCAGGAGAGGGAGCGGTATGCAGTTGTATTTGCATAACTATGGTTTCTTTGGTCATTAAAGCATTATTTCTGAACTATGTTTACCTGAAAACCAGACTTTGAGAACTTGGTTTGAAAGCCATGCTTTATGTTTAACATTATTAAGACTTATATCTGCACAGAGCAAACCCTGAAGGCAGTTCACCTGCTGTTCTAGACACTCTGCATGCAAGGTATCAAGCAGGACTTATTAGTCTTGCCCTACATAAGGCTTCTAGAGGGAAAGGCACAGTTCCCCATATACCATGGTCACATTGTACATTTAGGACCTTAACCAGGGTTAAAGTAACAAACCATGGATAGTACTAACTATGGTTAAGCATCATGTCTACACTGGACCATTGTAAGAAGGTGTGCACATCCTGATACTGCTTATTATGCAAATAATAAACTGTTGATCTTAATTTCTTGCTTCCTTCAGCTGGTCAAATGCTGACTGTAGGATTTTTGTAACAACAACCTTTTACAAGCAAAGAAAAGTTTTTGAATTTCAGCCACACATAATAAATACTGGGAGCATTCTATCTAGTTTCAGATTTTGAATGTTTTGGATACCTAGCTTCATTGGAACTTATATACAGTTTTTACTGATGTCAGTTGCTTTAGTTTTCAAATTGCATAGGTGGAGGATTAAATTTTAAAATAAATGAATAAGTGAAAAGTCTCATTACCTTCAATTCAGAGTTGGATAAATTCAAAGGTTTTTATTTTTAATTTTATTAGGGATAAGCCAAAATTACTCACTTTTTGGTTCACATTTTTGGGGTTCATTTTTGTTTGTCTGCTTGTCTGGGTTGAAGGCTTCAAAGAGCTGTATAATTTCCTGGTGACTTTTTTGTGGGGAGAGGAGCACTCCTGAGAAAATGTCTGCCTGCTCATTTATACTGACATTTATTGCTCTCACTCTCAATCAGCTTCATTTGTCCTCAGTGACACCATCATGTAATCAAATCTGACTAGCTATAGAGTGTTCCATATAACACAATCTGATTCACTATATACTATGTGATCCCCGATTAGCCAAAATAACCCATGTGACAAATCCAGGAAGGAGAAAGGTGCTTCAGGTGAAGGAAAGAAATGGGATTCATGCAGCATCAACCAGAAGAAAAAAGGAACTAAACACAGGAAAGAAGGAAGGAGAAAGAAGTGTATATTTGTACTGTGCTTTTCCAGAAATATTTCAGCCCCACTGAAATTGATATTTTTGACCTGAAAATTGAAACAGGAGAATATTTGGCATATGTCTAATTCATATTCTAGTTATTCAGCTTTGCCCCCCCCCCCCCGAGTCAGGGAAAGTTTGCCCCCACCTCCAGCAACTGTATAGATATTCTGTCATCCGCTGGTCAGAACTGAACAGAGACAGTCAGGAAGGATAGCGTCACACCTCCAAATGGGATGCAGCAGTTACAGAAGAAATTTTGTGTGTGATGGGCTACTCCTTTCCAACAAGACATGAACTATATAAATTCTGGAGTGAAAGAAGTCTGGAGATATTGCCATTGTTTTTGCTGTATTGAATTTTCTGCATCACCAAGTTGCCTGCAAGAGAGCAATCAATTATTCAAATGCAAAGTCTGCTCCATTTACCTTGTAGTAGAAGAGAAAGAATCCACAGAAAAGGCTGTACAAGTCTGCTGTAAGCAGGGAGAGGTTGACTGCTGTAGCGCTAGTCTTCTTAATGACCACAGGCATGAAGCTGTAGAGGCCAAACATACAAGCACTAAAGCCAACATAGAGCAATCCTGAGAGGACAAAGAACCAGAAAAAGTGGAGTGGGTGGGGGAGAGAAAAAAAACAACAGTTAGCATTGTCCTTCACAACTTTTCTAAAAGGCACATTTTCTGCTAAGAGGAAAGTTAAGAACCCCACACTACTTAGAAGAGGCTCAAGACTTCCTTTAGGATAATGATGCGATGTGAGATGAGAGGCGAGAGATAGCCCTATCAGCCTGCGAAGTTCTAAAATGAATATGGCTTGATTCCTTCCATTAAAAGTGGAAACCATTTAACTGTGTTAGGGTCAGAGGTCCACAGCTATTACTGTTTCAAGGGCAGCAAGGCTACATTCTCCAGTTCAATGGAAGGTTCATAACTGTGGCAGACTGCATGTGATTCATGAAGAAACAGTCTTCATTTAAAATTATCCTCAGGTAGCATGGTTGGGAAAGACATCTGCCTGAGAGCTTCTTACAGGTGTTTGAAGGGAAGAGACCAAGGGTCTAACTCAGCAAGGTGGTTTCTTGCATTCAGATATGTGTCCTTGGCTATGAAATAAATGTGTTGAATTTAAAATCTAAGAGAACATAGCTGTTGACACAGTCTTTATTAAAACCTTCCAGTTACTGCAATAACCAAAGTACAGTTCTGTATCAGATTCCAGAACCGTCTGTCATTGTCCTTCACAATTTGGGTATTCTTGAACAGGCAACTGAGCAAGTACAGCTGCTATGGCTGCACACTTTACAGCCAGCCAACAATGAGAATGATGTCTGTATAATTAGCAATATTTGCTACAAAATCGTTGCTTGTTGTTTCAATATGAAATCTATCTCAACATGGACAACATGGTGCCTTCCAGATGTGGTTGCACTCAAACTCTCATCAGACCTAGACAGCATGGCCAACAATCTAGAGGGCATCCCTGAGGCTTCTTTGTCTCCTTTTCTAGTTGTAAAACAGGGGTGGGGAACCTAAAGAGCTCAAGGGCTGCATTTTCTTCTGGACAACCTTCCAGGTCCCACACGCCAATGGTAGGTGGGGGCAGAGCAACTATTGCAAAGTTTACTTGTTCACCATAGATTAGTTTCCACACAGACTTGCCTTATACACTGCTCTTTGTCTTCCATCCCAGAAAGCAAGAAGCATTCTCAGAGTCCAAGGCAAAAAGAACTCCAGAGAAATGCAAAGCAGGATTGGTTAGGGCTGCGGCCAGGCAGAGAAACCGGGAGAGAGGTGATAGACCCCATTTGGTCTCCAGGTCAGAGTTTCCCCATCGCTACCACGGGATAGTAGTATGAACAAACCTGTCCCAATGCCTGTTTTGGTGAGGCATATGCTTTTGCAAAAGAAAAAGGGGATCCTGAGAGAAGCTGCTTTTGATGAGAGAATGATTTGGGGGGGGGGATTACTGGAGCCACATGGTTTCTGGCTGAGATACCTCGACTGCTGCTGCTGTCAACTTAGCCAATAAATTTGTAAATTCACACCACAAAACACCCTTTCTTCCCCCTCTCACTAAAAGGGAAATGAGCCCCAGAAGGCTCTTAAAACACTCCACTGCTTGAAGAAAGAGCACGACCATCCTTTATATTGATTTGTTGCTTAGTTTCTGAGCCACACTGTCAAAACTACTAAGACTTCTTGTGGCAGAGCTTCATGGCAGATGTGCCTCTCTCTATTAAGGTTTTGCAATAATTAGAGGAAATGATGAGAGAAAGCCCAAGGGGAGCAACGGTTTACCATGTAGCTTATTATAACGCCACTGCTCAGGGATTCCCTCTGTCACTAGTTGACTCTGACTGCTTTTTAACCTGCTGCTTTTGATGTTCATTTTGTAAGTAGGTTGAACAGGGAGTTGCTGATGCATTATCAGCACATTATTCTGCTTTTTGTTATAGGAGCACATTGGTGCTCAACTTGCCATTTGACGCTAGCCAGCATCCATATCTTCCTCTTAGATCATTCTGTCATTAGAAATAGGAAATCCCATCTTTATTGGAAGCATTGCACCTGAATGTCGATTCTTACGCGGAAAATTGTTTGCTTAGCAGTGCAGTGCCTTTCCCCATAAATTAGTTCCTCTCATTCAGTTAAGTGCAAAAATGAAATCCAGTACAAATTTCATAGTGTGTGACACCTTCAATAGTGGAGACACTGCTCATGCACCGTTTTGTTTTCTTTGAAGCAATTATAGGTTTACGACAGAAGTAAGATTTTGAGCAACTCGGATATCTAATGCTGGCTTTGTTTTCCTTCCTCTCATTGGCGGTGGCTGTGAAATGCTGCCTTTTCAAGTTAGCTTTTGGAACACTCCATCTTTTAATCTTTTAATGGAATTGTGATGCTTATACTTTATCGGATTTTTATTTTGCATTACACTTATACCCCACTTTTTCTTTCCTTTTATTTTATCCTTGCAATAGCCTGTGAGATAGGTTAGGCTGAGAGACAGTGACTGGCCCAAGGTCCCCCAGTGAGCTTCATTGCTTAGTAGTCTTCCAGTTCCTATTATGACACACTAAGCACTACACCGCAGGGACGCAGGTGGCGCTGTGGGTTAAAGCCTCAGCGCCTAGGGCTTGCCGATCGAAAGGTCGGCGGTTCAAATCCCTGCGGCGGGGTGCGCTCCCGCTGCTCGGTCCCAGCGCCTGCCAACCTAGCAGTTCGAAAGCACCTCCGGGTGCAAGTAGATAAATAGGGACCGCTTACCAGCGGGAAGGTAAACGGCGTTTCCGTGTGCGGCTCTGGCTCGCCAGAGCAGCGATGTCACGCTGGCCACGTGACCCGGAAGTGTCTCCGGACAGCGCTGGCCCCTGGCCTCTTAAGTGAGATGGGCGCACAACCCCAGAGTCTGTCAAGACTGGCCCGAACGGGCAGGGGTACCTTTACCTTTACCTAAGCACTACACCACACTGGCTCTAATGGGCCATCATGCACTAATAGGTGGATTAGAGGAAAAACTGTAGATTCAGGGAGCCAGTAGTCCATGGGACTGGCCCGGTGAACCCAAGGAATGCCCCCCCCCCCTCTGGTTATGCAATGCAGTCACTTTCTCTTGAGCTAGCTGGAAACACTGGCCTAGGGCTCAGCCCTCATCTTCCCAGCATGAAAGTGTAAACAGGCTTCAGAATATCCTGTGCACCTCAGTCATTCCCTTCCGTTGAACTGACTGGCAGGAGCGAGCAGGTGAAGTGCAAAGGAGAAAACTCTTCTAAAGTTTCTGTTGCTATTCAGTGGTGGTGAGGGGCATTAAATTGCCCTTTGGCCATTTCACAGCTCAAATGGAAAAGAGTCAATGTTTCCAAGCCCTACAGTGCTTGCTCAATTCCAAACACTACTCCCTGTGAAGAGAATGTTACTAGGCATCTTGTTTCCAGTCTTGGGCAGGATGTTACAAACGCTGCCTGTTCAACAATGCAAGCACACATCCAAAACATCAGTTCTTTTTTTCAACAGCAGCCACTAAAGCGATAAGTTGCGCTCTTACCTATTTGCCAATCCCAGGGAACTTTTAACAACTCCTTGTGTTCCATTATGGCACTGAAAAAGAAGAAGAAGAAAAGTAAAGGTAAAATTTCATGATGGGAACTCACATTATTTCCAATTAGCTCCCGAAATGAAGACAAATAACTGAGGTTTAGAAATAGATTTGGGAGAACTCCTGCACAGGTTAAATGCTGTCAGGTCTGTTTAGTCAGCTCTGTCTTTATCCCTGCACATCTCTCAGTTTGCAAGGTAAATGGCACAGTAATAAGAGTCACTAACACACCAATGAGAGCTGCTTTAATGAAAATGGGCTATCTGCCTAAAGCTGCATATCCACACTGTATGATATACTGTACCGGCAACTATTCAGTGTATTAATATTTTTTGGAGCTAGCAAATAAAATATTAATGATGCATTTGTGTGCATTATATTCTCTTTTAAGCTCCTCTGTAGCCAATAAAAATCCAAATAAATCACAGGCAAGGACTGACTGACCACACAGGAATGAATACCATGGAAGAGACATAGCATAATGCAAGGGTTCATCAAAACTGATGAAGCTGAGATGCGGTCAAGATTTCTCAGTGTACACCATATTTTGATAAGTTCATTAACACTAATGTAAAGTTGATCATAAGTCCTTCTATCAGGGAGACTTGCTTGGGACTAAGTTCCAGTGAACTCAGTGGCAACTTCTTTCTAGCCAACATGAATAGGATTAAATTGTGTTTCTAAAGGCTTGACAATCAGATGTTTTAGAAGATAATAGGGAATTTCTGCATATCTCCATTGTTACTGCCTAATTTGCCTAATTTACCAACAGTGGGTATTTCCATGCAAGTAAGCTAGCCCTGAAAACTGGGCGTCTCCATTGCCCTGAGACCCATGAGTACAGGGCAATATATAAATTCAATTAATAGTAATAATAATAATAATAATAAAATAAATAAATAAAGTAGCATTGACATCACACAGAGGCAGAATGACACCCAAGTTCCTGGGTGAAGGACTGAGCCTGTGGCTTATTTTGGGAACAAAGAAAGCAGACAGCTCACATGTGTAGTGTTTGGGTGGGGGGAATATATTGCAATGTGCATTTGTGGCTCTGTTTTTGTATGTGCATTTGACGATAAGTGATCTAAAAAACTGTTGCCATCTTGAAAAAATAGACGGGGTGAAATTGGTCAAAAGTAGAAGAGAAGCATTATGTATAGAGAGGTGTGAGAAGGACCCAGCAACAGCTGAGCACTAAATAGGTTTTAAAGCAGAAGAGCTTAGTATAAGAAGAATTCTTGGTGATAGCAAATGTCTGGAGCAAATTGTTTCAAAGTACTAGCCAAGCTAAGAGGATATTCTGTTGTAAAAAGGAGAAGGTGGCCCCACGGCATCATTTTCCCTTTCATACTGTGCTATCTGGCATTAAAACATATGCATGTGGTGCTGTGGAGGTGGAAGATACATTAAATGTTACGTATTGAACCCAAGTTTCATACTATCCTTGCTGGGTTAATTCATTTCAGCACCAAAAATCCATATCGTTTTCCTACAGTTGCTGGGAGAAAAGAGACAAACAGATGTATGTCTCATACATATTTATATATGCAGGATAATCTTATCATTTTATGTAAAGCATTAGATTAACAATACATCAGCAACAAATACAGCATAATTTTTATCCTGCTTCTCAGGATGAAGCTACCAAGAAAAAAGATTAAGCTGGAGACAATGAAATCCTTTGGATTTGCCAATAAAATTCATCTTCCTCACACTAGTTTTTGCATAAAATATCTATTTTTCCCCAATCTGTTATTACCATGTAGAATTGTCTCAAGACAATGCCCAGACCAGATTCCATGTGTTTCTAATCTTTCCTGGAAATGAAAATAATCAGAATAGCAACTAATTTAGCAACATAATTCAGTGATGACTTGTACATTTTAATGATAAATTCCCTTGTCAGTCAAACTTTCAAAGCTGTCATTGTGCATGCATCCTCAGAAATCCTTGCCATTGAGCACAGGAGGTATTTATGCCAGGAAAAGACTGGTAATTGCTTATACACAGTAGCCAGCTTTCCTTGAGGAGTGAGTTTTTCTTAATATGAAGTAGCATTCTATGATGCTCCCCTCCTGTCTGACTCTTAAGTGGCAAAGTTCACTAATGACTAAAGCACATTGCCTTTTCAGCATGTCTGAGCTGTGTACACACTATAAGACACATTAGAGGCACACTTCCCCCCATAAAAAATTCTGGGCACTGTAGTTTGTTGGGAGTTGTAACTCTGTGAAGGAGAAACTACAGTGGCCAGAATTCTGTGAGGGGGAAAATGTGCTTCAATTGCGCTTTAAAGGTGCGGTATGCACACAGCCTACATCAGTTCCAAGGCTACAGGGATTGCCCCTTTGGGCACTTTACTTTCCAAAGCTCGGATCCTATTTTATTTTCTGCAGAAAATATTATTTCTTCAGCTTGACAGGGAAAGCAGAGCATGACGTGCCCTTTGGGGCTGTCCAAGCACAGTATTGCTGCCTGTGGGCCAGTGCAGGTTTTGCAGAGTGCTGATTTAGAACATGACTGAAATCCATTAAGTTGAAATATTAACACTGACCAAGCAGAGGCTCAAGAGAAACAGTGGTAATAAAGAGCCATACTGTGCACAAAACCTGCCCAACCTTAGAAAATAAAAGGATTGGTGTTCCAAATGTGTCAATAACAAGGAAGCTTGTGTTTGGTGGTCCAAAATGTTAAACAAAACACCAGTAAGGTCCCTAATATTCTGAAAGGCTTTGAAAGTCACAATGCATGCATTTAATAATATTAGTTAGGTATTCTTTATTCTTTATTAGTTAATTATTCTTTAGTTAGTTATTCTTTACTCTAGCCAAGCTAGATGTCATTCTTGGTTGCCTATGTATTTTCCATCAAGGAGGACACAGCTGGGAGATGATTTTGAAAAACAACCAAATGGGGAAGGGTGAAGCACAGCCTTCGTCCAGTCTTCAGCTCTCCATCACAGCTTCCAGAGACGGATTTTCATTTAAAAAAAAAACACCAAACCAAAACCAGCAGAAGAATAAGGCACACACTGAGCACTAGTGTGGTGTTGTGATTAGAATGTCAGACTGAAACCAGTGAGATGCAGGATTAGATCCCCACACACGAGCCATGAAACACATTTTGGAAAACTCAGTCTCCCTCAGCTAAAATGATGTCATAGGACTGCTGTTGTGAGCATCTTGGAACATAGGTTCATTCATCCCGTTTCTACTCAGCCCAACAGCTCATTTGGCCTTGGGCTTTTATAGTAAGTCACACTCAAACCATACCTTGGTGGGCTACAAACTTCAAGCATTTCTTTTTCATCAGCAGGTATTTTATTTGGAATGTATGACCAGTGGCAGGTGAATGGTTGGAGGACCAGGGGTTTGGGGGCCATTCAACCTCTACAATACACATGAAAGCACATGTGATTGGGAGATTTCCAATGAAACGAAGTGAAGAGATGGTATGGGACTTTCTGGTTTTGTTTCAATAGAAGCAGGCAGCTGCTTTTCCTTACTTACAGTTGAATTCCACTGAAGAAGGAACCAAAGAGTCCAATCATGCCTAGAAACTCCACCCGACTCAGGTTCCGTACGATGTACTCTTCACAAACATTGGAGATGCCGTAGAGAGTGGCTCCACCTAGTACTAGAAGGTCCCCTATAAGTTTATTTTCTCCTAGGAGCACAAAGAGAATATATATATATGAAAAAGCAGATCAAAATCTGCTATCAGAGCTCTCCTTCATCAAATCTCTTTACACTTTTGGAAAGACTTTTGCACCTTTCCTTTGAGGGTAAATTTATCTCTGCATGTTCATTGCACATGCAGGACAGTTACCTCCAAGGAGACACTAAAGGCAAAGCTTTTGTAAAATCTTCAATGCAATGTCGTGAATTCAAAGGTAAGTGGATAGAAAGAAGTTCACAGAAGGAAATATCCATCCCACCTGTTCTCTACACCTGGCCTTGGCCCTTTGAAAAATCTCTCTAGAGGACCTTCTGAACAATGTGGGATGGGGAGCTAAGGGAAGGGGGAATTGCCCAAACTCAGGCAAATCTTGGCTCAGCTTTGAGCAATTTCCCCCACTTTCAGCAGTCCCCTACACCTCATCCCATGTTGTTTAGAAAATGGTATTTTTTGGGGGGATCTACTGGGAAGAATGGTGGGTGGGAAACTTTGAGTGGTTTTTAAAATATGGGGTAGCAATCAAAAATCAATCTCCTGCAGGCAGCCCAAAATGACACAAAACTAGCACTTTCCCACAGGACTTTACTCTACCTTTAAATACGTGCTGGAGTCACGCAACAATAGTACAGTGTTTGCTTTTGCTGCGTGTTAAATAGTGGTTTGAGGGAGCTGTTTGTGTTTTAAGCATTGAGACTTTACGGTAATCTTTCTCTTCAAGTTTTCCCAAATTCACACACACACCAATCTGTTAAAAAAGAGATTTCTCCTGATTTCCTGCCAAATTAGTTAAGCACAACTTACTACTTGCACAAGTTGCAGGAAAGCCCTGACATGCACTGTATACAGATTGTACAGTTAAAATGACCACTAGCACATGTGCAGACCAGTATACAGAAGCTGTACATAGCAGTCACATGCTACACATGACCTTTCAAAAGGTCATCCTGCCTCTATATAGCATTATGGCAATTAAGGGCTTTGTTGGGACCTTAATACAGTGGTTTAAGAACAGTCCTGTTTAAGAACGATCCAGTTTACAAACTCCTCAAATCTAGAAGTAGTGTCCCAGTTTGCGAACTTTACCTCAGTCTAAGAACGGTGGAAAGGCGCCGGTGGCGGGAGGCCTCATTAGGGAAAGTGCACCTCGGTTTAAGAACAGTTTCGGTTTAAGAACGGACTTCCGGAACGGATTAAGTTCGTAAACCAAGGTACCAGTGTACATTATTTTAAGAGTCTCATGCGCCATTTGGCCTGGATTCTTTTCCCTGCACATGCAAGGGCACATGTATCAGACAAGCAGATGAATTGAAATAAAAACAGATGCAGTTTGTGTTGGATCTCCCTTTACAAAATCCCCTTCCCAAACTCGTTTTGAGGCTACAAGGAAATCTTGTTTCTGAACTTCTCTGATTGCTGGAGAACAGCATTCCAGGCACAGCATTTCTTTCCAGCACGGAAACATGTATGCAGATCCTTACCTGCCCCTTGCTGCCTTCCAACAAGGACATCGGCTCCTGCCATGCAGCCCATCCCCAGAATGCAGACCACAATGCCAATGAAGTGCACTGCCTTGTACCGAACCAGCAGGAAGAACCAAGATAATAATATCACAACTGGAATCACAAAACAATCTAGGAGCTGTAAGGGTAGGGGGGGAGGAAGAAAGAGAGAGAGAGAAAGAAAGAGAGAGAGAACAACAACTTTAAAACAAAGCATTGAGGTGCATATGACTACAAATACAGGCTGCTTCTCAAAACATAAGAGAGTTAAAACAGAAGGAAACAGACAGAAATACTTACCTTAGAAGAACTGTGTTCAAATGGCTCAGGGGCAAAATTCAAGACCCTGCCAGTCTCTTCTTAACCCAACAGTGTTGTGATTGAATCTGCTGGGTGCTAACGAGGCTTTTAGGACTGGGCCTCAACTGAAGCCGATGAGCACTTGCAAATGGGGGTCAGCGACCTTGGCAGAAAATGTCTGCTTCTTAATAACAGCACCACTTTATCAGTATTATTGCCATTAAAAAGATTCTAACAATTTCAGTAGCAGAATGGCTGTCAGTTATTTAAACAAATGCTACCACCCACATTGTTATTCCTCTTGCTGCTTCAGTGAGGACTCAGGGGTGTGCAAAAATAAAATAAAAGGAATAGTTCTAGAAGCATAATTTTAGGGTTAATATCACAAAGCTGGATAACAGCACTGTGTGAGCATGGGTGTATGGAGAGTTAGAAGTAGGTGGTCCAAGAATATAGTCGTAGACAAGAATAAAGGTAGTTTTGTATATTATAGAAAAAACCAAGTAGTACATATATGTGATGGAACCTAAACATTTGTGGCTTTCCTTTTGTACTTTTTTATCCAATACACAATGTGGATACTCAGGAGGAGATGAAGCAGGTGAATCTCCACTTCAAGTATAACCCAGAAATGCTGATATTTCTACTGTTGCTAGTAGCATTACTTACTACTACTGTGAGAAGTGCACCTCAAGAATCTACCCATGAAGCTGGATGCTAGCAGGCAAAAAATGAAGCCAGCAAGTGGAGCGTTACCATGAAAGACACTATCTTGAGTCTATTCACCCCCTGCTCAGTTTATCTATTTCTCTCTCCACACATACACTTACATACACACAGAATCGGCTGTATCCAACCCTGCAGCTCTGCTCATGCAACACACTATGGTGTGCACAACATAAATTCCTTTCCCTCTCCTGTCCCTTCCAGCCACCCCTTCCAGGTACTCTCAGAATCAGCTCTGGAGAGTTGGGAGGTCATCTGGTGCAGATTGCGGCGAACAAGTGGGGGAGGAGAGGAAACTGAAGTCCTGTGGTGAAAGTGGAATGATGCTAGTGCGCCGTTGGATATGAGCCACAGATAAAATTTCAAGATAAGAGATTCTGACTGAACTGTAGGAATAACTGTTCTGACAGTAAGAGCTATTCGACACTAGAATGGACTATCTAAAATAGTGGTGGGCTCTCCTTCACTGGTATGCCAGCAAGTTTGGAAAACTCAGCAGTGGCCAGAAGATTGGAGAAGATCAGTCTACATCCCAATCCCAAAGAAGGGCAGTGCCAAAGAATGCTCCAACTATCGCACAATTGCACTAATTTCTCACGCTAGCAAGGTTATGCTTAAAATTCTACAAGGAAGGCTCAAGCAGTATGTGGACCGAGAACTCCCAGAAGTGCAAGCTGGATTTAGAAGAGGCAGAGGAACCAGAGACCAAATTGCAAACATGCGCTGGATTATGGAGAAAGCTAGAGAGTTCCAGAAAGACATTTACTTCTGCTTCATTGACTATGCAAAAGCCTTTGACTGTGTCGACCATGGCAAACTATGGCAAGTTCTTAAAGAAATGGGAGTGCCTGATCACCTCATCTGTCTCCTGAGAAATCTCTATGTGGGACAAGAAGCTACAGTTAGAACTGGATATGGAACAACTGACTGGTTCAAAATTGGGAAAGGAGTACGACAAGGCTGCATTTTGTCTCCCTGCTTATTTAACTTATATGCAGAATTCATCATGCGAAAGGCTGGGCTGGATGAATCCCTAGCCGGAATTAAGATTGCCAGAAGAAATATCAACAACCTCAGATATGCAGATGACACAACCTTGATGGCAGAAAGTGAGGAGGAATTAAAGAACCTTTTATTGAGGGTGAAAGAGGAGAGTGCAAAATATGGTCTGAAGCTCAACATCAAAAAAACGAAGATCATGGCTACTGGTCCCACCACCTCCTGGCAAATAGAAGGGGAAGAAATGGAGGCAGTGAGAGATTTTACTTTCTTGGGCTCCATGATCACTGCAGATGGTGACAGCAGCCACGAAATTAAAAGACGCCTGCTTCTTGGGAGAAGGGCAATGACAGGCCTAGACAGCATCTTGAGAAGTAGAGACATCACCTTGCCAACAAAGGTCCGTATAGTTAAAGCTATGGTTTTCCCAGTAGTGATGTATGGAAGTGAGAGCTGGACCATAAAGAAGGCTGATCGCCAAAGAATTGATGCTTTTGAATTATGGTGCTGGAGGAGACTCTTGAGAGTCCCATGGACTGCAAGAAGATCAAACCTCTCCATTCTGAAGGAAATCAGCCCTGAGTGCTCACTGGAAGGACAGATTGTGAAGCTGAGGCTCCAGTACTTTGGCCACCACATGAGAAGAGAAGACTCCCTGGAGAAGACCCTGATGTTGGGAAAGATGGAGGGCACAAGGAGAAGGGGGCGACAGAGGACGAGATGGTTGGATAGTGTTTTCGAGGTTACCAGCATGAGTCTGACCAAGCTGCGGGGGGCAGTGGAGGACAGGAGTGCCTGGCGTTCTCTGGTCCATGGGGTCACGAAGAGTCGGACACGACTAAACGACTAAACAACAACAACTCCTTCACTGGAGGTTCCTAAACTGGGGTTGGATGGCTATCTGTCAGGAATTCTCTAGCTATGATTTCTGCATTGCAGGGGCTTGGACTAAATGACTACTAGTCCCTTCCAGCTCTACAGTTCTATGATTCTATAGATGCACACCAAGTTAACTAGACAAAAGGCTGTATAAGCAGGAAAAAATGTTTCTTGTTTCCTTCCTCAAAACCAACCCTCCAGCATTATAACTCTAGCAAGTGGTCTTCCTGTGTTCACAGTCTGGGCCTTAGAAAGTGGTGTGTGTGAGTGGGTGGGTGGGTAGGTGCAGAGCAGATTGTTGCTCTTGCCCAACAAACGTGATTCTTAAAAAGTGGATTTTTGTGGTACGGAAAATGATGAGGAAATGTACTGGATACTGTGGGATAACAGGTCATCTGGCAGTGACTTAGCAGTCCCCAAAAAAGAGCTTTGGACCCAACACTGTAGAATAAGGACCATAGTTAGAGATGTCAACAGGAGATAGGCTCTCTCTGTGTGTGTTGGCAACTGTTCCCCCATTCAGTAGCTAAGTTAAAAACTGTTTCTGTCAGAACTCTTTTCCTAACACTTGAGATTTCCAAGAGTAAAAGCTAAGAGTTAAAATAGCCCAGTGGTTAAGAACAGGAGCTATTAGCTGGGTAGTGCCCGATTCAATTTTTAACCAATTGATCGTCAGCAAACTGTCTCTCAGGCCTTTGCTTTAAGATAATAATACTGCCTATTTTATACATTGGTTGTAAAAAATAACTGAAATAAGCTTGTGATATGTTTGATCATTAAAATTCCAACATACATAAGGTTATATCCAATGTTAGTCCTACTCAGGAGTAAATCCATTGAAATTAATAAGCACAACTAACTTAGCTCCATGAGTCTACACTAAATAAAACTTAGTTGGGTAAACCTATACCAATAATTATTATAACAACGATATTAATAACTTTGCTCAGCATAAGAGAACATATACCAGTGCTTATCTAAGAGCTCAGGTTAAAATTCTCAGAGATAAAGCTGGAATTTTCATTTCTATGGGGAGGGAGAAATAATTTATAGCAGAGCAAAGCCAGCTCCCTTCCCTCACACTTGAGCCCTACGCCATCAGACTTCATGAAACAGTGTCAGCTTTTGACAGAATAAAAGTATAGTTGGAACCACCGTAGAGTGAATGGAAGCACCATTATGAATAACAAAAATGGCACAGGATATGCCAAGGATGTGAGGGCTCAAGCAGTCCCCAGAAACACAGGGGAGAAGAGAACTACTAATGAAGGAGCTCTGGGCTGGAAGCAGCTTCTGCATTTAAAATAAGAGCATTGATTTAAAAAGGCACACTTAGGCTACTCTGTGGAAAAATAACAAACAAACAAAAATAGCCTCAAGCGTCCCTCACAGCGCATTTCTTAATTTATGAGGAAAAAGTTAACAGAAGCTACTAATAGGCATGGCGTAAGAACTGTCTTACATCTGTACATCTTGAGGTTTTTTTAAAGCCTTTAAAGTTACAAAACCGAGCATATAAAGTACAATAAGCAAACTGTCATTTTTCTGGAACGGTTACATTACGTGGGAAATTATGTTTTCAGTTTAGAAGTACGGCAATTTCATATTTAAAAGAAACGTCCAGCTTCTCATCCCAGAGCCCCAAGAGGTATAAACAAGAGAAGTGTATAAACGCTGCATGAAAAACACTGCATTATTACATGTGAACCGAAGAGAAGAAAAATATAATGATCTCATGTAAGCTCGTGGTATAACATAGAAGTTTTGTCTTTGGCTGTGTGTGAGAGAGAGGGGGTACTCCATATAAACCTCTTGTGTTCATCTTACAGAATTATTTGTATCAAATATTTAACATTTACTGACATTTACAGAGACCGTTTGTGGGTACCATAGAGGTGCTGGTGGGCACTCTGGTACTCAGGAGCACTGCACTGATGACTCCTACTTTATATGTTTGCTCCAGTACATAACAGCCTTGGAATCTTTCCTAATAACCTCCCCACCACAAAATATTAGGGTATAAATCTAACATACAGAGGCAATACCAAACTACTTGCAAATATCCTAGAGTTGATTTTTCAAAATATAATTTTACATTAAATACTGCTGGGGGTTTTTAACGTGTAACTTAACTGCAGGGTATAAGACACAACATGTCCATTAACATAATTCAACATACATTTCTAAACATTTATGGAAACATTGTTTTTCTATTTATTCTCTCCAGGGATAGCAAGAAATACTTGTTCATTTGTTCACCTCTTTTGATGCATTTTTTTTTTTTTTTGCAAAGAAATACTTATATATATATATATATATATATAAAACAGTGCAATCTGTAACCATGAAAAATAATGGAGTATTTCCCCATTAATGTCAGTAAGATGTGGAACGCACCCTAGCTATGCAAAAATAAAAGGCTGGTCAGGTCTATTTGCTTTTCAATTAAGCATTATGGAGAAAGAGAACTGGCAAATTATATTAAGCTCTTTCCACCATATGTCACTGCCTGTCCTGCCTAATACAGTCCTCCTCTTCAATAGCTAAATTTAATATGATTAAAACAAGGGTGATATGATTGTTTTACATAGTGGAATGGCTGTTCTGTCTAGCCATTAAGAAACAGCTCATTTAAAGCAATAGAGCTGCTATTGTATTGATTAGGTCTGTGCATAATGCTGTGTATAAAGCTATTCTAAAGGCCTTGTGGCTGCTTTTTATCTTATTAATAGTGTTCATGTCTGGTTACTTAACAGAGCCAAGCTGTTATACAGCAATCTGGCTGACCATTGTAACCCCATGCAAGTGACCTTTTCCTTTGTGCAGATCAGCTATTAAGTGTAAGAAACAGACTGGGGAGGGAGGAAGGAAGGCACATATCTAGCTTCTATGCATAATAGTCCTATAATGAGCACTGAGATGGGGACAGGGGGCGGGGGACAGGTGTCTCATTGCCCACTCAAAAGCAGATCAATGCTACCAGGACCTTTAGAATTCAGCTTCTGGCAGTTTGGGGAAATAGGAGGGAAGGAAAGTTTCCTGGGCCATGTCCACTGACAACACTTGTAATGAACACCAAAACCCTCAACACTTCTGTCCCTTTAAAAAACCCATCTTTACCCAGAAGCTCCCTACTTATCATAGAAGAGTGAGGAAGGCATGTCCCAAACATCCTTCTCCCCGAAATACAGTGGCACCTCAGGTTAAGAACTTAATTCGTTCTGGAGGTCCGTTCTTAACCTGAAACTGTTATTAACATGAGGTATCACTTTAGCTAATGGGGCCTCCCGCTGCCGCTGTCGCACGATTTCTGTTCTCATCCTGAAGCAAATTTCTTAACCCGAGGTACTATTTCTGGGTTAGCGGAGTCTGTAACCTAAAGCGTCCGTAACCCGAGGTACTACTGTACTAAAAAGAGATTATCTTCTCAGCTTCACATTTCACAAAGCCACTTCCCTGATACATGATAAGTATTGTCATCTTGATACACCCCATAATGTTTCCCAGCTGATCACTTCCTCCCCTTACCCATTGTTGGTCCTTGGAAAGCAGTATAAGAATTAAGAGTTTGAGCATGCCTTTATCTTCATTTACTTGGGAAACTGCTACTGCTCTCCTTCAAGTTGAGTCTCATCCTGGATGAACATCAGCTAAATATAACCTGTCTGTTAAGTTACTGAATGTTCTTTACAGACAGTAGCCTTCTTCAGATGGTCTGGCACGGAGTTTAGTAAACATGCAGGGAAGGATGCAAGAATGAGGGTGCTAGCTCAGCCCTCATCATCATTCCCATCATTCTCCAGAAACAGGAGAGCAACCATTTATTACCCTGTACTCATTGAGGCTCTGTTCATGTTTTAGAAAGCTGGGAAATATTAAATGCACATCTGCTTGAGCACAGGAGGCTCCCCACTTCTGACAGCCACGCTCCAACTTGGGGAGGTGACAAGAATGACAATGGGGAGTGGAGCTAGCATGCTTGCTCTAGAGCCCCATCTCACAACATATTGTCTTTTTTTTAAAAAAAATAATATTTATTACTTTTCCAACAATTTAAACACTACAAAAAAGAAGAACAATGCAATACAAAAACACTACATAACACTAACACATTAAACTAACAAAACAAAACAAAAACAATTTAAAACACATCAACCAATTTCAGTATCTTATCTTTCATTCACTTATTTCAGCGACCTCCTCACACCTCCCTTTTTGTATTCCACCTCTATTAATTGTTTCAGCAATTCCTTTCCATCTTCCTCTGTTTTCTATCCTATAATTATCTTAACACATTCTAACCTTATTTTTTCCTTTAATACTCTATTAATTTATTTATACTTAATTCCTTATAACATTTCTACTAAAGCCATATAACTTCATTCCAACATTTTTCTAACATTCATTAATTTTACAGTATTTCCGTTAAAAATCTTTAAACTTTTTCCAGTCTTCTTCCACCGACTCTTCTCCCTGGTCTCGGATTCTGCCGGTCATTTCCGCCAGTTCCATATAGTCCATCAACTTCATCCTGGTGATCTTCTATCCGATGCTCTTGGCTCTTTTCCAAGTCCCTTCTGCAGATCTTCTTCGTATTTATTCAAAAACTTTACTTTATCTTCCACTGATCTTATTTTTATTTCCCTTCCTTTGAAACTGAAGGATAAACCTTGGGGAAACTCCCACCTAAAGATGATTTTATTCCTTCTCAGCAGGGCAACAATATCTCCATAGTTAGGCCTAAAATCCAAAAGATATTTCGGGACATCTTTAAAAATTTCCACTCTTGACTTTTGTACTTCTAGGTTCTTCTGCTAATGCCAACCCAAGATTCTATCTCTCTCTTCTTTAGTTCGAAGAGTGATCAAGCAGTCTCTTATTCTATTCTTCTCTTTTTTCTCTCCTCTTCCAAGTCTGAAGGCCCTCACAATTCTAAACTTTTCTTGGCCCAAGTCCAAGTCCCAAAAGTCAGCAAATTCCTGTGTGAGAAAATCTATCAAGCTTTTCTTCTCCAATTCAGGTAGGGCTCTGATCCTCAAATTCATCTGTTTTTCTTTAAGTTCAATCATAGCAAGCGTCAACTTAAGTTCATCAAGTTGCCTCTGTAGGGCTGGGACTCTCTCTCTCTCGAGTTGTGTTACTTTGCATTCAGCAGCAACGGCTTTCTCCCTGGCTTCTTCCGCAGTCTGCCGTATCAAAGTAGATTCCTGTGTCAATTTCTGGATGGTTTCTGTATTGGTATTCACCTTTTGTCCCAGATTATTTATACTTTCTGTAATTAAGTCAATTTTAGTAGTTGCAGCATCCACTTTCACATTTATCACGTCTGTTTTCTTGTTAAGCTGTTCCAGTGAATCATTTATCTTATTTAATGCAACCGCTAAGGCCTCTTCTGTCGACATTCCTCTTGGTTTTGAGTGTACTGATGCAAAAGCAGCAGCAGAAGTAGCAGGGAGGCCTGATGTTGAGCCTCTCCTGGGTTGCTGCCAAGTCCTCCCAGACCTTAATGTTTTTTCAGCAGTTGACTGGTCTGTTTTTCCCTTTCCATTTGCCATAACACTCAAAAGATTCAAGGTCAGTCCCAGAGTCTCACAGTTTTTTATCTTGCAGCTGGAAATTCCCCTATCCCAGCTCTTGTAAAGCAACCAGTTTCAAAAACTTCCACTAGGGGGGTACAGTTTCTATTTCTATTAGTCAGTAATGTCCTCTTTTAAACACAGTTCACACAATCCAAAGTTAGTTTCAGTTTTCAGTTACTTTTTACTCCTTTTTAAAAGCAGCCGGAAACAGTAGAAATAATGTATTTCTCTTATTTAGCTAGCTGTCAATGAACATTCTAAACGCTGTCAATGAACATTCCAAAAGACATCAGTCCTGCTAGCAGCCCGTTTCCAGGGTCAGAGCGGCGGTATTTTAACTCTCTTCGCTCTCTCCTGCAGGCATACTCAGTCCACGACTCCCCCCCTTCTCCTGCCTCCAAGGGGGGGGGTTTAGTGTTTTTTACCGATGGAAATTTAATCTTTTACAAAGGGCTTTCCAAGACCTCAGCTTGCAGCCTCATTGCTTCAGTCTATTTACAAAAGGGGAAGGCGGACTTTCTGTGTTGAACCTCCCCGTTACAATACCAAATTAGACGTTTAAAAATCCAATTCTCCCGCTTCAGCTCTACTCACGGGTAATTACTTTGAAGTCAAATTGTCCACAAGAAAAAGTCAGCACTCTCCGGCAACAGCTATGCGGCTTCGCTCCGTGGAAGAAGCAGACGATTCGAAGCACTGTGCCGCTCACCCCACGTCACTCCGGACCCCCGAAACCAGGTTTCCTCGCGAGTAGGGGAGGCGCAAAGGGTGCCCGCCGAATCCCACGCTCACAGGCTTCTCCCGCCTGTGATTTTTAGCGGGTCTCCGCCTTCGCCGTGGCGGCCAGACCCAGATTCCCATGAGGCAAATTCCTCCCGATCAGAGGAATTCCGCCATTACCGGAGGCACCAACCCAGAAGTCCTCACAACATATTGTCTGAATGCCTGAAGAGGGCTAATATCCATCTAGAACTACTTGGAAACGACTGTTCATTTTCCTTTTGATGCAATTCTGCTTTCTCTCATGCTGCTTTATCTTGAAATATTAAGAAAAGGCTTGGATTTGAACTCTGGAGTTGATTAAGCGGTTTTCCAACTTGGGAATTTTAATATGGGAATAAAGGGAGTCTGCTAAAATGTGTGTCCCTTCCCCGTAAGTAAATGCTGGATCCCACATGTTCGGACTTAGGATTATTTACATGGCTTGGAGTGGGAGTCAGTTATTGAATTTACAAAGGGTGTGCCTCTATGTCTGTCCTAACCCCACAAGAAAGGTGAGAGAAAGTGACCCTAATTGTTACGACGTTATAAATAAAGATCCAGAAATTTTGGCTGTCATAAGCCACTGCCAAAGGTTTGTGGTTGCTTGGACATTGTTTCTCACTCCTCTGAAGGACGGGGGTTTTATCTGCTCTGAGCACATCCCAAGTGCAGCACAAACAAAAAAATTACCCCCGCCTTCTCCCCAGCTCCATGACTGGGGAGAAGGCTGAGGTTTAATCCCATCTGCCGGACACTGATGGCCCACTTATCATGTAGAGCAGAACTGCAGAGCCCTGCTATTCTTTTATTTATTATTACTATCATAATACAATTTGCCATGCAGACATGGAGAGTGGGAAACAGTTGATTAAGATATCTGTTTGATTCATCTTGCAAGCCCAGAATACACTCCTATGATGAGGGGCAGAGGGAGAGAAAGGGGACAGAGAGCATGTGGAGCAAAATAACACCTTCCTCTCTGCACCCTCCCCCTATGAATTTCTAGAAGACCCACCCACACTTGTTTTAATTATTTATACTGCCATCTTCCTCCCCACCACAAGGGGTCAGTGCAGTCAGCATCTTAAAGCCTCTGACAGGGATGGGCAAATCTGTCAATTTCGGTTCCCTCAAGTTTCTCATATCTGCCCCCAATCTTATATTCAGTTCTCCACATTTCTGCATCAGTCTGCAATTTATTTATTTTATCAAATTTATATGCTGCCCTTCTTCTGAGGATCACAGGGCAATTTGCAGTATAAATTAACACGTTTTTGTATGCAGTTTTGCATACAAAATTGTGTATTACACATTTTTGCAAGCAATTTCTTCTTATGCATTGTAGTTTTGTAGTTTAGTTTCAGAGATATATTGATTTCTATGCCTACTTTCCCCTTAATAAGTGCATTTTTATAGACACTGGATAACTGCATCACAAAATTTGGATAAGCGTGAATTTTGAAGGATGGCTCTGTTTTTGGTTTCCCTATTTGGTGGGGAAGTGCAAATTTGAATGTGAACTGAAATGATTTCCTACCCCATCTCTATGGACAGTGCTACCTCTTTGTCAGACAAGGTAGGGATGGGAGCAATAAAGTAGGAATTTGTAAAGTCTCCTTTCCACAGCAGGCCAACCAGATCTGATGCTCTTGAACTTGCCTGTGTATGGGAATGCAGCACCCAACTGGATTATACTCTTCTTCAGATTTTGCAATGCATTTTCACTGCACAAAAATGTGTTTTTTATATATACACACACATAGTAAAAGATGCATATGAAATACAAATTTCACTGGTGAATGCATCAGAGAGTTTGTTTTTTACAGAAACAGCAAAGAAAAATGCATACAATAATAACACAAATTAATAATCATAACACAATGGGATGGAACAGGAAAGGAATGGCAAACAACAGGATGGAATGGGAAGCAATGTGATGCCACAGGATGGCATGGAACAGATCTATGATTAAGTGCAAGCGAGTCTGAAACTGGATGCAATCAACCCATTCCTAGTAAAAAGTCTCGCCACCGTCTCATCCTTTAGGCTCCATAAGCTCAGCAGAATGTACACAGAGTCTTAAGTGCCTTTGGCTCCCTGGTTCAAAGCAATTCATAAAACATATGCCCATGACCAAGATTGTTCCCAGCATTGCCTCAGATTATTTTATATGCCCTCTTATCCTCTCACACACAAAAGGAGGTGCATTACTGGATAGGCTCTGGAGGCAGGACCTGATTTCTCACACAAGGCAAACTACAAGTGAGATACAAACAGAAGACTGGAACTATTACAAATGCATTCAGAACAGAACTGCAAGTGGTAAAAGTGGGTGATCCCAACCACAGCCTACAGGGAAAGTCAAACCAACACCACTTGTGCATTGTGCTGTTAGGGAACTAAGCATTCACAGCAGTCAAAGGCCATCCTAGAAGAGGACAGCTCTAGTTTACAGCCAGGGATCACTGGGTTTAGCAAAATTCAACCACTGCATCTGTGCAAGGATGTTACAAACAACAGCCCCATTAATTATCAAATTCTATTTTTTCCCCTTTACGCACGCAGCACTGAAAAAAGGGAGCAGACAAATACATACAGGGCCTGGGTGGAACAGTAGGGAGAAAGGAAAGCACACAGAAAGCATGGGGGAGAGACACACTTCAGCACACAGGGTGAAAGAACAATAAAATGGGGAGTGTGGGAATTTGAGATCCTTGGAGGAAAGGTGGAATAGAAATCTAATAAATGTATACTGCAAAATGCATGGTGCATGCATTCAAACATTGGCATCCTTTTGTGGGTGGGGGAAGCAGCTTTGGGATCAATAGGACACACTGTGGGGAATGAGCTGGTTTCTTCCACTATCAAAGCAAAGTGCTGGTCAGCAAACCCCGGCTGGAATTAAACAAGAAACAGCTGAGCTGCTTCTCTGCCATTGATTTGCCCCCCACTCCAATTACTATCTTCTGTCGCCACATTTGGGCAGCTCATTAGTGCTGGCCGCAAGCAAACTGTGTGAAGCTCTTGCCCCCCTGGCCCCCCACAGCTGCCACTTGTCAGTGACTGGCCCTGAGGTACAGTAGCAGCAGTTGCAAGAAGGATTAAGATTTCGTCCGGAGAGGGATTTATCATCCATGCTACCCTCACCTCTTCTAATTGGCAATTTCCCCTCTGGTCTTCTTGTCTAATGTGACAGATCTCGGAACTGTCTATTCTCTCTCTGACTCCAGGCATTCACTACAAAACAGGGCTCAGAAACCCACAACAGCTTCCAATCTGAGCTCTTGTTTGAAATTACACCTTTGGAGGCCAAGAATATCCAAAATGGTCTGCAACATTTTTTTTCTAAATGCATCCACGAGCGATCATCTTCACTCTGCGAGACTGAATCCTATCAGATATAAATAAATGCATAAATACATAAGAACTCCTACTGTGAAAATGGCAAGTGCTATGGATGAAGGGAGCACTGCATCAGTCATATTTATTTTTCTCTTCTAAGTGGCAAACATATTGCTTTGCTTTTTGTGGACGACATTATCACACACAAACTTCATCGACAGACATATGCTCATATTTCCGATTTCAGAAATAATGAGTGAAGGTGCCAATATGTTTTTGCCAAAGAGGGAATGTGGGGAAAGAATGCAGAGAAAGAACTACTCAATAACATGTTAGTACCTTCGTACTGGTTGTTGTCTGATGCAAATGTTATCACTAGGGATGCTGTAATCTTCATTGTTCAGACATTTCACAATTACAGAGCATGGGATGGATGCACAATAGCCTGACCCACCATGAAATAGAAAGCCGATGAGCTATCTGAATTGCAATTTAAGCTATGCTGAAAGAATTATTTTGTCAATAGACATAGTAGCAAGCAGATAATCATATTTGCATTAGGTACGACTGAAATCACATATTCCTGTAACTACTCATAACATCCAATCCCTGCCTGCTTTTATGTATAAGTGTATATTGTTTTTATTTATAGAATTGGTTTTACATATGGAATTCTTTTTATTGTTCACCTTTTAACTGTGAAATCTCTTCCAAGATACTTATGGGAAGCAACTGACATCAAATAAATAAACATGTCTCTTTAGATTTTCACATGGTTGGAGTGATAGACTTTGCATTCTTGCCCTGAAATCACATGAAACAGTTTTACAGCTGCAAGGACAACATAAAACAAACATGGCAAGCAGATCATTCAGGGTTTGAATTGCTTTCCCCATGACTGCTGGCTTTGCGTGAATGTTGCAACCATATGATCACATGCTGGGTTGTTTTTTTTTTTACTGAACACATGTGGGTTGTTTGTTTGTTTTAACCTATCCTCACTCAGGAGGGACCTGGCCATGGAGAAGGGTCTCAGTGACCTGGGAATGAGCCATGTGACTAGCTCCACCCATGTTGTCACTTACTTCACATACAGATGACAGATACGTGAGATCACACCATGGAGAAAGCAGCTGTCAGTCCATACAAGTGGGCTAATAATGTGGGCACTCATCTATGTAATTTGTACTCACTCACAAGTATTTATAGATTCACATTTGGATTTGTAAATACTGGCTTTGAGCCAGTCATTCTCATTCTCATTCTCATTCTCTCTCTCTCTCTCTCTGCCTAACCTACCTCACAGGGTTGATGCAACTAACTACTTTTCTCTAGAGCAACATAAAAATAAGTCCATATGCTGGACTTCGGCTGCTGTGTTATTAAAAACAAAAGCCTGTTTTACTTCTATACATTGCAGGGGAAAGAAGAAAACCATCAAATTTCTTTCAACTGGTGACAAGACAAAATCAACAAAGTGGATCTTCAGTTTAGACTAGGCTGCAGAGATAAACCTTCAGTCCAAACCAGTGCTATTTTTCTAGAAAAAGAGGTGGTGGAACTCACCATGAACACCTGCCTTGTTCTCTTAGAATGGCAATGGCGCCCACCTGAGAGGTGCCGGAACTGAGTTCCAGTTGAAAAAATAGCCCTGGGCATTTTAAAGGCTGATAAGGCAAAACTGAGCTGACATATTTGGTAGTAGAGTAGAAAAAAATGCCAAAACATATGTTAACATTTTGTTCCTTCAAGTAGCTGCATGGAGCACATAAATATGTAATGGAATTAATTACTGAGGCTTGTCCAGAGACTAGGCCTGCATTGCGAGGCCATTTCAAGTCATCACTTGGAGCAGAAAAAATCCCACACCTTCTCTCTGCAAAAGCTGTCCTTCAAAAATCAATTCAGAGACTAAATCACTGCTTATTACAAGTGCCAATGGCAGAACGTGGGCCATAATGCTATTCTAGCACAATAGGAAAGAAAACCCAGCTAGAAAAGTCGATGTATAATGCATGACATTTTTAAGAGAAAACCTATAACATCAAATGAAGTAGAATGCTGGCACCTTCTCAATGCAGTACCAGGAACTGAAAGCCCGGAAAATATTTCATTTGCAGGAAGGCTTAACTGACAGATAACCAAAAGAAATCCAGCATTTGATTTCTTGTGGAGGGTGCGGGGTGAGCCTCATCTGTGCAACTGAGAAGCAAGAATTCTGCACATACTTAAGACTTCTTGCTCAAACATTTATTGAACTTTGTGTGGACCTACACAGGGGACACACCAACTGCCGGGATACATTTGTTAAATAATATCATACAGGGATCTCCAAAACAGCAGCAAGGTTTTTATGCAGACAAGAAAATGAGTGTAGAGGGTGTGCACTAATTAAATAACAGAGGACATTCTGTCCATATGCAATGCAGGTTAATTCAGCAAGATACTCTAATTTAGAATTTTTTTCATTCTGTTCCAATAAATATCCAGGAGTCATTCCAAGCATGTATTGCTTAGGCAGGTGTCTTGTGCCAATAAGTAGCACATGATGTTTTCCAGTCCCAAACAGATTACTGGACTGGTCAACTGTTCCTGAAATTTGAGATTTCACAGGACTTTCAGGGAGTCCTAAGTTACCTAGGCCTCCTCTTCACTGAGGTGGGAAACCAGGGGTGGGAAACTTCTTTCAGCTTGAGAGCTGCAGAGCCTTCTGGGAAACTTTCTAGGGGCCGCATGTCAGTGGCGGAGAGCCAGAAGCAATGAAGATGTATTTCACCTTTGTACTGTAGGATGTTGCTTCAAAAGCAAAGCATCACAAAATTTGGTTGCAACTGTTTTCTGAGTCAAAACATACCAAACAAATAGGAGGCAGGGGTGGGCAGTTTGGTGAATTTTCTGTTATAAGACAAAAGAGGGAAATCATGGAGGTATGTGTGCAGACTGTCAATTGGTATAAAACTATGGAAGTTAGGTCCATTTTGCAGAGATTTATCTAGGCTTTATTTAAGTATATATGTGTCTGTCAAATTCACAGTTTAAGGTACACCCTAAATGCATAATCAAAAATGTCATGTGGGAAGTATTTCCTAGACAAAAGCCGCTCTTAATTTTTATGCTTCCTCCAGGAAAGATCTACAAGCAGAAGACTTCCAGCTGGCATTGATAAAGGTAGCTTACCAAAGGAAATGTACTATCTTGCAACACATCTTCAAAAGAGGCTTAGAACTATTTTAAATTATAAACAAGATAATGCATCAAATTCCACTAAAGAGTATTTTGATAATTAAGTGTAGGTGTTTGCAGAGAGCTGCCTAATATTTCTTTCTTGAAAGCACCACAAGCTTAGTACATTTGCATATAAGGTTTTGCATCATGGAGCAAACACTTCATGTGAAAAAGGATAAACGCGGCAAGCAGATTATCTGCTGAAATGGTTCATAGACTACTTCACATTAAAGTATTGTAAATGAGATTTCTCATTTGTTGAAATTGCATTGCCATCAGCTAAATACAGATCCATTGCAATGAACTACTCCCTTCATAGTCACAGGTGCCATACTAATTGAAGGCAGTTCACACAAACAGGGACACTTTCTCTGTTGGGTGGTATATATTGCTGTCCCCACACAAGCAAACGTTTCAAATTTTGTTCCCGTTGAAGCTTCCAAACTGTCTTTAGAGGCAGCCCCATAAATAATGCATTGCACTAACCTAGAGGTTACCAGACCATAGGCCACAGAAGTTAGGCTATTCCTGTCCATTCAGGGACATAACTGGGCCACCAGCTGAAGCTGACAGAAGGCACTCCATACCACCGAGGACACAAGTGGTAGTAATGGATCCAGTAACACTCCCAAGCTATGCACTTGCTCCTTAAGAAGGAATGTAATCCCCTCAAGAGCAGACATTCTCCCATCGATCTGGCCTAGGGAACTACCCACTAACAGTGCCTGTATGTTATCTGGATTAGGTTTCAGTTGATTATCTCTCATCCAGTCCATTAGGAGACAAGACACCAGTCCAGCACATCCACTGCCACACATGTAGATGTAAAAGGAGAAATAGAGCTGTGTGTCGTCAGCATACTGCTGACAACACACTCTGAAACTCCAGATGACTCCACTCAGTGGCTTCATATAGATATGAAACAATATGGTGATAAACCTGAACCCCAAAGGACCACCCCGCCACTGAAGGCCCCATGGTGCCGAAAAACACTCCACAAGCATCACCTGCTGAAGATGACCATACAAGTAGGACTGGAACTACTGCAAAGCAGTGCCACCCATCCCCAACTTGGATAGCCTCACCAGGAGGTTGCAGTGGTTGATGGTATTGAAAGCAGCTGAGAGCTCAAGGAGCACAATGCCCTTGTCTGTCTCCTAACTGAAGTCATCATATAAGGTGACGGGGCAGTTTCTGTGCTAAAGCCAAGCTGAAACCTTGATCGCTCTCCCACACATTCCAGAGATTTTTGTACAGTATATTCCTTTTGCTGCAAGGCCCTGCCTGGGTTCACTGATGCAGTAACCTAACATCGGCTGTCAGTTCTGATGCAATTCTGTAGGCACTGCCCTGCCTAAGAAGCCATTTTGCCTGCAGGTCATCAGATTGCAACCACTCCCAAGAGTCCATACTGGCATGGATGAAATCTGATGCACCTTTGAAGGAGTTCCTCCACACAAACAGCTGTTTCAGAGGGTTCCTGTGGCAACTCAATTGGCCTAGTTCTTGTGTGAATCAGGCTCGGCTAAGTACACAAGACAAAAGGGGCAGTTTCAGTGACCTTTCTGCTAGAGATGAAGCTGTGGGGTTTCAGCATTTGAAGGTCTTCTTAAAGAAGGGAAGGCATTATCTGATACAACTGAAAGAATCAAATGAAAAAGCTCTGTAACTCTTGTGCAGGTTTATGCAGTTCTTCTAACTAGCTAACCTGACTGTTCTCTACTACCTCCCTTGCTTGCAGGAAGGTAGCAAATGTCCCCACCCAACTTCTTGCCACGTGACTACCCAGTGACTGCCATGTACACAATCGCTTTGTTTTCCAGAATGATATGTCATGTTTTTGGAGTATCAATTCCTTGATCCATACCAGACAGCTCTGGGCTAGGGATAGATTAGTCCAACCCAGGACTTGCAGTAGGGAGGCAGGGAAAAGGAGAAATTCTGGATGGAAGAACACCAGTCTGCATACAACTGTAAGCAATGAAGCAACTCAAAAATAAACCAACTAATAAGCGCAGTCTGAGTCTAGGTTCTTATTTCTTAGAGTCTCAGGCCTCTTGCCACAACACGATGTTCTGCAAAACTGTGACTTCAGTGTCACATCCCCTAATTCACAAGGATTTGGGTAGAAGCGGACTACCACCTACAACTGATATCTCATGCTCCCTTCCATGTGTTCAATGAATGTGTTGAGGGGCGCATGACTGCAGCGACTGGCCCTCCTCCAATCTCTATGTAGGGTTGCCAGTCCCGTCTTCAGCTACAGACTAGGGGAGAATGTGCTTTCAGCTTTACATACATAGAGCTAGTATGCACAGTCAGGACCTCTTGCACAACCATGTTCCCCATCACATGCATGTAGTGCCCATTTCTGCCCAATGTGCGAAGGAGCACATTGGTTCTACTAAGCAGAACCATAGTAGGTCTAGTGGGCACATCCTTGCTCCTTTCCGCAGGTTGACCGACTGGGTGGAAGGAAGCCTGAGAAGAAGCGTAAGAAAATGCAAGCAAAGTAGCAATGATTGGAGATCTTACCTGTACACTAGTAAAAGTGGTATACTGATAAGCTTTAACTACCAGGTAATTTGCTTCTATATCTATTATCCCCAGGATCATGTACTTCCACCATCTTCGTTTCAAGATTGCCAGTAAGTTTTCTTCTCCTGCATTGGGACAGGGAAAGAGGGAGGGGTAAAGAGTTTTAAAAGGATTAGATTTATAGCCATGACAATAATCCACTGGGTTTCATACAAAAGTGCTGCAGAAGGTGCTACATAGGATTACTAACAACCGGGGAAGGTCGAAGAAGCTCCTGCTCATTTACATACAAGTAAATTAAATATTCCTTACTGACAGCCACTGAGGCGAAGCTAAAAATAAATAAAAAAGCATCTCAGTTGCCTTTTCATTTGCCCCTTCACCTCCTGTTAATCCTGTGGACTTGCCCATGAGGGTCACACACACAATGAGGTGGATTTCCTCCCTTCTTTTTGCATAACTGGTAACTTGGCTTCCAAGAATCAATTCTGTGCAAAGCCAAAATTGTTCTCCAATGTCCTTGCAGAGGAATCCTATCAATCACACAATCCCCGATTCCCACTTTGTGAAGACTGCCAGTACAACAAGGACGACTGATTAAATCTACAGTTTCTAAAGGTTAAATTGTCTTAACGCTAGGCCAGGGATTATTACTATGTCTGATACAAAAGAAAATGAACATGCAGCTAGAGTTTGGGTATCAGGCTCCCTCCTTGTTCCTCTGATCTAGCAGGATTTCATGAGGGTTACAGTATGGACAATATGCTATTGCTGCAGATGAGGATTCTTAAAGCAACTTGAACATTCAGGATGAAATTCCTCTTCTCCAGCACTGGAACAACATCTAACCTTGCAGATGTTAGTGGAAATATTGTGCAAACACCAAAAGGAAGCTGGGGCATATTTCACTGGCCTTTCACAACTTGGATTGCCTAAACCAATTGTGTGATTCAAACGGCAATTTGTTCATTAGCAAATATCACCCGCCTTCTCAATAGTTAATAGAATCAGAATGTTTCCAATTAGAAGTGTAAAGGTTGCATTCTAATTATGTCCTGTTCTACTTACTACATTGAGATTGCAAAATTAAAAACAGGCACTGTTTCCTCCTCCCAAAATGAAGAAAAGAAGCAGTGGGAGCCGCAACAATGGTTACATTAAGTACTATGTCCAGATTAATCTGTCCAAATGATTCAACTGATATTTCTTTAAAAATAAAAAAATAAAGGCACTGGAATGAACCAGTCTGTTTTGCTGTATTGTCATATAATTCCATTAGCCTTTATTCTCTGAAAGAGTAATAAGCATAAAAGCATTATTTTCTTGCATAACATGTTATATTTGAAATATACAATACACTTGGCCATTTTCTGTAGATTTGAGAAGAATAATAGAATCATAGAATTGTAGAGTTGGAAGGGACCCTAGGGGTCATCTAGTCCAAACCCTCGCAATGTAGGAATCTCAACTAAAGCATCCATGGCATACTCTGCTTAGGTATAGTTAATTTGGCAAGCCGTTTTACTGCGTTCAATGAGGTTTACTTCCAAAAAAGTATTCATAGGACTTCACAGTGCTCACAGGCAAGGAAGCTTTACATGAGGAATGTTAGAAGGATGCTGGAATGAAGTTATGTGGTTTTAGCAGAAATGATATAAAGGATTAAGTAAAAATGGATAGTTAATTGGTGAAAGAAGAGAGTGTAAAATTACAGTATGTTAAGATAAATTATTGGGATAAAAATAAAGATGGAAAGGATTTGCTGAAATATCTAATTGAACTAGAATACAAAAAGGGAGGTGTGAGGAGGTCAAGGAAATAAGCAAATGGAAAATAAGTTATGGGAAGGTTTGATTTGTTGTTTTTTCCTTTTCTTTTTTCTTTTTTTTCTTAATTGTTTGTATTTTTCTGGTTGTTGTTTTTTTGCTTGTCTGTATACATGGTCTTGTTTTTTTCTTGCTTAATCTAGTGTTTTCTTTTGTAATTTTTAAAACTGGAATAAATATTATTTTTTTTTTTTAAAAAAGGAACCTTCACATGGATTTGCTTATTGATTATAATTAAGGGATGCACTGTACTTCCCAGAAGCATTTGGGGATTTAGCCTATTAAAGGTGATGCATAACCTGAAGGTAGTTTAAAAACATTCTCTCCAAAGTTGCCATACCAAAGTGGCAGATTACAGTACTGTTGCAGTACTGAAAAACAAAGCAAGGGAAATGGGCAGGTTCATTTTAAAAGCTCAAGTGAGTGTGTGGGTGGAGAATACTTAGGGAAGATTAATAATACTATGAAACATTGCCTCTTAGAACATTGCCCATGGTGAATCAACTGAAGCAGGCTTGTAGTTATGATTTCAATGGATTGTACAAGAGCCAGTGGCATATATGGGTTGTCACAGAATGCCATGGGACTTTGAGCAGTTCTCAAAGCCTGCCCAAAGCTGATTCTTGCTTTCTAATTAGCCGTTTTTATAAGATAGAAATTATCCCTTTACTATAAAAGCGACCACGGTCACAAGCAGCAGCATCTAAGTCAGATGATGTACATGGGTTGCTTACAGCGCCAACAACACTAAACAAAGGAACCTCCAATGAAACTCTGTAAGTGGCTGGATCATGCTTATTAACGGAGTAATACTTCATCCCTAACATGCTATTAACTTTAAGATCCCAACTGAATAATGAAAAGCAGGGGCAATATTAAAATACATGTATCTGCAGTCACTTTAAAATTCTGTATCATGAAAGGGTTGAAAACATGGGGTGCAATTTGACTGCACTGTTCTGCTAGAAGCCAGCACAAGGACTCCTGCTAGTGATATTCTTCCTTTCTTCACTTATTTTTTTGATATCACTCCAAATGTCAGGCTGAAATATATTTCATAGAGTCATAGATTTTAGAGTTGGAAGGGACCCCAAGGTTATCACGTCCAATGCCCTCCAATGCAGGAATCTCAACAAGATCATACTTGACAGATGGCCACCCAACCTCTGCTTTAAAACCTCCAAGGAAAGAGTCCACCACATCTCAAGGGAGTGTGCTTCATTGTCACACAGCTCTTACTACTGGAAAGTTCTTCCTGATGTTTAGTCGGAATCTCCGTTCTTGTAACTTGATGCCATTGTTTGGGTCCTGCCCTCTGGAGCAGGAGTAAACACGCTTGCTCCATCTTCCATGTGACAACCCTCCCTAAACTGTTCCTCATAAGGCTTGGTTTCCAGACCCTTTATCAACTTGGCCGTCCTCCAGCTTGTCAATATTCTTCTTAAATTGCAGTGTCCAGAACTTCAGGTGTGGTCTGACCAAGGAAGAATAGTGGTACTATTACTTCCCTGGATCAAGACACTATACTTCTGTTGATACAGCCTAGAATAGCATTAGCTTTTTTTTGCTGCTGCATCACACTGTTGACTCATGTTAAGCTTGTGGTCTACTAAGACACCTAGATCGTTTTTATGTGTACTACTGGCAAGCCATGTGTCCCCCAGCTTATATTTCTGCAACTAGTTCTTCCTGCCTAGGTGTAGAACCTGACATTTGCCCCTATTGAAATTCATTTTGAGAGTTTGGATCCAGTTCTCCAATCTGTTAAGGTCAATTTGAATCCCAATTCTGTCTTCTGTGGCATTGACTACTCCTCCCAGTTTCGTGTCATCTAAAAATTTGATGAGTATTCCCTCAATACCTTCATCTAAGTTGTTTATAAAGATGCTGGACAATAGTGGGCTCAGGATGTGTCTCTAAATGAATGAAATGATTGAGAAATGTCCTCCAGTCTGTAAAGATGTAGTGAGAGGTATGAATGTTTTGATGTGTAAGCAGGCTGGTGGGAACAAATAAGGTTGAAGATAACTTTCAAAATGGCAGACACTGCAGAGGTTTGCAAGAACCTCTAGAACTGTGAAGTTCAAAGTTTTCATGGTGCTTTGACAAGTGGGTAAAAATAAAGCAAAATGAAAAGAAGCCCTCAAAATTCCCAGCTTAGCATATGGTGCCACAGTACATGAATTTGTGTTCTTGGTCTTGCATTCAGGAACACATAAAACTGAGAAAGAGATGATTTGTAGCCTTTGCCATTCTGTGCTATTCTGGCTGTGGCTGGAAAGTGTGGTCTAAAACACCAGGAGGTGTCAGGTTACTTACTGAAAACTATTATACCTCATAAACAGATGAATATATGACTTTTTTGTGGGTGTGTGGGTGTGAAAGGTTCAGGTAGCTTGTTCAGATCACTGTTGTCAATCACAGCTTCCTCTTCAGCAGACTGAGAATAAGTGTACATTGTTGGATATAATGGCAGAAAGTCAAGGGTTAACAGACTTATTGTGCCAACAGCGCTGCGTAGGTGCAGGTATCAAAGCATGTATACAAATCTGTTAATCACAGGTTTCACTGAAAAAGTAAGGGCTCACCACAGGCGATAGTATTTATCTGAGGAACAATGGAAACTAAATTAAATGAAAAATGAATTCTGGGATGAATGCAATTAGTTAATCTCTTAAATGCACTCCCGCCCAGATAACCTCTCACCCAGCTGTCAACTGTCTAAATCCCCACCTACTCCAGTTGGCAATCGAAGCTCTCTTGACATCCCTCCCCTCCTTGCCTTAACATACAATACTCCAAGTGATCACCTCCTCTCTCGCCTCCATGCTCAAGCCCTAACACAATTTCATTACATAAGTACATATAAGCATCTGCCAACAGCTCCAGGAATAGATCTTTATGAAAACTGCAGTGTCAGTGGCCCAAGACATATTATTCTAATGCTATGAAAATTCAATTAAGTTTTCCCCACAAATATTTTGGGAAGAGTCAGTCCCTCCCTCCCTCTGTTCAACATTTCATTTATTAACGTAATTCTTACATATTTAAAAGCAATAAAAGCTAACAAACTGAACATCCCCATACCCCCTTTTACCCAACCTGAAGGCATAGTTCAGATCTAAATAATAATAAAAGGTAAAGGTAAAGGGACCCCTGACCATTAGGTCCAGTCGTGGCCGACTCTGGGGTTGTGGCGCTCATCTCGCTTTATTGGCCGAGGGAGCTGGCGTACAGCTTCCGGGTCATGTGGCCAGCATGACTAAGCCGCTTCTGGCGAACTAGAGCAGCGTACAGAAACGCCGTTTACCTTCCCGCTGGAGCGGTATCTATTTATCTACTTGCACTTTGACGTGCTTTCTAACTGCTAGGTTGGCAGGAGCAGGGACTGAGCAACGGGAGCTCACCTTCTGATTGGCAAGTCCTAGGCTCTGTGATTTAACCCAATACTAACATTCATATAAGCACTGAAGTGGAGAGAGCCTGAAAGTTGCTGGTGTCAGTATAGAGGAAGATGTTAGCACAGATGTACATTACAGAATGTGGAAGGTATAGTTTGCCCTGTAGAGTCTTTGATCATGTGCTGGTTGAACGGCCAACAGCCCAGCATAAAAGTCCTTCTCTCTCTTTTTTTGCCCTCTGGCCACACAGAGTTTTTGCTTCAGTTTTTCAGAAAGTGCTTTGTCCCAAATCACACACATTTTAATACATTTAAACCCTTAGATTCTATCCAATTTCTAGCTATCAAGATTTTAGCTGCCCTTAATATAATAACCCTTGGTTGTCTCCATTGTACACCCAATAATGCTATTTTGGGAGGGTTTTTTAAAAAAGGTTTCTCCACCCCCCCCCCCCGCCCAATATCTCATCCCAGAACCATCCCAGCTACTTGCTCTTTTCATCATGACTTGATGAAAAGGCCAGAAATATCTCTGAAGAAATCCCCTGACAGTTTTGCTGTGGCAGAACTTATCATCACCAGCTACTTTTTCCGAGCATAAATCACTCTGTTCCAGTGCTGTTCAATCAAACCAAGCTGAAGTAAGTTAGTGCTAAAAATGAATCGACAGTCGTGACATCTGCCAGCCTTAACTGCATAGATGGCGCTGAGACTATGATGGAAATGAAATCAGCTATGCATTTATCTGACATTTACATTTTCAGCACTCTGCCTCCATCCTTTTGTCTTTCTTGGTCTGCCCTACTAAAATAACACTGTACATTCATTCGAAGCAGTTATTTGCAGAAATGCCAAATGGGAAACCACCCCAGTCAGACTCGTCACATTCACAAACCACAAGGAGTCGGTTTAGTAGTAAGTCTCTGCAGAACAAAAAAAAAGGTAACGTTAAAGGAAGCTGCAAGGAAGAGCTATGCAGAGGTGTGGTGGATGCTGAAGAATGGATTTGACACTTCTTTTGGCAAACTAACATCCTGCAAAACAGCTGTAGTGAAAAAGCATTAATAAGCACAAAAAGCATTACTGGTAATAGAGCAAATCCTATGCAGAATATTTCAGCATGTGGTATACGATACACAGAATTTGGCCTATTAAGGATTTATTATCAGAGCATTTAGATACCTATTTATTACACAGTGGTACCTCGGGTTAAGTACTTAATTCGTTCTGGAGGCCCGTACTTAACCTGAAACTGTTCTTAACCTGAAGCACCACTTTAGCTAATGGGGCCTCCCGCTGCCGCAGCGCCGCTGGAGAACGATTTCTGTTCTCATCCTGAAGCAAAGTTCTTAACCTGAAGCACTATTTCTGGGTTAGCAGAGTCTGTAACCTGAAGCATATGTAACCTGAAGTGTATCTAACCCAAGGTACCACTGTAATAAAGAAGTGCCTTTTAAAAATACCATTTCCCCTTAATTCTGATTCCACAACTAACACAATATGATTGCATCAATCAAATGTTGCATAATACATCTGCAAAATACACACAGTCTCAGTAGCGTAGGTAGCCAGAGTTGGTAGGGCGCCATGGGGTTCTGTAGTGCTGCACAGTGGCTGCTGTGCATTGGGGGTTGGGATTCTGGGTGGCAGGGAAGCTTGCAGGCAGCAGTTTATTGAGGTTGCAGTGCAGTGGAGCCACTACTTGCTGCCTGTGAAATCGGAGGCCGATTGTTGTTGAGCCCTTCTTGATTTGCCAAAAAAAGCTCAACAACTAGGGTGATCATCTCCCTTGCACAGGTATGGTCTGCGACTGTCCAGAGAAAGCCTGTGTCCATACACCCTGTGTTAGTACAAGCTCTTTGGAAAGACCACCTGTACTAGTCAGGGCTAACAATTGTGGCTGGTAGTCACCAATGGTTTACTCAGAGAAGTACTACTGAATTTAATAGACCTAAGCTGCCGTGTTCATTAATTTCAATGGGCCTCATCTGAGTAAAGCTTCATCAAATATCATCCCATGAGTAGATGTGAGCTCATTCCTTCACCTTTGTAGGTCTCCTCGGGTGACTGAACCCAAGCAGTGCTTTTGTGAGGATTATTGGTGAAAAACCTTCCATGGTGCTCATTGAGAGGGAGGTGGCCAGATGCCCAGAATGAGTTTTGGGGATGCTTTATCCCTAGCTCATATGTCACCTGAACTCTTATTTAAGCCTGGGAGAGTCTTCCGCTCCAGATTTAACAATTGTGTAACAACAAATAAGTGCCGTTTGTTTTACTGAGCACAGGAAAGCACAACGTGTCTATTAATTTATGTGGATAAATAAAAATAATTCCCTTGTGGCTATTCTCTTCTGCTTTCCCAAACACTTCCGTATATTATACTTTGTGAATTCATTACTTTTTAATGCCATTCTGCTGTTCCACTGTGCCATATTTTGCTTCCACCACTTGGGAAAGGAAAGAAAATGGAACAAATAGAATAAAAAATTATCCAGCAACTTCAGTTTTGCTGTGGATCTTTCTTTGCCAGAATAAAAGCAGACATCGGTTTTCTTTTCAAGGTTTTTGCCTTCTAGCCTCTCGTAATTTGATAAAATATCTTGATTACTGACTGCAGGGCACAACGGAGCTTTGTTCTCTGCTGCTTCCTCACTCACTGCCCCCAAGGTAATAGCCAAGATCAAATTCTCCAATAGAGGAAATAATTTTGGTAGATACAAATGGGGGGGTGAGGGGGGGATAGGCATTAATTTATTACGAATATAATTTAAAATGACAGTCTTGTGTACAGGTCATTGACACAGGCAGGTCTTTAGAAAAGTGTGTGGCGATACAACTATACTTCGAAAAGCAGATTAGACCAGGTATAGACAAACTCAGCCCTCCAGATGTTTTGGGACTACAACTCCCATCATCCCTGACCACTGGTCCTGTTAGCTAGGGATGATGGGAGTTGTAGTCCCAAAACATCTGGAGGGCTGAGTTTGCCTATGCCTGGATTAGACAAACTCATGGAGGATAAAGCTCTGAATGGCTACTAGCTTTGAGGGCTCTGTTCTGCCTCCACAGTTAGAAGCAGTGATGTTTCTGAATACCAGTTGCTTGAAACCACAGCAGAGTAGAGAGTGCTCATATGCTCAAATCCTCCTTATGGGCTTCCCACAGGCACCTGGCTGGCCACTGTGAGAACAGGATGCTGGACTAGATGGGCCCCTGGCCTGATCCAGCAGGCACTTCTTATATTCTTAAGTCTTCTTATGGCTCCCACACTGTCATGTCTTGTGCTGTTTTTATCCCAAATTCCGTAACTCCACACTGCCTTTCTAGAGACAGAATCTTAATGCAGTACTTCCAAATACAACCACATGTCAGCAACTGGCTAGACGACAAAGAATGGTGGAAGGCGACAGCTGGAAAGTCCCTCAGAGAAGCATCAAAGGAGGAATGGCGGGAGGCTGCAGTCAGGAAAGCATCAGAGCGGGAAGGCTCCGAGCCAGAAAAGAGAGGACAGAGGAAGAAGAAGGGCAGACAGGCTGGAGGCTGTGCAAGCAACAGGTTTAAGTGAGACTGAGCAACTGATGAGAAGGAGGAGACTGAGACTGCAACAGATCCCCAGCAACCTGCCAGTTCCACTGTTTCCATCTCCTCTCCTCCTCTGTCCCCAAGAACGAGGAGGGAGTTGCATGTCGTATTTGGCTGCTATATGTTTGGATGATGTTTGGGCCCGTTGCCATCACTCCTGTTGTTTAAGAAGAAGGAACTGCCCCAACACACAGGATAAGAGCAGTCTGCTGTTGTTTTAACATTTACATATTTTTGATCTTTTACAACTGTTTGTAGGAGTGTCAGACAATTAAATATATCTGATGGCTATTTGATTATACAGTGACTGTGACATACAGCAGCACTGAGGGAGTGTAAAAGCCAAAGGATTAACTATTTACAAGCTAGAAAAAACAAAGAAACATGGGTGTAGTAAAATAAATGTGGATGACGGCATGAACAAACTGTAATCGTGTTGTGTGATTCCTGTCCTACTTTCTTTCTCTTGAAGCTCCTGGTAGCAGGAAGTATATTAAGTCACATATAGCGAAAAATACATTTTCAAACAGCGTAAGCATAGGTGAAACCGCAACAACTTTTGCCAGGCTGAAAACAGAAAGAATAAAGAGAAACAATTTTTAAAAAAATTAATAAGTTGACATCAAAAATGAAGAAGGTAGAAATAAAGATGTCCTTGAAGGGTGCTAGGAAAACAAAAAGCCTCGAAAATGCTTAAGATGCCAATACCAGTTTCTGTACTTTATGTCAAGACAAATGGAGAACGAAGCACCAGAAAAAGACCTCAGAAATGGGGTTGCATCAAAATGCATAAACCTTCTCCAGAAATGGAGAGAGCCTGGAAATGGCCTCTGAAAGGTACCCAATGATAAAGTTGTAGTAGTGCCAATAGTTCAAAGACTAGGTTGCAAATGCCATTTTTTCCTGGTCATTCTTTGATCTTCTGGGATGTCTCCGCTGAGAACGCAATACAAGGTGGAAGCGAAGGAACATAAGAAGTTTCTATACAGGAAGTTAAGAAGCTGCTCAGACTATTTGTTCATATAGCCCAGTATTCAACGGGGGGAAACCCCCAAGAAGCTGTGTTGCTTCCTGATGACAAGTTTATTGAGCATTCATCTTGAACTGTGTACACAAAGTCTGCAGGGAGGTTATATATGCCTGCCATTTATTGAACATTCATTCTGATTCATTTGCGGGGAATTTATTTGAAGTTGCACCAAGTGACTGTTATCCCACACTTCCCAGTGTATTTCTCACTGACTGCAAAACCCATTTCAGGAGGTGGGGTGGGGTGGGGGGGAAGCAGGCTTATTGTACAAGACTGTAAAATCCACTTTACAAGTGTAGCCTGAACTTGTAGGTGCGCAAGTGAGTTTTATTTGCAAAGTAACTGCAGTCTGGAAGCGGCCTGAGTAGGACCACCAGTCTATCTACCTCGGTATTGCCTACACTGACTGGCAGTGGCACCTAGTACATCACCCTGGACACCCCCAAAGAGCAACAAAACCCAAAGGGCCTCATGTCAGAGGTGCCTGTGTGATACAGAAGCAGTTTCATGTAAGAAACCCAGATAGCTCAAGCTGTTCTGCATGCTGTGGGGATGGGGGAAGATGTTATGTGATAGAGTGAATACTCAGAGAATCTGAACTCACACCATATTTGAATTCAATCAACCAGCAAAGGAATTCAGACATTCATTAGTAAATTGTAAGACCCTCACCATCACAAGTTGCTCTTATAAGCATCTGGGTGGCAAAGGGTTGCCTGGTGTGATCAGCGAACCAAATCATCAGCGAACGTTTTGTTCAATCAATCACATACTTAGAAAATGCTCAGGGTGCATCGGTTCTCATTCATTACTGATGCTTTACAACAGTCCCAGAGATGCCACCATTATGCAAATCAGCTGGAATCAGGGTTTCTCTTCACCTGTTTACCTGCCTATACTGTGGCGAAAGCCTGCAATTAGCTCAGTGCTTCAGCAATTACTCAGCACTTGAGAAACAGGCCAGTAACACACCTTCCATTTTATGGGCTCTTGTTGTGTGGCTCATCAGTGAAATAAAGCGAAAGTGTTGCTTTCATAGTTTAAGTAGTGGATACGTAAGCTGATGCCTTGAGGCTCAAACTACTATTTGCTTGCAATTTGTACACACAAGGAAGGAAAAGCGAAAGCAAATCAGTTAAATTCTGCCAATCTTTCTCCCAGCAAACATCAACAAATGTACATTTTGCTAGATCAAAAACAGTTTAAATAGGAATGCTGCCCCTTGCCTGGCACAGAGGAAGAATAATAAGTTCAGAGCTGAGGAATCAGATGTCACAGCATGCAGAGTGATGGATAGGTAGGAAGCCATGTTTGCCAAGGGTGATAAAGCAGTCCTACAGTTTGCGAGAAGAGCCAGTGGTGAGCTATTAAGGATGCAGTTAATGGTATTCCCATAAATCACTTCATGACATTCAGCAGGAAAGGAAAACAAGCTGCTCTGTAGGAAAGAGTCATCAGTAGGCATTTGGTGTAGAAAGGCAAAGGAAAAACGGCTCCTGCACCCGTAGCTCATTTGCTGGCCTCACGGTGTCTATTTATGATCCTTGTCAATTTCACATGATGTTGCTGTTATCAACATCGTCATTAGTTTTCTGCTCTTTGCCACAAGGTCCCAGGGCAGGTTATAACAGTCTAAAATTCTGCATTAAAAACAGTTAAAGCAAATCAAAGCCACAAGAATAGGGTGGGCCTCGAAAGCACATATCTCAGGTGTCAAAGGCCAGGTGAAAAAGATGCAGCTTCAGCATATGATGAAGGTGCAGATGCATCTCTGTGGGGAGGGAATTCCACAGCCTATCAGGTGCCACAGAAAAGGCTCTCTGCCAGGTTGTCACCCCTTTAAATTCTGAGGATGGTGGAATGAACAAAAGGATCCCCCTCTGCTCACCTTAATACCCACGGGGGTCTGTAGGGAATGAGACTTTTCAGGTATTTTGGGCCAAAGTTATTCATGGCTTTAAACACTAATGCGAGCACCTTCAGTTCAGTCTGGAAACCAACTAGCAACCAAATTTGAAGTTTTAAAACAAGGGTTATGCGTGTTTCTAAAGTGAAATCTAGCCAGTAATCTGCCCCACTGCATTTTGGACCAAACTGAAGTGCACTGCAATAATCCAGTCTCAAAGTTACCAGAGCATGGAGTATCATGACCAAGTCACCTCTGTCCAAAAGGAGTCATAGCTGGCAAATTGCCTAGAGCTGGAAATAGGCCCTCCAAGCCACCGGGGTCACCTGAGCCTTAAGTGATAGCATTGGATCCAACCTATCTGCCCATGTCCTGATGATAGATTCCAAGTCCCTTATTCATGGTCAAATTCATGGATTTTATGCATAATTCAATCCATTTCAGCATTAATCTGTGGATTTTTTTAAAAAAAAAACCTATTCTTAAAATACATATTTAACAAGAATTCTGATGCATTCAAAATGTTGAAAACCACATTGCTGCATTCAGAGAAGTGGTATGTTCCAATCAGCACATCAGTCAGGGAGTTGCAATCCCTTTGTATATGATTTTGCAGCTTGAGTTCTTCAAGCCCACCCCCCCCCGCCCCACTGTTAACTGGAATAAAGCTGAAGCATTATCTCTCAGCCTAACCTACCTCACAGAGTTGTTAGGAGGAGTTGTTATAATGGAGAGAAGGGAACCATGGAGATCCTTGGAGAAAATAATAAATAAATGGACTGATTAAGTGTGTAGTCATACTATATCCATGTGTTCTTCAAACTGTATCAACACAAAAGCACGTCCTGAAAATGTGCAGTTCTTTGCAACCTTACTGCAGCTGAAACACCTGCGGCACTGCTGGGGCAACACCTTTGTATCTGCCATCTCCTTTTTAAATTGCCCACTAATTGGAAAGAAGCACTTTAACATTACAGTAAAATGGATTTCCATTTAAATTAATTTCTGAGAATATTAGCAATAAAATCCACCCACCACAAACAAGAAAACAATAAAATCATAAAGGAGATAAAAACAGGAGACATGTGCAGTTATGCAGTTCCTCCCTACTGAAACAGTGCAAAAACATAGGCCAAATGGTTACAGACAACTCACTGTATTATCATATTTTATGCCAGGAGAAGGCAAGCAAAAGCCACATCCCTTTGCTGTAGTAATGCTAAGCCAAGTGACGGCTTAGCGTGAACATGCAAGCATACAGGCTTGCAGAAAGACAGTCGTAGCCACTTTGTTCCTTCTTTGGTCTTGCTGCTGCTGTGTGACTGTGGGATAAGCCATGCTTTGGTTTAGTATGTCATCTAGATGGAGGCTCATGGTTTATCTTTCCCAAATAAACCAAGAGTGGTAAGCCATGCAGAAAACCTTGGCTATAGCGTGTAGTTTATCTGGAGCAAGATAACCCACAAGCCTGGGTGCAGACAGCAGTACAGCAGCACAACAAGGGGAAGACAGAAGTGCCCACTATCTCCTTTCTGGGATCTCACACATTTGTGTTAAACCATGGTTAGGCTTAGTGTTATGTGCAAACCAGGTCAACATCAATTTTGATTCAGTAGCAGAAAAGAGAGTTCTTTCTGTAATAACTGATAAGGAGTTCTTTAAAAAGAAACTCACATCAGACAATGAAAATCTTTCATAGCAATATGCAAGCCAAGAGTCTAAAAAGCTCCACATCCAATGAACTATTTTTAATTTCTGCCCCCCTCCACATTTCCTCACCACGCTTAAGGGAGAGGAAAAGGACTTATCCTTTCACTTGGCTGCTCTGATTCAAACCTGCACATGTTAACTTTGAAAATAGGATAGTTTTAGGTCTGTATTTTACATAGGTGGGAGTGATTGAAAGTGAAGGATAGCACTAGAGATATAAAAATGCCTGGAGCTGGGCATGCTTGGCAAAGGCTCGTGTCTCCCACTGTGCATGAAATTACATTTCAAGCACCATCGTAGCAGACTCCTTGTCTCAGAATATCCATCCGTCAGTCACAAAGGTCTTGCCAAAGTTTCTGCTAAAGTAAACTTCTCATTGCTAATCATGCCCATCTTCCAGGTGGCATGACTACAAAGGAAATGATCTGATCTCAATCAAAGGTGTGGAAAGCAAAAGGGCATGTGTCTCCTACACAAGTGGGCCAGGGCCAGGAAACAGCTAAGGATGCTTTGCTCCAAAGTTGCCCAGCTGACATACTCTCACTCTTCTAGTTTGCAAGTCTGCAAAAGCCCTGAGCAATAAGCATATGTATGGACTGCTGTGATGTTCATTCATTACCTGGCAGTAGGCAAAGTTTGTGTGCAAGCCTGTACCTTTTACAAAAGCCAGCCACCACAGAAAGCATTAGAGGTGTCCTTGGCAGTTGCAGCTGTCGGAGTGGCATGGCTTCCCCAAATGTGTCAGTGCTGGTTACTGAGATAGAGAGGGGCAGGGCAGTGGGGAGTTTGATGCTTCTGATGCTTATGCCTGCACTACCCCATTGTCCCTGCTGCCTTGCCCCTTCCCATCTCCCTTGCAGAAATCAGCAGTGACGCACAGCATAGGGAAGCCAGCTTAGCGACACACCTGCCTGTGCTGCCCCTTGGGCTCCAAGGATAAGGAATGAAGCAAAGGGCAAATTCAGGCAGTGTAATCAATAAAGGTGATTGGGGGCTTCGGTACATTGAACCCACTTCCCCAAAAGATTGGACTTTTTGCAATAAAGCAGGTGATTGGGAAATGCACTGGAAGGTGCAGGATTTCCTTGGCACTATGTCATCTAATCTTCCCAAAAACGAATCGGAGTGAATGCGCAATAAACATGCCATCTGGAAGCACCAAAAGAGAAGAGACCCATTGGATCTGCATACATTTATTCTATGTGCAAGGGCAAAGGAATCTCCCTTCTACCAAGTCAGACCATTGGTCCACTAGTTCAGTATTGTCTGCACCAGGGGTTAGGGAGCCTGTGGCCCTCCAGAGGTTGTTGGACTCCAACTCCCATCTGACCCTGCCAGGCTGGCTATTAGTCAGGGATGACGGGAGTTGTATTCTAGCAATGTCTGAAGGTCCATAGGTTGCCCATCTACACTGACGGCTAGAAGCCCTCCAGAATTTAAAAGACAGGGCTCTTTTCCAACCCTCTGTGGAGATGCTGAGGCTTGAACTTGAGACCTTTGGCATACAAGGTATGCAATTCAATAGTAGGATAGTTCACAGGTAGTGCTGCTGGTTCAGGAAGGAAGTCAACCAAGAACAAATAGGCAGAGCAGGGAAAGGCAGGGCACAGCAAATTTAAGCCACAGCTGGGAAGCTGTTGAGCAGAGCAGATTTCCAACGGACCTGGGGAACGGGGAGGACAAATCAGCAAAAATCTCTTCTCCCCGCTTCCTCCAGCAGGAGATTCTCGTAAGTAGAATTTTGTTCAGAGGAGCCCTGGATCCAGCTACTTATTATTTTTATATCTGTGCATTTTTAAATGACTGCTACTTGCCCTGAAACTGGATATGACAATAATAACTGTTATTAAGCCTCACTTAATAACTTCAGCCTTTCATTTATTTGCCAAGACATTGCAGTGTGTTGGATGAACTGGTTTTATTGAGATTTTATCCACCATGATGCAATTTTATACTGAGTTTTATTGGGTTATTTTGTTTCTGCATTCTGATTTAAACAAACTGTGGTGGTGGTGGTGGTTGTTTCCCTTTTAAATTACTGTATGCTGGTAAGTCAATCCTTTAACTACTAGGTACAAATATTTCCTTTTCATCAGCACATATTTTTCTTTCAAAAAATGAACAGCATGCCATCTTTCACCTTTTGTTTAGATCCAGTTTACGTACAATACAAACAAATGCTTCTTTATTCTCCTTGCTCTGTACCAGCCATCTTGATAGATAGATAGATAGATAGATAGATAGATAGATTCTTTATTGTCATTACACAAGTGCAACATTGCACAAGTGCAACGAAATTGGATGCCATCCCTTCCAAAGCAGTGGAAAGAGCCATGTTCTCCAAGACAGGTGTTCCCAAATTGTGGCCTGCAAATTGTGGTACTGTGCAGCATGAACAGGCATTGTGGTCCACCAAGACCTTCACCAGTTTTCAAGCGGTCATAGACAAAAACAAAAACAAACAAACTTGGGAACTGCCACGCTAAAACTTTTCTGCTTGTCCTGAAGGGCTGTTGTTTAAGTATTACTTTTCTGTAACTATTGTAGACTGGGCAACAAACTGCTTTGGGACACTAGGCTGCCATGTCAGACAAGGAAAGACCAACCTGGCACCTGCCCATCCACTGGCTAAAGAAGGAGCTGCTGGGGGCTCCTCCTCTTCCCTCCGTGCCAGAAAGAACAATGCCACTTGCCCTGGGACTGCAGACCTGAAGGGCAGTACGTTTTGGCCTCTGCCATTGCCAAGGGTCCAGGGGGTCACAGGGAGACTGCTTCTCTTGTCTGCCAGGATGAAGATTCTCACAAGGGGAGAACACCCTGCTCATCTGTCAGTGAAAGAATCGGAAGCTACAGGAAGCTTGGCTTTCTTCCTCTCTCCTCCCAATCCCTTTTCCTTTTGTGTCATCTTTTAGGCTGCAAGCCTGAAAACACAGGCATGTATTACTGATAATTGTTTCAGCTGCTCTGGAAGCCTTTTTTGTTTTTGGCTGAAGAGGGGGTACAAATATTTTAAATGCACAAAGGGTAAGTTGAGTCCTCTGCATTCAAAGTAGCCAGGTGTGTTGTGATGCTCACATAACACATCTAACATGTCACATAACCAGGCAGGGCTGAGATATGGGTAGGATACAGAAGAACTGGAAGCAATTCATCTACACAGCATCCCATGGATATTTCAATAATAACAGGATGAGCTTCATTGTTACTAATGAATACACATTATTTTTGGTTAACACTAACCAATAATAATAACAGCTGTAAGAACAGGATTGCACCTGGCATGATGCATAGCAGGGCAGACCAACCTATCTAGCTTGAAACAGGACCATACTGTGCTACCCACTTTCTTCACAAGGAACACAATTAGAGCTGTGTGGCAGCAGGGGAATTTTATTTTACAGATATTCCATCCCTATGTATTCTAACAGCTCTCAGCACCCTTATCAAACTACACCTCCCAGGACTCTCTGGGGGGAAGGAATGACTGTTTGAAGTGGTGTCATAGTGCTTTATGGCATGAAAGCTGTGAATGCACCCTAGTAATAATGGGGCATGTGTTCTTTCTCATGTCAGGATGAGGAAGTGGCTGGGATTTCCGCACCTTTTCCCACCTGGACGCAGGGTTTGTTTCACCCCCAGAAAAGTGAGGCGAATGCACGATGTTCTGATCAGGCATCCCATTCCAAAAAGCCAACAGCATGGACCTCAATTGTTTGCATTTAGTTCTCACAGACAGCAGGCCTTCTGCTACATTCCCAGCATCTGCTCGCTCTGGAGATCCTTCAATGCCCAACTCTGTGGAGCTGCTGCTTGCCAGAGTGGGGTGCCTGTTTCCGCTTTGAGGGACAGAGGGTAGGGAGGTGCCCTGCTGCTGCCCTCCTTTCATTGAGAAAATGGAGAGGTTGTCAAGCTGCCAGCCTGTCAGTAGAAATAACGTCTGTCTTTCAGCACCTTATTTGGGCCGAATCTTAACATGAAAACTTTTACAGCTGAGTTATTCCTTAAAGAGCATGTAACTCCATTCAGGACAAGTTAAGCAAAAAAAAAAAAAAAAAAGCAAAGAGAAAGGAAAGACAAAAGGAAAGGAGCCTGGGCTGTGGTTTTTTTTGGGGGGGGGGGGAGAGAACAAAACCCGTAACTGGATAATGGTGTGTGGGGTTTCTCTACCCCCCCTTTCTCTGTTTCCTTCCTCACAATTCACACTTCTGAGTCAGCACGGGGCAAAGAGCAGAGTGCTCATCATTCAAAGGCTCCCTTGTGAACAGTTAATTACTCTTACTTCAATATATAATACAGTTCAGAGGAAACAGAAGGCACCCCACCATTCGAGATAATGCAAAAGTGGATTTAGGCCCTTGCAAAAGAGGTTTTGCTCTAGATGAGATCTTAGATTCCGCCTTATTAAAATACAGCAAGGTTCTTTCCCTGAGCAGGGAAAATACTATTTATTCATAATTTCAAATGGATCACCCCGCCCTTCCTTCCCCAAAGGGAGCCGACAATAATAAAATTACATAAAAACGCAATATAAAAATAACACACTGTTATTAATTAATTATTTTTTATTAAAATTCTAACCCACCCTTCCCCCAAAATGAGCTCAGGGCAGCAGACACCAAATTGGGAAGACAATATGCAGTAAAAGTTATAACACGTTGCAGACGGCAGTTAAAACTGGCACCATAAAAGCTTTATAAAACTACCAGCCAAAAATCATGTGGCTTCCAAGGAGCTGCAGGAACAACTACCTACCTTTCTCTGGAGCAACATAAAAATAAGTCCGTATGCTGGACTTCAGCTGCTGTGTTATTAAAAACAAATGCCTGTTTTACTTCTATACATTGCAGGGAAAAGACGAAAACACATCAAATTTCTTTCAACTGATGACAAGATAAAATCAACAAAGTGGATCTTCAGTTTAGACTAGACTGCAGAGATAAACATTCAGTCCAAACCAGTGCTATTTTTCTAGAAAAAGAGGTGGTGGAACTCACCATGAACACTTGCCTTGTTCTCTTAGAATGGCAATGGCACCCACCTGAGAGGTGCCAGAACTGAGTTCTGGTGGATTCCGGCTGGGGAAAAAACCCTGCTCCAAACTATTTCTGTTAAGCACAGAGAATCCTCAAGCAAAGCACAGCAAGATAGCATTAGCCCTGGGGAGAATTCTGCAAAAGATGAGGAACTCCTATTTTTCACTATACAGATTACAAGAGCATAAGACTCCTGCTGAGCTCTACAAGACCACAAGTACAAATCTAACTAAGGGCAGTAAGCCCACTGCCTACCAAGACAATAGAGAATTGATAATGGCACTTACCTTACATTTTTATAATTTATATGTAGTTTTAACTGATTTTTATCTTTATTGTATTTAGTTACTTGTACAATTGCTGAGAGATGCTGCAATTAAATGGTACATAAATTGTTGAAATAAATAAATTATCAGAGATTAGGCTGGGGATTCTGACTTTATTATGAAAAAGTTATCTGAATAACCTTTAGGTTTTTTTATCCACTGGTTGGATATAGGCTTAAGTTGTGTGTATCCTCCAATTCTAGACCCTTTAAATCAATGTGGTTCAAATTAGTTATGATTAAGTTGTACCACTGATCACAATGTGTTTACTCAAGAGGAACATCTGGATTCAGCCCCTCATATGTTTTAAGAGATCCTAAATTAAAACACTTCTTCCCAACATGCTGCCTTGAGGGAGTTTTTAATAGCAGGATAGTGCTTTAACATACGCTTCCCTGGAAGCTGAAGTGGTACAGTCAGGTCTTGTGACTGTAGCAGCCATTTTGTGCTGGCATCCATGTCACTTTTTATCAATATAAGAGTAGGATCACCGCAGGTTTTTGTTTTGTTTTTTGTAACCAAAGAAAGCCTTGGGTGCAGTGGTTGTTGCTATTAATTGAACTTGTTTATATTTCACGAAAGTCTCCAAGCAGTTAACATCTCAAAACGTTAACTGAGAAATAAAGTTAAGAAGAATAATTTTTAAAATCTCAACATGTTCAGGAAGGCCTGTACAATGCACTGTTTTGGCCTGTCTGAATCAGTATAATATTTGCAGGGCAGGGTGCGTCCTTACGTTATCACTGTTGTTGCTCCTACTAGTACTGAAGAAATAGTACTGAGGTAATAGTAACCTGAGTCATGCTTGGACCACGTTGCTCTCAGCCATATGACTCAAAGAGCCAAGCATCTGTATATATAAGCCCACACACTACAGCTGTACTGTTTGTTCTTTTATGAGGTCTACTATGTAACAGAAACACACTGCAAATCTGGGTCACTAGGTAATGGAGCTATTAAACAAGTGCCAGGAGAGGCTCTGATATGAAGCTTAACATTTCCTGGCTCCGTCACTCCTAGACCGTAGAAATGAATACAGGGATTCAGATTAAGTGAAAGGAAGTGGTTGAGAACTGATAAGCACCTTTATGAACAACTGGGAAACAAAGGCATCACCACTGGCCTTAATCGAGGCATTTCTAAATCAGGTCTCCCTGGCAGAGAAATAATTTTGAACAAATACTTCTGATTCCTGTATTGCAGGGGGTTGAACTAGATGACCCTCTGGGTCCCTTCCAACTCTCTATTTCTATGATTTTTCTATGATTTGCCCATTTTTGAGTAATGTCCATCATAATAACATAACCACAGTCTGCAAGTGGGGGAGGGGGGCAGAGAGAGAGAGACGTTTCACCTGTAATCTTTCTGTCAGTTCCTTATAGGATTCAAATTTTTAAAATATTAAATTCCTGGTTTAGACTGCAATCTTAGATATACCTACCTGAGAATTCAATGGAATTGACTTCTGAGAAAACATGTATTGTCAAAGTTTGCAGAAAGTGGCCCTATTTGAATGCTACCCTCCCGCAGAGGGAAAGAGTCAATACAGCAGAATAGGATTTATCTGAATTAAATAATTCAGAAATGTCATCCATATATTGCATTTTACTAATCTGTATTTGATTAATTTCCTTTCTGTCCCCCCCCCCCAATGGATCATATGCATGTGCAAATACAAATATATTCTTTTTCAATTCTCTGTTCATATGGTGTTTTGAAACCATTAAGTTGTTCTCTTCTGGTATTGTGCACGAGGAGGGATACTGACTGACTGTAGAAGGGGAACACAGAACTGGGTTGGCTGAGCTAAAGTGAAATGGAATGGTGTATCCTGGAAAAGGGCAAGGCTGGCACCCTGACCAGGAGCTCTTTGCAATGTAATATTTTGTTGCAGGTCTTACTTCTACAGTGGTACCTTGGGTTACAGACGCTTCAGGTTACAGACTCCGCTAACCCAGAAATAAAACCTCCTGTTAAGAACTTTGCTTCAGGATGAGAACAGAAATCGGGCGGCAGCGGCACGGCAGCGGCAGTGGGAGGCCCCATTAGCTAAAGTGGTACCTCAGGTTAAGAACAGTTTCAGGTTAAGAACAGACCTCCAGAACGAATTAAGTTCTTAACCAGAGGTACCACTGTATAAGGAAAATATCCAAGTAACTGAGTAAGGGTTCCACAACCTATTGCTTCACCAGCTGTCTGTTTCGACAGTATGCATGAAACTATGTGGTATTGGAAAACACAAACATACATGGAACAAATCCACTTGAATCAACTGAGAATATATTAGTGTAAAACCACTGTAAGGCAGCACAAACTTATATAATCAAGTCACCCCTTTCAATCACTGCATAGCTTAAACCTCTCCCTAACAAAAGCACTCCTCTGTTCAATGTATTTTATCTGCAGACAAGTCAAAGTGACAGAGCATAGTAAATTCCACTACCCTGGACATATATGAAAGAGGTGACATTTGAAGTCAAAGAGGAAACACTAGGATGGCTTGTGGATGCTTTATAACATCTTCTCCAAGTGGCCCACTGCTTCCTTGTTTCTGGACATAATGACTGCAATGGAATTTAATACAGAAGAAGCACAGAGGATGTGACATCATGGCCCAATGTCAACATTTAATTTGGCCTAGTGTTGATATTTCTGATTGTGTTTTTCTAACAGTAGAAAGTGCCAGTTTTATCTACATACCTCAGGTCTCCTTTGAGTGAGCCAAAAATGTGGAATAGACCTAATAAACAATGGCCTCAATCAGCTAGATATCTATGATGCAAAGAGATGCTTCTCCTCACCCACCTCTGAACTACCAGGCAGAAGTCTGATTGACATTCACATAGCAGAGCATCTCAAAGTAAGGGAGAGGCTCTCTACAGTCCTTATAACTCCTCCTATTACTGAGAGCATCTTTCTTCCTGCCGTTCCCACATTGCAGCTCAGGGGTTCCGTTATTTATCCAGCACAAAATAATCTATGCAACATAAAGGACTGCAAGACATTTATGGAAGTCCAGTCATGAAGTTCTTTTTGTTGTTGTTCTAAGGGTTGTTGTTTTTTTAGCCACTATATGAACCTTGGTCATCGAAGATGGCATGGATTAGTAAATGATCATCACACAGATGGGTAAATTTTGACACTGTTGGAGGCAGAATGGATACATTTAGTCACCAATGAGTGTTTGCCAGCAGAGTTCAAACTAATGAGAAGGCTCTTTTCAAACTGGGCACACCTGCTCTTAGGCATGAGATAATGAGCATTTTACAACTCAACATGCACAGCTATACTCGCCATGCATGGATTTATAAAATTTTGAGAGCATCAATCCACAAACACACAGACAAAGAAGTTTATATACAAAGTATGTTTCCAGCACAGCATCAAATATTATGGGGCATGATTACATGTTGTGAGGAACAATGATTACTGTTACTGAATATTTCAGTTAAATTTAGCCCTCTCTGGCAGGGTAGTTTCGGTTCTTAATTATTTTGGTAAGCAAACCACGAACCCATTAACATCTAGAAACCTAGATCACTGTTTATTCCGAAGGACTATGCCTGGAAAACAGGTCAGCTTAAGTGAATGCAGGTGTCCTAAACATGGAGCTCATACAATCTACAGAGCCTTCCCCAACCTGTATCCTACAGATATTTCACACTCCCACATCCTTCCACCCCAAGCATCATGGCTAATGGATAGGGATAATGGGAGTTATAGCTCTAAGCTTCTGGAAGGTAACAAATTGGAGGAGGCTGATATGCATATTCTGGTTTTCTAGACCACAAGTGTTTGCTGCAATGGTTTGCTTGTGACTGAGACAACTGTGTAATGGATTACTTCTTCTGCAAAGAATCATCAATATTTTTCTGATGGTTACACTAAGGTCAAGTGTGCTGAATTTGGTTGCATTGTGTATCTAACATGTAACAAACAATGCACTGCACTGCAGTTTAGTGTTACTTGCCATACCACTGGGGAGGACAATGCATTCCTTGCATAAGTTAATTCAACTGAAATGTGTTGGAATTCATTTGAGCCACAGGTGCTGGCTGCAGGAAGTCAAGGCAATGTGGGCCCCCTCAGTCTTATTTTTGAGGGGGCTGCCCCTGTTGTTGGAGCTGGGCTCAGAACGATGTTGCAATGTTGCGAGTGACATCAGGACATGTCGGGTCCCCTCTGTGTGCTTTAGAAGATGGTGCCTCTGATTTGAGCATATGCTGATTTAAAGTGAATTGCAACTTAGTACTGAGGCTGTCTGAAAATAAAGAAAACCATCCAATTCTATAGAAACACATGAATAGAATGACTTAAAATCAATGTGACAGGCACTCTGCTGTAGTATCATGGTTCTGTGACACTCAACATGCAGACAACCTACTGACTACTGTGTGGTTTTGTGTCTGTCTCATGGTAGAAGCATAAATCATTGGTGAGGAACCTGTAACACCTCCCCCCAGGTCTTGCTGGTCTCTAACTCCCATCATCCTTGACTATTAGCCATGTTGGCAGGTGTTGATGGGAGCTGGAATTCAACAACATCTCTAGGACCATAGGTTCTCCTGCCCCAGTTTAAACAGAGAAACCAAGATCAGAGAGCAAATGATACCAAAACTTCACTTAAATACTGCTGAGCAGCACAGGCCTAAGATTCACAAATCATATTTTGCTTCTTCCATGGTCCCCCAAATTTCTCTTTGCACCCTTATTAATTGTCTCATTAATAATGGAGAATTCATACATACTGTACTAGAACCAAGTCATCTGTGCTTAGTTTTTCTTAATTAATTTGCATTCTTTAAAAACATCAGTTGTTGCATGATGGGAATAATAGGAAGCAGAGGGAAGGAATAATAGAGCAGGAAGTAGAGGGGATGATGGAAGAGAGAATTTTTCACAATCAGAAGAAGTAAGTCATGCTTAAGGAGCCTACATTAACTTATTTGTGAATGGATATGGAGTCAAGTAAATAGAGTATCTACCAGCTACAAGTGCTACAGGAACAGGAAGAAGTACAGAAACTGGTCAAACACCAGCTATAACCCCTTGAAAAATATATCAATGGAACATGCCACTGGTGAAGCTGTCCCACCATAAAAAATAAGTAAAATGGCTAAAATTGGTTATGGTCAGGATGCTGGTAGCACAGGGAAGGAACACACTTAAAGCGGCAACTCTCCCCAATTTTTCCCATCCTGGTGCCCTCCTTGTATTCCTAGAGTTATTCCCTTCAGTCCCAGCCAGCAGAGCCAATGGTTAGACATGATAAGAACTGTACAGTAGTTCAAAACATCTGGATGGCACCAGCTTGGGAGAGGCTGCTACACCCCTTCAATTCATAGTGCTTCCCCCACGTGAACATGCAACTTTTTAGCAATCCCAGCTGTCTGCAATCTACTTCACTGACAACAATAGAGGCAGCCATCTCCTCCAACCCAAAAAATACCTGTGGAGGTGATGTTACATCAATGACACAGCATAAATCCTTGGGGCATTCTGTCCCAGCACCAGCAGCAGGGGGGAATCACTGCTTGAAGTGGTAGCAAAGCTTCTTTAGAAATAAAAGCTCTTCCATTATCTTAAAGTAAGACACCTCCCCGCCAAATTCTTAAAATTCACCCTCAAGCCAACGAATTTCACCACCACTTTCACATAGAATGTATAGTCTTGTGAAAGGAACGGAGATATCTGGTACACCTTTACTAGAATTTGTATTCACAAAATGAAGCAAATTAATGGCTCTCATTTGGGTCAAACCCATTTGGGAGGCTCTTTAAGCAGCCAGATGAGGATTTATTCAAAGGGACTGGGAAAAGAGAGTGGAATTTTCAAGGTGGGGTTGACCATTGAACTGTATGAGATGGCTTTCCCTAAGAATTGCTGAAGACTGAGGGAAACCCCTAGCCTGTTCTGGTGTGGGCAGGCAAATTTTCCAGTGTGCAAGAACTCTCCACCTCTTCCAGGCCCCCTATACCAACCCAGCAATCCTCTACAGATAAACAAACACCAATTAGAAAGCTTTCAGCTGCTTGGATGTGACTTATAGGGGTTGGCATCTATGGCAACAGGTGGTTGTAAACACTGCTACTAACCTAGGTCAAGACTTGGAAGGGAATATTATATTGTACCCCTCCCTTCCTGTGGACTTGCATAGTAGCAGTGATCTTCTCACAGCCCATTTTGGATTTACGCCCTTCATATTTATCATAGACACCCTATTTGGTTTTCTTTTAATGTCCAGACACATGGCGCTCCTCTAAAAACTCAAGGGTAAGGTGTATGTTAACACTGCTTTCTTATAATTGATTCAAACAACTTACTTTCTTTGTTCCTCACCAATTAACTTTATACAATTATTCCAAACTAAATAGGTGTTGAATTCCACCCCGCACATCTTAAGCGTATGAATAAAATCCCAGGCACTTTAGGCAGAGGGCTGGAGGATTGAATTCCAGGTTTGAACCACACCTAGTTTGTTGGTATGCAGCTCTCAGTACCTGGGTTACATATGTATGAAACTAAAATAAGTAAGGCTGCAATTATATAGCCACTTGAGCATAAGTATAACTCAACTCACTTACTTCTGAGCAAACGTGTACAGGATTATACTGGAAAACACTTGACAGGAAATTTATATTGTTTTTAATGTATGCTATTATCTCTTAAAACAGCAGACCACTGTCCTACCTGTGGCATCTTAAGGAATACAGAATATGCAGCATAGTTTGGTTCAAGCAAAACACCAAACCATTTTAGGAAATAATCCTCTAACTGACTGGCTTAGGTCCACTGACACAATGGATGGCTAATGAATACCAGCCAAGGATCTGTTTAAAAACCATAAATAACGATGACCTCACAACCCCTTACTAAAGCAGCAGACAGTTCATCATAAAAGTTGCACACGATGCAAGTCTGTGAGAGCCTTGCGGGGGAGGAGGAAACCCTCCCAAATCAATAGTTCAGTAATATCTTGGCTGTTAGAACAACAGCTCAGACTTTTGTGTGTGTCATGAATGCATGACAAGAATGAGAAGCAATTAGAAGAGCATGGGGTTTTAATGACACAACATAGCAGTGTGGTAGGGGCCTCCTACACGTGCAGTGCCAGGGGTTTACCATAGTAGCTCATCTAGATCTGCACATAATCCCTACACGTAGACCACCTTCTTTACTGGTAATGCCTCTTGCTTCCATGGATGGAAGGGGGGGGGGCAGAAGAATACACGCATGTGGAAACAAGACTGCTATACAAAGGTAGATTTTGTACCCCTTGCCCCACCCACTTTTGCCTCTGGTCCCACCCACCACTGGCATGTGGCCCCTGAGGGCCTTGGACTGGAAAAAGTTGGCACAGAGCCAAACTCAAGATACGTGAAATGCACAGTCACTTTTCTATACGTGACGCTGCTTGTTTGTTGTTTGTTGGGGAGGACAGGTGGCTAAAGACTGAAACGGCAACATGTTGGGAGGGGCGTTGCCCGCCCAAGCACTACAGCCACAATGAATATCAGAGCGCAAGTTGCTATTTCACTTCCTCTGAATAGGTAAGTTTTCCTTCTGTTGCAAGCAGTAGCTTTGGAAAGTGGAGTTGGAATTGCAGTATAGTGTCCCCGCCCCCACTGTGCAGTGGGCCTGATTTGGATTGGGGCCCTTGAAGCTCCTATTTAACAAAATACCCAACAAAACAAGCTATGTGACACATAATACTGCAGTCCAGCATGGTTTCAAATTGGAAGGGGGACCACATACATTGCAAGGGGCTGGACTAGATGACCCACGGGGTATCCCTTCCATCTCTCCAATTCTGTTTCTATGGCATTCTTGACATGGAAGAGCTACATACCATAAAATAAAGCAAGGGGTGATAACACATATTCTGGGTCACATGTGCCATTCAAAACACGGTGGGAAAGTGGCGCACAGAGGTTCATTATATGCTCCTGGCCTCTCCTGTGTACTGAGACAACATAGGGGCCCCTGTGTCCAGGGTTCTGTTCCTTTGAAAGGGATTTAAGTGCAGAGATTTTACACAGAAGCCTTGCTTGGAAGCTTGCTTACAAAATGAGACTCTTACTTGCTGTCAACATAAAACTCTTCGGTCTGGCACAACTATAAAAAATCAATGCAAGAAGCTATTTCTGAAAGCTGCAGGAAGATGAGCAAGAAAATAGCTTGCTTTTAAATCTGCTCACAGGAAACCCAACAAAACTGACTATACACAGAGAATATTAAACACACCCACACCCAAAATGCACAGCTTTGATGGGAATGTTTCAGTATATTTTAAGTCTCATAAGCAATACAGGTTGAGAAATGTTGTGACATTTGCAGTCATGCTCCATATGGATTTTGCTTTGTAGTGGCACTGATTTTTCTACTGCTAAGTTTTATAACTAATCACTGAGATGTGAAAGAGAATGAAATAATTCAAACCTCAGTGCATTATTTGACATAACAACCAAAGGGTGAAGGATGTCAAAACACATATACAATATAAAGATGTTAAGTTGCAACCTAGCATTTTTCAAGGATCTGTTCATATTGCAGGCATTTCCACTATTCAGATGTGCTACACTGGAGAGCAGAAGCAATAATGGCAGGCTTCAAAAGTGACTGTTAGAAGTGCAAAAGCACTTCCGGAGGCGGCGCGAACAGCAGTGGCGGTCCTCTTCCTTTCGTGAGGAGGAAGCTCCGTGGAAACTGGGTCGTCCGCTACGGCGAAGCGGAGACCCACATCGGAAACCCACAGGCAGCAAGAGCCTGTGGTCTTGAGACTTGGCGGGCGCCAGAAGTGGCTCCCAAAACGCTGAAGGAACCCCGTAAGGGGCTCCGGAACGTGGAGGGGGTAGCGGCGCTGTGAGTCGTTTCGCAATCTATGGAGTGAAGCCGCGCTGCTGCTGCCGGTGAGCGCTGACCTCTTTTCCTGGAAACTTTTGATTCGGGAAAGCAACAACCCGTGAGTAAAGAAGGACTTTAAAAAATTTGAGACTAAATTATTGAATTTGGCTGAAAGCGGAGCGACGCAAAACAGGAAGTCCGTCTTCCGCTGTCACTGAACTTCAAAGCAAAGAGCTGGAGGAGTGGAGGCTTAAAAAGAATCTTTAGCCTAACTGATCTGAGCACCCACTGAACTTTTCCTTAAACAAAATAAGGACTTTAAGTATTTGATTCTCTGATTTTTATTTGTACTGTGATACCTTTCTTCTATTGGAACTACAACTTGAATGAGAAACCCAGGTGCTGGAGCTGCCTGAGCAACTTGAGCTATCAGTTCTGCAGATCTGGCTATTGTGTATTAGAACTTGCAACAATCTGAGGGGGTTTGGACTTGTTACTTTGAAACATCAATTGAAGTACCAGTATGCACTGTTTGAAACAATGTGGCTGTTAATACTAACTCTGCTTAAAACCTGCTATTGAAGGTTCTTGGACATTAAATTTGATTTTAGTAAATTTACAAGAATTGGATTCTTCCCTTAAGACACTTCAAGCTCCCCCTAGAGGATTTGGGATTTACAGCAGTGACATCATTTCACTTTCCTTTTCCCCGACCTCCTGTTTGACTGTTTTCCTCTGGGCCGCTGCTTTCTCATGGGAACAACTCAGCTTGACCTTGACTTTTAGATAACTCTGGAATGAGTGGCGCAAGAAGGAGGGGAAGAACTAGACAAGCAACTTTGACAACTTTAACCTCAGTCTCGCAGACACGTAGATCATCTGTACCTACTTTGCCTTCAGAGGAAGAAGCTGCTTCTCTGCCAGGGCAGGAGAGGGAGAAACTGAACAGTTACAATTGGAAGATATGGCCTCGGGAGCAACTGCTTCAATTCTAGAGAAAATCTATGAAAAATTGGAATCTCTGGACAAGAGAGTGGAATCTCTGGACAAGAAAGCCGATGAACAAACAGCCAAAATTGATCAAAACACAGAATGTCTAAATAGATTAACTGGACAAGTATCACAGAACGCACAGGCAATTGGGCAGTTGACGGAGGCCACAGTAGAAAATCGGAAATTGGCTGAGGACACTAGTCAAAAATTAGAAAATTTAGAACAAGAGGTAAGACCACTCTGCAAACAAGTAGGTGAACATCAGACCTATCTATCTATGATAGAACTGCGGAACCGGGAGAGTAACTTAAGGATAAGGTCGATACCAGAAGTGGAAGAAGGCAACTTAGCTGAGTTTCTGACTAAAAAATTTTCCAAGTTCTGGAATTTAGAGGAAAAGGACTTTAAAATTGTGTCTGCTTTCAGGCTTGGAAGACTTGTAAAGAAAGAAAAGCCCAGAGACTGTTTGATAACATTGAGATCAAAGGAGGAAAGGGATAAGATTTTGGGCTTACATTACGAAAAGTCACTGGACATTTTGGATAGAAGAATTGAAATTTATAAAGATATCCCTAAACAACTGTTGGACCTTAGATCCGCCTACCTTGAATTGGTTAAACTGCTTAGGGGCAATTCAATTATCTTTAGGTGGGAATTTCCCCAAGGACTATCTTTCACCTTCAGAGGGAAGAAGGTTAAAATTAGAACACTGGAAGATAGAGACAAATTTCTGACCACATACGGAGAGGACCTTCAAAAAGGAATTGAACTACCCTTTGGGCCTGGAGCACCAGCGGTACCGGCACCCTTGGAACCTGAAGATTTAGCGAATAAGATACCACCCCTGGAAAAATAACCAGATTATTTCAGGATGTCTCTGCAACTTCTGAGCTGGAATATAAATGGCTGTAACATCCCGGAAAAAAGGAGGAAAATATTTCATATACTAAAAAAAAGAACAATTGGACATTATTTGCCTGCAAGAAACACATGTGACTAGGCTCCACAGAAAAGTGCTAATAAACAAAAGACTGGGCCAGGAATTTACATCTTCGGACAGAGTAAAGAAGAGAGGTGTGGTCATATATGCAAAAGAGAGCCTGTCACCCAAATTCCTATTTAAAGATGAACATGGAAGAATTTTGGCAATTGAGATACAACATCAAGGAGAGAAACTTTTGATATTAGGAATCTATGCACCAAATGAGGGGAAATCGGAATTTTATAAGAAGTTGCGTGAGACCATGCTGGATTATCTGGACTACAACAACATCATTTTGATGGGAGATATGAACGGGGTCGTATCAACCAACATGGATAAGTCACAAAGCCAAAATGTTACAAAAGATGGCAGACTACCAAAGACCTTTTTCGAAATGACAGACAATATGGATTTGATTGATATTTGGAGGACAAAGAACCCCTTGGGAAGAGAGGGAACATTTTTCTCTGAAGCCCAACTGACCTGGACAAGAATCGACCAAATATGGATATCTAGAGGTCTGGCACCCAAGGTCAAAAAGGTGGAAATCTGCCCAAAGACCTGCTCCGACCATAATGCAGTAAAGATGGACATGACACTAATACCAACCGGCTCCTTTAGATGGAAGATGAATGACAATTTGTTTAGAGATCAGGAGATTATTAAGAAGGCCCAAAAAGCTCTAAAGGATTATTTTGAGATAAACATGAACACTACGGTGGAAAAAAGAATCATCTGGGACGCAAGCAAGGCAGTGATGAGGGGGTTCTTGATACAACAGAATGCTGTAAAGAAAAGGACACAAAATGAGAGGAAAGATAAAATCTTGGAGAAAATTAAAGAATTAGAAAAGAAGCTAAGATTAAACCCGAAGTCACAGCCGACGCTGAGAGAAATTAAACTTCATCAAGCACAATATTCTAAATTGATAAACCAGGAAATAGAGTGGAAGATTAAATTAATGAAACAAAAAACTTTTGAATCGGCGAATAAATGTGGAAAACTGCTAGCTTGGCAGTTGAAGAGGAGACAAAAACTAAATACAGTTACAAATTTAGAGATTGAAGGAAGAAACATTCAGAACCCTGTGGATATTAGAAAGTGCTTCCAGAGATATTTCAAAAAATTATATACCCAAGGGCCGCAAGATGAGATTGAGATTAATTTTTGGAAAAAAATGGATTACCAAAATTGTCACAAGAAAATAGATCAATCCTGAACTGTAAAATAACACAAGAGATTGAACAAGCCATTCAAAATATGAAATTGGGCAAATCTCCAGGACCAGATGGGCTGACCTCCAAGTATTATAAGACACTAAAAGACTATCTGATACAACCACTGATGGAGGTTAGCAATGAAATTATGGAGGGGAGGAGGGCGCCAGAATCGTGGAAAGAAGCCTTCATCACATTGATACCAAAATCGGAAGCTGAAAAGACACAACTTAAGAACTATTGTCCCATCTCTCTTTTAAACGTGGATTACAAAATATTTGCAGATATTCTGGCAAGTAGATTTAAAAAAGTTTTAAACAAGGTAATTCATAAGGACCAGGCGGGCTTTCTCCCAGGTAGACACTTGTTTGCTAACACAAGGAACATTATTGACATTTTGGAACTTTTGCAAACAGACATAAATACAAAAGCAGTGTTAATTTTTATAGACACGGAGAAGGCCTTTGACAATATCTCCTGGAAATTTATGAAGGGAAATTTAAAAGAAATGGGAGTGGGACGGGGTTTTGAGAATGGGATCGATGCAATATATTCAGAACAAAAGGCTAAAGTGATAGTTAACAATGTGGTTACAGAAGAGTTTAAAATTGAAAAAGGAACACGACAAGGCTGTCCTATTTCCCCTTTGCTATTTATTTCGGTTCTGGAAGTGCTCCTGAATATGATTAGAGGGGATCGGTTGGTGGAAGGAATTCAGGTCGGAGCGAAACAATATAAACTCAAAGCTTTTGCAGATGACCTAGTTTTGACCCTGCAGGAGCCAGAATCTAGTACGAAAAGAGTATTACAATTGATCCAAGACTTTGGTCGGGTGGCGGGATTTAAACTAAACAAACAGAAAACCAAGGTATTGGGAAAAAATTTGACAGATACAGAGTCAGAACGGTTTCAGAGAAAGACAGAATTAAATGTGGTTAAAAAAGTAAAGTACCTAGGGGTAAATATAACAGCAAAAAATCTGAGTCTATTTAAGGATAATTATGAAAAATGTTGGTCAGAAATTAAGAGAGACTTAGATAGTTGGACAAAATTGAAACTTTCTTTGTTAGGCCGAATTGCTGCTATTAAGATGAATGTATTGCCAAAAATGTTGTTTTTGTTTCAAACACTACAGATTGTGGACAAGACAAAATTGGAAAAGCCAAAGTATCCCACCAATTAGTGATTGGCAAACAAAGTTATTCGAATTTGTAGAACTTGCAAAAATGACACAAAAAATTAGAAACCAAAAGAATACAAAGTTTATTAATGACTGGAATAAATTTATGATTTATATTGAAGGGAATTACAAGAACCTAAAAACTATAGCAGGACTGATATAGATCTTACGATGTGCAAATTATTGTAACTATCAACTGCAGGAGAAACAAACTATTCATACTAAGAAGCCTGAAACCGGGAGGGATGGAAGTCAATAGGTGTGTAGAATAATTAAAATACTTAAAGATATAAAGATATAAATGAGAAGACAAAGAAGCGTAATGGAAATCGGCATTGTTTATACATTATGTATTGATATTTATTTAGTTTTCTTTTTTGTGTGTGTTGGGGTTTTTTACAACTGTTGTAACCGTTGATTTGTTCTTTTTGGTGATCTAATGTGAAAATTAATAAAAAGAATTAAAAAAAAAAAAAAAAAGATTGTGGACAAGACGGAGTGCTTCCGGAAGTGGCAGAGAGATATTTCTAAGTTTGTCTGGCAGGGCAAAAAGCCCAGAATTAAGTTTAAGATATTAACCGACGCGAAAGAGAGAGGGGGCTTCGCCCTGCCGGACTTAAAGTTGTATTATGAGGCCGCAGCTTTCTGCTGGCTAAAAGATTGGCTACTTCTCGAAGACACTGATGTATTGGATTTGGAAGGTTTTAACAATGCTTTTGGTTGGCATGCATACTTATGGTATGATAAGGTTAAAATCAATAAGGCCTTTAAAAACCATATTGTCAGAAAAGCAGTGTTCAATGTCTGGACAAAATATAAAGACTTATTGGAAAACAAAACTCCAAGGTGGCTATCACCTCTGGAAGCTAAGGCCCGAAAAAGACCCAATATGGAGGCCAAATGGCCAAAATATGGGGAAATACTAGAAAAAGATGGAGACAATTGGAAATTGCAGAGTTTGGAGAAAATGAAGGATAAAGTGCGAGACTGGTTACACTACGCTCAGATTAAAGAAGTTTTCAAAAATGACAAAAAGTTAGGGTTCCAGGTGGAGAAATCGAAATTGGAATCAGAACTGCTAAAACCTAAGACTAAGGTACTTTCAAGAATGTATAACTTGCTGTTAAAATGGAACACACAAGATGAAATGGTTAAATGGGCTATGATAAAGTGGGCACAGGACATTGGGTATAATATCATGTTCGAGGACTGGGAAAGGTTGTGGACCACTGGGTTGAACTTCACTGCATGTAATGCTTTGAAGGAAAATGTAATGAAAATGATATATAGATGGTACATGACCCCAGTTAAACTCGCCAAAATATACCATTTGTCTGATAACAAATGCTGGAAATGTAAAGGGAATGAAGGAACATTCTTTCACCTCTGGTGGACGTGCCCTAGAGTGAAGGCCTTCTGGGAAATGATATATAATGAGTTGAAAAAGGTATTTAAGTATACTTTCCCCAAGAAACCAGAGGCCTTTCTCCTGGGTATTGTCGGCTAGAGGGTGATAAAGAAGGACAGAACTTTTTTCCTGTATGCAACAACAGCAGCAAGGATACTCATCGCCAAGCACTGGAAAACTCGAGATCTACCCACACTGGAAGAATGGCAGATGCAACTGATAGACTATATGGAATTGGCTGAGATGACCGGCAGAATCCGAGACCTGGGAGAGGAGAGGGTTGAAGAAGACTGGAAGAAATTTAGGATTTATTTACAAAAATACTGTAATTTGGTTGAATGTTAAGAAGGATGCCAGACCATAAATAATTGAGCACCACTAAATTAGACGTAATCTGGATGATAAGTGAGATTGAGGAAAATATAAACCTTTTGGAGAATTATTAGACTAAATTAAATGAATGAGATTTAAGAATGTAAACAAGATGATAAATGCTGGAAAAAGTTTACAATGATGTAAGTGGGAGCGGGAGACGTGAGGGAGTCCAAAGAAGCTTTGAAAATATGTTATGATACATGTCATATTATTTATTATTTTTGCATTTTGTATTTAAAAAATCTCAATAAATATTTATATATATAAAAAAATAGAAGTGCAAAAGCAAAGAACATTCCATGTGCAACTAAAGGATTAATTATGTTAGTGTTGAAGTCAGCTAGCCAACCAAACAAAGTGGCATGATGTTTATTGAGGTAGAACATGCTCTGACTGGTGGTGCAGTTCTGAGGGAATTTTTCCTCTGTATGTTTGGTTGAATGTCTGCCTGTTACGTATAAATTCTGATGTAAGAAAGACAAAGCCTCTCTGCTTCTTTCACCTCACATTATACACCAGAGCTTTCCAAACTTTTCATATGGATGACACACTTTTTAGACATGCATCATTTCACAGCACAGGAATTCAGTTTTACTAGCAAACCATAGGTTAAACTAACCCCTTTCCAGTTGCAGGAGAAGCGTGGGGAACGTTCGCATGACACACCTACACACTGCAGCCGACACACGCAACAGACGGTTTGGAAAGCTCTGGTATGCACTGCTTTTGTTCCGTTTTCTCAGAAAATGCTTACCAGGATTTCTTTTCTCTCTGGATGCTGTCTATTTAAGTGTCTTTGCTAACAATGATAGCCCATGTTCACGTGCGGCAGAATATTACATCAGTATGGCCCACTGGTATTGGCTTTTAAAGACACTCATTTTAAACACATTTTATTGGACGTAGTGGGGGGGGGGGATGTTTCTGCCAAAGGAGATCTCAAAATGAAACATAAACTGAGCATAAGATGAACATCCACATTAAGTTCTATGGAACTAGTGAAATGACCATCATTATAATGGGCAGGATGTAATCAGAGGGGGGTTTCTTTAGACAACTGTTGTTGTTTGTTGTTGTTTAGTCGTGTCCGACTCTTTGTGACCCCATGGACCAGAGCACGCCAGGCACTCCTGTCTTCCACTGCCTCCTGCAGTTTGGTCAAACTCATGTTGGTAGCTTCAAGAGCACTGTCCTCTGCTGTCCCCTTCTCCTTGTGCCCTCAATCTTTCCCAACATCCGGGTCTTTTCCAGGGAGTCTTCTCTTCTCATGAGGTGGCCAAAGTATTAGAGCCTCAGCTTCACGATCCGTCCTTCCAGCGAGCACTCAGGGCTGATTTCCTTAAGAATGGATAGGTTTGATCTTCTTGCAGTCCATGGGACTCTCAAGAGTCTCCTCCAGCACCATAATTCAAAAGCATCAATTCTTCAGCAATCAACCTTCTTTATGGTCCAGCTCTCACTTCAATACACTTTAACTATACGGAACTTTGTCGGCAAGGTGGTGTCTCTGCTTTTTAAGATGCTGTCTAGGTTTCTCATTGCTTTTCTCCCAAGAAGCAGGCATCTTTTAATTTCGTGACTGCTGCCACCATCTGCAGTGATTATGGAACTCAAGAAAGTAAAATCTCTCACTGCCTACATTTCCCCCCCCCCCTTCTATTTGCCAGGAGATGATGGGACCAGTGGCCATGATACCGAGGATACAGAAAATATCTGTCCATAAACATGCACCACATTCTCTTGTGGAATCCCTGTCAAAGGCAGAAAAGAGGAAGCTCAAAGCTGAGACATCAACCTGAAGTCCATTCTGATCATGCATCAAGAGTCATAATCCCACTTTTCCTTTGTAATTTGTCATCCATCATCATAACGTCCATCCAAAGTGTGCATGCAGTCTGTCTGGCTAATTGACTGATTCAAGGAGCAGTCAGCTTTGACGGAAAATCATCCTGGGGAATCTTATTATGCCCAGCTGGAATGAATAAATCGAATGAACCACTGGGCTGAGAAACAGAAAATGCTGTTTACTGGCGTCATTTTATTGAGACCTATGTTTACTGGTGCAGCACAAAGAAACAGGTTGACTGGCATTAATTTGCCATTCCAGAACTAGTAGAAATAAATATAGAAATGGTGGTGGCGGGGAGGGGCGGATATTGATAAGAAATAGAAATTGATGTTGAGGTTGTCAAATGCTACCTTGTGAGACTTCATAGGGCTTTGCTGACTGTGGGGTTTGGAGGGTGGGCTGGTTTCAACAGAGCCTTGGTAAAGGGGGGAAGAAAGGCATCCGGACCTACTATTTAGTTTTACAAGCTGTGGCGGTGTAGTTGCTGGTAAGAATCTAAACACTGGGTATTTCCACTCCTGTTTCCATTTCTGTCAGACTTCTCTGACATCCAGCAGCGGTTATTCTCCTTCCTTCGTCTCTACATTCTCTTATACTGGATAACTTCACAGAATGTGTAGAAGAATTCTGCAGATACCCTTTATGTTGGCATTTGCCATGATGTTCCTACCATAACCAAGATATCTGAATGGCTACAATAAATACATGGAAGGCATGCTGAGAGTGATTTGCCTTACTTGGTTACAAGGTAAGCAGCCATAAATTATCCACCAAGAAGCTTTCATAATTTGCCCAAGAGAGATGTATTTCTCAGTCTAGCCTTCCCTCCTGCAAAATAAATTGTCTTAAATCTTCTCAATAAGCTATGGAAACCAGAGAAGAGGACCCTAAATCAGGAGCACGCCAAACTAGAAAAATATTAAGTTTATAACCTTCCAAGGGCAGAATGGGATTATCAAGTCATAAATCTTAAAGCAGCCTTCACCAACCTGGTGCCCTCCAGATGTTTTGGGCTACAACTCCCATCAGCCTCAGCCAGGACAGGATCAGCAATTCTCCCAATAACCAACAGGGACATGGAAATAATAGGATTGCAGCTGTCCATGTTGAGGATCCTCATTTCACACTTCAGTTCTCAACAAGATATCAGCCAACTGATAACAATTTGGGCTTCCTGAGGTCCACACCATGCCCTCCTGCCAACCACAATAACCATCACCATAAACAAATGTCTTCTTTAGAAGCATCAAGACACTTTTGCTTTAATTACAGTGGTACCTCGGGTTAAAAACTTAATTCGTTCTGGAGGTCCATTCTTAACCTGAAACTGTTCTTAACCTGAGCTACCACTTTAGCTAATGGGGCCTGCCGCTGCACAGTTTCTGTTCTCATCTGTTTTTAACCCGAGCAAAGTTCTTAACCCGAGGTACTATTTCTGGTTTAGCGGAGTCTGTAACCTGAAGCGTGTGTAACCCGTGGTACCACTGTATTATTAAATTATTATTAAATAAGCATAGGTTTTTAAGGCGCATTGCAAAACTGCTAGCAGAATAGATCAAGCCACAACAATTGGAAGGTATCTGTGATAAGCCCCAGTCAATATGTCAAGATTCTCCTTTGTTTGAATGTGTTTCCTCATTTGTCTTTTCTGTCTGTTTCCCCATATGGAGCTGCAGTTATGGAGAGTCCTCTCATCAGTGGGGAAATGAATCCTATAGGAGCTTGAAAAGGAACAAATAGCCAGTGCCTTATAAATGGGCACACACCCAAGCATTTTGCATTCACTTCGGAGCTACAGAACAACTTTCAAGGGCCTCCTTGTGTAGAATGTATTGCAGAGTTGCTCCTTAAGATTACCAAAGTAGGAAGAAGAGGAAGTTAAGCTCCTCTAGGAACAGTAAAAGTTGGCAAGTCAGGTGCAACTGGTAAAAATGCAGACTTTACTATTGTTGCCACCCACGATTCCAGGAGCAGGGCTGGATCCAGAGGTATTTGCAGGTTACAGATACTCCTGGGTCCTTACCACCTATTCAAATTTGGACTCAATTTCAGGTTGCTCATCCCTATCCAACCCATTGCTCAACCTGCCACGCCATCTCATCTCAGTGTCCTTGGCTTACCTGTCACCTTGGTGATAACGGTTGTCTTTGAGGACATTAAAAAACACACTTAACAGTAAAATCCGACGTGTGTCAACAATTCCCACCAAGTTCAATGGGGCTGACTCCTAAGGAAGGAGCCTAGGACTGCAACCTGATCACACATAGGATTTTAGTCTGAAATTATTTTAGCCTTAGCATTTTCCAGTAAAGCTAATAAGGTAACCAAGCTGCTTCGTGACAATTTTCACAGCCGCTTAGCTTTAAATAGAAACTGCACGCGCGCGCACACACACACACACACACAAAAGCTTTAAGGATGGATCAGTTTCTTAAAGCAGTAAACTCACCAAAAGTGAGATTAAATCAGGGTTTTCACTTGATTTGCTGAATAAATTTGAATTTTGAATGCAGTAGCTCGCACTGATTGCATGTGCTTTCTTCTTAAGCAATGCTAAAATAATCTAATATAATTTATTTTTTTAAAAAACACACAGACACACTCTGTTCTGAAAAATAAAAATGAAAGTTCAACATTGGGATTATGAACTGAACTGGAACTTGCATTTCACATTCTGGGTGATGAATACATAGTTGGCATCATATGGAGGAATTACTACTATTCTGAATTTTTCAGCATGTTGTACAGAAGAGACCAAAATGACCTTGAGATTCAGAAACAGTATAGTGTGAATATAAACGTTAATATAAGAGCAACCACATAGCCGGGTAAGGGGCAAGCTATATGTTTAGATACACAACATAGGAAAACTATGATAAGTGGGTTTTTTGTGTTTTTTATATTGTAGACCATCCTGTGATCTTCGGATGAAGGACGGCATAGAAATTTAATAAATAAAGAATACTGTATGAAAAAAATTAATAAAGGAAGATGATAAATAAATAAATCACCACTTCCCTTCCTATCTGCTGCCTGAAGGCAGAGATGTGTACAAAGTTCTCGAGACCAGGGGATGGGAAGATGGCCTGCTTTGAACAGATAGCACACCCCTGGAAGGAGCAGGCTTTTAAGCTTGGGGAACTCATATAAATCCTGTTTTAAAATAGCTGCATTGGTTGCCAGTTCATTTCTAGTCCCAACGCAATGCAATCCACATGTTAGTGTTTAAAACCCTGAAGACTTAGTTCCCAAATATCTGAAAGGCCACCTCTTTCCCTACAGATGCTCTCAGGTGTTAAGATCAGCAGAGGGGTCCCTTTTGTTAATTTCACCACCCTCAGAAGTTTAAACACCATTGAAACATGTAGAAATGAGTCCTCTTTAATAACCATTCAGCCAAATGCATTTCAACAGCCTTTTTCAGCGGCCTGATATTCCAATTTAAACATTAAATAAACACATATCCAATGTTCTGAGGTAGTAACCACAATTATGTGCATTTGGCCTTTATCAATGTTATAAGAGTGCTGTTTTAATATTTTTATTCATTTTATGAATGGAATAAATTTACTATTTTGTCAAATAAATGTAACATTAGTTCTTAACTCTCAATTATTCTTCTTTACATTCAGGTCACTTGAGAACCAGAAACTAATTGGAAAATGTATAATATAACATCCTTAGCACTGCGTGGGGTAAGGTTTTAACCACTGATTTGGAGTACTGTTGCCAGCCCAAATAAGGACAAAATAATGATTGGGCCTTTCAGATAAATAAAATGAAAAAGTCAATACGAAGAAGAGCATGCAGACTTGCTGCCAGACACACCTGCCCTTGGACTGTGCAGGTCTGTGATCTTTTAAAAAGCCACCACTATGCCACATGAAACTCCAAAAAATCTTGAAATTTTGTACTGAGATCCATTATCCACAAGGGGCTATTCTTCCAACGAGAAAGTAGTAGCTTGGTTTCCATGGCAGCAGTTACCAAAAAGGTTGCCTTACCTGGAGTAGCTGCATCTCTGTTCAAGAGGAAATATTTAACATATTGTTATATAAATTATCATTTCTTCCCAATGTTTTATTAATCAAAAGGATGAGAGAAAATCCTCACCTGATTTAGACCACAAAGAATCTTCTACATGCAATTAATTTAATTTCACAAAAGTATATATTTCCTCCCTCAAGCTTTTGTGTTTTCTTACTACAGATTATGTTTAAACTTAAAGGTTGAATTGTTTACTTCAGACCATGGGCTCTTCATCTAAGAATTCAAATCTTGATGGTACTGCATCAAGCCTATTTCCCGTCATCTATTTAAGGGCTTAAGTGCTTCCCACAGGCATCTGCTTGGCCACTGCGAGAGCAGCCCTCTTTAGGGAAGTTTTTAATGTCTAATGCTGTATTGTTTTTAATATTCAGTTGGAAGCCGCCCAGAGTGGCTGGGGAAACCCAGCCAGATGGGCGGGGTATAAATAATAAATTGTTGTTGTTGTTGTTGTTGTTGTTGTTGTTGTTGTTGTTGTTGTTATTATACCACGTGTCTTTGGCCTGATCCAGTGGGGCTTCTTAAATGTTCTGATGTTCGTATGTTTTGCAGCAGAAATAATATTGCATAAAAGAGTGTGTGTGTCTGTGAAGGCCTTTCATACTGTTCATTTCTGTAAGGAGGTTTCCCACATAAGGAACAATGACAGTAGGCTGTTTAAATTTTATCGTGTTTTGCTTCAGAGCATTGCTTACAATACAGCCTTTCTACCTTCAGGGAATCCTTTTGACATCAACTCTATTGTCACAGAACACAAGCCCACTGCAGAAGATTCCAAGACATGCTCAAATGCACACACAGGTGCCTTCACCATTTCCCCTGCTTAAAACAAAAGCATGTCCTAGAACGGGTGGGGAACAACAGGCGTGTGGGGCCCAAATGTTGCCCTCCAGGAATCCCCAGGCTAAACCCTTTCTCTCCAGACCATAACCATCCCTGCTCTTGCTTTGCACCCCGATTGTTTTTGCTTGGCTGGAATGTGTCCCTCAACTCTGAGGATGCCTCTTGCTTACCTGGCTGGAGCACTGAGAAGGGTGTACAAATGTCTCTGGCACTGACCACCAGTGGCATGATGCCCAAAAGGGAATGTGGCCCTCAGGATAAAGGTTCCCCACTTATGGGTTTTTGTTTTTATTTTTGCTTGTAAAGTGCTTAGAAGCACTTTTGTCATATAACTATTAAAAAATCCTCATAAAAACTTGCACTGAAATATATATTTGAACATACGTTCTTTCAAGATACGCATTTCTAAATGCAGTTTATCTCAAGATATGCATTTTTAAAGCATGCCAATGTCTTTTTTTAAAAAGTGCAGCACTGTGTTGACACCTGCAAAGCGCAGTGCATTGCTAGCTTCCAATCCACGTGAGTCCAAGAGGTGCAGATCAGGTCAGTTTGTATCAGAATGGGCAAAGATCACACTCCTCAGTTATCCCTAGTTCACAGCCTGCTGTGTTGTAGAGCATTTGATTTAATGAACACTTAAGGAAGGCGCTGCAGAGACTGCTTTCTTCCTCCATTATGATCCATTTATAATGAGAGAGACGTTGGTGAGGATAAACTTCACTCTTTTGAATTCTTACACTAATTGCATACAAAGCACAATTCTGGCAAAGCAAGACTTAGCGCCTTCAGGCAATACAGTTATCATCTTGTAACCACACTTCAAAACCTGCCATATAAACGCTGTGGCTACGTGAAGGGAATGCATAAGCCTCTATGCTTCCTAGCAGCTTGAATTGATGAATGTTTAAAGATTCCATAAACTGAAGGTGACGGCTGCTGTAGGATAAAATGGGAGGCAACCTTGGTCTTGAATTTTGCTTACAGCGGTAGGATTCAAATTACAGCATTTTCATGCAGAAAAAATAAAATAAAGATAAATCCATCCACTACCCTCCAGGTAGAGGAAGTGGGGCATCTGTTTACTAAACAGAAACACCTTGAGAGGCTTATGAAATGCATGAGACAGAAATGGAATTAAATGTTAATGCTACTCCAAACAGATCTCCCTCACCTTTTTATGCATTCACTTTGCATTCAATTCAGGATGCACAGAAAGATGAATGAACCAGTAACATTATCCCTAACACAATAATAAGCAGTAACACAACTCCTTCATTGGAGGTTTTTAAATAAAGGTGGGATGGTTATCTGTAATGAATGCTTTTGTTGATATTCCTGCAATGCAGACAGTTGGACTAGATGATCCTCAGGGTCCCTTCCAAGTCTACAGTTCTATGGTTTTATGAACTAGCATCCATCAGGAGGGCTATTCCTGTTTGCATTTGTGTACAGAACCATTTTCCTTATAATTTTCAATTTGCATTCCCTAACCTGCATCTCCAACTGAATGGATTTCCTTCGAATGGAATGAAGGGCTGCCATAGATGACTTGTAAAGGCCTCGTTGGTCATGCATTTGCACGATAAACCCTAGATGGTGCCTTCTGCAATAAGCCAGTTTCCAAGCTGCTTTTACATCGTTACTGATGGGCACAAGGCTATTGTGTCAGTGTAAGTCTCCTTTGTGGGGGGGGGTCCATACTTTGGGTTATTCACAGGCAGGTCTCCACAAATGCTGGCTGGGTTTGGTTTCCAACCATTGTTTCCAGGTAGTCAGCTGTGAGCAACTTCTTAGCACAATATATCCAGAATCAGCTGCTGACCCAGGAAAAAAAATCCTGACAATTAAGTATTTCCGGGAAAAGAGAATGGCGGTATGTAACAGCTTGCTGTTGTGACCACTTAGCAGTGATGAAAATGTGCTCTGCACATGCTCAATTTAAAAGGCATTTATTTCAAAGATCTATAGCAGGAGTAATCAATACAATTCTCTCCATATGTTGTTGGACTCCAGTTCACATCTGCTCCAGCCAGCATAGACAATGGTCAGGGATGAGGGGAGTTGTAGCCCCACAACATTTGAAGGGCATTGTATTGGTTAACCCCTGATCTACAGCTCTATTGCTAGTTGGGCAATTCACTGTTTCATGCTAAAACTCATTTAGTAATTTGCTTGTGACCTCTTCAGTTTGATCATCAATTTCCCCATCTCGTTTTTTTTCAGGCCCCTCGACCCCACTGTATTTAGCTAGAGCAAGTCATAACAGCATGAGCTTGTGCATGCTTTCTCAGAATAAGGGCCAAGGAGTTCAGTAGTGCTCACTTGCAAGTACCTATGAATAGGGTGGAAGAAGGCTCTTTGGTGAACACACTGTAGTTCCTCCAGCATCTTCTCAGACACTGCCTGCTGCTCTCATGCCCAATGAGAGATTAGGAGAATGCACCACCCATAGAGTCTTGAGAGACAGTTAAGCAGAAATGAAGTGCACTTTGCTGCCAAAGAATCCTGTTTTCTCACACTGCAACCCAGAGAAGCTGACATGAGCTCTCTTTCCAAAATCATGATTGGAGTGAATGAGGAAGAGGGAAAAATAACTTTCACTCTCATTTACAGGAGCCAGCAGTTTGCAGCCTGCTGCAAGGAAGCCAGCCAGCCACCAACCTGTCAATGATATAACATCTTGCTATTCCCTTTAGTTTAGCTCATTATTGTCTCCTGCTCTGGACTACATGTAATGTAAAGCCAAACTATGGTTTACTGTGAATGAACAAGTGTGCTGGTGCACAGGGGGAAAACCATGGTTGCTTTGCTCCTCCCACATCCCTGCTCCTATGGGGAGCTGAGCCACAGATTGGTAGTGTTATGTATTCAGTGGTCTGTGTTTGCCTGAGCTTGAGTCTGGAACAAGGATTCTGAGCTCCTGTGTTCTGATTCAATACATGATATCCAATCACAGAAGAATTCAGGATTTGGGCCTCTGCCTCTGGCCCTTAAACTCTGAGTTATGATTTGCAGCTTGGAAGTTTAGCTAGCCAATCACGTTGGCAGTGAGAGTGACCCAGGCCTTCAGAAATGTATATAAGCTGTTGCTTTGCCCTTGTTGTCTAGCTCTGTTAGTTGAATAAAGGTTCTTGCTGTTATCACTGTGTCTTGCCTTGTGGGAACCCACCTACACTTCAGGTGTCACATTCCATCTGAGCTCAGGCCCATAGTTTGTCTTGCTCCAAACAAGCCAAGGGCTGTAGCCAGGATTTATCCTTGGCTTGCTGCTGTTTCAACCTTTGCTGCAGTCAAGAGGAGAGAACCACTCCTTCTATCCTTCCCCCAAATTGTCCATTTAGGAAGAGAGGAGTGGATTCTCTCCCTTCAATGCTAGTGGTGCCTCCTCTGGCCAAAGTGGAACTTTGTGCTGGGCATGGGGAAGTCGCAAGACAGGGGAGGGGCTGTTGCCACTGACAAAGAGGTAAGTGGATTTATGGAACAGGGTTCACAGGGAATTCTGTGGAACTGCTCACACACCTCTGTACTTGTGCATTTCAATCTTGATGATATCTTTTGCATTATTGAATTTATTTAACGTATGCTGAATTGTTTTTCTTTGTGAATTTATTGATACATTCCATAAACTTGTTTCTCTCCTCCATCCCATGTTCTGTATTTTGACAAGAGGATGTTTGATGTAAACCACTTTAGAAACAGTTTGCTGTGGAAAAGTCGCATATCAATGAAATCAACCAACGAATCAAAAATTACTCTCCTATTGCACAAATGAGCAACTAACCCGCATCAGAAACTGTAACACAACAAGCCCTTGATTTAAGGAGAGACTATTGACTCTGTTCCTTGTATAAACAAATGCAATGTTTAAGTGCGTTCAAACATTCTTCCCACAGGATAAATGATTGTTTAAATGGCATCCCTTCCATTAGTCCTCTTATTCATTCTGCCAGAACACAAGCAAAAACTCAGCTGTTCCAGAAAGTTCTTTAATGGTGGTTTTGAAGAAGTGGTTAGATTTCACTGTAAGTACTTGTTAACAGAATCACTTAAATAATGTAGACAGACTTGAGAGACAAAATAAACTAATAATAGCTTATAGGGTAAATTGATCGAAAACAGTATACAATACAAGAAGAAATAAACAGAGACATTTTGTCCTTCTTAGCTGTTCAAGCCTAATCTATAGCAGAGAGAAATACTACTAACCATATGGGGGGAAACAGAACTAACCAATCAACCAGAACTCATGACTTTAGCAAGGATCATGCCAATCTGACTGGTTGCTAGGCAACAGCACCACCACCACCTCTCTCCTGGTTGGCTGACTGTCAACAGAATTAACCTTTAGGTTAGTAACTGAATGATCTCTGCTGTTGTAATTCCAACAGTACTTCTTTCAGCAATATGCCCATATAGGTGAACATCTTGACAGCTTTGGGAAATATCAGAGTATGGTCAAGATGGATGTAGTTATTTGTGTAATGGCAAGTGAAAAGAGCACTTTCCCCTCCTGTGGTTTCTAGCAACTGGCATTTAGATGCATGCTGCCTCCAACTGTGGACGCAGAACATAGCCATCATAGCTAGTAGCCACTGATAGCCTTATCCTCCATGAATTTATTATCATCATCTGATACAGGAAGAGAAAGAGGATACAAACATGGTGCCATCTTGCAGATCAAAGTATACATAAAATAGTGACTATTTTTCAAAGGTTCGGTAAATAATCTTTTTTTAAAAAAGCAAATAGAGTCTTAGGGTGAGGCATGGCTTACTAATCAAAGTGTTAAAGGGGGATTCTAGCTATTTAACCTGCTAGGTGCTGTGGATCTCATTCAGGCTAATGCTGTTCTCTGCAAGGATATGTTTTAAAAATACTAAGCAGCTGGTCAAATGGAGTGGGGAGAGGAGGAACCTGTAACAAATGAAAACTGACTACCATTGTGTTATGTTCAGGCCCACTCGTGAGTTAGAAAATGGTGGAAATGAGCTTCAAAGTGCAAGTCCCTATGTGCACGAGTGCTTTGGAGTAACAAGTGCAGGTTTCAGAAATGAACCCTCGGAGTAAAAACACTGACTCTATGGTCAGACAAAGTAAAAAGAAACCGAGAAGAACAGAAATATTATGGATAGGGTATTTTACTTCTCTCCCCACCCCCACTCCCCACCAGCATCCCCCCAAAAGCATGTAATTGAATAAAGAAAGAAAGAGAGGACTCGTATAACATTATAAATACAGTGGTACCTCAGGCTAAGTACTTAATTTGTTCTGGAGGTCCGTACTTAACCTGAAACTGTTCTTAACCTGAAGCACCACTTTAGCTAATGGGGCCTCCTGATGCTGCCACTCCGCCCGAGCATGATTTCTGTGTCGCGTATTCCACGCGGCGCTTTCAGCGAAACACTAAGAGTTCCAGGTTTTTCCAGTGCAGTCTTTTTAATGTGAGCTATATACAGGCATTTACAAAAGAAACAGTCCATACAGAGTACTTACAAACGAATACTCTCCACCACAGCACCACCACACTACAGCACAACCACCACTGCAACCACTGTTAAACAGGCTTTCCTTTTAAAACAGGTGATAGCCAATCACACTAATCACACTCCTGCTGAGTCACTCTGACCCAGCAGAGTATTGCATCATCCTGTTGAAGCCTGCAGACTTATCCAGTATCCTGCGAATCCCAACATTCTGTTCTCATCCTGAAGCAAAGTTCTTAACCCGAGGTACTATTTCTGGGTTAGCGGAGTCTGTAACCTGAAGCGCATGTAACCTGAAGCGTATGTAACCCGAGGTACCACTGTACATAACATGTGCATTCCAAATTATGCACAGATCCGGAAGATCCAATACTTTGGCCACCTCTTGAGAAGAGAAGACTCCCTGGAAAAGACCCTGATGTTGGGAAAGATGGAGGGCACAAGGAGAAGGGGACGACAGAGGACGAGATGGTTGGAGAGTGTTCTCGAAGCTACCAGCATGAGTTTGACCAAGCTGAGGGAGGCAGTGGAAGACAGGAGTGCCTGGCGTGCTCTGGTCCATGGGGTCACGAAGAGTCGGACACGACTAAACGACTAAACAACAACAACAATGAGGAACCTTCCAGGGAACCAGGGGTGGGTGGGGTCAGAGGCAAAACTGTGCTGGGCAAAGGAAGTGATTCTGAACTTTGTACATCCAGGCAAGCAACAGACATTTCCACAGTTCAAGGGCATATTCCAGCCACTCAAAATCACTGGGGGGGGGGGGGAGGCACACAGCAGGGGCAGTAAGGAGTGTAATCCAGGGATAAATCACAGTTTGGAGGTTGCCCTGGGGCCCAGATAATGAAGCCTGTTGGGCCTGGGATTCCCCACCCCTGGCTTATAGCATGATGTGAGTCAAATCAAGAGGGTGGGGATGTTCATTTCTTCTTTGTCTCCCTTTGGGACTGGGCTTCTTCAAGCTGTGCTTAAGATAAAACTACAAGTACCTCTTTTATGAAAAGACAAAATGATATCTCCATGTAACATCTTTCTCTTGGCAATTTCAGAATTGTACCTGGCCACAGATTCCGATCTAAGATTCTTGTAAATAAGTCATTCAATAAAGCAAATAGATTGTTTCCACCAGTTTTTCCCTCCAATCCTTTTTCTTTTATAATTCGATTTTCTACCCTTATTATCTGAGGCTGTGAGCCTAGCCTTACTTGTCTGGAGGTAAATTTCAATAGAACTTACTCCCAAGTAGACACAGTTAGGAGTGTGCTGTGTTTCTTTTTAATCTTCACACACAGTGCCTATTTTTCTAGAAAAAGAGGTGCCGGAACTTACCATGAATGCTTCCCTTGTTCTCTTATAATGGCAATGGTGCCCACTTGAGAACTGAGTTCCAGTGAGTTCCAGCCGAAAAAAGCCCTGCTCACAGATAAATACTCTATCCTCATACTTTACACTTTTCTTTCTTTATAGTTAGCAAGACTGTGCTTTAAATGTATTCTGGTTGATGAAAAAGCACAAGGTATAAGAGGCATTAAAGTATGAAAAATCAGATTCTCTGATTTACACATTTCTACTCAAAAGTAATCTCAGATAATTCAGTAGTACTTCCTACTTGGTATATGTGTATAGGATTCCAGCTTATTCATCTCTTCTTACTAGCCTCCATTATCAAATCACTATTCTTTCACATTTTAAATGTCATAAGTTTTCTGTATCATTTTTTTCTGGAAATTCTTCCAAAAAATTTATAAATTCTCATTTATATCTTCTAGAGTTGGGGAAGTGTTTTCCATTTTAACTGACTGCTGACTTTTTCTATAGAATTTACGAAATGCTTAGAACCCTACAAACAAACTTTGAGAAAACCATGCAACATGCACCACCTAACTGCAAGTTACATATGTCCCAAGTATTAAATAGTACTCAGATTTCAATTAATTAATTAATATACCGCCCTATACCCACAGGTCTCAGGGCAGTTCACAGGATAGCCCCTAACCTAAAAACATGCACTTTTTAAAGGTGTAAATATGCCTGTGAAGGTATGCAAAAGTTGTAGAACTCCAATTGTGCAAACATTGAAGTTGTGTAAACCCTGATATTATGCAAATCCAACATTAAGCAGGCATCAAAATCACACAAACCGCAAATCTGCATTCAGCTCTAACCTTATACAGATGCCATGCTACTCAGCCTTTCAATTTGAACTTCCATAATTGAATTATGTCAAATAATGGGGATATATATATATATCAGAAATTTTGGGCTACGACATAAAATATTAGAATCCCAAGATCTATATCTATATATTATGAATTATGAATATATTATTTGCAAGCAAAAGCATCCTCCTTCAAGAACAACTCCCAGGAAATCCCTTGTCCGTTGACTTTAACCACTAAGCTATAATGCTCTGGTTTGCATGTCATGCTAAGCCAAACATGGCTTAAGCCAAACATACAAGTATGCAGGCTCCAGGAGATGAAATCTTGGCTGCTTTGCTCCTCCCGGGACCATGTTTTGCTGCTGCTGTGCTGCACTGAGTCAAGCCATGATTTAGCTTCTTAGTTTAATGCTACTGGACAGACCATGAGCTATAAGCCATAGGACAAACCTTTGTTGCAGCTCATAGTCTAGACCAGTGTTTCCCAACCTTGGGCCTCCAGATGTTTTTGGCCTACAACTCCCATCATCCCTAGCTAGCAAGACCAGTGGTCAGGGATGATGGGAATTGTAGTTCAAAAACAGCTGGAGGTCCAAGGTTGGGAAACACTGGTCTAGACTAAGCAACTGTGAGCTTCAGAAGAGTGTTTGCTCAAACATTCATGCTAAGCTATGGTTTGGCTTAGCATTATGTGTGAAGCAGGATAGTCTGTACCAAAGGCGAGGCCTCTAGCCATTTACTGCTTGAGTTATTGGATGGTTCCTGGTTTTTCTACTAGCAAAACTACATTTGCTCCTGTGTAAAGTGTAAAACAGGCCTGACACACTTGACAAATATGTTCCTTGTATCTGGGAATTAAAGAGGAAGGCAGCCGTATGAAAAATAGATGGACTGAATCCATCACATCATACATTGACTGAGAAGCCACTGGATCTCTTTTACGCTGTACAGGCTCAAATTTCCAACACACAATTCTAACTAATAATAGTAGTTTTATAATACCCACATGCATTGGGAAATGGAAGCAACACATGAACTTCCATTTTTAGACATTGCTATGAGAGCATCATGTACCAATGGAAACTTTTTAAAAGTTGTCAGATGATATCCAGACTTTTTCCTAGGGCTATAGTCTAGTACTGGGACTTCTATTAACCTTTGAAGGCTTGTTTCATGCTCGGCTGGACAATGGTGTTAGCTGAATCCCAGGCACATCATCATCTCGCTCTAAAGCTACACCACTTCTGTTTCTTTGATTTCCCCCAGCTACATTTGCAATGTCCCAAAGCAAATATCAGTGACATTCTTCTTGAAGTCAATATGAGTAGAAATGAGCCACATTTCTGTGAATTTCAATTTTTATGCTGAAATTTGCATCCTCAATAGCAAGGACCTTTAGTCAAAAAGTGAAGCAAATGAATCGAATAACTAAAGGGTTTAAGTGCTTTTTTCCAAGCCTTGGACATTAATCCAACCCAAACACAGCTCTATAAAATCTACCTAAAGTGGATTTTCAATGAACCTCTGCCTGAAAAATGGCGAGGCACTTAAATTGGAGCATGAACATATGTGGCTTAAAATGCAGTGAGATAGTTTGCCCCTGCTGTGTTTCAAGTAACATTTTATGTTGCTGTATGCACAATTACCTGATTTGTTTCCCTGCACTTGGAGCCCCCAAATGCCTACTCACCAAAGCCATCATCTGTGCATGTGGTGTCATCTGCACATGTGCAATGGATGTCTAAAATGGACACACCTCAGCTTAACTATGCCTTAGGGTTTTTTTTTCAAATTCACTGGAAGCAGGCTCGAGGGGAAATACATCAATCAGCAGTATTCCTCAAGAAATTACAGTATACAAATGGATTTTGGCTATCATCATGTACACTTGGTTTCAAACACCAATGCTGGAACTGCATTGGAGTCAGAGTAAATGGCAATGTGTACACAGTCTAAATACATGGGGAGACATCTAACTTGTATAGGCTACTGTGGCAGGTGGGTGGGGCTGACCACCTCTTAATCACCTGTGATATCAGGTGAAGCATTTTCCTTTGACTGCATGGTTTGAAATCAAACTACTGTGCCAAAGGAACTGGGGTTTAGAGCTGCCATCAGTCAGCTGATCGGCAGTGGCTGCATACCCCACTTTTCAGGCAAACTATTCAATCCTGTTTGGCTTCTGCAAAAGTGGGATACTGGGGTGCCCAAGGGGAGAATGGAGACGGAATCACTTTTGCTGCCTACCCTCAGATAAAAGGGGTTAAAATGGACTTTTGTCCATTTCTCTTCCTTTCATGGGAGTCAATCACTAAGCACAGTCAATACTGCTAGTCCTTTAATCTGTGCTTAATTAAAACAACAACAACAACAACAACAACAACAACAACCCAGACTGTTCAAATTAGTATCACCTATGTGGTACAAGCAGCATGTCTCAATTGCAAAGTATGTCCAAAATCCAATGTTTCAGCTACGTATCGGAGTTAAAGTGCATTGCAAAACTTTTACTTTTTCTTTTGCAAAATCTTGGTGTAATAGAGCCATGCAAAAGGAGCAGAGTGGAAATTAAAACTAATTTACTCACAGGAAATCAACCATAGTGGTGCTAATTGCCTGCAGACAAAGACAGAAGCATCTGCAAATGCTTGAAACTAAAGCATAAATAATTTGTAAAGGCAAATGTTGAGCTGAAGACATACATAAGAGGGAGTTCAAGGTAGCATTGAGGCAACATTTTGCTAATGGCACTCAATTTTTCTCTTATTGTGCTGCTGTGGTGAGTGAACATCTCAATGGCTATGCAGGATCCTCCACAGCATTAGCTAATGGGGAGTTTGAGCAAATGGAGATGCTTTAAAAACAGATTTGCATCAAGAGGGCTGGAAAACCAACAGGTAATAAATAAGAGATGTATCTAGTGAAGACTTTGTGCCAGCAGAAGGTACTTCTGCTTGCACTAGGCAGGGCCCCAAATTTCCCCAAGTCCCCCACCCCCTATGTTCCTTGAAATAGTGCTCCTGGGGACTGGGGGACCCTCTGGAACAACAAGGGATATGGCATAGAGGGTTGCAGTAGATAGGAAGGATTGGCAAAATAGCTCAGTCAGTAGAGCACGAGACTCTTAATCTCAGGTGCCTTGCCTTGTGTGAGTAGAAGCCTTTCCTGCAATTATTGTATACAACCACAAGAACTGTTGGACAAATGTTTGGATTTCACTATGAAAGAAAAATAGTCCACAGAAAATAAAAAATGAAGAACTATATGTAACTGTATTATCTAATCAGCAGAGAGCCACGCTAGAAACACTTTCTCTGCAAAGAATGTAGCAAACTCTGCACAAAATTCCAGTTAAGAAAAACAAACTCATACACGTAGGATGGAGTCACACTATCTGAAATAGGTTCTGTGCTGTTCTACTTATCTTTGCAGTGCCTGTAGTTAATGCCAAGTCTCCATTGCCTGCCCCATTAACTATAGCTGAAGATCTGCTATTAAGTGGTATAACAGGCTATCTCCTCGCTCCACATTTTAGTTCTGTTTTTCACACTACTTCAGTTTGGCTCTGCTTCTTTCCACACTTCACCCTGCTCTGACACCACTGCCTTATCTCTAACCTTCCTTGCTCTAATTGTTGGGAACAGAAGAACACTAGGCTTTTATGATCCTAGCAAGCCACATGGTTTTAGAAGCAAGTCAACTTTGTGGCATTAGTGCCTAGTTGCAACAGGCATGGGGGCGGCGGGAGAACTGCTCTATATTTCACCACAAGGCACCTAAGCTGGGAAATGGAGAAATGATGCAGGCATTCATTATCCTGTTCCGGTTTTCATGGGTTTGGGAAACCTCTAATTGTTCTTATAAGGATGTGAAAGAAGGCCTCCATTAATAGGCTTTCCCATATTCTGCAAGAGGAGCAAACAAACCTATAGGACTTGTGTCTGCTACATTCTATCAATCCAACTAGAAGGAGAGAGAGAAAAAGCTTTCTTTGAAAGAGGTCATCTTTGCAGACTCTGAGACAATTCTTTGCCAGGTTTGGTTTTAACAGACACTTACAACTCCTTGTTTAGAAGCCTCCGCAGTGGAAGTCAACAGCTTCCTTTTAATTACAACCATCCCAGTGGGAAGGAGAACATTACTCTCCTCAACAGGGTGTGCTGTCTGCTCCACAAGGCTGGGACTCAAAGTTGAATAATTTAAGCAGCAGGCAGGCTGCCAAGCCACTCACAGATGTCAACAAAGGAAGCATCTGAAATGATGATGACCACAACCACATTTCAAGTCTACACACAAAAACATGGTCAATAAGTTAACCAGCACTTGAGAGCCCAGTGAATAGCCTTAGAGCACCAGATGCTGTAGCTTTACAGAAGCTCAAGAGGGTCTGGACTTGGATAAGGGTGGGCACTCGGAGGACCACAAAAGAGCAAGCTATGCCTATCGCAAAATAAATATTTGTCAAAACTCAGTAGGTACTTCATATTATTTGAAGGTCCTTCCTCGAATCATCTCAAGCTTTTCTGATTGAGAGAGAGAAGTTGTTTATTTGTTCATTTAAATGCATGAATTAATTATAAGGCTTTGACATGAAACCAGCTGCATTTTCCTACTCACACCTAATCTCAACAGGAAACCTCTTGAAGTGGAAGAGGCGGGGAAGAGTAGAGATACCTAGATTAATTCAGAAACCATAGCATCTATTTGTCTTTTCAAGCATGTGCCTGTCCAAGGTATATTTTATCTAAGGACTGAAATAAGAGATGGTTCAATGATAGCATCTTGAGAATGGATACTTGACTGGGCTCCAGTAGTGTGGAAGGTTCTTCTGCCTGTGCCTCTCCCAGTTTCCATCACACACTACAGTCCTCATTGATGCCAGTTTCCTATGCTATTTTGGATGATCTTCCAGCCCTAAGACAAGTGAAGTATTCATGTGTGCAGGGGATGAAATCAAATTCTGCCCAGGCATAGAATTATAGAATTGTAGAGTTGGACTGGACTCTGGGGTCATCTAGCTCAACCACCTGCAATTCAGGAATCTCAACTACATCAAACATGACAGATAGCCATCCAACCTCTTTAAAATCTCCAAAAATAGGAGAGTCCACCAGCTTCCAAGGTTTTTCCTGAGGTTTAATCAGAATCTCCTTTCTTGTAACTTGAAGGTCATATGCTCTGAAGCAGGAGAAAACAAGATTGCTCCATCTTCCATGTGACACCCCTTAAGATATCTGAATATAGCTATCATATATCCTCTTGGTCTCCTCTTCTCTAGGCTTACCATACCCAACTCCCTCAACTGTTCTTCATAAGGCTTAGTTTCCAGACTCTTGATCATTCTGGTTGCCCTCCTCTGCACACCTTCCAGCTTGTCAACATCCTTCTTTAACTGTCATGGTAAGCTTGTCCTCTATGAAGACCCTTAGATCCTTTTCACATGTCCTAGTGGCAATCCAGGTATCCCCCATCTTATAGTGGTGCATCTGGTTCTTCCTGCCTAAGTGTAGAACCTTACATTTGACCATTTTGAAATTCATTTTGCTGGTTCCAGCCCAATTCTCTGGTCTGTTAAGGTCTTTTTGAATCCCAATTCTGTCTTCAGAGGCATTAGCCACCCCCTCCAGTTTGGTGACATCTGCAAACTTGATGAATATCCCCTCATGTGTGAGTAACATCAAGGAAGGAGTGTTTGCAGCTTGAAGGCCTTGTAAGAAGTTGCTGCAGGAGACAGACTGTGAGCATCATGAGAGGGCTGTTTCTAGGACTAACGTGAAACTGTGAAGTTCCCTTGATATTTTTGCTGTTGGATGCTGCATGTTCTTTAAGTAATCTTGTTATAGTTATAGAATTTAAAAGTGATTTTTGTGTTACTATGATTATGGTATGTTGCTATATTTTTGTTTTGCTATGTTATTATGAAATTGTTTTTGTACTGTTTGTCTGAAATGTATCCCTGTTTCTTTGTAGCAAGCTGCTTTCAGCATGATTTCTTTTGTGGAAAAGTGACATACCAATAAAATGAATGAATGAATGTTATCTTTGTTTCATTGGGACTGAAAGGTTCTTTCCTTTACCACTGTAGCCTTCAGAGTCAAAGTTTGCTCTTATAGTTACATCCCCCCACCCCCGTGACTAGGTCTGCTGTCTCCATCTCTTCATTAATAAGCATTCAAAATCAGAACAGGTTTCTAAATGAACATATATGCCAACAGGAGAAGGGGAAAACAAAAGAAAACCTTCAAAGACTGTTCTCATTAGAATATCTCATGCTGATAAGATATCAAGGGTGAAATTCTACATTGTACTTTGATGAAAGTTCTGTCTGTGCAGATGAAATGATCTGCCTTTCCTTCCCTTCTCTGTTGTTCTGGGGCTTCTCCCAACCTCCCTAGAGTCAATTTCAGGGATGGGAGGTGCAAGGGGGGATAAGGGTAGAAGGGAAGTCTTTGAGCAGTGCTACCATACCAGGGTTTTTAGGTGACTCCTACCCCAAATGTTTAATAGTGATTTTGCAACCTTTTATAGTTACCAACCTTTCTGGAGGAGCTGCAAGTTTTCTTTCCTTTTTAAATACTAGGAAATGCTTTGATATATTCCAAGAGAGGGGAAATCCACTATGAAAAAGAAAAGCCAGTGCACAGACTCATACTCCTAAACATTTTGTGAATCTAAGTTTGGCCTCATTGAGTGGCAGTATTTCAACATGAGTAGGAAAATGAGAGTACCCCTAAACATTTTAAAAGAAAAAAAAAGCACTGAGAAAAGCTATAGCAATTATTATTATTATTATTATTATTATTATTATTATTATTGCAATAATTATTCTACATCCAGAGAATGCCACTTACCTTGTCTAACAGCTAATGTTGTGGTATAGACCAAAAATAGGAGAATGTAGTTCAGGAAACTCTGAAAGACTGGAGTGTTGGCATGAAAATCATCTGAAAGATACTTGCTGGTCAGGCTAATACCGCAGATAAGCAGGGACAGAACCTGCCCAAGAGCTATAGACAACAGGAGCTCCCTAAAAAGAAACAAGGAAGACAAGAGATACAGCATAATCAGAATTACTCAACAGCCAAGAAATTCCTACAACCCACAAAGAGAATAAGCCCAAGTCTGAAAAAGCAATTTTCTATAGTCCTACCCCTTCACTCTAGGCCGCTAGTGATAAGTTTGAAAATATAATAGAAATAGTCTGGATTCTTCAATTGGGTGCACAAATTGCAAATTTCATTCACCTCTCATTTTATGCCAAACATAGTTTGTTCATTTTTATTTTGTGTTATTTTTCCCTTTCAGCATTTGCCCTCCTTCCTCTGATCTTCCTTGCTCCTCGCCATTCTCTTCTTCTCTTCTTGCCAATTAGCTGTCTTCACTTTTAAATCTAGATCCTGCAAGCTTCCTTTAAAAGACTGAAGAAAAGATTTCAGAGATATCCAAGTGAACAGAGCAGTTCCCTTGGGATTTTTATTTATTCCCGTCTCACTCACATAGACTGTTGTCATTACAAACCCATCCACTGATCATATTATTGGCAGCTGGGATGATACATGGCTGAAAGCTTTGTTGGTAACCATGTTTTCACCTTTCACAGCAACAAGCCTCCAAGTGTTGTGTGTCAGTCCCAATCATGGAATGAAAAGAATCAAATAAGCAAAGGAAAGAGAAGGCTCAAATGCAAGATTTTCTTTTTATCATGGACTGTGCTGAAAAAGTTCCACATGGTCCTCAAACCTGAAAAAGACCTAGTTCACCTTTCATATAACTGGTACTATTATTGGGGATAATTGTGGGATGTGGGTGGCGGGGTGGTCTAAACCACTGAGCCTCTGGGGCTTGCCAATAAGAAGGTTGGCGGTTCAAATCCCTGCGACAGGGCAAGCTCCCGTTGCTCTGTCCTAGCTCCTGCCAACCTAGCAGTTCGAAAGCACACTAGTGCAAGTAGATAAATAGGTACCGCTGTGGTGGGAAGGTAAATGGTGTTTCTGTGCACTCTGGTTTCCATCACGGTGTTCCATTGCACCAGAAGCAGTTTAGTCATGACCCGGAAAGCTGTCTGTGGACAAACGCCAGCTCCCTCAGCTTGAAAGCAAGATGAGCGCCACAATCCCATAGTCACCTTTGACTGGACTTAACCGTCCAGGGGTCCTTTACCTTTCTTTCTTTCTTTCACCACACAACTGCCTCTGTCCTGTGTGATTTGAGTCCTACATTGCATCAGTAACATGTATTACCTTTAAATCTTGCCCTCCTTTCCAATTCTGCTTCAAGCACTGTTCAGGCATCAACATACTCAAGCAATCAGAATCAGATGATTGGGAGAGCAGTCAAGCCAGCTCCCCCTGTCCCTTCACTGTTTACCTACTGTTCAGCCCTGCCAGTCCTGATCAGGTTTCTAAGTTGTATAGAAAACCCACATGGAGTTCAGGTGTGGCTATTTGCCTTGAGAGATAGATATTTTATATATATATATATATATATATATATATGATAGGGCATAAACAGTTGTAGTGTAAAGAAGCCATCTTGTTTGTGCAAGGACTTCCACTTGTGCAATGGAAATTACCTTCCTTTTCCTCTCCCTCGGCAAGTTTATGGAACACACAGGGAAAGGAGTGTGAGGAGAAGTTTGGTTGGGCAAGTGGAAATCCTTGCATGAATGGGATGGCTTCATTAGATGCAACCCAAACATCACATCTTCTGTACGTCCTTTACATACCAAAGTTATTTTACATCAGAGATGCAGAACCTGTGGCAGTCCAGGTGTTGCTAAACTCCAGCTCCCATCAATCCCAGCCAGTATGGCCAATGGTCATGAGAAGATGGGATTTGTAGCCCACAGGGAATCCCAGGTCTTTCTCTTCCCCCAGCAAGGGAAGGTTCTACTCAGTTTAATGTAACTTAAAATCCTTGTACCAATCTTATAACAATTTGCATAAGCAATCGTGACATTGGGAATACATCATTCTTGTGAGAGAAGCAGGACATGCTTCTGCACACAGATGTACGATTAAACATTGTTCAGGTTCAGGGCTCATTAACTGCCAACTATTCCCAGTTTGCTCATTTGCTACGAATACATAGGTGACGTCCCATGTAACTGTAATCATAGGCAGGATGCAATCCTAAAGAGCTCCTGTTTCTGTCCACAGCACACAAATCAAGTTTTCAAAAGTGGCATTTGCTGTATCTGATGGCATGTTCTTCCCTTATATTCTGCCACTTGGTCTTTTTTCCTCACCTCCACACCCAGAACCCACCGCAGTTCTGAAGATAAACACATTACTGATTAGGCAGATGTGCATAGTTGCTTCAAGGCATGTAGTGCACAAACAAGGCCCAAATTAAACCTGTGAATTACTTTGAAACAATTCCCACTGTGAACGTACAAGAGTCTTTAGCCAGCATTTGCATTGAATTCCTACTGTAGTCAATTAAGATGGAGGAAAATTAAGTTAAGGGAAAGCAAAACTAAATTTACAGAGTGCTATAAAGATAAGCTTGGATCTCCCAGTAAGTAAAGCCTTTCAATTTTAGATACAAGTTAAGAATGTGATGGTTCCAGTTTATTGGTTTTCCCTTAGGCTCCAAGATAAATCTTTCCCTTGCCTACCGGCTTTCAGTGCGGCGAGACAGCGTGACAGCTTTTGACAGCACGGCAAATTTATTACAGGCCTGACACATGTTGATGAAACAGACTAGGTAAAAGGAGTGAGAGAAAAACCCCACAAGGGCAGTGATCTCATTTTCCTGCTTTTAATAGAGTTTTAAATTGCAAGGTGTTTGAATGAGTTTATGCTTAGTGGAAACAAAAAGTTCAAAAGGAGAAGTGAGAGTGTACCTGCTGCAGACGTCAAGCATTAGCTCAAAGTAACTCCTAGTCTGGGTAGCCATGTTCAAATGGGTAGCACAACATATTCAAATGTCTCAAATTTACCAGCAGGAAATTGACCAGCAGCAAAATGAAGCCTTTTAATAAATAAGTTTGGAATGGCTCATCTTGCTGAATATCGGGCCCCATCTTTTATACAGAATATTCATTCTGTTTTGTTTTTTTAAAAAAAGACCTTTATTGTTGTTTTTCCATGCAAAATACAGCACTGAGCAAAGGCATATTACAATTACGCTAACCATGGTAGAACAGGAAACAGAGAGGAAAGGCTGGGGGATGGGGGTTTCTAGGCTTCCCAGAAATATTTGAGTTGCAAAAAAATATGAAAAATGTTCCCTTGCAAATTAGAATAATTTCACCAGATAATTTGCAACAGATTTTTTTCCTAGTTTGTATCAGAAATTTTTCCAATGCCCTGAAGAGTTATGTGCTTAGTTTATAAATATTTAGTAAACACTAAAAACTTGGAAACCACCAAGTGTACATTATATTGCATTGCAGTCTGCATCTATTCGTTGTTACTAATGCACTTATGAAATGTAAAATTTTATGTGGAAAAATAAAGTCCTGGAAAATGTTCTACTCTACATCCCTGTGACCAACTCTGTGTTGCAAGATGCAATCTTGTCAGGTATTGAGAAATTATCATGCCTATTGATCCTAAATACTTCCAAGAATCCTTCAACTTTCTTTGCAACCGTTTTATGAATATTTATTTTTTCCTTCTGTTTTTCAAACCAAAGCAGACTTTTGAGGACGCTTACTGGAAACATGTAATGACTGTTGCTTATTTTAACAGAATTTTGCATATAACTCCCAACACTGCTGCCCATCTAGGAGAAGGAAAACTCTGGTTCTAAAATTCTGCTGGCTTGCAGGATATCTTTGGGATGTCCTTAAGACAGTTGGACGACACTTATACGCCTCCTTCTGACAACTCCTGCAGTTAAGCTGGCATCAAACATATTGCTCTACTTTTCTTTGGATCACATTATTGAGGCTGAGTCTTGCCATCACGGCAGCCCAAGACCGCCACACACTTCCCAGGCTTGTTCCCCAGGGAGATAACTTCAGTGCTGCTAACCCATTGGTTTGACTTCACCCCCAGATCATACTCCATTCTCTCTCAAGACAGATGGATGCCAACAACAGCAACTTATTTAAGTCCAGTCGATTTCAATGGTCTATTCTAAATATGGTTTAAGTCTAGATTCAACTCACACTTTTTGAAACACTTGTAGGTAGTTCAGGTTGTTTCAGTAGGGAAGTTGCCATTTTGCAGCACACGACTCACTGTAAATGGTGAAAAAGGCATAAAGAAAAAGGCAGTATGGACCATTTGATCCTTTAGTAATATCTAAGGAGTTACTGCAGATGGCATTAATTTCTAATTCAAAAAGGCAAGATTTCCACTGGGAAATAAAACAGGATAAGATCCCAGACTCACTCAATATTCTGTGAAACATATTTATGCAAATTTTATTAGAAATATTATTGCACAAGCTATATGTCAGCCTATTATGTTACAAATTGTGGAAAGTTTTAGAAACTAATTGCTGCAGCAACTTATAATTACTATTTGTTCCTTACATTATTATCGCATCATACTTCCTTCAGGAAGCTGAAGGCGGTGTACCTGCATTTTCTGAGAAACCCCACCTTCCATTTATCCCCACAGTGTTCTTGTGAAATAGGATGGACTGAGAGTCGATGACTGGCTCCATGAATTTCATGACCAAATTGAGAGTTGAAACCCAAACCCATCCTGCCATCGTCCATGTAGCCACAACACTTTCACTCTGCAGTCAAGCACATTTTCGTGCCTGCTTAAAACATTTCTGTTTAGGCAAGTCAGCCCAGACACACATATATTGATACGTTTTTGTTCAGTGATGATTTTAATTGTTTTAAGAAGGTTTTCACTTGTTTTTAACTGTTTTTATTGGCAATTCTAATATTTCTTGAAAGCCACTTAGGGTTTTGTTTCATTTTTTAAAAGCGATCAAGCAATAAATTTACCTAATTAAATGCTAGACTGCAAGACTTCAGTTTCAAATTTGCCATTTGTCTGCAGATGAAAACCGTTCTGATCAACTTAAGGGTTGCTAGGTGAACAGCTCAAGATATCAGCATACTGTTTTGCTGTGTATATCTAGAACAATTTCTGCATAGCCCATAGATGGAAGTCTTGTGATTATGAGGGCAACCACTCTCAAGCTGCATCCATATACCCATCAGAGCTGGTAAAGTCCAGCTGGGAGAATCTAAGCCTTTGTTAATTTCTTGTTTTTAACTGTTTTCATTGATAATGCAAATATTTCTTGAAAATCTCTTAGAGGTTTTGTTACAATCAACCAGGTCTCCTCAATACTAGTCCAGCTTTTAAGCAATAAATTAGGGGTCAGCAACCTTTTTTAGCCGTGAGCCGGTCCACCGTCCCTCAGACCATGTGGGGGGCCGGACTATCTTTTGAAAAAAAATATGAATGAATTCCTATGCCCCACAAATAACCCAGAGATGCATTTTAAATAAAAGGACACATTCTACTCATGTAAAAGCACGCTGATTCCCAGACCATCCACGAGCCGGATTGAGAAAGCGATTGGGCCGCATCTGGCCCACGGGCCTTAGGTTGCCTACCCCTGCACTAAATCCTGCTGGCTGTCACAGTAATTCCCAATCTGTGCAAAGGAGTATGCTACTGTGCTGCAAGAGAATTGTTAAGTACACTGCAACAAATTCATTATCTGAGTAATTAAAAGGTTCCTCCCCAAGGAAGCAGCCTCCTGCATTTCTACATGGCAGACCATGTACAGTATCTCTGTGATATCGAAGGAAACCATAGTTTGCTTTACCATGGCATGCAAACCAGGCCTCCGTGTCTCTTTTTCAAAGTCAACACTCCTTAAAAACTCAAGAATTAACCCCATAAGACTGGCAGGGAAAAGTCCATGGAGTGAATAACATTCATGCTGAAAAGAAGTTGACACTAACAGCATACACTGTTGACCTCCAAAAGTCATCAATAGATTTCCACCTCAAGGAAACTCTCCTTTTACTGAACCTCATTGAAATGTTGATTTTGCTGCTTAGTGTTCCGATGCAGAGATCAAATATTATTTTCAAAAAGATGAAATCCATACACGCAGATGCTTAAGACTTAGACAGGAGGAAATCTCAGTGGTGCCTTTCTACAGCTAGGGCTAGAAAATTGATTAAAGATCAGATTCAACAACATGCCATGAATTTAAGTTTTTTTCAAAAGTGCTACAATGGTAGACAGGCCTATAACTACAATCCTATACCCACTAACCTGGGAGGAAGCGTCATTGTACTCAATGAGATTTATTGCCAAGAGGTCATCAATATGAATATATTGTAAAGCACTCACAGTTTACTTTATTTGCCTCAGCTAAAGAAAGTCTGAGTGTGAGGCAAGTCAAACAGCATTTGAGGAAACCCACAGCATTCAATGAGGCTTAGCACAGGATGAAAAATTTAGTATGTGCGGTGCTTTTTTAAAAAAGAAAAAGAAAAAAGAAAAAGCTTAGTCTCTTCACAAGATGGAGAAAAAATGATATATTTACATGATATCATGTAAATATATCTTTGTGGTGTTTGTTGTACTTGTTAAAAAATTAATAAAAATTACTTTTAAAAAATGTAAATTTCATCTTGGATGCTTCATAGTCTATCCTGTCCTCTAGTTTCACCGTCATTACCAGTATATCTGACATTGTTCTCTTCAGCTATAAAGGCTAGGAACTCCAGATTCCTTTGTTACGAAAAATCAATATTTTAATGGAACAAATGAGTTTGTAAGGCCATGTTTAACTCATCAGTGCTGTGAGCTGGAACAAAGAGGGAAACAATTACATCTGAGCAGAATTTTAGGATTACTTTAGCTGTTCTATATGCCTCCTTCCCTAGGATAATCTGTTACATGGAGAGTCAACCCTGACAGAAGACTGGCATGCATATTATTTGGCGCTTCAAGTCTTATTAAATACCCGCAAGGAGATTAAAATGTGATTTGGGCCTTGAGTCAACATATATGCAAGAAGGATGGCTTTCAGCATTCTTCCTATCTTCTATTGCAGTTTAGTTGCAATCCATAATCAAGTGGACTGATTATTTCTCCAAGTCAAGTGGACTCATAGAATCTTTGTCTCAGTATAAAAGAAGGAAATTATGCCACAATTAAATGCTCCCCACCCCCCTCTTCTTAAAGAAGCAACATCAGATGGTTCCACCTCCCACTTTAAAGGAGGCAATCCTGCCTTTGAATATATATATTTTTTTTGGGGGGGGGTGCAATAAAGGAAAAGTAGCTGGTTATCTTTAAAATGTCTTATTTGTGATGTTCCTAAGACTGGCCTTTAATTGCAGCCTCTGTACAGTGGAACCTCGGATGGCGAACGTGATCCGTGTGGGAGACACATTCACAACCTGCAGCGTTTGCATGCGCAAGTGACGAAACCCGGAAGTAACCCGTTCTGCTACTTCTGGGTTCGGCATGGTGCGCAACCTGAAATCACGTAACCTGAAGCGTCTGCAACCTGAGGTAGCACTGTACAATCTTCTGCTATGTGTGCTTTCTTTTGTATTCAAATAACAATCTTTTTACATTTTAAAAAAACCTGTAATCTATTTGGACATGCTAATGAAATAAAAAATTTGTTGTTGTTTTTTAAGTACTGAAGACAGGCCAGAAGAACTTCAAAATGCAAGCCATAAACCATGTGTTGTGGCCTGTCACACAAATATCAATGTTTAACTGGTTAATTAGGTTTGACCTCACCTGGGAAGCGCCTGGTTCAGGGACTAGATGCTACTGATGGCTGAATTTAATCCATCCTGCAGCCATCTTCCTGTGGGAAGGATCATAGCTCAGAGGTAGAGAATCCGCCTTAAGGCCCAAGGTCACAGGTTCAATCCCCCACAACTTAAGGTAGGGCTGGAAGAGAACCCAGAGTGAAACAGTGGAGAGCCACTGCTCTCCATACTGAGCTAGATGGTGCCCTCTGGATGTTTTTGACCACAACTCCCATCAATCCCAACCAACATACTAATGTGTTTTGTCTACTTTGTTCTACCAGTTAATGACCCCCTACCCCTTTGCCACTACTGCTTTACTGAGTTCCGTCTGCACCAGTGTGCTATATCCTGTCCCAGTTTAACAGGCAGCACAATCCCATACTGTACATGTTTTCTTGGAAGTAAACTCCACTGTACCCATTTGGCCATATTCCCTGGTTCATAGTGCTTATGACTGGAGCCTTATTGTCATCTCTCATCAGGCTTTTCAGTATGATGCAATCTAATTCCCAGTTTAGTATTACACTGCTAAATACCACTTTGATGCTTTTATATTATGATGGCATGAAAGCAGTAAAAGGGAAACCTCCCTCATAAATTACTCAACCCGTTACAGGTTTTAAACACTCATATGGGTGAGCAGATGAAAACACCCAAACACCTCAAGTCAGGATCAGGAAGCAAACAGCGGATGTTGCACAAATGTTATTGCGAGTCGAGGTCACCAAGCCACCCCCCAAATAAATCACAATTCGCACAGAATTTTTGTTTAAGGTTTTTGGCATAATTTTGGCCACAACTTTATTAAAATACATAAATGTGAGTGGTTGCTTAGGCATTGGTTATTACTATCTGTCCCTGCCCAGGGACAGAACTGAGTTCCAGATTCCAGCGAAAGCTAGTAAGGGAAAACAATATTGGGGAGAAAATGGAGCCAGGCACCAGACCCTCACCTCTCCCCGCATGCTCCCAGGGGCTTGCGCGGCCCAAGCCCCACGCCAGGGATTTGGACGAAAGCATGGCGAGCCCCTGGATTCCTTTAATGGAATTCCCTTGCAGCAGCAGCAGCATTGGATGGGCAGGCACAGTCAATCCATGCCCCCCAACCAACCAAAAAATTAACCAATGCCTAACCGCAACCTTACAAGTTGTGACGATTTGCTACGCAGTAGGCAAAAACCAAATGGCACCAGCCAATCCGCCAAATGGCCAAAATTCCTACCAGGCCCCTGCCCCCAAAGCAGATGACCCCATGACAGGCATAGCAAGGTCAAACTCCAGCATTCCCACAAGAGCCGACATCATTGTCCTCAGGAAATTATTTCGATAAGGGAAACAACCTTGCTATTGACCCTTGCACACATCATCTAGTGTTTTTCACTAGGAAGTAATTAGATACCATTCAATTTTTTATTTCGCACACCCAGAAGGTACATTTTCCTTCCTAGTGTTGCCTGCATGGAGTTGAAGAAGACACCTATTTGCTATAATGCAACTTTACTGCCCAAGGTCACATCACACTTGCTTTCTTGAATAACCACCTGCTGCTGTATCTTGCACATTTTCAGAACAGGTTCTTCTGATCCCTCTCTCACACCCTCAAAATTGGAAGGAAGTTACCCAAAGGCAATCAATCAGGTGAGAAAAGACTGATGATACACCTTAAAAACTGATGATAAAAGGTATTATAAGAAGTGTTGCAAATGCCCCCCCCAAAAAAAACCATATCCAGAAGCAATCAGTACAAGCTTTATGTCAGTGGAGCTACATGGACACAGGAATGGTGTATTATAAACAATGGTTAGGATCCAAAGGGATGATTTGGCTCCTGCAAAAGGCACCAAAAACTATGAAGGATAATGAGCCTAAAAATTGCTAAACATCCTTAGTCTCCAATCTGCTCCCCTGGTAATAAACAATTCATACAATTTTCCAGAAAAAGGGTGTGTGTGTGTAAAACCAGTTCTACAACAAGGGGCAATAATAGCATTAATAACAATGATAGTTTACAGCACTTTCTTAACTAAGCCTACACAGAAGTACCGTATTTTTTGCACCTTAACACTCACTTTTTTCCTCCTAGAAAGCAAGGGGAAATGTCTGTGCGTGTTATGGAGGAAATGCCTACGGGTGGCATGCCTACGGATTTTCCTGCTCTAAAAACTATGTGCATGTTATGGTCGGGTGCGTGTTATAGAGCGAAAAATACGGTAATTCAATGGGACTTAAAAGTTGGCTTAGGATTACAGCCTAGTGATGCATTTCAAATTTGTGTACCGGGTGGGGGCACTGAGAGAAAGGACTTTAAAAGCTATAAAACAATGCAATCAAGAGAGCAAATCTGCCATATTATCTTTTTTCTCTTTTATACTGGAACGCTGCAGCATCGCAACTTTTCCTCGGACGTAAAACCAATGCAAAATGTCACCCTTCAGCATTTTTAAAGGAGCTCGTTTATCAGCTTTTGCTATTTCCTTAGAGTGTTATCTATTACATGAAAAAAACCTACTTTGAAATAGAATGTTTCTCTTCTTCACAGGCTCTGATGGGAACAGTAAATCAGTTTCACAGAAGCGAAAGCTTAATTCCCAAAGGCCTTGCAGCCAGTTCAGAATATAGCCAGAGGGGCAGAGTAGGGGTGTGTGTGTTTATATTTGAAACTCTGGTTGTGGTTGTCATTCCCCCCTCCTACTATGATTTACAAGTAATAGGAATACATATTTATGGAGATTCCATGTGTGAAATGGCCCTCAAACAAATGCCAAGCAGAATTTCTATTGAAAAATCTGGCCTGTTGTATCTCCATTTCTGAATGGCCACAACAATGAATTGAATAATGCACAAAATGGTTCATATTCTGTAATCATTGTGCAAAATATAAAAAAATACAGATTTTGTAGCAAAGGCTTAGTAACACATTTTGGACAGCTCAATATCTGGATGCTACCACTAGTGGAAAAGTTGTAGCTCAGTGTTATAGGGAAATTATACAAGTTTCCTTAATCTGCATCTCAGAGTTCTGCAGCAATTCTTCCTCGTGGAATTTAATATATATTTTGTATTTTGCTACAGAGGTGGAATGGTGGTGGTAGTGATCAAGTTTAGAGTAGCACTAGCACTGGGTTTGAATGGGGTAGAAAAATGAAAAGAAGTTGCTTCTAGTTATGATTGCCAGCTAGTGGTGATTGCCATAGATTTGGAGAAGAGGGAATTTGTTGCTGTTGTTTGTTGCTGGTTAAAAAACAGTAATTTCTTTTTAATTAAAAAAGAAGAAGGGTATGATGTATGGTTTAAATAAGCAATGTATATTTATGAGCATTGTAGATGATAACCTAACCTCATACAAGGTGCTCTGAAATTCCATCTATCCCTTAAAGGAGAAATAAAATCCCCTTGCATTCCCTTGGCTAATAACGGGAACTTACATAGGAAGTTGCCTTTTATGAAACCAGCCTACAGTGGTACCTCAGGTTACATACGCTTCAGGTTACAGACTCCGCTAACTCAGAAATAGTGCTTCATGTTAAGAACTTTGCTTCAGAATGAGAACAGAAATTGTGCTCCGGCGGCGCAGCGGCAGCAGGAGGCCCCATTAGCTAAAGTGGTGCTTCAGGTTAAGAACAGTTTCAGGTTAAGAACGGACCTCCGGAATGAATTAAGTACTTAACCCGAGGTACCACTGTATTTGCCTATCTGTATTGACTATCCTGACTGGCCGCGGCTTTCCAGGATCTCAGACAGAAGACTTTCACCTTCCTTGCTACCTGACTCTTATAACTGAAGAGGCAAGGAATTCAATGTGGAACATACGGTATGCAAATTATGTGTGTGGCCATTAAGTTATGGAGCCTTCCCTTGGCTTTCATGGAGATGTACATGGAGCAGTGAGGGACAAAAGGGATTTCTGTCTCTACAGTCACATCAGCCAAAGCAACCCTGATCAATGGGAGGGCAGATGTTACAGCCAGATCACTCTCAGAACACAGCTTGCTACAGGAGAGGAAATTATGGTTCTATTTGTTGGCCTGTCTTTATTCTATCCAGGAAGCAAATTATTATTATTATTATTATTATTATTAATACCCCACCCATCAGACTGGGTTTCCCCAGCCACTGTGGGCAGCTCACAGCACATATCAGAACATACTAAAACATCAAACATTAAAAACTTCTCAATACAGTTAGATTGGGATCTGAAGATGTACTAGTTTATCAAAATAGTGCTGAAACTCATTGCTCATGAGCAAATTATGGCATGTCTGGACATCCTAAGATACAAAGTTAACAGACAGTGAAAGTGCATTTATAAACTGAAAACCATCCATACTGTGCATTATCCTTGTTACAGTTTACAAACTCTGACACTACTGGTCACGTTGTTAGACCTGATTGCCCTATGTTTATAAATGATGCACTCAATTAACTGGACTATCTTGTCTTCCACCAGCTTGAAAATTATACTTTCCCACTTTTTGTTGAAACAGTATTTGACCCTGGGCGATATCACTTCTACTAAATGTTTGGAGAAAGATGAAAGGTATATTTGGCTTTCACTTTGTGCATCTCACTCTCTAACACACCCACAACCACACAGGGAGGGTTTTGGCAGCTTTATGCAGTGCAGTGTTGAACTACGTGCATGTTTTGAACCATCCTAGATGTTCAAGATACCCAGCATTCTTGCACAAACGTCATAATGGCTAGATGAAGAAGTGCAAATTGTAGCAAACAAAAAAAAGCTAAGAGGAATATTCAACAGCTCATACGGAAGCATCCCATTTTCTTCTATTCATGGAAACTGCATATGCCCAAAGAGTTCCCCTTTGCAGGCATGTAGTATTTATTGTTACATAGAAGAGAATGGGGGAAAGAGCTCCACCCATGCAGAGCAGCTGCTGTCCCTACAAAACGTCATCATTGTGGAATCCCATCGCACAATGAAAACTCATTGAGCTGTTAAAATAGGCAGCATCCACAAAAACATGCCACTGAAGTGCAAATTAAAGAGTATTCTTGGCCATTTATATAGCATTTCCCATGTGCTAAGTTTCACAATTAGCGTTGAAAACAACCGCTTGAAATAAGTTAGGCTGACCCACTGTGACATACCCAAGTGCACTTCACGGTTTTATGAGGACATGAGCCTGGATCTCATACCTTGCAAGCAGTTGTGGCTGAGGAAATACAGAATTCTTATATTGTTATTTCTAATTCCAAGGCCTATATATTTTTTAAAAGTCTGCAGTCTGTCCCCCAGATTCTGAATTTTATCTCTTTCTACCCAAGAACTTTAACCGGCATGATCTAGCAAACCAGATCAGTTTGACATTGATGGTATGTACAGTAATGAGATGCTCTATTATGGCCGGGATGGGGAACCTGTGGCTCTTCAGGTGCTGTTCAACTCCAAGACGCAGCTGGAGAACAGGCAGGGATGAGGGAGGTTCTAATCCAACAACATCTAGAGAGGCACAAGTCCCCCATGCCTGCATTATATATACTGGTTCCATTGTACTCTTTGTCATAACCCAGCTATGTGTATATCTTTTTTCTTTTGCATTCAGAGATGCCTGTGCTCAGATGTCAGGGTACAGAACCTGTCCAGGATCCCAGCCTGCATGAGTGCCCTGCAGAGACCACAAGCCGACTGAAAACCTTCTTGTCAAGGTCAGGAAATGGAAGGAGTTGTTGCTGCTCCTGAGCAGAAGCGCCTGGACTTCACCCATTCTAACATCTTTATTGCCCAACAATCAGGATTTCTCCAAACAGCCTCAAACTGGGACCTCACCATCATTTAGTATGCCTCCTTCCCTCCTTCAAATGCCACCACTCCACACCTGACATCGCCTTGTGACTTTCCACACACTGTCCTTAGCTGGCTTGAAATTTCCATTTCGTAACTTCCATTAAAGGCATTCAGGGCAGAACATCATAACAATTATGAGGAGGTTAAAATCTAAATCTTTATAACGCCACCCAGGGTAAGCTTTAATACCCAGAAATATGACGCTTGACATGCGTTATTTCTTAATTATAGCACATCACTTGACACACTTGGCACAATGGAAGCAAAATTAAAGGCTGGGCACACATCAGCAGAATATAAGAAAGAAAGAAATCAATGCATGGGGCTTGGCTTCCACTTCACTCGAAACAAACTAGTAATTTTAGAGAACAATGATTCTTTCTGTTTCTTTTCTTTCTCCCTTCCCCATAGCAAAAACAGAGGAAAGCCATTTTAAATCTCCCCCCTGAGCTGAATTGCCAGAGTACTGGATATCTAAAATTAAGCGTCTTCTGTGACCTTTTAGTGTATTCCAGGATAACTGCACATTTCCTTCGGCCAACAGATTATTACATACCCTGAGAATAATCAAATGAACAGCAGGCACACCTAAATCTCATTGAACTAACTTGGTGGTTAAATACATAAATGGGATTTTTGCTGGATTGTACCATGTTCCCAGCCAGATTAAATGCTTATGTAAGTGTGCCAGAACACCTGGAACAAAATTCAAGCTTTTTCCTTCTCTTACCTGCTATTTACCTATTCCCGTGTGTTTCTGAATTGTAGCTTACCAGTTAGGGCCAGGGCCAGGACACTCCTAAAGTTCACCCCCTTGCTCCAAGACACAACTTGGGAGAGTGGATCATACCACCATTCCTTATTCCCACAGAAGTCAACTGTTAATATTGCTGCTCTTTATCAAGCCCACTGTGGATTTAAATGCATTTCAATATTTTAACGTGTGCTGGCCTACAATTTCTGTATTCATATTTGGCATGCTGAGTAAATATGTTAATATTTGAACAAACCCAAGGGGGGAACAACACAGGAAAATACTGCATTGGATAATAATATGACAAGACATGCTTTTAACATAATATGCAAATACCGACACATAGCGTGCATATTTGCTCAGCAGTGTCCCCATTAAAATTAATTACGTGAGCTCCCTACATGGGTAAGCACACCACGATATCACCCAGGATTACTTTATCATGTTAGCTTTGCCTCATTTTCAAGGCATAACAATTCACAACCTATCTTCAATTTCCATCTCAGGCTTCCCATTTTCAGCTTGCCTTAAGCAAATCTACTCTGAATTATACAACGAGGCTTGAGGAGCTTAGCAGCAAGGCAGGCTTCCCTCCGCACCATTCTCCTTTCTCGCGCCACTTGGATCCCATGTTCATTAGCCAGCACTCTGAAGTGGGAGAGAAGATTTTATGGCTACAGTACTGAGTCATGGGCTATGTGACATTCCGTGCACCTTGCTGGGAAAAGATTGTCTGCCGTTTCCTTCACAGCCTTCAGAAGGCAGAATTGGTGGAAAATCAAAGCCCTTAGAAATGTCAGCTTGCCATGTGGCTGTTCACATACATGGGATCCTAGCCCCTTGAGTTTATTCATGGACCATCATTATTCATCAATATGTATTAAAAATAACTTATCAAGTTCACCCTGACAATCCTAGTTTATTTTACATTACCTGCTAATAGTAGAATTATTCTATTATGTTTCTTTTGCTATAAGTTCCTCAGTTTTTTGTTCATTCTGGCTATATATGATTTACTCTGCATTTTTCAAAAAAACAATAAAAAAACTTTAAAAATGTATAACTTGCCATTCATCTATATTATTGCTGTTGCTGATGCTACTGTGAATTTCCTTTCATGTATATCTCAAGGTGTTACACAAAATAAAATAAATAAACTACAATGCAATTAAAGACAGCACAAAAACAACAACCCAGAAGATGAATTCAAAGACAATACAAAATTGACACCTATGGCAGACACACCAGGGCAGGGTGCAATATAAAATTGCAATGGACCATGCAATAAAGTAACAATAAAAAAAAACTCTGCATCAGAATTAATAGATACAGCTAAAAACAAACAAGAATATAAACTGAATGGGTCTAACCCTTAACATGTCTGGACACATAAATATGCCTTCACCTGTCATCAAAATGAGAATAACGTTGGTGGCAGCCACGCCACTAAGTTGGGAGGCCATTTCATAGATGGGGGCATTCTACAGAAAAGGCTCTTTTGTGCATATAGTGCTTTTGCTCTAGTGGTGGAACGTAGAGAAAAGCACCCTCTGAGGATCTTAAGGCATCAACAGGCTGGTACAGCAAGACGTGTTCCTTCAAGTCTTAAGCTGCTATGGCTTTAGAGAGCAGCACATACCTCTTATTTACTGAACAGATAAGAATGCAACTTTTAAAATAAGTAGTATCATTTGGAAATTTAACATACACAAAGGAGATGTGCAAGGAGCTAGTCCAGGCTCTTTTCTGCTTGTTTTTTGATGGGGAAGACACCTGGCAATGGAGTTCCATGAGCATGGTGATCTGCAGTGACACTCATGGCAGAAGACACCAGGGAGCACTGTTTTCAGAGTTTTATCTGTTCTTGGTGTTCAAGCTGTGCTAGTGTCCAGGCTGCAGAAATGTCAAACGCACTAGCTGTGACACGTTCCCCTGGTGAAATGTGACAGCATGTACAAAACACTGCAGTTCTGTGCTAGATAAAGCTCTGATTAAAAAAAGGGGGTGTCAAACAACAGATTAACATACTTTAGAAACTTAGGAAGCTGCCTGATACCAAGTCAGAACCTGTCCATCTAGCTCAAAGTTGGTTATACTGACTGACAGTGGCTCTCCAGGATTTCTGACAACGGACGTATTCCGGCCCTACCTGAAAATGCTGGGGACTGAACCTGGGACCTTCTGCATGGAAAACCGATGCTCTGCCACATCAACTGATTCACTGTCTTTTTAACAGGTTATCAATTAAATGACCAAGAAATACATTGCCTGGTCAATATTCTGAGATTCTGTTAAGTATTTTGAGTGTCTGTTAAATAAGCAGTAGAGGCAAATCATTAATTGTTTGCCAAATCAACTAGAAATGTGAATCAAGAGGTGTGTGTCATGAGTGAAAACACTTTCAGATTCACGTTACGTCTAAAATCCAATTAAGGTTCATATTTTGAATCTACGGTTGTTGAATCGATTCATCACATCATGTTTCACCTCAAAGGTGCTATGTGTATCTTCTGCCAGCTAAGCTAATTTTCTGTCTGTTCAGCAGATTTTGCTGACTCTCTGAAGTGGCGGCGGCGGCGGCGGGGGGGGGGGTGCTACAAAAACCCTTTAGAAGCAAAATTCCTCTCTAAACAGCCTCCATCTTCAGAATCTGGTCTTATTTTAAGGCCGAATCAATTGATTAATTGATGCAACTTGAGAGTATTTTTGAGCATTACAACAAAGGGCAGAAGGTATACATGGGTAATTGTGCAACAGGGATGGCTAACCTTGTTCAGTCCGAGGGCTAAATTGCTGGTCAGCGACCACTTGAGAGACCTCATGCCACATTTTTTGAGGGCCACAGGCCAATATATGTGCATGCATGTGTAAACAGCACAAACATTCAACAGGCAGAAGGGCATAGGCTCACCAGGCATGCAGCTATCCAGCATTCTCTCCTTCTCTCACACATGCAGTTGAACACACACATATATATACTGTTTCACACAAACAAATATGGACATGCGCACACACTCAGCATCTCCATCCCTCCCCACTGGGATAAGAAGGACTGGAAATGTGGCCCTTGTATCAAAGGATCTGTGCAACGTAAAGGACAGCGTTACCATTCACCCTCACACTCCAGTCCTATTCCCCTCACAGAGGACTCAGCTATACTCAGTCAGTTATATCGCTGTAATTCTGTTGTAAAGATGCGACACCAAATGGCGCTGTAGAGCAAAAAACTTTGTCTATGCAATTTTACATAGGGGTTCCCTCCCCCTTTTGTTATAACGATCTAATTTATGACTTCTATATAGCGTTTTTCCCCCCATGTGTGTAGATCCAGCCAGAGCTACAATTTGCAGAGTGGTCTCACAATCCATCTCTCTTCCCAGGCAACTCTGAGCCCTGTAGCTCTGTGAGGAGAATAGGGGTCTCCTTACAACTCTAAGCAGCCTTAACAAACTATAGTTTTTGGGATTCTTTGGAGGAAGCCATGGCTGTTTAAAGTGGTAAGTAAAGGTAAAGGTACCCCTGCCCGTACGGGCCAGTCTTGACAGACTCTGGGGTTGTGCGCCCATCTCACTTAAGAGGCCAGGGGCCAGCACTGTCCGGAGACACTTCCGGGTCACGTGGCCAGCGTGACATTGCTGCTCTGGCGAGCCAGAGCCGCACACGGAAACGCCGTTTACCTTCCCGCTGGTAAGCGGTCCCTATTTATCTACTTGCACCCGGAGGTGCTTTCGAACTGCTAGGTTGGCAGGCGCTGGGACCGAGCAGCGGGAGCAAAATGAGGCTTTAAATATATAGTGCAGATGAGGCCTAGGTCATGCACAGATAAAAGGGACCATACACATCTACTGATGCACTGTGAGGCTTGCGTCTTCTTGCCAAGTATCACTGGAGTTAGCATAATCTATGAAACAAGATCTAGAACAGAGAGTTCCCTGAAACACTCCTTGCAAGCACTATTGGACAAATAGTGATTGCTCAAGGACAGTTGGTAAAGGTGTAATTAACTGTCCCAGATTGGTGCGCTTTGCTTAATTAAAGTATTCCTAGCATGGCATTATTGATGTTTTTCTTGATAAGTCAATCTAACTGTGCATGACACTTTGTGTACAGAGTGTTACACCCCATAAGGAAAATTATCAACACTGTTGGAAGATTAACTTAATGTAGAAGGAAAGGTTCTACAGAGCAAAAGTTCAAGGATAAAGGACTGAGTGGGTTTATAAAAGACTGGGCAGGTGGCGCGAGCAGGGGCACAGTCCGTAGTGTGTAAAATATACATACACACACACTGATGATGCAATGACACAAGAATATATCTCAAATTAGCAAGTGGAAGGAAGTCAAACAACAGTCTCTAACAATAATTCCTTTTATAAAGATGGCAGTTTCACAACAGAAAATTGTATATACTATACTGCTTTTCTTTAAAATCACATGCCTGCAGCGGTGCTCATAATTCAGTCTTGGTGGTATTAAGAAAGAAACAGGATCTGATGAGAGTTCTTTGGTTTCAGTTGTTCTGATGACACGTAACAAAATTATGAGGTAAGAGAGTTAAATTAAACAGAACTATGAGCGTTCATGTTTGTCAGCTGCTCATTCTACTCATCAGAGTAATACTATTAAGGATATATCAAGCTCCCCTCAAAGTGACACAAAAGCTTAAGAAAGCTTTGTCACTGTTTTTAAGAAAGCCTTCAGAGAAATTAAACAAGCCAGGGAACAGATGGCACTGCAAGTGAGGCAGCAGAGGAGCTGTACATCTTGACAGCTTTGTGTAATGGCTGGTATTTCCCTGCAAGCTACCGTGTGACATGAATTCAGTGTGAGCAAACAAGACTCCTCAAGCAAGCAGGATTCTTTCTTGTCCTGTGCACATGCCTGCATCCTGAGATAGCAGAGAAGGATTGCTATATAAAGCCATGGCTCTGATTATTAGGGAAACCTGCAGCCCTCCAGATGTTGCTGGAACTCAGCTCCCAAACATCCCTGACTGGCTAGGGCTGATGGAGTCCAACAACATCTGGAGAGCCACAGCTTAGCCACCCCAGTGGAACAATATTTGAGAGTGGAACATTTCCAGTTTCTCCTTCACCAAAAAACTGAACTCAGTTGGAAAGCGAGACACATATTATCACCCCACTCCCACCACCTGGAAATCCAAAATCTTGTGTAGGGAGGATGGGGAAGAAATTTGGATATAAAACACACCAACACTTTCACTTCTAATTTCCCACTATCTCTTGAACACCCTCAGAAATGAATATGCACCTGGGTTTTTACTGTGAAGGCACTTCATTTTTACAAACCTATTTTAGCCCTATCCCCCTTTTAAAAACATGTGCCAGAAGACATGGAATTAAAAGAGGAACAGGGCTAAAAATACACATCTGTATGGTTCATAATCGACACACACTTTGTGAATTTTAAAATCACGTGGTCGCACTTAAGCCTCATAAGAACTAGCCTTGGGTTATTGGATGAACAGTAATATACCTTAAGACTTGTGCCAAGACCCACAAATTAAAGAACACATGCATCCCTTCAGAGTTTCACTGTGGTTTTTGACTAGGTAGCTTCTCTACATCCAAAATTATGCCAAGATCATCTATAAAATGAGTTCCAAAGTTCTGACATTCTCAATAATGTGTTGCACACATGTAGAAAATGAAGCATTTAGTGTCCAGGTATATGAAATTGCTCACATACAAGTGTGTCTGCCTGTGCCTTATCACTGATAGTTTAGGTAAAACACTCTCATATTCAAACATATATACCGTAATATACAAAGCAGAGTACAAATTCTTTAAACACTTTTTAAAGAATCAAACAAGGTAGATTTTACCATGTCAAAATGATCCTACTATTTCCCTTTAGGTTATAAATTTCCTACACAGAAACTAAGAAACTGACAAGGAAACTTTGGGGACGTATCTCAGGGAGCTAATATATCCCCAAAGCCTGTGTCAGAAGGATGCTCCCTGGGTTGTTGTTTTTTGTTTGAAAACTACATGTTACTCTTTTTTTTACCCTGATATGTTAACATTGGTTGGGACAGGGGCAAAAATTAAGATTTCATTGGGTTTTTTTCCCAAAAGAAGGAAGGAAGGAACGTCTGTAAATAGTAAATAGCTGAAATTTGGGGTCATTGCTTTCTATTGTGCAAGTGACAATATATTAGAAGGAGCACATTGCAACAACAACAAAAGTACACCCAGTGTTGATTTTACCCTGTTGTGTTGGAAGAAGGTTTAATAACTTTTCCTTAAAAGCAGTGTCAAAGACTTTCAAAATCTCATTGCTACCACCAATACATCCCCTTGTGGCTCTTTCACTTAGTTAGCATGTTGAGCGTGCAATTAAAGCAATGCCAATGATTCATAATGCAAACAGTAAATTATGCTCCAAGCTAGATGGTAAAATTAGAATTCATTTCTGATGTTTACATGCCTGTCCAAAACTGCCACACTTAAATATCTGGAAGATAATTCCAAAAAGGTAAAAGCTGTCCTTTTAGAGAACATATAGTTGTTATGGATTACATACATGCCACTTGAACTCCATATACAAAGGATCACCAGCATATAATCCAGTATCTGATGCAGAATTTAGTTTTAATTAACTCCCAACAGAAGCATAAACAATCTTGATAACTTACATACTTTTATATAGAAACAAACAAAAGAGAATGGCTGGTTGGAAGACAAGTTGGGTTTTCAGTCCTGAGAGTTGTGGATTCTAAATATGGATGTAATGGGGGCTTGGTCAAAACTTTTGGTTATTTACTAAGTACAGGTCATCAGAACCCTGGACAGCTCCCCATCACCCAACATAGATCACCTTCTTTATACTTCTTACTCCCAGGTCAGGGACTTACACCTAGGTCAGAGGTCAGTCCTCCTCTGTGTGGCTAGAACTGAATTGGCTTCTTTGCCCCCTTCCTCCCACCAGCACCTTCAAAGGAAGGAGGGAGGAGCTTGTGGTAGGCTGGTCTTTTTCTTTTTAGGCCAAATGAGATGCAACAAATTTAAATGTATAAAAAGTACCCCTATTTTGTACTTCTTTTTTTTTTAAAAAAAAGATTCTCCAAATAATTCTTAATCATGTGTTCTGAATAAGAAAGTATTCAGATTAGAGCCTCACTGGACAAGGAGTGGGGTTGAGTATATAAAACAAGTCAGTCATACACTACAACATTCTAGGGATGCAATGGGTCCAAACAGCAGGTGCCATATGGCAAATTCAAGATGCTGGGTTGTAAAACCATAAGTCTGGAACCTCCTGCAGTCAGACATTCAAATAAATAAGAGCTATATATAAACAAGCATATACACCGGCCATTTGCTGTTGGCAGTATTTGTATACTTTATTACAGCAGTAGTTACTTTAATGTTTTTATTAGAATTTTCTAACATGTCCCTAGGGACGCAGGTGGCGCTGTGGGTTAAAGCCTCAGCGCCTAGGGCTTGCCGATCGAAAGGTCGGCGGTTCGAATCCCTGCGGCGGGGTGCGCTCCCGCTGCTCGGTCCCAGCGCCTGCCAACCTAGCAGTTCGAAAGCACCTCTGGGTGCAAGTAGATAAATAGGGACCGCTTACCAGCGGGAAGGTAAACGGCGTTTCCGTGTGCAGCTCTGGCTCGCCAGAGCAGCTTCGTCACGCTGGCCACGTGACCCGGAAGTGTCTCCGGACAGCGCTGGCCCCTGGCCTCTTAAGTGAGATGGGCGCACAACCCCAGAGTCTGTCAAGACTGGCCCGTACGGGCAGGGGTACCTTTACCTTTACCTTTTAACATGTCCCTACTGTAGTTGTGAAACTTGAAATCTAGTTTCCTGTGTAGAAATCAACAATTATAGTGTATCTAGTCCTTCCCTTAAGTGCTACCAAGTGTTTTACACAGAGAGACCCAATCAACTTTTAAGACAGAGCATTATTATTAGTCCCATGTTATGGAAAGAGAACTGAGAATCAGAGATAATGGCCCAAGTAAAAGTCACCCCATTAGTTACTGACCAGTCTGAAATTTGAGCAAGGGATTTGTATGCTCATTTCTCATATTCCTGAATACAATTCTATACCAGCTCCTAAGAGCATAGCTTTCAATAATATTCTCTAGTGCACTGCATAAAATTTTTAACTGAGTAGCGTTCCATTTCCCCTTGCAATCAGGAATAAGTACTTGCTTCACGGCAATTGCTGCTTTGTTAAAGCTGCTATGAGGAAGCCCATTCTAGGACCAATTGCAACTATTAACAATGGATAGATAGCCCCTTTAAAGTCAAAATCAATTTGAAAATGTGCCAGTTCTAATTTTTCAACTATTTGCATTACTATCAGCAGAATGAAGCATCTCTTTGTAGTAGAAAGCAAAAGGAAATTGATTGGGCTCACTTCTCATGGTATGTGAGGTCAAAAGAAACTTGTGGCACCACTGTGGCTGTTTTTCTGCCTCTCTCATAATACTAGAACTTGAGGGCATTGTAATAAAGCTGAATACTGGAAGATTCAGGACAGACAAACCAAACTACTTCCTCACACGGCCTATAGTTGAAATATGGTGTTTCCTCCTACAAGATATAGTGGTGGCCACTAACCTAGATGGATTGTTAAAAGGATTAGTCATATTCATGTAGAATAAGGCTGCCAATAGCTACTGGCCCTGATGGCTATGTCCACTGTCAGAGGCAGAATGCTTCTGAATACCCTTTTCTGGGAACCACAAGTGTGGAAAGTGCTGTTGCACATGAGCCCTGCTTGCAGGCTTCCCATAGACATCCAGTGTGAGAACAAGATGCTGGAATAGATGGGCCTTTGGCGTGAACTAGCAGGGTTCTTTCTATGTTCGCACCACAGCAGGGGTGACTAACCAGTGGCCTTCCAGAGGTTGTTGGTTGCCGGATCCCAGCCAGCATGGCCATGACACATCACAGATGGTGGGAGCTGTACTTCAGCAACATCTGGAGGTTTGCAGGTTAGCCGTTCTTGGTTCACAGGGAGCGTTTCATCCCTTTTATTTAATTTCTTAGATCATATTGCTCAAGATGTCCTCCCATTTTAGGATGATGGAGCTTATTCCCCTTTAAAAGGGAGAAATCTGAAGTCACACCAATCACAGAAACTTGGATGTAGGACCTTTTACAACTAGCAGGTCATGAGAAAATCCCATTTCTTTAACAAACTCAATAAAAATACAAGCTTTCGAGCAAGCCAGTGCAGAAACTGGACCATTTCCAACTCACCTTTTACTCACCTGACTACACAATTCAATGTTACTACTTGTTCTCTCTAATCCTTACTCGATTAACTATTTAACATACACTGATTCAATTACACCCTTTGATGTGTGATTATTGACAGAAAGGAAGGAAAACGCTAATGTGAAAGAGGTTAATGGCTTTTGGGAAGGGGATCAAGGGATGGGACAACAACTCTGAACTATGAAAAATATGAATAAGAATAATTGTTGTTGTTGCTGCTGCTGCTGTTAAAAGGGAGGTGCGCGAGCACAGTCTGCTTGGAACAGCAAAACCAAATAAACAACCTCCCCCTCCCCCCCACAATGTCTACCTTTTGTGGGGGAAATCACATGATACAATGTTCCTGTGACTACATCATTTCAGAATGCAGATGGGACATCTGGCATCTCCCTTAACGTAAGAACACCCTTTCTTCCTATAGAAAAGTAGCCTGTCAGATAAGTGTTCTGGACAAGACTTGTTCCTGTTTCATTAACAGTTTTCTACATGCAGGGAGGATAAGGTTTGGTTTTTGTTTTGTTTTTTGAAGGAGAAAGAAATAGAAAATGTGGCAAACTCAGGCAGACAATCCACACCCCAGCCCACATTCTGACCTGGTACAATCCTGGTATCATAACACGTGTTGGTTCTTTTATTGGGCCTTCCAGCAGCATCAGTCCCACTATCTGGAAATTGAGGTGAAAGCTTATTCTAGATTTCCCTCTCTTCTCTCCATCTAGCTTTGAAAACTGGAGAAAATTCTAGCTACCTTGATTTCCAACCACACTTTGTATTTCAGTCATTTTTGGCTTCTTGAGCCTTAAAAAAACAATCTCCATTTTATCTGAAGAATGCCTAGCCACACAATCTTCTCTAATGACTGCTCCAAGCAGATGAAAGCAATTCAGTCATTCTGCTCCAACCTCTCCCACACACCTCCAAAACCGAAACATTTCCTTTCATTAAGTAACGTAATTGTTTTCTCCAGATACTCTATCATTTGTCCTTCCTTTACCATTCCTGTGCTTTTGCTTACCCTTCATTCAATTGCTTAGAGAGTTGAGATTCTTAGGCTGTTTTTCTGAAGGTACTTATTCATTCATTCCATCTGATTTCTAAAAATATAGTAGGAAAGAATGCCTTTCTGCTTGCACAAGACACCTCTGGATTCAAGCCATCACTGCTGCTATACTTGAGCTATTTCAGCAACAACTTGCAGAAAGCTCAGCATAAGGCTGAGGTGAATAAAGCATTAAGCTGATGGAGCTGTAAAGCGGCAGTTCAATTTCTGCTTGTGCAAGGCAGTCCACCCAAATTCTTTGGATTTCTCTTTCCTGCTGCAGACCCGTCCTCCATGCCCCTTCCCAGGTTGTTGCTGAGTGCTGCTTGACCTTCAAGAGTAGTTTGTGAGGAGCACAGAGGGACTTTAAGGGGTAGGAGGAGCTTAAAAAGCCCTATTTCATGAATGGAGTTCCGCTTGCTGTTCTCTGAATCTAACCCTATGCAAGGGAAGTGTTGACATCGTCAGCAGCTCCTCCATTTCCAGCCTGATCCCAAAATGTGGGTTTTAAGTTAGTGTGAATTATCTGACAATTGGTTGATTTATTTTGATCAGGCCACACATTTCTCATAGGATACAAGGAAAGTGCAGAAGCTTCCTATTGGACTTTTGTAATCCACTCAAGAATTGTGTTGCTGCATTCATGCCTTATCATCTTCAATTAGATTGTAAGAGTTTTGTAAGTCAGGTTCACAGAAGCTCTGAACGTCTGGGCAAATATGACTGCTGCTTTTTCAGATAACAAAGAGATCCATGCAGTTAATTCAAGGCACCTCAGTCATTTCAAAGAACAAGTTCTTTAGTGGTGTTACCCTCTGGCACATCATAGAATCATAGAGTTGGAAGGGACCCTGAGGATTATTTAGTACAGGCTTCCTCAACCTTGGGCCTCCAGATGTTTTGCAACTACAGTTCCCATCATCCCTGATCACTGGTCCTGCTAGCTAGGGATCATGGGAGTTGTAGGCCAAAAACATCTGGAGGGCCGAGGTTGAGGAAGCCTGGTCTAGTACAACCTCCTGCAATGCAGGAGTATGCAGCTGCTCCTGACGGGGATCGAACCTGCAACTTTGGCGCTATCAGGACCAAGCTCTAACCAACTGAGCTATCCTGTATTAATTGTCTCATCTTCTCAAGGATGTAATGGCCAATTTACTCTTTTGGCAGACTCAAGAGCCCTCCTCAAGTGTTAAAGCCTTCGTGTGGACAAATTTGTGTGAGGAATACAAGGGAGGGGGAGGAAGAGAAGAACTGACTAGTTCAGCCTCTGCTGCCTTCCACATGTTGGAGGAGAAGGTCTGCAGCAAGCTCTCCACACACTTTAGCAACCTGCATGATCCAGGATCTAAATGACATGGGAACCTACATGAGCCAAGCAATGGGCATGTGGAGCAAGTGCAGCCAGTTAGTGCATCTCTCAGGCTCTCCCTTATTGGGGGTTTTAAACTAGAGGTTGGATGGCCATTTGTCATGGATTCTTTAGCTGCGATTCCTGCACTTCAGGGGCTTGGAGTAGATGCCTCTTGGGGTCCCTTCCAACTCTACAATTCTATGATTTCTCACAATTGTATCAGCCCTTTAAACCTGAACAGCCGTTAAGCATTCGAACTTTTCCTAGATAGTACCTGTTAGTAGCTGCATGACTGAACATTAAACAACTTCCAACTGCATGTCTGCATGAGGGAAGGTTACCCCCTATATACTATGTGTGAAGAGACATGTGCAAAGGAACATTAACACACATGACACCCCATCTGCCATGTAAAGTGGCAAATTCAGGAAAAGCTTCACCACTTGCTTTCGACTGCATGCATATAAACAGGCTGTAAGACACGGACCTTGGTCTAGGGGCAAGTACAGTGGTACCTCAGGTTAAGTACTTAATTCGTTCTGGAGGTCCATTCTTAACCTGAAACTGTTCTTAACCTGAAGCACCACTTTAGCGAATGGGGCCTCCTGCTGCTGCCGTGCTACCAGAGCACGATTTCTGTTCTCATCCTGAAGCAAAGTGCTTAACCCGAGGTACTATTTCTGGGTTAGCAGAGTCTGTAACCTGAAGCATATGTAACCCAAGGTACCACTGTACACTGGTGCTCTCATTCAAATGACATAATGGGCAAAATGTATTTCGACAGTATATGCAAGAGTTTCAGTTGCTAGTCTTGCAGCCAGAGTTTTCTCCCCTGCACCTGCAAGAAGCCTTGCAGGGCAGCAGCAGTAATAATGGAGGGATACAATCTATTTCAGGGAAACAGACCAGACAAGAAAGGAGGAGGAGTGGCGTTATATGTCAGGGATGTGTATACCTGTGAAGAGATCCAAGATTTAGAACCTCAAAGCCAAAGTGAGAGCATTTGGGTCAAAATTAAGGGAGAGAAGAATAACAGTGACCTCATTGTGGGAGTTTACTATAGATCCCCAAGCCAAACGGTGGGCATAGATGATGCCTTCCTAGAACAGATGGCCAAGCATGCAAAAGGAAGGGAGATAGTAGTATTGGGGGACTTCAATTACCCGGATATTTGTTGGATGTCAAACTCAGCCAAGAGCTTAAGGTCAAACAGATTCCTCACTGGCCTTGCAGACAACTTCATTGTCCAGAAAGTGGGAGAAGCAACAAGAGGAACAGCCATTTTAGATCTGGTCCTAACCAATGTTGATGGCCTGGTTAGTGGGGTAGAAGTGGAAGGATCATTAGGCGCGAGTGATCATGCTCTTCTGAAGTTTACTATACAGCGGAAAGGAGCAGCCAAGCATACTAGGACTCAATTTCTTGACTTTAAGAAAGCCGACTTCATAAAACTTAGGGAAGTGCTGGGTGAGATCCCATGGACAGTAATACTAAAAGGAAAGGGAGTTCATGATGGCTGGGAGTTTGTTAAGAGGGAGATAGTAAAAGCACAACTTCAGGCAATACCAATGAGACGGAAACATGGAAGGTGCCTAAAGAAGCCAGGGTGGCTATCTAAAGAACTTTTAACTTAGTTAAGATTAAAAAAGGATGTGTACAAAAAATGGAAAAGGGGGGAAACCACCAAAGAGGAATTCAAATAAGTAGCCAGCACGTGTAGACACAAAGTCAGAAAAGCTAAAGCACAGAATGAACTCAGGCTTGCTAGAGAGGTTAAAAACAGCAAAAAAGGCTTTTATGGGTATGTTCGTAGCAAAAGGAAGAACAAAGAAACAGTGGGGTCACTCAGAGGAGAAGATGGTGAAATGCAAACAGGGGACACAGAAAGGGCTGAACTCCTCAATGCCTTCTTTGCCTCAGTCTTCTCTGATAAAGAAAGCGGACACAGAGCAATGGTTCCAAACTACAAGAAAGAAGATTCCACCTAAACATTAGGAAGAACTTCCTGACAGTAAGAGCTGTTCGACAGTGGAATTTGCTGCCAAGGAGTGTGGTGGAGTCTCCTTCTTTGGAGGTCTTTAAGCAGAGGCTTGACAACCATATGTCAGGAGTGCTCTGATGGTGTTTCCTGCTTGGCAAGGGGTTGGACTCGATGGCCCTTGTGGTCTCTTCCAACTCTATGATTCTATGATTCTAAGCCAGAATTCAATTTTGCTTGAATCTGCTACAACAGATTGTTGTGGATTTCCAAAAATAACTGCAAAAAGACCCCCCGCCTCAGATACTAAATATAAACCATTAAGCAGCCTAATGAATTAGAACATTAGAACTGTGAGGAACACTGATTCTTCCCCACTTCGTTTCCAGCAATAGCTAGGCTCGTATAAAGATGGGGGGTTTTTATTTAAAAAAGTAAATGAGAAGACGCTGATGCAAACAGTACATTTCGAGTTCAACTTTCAGCAGATTTTTCTTTCTACACTGGTGGTAATGACTGCAGACTTAAAATTGTAACAAGACTTAAAATAACCACAAGATCAAAAGGGGAAGAATTCTGTTTTCTTTGAATGGCTTTTGTTTGTCTGAAAACCAGCAAGTGTTAGAAATAATTCACATTATTTCTGAAAGCCTGCAAACAAACATGAAAAAACAGTATTAAAAAAAGACCCACCCAGGTTGTGTAATTTATTCCCTTTAAAATAATAAGCTGAAGGGCTGTTGGCATGCCTGAGCTATCACTAGCTCCATTCCATTAAATCTAATTGCTATGCAATGGCAATTTCAGTTGATGCATGGGAAGAAAAGCAATTCCATGTAAATTATACAAGCCTCCAGCCACTGTAGAATACAAGGCTGATTCCCTTTCATCTCTCCATGCTCCTCTTTGCAAAATAATCTATAGGATGGTAACATCCCTTTTAAACTCCATACTGGTTGTGAATGCCTAGAAGTTTAATGGGACTGTTTGAAGGATGTTTGTCTTTCACTGCTGTGTACAATCCAGGCCTGAAGCTAGCAGTCAGCCAGGTAGGGCACTTGCTGAAGGCCCCAAGAACTCAGAAGGACCTTTCAAGGACCCAGATCAATCTGTGCCACGGCCACCACTCACCACCTCACTCCCACTGAAGCTCTGGGTGGAAGTGCCACTTCTGAATGGAAGCAAAGCTTGGTTTCCAGCCAATGGCCAGCTGCCATCTTGATTTACCCAAAGTGTGATGCCAAAGCTTACTACAAAACCTATAGATCAATAAGTTTCACAGATTCACAAGCCAGGGTATTGCATCTGGGGTATGCTATGATGGTAAGTGGCCACCACAGATAGGAGCTAAGCTTGGTATCCATTTTTAAATGGTGCTGCTACTCTCCCAACACTAAAATGTCATCTGGAAGGATTGTGGTCTTGTTATTGTGGTTGCAGTGGCAGCAGAAAAAAGTACTGCATGGCTGTGGCCATGGAGTGAGGTGCTGGCCCATCAGTGGCACTATGCTGAAGTCAGCCACTGGCCTGACACAATCAATGGATCCGTGTGCAAGCTGTTCATTTTGACACATTCACTCAGATCCTGAGCTGCACCAGCGGAAGGGGTTGACACTGGGCAGCCTCTCTGCCCTTTCCTCCTCATGCCAGCATTCCCCTCAAAAAGCCTCTCTCACAGAAGGAGCCTCTGCCCAATCTTGGAAGACCTCCTTCTGCTCTCAGTCCTGAGTGCCATGGCCCATGCCATTCAGGAGGGTCCCCTATCCCACAAGAGAGGCTTTTTTGGGAGCAGGCTTTTTGGCTAACAGGAGATAAGAGGACAGGGAAGTCTCCTTCGGTAGGTGTCCTTCTGTCGGAGCTTCTCAGAATCCAAGCCTTATAATTAATTTGCTTGTTTTGACTCCGTTAGAGCCGAACGGCATTTGATGCTATAGGTGTCATTATGAGCTATGCCAACATTTTAAATTTAATTACAGACATGGGGGGTGACAACTTTTCATCAAGAGCACAGCTATGATCCTAATAATCCACCCACCGCAGCAATGAATCTTAGAAAGATAAAGCAATGCCAAAAAGTTACTCGCCCCTCCCTAAAAAAATCTTAATAACCATCTTATGTAGTAACAGTATATTAAAATTTTTGAAAGCTTTAGTGATTGAATCCTGAGAGACTTAAAACATTTCTGTTCAGGTTCAAGGAACTGAGTAATAGACAAGCTAAAATTAAACCAAATGACAAAATAAAACCAGTGAAGTTCATTACGATAAGAGCCAAATGCACAGTGCCCTTTGCATGGCAAGTCATTGGGTTAGTTGAGTGAATGAGAAAATTCTGTTTTTCAGAAAGCAATTAAAGTGGATTTTAGTGACCTAAGGCTGTGTCAAAAGAGAGAGAGAGAGAGAGAGAGAGAGAGAGAGAGAGAGAGAGAGAGAGAAACAAAAAGGCTTGCTGGGCAAGGATTCTGCATCAGTGCTCATCTCACATTTTTCAAGTCATTCTTACATCCTACACTATCCCTAAAGGATATCACCAATCCAATACTTTCCACATATGCAAGTTTCCCATCCCTGAACTGCCTGCTCTAGTTCTTTTGTTGTTGTTTCTGAATCAATGAATCAATGCTAAATTTGAGCAACAGCACCTGTGCACCTAATGCATCAGGGTAGTCGATGCAATGCCCTCCTGGACCTTTGGGCTCTTGCCAGCCTTGAATGGCATGGGCAGTAGTCAACAACAAAAACCTCTATTAACAACAGCCTGATCTAGAAAATGGTAACAAATATGTAGAAAATGAATCTCAATTCTCCAGTGGAAAAACTATGGTGTGGTGGAGGGATAATGTCCTACAATTTACTAGCAGTAGCTGAGCAGGTCTTCAGCAATGGTGGTGGTTTTGCTGCTCCAGTCACCTTGAGGGCCAGGTGCATCCAGATAAGAATTACAAGGGTGGAAGACATGCAACTCTCCATATGTTGTTGAACTCCAGCTCCCATGAGTTCCAGCCAATATGGCCAATGCTCAAAGATTATAGGAGCTGTAGTCCAGACCACAGGTTATCTGCTCTATACGTTTATATGATCTGCATTGTTATTATTGTACTTCTTTGCTTCTTTGACCTGGCTCAAACATAATGTGAAGTCTCAATCCACAATCTACAGTGAAAGTCTGTTCTATGGCTTATCACTTGTGGTTTGGCTTAGGGAGATAAACCATAGGCCTGAGTTCAGACATAACGCTCAGCCAAACCATGGCTTAGATCACAGGAGCGCAGCAGTAGAAGGCCCAGAGAGGAGCAAAGCAGCCCCAGTCTTCTCTCTAGGAACACATGTATTTGCTCAATCTTACTGATTCATGTTTGGCTTAGTGTTATGTGCAGACTGGGCCACTATGCTGAACGCCACCATATCAGCATTTTTAGATTTTAAATTTAGCAGTGTACATCGCCTTGATATTTTATGATATGGCAGTACAGAAGTACTTGTATAAATAAATACATAAACAAACACAAATTCATCTACTATATACCTTAAATGTCAGAAACTCACTAAATTTCTGAAAATTACATTTGGAGGCTTAGTAAGATTCACAAACAAAGATCCTACCTGGAACTGACATGAAATATTACAGTGTGCAAAGAGTTTGCTATTAGTTACAGCTCTAACAGACTCAACCCCAGCTTCTGTACATCAACAGTTTCTTTTTAAAAAACAAAACAAAAATAATATTTTTGGTGCTCATGCATTTTCATTGCAGTTAAAATTAAAAGAAAACTGATCACAATGTTAGCTAAGGATGACTTTCTATTTTAAGATACCGCCTTTGCACTTAGAGCAAAATAGAAACATGGCCAGAGGCTGGCAGGAAAATAGCAAAGCGAGAACATGATTAGAGAAGGAAGCATCGCTGCAGAAACAAACTGGTACATTTTGAAGTTTAGCTGTGATGCTTGTGGGCAGGTGGTCTCCTGGTCTCACTTTCCCAGGTGGTTGTTACACTGGCACCAACACTAGCACAGTATTGATGCAATCACATGCACGTGACATCAGCAGAGCAGAAAGCACGGGAATAGCTGTCAAAACAAGGGCTAACATAACAACACCAACAGCCAGTTCCACAGTGTCCTTGGCAACACCACTGCCACCCACTAATCATCAAGTTGTGCATCACGTCAGCCATGCATATGAGCCTGCCGGCTCATTAAGATCTGCTGAAGAGACTCTCCTTCACACCCCACCAACATCAAAGTAGCATTTGGATGGGATGCAGGAGGGGGCCTTCTGTGTGCCTGAGGAACTCCTTGCCTAGGGAAGCATACCATGCAATCTTTTATTGATACAGTGCCCAATAGGTGTTTCTGACTATTGGACATGCTGACTGGGGCTGATGGGAATTGTGAGTCCAACAACCAGATAGGAGGAAAGTTCTGGGGTCAGACCAGTTGTCAATATTAATCAATAATCTGCAGCGACCGTGGCAGTATGGTGGGTGAACGAAGCAGAATGAGTGGTACAAGGGCTACATATCTTAAAAAAGGAAAAGGGGGGGAAAGAACCAGGTACAAGGAAATGAAATTGCAACTACAAGGACCCTGCAAATTTCAAAAGCTGTGACACAGATACAATGCATAGTACAGATGGGAACATAGTACAGATGAAAACTTGATGGGCAGTCCTCTAGGTGTCTATTTCTAATATGAAGACAGTAGAGGCCCATAGTAAGCCTGGTGGAATTCCGTATGAAAGAAATTCCTGTGCAAGTAAGCCATGTATATATCCAATACTATGCCCACATCAGATGCCCCACACTCAATAGCCAATTTTCCAGTCTTCCACTTGGTAGGAATATTTGGTGCAGGCCTGTTATGAGATGCAGTTAAGCTTGCCTATCATTTGGCTCAGCCCTCTCCATCCCATATTTTCAATGCCCCTTTGCTTTTAAAAAATATTGTGACCTATTCAATATTTAACATTGGCATAGAGGTGGGCATGCTGGAAATGTGACTCCTGGAACAGGTAACTGCATGGCATGGGCCAGTGACACCTGATGGGCTCCTTCTCTGGTGTGTGCTTTCATTAGGCCAAGGGATAGAAACCCCCCATCAGTATGCATGGCATTCGTTCTCACTAGAAGCCTCAGAGGTCTATTCTCCTTTTACTTTACACATGGGAAATCATAGTTGGGTTGACAACTTGACTAAAGACACCTGAGGAGTTTACAACTGACCAGTACTGCTTAAGGCAGATTTGTTGCATATCCCCAACTTTTCTACAGGAATGATTAGCTGGGTTGCGTGTTGTTTTTACTACCACAAATACAGCTTTTTGGATTAAAAAGACCCCCTGGAGTGTCATAAATATCATTTAAGGCAATATCATCAAGCTGTTTCATATCATTCACCCCACCCCACTCCGGGACATCTGGAAAACACAGAATTTACTGAAGCTCAGTTGCTCTATGGTAAAATAGGCAACTAATTCCAACATTTGACTGTAGCTTTGGGGAGAAAAGGATTCCAAGTTGGAAGAATAAAAGCAAAGCAGTGTTGGAATGGCTAAATGAATGAAGCCCCTTAAAAGAGCCATTTGGGAAGCAACCATCATTGCTGCCCTCTAAGATTCCATCATATGGCATCCTCCTGGCGTGTGCAATGCAACCCTGTCCCAAGGGTGCTGAAGGTCAAATCCCTCATAGTCAGGCTTCTGGTTCTGCACTCAAGTAAAACAATAGTCCCACTGTATTGCAGCATCCATGTTTCAAAGGCACCCATGGCTTGCTAACTAATGAGGTCAGAAGAACTCTCCATAATGAATTGCTCTCTCTTTGGTGAAGCATGTCTGAGAAGTGCTGGTGGGGAGTGAAGGAACACTGTTCTTAGAACAGAAGGTCAAAAATCACACAGTGCAGGAACAGGGCATTCCCTCAGACAAGCCTTATCCTTTTCATATATCTTTTAAGCAAGGCTCATTTTCAGCGTAACTCACAAGTATAGAAACGAAACACTATCATCAATATTAAGAATATCACCAATGTTAAGAATACGTTAACATTAGGTTTATTCAATTTTTAGAAATAACAAATGCAACAGATGCACACAAAGAGAATGATAGCATAATATAAAAAGTTACATAATCAACAACAAAACAAAATAGTTCACCATATTCAGTACAAGGATAGGCATTTCAACTGCTCTGGGCCCAATTCACCTAACCCAAGAGACTTGACAAAAAAGAAGGGAAACCACATATTGTGGAAACAATCAGAGCCACTTGGGGAGTTGCATCCACAAACTTGGACAGGACCATGAGCTCTCTTGTTTTATTAACCCAGTATCTGCAGGATGGGATCACTGTGTTTTTCTGCTAACTCACTCACACAGTTTTAGCAGCAAGATAAAGACTGGATGTTAAGAGATGACATTGTCCATCATGATAATTCGAAATAGGGCAGAGTTTGGTATCTTTTTCTAAACTACATAATGCTGCATTTTTCTGATATTGTGACCCCATAGTTCCTACACCTTCAGGCATTTTTATAACCTGACCATATAGTTTTTCCAGCATTTTGAGGGATATGTTGCATTAATTCTGTGTGTTTTGGCTGGTGTGATGTACCACCTGGAGATTAATTTGAGTGTCCTGAAAATGAGCACAAATGTTAAAATAAAATCAAAAAATATTTTTTGCCATATCCCTCCTGTGATTCAGTTTATTTTTGGTTACTCAGAGCCTGGTCTCAGGCTAGGAGGAATGATGGCTTTATAGAAGAACTTTTGGTAAGCAAAATCTTATATATTGATGAAACAACCCTTTTTTTATATTAGCGGTGTCCCGCTGCAATAAGCATTCAGTTTGTATGAAGTCCTTTGATACTTATTTGAAATAAGACTGCTAAAGGAAGGGTTTTAACCACACATATTGATAGAACAGAACATTAATTTCACCAGATCTTTGGGGATATCCTTGAATGACAACACTGACTTGGGCTTTATTAGATGTCATGAAATATTCAGTTTGGAAATCTTCTGAACTCCTGTGAGCCTTAAATCAAAGCTAATACTCATAGGACTAAGATCAGAAGCTGTTTTTGTCCCCTGCATTTCTTCCATGCATTTAAAAAGTATCAAAGAGCGCAGGGTGTTGTGTAGTCAATTATGGCCTAATCTTAGCTACATACCTTGGCTACAGAAATCTCCAGTGGCTCTGGGCAGAATTCAACTTGCTCAATTTGCTTCCAATGTACATATTTTTTTGTTCGTATCTGACTATGTCAGGCAGCCGGATAAGAGCTTTGCAAGTCAAGGCTGGCCAATCCTCCTTTAACTCATAACTTTGCAGTATAGCTTTTTATGGACCCACACCAAAGATAATAGCATTTTCTGCCATTTTATTAATTTACTGTCAACACACAAGGGAGAAACAGTACTATTCACAAGGTGTTCATTTCAATTCTTGTCATCATTGAAAATCAATAAAACAATGAACAGGGTGGTGATACAATGACTACTGCAATCGACACAAGATAATATCACCAAGGCAACTATCTGTAAACAAACAATAAACAAATCATTCTCTTTTTATGCTCCCCCGATGGAAACATGCAGATGGGGACAGATATACCTCTGCTTGTATATTATTTATGACAAAGCTCGATGATGAAGCTCTTTAGCAACGAAACGTCTGATTACCGGAACAACGTCCGAGCACTGAACCACTGGTATATCACAAGTGGACTCTTTATTACTGCGTTTGCAATTGTTCAAGATAAAATCTATTTTGAGAAGATAAGAAATGAGCACTGAACCACTGACAAGTGAACTCTTTATTTACTATGTTTGCAATTGTTTAAGACAAAACCTATTTGGGAAAGAAACTACTTTTGCCATTTTTATGGACGTTTAATGTTTCTTTACAGATAGCTGCCTTGGGAATATTATCATTGAAAATCAGCATGAAGTTTTCTGAGACCAACTATTTAGATCTTTTTTTAATTACAGGAAGCTGGCCGCAATTAATTCTATTCAAATCTCAATGACTGGCTGTCATAAGTAGACTAAGGTATAGTCAAGGATTGTCAAACCAGCCAAATTGAAACGTGTGTTGCAAGTTGGATTTCTCCCACGCCCTTTTATTTTTAGTGGAAATGTTTATTCTCGGTCTTGTTGAGATTCATTTTATAGCCTTTTCCACAAAGCTGAAACCAAATGTGAAAAGGCCCAAATAATAAGATAATCTGCATACAAGGTCACCTTGCCCTCATCCCATAGACAATTTATTTGGGGGTTATAACTAGCAGAAAAACAAAGAGGAGCGCAATCTCCCCTGCCTTGAGAGTTGATTACAGTGGTACCTCTGGTTAAGTACTTAATTTGTTCCGGAGGTCCGTTCTCAACCTGAAACTGTTCTTAACCTGAAGCACCACTTTAGCTAATGGGGCCTCCTGCTGCCGCCGTGCGCCGGAGCCCGATTTCTGTTCTTATCCTGAAGCAAAGTTCTTAACCTGAAGCACTATTTCTGGGTTAGCAGAGTGTGTAACTTGAAGCGTATGTAACCTGAAGTGTATGTAACTCGAGGTACAACTGCTGTCACCCTACCTTTGGGAAGCTTCAATTCTGCACATATTGCCTTGCAAACATTAGGGCTAAAGCCTTTTTTAAAAAGAAGGTAGCATACTCCCATTCCACACAATCAAAGAGTTTCTCATAATCCACTGGCATTACTGCCCCCATGGATGATTTTCATCCCCGCTAGTGAAATAAGGTGTATAAGGGAAAAAAAACTGGGGCGACAGTGGTAAGAAATTGCAGCCCCACCTCCTTCAAGGTCAGATCAATCCTTGTTCCCCCACCTTCCTCGTTTCCCACTTTTTCCACACCAAGTGCAGAAACCCCAGAGCTTATGCTATGCTCCCCCATGTGTATTTCCCAGTCACCCTACACCATTTCATTTTATAGTATACAAACACCGCACAACCTTCTCAGGATGATGTGAGAATCAAAAGCTGTTACTGCTGTTATGACTTGTCAACAGGTGCATTTCAGATTTAAACCCATGGTGTTCCATGCATGAGTAAATACACTCCCTCTGTTTTCTTCAGCTTTGGGTCAGGATACAAATATCATGTCGCTCTTTAGAATTGCCTTTTCTGCCATGGTTTCTCCACTGGCGGTGAGCTGCCACCCTCACAATCCATTTTCTGAATCTGAGTCACATCCCTCAGAATTGCTTGTTCAGTTCCTCAAGAAGCTAGAAGCCTTCTCACCAATATGTTTTGTGCTGTGTTTTTCTGTCCTTGGTGACTGGCGTTTGAAGGGGAATCCTCAGGAGTGCTTAATATCAATTGTTTGCAATTCCTCTGCCTCAGTGTCTCACCTGATAAATCAAATAAAAGGTGTATTCCAGTTCCCTAAAATGCAAACTTCTGCCTGCCTGAGAATATGAATTTGGTGCGCACTCGCTCAGGGTTCCACTTTGATTTTGGTGGGCAGAACAGTCTGAGTGCTGTCAGTAGGTAGCATATAGGCCCCTATATAAGGAAACAAAATTGCAGCCAACCAGGTTCGTAAGTATAATTCTACATTAGATTCTTCTACATGATCCCTAAATATTCTGAGGTGAATGTTATTTCAGCAGCCCCAGTTTTCAAAGTCATCCAGCTTTAAGAGTAGGTTTTTTCCCTGTCTTTCATGCAGTTTCACCTGTCTCTTGAGGCTCTGTTGCCATGTCACAAGCATCATCAATCATATGCTCCGTACACTCCAACTCTGTCAAAGAGAAGAACTATTCTTTCAAGGAATCAACTTGCAACCTCTTCCCTCACAACATCAGAACTGCTTACACTTGCCTTAAGTTCTCATTTGGATTGATGGTAGGTCCCAACTTGGCTGCATTTCCCTGCCATTTTGGGTGTGTTTGCTGATGGACATCAATCTCCTTGATTTCTAGCTTTGCACTGAGAAAACAAGAGTAATTAAAAGAAACCACCTGGTGGAAGTCTTCTTCTTGTTGGTGTTGTTGTTGATGATGATGATGAGGAGGAGGAGGATGAAGTTGTTACCACCTTTTAGGAAGCTTCAGGGTCTTTAATAACTGTTGTTCCTCTGAGGTAACAGATTTGCCTGTTTATTGCTGGGAGGGTGCCATTTCTCCTGGTGATGTCACCGCCCCTAGAGTTACATCACTGTATCAATCAGGCATTGCTAAAAAGTTTATTTTGGACTTTCCTGATACATACCTTCCAAAGACCTGGCTTCAAGGTCCATCATTTGAGCCCAGCTGTTTGATACTTAAAACACAGCAATGCAATGTCAACTAGCAAGCCATTAGAAATACTGGAGGAAAATGGCAGCCCTAATTGCCCAGAATCCATGGTTTGCATGAAGAATGATTAAGATCCGAATCACGTGAAGGTCAGAATTTTTAAAAAATCTTTCTCACTACAGCACATCTACACTCTTGGAGGTGCAACTTTTGTTCCTGAATGCACACACGTTAAGGTAAAGGTAAAGGTACCCCTGCCCGTACGGGCCAGTCTTGACAGACTCTGGGGTTGTGCGCCCATCTCACTTAAGAGGCCAGGGGCCAGCACTGTCCGGAGACACTTCCGGGTCACATGGCCAGCGTGACATCGCTGCTCTGGCCAGAGCCAGAGCCAGAGCCAGAGCCAGAGCCGCACACGGAAACGCCGTTTACCTTCCCGCTGGTAAGCGGTCCCTATTTATCTACTTGCACCCGGAGGTGCTTTCGAACTGCTAGGTTGGCAGGCGCTGGGACCGAGCAGCGGGAGCGCACCCCGCCGCAGGGATTCGAACCGCCGACCTTTCGATCGGCAAGCCCTAGGCGCTGAGGCTTTAACCCACAGCGCCACCTGCGTCCCACGCACACACGTTATTTGGAGTTTAACATGGATGTCAACGGAAAGCAATTAACCAGAATGCCCTTGTAATTTATTCTTGCATTCAGAGCACTTTACAATGTCCTACCCTGTTTTCCATCAATTTGTTTCAAAACAACAACGCCAAAACCCTCGAGTGCAGTGATGACCTTACTCAGTGTCTCTCAGGTCGAGTACATTTTCATAGCAGAATTATTTACACTATGCTTCATTAAGCACCATGTTATTCCTAACTCAGCTTTGTATAGTAATACATACTACTTTAAGCACACTGAAGGACTTGCATGCTCCCCTGGGGATTTTTACAAAAATCTTTTCAGGAGACTATCGTCTTCTGCGCAAGCCATATTACAAACTGCTTTTGGAATAGCACTTGTTTTCAAACTTAATTTTGCCATAAGGCATTGTATGCAAAGGGGGTACAATTTAAGAAAAACAACTCCATAGTCACCTCCCACCCCCAGCATACTAAACTAGCTCTTTAGATATAGGGTATGTTTTAATATTCTCCTTTGAAAGTACAATGGGTCTTCTTGCCTGCAATGTATCATTTTATTTTTTTTAATGTAAAAGTATGCATGCATATATACATGTTATGATGCCTACTTTCCATCCAGATTTGTAATCAACAAGGATAAAAGTAGTTTTATAGTTACCAATCAAAATAATTGTTTTCCATGAAAATGTTGCTCTAAAAGAGCTCTGTAGTTGAACAACCTTTTCTCTGAGGAGAATAAATAAAACATGTGCAGCCTTCGTAAGTTCATTTTATATAGTTCCAAGGTTGTTTTTATTGTCATTTTCATTCATGTCATGTTGAGAACATTCACTGAAAAGGTGACTAAAACTGTGTAAACAAACAAACCTGTAGATTTGTGCACTGAAAAGGTATGCACTGAAAGGAGTTTTTTTAATTGCTTTGTCATGAAAAATGAATGCCAATCCACCAAAAAGACAGATTCTGTCTGTCATATGGAAGATAAAATGTGTTGCACTGCAAATAACATGCCTGAAACCATTGGAGCATCAGGGGCCAGACATGTACTTCTTCCAGGAATACTGCATTTGCTAAAACGGGCAGGGCAAGGTGAGCTCAGAGGACCTCTTGGCTCATGTTGCTGGCATCCTGCACATGTGTGAGGCACTCATGCTGCCAACCAAGAGTCCCCCGCTCCTACACTCACAACCTTGCTGCTGCCACACCTCACCTATTTCTGGTATACACAGCATCACAACTGGGAGGATGCCTTTGCTTTCCACCCCCCACCCCCACATGCCACTGCTGCCAAAGTGTGAACATCACTAGTTCCATGCTATTCATACAACTTCTCTCACATTTTAAGAGATTGTTTTTCTGTCTGTTCAAAGTACAACTACAAAGAGGAACTTCATAGATTTGCAGGAGGAGCATGTAGTTCAAAATTCAGGAAATTTCTCTTATAAAAAGACATTGGTGGATAACTTCTTGTCTGATCAGATACCACACAGGAAAGATGATTAAAAAACCACAACCTAGGTTTAAATTTTTTTTGCAGCCGAATTCTATAAGTGCCTAGTGTGATTGGCAGTTGTCATGGATTCAGTTTTAAGAGACTATGAAAGACAGCTGTGTGTATTAAATTTGTATTGCTTCAAACCAGGAACAAATAAAGACAGCCAAACAAGTTTAATATATACATATACATATTCACACTGTGATCAAGAGAACTCTTCTCATCTGTTGACTGTAACCACACCCATTCCTATCCAGACGAAACAGAAGAAATTGTATCCTCTGCACATATTGGAACAGGTTTAAAAAATATGTGGGTGGGGTGAATTATTCATATCTGGAGGAGCACATGGATTGAAAACAATCCCTGAGATTGTGATTAAAAGATAAAAGCTGGGAAGTCACAAGAAGAAAGGAAATTTACTAGGGTGCAGTTTTTCCATGGTTGGCACTGAAAGCTTTTTTTTCTGACAACAGTGGCTCCTGAGTCCACAGCATCATCTAGAGCTAAAGGAAAGCCAACAGTTGTGGCACACCATTGCTAGACTCATAACAAATGAATAGATCGTGCGTAAAAAGGCCATCTGTTCTGCTTCCTTAAGCTCAGGACTTCGAAAGACAATGATACAGTAAGACTCAGAAATCCACACTGGAAAGTGATGGGCCCTGGAGAACTGGCACATATGGCAGGCACAAAGCACTGCGTATGGAGTTAGCCACAGGGAATTATATTTTTGCCACTGATTGGGCAATGTAAAGAAAGCCATAAATGACACACGGCTCAGTTTAGCAATAGGAAACCTGATGCTGTGGAAGAGCACAACCCACAGCTGGATAGGACTTGCTGAATTCAAAACAATTGGTGAGGAAGAAGCCAAGAGTTTTCAGGTTTAGGAAATGAAGCTGTCACGCAACTTGTGGACTGATTGATTATGGAGCCAACTGTCAAGGCTTGTTCTTTCTTCTCAACTCATTACCTAATTTGTTGATTTGTTTTAAAGCATTTCTCACACCTGCTCTTCATTGCAAAAAGCAATTCCAGTGCAGATAACAATAGCATATAGATTAGCATAAAATTGCACATAAAACAGTATACGCCATCTTTAAAATGACAGATAATTATAACCCTGAAAGCATCAGCTGTGGCATTATGTCCCACCTGGGTGAATAACCAAGTCCTTACCTGGCACCAAATGCTCAGCCATGTCAGTGCCAGCATTTTCTAAGAAGCAGATGCCCTCAAATGGTGATAATCACAATAGGAAATCAGCAGTTACTTGGCACAAAGAAGTAGACATATTAATGACTATCTGAACTCACTGACACCACAGATTGAAGCTGGTATTTATGTCAATACCCTCTCCCCATGGAAGTCTGGGGACTTAAGTTCTATGAGGAATGCTAGGGATTTTAAACAAAGAATTCTCAGCACCCCCAACAAACCACAAATCTGGGGGGGGGGGGTACTACAATAGTTTAACTGATATAAAACCAACATAAGCTTCTAGGGCAAATCTGTCTATTGCAGATTGCCACATGTTGAAAATCAGGCCATGTGTTGTGTCGCCTCAGCTAACTTGTTTAAACTTGAGAACTGCTTTCTGAACAGAAAGGTTTTCAATGAGATAACTGAGTAAGAGCCATTAATTTTACTGAGTAGTAGAGCCTTTGCTCACACAAAAACAAGAAACCTACATTTGTATAAAGCAGTAGTAGTAGAGCCTTTGCTCACACAAAAACAAGAAACCTACGTTTGTATAAAGCAGTAATGGAGAACCTGGGGTCCTCCAGATGTTGCTCTGAACATCTCTGACCACGTCTCTGGTCATGACTGGCTAAGGTTAATAGGAATTCTACTTCAAAACAGCTGGAGGACCAGAGACAGGATCCCCACTGCTGCTATAACAAGTCACATTTAGAAGTCAACAAAGAATAGGTTGCCAGCACCTGATATGTTGGATACAAATTGCTGGAGTATTCTTTTCAACTGGCATATACTGTATTGCAGTGGGTTCAGGATTCAGGACCTTCAGTAATATTCAGTTTCTGAGAGTATGTCTGGAGAACTAGTAATAGCTGCTATTCATGACAATTGCTACAAGGTCATGGTGATCCATGATCCCTGAAAAAACTGTATATTAGATCAATGGCAACTTGGATGATTAGTGCTGGAACTGAGTATTAGAAGTTATATTCATACACAGCGACTGTGTAGCAGAGCAAAGGAATGCTGGCCAAACAAATAAGGAACAGAATAGAGATAATAGCAAAAGTACAATCAGACTGAGTTTTATTTTTGCTAATTCCAAAAAAGGGACTGTACAACAAAGATAACTGATGTCTGAGAGGGTTGTAGAGGCAATACTGGATTCTGCTAAATACTGTGACAATTATTCAATTGTCACCAGTAATAGAAACAGAAGCAAAATTGTATGAACAAGTTGTTTGGCAAAACATACAAGCTATGTAAGAGTGAAAGGAGGAAGGCAGAAACTTAGTAGATTTAGACAGAATAGGACACCATTTATTGACATGACAAGATCCAAATATATGAAACGTTATAATGTTCAATATTTCCAATTACATTTTAACTTCCCTATTTTTTGTTCATAATTTTTCATTTCAATATTGTATGTTGCTTGTTTTATAAAACTATAAAAAATAATTAATTAAAATGGGGGAATAGTTTTCAAGAAAAATAAAAATAAGACAGGATCCTATCCAATAAGACAGGATCACAATATATGGGTGATGGAGCAAGCACAGGTAATGCACACACTTTTGTAAGGGTTCATTTGGTTCATTTCATCCTCAAATCTATTTCTGAAAGCACAAAGCAATGAAGATATGAATGTGTCATCCTGAATCCCAACGGAAGCACGCATTACAGCTTTAGGGACCATTGCCAGTCATGTGTTTTAATAAAAAGAAAATTTATGGCATAATACGAAAGGTAGACAGGAAACCTTCAGAAGATGTTGAGTTGTCAAAATCAAATTCCTTGTTTCTCTTTCCATGATTTATTGAGTAATGGGTATTTTCCACTATGTCAACAACAGCCCTGGACAAACTTCCTTGTATGTTTTCCAGCACTTCATTGTCTGTTTCTTGTGTGATTCCTCTAATTGGAGACAGAGACACGTAGATGGGGCGGGGAAAAACAAGGGAAACAGAGTGGGTTCCCTATACACTCGCCTTCACATCTCCATAACAGAACAGCAAAAATTACACTATAGCTCTGTGTTTTTCAGTAATTTGGTTTCACCCAGCCTGCAAGCTGTACCAACTGCCTTTTTTGTGCACTAAAATAGTCTGTCCCCGCCTTGGCCATGTTCTAGAAAGACATAGGAAGGCTGGCTAGGATTGCACTGACAAGTGGAGGCCATACAGGAGAGGCATACAAGCAAGGCATGATGGCAATCTGCACACTATGTCTATTTATTATGATTTATATGGCACCATCATTCAACGTGGAAGTAAAATGTTATACTCTGACTTTTGATGATGGAGGAAACCTTTTTAATGTGTTGTTTTGTTATGTTTTGATTTATGCTGGAAGCCGCCCAAAGTGGCTGGGGCAACCCAGTCAGATGGGAGGTATATTACTACTACAATGACGACGACGACGACTGCTACTACTACTAATAATAATAATAGACAGGGAAAGCCAGGCACTTTTGGCTATCATCAAACTACTAGTCATGAGACTGGGGGTGGGAGATTGATGTTGAAGCAATAGACATCAGGGGGTAGCACTGAACACATTAGCAATGATTGTTATGGAATTATAACCTGTTGCAATACCATTTAGATTAGATAAATTAATGGAAAATGCCAGAAGCCTTTCAGCAGCTATTAGCTATGATGGCTGGGAATGGAGCCTCCACATTCAGTGGCATTATACTGCCAAATTTCAGGTGCTGGAGACAAAGGACAGGGGAATGAGTGTCATCTTTAGGCCTTGTTTTGGAGCTTCAAGATAGATATGGCTGGCCATAACTAGTTTAATTTAGTTTATAGTGGGTCCTAGTTTAATGAAGCAAAGCAATTTCTTGTATCAACATTATTGTCACTATTAGTATAGGCATTTCATAACGGCCCACAGGGCAGAATAACAAGTCTGCCAAAACTGTATACCTTCTGGTCAATTCCTTTTACAAAAATTTATTCCCTCCCCAGGCAGCCAGCTTCAAACATTTATGCGCACCTGTGAGAACGCTTTTTACCTCCTTCGATATTCTGCCGCCACCACTGCACTGCATTGTGCTGACTCCAGTTATTCTCCTTTGCTCAGTGTTTAAATGCAGCAACCAAGCAGAAACACACAGCCCGCCCATGCCCCAAATGAGCAGAAGCCCAAAGGCCACGTCAGCATTTTGAAGGCTGAATCCAGCTCCATTGCAGTCTGACACACAAAATCAATAAAAGCAACCCAAACATACCAAACACACCTAAACCAAAACCCCACACGTACATGGGGATGAGGAATTATACTTCTACCTTCTCTTCTCTGGTTGCACAATTATTATTTGGTTTTTGTTGTTTTTTTAAACCTGATACGCAAGATACCTTAAAGTTTAGAAACCCACATTGCAAGATATGAGCCTGCATGTGAAACTGCCTCATCCTTCCAGTACCTATATTGCATAGTTAGCAATGAGCAACCCATAGGGAGGAATTCTGAAAGGATGTTCTCTTTCTATACCAGTATAGTAAAACATTGGCTCTTTTCTGTGTGGCATTCTGGGAGATTCTGGGAGAGTCTGGGAATCACTATTGCCCTCCCTTTTTGCCTTTCTTGAAACACTCAAGCTTCACCTTTTTAATCCTATAGCTATCCTTTTAATCCCCCTTGCACATACCAAAGATGTATCATGCACAACATTCCTTTTCTTAGTTCACCTAAAGTTTACCCTGATGTATTCTTCTTCAACATATAATTGATTATGTGCTCTTATGCTATGATCAGAATATTAGTGATTGCTTTAGACATATTATAATCAATCTTAGTTATAAGTGGATTAAGAGCTTTCATACATGTCTAAGCTCTACCTTGTTTAACAGTCTTTGAACTATTAAGATTAATGTTTATATGTAATCCTGCCTTGTACCCGCCTTATGCAAATATTAACCAATCAGCAATGAGTTTCTTTGTTTGTATGTTAACCAATCAGCTACCAGCACACTGGTGGCAATGTTTTGTAATACTTAATAAAAGAGAGGTTCTGGAGGCTGGCCAGAAGGAACGTCTCTCGATCATCAAACTCTTTGTCTGTCCTGATTCCCCATTCCTACAGAATTCAACATTGCACTCAGGGCATGCATTTCTGCTTGCCAGATGGAATGATTCCCCTTCCTTCCACTGCACACTGTCATGGGGATTGTCCTGTGGACCCTCAGAACCCATTTTTTTTGGGGGGGGGCACAGGGGGAAGAGAGAGGGGCAAAGCCCCATTGTGCAAGCAGAAGTCCTTGTACAGGGCTTCCACTGATGGGACTCATTAGTAGAATCCTACCCTATTAGTAGCAGCATTGTTGTTATTATTGTATTAAAAACTGGCCGGGTTCACGTCACATTAAATCTTTTGCCTAACATGGGGCTTGAACCAACAACCCTGAGATTAAGATAGCTCATGCTCTACTGACTGAGCTATCCCAGGAGATATGGTAGCCATCTTCAAATATTTAAAGAGCTGTGGCATGGAATATGGAGCAAGCTTGTTTTCTTCGGCCCCTGAGGGTAGGACCCAAACTAATGGCTTCAAGTTCAGGAACATAGCTGTCAAGTTTTCCCTTTTCTTGCGAGGAATCCTATTCGGAATAAGGGACAGCATTTTAAAACTCCACTGCACCTTGTACTAGCCCGTGCATGTCTATAATGGGGCTCAACAGGGATTAACTCTTGCAGGAAAGCAGGGTAAAGGCTTAAGCAGAAAAATGTATTTGTCTAGGGCTTTATTTGACTAAATATTTCTTTGTTCGGAACTGGCAAAATTTGTCATAACTCTTACAAAACTGACTCACTGTTTATGGCTTCCAGTTTTCAGCTACTAAGTCCCAATAAAAGGAATTCATTGTCAATTTGTGAAAAACATTCCTTCTGAACAGGATTGTTAACTTTTCCTGCACAGTCCTCCATTTTCTTAATATACTTTTTGCTCAAACGTCCAAACAGTGGGGAACCCAAACTTACTCAGTGAACAAAGTAAAAAATGGAGCAGCTTTAGAATTGCTTCATTTAATTGTTTAATTTGTCTACATAAACAACATTCATTGTGCTTCTTAGCAAAAAAAGAGAGAAATAAAACAGCAGAGAGGACAGAACGCATACTGCAGCAATCCTATGGGACCTGAAACATTTGGTTAGAAGCAGCAAAACGGAATTATCTACGTCAATATTCTACAAATAGCTATAGTAGGCACTGAAAGAAATCATACACAGCAAAGAAGTGTAAAATGAGTGGTAGGAGACTATTTGAAATCCCCTCAGTCCACTCAGAATTTGAAACCACGTATTTAAGTTGCACAACAAATACAGAATTACTGATAAAACTGCCTTGCAAGCTCAAATGAAAGTAGTGCAAAAGCCAGAAAGAAAATTATGCCATTGTCTAAAATGAGCTTTCAGGTCCTAGGCATCTGCAAATACTAGTAAAGAAAAAATAAAAATAAAATAAAGACTATAGAATTTGTCAGCAATTGCCTAAGTCAGTACTTTTGCTATACTGGAGTATAGTACATATCTTCTGTGAAATATTATGAATATTATGTTTCTAACTAAGGGAAATGGCTCATAATTAAGGCGATGCAAAACACGAATTGAATGCCTATTTTATAAACTGATCATGTGATGTGAGCCAGTGTGGTGTAGTGGTTAAGAGCGGTAGTCTTGTAATCTGGGGAACCGGGTTCGCGTCTCTGCTCCTCCACATGCAGCTGCTGGGTGACCTTGGGCCAGTCACACTTCTTTGAAGTCTCTCAGCCCCACTCACCTCACAGAGTGTTTGTTGTGGGGGAGGAAAGGAAAGGAGAATGTTAGCCGCTTTGAGACTCCTTAAAGGGAGTGAAAGGCGGGATATCAAATCCAAACTCTTCTTCTTCTTCTTCTTCTTCTTCTTACATCTTGGTTATATAGACCAACCATACTCAATATCTGATGCTAACAGAGGGCTGTAACTTGCCATTGTTTGCAACTACTGTATGTAGTAAAAAGCCATACCAGATCCTACACCATGCGAAGCCTCTGAAATGCTTTAAACCTGGAGATGGGCACTTTTCTCTACTTGCCTGAGATTGACATGAATATTATCAGAAGCATTTTTATTTTAAGGAAGGAGCTCTAATCATTCCGCAGAACAATTTGAGGTTCAAAAAACTACAGTACCTCTCCAGTTAAAGCTCACCTTTCCTTTTAAGCAGGCTTTCATTACCCCACCTCCAACTTCTTCTCACAATACGGCTTGTGAGAACTTTTACTGACATCTCTAGAGAGGTACCTTGAGGATCCAAATTTCACCTGTGAACAAGATTATGGTATATTCATGTTCATCAAATCTCATCCAAAATGTCAATGTCAATTAATTCTTTCTGTCTCCCTAACTCTTACCAATAATGGTCCTAACAAAATAACATGAAAAGAACCTAATCTCAAACACTTTGCCTGATAAGCACATTCTACAGGCTAAGTACAAGAGACAAACAAAAAATAACACCCTACCATAGATATTAGTTAGGGGCATAATTAATCTACTTCTTAGCCAAGTTGCTATTATAATATTTTTTGTTTTGCCACATTCCTGAGGCAAGTACAAGCTTAGAGAGTTTGTACATATGTCTGCACATTGTGGATATACAAATGTACATGCCTTCATATGTATACAAAGTAATGAGTTTTTCCACCACAAAACCTTATTCCCACAGGTGCACATAGGATCATGTGCAGAGCGCTATATGCACTTTCTTTTGGGATACATATGAAAGAAGGTATTTCAAGTAACCTATTCCAAAGCAATTTAGGGTCTTAAAGGTTAAAACAAGCAGTTTAAAATGGGTCTAGAAACTGACTGGGAGCTAGCGCAGCTGAGAAAGTCATAGTACAATCCCAATTAACAATCTTGCTGTCCTATTTCAGACCAACTATAGACCATTCTAAAATGCAGGCCCACATTTCAGTGGGTTGCAATGGTCTAAATGCCAGGACATGCATAATTGTGGCCAAACTATCTCTCTAGGTATGGTTGCACCTGGTGAATCAATCAATGCTAATGAACCAATAGTTGCTCCCTAATCTCAGATCCTTCTGCATCAAGTAAAAAACTAAATGAATGCCCCCAAAACAGAAAAACAGGAGCCAAAATGTGAAAGAGTTGAGCAGCTTGAAAGGTTTCCATGAAATGAATCATTTTCTGAAACCTAAGACAGTTCCAAACTCAATATTTGTAAGTTGTGGATCCTTCACAAAGCAATTCTAATTACAGAAATAAGAAACAAGTCACACTAGTATTTGTCAAGGCTAAAATGGGATGGAGCAAACAGGATATAACTAACTAACACTCTGTATGATGATGATGATGATGATGATGGTAAGCATTGGAGAGACTTTTTTTAAAAAAAAAACCCTCAAGAGTACGGTAATTTAAAATACAACACACACTTGCTGATTTTTAAAGTATATATGCATGGTATGTGCTATTCTCTTTTGTCTTAGCTTCCTAAAGCTTAAAATATACACTGAATATTTTCATCCCTTTGTGCTTCACAAAGTTGCCTTTTCTATTCCCTACAGAGTCTTTTTACTTTGGAACATGAAAGATCATAACAATGATTCCCCGTTGGGAGCAGACAAAACCCAGGTCTCCATGCTGTTTCTTTCTGATCTGTCAGCTGCCTTTGATAACATCACCCATGATTTTTTTATGTATATGTGGACCCTGGCAAAGAGTAATCTCTGAGCAATATTTTATTTTTCTCTTACTTGCTTTAAGAAGGACCCTGATTGTTGTTGTTGTTGTTGTTGTTACCACTATTCAATTAAGAGGGTTCTTTCTTAGCAGCTTTAATTCTGTCACTGCTATTGGTTCACTACATACCTCAAGATCTATAATAAAGATATGATTTGGGAAAGGTGAACAGAACCATCTATGGCCGGTGCCACCAGGCTACACATTTTGTTAGAAATAACCCTCGGTGGGTTAACTCCCAACACTTAAAGAAACACAACTGACACTTGAATGGGAAAACAGGCATGCAGATGTGTTACAGAATTTTCACTGTGGGCATTCCTCCCCCCCCCCCCCCCCCGTATAAATGTCTCACACTGAAGACCCACCAAGTAAGGACCCAGGGTGGTTTTCCACACCCACTGTGTGTGCTGGCATAATGTCACAATCTGCTGAACTGCACCAGCATAGCTTGGAAGGAGAATCCATCACTGCCAAGTGTATCTTTTCCTAAATGTGAGTTTTCATAGAACACAGAAGGAAGGTGACATGTTGTCAATGGATAATGATGGGAGAAGGAGGGTAAGCAAAAAAGGGCCACACTAAAAGCCACCTCACCTTCATCTCTACCTTAACACAAAGCAGCTGATAAAAGCATAATAAGACCTTATCTACATTACATCATGAGCCCAGCTCAGCCCCGCAAAAATCCTTCCCTGTCCCAGGCCAATACTTGCCACTGCAACTTCCTTTGAGATGCTTCCGTGGCTTACATTTAAACAGGGTAACACTGACCAGTTTCCCCTTTAAAACATAGCGGGGGGGGGGGGGAGAGAGAGGCAGGATTAAATAGAATCCGTGAGGGAAAATTCTAGAGAAAGCTGCACTCAATTATTTATTTCTTTACATTCAAAAGGACAGTGATGCTTCATAAACTTATATGCTCCTATAAATCAATAGTGCATTGCTGTTTTAAAGAAGTTCATCTTTCTTCTGTATGGCTCCATCTGCACTATACAGTGGTACCTCGGGTTACATACACTTCAGGTTACATACGCTTCAGGTTACAGACTCCGCTAACCCAGAAATAGTGCTTCAGGTTAAGAACTTTGCTTCAGGATAAGAACAGAAATGGTGCTCCGGCGGCACGGCGGCAGCAGGAGGCCCCATTAGCTAAAGTTGTGCTTCAGGTTAAGAACAGTTTCAGGTTAAGAACGGACCTCCGGAACGAATTAAGTACTTAACCCAAGGTACCACTGTACAGTTAAGTTAAAGCAGTATTGTGCCACTTTAAGCAGACATGAATTTGCCCCAACACCCAAAGAGTTCCAAGAACCACACTTTGTAAGGGGGACCCTGATTCCCCTCACAGAGCTACAATTCCCAGAGTGGTTTAACAATCGATTCCTCTCATAGGGAAACTCTGGAGGGGAACAGGGTTCTCCTAACACCTGCCAGCACTCTGAACAAACTACATTTCCCAGGTTCTGTTTCTGTTTAAAATGGTATGACACAGCTTTAAATACATACCACAGATGGAGCCTTAGTTACATAATGAACAATAATGGGGGGAATAGGAGGTTTTACTAATCTGTAACACTTTTCACTCAATAAAAATCCGCAAAGCAGATGTATCACCTTGAGAAAGTTCAAGATTGCCTAGGGCAGAGGGCAGGGTCTGCATAGCAATGATGCATACATAGAAGTCATTATGGTGCCTTCACCCAATAAAACTTCAGGATACAGAGTCTATATATTCACATTTCATAGCTTTATTTGGCATGGCTTTCAACCCAGCTTTTTCTCCTAACACCTCATCTGGTATGTCTTACATTGAAGGAAGAACCTGGAGAAGCATCAAAGTCTTCCAAAAGTGCAGAGATGGATGCGCTCATCAAATGATAGCAAAAACTATTATTTGCTCCAAGTAGGGCACTGCGAGTTAAAATGAGATCATTTTCTCACAATCACCACCATTCATCTGAAATGCATTAAGGTCCACATTTGAATTTTTTTAAACAAAAAATCCTGCTCACTGAGCTGCAGAAAAACAGGGAAATAGCTACTAAGTTTTGCAGCTCCACAATTACTATTTAAGTGTTGCTCTCGGTGGGGATTTGAACAATTTAACTCCAAAAAGGCTGTGACCCACTTCCATGATTACTGCTGGGCTAATGAATAAATTGTTCCCTAAAAGAATGTGCCATGAAAATTCCAAGGAGATAATGGTGGAGAAGGGAGAGAGACTTAGATAAGCTAACATCTCTTGTACACACAGTTAGTTACCGTAATAAAACTTGGAACAATGCAAGCTTAGGCATACATCCATGAGCCTAGACTTGCAAGCCACATCAGGGAATAGCTAGCCTGAGGCATTCAGTTGTTGTTGTTCATTTCTTTCCAATCATACTGAGCAGGAATCTCTCAGAAACAAAACCAGATATACACAAGGAATGCAGAAACCCCACATGAAAGATTTGAAATTGTAGCTCAGGTCTGAAATTGTAGCTAGAGAGATCTCTAGAACCACCCTGAAAGCCTTGGTCTTGAAAGGCTGAGTTGTGGCATCCCAATCTGAATTGAGGCTGCACACATTATTATTTATTCCAGCTCCAGTGTGCTCCCACCTGCTTGTGTGTGAAGCCCACAATCCGTATGTGTATTGTCCACAAATCCATGTAAAATACTCTATTTTACCTCAGCTATTTAATAGCCATTCCCAGACCCTCCAAATGTCCCTGTTTTCCAGGGATTTAGAGAAGCTGTCCCAGTTTCTGATTTGATCCCAGAATGTCCCACTTTTTCTTAGGGCATCCCTATTTTCATTGGAGAAATGTTGGTGGGTATGGGGCTAACTGGCCCCTGAACCGTCCGAAGGCAATCCTGTATAGGGAAGTTTTTTTAATGTTTATTGTTTTATTATGCTTTTTTATATGTTGAAAGCCACCCAGAGTGGCTGGGGCAACCCAGTAAAATGTGTGAGGTATAAATAGTAACATTATCATTATGGAATGGAATGTCCCTATTTTCATTGGAGAAATGTTGGAGGGTAGGCAGTCCAAAGTTTGGCAGCGCTTCGAGAAAATTCAGAGTGTGTCTGTACAACTATCATGCCATCTGAGGCAAAGCTGCTCTACGACAGTTGGGGAGATATCAAAAACTGCTGTTGTGATATCACAGTGTATATAAGTGGGTATTATTATGTATTAAATTTCATCCAAAGAGCACAGGGTGGTTTATAGTATAAAAACACAAAATATATAACATCATAACAAACAAAATATACCCCAGACACATTTAAAAGGCCATAGATTGTTTTATTAGCCAGAGGCCTAGATGAAGAGGGTTGCTTTTGCCTGGCGCCTAGGTACTCTCAGCTGGAGAAAACTGTGATTGACTAGAAGGGCTGAGGTAACCTCTATCTACCGTAGGTAACAAGTGGAAGCCCATTTACTTGTAGGTAGAGATGCATTGTTTTCCATTGTACTCTGCATTTGTTGCAAGCACAGTTTCCATACCACTGCAATTCATCTTCTGCACCAAACTATGTTATTCGTCTCACTGTTCGCTGTGCCAAAATTACACAGCTCACATAATTAATTATGAAAATTACATGTGCCATGTTGTCATTAGGTTATTCCACGGTGCTTATTTCCATGCAAAGGAAGCACATTGCAAATGGGGAGGGGAATGTCATCAATTACATTTCATTTGCAGACTGAAAGCAGCAGCAGCAGCAACAACAGTGAAAACTGATTGTATTAGCTGGATTGATTTCCATTCTGCACATATGATGAATAAATGAACACCAGCAATTTCCGCTCCCATTTCTGCTTTCTTTGGGAATTTTTTGACATTCGTACTTATAGGTAAGCTCAATTGGCATTAATGGGATTTGCCCCTGAACTGATGAGACGTAATCAACTTGTTGGTATGCCATTAGTTCTGGTGCCATTTTACTGTCTTCACTGCACCCTTAGAGGCACAAACTGTTTTATTTTCTGCTCTTAAAAAGCTTCATTATGACCACACATGAGCCTCTGCAGCCTAGAGGAAGTACGTTTCTTTCCCATGGATCTTCATTTTATCTTAGCAGCATGCACCAGCCAACAGAGAGTGAGATAAGCATGAGCAGACACTTATAATGCTTTGCCCTGTTCTACTGGTGTCAGTACACAAATATGCCTCCGGAAATGAGAAGGAACTTAAAGAGATAACAAACTGCTTTTCTAAAGAGTGGGAATAAATTCAGGAGGGAGAATAGGAATTGCCTGCACAAAGTAGCTTTTTGTCTTTCCCCCCAGACAATGATGATATACAAATTTGCAACAAGACTGGTGCCTTGGTAAGTTTGCAGGGGCAGTAAAATCTTATGCCTTGGCAACATGCAGCAATGACAAAGAACTGCAGGTGCAGTCAGCTAACAGCCTCTGTGACTTATCCTGCAGATAAGGATTCTTACTAACTTTATTTCCAAGGCAGTGTGGGATGATTCAGAGAAGGGTATTTCCCATAAAAGAAAGGCTGGATTGAGCTAAAATGCAAGAGGGAAACCTGTATGAGGAAAGCCAGGTTCTTCTTCCATCAAATGTCTATAAAGCAAGTTGAAATAATTTAATAGGATTGTTTTTGTGCTATGCATGGATTCTTGGAGTGTCAGTTCCTCTTTGTCCAAAGGGACCCACTCTCTACAAAGTGTGCTTAGGACTGCAACCATAGAGACCATGGACTCCTGGCAAATAAGATTTTCAGAAGGTGTAAGAGGGAACCTTCCCCTTTTAGGCACAAAGTGACTTAATGGGGTACTATAAATGGTTGTAACTGATTTTATTTTTATTTTTTTACTTGCCCTGAGACCTTATGGTGAAAGGCAGATAATAAATAATTATAAATAAATAAGTAATAGTGATAAAAAATACCTTTCAATAAAAAGACAAGGCTAATGAGATCTATTGTACACAATTAACTGTTGTGTAGACACACGCAGGCACATATAATTGCTGGCTTGCAATAAGGGAATGCATTGTCCTTCTCCTCTTTCCTAACCTCAAACTGCATTGCCAACTCTGGCTTCATCAAACAGTTCTCACTCAGAAGTCTGACACAATTAAGCATCCAATGTGCTTTGGCACCCAGCAGCAGGGCCCGACAATGCCATATCTGTAATCAGCCCCACGGATGCACTGTTGGGTTTCACATTGCATGGCCGCGAGATGGTGGAGCAGGGAAATGAAGAGGAGAACTACGTTATGAAACCAGCCATATCCTTTGCCAGAGGGTTGTGGGGAAACCAGGAGCAGATTTAATGGGGGGGTGAAGAGGGGAGGAAATTTCCATTGCAGAAGTTGTCCTGCTCATGTAAATCGCCCTCCATCCAAGCAGTAACAACAACCCATTATGTCGGGCCACTTACATTTTGGTAGCAGACTCCCAAAACATTTTGGGATGTTAATAAGTCAAAACTGTTTTCACTGTTTTATCTATGATCTTGTAGCTATGGCTGTCAACTTGCTATCTTGGAATCAAGCCAAGCAAGCACATGCGCAACCAATTCACATGTCAACTCATCAGACTAAGAGGAGGTGGCCTTCTGCTCCCTCAGAAGCAACATTGTCTAATTACTGCAGAACAAGATGTTGCTATACAACCAGGGTGATCATCCTGTATGGCTGTTCTTGGGCGCCTGTTATTTTTCCTGAATGGACAGGTCATTCCTTTACTGAAATTAAGGGACTGAAGCATAGACCAGAAACATCTGGAAAATTAATTTCAAGTCATTTTTTTTTAATTAAGACCTCAGGATGGACTGCAACATACAGGCAACAGCAACAAAGCCTGTTCACCTGGCAATGACAGATAGTTTTAACAGTCTGAACATTAAAAATTAATTGCTTATTAAAATTGCCCCTTCTTTTAATCTTTTCCGGCATTTTTACTGCAGCAATTAGAGAAATAACCTTGACCCACACCCTGAATTTTTTTATCAGGAAAAAATATAGTGATCTAAACTACCAGGCATAAAACTGCTCTTAAAATTGTACTTGCAAAAAGAAAATTGAAATGTATTCTAATTGTATGCAGATATTATAATATGGCCTAAACAAATATTGAGCCAGTAGCTGTGATTATCTGCCAATTCTGTTCACTCTGAAGTCAAAAGAAAGAATGTGTGTGTTTGTGTTGTTTGCTCTGAAGTTAACAGAAATGCGTATGAGTGTTTGTCTGTGCACATTCATATTCCATCTGCATGGCTTAATTATTCTAAATTATGGCTTGTAGAATACCTTGAATGGGCAAAATCATTTACAGTCTTTTATCTGGTTTTTGCACATAAAGACAAATTGCGTTTTTAGATTTCCAAGCACAAAGGACTTTGAATAAATCTTGAATTTGCATGTATAACCCATTCTAATGCATGAATTAATAACTCAGTTTAATGCATGTTTACTCAGAAGTAGGTTCACCAAGTTCAAATGGGATATAATCCCACCTAAGTGTATATTCCAGTAAAGGCAGTATAAAAGAGAGCCACATGCTCCTGGTTCTGGTCCCTAGTATTTTTGACCAGCTGAGTTTTCTTGGTCTCAGGCATCCCCAAGCACAGTGTGCTGTAGTAATCCAATCTTGATATAATGAAGGCACGTGTCACCATGGCTAAATCTGCGTTCTCCAGAAAAGGGTGCAGTTGGTACACCAGCCTTGGTTACTGAAGCACTCCTGGGCACAGCCACTCCCTGGGCACCCAGGAGTGAAGCCATGTTCAGGAGCACCCCTACAATTGAAATCTGCTTTTAACAATCAGCTGCAATGATTAGAATTCAAATAGCAGTCCTTGACAATGCCACTATTTAATTTTAATGTTCAGTTAATTTTTGCCTTCCTGTTCCAATAAACAAATGCAATCCCAGCTATGTACCGGTATATTTTCAGATGCCACCTGCTTTTAAAGCATCTTTTAGGTAAAACACTCCTTTGTCTTCTCCCTCTCTCTGGTATGGTTTTATTTTAATTCATAGGAAATATAAGCATGCTCAAATATACATAGCTCTGTAAGTGACCAGTGAAAAATGTAAATATAAATGCTAAAATGCCACAAAACGCTTAGCAACTCCTCATTGCATGTGCACAGTTGTAGAATGAGAGAATAGCAGCTCATGTTTTTTTTAAGACACTCCCCCCCCCCCCAAATCCCAATTCAGGGCCCACATCTGCCAAACCATCTGTGGGGGTCAGGTTGCATTAATAATAAATTTACTTGAATGATATTTAAAAATTACAATGTATTCATGTTAATACCCTCTCAGACACAAACAATGAAATGTCAAATGGTACACTCTGCTTTTTATCAGCCATCTGCCATTCTCTGAACTACCCAGCCCCTAATGTATTCTGGGTCACTATGGTGGAGGATATATGGTGGAGTGCATATATAGTGCTGTCTTCAGTGAGACCGAGGGCCAATTTCAAGTCAGGAGATTTACACAGTGCCGAGAGACAATAGACAGCCACCAAATAATAAGTAACAATAGCTTACTAGGGGTGATGGCCAGTGTTAGTCATACTCAGAATAGATCAATTGAAACCAATGGGTTTAAGTAACAAGCGGGTTGATTTTACTCAGTCTACTTTGAGTATGGGTTAGTTGGAGATCTCTTTATGATAATGTTTATCATAACCTTAACTGATTATCATTTCTTTAGAGAAGAATCAAGGACCCATGTCTATCTGTGTGTGTTATAAACTCGGCTCAAATGTATGGGAGAGAAATGAGGGGCATGTCTATTATTCTCCCTCATCAATACCACAAATATGAACACTTTATAAACAGAAAATCCAAATGAAGAACATGACAAGCACACATACATGCAAGACATCCTAATGCACAACCGTTTGCCCACATTCACCTCTTCATTTTGGGTTTTTGCAGACACTCCTTTGCAAATTGGCCACTGTTTGGTGGAGGCACTATTCTAGTGACTGCCAAAAGGAAAGAGGAAGGTAAATGGTTTATTTTAATTATTGCTTATTTTAAAAGCCCAGGCTGTACCCACACATTACTCAAAGCCCTTATTTTCACTCTGCTTATATTTTCCTGCTGTGACTAAAGTGCTCTCCAGATCTGGAAAGCACACCAGGATGTTTCCACAGCACTTAATATAGAAAGTACAGCTTAGTATGTAGTCAACTGGCTTCTGAAGTGAATGAGGACAATGGTGGAAACACTGATATAAAGCTTTGCTGCTACAGTTGTGAACAAATGCAAGGAGACATTTAGGCTCTCTACCAGCATAAACACCCCCTTCAACTCAGCTGCTTTTCAAAGCAGTACTTTTGCTAGGCTAGAAAATGTCAGATGTTTTTAGGAGAACTTTCCTGTGCTCATACTTCATTCACCAGCATTATGCTAAAAGGCAGTGCGCATTAATCCACTTTGTAAGCTGGTGATCTGAGAGGACACAACTACATTGCTAGGCGAGCTATCACACAACTGCACCAGATGTGTGGGGGAACCCTTTTACCCCTCCAACAGGGTGATGTAGTTGAAAAGTCATGGGGAAATCAAACCAAACCAATTTTTGGAGTTACCCCAGTTAGTCTACTACAGTAAACACAGTAATAAAAACAAAGACTTATGGCATTGTAAAGACTAATGTATTTACTGTGGCATCAGCGTCATGGAGTAGAGTTCACTTCATCATTAGTCATTTTAAGATGCCACAAATTCAGTGCTTTATTTTTATATCTGCTGGTACAGGCTAATATGGCTAATTTGTCAGCAGATGTAGCTTTGCAAAATGGGGAAGCAAAACTTGTTATGCTCTAGTAATGAAAATATGAATCATTAAGAGAAACACTGAACTGATAAAAGAAACCAAAAGTTCTCTTAATTGGTTACACTAGTTATATTCTTTCTGGACAAACCTAGGGTGGGATTCAACTAATGAGTCTTGTCATCAGAAGGCCTGCACAAGGTCTTCTGCTTGTGCAGTGGAGTTCCCCCTTCTCTCTCCCCCACACTGCCCAAATTGGGTCTGAGGTGTGGGTCAGGAGAGCCCCTGGAACACCACACACAGGGAGAAGAAGGGAGGGAAAGTCTGTCGTCTGTCAAGCCAAAATGCTTGTGCTGACAGAACAATCAGAAGAGTGTGACATTGAACTGCTCCCCTAGACTCTGCCAAATACAAAAGGAATGAGGAACCTTTCACAGCTCAAGGGCCACATTTCCTTCTGAGCAACTGGGGGGCGGGGGACATGTCCAGGATGGATGGGGCCAGGGGCAAACATGAGAGAATTTTACCTTTTGAACAGTAGGACAAGCCAAAAAAAGGGGACACGCCGTGGGTGGTGGTGGTGGAGTGTGGCATAAGAGGAGCAGGCTTGACCAGGGTAGAGTCCCAAAGGCCAAACAAAGGGGCCTGGGTAGCCACATTTGGACCCAGAGCTTGAGATTCCCCACCCCAGAAATAGAATATACTGTAGCTTCTATTAAACTGCCTATCAGCCTACAGAAGAGTTGCCATACACAGGTGTTCCCCTTAGTAAGGCAGCAATAAGTTAGGTCATATCCATACTATATATTTAAAGCAGTATCATACAACTTTAAACAGTCGGAGCTTCCTCCCAAGAATCTTGGGAACAGAAATTTGTTAACGGTGCTGAGCAATGTTTAGGAGGCCCCAATTCCCCTCACAGCGCTACAATTTTTAGGGTGGTTTAGAAGTCAATCCTTCCTTTGGAACTCTGAGAATTGTAGCTCTGTGTGGGGAACTCTGGTCTCTTAACAATACTTAACAGACTACAGTTCCCAGGTTTCTTTGAGGGGAGCCATGACTGTTTAAAGCACTGCTATGAATGTACATTGCAGATGGGGCCTTAGAATGGATCCTGCAGAGTTTCTCAACTTTATCTAAAAGGAAGCAATGTATCACTTAGCTCAGGTTTTCAGCCTTTACTGCTGCTCTTTGCATGCAAACAGAAATGGTTTGAATTTGACCTTTGCCACTCTTCACTCTTTCTGTGAAGTCCTATGAGAAAACCTCAATGATTACGCTCTCGTGCAATCATGCAGTCAGCAGTTCCAGCTCTGAACCACATCCAAGAAGTGGAAGGCTGGCTGGCTGCTCCAACAATTTGAGATGCATGAACTCCTGGCAGCAAAATAATTATTTCCTCAGAGCTTCTCATTGTCCTCGACTCTCCATGAATTCTGTTCAAGTTAACTGTCAATTTATCATACTACACTAGCAGCAAACATCTGACCCGGGTGCAGTTGCTAAAGATGATGGGAATTATTTATGCCCTTATTCTTTTCCAATTGACTGTGATGAAGACAAGACAGGAATAAGCTTTCAGCATCAGAAACTAGACATGTCTGATCTTTATTTTTGTGATGCAACCTCCCCACCCCTTCCCTCAGGGAGCGTAAGCAGTATCTAAACACACCCAACAAAACCAGCAAAGTGGAATATCAACCTAAAAATAAAACAGTGGCCTTGTATGAATGTAACACTAAACTACAGTTTAGCATAATGTGAGTGAGCCCTATCATCATGTACTTCCCTTTCTTCCTTCAGCATGGTTGTGAGGAGACCAGAAGCTTTCCAGGATGCTCTTAAGAATCATAGGACCAAATGGCCTGGAAGCTTTTTGGGACAGTTGGGTAGGTTAATGCAGCATCAGTGACTTGCCTACCTCAGGATACAAGCCGCCGTATCACTATGGCTTAAAAGTGATATATGAACCACGCCCGTGCCTGGGCAAACAACTACAAAAAGACCTGTCCTTGACATAATCATGATCATATCCTGGATAGCTCAGTCAGTAGAGCACGAGCCTCTTAATCTCAGGGTTGTGGGTTCAAGCCCCACGTTGGGCAAAAGATTCCTGCATTGCTGGGAGTTGGACTAGATGACCCTCATAGTCCCTTCCAACTCTACAATCCTACGATTCTATGACTTTCTGTAGCTGTAGCAAGAGGATAAATACATGTGCAAGCAAGCAGTTAAGTTTGAAACTTTCCATTGGGGAGGACAGCAGCGGGCAAAGGTAACAGAAAGGTGATGCTAAGTCACAGGGTTTGTTGTTGTTAGACTATGCTCATAGCATATTGTTGACCAGCCCTTATTACCTGCATATTTACAGGGAATATGTTTCTGTAATTCTAGGCTCCAAGTGAGAGCTACTAATTTCACCAGCAGCCTAAAACATGATTAATTCCAAGTCAAGAAGCATAGGGCAGCTTTGCTCACCGGTTTCGGAAATGTAATGAAGATACCTCTCTTCTATAGTCGTATTTGTTAAAATTAATTCTAAAATAGATGGATGTGACCACAGGCATGTTTTTCACCCCATTATAATCCTGGGCTTACTGCATTGTTTGACCCAAACATTTTAATAGCTTTGATAAAAACGTTAATATAAATTATGTCAAAAAACCCAGCTTAAATCACATTTATGAAGTCAAAGTTATCTTCAGCACCCTGGGCTCATTTGTATTTTACCCTCGGATAGCTACTGGCTATTTATTTTTTTAAAATGCTATAGCTGGCCAGATGTGCCCCTTGTCCACACTGCCCTCTGTGCTGATGCAGCCATCAGCTTGGGTTTTTTTGTTTTTAAGGCTCATTTTTCTGATTTTGAAAAAGCTTCTACTGGTGCCAGACAGAATATATTTTAAAAGCCTAATTATTGTGGGGAAACATTTTCAGTGTGTGTGTGTCACAGCTGGGGACGGAAATGTTAACCCTCCCCTCCCTGTGCACTGTGACCTCCCCCTTGCTGAAAATCACTTCCTGCATTGCAACTAGACTTTTACTCCATGGGCGGGGGAGATCTTTGTGTCGCTTACATATGGGAAGGGAAGGGTTAACCCAGCGCACCAATGTCCTGTTATCTCAGTAAAGACCATGGCCCACCACTGGGAATTAGGCTCGGAAAAACACTTTATGTGTGTGTAAAAACTTTTTGGTTCCATCCACCAATGACTTGTGACCCTTGAAGGTTAGCCATAAGGAAAGGTGACACTTTTGAGTGATAAAAATACAATCTTTACCCATTGCTTTTACCCAAAGCTTCATGAAAATCACAGAAAGACCAGATGAGACACCCCCAGTTGAATCACTTTTATGAAGCACAGGTTATTTTGATGTCAGCATAAAATATTTAGCTTTTCCTCTAGGAAAAAACCATCCATTCCCTTGTTTTGTTCCGCATCCACCCAGCATAAAAGCATTCATTAAAAAATTATGATACGGCTACATTTTAAAACCCATGTAAAGGAATGGGCAAGCCAAACCACAGTTATGAAGATAAACAACATAGATGTTAAAATGTACCTAAGAAAAAAAATTATAGGACACACCGTTTCCCAATTAAAATGGAAATATTGTCTTATCTGCTTGAAGACTCTGGTGTATTCAAGTCCAAGCAGTGGTCATATATGTGCCTGCAGGAAATGGTCCTGACAACCAATTAAATTTTGTTCTAGGAGAAGCTTTCTTGGCAATACGTATTTTATGTTGTGAAAGCATGCAGCTTTCCCGAGGAAAGTGAAATTAAAAATAGATCAGCACTCTTCTGAGGCTGAGAGTCAGAGAGACTCCACATGGAAGGAATGTGGGTGTGCAGGAAGTCAAATGTTCAAACAGGCAAATGTTTGAAATGGACTGATCTCTGTGAAGAGTAAAGTGCTGGTTTACTGTGCGTGGCAGAAATTTGTGTTTGTGTGTGTGTGTGTGTGTGTGTGTGTGTGTGTGTTTAGGAGGGGCTTCCTTGAAAACCTTTAGACTGGATCTAATAACCAAAATATGTTTATGTCCCCTCCCACACATACCCAACATACAACTTTCCAAATCAATTTCATAATGAGGTGGCACTGAACTGGTACAATGAAGAGAATTCTGCCTGACAGAAATAAAATCTCTACAGATCTGATCTTTAGTAAATGTTGACTTTTATGTGCCTCTCCATATATCCCATCTTTCTCAAAACCTTCCCATTCAAACACAGCTATAAAATGTACAATGAAATACAGAACACTGAATAAACACATAAAATGGCAAAGTGAGAGAAGAAGAAACAAAAAGACAGGTGTTCTTTTATTCTCTCTCTCTCTAAAAGAAAATAAAAAATCCATTGCTAATATTCCCCAACAGTTGCTGTCAAATAGCTTGAAATTAATCTAGTACCTTGTTGAAATGTTATAGTAGAAATCCCTTCTAGAAATATGGCCATTATCGTCTGCTGTAACAAATACTGTACGGCAGAAAGTTAGACTCCTGCAGAATCTGAAGGAACAGCAAATTTATTGTGCTATAAGCTCTTGTGGGCTGGAGCACACTTTGTCAGCTGCATGACAGCAGAGTAAAATCCAACATATTTAAGCCTGAAAAAAAAGAAGTACTTGAACCACCTATCCATGCTTGGTCTCCAGGCTCTTATTTTCTGTGCACTTGAGTGATTTTCAATGAAAAACAGCGCAAATGGAAAATGTTAGAAGTTGCTAATCTCTCCCCACCCCCTACCCACACATACTGGTCTTCCATTTCAAATGCTACCTCGTTGCTTGCATGTGGAAGTTTCAGTCCCAGACATCTCCAAGTGTGGCTTGGAAAGTCCTTTGTCTGATACCTTGGATCAGGCATCCTGATCCTGTTAGCTAGGGATGATGGGAGTTGTAGTCCCAAAACAGCTGGAGGGCCGCGTTTGGGAATGCGTGCCCTGGATAGTCAGGGTAGAGTAGACAATACTGAGGTAGATATTTCAACTGATTTTAAGGAAGTTTTACAACCTTGTCCACAGCAAGGATATCATTTTCCCTCAAAGAGAATATAAATGCAAATGCACAGAATGTAAGCTGTGTCTCAAATATCCTGGGCTACCAAAAGCTACATAAATTCAAAATTTACAGTGTATAACAATGTACTGCATATGATATGGGAACATTTCTTCTCTTCCCCAGAAAATATAAAGCTGTTAAAGCAGAAAGGCACATCGTCCTATCTCCATCAGATGCTTATCTGCTGAACATCTATGTACAAAACTATTTATTTTCTAAAAAGCCAGACAGAGAAGAACTGAGTTCAGGCCAGCCATAATATGATTTCCTAGCTTCCGTGCCCACAATTTACTTTGGTTTACAGCTTCTAAAACAGACGAGAAGAGAAAAATACTGGCTCTGTTTGGCTGTATTTCTAATCCATGCTTGAGCATTATGAGAATGGACCCAGCCTCCTCTGAGGCATGCATGCTTGTTTTCCTCCTTCAATGTGACCATAAGGACACGATCAGAAGCTTCTCTTGCCATTTTAGATTTATTTATTTTTTTATAATATTTATTAAATTTTAGTTTAACAATAAAATACATAGGTAATAACACAATCTTTTCCAAAATCCACATTTCATATTCATCTTTGGACTTCCTCACAACCCTTGTTCCTGCTTTCTAAACTCATAAATTTTACCAGCAAATTATTAACTTGGTTTAATTCATATAATATAATTTTTCAATATTAATATCTCAAATTTTAAGATTTAACATACTCTTATTGAATCTTAATTATAAAATGTTACTTATCCAAAATTTATCTTTTCATCTTCCAATTAAATTTAAATTTATATTCTTTATAACTAGTTTGTTGAAGCCATGTTTTTGCTAATCTTACATCTTTCTTAACAATCATACAATTTACAATATTTTTGTAGATAGTCCTTGAATTTCTTCCAATCTTCCTCCACCAGTTCTTCTCCCAGGTCTCGGATTCTGCCCGTCATCTCCGCCAATTCCATATAGTCTATCAGTTGCATCTGCCATTCTTCCAGTGTGGGTAATTCTTGAGTTTTCCAGCTTTTAGCGATAAGTATCCTTGCTGCTGTTGTAGCGTACATAAAAAAGGTTCGATCCTTCTTTTGCACACTCTGACCAACAATGCCCAAGAGAAAGGCCTCTGGTTTCTTAAGGAAGGTATACTTAAATACCTTTTTCAGTTCATTATAAATCATTTCCCAGAAAACCTTCACTCTAGGGCAAGTCCACCAGAGGTGAAAGAATGTTCCTTCAGCTTCTTTACACTTCCAACATTTATTATCAGACACATGGTATATCTTTGCAAGCTTGACTGGGGTCATGTACCATGCCATTTTAGATTAACCATAGTTTAGTGTGCCAACGAAATCCTGAACTGTGGTTAATCTTAATTTATGGCTAGTGGAAGCAAGCCAACTTCGTAATTTGAAATTGGTTTGGTTTCCACTGACAACAGATAAGTTTAACCATTTTGTTCCAGGTTGGATCTAGACACATCAAAGAAGTGTTTCAGTTTAAAGCGTTGTATATTTAAACAGGGAAAACAGGTAGAGAAAAACGGGACTCCACATTGCCATTTGGTGGCACAATGTTGTATTGCATATACAATGCATATACATTATTTTTTTTCTTTACCAGTCCAGCTGAGTCAACAGTCCAGACAACACAGCAAGCTGCAAATAATAAAGAACAGAGGGAAAAGCCTCCAAACCCTTTCTCTCAGGCATATAGTAGGGAGGGAAGAGGAAGAACATGAGCCTGGGGGAAAACGAGGCTCGTTTTCATAGTGCTAAACCATCCAACCATCCTACTCTCAAATTGATGACTATACTTAATTGGATTGAGAGAATTTAATGTGCTATGGAAATTCTTTGCTAAATGGATTTGGGAAGTTCACAAACCCTGATTAGAATTAGCTGAATTATGGCAGGCTAAGGAGGTGCATGTACCTCAAGGTATAGCCTTATAATTGCTAACATTAAGATTTATCAAATATGTAGCTGACAGTTTACTGCAAAACTACTGGAGTATAAAGATATGTGACCTGATATCTAAAGAACGGCTTAGTCATGTTAAGATAACTTTTCCACCAGCATATGTAGCTGTTACTCTGCAAACTATCTGCTTCCTTTGTGTTCTACTCCAAAGCAACATATGAGAAACCAGCTCAGAACAGATTTCTCTTTTACTGGTTCCTTTGAATTACTAATATAAAAGCAAATAAGTTTTCAGATAGGAACACAGATGCAAATCCAGATCTACAGCAGAATTTAGTTCAGTGTTTTGAAGGTTTCTTGCAGGTAATACACTTCCAGGTTAGCTCCCAAATGTTGCATTACTCCTGAAATTTATGCAAATGGTTTACCCAAGGAGGTAAAAACCCTCTGCCTCACAGTGTGGTAACTTTAGACCAGACCACTCTAAGGATTTATTACATCAAATAGCAGATACACACCTTCTGAAAATAAATAAATTTTGTTTGCCCTTTTCTGAACCTCTTCCAACTCTGCTATATTCTTGTCAAGGTGAGGAGCCAGACCTATGTACACAATATTCCAAATGCATCCACACCATAGATTTGTGTAACAACATTATGATATTGGCAGTTTCCTTTCCAATTTCTTTCCTAGAGTGGAACTGGTCTTTCTCACAGCTGCTGCACCCTTTGCAAATGGTGTACATGGTCATATTTGAAAAATACTTACTTCATTCATCTTAGCTAAACATTTCACACACAAAAAAAATCTGTAAGATCTTTTTGGGGCTGAGAGGGGAAGTCATAACGAATTTATAGGCATAGGGCTTAAACATATTTTACAACCTCCTGGTTGAGAAAGTTTGGGAATATAACTTCTTTTGCACATTGAGCCTAATTAGGGAGCAAGAGGATTCGAAAATGGTTGGGAGAGATTCACAATGTATTGAAATAATTAGTGGAACACTCACAAAAAAGTGGCCTTATTCACTACCTACTATACCACTCAACATCAGCTCTCGTGATATAAGATGACATCATGTGCTGCTTTATAGAGGACAGTGCTGTATTTGAAAGGGCTGCCTGAGAATAGTTCTGTCTGATCCCAAGTTCAGTTTATAGGCAAAGAACCATAAAAAGAGACTTTGAAGTTGCCCATCCACAGTTAGCACCCGGACAACAGCCTGAGCAGACACACAAGTCCCTTGGCCACAGCTTTCCCCACTATGGTGAGCTGCCTTGTATTTTGAGTGGTAATTTAAAACTTTGTATCTATACATTTGAATCAGCATATGTAAATCTTAAGCAAATCCATCCCATCAATTTTCCTCTAACTGGCCGCCTTGCATATCAAATCGCTTCTGCATGATTTCAGGGGATTACCTCAGTCACTGAAATGGGGATTTTTATTTTCTGTTTTGGCAATGCATAATTGACCACTCTATTACAGTTCCTTGCAAATATGTCCATACCCCATTTCAACTCCATGCAATGCAGATGAGGAGTGAATATACACAATATGTATAATAAGTTGTTGCAAAATGGCTATGACTGCATGGAGTTTTGTGGGATAATAGCATATTTGGCTTAGTGGCAACATTATAAAGACACAGCGTACACAAAGCTAGGAAATATTAAAATAGCATTCATAAATGTTACTTTTTCATGTCTCAATGGCAAGGATAGAGGACCTGTGGTCCTTCAGATGTCACTGGATACAAACTCCCAACAGCTCCAGCCAGCATGGCCAATGGTCAGGAGTAATGGAACTGTAGTTAAAAGCTGGTCATAGGTGATGGGTGTTGTTATCCAGAAACATCTGAAGGACTACAGGTTGCCCATTCCTGGTATACAGCTATTCAGTCATGCTAATTTCCTGGCTCATGAGTAGGTCCTCACAGGCCAATATTTATGAGAAATTTCCTCTCAGATCCAAAAGAAACCAGCCTATAGAACAAGCCAACTGCAGGATGCCTCTGCAGCAGGGTTGCTGGCTCCCCCTATGGCTCCTCCTCTTTGCTTAAAAAGGCAAAGGGACCGCTGACCGTTAGGTCCAGTCGTGACCGACTCTGGGGTTGCAGCACTCATCTCGCTTTACTGGCCGAGGGAGCCGGCGTACAGCTTCCGGGTCATGTGGCCAGCATAACTAAGCCGCTTCTGGCAAACCAGAGCAGCGCACGGAAACGCAGCTTACCTTCCTGCCGGAGCAGTACCTATTTATCTACTTGCACTTTGACGTGCTTTCGAACTGCTAGGTTGGCAAGAGCAGGGACCGAACAACGGGAGCTCACCCCATTGCAGGAATTCAAACCACCGACATTCTGATCATCAAGCCCTAGGCTCTGTGGTTTCACCAACAGCACCACCTGCATCCCCAAAAGAAACCTGCAGCAGGGCTGTTGCTTCCCCTATGGCTCCTCCTCTTTGCTTAGTCACCTTCTATTGAATGCAAATGACAAAGCAGCCTATCAGAATTAGCCTAAGAATGCAAGAAAGATCTCACCAGGCAATCCAAAGTCAACAAAGGCTTAGAATTTTGTCACATGCACACGATCCAGGGAAGAATATAGGGAAGAATCAAATCCAAAATATGACTGGAATAAACTTTCTACGGTTAAGCACAGCAAGACAGAACGTAATGAACAGGTAGGACCACAAATGTATGCAAATGAAAAGATCTCAACCACAAATGTATTCAGAAAGGTGAGGAGGCCATTAAGCACATTTAGCAATAGAAGACTTGCTGTGCGCTGTGCTTATTTTCTATAAAATGTTTCACTCTGCGATGTCCTCGTAGAAGGGCTAAACAGAGAAGAAGCTCCTACTGTTGAAGTGAAGCTACTCAACACACATGTCTCTCTGTGTGGACCAAATAAGCTGTTACATGCTAAACTCATAACCATTCAGAAGAGTAGCAGTGCGCCTCACTGAGACACACATAACCCAGATAGTCACACACGGAGCAGGATGTCTTGAGAAGAACACAAACAGGCATGCAGTTGCATGTGCATGAATGTGCCACATAATCAGTCTATACAATAATGAGGGCATCCCAACCACATGAAGCATGTACAAGTGAACACGCTTAGGTAGTCCCTTTACCATGTTCCAGTCAGAGCACAGATGTTGTGGCAGGACACAGTCCTACTCCTTCCACACCGTTTATAGCAGTGATGACCAAACTTGGCCCTCCAACTGTTTTGGGACTACAGTCCCCATCATCCCTGACCACTGGTCCTGTTAGATAGGGATGATAGGAGTTGTAGTCCAAAACAGATGGAGGACCAAGTTTGGCCACCACTGGTTTATAGCCTATGCACGGAGGCATATTATGTATGGGATAATATGGAGCTAGTAAATGTCAGAGCTTGTTTAACAAAGGTGTTGTTCTTTTGCTATTTGCCAGGTTCCCCCAAGGACGCACCGTATTTTGCCTGGTGGTGTCCAAGGCCCACCACATTCTGACTGATTTTGCAACAGCTATGTCCCTAGGAAGGTTGGATTCCTGGTTTCAATCCTGGCTACATTTTGCAATGTTTAAGTCAGGAGGGATAAACAATTTACCAGAAATAGGCAAGGATGTAACTGTAGTAAGAGGGAGTCAAGGCCAGGAGGGAAACTGACAGCTATTTAAAAAGGGAAGAAAAAAAACCAAACACCATGCATCTAATACAGCCATAACATGCATCGCTGCCATTTAAAGGCCTTTCTGAACAGCTGTCTCTTTCATATAATTGCTAGCGGCGAAGAGATAATTAGGAGGCTCTAAAAAGCAGATTTCAAACAACATATTCAAGGCAGTTAATAGTCATATACAAAAGCACCAATCTTCTTCTTGTTCTTTTGCCAATTGGCTGCATAGGTGTTGGCAGATCATACATTTGGGGATCAACTGACAGTGCAACTAATTCTGGAAGAGAATTCTATAATAATGGGGTCAAGATCAATTGCTTTAGGAAAATGTAAAACATAAACTTGGGGCATTTAGAGAACTATTTCCTGGGTTCAGTTGCTGGTGTTAACAAAACAAAGTACCTTCCGGGGGGGGGGGTGTACATCACAAACTCAAAACAATATAGGTGTTTATCAAGTGCAGCACACATTAATGCTGCTCTTTCCCTTTATATTGCACTCTTAATTTACAACATCTACAGGCTGTATTATGCTTATCCTCACAGCAGTCCTGTGAGGCAGGTCACTATTATCCTTATTTTATAGGGTAAAATTGGGTGGGATAATGTTCCTTGCTTAAGACCACATCATGAGTTTCTAGCAGAGATCCAAGCTGAGCTCCTATCTCAGATCTCTGTGAAGTTCAGCTTTCTTTCCACTGGACTACACTGGCTACCATTGCTACTTGACTCTTCCGTGAGGGGTTGCAGGTTGTCCAAACCTAGCTCAGGCAAAACAAGGAACCGAACCAATCTGATCACCAGATAAGGAATACAGTGGATGCAATGCAAATTTCAGCTATGATGTCATTCCACAAATATGTTCTCATAACACTGAGCATCCCATGGGGCCCAACTGATATGGGATTTCCTTTGGAGACAACACACAGAGCAATCCTAAATGGGTCCAAGGTCGAACCACCACCGCATTTGAATCCCTGCTTTTCTTACCAGCCAAGGCAGAAGGACTGGCTACTAAACCCAGGCACCTGGCACTACTAGGAATGCTGCACCATCAGTGGAAGCTTGGACCCACCAAGGATGCTGCCTGGAACCAGTCCTGCTTCAAATTGTGCTTGGAAACATTCCACTAGTCCTGATTGTTCACCAGGGGTCCATAAACCAAGTTTGTCATCATTAAGGCAAGGTTTGAGCCCTAAAATATCTTGCCCAGAGTTAAGAAGGTTCTTAGTGTCCCATTCCACCCATTGTGTGTGTGTGTGAGAGAGAGATGGAGCGGCAGGGCCTCTACATCAGCTTTGCTGAAAGACCAGCTTCCACTGGCTCCTTCCTCAACTGTCACCTGTCAGCAACCATTCCATCAGCTGCAGGTGACAGGACTGTATGGACTTTCCACCACCTCTGCTGAAAGACTAGCAACTTTTGGTTCACCCATTTCCAAATATTTTCAATCCAAGAAGGATGCAGTTAAGAACTAGTGCCTCTCTCCCAAATCTTTCTCCTTTTCTGTGGTATAAGCCTGAGGGCAATGGCTGCCTATTCAAGGATACTTGTAAGCCACTCTGGGAAGACTTTTTTTTTAACTGAAGAGCCTGGTGTTTTTTTTTAAAAAAAATGCTTTAAATAAACAAATAGTAGGCTTTTGAAGGTGAGCCTCAAATGCTTCTGGTTAGGCGACAGCCAACTCAGATGGTCAGAGATTGGCTGCAGCCCATTAAAAGGGGCTGGATTGCTTCAACACAAAGGAATAGCCATGCTTTCAGCTGCAAGTTTTATCAATGAAGTGACCAGATTCCAGGCTCTGTTCCCCTGTTGCTTAGTAAAGGGGCACTCATTGAGGATTTAATCACAGCATTCATGTTACAAAGGAATGTTCTGGAATGCTTCCCTGAGCAGAGCAACTGAGCAGCACATCAAAGCAAAAAGGGGGGAATGTCCAAAACTCGTATCTGTTCATTTTCTTGGGATATCAGGGCAGCTCTCCTCCTGGGAAATCCAGATCCTCTGTAGTCGTGGGCACAACCAGCAGGCATCCCAGTGTTCATTTCTGTCATTGGAAATAAAGAGCTGGAGGGAGGGGTTTGCACTGACCCATCTTGGACCTCATGCTGCTCATAATCTAATGCCTCATTTGTTTAGAAGGATGGAGGGTGGGATGAATTATAGCCGTTTATTGAATAAAACAATTAGAAAGTAGCATGGTGTAATGATGTTAACAAGCCAGGAGCCTGATTTTAAATCCTTCATCCACAGCTTAATAGCCGCAAAGCCCTTTTGATAAAGGGTTTATTAAAAATTGTAGAATTCAAAACTGGGAAAGAGTTAAACCATCCTGTCATCTTTTCCTCTTTCAAAAATGTCATTGCTATGTGAAAACCTGTGTGTGCGCGTTTGTTTAAGGCTGTTTACAGTTTTGCATTGCATTACTTCACCACTGATATGCCAAGTCTGGTCCATCATCTGCATTACTGCGATTGCCAAATGCTATACAACAAAAGGGGAGCAGAAGTGTGCCTTGAAAAGTCACCACACTATAGCTCTCAGAAAGGGGACACTGGATGCAAAACCGATGAGTCAACATGAAGGGAGAAAGGGGAAGCAAAACCCCCTGAGATGGCCGGGGGCTGCAGCCATGAAGCGCTCTCAGTGCGCTCAGTGGTGGAGCTACATGCTCTGGCACCGAGAGTGGAGAACAGGCTGGCACATGGCTGGCACGTGTCCCGGGGGCATGGCTTGCATCCCGGCCTGTGACGGCATGGCTTGCATCCCGGCGATGCGTGGCACATGTCCCAGGTGGCAGCCACGATGGCACCCCACCAGGGATGGCACCCGGGGCGGACCACTCCCCCTGCCCCACCTTCGTCCGCCAGTGATTGCACTACTGCAAATATTGGATGCATGAAGTCAAATCAACATCTGCAAGGAACTAAAGAGAGCTATCTTGACACAAAGATTAATTTGCTCACCTACCGAAGAGTGTAAGCTGATAGCCATAATTTGTTTTGTGGGCAGTTTTCAGCTATCCAGGCTTGAAGACCAGCATGAACCAAATTAGCCTTTGGTATTCCGAAAGCCAATAAAAAGCTTATTCAATGTATTTCAAATCTAGCTGTGACCCTGCAGTAACTTTACGGTCTTGTATTCCACAATTTGCCCTAGATGACTCATTGGTTCCCATGAGTAAATTACATGTGATTAACATTCTGTGAGGTTTGCTTAGAGATACTGTAAGTGGGATTTGTGTGCGATTTGCTGCCTTTCTTTTTCTAAATTGTCAGATGGAGAGAATTTCAAGGTGGTCTGTGTTACTTCAGAAAGGCTCAAATTAGTCAGATTCAGATATCAAACCCCAACATCCAAAATCTGCTTGTGGGTGGGTGGGTGGGAGATGCTGGCATTTAGACAGATCCATGTCATCCCTTGGCACTGCGCCTGCAGTCTCTCTTCTCCTGCCATGATTTTAATACATAAAAGTCAAGCGTGTAAGCCATAATAGTTTGGAAGCAACTATGTGAATTTAGGGGTGGAGAATGCTTCAAAAGTGACACAAGGACATAAAATATAAATAAATACAGATCTGTACTGATAAATGTATTTCCACATACACAATTTTATATATCGTTTTTATTCTTACATTCATACCCCACTTTTCCTCTAAAGAGTTCAACATGGTTCTCCTACCAATTCCATGTTATCCTCAAAACAACCCTGTGGGGTAGATTAGGCTGAGAGACTGTAGCTGGCCCAAGGTCACGTAGCAAGCTTCATGCCTGAGTTTTAACTGTGTTAACAACGCCATGTACTCTTTGTTGCAGGCAAACACGCAAACACACACACACACACACACACACACACACACAGCATCTCAATATAGCTAACTGGGAACGGAGACATTTAATCATACCAAACAAAACTGAACCACAGTGCTGAACTCCATTTGGCTCCACCTCAGCCCATTATGAAATGGAGCAAAACCCCAAGAATTAAAGCAAAACGCTGCATGCCTGTAGGGAACAAAGCCCCAAAGGGTTTGCTTCCAAGCAGAATCATGCTAATATCACCTTAAAGTGGATTGTATTACAGTGATGCCTCAGGTTACAGACGCTTCAGGTTACAGACTCCACTAACCCAGAAATAATACCTTGGGTTAAGAACTTTGCTTCAGGATGAGAACAGAAATTGTGCAGTGAAAGCGGGAGGCCCCATTAGCTAAAGTAGTACCTCAGGTTAAGAACAGTTTCAGGTTAAGAACGGACCTCCGGAACGAATTAAGTTCTTAACCTGAGGTACCACTGTACTTTTGTCACTTATTGCTCTTGAATGAGATTTATTGATGAAGCAAACAAACGAAACATAGCTTGGCATGCCACCAGAAAACAGCACTTTCTGTAAGCTTGTTCTCCCAAGGTCTCTCCAATATGTGTGCCACAATCCCTACTTTGCATCTATAGCATGCAAAGATGCTCCAGCCTTGATTATGTGGAACAGCCGAGATCCCCCAAGAAACAGCCAAAACCAAGCAGCAGTTGGGTGGTTTTTGACAAAGCCATGAGCAGCTTTGCTAAAGAGGTTTACACGCATTATTCCTTAGAGTGGGGACAATGTTGATATTGAAAGCGGGAGGGGGAAAGAGTGACCTATCAAGGGAAAGGATTTTTAAAAAATTAATTAAAAAAGTAAAGATTTATACAATCTGAAGAGAAACCAGTATATATATATATATATATATATATATATATATATATATATATTACCCAAAGGGCAGAAAGAACAGGGAATGGAAGCATTTTCCATTTATGCCAAACAGAGGGGGGGAAGGACAGCTTACCATTACTTAACGAGGCATTAGAAGGAAAGTTGGGTCCTAAACACCAACCCAGCCCCCATCACCCTATGCAGGAGACTCTGTGTGTGTGTGTGCGCGTGTGTGTGCGCGCCTGGGAGCACATGTCCATTGGAATGCAGATCACAATTCCAAAGCCATTGTTCTGTCCAAAAAAGAGAAGGCAAGGATTCATTCATTAAAGCCACAGCAGATGGCTGCGTGGCAGACAGGGAGCAGCATGACGCAGGGCCACCAGCTGGCAGCAACCTCACTGGCAGCATTCAGGCGCAGCTGCACTTTTACTGTTCCATTCAATCTCCCCACATTCCTGAGAGTGCCACTTAGCAGGGGATCCCCCTCGCATCTAATGGACAAATTTAGGGACGGTCCGTTCAGCAAGTACTCTCACCGTCACCGCCTGCATCTTTAACAGAACAGGAGCACCTTGTGTACGCGCTTGTGTGTGCTAATCCCAGGGGGAAACATGACAAGATATTCCCTCCTGCAAAGTTTTTCTATAGATCCCCCTACATTTAAAAATGGGGGTTGAGGAAAGGAGCCTCTGCAGATACGAAACAGAAGGCTGGCTTCAGGGAACTTTGTGTGCTCTCAGAGGCGTCTACAACAAGCCTAGTCAAGTTTATACACGTGGCAGCGCAGCGCAGCACTGCAAAGAACTGCGGAATCATTTGCAAAAACTGAGAGATTGCTGTGCCCACCAACTGAAATGGAACAAAGGCAAATGAACTGCAGGAATATACAACAACACATTGGTGGAATGCTGGGTGGACAGCCTGGGCTACATCCACTTCATAACTCTTATTTAACATGTTTTAAGAAGCTGGGCATTAATCTATTAGTGCTTAAAAAAAAGAGAAAAACTAGCCTTTATAGTCTAAGACTTAGAATAGTGGTGGGGAATCTTTCTTAGGCAGAGGGACACATTCCCTTCTTTACAACTTTCCCAGGGCCACATGCCAATGGTGGACAGGGCCAGAGGCAAAAGTGGGTGGAGCAGTTAATGTATTGATGCTCACTGACACATGTACTTCTGTTCGGCCCAGTGACGTTGGAAGAAATCCCCTGGAATTACTTTTAATATGTTTATCCCAATCTGTTCAGTTATGGTACAACCCAGTCAAATCTCAGAATGTTACAACTCAATAGATTTCAGTGGGAGAATTAAAAGCACATTTACAGTGCCTTCCTAACCATGTCTACTCAGAAGTAAGTCCTATTGCATTCAGTGGGTCTTACTCTTCGGTAAGTAGATTAGCACTGCAGCTTTAAAGATGAAATCAATAGGTTTTCATTAAATGGTGCGTACGCGCGTGCACAAACACTTTCCTGTTGTTCAACAGGAATGGATGTTGCATCATACCTGCAAGCAGTGGCAAAGAGAACAGAAAATTATCAGGGCTTGAATCTACAGCAACATGGAACAACTTGTTATGTAAGGAGGTCAATGCAATCAATCAATACAAAGCATAGCTATGGTAATTAGCTGGCGCAATCCTTCTGCCTGAGGACAATCTCTATTGAATAGCAGGTGAAGGACCCAGACGGTAAGATAGCCATGGCTCCCATGAGCAGATGGGAAGAACAAAATGCTGTGCATGCATCAGTCATCTTGCTTGCTCCTTTTAAAAAGGCACCCTTTGTAGCCTACACCATGGCTGGTGACCCAATATGCAATTTCCTTGCTCGGAGGAAGATTAGGTTACAACAAGGATCATGTTACAACAATCCAGCAGCCATTCTTTATATCCTAGTGGAATACAGTCTTGTTATCCTAGTTTTTCTCCAATGATGAGAATACTACTACTTAGCATTAGCGCATTTCAAGTGTTTGAAGAGCTCCACGCACATTGTGTCAGTAATCCTTGCAACGGACTCATAAGGTAGCGTAGCGTTATCCCCATAATACAGATGAGGGGCTTTGCTGGTGCAGTAATAAAAAGATAAAGGGACCCCTGACCATTAGGTCCAGTCACGGATGACTCTGGGGTTGCACGCTCATCTCGCTTTACTGGCCGAGGGAGCCAGTGTACAGCTTCTGGGTCATGTGGCTAGAATGACTAAGCCACTTCTGGTGAACAAGAGCAGTGCACAGAAACACCGTTTACCTTTCCGCCGGAGCGGTACCTATTTATCTACTTGCACTTTGACATGCTTTCGAACTGCTAGGTTGGCAGGAGATGGGACTGAACAATGGGAGTTCACCTCATCATGGGGATTTGAACCGCTGACCTTCTGATCAGCAAGCCCTTGGCTGTATGGTTTAGACAGTAATATGGTTTAGTGTATGGTTTAGTGCAGTAATAGCCAGAGGTAAAATTCAAAATGGAGTTTTCCCTGCAAATATAACCTGCATGCCCTTTCCGCCAGGGCCAGTCGGATCATGGGGCACAATGAGACAATTCACATATGGTGGGCATGAACAGTGGCTAAATGGCCCGTCCTGCCCTCGCCAACTTACTCCATTATTTGGTTGCTGCTGCTGCTGCCGCCGCTGCCATCACTTACTGCCTGACTACCAACTTACTCAATGAAGCACCTTCTCTGCTCTGCCTCAGTGCCATCATCTGAAGAACAGCCAAGAACAGTCCATCCTCAGACTGATGCATTATGGACATGGTGGCCAGAAGAGTGTTCCTCCTGGGCACAGTGACTAGGCCACCCTCTGATTTGCCGCAGTAGAGAAGGGCTGTTAAGAAACTTAGAAAGCCTTAAAGTCTGTGTTAAAGTAAGCTTACATCTTTTCCTAAGGTGAAATAACTTTCCACGGAAAACCACAGCAGCACAGGAACTCCATCACCAACTAAGCTACCTGCAATGCCTTGCTCTGAAGAAGGACCCCTTTGGCTCTTCTTCAGAGCAAGGTACAGAGGCAGTGAGGAGGTGGTGGCAAAGTGGTGGCAAGGAAATGGACAGCACTGCCGGTGTTGTCAATGCAAATTGATAATATAAATTTGACTTTTCATCAAATGAAGTGAACCTCCAAGTCACCTCTGTTGATAAATGATAAAACAAAGATCTGCAGAAGGCAGTTCAAGCTAGTGTTCTGGAAATGTTAAACAAATTGGTATTCTACACTCTTCCATTTTAAAAAAAAATCTATTAATTACTGTAGGAACCACTACATTACATTGCATACAAGAGTGACTGTATACTGCAGCATCTTATAGAAAGGTGCACATCAAAAGGATTGTGTGAATTGCTTAAGAGTCCATATTGCTTGGAAGCAATTAGTTATTTTTAATAGGTCATTTTGTATGAAAAACTCCTTACATGGCTGCTTTAAAGCCCTTTCCCTGTACATTTCCAAACTGCAGAAGGTCTTAAGCAGAGCTGAAAGCCTGAAGGAATCTAACATTAATGCACAAAATCCCTAGTAAAGGTAAAGGTAAAGGTACCCCTGCCTGTACGGGCCAGTCGTGACCGACTCTGGGGTTGCGTGCTCATCTCACTTAAGAGGCTGGGAGCCAGCGCTGTCCGAAGACACTTCTGGGTCACGTGGCCAGCGTGACATCACTGCTCTGGCGAGCCAGCACCAGCGCAGTGCACGGAAATGCCGTTTACCTTCCCGCTATAAAGCGGTACCTATTTATCTACTTGCACTTAGGGGTGCTTTCGAACTGCTAGGTGGGCAGGAGCTGGGACCGAACGATGGGAGCTCACCCCGCTGCGGGGATTTGAACCGCTGACCATACGATCGGCAAGTCCTAGGCACTGAGGTTTTACCCACAGCGCCACCCGCGTCCCAAAATCCCTAGTACATATAGACAAATTGGGGGTGGAGGAAGGGCATATTATAGCTCAACTGGTGGCTATAATATCAGGGTCATGCCCCACACTGGGCAAAAGATCCCTGCATTGCAGGGGGTTGGACTAGATGACCCTTGTCCTTCCAACACTACAATTCTGTTGTCTCTTTTGGGAAAATATTGAAACTTTAAAAGTTGGGAATAACTGCAACAGCAGCACAGACACTCTCCCAGTCACTGTCCCTAGAATGCCTCCCTCTAAAGAACAGCCCCTTGTGATTCCCATCATCCTTGACCATTGGCAGACTAATACTTGCACTTGGGGACCCAGGGTTGGGAAAGGCTGGCTTAGACCATTTGAGCCGTGCTACTGGTAACCTGACTGGGACAACAAGAGAGGAGACAGACGCACAGTGCCAGTCAGGAGACTTTCCTACTCTGAGTCCTGTATGTCTTGCCCAAGGTGGGGATGTGACTGCAGAGAAAGAACCGTACAGGACACCCTTAGCTGCAAGGCTATTAGACACTAGGGCAGGTGGTGCCCTTCCATCAGAAATGACAGTTGAAAAGTCTGGCTTTCTCTTAAAATTCAGCTGAACTAACTGTTCTTGGTGACAGGAATGCAGAAAGAGGCCTTAGACCAAGTAAGGGCATTCTTTCACCTAGCTCAGGACTGTTCACACTGACTTGCACCAAGTCTCCAGGGTTTCAAACAGGGAACATTCTCAGCCTTACCTGGAGAATGAACCGGGGATCTTCTGTATGTAGGCAGACACACTGCCATTGAGCCGCAGCCCTTTTCCCCATTACACCAAGATAACCTAAGAGTCACAGAGCTCAACAATCCAGAATTGAGAAGTTATTGACATCTGCGCTGTGCGTCACAAGTGCTTCTCGGTTGTTTGCTTCTGTGGTACCGGCCTCTGATCCCAGCTTTAAAAAGAAAAGCAAATGTGCAGGAAAATATTTTCATTCACTTTCTTTTCCCTGCCAACTGAAAGACATGGTCATAAAGATCAGGTGCCCACGATGGTTTTGAACAGGCTGTGGGTGATGTAGGCGGGCACTTATTTAAACTCTGTTGCTCATAGTTGAGATGGAGAGTTGTATCTACACAAGCTTTTTAGCTTAGAGGCAGCACATGGTTGTGGGTGGGAAATGGCACGGGGGTCCCACAGCTGGAAACAAAGAGGCCTGCACAGGTCAGCAGCAAGAGCCAAGGACCTGCACAAAGGAAACGGCTGCAAAGAGGAAGCCTCTTGATGTTTCTGCATTTCTTCAGAAGATCTTCACTTCCCTCTTGTTTTTATGCTATTCTTTATTGTTTGTATGCACATGGCACTTTACAATTTTGACAAGCCCCCAAAGGCCTTAGGATCTAAAAGACAGACACAAGGGGAATAAAGAAAACAGCTGGGGGTGTAGGCAGACAGAAATGGTGGAAGAATACGTCTGACATTATTTTAGTTAACTATCCATCATTTTCCATCATGCCTGGCACCAACAAGCAAGTTAAGATCTAACCTGAAGGGTCTTCCTCTATGGGGAAAAAATTGAAATAAACCTTTAAAAGTCTATCCTGAACCCTATGGATAGTTAACCTATTTCAGGCTGAGGGCTACAATGACCCAGTGGCAACACTCTGGGGGGACACATGTCAAAGAGGACACAGACAAAGTGGAAAGGTGGGTGTGGTCAATTTTTATTTATTTTTCAAAGGACACCAATATATATTATGGGTGGTATTCAACTGCAGTCCTACTGAGACTAGACCCATTGAAGTGAATGCACCTGACTAAGGTTCATTGATTTCAGTGAATCTAATCTTAGGACTTAGCTGAATACAACTTCCGGTTTTTAATGTATGATGATTTAAGAAGTCAATTTTAAATTTGGTGATTATTAGAATGTGCCAATTGTGTCTGTGTTTTTTTGTTTTTGTTTAATTGAAAAATGGGCAGCAAAAAAACATTTTGGCATCATAGTAGGATCCATAGGTACAGCAAAACAAAAAGAAACTTGTTAATTTTTTTAAAAAAAGAGACACATTTTTTGGCAGAGAGTCCTTGAAGGACTAGATGCGGGGCAGGAACCATGGGTCAGCCACCCCTGCAATACACCGTTAGAACTGCTTGACTTCCATTCATATCAGCACGGCTTCCAAAACATCCCATCAAAATTGTATTGCTATGACTGAAACATTGCATACTACCAAGACAAAACAACAGCATTTTCTAGATCTTTGGTATTTTCCTGGCTAAAGAATGCAATCAAGTTATGTTTGACTGCATCACCATATTTTCTACACAAGAAGACTTCAGAGGTGAAACAGTAGCCTAGTTGAGGACAAAATCATTTAAAAAAATGTGATCCTTCCAACCCTGAGCAGAAGCTACAATTAGTGTCTGTAACAATCAATGCACCAAGCACAAATTGCACTTTGCTTAGGCTTGCAATGTGCTGTGCTGAATAGGATACAGCAACTTTCACTAGAAAAAGAACAAAAGAAAAGCAGTGGAAGTTTGTGGAGGGGAGGAAGGGGGGAAGAGGAATGGATAAAAGCAGTTTCATCTTTCCTCAAAGGTCCCTAGCATAAAAGTCTATTCTCCTGGCACTTTTTGCCTCTCCAGATTCCCTTCAGAAAATCCATAGTGTGCTCTTTCATTGGCAGATTTAAAAGCAGCTCTAAAGTTAATTTGTCCCCATCCCTTTCCTAAGGTCACAAAAGATTCCAGCAACTCTAAAACGAAGGCCTGGTGTGTTCAGGTACTTTGTTCTTGTGACCACAATACAAATGAGAGGGAGACATTTGTAAGGATTAACCTACTTATAACCTCATAAGAAACCATTAAATAATGAGAGGAGAATTAACTAGGTGACCAAATAAATCATGTGAGACTTTTAATTCATTAAGTTCTATGGCCTTCTAGCTTCTCTTTGGTATAGTTCTCTCCGTAATTATGATTGCTAAAGTGCCTTGCATTTTCTCAGCAACACTTACATGACCATGGGTTGGATCCAGAGAAGCACACATGGAAACAGCTGATTTGCCACCCAACTACAGTCAATCATGGTGCATGGGCAGTGAGATTGGAGGTGTGGGCACAGCCAGTGGAAGACAGAATAAAACGTTTGCATGCATGAACAGAAGCAGTTCTTCATACTTCTTTTGAACTAAGCCTCTGTAAGCCAGTATAAATGTTCTTATATTACATGGCAAGGGATGAAACTGAAGGCACGTCCAGACCTTTGCCTGAACATGTGGATGTTCAAAGTGTGGACTTGAAACAGGGGTGCACATTTCCTTCTATGCATCTCGCATACACCTTAGTCCTTGACCTTCTCCATATTATACAGTCTGCAGGGGGCTTCTAAGTCACTTTCACTTCAATGCACATCCTAGCGGTATGGAGGAATCTTCCTGTAATCAAGTACATAGAAGTAGAAGATCCTTGCAATCCTTCCCAGCACAACATATGGGAGGGGGGATGATATAAGGGAGTTAGGAAAAGTATATATTTATAGCTGTTATGAAACAATTACTTTAGATGGGCAGTGGGATTCTGTGCTTACATAGTTCTGTGTATGAAGACTACTTGTTCTGAAAGTCATGTTCCTTAATTAAATACTGTATATATTTATGCTTTAACTGTGTTCTGGTCTGGGTGGATTCTCAGGGAAATATATCTTTTTCCCATGTGCCTGGTACACAGATGAACCTGAGCAATGATATAAAGAGAGAGTCCTACAGCTCTCTCAGTTCAAGTCAGTAGATGATAGCAGCAGGTATTTTAAGGGAAGCTCCAGTCTTCCCCACCTGAGGAAATGGGCAAAGAGCAACAAGGAACCTGTCTACCTCTGGCTATGACCCCATTCACTACTGGCTTCAATCACACTTGCCACATGCATGCAACCCCCAACTGGTTACCCCCAAATAGAAAAAAGGGGTTCTGCATAGCTATATTATGCTTCAAAAATAGACCTCAGGTGGGATTCACCCAACTCTGTCAACGGAAGCCCTGTGCAAGGTCTTCCACTTGTGCATTGGAACTTTCTTCCTCTCTCCTACCCCTGAACCTCCACTCCAAAGTTGGATGTTTGTGTATACCAGCAACATTTGCTGGAACACTGTCTGCCAATTAGCTACTGAGCTAAATTCATGCTGCTGCTTTTGATGTATGCAACCCTATACAGCTTGAGATTAGGATACCTGAAAGATCGCCTCTCCCTTTATTTAGCCAACTGATCACTGCACTTTGCAGGTGAAAGCCTCCTGCAGATACCATCCTATCAGGAGGTCCATTGGGCACAATATAGGGATTGGGTCTTTAAAGTTGTGGCATCTGCCCTTTGGAGTCCCCTTCCCTTAAATATTAGTCAGGTGACATCTCTGGTGTCTTTTCAGAGTCTGTGAAGTTCTCTGTCTCCCAAAAAAAACTGTTTAAAATGAGCTCTTTCCCAGTCTGCATCTGTAATGGATTTTTTTTAAAAAAAATTAAAAATGTATTTTAATTCTTTTGCTGTTTGGGGGCCCTGAGCATCTTTGAGAGGAAGGACAAGATATAAATTTAATAATAAACAGAACAGGTAGCAGCCAAATAAGTAACAATAAAAGATATGCTGCAGTCCTTGATACAAAGAAAGTACACCTGAAAAGACACACCTCTGTTGCACAGATGTAACTAGACAATACAGAATGGTGGAGTTCACATTTTGAACATCTAACCCTAAGTATTTTCAAAGGCCAATTATCTTTTAGGTTCTGCAGGCAGGAGTTTAATTGTCCAGAATATTTTTTTCAATGAGGCTCTGTGTGCTGCAATTCCAATCAAAAGCTGATGCAAAACGTACTATGGGAAACGCCACAGGGAACCTTAATCTGAATTGCATGATCCTTTAATGTGCCCTGTGCTTTTTTAAAAAAAAAAATCTATCCAGAAGTTGTGTTAATGAACTGCTGATGACTGGCTTATTCACAAGATTTTGCAGATCCATGCAGAAGTGTTGCCGTGCCAACAGATGGAGCCAAGGTTCAAAAGAATAAGACAATATAGCAGGGAATTCTGGGGGCTGGGGGGGCAGAGAAGGGAAAACACACAAGGCTTTTCTCCAAAAAGGGGAAAGAGTTCCTGCCCGCTTGAAAAGGGATCCGTGTGACTTTTGTGCAGAGAGAGAGAGGAAGGACATGATTCAACTGTCACATGCCTCTTTGAACAAGAGTCGCCCTACAAAATGACTAGACACCAAACCACCACAAGCCCACGCATCCCAAAGGGATGCCAGCTTCTCATAACAGGAACCTAAAGGCTATAGATGATATAGCTCTACAAAGCCTTTCAGTCCCATTTTTGTCAGTTTCACTCCAGTATAGTCAGCTACAGCTTCATATCTTTATTGGCTGGATATAAATACAGCCCTTCTTGTGAAGCCTGCAAAATAACTGTTGCACTTTTGGTTACCTCTCAGTACCAGGTTTTGGAATATCCCTTCATCCAGCACTGTCTCAAACCAATTGTCAACCAACACCTAACCAAAGAGTTGGAGGTGGGGATAACATGCATGCGTCAGCACCCAAAAATAAGTAAAACAGAGTTGGGTGTGTTGCTGTAGCTGTATGATAACAACAAAATAAATGGTATGGTTTGCTTCAATGGTATGGTTTCTCTTCTGATGACATGAATCTCTTAGAATACTTCAAGCTTTCTGTTATTTTGAGGGGGGGTGTCATTTTGTATGTTCCAGTCATAAAGGAAGTGGCAAAATGGGGGGCCACTAGGGGGCGCATCAGAAGATGGCTGACAATAACATCTCTCCGATCCACACGAGGTAATTTTGAGGCTATAATGGGAGTAATTAGCCTCCCTACCCCCCCCCAGGATGGTGGGGGGGACTGCCCTTGCCTGCTGTGCCCTATGCCACCCCCGAATTTGTGGGGATGGGGGCACTAGGCACAAAGCCCTCCTGTGGGATTCCGGCACTCCTGGACACCGACCCTGATCCGCGCCACTAGCTTCAAGAACTTCAAAAGAAACAATTTGGATGAAGGAATGCACATATCTCAAGGAAGGAGGGGGAGTAAAGACTGCTAACAGAAGAGATCTCTGATAAAACAAGACAAGAATAAAACATGAGAAGATACGCCAAGATACGGTATGGCAAATGACTTATGGGGGAGGGGGGAGGGGAAAAAACTTTCCTTTCTTTCCTTATGTGATTAAACAAGAATCCCCTCCCCTCACAAGTCAGAATTGTCGTTTTAAGGACTTAAGCTGTGGATTTAAGGCTGTGTGGAGATAAACTTTTGAACCAAAGCATGTTTTAAGAAGAGCGTGGAATGTATAAGAGCTTTGGAATGACGCAGTTAAAAATGCCGTTGCCATATTGGGAAGTTCTGTCGGAGGACTTAAGTCTGAGATGAGAAATAGAGAAATAGAGCTGTTTTTATATTGTGGGTGAAACTCTTCAGTGGGACTTAAGAATGGCAGTTCTGTAATTAATGATGGAAAGAGCGCTGTTATCTATGAAGGTGATGATATATGGAAACCATCTCGATTTGAGGATTGGAAGAACGGAAAATTCACACAGGATTATTATTGGTGTTTATCGGCTTAAGGAGACTATCAGAAGAGATCATAAAGAAAACAGAGAAAATATATGAACAAGATGTGATGTGGAAACAGCAAGATAAGACTGGATAGAATTATGAACTCTGTTTGGACTGATTTGGATTGATTTGGACATTAACGCAGTAGCAAGAAGATGATCAGAATCCCCCTTCGGATCTTGAAATATGGCTCCCCCCAACAAAATTTAAAATTCGGCTTTGTAATTCGGAATTTATGTGATGTGATTTAATTTGATTTGATTGGCCGGTTAATTTTTTTTTTTTTTTAAGGAAGTGGCAAAATGTTCCAGTATTCTGGCAAGCAACTCATGTATTTCTCTGTATTCCCACAGCGCAATCAGCTTCATGTCATCCGCAACACAGAGTGGACATGGTTGTAGTACCAAGTAGGGCCTCTTTCTGCATTGGAGTTCTGAAAAAAGATTGAGAAGGCAACGCAAAGCATCTGGCTTGTGGGGTGAGGGAAACCCTAGGCTAGCCTCAATACATCCACTAGGAGAAGCAGTCCTTCCAGAATCCCGTTCAAAAAGGGAAAGCCCCAGGGATATCCTAAAATAGCTATAGCCACTGGTTAAGAAAGTGGCTGGACACTTATACAATGAATGGATGACCAGTCAAATCTGTGCGTAGATTTCCCTTGCTCACTCAGAATAATTCATGCCTTGGAATCTTTCCATTTTCCAATCCTTAAAATCCTACTTGAAAAGATTCCACCAGCTGTGGCCAAGGCCACAGATTTGTAGTAGAGATATACAGTGGAGGTTGATCCAGTGTTTCAAATGGACACTTGCCCCATCAACCTCAGTCTACCCTCAGCCAGCCTTCACCTACCTGCCTTCTTACATACAGCAAGTCCAGGAGGTGGCGCTGCCTGTGTTGGCTTCCTCCTCCGGAGTCTTGGTGTTGCCAAGTAGAACTCAGCAGGCAGGGCGCAAAACTAAATTAGGTGGCTCTGCCTGTCATTGGCTGTGGAGTGAGCTTCACCTACTGCCATTGGGTACCAGCCATGCTTAACACGCAGAAGGCATCAAGATGAAACCCTGTGATCTCCATTTAAAAGGATCTGTGACAGCTGGGCTGGGAAAGACAGCTTCTTTTGATATTGGGCTGTCTGTCAGAATATGCAGTACTGGATTGCATGGATCTGGTTTTGTAAACCCAGCTGCATGTGTTCTGATTCAACTTAGCTTAAGGAAAATACTGACATACTCGTATTTATCTGATTTTAATGCTAGCCTTCTTGGAGGCACCTTTGGTGCTATCCAAAGAGGAAGAGGCAAGAGCTGGGATATTTACCGTATTTTTCGCTCTATTGGACGCAGTTTTTCCCCTCCAAAAATTGAGGGGAAATGTGTGTGCGTCCTATGGAGCGAATGCAGGCTTCTGCCATAGCTGCGCACAACCCCTCCGGCAGGGAGAGGCTGCAGGGGCTATGGCTTCTTTAGCCCTGCACAGCGTCTCCTGGCAAGGAGAGGCTGCATGCGGCTAAAGGGGAAGCCAAAGCAGCGAGCAGGATCCATCCCGCTCGCTGCCTTGCCTTCTTCCATCGCTGCACGCAACCCCTCTGGCAGAGAGAGGTTGTGTGCAGCCTGTACGCTGCTCTTTGGGGCTGGGGGGGAAAATATTTTTTTCCTTGATTCCCCCCCCCCTAAAAACTGGGTGCGCCCTATGGTCCGGTGCGCCCTATGGTGCGAAAAATACGGTATGTCACTGAATGTGAAGGAAGTCACACCAACCATAGAGGAGGAGTAAATTGCATTACATTCCTAAATGTTATGCAGGAGTAACACAACACAGAATAAACATAACAGTATGCTTAGGACTTTTGACATCTAATATAACTCTTGTGTTGGAAATTCAGAGAAAAGTTGCTGTGCCGATATGCTTGGCCATGTCCTGGGCCATGAGAGTCAGTTTTGCTGAAGGTTCATAAAAGTACAGTGGTGCCTCGCAAGACGAAACTAATTCGTTCCGCGAGTTTTTTCATCTTGCAATTTTTTCGTCTTGCGAAGCACGGACTTTGGAAAAGCTTCAAAAATCACCAAAGTCTTCAAAAACCTCAAAAAAGGCTACCACACCACGTGCTATAAGTTGCTCCTCGAAGTGAATGCACGGTTTTAAGAAAAAGGAAACAAACTTGCAAGACGTTTTCATCTTGCGAAGCAAGCCCATAGGGAAATCCGTCTTGCGAAGCAGCTCAAAAAACGAAAAACTCTTTCGTTTTGTGAGTTTTTCGTCTTTCGAGGCATTCGTCTTGCGAGGTACCACTGTAATACATTTCTTTTCCAACTTTGAAAATATATATATATTAAAAGAAAAGAAAATCCCTGCAGCACAATAGAACACATGCCCACGCAGGTTTCCAGATAAGCTGAAGGCATGTCCTCCTTTGACAAATGAACATCCAGGCTGCGAGGTCTAATGACCAATGATATAAATGGCTTGAGCAATGCTTTCCTTCTGTCACCAGCCAATATTGCCTTACAGGTTGCAATTAACTTGGGTGCTGGGGAGGCAATAATTAGGGTCTTGTTATTGGACACAAATGAGCCTATTTATCAGCATTAGAGCCGAAGCGATCCACTTGCCATTGTAGAGCAATTTTGTAAATGAAATCCTTAAAGTCTGATATGCCTTGTGAGCCTATTGGCACTCGCTCACCAAAGTCGATGCTTCATGTTGAGCTCAACCTGACCATTAAGCAGCCCTGTCCAACGCCTTCAGAATAACTCGCTTGCAGATTTAACGTCGCTTGACACTGAAGAGTCAAGGTCCAAACAGGAACATTTCAACACATAATGAAGTGGAAGGGTATGTGTATAAACAGGGTATCCTGCCTTTCTGATATACCGTATATGATACATTTTGTGCAATATGCATTTTATCATAGCTGGAACCCACTCAAATACACCCAGAATAGTATGCATGGGATTGTCCTCTGTGGGAGGCAATATGCTTCTGAATACCAATAGCTGGGAATCACAGGTGGGGAGTGTTGAGCTCAGGTTCTACTTGTGGACTTCCTGTGAACATCTGATTGGAAACAGTGAGAACAGAGTGCTGTACTAGATGGTCCTTTGTCCTGATTCAAGAGGCTTTTCTTATGTTCCTACCTGTACAATAACGCAGTTAGATAATGATTTGCCCAAGGCTCTTTAGCAAACTTTAAGGTTGTGTCACTAAAATGTGTGCACATTCATGGTAAAAGAACATAAACACACCATGGCCAGGATCCAAAGGGTTTGGGGGTTTTTTTACATCACCGTCGCTTCTCATTGTAACCCAGAAACCTCCAAAAGCTGGGCATGATGTGGCATGATGCAGGATGGCACACGTGGAGGAGATTTCTGTTCTTGCTTGGCATTCTTTGGCTCCCAGCCCATAATGATTCTATGTAAGTAAGTAAGTAATTTTATTTACGGCCATAGGCCCATACAGGTAAAAACGAGACATAAATAACAACTTGTGCACGTGGGGAAAACAGCCACTAAAGCACCACTATAACAATAAAATATTATAGAATAGAATGGCATACTACGCCTTAGTTAGCTTGTAGTGCCCCTTGGCGTCGCTTTTGGGTAAGGACAGCGACCAGGAACCTTGCCACTTTCAGGGTCGTATGAGTATCCTTATCCTGCAAGATTTGGGCAAGGTGGAATTTTGATGGGGTGCCCTCTAGTTTCTGTATGATTGATCCCAACAAATTTGCCCGTGGCACATTAAACAGGGGGCAAGTGAACATAATGTGCTGGAGCGACTTTGGTGTCTCCTTATCACATTCGCACATGGCGGGGGCTTGGCCCTTTGAGAATCTATGTCTCAGGACGTTGGAGGGAAAAACGTTGAACCTCGCTTTGTGAAGGCCAGTCTTTGGGCAACAGTCGAAAGGGAGGAGAGGTATGATGTAACGCAGTAAGTTAATGTGATACCAATGTTCTGAGGCGAACAAACACCTCCCCCCAGCATATAATTTCGCTGTAGATTGATGTCATCCAGTCTTTGGCGGATCAGTCTTTGAGCAGTAATTTGGTCTAGTTTTAGGGAATCTGAAGGAGAGATTCCATAACTCAGGAGTTTGGCATGAATTCTACTAGTCCAAGGGCTAGAGAATTCATCTCGCCATAAGCATTGGACAAGGTAATGGTTTGGTAGTCTATGCCACAATGATAACCAATAATTGAAGACTTGCTTCCACAGGCAAGTTTCTAAGGATGCAATCTTCAATTCTAGTCGCATGGCTGCGTTGCTTACGCACAGAGGGAGCATTAGGAGCCGACGTAGAAATTGATTTTGCAGTGTCTCGAGAGGAGCAAGATCTGTCATCACAGCCCAAAGCGGGGCAGCATAAGCAAGCACGGCAACCACTTTTGCCTTGAACACCTTTAGGGCCGAGGGAACGTGCAAAGCTCCATCCGAAAAAAAGAATCGGAGGAGCGCATATGACAGAGTTTTGGCCTTGTTAAGTAGGTGTTGAATTTGAGCTTTCCACCCCAAATTGTATTGAAAAATAACTCCTAGGTATTGAAATTTTAGAACTTGCTCTATGTTTGCTCCACCAAGCTTCCATTCGTATAATCTCCGGCTTCTGGAGAAAATCAGAATCTTGGATTTAACATGGTTGATGGTTAATTGGTTGAGTTGACAATACGTGGCAAAGATCTTCAGAGCTCTGATTAGTCCAACACGTGTATAAGATAGAATTACCGCGTCGTCCGCATATAAAAGGAGTGGGCAGCGGTAGTCCGCTAGTCTAGGCGCGTGTATACTTAAAGAGGAGTTAACTAGGGGTGCTCGCATGTCGCTGATAAATAGGTTGAATAGACAGGGAGCCAATATACATCCTTGGCGCACTCCCTTATTTATTGGTATCGAATTTGTGAGGTCGCCCGCAGGAGTAAGTCTCACTCTGGCAAGGGTATCTTCGTGGAGCTGACTTATAAGCCATAAGAGTCTTCTATCAATGCCAATGATTCTATGATATAAAACTAGAAATACTTCCTTAAGACAGGTGTGACGCTGACTGTTCTCTCACCTACTACTGAGGAATATGAGAACCAGCATGGTGTCAAAGGGTTCTTGTGGTCCGCTGGGTATGATAAGTTGGACCGCCCTGCTCTATATGCCAAACATGTTTTCATGGTCCTACCTAGTAAGCAACAGTTTGGCTTGCCATGACATGTGAACCAAGCCTGTGCATGACAGAGGTTTTGATAAATATTTCATTTATGAAAGGAACTCTGCATTTCTTCTTCTTCTTCTTCTTCTTCTTCTTCTTCTTCTGGAAGTGTTGGCACATCTAACAATGTGAAGAATGGTGCCAAGGTAGTCATCATGTCTTAGTGGTATTTGGCTGGGTATCAGAGAGCCAGGGTGGTGTAGTGGTTAGAGTGTCAGACTAGGACACTTGAATCCCCAATCGGCGGTTAATGCTGACTGAGTGACTTTGGGCCTGCGACTGCCTCTCAGCCTAAACTACCTCACAGAGTTGTTGTGATTAATTGAGAAGAGGGAGAAATATGTATGTCACCTTGAGCTCCTTAGAGAAGAGGTGAGATATAAATGCAGTAAACAAGCAAGAACGTTAGGAGGTACATGCACACATACAAATTGACTTCAGGTTCCAAAATTAAAGCCTCTGCTAGACCCAGAGCTTCTTCTTTTTTTCCAACCAGAACTTGCCAGAACTCAGTTCCAGCACCTCTCAGGTGGGCACCATTGCCATTATAAGAGAACAAGGGAGATGTTCATGGTGAGTTCAGTACCTCTTTTTCCAGGAAAAACAGTACTGTCTAGACCTTTCTGGAAGACATTGTCAAACAGGATAGTGGCACCCACGGCTTTTTTTCCTAAAAAAATCAGTGCTCAAAGTTATTGAGCTTTTTAAAGGAAAGATCGCCCTTCTCCTCTTATGCTGCCGCCCTCCGATGCACCACACAGATTGTCATGCTATTGCGTAGCCACAAGCACCATGGAGCCATGCCACAACACTACACGGATGTCGGAACGCAACGAAGAGGTGACAGAACTCAGTTCCAGTGAGTTCTGACTGAAAAAAAGCCCTTGTGGCACCCATATCAGATGAAGAACAAAAAAGGCATTTCAGAAGTGAAAAGATGCCACTCAAAAGGCTGCTCAAGCATGTCAGGTCTATGAATGTCCCTGAATCAAGTCATACCTGGGAGACAACAGAGGACAGAGAGAACAATATACATTTAAATCAAGGTGATGTCATGTTCTCACTTCCTGAGGAGTAAATTGAGTTCCAATACTATCCATTTTAATTCCCTTCCCCTATTTACCACATATGAAGCCAGATGAGAGGTAATTGCTGATAAACCACTTAAAATAGATGGCTGCCTTTGAATTAACTAAATTTTGTTTTAAGCAGATATGTGCTGTTTAATTGGCTTGCAGCAGATAATGCCATTGGGTTCAAAGGAATATAAAACCTGCCCTGCTGCATCAGACTGAAGACCCATGCATTTATTTGTTTAATGCACTGCTCTGTCACTTTACATTTTACAAAATCTCAAAACGATAGCACAACAGCCAAAGGAACTGGCCGTCTGTGAAAGCAAAGTTAATGGCCAGAAAATGCCTATGCAGTAAAGAAAAGTATGCATTAAGCCAAAAAGACAATATAATTAGTGCATGCTTCAGAAGGGAGATCATTCTATGTGGTGGGTGCCACCACCATGAAAGCCCTCCTCCGCATAGCTGCAAGATGAATCTCTGAAGCCATTGCTCAGTGGGCAGGTCCAGTTCATTATTCCGTACTCAGTGTGACCGACCAAATGTCTATAGGAAGCCCACAAGCAGGATATGCAAGCAATAGCCCTCTCCCATTTATGAACCTCAGCAAATTGGCTACGATACTGGAAGCAAAGTAGCAGCCACACACAAAAATAAGGAGAACATTCTCCAAAACAAAAAAAAGACAGGTGCAATTGTCTGTGCCACTTTTTGAGAGGCTGCAAGAATCCAACACACACAACCTGAATAGAGTAGATTATTTTTATTTTTTAAAAGTATCCCATCCAGGCTGTTTGCCTCCCCTAATCTCTCCTGGCAATTTTACCCTAATCAGCATTCGGGTGCTGATTTTTAAGGTTACTTGCTGATCTAAAGGAAACGAACACCTCTCTCTAAGAGCACCACTGTCTCCCCCCTGCCTGTGAGCAGTAGTGGCAGTGATAAGGACAGAGGCTTCAGCCATCTCAAAAGAGACAGAATCACAAAGAGCTCCTCTGATCACTTCTGGCATCTGGTCTTCCCCTCATTAGCACATTAAAGCTGCTCTGTCCATTCTATCAGAGCTACTCTGTCCATTCTCCAGAGTTGTCTATGGAGCCATTTATGCTTCTGCTCTTTGGAAACCTCCCCAGTTCAAGAGGCACTAGCTAACCCCTTTCCCAAAGCCCAAGTTACAAAAGAGGGGGGGGGGGTGTAATATCTTATACATACAACAGGTACCCAGAAAGCACAGATCTCCCAAATGTCCAAGTTAAGCGGCATACATATATTCCCAGGGGGAGACTTGCCAATTTATGCCTCATGAGAAAAAGTCTCTCCTCCTTTCACCCCAATTCTATTTGTGATATTTTTCACAAGTTAAGAATGCAGCTCATTACATAGGCTTTTGCATTATTAATTTACTGTACTGTGGAAGAAAAGTTCATTTCTGAATATGCTAAATTAAGTGCATGCCAGGTATATAGGAAGAGGGAGGGAAGGAAAAAGCCTCCAAGTTTAAATGCATTGAAGTCTGTGACCCAAACTGCAGGTGCATTTTAAAGATCACTCGGGAATCTTCCTTCATATCAGCACCACTCTGAAATGATTCTTCTGCTTTTCCCTACACTTTAATATGTTACCTCAACCCACTCCAACAAGTGTGGGAAAATATACTCTCCCGTTTCCCTATCTCATCCTGTCCTGTGACTAGACTTCCATTTGAAAGAAGACACCTGTCAATCCATAATCCCCAAACCTGGTGCCCTCAGGATGTTTTAAACTGCAACCCACATCATTTATAATCACTGGCTTGGGAGTTGGAGTCCAACATCTGGGGAGCATCCAATTGGAAACAACAACAGCCATGTTCTATCTCCAGCACCATGGAGCACCATGGCTCTAAATACCAGTTGCCTGGAATTGCAGGTGGGCAGAGGGCTGCTGTGCTCACGTCCAGTTTACATGCTTCTCACAGGCATCTGTTGGGCTGCTGTGAGAGCAGGCTCATCTTATGACCTTCTCTGGCATCCTGTTCCCCACAGTGGCAAGAAGACAACTGCATGAACTTGCTGCCCAGAAAACAATTGCAGAGGCTGGCTGGCTCAGTTGGTAGAGCATGAGACTCAATCTCAGGGTGCTGGGCCCCACCTTGGGCAAAAAGCATTACAGGGCATTGGACTAGAGGACCCTCATGGTCCCTTCCAGCTCTACAGTTCTATGATTCTGTGATACTTTCCTGCCATTCCCCCAACAACTGATATTCAGAGGAATACTCCTTATGAATTTGGAGATTCCAATTCACCATCACAACTAATCCTAGGAAGAGAAGGGAGCTGCTCCCTGGAAGCAGACACTATAGTTCAGCATTTGCTTCTCCTTGTTCCTTTAAAAAACAACAGCCAGGATGTCTGCATCATTGATTCAATCACCAATTGTTTTCTAGGCAGCTTCAATACATCCAACTTATAGCGCCTTCATTAAATTTGGAGAGCTATTCCCTCCAGGGGTGCCGACTTGGGTCCCAGCCTGCAGGTGCCCAGCAGCGCATGTGCAATGTGACGTCATGGCGTCAGGTTCTACATGTGTGCACCGCTGCTCTCTGTTGCCACTTCCTGCTTGGAGCTTGCCTGGGAAATGATAGGAAAGGGAGAAAAGTCACAAGGGAACTCCAGAGCTGCATGGAGATCACTGGCCAAAGGCCAGGCTGCCTCCTGAGAAACCCTCTGTGCTCCTGCCACCGCCATCCGCCTCAGCAAACCTCGCAAGCTTATATTGCCTGCACAATCACATTCTCCCAACCTGCATTTCCCAACAAACTGGTATTCAGAGGCATCCTACCACCAATGGTGAAAGTAGCTGGGAATGTCTGACATATCAGGGAGTGGAGGCTTGTGAGATAGGGCAGGGCCTAATGGTGCCTGGAAAGCACAGAGGAGAGTACTTGGCCAGTCAAGGTATGAGCCTAACTAAGCCTGGTACCCCAGGGGTGGAGCCTAGTGGGCATCAGGTCAGGAAGAACAAATATGTATTTCTTTAGGAATATTTTAAGCCTGTCCCTTCACCACCACTAAACAATCCCAGGGTTGGGTGGGGTAGAACAAAATAAATAAAAACAAGCACATTTTCACAAAAATAGCATAAAAACAAGGGAAGGGAAGCAGCAATGATAAAACAGCTAAGCATAGAACAGCTTGACTCTTTGATGCTGGTCCTTCACCCTGAGAAGGAAACTAGAGCAAGAGTCAGATGCTCAGCTGGGAATATACCCCACTAAACATTGAGTAAACCCCAAAACTTTAAATAAAGACCTGATAACAGAGATTGCCATGCCCACATATATCCTGGCATACAGAAGGCATCATCAAGGACATATTCCAGGCAATCAAAAGCCCTCAAAGAGGGCACAAAGCAAAGCTGGTGAGAGGTGTGGCCTAGGGAGAGTCCTGAGTTCCTACAGAAAGGTCTGGAGGACCAGAGTTGGCACCCAGGCCTGAGGTTTCCCACCCCTGTGGGAAACCATGGTTAACAGTTTATTGTTGATATGCAGATGGCTCCTGCTTTGCTTATCACTTAGTATGAGCAGAAATGGCAAACCACAATCCCTGGCTTAGCTCTATGTCAGAATTGGGAGTCGTGGTTTGTTTCACTCAATTAATCAGGCATCATATCATGGTTTGTTTAAGGAGAAACAAACCATGATCGCTGTTCAGACATAAAGCTAAGCCAGGAGTCATGTCTCATTGTTCCAGTTTGCATTATGGTTGCCAACTACAACTACTGAGGTCACAATCACTGAACCATCACTTAGTCATATTAACTCTGTATGGATTAATATTTTAACTACAAACATAACCTTTGATGACACTGTTTTTCTTCCCAAAGGTGAAGCGGGGGGGGGGGGGAGTAATGAAGTGAAAAAGAACCTTCGGATTCATACTTTTTCCACTGCCCTTATGTTAAGAGAAATTAAATAGCTCTTTGTTTCTCTTTATACAAAATCCCACAGGATAGTTCTTTTGTTCTGCACAAGAAAGCTCAAGTGTTCAAGGTTATGAGAATTCATTCTGTAAGACTTGCAAAGTCAAATACATTGGATCTTCAGGTTTATTTTAATTAATAGCAGAAATGCCATAATTTGCCTCTTTAATCATGCAACTCAGATGAACTTGCTGGTTTAGGGTGGCAGAATATTTCTCAAACTATTTTATTTACCGTATATCATCATCATCTTGTATTTGGCCTGACTTCAAAGTGGTTTTCCTCTACATTTTTAAACTAAGCTGCATAGAGTAAGCCCATAACTTATGCACATTTAACTTGTGTTCATTCAACTTTACGCGCATGGTAATTTTTTTAAAAAATTAAATTAAAAGGGGGCAGAAAGAGGGCAGGATTCTGGAGGAAATAACTTAGGCAATTCCACCCGCCACTGAACCCAGTGTGTTTTGACTATGCACAATTTTGGCTTTAGGTGCAATCCCTGTAGCACAACCCCCCCCCCCCACGTTAAGTTGTGGGCTTTCTGTATTTTGGTAGATTCAATTAGAAAATTGTAGGACCCTAAAACAGATGACTTCTTGTTTTGAAGTCATATTTCCAATACCTTGGAGAAATACTACATTTTGAAAAGCAGCTAACAAATTTAAAACAACTTATGGGAGAATTTGGAGAAGTTTCATGTGTAGAAGACTCACAGTATATTTTCTTCTATAAGCCCGTTTACAGAGCATCCTGCCCTCCCTTGTGCAAGGAGGAGGAGAGGAGAGGGTTGAAGTTAGTGGAAGTGTCCCTTCTGCTCAACTATCTTGGCTAGGATAGTCTCCAGCGATTGTTGATGACCTCTCCCATCTTTCCACCAAACATGGGGCAGATACGAGGCCAACTAGCAGGAGCCAGCAGAAAGCCCCAAAATGGAGCATTCTGAGGGTAGAGAGGGACTAAAGTGGCTTAGAGCCAGTCTCACTGCCAACATGTGACTGCATTGGCCCCAATGTGGGTTCACTTGTTCCCCACCACCACCTTCCACCGTGGCCAACATGAGCAGCCCTGAGAGTGGATGCTGTGGTGACCCCATCACTCCTCAAAGCCCCACCATCAGGAGGGAAGAGTTTAGAATGAGTCTTTTATTTATAAATTTATAAATTACTTGTTATTAAATTTGATTTAAAAATGATAGTTCTAACAAGGAAACAGAACTTTAGGAGCCAACAAATGGGTACATCAGTTGTTTGAAAGCAAGGCAGCAGATTCTACACACTCAAGCTTTAAGATATTAAAAGAGGACATGATTTCTCTGCCTTTGTCTCCAGCATCCCAGTGGCACTGACCCTAACATTTTGCTAAACAAACAAGTAGTAGGGTGGGTGGGAGAGAGAGAGAGAGAGAGAGAGAGAGAGAATGAATCATACACCCCCCCCATAAAAAGAACTACCATCCCATTGTTTGGATGGGTCATTTTCTGGTTCACAATGAGAAATGATCCTAGGACAAGAGAGGACCATAGAACTCAATGAAGATATCCAAGATTTTAACATAGCCAGCACTGAGCACTGGTGTGTCCACCCAACCCACCTAAAATCCTAAAAAAAGTGCAATGCAAACTTGACTTGCTCAGTGGGCACTGAGTCCTGAATGCCTATTGGAGGGGAGATATATGTTGGGGGTGGGGGAGTGGACTGGGGTGATGGAACCCTGAAACAGAACCGCATATGGAGGTTCAACTTCGTTGCCTTGTCCTGCACTGAACTGACTAAGGTTAAGAACATGCCAAGAGATGAGCATCCAGTTTCTTGTTTTGCACTGATTTATAGATGCTGAAGTGCAGACTGCACTCTGAACCTGCTGTGGCCAAAGTCCATGCCTCCTTGGGAAGTCTCCAAACACACTCAAAAGCCAACAGTCATCATTGTCCTAGAAGTCCCCTCTGACTCGCTCCCCCCCCCCCCACATCTTCACCAATTAGTGCACTTGCATTGTAGGTGGGTCCATGTTAAGGGATCATTTCTCTGGACATATTCTTTACTTCATACTGTCTCTCAACAGTGTTCTCTCTCTCTCTCTCAGAAATGGAAGCAGCATATGCTGTTATGAAACTTAAGAGAGGAATGATGGACTAGAAGCAGGAGGTATTTGTGCTTCTTGTTCTTCCTGACATTTCATAGCACCTAACACCACTCATGAGTTGATCCCCAAAAACAAATCTACAGAGAAAAAGAAGGGAAAGTGCCCTTCCTATATCCAATGCCATTTGGGGCTGAGATCCTGGACAGAATTCACCACAACACCTTCAGACAAGAGTTGCTATTTGCTTCACATCATAACATTAGAGTTGCTTCAATGGTATCTGTTTCTATGACCAATTAAGTGAAAAAACGTTTTCCATCTCCGACAGGCTTTCAGGATGTTCCTGGAGTGAGAAGAACTCATTAAAATGAAGGCAGTGACATTACTTGAGGACTGGCAGTGACATTGCTCTAGGAATTACAGAAAACATCATCAGGGTTGGTGGTTAAAATAATCAGCTCCAAATTCAGAAAAGCTTGAAAAATTAAAATGCACTCCCATATCTCACCACCTTTCATCTACAAGCAGTGCTTAATTAGGGATCTGTCTTGAAATAAATTCCATGGTTGAGATTTGGAATATGTCAAGCAATCACCAAGAAAAACATATACAAAAGCACCTCTGCCCACCCCTCCAAAAGGTTCATCTGCTGGGGACCCTTTGCATCCTCCTATCTCTACACCTTTTTGCTTCCACCTTCTTGCTTACCATCATTAGCCACAAGAGCCAAATCATGCATACAAATGGTAACCACCAGCCATATCTTAGGTGGCATTCAACTCAGTATTACTCAGAGTAGACACACTGAAATTAATTAGCATGCCTGAGTTAGGTCCACTCGTTTCAATAGGCTTACTCTGAGTCAGTGGTTTTCAACTACGGTGGCGTGGCACCCTGGGGTTCCTTGAATGATGGTCAGGGGTGCCGTGGGCAACACTGGCCTCTGTCCCTCTTTCCTTCCCTCCCTCCTTCCTCTGATGCCCTCTCGTGTCTCTGCCTCACAAAGGCTTGCACAGCTGTTTGTTGCAGCAGCCCTGGCTACAAGCTCCCCAGGTGAATGGTGCCTCTGGGGCAGGCCAGGGGTTGCTTTCCAGGCATCTCTCTTTGGGGGAGGGGGGGCATCTCAGAGACCAGGGGCATTGGTGCAGCTGCAGGCAAGGGGTGACATAACTGGGATCCTGAGTGCAACAAGGGTGCTGCAAAAAGAATGTAGTTGGTTAAGGGAGCCGTGGACCCAAAAAGGTTGAAAACCTCTGCTCTGAGTATTAGCCTTACTCTGCCAACCTAGCAGTTACAAAGCATACCAGTGCAAGTAGATAAATAGGTACTGCTGTGGTGGGAAGGTAAACGGCATTCTGTGTGCTCTGGCTTCTGTCACGGTGTCCCGTTGCACCCCCAGCAGTTTAGTCATGCTGGCCACATGACCCAGAAAGCTGTCTGCAGACAAATGCCGGTTCCATCAACCTGAAAGCGGAGACGAGCGCTGCACCCCATAGTCAAATTCAACTGGACTTAACCGTCCTTTACCTTTACCTTACTCAGAGTAAAATTTTGTTGAATACTGTGTTCAAATCAGTGTTTTTCTTTTTTAAACCACTTCAAACTGAATATTTTATGTGGTTTGGAGATAAGCTGTGCCTAGTGACAATCACATACCCATTTCTGGCAGCGAGGCAAACTAAAGCTACTATAAACGATGAAGTGGATGAGGGAATTGGCACACGAGAGGGGAGGAGAAGGAGGACATCCCACACAAGGCTGCTGTATGCTCCCAATAGGCAAACCTTTAGGGGGGGAGTGGGGGGGGGTTTCAGTGAGAACATTTGCAAAGTGGAGAGACCAAGTGGAGATCGCAAACAAGCACATGCCTCAACCTTGTTCTACTGGCTACAACAGATGGCTTCTTTCAAGCCCAAGAAAGGTCTGTGTGGGTGTACGTGCAGCCACAGGTTCCATGCTGGTGACTCCTGGGCCAAAATGACAAACAGCACTAAGTTGCAGCTTCAGTTATCTTTTATAAAAGTAAGCAAGCAAGCACTGATCATGTTTGCATCTCTCTTCACAAATGGCTCAAATGCTCAACAGGCACACTTGCACCCTGGCCTGGGAGCACTAATAGGTGGGTCCCTCTGTTTTTCAAGGGTGAGAGGCCCTGCACATACTCTTTATGAGAGCAGCAAGGTTGCAGACCCATACAATAGCAAGAGGCACAGTGGGTCTTTCATGAGGAAACTCAGACAGAAGTCAATTTCTCACTCTACAGGAGCCTGGCTTGCCAACACATTTAGCAGAGTATACAAGTTAATCAGATCTGGAGAAAATAAAACTAGGGATTTACCATTTATATAGGAATACAGTTATGAAATAAATGGATTTTGAGTCATAGGCTTTTCTGGCAGACTCTTATTTATCCTTTTCAAATCTTTTAAAAAATAAATACAGACCACCTGTAAAGGCAATCCTGATTTCCCCTCGCCAACATTCCCCAGCCCTTGTGTGAAGAAGCCGTATCATCTTTACAATGGGAACTTTCCCTATCATCACCAGCAGGCAAGCTTGTGCTAATCCAAACCCACTGAAAATCCCAGGAGACTTTAGGCTTTGTTTGTTTGGGAATATTGCAAATGCAAACACACACACACAATACCTCCTCATGCGAATAAAGAATAGACTAATCTCAACGGCATTTCTAAATCCTCCCTACTTCATGCCCATCATTCAAGGAATCCACACTGGGTATGAACATTTCACTATTAAGATTTGAAACCGCATAGTATAAATGGTTTCTCCTTGCTGGTGAATTCCATAGAAAAAGGTGCAAACAAAAACCAGCCTCTTCCAGATCCGCAGAGCGAGAGCAGATGGAGAGAGTCCTGGGTCTATACAAAGCATTGTTTAAAATGGCCTTTCTTAGAGAGTTAACTGCACCATGACAGGGGTACCGAAACACCATCCTCCCCCAACCAAACTTCGTGGCAGAATTAAGACACTTTGGTCCTTTTGTGAAAGGGCAGCCTTTGCCTCCATCACTGCTCTCCTCCTCCTCTCACTACTCAGGGGTTGCTCTACTTGAGCATCAACTCCAACTCTGTGGTTTGCTGCCCTGTCTCCTGGATTGGGGCCGCGCCATCCCCTCCGTTCCGGCACTTTATGGAATGAATGTGCTCGCTTGAATGAGAGAAGCAGGCAGTCACTGAGGGCAAGGGAGGGGGCAGCAGCAGTTTAGTTTTCAAAAGATGGCTTTTACACCTCTTCCCTCCCTTAACTCAGCTTAAGCGTGTGGGTGAGAAATGCCAAAGGAGAACAGGTCAGCATTTTGCATCTCTCACACAGGCTGCAGTTCTCTCTCGTTTTGGGGCAACGCATCCTCTACCCACCATGTTAGTGTACCACCTGCTGCCGCCTCTACAAATGCAAAGCATCCATTTTGCCCCCCAATCTCCATTAGCCCTAGGGAGGCTTTGAGAAGTCTCCCATGGCACTAGCCACTGCTCCATATATGGGAGCGGGATGCCCCTGCATTCAAAACCACCCAATCGAACAAAATGGATGGCCCTTTCTTTATACCCACAGAAACTCTAGGCAACCGAGCAAGACTTTTCTAGAGCGATCCCTATGAGGATCGTCTGTTGGGGCTCTGGGTGCAACTCGGAGCCAGGACTTAAGAACCGTGGCTGGACCGCTCAGGTCAGAGAGATCCGCCTTCGACTTAAAGAAAAAAAGAAAAAAGAGCCCGGCTGAGCATGTGCAGAGCGCCCTTCTTTCGTTCCGCCTGGCTCTCCAGCAATGGACCGGAAGAAGGGCTCTTAAGCCGGCGGGTGTTGGCGTTTGCCTTTTCTCTCCCGCAGGAGATCCCGCTCCTGCAGCCTGGCTCTGCGCTCTCCCCGCAAGGCGACTGGAGGAGGGGTGGGCGGCGAGCGAGAGGCCGCGAAGGGCGTGGGCAGCAGCAGCAGCAGCTCACCTGTTAAACACCTTCCGGATCCTCTGGCGCACGCTGGAAGCCGAGGGGGCGGAGATGCTGCTTCTGCCGCTGCTGCCGCCGCCGCCGCTGCCCTCGGGCGGCAGGTTCTCGATGGTGGCCACGACATGGTTGGGCTGCTGCTGCTGCTGCTCCGGAGAGATCATCGCGGCGGGGCTGGCGCTCAGAAGCGAGCAGCAGGGCGCATCGTGCGCCGCCCGGCCGCCCAGGCGAGAATCCCGCGGGAGATCCAGGAGCAGCAGCCGCGGGAGAGGCTGCGCGCCGGGCTTGAGCGCTGCTCCTCGGGGCTCCAGCTCCAGCCGCCGCCGCCGCCGCCTCAGTGCTGCTCAGCCATGAAGCGAGGGGCCGACTCCGACTCCTCCTTCGCAGGCGGCAGCAGCAAGTGTCTGCCAGCAGCGGGGGGTGGCGGGGCGTCCGTCTGAGGCAGCCCGGAGAAGCGGCTCCTCGTGTGGGTGGCTTCGCGGCTCCTCTTCTTTTGTCTCCCCTCAGCCCCGTCCGGCGCCTCTGCCTGCTCTCCTCACAGCGCTGCGGTCAGGTGCAGCGCCTGCCGCGAGCTGGCCGCCCAGTCCGGCCGAGGGGGCTGCCTGTGCGCGCGCGCGCGCTGAGCAACGCAGAAGTGCAGCAGCCAGGAGGAGAGAGGGAGAAAGAGAACGAGCGAGGGAAGAAGCGAAGCAGCCCCACGCCCCCCTCCCCTCCTCGAATCGCGCCCACCAGAGGGAGCACGTGCTGGCAAGCCTCTCCTAGGCCGGCCGTCCATCCGCCCACCGACCCCTCCCCCGTGTCTGCTTCTCTCTCTTTCTCAATTGTCTGCCGGGACTTGTAGTTTCTCCATCTTCCAGGTGTTTCCCTTCAGACGCCTGATTAGCTTCAGAACCACCCGGCCTTGGACAGCGGCAAGCACCGGAAGCTCGCTGGCAACTCGGGCTGAGCAGACCCCACAGATCTGGCGCCAAAAATCAGGTGAAAGCTCATGTCTTGCTGCAGCACCTCACATACTTGATTCTGAAAAGGTGGCGTGGCAGAGCAAGGTGGCACTTTCTGTCTGGCCTCAAGTGGCAAAAAATAATAATCCTGATCTCAGGATTGCAGAATTTACAGCTGTCAGTTCTGAGGGAAGACAAAGAACCACAGCCCAGGTGGGGCTGGCAAGCTTGAAGAGGAAGTGCCTGATTCTCCTCAGCTGGAGGCTCAGGGCAGGTGAGGGTCACATGCCTCATCAAGCCCAGAAGGTTTTAAAGTAAAGCTGTTCTGGCCAGGATGCTGTCTCTGGTTCGTGAGGAGACCCTCCCCCAGCCCAAAGATATCATATTTGGGGTGGGTCTTCTGAAGTGCGTTCCCGCACCTTTTGGTGAATAAAAAAGAAAGCAATACCTAGGACTTTTTGCATGCAAACCATGTGCTCTGCCACTGAGCTATGCCCCTTTCCCTATATACTGGGGTTGGGGGGTACCCACTACCCCTTCCTACCCCTTGGTGTCCTCCCTGAAAGCAAGCCAATACAGAGCATGCATTGGTGGCAAATAATTTATAAGTTCAAGAGGGCTGTGGGACACAGTGTTCCAGGAATGGGGAATGTGTGGTTGTTAGACTCTGATTCCCATCAGCTCCAGCCAACATGGCCAATGGTTAGTGATGATGGAAGGTGTAGTCCAGCAACATCTTGGAGGGCCACAAATGGATATCCATGACTGGGCAAAGGATCGAGCTAATATGCAGGAGAGCCTTGTACTCAACATGCCAGCCATTTTGGTTACAACTGCATCCATGTTCCCACCCTGAACAGGAAAGTGTGAGTGAAAGACCCACTTTCCTAAATGTGCTACGGGCACACATGAAGGAAATCCAGGGCTTTCTGCTGTGGGTCCCCAAGTGTCTCTTTTCAGGCAGCTCCCCATCACACTTTAAATGTTTATTGTGGGAAGCACTGCAGACAGAATTCCTCCGTTTAACTGTGGAGCTACTCTTAGAATTGCAGTTTTCTCCAGTGTTTCTTGGTATCTCTCTCTGTGCATATAAAGGTAAAGTGTGAGGGAAAGAAGTAAAATGTTCCTGGAGGCAAGGTAGACATCAAATAGCATGCCCAGCATATGCTTGTTTTATGTTTTTATTGTGCCTCTCTTCTAACAAGTTCAAGAAAGCAAACAGGGTTTCTCCATAACATTTTGTCCTTACAACAGTCCTGTGAGGTAGGCTAGGCTGAGACATAATGACTGTCTCAAACTCCTCCAGTGAGTGTCAGGCTCAAGTAGGGATTTTAATTCAAATCTCCTCACTCACACTCTACCACATTAACGACAACAACCATTAACCCCAAAGGATACATCTCCGCCTTTCACTTTTAAAATGTTTCCTATGGCAAACAAATCTTTCCAGGTGGCATCAACATAATTTTTTTAAACCACAATATGTAATATCAACATATAAAAAGTAATTGGGATCCTTCCCATAGTTGATTGCAGGGCAGATGCAGTTATGGGGTGAATGTGTTACATGATACACACATAGGCCCTGCTGTCCTGTTAGGGCCAGCATGAAAAATATCATCTGGAGTTACAGGTGTATCTTACACTTCTTTGCTACAATTTCAGAGAAACACCATTTTCTTTTTCTCTCTGCTTTCAGAATGATTTATTGTGCAGCTTGAATTTTACCAACACAGCTTAGCTTTAATCTAAAGACATCCGTGTTACATAATTTCTGAATTTGTTATTTCTTTAATTCCTAACTGGCATGTTTTATGATTGTTCCCATTTGTCTGTGATTGCTGAACACTGATGAGCTGAGAAGAATTATTGCTGCCTGATTACTTTTCGTTAAAAAAACCAAGAACTCACCTTACTATTACTGAGCAAGTGCCAACAAAATCGTTATTGACTCAAGAGGTTCTTCTGACTGGCATTTAATTAGGTGATGAAGAAAGATAGAAGATGTGAGGTATATTATAGCTATTACCTCATTGTGCCTTGCTGGGGAGAAGACAGCAGCCAAGGTTAGACCACAAAATCCCACTCACTTAAATACGCCTACTTATGGGTCACAGATTATAGACCAAGGCCCAGTGCACCTGGTTGTATGATGAACACACCCAGGGTTCGGCACTAGAACTGGCTTATCTGGTGGGGCAGAGGCATGGTGCTAGCTTCCCACAAGGTGGGGAACATCTGTTTACCAGGAAGGGATGAGATAAAGGAGAGGCAGCAGGGAGGTCAACATGGTACCAACACACTGGTAGAGCCAATTCAGCATCCCTGCTGGTGTGCTTGCTGCAAAAATTCCATTTTTTGAGAAACAAGTTTGTTGCTGCTAAGCAACAGGGCACTTTAATTGCACAAACCCAAATTTCTGGTAATGGTAGAAATTTATCCAGCATGCCTCTGAATGTCATTTGCTGGGAATCACTAGTGGGGAGAGTGCTGTTGTGCTCAGGTACTGCTTGCGGGTCTTCCCAAAGATTTCTGGTTGGCTACTGTGAGAACAGGATGCTGGACTAGATGGGTCATTGGCCTGATCCAACAGGGCTCTTCTTAAGTTCTTACTGATTAACTACACTGCTGAACTGCCATCAAAATGCTCACACTCTTTCAGCCTGTTCTGATGCTGCTGCATCTCAGGGGAACACCATGCACCTCTCTCTGGAGCATTCTGGCTTTTAAGGACACAGTATCTCAGTGCCAAACTTCTCTGCTTCCTACTTTACTAGCAATGTCAGGAGACAGACATGAGACAAGTGAGCCCTGTAATAGCATGTTGTCATGCGGAGGGTGGTTGTTTTTATTCAGGGTATCAGTCAGCCAGCCACCCTCTTTTCTGGAACTTTCTGTCCCCCACCTCACTGTTAACAGCCAGACAGCATACTGTTCCTATTGAGCATAAAGGTAAAGGGACCCCTGACCATTAGGTCCAGTCGCGGATGACTCTGGGGTTGCAGCGCTCATCTCGCTTTATTGGCCGAGGGAGCCGGCGTACAGCTTCTGGGTCATGTGGCCAACATGACTAAGCTGCTTCTGGCGAAACCAGAGCAGTGCACAGAAACGCCGTTTACCTTCCTGCCGGAGTGCTACCTATTTATCTACTTGTACTTTGACGTGCTTTCAAACTTCTAGGTGGGCGGGAACAGGGACCAAGCAATGGGAGCTCACCCCATTGTGGGGATTCGAACCGCCAACCTTCTGATTGGCAAGCGCTAGGCTCTGTGGTTTAGACCACAGTGTCACCCGCTGCACATACTCAGTCCGTAATGGGCTGGTTTGGGGTCTCCTTCCCACCTGCCTTAAGGTTTTTCTTTTTATATAAAAAATGGTTTTTGTGTGAATCCTGGGGTTCCTCCAATCTGCTGAAACACCCCTCTTGTGTGTGGATGTTGTTCTTTTGGCAACCTAAGGACCCACACTTGCAGAATATGTTAGCCCTTTCAGCTCTTTTATTGCTGGGAGCAGGATTTTATATGTTCCTAATACTTCACTGCCCCTGAATTGGGCCTCCAAAGGTTGCTTGAGATATTGGAGCAGTAGCTTAAGGTGTCATCATCCAGACTCCACTGTCAGCCTGATTCTTGCTAGCTGTGGTGTATTAACGATGTGTACCGCTCACCACCTGCTATCATGCAGTGAACCTGCTCCAACATTATGGCTCATTCTGTATGCTGAATGGAAAATCTCTTCCAGCTCACCAAAAACAAAGCCCTGTATGCAGGTTCTCATTCGAAGGTCTCCGGACAACTCTGATAAGAAGAGAGCCTTCCAGATTAACATCTGTATATTTAGGCCTACACTGTAACCCAGGCAAAAAAACCCCCAAAAAACCTAATCTAATACTATCTATGGCCTTTTAAATGTGTTTGTGGGAGAGGGAGTATGGGGTTTTGTTGTTGCAGTTATGATAATGTATTTTCATTTTGTATTTTTATGCTGTGAACCACCCTGTGATCTTTGGATGAAGGGTAGTATACAAATTTAATTAATTACCGGTAAGTAGCTTGAGTGTTGTTGTTTATTAAGTTGGAGGACTTGTGCTCCAAGCCAGTTTGGTTCCACTGACACCAACAGGGCTAAGCTGGCTTGAGTGCAAGAACACCATCTTGGAACTGGCACTGTAGCTTTTAGACTGGCCCCTGTAACTGCGCTTTCAGTGCCAACTGACCTGCAGCAATAAGCAGACGTCTCCATGGCATGAAAAGCTTCACCTGCTGGTTTCTGCCTAGCAACAGCTATTAAGAGTACAAGAGAGGTCAAGCTGGTTTTTTTATGGCCATCTGGCAATCCTAGGCAGCCATAGCCTGGTTAAGGGATGGGGAACTTTTTTCTTTCTATAAAGCAGAAGTTGATAGATCACCCTCCTGAGGGCCACTTTGTCTTGGAGGGAATTTGTTGGGGGCATATGGCAGAGCTGGCAAGGGGCAGGGCCAGAGGTGCTCCACTCTTTCTTAAGAGAGAAAGACACTGTTGGTCACAGTCTCCCCCACTATGGTGAGATGCACTGTTGCCTTCAATTTTATAAATTTGCAGTGATACATACAAATTGACATATGCCAATTGTATGCAAATCAGCACCATCTCTCTTTTCCCCCTTTCTTTAGTGGTGGTGGTACATTTCCTCCTTTTTTAGCCATCCTACTCTTATCACACACAGCAGGGAACGGCAATTTCTGCCTCACTTGAAAGCTCTAATGATTCTCCTCTCAACAGCAGACCCAGACACTTTTATTTGCCTTCTGTGCTTCATGTTGGTAGATTGCCCTGCCTGTCCTCCTGGTTGCATTGCACAAAGCCTTCTGCCTGTTGGATAGAAAACATACACTTTGCAAAAGGACATGAGCAGCCTAGTATGTTTTCTGCAGTTCATCTGCTGCTACCAGAGTTTTGGTCACAAAAGCAGCTTTGATCTCTCTGTTAACTCACAGTATAAAAAATATTTGGCTGGGGCTTCTGCTGGTAGAAACCGAATGACAATTTCCTTGGAGTTGTGCTGATTTATTATCAGCGTGGAATCTCACTCAGTGTTGTGGCTTGCTTTGAAAGCAAGAAATAGGGACCAGCTTTGTGCCTTAGAAGAAACCACCAGCATTTGCATTCATACAGAGTTCGTGGTTTGAAAGTATGCAAAGCCTTGGCTGATTTCATCTAATTGCTGAGATTTGGCCTGGGATAATATCAATAACCTTGGCACTTCCTCCCTTGTTGATAATGTGGATTAATTTTTGCAACAAAAGACCTTGAGTCATTTCAGTCAAGGGCTGTAGTGTAACTATTTGTGTTCTTCAGCAGCAATTATACTGACTGAGATTCATCACTAGAGAAGGACAATGTTGAGTGAAAAGGCTGCTCTCCCCAGACACTGGCCAAAAAGTGCCAGTCAAAGGCTGCAGAAGAGGATTAAACAAATCAGCCTCAACAGCAGATGCGGCTATCAGTATCAGTGGCTGCTAGTCATGATGGCTGTGTTTCTATCTTACTGGTGGAGGCAGTACATTTCTGAATACCAATTCCTAGGAATCACAGGTGCTATCACTCTCAGATGGGTTTCCCACAAGCATCTGGTTGGCCACTGTGAGAACAGAATGTGGGACTAGATCCAGCAGGTAGTTCTTACGTTCTTAAGTGACTGTCTTATCATCTAAGACTCGTAACAGCTGCACATCATTGCTTAAACAGATTAAGATAGCTTGGCTGTAGTTACTCATGACCCAGTAACTCCCTGTTTAGACTACATACTGTATATGAAGCCCCTCATATAACCAACATTAGTCTAATTAATGCATGAAGGGGTTAAGGCCATAAAGCTGTCTTGCCAGTCCTAGCATACCTTGGGAGGGACTAGGTAAACAAACTTTTGTCTCCCCCTTACCCCAGACTACCTGAGAAACTCAGTGTGTGAGGAGGCCTGAGCTGGTTGTTGCAGCTCAGACCACATGGCTCTCATCTGCCACGCTTGAGTTCCTACACCAACAGGATAGGAACTTTCATTGCTGTAACTAAACCAAGTTTTACTACCTGTGCAGCTTTTTCTGAGTGAAAAGCATGTGAACCAGAACAGTGGTGGAGCTTCATGCTCTGGCACCGGGGGGGGGGGGGAAGAGCTGACGCACATCCCGGGGGCGTGGCGTGCTCCCCGCAGGGATGTGACACACATCCTGAGGGTGTGGCATGCCTGCGGGGGCGTGGTGCCCAGCACGGGAGGGTGGAAGGGAAGCAGCAATAGCACCCCACGGGGATCATGCTGCCGTGGGCGGTGCGCTCCCCCCCCACTCCTCTTCCTCCGCCAGTGAACCAGACCATTGAACAGTTTATAAGTAAATCAATTTTTTAAAATTTCCTTTACTACACTTTATCTCCGCAGATACTTTCTGGAGGGCACAGTTGCACTTACTATTTGCTTAGTGTATAACATTAAAAATAATGCTTTGAACAGCAACGGATAGAAGGAATACCACATTGTGTCTGAAGCTGTGAAAAGCATTGACTAAGTGACTTTCATTCTGTCTGGAAAAGAAAATGAAAATACAAAGTAAGCACCACTACAAGTATTTATAGTGATACAGTAATTCATTCATAGGTTTTACCTTCAGAAGACAAGCAATATTTTGCTGGTGTGGTTATTCTTCCCAAACAGATATGAAAACATTTCATTCAAGTGGCATTTTAGGCCTTGTGATCATAATGTATGGTTAAAAGAAGGTGGGTGACAATTCCTCCGTTTAGATTCATATTTGTTAGAATTGGATCCTATCGTAGAGAAGTCCCCATTATTAGGAAGCTGCCTTGTGCTAGATCAGACCATTGTTCCATCCAACACAAGATTATGTATCCAAACTCACAGCAGACCCTTGATCATCTTGGTTGCTGTCCTCTGCACACATTGTCAATATCCTTCTTAAAGGGTATAACTGAGTTTACCTGTGTGTAAGTCCCATTGAACACAGCAGAGCTTACTTGTGTGTAAGGATGCTTAGATTGCAAGGTATATGAGGAGGTCTCTAGTTCAGTCATCACCTCTGCTGAAGCCTGCCTCCCCACCCCTGTCCCATCTGCTATATGAAAGGAATAATGCAAACCAACCTGGAAGAATTGCTATAAACATTACTAAGAAGAAACAATATGTGAAACAGCTATGAATGCTGGAAAAAAATCTCTCTCTCTCTCAAAGATATACTTCATATGTGTAATTCATTATACATCTGGGAAAAGGCTTGTTTTTAGGTCCAAACTGAGAGATGGGTTTTTTTGTTTGTGTTTGTGTCATGGATCCTTTTCATCCATGAGCGCCTTCCTCTCATTTTGCAAAGTTACATTTCCCAAAGACCGAGTTAAGTGGCACTTTTAGCAATTTCATTCTGATCTTTGACAAGACTAGAAAACAATTATATTTCTTAGGATCCTTTGTGATGCGTGAATGAAACGCTCTGTTTAGGCACTCGGTGTTCTTACAATAATGTTTGAAGTGCACTTAAAATCTTAACAAAATGACAGAGAATGTTTCTCTTGGGCATATATGCAAGTGTATTTTTCACTTACGGCCATTGTCCCCCACCCCCATTTGTTGTTGTTTACTATGCAGTTGCAAGAAGAAGACAAAACAGAATAACATGCATACTTGGGTGACTAAGTGTCCCATTTTACAGAGGACAAAAATCAGTACCTCCTGACATTTTTAATCATGGTTTATGGATGTTTATGGACTGATTTCATCATATTTTGTATATTTTATCCTGCCTTGATACACGTTATGAAAGTGAGGGTTATAAATATTTAAATAAATAAGTAAATGTTTATTATTGCATTTATACCGCACCTTTTTACTCCAAGGAGCTGAAGGTGACATACATGGTTTTTCTCCTTTAATCCCCTGTGAGGTAGGTTAGGCTGAGAGACAGTGACTTACCCAGGGTCACCCTGAGAGCTTCATGGTTAGTTGGGATTTGAACCCTTGCCTCCCAGGTCCTAGACACTCTAACCACTATACCTTACTGTCTCTCTGAAGGTGTCCTCTGATTGGAGGGCTGTGTAGTCCAAGTCTGGCATAAAATCAAGCAAGAAGATCACAAGTGGCCCATCAACAACACATACAGGCATAGGTCACCTGGTCATAGCCTTCCACACTGCGGTGAGATGTATGTTAAATAAAAGTAATTATTTCAAAATTTCCATCTATGCATGTATGCAAATCTGTGCCCTTCTTTTCAGCTACACACAAGTGGCCACCCTAATTAACAGAAAAGCTTCCATTAATGGGGAGACATTTCAGAAACAAAACTGAAAGCGACTTTTAATTTAAAAAGGAACAGGACGCCTGCTTAGTATGTATTATTCATGCACAAAAGAGCTTTAGATTTTGGAAATGGGTGACTGAAAAGGATATATTAAACCTATTGCCTGGCAGAGCAAATATATAATAGTAAAACCTTATTTAAATCAAAATTGCATCACTGTGCAAAGGGGATAGCAGAAGGAAGGGGTAGATTTGCCCACTCGCCTGGGAATAAGCAGCACTGAAATCAATGGGACTCATTTTGGAGTAAAGAGAAAGAGGTATTACAGGTATTTATAAATGGAAGCAGAAAAAGCAGAAAACAAAGTTTGTATGCAAGTTTGTCTAATACTCACATTTTTTTTCAAAACCAGATATATGCATTTTCATGAATACTTGACCCCAGTCTATGCATTTTTGTTCACAGTACTGGACTGGAGAACTGCATTGCACAATTCAGAGAGGCACAAATTCTGGCTATGGTTTGGTTCTCATATTATTTTGGAAAGTGTAAATTAGGTTGGTTTGTCTTTCAGTCCAAACTGAATCAAATTTCCCCCCATCTCTTATAAAGATGGAGTCCTCGTCCACTAGATGGTCCACCATCACCACAGAGGTTCCCTCTGCAGCTGCAGAGAGCAGTAGTTAGGAAACACCCTGTTGTTTTTATTTTTGTTATATTTTGGATTTGAATTGTTGCTTTCTAGTGAATTGTCGTATTGTATGCCAGCTGGATATTATTTCAATGGAAGGTGGAACAGGCATATTTTAAAGTAAAATAAAATGAAAACCTTTTCCATACACTGCTTTGCTTTTGATGTCATTGCAACCTGTACACAATTGCTGAATAGCAACAAAATTATCTGTAAGGGGGGGGGGTGCTTGCTGAAAAAAATATTTTATTACCCAAGCATTATAAATGGGGCTGATGATCAAAGAACCTGTGAAGTTGAGATAATTTCCTCCGTCTTCAAGTAGCCACTATAAAGCCTCATTACACGGCTGAAGTTGTATTGCTAAGCAACAACATTTCAGGAATGCAGCTTATCAGCACGATCACTAATAAGACAGTAAGCGACTGCAAAAAATTCTGCATATGTTTGCAGCATTTGCATTTCAAAATAAACAAGTAAATGTCAGAGTGTACTTGAGAGTGTAGCAACACTTCTTCCCAGAAAAAAATGCCACGTTCCCTTTCTTTCTAGAAAGTTTGCAAAACGGTTCTTTTTCCTTTTTCCTTGTACAGTATTTACTTACCACAAGAGGAACATATGAGACAATAACTGTTAAGTGATTTCTAACCCTACTGCTGGCACTATGGGCTGGTTCGTGTCGTAGTATAGGATTATTATATTGCTGAGGCTCAGAACCCTTAGCTCGCTTTTTCTCATGTGCTAGACAAAGGAACCAAAGTTCCAGAAATGTCGCCAGTTTCTAATAGCCTGCTGAAACTTTTATGCAGTGAGCTGGTTTCTACATATTTTGCTCTGTGGCCCAGATTTTAATATGATGTGGAAAGATGGTTGAAGGGAGGAGTCTTCTGTTTCTCATACAAAGTTCTGGACAAATAGGAATGGATACATAGACTCCTAGTGTCCCAATTTTCCAGTGAAAGTCCCAGGATTATGAAAGCTGTCCTGATTTGATCCCGTAATGTCCTTATTTGATCCCTGTCACCACTGCCAAGCTTGTGGAGGAGTATGAGCTGGCAATTGCCCCAAGCAACAACTGTGGCTGCGAGGGAGCATCCCATTGCCTCTCCATGGCTGCTGCTGACAACCGCTTCCCTTGGGCAGTTCGTAGCAGCTGCTGGAGAGAGTGGGCGAGGAAGAGGACGAGAGGCTGCCATCACTGAGGCCCAGCCTGGCATGACGCACTGGTTCTGAGGGGCAAGCAAAGGGCAGGGTCACCCTAGGTGGGAAGAAAGGGTTGTGGAGTACAAGGAGTCTTTATTTTTATTTTAAAAATGCTTTGTTTCTGAAATCTGCCGTACTTACGCGAATCTAATGCACCATTGAATCTAATGCGCACCTCAAATTTCAAAACCTTGAAACCCAAAAAGTATCTGCTGGCGAATGTGAATGCGCCATCAAATCTAATGCGCACCCTAATTTTCACGATGTAATTCGGCCAAAAAAAGGGTGAATTACATTTGAGTAAGTGCAGTATTTATTAGTGTGATTTGTGGGTGTTTCTTTTTGTAAACCTACCAAAGAATAAAATAAAATAAAATCAGGATTGAGGGGTTTTCTTAGGACGGCGGAGGGCGTGCGTGCTGTGTCCCATTGGTGAGGTATTGGTGGCACTCACCTTTCTTCTGATAGGAAATGTTTTGCAGTAAGTGGGGGGGCGGACACAAAAAGGGGGGGTCAGTTGTGGGGGAGTGAGGTATGTCCCTATTTTCATCTGAGGAATCTTGGAAGGTATGCGACTATCGGGCATTTATAGGTATGGGGTTATCAGCTGTGGGAGTCAAGTTGCTGTATGCATTTGTTGATGGGAATGGAGGCAACATCACTTGTTAGATGCAACCATAGTTAGCCAGGCCATGCACAGTCTACTCATTACCACAGGGGAAATTTTGCACTACAACTCCCATCATCCTCACTCTGACCATTATCTTGCTGCCTGGGGTGAATGGGAGCTGTAGTCCAACGCATCAGGAGGCCACCACATTGGCCATCCCAGGTCTTCAACCTAATGGCCAGAGGATCCAAACCATGTGCCACACACTCTGTTAACCAGAACCAGAAAGATAAAACACTAGGCGGCAGCAGTGGCAGCAGCAGCAGCAGCAGTAGTAGTAATTTATTATTTATACCGCGCCCATCTGGCTGGGTTTCCCCAGCCACTCTGGGTAGCTCCCAACAGAACATTAAAAACATGATAAAACATTAAACATTAAAAACTTCCCTGAACAGGGCTGCCTTCAAATGTCTTCTAAAAGTCGGGTAGTAGTTTATTTCCTTGACATCTGATGGGAGGGCATTCCACAGGGCGGGCACCACCAACGAGAAGACCCTCTGCCTGGTTCCCTGTAGCTTTGCTTCTCACAGTGAGGGAACCGGCAGAAGGTCCTCGGTGCTGGAGCTCAGTATCCGGGCGAAACAATGGGGGTGGAGACATTCCTTCAGGTATACTGGGCTAAGGCTGTTTAGGGCTTTAAAGGTCAGCACCAATACTTTGAATTGTGCTTGGAAACATACTGGGAGCCAATGTAGGTCTTTCAGGACCAGTGTTATGTGGTCTCGGTGGCCGCTCCCAGTCACCAGTCTAGCTGCTGCATTCTGGATTAGTTGTAGTTTCCAAGGAAAACTTGTCAGGGGAGGGCTATAGCTCAGTATCTACTTTGCCTGCAGAAGGTCTCAGATTCAATCCTTGGCATTTCCAGGTAAGCTTGGAAAAGACTTCTGACTGAATCCTGGAGAGCCACTGACAATCAGTATGGACAATACTGAGCTAGATGGACAAATGGTCTGGCTTCAGCTTGAATGAGCCTTACTCCCATGTTAACGCTGACTTAGCATGTTTAGGACTATGAATCCAGTATATGAATCCAGAATTCATTTCTTCCTTCTAAAATGTTCAGATTTGATTGGCAGGGAGGGAGATGAAATGAGGGTTTGCAAAATGCTTTGAAACGGGTTGTTGGAGCTTCTTTAGCAATAACAGCTGATTTGTGGCACGTTTTTCCACTGTGCTGAACAAATACAGCCACTTCTGCTTTTACAAATATAGGTGTACAGAAGAGACCTACAGAACAGGCAATTTTTCAATACTAGGCCTTCATATTTAAATTGTATCTTTATTTTTACAAGCAGAGGTTTGCAGCGAGTGTAATTAGCGCACTGCATCAAACAGAAACAACCCAAGTTTACTACATTTTCATAACACTTATGAGAATTTGAGACAGAAGGCTCATCTGAGAACCTGCTGCAGTGGCAAATTCCAAAGTAATAGAGCAGCTAATGTTCATTTTTAGCTGGGTTAAGGAAAAAATCAGTCTGCCTATAAAAGCAACCTTGTAAATGAACAATGACCATTCCTGCAAGCGCCACCTTACAGTTCCCAGTCCTGGTCTGCTCCATCTATATCTGTAAGAAAGCAATCTGTGAAACTGATTCACATATCAATTTTCTTAATTAAAAGTTTCAGAATCGCACACATGTCCCCTGACCTATGTGTCACTATCTCACTTTGACTCATGCACCTTTTGTTTTGCATTTATCAACTGTGAGCCAATACTTCTATTAGAATAACACAGCAGAATTTTAAAGAGCAATTGACAAAGTGCAAGAATTTGCAGCTATGGCCAAAATGACACATTTTCTTATAACCAGAGAAGACAAGCAAAGACTTTATTGACCATAGCAGAAGATATGGGATATAGGATTTTGCCAAGTAAGAATTATGGATTTGCAATGTTTTAATTAGCTATGGTAATATGGCCGAAGAGTCTCTGGTGACAGTACTATTTGTAAAACCAATTCAGGTTATTTATAAAAGCCTCCTAAGACCAACTGTACATATTAGATTGTATCCCTGTGTTCTATATTTGCACTTGTCTCTTACTCTGACAAGCAACAGCACATGTGTGGAAGAGCAAGCAGGCAGACAGGTAGGCCAGAGGCCTAGGCAGGCGGCAGGCCTTCCCACACTTCCTCTGTCATTGCTGCCACAACTGAGGGGGGTGGGGAGAAGGTCACGAAGGAGAGAAGGTCATGAAACAAAATTGCAAAGCATAACCAAGCATTACTGAGCATAATAAAAATCCTTCCTTGTGCATCATATTGGCTGAAAGCTGAAGACAATTCATTTGGAGAAGGCTTGAGTAAAAAGAGAGGCTTTCAACAGATGTCTAAAAGTACAAAACAGTAGGTAAGTTTCAAAGTGCTGGTGCTACCACAACAAAGACCCTGTTGCTGGTAACCACCTGGTGGATGCATTGCACCACCAGCAAGACCTCATCCCCTGAACGCAGAGATAAACAGGACAAGGTGGCCTCGAAGGGAACTGGGTCCTGTGTTGTTTAGGGCTTTATAAGCTAAAACCAAGACCTTAGACCTGACCTGGTAGCATATATTTATTACATTGATACATAACCATTTCTCCAAGGAGCTCAAGGTTTTATTTCCACAACCACCCTGTCATGTAGGTTACTCTAAGAGACCGTGACTGGCCCAAGGATTTGAACAGTCCTCTCTACAGTTCTTGACACCCTAACTGCTATACCACACTTCATTCAGTGCAAGGAGATCTTTTCCATATCCCATATTGCAACAGAAGCAAGGACCCAAATTATGGCATCTCTCTTTCAGAGGAAGCATCAGACCGCCCCCCCTTGCTGATAGATTGTCATCAATTAAGATTTTTCCTGCTAGCTAGTATTTAATTGGTGATATATATATATATATATAGAGAGAGAGAGAGAGAGAGAGAGACAGCTGTTTTCTTGTGGAGATATTGTAATGTTTTACAGATTGCCTGGTAAACCACTTCAGTTGCTGTGTGAGTAATAGCTAATCACTTTCTTAAAGAATGAGTTAAAAAAATTATTTTTTAAAAAAAAATCAGCCAGATGCTTTTTATTTTTTAAACAAAGAAGTCAGCTCAATTTATAACTAGATACATGGTAACCCTTCTCAAACCCATAATGCATTTAAGTAAGAAGTTAGTTGCCTGTGTTTTGTTTTTCGTAGAAGTGTTATTCTATCTATGCTCTTTGCACTGTAGAAGCCAGCAGTTATTCAACAGATGCAACAGTCATTTGCAGTTATGGAAAAGTATTACCCTTCTGATTCTTTTGTGCAAGGAGCGGGGATCATACATGTTCTTGGCATGCTGCTAGCAAGGCACAGGAGGCATAATTAGAAAAAAAGAGGGTAACCCTTACCTTCATAAGCAGATACACAGAAAGTACAATTTCCTGAAAAATCAGGTTGTTTCCTAGCAAACCATATTAAGAATACAAAGTAATCACATATTTAAAATATTTGAGCGCCACCTGCTGGCAAATTTGATAAATTTTCCTCTTTTTTCGTATATACTTGAACTTCTTGAGAATATTTATCTGAGACTGCAGATTTTGTAAAAAAGGAAAAAAAGAAAAAAGCAAGTTGATCAGCTCCTAAAAGTAGGTAAGAATGAGCAGCTGCTGGCACCTCTGTACAGAGATGCAAAGTACACATTGAGGCCCTTGATCCTGCCTTTACTAAATATAAAATTAGCAGGCAGTTTATTAAGTGGCTTTAAGCAACCTGCTGTTCTCTTATCCTCACCTCCTTGCCTTTCCCCCACCCAATCTGTAATGTGGAGATAATTGGACTGACCTAACTTGCAGGGTTGTCGTGCGAATTACTAAATTGCTAAAAATGGTAATACTCAGGCACTGATAGAGGAAGACTTCCATCCACCTGGACATTCTGCCACAGATCCAGTGCTATTTTTCCAGAAAAAGAGGTGCCAGAACTCACCATTAACGCCTCCCTTGTTTTCTTACAATGACAATGCCCCCCCCCCCCCGAGGTACCAGAACTGAGTTCTGGCTGGAAAAAAGCCCTGCTCGTGTGTCATCCTTTAACAACAACAGGAACAAGGTTCAAAAGGAAACTCCGTCATGAGCTGCTGAGTTGGAATTAATTTGCAACACTGACTCTTATCAGGCTTGGGCTCAGCAGAAACTTGGAGCAGCTCTTTCACTCCAGAAAGTAACAGTCAGTCTTGAGGTGTTTATTGGCATACAATTCATCACACTTGTTAGTCACCAGCTGGGAGTAGATCCCAAACACTCTGACCAGGTAAAAACTTCCTTCCTATTCCACCTAGTGATGTGACACACTAGCCTTTTGCATAGGTTCCTCCGATTTCCTTTTTGCATTTATACTGAAGTGTGCAGCAACATCACATCATATGTCACTTGGTGGTTTTTGAGTTTTGGAAACTATCATTTTGTTATCTATTATTAGATAGTGAGGGTGGCATAGAAATTCATCTTAAAAACAAACAAGCAAACCTCTTCATCTCTACAGTAACAGTAGACTAGGTGTGAGGAACCTGTGGTTCTCCCAATGCTGCTGAACTCCATATCCCATCATCCTTGATCATCGGCCGTGCTGGCTGGGCCTGAGGGGAATGGAGTCTCATAACTAGGCAATGGGAGACATTAATAAGCTAAGACATTAACAACCAAGGCCCTTGATTTCTTTTTTCAGAACAGCTAGCAAACGACCAGAAAGCCTTCCATTAACTCTTGTTTTGTGTTGCCCAAGCTAGGAAACTATGGCTAACAACTTCAGAACAGGCCAAGTTATTAAGCCAGTGTCAAACCATGGCTTAGTAACCTTGCTCATTCTAAAGCTACTTAACCATAGTTTCCCAGGAAGAAATGAGAAACTAAACTTGATGGAAGACTCCTGATTTGTGTATCTGGCCAACAGCTTCATTCCTCTTTAGCTTTGTTAAACTGAGATGTGACTGGCAGTGGCGTAGCTAGCCACTCAGATGCATAGCTGTCAACATTTTCCTTTTTTTAAGGGAAATTCTCTTATTCCAAATAGGATTCCTTGCAAGAAAAGGGAAAAGTTGACAGCTATGCTCTGGTGCCCGGTGCGGTGCATGCGTCCTGCAGCCGGGGGCGGGGTGAGCCACCCATGGGGGCGGGACGAACTGCGTGGAGCCTCTCTGCTGCCTCCCCCAGCTGTAGGGCGGCTGAGGGAGAGGTGGTGGGCAGGTGTAAGCCCCATGCTGCCATTTCAGGCAGTGCAGAGCCTGCAGGCACCCAAGCTACCACATCACTCCCAGAAGAGATGTGTGGATCGGGCCCACTGCAGGCCCCACGGTAAGTGCCAGCCCCGCAGTGTGGTGCCCAGCGCCAGCCGCGTTTCCTTACGTTTCTTGACTGAACGAAAACGTTGCATGAGCCCATTTTTTTAAAAAAAAAATCCCCTCATATTTTTTTGATGAGACCGAGGACGGCCCACACACCCCCTTCCTCCACTACTGGTGACTGGCAGGATGTGGTCTCTGAGTTGTTCAATCTCATCCCCGCAAGATCATACAGGGCAGGGCTGAGTCAGGTGTTGTGGAACTGCACCTCCCATCAGGCCACCCAGCTTTGTCAGTGGAGCTGTAGTTCAGCAGCATCAGGGAGAGTCACAGGTTACCCACTCCTGCACTATATACATGCTAAGCATGATGGGGAAATGGTTTCTGTCAGTGTGAGGAAGAGCATCTGTGGCTTAATTTCTATGTCAAATTTAAAATGGCAAAGGAGCCGAGCCAGGAAAAATGTTGGTCATCCTATCAATATCATTTATAAACATTTATTTTCATTATCATTACATAGACAAAATCTCTTGGAAAGCTTTCACACCTGTAGATAAGCTTATTAAGAACATGATACATAAAACACTAAACATGCATTAGCTAAGGTGTGTTTCAATGACTTTTCCAGGTCAAATGAAGCACTACTGTATTATATTACTCTAAACTGCAGCTGATGTGCCTGTTTGGGAAGGGAGTAGGCAACACATAATTGTATAATTGACGGATCACATGTGCTGTCCCTTCTGTGCTATATAATTAACCTATTTATATAGTTACTTTGCTCAAGGTGTTCAGATCAGCACTGCTTGCTATAATCTATAAAGAAAAAAATATTATAGTCTTTGGAGTGGAAACAATTTTTTAACCAAAGCAACGATTTTGTCCTTTAAAAATCAGGGGCAAGAGACAACCATTCCCTTTAAAGAAAGTATTGTTTCTTTAAAACGCACATTGGCTAGAAATACAGAAACTGCAGGAAATAATTGCCTCCATGTCGTATTTTCAACTCTGAACCAAAGTACACTGAAAGCATATGACTGCCCCTAAAAGAATAACAGGAACTGTAGCTTCTGCCTCACACAGCTACAATTCCCAGCACCCTTAACAAAATATAGTTTCCAGGATTCTTTGGGAAAAGCCATGTGCTGTAGCTATAGGTTTAGACTAATTCAGAGAGAATAAAGCTATGTTCTCCCTCTACATATTCAGAGGCAATATGCCTCTGAATCCCCATTGCCTCTGGTGGCAAAATGGGACATGCTGCCCCTGAGTTTTAAAGCCATCTAAGTTGGTGGCCATCCCAGCCTCCTGAGGGAGGAGTTCCATAGTTTCACTATCTGCTGTGTGAAATACTTTCTTTTATCTGTCCTAAATCTTCCAGCATCTACTTTTGTTGGATGTCCACACGAGTGTTATGAAAGAGGGAGAAAAACTTTTCTCTATCTTCTTTTTCCATGCCATGCAAAGGTTTATCTACCACTTTGGTTGTGCTTCATTTTTATCATCAGTGGCTGGGGGGTGGGGGGGATCAGACATGAGAAAGGAAAACTAGGAATGTTAAAATGTGACCATCGTCCCGAGGCATTTTTGTTGGGGATTGTAGGGAAAGACCTGCCAAAAAAGTTGAAAAACATCTTCATGTATGCGACAACGGCTGCGAGAGTTCTGGTAGCACAAGGATGGAAGACTGAAGAAACCCCAACTAAAGAATCATGGCAAGAAAAATTGATGGACTATGCAGAACTGGCAAAACTGACATATAAACTATGGGACAAGGATAACTGTGACTTTAAGGATGAATGGGAACCTTTCACAAAGTATTTGAAGACGCAACAAAGCGAACTGGACTCCTTGGCAGGTTTTGAATAAACATTCACAAACTTTTTATTGATAATAATCAGCTAAATAGTTTGAGGATCTATACAACTTTGTAACATGCAGAAAACAGCATTCTTAGAGAAACCAAAGACTGGAACTGAGGGAAGTCGGGGGGGTGGGGGGGTTTGGGGGGGAGGGAGGAAAAATGGGGGGGGGACAAGGATGATATGTTTTTGGATAATATGTCTTGTTATAATTTTGAATAATTTAAAAAAAAATGTGACCATCGTGTGTCAGAAAGAGGAAACTAGAGGCCAACACCTTCACTCATAATCTGCCTCCACACCCACAGCATTTACAGGTCAGTGTAGCATCCCCCCAAAAGCATGGCACTCTGTGTGGTTGTTTACAGCCTGCCCTTGCTTCTGGTATCTGATAAGTCATGTGCATCTAAATGCTAGGTGCTGTCTCTACCTCTCTCTTACCCTATCCTTAGGTCTCTTGTCTCAGGGGCTGGCACTCACCATGAACGCCTCCCTCATTTTCTTATAATGCCAATGGCACCCACCTGAGAGGTGCTGGAACTGAGTTCCAGTGAGTTCTGGCGGGGGGGGGGGGAGCAATGCTTATGTGTCTTCCTGTTCTAACTCTGCTTGATGGCAGCAGCGACCTAATACTCTTCATAAAGCATTAAAGGTACAAATATTTATATTCACCTGTCTGACGTATAAAGCATTGACACTCTTGCCTGGCCTAGGTCTAGATTTTTAGAGTGAAAACAGTAGCTGAGTGAGTGTGTTTAAAACATGTTTTGCATTGTCTAGGGACTGTCAACACGCCAAAGGCTTGTAAGAGTCTTGAGGAAAACCTACCACATTGATGAAAGGATGTTCTCTTTCTATACCAGTATAGTAAAACATTGGCTCTTTTCTGTGTGGCATTCTGGGAGATTCTGGGAGAGTCTGGGAATCACTATTGCCCTCCCTTTTTGCCTTTCTTGAAACACTCAAGCTTCACCTTTTTAATCCTATAGCTATCCTTTTAATCCCCCTTGCACATACCAAAGATGTACCATGCACAACATTCCTTTTCTTAGTTCACCTAAAGTTTACCCTGATAGTTCTTCTTCAACATATAATTGATTATGTGCTCTTATGCTATGATCAGAATATTAGTGATTGCTTTAGACATATTATAATCAATCTTAGTTACAAGTGGATTAAGAGCTTTCATACCTGTCTAAGCTCTACCTTGTTTAACAGTCTTTGAACTATTAAGATTAATGTTTATATGTAATCCTGCCTTGTACCCGCCTTATGCAAATATTAACCAATCAGCAATGAGTTTCTTTGTTTGTATGTTAACCAATCAGCTACCAGCACACTGGTGGCAATGTTTTGTAATACTTAATAAAAGAGAGGTTCTGGAGGCTGGCCAGGAGGAACGTCTCACAAGGAACGTCTCTCGATCATCAAACTCTTTGTCTGTCCTGATTCCCCATTCCTACACATTGAAATTTTGCAATGTAATAACAATCTGCATCTCTGCATAGGTACAATATGAAACACACTTAATGATTTGCATCAGCTTTAGCATTGCACCATGTATCCAGTGAAAACAATATTTGGAGCACACGACTCATAAGTTCTTACTATGTCATTCTGAATATATAAAAAAATAAAAGAATTGTCCAGTAACACCTTGGTGCTACTGGACAATTTTTTTATTTTTATATATATTTCGACCACGTCAGACCAACACAACTACCTACCTGAGTCTAGAACTATGTCATTCTGGTTTCAACAAGATTTAAAAGTAATAAATTATGACAGATAAATTTGTCTGCATAAGGATAATCTATTTCCAGTTTTTTAAAAAATGTATTTTGCAACTTTTAATTCTGTGTGGTCTCCTACGCAGTCCTTTTCACAGCATAGATAATATCACAGATGAAACTGTATTAGCTAAATTAATCTCTCTTATCCCACCCGCTCTTATTCCCCTTCCTCAGTTGTCTTTGGGATATTTAATTGCCTTTGCCCTCTCAACAACTCTCAATTTACAAATGAGGAGCCTACAGCCCAACCCTATTTAGTGAGTGGAGTGGTGGCTGGACTGGTCAGGGCTGTTTAGTAGCCAAGGATGTAACAGTTGCCCTGGTTTTCTTCTGCTCCTCCCTTGCAGAGATACTGTGGGCACATAAGCACTGGCATTTTACAAATAGTTGACACTTAACTAAACTGAAAAGCCTCTTACTTTTGTTCAGAAGGGGTCCCTGCTGTCACAGCTGCTTCTCTTCTGGGAGAAAAATTGTGTGACTTCCACCTGTTCTGGTTCTCTCCCTATCCTCCTCTTTTATAGTTGTATCCACAGGCAGCTCCCCGTTTTCACAGAGGTTGTGTTCTGGGTCAAAGCATCTGTCAGCGGTCGTGCCTAAAATGGTCGTATATACTTTGCACCTAAGTAAAAAGGTAAAGGTAAAGGACCCCTGGACAGTTAAGTCCAATCAAAGGTGACTATGAGGTTGCAGCTCTCATCTCGCTTTTAGGCCGAGGGAGCCAGTGTTTGTCCACAGACAGCTTTCTGAGTCATGTGGTCAGCATGACCAAACCGCTTCTGGTGCAGCGGAACACCATGACAGAAGCCAGAGTGCACAGAAACACCATTTAGCTTCCTGCCACTGCGGTACCTATTTATCTACTTGCACTGGTGTGCTTTCAAACTGCTAGTTTGGCAGGAGCTGGGACAGAGCAACGGGAGCTCACCCTGTTGTGGGGATTCAAACTGCCAACCTTCCAATCAGCAAGCCCAAGAGGCTCAGTGGTTTAGACCACAGCGCCACCCGTGTGGTCTACTTAGCACCTGGGTCCAGAAGAGGTGCCTACAGTTACAACTGAGTGGGTTCATGCCACAATAGCCATACATTATGGAGAAGTAGGCCTCACTGAATTCCCTAATATGAGTGAACAGGATTGAGTCTGAGTTGGTTGGTTGGTACCAAGCCTTTAACTACTATACCTATGTGGCAACATTTTCCTTCCCCCAGCTTATTCACCTCTATACTGACTTTCCAGAAACAGCACAAGGTAGAAGGATATTAAGCAGACTAGGATGTGGGAGACCAGGGTTAAAATCACTACTCAGCCACACAGCCTTGGGCCAGTCATGGATACTCTGCCTAACCAACCTCACAAGGTTGTTGTGATGATGACCTGGCGGAAAGGACAATAAATGCCACTCTTAAGCTTATTGAAAGAAATGTGGATGCAAACATAATACGGTATTGATAAATAAAGGATAGTAAAAATAAAGGATAATAAAAATAAAAAAGTATCTTCTGCCTGCCCCTGATTTTGAATTGCGGAAGTGGGGTGAGGGCAAGTTTGGAAACAAAGGAAAAAGAATCTGGTGCACAGCCAGTATATTCAGGCCTACAAACAATGGAATTTGCATGTACGCGCTTGGCAAATGCAATGTGAGCCTGTCTGCTGGGACAGGCTTGCCTGGGTGGGGTGTACAGGCAAGGTACAATCCATGCTTCCATGTGTGTGTGTGTGTGTGTGTGTGTGTGTGTGTGTACGTATGTACGTATATATGTACGTATGTACGTACGTACGTACATACACACCCACACCCACCCACCTACTCACAATATAGGCTCTGCACATTGAGTTCCTCTCCTTTGAACCATCCTACCTTTCATAACAGCATTTTTGATTTATGCCTAGAGATGGGTGGGAGGGACCGCCTGGCCACAGCAGTAGTTTTGAACAGTGCTTTTTCTGGGCGTACTCAAGAGTATGCGCTTCCAACACCTTTTTTTGTTGTTGAAAATGTGGCCCTTACTGTAACAACTGGTTTTGAATTTATATTGGTTGAGCAGTGCAGAGAGAATGGGAGATTGACAGGAAAGTCTCCAAGAGTCTAAAAATATGAGGGCAAGGGAGAGGAAAGAAGGTGACTGTGAAATTTTGGGGAGAAACTTACATTTTTGCCTTCAATTCACCATAATGGGGCTGTGCTCGAGGAGACCTGATGCCCCAGCTCCTGTTGCATGAGTCTTGCTATGTCCAATTGTGATTTATTTTCAAGTAAATCCACGCAAGAATGTAACATAAGGCAAAAAATGTCTTCCCTAAGAATACAGAGGGAATCGATATGGCATAGATTTGAACCTTGCTATTAGCACTGAACGTATTGGTTATTTTGTTTTACCTTTTCTAGTTTGGATTGTCATTCCAACCTGTTTCTGCTACACTGAACATGAGGGAAGCCCCCGTGGGTCAAAGAAGGACAACCTGTGGCTGTCCAGGTGCTGTTGGACTTCCCTTCCCACCAGCCCCAGGCAGAAAGGCCAACTGTTAGAGATCATTTGCCTTAGGTAAACCTCATAATGATATTTGCTGGATTTGCAGAGGCTGCATGCTGTGTTTTGTGCATGCGCCAGGGCTTTCTTGTGTGGGTCTTCTCATCCCACAGTGGCCTTCCCAAAGTTGATTCTAGAGGTTAGAGGACTCCTAGATGCAGCAGTCAATGTCATGCCAGAAGGTGTAGCCAAAAAGGAAACTGCCCACCCCCAATGCTCATGGAAGCATCTTTTGCTTATGCATGGGGTTCATTTGGGTCTAGGTTACCGTATGCAGTATGAATGAGAGAGCTATCCAAAGAAGTTTCACTGGCACAAATCCATAATGCAAATGCAAATCTAAACTCTGTGTTAGTTTTGCTAAGGAGCACGTCTTGTAGTCAAGCCATGTTCTGAGAGAGAGAGAGAGAGAGAGAGAGAGAGAACTCTTCTGTATTTCAAAAGACTGTACTATAAACAAAACCCCATATTTTTCTCTTCTACAATAAATCAACTCCCCATGCTGCTGGGTAATGTTGCTTCTCTTGTTGCTTGCTCAAGAGCTGCTTCTGGCTAATGAGAGAAGCAGCTGCTCCAGCTGGGTAAGGAGCTCCTGACAACTCCCAGATGCTTAGCAAGTAGCCTTGTTAAACAGAATAGGCAAATAGGCGGCCTCCCCTCTCCCGCTCTGCCTCTGTTGCAGTCAGAGCTAGCAGAAGGAAATGTTAGGGAAAGCAGACTGCAAGCTTGGCACATCCATGTTAAAAAGGGCACAGGGAGGCTTGTTGTTTTCTGTCCTTGGTGCATCAAATTTAAAGTCCTCTGGAAACTGATGGGCTGTCAGACTCTAGACACTTTGCAACGCTATCCTATATATAATTACTTAAAAAGACTTGTTGATGTATGGTTGGGCAGGTGAAAAAGAAGGGGCAGGTCTCCTGCACCTGTAATAATCATCTGGAAGAGGGGGTGTCATGGAAGCTGTACCTGCTGAGATCCCCTCTTCTGGGTCTTGTTTTTCACCTGGCCATTCTGTGCTGATATCTGTGGAATTGATTTCATAGCTATACAGGACTGCAGCCTTGGATTCAGTCTGCAGATCATAAGGCACAGGGAAATTTGGATATTTGAAGAACACTTTTGACAAGCAGAAGCTCCCATAATGGCATTTGGAATAGGGGCTGAGGGTTAGAATTGAAGTAATCTGTCAATCTGTCAATTTTGGTGTTTCATTTTTCTAGTTTTTATTTTCTATTCTCCCCATTTCCACATCAGTTTGCAATACTGCCCCCCCCCCAAAGGTTCTCCTGAAAACTCATCAGCAATTTAAAGCAAATTTCTCTTAATATACACATTTTGATATGCATTTTTGCCTAATGTACACATTTTTGCAAAGCAATTTCCCCATATATAATGCATGTTGTATGTTATTTCCATTAATATATTCATTTATATACACACTTCCCCCTGTTACATGCATTTTGTACTTGATTGGAGAATTGCATTGCAAAATTCAGAGATGTGTATATTTTGAAGCATGGTTATGTTTTGGTTCATGTACCGTTTTTTAATATGAGGTAGCTTTGTCTCTGAGCTGAAGCAAATTTTCTCCCCATCCCTAATATTTCTGGGTATTTCTGCACATATATAAAGCATGGATTTATGATGAAGAAATTGAGTCTTTGGACATAAAAACTGAAACTAAAATAAACAATCTAAAATAAACATATGTTTCAATATAATGGTGATATGTGGGCATGTATGGACATGTGCATTTCTTCTGTAAATGCCAAGGGAAACTTCAACAAAACAATGCAAGACAACTCAGGATATTCTCAGTAGGTTGTTGGACTACAACTCACACCATCGCTCCCCAAAGAGCATGGGCAAAGGTCAGAGATGATGGGAATTACAGTCCAACAACCTCTGGAGGGTAACACATTAGCTACTTTACATTAGGCTATTCCACCACTCCACTCAGTTTTCTGTTTTCCCCTGCAAGGGTCAGACAGCATTCCATGACCACTGAGCATGCTCAGTCCTCTTTGGAATGTTTTGACCTCTTAAAAAAAATAACCTGCAAAACTTGAGACTCCCCTAAGCCTGCTGATACCTCCCTCTTTGTAGGTGGATGGTGCCATTTTGGATACCTAAGTACTGGCACCCTGCAAATTTGCACATTCTATCATCTATCTATCTATCTATCTATCTATTTAATAAAAGTTATACACCACTTTGTTTATAAACATAGTATATACAGTATACACACAATCTCCAAAGCGTTTTATAAAAATAATAGAACAATAAAATTCCTGGTAAAAACAGTTAAAGCAATTATATTAGACAATTTTAAAAAAATCAGTGATATTATTATTATTATTTTATTTATTAAGTTTGGAAACCACCTTTCATCTGTAGATCTTAGGGCAGTTCACAACATAAAACTGCGGTATAAAACCACAATATATATATATAAAATAGGAACAAACCAATAACCCCCCCTCCCACAACCCATTTTAAAGGGCATCAGATGTCAATCAGTCCCCAGGCCCTGTTGAAGAAGAACATTTTCAGCTGTATGTTGAAGGCACCAGGCAAACCTCCCTGCATTCCACAAACAGGGAGTCACTGCAGAAAAGGACCATTCTCGTGTTGCCGCCCTCCGGACTTCTCATGGAGGAGGCCCATGAAGAAGGGCCTCAGAGGATGATCTCAGGGTCCAGAGAGGTTCATATGGAGAGAGGGTGTTCTTGAGATATTGCAGTCCTGAGCTGTTTAAGGCTTTATAGGTCAAAACCAGCACTTTGAATTGAGCCCAGAAACTAATTGGCAGTCGTTGCAGTCAGGCCAGGCTCAGTGTACAGTGGTACCTCGGGTTACATATGCTTCAGGTTACAGACTCCGCTAACCCAGAAATAGTACCTCAGGTTAAGAACTTTGCTTCAGGATAAGAACAGAAATCGTGCTCCGGCGGCGCAGCAGCAGCAGGAGGCCCCATTAGCTAAAGTGGTGCTTCAGGTTAAGAACGGACCTCCGGAACAAATTAAGCACTTAACCCGAGGTACCACTGTAATATTCTCAAACCATCTTGCCCCAGTCAGCAACCTGGCCGCCGAATTCTGCACTAGCATAAGTTTCTGAACTGTCTTCAGAGGCAGCCCTGTGTATATAATGTGTTGCAGTAATCTACAAGTCACAAGAGCATTGACATCAGTAGTTAGGTTGCCCCTGTCCAAATAGGGGTACAGCTGAGCCACCAGGCGAAGCTGGTGGAAGGCCTCCATGCCACTGAGGCCATCTGAGCCTCAAGTGACAGCAAAGGATCCAGAAGTACCCTCAAGCTATGACCCACTCCTTGAGAGGGAGTATAACCTCATCAAGAGCAGGCAACCTCCCAGCCATCCAGTTTAGGGAACCACCCACTAACAGTGCCTCTGTCTTATCTAGATTAAGCTTCAGTTTATTGTCTCTCATCCAGACCATTACTGAGGCAAGACAATGATCCAGCACATCCATTGCCTTACCTGCAGATGTAAAGGAGAAGTACAGCTGTGTGTCATCAGCATATTGCTGACAACATACTTCAGACCTTGGGATAACCCCACTCAACGGTTTCATGCAGATGTTAAACTGCTTAGGGGATAAAATCAAACCCTGAGGAGCTCCACATTGAAGGCTCCATGGGGCTGAAGAACACTCCCCAAGCAATACCTTCTGTAAATGTCCATCCAAGTAGGACCAGAACCACTGTAAAGCAGTGCCACCCACCCACAACTTGGACAGCCACACCAGAAGGATTCCGTGGTTGATGGTATAGAAAGTGGCTGAGAAGTTGAGGAGAATTAACAGGGACACATTCCCACTCCCCTCTCCTGACAGAGGTCATCATGCAGGGTGACCAAAGCAATTTCTGTGCCAAAACTGGGACTAAACCCTGATTGAAATGGATCTAGGGAATCATTTTCCTCCAAGAGTGCCTGGACTGGATCTAGTCTGCGATTTAAAACTAAAAACAGATTCAAACATGCTTCATTCTTGGGTAGGCTTATCTAAACAAACATGTTTTAAGCAGGCACTTAAACACATGTCCTCCTGTGACAAATGCAGTGGTGTCAGTGCCCTGGCTATTCCTCCTGAACCCCTGACCATTCACCTTCTGTTGGAGCAGAGAGCTATGTGTGCCATACTCCTGCACACTCTCAAGTAATCTGCTGCTCTAAGCAGTGCTAGAGGATGCTATGCCGATTTGGCTGCCATCCCATCAAGTTCTGTGCATGGAAGAGGGGAAGCGTCATTTCACCCTTCACCTCAGCCAGCAAAATGTCTTGGGCTATCCATTTCTAACCAGGAGAGAGTTCTGCCAGCACTGTCAGGAAGTTATGAAATCACTATCTTGCCCAGCAAGAGGAGACTCCAAAGAGCTACTTCAGGCATCGGGCAGAGTTGACAATATTTTTCTTTTCACTTTTTCAAAAGAACAGCCTATGCATTATCACGAAGTGCAATGGAAAATATCCCCCATTTCAAAATGGGTTTGCATAGGCATAGGGCAGTGCTATTAGAAAATCAAGACCGAATGATCCTTAAACACATGGGTCAATGCTTAACACCATCTACTAATATTCCAAAAGTGAATGTATACATGCGTAATATCAGGACTGACCACTTTTGCTAGTTTCTTCTTTCCTGATTTATTTAGTAGTTCAGCCCCATATGCTACTATTTGTCAACTGGCCACTGGGACTACTGTACTTAATGCCCTGTGAAATCCAAGCAAGTTTTCCACAAGTAGTCCAAGATGCCAGAAGCATACAACTGCTGGTTTTGACTTCCAGCCAGGCACCTCCTGTCACTGTCACGCCTGCTTCTTGGAATTTCCTTCTGTCTGATTTGCTTACCATGTTTCACACCTTGAGTTTCATGGAAAGTAAGGTGTGCCACTAGCAGGTGGAAAATCAGAGCTTGGTTTTTCCTCTTATGAGAAATGTCATATCTATAGGCTGCAGCTATTAAGCCATGTTTCCTGTTCTTTGTATCCATTGCTGCCGGGCCTCCAGCAGTAAACCTAGCCTTGCTTGTCAGTTTTGCATTGGAGTACACATTGCTTCACTGCTTTAATCTCTTGATAACCACCCTGTCATCAAATCAAGGGTGGAAATAGATAATTGGTTATGTGAGCCAAGAGGTTATGCTTCCTCTTTCCAAATGCAATGCTTTGTCTATGTGCTTAGCATAATTTTTATTTTATTTTTTGAATTTGGTAGTTCCATTTGCATTATTCACCCCCACCCCCCACCCCTGGAAACAATATAAAAGAGTAAAGCTCAGCCCATAGTTTAACTAGGATTATGCAAGCACATCCTTGAGTCTCATTTACATGAGGGATGGCAGTGGTCAGCTGGCTTAACTGCAGATGTGGGGTGGCAGACTACCCTGTTATGGGATCCGTTAAAGCCCTGTGTGGTTGCTGAGGCCTCTTTCCAGGTTCTAACCTGGAGCTACAACCAAACAGGAAGTGATCTACTGACAGCACACGATACTCTCAAGCACAGTGTCCCCGTGCTAATAAAAACTAGAGTGCAGACTTTTTTGGTTGTTACTGGAAAAGACTGGAAAGCAACAGTCACTTGAAACTGTAATATTGCTACTTCTGTTCAAATGGATTCTTCTTTCTTTTGCTTTATAATATTTCTGAATCCTCTAATACTTCTAAAATGAGTTTTGTAAATTTCTCTTGCTATCTCATTGTTGAGTATGATATCCCTATGGTAATAGTGGCCAAACTGGGTAGAAATAAAAAAGGAATGGGTGGGTGGGGCACACCCCACTACAAGCTTTGGGTGAGCCTAAATCCTTGAGAGTGTCTTCTTCCAAAAACATGTGTTGGACTGGATACAGTTTTCTTCTGTCTTGTAGAAAACACTCTCCTGGAGGTGATCTGATTGTCCCAAAGCTTATCCCAATTTCCTATTCACTTCTGGTTTTTGTTAGCACGGGGACACCATGCTTGACCGTGTTGTGTGCTGTCGGTTGATCACTTCCTGTTTGGTTTTACCTGCAGGTTAGACATTGCACTTTTTAGAATGTTGTTTCTTATGCTAGTCTGATAGTTTCTTTCAACTATTTTTGAAAGTTCAACCTTATTTTAACTGGACTAACAAGGTCTCATGCAGCATCCTTGTGCATTGTTCACTGGTATTTTGATTGCATTTTGTTGTTTAGTCTTTTAGTCGTGCCCGACTCTTCGTGACCCCATGGACCAGAGCACGCCAGGCACTCCTGTCTTCCACCGCCTCCCGCAGTTTGGTCAGGCTCATGTTTGTAGCTTCGAGAACACTGTCCAACCATCTTCTCCTCTGTCGTCCCCTTCTCCTTGTGCCCTCCATCTTTCCCAACATCAGGGTCTTTTCCAGGGAGTCTTCTCTTCTCACGAGGTGGCCAAAGTATTGGAGTCTCAGCTTCACGATCTGTCCTTCCAATGAGCACTCAGGGCTGATTTTCTTAAGAATGGATAGGTTTGATCTTCTTGCAGTCCATGGAACCCTCAAGAGTCTCCTCCAGCACCATAATTCAAAAGCATCAATTCTTCGGCGATCAGCCTTCTTGATGGTCAAGCTCTCACTTCCATACATCACTACTGGGAAAACCATGGCTTTAACTATTGATTGCATTAACTTCTCTCAAAGGCAAGGTAGTTACTGTTTTCAGACAAAAAGGAGGTCCTAGCAATTCTAGTCTCCAAGAAGAAGGGCCGCTTCTTAGGTGCTGTAGTTGTGATGATTCTGGGGATTCCATTTCTGATTTTTCCTACCTCTTCACTTGCAAGTAGGAACCTGAAGCAGTTGCTGCTCAAGGTTGGTGACAAAGGTTCAGCAGCCCTTTGGGAGGAACCTCTGTTCAGGTTGTCTGGCTTGATCACAGGTCCCTGGAAAGACTACTTTCCCCAACTAAATCAAGACCACAATCCTATATACCAGGACTGTAACCTTTGGCTCTTCAGATGTTGTTGACCACTGGCTATGTTGGCTAGCACTGACGGGACTTGGAGTCCAACAACATCTACATGGCATTTGTACTATTCACACATAATTGGAAATAAGCTCCATTGAACACAGTGGGATTTACTTCTAAGTAAACATGCACTGGATTGTGTAGCAACAGATCTGTTGTGACATAAGCTTCCATGGTCTAGGTTAGTTGTGTCCAACCCTCTTGAACAAATCCAATCCATCGACAGTCTTATTATTAGTGTAGTGACTATGAAAGGGTTGATCTAGCCAACGGTAGTACACACTTGTTTTCTTAAATTAGATTACAAACTAATCTGCTTTTTGGTGGCTTTATTTGTTGAAAGCTGCTCTTGCTTCTATCTGCCCAAAGTTCTTGGCGTTATTAAGATGCCAACAGTTGCTTAGAATCCTTTCAGACGTTCACCACTATATGCATACTGCTTATGCTTACTGGCCCTGGAGAGAGATCCTCATATAAGGAAGTACTGTAGGTAACTTATCTTTCAAGCTTGATTGTGAGGGAAGCTGTAACACAGAAACAACTTAGTAACTAAAAACAGGGTATCAGCAATGAGAAAACTAGGAGGAAGCCTTGCTGTGTTCCTTTTTCAGCCTGATCTCATGGCTTGTGATATCTTTTGCTGACACTGTTGCGCCATATCCAGAGCCGATGGCTGTTGTTGGTATCATGGAGGCAACTCACACTTTTGTGGTAATACAACTGGCAAAGCTAGCACACTATGGACCTAATCTTAGAGGCATGCACTGCTTTGTACGACCATTTTATTAATGAGCATAAGCCAGTGATGGGGAACCTGATGGCCTACAAGTCCCATAATCCCTGACCATTGGCCATCCTGGCTGGGACTAGTGGGAGGTGGGAGTCCGGCAACATCTGGCGTGCTGTCAGTGGCGTGCTGTCAGTGGACTAGGGCGACTAGGCTAGTCCCCTAAATGTTCCCAGCCGAACCTTCCTGGTTCTTGCTTCTTCCATTATTCTTTTTATTAAGCTGCTTTTTTTTGCACACTCCATACTTTTTTATTGTTCCCTGTTTTTATTTTGATGCATTTTATTATTGCTAGCTGCCTTGGGCATTCTTTTACGTAAAGACAGATGAAAGTATTCTGATGAAACAAAGTAAGAAGCCTCTGCTAGTTTCCAAATTGCTATGGAAAATACAGGAAATGTGTTTCAAAATATGAGCCGAGAAAGCCAACACCTCTTCTGTTGCATCAAAATGAGAGCAAGACAAAGCCACGTGGGAACACCAATTTCTATGTAATGGGCTACACATCTTCCCCTACACTAAGTCACTGCCTTCTTCGCCTATCCCAGTGTTACTCTCTCCACGATTTCAGCAACCTGACAGTGATCTTTCCTCCATGGCCAGCTGACCAAGCAGAGTGTATTATCTCTGCTTCTCCAGGTTCTATATCGGCTGCAGAGACAACCCCCCCCCCAACTACCTCTGTTAGTATGGAGCTAAGCCCTACTCTGCCAGTCTGATCTGTTGCTGCAGCACAAGCTTTTCTCAGCTTGGCTTCCTCCTTGTGCACCTTTCTTGGCACACAGTGTGTGTGTGTGTGTGTGTGTTGTGTAATATGCATGTGGCCTGCACACCAGCTTTCGCCCCACCAGCATCCACTATGCATTCCCCTATTTCTTTCCCCTGAAGGAATTTGACCCTCAGGGGGGTACAGATTCCCATGCTGCAGTTTAAAACCAAGTATATATCAAAGTACAATATGACTATAAAATGCCTTCTACTCATATGAGAAACATTTTACTGACAAAAAAAAAAAAGGTATTGTGCTTTGCTAGAAATAAGGCAGTGTAGCACTGTGGAAAATGAACACTGGCTGCCTTATTTGCCTTCAATTCCAGTGTAAGGTGCTGGCACTGATCTTTTAACACAGAGAAAGTTGATGCTGCCTTGTCTCATGAAACCAAACCTTGTCATTTGCTTCAGCTCACCCAGACTTCTTTCTGTGTTTAACTGAAGTAAGGCTACTATATAGTGGAATCATGACACATGTGGATTCCTCAAATGATTATTCAAGGCAAAGAGTAGCTGATGAATTAAATAATTGTAAGGTGTGCATTTTTCAGTCACTCAGCAACCTTTATGCTCTTTTTATACATTGGTTTTACGAAGCAAAACTTCAGAATCCCTGTGAGTAAAAAGTAAACACCTGGCTTCCCTGAACCTTATTTGTTGGTTTAAAGTTACAATATCAACTTAAACCACAAACATAATTCCCCCTTCATAATTGTCACTCTGTCACCTGACACACCCAAACCATCCCTTTCCCACCTCCAGCCTAGTATTCCACCAGCATAGTTCAAGTATCACTTTCAACATCCACAATTATGACTTCCTTTGAAGGGAGATGCTCGGTCTTCAGGAAGCACAATTTATTAGCTGCCTAACACATGTCTGCCTGCCTTCTTACAAATCACAATTGCAGAAGCCAAAGCATAATTACTAAGCACAACTATCCCTAAGGACATCAAGGCTTAAATACTGGCATGTGGCAAAGCAACACCAGGAGCACTTTTATTCTCTTTGTAAAGTACGGGGTTGATGCCATCTTCACCATGGGACTGAACACTGGTGATCCTTCGCAGGAAGTAAGCCTCAGTGGTGCACCACTGTTATGTTTTGAGACATCATTTGTCACCATAGTAGTCCTTGGCATGAATCTGCAGAATATCTCCACAAAGAGGATAAAGATAAATCATTGGCTCTATTCTTGCCATGTCAGATCTTAACAACACCCACTGCTGCTTCTTTGCTGCTTCAGAAATACTGAGCCCTAAGGGTGATACTGGTGGCTCTGTAATTCTTTTAATGTTGATGCTTTGGTGTTTTGCAGCAGAAAAGGTGTTGGCTTCTTTGATTCCGCAATCAAAAAGTTAAAAGGCATTTTTGTGCATTTTTAGCAAGTTTAGAATAAGCAAAAATTGGTACATCTTCCAGTGCAATCAGAACATTTTTAGAAAATTGAAGTTTTTCCCTTGAATTACAATAATCAGTAAAGGCAGCATTAAAAGTATCCCATACCATAAAGCCAGAAGTCATATAACCCACAAAAAAGATCTAGTTATCATTTTTGTTGCAACACAAACCTCCAAAACAAATTCATTAAAATTAGAAGAGTGAAAAGGTAATAGCAAATAAGGGATAGCATTTCTTATGTTTATTAGTAACCTGATCTAGTATTTAAGATATAATGGTGCACTGACATTGCTAGCTAGTACTACCAGCACTATTGTGGCAACAATTGCCAACTTGGAAAAGGGGAGCATGGAAATTCAAGAAACAGCTTATTGACTTTCATAACTAGCTACATAATTTTAAAAATTGTAAATTGCTTCTATTTTATGGCTTGCACTAACCATTAGCCTAGATTCTATTGCCATTTTATCAATGTAGTAGGTACCCTGAGAGAGAGCTATCCTGACTGAGTGAATACATCAAGTTCAATCCAACCTCAAACCGTGCATCAAATCCTGATGGCTGTTTGAACAGACCAACATGTCTTCTCTTACATATTATACACTGATAAGCATAGTCAGAGAGACTTTTGTATGCAGAACCAATACACATATCCATACACCATCACTGCCTGTAGAAAGATAAATTTATTTGTTTTACAGGTTCAGATTTTACTCTCAGTAATGAAATCCAAGAATTTCTTCATCATAAAAACTTGCTTTACATATTATTTACAGGTATCCAAAGATATACATAATGTCACTGCTATATCTTCTCACAAGACAACAGAGGGAGGGGGAAGCTTACTGCAATGACATACATTCAAAAAGAGTAAATTGTGGATATGCACAGTGTTTTTGGCACAGCTAACTCATTGTTAAATTCTGGCCCAAATTACAGAAACTAATGGTGTCAAATGTGACAAGGAATGACCAAAATCAGGGTGGGCACTGTAAATATTCTTTGGCAATTTGCAGCAGACTGATATAAGCAAGGAAAGAAATTAACAAGTAAAAAAAATAGAACATAAAACTCTCCCCTTTGCTCTTGTAATTGTCATTTACTGTACCAGAATTCTTTTGGTAAGCTCATGATTCTGAATTTCATTTGCCAGTACTCTCCAGATGATTCCAACCACACAGAAGTTTACTACCTAGAATCTCTCTTTCGCCACACACCCTCTTCTCTAGCAAACCAAAAATGTCCGAATTGTAGAACTGTGTGCATTAGTCAAAAGCATTACTGAAATATATTGCACATGTTCATGGTCTTCATAATAGAAATTTGAGGACTACAGCAAAGCAGGAAAAAGCTTCTGGTATTCCAATGACTGTGAATATCATCCTGGTGCCTTTTTACTTTATTAGCTCACAGCAGAAAGCATGTTTTTCTCAAAAACAAGCAATAAGAAATCAATTAGTTTACTCTTGTTATGAGCTTTTTGAATCTATTACAGATTTGATCTAAGAAATAAAAATACTGTTTAATAGCAGCATGATCTGCAATACTTTACTACACTGATTTGTGGCATTTATAAAAAGCCATTTGCAAAATATATTAAGTTTGGTTCCATTTTAAACCAAAAAAATAATGGGCTTTCCATTCCATAAGAAAATACTCTTTTGAAAAGGAACACCTGGACACTTAACTTCGCCAATCAATGTTTAGGGACAAAATTAGGTTAAGGGTTTGAAGGAACAGTATACCATATATATTAAACAGCACCTAGGCAGCTGCAGGATCAAGAAAATGAGTCCATGAATTTTATTTTTCTGCATATTTGTTTTGCAATTTGTTTGTATTATCACACTGCCATACAACAATTGTCACAGTCATTTATGCAGACAGTCATGCCATATCTTATAATGGGGGGAGGGGAACAGGTTAATCAGTGCATATTAAATTAATACTTTCCTGCCCTTTGCTGCTATATGCAGCCAAACACAATCCATTTACATTACCAAAAAAATGTAAATTGACAATTTTACTTATGTTTAAAATGAATACATCACAGTGGATTTGGACTATAATTATCAAAATGAAATTAAGCCTTTAAAAATAGTACAAGTCGTATTTCTTAACTTACCTTAGAATTTGAGTATACCATTTTAAAACACACACTGTAATGTATATCTTATAGTTCATATTGAGAAAAAATCAGTTTATGTGATTCCGTTATATGGTGATGATCCAACCCAACATTTATTGTGTTTAATTGTCAATTAACAAGTTGTGGAGACACCCACCTTCCTAAGAGAGAAAGGGAAGACTGTGGCTATAGTTTTTGCAGCTGCCAGTTGTTCTAATGGTTATTTCATAATGTACTTAACATGTGTGATTAAAAAGCATGTTTGGGAAACCCCTTGACTTTTCTATGCTTATCTTTTTCAGCTATACTTTTAATTCCATTTTAAGCACACACACACCCCCAAACCCCTGAGGTGCATTTCTAGAAGCTTTTGAGGACAACTATGCAGACAGCTTCCTAGACTTTCAGTTATTCAAGTCCAATGAGAATGAGGCGACAAAGGTGTGACAGCAGAAAATTCTAGGAAGGGTTTTTAATATGGTCCAGTGTTTCTCCCTATTGATTATAGTGCTACTTAGATTGGTTCCCTCAAAGTCAGAAGTATTCCTTTTATTAAGGATTTGGTCACTGGAAAGAGAGGCCCAAAGCTTCTAAACAGCTGTTTTACAATATTTATGGTATGCCATATGCCACAGCAGTAGACCACTGCTTTCCCCGCAACTCCAAAGACTATGAGTACACACGCATACAAATTCTAAAAAGGTAAGACACTTTATTGAATTTGATAAATTAAGAGACTATGTACTGGACTTTTATGTATCACAGGTACTTGTAAACAGAGACACTGGGTCCTTTCCATGGAAATCCTGATAATGTTCAGCAAGAAGTTATTTTCCCACGCGCTGTTCACAGTTTGAATAGTGACGGAGGGCAGAGAAGAATTCTTCATAACTGATGTTCACATGTGAAGGCAAAGAACTGGGAAAACACAATTGGAAAGAAGCAGTTAATATCCAAGTAGCATTATCCTAATCCAAGTAGCATTATACTAATCCTTGCCTTTGAACAATTTCATTGGTTTATTCTCAAGCTGATACACAGCATATCGCAGACATAACTCTGGACAAACCATGAAGTCAGAGAAATCTAACTGAAATCAAAATTTTATTGATCAAGTGGATCGGCAAACTTAAATGACTTAACATTAGAATAGATGACTACTTAGAACCGACCGGCTCTGCACAGTATTGGGACTACTAAACAGAAGGGAGAAAAGTAGAAAAATGATAGGAGACATTATTGCTCCAGCTACAGGTGCAATACTATTCAATACTACTTCACAGGTTCACTTTCACATAGCTTTTCCGTTGACAAGACAGTCAAGTATGATATGACACACCTTTCCAGGTAATGCTTTTGTTAACCTTCTACTGAAGGGAAGTCAAGCCAAACACATGCTTTCTTGTATCAGTTTTGGCACTGTCTTACTACATTAACAGCTCTTCAACTAACTTCTGTTTTCAAGGATAGTTATAATTCCATATGTGGAATGATTCAGAAATCCAAACCCCATTCTAGAGAACTTCAGAAATCCAATCTTCATTCCTCAGCCAGAATTTAGTTTCAACCATTTCCTTTAATTCTAAAGATTTGCATAGTGACAGATGAGAGTTAATCATGGATTGTATGAACCAAGTCATTATTTGACTGTACTGAGCTGGTTACAGTAAGTAATTTTCTGATACCACAGAACTATTCACACAGGAACACTTGTATGGAAGATACTGAATTTAGTGTGCCTTTTACATGAAACAGTACTTTAGAGTGTTGTGCCTGATCGACCTGGCCCTTTAAGAAACACACAACAGGGCAGATTCCAAGAAAATTTACAAAGCATGACTGATGCATGTTAAGATTACAGAATCAAGATTACAGTGTGGAAGCCTGCCAAAAAGCCCTACAACCTAAGTGCTGATGAATAATGCACAAGCATGACTGGAGTGAAGGGGGAGATTTGCTGTGTAGCTAATGTTTATGGGAAGACCATCTGTAACTTCCAGAGATACTTAGCACTTTTTATTCCCAGGTCTAAATCTTAATTCTTTGAGTTAAGCCATGCTTATGCAGGAACCATTAATTGAATGGGTTCAGTTGCTCTGGAAGGCAACTTACACCTGGTGATTGCCACAGATGATGTCATCCTAGACCAGTGGAGAATCAGCAGCTTGCAAACCAGCCCACAGCACCTGCTCCTTGCCACTCTCCAGCAATTAGGTCAGGAAGAAAGGCTTTCTTTCAAGCCTAACTGCTGCACAAGGAGCACACGTTTTTTGGACAGATCAAATCTAGGGTGGGGAAATCACTCCCTCTGGTAATTATTCTTGGAAAACAAGCTAAAATCTTTTAGGAGAAATTGGTCTCCTCAACTGTAGCTATGCCCACTTTTGTCCTAGCCATGCCTGCTGCTGGAATGTGGCTTCTGGAAGGTTGCCCAGGAGGAAATACAGCACTTGGGCAGAAAAAGAAAACACTACCCCTCCCCTCCCCTTGACCTTTCTATAGCTTTTAACACAGTGGGTCCCATAATATTAGACAGGCTTTTGCTTCTGATGCAGGCTTTTTTTTTGCTCTGCTGAAGAATATTACTATGCTGAATGGGGATCTGTCTTATGGGTACAGTGAAGCTCTGTTAAATCAGTATCTAGCAGCAAAGTACCTCTCATTATGATTGGGTTCCTATAGCCAAGTAACCCCTGGGGTAGGAGACACACTACTTCTACTTCACACATACACTCATGAAACCAGGCTTGAAGTGCAATATTTATTTTCTTCCCCCACTGGAATGGTATAGAGAACATATTCTTGGTATACACTTGGTAGAACTAAGCCTGCTGCTGATCTGCTTTGTAGTGGTAGCAGGCTTCAATTCTCTAACCTACGATTTAAAAAATCTAGATGTTTCAAACTATTTTAATTCATGCTAAAGGGTGAAGTTAGGAATAGTAATCTCTGTAACCAATTTCAAGTTCAGATCTATGTGAGGGTAGATATTCTACATCTATTAACATGGAAAACTAGGATGTGATCTCAATGGGCAACATGAAGGTTATTTGGGATCAGAATGTCCTGCAACATCTTTCAACAGTCTTTTGGTATTCAGAGTAACAAAATAAATGGCTTTCCTTCTCTTATTACAAATTTATTATACTCCTAACAAAATAATAATTATTTTTCCTTTCACAAGTTGACCACACATTTTGCACCTTTATAAAAAGTGGGAAACTATATATCAACTAAAGGAAAAGAAACTGTCAGAATGCTTTTAATAGGGGCTTTTGAGAACTATTATTATTTGGGGCATGATGACAAGAAGAGCATATTCACTGATAAATGTAACTACTGAAAATCACACATGAAAGTTTGAACACAAAGGGTCAAAGCCACTTGCAATACAAAGTAAATGTTCCAAGTTACACACAACTATGTATAGTAAACTTACACAATCTCTGTCAATCGGATCTGCCATGGAAGAAATCCTAATACACTGTCCACAGGACCAAACTTTAATATTAATTCTGGGTCAGGAAAGCCATTAGTACCTAAAGAGAGTAATAGTTTGGGGTTGTAGAATTAAGACCATCTTGTTACATTAGAGCTTTAACACATCTTCACATACAATGTGCATTTCTTACAAATTATTTTCCATAGAACAGTACCAAATATTTTAGAGAGGACATCACTTAGGCCCCATAAAAATGACCTCAAACAATTTGACAGTTAACTACTGTGTGCAAATTTAGTTGGTATATAAAGATAAATATTACAATTACAATTTTGATTATCCAGTTTGAACAGTGCTTAAAAAAATTATCATTCTTTGGTCTTTATGATAGTTTAACTGAAACACTGCCGTGTCCACTGACTTTGGAATTTACTGAAAGCAAGTATGCTTATTACTACTTTGCTCATTTAGAGCAAAGGAAATCGGAATCTCTGTTAGCTTTATTTTATTGCTATTTCTAGCATCCAGTTTACAGTAAAAGACTGCAAATTCAACTGTTCAATCAGTGTTTTAAGCTTCCAGTGTTTTCAGAACCACCATGCAGTGGCTGTAGTTCAAAGTGCAACCTTCTAAGCTGCTTTGAGAGCCAAACGCATAAAAGGACGTGTCATTATTTTTTGTTGTGGTAATAGTGCCCATGGCTAAAGAAAGCAAGGTACAGTTTCATTTTAAAGAAGACATGTCACATCTCCAGCAAGTGTTTCAAGAAAGTCAAAAAATTATTTAGCTGTTCACTCAATTCTTTTTCACATTGCACACATGCCTTCTTTGAATCACAACCCTTGTCTTGATTTCAAAAAAGGTGATTGTACTATCAGCAGTAATTGCTGTTACTGCATGACATATTCCTTCTTCAGGCTAACTTGAAGGTGGAGGTGTCCAAAGCAGCCAGAATTTGCTACTGCCATGCAGTTTGCTCCCGTTTGTAGTATGGATCTTTTATCTGACGTTATGTTGAACTTCAGAAGCCCTTCCGAGCAGTATGAAATCTGCTTTCAAATGCCTCCAAAGCCCTATACAGGTCTGTATTGGCCCACACCTGTGTTCCACTTTGTGCTATGGCAGACATTTATCTTTTAACCTGACACAGTAATTAATGGCAGCCAGGAACATACATTTGTGACATCAGTGTATATATCCACAGTGAACTTGAACATTTCCTCATCGAGCTGTAACATAGCTAAACAAAAGCAGATAAAACAATTCTGCTCGCTAAAATGAAACACTGCCAAATGGTAAATTTAGTGAGGCATTACAGTTTGTTTTTAACAGCACTTAATGTAACAATCTCCTGGCACTACTTAATAAAAAAAGCAGTTGCACTACAGCTGTCAAAATAAGTTTCCCCTGAAATTCCTTTATAGCCAAATTTCAATTGGCAATTGAATAAAATTTACCTCAGATGGCTTGGCTGAAGCAATTCTCTCCAAATTACTTTATGTGCTATAACAAATAATGAGTCACTCACGTCCCACAAGCAATTAAATTTCTTTGAAATGCACAACACTACATAGCATACACCAAAACACTTGTGGGAAATAGATATTCTGTGAAGCAGCCCTCAGAATCTGCCAGTTTGAAGACTGTGCACAATGGGTATGAGCTCTAGATACAAATGTGTTTGGGTCTGGGAAAATTACTGTCACCTGATTAGCCACACCCCCCACACCACTTTTCATGAGGGGTAAACAACTTCAGCCATCATACTTACTAGTTAATAAGTTTTCCAAGACGTCCATATCCAGATCTGTGCATTTTTTTTGTTTTTGTGCTACTAAGTGGCAAAATTTCTGAGCTGCTTTTACTATATCTGTCTTCCCATCCTCTGAAGACAGCACATTCAGTGTAGATTGGCAATTTAAAACTGCAACAAAAAAGAAAGAACTTAAAGCAACTAAATGGAAATGGAAGAAGTCAGCTTTACTTGAAGTTCACCTCTCACTTGCAAACAGGATAAACATCATTCTCCCAAAGCCAGTGAAGGCTCCCAGCAGCAAGGTTATTTTAAATTTAATTTACAAAATGAACCTTCTGTAAAGAATCACAAGAAACGCTTGCTAAAATATTAATAGTTCAGTAAAAGTTTAATATCAAAACTTAAAACATTTAACTAAAACTGCCAGTCATTTCTGTAAAATAAGGCATTCACACTCAATTCCAGCTATCAGCATATGCTGAGATGTTCATGGGATTTATTATACTCATGGAGATACCCATTAATTCCCATGCAGGGAGTTAATCAATGTTTGTGGATCAGATTTGGGTGTCCAGGAACTTTCTAGTTCTCAATAACAGTACAGGATTTTCAAAATAAGAAATCTTACCTTGATCTGTTTTATCTTGATTTGCAAACTTCACTGTATATTTGGAACAGTCAAGATTTAACAATTCCTGCTGCTGCTTTAGGATTTCATCCATTAGCCTTGAATTATTTCTCTTGAAAAAACCTTGCAAAGAGAAGAGAAAGAAGTACTGGCTAATTGATCATCATTTTCCAGGTAATCTATGTCAGTATTTTTATAGATCTCTAGAATCATATAAATAGTTTAATTATTTTTCTTTTTAAAAAAATCCAAGGAGATTTGGGCATCATTTACCCCCTGAAGAAAAACATGTAGAGGCTAGCCATCTTACAGAAACTTGTATGAATTTTCAATTTGACATCAAATAGTTGAAGTTCTCATACCAAACCATGGTTTTTGCTACTCTCTCTCTCTCTCTCTCTCTCTCTCTCTCTCTCTCTCACACACACACACACACACACAGAGGAAACAATGGTTTGTCTGCTTTTGTTTTGTTTTCAGCTGATGCAGTAGTTCCTAGAATTACGGAACATTAATTCATGTATCATGCCAAATAGTAGCTAAGCTTCCTTAAGCACAGCTTTCAGCCATCTGAATTTGAGAAAAGCGAACTACAGTTTGGCAACAGATACCACAAACAGATACGACTGGAGATTAGTAATCCTGCTGAAATCAACTACAGTGGTGCCTCGCAAGACAAAATTAATCCATTCCGCGAGTCTCTTCGTCTTGCGGTTTTTTCGTCTTGCGAAGCACGGCTATTAGCGGCTTAGCGGCTATTAACGGCTATTAGCGGCTTAGAGGCTTTAAGAAAAAGGAAACAAACTCGCAAGAACTCGCAAGACGTTTCGTCTTGCGAAGCAAGCCCATACGGAAATTGGTCTTGCGGAACGACTCAAAAAACGGAAAACTCTTTCGTCTTGCGCGTTTTTCGTCTTGTGAGGTACCACTGTACTATATCCAGCTAATATAAACAGAATTAATTATGTTCCAATTATTCCACCTTCAAGGATTAAAAAATTAAAAGCAGATCATCTTTTAAACAGTAATCAGATGGCCCAGCCTAATTTAATATAAATAGCAGAGCATCATGTATGCTACCCTAAGCTCTTTGAAGGAAGGGCAGAATAAAAATGTAATTAACAGAAGAAAAAACAATAAGATTAAAGTTCCAAAGTGAAAGTATGGATTTCTATTTGCAATTTTTTAATATAAACGTTATTCTTGCAATTTTATACTGCATTTATTTTGTGTAGCTGCTTGATTGTCAGTAGTCTTGATTTTAAAGGTGAACTGAAGAACTTGAAGACATCATTAACACATGTTCAAGTTTATTTTTGCCCAATTTGAAAGTGTCAGGTGGGTGACATTTTTTGAGCTTTCCCAAACAGCCAATCTTAAGGCATGGATTTCCATGTGGGATCCTACGGGTAGAGTTTCATGTATTGCTAAGTTGGGTATGGCACTCCAAAAAGGTTTCTCGGGGGGGGTATGGGAAGAAAGGGAATATATGTTGCATAAACAGTCTTCTGTTTCTACAACTTTATATCCAACCATTTGTTACTACCAGAATCCACAAGTGCATGTCCAGGATACAAAAACTCTACTGAAGGTACACCTAAGACTTTGGGCGTATCTAACAGTTTTTGACGCCCTGCCCCCACCCCAAAAGACTGCATTAACTGGAGCTGCATTAACTACTAACAACTACTGTCACATGACCAAAGTGCTGATTGAGACATCCAACCCCAAAGTACAGAGTGAGTTGCATGGCTCTTGGAACCCAGCCAATTCTTTCAACACTTTTACCCAAAATGATTTATTTATTAGAGTTTAACTTGGCAGCATTATGAACTCCAGGTTATGTAGTCTACCTTAAAACCAGGACTGAATTGTCATGTAAATGAGGCCAATGGGTGCTAAATCTAGCTAAGTCTCAGCCTTTGTTTTAAATAAAAACAAAGAAAAAACAAACACATGCTGCTGGGCACAGACCAGAACTACTGTTAACCAAGCTGTACTTGTCTGAACAAGTAGCAGCAGCTGTAGAGGTGACTTTGCACAATAAGATGTTATGACTCCCACAGACCTTGCAGTTGAACCTGGCAAATAAACTTTGAGTACTTTCTGTAAGAACAGTCCTGCTGGATCAGACCAAAGGCCCATCTAGTGCAGCATCCTGTCCTCACAGTGGTCACCTGAAAGCAGAACCTGAGTATAACAGCATTCTGATCGCATTCACACCACTTGCCTTTCTTCGCAACTGGTATTTGGAGGCATGCTGCCTTCAACATGGAAGGTACTGTCCAGCCACCATGGCTCCATCAATATATTTAATCTTCTTTTAATCCAAGTTGGTGGCCAACACTACATCCTACAAATAAACTATGCACAGTGTGAAGTGACTCCTTTTGTCTGTCCTGAATGTTCCAAAATCTGTCCAAGTTAAGTGGTTCCCAACTGTACATATGTGACTATATAGGTATGACACACCAATCAACTGCTACTGTGCTATAAAAATAGGCTAAAGACAAGGCCAGGTGCAGCTTTTCTGGTTTGAGTGCCTCACGAGCTGCTGTTATTGTTATTGTTATTTACTTGTACGCTACCCATCTATGTAACTGGGTTGCCACAGCCACTCTGGGCAGTTTCCAACAGAATATAAAAAGCACAATGAAACATCAGATATTAAAAACTTCATGATACAGAGCTATTCATTACTATCAGAGTTAATATTTCTTAGCTTTCTGAAAACTGGAGGCACCATATTTTCTTTATGTGCAGTTGTTTGTCAACTTTATTAGCCCCCCTCTCAAAAAAAAAAAAAAAGTTTAGCAAGCATATAATTTATGTTTTCCTTTATATTGGTTCCAGCAATTTTTTTAGTTTTTAGTTTCTTTAAAACTTTTAGTACTCAAATTATTTTCTTGAAACCATTCCTACCCCTTCTTAGGGCTAGCATTACAGAAATGTTCCTTTGATCTCTAGGGGCCTAAGATATAAAGTTAATATGAAAATGGTTTATATATTTTTGTACCAGGTATTTGCCTGCAAATAAAGAGTTGTTATGCTTTCAGCAGAATAAACTAATTGCCTTTTCTGCATTAGGCAGAGAAGTGTCCAACAGGTTTTCAATTATAAATCATCTTGTAGAAGCCTTGCTGTGTGGGAGTGCTATCCATTAAAGCCTACAGAACTTTTGTTCAGCCCATACAAATAGGTCAAAGTTACTTTCACAGAAGATAACATTCCCTAAATTGTTATTAGTCATCCATTAAAGCCTATCTCAGTATTGGCGTCTTTAAAATCTGAGTTGTATAAAAAATTTAGAATTGTGACATGTTGAGGCTTAGATTAATGTATTTAATACAACTGTAGTTCTGTTACATACAATTATGTTTCATTTTAATGTGTATTTCTTACGAAAGTTAATTGCATCTTTTTAAAAAGTAAGCAGTCTTTTTAATATTCAGTTTTAAAAGTTGATTGGTTCATGAATATTTAAGAAAAAAATCACAATAGTATTATTATGCATTTACCATCCTATAATTAAACAGGAACATTATTTTTTTCAACACATAAGCAATTTTATAATGCTTCTCATTTCTGCTAGTACAGTGGTACCTTGGGTTACAGATGCTTCAGGTTAAAGACTCCACTAACCCAGAAATTGTACCTTGGGTTAAGAACTTTGCTTCAGGATGAGAACAGAAATCGCACAGCGGTGGCGCAGGAGGCCCCATTAGCTAAAGTGGTACCTCAGGTTAAGAACAGGTTCAGGTTAAAAATGGACCTCCAGAACGAATTACCGTAAGTTCTTAACCAGAGGTACCACTGTATAGCTTCTGGATCTGTCTGAAGTTCTGTTTCCACCTTGCTCTTGATAGTCAAGCTTCTAATTTATACATAAAAGACATTTGAAATTGAGGAATCCCTATGTGTACTAGTCAGTCTCTCTTTATGGAATTTAATTCCACCTAAGAAGACATGTGTTTAGAGACATACAAAAATTTAAAACTGGACATATCTAGAGCACCTGTCCACAGGTCTGGATTTTCCTAACCAGCATGCATAACTGAAGCTGAATCCTGAAAACGGAGGGTGTTATGTGTTCCAAGTTCCCATATCCAGAAGATAAGAAGGCAGCCTGCCCTGGATAAGGTTGCACCCCCTGGGATGTAGCATATCTGCAGCCTAAGGGTGTTCCTTGATTCAGCACTGCCCCAGAGGCTCAGATGGCCTCGGTGGCTAGGAATGCCTTTTTTCAGCTATGGCTAGTTCACTAGCTACATCCCCTTTTGGACAGAGATGACTCAGCCACTGCACTCTATGTCCTGGTAACTTCCAGAATACATTACTGCAATGTGCTCTACATGCAGCTGCCCTTAAAAGATTACTTGGAAACTTCAGTTGATCCAAAATGCAGCATCCACATTACTGGCTGGGGTTTCATTTAGATCTCCTATAGCCCCAGTTCTGAAACAGCTGCACTGGTTAACAGTTCCTTTCCAGCCCAATCAAGGTACTTACATTAGTGTTTAAAGTTCTAAACATGCAGGGCCTAGATATCTGAAAACTGTCTCATTTCCTACAGGTCCTCTTGACTGCTAAGATCAGCAGAGGGGGCACTTTTAGTAGTTCCTCTACCCTTAGAAGCTTGAGGGGTGGTGAACTGGGAGACGGCATTCTTTGTGACAGTCCCCAGGTTGCATCTGGCACCTTTACTATACAACTTCCAACAAATTCTGAAGATGCAGCTTTCTTAATTCTGGCTTTTGACACTTGACATATACATTTTTAGGATCCACCTTGTTTCTGTGACTGTAGGCTGTTTTGAAATGTTTTAATACAGTATTGTGTTTTGTTTTGTTTTAAATATTGTGTTTTAATATTGTAACTCTCCTCGGACCTCAGGTTGCAGAAAAGGTAATTAGTAACAACAACAACAACAACAAATTGTTAGAATGCAAGTATGTATCGAGTTGCTATTTGCCATCACCTTCACCCTGTAGGCTGTTCTTATTAAAACATTCTCAAAAAACAAAAAGTTTATGTACTTCATTCACACAGATATTGTCAAATTGAGTGAAAATAATATTAGAAGTATAGTTTCAAATGGCATAAATAATTTAGAAAATACATTGATACATATTTCTTCTCAGTAATGCTTGATTCCTCCTTCCGTTTGAGATATGGTAGCTGTTTCAGCCTGGGGAGCTGGGAAAGAGATCCTGTGAAGTGGAACAGCTACATCATGTCCAAAAAAACTGTGCTCATTTTAAATTGTTTTTTAATAGTTGCTGTATTCTTGCCTCTTCACATACCTTTAATAGTTGTATCGAACACTCCATGCTCGTGTATCTAAGGCACTGAAGAAGAAAGGACCTAGAAACAACTACTCGGGATAACTAGCTAACCTGTAAGATGACTCCTTGGGAATGTAGGAGCTAATGAGGGATTGGCTCATACCACATTTGTTCAATCTATTTATTTAGTTTTCTGTAGTTTAGATCTTAAACACAGAGGTCACTTCTGATTTATTAGAAAAATCAAAACACCTCTCCCCAGTGCTTTGTAAAAAAGAACATTATTGAAGTAAGCACTTGACAAATGCATTTGGATGCAGTGGCAGAAGCACAGCCTCAGTGGAAGCACCATTTATGTGAAAGAGGATCTTTTGGTTCCCTTGCACCAAGCAGTCTGCTTTTAGCTTTCACAAGGATGAAACAAGGCCTCTCCAATGCCGTTGGAGGCAATGTCAGCTGACAAAGTGAACCGTTCCAATCTCTCCTACCCTATAGCCTGCTAACATGATTACACATTTTATATAGTTACTCTCAAAATAAAGGTTCAATGTAACACAAGAGTTGTTTGCTTTTTCAAGCGTACTATGACTAAAGATGACTTTAGAATTCTAGCAACAGATGTCCATGAATCAATGCTATGTCCCAGCCTTCTCCAGCTGGATTCCCTCCTGATGTTTTAGATTATAACACCCAACGTCTCTAACCATTGTCCATGGGTCCCAAACATTTGATGAGTATGATATTGGGGGAGATTATTATAACCTATCACCACCATTGCAGCAGCAGCAGCAGCAGCCAAAAACTATCTTCTAAGCTTACAAAAGAGGCCTAAATGCTGACAGTTTCAGAACTTGACCTCTAAAAGATTTCCTACCCCATGGGTACTAGTAGAATTCCTATTCCAAATATTCCAAAAAGAGAAAATGTGTCTGCTGCATAGTATTGTTTGTCATATGAAATATTAGCTATAAACAGAATACGGATGTATGGAATTGAATTGTGACTTTTTATTCTTAATTGGTCTGTTTCCAAAACCAGTTTCAACTACAGTTTGTTGAAAGCTTGATTTTTTAAAAAAAGTAACTTTTTGAATGCAGCTAAATATCTGAATACATATGCCCCTGTGTAGTATCATAAAATCAATTGTGCTTATGTTGTTGCTTTTAATGTATGCAAGATGGAAAACAGCTTCTTAAGTGATTCACTTCAAAGTATGACAACCATCAGCATGTGAATCTGAGACTAAGTAGTCATATGAAATTTAAATAACATGCTTGTACTTATTAACAAATTAAATTAAACCTACACATAGTTGCATCATTTGCTGCTGCTTCGGGCTTGATTCTTCAAGGCAGAAAAAATGTCTTCTAAAGTTCAAAATATAATACAGCATCAAATATTTCTCTCTTTTGAGGCTACAGACTAATGCTCTTGGTTGAAACCTTAAACTACCACCACTATTTCCCATTTCCCTGCAACCTAACTACATCACAAACACAGTTTGCATGATAGGATCTGGTCAGAAAATAGAACTGATTTGTACTGTTCCTTATTGGTCAGAGATGGGGTTCAGATAGAGAGGAATACCTTCTATCATTTTGTTAGACAGGGAATAGGGAGGGGTAAGAAAGCAGCACTGGTTTTCAATTAAATGACTTTGATACATGTACCCAGGTGAGCTCTTGGGGCAGACTTTCTCAACCTGTGGGTCCCCAGATGTTGTTGAACTACAACTCCCATCAACCCTAGCTAGCAAGGCCAGAGCTCAGGGATGATGGGAGTTGTAGTCCAACAACATCTGGGGACCCACAGGTTGAGAACCGCTGTGGGAGTCTGCCTTTCTATGTGTGGATAAATGATAAGATATGCACAATATAAATGTGATAAAGGGTCTTTTAGTTATTCTTTCTCTATTCTTTTTTCTCTGTACAGTTGTGTTTTGTATTTTCTTATAAATTAGTTTGAATTTTATTGTTTAATGTTAAAAAACTTTCATGTACATTGATCATCCTTTAACAATTCTGCCCCCTTGCCATGGCAAGTGATACATTGCTCTCTGGCAAGAGTGAGAAGCAGAAACCCACCTGCTTCCTTCCTGATTAAGTTGAGAGGAGCAAAGACATCCCTCTCTTGTGTTGGGATATGGGGAAGATTGTCACCCACCTCTCCAGCTCCACATTTGGAGCTGGCTGTTTGCACAGTGGGTGGTCCAAGAAGTGTCTATTCACCACTGCAAAATGAGCATCAGCCTTTTCCCTCCAGCTGCATCTGGAAAAGGCTGGAGACAGGTGGTTGACAGCTGTGGCACTCTGTGTATCTCCTCCATCCAGTCAAGTCCCAGCCTTGAAAAGTGAAAAGTGGTGGCACTTTGAGCTACACTTCCACCCACTGCATAAATAAGCCCCAGCCTTTTGCTCTACAGAGAAAGTCTGGGACTTGTTTGGGTAGCAAGGGTGTTGATGCAGCTACCTAGCCCTTGCTCCCCCTTTCCCAGCCCCAAACCTAGAATTAGAAACAGTGGTGGTATGATTCCAGCAATTACACTGGGCTTCTGAGGTCCTCTGATGCCTTACACAATTCCTGGGAATCACCTACCTCTTCCACAGCTCCAAATTTGGACCTATAGAAGAGGAGCAAGGGATTGTTCAACCTCAGGCAGTGATGCAGTCCAGGTAAGGGATCAACAGCCCAAGCTTATGCATGTATATTCAAAACAACATGCCACTGTGTTTATAAGAGGTTTACTCCCAAGCACAAGAGTAAATGTGCACAGGATTGCAATGAAGGGGAGAGACAATGTCCTGGCAACCAGAAACAGGGCATTGCATTTGACTAATACACAGAGTCATTGAAATCCTTGGACTCAAGACAAACTCACCTTCATTCATTTCAGCGGGTCTACTCTGAGCTGCCTTGTTTGTGGCACTTTAACTGTTATGGCGGCACATCTGACGAGGCATTCCTCAAATCCTTTGCAGCAACAAAGGTGCAATTGTGTGCAGTTACCTGGCAATAAGCCCCGTTCAACAGAGGTCTTTGTATCCTTAACCCCCACCCCATTGCCCATCTGTCACCCCTTTCAGATGCCACCAACACACCCTACACTTGTGTTCTCAGAGGAGGCACATGCGACTTCCCTGGAAGTTGCCTCCCGGTATGCACGGGTTGCCTTTATTTATAGTAAACTGTTAACTTAGAAAAAACGTTTCTGAACCGAGCAAGGGCAAGGTCACGTCCTCCGCATGGGATGGGAGAAGAAAATCGAAAGGGGTTTAGGGAAAGGACAAGCGGACAAGGCGGGTGGCCGAAGGGCGGCTCCGAGGGCAACTCACCTTCTTGGTCGTAGACGGTGACATAGGAGATGCCCACCGCCATGCACCACACCACCAGGCTGGCCATGTCCGCGTAGCTCTGCTCCTCCTCGACCACCACCAGCCCGACGTGGCCCGGCAGCTTCTGCAGAGACTTCCCGTCCTTGCGCCACCGGCCGCCGCCTCCTCCTCCGACCACCTTCCGCCCTGCCGCCGCCGGCCTGTGGTAGGCGAAAGCCCCCGTGCCCACCGCCGCCGGGGCCAGGAGAGCCCGCGAGGCGACGGCGGCCGCGGCCGAAGCCGCGCGCCGCCGCCAACGGCTGAGCCACGAGCCGCGACCTCCGAACCAGCCTCGGAACCAGGCGAAGAGCGCGCGCTGGACGTGGAGGAGGAGGTGCAGCAGGCGCCACAGCAGCTCGTGCGCGACGCTCATTGGTCTGGGCGGAGGACGGCGCGAGGGAACCGGACGCGGGAAAAGGAGAGGCGGCGGCGAGAGAGGAGGCGGCGGCTGCTGCTGTCGCGAGGGAGGCTCAGCCGCAGTGCGAGGCGAAAACCATCTCGCCTTCCTTTCCCTCACGGACACGGTTTTATCTGCCCGGCAACCTCCGTTAGCGCCGCCATCTCCATACCTGCCCTGACCTTTCCCCTCTTGCCTACGCACGAGCCGCCCATTGGCCGAGGCGATGCCGCCGAGGGCCATTTCCGGGTTGGTGGAGCGAATGACGTGGCCGCCTAAAGGAAAGGGCGGTGTCTCCGAGCTGAATTCCAAGATGAACGGGAAGGCGAGTTCTCCGCCACCTACGGCGGCGGCCCTCGGATTCAGCACGTGTTTTCCTCATGCACAGCGACATCTAGCGGCGGGAGTGTGCGCCGGCTGCTGATAGTCGCGCTGCTTAGGTTGGAGAGCGCTGCCTGACTTTGCCTTTTTCACTCCTTTAGTTTGCTCATTTTCGGTCACTGACTCTGCATAAGAGGCCACCGTACGCAACAGTTTCATCATCCGTGAATATATACTCTTCCTGTGACCAAACAAACAAAGATGCACTGAAGGAACGACCATACGTTTAGTCGATTTTATTGGTGCACTACTAATTTTCATTTATTCGCATTCTTGTTTTTCCCATGACACCTCATATTTAATGCACAACGAAGTGGATTCTAACAAAGCACTTTGTGATTTCAAAACACTACCACCCTGCCTACCCACACTCTCAAATATGAATATCTTGTTTATACAATTAATTGCTATAGATAGCCAAGATTAGGGTTTTATGAAGTGGCACTTGAATTACAACACAACAAAAGCAGAACACACATCCTGGACATTTGCTGCATGAAAAGTTACAGGATTTTAGCAGGAAGCTATGGTACATGCACTGATCAGAAACGAAACAGGTCGGTTCACCCCAAACTTTTTGCATGTGCAAACTACTGAAACCAGGTTTGTGTATAGCCACCCCAATACCATCATTAGGGCCCCACTGAAGTGTTGTCTAAACAACATTAATACAGCACTAGATTTGTCTCATTTCCATTCCAAACATTTGGAAACAGGAAGAATGTAACAGCCCAGCCTTACCAGGTCAATCCTGGGTACAGCTAATGATTTCAATAGGTTTAGAAGCTGCTTACTACATACAATTTTGTAGGTCAAAATGAAAAAATGTCAGGGATAGATTGCTCTGGAGGACCGAATTAATCTCGAGTTCGCAATTTACTGGGGACTTCTGTTTAATACAGTGGCGTAGCATGGGGGTGCAGGGGGGGCCGGCCGCACCGGGCGCAACATCTGGGGGTTAGGGTTAGGGGGCGCAAATTACTTGCCTTGCCCCGGGTGCTGACAACCCACACTACGCCACTGGTTTAATATATTTCATAATCATAATAATCATCCATGTTTACTCTGAGACTGGAGGGATTATCAACGCTTGTGTTCTTTCCTATTTCTTCTCCTTCTTCTAATGAATACAGATTGTTGTGTGCACACAAATGCAGAACCTTTCTTGAAGACATCCAGCTTTCACCCTGGCTTTCTGCTGGTGCTTTACATTGTCCTCCTTTAACATCTATGCCTTTGGCTGTGAGCACCCTTCTGGTTTTGAGGAATTCGCAAGTGCAATTCCATGGGTTGCTGTCCAGATAAAGGTATCTGAGTCGAGGTAAATATTTCCAGAGACTGTGATCTATGGTGGATATATTGTTGTTCCGTAGGTTTAAAACCTGCAGGTGCCTTAAATTCTGCAGTTCCTGCTCCTTCATTCTTTGTATGCTGTTTCCTTTCAGATCCAGTCTGGCTAGTGTACTTGGGAGTCTGAAGTAAAGAAAGAAACATTGTTTTATGTAGTATCGTAAAGCAAGAAGCCTGTCATTAGGATGAGAAATAATGCCTTGCCTGAAGGACACCCAGTTAGCCTTATAGTAGAAAAGTGATTTGAAACCAATTTCTTGCACATAAACCAGACTAGGGAGTAATTTGAGCAAGGACTCATCTTTGGAATACAGTGGTTTAGACTAAATTGGTTTCCTGGGAGGCATGAGTCCTGGCACCTGTGTTTAGAAATCAGATTCTGGACTCAAAAATCTGGCCACCGCACTGAAATAAGTGGCATGTATGCTGTTTGCACATTGATCTGTTCTGAAGCAATATCAATCTCTATTCATGATTTGTTAGATTGATATCCCACCATTTCGCCATTCAGCTCAAGGCAGCATGCACAGTCACGCCTCCCCATTTTATCCTGGCAACAGGCCTGTGAGGTAGGTTAAGCTGAGAAACAGTGAGTTGCCTAGAGTTCTCCAGTGAATTTCATGGCCGAGTGGGGATTTGAACTGGTGTTTCCACAGTTCTCAGCTGACTCTATCATTATGCCACACTGGCTTTAACTTATCCCTGTTATTTAAGTATTTTGCAGTGGCACACCTAGTTTTCTTACAGTTGTTGCAGGTGTGAAAAGGGGAGCCCAATCCAGTCACATACCTTAATGGAATAGAACTAAGTAGATTTTGTTCAAGTGCCAGATTAGACAGTTGCGTGCAGTTCTGAAGTGCCCCATCTTCAAATGTGGCAACAACATTGTTGTCAAGGAACAAGTGCTTTAGGCTGTGTAGTTCCTTGAAATCTTGCGCCTTTATTCTCTCAATCAGGTTATTGCTGCAATCAAATTTCTGTAGAGTGACTGGTAATCTGGATGGGATTATCTGGAGCTTATTCCCAGACAGCTCCAGTCTCGTTAAACTGGAAAGAAACTCCGCACCCTCAAGTGATGAAAGCTGATTTTCAGACAGGAAAAGCTCTGACAAGTTTGCCATTTGCCTCATATCTCCAAATTTTAGCATTTTGAGCTGGTTTCTCTCTAACTTCAATGTCAATAAAGATGCAGGCAGATCTGAAGGGGTGCTTGTCAGTAAATTGCCATTTAAGTTGAGAAATAGCAAATTGCAAAGAGATATAAAAAATCCTCCTGAGAAAGATTGCAGCTTATTGTTTTCCATGCTAAGATACTTTAGGTTGGGTAGGTAGAAGGTTCCAGACACATATTCCATATTATTTCCATCCAAAGTCAAACTTTGTAAACTGCTGAGGGAGGAGAGAGTACTAAAAGAAAGAGCCAAAATTACATTGCTTTGTATTTCAAGTACCCTTAATTTTTGTAAACCTTCAAAATTAGATTCATGTACAACACTTATTAAATTGTCCCCCAGCTTCAGTACTTCAAGGCTTCCTGGAAGCAAGGTAGGTATGTGCCTTAGTTTATTTTTCTGAAGTTCCAAGGTCCTCAATGCATCCAGAGCTTTGAAAGTGTTATTCTCCACTGATTCTGTCCCACTCCAGGTCAGGACAAATTCTTCAAGGGCAGACATGCTGCTGATGTCAGTGATCTAGAGGACAAAAGCCACAACAAAATTATTTCTGCCCAAACTAATTCAGAGATGGATTTAGTTTCATGGAATGACCACAAATCATCATTCAAATAAATGGGAGTTATGCAAGAACAATATTATACTGTACGTGAGCATGATTTAATTTTAGCCAAACTAGATTTTGTCCATGTTTCATGGCAAGTTGGAGCCCTCTAGAGGCTTGGCATGGAACAAACACTATACTATTCAGATTTACCTGGGAGTAAACCCCACTGAGCTCTAATATTTACAGTGCTTAGGCTAGCATTGTAAAGATTAGAATATTATGAAAATTAGAATTGCTGAGTTTCCTTCTGGGATACATGTCTTAATTAGAATGTGCCTTTAGAAACATTAGTATTTCAAATTAAACAAAGCATTTGTTAGTTATAAAACAATATTTCTGTTGAATTTAGAAATATATCTTTTCATGATTCAGCAGTAAAAAATTAATGAACTGAAAAGAATTTTTTAATAATATAAAGGACGATATCCAATATATGGCAACACTATTCTGATTCTAGAATTGAAGTGTTGTGAGTTGTAGAACCATGGATTTTTAAATTACTTAGTTTGGCTTGACTGTGTGTTTTATTTGAAATATCTTCATACATAGTTCAGAGATGGTTTCTATTTTTGTAGAGCACACAAGAAAATGCTAGCATCATCTCATGACATAAATTTTGGCACTTCTTTTAGAAGTTTTAAGAAGAAAGAACAAAACAGCCCTTTGTGCAAAGGTGCTCTACAGGTTTGTGTTACAACTGGCTATCCAGTTAGTAGTTGACAAAATAATCAATTACCCTGATAAGAACTTCCATTTTTCTTTTCTGGTCATGACATGCAAATACTATTTTTCTTGCCCATGAAATTGTGATTACACTTTGTACTAATGAGCAAACAAACCTATTTGTGTAAGAACATTTATTGGTCTGTCTAATGTACAAGAGGTAAAAGTAAATTTTGGCTGTAATAAACAGATCTGTCCACACATATTAGAGCAACATTTGTCAGACGGGGTCAGTTATGGTTTTCAATCAAGGGCGCATTGGGTGGCAAACCCAAGATTTGCCGCTATGTAATCACCCACAATTGTGGCTAACACTCTGTGTGTATACAGACCCTCCTAGTATCCCTATTTTCCAGGGATGTCTCTGATTTAAATAAGTTGTCCTGGTTTCTTATTTGATCCTAGAATGTGCCGCTTTTTCTGCTTCTTTGCTTATTAAAACTGTTAAAGGGACAGGAGTAGGCTGTGCCATTTGGCAACACTGTTGCAGAACTACCAATACCATGCATTGAACTTGTACAGAGGAAAGGCTATTTTTTGTACATGTTCAAATTAAATAAATTTATTTCTCTCAATGGTAATGGAAAACAGCTGTATAACGTCATAAATATTTGAATATTATGGATGATATTTAATATATGACAATACTATTCTGCTGCTAGAACTTACCTGCTACAAGTCATATGCGTTATGTTTTGGTCACCTGATTTGCCCAAGCATTTGTGGGTTACTTACTGATAACAACCTCTGATGGATAGTCTGGCTATTGTTTGTCTTTTAGTCTGCTTATTTATGTGCTTTTATTCACCTTGTTTTAATTATTATTTTATTAAGTTGTGTTTAACTGTTGTTAAGTCAAACTGGAATCTTTATGAAGTACAGTATAAAAATATGCCATGTGTTTTAATATAGAACAGATGTGGAGAACCTTTTGCCCTCGTAAGGTTGCTGAACTATGACTCCCATTATCCCTTGCCCTTGCTGGGGTTGATGGGAGTCACAGTTCAGCAACATTTGGAGGGGCCAGTGGTTCCCCACACCTGACACCAAGCATGGGAAAGTGTTCTCTAAAATTCAGAAGAGAACACTGGATGGTGGTTTTTATTTAGACAAAATAAAAGGGAGCATATTCTTGTTCCATGTTTTAAACTGAACCTTGTAGCCCAAGGCTGTGCACTCAGAACTAAGGTAATAATAATAATATTAATATTATTAATAATAATAGGCTTAGATCTGAGTTCATAGCCCTGGGCTACAAGCTTCAGTTTAAAACATGGAACAAGATGATGATGATGATGATGATGATGATGATTATCAGCAGCAGCAGCAGACACATAGGAGAAGAGGGCTCCTGATATTGTAACAGCCATATAGGAAAGGAAATATCTGTAGAGGCAATTCTAACCCCACCCTCCCAATAAAACCTCCAGTACCAAATTCTGCATCCTATACAAAGATTGCATATGTAATAAGTCTGTCCTCTTTTGCACCTTGCCACTCTAATTTGAAAATGTAGGTTAGCTGATGAATAAACCATCCTACCTGGAGGTGTTTGATCTTGCCATGGCTGATGTAAATTCCCCTGGTAGTTTTAGCAATCTCTTTAGGCACTTCTCCAACTCTATAGCACTGCACTCTCCCTGCCAAGTCACAGTGGCATTTCCGCGGGCATGTGGGGGTTTGAGCTCTGCAAAGATAAAACAAGAGGAGTAAAAAGCAAAACAGCTGCATTTTCCTAAACAGCACCTTCCCGAGCAGCACCAGCTTAAATGTGAGCCGCAGCATGAATTTAGGTGCCATGTGTTCTTTTATACCGTAACACCTGATAAAAAGATAATACAGATGCGTGTTTTACTTTTGTTTAAAAGAGAGCGAGCAGAAAAGACAATCTCTTAACTTCCTTGGGTTAAAATATTCACAGGCATCACAAAGAGCAAAAGGTTTAAACAATGATAAGGAATCTTTATTCTGGCTGGCATGGAAATTGATCTTATTTATTGGCTGTTGCCTAATCTGCAAACACTTCTGTTATCTGTAGTTTCCTAGTTTGGTTAAGTGTGACACCACAGAATGAGTTGGGAGAAAAGATAAAGAGCTGTTTTATAGTGCGCTATAAAATTTTTGGATTTTCAATGACCCCGTATTAAAAGCATCAGGAAAAAGACCCTGAAGCTCCTCTTTTATCCCGACACACAAACATAGTTGCATGATTGATCCAGAGGAATCAAGCCATTTTACTTTGTTTTAAAAATATACTATATTTTACATAGATTTCTATATTTTACATAATTCAATGATGGTTATTGACAACATTTATTTTGAGTTATTTTAAAATGTCTATATATGTTGTGAACCGCCCTGTGATCGTCAGATGAAGAGGGACAAACAAAATTCATAAACAGCAGCAGCAGCAGCAGCAACAACGTTGTCTGATGCAAAAATGTCACTTGAAGAACTTGTGTATCTTTTGTTTTCCTAGGATTTAGTTACTGAAAATCTGTAATGCTGGAAGGCTGATTTACTATCCTCTGCTTTTCATCTGTGGATTGTGTTCCCATTTCACCTCTCACTCACCCAGAACTCCTGTACTCTTTACAGCTGGAGGCAAAAAAAATAATAAAAAAAATGAATGAATAATTCCTCATAATCACACCTACATCTTTAAGAATTCAGGTCTTCTGTATCCAGGTCTAACACTGTTCAATAGTCTGCATGAGCTCTTTGCTTTCAAACCCAAAAGTTGGAGTGATCACTGTATTTGTGCATAAAATTATTTTATATGCCCCTTCATATAGGCAGGTGTGAGTGCACTTGCCCTACTTTTCCTACTACTACTTTTTCCTACTGTGGGGCTGCACTCTGGATTTAAAGCACAATCTCCTGTTATGTAAAGCATAAGATGTTCAACCAGATGAGGGCTCCTTCTCCAGCCTATTTCTTAGCATTGTTCACTGGTTCTTGCGACTGGTGGGCTACAGATGCCTTGCAATATTTTTATTCCTGTGTGCAACTGTGGAGAAGCAGTAAAAAACCCCTGCTCTGCCATGTTTGCTGTGAGTCCAGGAAACTCCCTCTCTTTTGCTCCTAACATTCCTTTTTGGGGCCAGGGCATGTAAACGTTCAGTGGGAGTATGCTGTCACCCTCCCTCTGCTTTCTGTTTGTCAACTGCCCTAAGCAAAAGAGAGCTGTTGCTATTCTGTGTGTGCAGCTGCTATGGATGTGGCCTTGGAAAAGTCTTTTCCTCCCCCAGTGAGTCACAGCCCCTTGTACACTGTGCTCCAAAATGGTGCTTGTGTGGAGCGTAAGGAAGACTGGCATTAGTAAGGTTCTGTATTATTGCAGAAAGGAGAAATAAGAATGGTTACAATATTTGGGACAACCAGGAGGGCAACCAGAAGGCAATCAGGAGGGGACATGACAAAGACATATAAAATTATGCCTAGATAAAAATGCAAGAATTTGGGACTAACCAATTAAGCTGAATGTTAGAAGATTCAGGGCAAAATAAAGTACTTCTTCACATAGTGCATAAGCAAACATTGGAATTTATTCCTTCAAGAGGTAGTGATGGCCAAAAACTTAGATGGCTTTAAAAGAGTAAATAAATCCATGAAGAATAAAGTTATCAATGGCTACTAGCCATGATGGCTTTATTCTGTGTCCACTGGTGGAGACAGCATGCATCTGAATACCAGTTGCTGGCAATCACAAGTAGGAACCCCTTCCTGTTGCGCTCAAGTCCTGCTTGTGGGTTTCCAAGAGGCATCTGGCTGGCCACTGTAAGAACCAAATGATGCACCAGACAGGCCTTTGGCCTGATCCACCAGGGTCCATATGTTATTATTGCTGGAGTTTTTAATGTGATGGTTGCTGGCCATGCCACCAGGGCTCATATGGTGTCATTTTGAGCATTTTGTTCCAGGGGTGTGTACTGGGGGTATCATGAATTCATGCCCATCATGAATCCATTGGTTCCCTTCCTGTGTGGTCAGCATGTGGGCATCATTGGCAGCACTGTGACAACATTTCCCTGGATGCTGTTTTTATGCCACTTTGGAATTTTCTGAGTGGTATGTTTGCCCCTGTCCTCCTTGGCATGTATGACAAGAATACAGTAATTGTTCCATCAGTATGCAGGCAGTGTATTTCTTCCTGGCCCTGCCAACACAGCTGGCCATGTAATTCAAGATTGGTCTGTAAAGGTCCCACCATTTGTCCCACTGATTTCTTGTTCTTGTTGCATTTAAAGAAACTGTTGTTTTTATGTATTTAGTCATTACTCCTTGAATACTTTATTTGCCTGCCTAATAGTTTTATATTTGTTTTGTCCTGTTTTATTTTTCCCATTGGAGCAAGACTTTTGAATGCAAACCTTTTTGTCTTATGTGGCTTCTTCAACACTGCTCTTCCTTAACTACAATGGCATTCTCATGAGCTTGCATACATGCTCCAAATTTCCTGAAGGGACTCTCGCCTATAACTTGGTTTTAAAATAATGCCCTAGGCTTTGTCAGGTTTCCTTGTCTAAAATGAATGTGACTTCAAGCTCTTTAAGGTGGTTTCCATATATACCATTCAGCAACAAATAAAAGTGCTAATCAGATCCAGGCTACCACTCAATATTAAATATGTACCCACCTCCTCTCCTGTAGGCTCTTTGACTAATTTATTACATCTTGAAATGTTGTTTATGTTGGCCTGAATGTACCAGTTAATGTGAGGATAATTGAGGCCACCCATTATTACCCTTTTTCTCTTCAACTAACTCTAATTTCTTTACCTCAAGATAAGCATCAGAATTTGAGTAGAGGTGGTGATATTTCCTTCCTCCTATATTGCTTTTTTGGCTGGCTATTTCTACCCACAATGATTCTGTGATTTATTTTTTTCACCAAAGGTTTCCAGTTCTTAACATTGCAATCCATACATTATTGTGGTGCACCTGCTCTGCTCTCCTGCATGCACCACGTGAACCTTCACTTTATATTCTTGCACTTTCCTTGTTTGTGTTTGCTGCTGGTTTTATTGCTGGTTTGTTACTTGATGTGGATGGTTTTACAAGTTATTGTTTTACGGATGTAAGACATCTTGGACAATTTAATTAGTAAGGCAGGATCAAAAAAGGTGTTATGTAAATAAGAAGTTCAATGGGCAGTATGTTCCCAGCTTAAAAACAAACGAACTTGAAGAGGGATTTGTCCTTGGATTCTGGTATTTGAATGAACCACACCTGTCAGTGATAATAATCTTTATGACAGGGCAATGTTTGTTATACTGTTTCTACCTATGCCTCTTGATGAAAAAGAGTTTGCTGTCTTATCAAGAGCAAATGCTGCACTCCTCGATACACAAAGTCATTCTGAAAATTCAAAGGAAGCTGCTACTTTCCATGGTTCTTCCAACAAGCAAAGGGATAGAGGCCTTCCAGAAATTTTAAAAGCCTTCCCATTTATTTAAGACTGCAGTCATATGCACACATGCTAAAAAGCCTCACTGATATAGTGGGATTTGCCTTTGAGTACACATGCGCATAATTGGTCTATTATGCTAGCTCCATCCAGAGCCAGTAACACTGAATTTGGTCAGACAGGTTGGAGGTGCCAAGATTCCTCTTTGCAGTTACATTGTATTCAAACAAAGCAGCACAGTGGTGGAGGGAAGGAATCCTTAGCAGCCTAATTATTGGGTTTTTTTTTTAAGGGATCAAACAAAATTCTTCCCAAAATGATAGGGTATTGGCAGTACAGAAAGTATCACTGCTGGTTCTTGCCATTTATTTAAATGACTAAACTCCTGCTCTTAGAAATGATGAGTCTTCAAATAAGTTTTTAAAAAATCTTCCAAGTTTGTAAAAATCGGATGGGTGGAGAGGAGGAATTTTTAAATAAGTGTTTTAGGATATGTGATGCTAGCACACCTGTCCAAGTTATATTCTTGGAGGATAGGTGGGAGGAAAGCAGTTCTGCTCCCCCTATAACACAATATATTCGGCCAAGCAGAAGGAAAATGTGATTACCACACAGCAGATATGCTAACAGGTTTGTTTGTATCCCACTTCTTAAGTACTGTGTTACTCCCTGCACAAATGGAAGTAAGTTTGGATGGTCTATTTAGGGGACAGGCTAGTAAACTGCGAATTCACTGTGACTCTGAACACAACAAATGGAAAGGATTTCAAGCCTTATTCAAGCCTATAAGGTATTTAGGGAACTTTCCACGCTAATCATTTAGAATGTAAGCCTCACGTAAGGGACTGGTTTTTTTCACACTGTCGTACAATGCCATTTTTTTTTTTTATGTTTCTTGTATGCTGCAACAGTTCATACGTCTAGTCTCGAGACTGAGCTTTTTAGGGCCAAAATAGCCTTGTTGTTTGTTTGTTTTTTACCCGGGAACATGATGTATTTCCTTCCGATCCCGCCTTCAGTGCTTGCACTTGTGTAGAGCTCGAGTAGTGGGGGCAGAAGGTAGATCCGGCTGATCGCAGTAGATCGGGAAGGGTGTCTGACTTCCATCAACCAAACTTCCTTTCCTTACTAAAACAAAAACCTAACCTGGCATGGACTTTTGAGCACAAGAGCTCAGTTAAGACCTCAAGTTAAGTGCTAGCACTGGAAACAAGTGCCTGGGCTCAGAATGTGCTTAGAGAAAGGCACCTTGTTCTTAATTCCAAGCCCTTTGCTGTGGGTGGTAGATGTTCCTAGTAATAAAAAATGGCTCTCCCCCCCAATTAAGACCCCCTTGCTCAGCCACAGCTTCTAGGAATACGGCAGCGCTCAGATACCTCCCCGTCGCCTCGCGCTCTCTCCTGCGCGGCTTCCTAACGTCAATGCGAGCTCCCGACGGACCAATAAGCTGCAGCATTGCAGGTCGCTATTGCCGGCCGCTGCGGGAAACAAGACGCTAGGCTAGACAGGCCTGTCGAGGAAGGCTAGACAGGCCTGTCGAGGAAGGATCTTCTCACGTCTTTAAGCGAATGAGAACCTGCTAAACTCGCGCCGTCCTCGAAGTAGAGCTGCGCCGCAGCGCCCCCTCTGGCAGAGAGCAGCAGCAGCAGCAGCAGCAGCGCCCGTCGATCGACGATTTGTGGGGAATCTCGGCCCAACCGGCCTGACTGCCGAAGAAGCCTCCGTTGTGGCAGGCCGAAGAAGCCGAGCGCCGATCTGCTCGGCAGCGGTTTTCCTGCGTTGCCCTACCGGGTGACAGAAGCGAAGTCGCACCTAGCGCGCATGCGCCGCCTCGCCAGGAGAGCCGGCCCCCCACCCCTCGTTCTCCCTCAGCCGCTGCTCCGCCCTCGCCGCTCTCGAGCTCAGGCCGACGCTTCCCTATCCCGCCTCGCCTCGCGGGCACCGAGGGGAGGAGGGGGCCGTCCCGCGGGCGCCGGCGAGGGTTAGGTCGGGTCGGCTGGGGGCGCCGGTGCGCTAGCGCGGCAGGGCTGGTAGGAAGAGCGGAGGCGTCTCCCGCCGAGGGGTCACAATGTCTGGCGTGGGAGTGGGCTCCTGCGGGGGGTCGGGCTCAGGGGCCTGTGGCGGCGGAGCGGGGGCGGCGGCGGCCTCCTCCTCGTCGTCGTCTCCCGGTGGAGGCGGCGGCCTGTCGATGTTCCGCTGGCTGGAGGTCCTGGAGAAGGAGTTCGACAAGGCGTTCGTGGACGTGGACTTGCTGCTGGGCGAGATCGACCCCGACCAGGCGGACATCACCTACGAGGGGAGGCAGAAGATGACCAGCCTCAGCTCCTGTTTCGCGCAGCTCTGCCACAAAGCGCAGACCGTCTACCAGATCAACCACAAGCTCGAGGTGAATTTGTGGAGCGGGAGAGAATAGCTGCCCTCCCGCCCGCTGTGGGCTCTCTTCCGGGGAACGGGACGGAGGAGACGCTCGGGTTTCCCCTCTCTCTTTACCCCTTCAGAGGCATTAGGAGGAAGCAAATCATGGCCGCACCCTCAGTTTCCTGTCTCTGAAATGGGAATAAATGGCGAACCCCCCCTCCCCCAACTTCCAAGGCAAAGCAGTGTCACCTGCCCCATACTGTGAGGACACAGGCGCCTCCATCAACTCGTGCATAGCGTCTTGGCTATGCCTTGACCTTGCCGTCAAGGAGGGAGCAAGGATGTACGTCTATGGCTCTTCCTTGTAGGCAACAGTTATTACGGTTTTGGTGACTGGCTAAAAATTAAGCTCAGTGTAGTAGGAAGTAATGTTAGGGGGTGTGGCAGAACAATGTGCTGAAAACCCAGCTTCTGATAAATCTGGGTATAGACTTTCAGAAATCAAATATCTACAGATTTGGAGGCTCTTTGGATTCCGAACTTTTAAATGAGTCTGTTACATGGCGCTGTGGGTTAAACCACAGAGCCTAGGACTTGCCGATCAGAAGGTCGGTGGTTCGAATCCCTGCGGCGGGGTGAGCTCCTGTTGCTCAGTCCCAGCTCCTGCCAATCTAGCAGTTTGAAAGCACGTCATAGTGCAAGTAGATAAATAGGTACCCCTCCGGCGGGAAGGTAAACGGCTGCTCTGGTTCGCCAGAAGCGGCTTAGTCATGCTGGCCACATGACCCGGAGGCTGTACGCCGGCTCCCTCGGCCAATAAAGCGAGATGAGCGCCGCAACTCCAGAGTCGGTCACAACTGGACCTAATGGTCAGGGGTCCCTTTACCTTTACATGGTAATGTGAGATTCAAACATGACCCATGACCTCACTGGCTCAGTGGTAGAGCATGCTTTGAATGCAAAAGGTCTCATCTTCTGTATATACATGCTCTGTATCAGAGTGGTCTTCATTTTTTCCAGACCTGTGACCCACTTTAATTCTAACCCGGAATTGGAAATTACCTATGTCTTCTCTCAAACACATTGTCTCTTTTTCAAATGCACCTACTTTGCCGTTAGAGTGTAGGATTCGATATTATATATTTGGGGCATGAAATGTGGACAGAGCAGGGACAAGGAAATACTTACCGTAAGTCAGAAGTCTGTGTGAGCACACTACAAAAATCAAGGTGTAGGGCAGGGCTGGGAACCTGTGGCCCACCAGACAGTTAAATCCAAAATCTCATAAGCCCAGGCTAACATGGTGTAAGCAGTGGTAAAATACGAGAAAAATATGTAGTGCAAATGTAGTCTGTAATAAGCATTTTGTTATAAACTTGTTTCCATCTTTTTTCAGGAGCTGTTGTTACAATTTATTCATTGATTTACATTGTTAATTAGGCCTGTATTATTACAGTAATTGCAGTATGCTATGGAAGAAATATTATATTTTGTTAGATGGAACAAATAACTATCTCTCACAACTTTATAGTATTGGGCTGCTAAATCCAAATTATAAGTACTATTATGGACAAGACAGTGGCTACAAACAACATGCAAAAAATCAAGTACATACGATAGTAAGTAGTAGCAGGCATGGGTATGAGCATATTAGAATAAAACGTATCAGTCTTGATTATTATCATTCAGTAACAGTTGTAGAGCAATGCTGTATAGGTTAAGTCTGAATAACACACAATTCCAGGATTTTACTATGGTGCAGAAAATTTCATCCAGAATAGGACCATGCCCATAAGAAACATTGGCAGTCTGTTTTATTTCTTCAGGTAGAAAATCTTCATATTTCACCAGAATAAGTCTTCTAGATCTCTTTAGAGGACAGACAAAATAAGTTAGGGCTGCAGAGATTTAGATGATCATTAACTAAGATTAAGGCGTTGGAGCTGGGCCACAGTACAGTAGACTCCTTCCCATTTCTCGCTCTAATTTTCCCACTCACTAATTCTTATAACAGTTATGTTTAAGGACTTATAAGCAGGTATAGGATTCAGAATTGTTTACAGTGCACATATAATGAAGTTCATACCTTAATAAAAAGGATGTAGAACAGGGAGCCCATGGACTGGATGTGGTCAGCTGCTCCTCCTGATCACACCTGCAGCATTCCCTTTCCCCTACAGCAATCAGGATAGAACAGGCATGTCCAACAGGCAGTTTGTGATCTGGCAGTTTGTCCTGCACCCCCTCCAAAACAGGGCTTTCCTCCTCTCTAAAAAAAAGCTTAACAACTTTGACCTGAACCCCAAAAAGGGGGTAGAGTCTCTAACTCTGTACAGTGGTACCTCGGGTTAAGTACTTAATTCGTTCCGAGGTCTGTTTTTAACCTGAAACTGTTCTTAACCTGAAGCACCACTTTAGCTAATGGGGCCTCCTGCTGCCGCCGCGCCGCCGGAGCACGATTTCTGTTCTCATCCTGAAGCAAAGTTCTTAACCTGAAGCACTATTTCTGGGTTAGCGGAGTCTGTAACCTGAAGCATAAGTAACCTGAGGTACCACTGTAAGTAGATCGCAGTCTCTTGGGAGTTGGTCACCCCTGGGATAGAACAAAGCCTTCTATAGGCAGTCGTGTATGAGGAGGCTCTTTTTGAGCTGCATGAGGAGGCTCTATGGAGCTGCAGTCTCCAAGGCAGATGCTTGGGGTGTGAAGAGTGAGAGTCTGCATGTGTGGTACATGCCCACATTTGTCTTGGCCCTCAGAAAAGAGGGAATGTGGCCAAAAAAATGTTCCCCATCCCTATCTTAATAGTTTCAAATATTGGGGTTAATGTTCTTCTTATCATCATCAGTTTATTAATCACTTTCTATACAATTGTTTCAAGGTGATGTACAATAAAAACATGAGGCAGACATATATAAAGCAAAACAAAAACAATACAAAATAGACTCTAATGTTGGTACCATTTTAACCCTGTTAACCTGATAAGTTTTCAGCTCTGTTTCTAATAGGACTATGCTAAAAATAAATGTTGGTAGTCTGCCTTATACCAGGTTAGACTATTTCTTTGTCTAGCCTAGTATTGTCTACTCTGACTGGCAGTCTCTCTCCAGAGTTTCAGGTTGATAGTCTTTAACATTACCTGCTGCTCCCAATCCCTTTTAACTGAAGAGACCAGAGAGTCATCCTGGGATTCTCTATGTGAAAAAAGTGTTTTTGAAACCTCAGGTACGTTTGAAGTTCCAGACCATGTATTGCAAAAGATCATCTGTCTAGTAAGCTGCAATGCCATTATTTAGTAACATTAGGCTTTAAGATAGAACTTAGAAACTGGTCCACTCTTGAAATCCTTGTTATTCTATAGTAATGTGAACTTACTCTTGTCTGAACAAGTGATTGTCATCAGTTTATAATGTGACTTCAGCATACTAGTTCATTTTTAAAGCTAGCTTATAATGTTCCTCTCCTTTTGTCATTTTTTTAATAAGAAGCCCAGTACTCTGACTGTAGAAGTCAACTGTGCTCAGGACATAGTGAGATCATCATATTATCTTTTTTGCTTTCCCCCAAGTATTCTTGCATCAGAATTCTATATATTCCAAGTTAACACTGCAGTTTGTGTTAAGTGTTGGCTTCTCACTTGTGGAAGGTAATTTCTTTTTGCTAAATGCTTGTATCTGCTGGATCTTTCTAGAACATGTCTCAAATTATTCCAGAAGGTCCCCCATACCATGAGCAGTTTTTAGGGGGCTCCAAGGGTCTGCAGTAAGTACGGAGAATAAAAGAAAATCAGGTATCCTGCATTGCAAAAGTGCTTTCTGCTACTGCAGAGCCATCACTGAGTGTATCCCAATGAAGCTAAGTTATTACAAATAAATTTATACCTTTCTTTTGAAGAAGACTCACAAAGCCTTTGTTAATAAAAGTTATTTCCTATGGTATTGAAATACTATTAATATTTTATAGATTAGTACATTGTTTTTCATGTTAATCTTCATATTATTATTTGCCATGAACAAGTTAGGTCCAGGATATCTTAATGACCACCTGCAAGAAATTCAGAAAACAGAGTGCATAGAATAGGCAGCAGTTAGGTCACTCATCAGCTGTCATTTTCTGTTATAGAGCTGTATGGAAATGGTTTTTATAAAACCTTGTGTTTTGAAAGTGCCAGGGAAATGTGATATCCTTACAACAGAGTGTTACCTTGAGGAAATATTTTTTTCCATTCTGCGGCAAATGAATATCAACTGTACATTTGCTCCATTGTAATGGTGCTTTTAGATCTATGTCTATAGACTTCTGAAGAACACCAGGGTAGTTCTTCAATGAAATAAGTGATAAAGGGAAACAGCTGGAAGATAGCATGCCTCCCATTACCAACCTTTTCCTGCAGTGCGCAGTTAAAGGTCCCAGTTGAGTGTATCTCGGTTTGTGTTTGGTCACAGCTGGGCACATGAGTGGAGAGTGACCCTAACACAAGCCTTGGAAGTCTTTTTAATGCAGAGCTGTTTTTCCTCAGCTTATGATAATGAGAGTCAACCTGGTAGTCACAGTGAACCATTTTTAACTTCTGCCCAGAACTACATCTTGTGGTGAATCCATAGGTCATTCGTATGATATGTGAAAAAGTGCCTTTGTCCTGAACCTACTGCCAGTCAGCTTTATCGAATGACCCTCAGTTGTATTATGAACAAAGTGAACATTTTCTCAATGTTTGTTTTATTCATAATATTATAAGCCTCAGTAATGTATTTCCTTTGAAGTTGTATTCTGAATTTAAAAGAGCCAAACAAATGCTTTAACTAATATATACATAGAGTTAAAATAGGTTTCCCTTAGGCACATCACTTTAAACTTTCAGGGTAAAAATAAAATAAAATATTCTTCAGCTGGTACTTACTTTACTGAAAAATGTGTGTTGGTAGGCTAGATAAGCTGCTTTCAGTTATTCTCTTCAGAGGATCCTGATGATAATAGCTGATTTCTAAAAATAAATTGGTTGAGACTGATGAATTTGATCCCTCATTGAGTATGACTGAGCACAGTGCTAGCTTCATCCATTGCAGTATCATCCAGCAGAGTGGTTCTAAGTAGTAAAGAGTCTGTTGTAGTCAGACTTAGAAGGAAGTGGATTGGATCCCTGGGTATTTGCTGTGATAAATTTGTTAAACACTTGGAAGAAAAAGTTGCTTGTATCCTATTGTCCCAACTATAGTGTCAAGTTGCAATATCTGTGGAGCTGTCCAGTGTACTGTCTGTTCAGGTATCTTGGAATCAGCTTTGGTTGGTGTTTTCTGAGGAAGTGGATGAGACGATTAAATCAGTGAATCCAACCAACTACAGGTGCTCTCAACCCTTGCCTGTCATGGCACGTATCATCTCTGTGGGATAGATGTTTGGGGCATGGTACTATCATGGTTCTATTCCTACTTATAGAATAGGTTCCATAATGTAGTATTGACGAACTTCTGCTCTGCTCCATGACAAGCTGTGGGAGACCACAGGGTTCTATTCTGCCCCCTGTGCTATTTAACAACTTTATGAAGCCATTGAGAGAGGTCACTGGAGTTTTTGGAGCTGGTGTGCTGATTATGGTGTGCTGTATGATGGATGATAATACCCAGCTGTGTTTCTTAATGACATCTGAGTCAGGTGAGGTTGTGCAAGTACTGGATGTCTATAGCCATATGCCTGCCGTTATGGACTGGATGAGGTCCAGTAAACTGGAACTGCATCCTGACAAGATGGAGGCTCAGTGGATTGGTGTGTTTTGATTCCAGAAATTAGGTGATCAACTTGGTCTAGATGGGACTGCAATCCTGAAGGAACAAGAATGTAGGCTGGGAGTACTCTGTATTCAATCTTGCCACTCAAAGCTTAAGAGCTTTGGTGGCTTGGAGCAGTTTCGGCAAATTTTGACTGACCTGCCAGTTGACTGTTGCTAGACAGAAGCAGTCTAGTCATAAGGGTGTCTGCTTTTGTAACTTTGCAGTTAGATTACTGCAGTGTGCTCTACATGGGGCTGCTCTTGAAGATGACATAAAAGGGACAGGAGCCAGCAGCAAGATTGCCATTGGGAGTCTCTCATATAATCCATCTACGGCTGGTCATAAAGAAATTACATTGACTGCCAAATGCTTCCTGTCTGCTTTCAATGTGTTAATTTAGAGCGCTAAATGGCTTGGGACCTCAGTACTTGAAAGGTTGCCCCTCTCCATATATTTCTCCCTGAGAATTAACATTTGCTAGGTTGGATGGGGTACTCTCTTGTGCGCCCCTCCCCTGGAAGCTGTGGAGATGCAGGAGAGATCTTTTCTGTTGTGGTGCTCCAATTATGGAATCCCCGCCTTCCTGACACTGATATTGACTATAAATTGGCACAAATTAAAACCTTACTTTTTTTTTGACTTTTGGGCCATTTTGAGAGTAGTTCAGCATTTGACCTGCTTGTGCGGTTTTTTGGTGTCAAGCATTTTAGACTTTGTATTGAATATAACTAGTGCTTTATGGTTTTTGAATTTCAAGGATTGTTTTATTGATTGTTTTACAGGTATATTCCAACCTGAGATCAACTGCTAATAGAGCAAGTTAGAAATATTTTGACAAATAATGACACTGATGTTCTAAGCATATTAATAGCTTGAAGGTGATTAAAGAACATCAGTGCTGTCTTTTATTTCTTACTCTATTTCTGATGCATTGATTCTTCCAAATGTACCTTCCTTCTCTTGTTTGAATCAAATCAGTAACACATCCATAGATAAAAAGTGATGGATCAAACTCTGTTTGTATGTAAGTTTATGTTCTAATTAAAAGTTTGTTGAAGTCTAGGAATTGAAGTTGACTTAAAAATTGTATTTTAGAACAACTTTCAGCAATAATCAATATTAATGAGAAGTAAAGTTTACAATACACCCAATACACTTTCCCTCACTGGAATCAGTTATTGGCAAATTATAATCTCCCAATTTTCATACGGAGCCTAGCACTTCTAAATGCATTACTTACTATACCCTGTAGTTCATGTGGTTGCCTTGGAAACCCTTAAGTTGAATGGTAGGATGAAAAAATATTTTAAAATAATACAGTTTTAACCATCTTAGTGATTCCTGTAGTGAAATGTGCACATAAATCTTGTTAAATCTGTCCAATCTTTCTCCCCCATTTAGTTCAGAGGAGATCAGTTTTGCTAAACAGTTGTAAGCAACAAGTCAGTTTTTAGCATTTGACTTCCTGTTGGCAAATTGTACATCTAGACTGTATGTTTGCGCAAGATGGCAATTATATCAGCAAGACTTGCTCAGTCATTATTGTTTGCAATTGGCGGAGTGTCTTTTCTAAGCTCTTACAGCTATGAAAGAGTAATCAACATAAAAGAAAATAGTGATCATGAATTATAACACACCACTGTTTAGACTACTATAGCCTTTCGTTTCTTGCAGTGATAAATTGTAAATGTGTTATGCTACAGTTTAACAATGCCTAGTGTACTTGGGGGTTGGTGTTCCACCCACTCACACCCTTCAGCAATAACCATAAAATCAATAAACAGTTAAGGTAAAGGCTATTACATTCCTCCAGGCTTTCCTAAAGCACAGTAAGGTGTAGGGTAATCCACTACTATTTTGTAGACCAGGCTTCCTCAAACTCGGCCCTCCAGCTGTTTTTGGCCTACAACTCCCATGATCCCTAGCTAGCAGGACCGTGGTCAGGAATAATGGGAATTGTAGTCTCAAAACATTTGGAGGGCCGAATTTGAGGAAGCCTGTTGTAGACTGACATACCAGTAAGAATAAACAAGCAGGAAACAATTTACTGTTAGCTGTGTTAAAAGATCACAGGATATTAACTGAATCATATATTTGTATGCTGTTAATGCCCAGTTGAATGTTAAGGCTTACTAGATAAACTAAAAGGCCTCTGATATTAAACAATTTACATAGCAGAAAGCAAAAGCGAATTCCCAGCTAGAGGTCTTTCATTGCTGAAACACATTAATCAGGTAGAGGTTATGCTAAATCTTTAACTGTCATTAACCTTAGAATTTTACCATTCTAACTGTTAGAATATGATTTGCCAAACTTGCTTGGAACTTGAGCACAAACATTCTTTTTCTCTTTCAGTATGTAATATATTTCTGATTGGTTGTGCCAAACATTCCATATATGTTATGACTCAGTAGGTCTGTTCCTTAATATCATTGTGTATAAATGACCACCATTCCTGTATGACAGGATTTTAACATGTTATTAAAGGGTGGAATCTTCTCACTTTTTCAGTTTATTCCACAATATTCTGTTTCCGTTATTGATCAATCAGTCTGATTCAATCTGTGTTTAGGATTCAAGCTTGCACAGATTGAAAAAACTTCTTCTTAAGCGGTTTTGTGACTATGTAAATAAACCTGTGTTATTTCTTTGGTTTAAAAGCTGGTGATTTACACTAATTTGAAGGACAGAAAACATCCAGAGTCAAAATATCTTTTTCTATAGACCTTTTGATCATGTGGATTATTGAATAACTTATGTTTCAGGCACAGCTAGTGGACATGAAATCAGAACTGATAGAAACACGGGCTGAAAAAGCAGTATTAGAAAAAGAGGTGCACGATCAACTATTACAACTCCATGCCATCCAGCTTCAACTCCATGCAAAAACTGGTCAGAGTGTTGACTCGGGGACAATAAAAGCAAAGTTGGTGAGTACTAGTAACAGGAAGGACCTATTTTTTACAGCAGAATTGTTACTCCAAACTACTGTATTTACTCGAGTCTAACGCGCCATCAAAACTAATGTACACCTCAATTTTCAGAACCTTTAAACCAAAAAAAGTATTTGCTGGTGAATGTAAATTGAGCCATCAAATCGAATTTTCCCAATGTAATTTGGCCAAAAAGGTAAGCATTAGATTAGAATAAATACAGTATTTTATTTGTATGCATGTGTGCTCATAGAATTCATCTTCTGTCTTTCTGTATTATCTAGGAAGCAGTTTATCTAGTTTATGTGAATGTCACTTGCCATGGTTAGGCTTGCTACCTAAGAGACTGTTAAATCTATTAGCTAGAGATGTAAAATGAAGTGGAGTCCGTCCGTCCCCCATCAGCCCAATTTGGCCTGCCAAGACTATCTAGTTGACCTGCCAAGCCATCTTCCCTACACTGGGCATCACATATGAAATCATATGTGGAACACATAAAGGCAGTGCTTGACCAAAAGGGGCTTTGCAGGGACTGTATGCCTTGTGACCTGTTATGCAAGTGTCTGACAAGCTGCTGGTTGTTGGATCCTTCCGAAGCATTGTACAAAGTGCCTGAGAAGTGCTGAGAACAGGGATTACAAAGCGCTTCGTGAATCACTTCCCAAAGGCCCAACAATCGTTTTGGGAATTGGGGAAGTGCTGTGCGAATCTTTTTCCAAGACCTGTTCTCAGCGCTTCCCTAGCACAAGGCAACCAGCTGATAGCCAGGTGTTGGGGAAGTGCTGAGCTTTGACAGGTATCGCTCAACTGATGTCATTATGATGTCAGTTGATGACTAATGAGTAGCTCTGACCACCCCATTGGGGTGGAGGAGATAGAGAACTGGCCCACTGGGCCAAAAAGATTCCCCACCCCTGATGTAGAGGATTCCACTGTCATAGTTAGAAGTTTTTAGAGGAGGATTTTTGCATCTCCTATTTTTGTGGATTGAATTCAGTATTATGGAATTGAGGCGTGCAAGTAGCACACATTTGGATAAGAGCTTTCTAAGTGCTTGTCCAGTTATAGTAGCACGTCATGTATTTAATGAACTATCTAGTCAGTCGAATTCCAGTGTGCTAGGGGCTGCATGAGATTTTATTCATGGCTAGAGTCAACAAAATTTGGGCTACTGTATCTTAGCCTTTTATTCACAGACACTTAGAATTAAGAACTGTGAAATAGGTTTTGTGAACCCAAAGTCCTTTCCCCTTTATAGGAACACATATATACCTAGCAAGTTACAATTTGAAACCAAGGGGTGTTTCAAAAGCACCATAAGGACATTAGAGCCCTGCTGAATCAGACCAAAAGCCTATCTGGTCCAACATGCTATTCCCACACAGTGGTTGGCTAAAGAAATCAAAAGTTCGAGTGGGCTAGTACAGGTCTTATAAATGGACCTGAGTAGCAATCTGAATTCCAGACATACATTTGAAGTGATTGATTATGTGATTTAAAATCAGATGGTCAATCAAAAGTATAAATCTTCATTTTGCCAAGAAACAAATATCAGTAACTTTTTGAGGGTATTGTAGGAAATGCTTAGTTTATGTAAAAGGTGTGATAACGTACAAAATCTGCTCATTGTTAGCTGGAAAGGCATACTTGTTTTTCAGTTCCTGCTAGTTCTTGTTCAAACCATATCAGATGATGACTGTGCCCATGAAAAAGAAGGAAGAGGAACTGAAAAAAGATCATATCCAGACCAGTCTTCTTTTAAAATTTGCCCCACCAGTATTCACATCTCTTTTTTAAAAAAGAATGCTTGTTGCAGTGCAGGCTTCAATTATTTGCTAGTAAAATCACAGTTTCTATTTATTTGGAGATATTTCCCCATTTCACAGTGTGAGAGAAATTCAATTTTCAATGAGCAAGTATTTATAGTAATTGTCTTCTTTGTAACCATGGATCATACAATTTGATTACTGCTTAGACTGAGAATCTTGTCGATGTATGGCCCTATAATTTTGATTATTATTTTTTGGCCAGTATTTCTAATTACTAAACTTTTTTTCTCTCATCCTAAGTCTGCCCCTTCTGTGGAGGATATGGTAAGTTCACTGGCTGTCTTCATCTGTGTTTAATTCAAAGCAGTGCAGTAGTTTTCTGCAGAGCTGCGCATATTAGCCTGGAGAGTTAGTGCCAGTGAATGTCTGCTAGATTCTTTCCTTTCCACAGTTTCTTAGAAAAGTCCTTGTTTATGTTCAGTATTCTTTTTAGATTTGATGCTCTTTTCCACTCAACATGCATGTCTGTATTGCTGCTGTTGATTGCTATGACTAATGTGGGAATTTTGAAGTAAAGCTTGGAATTGAGTCTAAATGTAGCAGGTTATTAAAGACTGACTTTGATCGCAATCCAGAGATCCAAGCAACTAACTCTGTGATGCACTCAGGCTTTGAACAAAATCAGCTGTGATATGGCATGGCAGTCAGCTGTTCAAGAACCAAAACATCACACAAAGTGCAGTGAAACCTAAAATGTTTGTCTGTTTTTTTTGTCCAGAATCCACAGTGTTTTAAGAATACTTATATGTCCTGTAAAACAGCATGTTTTTTTAAAAAAATTGTCACCTGATGGTATATTTATGTAGCATTCTATTCCTACCTACCCTTCAGTGGTTGCATTCCAAAAGCCAATGGCATGATGGCATATTGGCATATTTTTGCCCAGGCTGCCATGATATATGTGCAGAAATTAAAAATGAAAATAGTTCATGAACTTAACTTGCAATTCTTAAACTTATAGATACTTAGAAACCTTTATAAATCCTATTGGAATATAGACAAGAAATTGTGAGGTTCAGTGTGGATTTTCTAGTATATTTCAATTTTAAACAGGAAAACTTCATTTCTCAATTCCTGTACCTTTCTGTAGTGTAAACATTGGGTGATATCCACTCTGTCCATTAGGAATGAGGAGGATAGAGAGGGAATACATTCTCTCTTTACTTTCTCTACTACACTATTCATATTTATTAAAGTTTTCTCGTGCTTTGTCCCCTTCCCTACCTTTTTTCCTAAATAAAAAGCCCCAGTTCCTTAAGTCTTATCTCTGTGTTGTTCCCTGGCAATTAAATATGCCTTTGAACAGCAGCGCTGGGTATCATGTTTGTGTGTTTAAAAAACCACTTATTTTTAAAGAAGCTTATTTTATTTTCATCAGTTCATTTAACATGCTTGCCATATGTCTTAAATATACATAATTTTAGCCAACTAGTTGCCTTTCTTCTTCATATTTGCAATTCTTTTAATAAGCAGTGCCATGCTGTATTATCCTAAATTAGCTCCTGTGTCATAAAAACAGTTTCACATTATGATAGCTCAATTGTAGTTAGTTCTTCTTGAACAAATGTAGTTTTCCAGACTTGTCCCTCAAATTGCCTTCTGATGCAGTTAGATACGTAAAACATTAAGATTTGTAAAATGCTTTGTGGCATGAATATTTTTCTACTCACTTGCAATACCGTTGTAAATGTGTACATGCAGATTGTATCTAAATGTTGTGTGTCATGGTTTTTTCTGTGAAATTAAAGGTTAGACTAAAGATGCTTGCAGTTTTCATATCCACATAATAGGAATGTTTAGCTTGTGGCTAAAATAACCAGGGTTTTACTTCGCCAGGAGAGAGAACTTGAAGCCAACAAGAAAGAAAAGGTGAAAGAAGCTCAACTTGAAGCTGAAGTGAAGCTACTTCGGAAGGAAAATGAGGCACTTCGTCGACACATAGCTGTGCTCCAGGCTGAAGTATATGGGGCAAGACTCGCAGCCAAATATTTAGATAAAGAGCTAGCTGGAAGGTGTGTAAAAATTCAGTAGCTTGCGATGGACATTTGGGACAGAATTGTTGTTTAGGAGTTGGCATGCCTGATCTCAGGGTACTTGTGTGGACCATATGGGGGATGTGGAAGAGTAGAATATAAGAGCTTATCAGGATAGTGCTGAACTGCTATCCAAACTATCTGTAGTGGGAGAAGATAAGGACCGGGATTCACAAGGTCAGACTTGGGTTGCTTCCAAACATGGGCAATTTAGCATTCTGCAATCATTCTAGTTCTGCTTCAAGGTGGAAGTGGAATAGCAATTCTGCTTCCCAGATTCTAACTTTATGTAGTAAAGTGGACAATTCCCCTTTCCTGAGCTTGAAACATTGGAAGGGGGTTATTTTCATTGGGACCTGCATGTGTGGTTTAAATACTCCCTCCTCACTGCACTCCTGATCATGAATACAGCGGGAAGGGGGAAGAAACAGATACAGAGACAGTGCTATCTGAACCAAGGTTTTAAGTGATTGACTTGATTCCTGGAGAAGAAAAATTGATCATGTAGAAGGAAGAGCAGTTTAACCGGCCAGAGTGGCAGTTAGGCCACCTATACCTGGGAAAATTGCACAGCTCAGCCATAGAGGGATTTTTTAGCTCTCGAAAAAGTCTGCAGCTGAACAGGTAAAATGTGAGGGGGATGTTTTACTCATGACATTATGCAAATACTCCTTAAAAAGTGAGTGAACAAAGCATGTCTATTCCACAGTAAATGCCAAATGTGGAAGCAGCCTTAAGCTTGGCTATGAAAGAGCATGGTACAGCACCCTCCCCACTTTCTTTCCCTATTATTGCAGTGACTGTGAAGCCATTTGATTACCTCTTTATTGGACTTGAGAACACGGCACCGAGAGAGCAAATCAAAGAGTAGTTTGAACCTCTCACTTCATACATATCATGTTCTTTTCTCATTATGTAGGGTTCAGCAAATTCAGTTACTAGGCAGAGATATGAAAGGACCTGCTCATGATAAACTCTGGAACCAGCTGGAAGCTGAAATCCATCTGCACCGGCATAAAACTGTGATCAGGGCATGTCGTGGTCGTAATGATCTAAAGCGACCCATGCAAGTACCCCCAGGACATGTAAGCTTCTTGTTTTCAACATTTGTCAATATAATGTTTGTACCTTTAAATGTATGCCGACATTGGATATATTAATATATCTGTTGCCATTCAAAACTGAAATTCTTATTATGGCTCAGATCAATGGGGCAGAAAAAAGGAATTTCATTTTTTGTAGATTAAATTACAACACTGTTTTATCACAGTGCGTGTAAAGAGTGCATTTTTCTTTTTTTTTTCTAACTCGCCTCAATAGTCAAGGGGAAGAAATGTTAAAATTGTACATACAGTCGTACCTTGGTTGTCGAACACCCTGGAACTCAAGATGTTTTGGCTTCTGAATGCCGCAAACCCAAAAGTGATTGTTCCGGTTTGCAAACGTTCTTTTGGAACCTGAACGTCCAATGGGGCTTCCACAGCTTCAGAAGCTGTGATTTGGTTTTCAAATATTTTGGAAATCAAACGGATTTCTGGAACGGATCCCATTTGACTTCCAAGATACAACTGTATATGAAACTTAAGGAATAATTACAATATTCTGTATTGGGATTTGGACTAAGTGAATCCTAGTTAGTGACATAGGCTGCAGTCATTACTTTATTTACCTGGGAGTAATCCTTCTTGAAGTCAATAGGACTTATCTCTGAGTAAACACAGTTAAGATTGTGCTGTAAATAAAAAAAAAGGTATTCAATATTGAAAGGGTTCACAGCATTTACATCCACAGCACCCTTAATTTATAGATGTGAGAATCTTATTAGGCATTCTGCTTTTAAATTCTGAAGCTCAGGATAGTCCATTTGAGCTTTGCAATAACCCTTGTAAGTAGGCTGGGCTAAGATTTAGTGTCTGGAATATAATAAGCATGTGAGCTTCATGACTGAGTGGTGATTTGAACTTTGGTCCTTCCTGTCCCAGCCTGTCCTCTGCACTGCATACTGAGTCTTCCAAGCTCTTGAACATACAACCTGTTGCTCAGAGGTGGTCAAACACATGGGGTTTATAGTGCTGGCACAAAGGAATGCATTGCTTTTTTGTTTACAACCTTTCAGGCCCTAAACTGGGCCCCCAAAACAACCTAAAAAACTTTCAGTTAAAAAACACTTGTGGTGCTGGAAGTTATAAGGCCTGTTGCTCTGGTACTGTGGAAAGGGGAAGTGAGGGTGGTGGGACTTCTTCCAGCCTCTTAAACCCCATCAAAATGGAAGTTTGTAACCATCAACTTCTGGAACATTGCTGTGACTTCCAGAACTGTAACAAGGGTTTTCTCTAACTGCTTTTTAGTGCCCAAAATTTGTTTAATTCTGCTTATCTTGAAGCCAGTGTAGGAAAAACCTTTGCTTGTGCCACATCAACTCGGATCTTGGATAGGGCTGAGGTGCATGTGTTTTCCTTTCTAAAGTAATCTTTAGAAAGGTGATTTTCTTATAGCAGCAATGTCTATAGTATTCTGAATTTAGAGATTATTTTGTCTGTAGTGATAGTAGTGTCCTGTGAATCTCTGGAAAACTTTGAAAAAGCATTGTCATAGCTGTTTTTTGTTTTTTTAAACTAGGATCCAGATTCTTTAAAGAAGAGTCAAGGTGTTGGTCCCATAAGGAAAGTTCTATTGGTTAAAGAAGATCACGAAGGACTGGGCATTTCAATTACCGTAATATTTGAATTTATTTTCTTTTTCTAGGATTCAGTATTTACTAACAAGATACTTAACATTTTATTTTATATTTCCTGTGTGTCACACTGGCCCATTTTACCTACATCAAATGGTTGCTTTTGTAACTCTCTTATAAATGCAACTGAAAGAACTTAAATTTTTCATTATGCTTTTGTGAAATCTCTGCTACAAATGCATTATAAACTGTGCTATACATCAAATACGCAGAGCAGCAAATACTTATTTGTTGAAGAGCAGCATGAATTCAACACTTTTGAAATCTACAGTGAAGAACATACACAGTGTTAGGCTATAATTCATTTTGAAATTGTGGCAATCTCCTGACTTGTGTTATGTCATTGTGATAGGGTGGAAAGGAGCATGGTGTTCCCATCCTCATCTCTGAAATTCACCCAGGTCAGCCTGCTGATCGATGTGGAGGTCTGCATGTTGGAGATGCCATTTTGGCAGTAAATGGTGTAAATTTGAGAGATGCCAAACATAAAGAAGCTGTAACTATTCTTTCGCAGCAGGTATTTTATTTTTATATCATGAATACTGAACTGTTAATATGCATATATACATTTAGTGGGGTTTGGCCGATAATTTGGGGCAGGGCCTCCTGACATTTCTCCATTTCAGCTATAGGACTGTGTGTGTCTGAACACAAGCACTAAGAGGAAGGGTTTATTAATTACTGGGCAGCATACAGATGCTCAGTAGTGGAGCCACATACTTTGCATGCAAAGGACAGAAGGTCCTAGGTTCAGTCCTTGGCATCTCCCGACAAGGTTCGGAAAGATTCCTTCTCTGAAACCCTGGAAAGCCCCTGCCATTCAGTGTAGACAAGGCTGAGCTAGATGGACTAGTAGTTTGACTTGGTGTAAGGCAGCTTCCTATGTTTCTAAGATAGGGCCTGGGGCAGATTTAGGGGAGCATGACCGGTTCAGTTGCACTGGGCGCTGCAGGGGTTGCCACAACTAAGATTTAGAATGGAACATGAGAAGGGGTGTGGGGAGCACCAAATTTGGGCGTCACACAGGGCACCACTTAAATTTGAGACCCGAGGTCCACCACTGGTAGGGCAAACATTCTGTGTGAAGTTTTCTTCTGCAATTACTGAAAGTGCAAGTTTCACCAGATGAATGTTTTGGAGACTCTTAAAATTGTCTGTATTGCCATTTTCAAAAAAACAAACAAACCCAGTTTCCATACATGTAAGTCACATCCAGAATTAAACTAAAGTTGAGCAGTAGTCCATTCATTTGGGGCCTTGCTTCAGAGTGTCCAGAAAGTCCTTCCAAACGTTCTTATTTCAGCAAGGATTATCTGGATGACTATACTCTGCAGGCATGTATTGCAAGACTTGATCTGGCTTTTCTTTTATATTAGGATTTATTTTTTTTTACTATTCTGTTGTATAGCTATAGTTCTGAGATTTCATATTTTAAGTGTTCTGAATGGACTGCCCATTCTTAGAAGCAACATAATCTTCATTTCTGTATTCTAGAGAGGGGAAATTGAGTTTGAAGTTGTGTACGTTGCTCCAGAAGTGGACTCAGATGATGAAAATGTAGAATATGAGGATGAGAGTGGACATCGTTATCGTCTATATCTTGACGAATTGGAGGATGGTGGAAACTCTGCTTCTAATAGAAAATCTGGATGTGGAGATGTCAAACAATTGCAAGGTAAATGTTCTGGGATGGTTTTTTTTTAATAACTAAGGTACAACATTTCAAGTAAAACTTGATTTTGTAAATTTAGATTCAATTGTTTGGATATGCTTAGGATGATCTGTCCTTAGATTGAGATGACAGTTATGCAGTTGTGTCACAACATGTAAGGTTAAACCATATATGTTCTTGGCAAATATAACGCTTGGGCAGAATGGCAGCTCATCGTTTTCCTTTGCTATTTTTGTCAGAATATTGCCATATTTCCCTATATTCCCATAAAGCAGACTCTTGATTTGAAATTGTAGGTATATTCTTCCTTTCCTCTTTCTTGGTGACTATTTTTGTGATGTGATTTAAAGATTTCATATGGTCAAAGATTAATGCAGTACAATTTTCAAAATCTGGATTTGCCAAATCCCTATCCATAACTTGGGGGTGCCTCTGCATTGTGTAGGCACTTCCTTGTTTTGCTGGTTACTGGAATTTTCTGTTTTGTGTGGTGTTTCTGTACTAGTTGGAAGGTCTTGTTAGAGGGGAAGTGGAGAGCCATATTAATTCCTAACCCTCTGCAAGAGCACATGTAGATGGGGAAAAGGTGGTTTGGCCTGCAGTAGTCCCTATTCTTCTTAACTTGTTTTATATACAGTCCATTTCTAGAAGTCTTGGAATTTCTGCCTTCCTGTGCAGCATTGGTGCATGTGTTCTCCTTATCAGCAAAAATTGTTGGGTGGGTCAGTTTGTAAACTTTAGGATGCTGTACTATAAAATGTTACAAACATTCTTTTCTCTCTTTTGCAGTGTTTGATAAGAAAGCAAGTATTGATGGCCATGAAAATGGAGACCTAGGAAATTCAGTTGAAACAGAAGAGACTATATCTAAACTAGACCAATCTGCTGAAAGCTTAGCCTAAAACCACCCCTAACTCATCAGTGGGACTGGTCTCTTCCTCAAGACAGGTTGTGTAGACCGTTCTGCATTCAAAATTCCACATAAAATTATAAAGGACGATTAAAGGGATAAAGAGAAGCTGTGTTGCTGTTGCCTGGAAAAAAGCTGTTCTGTTGGTTACCTCAGGGCTTCATTATGAGCGTATCTAAATGTGTAAAATTTCCCATTTTTCTAAGAAGTTGCATGTCAGATGAATTTCCCTTGAATTATAAGCACCAAAGCATGTTGTTTCCAAAGGCTTTTCTTGCATTTAACTTTGGATCTTGTTTATGATAAAAGGGATAGACTAAAGCAAAAGAACTTTGACACTTGGATCCTCTGACTAATAGCAGAAGCAGAAAATTGGCATTCATTTGATAGAGGAATAGATTTTAATGACCATATATAAGGGAGACATGATTTCTCAGAGGTATATTCCTGACCTACCTAGTTGCTTTTAAAATGTGTATTGTAAAAAGGTAAACAGCAAAGTCAATTCATTTCTGATTTTCACAATATACAAAAATAAGTTTGGTTTAAAACATACACATACAAAACATTTTAGCTGCTAAATATTTATTGTGACGTTAAATCTCTGAAATAGATCCTAGTGATCTGTTCCTGAGATGTTTTTCAGCATTATTTAATGCAGCATATATATATAAATATATTCCTTTAAACTCTCTTGCCAATCAATGCTGGATGTGAAGTATTCTCCAAAGGTATTAAACAGAATACTGTTTATTTTAAAATGCAAAATAAGTGTAAAATTGGCCTCTTGGAATTATGTCTGCCCTTAAGTGTAGCATGCTCAACTTACATAATTGTATCATTGGGTGGCTACCATTCTGTGTGAACTGAATTAGGATGGAGTTAGATGACCATTCTTTCCACTGCATAGTATTTTTTACAGTTGCCACACAGTGCCATCTATGTGACCCTGGGCTGTCTAAAGGAGCTCTGTGCCCTACAGGCTAATAGTACTGTTACACTTTTGACAATGTGGCTCATCCACAGAATGGGAGTACATCATGCCTTAGATCCTTTAACAACCTATTTCCACATATATCCCGTCCACATGGATAACTGTAAAGGTTGCTGTGCATTGGAATGAAAATGTGCCTCTAATGCAGTCCAAAAAGTTTACAAAACATTCTCTGTAGGCATGGTTTTATACGAGAGTTGCTAAGAGGGGCGATTCAAATTTTTGATTTAAATCCTTTGCTATAGGAACTGATTCACTTGACACTCTTAAGATGGGAGGATGGTGTTGGATACATAATAAACCATTTAATCTGTGGCTAAATAGTCATCAGATTGCTTCAGGCTGTGTCCAGAGAATGCTTCATCATACCATTTTTACATCTGTTTTTTTAAGATGTATTGCAGTGTTGTAAGGCAACATGAAAGCAATTGCCCAGTTGCCTGTTGTGTGTTTAAAAGTCTGTAGACCACCAGAACTCCATGTGATTAGATCCCTTGTGGAAGGTGTTCTCCAGTTATGATCGTGTCATAGCGATCATTGTTTCCATCCATAAATGCAGTGCTTGCCATGTCATTGGTTACCCACGCTGTGCTACATTGAGAGGTTTGGATCAACTGGCCCTTAGCAAGTGAGAATTGAGTGCATCCTGGATCTTGCCAGGTGATACTTAAGACTGTGCAGGATCACGTACCAAATTTGTTACAGTATAATAGTCCTAGTATTTTACAGAACTACGGTATATTTTTTTAAACCCCAAATGTGCAAAATAGTTTTACACCTGAATGCCAAAGGCATTTTTAGAATCCATTGGGGGTTGTCTTGGCTAGGTTGCTGTTCAGTTATGTGTATGTGTGTATGTTTATATATATATATGTATGTATGTATCTATATCTTATTAGAGCGCACACTCTCCATATGCAAACAGTTAAAAACCATGTAATAGCTTTTCTTATAATAGGATAAAGCATGAAACGCCTGCTTTCCATTCATTGTTTTGCGGGCCATTAAAATGTAACATGTAAAGATGTATTTTGAGAGTGCAAATAATGTAAAATGACAGCTTTGTAAGTGTTTTTATAGAATGTACATAAATTGAGAGCGAGCGAAAGGCATTTAGTGTAATGTCAGTTAACCTAATGTTTAATGTTAAAAAACCATTGTGTTGTAGAACACAGTTAAACTTGTCTCTCCTAGGTGCACTATATATATACATATGTTTATAGAGAAATCTTTTAAATGTAAATACTTTATGCAAAGATTTTGCTATTTATAAATTCTTTAACTGTTGCTCATAAAATAATTTTTGTGTGTCATTTTGCTCATGGAACTGTATTTGATTTGCAGTAAAATTTTATAGCTGCTCCTTTAATACTGTATATTAAAGTAATCTTAACCATGATACTGCCTCCATTGCAAGCCTAGTATTTTAAGCAAGCCATGAAATTGGAAAGGCTGCATTTTCTGCTGTTCATGGATGTGCCTTTGCCCTGCCATATGAGGCTGTTAAGCAGCATATGATGTTTTCTGGTGTGTATTACAAAAACATTCCCTGTGTATTGCTTTTCATTAGGAAATCTAAAGGGGAGCAAAATGAAGAGTTGACATGGGAGCACAGTGTTCCTACACAAGCCTGTTTTTGTCAGTAGGACATGTGCAAAAGAAATTACCTGGTATCCCCCTTTTTTAGAATGAACTCTCTTCAATGTTTGCTCCATTTTGCCCTATTTCTGAGCATGTTGAATCTTGGTCTATCGAAAGAGCTTTCCTATATCCCTTGTTAACAGTAATCCAGGGATTATCTATGAGAGAATGTTACTTTCCACTCTCAAGCGAAGAAGCATGTTCTCCGCTTGATATACTTTTGTTCTGTCTGAAGTGACAAAAATGCAGACGACCTTTCTCTGTTGCATTTGCACAACTTCGCTATTTATTAAAATCAGGCTATTGTTGAACACTGTTTGCTGGTACTGCTTTGTTCTCCTTGTGACGGTATCACTGCACAGAAGTCAGTGAACGGTTGTAAACGGCACTGATAAATAACTGCACAGAAATTCCCTCAGACACTTCCCACCATTGTTTTGTCTAGGCACACTTTGGGAAAGCCCAGACCTCTGAAATTTTGCTCTGATGCTATTGTGAATTATTGTGATTGCACTGCTATTTGACCAATCATGTAGAGTGCCACACTGGCAACTGTAATATGTTGGAATTTTCAGACGTGGTACGTAATACGTGATTTCCCCCCAGCTTTGTCAATAGCTAGTTTTCCAAGGGCTGGATGAATTAGGCTTGAAGGCCTTTTGGGGAAAGTCAATATTCTTATGCTCAGTTGTATAGAGTTTGTCAGAAAATTTGTATTTTACATTCTAATTGTATGTGTATTCCATTAGCCATCTAAACTGTTATTTCTTGCAGTTTTTAAAGATGGCAGAAGCTACAGGAGAAGTAAAATCCCTGGAATACTAGATTTCTAATGTTTGAAACCAACAACTGAATCTTGGTGAAATGTCAGACTGAACCCAGAGCTGGCATTTTGCTGAACAGAAATCTGTTTTCTGAAGTGTGCCTCGGTTTCCCTTAAGCCAGCATACCACACATGTAAGAGTTTGTAAGACTATTGGGCAACATGCAATGTCCAGATTTTTGTGGTTATATAGTCTTTGCTAATTCCCCTTCCATTTTATGCTGACCTCAGTCCTGCAGACCTTTGCAACTTAATTCTACTTACTTAAGTTGACTTTGATTAATTTGATTAGCCTGTAAATAAAGTTGTTTGCATTATTGTGATTGGAACACTTAATTTTACATTTCAGAATTCCTTTTTGCTCAATGATAGTTCAAGAGCAAGTTGCACATTAGTGTAGTTAAAAAGGTAAAGGTAAAGGTACCCCTGCCCGTACAGGCCAGTCTTGACAGACTCTGGGGTTGTGCGCCCATCTCACTTAAGAGGCCGAGGGCCAGCGCTGTCCGGAGACACTTCCGGGTCACGTGGCCAGCGTGACATCGCTGCTCTGGCGAGCCAGAGCCGCACACGGAAACGCCGTTTACCTTCCCGCTGGTAAGCGGTCCCTATTTATCTACTTGCACCCGGAGGTGCTTTCAAACTGCTAGATTGGCAGGCGCTGGGACCGAGCAGCGGGAGCGCACCCCGCCGCAGGGATTCGAACTGCCGACCTTTCGATCGGCAAGCCCTAGGCGCTGAGGCTTTAACCCACAGCGCCACCTGCGTCCCTATTAGTGTAGTTAGTTGCAACTAAAAACTTAATTGCCCAAAGTGATGTGTTGAGAATGAGCACTGACCCTGATTGACCTTACCTAATTTTAATAAAGAACATATGAAGAGCCTGCAGGCCAATGTTCTATCCAGTCCAGCATCCCGTTCTTACAGTGGCCAACCAAATGTGTATGGGAAGCCAGTGAGCAGAACATGAGCACAAGAGCACTCTCCTCTTGTCTATGCAATGCATCTGTGTGATAAAGGCATATTGGAATACATTCTGTGTGACTGCTGGACAACTCTGGAATTCCTCCCCCCCCCCTTCCCTTAATAATTGTCTGAGCTCTGGGCCTCTTATTTTTCTGGGCCATATAGTCTTGAGGAAAAAGAACTTTGTCCTTTGGGGTGAATTCCTTTTTACAATGAATTTTAACCGGGGAAAATGAACTCCAAAAGGCACTTTTAAAATCCTGTGAAGGAGCATTTTTAATCTTCATTTTCAACAAGTAAACATTTATTTAAACAAATGCAGTGAAACATGTGCTTTAATAGTAAACTATTGCAATTTAAAGAAACTTGGCTTTTAAATTTTTACAAATGTCCAGAGCTGCAAAAGAATTGTTTTACAAAATCCTGTTCAGCACCAAATCTATGGAACAGTCTGTCTGCCTCTAGTTGAGAGAAAGTGGACAATGGCAAGCCGGGGACTACAACAGGCTGCGCTGATTTTTCCGTGGGAATTGCTCTCTGGTAAGTAGACTGAAGCCTAAGTTGGTTCGTTTTAAAGGTGCTAACAAGGGACCCCCATACATTTGCAGCCCCATGGGAAATAATTCCCGTTCCACGACTTCTACATCTCCCCCCCCCCGAATGTGGAATTAGGTGGAGGGGTATTAAGTGCCCTAAGGCCTGGGAGACCCAAGAATGGGATTCAGTGCAACACACTTCCATTCATTCATCTGTGCAAATATTCCAGTTTTCCAGAGAGAAAGACATTCCCCATGTACAGTGGTACCTCGGGTTACAGACGCTTCAGGTTACAGACGCTTCAGGTTACAGACTCCGCTAACCCAGAAATAGTACCTCGGGTTAAGAACTTTGCTTCAGGATGAGAACAGAAATCGCGAAGCAGTGGCGCAGTGGAAGCAGGAGGCCCCATTAGCTAAAGTGGTGCTTCAGGTTAAGAACAGTTTCAGGTTAAGAACGGACCTCCAGAACGAATTAAGTTCTTAACTAGGAGTACCACTGTACTGTTCTGGGGGGTTGCTAGACCCCCAGTGCCAAATTTGGGGGAGGGTGGGGAAGCCTTATGCAAATGGAAATCCTTGGGCTTTGCTGACAAGGGTGGGGAGGTGACTCCTACCCCAGGATTAAATTTGCCATAAAACTTGTGGTGAGACCTGGAGCCAATCATTGTTGCTTAGATTTGCGTACCTCACAACATGGTTGCGAGGATAACCCGGGGAAATGAAGAGCCTTGAGCTGCTTGTACTAAAAGGGGTGATTTAATAGAGCAGATCTTCAGCCTCATGAGGCCCTGAATCTCCTTAAAGTAACAGGTCTAATTAAGCAACAGACATTAAGCAGCAAACAAAACTTGTTTGAAGGAAGAGTAAAATATATCTAGCATGCTGGTTTGGGTTTTTAACCTTTTCCCATTTCTCATGTAGCTTTGAACTCCAGGCAATTTAAAGCCTGTGTCTATATTTAAAAAATGTCAGAAGGTGGCAGCAAACGCTTCAGATTTCCTTCTCGGAAAACGCTATGACAAAGTGTGTTAAGTCCTTGAGTGGGATCCAAAGTACTTCTCAGTCTTAGCTTCTCACAGTGCTTATGTAAAATATTTTCAACCTGCCTTTCATCACAAGTGATCCAGGGCATGGTACGCTAATGCAATTTGAATAGAACATCCATCTTAATATAAAACAAGAACAGATAGGGCACATAACTACAGCAACCCGTTAAATTTACCTGGCAATGACAGCTAGCATCCTACAAAAGCCTGAGTGGGTGTGGGGGGAAGCACCATGTTTTCAGCTGGCCCTGAAAGACAAAAAGAGAAGGTGCCAGTCAGAGCTCAGAGGGGAGAGCATTCCATAAGGAGGGGGCCAGTCCCGAGAAGACCGTCTCTGAAGTCACCGCAGAATAGATATCACTTGGCAGCAGGTTGCCAAGCAGGGCCTCCCAGCCAGATATTAACATACGAACAAACACAAACCCCTGTGTTGCAAAATGTAACCATCTACAAAAATGCAAATGCATATATAATTGGTTATGATGTCATTCATAACTGATGCAACATGAGAGTCCAAAAACCAGAGGTGAGCATTAGGAGAAATCTCCATTTGCCGGTGGAAGTACTTGAGGCACACACACACGACTCTGGCTGCGTATGTACCATACATTTGGAACATGACACATCCCTGGGAGCTGTAGTTTGTTCTGGGTGCTGGAAACAGTAGTTCTTTGAGGGGGGAACGCAGCTCCTAGAATTCTTTCAGACCTCTTAAAAACCTTACTGGTCAGAAAGGTGCATTTTGCTGCCAACAAGTTTTTCTTGTTATGTTCTTACACCTTTAAGTGATTACAGTAGCATCCTGCTGTATTGTCTGTGGAAGTGGGGTATACAGTAAAAACATTGGCTGCTGCATCTGCTTCCTTTGTTATCCGAGGCTAGAGATTGCTTTGGAAGCATACGTAGCTGTGTCTGGTTCTGGGATATATCAAAACAGGCGTGAGACAATCCTATCTGCTTTCCTGTGACCTCATTTGGGCTTCAAAATAAGCTATGGAAGGCAAGTGGTTCAATAACCACTTTAATGCTGATTGAAAAGAGTTTTTGTTGTTGCTTGCTGGGCTTTGGTGTGGAGGAAGGATTTTGAATACAATAAATACCACAGCTTCGTGACTGACTGCGCTGCCATAAATCAAAATTATTCAGTCTAACTAGGTTGTAACTTTAGGTTGAAATAGTTATTTACTATTTTTTCCATACTACAATGAATGTAATAGTGACAGATTTATAAAATTTTCAATGTTCTTTGCAATATGTGATGGATTTAGCACTACTGTGCATAAATCTCCATATCTTTCTGAATGGCCAGATAGGAGACCTGAGTATTAAGCAGAATAATTGTCTACAATAAAATGAAAATTATCAAGTTTTCATTTCTGTACTTCCTATGTTTCTCAGCTCAGTATGGCGTTTACATGTGCATTACACTTAGTTTACAGTATTTCTTCTTGTTGGCCAATTCACACTTCACAAAACTGACAATAAGAACAGATGGTGTCACTTAAGGATAAACAGCTTAGCCATAAATGAGAAAAGCTGTCTTAAAGAAGATCTGCTTATGATATTTGCTTACATTTCTGCTATCAGCAGGAATGGAGAGCACAAACATTTGTTCGTAACCTTCACGCATCTCATAGTAATTCTCATAGTAATTCATAGTAAATCTCATAGTAATTCATAGTAAATCTCATAGCAAAATATCGATTGATTTCATCTAACAAAATGTATAGACCACTTAATAGAAAATGACAAATCCCAAATTGGTTTACATAAAATGGTGCACAATATTTATCAAAAAAGACCAATAAAACCAACAGCAATCTAAAACAAGGAGATATACACAATCTCTCTAATATGTTGCCTGATTCTACACAGCTATCACTTATTGTGGCATCTGAAAAATGAGACTCTCACTGTCTAAAGAATCATAATTCAGAAATCATTTCTGAGTTTTTTGAAATGTTCCTGGACTGCACTAGTATCTCCACTAGCTGGTCTTTGATGCAATCCTGTTTGTGGGTTGATAGGGTTTAGGGTGTAGGTAGTTTTGTCACTGTAAGGTTTTGCATGGAGTTTTACAGTTCTAGGACAGTTCATCTGAAAGTTTGCCAGATGTGGTGTGATGTTGCTGCCCACCCACACAATACCTTATTTCCCATTTTTATATAAAAACAACAACAACCAGGGAGCTTGAATATTGCATGTCTTTCAAGCACACACCATTTCTCTGAAGACAAAGGGTTGTCACTTTTGAAAGCTGCTGCAGGCTTATGAATCTTGGCTCTTGGGAAGACAGTTCCCAAACTCAGAGGAAACCAATCTGGGAAACTGTTGGCAAAGAGAGCACACACTAGTCAGCCAGACCCCTGATATGATCCTGTTGCCTCCTACGTTGCTTGTGAGCACAGATAAGGTGCTAGAGAGCAAATGCTTTTATAAAGATGCAGTGCATTCTGCAGTTAGTGAGCAGTTGAGAGATATGAATATATAATTCCTCTGTGAAAGAGCCAGCAGGCATGAGATACACTGCAGCTTCTGTATGTGATGGTGTCCTGCAGATCTTGTTTCAAATTAGAAAACACAAGCTTTAGCAGGATAAGAACATGAGTGGTGTCTAAATTAAACTATAAAACAGTAGATGACATGGCTGCATCCAGAACTTTGGCATTTCCACCCCACCCCAACACAACTCATAAACTTAAGATTTCTTTTCCTGTCCTTGTAGAGCTTGCAAGCAAATGTGCATGACTTGGTCTTGTAGAGCCTTCAGGAGCTGTGGCTAGCTATCATTGGTTTTCAACTGAGAGGCCTGTTTGGTGGCGGCAAGTCCATTTGGGCGAATGGGCACTGCGCCACCAGCCTCGCCTGCCTTCATACTTGCAACCAGTTACCCTTGTTGCTCTCAGCAGGGAGGAGGGTGGAAGCTATGGTAAAGTGTAAAGGTAAAGGTAAAGGTACCCCTGCCCGTACGGGCCAGTCTTGACAGACTCTGGGGTTGTGCGCCCATCTCACTTAAGAGGCCAGGGGCCAGCGCTGTCCGGAGACACTTCCGGGTCACGTGGCCAGCGTGACATCGCTGCTCTGGCGAGCCAGAGTTGCACACGGAAACACCGTTTACCTTCCCGCTGGTAAGCAGTCCCTATTTATCTACTTGCACCCGGAGGTGCTTTCAAACTGCTAGGTTGGCAGGCGCTGGGACCGAGCAGCGGGAGCGCACCCCGCCACAGGGATTCGAACCGCCGACCTTTCGATCGGCAAGTCCTAGGCGCTGAGGCTTTAACCCACAGCGCCACCTGCGTCCCTTTATAGGTTCCTTTTCAGAGTACAGCTGCATTTCGCTGAGACCTGTCCATAAAAACTGGAATGTGAACACCAGGTCATTACATTTAGATCAATAAACAAACTCTCTGCAGCTAATTATGTTTGGTCATTACTGCCCTGGATCGGATTCCACCCCAAGACTGAGGGGGAAGCTATGTGTGCTATTATACTCACAAATGCCTCATTGCTACATGAACTCTCAAGTGTGAGTCAAACACCAACACACTTTAAGACCAGATAATATTGTAAGCTCCTCTTAAACACTTTACAGACATAGTGGTAGATTAATTAAAAATCAAAAACAAGGATGAGCAAATCTGAATGAATCTAAATAATAATTGTTATGTATTTGTGAGGTGTAGTCCAATCTTCTAGATGTCCTTCAAATAACTTTTGTGTGGCCTGAGCCTTCTGGTGGAAACCAGAGACATACATAATTCATTTAAGAGGAAAGCAAACTGCTATCGTTCCCTATTTGCAAAACAATGGAGCAATGCTTTAAAGGAGTGAAGATTTAGAAATATTTAGAAGCATTTGGTGGTGGTGTTTAAAATTGAAGCTTTTTACAAACTCCTGGGTTTTGATAATGATAACATTCCCGAGTCTCTGTCAGGGAAGAACGCAGGGGATGGATAAATAAATATATACGGATACTAATACGAATAACTCCACACATGGTTAGGAGTCTCACCACAACCTCTAATGCCTGCTCTCAGCCAAGCCATTTTGGCTGCAATCTTCTCTTATCTTCCTCCCTGGCTTTGCTTTGACAAGGACACTGCCAAGGCCAGCTGTACCAGACACCCTGCTATTGCAATACCAGGATTTGCACTCAGAAGGAGTCGTCTTATCAAGAGAGCTGAAAGCTTTGGCATTACATTTTATTTGAAAGCCTGGCTCCCAGAAAACACGGTTCCTAGACTGCACAGGAGGGAAGGAAGGGGCCACAATGTATATGAAAAAGCAAATGCTTTCCATGTACAAGGTTCTAAATTCAATCCTTGACCTATCCACTTAGGGGGCTGCTTCACCCTAGCAGAGTATTTCTCCTAGCTGAGAAGTGTACTGCTGTAGGGGAAGAAAAATATGCAAGAGGGATAGGAATACCTTAGTTCTAGTTACAGGTAGGTAGCCGTGTTGGTCTGCCATAGTCGAAACAAAATAAAGAAAAATTCCTTCCAGTAGCACCTTAGAGACCAACTAAGTTGGTTATTGGTATGAGCTTTTGTGTGCAAGTGTGCATGCACACGAAAGCTCATACAAATAACAAACTTAGTTGGTCTCTAAGGTGCCACTGGAAGGATTTTTTTTTTTGGTTAGGAATTCCATAATGTGTGAAGATTATGCAAGTGTCTGTTTCATCAGCTGTACACTTGGCAGGGTGCATCTTTGTAGGAAATATACGCATGAACTGGTCCCTAGAGAATCTTGGACAACAGAGCTAGGAAAGACAGGAAGGGGTCAGGTCAGGGGTGGGGGGTACCTGAGGGCTACCTGCTGTCCTAAGCAACCTCCCATGGGTCGCATACCAGTAGTGGGCAGAGCCAGAGGAAAAAGGGGGCGAGGCAGCAGATGGAACTCTTAATTTTGCCCAGTTGGCTACACACATCTCTCCATCCCCCATCTAAGTAAGAATGAAACATCATCAGAGCTGAAGGACTCATTCCAGCCAGGCGAAAGCACAGGAAAAGGACAGAGAGAAAGGTAGGTGGCTTGGGGAGTAGGTGGTGGCCTGGGGAAAGTCGTGAGAACCAGATGGGGAAGTCAGTATAACAAGCAGAGATCCTTACAGCTATTCCAGTTCATCTTTCCTGCCCCCCTTTTTTAAAGAAACCCTTGAGACAAAGTCACAAAAAACATTTTTTAACACAAAACTGCCACAAGGAGCCTGTGAACAATGCATTCGAAATATCTAAGCATCTGCGAGTAAACTAGCAAAAAATATTTCCATATGCAACTTGCAGAGCCCATTTTTAATGAGATGGCAGACCCGAAGCAAACTACTACTGCTAGGCTTAGGTTGTGCTACTATAATATCCACAGTATTTGGTGGGGCTTACTGCAGATTGGGCAGTATATGTACTGATTCTTCAGAAGATGCTATTATGAAACTAGAGGTGAGTTTGAAAAATTACTTCTAGAAACCTACTGGCTGCCTGATCTCAACTAAGCTGTTTTTGTATTAGCAATTTATGGTGGAGAAGAGGTGCATATTTAGGGCCATGGCAGAGACTCAGCTCTGCGTTCTAGTCTTGGTATTTTCCCTTGTCCTAATCTGGGGCTAAAGAATGGACAATTTACAGCCACAGTTAAATCCATGAAACAGAAGAGCCCGCTATTTCTCAGTGGCAATTGACTAGCATCACTTCTCATCACAATACCATGCACCATCCCTCATTTTTTCAAAACTTATTTTGCCCAGAACAAGTACAGATTTATCCACACAGTTAAAACTGTTCAAAGCAGGGGGTTCTGCAGCATAGGATATGACCCGAGGAAATTAGCTTTTAAATTTAATTAGCTCCCACTTCTGTGTAACATGTCAGAACTAGTTAGCACAACTACCAACAGGAAAACAACCCCAGACGCTGTGCTTTGTTTTGTTAGGACACTGTCCTACCTTGTCTAGAAATCAGTGCAGTGACCAGTTCTTCTCACTGACAGCCCCCAACCCACACAGGACAAAACAGATTAAAGTTTAAGTTATTTTTATTAAATTAAAAATGTATGTACACATTGCACAATGTTAGAGTGGAGCACCAATATCGCAGCTGCAGAGAATTGACTGCCTGAAGACTCTACTGCAAAGGCAGCAACGAACAGCTTTCACTCCTCAGCCAAGAGCAAATTTTGTTTTGCTCTAAATCTAATCCAGTGCTTTAAACATTATGGCAGTGAGTTTCCGCTGATCCTTAAGGTTACAGAAGAGCTGTCATTGCAGTCTGATTTACCGGTTTTAGGCAGTATCTGGGTGTCGAATAGCCCTCATCTGTCAATAAACTGGTTTGGGGCTTCTGATAGCCAGTATTGTAGTCAAGTGTGGGCAAGGCTTTCATTTTTGGCTTGTCATACTCCTTCTGACTTTGTGGTGTTTGATAATCTTCACTCCCCGTTTCAGTCTGGCACAAGGCAGTGAAAGTGCCTGTGGAAAGGGAACATTTATGCGCAGCAGAAGCAGTAGGAATGTTATAGCAGCTCTCTGAAGGAAAAGCGTTTTCTCTTCCTACGTGTCGCTCTATAATAGGAGTGGCGTATTCAGGCTCGTGGTTGGTCAAAGGCAGTGCATAATCGTGCCGATTTGCTCTCTGTGGGCAGTGGTAATGGTTCCCAGTCTCGACGCTACCTTTTTTCTCATTCTCTGTGTCCATGGGTCTGAAAGTGGATCCCTTTCGGGTTACTGTCCCAGTTCCTATCATGAGAGGCTGTTGATAATCTAGATGGGAAACAGAAAGAATCACATCAGAATCTCAGATCACACCAAATACTAGATGCCACCTTAATTTGTGCTGAGCAATCTGCTATATTATTTGCCTTCTCCCAGAAAGAAACTGTTACTGCTCCTACAGGAGACAGATATTTTTTCTGTTATCCCTGAGTCGTCTGACCAAGGGATATTATTTCCCAACTGCAGCAAAGAAAATTCAAGCAAGTACTTTGAATCAAATGTGGGTGGACTGTCAAGGCAATTAATTAACTTGAATAAGCTAAAATTAAGCACATTTCCAGGATGCTTCAAATATGTATTTTAAGTTCAAGACAAGAACAAATAGGAAGCATACTGACTCATGTTTTATGTTTGTGTCAATGGGCATTTTTAATTCATTATTTGCAATGCCCTATGGCAACAAGCAATAAATATTTATAAGAATCGTAAGATTTTCCTTGGAGTACTCCTGCCTCCATGCACAAATTTTATTAGAGACCATTTGTTTTTCCCCTGCCATCTCGCCACAAGATCAAACCATCCTTCTCGCTCTACTGACAAACCCAGTCTTCAGTCTATCAAAGGTCAAAAAGAGATTCCTACATTAGATCCTTAGTAGAGCAATAGCTATTGATTATACAAGCTACATGAGCCATGTGCAACAGAAAGAAAAAAATGTGCACTATAATGTTAGAGTTACTAAGCAAGAAAACATGCACACAATTGTCAAATTTATCCACCATCCTATCTAAAAGGATGGTACCACAAATTACAGCTAAACTCCAAAAAGCTACTAGTCATGATAGCTATGTTCTGCTCCCACTGTTAGGGCAGTATGCCTCTGGATAGCCAATGCTAGGAATAATAGAAAGTCAGGCAAAATGCTCATGTCAAGCTTGCAGGCTTTGCAAAGGCATCTGTGAGAATGGGATGCTGGGCTAGAGGGGCCTGACTGAGAAATCTCTTCTTAACGTCTTTGATATCACACATGGGTAACCTGATGAGGAAAAATGTTGGAATGCCAAAGCCATTACTCTACAGGTATCTGGAAGAAGAATGCCAACAGTTTTATGTGAACACACTGGCAGGGCAATAATAGAAATATGATAAATAAATTTAAAAATGGTACAAGTTCTATTCTGCCAATCCTTACGGATGGGCAAACTAAGCCTGTTCTTTACGTTTCTTACGTGCTACATAGGGATTGTTTTCAGAAGACAGTGAAGTTACCTGCCATCTCTCTTGTGACGAGATCTAGCTTTTGTGGCGTATCCTTTTCATTATTATAACTGATGGTGAATTCAGTAGACTGGTGTCTGACAAAGGGTTGTTTGATTTGTTTCCAGAAACCTAGAAGTTCAAGTCCTAATAATGTTAAAAATCTCAAATGTGATCCAATATAAAACATTGCATGCTCAAAAAAAATTAAAACTGTCAGTTTGATTCAGACTGTGTTGGAAAGGATGACATGTAATAGACTTAGGGTTAAAAGAAGCTTGCATTAGCAGAGATCAGTCTATCTATACAGAGCACATAGGGCTAAATCCTGACAACTATCTTCCCTTCCATCCTGCAGCTGCTTGTGTTCCTCACAAGTCACCCTTGAGAGCTGGAATGAAGGGAGATATTGGGGGTGAGAGCTGCAGTGCGTGTGCGTGTGTCCGTGCATGTGTGTGTGAAAAAAATCAGCAGAAGCTCATCTAGTATGGTCACACAAGGGACTCTCTGATCCCAGCAATTTATCATCTTGACGTTCTCTTGGAGTCATGAACACACTTAATTTTAAATCAGCTGCTTTGCTGATCATTTTTGGATCTCCCTCCCCAATAACGCATCTCAACAGCAGTGCACTGTTGAATTTCAAAGCAAAGCTAAATTTGGACTTGGTGAGCATCTCATGGAAGCAGGCCCGCAAGGGAGAAGGGAACAAGAGTGTGATATCAAAAAACACTGACCCAAAACTTTTAATGAAAATGGTTCCACAAAACCCTTTTCCTATTAAATTATCCCCTGGTAGAGATTGACATGGATAATGGATGCATGATCCAAGCCATCCAGATTAAGCCACAGTGATTCCAAGGATCAGGAAGTACTAAGCACAGGAAACTGTTGCTGGCTGCTGTCAATGACTGCTCCAGTTCCACCCATCCATTACATATATTAAAAGTTATTGTGCTATTTGCGTGTAAGATCCTTAAGGGGAATTAGTCCCACTGCACACAAAGATATTGTTACAACTACATAAACATTTCCCTTTCTCATTATTGTCAGATGATGAACAAAACCACGATTTTTACCACCCACCTGGTTTCCCGGTGTCGTATGAGCCATAAGCACCTCCTTTCTTTCCTCTCCTATAATGAAGAACAGCAACAATAGCACTTGGCTTCAGTCAGTTCCATTGAACCAGTGACTGTCAACTCCTATTGACTGTCTAGGCTAGATTTTCAGGCACTGATCTTCCCCAGCTTTGCTACTAGAGGCACTGGGTGTCCCTTGGAGACGGAGACCTGGGTCTTTATGCTGAACCCTGGATCTACCGCCCCTTTTGAAAACTTAAGAAAATGCTTACAGGGTAGCTAGGCACAATGCAAAGCAGAATACTGGTGAGACCCATCCACTCACCATCCTGATTTGCTGAATGAGTTGGGCAAGGGTGTGTGTGTGGGGGGTTAGGGTTCTTTCAGTTTCCATATATAGAAATTTCCATATAGAAATTCCTGCCAGGTAGGGCAGAGAGACCAACCCACATAAAATAGAATGATGGCAAGAGCCAGAGTAAGTTCCTTTCCCTTTGAAAATCAGACTAAATTTGTATAATGTAAATATGCATTAACGTAGGCATATTTGTTTCATGGGCTTGTGCTCCAAATCTTTCTAATTACTCAGTAATGCCCCTGACAGGTGCCATCGGAATCTACAGACTGTGCCTAAAATTACTAGCAAATCATTATTTTTCTGGTGGCCAACTACAAAGACCAACCATACTACAATTTCATTCCTAAGTAAGGATGTTTAGAAATGCAGGCTTAAATGAATTGCAGGTTGTGTTTAAGCACTTAAAGCAATGAACTACTAATAGTGGACTGCTTTCCTTTGGGGTGCAACTACAAGACAGTCTTGTAGTTCTTCCTTGTTTTATATTTATAAAATGGTGGGAATGGACTTTGCAACTGGTTAGAAAGAGAGAGGAAGAAAGTGCACCGCCCACGAGCCTTTTGCATAGGTCATCTCTTTCCCGATCAGAAAAGCCCTCAGGTGAGGAATGAATCATTGTGGAAATCTTTCTGCTGTTTTTCATGGAACTTCCTATTTTAGCTCGCTTGTCTCTAAAAGGCTGGAAGACTCCTTCCGTGAAGAGAGCCACCGTTTCCCATTCCCTGCAATTCATGGGGACATCAGCTGGGAGAAGGAGCTCATTGGACGAGCCGGAGCACAATGAGGAGCTGGCGAGGGGACTTGAGGAAGCCCAGGCGGCACAATTTGAAATGCCGGTGATTAAGCTTGGGACTTTGTATTAATAATGCAAATACAGTTATAGGTTTTGGTCATAGCATTTTTCCTCTTCTGCTGTAAAACCACTGAAGGCAATAATCAGGTGTATTCCTGTTAGCTGGTAAATCTGCCAGTTACTCTTTAACCTACTAAACAGCTAAGGAAAAGGCTGTTATGTGTCCAAATACCACCACAAGAATTTTTAAGCTTTTCAACTCTGAAGGGGGAGAAGTGAGAGTTACATACTTTCGTACAACAGCATAGATACCAATTCCAGATATCAGGAACAGCAAAAGCACCACTACTACTGGAACGATTATGGTAGTGAGATTCAGTCCTTAAAAAGAAATGAAGATAAAAAGTTACAATGTACTGAAAACCCAGCTGAAAAACTAGCTTGAGGGCTGGACTACATATCACATAGTACTAGTATATAGGGGGGAGTATGTAGAACCCAGGAAACAGTGAGACTTAATTCACATTATTGAATCCTGGCTTAACAAGCAAGGATATGCATGACCTCCTTGCACCCTTTGCTCCCATTTCACTCCTCCCTTCACATGAAACAGGGGTGGGGAGCTGCTGTTAACCATGGCTTCTTGTTACGTACAAGCCAGGAATTGTGCACAATGGATTCCAAACAAGCCAAGTTTTGAAAGTCATTAGCCACAGTTTCTAGCTTGCATGTAGTAGGAAGCCATGGTTAACTGAGGCCTTCTTCTTGGTTTCTTTCCCCATTTGCACAAGGGAAAGAGTGCAGCAAGAGGAATGTGGTTGCATCTGGGTGCAGAAGGCTTGCCCATAACCAGGCTTAACTTACGATTTGATTATGTGTTCCACTGTGTTGAATACCACTCCGTGTGCTCAGACCTGCACCCACTTTAGATCGGTATTAAGCATTGGATACCTCTCAAGCCTTGTATATATCCAGAACACAAGACACTGTTTCTGGTCATTTGGCCCTCATAAAGTAAAAAACCATGTAGCAAAGACAGGAATGTGCCCTGCCAACCTCACCCCCAATGAATCACATTTTGTTCCCAGGCATTTGAAAACTGGGGTTCAAAAAGGTGGTTTAGAAATAGGTTCGCATTATCACTTCTGAAAAGTTGTCAGAGTCTGTGGTAGGAGTTGTGCTAAGACTTTCGCCGTTCATTAAGGTTATGAAAGGTGTTTCCTACCTAAGCTGCCTTCTTCTGAGGGTATGGGCTCTGTGATGGTTCTGTCTTCTTTTCTAACCGAGACACCTGTGCTTTGACTTGGTCTCTGCCAGAGCGGATGCGTAAGGGAGCTGTTAACTGCAAGGCAAAATGTGGAACTAAGTGAACCTCAAAACATTTGAAGGGCATTCAGATCCTGCTGCCAATCAAACCTCTCCCCGCCCCCGAATGGTAAAACGGCTTACCTTGGTTCATGCGACAACCAATAAGTTCCACCTTCAGTGCTATTCTTTTGTTCCAGCTCTGTGGAATAATTCTCACGTAGCGGGCTACTATGGGGGGAATGAAATTATTCCGGACTATATCTCCATGATTAGAGTTGGCTTTGAATACCTGCCGTTTGAAAGGAAAATGAACCACATTATTTGGTTTAAAGCCAATGAATAACAACTTCTCCCCTTGAAATCACAGAGGATAAAAATCAACAGCAGCCTGTGTTGATTCACTGGGGGATGGCGAGGAAAGACCTCAACCCTCCAGAGTTTAAAGCTCTTCCTCCAATATGTAGGCAGTCCTAAACTGGAGCAGTACAGCAGTAAAAAGAGGGTTTGTGACCAGCTGAGCAGCTAGTTGCGCAACCAGGCTCAACTCCAAGCCGTCCAAGGCCAGCAAGGAGTAGTTAACTCTTCCTCCTCCTTCAGATTGTGGCAGAGTTTGAGGCCGGATGCACAGCAAGCTGTAGAGTCAGCACTATACCACTTGAATTCAACTGGTAGAGCCAGTCTCAGCCTAACAACTGAAGGGAAGGCTTTAGCCCTGTACAATTCTAGCACAATTCTCCCCCCCCCCACCATTACTGGTGCCTGTTTCCTCTCCTCAACACAGCATTAATCAATGCCACTCTTTTACTATTTCTAAAACTGTTTTCCTGCAACAAGTCCTCCTCCCACTTCACAAACAGTGGAATGGGCGTGTGCAAAGTAATACCCTTCTCCCCTGCACACTGCCCCTCCATGTGTGCAGGTACTCCATGCCCTGTCTGTTGTGGGTGATCCTGCTTCACAGCCCTGCTGGTTGGCATGGGCCCATCCACTTTGCTAGTAAAGGGAATTAAGTATCGGAAACTTCAGTGTTCTAGGATTGGAAGAGCAGCACATTTCTCATTTTAGATTTAAAAAGTAATGCCACCAAAGAATGCTATCCAGCTGGTAATCCCCCATGGACAGAAACTTTGATCCAGCAGAGCCTTCTGTCGGCAGAACAGGGATCAAGATGATCTTTGGCAAATGCCTCCTCACCCCTGCAGTCTCTCCATTCCCCTAAGATCAACTTCTGAGAGTTGGAGGAAGTTTTGGAACTGTGTGGGGGTGGAGACACACGGGGATCTGCAAGGGAAGGAGAAATTGCCAAAGAAGCCGGAGCGATGGGGAGATGGCTGTTTTATTTTTCTCAAAGTGTTCTTGAGATTTTCTTCTGACAGGACAGTACTTATCAGCACTGCCGGTGGAAAGCAAGATAAACATACTACTTCTTTTAAATTAATACCATTAAAAAACCCTCTCTTTTTATAATTCTTTGTATAAGGTTTCACAGAAGGCCTAATATTAATTACAATCATATGTTGATATCCCATACTTTTTTTCAACTATGTGGAATACAGCGCTTTTGAAGTATCTTTGCAGCAGATTCCCATGTTGTGCAATGCAGCTAACTCAGTAATAAAAAAAAAAACTCCAAAACGAGTATATGATGCTGGGAGATAATAATTTCTCCAGATTTGATCTCTAACTTGCCCTTTGTATTTAGGGGCAAAAAAGTAAGTTTCTCTCACTAAGCTGTAAGCAAACTCTGAGACTTTATCAGAGAGTTTGCTTGCAGAGTGTTTGCTTTATCTCCTACTGATAAAGGCTGAGCTTCTCCAATTCCTATCGTAGGTCAAATGAGCAGGAGTCCATGCCTCTTCTAGACTGATTCATGGAGCTGAAAAAGGGCATGGGAATGTAGATGTGCACTTGAAAACACATCCCACATTTAAAGTGCATCTCCCCTGTAAAGAATCATGGGAACTGTAGTTTAACCTTGACAGAGCTACAATTCCCAGCACCCTTAAACTACAGTTCCCGGGATTCTTTGTGGGGGCAGATGTGCTGCACACCATCACAGAGCAAACCTTGGAAGTAATTCCCACTGCTTTCAATGGCCCTTAGTTTATTGTAAGGTGTGCTCAGGATTGCAGCCTTAATATTCTGCATATATCCCTGCCACACCTTATCAGATCCTTGTGCAATTACAACCTTGTGCTAGAAACCAGAAAAGTCCTGCTTTCAAGACAAGGGGAGAAGGGGAAATAAAATGGAAGATTTCTAACACTTAAAAGTTTTAAACATAGATTGAAAAAAGCTGCTCCACCACAAGCAGTAGTTTCACAGAAAATACTTCTCAAATAATGTTAAAGTATATGCAAAATCAGCTCACAATACAAGCAGCTCTTCCCCGCCCCCACACCGTAGGTTGTGAGTGAAGATTTTAAAAATACAGATTGTTATCTACAGGAGGGCAAATAACAGTCTAAGATTTGAGGGGCAAGTAGCTGCTGCATCACATATAGGTGTCCCTGAAAACAATCCGATCTGCTTCCCCCACAGTGAAATTTGAAGAAGAAAGAAGGCTCTGTCCGTGGGGTGGGTGGATGTATGTATATGCAAAAGCATATTTTACTGTACCTATAAAGAAAGAAAATGGCAAAGAGGGCACTTTAGTACACTGTCCTGCTTCTTCTCATAGCCCAAATAATATTTTTTTCCGGCCAAACTGCTCATCCAGCTTCCTCTAGTGAAGAGGAATCTCTAGCTTCCTTACAAATGTTTTCAAATGAAATCATTTCTCCATGGCGAAACTAGACTGGAGCCTTCTGAAAGTAAGGGACAGGGCAAATTACCCAAGTCACAACTAAACCTAGACAACACAACGTGTGCAATGAAGGTGCTGAAAACCCATTGGAGTAAACAAGATTTGAGTATAACAATCCAGTAGCTCCAGCTGTCTGCAAAGGATGAAAGATGGAAGTTGGGCTGCAGGAAAACACCGCCCCCCTCCCCGGCAACCACCATTTCCCCCTTGCCCTTTATCTCCCCGCTTCCCCAGTTACCTTTTCTTGATTGCTTAGGATTCCTTTGTAAGTCCTCCATTTTGAGTTGTTATTTTTATAGTTGACAATAAACGTCTTAACGTAATAGTTAAAATTGAGCATTGTGGACCCTGTGGTTCTAATTCCTTGTAATGAAAGAAAAAGTAAACAAAAGGGATCTGTTTTGGTCTGTTGGTTAATAATAGTAAAATAAGCATACATTTCCTTCAAACAACAATCACTCATTTATATCTGCAGCAAAATTAAGAAATGTCGCCACCTGAAAACCTTTCGCTTTCTACTATATTATTTGTAAAGGCATCCTCAGATGTACATGCTAGGGCTCTCCCACTGTCAATAGTGATAGGGGAAAGGCTCTCTTGCACTTGTGAAGCTCATCTGGAACATCACACTTGCACAGGCTCTGGATCGCAAGAATCATTTTTACAGGCAAGTGTCTCTAGTGAGCACACCACAATCTACAAAACCGATAATGAAAGCTAATTAATATTTGAACAGACATGCTCTCCCCTCCTTTTGCATTGGCCATTTGTCCAGCAAAACTGCAAAAGCATGCCAGCAACATGGACTCAAGAAACAGTTGCAAAAATGGGACAAAATGGAAACGGGGTGGTTAGGTCAGCCTCAGTTATGTCCATAGAAGAAGTGGGATGGTTATAGGTCTGCTGGAGTAGAAGTGAGGCCACATCCCACCCCTCTTTGACCACTGAATAGCTACCATGTGACGGGTGAATCAGATTCAGGTAAGCTGCTGAGTGGGATCTCAGCAAATAATAATAATAATAATAATAATAATAATAATAATAATAATAATAATAATAAAAACCAGGCCTCCAGCTAATTACACAGGTGTTTCTGTAATGTGGAAAGGGTCCCCATATCCAAGTGTGCAGTGGCTCATCTGAAATTGGGGTGCCAATTATAATTACATTTAACATTTATCCTGCAATTGTGTGTGTGGTTTTTCTTACTCAAAAGCAAGCAAAGGGAACCCAATCCAAAACAGGACTGCAGTGCACAAAGAGTCATGCCACCCTCTCCCCAAAAGGTTCATACCTCTTTCAGCAGCTACTGATATTAAAAAAGAAACTTTAAAATCCCTATTGGTGTTATTAGGAGGTGTGTTTGAGAAAGGAGGAGGGAGTCTTAGGGAGCATCACAGTTGGGGAGGAAAGGATTAAACCTAATCCTAATCCACGTCACCCCCTATGCACAAAAGAAAAGAGCACATGCACAGCTGCAGCCTGAAGCTTATGTATTAAAAACACAATGCATAGTTTGATCAAATCCAGAATAGAACTACACTCTCATCACCAATCATGGTAACAGTGAATGTTGTCCCTAGTTGTTGGGTATCGGCAGAAGATGTGAGATGTGGAACAATGGGAGGTGGTGGGGCACATGTGAGAGTGTGTAAGGCAGGGCATGGGCAGATGTGGTTGCATTTGTGTAAGCATGGCTCTTTGTGTGAATAGTGGCAAAAGAACCATATTCAGGATGGGACTAAGTGTCCTTTATCAGGGCCCTGCAAATAAATTCTCACCCAGTGTTGTGCAACCTGTTATCTGGGTGCAGCAATTGGTGCCCTACTCCCCTGCCCCCAGCCTTAAGCTATTATTTACAAGAACAGCAAGTCCTAGACTTCCAGCATAGTATGGCAGGCATAAGGGAAAACATCTAAGGTGCTCCTGATAAGATCAAATTGAGGAATATATGAAAAGAATGGAGCCTCATTAACAACCCAGAAGAATTCATATATATTTAGTTTTGTTTGTCTAAAAGCTTTAGAAGAACACAATTATAACCAACGACAAGATTCCAAAAAGACGATAGAAGATGCAAGTATGAGGAATTCCTTTCTGCATTTCAATGATAAAGGCTTATTAGCTGTTGATAAGAAGAGGACCTCAGCCCCATTGGGCCTTCTGCAATTTATCGAACCATAAAATATTTCCCATTTGGTTACTGGAAAGGCATATTGCTCCTGAACTGCAGCTGTGTGGGCAGTAAAATTTGGCCTAAAGGCCTTTCGGGGGGGGGGGGGTGTTTTTCAATTGGTCTTTGCTAGTTTTAACAACTCAATGTTGCAAGTACCTACATTTTACTCAGAGTAGACCCATTGCAATTCATGGTCCTAAGTAAGCAATGTCCATTAATTTCAACAGGTCTACTCCAAGTAGGATTAACATTGGATACAACCCTTAGTTGTTGTTGTTTTTTGGCAGAAAGTACTTGTTGCAGTGTTACGAGACATATATACATTACATTTGTAAATAGCCCTTGCTCGGAGTACCATTTGAAACCTCACTTAAAACCTGAGGAAATCTAGCTTACAAGAACAGTAAGCAAGCTGCATAGGGTCACAACCGATAACTGAATGACACTAAACTTAAATCTAACTTAAGAGACGTACTCTTGCTATGACAGACAACTGACCTGTTATTCTTCTCCTTTCTCCCAGGTCAATTTCTAGCCACTGCCGAGAGTTGCTCTGGTTTGCTGCCCAGGAAGGCCCTTGGACTTTGAGCCAGGCCCTAACAGGAGACCACGGAACCACCTCCCCAATGTCATTGGTTTCATCCCAGAATGATGACGCCGTGATCTGACCATCGGATGCATTTTGTCCTTCTAGGTTCAGTGATTGATTGCAACCTTCCAAAGTGAAAAAAAGGGAGGAAAGTGTATTTTCAGATAATGGTATTAACTATGACTATAATCATCAACCTAGAAGACTTGATTAATTTTCCCCCAAATATCATTAAGAGTTTCTGAAAATGCTTTCTTTCTCTACTCACCAATGAGCCCTAGCCTAACTCCAGTAAACAAAAGAATTTGATCTATGTTATAATAACTTGTTTTTAATATTTGCTTTTATCATTATTATTTTTAAATGAATATTTTAGATAGGTTCTTTGTAAACTACTTGGAGATCTCCTGTAAAGTAAGTGGTATATACATTCTTCATTAACAAGCAAACAAAATAAAGTAGTTCATTGTATTCAGCCCCAAATTGTATTTATTTTAATTGGAGAGTGCTTTGGCTTTTCCTGGATTATGCATTAATAATGTCTAAAATGAAAAAAAAATAGCCTTACCATTTGAGTTAAAAATAATCCGCTTATCTGACAGAGAGCCACTGTAAGAAAAAGAGATGACATTATCATTTTGATTAGCTACTCATGTACAAGAAATTTTAAGCTGAAATAGTTCTGCTTTATTCTTACCCTGCCTTTTGATCCTACAACTTGATGCACCAAAATAAATACTTTAAAGTACTATACAGTTCAGGGATTGGTCGTGGATCATCTAACTCTGGCGAACAATGACCAGACCATTAGGGAGCCCCATCTAAGGTGCTCTGGGGTTTCTCAAAACAGAGCAGGATGTAAGTACAGTATAACAAGAAGCAGTTGACTTGTGCTTAACTCCCCACTTGAAATCAACGGGGCTTCAATACATTGAACTCTGGCTTGAATGTGTTCCATAATTTTCTGTGGGAAGGGGACATGCAACTTACATGTTTTTGGAGCTTTTTAGTACAATATGTGAACTCTGGGTGCCATATGAATATCAAGGGGGGGGGGGAGACCAAGGATACAGTTGCAATTTTATCATGAGCCTGCATAACTCAGTGCACTTTAAATCTAAACAGCTCTCAGTTTATTAACTCAAAACACCCAAGAGAATAGATAGTGCCTGTCACTATTAACAGTACCTAAAATGAAATCAATTGTGCAATTGAGCTCCCCCACCTCTCCTCCCTTCCCTCGCCCACATCTTCCCCGAATCTGCTCTGGAGGGTTGGGGTAGCCCCTAGAACAGATTTATGGGGTACACAAAGAGAGAAGGCGGAATGAAGTATCAGCGTGTAAGTGGATGGATCATGCAAGTATCATTGTGCTGATGGATCACTTAAACTGGATACCACCCACTGTTTTTCTAATTCGATCCAAAGGGAAATTATGGATAATGGAAGAGTTCCTGGTCTGTTTGCCTACTCATGTGAAGGGAGGATGAAAGCAGCTGTATGCACAATGCCTGTTCACATCTTGGCTGATTAAGTGAAAATATGATGTTCCAAACGTGGCGATTTCAGTACATAGTTCGAACAAAACAATGGTTAACAAGAGTTTCCAACTCACACAAAGGAAGGAGTGAAGGGGCTCTGTGTGCAAGAAAAAGGCTTGTGTGTATCATGGCTGACTAGTACACACATTATGCATGAACACAACCAATACTTACTCCTGAGAAAGGATGCCGTTGGCTAGGATTCCTTGATACCGGCTTGTTCCTTTCAGTTTAATCACACTAATCTGACCACCCAGTTCGTCTGCAATTACTCCAGCGTGTATGGCAGATTTGCACAATAAGGAAGTCTTAGGTGCAGAAATCAAGTGAAAAGTAAGGCAAGATTTTAGTATTCAAACAAACTCACAGTCAGCACAATAAAACAAAACGAATAAACGCGGTGCCCTAAAAAAATTCAAGCCAAAAATGCAAAAGGAAGTGGCAATTTTCTGTATGCTAAATTACCTAAATTAAATGTGAAAACATGCTGAAGAGACTTAAGAGAAATCTACTTGTTGGACAAATATATTCTAAGGTTAATATTTTACAGTGTAGTAATCCTCCCACACACATCCTTCCTCAGAGAATAATTAACTGAGTGTCATTTCCATATCATATGCGCAGACGAATAAAACAACATGCTGAAGATATCATACTATATGCAGGGCAAGGCTGAGGAAAATGTTCCTAAATTTGGTTATTGCTATTAAAAAGCAGATCAGTTACACCCATTTTGCAAACTGAACAATAAGAAGTTGTACCTGAAGAACTATACCTATTATACTGTGACCTGAACAAAAATAAATGGCTGAGTTTACAAGCCCACATGAAATGTGCACGTATGAAATGCATATGCACATGTAATCTGTAACACTGTTAGCACTAACAGAACAGCTGACCACCATAATACTTTTATGCACAATTCTTTTCCGATTCCATACTTTGTAATTATGATTGCACAGTGGTAGAATGATTTTCTAGCCAACATCTTCAACGAACTGAGGTAACCTAAGAATAATTTACCATTTCTCCTAGTTCCTGTCTTCAGCAAAATGCACTAACCTTCACTGTGCACAACTGGTTGTTCTACTGGTCTTTGAGCCCAGCATTAAACTTTTAGGTTGTGCTTATCTGCAATAAAAAATTCTTCAGAAAGCAATGCTGTCATATCTCTAGCTTTCTGTAGACCGTGTTTGCTAGCCTGGTGCCCACCAAATGTTTTGGACAAGAACTCTCATCAGCCTCAGGTAGACAGGCCAATAGTCAGGGTTGATGGGAGTTGCAGTTCAAAACATCTGGAGGGCAGGAGCTTTGGGAAGGCTGCGCTAGACCTTTCCTTTATCCCATGTACTTACGTCTCTGTAGCCTTCCACTATATTCCCAGAAATATCACCTGCTATGTCTCTGCAACCAGCTGGACAGTACCTGCTGCCATGGAGAAAAGACAGGATCTTGTTGTGACTGGTGTAATGTACAATGCTTGCACACATGCACTTTGTAAAGCAAACAGTGTAAAGATAAAGGTTTTTCTTCTTCTAAATTCTAGCATATTCGTGTGCTCCAAATGGCACAGGTAGCCACATAAGCAGCAATGGAAATGAATTTTGTTCTGCTTAGTTCCTTCTAGCATTTTACATGTTCAGGGAACAATAGTAATTGAAGGAAAGATAACACAGCACAACTACATCTGTTCACACCTTGAGCAGCTGGCTTACATGCCATTACTCTTTAAACTTACTGCAAAGGGTATTTATTCAAGAGAACCGAGAAACAATTTAAACTGACATGGATCAGCTTTCAATCCTCCAGCCTGATCCTGCAAGATGCTTAGAGCTTTAAAACCCAACCACCTCCAAGACAGGAGTATTCAGTACCCAAAGCACTGCCCTAATTTCCCTTGGCATTACTGGTTATGCTACAGATAACGGCTGTTCAGTGGTCTGAAGCTGCATTCCTTAATTACTCTGGAATGCAAAGTCTCTCTCCAAGGAAGACTTCACTGCCTCTCCCATGTAAGAAGATAATCACAGATTTAGATACCTTCGAATATCTTCAGAAAAACACATTCCTGTGGTTGGCAACAGGGTTCCAAACGCAGCACAAACGGTCATGGACTGTATCCGGCTACAGCTGTAAGTATGTTAATTGCAAGATGCAACATGACAACCAGAGTGTATTGCCACCAAAACCTATATTTACCTGAATTCATTCTCCACGTGGTGGTTTGCTCTCTCCAGACATGTGATTAGATCTGCAAAAGGTTTTAAAAAAAAGCTATTTGGGAATCACACAGAGAAGATGTGGATAGTCAATTCCAGCTGAACTGGATGTGGATAGTCAATTCCAGCTGAACTGTTTTCTCAAACCTCCCTCAGCAGCCACAGCACCTATTCAGTGTTTCCTTCTGCCAGCAAGCTTCTGCTCCTGGTCCCCCCCCCCACCTGCCCAATTTGTTCATCTGGATACACATTTTCTTCTGCACAGGAGCAATTGTTCTAGACTCTACCCTCAGAGCAACAACTTCATTGAGAGATCAGTCACATCCTACTACATCCTGAAGCAATGGCCAAGTGAGGGTGGTAGAAAGAATTCCAACAGACATTTTTGGAATATTTTTGTACAGTGAGGATTTTGTTCCAAGGCAAGAGGCCTGAAGCAAAAAGATTTCAGCCTGAGCGATGCGTCTCAACTACCATGAAAAAAAGAGTTCTCTTTAAGGAACTGAATCAAAACTTTGTCTGAAGAAAAGTCTTGGTTTATATCAGCTAGTGCTCAAATACCTGTAGAAGATGAAGAAGCCCAAGGATAATAAGGCCTAACCAATGAGAAATGAGCCAATGGGATCAAAATCAGGATTCCCAGTTCTATATGGCGGCCAATGCACTTAGATGTTCAGGTGCATGAAAGAGCCAAATTTCATCAGTGCCATCTATTAGATGAATTAGCACATTATTGAAATAGCATCCAGACCTTGATTTCTAGAGGGAAAACAAGCGGGTCAAGCAGTTGGCTAAGGGGCCAAACCCATAAAACCAGTTTGAACTACTTAGAAAACTTAAGCACATTCATCTAGGCCAGGTGCTTTTCTAAAACATCTGCTGGTAATACCAGGCAGGGTATTACCTTCCACTTCCACAGCAGACAAGGCAAAGAGGCAACCAGGTAAGATGATGGGGCGAGAGAATCATTGCACTCATCCCTGACAAATCTGCTCCAAAAAGGGCAGAAGAGTGGGGCAGGGAGAGAGGGATGGAGGCTGGATGGAGCGTAGCACCAACCCAAAACCATTAGTCCACAATGATGTGCAGAATTGTACTTTACCTGGATGATCACTACTAGCAAAGGACAACAGGAAGCCTCTTCCAGACACATGGGACCTGCTCTCAAAGTGAATGGTTGCTTCATTAGAATCTAAGATGATTTCTTCTGGGACAGGCACATTCCCACAGTAGGGTCCTAAATGCAGAACAAATAGTATTTGAAATCGTGTTTGTGGCCTAGAAACAATAAAGCGTACAAATGTATTCATCGTCTACGGTGCATTCATCTATCCATGTGCATAATTAATTGATTTTTGTTTGTAATCTTTGAAGTTACTCAGGCCACCAAATTCTTGCAATTCTGTGTTCAGTAGGAGATAAAAGCTGGCATTAACATTTCAAATTGTTTTAGCTTTGTAGACGGCTGGGGCTCCCTAGCCTTTGAAGCACAGCATTCTTAAAGTGCAGCAATCCATTACAGAAAGAGTACAACAATCAAAGGCAACTGAATATTGCATAGACTCAGCAAGATAGCATCACCAGGTACAAGTTTTAAATGCAATCACCACACAGGGGGGAAACAAACACATTTTTCTTGAGATGGCACATTGTAATAAAGGCATATAAAAAGAATGCTATATTTGAATACTTAACTGTTCATTCTCAATTTTTAAAAAAGAAATCATATTGTTTTCTTAAGATTCCCATCTACCCATCAAAATTTAGGGAAACAATCTATTAGAAGTCAACCTGGAACCAGTCTTACTTTTTCACATGAATTATTAGCTGTAAAGCACCTTTGCAGTTAACTTCTAAAACCAATCAGCCAAAAAAGGCATTACATTTGAAATTATTTCATTAATTGATTTTTTGATTTAAGCTGATATTTTTAATTTAATTTAAATTAAATTTTAATTTAAGCTGATATTTTTAATTTTTTAATTTAAGCTATATTACAATTTTACAAAAGAGAGGAAACATTAAATGAAGAATGATGCTTAGCTCTTGACCGCACTACGCTATACACATTCCATCAGTTACCATTTGTCATAGATCACAGGGAAAATAAAATGGCACAAGTCCAGCTGAGTCCAGCTCTGATGCATGACAGCCAGACCATCCTTGCCACCTGGTGAGTAGTTTGGCAGTGGAGGCCCCGAGAAACAGACAAAGTCAACACAGATTGACTCTTGCCATCATTTAAATATGTGAGCACCACGCTGAATTCTGGTAATTTCTTTTTCTTGCTTGGATGGAGATAGAGAGGTATGAGTGAGAGTGTGCAGAAACCCCTTACTGACCCTCAACCATCAGATCCATCTCCCCACATAGGGCTTCTTAACCAAATGATTTCAAATTTAACTACAGAGAGGAAAAATTATTTGTTAGTCAAGCAAGGATAGATCACTCCTGTTAATTCTTAAATATGTCATGCCATGTGCCACACGAGCTGGGGGGGGGGGGGAGAGAATACTGTTTTATAATTTGGAGATCATTGCACCTAACCTTCCCACCCATTCCCACATTTTCCCACAAGATTTGCCTCCACATATTTTCCCACAAATGTATTTCTGCTGTCTCTTGCTTACGTTTCTCAATGACCTGTCTATTGCTCAGATGTAATTAAGACTGCTGACTCAATCTATGGCTGACTGGTCTGGCGCTTTCAAAGCAGCATACCTGTCCAAATGACGATGAGAACCTATGCTAAAAGTCTAGATGCATGCATGAGAGAGAGACAGGTCAGCAAAAAGTCTCAAGGCCTTAAAAAAAGTGTGTGTGGGTGTGTAGACTCTTGAGAGAAAACAACAAGTGGGATGGAACAGGAAATGTTGTTTGGTGCTTTACAGCAGGGGAGGGCAGACATCATGCCTGCAGGATCTACTCTTGCATTTTAAAAGAATTCCAAGATCCACCAGTCAAAGAACTAGAGAACTATGAGTACTAGGGTTGAACTCAGTTGTTCTACACAAAAATATGCTCCCCTCCTCTGGCCTTCTTCGTTTCACCCGTATAACTTAGGGTGGAGGGAAGAGTCATTTTGTCGTTGTTATTGTTAAACAATTTGGAGTCAGAAACACATGTTGATCTACTATGAATCACTCAGAGATCAAACAGTAGATCTTCATCTACCTTTCCACCCACTCCTGCTCTACAGAATACAGACATAATGGAAAAAGTAACCAGCTTCTAAATAATTAAGTACAAAACACAGGAATATGGCAAAGTAATGCCATAAAGAATAAATCTTATTAAATCTATTTTTGGTTGTTTTTATTATAGTACTATAAAACACATTGCAACTTAAGTGAAAGGCAATCCGTAAATTAGTTTCTAACAATATAACAACAACTGTACCTTAAACATTACCTTGAACAATATTACCTTAAAATAGGACTAGTTAACCTGTAGCCTTCCAAATTCCAACAGCCCATTCCAGCATGGCAAATGGTTAGACCTGGAATTCCACATCATCTGGATGCCTACAGGTTAAACACCTGCGCATGACCATACCAAATCACATTAGCTGAGTGGGGAAAGTGCCCTTCCAGCCTTGAGCACCCAATGCTCAAGAACAAATCTTAAATAGCACTGGTTTCAGGGTACCCTCTCTTACTTTGCTCAACAAAGAGTTAATTAGAGCTCTAAGTATTTTAATGAATCCAGTCTTACTGGTACACCGTTACATACCATGCACTGTTGTAGAACTGTGGATGCTAAGATAGTTAGATTCACATTGCTGGGATTCAATATCCAAGTCTCCAATTTTCAAGATCAGGCGTTTCCCCCGAGGCACCTGAATTCTCCTCTCACAGGTAGTATAGTTGGGGTAGGTCCCCGGATAGTTCTTAGACGCCAGTGTTCCACTGTCTTGATAGATTATCATAGGCCCACATCCATCTCCTGGGGAGGACAAAGAAAGGAAAGGGGGTGATTAAGAAACCATCAAAGCTGTCATCAATAGGCACATACCTACTTCAAATCACTACACCCTTTCAAAATGTACCGTATTTTTCACTCTACAAGACGCACCAGACCATAAGACGCACCTAGTTTTTTGGAGGACGAAAACAAGAAAAAAAATATTCTGAATCTCAGAAGCCAGAACAACAAGAGGGATCGCTGCGCAGCGAAAGCAGCGATCCCTCCTGCTCTTCTTGTTTCTGGAATAGCTGCGCAGCCAGCATTCGCTCCATAAGACGCACACACATTTCCTCTTACTTTTTAGGAGGGAAAATGTGAGTCTTATAGAGCAAAAAATACGGTAAGTCCTCCTTTTTTCCATTTTAAAATTTAAAGCAGATTCTCAATAAACTCTCGGAAACAGGTCAGACTGAATGGGGGGGGCGGTACATGGGCCCCCAATTAAGAAACTACCAAATTTCTGTGTGACTCACACTTCCTGTTTACCATGGAAATCCATCATGTACCAAACTTATTTAAATGCTCCTGTTCTGCCTTACAGTGGGGCAGGATCAGGAATACAGACCTTCTTGCTCAACCAGGTCACTCAACTATCTTATGGGTGAGCTCTCTCACCGCAGGATAACATGATCTTCTGTATCATCAGGATAAAGGGAAAGGAAGGTTCACCTCATCTTGTTGAAGGGTCAAACACAGGTGAGCAGCAGAAGGTGTGGTAAAATGTTCATCTGCACCAAGTGACTGCTTCTCACTCTGGTAAACAGAATGTCTTCACACAGACTCTACAAAACACTGTGCTCCTTGTAAAGAAAAGTAGGGGATCTTGCCTTCTTCTTCCCCACACAGACATTCCATTCCATTAGAACAGGGGGTAAGGAACCTAAGAACCAGTGGCCAAATGCAACCCCCCCAGTCTGCTCTATCCAGCCTTCGAGACTCTGTGCAGGTCACACCCCTTTCCTCACGACCACTTCTGTTGCTCCACCTGCTATTTTCATGTGGAACCACCTACCACCAGCATGTGACCCTATGAGGTTGCTCATGAAGGAATTACATTCTTGGGCCTCCGTACTAGCGTGACACAGAAATCAGAAAACACAAGAATGTGGGATTACGTCTGTCTGGTTTACACAAAGGCATGATTTTGCATGAGCGCTATACAGTGCTTACATTCTGACCCATGGGATTTTTTTTTTGCCTAGAAGAAAATGGTTTAGGAGGAAATGATCCTGATATTAACAGTGAATGATCTAAGCTGGGACCCTCTTTCCTCCACCTACATGTAGCCTTGGGCTTCATTACTGGCAGATGTTCCCTTTTGTATTCTGAAACAGGATGACGGTGAATTGTCATACTGCCTGCACAGTCTCCTGATATTTCTGCACAGCACATCCGAAAAAGCAATTGCATTCAGAAGTAACAGAACGATTTCTGGGGGAGGGTAGCTTTATTTATCAAGCTTCTCCTCCCCCTCTTCACTCATTCCTTTACAAATACAGCAACTAAGTTAAAAGTCCACCAGTCTCATAGATCTGGGAAGAGTTTCCTTAGGAGCCAACATAAAAGCACAATCCTATACACATCTAATCAAAAGTATGCTAAGTTCGAATGAGTTCAATGTGGCTTACTCCCAGGTAAGTGTACAGAAATGCAGCCTCCAACATACTTTGGAGTAAAAATACCCTGAGTAAATAGGAGCAAGACTTTCTGAAAATTGCCTCCTTAGTTCCAGAGTGATCTGCTGCGGAACATCTTTTGTAGTTCTATAGAACAGTATCTGTGTGAAGAGTATACAGTATTCCTGAACAGCCTTCCCAAACCTAGTGCCCATTGGTCATGCTGGCTGAGGCTGATGGGCAGTATGAGCTGTATATATTTGTTAACATTGTAGACCAGGGTGGATTTGATTTAAATCAAGTTGGTTTGAATCACGATTTAAATCACTAGTCAGTAAGACTTGATTTAATCATTTTTTTTTATACAGAAAGACTCATTCTTGCTGGTATAATCTTAATATTTACAACCAGATGAAGGTTTCATTTTTGGAACAATAAATTTTCAGAGTAGTTTTTACAGTTATATAAAAAAATACTGATTTGGTTATACTATTAGAAATACATAGACAGATAATTATGAAATTATTGTGAGGTTTAATAAGTTAAGTGTTTATATTTGGACAACTTTTCTGCTGTACTTTATTGGAAGGAGAAAAATAATCATTTCCTTAATAACAATTTAAACAATTTATTTAACTAAAATAATATTATAGCATATGTATCCATGTTTGTTAACTGATGTGGTTAAACAGTGTTAAACTTAGACTGAGTTTTAGCACACATGAAAAACTTAAAACAAATCCTTATTTTCTGATGAATAGCCTTTGGACTATAATGTAACTTAAACAGAAAACTATCTTTAGAAAGATTTTTCCTCCAAAAGCATTTTATTTTAAAAATCCAATTTAAATCAAAAAAATCCAATTTAAGTTAAAAAAAAAGAAAGATTTTATTTTTTTTAAAAAAAAATCATTGATTTTTAACCACCCTGTTGTAGACCACTTGCTAAAGATATATACATTCAAGCGGTGCACAACTATATATAAAGTATGGCTAAAACCACACAAATCCAATTTCAAAAAATGTAAGATGATAAAATAAGAAACATTTAAAACAAATGTCACTAAGCTGGGGTAGAACAGTCGGTAGACTCTTAATCTCAGGGTCATAGATTCAAGCCCCACGATGGGCAAAATATTCCTGCATTGCAGGAGGCTGGACTAGACGACCCTCGTGGTCTCTTCTAACTCTACAGTTCTATGATTTTAAATAATGTGACTGGACAGGCTTGCAGAAACAGGAAAATCTTCAGCAGGCATCTAACACAGCATAGCAAAGGGTCCTGTCAACAGGCAAGGAGTTCCATAGCATAGGCACCGCCACACTAGATAGAGGCACAACTTATCACAAAAGCAGAATGGAAAAATGAGCGGCATTTGTAAAAGTGCAAACTCTAAAAGGTAAAGGGACCCCTGACCATTAGGTTCAGTCACGGCCGATTCTGGGGTTGTGGTGCTCATCTCGCTTTACTAGCCAAGGGAGCCGGCGTACAGCTTCTGGGTCATGTAGCCAGCATGACTAAGCTGCTTCTGGAGAACCAGAGCAGAGCACGGAAACGCTGTTTACCTTCCCGCCGGAGCGGTACCTATTTATCTACTTGCACTTTGACATGCTTTCGAACTGCTGAGGCACAACTTATCACAAAAGCAGAGTGGAAAAATGAGAGGCACTTGTAAAAGTGCAAACTGTATTCTACTGTAAAATGGCTAGCAGACACCAGTTTAGAGAAGGCTGTTCTAGACACACATACTTGATCATATAAAACCAGGATAATATAACTGGGGTTGTGATTCCTATTCAAAATACATCAGTGATTCTTTAGTTGGGGAACATCATGCGGCTCAATCTGTCCCGAAGCCTCTTGCTCCAAACAGAGGCGGCTTCAGGGATATCCGAAGGTGGATGCAAAGGGAATGCATGTCGGGAATCCCTCCTCCCCATAGGTGTCTGTTTACATTGCCCAATATGGACTTTTAAGGTTATGAAGGGCTTTGTCTGGGACAGCTCACACAAGTTTTTCTGGTTTGACAATCCTGGGTGGCTAAATATTTACTAAGGTTTGTTAGAGAAACAAGATGCTTTGGGGTTGGGGGAAGAGGGAGCCAAAATGTTTGCCCTGGTCCAAGCCAAGGATGTGTCAGTACTCAAGAATTTTCAGGGAGGAAACCAGGTGCCATTGCAAGACAAAAAGAAGTGAACTATTAAAATGCATCATGAATTAAACAAAGAAACCTGATACTTACTTCTCAGCTCTACTTATTGACTACCCTTTAAAATTGTTTAAGGCAGGGTAGGTCTTAGTTTTAGAAAGACCTGTGTATCAAGAAGACCTATGTCCTCTCTCTCTTCATTTAATTGATTCCTTCCAGCATCACACTGCGCTTGGGACCTTCACAAACAAACTCAAAGGGGATGAAAATGACACATTTGTCTTTCTTTCTTTCTTTCTTTCTTTCTTTCTTTCTTTCTTTCTTTCTTTCTTTCGCTCTCTTCTGGTGGGAGACACTGATCTGATTGGCAGCATTGGCTGTGCACAATTCCAGCAGTGGCCTTAGCAGATTATCAGGAGAAAACATTAAAAAGTGGAGCATTTCTCCACCATCACAGTTTTCTTGAACTGCCCCATTGTATATATACTGCTACTGGCCTCATCCCACTTAACTTGGTACACTAGGCACAGAACTTGGAACATATTGATAAACACACAAATACCAGGATGCTCGATTTTTATTTTAAAGAAGAACCTTAGCTACAACGAATCTGTCTCTCTCAAGTGTTTATATTTCAAGAAGATACTCTAAAAACAAAATACTACTTTAGTGCTTTTCTTTTTTATAATATTTTATTCTTTTTTCCCATACAGAAAGTTACATTTGTTACTCAACAATTATATACCAATTCAACAGAACTAGTGATTTCCTGCTCACCCAACATCAATGTTTATAACCCAATTCACATACAGTTGCGAGTGGTTTTCAAACTGCGTTCCAGGAACTCGGAGGGTCCAGATCAGGGATCTGGGTCCAGAACAGGGATCTTCCTTCAGAAGATAAACTTTTCTGAAAGACAGTATGGCCACTGGTTTTTGCTACAAACTGTAGAGGAGAGCATTGGCTGCATTCTCTGTTCACTCAGGAAGGCAAAAGGCCTGGCCAGTATTCTGCATGAATAGACTGTGAACTTTGATGCATTTCATTTTAAAAATAATAAAAAAGATATATATCCTGCTGTGGGGGGGGGGGAGATGAAGAAATCTGCATGAAGTGGTGAACAAAGCAGCACAAATTATAATAGTGAATAACAAGATAAAAACAGCAATCAAACATCCTCAAAATTTACAATTTGCCCAAGTTCTCAGGAGGTGACTCAGTGAGGAAGCTGCTCCCCGAAAGCATGAAGCCCGAGAAACTGAAAATGTTGTGTACTGCATGTACGGGAAATGAGTTGAGCAGGGGGGATTGAATTCCACAGAACAACAAAGTCTACTGAAAAGTCTCCATAATAACTTAACAAGTTTCACAACTGATGTATACAAGCCCCTGCTTAAAAACTCACATTTCACAATCTGGTCATTCGTAAATAAATGGAAGCATTGGATAACTTCCCTTTTTTGAAATAAATTTCACAAGCTTTGTTATCTGGCTCAAGGGGCTCTTGGGGCGGGGAGAAGTCACAAGTGCAGTGATTAAACATCAAAGGCTGCAATCCTACGTACAATAACCTGAACTCAGTGGGACTTATTTCTGAGTAAACACACATAGGACTGGGCTGTGAAACATATACTTCGCAAAGCCAGAACAGCTGGGTTGGGAGCTGGCTTCCTCCCTGACAGTAACAGCCACAAATGCTGCTCTGCAAGTCAGTCCATTTCACATGTGAGAAGTCCTGTCTCAGCCAGGTGCACACTAGCACAGCCAAGCTTAATGTGAAAACCCATCAGCTGCAGAGCTGAATGGCTAGAACTTCCCTATCCAGCAACAGAAGGGAGTGGGCAGTTGCCAGCATCAGCTGCATACGTGGTTGACTATACTGCAGACTGTATTTGTCCACACCCAGACAAAACCAGGACTGCCCCGGCAAGCAAGAAACCGGCTCCGATATGTAAGTCAAAGTTCACATGCAAATGTGGTCAGGGCTGTAAAACAGGCTTTTGCATGTGAATCCTGAAAGCACACTTACTCAGCAGGATTACTTATTGACTGATGTCAATCAGTCGTGGGAGTTACATGTTCTTTGCTAAAATTTGGGCTGCATGTGAACCATCCATATATGGCATTAAAATGTTGCTACAACGCTCCAGGATCCAATGCATTTTTGATCATTTCTAGCCAGTCTGATACACCAAACTAACTAGAGCAGCTCTACCTAGGATTGAGGATGGGGCAGAACTTGTCAAAGCCTCTGCTCCCTGCTCCTGCCAACCTAGCAGTTCAAAAGCATGTCAAGTGCAAGTAGATAAATAGGTACCGCTCCGGCAGGAAGGTAAACAGCATTTCCGTGCGCTGCTCTGGTTCTCCAGAAGCGGCTTAATCATGCTGGCCACATGACCCGGAAGCTGTACGCCGGCTCCCTTGGCCAATAAAGCGAGATGAGCGCCACAATCCCAGAGTTGTCTGCGACTGGACCTAACGGCCAGGGGTCCCTTTACCTTTACCTACTGAGGTACTAAGCACCTGCACTGCTCTTTTAATAAGAAAATAAGCAAACATCACTAGAACACCACCTTCTCACCCTTTGCTCCATTGCCCTTTCTCTTTAAGACTCTACAACTCCATAGACATTTTTATGCTGCTGTTGAGACGGGACTTTGGATCACAAGGATGAATTTGGGAAATACAACATGCAAGCACAGACATACTGCCTAATCTACGACAGGATCTTTCCTTGCTGACACTATATTTTCTGTATATGGAAGTATCTGTTCACACAACTCCCCCAAAACATGTCTCACAGATTGCAATGGGCTGAGATAATACAGTCAACACTATGTCGTTGGAAATGCATTACTCTTTCAGGGAATGATTGTGTATGTGTCTAAGTTAAATCCCACAGAGCACCATTTTGTGCAGGTCAACTTCGTTTAGCAATAAGGTTTGATGCTAAAGCTTGTTACTTCTGCAGGCATGGAGCTTGATCATGTGAAGTTGTTTCAAATGGGAGATGCCAACGCCACTGGGATACTAGCAGCAGCACTCCCACATAGTGACAAAAAGTATGTTTCTGCCAGGAGACAAGTGTGCACTCATGCAAGAGCAACTCCCTATTGCTTTTGTTTCCCTCAGCCCAATGGAGCAGTTTGCCATGGCTGGAATGCACTTCAGCTTTTAAGCCCAGAGGCATAAAAACTCCCTCTAGGATGCATTACAAGTTATTTCAGAGAAGTGTGCAATGGTTTCCAAGCAGTTATTTTAAGGAAGCAGCTCCAGGTTGTTGTTGTTGTTGTTGTGTGTGTGCATGTGTGTGTGTAATTGCACCCCCACCCCTGCCCGGTGGCATAAAAAAATGTATGGGACCTCAATAAACTGCATTGTTTCCTTTGCAACTTGGATGTGTCTCATTTCTTTTGTTCCTTTGGTTGGTGCCTCCCTCCCCGTTTTATCTCTCAGCTAGTGGAACACAGAAGAGCATCAACCCTACTCCTTGTCTCTCTATGAAGAGAGAAAGAGAGGGCAAAGAGAAAGCAAAAAGCTTTCCACTGAACAGGTTGGAGACAGGTCTAGCACGCTGTTGGGAGGAAATTGTGGGTGACACCTCTGCTCAGAAGTCTCTCACAGGAGCAGCACAGAGGTTGCCGGGAATGTAATTTTTGCTCGCACTAGAAATAATTACCACACAGTTTAAGCTTGTACAGTAAGCCCACAACCATCTTCAATACTCAGCATCTCCAGGCAGGGCTGAGAGAAAACCTTGGTCTGAAACCATGGAGAGTCGCTGTCTGTCAGCAGAGGTGGAGCAATGGTCCCATAAGGTAACTTCCTATGTTCCAATTGTCTTGGAAGCAAATGCATTAGGTACATAAACGAGATTTTACAGTAAGAGTTTATGTTAGCAATGAGTTAAACTGATACCCATTCCAATTGTTAAAATCTTATGGAGACCCCTGGGTATCGATTTCATTCAGCTATGGCCTGTTTAACAAGCTAATGAATAACCGCAACTCTCATTATTCACTGTCATTCAAGCGACATCACAGCAGATAATATCAATACATACAAAGGTTAACACTAAATCTTTTGCTGGCCATGCCTATCCTCTGACATACCCAAGACCAAGTCAGGCATTAGAAAAACTTTTGCGGAAGATTAATGTCTTAATATTTATACAGTACTTTGAATGTTTGAAGGATTTCACATCCTCTCATTTTACAATCTTTCAAGGCAGGCCATTATTATTATTATTATTATTATTATTATTATTATTATTATTATCATCATCATCATCTACCACCATCAGTTTCTTTGCTTAGGCTTAGGACTGTAAATTTGGAGGGACCCCTGAGAGTCAACCCCCTGCAATGCAGGAATCTTTTACCCAACGTGGGGGAACCCACGACCCTGAGATCAAGGGTCTCATGCTCTACCAGCTGAGTCCTCTCCTACTTGCATGTTGCTGCTGCTGTTGGGGCTGACACAGAAAGGGGTAATGGCTGGCCTAAGACCAACTAGTATGTTCATGGCAGAACTGAGGTTTAAACGGGGGACTTCCCGGCACTGGTTCTTAGCCATTGCACTACATAGCATCAACTATGCTTTGTAGTAAAACTGCAGTTCATAATTTGTGTTTCTATTCTAAATTGAAAATCAAAAGATTTTTTTTAAAAAACAGTCCACATGCATCGACTTTAAAATATGGGTTACTGTTATAATCTTGCTGCTACTTAGACACATGGCTAAACTAGGCATGGATTAACTGGGTCAAACTATATAAAGCACTAAAATCAGCTAAGACAGCATAATTCATTGTTCTACTGGCACAGACAAAGCAAAGGTGGGGGGGGTAGGGGAAGAGGACAAAGACTAAAAGGAGAGGGAAAAAATCTCTATTTTTAACTGGCATAGCAAAAATTATTTGGCAATTCTATACCCTTAAGAAAAGCTCTTGTGTGCAGTTAAAACATCTCTTTTTAATTAGAATATTTAGACCGTCCTCCCTCTAGAACTGCCAGATGTCACAGTTCCACAGCACGTAATGGAGATTCCTTTCTACCTCAGCTGTTTCAGCCAGCAAAATCAATGTACCTCCACAGCGTCCCTTAGATAAGACTCTTGCGCCTGGCAGCCTACATTCATCCATCGTCTTTTCTCAAGTTATTATTGACAGCCCTAGGTTTCGGCAGTGGAAATTCCTACATGAACAAAGAGTTACAGAAAGCAAAGTTCACCTAAGAAGTGCACACATAGCTAATGAAATAAAATTGCATGGAATACCAAACATAAAAGGATAACAAACCAGGGGTGAACCCTGGAAGTGAACCTCTATGAGCACACTGCAAGACTTAATTCCAAGTAAACGTGCACAGGATTCCAGCAAAGGAAAACTACCGTTAATTTTGAAACCACAAACAAAGCATCTAAGAACAGAGAACAAAGTATATGTGATCTTCCATTGCATGATTTACAGGTTGTCTACTTCAGATTCCTTAGGGAATGCAGAGCTTTAGCTATGGAGGGGCAGGGGCAGGGCTATCCAGGCTTTTTGCCCTGGATGAAGCCTCCAGAGGGGTGCCATTGAGTGTGTGTGTACACAAATATATGTGTGGGGGTGCCAAGCTAAGTCTTCAACCGGGGTGAAATAAAGCATAGTTTCGTCCCTGTGGAATGCATTGCCAAACTAAACAAGTTTTACAGGCAGAAATGCAGCGATGAAATGGAAAGCACAAAAATCAAAGGACCGTCTTATATTTAAAAAGCAAACATTCAATTTCACACTTCTCGTCATACTATTTAATGGTCAAGATAGGATTTTCAGAAAGCTTTTGATGCTCAGCTTCCCAGCAAGATGCCAAGCTATTTAGCAGCAAGTGAATTAACCAACTGTCAAAATGTGGAAAATTATCTTATATTAAATGTGAGTAACGTTGCATTTCAGTCCTATTAAGTGTGCATTCTCTGGCCTTATTAATTTCCCAAGTCAGCCTTTTACTGCCTCCCGCAATCTACATCTCTGCACACACACCATGCATCAGGCTTCTTCATTCCCTTCAAAAAAGAAGGCAGTCATATGTGTACAAAGGAGGAATCTCTTCATGGAAGCAAATGGGACAGTCTTGACATTTGATTTGAGCACTGCAGGACAAGTTGCTGTCCATCAACCCCAGTACTCCGTTTGCAAATAAACTCCATCTCCTTCAAAGCTTTGTTGTGACGAACAACACTGGGAAGCCAAATACCTTATACCAAGTCAGACCATTGATCCATCCAGATCAGTAATGTCAACACTGACTGGCAGCAGCTCTCCTAGGTTTCAAGGCAGTCCCCCCCCCCAGCTCTACCTAGAGATTTCTAGGACTGAAACCGGGACCTTTTGCATGCAAGGAATGTGCTCTGCTGCTGAGCTAGGGCTCTTCCATGTGGAAATTGGGGTAAAGTAGAATATATATCTAGCACAAGGTTAGCTGGTGTGCCAGATGTTCTTGGGACTGCAACTCCATGAGCCACCAGACAGTTTGGCCAATGGTCGCAGGTGATGGAGTCTGGACTTCAACAACATCTGCTGACAAGAGTAGCACCGCAAATCATACCTTGGTCCTGTTATGTGCCAGTTCATCCCAAATACCTTCTAGCCTTTAAGTCCTGCATTTTCAACCATTTAATAAACACAAGCTGACCAGCCACAAACTGCTTATTGGAAAGGTGAGAAAAACATCCGCTCTGCCACAATATGCACAATTATATATTATTATTATTATTATTAAAAGACGATGAAGGAAGAAATCTCAAATGCTGTTTTAAATCTCCAGGAATCTGATCCCTCGAAGGCAAAGAACATCTGGTATCTTTTTCAGAGAGTTAAACCACGAGCTTTTCCAGTGCTGTCGCATTCAGTCCAGTCTACACATACAGAGAATCTCTCTCTCTCTCTCTCTCTCTCTCTCTCTCTCTCTCTCTCTCTCTCACACACACACACACACACACACAGTCACTCTCTCACACAATCCTTCCGCGCTCGACAATAAACTTTCCCAGTTCAAAGGAAACGTTCAAAAATGGCCCCGGCGGCCCCGACTCACCGAGCTTCTCCGCGCAGCTCCCGAGCAGCCAAGCGGGCAGCAGCAGCAGCAGCAGCAGGAAGCGGGCGAGCGCCGGAGCCCCCGGCAGCAGCAGCAGCAGCCGCCGCCTGCAGCGACCCATGGCCCCGCGGGACTCGCGGCTGCCTACCTGCCTGCCCAGCCGCCTCTCTTCGCCCTTTTCCCGCCGCTTTGAAACGCCCGCGGCGGCCCTCTCCCGCTCGCCTGCCTGCCTGCCTCCTCCTCGGGACGCCCCCTCGACGACGGTGGCGGCGCCGGAGAAGCGGCTCCCCGTCTGCCCAGCGCCCGGCCGCCTCCCGCGGGAGAAAGGAAGCGAGGAAGGCGAGCGCGGCTCTTCCCATTGGACGGCGCGGCGGAGGGGCGGCTCCCAACGGGCCCGGGCCTCCCTTCGTGCGCCGAGGGAGGCGCGTCCGTCCGCCCAGGCGGCTCCTTTCCCAGCGATGGCTCGCTTGGAGGTGTTCGGTTCGAGCCTGCCTGGAAGCCAGCGGGGATTTACCCCGAAGCCCTCCTCTTCCTTCATCTGGACGTGAGGGAATGGCACTCTGCCTGTACCCAGGTGCAACTCCTGTCTTCTCTAGTGTGTATAAAGTGTATTTCTTCACTTTATTGCACTATGCCAGGACTCCTTGGTTTAGGGACACACCTTCTCGTTTTGCCTAATGGCGCCCTAGATTTCTGTCCCAAAGCCTTGCCCTGATGGCATCACTGAGCACACCTTCGCCCTCGAAAAATAAATCGCAGCACCCAGAAAACTAGCACGGGAGCCTACTAGAACTCTGTGATATCCACTCTTCTTTTCTAAACGCAGGGAGTGTTTTCATGTGGGTTAAGTCATATGACCTTGAAGTCAAATATTGTGCATACATTAACTTGGAGGAATATCGCGTGTCCACCATCGTTATTTATAATTGGTAAGTTGCTTAAACTGGGGCAGCCTCTAGGCAACTTGCAGTCAATCTTCATTACCCATGCGCTTGTTTCGATTATTGCAATGTGCTACATACTTTTTAAAATGGCATGGAAACTGCTGTCAATTGAGAACAAGGTGGTTTGACCATATTATCCCTGTGCTTTGGCAACTGTAGTGGCGCCGAGTGCTTTTCTGGGCCCAACTTAAAGTGCCTTAAAGCTGGAGAAAGTGCTTCTGGGCATCCCACAGGTATCTGGTAGGCCACTGAGAACAGGATGTGGGTCACTGACCTGATCCAGCAGTGCTCTTCTTATGTTCTTAATGCCCTGAGTAGCTTGTGACCAGGTCATCTGAAATACTGCCTTCTATCCTATGTACCTAGTCCAACCTTAAGGTGCTCTTTGGAGACCCTTAAGGAATGAAGTGAGGTGGGTAAACATAAGGGATAAGCCCTTTTCAGCAGTGGCCACCCAGTTATTTATTGAGCAGCCTTCCTTCCCAGGAAGGTTCACTTGGCACTGTCTTTGTGATATTTTCTCATCATCCAGGCCTTTTAAACAACTGGAAGTAATGTGGACCGTTCAGTTTTAAAATCTGTGCATGCGGTGAGGTTTTGTTTGGTTGTATTTATGTTGCTTTGGGTTTTGTGTCTTCTTTGTGTTCCAGTTGCTTTCTTATTTAAGACAAACTGTACAGGGCAGCATCCAAATGCCATGATAATTAATTTGCCACCTCCCCTGCTGTTTCTGCACATCAGGCCAGAGTTTGTGCAGCTGGCTAACAAGAAACAGTGTTGGGAGTTTCCAAGTGTGAGTGCAGATTTGCTTTTGGAGGAATTTATTTGCTTTGCAAACTAGCAGTTCCATGTCCAGGTTCTTTCTTGCTTATCTAGTATATTTGTAAAGAAATGGATTACGTACTAAAATGCCATAAGAGTGAAGTCCTGACCTGCAGAGCCACTGGCTGGAGGAGGTAGAAGTACCCCTCTGCTTGCAAAAAGGTGCTCCACCTGTGGAAGGTGGCATGCATCCACTGTGATGTGGATGTGCTGTGGGATGTGCACACAGCTGGGCTTAGATCTACCACCTGCAATGTTTGTGCTAGTGGCTGACCCAAAACAGAGCATTCAGCAGCAGGTAAGAAGCAGCCTTGTATCTAAGGCCCAATGTTTGTGTGTGTGTGTGTGTGTGTGTGTGTGTGTGTGTGTGTTTTGGGGGGAGAGCAGGATCAAAAATTCTAAAGTTCTGTTGGGAACCAATTCATTCTGCCTCCCATGTTTCCACTGACGCGTTACCATGGTTTAGCAGTGGCTGTGTTAGAGATCTCACACACATACACATTTAGGATTCATCTGTAAATCATCAATACTCTGGACCAAACCTGTAGCAGCTGTCCTTCAAAGCTCCAACTGCTTGAACTGAGGAGTTTTAGAAGCCATATATACAAGTTGAAAAGATTTATCCATATTTGATTTGGATGCAGGGTTTAATTTTTTGGTTGCTTGCTGTTGTAATATAGGGCAACAGCACATCAGTTTGTTTCAGAAGCCATATTGTTCCATCATGTGCTGAACGAGATCCAGCTGCTCAGCCCCCCTTCCTTGCCTCAGAGCAGGAGCAAGTGGGGAACCTGTGGCCTTCCAGATGTTGCTGGACTACAGCCCCTGTTATCCCTGACCATCAGCCATGATAGCTGAGGCTGATGAAAGATGGAGTCCAACAACATCTGGAGGGCCACAGGTTCCCCACCCCTGTGCCTCAGAGGATCTGCTGCTTGCCAACTGCTAGTGGGGAAGTCTGTTTCCATTCCATCATGAGCAGAGCAAGATGCAGCTGCTCAAGAATACTCCCTTGACTCAAGATTTTGGTGGGAACTGCTGCCTGGTCTGACATCAGGGAAGGACAAGGAAGAGGGCAGGAAATGCTGCCTGAATAATCCTAGTCCCTAATGTAGGTAAAGGTAAAGGTACCCCTGCCCGTACGGGCCAGTCTTGACAGACTCTGGGGTTGTGCGCCCATCTCACTTAAGAGGCCAGGGGCCAGCGCTGTCCACAGACACTTCCGGGTCACGTGGCCAGCGTGACAAAGCTGCATCTGGCGAGCCAGAGCCGCACACGGAAACGCCGTTTACCTTCCCACTGGTAAGCGGTCCCTATTTATCTACTTGCACCCGGAGGTGCTTTCGAACTGCTAGGTTGGCAGGCACTGGGACCGAGCAGCGGGAGCGCACCCCGCCGCAGGGATTCGAACCGCCGACCTTTCGATCGGCAAGTCCTAGGCACTGAGGCTTTAACCCACAGCGCCACCTGCGTCCCCTAGTCCCTAATGTACACTGAGTGATTTTGGTTCCTGTACCAAGTTTGAATGTGATCTTATTTTGAGAATCTTTTGGAAGCTTCTTTGAGAGCATCTCAGGACTATAAAGCAGGATGTAAGTATTTGCTTTATATTTTGCAAAGTTGTTTGTTCACTATGTGTTTGGACGCCTCTTAAGATTTTGTAACCAAATAATGCATGATGTTTCCTGAAATCAAGGAGTGGGTTTTCACTGATGTTTGAATACAGTTGGAAGCCATTTTGAGTCAAGATGATGGACTGAAATTTTCATAACTGCACTGATTTTAACCACTGATTTCCAAATGTGCACTGGTTGTTTTTGTTGTTTTTTTAGAATTCCCAAGCAATGACAGCTTTGAGTCTACTAGTTGTAAATAAAAAAACAAAATGTTCATTATTCCCTTGGTAGTATAAAGTGTTCATACCATTGTCAATTGTTTCCAGTATGAACTTCCCTGTGCTGAAATAAATGGCTGACCATCACTTAACACACCATTTTATTTGGTTATTATTCTACATCAGTGAGAACAAATCCCTGTCTCATGACCAGTTTAGTATCTCATGCGTGACTGTCTTTCCAGTCTGTTCCAGCTTTAACAGCCTTGTTTTCACAAGCTCTTCTGTAATCTGCAGAGGTACATATCAGTCTTGAGCCAAACTTGTTGGGGTTTTTCGTGGTCATTTTTCTCCCTGTATGTACAAAACAATGTTAAATGAATGGTTCCTGCAAACAGGCAGAGTCTATCAATACCAAGGCAAGACAGAGGGGTCTGTGTGGGTGTGAGAGTGAGAGAGACTAAGTTTGAGTTTTGCAGTCACAAGGGATTTTGTTTACTTTCTTCACATAAATTCTCTAAGTATTTGAGGGTCAGTTCGCCAAGCCAACTCATCTTCTGCCATACAAGATCACATAGTGAAATCTCAGTGTGAACAAGAAGAAAGCCTCCAGCTATCCCTGTGTTCATAGTAGTGCTTTCTCTAGCAGTCACAAAAATGACTGTGGATTCTGTGGATTCTCTCTCTCTCTCATTCCAATCCAGCCACTATGCATGACAGGAAAAATACAGTTGGTCTGCATGTATATCAGTGCCCTCATTGCCATGTAACACTAACCCAAACCATGGCTTCATGTGATTGAGAAAACATGGGAAGGAGGTTGTGGTCAATGGCCACTTTGCTCCTCCACAGCCATTTTCCCATTGTGCTGTGCTGAGCTAAGCCATGATTTGACTTTGCTTGGTTTAGCCCTTTCAGATAACCATTAGCTGAGAACCATTGCCAAAATCTATGGTTTCTGTTCATCGTCTGTCTGGAGAGACCTAAATCACAAGCCCAGGTTTGAACAACATTCTAAACCAAACCATGGTTTAGCTCAGTGCAGCACAGCAGCAAAATGAGCAAAGCAGCCATGATCTCTCCTGGAGCTTATATGTTTGCTTCTTCATGCTAAGTACAGTAAGTCATGTTTTGATTTAATGTTATAGGTAAACTGGGCCATTAAATCAGCCTACGTTAATGATTCCAAAGGAGCAGCCTCCTTAATCTTTTTAAGCAAAGACAACAACAAAAAAAGTCTGTGGCACTGCTGGATGTGATTTATTGCAGTGTGAACTTTTGGAACTGAAGCATTGCTGCAGGGAGTTACGGTACATGATCCTTAGGAAACACTGGCAAAGCTTTCAACCCCTCAGATTGTGGTTTTGTGTTGTTGTTGTTTTACTGTTCATTTCCAAAGCAATCCCATGTGACAAAGGAGCTAGAATGTTATCAAGAATATGCAAAGTGGGCTGGCTGGGCTGCTGTCTGTCAACTTTGCTCTGAAATGGGTTGCCGTGAAGAGATCCAGTCCTAAAGTGACCTTAATCAGGCAGGGCTAAGTGAGTAAAGGACATCAAGCCTGGGACAGGGAATCTCCACTGGCTCAAACTGCAAGTAGTTTGCTAGAGGCATGTTCAACATTCAGTAACAGGCACCCTCATGAATGGAGGCTATCATTCTCCAAAGTTTCTTAATAGGGAACAAGGGGCGTGCAAATCCTGACAGGTTCCCACAGCCTTACGTCTGTCCACTGCCAAGTCCAACTGGGTCAAAGTAACTGTGTCAGCAAGCCTAAAGGTTTTCCCAGCCTAGCCAGCAGAAGGCATCCCACAATGACTTGGACAGCAAATATTTGTTTATAAAATTTATGAATCATCCATTCTACCTTAAAAAGCTCCCAAGGTGACATCCAATTCATCAGAGCTAAGCAAACAAACAAAACCCCTAAACACTAAAACAACAACATCCAATCACTCCTAAACTGCAGGAGGCATCAGCATCAGTTTAAGTTTTAAAATGCCTGGGAAAGCAAAACAAACCACTCTGCCCACAAATTCTAAGAGTGAGTTGGCCTGCTGAGCCTTTCTAGACAGTTGTATAGAGAGCAAAGTCTGCCATCACCAAATGCCAGACTACATTTTCTAGGTATTCTTTCTTGGACTGATGTAAACATTTAACAGCTTCATAGCAGCTCAGGTATAAATGCAAGTTTCAGTGAATTTTTTTGTAAACAAAAATGCTACTCACATATTCAGGTGGTGTGTTAAAAACAATTCTCCAGCTTTATAAGTGAATTTTGAAGAGCAATTTAAAACAAACAAACCCAGTTTACATGGATATATAAAATGTGGTTAAAGGTCCTGTGGTTTGGTTTTTTCTCAATTCATTTCAGCGAAATCTTTCTTTGAAAAAGCAATTAGACAATATTGACTGCTTATTTAAAACATAACTACACCCGCTTTAGTGCTTTTAAGAGGTGCTGCTTCTTTTAATATCTTGCCTCAAATTTCACAGGGAAGGTTGCAAGGAAATGATTTTGTTGTTCCTTTGCAGCAGGATCTAATGTCTTCTCAACCCTGGGATGCGTAATATAACAATATACCACTGAGCATTTGCAACCCACTGAAAACAAGCACACATAATAACATAAGGAGAGCCCTGCTGGTTCAGTCCAGGGGTCCGTCTAGTCCAGTCCAGTATCCTCTTCTCAGAGCAATGCCTACGGGATGCCCACAAGCAGGACCTGAGTGCAGTGAAATGAAACACCTACAGTAAGGTCACGATAAGTGGGCTGTTCCCTAGCACCTGTTATCCAGAGGCATGCTGACTTGGCACTTATCAATTTAGAAATGTGTTCTTTCTGTAGGTGTTCCATTTCATTTGTCCATAGCAATGGTTTGTAATGGCATGCTAGTTGAAAGGTGGCACAGCAAGCTCTTATAGCTGGCACTGCACCTGTATTCAGACAAACCATGCTGACTCAGCACATACACACCATGACCTTCTGTGTAATATGTGCTCTACTGCTGCTATCCTTGTAGTCTCCCCAATCCTGAGCCCAGAGGAAATCCATGTTGTTCTCTGGGCATCTTTGGGTTTCACAAAGATAAGAGCCAGACAGTCCACTCACTGTCTTTTGAGCCCCAAGCCTAGAAGATACAGTACTCAGCAGCATAGGACAAAGCAGCCAGGTAGCAGCTGTGATTCCTGCATTGCAGGGAGTTGAACTAAGATGAGCTTCGGAGTACCTTTCAACTCTCCAATTCTATTATTTTAATGTTCTTCACCTGTCTGAGAGGGAGTTCAAGCAATGACACAGTTCGTTATATTTGCACTCTTGCAGGAAAAATGGTGCAGGGTTCTGCTGCATCATATAATATTTGTATTTAAATAGAAACATTCCAGTATGTGTCAGCCTGGGTGAGGAGTTCAGAAATTCATGAATGCAGACCTAGACTAAGCAATAAGTGGCTGCACACTCCCACTAGTACCTGGCACAAAGTTGATTTATGACTACCCTTTCTACTTCACTGAGTCCAGGGAATGTTTTCTTTATGCATGCCTGACATTCAATAAAAGAAAGGACCAAACAATATCCAGCATTTGTAAGGTGTTTACAATTCCAAAATTTAACATGCGGCATATCACAGTGCCACTTAGTGGAAAGCATGATGAAAAGTGGAAAGCTGGTTGCTAGCCTATCAGAACAAGTTTTTTAAACAAACAAACAAACAACCTTTGGGCCCCGTTGCCAGATTTCATGTATTGTGCAAAAGACAGTATCTTGGACTGGCTATCAGAATATTTTGTGTAAAAGTCAGCACCATCATTTTCATTTAGTGTGTATGGCTGAACTGTGTATCTCAAACATGAGCATGAAGCTTGCTGAGTTTAGGCCCGACATATTTTGTATGAGAGACTGCTGAGTGACTGTGTGTGTTTCTCCCATGCTCACACCCAGAGAGTTTGTTGATTTGAAGAAGATGGGAATAAGACAAGTAGGTAAGAAAGGGCATGCCACAATTCAGTCTGTCCACTGAAAAAAAAGGGGCTCATATGTATAAAGAAATATATTATGCTCCCAGGGTAGAGATTGCTGACTCCCCGTGATTATGGTTGAAGTCCTAACCATGTCTGCTCAGAAATAAGTCCTCCTGAATTCAGTGGGGCTTACTCCCAGGTAAATGGGGTTAGTGCTGCATCTTTAGCTAAGACTGCACGTGACAGCTTGAAAGGGATCCATCCAGTACCAAGAGGTGTGTTTAGCAATGAAGCCAGGGAGTCTCATATGAAACTACCAAGAAAACTAATCACCCCCAAGATAGCATTTGGGCTGATAGTCACGCAAAGGTTAATAATTATCTAACAGCTCCTTGTTACAAAAGACAGCTGGAACTTTTATCTTGACCCTCTGCAAGCTGGGTGGTCTCGTACAAGGACCCTAAAATAAATCAATAAAACTGCCGGACCTGTAAGAAAAAGATGGATCCATACAGCCCACTGAGGCTGCTGTTAGAATTATTGATTATGTTTGCATAGCACATTTTTTCAAAAAAGAAAAATGCTTCATCATCTATGTCTTATCCAATTTCAGATCTTTCTGACTGCAGGTTTTTGAGTTGCCTGGTATAAGTTATGTATGTAGGACAAATTCTTGAGAGCAGCATGACATGAGATTGTAGCCTCAGGATGTCAGCCACAGCAAGTTTCATGATTACAGAGGTATGGTTTTGAATCTCACAGATATTGATAGAGGATGGAGCTAGTGGAGTTGGCTAACTCAGCAGCTCATAGTGTAATAAGAATTTTAAGGTCTTAGATATATATTAAATGTTAATAAATGTACCAAGCAAACATGTACATAAATATATAAATCACATGTCTGAAGCAGCACAGGAAGACAGTCCTGAAACCATTTTGACTCCCAAGCTGACCAGATGTTTCTCTGCAAAGAGGGAGGAGGTGAAAAAAACCTTCCTTCTTACAGGAATTTAGTAATCACCATTTCAAATGGTGACAGACTACCAGGAAAAGATTACCAGGAAAGGCAATCAGATAAGGCATTATCAGATTACCTGGCAGACAGGAAAAACAACAACATTCAAATTTCTGTTGTAGACCACCTTTTCTGTGATGTAGGCATGATGTTTGTGGGGGGTGGTTTTGGGTTACACCCCTTCTGTGATGCATGTATGATGTATGGAGGAGTGGTCTTAAGCTCCAGGGCAGGGAATTTAAAATGTTTATATAAGGCCTTGCACGCCATTCTTCGAGGTCCTCCTCCTTTCCTGCGGGTGAGGGGAGCACCCTGTTGCAACAGATCAATAAAGATCAGGCTTACTAGCTGCTTTGCTTCTCAATATTCTCTGGTTGACCTCTGTTATTTTCTCCTACCAATAGGGAACCCACGTAAGGACTCTATACGGGCTCTTGGATACCACATAAGGAGAAAAGGGCAGATTTTTATTGTTTACAACAATAGTATGATGCTATGAAACCAAGGCCAAGTGAGTTGCAGCGGATAGAAGTGTGAGGGTTCACTTTTATTCATTAAGTCAGGAAGATAGGTCAGTAGTACAACACACAGTACCCATTTTCAGTTCCTGGAATGTCCAGGTGTTAATAGGTAAGACTCCAAAAATCTTAAAATCTCAAAGTGGATCACAACCTACCAGAACAACATGAAATAAAACATGACAGATGAGGGGTCAAATACAAAATAGATATTTAATGCAACATGAAAAAATTAAAATATTCTGTTAAACATAAAACCAAATACAAAACAGCATCATTAGCAACTAAAGAAAATAATCAAGATAGAAGCGGTTCCTGCATGGTAATCTCTCCCAAGTATATCTTTAGCAATCTGCCACATACAAACCTATCTCAAGCATTCCCACCAGCTGTGCAGACAACACAGCTGATCCCTTGTCAGCCATTTCTTGCAATGCAAAGTCTGAACCATGGGTGCACCGTGTGAGATGTGTGGTTTATTGCAGAGCAGCAGAGCATGCAATGTGGTTAAGGTCCCTGCTGAGGAGCACTGCCCAGGGAGATGCCATAATAAGTCCAAGAGCCTTTCAAGAAGCTAAATTTATGTCGCATCTTATGATGTAGGGTTGCATTGCAGATTACCGGCTGTACATCATCCTCAGAGAGATTAATATGTGTCATATTATGGAAAAAATCTGTCTGTCTATTTTTGTGACCTGTGGAAGGAAGGGTGTTAAATTACTTGGTGACCCCTGAGTATGAATACTACACATTTTTCCTCTCTGCCTTAATGTGTCACCAAGGGATTGCTCAGAAGAGGAGGTTGACAGCCTGCAGGTGCAGGAGCGTGTTGCAAGGGGAATGGGGGGAAGTGGCCCCAGAGAGGGTTGAGGAACATTAGTTGAGCAGAGGACAAGGGGAGAAACTTTTTCCTCTGAAGCCAATAAAGACCTTAAAAGTAAGGAACTCCTTTCTCACCTTGTGACAGCAGCAAGAGTGTCTGTAGCAAAGTTTTGGGAAACCTTTGAGCTAGTTAATTTGTACTATTGTATTGTTACTTAGTAAGGGACGCGGGTAGGGGACGCAGGTGGCGCTGTGGGTTAAAGCCTCAGCGCCTAGGACTTGCCGATCGAAAGGTCGGCGGTTCGAATCCCTGCGGCGGGGTGCGCTCCCACTGCTCGGTCCCAGCGCCTGCCAACCTAGCAGTTCAAAAGCACCTCCGGGTGCAAGTAGATAAATAGGGACCACTTACCAGCGGGAAGGTAAACGGCGTTTCCGTGTGCGGCTCTGGCTCGCCAGAGCAGCGATGTCACGCTGGCCACGTGACCCGGAAGTGTCTCCGGACAGCGCTGGCCCTTGGCCTCTTAAGTGAGATGGGCGCACAACCCCAGAGTCTGTCAAGACTGGCCCGTACGGGCAGGGGTACCTTTACCTTTTTAAGGGACACGGGTGGCGCTGTGGTTAAGCCACAGAGCCTAGGACTTAGAATCATAGAGTTGGAAGAGACTACAAGGGCCATCGAGTCCAACCCCCTGCCAAGCAGGAAACACCATCAGAGCACTCCTGACATATGGTTGTCAAGCCTCTGCTTAAAGACCTCCAAAGAAGGAGACTCCACCACACTCCTTGGCAGCAAATTCCACTGTCGAACAGCTCTTACTGTCAGGAAGTTCTTCCTAATGTTTAGATGGAATCTTTTTTCTTGTAGTTTGGAACCATTGCTCCGTGTCCGCTTCTCTGGAGCAGCAGAAAACAACCTTTCTCCCTCCTCTATGTGACATCCTTTTATATATTTGAACATGGCTATCATATCACCCCTTAACCTCCTCTTCTCCAGGCTAAACATGCCCAGCTCCCTTAGCCGTTCTTCATAAGGCATCGTTTCCAGGCCTTTGACCATTTTGGTTGCCCTCCTCTGGACACGTTCCAGTTTGTCAGTGTCCTTCTTGAACTGTGGTGCCCAGAACTGGACACAGTACTCCAGGTGAGGTCTGACCAGAGCAGAATACAGTGGCACTATTACTTCCCTTGATCTAGATGCAATACTCCTATTGATGCAGCCCAAGGTCAGCGGTTCGAATTCCCACGATGGGGTGAGCTCCCGTTGCTCGATCCCTGCTCCTGCCAACCTAGCAGTTTGAAAGCACGTCAAATTGCAAGTAGATAAATAGGTACTGCTCCGGCGGGAAGGTAAATGGCGTTTCCATGCACTGCTCTGGTTCACCAGAAGCGGCTTAGTCATGCTGGCTACATGACCCGGAAGCTGTAGGCCGCCGGCTCCCTCGGCCAGTAAAGCGAGATGAGTGCTACAACCCCAGAGTCGGCCACGACTGGACCTAATGGTCAGGGGTCCCTTTACCTATTGTTACTTAAGGGTCTGGCAGATATCTTTGTAAGGAAAAAAAAATCCCATAAACTGAAAGTCTCTGATGGGTCTAGTTCCATTCATTCATTCATTCATTCATTCGTTTGTTTGTTCATTCATTCCTCGCCTTTTTCCCTGACAAGACTCAAGGCGATAAAACCAAGAACGTGGCAATGAGATGGCACTGCAGACCAAATTTTCTATAATAATGTGCCACACCACTGCAAGTCTAGCTGTATGTCTGTCTGTTCACCTTTGCCTCACTTTGCTCACATGGGCAGGAGAGATAAAAAGCAAGAGATTTGGGTGAAAGGTGGAAAGTAATAGGTTGTGGGTGGGGAGTCTATGGCCCTCCAAATGTTGTTGGACAACTCCCATCAGCCCCAGTCAGTATGAACAATGGTTGGGGGTGCTTAAAGCTGTAGTCCAACTGCATCTGGAGGGCCACAGATTTTCTCATCTCTGTGTAGCAGGTTGTATTGGGAGAAGGGAGCTCACAGCCTTTCAGCTGCAAAAACCAAACTTTCTCCTCAACAAATCCCTCATTCAGCTGGGCACTGCATAGAGGAAAATTCTGGTTTAGGCAATTGTCAGTGCATTTTAGAAATTAGTCACTAACTACATCATTCACCACCCATATCTCGTGCCTATTTGTGCTCATTCCTCCCATCCATTTTGTGGCGCATGCATGGGAGAGTTTCCTGATAGATTATTCCAATTTGTGTAAGTGACTGTGGAGGCCAATTCTGGATCCACACGTCCTTCCACAGTGGAGACATAGGTTTCCAGGCTGGAGTTGATCACGGTGAGGGTTTGCCAAGCGTGCCTTCCTCTTAGCATGTTTCTCCCTTTTGTCCTGAGTTTGAGCATCTGTGACACCTTTGGTAAAGGCTGTTCTCCAATTTGAGCGCTCACAGGCCAGTGTTTCCCAGTTTTCAGTGTTTATACTACATTCAGAACTAAAGCGAAGTCATGCTTTCTTCTGACCACAGTGTGTCACCCTCATTCCATAGATAGCTTAAGTAGGTGGCTGACACCAGCTCACCCACAGAAGACTCAAAAATATTTTCCTAGGAAAGCTAGTCATTGTGAGACGATGAGAAATTCTTCTTAAAATTTAATTCTAAAAATGATAGAGACGGGACCTTCTTGCATAATAAAGAGAATGTATACAAATCCTAGCTGTAATAGTAATGAAAACATTCATTTTTAAAAAATGTCACTAGCTTTCTAGGAGAAATCAATATTTTATTGTTCGGCCGCAACTGAACCTAACGGTCAGGGGTCCCTTTACCTTTACCTTTTTATACCATTGGTCAACACATTTGAGTACCCTTATTTTTGGAAAGAAGAAACCTATAATATTGCAGTAGGGTTTTGGGATCTGGTTGGGAACTGATACTGCTGCTGCCTGTTTGTATGGTGAAGAAGATGGCATGGTGCAGAAGGTTTATATCTGGCAAATGGAGTCTTCAAAATCCAGTAGAATCAGAGTTTCAGCAGAACATTCAAAAGCATAAATTCCAGAGTGCTTTAAACCTTAATTATGACTGCTTGTTGTGTCCTACATAGCAGTGAATTATTCTGGAATAAGGGAATTCAAATAAATGATGCTAATGATTTGTTAAATTAACTGTGGATAGCACACTGTGTTAGCAGAAGAAAATGGCACATTTAAGAATGTTGACTAAATGTTGACTGCTGTATTGTCCCCAGACTAGGTACAACAATATCTTCTATTGGCACACATTAGGTTGGTGTTAGATTGTGCAAGTTTCTGGGCAACACAGGGCATTTTGCCAGTGCTCCCATTTCCCTCAGTAGATGGAGCTCATTACTGAAAATATAAGCAAGGCTTTGTAGTGAACTATTATTTTCTATATGTACAGATTGGGGAAGTGTTTTTGGAGGTATATAAGCAAACGCATGGTCAGTGCAATTTCATAGCCATCAGTCAACACCCCAAAATGCCTAACTAACTCTTGTTACAACAGATTCTGAAAGCCTTACTGCCCCAGAACAGGAAAATTTGTTTAAATTCCTACTGCTTACACCTACCTTCCCCAGCCTAATGACCTTCAGATTCCATCTTCCATCAGCCCCAAATAGCAGAGTCAATAGTCAGGGATGATAGGAGTTGCAGTTCAAAAATCTGTGGAGCACCAGAGAAGGTTGCCTTAGAGAAAAGTATGACCACAATAATATTGATCAAGGGCATATAGCTTGAATAAAGTCACACTGCATTGCTCCCATTTCTTAGACCCAAGAACAATCAGCAAGCATTCTTACATCATCCCTGCTCCAATGTGGTAAAATTTTAGGGAAATAGCAGCTAGAAAAAACGTTGCTATCTAGTAGGTAGATTATCAGGCTACAAATATCAAAAATAGGTGAAACAATAGAGTTATAGAACCTTGAACCAAGGAACGTTGGAAGTCATCTAGTCCCGAGATGGGGAACCTGTGGTCCTCCAGAAGTTGTTGGACTACAACACCCATCATCCCTGGCCCTTGGCCATGCTGGCTGGGGCTGATGGGAGTCGAAGTCTAAGACATCTGGAGGGCCACAGGTCCCCCATCTCAGATCTAGGCCATCCCTGTGCTCAGTGCAGCATCTACAACACAAGATGCAACTATAGCATCCATTTCAGATGACCACCCAGCTCAAACACCTCCAGTGAAGGAGAACCCACCCTGCCCAAAACATGCCCAGTGCTGTTATCATTAGGAAGTTTCTCTCAATATTTAACCCAAATATGCTTCACTGAAATTTCCACCCACTGGGACAGTATAGAGCAAGTCTGTGCTGTTTTATGCACAACAGCCTTCTGATATTAAATTGAAATAAATACTACTACTACTACTACTACTACTGCTACTAATGATATTTGAAGACAGCCTTCATGTCTCTCCTTAATCGTCTCTTCTCCAAGCTAAACATACATAGTTATTTCAACTGTGGCTGCGTATATTTAAAGTTCATGGCTTCCCTCAAAGAATCCTGGGAACAGAGCTACAATTCCCAGCACCCTTAACAAACTACAGTTCCCAGGATTATTGAGGGGAAGTTATGTACTTTAAATATATGGTATGCTTGCAGTTGTCATTTTCAGACCATTTACCATCCTGGTTGTCCTAAATTTTTACCATCTTCAGATTAACTAATGAAGTTCTGTGCAATTTCATAGCTTGTATATTCCACTCACCCAGCCTACGCTGCCCTTAACACAATGTATTATGGTACTTGCTTTAAGTTGCCTCATATATTTACAGTGTGGGAATATTTCTACAGAAGAACATCATGAAAGACAAACTCCTTGCAGTGGACCCTGTATTTTTCTGAAACTTTGATTACAGCTCAGCATTTAGGATGGGAATGAATGAGGCCAGTGCACTTTAAGAAAAGGAAAGGAAAAGCCTGCTCATGTATTCCAATGCTTTCAATATTCAGGGAGGCGAGGCAGTGTTAAAGCATTTCTGTTATATTAGTATTTGGATTGGAAGGGCAATGAAACACCAGCTCTGCTACCGAAGCAATATGCTCGTGAAATGTGAAGGACTGACAGCAGTGGCATGGTTAAGCATACTTGATGCTGTATAAGCTTTCATCCAGGCATACTTTCCTGGTGCTGTAAGCTACCAGCACGAGTCCTGTGAATATATGAAAGTATTGACCTGCCTATGATAAAGCTGAGAAGCTGAATATTTTGCTGCTGCTGTTGTTAATGTGAGATTATGCAAAGCCTCTCTTTTCTCAAAGTCTGTATGCCTTAAGCAAACATGCCTCCTTTTGTAAGAGATTTCACCTCCTCTCTTTTTATCTGATGCATCAGAAACTGCCATGGTAGGCAGGTGGGTAATGTGGGCATAGGCTAGAATGCTCAAGACATTTTCTCTTGGGGAGGCCTGGCAGATTATTATTGTTGTTGCTTCTTTGTACCCAAATTCTGTCTCGAGCTTTCATACCTGACAGCCAACGGGCTTAGTTAACTTTTAGTTAGAGAGGGTCCAGGGCTAAGTGCGCTCTGGTTACTCCCCTTTACAGTGGGTTTACTTAGTATCACTGAGTGGCCAGTCAGTGTTGAGCTAGATGGACCAACGGCATGACTTGGTATAAGGCAGTGCCATGTGTTCCAGAATAGCATTTTTCTTGGGACGTTCTTATGGAGTGTATTGACAACAAATTGGCCTACAATAGTGATTCTGGATTAACTGAAGTGCCATAAATGAGCCCATTATTGTGTGTGCAAACTTGCATTTTAAACGTTTGCAGTCACACTTTATCCTAATTTGTTGGCATCTGTCTGTCTCAGGAGACAGTGGAGGAGTGCGCCTTTGGGTGGGTGAAGTCAAGCATTTGCTTTTGGAGAGTTACAGCGCCTGATGTGGCTGTGGAGACCGATATGGGAGAGACATGTTTTATTGCAGCTGAGGCACGTGAAGAAGTCCAGATGCACCATGGCGTTTCTTCTCTCCCAGCGGTCATTCCTCCTCCAGTTGCTGCTATGGATACACAACCTGATGGTCACTTCGGGGCTGCCAAGGCAGCAAAAACAACGCAAGTAGCAGCAGTTATCCTGTGTCAACAGCTACTGTAGTTTAACACTGGAATATTCCAGACATTTGGTTCATCCTCATAAAAATAGACAAACCAGTGTTACTGCTACTGAAAGTACTGGTTGTAAAATTATGGGAACACAGGAAGCAGCTTCACACTGAGTCATACCCTTGGTCAATCTAGTTCAGTATTGCTTTACATTCACTGGCAATGGCTCTCCAAGGTTTCAGGCCAGGTTGTCTCCATCCCAGTCCTACCTGGAAACGGAGGAGAATGAACCTGGAACCTTATGCATGCAAAACAGTTGCTCCACCATTGAGCAATGGCAGTCGGAGAGACTGGGAGGGATCATAATTAAAGGTGCACAATCCTGATGTCCCTTCTAAGGAAGTCACCCATGTGCACTTCTATTCTTGAGAGGCAAGTCTGCCACCAATGTCAGTGCCCACCAAATACATTTTGATCTCAAGGCAAACCACAAAATGGCATTGCCCTTCCTGTCAGGGAAGAAGGGGTGACTGAAGATCTACATCAGGGAGGGAAAGAGGGAGTGGAATAATCTACACTGGGATTTGCTGCCCCTGTGTAGGCAGTTGCCTCATGGCTGGGTTGGCACTGAACAACTTTTCTCCTCTTGTCCACTTCAGTCTGTTTCCTTGGGGACTGTGTAAGTTGCTCATAATTTATTGTGGGACTTCAAAATGAAACCAATGCAGAAAAGGAACAGCAATATACTTGTCAGCCAGCTAAAAACTATGAGAAGCTTGCAAGCTGAATTGGCATGGCTTATCTTGCCAAGGTCATGCTATGCCTCTTCTCACAGCCAGTTAAGTGAGGTGCACTCAAGTGGTCTTCAGCTTTGGAAATCTAACCTGCCCCCAGTGGAGCAAACAACAAAAGCGCATTGCTTTTGCAAAAATAACAAGCTTTGAAATCTAGGCTGCAGGGGGGTAAATTAAAAGGAGCAGAAAGGATGCCCTGGTTTTATGCATTTAAGAATGTGCTGGCCTCTTTTTTCATACGCCATGCTAAAGATGTGTGATCTCCTACCCTGCCATAATACTATGATCACCATGTTCTATAGCCAGTCAGTTTCACAGATGTGGAATGGCACTGAGCGGAGGTTGTGTATGCAACTGGAGACTTAAAGGGTAGACCATGGAACTGAGATGATGTATGGGAGAAGCTGTAAATAACACACACTTCACTAGGCAATGTGTCTCCATTTCGTGTGTCCTCTTCAGGAATGAGTCCCATAACTCATACCAATTAAAGGCCATTGTGGATGATGCTTTAATGCTTTATTGTTGTTTTGCTATTTTATTGAAGGCAGGATCCAGCCACAAGTAAGCGTTTTTCAGGTCCATTATTTCCACGGGCAAGAGTAAACATGTGATGGGTGGACTGTATCTCTGAATGAAGGCAAGCAGCTAGTTCTGTTTTGGACTGCCAGTTCCTTGTACATTGGATTAGCTGAAACCTCTTACTCTGTGAAGCATGTAAGTAAGATATACGATCCTCTCTGAGGACAACTTGAATGTATAGTACCCTTTGAAATTAACAAAAAGGTGTGAGTGTCCACCATCTCCTAGGATTGGGCCTGATGCCTGGAAAAGATGAGTCATCTTTCACAGACACAGAGGGTTAGGTTTTCAGGAGTTCAGCTTTCAGTCTGGCACTTCAATAAAGGACCACATGTGTGCAGAGAAACCAGGAGCTTTGACTTTAAAATGCAAGGGCAAAACCTCTTTAGGTTCAGGACCACATGAGTTGCAACAGTTCTGCCAAGAATAATGGGACTGGAAAAAATGAGAAATTTCATTATATCGAATCCAAAATATCCCCCGTCCTCAATAATTCACACCTTGAAGTCAGCTGTCTAGAAATTTGCACCCTTACAACTTTCATAGATACTGCTGCACTCCACTGAAAACATGGCAACAGTACAGCTAGTATAGTTATAACAGCACGGTTGTTGCTAAATTTGCATGGGATTAAGATGATTAGAAAACTGCAGGCACAACTGGGCCTATGTGCCACTGATTTCAATGCAGACTGCGCAGTGTGATCCAAAGTATGTTTAAAAATCAGTCCTCCTGAATTCAGCAGAACTTACTCTCTAGTTCAGTGTTTCCAAACTTGGGTCTCCAGCTGTTTTTGGGCTACAGTTCCCATCATCCCTGACCACTGGTCTTGCTAGCTAGGGTAGGGTGATGGGAGTTGTAGTCCAAAAACAGCTGGAGACCCAAGTTTGGGAAACATTGCTCTAGTTGATGTGTTAGGCGTGCAGACACCACAAGTAACACTTTTTATTTAAACCATAAGGGACTTTAAAGTGTTGGGGTGTATGTGTGTGAGGACTGGCAAAGAAAGATAAATCGTTAAGAGATACAAAGCAGTTTGAAATGTTTTATTCCACCAAACCATCTGTCTTCATTGCTGACTCCATATGCTAAATAATGTCTGTTTGACCATGCCCTGTGTCCTACAAATTTCACTCCCAGAGGGGAACTTCTGTACTTTGTCCTCACAGGAGCAGAAAAATTCCTATATATTTACTGGATTGGATCCTAAGATTAACTTAAGGAAAGTCTCCGCCACACCCCAGCAGCCCTCACCACCCCACCCACATTGTTCGAAGCCTTTTCAGGGGTTCATGGGGCTCAGAACCTTTCCTTTGATGAACTTCCTTAAGTTAGCTTCTCCGAGTATCCAAGCCATTGTAACCTGTGGGGTCAGGATGTGATATCGATAACACCGGATTAAGATTCAAAGGTCTGAATGAGCTCTTTTGACTCTTGAACCATCTTTTATCTAAGCCATGGAACACTCAGCACCTGTGCGCAGGATTCCGTCAGCAAAGTAAACAGCTTATTGCTACTTTTCTCTGTCATTAATGGAATACTTGGATTCTTGAGATTCTTCTCTCCTCCTATATTATCTTGAACCTGCACTGGACAGTGGCAGTAATTAATCACACCTCTGCTGCATTTGAGCTTTCTCGTAGTCATTTTACAAAACAAGCAATCAAGAAGAGGAAAGGAGTTCAAAGGCCAAACTCCTTCCACTAAGAAGTGTTTTGGAGTTTGCGGTAGGCTTATAGCATAAGGGGAGGAAAGAACTGACATGAAGCTGTCAGACATAAAATACCTTAAGTCGGTGGGAATTCGTGAGGGTGGGTGCACGTGAGCAAAGGAAAATAGGCAGATTGCATTTTGATTTTTGTGTGTGGGAGGGGAATGCTTATGGAAGTTCATTACTGATCCCCAAAGAAGAGATGGCACATTATTTATACATTTGTTTTACACCAGCAAAGTGCCCATCTTTATATCAGGTATGGTGCAAAGGGGCCTACATATTAAAGGCTCCCTTGAGGGAGCACACACCCTGGGCTGGGGCCCTCTTCAGGGCCAGCCCCCCCCCCCAATGTCCATTCAGTGCCAGCTCTAGCTACCACCAAAATGATGCTCAGAGAGGTGAGCAGGTGTTATTAACTTACATCTGTGGTGTTTAGATTTTAATTGCACATTAGAGCACTTTGGTGGCATAGCATAGTAATGGTAAGAGTAACAAATGATATTACAATTTATTTAGTCCATGAAATGTATGTGCTGCTTGATTGTAAAAAGAAAAAGCCACAAAGCGGTTTACAGAAGAACAGATGAAGGAATTATCAGTAAAAACAAGAATTATATGGGAGAAAACACTCAAGGGCAGACTGGAGGGGGAGCTAAATCTGATCATTGATCCTGGTGGCCCAGGTGAGGGGACAGAACTGATTTTGGGGCATGTGGGAGAATGGAGGACAAAGAAGAGAATGGAAAAGCCACTTTCTCTAGAGTCTAGCGGATTTCCTAGAAGGAAAGGAGGAGGAATTGCATCATCAAAGCAGAAAGCAGCAGCAGCAGCAGCAGCAGCAGCAGCAGCAGAAGAAGAAGAAGAAGAAGAAGAAGAAGAAGAAGAAGAAGAAGAAGAAGACAAAAGGGAGCATGGATCTGCATACAATTTGCACATGCTAATTTTTATAATAGATGCAAATTTTAGAAGTAATTACTGCAACTTAAATAGGGGATAAAATACATCTCACCAGACTGTGGCTAGGTGACGTATGTGCCTACTCAGTCTGCTGCCAAGGTGATGGGCAGCTGTGGTCTCCTTGCTCTGGGTTCTTCATGTTTTAAACTGTACTTGGGCTAGACAGCCCTTCAAATGGAGGGCACTGAAGCAGCAATAGGATTTCCATTGTGAAAGTGGATGGACACCAATGATTGTCACCCAGTAACAATAAAAAAGTCTGCAGCTACTGCAAAAAATGAGTCCAAAAAGCAGCAGTATTTGTATTTATTATCTGAGCTATATACTTCCTTTTAGGACAGACTTGCCCCTTCAAGGTCATGTGCAAAATTTTCTTAAATAAACAAAGATAATACATTAAGTATTAATCATCCAATTAAAAACTCCTTGCACTCCCTTTAACATTGAGCAACAAGAGTTAAAACATCAACAATAGTTATTAATAGCAACAGCAATTAATAAAACCAGCTGTTTATTCCCCAAATGGTGTGTGTGTGTGTGTAGAAGGGGTCATTGATATTTCTCAGGGTAGAAAGTGTTTGGCCACTTCTGAATAGGTCCTGTAGTATTATGATTTGATTAATGATAATAACATTCAAATTTCACAAGAGTCTTTTGATACCTGATATTATTTTAGTTCTGGAAATGATCCTAACATCCTGGCTGGTAGTGAAGTTCTCGCAGTCCATATTGCAGATATTTGAGGAGCAATCCATTAGACCATCACCACTGACAAAGCATAGTGTGAGTCAGTTCTGCTTGATACCACCACAGGAAGCTCAAAGAAATTGAATTTATCTGTCTTTAGGATGAGTTAGAACCATTGGTGCTGTCAGTTCAGATGCGCAGCTAACTGTTGGGCGATGGTTTCCAGTTCTGTCCGTGAAGCGCTTGCACAAAGCTGTTTGGAGGGGCCGTAGGAAGCAACAGATAAGTGAGCCAGATTCCCCCATTTATGCTGAATGCTTTCCAGACCAGTGGATGCCCAGCTGGAATCTTTGCATGAGGCCTTTGCCATATAAATACAAGCTTAGTTTTATTATTTGCATAGTAGGCAAGAAAACTCATACTTTGTGGCAATTTGGGATATGGGCTGCATGTTGTGACTATCTTGCAAGGGTAGCGAGAACCGATTTGTAGCATTTTCTCATGGCTACGGCAGGGGGTGGTGATGGTCTGCGCCAAATGCTCCTTTAGTACCTTTCAGCACTCTGCTTCCATGTGTGCTCCATGGTGACCAGCCATCCGTGAGCACAGCACTAAGAAGAGGCCACTTGGAAGCTCTCCATGGGACCATTTTATTAGCTGAATCCTGCTTTGCTTGTGAAACCTGAGGGGATGAGAACACTGTGTTTAGAGATGCATCAACACATGAAGACCTCAGGCCTGGATAGGCATAAATCAGTTGCCTAATTTTAGTAAAGCTGGAACTGAGTAAAAAAAACAAGCCCATGGCCCTTCTACACCAGAGTAGTGGTGATGCTGCCTTGAGCTCTCGTTCTTTCTTTGGCCTCCAAATGGTCTCTATGAGATCAGGTCAGCTGGCAACTTCTCTGCTTCACACAATACTTATTTAGGTTGTTCTTTAATGTTGTGAAGTTGTGGGGCTAAAAAAACTTGGCATATTGGGCATGTCAGAAGTTGTTGTCAGCTGAAAGGAACAAAAGTTTTCCCTGGAGCCCATGCACAGCATCCTTCAGAATGGTGCTAGCAGGGCTAGCATAAGATATTTTAATGGTGAAGGACAAGATGCCCCACCCTATGCCTCACAAAAACAGCTAGTTGAACCAGCAGCTGAATCTTGCTCCAACACTGGTGGGGATTGGAAAACATACCCATTTCAGTTTCTCTCTGTTTCTCAGTTCCCCACTCTTAAGATTAGTCCTCCACATCAGTTTGCAATTTGAAAAAAAGGTTTCATGAAAATTCTCCAATATTTCAGTACGGATTTCTCCTAACCACACTCATAGAATCGGAAGAGATTACGAGGGTCATCTAGCCCAACCCCCTGCAATGCAGGAATCTTCCCCCCCAAAGTGGGGCTTGAAACCACAACCCTGAGATTAGGAGTTTCATGCTCTACCAACTGAACTTTGCCCATTGAGCACATTTTTGGAAAGCATTTCATCCATCACAGGAGGCATTTTGTTGTTGTGATTTTCCACTACTCCCTGCATTTTTCACACACATAACTTGGATGGAGAACTGAAATGCAAAATTCAGGAAAGTGTAGATTTCAAAGGATGGCTTTATTTGGGTTCTCGTATTGTTTCAGAAAGCGTGAATAAGGTCAGTTCTTCCTTAAATGCAAACTGAATTGCATTTCTCCCCCATCCCTCAACCGAGGTGAATGGACAGTGCCCTCCAGGGCACTTGAGTGCCGCAGGCTAGGTTAGAGGTCCAGGGCAGGTTGTGTGGTACACACCGCTCTGTTTTTGAACACCTCCTGCTTCCCAGCATCTGCCACCTGAGGCAGCTGCCTAAGGACAGGGTTGGACCTGCCACCTACATCCGTACTTCTTTTTTTAAAAAGGTCCACTCTCCACATTAAGAATCACATTGTATCCCACTCCTAGGACTATACCATTTTAGCATGAAACTGCCTGTCCCTGATGTGCTGATTTTCTCTGATAGACAGTAAGGTGCCTTCTGATTGGTAGAAAAAAATAGAAGTGTCTTTTTGTTTGGGGAACAGCCTGCTGCTTGCCAGGTTCTGATTCCATCTGTCTGCACAGTCTGAAAGGGCCTGCCCTATTACTAGGCAGAGTGAGGCAGCTGCCTCAGACAGCTGGTTTGGGGCATCCTGAAAAGACAACAAATTCCTATTTGATGTATTGTTGTATTTTTCTTGCCAGTGAGAGATGCTTGCAGGATGCTCTGCCTCAACTGACAAAATAATGTGGCCAACCTTGGGTACTTAAACACCTTGACTGAGAGCTGATTCACATTCCCATCATGTCAATCTAATTGTGTGAATTGACCTTTAGTCTGCTACTGACATAACATTCTAGGCCTGGATCCTGATGAATGCCATATTGTGATGCCAAACAATGTACTGTAGGGTATTTTTTTTAAAGAGCTTTGATTATTGAAAAACAGAGAAAATTTGAAATGGATAAATTTTCCCATCCCTACTGGAGTGCCACAGATTACTGTATACACTTATCTGGCAGTAAGACTTATTATCCTCAATGGGGAGAATACTTCTGATTATACATACATAGGATTCTTCTGTTAATGTGCATCCTGGTCAGGAGAACATGGGAATTCATTTTTAACAGTGCAAACCTTTAAATGTCTAAGATCATGCAATAGCAACAGGCATAATTTTTTTTAAAAAAATAATGCTTCTCTGCTTTAGTAAACACATGCGACACCATTCTTCTTTGAATTTTATATCTGAAGTGTAGAGTTTAATAAAATAAAATAAGTCACTTGCAATATATATGGCCCCTCCTCTCTGATAGTGGCACATTGGTTTAAAGGGAATAACAATATTTTTTGTTAAATGTGGGATCATTTTGTTCATTTAAGGAAACAATCAGCAAGCTATCTATATATCTGGCTTAAAAAATATTGCAATGACATCATATTTTCATTTGTATGGAGATCACCTCATCGGCTCTAGATAATTATAAAGAAAAGTAATGTGAATGCTTCTCCAGTGGTCTATACTTAGCCAGGTCAACCATCATGTGTCTGCTCTGTAAATACTCAGTTTGACTTAGAAGTCATTATTTTAACTTTTCCTTCTGTACTGCAAAAATACCCAGAGTGTTTTGCCAGCACAGTGGATCTAAGATAGTTTGCCCTTTAAGTCTCCATGAAATGCTTTGTTAATCAAGGAATCTGAATACCAAGACGGCGCAACGTGTTTCATGAAAAGTAAGTGAGGATTGAAAGGCTAAATATTGCTTTAATACTCCTGAACTAACAGTGAGTATCAAGTGATTTTTTCCTAAGCTGTTTGTCATCATGGCTGGGGAATGTGTTTTTGTCTCTAAACCTGCTTCCACCCCCACCCCACGCCAAGCTTGGTGCCTAAATTTATCTTTCCAACTTTTACTTTTAACTAGAGATCTTTTCAAGATTATCTGGTCATTGCTTATGCCTCCTAAGCGACAGCGAGCGTGGATGTCAGTCACGTGCTTCCTTTCCTAGTAGCGAAGAAAACTAAGCAGAGGCTGTAATAAAAAAAGGAATGGGTTACTAAGAATATGTGCAGAGAATAGCAACAATAATAACTCAAACCCATTTAGCTGTTTATTTCTGTGTCTGTGTTCAGATGCACAAATAAGGCTGCATATGTTGACACAAGTCAGGACTATGGAATGCAATGTTTGGTTGGCAATTGTAATTTTGGGAGAATCGAAAAAGAACAGAAAACGAAAATGGGGCAAGACCCGCCCTCTAATGGGCACAGCTGCATGTGCAAGAGGGGGTTGCAGAAGCCTGCAGTAAGGACCAAGTACCCTAAAAAGACACACAGAGGGAAGAATTAAAAGCCACGGCAAACCACCTTTATAGTCCCTGTCTCTGCACATCTCCACCATTTGGTGGGCTTCTTTCTTACAAAAACATCCTGTATTACACCCTGTGTAATATTGTATAATTGTTAGTGCTATATTATATGAAACATTCATTGCTGTTATCTGCAGTGTCCCCAAAATAAGTGTATTTCAAAATACATTGGGCCAATAAAATTTTATTTCTGTGCATCCTTGCAATGTCATCTCTCTCTCTCTCTCTCACCTCCCCTATTTATTTTTCTGCCTTTTTCCTTGATAATCCTTTAGTGTGTCTTCATGAGAACTCAAAAGGCGATTTTTATGGAGGGACTTATGGAGCTGTAAAGGAACTACCTTTCATCAATACTATATATTTTGAAAACACAAATGTCTGCAGCTTTCCTGCATAACCCAAAAGCCGTTTTCTAACAGCCAATGTTTAAGGAGAAATTTTGTCATGTGCAGTGATGTATTCTAATGCAATACATCTGCATAATAAATATGAACCTGCTAGCATTTTGTTTCTACGATCAGGAAAGATCACCTGCAGTTTCACTGTGCTAAATGCCAATTTAATATGGCACGTTGAAGCTGGTCCCCTTTCAGCTAGAATTTATAGACAAGGAAGGAACATTTCTGCCAATACCATGCTACTAATATTTGCAGATCTAGAGCCTGTTCCTGTTGGATGTTGAATATCAAATATTTTCTTCTTAAATCAAATTTAAAGAACAAATTTTAATACTGAGCATTAATAATTAACACATTTGTGTTTGTATGTATCTATGCTGAGCTCCATTTAAACAAATAAAATCACTTTACCAGTAGATGCTCTTTATCCATTTTGAATCAAATTAAAAATCCAATCACCTGGTCGTCTTTTCAAATCTGGGAAAATGTCAAATGTCTTGCAAGGGCTCTTTTCAAGAAGGTGCCCATATATGCAGATCTGCTCTGTATTTGTGGGGGAGCCATGATTACAAGACTCAGTAAATCCCTCTTTCCTCTGCACCTTTTGTTCACTTTCTGATGATCTGTGTAGTGAACATTCATCCTGATTCATTTGCACTAAGTTTGCAGGGATGTGTGACTCTCTTCGCTATTTTTTTTTTAAAGCATTCATTCTTATTTGCATGTGGGGAGGTTGTACAACCTGAATTTGCTGATATGTGTCTGAAATGCACTTGAAAATAGCAGCAGCCCAGATATGCTATTCCCCAGCACTTCGAACGATTCCTACTGTAATCTGCAGCTTCATTCTCTCTCTTTTTTAAAAAAAATATTATTCTTTCCGCACTTTGGCCTGCTTAAAGATTATAATTGTTGGGGGGAAATAGACCAAATAATATACAGTCTACTGTGTGTGTATTTTGATGTCTCCTTATGTATAATTTATACTTCAGCACAGTAGCTTGTAACATTCTCAAAGCTGAAAAAGTACCAACAATCATTTGGATGAACCAAAACCAAACCAATTCAGTCTGTAAAGAGATGAGAGTGAATTGGAGTCAGTTCCTTTTTGTACCTGAGACTAGAACAAGTTACTTTTTACTTTCTAAGCTCTGGTTTTGTGGCCATTGAAATAAAACCTGATACCAATGTGTGGGCTAAATGATGGGCTACTTTATTAAAATTGAACACAAGCAGAACCTGCAAGGGGAAGTTATCGGTGTGGGAGCTAAATAACAAAATTTTAAGCAAAAGCTTGCCTGGGTAGGCGAAGGCAATTCCACTTCCCCACACCTCCAGCTTCACCAAAGCTGAACAGAGCAGCCTTTCTGCATCAGTTCCCCTAGTGCCTAAAACTCTGAGTGGATGAGGCAGGTTCTGCTCAAATGTGGCCCTTATTCTGCGTCCAGGCCGTAAAACTTAAAGGTGCAGGGCTTGGGAGCCATCCATCACCCCTAAAGATGCCTAAGGGGACTACACCATACAATAAAAGCATATGGCCTCCTGCAAAGAATCCTGGGAACTGTAGTTTACCCTTCACAGAGCTGTAATTCCCAGCATCCTTAACAAGCTCCAGTTCCCAGGATACTTTGGGGGAAGTCATGTGCTTCAAATGTATGTTGTGCATGCAGCCTGAGTTGCAGAGTGGGAATATAGTATCTTTGTGACATTGACAGCTATCATATCAGGGCTGTGAAGCTTTCCTCAGGGTTAATCTATCAGGGACTTGCCATCCGCATAAAAATAGGCTGAGAGCCACAGGCTGCCCACTGTTGCATTGTCCCAATCAGTGTGTAAGTCAGAGCCATGGGTCAGATTTAAATTGATGGCCGCCAGACACGGGGTGGAGAGAAGCAAGCACGATGCAGGTGTGTGTGCCAGCACATTGCTCATTTGTGTAAAACCACAGTTTGCTTTTTAACCAAGTCAGAGACTATCTCATAGTATGCAACTCATATGCGTCTCAGTATGTGTCAGTGCTGTCTCCATTGCTTCTGGCAAAGTCCTCACACAAAATCTGCAGACTTTCATGTGATGTAAACGGAGAACTTGTCTCTCTTGTGCAACCCACAGGTTTCACCTTGTGCATTAGCGAGTGGGGCTAAAAATGGTAGCTGGTCTAAAATCACATGCATCTTGTGCAGTTGAACACGAAGGTCAGGGGTTGATACTGTATTTGCCATTCTCTGTGGCACCACCCCTTCTCATTTGGGCAAGTGCATTGGTGAACTCTTGATCATTTTTATCAAACGATGTTTTAGGGTGCCAGTCACTTTCTATTTCCTGCAACAGGTTTGAATTCAGCGATTCCCAATTATGGTATGCAAAGCTGCATTCCTCTCAACAAAGAAATGATTTGCCACTCCACTAAAACACTTTGATGTGTTGCATGAAGATTTCTCCAGGGTCTCCCTCTGCTCAGATTCTTAAAGAAACCTGCAAACCCCACTTCTTGCCCCATAGCCTTCTAACCACAGCTAAGGAAGACAAAAGGTAAGAGACCAAATCCTCTCCGTCCCCCTGTAACTTAGGGTTTCGCCTGCTCTTTTCTTCCTTGACTCAGTCTAGAGCCATTATTAAAGGTAAAGGTAAAGGGACCCCTGATCATTAGGTCCAGTCGTGACTGACTCTGGGGTTGTGGCGCTCATCTCACTTTATTGGCCAAGGGAGCTGGCATACAGCTTCCGGGTTATGTGGCCAGCATGACGAACCAGAGCAGCGCATGGAAACACCGTTTACCTTCCCGCCGGAGCTGTACCTATTTATCTACTTGGACTTTGACATGCTTTCAAACTGCTAGGTTGGCAGGAGCTGGGACAGAGCAACGGGAGCTCACCCCGTCATGGGGACTGGGCAATAAAGACCATTCCACAAACCTGGAGTCATTTCCACATTATAACAATAAGTGTAGCCTGATCATACCCTTTTTATACCAGAGCAAGTCTCACTATGTTAATTGAAGCTTACTCCTTAATAAATGTGCAGAAGATGTCAGCCTTCATATTTATATAGTATTTTTCACAGTGGTCAGAGTATTTGCATATATTATCTCAGTGATCCTTAGAACCCTGTAAAGCAGGCAGGTATTGCTTACTCCATATTATGTAGGCCATCTAGTGATTTCATGGGCAAGCTGATATTTGAACTGGGGACATCAAGCTAGCACATACTCTTTCCACTGTGCTACTGCCATTTAAATGTTTTGCCTGTGAAATACATTGGTGGTGGGAAAATAAGCAGGTCATAGTTACTAATGCAGATTTAAGCAGTGGCGCCATGTTGCCTAGTATATCAGGATGATAACAAGGGGCATCTTTATTAATTGTCCTGTATGGCAAATGAACACCATTTGGCTTCAGCTGTAAGCAGCTGTCTGTAATAGACATATGTGCATAAATGGAGAGTCTTGTGCGGGTGGCACTGTCGTCTAAACCACTGAGCCTCTTGGGCTTTCTGATCAGAAGGTCAGTGGTTTGAATCTGTGCGACGGGGTGAGCTCCCATTGCTCTGTCCCAGTTTGAAAGCACACCAGTGCAAGTAGATAAATAGGTACTGCTGCTGCGGGAAGCTAAATGGTGTTTCCGTGCACTCTGGCTTCCGTTACAGTGTTCCATTGCACCAGAAGTGATTTAGTCATGCTGGCCACATGACCCAGAAAGCTGTCTGTGGACAAAGCCAGCTCCCTTGGCCTGAAAAGCGAAATGAGCACTGCAACCCCATAATTGCCTTTGACTGGACTTAACTGTCCAGGGGTCCTATATGTAACTGTTTCAAAAGTGCCAGAAAAGGAATAACAGTAATCAAAATGCATTTCTACAAAACCGACCTTCCATTTTCTCCAGAACTGTGGGAACTTGGGAGATACAGGAGTTTCAAAGCAATTTGTTGTTGTTGTTACTGCTGCTACATATATAAGATGTTTCAATAAAGAAAGTTGTCCCCACTGGCTGATACAGAAATACCTGCAATATCTTTTCAGCTTTAAAGCAAGCCTGATCTTAATTATGCCTTCTTACGCCTATGGTATTCTGAAAGAAGCACCGCTGAGTTCAATGGGGCTTAGTCCCAAGAAAGTATGTATAGGATTGCAGCTTAAAATCTTTAAGCACTGTTTGCCTTGACAGCCGATGCTCTTGTTGAGATGGATGTCATGGCTGGTGACAACTGGGAGCTGTTCTTGGAGGCTCTCTTGCCTTTTTAGGCTATGAGGGTCTCCGTGTGTTTAGGATAATGTGATTGACGGCTCCACTCCGGCCCCAATTAGCACCCTATAATTTATTAGCTTCTGCTTTCAGATTATGCGTTAACTTCACAAATATTTCAACCACGGAAACAGCAGCTATCAAGTGTCTCCTGCTTGATCCAACTTGTGGGGGCTGCAGTTAAATACAGAGAGCGCTCTCCGGCTCTGTCAGGAGAGAATAATCATTTGCATCTTTGCTGTCAGACTAGTAGCATCGCAGCAACAGGGGGAAAGGGAGGGGAGGCAGAGATCAAATTAAGGTTCAGATCATATTTTGGGGTCTCCGTTTGCAGGGGAGAGGTTGAACCTGTTGACTCGGCTAAGGGAGGCTTTTGTTTGTCTAACGGCTGCCGCTTGCATAAATATCGCCGCTTCAGTTGCACGCAAACAGCAACTGTGAGAATGACAGGAGTCACCACTAGTGCCATTCCATTGCCCCTGACTGCTGAAAAGGAAAGCAAACATAAAAATAAACTGCATGTGAAAAAGCTGAGGGTAGCATGCACAAAAGAACATGGAGCCCAGACTCTGAAAAGGGGATAATAAAAACTGTGTAAAAGAGATATACGGAGCCTCTGATTTCTTGTGTTGTCCTTATCAGATGGGATCCAGATAAATGATGATGATGAAGGGCTGGCTCATGTGTGCATGCACATCAGTGGATATGTTTCACCACTCAATGGATTGCAGTTTAATGTGTGATTGGCCTCCATCAAAATAGTGTGCTTGATGTAATGCAAGGTGGTTCACCAGTGATGACTGCCACACCTATGCAGATCATTAGAAGTTGAGCAGGCAAATATGGATTCACCCTAAGCAGTTTGTACTGGTGAGGTGTGAACACATCCAATCAGGAGGAATTTGCACTTAAGGCCATTCTGGCTAGATGCCTGCTGTGTTGAGCTCTGCAATTGCAAGCCACGTAGCACCAGAGTAGGGAAACTGGCCCATTAGATGTTGCTTGACTACAACCCCCATTTGTCTCTGAACACTGGCTTTGCTGGCTTGGGCTAATGGGATTTGGAGTCAAACAAAGTCTAGAGGGTCACAGGTTCCCCATCTCTGATGTAGAATCCATATAAGGAGCTGGGAACCTTTGACCCTCCAGCTATCGCTGAATTACATCTCCCACCATCCCTAGCAAACATGGCCAGTAGCCAGGGAATATGGGAGTTGTAGTTCAGCAACATCCAGGGGGCCAAAGTTTCTCCACACCACCTAATGCATCCATAAAGACCTATTGCATTCTGACTATATTTCCTTTCCAAATATGCTTAAAGATGTCTTCAAATTAGATTACCTAGGTGAACACAGCCCACCAGATTTATGATAAAGCTAAAGCAGCCACATAAGAGCTAATGTAGGACATAGAAACCTGGTCATAATATTTGCTAATCTTTATTTCTCTTCCAACTAGGAGCAGCTCTGCAGAGGGCTAGGCATGTTAGTCTCAACAAACAGCCTTGTGCATCTTAAGGATTAACAAAATTATTCTGGCATAACCTTTGATGGTCTGTAGTCAGGCAGGGATCTTTTACATCATCTGCATCCTTTTAAAATAGAGATTGTCAGGATTGAACTTGGGATTGTTTGCATGGAAAGCATGTGCTCTATGGTCCCTCACCAATAGTATAGTGGCCAACTAACTCAACTCCAAATCAGGAAGCTTTGAATCTCATATCAACCCCAAACCCCTAGAATATCTCAGTCTAGTCCCTGTCACTCTGTTTCAGACCATCCTCCGTCATCAAAATAGGAATGAGAGCAATGGCTTACCTTGCAGGGGTTGGTGCTGGTAACAACTGCAAGTGTATGCGTTCTGAAATCCATAGTAGGACAATAACTTTATTAGGCCAACTAAAAGGTCACATATGGAGCCATAACTTTTCATCAGGTTAAATGGTCCAAATAACAAGGGGTGGGAAAGGAAGAAAGGTTAGCTGATGGTGAAGCCAAGGAGTCGAAGTGTCTGCTCACAGTCTCTCAGCATGGCACGAGGGAGGAGGGGGCAGACATTCACATGAGGCTCTCTGTGAACATTTGGAAGTGTTCATCATCATTGCCGTTAGAAAGCTCCCAGGTTTTGTGCTTGCTTGGGTCTTCAAAAGCAAGAGGTGCTGGCCAAGGAGCCTAGTAGGCCACTTTCTGGTGAGCTGCATTCAGTGTAACAGGCCACACGCCTGCTCTAAACTCTTACCAGATATTAGCACAGATCCAAACAGAATTGCAAGGGGAAAGCAAGAGGGCAACGCACATGGGCATAGCCAGGATTTTTGTTGGGGCAGAAACTCAGATTGCTATGTGATTTTATTGAGTTTTATTTATTGGGGGGGGGCAGCTGCCCCTTTCTTCCCCTCCTGGCTACGTCCATGGCAAGGCAACTCCTCTGCCATGTAAGATGATGGCAGTGCAGACAAGGTTTCCCAGGGACAGGCAACTCTCACTCCCAGGAGATGATGTTTGTGCGCACAAGGATTGCTGCGACACAGCTTCACCCTGCAGCAAAAGCTCATCTGAACAACCCTGTGGCAAAAAGAAATGAGAATCCAGTGCTAAAAGAGGTAGTTTAAACAGTTCTAGCAGCAGGGGGACCCAAATACAAACTCAAGTTGTCATCTGTTATATTCTTTCAGCCGCATCAGTGCTAAGAAAGATTCTTGGGAAGCAAACTCTTGTTAAAATTCCACCTCCAAAAATAAAACAGGGACTGGGAGCTGCTTCCCTGCCTCAAATGGAGATTTCCTTCTGTCTGTCCCACCATATTTTCCCGAGAGAGAACACTGGGTCTTCCAGTGCAATGCACTTAAACTCAAAGGTGGTAGTTATTTTGTTTTTTTTCAACAACACATATTTATAGTGAATACAGTGATGTATCGCACAGTGGCTGGGAACTAAGGAGCCCCTGATTCAAATCGCAGCTCAACTAAGTGGCTTGAAGCAAGCCATCTCTCTCCCAGCCTCTCTCCTGCCTTCTGCAATAGGGGGGTGTTGATGTTCGTCAGGCATCTTCATTGTACTGTTTTCAGCAACTTCTAAAAACTCTTTTGTTTAGATGTGTCAACCCAAACATGGAATTTTATTATGTATGTTTGGTTTTATCTATATTTTGATAATTTTATTATGTCTACTGTTTTTAAATTATGCTTTAATTGCTATTTTTAAAATTAATAATTTAAATTATTAAATATTTGTAAACTGGTTAGAAATGGGTTTTTAATTGTGAAGAATATAAAACTTTCTAAAGAATAATGCCAGCCTTCCCCCCCCCCCCCCAGGACTTAATACTTAATTCATTCCAGAGGTCCGTTCTTAACCTGAAACTGTTCTTAACCTGAAGCACCACTTTAGCTAATGGGGCCTCCCACTGCTGCCGTGCCGCCGGAGCACAATTTCTGTTCTCATCCTGAAGCAAAGTTCTTAACCTGAAGCACTATTTATGGGTTAGCGGAGTGTGTAACCTGAAGTGTATGTAACCTGAAACGTATGTAACCCGAGGTACCACTGTAAATATTATTCATTCATTCATTATTTTCAATAAAAAAGTTGGATGGAGAAATTTTGTCAAGGAAACCTGAGCCTGAGGCATTTTAACAACAGATTCAGAACATTTTGTGGCATACCTCTCATTGTGCATATACCACACAAGCACGTAGCACAATCTTCATGCACAGTTGAGATGTCATGCTCTACACTCAAGTTGGCACACTTTCCCGCTACACTGAAGTGTGACCTAGAGGAATATTTGTGACATTTAAAGTGACTCTTAACTGACGTTAGCTAAGAAGGAGCATCACACACTTATCTAGATAAAATGATTAGGCCATATATCATTTCCTACACTTGCAAAGCTCTAAATGGCCGTCCTCTCTAGATAAGCAGAATCCCCTGCCAAGTCTGCCTGAAACATTAGCAACCAGGGCTGCCCCCAATTTTGATAGGACTTGTTCCACGTCCATAAATCTGGCTGAATTATAGCCCTAAGGGAAAGCTAAAGATAAGATCCAAACTTTAGTGGCCTGGGGGGGAAACTTTTCCTGACCTTTCTGTATTGCTGGCAGTGCCCTCTGTTCTAATGAGAAGCCACCATATAGACGTGCTGCTATAAACACTGACCTTGGAACAGCTGCAGCATTTACAATTAGATGTAGAAAGATCTGAAGCAAACTGGAGCACAACCTTCCCCTCAGCTGTTGCTCCTTGCGAGAGAAGACAGGCGAGGGGAGAGCAGAGTGGGAAGGCCATTCTCTGGGGGTGACCGGCAGGCTAAGAGGTCAAGCCATCCTCCATCCTCACAAGAGAATGCAAACGTGGGGAGAAAAGGAAGCCTCATCCCGCCAAGATCACTACCCCCTTTGATCCTAAGAGTAACACACAATATGCAAAAGTAACTAGCCAGCCAGAATACAGCTCAGCACCCCTGCCTCTCTGGGATAGCCACACATGATGCAGACGGAAAGCAGGCTGGTGTAATAGGTTTGGCAGAATCTTGCCCACTGACAGTGCAGTCCAACACATGTTTTCAGTGGGGACGTGGGTGGCGCTGTGGTCTAAACCACTGAGCCTCTAGGGCTTGCTGATTGGAAGGTTGGTGGTTTGAATCCCCGCAATGGAGTGAGCTCTCATTGCTCTGTCCCAGCTCCTGCCAACCTAGCAGTTCAAAAGCACGCCAGTGCAAGTAGATAAATAGGTACTGCTGTGGCAGGAAGGTAAACAGTGTTTCCGTGCACTTTGGTTTCTGTCACAGTGTTCCATTGCACCAGAAGTGGTTTAGTCATGCTGGCCACATGACCCAGAAAGCTGTCTGTGGACAAACACCAGCTCCCTCGGACTGAAAATGAGATGAGCGCCGCAACCCCGTAGTCACCTTTGACTGGACTTAACTGTCCAGGGGTCCTTTACCTTTTACTCTTTAGTAAATTTGTTTAGTTTGTAGCCCAATCTCATTTCTTTCTAAATATGGTTAGGGCTTGGAAGCACAGACAACAGCTGGAAATTTTTCATTGTCATCTACCATAGCGAGCTGTCCCAGAATTTATTTGTTTAACTGCTTGCCTGGGGTGAATATTTTGACCCACTCCAGCAAAATATATTGGCTGTGCAATTCTATGCATATTTACATGAAGTTAAGTCCCACTGTGTACAGTGAGACCTAGTCCCAGGTAAGTGTGTATAAGATTGCAGCTTAAGTGATGGATATGGGGGGGGGGATTCCTAATTTCACATACACACTGCTGGGGGCTCAGCTGGTGATGACCTACCAGGAAAGAGATCTTGGCGTTGTGGGAGACAGCCGAATGAAATGCTGACGCTGTGTGTGACAGCTGTGAAAAGGTTGAATTCCATGCTAAGGATCATTGGAAAAGGAATCAAAACTGCCAATATCATAACTCCTTTTCCAAGTAAGGTTGGGAAAGATTTCTGTCTGAAACCCTGGAGAGCTGCTGCTAGTCAGTGTGCAGACAATATTGAGTGAGATGGACCAGTGGCCTGAAGTGGTATAAGGCAGTTCCCCATCTTTGGGGCATTTGAACTTAGAGGGGGGAAGATGAGTGAGAGAGGACATGATAGAGTTTTGCAAAACTACACGTGATGTGGAGAGAGTGGTGCTTTTCTCCTCTCCAGGTATCTGGGGTCATCCAATGAAACTGATCAGTTGAAAATTCAGAGCAGACACTTTAAATACTTCTTTTACACACTGTATAGTTAAATTGTGGAATTTGCTGCCAAAGGGTGTGTCAAGCACCTCCACTTTAGACGGCTTCAAATAAAAGATGGAGGTTAAGGATATCACTGGCTACTGACCATAGTAGCTATAGGCAACATCTAGGATTGGAGACAGCATACCTGCACGACAGCAGAATAATGTTTCTGGACCACAGCAGGAGAACACTACTGCCCTCATGCCCTGCTCTTGGATTTTCTATGCCTGCCCACTATGCAAAAACAGGATGCTGGACTAGATAAGCCTTTGATCTGATCCAGCGGGGCTCTTGTATTAACATTACCCACACCAACAAAACCCTTGTAAAACATTAACCTCAGGGACGTTTCTTCTCAGTTGAACATGGAGAATGTTGAACACATTCAGGTTCTGGGCACACCAAATCTCCAGTCTGTTTTGCTTGCAAAACTCATACAATCAGATGGTGAAAGGAGACATCTTTAATTCAACTTTCCTACAAATAAACATCTCATATATGTCCCTTCAAAAAAGAAGAGAAGAGAGACCCAGTCACTGATCACTAGAAGGATACATACAGTGAGCATTCATATTAAATGGGGCCCTTTGTCTATCCAATTACTCCCCCACCCCAATTTTCTCCAGTTGTTACTTGTGTAGCCTTTTCTTTTCTTTTCTTTTTTGAAGGGTCTCTTCTTTCATCATAAAACGTTCCTTGTATAAAAACCTTATATATACACATATGGATGGATGCATTATCCAATGCAATTGTTGTGCCAAACTCGGAGAAGTGCCACCTTAGTTGTCAAGTTTCTAGAATTCGAACAGTTGTCTCTTGAACAGCTGCATTTGTGTAAGCCGGGAGGGCAGGTGGCCTGTGCTAGTCACTTGCCACTCATCACTATGCTGAAGACTGAAAGGTCTCTCCATTTAAAAAAAAGGAAAAAAAATCCCAAACGTGCCTAGGAGTTTAGAATTCCTTTCTTTGTTTCTACAGTGGAAAGGACAACAATCCCATTTACAACGTCTGAATATCTTCTCATGCTGCTTTGAAAAAGGACTGTGGAGGTGTTTTTGTTTTTTAAAAAATGTCAGTCAAAAAGAAAAGTCCATGCCATTGTGCCAGCAGCAAACACTTTTTGCTTCCTAAAGTCAGCAATTTCAAAGTCCTTCTTTGTTCATCTTGATTCTTTAGAATGGCCTGGCCACTGTTCATGGATGAGGGTGCCCAACCCCATCATCACCCCATCACCATCTTAGGTTCTGTTGGTTGAAAGTTGAAGTCTAAGCAGCTTTTAACTCCCACTGAATTGCCCGTGTTCTTGTCCTTGTAATGTGACACGAGATACTGAAAGATGGAGGGGGACAAAGAAGATGGAGTTGTGGGGTGGTTGGGAACGCTTTAGAATCAGCAGTTCAGCTCAGGAGGGATCCACCACAGAAGGAATAACGGCGAGCTGTAAACCAAGATCAGAAGCTGTTACAAATCGACTCGATTCAGCTCTGTCACCACCAGTCCTACTTAGGCAGAGATCTGACTAGAGGGGAAGAAGAAAAGGTGGAAGGGCAGGTCTAAAACCAATAGAGGTCCTTGCTTTTATCCTGAGGCTGTAAACCTGAGAACAGAAAAAAGAGAGAGAGAAAGAGAAAGAGAAAATGGAAATAAAATAAAACAGAAAAGGGGGAGGAGTATAAATATATAAGGATGGGGCAGGGGTGGGAAAAGACAACCACCACCATTTTCTTGAAAGGTAGGTAACCTATCTAAATGCATAGCAATGCACTCTCGAAATAAAAGGAAAACCCAAGTTCAAATGGATAGCTTCACAAGAGAATTTAGGGAATCCTGGTGGAAATCCGGTTTTGGCACTGTCCCTCACCTTTAGTTCCACATCTGTAAAAATGGGCACTTGGAATTGAATCAAACATTTTCTAAACAGAGAGGTGACTTGACTATATACTAGGCATTAACAATGGGTTGCCATGATGAGCCCTCACAAACACAAAGAGCTCACCCTACAGGCTTATTAAGAGGATGGTGACAATTTAGAAAATTATACTATAGAGCTCAAGGACAGGAGCAACTCCATAAAAAGACACATTAGGGGAGCAGGGGGAAGTGGGAAACATTTGGAGGGGGAGCACCTGGACCCATTGTTGCTACCCCTTGGAGTCATCCCTGCTTGGGGAATAAATGCAATAGAGACTCACAAGAGATGTGACCAGTTTTATTTACAACTAGGCCCCTACAGGGATAATTGGTTTCACCCTTAGTCTTTTGAATTGTAGAATCCAGAATTCTTTCCTTAGAGAGGGAAAGAAAGAGAGAGAGAGACAAACACAGAGAAAGAGAGAGAGAGATGTTACCTAAGTTTGCACACCCACTAAACTAAAAATAAAAATAGTAATATCTGTATTTCATGGAAAACACATAGCAGACATCTCCTCTAACAAGGAAACATTTTCTATCAAGAATTTGATAAAAACTGAAAGTTTCTTGAGGAAAGGTTATGTTCATTTTGTGAACATACTCCCTAAGATAGTCGTGGATAACTTTTGAACACCGAGGGCTGAATAATAAGTTGCATCAAGGAATACTTGAACTTGGGCTCTCTGGTGTGTTTCCTAATGTCACAATCATATTACCTATTTTTCTCAGTTTGCCTGTATCAGTGGCTTCAAGTGAGCCCACCTATGATGTGTTGAAGCAGAACTATCACCATTCAGCTATGGGGCAAGAGTGTTTGCATGGATACGCTACACTTAATATCACTGCACGAAAGCTAGATTTTTCTTCTTGATAATTACAGCATTTTTTATTATTTTTTTGCAGAAAGGCAAGAAAAGCACCTGTTAAGTTTAGAAATAAATAACTCACTTTTATGTCTCACTCTGTTTCTGTTTGGTGCCTTAATTTGTTTTCATTTGTTTTCATTTCATGCGTCGTCATTTAAATTTTTTTATTATGGCTAAGGACCGCAAAAGCTGGAAGTGGCCCCTGCCTCTCTGGACCTCTGAGAAGGGCTGAGGGCAGGAATTGTATTCTATTGCTGTTCATTTTGTTATTTGCATTTATTTGGGGTAGAGCAAGGGGACCTTAGTGATGATGAACACACACACACACACACACTATTCAGGATGTGAGAAAAGGGTGGATGGACAGAAACAGAAAGCTACACCTGCCAGGCCTTACCTGTGTCCACATTGAGGCCTAAACTCTGTGCCATTTCCCCTGCAGGACTGGTGAAAGGTGCTGGCGTTGTCCACGCTGAAGTGGCAGGCTCACTCTTGCCCAGCTCGCACGGAGGGCTGACGGGCGTGGGCACTGAGGCGGGCGTGAGGCGGTGGGGGCGCACGGAAGCGGCGGGCACCAGCAGGGAGCCATAGCGAGGGTCAAAGTGAGGGCCGTAGACCTCGTGCACAGCGGTGGGTCGAGGGTAGGCTGAGCTCTGTGTTCCAATGTAAGGGTGGTGGTGATGGTGGTGATGGGCAGGGTGCCAGGGCTCCGGGGGCCCCTGGTGGAGGTGACTGTGCAGTGAGCCTGGAGAGTAAGGGTCCGCTGTGGCAAAGGGCAGTTCGCTGTGGGCAGTGGCTGACAGTGGGCTGCCCAGGGACGCAGGCACTGAAGAGGGTTGGTACGTGCTGTTCCAGAAGGAAGGCGGGAAGCTGCGTTGGCTCATGGGGAATGATCCATCTGAACAAAGGAAGGTGGAGAAGCCTCATCAGAAAGGTGTGATGTCCATCCATTCCGTTAACCACAAGGACTCCTACTGATAATGCACGTGTTTTCTAGATAAGCATCCTTCCTGTAACCTGTTTCCAAGGCAAATTGTTTCGCCAAAAGGGTCTTCAGATTAGCCCCTCTCCTGGACTTTCACCCTGGCCATCAACCTCTTTTTCTGATTCACATCAAGAATAGAAGGGTGCTCTCCAAAAAAAGAGTCCCTTGAATTATAAAGGCCAATGCCATTTTTACCAGTGATGCTTTAAATAGGCAATTTCAATTGGTCAGCTGTAACCATGACTAAGGGCTCATCCTTTTGCTCTACACTTTCTAGGAACAGGTCCTCATTTTAAAGCTCTGTGTTCAAGTGCTCCCTCCTTCCACTACTTACCTCGGGGAAACCTGCTCTTTAATGCTTAATTAGGACAAACAGCAATTCAGGTTTTCTGTGGATTGCTGTTTGGTCCAATTCAGCGGTAAAGAACATGTTTTTGTGGGGAAAGTGCTGGGGAGGGAAGCACTAGGACAAGAAGCTTTAAAGCATGGACCTGTGTCTAGAAACGTGGCACAAAAGGAAGTCTGGATGAGCTTCCAGATGACCTGATTAACCAGCATTCAACCTGATTTGTTTGTGGAGAGATTAGGCCACATCAGCTGCTTGATGAGCATTTGCCTTGACTTTTCTGTGGTAAGATTGGATGATGTTGCATCAAGCCACTGTTATCCCACAGAGTGCATTCCCCTGCCCATTTCCTTATTGTAAAAAGTTGGATATTGCGGGGAAGTGGGTTTGTTTCACAAAAGCTCAGAATCAGCTTTAATTGCACAACCTGAATTTGCTGCTATGTGATTGAAAGTCTTAAGTTTAGATGGAACCCTAAAGTTCATTTTTACCCTTGCATCATGTAAAGCCTCTGTCAAAATACAAAATAAGCACTAAAATCCAACCAAGACCCTAGAAGCACGTTAAAAACTAACCAATTTATTATGGCAAAAGTTTGTGTGGATCTTAGTCCATGTTGTCAGGTACATGAAATGCAGTTCTATTTGGCAGATACACATAGGAGTAAAGGGATGGGGAGAGTAAAGTTTGGCATTAAATTGCAGTGAAATGCAAGACGCAAGCTGACAATCTACTGATTTAGTTAGTCATCATGTCCATTGATCTCAGTGGGTCTACACCGATGAGGACTGAGGATGGATACATCCCATTTTCTGTGGCAATTTATTCAGAACTGAAATGGAATGATCCTAGCTTGCTTTTTATGTTTCATTGTCACTTAACTCCATCCTTTACATCCATGTATACCGTATATCTTTATTGAAATTGGCTGAATTGTAACATGAATTTACTTTTGTATTTTGTCCAGCATTAAGAAGATTGGTTGAATAATATGACATGAGCACAGATGAGTTGTTTGGTGTCTTGTGTCAAAAGGAAATATATTCTGCACTTTCCTAACTAAAAAGTATTATTGGCATCTTTCAAAAAATAAAATAAAAATGTCTCTAGTCCTCCAGAAACTTAGCTCCACCCTGGTGAATCTTTTTAAAGAGAGAGTGCACTGAATGAGCCAGATGAACCCTGAACCCTTGATTCCAGAAGAGATCCACACTGTGAGCAACCCATGATTCTCAAGAGCTCATAAGCAATTTGATTCCCACGGAGCAACAGACAATCTCAGCTGTCAATGAACCTTGAGGCAGATAACAGAACCCTAACAACATCTGATCTCAAGAGATTATCCTTGGGATTATTCTCACAGAATCCCATAGTGATAAAATCTAAATTACACTCTACACACACTTTTTTTTAATGTGTTAAGTATACCATTGGTGGGGGGCCGCATCTCATGCAGCCACCACAAGGATCCCATCAGGTTGCAGGATACAGTAATCACTTGCTTTAACCAAGGACACCTTGCGAGCTTCATGAGTAAGCGGGGGTTTATATTTCTCATGACCAAGTCTCAAAATGGAAGATCTGCATTCACAGTAAGGTCATGAGGGAGCTTGCAGATCTCTCTCAAATAATGCCCTTGCAACTTAACTATGCTTCATTATAGGCATGGTTCTCACTTATCTTATTTTTAAACAGGGCGGGAAGACGCTTTGCGCCTGCGATCCTGCGCGCGCTTCCTCGGAAGCAAGCCCCGTGGAAATGTTTCTGAAGAAGCATGGCTAAGATCAGGCTGCAGCTCGAGACAACGGCATCCTGTGTGTATCCAAAACAACCCTTAGTGGCTCCTCGGGCGTTCAAATCGCGACCAAAGCAATCGCTGATCAGAGCAAGTGCTTTCCTACCAGGGCTACCCTGCAAAATATTCGAGTACGCGGGAAAGTCGCGGAACTTCTTTAAGAACAAATGTACATCGGATCGTGTCCCTTAGCTGCTGGCTTCCAGCAGAATTATGAGTGTCTGGGGCCGAGGTGACACCCTGCGTCCTGTAAGCCCCTATTTTTGGAGCGCTGCTGCAGTCCCACGGAAGCGCCTTTTAGAGTCACAGAGTCTGCCATGGACTCCTTTCTCTCTGTCAGCCCTTCTAGTCGCCAGGAGGCATTTGAGTAGGGATCGGGGCCGAGCGGAAAGGATTAAATTGCCCCTGGGATTGGGTTCCCAGGTGGTGTTGGACTACAACTCCCATCATACCTTGGCCACCGGTCCTTCTAACTAGGGATGATGGGAGTTGTAGTCCAGCAACAGCATGGGACCCAAGCTGGACTTAATGGTGGTGGAGCTCTTCCAGAGGGTAACCTGTCTATCACTTCGCTAAGCTTACTTCCCCCCAAGTGGGGAAAGCAGACCTGCTGCGTCCGCGGACCCGCCTACGCATTCCGCTGACCGGGACCCCTTGCTGGATCTCTGCGCCGAAGTCTTGCCCTGGACCGCACCGCTGCTCCCCACAAGGCTAAGGTTCGAGATTTTGCAAGTTTTCCAAGGGTGATTTCTGTCCCAGTTTTTGCGCATTGCTGAAGGGCGATGCAGAAGCGCACTAAAGAAACGAATTTGCACTTCCAATCTGGAAAACCCAGGGGCTTGCTCGAACAAAGTGGGGTGGGAGCATGAGACTCTCGGGATCGTGAGCCCCACGTTGGGCAAAAGATTCATACATTGCAGGGGGTGGACTAGACGACCCTTGTGGTCTCTTTCAACTCTACAGCTCCTTTATGATTCTAACTAGCCGGGGAAAGAGAAGTTGGACCCCAGTGGAAGCATGTTTACTTCGAGAGAGTGATGCCTGCAAAGAATGGCTACTCGGAAGTAATTCAGTGAGGGTCGCTCTCAGGTATGGGGCTGCGGCCTGACTTTGGGACTTCTGCCTAAACGTCTCTGGAATGATGATGTCCGCGTTTAGACAAATATTGCTGAATTTCGAGATTTCTTCTTCTCAGCAGCTTGTTTTCTGGCTGCTGTGACTGTGCTTTGATATCCAAGTGTGCCATACATGGACATAGCCAGGATTTTTATCAGGGGGGCAGGCTTTTGTTAGGGGGGGGCAGAACTTCAGGTTTATATTGATTGGGGGGTAGCTGCCCCCCCCAGGCTACGCCCATGGTGTCATACTCCGTATTGATTTTTGGAGAGCATCACCCAGCATATCCAGAAATACCCCAGCCATCTCTTTCTTCACTAGAAAATGCCATATACTGCGGTGCAGTATTTCAGAATACAGGCAGATTTTTTTTTTAAATAAAAGAAAAAGAAAAAAGGTGATGGTAGTTGAGAATTAATTGCCAATTTTAAAGATTTGCCTCTTTCTAAAAAGAAAGCAATTAGTTATCACACTAATTAGTAATAACTAAGATAGCACTTAGTTATTACTGTTCATTACCCTGTCCGCTTATAAAAATGATTAAAAACCCAGTAAGATCCATGAATCGAGAGTGAATGCGTGTTCTAAAACCCAACTTTTTCTCTCTCCCAGAAGTCGTTGCTTGGCATCATCCGGCCTAGCCAAAAAAACCAAAAAGGTGGAAAAAGGCGAGGGGGGGGCATTATCCATATTAAACAAAACACCTTGGAATCGAATGGAGAGGGAATGAGACCCCCAGTCTGTGACTCCGGCTTGTTAAGTACTTGAATGTAAGGGGCCTGTCCTAAGCGCACATATTATGGGGGTACCTTTCATTGCTGAACAATTCCTTCAGAGTGAATGTACACATAATTGTGCCGTTAGCCCGTGCAATTCTACACTTGCATTTACTCCAGAATTCGATGGCATTTCTCCCCCGGTAAGCTGTGTGCCCCAATTCCAGAGGATTCCAGACAGGAACACCCGCTGCTGCAAAAGCATTCCTACAACTATTTAAAATCACTTACTTTCTATATTTTTGCTTCAGGGTCGCCTTATTTCTACAACGCCAGGAACCAGGACTTAAAAAGTATTGAGTAATATATGGGGGACAAAAAAATTATTTGCTCTCTTCAAGTAGCCTAACAGGTTGGGCGATGAGGCGGCTACATCTTTTTATTCAGAAGTAAATGGTATTGCATCCCATTGAGTTTCCTCTCAAAAGTGTTGTTTGGGGGCTTTTCCTTTGCCTTTATCGGGCAGATTGGATTTTTCGTTTCTTAGAGCCTTGGAAAGAAAACCCCGTTCTTAAATGTGCAATTTGCGTACCTGGAAAACCCCAGCCTCTCCCCCCGCCTTCTGCGTTCGTTGCCGGATTCGTTTCCTTTCCCCATTGAATTAAGACGCTCCTCCCTATCTGCCTCCATGCGTTTCCCCGCGCCCTATGTCCCCTGCCCCAAGTCGGCGGCCATTACGGGGCCGGGGTGTCTGTTGGTTAAAGGGGACGGTGTCTTGCTGCGACCTGTCGCCTCCCGATCGCCCTTTAGAGTGAAGAATATTAATCCCGAAATTAACCAGTCCCATGCAAGATCCCCCTTTAAAAAGGAAAAGTTGGTACTACGATCCTGTCATCTCTCTGCCTGGAAGTAAACCCCCATGGAGTTCAGACGAGCTGCTTCCAGGGTGAAAATAGATAGTTTTGCAAGCTCTCTCTCAATTATATCAATGTTTAATTGGTGTTTTTTTAATGCTTGGTGTCCCCTCCCCATGTTTTGAACTGTTCTTATTTTTATCTGTAAACTGTCTTGAGTCCCTGGTCAGAGGAAAATACGGGGTACTGTATAAATAAATATACTGTATTGTTGTAATAAAAAAAATTAATATATATATATATATATATATATATATATATATATATATATATATATATATATTAATTAATTAAATTCCTTCCAGTAGCAGCTTAGAGACCAACTGAGTTTGTTATTGGTATGAGCTTTCGTGTGCATGCACACTTCTTCAGCTGCTACTGGAAGGATTTTTTTTATTTTGTTTCGACTATGGCAGACCAACACGGCTATCTACCTGTAACTAGTGTTATAATAATATTGCTGATCTGTATGTATTCAGCCCTCGGTGTCCACGTGTCCTCCTGCAATAAGTCTTGTTTTCTCGTGTTCAAGTTGTTTTTTAAAAAACCCAATAACCCCAAAATCACCATCCTCCTCCCGCCCCTGTTCATTTAACAGCTGCTTGATATGCAGGAATTAACAAGCGCCGCTTTTCGCCGCCGAAAGAGAACGGAATCCGCTGCTAATTGCTGCAGCTCAAGCGGCGGCTCACGGCGCTGGCGCGGCCCAAGCCTCCGGCATGCTGGTCTCGCTCGCCCGGGCGCAGACGCCCCAGCTTGTTTCTCCCTTCCCCCAGTTGCGCTCCCCGAGGGGCTGCCGAGATTTTCTTGACAACGGCCTCTTGGGGGCCACAAAGGGCAGGGCAGCCCTCTGCCCTTCTCGGCCCGGCAGCTGCTCCAGGGAGACCTTGCTGGGCCATTTGTTTTGTCTTTCTGAAATTCCGGCAGCTGAGCTGCCCTCGTCGGGGACTTTTGGAGTTTGGCAGGAAAGGGGGTAAATTCATTTCTCCCCTCCCTGTGAAAAGTTTAGCCCTGTAAATTCCAGAAAGTGGAACTTTAATAATGATAATAATAATAATAATAATAATAATGCTGCAAACTTTGGAAATGTACAAAGAGGTAATGTTAAAATTCTAAACTGGATTAAACATGTGTTTTCAAAACTACACACTTTTTGATCTGATATGTGTGAGCAGAAATGTATCAGCCTGGAGAATTTAGTAAGAGAAACATCACCTTTCACAGGCAGCTGCCTTGGATTGAGCTTTTGGTCCAGCTAGATCAGAATCGTCCACAGTGATTGGCAGAGACTCTCAATTCAGACTAGGGACATTTGCAGCCCTACCTGGGGATTTGACCTTCTGCAGGCAAAACAGGTGCTCTACTAGCTACCATTGCACTGCCAGACAGGGTTTAGTTTGCAAGAAGGTTATTGAGATAAATGGGATGCTGGCAACCGGCACTTTTTTAAAAGAAAAAAGAAAATACTTAAAGGCAAATGGAAAGGTTAGATCTAGATTAAATTGAATAAAGCATGGACTGGCATGTCAAAGGTGACACGGCAACTTCAGAAAAAATTGCATGCAAGGAGAGAACCCATCCCAAAACAAATTCCAGTGTGGATGCAACCCTAGCCTGTTTTTCTTTAAAAGTTCTATCTCTCCTATATTCTCTTCTATACAAAATAGAATTCTATAATAGAATTCCCTTCTATTCATATGCATAGAAGTTCATGGACCTACAGGACAATTCAAAATACATCATACACAACCCACCTTTTGCAGTGGAAAAGATTTAGGCTGTAATCCAAGAAGTAAACCTCACTGAACTCAGTGGGGCTTCCTTCTGAGTAGGGTTGCACTGCCAAACAGCACAGAACATGGGGCTCCTGTGCCTTTAAGAGATGTATAGATGAAGGTACTCCAGCAGATGTAGCTATAGGTACCTGGTCCTCCAGTTCCCATTGACCCCCATGGCCAGGGAAGCATCTGGTTTTGCCTCTTTGTATTTTTACCAACTACAGAAGTGCCCTGCAGGATCAAACACAGCCTTCTCGTTCAGCATCTCTCTTCACACAGTGGCTGACCAGATACTTGCTATCAGAAGGCCACAAGCAGAGCACGAAGGCAAAGAGTCCCCCCCCCCCCGTAAATAGTTTCAGTGATATATTGTGTCTGAATATGGAGGCTTCATATAGGTTTCACACACTTAACTGTTCAATTAAGATCAATAGGGTTTAGAACCCTATTGACCTGGCCCACGTCCTTTACTCAGAGAATTCAATGCATCTAGTGTTGGGAATCTGATAATATGTTTTTGTGGCTCATTGCTTCCTTCCCCCACTGTTTTGGAAGCAAGGCACAAAAGATGAAATATATGCCCCTCATTGCTTCCAATTAAAGTTTGTTTGTGGATTCTTGCAGGCTGCCATTTATTCATAAATAAGGCCCATTGAGTTGAATGCAGCTTATGTGTCACTAACTCCCAAGTGAGCCTAAAGGATTACAGCCTTGGTGAATGTGACTATTCCTGGATTCATTTATCGGAGTAGCTACTGCAGACCATTAAAGCTGTGATCCACATAAGGCCAAATAAATAATATAGTCTTAGGCTGTGTACACACTTCTGTTTACTATGCATCCACTGTGTTCCCGCTCCTAGTTTGGAAAGTGGTATACCCACGATATTAGCCATATATATCCTGCCATTGCTTATGAAGTACATTGTTTTGATGCATCTCTTCCCCCCTCAAAAAACCCCAGCTTTGATCCAGATTGGAAAAAAGAAGGACCTAGCTGTGTTTTAAGCTGGTACTATGTACACAATCTTTATTGCCTTGGCTTCCTTCCTAATTTCAAAGAGGATAAGATCTTTTATAGGTGATTATAAACAGATATCCCTGGAGAAAATGTGTCAGCCATTATGTTTGCACACATGCGATATAATTCTGCCCCAGCCACTCCACACTTTCCCCACTGCAGACATAGAACTCTGTGGGTTCTGCCAAACACAGGTGGAGCAGCACACCTAGGTTGTACCAAATGCCCCTTGCTTCAAAGCATTAGATCCCATTCAAAGTCTGTATCCAGGTCACTGCTGCTCCCTGAGCTGTCTAGCTTTCAAAAACAACTACCACACCTTACGCTATAGTGGCACAACAGCATGTGCTAATTCTCCCTAGCCCCTTGCGCAGAACTACAGTTCCCTGCTGGGAAGGCACCAGTAGTTAAGCCAGATTCAAGGAGTTTCCTAGTGTGGGCGCAGACAGACCAGGCAGCGGGGGTCCTGCAGGGCCAAGAGGCTTATCAGCTCACCCCTCCAAGAGCTGGAGCTCCTCATGGCAGCCTTTGTGCTGGAGCTGCTGGGCGAGTAGCTGCTGGGCTGGCTGAGGGCTCGGCTGAAGTGCTCGTCCACCACAGCACTGATGTCCCCTTGGAAATAGGTGAACAAGACGCATCTGGAATTGATGACTTCGGCCTCCGGGGGGCGCTCTTTCTCCGGGCTGCACTCTTCCTCTTTGATGCTGGCAGGGGCAGTGTGGCTGGAGAAGGAGCTGCTGGCACTGCTGCCGCTTGTGCTGGCGCTCTCCGTGGCTTCCTGCATCTTCGAGTAAAAGGCTAGTTTCTGTGGAAGAGAGCAAAAGGCAATCAAGGTCCGTGCACACATGCCTGCCTATCGCAAATGTGCCAATGGCTCCCCTGCCAAACAGTTGCATTTCAAGGGCAATGAGGCAGCAGGAAAGGTCTGCCTCTCAACCCCAGTTTTTGTGTATAAATAAATGAAATGCAACAATCCCAAGTCTTTTCTACAAACCCACCCATGTAGGAGCCCCTCTCTGTGCATCAGAAGGGAATGAGGTCTAGGAGGAAAGCATGCATACATTGACTGATAGACATACATAACTTTAAAAAATGTGTGTAATGAAATTCAGAGCCAGTGTGGTGTAGTGCTTAGAGGGTTGGACTAGGACTTGAGAGACCAGGGCTCAAATCTCCACTCAGCCATGAAGCTCCCTGAGCCAGTCACAGTCTCTTAGATGCTAATCTACCTCACAGGGTTCTTGGGAGAAGAATACAGTGGTACCTCAGGTTAAGTACTTAATTCGTTCCGGAGGTCCGTTCTTAACCTGAAATTGTTCTTAAACTGAAGCACCACTTTAGCTAATGGGGCCTCCCACTGCCGCCGCGCTGCCGGAGCACAATTTCTGTTCTCATCCTGAAGCAAAGTTCTTAACCCGAGGTAATATTTCTGGGTTAGCAGATTCTGTAACCTGAAGCATATGTAACCTGAAGTGTATGTAACCCAGGTACTACTGTATTGAGAAAGAGAGAACCATGCACGCCATAACAAACAAACAAATACAATTAAGCACTCTGATCAATGACTGGTGGTATGATTTATTGTTATCCCAGACTGAAAGTTTCTTTGGCTACAAAAACTCGCATTGCGACTGCTTTGCCAAAGGGCTGCTGGGCTATTTAAAAAAATAAAAAAAGCTGGGGATGGGAGGGGAGGCCAACACTCTACACGTCTGAACTGTCTGCCGGCGTCTGACCTACTCTGGCTCTTTTATAGGCTCAGGTGGAGGCCTGGTGAAGAAGGGCTGGGTAGAAGGGACATGTGAACACAACACTCAAAATGCACGGATTCCTGCGAAGGCAAGCTTTGCCTTTCAGCAGTGGGGAGATTTGGGACACTGTGGTTTGCGCCTCAGTCAGGTTTTACAATCTCCCGATCCACAAACCTTTCAGGCAAGAGAATTTGGAAGGGCTTTGCTCCAACGGTTCTGGCTGAAGGAGCTGCTGGATCGCAGCAAGCTGCCCCGTCTTTTTCTCTGGAGGGAAAAAGCTCTCTCTTCCTACTCAAAGCGTACACTTTGAATCGAAGCAAACTGACCCAGTTCCCTGGGCTTGGAGGGCTGCGGCCAGCGGAGAGGAGCAAGAAGCAACGCGCTTCTGGTTTCTCTGTTTGGCTAGCGCGCTTCGCTCGCAGCTCGCAGCACTCAGCGCCGGCGGAAAATTTGGCGACGTGCCTGGCTAGTGGAGGCCGACGCGCCGCGGACAGAAGTAAAGGCACCGCTCCTGCTCGCTCCGATCCGTATTTTTCAAGAGGAGCGGGGAAACAAAAGCAAGACCCGGGTGGAAATGAACCAGGCAACGGCCGACGTCCGCAGGCAGGAGAGAAGACGTCCGCGGCATCCCGCTTCCAAACTAGCCCGAGACAGCTGGAGCAGGCGGATAATTCCATTTCTTCTTAAAGATAAGAGGTGACACCAAGTGTCCAAAATGAAGGGAAAACACCAGGAGGAATCGTAAAATAAAAAAACAACAACCACAAACTACCTCGCGCATGAAAGCGCTGCGCTTTAACAATGTCCGAAGGGGACACAATGCGGATCGAAATCCAGAAGATGTTCGTGTACTTTGGTTTCTTAATTATGCCAACAGCAAAAAGCCCTGTTGGTGCTAAGAGACCGGAATGGCAGGCCAGAGATCGCCCTGAACCTGGTTATTCGCGTGAAATTACTCTCAGTGAAGGGTCCCTGGAGCGCCAACCCTTTCAAAACCAAAAGAAGGAAAACTAAAAGCTGATAAGACTATTTTCTGAGTTTAGTTCTAGTAGGATCAAGAGGCGGCGGGAAAGCCACGCAACTGGCAGGACTCGAACTAGGTTTGGGAAGAACAGCGCCCGCTTGGCACGGGGGGAGAGAGAGAGAGAGGCATTTCCGACGGGACCAGATTATTTTTCACTGGGTTCTTTGAGAGAGAGAGATCTCGAAGGCCTGCTAAATGTTCTCCACGTTTGCTTTGCCGCGGTTAGCGTGTCTGCAGCAGCTGCTGCTGTTGCTGCCGCCTCCGTCAAGGGCCATCAAAATGCAAAATGAATAATTGGATTCGGACACAGCGCAAAAGTCCTGGAGGGAGAGTAAGACGACGTTGGAGGGGGCGGGAGGCGAAGCGGCCAAGCTCGCCGCTCTCTAGATTTCTGCGATTTAATTATGCTACGACGTGGCCATCTCAGGAGCAGAGCGGCTTTAAAAGGGCGATAGACGCATTCGCGGAGCAGTCAGTGAGTGGCTACTGGCCACAAGGGCTACTTGCACGGCCAGAGGTCTGTTGTGCCTGCGAATAATACGAGTCTTGGTGGGGGGACGGGGACAGCAGGAGGAGGGAAGGATTCCTGCCCTCCTGGCCTGCTTGGGGCCTTCGCAGAGGATCTGCTTGGGCACGGTGCGACATAGGGCGGTGGGCCGGATCCAGCAGGACTCTCCTTATGATGGAGCGATTTGGGAGCGTATTCTGACCTACGCCTGCCTCAGTCCCTGCGCTGACCGGCCTCCCACTCCAAGCAGCAGATATTGGAGGGAGGAACCGGCACCCAGAAAGCCCATCAAATTATTTTTCATTCGCTCCATTTTCACCACCACGGAGGGCCCTGAGAGCGGCATCTCCCGCTCCTCACTCAGCCGAAAGACTGACAAACCAAACGGGACTCGTATTCTTCCCCTGCTGAGTGACCTTCCCATTTCCTCGAGCTGCACCTCCTCGCGTGGAATGCACAATTGTAAGGTCCTCGGGGCAGGAAGCTTTCCTTCTCTTTGCTTCGTTACTGTGGCAAAGCATCGGGCGTACTGGCTTGGACAAGCCACTCCGGTCAGTGTCCCCAGATGGGTCATCAGAAATGTCCCATGTTTAATACAGTCTCAGGGAAAGAAAATTAGGTACCGCGATCTCCAAATCCTACTAATAATCATCAAGGGGCTTCAGAAGCCAGGTGCCACCACAGCACGGAGTCGGCAAAGGGAACTGGGTCCTTTCTCAAGGGACCCTATTCTGACCGGCCTTGCAGAACTATCTGAGAAAGAGCCTGACAAATTACAAATTACGAATTGCAAGCATTATTCTCCGTACCTCGGTGGGAAGAGGAAAAAATAGCGAGGGCCACGCTTGGGACGTTATCGCGGAAGGAAGAAGGCAACTCGTGGAACTATTATCTGACATTCATTCGTTTTATGGAGGAACCTGAATGAACGTTGCAGACGTTCCTAAGGATTTCAAAGTGAACTAAATTGACTTAGCCGCCGGCTGCGTCCTACAGAGCCTAACTTCGCGTTATCAACCACATTTATTTGGAAGCAAACGCCTAGGATTGTTGGGCCTCTTCCGTTTAAGACGGTCATGAAATACAGAAAGAGTGTCGGACTGAATGTCGCCTGCTATCTCTTCCTTTAATGCTGCGTTTCAGTTTTCCTTGCAAACGGAATTTCTATTCCGCCCGACACAATGAAACAATTTTGAATTTCTTTTGCTGTGCAAGATGGGCTTTATATGGAAGGCAGTATTTCCGCATTTTGTCCCCCCCCCCCCACTTAATGATATATTATTTTTATCTGAACTCTTCAAGAACCAAAATTTATTTCTAGCAAAACAAACAACCCCCCCCAAAACAACAACAACAATCCACTCACATTCGTTAAAGAGGCACGTTAGCTACCGACGCAATACAATTCAGATCGCCTTGATTCGAAGAAGGTTGCTCTAGCGACGGAAATGAAAACAAATTGCTTCTCTTATTTGGAACAACGAACCGAGAGGCAAGTGAAGGCGCCGGTCTCGGATATATCGCCGAGCCTTTTGCATGCAAACGAACAGGGCTGAAACATTTTGCTACTTCCGAGTCCAGAGTTCTGAACTTTCTTACAAAAAGCTGCAGAACGCGTCCCGCCTGCTTAGCTTAGGAAATTAACCGAAAAAAATATAAAAGCTCACTGAAAATTGCAATGGCCAGAGAGAACGAAATTTTTAGAAACCTATTCTGACAAGTTTCTAAAAATAAAATAATCATTTGGGATAGTTTGCATTTATACAACGTATTCCGAGTCCAAAGCAATCCACGCTGTTAGCTTACGACATCCTCGCAAGGAAGGCCAGCGTTACTGCACATACGGTTGCGAAGAACGAGGTAAAAATGGCATTCCGAAAGCCACCCCTGGAATTAGTGGCTGAACTATTGTTCCAACTCCTGTTACAATCTCATTAACACTTCTAACCATTACAGTCGTTCTCCCATTCCTGAAAACAAGTTTAAATACCATTGATGTCCATGGGTAATATATTTTTAAGTCCAACTGGCGCGCAGGCTGAGCTCGCCGAGAAACATCCCCACCCGCCATCCCGAGAGCACTTCGTATTCCGAACATGAAGACGTTTGCAAAGAAACTCAAAATAAAATCACCACAAGCCTGACTAAAACGGAACCATTCGCTAATTCAATTCCCCCAGAAGTCGAGGGGACCGCGGTCCATTTGCGTTTCAGCCCAAGAATTTTCTGACGGTAAGAGCTGTTCGACAGTGGAACGGGCTGCCACGAGAGGTGGTGGATTCTCCTTCACTGGAAAGGATTTAAGCAGAGGTTGGATGGCCACCTGTCATGTATGACCTAAACTGAGATTCCTGCACTGCAAGGGGTTGGACTAGATGACCCTGGCGCTCCATTGAGACTCTCAACTCTACAGTTCTATTATTCATCCAGGGAATACGAGTGGGGCGGGAAACAGAGCGATACAAGAAGTTGAGCCCCAGGATTCCCTTAACCTCCCTGCCCCCCCCCCCCCCAGATTCCTCCGGCTGCGCTCATAAGTCACCCCTGACGCATTATTGTGCCAAGCTCGAGATAGAATCCTAGAATCATAGAACTGGAGGGAACCCCGAGGATCATCTAGTCCACCCCTGCAATGCAGGACTCTTTGGGCCAACGTGGGGCTCGAATTCACGAGCCTGACATTAAGAGTCTCATGGTCTACCAACTGAGCCATGCCAGGGTATATGCCAGGCCAGCGGCACCTCCTGGACGGTGCCTGGGGCTTCCCCACCCCCCCGGCGACCTACCTGGTGGTAAGGGCTATAGGCGGCTGCGAAGTACGGCTGGGGAGGACCATAGACTTGGTACATCACATCCAGGCAGCTCATGGCGAAAGGCAGCCGCGACTCCGGCAGTGGAGCGTCAATTCTGGCCCGGCGGCTGCATAGGGGGTTTTTCCGATCGGGCCGCCCGCCCCTCGAGCAAGGAAGGGGCGGGGAAGGAAGCTCGCGGGAGGAAGGGAGCCTGGCCCTGCCCCGCCGCTGTCAGCCAGCGCCGCGCCAGTCCACGCGCCCACGAGGAACAGGCGCGGCGGGCGCCAGCCGGGAAGCATTTAAACCGCACGCGCGGCGTCAGGCGGGGGCGGGGCGGCTGCGGGCCAATGGGGAAGCGCCCAGCGCGCACGCGCGCCCCTCTGCCCGGTTGCTCTGTGACAGGCCTCCCTCGCGCCGCCGCCGCCGCCGCTGCCAGGACAGACGTCGCGCCTTTTCCTGTGCCCCACTCCCAACCTGGTGCGTTCGGAGCCCATCGCCAGAGCAACGGTAGTTCCCGCCCCTCCGTGCACGTGCTTTGCATTGTGTGTGCGGTGGGGGGGAATCCAGGGGATGCTGCAGGCAAGCAGGTAATATAGGCAGGAAGAAGGGCGATTGATGCCGCGGAGGAAAAACTGGTCCAAATGTTGTTTGTTTCTTCAAACCGAAAGGTCCACAGAGCGCATCACGTGCAGTCAAAGCAGGCAGTCCCTAACTTGCAATCTAAAAAAGTAATAAGAAAAAAACAACAACGCATATATAAAAGCAGAGTATGAGGAGGGAATGCGGCCAGGACGCGGGAATCGATTAATAGAACTCTGCAATTCTGATTCTTTAAGCTGCATGTACTAGAGCAGAGTATTTGAGAGAAAGCAACGAACACAAGCTGAATATCTGGAGGATTCCGTTCAGCGGCAAGATTTTGCCTCCTGGGGGGAATATTGCTTCCTTCCACACCACATCTCTGCTGTGGCCAAGACTCATTCATTATGTTGTTGTTGTTTAGTCTTGTCCAACTCTTCGTGACCCCATGGACCAGAGCACGCCAGGCACTCCTGTCTTCCACTGCCTCCTGCAGTTTGGTCAAACTCATGTTGGTAGCTTCAAGAACACTGTCCAACCATCTTGTCCTCTGTCATCCCCTCAGTGGCGTAGCGTGGGTTGTCAGCACCCGGGGCAAGGCAAGTAATTTGCACCCCCTAACCCGTGGATTTGTGCCGCCTAACCCGTGGATTTGCGCTCCCTAACCCTAACCCCCAGATGTTGCGGCCGGCCCCCCCTGCACCCCCCACGCTATGCCACTGCGTCCCCTTCTTCTTGTGCCCAGGGCAGTGAATAGCTGCTACTTCTGCTTGCCATCTGCCCCAGGTGGGTGAGCGAGCAGCAACTTGCTGCTAGGAGTAGCAGCAGACACTGTGTGTGTGTGTGTGAGAGAGAGAGGTGTACAGGTAGCATCGGGGAGGGATGCTCCTTGTTAGGGATGGAGGAGAAATTTAATACGGTATGCATTTAAAGCCAAATCTATCAGATTCACACTTTCTGAAACAGTATTTCTTTATTTAGAGCATTTGCACCTTGCTGTTCAGCCAAAAAGGCTCCCAAAGTGGCTTACATGCTATGAAAACAAGACAGTCCCTACCCACAGACCTACAATCTAACCCCCCCCCACCAAAGCACAGCTATCCCACACAATTTGCACTTATCCAAATTTTGCAATGCAGTTCTCCAGTCAAAAATTTATATGTTTACAAAAATTTATATGTTGTAAGTGTGCTTAAAATGAATATATTAGGGAAAATAACGTACAAAATTGCATTGGATCAGTGAAAATTGCTTGCAAAAATGTGTACATGGGTCAAAACTGCATATGACCATGTGTTCAATAAGAGAAGTTCACACAAAAATGCTGATGTGATGAATTTTCATGACGATTAAAAGAAACAAACTCACAGATTTCTGCAAAATGTGGAGAACGGAACTGGAAAAATTAGAAATGGAAAGAACCAAAATTGACAAAATTCTTCTATCCCTACTCCTTGCAACCAGTGACCCTTGTAGTGGCTGGCAAAGAATAGCAGCCATGACCAGTGATTGCCCTGTCTCTGTAGGCAGCTGTGCTGGCAGCAGCAGCTGGTACTCTTAACAGGCATTGCCACTCACTTGCATGGCCATGACTGGTGATGGCAGCAGCTGCCACCACCTGCCATCTAACTAGGAGGAGGGGGAGGAAAAGGAACAGCTATTCACCTACGAACCCACTGGACTGCATTTTGCCAAGGATACCCCTGACTGACACTGCAGCCAGTGCTGGATTTATGTATAGGCTAAGTAGGCTGAAGCCTAGGGTCTCTTAATCTAAGGGGCCTCGCCAGCCCTTCTGCTCCCCAGCGGGCAGTCTCCCCTCTCCCAAAATTGTAAACCCAAGACTTCATGCAAGGGCAGGGCAACTCAGGCCCAGCAACTATTAGACTCGGCTGGCCAGTGGGGCCCAATTTGAAGCAGTGGGGTGCAACTTGGATTTTTTTTTTGGTAGGGTCCCAGTTCACAGCCAAAGTCTGCAAAATCTTATAGATATAAATAAAATCCATCTAGATTGCCCTGGTGCAGAGGCCCCCTTAGGAGCGGCCCGAGGGGTCCAATTTGGCCCAGTTGCTCTAGTTGCCTTAAGGTCAGCCCTGATGAGACTGTGCAGGGGTTAGACTGACAAGCCCTGCACCTTCTAGGTCCCTGGTATCACCATTCAGAGTACAGACTCAAGGACTTGTTAGGGAAATAAAGGGGGGCACTTACTGGAAATCAGTTTTGTCACCTCTTCCCCCCCAAACTCCCAGACAATGAGCCCAGCCACCTTTTATTCACAGTCGCATAAGCACTACACTGCAGCATGGCCATAAACTTGTACGTTCAACCGCTGAAATATACACCCAATATGTAGCAATGGAGATTTATCGTCTTTTTCCGAGTATAAGACTAGGTCTTTCCCCCTAAAAAATAATGTCAAAAATAAGGGGGCATCTTTTATACCAATAGTGCCAAGGGTGGACTGGCGATTGGTTGTTGCTACAAAAATAGGGGGCGTCTTATAGATGGAAAAAATATGGCATGTTACTGCTTTATGAATGAATATTGTGGGGACTTCCGGTTTGGGTCGCGGACAGCGAGGAAGCTCAGAAAGCCCTTGTTAGGGTTTTCTGAGCAACACGGAGGCTTGGGAGAGTCGCAAAGGCACTGCGCCCCCCAAAAATCTCAAGGGGGAGACCCTTGGGGGATAGGCTGCCCAGCAGCGTGGGAGCGGTTTCGCCGTTTTTTCGGGGGGGTTTTTCTCGGAAGAAACTCGGGGACAACAAGACTGCGAGCGCAAATGGGAGAGCACCGACTCCGTGTTGTGATGCCTCTAGCTTCTGCTGAGAAAGGCGACGAATTTCCACAAATATAAGAATGGATTCCCTAGTGTGTCTTGACCTACTACAATGCAAAAAATTGGAGATTAAACTAGGAGAATTCTGGATGTTTTAAGATTCTTACTGGGAATCTATCCAGCTGAAGGCAGAAAATGGCGCAGGACACAAAGTCGCAGGAATAAGGAAGGAAACATCTGCCTGCCTGCCTGAGTGAGTACAGAACGAAAGTCCACGGCAACAGTGCTAAGGCAAATACATTGTTAAATGCAAAGTAACAAAGAAGATGCCAGATTGAAATTTGCCTTTACCCCCCCCCCCCCGCTTACTTTGTTTCTTTCTCTTTTCTGGGACGCAGTAACCAAAAACTAACCAAACTTAGCGGTTGGGGAGAACTCACGGTGAGTGGTATTAAAGGGACGAAATTCAAAAGGCAGAAGGAACTCTATTACGGATGTTTTGGAATTTGAAATATCGTGAGCTAAAGTAAAGAGGGAATGCAAAGACTTTTAAAGGGAAACTATAACCCCATGTATCTTTTTTTCTCTTCGCTTTTTTGTTCCGGACTAGTTTTTCCTTTCTTGCCTTATTAAGTATTACACTCAACCTTCCTAGAATTTGAGAACAAGATAACATATAAAAGAACTGAGGAGGCTTTTTGGGACCCTGATTTAACCTTTATTTTTTGTGTGAGAACTGCATTCTATTTCGCAGGAATAAAAAACTTGAGAGAAACCAGCTAGAGTTACAAACAGGAATCAATGGTGAAAAAGGTGAAATTTTTGGGGATATGGGTCTCCTCAAAAAATATAAACTTAGTAGAAGATAATTATACAAAGATCTGGAGAGAGATTAAAAAAGATTTAGATATTTGGAGTAGGTTAAAACTCTCCTGGTCAGGAAGAATGGCCGCAATTAAGATGAGTATATTTCCGAGACTGTTGTTTTTATTTCAGAATATCCCGGTGATTAGAGGAATGGCAATTTTTAAGGATTGGCAAAAAACCCTTTCCAAATTTATTTGGCAAGGGAAAAGAGCAAGAATTAAATTTAAACTACTCACAGATCGAAGAGAGAGAGGAGGGTTCGCAGTCCCGAATTTGAAACTATACTATGAAGCCTCGTGCCTTTGCTGGATCAAAGAATGGATTATCTTGAAAAACACAGATTTGTTAGACTTAGAGGGGTTTAACATCAGATTTGGCTGGCACGCATATCTGTGGCACAACAAAGAGAGGGTACATAAAGGCTTCTCTAACCACATCATTAGAGGTTCGCTGCTCGAAGTATGGGACAGAAATAAAAGACTTATTGAAAAAGACACCCCCTGGTGGTTATCACCAATTGACATTTTAACAATTAAAAAATTAAATATGGAAAGTGAAAGATGGACCTACGAAGACCTCCTGGTAAGATCAGAAAAAGGATGGAAAATTAGACCATATGAAGAGTTAAAGGATAAATTAAGAGGATGGCTACAATTTCACCAAATTAATGCCCTATGGAACGAACATAAAAAAAACGGGGATGAACGTAAATAAGTCCAGATATCAGGTGGAAATTTTAGAAAGTAACTCCAAACTTTTATCCAAAATGTATAACCAACTGTTAGATTGGGAGACTAAGGATGAAGAGATAAAGGAAGTTATGGTTAAATGGGCTATAGATCTTGGACACAACCAAGAGTATGACAGTTGGGTGAAACTTTGGAACAAGGGTATGAAATTCACAGCATGTGTTGGACTCCGAGAAAATATGGAAAAAATGATGTACCAATGGTACATCACACCTGTGAAACTGGAAAAAATGTATAAGACTGGAGACAAAACATGCTGGAAATGCAAAACTAAAGAGGGTAATTTTCAGCACATGTGGTGGACCTGTGAAGAAGTGAAAAAGTTTTGGGGACTTATTTATGATGAATTAAAAAAATATTGAAATACACTTTTCCCAAAAAACCCGAAGCTTTCCTCTTGGGAATGATCGGAGAGGAGATTAAGAAAGAAGACCAAACATTGTTCCAATACGCAATGGTAGCCGCCAGGATATTGCTAGCGCAAAATTGGAAAACCCCTAACATCCCAACTGTTAGAGAATGGCAAATTAAATTATTCGAGTATATAGAACTAGCAAAGATGACACAAAAAATCAGGCATCAAAAAGGTATAAAGTTTATTAATGACTGGAATAAATTTATAACATACATTGAAGCAAATTTAGGAAATATTAAAATCACAGTAGGTGGAATATAAAACCTGCGATGTACAGATATTGTAAAATAAAACTGCAGAAAGGTATTGTGTTTTTTACATAGCCCAAACCGAGATGGAGGGAAGTCAATTAGTGTTATCAGTTTTGACCTGATTTGCTTTTGTTTGTTTGCTTATTTTCTATATGTGTTGTTTTCGTTTCCTTTGTATGTATTTTTTCTTTTTTCCAGTGTCTTTATGTTTTTTGTTTCAAAGAACTCAATAAAAAGATTAAAAAAAATATGAATGAATATTGTGCTTTATGAATGGACTCTGTATTTTGGGAATTACCTAAGAGCCACCAATAGGGAGCTGTAGAATCTGACAGCTAACCAATTGACCCCTATTGCTGAAAGTAGGTAACCAGAAGGAAATGCTTCAGCTCAGCCTTTGCACTGTTGACTGAACACCCCCTGCTGTGCAGATAATGGAGAAAGCTCGTAAAGTGTATCCCTTCTGGCATCCTGGCCAACTCTATTACGCTGGTGTATACGCTGGTGCACCAGAAACACAGAACAGCAGCAAATAAAATCCGCTCATACATCAGCAACTGATAAGACTTGTCAACCAGTTCTTCCACAGTCTTCCTAAATTATAAAGCTCCAAAATACAGGCCAAAAGAGAGCAGGTCTGGGAAGAGCGAGGCATACAATGGGCACCACCAATAAAAAGGGCCTGCTCTGTGTAACTCCTGCCCTGTCATTTGATAGAGTGCCCACTTGCCCTCCTTCTTGACATGGAATGCTCTCTATTGGAGTCTCCAGGTCCAGTACAAAGACCATAAGAAGCGAGAGCAGGGACCTTGAAGTTCCCAACGGCTGTTAATCAAGCAAGCAAGCAAGCAAGCAAGCAAGCAAGCACACAGGTCACCTTTGTCACAGTCAGGATGCCTACTGTATGTCCTGGCCAATTATATTATAACAAGATTGTACAAAAACAAGATTGGGTGCAGGCCTGGCCAGGACATACAATAATTATATTATCAAGATATACAAGCAGAAAAGTTGTTTTCCTTCATTTGCAAAGAATCGTACAAAACAAAGTTCCAGGGTGGCAACAGAAAGCAAACTAAAAATCAAGTTATAGGAAAACTGGTGCTATTAACAGTAATCCTTGTAAATTGGTTAATTGGTTCGGCAACTTCCATGCACATGACATGTGATGCTAATCCCGCCCCCCCCGAGTCAAATGATAACTAATCAGAGGCAACTACAGCAGAGCTATGAGATTCAGGTGAGGGTCAGATGCCTTGTCAATCCCAGCAGGTATGTAAGAGGACGACCCGGCCTGCCCGAAGCTGCACAATGTGTGGATCTTACTCCTAATGGATGGGGTTTTCAGAGCACATTGCACCAATACTGCACTGGCTTCCTTTTGCTTTCTTCGGCACACCTAAAGGTGTCAGCTTTGACCTAAAAGTCTTTAAATAAATAAATAAATAAATAGGAGCCATTTGGATCTTTGCACAAAACAGAGAAGGCTTACTGGGTGACACAGAGATTGCATTTCTCACAGACACAGATTGCCAGAATGCAATATTACCCCAGCCATGTTCCTCTGTCCTGCAGCCACATCAGCTATGTTGACAGAATGCAATGTAAACTGAGTATGCCATTTCTAAAACACCCAGGATTTCCTCCATGCTAGGGGAATCCTCCTCTGTTAGCTGACAAATGAGGCAAAGACAAAGCAGCCTCAGAAGGGGCAGCTATTTAACTTCTGCTTCTGACTTTCTTGGGCTTAGACTGCAGAAGCATTAAAATACCCTCAAGCATCTGTAAGAGAAACACATTTGCTCACAGAAATTTTGAGTAATTGAAATGTACTTGCCAGTAGCCATAAACAACAGAATTTGTGCATCAGTGTCATCACAGCTCAGCCTAATGCATTTTTATTTACAATAATAGAATTCCTACTGAGTTCAGTGGGTTTAAAGGTAAAGGTAAAGGGACCCCTGACCATTTGGTCCAGTCGTGACCGACTCTGGGATTGCAGCGCTCGTCTCGCTGTACTGGCCAAGGGAGCCGGCGTACACCTTCCGGGTCATGTGGCCAGCATGACTAAGCCGTTCCTGGTGAACCAGAGCAGTGCACGGAAACGCCGTTTACCTTCCCGCCGGAGCGGTACCTATTTATCCTCTTGCAGTTTGACGTGCTTTCAAACTGCTAGGTGGGCAGGAGCTGGGACCGAGCAACAGGAGCTCACGCCGTCATGGGGATTCGAACCGCTGACCTTCTGATCAGCAAGTCCTAGGCTCTGTGGTTTAACCCACAGCGCCACCCGTGTCCCATACTCCCAAGTAAATGTGCAAAGGACTGCAGCTTAATGGGTAAGATTTTGAAGCAAACAAGTCATTGAGATAAAGTGGCAAAACATCCTGACCCACTGCTGGGTAATCATTTGAAATATTTTTAACCAAGGAAAGAGAATCAATTAACAGAATCAGCTGGCAACGAATTCCATAACTAAAGAGAAATAAGAGAAACAGCATGAACATGTGAAGCAGAAAGAAATATAATCTTAACCATAGAATGGATGCACACAAGGGAAATAAAATAACATCTTGCATGGAGAATACAATGGGAAAGATAAGTAACCAATGGAATTAGTTGAAAAAATGCAAGATAGATACTGCAGACTTGTACAGCACAATGCTTTACATGTCTACTCAGAAGTAAGTCCCATTAAGATGAGAATAAGGAAGACCAGGCCTATGTTATCAGCAGCACCAAGTAGGAAAGCTTTCTTAGGATGAATGTTTGAATGCTCCCACCTTCATTCAAAGCAAAACAATAGCAGTTGAAGGCTTTGATTCCTAAGATCCCTAGAACTGAGTGCAACTCCAAGCCATGACTGTGTAACTGAGCCACCATAGACATACCTAACACCACAGATGGAGATTTCATGTCACCTGGGCATGCAAGCAATGGCAAGAGTGAGGAAGCGAAGTAGCTTTCTTTGTTTGCCTCTCACTTTCCTGTGGTTGCACAGGTTGGACCCACAGGTCCAATGAATGGGAAGGAAGGAAGGAAATAAAGGAAGAGGAAGTAAATGCATGCAAGGAGGAGAGTCACTGAGAGCATCTTTCCAAAGTCTCCCTCCCAAAACCTGGAGTCAGCACTGAGAACCAGGTTCAAATCCCCAGTGTGCGAGCAACACTCACTGGGTGACCTTAGACCAGTCACTATCCCTTCACCTTACCAATCTCACAGGGTTATAATAATAAAACAAAGGGTGGAAGAGAACCTGGAGCTCCTTGAGGGAGAAGTGGGCCATACAACCTAACAACCAACCAACCAACCAACCAACCAATAATACCAATCGCTTGGCTACTGACTCACTTCCAGTGGTGGAGACACAGTCACATGGTCTCCCTTCCAGCATTTAGTATGAGATGAGAACTACATGCAGACATCCCGATTTAGGTTGCTTCTTTGAAAAGAGAAAGAGAATATGCAGACCAGGCCTTCAGAGGTGTAAGAGTGAAGCCCTCACATTCCTTGTTCCTTGAGTTGCTAGGGAGAAGAAAGAGAGGTGACTCTCAATCCTCCATCACAAAGGAAGGGAACTGGCAGCTGGGTGGTTGAATGAACAGGGCTTATGGCTATTCCCTATTATTAACTGAGACCACTACATGGCTTGAAATTGAATACACATTTAAGGTGCCATGGAGAAGAATGTTGAGGGCTTTAATATCCCTGCAGTATTCTAGATAATTAATTTATTCAGTTTTTCAATGGGAGAAAAAAGGTGTGAAATTAAATCTGCTCTTTGCACCAAGTGATTATGTGCTTTTAATAGGAACTATGCATTGAATAGTTAACCGGTTCATATTAATGCACACAGATAATATTTATTACAAGCACATATGCTACAATACATCTGTTCTGTACTTCAATATAAAACTGCTTGAAAGTCTGCTGCGGTTCTTATTTATGGGGTGTGTGTGTTGGCTGAGAGACTGAAATATGGCATCTGCTCCACGTCAGTCACTTTTCTCATCCAGTCCCAAGATGAGTTCTCCCTATTAGTGAGATGTAAGCATCACCAGTTCCATTTTTGTTGATTGCCGTAAATGAGGTGGTCTTGGAGGAGAAAGTGAGGAAATATATTTTAAAAGTATGATAAACTATTCCACAGCCAGATTACAGCAGGGTTCTCTCCCCGCCCCCACCCTGTGCCACACTCACATATAGTTGAAGTCAAACTTGTGTCTTTAATGACAAAGACTTCGTGCTCCCTCTCTAAGTTTATTAGTGAGAAAAGGATCTTTTTAATTTGTTGGGTGCTTCATAAGCAGACAGAGACATCTGAATTATAAGGATTCCCTAACCTTGATGAGCATACCATTAAGTCAGGGATGGGGGAAGTCTTTTAAGCCCAAAGGGCAGGTTCTCTCATAGGGAGCCTCCTTGAGGGGAGGCATGGTGGTGTTGGTGGAACAGCACAACAGGTGTTGGTTTCAGGTTGTGCTGTCTGTTCTAGAGAAGGTTGCTAGCTGTGGAAGCATTTTCCTGTTCCTTCCTCTTCCCACTGCTCTTTGTGAATCTCTGGCTCCCCCATACACAGAGACACATGCATGTCTTTCAGTATTTCCCCAGCCTGTTTCCAGGATGTTCTTGCCAAGCCATATTTCAGCCTCTCGCCTTCCCGCTCCTTGCAAACACCACACGGTCCACACATTCCTGCGGGCCAGTAGCAAGCTTTTGCGTTTCTTTCAACAAGAAGCATAGATTACTGTCGCAGGAAGCAAGTCTGACATCACAGCTGAAACTCCGACTTCCCTCTTTGTATAGGGGAGAGAAAAACATGTCCCGTAAACACATTATAATGGTGCTCCAACATCACTGGGAATGATGTCCAACAGCATACAGTAGATTCCACATTAAAAGGATTCTTCTTCCCCACCCACATCTCCAACATTTGGTGCTACTTTTGTTTCTGTCCTATGACATTCTTAGAAATAAGCAAATTCAGAAAGTTCTGTGCTCTGCTTACAGCTGGGTGCTATCTTTTGTGTTCACTCTGTGCAGCAGTCAGGGTGGGTGGGGTGCAGTCAAGCACCAGCTGAGCACTCCCACCCATGGGCGTAGCCAGGATTTTTGTTTGGGGGGGCAGGCCTTTTGTTAGGGGGGGCAGAACTGAAGTGATTGGTAAATTAGTTAAGTGTTTCTATTGTTTTACTTGATCTCTCTCTCTCCCACCCCCGGCTACTCCCCTGCTCCCACCCACCCAAAACATCAGCACATAACTTAACGGGTGCTTCACATGGGCTGGAATGGACTGCAGTGAAAACGGCCCCCATACAAGCAGGCTTGGCATGACATTCCCACAGCCTCCACAGCAGTTAGGGATGCAGACGGAGCAATAACGACAGGGGGACATGAGTGTTCAGATGGGTGACAGTCACTTTTGCAGACTGGAAAATAGACACACCTCAATAATATTCCAGGGCACAATATATTGAGGAGTCTGGTGGGTCAGAGATGCCACAGAATCTTTCAAAGTTTGCTGAAAAGACAGTGTTGCCTAACATGGTAGAAGTGCTTCAGCAAGAATGAAGTGTAACAGCAGCAATAGTAGCAATAGCAGTGCCCTGATAACAGTGGTTTGCTGTATGTATGAGAGGCTCCAGTGTACATGATGCTCACCAGTTTTCTTCATGGAAGAAAGTGTGGAAGCCCATTTACTCTGTTGCTCCATGTGTGCTTCAGGGCTCTGGATTGGGTGCAAGCCTGAAAAAAACACACACACTGCAGCAAATAAAATATTGATAGACTAATGACAGCATAAAATGGAGAGTCAAAATGTGAAGCATTTGACTTCTGGTTGAGGCCCAGAAATAGCTTTCTGACTCAAAAATTTAAAAGGAAATCTTTAGGAGAAAGAGGAATGTTCTAGTTTCACAAAGGAGTAGCCAAATAAGAGTTGGTAATTGATAAATCTGGAGGCACAAACATACATTAAAAAAAGGAAAATCCATGAACCATTAGGCTTAACAAACTATCCATACTGTGAAAAAGTATCATCTTCATACACTGAGGATGTAAGGGAATGTTAAGGATGCATTCCTTGAATTTTCAGACGTTATTAGTGAAATAACACAGCAAGGTGAATTACACTGAGATATTTTTCTAACCATTCCAGCAATCTTGGTCCAAGTTGTCATAGGGCTGGATAAGTCATGAACTTTCAACCGAAGCTCAGATTGCTGGGAGACACATCCTCCTTGTTAGTTTCGGATGACAGTTCAGTGCACTAGAGAGATCCACTTGTGTATAAAGAGGAGGAGAGACGGAGGAAGATTTAGCACTGCATTTTCACAGGGGCAAGAAATTCCATCCATCTCAAATGTGTTTTGGCATGCAGCCCAGCTCCTTGTCAAGCACATGACCATCGCTTTGCCTCCTATTTCTGGCCTGGATTTAGATCTTGGTGGCTGAGCGAGCCACGTTAGAAGTTAAAATTAGGCAGCCCAAACTGCAACACCACACACTTCTCTCCAACAAAGGGAAGGCCCATTTGGACAACCCAGAAAAAGGACAAGGGGCTTTGAGATTGAATGTCAGCCCTGTGTGCAGTTTCTCTATTTGCTCAGCAGTGTAAGAAAAACTACCTGGGCTCCCTTTTGTTTTGATGTCTAGTTTTTAAAAACTCACTATTCAGTTTATATCCTGCCATGCTTCCCAAAGGAGCCCAAGACAATGAAGACTGTGACAAGGGTGGCTAACTTTCAGCGGCGATGACAGGAGCAGCAGAAGCTGCCTTACACAAAGTCATTTAGCCAGTCTAGTTTAGCTCAGTGTTGTCTACATCATCAGCCCAGACCACTGGTCACGATGGCTGCGATTGGTGGGAGTTGGAGTCCAAATTGGAGAATTCAAGTTGGGAAAGAGCCAGTCTGCATTGGCTAACAGAAATTTCAGAAAACACTAACAGTGGCTGTTATCATTCAAATACATTAGGCAGTACTTGAGCCATCTATTTATTTCAATTAGCAAAGATCTATGCACAATCACATTTTATATGCATGTTGGTGTTTACAGCTTTGATTATTTTCCATGTGAAATCCTTATTATTAAGCCATTGTGGAAATCTGTGCAGCAATTAATAAAAATCTACATTTTAGTGATGATTTGCCCATTATCACATCCATAATCCCTGCGTGGAATCCTTGTCAAAACCAAATGAGCTCATTCAGTTTGACATGACCATGCAACTTTGACTGTATGTTAGAGACACAAATGTCATCTATATACAGCAGCTACTCACGTATCTCTTTTGGCTGACATTATTGATGTTTCTTATAACTGGTCCTGAGTGTTGGCTAATAGCTACTGCTATGGCTCTGAAAACAAATCACAGAGCATTGCAGCCAGAGCTGGCTTTACCACTAGGCAGCTGCAGGCTTTGTAGAGTACAGAACCTTTGCTGCAGCAAGAGATGATTTTCCTTTCCAATGCATTTCTCTTGCTCTGGAACAGCAGGTGAAGGTAAAAGTGAAGCTCTGTTGATGCGAAGGGGCAGTGAAACTGGCAAATCAGTCTAGGGATGAGCATTTGTCTGTATCTCCTCCTCCTGCTTCAAAATCTAATCTGTTCTGAGTTGCCCTGAGTTCTTTCTGATTGGATGTGTGCTCTGGATCCCAATTCACTCTGTGTAAAATGAATGTTTCCTATTCACTCTAATGGAGGATCTAAAAATGGCTATAATTCTGCAGCTTTGACCTATGCAGATGAAATTTACAGGCACATGAGTACCTCCAGAGTGTACTAAACAAAACCACAGTGGCAGTAACAGAGAGCAGGCATGGCACCCAGTGATCTGGAAAGGCTGTGTGTGACATCATTTCCCCTTACTGCATGAGAATTATTTAACACATGCTACTCAAGTGCAATGGAGCCCACCAGGTACTACAAAATGATGCTTGATTTCCCCTTTCTGCCCATACATCCTAGCATATTTCATTATTCTATTCAAAAGGTGCACAAGTCACAAGATAAATTTAAATTATGTAAAAGAGGCTCAGAGTCAGTTCCACATACCATTTAGCATCCAAATAAGTCAGACGTAGAAAGAAGGAAAAACTATGGCTGCGTTTATAGAAGAAATCTGCAGTGGTGGGAAAGCCCTGCAGGACTGGCAAGAAAAGAACATAGTGTCTCCTTTTGTAGTCAATGTATTTTAACTCTGACCATGTTATATTATCAGAAGAAAAAAGAGAGTCTTTTTTATCTCCCTAGTTCAAGACTATGCTGGGACTGAGCCTGGCCACTCTGTAATTGGGGGCATAGAGGAGAGCTAACTATTCTTTGCTTTGGAACTTGATGTCTGCTGTAGTTGGACGGATGGTTGCCAGAGCAGAAAACCTAAGAAGGCACCCCAGATTCTAGAAAGTGTTTGTTTTGGTTGATGGTCCTACTGAGGTTTCACATTCATACAAAGAGTCATGCTGTATGAGAGCAAAGGCTCATCTGGTCCAGCATCCAGCGCTCACAGGGCCAGATGCCCGTGGAGGGCCAGAAGCACAACAAGGGTGCAGTAACATTTTGCCTCTTGTGCTCCCCAAACAAGTGTTATTCAGGGGCATATTGCCTGGGGTACTGGATGCAGTGCACAGCCACCATAGCTAGTAGTCGTCGATAGCCTTTTCTTCCATGCGTTTCTTTAAAGCCCTTTCAAAGCCACCTGAGTTTGTGGCCTTTGCTACATTTTGTAGCAAATTCAATCGCTGATGCACTCTGTAAAGAAGTACATCCTTTTCTCTGCCCCAAATCTTCCAAACTCCCATTTCAGTGGATGACTTGGAGTTCTGGTATTACGAGGGAGAAAAGCTTCTCTCTATCCTCCTTCTCCTGAGGCACTCTTGACATCCAAATGTCCTGAAAGACAATGTAATGCACCTCCAGGGGTGAAATCTAACTGCTGGAGAATCATAGAGTCTGCTGTGGCTGCAGGGACTGGCAACTCACCACTGCTTCCTCCTGTGTTGTTTTTGCTGCAATAGCAGCAGCGAAGTGACTTCCCAGAGGCACAAGCCTGGGCAGTGTGCCTGGAGGTCCTGGGCTGCCCAGATGACAAGTCCCCCCTCTTGGTCTCACTAATGTGTTCCAAGGGAAAGCAAAGTACGTTTGGCACCTTGAATAATCATATACACCTTCATCATACCCCTCAAAGCAGACCAAATTCCACCTATGACTCACTGCAGCAGGAGCTCAAAAGACAATCCCCTCCCAGGAGCTGAGATTGAACAACAGCATCCCCTGGCATACGCAACAGCACCATACTTTCCCTGACGAATGTTTGTCCTTTAGAAACACTCCTTTGTCCTTTAAAAGTCAGGAAGGTGATTTTGAGAGGAATCATAGCCTATGGTGGATGGGTGAACATCTCTCCCTCACCTGTCATTCCTTTGCTCTTGTTTGTAGTCTCATGCATTTACTTTCTATTAGTTGGGAGAGTTAAACAGGTCTCTCAGAATATTGAATTTGGCCTTGAACTTGCATGCTGAGGACAATCTTTCTTTCTGTCATGTGCAGGGATTTTTACACCTTTGTGGAAGCTGCCATTGTAGAGAATCAGGGGGAAAGTGCACTTAGGGTGGGGATAGAATCAGAATAGGAAAGAAGAATGCGGGAGCTTGTTTTGGGGAGTTAGAGCTGTGTCTGGAGTTCATTATATAGGACCATCTATCCATCTATCCTTCTCTTCATATTCATTTCACAGCAATGTTCAAAAATGCAAGGCAAAGAATTAATGGTCATAGCTATCATCTTCCAGCAACTTCATAATAAGAACTGTAGAAGCTAAGAAGAGAGAAAGCATTCTATAATGACTTTGGATTTGGTCCACATTTTCTCCTGCCAACCAAACGTGTCTCACTTTCACCAGCCGTTTAAAGGATTTCTAGGAAAGTATGTTCCAGTTTTTCCTCTTGTTGCCATAAAGAAATTTGCCTTATTTTTTCTGTCTGTCTCATGTAAACATCAATGTCTAAAAGATGTGCTACCTATAAAAAAAACACAAATGGCTGCCCCCAAAATGTAGCTGCACTAACCCTATTGCATGTAACAAGAGACATGGGGTTCAGCCATAGTGTCATATAACATTGATAATAAGCTTCCAGCATCTCCATCAATTCTTCTCTCTTCCAAATTGCTGCCTCCCAACACTTTCCCTTCCTTCAATTCGGGTTGTCTCAAGCCAGGGTGCTCTGAAAAGGAGAAGGCATGAAAAAATCCAGACTGAGGGAGGGGAAAGTCTGGGAATGCAGTGATTTTGAGAAGATCGAATGAGTAGAAATCCAGTCAAACCTACTGGATAGAAGGTGGGGACTATAGCACTGTGACAGAGTATTTGCTTTCTATGCAGAATGTCCCAGGTTCAGTCCCTAGCATCTCCAGTTACTGCTTGGAAATATTCCCTCCTGAAATGTTGAAGAGCTTCTGCCTGCCAGTGCTGACTAGATGGGCCAATGGTCTGACTTGATATAAGGCAGCTTCCTATGTTTCTATCCGATTGTACCACCTCAGCGGTGGCAGGAACGATAATGCTGATTTCTTCATCCTCTCGTAATAGCTGCCATTTTATTTTCCCAGAATGCATGTGGTCTTGTCCCCATCCTCCTCCCTGCTGATGTCCTACAAAGGCAACCCTTAGACTAAGGAGGCGGAGGCTGACAGTCAAAGCCATCCCCTGGCTGCAGTAAGGAAGGAGGCAGTCAGATGAGAGCTGGCTGTGGGCTAGATGGGCTTTGTGGGCAGTGCCCCCTCCATCTTAAAGGACCAGCTACCACTGGTGCTCATGGATAATTCATTGTCTGAAACAAAAAAGAATCTTTTTATAGAAAAAGAGGCGCCAGAACTCACCATGAATCTGATTCTCTTATAATGGCAATGGTGCCATTTTGAGAGGTGCTGGAACTGATTTCCAGTGAGTTCTGGCTGAAACGAAGCCCTGCTTATAACATTTTTTACGGCATGATCGTTCACAGACTGGAGTCCATTCTAGTCCATGACTCTTGCCATTGTTTTTGCTGACACAGACTTACCTGGTTACACCCTCTGGTCGTCTGAGACATACATTTCAGTGGAGTGCTCTGTAAGAAAATGTCTGCCATGGCCTGCTGGACTGCCAGATATTCTGACGAGGAATGCTTCAAGTGACAGGTAGACCAGGCCACATAAACAAAGAAAATTAGGCAGGGCCTTGCACACAGTAGCCATGTGAGCTCCCTGTTAACTGTCCCCATTGTATATCACCTCAACATGTTTTGCTCACTGCTTTAGGTTTCATCTTGTCGTAAAGTTAAAGGGTGGCTCTTTAATGACCTCTTTCCACCTGCTTTTTGAGCATAAACGGAACACATGTAATTTCACACAGTTTAATACGAGCGATAAGCTAAATCGCCTCTGCTTACAACCAGTACTTAGCGCTTGGCTTTTCACTGGGAGAGCGAAAGCAGATGTGATGCTACTAAAGGAATAAAGTGAGATGCTGTCAGTGTGCGCCATTTGTCTCACTGAAGTGCTGCTACTGGTGCCTCTTTAGACTTCAGCTGTTTTGATCTGGATGAAGACCAGAAAATAATCAAGGGGCACAGGATCTTAATTTAGCATGGCTTTTCTCTGGCAGAATTATAATGCTATTGATAATTAAGTGCGGGTGAAATCAAAATCCAGGCTGCAGTCCTATGCATGCTTACCAAGCAGTAAATCTCATCAAACTCAGTGAGGTTTACTTCTGAGTAGATCCATATCACTGTTAAGCACAGGAAACAGTTTTCAATATCTGCATTTCTCTTGTGGTTCCCATTAGAGTAGCATGGGTAAGAATCATAGTGAAATCCACTTCTGGGGAATATGCTAATTCTCAGATGCTGATGTTTAATCCCTCTCCACATGATTCATCACTGAAAATGTATGGGGAAAAGAACACAACCTACTTTTAAGAAGAAGAAGAAGAGGAGTTTGGATTTGATATCCTGCTTTATCACTACCCGAAGGAGTCTCAAAGCGGCTAACACTCTCCTTTCCCTTTCTCCCCCACAACAAACACTCTGTGAGGTGAGTGGGGCTGAGAGACTTCAAAGAAGTGTGAGTAGCTCAAGGTCACCCAGCAGCTGCATTTGGAGGAGTGGAGACGCGAACCTGGTTCCCCAGATTACGAGTCTATCGCTCTTAACCACTACACCACACTGGCTCTCTATGTCAACACCCTCCAGATGTTTGGGGACTGCAGCTCCCAGAAGCACCAGCTTATCTTCCTTCATATAAAAGTCTTCAAGGCCCACTGATTAATTTTGTTTGCCTCCCTGTCATACACCTGTATGGTCACTATGAAGGAACTGTCACTTGGAGACTTTGTAGGAAACTGATGGCAAACATCAGTTGTCCAAGGATGGGTGGGGGAAAAGCAAGAATGATGGGACTCTCTATTTTTATGTTATTCCATGCCCCCCACAGCACCCCAGTATGTTATGTCATACTGCCATGGCAGTCATTTTGTGTCCACACTCTATCAAAATTCAAAATGTGCTCACTGGGCCAAAAAGGTTAGCAAACCCTGTTCTAGAGTCCTACCATATGGTACATTGCTACCTGGTAGGTTTTAAGTAGATCAGTCTCTGGTCAGCACTTGGAGGGGAGACCCTGCCTGGGAACCATACGTAGGCCTCCTTGGGTTTCATGATGGAAGAAAGGCAAAATATACATGCAGGACAATCAGACAATCAATCAGTAAATCAATCAATCAATCAATCAATCAATCAATCAATCAATGTTCAGACTATAATTACTCAATCAATTGGTGACCCATATTTAGTCATCCTTAACTGATGGATCTAAACAATTGATTGACCAAGGCTTGTAGCCTTTTGTCAATCCTCCACTGGCATAACTCCACCAATTAAATGGAATGTCAAAACACTGGATTTTGGAGCTGATGAGAACACAACTTCCTTCTGGGCCTGCCTCCCTGGCCTGACTGGCAAAAAGGAGGCACCTTCAGATGTTTACGAAGCAGCTCGTAGATCAGCTTGCAGAGGAGGGATATTGCACCACAGTTCAGCTGGGAGAAACATGTTTCAAAGATCTGAGGCGGGTGTTTGGGGAGGTCAAGGGTAGAGAGCCTTTGGAGTCTACTGGGAATTGCTTTCTTTAGCCTGGTCGTGTTAACGCCCTACTTGTATGGGCTGAGTCTAGAGAAGGGATTAATTGCCAGCTTAAAAATTGATCTCTTAACTTTGCCTTTCAAAAAAGAACACAATAAAAGGAGCCTTCTTTAAAAATAGGCAGCTGTCGGTGAGGCAATCGGACTGAGGAGAGAGTGAGTATATGGAACAGAGTGGCATTTGCGGAGACACAGGACTTCTTTCATAGCGTCGAGCCGGTGGTGGTGACAGAGCCATCTGTCCCGTCTTTTTGCCCTTCCCTGTCTGCCATCAATTTCCTACAAAGTCTCCAAGTGACAGCTCCCTCATAGTGACCATACTTGGAAACAAGGTGTATGACAGGGAGGCAAACAAGATTAATCAATGGACCTTGAAGTCTTTTGCAGAAAAGAAGAAAGATAGTGAAACTGGCACTGGCGGAACCATTAGGGCAAGGAGGAGGTGGCAGTGGGACCCTCCCAAAGTGCTGATTCCAACATTAAAGATTACTTTTGGTATTTTGGTATTGAGGAATACTTTTTGCAGGTGTGCCACAAGCCACAAACAAGCCAATGCATCTGGAGCAGCAGCTGGTGGAAAAGGAGGAGAGGTGAGTGGGCTGCCATTGACAAGGAAGGTTGCAATTTGATGAAAGTGAGCTTGGAACACATCCATTCCACATGCACCCAAAGTCCCCCAAAGCATACTAGGAACTACACATTAAACACATGCACCCACGAACACACAAATAAATGCATGAAGTGCCTGGATAGCTAAGTTGGTTAGAGTGTGGTGCTGATAACCCCAAGGTTGCAGGTTTGATCCCTGTATGGGACAGCTGCATAGGCCTGCATTGCAGGGGGTTGGACTAGATCAGTGTTTCCCAACCTTGTGCCTCCAGCTGTTTTTAGACTACAATTCCCATCATCCCTTGCCACTGGTCTTGCTAGTCAGGGATGATGGGAGTTGTAGTTCAAAAACAGCTGGAGGCACAAGGTTGGGAAAGACTGGACTAGATGATGATCAGGGTCCCATCCAACTCTACAATTCTATGTTTCTGTATCCCTGTCCAAGATGTCTACAGGAAACATGCTTCCTTAGGGAATCCCTTCCTTAGGGAACTTGCTACCACAGTGTGTGGAAATGGCCACTAGGTGATGGCTATTAAATGAGCGGCGAGAAACATGTGGTCTCCCAGGTGTGTTGGACTTCAGCTCCCATCAGTCTCAGCCAGAACAGGGAATGGCAAGAGGTTATGGGAGCCATAGAACTAGCAACACCCAGAGGACCATGTTTTCTTTAAAAACTGAGTGCCAGATGCTGGCAACGCTCAGTCCCATTTACAGGCTTCCAGTGTTGTGGCAGATGAAGCTTTGGTCTGTTTCAGCAGGACTTTTCTTGTTTTCTTACATCCACTTCATAAAAGGTATTCTCTTGATCTGTTGCTTAGCAGCCACTCTGCTTGAAAAAAACAAATAAGCACATTTGAAACTATTTCTATGCAGTTTATGTAAAAATATATATAAAATACAATAAGCAAAATCCACTCAATGTTAAGCACTTGGAAATCCAATTCATTTCAGCAGGAGGATCTGAGCATGTGCTCCTTTTGAAATCAACAGAACCTAAGAATGCTTAATTTAAGCTTGGCCATGCCCTAAAAATTTATAGTGAAATTTGAGTAGGCGGGCCATTTCATTGGAGTAGACTGAGGTACAAGGCACAGATCACATGGGTAGAGTCTCTCTGTGTATGTGCTTGTGCAGCCTCTGTTCAGAAGATCAGATGACTGCGCAAACTATCTGGTGATGGATGCCTGTGGTAGGGACAGTTGACATGATCCTGGCATTCCCTCCACATGGTCACATTGGTAATCTACATAGGGATGATAACTTTATGCTGAATTGATATATGGACTATGATTTCTCTCTCACCCTCTGCAATATCAGGCAGGCAGGCAGGCAGGCAGGCAGGCAGACAGACAAACACACCAACATTTTTATGGCAAAAAAAACAAAAACCCCATTGGGAGAAACAGGTACTGGACAATTAATGACAATATGATAGCATGCTAGTGCTCTCGGAAAAGGCATGGTGGTTGCCAGTAGCTTGTAGACATTCCACAGATGCCTTATGGGCATATGACATCTTAGTAACTTTAAATTCAGACTAGGAGATCAGAATCACACTTCAATATACAAGCTCTTACCTTAGGTCAATGAAGCATGACTAGTATAATTAAAATTATTTCTTAAATTGGTTCTGATGGGATATTTTGTTGGGTTTTATTAACAAACTGTGCACTGAAGATCAGTCCATGAAACAATGTCTTCCAAATGGTCACTCTTCTGTCTGACCATCCTTGTTCAACTCAGGAATTATCCTTGCAAGCCACCTGATGTACTTGAAAACGGATCTTCATCCAGCTTTCTTGGACACTTCCCTGGGTAGATTTATCATATCAGTTAGGACTTTGGGTAGGGGACACAAACATTACAGGCTTGGTGAGCATGCTTCTTATGAGGGCTACTGTACAACCCATATCCACTTCCAGGGTGGGAATACAAATTTGATCCATTGATCCAGCCTTTGCCAACCTGCTGCCCTCTAGATGTGGGGGATTGCAACATGCATCAGTCCCTGTTAGCGCATGTCGTTCAGAATGCCAGAAGGGCACCAGGTTGGCAAAGGCTGCATTGTTCTGTTAGTAGTTATTATGGAGCAAACCATTGGTATTAAAACAGGGTTTTTTACCCTGCTCTTATAAGCATTCAAAAAACAATGTTGGAGAAAAATGTCCAATCTATTTGGTGAGCTGCCTTTACATAAAGGGGTTGCCCCATCATAACAGCTGCCCTGTGGTTTCCATGCAGCGACTGCAACAGGTGGGTCAGTCTTGATGGACATAATTTTATTCCTCATGCACATAATTCCTCAACATTCAGTGACTCACAATTGCGTGATTGTGTGAAGTCCCCCTTTTGAAACGCATTGTGTATCAAGTGATATTAAAAATCTCTTTCATGCAATTTAATCTGTGGTGCCATTGCAGTCATCAAGTGATGACTCCCCCAAGTGTGAACTCATCTGAAGGGCGCTAGCTTGCCAAAGGCTCCCTGTACTCTAGCATAGTTCATCTGCTCTCCACTTTCTCCTGCTACGTTTATGTAGTACTGTTATATTTTGCCCCATTCTTGCTTCTCCCGTGACCAGTTCCTCTCCATAGCAAAATGATTACCGAAGAGCCAAAGCAGAGCTTTCCAGGACAGGACACCAATGCTAGAGGTTTTGCAAAAATCTAGGGACTTCTAAACATGAGTGTGCCTTTCCTATGACTCAGTGCATAGGAGTCACTGAACTAGCATGGATGCAATTTCTTACATTCACCCAGTCAGTTAGACTGCAACATTTGGATACCTGCCATTGTGGTCTCATAGGTGTTGATGGGATTAAACATTTAAATTGGCTCAGCATTGGCCTGTGAGTTGTCTTTTTGAAAAAAGTGGGTACAGTGATTAGACTGTCAGACTAGTACACCTGGGAGACCAGGGTTCAAAACTCTGCTCACCAAGAAGCTCACTGGGTGTCCTTGGGCCAGCCACTGTCTGTCATCCTAACCTACCTTAAAATAAGAAAGGAGAGAACCATGCACTCCACCTGGAGCTCCTTGGAGGAAAGGTGGAGTATAAGTACATCGTTGTGTTATGTAAAGAATAAAACCTTGTGCTGCTTTCATCTCCCGCTCTTTACATTTTCAGTTCTTGAGTGCTATGGAAGGCTTTTCATTGTGTATCCAGTTTGCTGATCAATGAGTTAAAGTGCAAGCAAATTGCAAAGCTATATAGCTGAATTTTAAATACCTTTATAGAAGGCTAAAATCTTAAGATCTTACAATTGTTAGAACATTAAAAAACCCAAAAACCTCAAACCTAAAGTATGCAGTGCACATAACTAGAGCTATTATTCATTAGTTTTGCAGCAATTGTGTAGCAGGTGCTATAGATTAGATGACAATTCTGAAATGGCTGGGGTGTAGGTAATCTTGCCAGGAGCTGGGGATGAATTGTACATTTTTGTTTCTCATTTTTCCAATCTTTGGTTCTGTTCACCACATTTCCACATTAGCTTGTGTACATTTTTAAGAAGCCATCATGAAAATTCACCAGCATTTCAGTGTACATTTTCCCTAATATACTCATTTTTGCAAAGCAGTTTCCCCTAATATAATGGATTTTTGTGTGTTATTTTCATCAATATATGCATTTCTATGCACACATTACCCCAGTATATGCATTTTTGCACACTTCACTTGGCTGAAGAACTGCATCACAAAGAAGTGTGAATTTTGAAGGGTGGCTGTGCTTCAATTCACATGCATTATTTTTGGAAGTGATAATACCCTAACCAAATTTCTCCATTAATCTCTAAACTGGAGGAGGGTCAACTGGGATTGAATTTTAGTAGGATCCAGTCCAGGAGAGATGGTTTGATTTCTAATGCTCCTGGGATGAAGTTCATAGGGAGCAGTACCAAAGGAAGCCTGGAAAAAGTTCTACCAGATTCCAGTACAGATATGGGGAGCAACATTACCCCAGGGAATGTGCTGAGGACCAAATGCTGGCCACGGGCTAGGCTGAAGCTAGTGGTGACCTTAAGCCAGAACCAAGACTGGCAAACCCACCTCTCTCTCTCTCTCTCTCTCTCTCTCTCTCTCTCTCTCTCTCTCCTCCAATCCCATTTCCACAATCTTTTCCCTCCTCCCCACTCATATGAAATTATGCTGATGGCCACAGTTTCCCAATCTAGTACAGAACCCAGCTACACCCAACTAGTGTGGAAAGTCATTTCTGCACTGGGATTTTACAAGGTTTTCCTTGCTGTGCTTCTGAATTTAGCACCTGGGGCAGTGCCAGTGGCTCCTTTTACTGGATTAGGACCACATTTATAATACCAAATAATAGATGATTGGTGTTGTCAGTTCTAACAGCACCAATCGCCTGGTTTAGGAGTTGTGAGAACAGATTGGACTCTTCTTACATTTTTAAGAAAGGGATAATCTGCAATTATCATCTATGAAGTTCTACGACATGGACTTAAAAATAAGGGTGTGCTTTTTATAGGCATCTATTTATTCAATTGCAATGACCTGAAGGCCACATATTCCACTGTTTCAGAGCATGCACATGGTACTGGAGATAGCATTGTCAACCACATTTTCCTTTTAGCTATAGAGAGGAAGACAGCTAGGCTTTCTCACTTGAGATTTTACCTACAGGGTCTCCTACAGCCTACAGCCCTTTCCCCAAATAGTTAATGTGGCATTACCAAGAGCATGTAAACATTAGCTTATGAACATATAGTGTACATCTGTGTGTTGCCATCATGCAGACCAAGGTGTGGGAAATGGCATTTACCGTAAGTATTTCATGTGAAAGCCTGCTTCTGTCTAATAGTCGATCAATACAGGATCAGAACTTCAAGCAGTTTTCAAGAGAAGGATTCATTCTACTAAGCTTTCTTTATAAGAGTTTCGCCTTGCATTCTTAGAATCATGTAATTCTAAGCCCCCTCCCCTTTTGCCTTGCATGCTATAGGTCACAGATCCCTGTCTTCTTAAGCACCAGCCCTTTAGCAACTCAGTGAGACCATTTAAACTTTTGATCCACTGTCTGGAAAGATCAGCTCCGCACAGGTGGAGGAGTTTACTTGCATAGATCAAAATTCAGACTGGAAACCACTGTAAAGGAAACATGAGAAAATGAGAGGTTTTTTTTTGTTTTTGTTTTAAAGAAAAGAATGGGGGAGAGCTAAACAAGTAGTCAGAAAAGAGAGTCAGAAAACTTGAGCTCAACACAAGTCATACACAAATGGAGGGACATTGTTTTAAAATTATGTAATGGAATCTGTAGCTGTTTAGAATAGCCTAACTGAACTGCTTATGGGATCCAAATAAGTAATTGAACATGTCACATGTCATAAGCTAACCCTTTCATTCGGGCATTATTACTGTGATCACTGTAATGCCCTCATGCTTATTTTTAGCAGCAATTTTCCTCTTGAAAATATTTACCAGCACTTAAAATACCATATAGGTATATACTTCCAGGGCCTGCTGTGTTGATTGGATCTTGGGACTAGGGTTGAAAAGGGCTTCTGTCAATGAGATCAAATTATAGACAGCTCCACTAATCTGCCTCTCATCAGAAATAGCCAGAGGGGGAGGGAAAAAATGCACAAATGTAAACATAAAAGGCGAAACCTCATGATTTGCATACTTGTCATGTTTCACCAGCAAACAATTCCAAGTGCTTAGGGTGGGATGGGCCAGAGTTTGGCATTGCTTCTTGGGATCCTCCCTTTTAACAAGAGGGTGGGCATCAGTGATATTACTTGATTGGTGGTTTTCACCATTCTGAGCATGATAAAAAACAACAACAACAAACCACCGCTCTTTTGTATTTAGGCTTCCGTTTATCAAACAAGTGTGCCAAGCCACCAGACTAAATGAAAATATACCCTCCGCTAACCACGCACGGCATCCCTCATAACAAGCTGCAGAAACTCTCTAAAGCATTGCTGTTATGTTGTGGGGAATCTTGGGAATTTAGCTCACCATGCCTATGAGCCAGGAAAACGGGCCAGTTGGAGGCTGTGGGGGGTGGGGGTGGAGTGAGGAGGGGAGGATTAATTATTTCTTCCAATATTAACACCTGCCATTTTAAGGAAAAAGCAGAACGTTTGCATGTACCCAGTTACTGGGGGCTGCAAATGTGTACGAGATGATTTGGCAACATCAATCTTGGCATTCAAAACAGGCAGGCAGTCATTCCTTGATGGATATGGATCTTGACACCAGAGAATCAGTCTCAAACTCCAACACCCTGTCCCATCCAGACTCCCCTCCCCACATCTTTTGGGAGGAAAGTGCATTGTACTATTCTCCTTCTTTAACAAACCTTCAGATCCATTAGATTCTCTTTTGTGGATCCAGCAACATGCTGTCCAGAGTTTCTTTTTATGGCACTTTTGTCCCTTGTTGTCCTGATGTGAATCTCTTCACATATGGTAAATGCATATGCACACTTCCTCTTTCTGGGAATTGTGGACTCCTCCCCTGCAAAACAACACTAGATGTGAACCATTTTACAGGCATGTATCCCATACATCATGCAATAAATATGGCACGCTGCACAAGAAATATGGGAATGGAGGGAAAATAGATCTGTGTGTAGACAGAACCGTGAAGCTGTCTGTTCTGGGAAAACACATAGCTGGGTTTAGCTTTGATATTAAAAAAAAAAGCAGCAGCAGAAACTAGCAAGAGATCCATGGTGAATGAGTGAAATGTGGCACAATTGAGCCAAAATTAAAAGAAGAAGAAGGGAGGGAGGAGAAGGAAGTAAGGTAGCTCAGTGACAGAACATCTGCTTTGCATGCGGGTCTCAAGCCCTTTCATTTTTTAAAAAAATAATTTTTATTAACCGGCCAATCAAATCAAATTAAATCACATCACATAAATTCCGAATTACAAAGCCGAATTTTAAATTTTGTTGGGGGGGACCCATATTTCAAGATCCAAAGGGGGATTCTGATCATCTTCTTGCTACTGCGTTAATGTCCAAATCAGTCCAAATCAATCCAAACAGAGTTCATAATTCTATCCAGTCTTATCTTGCTGTTTCCACATCACATCTTGTTCATATATTTTCTCTTTTTTCTTTATGATCTTTTCTGATAGTCTCCTTAAGCCGATAAACACCAATAATAATCCTGTGTGAATTTTTCCGTTCTTCCAATCCTCAAATCGAGATGGTTTCCATATATCATCGCCTTCATAGATAACATCACTCTTTCCATCATTAATCTCGCAAAACTGTCGCTCTTAAGTCCCACTGAGGAGTTTCACCCACAATATAAAAACAGCTCTATTTTTCTATTTCTCCTCTCAGACTTAAGTCCTCCGACAGAACTTCCCAATATGGCGACGGCATTTTTAACTGCGTCATTCCAAAGCTCTTATACATTCCACGCTCTTCTTAAAACATGCTTTGGTTCGAAAGTTTATCTCCACACAGCCTTATATCCACAGCTTAAGTCCTTAAAACATTTCTGACTCGTGAGGGGAGGGGATTCTTGTTTAATCACATAAGGAAAGAAAGGAAAGTTTTTTCCCCTCCCCCATCAGTCATTTGCCATACCGAGTCTTGGCGTATCTTCTCACGATTTCTCTTGTTCCTCCGACTCGTCTTATTTTATCAGAGATCTCTTCTGTTAGCAGTCTTTACTCCCCCTCCTTCCTTGAGATATGTGCATTCCTTCATCCAAATTGTTTCTTTTGAAGTTCTTGCAGCTAGTGGCGCGGATCAGGGACGGCGTCCAGGAGCACTGGAATCCCACAGGAGGGCTTTGTGCCTAGTGCCCCCATCCCCACAAATTCGGGGGTGGTATAGGGCACAGCAGGCAAGGCAGTCCCCCCCCATCCTGGGGGGGGGTAGGGAGGCTAATTACTCCCATCATAGCCTCCAAATTACCTTGTGTGGGTCGGAGAGATGTTATTGTCAGCCATCTTCCGATGCGCCCCCTAGTGGCCCCCAGTCTCAAGCCCTTTCACTGCCATCTTTAAATAGGGCTAGGAAATACTTCTCTCTGAAATTCTGGGGAGCCACTCTCAGTCAGTGTGAGCTAGATGGATTGACAATTTGACTTAGAATTAGGCAGCTTCCTATGCTCCTATGAAGGCTCTAATAATAGTCCCATTCTATCCTGTCTTGGTTAGACTCCACTTGGACGACCATGTCCAGTTTGGGGCACCACAGTTTAAGAAGGATTTTGACAAACTGGAGTGTGTGCAGAGGGGGTCGCAGAAAAGAAGCAAAAAATGTGTGTGCACAAGAGAGAAAGGTGGAGAGAAGTCTTAAGTTGTCTGTGTGGGCACACACATGTGTGGGAGAGAAAGTGGGTATATGTATGTATGTGTGTCTGTGATGAGGGATGTTTGTTTTGTGTGTGTTGTGAGAAAGAGGGGGAAGGATGTGCGTTTTGCTTGTAAAAGAAAGGTGGAGAGAAGGGATGTGAGTTCTCTGCCTCTGTGTGTGTGTGCGCGTGCACATGTGTATCTGAGGGGAGTGATGTGTGTTCTCTGCCTGTTTGTGAAAGAGAGACTTACTCTCAAGTAAGTGTGCAAAGGACAGCGACTTGTTCAGTGTGGATTTGGAATGAAACTACAGTAGTCTGTTGCCTTTTAGAAGAAGAATAAAATGGAAAAGCGCTGCAATCTGAAAGGAGGAAAAATACTGTTTGTTTTGGAAGTACAACTATATGTTGCTTCAGAGTAGAAGAAGTGAATATCATTATGGGAAGGGACTAAGATAGAGAGGCTTGCTTAAGGCGACCTTGCAAGATCATGGCAGAGGTGAGATTCAAACCAGGGACTTTCTGAATTGCAGAACAGTCTCTTAGCCACATGGACTCATGTCTCCCAAGTATACACATTTTTGTACACATTTCTTGACTAGAATACAGCACTGCAAAATTCAGGGGTGTATGAATTTTGGAGCTGGGATAGCTTAGTGAGTATAGCATGAGACTCTTAATCTCAGGGTTGTGGTTTTGAGTGCCAATTTAGGCAAAAGTACCTGGCATTGCAGGGGGTTGAACTAGTTGTCCAGTGTGGTCCCTTCCAATTCTGCAATTTTATGATTCTATTATGCCTTTGTTTTGGTTGTTGTATTGTTTCAGAAAGTGTGAATTAGTACAGTAGGTACACTTATTGAACTGATTTTCTTCTCTATGCCTACATGTAAGTAATTGCATGACCAGGGCTTGGATCCTTTGTGCCTACTTAAATTTCGGAATCACTGCTATGACTGCCATTGAATTATGGAATTTTCTCCTTATTCCATTGCCTAAAACGAGACCACCAAGCTATTTAATCTCAGCTAGGGAACAGCCTTCAAGGGCAGTGACTTTTGGGAACTACTGACCTGGGGCTCATTCCAGCCAGTGACTTATAGGCAAAAGGTTTTGTATTCAATTACCAGTCTCATGAACTGCTTGTTCCCTGCCAAACATTATAAATTTCACGCACAGCTTCACATAACTTTTTTATTAGCTGAATTAAATGCTAGCGGCTACTAATCAGGACTCCTTGTCCTCAAGTATGGAAAAAGGACTCACAGCTATGTGAATCGATGAGGTGCTTAAATTCTCACAATCCCCTTTCAGTGATCATTAGATGTCAAAGACCAGAGGGAGAACAGAGGACCATTAAATTCTACTCTGTATTTCAAAAGTGATTGAGAACTAGATCATTTTTATTAACTGCATGCTATGTTCACTGGAAAATAACATTCATTCTTAAAAAAAAATCATCATCATCTAACCAATATGTTAAATCACATTTGTCTTAGGAATTGATGGGGGAATTTTGGGAAACGTTATGATTTTTGTGTGTGCGTTTTGTTTTTATGAGTCACAAATTTTGACCAGCTAGCTGAAACCATAATTAGAGCCTTTAGAATTAATAAATAAAAGTGGGATTTGCAACAAAATATTGCAGAATGGAATGCTGCTGCTCAGAGTTCCAGCCAGCCATTCCCTTTTCATTGCATTTTATCTCATGCTGGTTTTGCATTCCCAACCCCACCTCCAACCGTGAGTCAGCATTCCATGGCCACTGAGCATACTCAGTCCTTACTGGGCTGTTCTGGGGTTTCCCTCTCCCTTAAGCTCCCACTACAGATTTTTCAAGCTTGTGCAGACTTTGATCATCCCCCAGACATGCAATTACTTTCTTCATGTGCACAGATAGTTCTGTTTTGGCTACCTAATGATCCAACCAATAAATGTGCAGTAATATACAGTATAGGATTTTCCTTGGATGCATGTAGATCACTGACTCCCACCTTGTTCAAATGGGAGCATGGATGCATACAGGTGTTTCTTGTGCATCTGGAAGGTGGAGAGACAGTGCAGTGTAATTCTAGCAACTGGATCTAATGGGGGCAGACAGGGATCTGAAATACAACCCTTACAAAGGTCTCCATAGAGAGGTATCAGTTCCACTCAGTCCTCTCACGCTTTACTTTCCAAGCATCTCAGTTGAAAGTCAAGTTTGATCCACATATCATATCATTCTGACTTTAAGTTGATCTAAATGCAAATAAATGCAGGTTTGTGCCTTATTGTTTGTAGCAGTAAAATGGCAAATGTGACTCAAGTTAATCAAGTGTGAAGTGATGCACTAGGGCAAAGGATCCTAATTTCACAAATATGATCATGGGGACTGCACTGAAGCAGGAGAGAGATCTCAAGGTTGTGGTAGATAGTTAGATAAAAATCAAAACCTAGTGTGAAGAAGGCCATTGATTGATATTGATTGATCAATAATGACATTGTACAAGTCTACACTGTGACACGCTTAGAATACTGTGCACAATTCTGGACCAAAACAATATTGCAGAGCTGGAAAAGGTGAAGAAATAGACAAACAAAATGGCCAAGGAGCTGGAACAATTACCTCTGTGAGGAGTATTTACAACTTTTGGGGGATTTTAGTTCACAAAAAAGATGAATAAGGGTGGAGGGTAATCTGATAGGTGTGCATGTTGTGGGGAAAGTGGACAGATATTGTTACACACCACCCCAATCTCTGAGCAGTGTGAAATTCCAGGGACTCCAGGCAGTGGTGTAGCAATGGGGGGCGGTGGTGCGCCCAGGTGCCATGTTTTTTTTGGGGGGTGATAAGAAGGCAGTCACGAGCAGAGGATCCCGGTGCCGGCGGCAAACTGCTATGTACAGCGCATGTGCGGCGCCACTACGTACTGCGCATGCATCGTACGTAGCGATGCCGCACATGCATCCTACATAGCAATGCCCCACCCTGGGTGTCACGACTCCTTCATTCGCCCCTGGCTCCAGGCACTTACCTAGGGTTTTGTTTCCTCTTGCTTCTCCCACAGCTACAGCTTTGGATTTCAGCAGAAATCAAGCATGGTTCTGACTCCCTGGTTTCCCAGCCTGCTTCTAGCTTTTAGCTCGCATCACTCAACTTTCAGCTCTGGCATTTCTCTCTAACAACCAGACAGTTGAGGGAGGGGGACCCACCCATTTGCCATCTGGCACAGGGCCCCTTGCTTAGAGGGCCATTACCTCACTAGGAAGCTAGCCTGGCTTTTCCAGGAACTGAATCCACGCCAGGCTGACCTATAGAAGGCACCAGTTATGGGTTACTTGTCATTTAAATAGGTGTTAATGTAATAACAAGAATCTTTCAAAATCTAAATACAAATATGCAAAAAACCAACAACACCCAACATAAAAGCAAATCATAGGCTATGCATGTTGAAATTCAAAAAATTCCATAAAATATGATATCTAGCTTGAACTTTGTACCCTCCTTATGGGTTTCAAGGTACAATCAAGTTTAACAGTGAAGAATATTGAGTTTTATGCCCAAAATCCAGCACTGACTCACAATTTTTATAGGAACCCAAGCCCCATTATATCCTTATTGAAGACTCTTAATATTGAGTGAAGGACTTCCTGACTTGTAATCATCAATGATTTTGTTTCTGTGTGACTTTCCATCAACTATATTATTTTGTAGTATTTATATTTCAGAATGATTAAACCTAAGCAGAATTTGATCAAGACTGATGTTAATTTCTTTCTCTCACTCAAGCTTCCTGATGTGTAAGCATGTGGGGAGGCAGATTAGAATCCCTACTGAATTATGTTGTAACATAGCTAAAATACATGTTCTTCATATCTTATTTCCCCTAGAAGAAATTTAATTCAGTGATGAGTGGAAAATATATTCCTTGTCCATGTGAAGCAATATGAAAAGATTTGGAGGTGGGGTGAGTATTATACATTAATGTAACAACAAAGGACTGAAAATGTTATGGAGCAGCGATTAAGGAAAATTGCTGCCTTGTGGAATTCCTAAAGGATTTAGTCAATTTGATTCTGTGTTTTACTCCCAGTAATGAGATTCCAAAGCCGCCACTCTGCAAGGATCAAATTTATTGTTTTCTTGGCCACCCAGATGGGTGAAAAGGAGCTGGTCCAGTCATTGGAAATAGTTTCTCAAAGAAAAATGTGTAAAACAGATACATTTCTGCAGCATTTTGGACTTGCAGAATTCTAAACTTGTTTACTCATGTGTCAGCTCCACTGAGTTCAATGGAAGTACTCACAGTCCCAGGTCAGCATGCATAGGACTGTGGTTTTAAATGGACATAACAATATCTCCTGTTCAGTAAGGGTAAGCACATCTGCTTTGCCATTTCAATTTAAAGCACTTCACTTTACTATGTAGAGAATGTCTGAACAGAGATTTGTAGTACAGATTCTTCTTTGGAACAGTGAATCAGAGCCAATCAGACCCCACTTTTTGTTTTTGAAAAAAATATGTAAAGTTTTTTTTAAAAAAATATTCAGTCAACAGATTCAATGGCAATATAAAACTGTCTGCAGAAACATTGCCGTAACAGAAGAATTGGAAAGGTGGATCCTGGACCACAAATGCATGCCTAGAGAAATAAAGTTGTAGAGCTGGAAGGGACCCCAACGGTCATCTAGTCCAAGCCCTTGCAACACAGAAATCTCAACCAGATCATACATGACAGGTGGCCATCCAACCTCTGCTTAAAAACCTGCAAGGAAGGAAAGTCCACCTCTTGTGGGACTCTCTTCCACTGCTGAGCAGCTCTTACTGTCAGAATGTTCTTCCTGATATTTAACTGGAAACTCCTTTCGTGAATCCATTGGTTTGAGCTGTAGTCTCCAGAGCAGGAGAAAACAAGCTTGCTCCATCATCCATGTGACAGCTTTTTAGATATTTAAAGATGGCTACCAGTCTCCTCTTTACCAGGCCAAACATCCCCCATTCCCTCAACCGTTCCTCACAGGGCTTTGTTTGCAACCCTTCTATCATATTAGTTGGCAGCCTCTGTAACATCACCCTGCCAAGCCTCCTCCTACTTATTGGGCAATACATTCTGAATATTGTGCAAAGACTGCTGCCCAAAATCTTTCCAGGAATGGAGAAAAATAAAAAGGGCACACTAGCAATGCCACATTGGTATTTTGTCTCATTCATTAGAAATCTTTATATTCTTTACTTTTTGCCCCCACATATCAACTATTTTAGAATAGGATGGCAAGGTTATCAGAAAGAGATGACAATTTTTTTAACTTTAAAAGAATGATTTTTTTTTCAACTGGAAATAATACTGTAGTTGCTTTCAGCATTTGGGGTTGCAACATATTCCTGCATTCCCCATCCTATTCATTTCCATATGCTGCCAGGGCACCTTAAATCTTATCAATAACACAACAGCTTAACAGTGCAATTTCAAGTTTCAGTGGGTGAGCTGATGGATGGGATCAAATCAACATCAAGGTTCAAAAGCCAATTTCAGCATAATTCAAGATTGAAATGCAAAATTGTAAATTCATGTTTGTGCTTACTTTTTATCCCTCATCACCTCCCCCAACCTGATGTCCTCCAGATATTTTGGACCCCAACACCCTCGAGCCCCAGCCAGAATGGTCAATGGCCAGAGATGGTGATAGCTGTAATCCAAAACATTGGGTTGGAGAAAGCTGTATCATCAATAGGGACTCATTATCAGTTGTTCCCAAGTAATAACTACTCAACCTTCCCCTGTGATCACCTGCCACTTTAAGATTGCCCAGTATCTCTCCTTCTCCATTCTGTTTTAGCAAAAAAGTCACAAAGTGGGGAATGGGTCCCATCTGGCAGGGAGAAATCTGCACACTATGATAGCCCAGCTTCTAAAAGGTGTGGTCAGCTCTCAGATGAAGATTATTGACTTCTGATTGGCTAAAAATGGAGCCTTGTGTGGGTGTTTGTAAAAGGGTTTTCAAGGAGCCCTGTGCTGTGCTTTGAAGTCTCAACAATCAGGGCTTCAAAGCATAGTGTCACTTGATGTTATAATGGTGTGAGGTGGCCGACAGGTGGTAAGGGAGATTAACGATCTGGCCTACTGGCCAGAAAAGGTCCTGAAGTAAGGATTTCTTCTTACTGAATTCTTCTGGACTGCCCCAAAAACTTTGATTCAACGCGTCCACATAACTTTTGCAAGGACAAATGTGTGATCATCTGGTGACACAAGTCATACATTAGGACAAATTACTAGTTTGTGTGAAAGAGGAGAGATACTGAAGTCTGTTGCAGTTAATTGGGTGAATGACCACTTTAATAGGATATCTGTACTTACAGAAACAAGTTTGCTTGGGGATTTCCCCCCAGTCTTAATTGGCTCATCATTTACAAGGACAGTATTAGTCTGGGCATGAAATGCTGCAAATTGCTCACAGCTGTCCTGCTTGTTCTTGTCTTGTCATTCTTCTCATGTCTAATGTAATAGCTACAGGAAAGGCAAGATTTTCCTCTAAGAACTACCGTAGCTACCACCAAATTTATGCTGTAACGGTATCTGATGTTTTCATGAACTTTGACAGATGGAGGATTTAGAGGCACTGAAGCAAGACAAGCCCCAACTAGGAGGGAGGGGGAAGAGCTATGGGTGTAGTTGCATGAACTATATACTTTTTACAGAATGAACTTTTGCAAGGGGGAGGGATTGCATGTCGAAATAGAAAACAAAATAACTTGTGTTAAACTTGAAGGAAGACAGAGAAAAAGGTGAGGGAATGGCTACTCTAGTAGCAACTATGATGTAATTCACATCCATCAGCCCTACTGAGAGATGGGGTGAGCTCCCATTGTTTGGTCCCAGCTCCTGCCCACCTAGCAGTTCAAAAGCACGTCAAAGTGCAAGTAGATAAATACGTACTGCTCTGGCGGGAAGGTAAATGGTGTTTCCGTGCACTGCTCTGGTTTGCCAGAAGCGGCTTAGTCATGCTGGCCACATGACCCGGAAGCTGTCTGTGGACAAATGCCGGCTCCCATGGTCTATAGAGTGAGATGAGCGCACAACCCCAGAGTCATCCGCGACTGGACCTCACGGTCAGGGGTACCTTTATCTTTATAGACCTCCACATGGAGTGCCCATGTCCACACATTGTGCTATGCCCAAAGCAGAGGGGGGTATACATCCACCCATATCAGATGCATGGGCAGATGATCATGGCTAGATGTACATGTGACTTGGTGCTGTGAGGACCTTTTGGTCCTTAAGAAAGAAAAATAAAAATAAAAATAAAAATAAAAATAAAAATAATGGGATCCCATGTTGCAGGCTAAAGGCAGGTTGTGGCTGTGAAACGGCTGGAGCCTACTTTCATTGAACTCTCTTGTTCTCACCTCCCAGACTCTGTTTTCAGTGCAGAAAGTACAATCCTTGCACTGGTTTGTATCAAGTATGCAAAGCAGCATGGGGCAAACTACCCTGCATGCCTAGACTCCAGGGATTAGAAGCAGCAGTACGCCCAATACCAAAATTAGGGCAGTCTGGTCTCCAAGCTCAAATTCTTCTGTTCTTCCTAGCTCGGAATTCTGAGGCTGCCTTCCTGTAGCTCCAAAGTGAATTATGGAGAAGGAGACCATATTTCCATAATGTTTTACAACATCATAAGGGTCTATATATACATACATAACACACTGAGTTCCCAACTTGTGTTACCAACTGTCCGCTCATCCCAAGCTGGCAGCCTGTGGGGGATACTTAGCTGGCCCCCTGCTGATTTGTCTCTCTGTTTTCTTCTCAGCTGTCCCATCCAGAAGCCACAGTTCTAAAGTTACAGGACAGTTTCTAACTTTGTGCTTGTCCCAAGGCATCAGGACAGGGGCACATGATTTGTAATTTATGAGGACACCCATAGAGCTGTCACTTTCAAGGCAGGTGTTAAGAAACTGGCAGGCAGCCTGAGCAAAGAAAAAGACTGACCTCACCCTGGAATAATGGTGGCTAACATGGTCACAGGACAGAAAGCATTGACATAAGCGGACTTTAAAAATAAAGCACTAGGTCATTCGGCAAGACTACGGACATTTGCCCAAGATGTCGTTTGCACAAGATGCAGTTGCATGTAAAATCTAGGTTGGAAACAGATTTTTTGTTTTTTGTTAAGAGTCAAAAGTGGTATAGTAAAGGCATCATTGCACAGATTATTTTGTGTTAACTTACAGATTTCTCAAAATGCCATAAAATGCCACTCAGCCTCTTTTGCAAATGGTGTTATGGCAAGAATGCTCAGCCTCACCCCACGGGCAATGAAACATTCCTCACACAACTATCAATATTTAGAAAATAAGACTCTTATTATATATAAAATAAGACTCTTGCATTATAATTTACAGTGATTTTGGAAAACATCCCCTCTCTTCTCCTGCATTGCTAAGCCTTGCAAACGATGTGTTCCTTACTAAACAGTGGTCTTAGCTTTGCGTGTGCAAATATTGTATCTTGAGGATTTTCACAAAGTAGCCCTCAGTTTTTAAGATTTACATAATAAGCACCTCCCAGAGACATGGGAATATGATTAAATAATCTGGTGAGTGTGGCATTTTGAAGATATTTTAATAATTTAAGAACTATATCTATTTCATTTGCAACACTATTGATAGTGTAGAATGCAGCAAGCCTGGATGGAAAGATTGTTAAGATACTATATACTGTGGTAATTCACTAGGCTTATTAATAGTCAGGCAAAAGCAAAATAACAGCACAAACACACATGCCATAATATAATTGTGATGCAGTCTGTATTCAGTAGCTGTTTTTGCCATCGATTTCATTGCGATCGTTCCTTTACTTGTTGCATTGCATAGAAGGAAGTCTACCAGAGTGTTACATTGCACTTCAACAATGTTACATGCACAGACAGGAGAGAACAGAAGCATGTAGCTATAGCAGTAATAGTTACATTTAAGGTTAGAGAGAAGATGCTAAAGTGATATCAGCCTAAACAATAAGCAGTATTAGTCTTTGGTGATTTGCGATTATTATGTTAAGATATGTTGGAGACCTGGTGTAACAGTAATAACAATCCCTCACAAATGAACTTCTTTTTAACAAGATAATTTTTGAAGGGAAACCTCTGTGGTGCTTTTTGTGCATCTGTTTTAGGGTGGTATCATTACAACCACTATTATGTCCCAAAATGTGATACGTTTCCAAGATGGGGGCTTTTCTGATGCCATTTCCCCTTGTTGATTGTACCATAGGAAAAACAATGCTCGCGTATTTGCCTTGGTCTCTTCATGGTAGCAAGCAAATGTGCCCATCATTCACGCCTTCAAAGCCTATCAAGACTGGTTCTGCTATTAGGGAGAGTGAGGTGGCTGCCTCAGGTGGAGAGCATGGAGCAGTCCCATCAGCCATTTCTATCCTATCCTCCTATGGTGCTTCTTTTTATTGGCCTTAGGTGTCTTGCTTTCTTGAAAAATTACCCTTCCCCAGTGCCTTTTGGAAAGGCCCCTGACTGACCAAGCAAGAAGAGAGAGAGAGTCGGCCCAAGCCATGGACTTCAGCAGCCATTGCATGAGTGCCTGCATTGCTCTGCTCACACAACGCATGATGCTGTTGTTGCCTTACATTATTTGTCCGAGTGCACAACAAGCAGGTGCAAGATGGAGCAGGGAGTGGTGGCCAGTAAGGTGTTGGGAGGACAGAGCTGTGCACTCCCAAAGTGAGCCTACTGCCCCCAAGCACTGTGGAAAATGCTGCCCCATCATGAACACTGAAGTGAAATTCAGCTTTACATTGTCCAGTGGGGTAGAGGCAATGATCTCCTCATTTGTATTGGAATTGTTTTAAATGTTTTGCAGCCCTGGACTACTTTGGGAGTGTGGGAAATAAATTAGATGATGATAGATAGATAGATAGATAGATAGATAGATAGATAACACGGCTATTCTTGATAATTTGGTTACTTTGGGTTTCTCTCAGGGGAATGGAACAGCACAGGATTCATTCATTTATTTATTTTGTTAAATTTGCATACCGCTCTTCATCTGAAGATTGCAGGGCAGCTCACAAATTTAAAATACAAAATGAAAACACAAAATACACAATGAAAAGAAAAACAAAACAAAACCCAATAACCGCCTTCCAGAGGATCCTTGGTCAGCTCTGCTTCTCCCTGTAACATCTCATTTCAGGATCCACCCTGGCTACCACCAGTGGAAATGGTAGTGGTGGTAGCATTCACTGCACCATGCTTTCTGCGGTCACAGTGGAGGCTTCTGTAGTGGTAGTGCTTCTCCCAGCAGCAGTGGCTGGCAGAGATCTGTGGATGGGGGTATCTACCACATTCCCTCCAGCAGCTCAGATTGGGGCCCCAGATTGCCCTGGATTGCTAATATTTCCATTTAATCTCCAATGTGATATGATGATGAATACCTACCCATTTGTCTGGGTTTCCCCAGCCACTCTGGGGGGCTTACAGTATTTTTATTTCAACTGTGATTGCCTTAATGCTTACTGTACTCAGTTTTTATGTTTTACTGTTTTATGAACTAATGTAAGGCGACCTGGATGTTTTTAACTGAAGAGTGTCACAAATTTATTTTGAATGAAATAAAGCAAACAAAAGCTAATGGAAGAGCAGTAATGTAAGAAGGTAATATTACTTAAAGAACTGCAGTCAAGTGCCCTTAAAAGCAGTCAAAATCTGTGCCAACTACTTGGTGGAGATCACTGATCCCACCCTTCGGAGAGCTTTCACCATGGCACGGTTTCAAACATTGCCAACTGCTTATCTGACCGGTAGATACACAAAAACCCCAGTTGAACATCGTTTATGTCCTTGCCTTATGAAAATTAAAGAGGATCTTACACATTATTTCCTCTATTGCCCCATTTACTCGGGCTTTAGAGACGCATTGCTGCAAATTATACCCATCTCTATAACCAGTCCTGAAGATAGAGTAAAATTTTTGTTAGTTGATGCAAACCCACGCATTACCCATGTGGTAGCGGTCTTTGTGATGAAGGCCATGAAAGCCAGTGAAAGATTTATGAATGGCAATGTAAAGACCCCTTCATCGTCTGTTTAACTCGCTGTTCGTTTTCCCTCCTTTTCTACTTTGTGGGAAGAAGGTTTTGTTGGCATAGTATGTAATGAATTTTAATATTTTTAACTACGGATTTTAGTGTTGATTTTTGTGCACAGGCATGGTCCTCACAACAAACGGATTTGATTTGATTTGACTTAAAGAACTGTAAGAGTAATTACAGATCACCGAAGTTGAAGTACAAGCACATCTTCTTTGACAGTATACTATATATACCAGAAAGCTTTTCTTCTTTAAAAATATATTTCCTTAAGAGTTCTGTAACACTACAGCTATGAGCAAATGTTTAAAGGAAAGGCTTAAGGAAAATTATCTACTGCTCACTAACTTTCTGTTGGTTAAGTCCTGTTTGTAGCCTTTGTTTACAATCCACAAGGAAAGGGAACTCCCCAAACACTAGCTCTGGTCCAAGCAATGGTTTTCCAGCACGACATCAGCTAAACAAGGATTAGTACTGGCCTTGAGTAGACTGAAGTGATGTGCTCTTCAGTTAAAGGTCAAGCTGACATTGCCTCAGGGAAAACGAGGCGTTATCTTTCACACGGCACTAATGGCCTCCACAACTATCTTACTCAGTATAATGCAAGAATAAAAGGACCGTGTTGATGGAAGGAGATGTCTAGAAAGAGGTATCTGTTCAATGGGCATCTCAGAAGAAATTCCAAGTCTCTGGAAAGTGACCAACTGCTCTGTGTTGCATGTTCAACCAAAAAGTTGCAATATAGCACAATATGGTTTTGTAATGAACAGAATAATTTGGTTTCTATCATACAAATATTCATAGTCAAGTCTTATTTTGCATCTAAGGTAGGATTGTGATACATATTACCTTCCAGAGGTTGCTGCATTCCAACTCCTGTCAGCCCTAGCCAGCACAACCAGTCATCAGGGATGATGTGATTTGTAGTCTAACAACCTATGGAGGACCACAGGTTCCCGGTCCCTGATCTGAGGAGTCAGTGAAGTACTTCTCAATGATTCCCAACAGCTTTGGCTATAATTGTAAGTGCCTGAACACACCACCAGTTACTTTTAATTTCCTGCTTCCGGTGTGCTTGCTATTATGGATGGAACTGAAGCATTCAAATCCTAGTCTTGCACTAGAGGTTTAAATAAGTTGCCCTTCCTTTGGAAAGGAATAAACTTTTAAAAACTTTTTTTGGGTGAAAATATTTTGAATATGCTTCTTCAGTAAATACAGATGTTAAAATGGGTAAAATAATAAAACAATAAAGTTAATTGCTCAACAGAAACCAAAATTAAATGCACACCAATAAATCCATACATTAACGTGGACCAAAGAATAATCATGATGATGTTGAGAATGAGAATAATCTGCTATGAATTTTCAAAAGTTGCTTATTTATTATGCATTTGGATACCTCTTAAGATATCATAACCAAATTTTGCATGACTGTTCCTGAGATCAAGGACCGTGTTTTTGTCTGTGTTTGGATACAATTGGATGCCATTTTGAATCAAGATGGCAGACTGAACCTTTCGAAACTGCACTGACTTTTTTTTGGTTTCCTAGATTTCCTGATCAAGGCTTCTAGTAAAAATAAGTACTAGCTTGCCGCATGTATCTGCAAGCATTTGATAATTTGATTGCCTGGGTCATCCTTCTACATTTCCAATCCACATTCATCAACATTCTGATCAGGGTTGTGGTAAAATTCTCCTTACCACATGGCAAAGTTATGCAGACAAATCAGCATACCAAATGGTTACATGCACTCTGTGGTAAGTGGGCTCTTGACATCTGAATTCAATCCTTTTTTGTTATTCTTTTTAGATATTGAGTGACTCAGCAACTTGAGGGCTTGCTCTTAAATGTTGGCAGTAAAGTGTCACTGCTGCACTGCATAGTGCATACATATTGGTTGTCTGAATGCAACTGGCTGGTGATGACGAAAATAACACAACTATATCCATCTAAGTTGTGAATGGGGCACATGTCAAATTACCTTTTGTGAAGTACAGATGTGCCTAGATTAAAAATGGGAACATTATCCCAAATCAGCAATGGATATACATTTCTCAGAGAATGAAAGGATGCTATTTTTAACTAACTGAATAACTCCATATCCTGCATGCTAACTTTCTAAAAGTAGTTAAGCCACCATATTCAATGGCTTTCGTGTCAACATTTTGCCTCAAGCTAGTGTTGACACAAAGCATTTTTTTTAAAAAAAACCTTTTGAGATTTCTGGAGTTGCTTTAAGCAAGGTGAACATAAACTCCATGTCTTTTGAAGTAAGTTTTGCTATACTCAATGAATTCTGTGGAAAAGCTTGTTTATACTGACCTAGCACATTCCAAACTAAGAGATGTTAAGTTCACACTGCATAAATGTTAAAGCTGCTACCTATACTTCTGGTGCATTGTTTATTCTAGCATTTTCTATTCTACATGAAAAATATATGTGACCCTTAAAAGGCCCAGTCCCCAATTAAGGTAAAAGACATCCTTCTTCCACATCTCAACTCAATTCTAGGGTTTTTAAATTTTAGGTGCTTACTCTTATGACATTTTACCAATTGATTGATTGACTGTATTTAAACAAATGCACATATCTTTAAACCCTCAGTATTGGTGTGGTTTTGAGACATTGGAGGAAGCATGTGACAACCTTTTATTTAATGTAAATGTCCTCTTTAATGTGTGTGTTTACAGTAATAAGTCAGAACTAGCACACCCTCTTCCATTTATATCCTAAATTTACAGTTTCATTAATTCACATGTGCCAAACTGGTTAAAACTGTCCACCATCAATCAGTCAATTAAAGTTTTTTTTAAAAAATTAATCTACCAGTTATGTTATACAGCACTCAACACCCACTGTTTCTGAATTTTGGAAAATTCAAAATGGCTGCCTCTTTTTCTGCTTACTGAGGCCACCATTATAGTAAACAGCAGATAAATAACCAAAGAGAACCACACACTTTTAGAGAGTGGCTGGATTATTATTCTGGTGGTTCATTTTAATTGAAAGGTGTAGTGTTAAATACTCCTTCAATGAAATAGCAGTGGTTCAAGCAGACATGCTGAAAATATAAGGTAGTGCATGGAAACTGTTTTCCCACAAATAATTGTGGAATATTTTTGTCTAATCCTTGTTTCCTCCACCTCCTCCTGCTCCATGTGTTATGAATGCTAATCTGCAGTGATATAGTTGTTGCTCTGAATTACTAAATTATTTAAGTAACATTTAATTCTTGTTCACTTTAGAATTTGTTTATTTTTTTATTTATTTGTTTGTTTCCCACTTTTCCACCCAAGGAGCTCAAGGCGGCGTACAGGGAACTCCCCCTCCTCATTAAATAAAGAAATGTTTCTTGAATGTCACCAAACTCTGAATATTAACACATTCTTGAGACATTGAAGGATGAATGTGATAACTTCTAAATTTAAATTCTTCTTGTCATTCCAAATTTCGCAGTTGGAATTCAGAAAATACAAATTTTGCTGTTCACTCAACAATGCTCACATAAACATAGTTGTATGATTCATTTTTCTGTTTCTACAACACCAACACAATGGGTTGGATCCAGACTTGTGCACAGTGCATTTTCACTCAATGCTAATTCATCCTTCTGTCTCCTGATGTTTGTGTTTCTCAGCTAACAAATGTATTGGTGGTAAATCGAAGAAAGGAATAAAAGGTATCCCTCTATTAAAGTCCATGCTGATGTCTACTTTTGCTCATCTTTGCCCTTCATTATATTTCATGCAACCCCGCTGGCTTCAGGAGAGTGTTGCTTTGAATGCAGTGAGCAACAAAATAAATAAATAAGCCAGCCTACTTGTTTCCAGGAGAAAACAATGAGCTGCCCTGTCTTTCCCCCATTGTCTTTCCCCCTCCTTAATTAAGATGGTGCATTGGGAGGAGCAAGGTGAAGTAGGTAGCACAAAGAAAGCGGAGGCGTATGTAGCTTTTGCAGCAGCAGCTGCACAGGAAATGGCAGATCTGGAGGAGGCAGAGAACGGCAATGCTATTTCAGTCCTTTCTGGATTGCATTTGCACATTTAATGTCAGTGAGATTCTCTCGGTGGCCAGCCAGACATCTTCCTTTCGGAGGTACCTGTTAGTGTGTGCATGCTATTATTTCCCCATTCAATTAACTGCTAAGGAGACTGAAAACTATGTGGCCAGAGCAGGAGACCGAGTCCATCCTCATTTGCTAGTTAATCAAAATCCAGTGGCTTTTGAAAATAGTTCAAAATAGCCATTCATTAGAAGGGATATCTAAATTTGAAATTCAAAGGACAACATGCAAGGCAAATAAAAGAGCATGGGTGATGCACAGATTGTTCAGCCATTCAAGCTTCCATTTACTTCAGGAAACAATGAAGCTGCATCTGACCTGGAAATGATCTTGACAATACTCGCAGGTGCAGAGATGGTGTCAGCGGCAATTATCTACGAATACACAGACTGACTTTAAATGTTGACTTCCATGCTTTGTTTTTCAAAGGATGGGAGCTTCTAAAAGGCAACTTTGCCAATGAGTGCCACTGGTGGCTGGGCCTTGCTTAGCCTTCATGGGATTTGGTTGATGAATTAAGTAGCATCTCAACACAAGACCCTACCCCATATGTTGAGTAAAATGGTACAGTTCCATCCAATAAACAAAAATGGTACAAGTAACAAAATATATTGTACAACAAGCCCACAACTTATGCCCGGGTTATGTTCCGGGGATCGTGTATAATTCCAAAACTGCATAATGTCAAAACACATCGGTGCAAAGGTGGGTGGGACTGCTAAAGTCTTTTTTTCCTGAATGCCCACTCCTTTTCTGCCCTCTTTTTAATATTTTTAATTATTTTGCCAAGTGTGTAAAGTTAAATGCACATAAATTGCGGACTTACTGTACAAAGACCAGGGTCCAGGCATGCTCATTCACACAAATAGGCAGTTCAGTTAAATAAACATTCAGCAAATATGAAAATGAAAATACGCTGATCAGGGAAGACGCTCCTGGGCCTTAGTTAATGATGTGTGGATATGACCAAGGAAACTGCTCTGAGCATGATCAGAAGAGCTCCAGAGTCTAGCAAACAAATAGACCACTTAACGTCAGATATCTTGTCTGGGTTGAAATAGTGATAATGAGAGGGAGGGGAAAACTGCACAGCCAGAGCAAATGGCCACTTGCCTTAGTATGATAAATATTGGGTTTTCTGCCAGGAGACATACAGATGGGACATCCTGTTCAGAGCAATAATTTTGGATTGAGTTCAGCTGAGTGGTACAGAGAGCTGATTGGGCAGAAAATGGAAGACTGACAGAGAGCATCCAGGACGCTCTCTACATGGAAACTGATTGTGGAAGGATGTATGGAACAGAAAAGAGTATGGCTTTGAGATTTTGGAGAGAATTTGAAAATAATTGCTGGCTGTTATACTTGGTAGGGCTAAGCCCTGGTTGCCCTACTGCCTTGGTGACCCACAAACCAAATGCAGCTGCCTGCTGCTTATACAGTAGCGTCAGTGGATTAGAATGAAAAAACAGTGTTTACATCACTTGCATTAAGCTACCTGAAGAGGAGGGGGAGCCCATGGTCCAGTAAATAAAAACGTATGTGCCAAATATCTACTCAGTCCTTTATTAGAAGAATCTCTTTTATACTTTTGTCAAACATGGTGATGGTCAAAGGCTGCTTCACGCTCCCCCCCCCATTCTTTTTAATGCTTTTTATCTTCTTTCCACTTACAATGCTTCTGCAAAGGAGTAAAATGAAAGCAAGCATGGCAGAAGACACAAAGGGAAGATATCAATCAGGACAACCAGCTGACTGCGCTCTAGGCAGTTTCCAAGCAATTTCAATGGAAGGCCAGGCAAAAGCAAGATAAAAGACAGTGGAAGCAAGACATTATTTTCTACAATCAAGTGACCATGAATGCTGCCAGTTACCAGGATATAGAGTGGCCATCATGAGCACTTATTTAAGCATTTCTGTGAATACAAATGAAAATTCCATATAAAGGGGGACTATCAAATTTGAGTGAGAATGTTAATTCCAGTGATATGTGTGCATAACCACTCAGTGAGAGAGATTTTTAAACAAATATAAGTCAATGACTTAGAAATATCATAATAACCCTTCCCATATTTTCAAGAATTGCCCTCAGATGATCTCAAAATATCAAATTAATGAATGAGGTGCAGGTACCCATTGCTATGGTTTCCACTGAATTGAGTCAGATGTTTGTAAGGAAGATGCACACAGGCAAAGTGAATTTTTCAGCCATACATGTGGAGAAAGGAATTCCACCCATTTACCCGTTTCAGGTTTTCTCTTTATTCTTTAAATTCCCCCACCCACAATAATTTATATATGTCAAACAAAACACATAGAGCAACTGGTTGATTGTTCCTATTAGGTCATAAAGGTGATAAGTATCCCTAGATCCTGAAGGACCTGGTTCATGTTACAGATAGGTAGCCGTGTTGGTCTGCCATAGTCAAAACAAAATAAAACAAAAAATTCCTTCCAGTAGCACCTTAAAGACCAACTAAGTTAGTTCTTGGTATGAGCTTTCGTGTGCATGCACACTTCTTCAGATACAGTGTGTATTCTTTATGGTCCAGCTCTCACTAAGATTTGCTTACAGTGTGTATCTGAAGAAGTGTGTATGCACACGAAAGCTCATAACAAGAACTAACTTAGTTGGTCTTTAAGGTGCTACTGGAAGGAATTTTTTTGTTTTATTTTGTTTTGACCTGGTTCATATTTATCTTCTTTCAGATGTAATTTATTCTACTTATTTGTTTAATTCATACTCCTCCCTCCTTCCATGGAGTTCAAGGCAGTGTCCATGGGAGTTCAAGGCAGTCTTCCACCCAGAAACTGATCAAATTTAGATTTGCTTGTTGTTGTGGTTTAGTTGTTTAGTCGTGTCCGATTCTTCGTGACCCCATGGACCAGAGCACGCCAGGCACTCCTGTCTTCCACTGCCTCCCACAGTTTGGTCAAACTCATGCTGGTAGCTTTGAGAACACTGTCCAACCATCTCGTCCTCTGTCGTCCCCTTCTCCTTGTGCCCTCAATCTTTCCCAACATCAGGGCCTTTTCCAGAGAGTCTTCTCTTCTCATGAGGTGGCCAAAGTGTTGGAGCATCAGCTTCAGGATCTGTCCTTCCAGTGAGCACTCAGGGCTAATTTCCTTAAGAATGGATAGGTTTGATCTTCTTGCAGTCCATCAGACTCTCAAGAGTCTCCTCCAGCACCATAATTCAAAACCATCAATTCTTCGGCAATCAGCCTTCTTTATGGTCCAGCTCTCACTAAGATTTGCTTAGCTTCTGCAAAATAGCTGCATCATGTGCCATCAAACAATGCCTTCTGGTTATATAATTATCTCCGGCCATAAAGAAGAACAGATGGATGTAGTTATTCCATACCAAAGCCATTTCTGCAAACTGGCGACACAAGCAGAAGTATTTCAGCGGTGGCATCAACAGAGTGTTACTTGTTGGCTGATGACAAGCAAAGAACAGATTATATAATAGCAGAAATATTGTATCCAATGCTGGATTTATGGGTTGTATCCAATAAATGGTTTCATGCTGGTGGAGGGCACTTCAGTTGCATAAGGTGTGACACTCAATTCTTGCTGACCCCCTGCTATCTACTGCACTTCTCTGCACCAGAACTCATACTGGGTTCCCCAGCCTCCAGGAGCAGTCTGGTACAGGAAATATCATATCATAAGAAGTAACTTTGTCAGTCATTTTTTCAGTTCTGTTGATTTTGTTTAATCAGTACAGGATCTACTATTGAAGTGTGTGTATGAGTAACAAAGCAAATGGGTGATATTTTAAAAACTGGGAAGGCATGCTTCTCTTCTCACATTCATGGACCTCATTTTCTCTTCTGCAGATAAGAAGAGATATTTCTAAGTTAGTCTTTTGTAGCTGCAGATAAAATATCTTGCTCTGACCAGTCAGGAAATATCGATTATGGTGTATTTCCTCTATTTAAATGTTTGATTCAGTCAAGGATTAAAAGAGCTCCAGAAGCTGGCTAGGGTTTTGCTGCACTAATCACCTTCTGCATTCTGAGGAAGTCTTGTAAATGGGATCATATTGTGAGCACAAGAGCTCCAGCCCAGCCAAGAGAGTGATTTCAGGCTCCTAACAGCAACAGAGTGTTTAGTCAAGCCACAGCTGGGCATGCTGTAGAATGAAAACTAAACCTGTAGCCATGCACTGACCTTGGCAAAGCGGACCGTCTAAGCTCATCATCTGTTTTAGATTTGCTTTCAACTCCCTTGGGAAATATCTGTATGTAACAGCAATGAGTTTAACGATCTACTGGGCTGGGCTAAGAAATAAAGTTTTAACCAGACGTCACTGCGCTCAAGGACTTCATGTAAAACTGTATGTTTTTCCAGAGAAAGAAGGAGCTCAGGTCCATAGGTAATCTGGCAAATCTGTAACCTAGGGGATCAGAACATCGCTGCCAGACGGAAAACTAGGTTTCTGTTTTTGCCGAACTCCTTGACGCACAAATCTGAGTGGTACATAGGCAAGGCAGCAATGCGTCCGAATTCCAGTTTCTGGTAACCACAGGAGAGTTCTCTTGTGCTCAAATCCTGCCTGCTGCTTGCACCTGGCTGGCCCCTATGAAAACAGGATGCTATTGGTCTGATCCAGCAGGCTCTTCTTACATTCTTAAGGCAAGGGTTAAAGGCAATGCAGGGGAACTGCATGGCTAAGCATGAGCTGAGACATCGATCGAACAGGTACTATGTTCCCCACCTCTTCCTTTTGAAAACTGGGGCAGCCACAAGCCTTCGTGTGGCAAACAACAGGCATTTCTGCTCCAGTCAAGCCAATGGGCACTTCTACAAACAGGCTGAGCCTGTGAGATTTGTCCCTGTCAATGCTGACTTCTGCAGGTTCTTGGGGCAGGAGCCGCCGGCACAGCATCTGACTTCCTCTAAGGCACCTCCCCCAGAAGAATCTTCCTGACAGGAGTGACAGAAGGCACTTGCAGTGAAAGCCGTTTAGAAGGTGCCTGACTAGAAGTTTTTATTACGGGGGGGGGGGGGGGACTTCTCTGACAATCTACTTGAACCTTGTCTCTCTTGATCACTGGTGGCCCTCTCCACCAGCCTCCCTCATCCCACTTGGGGTGTCTCCCAGGTTGGCCAGCTCCAATCCTCAGATCTCTTGCTTCACCTCTTTGGAATCCATGCATCCTCTCCAAGATGTTTTCACAGAGCTCATGACATGGAGGAGATTAACTGTGAACACAAGAAAAGGGTACCTGAGGAATAGAGCTGTGGGAATGGGGAATTTCAATCATTTTCCACATTCTCTATTTTGAAAGTTGGATGAATGTGAAAAGACCCAATTTCACCACCTATTGGCAACTGATTGTGGTCCAGAAATGGGTCCTACCTCCTTAACAATATCATGATGGGAATAAATAGGACAATATTTGGAACGATTGTATACAAAATGTGGTAGGATATTAATATTTAATATTAGTGTTAGGATAATAATATCAAATTTATAAAATAATGTATGAGTTAAGGTATTTTGGTATATATTCATTTATATATTTTCCCCTTTACACAGTTTTGTGTCTTTTTTTTTCATTTTGCATCACTTCATTGCTTTATAATTGAAAAATTTTAAATAAAATATCAATATTAAAAAGCAATACTGTATTATGATTGGTGGATATGGCCAGTGGCGGATCTTGGGGTCTCAACATCAGTGCCCTGTGTGATGCCATAATTTGGCGCCCCTACCTCTCAGGCTGCATTCTAAATAATAGTTGCAGTGCCCCCAAGGCTCTGCACCCAGTGTGACTGAACCAATTGCACTCCCTTAAGTCCACCTCTAGATGTGGCCACAGTATTGCAGTGAGAGAAGAAGCCACGCCTGTTAAACGTCCCCTGCCATGAAACTGTAAAGACAACAATTAACAGTGAAAACATACAGCCAGGTGTTGGTAACCCTGGCATTAGATTGCATTGCATGTTAATGGCAGAATTTACTACTGTACAGTCTCGGCCAGCTGTTAGGCAGTCATAGAGAATGATGCCGAGTCTAATTCTGTTGAGATGATTTTCCATCCGCAATGCATACATGTACTTTGGACCAATTATTTTCTTGCATTTCTTTTTTGGTTCAAGCACTGCTTTAAGGGAAGCCATTTGTTATATACACATAGTACAGTGCTTTGCTCCAGTTTTGTTGTTAAACTCCCCTTGGGCTAAATGCTGAAACCATTGTGAATTTGGGAGAGCTTTAAGAAGTGGAAGAAGGTTCTGAATAGGAAGCACATGAATGCAAGCATCTGTGCTCCCTAAGATTGCCATACTATTCTTGTGCTCCCACACATTATTGTTACCAGTCAGCATGGGGAGGCCAGCAAGCATTCTTCCTCTCATCTCTCTAAGGGCAACCAGAGAGACACCTGCACAGAAAAGGTAGAGAGAGAAGACCCAGCATGAAGAGCAGCCATGCTTGTAGGCTCCAGGCTCCTTCATATACATCATCCTCATATGCTGCCTCTCTTCTTTTCCCTCCCCGCAAACTAGCTCCTTTTTAGAATTCTGCAACAAAAATCCCAGAAATGTTATTTTGCTGGAAAACACATACAAATGATAAAATTCCACAATCCTAAGGCAACTTTTCAAAGAGTGGGACTATGACGAGTCCTAACTCCATGATTTTAATATTTGTAAATTTGACATTCCTTTCTGAGTTGGAGAGTAAATGGGTCTATTATCAGTTCCAAGCCAGATGTTTTAGTTTACTGAGCCTGTTTGATCCCTGCACCTGTCTAAGGCCAGCAGTTGCTGGATTAGCATAAGGGACTGATTTTTTTTTTTAATGGACAACTGTTTCTGAACAAGTGAGCAGTGTGAAAATGAGCAGACTTTTGGTATAAAGGCTTGCCTGTTTGTGCCACAAGGCAGTACATATCATTTATGGTGCAAAACAGGCATGCAACATTAGCCCCGTAGGCTCATGTGCTGGAATATACATTACAAAGTGACAATTACAGGAACTGTCAAAGAATGGAAGAAGAATAAATGATGGTTGGGCGGGGGGAGGAGATGTATTACCCACATCCATCTGTGAGACAGCCGTGCATTTACTCAGAATTATGCATTGTTTATGGTGGATTATGATGATTAGAAAAGGAAGAACTGGCTCCCTGCCCCTATAGAGAATTTCATCACGAATCTTAAAGGGAAGCAATAGCTTTTTGTTAAGAAAAGCCCATTATCATCTTATATCGGGCATGTCCAAAGTCTGGCCCTGGGGCCACTTGCAGCCCCCGGGCTGGTTTCAAATGGCCCCACAGGCAATTTTGAATAAGCAATCTCTTGTGGCCCCTGAGTGCCTGCCCACCAAAGCCATTTCCTTTTTGTGGGCTCGTCACAAGCTCTGTGCGGGGGCCATGGCTAGCTCCCACACCATTAGGGAGTCCCCGGCTGCGTCACTCCTTGGGTCGACCAATCTGGTTGGCCAGGGGGGCGTGGCTAAATAATAATAATAAAATAATACGGTACACGTTCAGGACGCTGATGCTGCAGCGATGGCGGTGGCAGAGGGGCAGCTGCCGCCTTTACCCAGTGCTGGATTTATGTGTAGACTAAGTAGGCTGAAGCCTAGGGCCTCTAAATCTAGGGGGCCTTGCCAGCCCGCCCGCTCCCCAGCGGGCAGTCTCCCTTCTCCCAAAATTGCAAACCCAAGACTTCATGTGAGGGCAGGACAACTTGGGCCTCTAAATCTAGGGGGCCTATAATTTCAGAAAGTCCAATCTCGGAGAAACTCTCAGAAAAGATCATTCTTCTTCCATCCAGACCTCTGTGTTTAAGAGTATAACTCAAATTCTGTTTCTTGATCCTTTTAAAGTCTGGATGTCCCAAATGTTCTAACTTCGAATTTAGTCCAGCTCTTATTCCTCATGTTTCTTTTCCTGTTCTGCTGCAAAAATCTTCTAATTCAGAAACTTCTGGTTCCTCTACAGAGGCTTTATTTATTCAGGAACATAAACTTACGTCAAGTCCCTTCCTTTCTTCAATAGATAAATCCATTGTCTCCTTTAGTGTAGAAACCTCTGTAGACAAAATAATGCTTCGTTTTTGCAGCTTTCCCAAGAGATAACAAATCCTGCTCAATTTCCTAGTATTTTTCCACTGGCTGCCACTGTTGCAATGTCCCGAACTCCCTCTAGAGGGAATATGGTAACTTAGTTTTTTCCAGATCAGACCCAAAAGTCAAATAACTTGTTGCCTTTATTTCCAATAATTTATGTCCAAATTGTAACAAATCTAACCAGCAAAGCCATCATAACAAAGTTCTCTTTAATTTTCCTGCTTTGACAGCTACTTTGACAGCTGTCAAAGTTTCTGTGTCTCTTCACCAGTCTCTCATGACGGATCGCTCCTGGTTCCCGGGGGGGGGGGGTTGCATTTTAGTTCTCACAGACCAATCTTCTCCTCCAGCACAATTACTTGTAATTTCCCTTCGTGAAATTAACTTTTTTCAAATAAACAAGTTCATCTCTTGATCTTAGTTGTCAAATCCTTGCGTTAAAACATCTACAACGGGGGGGGGGGGCGGACTTCCTTTTTGCACCTCCCCCGCTCGCTCTGAATTCGTAAATCAAATTTTTCCTTTTAAGTCCGATAAATTTACTCACGGGTTGTTCTTTTTAATCCAAAATTTTCAAAAGAAGAAGTCGTTGCTCTCCGTCGAATGGCATGCGGCTTCGCTAGGCAGGGGAAGCAGTGGACTCATAGCACCACACCCCCCCATCACCCGCTCCGCAGCCTTTAAAAAGGCTCCTTCGCGGGTCGGGAGGGCGCAAACGGTGCCCGCCGAGTCACCAAGTCCATGGGCATCACCGCCCATGGTTTTTGAGGGTCCCCGCGTCGCCGGCGCGGCAGGACCCAACCCCTACCCAGCAGGCTCCCTCCGGAGCTCGGAGGGAGTCCGCCATTCGGCGATGGCGCCGACCCGGAAGCTACCAAAAAGACGGCAAAGTGGAACTGAGAGAGATTTAGACATGGACGTGGGTTCTCCAGGCTGGCAGTAGACAGATGGATGAACTTTGGGGATCGAAACCGGGAAAGGGGGGAGGGAGATTTGGAACCCAAAGGCTGTAAAACTATATATCTTTTCTTTTCCTTTTTTATTTTTTCTTGTTTTATAAAAATAGGGGAATTCGTGGAAGGGAACTGGGGTCGATCTTAGGGAAGTATAAAAAATATAAAGAGAAATGGTTAAATAAGATAAATTAATTTTGAATAAATGGGCTAATTATAATTATAACAAGGCTTTAAAATTTGGGGTAAGAATTTGTGGAATTAATTTAATGAAAATGGAATACAAGAGGGGGAGGGGGGAAGTCCTGGAAAGATGTCAATGAAATTAAAATGTATCCTTTTCTTTTTTCTTTCTTTCCTTTTTTATTCTGGAAACTTTAATAAATATTATTTAAAAAAATAAATAAATCTAGGGGGCCTAGCCAGCCTGCCCGCTCCCCAGTGCTGCTGTCTCCCCTCTCCCAAAAATGCAAACCCAAGACTTCATGCAAGGGCAGGGCAACTCAGGCCCAGCAACTATTAGACTCGGCTGGCCAGTGGAGCCCAATTTGAGGCAGTGGGGTGCAACTTGGATTTTTTTTTTTTGGTAGGGCCCCAGTTCACAGCCAAAGTCTGCAAAATCTTATAGATATAAATAAAATCCATCTAGATTGCCCTGGTGAGGGGCCCCCCTTAGGAGCGGCACGTGGGGCCCAATTTGGCCCAATTGCTCTAGTTGCCTTAAGGTCAGCCCTGATGAGACTGTGCAGGGGTTGGACTGACAAGCCCTGCACCTTCTAGGTCCCTGGTGTCACCATTCAGAGTATAGACTCAATGATTTGTTATGGAAATAAAGGGAGGCACTTACTGGAAATCAGTTTTGTCACCTCTTCCCTCCCAAACCTCGAGACAATGAGCCCAGCCACCTTTTATTTACAGTTGCATAAGCACTACACTTCAGCATGGGCATAAAGATGTACGTTCAACCGCTGAAATATACACCAATATGTAGCAATGGAGCAATGTTACTGCTTCATGAATGAACACTGTGTTTTATAAATGGACTCTGTATTTTGTGAATTACCTAAGAGCCACCAATAGGGAGCTCTAGAATCTGACAGCTAACCAATTGGGTACTACCAAAAGTGACCCCTGTTGCTGAAAGCAGGTAACGGGCAGGGAATGCTTCAGCTCAGCCTTTGCACTGTTGGCTGAACACCCTCTGCTGTGAAACCTCATAAATTGTATCCCTTCTGGCATCCTGACCAACTCTATTACGCTGGTGTAAACCCTGGTGCACCAGAAGCCCAGAATAAAAGGTAAAGGTAAAGGTACCCCTGTCCGTACGGGCCAGTCTTGACAGACTCTGGGGTTGTGCGCCCATCTCACTTAAGAGGCCGGGGGCCAGCGCTGTCTGGAGACACTTCCGGGTCACGTGGCTGTTATTCTAAAGCAGCAATGCAGCAGCAAGCAAAGGCTATAGCAGCCAAGTCTGCTGCTTGTGGCTGGAAAGCCAGACAGGATGTATGTGACTGTTGCCATGGAAACAAAGGGGCAGTCCATTCTGTACTGAGCACCGGATGTTAGCTCAGTGTGTGTGTCATATGACCTGTACAGGATGTACATGGGTTGAGTTTGGAGTTTTTCTCTCTGTTTGTTGAACAGAGCAGACATGTTTTCTCTATATGACTGCTCAAGACAGGAATAAAACATGTAGATACATTTTTGTCTGTGTCTGATTCCCCTCCCTGGGGATATGCTGGAGAGCAGGGAGGAGGAGAGCAGTTGGTGTGTTTTTCTCACAGCCTGAGGAAAATCGCCGGAACGGACCTCGTGTGTTTTTCCTACCGGGAGTCGCCGGAGGGAGGTCAAAAGAATTCAGCCGGTGCCTGGAGAGATAGGCACATACCTCTGACCGGCCATGAATTCTGACAATGGTAGCAGTTGACGGTTGCTACGATCCATGGGGGTCTGCATCAAGGAGACTGTATTCATCCCTCTCCATGGAAGCCTGAGATGGATGCTGATTCTCTGCAGCTAGAAGCTGACCAGAAGAAGCTGAAAGCCAAGCTACGGAGCCCAGGTATGAGATTTTCGGGCTTAAGAGTGTGAATGCAGATTGATTCATTCTCTGCTTCATGGGAGCAACGTTTGGGAAAAACAGCTCCGAGAGAGAAGAGTCTGCATTCCAAACATTCCTGTGGTTTTTCCTGTCCAAGGAAAGGAATGTGGTTGCTTAGCAACGCAGATAAGGGCTGGAAGTCAGGCTATGCCCAGAGAGGCAACAACAGCTCGTGTTTAGACTAGGCCCTTGGCCCTTACAAAGGAACTGTTGGAAAGGGACTTTCCAAGCAGCCAGTGTTATTGCTGCCAGGTGCACAGAGTGTAAACAAGCCAGCTATTGGATTTTAGAGGCTTGTGTTTGAGAGTCAATGCAAGGACTCAAAATGGATGCCAAGAAGGGGGAAGGCCTGCCTTCTCCACCCCTCTTGACCAGTGACAATTATGCATCTTGGTCTATTAAGATGAAGGCCCTGCTGCAGAATCAGAGACTGTTTGAGGTGATTGAGAACCCCATCCCTGCAGCACCAACGCGTGCTTGGGAGTCACAGGATATGAAGGCCAGAACTGCTATAATTCTGTGCGTGTCAGACTCTCAGCTTGTTCATATACAAGATTTAGAGCACGCGAAAGATGTTTGGGACACGCTGAGAAGGACACATCAGAGAGATGCAGGTTCTTCAGCGTTGCTGTATTTTGAAAAGCTGACTAACCTGAGGCTTGCGCCTGATGGAGATGTTCAAGCGCACCTGACGGAAATGAAATTTCTGCGTCAGCAGATGGTGGAACGCAATTTCCATCTGGATGAGGAAGTGTTTTGCTTCATGGTGATCAACAGCCTGAATCGGACTTACAAAACGGTTGCCAGTCAGCTGGGGTCTCTCCCAGCGCAAGATCTAACGGCGGACAGGGTCTTTGCCGTGGTTCTGAACGAACATGACAGACTTGCCGCCCTGGAAGTCAAGGACAGGGGGAGGGAAGAACGGAGTTCTAACACCCCCACTGCTGTAGCTACTGGAGGAGACGCCGTAGCTTTGAACGTTGTCCGATGCCACAATTGTGGACAGACTGGGCATCTTCAGCGGAACTGCAGGAAGCCACGTCAGAACAAAGGAGCCAAGGGAAGCTCCACGAAGTCTGAGGCGTCAGGCAGAAGTCATGCCAAGTCACAGGCGAAGCCTGCAAAGGCTTTGATGTCCCTAAAAGCCACACCACAAGTGGGGAATTCCTTCATTTTAGACACGGGAGCGACGGTTCACATGACCCATCGCAGGGATTTGTTTTCGTCGTTTAAGAAGCAAAGCTTCGTTGTACAACAAGCCAACGGTCGAGAGCTGGAAGCCACCGGAATTGGGACTGTGTATCTTAAAAGTCTGAACTTGACTATAAACGATGTTTATTTGGTTCCAGAGTTGAAGTACAATCTGCTCAGCGTTTCGCAGATTGCCAAGAAGGGACTAAAACTGTCCTATGATGATCAACACTGCGAGATCTACAAAGATGGAGAGCTGTATCTTTCTGCCGAAGAGAAAGATGGACTGTATTTGTTGACTTTTGATCAAAGTGATTACATGGAATGTAATTCTTGTGATTCTAACATGATTTCTTTTGCAGGTGTAGCCAAGAAGAACGCCAAGCAGGTCACCTCGAGGGTCGACAAGGCATTTCAGCGGGTGTATGCTGATGTGATTGGTCCTTTAGCACCATCTAGAGGCAATGCAAAGTATTACCTAATATGTGTTGATTCTTTTACAGGTTTTGTCTGGATTTATCTTTTGGAGAGACCGAAAGAAGCCTTAGAAAGGTTTAAAGAGTTTTGTGATAAGGTTAAAAATATGCATGATGCTGACATAGATTGTCTTTGCACAGATGAGAAGCCAATTTTTCTCTTACAGGATTTCCAGAGGTTCCTGAAGAAGAAAGGGATAAGACACAAAATTGCAGCTTCCGAAGAAGCTTGGAAGAAATGTGTCTGTGTTAGGGTGAACAAAGAATTGCAAAAGGGAATGGAAGCGCAATTGCTTAGTTCACATCTGCCACATGAGTACTGGGCTGAGTCGCTAATGTCTTTTTGTTACACGTGGTTGAGAAAGGTTTCAAAAGACTTGGGATGTTCTCCTTTTGAGAAACTGTTCCACAGAAAACCTTCTGTTGCCCATTTCAAGGTTTTCGGGTCTCATGTGAGAACAGAAGCTCCGGGTGGAGTAAAGAATGCCAGAGGCATTTTTGTGGGTTATGAAAAGGGTCTCTACAGAGTAATTTTGTCTGAATCTGGTAAGGTGATTCTCACAAAATTTCTAGAGAGTGCTCCTGAACAGGAGCGAGTGATTGTTCACACATTTCCCACAGGTGATGATGATGATTCTGATGATGATGAGTTTGATCTTATTGAGTTCAGTAGTACTGATGATGACAGCGATAGCTCAGACAGCTCAGTTGTCACAGTCATTGAGAAGAAATCTCACACAATGACTAGACCCTCAGAAGAGGAGGATGAACCACTGATTAAGCTTAGTACTGGTTCTTCAGAGAGTTCAGAGGCTGAACCAGAAAGCAAGGGAGAGCAGCACCTCTTACGTAGGTCTGAGAGAGCAACGAAGGGTGTACCACCCAAGAGGTATTCAAAAGAGTTTGCCAACCAAGCTATTGCATGTGTTGCTGTTGTAAACGACCAAGGTCAAATTGAAGCTGTGTCTGAGTCAGAGACAAAGGCACAACAGAGAGTTGCTAACCAAGGTAATGCAGAAGCACTCATTCCTTGGAAGTCACACAACCAGAGAGGTACATTGGTAAAACCAGTGGCGGGTAGTTCCAAGGGTGGAACTGAAACAACAGGGGAGTGTTATACATATAACAACTGTTTGTTTTCTTCTCTGGATGACGCTTTGCTCGCAGCACGCATTGATACTTTAGGGGGAGTATGTTATTCTAAAGCAGCAATGCAGCAGCAAGCAAAGGCTATAGCAGCCAAGTCTGCTGCTTGTGGCTGGAAAGCCAGACAGGATGTATGTGACTGTTGCCATGGAAACAAAGGGGCAGTCCATTCTGTACTGAGCACCGGATGTTAGCTCAGTGTGTGTGTCATATGACCTGTACAGGATGTACATGGGTTGAGTTTGGAGTTTTTCTCTCTGTTTGTTGAACAGAGCAGACATGTTTTCTCTATATGACTGCTCAAGACAGGAATAAAACATGTAGATACATTTCTGTCTGTGTCTGATTCCCCTCCCTGGGGATATGCTGGAGAGCAGGGAGGAGGAGAGCAGTTGGTGTGTTTTTCTCACAGCCTGAGGAAAATCGCCGGAACGGACCTCGTGTGTTTTTCCTACCGGGAGTCGCCGGAGGGAGGTCAAAAGAATTCAGCCGGTGCCTGGAGAGATAGGCACATACCTCTGACCGGCCCTGAATTCTGACAGTGGCCAGCGTGACATCGCTGCTCTGGCGAGCCAGAGCCACACACGGAAACGCCGTTTACCTTCCCGCTGGTAAGCGGTCCCTATTTATCTACTTGCACCCGGAGGTGCTTTCGAACTGCTAGGTTGGCAGGCGCTGGGACCGAGCAGCGGGAGCGCACCCCGCCGCAGGGATTCGAACCGCCGACCTTTCGATCGGCAAGCCCTAGGCGCTGAGGCTTTAACCCACAGCGCCACCTGCGTCCCTGAAGCCCAGAATAGCAGCAAATAAAATCCACTCATATGTCAGCAACTGATAAGACTTGTCAACCAGTTCTTCTAAAGTCTTCCTAAATTATAAAGCTCCAAAATGTAGGCCAAAAGAAAGCAGGGCTTGGAAGAGCGAGCCATACAATGGGCACCAGCAGTGAAAAGGCCCTGCTCCGTGTAGCTCCTGCCCTGTCATTTGATAGGCTTCCCACTTGCCCTCCTTCTTGACATGGAATGCTATCTATTGGAGTCTCCAGGTCCAGTACAAAGACCATAAGAAGGGAGAGCAGGGACCTTGAAGTTCCCAACAGCTGTTAAGCAAGCAAGCAAGCAAGCAAGCTTGTACACTCTTATTTGTCCTCAGTAACCAAAATTATATTATTAAGATATACAAGCAGAAAAGTTGTTTTCCTTCATTTGCAAGTAATCGTACAAAACAAAGTGGCACTAATAAAGAAAAGTTCCAGGGTGGCAACAGAAAGCAAATTAAAAATGCTTTTGCAGTTCATCAAAACTATCCAGCAATATCAAGTTATAGGAAAACTGGTGCTATTAACAGTAATCCTTCTAGTTGGTAAATTGGTTCGGCAACTTCCATGCACATGATGTGTGATGCTAATTATTTCCCCCAAGAATTAAATGATAACTAATCAGAGGCAGCTTCAGTTGCAAATGGTAACAAAATATCTGTGAAAGGAAGAGGAGCAGGTTTGCTCAAGTGTGTTGCAGGTAAAAATACTGTTTGTAATGAAATGAGAGCAGTAGTTCACTTGCTCGAATTAACAAATAAGAAAGTTTTGAGAATTTAAATTCTAGATTAAAACTGATTACTTAATTGAGAAGGGGATTGTAACAAAAACACTGGGGCCTAATTTGAATAGTAGAGTGCCTAGTATCTGGTGGGCAGACCAAAGCACTCGTCAGGAGAGCTATGAGATTCAGGTGAGGGTCTTATTAATCCCAGAAGGTATATAACAGGAAGACCCAGCCTGCCCAGGCCTTGTGATTTTAAATCTCTGCTGAGGCTCTCCCCTCAAGACAATATTTGCCCCAAACCTGGATCTAGGCATCGAGGGAATTGTTCCTTTTATTCTTTATTAAACTATTAAATAACCCACAGGTTGCGCTTTTCCCTGCTTCTGCTCCTGACAATTGGTGGTTTTAATTTCCTGTGGTGCCTTGGAAGGCCACCATTGTGGGCACCGTGGGAAGTTGGCTGGCTGGTGGTGCCATTGATAGCCCAGTGGCCCAGCAACATAAGAGGCTCACTAATGTAGGATAGGGACCAGAGACACTTTGCTGAAGTGCTCAGTAAAACATATCCACAAGCATTAACACTTCTTCATAGAAATTAATCCCTCATTTGTCAGGGAAAGGAAATGAATGCATTTAAAATGTGATCATGGGAGAGTGTTATCTGACCTGAAATAAATATAAATGAGGTATTTATTTACTGACCCTAAGGCATCTGTGCAAATGCTTCCACTGAAGATGAATTAGCCACGTGCCAAACAAGTAAACCTCCATTTGTCCTTATTTTGAGGGATATGGTTTAATTTTTACCATTGTTCTTCTTCCTGTATAGCCTGCCTACTCATGCTTCTTTAGGCCTCTCAATCTCTCACCACTTGAATAGCAGCTGGGCTTCTGTCAAATGGGAGTTGACCCTCAGAGGGACGGAGAAAAGGCAAAGGTATGCAGTGCTGACAGCCACATAATCTTGTTTGCATGAGAGAAATTTGCCATCATAAAAACTCTCCCCCATCACCCCTGGAGTCTTCATGAAACACTGGAGAATATGTGTTTTTCACTGAGGGCCCATTGGCTCTAAACACGGCATTTCTTCTCAATGTCTTCAGAGGATGGATTTTATACAGTGCTCTCTCTCTCTGTGTGGAGAGAGATACCTCCCATTCATGTCTGCTGTGACTGCTACATTGCATCTGGGAGATGGTAGGCTCAGGCTGAGGGAGGGGTGTTGCCATCTTGTCAAATGAGTCCACATCAGAGGCAAGATTTCAGCCAGAGACGACCTGGTCCAGCGTTTACCTGCTACAGTCCTATACACACTAAGAGCACAATCTAAACCCAAAGTACGCCAGTATGAGAGAATTTAGATTGGGAAGATTTTGGGCTCAGCTGAGCTCAGTGTTAAGTCCCTCACTCTGGCTCAGCCAGGACTTAGAAAGTGGAACTTAACCCAGTGGACCTCCTGCCAGTGCAAATCGCCACAAAAGGGGTGTGGTGGAATGGGGCAAGGAGGGGCTTACACCTACTCCAAAACTTGTTCAGTTCAATCATGTGACCTAGGGCCCAATCCTGTAAGCTCTGGCCCACACTCACCTGCTGGTTCAGTCATCATCAGCCCCTCCCAAAGGTTCCTGAATGGAGTTTGGAATTGGGGTAACTTATACTGATGAAATTATGGGATGCTAGCTTCCCATAGTTAGGATTGCTCTTTAACCTGGAAGTAAGTCCCATTGGGTTAAAGCTATGGTTTTCCCAGTAGTGATGTATGGAAGTGAGAGCTGGACCATAAAGAAGGCTGATTGCCGAAGAATTGATGCTTTTGAATTATGGTGCTGGAGGAGACTCTTGAGAGTCCCATGGACTGCAAGAAGATCAAACCTATCCATTCTTAAGGAAATCAGCCCTGAGTGCTCACTGGAAGGACAGATTGTGAAGCTGAGACTCCAATACTTTGGCCACCTCATGAGAAGAGAAGACTCCCTGGAAAAGACCCTGATGTTGGGAAAGATTGAGGATACAAGGAGAAGGGGACGACAGAGGACGAGATGGTTGGATAGTGTTCTCAAAAATACCAGAACAAAAAAAAAAAAAAAAATTCCTTCCAGTAGCACCTTAAAGACCAACTAAGTTAGTTCTTGGTATGAGCTTTCGTGTGCAGATCTGAAGAAGTGTGCATGCACACGAAAGCTCATACCAAGAACTAACCTAGTTGGTCTTTAAGGTGCTACTGGAAGGAATTTTTTTTTTATTTTGTTCTAACTATGGCAGACCAACACGGCTACCTATCTGTAACTCAAAAATACCAGCATGAGTTTGACCAAACTGTGGGAGGCAGTGGAAGACAGGAGTGCCTGGCGTGCTCTGGTCCATGGGGTCACGAAGAGTCGGACACGACTAAACGACTAAACAACAAAACAAGTCCCATTGGACTCACTGGGTCTAATTTCTGAGTTAGCATGTATAGGATTGTGCTACATTAGCTTAAGGGTTTTTCCCTTCTTGTGGCAATATCATTGCATTATTCTTCCTTACTATCTGCATTTTGAGCTAGGGAAATGTGTTAAACACACACCAACTAATAGAAAGGAATTTCACAGCAAAGTAATGGAATTCACGGTAGATTCTAACAAAATGCCTGTACAGTATGTAACATGCTAGTCTTACCACAGTTGTTGCACACTGATTCGTATCAGAGCAATAGATGAGTTTCAGATTGACCACTTCCCATGCTAAAAGGGTTTCTTGTGGGGAAGGAGAGTTATGTTATTTTGTGTTTGGGGTTAGGATTTAGAATTCAACGAGTCTGACATTCTTTTGGTGAACTGGAGATTATTATTTTTCTATATTACTTCTTAAATTATGACTTTATTTGAAGACCTACCTCTTGATTGTATTGCAAAATGAGTGCAGCAGATAGTCACAACTGCTTTTAATACTTTCAGATAGAAACGTGAGGAATATATCTATTGAAAGAAACTGACAACCCATTCCTGTTTCCTAGAAGTCAATTTCTATGGGTAAGTTCTACAAGCCATATTAACTCAGCACCATAACTAGAGAATTAGGAGTAAGTTAAAATATACGCTACTACACAATATAGATATTTTAACTTACTCCTAATTCTCTAGTTATGGACCATAAAGAAGGCTGATCGCTGAAGAATTGATGCTTTTGAATTATGGTACTGGAGGAGACTCTTGAGAGTCCCATGGACTGCAAGAAGATCAAACCTATCCATTCTGAAGGAAATCAGCCCTGAGTGCTTACTGGAAGGATAGATCCTGAAGCTGATGCTCCAATACTTTGGCCACCTCATGAGAAGAGAAGACTCCCTGGAAAAGACCCTGATGCTGGGAAAGATTGAGGGCACAAGGAGAAGGGGACGACAGAGGGCGAGATGGTTGGACAGTGTTCTCGAAGCTACCAACATGAGTTTGACCAAACTGCAGGAGGCAGTGGAAGATAGGAATGCCTGGCGTGCTCTGGTCCATGGGGTCACGAAGAGTCGTACATGACTAAATGACTAAACAACAACACAATACAGTGGTACTTCAGGTTACAGACGCTTCAGGTTACAGATGCTTCAGGTTACAGACTCCGCTACCCAGAAATAGTACCTCGGGTTAAGAACTTTGCTTCAGGATGAGAAAAGAAATTGTGCGGTGGCGGCGCAGTGGCAGTGGGAGGACCCACTAGCTAAAGTGGTGTCTCAGGTTAAGAACAGTTTCAGGTTAAGAATGGACCTCCAGAATGAATTAAGTTCTTAACCTGAGGTACCACTGTATAGATAATGCCTAGAACCCTGCAAGCATTTTCTAAAGTTATGGCATTTTACGAATAGAAGGTACTGTAAACAATATTCACCTGCCTTCATCAAAACAGTAAAGAAAATAAACAAAGGAATGAAATTGCTTAAATATTGGCTTGCTAAATTACAATATAACAGTTGCTTGCTTCAAGTCAGAGGTCAATGTCTTTTCCCTTTTGCTAAACGCTGGCTTAGGTGAAAGACTATGTATACTGAATTTACTCAGAACAAGGTTTCCATTAGCAGAAATGTCATTGTTTCTACAAGATTCTTTTGCAGTAGTATATGGCAGCTATGCTTACTAGCCTTAGATCTTTCAAAGTGTGTAACTCCCCTTTCAAGCTAAAGTTGCCTTGAACTTAAAATGTCACTGTACATAAGTAGAAACTCTTCCTTTTTAACTTGTGGATTTTTATTACTCCCCCCATTTACAGATTCCTGTTCTTCATAATGTCTGTAACGATCTTTACTATCACATGTGGATTAATAATAATAATAATAATAATAATAATAATAATAATAGATTATTATCTGTACCCCGCCTATCTGACTGGATTTCCCTAGCCACTCTGGATGGCTTCCAGCATATATAAAAACACAGTAAAACATTAAGCCTTAAAAAGCTTCCCTATAACTGGCTGCCTTCAGATGTCTCCTAAAGGTTATATAATTACTCATTTCCTTGACATCTGAAGGGAGGACATTCCACAGTGGGTGGCACTATCAAGAAGGCACTCTGCCTACTTCCCTGTAGCTTCACTTCTTGCAGCAAAGGAAATTCCAGAAAGTCCTCGGTGCTGGACCTTAGTCTCTGGGCTGAACAATGGGGGTGGAGATGCTCCTTCAGGTATACAGGGAATGAAGCCATTTAGGGCTTTAAAGGCTAACAATTTGAATTGTGCTCAGAAACATATTGGAAGCCAATGTAGGTCTTTCGGGACCGGTGTTATATGGTCTTGGTGGCTGCTCCCAGTCACCAGTCTAGCTGCAGGGGCATGCAGATACTTACAAAGTGTGTATCAGCCTCCTGTATCATGCTGTTGTGGATAAGCAACTGTGCAGACCTAGGATGCTTCTAGACTGTTAGTATTTTTGGGTGGGATGCAATCACATGCCAGCAAATGTAAGTTGCAGAATTACAGTTGATTGGGAGATCTTGTGCATCAAATCCACTTCCCCCGAAGACTGATCTTTCTGCCATTAGGAAGGTAACGGGAAATGCACTGGATAACATGTAGGATAACATTTGCTTTGATGCAAGATCATCTAAACTTGGTCGCCCCGATGGATGACCTTTATCAGGAGGAAGGCGGTGTGTGTTTGTGTGTGAAAAGTGTGACGCTGTTATTCTTTCCTGATCTCTCCATGGCCTTTGACACCATTGACCATGGCATCCTCTAAAACCAGCTCTGTGAGATGGGCATAGGGGAGAAACCTCATTCCTGCAAACAAGTCAGAATGAATGTTTGTTAAGTGGCCAATATCATCTAATCTCCCTACAAGAAAACCTGGATGGAGGCTCAGTAAACAGGTCATCTGGAAGTGCCTTCTGACTGATAACTGTAACTTTCTTCCTGTGTTTAATTGATACTTTCCCAGAAAGTGATATACAGCCAAAATTTAAATGCAGATATGTTTTTGGTGGAACTTACACTGAACTGGCAGCTGTACCCACATGTGCAGATGTTTGATGGGGAACTCTACCTGAATAGGGGTGCTGTGCTCATAATAGCTGAGTACACTGCTCACCAGGTGGTCAAATGTTGCTGGCTCTGATAGCGCTGTTCAGCAGACTGACTGACTGAATTCAGGGCATGTGGCTTCTTTGTTCCTTCCCAAAAAGTGAAGAGAAGGGAAGCAGGTGTGCACAAGAGCACCTCTAGATTGTAAGCCTTGTGTTTTCTCCACTCAGTGTTCCCTGAATGACACTTTTAAAGCAATGGAAGCACCAGTGGGAATTGTCACTAGTGTAACTATTTTTTAAAATAATCAAATTCATTTCATACATGAAAGTAAAATCAATTTAAAAAAATTACTAAATAGACAAAAGGCAAGTAGAATTTAAACTTCCTTTGCTGCACTGGAGGGCTTGGGTTGTTATGGTGTTGTTGGGAATCTTTTCTCCTGGGTAACAATGTAAGGGTGTATGTTTCTGACAAAAGCTTTCCCAACAAAATGTGGAGTGATTCAAAGCCAAGGTAAAGGGGTCTTATGTCAGAGGGAGCTTTCTTAGTTGCTAGACCTCTGCAGTCACAGTTTAATTAATTCTTTCCATTGAGAAAAGGATGCTATTCATGTTTTAGCGTATTGACAGCGACAGCTCCAAGTGCAAGTATTCAACACATTGTGTGGGAGACCACAGAATGAGATCTGCTCCACTTTTTATGAAAAGCAGCACAATACCATGAGGATAAAAGAGCTATGAACCTGATCTGTCCTTGTGGATGTTGTTATCAAATCAAGCTTGTTTACACATTCAGTATATTTATGTGCATAGATGGTATCCTTTTATAACTCAGACACTAGGTGGCACTGGACTTAGTTGTACCTAGGTTGAGTCAGGAGTTTCTTGTTCTACACTTGTTTAGGAAAGTTATTGTGCAGTTAGTTTCCTGACTAGTGTGCTTCCTAAGCCTTCCATGACTCCATGCATATTTTGTTACCCCACCCCAAATATCTAAGTGAGAGATTCTGGGGGTCCCAACACATACCTTGGGTTTGGTTTCATTGAAATGAAGGTGGCTCTTGGGCTCTGATGTAGCAGATGGACCTGGTGGCTTCCTTTTTTCTGTCGCAGCAGATTTGCAGCACTCCAAATCCAGCTCATTTGAGAGGAAAGAATCAGCGGGGAGGCCTGTCACACTCCACAGTCCCACTGGCATACCATGAAAGTTCTCACTGCACCCGTGGCATTGAAGAGGTTTCAAGATGGCAGTATGTGCCTTGTTCAAAATGGTGGTATTCTACAGGAACCAATGCAGCTATGTTCAGAATAGCTGCATTGACTCCTGGGGGGCAAACCAGTTGGAACAAGATGGCTCGTTTGTGAAGTACCAGTTAGCAACTGCTCTAGGCACCTCCTACCACTCAGTTAGTTTCTTCTGCTTCAACCGCCAAAAAAAGAAAAGAAAAGAAGTGACGGTAGCAGTACAAGTGGGAGGACAGTGGCCAGAGTCAGGAAGGATGGAAGAAGGAGGTAGGAGGACATGAATGGCGTGGCAAAATTAGGGCCAGACTAGCCACGCGGTGAAGTGAGACAGTTGCCTCAGGGTGACAGGCTTCAGATAGCTGGGAGGGGCAGCAGATCCAGCACCGCCGGCCACCTTTCTGTGCTTGTTGGCCTCCTCACCCTGCATGCCCACTGTGTGTCCACTGCCCTGTGTCGACTGCTGCTGCCGGCTGGGAGCAGATGGGGCATGAGACAATGGGTGTGTGGGTGGGATGCAGTGGGTGTGCACAGCAGAGGAGGAGGTGCGGGGGTGGGGGTGGTGGTAAACAGTCTAAGGCCAGCCCTGGATGAAATGTCTCCTTCTGGATGAGTACTGTACTGTGTCAGCGCATCTCAGAAGGGCTCACCTAGTTTTAGAACTTCTCCCCTGTCCACTTTCCTGAAAACATTATCCTCTCACCCAATGAAGAGGGTGATTTTCTCCTGGTTTCTAGCAAGGGGAAGGAACCCATCTGATCTTTTCGGGGGGTGGGGGTTGCTGCTTATTTTCCTGGATCTCGCAGGAAATGTGCGTGTTGGTAAACTGTGGATAGAGAGCCAACTGCAACTCCTGGGCTGCCTCCCTGAAAGAGGTGCTTGCTTCCAGGATACGCAGGCTGATGGGAAACTGACCCACAAAACCACCCCTATTTTTTTATTACTACTAAAAATTAGCTCAACTCTAGTTTTTAATTAAGCAGATGAGGGCAATGGATTGCTTAATAATAATAAAAATGCTGCAGTTTATGCAAATAACCCTCCCTGATTTCTTACAATGCAGTCATTTTCAGTAATTCTAAGCTTCCACCATAAACATCTTTTCCTTCAGGTCCAACAATCAACACTTGTTATTGTTGGGTTGTTTTAACACAAGACTTTGCCAAAGAAATCTTCATTTTAGTTTGCTTGTGATAGTATTATTACCCCCTAAGAAAACAAATAGATAAAACAGCAACACAGTTAGTGTTTAGATCTCCCCATACACACCACGCCAATTGCAGTTCAGGTGCCTCAAGGTGTTGAGAGGAGAACACACTATTTTTGTAAGTGGCAATAGAAGGCAGCAGACATTAAGCCAGAGGAAGTCTAGGAAGATTTCCTCCTCTGATCAGAAGGTGAGATAAGCTTGAAACTCTACCTGTCAGGAAGGGTCTTTATCCCAGTAGAAGGATCCTGAATACAAACACATCTAGCTAATGAATCTTCGCCTTTTCTCAAAAAGTGAAAGGTTTTAAAGTGTCATCACTGTGAATAAAGCCAATATGCCAATATCAGAAGTCATGCATTGTTCATTAGACTTATAGGAGAAATAGCTCTCTCCTGACTCTTTCTAAAATAAGTAATGGTGACTTGTAGGGATAGACAAATCTGTTAAGTTTGTTTCTCCAAGTTTCTCATTTTTTTCAGTCTTAAATTGAAGTCTTGGGATATTCGTTCAGGGGCAGTTCCAAGAGTTTGAGTGTTTTTGTGTAAACACAGAACACTTATAACTGAACCCTCACATAAGATGTGATTGTCCAGTAAAATGTATTTTATTGGGTATTTGTGTGCGCATGCTTTCTCTTTCTCTCTGCAAAGCTTGGGCTGATATAACAATGGAGACTGGTGACAGTTCCATAAATTGCATTAGGATTGCAGGGGAAAGCCTTCCTCTTAACAAAGGGATAATAAGGTAGCAGTTTAATAGGTTGCCCTGTGTTCAGAAATACCAACAAGCTTTAAGTATATGCTTAAGGACAGTCCTGAGAATAGCTGGATTTAAGCATATATTTAAATTAGGCTGGAGTGGAGGAGATGCTGGATTATATAGTGGACACAAGCTATTTTTATCCTTCTGTTGTGGAGACCAACTTGATATGTATGGCCCATAAATTCCAATGGAATGTCATTTACAGCTCTGGAATTCCAAATGGATCAAAGTGAACAAGGGTGCAACAACTGATACAATTTAAACAATAAGATAGGCAGATGCATTACTGGCTCTAAAATCCAAGTTCTGTCGCTATTTACTTTTTTCTCCTTTCCATGTTCTATAAACCTTAAAGTAATGGTTTTTTTTTTAAAAAAATAATGATACTGCCATTTTGATGGGGCTCTTTCTCTTGTTTCCCTCCCTGTCAATAGGTTTCATGTCCTATTAACATGGCCGCTAATCTTTCTGCCCTTTCACTAAGCATTGTAAGTAAGTCCCACCACAGCTGTTCCATATAAGTTTAATCTACCTTACTATATATACGTACGGATGAGAAACTCCAAATGCCAGTTTCTGCTCAGATGTTAGCAGAAAGACATAGTGGCCTTGACCTTTCACGTAACTTTGTTGGACATGAAAGGTGGCAATCCCAGATTCTCAGCCACATAAATTTCATGCCTGTTACATCAGCTGCTCTAGTGTAGAAGAGTACATTATCCCCTCCTTCTGACATCTTCATTTGCCTACAGAGCTATCCTAGCCTGGCTTCAGGCAACCAGGCTTTTCCCAAGAAAAGCTTTTCCACATGGAATCTCTTCAGAGAACCTTGTTCCACTGCATTCATCCCATTTGTAGGTTACAAAAGCTACTACATACAGTCTGTATCTACCCAGTACAAGACTCCATGTGGATGTGATCCTGCAAAAACTGGTACTGGGTAAAGTAGTAATCTGTCCTGTATGGGATGAGAGGCCCCTCTCTCTTTACCACATCTACACTTTTGTCCTCCTCCCTTTAATTCTTTTTTTTTTTGGGGGGGGGGGGAAGCCAGCAAAAAAGGCAGAGGTGGTTGCCTTAGGTGTCAGGTGCTAAGGGACAGGGGACCAGTAGTAAGTTGTTGGCAGACAGAGCTGGGTTTGCCATCTGGCCCCTAAACCATCCTATTGCCCTTCGCTTTGGTAGCGGATGCTGTGCTGTCCCTAGTGCTGAAGTTAAGTTTCAGTATCAGTCCAGCTGGCTTCTATATGTGGAAACGGGGAGGAGTCTCTATCTCAGCCTTTGCCTTCTGGGCTGTGCTTATCTGGAAACTCCCACTTTATGAACTTTCCCGGGAAGACCCAGGCACAGAAGGTGGATTTAGATGATGAACCTGTAAGGCAATGCTTGTTGTAGTGATATCTCTCTTTAGAGTGGTGATCTGTTATTCAGTGCTGTGTCATCTACCTCACAAGGCAAGTATGCAAGTATGCAGAGGTAGCTTAGGAAATCTGTTCTAGAACCAGAAAAGTCTAAGCATCCATATGCTTGCTCATTTCCTAGTAGTGTCACTACATCCATCACCAACTCTATTATTTATCTGAAACCTTCTTGCAAAGGTTGCTGCTATGCAAAGTTAGATTCACCACCACAACGTGGGCTCCAGGAGTCCTAGGGGGTGTGCCTGCTTCTGAGCCAGTGTGAGCCACATCACTTTGACAGAAGCGCGTTGGGCTTGAGAAGTGGTCAGAAGCCAAGTGCAGTGCCAGATTGAACCCTGTGGAGGCTCCTCGGCAGTCAATTATGTAGTTCAGCATGCAATTCTGTCTTATATTTTAGCCCCAGCAACTTGGGGGTATGATATACAAATTACATTAGGAAAACTCATTTGGGTATTTTCTATCTCTGCAAAGTTCCAGGAGCATTGTGGGAGGTAGCAAAGAGGAGGTCTCTCTATCAGAAATTTATTGACACAGCTAAGGCTGAATTCTCACACTAGCCTGTTCTTCTTCAATGGGCATGACAACTGATGCCACATAAGTTAAGCCACACATATATAATTTTTAAAGTATGATCACACATATTTTTAATCTGTGGTATATTTAGATTTTCTCTCAATCCCTATAGGGAGATGCAGTGTGATGCAATTTTATGACGAAGAGTTACTTTTGATTTCTTAATCCCTTGAAATGTAGTACTGTATGTGTTAGATGGTTTACATGTTTGATGTTAATTGAGGGGAAGCAGATGGAATCTGTCAACATCAGAAAAGCACTGCGCTAAAGCCTCTGAGCCAGTAAAGAGATTCTTAGCCTGTATAAAAACACTGCATGTAAACTATTATATCAGGACTGCCTTTCTCTTGCAATTTGACATAACACAGCCTTAATCAACTATGTCATTAATAGCAGCATGTTTAAATGCATTATAACTCTCTTGCTAAGCTGCCAGTCATCAGTAAAACATTGTCAAAATGGCCCTTCCCAGAAGACCACCTGGTCATTCCAACATTATGGTCCTGTCCACATTACAGTATTTTGATTGGCTGTTGTGGTGACAAAGAATCATGCAAATTTTAGTTATGTGGAAGGCTGTGAATTGTCTCTAAGCCACGGTTCCCTGAGAAGTGGGAGTAACCAGTTCAAATCTGTAGTATGGCTATGCCCAAACTGGTTTTGTGGCTTTTCTTGGATCATGGTGGTACCAATGATCACAGGGCATAAAGGGGCTGAGGACTGGGCTTAACATTGATACATCATTGAACCTATTCCTGTGATTTCCATGGGTGGAAAGAGTACACCTATAACTGCAGAACAGGCTGTGGACTTTCTCTGTACACACCCCATAAAAACAGTTCCCCTTGAAGTCATGGTGCTATGGTGACCAACACACAGGACTCACACTTCCCAGCATTCAATCAGAAGCCCTTATACCTCTCCCTAAGGCTGAGGCCAAAGTCATACATTCAATTCACTATGATACCATTTTAACAGCCATGGCTTCTTCCAAAGAATTCTGGAAGCTGTAGTTTGTTAAGATTTCTGGGAGTTGTTAGAAGACCCCTCTTCCCCTCCCCGAGCTCCCAGACTCTGTAACTCCCTCCCTTGAGAAGTGTGACTGGCTCCCTCCTTGTTGTCCTTCTGCCAGCAGGCTTTTGGGAACTGACTGTTTTTCACGACAGGGGTGGTGTCATGTTGTTTTATGCAATTATTGGTATGTGAATGCTGCAGTTTTGTTAAGGGTGCTGAGAGTTGTTATATTGGTAGAATTGACAGAAAACTAGTAGTAAAAAATTGAACTATGGAATGATAAAGGATTTATAAGAATAGAGATGCAGAGGGGGAAATCGTTATATTAAGATCCACAATGGGGGGAGGGAAGTCAAAGGGGATTTTCTGTTTATGTTTTTATTTTGTTTGCATATGTAAAATAGAAAATGAAAAACTAAAATTTAAGTAAGTAAGTAAGTAAGTAAGTAAGTAAATAAATAAATAAATAGAGTGGCTGGGGCAACCCAGTAAGATGTGTGGGCTATAAATAGTAAAATTATCATTATGGAATGGGACATCCCTATTTCCAACTGAGAAATGTTAGAGGGTATGCATTACCCCCACAAGGGAATGGAAACATATTTTCATAAAATGGGCATTTGCTAATGTATTAAGAAAGGTTTATGTATTAAGGTGTGCATTAAGAAATAAGGGCTACACATTACTAAAAAATGAAAAATGCACCGTTAAAAAGAGGACTGAAAGGAACAACAATTTGTATAAAATTTGCATATTATGATCTATATTTACAGTTGCAGATTTAGTAATAATTACCATAATAATTTACAATATGAATACAATGCATTTTATCCTATTGGGGAAGACTGTTTCTCCTGAGGCTGCTGCCCAGGCAATGGACAACTTCAAGGCCTCCATTCTCCTTCCTTATGGTTCTTTATCTTCAATCTGGACTTGGACTTGATAGCTCTTCAGAGAGAAGACTCCTTCAAATAAATAATGTCCTCTGGCAGCCCTTCAAACAGAGGACGGCCTTTCTGAACACATGACCACCCAAAAGACAATCCAACAGCAGATGCAATATTTAAGGCTGTTGCTGTATGCAGGGACAGTTTGTAAGGAAAAATGATAGATATGAATGCTCAGTTTAACTATTTTGCCCTGAATAATATTGCTCTACCTCCTTTCTGAATAGCATGGCCTTAGAGATGACTGTTTTCACACCAAATTACAATCTATTATCTCAAAGATGAGGTGCGGTAGGATTGTTTATTTAAACGGAGAGGCTCCCAGAGCTTTTTATAGCTCTTTGAATTCTTGTAAAGTAGACAGTTTTCTGAACAGCGGAGCCATTACTCTGTGGCATCACACAAAACAGCATGTTTGGTAAACAGAAGGAAAGAATGGGAATAAGCTCTCACTTCCTGGGCCTTTTTGAATGCATGACTGGATTTCGCTAGTCCAAAGCCAAAACAAGAGCCTCATGGGTCTCAGAAACAATTTATGCTCTGACAATGTGCTCCTCCTATGCAAGTCTTGTTCTAAGTGGAAATACTGAAGTAGAAAAAATAGGTCTCAACATAGTTCTTTCTTGACAAATCCCTGCAATTTGGATGGTTTCTTACTAATTTGATGCTGATTTAGATCTTTACAGGAATCACGATGCCAGGGACTGGCAGGCTGCTGATGAGTGTGTGTTGGGGGAAGGGTGGCTTGAGTTTGGCTGAGGAGAGGGGGTTAGTGGTTTCTGGGGAACTGTACTGGCCAGAAGGCAAGAGTCGGAGGCGGAGAAAGCTTCAGAGCTGGAGGGTGGAGTGCAGGATGGGGGGAGGGAAGGAAGAGGAGGAAGGAGCAGTGGCGTAGCGTGGGGGGTGCAGGGGGGCCCGGCTGCACCGGGCGCAACATCTGGGGGTTAGGGTTAGGGGGCACAAATCCACGGGTTAGAGGGCGCAAATCCACGGGTTAGGGGGTGCAAATTACTTGCCTTGCCCCGGGTGCTGACAACCCATGCTATGCCACTGGGAAGGAGCAGGTCAGACACGAGAAGGGCCATGTGCTTCTCCACCCTCTCTTGCACCACTGTCTTCCAGAACCAGGAGGCGTTTGAAAGGGGATGAGCAGAGGAAGTTTCCATGCAGGTGTAGACTCCAGCTGCACTTGTCGGGGGAAGGTACACAAACTGGTGGAGGGGTTCCCCATTTCTGCAACTGCTCCATAGAGCGTTGACTTGGGAATGGCTGCCTAGAACCTAGACTGGTGGGCGTAGGTATCCAGAGATGTCGAAGCAACTGTGTCATCTTTGACAAGAAAGAGTTAACTATCTCTCCTGGTGTTCTTGGACTCCCATCAGCTCAACCAGTGTAGCCAATAGCCATGGATGATAGGAGTTGTAGCCCAGCAACATCTCCAAAGCAACACACTTAGCTTCCGCTGATCTACTGGTGTTCAGAGAGTGGTTTTCCCCACCCCTACCTGGAGATGTCAGGAATGGAACCTGAGACCAGGAGATGTGGTGAGGCAGCAGTGCTCACTTGATCTTTGCTCAGGAATGTTGCTGGTGCTCATCAGGAGATGAGGGCAAAGCCAAACAGTAGCAAGGTTGGCATGGTGTAAACACACCAGCTGAGCCAAACTGGTGCTCCTTACCTCTCCCATTCTACCCCCTGGTAAGCAGCAGTAATACAATTGACTGGTGGTCAAGTGAACCCCACCAGCACAACACACCATCTGCTACTGCCCAGGGCATCAAAGTATGTGCTGTACCACTGAACTACCTCTCCATAAGGAAATCATACAAAAATACATCAGTTAAAACTCCCTGTCATTCAACATATTTTGCCTTAATTCTTGAATAAAATTGTTGCATTTTCATATTCAGGCATAGATAATAGATGGATATATCACTTCCTTCCCTAAAGATCAGCATATAAAGACATCTATTTCAATAATGTTCAAATCTCCACACTTCAAAGAAAACAAACTTTAAGCCACACTTAATAAGGGTAAGACTAAAATTGGAACAGCATTCTAGTTTCCAAGGACACTTAAAATCATTTCCCTAATTGTCCTTGGCAATCTTTTCATTATAGGTACCAACATTAATTATTGATGTACTGCCAGTTTTTTTAAAATCCATTATGCCTTCCTCACACAATAGGCATTTTAATCTCCAAGCATTCTTTGCAAGGGCTGTATCTATAGCAGGAGTAATTCACATTTACAAGTGTTGCCTAGATGGCTTCTACTATGTGGAGCACTCAATTGTTTGGGGATTGGATGGGATGAAGCCAACATTGATAATGCTGTAAAATATGCTATAAAATAGTCCTTTTCAAAGGGAGATTTTATGCCTAGATTAGTATCAGTGTTTAATTGACAGCCTCTTCAGTTAATTTATTACTGGGGTTATTGTGGCAGGAGGGAGAATTTGTACAAAGGCATTTGTGTTATGCCTGACTATCACTATCAAAACAAAGATGGCAGGGTATGGTGCCCAAGGTGGGTGGGTGGGGGGAATCTCTCTGCATTTCCATGTAAGTACATGAATTTTCTTTTATGACTGTCAAAGGGAAGAGAGAATTTTCACAACAATGCAACATTTTCAAAGGAGAGCAGGCTGAATGTGTTTGTTTTCAGATCCCTATTGAAAGAAACTCTTAGTTGAAGGCTACAGTTCAGCCTTTGTTGCATGAAAACACAGAGAGGGAGAAATTGCCAATATGCACTCTCATAGGTGCACACACACAAAGTCAGATAAAAAGAGAAACATTGCTGGAAGCCTGCAGCCAAATAATTGACTGGTTAGTTCAAACTGATTCAACCCATGCTGCTCCCACAACATCTTTTGGTCCTTGCCATCCCCTTAGTGTTGCCATGTCACAATATGGCAGGGAGGGTAGCAGACACGACTGGCATATTTCCCTTGCCATGGTTTAAACTGTAGAGTAGGGGTAGACAACCTGTGGCCCTCCAGATGATGCTGGACTCCAGATCCCATCATCCCTTATCATTGGCCCTGCTGGCTGGAGATGATGGGAGGTACAGTCCAATAACAACTGGAGGGGGACATGGGAGAATGATCTGAATTGCAAATTTGGAGAGAAAGACTGGGATATGGATGTGGCAAAGCAAGCCCTTCACGTCAATCTCAGCAGGATGAAAGTCTATCATGGATGGTTACTAACACCATGAAAATCAAACATGACATATAACCAGAGGAGTATCTAGGGGTTAACCAGGTTGGTCCCCACCAAGGGAATCATATAATTGTAGAGATGGAAGGTACCATGAGGATCATCGAGTCCAACCCCCTGCAACACAGAAATCTCAACTAGTTCATCCATGACAGATGGCCATCCAACCTCTGCTTGAAAATCTCCAGGGAAGGAGAGTCCACAACCTCCTGAGGGAGACAGCTCCACTGTCGAACAGCTCTTACTGCCAGAAAGTTCTTCTTGGTGTTTAGTTGGAATCTCTTTTCTTGTAACCTGAATCCATTGGTTTGGGTCCTAGCCTCTGGAGCAAGCTTGATTCATCCTCCATCTGACAACCCTTGAGATATTTGAAGATGGCTATCATATCTCCTCTCAGTCTTCTCTTATCCAGGCTTTAGTCAATTCCCTCAACTGTTCCTCATACAACTTGGTTTTTAGACCCTTTTTATCATCTTATTTTGCTATCATTGCCAGCCTCTGTAACATCACTCTGCCAAGCCTTCTCTTACTTATTGGGCAATGCACATTCTGAATATAGTGCAAAGATTGCAACCCGTAGCAACACCACAATGATATTTCTCTCTCGTTTGGGTCTTTTGCATGGTTGGAGAGCAGTGCCGACTTGACTAGACAATGTAAAAATCCTGTCTTTTGCTCCTCCCCCTTTGGCTTCTGATCCTGCCCACCCCGGCATGAGATCCTCAGAAGCTTGTCTACAAGGGAAGGCAGCCCTTCGCCAAAAAGGAAGTTCCTCACCCCTGACTTACACCAATGATTAGAAATAATCCATTAGCTTGGAGGAGCTTGGCATTCCTCCGGAATAACAATTTGCCAGATGTTGAGTGAGCTTATACAGCTTTCTGCCCTGTTCGCCATGTTGCCGGCTCTTATATTATTTGCGCTCTCTAAATCTTGCCCATTTTGGAAATGCACAAGATAAGCTTCCCTATCAAATGTAGGAAGAGGGCTGTGCCCATCAATTTATGGGTCCCGTCTATTGCAGAGGCCTAGAATTCCACAAGTGCGTGCTTCTTAACCTGAAATGTGTGGCAGGTCACTCATTCTGTGTGGAGAGTTCCCCAGCAGACATTGCCGGCATTTCTCTCATCAGTGGTAAATATCTGGGAAATCACTCTCCACATTTTTTGGCACAGTAAATCTTGCAGCCAGCTATGTTTTAGAGATAAATTACAGCACATTCAACTGCTATTCAGTCCAATGCATCTGCATTGTATATTTTTAAAGCAAACTTTGCAAAGAGCATTAATGCCAAAGGATAGGCCATATATTAACTGTGTTTACTAATCCAGAAAAGATCCGGCTTTCTCATTCATGGGGATTTAGGATTGTTATCAGTGATTAAAGTAGGTTTATTGCTTGAAATACTAAGCTATATTGTTGACGACTGATTATTTTAGAAGAAACAAACATACCAACATTTCTTCTTCTTATGTATGCACAATTAGTCTCGAGGGGAAGCAGAGAAATATCACAGGGTTTGGTAACAGTTTTAACCATTCTGAAAAATAAGCAAGCTTGTGGCCATATGAAACTATTGTGTGATTGTTCTGCCTTGAAATCAGGCTGAATATAAGGTTGACATCTTGCAACATGGACCCCACACATAGACTTGAAAACATGAAGGCTTTCAACCCTTTAAAGACCAATGGTCCAGAGTCAGACCAATGGCTCAGAATTGACTGGCAGCAAAGGTTCACATAATTGTGTGAAGCAATTTCCCATAATATAAAGCATGTTTGTATGTTATATTCACTAATATTTGCATTTGTAAACACACTTTAATAGATGCATCTTTGTACACATTACTTGACTGGAGAACTGCACTGGAAAATTCAGAGAAGTGTGATTTTCAGAAGATGTGTTTGGTTTGTGTGTTATTCTGGAGTGTGTGAAATAGGTAGGTTCACCTTTTAATGAGAACTGAATTGAATTCCCCCTCCCATCCTTAGCTGTTCCCTAGCAATAGCAGAGTTTAAAGACAGATAGGAAAAAAGCAGCACAGTAAGCTCACATTTTATGCAAGAGTTGGGTTCCAGGGGTTCACGTGTAAATGCAAAACTGCATAAAACCAGGAACCCCCAGAACTGGGATCCCTGCAAGGTGGAGGGCTGCTTACCTACCTTTGGGAAGGTGGTGCAAAGGCTCTAGGATTCTTAAAGCCAGGTAAGCCTGGATCACAGTTATGTATTGATGGGGTAGTGGGAAGTAAATAAACAGAGAGTGGATTTATTCCCCCCATCCACCCATGCAAAGCTGCAATTGTGTAAATTAAATAAGCATAAGATGCAGGCTTACTGTACATCCTTACAGTACATCCCTCTTGAGAAAGATGTTTGCACCATGGCAGCAGAAACTAATTGATAGGACTAGGCTGCTGTCCATAGCATGAAGTTCTTTTGAAGCAGGACTACTACAGCAACTCTTGCCAGCCATTTTAGAAATGGGGAGGGGGGGTTGTTCTCTCATCTGATGCCCTCTTCTAACGCTTCTGTTATAATCTAGCTGAAACCAAGTGTTAATTCCTTTAAAATGTAACTATGTTACAATACAGATCAACATTACTGCGTAATTTGAAATTAAAATAATAGGAGGACAAGCAGGCAAGTTTTGCTTGGCATCTGCTGTTGTGTCCTATTGAATCTGGCAAGCCCTCATCTAAGCAGGCACAAGGCCATCCTCAACAGATGGCCATGAGCTGAGCCTGCCAAAAGACCATGTATGATCATCAGACGTGTTTGCTAAGGGCAGGATTCCAGGCTGGGAATGTTGAAATTGTTTTCTATCCCAAGCTTACATGCCTATGGCTAAAAGAGCCATACATTCGCTGCCATCCCCCCCCCCTCTCTCTCTCTCTGATGGGCAACCCGTCGAAATGATAAAATTGGTTCCATGATCAGAGGATGTGGCAGGTGATTATTAGCATCCTGGGAAAGGATGAAGATAAAAGCTATTAACAGCTTCAAGTGTTCCACTCCCTTTTGGGATCTTTGAAAGACTTCATGGCATTGGCTTCTAAAGCAGCCAAACCGGATGGTCTAAACTTGTTACACAGCTTTAACTACCAGGGCCAGATAAAGGATTGGGGGGGGGGGAGCCAGTAATGACCATTAGGTGTTCTGGTATATAGGGACAAGTCCATAGTGCAGCCTGTATGCTAGCAATTTGGAGTGTCAACACACAGCCAGATAAACCTGCCCTATTGTGAGGAGTCCAGTCCCCGGCTTGATAACACAGTGAGCGCAGTGAATGACAAATGATGCTTTATTGTCAAACAAATAGATAGCTCTGGACATCTTTAACACAGCCTCCACCATCATCAATCAAGATGACCCTTCCCTGGGAGCTGGCTGCAAACCTTCCTTGGGAGCTAGCTCATTCATGACACCTATAAACCTATGACTCTCCAAATCTTTTTGGACTCCAACTCCCATCATTTCCAGCTAGCATGGCCAGTGGTCAGGAATGTCAAGAGTGCTTGTCCAGCAGTTTCTGGAAACCAACAGGTTAGCCACCCCTGCTGTAAACTCTAGAAAGTTGATTATACAAAGTACAGTATTGCAACTGCTTTTCAAAATAAATCCTGCCCGGATGTGCTCTAGATCTTATTCTATCACTCATAAAGTTTGTCTTTGGCTATTCTTAATCTGTTTTTGTCTTCATCTTTCCAGCTGATTCTTAGATTGTTTTGATTGGTAGGGGCTTTGATTAAAAAATAAAACTGGCACAGTAGAGATTGAGGAGAACTTCAGAAAGGGAAGATAGAATTTAAGATCCATTTCCTGCCTGGAGAATCGATTGCATACTTATGCACATGAAAAAAACCACACATCCATTTGTTTAGGCATGCCTGCAGATCATTCTCTGACCAAGTGTTTAGCAAATCATGTGTGCTGGAGTGGGGGAATGTACATCTATGCTAAGAATTGCTTAACTCATCACTGAAATGTGTAATCACCTCACCATGAGTTGTGGCACCTCTTCAACAATGTGCAGCAGAATAGCACAGCAATTTAGGCCAGGAAGTAAGGAATGCCACATTGAATGAAACCCCCTGGAGGGGTGCTAAACTTGGCCAAGCAAGCACTGACAGTATTGGGGAGAAATCTTGGGAGAGGGCAAAATAAGGGTGAAGTAGATCTTGATAGTCAAATTCCCATTTCACATATTAAACTGTCTATTCCCCAAAAGAATGACCCTTTTATCTCCCACTATCAAGTTGGTCCTAAGTTATTATCTTCTCCAAAGCAAATTATGCTGAAATAAGATTTAGATCCAGCTAATTATATTCATTGTGCAGTCTTCCTTAATTTAAAATTCTAATTTAAGGTTGGATTATTATTATTATTATTATTATTATTATTATTATCAAGTTGTAAATGCAATTCAGTGCAAAGGTAAGCCTACCAAATCAAGACTTTCCAAAACAATACATGAAATTCACAGTAGTTTCGCAGTGTCATTCTTCAGCCAAGTAAAGTATGCAATAATGCATGTACTAGAGTAAAGTGTGTAAATATCAAGAGAAAAGGTGTAAAATGTGTATATTAGGCAAAATTACATATAAAAATGTGTGCATTAGAAGAAATCCATACTCAAATTGGTTTAAGACTGGAAAAATAAGAAATAAGTCACAGATTAACTTAGCATAGGCTGTGTGTAGGTGTTAGGAGAAGTGAAAGGTTTCCCCACCTGTGAGCAGTACAGTGGTACCTTGGGTTAAGTACTTAATTCGTTCCGGAGGTCTGTACTTAACCTGAAACTGTTCTTAACCTGAAGCACCACTTTAGCTAATGGGGCCTCCTGCTGCTGTGCCGCCACTGGAGCATGATTTCTGTTCTCATCCTGAAGCAAAGTTCTTAGCCTGAAGCACTATTTCTGGGTTAGCGGAGTCTGTAACCTGAAGCATATGTAACCTGAGGTACCACTGTTCCAGTTACAGATAGGTAGCCGTGTTGGTCTGCCATAGTCAAAACAAAAAAAATTCCTTCCAGTAGCACCTTAAAGACCAACTAAGTTAGTTCTTGGTATGAGCTTTCGTGTGCATGCACACTTCTTCAGATGAAGAAGTGTGCATGCACACGAAAGCTCATACCAAGAACTAACTTAGTTGGTCTTTAAGGTGCTACTGGAAGGAATTTTTTTTTGTTTTGACTGAGGTACCACTGTAAAAATTAATTGGAAGCCTTCCTTATCTGTCCTGTGTAAGTAGGCTTCATTGAGATAGAAATGGTTGACTAACAGCTACAAGGCAGAAATTCAACCGGAGATGCCTTTCCTGGTATAGAGATAAGATGTGATGATGGAATCTGTCACCTGTTTAGTTTTGGGCTGTGACGCAGGAGTTCAGGAGACTGCTGTGCAGGCTTGTTATTTCCCCTTAGCAATGGCTAGGATAAAAATGATTTTAAAGAAAGCAGCAGAAAGCGTATGAGACCCTAGATTCAAAAGCAGCCAGATTCTATTGGAGTTCCTGCTGTGGAAACTTCAGAGGGTCCCTCTAGGTTTTCTCGGCTAGGACTCTATGGTCAGAAAAAGCGAGCAGCATTTTGTACCAGCTTTGAACATTTTTCAAAGTTCTGAACATTTCCAAGGGCAGCTGCATGCATTATGGAAAACACATTCAGATGTGCCGAAGACACATGTAGCCATTGTCCCTAAAGTAAGGATGCATATAGTAAAATACAATGCAGATGTTTCACACACCGTCCTTGTCAAATTGCAAGACCTTATTTCATTGTATTAAGCAGAAATATGTCTCTGTGGCTGCAAGTGATTGATGGCGACTTCTGCTGCAGTGGCTTCCATACAGCCAAGGCAGTACTGCCATCTAGCGGTATGGTAGCTGCCTTCTAAAAGCTTTCCTCCATTTTTTTTTTTAAATAAAAACACCCTATCATTAATGATCTGTGGCCAGGCCTGCATGAACACATTATTGTCCAATCCTCCTGTAACCTAGTAAAAGAAATCAGAGACACCACATGATATGTCTAGTGTGACAGGCAATAGGACATAACTCGCATTGCAAGTGTGGATGGTATTGAATATGTTGCTGACAGCAGCAGCATCTGCGATAAAATAACGGCCGGCTAGACACACTCCAAATAGTTTGAACTTCCTTTCCTGTCTGGCCTGCATGAGAGTCTGGAGCTGTTTATATGGAAGTAATTTCATGTCACTCTTGGAAACAGATTTGATTATTACACACTTCTGAATGAGGAGCTGAAGTCATTTCTGCACCAGTCACCACAATGATGATGATGCCGAAAGGATCTTTCCTCAGATCAGAACTGGCAATTGCCTTGTGCTTATTATTTATTTGTTTTATTTTACATATGTGCCCACCACCCCACCTCCCCAGCAGATGTTCTCCAGCGCAGCTGGCATGATTTACTTATTTATGTTCAATATTTGTAAACTGTTTTAATAGTTAAAAAAAAAGAAACACCCATGTGATATACAAGAGAAAAAGCATGCAATACATGATACCATGATATAAAAACAGGATGAAATACCTTCTTACAGTTGCACAGTGACCAGTAATATATGTGACCAACATTGCTACTCTTGACAATGCTTGGGTTAACGAAAACATTTTTCGCATAGGCTGAAAACATAAAATCGTCATGAGATGTATTTTTAAATTTATAAATGCTGGAAATGTATAAATAAATACTGCTGTATAGTAGTTTCCATTTCCATTTCTAGTGACTATTTCCGTTGCTAGTGATTTGTTGTTGTTGTTGTTTAGTCGTTTAGTCGTGTCCGACTCTTCGTGACCCCATGGACCAGAGAACGCCAGGCACTCCTGTCCTCCACTGCCCCCCGCAGCTTGGTCAGACTCATGCTGGTAACCTCGAAAACACTATCCAACCATCTCGTCCTCTGTCGCCCCCTTCTCCTTGTGCCCTCCATCTTTCCCAACATCAGGGTCTTCTCCAGGGAGTCTTCTCTTCTCATGAGGTGGCCAAAGTACTGGAGCCTCAGCTTCACAATCTGTCCTTCCAGTGAGCACTCAGGGCTGATTTCCTTCAGAATGGAGAGGTTTGATCTTCTTGCAGTCCATGGGACTCTCAAGAGTCTCCTCCAGCACCATAATTCAAAAGCATCAATTCTTCGGCGATCAGCCTTCTTTATGGTCCAGCTCTCACTTCCATACATCACTACTGGGAAAACCATAGCTTTAACTATACGGACCTTTGTTGGCAAGGTGATGTCTCTACTTCTCAAGATGCTGTCTAGGCCTGTCATTGCCCTTCTCCCAAGAAGCAGGCGTCTTTTAATTTCGTGGCTGCTGTCACCATCTGCAGTGATCATGGAGCCCAAGAAAGTAAAATCTCTCACTGCCTCCATTTCTTCCCCTTCTATTTGCCAGGAGGTGATGGGACCAGTAGCCATGATCTTCGTTTTTTTGATGTTGAGCTTCAGACCATATTTTGCACTCTCCTCTTTCACCCTCAATAAAAGGTTCTTTAATTCCTCCTCACTTTCTGCCATCAAGGTTGTGTCATCTGCATATCTGAGGTTGTTGATATTTCTTCCGGCAATCTTAATTCCGGCTAGGGATTCATCCAGCCCAGCCTTTCGCATGATGAATTCTGCATATAAGTTAAATAAGCAGGGAGACAAAATGCAGCCTTGTCGTACTCCTTTCGTTGCTAGTGATAATTCATGTCAACTAGATTGTGGGTTGGGTTCCAAACCAGTAGAGGGAGCCCAAGTATTGCTTTGCCTTCTTCCTAGGACAATGGAGCAAATATAGCCCCCCCCCCACTTGCATGTATGTAGGCACACACCGCTGAATACTCTGCCATATTTTGTCAGTTTGTCACTTGCTTACTTCCATTGAAGGAAATAATATTTGAAGCAATCTGTAAAATTGCTAAAATGGTCTGAAATCTCCTCAGCTATTAATAAAAACAAATTTCATATTTTAAAGACCACCCCCTTGATATCAGACCCTTGACCAAAATCCACTGGTATGTGCTCTAAGGCCTTGAATAGAAAATGATAAGGTTTTAGGACAAAATCAGAGGGATTTCTCTTAACGAATGCTTATATTTTCACAGATATACACAGATGGTGGTCAGCATCATAGGCTTCCAGTTAGGAAAATGCATGGCTGTCAAGATGCACAAGGGACCACCAAGTGCTTTTTCTCTTGGGTATATGGACTGAGCAGCCAATATTCAGGGCTTTCCTCCCCAGCCAGAACTCGCCAGAACTGAGTTCCAGCCCCTCTCTGGTGGGCACCATTTCCAATCGAAGAGAAAAAGGGAGGTGTTCATGGTGAGTTCTGGCACCTCTCTTTCTAGAAAAACAGCACTGAGTGCCAGTGAATCTGTGTGGGGAGCCAGTTAGTAGCTGCAGTATCAGCCATTTCCATGTTTTGATCTGTATTTTCACAGTGACAGACGCAATACGGAGGCATGCACTTTGGCTTCTCTCTAATGTGGTAGTAAAGATTTAATAGAAATGTTGATACCTCTGCTACACGATGATTTGAAGTGCTAAAGTAATAGTTGGTGGGACATAGGACAGGTGGCAATATCTAAAAACCCTGCGATAACAGCCCCATTGACATCTGTTTAATGTCTTCTTCGCATCCTCCTGTTGCTAGTCCATTTCCTCCAGCACCTCTTCCCGACCAAGACATTTGGAGAGGAAAGGAAACACGAAAGAACCCAACATGTTTAATTTAAAAACAGATATAAATTTTAATATTGGCCATGAGAAGATGCATTTGTTCAGAGAATGCTTTATTGCAGGCTTCAATAGTTTTGTTGCCAACATTAGCAGAAAGCTTTGCAAACCAAAGGCTTTTAAAACAGAATTATGGACCCTCTACAGCCATATCTCACCACATTAAGCACTTTTTAATGGTTTAAACAAGTCGGTGGGTCATGACACGTTTTGGAGTAAGTGCTTGTTGGATAAACGGAAAAGTAGCAATGATCCACTAAGAGCAGTTCACCACAAAACCCGGTCCTCTTCTTTTACTCAAGATGTATGAAAGCTAATTCATATGTTGCCATTGCACTGTGGTCAGGTACCACACTGGCCTGGCAATCACAAAGGACCGCATGAAGTGGTTGAATGATGTGATTATTTCCCCTCATAAAGAGCAAAAATAATAAAGTCCAACAAGAATACTAAGTGATTAACAGTAGCTGGAATTTTCAGAGAGCGTTTCAGAATTGAGTACATAATCCCCCAAAATGGTCAACCAGTATTCCCCTTAAAAATGATTTGGTTTTTCCTTCTTTCACTGCACTTACAAGTCGCAGTGAGACTAAGTTTATAGTTAAGTTTTATTATATGTATCTTATTTGTTATTATGTGTTTTTTATCTGGAAAAAAATACTTTTTAAAAAACCCTCAGCCGTATTAATTAAATAGGAAACTATTTAAGCTTGATCTGCGTCTTCCTTGAGTGCTTTTTCCTGGCTGCAAAGTGTCCTTGAACAGCGGCAAACCCTCTTTCCTCCCTGCCTAGAGGTAGAGTTGTGTATTTATTTATTTTTGTGTGTGTGTGTGTGTGTGTGTAGAAATCTCTGACATTACTTCAAAGACACATAGACTACTGCACAAATGTAAGAGCCCCATTTATACTCAAGCCACTTTTTTGTTTCTGGCCCTTGCCTGCTTCTACTGCAAGCCCCACCCACTGCCAGGCAGCCCTCGGATAATCACCCCAAAGCAGTTTCCTGCTTCTGCTGCAAAATGTAGCTGTCCTATCCTCTTTGGGTATCTGGAAGCAGCAGTGGTGCAGTGGCGAGATGGAGGGACCAGCATAGCTGCTGCTTACCATGTGGGTATACCAGCAGGAATGTTGGATTGGCAGTGACACACCTAGGCAGCCCTAACCTAGCTCCCACCCCAGTCCTGTCCAAGAAAGCAGCAGTTCTGGCAGCACTGAGTGGGCAGCTACATGACTTGACTCCACTACCAACCTGTCACTGTTGTCTGGCAGTAACACTCCAGTGTCTCAGGAAAAGGTGTCACCCAGCTCTAAAAATTAACTGAAGAGGCCAGAGACATCTGTATAGAAACCACTTGCTCCCCTGCTCCAGTTACAGCACCTTCTCTGAACCGAGACAGTGTTTTGGGTGAGGCCACTTCCCAGATACCTTTGTACAATTGTGCAATGGTGTTAAATGCTGCCCCCGTGCACAGTGTTTTTGGATGGAAGAAACCCTTCCTTGTCACAGAAACAGGAAGTCATTCTCATCTCCCCTGCAACTGGCCGAGGATTACGTGCCGAAGAACAGGGATTGTGAAGTCCCCAGAGCTGCGGGTTAAAAAACATAACGCAGGGGGTTTCTTTCGGCTTTGAAAGGAGAAAGTCAACCCCCAGCTATGGACCAGATGGTTTAAATATGGTGATTACCAAATCCTGAAGTTAAAATAGTTTAATTACAAAGTCAATACTGCGGCCAACCTCAACGAAGCCTTTAACATAAAAACAACAGACGGCCTAGAGCAAACGGTAAGGCAATGTTTAACCAGAACTTTGCATTAGCTACTGCAGTTGCCTTTTCCTGAAGATCAACTCATTTCCCAGTTTATGTTTGTTAATCATCCCTGTTGTGGTCCCAAGTCGTCATGGACAGCATGAATGAAGTGCATCTCATGAAAACAGTCTCCTGCAAGTACAATGTTATGTTCTATCTTCTCTAGCAGTGGAAAGGTGGCTGTGCTGCATCTGCCAATAGGGAAATTACAGGTTAAAGCCAGCTATGTTCTGCCCAGAATAGACCCACTGAAATTAATGGATGCAGCTAAGATAGATCCATTAATTTCAATGAATTTGCTTTGAGTAGAACTTAGTTGGACGTATGATTTTCTTATTAGTTGAAAAAGTACAGCCACCTTTGCACTGGTATAAAATATTCTCTGCTACTGTTCTCCTAGTCATTTGATCACTGAGAGCTCCTCTGCTGGTACATGGTTCCATGAAGGAATTGGTGGTGAGGGATATGGATGGGAGAGAGGACTATTTAATGGCCCCTGCCACTTGCCAGAATGACCCCCTGGCTGGATCCAGTTCCTCAACCCTGGTTTAGGGTAAACCTTTCCTTTCTGTTGTGATAGGAATTTTATGGTCTTAGATATATGGTAATGTTCATAAGTGTCCCAACCAAGCACATACATAGATCAGCACAGGAAAGCCAACCTGGAACCATTTTGATTCCTAAACTGACCAAATGTTTTCTCTGCAAGGTCAAAGTGGGAAACCTCCCCATTGTCTCTTTCCTCACAAATCCTGTCTTAAGGACACATTTAAGATATGAATACGATGTGGGCCTGTGACCTGGCCAGACAGGAGATAAACAACAACAGGAGAAAAAACAATATTCAAATGTTCTGTTTTAGACCGCCTTTTTTGTGATGTAGGTGTGATGTATCTGAGGGGTGGTCTTAGGTAACACCCCTTCTGTGAGGTATGTATTATGTTTCTGGGGGTGGTCTTGATCTACAGGGTGGCAATTTCAAAAGTCTTTACAAGGCCTTGCACACCATTTTTCTAGGTCCCTCCTCTCTCCTGAGGGTGAGGGGAGCACCCTGTTGCAACAGATCAATAAAGACCAAGCTTACTAGCTGCTTTGCTTCTCAATATTCTCTGGTTGGCCTCTGTTATTCTCTCCTACCAATAGGGAACCTATGTAAGGATTCTATATGGGCTCTCTTTTTTTTGCTTAAAGTTTTCCTTTCCCATGACTGCTTTTTTCTTTTGTTTTTGCAGGGAGGAAAAATAAGGGCACACAGCAGCCAGCCAGACACCTACGATTCCTAGGCTGCAGCTGGCAGCTTCGGAGGCTGCTCCCTGTTTTAGAACAGGCAAGGACAGAGAAAGGCTGCAAGCAGCTGCAACATTTGGCCCTAAGAAAAGATGTGCATTTTGAAAAAGGTTCTGAAATATGCTGAGGGGTGGATAAGTCAAGCGTTCTTTGTGGTTGCACTTTAACAAATTGCCTCTTCTTGTGTTTTATCCTTTTGCATTGTCTGGTACTGAAGCCGTTCCTATCAGGGCAGATAAAATTGGGGGAAATCAGGTTTGGCCAGTGGTGCGTGCCCATGGGTATCAGGTATCCAATTGTTCTCCCCACAGATGTCGTAGCCACATGTAACACAGAGAGAACTCTGCTTTGATCTCTCCCTCCACTGCTTGTTTGGCTTTTGAGTCTCAGGAGCTCTTCTTGAGAAGAGCAGATAAAGTGGTGCTTAAGGGAGACAGGCTTTTTGTGGGCAGACAATGCAGGTGTTAAAGTAGAAATCCTAGACATTCATGATTGCCCATGGAGGGACACACACACATCACTGTTAAATCTTACCCAGACTGCTTCATGTTCAGATCCACTTTGCAGAATGCCGACAAAGACGAAAACAAAGTTTTTTGGGACCTGAGGAAAAGGTGAGCAGTGTAATCCAAGAACGCCGTCTTTAAAATCCCGCCCAGATGAATGGCAAAGTTCAATCCCTCATAAACCACAGAGGTGCCACTCTGGGTTCCTTGACAGGCGGAGGAAGATTAACAGCAAGATTCAAATAACTGTTCTGAGTTAAACTTCCAAAAACAGAAGCAAAAAGCAGCATGTGTGGAGATTTTTGTGCCTACATTTTTGTACTGATTCTTACCAGAGATGAATGCAAGTGGTGTTCCCCTCCCTGCCATCACAGATGTAATGCTAGTTAATAACACTTGCCGGCTTTACAGGACTATTGTAAGAGTGGCTAAGTTTGTATACAAGAATTGCTTTGAACACTCGAAATGTGCCATATCAATGTCCATCATTTAGTTACTTCAACAAAATGACCATTGTGTCAGAGACACATGCGTTGGAGATATCCAGCCTGGATCACTGCAATGTTCTCTACATGTGACAATGTTCTCTACATGTGACTGTCCTTAAAAATGACCCAGAAGCTTCAAGAGGAGCAGAGTGCGGCATCAAGAACACTTGTAGGACTTATTAGCACACCTATTCTCTGCCAGTTGCTCTGGCCGACTCTTGGCCGCTGAGCCCAATTTAAGGTGCTAGCTTTGGCCTTTAAAGCCCTAAGCAGTTTGAGATGAGGCTATCTGAATGATCACCTACACTCATATGTACCTTCCTTGGCTTTAAGAATGCCATCAATCTCCTGGGCCAGGCTTGCTAAGTACCAGGGACAGCGCCTTCTTTGTGGTGGCCTCATCTATCTGGCCTGTCCTCCCCAGGGGAATTTGTAAACTCCCTGCCTCTGTTGTCATTTGGAAAACCCTAAAATTCCAGTCTGCATTTAGGTAAATCTGTAGCTATTATATTTAAGAATTAAGGATTTTAATTTTTTTAAATTGATTTTATTGCATATTGCAAGATTTGACTCTTGGGATTTTAACTGAATTTGTTGTAACCCACATTGGGAGGGCACACACTCTAAAAGGCAGGTAGGTTAGGCTAACAGGCGGTGACTGGCCCAAGGTCACCTTGTGAGCTTCAGGACTGAGTGGAGATGTGAATCCTGGACTCAACACTCTTTGCACGGCACCATTCTGGTCACTACTACAACATCACTGAGACTTTCTTACAATGAAAGATACGCAAAAGCCTATTAGCATCAGGTAGGAATGATTCTATGGCATTTTATTATAAACACCATCATCATTCCCAAAGATGGCTTGCAATAATAAAAATTCAATAAAATTACACAGAGTACAATGGCAAATGTACATTATTCATTTTAGTTTCAAGCGTGAAAATTGACTCCATATTAGTTTCCTGTCTGATGTTTGTTTGACACTCGGCATATAAGTATATTTGTATGTGTATTTGACAGGGTTTTTTTTCCTCCTTTGCCTTATGAGCTGACAAAGATGTGAGCCTTTTGTAGAGCAAATCTCCTGAGTAAAGCTTCTCATACAATGGGAGAAATACTCCTATTAACTTGCCACCACTGTGGGGGTATACAGCGCATGAAGGAGACAAAAAGACTCTCAATATCAATCTCTTTTTAAATGCAGAATTTAACTGTGTATCTACCTTTACTATAGCAACCAGGGCATGGGGCAACCCGAACATGTGGCCTTTTATTTGATCAGGGATAATAATCAACTAAGCCAAGAGGAAGGGAAGTAGATTTTCCTATTTCAACTGCTTACTAGAATCTTTCTGCTATTTCCAGGTGCCTAGCTCAAGACCATTCTAAAAAGCATTTGGATGCTAAATAAACTTGAATTCTAGAAGGAAGGTACCCAGCAGCTTGTAAAAATCTCATGTTCTCCTAAGCAGTTCCCTAGCTTCCTTGTTTTGTATTGGGAAAGTGTGACCTGCCCTGATCTCACCATTCTCCCCCAGTATCTAATGAATGGAGGTGCTAACACTTTAATCTCCTGGCCTCTGCAATACTTCCTCACACCCTAGCAAACTTATTCCACTGGTGTGAGAAATATTTAATACTGTTGGAAGATTGTTATTATTGGAACAAGCCTACTGGGATGGGGTAGGATTATAGAGGCCAGAAAAGGAAGAATAAGCCATCTGCCTCAGACTGGAAGTTGGAGGGGCATGGTGAGATGATAGCTGGGGCAGCTTGTGGCCATCATAGGACTTGTGTAACACTGGCAAACTCAGTCTCTATCTGCAGAGATCCATCTCATGGTTCACCTCCCATTAATCTGAACAACACAGTCATTCCTTACATAAATACACACATATACACAGGTGTTTCCAGGCCCTCTCTCCTTGGATCTCTCCAACACACACACACACACACACACACACACACACACACACACACACCTTATCATGATGATGACACTCCATTAGCTTGTACATAAAACCTCAAAAGATTCGGTTGACACTGATGGGCTAAGAACAGAACAGAGCATGGTGTTCAATATGTACTAGATGCAGGACTTAATTTAAAGCCTTTTAAAGGAGATTCTAAATTTAATGTTTGCAGAGCTAGGGTGATCTATCTTTGCAGCCTTACACTATGGATAAAACAGATGTGGTGATGTGTGTCAGAAAATCTGAGGATGAGGCAGTCAACAATTCATCCTCTGATCACATGCGCTGCAGGCCATCAAGCAGGTAAGGAGCTTGCCTTTCTATTCTAATGCCAGAGATAGGCAGATGCTGTTTCTTTTCAGGGTAATAATAATAATAATAATAATAATAATAATAATAATAATAATAATTTGTACCCTGCCCATCTGGCTGGGTTTCCCCAGCCACTCTGGGTGGCTTCCAACAAAAGATTAAAAATACATTAAAACATCAAACATTAAAAACTTCCCTAAACAGGGCAGCCTTCAGATGTCTTTTAAAAGTCAGATAGTTGTTTATTTCCTTGACATCTAATGAGAAGGCATTCCACAGGGTGAGCGCCACTACTGAGAAGGCCCTCTGCCTGGTTCCCTGTAACCTCACTTCTTGCAGTGAGGGAACTGCCAGAAGGCCCTCGGAGCTGGACCTCAGTGTCTGGGCTGAATGATGCGGGCAGAGACACTTCTTCAGGTATACAGGGCTGAGGCCATTTAGGGCTTTAAAGGTCAGCACCAACACTGAATTGTGCTCAGATGTGTACTCAGTAGAGAGGTATGTATACACATCACAACCATAAACTATGGTGATACCATGTAAGGCTACGAAAATATTGGCAAGGTGACTTAGGCATGGTTCAATGCAGTCAGGATTTTAGACTCTAACAGTGTTTCTCAAACTTAGGTCCCCAGCTGTTGCTGGACTCTAACTCCCATATTCCCACTAGGTAAGGATGTTAGGGTGTCTAAGGTGACTAAGGTCAAAGGGGCCCAAAGGAAGACATGTAGAATGCCTGGTTTGGAAAAACCCTAGATACCCTTCATTTCATGCAGCATGTGGTAGTGTAGCTGAAAGATTCAGAAGTGAGGAATGTTTTCAGTTATGAAGGAACTCTGAGATTTATCAGTCACTGGAACTGAAAGACAATTTAACACACGGTGAATCCAATTGCACCATGAGGGATTCAGAAGAAATGCTGAGCATGAAAAATGATGGCTAAAGATAATTTTTCCATGTGAAATATATGCTCAAACAGCCTGCCCTGTTCTGGTGCCCTCTACAAGTTCTGAAGTACAACTTATGATCCAAAACACCTAGTGGGCCTCAGGTTGGAAAAGAGTTAGGTCTGAACCAATCAGAGAACAACAAAATAACAAATGAGGCTGCCACTTGATAGCATTTGAAATAAACCCTTTAATCCACAAGATTAGAAAATGCAAGTTTGGTCCAGATAGGTTTGAAGCAATAAAATGAAACGATGAACTTGTGGCTCTGCAGATGTTATTGGACTACAACTCCCATAATCCCCAGCCACTGCTCTGTGTTGTCTGGGGCTGATGGGAAGTGGAGTCCCACAACATCTGGATGACTACAGGTTCTCCACCCCATCATAAAAAATGACCCTGTAAACATTTCCATAGGAGGTAGAACACATACATTTGACAATCTGCCAAACAGAATTGCAACTTGCAAAGAACTCTGCAACTCCAATAAATAAAGGTAAATAACATGCATTAAATAATGTTTCTTTGCTTTTACAAAATAAACAAAATGTATGTATGAAGATACAGGACAACTGCTTTTTAAATATAAATTAGAGGAATAATGAGGCAGTGGATTGTTTCCCCCCACAATTCATTGGAACTTATCGCTGGTTTTTCTTGCTTCAAAGACATGGCACAACAAAGCAGAGCAGAAAGACAAAAAAACCAAGCAAATATTTCAGTGCTTTATGGAGAAATACTGTGAAAATTTCATCAGCTCACATGGATCATGGACTGGCATTCTGATTTTATATATTGAAAGGCTGACTCATATGGTAGGTGTGTTCATGTACACATGGGATGTTACATAGGCAAGCACTACAGTTCATGGCTGCTGTCACATTACTCAGGCACCAGATGTTTCACATAAGTGCACCACTGTCACAGTCACACTGCTTCATGGACTTTGTGGTGTGGGAACATAGGAAGCTGCCTTCTGCTGTATCAGACCATTGATCCATCTAGCTCAGAATCTTCTACTCTGTGCTGACTGGCAATTGTGCTTCAAGGCAGGGGTTGTATCCAGGCCTACCTGGAGCCAGTAGCGGGCAGAGTGGTGGGGTTGTGCTGCTCACCTGACCTCCTTCCAGTTCAGTTGCTGGATGCCAACTGTGAGCAGTATGTACATACTAAAGATAACTAGGGCCGGTGCACAAAAGCTAGCAGACCTCCAGGTGTAAAATAAAGCTACTCTTCACTATGCATGCAGCAAATATAGATTACAAAGCACTTGGTATAATACAGTAGTGAACAAAGTGCATATTGGCACATATCCAGTGCCTGTACAAAATTAATTAGAGAAAGGATGGTAACTAGGACATTTAAGTTAAACAAGAGAGTTCACTCTGATTATGCCTTCTTTATAGGTTGGAGAACAGCATCTGCTGCCTCAGAACAACACCAGAACTCTGTGATTTAGGGGTGTTGTTGTTAGATGATCTAGAACAGTGTTTCCCAACCTTGTGCCTCCAGCTGTTTTTGGACTACAATTCCCATCATCCCTTGCCACTGGTCTTGCTAGTCAGGGATGATGGGAGTTGTAGTTCAAAAACAGCTGGAGGCACAAGGTTGGGAAACACTGATCTATAACATCATAATGGTGCAGCAAAGCTGTAAACCCATTGTCAGGTGTGAACCTGCACACTGTTGTAACCACGAGGTGGTGCATATGGTACACCATGCATCAAGGGGCAGCAAAGCGAGCACCAAGAAAGAACAGCATCCTGATTACACAGAAAAAAGCAAGAATATTGGTTATAATTGTGACAAGGAGAGAAAATGCAATGGACAATCTCTTTTCCTGTGTTTAAGACCAGAGACACTTGAGACAGGATGGACTCTGCAACCAGCTGTAGTTGCTTTTTCAGTGCATCGTAAAATCTTCTTGGTAGTCTTAAAAAATTATGTGTAATACTTTTTCATTCCTATTCGCCATCAAGTCCTGGGACTGAAGATTGGGTGTGGCCACTTCTGGAAGTCAGGTGCCTCCAGCAGCAGTTCCCATGAAAACAGTATTGATTGGTGGCAAGGTGGAGACCATCTCACTGTTACCTTGCCCAGAAGAGTCCATTGCTTCCTGAGAAGGGCATTGTCTAGAATGCCCATACATACATTGGGAGGAGGATGCAGATATAGCAGGCTGCAGATCTGAAGCTACAAAGAAAATGGCAACAGTTACTACTTCCAGTGCTTAATTTCTAGGGGAAAAAGGAGACATAGGCTATGGCTTTAGTTTGCTTGTAAATAGCACCCTCTGATCTGCATGTTCCACCCTGCTATGGGAGGACTTGTTCTACTTAGTAGAGCAAGAAGTACAATGTGTGTAAGTTCGGGAGCACTTTCATCTATTACTTTCAAGGTGCAGTCCTGGCCCTATGAACAATTCTGGCATAAATTAAGCCTTCTTCATTCTTCCTGCCTTAAGATTAAGTAAGGAACAGGGAGTTAACACTCTTGGGTGTGTGTGATGGTCATGAGGCCCTGTTGGGTTCCTCTGAACCCCAGCTTTTATTAAAAAGACATTTCCAACCATAACAACATTTCTGAAGAATGTTCGTGAGAAAATGTCCAGCATTTCCAAAGGGGAGCCCCAGAGGACCTCTTTGAACAGAAAAGTGAGAGTGGGTGTGATGCAGAGGAACCACCCTCCCACCATAGCTTTCCAAATCACATAATCAATGGGCCCTACTTAGTGCTTGGGGGAAGGGGAAATCAACCATTCATTAGTTGTGATTAATTTCTAAAGAGACGAATGACAGCATTTCAGCCTTCCTAGACATTACGTCCTCTGAGCTGAAAGTCTTATGTCTGAGATACATGGGGATGGGAGAGGAAATGTACAATGCCTCCATTCTAAAGCTGGGGTCTGGCACTGGCTGCAGGTTTTGCAGCTGAGATTCCCATGCAAGTTAAAACGTAAACCCATTTTTCATGCTTGAGTCTAAGGCTTGTATCCAATGCAGCACTAAGAAGGCATCCAGTCAGTGCAAAGGTTCTTCTACAATGGGACTCTACCCAATCACATCTGGAGTTTTGGAGTTTCCCCGACATTTAGGTGCAGATTTGGGGAGGGAGTAGGAAGTGTATGTGGGGGAGATGGGAAGTCCCATTGCCCAAGTGAGAACTCTTGCACTGATGATATGCTTAGAGTTGCACTGGATACAAGCCCATACATGGAGACAAAGTAAGTTTGTACTGACCGACTCCATTCTTGACCTCTACTTGTCTGCTGGCATTACACCTCAACTTTGGCATTTGGCCAAAAGTGAGAACAGACCCAACTCATATACTGTTGTATGTGCGCAGGCTTTACCAGTGCAAGTGGGCTCCACCATTCCAAGTACTACAAGTTCTATGCGCATACAGCTGTGCATGCACAGAACCTGCTCTCACTTTTGGTCAATGTGCATGGCCAGTCAGCACTATTCTACTCCCCGTCCAGGTGTTGGCCCAGTCCAAAACATGAGAAGATTTAGAGTTCTTGTTCTGCCATCAGACCTACTTACTTAGCGGGTTCTGACAGGCTATCGAGGCATCTGCATAATATGATGCTCCCTGTTTCCTTCCAGCATCCTCTAAGATGCTAAGTGGATCATGAATGTCACTGTATGGAGGCAATGGTCGAATGCTGCTGATGCTGCTGATGACCGAAACATGCTGATCCACCATTGACCCGAGTCGATGGGATTCCGGGTAATTTATATTATTCCCATAGAACCCTGTTGACAGACAATAAGTGTACATTAGGTATAATAGACAACTGTTATATGAGCATTATATCATCTAGAATTCTGCCTTATAGCACCCAAATAAAATTAAAGTTCCATGTCTACAGTGAATGTGCACAAATATGGATATGGAGATATAGTTACGGATAGAAGAAAGACAAAAAGATGGACAAGCTGCAGAAGCCAAACAGCATCACCCCTCCATCTAGTAGCTGCTTATGTGAAGTAGCATCCCTGTGATTTGCAGCAGTTTTAACTAGGGAAACTTGTGTACCAGTAACTTCTAAATACTGGAGCAGCAATGGCTAGTGAGATGATTTGCTGGAGGATACCAGCATCTGAATAGTGGGTGGGAGACCTGTTACCCTTATCAGAGGGTGACCAATGGTGGCAGAGAAGAAATTGGGCATAGGAGGCTAAATTAACACCGTGAAGGTGTGTGGCTGTTGAGAAGCTACCATAAGATCACAACTGGGCATAAGATCAGAGAGCTGTACTCAATTATGCTAGTCTCCAAGCAGCTGAATGCTTGCTTTCTCCATCATCTCATGATGCTGTCCAGTATTACCACCTAGTCCCCCTACACCATGCTGGGGACTCAAAGGCAGAGGCAGCATGCCTCACAGTCCCAACTGCTTGGGAACAACAATGGAAGAAGGTGATTGATTTTATGCCCTGCATGTTGGCTTCCTGAAGGAGGCTTTTGGTTGGCTGCTTTGAGAAACAGGATGTTCGACTATATATGGACTTTTGCCCTGATCCAGTTGGTCTCAGCAGCAGACAGTGGTATTATCTAGAAATCTATCCTATGAGCTCCTGCTACATAGAAATCAGGGACCTTTTATTCATTTCTGTTTTGTTTTGAGCAGAGAACCATGAAAGAGTATTCTTGTCCTCAAAAACTTACTTTACAATACAAGCCTGGAAGATGCCACAAGACTCACTGCTGTTTATGCTGCCAGAGGCTAACAAAGCAATCCAAACCACCCTTTATGCCAGGCTGGCTTGGACTCAGCAGAAGTGTCCCTCCACTGAGCTCTGTGGGCTAAGATGGCCTCTTGTCAGCATTGCTCTCCCTCTTCCACCCAGCAAATGGGCAAGTGGAAGGTCTACTGGAAGACTCATTACCACCAGGACCCAGAGGACAACCCAAAAATGGGTCCCAGGGGCAGGGAGAAGATGGGGCTCAGCTGGCCCAGGATCCACTGGATCCTGAGCTCATTGCTGATGCACAACTGTGTTAAGTCCAATCGTCTTGCCTCCATGAGCAGCAGGGTTGCAGATGCCATGGTGGCCCCACCACTCCACTAAGACACACCAGCAGGGAGGTCAGGTTAAGCATGTGTCCCAACACTCCTATCGCTTCCAGAAGTTGTATTAGAGAGAATATACATAAATTCTGGAGCACTAGGGAAGAAGTACAGATCAATGGAAATCAATAATTTAAAAAATCTGAACATTTTAGTACCATTGGAAGCATTTGAGGAATATGATGATCCTTGACCAGAGCTAGCTGCTGGACTGTTCATGAAGTTGTAGCTCCCACTGTTCAGAAATTGCATGCCGTGTGCCTCCTGTACTGTTGAAGAGGACCCATAGTTAGGGGGCGACCTCGTGCTGTATGGAGATACAGCACAGCTGCTGCTGAAGTAGTCTCTGGAGAAGCGCTGCTGCTCATTGCTGGCTGCAAAATGGCTGGCCTCTGCCCTGTGCTGATAGGGTGCAGAAGATGGGTGAGTCTGGGTCCTGAACATGACCGGGTAACCAGCACTGACTCCATAAAAGTTTTGGTTGGTTTGTGGCACAGTCTGGTACAGGGGCTCCGGATAAGATGCACAGTGGGAATGAGATGACAGCGGTGGACCTACACTAGGAGGCCTGCCTGCCATCGGTCCCTGGTTGATGACGCTTCCTCGGCCAACCATGGCTGGAGATATGGGCGGAGTCATGAGATGACCCGTGCTTTGAGAGAGCTCCGTTTGACCTGGGAAAACAAACAGTAGAGTAGAGGAATGGTTTGCATGGTATACAGCTCCTTTCCATAGCACTGCCCACTATTACACAGGGAAAATATAAGGAAAGGATAAAGAGTGGGTGGTGGGGATTTGTTTCCTACCTGTTAGCTGCATATTTTCAGGGTTCCCCATGGAGAAAGGATTCAGACCAGAGGACATGCCGCTGTGCTGATTGCTTGGCAGAGGGAAAAAGGCTTGCTCCACTAGGCATTCATTTTTCACTGAAGCATCACTGGAAAGCGTACCAGCCTTGCTGCGGTTTGCTAGGAAGCAAGAGCTGGGGGATGCAGTAAAAGCAGCTTTACTGGCATCTGGAAAAACAAGATGGGATTCAGAACGTGTGAAATAAGAGCATGCACTGCTGTGTGTGTATACTGCTATATATTTATATGAATTATGAAAATGTAAGAATGGGTCGATCATTCAGGGATGCTTCTTAAATATCTGCTGTAAAAGAGCACACACTTGAGGTGTACAGTGGGCAGTGTTAAGTGAGGTTTTCCCTTGAGGGGAGATGCATGAGCAACCCTGTGTCTTTGGGACTCAGGCGTATCACCAGAGAATCATAGAATTGTAGGGCTGGAAGGGATCACTAGGATCATCTAGCCCAACCCCCTGCAAAGCAGGAATCTTTTGTCTAAGGTGGGACTTGAACCCCCAACCCTGAGATTATGAGTCACATGCTCTACCGACTGCACTATACAGCTAGTGGTGAACCAGAGCGGATTGTGCACAGTAATCAAATGTAACAGGAACAGAGTTGTTGGACAATATAAACTGGTTTTTGTTGTTGTTGTTTAGTCGCTTAGTCGTGTACGACTCTTCGTGACCCCATGGACCAGAACACGCCAGGCACTTCTGTCTTCCCCTGCCTCCCGCAGTTTAGTCAAACTGGTTAGGTATGTTTAAAAAGAACCATATCACTTGGTACCTGAATATTTTTTAAAGTACTCTTTTACATATCATATAGTACTTTTTCAGGGTTTACAATGAGTACCTATTCTCCTCAGGGTATTATTTAAAGGCTCAATATATCCAAGAGATAGCCTTCTTCTCTATGACCAGCTAGGATTTTCAAGGTGACCTTTCTTGATTCATCATCCCTCTGCCATTTCCAAAAGTTATTTTCGGAATCAGCCTCTGCAACTTGGAACTCCTCCCACCCCCAGGGGCTCACCAAAGCCTTAGCTCATGCACCAACATGAAATTTTGTAAGACCTTTTTAGGGCTGGCATTTTGTGACTGAAGGTGAATTAATAAGAACAAGCGGGGAGCAATCTGTTTTAATTTTCGTTTAGCTTTATAACAGCACAGTCCTATGCATGCCTGCTCAGAAACGTGTGTGGACACTGAGTTCAGTGAGACTTATGCCCCAATAAGTGTGTTTAAGACTGCAGCCTTAATCTCTCATCCATCCCAAGAGAAATTTAAATAAACAAAACACCCTGCCAATATTAGGTATGGAAGAATAATTGTTTAAATATGTCAAAACAACCAATCAGCTTGGCTGCCATTGCCTAACCACAAACAAGTGTGAACATCATCAAAGCTTCAGAACTCTCAGGGACATAAACAACCAATCCTAGTTACCCAGATTCTTCATATACTTGTCCAACAGATTCTGGAGTTCTTGTTCTTTGTCGTTGTTAAACTGGGTCTCCATGGCAAGCAAGATGTATTCGTCTAAAAGCATGCGGACCAAATGAAATGAACCTTTGCAGCGGGAGAAAAGAGGAGAGAGAGAGTGTATGTCATAAAGTTATCTTGGTGACCATCTCTCAACACTCTACAAGAAGCAAATGAAACAAACAAATAATTGTTGGACTTTCAATGACCTGCTAAGACCAACAAGAAGCAGTGCTTAACTTCTCACTCTAATCTTGCTCTGCACTGGCCCCCCAAGCTCAATATGTTGACTGTCCTGTAGGTTATTTGGCCACTAATGACATCAAAGTACAACACTGATGAAAGTGAGATATGCTTTATATTTGAAGAGGGCATACATTAGAGTAAGATAAAGCTGAACTCTGTAGACAAGAGTCCGGGTTTGCTATATTTCAGTTTCTCTTATACTAAACAACAAGAAAGTAGTTGGCAGAGTCTTGCTAGCAGACTTCTGTACAATAAGAGTAAGAAAATGAGCACATTGTCATGAAATCTTGACTTAGCAACACTTTAAAGATAATTCCCAGCAGTGGCTAGGGGCTCTTTGAGATGATAGAGCTGTCATTAAAAAAACAAAAACAATAATTTATTCCTGGTAGGGATTGAAAGATCTATCAAGATTGGTTCTCTCAGTTTCTCATTTCTCCAATCTTAAATTCAGTTCTCCAATTTTGGAGCAATTTTCAGTTTAAAAGTATGAAAAATTAATCAGCAATTTCTTCTTATAAACACGTTGATTCACAGTTTTTACTAACATGCAAGCAATTTTCCCTAACATGATTTATTTTTGTATTTTGTGTATTATTTGTATTCTTTTCACTAATATATTCCTTTTTGTGCATACATTACATGCATTTATGCACCCAAATATATGCATTTTTTTTGTAAACGCTGGTTTGTTGCAGAACTGCATCACAACATTCAGGTAAGTTTGAATTTTGAAGGGTAAATGAATCGAGTTTCTCCATCCCTAACTCCAGGGTTTGTATAAGAATTATAAAGGAAAAAGTGCCCGTGAACATGTAGAGAATAAAATGCTCTCTGAGGTGAAATCACCTCTTCTCTATACACTTAGGTATATAGGGAATGATTGAGGCCCATCTTGGCTGGGAGTCCTGGAAGACCTGCTCCCTGCCTTGCAGGCCTTTTCCCACCTGGACTAGGAGGGTGGGGCTCTGACTGACTCCAGCTACAAAAGCTGAGGCTGCAGGGTGTTGCTTACGGCTGTTATTTTGTATCTTATTATTTATGTGGAAATTATTCAATTGGGTTGTGTAACATTTGATGTTTTGTTTATTATTTATGACTACTTTTGCTATGTTTGTAGTTATTTTTTGGATATGTTGTAAGCCACCTTGAGCATGGTTTTAACTTTGGAAAGGTGGCATACAAATAAAATGATTGATTGATTGACTGGACCTAGAAAAAACACAGTATATGGTTTGCATACAAAAGGTGACAGGTTTCTCCAGGCATGGTTGGAAAATCCTCTTGCCTAAACCCCCGGAAAGCCACTGGCTGTCATTGTAGACAATACTCAGCTATATGAACCAATAGTCTGACTCAGTCTAAGACAAATCCTATATACACATATGTAGATAGGGAGGGACTTCCGTATGAGAGGTTGTGAGCACAAGTTCCAGACAAAGCTTAGTCCCATCACCTCTCATGTAGAAATTAAACATGGCATGAATCCTGGCATCTGTGCCTTTTAATGGAATAAATACAAACCCATTGCCAAAAAGCAATAACATAAGTACACCAACAAAAGCATCAAAACTTGCTTCTAGTTACATGGAGGTAAAAGAAAATCACTTAGCATCTCAACAACAAAAACACATTTTCCTCTAAAATTAAAAGAACCAATTATATAAACCACACAGATAAAGACAAAAGTTTGGTTGGAGCCAGGGCCTACCAGAGCCTAACATTAGAAATTATTTTTAATGCCATGGCTCAGTCCTAGAAAAGCAATGTAAGAACCACTGACCATGTGTAGAAAATACTTCTCACCACTGAGTAATCACAACTAGTCTCTATATGTCTGGATTCGAGAGAACTTCTGTTTGGCTTCTGGGAAAATAGGCTCATCTGTGTGACTTTGACACCGCCTAAATGGACGTCCCACCTCATTTCATTTGGTGGGGCCTCTGGTTACACCTTGCCATAACTTAAATAGGAAAACAAAAAAATTGAATAAAATCAAATACCAAAACTTGATGCGTTGTTCAAAGTGAGAGTATGCATTACTCGAGCTCCAAAAAAGCTCCATTTGAGAAGAAAGTCTTGTGCCCTCTTCTTTAGGGATCGACCATTCTGCTTACTTGCCTAAACAAAATGGCAGGGAGGTGGGGGGGGGGGAGAGAGAAAAGAAATGAAAACCAAATCCACATACCCATCCTGTTGTGCAGTACAGTATTTCTGGAGACCAATGCCCATGCATCTTGCTTGTAGTGAACTTGCTTGAAGACTGTGTGTTGACAACTGGCTTTATCAAAAACCAGTTATTGTTAATATAGACCAGGGGGTAACCACATGGTTGCCCTCTGGATGTTGTTGGACTCCAACTCCCATCAGTCCAACCAGTAAGGAGTCTATGGTCATGGATTATGGGAGATGTAATTCAAAACATCTGGAGGGTACCATGGTGGCTGTGCCTCATACAGGCCATAATTTTGTAACCTACTGCTGCAAGGTGAACATCAGTCAAGAGTGTATTCACTTGATGTTGAGAGAAAACAATGTTTTCTAAGAAGTGGAGAGCACAATCCAGGCCCCAAACTAAGGACCTTCAAGGCTGTGATCTTACACACGTTTATCCCACTGAGCACAGAGGGATTTGCTTCTGCATAAACCCCACTGCATCATTAAAGCTGCAACAGCCTAAGCACTTTTACACTCCATTCAAAATAATGGTTGCAGCATCACCGATGCGCCCACAGAGACACTTAATAGATATCAGGGCCTGCTTCTGTCTCTTGTCATGCATGCGTGCATATATACATATATACTTTTATTTGTATCCTACCATTCCACAGTTCAAACCAAGCTCAAAGAGGCTTACAACATGACAAAATACACAACTACAACATAACAAAAGCAGCCATAAACAATAAACAAAACATTTAAAAATACAAAACAACCCAAATAAATCACAACAAAATCTAAAATAAAGATACAAAAAACCCACAGCAATAACCCCTGCCCAGCAAAACCCCACAATACCCCCGCAAGAAATTGTGCTATCAATCTGTCAGTCCTTTCTGTGTCCAGGCGTTGAAAGACGCTCTGACACTGCCTCCCTTGCCAGGACCCAGCAGCAGCTTGTGGTAACATGACGAGCTGCCCCTTTTTCAATCAGCAAACAAAAGGAAGCCATTTGGTGTGACGGAGAGAGGCCCTGCACTTTTAACTGAACAGAAGGTAGAGGGCAATGGAAGGATTACGTGTTCTGTAAATCATTACCTGTTACTCAGCTAATCTTGATTCATACAGTAAATTGTTCAGCATTTTTTTCCAGACGTGGGAGGAAAACACTGGAAACGATACCTGTTTGCCCTAGAACAATGTTCTGCAACAGATGCTGAATGGTGGACAATTCCACCCCTCCCTTGCTTCCTCTGTTTAACAGTGATTATCTAAAGATTAGCTAAACAGAGCTGAGAATGCCATTCTACTCTGCAATATTTCAATTCGTTCTTGAATCAGAGGGCTTAATGATCATTTGAATTGTATAGTGATAGTGTATGGATTTCCAGGCCTTAAGGTCTTCTCACAAAGTACAGGCATACCTCATTGACCCTTATGAGGATGCTGGTACAACTGCAGTCAGCCCACCCCCCTGCTGCTGTTGCCCCCCCTCTGACCATAGGGCTGGAGGTGGATAGGGCTGAAGCTGGGTTTTCCCCCTCCTGCCCCTGCAGGCAGGGAGGCCTGGCTTAATAGACTACAGTATAGTGTAAACATAAAATTTATATGTACTGGAACATACACAAAGAATTGGGTGACTTGCTTTATTGAAATATTTGGCTTGGAACCAAACCTGCAATATCTCTGACGTATGCCTGACTTATTTCTATCATGTGAAGCCTAACACTACATTGGGTTCAGTTCAGATGTAATAGTCCCAGTCCAACAAACTGTTACCTTGCGTGCCCTCATCCAGTGTGTCTTAATGCATTGCTTTCTGGTTTGTTAAACCCAGGGCTTCCCCCCAAAAATGTTTAGGGGTACTCTCATTTTGGCTGCTCCCCATCCCCTCTCCCCTTCCTCCCCCCAACCCCCGGATGAGGGACTCAAGGTGGCAGCAGCAGTGCTGAGAGGACAGAAAGGCCCCCGGCAACGGCGGGGTCGGCTTGAGCGAGGAGGGGCAAGTGCTCGCTGGCTGGCTCTAGCCCGGCAAGAGGAGGAGGAGCGCCATTGCCTCCTTTGCAGCCGCCCCAGACTCCCCTCTCTGGGCACTGGTGGGGAGAATGACGGAGCTCCAGCCTGCGTTGCTACTGAGGAGACAGCTGGCATGTCGGTCGGTCAGAGCAACACAAAATGTTTAGGGGTATGTACCCCTGAATCCCCCCAGAAAAAAGCACTGGTTAAACCACAGTTTCCCATTGTATCCCCACCCCCAGGAAGGGAAGGTGCCAGTTGGCCACCATGAGAGGGAAGAATGCTGTTCACAAGAGGAATAGACTTTATCAGGAACAATTTGATTTCAGTTGGGGCTTACCTTGATAACCCTTTGCTCAACCACAGTATCCAGCCATTCAATAAAGGACTCCACAGTGGCATTCTTCTTTAAAAGGTCCTTCAGTTCTTGGAACACTGTAATAGAGTCATCTACCATGTAAAAAGGAAAACATGTAGTTGCATTCTACTCTGAACAGGAGAGAAAGCCACTCACCAGTCATTGATAGTTTTGGAGCATGTAAAGGAAAGGAAAAGGAAGAATTAGAGCAGCAGAGGTGAAATGAGAAGACAGCATCTTGAGTTCATCAAAATAAAGTCCATTGAATTCAATGGGCCTATTTTGAGTATGTCTTAGCTGGATGCAACCCAGTAGTTTTAGCTGTTGCTTGGAATACACCCTTATAGCAATTTTGAGAAACACAGGAATAAAATACCATAAACTCTTAATGGTTTAGTTGTACCCAGTCTTATACCAGCTACCCTGACTAAGTAGACTTTAATGCCTTGCCACTTTGGCATGTGGTCTCCAGAGGGTTTGTAACATGTCAATGTGACCTTCAGGCCAAAAATGGCTAGGGCACTCCTCTTGATTTAGAGCAAGCTACCTCAGCAGTCAATGGTGGGGCTACATGCACCCTGTGGAATTTTTCTCCTGTTGATTAACCAGTCTTTTCCTGTCTCACAGCAATGATAAAGCTATGCAAGCAGAACAGAAGAATGGAGTAAAAAAAGAAGAGGAAAAGAAATGGCACTGAAAATGTAAACATGTCCTAAAAGGAAAAAAACATTACTTTAAAAAAGAAACAAAAACCAGTTCATTAACTCTGAAACTTATTATTCCTTAGTGAAATACATTTAATGACCACACAAAGATCAGAGTGTAGCCAGACAAAAGGAAAAATAAGCCAGGTCATCATAACAAGCAATCACCAGGGATAAAATCAGGATGCTAATGATCCTGTAACGATTTCAGCAAAAGTCTGAAATATCAAAAGTGGTGGTTCAGGAATAGAATGAAGCTGATTTTTTTCCAGATAATATTTTCAGTTGTATACAATCAGCTGCCTCTATCTCATTCCCAAACCAGGTTCTTCAATATCAGTGGCCACCATGTGCATGGAATGAGAAAGAGCTTCTCCCAACATTTAAGTGAACCGAGAAGCTCTTGTTTCCATGTAGCTTCAGGCATCTGTAGTAAACATCTACAGGTTAAGGCCTATTTTCACACATGAGACACAAATCACCTTAGACTTAAGCTGTTGGATAAAGCAAAATTAAACCTATATTGCCTGGGAATCATTAGATTTTTCTTCTGACTTCTCTCGGACATTATTAACATCATTATTAGTATTTCTTTCTTTCTTTAAAACATTTCTATACCACTTAAGATTTCCAAAAACTCTTAAGTGATGAAACAATTGTTACAGGACAGAAAATGTGATTTTTAATGTAACATATTTTAAAAGAAATTCCCTGGGTGTGGGGAACAGCAATGATTCCTCCCTTGACCAGCAACTTACATTCAACGTAGCCCTCTCCCTCAGAAACCATGCTTCCTGAGACTGTGAGCAATGCCTGAGATCCAATGCTGTGCAGATCTACTTTCTCAATATCAGCAACCATGGCGTTCACTATATGTTGATCAAAAAGAGCTGGTCGAGCAATCTGTGAATAGGCAACAGGGGAAAAAAACTATGCTGAAAATGCTAATGGAGATGGGTGGGGAGATGGCACTACTGTTTTTCTTTATGTTCATGTTCAGAAGACCATACAGAATCAGTATTATTGTTTTTGGCCCTCTTAATGTTTTCTGACATAGAAAAAAATGGAATGAACACTGAAATAGCAAGCACAGTTCTTATAACTGGTGTCTGCTCAGTTTCAGATGCAATGAAATTAGCTGGGGGTTAAGCTGCACCATCAGAAAACACAGAGCAGGTCTGGGCTGCCTGAAAGCACTCAATCAGTGGCAGCAACTGTTCTCACCAGCTCTTGCTTGTGAATCTACAGCCCTGAGAGAGGTAGGTGGGTTGGTAAATAGCAATGTGTTAGTGAAAATGGTCAGTTGGCCAGGACCAATTCAGAGGGGAATGAGCAAAGAGGGCTCCCCTGAGGGAAGAGGGCCCTAGCACCTTCGCCACAATGGTTTGTTACCCTTTCTGCCTAGAAGTGTTCCTTCCTCTCTTTGCCATTATTGCACATTCTCCAAATGCATGGAGAGGAGCAGTTCTCTCTTAACCTACAGATATCCATCTCAAGCTTTGTATAGAATCCAAGCACAAATATATAATGGGTTGCAGGTTGGCCAACCTCTGATGCCTGCATGCCTCATCACACATTAAACATAACACTACACATTAAAAACGTCCGAATACAGGGATGCTTTCAGATTTCTATGGAAGGTCGTATAATTATTTATCTTTTTGATATCTGATGGGATGGCGTTTCACAGGGTGGGCACCATTACTGAGAAGGCGCTCTGCCTGGTTCCCTGTAACGTCACTTCTCGCAATGGTCCATCACCACCACTCAATCGATCCAAATGGTTTGCAGAGAGTGGTAGGGGATATATTATCCCATATGGATGGCCTCTGCTGATTCCCTGGTAGCCCACTGGAATGTGGAGTTAACCAGGGGCATTGACTGTCTGGCTCCAAAGTGCCCTCTCAGATGGAGCCTAGATGGAGCCCAGGTGGCCCCATGGTTTCCCCCAGGGCTGAGGGCAATGAAGCAATTGCTGAGACAACTAGAGCACCAGTGGAAAAAACCAATGTCTTTTGTCAAACTTTCAGGCCACTCTCTTCATCATGCATGCAGTGCTATGACCTTTATTCTAGATTTACCTGAGCTAAGTGCAGAAAGGAGGTTTGACGCTTCAGCGAAGATACAAATCTTCGTGCTATGGGTAATTTCTTTGTTGCAAGGTCTTCTGGTAGATTTTCTAGTGATGAAACAATCCAGTGTTCCCAGTTTTTAGCAAAATTTCTTATATCAGCCAACAAACTAATGAAAAGGAAAATAGTAGATTGGAATCAACTTCTGTATTGATTTTTGTCATAATCAGGAACAGCTGAACAAAAATGTTGGACAATCTAAGCTGCATACTTGATAAACCAACACAAGCCAAACTAGTTGCTTGAAGTCTCAAAAGCCACATGGCCAAAACTCAAGACCCATTGCATTTGCAAATAAATGCACAAGACTAGCAACACTGTGGGAAGCAATGGCAAGTGTCACATGGTGTTATTCTGCACCAGCATAACAAGATGGGTCAAATCTACTGTTCCAGCAGCCCAACTGCTATTGCCTGACATGGCAAAGTAGCAATGTGCAATGGATTCTGGCTTTAGCTAAATCAACATTTGCCACTGCAATCCTATCCAATCAAAATATATTAAGCCTTCAACCATACTTGATACTGCATTAAACAAAAGGGAATGAAACAATACAAAACAATTCAGCCTAAACAAATATATCCAACAGACACCATTAAAAAAATCTATATTAATACTGCATATCATGGTATAGATAATGAACACTGAGACAGCTGTTTAGGAAGGGAAGGCTGAATGAATTTTTCCTTAGCTAGCAATCAGCATTGGCAAAGCTGAAAGTGCTTTGTTTTGTGGTATGTGTACAGTCCAAAACTAGCAAGGGGGAACTTGTGTATAGCCCTGTCTGCTGATGGCAGAGATTCAGCATAAGGAACCACTCACATACTGCCCTTTTGTACATAGAGAATTTGATTGTCCTTGCTGGATGAGAAGAAATAAATGCAACTGAAATTAGCAAGTGAAACACTACTGTCCATCAAGCTGTTCCCTGTTCAACTACAATAATTCACGTCATTAGGTGTCGAAAGATCAACGTTTTTTAAAAATGGTAATTCCTCCCCCCCTTCCATATCAGTTATCAAAATGTCCACCTTTATTATTCAATCAACATCATCTTATGCAAGTAATTGCTCACCTTTCTGGCATTTCTTGCATAGTTGCAGGGATGAGTACATCTGTAAGGACCTTGAATAAAATGGCAGGAAAATGAAAAGTTCTCAAACACCAACACATTCTGATGTAGGAGGAATAAACTGGTGCTTACTAAAGCTTCCTTAAAATTGCTTTGTCTACACATAAGAGATTATTTCAACAACCATTCACAATCATTACAAGTTAACAGACTGAAGAATTTGTAGAAACTTTAACACTTCACTTCCCTCCCCATCAACCATTCCACTATATGTGGTACTCCTAATAAAAAACTAGAAAGGAACCCTGACACTCCTGTTTTCTATCTGCAGTGATTTTAATGATTTTTGTATGGAGGAGTATTCAGTCACATGAGCCCTGTATGGATACTGAAGCTTCTCACTTCAGTGAGGACTTAGTTTGGGACAAGATTTCCATTCTCCACTTTAGTTAACATGGAACACACCTTGTATAGTATTGAGTCGCAAACACAGAAGATGTCAATGATCACAGGGTTTTCAAGCAGGGGGAGGAGGTGGTCAGGCATTCCTTGCCAAAAATGTAATAGGAAATGTTGGATCTATGGAAGAGCAAGCAGAGCACAGTTATGAATGACATGGTGGCCATGACCTTGTACAGGTAAGTGCTAGGTGCGTACTCAAGTGAGTCTTACCTCTTCAAAGTTTCCATTAATGGCATTGTCGAGGACACACTGACAGTGGGTTTTGTACATCATGATAAGGGTATCTACCTATTTAAGGAATTTTTAAAAAAAATAAAATTAAAATCAAATGAAATTCAGAGACTTAAGAAGCCACCTTATACTATCAGCCCATTGGTCCTTCAATCTCAGTATTGTTGATACCAAGTGCCAGAAATTCTCCTGGGTTTCAGGCAGGAATGCTTCCCATTCTTCTTCGGAAATGCCAGGAACCTTCTGCATGCAGAGCATGTTTTCTACCACTGAGCTATGGCCCTTCACACAAACATTCACCTCTTCTACAGGAATTTAGTAAGTATCATAGTGCATTTATGCATTAACTGTGAAAGCTGATCTAATACAAAATAATAATGTATGGAATTGAGCATTGCACTCAAGCGAGGTGATCACTTAGTTGTTAATTTATGCGATTTACCATTTATATAAGATTTTCAAAGTGCCTTGGAAGCCTCATTTGCCCTCACAGCGAACCTATCCAACTATCATAAGCACATAGGACATTGCCTTCTACTTTATCAGACCATTGGTCCATCTATTGCTAGCATTGAGTGGCAGCATCTCAAATGGGCTTCAAACACAAATCTTTCGCATGGAGATAAATGACTTAAGAAGGCCATGATTTCAACCCAGCACTCTCCACTGCAACACACAGGCTGGAGCTAAAGCTTTGCCATGCTCTGTCCTTCTGCTTCTTGATGTAACACAGAATAGAGTTAAAAGTATACAGCAATAGTGTTTAACATGCCAAGATAAACTGTCCAATCAAAGGACCAGAAAGTGAATAGCATTTGAAACTAAACATTCCAAGTTGGGTTCTTCTGTTAAAATTCAAATGCTGATTTCTGACTTTGATCTCCAAAATGGGCATTTTGGTAATTGAATGTTATACATCATCTTGCTGTAAAGGTTGATCTGGACCACCCAATCAAACAGAATCATGAAGATTTTGTCAAAGCTATAAAATTATTTTAAACGCTAATTTGCCTGGCATATGCAGACTGTATCTTCTACCACAAGGACATGTTGTATGCTTTAGGTAGAGCACCTTTCCAAGCTAAAGTGTCTCCATAGAAACCAGTGTCTACATTTTCATGGACTCCTGTGGGATCCAAAGCATATCTCAGGCTTTTAATGAAGACTGGGAAAGTCTGGGAGATCCCAATGATCAAATGGACAATAAGCCAAAATTGTGAAACATTTGCAGTGAGATTGTTCATAAAGGTCTACATTTTATGTGATTGTTCACAAAGGTCTACAACGAAATGAACCCAATCTGCTAGCTGAAATGCCCAGGGCTTTTTTCTGTCATGTAAACTCCACATGTACATAATTTAAAAATAATCAGTAAGTACAAGTGTGCTATCTTCTGTTCATTGACAAAACTAGACAGGAGGAAAAATCCACTTAATAATTTGCCCCAATCGTTTGTTCCTATCTTATCAGTGCTAAATTAATCCATTGGTATTTGGAATGGATAGTACTCCTAACTATTTCTTTGTTTTGCCCTTCTTAAGGCAAATACCACCTGTTTGTAAAATATTAGGCAAGTTAATATGTAAATAATTTAACCACTTTCCACCGGAGAGCCAGTTAGAAGGAGATAATAGAGGTTTGCTCCCACTATAAATCAGTCAAGTTTGTTTGATTATAGATATTTCTACTTGTTTCATGTCACTACTACTGTGAAGCCTTCAAGGGAAGAGACAGAATAAAAAGGAGCTGATTTACTTCAATATATTATCACTTTACATTTTTACCTTGTCTTTGGAGATGCACCCATCCAGTACAAGGTGTTGGGCGCTGGGGAATTCTGGAAGGAGAGTCCCAGTTTTGGAGCTCAGTGAATATTTCCGAGTGAATCCACCCTATAAGATGGAAAACAATATGACATCTTCACGCCAACAACCGGCCGCAATTTTAGCAGGATAAAAGTTGGCCATACTAATTGGCATAAATTTACTGATCAGAATTATGAAGCTGGCATTATGAAACTTTTTGCTTTTGTTTTGATCAGTATTTTGTTTTTATATTTAGATTCCATTTTTTTTTTATTTAAAGTATGTTTCTCTCTCTCTTATTTATTTGTACTTCAGATTTTGGGTTTTCCCTCAAGTTTCTACTTTGCAAACCACTTCAAGATTGCTTATATTGTTGTGAATAAATCAGTTAAATTAATAATAAATCTATGCATATGAAGACTAAATCAGAAATATATATATGGTGGTGCTTTAGCACACCGGAAAACACACACACACACACACACACACACACACACACACACAGATTGAATTACAATAATAAATCTGCCCAGGCATTTTCTGGATCAACCAGATAGCTCCAAGTTCCCCACCTGCCTATGTTTCTACACTAACCCTAAGCATTAAAAGGACAGAAGGAGAGGGAAAAGGGGAACAGATTTTCTAAAGAAAACCTGGATGCTTCTTCCTGAAATGATTCCAAAAACTGTGTTTTCTCCTTGTTGCCTTCTTTTTCATACCTGCCCTTTAAAATGTTTGCATTATATTTTAATTTGTTTTTCTTTCTTTCTGTGTTTTTTTTTAAATAAAATATTTTGAAACTGAAAAAAGTACTTTCCACAGCAAGGAAACTCATATTCTCAGGATAAATGATCAGAATCTGTATATTATGTGTAAATTATTCATTTTGTAGCTTCTGCAGACTTTTTAATTTGTAAGAGGGATTTGGGTGGGATCAGAGGTGGAAGGATTGAGAGCCATAGAGGAAGGCTCCCTTTGATTTCTGGGCCCTTAGCAGATGCTGGGATACAACATTTGTATGGAGTGTGGGTAACTATGTGTTGGTAACTACTGAAAGCTAAATTTATTTGGATCCCATATTTTCAATCCTACAGTTTACAACATGGAACCAGGAGCACAGAATGTGAATAACGGCAAAACATTGAAGAAATGCAACATTAGTCTGGCTTGAACATTGCATCCCTTTATATTTATTCCAGGGACCCCAGCTTTTGAATTTGTTATATATCGGCACTCTCAGAATTAGCATGCTGGGTGACACAAATCAGGCCATCTAACTAGCAGTCTATCCATGGCCAGTCTCATGATTCAAGGATAATAGTCAATGGATATTTTAAATCAGAAATTCCCAAACTGTAGTCTGAGAACCATCAGTGGTCCACAAGCTTCATTCAGGTGGTCCATGGCTTGTCTGTGGATTTGTGGTTTAAGACAGGATCTGGCACATCCACATCCATCACATTAAATATTTTTATTTTATTTTTAATGGTTTATTATTGCTTCATTTACTTCTTATATTGTGTTTTATTGTGTTGCATGGAATTCAAATTGTAATGCCATAAAATGCAATATAAAAGAAATAAACAAAGCTCTAAAAATACTATTAAAGCATCTGGCACATTACGATTTCTATGAGAGGTGGAAAAATCAGGAAGTGGTCTACCAAGACCCTCAGCAATTTTCAAGTGGTCCATAGAGGTAAAGATTGGGGAACCATTGTTTTAGATTTTCAACAATTTAAAGTAAAATAAAGTGAGCAAGGATAGAAATATAGATAGTCAGGCTGCACCTCACCTAAGAATCAGGCTACACAAACACAGATAAAGAGCTAAATGAAAGAAGTGATGTGTGTTCACATTCTGTATTGACACAAACATTAGGTGGTTTAAAAGACTGTCATGAGTCAACATGGTTGCAGTTGAACAATTACCTATCAGCATTTGGAGACTGTTTTTTGTGTTGTTTTTTTAAAAAACAAGAGTAATTTGGGAAACATCATGATACAAGTACCCATCAAACATTCAAAAATGAGGGGCAAGGGGAGCTGAGGGAGGAGGTGCGGTGTGTGGGTTTGTGTCGAATGCAGAGAAAACATTGGCATGATGAATTCAATAATGAATCTGGAGACTTGGGTCTCAGCCGCACATTTGCCATGGGTGTCTTTCCCTTCGAAGGAACTCGTTGTAAGCCCGCTTAACGCGAAAGTCCATGACAGCAATTATTTGTGGCTCAATTAATCACAGAGTCTTGAATGGCACAATAAATGCTTTAGATAAAGGAGTTTGCTGATACTGCTGCCTTTGTGGTGAGTGGGGGGAGCCAACCATTTGCAAATCTGTGTGCTGCAGTGAAGCAAAAAAGGTTGTAGACGTGGGAGGCTTGGGAAAGCTCTGCCTATAATCAATTAGCATAATCTAATGAACATTATTGACTGTAGTTCTGTAAAATATTCATACCTTATGTTACCTAGGGGACATATTGCTAAACAATCTAAAATTTTGGTCCTCCCCAAACTTGGGGAAGCTGGCACTGGGAAGAGCTTCGTTAATGCCCCACATATATGGATTATGCTATTGTACAGTTTAGTTGTTAGGTCACCTTGTACTTGGTTGTATCTGAGTGGAGTCAAAAGTTTCCTGTAGCTGTTCTGTTCTTAAATCTCTAATTTGAGTTCACTCCCCCCTCTGGATCAAGAGCCTGCATTTTCTAGTCTTCTTACAAAGTATAAACAACAGGCTACAACTACATGAGGTTTTGAAGCAGACATCAAAAGACTGTGGAACTTCCACTATGGGATCAGCGGGGCTCTGTGTATCTGATGTTCCCACCACATTACAAAAGCATATGAAATATTACTCACCTCATTTTTCAACTTGCTTCCAGAAAACCTTTGAAAACCAAGATATTTCACATTTGCATTAGGATGTAAAATTTAGGAAATGTTGTGAAAAGTACTACCACCCACTAGTTATCATGTTTCACAAAAGGGAGGGTGGTGCTTTTTTGAGGAGAGTGAAGCAACATCTATTTCCACTTGGTTAATAATAATAATAATAATAATAATAATAATAATGCAGATATATATTCAGCTATACTGAAATTCTGGTGGTGATGGAGACTGAAACATTATGTGACAACTTGCCCACTCAAACCAATGCACTAGCTTGCTTTCATACCACTGGTGACTGCAGACATATAGAGGTCTGTTTTTCCTTAAGATATTTTCTGCAGTCAGAGGAAATTATGGCCTGGCATTTTGATGTGAATGTTGCAAAAAGCTTCTGTGCATGAGTAGCAGTGGTTCCACAATAAATTCTGGTCTGCAAGCAGCCTAACCCAGTCCCAGAATAGCTAAAAGGTTGCCACTTTTTTGATGACTGTGCCTTTTCTGTGGTGGTCCCTTGCCTTTGGTATACCCTCCCCAAGAGCACCTACTAGAGACCTCATTTCTCTCATTTAGGTGCTAGACAACACAATTCTGCTTTCCCAGGCATTTAAGAGCATGTTCCCCAAAGTGTCCCCAATAAGGGGTGTGTTGTAGAGTTATGCAATTATCCCTGTTGGCTTCAACCCCACCCACTGTCAGGATGTTCCTCCCACACACAGACTGCCCACAAGGCAATGAGACCATAAACCAGTTGTTCTCAAAGGGTGTGACACATCACACTGGTATGGCAGGAGAGGATAGCCATTAGTTATATGTTACTTACACATATAACACAAATAGGGTCTGAATGCACACCCCTCCCCTGTCCACACTTTGAGCATTTGCATGTTCAAGCAAATGCCTGATAATGTAATATAATAATCAAGCGGTGAAAAATCAAGTGTACATGTGTGAACTAGTCCAAGGTGATTTTTGAACATCATTCAACACTATATCAGTTATACTTCAAATGTTATTTTACCATACCTTGTCAAACCTTTTCCAGAATACACTGAGTGATAGTATGCACTGCTTTCTTTAATGCCAATTCCATAGTAGTGATATCTGTGGCAGGGAAGAAGCCAACAAACAGATATAGAGATAAATAGATGATAGATGAAAGATAGATAAGATAGATTAGATAGATAGATAGATAGATAGATAGATAGATAGATGATAGATAGATAGATAGATAGATATAGATAGATGATAGATAGATAGATAGATAGATAGATAGATAGATAGATAGATAGATAGATAGATAGATGATAGATAGATATGCTGTTAAAAGGGGCACAAAAAGTTGAGGACAAAGCAGAACTCAGACTTTCAAGTTTTATTTTTTTATGTTCATTAGGTAACCTTCATTCAGTAATCCTGTCCCCCAAGACAGGACATTAATAAAAGCTAAGATTTGAACTTAGGACCATGACTAGTCAAGGTGATGAAAGACCCCAAAGTGTTATCACAATAAGAAGTTTCACCAGTGTCCCTGAAAACAGGGTGCATGCCTTTCCTTAAGACTCATAAGCAAATAAGAGAAAAACAAGACAGTAGTTTATATGATGGCATCCATTTTGTCATTAGGTATTGACATTTAAGCCAGGAACCCAACTTAGTTTACTATCTGTAACATAAAAAGTATTTTTTTATATATAAAATATAGTATGATAGAAGAGGGAGGATCAAGAAGAGGGAAACTGATTTATAGGATGGAGAAGAGAAATGGGATAGGTTTATTTTAGTGGCTAATTGTTTTTATTGTACTGAAAATAAATAAAAGCTGTGATGACAATCTTCATATATGTATTTTTCATCAAAATTTACTGTAAGAAGCACAACAATCTCTCCCCCTCTCTCCCTCTATTTCTTCACTCTCCCATTTTCATGTGCATGGACATATGTTCCTGTGCGGCAAGTAGCCCTGGCCTGAGCATATGCTGACACAAACGATGGCTGATAAGGGCAATGATAGGATTAAGCTGCTCAGGCACTTGCAATAACTCATTATCGCAAGGCCAGCTGCCATATCAGTTTTATTAACCCACTAAATCACTTTTAATAAATAAGATAATGCCTTTCAGAAATGGTGCAGGGAAGCTAAGATTTAGCGTTGATCAAAGTCTACAAAGAAATTAAACTGTAACTCGAGCTCAAACAGCCCACAGCATCTGCCCTCCATGACACCTACACAGGTCATCCCTCAACAGGAACCGCAGCTGCACAGCAGACCTTGGCCTTGGTCCAGAGGAAGTTACTTGTGTGGCTAAAACCCTATGGCTTAATTTAAGCACAACTAATTTATCTGTCACGTTGATTTCAATAGGGCTTATGTCCAACCGGCTTTCTCCGCGCTGGGCCATTTGTTTAATGGTTCCTACTAAGTTAACTGCCTGCGGGATTTCATGGACAGCAGTTGTGTGGAAGGGCCTCTTCCTCCTGGGCTTTCCATCACTTTTGCCATTTTGCTACACTTACTCTAAACTCTTCCATCTTTCACTCCCTCCCCCTCTTGTTCACCCAGCCCATTCATTCTGCCTTTTGTAAACCACTTTGTGGTTTTATTACAGTCAAGAGGCATATAAATGTTGGGAGATAAATAAATAAATTTTTCAGCCTTTTCATCAAACATCAAAGTAAATAAGGCTCGGTTATAGGAAATCAGTAGGAAATGAATTTCACCTGGGCTCACACAAGGGTATTTATAAAAGATCAGACTTAGAGTACATGGATCTGGCTGCCAGTTAGTTTCTGGGCCTAATTCAAACTGCTGGTTTTGAGCTATAAAGCCTTAAATGGCTCAGGCAGTGGCAGAGAACAGGCGGGGACGTGGCTGGCACGTGTCCCGGGGCGTGGTGCACCACCTGCAGGGGCGTGGTGCGTGTCCTGGGGGAGTGGCGCCCACCGCAGGGTGGTGGTGCTGGGGGCGGTGCGCTCTCCCCGCCCCCCTCTTCCTCCGCCTGTGGGCTCAGGACCGCAATACCTCAAGGACTGATTCTCCCTATATGAACCAACCCAAACCTTGCGATTATCATTGGAGGCCCTTATTCTGGTGCCCCCTCCATGAGAGATCCAGAGAGTGGCAATATGAGAATGGGTCTTTTCTGTGGTGGCTCCCCATTTGTGGAATGCTCTCCCTAGGGAAGATCATCTGGCGCCATTTTTGTCCAGTTTTAGGCACCAGGCAAAAGCTTTCCTTTTTATGCAGACTTTTGTCATTTAATCTGAAGGTTTCTAATTGGCCTTTTTAAGTGGGACAGGGTCTGCCAATGATATGCTTGTGAATCATCCTAAAGGCATTTTGATTTGCTAATCTGTTGCACCCCAGCATTTTGATGTCCTGGTTGTTATTGTTGTTTTTCCTTCAGACCTCATTTGTGCATATTTTAAGAATTGTAAAACATAATTGCTATAAGTGTGGACAGGCCAAGTGCTACTGAGGCTTTGAGGGGCCTTTTAATTAATAGCTTTCTTCTTGGGGGTTGGACCCAGCGCTATCATTCTATCATTAATCTTCCCCATTAATAATGCCCAGTTCCACAATTAGGTTTGGAGAAAAGCCTCCTATCAGCTCCAATAGGAGGCTTTTTTCAAACCTAACTGCTGTGTCTGACTACGAGATGTGTGTGTGTGCTTATTTTGGCGAGTGCGGCTAGGCCCTTTGGCCCTGCCTGCTTTTGATTTGGCCCTATCCATGCAGCCCCTGGAAGATTAGCCACAAGAATACATGGCCCCATATCTGAAATAGATTCTGCACCCTGTTTTAGAGACTATTTATTAATTCATCTCATATGGGAATTCCCGTTGTCTGATGAATGATTTTACGGCTTAACACACACATTTATAGATTGAGAAATCACAGCTCTGAAGCGCTAGAGGTGGAATATCTCTTACTTTGAGTGGCCTCTGGTGCCCAGCCGCCTTGTGGTGAGAAGAGGAAATTTCTGACGAATAGTCTAGAGTGAAAGATCAGAAATTAAATATCTATAATGGGAGGGAAAAGGCTGTGGCATTGTGTTCATCTCCCCTGCTGCTCTCATTCCCCACATTATGAAACCTGAATGTAAAACCTCCATAGCTTAAGATTTACATCTAGGAACACAGGAAGCTGCCTTAGGCCAAATCAAGCCAATGGTCCATTTTGCTCAGATGTGTCTACAACAGCTGGTAAGAGATTCCCAGGGTTCCAGGCAGATGAATCTCCCATCCCTACCTGAAGTTTCTGGGAATTGAACCTGGGAGACACTGCACACAAGGCAGATGTTCTTCCACATTCTGTGCCACAAGAACAAGAATCAAACAATTTTGGACAAGTGACACAAGAAAAGCCCAGTGTAACTTTTAGCATTCCACATGAATCGCCCTGGAAGCATCAACAAGACAACTGGGCAATATGAGTAGCTGGACAGTTACCAAAAAGCCAGGTGGGTTTTAAAACAAGTTTTTTTTTTAGCTGGGAGAACCAATTTATTCAATGTAGTTTGAGATAAGAAACTCTGAACTTGAGATGTGCAGATACGGGGTTGTTGTTTTTCAGTTCAGCAGCATAGCTAATCTTGTTTTGAAAAGGCCCTTCTTGGAACGGACTTCTGCAACGGCACAACTGAGGGTGAGCCGAGCTGCCAAAAGTCACAGACACCACAGCTCAGCAGCCAACAACAGAGCAAATACCCTGGAGCCGGAAAGCCCCGCATCTAATAGAAAGAGATAATCCCACTGTTGCCAAAATTCGGAAAAGGAAGTAATGCAGTTGGGGGTAGGAATTAAGGTTAATTCACTCTTGTTGGTACTGAAGTCATTTAATATCATTGGGAGACATGGACCCCCTCCCCCATTTCATTAAACTAATGTGTTTCAGCTCCACAAAGCAATTGGGAGATACCATGGGTGTTTTTTGAACTCTGAAGCTTTCTTGGTGTATAGTTTCACCAGTTCCTAGTAGTTTGGATTTAATTTGGAAAGCCCACCTCTCACTTTGATTAAACAATTTCAACATTAAAGCGTGGGTGGATTTTTGTCAGTTGGGGATAGGAGGGAAGAGGAAAGATCTGCCACCTGCAACCCTATCCTTTTCAATCTCTTTCATTAACTGTGCCCTATTCTCACAGTAATTATTACAAAAGTTAGATGCCTTTCAACTTTGCCGACTCCAGCAATCCTTTTCCTATACCCTGCACCTCTTCAGGTGAAGGACTGATTCTATCCTCTTGCAAATCCCCAGCTTCTACTACTGCCCCTCCTCAGTCCCATGTTGCAAAACAAAGAAGGACATTGAGTATATCCTACCAGGAGTAAGATTTAAAATAACATTTCACTGAAAGCACAGAGGGCTTTGCTCAGTCCTGTTATCATGGGAGAAATCAGAGGTGCAAATCAAACACTCTTGAAGAAAATGAGGGAACTGGTTTTGTTTATTTCAAAAAAGCAATGAAATGAAAACAGGTGAATCAAATGCCTTATTTACCTTCCCAAATGTGGCAGCACAGGCAGGTTCAAGTTTCTCCTTCCTGCAGAAGTCCAGGTAATGTGCATAGAGGATGCACCTCGGCAAACAAACCCCTTCACATACAATATAATTCTCTTCCAACCTAAAGGTGGAAAACAAGCCAATAACATGAAATACTCTGTCCTATCCTTAATCCTAGTTTATCTACCTTTCTTATTATTATTACTGACCAGCCCAGAAATTAGGGGGGAAAAGTCCTGGGCCTTTTGTACTGTGTGAATACCTCCACCACTTTCTTCCAATCATTTTTCCTAAATGCTAATAGCCCTGTCTCTGACCTAACCCTAAGCCAAACCATAGCCTAGCATGAATGCAAAGATGTATTGGCTTCCAGGGAGCATATAACAACTGCCTGGCTGTCCTTTTAGCTCAGCAGGGCACAGCAGTTTGCCCAAGCTTTGGTTTAGTGTGTGCCACCTGCATGCAGGATCGTGGTTAAGATCACTCTTTCTCAACCATGATTTGTAACCAAGGTTTGTTTAACCACAATCCTGCATGTGAACGACATGTGAAGCCAAAGCTTGGATCAGCTGTCACAATGAGCTAAAAGCCACCCAAAGAGCCACCCAGAATGACTGGGGCAACCCAGCCAGATGGGCAGGGTGCAATTATTATTATTATTATTATTATTATTATTATTATTATTATTATTATTAAAGCAGTCCTGGTAATCCATATTTAGGCTTACAATGACATGGAAATCACGCTAGCCTAAAACAATTAAAAATGGACACATTAAATGGGGAAAAGTAACAATGTGTACCATGTTGTATACCCCTGGAGTAGCAGGAAAGGGGCATTGCGTGTCTACTCCAAAGCCATTGAGTTTAATGGGACTCACTCCTCAGTAAGTGTGCAGAGTTAACCAGCACTCTGGAGTGGCCAGTGGTCTTACCATTGCAAGGTAAGCTGCGTCTGCTTCTTCTTATCCTTCATCATCTGAGTGATCGTTTTCTTTGGAGGCGAGTGTTTGTTCAGAGATTTTATCTTACTTTCGTGGCTCTTCCCATCTTCCTCTTCCAAGGAAAGGGGTTCACGGTTAAAATGAATTTCTGAGCACAAGGGAGTTTAAGAAGAAAACACAATGAATCAAAATGAACTATGGGCTGTTGGTTCATTTTATTTTGCTATGCCTGTACCTGGGAACGCCACACAATTTTGAACTTGGATTTCTTGGATGGGAGCTTTTCCCTCTTGGTGCAAATCAGAGCCACATGGGGAGAAACCTAATCCAGATCAGGTGTGTTGCAAAGGCAAAGAGCCACATCGTGCATACACACAAACACATCCCATAGTCCCAATGCAACAAGAGCAACATCCCCATGGCTGCAGCGGATGACTTCTAGTTTCGTCTTCTTATCATAGAGCTATACAGAGTTTTAAAAGGTGTGAAAAGAAGAATGTTTGGTAGGCATACGGGAAGAGGTGAATATTTGGTCCAATCAATGCTGCTGTTTTAGCTATTATATTCATATCTCACATGCAGACTGTTGAATTTTGGGTACCTCGGTAACAAAACCCCATGCACCAATAGAAATCACTCCAGTAAATGTTCCCTTGCCAATTTGGAATCTGTAGATACCCACCTGAGGGAATGTCCCCCTCAGACTTGCAGACTTTAGCACCAGCAAACACTACACCACTAAAAGACACCATCTTGCACATCTGTATAGTAAACTGAAGCCAAGCTCTGTGACTGTAATTCTAAGAAGCCCAGATAAAATCAGGGAGACTCGCATTCCAAGCCTGTGTATTTATTTAGAAGGAAGTCCCGCTGAGTTCAAGGGGACCTCTTGCAGCCTTTCGCTTTCTGTAAATATCTTTAGGATCTGGGTTTCAGAGAGAGAACGGCAGCAAAAGGGAGGGAATTCAGTGGGAATGAAAGCCTTTGTACTTTTCTCACCAAACTGAGGGTGTGACGTGGGGTGGGGGGATGACCTGTGCGTCCTTTTCACTGCGTACTTGGAATGCAATGGAAACAAGATAAACGCGGCATTGGCTCCGTGGCATCTTTTTCCACTGCAATTATTTGGAAAGACGTTCCCTTCGCATCCGTGGGCGGGAGGGGAAGACAAGGAGTTTAAACTCGAGCATCCTCCATCCTGGTCTCTGCTCCCAGTGCCAAAGGCAGTACAAACGGGAGCAGGGGGTGGTGACAAATTCCCGGGGCTGGTGCAGAGTGCGCAACGACATTGGTCCCAACCCAGCAGGAACACACGAGGAAGGGCTCCCCGATCCGAGGCTGCCCCCCCGGCCCTGAGGGATTGTGATCCCCTCTCTCTGGGCTGCCCCTTCCCGCTGGCCGGCGTGCAGCTGCCCCCTCACCTGCCTTGATCCCAGAGCGGAGCCCCGGCTCGGGGGCCCCGCGGCGCCGTCCTCCGGGCAGCGAGCCGGCCTGGGGCGCCTCGTCCAGCAAGCCTTGGGCCAGCAGTTCGGCGTAGCAGTCCTCGTCCTCCTCTTCGTCCTCCTCCTCCTCGTCGTCGTCGTCCGCCTGCTGCGGAGGCTGCGGCTGGCCCGGCGCAAAGGCGCCCCGGGACGGGAACTTCGCCAGTTTCTCCATCCTCAGGGCGCGGCGCCCGCCCCGTCCATAGGTGGTCGGGGGCGCAGAGGGGCTGGAGAGCACGCGGGGAGGCGGCCACCCAACCCCACTGCGGCCCCAAGGCGGGGTGGGGAAGGACAGGTGCGCGATCTGGAACGGAGCAGGTGCTGGTCAGGTTGGCACAGGCGGAGCCGAAGGGGCATGAGACGTGAAGGCTCTCTCCAGTCAAGCTCCTTTATGGGGACACAAGGAGGAGGAGGAGGGCCGTCGAGAACAAACCGCTCTCCCCCTTCAGCACCGCCAGGCCGGGGAGAAAGGAAAGCCCTGCCCACCCATTGTCACGCACTCTGCCCCACGTCAGATTCGCGACCTCTTTCCCTTTTAAGCCATGGGCAGGTGCCCCTGCAGCAACTCCTCTTTGCTCAGATACAGCTCTCGTTTGCTCTCCAAGGCTCGTCCCCAGAGGAAGGGACGTTCTGATAACGGTTCCTTTGAGCGCGTGCAAAGTGGAGTCACCGTAGTCGCCTCCTACAGATCTGGGCACTAAGATCAGGCTTCCAAGCCAGAGGGCGCGATTTCATAGAGTTGCAGGGGACCCTGAGGGTTATATAGTTCAATACCATGCAATGCAGGAATCTTTTGCCCAACGTGAGGCCCACGGCCCCATGATTAAGAGGCTCTTGCTCTACCGACTGAGCTATCTAAGGGCAAAGGCCCCCGGGCAGTTCTAATTAAAGTAAGGATGCTGACCTCTGATGAATTAAAGTGGGTCGGTTGATGCTGGATCTTTGATAAATACCCAGAGCAGACAGATGATCCCCAGGCACTTTGTAGACAGGTGCCCTGCAGTGATGTTCACTGCCAAGTCAGATTGGGTGGGGGGACTGTATCGTCCACTCTGGAATGTCCACTGCTGGGGGACATATTTTTAAAATATAATGTTCCCCAATATTAAAAGCAACAAGCAAAGCTCACCACCCACAACTATTTGCCTGCTTTTGGAAATCCAACCAGTACAGTGGGACCTCGGGTTACAGATGCTTCAGGTTACAGACGCTTCAGGTTACAGACTCCGCTAACCCAGAAATAGTACCTCTGGTTAAGAACTTTGCTTCAGGATGAGAACAGAAATTGTGTGGCAGCGGCATGGTGGCAGCGGGAGGCCCCATTAGCTAAAGTGGTGCTTCAGGTTAAGAACAGTTTCAGGTTAAGAACGGACCTCCAGAACGAATTAAGTTCTTAACCCGAGGAACCACTGTACTAGATTTTCATCTCTTTGCACATTATAACAATCAAATATGCACCTCTTTACCCTCAGTCTGGGAAGCTGCACAATTAACAAAGGATTACTACCCCCCCCCCACATGAGGTGCTGCACAGAGAGTGCAGCTGCACCTTGCTAGATCACCTGCAGAGAACAGGTGGACTCAGGTGTCCACACAGACTTCAGGCTTCCCACCCTCACTCTGTATATTGTGATCTCTTACATAGGTACTTAGTATGACGCACAGCTCATTTACAAAATCTCTCCCAAATCAGTGGGGAAGACAAACCCACCACAAAAAGAAAGACCGGCAGGCAAAGAACTATAAATGCTTAGCCAAGTCCTGTTAATAAAGCTCCATTGCTGTCCACCTGCCTGGAGGATAGGAAGAGAGATGGACAATTCCAGTAACCTGTAACTTATGCAGGTAGTTAGGGCAAGTTCAGAAGTTAGAACCGCCTTTTTAAATTGTTCATTTAAATTGATTATATCATGTTGTATATATTTTATTAATTGAAAAAATGGTTTCATTCAACTGCAGCTGGTACAGTCTGATTGGCCCAAGGAGATTCAAAACAGCAGCAGCAGCAGCAGCAGCAGCAGCAGGAGGAGGAGGAAGAAGAAGAAGAAGAAGAAGAAGAAGAAGAAGAAGAAGAAGACGACCCTTTGGTATTTCATTCCACATCTTTGCCTTGGAACTTTTTGCCAGGCTTCTGTAAAGTCCAACTGCTCTATACTCAGTAGGTGGTGACAAGTGACATTCCATTGGGCCAAAGCATTGTGATATTTGTTCATTTGTTTTATTGCTTACATTTCAATCCCATCATTCCACCCCAAAAAAGTTCAAAATTGTGTACATGGTTCTCCTCCTCCTTACTGTATCCTCACAACAACCTTGTCAGGTAGGTTAAGTTGACAGACTGTGACTGACCCAAGGTCATCTAGTGAGCTTCATGAATGAGTGGAGATTTGAACCATGGTGTCCTAGGTTCTGAGCCAACACTCTAATACATTCTAATCTTTGGCGATCACTCATAGCCGAGTACGATTGTCTTCCATAAACACGGTTTTAACAATGAGTCCGTAAGTGACTGTGGAGGCCAATTCTGAACCCACACGTCCTTCCACAGCGGGGACATTGGTTCCCGGGCGGGAGTGAGTGGGCTTGCACGTTCCTATGACCCTTGTGAGTGAAGCTGTAGGGAATCTCATACTCCCAGCAGGGTCACTCAAGGTGGTAAGGTCAAAGGGAAGGAGCTAGACAAAGAATGATCCAAGACATTCTAATACACCACTGTGACCACTTAAGGAACTTAGACGCTCTGCTAATTGGTCTTCCAGGAGATGCCAGGGTGCAGGGAGAGGTCAGAACTCTCTCATCACACCTTCTAAGTAACATAAAAAATACACTAATTATATCACTCACAAAATGCCAAATATTACAAGTTGCCAGGATCTGCCCCCATAGGGCAGCCAAATATAGCTCTCTTGTGTGAACAAAAGCAGGCACCATATGCTTTTTCTGCCTTCCTCCTATGCACTTCTTTCTGACATATGTTCATAAGCACTGGATCTGATCATATTAGGGGCTTTGATAAAGATGATACCAGTGGCCACCCGCAAGGACGTGGGGAGTCAAAGACCAGTATTTTTGACGCAGAGCAATGGTATTATGGGGGTGGGGTGGGGATTTTTAGATGTGTTACTCCACTAACTTCAAAATGTGGCAATCCAGCCTTGCTGCATTTGGTGGTATTTCTGCTCAACCTGGTGAGTGTGGACCTGGATGTCCCCAAAGTCTTTCCCAACACCAGAATACAAGAAGAACCCTACTGGATCAGGCTAGTAGCCCATCTAGCCCATAATCCTGTCCTCACAGTGGCCAACTCCAAGCAACTGACATTCAAAGGCATACTGCTTCTGGCAGTGAAAGGAGAACATAGCCATTATGGCTAGTAGCCAATGAGAGCCTTAAAGGTAAAGGTAAAGGGACCCCTGACCATTAGGTCCAGTTGTGACCGACTCTGGGGTTGCGGCGCTCATCTCGCCTTGTTGGCCAAGGGAGCCGGCGTACAGCTTCCGGGTCATGTGGCCAGCATGACTAAGCCACTTCTGGTGAACCAGAGCAGTGCACAGAAATGCCGTTTACCTTCCCGCCAGAGCGGTACCTATTTATCTACTTGCACTTTGACGTGCTTTCGAACTGCTAGGTTGGCAGGAGCTGGGACTGAGCAACAGGAGCTCACCTCGTTGCGGGGATTCGAACCACCGACCTTCTGATCGGCAAGTCCTAGGCTCTGTGATTTAACCCACAGTGCCACCCACGCCCCTAATGAGAGCCTTATTCCCCCTTAATTTGCCTAGTCTTCTTTTAAAGCCATCCTGATGTGAGTACTGGTTCAGTATCCCAATGAGTGATAACTGAGAAGAAGGAACTGGGCTCAACAAGAAGATGCTGGGAACATGATCCATTGGGTGGTGATGATGTGGTTCAACTTTAGGCATTTCTCTGCTCCTTCTTCATGTCCACAAGGGTAGGCAGTCTCCTTTGCCTATAGGAACTCTATCCAGCTCTGCCCCTTCCTCCCCTGCTTTTTTACTCTCTGCAAAAGTCAGCAGGCTACCATGTTACTTTGAAAATACATTCTATTAATGGCAGTGTGCCGAAGCACACTTAACAGGGATTCTCACTGAGATTAATGGGATTTATGTCTGAGTACACCTGCATTGGGTTCATTGTGCTATTGATTGTGAAAGAAAATATCACCAGTAGATGGCAATGTTCAATGCTGTTTCTGTTTACTTCTCTCTCCAAGGGAACAATTTTTATGGTTCCTGAAAGAAATGAGATCTGTTAATAAAGGCCTGATCCAGAATCTGCACTTATGAGTAGATTCCCGCCATCCTTTGAGTCATAAAAACACACAACAAATTTAGTTTTGTTTTTTAGGAACAATAGTATATATAGAAGCTGATTACATATGCCTTTGTGTTATTTACTTATTTTGACAGTACGTTTATATATAGCTATATGCATATTTATATAACCCCTATAAAATACAGGTTCAAAACACTTACTAGACATATAAGAACCAGTTCAGCTTTTCAGTGAATATTTAGCTCAGCTTTCTTAAAGGCCAGTTAGAGAACTATCACAAGCTTCATGACATTGGGGAAAAGTTCGGAATCAGAATCAAAAGAAAGCAACCAAAAATTCTTTTTGTTATTTGTTTTTAAGTGGAAATTCCTTTGGACACTTTAGATTAAAACACAATGTATCAAACATTAGATACAGATTTCTGATTATCATGTTAAAGTCAAGGAAAATTGGTATAGCTGGTGCCTAATTTTTCCTGGATTAGCAATGGTTGGTATTACAAGCTGCATTTCCTAAGTGGATCTTGCTGATATTTGGATTCCCAAATCCAATATCATATAAAAAGATAAGGCATTAGTTACCCTAGATGGCGCTATTTTTTCATAAAACACCCTGGGGAATATTATGGTACGTTGATACAAGTTTGCAGCAATTAAACCAAAGCCTATCATTTTTGGAGCGTGTGATAAAAATGTAAGTTCAAGTTAAATTTGACGAAGAAGCTGCTGCGCACATGGGGGAAGGGGGAGAGATATTTGCATACATTCCTGCTCCCTTTTCCCCTTTCCTCTACACACTTAAATTTATTATGCTAGTGCTTTAGCAAAAACCAGCTTCAGCTTGTCTGTTCATTTCATCTGAACTCTGCAAAACTTTCTAAAACACCACCTGCCCTGTCTAGGAAGTGTTTTGCAAACACTACAGAACCTTTTGCTATGTTTTTCTGTTCAACAGACTATGTGTGGTGGTGCGTTTGCAATGGACAACTGGTTTTCCTAACAGCTCAGTGAAATCAGAATCCTGAATATATTATGAAGATCCTTCAGTGTTTCTGTTTCCTTGGCTCCTGTTTGAAAATGTTCTCAGGAGGAAAACAGGACCTCTATAGGGAATTTTTTTTCATGGCTTCATGGATCTACAGAGCAGAGAGGTGCCATTTTTTAAAGCCAGGGTGACTGAGTGGGGAAAAAACAACAGGGATTATTATTTTTCACAAGGAGACGTCTTGGAATGGTGGGGGATCTTACTGGGTGTGACTTGTTAATAGTGGTGGCTGTTGCATGTTGGGATTGGTAGGGCAGAAGACAGGAAGGCCAAAAGCAGGTGAAGCAGATCCAGTGGCAGGCAGAGTCACTCCTTGACCAGTTGCAAAAAGGCACATAGGTAGGGGCTGGCTGATGGCAGATTGAGGTTGGTGCCCTGTTGACCACAGTGGGCCAGGCTCTGCTGCCTGATGAGCAAGATTCAGAAAATCCCACTCATTTAAATTCACACTTCTGCACACATTTTAAAGTTCAGTTCTTTCACATTTGGGTCAACCTAATTAAAGGTCTTCCGGTATGACAATTCTCAACAGGCACCTATTTTTTTTAGTGTGATTCAATCTCATACCTGCAAATGAAAGAAGAGCTTGAAAGAAGAATGGGAGAAGAAATGATAGATGAGTAAAAAAATACTTTGCAATACATGGGGTGGGAAGGGGGGGGGGAATAGAAAAGAGCCTCACTTAGAGCCTCTGAATCAGCAAATTCTTCCTGAAATGGGGAAACCGAGTCACAGTGTTTCCAGTAGCTGCACTTAAGCTTGAGGAAAGCTGAACTATAGAATTCATTTCCAGTAGGAAACTGCTGTGGCAAAGAATCTAGCAATTTCCCAAGATGGATTAGATACCAATAGAAAATGGTGTCCACAATTGCCAGCTGATTGTGCTAAACTGTCTGCATGTGCTTATTTATGTATATCCTGCTCCCCCTTTCATTGGAATGATAAAAGAACTAAAACATCTTAACAACAATTCTAGTGACAACAATAGTGATGCCAACTAAGAAAAATCTCAGAAGGCTTTTTGAAAGAGGAAAGTCTTCAGCAGAGGCTGAAAGGACAAGCAAGATGGTACATGTGTAATAGTCAAGAGGGCTATATGACTGGTTCTGTCCCCACACCTCCATTTTGGCAGCCCTGTTTAGGGAAGTTTTTAATGTTTGATGTTTTCTTGTGTTTTTAATATTCTGTTGGGAGCTGCCCAGAGTGGCTGGGGAATAATAACAATAATAATAATAATAATAATAATAATAATAGCAAAATTAAAGGTGATTTGGTACTCTTGCATCACACCTCTGAATACCTGTTGCTGAGAATCGCAGATGGACAAAGTGTTCTTGAGCTCATGTCCATCTTGCAGGCTTCCCAGAGGCATCTCATTGGCCACTGTAAGACCAGGATGCTTGACTAAATGGGCCATTAGCCTGACTCAGCTCTCCACAAACTTTATGCCTATAAATTGGGATTAATGCTCAAGAAGTAGGCAGTGGCGTAGCGTGGGTTGTCAGCACCCGGGGCAAGGCAAGTAATTTGCGCCCCCTAACCCATGGATTTTAGCACTTGAGTCTCTTCCGCGCCCCCCAGATGTTGCACCCAGTGCGGCTGGCCCCCCTGCACCCCCACGCTACGCCACTGGAAGTAGGTCATCTGGAAGCAACCATAACTAGCAGGGTTGCTCGTTCTTCATGTCACAAAACTGGCTCAGCTTCTGTCGAGCCCTTTTTTCTAAGGATGGATTTATGACATGTAAAAGGAGTATAGTTTATAAGTTGCATTTCTCCTCATAGAAGTACTCCATGTGACATACAAGAACCCAATGAACTGATGAAATCTGAGCCATTGTTTCTCCTACCAACTAGAATTTAAGAAAGATATACATAAGATCCAGTCATTAAAAAAACATACACACCACCCATAGCACTCTAAAGAATGAGCTGTGGGAAACACTTGATTGCCTAATTGTTTGTAGGGTCTGGAGAAATATTGCATTAGGTAAAACATGTCCTAATCCAGAGAAAGGGATTTAAAAATACAGCAAAGACATGGTCTTATGAAATGCCACGTATATGACATATAGCAGGCATATACAAACTCGGCCCTCCAGATGTTTTGTGACTGCAACTCCCATCATCCCTAGCTAACAGGACCAGTGGTCAGGGATGGTGGGAATTGTAGTCCCAGAACATCTGGAGGGCTGAGTTTGCCTGTACCTGATATATAGCATAACCCAGAAAGGAGTTTGGTGACCTGCCTTTGGCAGATCAGCAAAGTTCTTTCCAGTATAAACTGATTCTGACCCAGTAGTCAATGATTAAAAACATACACCGGTACAACAACATGGGGGCTCCTATGGGGCCATCTACCTTGCCTTGGTCTGAGAATGGACTTTGGGGAGCGGGGGGCCTGGAATGGGGCATTTTGGTCATGGTGGCCAGGAAAGTGCCTGCACCTGTGTCATGGTGGCTAGAAGTTCTGTTTCAACTTAGATTTTAAAATTAAGGTCATTTTAAAGTGAGGTTTAACCAGAAGTTCTAGCTACTGCGGTGTCCTGCAGAGTCCTGAGCAGCTCCCTCAGAATGCCTTGCTTTGAGGAATGATCCCCTAGCCTAGGCCTTTTCTCAGAGTGAGGCAGGGAGAAGGAGAGAGGGTGCCACTAGTGTGGGTGTGGAGAAATAGGAAAAGAAAAAAATGGGAGTGGCGGCAGGCAAGGAGAGGAAGAGCAGGGAGGCAGCGTCAAGCAGGAGAGAGGGGGAGCACAGTCTTCTGCATCCTTCCCTGCTTATTGCTAAAATTTCAGAGGACTGTCTTTCACCTCCTTACCCTTTTCAAAGCCTGACCATTACACCAAGAGTGTGCTCTGACAGTTTGCTCTCTGCTTTGTGTTTTCTTTCATTCACTGACTGATGCACTGGTAGCCTGAACAGATAGTAACCCAATATCTAGTTTATATATCTCCAAAAAAACACACACACAAATATTATGTATGCAAAACACAATATGGTTTTCCATGGCTAGTATTACAATATTTCATTCAACTCAAGAAGTTTGGAGCTGTTCTGAAGCTGACAAAAAGGGTAAGATGCACAACTGACTCACATTTCCTGCTCTCTGCCACTTATCATTGCATCTTAAGTTAGAACATGTTTGGACTCTTCCTTACAGGTCTGCTGCATTGCTGTTTTCTCCTATGGCTGGGAACCAAACGAAAATTGGATTCCCAGAAACAGCAGTAAGAATTGATGTAAACAGCCGAGAGTGTGAAAAGACGGAAGCCATAATGTGATCAGAAGAGCAGATGGCAAAGCTTCAAGTTGCAGAATGAACCCAGTGAAACGACATTCCTTGAATTGGAAATCAGTCTGTGAGGTCTGCTACATCCACCATCTTCAGACAAAACAGAAAGCCTGCTTCTGTATCTTTGGCCCATCAAATATTTGTACTTTCCCCTTCCAATGTAGAAGATCCACATGGGGCAAAAGAACATAGATCTTAAGGCACCTCATCCTTGACTGGATGGCTTCTGATTTCCCAGGGAGATGGGAAATAACCCTGGAAATAACCTAAGCGCCAAATAGTGACACCTGGATGGCTGCATTCAGCCCCTGGATCTGATATTCCTCATGGCAGTGTACGTACATGCTGCCCATGCATAAGGTAAGGTCCCTAATTCAGTCCCTGCTAGAAAATGGTCGTGGGAAGCAGGACTGGCAAAGATATCTATTAAGACCTGGGAGAGCACTTGACAATTGGAACAGACACTATTATACTTGAAGGAGCGTTCCCACCCCCCACTTGTTCAGGCCAGACACTGAGGTCCAGCTCCCAGGGCCTTCTGGCAGTTTCCTCACTACGAGAAGCAAAGTTACAGGGAACCAGGCAGAGGGCCTTCTAAGTAGTGGCGCCTGCCCTGTGGAACGCCCTCCCATCAGATGTCAAGGAAATAAAACTATCTGACTTTTAGAAGACATCTGAAGGCAGCCGTGTTTAGGAAAGTTTTTAATGTTTGATGTTTTATCACATTATTATTATTATTATTATTATTATTATTATTATTATTATGTTTGGAGCTGCCCAGAGTGGCTGGGGAAACCCAACCAAATGGGCACGGTAAAAATATTATTATTATTATTATTATTATTATTATTATTATTATTATTATTAAATGGATGGACTCAGTGTAAGGCAGGTTCACATGTCCACATGGCCAAATTATGTTGAGAACTGCCCTGAGTTCTGTAGATGAAGGGCGATATACAAATTAAATAAGTAAGTGGTAATGGTCATGCCAGGGACGCAGGTGGCGCTGTGGGTTAAAGCCTCAGCGCCTAGGACTTGCCGATCGAAAGGTCGGCGGTTCGAATCCCTGCGGCGGGGTGCGCTCCCGCTGCTCGGTCCCAGCGCCTGCCAACCTAGCAGTTCGAAAGCACCTCCGGGTGCAAGTAGATAAATAGGGACCGCTTACCAGCGGGAAGGTAAACGGCGTTTCCGTGTGCGGCTCTGGCTCGCCAGAGCAGCGATGTCACGCTGGCCACGTGACCCAGAAGTGTCTCCGGACAGCGCTGGCCCCTGGCCTCTTAAGTGAGATGGGCGCACAACCCCAGAGTCTGTCAAGACTGGCCCGTACGGGCAGGGGTACCTTTACCTTTACCTTTAATGGTCATGCCACTGCCAGTGTACCTGATACTGACACTGCTGCAGCTTACCTGGATTGTGTTGTTTTCTCTAGAATAAAATTGGTAAAATTGTTAATTGTAAGTTAAGGGTTTGAATGCATACCCTGAAGGAAGGTATGCATGGTGAGACTATGATAATACACTTAAAAAAGCAGTTTGAAAATAAAAAAATAAGAAAGAAAGAAAGAAAGAAAGAAAGAAAGAAAGAAAGAAAGAAAGAAAGAAAGAGATTACAAGGCAATCTAAACCCCCAAGGTGAAAAACTTTTCTCACTCCAGCTGTATTCAATCATGGTTCACTGGTGAGTGTACCTGAATGATATACATTTTGCCAATTCATTTCTGTTCTTTTCACATATAACATTATTTACTCATGAATCAAAGGGTGCAGGACAAGAACCTAGAGGTCAAGCCAGGACTTTTGCAGCTCATTCTTGTTCTTTTCACACATAATATTATTTACTCATGAATCAAAGGGTGCAGGACAAGAACCTAGAGGTCAAACCAGGACTTTTCCAGATGAGGAATGACCTTCACAATCAGGGAACCTGGACAGGAATGTGCCATCCTCACCTCTGACTTCTCCTATATTCCTAAAGCATGGCATCCAGCGATCATAACCCTACCAAATCCTTTGCTTGTTATCCTCAGCACCGCTTGTAAACATAGCAGGATGGTAAAAATTTAGCTCACAAAACACTGTAAAAGCCAGGCTGCGAACAGCATTGCACAAGCAGCCACAGTCCAAGAATTCAAAACATAATAAACAAAGGGGAAATATGCACATATGGGGTGTCAACTCACAAGCCCTTATCATGTGCTTTGGCTGCCTGAGCTAGCTCTTTCAAAAGTTATCATCGCAGCAAATCAGGGCACTAAATGCTGCTTCATGTGATCAAGCACACAAACCAGATACTGTCCATACAGAGGAAGAGGGAAGTGAGTAACGTAGGAGATTTTGTGACAATGATGAGCCGCCGCACTGGCAGGAGCTCTCATTATTTCAGTATTGCAACAGTATTTTCTGCTGATCTATATTCAGATGTCATTAAAAAAAGTTTTTTAAAAAGAGGAGGAAAAAGTGGAGGAGGGAATCTAATATAGGACTTAAACTGCAGAAACTTTGGCTCATATATCTGCTCAGCCATGAAATAAATCTGATAATTTGAGATACTTTGTCACTTGAAATAAGCCATGAAACACACTGTCACTTCAGAAGAAAGCTAAGCTCTGGCTTAAATTATTTTAAAGGGTTACTATGCAGATGCACTGCTGGAACCTCTTTGAAGTCACAGTAGGATGAAAATCTGATAAATCATCATTCTTTCTAAAAGCAAAACTGGTGGTCCCATGGCAATCTGTTTGGAAGTCAAAACAAAGCAGAGGTTTCTTCATATCCAACGGATACTGATGTATACAGAGTTTAATGTACCGTATTTTTCGCCCTATAGGACGCACCAGCCCATAGGACGCACCTAGTTTTCAGGGGGGGAAATCAAGTAAAAAAATACGATCCCCCCCCCCGCAGCTCTGGGAGCAGTGGACAGGCTGCACGCAGCCTGTGCACTAATCCAAGACCTTCTCCCTGCTTTTGTGGGAGGTGGCGGAATTCCCCCACCTCCCGCAAAAGCCCACTGGAGCCCAGCGTGACTCCTGCAGGCTTTTCGACCAGGAGGGAGAAGGGACTGAAATGGCCAGTCAGTCCCTTCTCCCTCCTTGGGGAAAAGCCCCCAAGAGCAGTAGGCTCTTTAAAGGGTGCACGGCTCCTGCGGGCTTTTCTAGGAGGTGGGGGAATTCCCCCCCTCCTAGAAAAGCCAGCAGAAGCCGCAGAGCCCCTTTAAAGAGCACACGGCTTTTGCCTGCTTTTGCGGGAGGTGGGGGAATTCCCCCATCTCCCGCAAAAGCCCACAGGAGGGTTGGAGAGTAGCGGGAAGGCATCGCGCGCCTCCCCGCTGCCCCCCATCCTCTGGGGCTGGCGATGGGGGAAGCTCTGCTTTCCCCACCGCCAGCCTCGAAGCCGGGTTGGAGAGTAACGGGAAGGTGTCACGCACCTTCCTGCTGCCCCCCATCCTCTGGGGCTGGCGATGGGGGAAGCGCTGCTTTCCCCACCGCCAGCCTCAAAGAGCAGACTCTCCTGGCTTCAGCGGAAGCAACGCGAAGCCTCCGGAGCGCAGGCTTCAGAGGCTTCGCGTTGCTATCGCTGAAGCCAAGGAGCTGCATTCGCCCCATAAGACGCACACACATTTCCCCTTCATTTTTGGAGGGGAAAAAGTGCGTCTTATAGGGCGAAAAATACGGCATTTCTGCACTAAGTCCCCACAAAGCAAGACTCCTCATGCATGTGTGTCACAGCCTCCCTTTTCTTCAAGGCTGTTCACATTCCCCGAGTTCTGAGTTATCACACAAAGGAGGGTGAATATCATCCTGCACCCCACTCAAGGGCTGGGCCAGTCCAGAACACCTCGTGACAAGCAAAAAGTCATTTCTCTCCCAATTCATTTCTCCTGCACATAGCCTCTCAGCTGATGTTCATCCAGGGTCTGAGCAGCTGGGAAGCAGGAGTCACAAAGAAACAGGCCTGGCCTGGCCTAGGACTTCTTTCTACCTGAGGTGAAGGGCAAGGTAGCATTTCTGCCTTCCCACATTTCATGCAGAGAAGCCAACTGAACTGAGAGTTGACTCTTACTACAATACAGGGAGTAAGATAATATCTTCCATCAAATCTGAGGGCAGCATGTTTCTTATGGACAAGTTACATGACTTGGAGCAGCGAGCAGTATCCAGAGCTGGAGGACAAGGCAATTCCAGCCACCTAGTTCTTCTGCAAGACAGCTGGCTTGGTCATGACAATGTTTGTGGTGGCTCTAAATAGAAGGCAGGGGTAGAATATGTTTGGATGTGTGGAACTACAAACCTCCATCATCTATCAGGAACCGGATCCTAGACTGCATCCTGATATGGCAAATGGGGATGCAGGCTGGGACTTGGGCTGTGCCATGGCGTGGAGCCGATGAAACAGGTAGGATTCCCTCGGATCCATCCCTTGTCCATTTAAGCAGCCTGAACCTGGGGCCCTGACTGTTTGTTCCCTTGCCAGTTTTCCCTGCCCACCTACCCTCGGTTTAATAGTCAATGACTTTGCTGTGGCTACGGTGGTCACCGTTCTTTATTGGGCCTGGGTAGGAATTTGCCCACTGGGCTGATTGGCACCAACCCAGTGGTTTTGCCTACCTCATAGCAGTCATCACAACAGGTTGGGCATTGGGGCAATCCTTTGTTTTGGATGGAGGGGAGGTTGTAGTCTCTGCCTGCCCCTCCAAACGCTGGGGTATCCCGTTAAAGGGATCCGGGGGGGAGTGGCCATGTCTGCGTGCCCAGGTGGGGCCAGGGCCGAAGGCAGTCTCCCAGACAGCGGTCCCTGCAGGGGTCACCCTATTGGATGTAAGTCTTAGGAACCCCTGCCTGGATTGACCACGCATCACTTCCAGCCGGTGGGTGGGCCGGCTGGAAGTAGATTGCCCCATGCCCAAGCCAACCCTCTTTCATCTGTATTCAATAAAGTTGTGGCCTGTTTTGACCCCAAACCAGTCTTGTTGGTCTCTTATTTATATGGGTTGGGGTATGGTGAGCCCGATGCCTGGTCCTGCAAGTGTGCTGCTAAATGACCACTACATCTATACTCTACAAACTTTTCACAACTCAAGCAGATCCTGCAGAATAAAAAGGATTTGGGGGGAATCAAGAACTGCCTATAACTACAGATAAGCAGTGCTTCCCAAAAAGGGCTTAATGATAATATAAAAAATAGATTTTCCATGGATAGGGTAAATCCGGATTAAATGGGTAAATTTGGGGAGTGGCACTTAGATGTCAACCAAAAGCTTGCATGCATGAGGAGCAATAGTCAACATGCATCTGGAAGCTCCCAGACTTCAGCGCACCTTTTCCAGTCTGTGAACTAAGTTCTACATGATGCCTGTAATATAAGTGACAGTTTTCAGAACTTGCAAGACAATTATGCTTGGGCAGGGTTCTTTTTACTTAGCAACTGGTAAGAGCTGGAAAACCTGTCTTGGCTTGTGGCAGCAAACTTGCTTGCTTTAAATAGAATTATAAGATTTAGATAAGGAAATCCTTGGGCCTTCACATTGGAAATGGAAGTTGACAGAATAAACAGTAGCTATAATTGGTACATAATTGGCTGTTATTTATGGAAACAACAATAATTTGATGTGATGAAAAATCTTATGTGTTTGGAATTCTTTTGCAGTAAGAGAAAGCATTTAAAAAGACAATTTGATTAAACTGTGTGTGTGTGTCTAAACTTTGCGTGTGATTGTGTCCATCTACTAGGGATTCATTTTTGCTTGGCTTTAGGACTGTACCTGTAGAAGCGCAAAGCTGAGGTATGGTTGGGGGTAGATGGGGATCAGTGGGTTCTAAGCAGTGTAATCACAGAAGATGCCATCTGCTCACTGGTAGGAATCATCCTGGCTGAATGGTTTATCTGGTTACACTGCTTCTGCCTTTTCCCCTTTGCTCCAGCTTCCTCCTCCTCTAGCAATAAAAGCTGGAACAAAAAATATTGCTAGCGCCCATGCGAGCAAACTCTACATTGGCTGAACCAATGAGTATACAAGTCGGATCCAGCAACCAAATGTTACAATGGGTCTCCAGGCCCTAGCAGCAATGTTCCTGTTCAGCACTTCAAACAATCCATGGAAAATCCATTTTTTAATATTATCATTGAGTCTTTGTTGGGAAGCTCTGCTTATCTGCCTAAGGCAAAGGAGCATGATAATGGAAACTCATGTGAAAAACATAAACCTGTTGAAGAATGAATGCATTCAGCAATCACTTTGTCCAAGTGATGTTGTTGTAAGAGTTAAGACAGAAAATGGCGTATAGGCAGTTCTTGATTCCCCCCAAATCCTTTTTATTCTGCAGGATCTGCTTGAGTTGTGAAAAGTTTGTAGAGTACAGATGTATTAGTCGTATACCAGCACACTTGCACGACCAGGCGTCGGGCTCATCATACCCCAACCCATATAAATAAGAGACCAACAATAAGAGGTGCGGGCTGCTTAAATGGACAAGGGGCGGATCCGAGGGAAGCCTACCTGCTCCACCCCATGGCACAGCCCAAGTGCCAGCCTGCATCCCCATTTGCCATATCAGGATGCAGTCTAGGATCCGGTTCCTGATAGATGATGGAGGTTTGTAGTTCCACACATCCAAACATATTCTACCCCTGCCTTCTATTTAGAGCCACCACAAACATTGTCATCACCAAGCCAGCTGTCTTGCAGAAGAACTAGTGGCTGGAATTGCCTTGTCCTCCAGCTCTGGATATTGCCCGCTGCTCTTGTAACTTTAAAAACTGGTGCCTGAGCTTGTTGTCCTCTCATCCCTCAAATCCTCTTTCTCCTCATCTTTTTCAGAATGTCGGTCTGAGGCAGTGGCAGAGCATAGATTGCTGGTGCTTGGGGTGGGCACACCAGCACCAGGGAGACAGGGCACAGAGGGTGGATGGAGCCCACCGTGCCAGCCCAGCCCTTATTGCCAATAGCACCAGGGGGACGAGCCCCGAGGCACACAAAATGCAGCGCATGACATTGTCTCCAGTTGTCATGAAATTGCCAGGACCTTTGAAAAAACCCTTAAGCCATCATGGCTTCTCAGTTCCATGCAGAATCCCAGTTTTTTAAATACAAGCCTTTCCTTCCTCCTGAGTCCCCTCAACCAAACTCAAAGCTCTCTCAGCCTTGGGCATGATTCAATGAAAAGAAATGGATATAAGGATGAAGACAAGAGTAAAATAAGAGATTAAAGGAAGAAAAGGGGGGGTGGAACCAAGGCTGCAAACAAAGCATATATTTAAAACACCCCCCAAAGAATCCTGGGAACTGTAGTTTGTTAAGCATGCTGGGACCTGTGGCTCTGGCAGAGGCAAACTATAATTCCCAGTATAACTCCCAGGGGTGCGTGTTTCAAATGCACAGTGTGTGCGCGCAACCCGAGAGATAAGGCACAGAGAAAGAAAAGTGGGTATCATGGGGTGCACAGGGGCCAGTGGGGTGAAGCAAGAGTCTGGTGGATAGCTATAAAAAGACAACAAAATAATCTGGACTCCTTGGAAGGTTTTGAATAAACATCCACAAATTTATTAGCTGAACACATGATAGATAAGGGAAGGATATGTACAAATTTGCAACATGCAGAGAACAATATGTGCAAAGAAATCAAAGAGGGGAGCTGAGGGAAGTCCTTGGGGGGCGAGGAATGGGGGGAAATAATGTAATTGATTATTCGGACTGATATTTTGTTATGCTGAAATTGTTTAATAAAAATATTTTTTTTAAAAAGAGTGCGGGGGTAGCATGACAGAGAATGAGACAGAAGAGTGTGCAACAGGGTGCAGAGAAACAAGAGGTGGAGATGCAGAGACAAACAACAAAAAAAGACAAGAGGTACTCTGAATGTGGGTACTGCAAACCTACATAAAAGAGTGGGAGCGAGTGTGTATTATGAAGAGGACCAAAAAGATAGAGCTTCACCAAAATCCTTCTCCAGTTAATTTACTGATACAGCTCTCCTGAGTTTGTAAAAAACAGTGGCCCTCTGGAGTGATTTGAGTTGTGCACTCTTATTTTATACACCCCTCCCCCCCAGTTTTCCCCAGACCTCCCCCTCCCTCATAAGTCCTCCAGTGGTATCAGTTAAACAGCATGACCCGTCTGAGCTGGTAACCAGCATTTGGTTAAGGCGTGCTTGGCTCCCAGAACAGCCCTGTGCCTTGCTGATGTTTACAGGTGAAATAGGAACTGTGTTGTTGGCAGGGCTGCTTACCTAATTGACTGAAGGCAACTAAAGATCAAATGAAACAGAAACATGGCAATATTTGGTGTGTTGATGCCTTTCTTCCTGATATGCTTTAATATTGGGCAGTCTTGCCGGAATTCTGATGACTTTGTGGGTGCCAGCTCTCCGGGAGATGTTGTCATTGGAGGCTTGTTTGCAATTCATGGCAAGATGTTGCATTCAGAAGAAAACCCCCTCAAGCCAGTGATTGCCAATTGTGCCGGGTGAGTAATAATATCAACTGTATCAGGAGAATGAAAAGAGCAGGATGACATGGACATGAATGGAGCAAATGAGAAAAGCAGGATGGGGGGAAGCTTTAAATTTTTGGAATCTTTAAATCACTGTTTCTTAAAAGGGTATCAGCAACGAAAAGTGTGTGTCTGATATGCCTGGGTAAAAGCTAATGTGAATGACTGTGAGGGGCTGCAATTACTTTCTATCTCTTTTGTTGTGTACTGTTATATGTACTTATCAGGAAGGCGATCCCATTAAATGTAATGGGACTTTTGAACAGGCATGCATAGGATTCCACTGTTAGTGTCTTATTGACTTGCACCTCTTTTATGGTATATAACCAACCCCTGCATTTTTATTACCTCCATACACCACATATTAATATGGCATAAAACATAGTACATAACTGGAACCCAGTCTGTATATTGGATTTCTTCTGTGTTATATCACAGTATCCAAGATTTTCACTTTGGCCATGCTAAAGCCTGACAATGTACACCTATAAATGTCTTCTTATGAGAAAGCCCTACTAAGTTCAATGGGACTTACTCCCAGAAAAGTGGGCACTTACCTTTGAGTAAATCCCATTGAACTCAGTGGGACTTACTTATGAGTGGAAATGTATACGCTTGAACTGTAGTGGCATAAAAAAATAGAGAGCATTTTTTACACAAAACATGAGTGTTTTCAGAAAGTACAGCTGAATCTCTTTTTCTATCATTCCTTGTCAGTCCTTTCATTACTTTGTAGACTTTACATTGCATTGATGTGTCAACATTTTGACAGTGCCAGCAAAAAGGCAATTAACCTGCTGTCCATAGACTGTTTACATTGATGTTACCCAAATGAAACTGATGTGACTACTCAGTAAGAGAGTGTTTTCAGGATTGCAGCATAACTGCTTTTAGGATGGCTGTATAAGTAATCCAGAAATGTATTCAACTCATAATCACTGTTTACATTTAATGTAAGTTGTCCTCTTTTAGTTTTTACAAACAAATCAATTATATGTCAATATATGTGTGTATCACCAAAATCACCAAATAGATACCTTATTGAATTACTGACTGATGCTTGGGATAACAGCTTAGCATAACAAAAAACTCCAACTCCTATTGTGAAAAGGAAAGGCAGTTTTTCATAACTGCTGTATATATTGAAACATCAGAACAAGAAAGACTCAAAAGTAAATAGGTATAACCTTCATACTCAACCCTACTAATTAAAATGTATTCCAGTATGTAATTAAAATCACCTCTCCCCAGTTAAATTGTCAAACGCTCTAAATGGACCAGTTGGACTAAAGCTTGCAGTCTAACATAGTCCCAATCATGTACTGTATGCAGGGGGAAGGGTCATGTATGCCACCTGAGATGCCAACTTGAATTATTGAGGGGGCAGGTAAGCCCTGCCCTACATAATCACAATATGCAGCACACAAACATTTAAATAGTAATACCCATCAACTTTGGGTGCCCCCAGCCCACTCAAATATTTTTTGGGGGGCCAAAGAGACCTTGGCCCCTAGGAGTTGGCTCCTACGTATGACCCCCAGTACCCTTTGAAGGTAGGGCAGAAGATAGCTAGAGACTGTTAATTGGGTAAGAAACAGGTAAACCTTTCAGAATTACTGTAGGGCAGTTACAGAAGACTCCTAAGGATGCAGCTCAGTGGTAAAGCACAGTGGTTCAGTCCCTGACCTCTACACCTCAGGTAGAGAGAGTGCTGCTGTTGACATCGAGAGAGATGAATGGTCTGACTCAGTTTGAGGCAGGTTCCTTTGTACCTTCTGTTTCCTGTCCCTTCCCTTATTTAAAATGTAGGGCTCTGTGGGGCCAGACAGTTAGCAAGACAAATCAAAATTGCCCCCTCTCAACAACATGCAGTTTGAAGAGCCCTTCCCTGGATTCCATACAGCACAGCTTCATATGCGGTATTGTGAGATTTGGGGTTTGGGTAGGAGAGTGTTGTGTAATTGGCCCAGAATGACTGCAAATGCTACTTGATAGCTGATGACAAAGTTTCAAGGCATATCTTCTATTAGGGAAATTGGTGGTAAATTGCCCAAGAGGGTTAAGAGATGATTGGAGAAGATGAACTCATTCTCATTCTCCTTCAGCCAGAGGGAAGGGGCATGCTAGATATGAGTGGGAAAACAACAGAAGCATATTGGACAACAGACAACAGACTCTGAGTGGGGCACACAGAGAGAGCCAGGGAGACAGCAATGTCTGACAAGTGTGTTTTTGGAGGGAGGTGCCCCTCTCTGGAAATCTGATGTGGGGCAGTGGATTTGGCTGCCTGTTGGGATGTTAAGCCATCCCTCTACCTATGTTTGACCTGTGAATTTGAAAATAAACTCAAAGAAAAACCAAACCTGGGTTAGCACTGCAACCCAGGAACACTGTATCACTTGGAAAAATCAAAACTGATATTGGCAGTGGGACTGCATTTCTTTGGAGAGAAATTCTGGGTTGGTGTGGTTCAGCCATAATGAAGCATGTAGCAGCAGTTCAAGTTGTTTCAGTAGTAGTAGTAACCTCACATTGACTTTAAGGTAAGCATGAGCAGACAGACTGGAGGTCTCCCAAGTACAAGCTCTAGTCTAAGCATCATATAGAAACTCAACATGAGAAGTTTAGTGTTGGCTGTTGCAAGGGTAGTCAGGACATATTCCGAAGCCCAGCAACAGAATAGGCAATTAGGCATGGATAAGAGGAGGGTGCAGGAAGCAGATGAGCTGGTGATGGGCTTAACTGGGATGATTTGCAGTCTGTAGCAAAGAACAAAGAGGCTTTGTCTGTCTAGGATCCTGGAAATGGTGGCAAGAGCCCTCTCTTGCCACCATTTCCAGGATCCTAGACAGACATAGCCTCTTGGTTCTTTGGAGATGGAAGAGAAGTCCCACAAATGCAGGGAGGGGAAAGAATGTGCAGATGTTGATGCAAGGTTGGGGGGTACAGTGCATGATGACAGATTTACTGTTGACAGATTCTTTTTTCATCCCATTTGTGCCCATGGAAGAGAAAGAGCAGGAGGAAAAGCTTGGAAATGTTTCTGCTGGAAGAGCAGTCATTGTGTAGAGACCTGGGCAAGGAAATATCTTTTATTGACTTCTTTGCCCCATAGGTGCTTCACAAATGTGTTACTAGATGGGATAGGCCCCACCAATTGGTGCACCCTAGAGGCATGCTCCAGCAGTGAGATTAAGACAGGATCTTACAAATTACAGCAACAGAAGAGACTGGGATCACTTCAAGATGACAGCCGTATTGAGCATTCATCCCAATTTATTTCTAAGGAGATTAGACAATGTCAGCTATTTATTAAAAAATTATTCCATTTTGTTTCTGGAGAGTTCTGGAGATGGGCAAATCTGTCAGTTTTGGCTTCTCACCCTTTCTCATGTTTCCAGTCTTGAGTGCAGTTCTCATTTCCGTGTCAGTTTGCATTGAAAAAAGTCAACATGGAATTTAATAAGCATTCCTCCTGATACACACTTTTTGTGTGCAGTTTTGCCTAATGTATGTATTTTTGTAAAACAAACATTCACAAATATCGATATTTTCACAAATATTGATATTTTCCCCAATACAGTGCATTTTGTATGTTACTTTCACAATCATATTCATTTTTATGCTTATTTTTACTGTAGTGCATGCATTACACATTACTTGGCAGGGAGCTGCTTTGAAAAATTCAGAGAAGTGCAAATTTCGCAGGATGCTCGGTGTTTCAGTTCTCATATTGTTTTGTGTCAATTAGGTAGGTTCACCTTTAAAGGCAAACTGCAAAATTGAAAATGGTTTTTAAATTTATATACGGCTACCTGGTTTTTTATGTATCTCAACATTTATGTGTTTAATGTCTATGAAACTGCTCATTTATCTTGTATAGAAAAAGCTGCTACTGTTTTAAGAAAAGTATGAGCTAGACCAATTTCTTGATAGTATGTGTGTTTGTGTTGTGAGACAGAGGAGGTGAGAGAAAGTTAATGAGGTCAGAATGACTGCAGATGCTCCTTGTCACCAGTGGCAAAGATTCCAGACACATCTTATGTTAGGTCAATGGCCCAAGAGGGTAGGAGACAGTTGGGGTTGTGACTCATCCTTATTAAGCTGTGAGTGAAAAACAACAGAAGCAGTATGGAGGAGAAATACACACACAGAGAGAGCTGAGGTTTGGGGCAGTGTAAGCTAACAGCATTGGGAGGGGCGCCATCTTTCTCTAGAGATCTGACATGAATTTCAAAGACTACAAAATGTCATAACCTTCCATGGTGGATACACTCTCAACATATGCACACTGCACATATTAATTTCATATCATGTGAAGTGAATCTGGGTGACATACTGATAACTGACTTTATGTGTTTCTCGACAGCTTTGAAGTTCAAGTGTTTCTTCAGAGCCTTGCAATGGTCCATGCAATCGAAACAATCAACAACTCTACACTTTTACCTGGAATTAAACTGGGATATGAAATCTATGACACTTGTGCAGAGGTCACCAGGGCAATGGCTGCAGCTCTAAGGTTCCTGTCCAAGTTCAATGCCTCAAAAGACCTTGTGGAATTCAGGTGCAACTATTCAGACTATACACCCAGAGTCAAAGCTGTAATAGGTGCCACCTATTCAGAAGTATCTATGTCGGTTGCAAGAGTATTGAATTTGCAGCTTATACCACAGGTAAGTCACTATAAAAAGAGCTTCTTGCTTTCAACAGGAGGAGTGTTTTAATGAAATTATAGGACTCTGAATATAATTATAAGATGGCTTGGCTGGTGGGTATATATCAACATGGAAGGGACAACATTCTAGAGTACTAAATAAACAATATGCTTATTTCTTGGTTATCATATTTTAACATGGGGTAAAGAAAGAAGGCCACAACTTTATTTCCATGAATTTGGTGTGATGTGGATCATGAGACTTTGATGAGATTGACATACCTTTGGTGCTCAGTGGAATCACCCAACCTGTTGTTGACTGAGCAGGAGTTTCAATGACCTAAGACAGCACACAGAGTGAGACACCCTGGCAGCTTGCTTCTATGTAATTGTGCACTAAGCCTTAGTCTTTGATTCAGATGCACAGTGCTTTGTAATCCCCCTTTCGGCCAATTCTTTACCTGTCCCACACCAAACATCATATGTATGATGTCATATTTGACAGGTAGATATGGCTTGGCCAAAATGGCTGGGGCGAGGGCAGCTAATTAGGCTTGCGGGCTGAAGAGACCCCACCACTGCTTTAGAATACCAGGGGACTGTCATGGTTCTGAACTGGAGGAGGAGCCAGCTCAAACTGAGGCTGGTGTGCACCTACCAGCTGGGAGTCAAACCAGGCTCTTGATGCTGGTGTTCGCTTGCACATGGTCAAGATCCTAGGCTCCTCCCCTATTGCACTAGCCTTCTGAATGTCAGAAGGCATGTTTACTGAGGTGAGCGACAATTCAACGATGTGATCTCCACAAGCAATCTGACAGAAAACAGCAGGGCTGCGTACCAACAACATTTTTGCATCTTCTGACAAAGACAAGTCATTTGGCACCACAGGTTTTTGTTCATCTTAATGATTGTTTTATCTTGATTCACCCTGGTGCCGCAGCTATGGAGCTGCCAAGAAGGATAGCAAATGTGTGCGTAGGCAAACAAAACAAACATCAAACCCACCCCCCACCATGCATACACACACACACACACACACACACACACACACACACACGTAGGGATTAGCAGTAAGTCAGGCTTGAATGACTTAATATCCCATTTGCAGTAATCAACCTGCCAACAGATTTCCCCCCCCCCATATATGTGGTTGCGAGCTGTTTATATTTCAGTGAACCGCAATTCTAAAAGAAACACAAAACCCTGGATTGAAAGACTTAACAAAACCATATAAAGATTTATGAACATAAACATGTTTTAAGATTCTCCAATGGAGTGCACACATCACAACTGGCAGCCACATACTGGTTCTGTCATGTGCTGAGCTGTTTATATGCAGCTCACTATCAGATCAGGAGACTTTACCCCACAACAAGATATCTGCCCTCCTCGCTGCCTCAATGAAAGCTTTGAGAAAGTTGCACAGTCTGTAAGGTGAGCCGCTGAATAGAGATTTCTTGCCACCACGTACCACATGTTGCAATTAACAGCAGCCACCGCATGGCAGCTGCCTTGTGTGTTCCTGCTTGAATTTGGGGGGGGGGGGCATGGGCTGAGTGCACACTATAACTTCAAAGTGCATTTGAAGCACATTTTCCCCCTCAAAGAATTTTGGGCGCTAGATTTTAAGGGTTGGTGGGAATTGCAGCTCTGTGTGGGGTAAAGCACCATGCGCAGAATTCTTCCAGTGGGGAAATGTGCTTTGGATGTGCTTTAAAGATATGGTGTGTGCACAGTTAATCTTCAAACTGAACAGAAACTGTAGCGACAGTATGAATGGTATGTAGAAACAAAACACTGCATTAGCCCAGATGTGCGTTTGTTTTTTTCAGATGACCTATCCTTGGGTAACCCTTTCCATATCTTTTTGAATGTCAGCCACAGAATCTCTATGTGTTGCAGAGGACTCTGTGGTGGTGGTGTTGGGGGAGGGGTGTCATGCAGGGTACTGGCTGCCAACCATGATACCAAACCTCACTCTGACCTGCATGAAATGAGTTAAAAAAGCAAATGTAGAGTTTCAAGAAGCAGGTTTTGAAAATCCTTAATCTGAGAAAACATTTCTATCTGAACGCAAACTCTACTGTTCATCTGGCGAGATGAAGTAATATGTTCATTTGCGTCTCCAGGCAGGTACAATATCTTGCTACCAGCCTAAAATACAGCTGAAGTTCAGTTAGAAGAAACTTCTCTTGGATTCAGCCCACCATGCAGATAAGGATAGTGGTGCATGCTCTGTTGGAGATCCTTACTCTGGGATATGCATTTTAAAGATAGCGGTGGATGAAACAGCCTATTTCCATCCTGTCAGTTTTTCCTATGTACAGAAAGAATCTATGCTACCCCATTTAAATGTGGATTAAAAAAAATACCCTTCAAATCTGCACAGTTCTACTAAAAATAAAAACTGGGTACAGTCATACCTTGGATTACAGATGCTTCAGGTTGTGCGTTTTCGGGTTGTGCACCGGGCCAAACCTGGAAGTACCGGAACAGGTTACTTCTGGGTTTCGGTGCTCACGCATGCACAGAAGCGCTAAATCATCCTCTGCGCATGCACAGAAGCACCGAATCATGACTCGCATGTGCGCACACACGGGTTGCAAACGCTGGGGGTTGTGAACGTGCCTCCCACACTGATCACGTTCGCAATCCGAGTGTCCACTGTACTTATGAGGGGGTTAGAAGATTGTCATTGTTCTTACTTTCTTTCTTTTTAAATAATCAACTGCTTAGAAAAGCTAGTAACTTTACCATGTTTATCCAGTTAAAAAAGTATTTTTAAATGCTCTCAGGATGCAACCATATGTCATAATGTCCATAATGTCCATAATGTAATGTCATTGTATTGTTGTTAGGTTGTTGGACCCATGTGTGTATCGGCTCATAGATTATGCACTCTAATTCACATTTCTGTGTCCAATCCATGCATGGGTTGTTGTTTTGCAGGGATGTGTGTGTGTGTCAGGTAAGTTTCAAAGGTAGAGCAAATCAGAATCCTCCAACACTCTTGTTGGAGGAGTGCATTGCTTGAAACCAATAAGGTGGCTGTGTAAAGTTGGCTAGTGTGAAAGCAGGAAACTGGACTAGCTAGGCCTTTGCTTAGATCCACCAGGGTTCTCTTTTCAGTCATGATATTCCCAATGTTGAAATAGTGGTAATTCTTTGGGGGTCCTGCCCAGAAAATGTGTTGCAATGGCCCATAAGTGGAGAAGGCTATTTCAAGCAGCTTTTGGTGGTGTCTGAGGCAGGAGGCCACCATGCTGCATTTCACTCAAACTTACATATATCTGTTGGAGTGTAAGAGTACTTAGATAAAAAATGCAGCAGGAGTTGAGAGAGTGAATTATAGCCATCTCGGCTTCCCCCTTTGCAATAGCTTATTTGATGCTTCTAAGAACTTGAACCCTGGGTCTTTGCTCAGAGCTGTTCCCTGCGTCTATAACGAAGCTGTTTTGTCATCTCTGCAGGTGAGTCACGCTTCAACTGCAGAAATCCTTAGTGATAAAGTCCGCTTCCCGACTTTTCTGCGCACCGTGCCTAGTGATTCTTATCAGACGAAAGCGATGGCACGACTGATCCACAGGTCAGGGTGGAACTGGATTGGAATCATAGCCACCGACGATGACTTTGGGCGCCTCGCTGTGGAGAGCTTCGGGTTACAGGCAATGGCAAACAATGTCTGCATTGCATTTAAAGAAATGCTGCCAGCTTATCTCTCGGACAGCACCATTCATGGCAAAATTAATCAAGCTCTTGAGAAGATTGTCAAGGAAACCAGGGTAAACGTCATTGTTGTCTTTCTCAGGCAATTCCACGTAATGAGATTGTTCCGAAAAGCAATTGAGAGGAACATAAATAAGACCTGGATTGCAAGTGATAACTGGTCAGCAGCTGTCAAGATTAGCACCATTCCAAATATCAGTCGCCTGGGGAAGGTGGTTGGATTTACATTCAAAAGTGGCAACATGTCATCTTTCCACGACTTCTTGAGCAATCTACATACAGCCCCCAATGGAAACAACACGTTCTCAATGGAATACAACACTCTTATGGCAGCATGCTCGCATATAAACGATCAAGATTTGAGCAAGTGCATTGGTAATTACTCTGTTGAGAGAGTTCTACAGAACCGCACTAAACCAAGTAACCAGTTTCGGAGAGAGGAATTTCTCATTGCAAACATCGAACCAGGATTTATCCATAGCACCATGCTAGCCGTGTATGCAATTGCAAATGCCATTCGGAATCAGTGCAGGGCCAGAAACTGTAAAGACCCATATGCTTTTGCCCCTTGGGAGGTATGGTTTAAACATATTTTTATTACACATATTTTTCCACACTTTTCATCCCTTCCTTTCCAACATTTCCAAGCACAAACCATTGGCCATTACTTCAAATGGGTATTACTTGAACAATTTGACATTTTCATCCTTGTTACTCTACAGGGGTGCAGCAGCTTAAAGATTTGATACATTTGACTTAAACTTTAACATTTGTATAAATCACTGCCAAAAAGTCTCAACAAGATTTTAAAAATCTTAGCTGAAACCTAGCTGAGCTTAACCCCTGAAAATGAAAGCCAGTTTATACAGGTGGGTCATTATGCTTCATGAACAAACTTTTCGCTCAAGAATAGAAAAAAAATTAATCAACTTTTCAGAAAGTATTGCATCCCTTATTTTATATTCCCTCCCAACAATCCTGTTATCTTCTTTACAATTATTTCTGCTTAATCTTGGGGAGAACTGGGTGTTGAGATAAAGTTGCAATCCCAGGGCAACACAGTGAATGCATAACTGCAAAAGATCAAGAGTTTTCAGCACCTGCTGAAACCTTACTGAGGCCTGTGCTGGTTACTGATGGCAGCTTTTCCCATAACTTCTTTAAAAGTTTAATTTTCATAGAATCATATATTTGTATACCCGTGAGGGACCCTGAGGGTTCTAGTTCTACTCCATTCCATGCAGGAATCTCAGCTAAAGCATCCAAGAGAGATGTTAATCCAAGCTCTGCTTAAAACCCCCAGATGAAGGAGAGTCCACACCTTCCAAAGTAGTCCAATCCACTGCTGAACAGCTCATAACACCAGAAAGGTCTTCCTAATGTTTAGTTGGAATGTCCTTTCTTGTAATTTGAATCCATTGGTTCGAGTCCTACCCTCCAGAGCAGCAGGTTGCTCCATCATCCATGTGACAGCCTTTCAGATATTTGAAGGTGGCTATCATATCACCTCTGAATTGTTTTGTACTGACTGTTAATGCTGCTGGGTTAATTTTATTGCCACTGTTTTTTCAACTCGTGTTGTAAACTACCCTGATGTTTTCACAATAGGCAGCATATAAATATTTGTAATAAAGAAGACCACATCTGTCCAGAACAAACCCAACCCAACCAGCTGGTTTTGTTTCTTCTGCAAATCTCCTCACCTACATTTTGACACTGTTTGAGATATGTTGATCCGGTGAGCGTATTAATATGCACAATTCTCTGGGTATTTGAGTCTTCATACTGAAGGGTCATGTGGGGTCTGGGATCAGATATTGCTGCAGTGTTGAGAGGTTGAGACTATATTGTGGTAATCAGAATCTTTTGCTCTAGTGTTGACACACAACTAATGATGTTCTTCTTTACCTAAGAATCCAGAGGACATTCTTAAAATCACATTGTTACAACACATATATTGATATCCATTTTATGTAAATGTTACTGTTATGGCTTTCCCAAAACATTCTGGGTTTTGTGTTGTGTGTTGAGGGTGCTTTCAAGTTTCTCCCCCCCCCCCCCGCCCCTGAGCTTCCCAGATCCCTCCATGTGAAGAAGATCTGTCCAGTATTCCCCTTAGTGTTGTACAGTATTGCAGATCTCCTCCCACAGCATATTCAGTCTGAGTTAGGGATGGAGGAATAATTTGTTTTACATGGATCTGAGTGAGCATTATCTTGCACCAGACCTCATCCTGTACTGGGTGCCCACTTATGACCAAGCCACTTGTGCAATTCAGTGTGAAATCATTTGCAAAAAAATATGCACAACATATTTATTTCACCAAATTTATATAATACCTAAAAGATGTTTACATAGATGAGTCAATCCTCCTGTTGAACTATGTTTTTGAAGCATAATTTTGTAAGAATGGATACATCAGGATTTACATACATACATACATACATACATACATACATACATACATGTGTTTGTGTGTTCCTTTCTTTAGGAAACCAGGAATGTATATGCATATAATATTATTAATATCAGAATGCATATAACGATGTGCTAAGCAAGGGACACGGATTAATTGTTAAACCACTGTGTGAATGGTACCTCAGCCAGCAGTTGTTGGGGAAAGGGGCATAGTGGGATTCCCAGCCATTCTCCTCTGTTGGGAATGTACAGCTATGAGTGCCATGGGCCTGTCCTATGAGCCCTAAACTAGCTTGCTGTCCTCAGGTGCACTGGAGGAGACATTGCTATTGTTAAAGTAATATTTAACTGCTAGTCCAGTCAGGTTCTATATGTAGAATGAAGGGGTACCATTTTGCCCTTTGCCTTGGGCAGAAAAATGTATTGGGCCTGGCCTAGGAGCGGGTAATTTTATTTGGGACCGTGGGCTGTGGGGAACAATAACCACTCCCTATCCCCTCTCTGCCATCCCCGGCTGCAATTTAGATGGAAAAAGGAGATATAAAGGCAATGCTATCTGGAAAGGGAAGTGTTAAACTGGTGAGGTTGATTCCAAGAGAGGACAGACAGGACAATCTGAAAAACAGAGCGATCCAATTGACCAGAATAGAAATCACACAGCGTTTCTATTGATTTAAAAAGAACTCTGATGTTCCTGACCTCTGAAAAGAAACAGAAGCTGAACAGGGGAAACCATGATATTTTGTTCAAGACACTGTGCAGGTGCCCCATAAAACGTGAGTGAACGAAGTGTGCCCATTCCGCAGTAAATGCCCAATGTGGAGGCAGCCAAAGCTAGAGAGGGACATTAGGCAAAGAAATGAGAATTGACCGCCTTTATCTAGGGACCTGGGCAGCAGTACTCTCTTCTGCATTTTTTACATAGTTAACCAACATTTATTTTAAGATAAACAAAGTTGAAGCACCATGACTGCATGTGACTCTTTAGCTTTCTTTGACCTTCTGTGACTGAAGAAAGATTTTTGTTGTTGCCTAAACTTCTTTTTTTAGGGAAAAATATACTAAGGGGTAGAAGGATCTATCAATTTCAGTTCTCTCAGATTTTCATTTTTAAGAAAACTTTAATTCAGTTCTACATGTTTCTGGTGCAATTTGTGATTTATTTATTTTTAAAATCAGCATCAGTATGGACTTTTCACTAATGTACACATTTTTGCAAGCAATTTTCTCTGATACGATGCATTTTTGTTATCTTCACTAACATATTTATTTTTAAATGCACACTTTCCCCTCATATATACATTTTTTGTAAACATTATTTGGTTGGACAACTGCACCGCAAAATTCAGAAAAGTGCAAATTCCCAAGGATAGCTGTGTTTCAGTTCTCCAATTCACCTTTAAATGAGAACTGAATCTAATTTCTCCTCCACTCCCAGACCACAAGGTTACATTTTTTTTAGCAGAGGAGAAATGAAATGTCATACACAAATAGGAAATTTATGAAACATTTGAATACATTTTTTCTTCATTATGAATGTCTTCAATTTTAAACTTTTGCTTATGAAATCAGACTTCAGAGTACTTTTAAAAAAAAACCTTACTTCTTGTGCCTTGAAAGCAATAGCCATAGGGCAATAACATTAGACTATTAAATGTGAATATTCAACACTTTGACAACTTCCCCCCAGAATGATCCTTTTCCAGCTCTACTTTGTTAGTGGGAAAGCAGCTTCACAAGTGATTTTTAGAACTGCTTTTCATGCCCATAATAAACACAATTCCAAATTGGAAAATGGAATCTGGACATTCTAAAATACTCAGGAAGGATGAATCTGGGAATAAAACACATCAGCAAAGAGGTGAGATCAGTCACACCATGATCAGTTTGATAGAGATTAGTCACATAACAAGTAATTATACAATCATTTTTTATTGGCAATCCTTTCTGCAAACTGATAAAACTCAAGTTGCCCAAATATGATTATAATGAGTGAAGTGATCTGGCCTCTGGAAGCATTTCTTTTTCTTCTGATATATTTTTGATTTGTACTGCCCCTCTATAAAATGCTACTATATGCCATCTCTCTTCCCTAAGCACTGATTTGCATCACTATTCACTTTTATCCCTGCAGTTGCTTGAAGAACTGAAAGAAATCAGGTTCACTGACAATGAAAGGGAAGTCTATTTCGACTCTCACGGAGACATCAACACAGGCTATGATGTGCTGGTTTGGAAGGAAATTGATGGGCGGATGGTGATTTCCAACATAGCAGAGTACGACCTTGAGAAAGATGACTTCATCTTTGCAGATGAGGAAGATGAAATGGAGTTTTTGAATCTAAAGGTATTTAGAGGCACACAGATAAACCAAAGGGGTTTTAAACACTTCTGGATTTATCCTCTTGTTTCCAAATTTTATGGTTGAAAAGAATGGAAAGCAGCAACAAAACAGAAGAGGATGTCATTACAACTGACTTATTGAACAGAATGGTATTAATGTGATGGTTACACCAACAGCATTTTATCCAGTAAGTCAGTTGTGATGAGCTTGTAATTCTAAATAGGCAGGAATTGGTGCAAGCTGCAAGTGGATGCTGTGTGATTTGCAAAATACAGTGTGCATGCTGAATGTACACCCAAGACCCACAATTTGCATATGTCATGCATGCTTAAACTTGGATCAAGACTTAGTCATGATTTGAGTAGACCCACTGAAATCAATGGGACTTAAGCTCAACACGACGAATGAAAGTTCCAAACTTTCCAAAAGTTTGTTTATGCAGAGTGCCCGCTCCCATTTCACCGCAACACGGGACAGTGCACTGACAACCTTTCAGTGTATGGCCAGTGACTCCCCTCCAACTCAGCCTCTTTAACGGGGGAGCCAACTGTGTGCTGTCAGGTTGGCTCCGCCCCTTTTAACTATGCGAAGAGCTCTGCCTCCCCCACCACAGATAGGTTCATTAGAACTGAGATTTGGCTGGAACCTCAAAGGGCTGTGACATGGGGAGGCGGATCAGGAACTTCTGCCATTGTCTCAGGGATTGGGGTGCTGCACGCAGCCACACAAAGGGTGCCCTCCAGTTGATGGGAGAGCGGTCATTGTTGATTATTTTAAAATGCAAGATCTCCACTTTTGTTTTGCAGAACATTCAGTCCAAATGCTCCAGCAAATGCAGCCCAGGACAGGTGAAGAAAGTTTCCGCAAGCCCACATACCTGCTGCTACGAGTGTATAAGCTGCCCCGAAAACTATTACACTAATAAATCAGGTGTGGAATCAGAACATAATGTTTACTTAAGAATGATAATTTTAATGTATTTTTCTGTGAATAAAATATATTCTTGATTGTTTCAGGAGCCATAGAAATTGTGGGGTGGCAGGTGGGGGGCAGACAAAAGCAACCTGTATTCACATGCACAATCCAACTAAAGTACATTTTCTGGAAAAGCACTGAAGTGAAGTGCCCTGTATTTCTAGCCATTGTGACAAGTGGCATGGGCAACAGACCTCTGCTGGAACACCTGAATGCCAGTTCCAGTTGAAAAGGCCTGGCTTCCGTGTGACTACATTAACTTAAATCAGGGGTACTTGATTTACCTGAGGGCACATTTGGAAATCTAATAAACTGTTGCGGGCACCACAGAGCACCCATTTCACAGGGTAACAACTGGTGATCCTCAGACACCACCTCAAAATCATATGCACCCCTCAAAAACCAAATAAAAATAAAAAGCAGGCAAAGCCCCCTCCAAAAAATAGGTACCCCCAACACCACAAAGACCAAAAACCCCTCAGTTAAAACAACATTGGGAAATCAATGGGCTTTAGAAGGTGCGAAGAGAGGCATCTGAGGGTGCTGTGGTAGCCATGGGGAGCCCCATGTTAAATATTGAATGTAATGGATCTAACACGATTGTATTATTTTTCTATATGCATGTACTGTATTTTTCGCTCTATAAGACACACCAGACCATAAGACACACCTAGTTTTTGGAGGAGAAAAACAAGAAAAAAAATATTCTGAACCCCAGAAGCCAGAACAGCAAGATGAATCACTGTGCAGTGAAAGCAGCAATCCCTCTTGCTTCTGGGATAGCTGCACAGCTTGCATTTGCTCCATAAGACGCACACACATTTCTCCTTACTTTTTAGGAGGGAAAAAGTGAGTCTTATAGAGCAAAAAATACGGTATATATTTTTACATTGCTCACAAAGATAGGCTATTGATCAGTCTATAAATGCAGTTGTTGTTGTTTGCTAATAATATGTATTGGCTCTCAAAACAAAATGAGTTCATTATAATGGACCACAATTGTGTATTAAATTGCCCTAATCTCTTCAATAAGATGCACAGCACTGCTAGGGGCTAGTTGTCAAGACGTCTCTTGTTTCTCTCTGCACAGATATGGATTACTGCATTTTATGCAACAACAGGACACACTGGGCCCCTGTGAACAGTTCGAGGTGCTATAGGAAGATGGTTCAGTACCTCAACTGGAATGACTGGTTTGCTATTTTGTTACTGGTACTCTCTGTCCTTGGAATTGTGTTGATTTGCAGCATTATCATAATATTTACTAGAAACGTGGACACTCCTGTAGTAAAGGCATCGGGCGGCTTGACTGTCTGCTATGTTATCCTTCTCTGTCATTTCCTCGCTTTTGTGAGCACAGGCTTCTTCATCGGCAAGCCCATGGCGTACAAATGTAAAACCCGGCAAGCTCTCTTTGGCATCAGCTTTGCGCTCTGCATTTCGTGCATTTTAATTAAGTCTCTGAAAATTCTGCTGGCCTTCAGCTTTGATCCCAAGTTACAAAAATGGCTGAAGGGCCTCTACAAGCCCATTCCCATCGTGTCCTTTTGCACAGGGATTCAGGTCATGATTTGTGCTGTCTGGATCAGCGTTCGAAGCCCTTTTGTGGATGAGAACTTCTCCATCCGGAGAGTTATTATCCTGGAATGCAACGAGGGTTCGGCTGTAGCCCTGGGGATCATGCTGGGTTATATAGCTCTTTTGGCGTTCATATGCTTCATATGCGCCTTTAAAGGTAGGAAGCTACCTGAGAACTACAACGAAGCCAAATTCATAACGTTTGGCATGCTAATCTACTTCATTGCGTGGATTACGTTTATCCCCGTCTACACAACTACTTTTGGCAAGTACTTGCCAGCCGTGGAAATCATTGTCATTTTAATATCCAACTATGGGATCTTGTGCTGTACATTCCTCCCCAAGTGCTACATCATACAGTATAAGCAAGAGACAAATACCAAGTCGGCCTTCCTGAAAATGCTTTACAATTATTCGTCCAAAAGTGCAGGGAGTCTAAGCGTAAACCAAAGTTCTCTGGACTCGAAAAGTGAGACGCCTCCGATTCCCAGTGCAAATGCTTGTTGCAAAACTAAGGGTCAGAAAAATTGGGTGAATGGCAGCTGCCATTTCCAGGCATCTGAGTACAGGGAGATCAGGAGGGAATTGCAACCCACAAATGCAGCAGGGCCCACCATCCCAAGAAGAAGACTCTCTAGCATATGAAGCAGTTGTGGTAGGAAATGTAGTTTTAGGACAAGCAAACCTTCTTTGATCTCCCCATAAGTCAGCCTTCCACAACCTGTGGTCTTTCAAAAGTTACTGGACTACAAATCACATCATCCCCAACCATTGGCTATGCTAGCTGGGGCTGATGGGAGTTGGAGTCCACTGCTTAGAGTGTTAAAAAATAAATTAAATGGTTATGCATGTAGGTTTATTTTGGATGGCAACCACACACAAAAATGTCCAAAGAAAGAGTTCAAATGATGAAGGTTAATGGCATGTCCTTCGACAATAATTGCATTCCATACATGCTTCCATCCCAATGGAGAGGCTGAATGACAAATTTTGAGGGGGAAATGTATTTTATTATACAAATAAAAGCCAAATGACAATTATGCTTTGAAGACACCAAGCGCCCAAAGGTAAAAGACCTCATTATAAAGTTTATGGTGCAAACAACCATGGATCAAGTACTTCATTGTCCTTTGAATTGGTTGCACCATTAGCCCTTAGTGTTGTTGGCTGATTAGCTTCCAATACAGGATCTCCCACAACTGCACAGATAACTTTTATATGTTAATCCTGATTTTACTTTTATGTGTGTAAATCGGAAGTTGAACTCTTTGACAAAATAATCAGGTCTATAATCTCACAATATTTCCATTTATAAGTAATTATATGAGAAAACACATTTAAAATGCTTAGCAGGTTGTCTCTGTCACATTTGCTTTTTCATAGTGGATTTGGGTTCACATGCCTGGAATCACATATCATTAGACCAGTATTTTCTTCATCAGTAACCCTATATATGGAACCATAGGGTGAAACAGTGACCTCCTTGGAGCAAATGAGAACTTCCACTGAACTTTTTAGGGGGCAGTTCTGCACCCATTATTCTTGCTGCAAAGCCACACATTATGTGCATGTATATGCACCTGTTTAGGAGTAATGTGATTCACAGAAATTAAATTTGTATTTAGAAGACAATCCTGTACCTACTTACCTGAGAGTAGGCCACAGCAACCTCAGTGGGGCTTACTTCTGTGTAGGCTTGGATAGGATTGCACAGTACCTATGTGTGTGATCTCTGAGCCTTTGGGAAAAATGTGTGAAGATGCACACACACACACACACACACACACAACCACTTGTAAATATTTGTTTGTAAATGCTGTTACCAATACCTCAGAAGTCCTCAGTGTTAAGCATTTTGCCGTTGAAAGCTGGCTGTGTTTGTGGCTTTACATCCATCTGGAAGTGACAAAACTATAACATTTTAATAAATATCGACTTTTTTCAGCAGCTGGCTACTTATAGCATTGCTGAATGGATGTATGTGTACTGGGATCTTCTCATTATAAAGGAATACAAATATACTGCTATTAAAAATAAACTTTTAAATTTATGTTCTTCCTGTACATTTCTTGTGAGCAATCAGTTATTTATTGATTGATTTATTGCACTTATGGAAAGCTTTCCATCCATAGATCTCTTCATAATCTTCTGACATGTACATGAATGATGATTAAGAAAAGAAGGAAGAAGTAAAGATTTGTGGACGGTCTAGGCTGCTTTGTGTGAACTTTGAACGAACATTAGCAAGACCCGTCTGTGGGTTGTGCATTGCAGGGGAAGATTTGTAGTGGTTGGAAAGCTTTCCTTCAGGGAAGTTTGCTTCCAGTTATTGATCTCACTGATCTGCCCTGATAAGGTTTTTGAAGAGGTCACAGTTCCCACAGAACACGGTTTGAGAATCAGCATGTTGGGTTAACAACTGAATTATTATTATGATTCTCTGTAGCAGCCCTTGGATTGTGGAACTCCCTTCCCCCAGAGGTGTGCCTAGCACCTCCATTATACAGGTTTCAGCAAATGCTGAAGACACACTTCTTTACTCTGTCCTTTGACACCCAAGGTGTGTATTTTAAGGACCCACCCTATTTTTTCATTGTAAGCTTTTAACTTGTTCTAAACTGTATTTGAATTTGTTGTAACCTTCCCAGGGTCCTTAGTACTTTGAGGATGAGTAATAAAACAACAATATTTAAGAACAGCTCCACAAAATCACAAGATGTGTTAAATACTGCCCCCTCGTGGCCAGAGTTTGTAGATACAGCTATTTGGGTGCGAACTGCAACTTGAAACAATGTTGCCGCACTCAGCAGTTGCCGCACTTTCCCCATATTCCACTGCTGGCACACTTGGTCCAGACACCAGATATCTGATTAAGTCCATACCTGGTACAATATAATGTCAGTCTTCTACCACAAGACTTCCCCATATGCACTCCAAAAGATATTATTCATTTTTAGCTTGGAAGTAGGATATCCTTATATCACCTCTATAAACGAGTAGCTCTGAAGTCCTTCTGGTATGTACTGTGGAAACTGAGTAAGTCAACCCATGCATTGTCTTCACACTCTCAAGATTGTTGCTTCTCCTGAAGGGGAGCCTTTTTTTCTTTTCTAAAGAGACCGAGCCTGTGTGGTCTCTTTCTGTGCTGCTGCTTATCAAAGTCATGTGAGGGGGAGCATCACTGTGGCTGGGCATTCCCCAAAACTGTGCCTGCCCCCCCCCCACTCCACACCCCCAGTGTTGCAGTAAAAGTCAGTTGCCAGTCTGACAGGCTTCTGTACATGGAATGTGGAAACATCACCTCATATTTCACCCTAGGAAACAAAAATGACTTCAGCCATCCCTGCATGCAGACACATATTGTTATCGTGTTTGTGGGGGACCTCCTTGAACCCAAGAAATTAATAAATGGTAGGGTTTCGATTATCTGGGATGTGAGCAAAAATATAATATCGCCTTAAACTAGGGACAGGCAAATTTATCAACACCAGAATCTCCCAGTTCCACATTTTTTCCAATCTAAAGTTCAGTTCCCCACACTTCCACACCAGCTTGCAATTTTTTAGAAAAGTCATCATGGAATTCATCAGTGTATTAGTTCTAATTACTTCAAATATGCACGTTTACATATTTTTTTTACATAATAGACATATTTTGCAAAGCAATTTCCTCTATTTTGAACACATTTCTGCATTTTATTTTATTTTTTTAAATGTGCATTCTAATGCACCATTTACTCTAATATATGTATTTTGCACATATTACTCACCTGGAGAACTGGACTGCAAAATTCAGAGAAGTGCAAATTTCGAAGGATGGCTGCTGTTTTGGTTCATGTAGTGTTTTGGAAGGTGCAAATTCAGTAAGTTTGCCTTTAAATGCAAGCTAAATCAAATCTTTCTCCCATCCCCAGCAGAAGGTCTCAGGCTTAATTCCTGGCATCTACAGGTAGGGCTTAGAGAATTCATTGTCTGAATCCCTGGAAAGAAACTGACAGTCAGAGTAGACAGTAATGAGCTAGAACAATTAATAGTCTCTGTAGCAAACAGTTTCCTATGTTCCCCAAAATACTGTATTAAAATACAAAACAACCCCACTAATTTAAATGCAACAAAGACAATAAAATGCAGCATCAACTTTGCTTTCTAGCGAAGGTTAGGGAAACCTGGAAAGGGATCCCTTTTTAATTTTCATTTGGAACATGGAGAAACACAGGAAAAGAGGAGGAGGAGGAGGAGGGGAGGAAAGGTTGGCAAATGATCAAGGAGACTGGAAATCGCTTCTGCTGTTCCCAGGCATGGAGAGGCGGTTCCAGAGATGATAAAGGCAGATGCTGAGGAGTTGGATGTCATTTCTGGGTTGTTGTTTTTTTGCAGCTTGGACACTACTCGTGGGAAGCAAAGGGTTTGCTTGATTTCCTTCTTCACTCAAACGGCTGCCCTCGCCATGCTGGCTGCAAGCGGGACCCGCATCCGCGTCCAGTTTGGGCGGCTCCTGGTGGAAGCAGGGCAACTCAGTGCTCCTGTGCGCCGGCCTCTAGGACCGGGGCTCCTGGGCTCCACGGCATTGTCCTGCACGGATCAGAACAGAAGCTCGGGGGCAACGGGTTCAAGTGAGTAGCTGGCAAGGACTGTTAACGCACCACCCTGTAGTTTGATTTTGAGATCCCATTAGTGGTGCAGTTAGACAATTTTAGGCTCTGACCTTAATGGCGGCCCTGAGGAGAGGGAAGTCTGCTAGCAACACTCTCCAGTATCTGCTGCTCAAGGTGGCTCCTTCATCTTGTCTAATGGCAGTGAGGCCTGGATGTGTTGCCTAAAAGTTCACTGGAAGAAAGAGGGAGACAGGATTCTATTGATCCCTGTGGGAATTCTCTGTGTGCAGTTGCAGATTAACACACACACACACACACACACAGAGAGAGAGAGAGAGAGAGAGAGAGAGAGAGAGAGAGAGAGAGGGAGTTATAGTTGTTTTCACTACAGTGGTACCTCGGGTTACAGACGCTTCAGGTTACAGACTCTGCTAACCCAGAAATAGTACCTTGGGTTAAGAACTTTGCTTCAGGATGAGAACAGAAATCGCGTGGCGGCCGCATGGCAGCAGTGAGAGGCCCCATTAGCTAAAGTGGTACCTCAGGTTAAGAGCAGTTTCAGGTTAAGAATGGACCTCCAGAACGAATTAAGTTCTTAACCCGAGGTACCACTGTATTTATTACATCTGAATTAGAGTTTTTTGTATTTGTTGACTTGAAAAGCTTTGCTTCTGTTACTGTTTTGACCTGGCATAAGCAGCAACCCACTATAAGCATACAGAGTATATCTGGGGTTTTTAAAATTTCATATATATATATATATATATATATATATATATATATATATCCTGCCTTTTCCCAAAAACAATTCAAGGTGACTTACAACACACACACACACACACATTTCTAAAACCAACCTGCAAAGACCAATAACAATACAGAAAAATAGAATCTAGAGTGGATTGAATTTTACATTCATGCCTTATTCATATATATGCAAGGGAATATTTGGATCTTGTTTTTGATCCAAAACATCTACAAAGCATCTAACTCATTTGTGTGTGTGTGTGTGTGTGTGTGTGTGTGTGTGTGTGTGTGTGTGTTTTATACCAAATGCATAATGAAATAACTAATCTGGGCTACTTCAAAATGATTGAACAGGAAGCAGTAGGAACAACAAAGAAACCAGCAGCAGGGGGAGGGGAATGATCTGGCAGAGCAAGCTGGGAAGGGCATTTGTTCAACATGTCCGACCCTACCATTAGGCAGAGTGAAGCAGGTGCCTCTGGCACAAAAGGGGTAGCAAGCAGTGGGGGAGACGTTATAGGCCAGAGCAGCTTGCCCTATGCTAACCTGCTGGTTTCAGATACAGTGGAGGGCACTGCCCCATTTACAGTGCTGAAGTACGATTCAGCTGCCAGTCCAGCTGGCTTTTGTAACTGAATGGAGGAAAGGTGTCATTTTATCCTTTGTTCTAGGCAGCAAAATGTCTTGTGCTGGTTTCAAGCTCAGAGGGCCCAATACCATTTTTTAAAAATGATTACCCTTACTTGTAGTGAAGACAAGGGGAAAAGGATGATATTCCTCTAGGACAATGGTGTCCAAACTTTTTTCAAAGAGGGCCAGATTTGATGAAGGGAAGGGCCATGGGGCCAACCAAAGTTATTGATTTGTTTATGATTGATTGATTTGTTTATGAGTTTATGATTTTATCCCGAAGTTGTTGAGCTTTTGGAGTTTTTGAGGCTTTTTAAGGATTTTACCCCAGAAAAGTGGCGCTGTGGGTTAAAGCCTCAGCGCCTAGGACTTGCCGATCGAAAGGTCAGCGGTTCGAATCCCTGCGGCGGGGTGCGCTCCCGCTGCTCGGTCCCAGCGCCTGCCAACCTAGCAGTTCGAAAGCACCTCCGGGTGCAAGTAGATAAATAGGGACCGCTTACCAGCGGGAAGGTAAACGGCGTTTCCGTGTGCGGCTCTGGCTCGCCAGAGCAGCGATGTCACGCTGGCCACGTGACCCGGAAGTGTCTCCGGACAGCGCTGGCCCCTGGCCTCTTAAGTGAGATGGGCGCACGACCCCAGAGTCTGTCAAGACTGGCCCGTACGGGCAGGGGTACCTTTACCTTTACCTTTACCCCAGGAAATAAACTGCCATGGGGGGGCTGGATTAGGCCCCCGAAACAGACTTTGGACATGCCTGCTCTAGGAATAGATTTCAAAGCCTTGGGGACATTCAGAACAGGCCTCTAGAGAGGGAGGAAGGGAGACCATAACACAGAAGCAGAGCTCATGCATACAGGAGCTCTCAGGTTCCTTCCTGACTTTTCCAATTAAAAGCATCAAGTAGAAAGTGAGGCTTGATTTGGCCCAAAATAAATCAGACTTTTTGCAATAAGGAAAGTGATGGGGAAAGGACGCTGCAAAGAAGTCAGAATGAATGCTCCACACAGAGGTTGTTTGGAAGCGGCTGAAGTCTGTCTGTCTGTCTGAGCATAGACATTTATTTCCTTACCCTTTTCATGGCTGTGATTTGACATGATGTTCTGTCTACTGGATCTTGAAGCCGAGAAGGTGTACAAAGTGCCTGGCGGACACAAACCCTCAACATTTGACAAGAAAATCCTCCTGTGGACGGGACGCTTCAGAAAGGAAGATGAAATTCCTCCAAGGATCCCGTATGTACTTCATTTTATTCAACCACTAGAAACACTATGCTGAGGAAAAACTACTGCCATATTTTAGAAGTAGTCACAATCCTTTAGTGGAAGGGAGGACAGGGGAGAATGGAAAACTTTTGAAAAAATAAAGCTATCCATCTAGCTCAGGAATAGTCAACATGGTTTTATCCAGATGTTGCTGGACTACAACTTCCATCATCCCTGACCATTGGCCATGCTGCTGGGACTGATGGCAGTGGGAGTCCAACAACATCTGGAAGGTCACATGTTCCCTACCCCTGTTCTCCTTGTTCTGTAAGATGAACCTTGCAATCAAAACATACACCGTGTAGATCAAAATTAATTGCTGGCTTCCATCATTGAGTTGCACTAAACTTTCACAGATATGCACTCATGTATTTATATTTTGCTTTATTTATGTGCGATAAGAAACTATGGTCAATCCAGCTTTCCAGCCTATGTTCTTACTGCAAAAGTCAGGCAATGGGAGTGTGACACGTGACTATCTCATGGTTTGCTAAACTAGTGCTCTACAGAGCAACTCCCATCAGGGCGGACCTTAGTAATATGCCTCCCTGTGCAAGGCCAACATTTGATGCCTTCTCTCCAGTCCTCATTGTGCTGGGGTTTGGGGAAGGAGGCGAAAGGGCTCTGAAAGGGTCCTACAGCCCTCCCACCTCCTTCCCAATGCTTCTCTGGCTTTGGGAAGGATATAGGAGGACTCTAGGATCCTGTCAGAGCCCTCACACCTCCTTCCTGAGGCTGGGCAAGTGTTTACCTGGCTTTGAGAAGGTGCCCTCCTCAGCAGGCAATTGTGTGCCTAGTTCCACTGCACCACTCTATCCGCATCTTACTCCCTTCATCCCTGATTACTGGCCATGCCGGTTGGAGCGATGGGATGTGAGATGCTAGAGATCTACAAATAGGCTTAATCCTACCGATATTTCCCATTAGGAAAATTTAAATTTTAGTTGAAGAAAACCAGGATATGGCCTTAAGGATTTTGAAGCTTAGCTTATTGCACGTACCAGATGACATTTTTATTGTGATTAGGGGCATGGGGGAAATCTGAAACGCAAACTGTGATCAAAGGTGGATGGTGTCCGTATTTGTTTATAAACTGCATGAACAATGTGTTCTTGTCAACTCCACATTGGACTGCAAGGTTCATATTCCACTTAAAGGTCGGAAAGGAAATGAGGAGGAATGTGTGTCAGAACATGTTTTATTGCCCTCTGTAAAAATGACAACTTTGATCACAAACACACACTTATGTGAATGTTTAGGCTTACTAACTCATGGTTTGTACTCTGTCAAGAACCATGCACGTTGACTGTGACACACACACACAAACACACACGCCCTAATAAAAAATAATAATCATGCTGAGATGGCTTTGCATACCAGCAGGCTTAAGCAATATATGCAAGTAAGATATGGGTATGGGGCAGTTTAGCATCAGACATGCACCAATGCACAGCTGAACTACACAGTCAACTCCCCCCCCCCCCCGAGCCTGATTTCTACATTGTTTACATGCCTGACATGCAACTAAGGGCCAGACTAGATGTTGCAGTGGATTACTGCTGTCGCCCAAAATGGCTATTGCATGTCTCACTTTCCTCTCTAGGCTCTGTACTTCTTGCATGATGTTACAAATTTCTGTGTTTCCCTGCGCCATTATGACACAAAGTAAGTTCTACTGGACGTCATGGAGTAGGTATTGGATGCATGGTGGCCATTTTTAGTGCCAGCTATATGCTTATCATTGGGGACGCGGGTGGCTCTGTGGGTTAAACCACAAAGCCTAGGACTTGCCGATCAGAAGGTTGGCGGTTCGAATCCCCGCAATGGGGTGAGGTCCCGTTGCTCAGTCCCAACTCCTGCCAACCTAGCAGTTCGAAAGCACGTCAAAGTGCAAGTAGATAAATAGGCACTGCTCCGGCGGGAAGGTAAACGGCGTTTCCGTGCGCTGCTCTGGTTCATGCTGGCCACATGACCTGGAAGCTGTACACCGGCTCCCTCGGCCAGTAAAGCGAGATGAGCGCAGCAACCCCAGAGTCGGCCACGACTGGACCTAATGGTCAGGGGTCCCTTTACCTTTACTATATGCTTAGCATAGTGTCTAGGTTGACCTTGAGCACAGGGATGGGGGTGAAATTTGATTCTTGTTGCATTTAAAAGAGAACCTACTTATTTCTCACTTCGCAAACAACTTGTGGACCAAAACAAGCCATCTTTCATATCCAAATTTCTTCCAATTCTTCAATGCAGGTCTCCAGCTCAGCAATAGGTACCAAAATGCACCTATGTGAGGAAAGTGTGCATAAAAATGCATATTATATATTAGCCAAAATAACATACAAAAAATGTCTTCTATTGCTTGGAAAACTGTGCACAAAATTGTATTAGAAGTGTGTTTATTAGGAGAAATTTGCAGTAAAATGCAGATGGATTTTCAAGAGAACTTTTTTTTTTAAATTTGAAAAGTAAACCAATGTAGAAATGTGGAGAACTGAAGATTTGAGAAGTTAAAAATGGAGAGAAACTGGTTCAGCCATCCCTCATTGAGCCACAGAACGATGAGATATTTCTTGCAATAACTGTCCTGGTGTCTGTACAATTTCATGAGCAGTGGCAGGACTTTCCCATATTCCTGCAACTCCTAGGTTATGCAAAGCAAGGTACTACCTAAGTGCTGACTCAGCCCTTCTTAAATTTTATCCATGTGTTCTTGATTTCTGGGAAGCACTACAAGTGTCTTCAGCTGAATGCATTTACAGTCCCCTTTCAGACTTCACTCAGGGCATCAAGGATGGGCCTGGTGGGTGGCAGGATGGGAATACATGGCCCTTCAGCCCCTACTCAGATAGAATTTAAGGCTACAAGCTTTCTCTGTTACCATCGCTTCAGAGCAGCCGCAGCCACAGCAGCAAAAGATGTGGCCTGCTTGCAGAATCATAACAGCAATGGCCAATGCTAGGCAAACAACTCAAAGGCTTGCATTTCCCTGTGCTACATGTGGCCGAGAAGACCGAGGATGAAATAACATTTCTAGGCATTTTTTCGTGTACACTCATCTACTCCCACATTCATTTCCTTGAAAAAATCATTGTTTCTATCCTGTTGAAATACAAGCATTTGATAAGCTAAATGTAACATTTTCTGCTGGCTGTTCATCCCTGTCACCACAGAAAAGCGCTGTGCTTTTTATCTGTTTGCGTTCCTGTTTGCATGAAGAGATCATCAGCTGTAACTTTCTGACCTTTAATAGCAAAGGATTGTTGTAGTGTGCAGCTTCCCATGGCTGTTTTTATGAAAGCAGGCAAATACTTTTGCGATGACAAATGGGTCTTATGTACTAACAGTATTACTCAAAATTACAACATTTATTTTAGGGTTGCAATTTTTAGGAAGACCCCAAAATTGTTGAGATTTTTAGACAAAACCCAAAGTTTTTTGTTTGTTTTTTACAAAAACGCCAAAAAACAAACAAACCCCAGGATTTTTCAATTGACTTGCCTAACATCCAGGACAAGGCACCAGGTGTCAATTCCACCTTTGAAATCCCAGTAATATCTGGGAAAATCAGGACGTATGGCAATCTTAATTTATTTACACACTCTATAAGTGTCCCTTTTTTCCAGGCACATCAGGGCAGTGAGATGCAAATTAGGGTTTACTCTGAATAGGGCAAACATTGGCTACAGCCCTCCATTTCCAGTGCTCCTACCATTCTATAATATTCATAAGCTGTGACATTTCACTAGTTGGGATCCTGTTTGAATTTAATTTTTAATTTAATATTGGACCACTTTGAGCCCCCCCTCCCAAACAATTGGGGGGGGGGGCTGAAACTGTTAGATCCTGCATTTAGGGAAAGATTACAGGGAATCGTAATAATGTCTGTCTCTCTTGCTTTTTTTATGCCTCTGGTTTAAGGCACTGATCTGTCGCTTCAAAACAGTTCCAATTAGTGGGCCATGAAATAACAATTAGTTGATTTAACCCAACAAGTTTGTGCTTTGCTCCTCTCGTGGCAAGTGACTTAGAGATTAATGGGTTTAATGGGCTGGCCTGTTTTTGATTTGTTCAATTCTAAATGCATTTAGTCCTTAATACTATGAAATCCATCTGCCCGCAGGTTTATCTACAGTCTTGTCTCCCCACACTGAGAAGAGAGGAGCTCTGAAGCTTCTTTCCCAATATTCAAGGCTGCTTTTGCAAGTGTTTTTTTTTTTGTGTGTGTGTGTGAGGTATTATAATAACAAACATATTTTGTTTGTGATGCATTCACAGAGGAATTGGGAAAAATTGGATTAGGTTTGTATTTAAAGCCAAACCTACCTAATTAGAGTTTTTCAAAGCAATACGTGTACCAAAATACATAGAAACATGCTTCAAAAATTTGCATTTCTCTTAATTTTGAAATCCAGTTCTCCAGCCAAGTGCAGTAATGTGTACTGAAAGGTATAACCTAGGATTAAATATGCATATAAATGCATATATTACTGACAACCACCTACAAAAATGCAATATATTTGGGAGAACTGATCTGTAAAAATGCATGTTAGGTAAAATTGCATTTTAAAAATCTGTATGCCAAGAGAAATTCTCTCCAAGATGCTGATAAATTTTCACAAGAACTAAAAAAAAAAAGTACACTAATATGGAAATGTGAACAACTAAACTTAAGATTGGAAAAATGAGAATCTGAAATGAACAGATCTGTCCATCCCTAAGGGACGCAGCAGTTCCAAAAACTTTATTGGGAATTCAGCATACATAAAACCACATCCACATTGATTTCAATCAATTAAGCCACTTTGAGACTTCTTTGTATAATGTGACAAAAATACATAAATACTACTACTGATAATAATTATTCACAGGAGAAATTCAGTGAAAGCACAGAAGTCAGTGGTGTTCACTCCCAAGTAAGGCAGCAATCCTAACCAAACTTACTTGAGAGTAAGCTCCATTGAATTCAATAGGATCTACTTTCAGGTAGAAATGGTTAGGGTTCACAGCTCAGCAGATGATATCCAACAGGTGGAATGAGGAAGGCAATTTTGAGAATTTTCCCTGCCCTCCCCCCCATATTTGCTCTCACCCACATAACCAAATATGGCTTTAATTACAAATTACTAAAAAAGACCCCCCAAATTTAGTCCTTCTGTATCTTTTGTAGTATAAACAAAGCAATTAAAAACATTTCAGTATGTCACACATTAATTTAGTATTCCTTAGCCTTGGGTGCTCGTCCCCAGAAGTTGGAAGACAATTCCCACAATTGCTTGCCAAATTTGGGTGCCCAAGGTTGTTGAAGAACACTGCTCTAATTTGTTCCAACCCAATTTCTTTTGCAGGCCCGAGATGCTGGATGCTGCAAGGAACAAAGCCCGAGTAAAGGCCTGTTACATTATGATTGCCCTGACAATCATGGCTTGCTTTGCTGTGATTGCCTCTGCTAAAAGGGTATGTATTGTTCCATAGGAAACTTCTGGATTTTGATACAATTTTCTTTTTAAAATAGCAATTGTTAAATTGATTTCTGCCTAATGTTACAACGGCTTCACACTAAGCAAAACACACCTTTAAATAAACTAGAAATAAAGATCAAGAGAAGTAATAGCACTGCTCTCTTCTGCCTTGGTCAGACCACATCTGAAATACTGTGTTCAGTTCTGGGCACCAAAATTTAATATTGATGAGCTGGAATGTGTGTGGAGGAGAATGACCAAGATGATCAAGGGTCTGGAAACCAAGCCGTATGAGGAACGGGTGAGGGAGCTGGGTATGTTTAGCCTAGAGATGACTGTGATATGATAGCCATCTTCAAATATCTGAAGGGCTGATACATGAAAGATGGAGCAAGCTCCAGAGAGTAGGTCCCATGTCAGTGGATTCAAATTACAAGAAGAGAGATTCCAACTAAATGTTAGGTGGTGGTCTCTCCCTTCACTGGGTGTTTTAAAACAGAGGCTGGATGGAATGAAACAGATGGAAAACAGAGGCTGACTGGATGGAAAACAGAGGCTGGCTGGATGAAACAGAGATCTGTCAGGAATTATTTAGCTGTGATTCCTCCATTGCAGGGGATTAGACAAGATGACCCTTCCAACTCCACAATGCTTTGATTCTGTGAAATATCTAGCCTGATTCTGTTTACTATTTGGGCCAGTGTGACCATCAGACTTATTACTCCTGCACGTTTGTTCGGAACAAAGGCCAACTGCCTCAGCAGTGTTTCCAAGCCATTGCATTATGTTTTGGCACGAGGTATGTCAACACTACTTAGGCTGGGCAGTCAACAGCAGTGCTCAAATGAGATATATTGCTGGGCAAAGGATTCATCTGCCGTCACGTCAGGAGTGAGGACAGTGGAGATTGGTTCATTTGGGCAAAAGGGGCACTGGCCCATCAACCTCGGTCTACTCTCTTCCTGTCCCCACCTGCCTGCCTGCCTCCTTACTTGTGTCTCAGTGTTGCCCCTTGTAGAATTCAGCAGGTGGGATGGAGGCAAAACTAGAATTTGTTAGCTCTGCCCCTCTCTTGCTCTAGCGCCACCTACTGTTGGGCTCCCAGCCTTCCACCCTACTAGTCCCAATGGGCACAAGGCACCCCTGCTGCTTTCAGATGTTGCTGTACTCCAGCTCTCATACCCCTTCACTGTTGGCCATACTGTGTGACTGATGAGTATTGGAACATCATCTTGAAGGCACAGGGTTGTTCTAGGTTATTGGGGCCACCACTTGGTTTTCATGTATTACGTTCATACCCAATTCTTCCTCCAAGGAGCTTAGAGTAGCATGCAAACTCCACTCCTACAAGGGATTGGGTAGAGTGATTGCTCAAAGGGAGCTTCCTACTGTTTTGAACCCAGATCTCCCTTGTCCAACACTCTGCACTCTTACAGGTCAAATTTCTGAGGATGCTACACTTGCAGTGCCAGCACATGGGGCACCCTATGTGGAATAATGTCTATCTTTCAGCTGTTCCTTTCGCTGTGTCACTATGATAAAGCGGATGCTCTACTTTTGCAGGCTGTTGAACGCCATGAATCCCTCACAAGCTGGAACTTAGCAAAGAAAGCCAAGTGGCGTGAAGAGGCTGCAACAAGAGCAGAGGAAAAGGCAAAATAAGAGTCATCTGCTCTTGAAACTGGAGCTGTGCTGGGAACGAAGAACACAAACAAAATTGGCAAGTTAGCAAAAGATATACCCTCCAGGGAAAATGCTGAAGTTGAACACAACTTACTACTAACAACTTTCATTTCCACTTGTGTAACAAATACTGGGAGAGAGATAATTATTTTTTTCTGTCACAAGTGAATAAATAAATCAAGTTCAGTCGAAAGTTGGCTCTGAAAGGCTTCACCTGCTATTTTGCTTCTATTTGAACTTTTAAGGTCTTTGTAGTTAAAACTGAAAACACAGAATTCCATCAAGTGTAACAGTGGCTTTTCTGACTAAAATTTGTTACTCAACAAAATTTGTCCTGATGTTGTCGTCTTTGTCTGTTTGTTCCCTATACAGTGGTACCTTGGGTTACAGATGCTTCAGGTTACAGACTCCGCTAACCCAGAAATAGTACCTCGGGTTAAGAACTTTGCTTCAGGATGAGAACAGAAATTGTGCAGTGGCAGCGGGAGGCCCCATTAGCTAAAGTGGTACCTCAGGTTAAGAACAGTTTCAGGTTAAGAACAGACCTCCAGAACGAATTAAGTTCTTAACCCGAGGTACCACTGTACATCTTGATGCCTCTTGAGATATCATTGCCAAACTTAGCATGAGGACTGCCAGGGTGGGGGTGGCACTCTTCATTCATGTTTGACACCACCTGCCATTTTGAATCATTATGGCAGTTGAAGAATAAGGACTTTATAGGATTTGGTCCAAATGAATTTTGCAAAATTTTCTCCTGTTCCATCTGATTTTCCCAATCCCAAGTGGTATAGTTAAAAACTTAGTAAATTAAAACCGTAATGGCTCTACATACACTTCTGAATAACCATGCATTGGGTTTGACTGTAAGCCTTCCAGTAGAGATTTCTAACAGTGCAGTACATGCTTCTGGTCTGAAAAGTTATAACTTATGAAGGAATACTGCAAGTTCTAAATTCAGAAGACACACACTGCCTTTGCAAAATACCTTTATTAGTTTTGTATTGTAGCATTTATAGTAGTAACATTCCCTAATATTGCATACTGTTCTTATTTGTAAGTTTATTCAGCCTCTAGTGTGTCTTCAAAGATGCAGTATCAATCAAATTACAAATGAATGTTCAAAAACACAGTAACAATAATGACCAAGGGCAACTCTTATTGGAGATGTGAATCTTTGTAGCAGTTTCATAATCTGTATTTTTTCAAATAAATCTGCAGGTTAATAAGTTAATAAGGTTCAAGCAAATAAATCAATCTGGAATCCAATGTAAAAGTAATAATTATTTTCTGTTAAACAATCCAACTAATAATCATTTTCTAAATGTAAACCAATCATTGAATGAACGCCCATTATTTCTTTACCACACTTTTAAAAAGGCAATACTATAAATGTAATAGCAAAATGAGTAAATTATTCAATGATAAAAGTGCAGGGACCCAAACATAAAACAAAACTCAGATATGGTTTTGTATCTGAAATAAATACTTGGCATGGTTGCATAGACTGAGGTCATGTGAGAATCACACAACCTGCACCAGGGAAACACCAGAATGGTTTAATTATACAAATTCAAAAACCCCAAACCATTTTGGATTGACTACTAAATCCAGGAGACTACAGTTGCCACTCACACATGTTTTGATAAAAGGTTTCACCTCCAACATCCCTCTATTAAGCATCAAGACTTCTCAGTTTCATGCATAAGAGTGATTTTGAAGTCAAATCAAATACTGGTATTTAAAAGATCCAAATTAACCATATAAAATCGTACAGCTTCAGCAATGATTCTCGGAAGTTTCCAAATTCATGTTATAGACTAGACTCAAAGAGACATACTTCCAAATTACACATTAAATTCATTTTTCTCTAATATGTCTATTTCTTCTACAGTTTGTATAAAGTCTTGAGTTTGGCTCAGATGTAAATGTTTTGATGATAGTATCTACTGAATTCTCCAATTAAGAGCAGGCACAACTGGCAATTTTTGTAATATAGCAAAACAATGGGATACCCTGTCAACCCTGAACATTTATTTAACATACTAGAGCAATTCTGATAAATTTATCTTTTTTACTGACCACTTTCATTAACCTATATTTGGAATGAATGATATAAGACACTCAGGACCAACATTTCCAATTAAAACTATTAAAAAAGGGGACAAATTCACCCTTATATCAAGTGTTACCTGTTCAAAGCTACAAACAGAATTCATAGCTAGCTGCACAATTCTTCTCCCCACGATACATTTGATTTCCAGCAAGCATTCCTGCATTTTCCCCCTAGTTGTACCTCACTATCTTTACATAAGCTACAGCTATTAATATTACAGCACCTCCACTGGCAAACATCAACTCCATAACCCTTTAGAAGTGGACATTGCTGCTACAATGCCTTTGTGAACCTGGCTACAGAGACCTGTGCGCATCACAGAAGGCTAGGCATGTATCTGTTACTGCATTTCCAGGTCTCACAACTATGGAGAGCAAAAGTCTCCCAGGGGATGGAGCAAGATGTATGTGAGATACTGAAGTGTCTAAGAGCCGACCGGTACTCTGAGCTGCTTCACACAGAAATTCCTCACAATACGCATCTGCCACTGAAGGATAATTTTTCAACAGCTATGCAAGATGCATAAGCAACACAGCTGCTTTGTCTAAACCCAGCCTGGCTATGGCAGGTCCTTGCACTGATCACGCTCATAGGACTGGAACAAAAGACGGAAAGATCAAGATTTAAACTTTTAACATATGGATTTGTTTGCAGGTACAATATAAAGAGCTCCCTTAGATTTTGGAGTGCATCTATTTTTGCTTTTGTTTAACATTACACAATACTATGAAAAAAGGCAATCAACTGCAATTATATACAAGTTGTTTTATATACGTCACGCAGATCAATACATTTGTGGTAAGCAAAATTAATCGGAGTCCTTTAATTGTGCTACCAAATAAATAAATAAATAAATAACCACCCATGTGGATTCAAAGCTAGCGACAAAATGGTCTCTGGGTCTGAATTTAGGTTATTTTTTAAATTGCCTGGCATCATATCATTTAAACACTTTGCATAAATTGTCAGAGAAATTTGCATACTCAAAACACCTACTATCATATTTACAGTGAAACCGATCTTTATTTCAATTAACTGAAAAATATGTTCTCCCAATATAGCACTGCTGCAAACCGGAAATACTCTGACCGGTCTGTTGTTGTTGGTTTTTTTTTAAAAAAAACTTCCCGAAGAAGTCGTATGAGATGCATTAGTGTATTTGGGTCAATGTAATACATGGACTGTGTGTAAATAAAGCATGTAATCATTGTTTCAAGAAAAGAGAATATTGCAGTTTCACACACTTTGGTAGCATTTAAGTTACAACATGGAGTCTTCTATACAGAGAAACCTTCCCTCATCCTCACAAGAACACAGAGGTCATTGCAAGGCAAACTAATTTTTAACCATTTTGTAATCAGGTTGCCAACTGACCAAAAACAGCCTAGCCTGCTCTCATGCCTTTTAACAGCAACTTGATGCACAAAAATCAGCAGGTAATACATTTCACAGCATGGAGGCAAACATTATCCCACTGCCCATCTAGCTGCTGTTGAAGGAGCCAGCTGAACACTTGGCAAACCTATTTGCAATACCACTGAAGAAATAAGAGGAAGAGGGAATTTTGCTGACATGGCTAGGTAAGGGCTATATAAATTACAAAGCTACCATCCCTTTTCACATAGCAGAAAAACCATTTTTTCCCTACATTGTAAGGTTATGTCATGTAACCAGCAGTGCACCCCAGTAAGTGTTATGCTTTTAAATATAAATATATTTCATCAGTTTATCACAAAGTATCACACATAAAACTATATTTCCCACTATTTAAATAAATAATGTTCACATTTTAAGCTTAGCTTTTACTAGGAGCTCATATATACGTCAGTTCTGAAACATCTTTCTTGCTCCAACGCAAAGAGGTAGATTTAGTGTAGAATGGGCACGTGAACCCTACAGCCAAAATTTAAAATATCAACAGCTGTTTATGCGCCATTTTGCCTTTTAACAACTGCTTGAAAACTCAGCATCAGTTTCCAATGTCTTACTGAGGTCACTATTCAAGCCTTATTCTAAACTTTCAGTTGTGATTAGTCGGTTTTTCTGCACGTAAGACAATGGAAACATACACATATAAAAAAGAATGAACCAATACTTGTGTCTGACACAAAAACACATAAACGCATGAGTTTGCTTCTTCATCCGTCTCCAGCAAAACATTTCCACCTTTCCTGTCTTTGGCCCACAAATGGAGGCTACCATGATAAGCTACTGATTTTGCTTTAAACTGAATGGTTACAACTGGAATCCCTCCATTGGAGCTTCCTGCTGCTGGAACAAAAACTGCTGTTCATTTTCATCCACTGGTGGTACAATATTGGCATCCTCTTCTTCCACACCAAAGTAATGTTCAATAAGATCAAAAGCTTTTTGGTAGATCTCCTGGTTTTCATGACTTTGAAGAATTTCAATTTTATCTAGTCCTAAATTTGAGAGAGCGAGAGCGCACATGTGGTTTAAGATGTACATACTTTCTTAAACAGCTAAATAAACTGGCCATAATACGTGAGGATCATGTGAGTAGGCGGCAAAGAGGAAACACTAAATTCTAAATGCATCTGTAATATTTACTGAACCTAAGGCTTCAATCTACAATAGAGTTACTCCAAAATAATCTCACTAATTTAGACGGACTACTCGAAATGTGCTTGTTACAGACTGCAGGCAGCATGCATGCCCCCTACATTCAAAATAGTATTTCTCTTCAAATATCTACCTAGTAGACAAGAAGTGAGAAATACACAGATCAGTGGTTGCTTACATAGAGAAAACAATGTACAGTTACACCCAGTGGATGATATCCAATGAAATCATACTCAGAGTGGAGCCCTCAAAGCCTTCAATCTCAATGGGTCTACTCTAGAGTATGACTAACACAGCATAACCCACTAAACAAAATCCTCAGTTTGAAATGTTACTGCACTCAGTGCATTATAATCAGGCTTCCATATTTTTGTACATCACTGCTGCTCTCTGGCCAGTGTGAGAAGCAACTAGCCTGCCGACCAACCACAGAGCTGCCTGGGTATTCTCCACCTCTTTCCAGCTCGAAGACAGGAGAGGAAAGCCTGGGGTTCTTTGCCTGCCCATCTGCTTAGTGCCTTGGTTATACACCTGCCAGGCCAGCAGACTCCATGCCAATCTTCCTGCTGGGAAGGCTGATGGGCTGCTTCCCAGGTTGCTCCAAGTTGATGCACTAGCACACCTTGCCCTGGAGCAGCCAAACCAGCAAGCAACCTACAGGAAAAGCAGATGGAGCACTAGCATGCGCTGGGATAAAATAGGCCTTAGCAACCACAACTGGCTTTGGCAGAAAAGCCAGCCAAGATTAATGACCTTCAGTTGTTACATCTTTTTAACAGCGAGCTCAAATATACAAGAACTCCCTTCAGGGCCTTGTTAAGAAATTTGCAATCCTCTCCCAAAGATTTATAAAGAAGGGTAGATTACGTTGGGACATGTAATATTACGAATGATTCCAAATTTGGAAGATTTGGTTCTGCCTGTGATTCTATTGCTCACTAGCTCAATTCTACTGCTTACTGCTTGCTTACTTAAATAACTTCAGAAATTTTCTTCATTTATATAAAATACACTTCTGGCCAACGTGTGGGACCTGCCTTCACTACAGAAATCAGAGTCCTCTTGCCCACTCCTATGCATGTTTACTCAGGACTATGTCTCGGTGTTAAATGGGGAACAGTCTCAGATAAAACTGCATAGGGCTGCTGCTCTAATTTCTAAACAAAGATTTCAGCAGAACAACAGTAACCCAACTATTCAGTGGAATTATTTTATACTGGTAATAGGCTTGCAGCATTCACACCACAATTTCTTACCGTACGCTTCCTCTATACGGGCACAGTAAGGATTAACCCCAATCCCATTTTGTTTAGATTCTTGCTCTCCATGTCGCAGAATGTTTTCAAGTCCGTTCAGTGCCACCTGAACTATTTTAGAATCCATCACAGTCAGAAGATCACAGAGAGGCTTGGTACAGCCTAAAGCCACCAAATAACTTTGGTACAGTAGGTAAAAAACAAACAAACAAACAAAAAACCAGAAAGAGCAAAGAGGCTTGGATCAGTACTTATTTGATGCAACACTGTCCCAGGATAGATGCATGAAGACACTTTCACAAACAACATAGAGGACACACTTGACTTTTTAGAGCATATTCCTGTGTATGTACACACACATTTTAATACATGAAATATACACACCCACACACCCATGCACAAGCACACATACACATATTATATCAATTAGCTATACTTCTACAATGAAAGCCATGTTGATTTTAGCTCTCCTTTCTGCATAAATCGAAATAAATTATAATTTCAAGTACTAGAAACACAGAAAAGTATTCATGGCATCATACAATAGTTTAGAAAATGATCGGGGGAAAGTCAAAATATCCACTCCCATCACCTATGAATCAATTGCAATCCATTACCTAATCTGTTCAGGAGTCCCTCCTGATGTTGCATTAGTGATGGCCCATGCTGCTTCTTTTATAGTGCGAAATTCAGCTTTCTGAAGAATTTCAATCAATACTGGAAATATATTTGCATCTATAACAGCCTAGGAGAAAAAGGAATAGTGGAACACTGAAGTATAACTTAAAGTCGATAAACTAACCAGTGAACTTAACTGAAAAGTACATTTTAAATGCATTCCTTGAAAAGACACAGTGATAATTTTTCTGGAAAAAGAAAATGACCCCAGGGACTTTATGAAAAATTGGCAATTTATGCTTAGCAAGTTGTCCATAACACTTTGCTTACTTTTCCCAGAACACTGGCAAGTTCAGAATGGCCTTTACACAAATCTCATTCAGATAATATGCCATGGGAATTTTAGTTTCTTTGGAGAAATTGGCAAATTGTATCTTACCCAAGAATACTCCTGTTTGTTTGACAAGCAGTGAACTGGATGTTATCCGCTGTCATTTTTATCTAACAGACAACTGACTTTGAAAACTGGCCCCAAGTTGGAGTAGCAGTATCAACCCTTCTCACAAAGATGAGGACGTGAACTGGAGCTATGCCAAGATGACCGTTTGAGGTTAATCTTTTTTCAGGCTGAGGGCCTTACTGAAGACTGCCAACCCCTACAAGGGCTCTACACACACACACACACACACACACACACAGAGAGAGAGAGAGAGAGAGAGAGAGAGAGAGAGAGATACCCATATAGGAGCCTCTCCTATCTCAGAAGGTTTGCCACCCCTGATTTAAAGGCAATCATGAGCACATTCTTTTGCTATGATGCAGTGTTTGTTAAGATATTCAGTCTACGTTCTGGGGTATATATCCCAGCTATTCAGCATAATTCAGCATGTGGAAGATACAAAGATTTGCATCAGGAACAAATGGAGAAGTAGTTAAGTAAAGGCAAATATGACATGGTCCACTGCTATGTCAGCACTGTCAGAAAGACCCAAATATATTACCTGAATTTGGCCTCTGTTTCCTGCAGTAATATTAGAAACTGTCCAGCAAGCTTCTTTCCGTATAGATTCCTTGGGACTACTCAGCAAATGTAAGAGACAGGGTAATGCAGAGCAATTTAGAATTACCTAAAATAATTTGAAAGATGAAAAGTTCTGCCTAAGCAGTGTATAATCAAATGTAGTCCATATATCCAAACACAGCCCATATGGTTGAAATAAATAGTCACAGGTATAGTTACAACTGCAGAGTTATTTTTAAATACTATAATGGCATATGCAGTATATTTACAGAATAAGTTACGATCACATGTTTTTGAAAAAAATGTTCTATTTAAGATCCCAATAAAGTCACAAGAGGCAATACAGCGGAAATGGTGCACAAAAACAGAATGGGAGTTTTAGCTCTAACAGAAAATCTGACAGAATCTCATTGCTACCTAAATTCAAAGAGTTGGATCTAACTGTCAGAAAAAGAATTATAAATTCGCAGCCCTTCTCCACCAGCACTATAAGAATTTGCACAATGCTGTAACAGGTAAGCTGTACGGCAGGGATGGGGAATGCTTTACAGTTTGAGGGTCATAGTCTCCTGTGGGCAACTTTCTGGGAGGCCAGAAACGAAAGTGTGGAGATCAACAGGTGTGACTTTTATTTTACCTTTGTCAAGTAGGCTACATTACTGCCATGTAAAAGCCAGAGGCTTCCACGCACACCTACATCTTTCCATTCAGCCAAGCAAGCAGCATTGTCACAGTTCAAGGGTGCACTGCAGTGAGACAACAGAGGAAGGAAAGGGTGTGTGTGGCCTGGGGAAGCATTGGGGCCAGACAGAAAGGTCTAGCAGGTCACTTGTAAGCCTCAAGGCCTGAGATTCTCCATCCCTGTTCTATAGCCATTCTCATGCTTCCAGTTACACAAGAGCATCATCACCCTGGGATTTAGTTTTGCTTTCCTTGTATGAGTGTGGAAAATTACACAACAGCCCTCTGGTGAACAGAAGACATCTTCCACTTGTCAAAAGTCGCCTCCAGTTTCAATTCAAAATGTAAGCAGAAATATGAGAAAGTGGGAATTTTATATTCCGAGGGCAATTACAAAGTGCTAGAAAATCAGACTATGTAATTGAATTTTTTTTTTTTTGGAGGGGGTTGATTACAGACTGGGCACCTTACAAAAGAAGATTGTTTTAAAAATGGTGTTCAAGATTCAAAAAGGTATGACTGTGGAGAGGTGAGGAGCAGGCCAAGCTATAGCATGCACCATAATTATGTTTAATAATCTTGTACACTTGTTCAGGTGCCAACACCTTCTTAATTTGTACTTTGCTATAAAACCACCAAGGTCTGCTTTTTATGATGCCCTGCTTTAAAACATTCAGAATGACAAAAGTCTGACCTCAGCCACAGTAACTTTAGCATATAACTGCATTACTATTAATTATTGCTATTCTTTAGTTTCTAACTTAGTGAAGCAAGAAAATACACATTTCAGTGAAATAATGTCAGTTGCTGCAAAGAATATGGCTTTTTGATAGTTTAAGGGCAGTTCTTCTGCAAGACAGGCAGATTTCCCCTAGACTATACATAAGTCTGGATAACATTCCATCTGTTCAATCTGCACCATCTATATCCATTGCAAAATATTAACAAAGTATCCTGTTGCAATCTCTTGAAACCGCCCCCCCAAAAAACAAAGTTAAGCCATTACACATTGTCACTGAAGTTTTTCAAAAAGCTCCACTGACCTGTGTTTGAATATCATCACCCGTAACAATATTTCCTACTGCTCTTAATGCAGGCGATACCACTTTGTAGTCATTGTGCCTGGAGAAAACAAAAGTGCATAGAGCAGGTTAAATTATTCTCAGACCCTAAAATAGATTACCGTATTTTTCTGTGTATAAGACTAGGGTTTTTTTTACCAAAAAAATTGGTTTAAAATTGGGGCTCGCCTTATACACGGGTAGTGCTGAGGGGTGTTTTCTTAATTTGTAGTCCCCCAAAATAGGGGGTGTCTTATACATGGGTGCGTCTTACACATGGAAAAATACGGTTATTTGTTTGGAGATGTCACAGCATGCAAGTCTCAGACACAGACAAGAATGGAAGACTGAACACATGAGCTAAACCAGCAGCTGTCTGGATTATGGCTTATTATCAATTTTTATACTAAATTCCGATGTTGAGTTATGACAGCTCTTTAGCCCAGAAGAGGTAAAGGTTCTGATATGTTTGGGGGAACCCCAGGATTTACTGGGGAGGTGGGATGGAAAACATGTTGAAGATCTGTTAGGAGAGAAAGAGAAAACCAGGAGGAAGGGGGAATGGAATGGAGTATCCAGTCTGCATGGCTGGCACAGAAGGAGTTCCCACTGCAACAGTTCCTTTCAGGTCCCACTTGTACATACAAATAACAAACTCATTCAGTGCTATTTCTTCCATAGCCAAGACAGTACTATCTACACACAAGGGTGAAGGGTTAACAGGCTGGCAGGGAACTCCAAAGTATGTAGAAGTACAGAAGAACACTTTTTGCGGGGTGGGGGGGGAGAGGGAATAAAGCTGGAAAATCCACAAAAAAAGCTGAATGAGGATTAAGCATACTTAGGGGACACAGAATGCTGACTGTTTGTGGAGGGGGAAGACATGGTATACCTTAGAAAGGGGGGAAATAGCCCTCCACACTGCAGCATTTTGCTTCAGGTCCTATTGCTTATATTGTACAACGTAAATCCAATTTTTGCTAATAGATAAAAATAAACTGGACTGGTTATATGCCTCTCAAATACCTACACTTTACAAGTTTCTTTCTTAGCATCTGGCAGAGTTTCAAATGTGCCACAGAATATTTAAGATAATGCAGAGGAGGAAAGGTTGGTGCTGTGACAATCACTGCAGATGTATTGGGTGGGTGAGGGAATCATAAAGGTCCTAAGGACAGAGGGAAAACTGTTGTGTTACAGTGGGGTTCAAAAAGACTACATTACTTTTGACACATTGGTTTGAGAACACAACTGTTGATATCTTTGGCTGCAGATTCCTAGTATCGTAATTCTTCTATTAAAAAGGGACTTACATCAGAAGTTCTACTAATCTTCGGCAGACTCCAGAGTCAATAACTGCTTGGATTTTATCGTTTGGTCCATCGGATAGGTAAGAGAGGGCCCAGCAAGCATCTGCTAATACATCTGGGTCGCTGCTAAACAACAGTCTTGACAAAACACCTAAGCAAAGACGAACCTTCAGGAGTGTAAAAAGAAGAAGAAAATGCACGTTATCAGAAATGTCCTCTTTTTAGAAATTTCATATCTGTTGCAAGCAGTTTTATAAAGAGCTGAAACCCTTCCTTTGGTATTAGTTCAGTTCATTCCACAACAAAACAGTCTGACTAAAAATTGACCCACCAATTAAGACTGAAGAAAGATTGGTTTGTATTGACTTTGCATGAGGAAATACACTGTTTTAAAGCAATTTATGCTTTTGACCATTATAGCACCTCACAGAGTAGAAATTGGACTCTACCTTGCTGAAATCAGGAGGTGGGTTCTTGCCCCTACAGAGGTTTGAAAGTGCCCAGACTGCATTTCTAGTCGTCGTAAGTCTGTTTGAATGTGTTAGCAGTCTGTCAAGAAAAACAAACAAATTTGAAATAGAATACAGCATCTAAATTACATAATAGCACAATCATGTGTGCTCAGCAGTAAGTGCCACTGAGTTCAATGGGTTGTACAGGAAGATGTGCATGGGATTACAGCCTTAATTATTCATAACAGTTTTCAAGCTAACCTTTTAAAACCTGAAATTAAGCCTAGCTATTTCCAATGTTTAAACATGTGTAAAATTAATATTTATTGCCAGAGATTATCAGTACTTACTGTAAGAGAGGGGGAAGTATTCCACAGCTTAGCACGTAATCTCTACATTCTGCATTGTCGCCAGCAATATTACCAAGAGCCCACACTGCCTTAGAAACAAAGGGTTAAATTAATATTAATACATTTTAAAAAATATTTAACTGCAACTCTTGTACACTGCTGTCTTCACATTACAGAATTAGCATTTTTAAAAAATAAAATAAAATAAAACTCAAGAACATATGACAAGAAGCTATGACCTAAATTAAGCTTATTACAATAAAAAAATGGAAAGCGCCACCCTGAGTTTACCTCTGCAGCTTAATCTGTTGTAAAGTTGCAACAGAATATAATAAATCAGGCTGTTCAGTCCCAGCACAACAACGGCACCTATATGCCAGCACCAAACACAATCCCAATAGCAAAGGAGCAGTCACTGAAAGAATGAATGTATCAGAAGCTTATAATGACCATGGATAACTAGCTTGCCAAGGGAATGGAAATCTCATAATAGGCAGCATTGTCCAGGTACCTACATTGCATCCCAGGGGCTATTCAAGTGGTTCAACATGTGCCTATTTTACTGGAGACAACTATCAATGGAGAGTGGCTAAAGCTCCATAGGTAAAGGTAAAGGGACCCCTGACCATTAGGTCCAGTTGTGGCCGACTCTGGGGTTGCAGCGCTCATCTCGCTTTATTGGCTGAGGGAGCCGGCGTACAGCTTCCGGGTTATGTGGCCAGCATGATGAAGCTGCTTCTGGCAAACCAGAGCAGCGCACGTAAACGCCGTTTACCTTCCCGCTGGAGTGGTACCTATTTATCTACTTGCACTTTGACGCACTTTCGAACTGCTAGGTTGGCAGGAGAAGGGACCGAGCAACGGGAGCTCACCCCATCGTGGGATTTGAACCGCCAACCTTCTGATCGGCAAGTCCTAGGCTCTGTGGTTTAACCCATAGCACCACCCGCGTTCCTCAAAGCTCCATAAAAGTCTCCTCTATCAGGCAGAGACAAATTTGTTTTGCCTGAAACAATTCATTTCTGCACGAGAGGCTGTGGTTAAGTAAGATTTGTAACCACAGAACCAACCTCGGCTGCAGATCATGGTTAAGGGTGAGAAACCTTAACCACAATCCCAGCTTCTATCAACCCATTAAGCAAAACTCTGTGAACAAGCCTCAGGCTCAGGAAATTAACACTAAGCCACAGTTTAACATTACTTCGAAACTAGATCAATGTGTTGGCGCTGGGCCTCATTTCCAAGTTTGCATGGTCCTGTCTCCTGAGGTTCGTTGAAGCCCAACACTTTACTACTATTGTTTTCTAATTTAAGTGATAAAAAACCACAGAAGTTACCTGTTCCTGGACATCTTCATGTTCAGAGTTCAGCAACTTGATAAAAATTGGGACAGCTCCAGTCTCGATTACCACTTTGGTGTGCAGAAATGTCCCAGATGCTATATTTGTAAGAGCCCATGCTGCTTCAAACTAAAAGACAAAAATACAGTTAAATAAAAAAACTATAAAATGTGGATTAAGATTAAGAACATAGGAATAGCCTGCTCACGACAGTGGCCAACTAGATGCCCTTGGAAATTCAGCAAGCAAAACCGGAGTACAGCAGCCCTCTCTCCATTTTATTTCCTAGGTACAAAATACACTCTGTAACCACATTTTCCATTTCTTGTGATGAAATAAGCCAACATTTTATTTTGAAAGTATATTATTGAAAATAAGTAATGTTGGAGAAATATGGGTTGAAATTCCTGCTCAGCCACGAATCTCCCACTGCTAGTCTTGGGCAAATCACTTTCTCTCAGCCTCACAGGATTGTTAAAATGATACTGATATATGTGGATACCCTTTCCCGAATGGTGGGAGGCAGATGTAATAGAATAAAATTATTTCACAAGTAGGCTCTGTGGAAGAAGCAAAGAAAGACCATGGCAGCTGCATGAGCAGCCAGAGGTCCAGTCCAATGTTGCCGCCACTTACATACCACTTTACAGTGTTTGTGTATGTATGTTTTGACATGTTTGCAATGAAACATTGGGATATCTCTCAATGGAAGTATTCTGCAAAGCTGCCTCGTAGATGTACCGGGGCACAGATCGCAATCTCTCTCCCACAACCAGTATCCCTCCCTAATACAGAGGAGAGGATTAGAAGCATGTGCAAAAAGCAGAATTCAAATCCTTATTTCCTGATCTCTAATGCAGCACTATTGCTCGTTGCACGACTGCATCAGGCCAGGTGCTGCCTCCTTTATTATTATTTGTTTTATATACCATACAGCTCTTCATTTTTTTTAAAAAAAATAATAATCCCAGGGCAGTTGACACAATGTAACATTAAATTTGAGAAATCAAGTTAACATATACATTTAAGACCCACAAACATATTCAACACAGAGAAAAGCAATACAGCGGGAGAAAACCTTATCATACAACCTCATGACTACAGAAAAAAAGTCAACCATGCAGCTTATGGAGACCCAAAAGCCAAACAAAACAGGCACACTTTCAACTGGCACCAAAACTGAGCCACTGTAAGCACTTGTTGCACCTCCAGAGGCAGGAAATTTCAAATGTAGGATGCTACAATGGAATAAAAGCCCTTCAGGCTCTACCCAAAGACAAAATTACAAGGAAAGTCAATATGGCTACCTTTAATTTGTATTTTTTATTGTGTGTGTGTATTTGTCTCTTCATGTCTGGTACGTCTCAGAGGAAAAAAAACCACCATCTCCCAGCAGAAGGATCTGAATTCTTCAAATGTTGACATTTTCCTAATGCCTTAGCACGTATATTATTAAGTGAACTCACCTGAAGAGTGCAATTGTCATTCTTTTCTAGAAATTTCACAAATCTCTGCACAACTCCTGGTTTTTGTATGACTTCATCTATTGGAGGATTAGGTTCTGAAAATAAAGGTTAATTAGACTGATTAAAACAAATGTTAGGCCAAAGTTCAGCCAAGGAAACAGGTAAGCAGCAGATATAGCTGCTAGGCTGCTGGGTTTGGATGAAGAATTCCAAATAACTGTCTCTGTTACTCATAGGGATATAATAAAGTTAAAATGTTGCTAAGATCTCCCTGGAGATAGGGTAAAGTAAAAATATAACAGATCTATGTTTTGCCAAGTCAGCAAAGGAAAATAAGCTAACCAAGAAAATCTAGTTGATTAAACGATAAATCAGCTGGAAGATGACCAATCATGTACTGTGTATAATTGTATAACCTCAGTGAGTGAGCACAGATGCAAACAGTTAAAACATGAAGGGGCCAGCTGGATTTGACCAAAGCTGCTGCTTGTCCAGTTTTCTAGTTATGAGACATATGTGTCCGAGAAGCCCATAAGTTCTTCTCCTTTCTTTGCTCCTCCAACTCTAATATTAATAGTGCCACTAAACACAGGAGGTTTGTAGCTCATAGCAATTGGTAAACTTAGCCACAATTCATTCGTCCTATCCTTTCTTGGATCAATGGCTAGTCTGGCAAGGTGGGGGAAAGTCTCAAAATCACGCTCGCTCACACAGCTTCCACAAATCCCAAAAACCAGCACAGGCTTATATAAGCATGTATATATTTTTGGCAGCTAGCATTGGAAATTCAGTTGGCTCAAGGGACAAAAGCTGCCCACCAGATGCTTCCTTTAAGCCAAGCATAAACCTCCATAATAGCTACAAGGAAGGTAGGAGGTTCAAGCTTAACCCACCCTTTTGGCCAGAGCGCATCATGGCAATTGAACACAGAGTGCCTTTGCCCCTTGAGCTCAAGACAAGCTCCAGTGATAAATGTTGAAAGTGAAAAGGGAGGGGGAAGTAGTAGCAATCTTTCTTTGTCCCTCAAGCCATTGCAGGGGCTTGATTACTTTGTGGCCATGGGTGCTCAGCTCCTAAGCCCAAAATGAACCTCTCATGGGGCCCAGCAGCATAATCCTGTGGTTGGGATGTGTGTGCTTATGCGCAAGCAGAGTTCCAAATTTATTTTTGCCACTAGTTCAATTTATGGAAATAATTTCAACACAGTTGATACAAATAACATTACTGCAGTAACAGAACACTCAACTTTCAGGACCTCCAATAAAAACAATTAATTTTAAGTCCCATACAACAAACTAGATGAATTACTGGAGCTGCAAAGAACAGTGGGATATTAAGTGAAGCGTGCAGTTGCTGTCCTGCTACCGTTTTGTTTTGTTTTCACAGAGTGACTTTTGGCATTCAGCCATCATTTCTGAATGAATACAGGCACTCATGTGATGAAAAACACAGACCACAGTCCAACAAACTGTGTTTTAAAAATAAATCTGCCCCCCCATGCAATTTGAACCCGTGGGAATAACACTCACAACTTCCATTTTCTATGGAAAAAAATAGAATTTACCTTTAGAAAGCAGTTTTCTAAATCTTTGAGTAGCTGCAAGTTGTTGGTCAGGATCTTCTGAGAAAACCATCTGCACCATATCATAGGTAATGACATCTTCCTAAAAAGTAAAAGCCGTTATCACTCTGACATCTTTCAGCTACAACTGTCAAAATGCTCTCTCTGTTGGGGGTAATTTACCTCAGGAATAGGCACTGTAGAGCTCACATCAGGATCCTGGATTGGACTTTCTTGCATTGACTCTTCATTTCCCAGTAGAGCAACATTTCTGCGTTTAAATAACTAAGAAAAAAAAAATCAGGTTTGTTTTCAGATTGAGGAGGGAGAGAACTGCATTTAAAATTTGTTTACATAAATAACCCTCAATTTTAAAACCCATTTGACCAACCACCTCCATTTCCAAGTTGTTCAAACACGAAAATCATTCGCTTCCTCTGACAGCCTCTTTAAAATCAGGGATTTCAATAAAAGTTTAAGCACACACCCAGTTACATTTTAACTCGATTTGGTAATGGTCATAGGCAATGCTGGAAACAGCAAGAGAAGAGCCGGATCAAATTTTGCAGAAGAGGGGAAACAATACATACAATTCCACAACCTGAATCTGATCTCAGTCTTGGCTTCCACACATATCTGAACTGGCCGTAGAAGGTTTCCAGTTTAGGTGTATTACACAAACTCCAAAATTCAACATTATAAACCTAAAGCTATTTTATCTAGTAGCTAATAATTCTCTGTCTCGAGAGTTAGATTTCGGTGGGGGAAGGGAAAAGAGGGCAAATCTACTGTGGACCAATAACTTATTGTCCTGATGTGCCCTATTGCATTTTTCAAACAAATACAGTTCTGACACCAGATGCTGAGAACAAACAGAAGATGGCAAACACCATCATGTTCCATTTGTGTCCAAATGCACCTGGCAGATTACTGAAAAACAGCTGCCCTTTGGCTGATCCGCAAGGCAATATCCTCTACAGTTAAAATAAAATACCTTTAAAAACTAACACTACTTTTCTAAAAGTATATTCGCACAATAATCACTTACTGTAAACATGGGTCTATATGCAAGTAGAGCAATACCACAAATAAAAACACAGTGGTGTGTTAGCAAATAAGCTAACTTTCTTTGGGTAGTAAAAACAACTGACAGTACATCACAAAAGCTGAGGTTTCGTCGGCTCCCTAATGCCTCTTGGTTTAGCAGACCATGGCAACTTCCATATGTATAGATGCACAGTACTCCTAAACTGAATAATGTCACTTATTTATCTATAGATCTTTTATATTGCAAGTCAGCCAAAAAAAGGTGGCTAACAAACAGGACAATCACTAAACAACAAGCAATCACTAAACAAGACACAAATTTAATAACAAAATCCTATGCACATCTATGCAGAAATAAGTCCCGCTGAATTAAATGAGATTTACTTCCAGGTAACTTGGATTGCAGGCATAGAGCCAGATTCAACTAAGTTGTTGTGATAGAGGAAGCTAGTGCAATAACTACTCCTAGCAAAACAAGGCTTTCCCCCTGCCACCATCTCCCAAATCTGCTTGGGAGGGTCAGGAGAACCCCCTCCCCCCGAAAAGCACAAGGGAGGAAAGGAAGCGTGCTCTGTCTGGCAAGCAAAAATGCTTGTGCTGATAGAATGATCACCTTAGCGTGAGACTGAATCCCTCCCATAATCTTCAAAGACTTACTTGTTCTTCCCTTTTCTGTTTACGAAGCTGAATACCTTCCTCTTCTCTTCGTCGCCGCATCTCTTGGGGATTGAGGGCATTGTTTTTATAACTTTTCATTCTGTAGTGATCCTTTTCTGGGCTTGCCATGGTATCTACAATAAAGAGCAAGAGAATTGATTGCATTTTCTTCTCTGGACTGCCAGTCAAGGCCAAGGTAACAAGAGGCGATAACCTAGAGCCAATCCACACCTCACATTTAAAGAACATTCAATGCACTTTTAATACATACTGCTTCCACTAAAGATCCTGGGAACTGTAGTTCCCCCCCCCCCCGAGCTACTGTTCTAAGTGCCCTTAGCAAACTACATTTCTCAGGATTCCTTGGGGCAAGTCATGTGCTTTAAGTGTGTGCTGGATGTGCTTTAAATATATGGTGTGAATCTGGCCCTAGAAAGAATATATGAATATTTACTGTTCTGCATATTATTATGTCTGTGTAGGCAGCATCAGCATGTAACACAGGAATTTCTGCTACTACCAGATACAGCTTTACAATATGTGAACAAGCAGCTGGAGCAAGTCTCCTATGAGGAAAGATTGCAGCATTTGTGGGGGTTTTTAGTTTCAAAAAAGGGCACCACTCCTGAGAGGGCACTACCACCTGTTGCCACCAAGCATACTTCAAACAGAAAGGGTGCATGGAGCAGAAGATCTTAAATAAGATATTACAATGTATTCCAATTTACAGGAAGTGGATGTGAATGTTTCTTACATGAATTGACATAACAGACCTAATTCAAAGATAAAATGCTCAGAACACCTCAGATACAAGGATCTTCAACTGAATCACTTCAAAAAATCAGGTGCTGGACACCAAATGTATAGTTAGGGTTGCCAGTGGACTAGAAGAAACTAGCCTTTAACAGTGGCTTGATATACAGTAAGCAGGAGGATGCTTGTCACAGTGCGTGCATCACATGCTCAAGTCCTCACCTCAAGCTGCTGTTAACAAGACACAATTACAGAAAGGGGATGAAATGTTGGCACCCCCATACTGTCTAAAAATTACGGGCAGCTTTTGAATAAATCTGCTCGCCACGGCAAGTGTGGTGCCACCCTCTGGCAAGTGTGACCAGCAGCACTGTCTTCCCATTTTGAAACTGCAGAGGTGGGTGGAGATTGCTGGACTGTTGCACCATGACACCACCAGCTCCAAAGTTGGGAGGAAGGCTGGGAATTGTTTGACAGCTGCATGGCCAAATCACCCAACACAGCCTTGGTCATTCAGGGCCAGATCTATAAGTCCCAGGGCCCCTGATTACTGACATGTCCCTGATTTCCTCCCTGAAGGAGTGCAAAGTGGCAGGTGGTCCCCTTGGCAAATGTGGAAAGAGGGTCACATTGGGTGCTGCTGCCTGAAGGCTACTGGGGTGTCTTAGTCACCAGGGACCCTCCCGCCTCCCCCCCCCCCCAATGGTTGGGGGGGGGCGCGGGGGCGCTTGACAGGCGACGAGAATTCTTAGAATTCTAGAGCACGTGAAGAGTGTCGTTTTTGTTGTTTCCCGGAAAAAAATCTACCCCTGCCCTACGTCCTGCCTCAAAGGCAACCAGCAAGTACAAATCACCAAAATCAAACCGGCAGATTCCGGGGGGCGGGGGGAGCCCGTGCCAGGGGAATCCCCGTCAAAACAAGACGGCCGAGTCCCCGCCTCGTGGAGCATCAGGACCAGCAAGTAGGGGAAGATCGCGTGAAGGAACGAAGGTAAGAATAACACTTGCAAACCAGTTATTAATACAGACAAATATATATGTGCGCGCGCGTGCATATGCCCTATATATACACATATTTGCTCGGAAATGAGTCCCACCGATGTCAGTGTGGATTACGCGCACAGGACCGCAGCCATGAGTTTCCACCAGAAAGCAACAGCCCAAAAAGGGGGTGGGGAGGGGGGGGTGCAGCACTGTCCCGCACGCCTGTGGGTCGGGAGGTGACAGGGCAGCAGCGTCAGCGTCCTTTAAAGAAATAGGGATGCGGAGGCAGCAAAGCGTCCCTTGCATTTTGAGCCATCCTCCTTTCCTCCCGCCCCCCGGAATCCAGTGGCAGGAAGGAGCTCGCCCCGCGCCCCTTGCTTCACACTCACGCACCCATTGCGGGCAGCCCCCCGCCGCTTTCCCCTCCGCAGAGCAGCAGAGCGGGCAGATTCGCCGTCCAAGATGGCGGCTCCAGGCGCGCCGAAGAAGCCGGTCCCTCCTCTCCGCCCAGCACCACCCGCGCGCCGGCACGCGCGCGCGCGGAGGGGGAACGAAGCCGCCAATGGCGAGAAACGGGGCTCGCGGTTTTCCCGCTGCCCACGGAAGGCACGCCCATAGAGCTAGGCAACAGCGGAAGAGCGACACGCGGCTGTCAGCGCGCGGGTTGACTAGGTGACGTTTTGCTCCGCATGAGGGGAAAAAGCAGAGCGAAACAAGGCACAGGCGCGACGGAACGCGGAAAATGCGCATCATGCAGCAGAGCTCTGGACCGGGCTGTTTGGTGATCGAAACCACCATAATAACCCCTTCCCAGCTACCCATGATAAGAGGGAGATAAAGGGGCTCTCGTGAGAGGGGTGGAAGAAGGGGTCGGTCGGTTTCTATCGCTGCAGGGAAGCGATTAATTGGCTCGCAGTGCCCGATTTACATATAAGCTAAACAAGCTATAGTTTAGGGGCCCCTAAAAAATATAAAGGGGAAAAAACTGGATGTACATTTCCAAAATATAAGATTAAAAACATATAAAACCTACATACAGCAACTGTGTTTTGTGTTGTGTAGGCTTCTATAATGTAAGTAATGGGCTATGCCTGCTAGCCTGCTCCCTAAAATATCACTGGTTTGCGCATTTCTATATATAGGGTGCCTACATTATGCATGGACTGGTTGCATATATTCATATAGCAAATATTCAACACGAAAAACAGCGACAATTTGTTGTTGACAAAGGACAGCTGGACATATAAAGGGCCCCATTACTTTCAGTAGCTTAGGGCCTCATCAAACCCAAACCCGGCCCTGTAAATATACACTAGTAAAGGAGGACTAACAGTGCAGTCCTAACCATGTCTACTCAGAAGCCCTTTTGTGTTCCATGGCACTCCCACCTAATTATACTTTTGAGAGCTTCAAAGAGGAAACTAATAAGCAAGAAAGAGAACTCTGTAGGTCAGTTTTCCGCAACCTGGTACCTTACTGGAAATTTTTGGGTTGCAACTGTTGCACGACTTTCAGTCCAAATCATATCCAGTATAGCACCAGGTTGCGGGAAACTAAAAGAAGTTTAGTTTAGAAGTTCGCTCTCTTATACTTCGTTTCCTCTTCGTGGAATTCTGTAGGAAACAGCATCCTGTCTCCGCAACCAGATGATGCCTACGGGAAGTCCGCGCAGGCTTGGTAGGATTGGGAGGTGTAGCCCAAAGCATCTCCAGGGCACCTCCTTTGGGTAGGCCAACATAGACTCTACTGGGGAGCGTGCGTAAACTGCGCGTGCGCAAGGGTCGGGTTACACCACGGCTGCCCGTGAAACGAAAGTGTAGGCTTGTTTCCCTTTTTTAGTAAGTCTAGGAGTCACGTGAGAAGATAGCGCCGGGAGAGCGCGCGCGCGCGTCTGGGCGACGTACGCGGTGGGCTCTTCTCCGCTCGCGCTGGGCTCCTGGCAGCCGCGGTAGGTGTCGAGGTGTTTATATCCGCCTCGTGCCAAGGGGGCGTGGCTCCCGCCGGGAAGGGCGCAGAGATGGAGTTCTCCGGCAAAGCCCGGCAGGGACAGCAGCGGCTTCTGCAGGGGGCCCCGTCCGCTGGCGCCCGCGCACCGCCGCCTTCTCCCGCCCGCGGTGAGTGAGACCTGGAGGGATGTCGCTTCACATTTCGGAGCTGTCTGGCTTGAGAATGAATCATTGGCGTGCAGAGTGTCGAGAGAGACCTGCGACCACACATTCACACGTGCGAGTCGCCCGCTAGATTGATATGCACGTGGGAACCGTCTCTGGACGGAATATGGGTCTGTCTTTATAAACGTCAGGCGCTTATATAGTATGTAGGGCAGCAGGATCCACCGTGCTCTCGTGCTGCCTATGAGCATGAGAGCAGAGCCTCTCTCATTCATATATATATATATATATATATATGCCAATGAGCTCTCATGCTCATATATACATATATATGGGGTGAGAGGCAAAAGGAGCTTGGCCCTCATTTCCGAACTCTTTTCATTAATATATACTGTACTCTTGTTTTTCCTTTGCCCATGCACAATATCTTCAAAGCACACTAAAAACAGTCTTTCTCTTGGTCTGAGTATTGCAGTTTATTCCTCACAGAGTTACAATTTTAAGGCAATGGCAGCTCCAAGCCATCTAGCACTCAAGAGCAGGCACTACCAAGGGACTCCCCCAAACTTGGAACTGCCTTCTAGGTATGAGCTTAGCAAGCAAGCGTTTCTTTCCAACAGAAGAATATGCAATGGCCTCATCATTTACTCTTAATACTTTGCTTTAATGCAGAAAATGGCCAGGAGCTGTATGAATGCCCAATGTGTCACCTTGTTTGTACTGATTACCCAATTCTGCAGGAACATGTTGAATTACACTTGGAGGAATGCACCTTTTTAGAAGGTAAGGGGAAGATTCCAAAATAGGAAAGACATATTTTGTGTATTGACGAAAGATGTAATGTTTCATTCAGGAGAAGCTGGTATTATCCAAATAATGCAAGGTAACATGAAATCATATGACTTGGAACTTCATATATCATTCTTAAAAAGTAGAAAACAATGCAGTATAACAACAACAACACTTTCAGAACTGGTAGCAAGTTTGTTTTGTATGTCTCTTTCCTCTAAAGCTAGAGACTGTATTAGTAGAGACACCTAAATAGCATATATCTGTGCCCTGGGTGGATAAAAAACTGAATTAAAGAAGACATTTGAGGAGTCGATTAAAACACAAATCACTTATTTTTGTTTTTTAACATAGCACGGTTAAATCTGAATACAAGCATAAGCAACTTCTTAAAAGCCGAATCAGTGGCCTTCAATCAAATGTAATGAGTTAAGGCTGCCTTAAAAGAAATAACTGTTTTGGGCACAAGTGAGGTACTTATCATGGTTTTGGTACTGGGAACCAAGGATTGGTTAGTCACCACAGGCACAGAGATCCAGGCCCTGGATCTACAATCGTGTTTGTATTTCATTGAGAGGATTACCCCCTAAGCCCATTTTGGTGGACTCTGCAACTTGACCGGTTCCCAAATTATCAATATTATGGACTGCAAGAAGATCAAACCTATCCATTCTGAAGGAAATCAGCGCTGAGTGCTCACTGGAAGGACAGATTGTGAAGCTGAAGCTCCAATACTTTGGCCACCTCATGAGAAGAGAAGACTCCCTGGAAAAGACCCTGATGTTGGGAAAGAGAAGGGGAGAAGGGGACAAGGAGAAGGGGACAACAGAGGACGCGATGTTTGGATAGTGTTCTCGAAGCTACCAGCATGAGTTTGACCAAACTGCGGGAGGCAGTGGAAGACAGGAGTGCCTGGCGTGCTCTGGTTCATGGGGTCACAAAGAGTCGGACACGACTAAATGACTAAACAAGAACAACCAGCAAACAATAACAATTTACCTTTCATCTTAGGAAAATAAATTGCTCTACCAAGGAATTCACTTACTGGTCCTCGCTTCTCAAAAATGCTGGGACCTTAGCTAAACAGACAGGTACAAATGGACTGCAATGAGCAAAATCTCCACAGCATTAGCTACTATTCATTTGTGGGCTCGGGATGGGTGTGGTGCAAGGCATTACAGATATGCTGTGTAGAGGAAATGAAACAGAAAGCTGCAAGGTTAGACAGACATATATTTTGTTCATTCACAGCTAAATAGAGCATTCATATTAATGTGTTTAACCAATTTGTATGTATCATTATATCTGAACTACAAGTGAGAAGCTGGGTTTAAATCTGTGATCTAGGTGACTATGAATGGTATTAAATAATACATTCTGCCTAGGAATGTAGGTAATTGAAGTTGCAATTCTGTACACTCTGCTAGATGTCAGCCCAATATAAGCACAATGGGACTTAGCTTCCCAGTAAATGGACATAGGATTGTGCTGCAAATTTAAAACATACAGGTTATTGATAAAAACCTGGAATTTTCAGAAATATTCAACATCATCAAATATGGCAGGTCTTCTATGGCAAACGTAATGTACAACATAACCAATTCTTATGTGGCTGTAGCTCCAAAATATTCATTAGACTTTTATTTTATATAATATTGCATGACAGTGGAAAGAAACTTGACTGACCTAGAATTGGCACAGCATCTCCAGAATGAGGAAGACAGGCAAAGAAGAGCAGCAGCAGCAAAACAAGAAAGAGAAGATTTCCAAAAGCTACAGGTGTGGTATCGGTGTTCTAGTTGCAATGTACTTCGGTATAGCTTGTAAATATATGGAGTGTTTTGTAAATGTGTGATACATTTATGTATTTCTTTTGTGCACAAAAAATTAATGTTTATCGTTAGGTGTCTCTTGGTAGCAGTTGGTTGAGCAGAGAGCCTAATGCCTTTGGTCAGGATGCATTTTATAAGCTAGGTCAGAGGTTCCCAAACTTTAAAGGGAAAACTATAGAGACAAGTGTGCAGAGACTTCCAGTGTTCAGAGGTTATAAGTAGAAATGTGAGTAATTTCTCTTCTGAGAATCTATCACAAAGAGTGACTCTGTAGATAACTGGCTGTTTCTTATTAATTATCATGGAATCTCGTGCCTAGATTTTTCAAGCTGTACTACCCTAGTTCAGAAGCAGTACAAATTGTAATATCTATTCTTATTTCTTTAGAGAAATACCATAAAGAGTGCATGTGTGTGTGTGTGTGTGGATATATATAACATATATAGGTAAAGGTAAAGGTACCCCTGCCCGTACGGGCCAGTCTTGACAGACTCTGGGGTTGTGCGCCCATCTCACTTAAGAGGCCAGGGGCCAGCGCTGTCCGGAGACACTTCCGGGTCACGTGGCCAGCGTGACATCGCTGCTCTGGCGAGCCAGAGCCGCACACGGAAACGCCGTTTACCTTCCCGCTGGTAAGCGGTCCCTATTTATCTACTTGCACCCGGAGGTGCTTTCGAACTGCTAGGTTGGCAGGCGCTGGGACCGAGCAGCGGGAGCGCACCCCGCCGCAGGGATTCGAACCGCCGACCTTTCGATCGGCAAGCCCTAGGCGCTGAGGCTTTAACCCACAGCGCCACCTGCGTCCCCTATATAACATATATATATATATATATATATATATATATATATATATATATAATTAAGTTTATTAGTCACTTGTTCTCTAAAAGGTCCCCAATGACATTGAAAAATACATACATAAATACATCATACCACTGAAAAAGGGTATTCTGGTTATAGTTACTACAAAGGTTACGCTTAACTCTTAAATGGGCAGCTTCGTGTTCTGAATCAACTTCCATGGTTCTCTTGCATTCTCTCCTTTGTGAAAGGTTGAAGCAGGATTGCATGCACTAACAATTCTTCTTTCTCCAGGAACTGCTAAGACTTTTTATTGCTTAAAAGTATAATATATCCTTAACAGAGGCAATACGGCTTGGATGGCTCCGGAGGATATAAACAGCAGTCACTTAAAAATATGGAAAAGGAAGTGGCTTTTGGGAGAATGACTCCATCTGACTATCACAGGAGAAAAGCTGACATGATGGAATCTCTGGCTTTCGGTATTGATGATGGAAAGACAAAGACTTCGGGTGAGTAATTAAAAATGTGTGAGTTTCTTCAAAGGTCTGACTGAGGTGTCTAAAAATCATTTTGCCAAAAGCCATTTTTCAATAAGTGTGCTACAGATTGCAAAATAATTTTTTTCTGCCTGCAGAGAAATAAGAGTATGGACCTTTAGACAGGAGCTAAGAATGGCAATTCATATTACAATCCATATTAAAGATGATGGCGCTCAGGTAGATTTAAAGTCATGATTCAAAAATATGTTATAAATTGTCTAAATGTTTTATCTAAATACCATGACAAATTTCAAAGTAGAGAACTGGCAGTCATCATGGTTTTTGCCAACCTTCGCAAATAGTAACAGGAAACATACTGCAGTTCTCTGGTGTATATGGTAGGCTTGCTATCTAGCTAAGGGTGAATGATTTCATAAAACTTTCTCAGTAATTATGACCAAATGCTGTCTTGTTTCTGCTTGGTTCGCAGTATCTTAATATATTACACCTAGTCTCCTGTAATGATTTGACACCTTCATTAAATAAAGCTGACTGGCTGTTTGCCTTGTCAGCCCTTCATGCTTGCAACTTCCTTGTCTGACGGCACAGTGGTGATCACAGGTTTCACATATTATATCTTTACTCTTGGCTTCAGGCAGTTCTTCTTGCGTGACTACTTTGCCACCCTTGTGGTTTTTGCCAGATTTTTCACCTTTTAACCATTGATTTAGCTTCAAAATTGAGATAATCATTAAATTCACTCGTGCTGTGTGTTACTTACTTTGCACTCTTAGTTGCATGTGCCTTAGTCTCTCTCCATTCACCATAAGGCCTTGGACAGCTTGCCTAACACAGGATAGTAAATCTATAGCTGAGGAACAGGCTTGGAGCCATGTCTTCTGTCAGCATGTTAAACTATTCACTACAGTGGTGCCTCGCAAGACGAAATTAATCCGTTCCGTGAGGCTCTTCGTATAGCGGTTTTTTCGTCTTGCGAAGCAAGCCCACTGACAGCTTAGCGGATTAGTGCTATTAGCGGTTTAGCGGCTTTTAGCGGATCAGCTGATAAGCGGCTTAGGGCTTAGGAAAAGGGGGGGAAAAGGGAAAAAACCCTGCAGGAACTCACAAGACATTTTCGTCTTGCGAAGCAAGCCCATAGGGAAATTCGTTTTGTGAAGCGCCTCCAAAACGGAAAACCCTTTCGTCTAGTGGGTTTTTTGTCTTGCGAGGCGTTCGTCTTGCGGGGCACCACTGTACTTGTTCCCTGCTCTTTGTACAGTTATGTAGAATTTGGCAGTTATTATTATTACTTTTTTCATACTGGTTGCATCTTGCACATTGTGTGACTGTTGTTGATGTATCATCAGTAAATAGACTTGCATAAACTTAAGTCTCTTTCTCTCCCTGTCTCCCCTTTTTAAAATCAGGAATTACTGAAGTACTGTGCCAGTACTATCAGAATGAATGTAAAGACATAAAGCGTGTATGGCTTTCTACAGGAGTAGATCACTTCCATTGTTCTTTAGGAGACAGAGGTTGGGGCTGCGGTTATAGGAACTTCCAAATGCTGCTTTCTTCCCTCTTGAGAAACAGTACCTATGAAGAGTGCTTGAAAGGTGGGTATTTTTGCATGGAATTGTTCTGCCAGTAGCACATATGCCAGCCTGAGCGCTTGCTGAAAATGTGTTCCTATGCTGACGTATATTACAATATCTGCATCATATAGGTTAAAAATTGGTGGATACAAGAACAGTTTTTTCAATTTTATAGATTGAAAATGAGCCTGCAGAATACGAACATTTTCCTGTCCAGATCATACCGTCTTTAGGTCTTACTCGGGCTCAAGTTGAGGGGAAGTCCTTCCCACTGATGTCATTTTTTTGCTGGAAATCTTTTATGTCAAACAAGAGGAAGTAATTCCCCAACAGTAAAGGCCATCCCACTTCAGGACACTTAGAAATCTATCGTAACTTTGGTTTTGCCTTTTCATAGCTACAACTTGAATGTTGTCCCGTTGTTGTTGTTGTTTTAGATAATTCATCAATTCCATGCATTCCAAAAATTCAGTCATTGATTGAAGATGCTTGGAAAGAAGGCTTTGACCCACAAGGAGCTTCTCACTTCAACAGCAGATTACATGGAACTAAGGCATGGATAGGAGCATGTGAAATTTATTCACTTTTAACTTCTCTCAGGATAAAGTAAGTGCTGCCTATTAAAGGAAGTAAAAAGGTTTTAGTTCTAAGCACATGACACCAATTATGAGAGTGATTTTATGTGAATATCACAGAAATTCAAGTTCGAACTGGTCCTATATAGAGATGGCATTTCCAGGAGAATAAGAACATGAAATACTTAAGGGGAAAATTGTGCTGGCAATTGGTCAATCAGTTGCCTAGGACCTTCCTCCTTGCATCTTTCCTTGCAACTCTCTTTTTAAAAGAAGATTGCTACTTCCAAAGTTCTTCCAAGTATAAATGGTGGAAAGTTATTGCTTGCTAGAGCATGCTTTCATTTCAATGGCTTGAGTTTCATACCAAGAAAAAGTATAAGCTGTATATTTATTTATAAAATATATATCCCGTTCATTAGTGTTTCAAATCAGGGCAGGTAACAATTGTTGTTGTTGTTGTTGTTTAGTCGTTTAGTCGTGTCTGACTCTTCGTGACCCCATGGACCAGAGCACGCCAGGCCCTCCTGTCTTCCACTGCCTCCCGCAGTTTGGTCAGACTCATGTTTGTAGCTTCGAAGACACTATCCAACCATCTCGTCCTCTGTCGTCCCCTTCTCCTTGTGCCCTCCATCTTTCCCAACATCAGGGTCTTTTCCAGGGAGTCTTCTCTTCTCATGAGGTGGCCAAAGTATTGGAGCCTCAGCTTCACGATCTGTCCTTCCAGTGAGCACTCAGGGCTGATTTCCTTAAGAATGGATCGGTTTGTTCTTCTTGCAGTCCATGGGACTCTCAAGAGTCTCCTCCAGCACCATAATTCAAAGGAATCAATTCTTCGGCGATCTGCCTTCTTTATGGTCCAGCTCTCGCTTCCATACATCACTACTGGGAAAACCATAGCTTTTACTATACGGACCTTTGTTGGCAAGGTGATGTCTCTACTTTTTAAGATGCTGTCTAGGTTTGTCATTGCTTTCCTCCCAAGAAGCAGGCGTCTCTTAATTTCGTGGCTGCTGTCACCATCTGCAGTGATCATGGAGCCCAAGAAAGTAAAATCTCTCACTCCCTCCATTTCTTCTCCTTCTATTTGCCAGGAGGTGATGGGACCAGTGGCCATGATCTTCGTTTTTTTGATGTTGAGCTTCAGACCATATTTTGCGCTCTCCTCTTTCACCCTCAATAAAAGCTTCTTTAATTCCTCCTCACTTTCTGCCATCAAGGTTGTGTCATCTGCATATCTGAGGTTGTTGATATTTCTTCCGGCAATCTTAATTCCAGCTTCGGATTCACCCAGCCCAGCCTTTCGCATGATGAATTCTGCATATAAGTTAAATAAGCAGGGAGACAATATACAGCCTTGTCGTACTCCTTTCCCAATTTTGAACCAATCAGTTGTTCCATATCCAGTTCTAACTGTAGCTTCTTGTCCCACATAGAGATTTCTCAGGAGACAGATGAGGTGATCAGGCACTCCCATTTCTTTAAGAGCTTGCCATAGTTTGCTGTGGTCGACACAGTCAAAGGCTTTTGCATAGTCAATGAAGCAGAAGTAGATGTCTTTCTGGAACTCTCTAGCTTTCTCCATAATCCAGCGCATGTTTGCAATTTGGTCTCTGGTTCCTCTGCCTCTTCTAAATCCAGCTTGCACTTCTGGGAGTTCTCGGTCCACATACTGCTTGAGCCTTCCTTGTAGAATTTTAAGCATAACCTTGCTAGCGTGTGAAATGAGTGAAATTGTGCGGTAGTTGGAGCATTCTTTGGCACTGCCCTTCTTTGGGATTGGGATGTAGACTGATCTTCTCCAATCCTCTGGCCACTGCTGAGTTTTCCAAACTTGCTGGCATATTGAGTGTAGCACCTTAACAGCATCATCTTTTAAAATTTTAAATAGTTCAGCTGGAATACCATCACTTCCACTGGCCTTGTTATTTGCAGTGCTTTCTAAGGCCCATTTAACTTCACTCTGCAGGATGTCTGGCTCAAGGTCAGCAACCCCACTACCTGGGGTGTACGAGACATCCATATCTTTCTGGTATAATTCCTCTGTGTATTCTTGCCACCTCTTCTTGACGTCTTCTGCTTCTGTTAGGTCCTTACCACTTTTGTCCTTTATTATGGTAATCTTTGAACGAAATTTTCCTTTCATATCTCCAATTTTCTTGAACAGATCTCTGGTTCTTCCCATTCTGTTGTTTTCCTGTATTTCTTTGCATTGCTCATTTAAGAAGGCCTTCTTATCTCTCCTTGCTATTTTTTGGAAATCTGCATTCAATTTCCTGTATCTTTCTCTATCTCCCTCGCATTTTGCTTGCTTTCTCTCCCCCGCTATTTGTAAGGCCTCGTTGGACAGCCACTTTGCTTTCTTGCATTTCCTTTTCATTGGGATGGTTTTCGTTGCTGCCTCCTGTATAATGTTGCGAGCCTCCATCCATAGTTCTTCAGGCACTCTGTCCAGCAGATCTAAATCCTTAAACCTGTTCCTCACTTCCACTGTGTATTCATAAGGGATTTGATTTAGATTGTATCTTACCGGCCCAGTGGTTTTTCCTACTTTCTTCAGTTTAAGCTTGAATTTTGCTATAAGAAGCTGATGATCTGAGCCACAGTCAGCTCCAGGTCTTGTTTTTGCTGACTGTATCGAGCTTCTCCATCTTTGGCTGCAGAGAATATAATCAATCTGATTTCGATGCTGCCCATCTGGTGATGTCCACGTGTAGAGTCGTCTCTTGTGTTGTTGGAAAAGTGTGTTTGTGATGACCAGCTTGTTCTCTTGACAGAACTCTATTAGCCTTTGCCCTGCTTCTATTTGCTCTCCAAGGCCAAACTTGCCAGTTGTTCCTTTTATCTCTTGGTTCCCTACTTTAGCATTCCAATCTCCTATAATGAGAAGAACATCCTTCTTTGGTGTCACTTCTATAAGGTGTTGTAAGTCTTCATAGAATTGGTCAATTTCAGTTTCTTCAGCACCAGTAGTTGGTGCATAAACTTGGATTACTGTTATGTTAAAAGGTCTGCCTTGGATTCGTATCGAGATCATTCTATCATTTTTGAGATTGCAACCCAGTACTGCTTTCGCAACTCTTTTGTTGACTATGAGGGCCACTCCATTTCTTTTACGGGTTTCTTGCCCACAGTAGTAGATATGATGGTCATCCGAACTGAATTCGCCCATTCCCGTCCATTTTAGCTCACTGATGCCCAGGATGTCAATATTTATTCTTGCCATCTCATTTTTGACCACCTCCAACTTACCCATGTTCATGGTTCTTACATTCCAGGTTCCTATGCAATATTTTTCTTTACAGCATTGGACTTTCCTTTCGCTTCCAGGCATATCCGCAACTGAGCGTCCTTTCGGCTTTGGCCCAGCCGCTTCATCAGCTCTGGATCTACTTGTACTTGCCCTCCGCTCTTCCCCAGTAGCATGTTGGACGCCTTCCGACCTGAGGGGCTCATCTTCCAGCGTCATAACTTTTATATGCCTGTTGTCTTTGTCCATGGAGTTTTCTTGGCAGGGATACTGGAGTGGCTTGCCGGTTCCTCCTCCAGGTGGATCACGTTTGGTCAAAACTCTCCACTATGACCTGTTCATCTTGGGTGCCCTGCTCGGCATAGTTCATAGCTTCTCTGAGTTCTTCAAGCCCCTTCGCCACGGCAAGGCAGTGATCCATGAAGGGGAGGTAACAATTAGGTAGTAAAAAAAGAAGGAAAAAGCCATTGCAGGAAGGGTTTTTTTTTTTTTTAAGTATCAAGTAAAGGATCATTCTCACACTAGGGGGAGCTGTGTACTTGAAGTAATATGTGCTACTACAAACTCACAAATGTGACCATTGTTCTTGCAGCCGAGGCAAAAAAATTATAACAGTGGTAGAACTTGGTGACTAATGCACTAAACAAAAGATGCTATCTGACATTGTAAACTAACAGTTTATAAAGGCTTCATTTAAACTGCCTTATAGGTGTCAGGTCATTGATTTTCACCAGCCAACAGGCCCTGCGGGAACACATCCTCGTTTGTTGGAGTGGGTTTTCAACTATTACTCGGCAGACAAGGAAAACAGTGCAAAGGTGGTGTGTACTCCCAAGCCACCAATCTACCTTCAGCACCAAGGTCAGCGAAACTTTCCCCTTCTCTTTTTTCTAAACACGAAGCTGTGTTACTCATGTATTACTGGTGTCCCCATGTCCAGTTTTTTGTTTTATGAATTACGCTTCCTGGAAGAGCAGCGGAATGTCTTCTTAACTGTAATTCTCAAATATAATTGTATTATTTATTTCATAAAATTTATACACTGCTCACTTGTAAAAACAAAAACAAAAAAACCTCCTCAAAGTAGTTTACAAAAAAGATTGTAATTGTAGACCACAAGCTTAACATGAGTCAACAGTGTGGTGTAGCAGGGGTGGGAAGAAAGCAAATTCTATCCTATGCTGTATCAACAAAATTATAGTGTCCCAATCAAGGGAAATCATGTTGTTGTTTAGTCGTTTAGTCGTGTCCGACTCTTCGTGACCCCATGGACCAGAGCACGCCAGGCCCCCACGAGGTCTGGTCCAGCCCCCCACGAGGTCCAGCCCCCCACGAGGTCTGAGGGACAGTGGACCGGCACCTGCTGAAAAAGTTTGCTAACCCCTGCTAGCCTGAACCAATGGATTCAAATTATAAGAAAGGAGATTCCAACTAAACACCATAAAGAACTTTCTGATAGTAAAAGCTGTTTGACAGTGGAACTGTCTCCCACAAGAGGTGGTGGACTCTCCTTACTTGGAGATTTTAGGCAGAGGTTGGATGGCCATTTGTCATGTATGTTGTAGTTGAGATTCCTGCATTGCAGGGGATCAGACTAGTGGGGTTTTGTTTGTGTGTGTGTGTGTGTGTGTGTGTGTGTGTTTTGGTATATTAACAGATTTGAGGGGATGGTTTGTGTTATGAGCTGCTTTGAAAGTCAGAGAGAAAATGGTAGATTTTTAAAATAAAACTTACCTGAAAAAGACATTTATACAAATAGTTTGTTTTTGTAACAATTACAATTATCTATGTAAGCATTGTTGTGGGACACAGGTGGTGCTGTGGGTAAAACCTCAGTGCCTAGGACTTGCGGATCGTATGGTCAGCGGTTCGAATCCCTGTGGCGGGGTGAGCTCCCGTCTTTCGGTCCCAGCTCCTGCCCACCTAGCAGTTCGAAAGCACCCCTAAGTGCAAGTAGATAAATAGGTACCGCTTTATAGCGGGAAGGTAAACAGCGTTTCCGTGTGCTGCGCTGGTGCTGGCTCGCCAGAGCAGCTTCGTCACGCTGGCCACGTGACCCGGAAGTGTCTGCGGACAGCGCTGGCCCCCGGCCTCTTAAGTGAGATGGGAGCGCAACCCCAGAGTCGGACACGACTGGCCCGTATGGGCAGGGGTACCTTTACCTTTTATGTAAGCATTGAGTTATATATTGCAATTCTGTACAGCAGTTTGGGGTTTTGCTTAAGGGGTTCATAGACCATGTGTTAGCAGAAATGTATACTTGATGGGTGTGTTTTTTTTTTTTTAAAAAAATAGGTCATAGTCGTACTATTATTGGAATAGAAGAAAGGAAGAACAAAACCGTGTGCCTACTGATGTTCGATCCAGGTTGCCCCTCACAAGAGATGCAAAAACTCTTAAAAGGCATAGATGGGAACAGTCTCAGATTGCTTCGAAGATTTGTGGGCAGCTTAAAACATAAACAGTATCAGCTTGTGGCCATAGACGGTGTACTGTCAGCAGAGGAAAAAGTTGTGAGTATTACAGATAAGAGCCCATCTGATTAAATATCTTAGTGATCTACTGTGGTGTAAGTAAAAGTGTCAACGCTAACTCTTGTTTGTCTCCCACTTAAGACTCGTAGGCAGGCTTCTCAGCGCTTCATGGCTCAGCGGATTTCTTGAAATTAGGAATCCTGAAGAATATCAAGGAAGCTGCAGGAGAGATTCTGGTGCATTCACATAGGTTCTTGAACAATGTACATAAAACTTTTTAAGACTTAAAAATAAACGTTGGGGGGAAATGACTTGTTGGCATGTGATTTGTTGTATCAGATTGAGGAAAGGTGCAATCCTAAATTACCAAGTCATTATAGCAAACTATTTTTAAATATGTATGACAGGCAACAATACTGTGCTGCTCTTTTCAGTGTTTCAGAGAAAAGAAATATTTATGTGCTAATACAGAACCAGCCAAAGTCTGCCACATACTACAGTATCTTATAGTACTTGACATATTCTAAAATGGCTAACTCAGCCCTTATACTAGAGGGGGTGCAGCAGGAAGTCCTCAAAGGGAATAAAAGAAAGAAATAATGAAATTTCTGGCTTAGTGGGATCTCTCACAACAGAAAGTTTACTTTGGCTTGAATTACAGTTGCCCCACTTCCCTTAAATGTACATTTTACCTCTGGTATTCTAGGATCCTGTAAGTACCTAGGCAAGCAGAGTAAGACTATCAAGGACTATCACAGTGCAGCTGAAAAGTTGGTGTCAACATGTTGATGCAGCCAGTATTCCTACAACTCCTCAACTCACTTGACTGCACAGTGTGTTTAGTTTTCCAAGCCACTTCAGGCAAGAACAGAAAGTACAGGGATTTAACAGCCAGGCTATAAGTTGCATTTAGTATTCCTTTAAAAAAGATCTGAAGTACTTTTCTTTGGAATGTTTAACCAAGCTGCGTATGTCTGACATAGAGATTCTATTAAAATAATTGCAGCATAATCTAGCATCCCACTCAAGACTGCCTAGAACTTGTATTACTGGTCTGGGTGGAAGTGTTCAGGATTGCATCTCTAATTATAATGTAATTCAAGTAAACTCTTGAGAACATCTTGTCAACTGCAGGTTTCAGCTGCAATAAAGCCATAATTAAATGGGAAGAATCTACAGGAGATTAAGTAATGCCTCCTTAGCTACCTTTGGAGCAGGAAGAAGCAACCTGTGATTATGAAGATGTTGATGAACTACAACTTCCCTAAATCACTGGTCATGCTGGCTGAAGTTGATGGGACAACAGCTGGAGGCCCATGACTTCCCATCTGTGTCTTAAAATGTTTTATTGTTTGCACGTGCTGGTTAACACATGTGCCTATAAGCATTTAGGCTGTACTGCTTGAGCCTTTTGTATCCCAGCTGTCTGTACTTAAATTTACCATATTTGTTATTTGATGGACATGCTCAACATGCAACCCCTCTCCTCTCTTCCTTCGCTTGGAGGGAGACAGCAACAGCATGGCAGTGCTAGAAGACCCAAGGCTGGCTTAAACTTGCTTGTCACCATCCCTCTGCATTTTCCAAGTCAGCTGCTGTTTTAAGTGCTAATACAAATGAGCTTCCAAGCGGGTGATGATGCCAGGCATGAATTACACAACTTCCAACAGTGATTGGTATAGAGTGGAAGCAAATATTCAGAAACTGGCCAACTGGGTAAAGAAACCTCTGTAGGGTACATGTAGCATCATTGTGAAGCATTAACCAGATCTGCAGTTGGTAAGGGATAGTTTTATCCCTTACCACTACAGTCAGTTGCTTTCTTCCCAAAACTGACAGTTTGAGGTCAGTGCCTTGGCAGGCCAAGCAAGGGGGATTGTGGAAGGAGATTTATATTAACTGGTTTTATCAGTATTGGTTCTCTAGATGGGATACAAATGTCATAACATTTTTTGCTAATGCAGTTATTACAAAACCAAACCTGGATGTAGACCAGCTATCGTTGGAACCAGTTTCTCAGCATCAAATCAGAGATAAAGGGAGAGTAAAGTCCACAGCAGCTGTGTCATGTCTACTATTTAACTGAAACTTTTATCATTTTCAAAAGTAGTTGGTATTGGAGAGATTAGATGTAACTTACTTTTATTATTGCAAACATATCACCAACCGAAAAACAAAGGGTGGGGGAGAGCAGAGGGCACACACAATCTAGATAAAGAAAGGTGAGTGGGAAAGGTTTTGTTTCTCACCACTATTAAAATGACTTCTACCTGAAGTTGCTTTTATTTTTTTCTAATGGGCCCTTTAGGGTGCATGTAATGGAGTTTCCCCAACAAACTCACCTCTCTGTTCCTTCATCTCTTAAAGTAACACAGCAGACCCTCAAAAGTTTGAGGCAGAAAATTTTTGATATACCTTAGCCCCTTTCCTATGAAAAGCAAAGAGCAGAACTGAGGTGGAGTAAGCGTATGACAAAAGTGGGAGGAATCTCTTTGTATTTGCAGGGCTGGAATATGTCATTCAAATCTGACAATGTGCTCATGCTTGTCTGGATGGATGGAGGAGATAGGAGTATGTTTGTGTGTAAAAGGCAAAAATTAACATCCAAGTTAAATTTATATTGGCTGCTTTGCCCACCTTTGCCTATTGCCTGTTGCCCTCAGAAAGTTGTCCGAAAGAGAATGTGGCCCACTGGATGAAAAAGATTCCTCACCTCTAGTTAAGAATGCCTCACCTCTGTCTGTTCCAGAGTACATCTTTTTTCTCAAGAAGCCTAGAATTTCACACATTTTTTGAAATGAAGCTTAAGGCATCGCAAAGGGTTTTTTAACCCATACCAATACATATATTAGAGCAAAACATAGGGTGCATAGGGTGTGTACTCTCTGGATTACCTGAGCAGTTTGTGCAATTTCCCAGAGCGCAAAACTATCCTCCCTTCCTGCAGTGGGATGATCTTCCAGATCTAAAACTGCTTGCTCTTCAATAAAGATGCAGTGATATCACCAGGCCCCGTGTAGAAAATTTAGGGGCGGGCAGGAATGGTGCGTTTCACAGGGGCAAAAAATAGGAGCAAAGTATTGCCAGCTATGACAAAGTCTCTCAGAGCAAATGCATTTAATTGCAGAGTAGCTTCTTTAAGCTACTTCTGTCACATCCAAAATACAGGAATGATGAAAGATGCACCCCCAAGTGTCAGAACTTGGGCTTATAATTGAATACAGAATTATAAGGAAACCGGTTAACAGCTTTCTATAAAGCACAGAAAGAAGATATTGCAGAAATCAGCCCTTCCTTTTAAGAGGCTGGAAAACCCTCTTAAAATGATTTCAAATTCAAACTTGGAAGTGCTTTCTATTGCAAACAACTGTAATAATAAAATAGTTAACGCACCAGCCAATTAAGTGTCAAATTGAAGTTTTCAGCAATTGGAGAAGGTTAAAGGCATAGATGCACAATATACCTCTTAGGCTTGTTTTTTTGATTTAAGTTGAGGCGGCTGGATGGGTGGGTAAACGGAAAACTTGCTAGAATAGAGAGCGAGAGCCCACTTGGGGATGGTGATGAACCGAGGTATGAGGCGGAATAAACCGGCCAGTTTGGGCATCAGCTCCGAGAGGATGTCCCGCACCGAGAGGTAGTTGAAGACTTCCCTGCCGTCCACATCCTTGAAGCCGTAAAGGCGGGCGAGGTCCGGGTTGAGGAGCACCTTCCCGCTGTGGCGCATGACGCGCGGGTCGGACGCCAGGCTCACCACGCACTTCCCGCTCACTTCGGGGGTCTCTCCCATGGAGGCCATCTTCTCCTTCAGCTTCGCCATCATGGGCCCCGTCCTGTGCTCCACTTCCTTCGCCAGGCTCTCGGTGCGCACGAAGCCCGGCCACAGCGCCACCGAGGCCACGCCGAAGGGGCGCAGCTCGACGGCGCAGTCGACGGCCAGGCGGTCGCAGGCGGCCTTGCCGATCCCGTAGGGCACGTCGAACATGTAGCGCAGCCCTCCGGGCGACGAGATGGTGACGACCAGCCCCCTGCCGGCGGGCACCATCAGCCGGGCGGCGTAGACGGTGCAGATGTAGTGGCCCCGCAGGCCCGCGTTGTTGATCTGGTCCCACAGGGCCGTCGAGCTCTCCCAGAAGGGCAGCCCGAACCCCTCCACGATGGAGCCCACCCCGGAGAAGGCGTTGTTGACCAGCACGTCCAGGCGGCCCGCCTGCTCCTGCCGGACGCGCTCGAACAGCGCCACCACGTCTTCCTCCCGGGACGAGTCGCACACCACCGGCACGCACTTCCCGCCGCGGGCCCGCACCTCCGCCGCCGCCGCCTCCAGCGCCTCGCGGTGCCGAGCTGTGATGTACACGGTGGCGCCCGCCCCGGACAGCTGCAGCGCGATGCCCTTGCCGATGCCCCGAGAGGCGCCCGTCACCACGCACACCTGCCCCGACAGAGGCTTGGCCATGGCGGCGAGGCGAAGCGTTGCCAGGCGGATGAGGAGCGTGCAGGCCGCAGTCGGGCTGGAGCGGCGGCGGCGGTTGTCAGAGCTGCAGTGCCGGTCTGGGCGGTTGGGGAGCTCGGCTTAAAGGCCCTCCTCCTCCTCCTCCTCCCCGCGGCTCCTCCCGCGAACAGGCAGGGCGGGATCGGGCGGTGGGGAAGGCACGCGCGCGCGCGCCATCCGCGAAGCTGCACTTCGCCTTCCCAACGCGGCGCTCCCTCCGCCTTCGCTGCTTCACCGGGAGGGGTCGGCAGGTGCCCGGGCGAGGTCTACCCACCGCTCTACCCGCTTACCTAAGCCTGCTGCCCAATGTTTGCATGGGTGACAAGCCTCCCTGCCAAAGCGTGGGGAGCAACCCGCCTTGAAACAACCCGCAGGGCTTACTCCTGACAGGTCTGCCGGATTTATGCATAAGCTAAACAAGCTATAGCTTAGGGCCCCACTCTTGGAAGCCAAAAAAAAAGGGGGGAAAAAAACCTGGATATACATTTCCAAAATATAAAATAAAAAAGAAATAAAATAAAAGCTGCATACAGCAACAGTGTTTTGTGTTGTGTAGGCTTCTGTGATGTAAGCTCCTGCTAGCCTGCTCCCTAAAATATCACTGGTTTGCTCATTTGTATATATAGGGTGCCTACATTCTGCATGGACTGGTTGCAGGGCAACATGTGCAAATGGCTTTAGATAACTATAAGGTCCATAAATTGTATTCAACACAAAAAACAGTGACAATTTGTTGTTGACAAAGGACAGCTGGACATATGAAGGGCCCCATTACCTTTAGTAGCTTAGGGTCTCATCAGACCTAAATCCAGCCCTGTTCCCACCACAAGTGAATAGTAAAGAGAACCCACACAAGTGGCACTGACACAAAACCCCACACATACACTAAGCAGAATACAGTGGGACCTCTGGATGTGAACGGGATCCGTTCTGGAGCCCAATTTGCATCCTGAAGCGAACGCAACCCACTTGTGCGCGGGTCGCGATTCGCCACTTCCGCGTATGTGCGTGACGTCATTTTGAGTGTCTGCACAAGCGGCAAAACCTTGTGCAGTAACGCGCTCAGTTACTTCTGGGTCGCCACGGAGCGCAACCCAAAAAGGCTTAACCTGAAGCGACTTCAACCCTAGCTATGACTGCAGAAGCATTGCCGCCCTCATTCCCCCCTCCACCTCTTTCCCCCTTTTCTTCCTAATGTAACACTAATGTTTCTGTTGGTTTCTGCTCTCTTCACTGTGCAGCGAAGTGCTTGTCACGAGACAGGTGTTTACATTCCACAGAGTTGCTGTTGGGTTTTCCCACGGGAAAGGGAGACGGGATGTGACGTACACTGGTTTCCTGTTTTTCACTGTTCACAGTTGTATTCTCTCCGTGCTTCAGAGGAGAGAGGACGCTTTCTCTGCTCCGGCAGAGGCAAGATGTTTTTCTGTAATCTACCAGCTTTGAAATGTAAATAAAGCAATTTAGAGTATGTGCACGTATTCCTCATCATTCCGCTGTGCACGGGACACTGCATATTCAACATTTTTGGTTCCGGGCCCAGAAAGACGCAGTCATCTGAATGCCGGCAAAAGGATCGGAATGCAGAAGGACGGATCGGACGCTATCTCTGCGCGTCAAAATGATTGATGAGGTATGTGCTACTGCTCCGGGCAGCCTGCCAGCATCTAATTAATAGCTTTATGGCTGGACTTTGAACTTTTATGTCCGTTTGCCGGGCACAGGCAAAGGATCAAAGGATCAAGTTTCTATGCTGGGGAAATCGAAAGTAACTTTTAAAAGTGCTTTTGGGCTAATGCAGCTGCAGAAAACAGTGACGCAGCTTGATTTAAGGCAGCAGAGAGAAGGCACTTTTGAACTTGCCTTTGGAATGAGGCTTGAAGCAGCAGAGACGCAGCTTATATAAAGCAGCTTGTTTAAAGCAGCAGAGATGACGCAGAACGTACTTTATGTGCCAGATACCAAACATAATCTGCTCAGCGTTGGACAGCTGAATGAGCGGAAAATTGACGTTTCCTTTAAGAACAAAAGGTGCATCATCACAAAGAAAAATGATTATGTATTGTATGCTGAATATGTTGATCGTTTATATGTTTTGTATTATGATGATGTTATGCAGGATGACACTTGTTGCATTGCAGGTTCTAACAAAAGTTTGCATGCAGAATGTATTCATGATTTTCACCGAAAATTTGGTCATTTGCATTTTGAGGCAGTATCTAAAATGCCTGCCTTGGTTGAAGGTATGACTATTAAACCCTGCAGGTACCACATGAAGTGCAAGGCATGCGCAGCAAACAAGGTGAAAATGGCTGCGAAAGGTAAGGTGTCTAGTAGGCAAGCTACAGAACCATACCAAATTATTCATGCTGATTTGGTTGGACCACTAGCGCCCTCTTTGGGTGGAAATAGGTACTTCATGGTTCTCATTGATGCATTTTCCAGGTATATTTATGTGTACAATCTCAAGCAGAAATCAGGCTTTTCCTAGGTTCAAGGAATTCTGTGCTTGGTTGGAAAATGTGCATGGTAAGAAGGTAAAGACTCTTTTCAGTGATCGCGGAGGAGAATTCACTTCTCAGCGGTTTGAAGCTTTTCTGACTGAGAAAGGAATTCAACACGATTTGTCTAGTCCTCGCTCGCCATGGCAGAATGGACTTGCGGAACGAGCAAATCAGACATTGCTTCAAGGGTTAAAAACCTTGCTACATGATGCAAATCTTCCAGAGAGTTATTGGGCCGAAGCTCTCTCATGTTTCACTTACAGTTATAATCGCAGGTTATCTTCAGCGATTGGTTGTACCCCCTATGAGAAGATGTTTGGCAAGAAACCATACATCAAACACATGAAAATTTTTGGTTCTGACATGTGGGTTCACTCACCACAAAACTCCAAGTTAGACAAGCGTGGTTTGCATGGTATCTTTCTAGGTTATGAGAAAGGATCTTACAGAATAAGGATGACTGACTCTAAGACTATTAAGCTCACAAGAAGTGTTGAGTACAATGCCAAGTGGGGGGAGAATGTGGGAATTTTCCAATGTTATCCTGATGTAAGTGATGAGACTGAGGATAGTCAAAAGCAACCGCAACAACCCACACCCACTGATGAAGGTTCTGATTCTGAGTCTGAAACTGAATCAGGTGATTCAGAGGATTTCAAGAGTGCGAAAGCCTCTATGCGACTCTCTGAAAGTTCTGATCAAGAATTGGAGGAACCATTGTTCACAATAGGTCACTTTTCTCCTAAGAAGGAAGAGGAGAGTGTTGAAGACCTAAGGCTAATTCGCAGGTCACAGAGAGCCACAAAAGGCAGACCTCCAAAGAGATTTGCTGATGAGTTTGCTAAAATAGCAGTAACAGCTGTTAAAAGCTCCAAGAAGGTATTTGAACCTTCAAGTTTCCAAGAAATCCAGGATTTGGATTCAAAAGAAGCTGAGCCATGGTTAAATGCCATGAAGGCTGAGCTTGATTCCTTGAAAAGGAACAAAACATGGGAACTTGTTCCAGTAGTTCCAGGAATGAAACTGCTTGGAAGCAAATGGGTCTTCAAAGCGAAGACTGATCAAAATGGCAAGATAGTCAGACACAAAGCCAGATTGGTAGCCAGAGGTTTTGCACAGGTACCAGGTGAAGACTATCACAAGACCTACTCACCCACAGTGAGGTATGAGAGCATTAGGCTTATGCTCAAGCTAGCTGCAGAGGAGAATTTACACATTAGTCACCACGATGTGAATACAGCTTTTCTGTACGGATCTCTAGATGAATCACTTTATATGCTTCCACCTGATGGCGTACAGGTAAAACGGATTTGTTTGTGCTCTGAAAAAGTCCCTTTATGGTCTCAAACAAAGTGTTGGCACACAAAACTCACTGAAGTATTGTTTTCTCTAGGTTTTCAGCAAGGGAAAGCTGATCCATGTGTATTTGTCAAAGAGGAGGGGCAAAAGAAACTGTATTGTTTGTTTTATGTTGATGATTTATTATTCTTTTGGAAAGATGTCACAATGTACAATAACGCCCTAGCTCAACTGAAAGAACACTTTGACATGAAAGATCTTGGTGAGGTAAACAACTACCTATCTCTGGAAATAGAGAGAGATCAAGATGGTAACATTCTAGTACACGGAAAATTGCTGATGTGTTAGGCAAACTAAACCTGATGGATGCTAACCCTGTAGACACACCGATGACAACAGGTTATCAGGTAGATGACACTGAAGAAGCATTTTCTGACACTACACTGTACAGAAGTGTGCTAGGCAAGCTAAACTTCATTGCCAGATGTTCAAGACCAGACATTGCTGTTAGCTGTAATTTGCTAAGCAGACAAGTCAACAATCCTACTGTTAAGGATTGGAAAGCTCTGAAAGCTCTGAAACACTATGCATTACAGACTGAGATTTAACAATCAGAAGTCTGGTGGTCTTGAGATATTTGCAGATGCAAGTTTTGGAAGTGACACTACAGACAGGAAAAGTACGTCTGGAGTTTGCTATATGTACAATCAGGGTCTATTTGATTGGTCGTGCAAGAAGCAAACAACAGTTAGCTTAAGTACTTGTGAAGCTGAACTGAATGCACTGTCTTATTCACTTAAGGATTGTGAATGGTTGTTACAATTGTGCAAAGACATGAAAATTCCTGTCAAATGTCCAATCCAGGTTTACCAGGACAACAAAGCATGTTTGGCTTTGCTGAATTCTGAAGGTTGTAAGCAAAGCACGAAGCACTTGCAATTGAAGTTGCAACATGCTAGGGAACGTATTCAGAAGGGACTCGTAACGGTGTCCTATATGCCAGGTAATGAAATTCCTGCTGATGTATTGTCCAAGATTGTATCAAAGGATCAACACTGTACCTATGTGCAGAAGTTGGGTTTGTACTGATATTGTACGAACACGCTGCCCAGTGATGTTCACAGAAAGGGGGAGGATGTTGGTTTCTGCTCTCTTCACTGTGCAGCGAAGTGCTTGTCACGAGACAGGTGTTTACATTCCACAGAGTTGCTGTTGGGTTTTCCCACGGGAAAGGGAGACGGGATGTGACGTACACTGGTTTCCTGTTTTTCACTGTTCACAGTTGTATTCTCTCCGTGCTTCAGAGGAGAGAGGACGCTTTCTCTGCTCCGGCAGAGGCAAGATGTTTTTCTGTAATCTACCAGCTTTGAAATGTAAATAAAGCAATTTAGAGTATGTGCATGTATTCCTCATCATTCCGCTGTGCACGGGACACTGCATATTCAACAGTTTCAACAAATGAAACTGATCTGGAGGAGGAGGAGGAGTTTCGATTTGATATCCCGCTTTATCACTACCCGAAGGAGTCTCAAAGTGGCTAACATTCTCCTTTCCCCTCCTCCCCCACAACAAACACTCTGTGAGGTGAGTGGGGCTAAGAGACTTCAGAGAAGTGGGACTAGCCCAAGGTCACCCAGCAGCTGCATGTGGAGGAGCGGAGAGGCGAACCCAGTTCACCAGATTATGAGTCCACCGCTCCTAACCACTGCACCACACTGGCTCTCCAGTAGAAAATGTAACTTGAAAAAAGAGACATTGCAATACTTTTGTAAACCTAGAAATCTTTAATAAAAAATGTAATTTTTAAAAATAGCAACAACCAGCAGTGTGAGAAAGGCGGAGAGTTTCAGTGTAAATAATGGGCTACTTATGAATTACTACTTGGATCCAATACTTTGCTTGAACACCTTGTTCAAGTCAAGGTGGATGGAGGACACAGGTATGTGTCAAAGGCAAAAATTAGCATCCAAGTTAAATTTAGATTGGCTGCTCTGCCCACCTTTGCCTATGGCCTGTAGTCCTCAGAAAGTTGTCCAAAAAGGAATGCAGCCCATCGGATAAAAAAGGTTCCCCACCTCTAGTTAAGAATGTAAAATTGAAAACTTAATAAAAATTATTATAAAAACAAACATTCCCCCAGTTGCCTGTAAATGACAGGACACTTGCTTTTATAGTCATTCCCTGGAAGGGAAGCAAACAGTCTCAGTAAGGTAGTGGTTCCCCTGCATTTTGGTTTGGTGACCCTCTGTAAGGTGTGTGCCCGTGGCAGACCAGCCCCTGCTTCACTGGGAGCTGGAGATTTGGCAACCAAAAAAGGCACCCAGCACACAATCACCCAAAGTCCACATTTCACATAAATTTGGTGAGAAGAAAAGGCATTTAAGAGCTTGGTTTTAGTTAGAAAGAAGGCTATCTGAGATCCGTCTAGGTACCTACGCTCCCAATGATGCAATATTGGATTCAGACCACAGGCCTGAAGGGGATTTCTGTTGCCCCAGAGAGTTGTACAAATCCCATCCCTGCGTTTTGGTCAGAGCTGCTTCACAGATGGAGTTGTATTCCATTCCTTACACCCTTGAGCCTAAGATAAGCAACTTCTGACACATGCTCTTTCTTGTAGCAATAGGAACTTTTTCTCTCTTTAGAGTTACGAATGGGTAAATTTTAATAATTAATGCTACCATGCAGCCCGATAATCTCTCTCTCTTTTTTCTTACAATAAAATAAAGCTTTGCTTTAGTTTGGGTTTGGATCTACATTCTGGGTTATATGCATACCATTCAGGTAGATTCAATGACCTGGTTTCTCACTTGCAAAACATCCCTCTCCTCTTGAGGTGGTGTGTTTAAAGGGATATGCATTTTGTCAACAAGTAGGTCAATACGAACTTTGATGGTAGTCAGTCCCAGATAATTATTGACACACAGCCTGCTACTGAGTTTCATCCCCATAACAGTCATTGCTGGAAATCCTGACTCACAAGGATTTATGTACTACTAAATGGTATCATCACAGATATTGCTTCACCAACAAGCTAAGGATACTCAGTTGGTAATGCAGCAATTTTCGTAGCATGAAGTCAAAATCTGGGTAATCTCATTTCCCAAGAATTGGCTTTGAGGATCCTAGCAGATGACAATGAGTTGATCTTTTTGCATAAAGACAATTTTGTGACAACAGAGTGGCTTCTCTGTTTCCAAGTAAAATGCACTTGTGCTGTGATGGCACTGTAAAGGGAAGTGGAAGTATATATATATTTTTAAATAAAAAGAAAGATGACAAATACAGCTGTATCTGATAACAGCCACAACAAAGCACTGGGCGTGTAACTGCAGCTTAGAACTAAGATGTACATTTTAATAATGACAACCCAGGATATTAGCAGGGATGAAAGACATAATCACTGCCAGGTGCTTTCCACATATTAAGTGTTACATATTAACATAATAACAATAATTGTTGTTGTTGGCATCTGTCTGTCTCTGGAGGCAATGGAGGAATGTGCCTCTGCAGGTGAAGTCAAACTGTTACATGCCATGGCAGGACAGAGTCTCAAACAATAACATTGACCACACCTTGTCCTGCAATTACAGCATATGAAGAAGCTTCTTGAAGAAATGCCACTGAATTTTATTTTATTTTAAAGAGAATTTAAAGAGGGATGAATTGCCCACCAGTGCTTTGTTCTGGGGGAAACCATTTCTGCACAGTTGTCCCTGTAGCAGACCTTTTGGGGAGACTCAAAGGATCCCTCGGGGGGTAGGAAGGGCTCCAGCCCAATTAGGCTCAGTTTTCTCCAGTCTTCATCTTTTATACTATGCTTTAATTGCTGGTGCCAAGTTTCTGCCTGAAGGTTTTTCCAGTTTCTGTATTCTTTGTTAGGGATGTAAACAGCCTTCAAATCAGTGTCAGGGTCTGAAATTGTTATCCAGAGCAACATTGATAAGGAGGTTGTTAGGATGATGATGATACTGATGATGAATTACATTTATATACTACCTTTATCTTCCAAGGATCTCAAAGTGGTGTACAGTGGTACCTCAGGTTACAGATGCTTCAGGTTACAGACTCCGCTAACCCAGAAATAGTACCTCAGGTTAAGAACTTTACTTCAGGATGAGAACAGAAATTGTGTGGCGACAGTGCAGCAGCAGTGGGAGGCCCCATTAGCTAACATGGTACCTCAGGTTAAGAATGGTTTCAGGTTAAGAACAGACCTCCAGAACGAATTAAGTTCTTAACCCGAGGTACCACTGTACATGGTTCTCCTCCCCATTTCTTCCTCACAACAACCCTGTGAGGTAGGTTAAGCTAAGAGATGGTGACTGGCCCAAAGTAATGCAGTGAGCTTCATGACTGTGTGGGGATTCAAACCCTGCCCTACCAGGTCCTAGTCCAACACTCTAACCATTTTGCCACACTGGTTGAGGAAAGTGAGTCTTGAGCCCATTTATCTCTTCTCTTTTTTCTTTCTTTTTGGGTTTCCCTCTTTTGATTATGTAGTTTAAACAAACAAACAAACAAAAGGTACAGGACCCCTGGATGGTTAAGTCCAGTCAAAGGAGACTATGGGGTTGTGGCACTCATCTCACTTTCAGGCCGAGGGAGCTGGCATTTGTCCAGGCAGTTTTCCAGGTCACATGGCCAGCATGACTAAACCGCTTCTGGCACAATGGAAAACCAGAGTATATGGAAACACTATTTGCCTTCCTGCCATAGCGGTACCTATTTATCTACTTGCACTGGTGTGCATTCTAACTGCTAGGTTGGCAGGAGCTGGGACAGAGCAACGGGAGCTCACCCTGTTGTGGGGATTCGAACTGCTGACCTTCTGATCAGCAATCCCAAGAGGCTCAGTGGTTTAGACCACAGCGCCACCCGCATCCCTTAATGCAGTACACATGGTGCGCAGCACTCAGGGCTAAGTGAGGGTCCACCTCCTCTCTCTCCACCCAGATGGTAGCTACCGTAAGTTGGTCTCTGTGTGGCAAATTTTATGTGGACTGTGCTCTCACCACGGGCTGCTTAATCTCATGTTCAGTTTGGAAATGCTTTTGTTCCTTTCTGAAATGGGCACTCAGGAGCTGGTTGGGCTTAGACTCGGCTGCCCATTATTTAATCACTATTTTATTTGTTGGCAGCACTGGGCCCAGTGACTGCCAACTCTTCATAAATAGTTTGCACGGAAGCTGACGGTGCAAAACTATGCCCCACCTATTGCCAAAGGGAGTGGTCGGAAAGATAACACAAGCACAATTGAGATACATATTTATGCTGCGATCAAAAGTTTTGCAATAGCAGTTGCAAAAGAGCTGTGGGCCTCTTTCCCTGTAGCCAAACTTGGGATGCTGCTTGTTTGTGGCTGCAGAAAACTTGGTAGGTAAAGCAGTTCTCGAGACTGCAGCTTGGTATTCATTTCCATCACTGTATCTGCATATTTAAGAGATAAACACTTTAAAATATTTAAAAATATATATATTTTTTCCTACTTAAATAAAGCAAATGTTTTCTGAGGTGAGTCCCTTCATCAGATGCAAATTGTTTAGGAGATACTAAAATAAGGGACACTACTTACCAACAGGGGAACCATGCTTGCCCCTAGTGGTTTCTTCATGGGCAAATTATGGTTTCCCTGGCAAATTCTGTCTTATGTTGAGCCTCCAGTCACCGCCCGCCCCCCCCCCCGGTGCCGGAGCATGAAGTTCTGCCATTGGATAGCCATCCAGCCTCTGCTTAAAAACCTCAAAGGAAGAAGAGTCCACTACATCCCAATGGAGTCCATTAGACTGTTAAACAGCTCTTACTGGCAGAAAGTTCTTCCTGATGTTTAATTGGAATTTCCTCTCTTGTAACTTGAATCCATTGGTTTGGGCCCTACCCTCCAGAAGAGGAGAAAACAAGCTTGCTCCATCTTGCATGTGACAAGATCTTCAGATATTTGAAGATGGCTATCATACCTCCTCTCCGTTTATTCAGAGAGAGCCAATATTGGGACAAAAAGTCATCATTTTAAAAACTGAGACAATTCATATAAATTCTCATCAGCTAACAAAATTCTATAAAATAGCTACCTGGAGAGCCCGGAACTTTAGCCTTGAAAAGCTGATGTATTCCAAGCAACATAAGAGATATCTCTCTTATGCCCACTCTTTTTTCAAAAAAAAGATTTCAGAAGGTAAGTTTTTTATAAATAAAACTTCCTAGGTTCAAGTAGGATGACTGAATGGCAAAAAGTTTACTTTTTAAAATTCTACAGTGGTACCTCAGGTTAAGAACTTTACTTCAGGATGAGAACAGAAATTGTGTGGCGGCAGCACAGCAGCAGTGGGAGGCCCCATTAGCTAATGTGGTACCTCAGGTTAAGAATGGTTTCAGGTTAAGAACAGACCTCCAGAATGAATTAAGTTCTTAACCCGAGGTACCACTGTACATGGTTCTCCTCCCCATTTCTTCCTCACAAAAACTCTTTGAGGTAGGTTAAGCTAAGAGATGGTGACTGGGCCAAAGTAACGCAGTGAGCTTCATGACTGTATGGGAATTCAAATCCTGAATAATGGTTGTGCAATCAGTGGTGGAAGAACCCTCTCCGGCACCTGGGTCAGGGCAGCCTGTACAGAGTGTGTATGTGCCACATGCCACACGGAATATGCACACGCAGTGACCGTACGGGCTGCCGTGCATGTGCACTCTGTACAGGATGCCACACATGGGCAGTCCGTACAGGACTCCTTATGGGCTGCTGCGTGGGCGTGGTGGCCATATGGGCTGGCACACGAGCGGCATCCTGTACAGAGTGTGCGTGTGTGGCAGCCTGTACAGACCATGCATTTGCGTGGCAAGTCCCCTCCCCCATGTGAAATTTAAGGTTATTTAAGGTTAATGGGCATAAAAAGGCCACAACTTTATTGATTACAGAATTGAAAGGTATTGGCCTTAGGCATTGGCTCCTATCGACTACCCGACATGGAGACCAGGAAGGGTTATCCACAAGCCGTGGGAGTCCTGTTGAAGTACGCCAACTAGGATCCCACAGGTGTCACCGCTCGGGGGCGTGCCGGAGCCCCTTACTTCCCTAGGTTTCGGACAAGGCAACGCCCCCCGGAGTCCTCTACCGGACTACCCTTTTCCTTGGGGGAAGGTGATGGTGCTTCCTTCCCCCCCATTTATTTGCATAACAATTAACCCCTGCCAATGCCTAACCTGTTATCTGCCACCAAAATAAAGTCGTCCAGGTAATGTGACACGCCCAACGACCCTGTCCTGAAGCGTAGGGCCCAATCAAGAAACGTACTGAATGACTCAAAGGCTGAGCAAGCCACGGAGCAGCCCATAGGCATTGCTTTGTCAATGAAATATGCCCCCTCAAATCTAAAGCCCAACCAACGGAAGTCAGCTGGATGGACGGGAAGAAGGTGGAGCGCCGACTCAATGTCACATTTGGCTAGAAGTGCCCCTTGCCCAAATCTGCGAATCATTTTAACTGCTTGGTCAAAGGAGGCGTATTTCACTGTACAAAGTTCCTGGGGGATCGCGTCATTGACCGAGCCTCCCCTTGGGTAAGAGAGGTTGTGGATCATGCCGAATTCCCCTGGGGTCTTTTTTGGTACAATGCCCAGAGGGGATAGGTGAAGTCCTTCCAAGGGAGGTTCGGCAAATGGGCCTGCTACCCTACCTGCCCTGATTTCTTTCTCTATCTTTTTTCTGACTATCTCGGGCCTTTCCCTAACTGATTTTTGATTTTGTGGGTCCCCAGTGTTAGGGGGGAAAGCCACGAGGATTCTGAACCCCATAGAGAACCCCTCCCAAAGAAGTCTCTGAAGTGATTTCAGCTCAAATTGGCAGTGACTGGCTACGAGGCAACGGTGGACCACGATGGTGCAGAGACGCCAAAGATGATGACCAAAACTGCTCAGCTGGAAAGGGGAAAGAGGGCGGTCCCCGGGCGTGCCTGGCCTTAAGTAGGCTAGGCCACGCCTCCCCAGCCCGCCAATTGGCGGGCCGGGTCGAAGGCACGCCCAGGGATTCCCTGGATCTCACAGGGGCAAAAGGCCAGCCCCCGCATGTGTGGAAGGGGGTAGCCCGCAACCCCCTCTCCTCCCAAGCTCGGAAATGGCTTTGAGGCATCCTGTACGGAGTGCGCACACATGGCAGCCCGTACAGTTGTCATGTGAGAGGCAGCCCGTGTGGACGCCTGTAAGGACAGCGCACAATAGCGGCAGCCCGTACAGATGCCACATGAGTGGCGTCCATGTGGACTGCTCATGCCCTCGGCCGCTCTACAGCTGGGGGAAGGCAGGGGCCATCTTGTCACACCCCCCCCCCAGAGTAGCACCCGGGGCAACCAGCCCCTTCCACCTGCCACTTCGTACGCCCCTGTGTGCAATTCAAGTGAATTTCTCTGAACTCATTAAAAATTGCCTCACAAACATTTTAGATGGAGAAATATTCGATTCCTATTGGAGGTGTCGGGCTTTGGGAAGGAAGCGTGTAGCTCTGGAAAGGTCCTAGAGCCCGCCAACCTCCTTTCCAGAGCTGGCAAAGCACTAGCTAGGCTTTGGGAAAGAGGAGAGAGGACTCTGGGACCCTGTCACAAACCTCCTGCCTCCTGCCTCCAAACCAGCACCTTGCTTACCAAGTTTTGAGAAGGCAGCACGGGGGCTGAGAGGGGGGCATCAAATATTACTGAGGGTCACCAAAAAGGCCTTAAGGGCTACATGTTGGACCACCCTTGTCTGGGAGCCTTCTGCCACAATCTTGCTCTCTGTATTATTAAGCAATACATAATATTCATGTGCAGACTTCATATTTCAAATGTGCTGCAAGCAAAAAGGAAAACATCATATTCTGAGTGAATAATGTGGATAAGGTCCCACTGGTCCAGCAACTGCTTGTGGATAAGTATAGCAGAAGGGGAGGGAATGAAAAATACAACATGCCTGTTAAGTTGTGGGTGAACATATCAGACGACACAGCGATTCTTCAAACAGCTCTTCTTTATTCAGATGCCAGAACAGAACTAACTGAGGAGCTCAGTCAGCCTGCTTATATAGAGCTCCAGAACAATTGTAACTGTTGCGACTTTCTAAAACTATCCAATCACAGAACGTCACTTTTCGATCCTTCATTTGCATACAAACTATCTGTCAGGGAACTGCCATCACGGCCGGAGGGAGAGAGCGGGCTCTGGAGGGGTCCCAGAGAGCGTCCCGAGATGGGGAGAGGCAGCCCATCTTCTGGGGAAGAGAATCAGCGTAGCACCAGTGAAGAAGGGGGGCAGATGGGGGAATCGGCGAGGCGGTCCCATGACTCCTTGCCACGGACCAGCGGGGAGAGTAAGGGTCCTCCGCTGCCTACACCCTCCTTGCGCAGAAGGCTTCCACGAAGGGAGAGTAGGAGGAGACTAGGCGTCAAAGAGCTTCTTTGCTGGAAGAAGTTCAAGAAACGCCCACTGACGGATTCTGCCAGCGATTGAGACAGCCACGGGTGAGTGGCTGTCCGGACAGAAAAGGTTCACTCAGGCAACCCAGCCAGGTGTTGCACCGGTTTACGCACAAGCAACCCCTAGAACCATTACACTATCCAATCACAGAACGTCACTTTCGATCCTTCATTTGCATAACTATCTACAGTATTCCCCTGCTGGCCCAGGGTGAGAACATCAGTACATAACAATGCCAATGAGAAATCCTCCAATTTATCACAAATACCGTTCCCCTCTCCCTGCATACGTTCTTTGAGGAGGTATAAGCTAAAGGACACCATCGGCAGGAATGGCTAGAAGGACCAATATGTTCAGTTGGCTTTACTCATTCCTGGGAGGAAGTGCTGGGAATGGCAGTACTTTCTGTTGGACTGTACTCTGTGGGGCTCTGCAGGCAGGGCCCTATACTCACAACCCCCCACACTCTATACTGGCCTTCGGCAGCTAGGGTATTTCATTTTGGTGGATCCGTCTCTTCTGCTGAATTTATACTACATTGTTCCATTTGTAACCATCTGACTTGTTTTAAAATTGTATTGGTTTTATCTGTTTGTATAACTGTATTCTGTACTGTTGCAATCTACCCACTGGCAGACCAACTCTGTGTTTAAAAGATGCCTGCAGGTGGGACAGGAAGGCTAGCAACATCAACCTTGCTGTGTGGAAATCCCTTGCAGATGACTGCAGTGTCTAGACTAGAGGCAGACAGCTTGTGCATCCATAGCAGTGACCAAAGGAGGAATGAGCTCTGGGTGGAGTGCAGAGAGACATCTTGTCCTTCAAATTATCTACTTCTAGGCTTTTTCAAAGCCCATGCACATGTTCCACCTTTCCAGTCATGCATAACAAGTCAATAATGATTTGCTAAGGAAGAGTCATCAGTTCAAATATTGGGAGAATTTAAACAAATTCTCATCAGCTGACAGAATTCTATAAAATAGCTGCCTGGAGAGCTCTGAATATCAGCCATGAAAAGCTGAAATACTCCAAGCTGCAGAAAAAATCTTCCTCCCCCCCCCCTTTGATTCTTAAAAGAAAAGGTAGGTTTGTTGTAAATAAATCTTTCCAGGTTAAAACAGGGCTATTAAATGACAAACAAGTCTACTCCTTCTTGCCTTTTGTCATAATTCATTCATTACCTTTTTTGGTGTCACCAGAGATTAATAGCTATTTTGAGGGGACTGAATGTCCAAGTTTCAAGGAAAGAAACTCCTTTAAGATGAACATTGGGTTGTATCCATAGCTGCTCTTCTTTTCAGGCAACCAACTTCTGCTTGGGCACTGGCTGGAGGGCCTTCTGGAGCACAACGTAGAAACAGGGAGGGAAGGGGAAGGGGAAGGGGAATTCCTATCATGGAAATGGAATCCTGCTCATTCAGTATTGGATGCAAAACTTGATTTATTCATGGGAAAAGCAAAATGCCGTATTTTTCTTGTTACTATTTTGCACATACAATGTTTTCTGCCACATACTTGTTGCATTTCCTAGCAATACAACCCAAGAAGCATATGGAGAATTAATTAGAAGTGATTTTCAGGCTTAATGGCACTTTGTTTGTTTATCCATATTAAATGCTCTCTTTTATTGTTATTTCTTTTTTTTTATTTACTGAAATATTTATAAACCACCCCTTCACCTAATATATCACAAGGTGGTATATCCTGATTTAGTGTGTTAAATGGAATATGTCCTACCAATTTCTTGAAGCCTTTCCCCCCTCACAGAGAAGATTTCCCTGTTTCTGCCTCATTCCTCTGGTATCTTGGGATTTCTTTATGATTACAGTGGGGAAGTCTAGGGAGCTCAGTCTCAGATAAAAGGGCTGTGTTGCCAATTTTTGTGCCTAGATAGGACATGAGTGGAGGCACTGACAAGAAGCCTTGTGGGATTGATCAAGAGCTGAGAAGGAATTGGCAAGAGTTCCCAACAGAGAACAGTCTTTCATGTCCCCTGGATCCATTTCCAGGGAGCAGTTTTTCCTTCCTTCCCACCTCCCCTGAGTACAAGAATGAGTGTCAGGACAGCAGCACTGACCAAACTGTGATGCCAGGCAGCATAAAGTGAGGCCAAGGGCTGCTATTTTGCATGCTGCACACATGCACTAGAGATGCTAGGCATAAATAAGTAAAATAAAATGTATGAAATATGAAAGCTGTAACTCACCCCAGAGTCTATTTGGAGGAAAGGCAACATAAAAATATGCGGAGACAGTCAGGGACCATTTGGGGCCAAGGGACTGGCTCCACACTGCGGCTGGCCTAACCGGATGTAAACCTGACTGGGCGTCTGGCAAGCAGCTTGGTGACTAGATGGCAGGACTAGAGGGAAATGCAGTCAAAGGGGAGGCTGGAGGATGCATCAGAGACCATTAGCCTGGGGTCTCCATGCTCCCACAGCTGCTGTTTAATCTAGGCAAACAGTGAAGTCAACAAGGGAAGACTATGGAGAGGGAAACAATGGAGTCATGGTGAGAGAGTTGCCTAGTCCTGCCTTATTATGCTGGTGGCACTATGGTCTAAACCACTGAGTCTCTTGGGCTTGCCAATTGGAAGGTGAGTGGTTTGAATCCCCATAATGAAGTGAGCTCTGTCCCAGCTCCTGCCAACCTAGCAGTTCAAAAGCATACCGGTGTAAGTAGATAAATAGGTACCGCTGTGGCAGGAAGGTAAATGGTGTTTCCATGTGCTCTGGTTTCCGTCACAGTGTTCTGTTACACCAGATGACCACATGACCCAGAAAGCTGTCTGTGGACAAATGCCAGCTCCCTTGGCCTGCAAGTGAAATGAGCGCCACAACCCCATAGTCACCTTTGACTGGACTTAACTGTCTAGGGACCCTTTACCTTACCTTTCCATTTCCCTTGCTGGGCAGAGTAAGCACAGTAGCAAGGTGGGTTAGAAACCCCATCCTTGTCTCTGGAGAGAGGCTCTCTCAGGAATGAGGAAAGATCAGACAAAGAAGAATTAAAGGACAGTGGGAGGGCAAAATAGTAAAGGACTGGGGTGAGTAGAAAGCAGCACCATTTAAAAAATGGAATTATAAGAAGGGGGAAAATGTTTTGTTGCATTGATGCTGAGCCAAGTTTCTATTCCTTAAATGATGGACTTTTATGTCACTCACCTCTAATGGAGGGGAGACATAGGATTGTGCAGAAGGACTTCACAAAATGACTTCTCTATTTCCTTGTGATTTCCCATTTTAGCGTAACATGGGAACTGTGCTCTCCTCTTTATTCTTATACAGGCAGCCATTGCAACCAGCTGAGAAATACGTTTTCAAACACAAAGAATATTATTTCCAGACAGATTTTACTTCACCAGAGTACATAGATTCCCTGGACGATTTTGAAATAAGAGACAGTGACATATTTGTACTCACTTATCCAAAGTCAGGTAAGAGTGGAAACATATTTATAGGAAGAACCAGAATTTACCAGACTCCATTAATGGTTTGGTATTAAACCAATAGTTTAATACAAAATAAAAAAAATCCTTCCAGTAGCACCTTAAAGACCAACTAACTTAGTTGGTCTTTAAGGTGCTACTGGAAGGAATTTTTTTATTTTGTTTTGACTATGGCAGACCAACACGGCTACCTATCTGTAACTGGAACAATAGTTTAATAGTTTGGTATAAAACTCCACTAGTTTGATATTAAACTTGGTGACTAAACTTGGTCACGCTTCACTTTTTCCCTTCACCCATTGTTGCTACAGGGGTGGACATTGTGGTCTTAAATTTCAGTGGCGCCCTGTGCAACACCAAAAATTGCTTCCTCACTGCCTCTCGCCTTCAATTCTACATCAAAGCTGAGGCATCCCCTGAAGCGTCCCCAAGGCTCCTCACCCAGATCCCCAAATCTGCATCTGTTTTTCCCATGGCTTCCTTCCTCTCCATTATTGATTTTGTTGCAATTCAGATAGTAAGAACTTGAGGCAGAGACATGTTGTTTTTGATTATTTTATTCTGTAAAGTAGTATGTACATTTATAGTAGTGAACTAATTAAACAAGCTTATTCTTGTTCATAGGAACAATATGGACTCAAAATATTTTGAGCTTGATTTTTCATGAAGGTCATCGAGATGGAACTGAAAATGTGAAAACACTAACCAGAGTTCCATGGCTGGAGTACAAGAACCACAATATAGATAACATCAATTGCCCATCACCTCGTCTCTTTGCTTCCCATCTACCATATTACTTAGTACCGAAGGGATTAAGGAATGGAAGAGCAAAAGTAGGCACTTAATTATCAAATTAAATGGTTGCTTTGCCTTACTTTACACTACAACTTCATTTTCCATTCACATTTCTCAGGTCCACTGATATTTCTTAGTTTCAACAAGCCTCAGTTCCTTTGTCAATATGAATGAAAACTGGACTTGGAACTGATTCCAATGATTCCTAAACAGTATGGACATCTATCTTCTATCTACGTCCAGTTATATGGGTTAAAACACCCCTGCAGTGAGTTGAAGAGGTCTGCCCTGGACCAGCATAGGATATGTTGCTGCAATGAGATTTCCAGGAGTTATATATAACTATAATATAATAACTACAGAAGCACAACAAAACAGACAATAGTAAGCAATAAGACTGGCAATTATAAGCAGCAAATTAAAATGGTTCAAGCTCCAAACTGACACGATAGGAAAGGAAGGATCATGCCAGCCTCTTTGAGGAAGCAGTTTCGCTGCAAAGGCCCTTTCTTTGATTTAGCTCATTGTCCTCTAGACACGGTTGGACTTCTACTCCCATCAAATTAGCCAGAAATCATGGGAGTTGTAGTCCAGCAACTGTTAGTGTGCCAAAATTTCCCAAAAGGATGATGTGTGTAACAGAAAAATAAACCAGAGAATATTGCGAGAATAGTCAGGCTCAAGAGATCAATCTCATTGCTAGCAATATCTATCTCATTATTGGGAGAGTTAAGTCAAGTAGAATTTGTTATTATTCCTGCAGGTTGTTTATGTGGCCAGAAACCCAAAGGATGTTTTGGTTTCCTATTATCATTTTACCAAAGCTGCATGCGCACTAGAAAAAGTAGAAGACTTTGGGATTTTCATGGAGAGGTTTTTGGCTGGAAAGGGTAAGGATTATTTGCCACTCTACAACAATTCATTTTTGTCCCTTCAACTCTGTCCTCCTTTGAAAACAGATAAAATAAATTGTATGTATGGTAAGGAATGTCTGATGCTGTTAGTTGCTCTGAGGAAGTCATAACTGATTTCCCACATCCCTCAGTAATACAGAATGTCTCCGACTAAATAAACTACAGCAAACAAGTTTATGCCACTGATAGCATAGAGCTGTGCACTGGATTGGGCCCACTCCCAAAGCAAACCAGACTGATTTGTAACCTGTCTGTGTCAGGTTGAAGCAGCTACTAAAGGGTGAATTTTTACTATGATTTAATGGTTTATACCACTGCTGGTTCTTAAACTGATTCCTTTAAATTATTTTAATTGAGTTTATATGACTGTTATGATGCTCTCTGGATGTTTTTCAGAAAATAATTTGCTCTACATTTATGACAGATTAATTTCTCTCCTATCAGTATTTGCAAGTTCATGGCTGGACCACCTGGAAGGCTGGTACGCTCACAGAGATGACTTCAATATTCTATTTCTTACCTATGGGGAAATGAGTAAGGTAAGGGGTCAAAATGTTATTCAAACTGTTACTAAACAACCATCAAAACCCACCTTTACAAAACAGAGGAAGGAAGCAATCTGATGATTTAAGTACGCTGACTGAAGGAGATTCTGTGTCCCCCTCATCTCTGGCCAATTAGCACTCACTCTGAGTGAGCTGATCATGTGGCATTGAAACCTTCATGAATTCATACAATCAGTTTTAAACAGCTCCAGATACAGTGGTGCCTCGCAAGACGAAAAGAATCCGTTCCGTGAGTCTCTTCGTCTAGCGGTTTTTTCGTCTTGCGAAGCAAGCCCATTGACGGCTTAGCGGATTAGCGCTATTAGCGGTTTAGCGGCTTTTAGAGGCTTTTAGCGGCTTATCGGCTTAGCGGATAAGCGGCTTTGCGGCTTAGAAAAAGGGGGGGGGAAGGAAAAAATCCCCGCAGGAACTCGCAAGACATTTTCGTCTTGCGAAGCAAGCCCATAGGAAATTCGTTTTGCGAAGCACCTCCAAAACGGAAAACTCTTTCGTCTAGCGAGTTTTCCGTCTTGCGAGGCATACGTCTTGCGGGGCACCACTGTATCATAATGCCCCGCATTATTATTAACTGATTTCAAAACAGACCTAGCCCTGGTTGACTCAGATTCACAAATCAAGCACTGCCATGGCGCTGTCAGTCAGGAATGAACAGAGTGAGGAATTTACTCTTCATTGGCAAAAATACGCTTACAAGTTAGGCAAAGCATATCTATCACTCCTCCATCTCTCAGCTACTTCTAGGTGTGTGCCGGGTGAGGCAGTTGCCAGAATGGAGAGGCCCTGTCCCCAACCTTGGTTTATGAATCTCCCGTATCCAAGCAGGCAATGACCCCGCTTGTGTGTAACCTTCTGCTCCTCCCACTTCAGTCCTCTTCTGGACCTGGAGATTGGAAGAACATGGTAAGTGGGAGCAGAAGGAGGAGGCATGAAAACCCTTCACATTCCAGCAGCCTGACCTGCCTCTGCCTCCTCCTGCGCCTGGTCTTCCCTCTCCAATCCTGCAGTTTCTAATGCCTCTCACTCTTGTCTCCCATCTGTTGCAGATCCCCCCAGTTCAGTCTCAAAGCTGCCTTCCCCTGGTGTGCCCACCCATCAGAATCCAGCCACCACTCCTCAGTGTCCATTCAGCCTCTGACAAGTACCAAATAAAATAAATGACAGCATGGGGCTCTTCCAGCCAGGCACCCTTTTAAAAGGCACACAATCTTTGTATGTACAAGAATGCAATGATTTTTCCAAACAAAGCTAATGGAAACAATAATTTCTGACACAGTCTTTCTGACACAGGGAAAAACAATGTCTTCTGACTTTGGTAGAGACTTAGGACTTAACTACATTCGTAAAGAAACAACAAATTGAATGCATTTTAAACATGCAATACCAGATGGCGCCAGTGAGCAGGAATTGTTGGAAATGGCATTTCTCATAGGATCTCCCCCTTCAGTTAAAACGATCTAATTTCTGACTTATTTATAGCGGTTTCCCCCCTGTGTTTAGATCCACCCATAAGCAACAGCCTGCTTAGAAACCACTAAAGCTTTACTTGAATGTTCAATGCAAACAGTTCAAAACCCCAATTTAGCTGCTGCGTCCCCTCCTAGTATCTCCTCCTTTCTAAAAGATTAAAAAGCCAAGGAGGCCATGGATTCAGGAGCAGCTTTTCAGGCCTTAGACTGAAGATAGTGCACTGAAAGCATTTCCCCTGAGGAATTATGGGACTGATAATATAGTGTTATGATCCCAAGCAAGATATGTCATTTCACAGGCCCTCTGATGATGAGTAGAGATGTCGCAGAACCTTCCTTGTGTCTGCATCAGGGGCATTTATTTATTTACTTGTGGACTCAATTGAAAGAGCTGCCCCATAATATAATGCATTCTGCATGGCTCATGGAATAAAAGCAACAATGAAAGTATAATATAATGCAATTGCAATTATTCCAAACTAAGCAAAGAAAGATGCAGGCTGCTTGTTTCCCCTGCTTGTAATCCTGCCTATTCCATGAGTTTTAGTCACTAGGCTGTCAGGTTTCTCTACTGTGGGTGGCCTGACATTAAAACCACGTTCCATTTCAGGATCTGAGAAGCTGTGTATTGAAATTATGCAACTTCCTGGGAAAGAGACTGATGGAAAAGGAGGTGGATGCTGTTGTGGATCAGGCTACATTTAATAAAATGAAAGCAGATCCCAGGGCAAACTATGACTTCATGCCACCAGAGTTCATGGACTACAGCAAAGGACATTTTCTTCTGAAAGGTAAGTTAATGGTAGATCACACTGACTTGGTACTGTTTGCAGAATTCCTGACATATTCACCTGACAATTGCATCTAGGGATCAAATATATCTGGCGGTATGGATATGTATTTGTCCACCACAATGCACTTTCTTTCTGTCTGCTTCCTGGGCCAGGCACTGTTGGAGACTGGAAGAACATGATGACAGTCGCACAAAGTGAAAGGTTTGACAGTGTTTTTAAGGAGAGAATGGAAAAGCTGCCCATCAAGTTCTGCTGGAACATCCATGATAAATTATGAGTCTCCTTCCAGCTTGAAAGAAGAAAATTGTATACAGTGTGGTACACGACTAATCCATACCTTTTGTCAATGGAGAGGATAAAAACATTCTTTGTGCATCACAATATGCTCGTCATTCTAAAATATGCTGAATATGTTTATTAAATGACTTTCCTATTTACATTGGTACCTTCTTTCTTCCACAATGAGATGCTGATAATATACTGTTTCTGGGGAAACCCGTTTTTCAGCCCTGAATCAGAGCCAGTGTAAATCCATGGAAACCCCAATGGATGTCTGCTCCAATTCAGCAGTAAAGATCAGGTTTTCACAGGAAGGAGAAAGCAGCGGGAAAAGCCAAAGGTTGGATGAGCAGCCCTGTCTCTTTACTGAGTAAATGGTTTAGGTGGGCTTCCTGGAGCATGGCTAAATTGGACACTATACTTGAGAATATTTCTAGGAACTTTTTCTATGTCTTGCATGTGTATACCAATTGTCCAGATCTTGAGAATATTGCAGGAGTCCATCTAGAGCTGTGTTGGAACCAAGCAAGAAATATTATTCATAGAGTTGTTTGCTAAGGTCCTTCTCTAGAACAGTGTGTCATCTGTTACAGCATCTGCCAATCCATGTGTTGGAAATAAATGGTGGAGAGCTGTGATTGTTGGAACACATGTTGGTGAGTATTTCAAGTCATTTTGACTAGAAGTCTTCCACAATTTCACTTGGGGTGGATCTACACACAGGTGGGGGGGCACTATAAATAAGTCAGAAATTAATTGTTATAGCAAAAGGAAGGGAAAGTGATGTAAAATAGCAAAGAATTATTTTTGTTCTCCATCGCCATCTGGTGTTGCATATTTATAATGCACTCAAGGTGCTTTTTTTTTTTTTTTACTAATGTAGCTGAGTCCTTGGTCTGAAAGAATGATGTGTTGCCCGTACTTTGAGATGAGTAGTGCTTTTTTCTAAAAAAAATGTTCAGGGGTACTCTCATTTTCACTCAAGAAAGTCACCATTTTATAGTGCAAATTGAGAAAAATACAGTAAATGGACAAAAGTACAAGATTCACAAAATGTTTAGGGGTATGCGTACCCCTGTGTCCCTCCTAGAGAAAAAAACACTAGAGGTGAGGAACTTGTGACGCACATAGTCCATAATATTGACTAACCCTGTTTTGTGTTTTATGACACTGAACAATCACTTTAAAAGCTTCATTCATAAACAAATTTATTAAGAGGGTAAGTCTTCATGAATACAGTTTGATTTACTTCAAGTAAACATTCAGAGGACTCTGCTGCTTGTCGCTTTCTCACCTTTGGCCCCTGAAGAATGGTTAGGTAACTGGAGTGACAAAGTCTGATTCCAGAGGAACTCATCTGACCCCAAGCCCCAAGGATGATAAACTTCAAGGGGCCCAAAACTTTGACCTGAGTGGATTTGAACAAGTGGTTCAGTGGGAGAACTTATTTGAACTTCAATATAAAATTGCCTCACAACCATTTTAGATGGAGAAAGCACTCGATTCCTACTGAATGGCAATGATTAATCAGAATTCAAGCCCATGCCAGCCTATAGGAAAAAAGCTGCACCTTCATACTGCATGCCAGTTCAAGGCAGCAAAGTTTGATAAGAGACAAGTTTGATAAGAGACAAGTGCACCCAGAATGTACCAGTATTCTTTGCATTCTTTGACACACATACTCTATAGTTCACACAGCAAACATGATCACATGAAAAAGCACAGATTCCCTCATTTGCAGCTTATAAGAATACGTGAATAAAAATGGTTCTTTGCACTCTTCCCAGAGCTTAGCAACACACACATTCATTGAATCTCACACTTTAGCCAGACTCTGGTATTTATAAACTGCCATAATATGATTTACTACAGGTTACGCCATCCTCTGCTTCTTTGAAGTCTTTAGAGTACGGATGAGTAAACTTATTTCTTTTGTTTCCTCTCACTTTCTCACATTTCCACTGTTCTTTTTGGTTCACCATATTTCTGCACCAGTCTGTGCTTTTTAGAAGAAAAAAGTTCATGAAAATTTTTAGTGCCAGCATTTTAGTGTGCATTTCTCTTGATATACAAATTTATAGACAAACATGTTTAATACACACACACACACACACACACACACACACACACAATGGTTTTTCTTAATATAACACTTTCTGTAGGATATTTGGCTAAAATAAGCATTATATCATATTATTTGTATAATAAACATGGTCCCTTTCCATTGGAAAGCTGTTTTGCATAATTTGGATATGTGTGAATTTTGATGGATGAACTGTAGCTGTATTTCTGTTCACATACTGTTTCAGGAAATTGAAATTTGGTTGACACATTAAACCATGTGTAAATACATGTGTATTTACACATTAAACCTTGTGTAAATACTCTTTAAAGACACTGCCTTTCAATATAATCTCAGAGTCTTCCTTCTGTGCCTGTAGATATTTTTCCTCAGAGTGGATTTTACACACACACAGCCCAGGAGTTACACTCCTAGCCAGCTGAACCCCAGAACCAAACTCTTCCCTCTGCCCTCTAATTCTCTCTATTGCTTTTTCTCTTGATGTCCAAATTGCTGACTCCACCCACCTCTGCCTAGCTGTGCCCACAGTCCAGGACACTGAGTATATGGGGTGGAGGGGGCTTCAGCCCCCACAATATTTGGGGGTATAGGGCTCAGACCCACTTGAAGAGGAGATGCGCGTGGTACAGCCCAGTTGAGGAGAGTGGCAGTCTTGACAGCTCCTTCACATGCTGGAGCCAGGTTCCGATGGGAGCCTGTTGGGGGGGGGGCCCGGTCATCCCCACCAGAAAGTGTGTCTGGTGGATAGTGGACTGAGTGGGTCTGCCTGGGCTGGGGGTGTGTGTCATGCATGTGACAGCATGAATACGTGATGCACTCCACCAATGTTTGGCGCAACTTGGCGCACCTGCCCACAGCCTATGAGAAGTGGGTTACAGCTCAGTACTCTGGGGGAATTCCGCAGCATTGCATACTCTGGTCTTTCTGAGCTTTCCATCAGAGATGACTTGTAAGGGCACTAAAACATATATCAGTCCAACATATTTGGGATGGAGAGTACAGCATAAAATATTTGGGAGAGTAAGACATAAAGGTTGCTACTTTTCTTAGATAGATTTCTAAAACAACCAATGCTAATTATTTAGTAAGTTTTATTAAAACAAATAGGGATTATTTTGGAGTTAAAGTTGGTGTTATTGGGGTGTAAGTCAGTGCAGGCATGTGTGTACAAATAGATATCCATTGGTGAATCTCAGGTCTCTCTTACCATTTGAGCCCATTTTCTACTAGTGGACCTGAGCAGACGTAATACTGCATTTATTTCTTAAACGGTCAAAGACCACTGTTGATATAGGCTGTTGCTTGTGTAAAGAAACAAGTTATTCCCCTGTTGTTCTTTACATTATCTGCCTCTATGCACCTGTGCTACCTTTCTTTTCTTGCATAACATGCCAGGAATGATTTACTAAGGAGGAGCCATCAATTTAATCAAACTCTTATTAGCTAATGGAATTCTATAAAGCAGTTTCCTGGAGAGCTCTGAACTTGAGCCTTGAAAAGCTGAAATACTTCAAGCTGCAAAAGAGATCACTCTTTCCCTCTCTCTCCCACACCTTTTGACTCTAAAAACAAAAGGTAGGTAAGTTTTCTTGTAAATTAAACTTTCCAGGGAAAAACTGGACTACTGAATGACAAACAACTAATCTACTCTTTCTTGCAAGAGTTCTGAGGGGCAACAAGGTATTTCATCAGATGCATAAAAACTCTGGTCACAGTTCATATTCTTTTCTGGTGTCACACAGAATGCAACATTTGTGCTACCAGAGATTAATAGTTATTTTGAGGGGACTGAATGTGAACTCCCATTGTGCAAGTGGAACCCTGCTCATTCGGCATGGGAAACAACCCTTAATTTATATATTGGAAAATCAAACGGAGTATTTTTCTTGTTACTATTTTGGACATACAATGTTTTCCACTAAAGGATTGTTGCATTTCTTAGCAATGAAACACAAGAATTAAAGTGATTTTCAGGCTTAATGGCACTGTATGTCATAAGGGGAGTAGAACAGAAATAAATCTCTCCAAGGATGTCAGGAACAGTCAGAGGCTAACACTGAAAGGAAAACTGGCTTTGCCGCAGTTGCTTATCATCATCATCATCATCATCATCATCTTCTTCATTATCATCATTATTATCATCATCATGATTATTATCATTACCATTAATATTATTACCCCATCCATGCAGTTCATAAAGCACCCAGGAGGAATTTGCAAGCGTTCCATTTGCAGGGGGAAGTTTTTTGCTTCCTTCCCACCTCCCCTGAGTACAAGAATGAGTGTCAGGATGGCAGCACTGACCAAACTATGATGCCAGGCAGCATAAAGTGAGGCCAAGGGCTGCTATTTTGCATGCTGCACACATGCACTGAACAAACAACTGTGTCAGGGTGAAAGAGGAAAGCCTTATTATGCAGGGCAAAGCCAGCGCAGTAGCAAGGTGAGTTGTCTCTGGAGAGAGGCTCTCTCAGTAATGAGGAAGGGTCAGATGAAGAAGAATTAAAGAGCAGCGGGAAGGCACCTCAGCCTAACAACAACAAAAAAGTGCAAAGGCTAGGTGAGTTGCTTCAATGATGAACCAAGCCTCTGTTCTTTAAATGATGGGCCTTTATGTTGCTCACCTGTGGTGGAAGAGAAGCATGGGATTCTGCTATGGGGTCTGCAAGAGGAGTAGGATTTCACAAAATGACATCTCTATTTCTTTCTGATTTCCTGCTGTCGCATAATAGAGGCAACTGTTCTCATCTCTTTATTCTTATGCAGGCAATGCAACTAGACGAGAAATACCTTTTCACATACAAAGGATTCTATTTCCAGCCAGACATGGTTTCAGCGGAGTACTTGGATACCTTGGAGGATTTTGAAATAAGAGACAGTGATGTATTTATAGTCACTTATCCAAAATCAGGTAAGAGTACCTGATTCCTTCACTCTTCTCTCCCCTTGTGTCCCCAGTGTTCCCCAAATCTGCCTTGGAGGGTTGGTGGGGTGGGGAGGACACAATAACTGGGAGTGGGAGAGGAGAGAGAGGGGAAGTTCTGCATTGTATAGGCATTTAGGACTCGGGTGACATGAAGAAAGGCTTCTGCGACTGCCTTTTGCCTATTATGTTTGTCCCACTGGCCATTTGTCAATATTCCTGTTTCTAGAAGGCGTTGATAAAAAATCATGGTTTGAATCCACTGAATTAAAGTACTTTGGAGAACAGACAACTTTCTTTTAATTTCCTGATCTTTGACTGTCATTTGTATAATGTTCTGAGAAGAATCTGGAATAGCGTTTTTGGTAGCTTTCTAAAAAATAAAGGAACTTATTAGCAAATATTGTTCTGTCTTCCCAAATCCCCGATGCAGAGACATGTTGTTCACAGTTATTTCACTCTGCAAAGTACTAAGTACATTCATGACAATGAATGAATGAAATAGGCTTATTCTCGTTTATAGGAACAATATGGACTCAAAATATTTTGAGCTTGATTTATCATGAAGGTCACCGAGATGGAACTGAAAAAGTGGATTTACTAGACAGAGTTCCATGGCTGGAGTACAAGCTCCGCGATGTGGATTACATCAGTCGTCCATCACCTCGCCTCTTTGCTTCCCATCTCCCCTACTATTTAGCACCCAAGGGATTAAGGAACAGAAGAGCAAAAGTAGGAAATGGCGCATTTATTATTTGATCAAATTAAACATTTGTCTTGTCTTATTTAAATGAACATCTGGGTTTCTGTTAACATTTCTCAGTTTCTGAGGGCAGTTCAGATATTTTATGCATATATATCCCACTTCAACAACCTGGTTCCTGGCACATTTCAGAGCCACAGAAATAACTACAGAAGCAAAACAGAAGAGACAGTAGGAACAATAAGATCAGCAATAGAATAGAATTTGTTGTTATTTCTGCAGGTTGTTTATGTGGTCAGAAACCCAAAGGATGTCTTGGTTTCCTTTTACCATTTTTCCAAAACTTCACTCAAATTAGAAGAAGTAGAAGATTTTGGAATTTTCATGGAGAGGTTTTTGGCTGGAAAAGGTAAGGATGATTTCCTACTCTAAAATGAACCACTTTTTAATAATAATTTTGATTAGTTTTCAATTACAACCCAATGACAGACTGATTACAACAATGCCAAATTATAATACAATTACTAATACCAATCATTATGTCTATCTTTCCCGGTTGTTGCTGTTTTCCATCATGCCTTGCCAGACAAATTTTGAAAGATCTTTTTGCCATTGTTTGAAGTATACTGCACCTCTGACTACAGGTACTGATTGAAATAAAAACAGCATTCTTATCTTTTTTTTCCCAAGTGAATTTTTATTGTTTTCCTTATATATTCTTTTCCAACAAATTGTAACAGCACCATACATTACCTTTGACTCTGCCGAGTCGCGACCCCCCTCCCTCCCCACAACTGGTATATTTATCCTCTTTCCATCACGCACATCATTCTCATATTATTACTGTTATACATTGGAGGTATTATGTCAATCCTGCTAGTGTCTTGACCTCTTTACAATTCTTCTTTAAATATTCAATAAATTTACTCCAATTATTTTGGTATCTTTGATCTCCCTGGTCCCGGATCCTCCCTGACAGTTTGGCAAGTTCTGCATATTCTGTCAACTTCGCCTGTCACTCCTGAATAGTTGGTATATCTTGTACTTTCCATCTTTGGGCCAGAAGGGTCCTTGCGGCAGCTGTAGCATACATGAACAAATTTTGATCTTCTATTTCAATTTCTGTTCCTATTAAGCCTAATAGACACGCTTCCGGTCTTTTGGGGAAGGTATATCTAAATATTTTTTTGAGTTCATTATAACTTGATTCCCAAATTTTTTTTACCTTATCGCAGGTCCACCACATATGGAAATAGTCACCATCTTCCTTTTTACATTTCCAACATTTTCTTTCTTTTTTCCTAAACATTTTAGCTAATTTTACTGGTGTCAAATGCCATCTATACATCATTTTCAGCAAGTTTTCCTTTAAAGCCATACATCCTGTAAATCTCAAACCCTCCTTCCATAATCTTTTTCATGCATCCAATTCAATGTTATGCCCAATATCAATTGCCCATTTTATCATTGATTCTTTTACTTCTTCATCTTTTGTATACCATTCTAGTAATAAACTATACATTCTTGATAAAATTTTATCTTTACAGTCTATTAACTCAATTTGGAATTTTGATTTTTTATCTTCGAACCCATTTCTCTTTTTATCTTCCTTTAATAAGTCACTGATCTGGTGGTACTGCAGCCACCCTGTTAACATCTTTTCAATTTGGTCATATGGTTTGAGCTTTATCCCTTGGTCTGTTTTCCTAGTAATATCCTCATATGTTACTCTTTCCCCTTCCATGTTTACTTTTTTTGTTGTCAGCACCTCAATTGGTGATATCCACCACGGTGTCTTTCTTTCCAGGAGGTTTTTATTCCGATCCCATACTTCATATAAAGAATTCCTGATCACATGGTTTAGAAAACCTTTATGTACCTTTACTTTGTTGTACCATAGGTACGAATGCCAGCTGTATCTATTGTCATGGCCCTCTAGATCTAATAGGTCAGTATTTTCTAAAGTCAGCCAATCTTTTAACCATACCAAGCACGAAGCTTCATAATATAAAGTCAGGTCTGGTAAATCAAAATCTCCTCTTTCTTTCTTATCTACTAGTATCTTCATTTTTATCCTTGGCCTTTTCCCCTGCCAGACAAATTTCGCTAATTTTTTTTGCCAATCCTTAAATTGTCTTATCCCTTTTACCACTGGTATTGCTTGAAATAAAAATAACAGTCTAGGTAATATATTCATTTTTATCACAGAGATTCTTCCTAATAATGACAATTTTAGTCTGTTCCATGTGTCCATATCTTTCTTAATTTCTTTCCATACCACCTCATAGTTGTCCTTGTACAGGTTTATATTTTTTGTTGTCATCCAAATTCCTAAATATTTTATTTTTTTAGCTATCGCGATTCCTGAGTCTACTTGTAATTCTTCCATCTCTTCTTTCTTCAGATTTTTTGCTAGCATTTTCGCCTTGTTTTTGTTGAGTTTAAACCCTGATACCTTCCCAAACTCTTCCATTCTTTTTATTGCCTCTTTCACACTTTGTCTTGGTTCTTCCAACGTTAAGACTAAGTCATCTGTGAAGGCTCTTAACTTAAATTCTTTTCGTCCCACCTTAATGCCTCTAACTTCTGATGATTCTCTTAGCCTTTTGTTCAAGACCTCTAGGACTGTAATAAATAGCAAGGGAGACAAAGGACATCCCTGCCTAGTACCTTTAGTTATCTCAAAATTATCTCATATGTTGTTATTAATTATTAACTTTGTTTTTTGGTCCAAATAAATTGTGTCAATACCTCTCAAAAATTTTTCACCAATTCCTAATACTTTTAAGTTTTCTTTCATGAAATGCCAAGAAACATTATCGAACGCTTTTTCCGCATCTATGAACATTAATACTGCCTGTTTCTCATTTCTGACTTCAAGGTATTCAATTATATTTATCAGGTTTCTTACGTTGTCCCTTAGATGCCTCCCCGGCAGAAAGCCTGTTTGGTCCTTGTGTATCACCTTATTTAACACCATTTTTAGTCTATTCGCTAGTATATCTGCAAATAGCTTATGGTCGTTATTCAATAACGAAATTGGTCTGAAATTTTTTACATCTAATATATCCACCTCTTTCTTCGGGATCAGTGTAATATAGGCTTCTTTCCAGGTGTTTGGCATCCTTCCTTCTCTTAAGACTTTATTCATTACTTCACTTAGAACCGGTGTCAGGTATTGCGATAGTGTTTTATAATACTTTGCTGAGATACCGTCCGGTCCTGGGGCCTTCCCTGTTTTCATTCTTTTTATTGCCTTTGTGACCTCTTGTTCTGTTATCTCCTGGTTAAGCATTCTTTTTTCTTCTTCTGAGATTTGATGCAATTTATGGTCTTGAAAGACCTACATTGGCTCCCAGTACGTTTCCAAGCACAATTCAAAGTGTTGGTGCTGACCTTTAAAGCCCTAAACGGCCTCAGTCCAGTATATCTGAAGGAGTGTCTCCTCCCCCATCGTTCTGCCCGGACACTGAGGTCCAGCACCGAGGGCCTTCTGGCGGTTCCCTCACTGCGAGAGGCCAAGTTACAGGGAACCAGGCAGAGGGCGCAGGTAGTGGTGCCCGCCCTGTGGAACGCCCTCCCATCAGATGTCAAAGCGATAAACAACTACCTGACATTCAGAAGACATCTGAAGGCAGCCCTGTTCAGGGAAGTTTTTAATATGTGACATTTTAGTGTATTTTTCATCTTTGTTGGAAGCCGCCCAGAGTGGCTGGGGAAACCCAGCCAGATGGGCGGGATACAAATAATAAATTATTATTATTATTATTATTATTATTATTATTATTATTATTATTATTATTCTATTCTCTTATTGTCTTCTTTATCTTTCCTATAAACATCTCTATAGAATCTCTGAAATACTTTTCTAATTTCTTTCGGGTCCTCAATCATTTTATCCCCATCTTTTATTTTATAATTTGTGTTCTGTTTTTGTCTTTCTTTTATTTGCCACGCCAGGAATCTCCCAACTTTGTTGGCCGACTCGAATTTTTTTTGCCTCATGGCTTTTATTTTCCATTCAATCTCCTGTCCCACCACCATGGAGAACTGAGACTGCAACATTTTTATATTTCATTTTATTATTTCATCTTTAGGTTTTGTTATAAGCTGTTTTTCGTTCTCCATGAGCTGGGACAGGATCTCTTCTTTCTTCTTCTCTCTCCCTCTTTTCTGGAAGCTGTTTTTTTGAATCAGGAAACCCCTTATCACCGCTTTGCTCGCTTCCCAGACTGTTTCAATTCATGTTTCTTTGTTTAGATTCCATTTAAAATAATCTGTTATTGTCTCTTTTGCAGTTTCCACTACTCTCTGGTCATTAAATAAACTCTCATTCATTCTCCATCTATGTGTAGAGGGGTCATTTCCTTTTAATTCCATATATAGAGGATTATGATCTGACAGGGTTTTTGGGAGGATTTCAATTCTAGTTACTCTCAGTGTTAGAATCTTAGAAACCCAGATCTGATCTATTCTGCTGAAGCTTTGGTTTGGCTCAGAGTGAAATGAAAATTGTCTTACTGTTGGATTCCTTAATCTCCAAATATCAATAACTCCCAATGTATTGGCCATATCAAAGAAGGCCTTCGGCAGTTTACCTTCATGTATTTCATGTATTTCGCCTCTTTGTTAATCTGTCTAAATCCGGTACCACCACTCCATTGAAATCTCCCAGTAGTATCAATTTCTGATCTAAATACTCTAACATTATTTCATTCAACTTTGTATAAAATCCAGCTTTCTTATCGTTTGGTGCATAGATCCCCACAATCAGCCATTTCCCCCCTTGAAACCCAATTTGTACAATCAATATTCTTCCTTCATCCTCCTTAAAAATTAATTTTGGATCATGCTTCTCTTTTACATATATTACCACGCCTCTCTTTTTGTTCGAATCTGACGCGATAAACTCTTGGCCCAGTTTTTGGAATAAAAACAGCATTCTTATCAATACATTCACTTTGATCACCGAGATTCTCCCCCACAGTGACAGGTTTATTTTCCATATTACACTTCCATATTTCTTTTTATTTCATTTCATTTCATTCCATTCCTTTACATAATTATCTTTCAAAATGTTTATATTTCTAGCTGTTAGCCATACACCAAGGTATTTTACCTTCTTTTCTACCACCAACTTTGTTGTTTCTCTAAATTCATTTTTCCGTTGTTCCAACATTCTTTAACAGAACCTTTGTTTTATTTTTATTTAGCCTAAAGCCTGCTACTTGTCCAAATTGTTTAATTTTTTCCAGCACCCCTGGTATGTTGTCCAAGGGGTCTTCTACCGTTATCACCAGGTCATCCGCAAAAGCTTTAATTTATATGATTTTCAACCCACTGTTATTCCTTTAATGCTATCATCCATTCTTATATTCTTTGCCAGATTTCTAAGGTTAATATAAATAATAATGGAGACAGGGGGTAACCCTGTCTTGTTTCTTTTGTTACCTTACATTTTTCTGTTATTGTCTTGTTTACAATTAACATCGCCTGTTGTTCAAAATAAATTGCTTCTATACCATCTAAGAAAGTCTGACTGAAGTCCATCATTTCAATCATTTTCTTCAAGAGACATTATCAAAAGCCTTCTCTGCATCAACAAACATCAGTGCCGCCTGTCTTTCATCCATGACCTCTAGATAATCACATCTATTATATTTCTTATGTTATTTTTCATCTGTCAGCCAGGTAGAAAACCAGCTTGATCCTTATGTATCAAATCCTTCAAAATTACTTACAAATGTTCTGCCATAATACTGGCAAACAGTTTATAGTCATTATTCAGCAGAGAAATTGGTCTATAATTTTTTACTGCTGTTAAATCAGTATCCTGTTTAATAATAATAATAATAATAATAATAATAATAATAATAATAATAAATTTTTATTTGTACCCCGCCCTCCCCGGCCATAACCGGGCGCAGGGCAGCTAATATATGCCTCTTTCCAGGATTCTGGGACTTTCCTTGATCTCAGGATGTTATTCATAAGTTCTTTCAGTGGCTCTGAGATATACATTTGCAGTTTTCTGTAATATTTTGTGGTCAGTCCATCAGGTCCAGACGATTAGTTTGGTTGATAGCTTGTTGAAGTTCATTCATTGCTATTGATGTGTTTAAATGTATCCGTTTTTCTTTTGAAATTTTTGGTAAATTGTTCTCCTTTAAATATTCCTCTATTTTAAATTTGTTTTCTTTGCCGGCTCTGTATAAATTCAAGTAATACTTTACAAATTGTTATATCCTTCAGGTCATCTATTATTTTTCTATCGACTTCATATAACATTAATTTCTTGTTTTCTCTTTAACTACCATGATAATTATTTCCCTGGTTTATTTGCAAATTCAAAATTCATTTATCTTAATTTTTTTATTTTCCATTCTATTTCTTGGTTCACTAGCATAGAAAATTGTGTTTTTAATCTCTTTATATTTTGTTTTATTTCTTCTTTCTTAGGATCTTTTTTCTTCACATCTTTTTCTTCGCATCTCTCACCTTCTTTTGATAACCTCCATCTTCTTGTTGGATTTTGTTCACCTCTTAATTCCAAATAAACCGGGTTATTGTCTGAAAAAGTCGTTGGTTTTATTTCTGTCCATTTTGATTTTGGCACTAAGTCATCTGAGATCCAAATTAAGTCAATTCTTCTGGCAGATTGAGAACGGTCTGAAAAGTGAATGTATTCTCTATCATATACATGTTTGAATAGTAATGAACCTTATCAGTTCCTTGACAAGTACACAGATCCCTTTCATCTTTCTGTTCAGCTGGAGATAACTACGAAGTTGTACTTCCAATTAAATTAAATTAAATTCCAAGTCCTTTTAGCATTTTCCAGTTCAGCCCATAAATAATAAAGGATATGGAAAAGACAGCTCTAAGTTTCCATCGTAAATCTTTTGCAAAACAGAGCTTCCCTCTCTCTTTCCATTTTTCTTCTTCACACACAGTTCCATTTAATTTTGTATTCCATATCAACAATCCAGTGTCCTCCTTCCTCACTTGCACATATATAAATTGGACTAGCATTCAAGGGAGGGTTGCCATATCATAAATGTAAAGAAATAAAAAACTTTGTATAAAGAAGATGTAGGCTCCTTCCCACTGTCTTTTGCACCGAATGAAGTCTTCTCTCAAGTTCAAACCTTGATGATCTTGCAATTGATTCCGTTCTGCAGTTTGTAATCTCATCTCTTCTAGCACATGCCTATACATTAGTTCAAATTAAGCTCTCATTAACAGGAGAACCTCTGCTTCTTAATGGCGTTATAGAAGGATTATCAGCAGGTGAAGTGCTTTTGCACCCAACAAATCCCTGCCTCTAGCATTCCATGCCAGAGCGGGAGTCAGGTACCGAGACGAACTGCGAGTGAAGCCTGGGGAATATGCAAGGATAATAACCCTCAATCATCATTGTTTTTCCCTCTGCAATGATCTCCCGCTCTCTTGAGAGCTGCTTCAAGGCAGACAGAATCCGGAAGCTTAAAATGAATCTCTTTTGTCCCTTCATCCTTATCTCCTTTGACAACAGATTAAAGAAATTCTCTGTGTGGTAAGGAACGTTTTCAGAATGCCATGTCTGATGCATAGGTTACTCTGAGGAAATTCCACATTCATCACAAAGAGTCTCCAACTCAGACTCCAACTACACCATTTTATGCCACTGATGAATGGTGCCCATTGAAGCAGAAGGAAGGGTGTAGATCTCGCCAACTCCCAAAGGAAATCAGTTGGATTTATATTCTCTTTGCATCAGGGTGCAGCAGCTACAAATCATTACAAGGTGGAGCTCCTAATCCTTAATCAAGTGTAGAGATTCGTGTCAAGTTATAACTCAGAAAACCAGACCATGTCTCCTAAATGTTGCAAGTATTAACTGCCACACCATATAAGGAAACTGGCCGTGTGGGAAGGAAGGGGGCTGGAGGAAGGCTAGACTGATCTCAGCCCACCCATCACTCTCTCATCGCATTGGGATGGGAAGAGCTGCAGTGAGCCTTAAAATGCAGAACTCTTCTGCAAATTCCTTCTCTGAGAAAGTGTTTGGTGAGGGTGGATGGTATTAATTCAGCTTCTCTTTAATGGTTTGTACCACTGCTGGTTCTTAAAATGATTCCTCTAAATTGTTTTAATGGAATTTATATGTTTGTACTGCTTTTCTCTGAATGTTTTTCAAAAAAATCACCCGATCTACATTTTATGCCAAATCAATCTTTCCCATCAGTACTTGCAAGTTCATGGCTGGACCATGTGGAAGGCTGGTACACTCACAAGGATGACTTCAATATTCTATTTCTTACCTATGAAGAAATGAAGAAGGTAAGTTATCAAAATGCTATCTAGTCTGATATTAAGCATCCTTCAAAACTCTCCTTTACAAAATGGAGGAAGGAAGCAATTTGATTATTCAAGTGCCCTCAGCTGCTGCTTCCCCTGCTAGTCTCATCTCCTTTTTAAAGGTTTTTTTTAAAAAGACTAGCAGGCCATGGACTCAGGAGCCGCTTTTCAGACCCCAGACTGCGAAAAGTGCACTTTAACCATTTCCCCTGAGGGATTACGGGGCGATAAATAAAGTGTCCTGATCCCAAGCAAGATATGTCATTTCACAGGCCCTCTGATGCTGAGGAGAGATGTCACAGAACCTCCCTTGTGTCTTCAACAGGGACATTTATTTATTTACTTGTGGACTCAGTTGAAAGAGCTGCCCCAGAATATAATGCATTCTGCATGGCTCATGGAATAAAAGCAATAATGAAAGTACAATATAATGCAATGGCAATTACTACAAACTAGGCAAAGAAAGATCCAGGCTGCTTGTTTCCCCTGCTTGTAATCCTGAGAATGGGGCCTGACAGGCCTCTGTACAGCACAGAGGGTTCTTTTTAAAATGTTTTAAAATTATTCTTTTATCCTTTTAAATTCTTTTTTTAGCTTAAATGTTTGGTTGTGGTTAGGGATTTGCTTAAATTTAGTATGAGTGTCGTTTATTATAATTATTTTTAGTTTCTATTGTTTTATTGGTTTTTTGTTTAGTTTGTATTTTGTTTTTAAGGGGCAGGGTCAAGGCTGCCTGGGAGTGGGCCCCAGCCAACAGAATGGTTGGGGCAGGTTCCACGGGGGCGGGGGGGGGATGTATTGGGACAACCGATCTCAGTGATCACGGGTAGGAGGAGGAGTTACGCTAAGACCAGACCATGTCATTAGAGAGGAGGCAGATTTAGTTGCTGTCTGAGGACTATTCCCGCCTCCAGGTCTGCTCTTGACCAGATGGATACTGGAATCAGCAAAGGATACCCACATGACCTGAAGGTGCAGCTGTGCAATGCCAAGTCAATGATTCACAAGACCACTGCCATCCATGACTTGATCGTGGATGGAGAACTTGATCTGACATGTGTGACAGAAACTTGGTTGGATGAAGCAAATGGTCCTGTTCTTGCCGCTGCTTGCCCACCAGGTTTCTCTTACGCACAGCAACCCAGGTCATTGGGGGGGGGGGTGTGGTGATTTTTAGGAAGTCATTAGCTTGCACCAGGCGTCCTATTGGGAAGACTCAGTTTTCTGAGTGCATGTTCTGGAAGTTGGGCAATAGGGGCAGTACAGGATTCCTTTTGGTGTACTGACCTCCCTGCTGCACCAAGGATTCGCTGCCCAAGCTGCTTCAGGTTGTGGTGGATGTTCTCCTGGAGACACCTGGTTTGGTTGTCCTGGGGGATTTTAACATCCACACTGACAGGACCTTACAAGGGGCTGCTCAGGACTTTGTGGAAAGCATGGCCTCCATGGGGCTGTCCTTAAATAAGTTTGGCCCAACTCATAGTCGCGGACATGCCTTAGACCTGGTGTTCACCTCTATGGATGTGAGTGACCTGACACTAAGTGAAAGCGAAACAAAAGAAGTGCCATTGTCAGATCACTTCCTGGTGCAACTGGACTTCTCCGTGACCTCTGCAGGGAGGTGGAACCGATTCAGATAGTCCGCCCCCTGCACCTAATGGATCCAAATGGTTTCCAGAGAGTGGTAGGGGATGTTTTATCCCATGCTGATGGCCTTTCAGCTGATTCCCTGGTGGCCCGCTGGAATGTTGAGCTAACCAAGGCTCAAGACTGTCTAGCTCTGAAGCGCCCTCTCCAATTGCATGGAGCCTGGACAGCCCCTTGGTTTTCCCCAGAGCTGAGGGTGATGAAACAATCACTGAGATGGCTAGAGCACTGGTGGCAGAAAACTCACTCTGAATCTGAGCGGATACAGGTTAGAGCTCAACATTGAGTCTACCAAGTGGTGACAGCGACGGCGAAGAGGCCCTTCTTCACTGTCTCTGTTGCATCTGCAGAAAACAGCAGCAGGAGACTCTTTCAGGTGGTTCACGATTTAATGGAACCATCTCTGCCATCAGGGTCCGGTAAAGGCCCCAATATCTTCTGCAATGACTTTGCAAAGTACTTTGCAGATAAAGTCTCTCAGATTCAGAATGAGGTAGACGCCACAGTGGGAGCAGGGCCGGGGTGGGAGAGTGCTAGAGTCCTGTCTAGTCAAGTTGTATGGGATCAATTCCAATCTGTTACCTCCAAGGATGTGGACAAGGATGTGGATGAGTGAAACCAACCACCTGTCTACTTGATCCTTGCCCATCCTGGCTAATAAAAGCGAGCTGCGAAGGGCTGGGCAATGGGCTCTGCAGGGTGATGAATGCTTCCCTCGGTGAGGGAGCCTTCCCAGACCCACTGAAAGAGGCAGTCATTAAACTGCTTCTTAAAAAAAAATCTTTAGACCCGGTCAATATGGCCAACTATCGCCCAGTCTCAAATCTTCCATTCTTGGGCAAGGTGATTGATCGGGTGGTTGCTGAACAACTCCAGGCACACCTGGAGGATGCGGACCATTTGGATCCCTTCCAGTCAGGATTCAGACCTCATCATGGGACTGAAACTGTCTTGGTCACACTGGTCAATGATCTCCAGTGGGCTAGGGACAAAGTTGAAAGCTGTTTCCTAGTTCTGCTGGATCTCTCAGTGGCCTTTGATACCATCTACCACGGCATCCTTCTGGACTGTCTAGAGGGGCTGGGAGCTGGGGGGCACTGTTATACAGTGGTTCCGCTCTTTCTTCCTGGGCCGTATTCAGAAAGTGGTATTGGGGGATGTGTGTTCAGACCCTTGGGCTCTCACTTGTGGAGTGCCTCAGGGTTTTGTCCTCTCCCCCATGCTTTTTTAATGAAGCCGATGGGAGAGATCATCAGGGGGTTTGGGCTGGGTGTTCATCAGTATGCGGATGATACCCAGCTCTAGCTCTCTTTTAAATTGGAACCAGTGAAGGTCCTGTGTGGGTGTCTGGAGGCGGTTGGAGGATGCATGGCGGCTAAGAGATTGAGGTTGAATTGTGACAAGACAGAAGTACTGTTTTGGGGGGACAGGGGGTGGGTAGGTGTGGAGGGCTCCCTGGTCTTGAATGGGGTAACTGTGCCTCTGAAGGATAAGGTGTGCAGCCCAATTCTGTGTCCAGGGCTGAGACCCTACCTGCCCTTGGACTGCCTTGCCAGAGTGGTGCATACTCTGGTTATCTTCTGCTTGGACTACTGCAATGTGCTCTACGTGGGGCTACCTTTGAAGGTGACCTGGAAACTACAACTAATCCAGAATGCGGCAGCTAGACTGGTGACTTGGAGTGGCCGCCGAGACCACATAACACCGGTTCTGAAAGACCTACATTGGCTCCCAGAACGTTTCTGGGCACAACTCAAAGTGTTGGTGCTAATCTTTAAAGCCCTAAACGGTCTCGGCCCAGTATACCTGAAAGAGCATCTCCACCCCCATCGTTCTGCTCGGACACTGAGGTCCAGCCCGAAGGACCTTCTGGCGGTTCCCTCACCGTAAGAAGCGAAGTTACAGGGAACCAGGCAGAGGCCTTCTCGGTAGTGGCACCCACCCTGTGGAACGCCCTCCCATCAGATGTCAAAGAAATAAACAACTATCTGACTTTTAGAAAACATCTGAAGGCAGCCCTGAAGCTTTTAATGTTTGATTAATTATTGTATTTTAATATTTTGTTGGAAGATGCCCAGGGTGGCTGGGAAAACACAGCCAGATGAGCAGGTTGTTGTTGTTGTTGTTGTTATTGTTAATATTATTATTATTATTATTATTATTATTATTATTATTATTATTATTCTGCCTGTTCCATGAGTTTTAGTCACTAGGCTGTCAGGTTTCTCTATTGTGGATGGCTTGACATTTAAACCACGTTCCATTTCAGGACCTGAGAAGCTGTGTATTGAAATTATGCAACTTCCTGGGAAAGAGACTGATGGAAAAGGAGGTGGATGCTGTTGTGGATCAGGCTACATTTAATAAAATGAAAGCAGATCCCAGGGCAAACTATGAGTTCTTGCCAAATGATTTAATAGACCACAGCAGAGGGCATTTTCTTCGCAAAGGTAAGTCAGTGGCAGATCAAACTGACTTAGTGCGGCTTGCAGAATTCCCGACAGATTCACTTGGCACCTACTATGACATTTGATAGCTACCAAGTAATAGTGATTTCATTTTTTCCAGTATTCATGAAACTCTCAGTTTCTGGTGTTTCCTAATTTTATAGTTGTTCTATTATGTACTTTCTCTGTTGTTTTTTCCTTCTTCTAAATATGCATATTTAAGGGTGGCATAGTTGTCTTTCCAATCTGGAGTGTGGAATTTTTTTCACACTGAGGGACATATACCCAGCTAGGGATGGAATATATCTGGAGTTATGGATATTTATTTGACCACCACAATGCACTTTCTTTCTGTCTGCTTCCTGGGCCAGGCACTGTTGGAGACTGGAAGAACATGATGACAGTCGCACAAAGTGAAAGGTTTGACAGCGTTTTTAAGAAGAGAATGGAAAAGCTGCCCTTCAAGTTCTGCTGGGACATCCATGAGGAATCATGAGTCTGCCTTCAGCTTGGAAGGATGAAATAAAGTGCACTGTATGCATTTAATCCAGCCCTATTTGTAAGAGTTAGTAAAAAACAAAATCTCATATGGCTTAATAGCTTCCTAATGTTCTAATATGTGCTGTAATTTGTAATCCAGCCCTATTTGTAAGAGTTAGGGGTAAAAACATCTCATGTGGCTTAATAGCGTCTTAATGCTTGAATATGTGTAATATTTCTTTAAAAAACAACAACACTACAATACAATTACATTTGTACTGTAAGCCTCTTCTCTTTCTGCATTCCAACATGTCTTAATTTTTGACTCCATGTGCAACAGTCAAGGAATCCCAAACTAACTATTGGGATTAGTAACTGTATTATAATTTGGCACTGTTTTAATGAAGCTACTACTGGATTATTGTAATTGAAAATTAATAAAATTATTGTTTAAAAAACCTAACTAACTATTGGTGTTGCAGATGCAAATGGAAATCATACGAGTCATTCAAGTCATTTATTTATTTATTTATTGTTAGTGGAATTCCACTTCACACTCTTCCAGTTGTTCTCTCAGGACAAACATTTCAGTTTGCCAGATGGCACAATCCCTCCCCCCTCACCTTCCTTTCCCTCTGCACTGTTCTTGGGGTTCTCCTGAACCCCACAGAGTCATTTCTGAGGGTGTGTCAGGAATATGCGGGGAGGACAAGTGGGGAAAATGGACAGTGCATGTTTGATGCCCATAGCAATTTCTTTCATGGGTCAGGTTGAAAAGGGGCAAATTCCATCGGGATCATGGAGCAGAGAGAAAGGGTTAAAACAAATTTTGGGGAATGGAGGAGGTGAAATGAGGACCCCAAGAAGCATCTGAGTCCAGGGAAGAGGCCAGTAGTAGAGAAATGTTCTGCCCTGAAACATTGGACACCTCAAGCCAGACACCGCCTGCTGTGGAACAACCTTGGTGCCTCTTGCAGTCAGCAAGAAGCCTTCTCCTTCAGGGGAGGAAACTAGAGTAAATTCAATGCTAAGCCATTGCCAACACTGCCGCCATCTCCTCCAAGGACACAAAGATGCCTGCGCCAGTGCAAAAAATCCTTGCAGACCCAACCCACTTGAAGGGTGCCTGTTTGCTTGATAGTCTCCTTAGAGAGCTTAGGGCCCAGGTATTCTTGGAACAGGGCCCAAGCACGGGACATATGAAGGGAGAAGGCTGCACTTTGCCACGTCCTGAAGGTCTAGGAAAATTTAGCCCAGGGTCCAACCTAGGCCTGAGAGCAGCAATCAAACACATCAGGCCCTGGGCAAGGTCTCAGGAGCTCAGAGGGGCACATCACTAGTCCCAGCCTGACCCCACTGCCCATCTCTGAGAAACTGGGCTGGAGTTGACAGCAAAGCAGTGAAGAAGCCCTCTGCTTCCTACCCCCGCAATCTATTGTCAAGAAAGACTTCTTATGCCATCTTGCTGCATGCCACCCCAATTTTGAGCAGTGCAAGATTCCCGGGGTTCCAAGTGCTCTTTCTCTCAAAAAGGGTATGTGACTATTCCATGTTTGGGAGACATTACACTAAAAGAAGGTGCATGTTGATCTTGGAACCTCCCAATAAAGGTGCTGGATTCTGTGCAGCAACTAGGGATGGCATTTTGTGACAACCTGGTGTTACAACTATCTACTTGACCACCACAGTGCCAGGCCATCTTGGAGACTGGGAAAACATGATGGCCATTGCAAAAAAGTGAAAGCTTTGAGAGTGTTTTTCAGGAGCAGATGGAAAGGCTCCTCTTCAGGTTCTGCTGGAATATTAGTGGTGAACTGAGTCTACTTCCAGCTTGAGAATACTTATACAAACTTTTTCTCTGTCTTGCATGTGTGTACCAATTGTCCACACAATTGGTACACACATGCATTGGTACACACAAGGGACGCGGGTGGCACTGTGGGTTAAACCACAGAGCCTAGGACTTGCCAATCAGGTCAGCAGTTCGAATCCCCGCAATGGGGTGAGCTCCCGTTGCTCGGTCCCTGCTCCTGCCAACCTAGCAGTTCGAAAGCACGTCAAAGCGCAAGTAGATAAATAGGTACCACTGTGGCGGGAAGGTAAACGGCGTTTCCGTGTGCTGCTCTGGTTTGCCAGAAGCGACTTAGTCATGCTGGCCACATGACCCGGAAGCTGTATGCCGGCTCCGTTGGCCAATAAAGCGAAATGAGCGCCGCAACCCCAGAGTTGGTCACGACTGGACCTAATGGTCAGGGGTCCCTTTACCTTTACCTTACCAATTGTCCAGATCTTGAGAGATTTGCTGCTGTCCCACTATAGCTGTGTTGGAACCAAGCAAGCAGTATTCTCAATAGAGTTCCTTGCTTAGGTCCTCCTCTAGAACAGGATGTGCATGTGTTATAGTATCTGTCAATCCATGTGTTGCAAATAATTGCTCAAGAGCTGTGACTGTTGGAACAGATGCTTGTGATTATTTGAAGGCATTTTGAGTAGAACTATTGCAGGCAAGAAGTAATTTCCTTGTAATGGTCCTACAAAACCATTATGGATACTTGATCATTTCCCTGATGAAGATAAGTCACTTTGGTGGGTTACACCAAATTTCTGGGTATGCATAACTGTGTGATATAGTATAATTTCAGAACTGTAGAAAAAGTAACATAAAAATTACAAGAGCAGTTTTATTGTATGCTGCTTGTCATTTACTCACCTTTGGCCCTTGAAGAATGCTTGTGCAATTAGCAATCCATGTGTTGCAAATAATTGGGGGGAAACTGTGATTGCTGGAACAGAAATTTATTTTTATGGTACTGAATAATCTCTTTGAAAGCTTCATTCCTAAACAAATTTATTATGAGGGAAAGTCTTATTGAGCACATTTGGCTTTAATTCAGAGGACAGGGCTGCTTGTCGCTCCCTCACCTCACTCCCCTGGAGAAAGGTTGTGCAAGAAGAGTGACAAAGTCTGATTCCAGAGGAACTCATCTTACCCCAAGGGTCATAAACTTTGCAATGATTAATCAGAATTCAAGCCCATGCCAGCCTATAGGAAAAAAGCTGCACCTTCATACTGCATGTCAATTCAAGGCAGTGAAGTTTGATAAGAGACAAGTGCACCCAGAATGTATTCCTTGCATTGTTTGACACACATTCTCCTCCCTGTCATTCACTGAGCAAACACAATCACATCTGCTCAGGTAAATTGGACACAAAGATGGATTTTAAATGCAAATTCTGCTGGGAGCACAACAAAGGGTTATGCCAAAGGCAGGTTTCTAAGTATCCTCATGAGTGTGTGGTGGTGCCCACCTGGTATCGTCATGTTTCAAATGGAGGCAGCCCTTTTGGGGGGCCAGGGGCACTATCAGCAGGGCTCAAAAAAAAAAAAAACACACCAAGAAAAACAAACCCTGGCCCCAACAATGGCTCAGCAGCAAACCGCGGATAGCAACCTCCTTTGCTTGGCTTTCACTCCCATCAAATTTTCCTCCCTGTGTCATATTTTAAACATTTATCCTAATAAGGAAGCAGCCTCCTATTTGTGGCATGGTTTTTCTCAGGGTTTTAGAATACTCTTTAGAGTACTGTCAGGTACTCTTACAGCTAAAGATTCTCCAAACCAAAAATCTGTGAGGGAAATGCCAGAGTTTGCCAGGAAAAACGATAGAAAAAGAGGTCAAGGCAGGCAGGTGGCAGCCCCTTCTTTAACTCCCCCCTCAAAAACCTTCACATTTCACCTTTAGGCATCGTGCCAAAAAAGACCCCAGGGGAATTCAGGCTGATTCATAACATGTCCTATCCAAAAGGGGGTTCAGTTAATGATACTATACCCCCCGAACTTTGCTCCATTAAATATACCTCATTTGATCAGGCTGTCAAACTTATTCGCAGTTTTGGGCAGGAGGCTCCTTTGGCAAAGTGTGACATTGAATCAGCCTTCCGATTATCACAAGTTCACCCTAGCAATTTCCATCTTCTTGGCTTTCAGGGTGGATTTTACATTGATAAAGCTATGCTCATGGGCTGTTCGGTTGCATGTGCAGAGTTCGAAACATTTAGCACCTTTCTGGACTGGGCTTTACGTTATAGAACTGGTTTGTTAGGGGTTCTTCATTATCTAGATGATTTTTTATTGATTGGAAAATCAAATAATTCTGAATGTGCTTCACTTTTAGAGGCTTTTATTTTCTTGACGCAGGAGCTGGGAGTCCTCTTGGCAGCTGACAAAACAGAGGGCCCAGTTACAACGCTCACAGGAGCTGGGAGTCCCCTTGGCAGCTGACAAAACAGAGGGCCCAGTTACAACGCTCACCTTTCTTGGTATTCAATTAGACACCATTGCCCAATCGTCCCATCTGCCCCTGGATAAGCTGGTTGCCCTTAAGGAATTTATTTTGTAAATTCTCCCCCTCAGGAAGGTCACCCTCAGGCAGATCCAGTCTCTCCTGGGACACCTTAACTTTGCCTGCAGGGTAGCATCCCCAGGGCGACCTTTCTGTGCCCGCCTGGCTAGGTTATCTGTGTGCCTTAGGTCCCCACATGACAGGGTCCACCTGTCCAAGTCTGTCAAGGCAGATTTGGAGATTTGGCTCAGGTTTCTAGAAAATTACAGTGGGATCTCCCTATGGCAGGACAACCTTAAACTGTTTTCAGACTTTCAGGTCCAGTCAGATGCCACAGGGTCCCTCGGCTTTGGAGTTTACTTTAGGGGGCGATGGTGTGCTCAGCGTTGGCCTGAAAGCTGGCAGGGCGAGGCCATCACTCGGGACCTTACCTTTCTTGAGTTTTTTTCCCATAGTGTTGGCTGTGCACCTTTGGACTAATGAATTTCATGATCGCCGGGTGTGCTTTAGGACAGACAATCAAGCAGTGGAGAATTGGATTTTTAAACGTCTTAATTTGGTGCCGAAACGGGGAGGTCTAAAACAGGAAGTCCACCTTCCCCTTTTGTAAATAGATTGAAGCAATGAGGATGCAAGCTGAAGTATCGGAAAGCCTATTGTAAAGGACTAAATTTCCATCAGTAAAAAATACTAAATCCCCCTTGGTGGCAGGAGAAGAGGGGGGAAAGTTTTGGACTGAGTATACCTGCAGGAGAGAGCGAACAGAGTTAATATACCACCGCTCCGATCCTGGAAACGGGCTGCCAACAGGACTGACCATGATTAGAACGTTCACTGACAGTTAGTTAAATAAGAGGACTACATTGTTTCCATGGTCTCCGTCTGCGTTTAAAAAGGAGCAAAAGTAACAGAAAATTGAAACTAACTTTATTGTTTGAATTGAGTTTAAAAGGACTAATACAAATAGAAACTTTTTCCCTCTAGAGGAACTGTTTCCCTCTAGAGGAAGCTTTTGAAACTGTCACAAGAGTTGAGCTGGGGGAATTTCCAGCTGCAAGATAGAAACCTGTGAGATTCTGGGGACCTTGAATCAGTTAAGAATGTTGACAGAAGAGGCCTTAGTGGTTGTATTATGTAAGATAAGTGACTCACTGGAACAGTTTCACAAAAAGGTGGATGTGGTAACTACCAAAATTCACAATTTGGGACCAAAAGTGAACACCAATATAGAAACTATTCAGAAACTGACACAGGAATACACTTTGACATGGCAAACTGCGGAGAAGGCTAGGGAGAAAGTTATTGCCGTTGAACCTAAAGTAACACAATTGGAGAGAGAGAGAGTCCCAGCCTTACAGATGCAATTTGATGACCAAAAGTTGATGCCTGCTATGATTGAATTTAAAGAAAATCAGATTTTGAGGATCAGAGCCCTATCTGAACTGGAGAAGGAAAGTTTGATAGATTTCTTTACACAGGAATTTGATGACTTTTGGGACTGGGACTTGGGTCAAGAAGAGATTAAAACTGTGAGGGCTCTTGGACTTGGAAGAGGAGGGAAAAAAGAGAAGAACAAAATAAGAGACTGTTGGAACTACCAGAGGAACTTAGAAGAACAACAGTCAAGAGTGGAAATTTTGAAAGACGTCCTGAAATACCTTTCAGATCTTAGATTTAACTACGGAGATTTGGTTGCCCTGTCAAGAAGGAATAAAATCATCTTTTGGTGGGAGTTTCCCTGAGATCTACTCTTTAGCCTCAAAGGAAGGAAAATGAAAATAAGATCAGTGGAAGACAAAGTAAAGTTCGGACTTCCGGGTTTAGCGCCATCGGTAATGGTGGAATTCCTCTGACCAAGGGGAATTTGCCTCGTGGAATCTGGGTTGGGACCGCCACAGTGAAGGCAGAGACCCGTTAAAAATCGCAGGCGCTGAAGCCTGCGAACGTGGGGATTCGGCTGGCACCTTTTGCGCCTCCCCTACTCGTGGGGAAACCCGATTTCGGGGATCCGGAGCGACGTGGGGTGAGCAGCGCAGTTCTTTGAATTGACTGCTTTTTCCACGGAGCGAAGCCGCATAGCCGTTGCCGGAGAGCGCTGACCTTTTCCTGTGGTTATTCGGACATTAAAGCAACTACTCGTGAGTAGAACGAAGTAGGAGAATTGGATCTTTAAAAGTATTAATTTGGCATCGAAAACGGGGGAGGTTCAACACAGGAAGTCTGCCTTCCCCCTTTTGTAAATAGACTGAAGCAAGGAGGCTGTAAGCTGAAGCCTTGGAAAGCCTATTTGTAAAGATCTAAACTTTCATCAGGGAAAAATATCAATATTGAACCCCCCTTGGATGCAGGAGAAGGGGGGGGAGTTTCGGACTGAATTTGCCTGCAGGAGAGAGTGGGAAGAGAGTTAAAAGCACTACCGCTCTGATCCTGGGAACGGGCTCTTATTGACGTGCTTTGGAACGTTCGTTGACAGCTAGATAAATAAGAAGAGATACATTGAGCTACATTCTTGCGACTGTTTCCGTCTGTGTTATAAGGACTAAAAGTTGAAAATTGAAACTAAGTCTACTTATTTGAGCTGTATTTGGATATTTGGAAACTACAGACTGATACAAATAGAAACTGTTTCCCCCTAGAGGAAGCTGCTATTGTGACAAGAGCTGGGCTAGGGAATTTCCACTGTTATTGTTACAAGAGCTGGGCTAGGGAATTTCCACTGCAAGATAAAATTGTGTGACTGTGGACTGACCTTGAATCTTTAAGTGTTATGGCAGATGGAAAGGAAAAAATAGACCAGTCAACCTCTGAAAAAATATTAAGGTCTGGAAAGACTTTGCAGCAGCCAAGGAGAGCCTCAACATCAGGTCCTTCCTCCTCTGCTGCTGCTGTGCCAGTACATTCTAAATTGAAAGCGATGACAACAGAAGATGCTTTAGTGGTGGCACTAAGTAAGATAAGTGACTCTTTGGATCAGCTTAATAAGAAAGTTGACACGGCAACTACTAAAATTGACTTAAACAGAGAAAGTATAAATTTAAATACAGAAAGTATAAACAAGTTGGGACAAAAAGTGAATACCAATACAGAGGCTATTCAGAAATTGGTACAGGAGTCTAATTTGATACGGCAGACAGCGGAGGAAGCTAGGGAAAAAGCTGCCGCTGTGGAATGCAAAGTTACACAATTAGAGAGTGAAAGAGTTCCAGACCTGCAGAGGCAACTTGATGAACACAAATTGACCCTTTCTATGATTGAACTTAAAGAAAAACAGACGAACTTGAGAATCAGGGCTTTGCCTGAATTGGAGAAGGAAAGTTTGATAGACTTTCTTATGCAGGAATTTGCTGATTTTTGGGATGTGGATTTGGATCAAGAGGACTTTAAAATTGTGAGAGCTTTTAGACTTGGAAGAGGAGGGAAAAAAGAGAAATATAGAATATGAGATTGCTTGATTACCCTCCGAAATAAAGAAGAGAGAGATAAAATTTTGGGTTGGCACTATCGGAAGAATTTAGAAGTTCAACAGTCAAGAGTGGAAATTTTTAAAGACGTCCCAAAATATCTTCTGGATCTTAGGCTTGACTATGGAGATTTGGTTGTCCTTCTGAGAAAGAACGAAATCAAATTCAGGTGGGAGTTTCCCCAAGGTTTATCCTTCAGTTTCAAAGGAAGAAAAATTAAAATAAGATCGGTAGAAGACAAGGTAAAGTTTTTGGATAAATATGAAGAAGACTTACAGAAGGAAGTTGGAAATGAGCCAAGAGCATCGAACAGGAAGTCGCCAGATAGAGGACTTGAGCAAAGAGCATTGGACAGAAGATCATCAAATAAAGGAATAGTGGAGATAGCAGCATTATCTTATGGACTGGACCCCCTAGTGAACCTGCCGTCGACACCACCAACAGAAGAAGAGCAAGCATTGGGGGCAGTTGGATGAAAATTAGAGTAATTACATCATGGCATTGCAAATATTAAGTTGGAATATTAATGGGATGAACTCCCCCGAAAAAAAGGCACAGAGTCTTTCATTTATTAAAAAAAGAACAATTGGACTTGATCTGCCTACAAGAAACACATGTGATAAGGCTACATAGGAAAATATTGATAAATAAAAGATTAGGACATGAATTTATCTCATCAGACAAAGTTTAAAAAAGAGGAGTAGTCCTCTATGCAAAAGAGAGCCTATCACCGAAATTTATATTTAAAGACGACCAAGGAAGATTTGTTGCAATTGAAATTCAATCACAAGGATAGAAATTCTTGATAGTAGGCATCTATGCACCAAATGAAGGAAAATCGGAATTTTTCAAGAAACTACATGAGACCCTGTTGGATTATATGGACTATAATATGATTTTGATGGGAGATATGAATGGAGTGGTGTCTACAAACATGGATAAGGCCCAGAGACAGGTAGTCACCAAAGATGGTAGACTACCAAAAACCTTTTTTGACATGACTGAAAATATGGACTTAGCTGATATTTGGAGAATGAAGAACCCTCTGGGAAGAGAGGGAACTTTCTTCTCTGAGGCTAAAATGACATGGACAGGAATTGACCAGATTTGGCTAACCAGAGGATTGGTTCCTAAGACCAGTAAAGTGGAGATTTGCCCCAAGATGTGCTCTGATCATAATGCAGTGAAGATGGAAATGAGATTGACACCAATTGGTTCCTTTAGATGGAGGATGAATGATACTTTGTTTAGGAGCGAAGAAGTGATCAAGAAGGCCCCCAAAAACTTGAGAGACTACTTTGAGACAAATATGAGCACAACAGTGGAAAAAAGAGTAATTTGGAATGCAAGCAAGGCGGTCATGAGAGGATTTCTGATACAACAGAATGTAATTAAGAAGAGAACCCAAAATGAAAAAAAGGATAAAATTTTGGAAAAAATAAAGGAAGGGGAGAAGAAGTTGAGAGCAAAACCAAAATCACAGGAGATCCTGAAAGAGATTAAGTTATATCAAGTACAATATATGAAATTGACGAATCAGGAAATAGAATGGAAGATCAAACAGATGAGACAAAAGACATTTGAATCGGCAAATAAATGTGGGAAATTGCTGGCTTGGCAAATGAAAAAAAGACAAAAACTTAATACTATTACGAATTTGGAAGTGGAAGGAAAGAATATTCAGAACCCAGCGGAGATTAGGAAGTGTTTCCAGAGGTATTTTAAACAACTTTATATACAGCAGAAGGAGAAGGAAATGGATATTGATCGATTTCTGAAAATAAATGGATTACATAAAATCTCTCAGGGAAACCAGTTAATGTTGAACTACAAAATAACAGATCAGGAAGTGGAAGGGGCCATCCAGAACATGCAATTAGGTAAATCTCCAGGACCGGATGGACTGACTTCAAGGTACTACAGGTCTCTGAAAGAATGGTTAATACAACCACTGAAGGAGGTCTGTAATGCAATATTGGAGGGGAAAAGGGCACCAGAGTCGTGGAAGGAAGCCTATATTACACTTATACCGAAAACAGAGACTGAAAAGACACAGCTTAAGAACTACCGCCCCATATCGCTGCTTAACGTGGACTACAAAATTTTTGCAGATATTTTGGCTAAATGATTAAAAAAGGTGTTAATAGAAGAAATTCATAAAGACCAAGCCGGCTTTCTCCCGGGCAGGCATTTGTCTGATAATACGAGAAATATAATTAATATTTTAGAAAAATTACAAGTGAATATTAATACTAAGGCAGTTTCGATTTTTGTGGATGCAGAGAAGGCCTTTGACAATATCTCTTGGAGCTTTATGAAGAAGAATCTACAGGGGATGGGGGTAGGTCAAGGTTTTGAAAATGGTATAGGTGCAATTTACTCAGAGCAAAAGGCAAAATTAATTGTGAATAATGTAGTGACAGAAGAGTTTAAGATTGAGAAAGGAACACGACAAGGTTGCCCAATTTCTCCATTGCTTTTCATATCGGTCCTGGAGGTTTTGCTAAATATGATCAGAAAGGACCAGTTGGTTAAAGGCATACAAGTGGGGGCTAAACAGTACAAATTGAAAGCATTTGCTGACGATTTAGTATTGACTTTGCAGGAGCCAGAATCTAGTACCAAAAGGGTACTAGAATTGATTCAAGAATTTGGTCAGGTAGCAGGTTTTAAGTTGAACAAGACAAAAACTAAGGTTCTAGAGAAAAATTTAACTGTGAATGAGAGAGAGAAGTTCCAGGAAGAGACAGGATTAACATTGGTTAAGGAAGTGAAATATTTAGGGGTTAATATGACTGCTAAGAATGTTAACTTGTTTAAAGATAACTATGAAAAATGTTGGACTGAGGTGAAAAAAGATTTAGAAATATGGTCAAATTTGAAGCTATCATTGCTAGGCCGAATTGCTGTGATAAAAATGAATGTATTGCCAAGGATGTTGTTTTTGTTTCAAACTTTGCAGATTTTGGACTGTTGGACAGATGGACTGTTTCAAGAAGTGGCAGAGAGATATTTCTAGATTTGTCTGGCAGGGCAAGAAGCCTCGAGTAAAATTTAAGATACTAACTGATGCTAAAGAAAGAGGTGGATTTGCCCTGCCAGACATTAAACTTTATTATGAACCAGTTGCATTTTGTTGGCTGAAGGAATGGCTGCTTCTTGAAAACACTGACGTATTGGATTTGGAAGGGTTCAACAATGTATTTGGTTGGCACGCTTATTTGTGGTATGATAAGGTCAAAGCACATAAAGCATTTAAAAATCATATTGTTAGAAAAGCATTGTTTAATGTTTGGATAAGATATAAGGATTTGTTAGAAAACAAAACCCCAAGATGGTTGTCACCAATGGAAGCGAAGGCACAGAAAAAACTCAATATGGAGGCCAATTGGCCGAAATATTGGGAAATTTTGGAACAAGCTGGAGACAGAATAAAACTGCAAAGCTTTGAAAAATTAAAAAATAAAGTGCGAGATTGGCTCCATTATTATCAAATAATGGAGGCATATAATTTGGATAAAAAAGTTGGCTTCCAGGTGGAAAAATCAAAATTGGAAACAGAATTGCTAGATCCTAAAATTAAGAATCTGTCAAGAATGTATAACTTGCTGTTGAAATGGAATACTCAGGATGAAACGGTAAAATCTGCTATGATTAAATGGGCACAAGATGTTGGACATAACATTATGATGGCTGACTGGGAACAGTTATGGACCACAGGTTTGAAATTTACAGCATGTAATGCCTTAAGAGAGAATATAATTAAAATGATATACAGGTGGTACATGACACCAGTCAAGCTTGCAAAAATTTACCATTTGCCTGATAATAAATGTTGGAAATGTAAAGAGACTGAAGGTACATTCTTTCACCTTTGGTGGACATGCCCAAGGATTAAGACTTTCTGGGAGATGATCTATAATGAAATGAAAAAGGTATTTAAATATACCTTTCTGAAGAAACCAGAGGCCTTTCTCCTGGGCATGGTCAGCCAATTGGTGCCAAAGAAGGACAGAACATTTTTCATGTATGCAACAACAGCAGCAAGATTACTCATCGCGAAGTATTGGAAGACACAAGATTTACCCACCAGGGAAGAATGGCAGATGAAGTTGATGGACTATATGGAACTGGCAGAAATGACTGGCAGAATCCGAGACCAGGGAGAAGAGTCGGTGGAAGAAGACTGGAAAAAGTTTAAAGATTATCTACGGAAATATTGTAAAATTAATGAATGTTAGAAAAAAGGTGGAATGAAGCTATATGGCTTTGGCAGAAATGTTAGAAGGAACTAGGTATAGATAGATTGTTAATGCATTGAAAGGGAAAATTAACTTTAAGATAGAAAATAGATGAAGATGGAAAGGACTTGCTGAAATAGTTAATTGAAGTGGAATACAAAAAGGGAGGCTTTGAGGAAGTCAATGAAACAAGTGTATGAAAGTTAAGATTTGAAAATATTGGAAGTGTTTTTAATTGTTTTTGTTTTGTTTTGTTAATTTAATGTTTTATGTAGTGTTTTTGTTTTTGTTTCTGTCTTTGTACGTTCATTTTTTCTTTTTTCTTTTTGTAATTTCCAAAATCTTAATAAATATTATATATATATAAAAGACAAAGTAAAGTTCATGTATAAATATGAAGAGAAGACTCGCAGAAGGGACTTGGAAAAGAGTTAAGAGCATCGGACAGAAGATCACCAGGTTGATGGACTATAGGGAATTGGCGGATATGACTGGCAGAATCCGGGACCAGGGAGAAGAGTCGGTGGAAGAAGATTGGAAAAAGTTTAAAGACTATTTATTAAAATATTGTAAAATTAATGAGTGTTAGAAAAATGTTGGAAAGGAGCTATATGGCTTCAGTAGAAATGTTACAAGGAATTAAGTACAAATAGATTATTAGAGTATTAAAGGGAAAATAAAGTTAAAATATGTTAAGACAATTATATATTAAAGGGTAAAACAAGGTTATAATATGTTAAGATAAATTACAGGACAAAAAACAGAGGAAGTGGTCAAAAATGGACCAGAGCAGCAGGGGTGCCTTGATCAAGCTAGCAGCATCCAAACATCAGGGCCCCTGCCCAGTAAAAAACATCAGGCGGTATTTGAGGCTTAGATCTGCCTGTGTGGGCCCTTTATTCGTACATGAAGATGGTTCCTGCTTGATGAGACACCAGTTCCCGCGTGTCTTACGTAAGGCAATTGGTTTCCCAGCCAATGAATATGCTGCACACTCTTTTAGGATTGGAGCGGCCACTATGGCGTCCCATTTAGGCCTCCCAACAGATAGGATCAAGGAACTAGGTCGCTAGAAGTCAAATGCTTATAAGGCATACATTCGCAAGAATCAGTAATTCTCAACTGCTGACCTGTATTTTCAAAATCCATAGTGCTCAACCCTTATCTGTCTTTTCATTTTCTTATTTTCCAGCTTCTCCAGGTCTCCAAATTTGGATCTGTGGTCATAGCATTGTTCATTGGGCCCGTGTGTGCGTGGTCAAGTGTGGCATCGGCAATGACCTTGGTCTGCCATCAGGTGTTCGTGTTTCCTGGATTTTAAGACGTGGCATGCATTGGGAAGAGTTTATGCCAGTAGTGAAGGCAAATGCAGCATCTTTTGGTCCTCCCGACATCTTGATTATCCAGCTAGGGAAGAATGACCTTGCCTTCAGGAAGAGCGTGGACTTGTTTTTCCACATTAAGAAGGACTTTGATGAACTGGCTGTATTATTCCCAGAAACAACTGTGTTTTGGTCCTTCCTTCTAAAAAGAAGGGTGTGGTGTAGCAGTCATAACCCTATAGCCACTGACAAATCCAGGAAACTTCTGAATCGTGCGGTGGCCCGCAAGCTGCTATATATGAATGGCCATGTGATTGCACATCCTGACATCCGATTCAGTGATGTGTTTCTGTTTCGTGACAATGGCGTCCATCTTTCCGATCAAGGAAATGATGTGTGGTTGGCAGACGTCATCAGAAGTATTAGGAATTAGTTGCAGCAGTGAGGGTATTGGCGGGGAGCCTTTTGGTTCAGGTTGTGGTTAGGCATTGGAATATGTGTGTTGTGTTGGAAGATTGGGTATGCGCCATCATCTACCCCTCCTCTTTTGGGTATTCCGTTAAAGGAATCTGGAGGACGTGGATCCTGTCCGATGCCCTGCTAGTGGCTAGGGCCATGGCATGACCCCAGTGACGTCACGGGGGAGCTTCCAGTTGTATTTACATCAACAAGCTCCTCCTATTGGTTGTTAACCCCGATATGACTTCCGGCTGTGCAGGGTGGAGTCTTGTATTGCTGTTTCATCCAGTGCTTAAGCCAATACTACTCATATACTGTAACCAATAAAAGTTGTGGCCTAATTTTGCCCATTAACCTAAAATAATGTGTCTGTGTGTCTTATTATAATCCTATGCGGGTGGAGGGTCCTCAACTCACAAAGTCTTATTCCAGAGGACCTCATCTTACCCCAAGGGTCATAAACTTTGCAAGAGTGCCAAAACTCTGACCTGAGCGGATTTGAAAAAGTAGTTTGATGGGAGAACTTATTTGAACTCCAATATAAAATTGCCTCACAAACATTTTAGATGGAGGAAGCATTCGATTCCTAGTGAATGACAATGATTAATCAGAATTCAAGCCCATGCCAGCCTATAGGAAAAAAGCTGCACCTTCATACTGCATGCCAGTTCAAGGCAGCAAAGTTTGATAAGAGACAAGTGCACCCAGAATGTATTCCTTGCATTGTTTAACACACATTCTCCTCCCTGTCGTCACTGAGCAAACACGATCACATGAAAAAATCACAGATTCCATCATTTACAGCTTATAAGAATACGTAAATAAGAATGGTTCTTTGTGCTCTTCCAAGAGTTTAGCAGCACCCATTCTTTGGATCTCAAACTGTAACCAGACTCTGATATTTATAAACCATCACAATATAATTTAGTACAGGTTGAGTCACCCAGTCCTATTCTCAGCAAGCAGTAGGTGTGCCAGGATCCATCTCTGCTTTCAAAATAAAAACTGTCTCTGCCTCTTCTAAGTCTTAAGGATATGGATGAGTAGAAAGGTGTATCACAAAATCTGAAGATGTGTGAATTTTGATGGATGAACTTTAGCTGTGTTTCTCTTCACAGACTGGGGAAGTTGAAATCAGGTGGACTTGCATTAAAACATTATTCAGATTTCTCCCCATTCCTGCTCTGGAGTACTATTACTGTCTGCCTGGCAACTAAAGCTGATGGATAAAGGACCCCAGGAAACCAACATCTATCAGCCAGGAGTGGCTTGTAAGGACACTGAAACATCTATCACTCCAGCATATGAAGTCAGTATCATTTATTAGGAAACACAACTGAGATTTGCCATCATTTGAAATAAAAAAAGCCTGCAACGATAAAATAAACTGCGCTTTCACAATCTCAGGGGTGCTGTATAAAACCCCCCCTGTCGTTTCGTGGGGGAAGAGCTGAGGTAGGGGGAGTTAGACAAAGTTGTGGAGCTGCCCAAGCCCAAGACATTGGAAGTGGTTTGCGTGGGCAGGCGGAGTCCCCCCAACCCCAGGTGACCCCCGAGTGGAATAATGACTCAAGACAACGTGCCATGGGATTAAAACTGGCCACAACTTTATTAAGTTTCAGATAATAATAATAATAATAATAATAATAATAATAATAATTTATTATTTATACCCCGCCCATCTGGCTGAGTTTCCCCAGCCACTCTGGGGGCTCCCAATCAGTGTTAAAAACAGTACAGCATTACATATTAAAAACTTCCCTGAACAGGGCTGCCTTAAGATGTCTTCTGAATGTCAGGTAGTTCTTTATCTCTTTGACATCTGATGGGAGGGCGTTCCACAGGGCGGGCGCCACTACCGAGAAGGCCCTCTGTCTGGTTCCCTGTAGCCTCACTTCTCGCAATGAGGGAACCGCCAGAAGGCCCTCGGCGCTGGATCTCAGTGTCCGGGCTGAACGATGGGGGTGGAGATGCTCCTTCAGGTATACAGGACCGAGGCCGTTTAGGGCTTTAAAGGTCAGCACCAACACTTTGAATCGTGCTCGGAAACGTACTGGGAGCCAGTGCAGATCTCTCAGAACCGGTGTTATGTGGTCCCGGCGGCCACTCCCAGTCACCAGTCTAGCTGCCGCATTCTGGATTAATTGCAGTTTCCGGGTCACCTTCAAAGGTAGCCCCACGTAGAGCGCGTTGCAGTAGTCCAAGCGTGAGATAACTAGAGCATGCACCACTCTGGCGAGACAGTCCGCGGGGAGGTAGGGTCTTAGCCTGCGTACCAGGTGGAGCTGGTAGACAGCTGCCCTGGACACAGAGTTAACCTGTGCCTCCATGGACAGCTGTGAGTCCAAAATGACTCCCAGGCTGCGCACCTGGTCCTTCAGGGGCACAGTTACCCCATTCAGGACCAGGGAATCCTCCACACCTGCCTGCCTCCTGTCCCTCAAAAACAGTACTTCTGTCTTGTCAGGATTCAACCTCAATCTGTTAGCCGCCATCCAACCTCCAACCGCCTCCAGGCACTCACACAGGACCTTCACCGCCTTCACTAGTTCTGATTTAAAGGAGAGGTAGAGCTGGGTGTCATCTGCATACTGATGAACACCCAGTCCAAACCCCCTGATGATCTCTCCCAGCGGCTTCATATAGATGTTAAAAAGCATGGGGGAGAGGACAGAACCCTGAGGTACCCCACAAGTGAGGGCCCAAGGGTCTGAACACTCATCCCCCACCACCACTTTCTGAACACGGCCCAGGAGGAAGGAGCGAACCCACTGTATAACAGTGCCCCCAGCTCCCAGCCCCTCTAGACGGTCCAGAAGGATGTTATGGTCGATGGTGTCAAAGGCCGCTGAGAGATCCAGCAGAACTAGGAAACAGCTCTCACCTTTGTCCCTAGCCCGCCGGAGATCATCAACCAGCGCGACCAAGGCAGTTTCAGTCCCATGGTGAGGCCTGAATCCCAATTGGAAGGGATCCAAATGGTCTGTTTCCTCCAGGTGTTATTGGGGTGTAAGTCAGTGCAGGCATGTGTGTACAAATAGACATCAATTGGTGAATCTCAGGTCTCTCTTACCATTTGAGCCCATTTTCTACTAGTGGACCTGAGCAGACGTAATACTGCTTTTATTTCTTAAATGGACGAAGACCACTGTTGATATTGGCTGTTGCTTGTGTAAAGAAACAAGTTCTCCCCCTGTTATTCTTTACATTATCTGCCTCTATGACCTGTGTTACCTTTCTTTTCTTACATAACATGCCAGGAATGATTTACTAAGGTGGAGCCATCGGCTTAATTGAACCCTTAGTATCTAACATAATTCTATAAAGCAATCTCCTACAGAGCTCTGAACTTGAGCCTTGAAAAGCTGAAATACTCCAAGCTGCAAAAGAGATCGCTTTCTCCCTCTCTCTCCCACACTTTTTGACTCTAAAAACAAAAGGTAGGTAAGTTTTCTTGTAAATTAAACTTTCCAGGGAAAAGCTGGACTACTAAATGACAAACAACTAATCTACTCTTTCATGCATGAGTCCCGAGGGGTAACAAGATGCATGAAAACTCTTGTCACATTTCATATTCTTTTCTGGTGTCACACAGAGTGCACCACTTGTGCTACCAGAGATTAATAGTTATTTTGAGGGGACTGAATGTGAACTCCAATTGTGCAAGCAGAACCCTGCTCATTTACGGTATATATTGGAAAATCAACCAGAGTATTTTTCTTGGTACTATTTTGTACATATAATGTTTTCCACTAAAAGATTGTTGCATTTCTTAGCGATGACACACAAGACTTATATAGAGAATTAAAGTGATTTTCAGGCTTCATGGCACTTTATTTCTTTATCAGTTATATGCAACTGATTATTGTTATTTCTTTTATTTACTTTATAAGCCATCCTTTCATCTAAAATATCACAAGGTGTTATATCTCGATTTGGTGCATCATATTATATATTATGAACTGAAATGTTCCAACAGGTATAAAAGACAAGCAACACACTGGCGACAACTTTGGTTTCCTCAGCCACCAATGGAGCCTTGAACTTTCTCCCATAACAATTCCCCGCCTCCTTATATCATGCACTGAGCCCACCCTTGCAAGTGCCTTCCTTGTCAGACGCTACGTGGGAGGAGAGAAATTGGCGCAGGGAAGAGACAAAAAAAGAAAGGGCTATTTTGGCAGTGGTTGTCTCAGTACTGGAACGCCTGCCCAATAGGGCCCATTGAATGTGTAGCCAACTCTCTGTATTATCATACATGAAGCTGAGGGCAGCATTCCCTCCATGGAATGTCCTTGGGCACCACATTTCAGCAGCAGTTTCAGTCAGAGCTGGCAATGGAAGCCAGATGGGCAGTGAAAAATACCTTTCTCTTTACCACCCTGTCTCTCTTTCCCCTCTTCGCCATCCATTCAACCTCAAACATACAGAGAGCCATGTGTCCCCTTCATCCAGCATCCACTCATTTTGCAAACACACATGCATGCGCTGTCTGTCGTCGAGAGAGTAGAACAGAAACAATCTCTCCTATGAGCCCAGGAACAGTCAGAGGCTAACACTGAAAGGAAAACTGGTTTTGCCCCAGGCAGGCAAGAAAATATGTCATCCCAATTTCTTGAAGCGGATCAAGAACTCAGGAGGAATTGGCAACAGACTTCAGTTTTTCATTTCCCCTTGATCCATTTCCAGGGAGCAGTTTTTTGCTTCCTTCCCACCTCCCCTTGAGTACAAGAATGAGTGTCAGGATGGCAGCACTGATCAAACTATGATGCCAGGCAGCATAAAGTGAGGCCAAAGGCTGCTATTTTGCATGCTGCACACATGCACTTGAGAAATAACTGTGTCAGGGTGAAAGAGAAAAGCTTTATTGTGCAGGGGAAAGCCAGCTTTGAGTTGAAAGCAGCACCATTAACAAAAACAAAAACAGACATAAAGTAGGAGGAAAAGAATGCTTTGTTGCCTCAGTGATGAGCCAAATCTCTGTTCTAAGGTCTAAATGATGAACCTTTATGTTGCTCACCTGTGATGGAAGAGAAGCATGGGATTCTGCTATGAGATCTGCAAAAAGAGTAGGATTTCACAAAATGACACCTCTATTTCTTTGTGATTTCCCGTTGTTGCATAATAGAGGTAACTGTTCTCTTCTCTTTATTCTTATACAGGCCATGGAACCAGATGAAAAATATGTTTTCACATACAAAGGATTTTATTTCCAGCCAGATTTGGTTTCAGTGGAGTACTTGGATACCCTGGAGGATTTTGAAATAAGAGACAGTGATGTATTTTTAGTCACTTATCCAAAGTCAGGTAAGAGTGCATTTTCATAGGACGAACTATGATTGCTATTCAACCATGATGGATACCCACATATATGTAAATATTATCCATATTATACTAAGGCGAGTTTAAAACCAAATGCAAAATTGAGGTGAATATGGGTAGTGTAGAACTTACCCGGTTATATAAAGGAGAACCGGGTCATGTTTGTTTGTTTTTTAAAAATATGAAATAATGTGTTTTCCACCGGTGTCAACCTGTTTGAGGTTTTGAAAACAACATAAATACACATCAAAAACATTCAAATTTGTTTGCTAAGGGTTTATTGTATTTACTGACTTTCAGGATTTTGTATGTGGTTGTAAAATAGTGTTTGTAAAATTCTATTTTTAAAAAGCTTTCATCCCATGACTTTTTATTTCAGCATTTATCTGTCACAACTTTGCCAGTATCAGGGGGGCCGTATCCAATGCAGTTGTGTCCCACATGCAATAACTTCCAGTTTCCCACCAGAACTTCCTTCACTCTTCTTTGGAGTATTTTGGAGAACCAGACAACCTTTTTTTTATTATTCCCTGGACTTTGACAATCATTTGTATAATGTGCTGCAAAGAATCTGGAATAGAGCTTTTGGTAGCTTTCTGAAAATTAACAGAACTTATTTGCCAGTTTTGTTCTATCTTCCCAAATCCTCAAATTCTATGAAGCCTTTAGCTGAACTTCACCTTTCTCATCCAAAATAGTAAGGAAGCCTTGGTCAATCTTCCTCAATCACCAATTGCTGCCCTTATTGCAGTGGTGGTCTGTGTGACACCAAACTTTAGTGCCCCCCACTTCCCACTTTCTATTTTATATCATATTGGTGGCAACCTGTGCAGCCAGATCCCTGAATCTGCCTCTGCTTGCTGTGTTTCCCATGACTTCCTTCCTCTCCCTCATTTCTTTTCTTTAACAGTGTTGCAATTCAATAGTAAGCTCCTCGATGCTGAGACATGTTGTTCTCAGTTATTTCACCCTGCAAAGTACTAAGTACATTCATGACAATGAAAGAATGAAATAGGCTTATTCTCATTTATAGGCACAATATGGACCCAAAATATTTTGAGCTTGATTTATCATGAAGGTCACCGAGATGGAACCGAAAAAGTCGACTTACTAGACAGGGCTCCGTGGCTGGAGTACAATATACGCAATGTGGATTACGACAGTCGTCCATCACCTCGCCTCTTTGCTTCCCATCTTCCCTACTATTTAGTACCCAAAGGATTAAGGAACAGAAGAGCAAAAGTAGGAAATGGCACATTTATTATTTGATAAAATTAAACGTTTGACTTGCTTATTTAAATGATCACCTCAGTTTCCGTTAACATTTCTCCATTTTTGAAGGCAGTTCATCGAGCTGTAATTCCTTTCTCCATATGAATGAATAATGCTCTGTGCACCCTGAGCTTAGAATAATTCCCATGACTCCTAAACAGAAAAGATTTTATGCTCCATCTTAGTAAAAGTCTTGGAGGATACCATCCAACACACATAAGAATAAGTTCATTCAACACCATAGGATTGCTCTGTGCGTGTGACATGCATGTTCCAAAAGAGTAAGAGGCTGCCAGGGATATAAAGCAACTGGGAAGCACCAAGAATCCACAAGAAGAGATATCTGAGATCCATCCATTTATTATTTTAGGCATATATATCCCTCTTCAACAACTTGGGTCCAGACACATTTCACAACCACATAAATAAGTACAGAAGCAAAACAAAAGAGACAGTAGAAACAATAAGATCAGCAATAGAATGGAATTGGTTGTTATTCCTGCAGGTTGTTTATGTGGCCAGAAACCCAAAGGATGTCTCGGTTTCCTTTTACCATTTTTCCAAAATGGCAGTCAAATTTGAAGAGGTAGAAGATTTTGGAATTTTCATGGAGAGGTTTTTGGCTGGAAAAGGTAAGGAAGATTTGCTATTCTAAAATGAATCACTCTTGTCCCTTCATCTTTATCCTCCTTTGACAACATATTAAAGAAATTCTCTTCACAATGCCATGTCTGATGCTATAGGTTACTCTGAGGAAATTCCACATCCATGCATCACAAAGAGTCTCCAACTGAGACTCCAACTACACCATTTTATGCCACTGATGCAGAAGGTAGGGTATAGATCTGGCCAACTCCCAAAGAAAATCAGGTGGATTTATATTCTCTTTGCATCAGGATGCAGCAGCTACAAATCATTACAAGGTGGAGCCCCTAATCCTTAATCAAGTGTAGATATTTGTGTCAAGTAATAACTGAGAAACCCTGACACGGTCTCTTAAATGTTGCAAGTATTAACTGCCACACCATATAAGGAAACTGGCCGTGTGGGAAGGAAGGGGGCTGAAGGAAGGCTAGACTGATCTCAGCCCACCCATCACTCTCTCATCGCATTGGGATGGGAAGCACTTCAGACAGCCTTAAAATGCAGAACTCTTCTGCAAATTCTTTCTCTGAGAAAGTGTTTGGTGAGGTTGGGTGGTATTAGTTCAGCTTCTGTTTAATGGTTTGTACCACTGCTGGTTCTTAATAGGATTCCTTTAAATTGTTTTGATGGTGTTTATACGTTTGTACTGCTTCTCTCTGAATGTTTTTCAAAAAAAAATCACCTGATCTACATTTTATGCCAACTCAACTTCTTTCTCATCAGTACTTGCAAGTTCATGGTTGGACCATGTGGAAGGCTGGTACTCTCATAAGGATGACTTCAATATTCTGTTTCTTACCTATGAAGAAATGAAGAAGGTAAGTTATCAAAATGCTATCCAGTCTGATATTAAGCATCCATCAGAACTCTCCTTTACAAAATGGAGGAAGGAAGCAATATGATGTTCAAGTGCCCCCTTGCTAGTTTCATTTCCTTTCTAAAGTTTTTTTAAAAAAGATTAGTGGGCCATGGAATCAGGAGCACCTTTTCAGTCCCTAGACTGTGAATATTGTTCTGTAACTATTTCCCCACACTATAAATAAAGTGTCGTGATCCCAAGCAAGATATGTCATTTCACAGGCCCTCTGATGCTGAGGAGAGATGTCGCAGAACCTTCCTTGTGTCTGCAACAGGGGCATTTATTTATTTACTTGTGGGGTCAATTGAAAGAGCTGCCCCAGAATATAATGCATTCTGCATGGCTCATGGAATAAAAGCAACAATGAGAGTATAATATAATATAATATAATATAATATAATATAATATAATATAATATAATGCAATGACAATTATTACAAACTAGGCAAAGAAACATGCAGGCTGCTTGTTTCCCTTCCTTGCTATCCTGCCTATTCCATGAGTTTTAGTCGCTAGGCTGTCAGGTTTCTCTATTGTAAATGGCCTGGCATTAAAACCACGTTCCATTTCAGGACCTGAGAAGCTGTGTATTGAAACTATGCAACTTCCTAGGAAAGAGACTGACTGAAAAGGAGGTGGATGCTGTTGTGGATCAGGCTACATTTAATAAAATGAAAGCAGATCCCAGGGCAAACTATGAGTTCATGCCACTGGATATCCTAGACCACAGCAAAGGACCTTTTCTTCGCAAAGGTAAGTCAGTGGCAGTCGAACTGAATTGGTGGTGCTTGCAAAATCTCAAACCTTTGATAGGCACCAAGAGATGGTGATTTCATTTTCCCAGTCTTCATGAAACTCTCAGTTTCTGGTGTTTCCTAATTTTAGAGTTGTTCTATTATGTACTTCCCCTGTTGTTTTTCCCTTGTTCTAAATATGTACCATATTTTTCGCCCCATAGGACGCACTTTTCCCCCTCCAAAAATGAAGGGGAAATGTGTGTGCATCCTATGGGGCGAATGCAGGCTTTCGCTGAAGCCTGGAGAGCGAAAGGGGTCGGTGCGCACCGATGCCTCTAGCTCTCCAGGCTTCAGGAAGCTATCCGCAAGCCTTGCAAGCCCAGCAGGAGTTCCCGCGGGCTCACAAGGCTTGCGGGCAGCAGCCTGCAGCCCGAAGCACGGGGCACCCTCCGGAGGGCGCCCCGTGCTTTGGGCGAGTGTCCGCAAGCCTTGCGCACCTGGCGGGAGGTCCTGCTGGGCGCGCGAGGCTTGGGGCGGCAGCCTGCAGCCCGAAGCATGGGGTGCCCTCCGGAGGGCGCCCCGTGCTTTGAGCGGGTGTCCGCAAGCCTTGCTCACCTGGCGGGAGGTCCCGCCGGGCGCGCGAGGCTTGGGGCGGCAGCCTTTGGGCGTGCTTTGGGCGGGTGTGTGCAAGGCTTGGGGCTGCAGCTGCGGCTGGGGGGGGATATATATATTTTTTATTCATTTCCCCCCAAAAAAACGAGGTGCGTCCTATGGGCTGGTGAGCCCTATAGGACGAAAAATACGGTATATTTAAGGGTGGTATATTTGTCTTTCCAATCTGGAGTGTGGAATTTTTTTCACACTGAGGGACATATACCCAGCTTGGGATAGAATATATCTGGAGTTATGGATATTTTTTTGACCACCACAATGCACGTTCTTTCTGTCTGCTTCCTGGGCCAGGCACTGTTGGAGACTGGAAGAACATGATGACAGTCGCACAAAGTGAAAGGTTTGACAGTGTTTTTAAGAAGAGAATGGAAAAGCTGCCCTTCAAGTTCTGCTGGGACATCAATGAGGAATCATGAGTCTGCCTTCAGCTTGGAAGGATGAAATAAAGTGCACTGTATGCATTTAATCCAGCCCTATTTGTAAGAGTTAGTAAAAAACAAAATCTCATATGGCTTAATAGATTCCTAATGTTCTAATATGTGCTGTAATTTTAAAAAAAACCCATCATATGGATGGGTTAATAGCTTCCTAATGTTTGAATATGAGCAATATTTTTTTAAAAAAACACACACAATAAAATTACATTTGTACTGTACTTGTTGTAGTATCTGTCAATCCATGCTGTCAGAGCTGCCCCTAGGTCCCAGCTCACAGAGGACCAACGCGAGGCTGTCGTTATGTACAAAAGTCTTTATTGAGGTTCAGTTTCCATTTCAAAGCCGCAGCGCGCAGCTCTACGTCTTAAACCCTAGACCGGCGGTCCCGTCTGAGTCTCCTCCCCTATGACACCAGTTTAAGATCCTAGCCCTGCTCCACCTTTTACGCTGCTCTCTCCTCCTCTGGGTCCTCCTGCCCGCTGGGGCATTGCCCTTTCTGGACTCTTCCGACGCTGAGTCGCTTAGCTCCTCCCCCTCCCTCCGGCGGGCTTTAGGACCCGGTTCCCAATCCTCATTCTCTGCTGTCCCGCGCTCCTGTACATTTGAACTTGCCTCTCGCGCCAACCCAGTGACCTTCCTCCTGACCGTTACACTACTTCTGTCACTGCTTCCCTCTTCCGGGATACTGGCCGGATCTGACCTCCCCTCCATTGTCTGACTCTCCGATGGAGGTGTGGTCAGCCCTGCCTTATCTTCTCTCCCTGGTGGGGAATGCACTGGCCCCGATCCTTGGGACTCTTCCCCCCCACTCTGCTCTGGTGGGGAAGCTGGTCCTGATTTCCAACTATTGCTCTGGGAGTCCCTGCTGCCCCCTTGCTCCTGGGCGTTCCCCTTGGGAACCCCCTACCCCCGGCCACTGGCGCCCCCTTCTGTGAATCTTCCGATTCGCTGGAGAGGCTCATGGAATCCCTCGGTCCACTGTCCTCTTCTCCTACGCTCCCCTCGGATTCTTCCCCTTCGCTCTCCATCTCCTCTCTTCCCTGTGCCTCTGCTCCTGAGCCCCTGACACATGCGTTGCAAATAATTGGTTGAGAGCTGTGATTGTTGGAACAGATGTTTGTGATTATTTGAAGGCATTCTGAGTGGAAGAACAACAGGCAAGAAGTAATTTCCTTGTAATGGTCCTACAAAATCAATATGAATTCGTGATCATTCGTGATCAGGCAAGAAGTAATTTCCCTGCAGTAGGCGTGGGAGGATCCATCTCCGCTTTGAAATATAAAAACTGTCTCTGCCTCTTCTATGTTTAAGAGTGTGGATGAGTGAATCTTATCCGTTTGGGTTTCCGCTTAGTTTCTCACATTTCCAGTGTTCTTTTTGGTTCACCATATTTCTGTACCAGTTTGTGCAGAAGAAGAGAAAAAAATCATGAAAAATTGTCTGCATTTTAGTGTACATTTCTGTTGATATACAAATAATGCTTAATACAAAGATTAATATATACACACAATATTTTTGTTAATATACTAAATTTTGCATGATATTTTCAGTAAAATATACATTCTATTATCGGCATAATATCATAAACAGTTTACCATAAAATACACATATTATTTGGTTGGAAAGGTGTATCACGTAATCTGAAGATGTGTGAATTTTGATGGATGAACTGCAGCTGTGTTTCTGTTCACATACCGTTTCAGGAAGTTGAAATTAGGTGGACTTGCCTGAAAGCATTAAGCAGATTACTCCCCATGCCTGCTCTGGAGTATTATTACAGTCTGCCTGGCAACTAAAGCTGATGGATAAAGGACATCAGGAAACCAATATCTATCGGCCAGGAATGTTTTTATGGGCTTTGAAACATCTATCACTCCAACATATGAAGTCAGTATCATTTATCAGGAAACACAGCTGAGATTTGCCATCATTTCAAATAAAAAACCCTGCAACCATAAAATAAACTGCACTTTCACAATCTCTCTTTTTTTAAAAAAAAATTTTTATTAAGTTTTCCATTTTAACAATCCAATCAAATCACATTAAATATTCCAAATTATACAAATATATATCATAAAGTCCAAATATTTTGCCAAATTATATTTTTTTTGTTGGGGGTTCCCATGCTTCAAGTTCAGTAGGGTCCAATCATCTCATATTTCTACTTCTTTGAGTGTCCACTAGTCCCTTCTTTAAATCTTCTTGTTATTATCCTTCTTCTTTCATAGCCTCTGAGTTGTTTCCACAGGCGAGCTGAAATGATCAATATTATACTTCTGTGTGAACTTTGTATGACTCTCCACCCCCTTTTTTTTTTTGCAGCTGGTAAGTCTTTTATTTGCAGTATGTCCTCACGTGCTAGTATTTATGCCGAATCCATCCAAAAGTCCTTCTCGGGTGGCAGACGCCATCTTATCTCAGTTCTGATGAAATAGAATGTAGGCGTTTGCTTATTAATTTTCTCAGACAGGTTGCAGCAAACATTAGTCTTTCCAGGGAAGATTTGCCAAATCGAACTTGAGACGCAGATATAATAACAAAGTAAGAGCTCGCCTCCCCCTATGACTATTAATCTCTGCAGCGCAGTCTGTCTCGTAATGGCAGATCTCGATTAAGTTCTGCGTCACAAGAAAGTCTTTTATCTTCTTCCAAATATTTCAAAAAACAAAGGCTTTACTTAATATTATTATTTCCACACAGTTTATGTTTTCCAATCTCACTTGCTATAAGTAGTAAAAGACGGTTCTTCGGGGGGGGGGGGTTGTTAGGTAGTATCGTACAGTGGTGCCCCGCAAGACGAATGCCTCGCAAGACGGAAAACCCGCTAGACGAAAGGGTTTTCCGTTTTGGAGGTGCTTCGCAAAATGAATTTCCTATGGGCTTGCTTCGCAAGACAAAAATGTCTTGCGCGTTCCTGCGGGTTTTTTTTCTTCCCCCCCTTTTTCTAAGCCGCTAAGCCACTTATCTGCTTATCTGATAAGCCGATAAGCCACTAAAAGCCGCTAAAAGCCGCTAAAAGCCGCTAATAGTGCTAATAGCGCTAAGCCGCTAAGCCGTCAATGGGCTTGCTTCGCAAGACGAAAAAACCGCTAGACGAAGAGACTCGCGGAACGGATTAATTTCGTCTTGCGAGGCACCACTGTAGTAAGAAAACAAAAAGTTTTATTCCCCCTCCTTTCCTTTCCGTTTCAACATACCGGCTTAGCTGTTGTTCTTTGATGTTATCTTTCTTCCAATCCGTCACTCTTAGCATCTCAGTGGCTGGCTTAATTAGCAGATAAAATACCCTTTCTTCACTCGAAGCATGTCCATAAATCTTATCCAATCTTTTATCTTAAGAGATGGAACTTGGAGCGCTCAAGGAGACAGTGTCCAGGAGATCCGAGCTCACTCAAGGGCTTTCCATCCAGTGCCCTCACCCCCTCCTTCTTTTCGAACTCGGGGGTGGTTTGTGGGCAGCTGCGGATGAGGCTGCATCTTCCCTTCCACCGGGAAGAAACCTGGGAGGCTGATGACTCCCATCTCAGCCCCTTAATTACCTCATGTGAGCTGGAGAGATGGTATTGTCGGCCATCTTCCATGGCACCCCTAACAGAGCCCAGCACTTTCAGAACCTCAGGGGTGTTGTATAAAAAAACCACCCTGTGAGTTTGTGGGGGGAAAGCTGAGATATGGGAAGTAGACAAAATTGTGGAGCTGCCCAAGCCCAAGACATTGAAAGCGGTTTGCAGAATAAATTTGGACAGCTTAGCAAGGAGAACATAGGAAGCCATCAAGTGCATTTTCTATGCAAAGATATTCCTGAAAACATTAGCTTTAGATGATAAACAAAAACAAAATGAGCCATTTCTGCGTGAGGCATTGTTTACTGGGACATAGCTTTCATGGACTTCTGACTAAAATGACTGGGAGCTGTCCATCTTGATGTGGACTCTGAAAATCCTTCAAAATCTTTGAAGGGTGGGAATTATTGCTGCCAATATATTGGATTTGAAAGTTTATTCTTGGGCTTGAGTCATATTTGATCTCAGATATGCTGTGTGCAAATGAAAAAGGTTGCTACTTTTCTTGGACAGATTTCTAAAACAACCAGTGCTAATTATTTAGTATGTTTTATACTAATAGTAATAATAATAATAATAATAATAATAATAATAATAATAATAATAATTTATTTATATCCTGCCCATCTGGCTGGGTTTCCCCAGCCACTCTGGGCGGCTTCCAAACGAATATTAAAAATAATACAGCATCAGACATTAAAAACTTCCCTAAAAAGGACTTCCGGGTTGGCGCCTCCGCCAATGGCGGAGTTCCTCCGATTGGGAGGAATTTGCTCCGTGGAAATCAGGGTCTGACCACCATGGCGAAGGCGGAGACCCAGTAAAATCACAGGCGGGAGAAGCCTCTGAACGTGGGATTCGGCTGGCACCTTTTGCACCTCCCCTACTTGCGGGGAGACCCGGTTTCGGGGATCTGGAGCGACATGGGGTGAGTGGCGCGGTGCTTCGAATTGACTGCTTTTTTCATGGAGGGAAGGCGCATTGCTGTTGCTGGAGAGCCCTGACTTTTTCCTGTGGACAATTTGACTCTAAACAACTACCCATGAGTAGAACGGAAAATTGGATTTTACAAATGTCTTAATTTGGTAATTTGGTACCGAAACGGGAAGGTTTCAAACAGGAAGTCCGCCTTCCCCTTTTGTAAATAGATTGAAGCAAAGAAGCTGCAAGCTAAGGTCTTGGAAAGCCTTATGTAAAGGATTAAACCTCCATCAAATTAAAATCATTAAACCCCCCTTGGAAGCAGGAGAAGAGGGGAGAAATTTTGGATCGTGTAAACCTGCAGGAGAGAGTGATAAAAATTAAATTACCACTGCTCTGAACCTGGAACGGGCTGCCAGTAGATTGACGTTTTGGGAGAGTTCATTAACTGTGAATAAAACGTATGTTGACAGTTAGTTAAATAAGAGAAATATATTGTTTCCATTGTCCTCTTCTGTGTTTAAAAAGGAGGAAAAGTAACTTAAAATTGAAACTAACTTTACTTTTGGAACTGTGCTTGAAAGGATTGATACAAGTGGAGACTGTTTCCCTCTAGAGGGAACTTTTGAAACTGTTACAAGAGTGGAGCTGGGGAATCTCCAGCTGCAGGATAAGAGCTGTGAGAATCAAGGATTGACCTTGGACCATTTAAGAATGTCGACAGGAGAAGCCTTAGTGATTGCATTATGCAAGATAAGCTATTCGTTGGAACAGCTTCACAAAAAGACGGACGTTATGGCTACTAAAACTGATAATTTGGGACAAAAAGTGATTAATTTGGGACAAAAAGTGAGCACCAATACAGAAATTATTCAGGACTTGCTGCAGGAATCTACTTTAGCAGAACAAAATGTGGAAAAGGAGAAGGAGAAAGTTGTTGTAGCCTTACAGAGGCAAATTGAGGACTATAAGTTGAGGCCTTTTATGAGTGAATCCAGAAAAAGTCAGATTTTGAGGATCGAAGCCCAGCCTGGGTTGGAGAAGGAAAGTTGGAAAGATCCCCCCATGCAGGGATTAACTGACTTTTGGGACAGGGATCTGGGTCAGGAGGAGACTGGAGTTCTGGGGGCCTTTAGATTTGGAGGAATTTTGAAACATGCTCTGAAATACTTCATGGACGTTAGCTTCAACTATGGAAATTTGGCTGACCTGTCGAGAAGGAACAAAAGTATTGATAGGTCGGAGTTTCCCCGAGATCTGCTCTATAGCATCAAAGAATATGAAGAAGACCTGCAGAAGGGACTTGGAAAAGAGTTAAGAGCCTCGGACATAAGATCTCCAGGTTGATGGACTGTATGGAGTTGACGGAAGTGACTGGCAGAGTCCGAGACCGGGGAGAGGAGATGGTGGAAGAAGATTGGAAAACTTAGTCTATATATAGAAATATTCTAAAATTAATGAGTGATAGAAAAATGTTGGAATGAAATTTTATGGCCTTAGTAGAAATGCTATAAGGAGTTAAAATTAAATACGTATATTAATTTTAATGGAAATAAGATCAAAAATATGTTAGAAAATAGATAGAATATGATAGAAAATATGATAGAAAATAGAGAAAGATGGAAAGGAATTGCTGAAACAATTAATGGAAGTGGAATACAAAGAGGGAAGTGAGAGGAGGTCGATGAAACAAGGGAATGAAAGATAGAATATGGAAAAGGTATGATGTATGTTTTTAAATCGTTTTTGTTTTGTACTGTTTAGTTTATTGTGTTAAGGTTGTGTTTTGTATATTGTATTGTATTGCTTTTTGTTTTTTGTTTTTGTTTTTCCCCTCTTTTTTCTTTTTTGTAAGCTTTCAAAGTAATAAATATTTCTAATTCCTCTCGTGAACAAGCTTCATCTCCCAATCCAGCCCTGGATAGTGTCCCTTCTTCTGCAGGATTCTGACTGTTGGATTACCGAGATGACAGCTAACTTCCTGCTTAGTGTGATGAAGAGGAAAGCGGCACCAACTTCTTCTTTAACACCACAGCCGTAGTCGATATGCCGCACAATCGAACCTGTTTTTGCATTCTCTGTCACTCAATGTTTTAAATCCCCTGTCACTTTTGTTATCCTCGTATTCGCCTTGGACGATATCTACCTTTACCTCCCCCCCTATTTTATGCTGTTATTTCTATGTATATTATGCTATGGCCACACGGCTAATGCAATAATAAAGTTGTTGTTGTTATTATTATTATTTTTTTAAAAAAAAAACTTCCCTAAAAGGGGCTGCATTCAGTTGACTTTTAAAAGTGAAATAGTTGTTTATTGCCTTGACATCTGCTGGGAGGGCATTCCACAGGGCAGGAACCACTACCGAGAAGGCCCTCTGTCTGTTCCCTGTAACCTCACTTCTCATAGTGAGAAGAGTTAAAGTTGGGCGTTATCGGGGTGTAAGTGAGTGCAGGCATGTGTGTGAAACAAGTTCTTCCCCTGTTGTTCTTTACATTTTATGCCTCGATGCTTCTGTGTTACCGTTCTTTTCTTGCATAACTTGCCAGGAATTATTTACTAAAGAGGAGCCATCGATTTAATCAAACTCTTATTAGTTAACAGAATTCTATAAAGCAGTTTCCTTGAGAGCTCTGAACGTGAGCCTTGAAAAGCTGAAATGCTCCAAGCTGCAGAAGAGATCGGTCTCTCCCTCTCCCTCCCACACTTTTTGACTCTAAAAACAAAAGGTAGGTAAATTTTCTTGTAAATTAAACTTTCCAAGGAAAAGCAGGACTACCGAATGACAAGGAAAAGCAGGACTACCGAATCTACTCTTTCTTGCAAGAGTTCTGAGGGGCAATAAGGTATTTCATCAGATGCATGGAAACTCTTGTCACAGTTCATATTCTTTTATGGTGTCACACAGAATGCAACATTTGTGCTACCAGAGATTAATAGTTATTTTGAGGGTACTGAATGTGAATTCCCATTGTGCAAGTGGAACCCTGCTCATTCGGCATGGGATACAACCCTTAATTTATATATTGGAAAATCAAACGGAGTATTTTTCTTGTTACTATTTTGGACATACAATGTTTTCCACTAAAAGATTGTTGCATTTCTTAGCGATGAAACACAAGACTTATATAGAGAATTAAAGTGATTTTTCTGTCTTCATGGCACTTTATTTCTTTATCACTTTTAAGCCATGGATTTTATTTTTATTTAAATGTTTATAAAGCACCCATTCATCTATAATAGCACAAGGTGGTACATCTCGATGTCATGCATCATATTATATATTATGGCCTGAAATGTCCCAACAGGTATAAAAGACAAGCAACACACTGGCGACAACTTTGGTTTCCTCAGCACCCAATGGAGCCTTGAACTTCCTCCCATAACAATTCCCCGCCTCCTTATATCATGAACTGAGCCCACCCTTGCAAGTGCCATCCTTGTCAGACGCTACGTGGGAGGAGATAAATTGGCGCAGGGAGGAGACAAAAAAAGAAAGGGATATTTTGGCAGTGGTGTCTCAGTATGGGAACACCTGCCCCTACAGGGCCCATTGTATGTCGAGCCAACTCTCTGTATTATCATAGATGAAGCTGAGGGCAGCATTCCCTCCATGGAACGTCCTTGGGCACCACATTTCAGCAACAGTTTCAGCCAGAGCTGGCAATGGAAGCCAGATGGGCGGTGACCAGTACCTTTCTGTTTGCCACCCTGTGATCCTCAGGCACATCTATGGTTTGGTCCCAGGAAGCCCGGAATATACGTCATCCCAATTTCTTGAAGCTGATCAAGAACCCAGGAGGAAATGGCAAGAGTTCCCAACAGATTCCGTCTTTCATTTCCCCTGGATCCATTTCCAGGGAGCAGTTTTTGCTTCCTTCCCACCTCCCCTGAGTACAAGAATGAGTGTCAGGATAGCAGCACTGACCAAACTATGATGCCAGGCAGCATAAGGTGAGGCCAAGGGCTGCTATTTTGCATGCTGCACACATGAACTTGAGAAATAACTATATCAGGGTGAGAGAGAAAAGCCTTCTTGTGTAGGGCAAAGCCAGCTTTGAGTTGAAAGCAGCACCATTTTAAAAAACACTTAAAGCAAGGGGAAAATAATGCTTTGTGCCTCAATGATGGGTCAAGTCTCTGTACTTTAAATGATGGACCTTTATGTTGCTCACCTGTGATGGAAGAGAAGCATGGGATTCTGCTACGGGGTCTGCAAAAAGAGTAGGATTTGACAAAATGACACCTCTATTCCTTTGTGATTTCCCATTGTCATATAATAGAGGGAACTATTGAGGAGAATCAGAACTTACAGGGTTAAACAGTTCTGGGTGATGTCTCACATTCTGAGGCATGGTTATGTTCACATACGGGAATCTTTCTTTGTGTGTGAGTTACTTTCGTTTTTGGCTGAGAGACGGAAGAAAGCCTGCTCTCTCGCCGCGACTGATTTATGATGTTTTTCTTCTCCTTAAAGGCTGTTAGAGATTAGCAAGAAGCCTGTGTTCAGTCTGATTTATTATCCACACACAAGGCAACATTTTCTGCCGCTGCAGATCTCTGATAAGAGCTGCAAAGAGAGCTCAAGTTTTTTCTATCAGCACAGGCATCCATCGGCACAGGGGGAGTGTGCCGGGCGCCATCTTATTTCAGCAACTATTCCCTTCTCTTTATTCTTAGGCAGGCAATGCAACCAGCCGAGATATACCTTCTCACATACAAAGGATTTTATTTCCAGCCAGAACGGGCTTCAGTGGAGTACTTAGATTCCCTGGAGGATTTTGAAATAAGAGACAGTGATGTATTTATAGTCACTTATCCAAAATCAGGTAAGAGTACATTTTTGTAGGTTGAACCATCATTTCAATTCAACCCTGACGGATACCCACATATATCTACATATTATCTGTATTATCCTAACGCAGGTTTAAAACCAAATGCAAAATTGAGGTCAATGTGGGTAGTACGGAACTTACCTGGTTACCTGGATAATTTTGAAATAATGTGCTTGCTTATATTCACTGACTTTCAGGATTTTGTATGTGGTGGTAAAATGGTGGTTGTAAAATTCTATTCTTAAGAAATTTCATACTGTGTCCCTTTATTTCAGCATTTATCTGCCACAGTTTTGCCAATATTAACAGGGGTCCGTATCCAATGCAGTTGTGCCCTCCATTCAATAACTTCCACTTCCACACCAGAACTTCCTTCACTCTTCTCTCCCCTTGTGTCCCCAGTGTTCCCCAAATCTGCCTTGGAGGGTTGGTGGGGTGGGGAGGACACAATAACTGGGAGTGGGAGAGGAGAGAGAGGGGAAGTTCTGCATTGTATAGGCATTTAGGACTCGGGTGACATGAAGAAAGGATTCTGCAACTGCCTTTTGCCTATTATGTTTGTCCCACTGGCCATTTGACAATATTCCTGTTCCTAGAATGCATTGATTGCATTGGCAACCCGTGCAGCCAGGTCCCTAAATCTGCCTCTGCTTGCTGTGTTGATTCCCTGCCTCTCTCTCATTTCTAGCCCAGATCTCCCATTAGGTCCAGTCGTGGATGACTCTGGATTTTTGCGCTCATCTCACTCTATAGGCCGAGGGAGCCGGCGTTTGTCCGCAGACAGCTTGTGGGTCATGTGGCCAGCATGACAACCATAGATTCCGGCATATTAGGTGACTGGGCATATTAGACGACCCACCAAACTGGCAGCTGCAATTTGAGGGTTCGTCTTATAAGTCCAGTTGCTTAATACGCTGGGCAGCTCTGCGCCACGAGAAAGCCACCCGGCGCTGAGCAGAGCCCGTCGCCAGCTGCTGCTGCTTCCGAAACAGTGGGGGGGGGCAGGCTCCACACCAGGCAGTCCTCTCCCACTGCGAAGCCCGCCGTACGCCGCCAATACCCAGTGTATAATACGACCCACGATGTTTTAACCTCTTTTCCAGGGTTAAAAAGTCTTCTTATATGCGGGAATCTATGGCAAGTCGCTCCTGGAGAACCAGAGCGGCTCACAGTAATGCCATTTACCTTCCCGCTAGAGCGGTACCTATTTATCTACTTGCAGTTTTATGTGTTTTCGAACTGCTAGGTGGGCACAAGCTGGGAACGAGCAATGGGAGCTCACCCCATTGTGGGGATTCAAACCATGACCTTCTGATCAGCAAGCCCTAGGCTCTGTGGTTTAGACCACGGCACCGCCCATGTCCCCATATGAATGAAATTAAGTATGCTTATTCTCATTTATAGGCACAATATGGACTCAAAATATTTTGAGCTTGATTTATCATGAAGGCCACCGAGATGGAACGGAAAAAGTCGACTTACTAGACAGGGTTCCGTGGCTGGAGTACAATGTCCGCAATGTGGATTACGTCAGTCGTCCATCACCTCGCCTCTTTGCTTCCCATCTACCCTACTATTTAGTACCCAAAGGGTTAAGGAACAGAAGAGCAAAAGTAGGAAACAGCACATTTATTATTTGATCATATTCAATGTTTGTCTTGCCTTATTTAAATGAACATCTCAGTTTCCGTTAACATTTCTCCGTTTTTGAGGGCAGTTCATCCAGCTGCAATTCCATTGTCCATATGAATGAATAATGCTCTGTGCACCCTGAGCTTGGAATAATTCCCATGACTTCTAAACATCACAGAGTTTATGCTCCACCATAGTAAAAGTCCTGGAGGGTGTTAAGAATAAAACAGGTTCTTTTATCTGAGATTCAGTGCACTTCAGGCAGAACACAAGTAAGCAGTCAGACAACCAATATATTGGAATTTCTACATAACATTGCTTTGTTGATTAACAAGCAGAACACATAACAAGACAAGGGAACATGCACTCAGTTTCTCACACAATCACACATACACTCACCACTCTTCTGGATCGGGTGGGAGGACAGCGGGATCTTGGCTGCATCCGACACACCAACCCTCCTGAAAAGCCTGATCTTATATAGTCCTTTTTGATGCACATCTGAATATTGGCATTTCTCATTGCCTTTGACATGTTCTTGGCAGTCTTCCACCCTTAGCATGCTCTTGGCATATCTCAACTCTCATGCTTTGCACCTGGTCTTCTGTAACTTTTGGCATAGTACAATACTCATTGTTTGTAACTAGCATTGCACAGCCAGACTTTATGCTTCCTTGCAGGTACAGTACTTTTGCCAGAACATGCACATTCCATTCGCTCTTTGATCAGCACAATTTATGAATAGTTCATCAACAGCATCCATTTTATATGGTGGTCTTCAGCCATCTTGCAGCCCATTCAAAACATGGCATTCGTTGTGCGAGTACTTGGAGCTTGCAAAGCTATCAGATGCAATACGAGATAAACTTAAAAAGATGATGAAAGAAGAATGGGAATGTTTAAATAATTATCTAGGGGATAAGGGTTCAGCAAGAAAGAACTGGTTATGTTTAGAATGATACCTCATAGATAAATGTTCCCTGATACCAAGATGAGGGTTTCCTTGGAATGCAGATCGAGAGAATTGATAAGAATAATAATCTGTTGTGACCTTTCTGTGTTCTGGCTCTTCTTCCTCCTCCTCTTCTTCTTCTTCTTCTTCTTCTTCTTCTTCTTCTTCTTCTTCTTCTTCTTCTTCTTCCCCCCTTTCCCTTTTCCCTTTCCCTTTCCTTTTTTTATCATCCTTCTTCTTATGTTTTATGCCATGTACTTTGATATTTTTTGTTGTTTTTTAGCTTTTTTCATTATTATCATTATTAAGTAATTTTCTTTTGTAATTTTGGTTGTCTATATTTATATGTATTTGTTTAAAGCAAAATAAAAGTATTTTTAAAAAAGAAAAAAATGGCATTCGTTACAAGGGTGCCATCCAACAGACTTAATAAGAATAAGCTCATTTGACACCATAGGATTGCACTGTGCATGTGACATTCATGCTGCAAAAGAGGGTGAGGCTGCCAGGGCTGTAAAGCAACTTGGAAGCACCAAGAATCCACAACAAGAGATATCTGAGATCCATCCATTTATTATTTTAGGAATCGAAAGAATTTGTTGTTATTCCTGCAGGTTGTTTATGTGGCCAGAAACCCAAAGGATGTCTTGGTTTCCTTTTACCATTTTTCCAAAACTGCAGTCCAATTAGAAGAGATAGAAGATTTTGGAATTTTCATGGAGAGGTTTTTGGCTGGGAAGGGTAAGGATGAATTGCTACTCTAAAATGAATCACTCTTGTCCCTTCATCTTTATCCTTTGACAACAGATTAAAGAATTTCTCTCTGTGTTAAGGAACCTTTTCAGAATGCCATGTCTGATGCCATAGGTTACTCTGAGGAAATTCCACATCCATGCATCACAAAGCGTCTCCAACTGAGACTCCAACTACAACATTTTATTCCACTGATGACTGGTGTTCATTGATGCTGAAGGGAGGGTATAGATCTGGCCATCTCCCAAAGGAAATCAGGTGGATTTCTATGCTGTCTGCATCAGGATGCAGCAGCTACAAATCATTACAAGGTGCAGCACCTAATCCTTAATCAAGTGTAGATATTTGTGTCAAGTTAAGTGAGAAACCCAGACAGTTTCTCTAAATGTTGCAAGTATTAACTTCCACACCATATAAGGAAACTGCCAGAGTGGGAAGGAAGGGGGCTGGAGGAAGGCTAGACTGATCTCAGCCCACCCATCACTCTCTCATCGCATTGGGATGGGAAGCACAGCAGGGAGCCTTAAAATGCAGAACTTTTCTGCAAATTCCTTCTCTGAGAAAGTGTTTGATGAAGGTGGATGGTATTAATTCAGTTTCTGTTTAATGGTTTGTTCCACTGCTGGTTCTTAAAAGGATTCCTTTAAATTGTTTTAATGGAGTTTATATGTTCGTACTGCTTCTGTCTGAATGTTGTTGTTTTTTAAAGAAAGTCTGATCTACATTTTATCCCAAATCAACATTTCTCCTATCAGTATTTGGAAGTTTATGGCTGGACCATGTGGAAGGCTGGTACTCTCACAAGGATGACTTCAATATTCTGTTTCTTACCTATGAAGAAATGAAGAAGGTAAGTTATCAAAATGCTATCTAGTCTGATATTAAACATCCATCAAAACTCTCCTTTACAAAATGGAGGAAGGAAGCAATTTGATTATTCATGTGCCCTCAGCTGCTGCTTTCCCAGCTGGTCTCGCTTCCTTTCCAAAATATTTTTCAAAGCCGAGCAGGCCATGCATTTGAGTGCAGCTTTCAGACCCTAGACTGCAAAGATGCGCTGCAACCATTTCCCCTGAGGGATTATGGGGCTATAAATAAAGTGTCATGATCCCAAGCAAGATATGTCATTTCACAGGCCCTCTGATGCTGAGGAGAGATGTCACAGAACGTCCCTTGTGTCTTCAACAGGGACATTTATTTATTTACTTGTGCCCCAGAATATAAAGCATTCTGCATGGCACATGGAATAAAAGCAACAATGAAAGTGCAATATGATGCAATGCCAATTATTCCAAACTAGGCAGGTAAAGATGCAGGCTGCTTGTTTCCCCTGCTTGTAATCCTGCCTATGCCATGAGTTTTAGTCTCTAGGCTGTCAGGTTTCTCTATTGTGGATGGCCTGGCATTAAAACCACGTTCCATTTTAGGATCTGAGAAGCTGTGTCTTGAAATTATGCAACTTCCTGGGAAAGAGACTGACGGAAAAGGAGGTGGATGTTGTTGTGGATCAGGCTACATTTAATAAAATGAAAGCAGATCCCAGGGCAAACTATGAGTTCTTGCCAACAGATCTCGTCGACCACAACAAAGGACATTTTCTTCGCAAAGGTAAGTTAATGGTAGAAAAACTGATTTGGTGCTGCTTGTAGAATCCCCTACAGATTCACCTGATATTTACACTGATATGTGATAGCTACCAAGTAATGGTGATTTCATTTTTCCAGTCTTCATGAAACTCTCACTTTCTGTAATTTCCTAATTTTAGAGTTGTTCTATTATGTACTTTCCCTGTTGTTTTTTCCTTGATTATATAGGAGGTTTTCTTCACAAAGGTAAGGTAATGGTAGATCAAACTGACTTTGTGCTGCTTGCAGAATCCCTGACATTTTCACCTGACAATTGCATCTAGGGATGGAATATATCTGGAGTTGTGGATATTTATTTGACCACCACAATGCACTTTCTTTCTGTCTGCTTCCTGGGCCAGGCACTGTTGGAGACTGGAAGAACATGATGACAGTCGCACAAAGTGAAAGGTTTGACAGCGTTTTTAAGGAGAGAATGGAGAAGCTGCCCATCAAGTTCTGCTGGGACATCCATGAGGAATCATGAGTCTGCCTTCAGCCTGGAAGGATGAAATAAAGTGCACTATATGCATTTAATCCAGCTGTATTTATAAGATTCAGCAGAATACTTTCATGAGGCTTAATAGTTTCCTAATGTTCAAATATGTGCATTAATTTTTTAAAAACACCACAATAAAATTACATTTGTACTGTCCGCTTCTTCTCTTTCTACATTCCAACATGTCCTAATTTCTGACCCCATGTGCAAATGTTAAGGAATCCCAGGATATCTATTGGGATTAGAAATTGTGTTTTAATTTGGCAATGTTATAATGAGGTTACCATAGGATTATTGTAATTGAAATTTAATAAAAAATATTCTTAAAATAAGCAAACTAACCAACTATTGGTGTCCCAGATGCACTGGCGGAGGAAGCGGGGTGTGGGCCACCCCGGAAGTCATTCCTGAGGGGGGGGTCACATTACTGTGCTGCCCCCCAAAAATATGCTCACCGCTTTCCGTGGATGGCGCCCCCCTGATATGCTCACCCCACGCCCGGGTGCCAGAGCAACTACCTCTGCTTCTGCCCAGACGGCAATGTAAATCATCCGACTCACTCATGTCATCTATTTATTTGTTGTTTGTGGAATTCAACTACACGCTCTTCCAATCATACCATCAGGACAAACATTCCAGCCTGCTGGCTGGCACAACCCCTCCTCACCTTCATTCCTTCTGCACTGTTCTTGGGGTTCTCCTGACCCCCCCTCAGAGTCAATTTTGAGGGTGCGTGGGGAATATGTGGGAAGAAGTGGGGGAAATGGACTGTGTATGTTTGATGCCCATAGCAATCTCCTTCATGGGTCAGATTGAAAAGGAGGAATTTCCATCGGGATCATGGAGTGGAGAGAAAGGGTTAAAGCAAATTTTGGATGCCATCCTGTTGCATGCCACCCCAATTTTGAGCAGTGCAAGATCCCAGGGGTTCTAAGTGCTCTGAGGTACGGGAGGTAGACAAAGTTGTGGAGCTGCCCAAGCCCAAGACATTGAAAGTGTTTTGCAGGATAAATTTGGACAGTTTAGCAAGGGGAATACAGGAGGGCATCAAGTGTATTTTTTATGCAAAGTTATTCCTGAAAACATTAGCTTTAGATGATAAACAAAAACAAAATGAGCCATTTCTGCATGTGGCATTGTTTACTGTGAAATAGCTTTCATGGAATTTTGACTAAAATGACTGGCAGCTGTCCATCTTGATGTGGACTCTGAAAATACCTCAAAATCTTTGAAGGGTGGGAAAGATTGCTCCAATATATTGGATTAGGAATTGGTAGAGACCTTAACGTCAGGTACCAACACGCCGTCCCTACACTCCTGTACAGCCCCATACTTCGCCCGGTGCGTGTTGGCCCTCTGTTTCCAAGCCCACCGCGGGAGCCCCGAAGCCACTTCTCCAAAACCCCAATAAAGTTCCATTGAGTTACCCGACTCATCATCAGAACCCGAAGATGACGTACCAGTATAGGATGAAGAAGTGTCATCCCTTCTCCGTTTGGCATGCTTCCGGGAAGACCTCCTGCGGCGACGTTTTCCGCCTGAAGACCTCCTGGCAGGAACTGGTAAACTGTCTTCAATAGAAGACTCAGAATCAAGATTCGGTTGTGCTAAACTTGGAGCTGTTGGAGAGGAAACAACACGTGAGAGGCCAGAACCCGACGCCACTTCAGCAGGAGGCTGGACAATCCCGCCTCGACAGATAGAAGATGCCGAAGGGTTCCTCCTCCCTGAGGCCCTCCCGGAGGAATGACTTGGCCTCCGCAAACGGCCGCGAGCAGCAGGTAAGTAATGGGGCTGGGTTAATTGGGAATCAACTCCAACGCCCCCAGCTGACATCCCTTCTTCCCCATTCCCGCTAGATGCCGATGAAACCGGTTACGACGCCCCCACTGGGTGAGGTGGCCTTGCAGACGTGGAAGGCTGACTGGAGCATTGTTGAAGAAAACCGTCCATATCAGCCGCAAAGCGAGACAAGGCTGCTGGATCACTGGCCATGCTTGCCACCAAGGACTGTACCCGCCCCACCGGCTGTCTCGGAGCAGGTGAGCGCAGCACCTGGGATGGGCCTCTAATAGGCCGTTTTGCGGTGGTAGATGGGCCAGGGCAGGCTGAAGCTTTCTTTGGAGCCATACCTGCTAGTTCGGAGACAAAATGAAAAGTCAAAGAAAGTTCACAAATTTAACAGACAAGAAGACTATCAAACTTCAGAGGATAATTGGCAACAGCTGGCCAAACACCTTCTAACACCGAAGCACCACTGTAGTCCTTAACAGAACCAAATATAATAATTAATTAACTCGTGCCTAAATAATAACTAAATGAAATAAAATACTACTTAAATTAAATCAAGGAGCGAATAAATATCTATTATAAGGTCAGTGCACCTCCTCAGGCTGGCCAGCAGAAAGCACTAGCAGTTTCAAGTTCAATGGGAGGAGGTGCAGTACCAGGCTAAGCCACCAGGTAGACTGAAGACCCTGTGGATAGAATCAATTTACAATGAAAACAAACCAAAAGTAATACTTGCTTACTAATTCCCAAATGGATCTAGTTAAATTAACAGGCTATATAAAGGTGAATTAAAGCAAGGTGCAAATGCGTGGGTCAACCAGAAGGTGGCTCTAGTTGGCCTGGTCAATTAAACAGGGGAAGATGCAGTGTAGCACTGAGCCACTGGGGGAGCTGACACGCAGGCAAGCTGCAATAGCTCCAAACGGCCACTAGAGGGCCAGCAAGCAGTCAGGAGACAAAACGCAGGCACTCACATACGCGCCACGTGCAAAATCAAAATGGAGGACCCCAAATGATCCAGCAAAATCCTCCACGGGTTGAATACAGGCCGTGCCAAGGCCTCAGAGGCCTGCGTGGACCACGAGTACACTGACGCACAAAGACCACTGTTGATATTGGCTGTTGCTTGTGTAAAGAAACAAGTTCTTCCTCTGTTGTTCTTTACATTTTGTGCCTCGATGCTCCTGTGTTATCGTTCTGTTCTTGCATAACTTGCCAGGAATTATTTACTAAAGAGGAGCCATCGATTTAATCAAACTCTTATTAGTTAACAGAATTCTATAAAGCAGTTTCCTTGAGAGCTCTGAACTTGAGCCTTGAAAAGCTGAAATGCTCCAAGCTGCAGAAGAGATCGGTCTCTCCCTCTCCCTCCCACACTTTTTGACTCTAAAAACAAAAGGTAGGTAAATTTTCTTGTAAATTAAACTTTCCAAGGAAAAGCAGGACTACCGAATGACAAGGAAAAGCAGGACTACCGAATCTACTCTTTCTTGCAAGAGTTCTGAGGGGCAATAAGGTATTTCATCAGATGCATGGAAACTCTTGTCACAGTTCATATTCTTTTATGGTGTCACACAGAATGCAACATTTGTGCTACCAGAGATTAATAGTTATTTTGAGGGGACTGAATGTGAATTCCCATTGTGCAAGTGGAACCCTGCTCATTCGGCATGGGATACAACCCTTAATTTATATATTGGAAAATCAAACGGAGTATTTTTCTTGTTACTATTTTCGACATACGTTTTCCACTAAATGATTGTTGCATTTCTTAGCGATGAAACACAAGACTTATATAGAGAATTAAAGTGATTTTTCTGTCTTCATGGCACTTTATTTCTTTATCACTTTTAAGCAATGGATTTTATTTTTATTTAAATGTTTATAAAGCACCCATTCATCTATAATAGCACAAGGCGGTATATCTCGATGTCATGCATCATATTCTATATTACGGCCTGAAATTTCCTAACAGGTATAAAAGGCCTGGCGACAACTGGCGACAACTTTGGTTTCCTCAGCACCCAATGGAGCCTTGAACTTTCTCCCATAACAATTCCCCTCCTCCTTATACCATGCACTGAGCCCACGCTTGCAAGTGCCTTCCTTGTCAGACGCTACGTGGGAGGAGAGAAATTGGCACAGGGAGGAGGCAAAAAAAGAAGAAGAAAGATCTATTCTGGCAGTGGTGTCTCAGTATGGGAACACCTGCCTAACAGGGCCCATTGTATGTGTAGCCAACTCTCTGTATTATCATACATGAAGCTAAGGGCAGCATTCCCTCCATGGAACGTCCTTGGGCACCACATTCCAGCAGCAGTTTCAGGCAGAGCTGGCAAGGGAAGCCAGATGGGCGGTGAAGAATACCTTTCTCTTTGCCACCCTGCGGTCCCCAGGCACATCTGTGGTTTGGTCCCAGGAGGCCCGGAAAATACGTCACCCCAATTTCTTGAGGTGAACCCAGGAGGAACCCAAGAACCCAGGAGGAATTGGCAAGAGTTCCCAACAGAGTCTGTCTTTCATTTTCCCTGGATCCATTTCCAGGGAGCAGTTTTTGCTTCCTTCCCACCTCCCCTGAGTACAAGAATGAGTGTCAGGATAGCAGCACTGACCAAACTATGATGCCAGGCAGCTTAAAGTGAGGCCAAGGGATGCTATTTTGCCTGCTGCACACATGCAGTTGAGAAATAACTATTTCAGGGTGAAAGAGAAAAGCCTTATTGTGTAGGGCAAAGCCAGCTTTGAGTTAAAAGCAGCACCATTTTAAGAAACACTTAAAGCAAGGGGGAAATAATGCTTTGTGCCTCAATGATGGGTCAAGTCTCTGTTCTTTAAATGATGGACCTTTATGTTGCTCACCTGTGATGGAAGAGAAGCATGGGATTCTACTACGGGGTCTGCAAAAAGAGTAGGATTTGACAAAATGACAACTCTATTTCTTTGTGATTTCCCATTGTTGCATAATAGAGGGAACTATTCTCTTCTCTTTATTCTTAGGCAGGCAATGCAACCAGCCGAGATATACCTTCTCACATACAAAGGATTTTATTTCCAGCCAGAATGGGCTTCAGTGGAGTACTTAGATTCCCTGGAGGATTTTGAAATAAGAGACAGTGATGTATTTATAGTCACTTATCCAAAATCAGGTAAGAGTACATTTTTGTAGGTTGAACCATCATTTCAATTCAACCCTGACGGATACCCACATATATCTACATATTATCTGTATTATCCTAACGCAGGTTTAAAACCAAATGCAAAATTGAGGTCAATGTGGGTAGTACGGAACTTACCTGGTTACATAAAGGTGAACTGGGCCATGTTTTGTTTTGTTTTAAAAAAAGAGATGAAATGAGTTTCCACCAGTGTCAACCTGTATGAGGTTTGGAAAACAAGATAAATACACAGGGGTCTGTATCCAATGCAGTTGTGCCCTACATGCAATAACTTCCACTTCCACCCAGAACTTCCTTCACTCTTCTCTCCCCTTGTGTCCCCAGTGTTCCCCAAATCTGCCTTGGAGGGTTGGTGGGGTGGGGAAGACCTAATAACTGGGAGTGGGAGAGGAGAGAGAGGGGACGTTCTGCATTGTATAGGCATTTAGGACTTGGGTGACATGAAGAAAGGATTCTGCAACTGCCTTTTGCCTATTATGTTTGTCTCATTGGCCATTTGTCAACATTCCTGTTTCTGGAATACACTGATAAAAAAATCATAGTTTGAATGTGCTGAATCAAAGTACTTTGGAGAATCAGACAACCTTTTTTTTATTCCATGGACTTTGTCTATCATTTGTATAATGTGCTGTGAAGAATCTGGAATAGAGTTTTTGGTAGCTTTCTGAACAATAAAGGACCTTATTAGCAAATATTGTTCTGTCTTCCCAAATCCTCAAATTCTGTGAAACCTTTAGGTGAACTTCGCATTTCTCATCCACAATGGAAATGAAGCCTTGGTCAATGTTCCTCATTCACCCTTTGCTGCCCCTATTTCAGTGGTGGTCTGTGTGACACCAAAATTTGGTGCCCCCCCACCTCTCACCTTCTATTTGACATCATAGTGTTGGCAACCTGTGTAGCCAGGTCCCTAAATCTGCCTCTGCTTGCTGTGTTGATTCCCTTTCTCTCTCTCATTTCTTTTCAGTGTTGCAATTCAGATAGTAAGCTCCATGATGCAGAGTCATGTTGTTTTCAGTTATTTCACTCTTTAAAGCACTAAGTACATTCATGATAATGAATGAATGAAATTAAAGTAAAGGTAAAGGTATCCCTGCACCGTTAGGTCCAGTCGTGGATGACTCTGGGGTTTTGCGCTCATCTCGCTCTATAGGCCGAGGGAGCTGGCGTTGGTCTGCAGACAGCTTCCGGGTCATGTGTCCAGCAAGACAAAGCCGCTTCTGGCAAACCAGAGTGGCTCAAAGAAATGCCAGCTACTTTCCTGTCGGAGCGGTACCTATTTATCTACTGTCACTTTGATGTGCTTTTGAACTGCTAGGTGGGCACGAGCTGGGACCCGTTGCGGGGATTTGAACCATGACCTTCTGATTGGCAAGCCCTAGGCTCTCTGGTTTAGACCGCAGTGCCACCCGCATCCCCATATGAATGAAATTAAGTAAACTTATTCTCGTTTATAGGCACAATATGGACCCAAAATATTTTGAGCTTGATTTATCATGAAGGTCACCGAGATGGAACCGAAAAAGTCGACTTACTAGACAGGGCTCCGTGGCTGGAGTACAATGTCCGCAATGTGGATTACGTCAGTCGTCCATCACCTCGCCTCTTTGCTTCCCATCTACCCTACTATTTAGTACCCAAAGGATTAAGGAACAGAAGAGCAAAAGTAGGAAACAGCACATTTATTATTTGATCATATTCAATGTTTGTCATGCCTTCTTTAAATGAACATCTCAGTTTCCGTTAACATTTCTCTGATTTTGAGGGCATCCAGCTGCAATTCCTTTGTCCATATGAATGAGTAATGCTCTGTGCACCCTGAGCTTGGAATAATTCCCATGACTTCTAAACATCACAGAGTTTATGCTCCACCATAGTAAAAGTCCTGGAGGGTGTTAAGAATAAAACAGGTTCTTTTATCTGAGATTCAGTGCACTTCAGGCAGAACACAAGTAAGCAGTCAGACAACCAATATATTGGAATTTCTACATAACATTGCTTTGTTGATTAACAAGCAGAACACATAACAAGACAAGGGAACATGCACTCAGTCACTCACACAATCACACATACACTCACCACTCTTCTTCTGGATCGGTGGGCAGACAGCGGGATCCCAGCTGCGTCCGACACACCAGCCCTCCAGAAAAGCCTGATCTTATATAGTCTTTTTTGATGCACATCTGAATATTGGCATTTCTCATTGCCTTTGACATGTTCTTGGCAGTCCTCCACCCTTGACATTTTCTTGGCATATCACAACTCTCATGCTTTGCACCTGGTCTTCTGTAACTTTTGGACCAGTACGATACTCATTGTTTGTAACTAGCATTGCACAGCCAGTCTTTATGTTTCCTTGCAAGTACAGTACTTTTGCCAGAACATGCACATTCCATTCGCTCTTTGATCAGCACAATTTATGAATAGTTCATCAACAGCATCCATTTTATATGGTGGTCTTCAGCCATCTTGCAGCCCATTCAAAACATGGCATTCATTGTACGAGTACTTGGAGCTCGCAAAGCTGACAGATGCACTAAGAGATAAACCTAAAAAGATGATGAAAGAAGAATGGGAATGTATAAATAATTATCTAGGGGATAAGGGTTCAACAAGAAAGACCAGGTTATGTTTAGAATGATACCTCATAGAGAAATGTTCCCTGATACCAAGATGAGGGATTCCTTGGAATGCAGATAGAGAGAATTGATAAGAATAATGATCTGTTGTGACCTTGATGGAAGCGTACAGTAGATGAGCCTTTCTGTGTTCTGGCTCTTCTTCTTCTTCTTCTTCTTCTTCTTCTTCTTCTTCTTCTTCTGTCATGTACTTTGATATTTTTTGTTGTTTTTTAGCTTTTTTCATTATTATCATTATTAAGTAATCTTCTTTTGTAATTTTGGTTGTCTATATTTATATGTATTTGTTTAAAGCAAAATAAAAGTATTTTTAAAAAAGAAAAAAATGGCATTTGTTACAAGGGTGCCATCCAACAGACTTAATAAGAATAAGCTCATTCGACACCATAGGATTGCACTGTGCATGTGACATTCATGCTGCAAAAGAGGGTGAGGCTGCCAGGGCTGTAAAGCAAATTGGAAGCACCAAAAATCCACAAGAAGAGATATCTGAGATCCATCCATCCATTTATTATTTTAGGAATCGAAAGAATTTGTTGTTATTCCTGCAGGTTGTTTATGTGGCCAGAAACCCAAAGGATGTCTTGGTTTCCTTTTACCATTTTTCCAAAACTATAGTCAAATCAGAAGAAGTAGAAGATTTTGGAATTTTCATGGAGAGGTTTTTGGCTGGCAAGGGTAAGGATGAATTGCTACTCTAAAATGAATCACTCTTATCCCTTCATCTTTATCCTTTGACAGCAGATTAAAGAATTTCTCTCTGTGTTAAGGAACCTTTTTAGAATGCCATGTCTGATGCCATAGGTTACTCTGAGGAAATTCCACATCCATGCATCACAAAGTGTCTCCAACTGAGACTCCAACTACACCATTTTATGCCACTGATGACTGGTGCCCATTGTCGCCGAAGGGAGGGTATAGATCTGGCCAACTCCCAAAGGAAATCAGGTGGATTTGTATGCTGTCTGCATCAGGATGCAGCAGCTACAAATCATTACAAGGTGCAGCACCTAATCCTTAATCAAGTGTAGAAATTTGTGTCAAGTTAAGTGAGAAACCCAGACAGTGTCTCTAAATGTTGCAAGTATTAACTTCCACACCATATAAGGAAACTGCCAGAGTGGGAAGGAAGGGGGCTGGAGGAAGGCTAGACTGATCTCAGCCCACCCATCACTCTCCCATCACCTTGGGTTGGGAAGCACAGCAGGGAACCTTAAAATGCAGAACTTTTCTGCAAATTCCATCTCTGAGAAAGTGTTTGATGAAGGTGGATGGTATTAATTCAGCTTCTGTTTAATGGTTTGTTCCACTGCTGGTTCTTAAAAGGATTCCTTTAAATTTTTTTAATGGAGTTTATATGTTCGTACTGCCTCTCTCTGAATGTTTTTTTTTTTAAAAAAAAAAAATCTGATCTACATTTTATGCCAAATCAACTTCTCTCACATCAGTATTTGCAAGTTTATGGCTGGACCATGTGGAAGGCTGGTACTCTCACAAGGATGACTTCAATATTCTGTTTCTTACCTATGAGGAAATGAAGAAGGTAAGTTATCAAAATGCTACCCAGTCTGATATTAAACATCCATCAAAACTCTCCTTTACAAAATGGAGGAAGGAAGCAATTTGATTATTCATGTGCCCTCAGCTGCTGCTTTCCCAGCTGGTCTCGCTTCCTTTCCAAAATATTTTTCAAAGCCGAGCAGGCCATGCATTTGAGTGCAGCTTTCAGACCCTAGACTGCAAAGATGCGCTGCAACCATTTCCCGTGAGGGATTATGGGGCTAATAATAAAGTGTCATGATCCCAAGCAAGATATGTCATTTCACAGGCCCTCTGATGCTGAGGAGATGTCACAGAACGTCCCTTGTGTCTGCAACAGGGACATTTATTTACTTGTGGACTTTGAGCTGCCCCGGACTATAAAGCTTTCTGCATGGCTCATGGAATAAAAGCAACAATGAAAGTATAATGCAATGGCAATTATTACAAATTAGGCAAAGAAAGATGCAGGCTGCTTGTTTCCCCTGCTTGTAATCCTGCCTATGCCATGAGTTTTAGTCTCTAAGCTGTCAGGTTTCTCTATTGTGGATGGCCTGACATTAAAACCACGTTCCATTTCAGGATCTGAGAAGCTGTGTCTTGAAATTATGCAACTTCCTGGGAAAGAGACTGACGGAAAAGGAGGTGGATGTTGTTGTGGATCAGGCTACATTTAATAAAATGAAAGCAGATCCCAGGGCAAACTATGAGTTCTCTCCACCAGATCTCATCGACCACAGCAAAGGACATTTTCTTCGTAAAGGTAAGTTAATGGTAGAAAAACTGATTTGGTGCTGCTTCTAGAATCCCCTACAGATTCACCTGATATTTACACTGATATGTGATAGCTACCAAGTAATGGTGATTTCATTTTTCCAGTCTTCATGAAACTCTCACTTTCTGTAATTTCCTAATTTTAGAGTTGTTCTATTATGTACTTTCCCTGTTGTTTTTTTCTTGTTTAAATAGGAGGTTTTCTTCACAAAGGTAAGGTAATGGTAGATCAAACTGACTTTGTGCTGCTTGCAGAATCCCTGACATTTTCACCTGACAATTGCATCTAGGGATGGAATATATCTGGAGTTGTGGATATTTATTTGACCACCACAATGCACTTTCTTTCTGTCTGCTTCCTGGGCCAGGCACTGTTGGAGACTGGAAGAACATGATGACAGTCGCACAAAGTGAAAGGTTTGACAGCGTTTTTAAGGAGAGAATGGAAAAGCTGCCCATCAAGTTCTGCTGGGACATCCATGAGGAATCATGAGTCTGCCTTCAGCCTGGATGGATGAAATAAAGTGCACTATATGCATTTAATCCAGCTGTATTTATAAGATTCAGCAGAATACTTTCATGAGGCTTAATAGTTTCCTAATGTTCAAATATGTGCATTAATTTTTTAAAAACACCACAATAAAATTACATTTGTACTGTCCGCTTCTTCTCTTTCTACATTCCAACATGTCCTAATTTCTGACCCCATGTGCAAATGTTAAGGAATCCCAGGATATCTATTGGGATTAGAAATTGTGTTTTAATTTGGCAGTGTTATAATGAGGGTACCATTGGACTATTGTAATTGAAATTTAATAAAAAATATTCTTAAAATAAGCAAACTAACCAACTATTGGTGTCCCAGATGCACTGGCGGAGGAAGCGGGGTGTGGGCCACCCCGGAGGCCATGCCTGAGGGGGGGGTCACATTACTGTGCTGCCCCCCCCCCAAAGATGCTCACCGCTTGCCGTGGGCGGCGCCCTCCCTGATATGCTCACCCCGCGCCCGGGTGCCAGTGCAACTACCTCTGCTTCTGCCCAGACGGCAATGTAAATCATCCGACTCACTCATGTCATCTATTTATTTGTTGTTTGTGGAATTCAACTTCACACTCTTCCAATCATACCATCAGGACAAACATTCCAGCCTGCTGGTTGGCACAACCCCTCCTCACCTTCATTCCTTCTGCACTGTTCTTGGGGTTCTCCTGACCCCCCTCAGAGTCAATTTTGAGGGTGCGTGGGGAATATGTGGGGAGAAGTGGGGGAAATGGACAGTGTATGTTTGATGCCCATAGCAATCTCCTTCATGGGTCAGATTGAAAAGGAGGAATTTCCATCGGGATCATGGAGCAGAGAGAAAGGGTTAAAGCAAATTTGGATGCCATAGAACCTGGATCAGAAGTTCCCACTGCTACTTTTAAATCTTAAGAAATGATGTTATGAGTTCCATGGAGACATCACAGAGGGACTGGTTGGATCCTGAAAATCAATGGGAGGAGCTCAGGAAGGTGGAGCTGAATAAACCTGGGGAAGGTCTTAGCCAGATGTAAGTGGTGAAATGAGGATCCCAAGAAGCGTCTGAGCCCAGGGAGAAGGCCAGTAGTCTAGAGGACAGAGAGGCACCAAGCGGGTTGGCAGAAAAATGTTCTGCCCCTGTAACATTGGACATTCCAAGCCAGGCACCACCTGCTGTGGAACAAGCTTGGGGCCTCTTCCAGTCAGCAAGAAGCCTTCTCCTTCAGGGGAGAGGCCAAATGTAAATTGGATGCTGAGCCATTGCCAATGCTGCCTCCATCTCCAAGGGCACACAGATGCTAACACATGCAAAAATCCTTGCAGACCCAACCCACCTGTAGGGATGCTTGTTTGTTTGCTTGTCTCCTTAGAGAGCTTAGGCCCCAGGTATTCTTGGAACAGGGCCCAAGCACGGGACATATGAAGGGAGAAGGCTGCACTTTGCCACATCCTGAAGGTCTAGGAAAATTTAGCCCAGGGTCCAACCTAGGCCTGAGAGCAGCAGTCAAACACATCAGGCCCTGGGCAAGGTCTCAGGAGCTGAGAGGGGCACATCACTAGTGCCATCCTGACCCCACTGCCCATCTCTGAGAAACTGGGCTGGAGCTGACAGCAAAGCAGTGAAGAAGCCCTCTGCATCCTACCCCCACAATCTATGTCAAGAAAGACTTCTTATGCCATCTTGCTGCATGCCACCCCAATTTTGAGCAGTGCAATATTCCAGGGGTTCGAAGTGCTCTTTCTCTCAAAAAGGGTATGTGACTATTCCATAGTCACATACTATGGAATACTATGTAATACTGCATTTATTTGTTAAACGCACAAAGACCACTGTTGATGTTGGCTGTTGCTTGTGTAAAGAAACAAGTTCTTCCCCTGTTGTTCTTTACATTATCGGCCTCTATGCACCTGTGTTACCTTTCTTTTCTTGCATAACATGCCAGGAATGATTTACTAAGGAGGAGCCATCAGTTTAATCAAACTCTTATTAGCTCTTGGAATTCTATAAAGCAGTTTCCTTGAGAGCTCTGAACGTGAGCCTTGAAAAGCTGAAATACTCCAAGGGAGAGAGAGGGAGAGACCGATCTCTTCTCTCTCCCACACTTTTTGACTCTAAAAACAAAAGGTAGGTAAATTTTCTTAAAAATTAAACTTTCCAAGGAAAAGCAGGACTACTGAATGACAAACAACTAATCTACTCTTTCTTGCAAGAGTTCTGAGGGCAACAAGGTATTTCATCAGATGCATGGAAACTCTTGTCACAGTTCATATTCTTTTCTGGTGTCAAACAGAGTGCAACATTTGTGCTACCAGAGATTAATACCATATTTTTCACTCTATAAGACACACCAGACCACAAGACACACCTTGTATTTGGAATAGGAAAACAAGAAAAAAAATATTCTGAATCTCAGAAGCCAGAACTGCAAGAGGGATCGCTGCGCAGTGAAAGCAGTGATCCCTCTGGCTGTTGTGGCTTCTGGGATAGCTGTGCAGCTTGCATTCGCTCCATAAGACGCACACACATTTCCCCTAACATTTTAGGAGGGAAAAAGTGAGTCTTATAGAGCAAAAAATACGGTAGTTATTTTGAGGGGACTGTATGTGAACTCCCATTGTGCAAGTGGAACCCTGCTCATTCGGCATGAGATACAACCCTTAATTTATATATTGGAAAATATATTTTGTACATACAATGTTTTCCACTATACGATTGTTGCATTTCTTACCGATGAAACACAAGACTTATATAGAGAATTAAAGGGATTTTCAGGCTTCATGGCACTTTATTTATCAATTATAAACAAAGGATTTTATGGTTATTCTTATTTATTTATTTAAATGTTTATAAAACACCCATTCATCTAAAATATCACAAGGTGGTATTAAACTTTCTCCCATAATAATTCCTCACCTCCTTATACCATTCACTGAGCCCACCCTAGCAAGTGCCTTCCTTGTCAGACGCTACGTGGGAAGAGAGAAATTGGCGCAGGGAGGAGACAAAAAAAGAAAGAGCTATTTTGGCAGTGGTGTCTCAGTATGGGAACACCTGCCCCTACAGGGCCCATTGTATGTGTAGCCAACTCTCTGTATTATCATAGATGAAGCTGAGGGAAGCATTCCCTCCATGGAACGTCCTTGGGCACCACATTTCAGCAGCAGTTTCAGCCAGAGCTGGCAATGGAAGCCAGATGGGTGGTGACCAATAACTTCCTCTTTGCCACCCTGTGGTCCCCAGGCACATCTTTGGTTTGGCCCCAGGAAGCCCGGAAAATACGTCACCCCAATTTCTTGAAGCTGATCAAGAACCCAGGAGGAATTGGCAAGAGTTCCCAACACATTCCGTCTTTCATTTCCCCTATATCAATTTACAGGGAGCAGTTGTGCTTCCTTCCAACCTCCCCTGAGTACAAGAATGAGTGTCAGGATAGCAGCACTGACCAAACTATGACACCAGGCAGCATAAAGTGAGACCAAGGGCTGCTATTTTGCATGCTGCACACATGCACTTGAGAAATAACTATGTCAGGGTAAAAGAGAAAAGCCTTATTGTGTAGGGCAAAGCCAGCTTTAAGTTGATAGCAGACCATTTAAAAAAACATTTGAAGCGGGGGGGGGGAATGCTTTGTTGCCTCAATGATGGGTCAAGTCTCTGTTCTTTAAATGATGGATCTTTATGATGCTCACCTGTGGTCTGCAAGAGGAGTAGGATTTGACAAAATGACACCTCTATTTCTTTGTGATTTCCCATTGCGTGGCTATTCCCGCCCCCTCCCAGATAATGGAATAAATAAAAACACAGGACACAGAATTTAGGTTAATGGGCGAAAAATGGCCACAATTTATTGATTACAGGTAAGAGCAGTATTGGCTTTAGGCATTGGCCCTATCAGACTAACCGGTATAACCAGGAAGGGTTAAGCACCAACAGGCGGAGCCCCTAGATGCACATCCCTGGGCGCTCCCCGAGGGGTTACCGCTCAGGAGCGCGCTTTAGGCCCTAGCCTCCATAGGTTTCAGACGAGGCGACACCCCCCCAGAGTCCTTTAAGAACTACCCATCAGCATTTGGGGGAGGTGATGGCATTCCTCCCCCATCTCATTTGCATAATAATACCCCTGCCAATGCCTAACCGCCAAAACCAAAGTGTTGTGACGTTTGCTACGAGGTAGGCGAAAAAACCAAGTGGCTTCCAAATATAGCCAATTAGCCAAATGGAAAAACTCCTACCTTGCGGCGACCAGCCGAAGCCTATAGCAAAGTCCCAATGAGAAATTAAAGGGTGGGAGGGAGGGAAACCGCAGCTGCTGAAAGGAAAAGAAAGGGGCGAGAATGGGCTGCCCGGACCTTAAATGCCCCTTACTAGTCCCGCCCCCGCCGCCAGCTGATTGGCTGGCACGGTGAATAATGAATACTGATGAACCCGGGATTTCCTTGGTCCTGCGGGGCTGCAGCCAGCCCCGCGAGAGTGTGAATGGGGCGTGAGCCCGCAAACCCCCTCCCCCTCTGGATGTCGGGAGTGGCATTGTCACATAATAGAGGTAACTATTCCCTTCTATTTATTCTTAGAGAAGCAATGCAACCAGACGAGAAATGCCTTTTCACTTACAAGGATGTTATTTCCAGCCAGATTTGGCTTCAGCGGAGTACTTAGATTCCCTGGAGGATTTTGAAATAAGAGACAGTGATGTATTTTTAATCACTTATCCAAAATCAGGTAAGAGTACCTTTTCATAGGAAGAACCATCATTTCAATTCAACCCTGTTGGATACCCACATATATCTACATAGTATCTGTATTATCCTAACACAAGTTTAAAACCAAATGCAAAATTGAGGTCAATGTGGGTAGTATGAAACTTACCTGGTTACATAAAGGTGAACTGGGCCATGTTTTGTTTTGTTTCAAAAAAAGAGATGAAATAATGAGTTTTCCACCAGTGTCAACCTGTTTGAGGTTTTGAAAACAACATAAATACACATCAAAAACATTCAAATTTGGTTGCAAGGGATTTCTTGCATTCACTGACTTTTAGGATTTTGTATGTGTTTGTCAAATAGAGTTGATAAATTCTTTTCTTAAAAACTTTTCATCCTGTGTCTCTTTATTTCAGCATTTATCTGCCACAGTTTTGCCAATAATAACAGGGGTTCGTATCCAATGCAGTTGTGCCCTCCATGCAATAACTTCCACTTCCACACCAGAACTTCTGTCACTCTTCTCTCCCCTTGTGTCCCCAGTGTTCCCCAAATCTGCCTTGGAGGGTTGGTGGGGTGGGGAAGACCCAATAACTGGGAGTGGGAGAGGAGAGAGGGGGGAAGTTCTGCATTGTATAGGCATTTAGGACTTGGGTGACATGAAGAAAGGATTCTGCAACTGCCTTTTGCCTATTATGTTTGTCCCACTGGCCACTTGTCAACATTTCTCTTCCTAGAATGCACTGATAAAAAATCATGGTTTGAATCCACTGAATCAAAGTACAGTGGTACCTCAGGTTAAGAACTTAATTCGTTCTGGAGGTCTGTTCTTAACCTGAAACTGTTCTTAACCTGAAGCACCAATTTAGCTAATGGGGTCTCCTGCTCCTGCCGCACTGCCGCTGCCCAATTTCTGTTCTCTTCCTGAAGCAAAGTTCTTAACCCGAGGGATTATTTCTGCATTAGTGGAGTCTGTAACCTGAAGTGTAACCCAAGGTACCACTGCACTTTGGAGAACAGATAACTTTTTTAAAATTTCCTAGACTTTGAATATCATTTGTATAATGTTCTGGGAAGAATTTGGAATAGAGTTTTTGTTGGCTTTCTGAACAATAAAGGAACTTATTAGCAAATTTTGTTCTGTCTTCCCAAATCCTCAAATTCTATGAAGCCTTTAGCTGAAATTCCCTCTTTCATCCTCAATGGAAATGAAGCCTAGGTCAATCTTCCTCATTCACCCATTGCTGTCCCTATTTCAGTGTTGGTCTGTGTGACACCAAAATGTAGTGCCCCCCACCTCTCACCTTCTATTTGACATCATAGTATTGGCAGCCCATGCAGCCAGGTCCCTAAATCTGCCTCTGCTTGCTGTGTTGATTCCCTTCCTCTCTCTCATTTCTTTTCAGTGTTGCAATTCAGATAGTAAGCTCCATGATGCTGAGACATGTTGTTTTCAGTTATTTCACTCTTTAAAGTACTAAGTACATATACTTAGTATAACGAATGAAATTAAAGTAAAGGTAAAGGTATCCCTGGACCGTTAGGTCCAGTCGCGGACGACTCTGGGGTTGCGCACTCATCTCGCTCTATAGGCCGAGGGAGCCAATGTTTGTCCACAGACAGCTTCCAGGTCATGTGGCAAAGTAGAGCAGCTCACAGAAATGCTGTTTACTTTCCTGTCGGAGTGGTACCTATTTATCTACTTGCAGTTTTATGTGTTTTCGAACTGCTAGGTGGGCACAAGCTGGGACCGAACAATGGGAGCTCACTCTGTCGCGGAGATTCGAACTGCCGACCTTCTGATTGGCAAGCCCTATGCTCTGTGGTTTAGACCACAGGGCCACCCATGTCCCTATATAAATGAAATTAAGTATGCTTATTCTCATTTATAGGCACAATATGGACTCAAAATATTTTGAGCTTGATTTATCATGAAGGCCACCGAGATGGAACTGAAAAAGTCGACTTACTAGACAGGGTTCCGTGGTTGGAGTACAATATCCGCAATGTGGATTATGTCAGTCGTCCATCACCTCGCCTCTTTGCTTCCCATCTACCCTACTATTTAGTACCCAAAGGGTTAAGGAACAGAAGAGCAAAAGTAGGAAACAGCACATTTATTATTTGATCATATTCAATGTTTGTCATGCCTTCTTTAAATGAACATCTCAGTTTCCGTTAACATTTCTCTGATTTTGAGGGCATCCAGCTGCAATTCCTTTGTCCATATGAATGAGTAATGCTCTGTGCACCCTGAGCTTGGAATAATTCCCATAACTCCTAAACATCACAGAGTTTATGCTCCACCATAGTAAAAGTCCTGGAGGGTGTTAAGAATAAAACAGGTTCTTTTATCTGAGATTCAGTGCACTTCAGGCAGAACACAAGTAAGCAGTCAGACAACCAATATATTGGAATTTCTACATAACATTGCTTTGTTGATTAACAAGCAGAACACATAACAAGACAAGGGAACATGCACTCAGTCTCTCACAGAATCACACATACACTCACCACTCTTCTGGATCGGGTGGGAGGACAGCGGGATCTTGGCTGCATCTGACACACCAACCCTCCTGAAAAGCCTGATCTTATATAGTCTTTTTTGATGCACATCTGAATATTGGCATTTCTCATTGCCTTTGACATGTTCTTGGCAGTCTTCCACCCTTAGCATGCTCTTGGCATATCACAACTCTCATGCTTTGCACCTGGTCTTCTGTAACTTTTGGCACAGTACGATACTCATTGTTTGTAACTAGCATTGCACGGCCAGTCTTTATGTTTCCTTGCAGGTACAGTACTTTTGCCAGAACATGCACATTCCATTCGCTCTTTGATCAGCACAATTTATGAATAGTTCATCAACAGCATCCATTTTATGTGGTGGTCTTCAGTCGTCATGCAGCCCATTCAAAACACGGCATTCGTTAGAAGGGTGCCATCTAACACACTTAATAAGAATAAGCTCATTCAACACCATAGGATTGCACTGTGCATGTGACATGCATGTTGCAAAAGAGTGTGAGGCTGCCAGGGCTATAAAGCAACATGGAAGCACCAAGAATCCACAAGAAGAGCTATCCCACTTCAACAACAACTATAGAAACAAAACAAAAGAAACAGTAGAAACAATAAGACCAGGAATCAAAAGAATATGTTGTTATTCCTGCAGGTTGTTTATGTGGCCAGAAACCCAAAGGATGTCTTGGTTTCCTATTACCATTTTTCCAAAACTGCAGTCAAATTAGAAGATGTAGAAGATTTTGGAATTTTCATGGAGAGGTTTTTGGCTGGGAAGGGTAAGGATGAATTGCTACTCTAAAACGAATCACTCTTGCCCCATCATCTTTATTGCCTTTCACAAAAGTCTAAAGAAATTCTCTGTGTGGTAAGGATCATTTTCAGAATGCCATGTCTGATGCCATAGGTTACTCTGAGGAAATTCCACATCCATCCATCCATCACAAAGAGTCTACAACTGAGAATCCTACTACACCATTTTATGTTGCATTTAATGTTGCAAATGTTAACTTCCACACCATATAAGGAAAATTCAAGAGTGGGAAGGAAGGGGGCTGGAGGAAGGCTAGACTGATCTCAGCCCACGCATCACTCTCCCATCACATTGGGTTGGGAAAAGCTGTAGTGAGCCTTAAAATGCAGAACTCTTCTGCAAATACTTTCTCTGAGAAAGTGTTTGGTGAGGTTGGGTGGTATTAATTCAGCTTCTGTTTAATGGTTTGTTCCACTGCTGATTGTTAAAATGATTCCTTTAAATTGTAGTAATGGAGTTTATATGTTTGTACTGCTTCTCTCTGAATGTTTTTCAAAAAATAATCACATATACATTTTATGCCAAATCAACTTTTCTCCTATCAGTAATTGCAAGTTTATGGCTGGATCATGTGGAAGGCTGGTACTCTCACAAGGATGACTTCAATATTCTGTTTCTTACCTATGAGGAAATGAAGAAGGTAAGTTATCAAAATGCTATGCAGTCTGATATTAAACATCCATCAAAACTCACCTTTACAAAATAGAGGAAGGAAGCAATTTGATTATTCAAGTGCCCTCAGCTGCTGCTTCCCCTGCTAGTCTCGCTTCCTTTCCTAAAGATTTTTCAAAGCCTAGCAGGCCATGGATTCAGGAGCAGCTTGTGGTTCGAGGACCCGACCCCCGTCATGTGAAATGAATACGCAAGGACACATGGTATAAGGTTAATGGGCAAGGAAAAGGCCACAACTTTATTGATTACATCAGTGAAAAGGTTTTGGCTTAGGCATTGGATGCCTAAAACAAAGGGGAGGTTTATTCACCAGTAGGTGGAGCCTGTTGATGCTCATCCAACTATAGGCTCTCCCCTGATGTCACCGAGGGTCGTGCCATGGCCTCCCGCCAAGCAGGCATCGGACAGAACACACGACCGCCAGATTCCTTTAATGGAATACCCAAAATATTGAAGGCATAGGCAATGGCCACACCTAGCTCTTCGATTCCACAACACATTTTCCAATGCCTAGCCGCAGCATTTAGGATGCTGTCCACGCCCCCCCGGAGGCACCTGGTTGGGTGCCTGCTGAAAAGGGGGCAGGCGCCAGCCAGGTGAGTGGGGAGGCGGAGCTCGGGCTCCCGTCCACAACCACTCCCCTCCCTTCCATGGAGGAGAGTCCTTTTCAGACCCTACACAGCAAATAGTGCATATAACCATTTCCCCTGAGGGATTATGGGGCTATAAATAAAGTGTCATGATCCCAAGCAAGATATGTCATTTCACAGGCCCTCTGATGCTGAGGAGAGATGTCACAGAACCTCCCTTGTGTCTTCAACAGGGACATTTATTTATTTATTTGTGGACTCAGTTGAAAGAGCTCCCCCAGAATCTAATGCATTCTGCATGTCTCATAGAATAAAAGCAACAATGAAAGTACAATATGATGCAATTGCAATTATTACAAACTAGGCAAAGAAAGATGCAGGCTGCTTGTTTCCCCTGTTTGTATTCCTGCCTATTCCATGAGTTTTAGTCTCTAAGCTGTCAGGTTTCTCTATTGTGGATGGCCTGACATTAAAACCACGTTCCATTTCAGGATCTGAGAAGCTGTGTCTTGAAATTATGCGACTTCCTGGGAAAGAAACTTACAGAAAAGGAGGTGGATGTTGTGGATCAAACTACATTTAATAAAATGAAAGCAGATCCCAGGGCAAACTATGAGTTCATGCCACCACATGTCATGGACCACAGCAAAGGACATTTTCTTCGGAAAGGTAAGTTAATGGTAGATCACACTGACTTGGTACTGCTTGCAGAATTCCTGACATATTCACCTGAGAATTGCATTTAGGGATCAAATACATCTGGCGGTATGGATATTTATTTGACCACCACAATGCACGTTCTTTCTGTCTGCTTCCTGGGCCAGGCACTGTTGGAGACTGGAAGAACATGATGGCAAATGATAGATTTTTTCAAGCTTGACTGGAGTCATGTACCACCTGTATATCATTTTCATAATATTCTCTCTTAAGGCATTACATGCCGTAAATTTCATACCTGTTGTAATGCGATAAGGGGTTGCTTGTGCATAAGCGCCACACCGCTACAAGCTGAATAGTTGGCTAAAACTTTCCCTGGCCGGACAGCCCTTACTTAGTGGCCGTCTTAATCGCTGGCAGAATCCGTCAGTGGGCGTTTCCTGAATTTCTTCCAACATAAAAGCTCCTTAACTGAGAGTCTCTGCCTAGCATCCCTGCGCGACAGCTTTCTGCGCAGAGTGGGCGTCCCAATGGGAGGTCCTGAGCTCTCTCCGCTGCCCTCGCTGGAAGCGTCTCTGAGCCTTCCCTCCGACACTTCCCCCTCCTCTACTTCCTCAGCGGAAGTTCTCCCCCTGCTGGTTCCCTCCCCAGCATCTGGGAGCCTTGCCACCTCCCTGGGCTCCGATGGCAGTTCCCTGACATCCACCTCCCCTCCAGGGCCCCCCTCACCCCCGGTCCATCCCCTTTCCTTGGCCGGTGATGCTGGGAACCCCCGGAAAGAACCTTCCCCATCTTCTGATGACTCGAATACCGCTCTCCACCTACTGCTATCTCTTCCCACTGAAGAATCTTCCCAATCCGATTCCATATCCTCCGATACTTCTCCTCCCTCCCCCCAGAGGTCGGAAATCCCTCAAAATCCTCTTCGTCATCTGTGGTGCCCAATCCGATTCCATATCCTCCGATACTTTTCCTCCCTCCCCCCAGAGGTCGGAAATCCCTCAAAATCCTCTTCGTCATCTGTGGTGCCAAATTGCTCCTCCCAGAACCTCGCTAAAGGTCTGGGCTTCCTTGGGAACCTGCGGTGAAACTCTTCCAGGAGAAACTCATCCTTGATGGTTTCTGCTGGCACCCATGCATTTTCCGACTCAGGCTCCCCCTCCCAAGTCACCAGATACTCCACCTGTCTTCCCCTCCACCTTGAATCTAGTATCTCCGCTGTGTGACTACTGCTTTCCCACTCTTCTACCTGTGCGTGTTCAGGAATCTCTCCCTCTTGTCCCTGAAATTCCCGCCCTTCCCTGTATGGTGAGAGTAACGACCTATGGAACACCGGGTGTAGTTTCATGTTGTCAGGCAATTTGAGCCTAAAGGCCACTGGGTTCACCTGCTGTGTTACTTTGAAGGGTCCCAGTCACCTTGGCCTTAATTTCTTGCAACCTCCCTTGAACGGTAACCCTTGGGTTGACAACCACACCCGGTCCCCAACCCTTATGGTCTCCCCTTCCCTACGGTGCTTGTCTGCCTGCCTTTTGTACACTTCCTTGGCCCTCTCCAAGTTCATCTTAAGCTGTTGGTGCAGGGCTTCCATTTCCTCCACAAACTGTTCCGCCGCTGGTACACTCCATCTCTCCTCCCCTCCCCCTGGGAATGCCCTGGGGTGACACCCATAATTGGCCATGAACGGGCTCATTCCCGTGGACACATGCTCCGCATTATTGTAGGCAAATTCGGCCAAAGCTAATTTCTCTACCCAGTCATTCTCCCTCTCGCTGACATAGCATCGTAAGTATTGTTGGAGTATACTGTTCGCTCTTTCCGCCTGCCCGTTGGTCTCCGAGTGCCTGGCCGTCGAGAAATTGACCTTGACGTGTAGTAGGCTCATGAGCTTCCTCCAGAACCTGGAAGTAAATTGTTTTCCTCGGTCTGATAAAACCCTCAAGGGGGCGCCATGCAGCCTGAAGATGTGTTCCACAAACAGCTTGGCGGTTTCCTCCGCCGTCACCGCATGTGAGCAGGCGATGAAATGGCACATCTTAGTTAACAAGTCGACTACTACCATGACGGCCGTTTTTCCCCTTGACTTGGGCAAATCGGTCATAAAATCTATGGACACTGCCTCTCATGGTCTTTCTGGTGTGTGTAATGTTTCCAGTAACCCCGCGGGTGCCGCCCTCTCCCCTTTGGCTCTCTGGCAGCGGTCGCACCCCCTTATATATTCCCGTACATCTTCCCTCACCTTTGGCCACCAGAACTGCCTGGTGACTAGCAACATGGTTTTGTGTTGACAAAAATGTCCCGCCGTGGGGCTGTCGTGTAATTGTTTGAGTACTCTACTCCTCAAGTTCCCCTCTGGTATTTACAATGTCCCCCGGTAATACAGTGCCCCATCCCGTTCCTCAAAACCCCCGGGTTTCCTCCTGTCCCCCTGAGCTCCCTGATCTTGTTTTGGGCGTACTCGTCGTCTGCCGTCTCCTTTGCAAGCTCCCGTCGCCCTACCAACACTCCCCCACACACCCATCGGTCCTCGGGTATCACATGTCATTCTTCCAGCGCTCCCTCTCCTTCCAGATACTCCGGCTTCCGGGATAGGGCGTCTGCTCTGATGTTTTCCTCCCCCGGTACGTAACGAATCTCAAAATGGAACTTGGAAAACTCCTGCGCCCACTGCACCTGTCTCTGGTTGAGTACCCTTGCCGTCCTCCAGTATTCCAGGTTCTTATGATCCGTACACACCTGGATCTTGTACTGCACCCCTATCAGCAAATGTCTCCAGCGTCGAAATGCTTCATAAATAGCCAGCAGCTCCCAGTCATACACAGTGTAGTTCTGCTCCGACTTGTTCAACTTCCTGGAGAAAAAGGCACACGGTCTCCAGTCGGACTGGTTTCCTCCCGGTTGAAGCAGTATGGCCCCCACCGCTCTGTCCGATGCGTCGGTCTCCAGCCTCATTGGCTTCTGCAGATCCACATGCAAGAGCTGCTCTTCCGAAGCGAATGCCTTCTTTAGCCTTTCAAAAGATTGCTGCGCCTCTTCCGTCCAGACAAACTTCTTTTTGCTACTGAGGCAATCTGTGATGGGCGCAGTTAAGTGGGCAAAGTTTTTTATGAACTTCCGATAGAAGTTTCCAAACCCCAGGAACCTCTGCACGTCCTTCCGGGTTTTGGGTGTTTTCCATTCCAGTACCGCTTGTACCTTGCCCGGATCCATAGCTAGTCCCTTGTCTGACAACCGGTACCCCAGGAACTCGACCTCTCGGGTGTGGAACTGGCACTTCTCCAGTTTGACCCACAGCTGGTGCGCCTGTAACCTCTTTAGCACTTCCCGGACATCTCTGACGTGTTGTTCCTCGTCCTCCGAATAAATCAACACGTCATCCAAAAAGGCTACGCAGTTCTTGTACAGCAAGGGTCCCAAAACGTGATGCATGAAAGATTGAAAACACGCCGAACCCGCTTGTAATCCGAAGGGCATAACGAGGTACTCGAAGGCCCCCAGAGGGGTGAACATGGTGGTTTTCCATTCATCTCCCTCCCTCATCCTGATCAGATTGTACGCTCCCCTTAGGTCCAGCTTGGTGAAAATCTTTCCCTTCCTCACCCTGGTCAAAATGTCGTCTATCCTGGGCATGGGGAAGGTCACGGGTTCCGACACAGAATTCACGGTCCGAAAATCCACTACAAGCCTGGGCTTAGTGTCCTTCTTGTCCACAAAGAACACTGGACTGCCCCCCACCGCCCTTGATTCCCTTATGAAACCTCTCTTTAGGTTCTTGTCTATAAATTCCCTCAACTGCTGCATCTCCCTGTCCGACATGGCGTACAGTTTGCCCACTGGCAGCTGTTGATTTGACAGTCAAAGGGCCTATGAGGGGGCAGTCTATCCGCTTCTTTCTCACTGAAGACATCTTGCAAGTCAGCGTACTGCGGTGGTACCTGCCCCTCCTTCCCCACTGCCATCCCTGCCACTCTGGCTATTGCCATCCTTGGGGTTTCCCCCCCCCCCCGTGGCAGTGTTCTAAGCAGTAAGCGGACCCGAATGAGACCGTCCGCTGGTGCCATCCCACTAACGGATCATGTAGCGCCAGCCAGCTCATTCCCAGTATGATTGGCGGTCCCGCTAGGGTGGCTACGTGAAAGGCAATAATCTCAGTGTGCCTGGCGATCCTCATTCTCATGGGGGGCATCTGGTGTGTTACCTCTCCTCCCAGGAGTTCCCTCCCATCTATGGTCGTGACTTGCAAAGAGCTCCCTAGAGGCAGAGTCTGCAGCTGATGCTCTGACGCAAAGTCCTTGCTAAGAAAATTACAAGAACTCCCTGCGTCCAACAGCGCCTTTATCTTGAGTGGGTGGCCGTTGGGGAGCTCTAGTACCACTTTTATGGCAATGGCTGCTCGGGGGGGCTCTGGTTTGGGCACATTCACTGGTTGTTTGCCTGGCTGCTGTGCCCAGTCATTGGCAGCCCTCCTCCTCACTCCCAGCTGCCCCCACCATTCCTTGCCATGCCTTTCTTTGAGGGCAGACCCTGGCAAAGTGCCCTGGCTGCTGGCAGAGGAAACACTTCTTGGTTGTTTTCCCCTCCTTCTTTCGAACTTCGCCAGAGTTTGAAACCCTGTGCACGCACGCGCCTCCGATCTCCATTGGCTCTACTGGCGGGGAAGGTTGCTCTGGTATTTCAGGAATGCGGAAGTCATTCCAACGCTCCCCTCTGCCTTCCCGCTTCTCTAGAGCCCTTGCTTCCTCCCGCGCTCCAATAGCAAGCACAGCCTTGGTCAGCTGATCCATTGACTGCGGGCGGGGCGCGCAGGAAAGTTCGTCCTTCACTGCGGGGGCCAGACCTTCCTCAAATAACATCTGAATCGGTTCCGAAGTCAAATCCCAACCCAGTCGGTGTATGAGCATGGCAAATCGCAACCAGTACTCTCTGACCGATTGGTTCCCTTGTTTGCACGCCATCAACTGCCTGTGCACAACGCTCTGCTCAATTTGGCTGGAAAACATCAGATCCAGGGCTGCAAAAAACTTCCTCAAGTCTTTTAAGGCATCATTATCGGAGGCCATCAGTGGTCTAACCCACTCTCTGGCTCTAGCCTCCAGGTGTCCGATCACGAAGGCTACCCTCGCCCCCTCGTCTGCAAAGTCATCGTACTGCAGGTCCAGTGCATACTGCACCTCTGTCTTAAATGCCTGGTAGTCCCTCGGATCCCCCCCGAACTTATGCACCAGTCCCGGTACTTTCCTTGCAATGGGGGTGGGTTTCCCCTGTGCATCCAGAGCCCTCCTCTCATCGAGCCGCGCTGCTAGTAGAGCCAGCTGTTGTTCCAAATCTCTGTTTCTCTCCTCCAGAGTTGGTCCTCCCCTGGCTCCCTCTCCACCGCCGGTTCCTTCTGTTTTGCTCATGATGCCTCCTCCGCACAAACAATGTCAAGGACTGAAGGATTGCTGTAATGGGATAAGGGGTTGCTTGTGCGTAAGCGCCACACCGCTCCAAGCTGAGTAGTTGGCTAAAACTTTCCCTGGCCGGACAGCCCTTACTTAGTGGCCGTCTTAATCGCTGGCAGAATCCGTCAGTGGGCGTTTCCTGAATTTCTTCCAACATAAAAGCTCCTTAACTGAGAGTCTCCACCTAGCATCCCTGCGCGACAGCTTTCTGCGCAGAGTGGGTGTCCCAATGGGAGGTCCTGAGCTCTCTCCGCTGCCCTCGCTGGAAGCGTCTCTGAGCCTTCCCTCCGACGCTTCCCCCTCCTCTACTTCCTCAGCGGAAGTTCTCCCCCTGCTGGTTCCCTCCCCAGCGTCTGGGAGCCTCGCCACCTCCCTGGCCTCCGATGGCAGTTCCCTGACACCTGTGGTCCACAACTGTTCCCAGTCAGCAAACATAATGTCATGTCCGATATCTTGTGCCCATTTTATCATAGCAGATTCTACCGTTTCATCCTCAGTATTCCATTTCAACAGCAAGTTATACATTCTTGATAGTATCTTAGCTTTGGGTTCTAACAGTTCTGTTTCTAATTTTGATTTTTCCACCTGGAAGCCATTTTTTTTATCTAAATTGTAGGCCTCCCTTATTTGAAAATAATGAAGCCAATCTCGCACTTTATCCTTTAGTTTCTCGAAACTCTGCAATTTCAATTTGTCACCCTCCTGTTCCAAAATCTCCCAATATTTTGGCCAGTTGGCCTCCATATTGAGCCAACCCACAGGCTGAAATGTTTGTCCTGATGGAATAATTGGAAGAGCATGAAGAAGAATTCCACTCACAATAAATAAATTGATGATGACATTTACGGCATGTAATGCCTTAAGAGAGAATATTATGAAAATGATATACAGGTGGTACATGACTCCAGTCAAGCTTGAAAAAATCTATCATTTGCCCAATAATAAATGTTGGAAATGTAAAGAGACTGAAGGTACATTCTTTCACCTTTGGTGGACGTGCCCAAGGATTAAGGCTTTCTGGGAGATGATCTATAATGAAATGAAAAAGGTATTTAAATATACTTTCTTGAAGAAACCAGAGTCCTTTCTCCTGGGTATGGTCGGCCAATTGGTGCCAAAGAAGGATAGAACTTTCTTTATGTACGCTACAGCAGCAGCAAGAATACTCATTGCAAAGCATTGGAAGACACAAGACCTACCCACCTTGGAAGAATGGCAGATGCAAGTAATGGACTACATGGAATTGGCGGAAATGACTGGCAGAATCCGAGACCAGGGAGAAGAGTTGGTGGAAGAAGATTGGAAGAAATTTAAAATCTATCTACAGAAACACTGTAAAATTATTGAATGTTAATGACGTTGGAATGAAACGAAGTGGTTCTAGTAATAAGGCAAAATAAGAATATGCAAGAATGGATTGATATTAGATGAAAATTTGAAGTTATAATATGTGAGGATAAACAATTAAGGGTAAATTAAGAGGGTATGAATTTGCAAAACTTGTTCTACAGTTCTGAAATTACAGGAACTCTGGGGGAACAGGACTGGATGCTGGCCAAAACAGGTCTTCAACGACGTTGCTCCCACAACCTGGAACCGGGCTGACATTTTATAAGAAGACCTAAATAAATGGTTCTTTGTGCTCTTCCAAGAGCATAGCAGCACACATTCTTCAGATCCCAAACTTGAACCAGACTCTGATATTTATAAACCATCTCAATATAATTTAGTACAGGCTGAGTTGCCCAGTCCTATTCTCAGCAAGCAGTAGGTGTGGCAGGATCCATCTTTGCTTTCAGATTTAAAAACTGCCTCTGCCTCTTCTAGTTTTTAAGGGTGTGGATGAGTGAATCTTACCTGTTTGGATTTCCTCTTAGTTTCTCACATTTCCACGGTTCTTTTTGGTTCACCATATTTCTGCACCAGTTTGTGCAGAAGAAGAGAAAAAAATCATGAAAAATTGTCTGCATTTTAGTGTAATTTCTGTTGATATACAAATAATGCTGAATACAAAGATGCTTAATATATACACACAATATTTTTTGTTAATATACTAAATTTTGCATGATATTTTCAGTAAAATATACATTCTATTATCGGCATAATATCATAAACACTTTCCCCTAAAATACACACATTATTAGGTTGGAAAGGTGTATCGCGTAATTTGAAGATGTGTGAATTTTTATGGATGAACTGCAGCTGTGTTTCTGTTCACATACTGTTTCAGGAAGTTGAAATTAGGTGGACTTGCATTAAAACATTAATTAGAACACTCCCCATCCCTGCTCTGGAGTATTATTACAGTCTGCCTGGCAACTGAAGCTGATGGATAAAGGACCCCAGGAAACCAATCTATCACTCCAACATATGAAGTCAGTATCATTTATCAGGAAACACAACTGAGATTTGCCATCATTTGAAATAAAAAACCCTGCAATCATAAAATAAACTGCGCTTTCACAATCTCAGGGGTGTTGTATAAACAACCCCCTGTGATTTTGTGGGGGGAAAGCTGAGGTACGGGAGGTAGAGAAAGTTGTGGAGCTGCCCAAACACAAGACATTGAAAGTCGTTTGCAGTATAAATTTGGACAGTTTAGCAAGGAGAACACAGGAAGCCATCAAGTGCATTTTCTATGCAAAAGTATTCCTGAAAACATTAGCTTTAGATGATAAACAAAAACAAAACGAGCTATTTCTGCATGTGGCATTGTTTACTGGGAAATAGCTTTTATGGAATTCTGACTATAAAGACTGGGAGCTGTCCATCTTGATGTGGACTCTGAAAATTCCTCAAAATCTTTGAAGGGTGGGAAAGACTGCTGCCAATATATTGGATTTGAAAGTTTATTCTTGGGCTTGAGTTATATTTGATCTCAGATAAGCTGTGTGCAAATGAAAAAGGTTGCTACTTTTCTTGGACAGATTTCTAAAACAACCAGTGCTAATTATTTAGTAAGTTTTATATTATTTTTATTATTATTATTTGTGACGTTACCATATATGAGAGAGTGCTGGAGGAGAAACAGACATGCCAATTAGGCCCGAGCCTGCTGAGGTAGTAGAGGCCGAAGTCCTGCATTGTTATGTGATACAACAAGATAATCTCTTGTTAAAGAACGCTGGAGAGTATATCTGGATAGAGGGGAAAAAATATCTCGGGTTAAAGGACACAGGATCGCAAGTCACCATAGTCCACCCGGAAATAATCAGGGATGAGGCCATAATTCCAGGGCAAGTACTGAAATTAAAAGGACTTTCGAAACAAGCAGAGATCCTAAAGGTGGCAGAAATAGATGTCAGGTTCAAAAATTTGACAGGGAAGCGGCAGGTAGCCCTTTTGGAAGAAATTCCCGCCCCTGTGCTCATTGGTTGGGACATTTTAGAACATGTGCAGAGTACTTTCATAGTTACCAGAGCAAAAGGGAGCTCATAGTCAACTAAACCTGAGGGGGTGGATACAGTAGCAGAGGCAGACAATGCTGAAGAACAGCAAAGGAATGATCAGTGTGAGGAAAGAAAAGACAAAAAGAAGATACTGAGTTACAAAAGTACTTTGAGGCAGCCGAGTCGGAGAGGCCGTTAACTCCTGAGTGCCCAGAACGGTTTTGTTTGAGCAAGGACATTTTATATCGAGAAGTCCTTGACCCACCATGCAGGGGGGGTGAAGAAGTGAGAAGACAATTAGTAATCCCACATGAATACCAAGGCAAAATCCTGCAGCACGCTCACAACAGTGTATTTGGAGCGCATGTGGGTATTACACATACAAAACAGAGAGTGGCTCAAAATTTTTATTGGCCAGAAATGGGGAAACAAATAAAACAATGCTATCAAGCCTGTGAATATGTCAGAGAAGAGGCACCGGGCAAGACAAAACAAAAGCCAAAATGAATGAAGTAAATTATGTGATCCAGCAAGGAGAGGAAGGGCGAAAAGTGGTGCATGTAAATATGATCAAACCGTATTTTAGAACAGAAAAATGGAAACTGTATGCCTTACGAGAGGATCCATGTGAACCAGACATACCATGCTGGGGGAACAAGAGAGAGTCCCAGAGTAGATTAACAGACATAAAATTGGCTCCGACTTTAACCCTTAAACAGCCAGAGGAAGCAAAACAGATCTTGCTGGAATATGAATCCTTGTTCAGTAATATTCCAGGAGTGGCCAAAGGTGTGGAACATCGGATCGACACAGGGGAAGCCAAACCCATTGTTGTGAACCCCTACCGTGTAACAGGAGGACGCTTCAAAAACCGGAAACGGGGCCGTTTTAAGCCAGCCAGGACCAGAAGGAAACCTATATCCAATCACCTACATCAGCAGAAAGTTACTGCCTAGAGAAAAGCACCTCTCAACGGTTGAGAAAGAATCCTTGGACATTGTGGCGGATGCCTTATCACGAAAACCAGAGAGTGAAGGATGAACAAAGACAATCAACAATTTACTTGTTTTTGTATGTGTATATATATATGTAAAAAAACAAAACCACATACAAAACTGTTTGATCAGGAGTGTAACTTTAAGAAGTTAACCCTCCTGAATCGTAACTTCTTAAGGGGGGAGGTATGTGACGTTACCATATATGAGAGAGTGCTGAAGGGGAAATAGTTAAATAGATTGCACAGACAGGACCCAGGGGTGGAGTCAGTGGGTCTATAAAGGAGTTCTGGGAGGAGTTCTGGGAGTTCGTTGGGAGTTGTGGGTGGGTAGTTGGTTGGTTTTTGAGTGGGTTGGCTGGTTGGGAAAGGCAGTTGGTAATAGAGAGACAGTTAGGGCAGTTGGTCCTTGAGTGTGGGGTGGTAGTAGAGATAGAGAGAGGAACCTAAGACTAAGAAAGTAAAGAGGAACACTGTTTGGAATGCTGTAATACTTTTGTTTTAAGTCTGAAATAAAATACACTCTTCTTTATGAATTGAAAAGCTGACTGAGACTGAAGTGATTTTACCAGGGAGGACCTGGTCGGTGGCAGTGGATTAGTGGTGTATGGGTCAATAGTCCGTGAGACGACCGGGGGCTCCGTACAAACGCCACATCATCATTATTATTATTATTATTATTATTATTATTAAATAAATAAATAAATAAATAAATAAATAAAAATTTATTCCCCAGCCACTCTGGGTGGCTTCCAACCGAATATTAAAAATAATACAGCATCAGACATTAAAAACTTCCCTATACAGGGGTTTAACTTTTAAAAGTTAAATAGTTGTTTATTGCCTTGACATCTGCTAGAAGGGCATTCCACAAGGCAGGAACCACTACCGTCTGTCCGGTTCCCTATAACCTCACTTCTCGCAGCGAGGGAACTGCCAGAAGGCCCTCGGCACTGGACCTCAATGTCCGGGCAGAACGATGGGGGTGGAGACGGTCCTTCAATTATAAAGGACTGATTCCATTTAGAGCTTTAAAGGTCAGCATCAACACTTTGAATTGTGCTCAGAAACGGACTGGGAGCCAATTAAGATAATTCAGGACCGGTGTTATATGGTTTCGGCGGCTACTCCCAGTCACCAGTCTAGCTGCCTCATTCTGGATTACAACAAAAAGGGATAATTTTGGAGTTAAAGTTGGTGTTATTGGGGTGTATGTCAGTGCAGGCATGTGTGTACAAATAGACATCCATTGGTGAATCTCAGGTCTCTTGTACCATTTGAGCCCATTTTCTACTAGTGGACCAGATATAATACTGCATTTATTTCTTAAACGGACAAAGACCACTGTTGATATTGGCTGTTGCTTGTGCAAAGTTCTTCCCATGTTGTTCTTTAGATTATGTGCCTCGATGCTCCTGTGTTACCGTTCTTTTCTTGCATAACTTGCAAGGAATGATTTACTAAGGAGGAGGCATCGATTTAATCAAACTCTTATTAGTTAACAGAATTCTATAAAGCAGTTTCCTTGAGAGCTCTGAACGTGAGCCTTGAAAAGCTGAAATACTCTAAGCTACAGAAGAGATCGGTCTCTCCCTCTCTCTCCCACACTTTTTGACTCTAAAAACAAAAGGTAGGTAAGTTTTCTTGTAAATTAAACTTTCCAGGGAAAAGCAGGACTACCGAATGACAAACAAGTAATCTACTCTTTCTTGCAAGAGTTCTGAGGGGCAATAAGGTATTTCATCAGATGCATGGAAACTCTTGTCACAGTTCATATTATTTTATGGTGTCACACAGAATGCAACATTTGTGCTACCAGAGATTTACTTATATAGAGAATTAATATAGAGACTTATATAGAGAATTAAAGTGATTTTCAGGCTTCATGGCATTTTATTTCTTTATTACTTTTAAGCAATGGATTTTATTTTTATTTAAATGTTTATAAAGCACCCATTCATCTATAATAACACAAGGTGGTATATCTCAATGTCATGCATCATATTCTATATTACGGCCTGAAATGTCCCAACAGGTATAAAAGGCCTGGCGACAACTGGCGACAACTTTGGTTTCCTCAGCACCAAATGGAGCCTTGAACTTTCTCCCCTAATAATTCCCCGCCTCCTTATACCATGCACTGAGCCCACCCTAGCAAGTGCCTTCCTTGTCAGACGCTACGTGGGTGGAGAGAAATTGGCACAGGGAGGAGACAAAAAAAGAAAGGGATATTTTGGCAGTGGTGTCTCAGTATGGGAGCACCTGCTCCTACAGGGCCCATTGTATGTCTAGCCAACTCTCTGTATTATCATAGATGAAGCTGAGGGCAGCATTCCCTCCATAGAACCTCCTTGGGCACCACATTTCAGCAGCAGTTTCAGCCAGAGCTGGCAATGGAAGCCAGATGGGCGGTGACCAATACCTTTCTCTTTGCCACCCTGTGGTCCCCAGGCACATCTATGGTTTGGTCCCAGGAAGCCCGGAATATACGTCACCCCAATTTCTTGAAGCTGATCAAGAACCCAGGAGGAAATGGCAAGAGTTCCCAACAGATTCCGTCTTTCATTTCCCTTGGATCCATTTCCAGGGAGCAGTTTTTTGCTTCCTTCACACCTCCCCTGAGTACAAGAATGAGTGTCAGGATAGCAGCACTGACCAAACTATGATGCCAGGCAGCATAAAGTGAGGCCAAGGGCTGCTACTTTGCATGCTGCACACATGAACTTGAGAAATAACTATGTGGGGGTGAGAGAGAAAAGCCTTATTGTGTAGGGCAAAGCCAGCTTTGAGTTGAAAGCAGCACCATTTTAAAAAACACTTAAAGCAGGGGGGAAATAATGCTTTGTTGCCTCAATGACGGGTCAAGTCTCTGTTCTTTAAATGATGGACCTTTATGGTGCTCACCTGTGATGGAAGAGAAGCATGGGATTCTGCTATGGGGTCTGCAGGAGGAGTAGGATTTCACAAAATGACACCTCTATTTCTTTGTGATTCCCCATTGTCGTATAATAGAGAGAACTATTCTCTTTTCTTTATTCTTAGGCAGGCAATGCAACCAGACGAGAAATACCTTTTAACATACAAAGGATTTTATCTCCTGTCAGCATTTACTTCAGTGGAGTACTTAGATTCCCTGGAGGGTTTTGAAATAAGAGACAGTGATGTATTTTTAATCACTTATCCAAAATCAGGTAAGAGTACCTTTTCGTAGGTTGAACCATCATTTCAATTCAACCCTGTTGGATACCCACATATATCTACATAGTATCTGTATTATCCTAACGCAAGATTAAAACCAAATGCAAAATTGAAGTCAATGTGGGTAGTACCTGGTTACATAAAGGTGAACTGGGCCATGTTCTGATTTGTTTTTTAAAAAGAGATGAAATAATGTGTTTTCCACCACTCTCAACATGTTTGAGGTTTATAAAACAACATAAATACACATCAAAAACATTCAAATGCTTTGCCACTCATGGGGGGGGGGGGTCCGTATCCACTGCAGTTGTGCCCTACATGCAATAACTTCCACTTCCACACCAGAACTTCCTTCACTCTTCTCTCTCCTTGTGTCCCCAGTGTTCCCCAAATCTGCCTTGGAGGGTTGGTGGGGTGGGGAGGACACAATAACCAGGAGTGGGCGAGGAGAGAGAGGGGAAGTTCTGCATTGTATAGGCATTTAAGACTTGGGTGACATGAAGAAAGGATTCTGCAACTGCCTTTTGCCTATTATGTTTGTCCCACTGGCCATTTCTCATCCACAATGGAAAGAAAGCCGGACTTCCGGGTTAGCGCCAACAACTAATGGCGGATTCCCTCTGAGCTCCGGAGGGATCGGCTCCGCGGGATCGGGTCTTACCACTGCGGCGAAGCTGGGACCCTCAAAAAATCACAGGCGGGTGAAGCCTGTGAGCGTGGGGACTCGGCGGGCACCATTTGCGCCCCCCCAAGCCACGAAGGAGGCTTTTTAAAGGCTCCGGAACGGGACGGGGTGAGCGGCGCGGTGCTGAGAGTCGATTGCTCCTCCCGCGGAGTGAAGCCGCATAGCCGTTTGTCGGAGAGCGCTGACTTCTTCTTGTGAACATTTGGACTCTAAAGCAACAACTCGTGAGTAGTACGGAATTGGAACTTTAAAGAAAATTTTCTTTTTAAATTTGGCACGACCGGGGAAGGTCTAAACAGGAAGTCAGCCTTCCCTCTCTGTAAACAACTTAAAGCAAAGGACCTGCTAACTAAGGTTGAGGAGAATTTTTTTTTCTTTTTTCTTGTAAAAGACTTTAATTTCATGGTTTGGCACTATAAGAATTTCATTGGAGGCAGGGGAGCCTGCAGAAAAAGATTTAAATTTGGGAGCGAAAGCACCACCCCCCGGACCCGGGAGTGTTCCGCGAGAGCCTGGTGATGAGGTATAGAAGATCTTGACAGCTGTCAAGTTAGCTCCATGATGCAGAGACATGTTTTCAGTTATTTCACTCTTTAAAGTACTAAGTACATGTAGTTAGTATAATGAATGAAATTAAAGTAAAAGTAAAGGTATCCCTGGACCGTTCCAGTTGCGTATGACTCTGGAGTTGCGCGCTCATCTAGCTCTATAGGCCAAGGGAGCCGATGTTTGTCCACAGACAGCTTCCGGGTCATGTGGCAAACTAGAGCAGCTCACAGAAATGCCATTTACTTTCCCGTCAGAGCGGTATCTATTTATCTACTGCTAGGTGGGCACGAGCTGGGACCGAGCAATGGGAGCTCACCCCATTGCATGTTGTTTCAGTTATTTCACTCTTTAAAGCACTAAGTACATTCATGACAATGAATGAAATTAAAGTAAAAGGTAAAGGTACCCCCGACCATTAGGTCCAGTCGCAGATTACTCTTTTGTCCGCAGACAGCTTCCGAGTCATGTGTCCAGCAAGACTAAGGCGCTTCTGGCAAACCAGAGCGGCTCAAAGAAATGCCGGTTACTTTCCTGTCGGAGCGGTACCTATTTATCTACTTGCACTTTGATGTGCTTTTGAAATGCTAGGTGGGCATGATCTGGGACCGAGCAACGGGAGCTCACCCCATCGCGGGGATTTGAACCACGACCTTCTGATCAGCAAGCCCTAGGCTCTGTGGTTTAGACCGCAGTGCCACCCGCATCCCCATATGAATGAAATTAAGTAAACTTATTCTCGTTTATAGGCACAATATGGACCCAAAATATTTTGAACTTGATTTATCATGAAGGTCACCGAGATGGAAATGAAAAAATCAACTTACTAGAAAGGACTCCATGGCTGGAGTACAATGGCCGCAATGTGGATTACGTCAGTCGTCCATCACCTCGCCTCTTTGCTTCCCATCTACCCTACTATTTAGTACCCAAAGGATTAAGGAACAGAAGAGCAAAAGTAGGAAACAGCACATTTATTATTTGATCATATTCAATGTTTGTCTTGCCTTATTTGAATGAACATCTCAGTTTCCGTTAACATTTCTCCGTTTTTGAGGGAAGTTCATCCAGCTGCAATTCCTTTGTCCATATGAATGAATAATGCTCTGTGCACCCTGAGCTGGGAATAATTCCCATAACTCCTAAACAGCACAGAGTTTATGCTCCACCATAGTAAAAGTCCTGGAGGGTGTTAAGAATAAAACAGGTTCTTTTATCTGAGATTCAGTGCACTTCAGGCAGAACACAAGTAAGCAGTCAGACAACCAATATATTGGAATTTCTACATAACATTGCTTTGTTGATTAACAAGCAGAACACGTAACAAGATAAGGGAACACGCACTCAGTCACTCACACAATCACACATACACTCACCACTCTTCTTCTGGATTGGGTGGGCAGACATCGGCATCCTGGCTGCATCCGACACACCAACCCTCCTGAAAAGCCTGATCTTATATAGTCTTTTTTGATGCACATCTGAATATTGGCATTTCTCATTGCCTTTGACATGTTCTTGGCAGTCCTCCACCCTTAACATGTTCTTGTCATATCACAACTCTCATGCTTTGCACCTGGTCTTCTGTAACTTTTGGCATAGTACAATACTCATTGTTTGTAACTAGCATTGCACAGCCAGTCTTTCCACTTCCTTGCAGGTACAGTACTTTTGCCAGAACATGCACATTCCATTTGCTCTTTGATCAGCACAATTTATGAATAGTTCATCAACAGCATCCATTTTATGTGGTGGTCTTCAGCCATCTTGCAGCCCATTCAAAACATGGCATTCGTTGTACGAGTACTTGAAGCTTGCAATGCTGACAGACGCACTACGAGATAAACCTAAAAAGATGATGAAAGAAGAATGGGAATGTTTAAATAATTATCTAGGAGATAAGGGTTCAACAAGAAAGACCTGGTTATGTTTAGAATGATACCTCATAGATAAATGTTCCCTGATACCAAGATGAGGGTTTCCTTGGAATGCAGATCGAGAGAATTGATAAGAATAATGATCTGTTGTGACCTTGATGGAAGCGTACAGTAGATGAGCCTTTCTGTGTTCTGGCTCTTCTTCTTCTTCTTCTTCTTCTTCTTCTTCTTCTTCTTCCTCTTCCTCTTCCTCTTCCTCTTCCTCTTCCTCTTCCTCTTCCTCTTCCTCTTCTTCTTCTTTTTCCCTTTCCCTTTTCCCTTTCCCTTTCCCTTTTTTTCTCATCCGTCTTCTTATGTTTTATGCCATGTACTTTGATATTTTTTGTAGTTTTTTAACTTTTTCATTATTATCATTATTAAGTAATTTTCTTTTGTAATTTTGGTTGTCTATATTTGTATGTATTTGTTTAAAGCAAAATAAAAGTATTTAAAAAGAACAAAAAATGGCATTCATTACAAGGGTGCCATCCAACAAACTTAATAAGAATAAGCTCATTCAACACCATAGGATTGCACTGTGCACGTGACATTCATGCTGCAAAAGAGGGTGAGGCTGCCATGGGCTGTAAAGCAACTTGGAAGCACCAAGAATGCACAACAAGAGATATCTGAGATCCATCCATTTATTATTTTAGAAATCGAAAGAATTTGTTGTTATTCCTGCAGGTTGTTTATGTGGCCAGAAACCCAAAGGATGTCTTGGTTTCCTTTTACCATTTTTCCAAAACTATAGTCAAATCAGGAGAAGCAGAAGATTTTGGAATTTTCATGGAGAGCTTTTTGGCTGGGAAGGGTAAGGACGAATTGCTACTCTAAAATGAATCACTCTTGTCCCTTCATCTTTATCCTTTGACAGCAGATTAAAGAATTTCTCTCTGTGTTAAGGAACCTTTTCAGAATGCCATGTCTGATGCCATAGGTTACTCTGAGGAAATTCCACATCCATGCATCACAAAGCGTCTCCAACTCAGACTCCAACTACACCATTTTATGCCACTGATGACTGGTGTCCATTGATGCCGAAGGGAGGGTATAGATCTGGCCAACTCCCAAAGGAAATCAGGTGGATTTGTATGCTGTCTGCATCAGGATGCAGCAGCTACAAATCATTACAAGCTGGAACACCCAATGCTTAATCAAGTGTAGAGATTTGTGTCAAGTTATAACTCATAAACCCAGACAGTGTCTCTAAATGTTGCAAGTATTAACTTCCACACCATATACGGAAACTGCCAGAGTGGGAAGGAAGGGGGCTGGAGGAAGGCTAGACTGATCTCAGCCCACCCATCACTCTCTCATTGCATTGGGATGGGAAGCACAGCAGGGAGCCTTAAAATGCAGAACTCTTCTTCAAATTCCTTCTCTGAGAAAGTGTTTGGTGAGGTTGGGTGGTATTAATTCAGCTTCTGTTTAGTGGTTTGTTCCACTGCTGGTTCTTAAAATGTTTTCTTTAAATTGTTTTAATGGAATTTATATGTTTGTACTGCTTCTCTCTGAATGTTTTTCAAAAAATAATCTGATCTACATTTTATGCCAAATCAACTTTTATCCTCTCAGTATATGGAAGTTTATGGCTGGACCATGTGGAAGGCTGGTACTCTCACAAGGATGACTTCAATATTCTGTTTCTTACCTATGAAGAAATGAAGAAGGTAAGTTATCAAAATGCTACCCAGTCTGATATTAAACATCCAGCAAAACTCACCTTTAAAAAATAGAGGAAGGAAGCAATTTAATTATGCAAGTTCCCTCAGCTGCTTCTTCCCCTGCTAGTCTCGCTTCCTTTCTTAAAGATTCTTCAAAGCCTAGCAGGCCATGGATTCAGGAGCAGCTTTTCGGACCCTAGACAGCAAATAGTGCATATAACCATTTCCCCTGAGGGATTATGGGGCTATAAATAAAGTGTCATGGTCCCAAGCAAGATATGTCATTTCACAGGCCCTCTGATGCTGAGTAGAGATGTCACAGAACCTCCCTTGTGTCTTCAACAGGGACATTTATTTATTTACTTGTGGACTCAGAGCTGCCCCAGAATATAATGCATTCTGCATGGCACATGGAATTAAAGCAACAATGAAAGTATAATGCAATTGCAATTATTACAAACTAGGCAAAGAAAGATGCAGGCTGCTTGTTTCCCCTGCTTGTAATCCTGCCTATTCCATGAGTTTTAGTCTCTAGGCTGTCAGGTTTCTCTATTGTGGGTGGCCTGACATTAAAACCCCGTTCCATTTCAGGATCTGAGAAGCTGTGTATTGAAATTATGCAACTTCCTGGGAAAGAGACTGACGGAAAAGGAGGTGGATGCTGTTGTGGATCAGGCTACATTTAATAAAATGAAAGCAGATCCCAGGGCAAACTATGACTTCTTGCCACCACATGTCATGGACCACAGCAAAGGACATTTTCTTCGGAAAGGTAAGTTAATGGTAGATCACACTGGCTTGGTGCTGCTTGCAGAATCCATGACATATTCCCCTGACAATTGCATCTATGTATGGAATATATCTGGAGTTATGGATATTTATTTGACCACCACAATGCACTTTCTTTCTGTCTGCTTCCTGGGCCAGGCACTGTTGGAGACTGGAAGAACATGATGACAGTCGCACAAAGTGAAAGGTTTGACAGCCTTTTTAAAGAGAGAATGGAAAAGCTGCCCTTCAAGTTCTGCTGGAACATCCATGAGGAATCATGAGTCTGCCTTCAGCCTGGAAGGATGAAATAAAGTGCACTGTATGCATTTAATCCAGCCCTATTTGTAAGAGTTAGTAGAAAACAAAATCTCATATGGCTTAATAGCTTCCTAATGTTCTAATATGTGCTGTAATTTTTTAAAGAACACCACAAAACAATTACATTTGTATTGTCCACTTCTTCTCTTTCTACATTCCAACGTGTCCTAATTTCTGACCCCATGTGCAAAAGTTAAGGAATCCCAAACTAGCTATTAGGATTATTCATTGTATTTTAAATTGGCACCGTTATAATGAGCCTAGCATTGGATTATTGTAATTGAAAATTAATAAAAATTATTGTTAAAAAAAACCAAACTAACTATTGCTGTCCCAGATGGCAATGTAAATCATCCGACACATTCACATCATCAATTTATTTATTGTGAGTGGAATTCAACTTCATGCTCTTCCAATTATTCCATCAGGTCAAACATTTCAGCCTGCGGGTTGGCACTATCCCCCCTCACCTTCCTCTCTACACTGTTCGTGGGGTTCTCCTTACTCCCACAGAGTCATTTTTGAGGCCGCGTCAGGAATATGTTGGGGGGAGAAGTGGGGAAAATGGACAGTGCATGTTTGATGCCCATAGCAATCTCTATCATGGGTCAGGTTGTAAAGGGGGAATTTCCATTGGGATCATGGGCCAGAGAGAAAGGGTTAAAACAGATTTCCCACTACTGCTCTTTAAACCTTATGAAGTGGTTTGAGTCCCATAGAGACGTCACAGAGGGAATGATTGGATCCTGAAGTTCAATGGAAGGAGCTCAGGAAGGTCCTTCTGAATAACCCTGGGGAGGTTCTTAGCGGGATGGAGGAGGTGAAATGAGGACCCTACAAAGCGTCTGAGCCCAGGGAGGAGTCCAGTAGTCTAGAGAATAGAGAGGCACCAAGCGGGTTGCCAGAAAAATGTTCTGCCCCTGTAACATTGGACACCTCAAGCCAGGCACCGCCTGCTGTGGAACAACCTTGGTGCCTCTTCCAGTCAGCAAGCAGTCTTCTGCTTCAAGGGAGAGGACTAGAGCAAATTGGATGCTGAGCTATTGCCAACACTGCCGCCATCTCCTCCAAGGACACACAGATGCTAGCACATGCAAAAATCCTTGCAGACCCAACCCACTTGAAGGGTTGCTTGCCTGCTTGCTTGTCTACTTAGATAGCTTAGGGCTCAGTTAATCTTTGAGCATGGGGTAGGTGAAGGGAGGAGGGTGCACTTTGCCACGTCCTGAAGGTCTAGGAAAACTTAGACCTGACAGCAGCGATCAAACACATCAGGCCCTGGGCAAGGTCTCAGGAGCTCAGAGGGGCACATCACTAGTACCAGCCTGACCCCACCGCCCATCTCTGGGTCACTGGCCTGGTGCTGACATCAAAAATAGTGAGTAAGCCAGAGGACTTCAGCTGGGGAAGGATATATAGCACAGCATGGGAAGAAGAGCTGAGGGAAGGAAGCAACAGCTGCCTGGAGTGGGCATGAGGAACCAGAAATGCCAACAGGAATTCTTGGGCCTGGTACACTGTAAGTTGATTATACCCTCTGCATCCTTCTCTCACAATCTATTGGCAATTAAGACTTCTGATGTCCATCTTTTTGCATGCCACCCCAATCTTAGTAGTGCAATATTCCAGGGATTTGTCTTTGCTTTTGGAAATGAGGCACAGTGGAGACTGTAGTGTCCTTATGAAGTATGGTTTATTTACACATTTATACAACCTGAGCCTACGATGAAAGGGTTGATAAGAGGCACAGCCTAGGATAGAATTCAAGCAGAGATCCAGCATCAAGTTCTGCCTCTTTCTCTCTAGTGTGCATCACAGCAGCTCCTATATCTCTAAGCTCTGGCTTTATCTTCTAACTAGCTTTGAGCTGAAGGAGGGGCCTCTCCCATTTGGCATCTGGCGCAGAGCCCCCCCCCCTCTTTGGCTTTCCTTTCTGTTGTTCTGCTAATGGTCCATCACCCCAGGTGATTTCCTGGGTGTGTAAACGGTAACGGACCCTTGACCATTAGGTCCAGTTGTGGCCGACTCTGGGGTTGCGGCACACATCTCTCTTTATTGGCCGAGGGAGCCGGCGTACAGCTTTCGGGTCATGTGGCCAGCATGACTAAGCCGCTTCTGGTGAACCAGAGCAGCGCATGGAAACGCCGTTTACCTTCCCGTCGGAGCCGTACCTATTTATCTACTTGCATTTTGATGTGCTTTCGAACTGCTAGGTTGGCAGGAGCAGGGACCGAGCAACGGGAGCTCACCCCATTGCGGGGATTTGAACCGCCAGCTTCTTATCGGCAAGCCCTAGGCTCTGTGGTTTAACCCACAGCGCCACCTGTTCCAGGGAGTGAGAAGTGTCTAATACACAACATTATATACACGAGTCTTGTACCCAGATGTTTAACATCCCAAGCCTGGATTAAATTCTAACACTTATTGGATCCAGGAAATGAGAAGTGTCTAGTACCCACAAACTCATAACAATATACTAATTTACCCCACTGCTACCTTACCTCAGAGGGTTGTTGCAAATACAAAAGGGGAATTGCGTCATAATGAAAATAACATTGGGCTTCTGGGAGGAAAAGGAAGATAAAAATCTATATTGTCATTCATGGATCAACTAAAGAAAAAGTCAACATGCATGGAGCCAGAAAAGCAGGTTCTCTGCTTTAACTGAAATGTTGAATAATCCTGATATGCCCCGCAGAATAACAAAGCAATGTACCCAGCCTTAATCTCCTTGGAGGAAAAGCAAGATAAGGATATGCAATAACAGCAAGCAACAAATACTCCTTAAGTTTGTACAGGCTCACAACTCTCAGCATAACATTTTTTGTCAACCTTGTGTTAAAGGAGTCTCTAGGAATTTTAATTTGCTGCAAGTATAAGGTGTCCAGTGGTGTTGATGCATTTTGTATTTTATATTTTTGTCTTATGGTTGCTGTATGTTAATAACAGCCCAGTGATGACAAGCAGACCAGTAGTGGCTGTGGGAAATTGGAGGGCAAGGAGAGATTCCCTTTTTGTCATCCCTTTTCCTCATTAGGAAGGAAGCCTCGTTTACCAAAGGGAGTTACTTCCCAGTAAAACATACCAAAGCCAGCAATTGTGCTTTATGCTGAGAAGGCAGCACACTTGAGGAGTGATAAATGAACTAATGTGCAAATGGAGGAGAGCGTTTGTGCAAAAATACAGTACCCTGCTACGCAGCGCAGTTAGACTAACTTTTCTCCTTTGTCCAGTCAGGCTAGCAGAAGCAACAAGCGTCTCTGGTTTTTCTCCTCCTCCTCGCCCCCACCCCCAGCTCTTTTTAAATATATATATATATATATATATATATATATATATATATATATATAAAGTTTTTAGAAATTACAAAAAGAAAAAAGAAAAATTAAACATAATAAAATACAAAAACAAAAACAAAAACACTACATGAAACATTGGATTAACAAAACAAAACAAAAAACAATTAAAAACACTTCCAATATTTTCAGTCTTAACTTTCATTCACTTGTTTCATTGACTTCCTCACGCCTCCCTTTTTGTATTCCACTTCAATTAACTATTTCAGCAAGTCCTTTCCATCTTCATCTATTTTCTGTCCTATAATTAATCTTAACATATTCTAAACTAGTTTTTTCCCTTTAATACATTAACAATCTATCTGTACCTAGTTCCTTATAACATTTCTGCCAAAGCCATATAACTTCATTCCACCATTTTTCTAAAGCTCATTAATTTTACAATATTTCTGTAAATAATCTTTAAATTTTTTCCAATCTTCTTCCACCGACTCTTCTCCCTGGTCTTGGATTCTGCCAGTCATTTCCGCCAGTTCCATATAGTCCATCAACTTCAGCTGCCATTCTTCCTGGGTGGGTAAATCTTGTGTCTTCCAATACCTTGCGATGAGTATTCTTGCTGCTGTTGTCGCATACATAAAAAAAGTTCTGTCCTTCTTTGGCACCAATTGGCCGACCATGCCCAGGAGAAAGGCCTCTGGTTTCTTCAAGAAGGTATATTTAAATACCTTTTTCATTTCATTATAAATCATCTCCCAGAATGTCTTAATCCTTGGGCATGTCCACCAAAGGTGAAAGAATGTACCTTCAGTCTCATTACATTTCCAACATTTGTTTTCGGGCAAATGGTAGATTTTTGAAGCTTGACTGGTGTCATGTACCACCTATAGATCATTTTCATTAAATTCTCTCTTAGGGCATTACATGCCATAAATTTCATACCTGTGGTCCATAACTGTTCCCAGTCAGCCATCATAATGTTATGTCCAACATCTTGTGCCCATTTAATCATAGCAGATTTCACCGTTTCATCCTGAGTGTTCCATTTCAACAGCAAGTTATACATTCTTGACAAATTCTTAATTTTAGGGTCTAGCAATTCTGTTTCCAATTTTGATTTTTCCACCTGGTAGCCAACTTTTTTGTCCAAATTATATGCCTCTATTATTTGGTAATAATGGAGCCAATCTCGCACTTTGTTTTTTAATTTTTCAAAGCTTTGCAGTTTTATTCTGTCTCCATCTTGTTCCAAAATTTCCCAATATTTCGGCCAATTGGCCTCCATATTGAGTTTTTTCTGTGCCTTCGCTTCCATTGGTGACAACCATCTTGGGGTTTTATTTTCTAGCAAATCCTTATATCTTATCCAAACATTAAACAGTGCTTTTCTAACAATATGGTTTTTAAACGCTTTATGTGCTTTGACCTTATCATACCACAAATATGCATGCCAACCAAATACATTGTTGAAACCTTCTAAATCCAGTACATCAATGTTTTCAAGAAGCAGCCATTCCCTCAGCCAACAAAATGCGGCTGATTCATAATAAAGTTTAAGGTCTGGCAGGGCAAATCCACCTCTTTCTTTAGCATCAGTTAGTATCTTAAATTTTATTCGAGGCTTCTTGCCCTGCCAGACAAATCTAGAAATATCTCTCTGCCACTTCTTGAAACAGTCCATCTTGTCCAAACTTTGCAAAGTTTGAAACAAAAACAACATCCTTGGCAATACATTCATTTTTATCACAGCAATTCGGCCTAGCAATGATAGCTTCAAATTTGACCATATTTCTAAATCTTTATTCACTTCAGTCCAACATTTTTCATAGTTATCTTTAAACAAATTAGCATTCTTAGCAGTCATATTAACCCCTAAATATTTCACTTTCTTAACCAATGTTAGTCCTATCTCTTCCTGGAACTTCTCTCTCTCATTCACAGTTAAATTTTTCTCTAGAACCTTAGTTTTCGTCTTGTTCAACTTAAAACCTGCTATCTGACCAAATTCTTGAATTAATTCCAGTACCCTTTTGGTACTAGATTCTGGCTCCTGCAAAGTCCATACTAAATCGTCAGCAAATGCTTTCAATTTGTACTGTTTAGCTCCCACTTGTATAAGGTAAAGGTAAAGGTAGCCCTGCCCGTACGGGCCAGTCTTGACAGACTCTGGGGTTGTGCGCCCATCTCACTTAAGAGGCCAGGGGCCAGCGCTGTCCGGAGACACTTCCGGGTCACGTGGCCAGCGTGACATCGCTGCTCTGGCGAGCCAGAGCCGCACACGGAAACGCCGTTTACCTTCCCGCTGGTAAGCGGTCCCTATTTATCTACTTGCACCCGGAGGTGCTTTCGAACTGCTAGGTTGGCAGGCGCTGGGACCGAGCAGCGGGAGCGCACCCCGCCGCAGGGATTCGAACCACCGACCTTTCGATCGGCAAGCCCTAGGTGCTGAGGCTTTAACCCACAGCGCCACCTGCGTCCCACCCCACTTGTATACCTTTAACCAATTGGTCCTTTCTGATCATATTTAACAAAACCTCCAGGACCGATATAAAAAGCAATGGAGAGATTGGGCAACCTTGTCGTGTTCCTTTCTCAATCTTAAACTCTTCTGTCACTACATTGTTCACAATTAATTTTGCCTTTTGTTCTGAATAAATTGCACCTATACCATTTTCAAAACCTTGACCTACCCCCATCCCCTGTAGATTCTTCTTCATAAAACTCCAAGAGATGTTCTCAAAGGCCTTCTCTGCGTCCACAAAAATCAAAACTGCCTTAGTATTAATATTCACTTGTAATTTTTCTAAAATATTAATTATATTTCTCGTATTATCAGACAAATGTCTGCCCGAGAGAAAGCCCGCTTGGTCTTTATGAATTTCTTCTGTTAATACCTTTTTTAATCTTTTAGCCAAAATATCTGCAAAAATTTTGTAGTCCATGTTAAGCAGCGATATGGGGCGGTAGTTCTTAAGCTGTGTCTTTTCAGTCTCTGTTTTCGGTATAAGTGTAATATAAGCTTCCTTCCACGACTCTGGTGCCCTTTTCCCCTCCAATATATCGTTACAGACTTCCTTCAGTGGTTGTACTAACCATTCTTTCAAAGATCTGTAGTACCTTGAAGTCAATCCATCCGGTCCTGGAGATTTACCTAATTGCATGCCCTTCCACTTCCTGATCTGTTATTTTATAGTTCAACATTAGCTGGTTTTCCTGAGAGATTTTATGTAGTCCATTTATTTTCAAAAATCGATCAATGTCCATTTCTTTCTGCTTCTCCTGTGTATAAAGTTGTTTAAAATACCTCTGGAAACACTTCCTAATCTCCACTGGGTTCTGGATATTCTTTCCTTCCACTTCCAAATTCGTAATAGTATTAAGTTTTTGTCTTTTTTTCATTTGCCAAGCCAGCAATTTCCCACATTTATTTGCCGATTCAAATGTCTTTTGTCTCATCTGTTTGATCTTCCATTCTATTTCCTGATTTGTCAATTTCATATATTGTACTTGATATAACTTTATCTCTTTCAGGATCTCCTGTGATTTTGGTTTTGCTCTCAGCTTCTTCTCTCCTTCCTTTATTTTTTGCAAAATTTTATCCTTTTTTTCATTTTGGGTTCTCTTCTTAATTACATTCTGTTGTATCAGAAATCCTCTCATGACCGCCTTGCTTGAGTCATGGGGGGGGGTCAGCATTCCTGGCTCTGGATGGTTAGCAACAGCAATTAAGCACAACTGCAACAGCAGCTCCTCTGTTCAGAAGTGAACAGAGTGCAGAAGTGAAGGAAGGCAACAGAGGGCTGGCAAGAACATGCAGCACAGGAACCAGCTCAGAGGCTGCTTTGGGCAACTCTGATCTGGAGATATTACACTAAAAGAATGTGCATGTTGATCTTGGAACCTCCCAATAAAGGTGCCAGATTCTGTGCAGCAACTAGGGATGGCATTTTGTGACAACCTGGCGTTACAACTATCTATTTGAGCACCACAGTGCCAGGCACTCTTGGAGACTGGGAAAACATGATGGCCATTGCAAAAAAAAATGAAAGCTTTAACAGTGTTTTTCAGGAGCAGATGGAAAGGCTTCTCTTCAGGTTCTGCTGGAACATCAATGGTGAACTGAGTCTGATTCCAAAAATTTTCTCTGTCTTGCATGTGTGTACCAATGGTGCAGATCTTGAGAGATTTGTTGCAGTCCATCTAAAGCTGTGTTGTAAGCAAGAAAGCAAGCAGTATTCTGAACAGATTTGCTTGCTCAGATCCTTCTCTAGAACAGGGGGTGCATATGTTGTAGTATCTGTCAATCCATTTGTTGCACATTTGTTGCTGTGATTGTTGAAACATATCTTTGTGATTATTTGAAGCCATTTTGAGTAGAAGTACAACAGGCAAGAAGTAATTTCCTTGTAATGGTCCGACAAAACCAATATGGATACTTGATCATTTCCCTGATGAAGATAAGTCACTTTGGTGGGTTACACCAAATTGCTGGGTGTGCATAACTGTGTGATATAGTATAATTTCAGAACTGTAGAAAAAATAACGTAAGAATTACAAGAGCAATTTTATTGTATGCTGCTTGTCACTTACTCACCTTTGGCCCCTGAAGAATGATTGTGCAATTAGCAATCCATGTGTTGCAAATAATTGGGTGGGAACTGTGATGGCTGCAACAAATATTTATTTTTATGGTACTGAATAATCTCTTTGAACGCTTCATTCCTAAACAAATTTATTATGAGGGAAAGTGTTCTTGAACACATTTGGCTTTAATTCAGAGGACAGGGCTGCTTGTTGCTTCCTCGCCTCACTCCCCTGGAGAAAGGTTGTGCAAGACAAGTGACAAAGTCTGATTGCAGAGGAACTCCTCTGACCCCAAGGATGATAAACATTGCAAAGGGCCCTCAAATGTGTATCTGAGTGGGTTTGAAAAAGATAAATGGGAGAACTATCTAACTGCCTCACAAACATTTTAGATGGTGAAAGCATTTGATTCCTACTGGATGGCAATGATTAATCAGAATTCGAAAACAGGGCTAGCTGTAGAAAAAAATCTGTACTCACATGCTGCATGCCACTTCAAGGCAGTGAAGTTTGATAAGAGACAAATGCACCCCAAATATATTCCTTGAAGTGATTTGACACACATACTCTGTTACGATATGGATGCAATGCAGCTGCAAACTGCTAGCTTGAAATGTAAACAACATGGGAATGTTGGGACTGCCGTGGGAATCAGAGGGGCAGTCTATTCACAGTGCGAAGCACCAGAATTAGCTCAGGTGTAATATGAGCTCTTTCGTTTATTCCTATCCAGGAAGAGTTTGTCTCTCTTGGCTGCTGGAGTTTGAAGAGAGCAGTCACGTTTTTGTAATGCTGCAAAGACAGTAATAAAGGCATGTAAATACGTTTCTGTCTACGTCTTTCCCCTGCCCGGGGGGGGGGCAGGAAAGAGGGGTATGTTCTTCTCATGTTTGAGAAGAATCGCCGATCGAGACCTTGCCTGCGTCTGCTGGGGAATGCAGCCAGGGAGGTCATCAGGGAATCAAGCCGGGTGCCTACGATTGTTGCCAGTTCCTCTGATAAAAGGCTTGATATTCCCAACATATGGTAGCACGGAGCCGATGGCATCGATCCATGGAAGCAGCTAAAGAAGTTGATGGATCGTACTTCATCCTCTGCAAGGTGATAAAGAAGTTTGTGGTAGCGTGCGGATGGAGAAAACAGCGAACAGCTGAACACCGACGCAGACGTTTTTGCTGATAAGCAAGGAGCAACGGAACCCCAAGGTATGCTGATTTATGGGCTAAAAGAGTGAACGCAGATAGAATCTTCTCTGGTTCACAAAAGCTGTTTTTTTTTTGGATAGAAGAACAGCACTGGGAGACAGCCACATTCTTCACATTCTTGGGATTGATAAGGTTTACTTGCTCAAAGGAGGAATGTCCAGTTGCTAAGCAACAAAACTTCAGGGTTTTTTTCCAGCTACTTCGAAAAAGTTAGCTTGAAATGAGTGTGGAAAGTTACTAGCCAACACGGACGTGAGGCTGACACTGTAAGAGGCTAGAAAAACAACGTTTGTTTTGTCTGCTACAATCACTGCTCTTGGAGGGACTTCCAAAGCAGCCTGCGATTAGCTGCCAGGTGCAAGGCAGTAAACAACCCAATAGACTCTTGGATTTTAGAGGCTTGAGAGTGAGAGCTCAGACTTGGATTCAAAATGGATACCAAGAAGGGCGGAGGCTTACCTTACCCACCTCCACTGACTAATGACAATTATGCCTCATGGTCTGTAAAGATGAAAGCCCTGCTTGAGAATCAGAGGCTTTTTGGGGTGATTGATAACCCCATCCCTCCTGCACCAACGCCAGGTTGGAATTCACAGAATGTGAGAGCCAGGACGGCCATAATTCTGTGTGTCTCAGATGATCAACTTGTGCATATTCAGCATTTGGAATATGCGCGTGAAGTTTGGCAAACGCTGCGTGGAATACACCAAAGAGATGCTGGTGCTTCAGCGTTGCTGCATTTTGAAAAACTGACCAATCTGAGGCTAGCGCCTGATGGAGATGTGCAAGCGCATCTGACAGAGATGAAATTCTTACGCCAGCAGATGGCGCAATGCAATTTTCCTCTACAGGAAGAGATATTCTGCTTCATGATTATTAACAGCCTTAATCGGACTTATAAAACGGTTGCAAGTCAGCTGGGTTCTCTACCTGCCAGAGATCTTTTGGCAGAGAGAATTTGTGCCGTGATTCTCAATGAGAGAGACCGCCTTGCTGCAATAGATGTCAAAGACAGGGGGAGAGAAGCTCGAAATTCTGACACCCCCACTGCTTCTGCAAGTGAAGAACAGGCTGTTGCTTTGAACGTTGTCCGTTGTTTCAATTGTGGACAAACTGGGCATCTTCAGCAGAATTGTAAGAAGCCACGTCAACAGAAGGGAGCTAAGGGGAGCTCTGCAAAGCCTGAGGCGTCAGGCAAAAGTCGTACCAAGTCCCAGATGAAACCTGCAAAGGCATTGCTGTCAACAAAAGCCGCATTTTCAATGGAGAACGCTTTTGTTCTTGACACTGGAGCCACCCAACACATGACGTCGCACAGAGGACTGTTTTCTACATTTAAGAAGCAAAGCTTCACTGTGAAACAGGCCAATGGCCAGGAGCTGGAAGCGACTGGGTTTGGAACTGCGTATCTTGAAAGTCTGAACTTGACTATTAACAATGTGTATTTGGTTCCTGATTTAAAGTTCAATCTGCTGAGTGTTTCGCAGATCACAAAGAAAGGACTGACTTTGTCCTATGATAGAGAAAGCTGCAAAATCTACAAAGATGGAGAGCTGTATCTTTCTGCCAGAGAGAAAGATGGACTGTATTTGTTGACTTTTGATCAAAGTGATTGCATAAAGTGTAGTGCATCTGAGTCTAACATGATTTCTCTTACAGGTTTGGCGAAGGACGACCAGAAGGCGACCAAAGTTAACAGGGCATTTCAGCGAGTGTATGCTGATGTGATTGGTCTTCTAGCACCATCTAGAGGCAATGCAAGATATTATCTTGTGTGTGTGGATTATTTCACTCATTATATGTGGATATACATATTGCAGAAACCACAAGAAGCCTTAGAAAGGTTTAAAGAGTTTTGTGACAAGGTTAAAACTGTTCATGATGCTAACATTGATTGTCTTTTCACAGATGAAAAGCCAGTTTTTCTTTTACAGGATTTTCAGGATTTCCTGGATAAGGAAGGCATAAGGCACAAGGTTGCTGTTTCAGCAGGTGCATGGAACAAAAGTGTCTGTATGCAAGTGAACAAAGAATTGCAAAATGGGATGAAGGCGCAATTACTGAGTTCACATTTGCCACATGAGTATTGGGCGGAATCGCTATTGTGTTTTTGTTATTCTTGGTTGAGAAAGGTTTCAAAAGGTTTAGGATGTTCTCCTTTTGAAAAGCTATTCCACAGAAAACCTTCTATTGCCCATTTTAAGGTTTTTGGGTCTCAAGTTTTGACTGAAGCTCCAGGTGGAGTAAAGAATGCCAGAGGCATTTTTGTGGGTTATGAAAAGGGTCTCTACAGAGTAATTTTGTCTGAATCTGGTCAGGTGATTCTCACAAAATTTCTAGAGAGTGCTCCTGAACAGGAGAGAGTAATTGTTCACACATTTCCCACTGGGGACAATTCAGATGATGATGATGATTTTACTGATTACAGTGGTACTGAGAGTGACAGTGATAGCTCAAAGAGCTCAGTTGACACAGTCATTGAGAGGAAATCTCACACAATGGCTAGACCTTCACAGGTGGAGGATGAACCACTGTTTACTATTGGAACTGGTTCTCCAAAGAGTCCTGAGACTGAACCAGTGAGCAGAGGGGATCAGCACCTCATACGCAGGTCCGAGAGAGTTACAAAGGGTGTACCACCCAAGAGGTATTCAAAAGAGTTTGCTAACTCAGCTATTGCATGTGTTACTATTGTTGACAACTCAAGACAGGTTGAAGCTGTGTCTAAGTCAGAGACAAAGACACAACAGGGAGTTGCAAAGCATAACACTACATTCCCTAGCCAAGGTAATGCAGATGCACTCGTTCCTTGGAAGTCAGACAACCAGAGAGGTACACTGGGGAAACCAGTGGTGGGTAGTTCCAAAGGCGGAACTGAAACAACAGGGGAGTGTTATATGTATAACAACTGTTTGTTTTCTTCTCTGGATCAAGCTATGTTCGCAGCGCACATTGATTCATATGGGGGAGTATGTTACGATATGGATGCAATGCAGCTGCAAACTGCTAGCTTGAAATGTAAACAACATGGGAATGTTGGGACTGCCGTGGGAATCAGAGGGGCAGTCTATTCTCAGTGCGAAGCACCAGAATTAGCTCAGAGTGTAATATGAGCTCTTTCGTTTATTCCTATCCAGGAAGAGTTTGTCTCTCTTGGCTGCTGGAGTTTGAAGAGAGCAGTCACGTTTTTGTAATGCTGCAAAGACAGTAATAAAGGCATGTAAATACGTTTCTGTCTATCTCTTTCCCCTGCCCGGGGGGGGGGCAGGAAAGAGGGGTGTGTTCTTCTCATGTTTGAGAAGAATCGCCGATCGAGACCTTGCCTGCGTCTGCTGGGGAATGCAGCCAGGGAGGTCATCCGGGAATCAAGCCGGGTGCCTACGATTGTTGCCAGTTCCTCTGATAAAAGGCTTGATATTCCCAACATACTCCCCCCTGTACTTCACACAGCAAACACGATGACATGAAATAGCATAGATAAAATTAATTACATTTTATTTGTTCTTGTTGTTTAGTCGTCTTAGTTGTGTTTGACTCTCTGTGACCCCATGAACCAGAGCATGCCTTGGAAACTCTCACTTTCTTCTCAAAGCTTCTCCTTTTTTATGTCCATGGAGTTTACTTGGGAAAATACTGGAGTGGTTTGCCAGTTCCTTCTCCAGGTGGATTACATTGAGTCTAAACTCTTGGCTATGACCTGTCCGGCTTGGGTGGCCCTGCACAGCTGAGATTTGCCATCATTTGAAATAAAAAACCCTGCAGTCATAAAATAAACTGCAATTTCACAATTTCAGGCATGCTGTATAAAAAAAAAACCCTGTGATTTTGTGGGGGGAAAGCTGAGGTACAGGAGGTAGACAAAGTTGTGGAGCTGCCCAAGCCCAAGACATTGAAAGGGGATTGCAGAATACATTTGGACAGTAGCAAGGAGAACACAGGAAGCCATCAAGTGCATTTTCTATGCAAAGGTATTCCTGAAAACATTAGCTTTAGATGATAAACAAAAACAAAATGAGCCGTTTCTGCATGTGGCATTGTTTACTGGGAAATAGCTTTCATGGAATTCTGACTATAAAGACTGGGAGCTGTCCATCTTGATGTGGACTCTGAAAATCCTTCAAAATCTGAGTGGACTTTATTTAATCCTGAGTGGACTTTATTTAAGCACACTGAAGAAGTTTTTGCAGCTTTCTCTTACCGCTGCTGAACTCTGCTGTTGCTCAGAGCCTTTGGAATCTGGCCTTTGAAGTCTGGTGGTCTGCCTGGTAGCTGCGCAGCGAAGCGGGCTGGATGCCAGGACTTATCTGAGCAATAAATCTTTTCTTCAGACATATATCTACATAGTATCTGTATTATACTAATGCTAGTTTAAAACCAAATGCAAAATTGAGGTCAATGTGGGTAGTATGAAACTTACCTGGTTACATAAAGGTGAACTGGGCCATGTTTTGTTTTGTTTCAAAAAAAGAGATGAAATAATGAGTTTTCCACCAGTGTCAACCTGTTTGAGGTATTGAAAACAATATAAATACACATCAAAAACATTCAAATTTGGTTGCAAGGGATTTCTTGTATTCACTGACTTTTAGGATTTTGTATGTGTTTGTCAAATAGAGTTGATAAATTCTTTTGTTAAAAACTTTTCATCCTGTGACTCTTTATTTCAGGATTTATCTGCCACAGTTTTGCCAATAATAACAGGGATCCGTATCCAATGCAGTTGTGCCCTCCATGCAATAACTTCCACTTCCACACCAGAACTTCCTTCACTCTTCTCTCCCCTTGTGTCCCCAGTGTTCCCCAAATCTGCCTTGGAGGGTTGGTGGGGTGGGGAAGACCCAATAACTGGGAGTGGGAGAGGAGAGAGGGGGGAAGTTCTGCATTGTATAGGCATTTAGGACTTGGGTGACATGAAGAAAGGATTCTGCAACTGCCTTTTGCCTATTATGTTTGTCTCACTGGCCATTTGTCAACATTTCTGTTCCTAGAATGCACTGATAAAAAATCAAAGTTTGAATCCACTGAATCAAAGTACAGTGGTACCTCAGGTTAAGAACTTAATTCGTTCTGGAGGTCTGTTCTTAACCTGATACTGTTCTTAACCTGAAGCACCAATTTAGCTAATGGGGCCTCCCGCTCCCGCCGCACTGCCATTGCCCAATTTCTGTTCTCATCCTGAAGCAAAGTTCTTAACCTGAGGGACTATTTCTGCATTAGTGGAGTCTGTAACCTGAAGTGTAACCCGAGGTACCACTGCACTTTGGAGGCAGCCAGGTCCCTAAATCTGCCTCTGCTTGCTGTGTTGATTCCCTTCCTCTCTTTCATTTCTTTTCAGTGTTGCAATTCAAATAGTAAGCTCTTCGATGCAGAGACACTCATCTCGCTCTATAGGCCGAGGGAGCCGATGTTTGTCCACAGACAGCTTCCGTGTCATGTGGCAAACTAGAGCAGCTCACAGAAATGCCGTTTACTTTCCTGTCGGAGTGGTACCTATTTATCTACTTGCAGTTTGATGTGCTTTTGATCTGCTAGGTGGGCACGAGCTGGGACCGAGCAACGGGAGCTCACCCCGCCGCAGGGATTCAAACCACAACCTTCTGATCAGCAAGCCCTAGGCTCTGTGGTTTAGACCGCAGTGCCACCCTCGTCCCCATATGAATGAAATTAAGTAAACTTATTCTCGTTTATAGGCACAATATGGACTCAAAATATTTTGAGCTTGATTTATCATGAAGGTCACCGAGATGGAACTGAAAAAGTCGACTTACTAGACAGGGCTCCATGGCTGGAGTACAATGTCCGCAATGTGGATTACGTCAGTCGTCCATCACCTCGCCTCCTTGCTTCACATCTACCCTACTATTTAGTACCCAAAGGGTTAAGGAACAGAAGAGCAAAAGTAGGAAACAGCACATTTATTATTTGATCATATTCAATGTTTGTCTTGCCTTCTTTAAATGAACATCTCAGTTTCCGTTAACATTTCTCCGTTTTTGAGGGAAGTTCATCCAGCTGCAATTCCTTTGTCCATATGAATGAATAATGCTCTGTGCACCCTGAGCTTGGAATAATTCCCATGACTTCTAAACATCACAGAGTTTATGCTCCACCATAGTAAAAGTCCTGGAGGGTGTTAAGAATAAAACAGGTTCTTTTATCTGAGATTCAGTGCACTTCAGGCAGAACACAAGTAAGCAGTCAGACAACCAATATATTGGAATTTCTACATAACATTGCTTTATTGATTAACAAGCAGAACACGTAACAAGATAAGGGAACATGCACTCAGTCACTCACACAATCACACATACACTCACCACTCTTCTTCTGGATCGGTGGGCAGACAGCGGGATCCCGGCTGCGTCCAACACACCAACCCTCCTGAAAAGCCTGATCTTATATAGTCCTTTTTGATGCACATCTGAATATTGGCATTTCTCATTGCCTTTGACATGTTCTTGGCAGTCTTCCACCCTTAGCATGCTCTTGGCATATCACAACTCTCATGCTTTGCACCTGGTCTTCTGTAACTTTTGGCACAGTACGATACTCATTGTTTGTAACTAGCATTGCACAGCCAGTCTTTCCACTTCCTTGCAGGTACAGTACTTTTGCCAGAGCATGCACATTCCATTCACTCTTTGATCAGCACGATTTATGAATAGTTCCTCAACAGCATCCATTTTATGTGGTGGTCTTCAGCCATCTTGCGGCCCATTCAGAACACGGCATTCATTACAAGCGTGCCATCCAACACACTTAATAAGAATAAGCTCATTCGAAACCATAGCATTGCACGGTGCATGTGACATACATGTTGCAAAAGAGTGTGAGGCTGCCAGGGCTATAAAGCAACGTGGAAGCACCAAGAATCCACAAGAAGAGATATCTGAGATCCATCCATTTATTATTTTATGCATATATATCCGACTTCAACAACTTTGTTACCGGCACATTTCACAACCACAGAAATAACTATAGAAGCAAAACAAAAGAAACAGTAGAAACAATAAGACCAGGAATCAAAAGAATATGTTGTTATTCCTGCAGGTTGTTTATGTGGCCAGAAACCCAAAGGATGTCTTGGTTTCCTATTACCATTTTTCCAAAACTGCAGTCAAATTAGAAGAAGTAGAAGATTTTGGAATTTTCATGGAGAGGTTTTTGGCTGGGAAGGGTAAGGATGAATTGCTACTCTAAAACGAATCACTCTTGTCCCTTCATCTTTATCGCCTTTCACAAAAGTCTAAAGAAATTCTCTGTGTGGTAAGGATCATTTTCAGAATGCCATGTCTGATGCCATAGGTTACTCTGAGGAAATTCCACATCCGTCCATCACAAAGAGTCTACAACTGAGAATCCTACTATACCATTTTATGTTGCATTTAATGTTGCAAATGTTAACTTTCACACCATATAAGGAAAATTCAAGAGTAGGAAGGAAGGGAGCTGGAGGAAGGCTAGACTGATCTCAGCCCACCCATCACTCTCCCATCACATTGGGTTGGGAAGAGCTGCAGTGAGCCTTAAAATGCAGAACTCTTCTGCAAATACTTTCTCTGAAAAAGTGTTTGGTGAGGTTGGGTGGTATTACTTCAGCTTCTGTTTAACGGTTTGTTCCACTGCTGATTGTTAAAATGATTCCTTTAAATTGTAGCAATGGAGTTTATATGTTTGTACTGCTTCTCTCTGAATGTTTTTCAAAAAATAATCAGATATACATTTTATGCCAAATCAACTTTTCTCCTATCAGTAATTGCAAGTTTATGGCTGGACCATGTGGAAGGCTGGTACTCTCACAAGGATGACTTCAATATTCTGTCTGATATTAAACATCCATCAAAACTCACCTTTACAAAATAGAGGAAGGAAGCAATTTGATTATTCCAGTGCCCTCAGCTGCTGCTTCCCCTGCTAGTCTCGCTTCCTTTCCTCAAGATTTTTCAAAGCCTAGCAGGCCATGGATTCAGGAGCAGCTTTTCGGACCCTAGACAGCAAATAGTGCATATAACCATTTCCCCTGAGGGATTATGGGGCTATAAATACAGTGTCGTGATCCCAAGCAAGATATGTCATTTCACAGGCCCTCTGATGCTGAGTAGAGATGTCACAGAACCTCCCTTGTGTCTTCAACAGGGACATTTATTTATTTACTTGTGGACTCAGAGCTGCCCCAGAATATAATGCATTCTGCATGGCACATGGAATTAAAGCAACAATGAAAGTATAATGCAATTGCAATTATTACAAACTAGGCAAAGAAAGATCCAGGCTGCTTGTTTCCCCTGCTTGTAATCCTGCCTATTCCATGAGTTTTAGTCTCTAAGCTGTCAGGTTTCTCTATTGTGGATGGCCTGACATTAAAACCAGGTTCCATTTCAGGATCTGAGAAGCTGTGTATTGAAATTATGCAACTTCCTGGGAAAGAGACTTACAGAAAAGGAGGTGGATGCTGCTGTGGATCAGGCTACATTTAATAAAATGAAAGCAGATCCCAGGGCAAACTATGACTTCTTGCCACCACATCTCATGGACCACAGCATAGGACATTTTCTTCATAAAGGTAAGTTAATGGTAGATCACACTGACTTGGTGCTGCTTGCAGAATCCATGACATATTCCCCTCACAATTGCATCTATGTATGGAATATATCTGGAGTTATGGATATTTATTTGACCACCACAATGCACTTTCTTTCTGTCTGCTTCCTGGGCCAGGCACTGTTGGAGACTGGAAGAACATGATGACAGTCACACAAAGTGAAAGGTTTGACAGCCTTTTTAAAGAGAGAATGGAAAAGCTGCCCTTCAAATTCTGCTGGGACATCCGTGAGGAATCATGAGTCTGCCTTCAGCCTGGAAGGATGAAATACAGTACACTGTATGCATTTAATAATAATGATAAATAATAATAAATTTTATTTATATCCCGCCCTCCCCGGCCGAAGCCGGGGTCAGGGCAGCTAACAACACTAAAACAGTGCAACATTATAAAAACATTATAAAAATTAGTTAAAATAAAAATTGATGGCAACCATAAACTAAAGTTTTGTAAATATTGCCAAGGAGGGAGTCAGGCTGCGCCCTGACCATAGGCCTGGTGGAACAGCTCTGTCTTGCAGGCCCTGCGGAAATATGTCAAGTCCTGCAGGGCCCTTGTCTCTTGTGACAGAGCGTTCTACCAGGTTGGAGCCACAGCTGAAAAAGCCCTGGCTCTAGTTGAGGCCAGCCTAACCTCTCTGTGGCCTGGGACCTTCAAGATGTTTTTATTTGAAGACCGTAAGTTCCTCTGTGGGGCATACCAGGAGAGGTGGTCCCGAAGGTACGAGGGTCCTAGGCCGTATAGGACTTTGAAGGTTAAAACCAGCACCTTAAACCTGATCCTGTACTCCACCGGGAGCCAGTGCAGCTGGTATAGCACCGGGTGAATGTGATCTCGCAGCGAAGACCCCGTAAGGAGTCTCGCTGTGGCATTCTGCACCCGCTGGAGTTTCTGGGTAAGTCTCAAGGGCAGCCCCACGTAGAGCGAGTTACAATCCAGCCAGTATTTGTAAGAGTTAGTACAAAACAAAATCTCATATGGCTTAATAGCTTCCTAATGTTCTAATATGTGCTGTAATTTTAAAAAAAACACCACAAAACAATTACATTTGTACTGTCCGCTTCTTCTCTTTCCACATTCCAACATGTCCTAATTTCTAACCCCATGCGCAAAAGTTAAGGAATCCCAAACTAACTATTGGGATTATTAATTGTATTTTAAATTGGCACCGTTATATTGAGCCTAGCATTGGATTATTGTAATTGAAAATTAATAAAAATTATTGTTAAAAAAAAACAAACTAACTAACTATTGGTGTCCCAGATGGCAATGTAAATCATCCGGCTCATTCACATCATCAATTTATTTATTGTGGGTGGAATTCTTATTCATGCTCTTCCAATTATTCCATCAGGACAAACATTTCAGCCTGTGGGTTGGCACATAATTGGTTGAGAGCTGTGATTGTTGAAACAGATGTTTGTGATTATTTGAAGCTATCTTGAGTAGAAGTACAACAGGCAGGAAGTAATTTCCTTGTAATAGTCTGATCATTTCCCTGGTGAAGATAAGTCACTTTAGTGGGTTATACCAAATTGCTGGGTATGCATAAATGTGTGATATAGTATAATTTCAGAACTGTAGAACAAGTAACATAAAAATTACAAGAGCAATTTTATTGTATGCTGCTTGTCACTTACTCACCTTTGGCCCCTGAAGAATGCTTGTGCAATTAGCAATCCATGTGTTGCAAATAATTGGTGGATAATCTTGATTGCTGGAACAGATATTTATTTTTAAGGTTAATGAATAATCTCTTTGAACGCTTCATTCCTAAACAAATTTATTATGAGGGAAAGTGTTCTTGAACACATTTGGCTTTAATTCAGAGGACAGGGCTGCTTGTTGCTTCCTCGCCTCACTCCCCTGGAGAAAGATTGTGCAAGACGAGTGACAAAGTCTGATTGCAGAGGAACTCCTCTGACCCCAAGGATGATAAACATTGCAAAGGGCCCTCAAATGTGTATCTGAGTGGGTTTGAAAAAGATAAATGGGAGAACTATCTAACTGCCTCACAAACATTTTAGATGGTGAAAGCATTTGATTCTTACTGGATGGCAATGATTAATCAGAATTCAAAAACAGAGCTAGCTGTAGAAAAAAATCTGTACTCACATGCTGCATGCCACTTCAAGGCAGTGAAGTTTGATAAGAGACAAATGCACCCCAAATATATTCCTTGAAGTGATTTGACACACATACTCCCCCCTGTAGTTGACACAGCAAACACGATCACATGAAAAGGCATAGATAAAATTGATTACATTTTATTTGTTGTTGTTGTTTAGTCGTCTTAGTTGTGTTCGACTCTCTGTGACCCCATGAACCAGAGCATGCCTTGGAAACTCTCACTTTCTTCTCAAAGCTTCTCCTTTTTTATGTCCATGGAGATTACTTGGGAAAATACTGGAGTGGTTTGCCAGTTCCTTCTCCAGGTGGATTACATTGAGTCTAAACTCTTGGCTATGACCTGTCCGTCTTGGGTGGCCCTGCGCAGCATAGCTCAGAGCTTGTGCTGGTCCAGGGGGGGGAGGTTACCGTGGGGCGAGGTCTAGGACCTGAGTCGAGGGTTGGCAGACAGTGCTCCACGGGCGAAGCGGGGTCCACAGCGAGGAGCCGGGCAAGGACAGGAACTCTGGGGGAACAGGACTGGATGCTGGCCAAAACAGCTCTTCAACGACGTTGCTCCTGCAACCTGAGACCGGGCTGGCTGGCCTTTATCTTCTCTGAGGCCAGGGGTGGTCCCGGCCCCCAGGTGACCCACCTCTCCTGGCCTTAAGGCGAGCACTCCTCCTGGGAGAAACCAGTTCTCTGCCCTGAGCCTCTGCAGCTCAGGAGAGGCCGGTGGGTTACTGGACCCAGGGGGAGACTCACTTTCCCCTAACAGGGCTGGGAGAGGCGCACCTGTAGGCAATGCGTCCTCAGTCGCCTCTGGAGCCAGAGTGAATTCACCTGGTGCCTGCTCCTGAGGATCCGGCACAGGTGCAGGCACTTCAGAATCAAGGCCCTGCCCCAGTTCAGCCGGCCCTGGAGCGGGGACTCCTGTGCAGGCTGGGATTCCTCCGGTTCAGCCTCTGAATCGGATTCCCAGGCCATCACAGAGCTTCTCAGAGTTATTGAAGCCCCTTTGCCACAACAAGGCAGTGATCCATGAAGGGGAATTACATTTTATAAGAAGACCTAAATAAATGGTTCTTTGTGCTCTTCCAAGAGTGTAGCAGCACACATTCTTCAGATCCCAAACTTGAACCAGATTCTGATATTTATAAACCATCTCAATATAATTTAGTACAGGCTGAGTTGCCCAGTCCTATTGCGTGTTGAGTCCCACAATGCCACCCACCAAAAATTCACACTTCACACATCAATTTTTGTTTAAGGTTTTTGGCATAATTTTGGCCACAACTTTATTCAAATACAAAAATGTGAGTGGTTGCTTAGGCATTGGTTATGATTATCTGTCCTTGCCCTCAAGGACGGAGCTGGCCCTTCCGGACACCAACGGAAGCCAGCGTGGGAAACAAGTATTGGGTGAGAAATGAAGCTGGGAATCAGACCCTCACTTCTCAGCCTCATGTTCCTGTGGGCCTTGAACGGCCCAAGTCCGACGCCATGGAGAAGGACGAAAAGAATGGCAAGCCCATGGATTCCTTTAACGGAATTCCCTTTCTGCATCATTTGGAGGGGTAGGCACAGGTTCAAAAATTTGACAGGGAAGTGGCAGGTAGCCCTTTTGGAAGAAATTCCCGCCCCTGTGCTCATTGGTTGGGACATTTTAGAACATGTGCAGAGTACTTTCATAGTTACCAGAGCAAAAGGGAGCTCACAGTCAACTAAACCTGAGGGGGTGGATACAGTAGCAGAGGCAGACAATGCTGAAGAACAGCAAAGGAATGATCAGTGTGAGGAAAGAAAAGACAAAAAGAAGATACTGAGTTACAAAAGTACTTTGAGGCAGCCGAGTCGGAGAGGCCGTTAACTCCTGAGTGCCCAGAACGGTTTTGTTTGAGCAAGGACATTTTATATCGAGAAGTCCTTGACCCACCATGCAGGGGGGGTGAAGAAGTGAGAAGACAATTAGTAATCCCACATGAATACCAAGGCAAAATCCTGCAGCACGCTCACAACAGTGTATTTGGAGCGCATGTGGGTATTACACATACAAAACAGAGAGTGGCTCAAAATTTTTATTGGCCAGAAATGGGGAAACAAATAAAACAATGCTATCAAGCCTGTGAATATGTCAGAGAAGAGGCACCGGGCAAGACAAAACAAAAGCCAAAATGAATGAAGTAAATTATGTGATCCAGCAAGGAGAGGAAGGGCGAAAAGTGGTGCATGTAAATATGATCAAACCGTATTTTAGAACAGAAAAATGGAAACTGTATGCCTTACGAGAGGATCCATGTGAACCAGACATACCATGCTGGGGGAACAAGAGAGAGTCCCAGAGTAGATTAACAGACATAAAATTGGCTCCTACTTTAACCCTTAAACAGCCAGAGGAAGCAAAACAGATCTTGCTGGAATATGAATCCTTGTTCAGTAATATTCCAGGAGTGGCCAAAGGTGTGGAACATCGGATCGACACAGGGGAAGCCAAACCCATTGTTGTGAACCCCTACCATGTAACAGGAGGACGCTTCAAAAACCGGAAACGGGGCCGTTTTAAGCCAGCCAGGACCAGAAGGAAACCTATATCCAATCACCTACATCAGCAGAAAGTTACTGCCTAGAGAAAAGCACCTCTCAACGGTTGAGAAAGAATCCTTGGACATTGTGGCGGATGCCTTATCACGAAAACCAGAGAGTGAAGGATGAACAAAGACAATCAACAATTTACTTGTTTTTGTATGTGTATATATATATGTAAAAAAACAAAACCACATACAAAACTGTTTGATCAGGAGTGTAACTTTAAGAAGTTAACCCTCCTGAATCGTAACTTCTTAAGGGGGGAGGTATGTGACGTTACCATATATGAGAGAGTGCTGAAGGGGAAATAGTTAAATAGATTGCACAGACAGGACCCAGGGGTGGAGTCAGTGGGTCTATAAAGGAGTTCTGGGAGGAGTTCTGGGAGTTCGTTGGGAGTTGTGGGTGGGTAGTTGGTTGGTTTTTGAGTGGGTTGGCTGGTTGGGAAAGGCAGTTGGTAATAGAGAGACAGTTAGGGCAGTTGGTCCTTGAGTGTGGGGTGGTAATAGAGATAGAGAGAGGAACCTAAGACTAAGAAAGTAAAGAGGAACACTGTTTGGAATGCTGTAATACTTTTGTTTTAAGTCTGAAATAAAATACACTCTTCTTTATGAATTGAAAAGCTGACTGAGACTGAAGTGATTTTACCAGGGAGGACCTGGTCGGTGGCAGTGGATTAGTGGTGTATGGGTCAATAGTCCGTGAGACGACCGGGGGCTCCGTACAAACGCCACATCATTATTATTATTATTATTATTATTATTATTATTAAATAAATAAATAAATAAATAAATAAATAAATAAATAAAAATTTATTCCCCAGCCACTCTGGGTGGCTTCCAACCGAATATTAAAAATAATACAGCATCAGACATTAAAAACTTCCCTATACAGGGGTTTAACTTTTAAAAGTTAAATAGTTGTTTATTGCCTTGACATCTGCTGGAAGGGCATTCCACAAGGCAGGAACCACTACCGTCTGTCCGGTTCCCTATAACCTCACTTCTCGCAGCGAGGGAACTGCCAGAAGGCCCTCGGCACTGGACCTCAATGTCCGGGCAGAACGATGGGGGTGGAGACGGTCCTTCAATTATAAAGGACTGATTCCATTTAGGGCTTTAAAGATCAGCAGCAACACTTTGAATTGTGCTCAGAAACGGACTGGGAGCCAATTAAGATAATTCAGGACCGGTGTTATATGGTTTCGGCGGCTACTCCCAGTCACCAGTCTAGCTGCCTCATTCTGGATTACAACAAAAAGGGATAATTTTGGAGTTAAAGTTGGTGTTATTGGGGTGTAAGTCAGTGCAGGCATGTGTGTACAAATAGTCATCCATTGGTGAATCTCAGGTCCCTTGTACCATTTGAGCCCATTTTCTACTAGTGGACCAGATATAATACTGCATTTATTTCTTAAACGGACAAAGACCACTGTTGATATTGGCTGTTGCTTGTGCAAAGTTCTTCCCATGTTGTTCTTTAGATTATGTGCCTCGATGCTCCTGTGTTACCGTTCTTTTCTTGCATAACTTGCAAGGAATGATTTACTAAGGAGGAGGCATCGATTTAATCAAACTCTTATTAGTTAACAGAATTCTATAAAGCAGTTTCCTTGAGAGCTCTGAACGTGAGCCTTGAAAAGCTGAAATACTCTAAGCTACAGAAGAGATCGGTCTCTCCCTCTCTCTCCCACACTTTTTGACTCTAAAAACAAAAGGTAGGTAAGTTTTCTTGTAAATTAAACTTTCCAGGGAAAAGCAGGACTACCGAATGACAAACAAGTAATCTACTCTTTCTTGCAAGAGTTCTGAGGGGCAATAAGGTATTTCATCAGATGCATGGAAACTCTTGTCACAGTTCATATTATTTTATGGTGTCACACAGAATGCAACATTTGTGCTACCAGAGATTTACTTATATAGAGAATTAATATAGAGACTTATATAGAGAATTAAAGTGATTTTCAGGCTTCATGGCATTTTATTTCTTTATCACTTTTAAGCAATGGATTTTATTTTTATTTAAATGTTTATAAAGCACCCATTCATCTATAATAACACAAGGTGGTATATCTCAATGTCATGCATCATATTCTATATTACGGCTTGAAATGTCCCAACAGGTATAAAAGGCCTGGCGACAACTGGCGACAACTTTGGTTTCCTCAGCACCAAATGGAGCCTTGAACTTTCTCCCCTAATAATTCCCCGCCTCCTTATACCATGCACTGAGCCCACCCTAGCAAGTGCCTTCCTTGTCAGACGCTACGTGGGTGGAGAGAAATTGGCACAGGGAGGAGACAAAAAAAGAAAGGGATATTTTGGCAGTGGTGTCTCAGTATGGGAGCACCTGCTCCTACAGGGCCCATTGTATGTCTAGCCAACTCTCTGTATTATCATAGATGAAGCTGAGGGCAGCATTCCCTCCATAGAACCTCCTTGGGCACCACATTTCAGCAGCAGTTTCAGCCAGAGCTGGCAATGGAAGCCAGATGGGCGGTGACCAATACCTTTCTCTTTGCCACCCTGTGGTCCCCAGGCACATCTATGGTTTAGTCCCAGGAAGCCCGGAATATACGTCACCCCAATTTCTTGAAGCTGATCAAGAACCCAGGAGGAAATGGCAAGAGTTCCCAACAGATTCCGTCTTTCATTTCCCTTGGATCCATTTCCAGGGAGCAGTTTTTTGCTTCCTTCACACCTCCCCTGAGTACAAGAATGAGTGTCAGGATAGCAGCACTGACCAAACTATGATGCCAGGCAGCATAAAGTGAGGCCAAGGGCTGCTACTTTGCATGCTGCACACATGAACTTGAGAAATAACTATGTGATGGTGAGAGAAAAAAGCCTTATTGTGTAGGGCAAAGCCAACTTTGAGTTGAAAGCAGCACCATTTTAAGAAACACTTAAATCGGGGGGGGGGGAATGCCTTGTTGCCTCAATGATGGGTCAAGTCTCTGTTCTTTAAATGATGGACCTTTATGTTGCTCACCTGTGATGGAAGAGAAGCATGGGATTCTGCTATGGGGTCTGCAGGAGGAGTAGGATTTCACAAAATGACACTTCTATTTCTTTGTGATTCCCCATTGTCGTATAATAGAGAGAACTATTCTCTTCTCTTTATTCTTAGGCAGGCAATGCAACCAGCTGAGAAATACCTTTTCACATACAAAGGATTTTCTTTCCAGTCAGCATTTACTTCAGTGGAGTACTTAGATTCCCTGGAGGGTTTTGAAATAAGAGACAGTGATGTATTTTTAATCACTTATCCAAAATCAGGTAAGAGTACCTTTTCGTAGGTTGAACCATCATTTCAATTCAACCCTGTTGGATACCCACATATATCTACATAGTATCTGTATTATCCTAACGCAAGATTAAAACCAAATGCAAAATTGAGGTCAATGTGGGTAGTATGGAACTTACCTGGTTACATAAAGGTGAACTGGGCCATGTTCTGACTTGTTTTTAAAAAAGAGATGTTTTCCACCACTCTCAACATGTTTGAGGTTTATAAAACAACATAAATACACATCAAAAACATTCAAATGCTTTGCCACTCATGGGGGGGGGCCATATCCACTGCAGTTGTGCCCTACATGCAATAACTTCCACTTCCACACCAGAACTTCCTTCACTCTTCTCTCTCCTTGTGTCCCCAGTGTTCCCCAAATCTGCCTTGGAGGGTTGGTGGGGTGGGGAGGACACAATAACCAGGAGTGGGCGAGGAGAGAGAGGGGAAGTTCTGCATTGTATAGGCATTTAAGACTTGGGTGACATGAAGAAAGGATTCTGCAACTGCCTTTTGCCTATTATGTTTGTCCCACTGGCCATTTCTCATCCACAATGGAAAGAAAGCCGGACTTCCGGGTTAGCGCCAACAACTAATGGCGGATTCCCTCTGAGCTCCGGAGGGATCGGCTCCGCGGGATCGGGTCTTACCACTGCGGCGAAGCTGGGACCCTCAAAAAATCACAGGCGGGTGAAGCCTGTGAGCGTGGGGACTCGGCGGGACCATTTGTGCCCCCCCAAGCCACGAAGGAGGCTTTTTAAAGCTCCGGAACGGGACGGGGTGAGCGGCGCGGTGCTGAGAGTCGATTGCTCCTCCCGCGGAGTGAAGCCGCATAGCCGTTTGTCGGAGAGCGCTGACTTCTTCTTGTGAACATTTGGACTCTAAAGCAACAACTCGTGAGTAGTACGGAATTGGAACTTTAAAGAAAATTTTCTTTTTAAATTTGGCACGATCGGGGAAGGTCTAAACAGGAAGTCAGCCTTCCCTCTCTGTAAACAACTTAAAGCAAAGGACCTGCTAACTAAGGTTGAGGAGAATTTTTTTTCTTTTTTCTTGTAAAAGACTTTAATTTCACGGTTTGGCACTATAAGAATTTCATTGGAGGCAGGGGAGCCTGCAGAAAAAGATTTAAATTTGGGAGCGAAAGCGCCACCCCCCGGACCCGGGAGTGTTCCGCGAGAGCCTGGTGATGAGGTATAGAAGATCTTGACAGCTGTCAAGTTAGCTGTCAAGACGCAAAAAGAGGACTTTGTTTCTGTTGCTTCTGCTGGTTATATTTTGTTACAACCTGCTCCTGAATAATGAAGGGCTGATACAAACTAACTGGACTTTTGGATTTGTGCTGAAAGGAACATCAAGGAACTAAAACTCCCCTAGAGGGGGCTTTGGGACATTACAAAGAATGGCTGGAGGAGGAAAAATACAGGCTGAACTGAACAGAGCATTTGTTCTCTTGGGAAAGTTGCAAGGTCAAATTGATGTTTTGGCTACAAATGCTATAGCTTTGGATTTAACAGTGAATACCTTCATTGAATTTGATAAGGACAAGGATCTGATGCAGGAAATCTACTTAACTGGACAAATAGAGAAATCTGAGAGCCTTGAGAATTTGGAGGTCCCTGAAGAAAAGGAAGGGGGAGCTGGAATTTTGCAGATGTTAAAGGAGAGCTGTAATTTGAGGCCTGACATGATGGCAATAAAGGAAAATAAAAACCTGATGTGGAAAGCCTGGCCTGAATTGGAGAGTGAAAAATGGAGGGATCTCCTTATGTGGAGATCTGAAGACCTAAGGATTACAAACTTGATCAAGGTGGAGGTTGGAGCTTTGGGGGCATTTGGATTTGAAAGGAGTATGAAACAAGATCCGGAATACCCCATAGGCTTCATCTTTAAGTATGAAGGCCTGGATGGAAGAAAAGTGGATCCTGTTGGGCCGAAGCCTCCCCGAGACTAGGTTTTCAATATTAAGGACTATCAAAAAGACCGGCAGAGAGGAAGTGAGAGAGAATTAAGAGCCTCGGACTTGAGATCTCCAGGCTGATTGTATACTGAGACTGATGGACACATGTTGGGGACTGGAACCGGGAAGGGGGCATGGGTGGAATAAAAATTGGGAACTCAAAGGGTTTATAATTATAATTTGTTTTTCTTTTCATCTTGTTATTTGTATGAAAATTGGGAAAATTCGTGGAAGGGAACTTTGGTCGACCTTAGAGAAATGGTTTAAGAATAAGTATTGATGTATAAGTTTGGATGAGAGTTAAGATTGAATAAAGTAAAAGTGGTTTTTAAGATGAATTAAATTAAATGAAAATAAGGTTGGAAGGATATAAAGGGAAAATGATTAAATATAGAGGATTAAGCAAAAATGAACCGAAGAAATGGAAGAAAGAGAGAAAGTAAAATAATAACATATTAAAATAAACTATTAAGTTACAAAATAAGGGAAAGGACTTGCTGAAATAAAAATCTGAATTTGAATACAGAAAGGGGAGGTGTGGGGAGGTCAAGAAAATAAGTAAAAGGCAAGTTGTCATGTAAAGGACATTAATTGTTTTTTTTTCTTTTTTCTTTTTAATGATTGTATTTTTTCAGTGTATTTTTTCTGTTTTGTGTTGTATTCTGTATTTTTTTGTTTTCTGTTTTTGTATGTTCTCTTTATAATCTTTAAAAAATTTGAATAAATATTAATTTTTTAAAAAAACACACAATGGAAAGGAAGCCTTGGTCAGTGTTCCTCATTCACCCTTTGCTGCCCCTATTTCAGTGGTGGTCTGTGTGACACCAAAATTTGGTGCCCCCCACCTCTCACCTTCTATTTGACATCGTAGTGTTGGCAACCCGTGCAGCCAGGTCCCTAAATCTGCCTCTGCTTGCTGTGTTGATTCCCTTCCTCTCTCATTTCTTTTTAGTGTTGCAATTCATATAGTAAGCTCCACGATGCAGAGACATGTTTTCAGTTATTTCACTCTTTAAAGTACTAAGTACATGTAGTTAGTATAATGAATGAAATTAAAGTAAAGGTAAAGGTATCCCTGGACGGTTCCAGTTGCGGATGACTCTGGAGTTGCACGCTCATCTAGCTCTATAGGCCAAGGGAGCCGATGTTTGTCCACAGACAGCTTCCGGGTCATGTGGCAAACTAGAGCAGCTCACAGAAATGCCGTTTACTTTCCCTGCTAGGTGGGCACGAGCTGGGACCGAGCAATGGGAGCTCACCCCATTGCATGTTGTTTCAGTTATTTCGCTCTTTAAAGCACTAAGTATATTCATGACAATGAATGAAATTAAAGTAAAGGATAAAGGTACCCCCGACCATTAGGTCCAGTCGCGGATGACTCTTTTGTCCGCAGACAGCTTCCGAGTCATGTGTCCAGCAAGACTAAGCCGCTTCTGGCAAACCAGAGCGGCTCAAAGAAATGCCGGTTACTTTCCTGTCGGAGCGGTACCTATTTATCTACTTGCACTTTGATGTGCTTTTGAAATGCTAGGTGGGCACGATCTGGGACCGAGCAACGGGAGCTCACCCTGTTGCGGGGATTTGAACCACGACCTTCTGATCAGCAAGCCCTAGGCTCTGTGGTTTAGACCGCAGTGCCACCCTCGTCCCCATATGAATGAAATTAAGTAAGGCAGGTGGCGCTGTGGGTTAAAGCCTCAGCGCCTAGGACTTGCCGATCGAAAGGTCGGCGGTTCGAATCCCTGCGGCGGGGTGCGCTCCCGCTGCTCGGTCCCAGCGCCTGCCAACCTAGCAGTTCGAAAGCATATTAAAGTGCAAGTAGATAAATAGGGACCGCTTACCAGTGGGAAGGTAAACGGCATTTCCGTGTGCGGCTCTGGCTCTGGCTCTGGCCAGAGCAGCGATGTCACGCTGGCCACGTGACCCGGAAGTGTCTCCGGACAGCGCTGGCCCCTGGCCTCTTAAGTGAGATGGGCGCACAACCCCAGAGACTGTCAAGACTGGCCCGTACGGGCAGGGGTACCTTTACCTTTATTCTCATTTATAGTCACAATATGGACCCAAAATATTTTGAGCTTGATTTATCATGAAGGTCACCGAGATGGAACTGAAAAAGTCGACTTAATAGACAGGGCTCCATGGCTGGAGTACAATGGCCGCAAGGTGGATTTTGTCAGTCGCCCATCACCTCGCCTCTTTACTTCCCATCTACCCTACTATTTAGTACCCAAAGGATTCAGGAACAGAAGGGCAAAAGTAGGAAACAGCACATTTATTATTTGATCATATTCAATGTTTGTCTTGCCTTATTTGAATGAACATCTCAGTTTCCGTTAACATTTCTCCGTTTTTGAGGGCAGTTCATCCAGCTGCAATTCCATTGTCCATATGAATGAATAATGCTCTGTGCACCCTGAGCTTGGAATAATTCCCATAACTCCTAAACAGCACAGAGTTTATGCTCCACCATAGTAAAAGTCCTGGAGGGTGTTAAGAATAAAACAGGTTCTTTTATCTGAGATTCAGTGCACTTCAGGCAGAACACAAGTAAGCAGTCAGACAACCAATATATTGGAATTTCTACTTAACATGGCTTTGTTGATTAACAAGCAGAACACATAACAAGACAAGGGAACATGCACTCAGTCTCTCACACAATCACACATACACTCACCACTCTTCTTCTGGATCGGTGGGCAGACAGCGGCATCCTGGCTGCATCCGACACACCAACCCTCCTGAAAAGCCTGATCTTATTTAGTCTTTTTTGATGCACATCTGAATATTGGCATTTCTCATTGCCTTTGACATGTTCTTGGCAGTCCTCCACCCTTAACATGTTCTTGGCATATCACAACTCTCATGCTTTGCACCTGGTCTTCTGTAACTTTTGGCATAGTACAATACTCATTGTTTGTAACTAGCATTGCACAGCCAATCTTTCCACTTCCTTGCAGGTACAGTACTTTTGCCAGAACATGCACATTCCATTCGCTCTTTGATCAGCGCAATTTATGAATAGTTCATCAACAGCATCCATTTTATGTGGTGGTCTTCAGCCATCTTGCGGCCCATTCAAAACATGGCATTCGTTGTACGAGTACTTGGAGCTTGCAAAGCTGACAGACGCACTATGAGATAAACCTAAAAAGATGATGAAAGAAGAATGGGAATGTATAAATAATTATCTAGGGGATAAGGGTTCAACAAGAAAGACCTGGTTATGTTTAGAATGGTACCTCATAGAGAAATGTTCCCTGATAGCAAGATGAGGGTTTCCTTGGAATGCAGATCGAGAGAATTGATAAGAATAATGATCTGTTGTGACCTTGATGGAAGCGTACAGTAGATGAGCCTTTCTGTGTTCTGGCTCTTCTTCTTCTTCTTCTTCTTCTTCTTCTTCTTCTTCTTCTTCTTCTTCTTCTTCCTCTTCTTCTTTTTACCTTTCCCTTTTCCCTTTCCCTTTCCCTTTTTTTCTCATCCGTCTTCTTATGTTTTATGCCATGTACTTTGATATTTTTTGTAGTTTTTTAACTTTTTCATTATTATCATTATTAAGTAATTTTCTTTTGTAATTTTGGTGGTCTATATTTGTATGTATTTGTTTAAAGCAAAATAAAAGTATTAAAAAAAAAATGGCATTCGTTACAAGGGTGCCATCCAACAGACTTAATAAGAATAAGCTCATTCGACACCATAGGATTGCACTGTGCATGTGACATTCATGCTGCAAAAGAGGGTGAGGCTGCCAGGGCTGTAAAGCAACTTGGAAGCACCAAGAATCCACAACAAGAGATATCTGAGATCCATCCATTTATTATTTTAGAAATCAAAAGAATTTGTTGTTATTCCTGCAGGTTGTTTATGTGTCCAGAAACCCAAAGGATGTCTTGGTTTCCTTTTACCATAATTCCAAAACTATAGTCAAATTAGAAGAAGTAGAAGATTTTGGAATTTTCATGGAGAGGTTTTTGGCTGGCAAGGGTAAGGATGAATTGCTACTCTAAAATGAATCACTCTTGTCCCTTCATCTTTATCCTTTGACAGCAGATTAAAGAATTTCTCACTGTGTTAAGGAACCTTTTCAGAATGCCATGTCTGATGCTATAGGTTACTCTGAGGAAATTCCACATCCATGCATCACAAAGCGTCTCCAACTGAGACTCCAACTACACCATTTTATGCCACTGATGGCTGGTGTCCATTGATGCCGAAGGGAGGGTATAGATCTGGCCAACTCCCAAAGGAAATCAGGTGGATTTGTATGCTGTCTGCATCAGGATGCAGCAGCTACAAATCATTACAAGCTGGAACACCCAATGCTTAATCAAGTGTAGAGATTTGTGTCAAGTAATAACGCAGAAACCCTGACATGGTCTCTTAAATGTTTTATTAACTTCCACACCATATAAGGAAACTGCCAGAGTGGGAAGGAAGGGGGCTGGAGGAAGGCTAGACTGATCTCAGCCCACCCATCACTCTCTCATCGCATTGGGATGGGAAGCACAGCAGGGAGCCTTAAAATGCAGAACTCTTCTGCAAATTCCTTCTCTGAGAAAGTGTTTGGTGAGGTTGGGTGGTATTAATTCATCTTCTGTTTAATGGTTTGTTCCACTGCTGGTTCTTAAAATGATTTCTTTAAATTGTTTTAATGGAGTTTATATGTTCGTACTGCTTCTGTCTGAATGTTTTTTTTTAAAGAAAGTCTGATCTACATTTTATGCCAAATCAACATTTCTCCTATCCATATTTGCAAGTTTATGGCTGGACCATGTGGAAGGCTGGTACTCTCACAAGGATGACTTCAATATTCTGTTTCTTACCTATGAAGAAATGAAGAAGGTAAGTTATCAAAATGCTATGCAGTCTGATATTAAACATCCATCAAAACTCACCTTTACAAAATAGAGGAAGGAAGCAATTTAATTATGCAAGTTTCCTCAGCTGCTGCTTCCCCTGCTAGTCTCGCTTCCTTTCCTAAAGATTCTTCAAAGCCTAGCAGGCCATGGATTCAGGAGCAGCTTTTCGGACCCTAGACAGCAAATAGTGCATATAACCATTTCCCCTGAGGGATTATGGGGCTATAAATAAAGTCTCATGGTCCCAAGCAAGATATGTCATTTCACAGGCCCTCTGATGCTGAGTAGAGATGTCACAGAACCTCCCTTGTGTCTTCAGGGACATTTATTTATTTATTTACTTGTGGACTCAGAGCTGCCCCAGAATATAATGCATTCTGCATGGCACATGGAATTAAAGCAACAATGAAAGTATAATGCAATTGCAATTATTCCAAACTAGGCAAAGAAAGATGCAGGCTGCTTGTTTCCCCTGCTTGTAATCCTGCCTATTCCATGAGTTTTAGTCTCTAGGCTGTCAGGTTTCTCTATTGTGGGTGGCCTGACATTAAAACCACGTTCCATTTCAGGACCTGAGAAGCTGTGTATTGAAATTATGCAACTTCCTGGGAAAGAGACTGACGGAAAAGGAGGTGGATGCTGTTGTGGATCAGGCTACATTTAATAAAATGAAAACAGATCCCAGGGCAAACTATGACTTCTTGCCACCACATGTCATGGACCACAGCAAAGGACATTTTCTTCGGAAAGGTAAGTTAATGGTAGATCACACTGACTTGGTGCTGCTTGCAGAATCCATGACATATTCCCCTCACAATTGCATCTAGGGATCAAATATATCTGGCGGTATGGATATTTTTTTTACCACCACAATGCACGTTATTTCGTTCTGCTTCCTGGGCCAGGCACTGTTGCAGACTATTTGTAAGTTAGTAAAAAAAAAAAAAAAAAAACCCCTCTCATATGGCATAACAGCTTCCTAATGTTCGAATATGCACAATAATTTTTTTTTAACACCACAATAAAATTACATATGTACTGTCCGCTTCCTCTCTTTCTACATTCCAACATTCTACATTCCAACATGTCCTAATTTCTTACCCCATGTGCAAAAGTTAAGGAATCCCAAACTAACTATTGGGATTATTAGTTATTAATTCAGAAGTGAACAGAGCGATCTGAACAGGGGCAGAACTAAGCTTTCTTTCATAGACTAGGTCAGCAGCACCCGACCAGACCTGGGCAAGCATGCACAAACACCCCCTCAACACATTTGTGTGTTTTCTTGGGGGGGGGGGGAGAAAAACAGCTGCCCTAGTCAGGGAGCCCTGTAGGGACAGAGGACGCCACCTGCTGCCAAGGGGTGCAGAAGCACGTGAGGGAGGGAGAGGTCGGTGTTATAGCCTGACCCAGCTGTCCTGGGCACCCCACAGGCAAGGGGGGGCTCTTCCCTTTGGAAAAGGCAAGGTGGGAGATAGTGAAGATGTTGGAAATGGTGGAAAACGTTGCTGCCAATATGTTGGATATGAAAGATCCTTCTTGGGCTTGAGAAAATTTCGATCTTAGATAAGCTGTGTGCAAATGAAAAAAGTCACTACCTTTCCTGGATAGATTTCTAAATCAACCAACGCTGATTTATTTAGAACATTTTGTTAAAGCAGAGGGCTCAGTTTGCAAGCCTGGGACTTCATCTTGGCATTGGACCTTAGTAAAACATTCTCCCACGTCCTTTTGGATGGCGGTGTCTCAGTTCTGGAAAACCCGCCCCACACAGCTGTTCAGTAACAGGGGACTGTGTCCAATGCAGTTGTGCCCTCCACACAAGAACTTCTACTTGCACACCAGAACTTTTCCTGACTTTCCCTTCCCATAGGCGCCCCCTCCTGTGTATCCCCAGATCTGCTTTGAAGGGGATCAAGTAACTGGGAATGGGAGAGGAGAGGAAGTTCCAACCAAGTCTTTGTGCAAATGGGACATATTCAATGGGTAGAACGTAGGGGTTTAGACAGTAATTTGACAGGTCTGCATTATATAGGCACTGAGGAATTGAGTGACAAGAAGGCAAAATACAATGAGCATTTCTCAAAATTCCTGGGAAGAATAATAATGATTGGAATAAGCTGAATCAAAGTACTTTGGAGGACTGACAACTCTTTTTATTCCCTGGACTTTGACTGGTCATTTGCATTTCCATCTATAGGGAGAATCTAGAACAGAGTTTGTGGTGGTTTTCTGAAAAAGAAAGGAACATCTTAGCAAATATTTTTCTGTCCTCCCAAATCCTCAGATTCCATGAAGGCTTCCTATTTCTCATCCACAATGGAAAGAAAGCCTTGGTGAATCTTCACATTCTCTTCAACAGGGACATTTATTTATTTACTTGTGGACTCAGTTGAAAGAGCTGCCCCATAATATAGTGCATTCTGCATGGCTAATGGAATTAAAGCAACAATGAAAGTGCAATATGATGCAATGGCAATTATTCCAAACTAGGCAGATAAAGATGCAGGCTGCTTGTTTCCCCTGCTTGTAATCCTGTCTATTCCATGAGTTTTAGTCTCTAGGCTGTCAGGTTTCTCTATTGTGGATGGCCTGACATTAAAACCACGTTCCATTTCAGGACCTGAGAAGCTGTGTATTGAAATTATGCAACTTCCTGGGAAAGAGACTGATGGAAAAGGAGGTGGATGCTGTTGTGGATCAGGCTACAATTAATAAAATGAAAGCAGATCCCAGGGCAAACTATGAGTTCTTGCCACTGGATCTCATAGACCACAGCAAAGGACATTTTCTTCGAAAAGGTAAGTTAATGGTAGATCACACTGACTTGGTGCTGCTTGCAGAATTCCTGACATATTCACCTGACAATTGCATCTAGGGATCAAATATATCTGGCGGTATGGATATTTTTTTGACCACCACAATGCACATTCTTTCTTTCTGCTTCCTGGGCCAGGCACTGTTGGAGACTGGAAGAACATGATGACAGTCGCACAAAGTGAAAGGTTTGACAGCGTTTTTAAGGAGAGAATGGAAAAGCTGCCCATCAAGTTCTGCTGGGACATCCATGAGGAATCATGAGTCTGCATTCAGCCTGGAAGGATGAAATAAAGTGCACTATATGCATTTAATCCAGCCGTATTTATAAGATTCAGCAGAATACTCTCATGAGGCTTAATAGTTTCCTAAAGTTCAAATATGTGCATTAATTTTTTAAAAACACCACAATAAAATTACATTTGTACTGTCCGCTTCTTCTCTTTCTACGTTCCAACATGTCCTAATTTCTGACCCCATGTGCAAATGTTAAGGAATCCCAGGATATCTTTTGGGATTAGAAATTGTGTTTTAATTTGGCAGTGTTATAATGAGGTTACCATTGGATTATTGTAATTGAAATTTAATAAAAAATATTCTTAAAATAAGCCAACTAACCAACTATTGGTTTCCCAAATGCACTGGCGGAGGAAGCGGGGTGTGGGCCACCCCTGGTGTCATCCCTGAGGGGGGGTCACATTGCTGCGCCGCCCCCCCAAAAGACGCTCACCACTTGCCGTGGGCGGCGCCCTCCCTGATATTCTCACCCCGCGCCCGGGTGCCAGAGCAACTACCTCTGCTTCTGCCCAGACGGCAATGTAAATCATCCCACTCACTCATGTCATCTATTTATTTGTTGTTTGTGGAATTCAACTTCATGCTCTTCCAATCATACCATCAGGACAAACATTCCAGCCTGCTGGTTGGCACAACCCCTCCTCACCTTCATTCCTTCTGCACGGTTCTTGGGGTTCTCCTCACCCCCCTCAGAGTCGATTTTGAGGGTGCGTGGGGAATATGTGGGGAGAAGTGGGGGAAATGGACAGTGTATGTTTGATGCCCATAGCAATCTCCTTCATGGGTCAGATTTCCATCGGGATCATGGAGCAGAGAGAAAGGGTTAAATCAAATTTTGGATGCCATAGAACCTGGATCAGAAGTTCCCACTGCTACCTTTAAATCTTAAGAAATGGTGTCATTGTTGTATTTGCAGGCTCTTCTGCACAGCAGAAGGATGAGTAGTACGTGCCACATACTTTACTTTACTTTATTTACACTTCAATGCTGAGAGATTACATACATGCATCTTGCCTCTGCGGGAGCAGAGAAGCAACTCCTCTCTCCTCGGAATCACCGAGAGAAACTGTGAAAAACAGGAAACCAGTGTACATCACATCCAGTCTCCTATTCCCGTGGGAAGCCCAACAGCAACTCTGACTGTGGAATGTAAACAATGCCTTGTGACTAGCATTTCGCTGCACAGTGAAGAGAGCAGAAACCAACATCCTCCCCCTTTCTGTGAACATCACTGGGCAGCGTGTTCGTACAATATCAGTACAAACCCAACTTCTGCACATAGGTACAGTGTTGATCCCTTGATACAATCTTGGACAATACATCAGCAGGAATTTCATTACCTGGCATATAGGACACTGTTACGAGTCCCTTCTGAATACGTTCCCTAGCATGTTGCACCTTCAATTGCAAGTGCTTCGTGCTTTGCTTACAACCTTCAGAACTCAGCAAAGCCAAACATGCTTTGTTGTCCTGGTAAACCTGGATTGGACATTTGACAGGAATTTTCATGTCTTTGCACAATTGTAACAACCATTCACAATCCTTAAGTGAATAAGACAGTGCATTCAGTTCAGCTTCACAAGTACTTAAGCTAACTGTTGTTTGCTTCTTGCATGACCAACCAAATAGACCCTGATTGTACATATAGCAAACTCCAGACGTACTTTTCCTGTCTGTAGTGTCACTTCCAAAACTTGCATCTGCAAATATCTCAAGACCACCAGACTTCTGATTATTAAATCTCAGTCTGTAATGCATAGTGCCTTTCAAATACCGCGCTATGCGTTTCAGAGCTTTCCAATCCTTAACAGTAGGATTGTTGACTTGTCTGCTTAGCAAATTACAGCTAACAGCAATGTCAGGTCTTGAACATCTGGCAATGAAGTTTAGCTTGCCTAGCACACTTCTGTACAGTGTAGTGTCAGAAAATGCTTCTTCAGTGTCATCTACCTGATAACTTGTTGTCATCGGTGTGTCTACAGGGTTAGCATCCATCAGGTTTAGTTTGCTTAACACATCAGCAATTTTCCGTGACTGGTGTACTAGAATGTTACCATCTTGATCTCTCTCTATTTCCAGAGATAGGTAGTTGTTTACCTCACCAAGATCTTTCATGTCAAAGTGCTCTTTCAGTTGAGCTAGGGCGTTATTGTACATTGTGACATCTTTCCAAAAGAATAAAATATCATCAACATAAAACAAACAATACAGCTTCTTTTGCCCCTCCTCTTTGACAAATACACATGGATCAGCTTTCCCTTGCTGAAAACCTAGAGAAAACAATACTTCAGTGAGTTTTGTGTGCCAACACCATGCACTTTGTTTGAGACCATAAAGGGACTTCTTCAGAGCACAAACAAATCCCTGTTTTACCTGTACGCCATCAGGTGGAAGCATATAAAGTGATTCACCTAGAGATCCGTACAGAAAAGCTGTATTCACATCATGGTGACTAATGTGTAGATTCTCCTCTGCAGCCAACTTGAGCATAAGCCTAATGCTCTCATACCTCACTGTGGGTGAGTAGGTCTCGTGATAGTCTTCACCTGGTACCTGTGCAAAACCTCTGGCTACCAATCTGGCTTTGTGTCTGACTATCTTGCCATTTTGATCAGTCTTCGCTTTGAAGACCCATTTGCTTCCAAGCAGTTTCATTCCTGGAACTACTGGAACAACCCCCCCCCCTGTTTTGTTCCTTTCTAAGGAATCAAGCTCAGCCTTCATGGCATTTAACCATGGCTCAGCTTCCTTTGAATCCAAATCCTGGATTTCTTGGAAACTTGAAGGTTCAAATACCTTCTTGGAGCTTTTAACAGCTGTTACTGCTATCTTAGCAAACTCATCAGCAAATCTCTTTGGAGGTCTGCCTTTTGTGGCTCTTTGTGACCTGCGAGTTAGCCTTAAGTCTTCAACACTCTCCTCTTCCTTCTTGGGAGAAAAGTGACCTATTGTGAACAATGGTTCTTCCAATTCTTGATCAGAGCTTTCAGAGGGTAGCATAGAGGCTTTCGCACTCTTGAAATCCTCTGAATCACCCGACTCAGTTTCAGACTCAGAATCAGAACTTTCATCAGTGGGTGTGGGTTGTTGCGGCTGCTTTTGTTTATCCTCAGTCTCATCACTGTCATCAGGATAACATTGGAAAATTCCCACATTCTCCCCCCACTTGGCATTGTACTCAACACTTCTTGTGAGCTTAATTGTCTTGGAGTCAGTCATCATTATTCTGTAAGAACCTTTCTGATAACCTAGAAAGATACCATGCAATCCACGCTTGCCTAACTTGGAGCTTTGTGGTGTGTGAACCCACATGTCAGAACCAAAAATTTTCATGTGTTTGATGTATGGCTTCTTGCCAAACATCTTCTCATACGGGGTACAACCAATCGCTGAAGATAACCTGCGATTATAACTGTAAGTAAAACACGAGAGCGCTTCGGCCCAATAACTCTCTGGAAGATTTGCATCATGCAGCAAGGTTTTTAACCCTTGAAGCAATGTCTGATGTGCCCTCTCGCAAAGTCCATTCTGCCATGGTGAGCGAGGACTAGACAAATCGTGTTGAATTCCTTTCTCAGTCAGAAAAGCTTCAAACTGCTGAGAAGTGAATTCCCCCCTGTGATCAGAGAAAAGAGTCTTTATCTTCTTACCATGCACATTTTCCAACCAAGCACAGAATTCCTTGAACCTTGGAAAAGCCTCTCATTTCTGCTTAAGATTGTACACATAAATTGTGCTGGTCCTGGGGGAAAGGTACCGTGATCGTAGTCAGAGTTCACGAGATGAGAGGCGAGGTCCGAAACAGGGAGCCGGGCGGGGAACAGGAACGCTGGGAGGTCAGAAGCAGAAGGCTGGGCAGGGAACAGGAACGCTGGAAGGTCAGGAACAGGAGGCCGAGCAGGGAACAGGAACACTGGAAGGTCTGAAGCCAACAACGACGTTGCTCCCGCAACCTGGGACCGGGCTGACTGACCTTTATCTTCTTCTAAGGCCAGGGGCGGTCCCGGCCCCCAGGAGCCCCGCCTCCTCTGGCCTTAAGGCGAGCACTCCTCCTGGGAGCAACCAGTTCCCTTCGCCTCTCTGCCCTAAGCCTCTGTAGTTCAGGAGAGGCCGGAGGGTTACTGGGCCCCGGAGGAGGCTCACCTGTAGCCACTGAGTCCTCAAGCACCTCTGGGGCCAGAAGGGTTTCACCTGGTGCCTGCTCTTGAGGATCTGACACAGGTGCAGGCTCCTCAGAATCTAGGCCTTGCCCCAGTTCAGCCGGCCCTGGAGGCGGGGACTCCTGTGCAGGCTGGGATTCCTCTGGTTCAGCCTCTGAATCGGAATCCCAGGCCATCACATAAATATACCTGGAAAATGCATCAATGAGAACCATGAAGTACCTGTTTCCACCTAAAGAGGGCGTTAGTGGACCAACCAAATCAGCATGAAGAACCTGGTATGGTTCTGTAGCTTGCCTACTAGACACCTTACCTTTCACAGCCATTTTCACTTTGTTTGCTGCGCATGCCTTGCACTTCATGTGGTACCTGCAGGGCTTAATAGTCATACCTTCAACCAAGGCAGGCATTTTAGATACCGCCTCAAAATGCAAATGACCAAATTTCCTGTGAAAATCATGAATACATCCTGCATGCAAACTTTTGTTAGAACCTGCAATGCAACAAGTTTCATCCTGCACAACATCATCAAAATACAAAACAAACAAACGATCAACATATTCAGCATGCAATACATAATCATTTTTCTTTGTGATGGTGCACTTCTTGTTCTTGAAGGAAACGTCAATGTTCCATTCATTCAGCTGCGCAACACTGAGTAGATTGTGTGTGGCATCTGGTACATAAAGTACATCTTGTATTGATAAGTCCAAACTGTGAAGAACAACAGTTCCGTAGCCTTGACTGGGGATCGTGTGGTCATCCGCCTGGTGAATCGCTCCTTCCTGCGGTGTAAAAGACACGAACAGTCGCTTATCGTTGCACATGTGATGGGTCGCTGCTGAATCAACAACGAAGAAAGATCTAGACGTCTTCTGGACCATTGCAACCTTTGGAGTGAAGCGTGAGACCATTGCCTTGTGCTGCGTTGTCCTGGACACCGGACCTTTGCCTTTGCTCTGGCCTTTTCCACACGATGAGCTTTCGCTGCGCTGCTCTGTCTTGGCCCTGGGATATCTGCATTCCCTCTTCATATGGCCTAGACGTCCACACGAGTAGCATTTCACTGCCTTCAAAGCTTTGGCGCCATCTGGTGGTTCCACTGCACTCTGGGATGACGTCTGTGAAGACTCCCCCTTACCCATGCAGCTAGCACCCCGGGGGTCTGCTTCATTCTGAATCACGGCAGTAACATAGGCTACTGTGAGCTGAGCACTGGGCTGAACAGCAATCTGAGTGGCAACAGACTCCCCACTTGCATCAGCCAGCCTTCTGCAGCTAGCCATCATGACTCTGGCATTAGCCTTCTGCGTCATCTCTGCTGCATTAAATCAAGCTGCGTCACTGCTGCTTTGAAACCTCTTTCCAAAAGCAATTTTAAAAGTACTTTCGGTTTTCCAGTCTCTGCCTGACCGCAGCAAACGGCTTTAAAAGTTCAAAGTCCAGCCATAAAGCCATTAACTAGAAGCTGGCAGGCTGCCCGGAGCATGAGCACATACCTCTCATCAATCATCTTGACGTGCAGAGCAGATAACATCCGTCCGTTTCTCTGTTCCCCTGCCGGCACTCCAATTCTTTGCTCCTTTGTTCCTTTGCCAGGAGCCCGATTCGACTTCTGGAGCCCATTCTTCAGTTTGACTGCGTTTTTCTGGGCCCGGAACCAAAAATGTTGTATTTGCAGGCTCTTCTGCACAGCGGAAGGATGAGTAGTACGTGCCACATACTTTACTTTACTTTATTTACACTTCAATGCTGAGAGATTACATACATGCATCTTGCCTCTGCGGGAGCAGAGAAGCAACTCCTCTCTCCTCGGAATCACCGAGAGAAACTGTAAAAAACAGGAAACCAGTGTACGTCACATCCAGTCTCCTATTCCCGTGGGAAGCCCAACAGCAACTCTGACTGTGGAATGTAAACAATGCCTTGTGACTAGCATTTCGCTGCACAGTGAAGAAAGCAGAAACCAACAGTCATTAGTTCCATGGAGACATCACAGAGGGAATGGTTGGATCCTGAAAATCAATGGGATGAGCTCAGGAAGGTGGGGCTGAATAAACCTGGGGAAGGTCTTAGACAGATGCAAGTGGTGAAATGAGGATCCCAAGAAGCGTCTGATCCCAGGGAGAAGGCCAGTAGTCTAGAGAACAGAGAGGCACCAAGCGGGTTGGCAGAAAAATGTTCTGCCCCTGTAACATTGGACATTCCAAGCCAGGCACCACCTGCTGTGGAACAAGATTGGTGCCTCTTCCAGTCAGCAAGAAGCCTTCTCCTTCAGAGGAGAGAACTAGAGTAAATTGGATGCTGAGCCATTGCCAATGCTGCCTCCATCTCCAAGGACACACAGATGCTAACACATGCAAAAATCCTTGCAGACCCAACCCACCTGTAGGGATGCTTGTTTGTTTGCTTGCCTCCTTAGAGAGCTTAGGCCCCAGGTATTCTTGGAACAGGGCCGAAGCATGGGACATATGAAGGGAGAAGGCTGCACTTTGCCACATCCTGAAGGTCTAGGAAAATTTAGCCCAGGGTCCAACCTAGGCCTGAGAGCAGCAATCAAACACATCAGGCCCTGGGCAAGGTCTCAGGAGCTCAGAGGGGCACATCACTAGTCCCAGCCTGACCCCACTGCCCATCTCTGAGAGATTGGGCTGGAGCTGACAGCAAAGCAGTGAAGAAGCCCTCTGCATCCTACCCCCACAATCTATGTCAAGAAAGGCTTCTTATGCCATCTTGTTGCCTGCCACCCCAATTTTGAGCAGTGCAAGATCCCAGGGGTTCGAAGTGCTGTTTCTCTCAAAAAGGGTATGTGACTATTCCATGTTTGGGAGACATTACACTAAAAGAATGTGCATGTTGATCTTGGAACCTCCCAATAAATGTGCCGGATTCTGTTGCAGCAACTAGCGATGGCATTTTGTGACAACCTGGCGTTACAACTATCTATTTGACTACCACAGAGCCAGGCCCTCTCGGAGACTGGGAAAACATGATGACCATTGCAAAAAAATGAAAGCTTTAACAGTGTTTTTCAGGAGCAGATGGAAAGGCTCCTCTTCAGGTTCTGCTGGAACATCAATGGTGAACTGAGTCTGATTCCAGCTTGAGAATATTTATACAAACTTTTTTCCTTCTCTAGAACAAGGGGTGCATATGTTGTAGTATCTGTCAATCCATGCGTTGCAAGTAATTGGTTGAGAGCTGTGCTTGTTGGAACAGATGTTTGTGATTATTTGAAGGCATTCTGAGTGGAAGAACAACAGGCAAGAAGTAATTTCCTTGTAATGGTCCTACAAAATCAATATGAATTCGTGATCATTCGTGATCAGGCAAGAAGTAATTGTGAGGAGAATCAGAACTTACAGGGTTAAATAGTTCTGAGTGACGTCTCACATTCTGAGGCGTGGTTATATTCACATACGTGAACCTTTCTCTGTGTGTGTGAGCTCTTTCGTTTTTGACGGAGAAGCAAAAGGATGCCAGCCAATTCGCCGGGCTGATTTATGATGTTGCGCTACTCATTAAAGACTGTTGGAGATTAGAAAGAAAGCCTGCATTCAGTCTGATTTATTACCCACACAAGGCAACAGTTTTCTGCCGCTGCGAGGACTCTGCTAAGGACTTAAGTAAGAGAGCCAAGGGAGCTCGTGTTTTCTATCGGCACGGACGTACAGTGGCACAGGAAGAAATGTGCCGGACGCCATCTTTACTCACAGTAATTTCCCTGCAGTAGGCATGGGAGGATCCATCTCTGCTTTCAGATTTAAAAACTGCCTCTGCCTCTTCTAGTTTTTAAGGGTGTGGATGAGTGAAGCTTATCTGTTTGGGTTTCCTCTTAGTTTCTCACATTTCCACTGTTCTTTTTGGTTCACCATATTTCTGCACCAGTTTGTGCAGAAGAAGAGGAAAAAATCATGAAAAATTTTCTGCATTTTAGTGTACATTTCTGTTGATATACAAATAATGCTCAATACAAAGATGCTTAATATATACACACAATATTTTTTGTTAATATACTAAATTTTGCATGATATTTTCAGTAAAATATACATTCTATTATCTGCATAATATCATAAACACTTTCCCCTAAAATATGCACATTGTTTGGTTGGAAAGGCGTATCGCGTTATTTGAAGATGTGTGAATTTTTATGGATGAACTGCAGCTGTGTTTCTGTTCACATACTGTTTCAGGAAGTTTAAATTAGGTGGACTTGCATTAAAACATTAATCAGATTACTCCCCATGCCTGCTCTGGAGTATTATTACAGTCTGCCTGGCAACTAAAGTTGATAGATAAAAGACCCCAGGAAACCAACATCTAGCATCCAGTAATGTTTGTATGGGCTTTGAAACATCTATCACTTCAACATATGAAGTCAGTATCATTTACCAGGAAACACAACTGAGATTTGCCATCATTTGAAATAAAAGACCCTGCAATCATAAAATAAACTGCGATTTCACAATCTCAGGGGTGCTGCATAAAAAACCCCTGTGGGTTTGTGGGGGAAGAGCTGAGGTATGGGGATGTAGACAAAGTTGTGTAGCTGCCCAAACCGAAGACATTGAAAGCGGTTTGCAGAATACATTTGGACAGTAGCAAGGAGAACACAGGAAGACATCAAGTGCATTTTCTATGCAACGGTATTCCTGAAAACATTCGCTTAAGATGATAAACAAAAACAAAATGAGCCATTTCTGCATGTGGCATTGTTTACTGGGAAATAGTTTTCATGGAATTCTGACTAAAATGACTGGGAGCTGTCCATCTTGATGTGGACTCTGAAAATCCTTCAAAATCTTTGAAGGGTGGGAACGATTGCTGCCAATATATTGGATTTGAAAGTTTATTCTTGGGCTTGAGTAATGTTTGATCTCAGATATGCTGTGTGCAAATGAAAAAGGTTGTTACTTTTCTTGGACAGATTTCTAAAACAACCAGTGCTAATTATTTAGTAAGTTTTATAATGATGATGATGATGATGATGATGATGATGATGATGAATAATAATAATAATTTATACGCCACCCATCTGGCTGGGTTTCCCCAGGCACTCTTGGTGGCTTCCAACCGAATATTAAAAATAATACAGCATCAGACATTAAAAACTTCCCTAAACAGGGCTGCCTTCAGTTGACTTTTAAAAGTAAAATAGTTGTTTATTGCCTTGACATTTGCTGAGAGGGCATTCCACAGAGCAGGAACCACTACCGAGAAGGCCCTCTGTCTGGTTCCCTGTAACCTCACCTGTCGCAGCGAGGGAACCGCCAGAAGGCCCTTGGCGCTGGACCTTAGTGTCCGGGCAGAACGATGGGGGTGGAAGCGCTCCTTCAAATAGACATTGGTGAATCTCAGGTCTCTCGTACCATTTGAGCCCATTTTCTACTAGTGGAGCAGATGTAATACTGCATTTATTTCTTAAACGGGCAAAGGTAAAGGTAAAGGTACCCCTGCCGGTACAGGCCAGTCTTGACAGACTCTAGGGTCGGTGCGCTCATCTCACTCTAGAGGCCGGGAGCCAGCGCTGTCCGCAGACACTTCCAGGTCACGTGGCGAGCGTGACGAAGCTGCTCCGGCGAACCGGCAACAGAGCAGCACACGGAAACACCATTTACCTTCCCGCTATAAAGTGGTACCTATTTATCTACTTGCACTTAAGGGTGCTTTCGAACTGCTAGGTGTGCAGGAGCTGGGACCGAACAATGGGAGCTCACCCCGCCGCGGGGATTCGAACCGCCGACCATGCGATTGACAAGTCCTAGGCGCTGAGGTTTTACCCACAGCGCCACCCGCGTCCCTTCAAACGGGCAAAGACCACTGTTGATATTGGCTGTTCCTTGTGCAAAGAAACAAGTTCTTCCCCTGTTGTTCTTTACATAATGTGCCTAGATGATCCTGTTTTATCGTTCTTTTCTTGCATAACTTGCCAGGAATTATTTACTAAGGAGGAGCCATCAATTTAATCAAACTCTTATTAGTTAATAGAATTCTATAAAGCAGTTTCCTTGAGAGCTCTGAACGTGAGCCTTGAAAAGCTGAAATACTCCAAGCTACAGAAGAAATCGGTCCCTCCCTCTCTCTCTCTCACTTTTTGACTCTAAAAACAAAAGGTAGGTAAGTTTTCCTGTAAATTAAACTTTCCAAGGAAAAGCAGGACTACCGAATGACAAACAACTAATCTACTCTTTCTTGCAAGAGTTCTGAGGGGCAATAAGGTATTTCATCAGATGCATGGAAACTCTTGTCACAGTTCATATTCTTTTCTGGTGTCACACAGAATGCAACATTTGTGCTACCAGAGATTAATAGTTATTTTGAGGGGACTGAATGTGAACTCCCATTGTGCAAGTGGAACCCTGCTCATTCGGCATGGGATACAACCCTTAATTTATATATTGAAAAATCAAACAGAGTATTTTTCTTGTTACTATTTTGGACATACAGTGGTGCCCCGCAAGAAGAATGCCTCGCAAGACGGAAAACCCGCTAGACGAAAAGGTTTTCCGTTTTGGAGGTGCTTCGCAAAACGAATTTCCTATGGGCTTGCTTCGCAAGACGAAAATGTCTTGCGAGTTCCTGCGGGTTTTTTTTCCTTCCCCCCCCCTTTTTCTAAGCCGCTAAGCTGCTTATCAGCTGATCCGATAAGCCGATAAGCCACTTATCAGCTGATCCGATAAGCCGATAAGCCGCTTAACAGCTGATCTGCTAAGCCGCTTATCAGCTGATCCGCTAAGCCGCTAAGCCACTAAGCCGCTTATCAGCTGATCCGCTAAGCCGCTAAGTCGCTAATCCGCTAAGCCGATAATGGACTTGCTTCACAAGACGACAAAACCACAAGACGAAGAGACTCGCGGAACGGATTCTTTTCGCCTTGCGAGGCACCACTGTACAATGTTTTCCACTAAATGATTGTTGCATTTCTTAGCGATGAAACACAAAACTTATATAGAGAATTAAAGTGATTTTTCTGTCTTCATGGCACTTTATTTCTTTATCACTTTTAAGCAATGGATTTTATTTTTATTTAAATGTTTATAAAGCACCCATTCATCTATAAAAACACAAGGTGGTATAGGTCGATGTCATGCATCATATTATATATTATGGCCTGAAATGTCCCAACAGGTATAAAAGACCTGGTGACAACTGGCGACAACTTTCCTCAGCACCCAATGGAGCCTTGAACTTTCTCCCATAACAATTCCCCGCCTCCTCATATCATGCACTGAGCCCACGCTTGCAAGTGCCTTCCTTGTCAGACACTATGCGTGGGGAGAGGTAGGGGGGGCGAGGTAGGGGGGGAGACAAAAAAAGAGAGGAAAGAGCTATTTTGGCAGTGGTGTCTCAGTATGGGAACGTCTGCCCAATAGGGCCCATTGTATGTGTAGCTAACTCTCTGTATTATCATAGATGAAGCTGAGGGCCGCATTCCCTCCATGGAACGTCCTTGGGCACCACATTTCAGCAGCAGTTTCAGCCAGAGCTGGCAAGGGAAGCCAGATGGGCGGTGACCAATACCTTTCTCTTTGCCACCCTGTGGTCCCCAGGCACATCTATGGTTTGGTCCCAGGAAGCCCGGAATATACGTCACCCCAATTTCTTGAAGCTGATCAAGAACCCAGGAGGAGATGGCAAGAGTTCCCAACAGATTCCGTCTTTCATTTCCCCTGTATCCATTTCCAGGGAGCAGTTTTTCCTTCCCACCTCCCCTGAGTACAAGAATGAGTGTTAGGATAGCAGCACTGACCAAACTATGATGCCAGGCAGCATAAAGTGAGGCCAAGGGCTGCTATTTTGCATGCTGCACACATGCACTTGAGAAATAACTATGTGATGGTGAGAGAAAAAAGCCTTATTGTGTAGGGCAAAGCCAACTTTGAGTTGAAAGCAGCACCATTTTAAGAAACACTTAAATCGGGGGGGGGGGAATGCCTTGTTGCCTCAATGACGGGTCAAGTCTCTGTTCTTTAAATGATGGACCTTTATGGTGCTCACCTGTGATGGAAGAGAAGCATGGGATTCTGCTATGGGGTCTGCAGGAGGAGTAGGATTTCACAAAATGACACTTCTATTTCTTTGTGATTCCCCATTGTCGTATAATAGAGAGAACTATTCTCTTCTCTTTATTCTTAGGCAGGCAATGCAACCAGCTGAGAAATACCTTTTCACATACAAAGGATTTTCTTTCCAGTCAGCATTTACTTCAGTGGAGTACTTAGATTCCCTGGAGGGTTTTGAAATAAGAGACAGTGATGTATTTTTAATCACTTATCCAAAATCAGGTAAGAGTACCTTTTCGTAGGTTGAATCATCATTTCAATTCAACCCTGTTGGATACCCACATATATCTACATAGTATCTGTATTATCCTAACGCAAGATTAAAACCAAATGCAAAATTGAAGTCAATGGTAGTATGGAACTTGCCTGGTTACATAAAGGTGAACTGGGCCATGTTCTGATTTGTTTTTAAAAAAGAGATGAAATATTGTGTTTTCCACCACTCTCAACATGTTTGAGGTTTATAAAACAACATAAATACACATCAAAAACATTCAAATGCTTTGCCACTCATGGGGGGGGGGGTCCGTATCCACTGCAGTTGTGCCCTACATGCAATAACTTCCACTTCCACACCAGAACTTCCTTCACTCTTCTCGCCTTGTGTCCCCAGTGTTCCCAAAATCTGCCTTGGAGGGTTGGTGGGGTGGGGAGGACACAATAACCAGGAGTGGGAGAGGAGAGAGAGGGGAAGTTCTGCATTGTATTGGCATTTAAGACTTGGGTGACATGAAGAAAGGATTCTGCAACTGCCTTTTGCCTATTATGTTTGTCCCACTGGCCATTTCTCATCCACAATGGAAAAGAAGCCTTGGTCAGTGTTCCTCATTCACCCTTTGCTGCCCCTATTTCAGTGGTGGTTTGTGTGACACCAAAATTTGGTGCCCCCCACCTCTCACCTTCTATTTGACATCATAGTGTTGGCAACCCGTGCAGCCAGGTCCCTAAATCTGCCTCTGCTTGCTGTGTTGATTCCCTTTCTCTCTCATTTCTTTTTAGTGTTGCAATTCATATAGTAAGCTCCACGATGCAGAGACATGTTTTCAGTTATTTCACTCTTTAAAGTATTAAGTACATGTAGTTAGTATAATGAATGAAATTAAAGTAAAGGTAAAAGTATCTCTGGACCGTTAGTTCCAGTTGCGGATGACTCTGGAGTTGTGCGCTCATCTAGCTCTATAGGCCGAGGGAGCCGATGTTTGTCCACAGACAGCTTCCGGGTCATGTGGCAAACTAGAGCAGCTCACAGAAATGCTGTTTACTTTCCTGTTGGAGCGGTATCTATTTATCTACTGCTAGGTGGGCACGAGCTGGGACCGAGCAATGGGAGCTCACCCCATTGCATGTTGTTTTCAGTTATTTCACTCTTTAAAGCACTAAGTACATTCATGACAATGAATGAAATTAAAGTAAAGGGTAAAGGTACCCCCGACCGTTAGGTCCAGTCGTGGATGACTCTAGGGTTTTGCACTCATCTCGCTCTATAGGCCGAGGGAACCGGCGTTTGTCCGCAGACAGCTTCCGGATCATGTGTCCAGCAAGACCAAGCTGCTTCTGGCAAATCAGAGCAGCTCAAAGAAATGCCGGTTACTTTCCTGTCGGAGCGGTACCTATTTATCTACTTGCACTTTGATGTGCTTTTGAACTGCTAGGTGGGCACGATCTGGAACCGAGCAACGGGAGCTCACCCCATCGCGAGGATTTGAACCACGACCTTCTGATCAGCAAGCCCTAGGCTCTGTGGTTTAGACCGCAGTGCCACTCTCGTCCCCATATGAATGAAATTAAGTAAACTTATTCTCGTTTATAGGCACAGTATGGACCCAAAATATTTTGAGCTTGATTTATCATGAAGGTCACCGAGATGGAACTGAATTTGTCGACTTAGCAGACAGGGCTCCATGGCTGGAGTACAATGGCCGCAATGTGGATTATGTCAGTCGTCCATCACCTCGCCTCTTTGCTTCCCATCTACCCTACTATTTAGTACCCAAAGGCTTAAGGAACAGAAGAGCAAAAGTAGGAAACAGCACATTTATTATTTGATCATATTCAATGTTTGTCTTGCCTTCTTTAAATGAACATCTCAGTTTCCGTTAACATTTCTCCGTTTTTGAGGGCAGTTCATCCAGCTGCAATTCCATTGTCCATATGAATGAATAATGCTCTGTGCACCCTGAGCTTCGAATAATTCCCATGATTCCTAAACAGCACTGAGTTTATGCTCCACCATAGTAAAAGTCCTGGGGGGTGTTAAGAATAAAACAGGTTCTTTTATCTGAGATTCAGTGCACTTCAGGCAGAACACAAGTAAGCAGTCAGACAACCAATATATTGGAATTTCTACATAACATTGCTTTGTTGATTAACAAGCAGAACACATAACAAGACAAGGGAACATGCACTCAGTTTCTCACACAATCACACATACACTCACCACTCTTCTGGATCGGGTGGGAGGACAGCGGGATCTTGGCTGCATCCGACACACCAACCCTCCTGAAAAGCCTGATCTTATATAGTCCTTTTTGATGCACATCTGAATATTGGCATTTCTCATTGCCTTTGACATGTTCTTGGCAGTCTTCCACCCTTAGCATGTTCTTGGCATATCACAACTCTCATGCTTTGCACCTGGTCTTCTGTAACTTTTGGCACAGTACGATAATCATTGTTTGTAACTAGCATTGCACGGCCAGTCTTTATGTTTCCTTGCAGGTACAGTACTTTTGCCAGAACATGCAGATTCCATTCACTCTTTGATCAGCACAATTTATTAATAGTTCATCAACAGCATCTATTTTATGTGGTGGTCTTCAGCCATCTTGCGGCCCATTCAAAACATGGCATTCGTTGTACGAGTACTTGGAGCTTGCAAAGCTGACAGATGCACTACGAGATAAACCTAAAAAGATGATGAAAGAAGAATGGGAATGTATAAATAATTATCTAGGAGATAAGGGTTCAACAAGAAAGACCTGGTTATGTTTAGAATGATACCTCATAGAAAAATGTTCCCTGATACCAAGATGAGGGATTCCTTGGAATGCAGATTGAGAGAATTGATAAGAATAATGATCTGTTGTGACCTTGAATGAAGCATACAGTAGATGAGCCTTTCTGTGTTCTGGCTCTTCTTCTTCTTCTTCTTCTTCTTCTTCTTCTTCTTCTTCTTCTTTTTCGCTTTCCCTTTTCCCCTTCCCTTTCCCTTTTTTTCTCATCCTTCTTATGTTTTATGCCATGTACTTTGATATTTTTTGTAGTTTTTTAGCTTTTCGTTACAAGGGTGCCATCCAACAGACTTAATAAGAATAAGCTCATTCGACACCATAGGATTGCACTGTGCATGTGACATTCATGCTGCAAAAGAGGGTGAGGCTGCCAGGGCTGTAAAGCAACTTGGAAGCACCAAGAATCCACAAGAAGAGATATCTGAGATCCATCCATTTATTATTTTAGAAATCGAAAGAACTTGTTGTTATTCCTGCAGGTTGTTTATGTGTCCAGAAACCCAAAGGATGTCGTGGTTTCCTTTTACCATTTTTCCAAAATGGCAGTCAAATTAGAAAAAGTAGAAGATTTTGGAATTTTCATGGAGAGGTTTTTGGCTGGCAAGGGTAAGGACGAATTGCTACTCTAAAATGAATCACTCTTGTCCTTTCATCTTTATCCTTTGACAACAGATTAAAGAATTTCTCACTGTGTTAAGGAACCTTTTCAGAATGCCATGTCTGATGCTATAGGTTACTCTGAGGAAATTCCACATCCATGCATCACAAAGTGTCTCCAACTGAGACTCCAACTACACCATTTTATGCCACTGATGACTGGTGTCCATTGATGCCGAAGGGAGGGTACAGATCTGGCCAACTCCCAAAGGAAATCAGGTGGATTTATATGCTGTCTGCATCAGGATGCAGCAGCTGCAAATCATTACAAGCTGGAACACCCAATGGTTAATCAAGTGTAGAGATTTGTGTCAAGTAATAACACAGAAACCCTGACATGGTCTCTTAAATGTTTTATTAACTTTCACACCATATAAGGAAACTGCCAGAGTGGGAAGGAAGGGGGCTGGAGGAAGGCTAGACTGATCTCAGCCCACCCATCACTCTCTCATCGCATTGGGATGGGAAGCACAGCAGGGAGCCTTAAAATGCAGAACTCTTCTGCAAATTCCTTCTCTGAGAAAGTCTTTGGTGAGGTTGGGTGGTATTAATTCAGCTTCTGTTTATTGGTTTGTTCCACTGCTGGTTCTTAAAATGATTTATTTAAATTGTTTTAATGGAATTTATATGTTTGTACTGCTTCTCTCTGAATGTTTTTCAAAAAATAATCAGATATACATTTTATGCCAAATCAACTTTTATCCTCTCAGTATATGGAAGTTTATGGCTGGACCATGTGGAAGGCTGGTACTCTCACAAGGATGACTTCAGTATTCTGTTTCTTACCTATGAAGAAATGAAGAAGGTAAGTTATCAAAATGCTACCCAGTCTGATATTAAACATCCAGCAAAACTCACCTTTACAAAATAGAGGAAGGAAGCAATTTGATTATTCAAGTGCCCTCAGCTGCTGCTTCCCCTGCTAGTCTCGCTTCCTTTCCTAAAGATTCTTCAAAGCCTAGCAGGCCATGGATTCAGGAGCAGCTTTTCGGACCCTAGACAGCAAATAGTGCATATAACCATTTCCCCTGAGGGATTATGGGGCTATAAATAAAGTCTCATGGTCCCAAGCAAGATATGTCATTTCACAGGCACAGGCCCTCTGATGCTGAGTAGAGATGACACATAATGTCCCTTGTGTCCTCAACAGGGACATTTATTTATTTACTTCTGGACTCAGAGCTGCCCCAGAATATAATGCATTCTGCATGGCACATGGAATTAAAGCAACAATGAAAGTATAATGCAATTGCAATTATTCCAAACTAGGCAAAGAAAGATGCAGGCTGCTTGTTTCCCCTGCTTGTAATCCTGCCTATTCCATGAGTTTTAGTCTCTAGGCTGTCAGGTTTCTCTATTGTGGGTGGCCTGACATTAAAACCACGTTCCATTTCAGGACCTGAGAAGCTGTGTATTGAAATTATGCAACTTCCTGGGAAAGAGACTGACGGAAAAGGAGTTGGATGTTGTTGTGGATCAGGCTACATTTAATAAAATGAAAGCAGATCCCAGGGCAAACTATGAGTTCTCTCCACCAGATCTCATGGACTTCAGCAAAGGACATTTTCTTCGGAAAGGTAAGTTAATGGTAGATCACACTGGCTTGGTGCTACTTGCAGAATCCATGACATATTCCCCTGACAATTGCATCTAGGGATGGAATATATCTGGAGTTATGGATATTTATTTGACCACCACAATGCACGTTCTTTCTGTCTGCTTCCTGGGCCAGGCACTGTTGGAGACTGGAAGAACATGATGACAGTCGCACAAAATGAAAGGTTTGACAGCGTTTTTAAGGAGAGAATGGAAAAGCTGCCCATCAAGTTCTGCTGGGACATCCATGAGGAATCATGAGTCTGCCTTCAGCCTGGAAGGATGAAATAAAGTGCACTGTATGCATTTAATCCAGCCCTATTTGTAAGTTAGTAAAAAAAAAAAAAACCCAACAACCCTCTCATATGGCTTAACAGCTTCCTAATGTTCGAATATGCACAATATTTTTTTTAAAACACCACAATAAAATTACATATGTACTGTCCGCTTCTTCTCTTTCTACATTCCAACATTCTACATTCCAACACGTCCTAATTTCTTACCCCATGTGCAAAAGTTAAGGAATCCCAAACTAACTATTGGGATTATTAGTTATTAATTCAGAAGTGAACAGAGCGATCTGAACAGGGGCAGAACTAGGCTTTCTTTCAAAGACTAGGTCAGCAGCACCCGACCAGACCTGGGCAAGCATGCACAAACACCCCCTCAACACATTTGTGTGTTTTCTTGGGGGGGGGGGGGGAAGAAAAACAGCTGCCCTAGTCAGGGAGCCCTGTAGGGACAGAGGACGCCACCTGCTGCCAAGGGGTGCAGAGGCACGTGAGGGAGGGAGAGGTCGGTGTTATAGCCTGACCCAGCTGTCCTGGGCACCCCACAGGCATGGAGGGGGTTATTCCCTTTGGAACAGGCAAGGTGGGAGATAGTGAAGATGTTGGAAATGGTGGAAAACATTGCGGCCAATCTGTTGGATCTGAAAGATCATTCTTGGGCTTGAGAAAATTTCGATCTTAGATAAGCTGTGTGCAAATGAAAAAAGTCACTACCTTTCCTGGATAGATTTCTAAATCAACCAACGCTGATTTATTTAGAACATTTTGTTAAAATGGGGCTTCTTTTGGAGTTTAAAGTTGCTGAGATTGGAATGCAAGTCATGTGTGTACAAAGAGATACATACAATACCCCAAATTTTCCTGACGCAGCACATGTAGAAGGTGTTGAGGCATCGGTCCTGCCTCCTGGCATTGCCCACACACCTCACTTGCATAAAGCAGAGGGCTCAGTTTGCAAGCCTGGGACTTCATCTTGGCATTGGACCTTAGTAAAACATTCTCCCACATCCTTTTGGATGGCGGTGTCTCAGTTCTGGAAAACCCGCCCCAACAGGGATCCCCTGGGTATTCACCCAGCACCCTCATTATGAAAACACACATGGATCCACTGTATGTGGGATGGGGGGAGCAGAACAGAAAGAAATACCTCCGACTCCCCCAGGAATAGATAGACGCTAACATCGAGAGGGGAGGGACGCAGGTGGCGCTGTGGGTTAAAGCCTCAGCGCCTAGGGCTTGCCGATCGAAAGGTCAGCGGTTCGAATCCCTGCAGTGGGGTGCGCTCCCGCTGCTCGGTCCCAGCGCCTGCCAACCTAGCAGTTCGAAAGGACCTCCGGGTGCAAGTAGATAAATAGGGACCGCTTACCGGCGGGAAGGTAAACGGCGTTTCCGTGTGCGGCTCTGGCTCGCCAGAGCAGCGATGTCACGCTGGCCACGTGACCCAGAAGTGTCTCCGGACAGCGCTGGCCCCTCGCCTCTTAAGTGAGATGGGCGCACAACCCCAGAGTCTGTCAAGACTGGCCCGTACGGGCAGGGGTACCTTTACCTTTACCTTTAACATCGAGAGAGAAAGTGATTTGGCCCCAGGCAGGCAAGAAAATGTGCTCTACCAAATCCTCGAAGCTTTTCTTCCCACGCACAGATTCCCCTGTCTCTTGCCTCATTCCTTTGGGATTTCTTTATGATGACAGTGGGGAAGCCTTGGGAGCTCAGCCTCGGAGGGAAGGGCTTCGTCGTCCGTTGCTGTGCCTCGAAAGGACCGGAGTGGAGCCACTGACAAGAAGCCTTGTGGGGCAGAACGAGAGCTGAGAAGGCTTTTGCGAGAGTGCTCAACTAAATAGAGGGAAACAATGGAGGCGGGTTGCGGGATCTGGCAAAAGGTGCCTTGCTGGGCTGGGCCGAACAAGCGCAGTTGCAAGCTGGGTTAGAGACCAGCCTTGCCTCAAGAAGGAAGTTCTCCTCAGCAGGGGCCGATTTAGGGCAGCGCGGTGCCAGAGCCCGGCAAGCGCTTACCGGGCTTTGGGAAGGAGAAGAAGGTCTCTAGGACCCTGCTGGAGCCAAGCCCGGGAATGAGGAAGCAGCGAAAGGACTCTGGCCAGGACGCCCAGTCTCTACGCGGAAACGTGGAAGGCTGCGGTGAGTTGGAAGCAGCACCGTTTCAGAAAATAAAATAAAAAGAAGGGGGGGGGTGCTTCAATGCTGAGCCACGTTTCTGTTCCTCAAGGAACAGGGGATACCTTGGAGCTCTATGTCGCTCACCTCCGACGGAGGGGAAGCCTGGGATTGTGCTTTGAGCTCTGCAAAAGCGCAGTAGGATTTCACCGAATGACAACTCTCTTTCTTTGTGATTTCCTCTTGCAGCGCCATAGCGGGAACTGTTCTCTGCTTCTCCGCTCTTTATTCTTATACAGGCAATGCAACCAGCCGAGAAATACGCTGTCAAATACAAAGGATTTTATTTCCAGCCAGATTGTTGCTCACCGGAGTACATAGATTCCCTGGAGGATTTTGAAATCAGGGACAGTGATGTGTTTCTAGCTACTTATCCAAAGTCAGGTAAGATTAGAAACGTGTGTGCCTTTTGCATGTGGTTGTAAAATGGTACTGGAAAACTTCCATTGTTAAAAGACTCTCATACCTGTATCTCTTTATTTCATTAGGTTTTTGACACAGCTGTTCAGTAACAGGGGACTGTGTCCAATGCAGTTGTGCCCTCCACACAAGAACTTCCACTTGCACACCAGAACTTTTCCTGACTTTCCCTTCCCATAGGCGCCCCCTCCTGTGTATCCCCAGATCTGCTTTGAAGGGGATCAAGTAACTGGGAATGGGAGAGGAGAGGAAGTTCCAACCAAGTCTTTGTGCAAATGGGACATATTCAATGGGTAGAACGTAGGGGTTTAGACAGTAATTTGACAGGTCTGCATTATATAGGCACTGAGGAATTGAGTGACAAGAAGGCAAAATACAATGAGCATTTCTCAAAATTCCTGGGAAGAATAATAATGATTGGAATAAGCTGAATCAAAGTACTTTGGAGGACTGACAACTCTTTTTATTCCCTGGACTTTGACTGGTCATTTGCATTTCCATCTATAGGGAGAATCTAGAACAGAGTTTGTGGTGGTTTTCTGAAAAAGAAAGGAACATCTTAGCAAATATTTTTCTGTCCTCCCAAATCCTCAGATTCCATGAAGGCTTCCTATTTCTCATCCACAATGGAAAGAAAGCCTTGGTGAATCTTCACATTCTCTTATTCAACCATCCCTGCCCTTGCTGTGTTTCCTTTGACTCCCTTCTTCCTCATCCTTCCTTGTCTCTAACAGTTTGCAATTTAAATAGTAAGCTCCATGATTGAGAGGCATGTTGTTTTTAATTATTTTGCTCTGTAAACTAGTATGTACATTTATGGCACTGAATGAATTAAATAACTTATCCTCATTCATAGGAACAGTATGGACTCAAAATATTTTGAGCTTGATTTTGTACAAAGGTCATCGAGATGGAACTGAACATATAGACTTACTAGATAGAGCTCCATGGCTGGAGGCCAATGTCCGCAATATGGACTACGTCAATCGACCGTCACCTCGACTCTTTACTACCCATCTACCCTACTATTTAGTACCAAAGGGATTAAGGAATGGAAGAGGAAAAGTAGGTCTTGCCGTATTTATTATTTGATCAAATCAAATGTTTGTCTCACTTTGTTTTAAGCCCAGAAAGAACACATCCCATTTATCACATGAAACAGAACAATTGTGAAGTATGCTTTTTCAGATCATTAATATTCTTTAAAAAGTGGAAAATCCAGTGTTTACACATCTTACTCATATCTTCATGTAAAATAATTAGCATACCAGGATAGTCTTAGCATACCAAACCTTTCCTCCCTGGTGGGCCGGCTCGCCAAGGATCAGCATCTTTCCCCTGAATTTCCTGCCTCAATCTTGTGGTACAGTTTGGTCAGCACAAAAAAGAGCCATGTCATTTCTCTAACCTACATCATTCCTAAAGCTTATGTCACTGGATCAGAATGAAAAAAGAGCACAGAAGAATGGCTGTTTTGCTGTTCTGGGAGTGCCAGCTTTGTCAATGGGTGAGATGGTGGGAATTCAGAAGAATTCAGCATAGGATATGTTGCTGCAATGAGATTTCCAGGAGATTTGAAGGGAGAATGAGACAATGAAGACCAACATCATATAACTGACAGGAGGGTCTGTCAAAAATGCATCTCAAGGGGGACTTCCGGCTGAGAAAATTGTGTGCTAAGCAATCTTTATTGTTGTAGTTTAGTCGTTTAGTCATGTCCGACTCTTCGTGACCCCATGGACCAGAGCACGCCAGGCACTCCTATCTTCCACTGCCTCCCGCAGTTTGGTCAGACTCATGTTGGTAGCTTCAGGAACACTATCCAACCATCTCATCCTCTGTCATTCCCTTCTCCTTGTGCCCTCCATCTTTCCCAACATCAGGGTCTTTTCCAGGGAGTCTTCTCTTCTCATGAGGTGGCCAGTGTATTGGAGCCTCAGCTTCACGATCTGTCCTTCAATCTTTATTAGCAGCTAGTTAATAGGGAGACTTATAAATGATGAAAGATGATCAGATATAATTCTGATTACCCAAACAACTCACCTTTGAATCAAGTGGGGTGGGGTCAAAGGGCAAGCCTCCTAGCTCTGAAGAAATATTTCATCATTGTTTCAGCGGGATATAAAAACCTCCAGGGAGGCGAGGAAAAATCCAAGAGCGAGAGGCAGGTACACTGAGCTTGAACACTGTATAAAGGCTCTAATGTTAGAGTATCAAGTACACATTCTCTTCTCTCTTAGTTACTATTACCAGTACTGGAAAGAAGGAAATTGAAATTGGACTCTGACAATTAAAAACCACACAGAAAAAATAAAGCTGCAGATGGTTAACAATTTTATTATTTGATACAAGCAGAGAATATTATGGGAAAAGCCAGGTTTGGGAGAACAGTTTCATTGCTAGCAATATCTATCTCATCCTTGGAAGAGTCAAGCCAAAAAGAATTTGTTGTTATTCCTGCAGGTTGTTTATGTGGCCAGAAACCCAAAGGATGTTCTGGTTTCCTATTATCATTTTACCAAAGCTGCATGCACACTAGAAAAAGTAGATGACTTTGGGATTTTCATGGAGAGGTTTTTGTCTGGAAAAGGTAAGGATGATTTGCCACTCTAAAACAAGTTACTTTTGTCCCTTCATTCCCTATCCTCCTTTGAAAACAAATAAAAGAAATTCAGTGTGCGGTAAGGAATTATTCCAGAGTGCCACATCTGATGCTGTTGGTTGCTCTGAGGAAGTCTAAACTTATTTTCCATGTGCATCCATAATAGTTTTTCCAACTAAATAAATTACAGCACACAGGTTTATGCCATGGATAGCTGCTGATCATTGAGGCAGAAGGTAGGGTATAAATTTGACCAACTCCCAAAGCAAATCAGGCATGGGCTGAAGCAGCTACAAATCATTACAGGGTGAATCACCTAACCCTGAATGAAGTGTAGAGATTGGTGTCAAGTTATAAGTCAGAAACCCAGAAAGGGTCTCCTAAATGTTGTAGGTATCAACTGCCACACCATATAAGGAAACTGCCAGAGTGGGAAGGAAGGGTGCTGGAGGAAGGCTAGACTGATCTCAGCCCACCCATCAATCTCCCATCACACTGGGATGGGAAGCACTACAGGGAGCCTTAAAATATAGAACTCCTCTGCAAATTCTTTCTCTGAGAAAGTGTTTGGTGAGGTTGGGTGCTATTCATTCAGCCTGTGTTTGTTTTCTTTCCTTTCCAATCCATCTCATTCCGATTTCAAGCTGCTTTGTTTCATTGAAAGGTTGGGCTGAATTTTATTATAATCTAATGGTTTACACTATTGCTGGTTCATATTTGGTTCCTTTAAAATGTTTTAATTCATTTTATCTGAGTGTTATGCTGCTCTCCAAAAAATAAATAAATATATATCTCCTCTACATTTACGCCAAATCAACTTCTCTCCTATCAGTAATTGCAAGTTTATGGTTGGACCATGTGGAAGGCTGGTACACTCACAGAGATGACTTCAATATTCTATTTCTTACCTATGAAGAAATGAAAAAGGTAAGGTGTCAAAATGTTACCAAGTCTGATATTAAACAAGCATCAAAACTCACCTTTACAAAATAGAGGAAGGAAGCAATATGATGATTCAAGTGCCCTGACTGAAGAAGATTCTGCATCTGCCTCATCATCAATTTAACACAGTCTATGGTCTCAATTTGAGTGAGCTTATCATGTTGCATTGAAACCATTGTGAATTTATATAAGCAATTTCACCCCAGCCCCCCGAATCAAAATGTTGCCCTTTTATTATTAACTGATTTCGAAGCAGTCGTGGTTGAAGCTGTTGGCTATTTGCAGTATGGTAGCGCTGCAGAGAACTTGCTGGGGTGACCATGCATTAGAAAGAAAGGGACTCAAAAATAACTTAAGCAAGGTTTTAATTACAAAAAACAAAAACTTCTTATACACTAAATACATTAACAACAAACCAGACCCAACCACCAACCCAACCCCCAGGGTAATGGGAGAGCTAGGTGCTGCTCCTTATATACTACATGCAAATGCTGACACACCTTAATCAATGCAACTCGGCAGCACCTGCTATGTTTCACAGCTGTAAAGCTGGGTCTCGTTATCTTGCTCTGGCCCTTGCTCTGGCCCCTTAAAGACATACACATTAGGTGGAACAATGATGAACCTTTACATTTAAAGTAACCATTCAACATTTCCCCTGCGGTTCATCATTGTGGAACAAAAACATAAAGCATACTTTGTACATGTCTTTCATGTGTAACCTTTGGAAGTGCTTTTGTAAAAATGTCCGCAATTTGATTGTCACCTGGAACATATTCAAATACAATCATTTCATCAGCAATTAGTTTCTTTACAAACTGCAAACGTAATCTTAAGACTCTAGTGCGCTGCGTATTGGTCTCTGAACACAGGATAGCGAGTCCGCTCTGGGAATCAAGGTAAACTTTTACTGGTAGCGTTACTTGCATCTGTAGGTCTGCAAATACTTGCAGATACCATTCTACATCACGAGTGGCCTGAACGCATGCACATAATTCACTCTCTGTTGTGGAGAGACAAATAATGGTTTCTGTCTGGGACTTCCATTCAAATGGACAACCGTTATAACAAAACACCATACCAGACACACCCCTGCAATTATTTTGTTCCACTGCATGAGATGCATCGCAGAAAATTTCAAAACCTTTGTCAATACTTGACGTAAACTGCAACCTATAATGTTTGGTGTGTTTAAGGTACATTACCACTCTCTTAAGAGCAGAGAAACATTGCATAGTGGGCTTTTCCACATTGTGATGCATCTTTTAACAAAAGCTTAACTGTTTCATATTTTACACTTGGTGAATAACACAAATCATAATCTTCGCCTGGAATTTGTTGAAAACCCCTAGCAACTAATCTTGCTTTGTACCTTACAACTTCATTTTTGTCATTCATTTTAACTCTATAAACCCATTTTGAATCAATAAGTCTCATATCTGGGGTTTGTGGTACAAGAGACCAAGTGTTATGCTCTTTTAAAGAAGCTATCTCAGAGTTCATAGCTTTATACCAATTTGCAGCTTGGTGCTTAGGTAAATTCTGAACATCATTGTAGCTTTTTGGCTCAAAAACCGCCTTATTGGCATACACAGTATTAAAATGTTCATCTGCAAATCGTTGTGGCTTCTGCCTCTTTCTATCTGAACGTCTCAGTCCGGAAGGAGAGTCAGACTCCTCAGACTTAATAGGACTAAGGGAACCACTAGTTTCAGGTTGTAAATCATCATTGTCAGACTGAAGAGGTGCCTGTAGGCTAAGCTCACGGTCAGAAAAATCAAGAGAATCTAACCTCCCCTCGGGTGCCTGTGACTTTAAATCATCAAACAAATTATCAGATTCAACAGGCCTTTTGTCTTTTTCCATTAATTCAGAATCACCATTTCCTGCTGCTGCTGCTTCTTCCTCTTCTTCCTCAGTACTATCTATACCGTCAGTATCTTGGAAAACAGCAACTCCATTCCAATTTACAGTTTGTATCATGCTTCTGGTAATATGAAATTTGCCAGTTGCTGGTATGTAAATTCTGTACGCCCCCTGCTGGTAGCCCATTAATTTTCCCTGAACACTACGCTCACCCAGTTTCTGCTTAGCGGGGTAATGCATAATTACATCTGAACCCCAAATGCGTAGGTATTTCAGATTAGGGCGTTTTTTAAACAGCTTCTCATAGGGGGTGACATCTAAACCAGAATGATAACTGCGATTTCTAACATAACAAAAAGCATTAAGCGCTTCAGCCCAAAAGTCTTTGGGCAGATTAGCATCGTGCAGATAAGTTTTAACCCCTGCCTGCAGGTCACGCTGCACAACTTCAACAAGCCCATTTTGCCAGGGACTTCGGGGGCAAGATAACTCATGAGTAGTCCCCTGCGCTTCCAGGAATTTCTCAAAATCCTCAGAAACAAATTCCCCGCCCCGGTCAGAAAACAGGTTCTTAATTGGTTTGTTAAAGTGCGTTTTTACCCAGTTGCAAAAAACTTTGTACTTCTCAAATGCTTGGGACTTGTCAGCTATTGCATAAGTCCAACAATATCTACTATACTGGTCTATGAGAGTGAGCCAGTACTTTGAACCTCCTAATGATGGTGGGAGTGGCCCAACTAAGTCACAATGTACACGCTCAAATGGCTCAGTTACTTTCCTATCTGAGCATCTACCCTTGCGTGCAACCTTAATCTTATTCTTGCAACAGGATAAACATTGCATAAAGAATTTACATGGTTTTAAGTTGAGGCCATTAACAATATTCTTCGTCCTAATTACATCAGCAAAATTCAAGTGTCCCAGAATTCTGTGCGCCTCATGGACACACCCGGAATGTGGCCTTACATTCCTCAACCCCTGGCTTGACTGTGCTGCTCTGCAATTTATAGGCGATTGGGAGTAGGTGCGAAAATACAGTCTATATAAACCATCAGAGTCCCGGGCATACAATAAACGTTTGTTCCCCTCAAAAAACTCACACATTGAATTTAAGAAACGCACACTTATGCCTTGACGAGCAAAACACCTTACTGATAATAAATTGTCCACTGATGGGCAGTAAATGCAGTTCGCTATTGTAATATTTAAAGAGTCAAGTTTAACAGTACCTCTGCCAAGTGACTGCAAGACTTGTGAATTGGCTAAATGTACATTACCAATTTCCTCTTCGAAAGAAATAAACAAGCTTCGATTGTTGCAAACGTGGTGAGAAGCTCCTGAGTCCACAATAAAAGAATTCCACTTGGCACCTTTAATTCTTTTATGATCTGCAGTCCGAGCATGAAAAGCTCGCGGCTCATTTCTGTCTTTACGGTGCGATGTTGGCTGCTGAGATGACAACCGTGACTGACGAGCAGAAACAGGCTTAGGAGTACTTTGCTTTCTTTTGGATCTGCAGTCCTTTGCAAAATGTCCTTGCTTATTGCAGAACCAACAACGCTTTGCAGCTTTAAATGCAGTCGCATCACCAAAAGGTTGCATATGGCGTTCCTCATTACTTCTGGAAATAGGAGTGCTTATGGCACAAGCCTCCCTTCTATCCAACTCGCCCATTAATCTTGCCGTCACCCCTTTCACAGTTAATTGTGCTGGTGGGACGGCAGATATCTGGCTAGCTATACCATCAAAGTCCTCATTAAGGGAACAAAGAATGATAAAAACATACTGAATATCAGGTATGTCCATGTCCCTTCGAATTAATTCGCCACGTATTGCCTCCAGACGTCTCAAGTGTGCTGCCAAATCACCACCAGGCTGCAACTTAGTCTGGTACAGCTGCTTGAAAAACGTCAATGCAGACGCTGACTCTTTTCTAACATGCACTGCTGCAAGACTGTCCCACATTTCTTTGGCAGTTTTCTTATTCCTTATATAGACTACTTGCTGGTCGCTAACTGCCAAATTAATTATCGCCCTGGCTTTTGCATCTCCTTTCGACCAAGCATTAGTTACAGGGTCAGGAGGGTCATCAGTCACATAGGTCCATACTTCCCTAGAGGTCAAAAGCGCCTCCACCCGGAAAGACCATAAACTATAGTTCTCATCTGTTAGCTGTGGGAAGACCAGAGCCTTCTCAGCTTCAGGAACCCGGTCAACCATTCTGGAAATCTTCCAGACCCACAAAAACTACACTAACAGGAGAAGGAGTTTTCAAACCTTTCTCAGAGTCCAAAAATATGCAGTCATCCACTCAGCAGCTGGGCCCATAACCAAAGATGTTGGCTATTTGCAGTATGGTAGCGCTGCAGAGAACTTGCTGGGGTGACCATGCATTAGAAAGAAAGGGACTCAAAAATAACTTAAGCAAGGTTTTAATTACAAAAAACAAAAACTCCTTATACACTAAATACATTAACAACAAACCAGACCCAACCACCAACCCAACCCCCAGGGTAATGGGAGAGCTAGGTGCTGCTCCTTATATACTACATGCAAATGCTGACACACCTTAATCAATGCAACTCGGCAGCACCTGCTATGTTTCACAGCTGTAAAGCTGGGTCTCGTTATCTTGCTCTGGCCCTTGCTCTGGCCCCTTAAAGACATACACATTAGGTGGAACAATGATGAACCTTTACATTTAAAGTAACCATTCAACAGAAGCATATTCCCACATCAACTATCAATAAATAAATAAATAAATTACAGCATGGGGGTGTGCCTCTTTGCAATCATCTTCTAGCCAGGCAGCATTTTAAAAAGCACACAATATCTGAATATGCAATAATGCAATGATTTTTACCAACATAGTTAATGGAAACAGTGAATTCTGACACTATCTTCAGAAGAGACAAGCACTCCAACTGCCTGCTTGGAAACCACGAAAGGTTTACTGAGTGTTCAATACAAACAGTTCAAAACCCCAATTCAGCTGCTGCTTTCCTTGATAGTCTTCCCTCCTTTCTAAATGATAAACAAGCCCAGGAGGCCATGGACCTAGGACCAGCTTCTTAGGCCCTAAACTCCAAAGAGTGCACTGTAACCATTTACCCTGAGAGATGATGGGGCTGTAAATAAAGTGTTCCAAGCAAGATATATCATTTTACAGGCCGAGGAGAGATGTCACAGAACACCCCCTCCTGTCTGGAGTGGTGGCATTTTGTTTATTTATTTACTTGTGGATTCAATTTAAATAGCTGTCCTATGGGTGGCTCACAGAACAAAAGCAACAGTTACAAGTACAATATAATGCAATGGCAATTATTCCAAACTAGGCAAAGAGAAACGCTGGCTGCTTGTTCCCCCTGCTTGTTATCCTGCTTGTTCCATGAATTTTAGTCACGAGGCTGTTGTGTCTCTCAATTGTGGATGGCTTGACATCAAAACTATTCCCCATTTCAGGATCTAAGAAGCTGTGTCTTGAAAATATGCGACTTCCTGGGAAAGAGACTGACGGAAAAGGAGGTGGATGCTGTTGTGGATCAGGCTACATTTAATAAAATGAAAGCAGATCCCAGGGCAAACTATGACTTCTTGCCACCGGAGTTCATGGACTACAGCAAAGGACATTATCTTCGCAAAGGTAAGTCAGTGGCAGATCAAACTGACTTGGTGCTGCTTGCAGAATCCCTGACAGATTCACCTGACAATTGGTCTGACATGTGATGTTCACCAAGGTGATTTCATTTTCCCAGTCTTTCATAAAACTCTTCAGTTTCCATTGTTTCCTAATTTTAGAGTTGTTCTAATATGTACTTTCCCTGCTGTTGTTTCCTTCAAAATATATGTATTTAAGGGTGGCATATTTGTTTTTCCAATCTGGAGTGTGGAGACTCAGCCAGATGGGTGGGGTATAAATTATCATCATCATCATCATCATCATCATCATCATCATCATATTCCCAACTAGGGATGGAATATATCTGGTGTTATAGAGATCTATTTGACCACCACAATGCACTTTCTTTCTGTCTGCTTCCTGGGCCAGGCACTGTTGGAGACTGGAAGAACATGATGACAGTCGCACAAAGTGAAAGGTTTGACAGCGTTTTTAAGGAGAGAATGGAAAAGCTGCCCATCAAGTTCTGCTGGGACATCCATGAGGAATCATGAGTCTGCATTCAGCCTGGAAGGATGAAATAAAGTGCACTGTATGCATTTAATCCAGCCCTATTTGTAAGAGTTAGTGAGAAAAACTCTCATGTGGCTTAATAGCCTCCTAATATAATACTGTAATATGTGCAAGATTTTTAAAAAACACAATAAAATTACATTCGTATTGTGCTTTTACTCTGTTTCTACACCCCTGAGCATGTCCTAATTTCTGACTCTTTGTTGCTCCTGTTTTGTTCTATTAAATTTCTTCTTTGCAATAAGAAGAAATAGTTTCTTGTAGGTTGAAAATGTTTTATGTATTACTTTTGTATAAATAAATACCGTTGAGTTAAAAAAAAAAGACCTTTAAATGCCCTATAAAAAGAAATAAATTTAGCAGATTACTAAGACAAATGGGGGGAATGGTACTATTAATGCTACAAGTAATTCATAGGAGGAAAAAAGAGTATGTTACTGGAAGTTCGAAACTGGTAGAAGTCATTTTTACCTGATCAGAGGAAGTGAATAAAAAAGAAAGGGGTTGCTATTTTTCTTGCTAAAACATCATCACTCCAAAACCCCCCTTGAATAGATTACAGACCTAGATAAGAGATTTATTTTTGGAATGTGCTGTGAAAGAATATTTACTAGGATGCATTTATGCACTCAACAATAAAATAATTATTTTCAGAAAAGAAATGAAATTATTAATGTCAGCACAGATGAGATTCTTCTCAGTGGAGAATTTAATGGGGTATCAAACCCCAAAACAGATCATACAATTTCTAAAGATAACAAAGGTGTTTTACCTAAAACGTTGAAATGGTAATGTTATGGAGAAACTTTCACACAACCAATTATACCTTTCAATCTATTCCACATAATTTTTATTTGGAATTGCATTTTTTTCCCTAGCATCTCCTCCTCTGATTAGATCTTAACATGGAAATTGGAAGTCCAAGTATATATGTGTACCAGGCGCCATTTGTTAACAGATCACAAGGAAGTAAATGTCGTTGAATGGTCAACCTTATATCACATGGGAGGGGGGGCCTTTACAGCAGGGGTGACTAACCTGTAGCTCTCCAATTGTTGAATTATAGCCCCCATCATCCCCGCCTGTGCTTCTGCCCACATTGCCCTAGTGTCGTGGCTGCCTCACCCCCAAATTATTCTGATAAGCTGTGATGCCAGACACACTGCCAGCCACTCCAGGGAATTTGTGTTTAACATTTGGAGGGCCACAGGTTCCCGACCCCTGATTTAGAGCCAAACACCGAATACACTTCCTAAAGCAAATCTGTACATCTCGCCCTTTCTCTCTTTATCATTATTAAAATGAACACCTCCACTGTACTTCCATAATCTTTGGATGCTGTGAAAGGGAGAGTTCTAAAGAGCAACTTCTTTTCAGAACAACTGGTCCTAAGAAGGTTTGGGACTGAAGATAATATGAGAATGCTTCTCGTTCTGTGTTCTGCTTTGTGCACAACGCATTCGTTTCAAACCCAAGGCCTTCACAATACAGTAAGATTAGCGTTTCAAGTGCATTTTAAACTTCAACACACGGTACAGCTTCTTCTATAACGCAAGAGATTCAAGAACGCGAATGTCAAACACCTGAAGTCAATTTATTATCTGTGATGAAAGATGTCAGAGAAGGCGGCCTCTTGGAATTAAAATACTTTTGTCTTAAGTAAAAGGGGAACCAAAACATATGTGGGTGTCTCTCTGTACAAATGTTCACACAGGTTGATCAGTAAAGTTGGTACAACAATTTCCATCTAGTCGCTCTCTAGATGGGCAGGGTTATAGTCAGGATCGTCTTCTTCATCCTCCAACTCCAAATCATCCATTTCCTGGAACAAGGATTCATCTACTTCCACACTGTTTCCAGCTTTGGGGAGAGAAGAGAGATAAAACAGTCATTCTAGAGTTCAAAAGCCCAATACCAGATGGACTGCCTGCTATGCTTGCTAAGAATCTTTAGCAAAATGCTATGAAGAGTCAATGCCATCTACTGCTCTACATAGTTATATTAAACAGATTACCTAAAGCAAGCCAGATGGAGAGGTCTAGTGGGCTGCATTGTGTCTGAGGTTTGTGAACTAAAAGGCAGTTTAGATCTCCACTGCGTGCCATCAGTTGCTGTTGAACAACATGCATTTTGGGTTTGTTATATGGAGTATCCCAATTCTTCCTCTGCCTTTTAAACATTTTTAAACCCAACACAGCCTAAGCAGTGTTTGAGTGCAACAAATTATGGGGAAGGGGCCCTCAAAACAATAATCTTGAAGTTTTCCCAGTTGCCTATATTATAGGGACTTTATGTCTCCTCTGGTCAAAAATCAGCTTTGGGAAAGGGTTTTACACTGAGGGAAGGATTAAGCCTCTGCTCTCCTCACTCTCACTTGTTTCATTCTGAGCTTCCACAAGCTGCTTTGGATTTAAAACAAAAGAAATATAGGGAAGAATAATTGGATTCTATGTAACCTGCAGTTTGTGTCTATGATTAATTAAACCGGAGCATTCAAGTGCTTTCCATTCCAAAAAGGCAAAATGGAACAACAGTGACATCTTCTGGACAGTAAAGTGGCTTTTATTTTCCACATGTTCTTTGTTACCTTGGTCCCTTTATATTGAGGCTACAATCTCATGCAGTAAACCCCATGACCATCTCCTTCCATATGAACCTTCCCGGACCCCTTCTGAGGCCCTTCTTCATGTGCCTCCTCCTTGAGAGGTCCGGAGGGTGGCAACATGAGAATGGGCCTTCTCTGCAGTGGCTCCTTATCTGTGGAATGCTCTGCCCAGGGAAGTTTGCCTGGCGCCTTCATTATACACCTTCAGGCACCAGGCAAAAACTTTCCTTTTGAATGTTTCCTTATGTTTAACATTCCTTTTTTTAACCAGGCCTTTGGTTGATTTGACTGACATCCTATGCCCTTTGAAAATGTGGCTTTTGCGCGGGGGGGCGGGGGGGGCGGATTATTGGGTTGTTGTTATTTTTATAATATATTTTGTTTTTGTTTTGTGAACCGCCCAGAGACTTCTGGGTGTAAGGTGGTATATAAACTCAATAAAAAATAATAATAGTAATTAGCCTACATTATTAAGGCTGCATTATATCTCTGCTTCTCTGGGGAATAAGGTGCATTCTTTTTACTTTTAATCATTACCTTTCTGTTTTGTCTTTACGCCAAGCAGCCAAGGTGATGAACCTGAGCCTCACAGACACCCAAACTAGGCACTACCCAGGGGGAGACATGATAAGCTTCTGCCTGTCTTTGACATACCCCCTCCCCTCACAGGTGAAGAGCTTCCATCAGTGCATTGGCCACATTTGGGGGGGTGAATGAGGATGATGAGCCAGGCAGCCATCCCTTTTTGCAGGGACGCATCCTGCGCTTCACACCAGGTGCTTATAGCACAGAACTGGCAAGCAAAACATTAAAACTTTTAACCCCTTCCAAAAGTGCTAGAGGCAGCATTTAGGCCGCTACCAGGGGCAGATTTTGTTCTCGGTATGAATAATTACAATTTGTAGCAATGGAAATAGGAATCACCAGTTACCTTCTTCCAAGAACTGAATATCAGATGTGTCAAGATTATGATCTGTTTCGAACAGCTGTTTCCCTGTAAGAAATAAGAACATAATAAATTAAGAACAGCCCTGCAGGATCAGGCCCATCTAGCCCAGCATCCTCTTTCCCACGGTGGCCACCTAGATAGCTTTCGGAAGTCCCTTTTGGGGCCCACTACCCGCTCTGGCCTACAAATCCCATCAGCACCAGCCAGCACAGCTGTTAGGGAAGGGCTGACCTAAGGCAACTGATACCTCTTACCTGTTAGTTTATTTTTGCCAGGCTGTTCTTCCTCTTTCACCTTCTTTCTTTTAAATTCTAGCATCTCTAAATCAAATTTTGCTTTCCAGCTTAGAAAATTTTCAATGGTGACCGGGGTGCCATGGAAACATTGCTACGCAGAAAGGCCAAAACAAACAAACAATATTAATATACAATTCAGAAAACAAAACAATCAACAACACACAAGTCTGCTCTAGCTGTCTGGTACTCTTGGACTGAGGGACAAATGAGAAACACTCTGTCCCTATTCATCCTCTAAAGGACTAAAGGCTGCAGTACACATGTGGGGGGGGGGTAGTGTGCTTGAGAGCTAACTTATTATTTTATTAATTTATAAATCACACTTCACATTGAACTTCAAGGCAATTTTTCAAACATACCCTAAAACCAACTAGAAACAGTTTAAAACCCTGCCCTCCTTGACTGTTTTAAAAACAATACCAGAAAAACCACACCTAGGGAAGAAACCTTTTCACCCAGCAGGAAAGCTTATCGGAACAAAAAATGTCTTCAGTTGTTTCCTGAAACTGTCATATCTCTGCAGAGATTTTGTAGCAGAAAACTGGGGCAGCTACAATGAAATCCCAGCTCCGAGTTATTGTGGAGTGGGTTTCTGACATCATTTTAAGGACTTCCAAGGAGAAACGCTTCTGCAAAATGCAGAGACCTGCTGGCTCAGCCTCGCAAGCAGGGCTTTTTTTCAGTTGTAGCTCACCGGAACTCAGTTCTGGCACCTCTCAGGTGGGCAGCATTCCCATTCTAAGAGAACAAGGGAGGCGCTTATGGTGAGTTCTAGAAAAATAGCACTGCTCTCAAGTAACCTGGTCCTGAGCTGTGATAAGCCTATACATATTGGTACCAAAACCTTGAATTTGGTCCCATAGCTTTGGGAATCATTCAGTTGAAAAGGTGGGTTACAGATCTTTAATAATAACAACAAGAACAACACTTAGAAGAGGTTGCTGGACTAGGCAAAGTGAGTTTAACAGCCCTCCTTATTTACCACAAAGTGTATTAAAGTAAAGCTACACTTAGCCAGGCTGGGGAGTCCACTAAGATTTCTTGTATTCAGCAGATAAGAAAAACAATTTCAACTAAACTTTCACCTTTTCTGCTTCCTCTGCCTCTTTCTCCTTCTGTTTAGTTTCCTCTTCCCTCCTTGTTTTTATCTGATCTACTATTTCATTTAATTTCTCTTGCACAGCCGATACTAGTGTGAAGATCATTACCATGCCCAGGTTCTCGTCTGCCTGAAATACAGAAAAAATGTTTAGCAGGAAATGAAGTCACATCATGGCACAGCAAATACAAAATCTGTGCGAGGAACGTTGCCAAGCAGGCAGAAAATGGGGGAGAAATGGGGGGGCCACTAGGTGGCGCATCGGAAGATGGCTGACAATAACATCTCTCCGACCCACACGAGGTAATTTGGAGGCTATGATGGGGGTAATTAGCCTCCTTAACCCCCCCAGGATTATGGGGGGGATGGCCCTTGCCTGCTGTGCCCTATACCACCCCCGAATTTGTGGGGGTGGGGGCACTAGGCACAAAGCCCTCCTGTGGGATTATCGGCACTCCTCGACGCCGTCCCCGATTCGCGCCGCTGGTTGCAATGATCTTTAAAATAAATAATTTGGACATGATTAATTGCACATACATCAAGGAAAAAGGGGAGTAAATACTGCTGACAGAAGAGATCTCTGATAACAAGACAACAATAAAATACGAGAAGAACGTCAAGATACGGTAATGACTGAGGGGGGAGGGGGGGAAAAACCTGCCTCTACCTTTTTATGTGATTTAACAAGAATCCCCCTCCCCTAATGAGTCAGAAATTAAGGACTTAAGCTGTGGATTTAAGGCTGTGTGGAGATAAACTTTCGATCCAAAGCAATGTTTCAAGATGAAGCTGGAAAGCTAAGAGTTTTGGAGTGACGCAGTCAGGAAAAAATGCCGTTCGCCATTTTGTGAGGCATTGTGGGAGCTCTTGGGTCTGGGAGGAGAAAGAGAGAAATAGAGTTGTTTACATATTGTGAATCAACTCCTCGGTGGGACTTAAGAGCGACAAATGCCAAAATTTACGATGGATAAAGTGATGTTATCTACGAAGGAGATATATGGAAACCATCTGGACTTAGTGGAGGAACGGGAAATCCACACAGGATTATTACACTTGCTATCGGCTTAAGGAGACTAACAGAAGAGATCGTAAAGGAAAAAGAGAAATTATACGAACAAGATATGATGTGGCAACACCAAGATAAGACTGGATAGAATTATGAACTTTGTTTGGACTGATTGGGACTGATTTGGACATTAACGCAGTAATAAGAAGATGATCTGAATTCCCCTTTGGATCTTGAAGTATGGGTTCCCCCAACAAAATTTAAAAATTTGGCTTTGTAATTCGGAATTTATATGATGTGATTTAATTTGATGTGATTGGCCAGTTAATAAAAATTATTTTTTTAAAAAAAAGAAAATGGGGGAGAAATATAGATATACTGAATGCAAAATCCGCATGGAGCAACAGCTTCAAGATAAATCACTCCTATTTATTATTTGTATTTAGCAAGACTCATATTGTCTCAGACCTGCAATTCCCAACTAGTACAAAAATAGCACAAAGGCCATCTTTGCACTTTCCAATGTGTTGTGGGATAAAATATCCTATAACAGGTTACTGTTACGTTGGCCAATCTAGTTCTGATGTGACAATTAAAAAAGCAGACAAAAATAACATCAAAACCTGCAGATATGCCTTTGTAAAATTCATAAATCATTTCATGAAAGGGAAAAATAGATGGTCTATTATAACGAGAAAGAACTAATAAAATGCTACCCTGAAATGTTTCCAAAGCCACCTACAGACCCTGGAATTCATGTGATCATACACAATATAACTTAATCAAAGTAGGATTGCACTTTAGCCTGCATTAAGTCCCACTGAGCTCAATGGGACTTGCTTCCTGCTAAATTCATATAAAGATTGCAGCCTTAAATTATCCTTAACACTCTGCCATATTGCCAATGGTGGTGCATAACAGATTCCTTACCACCACTGCAAACTTGCTTTTTTAAGGCGTTGTGGTTCAAAGCCAGGAGTTTAATAATAATAGTAATAATAATAATACAATTCAGAATAGTGATAAACTAAAGTGTGTTATTACTGGTACTGTGCAAGATATTTTCAAGTGCTCTGTCAGCTAATGGAGAGGACCAACATTAGCTGAATTGTTTGTTTTTGAAGTAGATTTATATTTATCCATTAAGTATTTTATCGACTTTACCTATCTGCAGAACCCATTATCCTTGAGCTTGAAAAAACAACCACACCCTTTATTCCCCTCTTTGTAAAGGATCTGTATGGCTAAGCATGGGGTAATAGCTGAACTTGCTGCACCTTGATGTTATTAAACATTATTAAAGAGGATGTTGTTTACCTGTTCCCGTAATAATTTCAGTATGTCTGTGATGTCACTGTCCTCAAGATTCTCTTGAGAGAGTAGTTCATAGAGGGGGATTTCATCAGGATAGCACTCCGCATATGTGAATTTGAGGGTTGCCTGGACAGCTACAATGCAACAGAAAACATTAGAAATCGTTGATTCATGCTGCCAACAGCACCTACTGACATTCATTATATTAGAAGCAATTTACACAACCTAGTTATGATGAAGGCCCAACACACAAACACACCAGTGTGCAAGCTGCAACCAAAGTGATGGTTGCTGTTTTAAATGCAATAAAGAGGTGTCTGAGCCCTCTAATGGGAGTGTAGCTCAGTTTTCCTTACTGCATTACAGTGGTACTTTGGTTTGCAACCATTTTGGATTACAACCACGTCAAACCCGGAAGTGCATGTCCCTTTTTTTGGATTACAACCCATTTTGGGGGGGGGAGGCCCCATTGGCAAAAGCGCGCCTTGGGTTACAACCTGTTTTGGTTTACAACCGGACCTCCGGAACGGATTATGGTTGTAAACCAAGGTACCACTGTACACTCATCCTTTCCCATGGTGAAAACATAAAACTGCTTCAATGACAACATGCAGCTGCAACAAAAGAAGCTACTACTACGCTTGTTGTTGTGTAGTGGGCCTAACAATCTATATTTTTGTTTGTTTTACTAAATCCTTCACCTTATTCTGTCATGGAACCCAATGCAACACAGATGTGGTTTCCAGGCTATCTCCAAACTAGACCCTGACCAGACCTAGACTTGGTCTGTTTCAGCTAAGTGCTCGCCCCTTCAGACCATACATGGTTTAGGACCAATTTACTAGCAGTACTGCCTTACCCCATATGTGCCCACCTGACTGTGTCAATCTGCAGACCTGGCACTGTTACACTGTTATCAACGGACCACCTCCTATCAATTTAGAAACAATCAAGTCTTTTAAGCATTTTATGCCAAATGTCTTTTCTTCGTGGGAGATCTCTTTCCATATGAAAGTTCAACAGCAGTCAACTTACTTTCGTCATTTTCTCCTGCTTCAGATGTCACAGTGATAGTGAAACTTATTGGCTTTTCTGATAACACTGTTGAAGAAAGAAGTCATAAATGAAAACAATAAAGGTTTTCTCCCTCCACCACCCAGAGGCTGGTTGGTTTTGTCTCCATCAGCCATAACACAAGAGCTTCTGCTCTTTTCTTTATATTGTTTTATATAGGAAGTTGGATTGAAATTCAATGACCAATTAGATATCAGCTCACCAAGATCCAAGAATCAGCTGGACAGGAATAACCTCTATTAACTCAAGAGCCTTTCCCCTTTGAGGAAGGGACATAGCTTAGGGTCCCTTCCAACTATACAATTCTATGATTCAATGAAACTGTATTGCCCAGGTGAGCAACCTGGTCACTGAACTCCACACCAGCTGAAGTTTCCAAACCATCTTCAGATGCAGCCCCACATATAACACGTTGCCTCTTATCTGCAATAACAGGGATAATACTACTCATCTACAGCATAGGCTTGCCGCACAAAACTTCCTGGTTTATTTAGTGCTACACAGCCAGTTTCACTGAATGTATATGAAGGATGTGTCCCATACAAAGCTGTAGCAGTTTTCATTTGTGTCAGTGTAAAGTCAAAACAGTGCTTGCTAACCTTTTTGGCAAGTGTGACACATAAAAATGTAGGGCAAAATCCAAGCTAAGTCATACCCTGAGTACACCCATTAAAATAAATGGGGTTAAGCAATTTATGTTCGTTCATTTCAGTGAGTCCACTCCAAGTATATCTAAGCTTTCTCATCCTTTACTTATAGTAGCACAGCATGGAACAAGCAGGTGTGCAAGTCTGATTTTATGCCATGGCCCTTATGCTAGTTCAAAAGTACTACAAACACCTTTTGAAAGTTGCACATCTGTGATCCAAAGTGATCTGGTATTACAGACATACAGTGGTACCTCTGGTTATGTACTTAATTCGTTCTGGAGGTCCGTTCTTAACCTGAAACTGTTCTTAACCTGAAGCACCACTTTAGCTAATGGGGCTTGCTGCTGCTGCACGATTTCTGTTCTCATCCTGAAGCAAAGTTCTTAACCCAAAGTACTATTTCTGGGTTAGCGGAGTCTGTAACCTGAAGTGTATGTAACCTGAGGTACCACTGTAATAACTATCTGCCACAGAGGCTTCTTACAGTACAAAAGACCAAAAACCAAGCCTAAAACCCAAGGGATGTTTTGATCCAATCCCAGAATCATGTGAAGCAAAGTTTGGAAAATGAGAGCGCACATTTGGATCTCTGGAATAAAAGCAAGATCTGCCCCCAACCATTTCATAATACGGCTCCAACTGCACTCAAGGACACTTTTGATTTCAGCAGAATGTTGTTCCACACCATATTGTTATGTCTTGGCTTGTTTTAACATGGTCCATAATTTATTTGCTAAACCATCTTGGGAACTCTTTTATTAAGATCAAAAAGCAGGATATGATTTTTTTTCAAATTAGTAAGTCTTTTACAGTGGTGGTATTAAGAGGATTAATGACTGAATAAGGGCCAGGTTTTCAGGAGACTACTTGCGTGATTTGCTCTGCCTTGCTCTTCATGGGCCACCAGCATGGCAGAGGGGGCACCTCATGAGAAGCTGTGAAGACCCTAAGAAAAGCCCTCCCTGGATCAGGCCAGGGGCCCATCTGGTTTACGGGGAGCCTGAGAGCCGAGGACACAGGCGCGAGAGCACCGTCCCCTCCATCATCCGGAGGGAGCTGTCCCTGCTGCAAAGTGGGAAGTGCAAATCCCCACCACCCAGGATCCCGAGGCAAAAGTTTGGCAACTTCTCCAGTTAGGAACGGGGATGGGGGGTGGGACGGGGACCTTGGAGGGAGGTTTCCCACTTCGAAAGCCGGAAGTTCGAAGCAGCCTGGCAATGCGGGAGATCGCCGCGCCGGGAGGCAGGAGTGCGGAAAGATCAGCTGCAGCGCATGCCGGAAACTTGGCGCCGCCGCCGCCGCCGCCCTGCCCGCGCCCACCTGGCTCCGCACGCGGCGCCGCCGCTCACCTGTAAAGGAGTCCGGGTAAATGGACTCGAGCGCCTCGAGCTCGTTGCGCTGCTCCTCCGCGTAGTCCGTCATGGCCCCCCGCGGCCGGCCATGGAACCCTCCGGCCCGCAAGCGCCTCCGCCGGCAGAGCAGGGGCAGAAAGGAAGTCGGCGGGCGCAGGAGGCAGCCGAGGGAGGCACAGCTCAGGCCGCCGGGACGCACGCGCAACGCAGCGCCGCCCACTCGGCCTCTCGACTCCTCGGCCTGGCAAGGAAATCCGTGGCTCCGGCCGACGATTGGTCGCGCCTGCCGCCGAGGCGCGCAGGCCCGCTTCTTTTCCCACGGCTCCCTCTTTGCCTGGAAAGCAGGCGCGTTGCTTCCCGAGACGCTGGCTAGCCGGCAACGGCTGCCGGGAAAGGAGCGGGGGCTTCTCTTCCGCTTCGAAGCGCTTACAGTATTTGTTTCTGTCGGTCATGCGGAGAAGGGAATCTGGGGTCTCCACGGGTTGCAGCAGCTCCGTAAAGTCCTCCAGGGATAACGGGGAATGGAAGGGAAACACAGAATAACAGCGCGGTGGCGCTTGCTCCCGAGGAAGTGCATGTAGGATTGCAGCCCGCACGTTGCAATCCCACGGATCTCTGCTCAGAAAGAAGTCCGTTGAGTTTAGCAGAGACTTGCTTTCAGGTTAATGTGTGTTAGCACCGCTGCTTTAATTTCTATTCTCACCTCCAAAGCCCCATATGGCACCAGTCCTAACGCTTTCCTGTTGTTATAAGACTGCATAGAAAGAGGGAGGAAGCGTTTTTAAAAGCCAGGGAAAAGGAGTAAAGTAATTGAGGAGGGAAAGCAAAAATGGGGCAACGATAGGAGTCTCAGAATGAGGTGAGCCCCTGGACCACAGGTTCCTCACCTGTGATACAGAACAGGGCAGGTTTTTAGGCTTGTGGATGCACGTCAGATGACTGGGAATGTTGAGAAATAGGAGTCAAGAGCAGGCAGTAGGTATGTGCTGCCAGCTTAATATTGGAGGCATTCTTGACATGCATGCAAAAAAATAGCAGAAGACTGTAAATTCAGACTAGTAATTCATAACACTGTGGGGCATATTTTCCTTTCCCATCCTCTAATGTTTTTATAATGGAGGAGGAAGTAAACAGCAGGTAGAAGTACTCCATAGTAGCCAGCTGGCACTACAAAGCAAAAAGAAAGAGATGATTCAGCCGTCAGGGGACATGGTTATCCTCGATTCAACTCATTGATTTTCTGTTATTGCGAGATCCCTTAAAAGCTTAGCATTTAACAACCTAAAAATACTTCTAAAGGAAAAAAAAGAGAGCCATTGCATTAATTGTTTCTTTTAAATCTAGATATATTTTCTCAAGGATACAGTTGCTGGTAATGTACACGGGAAATAAATACTGTATGTCTATATATATATATATATATATATATATCCCAGACTGCATATCCTAAAACAGATATGCCAAATCCACAATGAAGATCTGCACGCAGAAGATGACGGTTCAACTGGTAGCAGCAGAGCGCAGAAACAAATAGTGAAAAGAAGTCAGCCTTTTCCAGGAAAAGCTATATTTTAAAACAACATGAAGAATTGAATTTCCCAGAATCTTTGGTAGTAGTCTGTTCATTTCCTGTTACATTGGCAGGACAAGGGGTGATCTATCTGTAGCATCTAACAAAGGCATTTTAAGATTTACTATAAAATAAAGGGATTGTATTGAAAGGATGACTCCAACCAAAAAAAACTGTTGTAATCTTAAAATTTAATATCTTTCATGAAGCACTTTGTTTGAAACTGCATAGGTAAAAAATAAAAAAGGTAAAGGACCCCTGGATGGTAAGTCCAGTCAAAGGCAACTATGGGTTTCAGGCTGAGGGAGCAGGCGTTTGTCCACAGACAGCTTTCCGGGTCATGTGCCCAGCATGACTAAGCTGCTTCTGGCGCAACGGAACACCATGATGGAAGCCAGAGTGCATACGGAATAGCTGATCCCCCAAAACTTTGAACAACCATCACCCAATGGAATTGACAGAGAACCAAATTTAAAATGAAGTTCTCATTATATAGCCATTAACATTTTCAAACACTTGTCTCAGTGTTCATATTACACCAAAGAGCAGCAAATAGTTGATCCATTTATTATGTTTTTGCTATGAGAACTATTCAGATTTTCTTCCTTAGGCACCCACGTGTCTTGTCTTTTGCCAATTCTGAAAGCAGATGAGTTTTCCAAGATAATTTATTACACTCCACATTTCATTCAAAAAGCCTAAGGCTGTAATTCTATGAAAATTTGCTCAGGATGGGATATTCCATTAAACTCAGAACGGCCAAATTGTGATTAGAGCATATGGAAAAGGTCTGATAGAGCTATAACAAAACATTTAACAAAGGCAAAAGGGACATGAGATGCATTTGTGAAATCTCCAGCTGTGCGTAACTAATTGACTCAACTACAATTATCTTTCTTCATCCTATCATTCTTTTTGTGGTGTTCACACCCAGCCAAGATACTTTATAAATATACATTCATTTGAAGCATTTCTGTACTGTCCTTCAGCAGATCCTGTGGAATAGCTTATGAAACACATAATAAAGCACACATGCGACTGGGAATATAAAAACTCCAAAAAAAAAAAAAAGAGAGAGAGAGAGATAAACCTGGTGCCAGGCAGGCCTCTTTGAGGAAGGAATTCCACAGAGGGAGCGTTCTACATTTGGTCACCACCAGCCTTGTCTCAGATAACTGGGGACCTGTAGGAGATATTCCAAAGATTAAGCTAAACCTCATCACTTTGAATTGTTCTTGGAAATGGAGCAGGTGCCAGCACAGCTGAGTTGTGTTCCCACTGACCAGCCCCAGTCAATGGTCTGGCGACTCTATCGTGAACTAGCTCTGTGAGGCTACCCTTGGACTTTGTACAAAAGCTGCAGCTGGTGCAGAATGAAGCGGCTACACTGTTGATGGGGACAAGTGGCCAAAAGCATTTGACACCTGATGAAACATCTGTGCTGGCTTCCCATATGCTGCTTCGGCATTTCAGAGTTCTTGTATTGATATACAAAGCTCTGGACAACTTGGGTCCAGGATACCTTGAAGACCTCCAGAGCCCTTATGTCCCAGCCAGTAATCGGTATCTTTTGGAGGAGCCCTGTTCATTTCCTCTCATGTTACAGAATCCCTATTTGGGCATTTGGAATTTCTGGTTCCATGCTGTGGAATTTTCCACGTACTTCCATAATAAGAGATTTGGCAGGAAGAGGAAGATTTTGGAGAAGATTTGCCCTCGGTAGAACTTGTTTCTGAGATTTTAGCGTCTATCCCATCATACCACCGCATGCATTATTTAATTGTTTTTCTTTAAGCCTCAGTCATATTATGCTCCTCCATTGATTTTGTCTGAAGCAAGGATTGTTTGTTTTTTCTCCTTAAGTGAGCTTTGGAATGAGCAAAGCCTTTCCATGCTTTAATTTTTAACTTAGAAAACGCATTAGTGAAGAAATGGAGATCAAGATGACAGTGGAACATCAATACAGTTGAGATATAGGAAATTTGGACAGCCAATAATGAAAGTCTGTGTGGCAGTGGTGGTGCACTGCCAGTTGCTAAGACCATGTGATCATCAATAAGCAGATAAATTGCATCCAGCATCAAAGAGGCCATGTATTGGGGGGAGGACAAGGGGGGAGATGGAGCAGTAATGTTTTTACTTCCTCATGTATTCATGTTATTTAAGAAGTAGATCTTGCTTGGTTTCATGTTTGTTTGCTCCCAAGAAAGTATGCATAGGACTGCAGCCTTTTGTCCTTTCAGATGTAGCAACCCCTCCCCCTCTGTATTATAAACCTGCTGCTCGATCCTATTTGTATTAACTCATAGGTAAGTTTCACTTTGTTTGAAGGATTTTGTTCCAAGTAAACACATAGGAGCATAGCCTAAAACCCATTGAACTCAGTGGGAATTGATCACTGATTCAGCATACGCATTGGAAATCAATCATCTTGCATTTACTTACCAATCATTTATCTGCATGCATAAAAATTGTAATATTGGATAGAAACTGGGACATAATTATTTTTAAAAATCAAGTGCACATGCTAGCCTGTGTTGCAAAACACAGATACAAAATTGTTATGCTGTGCGATTTTATGACTGTTTACCGAGAAACATTCTACTTGGCAAATGTGCTTAGGATGACTGCGCACTACTTGTGATGCCATAGAAGCTGTTGGCAGCTGAATGGATATAAATGAGGACCAAGGGAAAGGCCCTATTAACCAGCAAATCTTTTCTGTGAACCGCCCTGAGACCTCTGGGTATAGGGCGGTATATAAATTCAATAAATTATAATAAAATGCAGGGGGTCATGCCATTTAGCATTGCCCCAGTTTCTTCCACTTGGAGGAGGTGAACTGCTGAATAATACAGGTAGGTGGTCATCTGGCAGCAAGATGCTATGGAGTGATAATAAGACAAGCTCACTTGCTGAGTGGGATTGTGGCTTGAAAACTGAACACATTGTTGTTGATGTCCATGGTTGAAAGCTGACCTAGGTCTAGTGGTTGACCTAAGAAAATCTGGTAGATGATGTTAGGTAGAAGCTGGTGGATTCTGTACTCAGAAGCCGGAGAACACAGCAAGGCTAAAGCAGGCTGATGCTTATGGTTGGAGTTCATTTTCGGAAGCCAGACAACAGAAGCCAGTGGATATTTGTGGACTGAAGCCAGGACATGGATGTGAATGAATGGAGTATGTGTGATGAATGGATGTGTCCACTGGTGTTCTTCACAGATGTCAGCTGGCATATGTTCGCATGAGTGAATTCCCATTTGAATGCTTTTGAGATGAAATGAGTGAGTGTAGGTGTGTGATGATGATGTGTGAGAGGTGGATATTCATGAACAGACTATGGCTATGCCAAATAACCAGCTTTATATATTTCTGGCATATTTAGACTTCTGAATGTTCTGGTCTTGCTTGTCATGCAGTGAGATCAGCTATTATGCATGTGATTTGCAATCTCTCAGCTTTAATGGATCAGTTCCTGATCTGAGTCAGGTTGTTCTCTGAAGCAGGCTTGATTTCTTGCCAGATTTCTCTTGGAAGATTTGAATCACATAAGAGGAGGAGCAGAAGAAGAAATGTGGCACCCAGAGTTCTTTTACTTTCAGAGAGTAGTAAAGGGTTGTTGTTGTTTTAATAGCCAGGATAAAGAAAGGAATCCAGTAATGGAAAAAGAAAATGCTTTTTGAAGAAGAAAGGATATAAACAGGGAATCGCATACTCTCTACTACTGCCCAGGAAAAATGTCACGGCCAGCAAACAGAAGACCAGAGAACCCCAAAATAGTAAGTCTTATTTGGACAGGTAAATGCTACCAAATATAAAACTTTCCTCTTTAAATTAATGTGCTGCTCTGTTTAATAAGAACATGTTTTGCAAGCTAGGACATATAGCTAGGAATTTCAACATGTTTAGGGATATAGGTTGCATTTTCATCTTTTGTTTTGAAATGAGAACCCAGGAGGGAGCATTTTAGTTGTAAAGATTCAGAAAAGGGCAGCCAGAACCATCAAAGAACTGGAACAGCTCCCCTGGGAGGAGAGGTTACACTGTTCGACCCTTGCTAGTTTGCTTTAGGGGAAAAGCGAGTAAAGGCTTTTTCTCCCTCATTCATGATACTAGAATCCAGATTATTCAATGAAGGTAAATGGTGGGATATTCAGGACAAATGGAAATACTTATTTGCACAGTGTATAGAGATTTACTGTCATAAGATTGGTGTTAGCCTCTTTTAATGTCAAGTCATGGAGTTTTTATCATTGTGTAAGGTGTTGGTGGTATATCTGTGACTGAACAGTTTAACATTCTCGTGGTTGAATTATTTAAGTTTTTCTGTTCATAAGATGATTATATTTATTATTTCTTCTAAAACAAAGATGCTTTAAAAAGAAGGAACTACTTCGCTCCATTCATGGCTGTCGGTGATGGGCACCAATTTGGATGACTTTAAAAGAGGATTAGATAAATTTGTGGAGGGTAGGTCTATCTGTGGCTACTGGAAATGTTTCTTTCCTTTTTTTGTGGGCTTCCTATAGGCATCGGATTGGCCGCTATAGGAAACAGAATGATGTTTGGCCTGACCCATGTTCTTATTTGGGGCCCGAGAGCAATTTTCAGTGCTTGTTGTAGTTATTGTGATGATTTCCAACAAGATCACATTTTTTGGAAGACCCGTGAAACCTTTGGCACCTTCTGCACTATGCATTTGAAACAGTATCTTGCCACTTTAAGCAGCCATAGCCTTCCCCCAAAGAATCCTGAGCATTGTAGTTTGTTAAGGGTGCTGAGAGTTCTTAGGAGACCCCCTTATTCACTGAGCTACAATTCTCAGAACAGTTTCAACAGCCAATCCCTCTTCCCAGATAACTCTGGGAAATCTAACCTTCTCCATAAGGTGTTGTCTGGTGCTGCTGGTACACCACATCTTTAGGAAATGGAGGAAGGCATGTTACCTTTCACTCCACATATCAGCAGTATCACATAAGCACCCCACCGTTCCTCTAAAGTAGTGGTTTTCAGGCCTTTTGGGTTGAGAAACCCTGTAATATATCATCCCACAGAACTCTTAATCCCTCTCCTTGAACAACCTACATACCTACAAAGCCAGGGGAGGGGGAAATCGGTGCAACAACATGCAATAATTTATTTAGCCATTACAAAGGTGCAAGAGAGGAAAGTGAAGTCCCTGAGGGTGGGACAGAATTGTACAGAATTTTACAGCAGGGCTGGCCCACCCATGAGGAAAGTGAGGATACTGCCTCAGGGGACAGGACTCACAGGGGCAGCAGATCCTAATGTAGAACTTTATCTCTCCCCCCCCCCCCCGCCCTTGTTCCTAACTTAGATCTTCACTCATCTCTTCTTCCCTGGTGGGGGCAGGGTGCAATTGTGTGGTTTGCCTCAGGCGCTAAAATGTATTGGGCCAGTCCTGCTCGTGGGGAATATATTTGGAAATTAAGGATTCAACTTCAGTTGGTTAATTCATGGCTAAGTAGGAATTTGAACTCAAACCTTACAGACACAATCCGTTCTCTCTCTCTCTCTCTCTCTCTCTCTCTCTCTCTCTCTGTGTGTGTGTGTGTGTGTCATTAGAGTGTTGCAGCCAGACAGAAGTAGAAAATCAAGTTAAACATTCTGCCTTTCTACTTTTTTCCCCATGCTGGCACCTGTTTGTAAGCTCCTTAAAAGTTTATAATTCACTGAACTAACGGTCAGGGGTCCCTTTACCTTTACCTTTAAGATAAATTGATTTCTTAAAGGAAATGAGTTGGTTTTGTAAGATATTCTATGCTTCTCAAAGTGACATCAAAAAGACTAGACTTCAAACCTGTTCTGTGTCTATATATGAATCAGTCAGGAGTATTTTTTCTTCAAATGATACTGCAATTTTTGTCCATTCACCACCACCACATACAAGCACCCTTCCTTTCTCGCTCTCCTAATTCTGATCATCTATTAAAGATTTCCCTTTTTGGCCACTAGATGGCACAACAGTTAATAGCAGCGCCACCAGTTTTATTGTTTCAGAAATGAATTTCTGATCACTTGAATCAATTTCTTTCCCCAAACACTGAATACTCTTACTGGGTTATAGTCCCCCAGAGGCTAATATGCAATTAACATACAGTTGAGCAAGTCTTACTTGACACCAAGGAATCGAAAGAATTGATTCCAAACATTTGACTTGTATACAATTCCAAGCTGCATTTATTCCTTAAAAAAAGAAAGAAGTTCATATGCAGTTGCATCGTGGAGTCTAGGAGTGTAAGGCATTATATAGAAGTTTGCCAGACATAATTTCCCCCTGTGCTTGTTTGAGTCACCTCTGTGTAAATTTCAGAATATCCATGGGCTCTGTCTAGGCCGCTTAACTTGGAATAATAATAATCATCATCATCATCATCCTATAATAATTTATTATTAAAAACTTCTCTGTACAGGGCTGGCTTTGGATGGCTTCTAAAAGTCAAATAGATGTTTATTTCATTGACATCTGATGGGAGGGCATTCCACAGGGCGGGCGCCACTATCGAAAAGGCCCTATGCCTTGTTTCCTGTAACCTCACGTCTTGCAGGGAGGGAACTGCCAGAAGGCCCTCAGCACTGGACCTCATGAACTTCTTTCTTTTTTTAACTGAACGATGGGGGTGGAGATGCTCCTTCAGGTATACAGGACCAAGACTCAATGTGACTTGCTTGTGAGTAGATGTGCATAGGATTGTGCTGTACAGTGATAGTTTCAGTGGCTATTTGTGTTTGCCAGGAGCCTGCCAGGAGCATTTGGGTGTGACTACAGGTGACACTTGGGACGCGGGTGGCGCTGTGGGTTAAACCACAGAGCCTAAGACTTGCCAATCAGAAGGTTGGGGGTTTGAATCCCCGCAACGGGGTGAGCTCCCGTTGTTCGGTCCCTGCTCCTGCCAACCTAGCAGTTCGAAAGCATGTCAAAGTACAAGTAGATAAATAGGTACTGCTCTGGCGGGAAGGTAAACGGCATTTCCGTGTGCTGCTCTGGTTCGCCACATGACCCGGAAGCTGTACGCCGGCTCCCTCGGCCAATAAAGCGAGATGAGCGCCGCAACCCCAGAGTCGGTCACGACTGGACCTAATGGTCAGGGGTCCCTTTACCTTTATCTTACAGGTGACACTTAACTGTGTCACTTGTAATATGCCATATTTTCTTTACCTTTTCCTTTACTTAATTGCAGGTATGTGACAAGGCAAGGGGCTATTTTATTTTATTAGCACTGCAACCCTGGGGAGGCCATTCTACTGCGATTGCAATGAAAATCAGGACTCAGTTCTTTGCACATCACTTGCAAGGCACTGTGTTGGGATTTGTCCTCAGTTCCTGCAGAGTCTATGAGAAGCCCAGTGGGCCTCCCAAGAGTCTCATGAAAATAAAGGATATGAGATGGCTTAGCCTCCTCTACACGATGGTGGGGCTCTCTTGACAGACACGTCAAGGTCGAAAGGGGTCCTTCAAGGTAGAAAGGCTGAATGCTGTGGCTATAGGCAGGGATGAGGAATCGCCAGCCTGCAAGCATATTCTGACCCACCAGTCCTCCTAGTTTGACTCACCAGTGAGGAGTGGGGCAGGTAAAGAACTGCCTTGGCTGAAATGGGCTTACAGGCACCCCGATTTGCTTTTTGTTGGAGCTTGAGATGCCCCCACAATGCTATCTGCACAAAGAGCTTCTCCGTGAGGTCTTGCAACATAGTAAAGGATAGGAGGGTCCACTGAGTATTCAAGCTGTGCAACTCCCTTGCATTTCAAGGGCACAAGTGTAGGCGCCCTTTGTGAGTGCTTGGCTAGTTTTCACTAAGGCTACCATCTTAGGCACACAGACTTGGATGGAGGCCCCACTGAACTTGCTTTGGAACAAACATTCAAGTCACTGGCAGAAATTTCCAGAGCTGTGCTTTGTGAGTTTTTGTGGTCCTGAAGTGTACTTTAAGGCTGTGATGTGCCCTCTAGAGACTTTGTGAGCACACAGCGATTCCTGCTCTCTTCTGGTTTCATAGAAATTTCAGAACATGGTGGAGTTTTGAAATGCAGTTGCTTGTTCACTGGGAGAGTGGAAAGGTGTGCTTCTGGAGACATTGCAAAAGAAACCATTTGTGCGCTTGTTATTACTCACCTGATTCAGTGTGAATTATTTCCTTTCTAGTTCTAAACAGCTTTTGCATTTCATTCCATCACATTTCCCCCTCCTCGCTTTCTATCTTTCAAACAAAGCAATTTACAGGAATGTGTGACTTTATTGTTCTCCTCCCCCCTCTCTTTTATATGCTTCTCTTTGTGTTCTAGGACTGGCATTTACCCACCGTTTCATCCTCTGCATCAGCACATCATATGGTATGCTGAAAGACTTCTGCATCTACCCTATAATATATCTTCCTGGGAAACTGGGATTTTTTGAGAGTTCATATTGGGTATGGTCAGGGCCAGCCCAAGGCATTTTGGCACTTGAGGTCAGAAGAAGGGGTCAGAGAAGATCTACATCAGGAACAAAGGGGGAAGAAGGATAGACATTGGGATCTACTGCCCCAGTGGATCCAGCCGCCTGAGGCAGTTGCCTCACCCTGCCTTGTGGATGGGCTGACCCTGGGCATGGTCAATATGGCACTGTGTTACTAGTTTTTGGACAGTGCAGGCAATTATGTAATTATGCAGCACATGCTGAGTTCATTGCCTTTTCGTTAGACAGGATATTTACAGAAAAGCTTAGGGGTGGGGTAGGATAATTTGTTTCCTCCTAATTCAGTATGTTTAATAAGCCATGACCATTGCTTTGTATCTCCCTTAATTGGCAGAGCAGAGAGCTTTTTGTACTCACTTACGGCGCTTTGGTGGCTCAGCTGTGTAAGGATTACGAAAAGGATGAAGATGTGAACAAATATCTGGACAGCATGTAAGTAGCCAGGACAGGTTCAAACACGGTTGCATATCAGCTTAGCAGGCAATGATATCCATTTAACATTGCTTTCCTCAAATCGGGATCTGTCGGGGGGGGGGGAATTAAATCCAGGAGATTGGTGGAACTTCTGGAGGGGCTGTTTATCCACACAAGATTTGGTTTGTTATTCCATCCCTTTCTAGGACAATTATCAAATCGCTTTTCTAGCCCCTCGAGGTCTGGCAAGATAAGTGATGGGAAATGGCACTGTAATGTATGGGATAGATGCCATTGACTGGCATTGTCCTCTAAAATTCCATGGGAAGGTTGGCTCTCAAAATGAAGCCAGTATTTTCTCAGGGAGCTTTCAACTGATGGGGATGATGATCCCCTTGATGGCCTTTTTGACAGCAGGTTAAGGTTACCAGATTTTTTTCAATGAATCCGGGGACACTTTTCAACTTCAATAGGAATGATAGGATTTTGTCAGGGGATTGATTTGTAAATCCAGGGACTGTCCCCGGGAAACGGGGATGTCTGGTAACCTAACAGCAGGTTCTACAGCTACAAGTGGGACTTTGCTGATCCAGACATGTCTTCTTTGAGAATATTTCATTTCATCCATCTCCCAGTTCCCACCCAGTTTTGGGGTCCTTCCCCAGCCCCCCAGAAGTCAGTCAGCATTCAGTGACCACTGAGCACATCAGCCTTCATCAGTCTCATTGTGGCAGTGGGAGAAGGCTATACTGCAATGCTGAAATGTGCATTTAGCATCCCTGGAAATAAACAAATATTGCATGACTTTGAACTTCCGCCTACAAGAAATGTTTGTGTTATATCAATTTACTTGGCTATTATAGTCTGTTTTGGCTTTGTGTCATATGCTCTCAACCTATATTACTTAAATGCTTTCCCATTAACTGCAGTTGGTTTTCCGGTAAAGCTGATTGTGAATTGTAACTAAGATTAAGAGAGAGAGAGTTTAATGGAACTTTTTTCCGAATTCATTTAAACTTCAAATGGATCTGTTAAAAAGTTCCATTAAATGCTATCTCTTCCATTTTAAATTTTAAAGCCTTTCAAGCTGGCAAAAGCAATATGCTGATTCATTCAAGTCCCTTATACTTGGGAATTCCTTGGCAGCACCAGCTGGTAACAGTTTTATTTGGTAGAGCTGCGTTTTTTAACCTTTCTGTTTTCGCCACAGTAAGACTTAGACAGCACGTATGCAAGGAAGTGTGCCTTTACACATGTGCAGAGTGCCATTGTCTCCTCTCTAAAAAAGCAACCCACCAATTATTCTCTGTACTTCTATGGACTAGATCGACTTTGTTCCACCCAGCAGCTGCTGCAGCTTTTTCTGAGTGAATGCAGGAAAATGGTTAATACCAAGTTTACTGCAACATATACACAAGCCATCCACTATTTTTCTTCCCAATTTCCTATTTTTTTAAAAAAAGTACAAAATGATTAAGTAAAAACAGATATTTATTATAGAAAAATATTCATTGTTGCTTGCTTGCTTTCTTGCTTGCTCTCTTCCTCTCTATCAAGGTCACAAAACAAATGTTAAACCAGGCTTCCTCAAACTCAGCCCTCCAGATGTTTTGAGAGTACAGTTCCCATCATTCCTGACCACTGATCCTGCTAGCTAGGGATCATGGGAGTTGTAGGCCAAAAACATCTGGAGGGCCGAGTTTGAGGAAGCCTGTGTTAAACTAACAAACAAAAATGGATTCAAAGTAGAAAACACTCCCTGTTGTTTCTCTGGCCTTCAGGGAAACAGCTCCAACCGTGCTCAGAACCAGTGTATGATTATGGTGGCTAATGCTGTTCTTGAATCAGTTCTAACTCCACTCATCTCTTCTGTAGTGGCTGTATTGCACAGGCCTCATAACAACAGAAGTAACAAGAGCTTTCTTACTAGGGTCGCCTTTCCAGCACCAATCAGTCACATGGTTTTTCTGCTTAGAGACACATGGGAGGAACCTTGTCAGCAGAGCTATACCTTTGGGTTGGGAGCATCTGAGTGATTCAGAGAGTTGGTTGGCTAGAGATCAGGAAATTGACCGAAAATGCCTCTGTAAGTTCAAAGAAGTATCAAATGTGCGCGACTGACATTTTGTTCTCTCTTTCTTCAGGGGGTATAACATTGGCATCAGGTTAGTTGAAGACTTCTTGGCTCGCTCCTCTGTGAAGAAGTGCCGGAGTTATTCTGAAACGACAGACATAATTGCACAGGTATGCGCAGGTGCTGCCTTGATGAGGCAAGGCTACGTCCAAGTGTCCCTTTCTTAGCAAGGATGATCACAAGAATGATCTCCATTTTGGGGGGAGGGATCCAGTTACCAGGCATTGGCTGGCTGGGCAGGACAGAAGCACACATCCACCCAATCTATCCACCACACACACACACGTAACCCGGTGCAAAAGAGGGTTTGGTTTGCAGTATTAGTGCCTTATGCAAATGGAGGTAACATGCTGGTTTTTTTTTTTACTATAATACTGCATCCTAATAAAATCCCATTAGCTGTCATGGGTTTTGAGGAAAGAAAATAGCTCATGTTTCCCTTGTAAAATTACAACACAGAGTTAGATGGAAACCTTGAATGAAACTGGGTGGTATTTTGAAGAAGATAGCGCAGCAGAGAAAGGAGCAGCAAAGGTCTAATGATGGGCTCTTTGCTTAAATTTCTGAAAATGGCATTGCAGTAGTGGCACAATTAGAATCAATTTGTTGCTTCAAAGGGGCAAGCAAGGGAACTAATAAAAAGCAAATAACGTTACATAGATATGGATAGAAAAGTGCACAAAGCCAACTTGTTCCTGCGGTGCTTTAATGCTTTCATTTACTTATTTTAATAAAGTATAAGTAAACTGTTTCTTGGGTTTTTTTATTCAGTGGTGGAAATTTCACAAGTACTCTACTCCCATAGTAACATGCTATCCATATTTATAGTTTTAGTTAAAGGTCTAAAGCCTGTTTCTGGTTTTTCTTGAAGAGGGGGAGGGGGTGCCAGGCTCAGCTGCTTTATTTCTAGTAGTCCCATTTTGCAATCAAACTGAAAGGTACCCAATCACCAGTGTGTTGGTTTGGTTTAGTTAAAAAGATAAATAGATACGGTTTAATAATAAAAAAAGAATTCCCTGGATGGCTAGATTCAGGTTTGGGGCAAGTTCTATTTGGTGAGAGAGGCCCAGCAAAGATTTAAAACATACAGCCAAAGTAAAGCATGGAAATATAGGCTGTTAGACCTTTAAAATATCCCCTTCTAAGTTGCTTCCAAAATTCTCCACTTCCCTTAGCATAGAAAGAGACTACACATTTGGTAAGTTAAAAATGGTTTGCTTACAAACTCTTCAAAGGTCAGATTTGTGTGATTATCCATACAGCAGCAAGAAAAGACAGGCAGTATAACCTTGGTTCCAAAATGGTGTCTGTTCCTAAATTATTTGTATAGAAACACAATGATAACTTGGTTCAGCCATGCAGTCCAAACTTGAGCATCCAGCTTAAACCTCCTTACTGGTAGGTAGTGCTATTTTTCTAGAAAAAGAGGTGCTGAAACTCACCATGAATACCTCCCTCGTTCTTAAAGAATGACAGTGGCACCCTATATTCATTTAGTACCCCTACTGCAGATTGGAATGCAATCCAGGCCTACAATGGGCACAATCTTTCTCATCTTATTACAGTTATGGAAATGAGGTGATAAGCCCGTATAAAGTCATAAGATGCCCAGTGTGAAACTGAGCACACTGTAAGCAAAAAACAAATAAACCATTTTTACATACCTGTTAACAGATATAAAACTGATGTAGGTTTGGAGGAAAAGGAAAGGGGCCATGTAATCAAGTGACTGCAAAAAGCGAAATCAATTGTAGTGATCATATATCCATCAAATGCAGGAGATCAATTTTTGCATTTGAAATTTGTGCAAACTCTTCTACATTTAAGTAGATTTCAAACCTGATTTCTTGCTGACTACAAACAAATGTTCATCTGGGCTTGTCTTAAGCCAGGAAATGAAACCTATCATTTCTGGCTAATAGTCAGGGATGATGGGAATTGTAGTCAAGCAGCATGTGGAAGGCCACAGGTTCCCCATCCCTGTCTTAAGCTAACAAACTTTCCTTTGGTAACCATTTCCATCTGAAAACTTGGAGACAGTGTTGATGGGATGCATGTTCTCCTCTCCATTTCCAGGTTGCTTTTAAGATGTATCTGGGTGTTGTGCCAACTGTAACTTGCAGTAATTCCACACGGTTCTCCCTCATTCTGGACAAGAACCCCTTGGTGGACTTTTTGGAAGAGCTGCCGGCGGGGAGATCTTCACTTTGCTATTGCAGTCTCTTGTGTGGGGCCATAAGAGGTGCTCTAGAAATGGTAAGCAGCCGACAGCTGCTTTGGCCTCCTCTGCTGCTGTTGTAATTATTAAAACTAATAGGGCTCATCCACACGTCTGCTTATCCCATGCCCAGAAAGCATGGGTCTGAGTGGTTTTCCCCTTGCCCAGTTCCTTTTTCACGAAAACCCATTCTTTAGTGCTAAATTGGAGCAAACGTCAATCTGGAGAAAACACAAATTGCCCTTTGCTCTAAAGCAGCACTAAAGAGCAGCTTTCCCTAGGGGAAAGCAGCGGGGCAAGTAATTGTTAGTTACTTGCCACCCAAAAGGTCTCCAGGTGAGTTACATTTAAAATATACACCCACCCAAACAAACACCCACCTACATTCTATCATAAGGGGTGGCATCTGAACCTGTCACGTGGCAGCAATGCAAGCCCTGGCTGACCCTTGTAAGAAGGGCAGAGCTACATTGCAGTAATTGTCTTGCCCTTGGGTAGGGCATTAGGAAATGAAACTCGCCCCAAGGGAAAGCCGCAGCTGCCAGGATCTGCACAAATCTGAAAGCGAAAGCTGGAGAAAACAGAACTGTGTTCGCTGTGTTTTCCAAACCAGTTGTTTTGTGGAAGCTACATTGTGCTGCTTAAAAAAAAAAAAGTCTGCTTATTTAGATAAGTGCTAATGGACTTGTGTGCAGCTGTGTCAGTTAATGCATTCTTCTTTTAAAAAAAGAAATAAAAAAGCAGGCTAGCTGTGCCCTTCTGTACAGAAAAGGGGAAGGTCACAATCTCAAAGAATGGGCACATCTACATTTGGGGGTCACTTTTCAGTAGAATTGACCTGAGCCTTGGAAAGCACATAGAGCTGAAAGGGGAAAGACTGTCACTCTGCAGAATTTCACTTTGGGCTGTATCTGCTCTTCAGCACCTCATGGCTAAGCAGGAAGTATGTGAGGGGCTCAGAGGCTTCATGGGCACCAGGCAAAGACCACAAGTGAATCACTGCATTTGCAGGCACCATATTGGCAGCCCCTGGCCCCCGTGTTTCAAGGTGTATTTTGCACAAAGAAAACACCTTTTCATTTCCCTTTTCAATCTTGCTGTAGCTTTAAAATAAGTTTGAGCTGTTGTATTTTATTCTCCGCTCTTTGTTTTTGACCTTTGTCAAGGTTTGTCAGCATTTCATTCTGCATTACATTTTATTACCCTTTTAATCGGCTGTTGTTGTTTTAAACTTGTTTGTTTTTATTCTATAAGCCCCACCCACCCATTATAGTGCACCCCCTTAAAAAAAAAATTAAAACCCTGCAATGTGGAACAACAATAAGTTTTCTTTCACTTACTTAGCCAAACTTACTTATTTTCAGATACATCTGGCTGCTGAAGTTACTTTCATCCAAGACACTCTGAAGGGGGATGATGTGACAGAAATTGGAATTGCATTCTTAAAGAAGATTGAAACCAGGAAACACAAAAGAAATAAGTGAAGCCATATCTGAAGTCACTATGTGTGGACAGTTACAGATAGGTAGCCGTGTTGGTCTGCCATAGTCAAAACAAAAAAAATTCCTTCCAGTAGCACCTTAAAGACCAACTAAGTTAGTTCTTGGTATGAGCTTTTGTGAAGAAGTGTGCATGCACACGAAAGCTCATACCAAGAACTAACTTAGTTGGTCTTTAAGGTGCTACTGGAAGGAATTTTTTTTGTTTTGACTATGTGTGGACAGTTAATATTTTTGACCCTCTGTACCTGCCTAGAAAGATATTATTCATAATCCAGAAAAGGCATTTGATACAGAACCGTGGTGTGGATGGTGCCACCTCTGGATCAGGCCCAGCACTCCCAAATGTTTGCTATGTGGGGCATGAACTCTGCACCAACCCACAACCCAACATGGACATGAATGGTGCATGGTTCTCCCTCCTGGCTCAACTGCAGATGAGTCCAGGGTGTCTTGAGGGAATGGCTGCCTCTCCTGCATGCTTAGGTCATCCTGCTCTACATTCTTCAGCCAGGTAAAGTTAGATGGGTGGCTATGAGGCACAGGAACTGACTTAGCGGTGGCACACTCACTGTGGAACTCCCTGCTTCAGAAGGCTTAGCAGCCTAGCTATTTCAGGCTTAAAGAGACTCATCAATGGAGTACTTGTTAGAAGTGTGGGCAAGATTTCTTTTTATTCTTCTGAAGGAGTTGACTATTTCCCCAGAGTGTCTGGGGAAGCCTAGCCAGATCAGCGGGAATGAATAATAATAAATTATTATTATTATTATTGGTCCATCTCTTCTTATTCTAGGAATTTCTGGTTCCCTGGTGCTACTATTTTAGTATTTTAGTCATCTGTTTCTCATCAACAATAGTGTTTTTGACAGAGCAGAAATATACATATACATATATATATATATATTCACTACTGCTGCTTCTGTGCCTTTGATGTTGCCTTTCTTATAATTTCTCAGCTGTTTTCTAACTGGCAATATTCATATGGCTTATCCCAGCAAATTCAGGATCACATATTGAGTGGAACGATAGGCCAATACATAACTAATCAGATGCAGCAACATGACAATGTCACTGAGAATGAATGAAGGCAATTGAGAATGAGAAGCGGTGCTCCCTGGCAATAGTCATGTGATCAACCCTAGCCCCCTCCCCCCTTTCATATCACAGAATGAACCAGATGGTGTTATTTAAGGGAAATGGAAGAAGCCAATTTAGAGTTCAGGCGATGCTTCCTGAAATGGTGAACTCTTTTCATAGCAGCCACTGAAAAACTGCTGAAAGGGAGGGGATTCCCAGTGTTGCTGAATGTTCCCCTTTGGGGAGGTTTCCTTTTCCTTTTCCATGCCAGAGAGTATTATTATAGGTCACTGCTTTTCTCAGGATGTCAACAACCGATCATGCCTGAACAGATGAAACCCAAATGCCACTGGTTTTAAGATTTGGGGGAGGCATGAGCATGCTGTTCAGGGTCACTTGGAAATCATCAAGCAAGAAAGCAACCGTGCAGACTTGCCCAGTACCCAACTACCAACAACAAGCATTTTCCTTCTCCCACTGAAGAAGCAACTGACTTCGGACTTCAGCTTTTTCTAGGAGGAAACAGATAACTTAAAGAACCTTATGAGTGAGGAAGGAAGGAAATGCTTATAGTATTTGGGAAGAAATGGGCTAAGGGGTGCCTGAGACATGATTTGGACTGCACAAACAAGAAAGCAAATAATGGGGTAAGACAAGGATTTTCCAGGCAGAAACATTTTGTGTTGCACTGGTTAATTTATTAGAAGCAGGGTAAGTGTACTACTCTTTTTGTGGCTGCAGAAGGATCCCAGACCAAACAGTTTCCCCCCATGATTCCAGTGGAAATACCCAAACACATGCTTCCTTTTGGGGGCCCCTTGGGAACATAAGAGATCCAGTTGCCCCCCCCCCCATGTCCTTTTTTGTACTCCTTGACAGGCAAGGTGAAAGTTTCATTTGGGCAAGTAGCCCAGTATCAGTCCACACACACTAACTCAATTCAGATGCCATTTTCCTCATTCTCTGAACCAGGGGTCTCCAACATGGTGCCCACATGTGCCAGTGAACATGATGCCCAGAAATACCAGTAAATATCCCCTCATAAAATCCACAATGCAAGAGAAACGTATCTCTTCCTGCTTAATTCCTGGCTCAGCGTCTCTTACATTGAATGTGCCTTAAACATGCCCATTTGTTTTATGTGTTAAAACTGTAAACTGCCCTGATGCTTTATATTGCAGGAAAGAAATATGTTTATAAATACCATAAAAATAAAATTTTGTTGGATGCCAAAATTGGAACCCATCTTCCCATCACCCCTGAACAGATTAGAGCTGCAAAGAGCTTTTCTGTGTGAATAAGTGTGGCAAATGTAGGTGTCTTTTTCCAGCTGGCGAGTGGCATGCTAATATCATTTTGTGGTCATGTCTCTTTTCCTGCTCTTTTGAATGTGGTAAACCATTTTGTGTTATGTCACGTCCCTATGACAGACATTTTGTGACTGGTGCCACGATGCTTTCTCAGTATTTCAAATGTGTCCATTGGCCTGAATTGTTTGGAAGATCAGAAACATGGCATAAGACTTCCACCTATGCGCTCCCTCTCATGTGCAGTTTGGGCATTTGGTTCCTTCCAAATCCAGTAATCCAAAGCATCATGGGGGAGGGACTCCTGAATCTTTTATTTTTAAAATACTTTGTGCCACATTTCATCTGAGTAATATAAGAGGGATTGACAAGATACAAGCAGATTCAGTAAAATAAACCTCATATCTCTATATCTATCTATCATCTATCTGTCTATCTGTCTTCCACCCATGGTAGTCTGCAATATATTATTCCAGGTTGGGAATTAGTGGCCAGCCAAAGCCTAGATAAGCAGGTACAGTGTTACCTCAGGTTACATACGCTTCAGGTTACAGACTCCGCTAACCCAGAAATATTACCTCGGGTTAAGAACTTGACTTCAGGATGAGAACAGAAATCGTGCTCTGGCGGCGCGGCGGCAGCAGGAGGCCCCATTAGCTAAAGTGGTGCTTCAGGTTAAGAACAGTTTCAGGTTAAGAACGGACCTCCGGAACGAATTAAGTATGTAACCAGAGGTACCACTGTATGTCTTAGTAGGAGTCAGAGGTTAATTATGGTCAGGCTGTATACACACCATACATATAAAGCATAACCCAACACCAAAAAACAAGAGAAAGAGGGGGAAAAAAGGAAATAACAACCATGTTCAGTTAGACATCTTCTTGTAACAGAGCCTGATGGGCTAAGCAATTATTTTTCACTATAACCCTTGTGTGTCAATACCACCAGCGCCATCCACAAACCCCAGGCAACAAGGAACTGTATCCTCCTCCACAGACCTAAGACTGCCAGTGTTGGTTTTGCTGCTGTTATATTTGTGCATCATGCTGTAGTAATCTTTTTTAGGGTTAAAGGTGAACAAGGAAGAAATGCCGTGCCACTCTTTGGCACTTGGAGTTGGAAACTCGTCCAGTTCTGTGGAATCAAAGAAGCACTTGACGTTCCTCTCTGCCAGCTTCGCTGCGTGATCCTTGGCCTTTTGCTCAAAAAGCTGCTGCTCTTGCTCCAGGTACACTTTCCAGAAGGCAAGCTGGAGAATACTGACTGGAGAACAGCAACGGGAGATGCATGTAGAAACTAGGGCCAATATGAAGACACTGGCGATCAAACTCCACCCCAGCACCTTGGCAAAGAAGCACAAGAGAGATAAGAACAAGGTTTGCATCAGTGAGCCCCATAGAACTCTTGCCTAGTATTAACTTGGGGTTGTGTCATGTCTGTAATAACTATTTCTCCCCCAAAATACCAGGAACCTACTAGCTCAGACAATTTGTCCACCTAGCCCATTACTGTCTATTGTTTTAATCAGCAGTAGCAATCCAGGATCCAAGCTGAGCTCTTTCTAATCTCTGGCTGCTTTACCTTGGAAATATCAGTGATTGGAGCTGGGACCTTCTGGACATGCTCTACTACAGAGCTTTGTGTTTGGCCAAACCCCCAAGCTTTTTTTTATTATTCAGATAGGCAATAAAAGACACTTGGGTTGCTCTTTAACATTTTTATACATAGGATGATATGAGTAAAGAGCAAAGCGAATAGAGCAGATATATTCTTACGACCCCTTTGTAGTCTGCCAGAATCCCCTCTCTTCCAGGCAGCAGTGGTTTCAAACTCCTTACAGGCAAATGGTGCAGACCCCATGCTGACAACAAGATCCTTACTGGGATTTTATATAGCACTCTATTTTTCTGACACAAGCTTATCATGTTTCATTTGGGCATATTCTCATGGCCCTAAAATTATTTATGTTTTACCATGCCAGAGGAATTCTTCAAAGATAGCCAAGTGGTTACTGTAGTTTATCTCTGTTAGGCAAATGACCCCTGCTTCAATTGCATCTTTTTTACCAGTTGTATACATTTCATTAATTCCTGCAAAATAAATGCTAAATGTGCAGGTTCATATAACTGCTGTCTATATAGATTCTTGCTATCTGATCCCACACCTTCCAAAGTTTTCCGATACAAACCTGGATGCACATCTCCCAGTCACATGACCCATGCCTCACTCTTGCCCTGAAAAGTACTTTTTGGGGGTGTAAGATCTCGCACAACACCCTAAAATGTGTGTTTTTGGGTGCTACACATAATCGCAGCATCAAAAAACTGCTTTTTTTCAGGGCAAGAGTATGCAAGGTCGTAGCACCCAAACTGGCCGCTGAGATCTCTTGAGAAAAGTCAGTGTCCCATTTTTTCTGGGGCTCTTGGAAGGTATGTGATACAAGCACAGGTTATAGTTATAAAACAATGCTAGGTCAAGGCCTTTTAGGCCTGATAACATAGCTCTGTCTCCTTGTGATAACAAACATTTCCCACAGTGTAAAGCTACACTGTGGCCTCTCTCATGTATGAACAGGTGTGTATCTGAAGAAGTGTGCATGCACACGAAAGCTTATACCCAGAACAAACTTATTTGGTCTCTAAGGTGGTACTGGACAATTTTTTTATTTATTTCGACTGCATCAGACCTGAATCTAGAATCATGTATGAACAGATGGCTCATCAGCCCAAACCTTATCCTTCCAAGTGCCTTTGTTTAAAGGCTGGGATTTTATACTGCCATCCACATAATGTCACTTATAAGGCCCTGTTGAAGTCTGCTAAGCTGAACTACATACATGATCACATGATGCTTCTAACACTTTCAAGTAGCGTCTGAATATTAGCTATGTTGTAAAAAGAGGAGTTTAGAGTTAGTTACTAAGGAGAAAGCATAAACAGAAAAAGAAGGGAAACATAAACAGCAGAAGGAAGGGCATTCCAGAAAATGCACATTTTCGGGTCACTACCACTTGATACGCTGTAGGGTACAGTGTCATGAGTAAATTTCCCCCAGATAATCCCAGTTTATACATGAGCAGGCAGCCTTTCAGTGCCCCTAGTTCCAAGTTGTGATGCCCCCCACCCATGCAATTTACAAGTCTCAACTTAGTAGTACCATCTGGAAGAGGTTATACCAACCTGAGACTGTGCTTGAAGGCTCATGAGTATATCCTGCATCTCCGAGGTAGCAGTGCCACTCTGACAAGGAACCTGAGGCATTTTCTCAACACACTCATCCCCTTTGCCTTTGCACATGTACGCCTGCACTGAAGAGCTCCCAGAAGCGGCACACTCGTAGAAGCGGCTTCCCAGTAAGGCCACAGCAATCCATGTCAAGGGAGCAACAGATGCTCTGACAATCACCAGCCCCAGCACTTTCAAGTAGTGCCGGAATCGGGCCCCGTGAGGGCACCTGCACAGCCTGTTGGGGGCGCAGCTTCCGGTGAGCATCTTCCAAGACTGGCTACTGAGCAAGAAGCCAAGCAGAAACAGAATAAGGGCTGGCACCAAGAGGAAGACCAGGCCATAGAGCATATTCCAGGAGTTGCAAGGGCATTTGAACACCACAGCAGAAAAGATGCGCTCGCTGCCAACCGTCAACAAAGAGACAGCCCCATAGCCCAGTGCCTTCTGGTGATTAAGGCAAAAATCAAACACCGCACGAAACTTGTCCATCCTGCTCCCTGGGACTACTTTGGTGCTCTACGTCTGTCCTCTGATACACTTTCTTCCTACACAGGAAGCAAGGCTCTAACTTGAAAGAGGAAATCTGCAGTTTGAAACTATTTGCAGTCACAAACGGTTTCACTTTTGGTGCGAGATAGAGAAAGAGAATTTGGAGACTTTACTAGAAAACATGTTTATAGACCACTTCTTTTGGGGTTTCTTCTTCATCACAATTGAATCGCCAACAACTCACTCACTGAAGCAAAAACAGAAGAAGAAATCCTCCTGCAAATCTTGCTGCATTTAAATGGTCTGAGCTGTTATTTTATTTTATTAGAACCATAAGTGGTAATTATTAATTTCCAAGCAAGCCAAAAAGGGTTAGGGGCAGGATACACAATTCTTCTTTTTATGTTATCTTCATAACAATGTTATGTTGGGAGACAGGGACTGAGCCAGACTGTTTTGTGAATTTAATGGAAGTACCAGGAGAGGCTGGTCCATGCCCTACCAGCCTCAGCCTGCCCTCACTTCTCCTTTCTTCCTTACAGCCAGCCAGAGAGTGGCATTGCTTCACAGCTGCAGCATCCTTAGTCTCTGCATTGCCCTTGTACAACTGAGCCGGGAGGTAGAGGACGGGTCCAAAACTAGAATTATTTGGTTATGCTTATCATTGGCTCTGGCTCTGAATACTTTTGGGTTCCCTGCTTTCCACCTTAGCAGTCCCGATGGGCAACAGTCACCACTGAGAAGTACATTACACAAGTACTTCCAAAATAGTCTCTTCTCCCCCAGTGTAAAGTAAGACCACGTCTGATCAGTTAAAAATGGTTTACTTATAAACTCTCCAAAAATGAGATTCATTTGCTTTCCCACATATCACTCAGAAAACGTAACTAGTAAAACTTGGCTTGTTACAGTGGTGAAAGTTCCTAAATTATTGGCAAAGGAACACAAGATTGTCTTGTTAGAGCCATGTGGTCTGAGCTGCAACAACCAGCAAAAAAACCTCTTCACGCAGCTTCTCAGGTAGACTGGGAGAGGACAGTAGGCTTGTTTACCTTCCTCCCAAGCTGAGAGGGAGTGACCTAGCTAACACCTTTGTGCATTAATTAGACTTAAGTGTGTTGGTTATATGAAGGTTATCCCAAACATTGGCTGTTCTGGCTAGGGCTGATGGAAGTTGGGTATTCAACATCTGGAGGGCCATCCCTGGCTTAGAGCTACTGAAAGGTAAAGGGACCTCTGACCATTAGGTCCAGTCGTGACCTACTCTGGGGTTGCACGCTCATCTCACTTTATTGGCTGAGGTAGCTGGCGTACAGCTTCCGGGTCATGTGGCCAGCATGACTAAGCCACTTCTGGTGAACCAGAGCAGCTCACAGAAACAGTGTTTACCTTCCCGCCGAAGCGGTGCCTATTTATCTACTTGCACTTTGACATGCTTTCGAACTGCTAGGTTGGCAGGAGCTGGGACCGAGCAACGGGAGCTCACCCCATCGCGGGGATTCGAACCGCCAACCTTCTGATCGGCAAGTCCTAGGCTCTGTGGTTTAACCCACAGCACCACCCACATCCCAGAGCTACTGAAAGCTACCAACAATTGGCACAAAATATAGTAAATTTCCTACAAGATATTTAAACAGCAGATCCACAAATACTTATAGAACATGGTCACAGGAACATATTTGCCTTTTTGAAAACCTGTTCATTAAAGGGTCCCCCCCCCCACAAGTAGAAACAAATACAAACCACCACCACCTTTTTCCCTCTGTTTCCCATTCCCCATACTCTTTTTTTCCTCCTCCAAGCAGTGCCTGGGTCGTTGATCATGCAGCAAAACTTGGCCGAAGCCATACCTTTCCTATCTGCTGTGATTTTAATGTTTCGAGCAACTACTAGCTACCCTGACTTTGGGGAATGGCAAGATACATATGGTAAAAATTATGCTCATTCAACAGGAAAGAGGATTGTAGAAAAAATACAAATCAGTATGCTCAGAAGAATCGAGTGTTAAGATTTCCTGTTTGCGTGGGGACAGACAAAAGAGGAAGTAGTGACTGGGGTCGAAACTAACTTTATTATTATTAAGCATTCCGCTAGGTGGCTCCTGTGTGCCACGACCTTGGCAATGATGTAACAGGCTGAAAAATGTGCATTAGGCAGATGAGAACAGAAGGAGAGACTGGCAGTGATGATGCAAAGCAAATGCACTGTAAGAACTGGGAACCAGCTAACGATATATAAAAGACAGAACTATATAAAACATGGACCATTGGTTTCCTCCCTCCTCTCTCTCCCTCTTTCCCCACCCCAGAAAGATGCAGCACCTGGAGACAGATTGTTGAGTGGTAGGGAAATGCAAGAACTTTGATCTGAGTCAGCTGAAAATTTTTGCTCACACTCAGTATCCTTGATGACACTTTTATATTTTCACTTCATGACTGCAACAGCAAAGCAAGTATTAAACCACTGGTCACACATCAAGCTCCACAGACATTGGCAGAACTTTCAGCAACGGCTGGTTGTTCGTTCAGCAGCAATTGTCAAGAAATCATGTCATGTAAAGAAAAAGAAAAAAAGGTTTAGGTATGGGTAAACAGCCTGCTTCAAGGCTGCACATTTCATATATATATATATATATATATATATATAGAGAGAGAGAGAGAGAGAGAGAGAGAGAGAGAGAGAGAGATTCCTACATTGGAAAGGGGTTAGACTAGATGATCCTCGGGTCCCTTATAACTCTACAATTCTATGAATACCCCATCTGTGTTCCTATTTCCTCTTCTCAGAACCATGGCATCAAAGCTGAAATGAACGCTTGTCCTGGATTGTGATGTGGGACCTAGTTTTGGGTTGGAGAGTTTCGGACAAACTTTGGCTGCTCCTGGGCCCTAACATCACTAGGCTGAGTTTGGTGCAGACAAAGACACCAGGCACTTGCATTGGACACGTTTCCCAAAGCAAGGATGGTGCCCTTCAGAAAGTGGTGCCAACAGGGTTTTCTGAGCCCAGTACAAGAACGAACAATTTGCACAGGGGTTACATTCCTGACCCCTGCATGTGTCAAAGCACAGATAAGCCTATTCTGTCCCTGTTCTGCCCCCTTTTCCGGCCACTTCCAGGTCGCCACAATGTGCACACTTGATCTCTCTGACTTCACTCAATGGCACTGAGAGATGGGAGCAGCCAGGTTGACTCATCTCAACTGAAATTGTAAGGAAGTTACAAGGGCTAGAGACTTTTTTAAAAAAGAAAAAGAAAGCTGATAGCCTGAGGCCCCTCTTGGCTATGGGACCTGGTACATCTGAACCCCCTGTGGTGGCCGTCTTCAGATGCTGGAGATTGAACCTGTGGGTGGGTGGGTGGGTGGAGGGTGAGACCTGCAGCCATCCAGATGTTGTTGAACTCTATTTCCCATCAGCCACATCTGCCTGGCCAATGATCAGCAATGATGGGAGTTGTAGTCCAGCAACTTCCGGAGATCCACAGGGTCACTACCCCCTGCTTTAATTGCATCCCTCTTTGGTTGAACAGTAAGGTTCTGATTAACATGTTAAACAAAACCATTCCATGTGTGCCATAAAGCTATGGAAGGAAAATATGAAAGTGTCTCTGATGGTATTTAATACATGAATGGAAAAGTCTCCACCCTGCTTTTGGAACGAAGCATTCAGAATTGCCATGTTGTCAGCCGCTCTTTCCTGACAAGTTTAGAATACGCAAGCTTGTATACGTAATGTTTAGTTACATGAAAGAAAAAGCTGGGGCTTTCCTGGGGGAAAAACAACAACATTGACATTGACCAAGCAGAAGGAAATTAACAGCAGTTAATTGGCCCGTTCCAAAAGGAGCTGATATTTTCCAAAGTAAACTTTTAGGGAGAAGACAACTTAACCAGGAAGCTTTAGTTTGTCAAAGGAACTGAAAAGTGACTAGACATTACTACACACCTCTGCATCCATTTCACATACAGTAATACATACACACTTCTCTGTGTGTGCAGAACAAAATCTTACTCACTACGCTAACTATTTTTTTAATTTTTTTGGAACAGGACTTAAGAAAATGGACAGAATGTTCATGTGTGGTGCCAATTATTCAATCAAGGCCGGGTGTTGTGGCCTTATTTCCACATATAGAACTATAAGAACTCAGGTTTACCAGTTATGCTTCAATAAAACACCAGGGCTGAGGCCAAAATAAAATGAACTCTTCACATTGAGTTGGGAGTGTGAAAGGGCAGGCCCAGATCTGATACTTGTGAATGATCTGTATTTTCACAAACATTTGCATTCTGTGACCAACATCTGATTCCTTTTAGAATAAGCTGTATTTATTCCTGCCTGTTCCTTGCCAGCTTTTTTAAAATTAGCAAATATTAAGTTATTAAACCTCTTATGAAAACAGTGACTTATAAGAGCATCTGTGATCAACAAGTTTTATTGCACTATAAAATGGAAGTATTTCTCTCGGGCACACTGGCAAGCTGTAAAATTATCATATTCATAAGTTTCCTATGTGGCACAAACACACGCTGCATTCTTTGCTCGAATCAAATCAAATGTAGTGGGAGTATCCTTAAAGTACTGATGTTGCAGTAATGACTTGATTCTGAGCTTCAGACAATCCAAATAAGGGAAAACCTATTATTAATGTAATTTCTACAGGGTGAAGTGGCCCACCTCAGAGTAGACATTAGAGTAACAGTAAAAAGTGGAAGGTGGTTAATAATCAAGGCTGCAATCCTAAATTATGGCTGTCAGCGGTGTGGCTTGGGGTAATGCATCTAGTGATGAACCCACAGCCCCAGCATTTCTGCCAGAAGGTGGGGGCAGGAAGAAAAGCCCGTACACTGTGCCAGCTCCCAGGCTGGTACTGCAGAGTCCCAGATCAAACCCATCGCCATTGCCTGACAGCAGCAGAGTCCACACAGGAGCTGCTGAATCCTGGGTCAGCCCAGCCCGGTTTCCAGCTATTTCAACCCACCATTGGAGTAGCTGCATTGGATTCCTCCTTTACACTGCAGCTCAACCAACAGAGGAGGCTGACAAAGCCAGGCAGAGCTGAGCCTCAGGACACTTCCTCTGGCCCCACAAGGAGTTGGGGTTGCACTGCTATAATTATGTATTGGATGCACCCATCCAATGTCATCTGCATTTAATCCAGGCACCAAAAATACTCATGCTATCTCTGTTACAACCTACACATTGTCAGAAACGGCTTAGGACCACAGTACCTAAGGGACCACCTCTCTCCATATGAACTGACCTACACCCTATGATAATCACCTGAAGCCCTCTGTAGTGGTTCTAGGGGTTGCTTGTGTGTAAGTGGCCGCCACTCTTGGCTTGGTTGCCTGATTGAACCCTTTCTGTCTGGACAGCCCTTCACTGCGCGGCTGTCTCAGTCGCTGGCAGAATCCGTCAGTGGGCGTTTTTTGAATCTCTTCCAGCAAAGAAGTTCTTTGACGCCAAGTCTCCTCCTACTCTCCCTGCGCGGAAGTCTTCTGCGCAGGGAGGGAGTGGGCAGCGGAGTACCTGTGCTCTCCCCGCTGGTTTCTGGCGAAGAGTTTTGGAGCCTCCTCTCCGAATCCCCTATCTGCCCCCCTTCTCCACTGGTGTTACGCTGATTTCCTTCCCCAGCAGATGGGCTGCCTCTCTCCCTACTGGGACCCTCTCCGGCATCCCTCTGGAGCCTTCCCTCCGCCTCTAGCTCTGATGGCAGTTCCCTGACACCCTCCTTCATGTGCCCCCTCCAAAAAATGTCTTGAGGGTCCTTTTTTGCAGTAACCCCGTTTGTAGAATGCCCTCCCCAGGGAAGCTTGATTGATGCCTTCATTACATATCTTTAAGCAACAGACAGCAACATCTCTCTTCAACCAGGCCTTGGACCGATGAACATTCTATTGCCTTTTAAAAACATTTTGGGGGAGGGGGGATTAATAGTTTGCTTTTCTTTTATGATTTATTTTGTATTCTGATTTTGTATTTTTATGTTGTGATCTTTGCATGAAGGGCAGTATACACATTGAATAAATTAATAACAATAAATATTTGGAGCTCTGGAAATATGCCTGGTAAATTTATCTGCTACTATGATTGGAATGAATTGTGATTGTATAGTCTCCACATTTTTGTTGGTATTATGAAAGACCACAGGGAAAATGTACAAGTTTCAAGATACTTCAACCACATAAATAGCCATTCTTGTAGAGTCAGGTTGTCTGAAGAAGTTTTCACACATCCACTAAGGCAACTGTAAACTAGAAGTGGCTGATGAACCAATTTCTGGATGGTCATTAAACTTTATGCTGGAGTCACATTGCACAATTCAACGTATGATGCTGGGTTAACACAAATATACTTCTGCACACGAGCATCTGTTAACAAAGGTAAAACAATACTGGTGTTGCTTAAGGAGAAGGCAGCATTCCCATTTGATTTTCCATACTTCTATATTTCCCTTGAAAAATAGGGTTTTGCAGTTCCTCAGTATTACTAAAATATTCATTTTTTAAAAAATAACACTTTTATAATAAAGGACTTTCACTATTGTGAATGTAAATCAAAATTTACGACTGAACCTTGCCAAACGACAAGAAACACTACCATAGTGTGGGAGGCCAATACCCCAATGCCTTACTGACACAGTTTAGAAGATTATGCATGCTGAATATTTCACTAACAGAGAAGTTTGTTTGAACAGCTATCAAATTTCCTAAGGACAAAAGCATCTGCTCCCATATCTTGCCTGCAAAATCTAGAAGTTATTAGATTTTACTTGTCCGCAAAATCTAGAACCTAGATGATGCTAGTCTTAGAGCCATCCTTAATTTCTTACCCCAAATCCACCCTAAAGCTGAAGCCAGTAAATATCAATACCTCATTTACTCATCTCCTGGTAAGGGAAGGGTATAAATTCAATAAATAATATCTATGCAGTGTACATGATTATTTGCATAGTCACATTTACAGTAAGAACTCATGGCTGAGAGATCATAACATGGCCAACTTTGTCCTGTGATTAACGGCTGAAGTGAATCACAGTCTTGTTGTTTGTGCACTAGTTCAAAAATAGCATCAGAGAATGTGATCAGCATATAGCATCCTACACATCTGTTGAAATATAAAATAAAACTTCATCTGCTGGCATCCTTGAATAGTATTTTCCAACATGCCTTCTTTAAACTCCTGCTTTCAACCTATGTACATCTGCTTTTCTATTCTCCCTTTTGTAATGCACTGACCTCATTTTAACAATATGGATGGCCTGATAAATCAATTACCAACAGAAGTCTTCATGATTGCCCTCTGGAATTTTAAACATATCATTCATATATCCTCAAGAAATGTCATTTGATTGTTTTTCATAAAATAATACCCAAGTTGACCGATTCTTCAGAACTTATACACTGAGCAGTGCTGTCCATCCAAAGGTTCTTTTTATAAATGCCCAAATTTGTTTCCATTAAACAAATACGCATATATTCAGTTTAGGTTGAAATCCTATGGCCCATGGGAGGGCACCACAGGGGCAAAAGGTACTAGGAATTTCTGACCTGAGAGACAGAGATCTAATGTTTAACTTTACTGACTAAAGAAATCTCCATGACCCTGGTCCTGCTGGTGTTGGAGCTCAGACATTGGTAGGACCAAAAAGGGTACCTAGTAGTAGAGGACCAGAGGAAGTTTGGATCCAAAGTGTTTCCAAGCCCCAACATACCCCCAAACAAAAGAAAACATTACATTGACTCAGGAACTGGTACTATATAAATCAGAACCCAGCAGGGAAGTGGATGCGGTGGAAGAAGTGCTTTGGGATTTCTCTCCTTCCTCCACCCCTGCAGAATTGGGGCATTAGTGCATAATTATTTTGTATCCACTCTTAACTTTCCAAAAATGATTTTTACAAGGGCAAAAGCTGGAGAACAGTAAGAGCAAAGGAGATTGGAACCATGGGAGGAAAGACAAATTGTACAGTTCATGGGAAACCTCCCCAGACATATTCAAATACTTTTGCACAGCTATGAGAGATTTTTAAAAACTTTTTTTTAAAAAAAGACTTTTTAAAAAAATAGAAATTCAGGTTTTTTTAAAAGCAAAAGCTGTTGGAAGTTTTCTTCTATCTTGAGCAACAAATTATGTGAGGTCAATGTGCATAAAATAAGAAATCAGATGTTCCTTATTGTATGGATGCACAACAAAAGAAGAAAAATTAAGCAAAAGTTTGAGATACCACAGACATTTATTATCTCTTTATTTAGCAAAATGCATTTGGAAAAAGCACTGTATTTTCTTCAATGTGTACAATAAAAACCATTTCCTCAACTCATATTCATTTTCAAATGCCTTGGATTTAAATATCATCCCCACGATTCCTGCATGCAAGAGAGGCACATTCATTAATTGCAGAAGCGATGTCTTTTCTTGTTTCAGGAACTTCTAGATACATACGGGGCCGATATCCTAAAAACTGGGAGGAGCAAGGGCCTCATCAATCAGTTAATCTCAGAAAATTTCCACACAGACAGACTGCTAAGAACATAAAAAGAACTCTGCTGGATCCGACCAAAGGCCCATCTATTCACAGTGGTCAACTAGAGGTCTATGGCATCTAGAATCCCACCTAGAAGTAATTCCACAAAAATGTACATTATCCTATACATTTCACCCACACTCTCAATATAAACATTCCCAACTGGATAGCACTTTGGTATAGATGGGGCTGAGCACCCATCATGAGCACCCCTGTTCCCTTTTCCCCAGTTACCTAATGCGTTCCCCTGGCTTCTTCAGGAAAGCTAAGTTCTGGCTCATATAAAATCATGTCATTGTAGAGATAGAAGGGGCCATGAGGGTCATCTACCTGAACATGAAACATTTGCTGCCTGGCAACAGATTATGTGAACTGACACTAGTGAAACTCAGGGCTCGTCCACAATTTTGTGTCTAGAAAGCACAGGTCTGAGTGTTTATTCACTTGAATTGCACTTTCTAGGCAAACATGCGAGGGGTTTTTCCCTTGCCCTGCTCTTTAGTGCTAAGTCGAAGCAAACATCAATTCAGAGAAAACCCAGATTGCTGTGTGCTCTGATTGAGCACTAAAGAGTTTTCCCTGGGGGGAAAGCAACAGGACAAGAAGAAGTGTGGCTAAGCCTTCACTTGAGAGGATCTTACAAAATTATTGATGGCTTGTTGTGTATGTTACAATATATGACTCATCCCTCAATTAGGCAGGCGTTAAGCGATGAAAATGCAAGCGTGTTCCAGCGCAAAGATACCTTATTGTCTCATTCGAGATTTTATTTATGGGCCCAGCTGCCTCTGCATTGCACTGACCAAATAACATGAGCTCGCTGCTCTTTCCTTCCAGCATAAATGGGGAAAAGGACAAATGATAGCATTTGGCTTATGGCGTCATAATTTCCCATTTAAGCATTCACACACTATAGGGTCTTGATGCTCCAGGAGCTGTTAGTTAGCCCAAACTGGCTTTCTGCTTACAAAAATTGGAAGAAGGATCTTGCATAGTCTTGACTGGAGGTGGGGGCAAGGCAAGCAGCACTTTCTGTTACTGGCGATAGAGAGAAAATGATAGTGATACTGACAGGAAGTGCTATACAGTAGTGCCTGCGTTTTAAGACAGGTAAGCAGTAAGACGCAACAAATAATCAATAGCACTTCTCGTCACCCTCCCTTCATATAGTTATCTCTGGCTAGGCAGAAAGGATGAAATCCTTTGGCTAAAAACCTTGCTGCATGTGTGAACAACCAGTTTGGGAGACTGTTAAAATAGTCACATATTTTAAAAACTTCACAAAAGTTATGGAACAACTCATCTGAGAGATGTAATTTTTCTATTGAAGAAGGAAATGTAATGCCACATATTGAGTTCAGAACAAGGACATGTAACATTCATTCTTAGGATAAATGCAACTTGACCTATAGCTAGGTGGTACTTTGAGATATGTGTTCAGTGCCCCAGTGCCCATTAACTTTATCTTCTTTGACTACAATAATTCAATAATCCCACAAGGGTTTCTGGAATGTGTCAGAAGATGAACAAAATATATTCTGGCCCTATTAGGCTTAATGCTTTGCATAGACATATTTAATCACAGAATGGTCAAGTAGCAATCACTGGGGTTTTTATTGCTAGCATTGTGACTGAGAACAAGAGGAATATAGCCACAATAATATACAGCTGTCAATTAGCAAGATCGCATACAGACATCTTTGGCTATGCAGGCTCTTGGCTTTCTGGAACCAAGTGAGTTGCATGGCTAGCATGACAAAGAAAATAACAATGTTCAGAATGAGGAAGAGGCGGGTGTAAGATGCTGACATTGAAGGAGCACTGCTTCGAGTAGTTGCCAGCATCTGTGCAAGACCAGATCGGCCTTTGAATAACACACTGTCCTTGTGTTTCCCATATGTAATATCTGCGAAATCAAGAAGATCTTTCATTTCCTCATCTTCATCCACAGGCAATTCTTTCTGAGCCAAAGTCTGCGCCTTCTGTCGAACTTTTCTTTCATTCACTTCAATCTGTGCAAAAATGTCAGGACCAGCATCAACGTACTTATAGCCTTTAGCCATCTTTCTGTTCTTCTTTGCTTTGCCTTGCTGCTGCTGCTGCTGTTGCGAGATTGCAAATATCCTGTCAATGGCCTCCTCCGTCTGCCTTTTATCTGAAAACCGCAGCAGGCGCTCAGCTGTCTTTCTGAAGCTGTCTGTGTTCCGCACACGGGAAAGTATCTGTTTCTCTAGCTGCTGGAAGACAGGCTTGAAATGCTGAATGTTCTTTTCTACTATCCCCATGTAGTCTCTGACTTCTGATACCGGGAGGCTGGTAATAGCTGAGGCTTGGTCGAACAGAACTTTATGGCGGTCTGCAATAACTTGTGCAAAGACAGAGCGGCTTTTATCCTCACCGGTCCATAAATAGACAGCATAGGCATGCTCATCGGTTGTTATGAAGACATCTAATTGCTGAGAATCCCCATGGACGCTGAAGCTTTGGACCTCAATGGAAGGCCCAATAAAGAGGTACACAGCTCTCGTGACTGGGGCTCGCAGGTGAGTTGTGACATTCACATAGTTTGTTCCATTGTAAGGGTAGCCTCTGGGATACATTCTTGAGGCAATGACAGCTTTTTCACTGTAGCCAGTGTCATCCATCCAGTACATCTTGTACATTCCATCTCGTTGCCTAATGAAGGCCCCGTGGACATCGTCAATAACTGTCTCCTCAAAAGGCACATCCACATTGTGGAAGAAGCTGGCTACTGTCTCCAAGGGGCTACCATCGTCAATAAGTATTTGGTCCACTAGCAAGAGGAGCTGGGGGTGTATAAGTAGCAGGTTTCTTTGGAGGCTTTTCAGTTTTAGTTTGGGGTTGTACGCACCCACTCCTTCACCCCTGATGAAGATGATCCCACTTCTTTCCATAGCAGCAACCACTCTGCCTTGGCAATCTGCAGCCAAGTCATGTTTATATTTCAACCACTTTGATGAGCAGTCTTCAGTAACTTGCCCTTCCCAGGGGTAAAAACAGCTCTTCGACACAGCTGGAGAAAACATCAGTGCATTGTTTAAAAATGTGTATTTTGGTCCATACAGAGCTTCTGTTATGAAAGGTACACCATTGGGGGCAAAAGTGAAGGAGTTCTGATCTGGGTGTTCGTGGCCAGCATTGAAATTCCTCCAGCCTTTTATCCAGTCTTTGTATTTATTTTGGTGAACAATATCATATATTGCACGTCCTCCCAGTTTTCCTGATTTAAAGGAGAGGAAAGGTCTGTTGACTTCAGCCGGCAGTGCACTTCCATACGTTACAACTCCCCAGTCCTCAAAATAATGCAGTTTTGGAATGCCATAGTCTGGCGGAGGTACTAAACCCAGGCTTGCATCATACCTTTCCAAAAATAAAAATAAAAGAATGACAATAATTGGCATTAATTATTCATCTCTTTTGATTTTCTCAGATATCAAGCCATTCTTAATTAGTTAAATATTAATAGGTAACAATATTCCATTCTCTAACCATCCTTGCTGAAGCATACTATCCTGATTATATGCAGGTTTTGCTTATCTATAAGCAGGAATTATAGTATCTTACACTACAGGAACTCGCATGATCTAGAATATCTGCAAACAACTAGGGAAGGCAATATTTCAGATGAGGAAGATTCAGGGAAGAGCAGTCATGAAAAGCTCCAGTCCTTGACACTGGGGATGAGGCCAAATAAGAATTTGTGAACTTCCCATTAGAAAAGAAGCATTTCTCCATTTCAAGGCAGGTTCAGACCCCTTTAAATGTGTATCTTGCTCAAAATGGAATTTGCCCTCCCAACCTAGCCCACCAAGCCAGGACTCCCACTTTCCAAAGTTAATAAAACATACAAACAAACCTACTTCTAAGAATGAGGAGGAGGTATCCCACAGTAAGGAAGACTCACTAGACAAAGGAGAAGCCTTGCTGGATCTATCCTTGGATAGATATGATGCTCCTAAGTATATTCATGAACATCATTTTCTGCTGGGGATCATGGGGTTTGTAGTCTTCTCCGTTTTCTGAGCTGAAACGGGAGGCATATAACACCTACAAACCTCTGTGATCTGACAGTAAAAGATAATTTTGTACATACTCAGGAGCCTAATTTCCAGCCAATGGCAGACCATACAAGGCTTCTTCTGTGCCATAGGTTGATTATTATTCTTTTGCAGGGGCAGGTTGGGGCTGAGGTTTGCACAAAATTACTGCCATTTTTTTCTTCAGTTTTCATTAGATACTGCTTTCATAATTTCAAAATTTATTCCAAGTTCATAAGGACGTTAATTCCATGCCAGTCAGTTTTTGTCCAAGGCAGCACATGAACAGAGTACAATATTCCTACATACATTGGCAGAGGACCCTCAAAAGTCTCTCTGCATTAGGATTTGTTTGTCTCGTACCAGATAAATTCAGTGTGAAGCGTGCACCAACGCTGTCCTTTGGATGGTGTCCCTGGACCTTCAAGCACTCGGTTCCTCCTTATCTGATCAGCCAACCAATTTCCACTACCATTGCGCATAACGAACTTGTCCAGGAACACCAACTGGCTCTCTGGTCCATAAAACCAATTGTAGTTGGAATCTGCAATAGCAACTGTCCTTTGGAATCCTATGAGGAAAAGTAAAATCAGACATGTATCCATGTAAGCACATTACTCAACACTGCATATTTGAGTACAGAGATGGGAGTGTCCTGCTGAAGTCAGAGGGAGTCCTTGGGAATTGAAGATTTCCAGGATTCTAACTATGCTCTTGAATATTGTTTTATCTAGCATGCAATCAATTTAAGAAAAGAGTTTCAACAGACACCCCCTTTTTAGTTAATCTCAAACCCAACAACAGTATAAAGTTGTGAAGTGGTATTGCCTCAGTTATATGCACACGTATGAGAATACTTGTGTTGTAGCAGGCATTCTAATAAGGATGGTTTGCCTGGTTTAATAAACTGTGGTCCAACTTCATAGTCTAGTTGCAGCAGGAAGATCCATACCACAATATTAACTCCCTTTTCAGCAGGAACGCCTTGCCTGGTGGGGTAGAGGTGCAGCAATAGCCTCCCAGCAGCAGCAGCGCTGCTAGTTACCTGGGGGCGGAGAGGGAAGTTGGTGGCAAGTTCAGAGCTGAATGGGCAAATGGGCAAGAAAAGCAGAAAGCGCTTTCTGCATTTAAAAATGCACTTTTGGATCCAACCCAAATATTCTGGATCACTTTGATCCAGAGAATCCTCTATGTGTGCAGAAACAGATTTTTAGGTGTGATTGCACTGTGTGTATCGCTTGACAGCTGGTTGGTGCTGCTCAGCTCCAGCAACACTTATCTCCTGTCAGGAGGGGCTACAGTTTGATACTGGCATGCAGCCTGCCACTGTACACAAGAATCTCACAACTTGGGGCTTCATCTAAAGACCCACTGGTCATTTATTTTGAAGCTGATTCGAGCTGCTTACCTGGCAGAACTGTCCTGTACATAAAAGCAAAATGTTCTTTAAGCCAGGGGTGTTTAAAGTGGTTAATGTCAAAGTGCCTTTGAACAAGGAACATGTATTGGAAAAGGGATCTGGTGGTGTAGCTGCCATATGCTACTCCTTCATAGAGAGATCCATCTGTCACTTCCTGAAGCAGAACTATAGACTTTTCCATGATTGCAAGGACTTGCTTAGTCCACAGGTATGCTTCCTGAAGATAACCTGGAAGGTAATATTGAGAATATTATACCCAATAGAGATACGATCTATAAAATGTCATTTTTAAACACAGATATATAAAAAATTACACATATAAGTTTATGACCAGGATGGAAAGTATTCTATGAAAATATCCAAACTGAAAGTGGCAAAGAATTCAGCTTCCCCTGAATATCAGGTTTCGTTAAAAATGAATTATTCCAAAACCTCAAGTGAAGGCCAGGGGCATGATCCATCTTCCTACTTATGTGAGTTGGCTGCTTCTGCTCCAAGCAGCAGTTACTTACATGCAGCCTTGGTGAGGTGTATTAAGCTGGATCCATATATAGGAGACAAGCCTTTGATAACATGTAATGCCCAAGTTTTCTGCCAAGGGATCATGCCTGGCCAATGACCAGTGGTTGTCAGTGACTGACTAAACGAAAGGTCATGGGTTTGTGGTGGATAGCTCAAGGATGCAACTCAGTGTGGATCAGTGGAGAAAAAGGCAAAATCCATGCTAGGGTTGATTAAGGGAGGGAAGGGAAATGTGATGCACCACTTAAATCAATATTTAATGTGGCTGGATTTCATGGAATCTTACTATGTACAATTCTGGTCTATCCAACTCAAAAACAACCAGGAAACCAGCAGAAAAAGACGACCAAATTGATCAAGGGGTTGAAACCCTTCCCCACAAAGAAAGGCTAAAGCAGTTGGGACTTTTTAGTTTAGAAAAATAGGCAAATGATAAAGGAGGTTTATACAGTTTTGCAGGGTGTGGAATAAATGGACAGAGATAATTTTTTCTCCCTCTATTATATCACATGTTATATCCCTCCCGTTCAAGCTGTTTTACAAAACATACAGGATAAATAAATTACTTGCAAATGCATTCTGAAGAAGAAAGAGTAAGAAACAGCGAGCTTCTTCAGTAACACTTCTCAAGGCGATGTCCTGAAAATAAACTAAAGCTGCAATCCTAATCACGGCTACCTGGCAGTAAACCCAGATGACTTCAGTAACTGAGAAGTGAGTTATTACTGCGCTGTAAATCAATGTAAGTGGAAGGCAGCTGTGGTCTGCCTACTTGAGGCAGGTCCCAACATACCCTTTCCAGTTGGTTGCACTAGCTGTTGATTATCAAGCAACTGTATCAACTTCTGAAACTTTTGTTCACAACTAGAAAACGCTACTGATTCAATCTTTTTTAAAAAATGACTCTCTCATTGTTCAGCACATACCTTGATTCATCAGAACCAGGCTTCCTGCCAGCAAGGCCACGCAGTTGGTTGGCTGGTGGTTGTGCAGGTACTGGAATCCCCATCCCCGCCTGTATGATGCTTCATACATGTATCCTGAGGCATTGGCAATCACCTCAAGAAATCTTTCCTGCTGGGACTTGCTAAGATAGTTGTACAAGAAATCATAAGCAGTGGCAAATCCAACCAAAGAGTGAGCGAGAGGGACCTCATCCCATGGTGCATCCTTCACCAGCCTGTGGAAGACAAGAGAAGGGTCACCTCTATTCATTTTAGTCATACAGTAATATCCATATGGCTGGATCCCTGTGCTGACAGGGGGTTGAATTGCTCTGCTGCCTACTTAAGATGCTAGAAATTATGCAAAATCCATATGTGTGTTTGTGGGATGGAGGTGACTGAACCCTAGAGAAACTGCTGCCCGTAAATGGCTGAACGTTTACGAGTTTCCTTTATACGTTAGGTGGACACTTTAAAATCTACAACGTTTATAGAAGTAAAAAGCAATAAAAATGTTATACAGTCTTCATATGAGCTGTGTAACATACTGATGCTTCATAAAATGCAAACATTTTATACCTACACAAACCTTTTTAACACTCTAGCTTTTGAAAAATACCACAGCAAACCACTGATTATGCCAGACCATTGGTGATTTAAAAGGACCTATTTACACATTCACACTGTGGAGTCATTTATTTGCCTTCAAAAATGTACTATGGGATCACTGGAATCAAGCTGAAAGGAACAGCGCTAAGCACAGCCTTACCAAAACATTACATCTACTGAGAAAGTTTTTGGGTGGTTACCCTCCCCCTTCCTCCCACAAAGGCTTCTCTAATTGCAGAAACTCAAATGAACTTCAAACATTTAATCTTGGATTAAACTCTGAACATATTAAATATCACTGGACCTTCATGTCAGTATCTGTCTGTCTGCCACACTCGTAATTTACACTGCTATTCCCTTGCAGTTTACTTCACAAAAGGCAATGGCTCAAAAAGCAGCCCATGCTAGCAACTGTTCCACATTTTTAATGAACGGCTGCCCAGAGCTATCCCATGTTTATCAAGAGGCAAATATTTAAAACCTCACCAAGTTATCCCCAATAAACTCTGCATTTAGTATGGCATTAATTGCTTGTTTTCTGTACTTTGATTTTGCCAAAACTGCGGCCCTACAGAGGCAGGAAGTAAAGATGAGGACTTGATAGACACATGCAAGCCACAACTGGGAGAAATTTCACTCTGTTCAATAAATCTGGGACTCGGGTTTGGTTTGGGTTAAGCTGCTTTTGCAGTGTGGAAAAGCAGCTTTGGTACCACCATCCTTAGCAATATACAAAGTAGACATTTCCTTTAAGAGTGAAAAAAAGTGCCTGGAAAATTATATTTTTAATACGTAACTAGTGTTGGCCTATCATGGCTTAAAATATGTGAATGAATGAACACTTAACCATTTCCCACTGCTGTCCCTACAACAAAATCAGAGAGGTGTGGTCCGATAAATAATAGTGTGATAGAACTAGCATTCTTTAGAGTTTTAGGTAGAGCACAGAGGGAATATTTTCAGTATGAAAGTGCTTTGAATAAAATAGGAACATTGGCAGCTGACTTATACTGAGTCGGACCACTGGTCCATCAAGTTCAGTATTGTCTACACTGACTGGCAGCAGCTCTCCAGGGTTCCCAACAGGTGTCGTGTCTCCCCCAGCCCTACCTGGAGATTCTGGGGACCATTTCTGATGCTCTCCCACTGTGATATGGCCCTTCCCAATGTAAGGATGCCTCTGCTCTGAGAAGCCCCTGGTTTATCCCCATTCTGTGTACTGGAACACCCTGCCAGCAGAGATTCAGCAGGCACCTTCTGTGCCAACTTATAAACGCCTGCTGAAAACTTTTCTATTCTGCCAGGCCTATGCTGGCAATTAAAGAGTACATGCCCACAATGGTGTGCTGATGTTTGCTTTTAATTCTTTTAATTTTAACTTCTTTTCAATTATTTATGATATTACTGTATAGTTTTATGGCTTTATATTGTTGCAAACTGCTGTGATATAGTTCTATGATGCAGCAGTATATCAATATTTAAACAAACTAACATTCCAGTTCCTGCATCCTCACCTGAGCGTACTTAATAACACATCAGGACAGAGAGGTAAAGAGAAGAATGGGAGGAAGTAGGGAGAGGCAACAAATCGTATATTAGAATTCAACATGTCCTGTAGCAGCTGAGAGTCAGTTAGTGATGCACAGCCTTTGATCCTTGGTAGACAAGTGACCTACAGCCATCTAGCAACTGCTGGATCAAAACAGAGATGGATTCCTGACTTCTGCCTTTGTTTCCCTTTCCATCAACACCCTCCTTTCACATACAAGGCCTCAGCTGTCATTTCAGATTTGGTTGCTGCAATTCTCCTCTCTCAGTTTTGAACCTTTTCCTCTCTCAGCCTATAGCCTATTACTTATCCTAAGAGCTTTGATTCTGAAGCCAGATCAGCATGCTTTTCCACCAGAAACATGTAAATTCCATCTGAAAACATTAAGCTTCCCCAACCCCCATTTTTGGGGAGGGGGGTACTCGAAGACACTAAACTCATTTCAATAGACAAGCCTACACAAATTCCAGGGAGTTTTTACATTGTGTCTTCAAAGCCACTTAGCTTAGGAACACTGGTCAGCCTGATCAACTTTGCTCTGTCCACATTGTACGCAAAGTGTTTTTGTCTCCTCTACATTCATTGCAACTAAAGCACTTCCTCTAGTGACATGTAAACTTCCCAGAAACTGTGACATGCTTTGACTTCTACCCTTGGGGTGGGGGTACACACACGCTACTAAATCTACATGGAATTCAATAAATTAATTGGGCTTTATTGAATCATTATGGCTCCGTCAAGCTTTTTTTAAAAGAACACTGTCAGTAGGCTTTTTTTTTAAGAAAAAAAAGGGGGGGAGAAAACCACTATCCAAAGACTTTGTGGGATATTTAATACAGAATTTGAGCTTTCCAGCTGTACACATCGTGGTTTTTATTGTGGAATTTATACCACAGGATTTTTTGGAAAGGGGAAACACTAAAGCACACAACCCACTTCTGAATTTTGTTGAAATTGTGTACAATTCATAGTACTGTAGAGCTGGAAGGGACGGCAAGGGCCATTTAGTTCAACTCTTTGCAATGCAGGAATCTCAGCTAAAGCATCCATGACAGATGCCCACCTAATCTCTGCTTTTAAACCTCCAAGGAAGGAGCGTCTACCACCTTCCAAGGTAGTCCATTGCACTACTGAACAGCTCTTACTGTTAGAAAGTTCTTCATAATGTTTACTCAGAATCCCTTTCTTTTAAGTTGAATCCCTTGGTTCGGGACCTATCCTCTGCAGCAGGCACCCCCAAACTCAGCCCTCCAGATGTTTTGGACTACAATTCCCATCATCACTGACCACTGGTTCTATTAGCTAGGGATCATGGGAGATGTAGGCCAAAACATCTGGAGGGCCACATGCTGGGGATGCCTGCTCTGGAGCAGGAGAAAAACAAGCTTGCTTAAATATCTAGGGGTACAAATCATGCATATTTTGAACAAGTTGTATCAGTCTAATTCTAGTATGGTTTGGAAAGGTATAAATATGAATAGAATATGTTGGAATAAATTGAGACACTTCATTATGGACTGACTGGCTGCTTCTAAAATGATGATTGTACTGCAGTTACTTCTTTTGTTCCAGATGCTGCCATTTTGCATACCAATAGCTCATCTGAAGAAATGGGGGGGGGGGGACTTAGCAAGTTTATATTTCAATCAGACCGATCACATTAAAAAAAATATTTATTATACCTCCACCCAGCTGGCAGCTGGGGCTTTCTGAATTTAAGGCGCTGTTATGAAGCAAGCCAGTTTAGCCATGTGGTGGAATTGATATTGTCCAATAAGTTGATTTATTGAAAATAAATCATTTTTCTGATTTACTGTAATGACTTCATTATTAAGTGAAATGTAAAAAAAAAAGGAAAATAATGTTTAGTGTTTTACTCCCCCGTGACCCATTTCTTATTAGGTATGCCATATTTCAAGATTCATGTGTACAATTTCATAACAATAATATATTTTTTAAAGAAAACAAGCTTGCTCCATCTTCCTTGTGTTTTTCTGTATAGAACAGCTCAAAGATAGAAATAGAGAGCCCTTATCATAAGCAAACTTTATCTGCACATGTTTCCACTTTAGATAAATGACTCACCAGCTTGAGTCCAAAGAGAAACTATCAAATGCAGGAAGACTGACTTCAGTTTGAATTTTGTTTGTTGGGAATTAATAGTTTTCTTTGCAGAACCTCTTCTGGTTTGTACAACTCCTGAAGATCTTCTGTCAGAATATCTAAACACCAGGCTTACAGGATCCCATATGGAGATGCTACCTATGTGTCTGGTGAATCATTTTGGCAACATGGGACTTCAGAAATCTGTCAGCCGTTAGCTCAGTTTCTAGTGGCAGTCTCCGATGGATTGGGTCCAAGACTGACTAGCCAATCTTTGCCTGAAACATATCAAAGTAACACTAGCTGCCAGCAGCCTGAAGTCAGGCATATTTTAGGCTAGGCCAGATGTTTGTAAAGATTTATCTGTTGAACAAAAGCCACAATGCATTCATTCAAAGGTATGTTTTGTATGCCAAATTTATCTTACTTCCCTGAAGGTCATGAAACATCTGCTATATGAAACCATTTCTAGCCTGTTGCAGCAAAAAACAAGTCTTGTGGCATGTTAAAAGATTAGCACATGTGTGATGTGGAAGTTCTTTTGGATTGTCTGAACCAATCCAAATGATGCATTCTGACTGGCTTTTTAAAAAATCATTTCCTACTAATGGGGTGTGCTTAGAAGTACATTTTAGCAGTGACCCTGCTGTGTTTTCATCAAATATATGCACTTCTTCCCCAAATCCAGTTAAGGAGAAACCTGTTCTTCCGATTTGCTGCTGAGGAGGCTTCACAACTGAATCTGAAATACATTAATATTCCTGCAGAGGCATCAAGGTTCAATAGTGAAATGAAATAAAAAAGTGACCTTAAAAATTTGCCTGGACAGACCCTGAAACTGGCAATCATTCTAACACCTTTCACAAAGGTACTGGCTGGGTATGGCCAGCTTTTCAAAGAACAGAACTAAAAGGAAAAACCAATGGACATATGAACAAATTATTGACTAGTTCATTTCTACGTTTCCCAATGTGTTTCAAACACAGAGATTCTTCATTAGAGGAAATTATTCAGTTTTGTGGTGTGGAAGGAAATCAGTGATTTTACAGAAAAAAGAACTTATGCAAAAGTTTCACAACTGTAAAAACAGAAGCAGAAGAGCAAAAAACTCTTCTTCAGGAGTAACATTTGGGAGGGGGAGAAAAAGACTGTATTGGATTAAAATAATTCTTGTTTTGAAAAGTATTATCATACACTGGTGATGTACAAGTAGATAACTATGCAAGTATCAGAACCCTTGCTTGGACTCAATATACCAACTTACAGGCTTGCCTTGAAAGACAAAGAATGGAATCTCTTAAATTTATTGTTGCATCATGAATCAGTATAATGCTAAACTTTCCTTTAATCTTTTGAAGGAAGGAGATTAGAAATTTTCTAGAGCACTTAATGGGGGGATTAGCTAAGAATAAATTCAAGCTCTGAAAACAAAATCTAAACAATTGCTACCAATGTTAACTTTCATTAAAGCTGGGTTAAATCCAATTAAGTCATACTCAAAATAGACCTACTGAAATTGACATGACTAACTTACATCCATTATTACTAATGGACCTATTTGAGTGTAACTTATGTTGGATAGTACAACCCACTGAGAAGAGGCTATGTACTTTCAAAACCACACTAGAAGCCTACACAGTTGACAAAATGTTATTCAGTCACTATCTGGTAACATAATACAGATCTACAACCTATTTATCCTGGTGCAATTTCACTGACTTCAATAAAGAGCAAGAGAAAATGGAGAGGGGGTTGATTGCAGCTATCAAACTTAAAAACATTAAATCAGAGATGATGGCATGTGGCTAAAATTGTTAAGGAATCAGCACTCTTCCAATCCTAGTTGGAAGTAGGGTGGTTCACAACTTCAGTCAAGCGTTGCTTTATATATCACACACTTCACAGTAACCAAGTGATGAGGAGTTTTACCTGCTAACCACAGGAGGTCCAAAATCGAGGCAGCTGTGGAAAATTGGCTTCCAGGTGGAGAAATCAAAATTAGAAACAGAATTGTTAGAACCCAATACTAAGAATTTATCAAGAATGTACAACTTGCTGCTGAAGTGGAATACAATAGATGAGACAGTGAAGTCTGCTATGGTTAAATGGGCACAGGACATAGGTCATGACATTATGTTTGCTGACTGGGAGCAGTTATGGACCACAGGTATTAAATTTACGGCATGTAATGCCTTACGAGAAAACATTATGAAAATGATTTATAGGTGGTACATGACCCCAGTCAAGCTTGCGAAGATTTATCATTTGCCCGATAACAAATGTTGGAAATGTAAAGAGATGGAAGGCACCTTTTTCCACCTTTGGTGGACCTGCCCAAAGATTAAGGCCTTCTGGGAAATGATTTATAATGAAATTAAGAAAGTGCTTAAGTGCACCTTTAACAAGAAACCAGAGGCATTTCTCTTGGGTATGGTCGGCCAGTTGGTGTCGAAGAAGGATAAGAATTTCTTTTTGTACGCTACTACGGCAGCAAGGATTCTTCTAGCAAAGTATTGGAAGACACAAGAACTACCCACGTTGGAGGAATGGCAGGCGAAAGTGATTGACTTTATGGGACTGGCAGAAATGACCGGCAGAATCCGCGACCAAGAGAAAGAGACTGTGGAAGAAGATTGGAAGAAATTTAAGATGTATCTTAAGAATTATTATAAAACTGAGGAGTGTTAAAATGCTGAGGGAAAAGAAGACGTAGAATTGCAGCGATAACTGGGTTTAAATTTTATGGTGGAATAGAAAAAGAGGATGAATTTATATTTAATTGGGCAAGAAAGGTTGCTGAATAATGGTACTAAATTAAGGATGCAAAAAGGGAAAGGTATGGGGAAGTCCGGGAAAAGAGGGTTATGGAAATAAGGTTAAGAAAATATGAGTTTTTTGTTTGTTTGTTTTTATGTTGTTTTTTGTTTTTGTTAAAAAAATGGAAATCAATAAAAATCTTTATAAAAAAAAAAATCGAGGCAGCTGTGAGTGCAGATGTTCTTGGCTGATCTTTGCAATAAAGTTGTTGGTTTTTTAAGCACTCGTTTTGGCCTGGTTTTTTAAGAACTTCAGAAAGTACATTCCAAAGTTCTGGCCATGGGTCCATCTATCTCAGTAGTAGCTACACTGAGTAGCAGCAGCTCTCCATGGTTTTGAACTGGGATTGAACCAGAGGCTTTCTGCATGGAAAGCAGAAGTTCTACTGCCAACAGCCTCTCTCTTCTGAAATACCTTGGCAATTACCAAATAAGGCCATACTGGTCTTTTCTTCCACATATGTGATGTATGAAGAGCATCTTCATAAACATTCAGAGATACACACCAAGGAACTCTGACTTCTAGGCACACACCCAATGCATTTCTCACTTTCTGCATTTAGGGATGCATTTCTCACTTTCTGCATTTTTAACAGAAAACAATGATGCAGTTCTGAATAACAGATACAAGCCTAAGTACAGTGTGAAATGGCTCTTTCACATCAACCCATCTGCACTGTGGAGTAGGGAACTTGAATTCCACCAATGGGGAACCAAAACAAATACAGTGGTACCACGGGTTAAGTACTTAATTCGTTCCGGAAGTCTGTTCTTAACCTGAAACTGTTCTTAACCTGAAGCACCACTTTAGCTGATGGGGCCTCCAGCTGCCGCCGTGCTGCCGGAGCACGATTTCTGTTCTTATCCTGAAGCAAAGTTCTTAACCTGACGTAATATTTCTGGGTTAGCGGAGTCCGTAACCTGAAATGTATGTAACCTGAAGCGTATGTAACCCAAGGTACCACTGTAGTGCATGCAGACCATAGCTTATACAGTAAAATAATGGTTTACTAGCTGCAATACAATGAAAGTTTAAGAGAGCTCCATTGAATTTCTTTAAGTGAAAGTTCAAATATGGCCTTGCATCAGACTCAAATTATGTCACTGAGTTGTTGAACAGGCTTTAAAATGAATGGAAAATATCACTACACAACAGGCAACATCTGCCAATATTTTCCTTCTAGGGAGTCACCTGACAGCAAACTATTCATAAAATGTTTATCTTTCAGTGCTTCGAAGCATGCAATATAATAACATTTCCATGATATTTTGTAGAAACATCATATAGCAAATGCCAGGATGATATATAAATCATTTAGGGATAGGAGCTCTGTTTACAACCAGTTAAAATGTACAACCTGTTAAAGTTATTACATTATACTTCATAAAAGAGAGGTATAGATTAATTTTTAGAATCACTGCTCCCATCTTTTTAAAACAAATCTCTTAATTTTATCATTTTTAGAATATAGTTTCCCTTATCTTCTCTTTTACCTAGTCCACTACTAGATTTATTTATATTTATTTTTAATGGATTATTTATAAATATTTCAAATACTATAGTGGTTATACAACAATTTAAATTATAAAAATACAGCAGATAGAAACAGTTTTCAAAACAGTTCTAAAAGGAAAAGAGGTGCTGAAGGAGATTGCAACTTCTGATAATACTAAAAAAAATCATCATTTTCCTGTTGTGAGAGACATTGTTGCGTTTTCTGCTTAGCCTTCGTAAACAAAAGCTGAATGTAGTTTGATTTTTTTCAACTTGTAAATTTACTGCAGTAATAAAAACAGAAAAGAATCTGACTTTAACTTTATGATATACCTTTTCTATAAGGAAACTGAAATATATTTTCCAATATAGAATTGGAATGGACAAAATGGATTTCTTCTCCTTCCTGTAGCCCTCCACACACACACACACACACACACACACACACAAACACACACCGGTTTGAGTAGACCCTTTTGAGGGTGTAGGAGCTGCAGAGGAGAGGACAGAACAAGGCGGCTGAAAATGCAGTATTGGATAGTGCCCAGGACAAATTAAAATTACCGTATTGGCCTGAATATAAGCCACACCCGTATATAAGCCGCTCCCTTAAAATTCTGCAGGCACTCACACCCGTTCCATTTTACTGTATGTCTGTTTCAGCAGCGATATCGTAAAAGCCAATTTTTGTAAGGTCACGAATTTAAGCCGCACTTTAACTTTTCACGGTCAGAATTTTGGAAAAAAGTGAGGCTTATATTCAGGCCAATACTGTAACATTGAGCTGCACCATAACAAATTATCTTAACTTTTATATATGTTACGTGCTTCTCCTGGCAGAAATACATTTCTGTGCCACATCATATTCGATTCAGTGATGTCGCACAGAACTGAAAATATTGTGTTGCAGATTTTGCTTTAGAGAATACTTGAACATGATGGGGTGTTCCTTTATACTTGAGATAACATCTTTAGTGCCAGCACCATCTCAGTGGAAATCAAGAGAGCCCAAATACACAGATGAACCACTCAAACTGCCAATAAAATTTTATGAAAAACCCAGATGTGAAGCATTCCATTTACTCCAATGAATCCCTCTGTGATAAAAAAGAGCTTTCAAAACAAAGCAGACCCTGCGCTTCCCTAGTGGGGTTATGCTAGCACATTCATAAGAAAATGCAACTTCTTCTCCGAGTCCCTAGCATGTGGGATGGACAACTTTCCTACAGAAGACGCTTAACCTGTGCTTACTTTTTAATCTAGGTTGCAGCAGGATCTTATAAAGGTAATATTTTTGATCAGGTGCAACATAAAAGCCTCAGGTCAATCATGCCAGCTTTCCTATTTGCACTTTTTGGTGGGAATTCCAATTATTTATTGTCTGTGGCCATTCCCAATTTCTTTATGGGAACATTCACAGTCCACTAACACCCATCAAAGTAAGGTAAAGGTAAAGGTACCCCTGCCCGTACGGGCCAGTCTTGACAGACTCTGGGGTTGTGCGCCCATCTCACTTAAGAGGCCAGGGGCCAGCGCTGTCCGGAGACACTTCCGGGTCACGTGGCCAGCGTGACATCACTGCTCTGGCAAGCCAGAGCCGCACACAGAAACGCCGTTTACCTTCCCGCTGGTAAGCGGTCCCTATTTATCTACTTGCACCCGGAGGTGCTTTCGAACTGCTAGGTTGGCAGGCGCTGGGACCGAGCAGCAGGAGCGCACCCCGCCGCAGGGATTCGAACCGCCGACCTTTCGATCGGCAAGTCCTAGGCGCTGAGGCTTTAACCCACAGCGCCACCTGCGTCCCCCCATCAAAGTAGGTGGGAACAATTAGGGGAGAACTGTGTGTTTGCATCCATGTTGCTCCTCCTTCCCAACTGCTCATCTCTCACTCTGTTTTAAGCTCTGCTGAAAATACTGCACACCTCTTTCACCAAAGCCTTTGGCTTGCTCCTCTAATTCTTACCTTCCACTGAAATAAAGTGTATTTGTGTAATCCCAAGTACATTTATCCAGAGGCAAATCCTACTGTGTTTAAAGGGGCTTATTAATGTGTCTAGTATTGCACCCTTTTGCTCACATTCATTCTTGGTTGTCTTTCCCTTTCTTTCTCTTCCACTGTTATGGCACTGGTATGGGGAACCTTATTCAGCCCAAGAACTGCATTTCCTCATGGCCATGTACCATGATGGGGCTATATGCCAATGATGGGTAGGGCCAGAAGCAAAGGTGAGTGGGGCAACAAATGAGACTCTTAAACCCATACAACAGCTGCAATCAAGCCACTTATAAGTCAAGTTTCTGCATGTCTGTCTGTCCATGCAGAGGCATCATTTCAGTTCAAGGACACATTCCAGCCAGGCAAAAGCACTTGGGGAGAGTATGGAGCAGGGCAAGTGAGGGGCGTGGCCTGGAGAGAGGGGGAGTGGCTTGGGAAGGAGGCATTGTATGGGAGGAGTCAGATAAAGAGCCTGGAGGGCATAATTTGGCCTCTGGGCCTGAGGCTCCCCATCCCTTAGCACCATTCACTGAAAAATCATCATCATAGGCATAAAACAACATGCCCCAGTCTTGAAAAGCCATAATCTCTACGGACAAATACAATACAAAATACTTTAACTGAAAATACAGGGTTATATGATGTGGCACAGGAGAAAATGCAATCTACTGCATTATCTCTATTTTGAAAGAGGCAGCCAACGAGGCACTTAGCGTGAAAGTATATACCAAACTTCTTCTTCTTTTTAACCAAGTTCAAATGCAAGATACACAAACACAAGATAGGATTTCAAGCTGCATTCCAAGCACAGGAAACAAAACATTCCATAAAGCAATGAGATGCTTTACAGTGCAGGCAATTCAGCCTAGACACTGTAAAAAGAAAACAATGGTAACTTTCACACTTTTCAGTAAAAGTCTTCAAATGGCCCAATAAGCTGGATCTAGAGCTGGAAGGCTATTTTGTTACAGGTGAATGCTACAGACATGGGAAAACTTGAAATCAAGCGAGAGGTCAGGTAATTAGGTTCTATCTGCAATATTCACGCTTGTATGCTACCTCTCCTCCCATTCCATCCATCATGCTAATGCTATCATTTCCTCAGACTTCATTTCCTCATACTTGTTGAATGGCTTGCATAACTGGGTCCATCCAGCATTGTAACCTGAAGACCCTATGTACAGTAGCAAGTTACTATATCAGTAACAGGAATTACTGTGGTCCTGCTCCATTTGTGACAATCTGGAGTAAGCGTTCATCATGAAATGTTTTTGTTGTTCTCTGAACCATTAACGATACAAAAATAAAAACAAATTAATTCTAAACATATAACAGAGCAGACATCTCACTTATTAAAGGGTATGTCTTTAAAACCTGAGTTATGGATTTTGAGATGAGATTAATTTCATAAACACTTAGCTCAGTAATGTTTACCCTGATTGGCAGCAGCTCTCCAGGGCTTCAGGTTGGGGTCTCTCTCAGGTCTACCTGCAGGTAGCAGTGATGGAGCCCAGTATATTGTGCATGCAAAGCTGATGCTCTACCACTGAGCTGATTAGAAATGGTGATTAAAATAATCAAGCTTTACAATGCAGAATCCTCTTAAAGCTGTATTTTAACCTCAGGATGCACGAAAAATATATAAACAACTGAGAAGACAACATGTTTTTAACTATCCATCTAAAATGTGAGTTTCCATGGAATAAACCAGAATATGAGCAAGAATTTGCCATGGCTCATTTGATTGCAAATATGATTTTTCTAGGATGTAATTAAGAACAGCATACCAAATCATATGGAAGTAAGTAGGAGATAATTTTAACACTCATTAGGCACCTAAGTGAGATAGCAATGCATGGCAGTATTAAAACAGTATTATAAAGTTGAAAAGACTGCGGAAAGAATGCAAATTGCATAATAAATACTTTGTGCAGGGTGGAAACTCCTACTATGAACTGTTAACACATTTAAGTTTTGATATATTTGTAACTGAGTACTTGTACTGAAATAATGTTCTTCTGCTATCATATAAACAAAGACTGAGCCAAATATCCCTTCCTCTTTGGCAGGACTATTAGTTGCTTGTAAAAAAGGGCCTGCCCATAGAAGGGGACACTTAAGACCTTTTAGGAGGAAGTCTTAGCCTTTAATACTTATTTATTATTATGTATTTATTAAATTTGTACACTACCCAATACCTGTAGATCTCAGGGCAGTTCAGAATTTAAAAATAAAAATGAAGTGGCCAAGGAATTTTCTTCCTTTTTCTACTTTAATATATAAAAAAGCTACCATTTCGCTGCCCACAATAGCCCAGTGGGGTTCCCGAAGAGAACAATGCCCCATGGGAACAATGACACTATGTCATGACTACAGACAGAACCTTTAATTTAAGCAGCACCTCAAGAGACAAATGGCAACCAGGCAGGGGGGATTTTCAGCAGAAAATGGGTACAAGCCCTGTTCTGGATTCAGAGCCCATTCCACATCAGTGTGTCATCGCTGATTTTTCTCCAAAATAAAAGCAGTCTGATTAAGCATGAATGTTTACATACATGACTAACATAATGTGTAGTTTGGGGGGGAAAGTTACAGTATAAGCATCTGTCATGTCTTTTAGGCTTTGGAAAATGTGCACTCATTTCAAACAAAATTAAGGAAGAAAACCAAAACATCCTACCCTTTTTCTTGCTTTCTCTTCATATAAATCTTTTTTTTTTTTAGTACAAATGAATTTTTTGTGGGGAGGGGGCAGTAGAAACAAAGATAAAAATATACCAACTAGGCTGAGCCGCCATTCTTTCCATGTAATCTCTGGCCATATTGATAGCTTCCAGGTTCTCTGGATAAAGCAGGCAGAACATTGCTAGAGCACCCAAGTTGTTGCCGTAAATCTCATTCCATCGAGCACTGAAGTCCTTGGGATCCCAGGGAGGAAGGTACTCCAAAGGGTTTGACAGCATGGTCTGCACGGCCTCAGCCAACCGAGCCGAAATGTGTTGGTGTGAACTGGCAGCCTTGAATCGCAAATCCCGCATCTCTCCTCTGGAAAAGTAGAGCATTGGGTAGCTGTCGTAGTTGGCATTGACAAAAGGAACCACAGTGCTTGGACTGTTATTGCTGCTGTAGACCAGTGCGAAGCAAACCACATGTATGAAAAACACACTAGGAGCCCCCCGTGTGTGAGTCCTCATTGTGGCATTAGAGCTCCAGGTCTCAGTGGCAGCCGGACCATCTTTGAAGGAGCCTAGATGGCAGGGGAGGGGACAAAGGGGGAGGGAACAAGAGTGATAGTTATGGTTAGCTTTGTGTAAAGCCTCTGAGTATTCAAAAACTGGAAACACATTTACAAGGTGCTCCATCTCTCTCTCTCTCTCTCTCTCTCTCTCTCTCTCTCTCTCTCTGTCTCTCAGATCCACGCAATGTCAAGTATAACACCTTATATAATTATGCAGAATGCTCCACATGTGCCTAAATGCTAATTGCTTTAAAAGTGCACAACTCTCAAGGAGAGGAACTTTAATAGTTGTGTGTGTGTGTGTGTGTGTGTGTGTGTGTGTGTGTGTGTGTGTGTTGGGGGTGTGAATAGCTCAGAGTAGGACAATCCGATGAGCCTGGAATGCTGGGCAGCCACTAGACTACGACAACTGCAGGCATAATGTACTCATGACCCTTTGCTCTATCAGTCACAGTTTCAACAGAGCAGCAATATCTATATAAACAAAAGCCAATGTAGCAACAAAGACAGAAATTCCCACAGCATTCCTGTAAAACCCACAACCACCCACTAACCATGTTGTTGCATACAGAAAAATTACCCTTCCCCCAGCCCTACATGGAAGTTACCCATCAGTCCAGTACACATACATACCTTTCACACAGCTAATGTTCTTGCAAACCAATTGGAGGTTTTCTTACAATCAAGCAGTATATACAATTTGTTAAATAAATAAATGAGCATACTAAATGAATGAATGTACTTGGCAATGTGGGCATGGAGAAGGCCTGCATGGAGAACTAGTTATCCCAGCAAATTGCTCCACTTGTGGAACAAACAAATTCTATAATACGGCACACCCTTTAGATTGCCTGCACTTAAAGGGGAAGCAGCATTTGGCAGGGGAGGAGCATGCGCACGGATGAGCGGAATCAAAAGTAGCAGTATGCTCACTGTAGGCAGCACTACAGGCCTCCTAGCCGCTCAGCAGGTAAAGGAAATGCAAGGGGGAGGGGAAGTATACTGGAACCCAAGCACTATCTTGGACAGATATGCATGTGATGTCCATAAAGCACAGCTTGCCTTTTGTGGGCACCACAGGCAACAACAACTTTGTGCGTAAAAACCTCTGATAGAGATGTATTCCCTACCTCCCATCTTAAGGTATGAGATCTGTGTTCCCCAGTGAGACTATTACTGCCTGTATAATTAGTTGGAATAATGGCCTTATCATGGCTGTGGTGACAGGATGGCAAAAGATGGGGGGGGGCATTACTCTTTATTAAGTATTACTTGCTATCCCACCACCTATGCAGGCATAGTGTTGTAACACTGGTAGGGGTGAAATCAATATTTGATGAAGCATATTATTCTAACAAAGACTTGCATCTGTCTCTAGTTACTAACTTCATCTTTCACCCCCTGTACTTGCAAAGGCTTCACAATTCCAATGCAAACATAAATACCGTATTGGCTTGAATATAAGCCTCACTTTTTTCCAAATTCCGACCATGAAAAGTTAAAGTGCAGCTTAAATTCGCGACCTTACAAAAATGGGCTTTTACAATATCGCTGCTGAAACAGACATACGGTAAAACAGAATAGTTGCTATTTACGGGTGTGAGTGCCTGTGGAATTTTAAGGGAGAGGCTTGAATTTTAAAGTTGTGGCTTATGCTGTATTTGGGTGTGGCTTATATTCGGGCCAATATGGTATATATTTTTATGGGCATGGCATTCTCATGCTGCAGGACTTGAATCCTCTCCTCCTCATCACCTGTAACAGGAAAAGGATGGGAGAGTCCAAGAGGACAGGGCTCCTGTACCTTTAATAGGTATGTAGATGAGGGAATTTCAGCATGAATGGCTTGCATAACTGCTAAATTTCCCTCTTTCATATACAGCTGCAAGAACCCTCTCCTCCTTTGCATCTGGCCACCCTACCCAGAAGGTTCAGATATACAGAAAGGTCTAATTTATTAGGCATAATTAAATACTGGGCTATTAAAAAGTCTTTTCAACAATAAAGACAATTAAGACTGCCCAATATAAGTAGTTTCTTACTGTACTTGCACAAAGGGGAGGAGGGAGGGAGGGAGGGAGAGAGATCATGTTAACATCAGCCAAGCCAAGACAGTGTATGTCGGATTGGCTGACGTTCACAGCTGTGGAGTAAAGGATTTGGAATGTGGGAGGCTTGTACAGGAGTCATTAGAATTGTGTATAAAGCCTCTAGCTGTGACACGTCTTCATTAAGAGGAGAGGGGGGAAAAGCAGAGTAGATCCTGGAAATGTATTTGAAATAGCTGGCCTTTAGGGCATGTGTGTTTTTTCCTATTAGCTTAAAAGAACCCTTCGATTTCACATGTGCAGATTTACAGCCTGTCACTTTAAAAGTTGAATGCAAAATAAAAATGTATATTTTCCCAACTACCCGCCTGTTTTAAAAGGGATAAAAAAAATAAAAATGGCACACTCTGTGAAAGTAAAAACCAAAACAAGACTGTTTAACCATGGCTATTTCTCTTTCCTCCCATCAAAATTACCTACCGACTCAACACAGGTCTTAGACAAAACAGGCTAGGATTCCCCAGAGGAAAGCCAGAGAATTCCTGAAATTCTCAAGAGGGGAAAGGTTAGAGAAAGCAAGACCAAGGGAGATGGATTTATGTAAATAATGAACAGTAGTTTTCAATTATTAAAACCAGAAGTAGGCTGAGGGCAAGGGGAGAAAAATGACATGCAAAACCTATTGCACAATGATGTTTTTCCTGAGGGAAAGCCATTTCATAAGATTCAGAAAGGGGAAAACATGTTAGAAGTTAAAATAAACAGAAGCCACACACAGAGATCAAGTTTTCCAAACCATAGGTTCCCAAAATTAGACTAATAAATTAATGTTTGGGGACAGGAGTAATCATTCAAGTGGGAACTTTACACACAAAAAAGTCAATGGACTGCTTATAAATTTATTTGCTGGCTTGTGGAGTTGTTGAACATAATCCCAAGAGCTTGAACCTGCGAAAATAGTTGTGTTATTTGGCTGCTGGGCTGAATGGTTCCCTCCTTGCATTTTGGCATAAATTAAATACTACGGTAGGTGGGGCAAACTGTCTCTCTTTATTACTGGCACAGTATTGTATCAACACTTAAGTAGAACAGGCTGTATCAATGCCACACAAAAGTATCTGCTCTCTAGTCACATCATTCTCTACCCCTGCAAAAAAAAAAAAACCTGAGTTACTTCTTCCACAGCAGTGAAAGAGGTGAATTTGAATCCTAAGCTGCACCAAGAGTGTTAAGTTGTGGGTTGACATAGCAGACGACACAGCGGTTTCTCCAAAGCAGCTCTTTATTTTGTAAGCTGGAATAGAACTGACTGCAAACAGCTCAGCCGGCCTGCTTTTATAGGCAGCCGGCTGTCAACATTGTAGCAACAACAACCCAGAGTTTCCCGCCTAAAATAACTGACGTGGACCTGAGTGAAAACTATCTACAGACCTGAGTGAAAACTATATACAGTATCCCCCTGCTGGCCCAGGGTGAAACTTCACTACATAACAAAGAGGAACACTTTCCCACTCCAGCTGCAATTGGTGGAATCCCCGTGCTGAATCCTGTGGGTCACTATTGCTCAGTATATTAGTTGGTGCTTTGGACTTTGGGAAATCAGAGGATTGTGCCTTTATCGTTAGGCACATTATTAGGCCATGCCTACAAGAATGAACTCAATATTAATTCCAAGCTTTCCATCCCATTTCCACTCTGTGCTGGCCTTCTTCAATCAGGTTCCCTTCAGAAAGGTTGCTCTAAATGCAGTATGCCTCCAAAGGTAGAACAATGCTGAGTTACCCACAGTATAAGCAGCCTTCTACAGATAGCAGATTCCTTCACACAAATACACAGTATAAGACAGACAGACAAAAGGAGATGAAGCACAGCAACTGTTCTTCCCTTGTACTGTAAGAACAATTCAGACACAAACTACTCAAAGGAGTTTGCAAAATATATCTTGTTTCAGGCTTTTGAGGAAATCCTGGTTAGTCATTTATTCTGCCACTAAACTGAATTATGTCAGAGGTTTTCAACCTTTTTGAGTCCACAGCTCCCCTGAACAACTACATTCTTTCTGCGGCACCCCTGTGGGGCTCAGGAGCCCAGTTATGCCACCCCTTGCCTGCAGAGCTGGCAGCTTCTCACCCTCTTTCATGGAGTGTTCTCTCAGCCTCCTCTCCTCTCCCTTCTCACTGGGAGTCCTCTGAGCAGCTGCAGCTGCCACCCCTGATCTCTGAGCTGTCCCCTGCTCTGCCCCCAAAAGAGGTGCCTTCTCACACTGCCCTACAGGGGCCTGGGAAGCACCCCCTGGCTAGCCCCAGAGCACCATTCGCCTGGGGAGCTGGTAGCTGCAACTAACAGCTGTGCAAGCTTCTGGGAGGGAGAGACACAAGAGGGTATCAGAGGGAGGGAGGGAAGGAAAGTGGCACAGAGGCCAGTGTTGCTCGAGGCACTCCTGATTATCATTCAAGGCACCCCAGGGTGCCATGGCACATTGGTTGAAAACCGCTGAATTACTTGACTGCTTAAGTTCCCTTCTCTTACAAACATTTGGGGGGAATAGCTTTGTCAACTGTTTAGTCCTACCCCACAATATGGACCAGTTGCACAGTCATGCGACAAGCAACGAAGCAATGAATAAAATTGCCTTGAGAATCAGTAATGCCAGGCAGAGTAATCCAGACCTCTGAACTGCTGTGCTGGAGGGGAGTTGGAAAAGGCAGAGTCCCTCCTGCTCAGCTCTGCTGACTTCTGCCATGGGGAGAGCTCTGCCATTGATGGAGAAGCTCCACAGGTGAAGCATGCAACAAGGTACTTATTAAGAGAGTGGGTGAGTGGAAGCTGCTGGTGGTGGCGGCGACAGCTATGCCATTCTCACCAAGCCCCATTGCTGATAGTCAAGAGATGGATTGCCTCCTAAGAAAAACGTATGCAGAGATTTTCAGTCACAATGCAGAACACTACTTTTTGCATATTATGTAGCATACTTGATAAGAACACAAACATATGCTTTTAGAACCAGGCAGAAATATTTTCTTCGACAAAAAGTCTTTTCAATGTATTATTATAATCAACAAAGCAGGAAGATCCAAATATAACTTTCAAAAACTAAAAGCTGATTTCCATCCTCCAGAATCAACCTGAATTTAAGTGTGGCTAAAAAACCGTAGCTCCTATTTAAAGAAATATTGTCTATATTTCTTTCTTACTTACTTTGTAATAAAAAATAACTGTCTGTTTCAACAACAGGAAAGTGTAGAATGGTGAACTGCAGAGCCAATGTGACCAAAGAGTATTGTTCATTGTTAGTGCTCTATATATGTAATTAAAGCTGCTATACTCAGTAGGACTTCTGAGTAGCCATATACAGGATTGTGCTGTAAAATACACAGGCAGTGTGAAACTTTCTATGGTCTGAAATGACTGCTTCAAGTGAAGATGTGATAATGGGTGCTCCTAAATCCAGTTTTGTCACTGGAGGTGCAGGTGTCCTCATTGGCTAGGAACGCATTTTACTAGCTTCATCTGCTACGACAGCTATGGCCATTCCTGGAGTGTGATAGCTTGAACACAGTTATTTATGCTTCAGTAACCTCAAGGTTGGATTACTGCAATGTGGGGCTACCCTTGAACTTTTTCTGGAGGTGCAGAACAGTGTGGCTATGCTGCTTGTGGGGTCAAACTACCAGCAGCATATTATACCTTGTTTGCATAATTTGCATAGTCTTCATAATCCAAATCACCCAAAATCATGGTAGAAAGACAAATGTTTTCTAACTAGGCATCCAGGAACACTCTGCATTGCTACTTAGTCTATGGTGCTGTTTTGTATCTTCCTAAAACAACAAAATCTGTTTTGTATCTTCCTAAAACAACAAAAGAATCATGCTACAATTGTTACTAAGAAAAGATCACAATGAAGTTTTCTGTTGTTAGCAAAAATGGGTTAATGATAAACTGCCATTCCAATACAGTATTAATTCTTTTTAATGGTACTAACAGAGTAGCCATGAATAGGTAAATGCTATGCATTCATGTATTATCTTACCCCTGTAGTCAGTGTCTGCCTGCTGCCATCACACACCTGTCCTAAATTCTTGGCTACCCTTTACTATCCATCACACACACTTTTGCAAGTACAAATCAGGGACATATTTGGCACAATTAATAAGTTGAAAGAAATATATCAACCTGGCAACTAGCAACCAACTCAATATGGTGTGTGGGAGGGGAAGCCCCATTACACCAGCGTAAGTCCTTCAGGCTTCTGCTAGCAGGATCTCTTAATGGAATCTGGTGCACTATGTTTCTTTCTCCTTTACAAAATGTACGGTACTCATAAGCACTTCTCAGCAAGTCTGTGTCAAGGGGTTTCCCGCATTCCCTGAGCCACCCCCTCCCCGCTATGAAATTACACCCAAGACTGTCTACAGAAAATCACTTAAGATTGCTTTATTACTTTAATTGTTGAAGACATTCCTTTGATCATGTGGAGTGATGTCATTTGCTTCAAGTATTGTGACCAATCCCTAATTTCAGGGCAACAGGCCCTGTGACCTTTAAATGTAAATATGAATTTTCTAATAGTATTTTAAACACTGAAAACTCTTTTTCATTGATAATACCTGACATCCAATGTTAGCCATGCTCAGAGCAGATTCACTGAAAACAATTAACTTCAGCAACTTATATTCATTGCTTTCAGTGGCGTGACTCATCAAGTATGACTTAGTTTTTTTAGGTCCTCCCCATATCTTGTATTATTCTGCATCTAGATTTGTTACGGAAGAAGTGCAAATGAAACAGTAACATTTTACTGAAAACAATAATACAGAATAAGTGGTTAAAGTGGTTAAATAATACTCCATCATTATAAAAGTGATTTACCAATTCAGTGACAGACTGTAACAGAAGTGCTTTTAGTCAGTTCTGTTAAGTTAGACTGCACCATATTTCAGTGTGTTCATCCAATAATATTTTTAAAGCATTAACAATAAGCTTTTTTTATTGCTGATATCAACTTACAAAAATGCAAAAATAAAAAACCACCCAAAACTATGTTGCTATGTAGTTGGTCATAAATTATGTTGACATTTTCCTCAATAAATTGCTTTTGGATGTTTCCCTCTCCTCCTCAACTGTTTAAACAGATCTTTGCAGGCATATATTTTTCAGTTTTTCAGTTTACGATTATGACAATAGCAGCTGCAAGTTCTCTACATACCAATAGATCACAAGTTCAAGGTCATTCCTTATTCTTTCTCTAGAAAAGTGTCAGCTGCAGATTTCAATATGGAACAGTACTCAAAAGTCATTGATTAAGCCAAATGGAATTTTGAGAAGCCAAGAAACAGGAAAAGAACAATTCTATCCTTGGGTTACACCTGCTGAGTCATATAGGATTGGTCCTAAATCACAGCACAAGCACAATGATTCAAAGGAAACATTGTGCTGGGGTAGAAATGAATTTGTGCCAGCCTTACTACAAGAGACCACCACCAGCTTACTTGATACTCTAATAGAACTCCAGCATGACAAGGAGAAAAACTGGTCAGAGTTGAAAAAATAGCAGGAGAGAAGTGGAATTTAGTTAGAATCCTATGATCACTTAGGGGTCAGTTCAAGTCCCAACTAGATGTAAAGCTACACCTTCAGAAGACATGGTGATCATTAACAACATCCACCTAGGTCAGCACCAACACTTTGAATTGTGCTTGGAACTGTACTGGGAACCAATGGAGGTCTTTCAAGACTGGTGTTATGTGGTTTCGGTGGCCGCTCCCAGTCACCAGTCTAGCTGCCGCATTCTGGACTAGTTGTAGTTTCCTGGTCACCTTCAAAGGTAGCCCCACACAGAGTGCATTGCAGCAGTCCAAGTGAGAGATAACTAGAGCATGCACCACTCTGGCGAGACAGTCTGCGGGCAGGTAGGGTCTCAGCCTGCGTACCAGATGGAGTTGATAAACAGCTGCCCTGGATACAGAATTGACCTGCGCCTCCATGGACAGCTGTGAGTCAAAAATGACTCCCAGGCTGTGCACCTGGTTCTTCAGGGGCACAGTTACCCCATTCAGGACTAGGGAGTCCTCCACACCTGCTCGCCTCCTGTCCCCCCAAAACAGTACTTCTGTCTTGTCAGGATTCAACCTCAATCTGTTGATTGTGCAAAGGGATTCTTTTGTGATCATGCAATATAATTAAAGTAGATGAAGGGCTGGTGAATAACACTTGTCTTACAGGTAACCTGCCACGGGATCCTGAATATGAGGATGATGATGATGATGATGATGATGATGATTACCCAGCCCATTTATGCCCACTCTAGTAACTAGCAACAGCAGCTTCACTGCTACAGCTGAGGAGGAAAAGGCAGGACACTCCTGCAGGGAAAGAGGTTCATGAGGGAAGAGGAAAACTTGCATGTAGAGTGTGACCCTTGCACATCCTTTATCCTCCTCCACACACAGGTGTGTGAAAGAGAATGTAAGCATTTGTGGCCACAGATTGTGCACTAAACTAAGAACTCTGAACTAGTAGAAGTTTCTACCACACAGAAGATACAGGGATGGTTATACAGCATTTACTAGGGGTGTCCCTGATTCCCCAAAGCCCCCACAATGCATCAATGAATGCAATGAGGAGAGGTGGTATAAAAAAAAACAAAATAATCAATCATCCTTGACTTCTGTCAACTTGATGCTTTTTACACAATGGCTCAGAAACAAAGGAATGGCTAAAACAGCAATACTTAACCCAAGAGATATCCAGCACACTAAGTTTTGGTTACATAATTTGAAGTTTATTTCTTGAGAAAGTCATCTTATTCTAAGATATATTCCCAACCAAAAGGCTTGTCTACTTGAACATTTACAGAGGCTGAATTTAAATGGAGACATATTTCTCAAAATAGTTTCTCTAGTTTGGAAATCATTAGCAAGTTTTAATTCCTCTGGCTATATTCAGACATAAAGATTTGCCTTTGCTCTGAATTCCTAAACTGTTGGCAGAGAAGAGCTATCATCAATGAGAGTGTCAAGGAGTTGTAGTACTCAGTTCTTGATGCAGCAGGTTTGAGAACAAGTCCAAACTAAGTGATGCTTCAGCTCAGGATTTGTAGCAGAAGCCTTCAGAAGCCTAATTGCTTCACTTCACACCTGATCACTGCCAGGCTTAAAAAAAAGGTAAGGGACCCCTGACAGTTAAGTCCAGCCAGGAAAGACTCTGGGGTTGCGGTGCTCATCTCGCTTTACTGGCCAAGGGAGCCAACATTTGTCTGCAGGCAGTTTTTCCGGGTCATGTGGCCAGCATGACTAAGCTGCTTCTCGCGAGACTAGAGCAGCACACGGAAATGCCATTTACTTTCCCGCTGGAGTGGTACCTATTTATCTACTTGCAATTTGACGTGCTTTCAAACTGCTAGGTTGGCAGAAGCTGGGACAGAGCAATGGGAGCTCACCCCGTCACGGGGATTCAAACTGCTGACCTTCCAATCGGCAAGTCCTAGGCTCAGTGGTTTAGACAATGTGGCATATGGTACTCCAAGGACTTCAGTAGGTATTGCTTGGGGGTGAATTAGGGATGTTATATTTTAACATATTTTATCACAAATTAAATGCATGCTTTATCTAAATATGCACTAAGTATACATTTTGGTATTTTTTTTTAAGCTGAGAACTGTATTGCAAATATTAAGGTGTGAAATCTGAATGATAAATGGGCTCTTACCTATTTATTTGCTTGTGGGATGAGTTAGTAGATTGAATTGCTTAAAAATAAAGACAGTTTGTTCCAAATGTGCACAGAAGATGAGTGTATGTTGAACTTGTGTAGGTAGAAGTTGAACTGTAGCATGTGCTGCAGGAAAAGCAGGGGGAACCATTTGTGGAAAATGGAGAAGATGCTGAGATCAGGTTCTCTTTCATAGTGAAACCAACTGGTGTTTGGCTTTTACAGTAAAAAGCAGTGGAGGGATATGATATAGTGTGTTGTCAGTTCATCTTACAGTGTGAAGAGTTTCTCTAGTGAATGTGAGCACATGCTGACATAATGGCTGCTTATGAATGTGAAAGCTCTTAGGCATACATGAAGCTTATACGCACACATACTCTTCGTGCTCTTTTAGGTGGGCCTTATCTACACTCACAAAGTGTTCACTAGTGGAACTTTGTATTGGGACAATGAGAGCTATCCAGAGAACCTTAGGTGCACCAAAATATAACTTAAGAGTCCAGCCCCGTGAAACGTACTCAAAACAACCTTCAGTGAGTCGTTTCTTTCCAGTTAGCAAGCCTGGGATTGCAGTCCTGCACATTAACTACACCCATGGAGAATAGAAAACAAAATCAAACTTTTATGTATTACTGTTTCTGATAACTCTTATAATTTCCTTACATATACAGATGCTGAAAGTTGACTACACTCCTGAAAAGTAAAAGTTCAGATATCTAAGACTCAATGATTTAAAACAACAACAGAGGAGAGATCAAGCTCCATCTACCTGTCAAAGGCGATACTACAAACCTTGACATTGTTAGGAACAGATCCCAGATGATGAATAGCTGCCCTGTTTGTGCATGCCTTTATCACCAGGGTTCCCTCCTTCTCCGAGCCCTTTCCTGTAGTATTCATGCCAACTTGGAGAATGGTAAACAGTGTAAGAATCTGAAGAACTGAATTGCTTTGTTTTGCCTAGCTGTCTCAAAATATTAATGGTGCCTGGGAAAGAAATGTTTATCTGAACTTCTGTCATAACTATTTTTGATAAACATGGTCTTTGTTTTATCTGCTGACAAATGCAGTAAAAGGTAATTCTGAGCTTATGACCTCAAACTGCTCTGATAAGAAAAGCTGTGAAGACAATATTTTGACTTGAGTGCAGAGTTAGCTCAGGGCATTACACAATGATGCCTACATTCCAAAGAATGATATGTTATATGTTGCACAATCCTATTCATGTTTTCTTGGAAATATGACCTACTGTGTCAATGGAGCTTACTTCAAAGTAAGTGTATTTAGGACTGACACCGTAAGATATGAATGCTCCAGCACCTACTATTATGTAGTCCTGCTGTCAAAGGAATGGCATGTTTCACTATGATGTTACAAACTTCTTTGATAATTGAACTCTAGCTCTGCTTTGCTGCTTCTTCTATACACAAACAAACAAACAAACAAACAAACAGATAAACACAAATATTTCACATACAATACTAACACCAATTACAAACATTAAAACACCCTTGTGACTTTCCTCCACCAACATTTGTAGTATTATTGTATTTCACATTGCAATTTACTGTATATGTTTGTTTCTTAATTCTCTTAACTTACTATCGTTTATTCTTACTCAACTTTACAAGCATTAATCCAAACATATTATTTTTTGTGCAGTGTTTGGGCATACAATCTTCAAACCATTTCCATTGTAGTCTTAATTTCTTATTTGATTGATACCTTACTACTGCAGTTAGTTTTGCCAATTCTGCTTTGCTTCTTTACTTTGTAATGTTAACCACATCTTGTATTCTTTGAGCTTACCAACAAACTTTGATTTTGAAAGATAGCGGAAGCAAGAGTTTGCAAGTCATGTTACTGACAACAATATTTAAAAGAGTAGTCCCATATTTCTGGGAGGTTTTTTTGCCTCCATATCTTTGCCCTAAGGAAGCAAAGCAATTGCCACATATATAAGGCAGTGATTTTTTATGATATTACTTTCACCCTGCCTTGTCAGTTTCCTTTGTTATTAAAATATCCAGTGAGAGAAACTGAGATGCACGTTTGCCTTTATTTCACGTGTGTACATACAATACATACATCAGACCCAAAATGTATGTGGGGGTTACGTTCCAGGGACAGCGCATAAAGCCAAAATCACATATAGTGAAAACACATTGGGTGCAATGGTAGGTGAGATTGCCAAAGTCTTTTTTCTCTGTACACCCACCCAGTTTCCATTTAAAAAAAAAAAAAATTGTTGCCAAGCACGTAAAGCTGAACGCAAACAAGTTAAATGCATGTAAGTTACTACTGTACTTTGGCAGACAAAGCTATTACCAGGAAAGCACAGCAGCAGCACTCCTTTATTCTTTGCTCCATTTGCAATGTATTCATCCTTTCCCTTCTTGTCCCCTTTTCCTCCTCAGTACCTCTGGAAACCAAAGTTGTTGCAATGGAATCCATTGTTAGAGTCAGAGACACGGTGGAACATTTTTCTAACTTTTGAAGTGTGGCACCTTCAAAAGGGGGTCAAAGAGAAACTACAGAAGATTGGTGTGAAGCCATGGAAGGGTTGTTTAGTATAAGAGTGTGGGCTCAAATTCACTTAACAAATATTAGTTTTCACCCCTCAGAGAGTCTCACCTGCCTTTTGTTTATGCAGTCAACATGGTTCAAGGCTGCCAAACTAAGGGTTCTTCCCGTTAACTTTTCAATGTATGCATCTCCATACAAGATAATGTGGTCAGTTTTGTATTTGTGGCTTTGATTATAACAGTTATAGAAGTAGAATGGCACTTATTCCAGAATGTAGTTCAGAATAACAGAGGGTGAGCACTCTAAGCAGGGTAGACCTGCTGGGTATCTCCAAAGTGGCTTACGCCACTAGGTCACTGGCTCACACCTTTCCATAGTCAGATGGAAAGCAAATTCTGACCCCTAAGTGAGCTCACTGATGCTGCAATTCCATACATACTTGTTCCCAGTGAAACATGGAAAGGATTAGGCTGAACTGGTTTCAATCTAATGCAAGTGCATAAAATCTTGACTAGATTGAAACTGGACATTTAACCATTTTCTGTGTTCTGTCCCACCTTAACAACATTTGCACACAGAAGTGCAAGAAGATCAAAGGTACATTTCAGCGTAATGTGTGGAAATGGTCTAAGGCTGCAATCTGATGTGTGGAAATGGTCTAAGACGAAGCATGCTTACCAGGGAGTAAATCCCATTCACCTCAGTGAGATTTACTCCTGAGCACAAGATTATTCTGTATAAGTCTATGGCTGGCTGTAACATTACAGAGCAATTCTGCCTTTAGTGGCTGTTTCACTGCTGGGCAGGCAGGAGTTATCCCTTTGATTCTTCACTCAAAAGTCACGCCTGCCAAACAGACTCCCAAGAACAAAAACAAGAGCAAGGCCAAGGCCTAAAACCTTAGGCCTTCTCAGAACTTCTTCAACTTCACAAGAAGCTGCTAGCCCTTGCTCTTGTTTTTTGTTCTTGGGAGTCTGTTGCTCTTGGCATGACACTTGGCAAGAGCAAAGAATGAAAAGGTGAACAGGCAACGGAAAAACTCCCAAGTGCCGATACAACTGCTCTGTAAATCCTGCTCAGACCGCTGGCATTTCACATTTGAGGGTGAAGCAGAGGGCTTGCTTTTGTGGAGATCAGAGGGAGATGAGTTCGGCTTACATACTGATGGAGAGGGACAGCAAAACACACATCTCTGAGCCTCAGCCATAGCATCAGCCGCAACACACACAAACTCACCCACCCAGACCCTGCCCCAGTCCTTTAAGCCTAAATGGATGAGCAATTTGGTCCCTTCGGTTTTCTGTGAGAGGGGAGAAGCCTCCTAGTAGAGCGGATCTTCCTCTCATCGAAGTCCACCCCCAGCCTAATTTTAGACATGCTTACTCCTAATGACTTTGGTGGAGCTTCCTTTCAACTAATCTCCCCAAGCCAGGATGTTCCTGAAGTTCTGGCGCTTTCCTACCCCGGGGCTTCATTGTCTGCGCCTAAGCTCAGGAGGGAAGGTTGAACCCAAGGCCGCCACCCACCCATTTCCACCCCCCCCCACCCCCCGCTCAACGAACCACTGGCTCTGCCTCAACTGTCAAGATAAATTGCCTCTGGGCATCTGCAGAGCGCGCTGGCCTTGCCCTCCGCGCATTTCACTGCCCTCCAAACCCAGCAGCGCCCCCAAACCCCGAGCAGGGCCGAGGAAAGTTCCCCAGCTACGAGGATGCCCGGCCGGCCATTTCTGCCGTCGGGGGTGGTGGTGGGGGGGGGGGGTTTCTCCAGCGCTTACCTCTCCCCCAGCTGCCCGTCGCGCAGACCCTCTCACTCCATGGCGGCGGCAGGAGGTCGACCCCCGCGCTCTGGACCCGGCCGCCTCCGCGCCTACTAGCGCTGCCTCCCGGAGTCAAGCGCTCATTCCGGGCGGGCGAAGAAGCGAAGTCGTGGCCCCTCAGCGCGCGCGGTGGATGCTCGCTCGGGCGGGTGGCGGGACGGACGGAAGACCACGGAGCCGCGCCGAGCGGCAAAGGGGCTTTTGCAGGCGCCTCAGCTCCGCCAGAGGGAGGAGACCGCAACGTCACCGGAGAAGGGGGAAAGGGGCGAGGAGCCCCTTAGTCCCACCTCCCACCCGGATCCCTTTCTCTGCTGCTGCTGCTGCTGCTGCAGTTGTTGCTCCTCTTTTGCAGTTGAGGCGTCGCCCGCGCGCTTCGAACTCCTTTGAAGTTGTTTTCCCTCCAAAAGAGCAAGCGCCCGGGCAGGCTTCTCTGGGTGACTGAGGCCGCGCAGCGCCTCATTTAGTCAGCCCCTGAGGGGACGGCTGGATTTGTCCCCCTCCTCACCCCGCGCTGCCTTGCAGAGAGGAAAAAAGCTTCCTCCCAACAAGCGCCTCCTCCCCTCCCTTTGGTAGCTGGGGATGTTAACACTTCTACAGGCCTATAAGATAACTGTTTTAAAGTGCGCGCTCAACACAAGAGCTCATTCAGCGCAAAAGTCCCCCAACTCCTCTGGACTGACTTTCCTGTACAAGCACAGGCTTTTCTGAATGTTTGTGGACCTCCCTCCCCCCATTTATTTACTCGCCCTCTGTGGAGAAAAGCGCCCCTCAGAAGTCAACAACAAACAACCTTCCCCTGATAGGAAATAGGATTGCCGTCCTCCTCCGGGGGGTTGTAATTCAGGTGAAATCAGGGGGGAGATGGAGCATTCTGACTTCAAAGGGCAAGATGGTATCTCCCTCCCTGTTTTCTACACAGAAGCAGGTCAAACTGGCAGCTGACTCTTACTTCAGTGCTGGCAAATGGTGTCCTCCGCTACTTGAGGGGAGAAGTCTACCTTAGCGAAGGCTACCTGGCTGCACATACAGTTCCACACTCCCAACACCTTGCCACAACTGACATCCATCTGCCCAGTAGTAGGCAATGATTCACCCCTACGGCCAAGCTAGTCGGCTGGCAAGTCTTTTGCCCACGTGTCACTTTCCCCACACCCAAATGTGGTATATGGGAAGGGGTCGGTGAGTGGGAAGCATCCATTTCCATAGCCACCGTTTGACCCATAGCCTTCCTGTTGCTGACATGTACCATGGGTGCTCCCCACCTCCAAGCCACATGATAATGATAATGATAATGATAATAATAATAATAATAATAATAATAATAATAATAATATTTATACCCCGCCCATCTGGCTGAGTTTCACCAGCCACTCTGAGCAGCTCTGCAACAAAGAATGCTGACAAGCTGATCCTATGGATGTTTATGCAGAAGCAAGTCCCGCTAACTTCAGCTTACTAATTTGTTTCATGCTCATCGACACCAGTAGATGACTGGTGCTGTGAGATCTAGATTTCATGTTCAAATTTCAAAGTGGAAGCATTTTAGCAGCATAGATGTGGAAAGACGGTACTTTGCATAGACCAGGGAGGACCCAGGGCGGGTTGCTTGCTCCAGGTACCATACAAACCTAGTTTTAAAGGCTTTTAAAATTTATGTGCATAGCTAAGTCCAGAGGTAGTACCACAGTACCAGATGCTGGGCACAAAGAACAGGAGAAAGGATATTGACCTCCAACAGGTCCTGATGAAAAGACAGACATGGATGTGGAAAGAATAAAATGAATTTGGGCTTTGTTTTCCTCTTACCTCTTTGCCTCCTCTGCCGTGACCATATTTCAATATAGAAAGTTGGATATAAATTTTAAAAAATGACAAATAATGTATCATTAGAGACGCAAAAACAAAACAAAACAAAAACAGTTTCTACTACTCAGTAGTAGTATCTTTGCAGTTTCTTATTCTAGCCTATTTCTGGCTTTAAGTGTTAAAACAAGTTCGGATAGGAAAACAAACTGCGAGCCAGTGTAGCTGTTTGAACCGCAGTCTTATCAACTCATTTAGACAACTAAGTAGCCTGTTTCGGTTTGACTTAAGTGAAGTTTATGGACAGTCTTGGAAGTCATCTGGTCTAACCTCGTGCACTGTTCAATAAAGCCACTGCAATGTGGGATGACAGAGTCCATAATTATTATTTGGGGAGCATCACCCACAATCAGAAGAAATGTGATTATTATTATCAGTATAAAAAGGAAACTGCTAAGTGTTATAGAAGAGAGTTAGCTACTAAGGCAGAAGATGCATGGAAAAGACTACAAAGCTGAACTGAGGAATACAAAGTGACTTGGAGAGGGAAACAGCCTAGAATAGGTATAGCTAGTTGTTTATTTTTTGCACTTATGCATAACTATTAAATTAAAATTAACTTTTCTCTACCCTATTTTCTCAAACTGTTTTATTACTAAACCCTTAAGTAAAAGCATTGTTTGTTTTTTAGAGGTAGGGATGGGAAATGGTCTGAGGTCTTGTTCTTCACCTCAGGCCTAGGTGTTAAACCACTTTATACAGTACCGAGTGTAGGATGGGCTGGTTAGTCCACAAGGTTAAAGGGATGCTTAGCAGAGCCAGCCAGAGAAAAATAAAGATACCCACACAGTGGTAGCTGTGAAATTAAGGAGGAGGAGTTGGTTTGGCTGGTTTGTTTGCTTCCCTTCTCTATCATGGTGCAGCCTATATGCTGCCAGACCTAATAATATTTTATACTTCATACAGACAGGGACAAAACAACAGGAAAAGTAAATAAAAATAGTAAAATGGAAGGCATGGCATGGCATTTTAGGAAAGGATTGGTTTAGACTGGGATAAAAAAATGTTTAGGTCACACAAACAAACCAAACTACCAGCTGCACAAACTCTTTTAAGCATTGCTGCTACTTAGATAATAAGCTTGCAAAGATCAGCAAAAAATAAATAAATGCTGAACAGCTTCTGATATCTTGTTGTAATATCCCTCCCCAAAAGTACTGTGGTTTTAAAGTCTTTCTTTTATTAGAAATAGATTTCTCAGAAGAATTTTTTTTCTATTTTCTTCTCATGCAAATTTATAGTTAGAAAAGGGGAAGCAAACTTCTAAACCACTAAATATAAACACAATTTGTTTTACACTGGTTTTTTTTCTTCAAGAAAAAGAATAGGTTAGTCATATCTTTCATATGCTTCTGTGTTGTGCATGTAAATGAGAGCCTGAACAGAGAACCAAAGTAGCCTGATTCAGTGAAGGTTCAGATAGTAGATTTTGGAAACTCAAATGGATACGTGTTTTCATCTTGCACAAGTTTTAAAAGGAAAATGCCAGGCAGCAAAAACTGAGGGAGAAGGCTAACTGATAACTGATAACTCTACTTCCCCTACTTCCTACCTCCTATTCTAAATGCACACTTATTTCTCCACAGTATTTGTCCTGTAGTTATTTCCTTGTGCTTTGTTGAAACACTATTGTCTGCTTTTCATGCACGAATGCAAGTATTTAAAGGCTAGGACCTAGCACCTTGAATTGAGTCTGGAACAAGATGATGTCCAGCAGAGCTCTTACGAGACTCCTGTTGCTGTTTCTGAACCAGCTGAAGCTTCCAGATAATTACCAGGGGCTGCCCCCAAATACAACATGTTTCAGTAATCCAGCCTGGATGTCTAAATATTTTCCTTTCATTTGTTGCCTATAAAATCATCACCTCAATTTATAGAGCTGTAAATGCAAGTAAGTTGCCTTATACTTTTCAGTCTTCTCTCTCTGTGTGTGTGTGATTCAAGCTCATAGTTGCATTGTGACCTAAAACTCCCAAGTCCTGCCTACTTTTTCACCATGCATACTCCTCATACTTTCATTATTCCCTGCAGCTTAGTTTATTCTGCCTTGCTGTAGATCCAAAATAGTGTTAAGTGCAAGGAAAGCCCATAGCAAGTTTTCCTTGAGGCCTCTTCTTGTGAAATTTAACCCACTGTTTTACATTTCCATCTGGGTTTTTTCTCTTTTTTTGGCTCTCTCTCTCTCCCACCCCTTTCCCGCTCTGTCTCGACAAAGTCTAACGAAGCCCGAGGCCAACAGTCAGTCAGTTGGAGCGAAATATCACAGCACATTTTACAGGCAGGAGTAAACTGCCACATCAGCAGGCTCAGTAATGGAGGAAGGTGAAAACAGTTAAGGAGTTCTGGCAAAAGATCCAACTCCATTCTGAAAGAATAACGTTTCAACAGCTGGCCTGTGATAGTCTGGATAAAAGTGTGTACTTAAGCATTGTTTCCTCTGAGATTCTCATTCTATGGTACTAAATAGGAAAAACGTTCTAAGGCAACTTCCTGCTATCTCACATTCAGTGTTTTTATACTCCTTTCATTTTGGCTGCTAGCTATTGGAAAGCTGAGAGATGCTGACAGGACAGAGCTGACAATTCCTAAAGCTGGTTCTCCCACTTAACCTTTCTATCCTATCCTCCCAAAGCAACTGTGTCCTACAGATCCTGAGAAAGAGGTAAGGAATATCAGTTTAAACCTCTTTCCAGCTTGGAACTGGCATCACAAGAGGGGAAGCAAACTGCAGGAGAAGCACCATTTACCTATTTGAAGCACACCCTATCACTCATCTTAAATCAAGCCCTATCTCATAACCTGAACCTCAGCCCTATCATCTCAAATCAAACTCCTATCTACGGTAACTCTCGTGTTCAGAAACTGCTCCTTTTATTCTTCCCCCCAAAGTGCTGTTCCTACCCACTCTGTGGCTAGCTGATTCTGTAGACGACCAGAGAGAGGCTCCAGCACTCTGGTGGAATTTCAGAGGGACTCCATCACCAGACTCTGGTTTGGCTCTTCTGTCCGTCACCATGGGCATTGCCATTAAAATGGTGTGTGAGTGCTACCTCATGTGATTGATTATGCGGAGAGGGACTTACCTCCCCTCCCCCATTATTTTATTCAAGTTGGTGCCCCTGGCAGCCAGGAAGGTTTGCATGGGAGAGGTGCCCCCAACCCTTTGCAGGCACAAACAGTATATAGAAAATGAGATCACATGTGACTGCCCCAATAGATAGCATCATTAGCACAAATAACCACGAAAGCACAATAAACAGGATGTCTGGAGGGGCCCTGAGGGTTTTTCTAAGATTTCAGAAAGACAACTCTGGGGTGTGACATAGAACTCTCGGCCACAATGTTTTGAAATCTGTTGATGGTTCAGAGGGGCAGGAAAGCTTTAAAAAGTAGTACAGTATCTATCAGCACTTCACTGACACAATGAGATTACATTTCCTGTGGCAGCTGCACACTGGTTTGTAAGAGCTCCCCAGCAAAACGGCATGCCAGCAACTTCTGTTAGAACACAGATATACAAATGGTGTGGCTCCTCACAGAGCTTTGTTTATATACACGTCTTCTGAAATAACATAACTCACTTTGGCCCCTGATCTGTTTAGCAGTCAAAAGGCTGAAGTGTCTTGAAAGAGAAGAGACTCAGTATAATTAGGGGCTCTTATTAAACTTCAGATATATCACTGTAAGATCTCCTTTTGTCTGGGGTCTGCAGAGTTGCTTGCTTCTTCTTTGAATTCAACATATACTGAACAACCTCAGAGAGAAGAATAAATTAATTGTCTCGGATATATATATATTTAAATTAACAGAATCCTTAAAAGTGAATGTCAATTTCGGTTTTCTATATTTCTCATATTTCCAGTCTTAAGTTCTGATCTGCACATTTCCACATCAGTTTGCAGTTTTTAAAAAGCCCTCAAAAATGTTCCTTAGAATTTTAGTGTGAATTTCTCCTAGTATACACAATTTTGTATGCAACTTTCCCCAATACACCCCCCCAAGCAATCTTTACTAATATAATGAGTTTAAATGAGAACTGACTTGAATTTATCCCCTCTCCCTGCTCAGAAGTAAATTCCACTGAGTTCAATAGGACTTACTCCGAGGGAGGTTGGTACAGGATTGAAGTTTTAATAATGGAAGTTGTTCTTTAACCAGCAGACAAAATTGGCAGAGTATGTTTTGAGCTGTTCAAGTCTGGCCTTGACATATTTTGTTGTAGACAAAACTTTTGCCTTAATAATTGCACAGCCCGAATATTTAATATACACATACACAGATAAACAGATTCAGATATAGATTCAAGACATCTAAATATCTCTGTGAAGACAACCCTTTTTCTTTTCCCCTAACAGACCAAGGAGTCTTGTTTTCTTATTTTCCCAAACCATAATTCTGAAGTGTGCAAGGCTGACTAGCTTAATACAGCTTAAAAGCATGAGATGATCTATTATAGCACCATTGTGGGCTTTTATATCCCATTTGTGCCGTGGTCATTTTGGGTGTTCTACCCTTTCATTTGACCAGGCAACCTAAACCATGAAAATGTTTAGAAGTGGTTAGCCTGGTTTTCATCTCTCCAGCAACATGTAATATGTGGAATTCACTTGTCGGGAGACCTAGGTTTGAACTTCAACTAGAAACAGCAGGAAGACCTTCGGCATGATTCTGTTGAAAATGCTTTTGTTCTAGCGCTGACAGAGCTTCAGATGATTGTCTCTGTGCATAATAACATCTGTTCAGGTTTCTGAAAGTCTCACAACCACCCTGGTAGCCTTGCACTGGAGCATTTGTTAAAGAAATGCTATAAGGCACCCATAATATCCTGACCAGATTTCCATGTAACTTGTACCACTTTATAGGCATACTGTAAGCAGACTTTTTTTTAGTACTTAGGACAGCTTGCTTAGGAACTGGTATATTTTAACCATTGTATAACAGCAAAGTTTTGAATCACAAGGAGAAAACCAAAGGCTATTGGACTTCTGGGAGTTAATTTTTGTTTTCCTATTCAGTTTTTAATAATTTTGTTTTGTTATTTTATACTCTTTTCTCCATAAGTAGTACATAAAACAGAATCCCACATTGAAATGGATTTTTCTGTCTTACCTCTTTGGCCCCTTAAGACCTGACATCTGCATTCTGATGTTTCACTGACTCACAAGAGCAATTTATTACCAGCAGGTAAATGGCTCAAGGGTTGAGTAATTTATAATGGAAGACTTCACCTCTGAATTCCTTGGTCATGTGATGGTAATTCAGGTCTTATTTCAATTATACAAACAGGTGTCCCCACAACACTTTGCTGTAATTAGGCTACCTAAGAGCTAAGAGACAGCAGAATGATGATGTGCAAATTCTTTCTGGTTCTGTACCCAGGGAAGATATTAGGCTATAAATTTACTTATATTCTACTGACTCAGGAGAGGCTTCATTTATATTTCTTTACACCAAATCTATTCAGGAGTAAGCCCTTTTTTTGTCTGATGTGATAAGCAGTAGGTTGATGTGCCAGCTTTAGAGTAATTTCCATGACTTGAAAGTATGCTGAAGGGTGAGTTGAGATGTGGGCTGAAGGACAAACTACACTTGATGCAGCAGACCCCTGTCTGGATCTCTCCATATTTTGGGCCCTTTCCTAAAATAAGTTCTGGGTGGGTTGGTGCGGGCATGCACACGTGCACAGGGATCAGGCCTGCAACGTGGAGAGAGAAAAGTTTCATACTATGCTAGCTTCCTAATGCAAACCCCTCCTCCCCAGAGCTATCAGTTATGGATGGGAAACACACAAGCAGTCTCTGAAGCAGGAGGTTCTCATAAGAAATGTATGTCCCCATACCACAGCGCCCATCTAAACTGGAACACCTGAGGCTTTTTTTTTTTTTTTTTAGGAGAAAGACATCAGGATATCTGGTTACTGATCTCCCATGTCATGCCTTATCTTTGGAAGCTGCTGCATTTTCTCCCGGCAGTGGTGCTACACTGCCTTTAACAGGGATGCTACAAGCAGAACATGTGCAGACTTCCCTATCATATCATTTCCACATTGGCAATGAGATGCATGTGTTATTTTTCCATGTATGGAGCAAACAACAAAAATGTTGTTTCATTTGTTGTGCAACCTGCTGTCTTGCCAAAGGCAAGGTGGTTCTTTTATAATGAGATTCAGAAGTGATACAAAATACACAAGTAAGTGAGAAGAGTAAAGATTTTATTCTAAAACAGCAAGCAATGTATACATCCCAAGCAAGCACTTAAATCTGCCACTTGGAAGCTCTCAAGAAGCGGTGAAGCGACTTCCCCAGGTAGCCTCAGTTTGCACGGCCCTGGGGCCGATCAGTCCGTGCACAAGCGTCAAAAAAACTGCCCAAACCGTCCAATTTTATAGATAGCCTGTTGGGCCTTCAAGACTGCTTATGTGCAGATCATCCATTAGCTACCCCCTCCCAATGCCTCACTTTCTTAAAACAATGTCCAACATCAAAGAAGGTATCCATCATTATCCTCTACTGATGAGGCAGCGGGGGGGGGGGGCTTCACCTCTTCCCAACGTTCTCACAACATCTAAGACTGTTCTCACAACATCAAAAAACTTAACAAGAGCGAGGGAGAGGGAAGGAACAGAGGAAGGAAGGGCTCAGTGTCAGATCATTAACTGCTCGATACATTTTGTCTTCTGGGTGCATTTCCCATACATCTACTGATGGATGTTCAGATTAGGTTTGGTAGACTGCCATCCAGAGATTTCTCCCTTGACCTTTGAAACTGCTGTGTAACAGGGAGCTGAGGCAGCAGGTGTAACATCTGCCCTGCCACATGGCAGGTGAGTGAGTGGGTGAACAAGAGCCAGGCCAGCAGATGATGTGGCTCCCTCTTCTCTGGCTATGCTGGGGGAATTTAAAGCTACACCCACATTCTTCAGGTTGTGACATAGCAACCCTAGTTCAGAAGACCAGGCATTTAACTAGACCGCTGTTGTCCTTGCAAGGCTTTCTGACAGCACATCTGATAAAATGCTTGCATGCAAGAAACAGTGTGGGCTTGGACACAGTGAAGCAATTTCAAGTCAATGACTTCAGCACACACCAAGACTCAACCCACTTCTGTCTGAGCATAACAGGATCTCAAAGTGGAGGAAATCAAGCCGTTGCTATGAATCTTAGTCTTTATTTTGTATCCTTTGAATAATGGACAATCATCAGTAATGAATCAGCAAGATTAATGATCACTGAATATTTTTTTATTGTGCTTTCAGGAATATGTGTTTCACCTTCCTTTTTTCCTACAAAGTTTTTGTAATAGAATCCAGAGCTTCTCAGGAATAAATAAACTTTATTCTGAACTTCATACAGATGAGCATTGCCAAAGCACATGGGAAGATTTTAGAAGTTATTATTTCAAGTTTATACAACCAGATCCTTGGACTTGTGATTATTATTACAGCAGATCATCCTTTCCAAAGGTGAACTAGTCCACAACAGGCTGCTTGCAATCTGGCATATCATGGTTTCTTTGGCTGACAAAACGGTGTACCGACAAACTTGCAATCTGAGTCTATGTCCTTTGAGTCAATATGGAACTACTTCCAGTCCTTGGGCTGGGGAAAACAACAGGTGATCAAAAGTGAAGAGGTCCTGGCATTTAAGGGCACCCCCACAGACAAACAATTGCTTGCACAGTATCAGATTTTCTAAGAAAATTCCTAACAGCCCAATCCTATGCATTCTTGCTCATAACAGCTGTACTGAGCTCACGGGCTTACTACCAAATAAGTCAATTCTATACCCACTGACCTGGGAGTAAGCCCAACTGACCTTATGTGAGGTTGACTTCTTCATAGATGAGGCACTGGATAGTTCTGTTAGGAATTTTGTCTGCTTGCAATATTAGAAACTGGCCCAGTTTGACAAACTCAGGACACCGTTCAGTCTACTACCCTTTGTTATGAATTGTTATTCACCACCAGATCTTCTAAAGAATAATACTGGTTCCTTTCTATGACAAGGACTGAGTGGTCATACTAGGGGGAAAGCGCACAAAGAGGTGATGTACACCAGTCCTTGTGGCTTACAAAAATGTGGAAGTAGAAAGTAACTCTGATTTAAATTAATGGGACCAAACATTAAAGCACTGAAGCTTATTTAGATTGTGAAATTATGGGCAGTTATTACCAGGAATCAGAGTCCCTCCACATTGTGGAGGAACGGCTGTGTACCCTCCCTACCATGATCCTTGAATCCTACGTATAACAGCCTTATTCACACACATGCCTTCCTTTTTTGAGTAGTTATCCTGCTAGTTGGACCTTCCTTGAAGGTCTGTATATGCACAGAGCTTTCTTGTGTCGTATATTGCTACAGAAGGTGTGTGCATGGCTGAGGGCAAGTGCATGCTCCTGTACCATGGGAAAGGTATATGATCTGTATGTGCGAAAAGAACTGTGATGGATGGAAGTTTCAAAGTGTTTATTATCGCATCATGAACTGAAAAGACAGCAGCAAATTCTGAACAGGAAAAATTAGAAAACATTATAGACCCACACTCATTACTCATCTATTATGGCAAACAGAAAACACTTAATTTCTTTTTTGGATCTGTTTGGGGTTTTTAAAAATGTATTGTTCAGATTTCATTGGTAAGCTTCTCAATTAGCATCTGACATATTCATTAACACTATATAAAGGCATCTGGATTTTCTTTTCCTTACATTTATTTGCTTGCCATTAGCTCACCACTTGATAATAATGATATTGGAGGTTTAGGATAGTAACCAGCAGTTATTGAGGTATTTGAAGAAAATCTGGTGAATCTATAATCCAGTGGTAAATCTGCAAGAAACAAACAGACCATTTCTTGATCAGGTATGCAGCTTACATCACATCTAAGAAATCTTTTTTAAGCTAGGAAGAGCAGTATTTTTCTTCTTTAAGCTCTTCATCTGTGTGCTTATTATTGCAAGCATTTAATCATATGATTATATATATGGCACATAGAGTTCATATGCTTGAGTATGATAATGGTCGTTGGCTTATCCACCAGGAATGCCAAACATTGTTTAAAAGAAAAGGTTTTCACGTGTGAAACTTGTATAAATAAACCTATTTTCTACTTTGTAAAGCATGTAAAGGTTCAGCAATAATAAAGAAACTACACATGCTAGCATTTCAAAGCAAAAAAAGAGAGAAAAACTCTATTTTGAACTCACCATTTAATGTGAATAAAAGTAAAGGTTCAGCAATAATAAACTATACATGCTAGCATTTCAAAGCAAAAAAAGAGAAAAACTCTATTTTGAACCCACCATTTAATGTGAATAAAAGTAAGAACAATATGATGTATTTTATAATTGTGGCTTTGTAATCTCTTTATTTTTATGACAATATGGAAAAGCAATAATGTGCAAAGTATTTTGAGTACTAGACTCTTTGTTGCTATTGGTGCAACAGATACAAGCTTACCACTCTGGAAATAGGGGGGTGGGAACCATGTACAAAGATAAAAATGCTGTTATTAGTTAGGTTGATACTGTGGGAAAGTTTTTAAAGTGCTTTTGTAATGTGCTCTTAAACAGTGTCTAGGGAGCACCTTCTGGAATGTTAGACAGGGACAGATTTCAAATGTGATTACATACAAAACCTAATGTAATTGTATACCTAAAGGGATGCTTACCGTGGCATAAAATTCTCCTTTAGATAACTAATGTCAACACATTAAAGGTAACTTGCATTCTTGCAAGAAAGGCTACATATCACACTAAATGCATAAAGTTAGGCATTTCACTCTCTGATTCCAAGCTAACTTCATAGGAATATGATTTACTGAATGCTATACATTAATGGGTTTCACTTCTTCTGTCATAAGGTTTTGTACTCTGATTGGATAGGAATCTATCCAATACGGGGAGATAAATATTCAGGGAGGATTTCAACATCAAGTTAGGGCATTTGTTTCGCCCATGAAAGCATTTTGTGGGATAGAGCAAGCCCTGTTGTTTAAATGGAAGCACTTTTACAGAGCCTCCACTGATGGGGCTCAGTAGTTCATTATCATCCACCCACCCTCCCTGCACAATCTCTTTTAATGTTGCCTGTGTTTTGCCCATATACCTTTTCTTTCATTGACTGGTTACACTTAAATCAGTATTACTATTCCCCACTGGACTGAAGATTGCTGCTTGCAAATAACAACTGATCCCCCAACATGTGGGCTGCACTCAACCACTTTCAAGGGTGACTGTATGCTCACCTTCCAGGCAAAGGGCTCCAAAAGGACCTCTGCAAACTGAGAGAATGGGCAGTAAATGGCAAGAACAATTCAGTGTGAGCAAGTGTGCATGATAGGACAAACTATCATGATTTCACATATACGATCAAGGGGCCAGAACTGGGCTTTTTAGTTTAGAGAAAAGGTGAGAAAAGGTGAGAAAAGCTGTTCTATTACTGCAAATTCTAGTGTTTCAATTTTGTTATGACAGGGAAGACGTCCGATCTTGTCTTTGGAAGACCCAACGCTAGAAGCTCACTGCTGAAAGAAAATACTGATCAAATTAACTTTTTTCTGATCATAATGATCATGCCTGAACTTGGAGAGTCATTTGGCAATTTGAATGCCACAGTTAAGATCTGTTTTTTCTGGAAAGTGGCTGGGGGGAATACACTTCCACTGCAAGCCACAGTTGTCAAGGATGAGTCCACCATCCAGGAAGTCAGTCCCACATGATAACACTGAATATTTGTTTTATTTAAAACATTTAGTCACGGCTATAAGGATGGCTTACAAATAAAACAGGGGGGGGGGGGGAGTTTAGAATGTTGCAACCTGCAGCTAAAATCCAGCCTAAGATGAGCACAATGTTACTGTCTTTTAATTGTCTATCTTTATTGTTTGTTATTCTTTTTGTGAGGTGTCTTGTAAGAATCTTTAATGGCAGGATACGGATAATGAAAAGAAGCACTGTAAAGATTTAAATTACAAATTAAATTAAGAGAAATTAATAAATTGCATTTTAAAAGTAAGTTAAATTAAATAAAAATAAATAAAAATGGGAAAATGTCCTGTCTCTTTTGGCAGGCAAGCTTCTTTCAGGTAAGGGTGTTCCCTATCCTGAGAATAGCCACCTGCCTGCTCCTGAACACCTATATAGTACTTCCATTGGTCAGGGGGTATCAACCAAGCTTTAAAGTTTTTGACATTTCACTGGGGAAGGGCAGCTGAGGTTCCTAACTTGGGATGCACCAACTCTAATGCTGTGTGGGGAGAAGAAAGGGCACAAGATGCTCAGAAAAGGCCAAGGAGCTTTGACTCCCTTCAGGATTCAGAGACTGTTATAGCCACTACTGCTTGTTTTAACGCAACTTTTACGTATTCTCCCAATTTGCATCTTACCTGTGAAACTGATGTTTAAATCATAAACAATATGAAACTTTTTAAAATTTTACATGTGGAAAACTGCATTCTTAGTTTACTTTTTATCTTCCATTTCTCAAGAGACAGAGTACCAGGTAATCAGAATGAAAACATATATTTTGTTATTATTGGTCAATCTGAGACAGCATTTGTCTAGACATTTCTTGGGGGGCGGGGCGGATAATATGCTTTTGTCTTTGGCTACAATTATTTGCGAAGAAACCCTTCTTATTTGAGGAGATTAGAGAGATTACTTGGTCTTAATATTCTATGGAGCTCCAAGTACAGCTCATAAAGGATTTACATTTCTGGGTTATCTCTTCCATTTGGATTAGATTATAATTATCTGATGAGTTACTTCCTTGAATGACTGACTAACCACTGTTTTGTTTCTGGGTATTCAATTTTGACAGAACAGCTTGTGATATTAATCTGTTTTAATGGTTTGCAAGTTTGTCAGTAGACAGAAGGGGGCCCAGCTCCAGCCTCTTGTGCTTACTGAACATCGAAATGCTTTTTGCAACAGCTTGGAGGTTGTTTGCAAATAAAACTAGCAGGGTAAAGAGCTCGTGTGTGTTGGGGGCAGTTCCTCTTTTGGCAGCTCTTGAACCAGCATCTCTTTACAATCTATTTCTTATAAGCTGGTACAGCAACATAGGGGTTCAGTTTGGGGCCTTGGCAGAAGTTCCTTGGGTGGCCACTGTGACTAGATGGGCCACTCAGCTGATTCAACAGGGCTACTCTTATGTTGTTGTGCCCAGCAGAAAGGGGGCTTAGATTGCAGTGCTACTTCTGAGTAAGCATGGTCAGGATTGTTTGGTAAGTTATCATGAAGACAACCAGGACTTATTATGTTTCTAGGTTTGAACAAAATTTGATTTCTAAACTTAAGAAGTCTTATCCTGGATTTGATTTTATTGCACAGGAAAAAGAAGAAGACTCCCAGAAGATGGGGTATAATCTAAGCTACATGAGATGAATGCAAACAGCTCTAATTTGTGTTGGAAGTGGGGTAAATTAAAATAAAATGTTTTTATTTTCTACTGCTGGTAGTCCTTCCTTTTGGAAGTCACTTTTAACATTTTTTAAAAAATGAAAAAAACCTTATCTACACCCTATTTTTTTATAAGCTATTCTTCAAAAGGGGAAAGAATCATTGTTGTTCTGTACTATAGCAGCAACTGTCACTGTGGTCTAAACCACAGAGCCTAAGGCTTGCCAATCAGAAGGTCGGCGGTTCGAATCCCCGCAACAGGGTGAGCTCCTGTTGCTCGGTCCCTGCTCCTGCCAGCCTAGCAGTTTGAAAGCATGTCAAAGTGCAAGTAGATAAATAGGTATCGCTCCGGCAGGAAGGTAAGGGGTGTTTCCGTGCACTGCTCCGGTTAACCAGAAGTGGCTTTGTCATGCTGGCCACATCACCCAGAAGCTGTCTGCAGACAAACGCCGTCTCCCTCGGCCTATACAGCGAGATGAGCACGCAACCCCAGAGTCATCCACGACTGGACTTAATGGTCAGGGGTACATTTACCTTTAAGTACTGGAAATAACTCTCATGATTATTCATTCTTACCTGCTATTGCTTCAATACTTGGGATTGTGATGGTGCTGTAAGCACTAACACATTTGCAGGACCACGTAGTTACTAAAGTTTCCTCTGTATCTTCCTTTCCTGAAATGGTATCCACAAAGAAAGAACCCCACTGTTTAGAAACAGAAGGAAGAGCTTTTGGATGGTGTCCCTGAAACATAAACAAACATGGATATAAATACAAGTCACACATGTGCTCTAATGCATGCATGCATGGAATTTCTGTATAAAATTGTTCTGAAATGAAGTGGTTGCCAACTTTGGTGCAGAAGCTACAAGAAATGCTCCAAATTACAAGGGCATAAGCCCTTGAGCTAAATGAATGCAATGCAACTAATAAATCTTCATCGTGGTAATTCTTTGGTTCTCTGAACACCCAAGGAAATTTAAAAGAAAAGAAAAGAAATCACCATGGGGATGATTTACTTTGTTTTGGCTAAATCCCCAAGCTTGCAGGTGTGGGTGTAGAAACCCCTGACTCTTGCATGGCTAGTGTATAGCATGTTGGACAAAGGTAAGAGTCACACCTATTGTTCCACCTGTTTTTGCCTCTGGCTCTGCCCACCACCAGCATGTGACTCTTGAAAAGTTGCCATGAACATGTGGCCTTCAGGTTGAACAGGGTTCCCCACCTTGGAAACTGAAAGCTCACAGAATGTATCTGAACCAGTAGTTTCTGTAAAATGATTACTGATACGGCTTAGCACCACCCACACCTTCCATGCAGGAGAGCATTCTGTTCCCTTGGTCAGAGAGTTCCATGGTCAGAGTTTTTTCATAGAAGAGAAGTTCCTGCACACATGGAACTTACCACAGCCCGCACTGGACCTTCCAGACAGTAGTTAATCTATTTACCTACTTCACATTTTTCTAGGTTAGATAATTGTGAGCGAAGTGCAGAAATATGTGCAGGGAGTCTAGTCATATACATCAAGGTGAGAGTACTGAGGCAGTTATAAAATTTTAGGCTTCAGGCAGATCAGGCTATATCATAAAGTCGAACAGCATTGGTGGCTATGAGGCAAAGGGTCCCGACCCCCCTGCAGAACCCCCACAGCTTTGGAGCTATTTGAAAACTGGATTCTGCCAGACCATCACACTGCATGTATCTGTAAAGACCAAAATTTCACTTTTTGGGGGATGGGGTGGCTTTCTTCTAAAATTATGTGTAGGTGTGTAATTACTGGTCTGCTTTTGTTGTTGCATTTGGTTACATTTTAGTGGTTTTCTTCTTGTCTTATTAATGACTGGTTATTAGAGTTTCAGTTGTATGTCAATATTTCATTAGAAGCTGCCTCAAAGTAAGTTACTCTGAAAGGCGAGATATTAATATTTTAAGTAAATGAAAATTGGGAGCATCATAATCAAATGCGACACCAGCTGTTTCTGCCTGACACTTCCACTGGCTGATTTTTGTACTTCCCTCACTCAAGATTAAACAGGGGAGGCTGATTGGGATAATTTTAAAATAACCCCAAAACTGTGTATAGGAGACAAAAGGAAATCCCTTTGCTAATTGGTCTTGCTAATTGGTATATTCCGTTGCAGGGATATAACTGTTATGGGCTGCTCTCCTGTGAAAAGGAGTATAATGAACTAACACCCCTGACCTATCCTAGCCCCACTCAGCTCAGAACCCTTTGATCAACCCAATTGGCTTCTCCTCTGCTTGCTTGCTGTCACTGGTGGTAGATATAGGAATTCAACACAAGCCTCTGGGGTAATTACAGAAGCTGCCTGGCTGAACTAAAGGTCTTTAAGGACAGACCATGCAAGACAGAGATTAGAGTGCAAAATCCAGGAAATGGATACCAAACTAATTCCCTTGGAGCACATGCAGGATTCCTAAAACTGCCACCCCTCCCTTTGTATGGTTAGAAGCAACTACCAACACCGTCATGAAGGCACAGGAGAAAACCCCTCTCCCTGGTGGTAACATTTGTTCTGAGTATTCTGAAAATATGAATACACGTGCAGTTTTTAAAAAGTGTTAGCAGCCTGACCTACATGAAGAACCTCTTATTTTGATTTTTGTGGGGTTTTGGTTGCAGTGTACAGCTGGGGAATAAATTTCTTTTTTAAAGGGTGTATTTGTCTTTTCCCCTGGGTTTGCCAAACACAGGAAGGAAACTGCCATTTCAACACATTTCCTCCCTCTTCTGACTTTGATGCGCTATTCTACGCTATTCAAAAACAAAAAAACCTGCATGACACAAAAGGCAAATAGTGTTATTATTATTAATAGTATTACTATTATTACCATCACTCACAATTTAGTAGCACTTTCAATGTATCAAGAGCTTCATAATCTTTTATTTTGTTTATTGTAATATAAGATGAGGTATGTAATTATCCCTAACTTATAGATGAAGAACCAAGGTCAAGGGAATAGACTCAAGGCCATTCAGTAAAATTAATGGATGAGTAGGAACCACACTGTCTCCTTATTCATGCCCTTTGCATCTTAAATCATTAAGATTCTTGTAACAGATCAACAACAGAAAAACTTTTTAAAATGGTTTCCTTTGCATTTTACTGTCACTATATAGGGGCATATGTACTGGGTCATGGTTTCGATCCCCATGTTGGGCAAAAGATTTGTGCATTGCCGGGAGTTGAACTAGGTGACCCTTGAGGTCCCAAATCTACAATTCTATTATTCTGATTAGTGCTTATTTGTGCTTGCAAGTATGGTCAACGCAACATCCCATACTGGGTGACGACTGTTGCTCAGAGGAAGTGCATCAGCTTCGCATGCACAAAGGCCTAAATTTAATCCTTCGTCTCTCCTGGTATGCCTGGGAGAAACTCCTTCCTGACTCCCAGGAGAGCTACTGCTGGTCAGTGTGGACAATACTGAGCTAAATGGGCTAAGGGTCTATCTTGATAGAAGCTTCCTGTGTTCCTAATGAAGAACATTGTTTTTCTGCTCATACTTCAGATTAATGATGGCAACTTCTTGGCAGCCCACCAGGGAATTGTTATACACAAATTCCATTGAAATGAAAACTCCAGGGTTCTTTCCAGCAGTGGCCCTCTGCTGGCAAAAGGCTTCCATCAGCATAATGGAAGCTGTTTCTCATTTTTATCCACACCCCCTCTCCCTCTCATGCTGTTCCAAGGTGTCCCACAATCCTCTGGAGCAGATTTGAAGGGAGGCATGTTGACCTGCCGGGAGAAGGGGAATGGCGAAAATCACCTCTCCTCCTGTTCTGCTGATAAAACACTCTACTGGATCAGAGTGCCTTCCGTCCCCAAAGGGACCCTACAGATACTTCGTTTCTAGTTAATTGCCATACAGCTTCTCTAATAGAATTTCCTGGTGGATTGTGCACCCAGTGAAGGTGAATATATTGACAGATTTAATAACGATCAAGAGGAAAAACAACGGGATTCTTTTCTTGGTGAAGATTAATAAACTATAAATGTAGCAGTGATCGACAAAAACAAAGAAAATGGGGAAAGTAGTAATTTGTACTGGGGGTTATCATTTCTGGCCAAATAAATGTTTTTGAGCTGAAACATGGGTTTTCAGCTAAAGGAGATAAGGAGATATGTATGTAAAATGCATAAATCTGATGCATATCCAAACACGTATGAAAGCACAACTGATCACAGACACCACCAACATGCATTGCGTTGTTTTAAGTGGGATGTGCTTTGGAATGTGCATTTTTAGGCACATTCCTATTGACATTCTGTCACAACTAATCTTGCTGAATTAGTCTTCAAAGTATTTCTAGATAAGAAGTTTAATACTAAAAAAATAAAAAAATAAAAGTCTAGTAGCACCTTGTTGTTGTTGTTGTTGTTGTTGTTGTTGTTTAGTCATTTAGTTGTGTCCGACTCTTCGTGACCCCATGGACCAGAGCACGCCAGGCACTCCTGTCTTCCACTGCCTCCCGCAATTTGGTCAAACTCATGCTGGTAGCTTCACGAACACTGTCCAACCATCTCGTCCTCTGTCATCCCCTTCTCCTTGTGCCCTCCATCTTTCCCAACATCAGGGTCTTTTCCAGGGAGTCTTCTCTTCTCATGAGGTGGCCAAAGTATTGGAGCCTCAGCTTCACGATATGTCGTCCCAGTGAGCACTCAGGGCTGATTTCCTTAAGGATAGGTTTGATCTTCTTGCAGTCCATGGGACTCTCAAGAGCCTCCTCCAGCACCATAATTCAAAAGCATCAATTCTTCGGCGATCAGCCTTCTTTATGGTCCAGCTCTCACTTCCATACATCACTACTGGGGAAACCATAGCTTTTACTATACGGACCTTTGTTGGCAAGGTGATGTCTCTGCTTTTTAAGATGCTGTCTAGGTTTGTCATTGCTTTTCTCCCAAGAAGCAGGCGTCTTTTAATTTCGTGGCTGCTGTCACCATCTACAGTGATCATGGAGCCCAAGAAAGTAAAATCTCTCACTGCCTCCATTTCTTCCCCTTCTATTTGCCAGGAGGTGATGGGACCAGTAGCCATGACCTTTGTTTTTTTGATGTTGAGCTTCAAACCATATTTTGCGCTCTCCTCTTTCACCCTCATTAAAAGGTTCTTTAATTCCTCCTCACTTTCTGCCATCAAGATTGCGTCATTTGCATATCTGAGGTTGTTGATATTTCTTCCGGCAATCTTAATTCTGGCTAGGGATTCATCCAGCCCAGCCTTTCGCATGATGAATTCTGCATATAAGTTAAATAAGAAGGGAGACAATATACAGCCTTGTCGTACTCCTTTCCCAATTTTGAACCAATCAGTTGTTCCATATCCAGTTCTAACTGTAGCTTCTTGTCCAACATAGAGATTTCTCAGGAGACAGATGAGGTGATCAGGCACTCCCATTTCTTTAAGAACTTGCTATAGTTTGCTGTGGTCGACACAGTCAAAGGCTTTTGCATAGTCAATGAAGCAGAAGTAGATGTCTTTCTGGAACTCTCTAGCTTTCTCCATAATCCAGCGCATGTTTGCAATTTGGTCTCTGGTTCTTCTGCCTCTTCTAAATCCAGCTTGCACTTCTGGGAGTTCTCGATCCACATACTGCTTGAGCCTTCCTTGTAGAATTTTAAGCATAACCTTGCTAGCGTGTGAAATGAGTGCAATGCGTGAAGAACAAACTGAGTTGGTCTCTAAGGTGCTACTAGGCTATTTATTTATTTTTTTAAAATTAAAATTATTTCGACTGCGTAAGACCAACACGGCTACCTACCTAAGTTTAATATTGTCACAGAATTCTGCTGTACTTATATCTGAATGCATGCACAGATCATAAAGTTATGATGTTTTGAATTTAACATAGGTGGGACTGGGATTACATGGAACCTGGATATTTAGCATCCTTACCTCATACTTTCCTTTCTTCTCCAAGGGTTCAGACTCTGTCTCTGTAGGCACCATAGAAGGGTCCTCTTGAAGCTCCTCTAAGATGAGGACAGTCTCCCAGTTACTATAGTGATGGGCTGACAAAATATCTGAGTGCATGCTGTCCCCAAAGTAAACAACCTGAAAGTGAAGCAGCAAGACAGTTGCATTCTACATGCAGTGAAAAGGCACAATGAAGCACAAAAGAGTTCCAAAACAACCAAATAAAAGGCATTGAAGTGCAATAGATATTTCTCTCCACCCTCCTCCCATTCCCACCGCAAAACTACAGTAGATTGTTATGAGGTGGCCTCTACATGGGACAGGAGAGGTTGGCAATGGCTACTGGCATTTCTGGAGCATCAGGCAGAGGGAAATTAGTCACTAAATTAGGATAAGGGAAGCTTATATGTGAACTTTTATTGGAAAAACGAGTCACATCAATCCCAGGTTTTCCTCTTTACATGCCCTTTGTAGAGATTTTATGCAATTAAAGTCCAAGAAAAATACAGAATAAAGAACAAACACTGTTAATTGTCATATCATGCTACCAGCTAATCTTGCAGATGGTCAGCATGCAGTCTGAAAGGCAATTTTCTTTGGCCCACCAAAGTTTAAAGGTTTGATATAAAACATTCCCCAGTTTCACTCACAAGGGGGGAAAAAAGCAAGCTTGTTTTCAAAGGTTATTTAAGTTGAATGTCACACATGTCTCTGGGTTGTTTTTTACCTGGCCACAAATATTGCTGTATTGCTAGTTAGCACAAATATTTAGAATAAAGCCTGATAATCTATGGCAGAGTCAAGATCTATGGTAAAATTTTCTTCATATATTACACTGCTACCACTGTTGTAAGTTATCAACTCTGCTGCCTCTGAAAAGTTGATCAGTTGCACTAATACACTGAATTCAGGCTGATGTTGAGAAAGCAGCTGCACAAAATGATGGCCTGTTATTTTACTTAATCTTCGTTTTTCTAAATACCTTTGGTTCTAGTTTGCCAGTCATCTTCTTCAGCAACTCATACAAATGGGTTGCATTACCTTGGGAGTACCAGCCAGGTTTGTCCAAGGATAAGAGGGCCTCTTGTTCCTCGTCATTCTCTGAAGGAACAAAATTTACCCCTTTTAGCAAAGACACAATGAAACCAACCACTCTTCTGGAACAACTGCTACAGAGAAACGTTGACCAGGCATAGCTTTGGGACTATTATTGAGTGATTTCTACATCATAACCAACACAATGCCTTTCCTCATTGCTTCCCGTTGTTGTGAGTCACCAACAACCACTGGCGGACGAAGGTGGGGGCGAGGGGAGCGGCCCACCCCAGGTGTCATTCCGGGAGGGTGACACTGCGGCTGCCCTTGCCCCCCAGGACACTTGGTGCTTGCTGCACACCCCCGGGACACTCGCCACTCACACCCTGGGACATGCACCGCTTGCTGAACACCCCTCCAACGTGCGCCATGCCCCCTGGGGCACACGCCAGCCATGCCCCTGGATGTACGCCGCTCCTGGTGCCAGAGCAGGTAGCTCCACCACTGCCAACAACCTCAGCAACTTGACTGATTGTGCAATTTATCTCAGAGAGACCCTTCATTCTGCTTGAGCCTTTTAAAAGATTCTTCATTGAAAACAAAATAAGGACTGCTGTATGATGGTATTTTCCAAAAATGTAAATAGCTCATGCAGAAGCTTGTGATGTTACATGAAGATTGGTCAGTGGAGGAACCAGTAGTTTTTCTTTCTTTCTTTCTTTCTTTCTTTCTTTCTTTCTTTCTTTCTTTCTTTGAAAGAGGATAAACTCTACATGGTAGTTATTTGTATTTTGTTCTGTACAAAACATCATGCAAGAGCTTAGTACTGGGTTACAGCAAGTGCACACATGAAGAGAAAAAGATGAAAGGCAATAGCATGACTGGGACTATTGCCAGGTTGGAGCAATGAAAGGACTAGCTAGGTTGTAGCAGGTTCATGTCCAGTTAGTCAAAGCAGTGGCAAAATGGACTAGAAGGACTGACAAGATGTGGGGATAAAGAGAAGGGCAGAATGGGAAGGCAGCAGGGCAGTCAGAGAGCCTGGAGGGCAGATGTGCAGACTAACAGGCAATGGAGAGAGACCCATGGAGCCACGCCAGGAGGAACTAAAAGACTGGCTGGAGGGGAAGAATCAAGTAGCGGCCTACTAGGACAATAAGGGCCCTTCTTCCCACATGCTGCAGCTTCACATAGCTCACCCCAAAGGGGCACCAGGTTTAAACAATGCATTAATAGAGAATTATCACTCAGATGTTATCTGCTCATTATAATGACAAAATTATAAGGTAGGCCACTCTGTGGAGCTAACAGATACACATGACTAGAAACCATTCATGTTAAGAATGCTTCCAAACACTTTATTTTTTCAGGTAACAATGCTGCAAGCTGCAACTTGCCGTGAGTGGCAGCCTCATTTTTGTATTGTGTATTTTACAATATAAGTCTGTAGGTAGATGCTCTCCCAAGAGCACATCCATAGAACAGGCCTGAGATGTGTCAGATATGGAGCCAAGAATAACAGGGGTTTGAAGATATTTGGCAGATGAGGGATCTGTGCAGGTTCTATAAACTGCACAGTTGTACTCTAGGTGGGGAATCATGTGTTTCAGCTTTTGTCAGACTACTTTCTATGCTTCTGGCTTAGCAATACAAACGCTAAACTAAAAGCACAAATTCAGGCTGCAATCGTATACGCACCTGCCTAGAAGTAAATCTCAAGGAATTAACTGGGAGCAATTTCTGCATATACACATGTAGGAATGCACTATCAAGTTCTTATTCACACAAAGTATACCCTGGCACAGAATCCATTCCACCAGGCAATAGGTAGATGATCTCCCTTCTTGTCTTAACAATCTGCTTCACAAGCACTTTCACATTTACACTGTGTACAAGGAAGAAAAAATGAAATGGTTTCAATTCCCTTCAGGGGCATGCCAGGTTTCCAACATGTGGTCTGTGTTAATGCTTTCACAAGAGTGGCCAAAAGTGGGTTCAACTAAGAATTCATTTACACAGTAGCATTTTTTTTAATGATAAAATATTACTTGCAGACAAAATATTTATTTGAGATGTTTCATAACTTGGACAAAAAGAAAGGAAATTCAAAGTTAGAACAGATGCTTTTTTGTCGTTTATTCATGCAGAAAGACTGTTTTCCTTTTGTGCTTTTTCGCATTAGCAAATCATCAGCAATACGGCCAAAGAAAGTTGTATTATTCTTAACTCATCATTTCTTGGTTTATTTCTTAGTTTGGTTCAAAAGCATTGGTTCCTTCTGATGGTTCTTCTTTGTTCTATTAATATAATTCTATTTTAAAACACTTTGTTGTAGGAAACAACAAAGTTCATCAAAGTTAATAAGAAAGACAATTGTTGCCTTGCTATTGTTATGTTGTTATATTGTTAAGATAGCAGAGCAGACAGATAAACCTCATATTTCAAAAGGATGGCATGTCCATAAAAATAGAATGTTATTATATGCAGTTTCTTCAAAGGTTTTATAATAAAACAATTCCTAAAAATGCTGATTTGTCCTCCTGCCCATGCCAAATCACAGTGACCATCTGTAAAAGCCCGCAGTTATATTCATTAGTTTCTATACAACCTAGGACTTTTAGAATACTGGCACCAGAAACTTTTGACTGCTCTTATGTGCAAATCTTGTAGATAAAAAACTTATATTTCAAAAAGAGAATTAAAGATGTTCATGCACAGGCAAACTAATACCCGCATGCACACGCATAACAGCCTTTATGTTTTCTGGCCTGCAGACACTCCTCCTCCTCCTCCTCCTCCTCCTCCTCCTCCTTCTGGATGGTGGTTAATGGATTGAGGCTAATGGACTGAGGTTGAATTCTGACAAGACAGAAGTACTGTTCTTGGGGGGACAGGGGGTGAGCTGGTGTAGAGGACTCTCTGGTCCTGAATAGGATAACTGTGCCCCTGAAGGACCAGGTGCGCAGCCTGGGAGTCATTTTGGACTTCCAGCTGTCCATGGAGGCACAGGTCAATTCTGTGTCCAGGGCAGCTGTTTATCAGCTCCAACTGGTACGCAGGATGATACCCTACCTGCCCGCGGACTGTCTCGCCAGAGTGGTGCATGCTCTAGTTATCTCTTGCTTGGACTGCTGTAATGCGCTCTATGTGGGGCTACCTTTGAAGGTGACCCGAAACTACAACTAATCCAGAATGTGGCAGCTAGACTGTTGACTGGGAGCGGCCGCCGAGACCACATAACGTTTCCAAGCACAATTCAAAGTGTTGGTGCTGACCTTTAAAGCCCTAAATGGCCTCAGCCCAGTATACCTAAAGGAGCGTTTCCACCTGCATCATTCTGCCCGGACACTGAGTTCCAGCACCGAGGACCTTCTAGCGTTTCCCTCACTGCGAGAAGCAAAGCTACAGGGAACCAGGCAGAGGGCCTTCTCGGTAGTGGTACCCGCCCTGTGGAATGCCCTCCCATCAGATGTCAAAGCGATAAACAACTACCTGACATTTAGAAGACATCTGAAGGCAGCCCTGTTTAGGAAAGTTTTTAATGTGTGACATTTTAATGTATTTTAATCTTTGTTGGAAGCCACCCAGAGTGGCTGGGGAAACCCAGCCAGATGGGCGGGGTACAAATAATAAATTATTTTATTTTAGTTTTTAGTTTTTTATTTTATTTATTAGATTTATATACCACCCTTTATCATAACATAGTGCGGTTCACATTATAAAATACAGGATAAAAACATGAAAATAAATAAAATGAAATGATGCAGCAAAACAATAACCTCCCCTTCCCACAGACACATTTAAAAGGCTGTAGAATATTAATCAGCCAAAGGCCTGGTGGAAAAGGAACATTTCCAAGTGAAATCAACAGGATGTAAAAGCACTAAATTTATGCCCAAAGAAATACAGCAATATATTTCAGCCCTATAATATGTAGCAAACAGTATCTTCTCCTCCTCCTCCTTCTTCTTCTTCTTCTTCTTCTTCTTCTTCTTCTTCTTCTTCTTCTTCCTCCTCCTCCTCTTCTTCTTCTTCTTCTTCCTCCTCCTCCTCCTCCTCCTCCTCCTCCTCCTCCTCCTCCTCCTCCTGCTCCCCAGTATTTTGTGCAAGTCTAGTATGTTGAAAAACTTGTATTTCGAAAGAATAAAAACCTTTTTTTAAAAAAAGATGCATGTCCACAGGTAAACAAATACCCATGCACATGCCCACAACAGACATCTGGTTAACAGAACTCATGGTGCACAGGGAAGTAGCATTTGAGGGGTGGGGGCAGCACACAGCCCAAATACATGCCATCAAGTACCACCTGCTAGAGTTGCTAGGAAACATGAGGTCGATTTCAGAGGCATAAAAGTGAAATAGCTCAAGTTTCTACAAAGGAGCACAAGCTGGTACCCGGAAAAAGCTACCCATGTATGCACTGACAACTTTGCGTGGGCACATCCACAGGGGAGAAAGGCAGAAATAGAAAACTATTTGGTGTAAACTTTGTGGCCCTGTGCAGACGTAATGCTTAACACAATGCCTACCTTCTTTAACTATGGTTAACACTATGTATGAATGTGAAAACAAGGGTTGTAGAACCTTGTGGCCTTCTAGACTAGACAACAATTCACATCATCCCTGACCATTGGCAGTGCTGGATAGGGCTGATAAGAGTTGGGATTCAAACAGTATCTGGAGGGCCACAGGCTCCACATCCCATACCGAAACAAAGCTCAAAGTGTGGCTGTCAGTGAAGATGTGAAACTGAACGGATTTAATAGTAACTTCCTCTTTTCACATAGCTTGGATGACTAATTGAATATGACAGTTGAGAACAGGCATCCCCAAACTCGGCTCTCCAGATGTATTGGGACTACAATTCCCATCATCCCTGACCACTAGTCCTGTTAGCTAGGGATGATGGGAGTTGTAGTCCCAAAACAGCTGGAGGTCCGAGTTTGGGGATGCCTGATCTAGAATAAGGGTTGAATCATGAGTACACTGGGTCTAGTCTAAGCATTATTAAGCCTGGATCCAACCCAATGGTATGAATATCACTCAACAGATTAATAATTTAGCTACCTTGCTTTGCAGAATGAATTCTTTCTCACATTTTACAAACTTATTTTAGTCTGAACTATTATTATTATTATTGTGCGGACCCCCCTGGTTGAAATTATCAATTTGTCCCTTGACACGGGGACATTCCCAGGGGAACTGAAGGAAGCAGTGGTGTGTCCACTCTTAAAAAAAACTTCATTAGATCCCTTAAAAAGGTAAAGGTACCCCTGCCCGTACGGGCCAGTCTTGACAGACTCTGGGGTTGTGCGCCCATCTCACTTAAGAGGCCAGGGGCCAGCGCTGTCCGGAGACACTTCCGGGTCACGTGGCCAGCGTGACAAAGCTGCATCTGGCGAGCCAGAGCCACACACAGAAACGCCGTTTACCTTCCCGCTGGTAAGCGGTCCCTATTTATCTACTTGCACCCGGAGGTGCTTTCGAACTGCTAGGTTGGCAGGCGCTGGGACCGAGCAGCGGGAGCGCACCCCGCCGCAGGGATTCGAACCGCCGACCTTTCAATCGGCAAGCCCTAGGCGCTGAGGCTTTAACCCACAGCGCCACCTGTGTCCCTATTAGATCCCTTAGACCTATCCAATTACCGCCCAGTTTCAAATCTTCTATACCTGGGTAAGGTAATTGAGAGAGCGGTTGCTGAACAGCTTGGTAGGTTTCTGGAAGAAACATCGGCATTAGATCCATTTCAGTCCGGTTTCCGTCCTGGTTTTGGGACGGAGACGGCTCTGGTTGCCCTAACAGATGATCTTCGTAGACAACTGGATCGAGGCGGGTCAGGACTGCTGATCCTTTTAGATTTGTCAGCAGCCTTTGACATAGTCGATCATGATCTTCTGGACCACCGCCTCGCAGACGTGGGGATATAGGGCATAGCCCGTAACTGGTTGTGCTCTTTTATCTCTGGTCGGGGACAGAGGGTGGCACTAGGGAGGGAAATGTCGTCGCGCCACTCCTTGGTGTGTGGAGTGCCGCAGGGCGCAATTCTCTCCCCAATGCTTTTTAACATCTTTATGCGCCCCCTTGCCCAGATTATCCGGAGCTTTGGGCTGGGCTGTCACCAATATGCTGATGACACTCAGCTCTATCTGCTGATGGATGACCACACCGACTCGACCCCGAACACACTGACCAGATGCTTGGAAGCTGTGGCTGGATGGTTTCGTGGGAGCCGATTGAAACTAAATCCTTCGAAGACAGAGGTCCTATGGCTAGGTCGGGATGGCATGGGGATGAGGGACCAACTCCCTTCTCTTGCGGGGGCCCAATTAGTGCCATTGCCTTCCGTTAAGAGTTTGGGTGTAATCCTTGACGCCTTCCTTTCCATGGAGGCGCAGGTTACAGCAACAGCCAAGGCGACATTTTTCCACCTTCGCCGCATTAAGCAGTTGGTCCCTTACCTTTCCCACCCTGATTTGGCCACAGTGATTCATGCGACGGTTATCTCCAGGCTTGACTACTGTAATTCGCTCTACGCGGGGCTGCCCTTGAAGCTGTCCCAGAAACTCCAGCTGGTGCAGAATGCTGCAGCGAGGCTCCTCACGGGGTCTCTGCCATGGGAGCATATTCACCCAGTGCTTTTCAAGCTGCACTGGCTCCCGGTGGAGTACAGGGTCAGATTTAAGGTGCTGCTTTTGACCTTTAAAGCCCTTCACGGCCTAGGACCCTCGTACCTACAGGACCGCCTCTCCTGGTATGTCCCACGGAGAGCCTCAAGGTCCATAAATAACAACACCCAAGTGGTCCCAGGCCCTAAGGAAGTTAGATTGGCTTCGACCAGAGCCAGGGCCTTTTCAACTCTGGCTCCAGCCTGGTGGAACGCTCTGCCTCATGAGACCAGGGCCCTGCAGGATCTGATTTCTTTCCGCAGGGCCTGTAAGACAGAGTTGTTCCGCCTGGCCTTTGGCTTGGAGCCAATTTGATTCCCTCCATCCCTCCCTCTTTTTTTTTTTTTCCTTTCTCCTCCTGCGATGAGGCTACATTTTAATATTTTAATGTTCCATTATTTTAATGTTGTATTTTATTTTTGTTTTTAAGTTTGTAACCATTCATCTTGTTTTTATTATTGCTTGTAAGCTGCTCTGAGCCCGGCCTTGGCTGGGGAGGGCGGGGTATAAATAAAAAATTATTATTATTATTATTATCAGTCTACACACTACAGGTTAACTGTGGGTTCAGTCAAAATCAGTTCGGCGTTGTTCCTCAGTAGACTAGTATAGAAGACAACCACTGTGAGTTATAGGCAACAGTTTAACCTTTCCTAATCCCTATACTTAGATCATTGCTTAAATATGATGCTCTGTCTGTCTTACGGGTTACATTAATCACCAGAAAGTCTTAGAACTAATTATAACATGCTTAAAATAACTGACTTGATATTAATGGTAATAAAAAGCAGAATGTGTTTCCTGTGAAAAACAGTTTATTTTAAGGACTAACCCTAGTAAAAAACAACAACCCAACAACCTGAGCTTCTTTTTTTAAAGAACACACAAATGAACAGTGAAGCTTTTAATGAAAACCAGCATGCATAGCTGCATGGAAACTATGTCTAAAGGAAGCTTTTTGGCAGTTGCTGCCAAGCTTGAATCTGCAAGGAATGTAGTACGCAAAACCCTTCATTTTTAGTTCTCTCATTAATTGCTCCAAGTCCCGTTTCACAAATCCCACTACTAGCTGTAAAAATGATGTAATTGTGTTTTAGGAACTATGACACATCATCTAATTTTTACAGTAAACTGCAATAAGGAAAGCAGGGGGGAAGACTTGCTTCTTTCAAAAAAAAAAAAAAAAAAAGGAGTTCCCAAATGCTATCAAATTTTGTCCTCATAATTTTTTTTATTTTTTAGTGAAAGAATGTGTCCTCACTATCACCTCACATACTATTTTTTCCATATCCATTAGGGTTTTTAAAAACAACAACAACATAAATAAATAATCATTTCCTGCCGTACTTCTATAATAAGCAGTTTGGGCTGACTGGCAAATCTTAAGCATATTTTTCAGCATACTACTAAATCTGTTCATTTTGACACAACCTTCCCATTGCCAACCACTTTGGTAGGAAGCAGATGATGTCATTAGCTACCTTCCCAGTCACGTAACTATTCTGCACGCAGACACACACGCCAAGGATTTGCTAAAGATCGTATCAAATACGACAGAGCAACAAACCTCGGTTTGCTCTATGTATATATTTGGAGCAAGTGATACATTATGCTAAATGCATGGATACATTTTAAGTGTACTGAAAACAAAACACAGGCAAAACAGCAGGCATGGGAATCAAGTATCAAGACTGCAGTGCAAGTTGTGCGTGTATGAGGGGGGGGGCGCAAACTCTCCTCATGCTATGTTCTTATGGCCACACAAAAATTGCATCCCCCAAACCAGCTATTTCCCATGGCCCTATTAATAATTTCCTTCAATAGCAAATACAGTGGTACCTCGGGCTACATATGCTTCAGGTTACATACGCTTCAGGTTACAGACTCCACTAACCCAGAAATAGTGCTTCAATTAAGAACTTTGCTTCAGGATGAGAACAGAAATCGTGCTCTGGCGGTGCGGCAGCAGCAGGAGGCCCCCTTAGCTAAAGTGGTACTTCAGGTTAAGAACAGTTTCAGGTTAAGTACGGACCTCCGGAATGAATTAAGTACTTAACCCGAGGTACCACTGTAGCAGTTCTGGGAAGGGTTTTTTAAATTAGGCTTATGGCATGGGGGAAAGGAATAAACTGCTTTCCACAGAGCCTTGATCTGATTTCCCATTCAATAGAGATAGAGAGGTAGATAGATGATAGATAAAAAGATAGATAGATATAGATATAATTAGGTTGCCCTACGGTACTAAAAGGTTTGAAAGTATTATGTTTAGGTGGCACTAGAATTGGAGCTGCTGAAGAGTTCACATTCATTCATTAACACAGTACACTTTGTTACTAACACTAATGTAATCTGATTTCTAAACAAATCCTGAAATTTATTAAAATGGATATTTGATAGTGCAGCATCTTCAACTGGGAAGTCCATTATTTCCGCAGTGGAACATTTATTTTAGGTGCATTTGGCCGGATGCGCTGAAAACCTTTTCAACCCTCAACAAAAGGAATATTATGTCTGTCTACTCTCTGGAGGAAGCAGCACTGGTTTCCTTTGAAATGGATTTTGCATAGCTTCCATATCGCTTTAATGCCAAATGCAGCATTTAATATCAAAGCAGAGCAGATGGACAGGTTCCCTGTGTCTTTACGGTGGAAGCTTTGCCCAGTACTTTCAGTGTTTAGATTTCTGAATGGGGATCTTAGGCCCTGAATATAATACAAAAATGTAAAGCAGCTGCCTTTTCAAGTTCTACAGATGGATACTCAGTGACCCACCCAGAGGTCAGTTTTCCTTATTACTTTGGAGGTTGACAAACAATTTGTTGTTGTTGTTTAGTCGTTTAGTCGTGTCCGACTCTTCGTGACCCCATGGACCAGAGAACGCCAGGCACTCCTGTCCTCCACTGCCCCCCGCAGCTTGGTCAGACTCATGCTGGTAACCTCGAAAACACTATCCAACCATCTCGTCCTCTGTCGCCCCCTTCTCCTTGTGCCCTCCATCTTTCCCAACATCAGGGTCTTCTCCAGGGAGTCTTCTCTTCTCATGAGGTGGCCAAAGTACTGGAGCCTCAGCTTCACAATCTGTCCTTCCAGTGAGCACTCAGGGCTGATTTCCTTCAGAATGGAGAGGTTTGATCTTCTTGCAGTCCATGGGACTCTCAAGAGTCTCCTCCAGCACCATAATTCAAAAGCATCAATTCTTCGGCGATCAGCCTTCTTTATGGTCCAGCTCTCACTTCCATACATCACTACTGGGAAAACCATAGCTTTAACTATACGGACCTTTGTTGGCAAGGTGATGTAGACATCACCTTGCCAACAAAGGTCCGTATAGTTAAAGCTATGGTTTTCCCAGTAGTGACAAACAATAGTCCACCAGAATTATATGGCTTCTAATTTTAAAAACCAATTATTTGTTACTAAGCATAGGAACTTACATCTTCAAGATTGCTTTTTAACATCAAACAATTTATGGCCTTTTAAACTGTGTGTGTGTGTGTGAAGGGTTATTGTTTTTGTTTGTTACTATGTTATGTATGTTTGTGTTTTCATATTTTAAACAGTCCTGTGATCCTTGGACGAAGGGCAGTATAAAAAATTAATAACTAAATAAATAGCAAAATAAAAATAAACTGGAACAAAATGAAGCTAAAAAGAGTCCATTGTGCAATAGAATATGGAAGGCTGGCAAATGATGAGAGTAAATTCCTCAACCTCTGAAAAGAAAAGAACTAGAACAGAGACCAGAAAAATTGAAAAGGGGCTTTATCAGCAAGCTCAGTTCCCTACACACCCTGTACACTTTATCCACAACATACTCCCTTGCAGATACTTCTCAGCCTTGCAAATCCTGGGAATATGCTGGTGGCTAGAAAAAGCCCAGCCTGCTACTGGAAATGTCCTAATTGCCTTCATTTGTCCCTCTCCCAGCTTTCCCAGGGGGGTCAATGGGTTGTGCCGAGGAGCCAACTTCCCTCCTGAGCCCTGACTCTACCCATTGATTCCTGCACCTGCAACTCATTTGCTTCTGTGATGCTGTGGCTGCTTCTCACTCCTCCCTGGCCTATCAGTGTTGCCCTCATTGCCAGGCTCAACAGTGACATCACTCCTGTCCAAGTCCAATGCTGTCACATTTTTTCACCCACTACTCTTACCCCAATCAGCTTGGTTCACTCATAGCCCTCTCATGTCAAGATATCTGAGGTGGCCAGGGCACTCTCTAGTGCTGGGGTAGGCAACCTAAGGCCCGTGGGCCGGATGAGGCCCAATTGCCTTCTCAAGGGTGGTCTGGGAATCAGCATGTTTTTGCATGAGTAGAATGTGTCCTTTTATTTAAAATACATCTCTGGGTTATTTGTGGGGCATAGGAATTCGTTCTCTCTCTCCCCCCCCCATAGTCCGGCCCACCACATGGTCTGAGGAACGGTGGACCGGCCCACGGCTGAAAAAGGTTGCTGACCCCTGTGCGTACTTGTGGCTGATGCAGGAATCCTCCAGCTCTACAGCAGCACCCCGCCCTCAGCAGTGTTAATACTGCATGGATTTCCATGCTGCTGCAGAGGAGTAGCCCTAAGCAAATGGTCAGAGACTACTCATGACTATCGTCCTACATAGTTGTTAGAGTCATCTGGTAATTCCAACAGACAGAAATTCACCATGCAGCAACATGTGCAAGCTCCTCCCTTGTCATGGTCCGATCACTTCCTGTGCTATTGTGCAAAAATAGGGCTGCACCGCTACAGTGCAGAGGATCAGGCCTGGAATGACTGCTCCAAATTCCCAGCATTTTCTATCTGTTCAGATTACTTAAAGCATGCCAATAAAATTCCTGAGAATGACCTTACTCAACTGCCTTAAAGGTTTTCAATAAATAAATAGTAACTTTTTTCTAGTTAAGCCTAACCAAACTTTGCACTAATCTAAGTGAATTCAAGTCCCTGACAGAATGATTTATATATTTAATGCATTGACACTAAGAGCTCAAGTGCTGCAGTAAAGCTTCTTTTCAATATCAAAACAAGACATTGATAAGCTACTGCTGCTCTACTTTGATCTAGGGTCTATGGGTTGTGGATGATTCTTTAACAACTCTTGTAATGGTTTGCTCCCAAGGATATTTACTCACCCACACCAATCACTCTCCTGAATACAATTTTGGATTGGACAAAGTAGTCATTCAGGAATGCTACACACAAAATGAATTCCTTCACAGATATTGCCATGTATGTCATTTGCAAGTATGCTTTATGTCCCTTATCCTATGTGCATATATCCTTTTTTCTGTGGAAACCCACAGCCAACTGAGGTTTCCAACCATGCTGAAAAGTTGACAGGCAAGCAGGTATGCAGGAATAGGAGATCTGAGAGCTATAAATAATTGCATAGCATTTTCCTTTCCTAAACATTTATGAACAGTAGCTGTGCTTTTATTCATGAGCATTGAATAATGCTATCAATGTTTTTGTTTTGTTTTTTAGTTTTAGTTTTCTACACTTCAGAGAAGCCATTATTTTTTCAGCCATTAACATACTACAGATTACAATGCTTCATCTGTCTGTATTGATACAAATTAACTGAATAAATTTCATATTCATATTTGTTCAGAATGTCTCTATAGTACAACAATTACACCAAAATGTGCAGAAAAAAATCAGCTTCTTATACCATACTGCTCCAATACATACTATTCTAAACATATTAGTTAGCCTTAGATATGTATAATACTGCTAAGTTTTGTATAATGCTCTTTAAATGCTATATTTAACCTTCTGGAAGAGAACTAGTTTTCTAATGTAATTCCTGGAATGACTAAGTGGAAAGCCTTTTCCAATGGATTCTTAACTTCATTGTCTTCTGGATTTAATTTTATCAAATTGAGTGTTCACCACTATGCTACATTTCATATTTGTACATCACTTCTGGTAGTTTATAGAAAAATGATTAATAGAAATTACTCATCAGTCAATCAGTCAGAAATAAACATGCCTGATTTCATTGTATACAAGTGTGTGCAAAATACAGATACAATTTCCTACATAGCAATGATATCCATGTAAGAAGTGTGAAGAAGCTCTAATACCACATGGAAGACTCTGTAAATTATGATGGCCCTATCCTACTTATGAATAATCAGTTAAATATGATGAAGAATCAACTTAGAGAAAGAGAAAAATATTGGTACTTTGAGGGGAAAAGCAGAAGGCCAAGTGCATCAGAATTTACACTAATCCTATACTGTTGACCAACTCTACAAGGAAAAACTGATGAAACAAGTGTCAAACATGAAAATGAACTGTCATGCATTCTGAGGTTTTTGACCTTTAGCATTTGCTGCCTGAATCTAAACAAAAGTAAAAGAAGAAATCTGAGGCGTCTTTTGGAAGCATTGAGTCCAGTGTCCAACTTAATGAATTTCAGCAACAGTTCCAATTCTGACGTCTAGTTATCCAACACTTGAAATGGTTTATGCATTACAGCGGTCATTTCCCAAACTCTTTAAATCATCCTGTTCATTTAACCAAAATATTTGTTGGGAATGATGAATGAACTCCTCATTGCTTGTGTTGGATTTGAGTGGTAAACAAGCTAATCTTCTCACCCCACAGAAAAGGGAAGTAGTGCAGCTTATTTCTATACCAACTTGATGTTAGATTGCAATTTAATTTAAATACATTTGTATTGTTTTCTATCAGGGGTTGCTAAACTCTGGCCCTTCAGATGTTGCTGAACTACAACCCTAATCATCACAATGTTTTCATTACTGGACTAAACCTCTGTCAGCCACTATGAATCAAAAGCCAGTATCCCGTATGTGTTCAGGTGTTCCACCCACTTATGCGAGGTTTACATTCATGCACTTCATGCAAACAGGTGAAATCACGTAAAGTAGGGAGGGCACTGTTGAGAGAGGCTGGGAAGCATCTCTCTCTTGACAGATCTCACCCATCCACCTGCATTCCCTGGGTGACAATGCACTCTTCTTCGTATGTACCGTCTGCCCCTGGTGACTGGAAACTTGAGCTTGAGGTTAGAGTGTTGGTGGCCAGGTGGCTCCTTGTGCCCAGTGCCGCAGCAGGGCCTCTAGGCTCTCTCCCTGTTCATCTTGGAAGATGCTGGAGACTGTTTCCTTTTATCTAGTTTCTCCCCCACTTCACCGAGTAAATAATGTTGCTGCCTGCTTGTGGGGCCATGAGAGAGAGGGCAAGGCTGATTGGAGGGTGGATGGACTCTCGGATCCTGCCCAAGGAACAAAACTGATATGAATGAGCAAGGAAGGGAGGGACGGCCAGAGGAATGGAGCACCCTCCACGCGACAGCTCCGCTGGCCAGGAAGAAGAAAGACAAGGAGAGTTAGGGAGTTGGGGCAGTGATATACAGGGGTACCTCGGGTTAAGAGCTTAATTCTTTCCAGAGGTCCATTCTTAACCTGAAACTGTTCTTAACCTGAGGTACCACTTTAGCTAATGGGGCCTCCCGCTGTAGCCACGCGATTTCTGTTCTCATCCTGAAGCAAAGTTCTTAACCCAAGGTACTATTTCTGGTCTGTAACCTAAAGTGTCTGTAACCCGAGGTACCACTGTACTTGGAGTGGTGGTGCAAGCTGTTTCCCCCACTCTACAGTTCTCTTTGTGCTGTTTTGTCTCCATTTCTTGGTTCAAATCATTTATTTACATATTTCACAGTGACACGTGTAAATGTGATCACGCATGAGTGGAATGCATGTAAATGGGGGGACACACACTGTCTGTAGTTCTAAAGTTTACAGAAGAAATCTGCTATTATACAGCTAACAATAGTTTGTGACCAATTTCTCTACTCATTTTCAACAAACAAAGGAAACTCTGTTCTTGGCGAAAAGAAATTACTCTGGCTGTTCTGCTGTTGCTCTTTGGTAATTTTTCAGTCTTTGAAAGGCAGAAAAAACACACCAGATATAGTGTTTACTTCCTCTCAGATTCACTTCCCGATTCAGAAGTAATCCCCTAGGGTATGAGGGGGAATGCTAGGGGAATTCAAAAAAAGAAAAAAGGGAACTCTACACACAGTGATCTACTTATTTTTTTGCACTGCTTTTTACTTGATAGGAATTTTGTACAACCATAACCCTCTAAACCAAATGTGGCCCACACAGTATGTATGGCACCTTTCCAGAGACTCAATAAACCTGATGTAGCTGCCTGCTAGGGTCTACAGAAATGGGAAGTCTAGATATTTAGAATGTTGTGTAGCATGGACTTATAGCCCATAAAACTACTTTGGGTAGTTTTATGCAATGTATTGTTTTGCCTATGCTCCGAACCTGATCGATCACCATATTTGAAGTTGGGAGGCAGTTTGTCTCACAGTTAACCCAGTTACTGTGTGCTCTCCTGTATGTACACACCCTCCCTCCCATAACATGCGGTTTGCTTATTTCATTTGCAGCCATCTGCAACATCTTGCTTAACCCTGTTTCCTACTTGCAGAACTTCATTTCTCAATGAGAAATGTTGTAAAAATAATTTTGCATGAAGAAGGCAATGGGCAACTTCCTTGCCCTTTCAGCATCTCTGATTTCCTGCTTGGTGGAACACAGGCTGTCTCCTTCTGACAGCATTTTTTCTCTCTGGTTCATGTAGGAATGTTCTGGGGTGCAGGAGAGGATATATTGACTAATTATATCCTTATCCAACTTGTGCTAACAAGTTCCCAAAATATCAGCAGAGTTTATGACATTCCCCTTTTAGTTCGCAACGGTAACGTCTGCACAGGTTCGCTAGAACCTCTATAATAATTACTCTGGTAATTTCCCCTTTTGTTCCCTCTTAAAATACAAGACACGACACAGTCTTTATAAAAGTATAAAAGAGTTTACTCACGTTCTGTTCACAATATGATCCCAGAAGGTAGGCAGGCTTAAAAAGGTTACATACACTTAGAATCTATCTTGTAGCAAGATAGTCTTTATCTCCTCTCTTGGCTGGGAGCCAAGAGAGCATCCTTAGATGTTTCCTCATCGAAGGAAAATGGCAGAGAGAGAGGCAAGAGGCAAAAGAGAGAGAATGGCTGCCTGCCCTGTGCTTTTATCATTACCTGCACAGGTGAGGCCACACCCACCTCTGGTCACATGCGGAGGAAGTCCGTCCCCAGGACGTTTTCCTGCTTGCTGGACAGACATCCCTCCCCATGTTCTAACATGTACACTCTAGGAATGTTGTCATTGACTGCTCCTGTGTTTACATCCCACAGTTCATTATGGGATATTTGGAGTTAGATTAACAACTGTCAGTGAACTTCAGCTCAGACTAGTACTCTCTATCAAGGGTTTTCATCTCCCCAATTTCCTGTTGCCACGCACACACACACACACACACAGAGAGAGAGACATACAAAAATAAATGGCTAATAATAAGATAAATACCCAAGACAAGATCCCTTCTTGATCATCCCCATCTTCCATGTGGTAAGCCTTTGCACAAAGGAATGGCTCTCAATGGCACTCTCATACTTTCCTACCTTCCCCTCCTCCTGTGGACACCATAGCACTGTGGCTGTTTGTGCGCCTTCCATGCCCTCATCTAGCTGCTGCTCTCTTCCCAGGGATCTTGGCCCACAAGAAACTTAAGAATAAATTTTCCCCAGGAGAGGAGCACAATCAGTTGCATCTGTGAAACGCACACATAGGGAACCCATTCTGCATCATGATCAGTGCACCGTGATGTGAATGTGGCCAAGTCAGGGAGAGAGGAAAAATGCTGATTTCTTCTTATACACATGATAAACCTACTTCCCTGCCCTAGAGTAATCTCTCTCTAGTAGAAAATTAGGGTCATACTACATGCTAAGCCTGGAAATCTGTGATTTTTCTGCTTTTTCGTCATTAAATGCACACCAGCGAGAGGATAATCATTTGTCCAGGGAAGCACAGAGAACCTGGAGGCATTTAACTCTATAATTCTCCTGATCTAAAATTACACGCCTATTCCAAATACTGTTTCCTCTATGGGGAAAAACCTAAAGCAAATACAAGTGGCTGATTGAAATGCTTATTACCACCTGTTTATAACAGCAAAACTACATGTCACTCTGGGAAATCTGTGATTGATATGATGATAAAAAAGCCCAATCCTTTAATGCAGCTTCCAGGAGAAGTGCTTCTAATTTGATTGGGAAAATTGTGCTTAGGCTGATGGTATTTAACCCTCCCATCTGTGTCTCTAAGAGAAGGAAATGTATCATCTCTGAGAAAAGGAGCCTGTATCATGTCTGTATTCTTGTCCCCAATAAATCCCCACCTCGAAGGGGCTGTATGTAAATTAAATCCAGGACCATTTATTTCTAGATTCCTAGAATCCTATCAAGCTTGAACTCCATACAGGCTATATGAAATTACTTCATACCAGTATAGAAGGGACGCAGGTGGCGCTGTGGTCTAAACCACAGAGCCTAGGGCTTGCCAATCGGAAGGTTATGTTATGTTTTTCGTCTTACGAGACATTCGTCTTGCGAGGTACCACTGTAAATAGGTACCGTTCCGTCGGGAAGGTAAATGGCGTTTCTGTGCGCTGCTCTGGTTCGCCAGAAGCGGCTTAGTCATGCTGGCCACATGACCCAGAAGCTGTCTGTGGATGAACGCTGGCTCCCTCAGCCTATAGAGCGAGATGAATTCCACAACCCCAGAGTCGTCCGTGACTGGACCAACAGTCTGGGGTACCTTTACCTTTAGTATAGGGATGTGGGGAGAAATAAGATTTTGCTTCCCTTTTAGTAAGAAGCTACCTAATTCACACTTATGTCAAACCAATATGTGAACCAAAAACACAGCTAGTTATCCTTTGAAATCAGCTCTTCTCATTTCTCCAACCAATGCACATGAAAACACATACATTGTGAACATAATATACAAAAACATTTGCAAATTGCTGCAGAAGTATGGAGAACTGAATTTACGATAGGAAAAAAATGGGGAAAAGAGAAACTGAAATTGACATGTCTGTCCCTATACCAGTCACAATGTCAGGATGATATTAAGCACAGATTTGTGCATGACAGTAGCTACTTCACTGGCTGCTAAATCTCACAGAAACTAGATCCCTGTCCTTTGTACACAGTCCTAGTAAATAGCAGCTTTTAACAACCACGGGGCATATCAGATTCCAAACTTAAAACATTTATTTTAGTATCTTATTTCTTGGTTTTCCATTTACCTAATATTTATGTGGTTTTCCACTTGCCAATTGTTTTCTATTTATCTATTGTTTTATGACAACTGTTAAAAGGTTATTAAAAGATAGAGAGTCTAAGAGGGAAAGCATGTGAAATGAAAACTTTCTCTGCAAAAGTGGCATGTCATTTGTTGAGGGTGTTTCAGAGAATGGCCACTTAAACCCATGTAAGGAAACCCCAATAAATATTTATTTGTGCAGGGGTAGCCAACACGGTGTTCTCCAGGTGCTGTTGGACTACAAATGCCTTTGTTCTTGACTATTCACAGGGCTGATTGGAGTTGTAGTGCAACCATGGAGGGCACCATGTTGCATACCCCTGCCTTAGTAGAAAGGTACAGCAGTGTACCTGATTTAGAAACGCATAGTGAAGCAAAGTGAAGTGGACAGCTTGCTATGAGAGTTGTTTCCAACTCTGATTGCATTCTCAGGTAATTTCAACAAAATTAGGGAAAAAATGCTTCATTGGGGAGCACTGATCTTACTTTCCTTTAAAATGCCAGTCATCTTCTTCAAAATACAGTGCAATCGTAACCATATCTAAGTGCTACTGAATTCAATGGGGCTTATTTCCAGATAAGTGGGGTTAGGGTTAGGGTAATTATTTATATTTCCAGGGGCTCTTCATACATTTCATTTTTGGAGGTGTACATCAAGATGTACAGGAAAAAACTGCTTAAGGCAACGAGAATGCATTTGCAAACACATATATCATATAGTGACACTCATCATAGAACAGTGATGGGCTGCATTTCCCTCTTGAAAGCACACTCACCAGAGTTTGTTTTCGTGTGTTGCGCAAAATGGCTTGAAGTCACCAGAGTATACCGACACCATTCTGTTCATAACACCACAACATACCTGACACAGAGTCCCTTTAGTGATGGTGCCTATGATTTGGAACAGGCTTCCTCAACCTCGGCCCTCCAGATGTTTTTGGCATACAACTCCCATGATCCCAACTAGCAGAACCAGTGGTCAGGGGTGCTGGGAATTGTAGTCTCAAAACATCTGGAGGGCCGAGGCTGAGGAAGCCTGATTTGGAATATTCTGCCAGTAAGGCTTGAATTTATTTATTTTTATGCAATTAAATACAGTGGTACCTCGGTTTTCGAGCGTCTTGGAAGTCAAATGTTTTGGAAGCCAAATGCCAAAAGCCTGGAAGTAGATGCTTCCATTTTCGAACATGACTCGGAAGTCAAATGGCTTCTGTTGCATGTTTTTCAATTTTCTACATTGAACTTGCAGCCAGCCCTTTGTGCCTCGGTTTTTGAATGTTTCAGAAGTCAAACTGTCTTCCAGAACGGATTATGTTCGAGAACTGAGGTACTACTGTATGTTATTTGCAATCTGCTCAATCTGCTCTTGTTTATCAAAGTGGCTTAAATGTTTAAATATTATTCAAGCTTACCAAGTGTTCGGAAAGGTCTTTGATCTGGTGGCTGAGAGAAGAAACCTGGTTTCAGGGCGTTTGTGATTACAATGTCAAAAAGGTCTTCAAAATCATTCCTATGACAATGATAAAAAACAAAACAATCGAAATGCATTTTAAGGCATGAAATAGATATTTGCCCTAGTATAAAGAAGTTCAACTAATTAAGACATGCCCACACCTGAATTAGGGGTGGGTTTTTGTTGTTCTTGTTAGGGTTTCATAATTATTTGTTTAGGAATAATTTCTGTTTTCTATATGCATGAGACTATCATTTACATAAGAAATTTATGAAATACACCTTCTTTGCAATACTAGATCATGTTTGCCATACTCCTGAAAAAAATCCCCATGAGTTTTGATTGCTAATCAAATGTGAAGGTAATATAAGAACAAGCAGACAAATGAGTTTTACAAGCATCAGAAATGACTAAAGTTCTTATTCTGACTAAAAATAAATAATTTAATCCCTAAAATTAACTCCATATGTGAAATGCTTATGATATATAATACTTTTAGTCAAGTAATCAAATCTGAAAAATATTGAGTGCTGAAGTAGGTAAATACTTGACAATACATTTTAATAATATGAGATATAAGCAAATGGTAGCATTTATATACCTTGGGCACAATCCAGGGAAAGTTATACTCACTTGAACCCCACACTGAAATCAATGGGAGTTACGCACTTTATTTAAACTGAACATACATCTCTCTCTTAGATTTTATGGATTGCATTCAACAGCTAAACTCCAGTGTAGAGTCTTATTATTCCTTAGGCCCTATTATTAATGAAGAAACGTTGACAAAAACAAAAACGCTTTACAGGGCCATATTCTTAACAGAGATATGCAAAATATCCTGTACAAGGGTCAACAAATTAGAATTTCATTCCGACAACATAGGAAATATGGTTTAAAACAGAGAGATGTGTTTGTTGGCTAAGGGAAAGTATGTCTAAACTAACTGCAAAAAGTACAGAAATGTCCTTGTTCTGAGGTTCAACTTGGTGTCTGTTCTATTTTCTAGATTTGTTAATGGTCAGCATGACAATGTAGCACAATATTATTATGATATATAATATTCATAATCAGATAATTAGTATGCACATAGGTCAGGACGATATCTGACACCATGACCCCGTTCATTCCCCCACACTCAGTATATGCACAATGAATGTCTGCAGAGGACTGAAGAAAGGAAGCATCTGGAAAAGATTTAAGGAATACAGTATTCTGAGTGCAAAAATTCAAAACTAAAGGAGAAAAGAAATAAGTTCTGTGTGAATCCATTTACTGTATTAAAAGGAAAAGCAAGGAAAATGCTGACTTTCCCCCGCCCTTCACCTTTCCAGTTTAATATTTTCCAGTTGAATCTACTCATGAATTTAATTGGAAGTTGCAATGGAAGCTAGCAAACCAGTTCAACACATCTAGATTTAGCATGCTGTTGTTCACTTGGGCTGCAATCTTCTGCCCACTACTCAATGTACAACTAATTGGATTAAATTGTGCTTACTTGCATATAGGACTGGGTTATAAAGCCATATGTTTATTTGTTTAATATAAATAAAATACACAAATAGCTGATGGTATCAAAAGCCACTGGAATGTCCAAAAGAAACAACAGGGCTGCTCTCCTGTGCCCTTTCCTGGAGAAGGTGGTTCGCCAGGATGGCTATGATAATTTCAATCCCAAAAGCAAACTGAAGTTTGGATTGGGCTGGCTCCTAATAATCAGTGCTATCCAAAACTGCCTGGAGCTGCAACACCACTTCCTGCTCCAGCGCCCTTCACAAGAATGGCTACTTTGACACTGGACAGTAATTATTCAATATGATGGATCCAGATTAGTTTCTTTAAAGGGAGTTGAAAAACTGCCTCTCCTTTAGGGTGGCTGGAACCACACCTTCCTTCAGTATGGCACCAAGAACCATGGAGATCCAGATTGATAAGTGGCTGCTTTTGATAGTCAGGAAAAGGAATCCAAGGGCTGGTGAGAAGCTAAGAAGTCTCCCACCTCACCCCAAACTACATCTGTCAGACACTAGAAATCGGCTAAAATAAATGTATGTGGAACGGTTGGTGTATCTGTATATTTTCCTCTGTGTGAAGAAAAACACCAGATTTTGAACAATAACAACAACATCATAAATGGCCCATGGGGAACGGATGAAATATCTCCCTCTTCCTCCACTCCATGGCACTTATGGCTGCATTTCAGCAAATAAAATAAAAACAGATAGTGGGAGGTTGCTCCTCTATCTCCTCCATCTCAATAACTTTGGCCATCATTAAGAGTGCAATGGGTGAACTGGCCCCCTATGATTTTTAGTCACAATTTAAGATACAAATGTACTCAGCATTAAATCACCAGACACCCATTTCTTACTTTTTTCATTCCTTTTTCCCCTGCTAACTGCAAGATAAAGTCTAAATGAAAACAACAAATGATGGAAGCATTCTACTTACCCTAAGGCGTGTTCACATAAGAGCCTGCAGTAGTCACTGTGAGAACTGGTAATCAATAGCAGAATCTTTCCACTGTCCTTGAGTCTTCTCAGCCACTTTTTAACAGGATCAGGACAACACTGTATGTATTTTCCTGGATTGCGTTTTACTTCTGGAAAGTATGTCCCGCCATTTTCTGAAAAGTAGAGGATAAGATTATGCAGCATATTGAACACCCATGTGTCATCTGTGTGCCCACTTGCACGCGATTTTTAAGACCCTGCTCAACAGCTCTTCTCTACCCCCACAACTGCTTAGAAAAAATAAGTTATGCGATTCCATCAGGGCAGATGATAAGAGGGAGGTGTACAAATTTATTGCTGGGCACATGGAATCCCATATTTAAGCACTCGTGTGGATTTTGATCTATGAAAAGAAATGTTATGAAATAAGGAGGAAAGAGAAATTTCAATGTATGGTTTACTTTGGTAATAATAACTTTACCACCAGACAGAAAAACTATTATATCTAAACATGCTTGATCTTCAAGAACGCATTCATAATGGCATCAAAATTCTTAGCAGATTTCCACATTTCTTAGAAAATTGCATTAGGTATATACTTCAAGGAACCTCAATTACTGAGAAAATGTGAAATGCAATGCTTCTTCATAACAGAAACTCTGTATGTGTAACAAATTATTGCCACAGCCCCACAAAGCTGAACAGCATGACTATTACCCACCACAACACATACAGAATTAACAGAAGGGAACCATTGCCTACCTCTTCCTCGAAAGAGAAAACACCAAGTGTATTCACTGTGCTTAAGGTTGTTCTGCAGCAGTCTTCCCTGACCTTGTAACCTTCCAGATATCATGGACTACAACTCCCAACATCCCTAACCATTGGCTGCGCTGGCTGGGAAAGATGGGAATTGGAATCCAGGAGCATCTGGGGGGCGCCATGTTGAAAGAGACTGTTCCACACAAACAGAAAGCTGAACCAAGGCACCAAGGCACACTAATTGCCAGAGAAGTCTGAAATTGGGCATGTTTACACACTTAAAAGCCAAAATTGGGAAACGAACTTCAGGCTGCAACAGAAGCCAGCACTTCAGCACACAGGAAGCAAAACCACAAGCGGGGTGGAATGTTGGACTGCGGGAGTTCCATTGGCCCCATTATATACTTGCATCAGACTCTGGCAGAATTCCCAGTGGCTGCCAGGCTCATGCACCTCTGCTAATAGCATGCAAGCTGGATTTGGTAACATTTCTATATGCATTTTCCTCTCTTGCTCAATACTGTTGGTCAGCTTCACTGAATGGTTTAATAAATCCTAGACATTACTTCTCCTTGTGGAATGTGCACAGTGCCTTCCTCAGATCAAAACGCAAACAAAAATTTAAACCTCTTGGCCTTCAACTATTTCATGAGGAGGAGCAGGGTATATTTGAAATGGCAATATCTGTAGGGAATGAAATAGTCTCAGCAGTTGGTTCAAATCCAGTTGCTACGAAAGAGGACTTGGAAGGGAGCCAGTGTATAACCACTGATTTCAATGGGATAAAACAGCTTAAACTCAAAGTGCTCCGGGTTTTCACCAGCTTAAGGATCCAGCTTCCAAAGCAATAAGTAGAATATGTTAGAAATGCTGCAAAGCAAATGGGTTTTCTATAACAACTGCAATGAAAGGGGGGTAGCATTGTTATATTGTAGCATACAGGAATAGATGTCTATATGCAAAGGTAAATCATTCTAGTTTAAACAAGAGTAGTTTCTGTTAAGTTGGTACAGTCATACCTTGGAAGTCAAACGGAATCCGTTCCAGAAGTCCATTCGACTCCCAAAATGTTTGGAAATCAAAGCGTGGCTTCTGATTGGCTGAAGTAAGCTCCTGCAGCCAATCGGAAGCCATGTCGGACGTTTAGCTTTCAAAAATAGTTTGCAACCCAGAACAGTCACTTCTGGGTATGTGGCGTTCGGGACCTAAAACTTTGAGAACTAAGCTGTTTGAAACCAAGGTACAACTATATATGATAAAAAAGAAAATTAGCAGATCTTGGACACCAACAAAGTCCTTTGGGCTGGTCCTATCTGTAGAGTTTGATAATTTCTTATTAATAAATTACTGAGATGGAGTATGTGTGTGTGTGTGTGTGTGTGTGTGTGTGAGAGAGAGAGAGAGAGAGAGAGAGAGAGAGAGAGAGATCAATTATCAAAAATAGCAATGAAATGGTAAATATACATCTGGTCTGTACCACACCAGATTGTAAGACATTCACAATTCCCATCTCACATAGAAAAATTGATGTCATACATAAATGTCCTAGCCATACTTGTCTAGTCTTCTCCCTAACATGACATTTTTCTGAGTGTAATTTTTTTTTTTTCTGTAAGGGGTATAAGCTTTCATCAGTCAACCCCCCCTCATGCAGTTTGAAATGGAGAGACACAGGCTTTCCACTTCATCTATAGTTTGAGAGAACTAATCCTGTGTAACCCTTATTGTTTCTGCTACTACAGAAAGCATAATACACTGTTATCTGGGAATGCGATTACACTGGAGCGATCTGTGTTATAAATCTCTCCAAGGTTTATTTTGAGAAACTGCCAGAATCTATATTTACCATAGTATGCCCCTATGGTTTTTAACTCCTCTTAGGAGCAACATATTTGGGTTTGGGGTTTGTTTTTTCCAGCAGACTCAGAAGATGAAGTAACACAGTTTTGCTGAGATTGTATTTTTTCATTTTTCCTTAATTGCTCTTCTTAAAACTCAATGCACTAAAGCCTAGAAAATGAACATAGGCATACAATAATGATTCTATTGTTCAAGCTAAACAGGCTTGGCCTGGCAAACTGCTCAGAACCTTACTCTGATCTCTTCATAGAAACAGTGGGGTATAAGTGTGCAATAAATACAGTAAAAATAAAAAGAGAGCGCAAACAAGCAGTGATTTGTAAATGAGAAGGCTAAGCTGATGTGGGTAATTAGTTGCATGTGGCCTGGCTGGCAGCAGAATCTGGTCTGAGCACTGAGTTTCCCTTGCAGATCACTTCCTCATAAACTTCAAGTGATTGAACTGCTTTGTGTGTGAAAGAAAAAAAAAGCTGTCTTCTTCAGAGAAAGACCCACTCATTCAGGACTTCCGCATGCACACTTGAAGGTTTCAGTCTGTGAAGTGATTTGTTAATTTTTAAAATAAATCCCTCAGAGCAGACCTATTGAAAGTAGTCGTATCCATTAAATTCAACGGGTCTACTCACACTGGAACTTTGTTGGCTATAACACAATAATGTTAAGGCCAACCGATATGTTGACAACCACTGTCAAGAGGTGCTGCGTGGCCACTTCATGTTACGTGTAACTCATTTCCTCCCTTTCTCCTCATATTACGTCTTTATAAAAAGTTTTTAGCACATTCTTATGATGATTATGCTGTAAATCTGATTCCCATGAAGCCCACAGATGATTCCCATTTACTAAAGCAGGATTCTTTCTTGTATCACTCAAATCCCTTTGGAAATGTTTCCCTCATGTCTGAAGGCATCAGCATTCATGCATCCCAAGAGCCTGGCCATACCCACAGAAGGAGGCAGCAGCAGCAATACACAATAAAAAGCTGAGAGCTCTAGGCGGCATTGGCTGCAACAGCCATTACCATTGCCAAGAGCTCTGCCACAGGAAATATGGACCATCTGGCTTCAAAACTGGGCACTGTAACAATTGTGGCAGGGATGAGTAAGCATTTGAAACTGCTAGAGCTGCTGGGTACAGAGGTGTCCCAAAGGTTTCCTACATCTCTGGCATCCCAGTGCTGTTCTATTTTTTATATTTATAGGTCGTACAAACTGGTATTCTATGCATTCTATTCATAAAACCTTTCAAAAGAAATACAAAAATATCTCTGTGTATTCATTTCACTAGGTCAATATCTCTGCTTTTTATAGTTTCTAGTAGTTAAGTTGGGTGAAATGAAGAAAAAAGGGCCATGTTGACACTTCACAACTGACAAAACGAGTTGTAAAAATACTAGATTCAGGTAGGTAGGCATGTTGGTCTGACGCAATCGAAACATATATATGTATGTCCAGCAGCACCTTAGATACCAACTAAGTTTGTTCTTGGTATAAGCTTTCGTGTGCATGCACACTTCTTCAGATATCTGAAATTGCTCCACCTACTTTTGCCTTTAACCATGTCTGCCTCTGGTTCCCGAAAGGTTCTCCATTAGGGAATGGGTCCCTCAAGCTGAAAAAGGTCCCCCATCCCAGCCTAACAGAACAGAATCCTTTGCCAGTAACGAATTGGTTAATCTGTCAGAAAATAACAAGAAAACACAAGTAGGCTGTCCCAGTTTTCTTGAACAAATAAATGCACATCACATAGCTCTCCTGTGCATAAACATCTGGGCACTTATCATGTCTTATGTGTTTAATGTATTGCTACATAAAACATCTCAGTCCAAATCATAACTGACCTCAGCTCCCAAACAGATGACTTAAAACTACATAATATTTGTTTTAAACTATCTTGTCTATCACAATCAAGGAGGATTAAACCTTTTTTGGTCCAAGGGCTGCGTTTCCTTTTGAAAACCTTCCAGGAGCCTCTTCCCAATGGTGGGCACAGCAAAGCAAAAATGGGGGTGGATGAATGGATAGGGTCTTTCCTTTGTAAAGTAGGCTATACTCCAGCCCTGCAAAGGTCAGAGATGTCAACACACATACCCCTTTCATCCAGGTCAGGGTTGGCAAGGTTTACCTTGCCTGGGCCAGTTCACTCCCTTGGAGATCGCTCCGTGGGCTGGATCGCATCTGCGCAGATGCGATTTTCAGCGTCTTCTGGCCTCTGCACAGATGTGATTTTCGGCACCGCAGAAGCGAGTCCCCATTCTGTGCTGTGCCGGTTTAGCGCAGTGCGCAGAGACTTGACGAGCGGGCGGCTCAGTTCAGGGGCAGCTCATGGGCCATTTAAATAACCCCCATGGGTTGCTTGTGGCCCATGGGCAGCAGGTTGCCGATCCCTGATCCAGGTCAACATAAGGCATTGTCACTGTACGTTGCAACCAGGCAAAAGCACTCAAAGAGGGTTTGGAGCAGGGTCAGTGAAGGGTGTGGCTTGGGGAGGTGAGATGTAGCCTGGCAAGGGAGCCTGGCCTGGTGAGAGCCCTTAGGGCCAGAGAAAGAGGTCTGGAGGGCCGCATCCAGCCCCCAAGTCTGCTGTTCCTTATCTATTCCATACACTTATAGAGTGGCTATATTTGTTAGCAACATTTTTAATACATTGATAACTTTGCCTAAAGTAAATATCATTAAGCTAAGTCCCAGGGCACAGAAGTCTGCAGTGCTAATGCGCCTTCAGCAAGAATTAGCTGTTTGATTATATATCAAGGAATGCACTAACTGCTTGTACGGTTTGGCTGAGGAAAAGGAATTAAAATGAAGAATTCAGACAGATGTTATGCAAATTCCACAAATAGCTGAAATTTTACAGCCAGTGTTTAGTTACTTTTGAGACTGTACACATACACACCAATACTATACCTAAGCTTTGTTCCTGCAGCTGTATACATTGTATTCCTTATTACAACAGTTGAAATGCAGAATTTTGTTAGATTTATTCTAAAGTCAGCAGCCGCCTTGATCAGTTACAACCTGGCCTCCTAGTCATACTTGGAAATTAAGTGCAGTTTTACCTCTGTGTAATTATATATATAATCATATTTTTATTCCCTCAAAATAATTTAAATTTCTGTCCACTTATCTAAACAGAGCTGTCTAAGGGAAACATATGCATGTTACAATTAACTTCTGCCACAGCTTGTCATCATTGTTATTATTATTACTGTTTCACTTAATTTTGCCAATTTTGATCATTTGAAACCTCCCCAGATTTTAGAACACTTGATGTGGAGTGGCAAGATACAGCCTAAGTGGAAAGACTGGTTAAATTTCCAGTGCTAAAGGTATTATCTATATACGTAACACAGGTTTTATACACAGGCTATTAACTTTTAAAATGAGATCTGTGTTATTGTGAATCTAGGCTATCACATTATTATTTACCTTCTGCAGATTCCTTTTCCATTTCCAGGCATTTGGACTGCTTTAAGATGTAACCCTGCCTTACATTAAATAAGACCTTAACAAATGTGATGTAGTAAGATTTGGGGTTTCATGCTCCTCCTCCCTATTAGTTTACGGTTTATTTTGTCACAATATGGCAAACCGTGGTGTCTGTAAGCTCTACTTTGCTAACAAACCTGAGCATCAAACCAGAATCAAACCACCATTTGGCACCAAACAAGGATCACATTGTGGGGTTGATATTGTTAATTAAGCAGAGTTTGCATTCAGACAAAATTTGAATCTATTTGTTTCAGACTGCAAATCGATGCTTCAAATTTTCCTATTTTGGCATGCAGATGAGGGAATGGGAAGGGGTAGTACCTGAGCAAAAGATCTGCCACGGCATGTTCTCCTACCAACAAACCATGTGTTGTCTGAATGCAGACTTTCAATCTGCAGGATATTTTTTTAAAGCTGCATGGTATCATTTTAAGATGGGTGGTCTCCCAATAATGTCTAAGACAAGACAAATCTTGGTATTTTTTAGGCAGTACAAAATGAATGGTCAAATATGATTTGAACATTTTTTAGGTGTATATCAATAGGATGAGCCTGAAACAGATGTAACAATTCAGAAAGGATTATTATTCAACTGCCATAATCCTTTTTTTTTATCCATGACCAATTCAGAGAATGCCACAATTCCATGTCTTTCTTAATGCCATCCATCCATTTTAACAGGTTCTGCTATATTTTGCAGTGATTTTGAGTCCCAAACGGTTCCCATGGGAGGTTAGCCATGAATAATTGAACAGCTGCTTTAAATAAGTGTTTTGAGTTAAGAGAGAATATTCACTGCTGCAACATAATTAATTTTAAATCCCAGAACTTTACTGTAGGCATCTATCTTCTGCTGGATATGTATGAAAGTGATGGTTTGGCCCCTTACTCCTGAAAAAAATTATTAATAATAATAATAATAATAATAATAATAATAATAATTTTAGTTCTTTGATTTTAAGACTGTTTTAAGGGAGCTCGTTGGTTGGAGCTCCCAAACATTGATAGTAAGACCACAGGTTAAAACACATGCAGACGTTTCCTCTTTCAGTTTGAACAAAAAGGGCTAAGGAACTTATTTCAGCCCAAGGGCTGTATTTTCTTTGGGGGGCTTCATGCCAGCGTTGGGCAGGGTCAGAGGCAAGAGTAACTAGGGCAAAGAATGCTCCAATCCAACCTTCCCCCAAATAGTGGATGGTTTTTGAGAAAGAAAAAGGCACCAGAGCTCCAACAACAGAGGTTGTATCTAGTTGGACCTTAAATGTTTCTATGATTAGTTCTAGAGACAGTAGGTTGAATAAAAGGGGACTCAAGGACATCTGTGCTAGCACCCCATCTGAACCAAAAAGTTTGTGGATGTGAAATGGTTAAGTCTTAAGCAGAGAGACATATCAAGTAATGTTGAGCCAGTGGAGTTTACTTGCTTTCCTATCATCAGACAACATTTTCAGATCCATCTAATATTATCCAAATTGCCCTAGCTGATATAATTCCTGATTGGTAAGCAACAACCTAAAACTAAATTTTCAGTATTAAAAGATCCTGAGCATCTTTCACCAATAATACATTTGCAGCACTCTTGGCAAGAACAATTACATATCTAAATGAGAAACTGTGATCACAATTTCCATGATATTCTTTTCATCAGGAAAGCAACTGTGGATATGCAGCTTCTGCATCCTGCTGAAACATTTGAGAATGAGCTGTGGGAGCCTTAGAGAAAAGCAGTTGATTAAAAAAAAAAAAAAGTTGTGATAAAAGCAGTACAACTCACCCAATTCCAGAGAATTGAAAAACTAACTAGAGATATTGAAAATGCAAAGTTATTTTTTTACAAAGGGAAGGAAATGATATGAAATACTTATCACTGTTAAGACTTTGATGTGGTTTTTGAGTCTATTCTTGGGTAAAAGTGTAGCAATTCTTACTACACTTAGCTATTCTTGGGTAAAAGTGTAGCAAGTTGCTAGACACAATGTTTTTGCAATAGACACAATGTTTAAAATGTTTTAATGTAAATCACTGTGCATCACTCTGTGGGAAAAGAAACAAAGAACAAAACAACAACCATATTAACAACAACAACAACAAAACATATGATGATTAGCAACTGAACTAACCTGCATTTATGTTCATGTTAATACAGTACATACATACATACAGTACTTGTATAACAGCTCTGAGTGGAAATGTAACCTCCTTAGCAAAACAGAATTTGTGCCATAAAACCTTTAAAATACCTTTTACATTTACCTCATTTTGGTCACGTTTTCAGATTGCTACCACTTTCTTCCCCTGCCAGGTCTTCTGGCCTTTAAAAGCTACATTGTAGGTTTCAACAACTGAACTTTTCTTTCAGACAAGTGGTGATGAAACAGTCTCCATCTTTTGATTTTTTGCCTATCGTGTATCTGTTTATGACATGGGGCCCTGGCAAGAAATAAACTGGCAACCTAATTTGGAGGTGGGAGAAAGGAATAGCTAAGAATCCTTAGAAAACCAGTAAATTTCTTTCAAAGTCATAACCCTTTTACTAAACTATGTTGTCACTGCCACCTAGTGACACTGCACTAAATTCACCAAATATTTTGTCACATACTTCAGACAGGTGGCTAATAGCACCAATAAATCATCACTGAAGGCTATAAGCAGACTTGCAGCTGAATTTCCATACTACTGGGAACACTGTACTTTTTCAATATGTTCACCTTGCCACGCAGCCTGGGGCCCAAATATCTGCAGAAGGGATGCCTCATCCAATACCAGTCAACTCTATCCTTAAGATGGGCAGCAATCTGTCTGCATTCCCTGCCAAGATTTGGAGTGAGGGGACACAAACTGTAGGGCTCCGACTGTGGAATGATCTGACCTTGGAGGTGTGTTTGTCCCTTGCATTGTAGGGCTTCAGATGTAAACTGAAAACAGACTGCTTTTGCAGTCTGATAAATAAGAGGTGTATGCTTTTATCAGCAATGTATGTATTTCTGTTTCAGGTGTTCAGGAAAGCCCTGAAGGCCCGCTTCTTTTAGTCTCTTTTTCCTGCGTTCCACTAATGCTTTTGTTGGTTTATTTTAGTCTTTGCAGTTGAACTGTATTTTATTTTACTAGCATGCCATCTTGGGAGGATTTCCCGCATTAAAAGTAGCAATGTTTTGAATAAATAAAAGAAAATAAACAAGTTTGATTTGGGAAAACAAATATGCAGGTCTAGATATATTAAAAGGTGGCATTTTCCCCACTTGTGACAAAATATCTATATGATATGAGACTCTCCTTAGCTAAGGGCCTAGATTACTGGGATGTCTAAAGTTTCTATATTTCTTCTATGCAATAGCCCAGGAATGATGTGCTCAATATGTATTTATCATGGAGGAAATATATTCATCTTTCACAAAATTAGTAATTATTATTTGACAAAACAGCAATGTAAAACTGAGACGTCACCGTTACAACTTTTACCAGATCTTGTGCTAAATATAGATGCTTATCTAAAATAACTTTCCTTCCCTGAGAACCATTTTCTTAAGAATAACAACTGTTGACTGGAAAGTTCACTGTGGAAGAGGACCAAATACTGTTAAGCGCCAATCTGGATGGAAAACAGCAGCAAGCTGGAATAGAGCTTCAGTACTTTGTTGTTTTTAACTTAAATCGTATCTCAGAGGTTTCCACCTTAAATTTTTTGTTTTGCTTGATTTGAGTGACCTTTATAAGAAAACCTGAAAGTTTGTTGTCTTCTCTCGATTTTTCTTAGACCACAAACAAAAACCTATAATCCAAATTTGAGCAAATAAGCTTCAAGAAAAAGGAATTCCCCCCTGTAAATTCCTGCACTCTGTGCTGCTTAGAAGCCATTCCAGACCTTTGGAAATAGTCCTTCCCACTGGATAGCAGCCAGGGCCACTCAAGAAGATTCTCTCCAGCAGGAGGGGCTACCCAGCTCTCCAGGACCAGACTGGAAAAGCAAAGGCAACCCCTCTGTCCCAAAGCCACGCAGACAGCCATCCTCTTTGAAAACACAAAACTAGTGCAATGGATGCTGTATCGAAAAAGGGCAAATGAATGGCAGTTTTCCAGTTTTCTGCACAGAAACAGGCAGCAATGGTGAAAATAGGGCAGGAGGGAACAATCCCAGCAATCACTGCCCTCCTGCACCACACATGGGGCAAGGCAGAAGTCTAAGGAAAATACTGTGTTCAACAGAAACCCAGAGAATGGGTGGAATGCCCTCCAGGAGATATAGAGAACAGGTATTCATGGTAATAAATCTGGAGGGTGTTCCAGGACATCAGAATATGAAAAAACAGTATCATCCCAAGCTGTGCCAGGATCTGATCAGTGTGTATTATCTCTGCAGTATACATCTCTCAAAGCAAAAGTCATGATTTTGAAGAGTTCAGTGAAAAGCCCTGTGGGACTGCCAGCACACAAGGCTGGTCTGGGAGGTTGCTATAGCCCAGGCACCCCCCAACCTGTGTCCCTCCAGATGTTTTGGCCTACAACTCCCATGATCCCTAGCTAACAGGACCAGTGGTCAGGGATGATGGGAATTGTAGTACAAAACATCTGGAGGGCCGAAAGTTGGGGATGCCTGCTATAGCCCCACTCTCTGGATATTATCCTATTGATTAGTTCTGTCTGCCCTTCAGGGATGGGGCTACTTTTGAAGTTCTGGAACACTGTCCAGAAAACAAACTGCATTCTATTTAAACAGGACTTTATTTCTACTTTCAATTCTACCTTTTAAAAAATAATGATGTTTTAAATTATGTAGCAATGTGGCCAGAAAGGAATGGCAGTGCAGAAGCAGGGTTGTACTACACAACATGAACCGGATTTTCCGTATTATTTTTTACAACTTGTCAAGATAACGTGAAAAAAGTATCTGAAATTCATATAAATAAGAAAGGGAATATAAACTTTGGTAGGAACCCTTTTCAGAAACACAGAAAACAGATGTAATGCTCAAAACGTTACACTCCTAATGCAAGCCATACTATACATCTTTATGTATAACTAACCCAGGCAGGATAAAAATGCTGCTCCACATAGCTGTAATTGCTCTCTTTTCAATGTACCTTCAAGCAAACAACATGTAAACATATTACCAAGAATAATTAGCTGTATGTGTTAGACCTCCGAATTCGAGGGGGGATGCACATTTACTGAGGAGTAAATCCAACTGAACTCAAATGGAACTTACATCTGAGTAAACATATATAGCAGGAATATGCAACCTGTGGCTCTCCAGATGTTGTTAGATGAATAATCTCTACCTATTGGCTGCAGCTGCTGAGAGATGGGAGGTCACAGCTTCCCAGCTCTGGTATATAGGGTTACATTGCATGTATTTCTTGAGATTAATCATCTCTGTTCACTCTACTAGCAATTTTGTGTGGCTCCATGCTTTTCGTTTCCAAAGCAAAATGCACCAACCAAAAACAAGTTAGTGGGTTATTTTTAACATGCTTGAATACAAAGAAGCATATTAGTTTGTAAATTAAAGGAATATTTTTTTTATACAAAAAAGAAGAAGAAAAACAATTGCAAAATGGCTGTAGGGCAGCAAAGTGCAAAAGAGGACATGGTTCCTGAATCTTTTATCACTGTGTAGAAGAGGGAATTTCAGCATGTTTAGCTTGTCATATAATGGTCATAACCATTCAAGATGCAGAAGCCCTGTTCCCTTTTGCCTCAGGCCTCCCTAAAATTTGCCTGGCATGGGCCTAGGCTCAGTGATATTGATGGCAGCTGAGCAGTGGATTGCTTTCATGCCCCTACCAGATGGCTCCTCAAGAGTAGGAAAACACATGGAAGAGAAAGAACTTAAAGATGAGCTAGAAACCATTCAAAGTTCTACCCTCAACATGAACTTAATTCAAGTTTAGTTCACCCAGCAGTTATGGAGACCACTTTTAGATGTAGCTTAGATATTTTTGAACTAATTCAGTGAGTTTATCCAATCCCCATAAGTGGGGTATTGCTGAGGCCCTCCTTGCAGTCGGACATATGGCTGAAAGGGAAGAGGGACTTTTTGATCATGGTGTTCAGTGCTCTGAGAGGAGATTTTGGTCCCCTCATTGCCCACATTTTAAAGTGTGAATTGAAGCTTGAGCTTGGTCAAGTGGTTGTTGTTGTTGTTGTTGTTGTTGTTGTTGTTGTTGTTTTACAGATCTTCTCTTTGTCCCATCCCCCCGGAACTATTTTTAAATAGTTTTGTTCTATTGTATTTTGGATTGTTGGCTTTAGCTTAGTAAAGTGGAATAGCAGTTTTGGAGCAAATGAAGACCCCCCCCCCAATAATTACCCTAATATGCATAGGCCTCATCTGTACACGGATTGTCTTTATTTTTTATTTTTATTTTTATTAATAAATTTTTAATTAAGGGTTTTTTCTTTAAAATACAAAAAAAGAAACGACACATGCAAATAACAAGAACAAACATAATAATTATCATCATGTAATAACCAACTTTTCTTCATCTTTGGACTTCCTCACATCTCCCGCTCCTGCATTCCATATTTAATAAAACTTTAATCAGCAATTTGTCACCTTATTTCCATTTTTATTATACACATTTTCAATAGTTTGTCCCTGATTTTGAATATAATCTAAGTCTTAAATACCTAATTTTAACATATTATTTGTTCAAAATTTATTATTCTCATAGAATCCACTCATTCTCATACTCTTTTCAACTAACTTTATGGTGCCCTGTTGTTTTCAAATCTCTCATCCTTCTTAACATTCATAGTTTACAGTATCTTTGTAAGTAGTCCTTAAATTTCTTCCAATCCTCCTCCACTGCTGTACACGGATTGTCTTTAACCATGGTTTAATCATTAATGCACCTCTTGCTTGGTTTATTTCCGACTTACTGCTTGTTACATGTTTGAAACAAACCATGCTCTGTGTTCAGAGAGGGGTCCTAAATTCATGCATTAGAGTTATTATTCATGAACCTTGTTGGGTATTAGTGACTATAATCTGAAGCTGTGGCTAACGAAAATGCTTTTAGTAACTCACGCATATCTTATTTTAGACTGGTTTTGTCTAGGCTAGAAGATATTTATAAATTATCAAGCCTATATTTTACTTTTCTTGATTTGTTTTAGAAGCTGTGCAATTTTAACATTTTGACACAAGCACAGAACCAGATGCATCGCCTAACCACAGAATTGTTTTCAGCTCAGGTTGTGTTTCATTTCCATGTAAAATATATTCATTTAACAACCCTTTTTTAAGGTGGTTGTAAATGACTTGCAGTCTGCTTAAAAGCCTAAAAAGAACCACCAGGGGGAGCAAGATGCATTGTACATCCAGCCTCAAAGACCAATATGTATAAAATTAAGCATGAGTACAGCATTGATAACTTTTCCTACAATCTTCTACTGCTATTCACTTGAGACGGTATGCCGTACTGGAATTTCTTTCTGCTTTTTACAGAGGAAGGTTTTTATCTCATCAACTGTGCAATCCTGCATACTGTTTATGAGAACACATAACCAAGAAAAAGTTATGGGATGTGGCGATATCTTGATCATCTGAAGCATGGGCACAATCAATTCACTGCACAAGGCAACAGGTGTGGGGTGCCTCTTCTGTGAAATCAAATTGTCCTTTATTCCTTATTCTGATTCTAGAAATGGTAAATAAAAAAGTGTAATCAACATTTCCCAGTGGACTCTCTCCCCCATTGTTGAAAAAGAGGGACATAGCCACACTGTCAGACACTTTATACCACTGCAGAAATACAGAAGGCTGAAAAGGCTATTGGAATACACATAAATTATGGTTCAGAGAACTAGGGATGGAATTCAGGGTTATGCTATGCTTAACATGAGCACAAGCATTGTAGCTTGTCAGATCAAACAATGCTCACCACATGCTATTCTGGGGATTCTCCTAACCCTCCAGAGATAACGGGGGTGGGCAGGGGGAGAAGGGGGGTAAGTCCTGTTGTGCAAGAGAAAGCACTGGGTTTGGGGACTCATTAGGTGAATCCTACCCTATATTTTGTTGTAATTTAATATGAAAGAATAAAGCTGGCATCACACGCATTCTTTTTATTGGTGTTGTCCTTATTTAGATTTGGAGAAAACACGAGTTTCAAGCCAAGATTAAACCCTCGAGTCTCAAATAACCTACTGCAGAAGCCAGATTTTTATGTGCCATGTCCAGTTTAAATACTTTCTTACATCATTGAAAAATTCCTGGTTATGAATAATGAGGGCATTTAATTACTCTCAGTAGGACATCTGGTCTCATTAGTACAAATTCAGTATAAACCATGTAGAATTATAATAGCATTTTGTATCTCGTGTCATTCATGTTTCCAGAGGTTTTTTTAATTGATTGTGGAACTCTGGTGCCAAAATAAATGTTGAATGGCAGGACCGCTGAACTAAGACAAGTTTGTGACTGCAAGCTGTGCTTTGGGGAGGTGCACCGTGTAGTAGGGCAGCCTTCTTCAACCTTGGGGAGCCAGACTATAATGGCAGATTACCCGCTTCCCCAGCCCTTAGCTTTCGGCCGCCATCCCCAGCAGCAACAGCACACATGTGTGCCTGGCCGTTTAGGAATTTCCCTGGCCAGCAGGGCAAGGCTGCCCACCAATAAAGTAAATTTAAATTGTGGGATTATATGATGGTGTGTGCTAATGGTTAGCCACATAAGAGGGAAATAAAGAATGAAGGGGATTTGAGAAGGTAGAAACATGGTGTCTGTTTTTGGTAAAGACACAAATGAGTCAGCTAGGGCGGAAAGGGAGGAAGACAGAGGGAGTATAAAAATGGAAGCATATGTAGTCAGTTCAGCTGCATACAATAAGGCTTAGTTTCAAGCTGTTTTCAGCAGGGATGCAGGAGAAATTCAGTTCAGTTCACATTTAAAGGCGAACTTACTTAATTTGTACTTTGTGAAACAATATGTGAACTTCAAAATTAGCGCTTGACTTCTCTTAATTTTGCAGTACATTTCTTCAGCCAAGTAACATGCACCAAAATGCGTTTACTAGGGTAAAATGTGCATAAAACATACATTTTTTTAAAAAAAAAGCTTACAAAACATTATTATGCTTCAGAGAATTGGTTGCAAAAAATGTGTATGTAAAGCAAATTTGTATAACTGATGTGTACATTAAAAGAAATTTGCACTAATATGCTGGTGAATTTACATGAGAACTTTCAAGGATCCATGGTAAAGAAAGGAAGAATTGCCCACATGCTAATGTCGCTTCATGACAATGCAATGATACTGCATGCCCAGCTATGAGGCAATCAGAATGAGAGCAATGGTTGCCCTCAGCCTAGAGCAGGGCGGCCCAACTTTTTGTACCACAAGAATACTCCGACACGGAACCCGTGGGCTGCACACTGCCTTGTTGTGTTGAGGAGGGGACATGAAAAACTGACCCCCCCCCCCCAGCCCTTCCACTGCCTTCCCAAAGCTATCTAAGTGAGGAGCCAGGCTTTGGGAAAGAGACGGACGGCTCTGATGGGGTTCTAGAGCCTTCCCATCTCCTTACCAAAGCTGGGAAAATGCTAACAAGGCTTTGAGAATGAGGTAGGGCAACTCTAGGACCCTCTCAGAGTCCTCATTGAAAATGTATTGCCAGCCAAGATACAGACTAATGCATTAAGATTGTGGTGCTTCTTTTAATGTTGACGGATGAACTTTTGAAGTGACACCTGCATTTATGCACAAATGAAGAAGTGACTGCAATCACTGAGCTGGTGATGCTTCTTTAGTAATATCTGTAGCCACTGTAGTTGTCATTTGGGAAATCGCCCTAAGAATAGAGAGGCAGGCATAAAATGTTCTATACTGAACTGCTGATCTACAGAGCAGCAAAGTACATTTAATCCATGTGCTATTTCAGAGCATAATACAGCAAGGAATCTTGTTCTAAACCAAACATTCAGTAAAAGTATTGTTTTGGTTTCAACATGGTAGAAGGTGTAGAAGAGACCACATGAGGGGAAATATATTTTGACTGAAGGTTAAGAGAAATCTTGTGTTACCAGTGTTAAGTAAGTATATTACACTGGAAAAGGAGTGTATTTAATTTGAAAGAACTGACTACAGGAAATAATCTTCTATAGGAACATTAAAAATAATAATCTTAAAACTCGTTTTCCTGGAATGCAAGCAATTTGAGCTATATATTTTGAAAGTAAGAGTAGGAGTCAGAGTTAGTTTTCTGCAATAGAAATTATTATTAAGGAACAATTTACTTAATCTAGGAAATGAAAGAAACCAAAAGACTGTTGTGTATAGCTTCTGGGTATTATTCTAAGTCTTTAAAACACATTAACATAACAAGGTTCAGATGTTTAATAACCACTGGCTTTGGTTTCTATGCAAGGGAGTGGAATATATCAAAATAAATTATAGAACAATCAATTATCACCTTTGGTGACCTGAGTATATTGGGAAATATTTCAGGGTGCACAATCCTAATTCTTGCAAATACCTGGCAAATGAGTAATCTGAAATCGGTTTCTCTCACCAATACCTTTGACTGCTGTTCGATTCCGTTTGATTAACAGTCCTGTGGAATTCAAAGGAGTGCATACTGTGGCAGATAGATATCCCACGATCTATTCTGTACTTTTCTTTTCAGTTTGTCGTAGTTTATTTCCACTGCAGTCTAAAAATTTAGTTATGGTTGCATTTGGCCAGAGATTTTGAAAAGCAGCTATTCGTCCTGAGTGCCCAGCTTGGAATGCCTCAAATCCACTTAAAATCAAATTGTCTGTAGTTAATCTGACAGGAAAATGCATTAGTCAGCCAGTAGTAAGAGAAACAGAGGGGAGTGTATTTCAAAAGGCAATAGAGTCTAAAGGACATAGTTAAAGGAAGTTTTGATATAAAAGTCTAATATAACTGGTGACAGTCATCAACCATTCTAACTGACAAGTGCTTCACATAAAAAGAAATGCCAATTGGCTGTAGCTTTAATGCGTATGTCTTTAATGCTGTGTTAAGTATAGAGTGGCTATGCATTCTACTTTACAAGCAACAGGTCTCTATTGGAAGGCATCCTGTGTAGGGCTATCCAGCCCAAGCTAGTTTTAAAGATAAAGAATCACAATAAGAGAAGGGTTTTTGAAGTTGCTGTCAACAGTTAGCACCTGGGCATCAAACTGAGCATCAAACACACCACTTCTTAGTCTTTCCCACAATAATTTTTTAAAATTTAAATCATAGCAATTAGTTCTACATTTGTAGCTATATATAAAATTAGCATGTGCAAATTTTATTGAAATATGTGGCCTCTTTTCTCCACTTTTTTATTTTTGGGTGATGTGTAAGTGACCACACTATAGATGGGCTAATGATCATTACTGCTCTTAAAGGAAAGGAAGCAAGAGGTCTATGAACAAAATTTTAATATAGCATTTGAAGCAAGGAGAAACACAGGGTCTCCATGTGACCAGCATGCTTTACAGGGATTTGGAAATGATGAATTAGAAAGACCTACCCACACAAAAGCATTACGTAGTTGTGCATATGAGTTACCATTAGCAGCCTTGCTGACAAGTAGAAATGTCCTTTTAGAAACCACAGGTGTGTCACGAGGGTCGACAGGCAGGTTGGAAACTAGGTAGCTATTTATCTCCCTGCGCTGCAGGTTTCGCCTTCCCCAAACAGTAGTCACAACTGTGGCAGTTTAGGACTTGGACAGAATCCTATCATCTTTCATCCAATCGGGGTGCTGGTGAAGTGGTGACTCACCCCTCACCCCCTTTCTCTGCAGCAGCGATAACAGGATACCCTGTTAGAGGGGTCTGGAGGGAAGTCTCTGTCCAAAGAGCCAGTTGCATGGGGCCAGTGGGTCATAGAGCTTCTCTCAGCGTTTGGGGGAACCATCTGGGTAAACCTGAGTTTTGCTATGGACTCACCTTCCCAAATAGACCCTGTCATGCCTCAAACCCCCCGCTGGGGGCTAAAAGGGATATACGCCCAATGCCTATGCCAAGGCTTACCTACATCTGAAAATCAATAAAGCTGTGTCCATTTTAAATCCCAGACAGTCGTCGTGTCCATTCATTTACTCCACTTTCAGTTTCAGGCACACTGGGGCGGGGGACTCTGTGGCTGGGCACAAAGCTTAAACACAGCATGGGACACTTTTACTGCCACCCCATCTACATATATAGATGGGATTTACTAGTTAGAGAAGAAAGAGGTTTCTTAGCCATGGTATTGCTGTTCCATTGTAAATAGGGATGGCAAAATAAATGGCATATCCTTCTTTAAGTGAAGACAAGGGATCAGATGCAGTAGAATTGCCAGTCCCTTGCCACTCCTCTTGCAGAGCCACTGGCTGCTTGGAAGCAGCAGTAACAAAAAAATATTCCCTTCTGGAATTGACTAAGAAGGCAGACCCATCATTCAGTAGCCAGCGTATGATTCAGCTTAGCTTTACAGGGAAAAAATCTGAAACCTTACAAAAAAAAAGTCCTTTGGAGAAAACAAAGAACTGCTTCATTTTAGTCTTCCTAATATGCCTCTTCAATGCCTTTGTGAATCGAGAATATTGAAAGACTAGCTTTGAAAGGAGAAAAGTGGGAATTGATAGGAAGTGTTACTCCCTCTAACAGTGGACAACTTCCATACAACTTAAAGGTAGGACAAGGCAAAATGCATGAAGGCATATGCTTATGGTGCACAATCTATCATTAAGAGTAACCTCTTCTTCTTTTAAAAAAAGATTTTTATTTACAAAATTAAGGTAAAATAGATTGTTTTAAGAAAACCAACCTTAGGACAGAGGGAATTATCTATAACAACATACCATAAGCCATGACTGAGATATGCTGCTTTATGGTTTTTAGAAAGCCAAGCACCAAATTCGAAAAAGTGCAACGCTGCTGTAAGTAGGAAAAAGTACATTCCATTCCTTAAACAAAAATAATATCCCAAAAGGTCTGCTCACAAACATACTTAAGTCTGTTCAATTTGTTTGAAATTTAATAGCTGCACAGTAAAGCTTTCATACTTCATGCAATGTATTTCTTTTTAAAAAATAAATGATGGGGAAGAAAATCTCTGTTCTTATTCACATATGTTTGTGATGCACTGGAATGCATTTCAGGTAAGAATGGGCTGTCTCAGTTACAACTTCAGTTCTAAATCCCATTTCTGTTCCTCTAAATGACCTGTGTTATTTGGTAAACAACCTGTACTTCCACAAAAAGGCACTATTCCAACTATTTATTTAGGTTATTGACCAGTATTAAAGGCACTGGAAAGGACAACACACTATTCAGGGATAGCAACATCACATACAACGCCACTGTCCGATGTTCTAAACAAACAAAGTGAAACTGTTTAAACAGTATCCACTCAATATATTTAAATACTTGGCAATGCCAACATTCTAAATGTATACAACGGAAGCACTTTTAAAGCGATGCTGCTGCCACAAGTCGCGAACATGAACAAAATAAATAGGCTGGTTCAGCATGTTTATTATAAGCCTCCTAGTTCAGTATACCAGACTTTTAATTCCCCATTATGCGCAAACTATCTGCTTTGATGTAAAAGCTACTGTTTAATCTTTTTCTCTTTTCAACATTTCTTAAATCCGTCTTGTCTATTTTGTGTTAGAATGTAGCCAAAACAAAGGGGCTGGAGAGGAACTATTTGTAGCTTCAAGGCTTTTTCTTTCCTTTACCTTTTTTTCTTTTGTCATGGTCTAGTAGTGAAAACAGCTCACTTCCCCAAAATTAATTTTATACATAGTTAATCACTTTGGGTTGAAGCCTGGGCTGCATTTGTGTCTCAGACTTTTATCTTAGGTGCTTATCCTTGTATCCAACCATACACTGACTTTTTAAAATCTGAGAATTGCCTCTTGATCCCAGGACTACCTTATTAACACTACAAACAACCCTTTTATTATGAGCTATAATGACAACAACCCATAACATTTCCTAGGAACACAATGTAAGCATTTTTTTTTAAAAAAAATGGATCTTAGCAGTGACTTTAAAACATAAAATGCTATCTAAATCACACTCAGAGCAGATCCACTGGAATTAATGGACTTAAGTTAGAGAACTCAGCTACATTAGCCATGTTACAATGTTATAACTGTGTTATAAACATGCAACACCAGATGGCACTGTAGAGTACAAAACTTTGTCTCTGTGATTTTACAGTCCGTCCGTCCGTCCCCCCCACTTTTGTTATAATGACTTAATTTATGACTTATTTATAATATGTTTCCCCTGTGTGTAGATTCAGCCTCTGAGTAACTTGGTCAGATATCACCCAGATTGCTCCAGGAATTCTGCCTGGGGCCAAAACTGGTCTTGTCCACACCCCCCCCCATTCCTAGAGGGTATCTGTTATTGATGCCCCAACAGGTGTAGTTGCCTGCTTTCCTTTTGCTACAACTTTGACATATCCATCAGTCCGCTAAGAGAGTTGTGGGTGGGCTCCGTACTCCCTAACATAGGAGAGGGCCCTTTAAGGGACCTCAGGGGCAGAGGCAGGGAATGTCCCATCTCAAGGAAAGTGACAGTACTCTGCCTTGGTGATAATGGCAGGGAGGTGGCAGTTGACGAAATGCTATTATCTGTGGATGGCCAGGGCTGCTTCCTAACCTGACTAAGCAGCCAGGGCTGAGTCAAGAATTCTGGAAACACACAGGCTGCGAGAAATAGGAGCCTCTGAAGCTCTGCCCAAGAAAAGTGGTGGCCATTGTACACCCACTTTTGGTGTCTGGCATGTATCTTTGTTTATCTTTGAGACGATAATAGCTTTTTCCCTTCATGAATTACTGTGGGTCTTTACTTGTTCTGATTTGGATGTCTGAGAGGAAGGTTTAGATTGGCGTTCAAAGGATGTTGTATGGAATAATTACAAAGAACAAGGGAAAGGGTTAATAAACCAGAATCACGACTTATTAACCTAATAATATTTTACAGCTGTTACTTTCCAAGTCTAGCTGGCCAGTAAAATAATATACAATATAGGCCTACGCATATTTCTGTAACAGGTTTGGTAATTTATTTTTGAAAGGTCACTCCCCTCAAAGCTAAACAAGAAAACCTCTTCTTTTTAGGGAAACTAATTTTGCAGGCAGAGCTTATATGTTGTAGATTTATATATATATCCCCAACTGTTTCCCTTGTGACAGCATTTTGTTCACATCATTCTTAACTATCAGTGAAAATTGTGCACAGTTTTGTGTTAAACAGTTATGGAAAAAATATGGGTCATGAGAAAGTCACCTGTGTTATTTCCATCTACTATGAAAATATTGGCAACACTTATATTCATATGTAGATACATAACTATTTCTAAGCTCACAAACTATAAAACCTGGTGATATACCCTAGTGGCATTTCTTTAAATTCACCAGCTTTAAACAGAAGAGCATGTTGTTTTTTCCATCTGACTTTTCATATTAACAGCATTTGTCATCATCTCAAAACTAAACATCACCTTTAAACATACAAGGAAATGTGGTATTCCCTGTTTATCCAATCCCTGCACTCCCTATACTACTGAGAATAAGCTGCTGTGGGTCAATTTCCTATTCTCTCAGTTCAAGACAACGAGGCTATGGAATTGATCAAATTGCCTGTTTGCCTTTCTCCTGCTCCCCAATATTTACTACTCACTATTTTCAGTAGAATGTTTTCTCCACCTAATACAGATGCACTTTTTTTTTAAAAAAGTGTGAATAAAAGCTCTTGGCAAATTGTTTAGGCACCTGGTTTTTTATATCGATGATGGCAACTTGCAGATAAACTGTTCTTACATGGCATGAGAGGAATTTAAATTAAAACAACACAACCTGAATTTGCTGGGAAGTGATTGATTCCCACCTGAAAATCATGATAGTTCAGAAGTGCCCTGAGGCTCTGTACAGGAAATCAGAGCCGCCTCCTCATGCAACAACTTCCAGGAAGTATTGCAAATTTACCAGCAATACTTATTTCCTCAAGCCTATTGCCCGGACCTTGCCTGCCTTAAAAGCAGAACTGGCTGTGTTAACTCACAGGCAAATATTTCCATTGCATGTTCTTGCAGTGAACACCATCATTGTGGAAGAAGAGATTCCTGTCTTTAAATACATGGTAAAACCACCCCTAGAAACAGGAACGCTTTCAGGTTGGATGGCATCCCTTTACCAGTTGAAAGTCTCCTGGTAAGGAATGTGTGAGTCAGCAATCTCAGGCATCTGCAAACAAGAGTGTACAAAGCCATATACATTTGAATAAAATGAATGGGGGGAGGGGCAAGCATTACAGCAGCAAGAAAAAGAAAATACAATCATTACATGGAATGTTACTTATTTTGTGCTGGAAAGGTTTAAAACATAAAACCCTCTTGAAGAAAAGGTTAGGCGAAACATGTGTGCTTTAAAATAAAGCACAGATGTAAAAATTATTTGGTCCAAAGAGCTGCTTCAATTTTATTGAAGGGGTTGGGAATGCCTTGTGAATATTGACATTTGAAAAATGAAAGAGCAGGCCTTGTACGATATACCAAAACACTTATTTTGTCCTGCCAGTTTCAAAAGAGGTGTGCCATGGGCCACAGAAAGCTGCTGTTCAATACAGCTGAGCCCCCTTGAGCATGTGAAACTAGTTGTAGGCGTCTTTGGGTGCCCACCTGCATATTCCTGACATTAAAATGTTAGCTGCTTTCCACAAAACGGCTTCTCATGTGCTCTTTGCCACTGCATTTCTCTTGGCAAAGGAAGAGAAAGTAGGAAGTCAAATGTTAAGGGGGGGGGGGGAAATACAACACATAAAGTTCAAGCTACTATTAAAAGTTGTATTGCAAAAGGCAACCTGCCAGTTAGCTCAGCTGGTTAGTGTGATGCTGATAACCCCAAGGTTGTGGGCTTGCTCCCCTTATGCATTGAGAACAGGGTGCTGGACTAAACAGGCCAGCAGGTTCCTTTTATTTTTTATTTTTTTAATAATATTTATTAACATTTTAAAGACTGCAAAAGACAAATAATTAAACAAAACAATACAATACAATACAAAAACAAAAACACCACACAACACCAACCCCCAAACATTAAATTAACAAAACCAAACAAACACAATTTAAAACACATCTAATAAGTTCAGTATGTTAACTTTCATTTACTTGTTTCAACGACCTCCTCACACCTCCCTTTTTGTATTCCACTTTAATTAACTGTTTCAGCAATTCCTTTCCATCTTCCTCTGTTTTACGTCCTGTAATTTATCTTAACATATTCTAACCTTATTTTTCCCTTTAATATATAATTGTCTTAACATATTTTAACTTTATTTTCCCTTTAATACTCTAATAATCTATTTGTACTTAATTCCTTGTAACATTTCTACTAAAGCCATATAGCTCCTTTCCAACATTTTTCTAACACTCATTAATTTTACAATATTTTTATAAATAGTCTTTAAACTTTTTCCAATCTTCTTCCACCGACTCTTCTCCCTGGTCCCAGATTCTGCCAGTCATATCTGCCAATTCCCTATAGTCCATCAACCTGGTGATCTTCTGTCCGATGCTCTTAACTCTTTTCCAAGTCCCTTCTGCGAGTCTTCTTCATATTTATACATGAACTTTACTTTGTCTTCCACTGATCTTATTTTCATTTTCCTTCCTTTGAGGCTAAAAAGTAGATCTCAGGGAAACTCCCACCTAAAGATGATTTTATTCCTTCTCGACAGGGCAACCAAATCTCCGTAGTTAAGTCTAAGATCCGAAAGGTATTTCAGGACGTCTTTCAATATTTCCACTCTTGACTGTTGTTCTTCTAAGTTCCTCTGGTGTTTCCAACAGTCTCTTATTTTGTTCTTCTCTTTTCTCCCTCCTCTTCCAAGTCCGAGAGCCCTCACAGTTTTAATCTCTTCTTGACCCAAGTCCCGGTCCCAAAAGTCATCAAATTCCTGTGTAAAGAAATCTATCAAACTTTCCTTCTCCAGTTCAGGTAGGGCTCTGATCCTCGAAATCTGATTTTCTTTAAATTCAATCATAGCAGGCATCAACTTTTGGTCATCAAATTGCATCTGTAAGGCTGGGACTCTCTCTCTCTCCAATTGTGTTACTTTAGGTTCAATGGCAATAACTTTCTCCCTAGCCTTCTCCGCAGTTTGCCATGTCAAAGTAGATTCCTGTGTCAGTTTCTGAATAGTTTCTATATTGGTGTTCACTTTTTGTCCCAAACTGTCAATTTTGGTAGTTACCACATCCACCTTTTTGTGAAGCTGTTCCAGTGAGTCACTTATCTTACATAATACAACCACTAAGGCCTCTTCTGTCAACATTCTTAATCGATTCAAGGTCCCCAGAATCTCACAGGTTTTTATCTTGCAGCTGGAAATTCCCCCAGCTCAACTCTTGTGACAGTTTCAAAAGCTTCCTCTAGAGGGAAACAGTTCCTCTAGAAGAAAACAGTTTCTATTTGTATTAGTCCTTTTAAACTCAATTCAAACAATAAAGTTAGTTTCAATTTTCTGTTCAATTCAAATTTATTTACGGCTATTAGCCCATAAAATATGTACAAACATAAAAGCACAGAAGCATAAAAAACCAATACATCTAACAACAGAAGGGGAACACCACGATGCAAGGGTGGGTCATTGAGCAGTGACAAATAACAGCTTGGGGCCCGGAAAGATCCAAGGGACGGTTCACAGAAAAAGGAGAACTGGAGACGAGATCCATCATGCACTCTCATCATAACTGTCCGATTAGTTTTTGTTGTTGTTTTTTGGTGGTTTTTGTGTGTGAGATAACCGCATTCAGGAATCTCGCCACCTGCAGAGTTACAGAAGGATCTGTATCCTGCAAAAGCAGTGCGGCATGTGACTCAACAGGCCTGCCAACCAAGCGCAGTAAAGCAGGACCCAGGAATTTAGTCCTAGCTATGCTATGTAAGGGACAGTTGAACATTATATGTGGAAGAGATTCAACTGTTTTCCCGTCACACTCGCATAGCGGAGACACCAAACCCTTGGAAAATCTGTGGCTCAGCAGGTTCGATGGAAAAACATTGAACCTTTCACGAATAAATGCAAGTCGGTGTGGTACAGATGAAAGAGATGACATGTATGATGGAAGGCCAAGTAGTGGGGTTATTCCGTGATACCTGGGGGAGCAGACACCCCCACCCCTGGAGAGGTTGTGTTGATTTTCAATGTCTGCTAATCTTCTGTTACTTTTACTCCTTTTTAAACGCAGACAGAGACCATGGAAACAATGTATTCCTCTTATTTAACTAACTGTCAGTGAACGTTCTAATCACAGTCAGTCCTGTTGGCAGCCCGCTTCCAGGATCGGAGCGGTGGTATATTAACTCTGTTCGCTCTCTCCTGCAGGTATACTCAGTCCAAAACTTTCCCCCCTCTTCTCCTGCCACCAAGGGGGGTTTAGTATTTTTTACTGATGGAAATTTAGTCCTTTACAATAGGCTTTCCGAGACTTCAGCTTGCATCCTCATTGCTTCAATCTATTTACAAAAGGGGAAGGTGGACTTCCTGTTTTAGACCTCCCCGTTTCGGCACCAAATTAAGACGTTTAAAAATCCAATTCTCTGCTCTACTCACGGGTAGTTGCTTTAAGATCAAATTGTCCACAGGAAAAAGTCAGCGCTCTCTGGCAACAGCTATGCGGCTTTGCTCCGTGGAAGAAGCAGTCAATTCGAAGCACCGCGCCGCTCACCCCACGTCGCTCCGGATCCCCAAAACCAGGTTTCCCCGCGAGTAGGCGCAAAAGGGGCCAGCTGAATCCCATGTTCACAGGCTTCACCCGCCTGTGATTTCTAGTGGGTCTCCGCCTTCGCCGTGGCGGCCAGACCCGGATTCCTACGAAGCAAATTCCTCCCGATAAAAGAGGAATTCCGCCATTACCGGAGGCGCTAACCCGGAAGTCTTATCAATTTAAACTATGCCAGTATTAGGAAATGACATTAAAACCACAGGTCTCTGTTTCCAAAGGATCAGCTAAAAGTGGGTTAATTAAAGCTGGATAGAAGGGACAAGGAAGGAGCACACAGTTCCATTGCTCATTCCCTTGCTAAACAAGCTGGGAACTGAGGATCCAGTATGAGGATTTGTGCCTGCAAACCTTCAGCATTTTCATTCCCACCAGGGAAAGTACTTCATCGTCACTACCGGAAACCACTCTGTTAAGTGTGAGTGGAACCATGCAACACCAGACCATGTAACTACATAACCCTAACATTACAGGTCAGGACTAAGAAGAGTCTAATATCGGACTGCAGTAACTGTTAGTCACCTTTGTGAATCAGATAAAATCAGATGAGCAGCAGAGCAAGACAGACTAGCCAAGCAAAGGATGCTGCTCTGGGAATATACTGACTTGCACTGTAGTATTTTGGTGATATTTCAATAGGATCAGGTGAAAGGAGGCTATTCTTTAAACTTCTGTAAAAGGTAAAGGTAAAGGGACCCCTGACCATTAGTTCCAGTTGCTGACGACTCTGGGGTTGCGGCGCTCATCTCGCTTTATTGACCGAGGGAGCCGGCGTACAGCTTCCAGGTCATGTGGCCAGCATGACTAAGCCGCTTCTGGAGAACCAGAGCAGCACACGGAAATGCCGTTTACCTTCCCGCCGGAGCGGTACCTATTTATCTACTTGCACTTTGACGTGCTTTCAAACTGCTAGGTTGGCAAGAGCAGGGACCGAGCAATGGGAGCTCACCCTGTCGCGGGGATTCGAACTGCCAACCTTCTGATCAGCAAGTTCTAGGCTCTGTGGTTTAACCCACAGCGCCACCCGCGTCCCTTTAAGCTTCTGTACATATGTGCAATTTAACACATATGAGAAGAACTACTGATATCAAGGACGCTATTTAGAAATACTATACCATTAATAGAACAAGACAGAAGTAAATAATTTAAAGTAAATTCAGGTGATTTCAGACATGATTCTTTTTCACAGCGTTATGGTATTAACTGGGCAAAAAACAGAGAAAAGAAATAAGTACTAGTGTGAGCTAGACTGTGGGTGACCAAACATCCCACTCAAAGACTGAAGTGACAAGAAAATAGCTGCTACATGAGATTTTAGGTGTTGCCTGACATTTCCTTTTTCATGTATCATAATATCATCCCCTGATGCCATGTGGCAAAAATGTGGATTGCCACAAGTACTGTGTATTGAACAGACCCATCCTTGTCTGCATAAATCTTTTAAGGATAAAACATGAAACATAACTAGCTCTGTTTTAAAACTGAATGGAGTGGGGGAAAAGACACAAAGTTATTTTCTGTCAAAAATAGGTACAGTGTTTTACTCAAAGGTATTTAGAGCTTAACCTTGTAAAATATCAAGCCTTTATGAAGTAGTTCAAGCAAAATAAACATGCTATATTTCATAAGCAAAGGTCAGTTGGAACTAAAAAAGAAACCCACGTTTATTAAATGTAAATAAAAAAGTAACTATATTAGTAATGGGAACATATTTATAATACCTCATTATTCATAAGCTGTAGGGTTGTGCCTACTTTTAAACTAAAAGCTACTTTTAGAATCTGGAAAAAACGTGGACACTGATGTAAGGATTTTGTATAATTATCAATTATTAGAATGAATAAAAATAAGAAATTAAAATAATGGCCATATCTCCACAATATTTCAGCTAAGTTAGTTTTTCTGCTAACTATTGCTCCCTTTTGCCTTGTGAATATTGACACAGATTGGGATTTATACTTATAAAACACCACATTTAGATGCAAATTCTATAACCTCTACCTGGGAGGAAGTCTAATTGAATTCAGTAGGACTTCTGAACATTCATCCATAGGATTATGCTGTCAATTCAGTATCTGGTTTTGGACACTTTGTAAGCATGTGCCCTAAGATTTGTAAAGAACAACATGAAATGCATTCTAATATTAAGGTGTTACAGCGTGATTAAACCATGGGAATGGGGTAGTAATGATCTACAAGGGGGAAAAGATAGAAGTGAGGAGTGAGTTTAAGAGGACCATCACCACTCCATAAACACAGAGCAACCCGCTTCCTTTCTCATATACACCCTCTCCCCTGCACCCACATACACCCCCATTCATGGGAGGAGTCAGGAGTGGAACAATTCAGCCACTGGTACGTCATTATCCCCTCTTTTATTCATAATGGAAATGTCCCTGTCACTAATAAAGAGATCCTTTGATAAGAATGCTGCCAAGCATTTAAAAAACTTGGGGCACAGGCCTCTGGAATATTTTTTCCCTAAAATCTGCTTTGTGCTAATTTATATGCATAGATGCAAATGTAGATAAATTTTCAGGAGAAGGAAACCAACTCTGGTTCTTCCTGTCAGAGCTCACACTTATACAGGGTGCCAAGAAGATTGCATGATCCCAGTACACTAGGTTGAATCCAACTGAGGCTGCACATCCACCATACCTTTAAAACACTGTCATTTACCTTTCACAGAGTTACAACTCCCAACAACCCTTAGCAAACTACTATGCCTTACTGTGAGTAAATGAAATCAATAGATGTGACTAACGTAAGTCTATTGATTTCAGTGGGTCTCCTTGAAGTTAGATGACAACTCTCTGTATGTGGATTGATCCTTCTACCCAACCCATGATCCACCCACAAGAACTGCTGTTTATGTACATATTAAAAACTAAAAGAAATATTCCCCAACATCTAGCATGACCTCTCTTTATGACACATTTACTTTAACTTCCTCATCCTATTCAGCTATTTATGTACTTACAAGTCTCCTGTCATTTGTCAATACCTTCCACACATAATATCCAGCAACTGCCAGATGAGAAAATGCCCTAAGAAAATTGGTCCAAGCCCTTTCCACTTTCAGCTATTTCTTCAAAACTGACTGACAGCAGGTGACTGACAGCAGGTGGACTCTGGGCTGGGTGCTGCCCACCACAGTTAAGAGATGGAATATTTGCATTATCTATAAGGATCATGCAACAAAATTGCAAATCTCAAAATGGAAAACCTACTGACGGGATGGTAAAAAGAAACAAGGAACTGAAATCTGAATGATTATTGGCTTCAAGTTCACTTCAGGAGGCTACAACTAAAATGAGGATCAGATGGTGCAGCTCTCTGAAGAACACAAGCTACACCAAGCCTGCCAAATGACTATGCATTAGTGCTGTAATCCCTTCCGCCTTTTAGGCTGCTGTAACGAAATCTTCTTGTGCTAAAAAATATTAATCTAATGTTTGTGCTTGAAGGCTTCTGGAATATTTCTGAAAAGGTGAATGAGGTTATGTGGAGGGGCATGCAGGGATGGGTGTATTTGCATTTACAAATAGATCCTGCATCCTGAGTTTGTTTCTGTTCTTGGCTAGTAGGTTTCACAGCAGGTATTTTGTTTTCCATTTTTGAAGCACTATTTTGCTGTTGCTGGTTTTAGAAGGGTTTTTTTTCAGTTGGGAGTTGTTAACACTATGAATGGGAGCTTTGTGTGACGTTTAATGTAGGTCAAATTTTAGGCTTACTATTTCTCAGGGCACCTCTTTAATGACTCAGTCCATCACCACAGTCCGATTTCTACCATAGACTTTACTATTTGGATTTGTTGTCTACCCTGAAGGCTACATTTCAGAGCCCAGCTTATTTACTCCAATGAGAAGCCTTTGATTATGGGAGGGCTTTGTGTCAATATAGAGAAAGCCAAGGAATGGTTGCGCTGACTTTTCTCTTAAAAACAGAGGTCAGTCTAGACACCAGTGGTGGAGAGCACATTATTTCCTGCTGCTTGTAAGAACATGACTTATTTCTTTATTGCACTGGAAATCTTGAGACCTTTTTAAAAAGGGTTCATGTGATTAATTAAGTGAGTTTAAAGGAATATATTAACTCACATATTTCAAAAAGCCAGTGGTATTTTTTAGAACATGTTGAATTCTCTAAGAACTGTTTTCTCTTCTGCTTTCAAACACCAAACCTAATGCATAATTAACACAATATGTGCTGCCAGGGTATATGTGTTTAGGGAACACTTTTTGGGCTTGTTCAGCTGTGCTTACCATCAGATATTACTTGCTCACCTTTTAAAGATAGAGGCAAAAGGAAACTCTATGAAATATTTCAAAAACCAAAATCCAAAAGAATCCAAAGTATTTCTTATCAGGAAAGGTACAGAACAAAAGACATTGTCTCTTTGAAAATATATGGAGCCAGCTCCCATTTTTTTCACCATATTGAATTAAATTAAATAAATCACGCTTTCCAAACATTCATACCGTTCTTTATTCCTCTTTTAGCAGTTCAGCAATTAAATTGTATGTCACATAACACGATTCCTTCCGTTATTCCACCTATTATATGAACACAATGAGATCTATGAATTTCTACATAAGATGTTACATGAGAAGTAGGAAGAACAGAAATTTAACTCTTTCTGCTTCTGTGTAACATTCAAACTAGTTTGAAGCCATAGCAATACATTTGTAAATTGCAAATATGTGTAAATATGCATATTTCATATGTCTCTGATTCCAGGATAATGCTCTTTATAAAGACAAGAATTTATCACATACTTCATTGGAAACAGTGACAAGGGACTTTCAAATCTCTACCCTCGCTATTTTAATCCATATTTGCTTATCTCAATACACTCAATACACATGGTAGTTTTATTCCTCGATATGTATTTTTTTAAAGTTGCATCAACCATGATCTAGGTAACAACTACAAGTGTCTTTTAAACACATCAGCGTCATTCTTCCCATACTGCAGAGTGGAGTTTGAAACTATTATTTATATTTATCAATATCCCACCTTTCCTTGCACAAGGCAACGTACATGGTGCTTCCAAGTAGTCTCCATCTAGGCCAGCCCTAGCCAGGATTTGCTTAGATTCAACATGGTTGCTACATCATAAGCCTGCCTTGACTTAGGAAATCTAGTAAGTTTGTGACTGAGATAACAGCCAGGGGTGATCTGCAGGCAGGGAATGAAAGCTCATTGCAAAAGCTGTGCCTTTTAGTCACAGGATCACTATGGTCACAACATGGGACTATCCAGTGGGAAAAAAGGTTGGGATCTCTTATCAGGAGAAGTCCCAAGTATATAATGCAGCTATTAATGGCAATGAGATGTCATGATCAATTACTCAGCAGCACCCATGGCTAGTAATTAAAACTCAGGAAGCAAGTCTGTTAGCATCTTCCATATTTTCATGGAACACAAACTAATACTGAAAATATTTTTGCCCATTAACAGAATTTGAAACTGGTCTATTGTACATAAGACTGGCAAACACTTAATGATAATATTAAAATTAAATTCAGCTCAGAAGCCACTTTGTGCCTTTGACACAGACTATTCCACTGCTTTCCCCACCTTCCCATGGAATCTGGCATCAACTGCAGGATGTTTTGGTCCTTGCCGGGAAAACATTAGCTGAATACAACTATTATTTATTCCTATTAGTAGAACTAGTCTGTTTATTGCTGTACAAGTTTTGGATGAGCTCCTTGACATCTTTTTCACAGACTTTGAAAGTGGAGACAGAAACATAAACTTCCATTAAGCATTTATCGAGGTGACTGGGTAAACTCCAAAGACCCCAAGTTTGCCACAGTTTTGTGACTTTTTTATTGAGCCAAAAGTATTACCCAACAGGGGTTTTGGAGTTTTCTCTTACGAACTAACATGGTTACTCTTGATGTCTTATCTTAAGTCGCTTAAGTATATTTATCATAATTCTGCCACTGCAGCCATTTACTACAACACTCAGGTTTCTTCATTTCCCTATCAAGTGAAGCTGTAGCAGGCCAGCTTATTCTGAGAAGCCGCTCTTGCAAGAGTGAAACATACCAGAATAGGTTATACTAAGGATTGATTGGGTTGAAAACCAGCAGATGGTATGCCATGATGACTTGTTTTGCTTGTAGTCAGTAGCAGTTATTGAATAATGGGGTTGTACAAACATACACCCTTATGAAGTGGCAAATTTGGCTAAGTGGTAAGTTCTCTTCATGCTGAAGCAGCACTTTGGATACTCTGAAAAGGCAGCTCAATTCACTGCAAAATACAAATGTTTTTAAGTAGTACAGTGGTACCTCGGGTTACATATGCTTCAGGTTACACACGCTTCAGGTTACAGACTCCCCTAACCCAGAAATAGTGCTTCAGGTTAAGAACTTTGCTTCAGGATGAGAACATAAATCGTGCTCCAGCGGCACAGCAGCAGCAGGAGGCCCCATTAGTGGTGCTTCAGGTTAAGAACAGTTTCAGGTTAAGTACAGACCTCCAGAACGAATTAAGTTCTTAACCCGAGGTACCACCATATGGCAATATTTAGTGAGTCAATTTAATATATATTTTTAAAACCAGTCTAACCAGAGAAAATAAGCGTGTTTCCAGAAATAAAACTTAATGCAAGCTGATGTAAAAGACAGGGAAATTAGAATAGTGTGAACAGCTTCCCATAAGTTTTTTTTTACATAGCATTCCAGTAGTTAATACGTGAGTAATATGCGGGTAAGAAGAATATGGCATTGACTGTTTGGCTGCTCTTCCAGAAACTCTTGGCAGCTGAATAAGACGTGTACAAGCCAACCACTGAAGTTGGCTGAACGGAAAGTGGGTCTTGGCCCAACGCAGCCACCATCCTCTTTCCACTTTGGATGGACAACATAGGAATAAAGGGGGAGAGGAAAACTGGTGAGCTCTAAAGGAACGGAGTAGGAATGAACACAAGGTAGTCTGGAAGGAAGCTGTTGCTAAGCTGGACCAATGCATTTGGTAACACATTGAAAGGTGGAACATACAGCGTGGGAAAAATGCTTCAGCTACAACATTAGTCCAAAAACAACTTCCTTGAATACTCTTAAATTATTTGTAACATAGGAGCAGCACAAATAATATAATTTTTATACATGCTTGTAAAAAAAAAGCCAATGTGATAAATAACCTAATGATGACGGAACAGATACAAGTGAAAACTGGAAATATTGTGTGAATGACTCATAATAAGCAGACGTGTAATGCTATGTTTCATCATTCTATTTGTAAACTGACCTTAAGAAGAACGGGCCTTTCCCTGTTTGTGGAATTCCCTCCCCAGGGAGACTCACCTGACACCTTTGTTAAATATCTTTAGGTGCCAAGCAAAAACATTCCTCTCCTTGCAAACCCTTGGGCTAACTAGCCAACCAAAGGCCTTTAAACTGGGGTGAGTGTGTGTGTTATTGTTTTTGTTTGTTACCATGGTATTGTAATTTTGTGTTTTTATATTGTAAACTGCCATGTGATCCTCAGATGAAGGGCACTATAGAAATTTAACAAATAAATTTAATCAATCAATCAACAAGTCATGCCTGCTGCTCAACAATCACATGAACTGCAACTAATGGTTCATCCACATTTCCTCTTGTTCTGTGCCTAGAAGGCAAGGTCCGAGCCGTTTTCCACTTGTCTCGGGATTTCCAGGGACTAGCCCAAGTTTTTCCTTTCCCCCACCACTTCCCACCTGAAAACCAGCTCTCTAGCACTGAATTGGATCAAACGTCAATCTGGAGAAAACCAGAATGGTGTTGGCTTCGATTCAGCGGTAAACGTGGGTTTTCCTGGAAGAAAACTGCGGGGCAATCAGAAGCGTGGATGAGCCCTTAGACTGTGTAATGAGGACATTGCAGAAAAATCAGGTGAGCTCATAAACCTTCCATAGGGTGGAACTCAACATCAGGCTGTTACAAATGTTCCATGTACACAAGCACTGTTCTGGGGGTTCTTCCAACTCCCCCAAAGCCAATTTTGAGGGGAGTTGGGGGGAAGAAGAGGGACAAAAGTGGAAGCCCTTACACAGGGTTACCACTGGCAGGGTTCGTTAGGTGAATCCCACCCATAAAATGTATGTTCTAAGCTGTGCTGATACGAAATCAGTAAAAATGTGCATTTGGGATAAGGCCATATGATATGGCTATCATCAATCTTTGACATGTTTCATACTGGCTTTAATTACCAGCAAAATGTCAGTTGTGAATAGCAGGGTGGCCTGTATTTAACACCTGCATGGATCCCTTTTTGGTTGGAATTAAAGTACCAGAGGCAGCAGGCAGGTATTGACTCAGATGCAATGTTAGGTTTACTCTTCTGCAAAGGAAAGCAAATTTATTTTTATTTATTGCAATCATTGACTTATAAAGGAGAAAGTAAACTGACACAGAGAACACCTGATCTCAGTGTGCAGAGAAGGCTTTGTACCAATCTGTGACCAAAATTAAAGCTCATTTAGTGTCCCATGTAACTCAGCAAGAATCATTGCCAGTGGAACCTGCCTGAGTGAGGTAGAGGTTCCGCAAAGACTCAGGCAAAGGTCTTTGACAGTGGATCTTCTTTTCAGTGGATTGACCAGGAACATTCTGCACACAAAGCGTTTATTTTTCCAGGAGAAGGGTTGTAACTCAGTAGCAGAGCACCTGCTTTGCAAACAGAAGGTCCCATGTTTGAGTCTGAGTCTTGGTAGGGCTAGGAATGACTCGTCTGAAATTAACAGAAAACACTGAGCTAGATGGACCAGTGGCCTGTCTTAGTGCAAGACAGGTTCCCATGCACCATCATTGAACTTTGGGACCTTCCATACTTGCAGAGTCTTAATTTGTTTTCTTACTGTGTGAGAAAACCAGAAACTGGCTTTAGGGGGAAACAGGGAGATGAAAATCTCAGCAATATACAAAAATCAAGATGTTTATTTGATCAGAGTGTTTTGGAATACAGTATATCTATTATTCAGGGGCATTAAAAACACACCACTGTGTTCTCTAATGTGCTTTGCGACCAAATTTGGTTACAGAATACAGTGGAGGTGCTCCTGAAACAGAAATATATTTTGCAACACATTGGGCCAATAAAATATTTATTGTTGTGAGCCCTTGAGATTTCAACTCCTCTTTTTTTGCTCTTGGTGTCTTTGCTTTCCTTTCTTAGAAATTGGCTTTGAACAGATAGGAAAAGTGGTTAAAAAATAACAAAATAATTGAATTACTATGTCCAACTGCAAAAGAGCACTAAAGTACCAATTGCAATCTGCATAAGGGATGTCTATTCATATTATGGCACACCACATATTAACAGGCAGTCTTATAATGGTACTACTTACACAATTTCTCATGCATTCCTTATAAAGTTCCAACAGGTGCCGAGCTTTTCCATTATAGGCCAACTACAATATTCATTTCATTTCAAATGTCAAATATTCAAAAGGCATTCCCAACCCCTTCAGTAAAACTGAAGCAGATCTTTGGACCCCAGCCAAATAATTTTACTGTGCTTTCTTTTAGAACACACGTTTCATCTAACCTTTTCTTCCAAGAGTGTTTTATGTTTTAAACCTTTCCAACACAAAATAAGTAACATTCCATGTCATGATTTTCTTACTTATCTATGTATCGCTCTCTGTGTTTGCCACCTACATTACAAAAGCAACCGAGCAGCTCCATTCTTTTGACATCTTGCTCCATGTATAGCAGTAGGTTCTTGCAGTCTCTCACTGAGTTATTTGAAAAGACAAGACCACAGTCTTTCGAATTACTCCTCTGAATGCATGTACTATGTGGCAGCTTGACAAGGTGACAGAAAGGGTGTTACCAAGGAACCTATGTTAAATGTGGAAATGCCAAAGCTCCTTAGTACTTCACTGTTGATGAGAATGCAGCCTTCTTTGCCACCAGCCCCCAAAGAATCCTCTGTATACAGCCAGGAGCCATCTCAGTTTTCCAGACAGAAAGAGATTGTCTGAAAGAGGTGAACATCACCATCCTGAGCTCCATGTTGAACAAAGATAATTGCATAATGTCCTGTGGAGAATTCCCCAGGAGGGGTACCTTGGTTGGGTTACCTGTTCCATCATTACTAAGTCCTCTAGTTCCAGCATTTCTTCAGCACTGAAGTTTTTATTAGTATGGAGGGCTGTTAGATGTACCTCCAGCACCTATCACATGGTCTTTACATAGTGTCTCTGTAGCTACCAGGACCCATTTGCTTTCAGCTGATTAATGATTTTTTAAAGCTTTATTTTTGCATGGACAGGCGGAGTCCCCCAAACCCTAGGTGGCCCCCGAGTGGAATAACGACTCAAGACAACGTGCTATGGGATTAAAATTGGCCACAAATTTATTATGTTTCAGATGTAGGTAGACCTTGGCTCAGGCATTGGGCGTTATCCCTCCCAGACCCGCTGGGGATCTGGGGAACATCAGGGTTATTCAGAGAGTGTGGGGGATGGGCTGGCTCTGGAGAACATATGTTCAAGCAGAGAGGCCGCCCCCCATTACGCCCCCATTGCAGGGGAGAGCAATGACAACCTCTAGGCGTATGGCCAGTGCTGCCCCTCAAAACAATCCCATTAACAGGGAACCCTGTGATCACTGCCACAAAGAGGAGGAGGAGGCGTGGGTCACCACTACACACCCACCCCTATTTAGGGAAGATAGACTAAAGGATTCTGCCCAAGGCCTGAAACCGCCAAAGTTGTGACATTTTGCTACGGGAAAGGCAAAATCGGCCAACGCAGGGGAATTCCTTTCTGGCCCTTCAACAGCACCCCTGACGTAGCAGCACCCACGTACCTGTGGAGAAAAGGTTAACCTGCAAACAAAGGCTTAACTGAGGGTGGGTAGGGTGGGAGAAGCTCTGGAGCCAACTGACGATTCCCAGGTAAGATCCTCCCCCTATTGTGTGGGCAGGGTGGTCCCTCCCCCTACCTGGCCTGATCACCTTGGCAACGCCTCCCCAGGTGGGATTGGGCAACTGGATGAGACCTCCAGGTATCCCACCCGGGGAAGGCGAAGCCAAACCTGTGCTAATGGGAACTGCAAAGGGTCCAGGGGGCTGCACACGATCATGAAAAAGGGCTCCCCCTGTTTAATGTGGGGAACAGTCATTCTATGAGAACAGTGCTGTATACAATGGGCATGTGTAGCCCTTCAGATATTGTTGAACTACAATTCCCATTTTTCCTGACCATTGACCAAATATGACATGAAGGCTAGCAACATTAACCCTGTCGTATGGGAATCCCGTGCAAATGACTGCAGTGCCTGGAGACAATCAGTCGCAGGACAAATGGCTGCTAGGAGGGGTGCAGAAAGAAGAAATGCTATGAAACATCTGCATCAGCACAACCAGATACCTTCATCTGCCCAGCTGCAACAATGCATGCCTCTGCTGTATCACTCTCTACAGCCATAGCAGACGCTGTAACTTTCCAATGGTTTGACTTTCCAACGGTTTGATCCCCGAAAGCACACACTTCCATTGGCTGCAGCTGATGGGAGCTGGTGTCCAACAAAATCCAGAGTCCCCAAGATTCCCTATCCTTGGCTTAGAGAAGCTTATCAGGATGCAGTGAATGGTACTGTGTCATAAGGTGAAAATGTAACACAACAATAAATGCTTCTCACTCACCAGACAGAAGTTCATCTGTTTACTTACATTGCAATTGCCACATTTGCACCCATGCCTTTAAAAAAGTTTACTATATAAATATGTTTTATTTATTCAACTTATATTCTGCCCTTCTCCCCAAAGGAACCTGGGGTGGCAAACACACCAATAACAGTATCATTTAAAGCACACTAAAAACAGTTTAAAACAATTACGTTCTCATAGCCAAAGATTTCACAGTTGCCAGGAATATAACAACGAGAAGTAGATTTTAAAGGGAAGTTTTGATTTCAACTGAGTTCCTGGTACACATGGAACAGAGAAGATGTGAAGATGGATTTAGTGAACAAACAACCATGAAGTTCTAGCATACCATTTTAGTAAAATAAACTAAACACCAGAATTCACCCTACTTTAAAAAACACGCTCAGACACTTATTTGTCCTGATACAAAAGAAAAGATCCAAAATATTTTTCACCTGAGCACCTGTTTACATATGTGGAGTTCTTCATGAATCAGATGTTTGCTCATGACCAGGTAGCAAGCCAATGAATACTTGTATTCATAAACTTTGCTACCTGCTGAAGAAAGCACACTTTGCAAAATAGCTGCTAAGTGTCCAGAAAGCAGCTATGGAAGATTCCATAATTATGTGGTTTTTGAGGCAACACCTTGGAACCTTTTTACCTCTGGTGGACGTGGATTTAGCTGTCACCCCTCATACAGCATCCAATCAGGATTTCACTGAAGTTCACAGACTGAAGAAAAGTAGGGAAACCAGTGCAATGCTAGTTTTCTTGTGGACCACACAAGCTATAAACTAAAATAATGTTAACACTTATTTTGACCTGTGGGAACATGCTAGTGGATTTTGATTACAGCAGTAGTGACACAAGTGAAAAAGGAGTATGTGGATATTTAAAGAGAATGGAAAAGTTAACATTCACCATCCGTTAGAACTTCAACACATAAAAAGGAGCCTACTTCTTTTACCTTTCCCTCACTCAAAGGAACCTGAAAGGGCAGCTGTTTTATCATACTGACTATTATTAATGCTGAAGGAGGTCATATTGACAAGCATTCACCTCCACTGCCTGCCTTTATTGGTGGCTAAACAATGGAGTTATAGCAGAACTCTTCAGTCTCAAGCAACACATCTGGGATAGGCAGAACCGGAAATGACAGCGCAATAACATTCATGCATTCTTGGTTGGGGGATGGAGGAATGCAAAAAATAACATAAAAATCAAGTTCTAGAAACAGATTTTCTGTGTGTGAATGTATGTGTCTTTGTCCCAGAATGCTTATCCCACATCCTCTTTGAGGGTGTGTTATTTTGTGTTCATGTGGGCCTGAACGACTGCTCCCCTGTGTTAACCTTGCACCTGTTGTTTTATTTTATTGCCCCTTTTGGCAGGTGGGTGTGGTCTTGTTTTTAACTTTCATGGTTTGTTAGCTGCTTCAGGTGTAACTTTTGGAACTGAAAGGCCGGATATCAATACATAAACAATTTTAGCAGTGTGCAGACAGTTCAGGAAAGGCAGTGTGTCTAAGTACATACATACACACAAGCCTCCTTGCAGACCACTAACATCTAGGTACAACCCATGCTATGACCATACCTTGCACATGAAACCTATGGAGATGGGGAGGGCTCTGTCAGCCCAATCTGTCTCAAAAACAGGGTACAAATTGTGCAGGGGAAGCTTAAGCACACACAGCTTGCAAGCACAGAGGCTCTAAGTAAAAGGTATGTTCAATATGTGAAGCCTGCCATCTAAAGTGCAATTGCCCTACATAGATTGACTCATCTAGTAATATTCACAGGGGTTTTCGTACACCATGGTGAAAACACTATTTTACAAGGTGGGACTAAAAAACAAAAAAGAACATATAATTGTAGTGATACTTTATATGACCCTTTCCATTTAAACCAGAGTGTACCACAGAGAATTCAAATTCCATTGAAATCAGTCACAGTCAAATGACCTGTGAAGTGAAAGTATGGCTACTGTGCTATTGTTAAAATTTCAAAGGGGAACAATAACTTCTTGTAGTTGTGGCAGGATAACCATCCCTCATCCTCATCACAAGAAAGGCATTAAATGGTTATCAACATAGTCCACAGTCAACTGAGGTGAATCACCTATGGTGACTATGTCTCGTTTTGTTGGGACAGCAACGATTACACAAAATAAATTACAACAGCTCCAAACGCCCATATAGCCAGTGGGTTTTTTTCCGACTGGGTACTTCCAGGGTCTGCAACAGAGGCTGGCATTCTCAGTCATCTGTCAAAGCTGACCCATCATGGGCATAACTACTGACTCCTATAAAGCCCCTGGTCCTGCTGCTGTGCCCTTTTGCACAGATGCCCGTTCACCTGCCCTCTCTGTGTATGTTAACACTGACTAGAGTGAGGAGCTAAATCTGCACCATTTATTTAACTTTCCTTCTAGGAAAAGGATTGAGCCCAGAGGGAGAAAGCAAGTGAATGGCCTGCAATGACAGTGATCAGGAGGAAGTGGTCTCACTAAAGAAGGGATCCATTAATGTCATTTTGCACAACAGATCCTCAAACCTGGAGCTGGCACTGGGTCCTTTCTATTTCACAGGAAAATAAGACATGCAGAAGAACCCTGACTACCCATGTGCACAAACCTACCAGCTTATTTGTTGTTGTTGTTGTTGTTGTTGTTGTTGTTGTTGTTGTTGTTGTTTTTTACCCCGCCCATCTGACTGGGTTGCTTCACCCACTCTGGGCGGCTTCCAGCATATATAAGAACATAATAAAACATTAAACCTTAAAAAGCTTCCCTATACAGGGCTGCCTTCAGATGCTTCATAAATACTATATAAATCTGTACAATTTGTATCTGTACAAATTTATCTCAGCAAGGTGCATATTTAGAGCTCAGCAAACTCATACCACATTACACATTTGTAGGACTATAACAGGTACATTATTTTAGCTAAAGCCACAAGCATTACAATTGACAGCAGGCAAACAGACAGCAGAAACACAGCTATGCTATTGGGACCAAACTGGGTAAAATAAAAATATTCTTGTACTAAATAAGGTGTTTTGGTCAAGAGTCAACCTAAATGACCACTCAAGTTATCATGCATCTAATGCCAAAAGAAACAAGCCACTCTTCCACTGGAGAATGAATTTAGGGGATGGTTTACAGGAAAATACCACTATTCTATTCATCTTCAATATAGGAAAGCTTAGCTGGTAGAGCATGAAACTCTTAATCTCAGGGTTGTGAGTTAAAACCCCGTGTTGGGCAAAAGATTCCTGCATTTCAGAGGGTTGGACTAGATGATCCTAGTAGTCCCTTCCAACTCTACAATTCTATGATTCTTTGTATGATATGAACCTTAAAAAAGGACAAATGCAAAATAGAAGTGTTACAGCACAAGCCTATCAATACTGCTCACTGGTTTTACTCTAGTAAGCCTGTGTAGAAGTAGATCCTTGCAGGACAATTCTTTAGGCTAACCAAGAAGGTTGCAACTATGCTGGTGTTTACATCAATCTAACAAGTTGGTAGTCTATGCTCCTCCAGTAACGCCATCAAAAGCAAGTAGGAAAAGGTTAAGGATCAACACAGCAACAGCAATGTATCTCACAGAGCTTCTTGTGGCCACATCTTCATGCTCCTAATTACAATATTGCTTATTATGGACAACTCCGCATTAGCTATGTACTGTATGTAATACATGAATCATCACACAGCAAAGCAAAGCTTTGGAGGAAGGGTCATTGCTCAGCAGTAAAGCACCTGCTTTGCATGCAAAAGGTTGAACCTTCAGCTTCTCCAGGTAGGACTGAGAGAGATGCCTTCTGAAACCCTGGACAGCTGCAGGCAATCAGTGTAGACAATACTGAAATAAATGGACCAAGAGTCTGGCAGTATCATGTAAAGTCATGCATAAGAAGCACTAGTTGCTGAGGCAACCTTCACAAGGCAAAGTCCTGCCTGCAATGTTAGTTCTGGATGGAAAAAGGGTGAAGAAGCAAGATTTGGATGGAAAAGGGGTGAAGAAGTAAGCCCAAGAATCTCATTCCAGAAAGCAGCACCATAACCACACAACCACAGGTGTTGACAAAAGGAGGACTTCAACGTTTCAGCCTAAGACACATTCCCTCCCCTTTCCTACAGATCCATTCATGGATCCAGGGTTGCCTGCCATACAGAAATGTGATATAAATGTAATAAATTACAATAAACAACAGATATAGATCAGTATCAAAAAGTGTATTCTGTTGATGTGTATCTCCATAGAACAGCACAGCCTTTCAGTGTACAAGAAATTCCAGGTTTGATCACAGCTACTCATTCCCAAGAGAAAGGTCTATAAATATATCCAGGCCCTGGAGCGCTGCGGTGATTGGCATAGGGACCAAAGATGACTGAGTGACTCAGTTATGCCGCAGGATATTTGTAATTCCAGTCAGCCATGCTTAAGTTCGTTCATTTGACTGCTTGGCAGTGTTTTTTGGTGCTCACTCCACATTGTGTATTCCATGATAAAGACAGGTGAATTGGGGCCTCCAGGCAAACAGGAGAGTAATTGGCGCAGCTTTTCCTACCACTGTACTTTCATGTTGGGTGAAGTTGTACTTGTTACATTTCTGCCCACCACATGGCTTTCAAAGTCAAGAAGTCCCACAAAGAAAAAGTATGGTAACCCTGCAGAGCAATAGTCACTGCTGCTGATGTAGGTCTTATTTGGGGTTTCAAGACAGAGTGCTTTTTCTTTGTGTTAGGGTGCTTCCTGCGTAATTGATTCCTAACGTCTCTGATTTCTGCCTATTCTGTAAATAATCACATAGCCAATTACTCTAAACTCTGGTTCACTGTCTTGCTGCTAATTCTCCCCATACCAGAAACCCTGGTTTTGCACACCATGACTCTTCATTAAAGAGCCCAGAACATGTCATCCAGGTAACGAAATTTACATGTTTGTTAGAGGTCAGGAATAGAAATCATGCCAGCAAATGAGAGTGGTATTCACTTTCACGGTTCTTTTAGTCTACAAATGTTGTGTAGATAATTATATTATTTTCGTATTGGTGCTGATGTTTCCTTTCCACGGAAATGCACTGAATGGTCTTAATGCAATGAATAACATAATGTACCGTAATTAACTTAGTATAAACGAGATGAACAGCTTATTTTTTAGTAGAAGCTGAACTGTAGCAAAATGGAAATAGTGCTGATTGTGACAAATGCAGGAGGGGATGGAAATTGCTTCCGCCACCCAACATCCTGAACTATCACACATGTGTAGACATGGGCACATTGCAACATCAGGTTCCCATTTGTGTGCTTTTTAGGCATAGGAATATGTGGTGAAGGCCCATGCCATGAATCTTTATATGTGAGGCTTATATACTTCTGTTGTGATTCACTGCTAAGTAGGTTAGATTCGCCAATGCAGCTAGGGAAGATGGGTTAGTGTCAGGGTTCTCAATTGACTCCTTTGAGTGCATCTTTAGTTACAGCAGATATTTTGCTGGCTTATGTTTGGGCGGGCAAGAAAAACAGCTCTAGCCATGAGGAATATAGGGTCTGGATTAAACTAGCAATTCCTTTGTTCCTCCTTCATCAATATCTCTTCATAAGATGTCATAGTTCATGTAGCACTTATGCAGTCTTGTTAAGTTAACATAACAATGTCAATACACTGTGATAATATCACTAGACTGGCACAACCTAGTTGCACTTGTGTATAGAATATAGCAGCAATTCTGCACTCATCCAGTCAGTGCAACTTACATATAGTGTTGTACTCTTAGTGCCATACAATTTTCAGAAGAGGTAAATGTATCCCAGCCTTAATTGGACTTTACAGTACTTAAGAGAATAAGTGTTCTGTAAAAAAATTACTGGTCAATTGGTCAGAAGTCTGAAAAAAGGATGAATTTTTTAAAAGCCTTTTTATTTTGAAATATGTAGATTAAAAGGCTTTTAAAAAATTCATCCTTTTTTCAGACTTCTGAAATGCAGGCTAGCCACTTAGAATTAGTTTACATGAGAGCCTGCATTTTAAATTATATGGTATTACAAATTCAAAGTAAAAAAAGAAATGCTAAAATGTACTTGGTCTATATATATATATAGAACCACAAGTATTTTATATTACATGTCAATAAATTCATATAACCAACATCTATCAATTTCTGCTACTTACACTTAAAGTAATGGGTATTTTTATAAGCTTTCTAGCAATTTTAACCAGGAACCACTTTGCAAACTTTAGTGTCTTTATATATACATACACAGAAGATACTGACAGTCTAAGATCATTTAGTTGCTAATTTGAAGTGGGTAGGTTGGGGTGAAGATCTCCTCAGGGTATAAGACTAGGTATTAGAGCTGCGCGCAAATCACAAGCTTCAGTTCAGACTCTAAGCTTGTGCTTTGGTCCAAAGAGGTCTGTAGACTGCACAATTTGGCTCACAGTCTATCCAAGTCTCCTTTGTTCCCTCTCATCCATTCAATGTTATTTTTTTTTAATGGCTGTAACTCCCACCCCTTTTGACAGAAGTAGATGAAATTTGCAGGCATGCTAGCCCTTCTAGGGAGAATAAAGGCTGTCAAGTTGCGGGCAAATACATCCAGGGGCTTTGGTGCTGGGCAGCTTCAAAGTTTGATTGCTATTATTTACTAGAAATGCCTATAACTTTTTTTTTGGGGGGGGGGTTAATTAGATGAAATTGACAGGAAAGGTTGACCCTTCTGATGGCACCAAACCTGTGAAATTTCAGAAGGATAGCTAGTGCTTTACCTGCAAGGGGAACCAACACACACTGTGTGTGTGTGTGTGTGTGTGTGTGTGTGTGTGTAGGAATAACCTCCTGTGTTTTGTGAGTGGTCTGGTTGGTCCAGTCAGTGCTATCCATGATTTCTGTCCCAGAATAGCCCCCACAATCCTGTGCAATATGCAGGCATTCCCTATGGTAGATACCCATAGATTCTTCAGAATACAAGCAAATATGCAGAAGTTTCCAGAAGGTATGAAATTTGTAAAACTAAAAGCAAAATAGTTCTTTTACCGTCTTTACCTGCAGCACTAAGTCCTGGACCTCTTGCATTTGGAGCCTCCTTCTCACTGCTATCTTGTGGCTGCTCAAATCATAGCCTTGCCTGCTCTATACCCAACACCTTTGCTAACCAGTTGCTTCTCAATGAAATATGTCTGGAATAGGCCACCACTGTTTACCTCTGTGGGCCATGTGTGGCCACAACCCTCTGGACTACATAGCCCCTTCCAGCAGTCACTACAATTTGCTGCTACAACACAAGGCTCAGGATGTAGGATTTTTTTGTTGTACTTAAATATTCACTCCTGTCCTCAAAACGTATCCTTCAAAATGACTCATGATCATAAAAATGCAATGCATAAATCAAATGTAAAAGCAGATCACTTAAAGAAGAAGGGGATAGAGAAAGTTATAAATACAGCATCAACTTTCTGTTAACTGGATCAGCTGACCTAAAATGTGAGATGAACGTTTTTACCAAGCTCTTGAAAGGCTGAGTAGAACTGGGCCCATCATGCCTGCTTTGGATGGAGATACTACAAGGCTGGCACTGCTACAGAAGAGGCCCTGCTTCTGGTCTAATAAATTTTATCAGAGGCCTGGTGGCTGGATTTTTTTTGATGCTGAATGAGTCGGCTGAGTGTGAGCGATTCCCATATTTGAGCTCAAAAAGAAATCTTCCTCCATTTAGATTGTGTAAGGGTGCCAACATTGCCTTGCTCTGTACTGTGGGATTTTGCCTACAAGTTTTTGGCTATTTATTCCTCAGTCACACAACTTACGGTGCACTCTGGTCTTCACTGCATGGACAGACAGAATTTTAAAAAACCAAACCCTGACATATAATACAGTGTGTTTCTCCCTGCCTAGCACGCACTCATCATGCTAGCCTTGCCAATAATAAACTGAAAGAGGAGCTAAAAGTGGGATATTGTCTCACTTGCTAAGTCTAGCTGGGGTTAAGCTTTATTTACAAGTACAAGACTTTGGTCAGGTAATCAAATAAGAAAAACAGGTGCATTTTTGAAAGTCAGGTGTTACTACAAATAGCAGTGAAGGCATACAAATAACCCCACAATTCATATGCAAGCCTACAATAGAAATATATTTATGTCAGAAACCAAGACTCATTCCAAGGAAAGGAGTGGGATAATGGTCAACATAGTTTTGTGTACTTTCTCCTTCCTTCATCAAACATATGTGACCACACAGAGGCTAGTCAATCTTTTTGCTATGAGTAAGCTATAAAAAAAACTATTGAAACTAAGAAGCAAAAATACAAACATACAATACCAATTCTTTGTCTCTTTGATTTACAGTCATACTTTGGTTCTTGAACGGAATCCGTTCTGGAAGTCCATTTGACTTCCGAAAATGTTCGAAAACCAAGGAGCGGTTTCCAATCAATCGGAAGCCGCAGAAGCCATGTCGGATGTTCGGCTTCCAAAAAACGTTTGTGAACCGGAACACTCACTTCCGGGTTTGCGGCATTTGGGAGCTAAACATTTGAGTCACAAGGTGTTTGAGAACCAAGGTATGAATGTACTGTGGTACTCGGGTTACATACGCTTCAGGTTACATTCGCTTCAGGTTACAGACTCCCCTAACCCAAAAATAGTGCTTCAGGTTAAGAACTTTGCTTCAGGATGAGAACAGAAATCGTGCTCTGGTGGTGCGGCAGCAGCAGGAGGCCCCATTAGCTATAGTGGTGCTTCAGGTTAAGAACAGTTTCAGGTTAAGAATGGACCTTCGGAACGAATTAAGTACTTAAACCGAGGTACCACTGTACTGGCACGAACAGCCCAAACCTTTCAGTTTCTTTCTAATGTAAATAGGCAACAAGTAGCAGATCCAGGATACAGTTTGTTGCAATACTGACCCTTTATGTGAGTAGCTACAGTAGCTGCATTTACACCAATGCCAAGTAACTGATGAATGGCAGACTGTGATTGCTGCAGTTAGCACAGACCCCCTGCCATCCACCAAGTGTCATGTTTGCACATGGGTCTATCTACAGAGACCCCATTGCATGTAGCCTATTGTATCTGTAACCACATTTTTGTGGACCCCATTGTATCTGTAACCACATATTTGGTGAGCTGAAATCACAGTTTGAGCTCACACGTGTAAACTTTTTTTTTATCAAAAGTGGCATCTAGTGCGTGCCAGGTGCACCAAGGGGAAAAGATCAGCTGTAGCAATAATAGTATCCATACTATTTAGTGGGGAAACAAATCTCTGATTCAGAATGGGTAAGAATGTTCATAATAAACTACAGAGAACCAGAACTACTAATGCAGGCCAACTGCAAAGATAAAGGATCATCCATACCCCAAAGAATGTAGCACAAGGTTGTGTGTGTGTGTGTGTGTGCGTGCTGAAAGAACATTAACTAAAATAAGGTCATATGGGCACTTAAATGTGTACATGGAACTCCTGGCACACAACATGTTCCATCCAGTAAAGGAAATCCACACCTGGAATGGAACACATACATGAAACTACTTCCTCCATTGAAATGGAAGGTGCAGTGCTTCGAAGCAGCATACATCAGAGTTCTGATGCTCAAAAGAAATGTTCTATCAATTATGTGCAGTTGCACACATAAACATTAGCTTTACCCGGTGTCAGGGAACTGCCATCGGAAAGACAGGCGGTGGAGGGGCTCTCAGAAGTCAGGAGAGACTCAGCAGCGGCGGAAGGCAGCAGCAGGGGGAGAGTGGGAGATCAGGGAGAGAGACGAAGGAATGGCTCAGGGAGTCTTCCAGCGATAACAGCGGAGAAGTCTCAGGTCCTCCCATAGGTACACCCACTCCTCGCCGGAAACTGTCGCGCCGAGAATCTAGACGACGCGTTTCCGTCAAGGAGCTTTTATGCTGGAGTAGATTCCATAAACGCCCACTGTCGGATTCTGCCAGCGACTGAGGGAGCCATGCTTAAGGGCTCCGCTAAAAACAGAGCCTTGCTAAGTTGAGCAAACTCTGAGGGACTAAGCTTTACGCACAAGCAGCTCATCATCCCATCACACCCGGCTTCCATGATTTAGAATAGTTGTTGCTGTTGTTTCTGCAACCAAAAGCTGGTGGAGGAAACAGAGGAAGGCACAGGAGGAGGGGAGGAATGGAAGCATTTTTTAAAAAAAAAAATTTGCAGCCGGGTAAGATAGAAACTGGCTCTGTTCAACTTAAAGCTGAGATCCTCAAGACAGTGAATCATCTGGCAGGAGATTCTGGGTGGTATTAAATGAAATAAAAGTGCTAGTACAAGGATTACTGTAGCACAACGGGACTTCCCCCATCTCTTCCCCACTCTAACACCATGTGTCATCCCAAAATCTACTCCTGGGGGTTGGGGGGGGGGAATCCCAGAACTGTTTCAGGGAATGTGCAGAGGAAGCAGAGGAGGAGAATATTCTGTTCTACAATAAATAAACCGTGTGCTGATGGAATTAGAGACTAAGTGCTACGTTGAATGCAGTCCTCTGCACTTGGCTTAGTACTTCGCTAATTATTTGCAATGTTCACTTTTCTTTTTCTTTTACTCTCTCTTTCAAAGAGTCTAAATTCGAGGGTGTTTTTTTTCAAAAGCAGTACATGGGGTTTTGCAAGTAGGGAAAGGAATTAGAGAAACTTTGAGCAGTTCTGGCTTATCTCTAACTTGTGGCGTAGGCCTATGTACAGAGAGAACATACATTTTGTGACCCTTGCACATTTAGTGAAGCCCTCACCCATTTAGTAGGATTTCTTGCCAAAACAGCCAAGTGAAGAAATCTAGTCTTAGCATGGCTTACCCATTTCTTTGAAAATCTCAATAGGAAAAAATAAAAGTTTGCCCTTTTCTATTTCAACTCATGTATTTTCTTATAAGATGACCTGTCTGAGTCCCAGTACAATAAAAGTAAATTCATGAACAGGGAATGGCATCTAAAATAATATTAATAAAAAAAATCCAACCTGACACATCCCTGGCCAAGAAAACTTTCCACCATAATTAGCACTTTCCTGGTTTGAAGGCGGGGCTACAACAGAGTGCAACTTCATGTCAGAAGGCACAAACAGTATAAATAAGTCAGGATGATGCTTGGAACAGCAGCTTCTGCCCTGCACACCTGTGGCAGCAGGACACATGAGGCAAGACTGAAGTCTGCTTTACTGCACATTTGTAATCCTACAACATGCCGGTATGCTGCAATTCCATCTGGCTTGTTGACAAATACATTTAAGTGGGACAGAGGTTTAGAGGTGCTCATTAATGGCACTTGAGGGTATTCTGGTTACAGTTACTGCAGAAGGCTTGCTTGTTGCATATGCATAAGCTTCTGATGGCTACAGCTCCTGAAACAGGAAGACCTAGTTTCTTCTTTTGGAAATTTTAAAAAGGCTTGTAGGCATGTAATATTTCAGTACCTAGAAGCTATGTTATTTTCACACACACACACAAACACTTTTATAGATCACGCCACATGCTGTAGGGAAGACTGATAATGCAATAAGATGTGACCAGATCTGACACCCAGAATGGCTTCTGATTCAACTTTTTAAACTAAATGATGTCATTTTAACACATGTGTATCATTGAATCCACAAGCCTGGAAAAGTGTTGAAGCAAATTGCTGTGGGTATGTTTTTATTACAGCTCAGTTTTCTGTTATAAAAATTATATTGTACATTTTTCTTCAATACAGAGTGGATTTGGGAATATGAAGTTACAAATATCTTTTCTGCTGCTGCTGCTGCTTTCTGTGAACATTGTCTACAGCACTGTCTATTATCCTGAACGCTTTAAGGTGCAACCTAGTGAATCAATGAAAGGGCCTGCTTTCCTACCTTTCGGTGTGAAAAGCCAAGGTAAGTAATGCTTCCTTAAAAAAAAATATGGACAGCCTGTAGTTTTGTTCAACATGTTAATTACAGTATATTGGAAATTAAGATAGCTATGATTTTGTACCTGTTGTTTACAAGTACAAAAGGATTAGTTCTGTGAATAAAGGTAAACAGGTTTTATTTAAGGTATTTACTAAAATTATCACTGAAGCACTAGCTGCCTAAGGAAAAGCAACAGCTGTTCATCTTGAGTTGTTCTATGTAGCAGAGTCCTGGGAACTGTACTACTTCAGTGAACACAGGGGGGATAGCATGCGTGAAAACTCTCTGTATAAAATGCTTTCAGCGCAATACACTAAAAAGTAGAATGTCAGAGAGAGAAATCTCCAGTGTAGATATACTAGCTTTCCATGAGAAATGACATTTATCTTATTAGAGGAAAATGTTCAAACCTAATACCACCCACTTGAATTTTGAACTGGTTCACCCTAGGAAGACTGGACCATGTGGTTTTTCTGAGCTTTACATTCACAGGTCAATATGGATGCAAAGCTAGTATGAATGACTAAGAGTCCTACAACCTACAACTCATACCCAGAAGCAAGATTGTAAACAGGGCTACTCTAGATTATACATACTGCAGCATAAATTTATATATTTTAAAACATTTAGATGCTACCATTCAGAGGTTCAAGGGAGAACATAATAAATATACAAGCATTAAAAATAACAGAACTTAGTATTAGAATTAAAAGATCTGCCAGTAGGAACAGCCTTATCAAATATACTAGATACGTTGTCAGGATATATCCCACCATGCAAAATATTAACCATGTCAATCATTACTAAACCTTGACAGAAGTTCTAGAAATTTGTAGCCGTGAGTTTCATTCATTCAGTTCTTCTTGGTGAGATCTGCTTGTGCTTACACCCATACATGTAAGTGGCTCTGTGGGTAGGCTGGGGCAGTGTGCAGTGACAATTAAAGTGGTATATAACCAGCGTAAACAGACATAGGTTTATAGCTACACCTTCCCAGGAATCTTGTTTATTTGATTCAAAAATCCTATTGGCTACAGTACCCCGAATAATCGACTTTAGAGTAGCAATGCTATTACAAGATCTTAAATTGCAGACAAGAATGAGAAAGAATTAAAGCAATGTTTTGGCAGGTTTTAGAGATGCAGAATATTGCTTTCTTAACTCCTGAACTGTAATTCCAAGCTCACTTAGGGTTGCTTCACCAGATGCATGCTCTGCTTCTTAGAACAGCAGTCATATTATGTAAGGCAGGGATGGGGAACCTGGGGCCCTCCAGAAATTGCTGAGACTTCATTCAGCCTCAGCCAGCATGACAAGTAAGATGGCGTCAATGTCCAGCAGCATCTGATGGATCACAGGTCCCTCATACCTTATTTAAGGGAACATCAGGGTTTCAGCATATGGACTTTGGTGTCCAAATGTCTTATTTTGCAAGTGTCTTGTTCTGCTATGCATGCATGAATTGGGAAGTGGATATATAATCAATCTGTGTCAGAAATGTAGGCCCGGGACTCATATTACCCTTGAGGCATGGGAAGCACTACGATATTGCTTTCTCCCATATTGCCAGGATCACATGAGAACCATTGAGCTGCAGGGAAGGAGATTTACCCTGTGGCTCCTGCCACTCCAGTATCAACCTTTAGGAAACTGGATTAACTCTGGTACGAAGAAGAGCCTCAAAGGTGGCTCCTCCCAGACTGACTGCTTCTTACCTGGTAACACAGATACAAGCAGTACTACTGCTGGCATAATGTTAAGAGCCTAGCCTAGATGTGTGAAGTGCCACTTTCTTGGAAAAATATCCAGCTGAAATGAATAACATTCTCTTCCTTATAAGTATACTTATAAGGCTTATGTTCCTTTAAATATTGCTGTGACTTGACAGTATTTTCTTATCTGTGGCATTAAATGTGTCTGTGTACACACACAATATTAGTGGCTATGTGATGGAAAGAGTCTATTTAATTACACAGCTCATCAGTAGAAATGTATTAAGTCAAGTGGGAGGAAAAGTTGACCCTTTGCAGCAATTGCATTAATTAACAATAAATAAATAAGTGGGACATTTCCACTTTTAGTGCAATTAAATTCCTGTCTGAAGGCATGCCCACTGAAAAACTTGAGAACTGAGTGTTTTATTATTGGACAGCTTTATAATGTAACTGATACTCAGATATTGTTACCCGAAGAAACTTCAGTAATAATATCCCCACTTATACATATGGGGGATTTAATGACAATTTAGGTATTCAGGGTCACTAAGCTTCCCTATAGAACAGTGAACTTCACACATCAGAGATAGCAGTCCTGCTTTTGATTCTGTAAGGACTCATACTACAATGATAAATAGCTGATTCAAGACTCCTTGAGTTTGCAGAATGCTACTCACTCTGAATATTTAAAGGATTTAAGAATTAAGTTGAAGTTAGTGGAAAGACTCTTTACATTCTAGCTAATGGATCTATACAGAGACATCTTCAAAAGAGATGAGCTATATTCAACAGATAAAAATGACCAGGCTCTGACTGCTGAGAATTTTTAAGATGCTCTCTAGAGTAGACTACAGACCCTCAAGGAAAACTCATAGGTGTTTACCAACATCATGCTGAGACAGAAGTTGACTCTGCTAGCCCATGGGCTTTTTCACCCATCATCTTTCCCAGCAAATCCCTCCTTTCTAATTTGCTAGAGGAAATTAGCTGAACAGGATAATGAGAAACAAAAGCCACTCTGCCAGTGGCAACTTCTTCTTTCTCAGCGTGACGTCAGGCCAAATGCCTCTGAGCTCTTCTTAAGTGTCAATCAGAGCCTGGGTAGCTTCTGTTACAGAGGCTATAATGTGTGGCCAGTCTCCAATAATGTTTTTAAGCCTGGTAGATATTCAATAAAACGTATGTTCTAGTGAATGAAGCTCTTTCATTCAATTTGCTGCCCTAGGAGAATCCATCAATTTAAGCATCATTTGTGAGAATAGGACTACAAACACACAGATCAGATTTAGGCAATCTGGATTCCTCAAAGTATTCAGATATTGACTGAATTGATCCTAAACCTGTTCCACAATGCTCCCTGCTGTACACAAACCAGAAAGCATTAAATGAACATTTTAGCCTTAATGGTACCTCACATGCACTTCAGCACTTTGCAGAGGGAAACTATTTACAGGCTTTCTGGCTTCCTACTCACTTAATCCCAAACAGCCTCTTTGAGGTTCACTCTTGCCAACAGAGCTGCTTGGCTCCTTTACTTACTAGTTGATCAGTTGCTTACTTCTGCCTTCATTGCCATACTTCTTTCTTACACTTGGTTATTCTCAACTCTCTGTGTGTTTTGAACTATCAGATAAACCCATGTCACAAGGTGTTTTCAGATGTAGGTTGACATGGAAGTGACCAAATAATGTAAAATGTATGGGGGGAAATCCTACATTATCACAGACACATAGCTAATGCATGCTGATTGTTAAATTGTCCTTCCTAATACTGAACCACCAAAGTTTTGCAAAGCTGATCAAATTTATATCCCTGGGCATATTTGTTTATCGCTTTTATCCATGGAGAATGCAATATCTTAATTGTGAGGCTGTCCCCCTTTCCCAGCAAATAAATAATAGCTGATATAATCCATACAAACTAATCTGACAAACTTTTACAAACTTAAGAGTTATTTGCATTTCTAATTGTCCCAGTGATCACCATAGTACTGGACTTCGTGATCGGAGGTCTCTCCTGTTCCACAGTATTTCAATTGACACCTTCATTAGCTAATCAAGATTTGTTTTCAGTTTTAAGCTCCATACCCTCTGCTATTATCTGCAACTATGAACAAGGTGGTTTAAACTATGCATGTTGTGGCACTGGAAAAATTAAAACTTCTAAACTTTTATTTTATTTTATTCTAATCCGTTTTGTTTTATTTTATTTAAAAAACAACAACCCTGCTTATGTTACAATACTTTGTTTTAATGAGTATCTCCTATGGCTGCACAAAATTCTGCCTGCTCCAAGAGGAAGAAATAGAAAAGGGTTATTACGCAAGAAATTAAATTCCTTTACATGATTTGCTATGGTTAACATATGGTTGAATGGCTCCATCTGCTGGTTTCTAGAACACCATGCAATCATCTAGTTCAGTGTTTCACAAACCTCCCCCGCCCCTGCACAGACCACTTGGAAACTGCTAACCACTTACTGTAATGACTTTTCTGCATCTTGTAGCAGTTGTAATGCTACGAGTGTAGCACTGTGCTAGATGTCATATTCTTAATTTTATTTTTATTGCCGCTTTTGTTTCGCATACGTTGTCATTACAGATTGAATTGCAATACAGTAAGATGCATACAGTAAGATACAAATATGACTATTTCTTGAACCACAAATCCCCAGATGCAACAGACTACCAGAATAAAGCTCATGGACCACTGGCGATTCATGAACCACAGTTTGGGAGCCCCGATCTAGTTGCTTAAACATAGCTTTTGCAGCTGCAGTTCTAAAACTACTAAGCAATAGTCCCACTAAAGTCAGTCAAGCTCAGGTTTTCTTATGTAATACTATAGTTTCAATCTATTATTAGAAGCAGTTTTCTGCAGTGTAGGCAGCAACCCTATAAACACAACCGTGAGGTTGTAATGCTAAAACTAGATTTCATATTTGAAGTTTTCATGAATAGACATTAAATCCTCTGCCTCCTTACTTCTTCTGTGAGTAAGCTACATAGAACACATTGGGATTTACGTCTGAGTAAACATGTTTTGCATGTTACTTGATTCATTTGTCCTGGATTGCATATGGCTCCCACCCTTTAACCTCACAAATTATTGGTTTTTCCGGTCAGCAGGACATGTGAAATCTGACATTATGGAGCTTATAGGACCTGCCTTCTTTCTTCACACCAGATAAGGTCACTTAGAAAAGACACATTTAATTTCCTGAATTCTTTCTTCCTAGAAAACACATTCCCTCCTCCCCACATTTGTCCTCACATTTCTCTGGGCAAAAAGATCCCTATCAGGCAACCAAGGAACATGTGTTATTTAAAAATTTTGAATGTACTTTTGTTGCTCTAGATTTTGTTTCTTGGGAAAAACTATCAACAAGCTTAATCCACAATAAATATTTCACATATTATGGAAGAACTTTCTAAAATATGAATAGTCCATAAAAATGATGAACAGGTGGCAAACCTAGGCATACCCACATTTGCCACAACAAAGCATTTAAAAGTATAATTCCTGGAAGGCACCAGGATGGGGAAGGCTGCACTAATCCTAGAAATATTAACCAGGAATTGTAGGGGGAAATGGTGTTAAAGAACAGCAAGTCAGAGAGATGACAGCAAGCAGAACTGAAAGATGACCAAAGACTTCAGCCCCAGTATTCACATTATTCTGCCAGATTGGAAGATGATTCAGTATGATTTCTATGCTATCATCCTCCCCATACCCAGCATTAGACAATTTCCCAAAGGGTTGATGTTGGCATGGACACAACCTGTGGCATGCAGTTGAGGGTTTCCCAAATTGCTCTGGTGATATGGGAAAGCAGTACTACTGTAGCAACTCCACTAGCTAAACATGAACCCTGGACCTTGAGGAAGTAGAAAGGGAGGTTCAGGCAGATGCATATCATACATTTAAAGCACATTCAATGCACATGACTTCCCCCTAAGAATCCTGGGAACTGTAGTTTGTCAAGGGTTCTGCGAATTGTAGCTCATTGAGGGTAAAACTAGTTATTATGAAGAACACCATCTCTGATTCTATCTGAATTAGTGATTACAGGTTTTTTAAGACTTTTTTTTAATCCTGACTGCTATTTCTTGAGTCACTTAATTCCTGGAACTTACTAATGTATTATTATTGTTGTTGCTTTAGTTGTCCAGGCAAGGGGCGATCAAGGCCCTTCTGGTCCAGCAGGCCCTCCTGGTCCAAGAGGACTCCCAGGCCCTGCAGGGGCTCCAGGAAAACCAGGATATGGAAGCCAAGGACCTCAAGGGCCACCGGGACCCCCAGGACCCCCAGGACCTTCAACCGTTGGAAAGCCGGGCCTGCCAGGTTTGCAAGGAAGGCCAGGGGAAAGAGGACTAACTGGTGAAAAAGGAGATATGGGCCCCGCCGGTCTCCCAGGGCCAAGAGGTCCCCCAGGGGCCCCTGGAATTCCTGGCCCAGCTGGGATCTCTGTTGCTGGAAAACAAGGGCTGCCAGGGCCACAAGGGCTAAGGGGTGCCCCGGGAGAAAAAGGTGAGCCAGGCATTCCTGGTATCAATGGGCAGAAGGGTGAGAGCGGATATGGGGCTCCAGGTCGCCCAGGTGAAAGAGGTCTGCCGGGGCCACAGGGACCTTCAGGCCCTCCGGGACCAGCAGGGGTAGGAAAGCCTGGGGAAAGAGGATTTCCAGGGGAGCCAGGTATTAAAGGGGAGCGGGGTTTTCCAGGCACCTCAGGTCCCATTGGCGCCCCAGGTCCACAAGGCTCTCGTGGGGAACGTGGAGAACCAGGAGTAGGGAAACCTGGACCAAGTGGACCACCAGGAATACCAGGGATCCCTGGAGCAAAAGGACTTCCAGGTCCCTCTGGCCTTCCTGGGCCTTCTGGTCTCCCAGGATTTGGAAAACCAGGTTTGCCAGGGATGAAGGGACAGAGAGGACCTGAAGGCCTCCCTGGTGCCCCAGGAGCAAAGGGAGACCAAGGACCAGCTGGTGCTCCAGGTGAACCAGGCCCACTCGGACCACCTGGGAATGTAGGCCCTCAAGGGCTCAGAGGTGCAGCAGGTGAAAATGGCCTCCCTGGACTCAAGGGTGAGAGAGGCCCTGCAGGTCCAGCAGGATTCCCAGGTGTTAAAGGGGAGAGGGGTCTACCAGGACTGCAGGGGAAATCAGGATACCCAGGGGAGCCAGGACTTCCTGGCCCAAAAGGACAACCAGGTTTTCCAGGTCCAAAAGGGGATGCAGGGCATGCTGGGCAACCTGGCCTACCTGGCCCAATGGGATCACCAGGACCTAAGGGAGTGGCAGGATTCAATGGTGAACCAGGCCCTAGAGGACCGCCAGGAATACCTGGTACAAAAGGACCAATTGGTCCTCCAGGTATTCCAGGATTCCCTGGCAGTAAAGGGGAAACGGGTGCACCAGGATTACCGGGCCCAGCTGGTATTGCTGCCAAGGGTTTAGATGGGCCTATGGGACCCCCAGGACCCCCAGGCCCCAAAGGCCACAATGGACAGCCTGGTTTGCCAGGTCCTCCAGGTCCACCTGGGCCTCCTGGAGAAGCAGTAATCCCAGGAGGCCAGGCCCTGGCTGGAATACCTGTTATGAAAGCTGGTGAAGTGCAAGGTCTAACTGGCTTCCCGGTGTCAGCTTTCACTGCCACTCTTTCCAAAGCTTACCCTGCATCAGCTGCCCCTATCAGATTTGATAAGATCTTGTACAACAGACAACAGCACTATGACCCCAGGTCAGGGATCTTCACTTGCAGGATACCAGGACTTTACTACTTTGCTTACCACGTGCATGTGAAAGGGTCACATGTTTGGGTAGGCCTGTACAAAAATGGCTCGCCCATCATGTACACCTTTGATGAGTACAAGAAGGGCTACCTCGATCAGGCTTCTGGTAGTGCGGTTATTGAGCTCATGGAAAATGATCAAGTCTGGTTGCAGCTGCCCAACAATGAATCGAACGGCCTGTTCTCTTCAGAGTATGTTCACTCCTCCTTCTCAGGTTTCTTATTTGCACAAATATAACATTCTGCCACCCCCAAAATGTAGTATCTTAGTATTTGTGTTTCTACTTGTAGATGTCCAGAGGAGACTAGCTGAAGAAAGTGTGAACTCAAAATTAAATTTCAAAGGCAAATGCTACTTTATATTTATCTTAGGTGTTTTTAAAAGACATTTTAAAGAAGGGGTCGGAAGTCTGTGGCTCTCCAGAATGTTGCTGGATTCCAACTCCCATTAACTCCAGCTAATTGTCAGGGATGATAGGAGATGTAGTCCAACAACATTTGGAGGGCCATATGTTCCTCACTCCTATATTAAAGGGTGGTGTTCACAAACTATAATTGTATTTCAGTGCAATACTCAACAATGTATTTAACCTGCCCAAACACTGAGAAATCCCAGTTGTAATTGCCAGGATTAGATCTTTAAAATTGTAATGCTATGGGGTCTTATCATTCACAGAAGTGTAGAAAAGAAGCATTTCTAAAGATCTAATGCTTCCATCCTAACACTACTTACTCTTTAATAATCTGATTAATGATACTGGTTTAAATGAGTTTATTTCCCCCTCGAAGTAGATTCAAAAACAATTTTCACAGTTAAAAGAGGCTGAACTCATAGGTGAAAGACACTACGGCTACAAAGTTATTTCTTTCGAAATCAGAGAGGCTAGCTTATCACAGAAGTGTATTTTGGGTAGGAGTTCACTGGCAAGCTCATATACAAACCCTGCGATTATCACTCACAAATCTAATGTGAAACTACTATAATTAGTCATTAGGAATGATAAAGATTGTCACATTGGTTAATTAGTTAACAATGTGTTAAGTTCTATAAGATAAAATTAAATATAAGGTGCTACAGACTAACTGGAACATTCTGAATAAAATTAGTTTAGCATGGTTAGGTTGTGTCAAAAGTCTCTTCCAAAAGAAAATATTCATTCAAATGCTTTTAAATAGTCTCCTCTCCCTTAAATACATTATGGCATTGAGAGAATGATAAGTGACGGTGGAGAGGGAAGTATTATTTAAGTTTATTAGTTTTACACTATGGTGCTTGTACAATTATTCACTTATTGTACCAACATGAGACCAGTTACCTTTTTTAATGTTAATATTTCACCCACACTAAGTTCTTGATTACGTTTTTTTTGTCTGTGTGAAATAAAAATAAATTGTCTTTATTATATTCATTTGACACCAGCATTTTACACTTTGTTCTAAAAATGTCTAGTTGTGTTTGTCAAACGTGATTTTTAAAAGCTGTATTAATAAAAAAGTGAAACCTATTTCTGTTTTGCATGCCATTATTTAGTACTTTTAAAATTGTTTCTTGGAATCATGGGGTTGTGGCAAAGTCATTGCTATTTTCCCAAATGACTAGACTGACAAAAAATTGTACATGATCTACATTTTTTAAAAAATAAAAATTTTACTTGATAATTTGTTCTATTAAAAAAATATGAGTGGGGCTTTTAACTACCAGCTACATGACTGCACTGAAAGCAAAACAAGCCTATCTCTATCTCAAAGGATGCAAGTGCTGTAAGGGGAATCTTGAAGTCAAAGGTACTACTATCCCAGTACCATGCAGCCTAAGTCTTTTAAGCCATCATCTTGATTCACAGAACTTCAAAGGAAGGAGGAAAATCTGCCGTGGAGATATAGGCCCGCAGGTACAAGGCTACGTACAGGTTTTAAGTATAGAAATACAGATACAACTCCCTGTCAGCACTGTGCAAAGCTTCAGCATCAATCTCTGAATATAATTTATCATATTGTTACATTTTTTTTTGGAACCTGCCCTCAGAAGTGAATTCTGAAATGAGGGTGGGGGTGGGAGACACTTGTAATAAATAGAAAGCAGGTAGTCTAGGGATGTCCCTTCTCCCTGTTCACGGTCCACTTAAAAGTCTGGAAGAAGCTATATATGACAGTTACCTCCGGCAAATTTTTCACACACACATCCAGTCAGATTATGTACATCTTACAGCATGATAGGCTTGAAGAGCCATTCCCGCCTCCATGCCATATCATGGGTGAGGAACTCTTGCAGGGCCTCCTGGAACAGACATCCCTCAGAAATGAGAAACAGGCCTGGCATTAAAAACACTGGGTGTTTCCAGCCCCTTAACAACATTGCTGCATGCATTGCTCTGCAGTGAGCTTGACCCTGGTTGGGTTTTTAGCTGGAAACAGACATTCAGAGCGAAACAGAGATTTCCAGTGCTGTGTGAGGGCATGAGGTGGGCATTTGCAAGGGAGAAAAAGGAATGGACAGATCGATGTCTCAGGCAAACGTAGAACCCGGAAACACATTTTTGTCGCCAAGCCTCTTGTTCCACTCTTAGATGCAAATCTTCCAATATACTTTCATCAGTATAGAAGTGACTTTTAGTGCACTTCTATGCAATGGTTATAGTTTGGTCAAGCTAACCATATATATGGTATTGAATGGGCACATTCAACACTCAGACTACTAACTGCCAGGAACTGTCAAATACACAAAGAATAGCTGCTTTGTTGTTGTTGTTGTTGTTGTTGTTGTTGTTGTTGTTGTTGTTGTTGTTATAAAAATACCCATCATATGACAATGAATTTGCTTACCTTTAAAAGCTGAAGTCTTATAATTATGCTGTATGGCAGCAACCATATCCTTCCAAAAGTCATACTTTCGCTTAGGACTATGCTGTAAGCAAGGGAAAAAAACCAAGAAATCCTTTGAGCTTCCTCAATTAAAAGTCACTCCAAATTTTAACAGAACAATCACTGTGAGTTTCATAAATTGGTGATTTCAAAGGGAACCTGCAGCAACAGCAAAAATGTAGCTTGACGAGCTCATGTTCAAAGGCCAGGCAGCAATGCTCTCTTCTATGATTTTTTGTTTCATCCCCCCACCCCTGGTTGAGTTACAATACTTCCAAAGCAAATGGCTGAACTTTGCCTGAGGGCCTCTGAATTTTGGAACTCCTTGCCACAAGGAAAATATGGTGGCAAATAATTTAGCAATTTCCAAAAATGGATGAGACACCAGTAGAACATTATTTCTGTAACTGCCAGCTGATTATTCCAAACTTTGCCTCCATCTGCCTTGGGGTGAAATTTTTGAGAGCCACTTGTATAGTCTATTCTGTCATCTCATTCTGCCGTGTGTATATAGTTCATGCCTGAGAAAGGGACATGGATGGGGATTTAGATAGGAGTTACAACACAGCTCAGGTTTTAACTCACACTGAAAGGCAACGTCTTGTTTCCTTATCTGTCAACAACCTATCATGAATAAAAATGCAATAATTAATCTTGCGATACTGAAATATACAGATCATTCTGCATCACTTACTGTGTAGCTATTTTGGGTGGGCGGAGGGAATCTTCTACCACAAAATCTGAAACTAAACTGGCAGACTGATGTTATTTACAAAACAGATTAATCACAGGCATCACACGGGCATGAAAGTGTTTCGGTTTCTGCTCTTCATTTTAACAAATCTGTCTCTTTGCAGTTCAGCTGTTGTAGTAAATTGTTCTCCTTAGTGACATGCCTAAAATTACTTAAAAGCTTTGCTATACAGTAGTGCTTCAACATGGGGCTGCCGAGGCAGCAAACTTTGCATGCCAACCAAAAGTAATACAAACACATTTCTAAACACAGAGGTGGAGTTACAAGGTTTGGAGTGCTCAGTAAACAAACAAACAAACAAACAAACAAAAACATCCCTGTCCGCATTTGCCCCAAACACCAGGAACCAGGCCAAATCCAGGCTGAGGTTCCCTCTCCCCATGACCCTTGCATGTAAAAGAGAGACAACACCTTTTTTTCCCACTTCTTAGGCCTACTTTTTCCACCCCAGCTTTCAAAGCACAGGACGTGCCCTTTCACTGAGCAGAGTGACAGATGCAAGGGACAGATGCAGGGGGTTGGGGCACCCAGTGCTGGCTCCAATTTTGGGGGTGAGGAACTCTCAGGCAAGGTGCCCTCAGTGGTCCCCCTTTCTCTGTAGGCCTCCCTCCTCCTCTCCAAAGAACTGCTGCCTGTTCACTTGCCCTATCCTTCTGGGCCCAATCTGCACTGCTTCTTTTGTATTGTATTTCTTCTTGTGGATTTTGCTTTTAGGCTTTTATTGGTTGTATTTGCTTTAACTGATTCTAACGTAACTCGCTTTGGTTCACTTCTGTGATGAAAGGAACTGGCAAATGTAATTAATAATAACAATGCCAGATGCACCTCTGGGGGGAGGAAATTCACCCGCTTAGGGGTTGCCATAGAAAATGGCCTCTCCTAGGCCGCAAACCCCTAAAGTTACAAACTTGGGCAAGTTCTGTCAGCGTGTTTGCACATGGGGTGAGAGAGGTTCTTGTGGTTTGCCTATGCCCTTCAGTAAAATAAAGGAGAGTAACCACAATGTACATTGCAGATAATGAAAGGCAGTTTGCCTGTTCATTCTGTAAAGCTTTTAGAACAGGTCAACCTAGTCTCAAGACTCAGGACTGAAAACCAAAAGATTCATTTGTCATCCATCAGAGAAAACAGGTGTGAATTTGGAATGCATGTAGGAAGATGGTATTTAAGGGTTTATACAAGTCACCTTCTGGAAGCAGTCTTGTGTGTCATAGGTAAGGGGCAGGGCAGAGCAGGGGGAGTGAGTGCTTCATCAGAACCGCAACAGGAGAGAAAGAGGGTTTGATTTCCCATCCCCGGCTTCTGCAATCCCAATCTCTAAGGCTGCTATTTGAATTTTAAATATGTGCATGTTGAACATCATGTCTAATTTAGCCCCAAGACCACTACTTGGTCATCTACAGAAGTGACTCCTATGACTGCCATGGTCCAACTTATTCATTGCAATGGAACAGGTATATAAAATTCCATCACAGAAATTAAGTTCCTCTTGCAGCATAATTGTTAAGCAAGCCCATTACATAATACCTAAGCAAGGTGAGGAGCAGAAAAAGGAGGAACACAAGAGAGAAAAAGCTCTCGTTTAAGTTAACCTGGTCTACAGCCCAGTGAAAAAACCCACTGTTAACACTTACTTTGTTTAAACCATCAATAATCCGTGCACAAAGAAGTGCCCCAGGCAGATCAAAGTAATTGTCATAGGCATAATATTTAGCTGCAGAGAAAAATAAAAGAATTTTATTTGTGTATTGTTTATTAAGAGGATTTTAAACCCACCCTTCACCCAGTGGTTCCAGGGCAGTTTGCAGTATTATTTAAAACAGCAACAATAGTCCAGCTAAATAAGACCAAGCAAAATAATATAAAATTAAATTTCTGACATGAAACACATGAAAGGTGCCCCCTCACACCTTCTTTCAACGTTGAAGACGTAAGAAGGCAGAGCCAGGCAAGAGGCCCCAACATTGGGGGTACTGCCAGTGGAGAAGCCCTGCTACCCTTTAATCGTATGGATTCCCTCCATGTGAAAGAAATGCAGAACGGTGGCTAAAGATACCAAGAAATCCAGCCACAGATTCCTTTGTAAATGTGCATACATTAGCCAGTGAGGCCCAACCATATATTTCTCTGGTACCTGAACGAGAAACCATTCCACTCATTGTCTTGAAGTGTCGCCATGCCTTCCTTCCATATGTATCTAAGATCTCTTCAGAGGTCATGTGTTTTGTGCCATGGCTTGCCCTGTTTAACATATATATGTACCAAGAATTAAAGGCATGGAGTGATACCCAACATTAATTTTACTGAGAGCAGACCCACTGAATTCACTGGACTTCAACAACTCAGAAGTTCACTGACATCAATAGGTCTACTCTGAGTATGACTTAGTGGAACATCATTGCATGAATTGTATGAAATATTTCTTATTTTTCTTTCCAAACAGGAGATTCTAAAAAATCTGCAATGAGATCTAATAGTCACTAGCAGATTTGTAATTTTTGGACTCAAATTTGGCAATATATGTAGACATTATAACACCAAATCTGAGTCACAAAATTATGTTCTTTAGACATTTTTCTTGCTCTTGTCTAATCTTTGGATTTCATTGGACCTGGATTAGACAGGCAGATCATTCCATTTGTCAGTTCCTGTTAAAAATTGCTAATATTTTTAGAGACTTGACAAAAGAAGGGGGAAGGGGAAGAAAAGCTGAAAATCTAGGTAATGAATTCTTCCTCTGGTGTAAATAATAAATAGTATAGTTTTATTTTACACATTGCTTTCAACTTCAATAATTTTGTTAACTGACAACATTAAAGAATTAATTAACTTTTATCTGTATTTTGATTGGATTTTTACTTAACTAACTGGAAGAGTTACTTTGCTACATTCCTCTGACAGGTGAAGACTATTGGAAGCAAGTGTAGGTTTTAGATGAGTAAAAGCAATTCATATTGTAGAATTATTATGATCAGTTCACAGAATAGTACGATGATGCTTTGAAAACAGATTCCTCCCAACACAAAAATCCACAATTATAGGAGCTTAAGTACAGCGTTTTTATAAAATAAAATATATTACCTCAAAACAGTTCCATCCTCTGCAAGTTTAAGGAAGTTGCCATCTTCCATATCCAGCACCAAGCCTTTAAAGCTACATTTGTTTCACCGATAAGGTAGAGATGGGGAGCAGAGTAAGAAAGATGATACATTTAAGCTTGTATACATTTAACCTTATACTCCAAATATATACTTGAGATACAGAGTACAGTCAGTGGACTTAATAAACTTAAGGCAGTAAGAGATACTCAGGGCAATGGAGGGAGATGGGTAGAAAAGTTGGAGAATTTGGTCAGAAATGGAGCATAAACTGCCACAATCCACATGTTCATAAGTCAGGAACTGTTCAAGGTTTTTTGTTTTGTAGTCCGCAAACATTATGTAAACAATTGCATTATTTTCTACATTGTTTTTGGCTTCCATCAAAATGCACTGAAATTGGCAAAGTAATTAATTACATGTTGAAGTATGGGCAAATCTATCATCATTCCAAACAACCTAAGAGAAATTGGGTATGTTGAAAAGACTTCTTGCCAGGCCAGGACCCAGCACAGGGGTGGGGCCCTCCGGACATCGTTGGACTCTAACTCTCATAAACCCCAACCAGCATTGCCAATGATTGAATATGATGGGTTCTCCAGATGCTGATCTACGGGTTCCCCAACACTTCTCTGGAGGCTGCATAGCCATTTGTGAGAGGAGTCCAGAAGAAAGATTGCCTTTTTGATCTTCGTTAGGCAGTGGCTGGAGGAAAAATAAAGCCATCCAGCTCAATTTTCTAGATAAGAGATTATGGATTCCACAGTGTCACTGAACAAAAGAACCACAGAACCAAGTGGTGAGGATGAGTACCTGAGCAGCAGGAAGTAGGGTTGAGCCAAACAGGACATACCGTACATCCAGGAAAATACTCTAAGTAACCTTTAAAGATATGTATGGGTGTGTGCTTTTAATGCATGCAATTAATGAGCTGACGAGAAGTCTGGAAATAGTTATTATTTCTAAACAGAATCACTTACCAGAAATCCCAGCTTTCATGGGATACGTTCAGCAGTTCTTTATCATAACCTTTCTCTTTTACCATGTACTGAGCAAAACTATCATATATAAGCTGCAAATATATAAAGATATGAACTTTATTTGCCAGGCCATAGCATCAAAGGACAAACACCAACAAAAATACATTACGAATATAGTTACCATAAAATCTTATGACCTATTAAAACCCTAGGTAGAAACTTGATTATCATTCATCCATGACCCTCTGTCCCATGGGCGACGGCCTTTTCTCTGGTAGATTGTTCCAGGTCGATTAAGTGAATAGACCAGCCAAATTGAAAGATTATAAATATAAATATAACCTCGGAGGGATGGTCAGGACAGGGAGAAAGATAATAATAGCCAGATGCAGATAAATTAATAATCTCAGTCCTCAGCTGCAAATTAAGAGAGAAAGGAAGATGTAACGCTACATAAAATTAAATATACTGAGACACTCCAAGATTCCGTCACTTCACACTTTAAAGTTTACCTTATTAGCTGCAGAAGAATGTTCTGCACATAAAAAGGCTAACACTTAGCTTAATTCTTAACTCACATTTCTTTACCCTCAAGGTGACATTTTGAGAATGGTGAAATGTTCTGAAATGTAATCTAGCCTCAATTCAAGGTTTTTCCCCCTCCATATGTCTCATAGTTACTTCTTTAATGTGGGCAATGCACCCATAGAAAACTACAGTGGTACCTCGGGTTAAGTACTTAATTCGTTCCGGAGGTCCTTTCTTAACCTGAAACTGTTCTTAACCTGAAGCACCACTTTAGTTAATGGGGCCTCTTGCTGCCGCCGCGCCGCCAGAGCCCAATTTCTGTTCTTATCCTGAAGCAAAGTTCTTAACCTGAAGAACTATTTATGGGTTAGCGGAGTCTGTAACCTGAAGCGTATGTAACCTGAAGCGTATGTAACCCAAAGTACCACTGTAGTTGAAATATGTGCATGGAAAGAGCTTGAGATGGTCTTCATCACTAGTTGCAATGTTTACATGGTTTGTACCTTGGCAAACTCTTAGAAAAGTGAGATGCAGAAATTTTCAATAAATATTGCAACTTGTGTTTGAACAATAAACGTGCAGTCTCTCTGTCACGAATGTGCACTCTCTTCTCCATTGGGAACAAGCCTGTTGATAAAGCCTGCCCTAGGAATTTAGAATATAATAATAATAATAATAATTTATTATTTATACCCCGCCCATCTGGCTGGGCCTCCCCAGCCACTCTGGGCGGCTTCCATAAAAAGCAAAAATACAATAAAATATCACACGTTAAAAACTTCCCTGAACAGGGCTGCCTTAAGATGTCTTCTGAATGTCAGGTAGTTGTTAATCGCTTTGACATCTGCTGGAAGGACGTTCCACAGGGCGGGCGCCACTACCGAGAAGGCCCTCTGCCTGGTTCCCTGTAGCTTTACTTCTCGCAGTGAGGGAACCGCCAGAAGGCCCTCAGCGCTAGACCTCAGCGTCCGGGCAGAATGATGGGGGTGGAGACGCTCCTTCAGGTATACTGGACCGAGGCCGTTTAGGGCTTTAAAGGTCAGCACCAACACTTTGAATTGTGCTCGGAAACGTACTGGGAGCCAATGTAGGTCTTTCAAGACCGGTGTTATATGGTCTCGGCGGCCGCTCCCAGTCACCAGTCTAGCTGCCGCATTCTGGATTAGTTGTAGTTTCCGAGTCACCTTCAAAGGTAGCCCCACGTAGAGTGCATTGCAGTAGTCCAAGCGGGAGATAACCAGAGCATGCACCACTCTGGCGAGACAGTCCACAGGCAGATAGGGTCTCAGCCTACGTACCAGATGGAGCTGGTAAACAGCTGCCCTGGACACAGATTTGATCTGTGCCTCCATGGACAGCTGTGAGTCCAAAATGACTCCCAGGCTGCGCACCTGGTCCTTCAGGGGCACAGTTACCCCATTCAGGACCAGGGAATTCTCCACACCTGCCCGCCTCCTGTCCCCCAAAAACAGCACTTCTGTCTTGTCAGGATTCAACCTCAATCTGTTAGCCGCCATCCATCCTCCAACCGCCTCCAGACACTCACACAGGACCTCCACCGCCTTCACTGGTTCTGATTTAAAGGAGAGGTAGAGCTGGGTATCATCCGCATACTGATGAACACCCAGCCCAAACCTCCTGATGATCTCTCCCAGCGGCTGCATGTAAATGTTGAAAAGCATGGGGGAGAGGACAGAACCCTGAGGCACCCCACAAGTGAGAGCCCAGGGGTCTGAACACTCATCCCCCACCACCACTTTCTGAACACGGCCCAGGAGGAAGGAGCGGAACCACTGTATGACAGTGCCCCTAGCTCCCAGCCCCTCAAGACGGTCCAGAAGGATGTTATGGTCGATTGTATCAAAGGCCGCTGAGAGATCCAGCAGAACTAGGAAACAGCTCTCACCTTTGTCCCTAGCCCGCCGAAGATCATCAACCAGTGCGACCAAGGCAGTTTCAGTCCCATGATGAGGCCTGAATCCCGACTGGAAGGGATCCAAATGGTCCGCTTCTTCCAGGCGTGCCTGGAGTTGTTCGGCCACCGCTCGCTCAATCACCTTGCCCAAGAATGGAAGATTTGAAACTGGGCGATAGTTGGCCATCGTGGCCGCATCTAAAGATGGTTTTTTAAGAAGCGGTTTAATAACCGCCTCTTTCAACGGGTCTGGGAAGGCTCCCTCACGGAGGGAAGCATTCACCACCCCACGAAGCCCATCGCCCAGTCCTTCCCGGCTAGCTTTTATAAGCCAGGATGGGCAAGGATCCAGGAGACAGGTGGTTGGCTTCACTCGTCCAAGCAGCCTGTCCACATCCTCGGAGGTAACAGATTGGAATTGATCCCACTCAACTTGACTAGACAGAACTCTAGCACTCTCCCGCCCCGGCCCTGCTCCCACGGTGGAGTCTACTTCTTCCCGAATCTGAGCGATTTTATCTGCAAAAAACTTTGCAAAATCATTGCAGGAGAACATGTGGCCCGTACTGGGCCCCGATGTTGCAGGTGGTTCCACTAAATTGTGAACCACCTGAAAAAGTCTCCTGCTGCTGTTTTCTGCAGATGCAATAGAGGCGGTGAAGAAATTCTTCTTCGCCGTCGCTATCGCCACTTGGTAGGCTCGACGTTGAGCTCTAACCTGTGTCCGGTCAGATTCGGAATGAGTTATCCGCCACCGGCGCTCTAGCCGTCTCAACGATTGTTTCATTGCCCTCAGATCCGTGGAAAACCACGGGGCTGTCCGGGCTCCATGCAATCGGAGAGGGCGCTTCGGAGCCAAACAGTCAATAGCCCTGGTTAACTCCACATTCCAGCGGGCCACCAGGGAATCGGCTGAAAGGCCATCAACATGGGATAAAGCATCCCCTACCACTCTCTGGAAACCATTTGGATCCATTAAGTGGCGGGGGCGGACCATCCGAATTGGTCCCACCTCCCTGCAGAGGGGATGGGTCGCAGAGAAGTGTGAGGGTAGAGTTCTCTGTCTTCAAACTTCACTTCTCAGGACTCTTCTGGAAGTAGCTATTAAACTGGCATAAAACCAGTTACAATTTCGTAAATTAAAGATGCCCATAGATTTTACACCAGGATAAAAGTTGAAGGTGAAGTTTTTCTCTGGTTGTATAAAAAAATACTAATCTCATGCTTGTTGTAATTGTGCTGGACCCATGAGGAGAAACCAGAGTTCTTCCCACACTAACTTTTATCACAGGTGCTCTATTATCACCTGTGCTCTTGAATACCTGCCATTCAAATGAGTTGCACTTCCACAACAGAAATTCCCAGAGGAGAGTTTCAAACCTTCATATAAATACTTGAGGATAAGGGGACAGAGGGGAGGAACAGACATTTGAAGACTGAGGTAGTGGTTAGAGTAATGGACTAGGACTTCGAAGTTCAAATCCCCACTCGTTCACTAGGTGATCCTGGACCAGTCACTGTCTCTCTGCCTAACCTACCTGACAGGATGTAGTGGGGGGGGGAGACCGTGTAGGCCACCTTGAGCAAGGAGGGACATAAAAATAGTAATAATAAAAGACTTTTTAAAAGAAGTCTTTTAAAAAATATTTTATTAAAGGTAGATAAGGACAAGATGTAATTAAATAATCAAATATAAATATAGATTGGAAATGGCTGTGAATAGTGAATACTTATCTACTTTTAAAAATTTCCACTTTAGATTTTTTTTCTTCTACTTCTTTATTTTTTCTTTGTTTTTTCTGATATCTTACCTTTTATCTCACTTCTTTATTGTGAATAGCATTTTATAGAGGTATAAATAACTGTAAATATGAAAAGAGACAAAATATTCTCTAATTTTTGTTTCTTGGTTACATGTATTTTCTTTTTCTTTTGTATTTTCCTTTTTTGTAAATATGTATGTTTTTCTAATTTCTACTTAATAAAATTAATTTTTTTAAAAAATAGTAATAATAATGGATAACAAGCACAGCAGGAGAGGAGGTTCAGCTTTGTCTGCAGCTTTGTAAATTACCTTGTGTTTTTTAAACAAAAACAAAAATCAGTGTGTTTTCCCCAAGCAAGACACAAATATATTTCCTTGCACTGGTTATATTATGATTAATGTTTCAGTCTGTTCTGTAACCAACTTTAAGGGCTTTGCCATGCATATTTTCAAAGCGTAGTACATACATTTCTTACATGAATAAAACTTGGAAACACAGAAATGTAAGGCACCCGACATATTCTGCCTCAGGGACATAGGCTGGAAGAAACACAAGGGCGAGTTGCTGGTACGTAATTCCCCCTGCAAGGGACGCGGGTGGCGCTGTGGGTTAAAGCCTCAGCGCCTAGGACTTGCCGATCGAAAGGTCGGCGGTTCGAATCCCTGCGGCGGGGTGCGCTCCCGCTGCTCGGTCCCAGCGCCTGCCAACCTAGCAGTTCGAAAGCACCTCCGGGTGCAAGTAGATAAATAGGGACCGCTTACCAGCGGGAAGGTAAACGGCGTTTCCGTGTGCGACTCTGGCTCGCCAGAGCAGCGATGTCACGCTGGCCACGTGACCCGGAAGTGTCTCCGGACAGCGCTGGCCCCTGGCCTCTTAAGTGAGATGGGCGCACAACCCCAGAGTCTGTCAAGACTGGCCCGTACGGGCAGGGGTACCTTTACCTTTACCTTTACCTTTTAATTCCCCCCGCTGGATCCGGGCATCTCTAGCCCAGCATCCTGCACTGACAGCGGCCAGCCGGATGCCTACGGGAAGCAGCTCCCGAGCGCTCTCCCCATCCAACGCTTGCCTACTCGGGAGTGAGCTCCGCGGAGCCCCGTGGCCCGCCCTTCCGAGTAATAATGAGCAGCATTGCGCTGAAAGACCCCTGCGCGCGCCTGCTCCGAAGGAGGCTCCACTGCCTTCAAGGGGCTAACTCTGCCCCGGGCAGCGAGCAGAAATGTGGCGCCGAAGGACTCCAGGGGGCAGGAGTTTCCCTGCATCGCCAGAAGGGCCGCAGACCGAGGAGGCCCGCGAAAACCACGCCGCCGCCTCAGCCAAAGAGTCCCCTCTCCGAGACTCCCGCCTCGCCTCCTCCGCCCGCGTCGCAGCGCCGCTCTCGGCCGGCGGTGGCGGAGCGCCCGGCCGAGGCTGCGACGAGGGCGGAGGGAGCGGCGGCGCAGCGGGCGAAGAGCGGACGCCGCTCCGGCTGCCCCGGCGCTCGCCTCGCCGTCTCCCCTCGGCTGCCCCTCACTCACCCGGGCGCTCTCGACCAGGTGGTAGCGGCACAGCGTGTGGTCCAGGTCGAAGCCGATCACTTCGCAGTCGGCCAGGGAGAAGGAGGGCCGCGCCATGGCGGAGGAGGCGCACGAGAAGCACGAGGAGAAGCAGCAGCTTCCGCCGCCGCCGCCGCGTCTGCCCTCCACTGCTCCGGCAAGGGAAGCCGCCCGCCGCGCTCCTCCGGCCGCGCCTTCCTGCGGGAACCGAGCCGACTCACGCTGCCGGGGCTCCGGGGGCATCCCGCCGCTTCCGCCCGTCTCCCTGCCCCTTCCTTGGCGCGGCTCCGGCCGGGCAACCTGCACGCTGCGCCTGTGCCTGACCCTGGACGATCGGGCAGCGAAGTCGGTCCTTTCCTTTTTCTTTAAAAAAGCGAAAACATGATTTTTCCCTTTTGGACCCTTAAGAGGACTTGGCAAGGAACGCTTGGGCAACGAAAGGCAGCGCTTCCTCCGAAACGAGAACGCTGAACTTTCGGCGCTCATTTCTCCACCTTCCGCAGATCTGTCATTACACACTTTTTGTCAAAGCTTTCGTAGCCCAGTTGTTTGTTGCCTATAAGCAGTGCCGGATTTGTGTATAAGCTAAACAAGCTATAGCTTAGGGCCCCACTGTCTTGGGGGCCGCCCAAAAAATTAAAAGAAAAAAAAAACACCTGGATGCATATTTCCAAAATATAAGATAAAAAACAAACAAAATAAAATCGACATACAGTAAGGCAATCTCCCCTCTCCCAAAATTGTAAACCCAAGACTTCATGCAAGGGCAGGGCAACTCAGGCCCAGCAACTATTAGGGCTAGCCAGTGGGATCCAATTTGAAGCAGTGGGGTGCAACTTGAATTTTTTTTTTTTTTTTTTTTTTTGGTAGGGCCCCAGTTCACAGCCAAAGTCTGCAAAATCTTATAAATAAAATCCATCTAAATTGCCCTGGTGCAGGGCCCCCCTTAGGAGCAGCCTGCAGGGTCCAATTTTGCCCAATTTCTCCAATTGCCTTAAAGTCAGCCCTGATGAGACTGTGCACCTTCTAGGTCCCTGGTGTCACTATTCAGAGTGCAGACTCAAGGACTTGTTGTGGAAATAAAGGGGGGGCACTTATTGGAAATCAATTTTGTCACCTTCCCCCCCAAACTCCGAGGATGATAAGCCCAGCCACCTTTTATTCACAGTCACATAAGCACTACACTACAGCATGGCCATAAACACGTATGTTCAACTGCTGAAATATACACCCAATATGTAGCAATGGAGATTTATGTTACTGCTTTATAAATGAACACTGTGTTTTATGAATGGACTCTGTATTTTGTGAATTACCTAAGAGCCACCAACAGGGAGCTCTAGAATTTGACAGCTAACCAATTGGATACTACTAAACAGTGACCCCTATTGCTGAAAGCAGGTAACTGGCAGGGAATGCTTCAGCTCAGCCTTTGCACTGTTGACTGAACACCCCCTGCTGTGCAGGCAACGGAGAAAGCTCATAAATTGCTGATGTATGTAAGAGGATGACCCGGCCCGCACAGGCCTACAGCCAGGTTGAGGCTACATGGACATATCAGCTGGAGCATCCAGCATGCCCTCCCACTGGCCCACACAGTTGGCACTGTCCTGCCCCACACCAGTAAGCTGCAGTGATGTCACTGCTGGGAGGGCAGAGGCATGGCATTGCACCACCTCAATGGCCACTCATATGGAAAAAGGAGTTATAATATCAATTATGTTTTTATTACCTGCAGTCAGTGCTTTTTTTCTTTAAAAAAATGTTTAGGGGTACCCTCATTTTCCTACTCATATTGAAATACTACCCCTCAATGAGGCCCCAAAATCACAAAATGATTCGGGGTATGCGCACCCCCAGAAAAGAGCACTGCCTGCAGTATTAGTGTTTTAATTTATTTTGTTTAATAAATTTAAATATTTAAATACAGTACTTTCCCTACTCCTGCTTACAAGATTTAAAAGCAATTGAAAAACAAAATATAAATAACCTAATCACAGTAATTATGTGTTTTTGAATAGCAGTTGCTAGGGAGCATGAGAGAGAGAGTGCTTTTGTGCTCATGTCCTGTTTGCAGGCTTCCCGTAGACATACTGTTGGCCAGTGGAAATATAAAGCCTTTGGTCTGATCCAGCAGGGCTCCTCTTATGCTTCACAGCATAGCTGTCAAGCATCCCTTATTTGAAGGGACAGTCCCTTATTCCAGCGCCATGTCCCGCTGCTGTCCCTTATTGATGGATGTCCCTTAAATGTCCCTTAAATGATGTCCCTTAAATTTCAAAGGAAGCAGCTCCTCTCCCTCCCTCCCTGCTGGCCAGGGAGGAGGGAAGCTCCAACTGTGTTGCTTGGCTGTGTTGCTCACCCAATAAGAAGTCTAAGAACAACTGGGGGGTGGAGCTTGCATGCCTTGTGCTGATCAAATCGGCTGCGTTCCCTGGGGACTCACCTTTGCTCAGCGCTTCCCAGCGGAGAGGTGAAGGTGGTTTTCCTTGAGGCTTCATTTGCCTGCTGGCTGGGCTTTCTGCCTTTGGCTCAGAGGGGCTCAGAAGTTGAACATACCTGTGCTGAGTGCTCAGATCGGAATCGGATGGATACGTCATCGACGGCCCACTCACCCTTGCCCGCGAAAAGGTCTGTCTGGAGCAGGGGCACATGGTGGGGGAAAAGGAAAGGAGATCTCGTGGGAGGGGGGGCTTTTGAATTTGTTTTGGAGGCTCCTTCGATTGACTTATGGGGGAAAAGAAAGGAGCTGGTTGACTAAAATGGTGGGTGACTGGCGATCTCATGGTGAGGGGGGGAGGCTGTGTGTGTGTGGCTAGTTAATGCAAGCTGAGGGGGTATTTGAATATTGGACGCCATTTTGTTGCACGTGCCGCTGCAAACTTTGCAGTGCAAAGTCAGGCCGGGGAGCCATCTTAAGTTGAGGCTGCATAGGCCTTGTGGTGCATGTGATTCAGATTCTATTCAGTTGAACCTCTGGTTACAAAGTTGGTTGGACAGTATTCTTGAAGCTACCAGCATGAGTTTGACCAAACTGCAGGAGGACAGGAAGACTGGAGTGCCTGGAACAGGTGAGGCTGCACGTCCCTTATTTTGGCTGCTGATCCCTTATTTTCAAGGCTGCTGGTCCCTTATTTTCAAATCTGTAAGTTGACAGCTATGCTTCACAGTGTGACCAGAGGCTACAAATAACTGGCAACCTATACAGTTCAAGCCATCCTGGACCAAACTTCTTGCATTGCGTGATCCCACATGCAATGTCCATTTACTGTTCCATCCCCTCATCTTTGAATAGCTCTTGCAAGCGTGCAGTGGTTCCAAATGGAGCTGTCTTTGAAGATGACTCCGAAACTTCAGCAGGTTCAAAATGCAGCAGCCATATTACTGGCTGGGTTTGTTCAGGTCCACGGCCTGTTCATTTCCTGGCCCTTCCTCCCAAAGGAACCCCTAGCAGCATACAAGTGGTAAAACAATACAACTGCAAAGTAATATATATATATATATATATATATATATATATATATCACATTTAGGGCTTTAAACAGCACCTAAAATTGGACTTGAAAGCAGGTAAGCAGCTAATATCTCTCTCAAAGTAGGTGTAATATAAATAACTCTGGCTGAGTCAGAATTCTAGAAGCCAAATTCTGTGCTATCTGATGTTTCTAAGCCACCTATAAGGGCAGCCCCACATACAATGCAATGCAGTAATCAAACTAGTATATTAGGCCTGCACCACTGCCCTGATCAAATCCCCTCTCTCTCTGCAGCTGCTTTTTACAAAATTACATTGGGCTCTCCAGTCATGGAGCCTCACTCTGAAAGGCAGTTGACACTTGACTGAAATCTAGCTGAATCAGAACTGGAGATTTCCTAGCCTGTGGCTCACACTTTTAACCTTTAACCGTGACAAGTTCTGCATGAAGTGGGATCAAAATATGCAACAATTAAGATAACAACCCAGAAAACAATGATAACGCAATCAAATAAATGTTCCAGTAAAAAAACAGGCCAGAATATTTCCTTGTATAATAAAAGAGCTTTCCTTTATGGCATATAGGAAACTAAAAGCTAACAGCCCAGCCATAAGATTTTCTGTTCCAGCATATAAGTGCTTAGGGTGGGCATAGTGATTTCCTTCTCAGCTGTCATCTCCCAGCCTACATGCACTTAGCTGACTAGTGCAACTGTTTAAAAATAGAGGACATTACTGTGATTTTCCATTGGGGACTAATGCTGTAGCTCATAGGCTATGCAGTACTCTCCTTGATTTCTATGGCTGTTATTTATTTTTACGCATCTAATGCCAGGCATATTATTTCGCTCCGCTCCCCCCTGTTGGGCTAGGAGAGTGGTGCAGAATATTTCATTATTCAGCTATAGAATGAGAGGCATCCCATTCTTTAGATCTGTAGAATTAAGATAGCATAAAAACATTTCAATGCACAGAAGTTTCCACAAAACATCAGGGGAGTAGAACTTAGCGGAGTATTAAAAATGACTTGATTTAGAACCAGTGGCCTTTTGATGTGTTTTATTGTCATACATGGGAAGGCACTCAGTGCTACATTGAGCAAGGGCAGAAACAATGGTATTCACGTTCCAGATTCAAGCATAGCTATAGCTACTAATACTCTCATTTATTGGCCAGGCTTGCCTAGAAATGGGCAATGGTCTGATTGGCCTTATATGTATAGCTCTCCAGAAGATGTTTTCCACATGAACATCTAGATTTGCATGCACTTCTAGATTTTCCTACCAAGTGTCCAGTTTCTCTGTGTTCTTCTGTCTTGTCTGGACCTCATGCAAGGTGATGGTCTCTGAGTTCCAACCCTATACCACTGGGATTCATTCCTAGATGTCCATTTCTCAGTGAGGACACGACGACAATGTACAGAACTGAGAAAACACAGAAACAACATGACTATATTTGGGTATTACTGTATGTCCTGAATACAGGTATTTACCCAGGCATATGTTTTAGCAGACGCACCATTTCTGTAGCCTCCAATTTGGGTGTTACAGATGTGCATATATGTCCATACACCCTATAGCAGGGGCACCAAGTATATAGTAGCCCTTGGAAATGCATATGGGTTTGCAGTCTGATGTGCCAAGTTCCATGGGGCAGGGAACACCAAAGTTTGTGTTCTCTGAAAAAGTTGGCATTTTGTTTCTGATATCATAGAATTGTAGAGTTGGAAAGGACCCTAAGTATAATTTAGTCCACCCTTTGCAATGCAGGAATATGCAGCTGTCCCATATGGGGATCGAACCTGCAACCTCGGCATTAATAGCACCAGTTCTAACCAAGTGAACTATGCAGGCTGTTTCCTGCTAACCATTTTTCTTTACAAAATACTTTTTTTTGTAAAATGTATACTTTAAGATGCAAATTAAATTCCCCCTCCCCCCAAAAAAAATTTCATACAAAAACAACTGGCTTAAGATGCAGTACTTTGATTCAGGCAGATTTAAGCAAATTGGTTTGATTTGCATGTGCAAATACACTAGCTTAAGTGATTTGTAGTGCAGGCCATAATTCATTTAGCAAATGTGCATAGGTCTCCTGAATAACATTTTGTTTAAGTAAACCTAATATTAATGAGTACTTTGAGCTACACATACACGGATATTTCAAAAAGTAATAGCAATTTCCTACATGTAGCATGGGGAGGCATTTAGTTGTTACTTTCCAAAACACAATTGTAAAGCATGGTGCCAATTAATGTGCAAATAATAGGTGTTCTGTATTCCTGAAACCCAACTGTTCCGGCTATAGTCTGCGAGTTAATTACCCAGTAAAAATAAATAATAAAATAGTAAAGAGAAAACATAAAATAATATTGCAGTCAAGGTCTTTCCTATGTTAAAATAACTCCTAATTTGTTTATGGAATTATTGTCCTTTACTTGGCTGAGAAACGCATCTTTTACAGCTGTGTTTAATCATTACAATTATTTTGTGTAAGTAAACAAGGCCTAAGCTGATAGTAAGTTAAATGGAACAGGATTTAATGGAATTAGAGGTAGCAGCAGGCTTTTATCAGGGAAAATGGCACTAACAACAGAAAACGTTCTGTGTAAATGATGTACATCAATAGACTACAAGCTGTGCATTTAAAGCAACTTTAAAATGCTATTATTCCTAGAAGTTGGTATTCTTATAAAATGCTAACAGCAGGAGGCACAGTGCAGGGACATTGAGCAGTTGAACCATTAGCAGTTTAAACATTTCTGTACAATTGTTATCCTGTTAACCGCAGCAGTCAATTCACATCCACACAGCACTTATGCTTAGGCTGAACCTACACATTTTCAACCTTGGCTTAAAAGTAGTGATGGAAACCTATTAATAAACATGCACACATGAGGTCATATCAGGATTGGAGGACAAACTGTTTTGGTACTAGCACTACCCTCCAGTGTCAACTCACTCCTTCTCAAGTTGTGAGCACATCTACCTTTCGCTCACAACTCCACATTCCCTAGATTGCTAAAACTATACCTCCAGAATCTTTCTGATCGGCAAATCCTAGGCTCTGTGGTTTAACCCACAGCACCACCCACACCAAGAGCACACCAGGAATTGGTTATAACTCAGTGGCAGAGCACAGGTTTTGCATGCAAAGAGTTCCAGGTTCAACCGCCAGCAACTTCAGGTGCAACTGAGGAAAAAAACCCTGTCTGAAATCCTGGGGAGCTACTCCTAGTTAAGTGTTGAAGATACTGAGATAGATGGACCAATGGTCTGACTTGGAAAAAATGCAGGATTCCACAGTACTTGATGTTTGCCACTGCTAAGTTAAACCAGCTTCTGCACCAATTTATATTAAGGAATTTAGCAGCAGCTATTACTAGGCCAACCTCTTTCACAAACCGAGGCACCATTCCATGTGACCAACCCTGAATATGCTTCATGAATTTGTGTGGAATTTGTGTTTCCTATGGTGCTGTCCTTGAAAAAAATCCAGAAACATCAACGGGATGGCAGGACACAACATATTTCTCGTGTCCTTTCCAGCTTTCATAGGCAACTATTTGTGAGCACAATTCGAAGTGTTGGTTGGTGCTTTTGAAGCCTTGAGAGTTTTTTTTCTTTTTAGGACCGGGTACATTTAGAACCAGGGCTTTTTCAGAGAGAACTCACAGGAACTTAGTTCCAGAACCTTTCAGGTGGGTTCCAGGCCTCAAGTGGGCAGCATTGCCATTCTAAGCAAAAGAGGGAGATGTTCATTGTGAGTTCTGGCACCTCTTTTTCTAGAAAAAAAGCACTGTATAGAACCATCTCCTCTCAATGCTCTGGACAACATTTGTGGCCCTGCTCTAGATTCCCCAACTGACTTAGCTGCATCAAGGAGTGTAGAGAGGGGACCTCATTTTTGGCAGGTTTGGAGGCTGATGAGTGCATTTCAGTGTCACTGTGCTGAGGGAGGTAAGTTCGTTAGTTTGTGGACTTTTTGTGCTGCCAGGTTTTTATAGATTGTATCCAACTAAGGCCCCATCTACACTTTATTTTAGTTTTACTTATTTTCAGTTTACTGAAATTTATTTTTAGCCACTTTGACTTTTACTTTGGAGAGAAAAGACATAGTCACATATCGTAGTGGTAATCCCACTGCTTATGAAAATATCATTATGGTGGTGGATATGTGCAGAATTATTCAAGAAAGTTCTATATGTTATTGTATACACCCTGTATTTACACTATACACACTTTTGACACATTATTATCTTCTGAAAGCCAGACCTTTGGGGAAAGCAAGTGTGTGGCAAATGTTGCAAAACATTTGTGGAATTGCAGACCATTTTAGCCTTACCACACTGTTCTTGAAAATTCCACCCAACCTATTGTTATTCTGTCTAATGCGTTCCTGTGAATGGTCTGGGTCTGAGTAAGAGAAAGATAAGTGAAGAGCTTTTAGCGCTGAAAAAAAAAAGTTAGAATTAGAGCTTCTTTTTTGCATTGGCAATCAAATAATTTGTATAAAGGAAGGGATATAAAATGTGTTTGCTCATTGGATCAGAGCTTACCATCCATGTATATTGGCACTGGAACAGTCTGCTGAATATAGATTAAATCTTGGCATTTTATCAATGTATATTATTTTCAAGCAAACTGTATTGCTAGTGAGCACTGCCATTAATCTCAGTATATTTATTTACAGTACAAGCCTCAGAAAGGAGGGCTTATCATATTTGGTCATGATGTTAATAAGAGTACTAGAAATGAGTTCAAAGAGGCTAAGCAGGCAAGAACAAAACATGATACAGAGTTTCTTTAATTTGGAATGGGAGGGTGAATTGCTAGGAGTTGCTACTCCCTCATTACTGTGAAGAGAGCATTACCTTTAGGAACTAATGAGTGGCTGCATTTCTACCAATAATGTTCCTTGATGTCTGGAAAACTAATTCTTCTATCCGTGAAAAGTGGAACCCTTCAGCTAGCAATCAGGGCAGAGAAATTCAAGCTAATGCTCTCTGGAAATCTTATATAGGCCCAGACATTTTGCTGCCTGCTTCAAATATCCTTCCCCATGCTATGATTATATAATTTTTAATAAAGCAAAATACTGATAGATTGTACTTCAGACTGCCATTCATTCCACAGAATCTCAGGATGGACACACACACACACACACACACACACAAAACTGGACAACATTAAATTGCCGAAGGGCCATAAAGGTGTCAGCAGCAAAGTTGAAATTATATCCCTTCACAATTTTATCCCCAAACATAAGTTTCCCTCAAACGTGGCACCACTCAGGGAAGCAAATAACCTTAATTAATTTGCTGGGAGACTCTTCCTAGATGAGTTTTACACACAACATTAAAAAGCCTCTTTAAGCGTCATTCCTGTTATTTCTACAATTTCTACAATATATGACTCCTGTTGATATAAGATAGGCCATGGATGAGCAATCTACTGTTATTAGCTAGCCCAGGGGATCCCAAACTGTGGAATGTGAACTTCATTCTTGTGGTCTGTGGATTTGTGGTTGAAGGTGGGAGATGTCATAGCATCATAGATCATAGAATTGACCCTGCAGTCACTCTTCAACGTCTGTTCATGAAGTTATCATCTGCACATGTGCAATGGCTGTCTCGAATGAACACACCTCAGCTTAACTGCGAAGTGGCCTATGTTTTCCTTGTGGATTGAAGCTGGTTTGAGGGGAAATGCATCAAACGAGTTTCTCAAGAAACTGCAAGATAGCTCTGCATTGTGGGAGGGCAGTGGAGGCAGACTGTGTACGCATTACTGCATACTCTATGTTTATCTGAGAAATGTGACTAAATTACTATTGAGGATATTGCTTTGCTGTAGTGATTTGTTATGTATAAAATGCAGATAGACTGGGTGAACCACTCTCCACTTCCCTTCAGGGTTGCTAACCCAAGTCAGCAAATCACTGTTTGGTTCTTAAATTCAGAGTTAGATGACTAAAATGAAAACATAAGCCAATGCATCACCACTTAGCTGCAAGTACTGCTAAATAAATCAAGCAGTTAGGTCTGGATATTCTAGAATTTTGCGGAAACTCCCCGTCCTCAAAAAATTAGATTTGTTTTCTTCAGATCTAAAGAATTTTATTATTTGTAACATGTATATCCCTCTTTTTCTTCATGGTGCTCTTGCACCATCTTATTCTTATAACAATGCTGTAGGAAGAAGAAGATGAAGAAAGTATGACAGCATTTTATTATTTATTACAGTATTTATTTAATATTATTGGTTCTGAGGTTGCAACACAGATGGACCCTTATTTTACTTATTAATTAAATTTATATCCCAACCTTCCTCCCAAAGGAGCCCAGGGTGCCAACACCTAAAACAATAAAATTATAAAAAGAAATTTTCAAACATCCAGAACAGTTTTAAAAATTAAGAATTTCTAAAAGCATTGAAAAATAATCAAATTCCTTCATGTCTGATAATTTCAAGGTGGCTGTGGGTGATATCTTCCACCCATTGCCAAGTAATCAGGAATGTTTTAAATTTCTTCCTGAATGTTAAGAATGAGGGAGGTGGGTGCACCTCAGCAGCGAAGGCATTCCACAATGTGGCCTGGCTATCTGGGAAAGATTTCTGGATTCTTTGTGAATATGAAATAAAAAAGTGCAAATTCATTGTGCAATAAAATGACCATCAGATGAGGCACTGTCATCAAGGAGAGAGTGGTGTATGTGTTTGAGGGACAGCAACACACACACAGTGACCAAGACAGAAGGGGAAAAGAGCAAACCAGGAAGTGCATACAAAAAATAGTTTGTCCACAAGCAACTCAGCATATTAAAGCAACAAGGCAAGTTAGGTTGGTTATTCATTACCAGGAGCTACAATGCGTGCAGAGCCTCCCTACTGCCAGAGTACATTTAAAGAGAATAAAGGGAACGAGGAGGTGCAAAGATAGGGAAGTTCAGCTGGAAGCTCTCTCTGCTGTTTCTGTTTACCTGTTCTGTTGCTACAAGATTTTTTGGCCCCTAACGTGAGGATTCAGGTCTTTCTGACCGATCAGAAGAGGAAGTGAAAAAATTCCCCTGACATGAACAATTGCACTTCAGTGCTCAGATTTCAGTCCTGATCGTGGAGCTGGAAGGCAAGGAGGAAACTCTTATGGTGAAGAAGACTTGGAGGGGGAGAGACAAAGAAGAGGACGCTTCCAGTGAGATCATTTGCCTTTTGTATTAGAGGAAGGAGTCCTGGGACAATTTTTGAAATGATGCTGAATGGAAAAAATGGGTGTGAAGGGATCTGAACGCTTCAGGATAGGAAGAAGGGGACTGAAGGAATACAGGCCACAAGCAAGAAGGGGACAGAATGGGGAACTGCTGTCGGAAATATTGTGCTTGTCTGGAGCCCTATATGCCTTGGCTTTTCAATTGTGGGACTGAGGATAAGTCTAACCCAACTACTGTCAATTCGACTGTGAGTCCAGACTCCTCGGACACCATCTGTATACGCATCCCAGACCCACCGCCTCTTCATCCATCAAAGCAGACTTGCAAATATGTGGCCCTGTTTGATTACCAAGCCCGTACAGAGGAAGATCTGAGCTTCCGAACTGGAGATAAGCTTGAAGTGCTGGATAAATCTCAAGGGAGCTGGTGGTTTGCGAAGCTGCTCGTGGAGAATGGGTCTGCTAAGCATGGACAGAAGCGGCAAGGTTACATCCCTGCCAACTATGTGGCTCCTGACCAGAGCATTGAAGCTGAACCGTAAGTTCTGAAATGTATATTGTTACATGATACAGCTGACATATAGCAATAGCTAGACAGAGAGCTGCGGGGCGTGGGGGTGGGGAATGACAGCAACTTCAGGTAACAAGGAAATTTGGAGTAAGAATAGTTTCTGTCATATAGACATAACAAAGCAACATAGGTTGCTTCCAGATGACCTGTTTATTAAACCTTCATTCTGATTTGTATGCATGGAGACTGCAGACAACATCCTATCAAGCAATGGTTATCCCACACTTCCTAGTGCATTTTCCCATCACATTCATTGCCACAAAATCTGTTTTTTTAAAAAAGCAGCATGTTTGTTGAGCAAAAGTGCCAAATCCACTTTAAGTGTATAATCTGATTTTGCCAATATGCAGTTGCATCCCACCTGTGAAATAATGACAATCTGAAAGTGGTAATTTAGTAATATCTTTTAATTAAAGCAACAGAGCAAAATAGTGACCTAGGTCAGATGTGATAATAAACCATGATTTATTGTGATGGGAATGAGCTGCAACAAGTCTTGGGGTTACATACTCCCAGATCTGCCTCTGGCAAGACTGTGAGGTGGAAATTTGAGCTGTTCACTTCCTTTTTAAAAAAATTAACCATAGGTTGTCATTTCATCCAAACCTGATAAACTGCAGTAAATATTTATTATGGTTTATTCGAAACAAGCCAACTTCAAATGATGGGATACAAAGCTGTTTTGTTCAATTAACCAGTTAAGAATAACTACAGTTTAGGATTTCGTTGCACTGCTAAACTGCAACTTGTCAAAAGCAGAAGTGAAACTTTTGATCTCTACACGGCCACACCAGTACGGCAGAATTGTCTGAGTCAGAAGTTCTCTGTGACTTGTTTCCATCACAATAATGAAAGCCTATTGGCTACCAAGCAATGCTTAAGCTTTTCTTATTAACATATAAAGTCCTGAGCAACTCAGGGGCAGTTTACCTGAAGGACCACCTTCACTCTCTGTAAGATTGATTAAGATATTCAGAGGAGGCCTGTTGGCCACACAACAATCTGCAGATTGTCATCTAGCAAAAACATATAAATGGGCCTTTTCTGTGGTGGTGCTGTAGAAGCTTCTCCCACCCTCATTATTTGGGCAGCATCAACAGTAGCATGCTTCCAATCTTTACTGAAAACACATCTCTTTGCTTGGACGTTTCCTGATCATCAATACTAGATTCTACAACCGTATATTTCTTGATATTCTGATAGCTGCATTTTGAAATAGTTTTAATGGATGTTTTCGTGTTGTGAACTGCTTCAAGATTTTCTTAGCAGTAAGAAATATAACAAAATTTTAAAATAAATAATAATAAAATATTAAGCCATGGTTTTTCATGACTTACAAACCATCACAGCACTGCTGAAATTGTGAAGTGGTGCAAGCAAATTGATAGGAGTTCATAGGACTGTATGCAATGCTGTTCTTCTTATGACAGAAAGCCCTTTGAGCCAGTAGAAGCTTCTAGTCAGCAGGCAAGAGGGGGAGGGGAGTGATATTTTGCATATTCACCCTCCATACCTGCATCCCCATCCAAAAATCTCCAGAGGTTTGAAACAGCATAAGGGGGTGGGTGCAGCGAGAACAGCAAATTGACAAAAAATAGTCTTCTTCTATACTTCATGAGTATCACCCTTCATAAATAACATGGAGTTCACTTTGAGAGGTTTTATGTGCTAGAGCAGGGACAGCCTCAATATATGGTGGACTCTGACTTCCATCAACCCCCAACAACCATGGCCAGTGTTTCAGGGATGATGGGAGTTGTAGTCCAACAACATCTGGAGGGCAACCCATTGACTATCCCTGTGCTGCAGATTGCAAGAGCAGAGCAGGTCAGGATTCTCTATAAGTCAGCATACTCGGAAACATCTGGGGAGAACTCATCAGTGTGCAGATTCAAGAATTTCATCTTAATATAGGGTTGCTATTAAAGGAATTAAAATGATAACTATCAACCTTAGCAGCTAAGCCTATCTATTTTAGACCTATAAAATATGAGGATTGTTGCTGTAGTTAAGAAAACTATAAACACACCACTGTATATTATTACACTGGAGAGATTTAATTGTAGCTTTATTGCAGCTTGTTTACATTACACCAAAGACAGTGTGTGATTTATATTTGCATGAAAAATAAATGCTGCAGTAGCTTCCTTAATTCAACTTACATTCGCAGTGGAACTCAGAGGTATGTACTGAAAGTGGCTTTGGGGGAAATACTCCATGGAATAGCAAGCAGATGTGGTGCCATGGCACTGACACATGTCTGCTCTCTGTTTGGGCACATGTTACGTTGCCGTATGTTTGGGTAAAATATATTAGGTGCTGCACAAAAGCAGTTAACTACCATGGGGCCCAGCTCTCAGCTTTACAATCTAAGATACAGGCTCAGGAGAAAAGAGGAAGAAGTTATGTCATAGAGGCTGCAGACCTTTGGTGAATCCTACTCCAAATTAAATTGGCACAAAGGTCATCTGAACTAGTAAATTGAATAAGGAACTAAAAAATACCTAGAAAAATTAACCGCCACTTTCTTTGTACAGCAGCTGAGTTGTGGGGCATTTTAAGGGCTAAGAGGATAAGCAGTGAAATTGGGCTACTCCCAAGAAAATGGGTACATAGGATTGCAGCTCTAGACAACGGTCCTATATCCAGAATCTTTGAATTAAGACACTTTGAATTTACAGGAAATTACAAGATACACATAGCATTGTGCTGCAAGTAAAACATGCTTCCATGGACCAGAGCCCACTTTATCAGAATGGCCTCTGGTCCCCTTCGCCCTAATAAATCTGCTTGTTTTGTGTGCTGCAGAAAGATGCAGGTAAGTGGACAGCTGAATGTTGGCAATTAGTGGGCTGGGGATCTCTATACTTTTTTCTTTTTTCTTTAGTTCTGCAAAGGAAAAATGAACAGGCTTTCAAAATGTTTAATCTGGCATAATAGCTGGTTGGCACTGAATGCTATTGTCAGTTTTGGTGTGTTGCGACAGCTTGTTCTGCTCCGTGCATCCAAGCTGCAATTCTGCAAGGCAAAAGTGTTTGGCCAGGAATGGTGGTGGCTGGGAGTGGAGTACTGGGCCTTGCCAACAGAAGATTTGACTGCATGTAGAAATTGGGGATTCTACTACACAGTGCTGGGTGTGAAGGGTGCTAGAGAGCAATACAGCCTAGAAAAGACACATTGCTCACATATGGCAAAGGCAGAGAGAGATGGGAGACAGCTGCAGAAGCTATGCTTTGCAGCAAGTATTTTTTCCCATTGCTTAACCGAGTGGGGAGCTTACTAGGTACCTGACCTGTTACCAAGGAGTGGGATTTGGTGCTGGATATTTTGAACTGGAGACCCAAAAGGACTTGCCAGAGATGTAGGCAGAGAAGCGTTAGCAACATGCTCAAATTTCCATGTGTATCATAAGGCCAGTCCATTCTTGCAAAGTGCTCCCTTCGTGTGCAATGTGACCTCAAAGGGGTTGTGTGTGAATCACAAATTGTGTAGGCTTGATCTACATATAAGTTCTGTACACCTTCCTAGATGATAAGCTTAGGAAAAATGTAAGGCAGGGATGGGGAACCTGTGGCCCTCCAGATGTTGCTGGAATACAGATCCCATTATCACTCACTATTGGCTATTTTAGCTGGAGCTGATAGGGAATCTGTGGTCCCCCAATATCCAACTCTCATCACTAGTATAAGGTATGAAGCACATTTCAGTCTCTTAAATTCATACCTTTAAACATGAGTATGGGGTATATAATAGGCTTGTTAACTTTAAAGGCAAAGAGCATCTAAGGTAACTGTGCTCTTCATGCAGACAACATCCTGTTGGTCTCAGTAGCATGCTAGGGTGTTCTTGGTGCTGCCAGAAACACACCAGGTATGTATTGCTGGGTATTCCTGCAATGCTTGATATCAATTTGAATGTGGGCAGATGATTACTTCATTATTTAGGGGGGGAAATGCTCATTTATTGGTGACCTTTTGGGTGGGAGAGAGGGCCTTGCATTTTTGAGCTCACCACTTTATTCACATATGGTATGCAGCTTTAAAAACACAATTGAGAGGTGGTGAATGACTTTCACAAACTACACATAGCACTTGTGTAACTGTGTTCCTTGAGGGTTTTTTCTAACCCAACATATCAATATCACCTCCTCCGAGCTGCATCCCCTTGAGGGCAAAAGACAGCTTACAGAAGGAAATTCTGATTAGGTTTTTAAGGTTTGACCCTATGGTGCTATATAGAAAGATTTGTTGTTCTGCCAGTAAGCTTGTTTCCTCTCCAGTTCTCTTTCTCTGTATCTCCTTGGCAAATGCTTAAAATGATTTGGCCAATATTTTCAGCTTTATTATGAAAACATAAAGGTTAAGGTAAAGGTACCCCTGCCCGTATGGGCCAGTCTTGCCAGATTCTAGGGTTGTGCGCTCATCTCACTCTATAGGCCGGGAGCCAGCGCTGTCCACAGACACTTCCGGGTCATGTGGCCAGCATGACAACCTGCATCTGGCAAGCCAACGCAGCACACGGAACGCCGTTTACCTTCCCGCTGGTAAGCGTTCCCTATTTATCTACTTGCACCCAGAGGTGCTTTCGAACTGCTAGGTTGGCAGGCGCTGGGACCGAACGATGGGAGCGCACCCCGCCGCGGGGATTCGAACCGCCAACCATGCGATCGGCAAGTCCTAGGCGCTGAGGTTTTACCCACAGCGCCACCCGCGTCCCAATGAAAACATGTAGAGAGCTTATTTCTGAGCAATATGATTTTCTTTTTAATGACTCGAACTACAGTATAGTAGTTTCCAGCTCTATCAATACATGTAGTTTTATGATATAAATTAACTATTTGGAATGGTTGCCTTAAGTATCCTAACATGCCTTGAATCACCAAGTTTTAATTTTAACAAGTAGTACTAGTCACACAATTTAAACTTTTGAGAATATGCTCTCTCTGCTTCTGTTGCTTGTCTATGCCTTGCTTTCGATTATATTCAGCACTGCGAACAGGAACCATGGAAACCAACCGATCACCTGTCCTTGCTCTGTTAGTGCCAATTGTTTTGCCTAAACACGAAAATGTCCTTCTGCCAATGTATTATGGACAACAAATGTTAGCCAGCTGTACTGTTAATTTTAATAACTTAAACCATGGAGGGAGGGCTGTGATTGAAAACAACCCCACTTTTGTTTTCTAAACTGGCCACAAAAAACATAGTATCCCTTCAGGCTTGCTTTTTAATAAAGGCCTCTTTCACTGTTTCAGCCAACATTCACTGAAATATGAGTTTAAGTATCAGTTGAATGTTACATGTCAATGAGAAGGCAGCACAGGGCATGTGCACTGAGAATTAAGGTGGCAAAATCCTACAAGCATGTACCTGGAAGTAAGTCTCATTTATCTCAGTGGGGCTGACATTTGTGTAAGCAACACAATGATCTAGGGTGCAGAAATACTGCACATTTAAAGCACGTTATACCCTCTCCCAAATAATCCTGGGAAATTTAGTTTGTCAAAGATGCTGGGAATTGTAGCTCTGTGAGGGGTAAACTATGGTTCCCAAGATTCTTTGGGGGAAATCATGACTTATAAAGTGGTATAAGAGTGCTTTAAACATATGGTGTGGGCACGATATTTTACAGCAGAATGTCGGCATTACAGAAAAGGAAAGTTTTGAGGAGGGATTTGAAGGAAGTAAAGGAGGCAGATCAAGGCATAAGGGCTGCAGAGGAGAAAGGGCAGAGTTATTTTGGGAAGCAGTAAACCTCTTAGTGGTGGAGCTGGATATGCAAATAACCCAGGTAAGGATGCACCATGATTTAGAGATAGCAGAGTGAAACAGCTGTTCCAAGGAAAGAAACTACTTTGCTCCAAGTGAGTGAAATTCTGTCATGTTAATTGTATGCATTATATAAAAATGTTTAGACTGGATAAACACTGAACTTGTTTTCACTCTCCTGCAAATAAATCCTTTACAGCTGTGTGTCAACAGTGCTTTTTTCCATGGAAGCTTGCTAATATTCTGGTCATTCAAAGATTCCCTGTGCGGGCCACTCTAGTTTGAATATCTGGAGATAGGAAATTAAATGCGGGAATTAGAAGAAAGTGTATGCCAGCTTAAAGAATTGACTTGTGGTTTTTTCCCTGGTGACTTCAGAAAAATCGAGTATTAAAAATGTTCAGATAGGTTTTGCTCACAGTAGATCAAATAAATTAATGAACTTAACTTAGTAAACTTAGTAATGTTCATTCATTTCATGGAATATACTCTGAGTAAAAGTTAAAAACTGCCCCAAATATTGTTGAAGTTGCACTGAGAAATAGAGGCTGTGAAAAATGGGGATAACTTGGATCCAATATGTATGATAGTCTTAAATCTTGATGTTTATGAGAATGTCTGGAAACAGTGTCAACTTCTTAGATTGTATGTGACCTAAGATCTAGTTAGGACTAAATGGGTCTGAAACCTATAAAGAATTACAGGTAGTTCAAGGACCTGCTATGCTCTAACATCAGAAAGAGAATCAAGAATGTTTTTTAACCAAATGTGGCATTTTCCACATCTAAGGCTTTGTGGTTTAATATTAACAAGGCAATAAAAAGATTGCTTGACTGTAAAATACCCCTTGACCTTCTGTTATTACAGTGACATATAAAATAATTGATAGGTACTGAATATTGTTATGCTAATTGCTGCTAAAATTATCTATGCTAAGCACTAGGTGGACTGGGAGTTTCCCACCACTTCACAATGGAAAACTAAAGTGCACAAAAGAACAGGTTTTGAAAGATAAAGAAAAAGTGTAACATTTTAAATTAAAATTCACATATGTTCCTTGATTATTGGTACAACAAAGCACGTACAGCACTTCACAATAATCATGCATTTAGTTTGTTATAAATCAATATTGATGATTTTTTTTGGTATATGGATGTGTATCATGCATATGTATGTCCCTATAGATTACACAGTAATGACAAAAAGAAAAGAAAAAAGAGTGACATTTGTATAATTTAGTAGCAATAAATGTCAGCTCCTGTCTTCAACTGGAGGCTATATCTGTCATATATCCAAATGTACTTTGCCCTGCCTTGTAAACAAGGATTTAAAGAAATAAAAAGAAATCAGCTGCATATTGACTTTAGGAGCATGATAACACAATCCTATGTATGTCTACTCAGAAGTAAGTCTGAATGAGTTTCATGGTGCTTACTCCCATTGTAGCATGAGAGCTTTTAAATCAGATGAAATTGCACAAGAAATTACTCTTTGAAAGAATGCAATATGTTAAACCTGATTATGCCAACGATTGTAAGCAGGGCATTCAGAAAGTGATTGTCTGAAGAAAAGGATAACTTATGAATTCAGGTTGATATAATGTGATATGCTGGGCAACTTTAGTGAAGGAATTCAAGCTTCAAAGCATGCACTATTTGGAGTAAAGATTGGAGTAAAGCTATGAACGAGGATCTCTGTGTAACTAGTGATGGGTGTGCCCATGGCGTGGCCCTCTGAAAGAAAAAGTTGCCCCAGGACCTCTGGCCTAAGCTTTCCAACACTCTATGAGGTACTCGAGAGAGAAAAATATCTCCAAAAACACCCTGTTGCCCACCACTGCTTTCCAAGATAGAACCTGTTTCCTCAGATCTCTGTTCTACATTCTAGCCCTAGCTACATTCTAGCTTGAACTGATATTTTAAGGGGAAATATTTTTTTCAGATGGAAAAAGTGAGATGAAATACAGAAAATTTTCTCAATGACTAGCATTGCCTCTTTGTGGATATGCTCTGCATTTCCCTTCCCATACTCTTCCTTCTGTTTTCTGTCTTCACCTACACTGCGACCAAAAATAACTCTCCTTTATTAAGAAGCCTAAGTGGGTGGTAGTGATTAATAGTCTCTAGATGTCATACTTTAAATGCACAGATACCTCTTATTTGTTGTTACAATAATTAGGTTATTCAGCTGCATGGATTGGACCAGCAAGCATGATTCATAACCTTACATATCAACTGGATTATGTACAAAGAACAATAAATTATGCAGCCCAACATAGCTGTCTCTGAAAACCTGAAGGACTGGTTTTCTGCAGATAAAAATGGGTTTTGATTATGAGGATAAAGTGATCAAAATAGTGTGTGATCTGTTTGTGTACTTAAAAAAACACACCTCTTCTTTAGTGGGTCCCTACTTCAGGCTTTTGTCTTTTCTCTGGTAATACTAAATGGCAGAAGATTTCATAAAATTTCTGAAAAAAATCAAGTGGCATTGCTTAGTGGGTTTTTTTGTAACGTTTTGCTTAAATCAGACTAAGGACTGATTCCTATGGTTCATGGTTTTTTTTATCAGTGATGACGCTACAGGAAATAGATGAACAAAGTTCACAATGAAATGGAAGGGCGTAAATTACCTGCAAATAGAGGTGATAAATTAGGATAGTGCAAAGGTACCGTATATTGGCACAATTGATGGCATAAGATAAGAAAAAAGGGGAAGGATTACAATATCATTCCATAAATGTGTTCACATTAAAATGTTTTTTTCCCTAATTACCTGCATATGGAATCATCCCTAAAATGAGGAACAATCAAATCTAGGGATTCTGGAGAATCCACTTTTCATTTCCACCCTGGACTCTTGAACTCAGTCCATGAATCTAGTCAATATGAACTCTTGGATATGGGTTGGTGTGAAGGTTTGGGTTTAATGTCCTGCCTTGGACCACTTCTCTATCCAGGAACTGACTATTCACCCTGGTATGTTTAACAACAGCAGTGCAGTATCAGGAATGATGGCGGTCGAGACAAAAATCCTAAGGATCTTATCTGAAAATTATTTCACTTGGGGACATTCCCACGATGGATGAAATAATTTTCCAACTATCCTGCAGCCCCTCCAACAAGTTGAGGACACAAGATTATTGATCAGTGCAAGTGGGGGGGCGGGCTATAATGCCATCTGTGTATCAGTTTCACTTTCTCTTAGGTTTGAGTTGAGGATACAGTGGTACCTCGGGTTACATACGTTTCAGGTTACAGACTCTGCTAACCCAGAAATAGTGCTTCAGGTTAAGAACTTTGCTTCAGGATGAGAACAGAAATTGTGCTCCGGCGGTGTGGCAGCAGCAGGAGGCCCCATTAGCTAAAGTGGTGCTTCAGGTTAAGAACAGTTTCAGGTTAAGTATGGACCTCCGGAATGAATTAAGTACTTTACCCGAGGTACCACTGTACAGCCATTTGAAGTGGCAACACTAAAAGCCCTGTGCTACATCACCCTGTAAACTGTGGAGGCAAGTTCTTCCGTTTGGAGTCCTGCTATATATGATGCCAGTGATGAGGGGCCCTAAATAGAGCAATGAATAAGTATAGACATCCTTGGCCTGTGTCCCTTCTGCTAGCAGCTACTAAGCATACCACATAAAAAATACTGCCGGTTCCTACATACCAATATCCAGTCACATTTTAATTAGTGCAGCTTCCCAGTAAAAAGGCAAACCACCCTGTTCATATGTAGTCACCAGTTAAATATTCAGCTGAAACAATCAAGAAAGAGCTGCGATGTGAGTCAGAACAATACACTCAACTAAAAACAAAACAAAAGCCATATCACCCCAAGCAATTCTTGATTGCTGGATTCCTGTTCAAAGAGTTTTGACTGGTGTGCCAGCTTCTAAGCTTTGATATACAAAGGGTCTCTCTCCGTCTCTCTCTGCCTCCATTTCAGCCACTTGACTTATAAATGATCTCTTTTTCTGGTATTAGAAGATAAAAGGAAAGCTGTAATGAAAACTCCCCCTCCCCACTTTTTTTTTACTTTGTGTACACTTTGGTGATCCAATTTTAGCCGTGCAATTACATTTTATCTGTGCGAAGGCAACCCTACCATTAGCTGACAAAAATGTTCCCTGTGCTAGGCAAACAACGGCTCTGTTATAAATGCAGTTAAGATAGTAGCTTTAGATTCCTGTTTGCGCCTTCTCCAAATATGTGTCAAGCCCTTCGAAACTGATTTCCAATTAGGGCTAAGATAAAAATACTAACAACTCCCTTCTCCTTCTCTGCATTGCGATTATGTTTTTGGCACTCACAATTTTCGTTTACATTTGGGAAGCATTTGTGTAGGGATGCCATTGACCCTGTGAAGGGCCATACAGTTTCATCTTCATTCCTGTAAAATGGGATGCAAATCTGGGACGCCACCCTTCAGGTTCACACTGCCATATGAGTCACGTGACCCACACGAGATTGCAGCCCCCCAGAAAAATGCTTTTTCAGGCACAGCACACCAAAATGTGCATCCCAACCTCCTCTCTCGTGTGTACAGTGACGAATAAAAGCCACTTGAAACTCCACAGGGGGAAATTAGCAATACTACTACTACTACTACTACTACTACTACTACTACTAATAATTTATTATTTATATCCCGCCCATCTGGCTGGGTTTCCCCAGCCACTCTGGGCAGCTCCCAACAGAATATTAATATTAATAACAAAAAAAGTGATAAAACATCAAACATTAAAAACTTCCCTAAACAGGGCTGACTTCAGATGTCTTCTAAAAGTCAGATAGTTGTTTATTTCATTGACATCTGACGGGAGGGCGTTCCACAGGGTGAGTTCCACTACTGAGAAGGCCCTCTGCCTGGTTTCCTGTAACCTCACTTGCAGTGAGGGAACCGCCAGAAGGCCCTTGGCGCTGGACCTCAGTGTCCGGGCTGAACATTATCATCAAGTTGATGAATGTGTACATAGTCATAGTTTTCGTGCCCTCATATCATCTTGGATCATCACATTACAGCATCCTGTTTGATGTATTGACTTGTTACCCTCACATTCTCATTGGAAAAATAGATACTCTTTAGTTGCTCGGTACCTGTAGGTACCAGTTGTATGAAGCAGTTTCTAAGAACACGCTGATAGTCCTGCTCTCTGGATGTCATAGGCAGATAGGGATCTGTCCACTGCAATGAGAACTCTAGCACTTCTTTATTCTAGCACCTCTTTCATCTTCCCTGCTCCATTTCTCTTAAAAGGGTGGTGAAAATGACATTACTATTATAGACTGTCATCTCTGCAATATTATGGAGAAAACAATGAGGTGTTTTGTAGATTATAGTTTTGCATGTACTAATAGAAACTGGATCTATAAATCAATGTCATGAGAGGTGGGAAGCTGAAAACTGCGAGTGAATCATGTAAAACTATTTCCTATTTGCTAAGAAGGCTGGGCATGCCCTTATACTGAAGCCAACATTCTTCTGACTTCACTGAGCCCGTTATTATTTCCTCATTCCTTCTAGAAATGTTACTCATAGTCGAATGCTTGTTAAAATAAATAAGTCACTGTTGTTTCAAAGGCTTCCTTTTGGAATCCACTTTACTTCCTGCTATATAGTCTAAATTTGTCAATCAACTCTCACGAGTTTCACCTGCCTATCCACCTGCAGTGCCAGAATAACGCCATGGCTTGTGATGCCCTGATCTCTAGTAGGCACCTACTGCTGGTATTGGACATGTTGGCATAATACAGCGAGTGTGCAGTCGCTGGAACAACTCATATTTTCCATGATTGTGCTTTTTCTGGTTTATGGCAAGGACAATACTTGAGTTGGGTATGGGGTGTGCTGATGTTGCTGCAGCTTGCCTGGATGTATCTGAGGAAGGACAAGGTGGCAGCAAAGCTGGAGCTGTGCAGGTGCAGATATGGGAATGTTGGATTGGCTTTGCTGCTGCAACTTTACCAGGGGTGTAAGAGGGCACTGGTTTCCATTCTGACCTGTATTTATCACACACAGCACTGTTTCCATTCCAGTTTGGCTTCCAACAAAAACAATAACAATGTAATTCACCTCACTGTCTTTTGTGGCAGACTTTTCTATATTTAACTATGTAATCAATTACTGCATTATAATAAAAATTTATTATTTATACCTGCCCATCTGGCTGAGTTTCCCCAGTCACTCTGGGCGGCTCCCAATCGAGTGTTAAAAACAATACAGCATTAAATAAGAAAAACTTCCCTAAACAAGGCTGCCTTCAGATGTCTTTTAAAAATAGGATAGCTGCTTATTTCCTTGACATCTCATGGGAGGGAGTTTCACAGGGCGGGCACCACTACTGAGAAGGCCCTCTGTCTGGTTCCCTGTAACCTCACTTCCCTGTAACCTCACCGCCAGAAGGCCCTTGGTGCGGGATCTCAGTGTCCTGGCTGAACGATGGGGGTGGAGATACTCCTTCAGGTATACAGCTACCAAGGCCATTTAGGCTTTAAAGATCAGCACCAACACTTTGAATTGTGCTCGGAAACATACTGGGAGCCAAAGCAGATCTTTCAGGACTGGTGTTATGTGGTCCCAGTGGCCACTCCCAGTCACCAGTCTAGCTGCCACATTCTGGATTAATTGCAGTTTCCAGGTCACCTTCAAAGGTAGCTCCACGTAGAGCACATTGCAGTAGTCCAAGCGAGAGATGCACCACTCTGGCGAGACAGTCCGCAGGCAGGTAGGGTCTCAGCCTGTGCACCAGATGGAGCTGCTAGACAGCCGCCCTGGGCACATTTCACACCATTCATTTCAGCGCCATGGAAACACAAGGCAAATGGGGGAAAGGGCATTAATTGCACATTGTTTGCAGACCGAAAGCAGCAACAGTGTATATTAGTTGTATTCACTGGACTGATTTCCGTTCTAGACGTGGGACAAATCGGCAAACATCGACAATTGGCACTCTAGTTTCTGTTTGATTTCCCAGCCATTCCTAACCTGCACAGTCCCAACCTCACTGCGGCACTGCCCCAACCCTGTCTAGACAGAAATGGACTTATGAAAGAACCCATGTGAAATTGGCATGGATCAGAAAAAGGCTAATCCATCAATTCCTAGGGTATGGGTGCTTGAAGACATAAAAAATGCTTAATGCCTTGGTTTGTTTGATAATAGGAATAATCCGCCATGCCGGCATGGAGGGGGCAGTTGCAGGGGTGTGATGTCATCACAGGAAAAATGTTGGGGTGTAATGTTCAGCACTCCCTCCTGTAAAACTCAGGCGGAGACACTAGTCTCCACTGGGTCTCATTTAAAAGAATACAAACCCTGGTTAAGTTCCAATTTTGCTATCACTCAGCAGAGATTGAGGTGACCCCAATACCATTTGGGAGTATGGCCTTTGTCCCTTACTTCGGCCATACAATAATAGTCATCTGTCCCATCAGCAAAGAAAGAGGAAGATAAGCTACAATCCTGGTCCACCACCATGTCCTGCTTGTTTCTCTTACCTCTTTGGGCTGGTTCTCTCCATCACAAAACAGACAATGTGAGGACTGGATGTACCAGCAATTCAAAAGTTGTTTGGGGACTGACAAATCTGTTTTTCTTTGTATCACTCTCTGTGCTCTGAAATAGGTAAAAGATGGAGGAACTTCTAAACCTTCTCAAGTGTGTGTGTGTGAGTGAGAGAGAGAGAGAAAGAGAGAAACTTGAGTAATGGTGTGTGTGTATGTAAGGCCATGAAGTGAATATGTAAAATTTAATGTCTCCCATTTTGTATAGTTAACCACAAATTGCTTCTTCTCACCTTTACTATTCATACCTTAAATTGTGTACCATTTATAAAGAGTGATAGATTACTTATTCCTTACATATTATTGACTAAAGAAATAAAAAGAAATATTATATAAGAGTGATTAGGTATATGATTTGGATTAAAGCTTTGTTCTTAGGTCAATATTGTTCTTAGGTCAATAGCAATATTTTGTACTGTCTAAAAATGTAGTCAAACTTTGTTTTAATCTGTTTTGTGATTTGTTTGGTTGTGCTACTTTGTAAATCTTTTAAATCAACTACCACATACCCAGATGAAAATCAGCAGTGAGGCAGTAGCCTTTTTCTGCTGCTGCTGCTGCTGCTGCTGCTAAATAATAATAACTCAAGGCACCTTACAGATAAAAACAAGAATCTCTAAAAACATAGAAAAAGCAATCATTAAAAACACTGAAACATTAATAGAATTAAAACTGTGTCCATTTTACCTGATCTCCCATCAATGATGTCACTAAAGCTTAACTTGCCCATGGGGAAATGGACCACTGGGACTGTGGCATTGGCTCTGCCACTGTGTTTTCACCACGCTGGCCTTCTAAGTAATAAGTAATTACCCTCTAAGTAATATGTAGTGACACTGGTGATGGGAGTCAGGCAAAGTGTCATCACCCTGCTGACCACTATTGATGAAAATTAATGCATTACCCAGCATTCCTCAATTACATTTATGGTTAATAGCAGCTTCATAACTTTAGTATCCTTGAACTCTAAAACCCCTCTCTAAATTTATTAATGGTGCTTGTTACTGATGAGCTTTGTTAACAGATTCTAATAGGTCATTTTAAGTATTGTTTTTATTGCAATGGTTGTTTTCTATTATAAAGGTACTCTGGGCTCCTCTTCTGAAGAAGAGCAGGATAAAAAACAAATGCATAAAGAGTAACCTTTGCATCCGTTCAATAATGCCATTTGTTTTGTTTCCAGCTGCTCTTCAAGTGCCCAACACAAACATAACTTTGGCCATTAACTAGTTCTATGGCTTTCTTTCTGTTTTAGGTGGTTTTTTGGTGGTATTAAACGAGTGGATGCTGAGAAACGGCTGCTATATCCTGAAAATCAGGATGGAGCTTTCCTGATCAGAAACAGCGAAAGTCTAACGGGTGAATTCTCCCTTTCAGGTATGATTACTATTTTCTCTTTCTTCTTTCTCCTGGTGTGTGTGTGTATATATACACACATATACCTATACCTATACACACACACACACACACACACACACACACACACACACACACAGAGTGAGAGAGAGTCTTGACCTAATTTCTCCTGGGTTTGTTCATAATTATTTCTTTTGCAAAGGTACATGAACTGGCAATAACTGCTAGAACTTAATAACTTTTTAAAAATATTTTAAATTGGGGGGTGGGGAGAGGTTTGCTTATAATTGAATATGTGAACTAACAGTGCAAGCTTATACTTACCTGCTCTTAAGTAAGCGCCACTTCATAGGGCTCACCCAAAACATTTTGGTACCTGCAATTGAGGATAAGATGGCAGCTTCAGCTTCAGCTTTCCATCGGGAATTTTTTAATGTCTAATGTTTTACTTTTTTAATGTGCTGTAAGCCGCCCAGAGTGGCTGGGGAAACCCATCCAGATGGGTTTGGTATAATTATTTTTTATATTATTATTATTATTATTATTATTATTATTATTATTATTATTATATTCCATATACTGAAGTCGACTAGACTACCATTTGAAACTCATTTCAATCCATCATACTCTGAGTTTGATACTCTGAAGTTGGGGGAAGGAGCAAAAATTCTGATCCAAAATTAACAAACTCAGTGAATGATACATTTTTATTGGTAGTCTTTACATCTCCCCTTAATATCACACTTGCTATAAAGTAGCAACAGTGGTTCCTCAGTTTGCCGACTGTGGTGGTGTCTGAAAGTAGATATAATTCAGTAGCAGAATCAGGACCAGCCCTACCAATAGGCAGAATGAGATGACCCCCTCAGGCAGCAGATGTTGGGGAATCACAGCAGCAGCTACCTGACTATGTCCTAGGGCAGAGCTGTGTGTGTCAGGCGGTCTGTCCTGAACCCCTACAGTTAGTTTGTGGACTCAGATGTGGTAGAAGACACGCTCCTGTTGCCAGAATTGAAATAAGTTTTAAATGCTAGTCTAGTCGACTTCAGTAGATGGAAAGGTGAAGCTGCCATCTTATCCTCAACTGCAGGTAACAGTTGAGGGTGAGCCCTATGCAGAACCACTTCTCCTCATGCACCCTCTAGCCCCACCATGCATATGGAAAAAGACCCCTAACATACGTAACCTTCAAATTTGATCTTCATTCAGATTCTCTGTATAATAGTACCATAAAAGCATATGAATTCAGTGCATGACTAAAGACTTGGGGGATAATCTAAAATAATATACTCTGTATGACACCTATACACCCTCTAATGGTGATTTGAGATAACTGCAAGCTTGATAAAGCTTGACTGCTTAAGGAAGATAGGGCTAAATATTCATTTAATATACAATTGCTGGTGGTTAGAAACTCAGTTTACATGAAGACCCCTAAAGATGCCTGCCAACTATATGCAAATAGTATAGGCTGCCAGTTGGGCACATGTAATGTGGAATGAGAGCTCCAATCACATAGACTCCATCTATGTGTACACCCTGTACCTTTAAGATACATTTGAAGCCCATTTTGTCTCTCAGTGAATTCTGGGCAATGTAGTTTATGCCTCATAGAATGAAAATTCCCAGCAATCCTTCACAAACCACAGTGCCCAGAATTCTTTGAATGTGCTTCAAAGATATAGTGTGTACACACCTGCCACTCCTCTATTGGCAGTCATCGAGGTCCGAGGTTACGATGAAGTTGGAACTAAACATGGCATTTGATGCCATACATTATGTACATTGCCCAAATAGTGCATGGCCCTTAACAGCTATGACCTCCTGGCATTTGGGAGCTTGGGTGAGCATAAAGCCACAACGCATAAAGATTTTTTAAAAAATGATTTAATATTTAAATCTATGAGTCCTCTTTGGGTTATAAATAGGGCTACTGTACCCCAGAGGTGTCTAAAAATAACTCCTATTGGAAGTATAATGTGCAGTAATGGTCAGCTTGCCATTCTATAATGACAGAATCATGACATTTTCCTCATCAGACAAGAATATACACACGTGTGTCTCCGAGATTAGTATGCATATAAAATATTTTGTACTATTTTATTAAGGCACCATATGGTACCATATGCAAGTAATACATAATGGTAAATAAATAGGGATATAAAGGTCTTACAGAGCAAGCAAAATTATAAGAAGTCAATGTAATTTTATTCTGGGGTAAGTTATCCTTATTTCAAGCTTCATTCAAGAGCATGGCTATTTCCAACTGAGGTAGCCCATGCCTGGCAGAGGGAAAACAAACCTTTGAAACAGAGTTTAACTTTGGCGGGGGGTTCCCAGTTGCATCCACTAGAAATATATGTGTATTATTATTATTATTATTATTATTATTATTATTATTCCCCTGTCATTACATAATACACCATTCAGGGCAAAAGCTTATAAGACTGGGTCACTGGAGACTCATTTAGGAGGCAAGTTTCCTGGCTGGATCCTTGACTATATTATATTATGATGTGTGTTGTTTTTATGCAGGTCTTAGGCTATTCACAATGCCTTCCTTAGGGGAAGGGTTGTAGCTCAGTGGAAGGCGATCTGCTTTGCTTGCAGAAGACTTCAGGTTCCATCTCTGGCACCTGTGGGTGGAGTTGGGAAAAGTTCCCTGCCTGGATGCTGGAGAGCATCTGCCAGTCAGAGTAGACAACACAGAACTAAATGGCTCAACATCCTGACTTGGAATAAGGCAGTTTCCCCTCTGTTCCTTCGTTTTTATTTTTCTAGTACGGGATGGGAAGGTTGTGAAGCACTACCGAATCCGACGTCTGGACAATGGCGGCTTTTTTGTGACGAAAAGGAAAACTTTCCCAACCTTGAATGCTTTTGTCAGATACTACAGTTGTTCCAGCGACGGGCTGTGCGTAAAGCTTGGGAGGCCATGTGTAAAGGTAGAGCTAACTCAGGACATTTTTCTTTCAAAATGGAGTGAACTTTTGATGATTGAATTGATAAGTACTTAACCCTCTTTCCAGCCATGATAATAGTTTAAGAAATCATGCATAACTGCACCGTGATATGGGATGGCATATCAATGATAATGAAAACAAGAGAGCCATGCAATGTTTGAGAAATAATGTATGGTCTGGGGGAACACATGCCAGCATGTTACTTATGAAGTCACAGTATAAACCCATATTGAGATGGAATTGCCACCCTCATCACTCTAGCTGTCTGTAAGTACTGACTGAAAAACAAGAACTCAGAACCCCATCAGATTCCTACAGGCAATATTTTGTTATTCTAAAAGCTTGCCTAGTTCTCTCTATCTCTTATAATAATCTTTCAGATTCTAAAAGAAGTATCAACATTGTCCTCCTCTGAACCCATTCCAATCTGACTACAAAGTTGAAGAGACCACAACCAAAAGCAAGCCCCCCTGAGACAAAAAAAAACAGCACAACTCTGATTCACATCAGAGACCCTGCTATGTGCCCATCTATGAGAGCCATCAATTTGGTGGGTATGGGGAAAGGGCTTCCTTGGCAGTGGCCCCACAACTGTGAATTGGCTTCCAAGCGAGATCAGGCAAGCCTCTCTCCACCCACCAGATTTTCAAGCAGCATCTGAAGGACATCTGTTCTCTGCCACTGTTATGCAGCAGTTTTAAGTGGGCTGCTAATGTGGCAATGTTGTTTTATGCTGTTTATACTGTGTCTAACAGCTGTGCTGGGCAGACTGTAGCTTTTATGTGTTGGCAAATGTTAAGGTTTGGGGCTGTTTTATAACTGAAAGTTGAAAAATTGCACTTTGCATTGTTGCTCTATGCTCTGCTTGCTGCTTTGTGAGGAGATCCTTCTTAAAAGCGGAATTAAAATCTATTTTTCAAAAGTAAAGAAATAAGTCAAACTAAGATGGAACATACAACAGTGTTCCCTATGATTGCACAGCTTTTGCTTATCCTTGAAAAAAGGTCCTATCTCCTAAAAGCAGTACAGATTGCATGTAAGCGAAAGAAACATTTTCAAATAATGTTAATTTTCAAACAGTGTTAATTAATAATAAAGGTTTTGTAACTGTAACTTGGGCAAGTACCCTTTGATTTCTATGGACTGTATTGATTCTGCTACACAAGTTGACCTTTTTTATTTTTGATGGGACAGCTATGCATTTGGATCCATACATTATATCGGGGGAATGGGAGACACAGCAGAATGGACCCTACCCTTTCCTGTCAACATGTAATGTAAAAAGCTCCCAGAGTGTGCAGGTCTGTGCCACTCCCTACAATAACATAAGTCCTCAGAAAATGAGCCAGTACTGGCGTATCGCCAGTGTGGTGGCACAGGAGAAGGGATGGTGCCGTGGCTTCTGTGGTAATGTGAAGAACCCAACGGTAAACAGTGACAGTCCATCAGTCACTGCCTGTTTCTGCCAGTTCACACTGCAGGGGACCGTTGTGGAACCAGGAAAAGGTACCAGCTCTTGATATCTTTGAAAGTTTCAAAATGATGCTTCCCTGTTTTTTAAAAAAATAAAAATAACATAGAAAATGGAAGTAGCTCTGGCCTTTAGGGTCTGCTGTCCAAAGCAATAGTTTCCCTCTGCTTCATCATTAAGACCGGACCTTCCTGTTTTCACAGGAGGAAGTGTCATATAAAGAAGCACCTGGCTGCTTGTGGAAGTTCTCTTTGGTTTACTGCCCCCCACATTCTGTTTAGCAGACACCCTCTTAAATCGGTATACTTGCATAGATACAGTTGTTTTGGGGTTTTTTTTAAAAAAAGAAAAGCACATAATTTATGTGTGCCATTTTTAATCCTATGCAGACAGAAGTTCCAGCAACCTATGATTTGTCATACCAAACTGTGGATCAGTGGGAGATAGACCGAAATTCCTTACAGCTCTTAAAAAGACTAGGTTCTGGCCAGTTTGGCGAGGTCTGGGAAGGATTATGGAACAATACCACACCGGTGGCAATTAAGACGCTAAAACCAGGTATGTCGAAGAACACCTCTGACTATTTCACCCTCAAAATATGCATAAAATCTAAATATAGTATTGATTTCAGCAAGATTTACTTCAATGTATGGATGGTTGAGAGCACTGACAAACAAACTGAAAATGCTATTTGTAGTCTTCATTGTGTATACTGCCTTTCCTTCTCATTCAAACATTGGATTCGATTATTCTCCTAGCAATTTTTATTTTGTTTTTGGTGTAAAAGATCTTACACAATCAAGAACGAAGGACAAATAGATTTACTGTGGGAGTAGATGATGAAAATAAAACTGGTTCATCTTCTGCTCATGGCAGATATTATTTTAAAGCATATAATGGTTCTTTTTCTTTATGTTCTTGAAAATGCACCCAGAATCGCAGCTATTTACTGTTAAGATTAATTTCCATCAGTCTATTTCCTCCATTATTTTAAAAGCTCTTATGTACAAGGATATCAGTCTGAAGTGCCTTCTTAGATATGTGCATGAGCTTTTGCAAAGCCAGAGGGGCTTTTTCAGTTCTCTATCCAAGCAACAATGTTTCCTTCTTGCCTTGTGTTGTGAGTGCCTTTTTAAACTTAGGGGAGTGAACGTTTGTGATGCAATATGGCGTCTGGAAAAAATATCCACTACAATCCCTTTTTTTTTTCCGGGGATTTCTCTGAACCTGGTGGGGCGAGGGCTCATTTGGGCTCTTTTCACCTATTTGATAATCATACGTTTGGGGAATCTAGTTGCATCATTGGTGGCAATTTTCAGTTTTGCCATTTATTTAGCCATGCACTGAATAGCATAAAGCAAGCCACTTTCCCAGTTACGAAGTAACAATATACCACACATAAGGATAAATGAGAGAAGCTTGCAAACACCGTGTGACATTTACTAGGACTAATACTGGTATAAGGCAGCTGTGATCATTTGCACTTACATAGCATCAGTGTCAACAGATAATGATTTTAGGACGCAGGTGGCGCTGTGGGTTAAAGCCTCAGCGCCTAGGACTTGCCGATCGAAAGGTCGGCGGTTCGAATCCCTGCGGCGGGGTGCGTTCCCGCTGCTCGGTCCCAGCGCCTGCCAACCTAGCAGTTCGAAAGCACCTCCAGGTGCAAGTAGATAAATAGGGACCGCTTACCAGCGGGAAGGTAAACGGCGTTTCCGTGTGCGGCTCTGGCTCGCCAGAGCAGCGATGTCACGCTGGCCACGTGACCCGGAAGTGTCTCCGGACAGCGCTGGCCCCTGGCCTCTTAAGTGAGATGGGCGCACAACCCCAGAGTCTGTCAAGACTGGCCCGTACGGGCAGGGGTACCTTTACCTTTACCTTTATAATAGTGTTGTGCAATTGTATCTGCATTCCCTATTCAACAGACAACATCTTCTACTTATGTAGTTACTTATTCTCGAAAACCTAATAAAAAACATTCCAAAAAAGGTGGAAATGGAAAAACAAATGCTAATGTAGCCATTTCTAGTGGCATCCCTAAACACGCCACCCATCAATCATGACATTGCGCACTGATGTTGCTCCCCATGCAAATAAGGAACCAATCAACACATAGCTGCAACATCATGATTATATTGGCCTAGAGCAGGGGTGGGAAATATCAGGCCTGTGGACTTCTCAGTGTGGCCCCCACAACTCTCCCCAAACCACTCACTCCAAACCAAACCCTTCACTGGTACAGCTTTTGCACCCTCCAGAATTGCTTATGCTGGAGTGTGTCATTGAACTCTGATAATGCTTCTAGTTTGCCTGGATGGTAAGTAGAGAGCGGTATCTGGCTGTATGGAGCCCATTATAGTTTCCAATTCCTCTCAATCATAAATTCTCTTAGATCTATTTGCAGTGCTAAAATGTGATTAGTGACATGACATTTTGGGCAGAGCGATGGTGCAACTGAAGCTAGTGGCCACAGGATTTCACTTTAGTTTTTATTAAAGAGAAAAGCAAATAGCCACTGTCCTTTGAAAAAAAATAATGACCTGAATACTGACAAGATTTACTTAAATTCTCCTGGCAGTATACGGTACATGGGGAATTTGAAAGTAATATCAGACATATTTGTTCAAACCGTGTATATCATGTGTTGTCTTTTAAAAATTGATTGTATTAACAGGCCTGAGAAAAACATCTATTTGTTTTAATTCATGTCTTTAAAGCACTTAAAGCACTTTATTTAAAACTTATCATAAACATTTTCTAAAATTTATTTTCATGTTGGCAGATGATTGGAAAGGCACCTGTCAAAGACTTGTTGAAATATATGCCATTTATTGTACACAGTGTTGGTCTATTATAGAAGTGTAATAATAAAATATTTATTGTGATGTAGTAGAGGAAATAATTTATCCATTTAATAAAATATAGCATAGGGAAATTATTTCTAGGAACACTGATGGTTGCAATGTTGTACAATTAAAGAGTTTCATAAGATAAAACTGCATTTACTCCAAACCATCCTCCCTACCCAAGATTGGTTAAAAATTGATCTTTGATCCTGCAAATGCTGGATTAAAAGTCTAAATGATTAGTCTGCAGCCTCTACATTTTAGAAAGGGCTTCAATTAACCTCACAGAGAGAGGCACAAGATTCCTAATTAAACTGGCAGCAATCTTCATAAAAGCAATGCAGTCCCATGAAGCATTAAGATATTTTATTAATATATCCATGTTGGGTTTGTATTCCCCCCCCCCTAAAAAAAAATGCTGCCAGATGCATTTGTAAGACAGGTTCACCCATCATGTTGTAACAGCTATTTATATGTACGTTGGCACCAGCTCTGCTGCTGGATGCAATTGCTGTTGAATATTTTCCAGAAGCCCTTTAATTTTCCAGAAGCTCTTGTAAGAAAGGGGTGGGTGGGTTTCAGACAAAATAATGCCTTGCGAGAGTAGGCTGCATTCCATACTGACTGTCCAATGGATATTTAGCTAGAGACATGACCAAACAACTCTCCTTCTTGTGTTACCCATTAACTGGTATTTAGACTGCCTCTGACACTGGAGCCAATGGTGCCATCACAACTAGTTGCCATGAATATCTGTATCTGTTTAATCCCCCTTTAAAGCTGTCCAAGTGATTGGTGGTCACTGCATTGTGTAGCAAATTTCCCAGTTTAATTAACTGTGCTGTGTGAAGAACTAATTCCTTTTGTCTGTGCTAAATCTCTGTTCACTTTTATTGGTTGATCCCAAGCTCTAGTATGATGCAGAAGGGAGGAAACAATTTCTCCCTACCAACCTTCTCCACACTTTCCCATCATTTTATATACCTCCATCTTGTCCCCTCCCTTAATCACCTTTTCCTACTGAGCTGTAAAGCCCCAAATGTTACAGCCTTTCCCCATAATGGCATTTTTTTAGCCCCCGATCATTTTGGTTGCCTTTTTCTACTTTACAATATTCTTTTTGAGGGGTGGGGACAAGAAGTGTACAGTGGTACCTCGGGTTACGGACGCTTCAGGTTGCAGACTCTGCTAACCCAGAAATAGTACCTTGGGTTAAGAACTTTGCTTCAGGATGAGAACAGAAATCGCAGGGTGGTGGTACGGCAGCAGCGGAAGGCCCCATTAGCTAAAGTGGTACCTCAGGTTAAGAACAGTTTCAGGTTAAGAATGGACCTCCGCTCCAGAACAAATCAAGTTCTTAACCCGAGGTACCACTGTACAGTTTTCTGAGTGTGGTTGCAACATAAATTTGCATGAATTTATTGTGTTGCGTTATTGGCATTTTTATTTTCTGTTGACTGCCAGCATTGAGTTTAGTATAGTATTGCATTTTCCCTTCTATAGCTGCTCTACTTTTATAAGTCCTTTTCAAGTCTTAACTCCGTCTGGCAAGTTTACTGCATGATAGGTGCATCAGAACCTTGTGTTTTGCCCCTTTGCTGATAAGGTCAATAATTCTAAGTAATAAACATGCTCTATTCCAAGGTATAATGAGCTTCAACAATGTAGCTTGGAAGAGGCGAATCATTATTGCTTGGGTTTGTACCTAGAGGGATTGATTTGATGCAGGTAACTTAAGATGTTGGAAATTATTGCACTGTTTCTAATCATGGTTACATTTCTAGTATCCGGGAGCAGCAGTTAAACCAATAAAACATTGTGACTACCATTTCAGTCATAAAATGACCAATAGCCTTTATGATGGGCAAAATAACCCGCTATCTACAGTTATTAGAGTTATTATTTTTGTATTAAAGCCAGGGAAAATTACAAAACCTGTGTTCTCCTTTGTCATTTCACTTGCATGAATTCCTTACTTGAATTTGCACTGATGTACATCGTACTTTGCAAAGTGAAAGGCAGCAGCGCTCGTCATTTACACAAGACTGCGGGGCAGACAAGGATGGCCCTTAATAACAGGGGCTAATTTTCTTTTGTTGCTGTTCTCATTTCAGGTTCAATGGATCCAAAAGACTTCCTCAGGGAAGCACAGATAATGAAGAATCTGAGACACCCAAAGCTCATACAGCTCTATGCTGTTTGCACTTTAGAGGATCCAATTTATATTATTACAGAACTGATGAGACATGGAAGTCTGCTAGAATACCTCCAGAGTGAGTAGGAAACATTTCATTTAGCAATACTGTGTACTGCTTGTACTATAGCAAATGCGCTAATAAAAAAGAGAAGGAAAAGAGATGAGCAGCTCAATAAACTCTGACTGGCTGTAGAGATTGGTGGGGAATCCACAAAATGGCCAGGTGGTCTTTTTCTATGTTTAGATAGACTATTTACATTTTTAAATTTATTTATTTTTTCTTCACAGTTCTTACATTTGAAACAATAAAAGAACTTTTATTCCAAAACATTTGGAATAAATCAAATTGTCCCTTTCTCTTACCCATCCATCCCTTTTTGGTGGGAATGTTTTTTCATATGTGTTGGGCATGTGAAAAGATTACGGCCTCGGTCCAGTATACCAGAAGGAGCGTCTCCACCCCATCGTTCAGCCCAGACACTGAGGTCCAGCTCCGAGGGCCTTCTGGTGGTTCCCTCACTGCCAGAAGTGAGGTTACAGGGAACTGGGCAGAGGGCCTTCTCGGTGGTGGCCCCCGCCCTGTGGAACACCCTCCTACCAGATGTCAAAGGAAAAAACAACTACCAGACTTTTAGAAGACATCTGAAGGCAGCCCTGTTTAGGAAGCTTTTAATATCTGAAGGACTGTTGTATTTTAATATTTTGTTGGAAGCCACCCAGAGTGGCTGGGGAAACCCAGCCAGGTGGGCGGGGTATAAATTATTATTTATTATTGTTGTTGTTGTTGTTGTTGTTGTTGTTTATACTGGGAAATAATTTATAATGAGATGAAAAAAATGTTTAAAACAACCTTCCCCAAAAGACCGGAAGCATTTTTGTTAGGAATGGTGCAGTCAGAAGTTGCCAAGTGTTAGAGAACCCTATATATGTACGCAACAATGGCGGTTTGCATTCTGTTAGCCCAAAAATGGAAAGTGAGAGAGGTCCCGAGTAAGGTTGGCAACTTAAGCTGATAGAATATGCAGAACTAGCAGGTTTAACTAAGACTAAGAGAGCAAGAAAAGTATCTATTTAAAGAGGAATGGAATTTTTTTGCTGAATGTATGGAAAATAACTACACATTTGAAAACGCTGGTAGCATTTAGATATATTCAACAGTTTAATAACTAATTGAGTGATGTAAAATTGGAAAACTGACAAAAATGGACATTGTAAAATATGCAGGCATAATAGGTAAACAAAATGAACCAGGGAAGGGGAAGAAAAGAAGTCATGGAATGTATGGTATTATGTAAATGTTTATTTTGAGATGTTAAACGAAAACTTAATAAAAAATATTTTTAAAAAACCAAATAGGGTTAAAAGAGAAGAGTGAAAGAGAGAACAGAAAAACAAAATCATTTTATAAATATATATATGGATGCGGGTGGCGCTGTGGGTTAAACCACAGAGCCTAGGACTTGCCGATCAGAAGGTCGGTGGTTTGAATCCCTGCGGCGGGGTGAGCTCCCGTTGCTCGGTCCTTGATCCTGCCAACCTAGCAGTTCAACAGGAAGGTAAACGGCATTTCCATGTGCTGCTCTGGTTCACCAGAAGCGGCTTAGTCATGCTGGCCACATGACCCGGAAACTGTACGCCGGCTCCCTTGGCCAATAAAGCAAGATGAGCGCTGCAACCCCAGAGTCGGTCACGACTGGACCTAATGATCAGGGGTCCCTTTACACACACACACACACACACACACACACGATCTGTTAGTCTGTTATCAAAATTCTTCATTAGCTGCTGCCAGGTAAACAGATGTTCCACATTCCTTCTCAATCACCAAAGAACCCTGTCAAAAACCTCCAAGCTTCTCCAGATCTTCTGCTTTCATTTGGGCCACTCTTTCATGGGCTGCAGGGGTCAAGGACAAGTGATCTGTAGCTGGTCTTGTTCCATCTTCGCAAGATCCACCCCTTGGCCATCTGCACTGCCCTTTGAACCCAAGCTGCTTGAGTCTTACTTAATCCCTGCATCTGACGAGTGTAGCTTACAAATACAGGGGTGGATTTTGAATATTGCATTAGGTTCAGGAGCCTGCAGACGTGAGCCCAAACTACACTGCTGTATGACGCTGGAGCTCTACATCCCCAAAGCTTACCTTTGCAAGCAAGAACTGCTCTTATTTCTTTTGCAAGCAGCATAACTTCACTGAGACTGTTGGAACGTGTTGTGAGGATGATATTGCACCTTGTTTGCTTTTTCTTTCCAGTACATGGCTATCCCATCACAGATGGTCTGTAAAATGCATGCAGGTTTAAGTACTGATTAATTGACTACTTTTCCTTAACATGTAGCAGATTTAAAATAGATTAACAGGAAATGATCTGTGGGGTAGTTTTCAAAGGCAAGTTAATGACCGATTTGGACTTTTCATTTTATTTCTTACCCACATGTCTGTATTTCTGTTTTTATATATTCTATCCCCACAACACCCCTAAGGTAGTTTAGATGAAGAAATTCTAAGAATTAAGCAGGGATTTGAACCCAGATCTTCCTGGTCTTGAGTCCAGTTCCCACATCACTGCTTGCACGATACTTCTGCCTATCACTTGAACGTGCATTTGTGGAAAAAGTTGCTTTCATCACATGGAAAGAGGTGATGAGCGTGAAGCCTTTTCTTCATGCTGTGTTTAAAAGGTTTTGGATGGTGCACCCTTGTGAGTCATATTGTTTGAACAGTTTGTCAAACAGTGCTGTGAAAGTATCTGTATTATGGTGTGTTCTTTCCTTGTCACCGAGATAGCATAACTAGCCCCTACACACCTGTGATTAGGAATGAAGGCTTCCAAATCAAAGCATGTAACTTTTAAGCATGCTTGGGCCTTGTCAGCTCATATTTTAGATATCAAGGTCTTCTACGCTTGTCTGTCCTGTCAGAGAGGTGTGTTGTCTTCATAAGAAAGAGACGTGTGGTTGCCTTGAAAATTACAGGAGAGTCATTGTGCAAACAAAAGATAAAAACAAAGACAAATAGCCTGTGAACAGATGTGCTCAGGAGCAGTTCTGACGCTGTTCTTTCAGAATTTGGATTAGATATAAATAGTAGTCTCTATAAAACATTGCCTTTTAGGACTTAAAGTTCATGTGTAGAGAAAATGCATGGGGTGGCAGCATGGGGTGTGCAAGCTCACCCCTCCAAAAAAACCAATTGTTTCCATTGTCCTCCGACACGTGCAGGCTGACTGTGCAAAGTGGAAAGCCTTCTGAGTTTATGGAGGCCCTGCAACCATTTTAGAAGCCTGCTTCTCTAAAATTCAGGGGCTTTTAGGGGTTTTTGAATGTTTTATGTAGTTTTTATGTAGTTTTATGTAGTTTTGTGGTAGTTTTATGTAGTTTTGTGGTAGTTTTATGTAGTTTTAATGTAGTTTTATGTAGTTTTCAATTTCATTGTTCCGCAAGGGACAATGACAATAAAGATATCGTATATCGTATTGTATATCGTATATCGTATATCGTAGCCACAAGGACAAAGGAGAGGCCTTGGGGGACCTGTCCTTAACTAGTAATGATGCTCCTAGACATGCTAGTAGCATCTGCAGCTTTCTGTGCCTTCTGAACTGAGCTGAGAAGCAGATAAAAAAACCTTCACATTTTATGCTCCTTGGGACCTAGTTCTGATTCAGGTACTGTACTATAATGCTCGGCAAGAAATTATACTTCTGCAAATGGCCAGAAGCATAGCTTCATGTACTTTTCTTTGTGAAGTAAATTCTGGTTATTTCTTCTCCCTTCTTAAATGCAAGTAATGGAGGGAATTGCTTGGGGATGTGGACATACCTAGCCAGAGAGGGAAGCTAGCAAGTGAGAATGGGGCTTGCAGCATTTCAAACCGGACCGAAATTTCTGGGACCAACTTGAACCAGGTGAAGAAGAAGAAGAAGAAGAAGAAGAAGAAGAAGAAGAAGAAGAGGAGGAGGAGTTTGGATTTGATATCCCGCTTTATCACTACCCGAAGGAGTCTCAAAGCGGCTAACATTCTCCTTTCCCTTCCTCCCCCCAACAAACACTCTGTGAGGTGAGTGGGGCTGAGAGACTTCAGAGAAGTGTGACTGGCCCAAGGTCACCCAGCAGCTGCTTGTGGAGGAGCGGAGACGCGAACCCGGTTCCCCAGGTTACGAGACTACCGCTCTTAACCACTACACCACACTGGTGACACTTTTTGAATCTGTGGGGCAATTGTATTCCATTGCCCCCATTCCAATTTTGTCCCATGCATACTGAAGAAACTCAAGAATTTCCAGACAAAGTATTTTCTCACGAAGACAAACTTCTCACTTACTGTAAGTCTCCACATGTGGATCCATGTGATAACGGAAGTAAAATGCAGCCCTGCTAAATTGCCATCCCGTTGTATGACTTTCAGGGAAATCTAACTTTCATGCTCAGAGACGAGTAATGTCGCAGCAGTGCGTGCACATCCTGAGAGCCCATTTAAAAGCGCAAACCTTTAAATCACATAAGCAGTACTATGAAGCAGACAATTTTCTCATGAGATCTGTAGGCTGGGCAGAAAGTAAATACATGAAACATCACTACTTTGTGGATGTGCAAACAGTTATGGATGGAAAAGCTACAGAGGAAAAGTTGCTTCTGCAGTGTGCAGAATGTATAGCAAAGAATAAGTTGTATTTCAAGGTGAAATAAAATTGCCATAAGAAAGACACAATGATAGATATTTCAGATTCTTGTTACAAAGGACAAATACTCTCAATTAGGTAATGGTTGTCAAGGAGAGCCTATGCAGGTTTCTGTTCGCTATGGAGACCTTGCCTTACATAATATGGTGTTCGTAATGTTTCAGCTAGACTTGAAGATAAATCTTAACAGTTGTTGAGCAGCACAGTCCTATCCATGCCTATTCACAAGCAAGTGTTATTTATTTCATTGGGACAAGGCTTGTAGTTTCCACAAGCGATGTTAAGGTTGTCAGTTTCCTTATTTGGTCTTGCAGTGCGCTACTTGTGCCTGCCAGAGAGAAATGATAGAAAATTGGCATTCTAGGGAATGTTTTTTTTCTTTGATTGACAGATGTGGCAAGGGAGACTCTAAATGTGTGGGACTAGTGCCCTGAGTGGCTGCCTTTGGGCACATACCAGGTGAAGGATAGTATCTGGGGGAATCATTGAGGATGGCATGAGGAACAGCAGGTGGAATATACTTGCTCCTGATGTTATTATATTCCATATGAAATTTTGCATTTTGTATAGCCAATAAAAGGTAAAGGTAAAGATACCCCTGCCCGTATGAGCCAGTCGTGACCGACTCTAGGGTTGTGCGCTCATCTCACTCAAGAGGCCGGGAGCCGGCGCCGTCCGAGGACACTTCTGGGTCACGTGGCGAGCGTGACGAAGCTGCACTGGTGAGCCAGCACCCGTGCCGCACACGGAAACGCCGTTTACCTTCCCGCTATAAAGCAGTACCTATTTATCTACTTGCACTTAGGGGTGCTTTCGAACTGCTAGGTGGGCAGGAGCTGGGACCGAACGACGGGAGCTCACCCGCCACGGGGATTCGAACTGCTGACCTTACGATCAGCAAGTCCTAGACACTGAGGTTTTACCCACAGCGCCACCCGCGTCCCTGTATAGCCAATATTATACTGTATATGCTGCATTATAATTGCAATAGAAAAGTGAGATATACATATTAAATCTAAAACAAAATTAGGGTAAATACAATAAAAGCCCAGCATCACATCCATGAGAGTTTCACTGTCATCTTCTCTCTCCTGTGCTAATTTTAGAATGCAAATCTTTTCTCTGTATTTGATGGATAATGGGGGAAAGTGTTGAAAAGTGTTTCAAAGTAGCACTAATACAATCCTTGACTTTGTTTTCCGAAATCACATTGTCGTCCCTGCTGACTAGCTGTCTCAGGCCTTGTATATACATAACCTGTGCATGCATAATCACCTTACAATTAATTCACAGATGATGCAGGAGCCAGGATCCGTTTGCCACAACAGGTGGACATGGCTGCTCAGGTTGCCTCAGGAATGGCTTATCTTGAATCTCAGAACTACATTCACCGTGACTTGGCAGCCAGAAATGTCCTTGTCGGTGATCACAACGTTTACAAAGTAGCAGATTTTGGACTTGCACGAGTTTTCAAGGTAGGCTGTAGTACAATTTCACAATTTACTTCAGTCACACTTCTTTATCCTGCTCTATGGTTAGTCATGATCCTGTTTGAACTAGGTCTTTGAGAACCCCTGATTTGTTGAATGGTCTATTTGAATGTATTATCTTAACGTTGTTTTGTGTTTAAGTAATAGTTTTTTTGGGGGTGTTGTTGTTTTATATTATTTGTTTGTCACTGTATATCTTATATTATTACTTGTGAATCACTCTGTGATTATTATTTTTTTTAATGAAGAGTAGCCTGTGAATGAAATGATAATAACAGTAACATGGGAGTTCTTTTCTTTTTTTAAATCTGGGGATAAGTATACTCTTCCTTTGCTCTGTGTTTTTTAAAAAATTGGTCCTGGAGATCAAGAAAATGAAATAAAGACATGCTGTTTGCAGCAGCACCTGCAGTCTTCATTTAAAAATTGAGAAGCATCCTAATGTGCTCCCAACTCTCAAGCAATAAAAGTCTTAGAAAATGGGTCTCAGGAAGGAAACAGACTAACCTCTGAAAACCTCAATTACAAGTAAACAATTCTCCATTTATTCTCCAATGCCTGTCAGCTTACTTTGCCTAAATTAATTGGTGCCACTCTGAACCAATATATTAATTTAAATCTTTCCCAAGTCTCAAGCAATAAAAGTCTTAGAAAACAGGTCTCAGGAAGGTAAGAGACTAACCCCTGAAAACCTCAATTACAAGTAAACAATTTTCCATTTATTCTCCGATGCCTGTCAGCTTACTTTGCCTAAATTAATCGGTGCCACTCTGAACCAATATATTAATTTAAATCTCTCACAGTCTGTATTTTTAGTCCTGGAACTGTTTAAGTGATGATTATCAAAGTCAATGGCCCTTTGGTGCCAGCAATTAATCACAAAACAAAGGTTCCTGAATGCATTAGCTCTCACTGTCGCCTTGTCTTCTCACGGAAGGCCAGACATGAGTCCTGTGCCTCTGGTGCCAGCGGGAGGCTTGTGCTGCTGTCATTGCCAAATTCAGGATTCTCAGTGGTAGGCCCCAATTAATGACGGGCGTTTCAATATTGCATGTATGCTTGGCAAAACAAGGCCTAGGAATGAATGAATGAATGAATGAATGAAAAAATTTGTCTCCCTAGCTCTGGCTGGCAAGGCACATCTTTAAAATCCCATTGATTTTTGACATTGTGGTTAACAATGAATGAACAATTTTGCTATAATTAATATGAGGTTTATAACCTGTACTCTCCATGGAGCCCTAAAAAGGAGACAACAGCTTTTTAAAACACTCTGCATGCATGGTTCCACAATGGGGACTCCCCATCACCTTCTGGAATTGGTTTTGAAAGTGTGCAGGTAGCTGGATGGGGCGGGGTGGGGGGAATCATGGTGTCCATGGAAGTCTGTTGTTCCAGCTTGAATCCTAAGATAAGTTAACTTCCCCAGAGTGTCTGAGGAAACCTAGCCAGATGGGTGGGGTATAAATAAAACATTATTATTATTATTATTATTATTATTATTACTACTACTACTATTATGGAAGTTCATGAAAAGAATGTTATCCATCCCCTCCCCCTGCTTAAAGTTGGCTACTTCCCCCCATTCAAGGTCTATTTTCTTAGAACCCAAGCAACAGGTTTTTAAAAAATATAAATTGCAGACAAGACCAAAAAAGCTTTTACTGTCACTGTGACCATCCTCATTTACCTCAAGAAGTGCCACTTATGGGCCTAGTCCCCTTAAAGCATATACACCAGTTTGCCAGATTCCCCATCCTTCCATTCATTCCTATTTTCTATCTTGAAGATATTTTCCATCTCCCATTTGATGGGCACAGCTCCATCCATGAATATTTTTAATCCATCCATTTTTTTGGCTGTTCCTAGAACTGTATGGCTGCTAAATACTGCAATTTTTGCCTCAGTTTTCCTTCTCCCACATTCTTGTGCCATTTTGATTGCTTACAACCCCATCCCATTTCCCCGTGTCCTTTTCTGAGGAACTGTACAGTTATTCTTACTCCTTTCGCTATGTGGGGGTGGGAATATATTGTGACTTACGCAACCTTAACACCAGCAGTGGTGATTTCTTTGAGGGAAAGTGCTTCAATTGTAGTTTTTAGGCATCACAAAGAGGCATAAGGAAACTGAAGGATGTCTTTTCATTAGGAAATTGAAGGATGTGTTTGAATCCATTTCAAATTTCAAGCTCCCTTGTCTTCTATGCAAAGCAAAATGTATATAGAACCAAATATCCCCCCCCCCCCGAAAGTACCGACCTGCTACAGAGGCAGCTGTTGAAACAATCTAATCCTATAAATTCACTGTTTATATCCTGAAATTGTTGTTGTTGTTGTTTGCATATGATAGCTAGGAAATGAAAATGTGTACGAAGCCAAACATGAAACAAAACTGCCTGTGAAATGGACTGCTCCTGAAGCAATCCGCTCCAATAAGTTTAGCATCAAATCTGATGTCTGGTCATTTGGAATACTCCTGTTTGAAATAACCACATATGGAAAGATGCCTTATTCAGGTGAGTGCTCTGTTCAAAAGCAGTAATTGCAAAGACCCTTGGTGGGTCTTTCTAGTCCCCTCCCTGCCCCACTGAACTGAAGGATCCAGTCTTCCATGATTTTGTTTAGCTGGAACCAATTCAGTTTTCTGTGATTTCTTAGACAACTGGCTGTGCACCTAGGCTAATGTGCTAGGAAGGAAGGAAGGGAGTTAAAGATGCTGATTCTAGGTTCACACAGAGATTAAAAAGAATTAAGTGGAGGCTCCTATAAGAGAATGCATTATAGATTGATGATGCTTGTAGAATCACCACAGAGAATTCTCTGTATGAACGATCACTATACATGCTTTAGTTTCATCATCATTATCATCATTTATTATTGAAAACCATTCTGTTTTAGGTTTGACAGGCGTTCAAGTACTCCAGAAACTGGATCAAGGGTACAGAATCCCTCAACCAGAAAATTGTCCCCAAGAGCTGTATAACATCATGCTGCAATGCTGGAATGTTGAGCCCAAAGAACGACCCACCTTTGAAACGTTGCATTGGAAACTGGAAGATTATTATGACATGGATTCTACGTCCTATGCAGATGCAAGTGCTTTCATAAAATGAATGACACAATCTTGCTGCTGGTCATTTAAGTGAGGATGACACCCCCCAACTGTGTTCCTTTAGCAAATACGTTCTTTCTACATTATAATGCCAAATTGTAGAACATGTATTCATACACACAGACACACAATGGACCAAGGTGTGTGCAATATATATGCCTAACATCTCCTCAGTCTGTTTCTTCCATTGCCAATGAGAGCAATTTGGTTGTTAGGCTGCCAAGCCATCAATCTATGTAAAGCTGCTATCTCTCTGCAGCTTTTCCGAAGTAACTTTGGGAGCATTCTAACCTCAAAGTAGATGAATGGAGAGGTTAAAATAGTGATGAATAGTAAGGAATGAGTTCTTATTAAAACCTGTGACAATACGCCAAGATCTTGATGGCATCAGCTTGTCCTGATAGATTAAGCAAACTGAAAGGCAGGATTTCTTAAAATAACTTTTTGCTGTACAATGAAGTTTCTCTTCTATTTATTATTTAAACAGGAGATGGCAAAAAGCAGCAACAACACAAATCATAAACAGATAGCTTCTGCACAATAGGCAATAAAACACTGCACTTTTTATGTATAGAATTTGTTATTTGTTACTCTTCAGATTCCACTGCTTATCTGCTAAATCCCATCAATCAGTGATTATGAAGGAATGTGATTGCTTTTATGCACAGCAGGACCTGTGCATCAAGATGTTTTCCTTTTTCTCCTCTGAACATCCCATGGCTACAATTTTGGTAATGTTGCCTTGAGCGTCTTCATCGTACATGGAATAAATGTATGTTCGCTCGAGAGGGGGGGAAACTGATAGTACATAGAAAATATACACATTTGTCAGAAATAAAGTGATTCTTGAAAGAAGGTCTGCGTTACGGTACGTTGATGAGCCAGAGATCATAAATGTATGTTTTCCTGTGAATTGCTTTTGTGATACATGTGAACCCAGCATATGCCACTGCAGTAGATCCTTTATTTGTTTTAGGGCTCTATTCATTCATTCATTTTTGCATTTCTTCCAAGCAGTGCATTGAAATACTATGGAAGAAGTCCAATTGAACCCACTGATTATTTTGCTTTTATCTTCTCCATAGAACGCTATCCCTGTGTGGGCTTGCTGTGGACACCAGCAATACAACAGATCTGTTGGTGTTTGCACCAGTGTTGAGTGGTTGGGCCCTTCATCCAAGGCTCCTATTTTATGCAGTGGCTATGGATAAAATAGACTGTATTTGTGGGAATATGGTAGCGCTCGAGTGCAATACTGATAGTGACATCTGTTTTGTCCTGCCGTGGATGCCATTTGTTTAGAATGGTTGCCTATAAAATGTCTCTCTCTCTCTGTGTATGTATGTATGATGTGCTTACTTTTTAAAGAAAGGAAATAATTTAAAATTGTTTATTGTTTACATCTTTGGGTGTTATTTTGGGCTGGATTGTTTTCTATACGCATATGCTGCAGTTGACTCCAAGGGATCCTCACACAACAGGGTTGATGTTGCCAGCCTTCATGCAACGTTTGCAGACATCTTTATAACACAGACGTGGTCTGCCAATGGGCCTGGTGCCTGAAGCCAGCTCCCTGTAGAGCACATCCCTGGGGATCCTGCAATCTTCTGTTGTATGTACACGACCAAAACAGCATAGACGTCGCCCAGACAGGAATGGGAAGATGCTAGGAATGTGGACTTGGGAGAGGACATCCTAGTGGGTGTCAGTTGCCTATGACTCACTTCCATAAAGCAGTGTGCTCAGCATGAAAGCCTGGTAGAACTTTACCTTGGTATTGGACTTCAGCATCACATTCTCCCATACCCTTTTGGAGAGGTAAGCCATTGCCGTAGCTGCCTTGCCAATACGCTTGTCCAGCTCAGCATTGATGGAAAGGTTGCTGGTTATGGTGGAGCCCAGGTAGACAAAATTGTGTACCACTTCAAGAGTGTGGTCACCAGTGCTGATGTGTTAGTGATGCTCTGACCCAGGATGTTGGTCTGCATCAGGCTGATGAGGCCGGATTCCATGCAGGCTTGGGCAAAACAGTTGATGAATCTCTGTAGAGCTTCCTCAGAATGTACTGTCAAGGCTGCATAATCTGCAAACAACATCTCTCAGATAAGAACCCACTCTCCCTTTGTCTTGGCATGGAGATGTCTATGACCAACAGTTCTTTTAATATGTTGTATCCTTTCCCCCCCTGTGGCACTTGTCGTTCTCTAACCTACTGTTGAGATATCAAAAGCTGATAAATGATGCTTTATGTTAGAAAGTTTTTATCCTTACAACAGCAAAGAATCTTTTGGTTAAAAAAAAAGGAAAAGTAAGAAAAGAGCACCATTCCTTTATAACATTGAGGCTACTAATCTAAGGATGATGAGTCATCTGGCCAGTAAAGGTCAATATTTGAAGCACATGGTCAAGAAAAAACAGCACTAGAAATTGCTTCCTAGGGGAGGTTTAGAAATGGGCACTTTTGAATTTATAGTCCAACAAAAATATAATAGTATAGGTTTTGATGAACGGAAATAACAGATGAAATAACATTAAGGTGCAATCCAGCAAAAGCAATGCACTGAAAGCAATGGAATGGGATTTAGTCAGAAGTAATTTCTGTCCCACTCATTTTGGTGTGAGAATCATGACTATATTTCAAGGGACTGTGCCCAGATCATTGAAACAATTGGGGCAATGCATTAGTGAGGGTAAAGTGTGCTTAAAAATGCATATATTGGTGAAGTTAACATACATAAATGCATTAATCAGGGGAAATGGCCTTGCAAAAATGTATGAATATTGGGCAAATTTACATACAAAAATGTGTATATTTGAAGAAATGGTGATGAGGACTGTAAAAAATCACTGTTCGTGTGAGAACAGCATTTAAGACTGGAAAAAGGAGAATCTGAGAGACACAGAAAATGATAGTTTTGCCTATACCCAGTTACTGAGCAGTATCCATGGGGGTGGCTGAAGTCAAATATGTGGATATATTTTAACAGACCCTGCAAAGTGTAGCTCAAAATCCTGAACAATGGCAGGGATCACTTATTTTGCCTTTCCCATGGCATATTCCTTAAACAAACGTAAACATAGCCTGAAGTGTTATTTAAGTCCTATTAACAATTCTGAAACTCCCCAGCAGGTGGAGGTACAGATTGCTGCCTCAGTTCATCTTCAAAGATTACTGAACAATCCAAGCAGGCCTGGTTCATTTAGGCACCATACTGATATGTTTGCTCACTTATAATCTCAAATCTGGCAACTGCAGAAGGTGTAACTACTACTTCATGAACAGCATGAAGACTTTATGTTTGCACCACCAAAATTATCCATTCAGGAAAGTGAGTAGCTACCAAACACATTCTAAAACCATCCAGGAAATTGAGGAATCTTCCCACACAAAAACCAACATAACAAATCCAGAAAGAGAAGCAGCCCTGCATGCACACAGAGAACAGAGGTGACTGCAAGGGAGCACAAGAAGGGCTTACTAGAAGATTCAAGGCTGTTACTCCCATTTCATGTGTTCCTTGTGCTCCCAAACTCTCTGTCTTGGCTCCCATCCAGACCACGCCAAAAGAGTTTCTTACTTGAAAGTTACTATTGCTCATAGCTGCTGTGCTGAGACCAGATGACAGGAGGAGTGATGCTAGCCAGGCTAAAAGCAGCAGCCCAAGTTTAAGGAGTTCAAGATCGGGGCAAGGAGAAAAGAACTGCAAGGAAACAATGGAGTTGTCCCAACAAGTTGGCACAACAACCCATCAAGCTTTTAAAGACAGGGCAAGGCTAGCTTACTTGCAAGAGAGCCAGCATGGTGTAGTGGTTAAGAGCGATAGACTCGTAATCTGGGGAACCGGGTTCGTGTCCCCGCTCCTCCACATGCAGCTGCTGGGTCACCTTGGGCTAGTCACACTTTTCTGAAGACTTTCAGCCTCACTCACCTCACAGAGTGTTTGTTGTGGGGGAGGAAGGGAAAAGGAGATTGTTAGCCGCTTTGAGACTCCTTAGGGTAGTGATAAAGCGGGATATCAAATCCAAACTCCTCCTCCTCCTCCTCCTCCTCCTCCTCCTCCTCGTGCCTTATGAGACTGTTGAGTGTGCAGGTGCTTGTGGCATTCAAGAAGGTGCCTCTGCTGCCAGTGATGGGCATTGCACTGTGTCCCATTCTTACTCTTGTTCCTCCACCCCTAGCAGTCGGCTGATACCCTCCCCATATTCCATTACTCTGCTCCTTTCACTGGAAGGCAAGAGGGGAAATGAGAGTCCTGCTTCACCAGCTGGGGCAGCTATATCCTGGGAAGGGGAAATTACCCCCTGTTCCCTGATTTCAGCCACTCCCAATCTGTGGGGAAACCAACCTCATATCACCAACATGATTAAGTCTAATTAACACATGAAGGAGTCAGAGAATTGTAGAGTTGGAAGGGACCTCAAGGGTCATCTAGTCCAATCCTTTCAATGCAGGAATCTCAGCTAAAGCATTCATGACAGATGGCCATCCAACCTCTGTTTAAAAACCTCCAAGGAAGGAGAGTCCACCACATTTTGAGAGATTCCATTCTGTTGTTGAACAGCTCTCGCTGTCATAGTTCTTCCTGATGTTTCGTCGGAACCTCTTTTCTTGTAACTTGCAGCCATTGGTTTGGAGCCCTTCCTCCAGAGCAAGAGAACACAAGCTTGCTCCATCTTCCACAAGACAGTCCTTTAGATATTTGAAGCCAAGTTTAACTGCCTGTGCAACTTTTTCTGAATGCTGTATGGAAAAGCACATGACTCTGACCTGTGGAGAATTTGTAAGTAAACCATTCTAACTTACCAGACATATTATTATTTTTCTATACTAAGGGAAGCGGAAAGTTTTGGAACCCACAAGGGCACAACCTATATTTCCACACTTTACTTTGCTGCATGTTTCGTGATTTAAAATTTCTGCTAGGGTTATTTCACCGAAGCTTGGAAATTGGAACTCTGCATCCAGGGAATTCTCTTTTCTATATGCCCTTTTCCCCTTGAACCAACACTACCATCTTCTACCCCCCACCCTTTGTTTGTCTCAGCCAGCCACTCAAATCCTGAGCCTGGTGACACATCATGACACTCTAAGGCAGCGGTTCTAAACCTGTGGGTCCCTAGATGTTACTGGACTACAACTCCCATCATCCCTGAGCTCTGGCCTTGCTAGCTACAGTGATGGAAGTTGTAGTTCAACAACATCTGGGGACCCACAGGTTGAGAAAGGCTGCTCTAAGGAAACCTACAGAACGCTTGATTTGCAGTGCTAACTTTGTTGTACCTCTCACACCTGTGTATTATTTGTAACATTAATATCAGAAAAATGAATCTATTTTATTTTATCATTTGTGACCCACTTTGGGGGAGATACAATACTTTTTTCCAGGGGTACTTAAGGGTACACAATACTGGCAACCCCCCCCCCATTAAAAAAAGTGTGTCACTTACTGTAACAATTTCCTGGTGAGTACCAGCACCCTTTTTCCTTAATTAAAAAAAAAAAAAAGCACTGGGGGGAGATATCATTTCGGACAAAAGCTGGCATGGGAAAGCATTATAATATATCACAGCTTGCATTTGGATGTTCACCTGCACCTGCTTCCTTGTACTCCTGATTCCCAGGGCTGTCTGAGGCAAAGGACAAGACACCAGTTCCATATATAGAAGCCAATTAGACCACAGGGCAGTATTCTTTATGACACCTGAGGCCAGCAGGCTCGCTTAGGAGGTGCAGGGCAGCCATCTGGCACAGACTCCTCTATCATCCAACATCTCACCACCACTTCCTGCCCACCAGCATCTGCCACCTGAGGCAGCTGCCTTACTCTGTCTAATGGTAGGGCCAGCCCTGCTGAGTCACACTGGAATTGCTGGAAATATCTATTGATGTAGAAGGGAAAGCACATTCTCATTCAAGTTGCTGGGCAATCAGGGCTGCTGAATTTTATATCAGTTTTCTTACAAATGGGAAATGAGAATCATATTCTTTAGTAATCTGTTGCATCATGGAATGTACCCAAAGGGCACAGCTGAATTTTTTTAAAAAACGTATTTGGAAGGTATACATTGTTTATTTCCTGAATCCCTTTTTGGTTTCATAAGAGGTGTCAGGCTTTTTTTACCATTAAATTTTTAATGTACTTTTCAGCACTGTAATTTAAATACAGTACAAGCTTCAAATATTGATTTTGAGTTAACTTATGTCTGATATTTAAATCATAATGATAGTATTTCCTAAAGCGAAGCACTGCTGACCTCCATACTTTATTGTCTTTTATATTTTATGAGTAAAATTAAACTGCTGTCCCAGAATGAAGGTGCATCGTTATATGCCCTGATTATCAATGCATTTCAACCAACATGAAAAAGTACTGGAAATTTTTCTTCAACTCTCTAGTGAATTTTTTATTTAATAAATTAAGAAAAGTTATCCACTTCCCATTCTAAAATATTTTGATTCATGTATGGTGAAATGCTATGGAATTTAGCTTGGAATTAAATTCCACTATGTTGAGTATGGTTTATTCCCTTTAGGATTACAGCTTTAGGAAAGAGATTTCATCTGGAATAGTCAGCTAGGACTGGGCAAAAGTCCCCACTCTCCATCTCCACTGGGTCTTGTTCACTCTGAAATGGGGAGGGTTGAATATTGGAGATCTTCGGAGTGGTAAGGGGTGAAAGTTTGAGGATTTGGGGGTTGAGCAACTTACTGAAATGGGTTAGAAGGCAGTCTAGCAATGTTATTTTCTTTTCTATCTTGCTTTTAAAAGCCAATGTATGGACTATTTCAAGCTTGGTAAAGTATTCTTGGTAGTCCCACTGCCCCCAAGATGCACTTTGAAAACAAAAACCCAAAATGTTTCTGGGCCACTGCTTGGAGTAGAACATGCATGTGCTCCCTGATGTTGTTGGACTACAAATCCTCGTGTCCCTGATATTATCCAGGGCACTGATGGAGCCCCCCACCCCTTCAAATGCTCTGCCCCATACATTCACCCACTCCCAATCTCTGGGAGGGATTCTTTCCCACATAATGATCTCAAACTCGTCAGTAAAGGTTACCACTTGCTTCCCATGCTTTACAAGTAAAGAACACTGATATTCGGAGATTGCACAGAAGCAATGTCTGAGCACAAATTGAAAGGGACACGTTGATTTATTTCCAAAATGCATACCATGCCCACCCTCCCAAAGGAGCTCAGGGTAGGAAATGCTTTGTTAGGTTTGCTATTCAGAAAAAGATGACTAAGAAACAGTTGGGCTGTTAGCTGAAACATCTTCTGCATTACAGGGTGTTGGACTAGATGAGCCTCATGCTCCCTTCCAATTCTATGATCTATGGTCTCCTTTTACATCCTAGGGCAACTTGGTGACATTTCTGAAAGGAGCTGGCTAATTTTCAGGTTCATAAATTACAAAGGTTGTTTTCTCACTGTCGCCTAGCCCAGCAATCGTGGGAATCCATTTTGACTGGACAGCTTGTCACACCAAGAATAAAATACCATTCCTACATTTAGTTCAGCATATTAATCAATGGAAAACAAAACTGGAATAGTAGGAGTAATTCTGACAACTCCCAACTCCTGCCATACACCTGGGGTCTCAGAGTCTGCTCTGCTTTTTGAAAATGAGTAGCAGGAGCAATCTCTGTGGCAGCTCAGAAGCTTCAACATAGCACAGTGCTGTTCATGCACACAAATTTTTGTTTTTTTTCCAGAATCCAGGTGTTATTGTCATCTAAACAATGTTCCATATTATTTCCCCATTTAATCCAGATCTCCATCTTTTGATGTGGAGACTGCAAAAACATGCTTGCAACACCAAGTCCATAATAAACTGACCTCAGATTGTTTCTTCCCTCAAAGTGTTATAGATTATACCTTCTGATTTTGAAAACTTTCTAACCAAAACATTTCTGCAATGTTATTGAGCTGTTGTCTATTCTTTTACAGTGAGTGCCGGTCTGCTTGCTCTAGATTAGGATTTTTCCAGAGTATGTAATTTGCCTATTGCTGCTTGATTTTAACAGCCTGCAATTCTTTTTTGGGAACATTTTTTTAAGGAACATTTTTTTTGGTTCATTTTCTAGATGAGGACTTGAAGAAAGGCACAGAAGTGTGCAGGCAAACAAATCACCAGGATCCTATCTGAATTTCTCTCTTTCCCCATTGCAGCCTAAAGGGGCTTGGAAAAAAGTAGAGCAGAAACACACAGCTGTAAATTATTCAAGTGATTCTGCCATTTCTAGAAGCAGGCAGGATGGTCTGCCCATAAAACATTAAAATGACATTTCCAAGTAGTGACAGGTGGTTTGGGAGAACGCTTATGAATGAACAGAGCAGGGCTTTGTGGGCAGAGAAATGTGTTCAGCTGTAAACAAAGTCATACCCCGTTGCTTATTTCCACACAAACACCCTATTGAATTTTGAATAAGGATGCACGAACATTAATGCACAAAATACTATCTTGTACATAAATTAAAGGAGGTCTGCTCAGTGGAACTCTGAGCTGCAAAATTGGGACAGAGTTTATATTCCATTATCCATGCCTCACCTTCGGAAAGGCAAGCTGTTTGTCCTAGTTCAGAACTGAAGCATCCTGAAGAGTATTAAACACTTCTGACTGGAAATATAGAGACTTGGTTCAGTTATAACTGCCCTTGTTTTCCCTAGTGCCAGTTGAAAAGAACAGATGCAAGGAAAGTTAGGACTATTTTTTTTAACCTCAACAGACAGTGCAGGGTTGCCCAATTCCCTGACCGGATAATCACATTTTTCAAGAGGGCAGCCTCACGGCAATGTCAGATGCCCTTCCATTTAATGATGTTTGGGCTTTTTAGAACTAAAATATTACATTGGACAGTCTGAAGACAGACTTCCTGTCAAGCAGAAACTCTCACCGGGCAAGCAATATCAATGAAATCTGTTATCTGTCGAGACTCGTGGAGTTGAAGGCTTAATAGATCTCTTCAACTTCATTATAGCAAACTGGTTCTATTTCCCACATCAAAATTCACTATGCTTTTTATAATTTCAGCTCATTCTACAATGATGGAAGACCTACAAAAATACACAGAAAGGAGGGATATCATACGTGCTTCTGTCCAGAGAGCTAGAAAGGGTGGTGGTCTTTACCTAGTGATGCTCCACTGGACCTGTAGGGTGCACAAGATAATTACTAGCAGCATGCCCATTAAAGCTACTTCCACTACCAATACAGTGGGACCTCGGGTTACAGATGCTTCAGGTTACAGACACTTCAGGTTACAGACTCCGCTAACCCAGAAATAGTACCTTGGGTTAAGAACTTTGCTTCAGGATGAGGACAGAAATTGTGCGGCGACACAGCGGCAGCGGGAGGCCCCATTAGCTAATGTGGTACCTCAGGTTAAGAATGGACATCCAGAACGAATTAAGTTCTTAACCCGAGGTACCACTGTACCATGTTGGTATGTCAGTCCATTGCAATTAGAAGGGGGGGGGGAGCTGTTTGTGTCCATCAGAATGAATGCCCCAGACTGATAATTTGACTGAACTACTGAGGAAATTTTGTTCTGGAGCTGAATATAACTTTAAATGGTGATATTAAGTTTTGAAACGGTGAACATGAAAATGCATAAAATCTGTGCTCTTCTATTGAGCTATGTAATGTCCCCTGATACAGAACCACCTGCAAACATGTGTGCGTGCACGTGCATGCACGCACATGCACATGAACACACACGCACAAACACACAAGTTTAGGAATCATTTGCAAAAGAAAACGAGGAGAGAAAGCATATTTTACTTTTGGTGTTCCAGTGCGATTTTTCTAGAAAAAGAGGTGCCGGAACTCACCATGAACACCTTCCTTGTTCTCTTAGAATGGCAATGGCGCCCACCTGAGAGGTGCTGGAACTGAGTTCTGGTGAGTTCCTGGCTGAAAAAAGCCCTGGTGTTAACTAAAGTTACATGACGGATGCGGGTGGTGCTGCGGTCTAAACCACTGAGCCTCTTGGGCTTGCCGATCTGAATTCACATAACAGAGTGAGCTCCTGTTGCTCTGTCCCAGCTTCTGCCAACCTAGCAGTTCAAAAGCACACCAGTACAAGTAGATAAATAGGTACTGCTGCAGCGGAAAGTTAAACAACGTTTCCTTGTGCTCTGGCTTCCATCACGATGTTCTGTTGCACCAGAAGCAGTTTAGGCATGACCCAGAAAGCTGTCTGTGGACAAACGCCAGCTCCCTTGGCCATAAGCGAGATGCGTGTTGCACCCCATAGTCACCTTTGACTGGACTTAACCGTCCTTTACCTTTTTACCTTTTTGCGTTTTTACCCCATGACTAGCATCACATATATCTTCTCAGAGTTCTAGACACTATGAAAACCATCAGCTCAGGGAATTGTCTGACATATGGCTTGACACCTTTTAATTTCTTAAAATGGACCTAGCTTCTTTCTTTTCCCCCTCCACCCCTAGAATAGGCCACTTCTTCCTCCCACTCATCTATCTGGCTACTGGTGTCTGCGGCTGCTGGTCTGCATATGCAGGTGATAGTTGAGAGAAATATTCAGCGGGCTTCTCTGGCAGCATGTTGTGCTGGTTTCACAGCCATGTGCCAGCCGAACGTTGCCAGAGCGCTCCACCTGTTCACTGTCCATTTTTATCTTGGCTCATGGATTTACTACCTTCCTGCCATGTCTTCTACCTCCAGAAGTAATAATTTGGTTTACACCGGGATTGCAAAGTGCAAGCCAAGTCCAGCACTGCATAATAAACTTGAGCAATCACGTTTATTCAGCATGGCTTTCTCCCATATACACTCTAATATTTATTTTCATTGCCATTCTGCTATAAACACACACACACACAGGTTTTATTTTAATGGAACTGAATGCAGTTAAAAAACAAAACACCACAACCCTCATTCTTGAATTGATGTAGAGCTTACTTATTGGGGATAGCAAGCTGTAATGAGAAAAGAAGGCAAGTCTATAATGAGTTCTGCCATTATTGGATGCATCAAAGCATGTTCTCATGCACGCATGAGGAAACACTATCCTGAGACCGGCTTGCTACTTGTAAACAGTGGGTTGTAGCATCTCATGGGGAAACCATGAGTAAGCTCGTCCTTTTTTTTTCCTTTCCCAGAAGAGAACAGACATAGGAAAAGCCATAATGTGCTGAATTGTTGGCATGACTGAGTTGGCGAAAGCACTGAATGGGTCTTCATTCCCAGCTGCTGGTTGATTGATAGAACTGAATTGGTAATAACTCTGGAGGGAGCAGTTTGCCGTGTCTTCCATCTGGAGCTGCTGTGTTGTGAGACTCATGAAGATGGCGACCAATCAGGCCGATTTGGCAGCACTTCCCTGCCAAGCCAGACTTGTTTGCTGGGGAATAAGCAAGTTGTCAAGAGGTGGGGGATCTGGAACGAAGGGAGTTTTGATGCATCTAATGGTAGTCTCTTTCATTAAAAAAAAACAAATCAAGTGACTGGAAATGGTAAAGGCAATCTAAACAAAGGCCCATTTGTTACTTGACAAGCCAAAGGAGAACTTTATGTGCTGAGCTTCTTCCTCACCATATCTATTGCTTCCTAATGGGCCAAGTTCTGACCTTAGATTTGCACCATACACTGTCATTATGGGCATCAATTAAACATATGAGGAGCCAACAGCTGCCACTGTCTTTAAATTGCCATCAAGCATTTCTGTTCCATATGGCAAAACCCAGGTCCAAATGCTCTCCACAGTTGCTCCCCAATGAACTGTGTGTAACTGAAAGTTTTAAAGTGGATTTCTGCTACCACCTGAAACAAAGGAATCTGAAAACTGTTGTGACAAAGTATGTGTCAGTTGACCTTCAGTTGTCTTCCTATTGTTTTCCCCCCTGGATATAGACAGGAATAAATAATTCTTCCGATAGATGTGGGTAGATTTTATTTTATGGATCCCATATACTGAAAAACATTTTGTTCAATGATCGAGCAATAAAATAGATATTGAAGTTGAATAAGTATGAAGCAGCATATACTCTAATGCTCTTTCACCAAACTACAGCGCTCTTAATTTCTTGATATGACTATAATATAACAGACATTGCAAAACTTTAATTTTATTTTTTAACTATCTAGTGTGTCTGCGACTGGAAAAATTGGGAAAGTAAGAACATGTGCTAGATCTGTGCCCACACTGATTTCCACAGGTATTAGAATTCCTTGGAAAGACTGAGAATCTAATATTGCCACAAATCAGTTATTATCTATGGTTTGCTACATCTATGGGCTCAGCCATGCTTTTGCTTGACCCATATTATTGTTCTTATTGTGTACTGATTAATTCACCCAGATCTGGGATTTCCTTCCTCATTGTTCCATAGCTGTGCCTTGCAAAAATTCAGTCTTACCCAGTAAATTGTATCTTATAATATGCACAGAAAATCCAAAGAGAGATTTTGCATGACTGAATAAACAGGAGTGTTTACACAGCCTCATTCTCTATGTGGAGCCTTATGTAGCCAGAACAACACCACTCAAGCGAACTAGGAAAGCATTAGCAAGCTGAGAGGAACCCTAAGGTTTGCAAAAGTACAAAAACAAACAAAACCCTTTAGGGAAAAGAAAAATATTCCCCACCTCAAAGAGTCCAAATGGGACTGAGCATGTTCAGTGGACATGGAATGCAGACTGTTGAGAATAAAAGAAAAATTGAGAAAAGGGATAACTAGCATGGCATGTCCCTGGATGTTGGCACAGCTAGCAGGCTGAATCCTTGAACAGGAGTATGCTGCACTGTAATATTTAGTAGCAGGCCTTATAATAATGCATTTTATTCAAAGGGGACTGCAAAATGCTGTGTGTGTATGAGGGGGGAATGGTATAGCCCTACTTGTCTTCCTGGCCCTGTCACCTTTCCTCAGCAATGTTGCATCCTTGCAGCACATAAGTAACATTTCATCTACTGCAGATATTAGTTTTCTAAGATTATATATTTATTCAGGTAAGTTTGATTTGCCTCCTCAAGGTTGGTGTGCTCTTGAGAGGAAACCTTCTTCTTGATGTCTTCCCATTCCCTGTTTTTAGAAGTAATTGCTGGGATGTTTATGACATAAATCATAGCCAATCTTAAGAGTCTTGTTTTCTCCCCGGTGCTACGTTTGTATATTATTTCTCTCAAAGAGAATGAGTCAGTATAGCCCGTGGTTCTCTGTGATATGGAAGGTTGGCATTGCCACAAGTCAACTCCAAGCAGAGGAGATCACAAGATCATGGTCCCAAAAAGTGCTTTGTTCAGGGCAAGACTGCGGGAGAACATGGCGCCCAAAATGGCTACTGTACTCCCACATGCAAAAAATGGGATGTCTCGGTTTTCCGGGACAGTTGAAGGGTATGCAAGAAGTACACTACTCATACACATTTACCTGGAACATATTTCACTGAACAATCTAGAGCGCAGTTTAGGAAAAAGGAGAGCAAGATTATACAAGATGTGGAGAAAGTAGATAAAGAAGAAGTTTCCTTTCTTTTTCATAATACTAGAACCGAGGGTCAACTAGTGAAGTTCAGTGTTGGGAGATTCAGAAGAAAGTACTTTTTCACACAGCACATAGTTAAACTATGGGATTTGCTCCTAGGAGCTGTAGCAATGGCCACCTACTTGGATGGTTTTAAAAGGGGATCCAACAAATTTATGGAGGATGAGGCTATCAATGGCTATCACCATACATTCAATATCCAACAATAAACTCTTTGTAATATGAAAATCACACATGGCTGAGTCAAACACATCAAAGAAAATTAAAGTGAAAGAATGTTTATTTTTTAAAACAGGCATCCAAAACTTCTTACTGATGGGGACTGTTTAATAGCAATCCGAAGTGTCAGCACTGCTGCACAAAATTCCATATTGTGGGTTCTAGCACAGCAAACATTGCACAGTGTTACTAAAAATGCCTTGCCTAATTATCTTGGTGGTCAGCTAGTGTTGTACAGCATAAGGTGGTCCCTCATAAGCTGGTGCCAAGTCATTTAAGGGTTTGCATACCAAGAACAAAATTCTAGATTTGTGCCCATAGCATACTGGCAGATAGTGCAGATCTTTCAGCAAAGGTGTTATATACTGTGAATGCCTCATGCCAAACTGGACCAAACTATGTAGCCCCACATAGAGTGCATTGTGCCAATCCAATTTTGAGGCTGCCATTGGCTGCACCACCACAGTTCGGAAATAGCCACAGCTTTTATACCAGTGTGGTGAGTGGTTAAGAGTGGTAGTCTCGTAATCTGGGGAACCGGGTTCGCATCTCCGCTCCTCCACATGCAGCTGCTGGGTGACCTTGGGCCAGTCACACTTCTTTGAAGTCTCTCAGCCCCACTCACCTCACAGAGTGTTTGTTGTGGGGGAGGAAGGGAAAGGAGAATGTTAGCCACTTTGAGACTCCTGAAGGGGAGTGAAAGGCGGGATATCAGGGCTTCCGGAGGTGGCGCGTCTGGCAATGGCTGCCCTTCTCTAACTGTGAGGAGGGAGCTCCGCAGAAACGGGTCGTCCGCTACGGCGCAGCGGAGACCCACGCCGGAAAACTGCAGGCAGTGTAAGCCTGTGGCCGTGGGACTCGGCGGGCACCTGGAGCGCTCCCCGAAACGTAGAAGGGACCTTGTAAGAGGTCTCGGAACGTGGAAGGGGGTGCGGTGCTGTGAGTCAATCGCTCTTTCTGTGGAGTGAAGCCGCGAAGCTGCTGTCGGAGAGCGCTGTCCTCTTTTCCTGGAACTATTCGGCTGGAAATCAACAACTCGTGAGTAAGAAGGAAAGAAAGATTTGGATGCTAAATTTTTGCTAATTCGGCTAAAAACGAGAGACGAAACCAGGAAGTCCGTCTCTTGCTACTGCTTAAAGATATAAAGCAAAGACTTTGAAGCTTGGAGCCTCTGAAGAGGCGCTAAAAGGCAAGCAATTCTCACATCTTACATCTATTTAAGCTGCTTTAGGATTCAATTTGCTAAAAGTTTAGTTTGGAATACAAACCGTTTGATACCTGTTCCGTTGGATTTACAAATTGATTAAGAATCCCTGGTAGTGGGACTGCCTGGACAACAGAGCTGTCAGATTACAAGACTTTGATATTTTGTTGCTGAAGGTATTATTAACTGAGCTTTAGTGGAACTGTTATACTGAACTGTTACATTTTGCACTTATTGAGACACTGTTACTTTTGAGACCAACTCGGCTAAACACAACTAAACTGAAGATCTTTTGGGAAACCAAAGGCTGTTTGGACTGTGCAAAAATCGGGGAAAACTTTAAAGATTTAAACAAGGAGATTTATAAATTTGATATATCCCCGATCTTAAAGGTGGGCTCCCTCTAGAGGACTTTGGATTTACAACTACATTTGACTGTCCTTTTGGTTTCTTTTCCTCCTAAAACTTTATTATATGGGCTTGTGGATTCCCATGGGAACATACTCAATTTGACCTTGACTTGCAGATAAACTTGGAATGAGTGGCACTGCGAGACAAACAAGAGCGGCTAGAGGAAAAAAGCAAGCAACTTTGACTTTAGTTTCGCAGCCACAAAGATCATCTGCCCCCAATGTTTTGGAACTAGAGGGAGCTGAACAGCTGCCGGTAGAAGAAATGGCATCAGGGGGATCTGCTTCAGTATTAGACAAAATATTAGAAAAATTGGAAGGCCTAGATAAAAAAGTGGATGAACAAACGGCTAAGATCGATCAGACCAGAGATTCTGTCAACAAATTAACTGAGCAAGTCGCATCAAATGCACAAGCAATTGGCAAGTTAACTGAATCCACTGCAGAAAACCGGAAATTGGCAGAGGAAGCTTTCCAGAAAACTGAGGCACTGGAGCAGGAGGTAAGACCACTCCACAAGCAGGTCGGGGAACAGCAGGCCTACTTGTCTATGATCGAACTTCGGGCCCGGGAAAATAATTTAAGATTGAGGTGTGTGCCAGAACTTGAATCTGAACAAGGAAATTTAATTGACTTTCTGACAAAGGAATTTTCTAAGTGGTGGCCCTTGAAGGAAGAAGAGGACTTTAAAATTGTGACGGCTTTTAGACTTGGGAAATTGACAAGGAAGGACAAGCCCAGAGACTGTTTGATCACTTTGAGATCCAAGGAGGAAAGAGACAAGATATTAGGACTACACTACGGAAAGTCACTGGAAATTTTGGACAAAAGAGCAGAGATTTACAAGGATATTCCTAGACAACTTTTGGACCTTAGATCCACCTATCTTGAACTAACAAGGTTGCTGAGGAGTAATTCAATTATTTTTAGGTGGGAATTTCCACAAGGACTATCGTTTACGTTTAGAGGGAAGAAGGTGAAAATAAAAACAGCTGAAGACAGAGACAAATTCTTGAATATTTATGGAGAGGACCTTCAGAAAGGGATTGGAGAGCCTTTAGGGGCTGGACCATCCCCTGCATCTATACCTACACCCTTGGGGCCTGAAGACCAGGACAAAAAGATACCACCACTAGAGAAATAACAGATTTACTCAGGATGTCTCTGCAACTTTTGAGTTGGAACATAAATGGCGCCAACATCCCTGAAAAAAGGAGAAGGATATTCCACATTCTGAAAAAAGAACAATTGGACATTATTTGTTTACAAGAAACACATGTGACTAGGCTTCATAGAAAAGTGCTAATAAATAAAAGATTAGGCCAAGAATTTATCTCTTCTGACCGAGTTAAGAAAAGAGGCGTGGTGATTTATGCAAAAGAGAGCCTGTCACCAAAATTTCTATTCAAAGATGAACAAGGAAGAATTCTGGCAATTGAGATTCAGAACCAAGGAGAAAAGTTTTTGATATTAGGAGTTTATGCGCCAAATGACGGAAAATCGGAATTCTACAAGAAGTTGCATGAGATAATGCTGGACTATCTGAACTATGACAACATCATTATGATGGGAGATATGAACGGCGTGGTATCAACTAACATGGATAAGCCACACAGCCAAAACATAACAAAAGAAGGCAGACTACCTAAAACATTCTTTGAATTCACTGACAACATGGACTTGATCGACATCTGGAGAACAAAGAACCCCCTAGGAAGAGAGGGAACTTTCTTTTCTGAAGCCCAATTGACCTGGACAAGAATCGACCAAATTTGGACAACTAGAGGCCTGGCACCTAAGATAAAAAAAGTGGAAATCTGCCCAAAGACTTGCTCCGACCATTGCGCTGTAAAGATGGATATGAGACTAACTCCAACCGGCTCCTTCAGATGGAGGATGAACGACAACTTGTTTAGAGATCAGGAGATTATTAAAAAGGCCCAAAAAGCTTTGAAGGACTATTTTGAGATTAATCTGAACACTATGGTGGAAAAAAGAACCGTCTGGGATGCAATCAAGGCGGTTATGAGGGGGTTTCTGATACAACAGAACACTATAAGGAAAAAAGCACAGAATGAGAAAAAAGACAAGATTTTGGAGAAAATTAAAGGTGAGAAGAAATTAAGATCTAAACCGAAATCAAAGGAGATTCTAAGAGAAATTAAACTTTATCAAGCGCAATATTCCAAACTGATAAATCAGGAAGTGGAATGGAAAATTAAGCTAATGAAACAGAGATCCTTTGAATCAGCAAATAAATGTGGAAAGCTGCTAGCATGGCAGCTGAAAAAGAGACAAAAATTGAACACGGTAACAAATTTAGAAATTGAAGGAAGAAATATTCAGAACCCAGTAGAAATTAGAAAGTGCTTCCAGAGATATTTTAAGCAATTATATACACAAGGGCCGCAAGATGAATTGGAGATAGAACAATTTTTACAGAAGAATGGTCTACCAAGGTTGTCTCTGCGAAATAGAACTATCCTGAATTACAAAATAACACTACAAGAGATTGAAGAAGCCATTCAGAACATGCAATTGGGCAAATCTCCAGGACCAGATGGTCTCACCTCCAAGTATTATAAGACATTGAAAGACTATTTGATGCACCCACTAATGGAGGTTTGTAACGAAATTATGGAAGGGAAGAAGGCACCAGAGTCGTGGAAAGAGGCCTTCATCACATTGATACCTAAACTAGAAACCGAAAAGACACAACTCAAGAATTACCGCCCATCTCCCTCCTGAATGTGGATTACAAAATATTTGCAGACATTTTAGCAAGCAGATTTAAAAAAGTCCTAAATGAAGTGATCCACAAGGACCAAGCAGGCTTTCTCCCAGGTAGACATTTGTTTGCAAACACAAGAAATATTATTGATATCTTGGAACTCTTGCAGACAAACATCAACACAAAAGCAGTTTTGATATTTATAGACGCGGAGAAAGCCTTTGATAACATTTCTTGGAAGTTTATGAAGAAAAACTTGGAAGGAATGGGAGTGGGGCGGGGGGTTGAGAATGGGATAGAGGCAATCTATTCAGAGCAGAAGGCAAAACTGATAGTGAACAATGTGGTGACAGAAGAGTTTAATATTGAAAAAGGAACACGACAAGGTTGTCCTATCTCCCCTTTGTTATTTATATCGGTCCTGGAAGTGCTCTTAAATATGATCAGAGGAGACCGGTTGGTGGAGGGTATTCAGGTCGGAGCGAAACAATATAAACTTAAAGCATTTGCAGATGACCTAGTATTGACCTTACAGGAGCCAGAGCCCAGCACCAAAAGGGTACTGCAATTGATTTATGAGTTTGGTCGGGTGGCGGGATTTAAACTTAACAAGCAAAAAACCAAGGTTTTGGAAAAAAATATGACCCCTTCAGAATCAGAAAGGTTTCAGAAAGAGACAGAATTAAATGCGGTTAAAAAAGTTAAATACCTAGGGGTAAGCATAACAGACAAAAACAGGAACTTATTCAAAGATAATTATGAAAAATGTTGGTCTGAAATTAAAAGGGATCTAGAAATCTGGTCAAGATTGAAACTTTCCTTGTCAGGACGTATTGCTACTATTAAGATGAATGTATTGCCAAGAATGTTGTTTTTGTTTCAAACTCTACAGATTGTGGACAAAATGGGGTGTTTTGAGAAGTGGCAGAGAGATATTTCTAAATTTGTCTGGCAGGGCAAAAAGCCCAGAATTAAGTTTAAGATATTAACTGATGCTAAAGAAAGAGGGGGCTTTGCCCTGCCAGACTTAAGGTTGTACTATGAATCAGCAGCTTTCTGCTGGTTGAAGGACTGGCTACTTCTTGAAAACACGGATGTTTTAGATCTGGAAGGATTCAACAATGCTTTTGGATGGCATGCATATTTGTGGTATGACAAGGTTAAAATACATAAGGCTTTTAAGAACCATGTTGTCAGAAAAGCAGTATTCAATGTCTGGATAAAATATAAAGACTTACTGGAAAACAAAACCCCAAGGTGGCTATCACCAATGGAGGCTAAGGCCCCGAAAAGACTCAATATGGAGGCCAAATGGCCGAAATATTGGGAAATAATAGAAAAAGACGGAGATAATTGGAGGTTGCAGAGTATGGAGAAAATAAAAGATAAAGTGCGAGATTGGCTATATTATGCTCAGATTAAAGAAGTTTTTAAGTTGGATAAAAAGATAGGATTCCAGGTGGAAAAATCAAAGTTAGAAACAGAACTGTTAGAACCCAGCTCTAAGATACTCTCAAGAATGTATAACTTGCTGTTAAAATGGAATACACAGGATGAAACGGTCAAATCAGCTATGATAAAATGGGCACAGGACATAGGGCACAACATTATGTTTGCTGACTGGGAAAAGTTATGGACTACAGGTCTGAGATTTACCGCATGTAACGCCTTGAAGGAAAATATTTTGAAAATGATATATAGGTGGTACATGACCCCAGTTAAGCTTGCAAAGATATACCATTTGCCTGATAATAAATGTTGGAAGTGTAAAGAAGCTGAAGGAACATTCTTTCACCTCTGGTGGTCCTGTCCTAGAGTGAAGGCTTTCTGGGAAATGATATATAATGAGCTGAAAAAGGTATTTAAGTATACCTTCCTTAAGAAACCAGAGGCCTTCCTTTTGGGCATTGTTGACCAGAGTGTGCAAAAGAAGGACCGAACCTTTTTTATGTATGCCACAACAGCAGCAAGGATACTCATCGCTAAAAGCTGGAAAACTCAAGATTTGCCCTCATTGGAAGAATGGCAGATGCAACTGATGGACTATATGGAATTGGCAGAGATGACTGGCAGAATCCGAGACCAGGGAGAAGAATTGGTGGAGGAGGATTGGAAGAAATTAAAGGACTATCTACAAAAATATTGTAAACTGTATGAATGTTAAGAAAGATGTAAGATCCGCAATAAGATGGTTCCAACAAATTAGTTACAAAGAATATAAATTTAAATGTGACTGAAAGAAAAGACAAATTTTGGATGAACAATATGTTAGAACTAGAGTGTTTTAAATTATAAGATTTGAGATTTAATATTGGATAATTAAATGATATAAATTGAATTAAGTGAATAATTTGCTAGAAAAATCTATGTGTTTAGAAAGCAGGAACAAGAGATGTGAGGAAGTCCAAAGATGTGAATGAAACGTGGTTAATGAGAAAGATCTTGTTGTTATCTATGTGGATTTTTGTTTTATAAAATTAATAAATATTATTATAAAAAGAAAAAAGAAAGGCGGGATATCAAATCCAAACTCTTCTTCTTCTTCTTCATCCTTAGTTGGTGGAGGAACACTTCTAACCACTGAATATACTTGAGCCAGCAGGAACAAAGATGGATTCATAGAGCAACCCCCGGTCTGCCTCTGAGTAGACATGTATAGGATTGCATTGTAGGAACATAAAAATTAAATAGCCATCAAAACTCACATCTCTGTATGAAAGGTGAAGCAGTACTAATGTTGGTGGCCTAGCACATTTACATGCAGCAAAGTTTATTTGGACTGAAACCTTGAAACTGGAACACCAGCAATGGGAATGTATGTAATTGGGGCAGGTGGGGATTGCATTTCAGGTAATTGCAGCCTCGTTGCCTCACAAATGTAAAATTTATATAGCATAATATCAGATTATTCCTATTTATGCATTCCCTTCGACTCGCATTAAGCAATGACATGCCAATTACCAACATTTCAAATCACTTAGTGTTCCAATTACTGCATACTCCAAAGTGTGTGGCTTTGATTTATGGGGCCGGATCACAAGATCCCCATAGGAACAATGTTTGACTCAAAGCCAATGACAAACTTTCTTCTCACCATTAATTCTCTCTGTGCTTCCTGCATGTCTTGATGGATGAATATTTCGGATGTTTAAGTTGGAAAAGGGTAAAGACAATGCAACAGTGACATGACGTTTATAGATTGCCTTCTGATCCCGTCTCTGTCCTGATTGGGAAATGGCACATTGTTAGATGCTTAAGCAGAGCCCTCATCAGGAAGAAACAGTAACGAAATAAAAGGTTACTCTGCATTAGAATATATAGAGGGCATATAGATTTAGATGCTGTGATTTTTCTATTGATATATTCATACTACAACCACATCCTGTTCACAGTCCCTAAATTTGACTATATATGTATTGCTATTATTATTAAATTTTATATTCTCCCTTCCTCACAAAGTAGCCAAGGGTGGCAAACACACATGTAGAATACCATCAATACATCTCCAAATGTCTTAAAATATTTCATTGCAAATTCAGACTGGGAAGATCTTCAGTAGGTGCCAAAAAGACAACAGTAGTGGTGCCTGTTTAATATTTATCAGGAAAGAATTCCACATGGTAGGTGCCACCACACTAAAGGCCCACTTCCTATATTGTGCAAAAAGATATTTGGTGGGGGGGGGAGGTATCTACAGGAGGTCCTATAGATTGAGTGATAGATTGAGTATATAAAGGATGAGACAATCTTTTAGGTGTCCTGGTTCCAAGCTGTATAGCACTTCATATACCAGAAGTAGCACCTTGAACTTAGCTCAGTAGTTAATTGTCAGCCAGTGCAATTCTTTCAGCAGTCTTCTAACTTGGTTGTGATCTCCTGCCAAAGTGAGCAGTCAAGTTGCTTTGTTTTGCTGCAGCTGGAGCTTCTGCACCAACCTCAGGGGCAGTCCCACAGTGAATTGCAGTAACCCAGCCTGGGGTTACCAGCACATAGATGACAGCCACCAGGCTGTCCTGGTCCAGAAATGGCCATAGATGTCTTACTCGCCAAAGCTGTTACAAGGCACTATGACCCCTTGAGGCAACCTGGGCCTCTAGTTACAAAGAATCTAGAAACATGCATCCACAAATCCTTTCATTTCTCCAGTCACCCCAGCAGACAAATGTGCATGTATTCTTTGCACACAGAACAATACATGGAGAATAGACTTAGATCCATGACAAAATATAGGACATGCATAGGTTTGTGCATGCATTAGAAGCTTTATATGTAGCTTCTTATGCATGCCCAATCCTATGCATGTCTACTCATCATTAATCCGTATTGGATTCAATAGGGATTTATACCAGGTAAGTAGGTATAACTGCAACCTTAATATGAAGCCTGTCATTGTCCTCTAACAATACAGACATGGTTTCATGCATAAAGCTGGCTTTCCTGAAAGTAAATTGTTAAGATGCCTTTGCCTTGTAGTGCTCTTTGACAGGCACTTGATGGTGCCAGCTAGTTCCCAAATATTTGTGTGCTTCTGTGCCACAGCTGCCAGGGCTACAAAGCAAAATAGACTGATGATGATGATGATGATGATGATGATGATGATGATGATGTTATTATTTGTACCCCGCCCATCTGACTGGGTTGCCCCAGTCCCTCCAATTGATATAAAAATGAAATAAAACAAACATTAAAAACTTCCCTATACAGGGCTGTTTTCAGAGCAGCCTTTTGGTTATTGCTGGGCGTCACTACAAACCCTCCTCACCTAGTCATCTGGGTATAACATACTTGTGGGAAAACTCCACATGTGATAGCTTCCAGCATCTAGCAAGGCAGCCATCTGAACCTACCATTATGCACAGGCTTTCTATATGAGTGGAAATGATTTTTTCCCTCTGGATTTCCAATAGGGCTATGCACAGCCCCCTCCCTCGTATCCATCTCATGGTCCCAATCCAGGGATCCTCAGTCAGGTTGACCCACCACGGGCCAGCATGGAAATCACCCAACCCACCCTGGATCTGGTCCTGAATTACCATATTGTCCTGAATATAAGTCTCACTTTTCCCCCAAATTCCGACCGTGAAAGTTAAAATGTGGCTTATATTCACGACCTTACGGTATGCAGCCAGGAGCGTGGGGCAAACAGTGCCAGGAGAACAGCAAAATGGTGCCTGCCCCATGTGTAGCGCCCCGTTCTCTCCCCCAAGGCTGGGAAGGGAGACAGTGAGGAAGGGGAAAGGCCACTGGCAACACAACATGGTTCCCCCCAGTATGCAGCCAGGAGCAGTGAGAAATGGAGCTGCTTATATCCAGGTATTTTTCTCCCCCTCTCCTCCAATTTTAAAGGTGTGGCTTATATTCGAGTGCAGTTTATATTTGGGCCAATATGGTAGTTCATGGGCGGAGCTAATGTTTCATGAGGGATTTCAAGAAGCCCTAATTAAACATACTGCTGGGAGATGGAGATATTGTGTCCTCTTCCTCACCTCCTATCAATAGTACGGGGATCAATTTTGTGAGGAAGACTCATGGAAGTGCCCATCGCATATAGTTTGGCCTTCAGGGGATGGCAAGTCTAGTGTGCACAGGCAACACTGATACAAATTTTCAAAGTCACTCTGGGCATCTCCCCATATGGATCAAAAAATGAAGAGTAACGTATCAAAGACAGATACCAGAAAATAAGGACTGTCTCTGTTAAACTAGAACAGTTGGAAAGTCTGCAAGAAGCGCTATATGGGGCTGGAAGACAATAAATGTGGGATGCTTTTTTGCTCGGCAATACACAGAAAATCAAGATGCTGTCAAGGATGGGTTCTTTTAAAAAAAACTTTATATCAACATCTGACACCTTAAGGGTGGTCCTGACTTTGAAAATCAAATAGGTTGAATTAGCACTCCATCTGTTATTTGTATTTGTATTCACTTGCTGAATTTAGGAGAGAGAGAGAGAGAGAGAGAGAGAGAGAGAGAGAGAAAATAACTTTTTCTTAAGAACCTATGGAGATGGGTTTTATTCTTTAAATAAAACAAATGAAATAAAAATACTAAGATTCTGCAGGACTGTCATAAAGTAAAGACAATAACCTTGGCTTTTCTTTACCAAGGAATTTCAGTGTGTTTTAGAACTGCTTGGTTTACAGAGGCCCAAGAAGCCCCACCACCCACCATTTGTGATGCCCTCCTTTAGCCACTGTGTGAGAAAACTATAAGGGGACCTGCTTGCCTGTCTCTCTCCAGCATGCATCCCACTGACTATCTGCCTGAGGAGGGCAATCTCGTCTCCAGCTCTGCATAGCTTTGTTTATTCCAGTTGTCTATGTGGATCTAGCAAATTCATATCCCAAGATAGGATCTATTTTTAGTTGTCTATCTGCTTACCTCTTTTGGTTTGCTTTGCCTTAAAGTTAATGGGTGGGATACTGGGATACTATTGTCATCTCTCCCGTGCTGTTTCAGACAGTCTCTCATCCAGACCAGGAGTGGATCTACACTCATGGCTTATAATGTTAAGGAAGGGTTAAGGAATGGTTTTCATAACGTACGATGGACACATTATGTTTGGGTTGTAATGCTAATAATGCGTTATCAAAATATAACACCAGAGGGTGCTGCAGAGCAACCAGGAACTGGCAATAGGGAAACTGCATTGTTATGCACAAAACAAGGTAAGGAACGTTTTGAATTTACCAGTATGCTCTGTGACGTTTTAGAACAATATATCTAATATCATTCTAATAACGGTAAAAAGGTCATTGTAGATCCAGCCCGGCTTTTCAGGGATCTGCAAGGGGAAAGAGGAGTCAACAAAAATCACCTTCATGAACTTTCCTGTAGTGTGAGCTGAACTGTGTTGAGTACATTTCTGAGTGCATGTCTGAGTGCAACTCTATGTACACTGGCTAAGATGGGTGGGATATAAATATATTATTATTATTATTATTATTATTATTATTAAGCATTGATCATAGTTATAAAGCCTACCTTCTTTCTGGGGTACAGTGTCAGGATCTAAAAGAACCCTGACAGTATTTTAAAATGCAGAAATGTCATAATGAAGTGAGAATTATTTGTGATTCTTCCACGTTGTTTACTTTTCCTTATAAATCAAGCATAAGGAACCTGTGACTCTGGATACTTTGAACTACTATCAGCCCTGATCATTGTCCATGCTGCCTGGGCCTGATGGAACTGGAGTCCAACAACATATGAAGGGACCATGGGTTTCCCCAGTCCCTTTTATGCACATAATGAAAGGAACAGAGAAAATGATGGTTTTCCTCTACAAAATACTATGCTTTCCCCCTAACCTTACTTACAGGGATTCTGTGATTATCACGCATGTGTGAATCGTGATTCATGCCTCAGGTCTGCTGATTTTGTAGGTCAGGGTTAAGTCAACAGAAGTTTGAAGGTTTATAGCCATTATTATTTTAATTGAATTTTAACAGGATGTTTTATATTTGGTTTTGAGATCTATGTTTAGTCATGCTGATCTTTCAGGGTGGAGTGGGCTCCAAATTCAGATGAACAAATGACCAAAAATATTAAATAATTCAAATGCTTCTCCTTAATTCTTTGTTCTGAAAATGCATGCATTCATTCACAAATGTTTTTCATGGGCTGGTAACTTTCTATTACTATTAATTTCTGCCTGCTGAGCTGCATTTGGTATAAAAGTTGTCCAAATGTAGTGAATGTTGGTTGTTACGTTTGTCTTGTAAACAGTATTTAATGCATACAATTTAAACTCCTTTCCCATTATATTATGCTATCAGAGGACTGAATATAATTGGCTCTTTGGAGTACCGTTTTATTTTTCTCTGCCTTAATTAACTTCTGCAACAAGAGATTAGACAAGGAAAAAAAGGAAACTGTAGGCCTTTTCTAATGGGGGTCTAACCTTAAATGATAGAAACGAAAAGCATGGAAAGGCTTGAAACTTTAGCATAAGAAATGTGTCTTCTTAGCACACAAAACAGCTATATGGCATTGATTTAGAATTTAGAACTCAGACGGCATTCCTTAATAGATTTCAAGAGTACAGCATATGAATGATGAGTTTATGTGAAGATTTACATGAGAATTACTGTCGGAAAGGTAGATGCCATTGTCTTTGTAAGCTGTTAGTTTAGAAAATTTGTGTGCAGTGTTATTGTCCGGGATGTGCACAACGCCGCTCTGTGAAATACAGCTAATCTTACTGGCACTAGTTTGACTTTTTTTAAGGTTTGTTAGAAGTTTTCCCTAAGGAAGACCCCTCTCCCAATTTGCTTTGAATGTCACTAAGTGAAAATATGAGGGCAATTCTAAAACTCCTTTTAGATATCAAGACCATTTTGAAGCGTGTCACTAAAAAACGGAAAGCAAGCTGCAGCTCTCCCCAAAACTTAGATTGGAGTGCTTTATAGATAATATTAATAACAGCAAGCACAGCGCTTGAGACTCTCTCATGCTAGAATACTACCTATGTGAATATTGTCCATACAGTATAGAGTGTGAAAGAGAATTCAAATATACAATCATGTCAGGGGACAATTCTGCTTCTGAGATTGTGCACAAACCAATTTAAGCCTTAGAAGATGGAGTTGGGGGATGGGGGAGCTCCAACGTTGTCAACGAGAGATAAAATGCTACTTTGAATTGCAGCAAATGGAAGATTTTAATGGAAAAGCAGGATTAATATATGCGTCTCAGGCATGTTGGCACTGGATTCAAACTCCTACCACTGACAACAAGTTTCATTGTGACATTCCATTCAAGTTTGCAGCGTCCACTTAGTCAGAGTTGCATGCGGAGGTATCCAACTGGAGTCAGTAGAAGTCTTCCCCATCTGCTGGGCCACAGCCACGCAGCACGGTGGTCAACAAGATGATAAACCGTGTGCTGGTCCCGTGGGTTACCCGAGAGGCGAGGTCCAAGTCCGGTCCGTGGTCAAAGGTGCAATGTGGAGGCAGTCCGTAGGAGCTGAAGCTGGGGGCAGGGCAGGAAGTCGGGTGAAGTCAGGAACAGGCTTGCAAGCAGGGAGCCAGGGCAGGTCAGGAGCTCAGGCAGGAAAGCAGGACAGGGTTCAGGCAGGAACTAGCAACCAACAATGTTGTGCCCGCAACTTGGGACTGGGGCTGGCTGGCTTGCTTTTATCTCCCCCAGGGCATAGGGCGGCCCAGATCCTCTGGTGACTTGCCTCTCCTGGCCTGGAGGCGAGCACTCCTCCTGCAGGAACTTAGTTCCCTCCACCTCTCTGCCCTGAGCCTCGGCAACTCAGGAGAGGCTGGAGGACTACCAGACCCAGAGGCAACCTCAGCTTCCTCTGACAGGGCTGAGAGTGGAGCACCTGCAGGCAATGGGTCCTCCATCGCCTCAGGAGCCAGAGCAGACTCATCTGATGCCTGCACCTGAGGATCCAGCACAGGTGAGGACCTTCAGGCTCATGCCCCAGCCCCGGCTCAGCTGGTTCTGGAGGCGGGGAATCCTGTGCAGGCTGGGATCCCTCAGGTTCAGCATCCGAGTCCGAATCCCAGGCCATCACAAACTGTCACATACGAACCATATAATGTTGCCACAAGTAGACACAGAGGTTCTCTAGTAATGCAATAAGGCTCAGATACTTCATAAGGCACTGAAAGGCCAGGACAATGTAGGGCACCTCTGCTGGTCCCAGACATTCCTCTCCCCCCTCCATCTGGATTTAGATCCAAAAGACCAAAGAAAAGTTTGGACTCATAGAGTTTAAGCTGTAAGTAAGTGTGACATTCCATGACCTCATTTCTGATCATGGAACAGGCTTGTGCAGACATCAAGCTTGGCTTCCAATTCTCTGGCTTTGTGGAACTTGAGCCAACATGTCTTAGCCTTGCCCATGGTCTTACAGTGGTATCTCGGTTTAAGAACAGTCCAGTTTAAGAACAATTTGCTTTACAAAATCCGCAAAACCGGAAATAGTGTCTTGGTTTGAGAACTTTACCTCAGTCTAAGAATGGAATCCGAAAGGTGGAAGGGCACCGGCGGCGGGAGACCTCATTAGGGAAAGCATGCCTCGGTTTAAGAACAGTTTCGGTTTAAGAACAGACTTCTGGAATGGATTAGGTTCGTAAACCAAGGTACCACTGTAAATGAATCTGGATACAGCAACAATCAAAGGGGCAAATCAGTCTCCCATGGCAATCTTAATAATTCAGTTATGTGCTAATACAAGCTCTGTTGCAATGATTGTAGGAGTGTTAACCTTAATTTCTTCTTGCTTTGACATTTATTTTGAAGTGTGTTTTACTATGATTACTACTGGCCTGAGGTTTACTACTCTCCCATAGACTCCATTGCTTACCATTGGTCTGTTGAATTTATACCATTGCACATTAATGGAGATGTTTTAATTATCTTTTTATTGTTTTTAAATCATATTTTACTATTGTGTGGAGCCCCCTTGGCACTTCAACAAGAGGCACTTTATATATGGCAAAAAAATATGACCATGGAGGCTGTGTTCTGTCAACCACACACATGTTAAGTGCCATTGAATCAATTGGTCTTTGGGGCATAACAGTGATGGGACTGCAGCAGTGACAAGCAGTTACTCATGCTTATGCCCTCTTGATTTCAATAGCTCTAAGAGCAGATTTGAAGCAGATAGCTGAAAGAGGGGGATTTTCCATAAGTTCCTAAGGCTGGCCACTCAAGACACTACTAGGTCCTTGTGGCAAGTCCCTGATCACCAGCACTAACAAGTTTGTTCTCCAAGGAAAGTGTTTATGGTGCCTTGGATAAAAAATGGTAGAGAATGAAATCTGTGCTGATAGGAGGTCTCCAAGGTGCTTGTATGTCTCTCACATACAGTATTGAAGGAGTATAATCTGAGGACTTTCTAACTGTATGGTGGCATGTCTCAGTCTTAACAACTCTGTGAAGATTTTGGCTTTTTGCTGTTCTCCAAGTTAAGCAAATGCCATTCCCCATTCTGTCTACCAAGTTATTCAGTGCATATATTTGGTGCATGCATGGCTTGAGCTGTGCAAACAAAGGATTAATAAGAAATTCCAGTAGTTCCAACAGTAGAAGAGGAAAATTATTGAGTGTCACAGAAAGTGTGTCAAGTCAAGTGAACAATCTTCTTTTTAATTAAAAAAGAAAAAATATATATGCCTTGCCTCCGTTGGACACACTACCTGTCGTATGAGTTATTTTCATTTCCCCTTTCAGAATGACTTGGCTTTTAGCAACCAAATTCAATGGGATTTCAGAACTACCATGCCTGTGCTGTTCCCCATAAAACCTGTGTATTATATGTATGTGCATATATCTGTATATGTATAAGTACAATATTACAGAGATACAGCAAGTGTCCATTGGTCTCTCTTGCAAATGAAACTGGCCCTATCAGCTGATTGGCACTGACAACATAGCTTCAAAGAGGTTCCCTGTAGGTGCCAGTCAGCTGATTGGCAGTTACAGTGAGCTTCTGTGAAGTTGTCACCTGACATCATAATCGCTTGATATCATGACTGACAGGTGCGTGGCCCCTCCTACATGACAAAGTTGGCCTGTTAGCTGGATCCAGTTCCTGAGTCCTGTTTTAAGAGCTTCCCTGAATTTCCTATTGCTCAGGAAGTGGGGGATTTTATTTACAGATTAATCTAACTAAAGTGATGAGTGGGTTGTTGTTGTTTTTTAAATCAAACTTTATTAAATTATCAAGTTGTCTCTTGGGACCAATAACTCCTCCCAGTTGCACTGTATGAACCATTCACGTCCCTACCTTCCTTTTGGGAATCATGCCCTGCTGAAGTGGTTCTGCAGAATTGCAAATAAATCTCTTGGATAAGGGGCTGAGAAAGGGTGCTTCAGCTGGGAAAATACAGCAAGAGGGAAGAAGAAGAGAAGAAGAGTTTGGATTTTATATCCTGCTTTATCACTACTCGAAGCAGTCTCAAAGCAGCTAACATTCTCCTTTCCCTTCCTTTCCTCCCAAACAACAAACACTCTGTGAGGTGAGTGGGGCTGAGAGACTTCAAAGAAGTGTGACTGACCCAGCAGCTGCATGTGGAGGAGCGGGGAAGCAAACCCCAGATTACGAGACTACCGCTCTTAAGACCTGTATGAACCCATATTTCACTAACATTGCCCCCTCAGTCAGTCAGTGAACATATGGGAGGATTCATGTTCACACCCAATCTGTCTTTCCCATTGAATTCCTTTGGCAGTAAAGGGTACACACCACTATTGTGTCTTTAGCCCATCTCTACCACTCTTCCACTGGTCTCTTTGACTATCCTCCTTCCTGGCTTCCTGTGGGCTCTAAAGTCTCTAATTCTGTTCCCTAGAAGATGGAAGGTGCAGTGGTAGTTGCCCTTGAGAATAAGGCATGAGGCAGAAGCACAGCAACCGCTATTCCTTCCAGCTGCCTGGAGGCATTTAAAATCTGTGACATGTAAATAGCAAAAGTATTATGAACAAGCACATGATGCCCTGAGCCCGAAACTCATATAAGTGAAAAATACCTTGGTTTTTCCAACATCTTTCCAACAACTTTCATGAATATCCCCAAAATCTAAAGTAGGTTCTCCTCTCAGAAGGATAGGGTGTGCAGAGGATCTTTGGAAAAGTAGGGTTTAAATTTGAAACAAGGGAAGTGGTGCAATCTGCAATAAAATCTGAAATGCAGCTAGAAAATTGACATTGCCTAAATACCTAATGCTAACATCAAGTAATGGGAAAAAGTTTTTTGGTAGGATGACTGTGGTCATTGCACATAGATAAGACCAGAAGACAGCAGGAAGCAAATTTATTTGCTTCAAAGTCACATAGGTAGTCAGTGGCAGGGCTAACAATGAAAGTCACATCCGAGATCCATAATTGTTCCAGCCCTTAGCAACCCTACTTCTGGATGGAATTTAATGCAATCAATTTAAAAGGAAATGAGCAATGTGAAATCTTTTGTTGAGCGATAGAAAGCGTGCTCTGTGATAAGTGCAAAATAAAAGGCATGCAATATTTTTCTTACTAAAACACACAAATGAGTTTAAAAATGAAGTGCCTGAATTCCCTTTAGAGTATCTGTGCTGTTATCTCTATCTCCAAAATAAAATAAAATAAAAATCATTGCCACTGTATTGGATGTTTACAAATGGCTCATAGTATCCCTTGGACTGCAGCTAGCCATAATTTCTGAAAGACAGGGCAAAGCAAGCTAAAATGCAAGGCTGCTTTATCAGCATTGGAAGTTGCTATCAATTTCAAGTATAACTTTAAAAACATATAAAACATGCCATAGAAGTTGCCGTGCTTAAAAAATAGCATCCTGCCCTTTCCCCCCTTCTAAGCTTTATAAAGAGTTCAATATTTCACTTTAATATCTCTGTTGCTTACCATAAGATTGGGTGGGTGGGGAAAGTCAACCTTACTGGAACGATTTCTTTAATGTTCTTATTCGTCACTCTTTTATGATATTAAATATATGATGCATATATTGCTGATCGTGGCTACTGAGTTACACCAGAAAGGATACTTTTTGACTTGTTTGCTGCTTGTTACCTTTCTTCTCCCAAAGAGAAAAAGTATGGGTAAATAAAATAGGTTTCCTAAAGGTGTCTTTCCTAAAGGTAGTACAGTGGTACCTCAGTTTAAGAACAGTCCGGTTTAAGAATGACTCCGCAAAAGCAGAAATAGTGTCTTGGTTTGAGAACTCTTCCTTGGTCTAAGAACAGAATCCAAACAATGGAAGGGCATCGGCAGTGGAGCCTCTTTAGGGAAAGCGTGCCTCAGTTTAAGAATGGTTTTGGTTTAAGAATGGACTTCTGGAACGGATTAAGTTTGTAAACCGAGGTACCACTGTATAGATGTTATGTATTGTGAAGCTGTTGAGTGTTGGACTCTTGACTGCTGTATAGCATGTAGGATAGCATGTGTAATTTGGGCTCTGCAGACGATCCTGGGATCATTCTCTGGCACTCTTAGGTAGGGCTGGGAAATATTTCTGTCTGAAACCTTCGAAAGCTGCTTCTAGTCAGTGTAGACAATACTGAGCTAGATGGACCAGCAGTCTTACTCATCATAAGACAACTCCCTATATTATCCTATACACACATGGATCCTGTTCATACAGTTCAACTACCCTTTTTGGTAATGAACATGTATGTCCAATCTATGAAGTGCTGTTCAATCATTCAGTTTACAGACAGTGCATGGTGGGCGCTTGTGGGGGCTCTACACTGTGTGGTATCTATTCATTATCAGATGGCTCTGGGAGGAAAGCTTGTTAATAAATAAAAGATGAAGTTATAAAACAATGCTGTTACACTAGGTTATTAAACCAATGGCCCATCACGTAGTATGAAGCTTTGCAGATGTCTGATCATTGCTTTGCACATCATCAATATATTTACATCACAGATCAAAATAATACACAGACAGAGCTTCTCATAGTCATCTCAGTCATCGTTGTTTTCAGTGGAAGCAGCTGACAAGTTCAGCTGCAAAGTAAGGAGTCATAAATCACTGGATGAGTAACTTCCAAGTGTAGACCAGCCTTTAATTATCAAAGTCCAGGGGGAGAAATATGCAGCTCTGGACTCTGGTCAAAGTATGAAGCATGGTGGAAGGAAGTGTGAGTCACTTGTACTTCCACATCACCTCTGAAACCCCCTAGGTATCTTACTGTCGTCTTGGGACTCATAGAACGCTCATAGTTTGCAATATTGGTTCAGCATTTGTTCCTAAAGCAAATGCTCAGCAGAATGATCGTATCAAAGTTAATAGGTGGTTGGAGCACACATTCACTAAGCGTAAGAACATAAGAAGAGCCGTGCAGGATCAGGCCAATGGCCCATCCATTCCAGCATCCTGTTCTCATGCTGGTCAACCAGATATAATAATAATAATAATAATAATAATAATAATAATAATAATAATAATATTCTTATACCCCGCCCATCTGGCCGGGCCTCCCTAGCCACTCTGGGCGTCTCCCGACAGAATATTAAAACCACGATAAAACATCAAATATAAAAACTACCCCAAAACAGGGCTGCCTTCGGATGTCTTCTAAAAGTCAGATAGTTGTTTATTTCCTTGACATATGAAGGGAGGGTGTTCCACAGGGCGGGCGCCACTACCGAGAAGGCCCTCTGCTTGGTTCCCTATTACCTCACTTCTCGCAGTGAGGGAGCTGCCAGAAGGTGCCCGGCGCTGGACCTCAGTTTCTGGGCTGCCTTTGGAAAGCCCGCAAGCAGGATCAGAGCAGTGAGCACTTTCCCCACTTTTGATTCCCAGCAACTGGATTTCTACAGCATGCTGCCTCCAACAGAGAAGGTAGAACATAGACAGCATGGCCAGGAGCCATTCATTCATAGCTTTATCCTCTGTAAGTCTGTATAATTGCTTTTAAAAGCCATTCAAGTTGGTGACCATCACTACTCCTTATGGAAATGAGTTCTATAGTTTAACTATCTACTGTGTGAAAATGTACTTTCTTTTGTCTGTCCTGAATCTCCATCCACATCAGCCTTCCACAAGCCTTCTGCTTACTTCCAGATATTCTGGACTCTAAATCTTATCAGTGCCACTCAACATGGTCAATGGTCAGAGATCACTGGTGGGTATACCAGGTTGGGAAGGATGACCCAGCTTGTAAATCCATAGCTGGATAAATGTGGAAGCCTAAAACTCTCCATGTTCTGTGCATTATTTTTTATTTCAAGTTACTTCAGATTTTTCACATCTAAAATTTAGTGCAAGGGTTTCTGATTCCCCTAAGCAACTGTTAAGAATGGACTTTCCATGCAGTTTTTACGAAGCAGCAGAAAAAAACCCACACAACTGCAAGCAGAGGAACAAAGGTAGGGGCAATGCTTCTGGGCTGTAGATAATTCCTTCAATAATTGATTATTTGATGTAGTTTCTCCAGATGTGTTGGTTATTTCACTGTTACACTGTGTCTGTTGGCATAATAAACTAATTGAGCATTTGGATCACTACGGCTATGGCTGTGTACAGTACAGAACATCTCACCGTTTTGAATCCCAAATCCACCTGCAATTTTGAAATGACCCAAATGAGAATCTGAAGGCTGTTCAAAGTATTTTCATCAGTGACCCTCTTTATAGATTTTGGGCATTTGTGATACTTGCCCTGGGGAAAATGGTGCACTTTTCAAGCCCTGTCCTATAAGCAAAAGCAAAAGGCCATCCATTACGTTCTTCCTCCCTCTCTCAGGTTAATGACTTTATTAAATATTTAACGGGTTCTGTCTCTGGAGTGCCTACATAAGTGATTTTACATTATCTCATCCACTCCTGTCTCTGATTTCTTATAAAGTGTGTTGCCTCTGCCTGGCGTAACTCGGAGAAAATCATGATTGATTTGACAGCCATTAAGACAATGTTTAATATTAACCTTCATCGTCAGGAGGGGGGGATGATGATGTTGAAAGGGGGGGGGAGGTGGAAGGGTGAGGGGAGTAAAAGGCAGGATGCAGAGCAGATTTTCTTGTACTGAAAAATAGATTCTCTGGAGAGAAGGAACTGTATACACACACGCACACGCACCATCTCCCCAATATAATGTGGAAGACTGAATCTCCTCTAAGTGAAAAAGAACCGTGGATGCGTGGAAGGATGTTGAATTGGGTGTAAAGAACAAAAATACAGTGGTACCTCGAGTTAAGAACTTAATTAGTTCTGGAGGTCCGTTCTTAACCTGAAACTTAACCTGAGGTACCACTTTAGCTAATGGGGCCTCCCGCTGCTGCCACCGCACAATTTCTGTTCTCATCCTGAAGCAAAGTTCTTAACCCGAGGTACTATTTCTGGGTTTGCGGAGTCTGCAACCCGAAATGTCTGCAACCTGAGGTACCACTGTATATGCTTTTTGGTAGGGAAGGATAGAGCATCTGCTTTGCATGCAGAACGTCCCAGGTCCAGTCCCCAGCATCTTCAGATAGGCCTGGGAGAGAGAGAGCTGTCTGAAACCCGGAAGAGCCACTGCCAGGCAAAGCAGACAATACTGACTTGGATGGATCAATGGTCCAAGTCAATATAAGGCAACTTCCTTTGTTCTCTTATATGCAATGCATCATTATGATCTTCCCCGAACAAACCTAGTATTGTTTTTCACCCATAAAAACCCTATAAATATATGTACTAGATTCTTTGGATTTTGTATTTTCCTTCTCCTTCTTTTTATTATGATTATTAAAAACTATTGAGAGATCTCTTAGCAGGCTTAAGGTCTTTTTAAAAATGCTAAGTATGTAGCACTTTATGTCAGGTATTAATCTTGTTGGGGCGCAGGTGGCGCTGTGGGTTAAACCACAGAGCCTAGGACTTGCCGATCAGAAGGTCGGCGCTTCGAATCCCTGTGACAGGGTGAGCTCCCGTTGCCCGGTCCCTGTTCCTGCCAACCTAGCAGTTCGAAAGCACGTCAAAGTGCAAGTAGACAAATAGGTACCTCTCTGGTGGGAAGGTAAATGGTGTTTCCGTGTGCTGCTCTGGTTCACCAGAAGCGGCTTAGTCATGCTAGCCACATGACCCGGAAGCTGTATGCCGGCTCCCTCGGCCAATAAAGTGAGATGAGCGCTGCAACCCTAGAGTCGGCCACGACTGGCCTAATGGTCAGGGGTCCCTTTACCCTTTACCCTTTACCTTTATTAATCTTGTTGGCTTTAGGGTGGACACAAATTGCTGGCAGCATGCAGCAATCACCACTTGAAAAACTGAAGTATTCAGGAAAAAACCCACAGAATTCCTATTATATCAACCTCCTGTTCACGAAAGCTGTTTTCCTCACTTCACTCTGTGCAGCCAAAGGAGATGCAGGACAAACAGCATTCCCCAAATATCTGCACTGAGCAAAGGAAATTGCAACCAACTGTTAGTGCTGTCAGCCACACAATTCTCACTCCAGTAAGAAATTAGCAGTACAGGAAGTGACCATTTTAGGCATGTTCAATTGACATATGATCACTGTTGTGAGGGCCCTCTTGGACCCAGAAGAAGGCAGAATGAGGGCAGAATGGGGTTGGAACAAGGTATAATGGGAGTGGGGCGGAATGGGGGTGGGGTGGAACGGGACGGAAAGGGGTGGGACATGCTTATACATGCTCTGCTGACATGCGACCCCCACGTGAAATGGTCACCACTTGTATTAAACACCTGGGGTAGGGGTGAAATAGGCACTCTAATAAAATTGGTTAAGAGAGTTAAGGCTGAACATAGTTTATTAGGGCATTGGTTCCTACCACTACCACCAGTTATCCAGTGCCATGAGAGCAATGTAGATATCCTTAGCTGACTGTGTGTGTATGTGGCAGGAGAAATGGGAGAAAGAATGAGTGCTGTTATAGCCTTGGTCATTTGTTATCAGAGTAGATGGGCTTGCCTGAAAGTAACCTATCCTGATTAGTTCTAGGATAGATTCTTGGCAGGCACGTTCAACTCTAGAACCCAAGTCACAACCTTCTCCAAGCACAACTTGAGCCTAGTACTGATAGGGCTGCTGGAGTGGCTGATATGGAGTGGTTAAATGGTGGAACCTATGTTAGCAATGTCCATTCATTTCAGCAGGACTACTTTGAGTAGAGCTAGCATTGGAAGTGAGAGCTGGACCATAAAGAAGGCTGATCGCCGAAGAATTAATGCTTTTGAATTATGGTGCTGGAGGAGACTCCCATGGACTGCAAGAAGATCAAACCTCTCCATTCTGAAGGAAATCAGCCCTGAGTGCTCACTGGAAGGACAGATCGTGAAGCTGAGACTCCAATACTTTATCCACCTCATGAGAAGAGAAGACTCCCTGGAAAAGAACCTGATGTTGGGAAAGATGGAGGGCACAAGGAGAAGGGGACGACAGAGGACGAGATAGTTGGATAGTGTTCTCGAAGCTACCAGCATGAGTTTGACCAAATTGCGGGAGGAAGTGGAAGACAGAAGTGCCTGGCGTGCTCTGGTCCATGGGGTCACGAGAAGTTGGACACGACTAAACGACTAAACAACAACAACAAAGCATTGGCTTCAACCTTTAGTGTCTTTTCCCTTAGTCAAGACCTTGCGGTTTGCAGTGATGCAGCTCAAACAAAGGCTTACTTCCCATTTTGCTGTTTGTGGGGACGAGGCCATAATTTGGTGAGTATTCTGTTACTGATCCTGCTCTTCAGTTTTCCTGCATAAAGGAGAAGGTTGTTAACTAGTTTAAGTCTGTTGTATTGACAGGGCCTCAATTTCACAGTTCCTTTCTCCATCATTTGCTTAGTACAGATGAACAGACAGCAAAATTTTTCCTCTGTGTCCACCAGGGCAACCTCAGCTCTCACATATGTCTCCTGTCTGCAGTAAGTCCTGACCTGAGTCAAAAGAAATGCCTTCAGTCAGATACTTGCAGAGGGCCATTGTGCATTGAACGTCTTGATTTCATCTCTACACTTTTACTGCTGCCCGTCTATTCCTAAAGTTGTTCTCTTCGGAGACAGCAGGTTATCTTAGAGCTGAATGAGCCTATAGTCCAGAAATGTCCCCTGGTGCACCTGACTGTAGGCTGGAACCTTCAGGTCATGACAGAGAAGCTGGTAGAGAGACTGACTAAAGGATGCTGCACAGTTTGATGTCTCTGTGGATTCAGCCTTCTAAAATAATAGCAGGGAAAGGAAAGTTTGTGGACAACTTTCACTTGACGGATACACTGTGTCTTTGAAAAGTTTAAATATGAACTTAAATTGCTGTTTATATTTCTAATACAGATACCTTTGTAATCACATATTCAGCTTTGGGACATTGCAGTGTATTTTTCACATGTGCATATTTATTTTGAGAGTTTGGAAGATGAGTTATTCCCCCCCCCCAAAAAAAAATACGTAATTGAAAAGCATCTAGATCAGAGAAGGCTAACCTTTGTTTTGTCTTGAGGGCCAGATTCACTCATGGCCAACCCTCCAGGGAGGGTGGGGGGAGGGACTACATGTCAACAGTGGGTGTGATGAACCCATATTCTCAACTGTAAACACAAATGATGCATGCACACACATACCACACAGAAGTCTTTCTCAGCTGATCTGTGTAGATCAACCAAGGAAGGGTTATTGTGCCCCTTTTTATCATAATATGGTCACTCTGATGACTGGAGAGGGAGTTATTTGCATTCCCATCCAGGTGGCAGGCTGGAGGAGAGGCTTAAACCTCTTTGCCCATTACCACCCTCTTATTTCTTCTTTATGCCATTGACAACAAAATCAGTTGGGTCTTAGAAGGGTAGAAGAATTGATTGGGAGGCCACACCAGGCCCCAGAGTAGTGGTTGGCTATTCTGTTTTATTATATTTATTTTATAAATATTACATGATGAGGCCTGTGTGTCCAGACCTAGATGTTCAGGTTTGCGGGGTCATTTGCAGGGAACTTTCCCTTTCATAGCTTGAGTTTGGCCACCGTGGCCTACCTGGCAGTAGTCCCACAAGCAGCAGGCATACTGCAGCAGCTCATATGTATCTGATTCACACTCAGCCCTTCATAAAACCATCACAAGGATTTTTCCTTTGACTCCTCTGGGACTCCTCTGTAGTTAATGGTTTGATTAGCACAGGCAGTTCTCATTGATTGGCACTGGGGGTCTTTGGGTTTAATGTGTCTTCTGTAAATGGGGACATATGTTCAAATCAGCCCAAATTTTTAAAGCACTTACGCTGGCAGGAGTCCTGTTCGTTTTTATGGTGCTCCCGCTGACACAACCATTCTGAAGATTGGTTTCTAAGTCATCTAGGAGTTTCCAAAATCTTCTAATTCTGTCACTATTCATGATATATTATTTGTGGCTGTTCCTTTTAAGTACATAATCCTAGCTATATTATCATGAAAACGTCAAAAGGGAATAATTCAAAAACTGATTTAAAATATGAGATCCTCACTTGGGTCACTTAACATATTATAAAATGCAGAGATGTGTCTTCATGGTGCCCTTTAGTGCCCATTTAAAAGCATTCTTCTTCGTCACCCCTTTTGTCATTACTGTCATCGCACACCCACAATTCACAGGGAATTACCATTGATGTAAACCATGGAGATAACATTTACCATTTACTGGTCATTATTCTTTGGCTGATACATTGGAAGTTACAAGCAAATGGTCAAATGGGCTAGAAAATTAGGATTTGATGATGATAAATAAATAAATAAAAAGCCTTTCAGCGACAAGGTATGGGCAACATAGTATTTTATTTTATTTTTTTGAAAAGTTCGGGAGCTAGAGTGGTACAGGTTTTATTCAATATTTATCTTCATTTGTTGCTAACAGGAACAGGCGGTGGAAATCACAAAGGAGAGCTGCTGTCGATATGAATTTGAAGAGCAATTTTTCCAGCTTAAAACTTAAACACCAGCTAAGAAGAGGAAACACAAACAGAATGTAATTAGCATGTGCCCACAATGATATTAACAATTATTAAAGGGGAGAGGATGGAAGAGAGGTTATTGCAACTTTTTCCACCTGGTTACCAAAAATGAAAAGAAGAACATTAGCCAGTTTCGGGGGAAATAAATTTTGGTCCCTAATTTGTTTTCTTTTCAAATCTAAATTAATTTCATCCTCAGTAACATGGAATCTGAACTTTATTTCCCATCTCAGTGTAGATGTTCAGAGAGCATATGTTAGTGAACATTAACAGCCTGTCCGGATAGTTCGGAAGTATCAAAGATTCTACTTTTTTATCACTTAAATGGGATGTACACATTGTTTAGTTTGCTACAGGAGTGTCTCAGGATCCAGAACTGTGAAGACTGCAAGTGATGCTCATGTACCTAAATGTATGAATAAAACAGATTCCAGTGCCAAGTGTAAACACAGAGACTCTTCTTACCACCCTGGGAAACTCAGCAGGGCATTATTTATGATTGTAAGGTTTTTGTTTGTCTTATTCAAAGATGTTGTAATTTTGCAGCTAATGGAAGGACATGTTTGAAAAGTGCAGGCATCATTAATATGAGATAGGAGTCTTCAAGGAAAGAGCACTTAGAAGAAATCCTTTGGTGACAGGTGAGTTCCAAGCTTCTCTCTGAGTGACATTTTTTGTAGGGGGGGGGTGCATTGGTTCTGTTTGTGGGCCTAATAATATGTGTGATTCAGGGTTCCAAAGTGTGATATCAATAACCCCCCTCCCTCAAATCAAGTCATCCCTTCCCAGAGTCTCATGTTCACACTGTTGCTCTGTTTCTATGTTAAATTTCCTACATATCCGTATGTTTCTCTAGACCCATGGGCTTTGAAAGAAGTGAAGCTGTCCAAAATGTTGTCTGCAGAGCACTGGAGAGGTCTGAGTTGTTTTTGCTTTGTTAAAAAACCGCATCTCTTGCTGTGCTTTAAGTTAAAAACTTCAGTTGAGTTTCTGTTAAAAAAATCTTAATTTTTTTTAGAGCATCTAAAAACATTTTAAAGCAACCACATACCCTCACAATTACTAATTTCAAGGTTTCCAAGGCCGGTCCTTTCAACCATTCATTACAAATTGCATACCAAATTTGCTTATCAGGAAAAATTCACACAAAAATGCTGATGAAGTTTCATTTTGTAAAAAGTACATTTGTGAATGGTTGCAGAAATCTGGAGAACTGAATTTTGGGTTGGAAACATGAGGAACTAAGAGAACTGAAATGGGCAGATCCTTCCATCCCTACTTCTGAGTAGACCTATATAGGATTACACTGGTAGTTCTGTCTGTTTTGTTAACTGTGTTGTTTTTGTTATTATCAAGCATTGCTTTTATTCTGATTGTGAGCTGTCTTTATTTTTTTCTTTGGGAAAAAAATGCAAATAACAACTTTTTATTCCATAATTTAGTAATCCTCACAGGTAGCTGCACAGCGTGATGTGCTACAATATATATGTGAGGGAATTTTTCAACTGAAATCATTTTGCCAAACTAGGCTAAAAAAGCAACAGAGAAAAGCTGAATACTAAGTAGTGGGCTCTGCACTGCTGCAGTTTCCCAAATCATCGCTCTAGACGGACGCATCTAGAGAGAGACAGAAGAGCTGTCAATACTTTTATGTGTGCCTTTGTTAAAGGGCCGTATAGACTAATTAGGATGCTTCACGATTTCCAGTCCTTAAGTGCAAAGTGATGTAGAAATGCAAAAGGGCATAAAGTAAAAGGCAGAAGCTATTTGCCCAGCTGCCGGCTGCTCAGAGTCTGCTGGTGCAAGCTTATTTGCCCAGCTGGTGTTTGCTTCCTATCACCATGCTCAGAGAAGCATAGGACAAAGGCAAGACTTGCAGGCGAGGGTCCAATTGCTTCAGAGCAATGGCCTAAATGTGTTCCAAACCAAGATTCAGCCTAAATGATAACATTGCTGGGGGCAGATGCATTTGGAAACACTTTAAAGCGCTTGCTCATGCACACCAGCTTCTGAACAGCGAGAGCTGCATAATGGGAAAAGCACTCTCCTATCTACAGAAACATGTGACTGACTGGTTGCAATAAGACTTTCTAGGTGGCGAGTTTCCAGGACTTTCCCAAATATTCCACACAGCTTGGTTTGACATCTCAGAAGCCTGAAGGATATGCTTTTCAGTTGTGCCAAATTATATCCTGGCCTTTCTTTCAATTGACTCTTCTCAGAAAGAGGTTGTCGGGGGGGGGGGGGCAGTATTGTACTGGTCCAACCAGGGAAATAAAGCATGTTTTGTCAGTAGGCAACCAGACCCAGGGTCTGGAAAGTCAGAAAATTCCAGATCTGCTAAGGATCCACCTCCTAACCAGCAAGTTTTGACCTGGCTCCACAGGGTAACCTTTAGAACAACCCCCTCCTCCGGTTCATTGTGGTCTTGCTGAATGCAAATAACGCCACCGCCCCATCAGCTGGGGGGAAAACCTCTATTCTTTTTACAGTTAAATTTGTATGCCCACTTGGTTTTCTTACATCATTATGTGACTAGGTCTGAGCATTATGCAGCCACCCAAACAGCCTGTTACGAAAGCCACAGGATGCCTTGAGAGAGGTACCTTAGAATGAGGAGCTTGATTTCCTGACTGAAAGGAGTGTCAACATTTTCTGTGTAGACGTTCTCTGTGTTCTAACTATGTTATTTCCATAACATTTGACACCTTCCCATTCCACCACAGCTAAAACAAAATAAAATGGTGGCAGTGGGGACCTACAGATAAGAACAGAACCATTGCTTTAAGCATGCGCATGTGTGCACACACAAACACACACACAAGCAAAAGACAAATGGCTTTAAAGGTAAAGAGTAGCACATTGAATGTTCTTTTATTGCAACTTGTAAGCTGCTGTGATTATTGCTGATAGAAGAGCAATATTTTTTTCTAAACAAACAACCAGATATTGTGTAGATGGTGCAGTATTCATATTCTTTGTAGTGAGGAACAGATGTTCTTCAAATACATGTGTGGATTTCCTGACTTCTGAATGCTCCCCTGAACTAATACATTAGAACTTGCAGCTATGAAGTTCATATGCATAATTGCACTTTGTAAGGCATAAATGCTTCTAATATGCAAATCTCGTATCATTATCATAAATATTCATGTCAACAGCCAAGATAGCCCCCCCCTTTTTAACATAACTTCATTTAGTGTGGAAAACTAAAATGCAGTTCTTTCACTTCTTTATGTTTTTATGTTCATTAAATGACGCATAATAATTTTCATGTAACACCAATACCAAAAAGAGGCTTTGTCCTACATATAGTGTTAGTTGTCATAGGTACACACCCCACCTGTTTTGGATATGTTAGCATACACTTACATGCCCAGGTCTCAATCTCCTGAACCCTGATTGTTCAATGTTTGAAGAATCACAGCTAAATGTGCATACTGGTTCCCTTGAAAAGAATAATTGAGGATCGAGGACCCAGCTCTGAAAGGCACATGAAGCAATAGACTTAGTAGGCCTTCATCTGATGCAGCAGGTGTCTTCTAATGTTCTTCTAAGTGCATGAACCCTGGGGACACTGCAAGAATGCTATAATGTTACAAGTTGGGGGTGCAAATGTGAAAACCGTAACTGTTTTGGCTGATGGCCTGCCCAGGCAAGGAGGAGCTATTCTGGCAGCAGAATCTTGCTGTCAGTTGGTCTGGAAAAAGGCAACAAGACTGCCTGGCCTGTTCTGTACAACCTTTGAGATCAGGATTATAGACAGTATTTGGCGGAATAAGTTCATGAGCAGAGCAACTTCCACTTCTGCAATGGGACTTTCCTTCCTCTTTCCAACCCTGCACTGTCCCCGAATCTGGGTCTGCATGTTGAGCTACGATGGCCACTTGAAAACACTACTTGGGCAGAAGGTGGAAGCTTTTAAAATCACAGGCCACCCACAACCAGTAGCATTTGTTGGGGGGAGGCACTTAGCATATCTCCCAATGCTGACATCACTGCGGTTTACAAGAAGGTAGAGGAGGAAGGAAGTGAGGTTGATGTGGTGTGAACACACTGGCATGAGCACCAGTTTGGCTGTACCGGTGTGTTTGCACTGTGCCAACCTTACTCAACCCTGCCAGCACCAGCAGTGTCAGTAGTGGGAGGTCATGTAAGTGCCAGGACCTTACCCTGACGACAGTGCTAGCTGCAACCCAACATGGAAACCCTATGCATAATCCTACTAAATCTAGTTGGTTTAATAGCAGTACTAGGCTTGCAAGATCTTGTGAAGATCTTCCTGAAATCTCAAAAATGCCATCTAAGAAGAGGAAAAGAATTCCTGCAGCAGGGCACTTTCCCTCCCCTCCCCTTCTTGAATGTACACTCTGTAAAATGGAAGACCCTGCAGTATGAGTAGACCAGCCTTATAGCACACAGTCAACCCAAGTGGAGGTGACGATCTTCTTGTCATTGCCCCAGTCCCATCCTTGAAACTACAGTCTGTAAAGAGGAAAGAAGGAGACACTCTAAGCCAAACAGGAGGAGAGAACTGCCTTCTACTGAGCTCATTCACAGGGCTGTCTTAAGCATATGCAGCACCGGGGTGCAAAGTGTTGATTTTGCAGTGTCCCGTGCACAGCGGAATGATGAGGAATACGTGCACATACTCTATATTGTTTTATTTACATTTCAAAGCTGGTAGATTACAGAAAAACATCTTGCCTCTGCCGGAGCAGAGAAGGCATCCTCTCTCCTCTGAAGCACGGAGAGAAACACTGAAAAACAGGAAACCAGTCTACGTCACATCCAGTCTCCTTTCCCGTGAGAAACCCAACAGCAATGCTGTCTGTGGAATGTAAACACCTGTCTCGTGACAAGCACTTCGCTGTACAGTGAAGAGAGCAGAAACCAACACAAAGATCCACCCAGCGCCCCTAGGTTGCCCAGAGTTGTAGACCTTTTTTAAGGGGGGGACCCCAAAGTTATTGGCTTCTTGTTTTAAGGAAATAGTTGTTTACCTTTAGAATGGTTGTGGGACACAGGGACTCACAGCGCCAACCAAAAGGGCTGCCAGTGCCCCACGCACAGGGGCGTACAAAGGGGGGTACAGGTTCCATGCTGGGGGGGGGACACAAAATGTCAATATTTATTCTTGCCATCTCATTTTTGACCACATCCAGCTTACCAAGGTTTATGGTTCTTGCTTTCCAGGTTCCTATGCAATATTTTTCTTTAGAGCATTGGACTTTCCTTTCGCTTCCAGGCATATCCACAACTGAGCATCCTTTCGGCTTTGGCCCAGCCGCTTCATCAGCTCTGAATCTACTTGTACTTGTCCTCTGCTCTTCCTCAGTGGCATGATGGACGCCTTCCAACCTGAGGGGCTCATCTTCCAGCATCATAACTTTTATATGCCTGTTGTTTTTGTCCATGGAATATTCTTGGCAGGGATACTGGAGTGGCTTGCTGGTTCCTGCTCCAGGGGGATCACGTTAGGTCAAAACTCTCCACTATGACCTGTCTATCTTGGGTGGCTCTTCACGGCATAGCTCATAGCTTCTCTGAGTTATTCAAGCCCCTTTGCCACCGCAAGGCAGTGATCCCCGATGCTTTTTAACATCTTTATGCGCCCCCTCGCCCAGCTTGTCCGGAGTTTTGGGCTGGGCTGCCATCAGTATGCTGATGACACCCAACTCTATTTGTTGATGGACGGCCACCCGGACTCGGCCCCAGACACACTGATCAGATGCTTGGAGGCTGTGGCTGGATGGTTACGTGGGAGCCGGTTGAAGTTAAACCCTTCGAAGACAGAGGTCCTCTGGCTGGGACGGGATGACATGGGACTGAGGGGGCAACTCCCATCTCTTGCGGGGGTGCAATTAGTGCCAGCACCGTCCGTTAAGAGTTTGGGTGTAATCTTCGATACCTCCCTCTCCATGGAGGCGCAGATTGCAGCTATAACAAAGGCGGCATTTTTTCATCTCCGCCAAGCTAAGCAGTTGGCTCCTTACCTCTCTCGCCCTGACCTAGCCACTGTGATCCACGCGATGGTCACCTCCAGACTGGATTATTGTAACTCGCTCTATGTGGGGCTGCCCTTGAGACTGACCCAGAAACTCCAGCGGGTGCTGAATGCCGCAGCGAGACTCCTTACGGGGTCTTTGCTTAGAGATCACATTCATCCGGTGCTATACAAGCTGCACTGGCTCCCGGTAGAGTACAGGATCAGGTTTAAGGTGCTGGTTTTAACCTTCAAAGCCCTATACGGCCTAGGGCCCTCATACCTATGGGACCGCCTCTCCTGGTATGCCCCACAGAGGAACTTACGGTCTTCAAATAAAAACACCTTGAAGGTCCCAAGCCACAGAGAGGTTAGGCTGGCCTCAACTAGAGCCAGGGCTTTTTCGGCTGCGGCTCCAACCTGGTGGAACGCTCTGTCACAAGAGACAAGGGCCCTGCAGGACTTGACATCTTTCCGCAGGGCCTGCAAGACAGAGCTGTTCCACCTGGCCTTTGGTCAGGGCGCAGCCTGACTCCCTCCTTTGGCAATCTTTACAAGACTTTAGTTTATGGTTGCCATCAATTTTGATTTTAATTCATTTTTATAATGTTTTATAATGTTGTACTGTTTTAGTGTTGTTAGCCGCCCTGAGCCCGGCTTCGGCTGGGGAGGGCGGGATATAAATAAAATTTTTATTATTATTATTATTATTATTATTATTATTATTATTATTATCCATGAAGGATGGGAAATGATATACCGGTACTTAATATGAGGCTTCTATTTGTGGTATCTGATCTATGATGGTTCCTTAGTGCATACAAGGCATGAATATGCATGTTTTGACAGGGCCTTATAATGCTGAGCAATGCTGGATATGGAGTTGATATGGCACCAGTCAAAAGACCTTAGTTTTCCCAACCCTGACTCTGAATAATAATAATAATAATAATAATAATAATAATAATAATAATTTATTATTTATACCCCACCCATCTGGCTGAGTTTCTCCAGCCACTCTGGGAGGCTCCCAATCAAGTGTTAAAAACAGTACAGCATTAAACATTAAAAACTTCCCTAAACAGGGCTGCCTTCAGATGTCTTTTAAAGATAGGATAGCTGCTTATTTCCTTCACATTTGAAGGGATGGTGTTCCACAGGGTGGGCGCTACTACCGAGAAGGCCCCCTGTCTGTTTCTTAGAATTTGCTTGCTCTGAACATTTGTTTATATGTAAGTAAGGTATAAAACCTAATGCTGGGGTGGGCTTTGCTAACAGGGCACCCTGAGTGAGTACAAAATTTGGTGCCCTAAATATTTCTTATTTTCACAATAATGCCTTTTGGTATGGCTGCTTTTTAAATGGATCTTCTTGGCAGGTACCTGTATAAATATCATTATTATTATTATTATTATTATTATTATTATTATTATTAGTGCTCCCTCAATTCAGTACCCCATGCGGGGGAACTGCCCGCACTGCCCAGAATCCAGCACTGATGCAATGATTATATATATTTAAACTGTGCCATTATTCTTCCTATTGCTACTTGCAATTAAATCTTGTTCACGTTAATGGAACTTCCACACATTGATGGTGAACAGAATTATAAGCTTAGGTTTTGATACTCCTAGCCCAGTTCTGTACACATTTACTGTAAGTCCTGCTGTGGTCAATGCAGCTTATTCCCGCGTTTAGTATGTATAGAATTGCAGTGTAGTCTAAGTATGTTTATGTAGATACAATCAATTTGACTTACTTTCAAATAAATGCGATTAACATTGGGGTTTTAAGTGTCTTTTAGCCATTTGTAATCCATTACCTACCTAATAACCATTTGACTCATGTCAAAACTTTGCTGATCTGTTCCTTTTGTGCTGACTCTTGTCAGATACAAACCATTAGCTGGCATAATAAAGATTAGCTGTTTGCTGGTCATTTCTGAGAGGAATTATAATGTTCCACACTATTGGAATTATTTCTTAGAAATGTGTACGGTTATAGGGAATTGTTTGCATACTTTTTACTTCTCTGGAGTATTTTAAACATTACTTGCTATTAAAATATTCTAAAAATAAAAGCAATTGATTTGAGAACTTACAGTACAAACTCATATATGCCTTTTTAGACGTATGTTTCCTTTCAAAGAGACTTATGCGCAGGTAAGTGAGTGACTGCAGTGAAAATTGAATAATAAACAATAAAGTATAATGGCAAGAGAGGCTTTCTTGCTTATTTCTGAAGCTTTAAAGCAAAGAAATAGATTTAGAATGGTTGCTTAAAGATTTGACTTTTGTGGTTAAGGTTAGGCATGTTAATATTCCAGGATTCTACAGTTCTATCACATAAGTAGAACTGAACTACCTACAGTACAATACAGAAAGCATAATTCAGCACCATTATTATTATTATTATTAAAAACTATTCTTACTTTTGAGGAAATAAGCTTTGGAATAAATGTTTGAGGAATTTTCAGAAGCCAAACACAATATTTCCACAATATTTCTAGTTGAAATTTGGTCTTTAGTGGCCTCCATAACCTCTGAGCTTCATACCCCTCAAGAAAATGCAGAACATATCAGCAGAACAGTCAAAAGAAGTATTTGGAAATCCAGTCTTCCTTGGTGCAAAATGTGAGCTACATTGGTGCAGAATGAGGGCACAGATGAGAGAACATCACCTTCCCAAAGGCATCTGATTGAGTTCTGTTGGATAACACAATGCTGGGTTAGATGAACACATGAACTTTGAAAGCTGACTTATATTGTCTAGCTCAATATTGTTTACACTGATATACAGCAGTTCTTCAGGGTTTTAGACAGGAGCATTTCTTTGTCCTACCTGGAGATACCAGAGATTGAACCTGAGACTCTCTGAATGTAAAGCACATGCTCTGCCACTGAGTTACACTTCCTCCACAAGACTGATCATTCAGCAAGATCATTACTGTGGTTTTAATTTTGATTTGCCTATATAAACTGCAGTATCTGGAACTATGCAGCCTATATCAACAAATACATGGCTCCTATGTGACATTGCTATTACAACATGCTGTGTGTTGCTCTCTGGTCCAGCTAGTTTACTCAGAAGATGCTATGGAATGGTTGAGTCTTCTCACTCACCTTGCAGGAAATGAGAAGCCTCAAAGTGCTTCTCAGTCTGGCTCCCTCTCTCTGCTCCCATGAATTAAATGTAAATGAAAATTCAGTTTCACTACAGTGTTCTGGTTAATCGTAAAGATTGGGGGATCAGGATCAGACTATAAGGGCTGTTGCCAATTGTTGAATGGGAATTTCTATCAGGGTGGGATGGGGGGATAATAACATGAAATGCAAGTATATATGATGAATTTTTAAATGTTTGAAGAAAACAAATATGGAGAAGCTTTTCCCAGTTGTCTGAAATGACTTTTTGATGTTTTTCAATATCATTTTTCAATTTCCAGTTAAGTCTTATACACCTTTTCAACATGGCTCTGCAAGGCTAAAATCAATACATTCGTCAGAATATTTATCTTCTGAAAGGTCTTCCTGAGTACTTTCCCCATCATCATTTTGACGCATGTCAGTATTTTGCTGATAAGTTGTTTTCTTGCTGCTTTCCTATCGGATGAAAGGCATTAGCAGGCCCACAATACATTAGTTGCTGTTGCTTGCTGGTCAGGTCTGCGTTCTGCCCTTATAGGCATAGAGAGACAGAATTCCTAATGAAAAGAAAAGAGTGGTTATTGAGCAGTTGTGAAAATTGAGATGTTGGAAATGTGCCCTGTGCTTTGTGAGGGACAATTATGTGTCACACAAATGCATTGCTTGATTACAGTCTGCGTATGTAAGTTTTCAGTTGATTTCGCAGCCATCAAGCAGTAAATGCACATGTGTGAATGTGCCAAAATGTCAAGGTTGGATGAAATTGCCTAATATTTCCACAGATTCACCAGCAAACCAGTGGATTTCTCTCCCATCTACCCACAATATGGAAAGAATTCTATTTGTTTCTTGCCCCTAATCCAGGGGGTTTGGAAAATGAATGGTGGGGGCACCATCATTCCCACACATTTCTAAAGCATACTTCTCACCTAAGCCCAATGCATTTTGTTCCCAAAGATGCAGGATAATATGCTCTTCTCAGTCCAGGTAAGAAGATGACTAGATTGGTAGGTTGGAATCATACTTCAGTACCTGGTGATGTGAAGGTAGCAATTTGGTATAGGGGGTACTCAGTAGACTACACACATCTCTGACTGCTGACACAAGCAAATGTGCTGGTGGCTCAGGAGGTGCTGCAACAGCTGCCCCTCATCATCTGCTACCTGAGGTGGCTGCCTCAATGTGCCTAATGTTTGGGTGGGCCCTGCCCCTTTTGCTTTAATTCAGGACCGTTCACAGCAGTAGCACTGATTATCACCAGGACTTATTTCAGCAGGAACTCACTGGAACTCAGTTCTGGCACCTCTCTGGTGGGTGCCATTGCCATTCTAAGAGAACGAGGGAGGTGTTCATGAAGAGTTCCACCACCTTTTTCTTTTTTTTAAATGACACTAATTATCACCAGGATAACAACTCTGCAGGGTCACTCTACAGTGTGTCAGGGTGACGGTGGGTGGGGGGAGGAGTTAAGGCAAAGAAAATAATCCACAGTGCTGGGAGTAGAAGAAGATAAGAGTTTGGATTTGAGATCCTGCTTTATCACTACCCTAAGGAGTCTCAAAGCGGCTAACAATCTCCTTTCTCCCCCCCCCCCCACAACAAACACTCTGTGAGGTGAGTGAGGCTGAGAGACTTCAGAGAAGTGTGACTAGCCCAAGGTCACCCAGCAGCTGCATGTGGAGGAGCAGGAAACCAAACCCAGTTCACCAGATTACGAGTCCACTGCTGTTAACCACTACACCATGCTGGCTCCAGTGTTCTGCCCTGAATTAAAGATAAATAAATGGGGAAGGTGTTTTGGAATGGAGTGAGAGGCCTTTGAGTGGCTTGGATACTGATCTGAGCTGCAGAAGGATATAGAAGATGCAAAGGGGTCTTAAAAACTCAGCTCTCCTCCCAGAACTCCAGGGAGTTCATGTCTGAGGCAGGCTGTGCTGAACTCCCATGAGACCACTACTACAGAAAGAATTTTACAATTGATGCTTTTCACAGAATCACAAGAACATAAGAACTCTGTTGAATCAGATCACAGGCCCATCTAGTCCAGCATTATGTTATCACATTGGCCAGTCAGATGCCTATGGGAACAGGGTTTTTCTCACTCATGATCTGCAGCAACTGGTATTCAAGGACATCCTGCCCCTGATATTGGAGGTAATATAGCCATCATGATTAGATGCCACTATAGACTTATCCTCTAGAAATCTAATCACCTTTTAGAGCCACCCTGGTGGGTGACCAACAGTTAGCAATATAATAATAATAACCTGAGATCTAAGTCCTAGCTATGAATTATATATGGCAGGGTTAGAATGGGGTTAAGACTCTGCCAGGATGTGGTGGTTTGTTTGTTTTTTAAGTATTTGCATACCCTCCAGGTGTCCTGATTTTCCAGGAACAGTCCCAGAATTACGAAAGCCATCCCAGCTTCCGATTTGATCCTGGAATGTCTCTATTTCCTCTGCCAGTGCTGCTGCCTCCAAGCTTGAGAAGTAGGAGAGCCGGTGCTTGTCTCAAGTGACAGCAGAAAGAGGGAACATCCTGGTGCCTATCCATGGCTGCTGCTGGCCTCCTCCCTTGGGCAGCTTGTAGTGGCTGCTGGAGAGCAGGCGAAGAGGAAGAGAAGCTGCCTCCGCCAAGACCCAGCCCCGTATGATGCTCCAGCTCTGAGGGGCAGGCAGAGGGTAGGGGCACCCTGGGCAGGAGGAGAGGGGAAGCAGAGGGGAGCTCAAGGAGTCTTGGTTTTTTTAAAAATAAATAAATAAATTTCTTCTAATCTTGCTCTTTTCGAAAAAGAATAAAGTCAAATCAGGATTAAGGGTTTTTCTTAGGTTGGTGGAGGGCATGTGGGCTGTGTCCCATTGGGGAAGTGGGGTGGGATTCACCCTTCCTCTGAGAGGAAATGCTCTGCGGTGGGGAGGGGACAAAAATTGGTGATCGAGGAGAGTCAGTTGCAGGAGTGAGAAATGTCTCTATTTTCATTTGAGGAGTGTTGGAGGGTAGGTATTTAAAAATTAAATCTCAGCCCTTGTTAACCTCTGTGGATGCTTTGTACATGTAGCAGGCCTCATGGCAATCTGGGTTTCTGGAAAAAGGAAGTTGTTTTGTGACATGGCATGAGCCACACTGAGTTCTTTCTCCTGCAAATATATGAAAATGCTAACGGTAGGTATTAGTTGCACTTGTGGCATAATCCATGTAGCTCAGCTTTTAGGTTTGTTTTGAAAAAAACCACACATAATACAACCAAATGATCATTAAAAGCAAAAAGCATTATCGTCATTTAAATGGAAACAAGAAGAATGAATAAACAAGGGATATGAAGTTCATTATTTCACTTTGCAAATCAGCAACTCTGGGGAAATTTCCATTTTAATGTACTGTTTGTTTTAACAGAATGACTAAAAGGTTAAAATCACATATATCCTGTGGATAATGTAAACATACATTTTCCCTTCCTTTTTAATTACCTAAACAGAAGTTTGTGCACCAGAGACGTCTTAAAACCACATTTCCAAACAGCACCATTATTCATCTGAGTGCTCTCCACATGGATTTGTGAAGATATTCTAGGACCACTAAGACAGCCATGATTTCAAAGACAAGGAAGGCTCTGCTTAGGTTAAAGAGGCAGTATAATACTTGCTTTGTTTTTTGCAATTTTGAACTTATAACCATACCCTATAATGTTACAGTGATGTCCATTTTTGCTGTTTATTACCTTGTTGTCTTTTATAAACATGCCGTTCACAGATCCTTGTGGGGTGTTAAGAAATAAACATTTGGCTTCATAGCCAACTTGATGAGGAACACACAAAAATAATTTTTATTCACCTGTGATATATCCTAATAGTGAAGCCAGGTGTGGACTATGACAGTTGTGGATCTGAAAGATGGTACTGAGGACAATGAGAAAAGTATCAACATGCTTGGGGAACCCCAGATTTGCATAAATATACATGGGGGAAGAGCTAAGCATGAACACCCGTCTAAGAAAAGAGGAATGGAATGGAGAATCCAAAAACAGGGAGTCACTACACTGTGACATTTTGATGCAGGTCCCACTTGCCTATACTATATTGTCTTGCCAACTACAACTGGAATATATTTGGAAATATATATGGTAGAGGTATAAAAAACTAAACCACAGAGTCTTCCCCCTTTCTTAGGGCATTGAGCGCAGGTTTTCTGTAATGCATAAAAACACAGTGCCTTGACTGGTAAAGAGAAACTGGTTCAATAGGTTGCCCAGCAATGCAAAAAGGGGTTCCGAGCAGTGACAAATTGATTTCGCAAGGGAATAGGATCAAAGATGCCCTTCATTACAGAATTAGAGTGTTCTGCTAAGAGAGACTGACGTTCTTTGGCTCCGCTGCGGTGTCAGACTACACTATAAACATGTTAGTGTCCAGATTGCGAATTGCTTGCCACAGAGATGAATGTTCGTCACCATCACTGGGAGACAGTTGTCACAGTCTCATGTAGGCCTGTTTATCATTCACGCGGTCACTTCCATTACCATTGCTCAAGCTGCGCTGACCCACTATTAGTGGCTCTAATTTAATTTCCCCCACCCGTGTCATGGGTTATTTCTCCCATTACTTGGAAGATTTAATTTACAGGGTAAACTCCATCACTTGTGAGAAAGAATTTTTGACGAGGACCAAGTACTTTTGGAAGATTAACATTACACTGCCTATTCATCTTAGGCACTGTTCAGGGCTATGGTTTAAATACCTCTGTGAATGGTAATGTATTCATTGTCCGCTTGCATGTTACACAATGGGTTATTTTCCTCATTCAAAATGAATTAGCTGCAAAGAAGATTCAACGTGCTGCTTTATTAAAAGAACAGTTTTTTGTGGTTCTAAGTTATTTATTTATATAAAAAATATTCATATTCCTATGGAAAATGTAACTTGAAAAGAGACATTGCGCAGACCTTTGTAAACCAAGAAAACTTTAATGAAAATATATTTTTTTAAAAAGTATATCAGCTTATGGCAATTATATACAAAACCATGGAATAATAGCAATGTGAAACAAAGTCGGATGTCACCTAACCGTTATGGAAATATGTATTCTTAATTACTTTCAGCAAGCATTTAAAGGTTGAAAAAGAAGAAAATTCAAATATTTAGCATAGTGCCTGTATCTTGGGGAATACATTTTCTGTGAACCACTTAAAAGATTACTAGTGTAGTAGTGAAAGAATCTAGGGGTCTTAGTAGGCCACAAGCTGTACATGAGTCAACAGTGTGATGCAACAGCAAAAAAAAAATTCTAATTCTATTCTAGGGTGCATCAACGAAAGTAGTGTCCAGATCAAGGGAAGTAATAGTCCCAATGTGTTCTGCCTTAGTCAGACTACACCTGGAATACTGTGTTCAGTTTTGGGTGCTACAATTCAAGAAGGATATTGACAGACTGGTATGTGTGCAGAGGAGAGCAACCAAGATGTTCAAGGGTCTGCAAGCCAAGTCTTATGAGGAACAGTTGAAGGAGCTGGGCATGTTTAGCCTGAAAAGAGGTGACTGAGAGGAGATATGATAGCCATCTTCAAATATATTAAGGGCTGTCCCATGGCAGATGGAGCAAGCTTGTTTTCTCCTGACTAAACATCAGAAAGAACTTTTTGACAGTACGAACTGTTCAACAGTAGAACAGATGCCCATGAGAAGTGGTGGGCTCTCCTTCTTTGAAGGTTTTTAAGCAGAGGTTAATTCTAAGGGCAGTGATGCTGGGCATGTAAGAAAACCTGCCCATGTGTCAAGCTTTGCATCTAAGCTTTCGGCTGCTCCATCTTCAAAGTAAGCACACCAGTACAGCATTTATATGGGGCAAGGACCACTGGACTACTAATGATGTACACACAGCTGAGGTAGACTGCCAGTTTCAGTCAGATGCCAGGTTTGTTAATGCTACACACCCAAGCTTTTTTGTATGGACCTATTCTTGGATCAGGATGAGAAGTGTATCCACTAAAGGCACATTGCCTCTCTGCATCGCCCTAACAACAGCTTGTCATTTGGTGGTATGGCACTCTGAACCTTTCTGCTTTTGTTTACCACATCTGTTTCCCTCCCCTTCCTCAAATGAAACACACACACGAGGCAGCCCAATCCAACACATATATTCTTAGATGAATGTCCCTTTGAGTTCAGTGAGAATTACTTCCAGGACCATGCATGGATACAGGATTGCAGTCTAAGTTGCCCAAGGCCATCTTTTGAGCCTCATACTTGAGAGAGGGTCTGAAGCTGGACTTCCACCACCTCCAGCCGTGCTGAATCTTCCAGTACTGACTTAAGTGCAGTGGCTTATAGAATTGGGTCATTAGTTAATTAACTGTGTTGGTGAAGCTGATGAATTTTAATCAGTTAAAATTCTGCAGAATGTCAATACTGCAGAATGTCATTACAGCCCCTGGGACTTCCTTTCAGAGACTTTCACACAGTCAGGAACTTATTCTCTTCTTCTTCTCCAGTCCTTGTACCTATAGGGAAATTGTAATGATGTAGCAGCAACAGACCTCTTCATGTTGTGTCAATAAAATGTGTCTACAGAAACAATAGACTCCTGCTCATTCCTGCTTCATGACGCAAGTAAAATCTAGTAAAATCTAAGCGAATAGAGCAAAAGGTTTGGGTTTATTAAATATGTATTGTTTCCCACTACAATAATTGCAAATAAAGTAAAATAAGAAAATACAATAAAAATAACTGGAGCACGTCAGAAATATATTCAGAATGCAATATTATAAAAGGATTCATCCCCATCATAACCAGTCTAAGATGACCACAAAAACGAAACAGAGAAAACGAAAATGCCTTCTCCTGGTTTTCCTGCCAGACTAGCCTCTCTAGGGAGAGCATTTCATAGATGGGAGACTACCACAGAAAAGGCGTGTATTCTCACTGCCACACTCTAGACCCCCTTCAGGTAAACCTGATGAACTCAGGTACTGGGTAGGTTCATCTAGGGAAAGGTGGTACTTTAGAGAGAAAATGGTTGCTCTCTGACCTGTATTTCTCTCATCGAGTCAGCATTTAGCTTCTATTTCTTTCCAAATGTCATAGGTTAGAATCCAATACCTACTTACCTAGGAATAGAGAGAAATTCACTTCAGTTCACATTTAAAAGCAGATGTACCTAATTAAAAAGCAAACATACCTAATCTGCACTTTCAGAAGCAATGTGTAAACTGAAACACAGCCATTCTTCAAAATTAGCACTTTTCTGAATTTTGCAATGCAGTTCTTCAGCCATGTACTGTAATCTGTGCAAAACTGTATATGCTACAGTAAAGTTAGCATAAAAATGCACATATTGGAGAACATAACATACAAAAATGCATTATATCATGGAAGAATGATATAATATGCTATGGAAAAATGTGCATTAGGCAAAATTGCATACAAAAACGTGTATTTTGGGAGAAATTCTCACTAAAATGCTGGTGAATTTTCATGAGGAGTTCTAAACTGCAAACTGAAGTGTAAATGTGGAAAACTGAAATTAAAACTGGATAAATGAGAAACTGAGAGAACCCAAAATCTGCAGATTCATCCTTACCATCCATAAAGTCAATGAAACTTACCTCAGGTGTAGAGTTGCACTCTTAATCACTTTATATTATTACAGTATATAATAGCAGTTTTAAACGGTGCAATCCTATGTTTGTCTACTCAGACATAAATCCCATTCAGTGAAACTTAATCCTAGGTAAATGTGTATAGGATAGCCACTTAAATCTCATTATTTTTGATGGGAGAGAGTTATGCATGCCAAAACATTTCCCACTGAAACCAATGAGATCTGCAAGTACCTCATGCTCAGTGGCCCATGTCCTTTTTGTTGAAGTTCTGGTTGTAACAATTTATATTGCACTTATCTTTGTAAACAGGAGACTTGGCTACATTGGCAAAGAAAAAGTGCTTTATATGTGTTTGTGCACTTTAACACTGTGGCACCAGATGACACTGTGGAGTTCTGTTTTTGCCAACCCAATTTCTCATACAAAGTTTACAATGAGTTCAACTGAAACACTTCTTTGATGTGTCTAGATCCAGCCAGGGTACCATTTTGTAATGCCATACTTCTTGTTGTTGTTGTTTAGTCGTTTAGTCGTGTCTGACTCTTCGTGACCCCATGGACCAGAGCACGCCAGGCACTCCTGTCTTCCACTGCTTCCAGCAGTTTGGTCAAACTCATGCTGGTAGCTTCGAGAACACTGTCCAACCATCTTGTCCTCTGTCGTCCCCTTCTCCTTGTGCCCTCAATCTTTCCCAACATTAGGGTCTTTTCCAGGGAGTCTTCTCTTCTCATGAGGTGGCCAAAGTATTGGAGCCTCAGCTTCACGATCTGTCCTTCCAGTGAGCACTCAGGGCTGATTTCCTTAAGAATGGATGCATTTGATCTTCTTGCAGTCCATGGGACTCTCAAGAGTCTCCTCCAACACCATAATTCAAAAGCATCAATTCTTCGGTGATCAGCCTTCTTTATGGTCCAGCTCTCACTTCCATACATCACTACTGGGAAAACCATAGCTTTAACTATATGGACCTTTGTTGGCAAGATGATGTCTTTGCTTTTTAAGATGTCTAGGTTTGTCATTGCTTTTCTCCCAAGAAGCAGGCGTCTTTTAATTTCGTGGCTGCTGTCACCATCTGCAGCGATCATGGAGCTCAAGAAAGTAAAATCTCTCACTGCCTCCATTTCTTCCCCTTCTATTTGCCAGGAGGTGATGGGACCAGTGGCCATGATCTTCGTTTTTTTGATGTTGAGCTTCAGACCATCTTTTGCGCTCTCCTCTTTCACCCTCATTAAGAGGTTCTTTAATTCCTCCTCACTTTCTGCCATCAAGGTTGTGTCATCTGCATATCTGAGGTTGTTGATATGTTCCTTCCACTGCCTTGCACTGTCCTGAATCAGGAATTTTGAGGGAAATGCAATTATCTCCCCAAAATTCTCACCTTTCCCATACAAGCCACATATCCTCAGATATTATACTAATGAACCTAAAAGAAAATAACTCTACACTTCAGCTGGAGTGATTAGGCAAAGGGCCAACCATTCAATATAATTGAATTTTTCAAGGAGGGGCCTGTCCTTAGGTGATTGGAGAGTAATTTAGTACATTAAGTTGATGCTACTCTAAGCTCAGCTTAGAAATATAGCCATCATTTCTTAAATGCATTTTACAAAATCCTGTCATCAATTCACTGGTGAGATGGATCAGTTCCTATGGAATGTTAAAAACTTTCTGATGAGAAGGGGAAGGGCCTGCTGGCAGCTCATGTCAGAATAAATTGAGTTGTCATTAAGGTGGTATAGAACCCTTGATTGTTTTTGATCCAACTACTGTGTTACCTTTTATGTAATACTTGTGAGACATCATTGTCAGATTCACATTTCCATCAATGATGCTCCAGATTCAAATCAGTTTCAAAATAACTATTTAGACCAAACTATCCTGAGAATATATTAAGAAGCACAGAAATTGGAGTTCCTTTGCAGGAACCACCTACACTAGACCTATGCTATGCTTTGGGTGGAATTCAATGTTGCATTCTTCCACTGTTCTCTTGTAGTTTGCCAGTTGAGAGTATTTTCCCTCTCCTCTCCCTATAAGCTGTCTTGGGAGTTCCATAGAGAGCCCTCTGAGCCAATTTGTGGGTTGCAGGAAGACGAGCAGAAGGAAGATCCCATTGAGCAAGCAGATGTTCTTGCACTGGGCTTCCTCCAGGCTGGCTAGGTGAATCCCACCCATAGTTGCTTACTGGGCCAATGAACATCTGGCCTGTGCCGAAGGCTGAAAACAACACATTTTTTTCAAAACCATTTCCCTGTATGTGATGCACATTTCACTAATATGTGCATTTCTATGGGCAGTTACTATATGAATTTTTGTACACATTATTTCATTGCAGAACTGCATGTAAATGTGAACTAAATCGAATTTCCCACCCATCCCAATCCCAATGAGGAGAGGAGAGGCTGTCAGTCACCTCTTTCTGACCAGCAAACCTCCCTCCCCTTGCAGGCACTGCCTTATGTTGGAAGGGCCTCCTCATGGCCCAAATACCCCATTTCCCGTGATGCCTAAGCCATACTCAGTTGTGCCTGTGCCTGCAATAAAGAGTGGAAAGAATGCAGAGTGTCACCTTGGTAGCAATTTCCAGTTTTCACACTGTTGAACTCATAGGTGCCACTAACCGGATCACTATGGCTGTAACTGTGGACAGGCTAGATACATTGTAAATCAGATACTTTTTGTGTAAACTGGCTCTTAGTCATCATAATATCCCAGATTACATGTGAAAGGTTTTCAGCTGATAATGCTGATATGGCAGCCTTGAAGAATGCTGACTCCATCCAGCCTTGCAGAGCCTCAGGCACAATGCCAGTTTACTTGACTATATTCAAATATTAAATCTGATATACAGGATGTACCCTCTGTTGTGAAGAGATAGCGCGAATGTCGCCTTAGTGATTCATACCATTCCCAAAATGCTCTTGCAATTAAGAGTTTCTCCTGATGCTCAACCCAAAACCTGTAATTTAAGCTTGTTAGATCTAGTCCTGGCTTCTGAGGAGAACAAGTCTTTGTCCTCTTAAAATGTAACCTAAAAGGCACTATAACAAATATTATATAATAAAAGGCACTATAACAAACATGTAGGCTACCCTTCTAAGGGTCTATTGTAATAGAGATGGAATGAAATCTGGAGAGCCAGCATATTAAGATTTCAATAATACAACTTATTTTCCAGTTTTAATCAAACACTCATTTATACTGGTAGGTTACATTATTTCTATAATAAAAAAATAGATGTCCTGTCCTGGGATGATGTTGATGATACTCAGTATTATATTTTCCCTTGGCTTGGGCAAAGAAAATTCTGTCCCTCTTACAATCCAGACTTCCCATAAACACAGCCATTTCTCATAATCTCATCTCCATCAGTACATTCTTAAAAAGCTATAGACACCATCAAATCTTGTTCCATGTGTTCCAATCCTCATTGCTTTTACATAGAGAAATGTATGACCTTTAATGAGGTGCATGCTTTTAATGAGGTGGCACTGAATCTCCTCTAGCACGGGGGCTTCTGTTAAGTTGGGCCATATTTATGTTGCGTGTCGAGGTCCCCAAGCCACCCCCCAAATAACTCACAATGCACACTTAATTTTTGTTTAAGGTTTTTGGCATAATTTTGGCCACAACTTTATTTAAATACAAAACCGTGAGTGGTTGTTTAGGCATTGGTTAAGACTATCTGTCCCCCCACCTGGGGACAGAACTGACTTCTGGGCACCACCGAAAGACAGTGCGGGGGAAAGCAAGTTGGGGAGAAATAGAGCTGAGTCACAGACCCTCAATTCTCATCCACATGCTCCCCGAAGGCTTGCCGGCCCTAGTCCCATTCCAGGGATTAGACGAAAAGATGGCAAGCCCCAGGATTCCTTTAACGGAATTCCCTTTCCGCAGCAACCATGGAGGGGCAGGCCCAGCCTATCCTAACCCCTCCTTCACCAATTTATAACTAATGCCTAACCACAACCTTACACGTTGTGACGATTTGCTACGCAGTAGGCAAAAAACCAGGGGACGCAGGTGGTGCTGTGGGTTAAAGCCTCAGCGCCTACGGCTTGCCGATCGAAAGGTCGGCGGTTCGAATCCCTGCGGCGGGGTGCGCTCCCGCTGCTCGGTCCCAGCGCCTGCCAACTTAGCAGTTCGAAAGCACCTCCGGGTGCAAGTAGATAAATAGGGACCGCTTACCAGCGGGAAGGTAAACGGCGTTTCCGTGTGCGGCTCTGGCTCTGGCTCTGGCTCTGGCCAGAGCAGCAATGTCACGCTGGCCACGTGACCCGGAAGTGTCTCCGGACAGCGCTGGCCCCTGGCCTCTTAAGTGAGATGGGCGCACAACCCCAGAGTCTGTCAAGACTGGCCCGTATGGGCAGGGGTACCTTTACCTTTACCTTTAGGCAAAAACCAAATGGCCCAGCCAATCAGCCAGATGGACAAAATTCCTACCAGGCCCCTGCCCCAATGGCAGACGACCCCATGACAGGCATAGCAAGGTCAATGCAACAACCCCTTACTCAAGGGCGGGTGGGCTCCAGGCTGCATGCAGAGTATTTAAACATTTTACCCCTCCCACCAAAATTGCAACATAACTTTTACCCCAGCAACCCAGTGAACCAATCACTGCCCCAGGCCATCTTTAGAGACCCTGCCTGGTAACAGAGGGGTGGCTCAGCAGACCCCACCGCAACACGTGCTCTCCATGAAGGAGAACATGCTTTGCACGAAAGTGTTGATAATCAGCAAATATACTGAAAACTGAGGCTGAGAGAAATCTTGTTCAAGAGCTGATGAGTTTAGCAAAGAATCAGAGAAGAGCTGCAGAACCCACAAAATTTACTCGAGATTCAAATCCCCCCCACCTTTTTCTTATTTTTGTAACATTTTACCTCATGCCTAATGTGACAAAGAGCAAAAGAGAAAATGGCTAGAGAGAATGTTATCAACAAGGCTAGTTTTCTAATGTAGCTGAATTGCTTCAGTGGTCAACTAGAAGCTTATTTAAGAGCTTCTCCTTCGTTAGTATGATTCATATGTAGCTGAACAAGTGGGCAAATTGCAATAGTACAGAAACACACTGGCTAATGCATTTGTTTCCTAAACATTTCTTTATACCATTCAATATCCAATTTAGTTCTTCTTATTCATGAAAATCAGCTCTTACAGGAAACAAATTGGTTTTTTAGTTGCTTCTTTTTTGGGAGCACAGGCCAATAAATGTAATTTGAATTTAATGCAATAGAGGGACTAAAGAATACTCTTATGAAACAAAGTCATGATGGTTTGGGGAGACCAATACAATCAGGTCTGGTTTGAATCATAATAAAAAAGTATTAGATTATCATTTACAAAATGATAAATAAAATAAGTTCCTAGGCAAGGGAATATTGGCTAAATCCGACTTCTGAAGCAACCGGTTGTGTATCACGAACAAGTACAATGATATATGCTACATAATAGTCATTATTAGACAAAATGGTCCTGCAGTTTTTAAGGCTATATCTCTTTATATTCCATTATTTCTTCTTGGACTAAGAATAAATGTGACTTATTTTTCTGGGTAAGTATCCTATGTTTTGTTTAAAAAATGAAGCAAACATTTCCAATCATAACTCTCACAGATGAACAGGATAATAATCACTATGTGACATAACTTTGAGGGGTAACCTGTGTCATAAAACCAACAAATGGTTTCTTCTCTGCCACTTAATCTTTAAGATCACTCTGTTTGACAACTGGTTTGCTAACTTCAAAAACTCTGCAGTGACTTTCTCCAGCTGTGTAAAAAAGGATGACATTAAACATACCACCACCATCAGGTATACCTACAGGTAAAAACAGTAGCAACATCCCCCCCTTTTCATGCTTTAAATGGGCTATGCACTGGTGAAGCAGCAACCAGAGGGGCTGAACCCTCTGTTGATTTGCAGAGGGTTCAATCCTGCTAGCTGCAGGGGTGTGTTTTGGCCCACAGGGCATGTACTGGCAAAGTAGACCCTGTACGGTAGGACTCAACTCTGCTCTTCCACACATCAGCTGACTTCACCCAGTGACATCACCTGACAGCATGGCTTGGGGGAAATGACCTCATGGGCCAAGATTGGCCCTTGGGCTTATGTTTCTCCACCCTTGCTTTAAAACAAAGTTTCCTCATCAGTTCAAATGGTGCGAAGTTTCTGCTATTTGTAGTCAGAAACAATGTTCTCCTATCATACTGTCAGTATAAGCCTGTCACATCCCGTTACACCCCATTATGCCTTCTTTTGTGGCATGTCAGCGGTCGTGCGTCAATTGGAGATGTGCAAAATGGTCCCCACCTGTACCTTGGTTTTCACAAAGTGCTGAGAAAGCTTTGTTTTAAAGAAGATCAACTGCAAGTGTCACATTTATGTGGAACATTGCATGCCCCTTTGCATGATACGCATGGTGGCCCCATCTGCACTCTACATTTAAAGCAGTATCATAGCATTTTAAACAATCATGGCTTCCCCCAAAGAATCCTGGGAACTGTCATTTGTGAAGGGTACTCAGAACTGTTAGGTGTGCCCTCTCACAGAGCTACAACTTTCGGAGTGGTTTTGCAGTCCATCCTTCTTCCCATGGAACTCTTGGAACTGTTGCTTTGTGTCTCACCCTAGCAGAAGGGAAGGAGGCTGAAAAAACCTCATACAGTGGTACCTCGGGTTAAGAACTTAATTCATTCTGGAGGCCTGTTCTTAACCTGAAACTGTTCTTAACCTGAGGTACCACTATAGTTAATGGGGCCTCCCACAGCCGCTGCACGATTTCTGTTCTCATCCTGAAGCCAACTTCTTAACCTGAGGTACTATTTCTGGGTTACCAGAGCCTGTAACCTGAAGCATCTGTAACCCGAGGTACCACTGATTCTTATAAATACCTATCCAGGTGTCCTTTCATAATCCTGTAATGTCTCTGTGCTGTATATATCACCTGCCAGTTGGTACTGGAATGGAGAAGCCAGCCAGAAATGGGATGTTAGGGGAAGCTTCATTAATCCCTGGGATCTCAAGCTCTCATTCCTAAAAGGTCCAAAGCTATACCATAAATTCCTTTCCACTGAAGTCAGGGGTAGTGTGGGGGAGGCTATACACACATACAGTCCTGGCCACAATGAATCTACAGGGTGCTGGATGTGGCAGCTTCTCTACTCTGTTCCCCATCCACCAGTTTGTATGATTGCTCTGTAATTGTATGGCTGCATTGAAAGGCTATTGTCCTATAAAGCAGCCTTTTAGAAACAAACAAACAGTGTGAAAAGAGCTACTAAATGAGTGTTTTCTACATTTCCAAAGGCCCAATCTCCCAATCCTCAGAAAAGGATGCCACATTGGAAATGGTCCATCTTTATTTCATTAAACTAAGGCTAGCGGCGAAGCTAATAGAATTCATGCAACCCAATTTTCCTAAGCAGTTAAGAGGCTTTTAAAAGATGTACTCTTCTGGGCTGATGTTCAGAAGCAATTTTGCATCGGATCATGATATCGGGTAGCTTTCACAATGCACATTATTAAATCTTGATATTAGGAAAGAACCGACACTGTAATATCTAATCAGGATTTGCAATTAAGTGAGAATATCATTTATAAAGCTGATTGTAATTGCAGGGTTTAAAATCCTTTCCCCAGAGATCAGGTTCCTCAATTGTAAGCAGAATATAAGAATGTCGAATCCCGCACATAGTAGCACATGGCTTGCAAATAAGTTATTAAATGCTGTTTAATGAATTTGAAATGCACAGTAGGATTTGCAAATAATTCTTGGCTGATAAAAACATGTATGTTAATCTGATATAAATGCAAAGCTTTTGAAGAAATATACTAAGTATTAAATGTAAATGATGAAATAACCATCTAGATTAAGTCAATTTAAGGTGTTTCCAGGTGACCTGCTTGTTGAACATTCATCCTGATTTGCCCGCAGGCAGATTAGATTAAGTTAGCTATTTAATGAGCAACTATTTTTATCTTTTGCAGGAAGTTTATATTATCTGACTTCATGGAAGTATTATCCCACACTTTCCAGAGCATTTTACCATCACTTTCCTTATCACAAAAAGTCCAATTTTTTTGGGGGGGGGGTAAAGAGCGTTTAATGTGCTAGACTCCTCAAATCAACTATAATTTCACAACCTGAATTTGCTGGTATGATATTGAATCCCACCTGAAAATAGCAAGAGTCTGAAAATTCCCATAGTTAAGAATTTTGTTTCATTGTATTTATTTATCTGGCTTAACATTTTTCAGGCAGACATTCAAGCCAATTTATTGGCACAAGAAAGGAGGGTTTGGATTCTGGATCTGTTTTTAGCATTGTGCTTTTTGCCGGTAATAGAAAAATTAGTTTAAATCATTAATCTGTCCTGTCCCAAAAAGAGATGGTTGATCCTTCCGCACCTTTGAATCAGCATTATATATTAATCATAGAAATCCTCGAGTCAAACCATTTTTGTTATGCAGTTGTAACAAGCAGTAGTTTCTTCAGATTTGGAGCTAGAAAAACTGTGTTCACTTGAACTACCTTCACCCAGAACAGAACATATTGGCTAGAAGATCACACTTTGTGAAAGCTCCAAAAGAACAGCAGACTTCTTTACTGTAGCCATCCCTGCCATGTGGTCTTTTTTTTAAAAAAAAAAGGAAGAAAAAAACGCACGCACACCCCCTCTCCCCCGATCTGTACTGTAATGAATCAATGAGTGCTACTTGTGTACTGCGCCCTGGTCACCTCACCTCCTGCTCATCTCTTCTGTTGAATAGAGGACCAGCACAGAAAAATGGGTGGGAAGGAATGGACAAAACAATGGATGAGTTCAAACTAGTGCTGGGCTGAATATCTGTCTCTTCTACTTTCATGGGACCACTTGTACCCCATGAGGGAAGTGGCAAGGTATATTCAGTGACTTTCAATGACTTGAAAAATACTTACTGTTGGAATATGAGTACAACACAGCTGCAAACAAGCAGCTCGGTGTTTACATCACATGATGTGACTAGCTGTGGGAAAGAATCTTCCCGGAAGTTCACAGGATTCACAAGTCTTTGTTCTGTGTGTAATATGAGACCCTCCTGTTGCGTATGTGAAGGAAGTCTGAGTCACTTGCTCGGTGAAGACTGAACTGATTGGTCATGTTTTTTGTAGAATTGTACAGTCAGAAATAAACAAGATGTAAAAGACTTTCTGGCTATCTTCTTTCCCTTGCTGGTATGCAAGGAGGGAAGGGGGTGTGCATTTTCCACGCTGTGAAATGTCGCCTATCAAGATCTCCCTGGACTGCGGGGATGGCAGCCAGAGTAGATCACTGGTAAACAAGCCCCGGGAGCAGGGAGAGAGGCCAGCCTCTCCGGAGGGGGCATGTTTTCCAACACTTACATGTGAACATCAAAGGTCAACATCAGATATTTAGCCCAGAAGGCCAGGAAAGCCCTCCCTGTGGAACGCCCTCCCTTCAGATGTGAAGGAAATAATCAGCTACAGTGGTGCCTCGCAAGACGAAATTAATCCGTTCTGTGAGGCTCTTCGTATAGCGGTTTTTTCGTCTTGCGAAGCAAGCCCATTGACAGCTTAGCGGATTAGCACTATTAGCGGTTTAGCGGCTTTTAGCGGATCAGCTGTAAAGCGGCTTATCAGCGGATCAGCTGATAAGCGGCTTAGGGCTTAGGAAAAGGGGGGGGGGAGGGAAAAAACCCCGCAGGAACTTGCAAGACATTTTCGTCTTGCGAAGCAAGCCCATAGGGAAATTCGTTTTGCGAAGCGCCTCCAAAACGGGAAACCCTTTCATCTAGCGGGTTTTCCGTCTTGCGAGGCGTTCGTCTTGCGGGGCACCACTGTATCTTCTTTTTAAAAGACATCTGAAGGCAGCCCTGTTTAGGGAAGTTTTTAATATTTAATGCTGTATTGTTTTTAACACTCAATTGGAAGCCGCCCAGAGTGGCTGGGGAAACTCAGCCAGATGGGCGGGGTATAAAATAATAATAATAATAATAATAATAAGCCACTTTATTATTTATTATTATTTATTAAATTTGTATACCACCGTATACCTGCAAGTCTTAGGGCAGTTACAACATAAAATCACAATATAAAAACATAAAATACATAATAAGAACAAAAAGAATCCAATAATCTCTCCTCCCCCCCAATAGGGCTTTCCCTTCCTCTGTTCTCACTGTGTACCCTGTAAAACTGCACTGGAAATTCTCCCAATGCCCCAGTGCAGATTTAGGGGTTGTGGGAGGGAGGGGAGAATCCTTTTCCATGAATAGAAAAACGCATTTGAATCCCGCCCAGAGCCAACCTAAATTAATAATAATAATAATAATTTTTATTTATATCCTGCCCTCTCCAGCCGAAGCCGGGCTCAGAGCGGCTAACATCAAATGTATAACACATTAACATAAAATCAGACAATCAATTAAAATACGTCCTCAAATCAGATCAGGATCAGAATAAAATCCAATCAGATGGCAACCCACAGATTAGGGTTGGGAACCTTAAATGCTCACCAGGCCCAACTGTTTGTGCTGAATTTATATGGGCCTGTGAGAAAAATTAATCCCCTGGATTGAAAATATCAAACTGGAAAACACTGCATGGAAAACACTCTGGCCTGATGCAGACATAACACCTCTCTCTCTGCCTAGGTTTTAAGTTGCAAGCAACTCCTTTGCTCCAACTTTGCTCCAACCATAGCTAAACACACCAAGGTACCTTGTCCAGCCATGTGCTTTTGGTGTACACAATGTTAACATTCCCATCCCAAATTAAACCATCCCAAATCAAATCATGGGGTTTGATGCTTTATCAATTTCTAATATTCTATTAAAGAGCAGCAGTGAAAACAAAGTTTTCTGCAGAAATCTTATGTGTTATAGAAACTTCTTCCAAACCAACCAAACATACAAGTTAAAATGCGGTTCACCAGAACATTTGGACAAAGATGCACATTAGCTCTGAGTCTGATGGATCTGACTGATCCCTCTTTAGCAAATTAGATTCTAATAGCTCCCTCGATGCTTTGGACTATCACCCGTTCCAGGACTATAGTATTTCAAACATATTTAATTCATGGATTATAGGGCCAGCAGACTAAATCAGTGCTATTGACTTATTATGACCCATGAGATGTAGTGAATTTAATAAGATCCCATCTGCTGCATTATCTTGCCAGAGTTGTCACTGTTTCCAAATGTTAGATGTAGACATACACTGGAAACGGTTCACTTTGTAACATGACGTAATGCAATCTCCACAGTTATAAAGTGACACTACTTTCAAATTATTTGGGTCTGATGTCCATTATCTATATCATAATTCTGGCTAGAAATTCAATCCCCTATTGCTCATGCCCAAAGTGTCGTGTGGGGTTGGGAGGGCACGTAGTTTTGCATCTGCTGGGGAGAGAGACAGGACGCATGCGAGACAGGAGAGGTGGGGCAATGCACTCTCTGGGAATTCCCCAGACAAGCACATTTGGGCTTTAGAACCTCATGGGTGGTATAGAGGACTCCTGTGAGGACTGCCCAGAACATGCACCCCAAGTTGTAGGGCAGTGGGGGGGGGAGGTTAGCGATTTGGGAGGGCCTCCCCTAACAACGAAGGTGTGTCCATCTCCCTAGGAAGATTGGAGTTGTTGCTTTAGCAATTACACAACTCTGATTGCATTTTAGTGTGAATTTCTCCCAATAAATACCTTTTCGCAAGCAGTTTTGACTAATGTACACATTTTTTTGCAAGCAATTTCTCTTAATATAATGCATTTTAAGGTTATTTCCCCTAATATATTCCTTTTCATGCATTTTTGTACACATTGCTTGGTTTGAGAACTGCATTGCAAAATTCAGATAAGGACAAATGTTAAATCATGTCTGTGTTTCGTTTTCCATATTGTGTCGGGAAGTTACGATTTGAAATATTCAGTTCACCTTTAAATGTGTACTGAATTGAATTTCTCCCACTTGCCTACTCACAAGCCTACAGTTTCAACACCCCCTGACTTGGTAGGGCTATTAAACATCCCATCCTAGTTTTGATCTTGATTCTTATCCAGCAGGCTGCTGTAACTGGCTTTTGCTGACACAACTGCTTGCACCTCAATCAACCTGTTAGGTTCCCTGCAGGCTCTAGTCTCAGGGACTGTGCCTCCTGCCCACTGGGTTCCCTGTGAGGGACCAGTATTCCGACATGGGACAAACTGAATGTTGTCAGAATTATGACCACTTTAGAAATATGTACGGTCTAAGCTATGCCTGCTGTTGACATTATATTGGATTTTTAGTAAGCCATCGCACAGCTTGATGAGGGCTTTGAAGGATGTTTAAAATAATAATCACATAATCCTATTGCAAATCTGCCTAGAAATGGATAAACAAGAAGAAAAACGAGCTGCTGAAAAGAAATGTTGTCTATCGGTCTGGGAGAGGGGGTGACAGTTGCATGCCTTTATTATGACTGTTAATGATGCAAGAAACAAGTTGTGGCCATTCTGCAACATTTGACAGCTCCAAGGGCTGGGGCTCCATCGCAACTCAGTAATCTGAGGCAAAATCCTTCCTCAAGTGTAAAGCAGTCTTCATGAATTTGCCGTCTTAATTTATTTGGGCCTAATTGCTTGAGTCACTCAAGGAAAAAAACAGCCCCGTCCCCACATTCCATGCCGAATTCTTTTAAGGCAGCTGTATCACCATCCCAAATTGCTTGTGGCAAATCTGACAGCGTGTTATGGCGATAAGGCCTCACAGTTCCTATAATGGTGGATCTTTTGTTAGCACGTCTCTAATCCCTCCGGGCTGCGCCTCCTCTGTGCTCTCTGTTTGGGAGCCGGCAAAACACTGCAACTCAGCACAAAGCACGTGGAAAAGAAAGATGATGGCTGAGCCGGCAAAAGTGCTTACCGAGTCAATATTGAAATGTGATAAATGACAGAGTGCTCTAACTGGGGAAAGGTTTGGAAGCAACATGTTTCTATTTCAGTGCGTCATTTAATATTAATAGATCCATCTGCGGGAGGATGGGGCACTGATGGCTGTTGTTCAGAGGAGAAACGGAGCAGCACAAATTAAGCTCTGGCCAAGCTCTCTTAATGAGGAAAACGATGACAACGGTAGCTCTGAGCAGCAACTGCTGCCTTTGTGTAGAAGATTTGTTGTGTTGCTGTGCAAAAATCCCACTGGAAGAATCCCACTGTGTTACTCTGTGGTTGCAATGGCATTGGGCCTAGTCAACAAGACTAGAGGGGTGGGGGGCTAAGACTGCCAAAGACCAGAAAGTTCAGAAAATCAGTAATACCTCACCAACATGCTTTGCAGCTGGCCTGTAATGAGGACAAAAGCACTAAAGACTTCTGAACTTCCAGGAATTTTAGATTTAGCTACCACCTGTATAGGGACGCAGGTGGCGCTGTGGGTTAAAGCCTCAGTGCCTAGGGCTCGCCGATCGAAAGGTCGGCGGTTCGAATCCCTGCGGCGGGGTGCGCTCCCGCTGCTCGGTCCCAGCGCCTGCCAACCTAGCAGTTCGAAAGCACCTCCGGGTGCAAGTAGATAAATAGGGACCGCTTACCAGCGGGAAGGTAAACGGCGTTTCCGTGTGCGGCTCTGGCTCTGGCTCTGGCCAGAGCAGCGATGTCACGCTGGCCACGTGACCCGGAAGTGTCTCCGGACAGCGCTGGCCCCTGGCCTCTTAAGTGAGATGGGCGCACAACCCCAGAGTCTGTCAAGACTGGCCCGTACGGGCAGGGGTACCTTTACCTTTTACCTTTACCACCTGTATAGTTTGGCCCCAGTTACAATTTATTATTTATGCTTAAATGCTTGTTTTGGTGTCCTCTCCTTCACGGTATTGTGTTTGCCAAGACAGATGCCCTCCCTGCCCACCCCCACAGGGACACTACTGCATCAATGGTAAGCAGTATTTGGCCATACATATTGACATTTCCATTTGAGTGGCTTTCTTTTCCTGCCAGTGGGCTGCTACTTTTGCTCACATAATGATGCTTGCACCTAGGTAAAATGAATTACAGAGTATAGATTAGCAGAGGTTCTGCTAGGTTTAATATAATAGGCAAAATAGGTTTGATATAATTTCTGGGTGCTGTCTCTTCTAGGGTTGTCTCAGTTTGTGTATGGTGATAGGAAAGTATTATTATGCGAAGTCACTGACATAAGTCAGTAGCATCCAAGCTGTCTCTTCTAGGGTTGTCTCAGTTTGTGTATGGTGATAGGAAAGTATTATTATGCGAAGTCACTGACATAAGTCAGTAGCATCCATGCACTTGCATAATGCTGACAAACCTGCCCATTGCCTCTATTGCCACCGCGCTTGAATGCTGGTGAGAAGGGTATAGAGGCAAACTTATCAGTGACAGTGGAGGGAAAACATAGCCATCCTAGCTAGTAACCACTGAAAACTTTCACTTTCATGGCTTTGTCTAACCCTCTTGTTGGTGAACATCTTATGGGTTGGAATCATATTTATACTTTCTTACCCATTCTCCATGATCTATTCTAGAGTTTTGCCATGTGTCACTTATATGGTAGACTGTTTGTGCCAGCATGTTTTCTCTCCCAGGATCACTGGAAATGGTAGGTAATTTTGGAAGGGGATTCTGTGCAGGCTCGGCACTGCTCAATACGTAAAGCAGATACAGTATTGTTTTTTTCAGCCCTCATTTCAGCCATGTGAAAGTAATTTGAGAATTTATTTGTTCAATAACTTTGCAGTATTAAAGTAAAGGGTGGGGGGAATGCAAGCAGCCTGCTCTGTGGCAACATTCATGTTACTGGCAGCACCCCATAGCTGGTCAGTATGAAACCATAGTAGTTTCTGCTTTTAGCTGTTTGAATCCAGCATTTAATCTAAACCATGTTTAAAGTCCTCTGTGGGGTAGTATACCCCTGCTATCACATTTGAAGATTACGATCGACAATTATAATGATTTGCCACATGAAAGGTATTTGAATAGTTATTTGTTGCGCATGGGGTCCAGTTGGAATTTTTAGTTGCAAACAGTTGCCAGTCAACTCCTGTTTTGAGCAAGTCTTCTCATTTTCTCGAAGGAAGGTAGGCCTTTAAAGATGTGTACAAGTGCTCTCCATGACACCCAGTTCTCCTTTAATTGTTAACAACAACAACAACAACAACAACAACAACAACAACAACATATTTATACCCCACCCATCTGGCTGGGTTTTGTTAGAATTCAGGGCCGGTCAGAGGTATGTGCCTATCTCTCCAGGCACCGGCTGAATTCTTTCGACCTCCCTCCGGCGACTCCCGGAGGAAATACACACGAGGTCCGTTCCGGCGATTTTCCTCAGGCTGTGAGAAAAACACACCAACTGCTTCTCTTATCCCTGCTCTCCAGCATATCCCCAGGGAGGGGAATCAGACTCAGACAGAAATGTATCTACATTGTCTTTATTCCTGTCTTTCACTTCAGTACAGAGAAAACATGTCTGCTCTCATCAACAAACAGAGAGAAACTCCAAACTCCACCCATGTACATCCTGTACAGGTCATATAACACACACACTGAGCTAACATCCGGTGCTCAGTACAGAATGGACTGCCCCTTTGTTTCCATGGCAACAGTCACACACTTCCTGTTTGGCTTTCCAGCCACAAGCAGCAGACTTGGCTGCTATAGCCTTTGCTTGCTGCTGCATTGCTGCTTTAGAATAACAGGTTTCTCTTGTACTTTCCAGCAAAATGTGATGAATTAACCCTATTAAAGACACCAACTAAACCCTTAGCACCCTCTGACATCCAGCATAACGTAGGCAAGAAAACCCACCTGACAAGGTCAATCTAAAAACAGGCGCAGAATTCCTAGTCAGCCCCCAAACCACTGGAAAGATCCCTGCATTGTTATCAAGGGTGGGCTGGATGGGTGCCAAAAGGGAAAATAGGCAAGGGAGGGGCCTGGTTTGATTTAAATAGCTCCATAACCCCTCCCACTACTGACGTGACTTTGTGTGAGGTGCATACCATCCCATGTCTCTCTCCACCCTTTGGCTTGGCTATGGAAGACACTCCCAGTTGTAGTTTTGTGTGGACCAGGGAAGTAGCACCCTGTGTTTACTACAACATGTGACCTGAGAGCTCTGCAAGTATATGTGTATCTGCCTAATCCCGATCCTCACTGTGGAAAAATCCTCTCCACTGCAGAAACTATGAGCAAATTGTATTGTGTAAAGTAGCTCCATATGGCATGAGAACTGTGTCTTAATGTGGTTTTTTATATTTTATATTTATATTTACTGTGAAATAGAATCAATGCAGTAGCTATGTGACTGCTTGCAACATCTTTAGGAAAAAGCAGCTAAGTGGTCTGCAAATGGTCTGTGAATGATGATCCAAGCAGGCTTAAAATCTCATGTTGACATTCTGGGCTGAAGAAAACTTTTTGGCCCAGAAAAAGTGCCAAAATGATAACATAGCTGAGCAGCATAAAACGCAACAATTTTTTATATCCACACTTACTATGCTTGTCATACACCTGAGAAAGGCACAGTGACTAGTTAAAAGGTGGCAATTCAATAGAGCAGCCTTCGCCACAATGTGCAGAGGTTTGGGAGTGCAGCTCTCATCAGACCCAGCCAACTCAGTGGCGCTGACTAGACAGAAGGGGAATTTCCAGTCTAAACCGTCTGGAGAGCACCAACTTGGCAATGGTTACTCTAGACCTACCAGTGACTTTGGTGAACAGGGAGTATGCAAGTATTTTCTTTCTTTCACGCCATTTAGTTCTTCAACAGAGCAAGGAGATGTAATTGGAATTCCTCCTGGGAATCAATATTGCAAAGAACAGCAATTAAGCAGAAGTCAGCTAGAACAATGGGACGATTCTATTCTTGACCTTTGTTTAAGAGGTGTGGGAGCTATATGGGACAAAAAGAGAAATGATAATCATTTTAAGAAATGTAGTCACTCCATGAACTGAAGGAGCTTCCTGGAGAAGGGTTGCACTCAGGGAGTTTCCCCACTCTCTTGAGCGCAACTTTCCATCTCTGAACAGACCCTCATTCAGTGAATGGAGGAACTAATTTGGATATCATCCTTTATATAATACAGACAATCAGAAATAATGGTTTATTATACTCTGTTGTGGTACAGGGATGCAACCCATTTCCCCCTTAAAATAATCCAGTATGTGACTCCATTCCTTGTATGCTGTTGATTTAGAAACAGGCATAATCTGCTATGGTCCACTTTTCATTACTCAGATAAGACAGAGCTTTCTTTCCAAAACACAACCATGCAGATTTTTTGAGTGTTTAACTGGATCATTCAAAAAGTCTAGTTTTGGAGCAAGCCAGAGTGAGGCTCACACATACCTATTCTGGAGCTTCTACAGGAGCAAAGTCTTCGTGCAGGGTCTGAATAGAATCCCTCCGAACATAGGAACCACTCCATTGGTCCATCTAGTTTAGTAGCTCTCTGGGATTTCAGAAAAAGTTTTCTTCAATCCCTACTTATAGATGCTGGGAAAGAGGAGTTACATCCAGGAGAGGTATGAAGGAAGCAGAATCAAGGCTGAGTGAGTGCCTGGGGTGGCTAGTGGCTGCTTTGATTCTGCTTGGAACAATTTGATCTGTGGTATCTGTATACCCTGCTTTGAATTTTTAACCTGTCTATATAAGAAGCAGCTGCAGAGCATCCCACTTACTGCCTGGATATTCTGACTGGACAGCTCCTCAGATGCTTCTGCAACTTTGGCAGAGCCCAACTGCATGCTTTGCTGGACAGCTCCCCAAGCTAATGGGGAGAGAAAGAAGCCCAATTTTGGCAAAAATGGGGCATAGTTCCACTGATGGCCAAGGCTCATGGGTGGGATTACTTCAGGCCCTCCTCTGGGGAGTTGGCAAGAAAAAATGTACTGTAAAGTGCTGTAAAAAATAAAATAAATATTCTGCAGTGCAAGCCAAGTGGGGTTGTCCAAACAACAGAACACTAGGAGATACAAGTGGTACTTCAGTTTACGAACTTAATCCGTTCCGGAAGTCCATTCTTAAACCGAAACTGTTCTTAAACCGAGGCACGCTTTCCCTAATGAGGCCTCCCGCCGCCAGTGCCCTTCCACTGTTCGGATTCCGTTCTTAGACCGAGGTAAAGTTCTCAAACCAAGACACTATTTCTGGTTTTGTGGAGTTTGTAAACCAAATTGTTCTTAAACTGGACTGTTCTTAAACTGAGGTACCACTGTAGTGAGTTTTCCCAAGTCTTACCAAAGCACAATTTAATCTTCACTGATGGTTAAAGAGAGAGAGAGAGAGAGAGTAGGGTTGATGCTCATCTGCTACTTTGTATATTTGAGACTAAGTTTATCTAGTGTCTCATATGTGTAGCCTGGAGTATGAGGGAAATGTGATATTTTTTCTTTTAAAAGTTGATCACAAGTTCTCATTGTTTCATAAAGAAGAGTGACATTGGTATAATAGTTTGGCATAAAGAGACAGTTACCAAGAGGCAAGTATCATGAGCTACGCCATTCTTCATATTTAGTCTTTTGCCTCTGCTCATACCATTCGTATGATTGACTTTCATATTTAGCTACTGAATAATATCTGCCTTGGAGATTAGATGATTTTAGCAGAGCTGACTGATATATGGTGGACATGTTTGAAAGGCTGTGCATAAGGCATAGCTCACAACAGATTGTTTTAAGAAATAAAAGGCAAGAAATAAATAACAGAAAACAGTAATATTTGTAACGGCAATAATACTTCTCATCAGAACTTGTGTGCCTACATATGTATTTTGCTTTTTGTAAGAATATGGTTCCAGATTCCTTTCATAGAAACAAGTGGCCTCATATTGTATTTTACCTGCAAAAATAAAATAAAATAAAACAGAAAGAAGAGATTGTGTCTGGAAATGTAAGTATAGGTATGTGCAGAATATTTCCATGAACTTCATTAAACATGCTGCACATTGGGTTCTTTAAAATTATAATGCAGCAGGAAGGAATTGAGCACCATGTGAAATGGTAGGTTTACACTTGACTAACAAATAATTGTATATAATGGATCTGGCAGCATGACTGGATTATGGAGATTTCCACAGTGGTTTCATTGCTGTGGGGGAAAATACTAATTTAAAGCCCAATATTCCTTTTTTTTTTTTTGCCTGATTCTTTAGATTTAAACCAGACATAAAATGCATATGTGCTTTACTTTCTCATCTTTTTGTTTTAATAAAAAGCAGCTTCATGGAGTTGGGTATTTGATCAGAAGAGTGGAGGTGGTGCATGTGCCATTAACTCTTTCCACTGGTCATTTTTCTGAGGGCTTGGGAGAAAAGATTGTGCTCCCCTATCATTTTCCCACAGGAAGAAAAAAAAAAGGCTGGGGAGGTTGTTTTATACACACATGGATTATTGTCTTCCAAAGCAACTACTCCTAGCAAACCATCTCCTAACTATATCTGAGGCAACCCTTCCTGAATCCCAAGATGGTTTTTGACCATCTAGGGGGACAGTGGACATGATTTTCACTGCTCAACAGCTTCAAGAAAAATGAAGAGAGCAAAACCAACGCCTGTATATGGTGTTTATCAACCTGACTAAGGCCTTTGACACTGTAAATTGTAATGCCCTGTGGACTGTCATTCTGAAAACTGGCTGCCCAGATAAATTTGTGAATATCCTTTGGCTCCTCCATGATAATATGACAGCAACAATCACAGATAACAATGGCTCTCAAAGTGGCATCAGGTGCTAAACAGGGTTGTGTTATCGCCCCATCTCTATTTATTATTTCATTGCCATGATCCTACACATTGTCAGAGGGAAACTCCCCACCGGGGTAGAAATGATATATCGAACAGATAGATAGCTGTTTAATCTGAGTAGGCTGAAAGCAAAGAGTAAGGTTACCATAACTTCCGTCATAGAGCTTCAATATGCTGATGACAACATAGTGTGTGCACACTCAGAGGATGACCTCCAAACCATCCTAAATATCTTCGCAGAAGCCTATGAAAAGCTTGGCTTATCACTCAACATCCAAAAAACCAAAGTGCTGCATCAAACAATCCCTGCAGTGCCACATATCCAATTCAATGGTGTAATGTTGGAAAGTATTGATCACTTCTCCTACCTCGGCAGCTACCTTTCCACAAGGGTCAACATTGATGCCAAAATCCAGCATCTCCTGAACTTTGCGAGTGCGGCATTCTCCTGATTGGAGTGCAGAGTGCTTGAGGAGTGGGACATTCGCAGGGAAACCAAAATGCTTGTTTACAAAGCTATTGCACTACCAACCTTACTGTATGCTTGTGAAACATGGACCACTTACAAACACAATCTCCAGCTCCTTGAAAGATTCCATCAATGGTGTCTCCAAAAATTTTTAAATATCACTTGGGAAGACAGGCAAACTAATGTCAGTGTACTGGAAGAAGCAAAGATCACGAGTGTCGAAGCAATGATTCTTCAACATCAGCTCTGTTGGACTGGTCATGTTTATCATCTTCCAAAGCAACTACTCTAGTCCAAACTTAAAAATGGAAAGCATAATGCTGGTGGTCAGCAAAAGAGGTTTAAAGACTCTCAAGGCAAATCTAAAAAAAATAGTATAAACACCGACAATTGTAAAACACTTGTCCGCGAGCGTTCCAATTGGAGAACAGCCCTTACCAAAGGTGTCATGGACTTTGAAGATGCTTGAACGCAGGATGAAAGGGAGAAACGTGCTAAGAGGAAGGCACGTTTGGCAAATCCTCACCATGATCAGCTCCCACCCTGAAACCAATGTTCCCATTGTGGAAGGACATGTGAATCCAGAACTGGCCTTCACAGTCACTTACAGACTCACTGTTAAGACCATGTTCATGGAAGACAATCTTACTCGGCTATGAGTGACCTCTAAAGAAGAAGAAGAAGTGTGTAGAGAACTGCAGCTTGAAATGCTTAAAATAAGGCACTTAGAAGTGAATAACTTAAAAATGGCTTTAATGGGAACATCCTGTGGGACTGACCCTTTCTAAGATTATTTGATTACTTTTGCTTTTTATGTTACTGATGATATACCTACATCCACAGGTTCATTTGTGCTGAATGAACTTTTCGTTTACAGTCCCCCCAAACATTTTTGAAATAAGTGCTCATTTCAGCTTACTCTAAAATTGCCTCATGGAAACCATTTTACACAGAAATTGGGAAAGTGCAGACTTATGTACAACATCCATGATAGCCAGAGAATGAGTCCCAGGTGAGTCAAAAGATGGATTCATCTAGGAAGGCTAAAGAGGAAATGTGAAGATGGAGCTCTTTTCTCATCCTCCTCTTACTGTGGTAATAATAGCCACCATGTGTTCCTTAAGTTAAGAAACAGGGAAATGAAATCCAGAATAAGCAAATCCAATGAACCAGAGAACCAAGGCAGCAAGACCATTGCGTCCAAAACCAAAAGTAATTGCCAGGCAGGCAAACGTCTTTGCTTGTTTAGTGAGAGATCCAAAGAACTTGTGAAAGAGAAACTTCAAGGCATTCAAAGGCATACATCTCTTTGCTGGGGATTAATGTAATTGTAACCTCCTGAAAATTCTACCATGTGGTTTATTACAATTCCACTTCCATCTCAACTTTACAATATTGTTATGCATTATATTCAGCAGAAGAGATTTTCATATCATTGGTTTTCTGGTGGCTGCTTTGGGCATGTACTAATCATGAAATGCATTTTCTTTTTTTAATCCTGCTATCTCTGGCCTTTTTGTTTTGGAGACACCATCATCTTTGGTGGCTACTTAAGGATGCTATGAAAAATGGGCAAGTCCACAGTTCAAAGAAAAAGCTACAGATTTGGCAGGCACCAAGCTATGGGCTATTACATTACCCTTTGCTGGGGATTTCTTTCTTGTTTCATCTCATCTATATGTTTTCCTAATGTAGCTCTTGAAAGGTCTGTTTCTATAAATGTCTGTCCTTCATTATCCTTATTTCATATGGCAAGCTGCTCATTCCAAGAGCCAAAATTAGATTTTACCCTTTACAATTTTCTGCTATTCATAACTTGAAGTGGGAAAAGAGCAGATGTTATTCTAAAAAAAGGGATGTGAAACCTATGGACCTCTAGGTATTGTTGGACTCCTACTGCCATTAGCCCCAGCCACCATGGCCAATGGTCAGGGATGATGGGAGTTGTAGTCCAACAATATTTGGGGGTCACAGGTTCCCCACACCTGTTCTAATAATACTAGTAGGCCCATGGCATCAAGCCAGTGGTCCAGTTTTCTTTCTCTAATAATGGCTAGAGATAAAATGATTCTGAAGATATAACAGCTTGGTCCACTGTGCCCCAATCCTTTCCATTTAGTCTGAAAATCTGGATTAAGTGAAAAAAGCTACATTACATTTATCAGTGACTATATATTAAAGTAGATATTACTAACTAATTTAAGGCAATGATAATCACACTGTTTTGACAAAGAAATTTCCTATGTTACCATTATGTATGCATTACTACATAGACTTTTGAATTCAGGGCAAAGCTGTTCCATGATATATGTTATCTTAGGGTTCTTGTTTGGTTGTTAGGTTGACATGCATGTGACAGTACTGAGGTTTCAATTATCCGCTTGCATCAATCAATCTTTTAGTTCCCAATACTGGTTGCCTGAAGAAATGTCACAGCTACTTCTCTTTTTTTGTAAGGCAGGAGAACTTTGCTGGAAATGTTATTCATTACAGCTGCAAATCTGTCACCGTGCTTGGCATGGCTTGTTAATGACAACATTTATTTCAAAGAGTCGTGTTTCGCTTTGTTGCTGGAGAGTTGACTTTGCGATCGTAAAATATAATGAAATGCCAAGAAGATGAAGTGAATGAAGTTTGCCAAAAACACAAATAAAGTGATCCACATCTTTAAAAGAAAAGATACATGCAAACACCAAATACTAGCAATGAGTTTCCTTGGAAGCACTTCATCACTTACTTGAGGGCATTAACATGGAGAGAGAGTATACAAAATGAAAGACTAGAGGACTGCAGACGTAATAGTTAAAATACTATTTTCATTCTAGACTTTTGGAGTGGGTTAGGGCTGAGTTGTTCTGCACTGTTCATTTAAAGTTTAAATGAATCATTGATATACACTGAGATCTCCAAGAGGTCATCATCTATTTATTTCAAACTTGCATGCACTTCTAAAGAAAATCCTGAGCACTGATACTGAAACTGCTTGGTGTGGTTTATTTTTAGAAGTGTGAATATCAGTACCTGGTTATCTTTTGCTTTTTTATTTTTTTTACTTTGCCAGTACTTTAGAGTTTGAAATAAAGTTGACTTCTACAAGATAATGAAGAATGACCCAAGGAGGTAGGTGTGTGTGTGTGTGTGTGTGTGTGTGTGTGTGTATTGTTGTTTAGTCGTTTAGTCGTGTCCAACTCTTTGTGACCCCATGGACCAGAGCACGCCAGGTACTATTGTCTTTGTCCATTGAGTTTTCTTGGCAAGGATACTGGAGTGGCTTGCCGGTTCCTACTTATACGCGCGCGCGCGCACACACACACACACACACACACACACACAATTGTTTTAATTGAAAAGATGTATTTTCCACCTTTAAGTACAAATACATTCAGGGATGCTAAAATTAAAAAAGTAATTCGAATGAGAATAAATGACCTCAATTGAAACAGAAATTTCAATAGGTAAAAATAGTGATTGATCAAAACCAAGTCCAAAAGTCTTAACATAACACCAAAAAGTCAGAGAGTAGGTGGTAGGTGGAACTTCTTCAAAATAAATGTGTGCCACAACTGAGAAACACATTTTCCTGCTCATCACCTGCCTATTTAAACAAGGGGGAGAACCTTGAGAAGAACTTCCAGTGATGATCTTAATGCATACCAGGCACTTATGGAAGGACACAGTCCCTAAGCAACTCAGGTTCTGAGCTGTACAGGGCAAAGATATGGCCTGAAATTTTCAACTAGTTCTTGATCTAGAAAATGCTATCCATATGAAAATAAATATGCTCTCACAGAAAGGAAGCTTCAGATTAGGTCTTTCTGTGCCAATGTCCATGGGTTCTCATTCTCTGCGATGCTCTCCATTTCAAATGCAGACCCAGTTTGTGGCTGCCTATTTGTGGCTACCTTCTGTCCTACCATGAGCATAATATTGTAGTGGGGAGGCAAGGACACAGTGAAAGGCATCTACACAACTTATGTGGGGTGTGCATGGTGACTGTCACTGTCCTCCACACTGGTCACATTTTGGGAGGGAAGAGAAGAATGGAAGAAGGCAGAAGCCTCATTTAAGAAAATGCCTGCATGTGCTTCATATGCGCATTAGAATTAATATCAGTACATATTTATAATCTGTATAGTACATTTGCACTGAAGCCACAGTCATACACAAACCACTGATATCCTGGATTAGAGCAAAACTTGCACACTTAAATGTATCATCTTTATTCAAGCAGATTACAATTAGTATCAAAAATCATGCTCACTGTTTTGCTAATATATTTGTCTTGTTTTGAGGAGCCAAGATGCATCACTTAGGCATAAATTACATAATGCTAGCAATCTACTTGTCATCTATGGACCATCCCACTATTTGTGAGCCTTGAAACATTGGGTGCTTTTCTTTCCCTCCACCCCCTGCCCCCCGCTTTGGCCACCTATTCCAAGAAGCAAAATGTACAAGCTGCATAATTGTTGGTTGTTAATTTCCTGAGAGAAAAACATGAACTCCATTTGTCTAGACGTGCTGATTGTAATCCATCAAGCAATGATTAAAGAGTAATTCTCTTTCTCATTATACTGAAAGAATGTTAAAGAGATCCTTCATTCTTGAGTCACAATTAGAATTATTCAAGCACAAAACCATGAAGGGGGGTGGGGTGGACATCATCTGCAACATCTTTTCAATAAACAACAGGCTTTGCATGAAGATGTATTCAAAAGAGAGGTTAGGAAAGCCTGGAAAATGAACCATACACTAACATTATTCCCAGTAAATCAGAAAATACATAGACAGAAGTAAAATGACCATTCTTTTAAAATGAAGTAATTTTAAAACTCCCTGATGTTGTGCTTCTTATATGTAAGTGGTGTAAATGCTGTATATAAAACAAAATTAAAACATACTTCTTTTTAACCAAGATGCAAACTGAAGCACAGCTATCCTTCAAAATTTGCACTTCTCTGAATTTTGTTATTCATTTCTGAAAACAAACACTATGTACAAAAATACATATATTAGGAGAAAGTGTGCATAAGCATGTGCATTTAAGTGAAAGTAATAGACAAAAGTGCAATACAGTAGGGGAAATTGCTTGCACATTAGGCAAAATGGCAAACAAAAATGGGTTGATTTTGCACAAAATCGCTGATGGATTTTCATGAGGATTAAGAACAAAGAAACAAATCCTGCAAATAGATGCAGAAATGTGGAGAAGTGAATTTAAGTTTGGACAAATGAAAAAAGGAGAGAAAGAAAAATTGATTGATTCACTTATCCCCATACAACACAAGGAGCCACTTCAATGTATGAAACAGCTCTTATTTTGGGGCTATTACTGCATCAAATTACCAGAGTTGGGATTCAGTTAATAAGACCTGTCAGCAGAAGATCTGCACTAGCACCTCTGCTTTTGCAATGCGGTTCCTTCCTTGTGCCCTGTGCCCCTGAAATTGGCTTGGGGGGGTTCGAGAGAACCCCCCCCCCAGAACAGCATCTGTGGGGAGGTGAATGGGAATCATTCCATTTGGCATGCAAAAATGCTTGTTCTTATGGAAGAATCAGAACAATGTGATGTTTAATTCCTCCCAGGATATCCCTCTATTACCACAAAGCTGACATAATACAAAATTGATGAGAACCTTGTTGTTTTCTAGTCACTGGGTTCATCCATGTGGCAGTTTATTGTGGCCTCAGTGATGCTTATGCTTGGAAATTGTTGTTTGCAGCATCCACATGGCATTGTCACCATCAGAATGCCAGCCCATATTTCTGCTTTGTTTAATCTGGATTTGCCTATAGTGGTGAAAATCCAAAAATTACCCATTATACATACCTAGCTGCTGCTGCTGCTTAAAAAAACAACATGTTTGGGGCTGCTCTCTGCATGTGTGTATGGCATGGGGCTATGTGTGTGGCAATCTTTCTGCCAATTAATATAAATTCTGTTTCCCAACCCACTCCAACTGAAGCTCAGCAAAAAGCACCCAGGGATTGTGTTGCTGGTGGGTGGAGGAAGACAGAATCAAATCAGTCCTGAGCCTCTTCTCATTGTTCTTTCAAACGTCTCCAAGTGTCTCCTGCAGCAGGAGGAAACATAATCAAACAAACTATCAGAAAGTGTTTTTTTTTAGGGGGGGGATAGCATGAAGAGAACCTCCATGCAGCAGGGAAGAAGAAGAAGAAGAAGTGTTTGGATTTGATATCCCGCCTTTCACTCCCCTTCAGGAGTCTCAAAGCGGCTCACATTCTCCTTTCCCTTCCTCCCCCACAACAAACACTCTGTGAGGTGAGTGGGGCTGAGAGACTTCAAAGAAGTGTGACTGGCCCAAGGTCACCCAGCAGCTGCATGTGGAGGAGTGGAGACACGAACCTGGTTCCCCAGATTACGAGACTACCGCTCTTAACCACTACACCACACTGGCTCTTTGCCACTGAGTCCCTTTGCTACTTCTTGCTGTGCTTCCCCCCCTTTCCTTTCCTCAAACCTCTTCAGTGCTACAGGAAACTCTGGAGAAGGTTTGAAAAAATGATGAAATGAAGCTCAGGACTGATTTCATTTGACTCTTGCAACACTACTGGATCCTTTGGTGCTTTAAGCTGAAGTTGAATGTGAGTTGGAGAAGGCTGGGTAACAGAAATTAATTGACAAATATTTTAGCACATGTACTCACCTCATCCAGAGCATGAAGCAGCCCCACTTTGTTTTTATTATTGCAGCGACTGATGAGAGAGGCGAAAAGCCACTCCAGGAAGAATATTTTTTGTCAAACTCTGCCCGCTGGTGTAGATGGTCCACAGCATAATGGCAATCCATATGATGTAAAGGGGAGGGGAGGAATGTGTGGACCCTCATTTGCCAATTGCATACATACACAATCAGAACTGAACCACTAGTGTGTAAGACAATATCCCCATTGGGACACAGAAATGGGATATAATGAAATGAAGTAATGAAAAAGCATCCCTCAGCCTCAGTTCTCCAACAGCACAACTGGAGGCATAAGGACCACATCATGGGATTGCTGTGAGGACAAAGAGTACTTTACACCTGAAAGTGATGTGTAAATAGTAATCACAGAGAAGCTGATGTGGTTGTGATGGCTTGCTTCTGTTGCAGTCAGAAAGAAAGGCGAGGCCTCTGAACGAGGTGGAGTTGTATGTGCTGATTAATGTGAGCATGTGCAACGTTCAGCACTAGCTGGAGTCTAATGCATATTCAAGTAGCAGGCTTTCCTAGGGCAGTGAATCACCCGTGATTATCAACAGACAATTGTAACAATCCTGGGTGATTTGGTACAATTGAAGGGTAAGCTGTCGAATAAGTATAATTGGCAGTGTGCTTGATCTTTTCATTTGCTCTTCTTGTTTCTGATCCTTGAACATCTTTGCCATCACATCCTTGACGGCAACTTCCTGGCTTGGAAAAGGGAGAGGTGATGGTAGGTGGAAGTGGCTTGCTGAGGTGATGGACTCTGCCTGCTGAATGAGACCTCCCATAGCTACATATCCAAATCCCTCTCTTTCAGCTTCTTATAGTTCTGCTAAATATCCAACATATGCTCAGGCTCTAGGCTAGTTTTTTATGTTGCAACTGTAAGGATATACTTGTTCATAGAGCAAAGATATAGGGCACCACATGTCTTTCCTCTTCAGATAATAGTTGGGTGAGGAAGCTGACTGGTGGTCAAAGGAAGGTCATGGCTTATCTTCCTTATGCAGGATTTGGTCTGACAGTGGCAATGCCCTCAAGGAAGTGAACCGGAGAAGAAGCATTTAGCACACATCAGCCATATGGCATGTAAAGGATTCGCTGTACAATTCTTCTCTCTCTCTCTCTCTCTCTCTCTCTCTCTCTCTCTCTCTCTTTTGCGAAGTAAATTATACTCCTAGTTTCTGAAAATTCCAGTTTGAAGACAATAATCTATTTAGTATGCCAAATAAGTCATACTCTATATGGACAGACAGTTCTTCAAAAGGACCATCTAGGAAAAAAATTCTTATCTCTCATTAAAACAAAGCCCTTTCCATAATCTTTGAATAATGTTCTTTTCCTCTGCTTTATTTATGTATTGCAACAAGGCACATTTTAGAAGGCACCAAGTGGCTTATTTTTCCACATGAGTGGGCCTTTGGAGTTACTTATAAATAATCTGGAATAGTGCCAGCATTCTGAAATGAATACAGCACAGACTCACCATGGTAATAGCTTTCAGCATTCTATGTGGAATAAGAAGGAACTATAAACTCACACCACAGAAAGTCAAGATGACAGGATGCCCCTTGAAATACATTTCTGAAGAAAAGATGGCATGAAGGAAGCCATTTTTTTTGGGGGGGGGGAAATAGTCAATATGAAATTGCACACCTGGCCACACAAAGGGCAACTTTGTGAATGTCTTTCAGTAAGCTGAATGTTTCTGCACCAACTCTGAACCACGTTTTGTGTGTGTGTGTGTGTGTGTGTGTGTGTGTGTGTGTGTGTGTGTCTATATATACACATAAAATATTTTCAGTGTGGTTTACACCAATTATACATAAAACCATACAATAAAAACCATACAGAATGTTAAAATCAGAAAACGTATTATGGAAAGATTTATTCTTAATTGCCTGCATAAGCCTGACAGAACAGAAAAGTTTTCCACAGGCATTTCCACAGTTGAAACCAAAAGGTACCTTCAAGGCAGTTTTTGCCACCCCCCACCAAAGATAAGGTTCTTGAGACAGAACTGGAATAAAGGTTATCATTATTAAACTATAACAAGTTGGAGGAGCTACGAACCAACATTCAACCAAAGAACCAAATTCAAAGAAGCATGGACAGTGGAAGGTTCAACTAACTCTGGGCATGTAAGGCAGTGAAGGATGAAAAGGAAATAACTTCCTCCTTGTGAGCTGAGCCTTGGACAGGAATTGTTGTTCATGTTACTAGGCCTGTTTACAGTTGTTTCAAAGCTTCTAAGGATCAGGATGCATGGAAAAGTTGTTTACTCATACCATGGTCTAGCAGCCCCAGTGCAGACTTCAGAAAATAAAAACTTTTTTTCTGGCTTGGAGTATAATATGACCAAGAAGTGAAAATACTTTATATATCTGCCCCTTCACTGACTTTTGGCTATGGGTTTCACTTATTTCTAATCTAAACCAAGTGTCTAAGTCTGCCAAAGCCTCAAGGATGTCAATCAAGTCTCCCACATGAGCCTTAACCTGTCTCCTTTTTCACTGCACATGTGCTAGACTCAGATGGAAGGCCATTGATGTGTTATAAGGGCAAGTTTCCAAGGACTGAACTTTAATAAAACAAGTAATAACATTTAGAAGGAATGTGAAATCCATCTCTCTTTTAACTCAGGCCCACACAATGAAACAGAATAGTTAGAATTACAACAATTATTTTTAATTGTTTCAGAATTAAAGCAGATTAAATCTATTACCCACACATTAGGTCCCAGGATGGTTACAACAATTTAAAAATCAGTATTAAAAACAGTTAAAGCAAATTACAGTCACAGGAATAGAGTGGATTCTGAAATGAAATCATACACATAAAACCAGATTTATTTTTATTTGATTTAATATTTGTAAGATGCTTTTCCAACAACCAAGCTGAGCTCAAAGCAGCTCATAACACAGAGAATAGAAAGGTTTTTTTATTTAAAAATCATGGTACAAAGAAATATACAATAGAAGTACAATAAAAAGCAATAAATGAATCAAAACAATATAACAATAAAATCACAAAATATAAAATTAGTCAAATAGGGTTGATGTTAGTAACACCAATGAACTTTGTAGCATTTTTTTTTTAAAAAAAACAACAACCCATAAATCAAGCCTGTAACAATTCAAACCTGGAAGGCTGGAAAATCCTGTGAACTTGGCATACAACATTCCCTTGTCTTCCTGTTTCTCACTCAGGACAAAATCCATTCTTCCTCTGTTAATATCCCTATCAGCAGATAATACACATCCTGTAGTTTTTAAAACCTGGAGGACAGCCACGAAAAAGACTATATAGAACTCTAGACTCCACCAGACTGCTATAATGTATTCCTGATGTTCCATTCTCAACCAAGAGGCAAGCCACCATCTTCTGAAGTGTCACAGTATTTCACTTCCTCAAGTACTGATGTTCCTTGTCTTTCTCTTATTAAGAGGTTTTGGTTACATTATTCTTCTGATCCCCTTGTCTGTTCATTTCTTGTGAATTCCTTCTTATTATGGTGAAATGGACTCAAAAATGGAGCTACTCCTGAAAGATGACATTAGTAGAAATTCTTGCTGACAGGCTTCTAAGTTGACAAGTCCATACTTAAATAATACACTAACACCACAATGAACATACTTTTGACTAAAAAAGAAAGAATGCAAACAAAAATATAAAACCAAAATGACAGGCCATAAGAGAATGGGACCAATCAAAATATATTTTGACATTGATATACATTTCTTGAAAAGAAAGCTGTTGTCATAACATGTGAATATTCTATATGAATAGACAACATTTTATATGCTGGCATCCAGGATTAACACATACCTGTATGACCTTTGGGTAACCAAATATGGACCCTTTCTCTTGAAACCAGAATTTCAAAGATGCTCTAAATTAGAGTCATCTTATGAAATGAATATGAAATGAATGAGCAGTTTCAATATACTTCAGTGGTGGTTTAGTTACTTTTGACAGAAACATGATCAAAACAATTGGAACTCATTCTACCAAACAGTACAGGAAAGTAAAAGGTGTTGAGGACAGAGAATTAAATTCCATTTACAGTTTTGCAGATAAGTAATTATTCCGGGGGGGGGGGGGGATTGTTGTAAGCTATTGTAATTTGATAAAGAACGGTCCTTATTTTCTTGTATATTGGTGTTCAATTGAATGCAAAGTGGAAGCTTGTTTTGCTCTGAAACTTTAATAACAAAAGTACCCCCCTTTAAACAAATGTGGAACATTGCAGGTATCAAAACAAAACTTCACATAAAAATGATGAAAATGTAGTAGTAGTAGTAATAATTGTATACCACCCTTTATCCGTAGATCTCAGGGTAGTTCACAATATAAAATTACACGATGACACAAAACGACATAATCCAGAGAGAGGTAAGTGAGTGCTTTAAAGTTAAGTCTACAGATTTCTGGGTAAAAGGTAAAGGACCCCTGGATGGATAAGTCCAGTCAAAGGCAACTATGGGGTTGCTTTCAGGTTGAAGGAGCTCATCTTGCTTTCAGGCTGAGGGAGCTGGCGTTTGTCCACAGACAGCTTTCTGGGTCATGTGGCCAGCATGGCTAAACTGCTTCATGTGCAATGGGACACCATGACAGAAGCCAGAGTGCATGGAAACACCACTTACCTTCCTGCCACAGTGGTACCTATTTATCTACTTGCGCTGGTATGCTTTCAAACTGCTAGGTTGGCAGGAGCTGGGACAGAGCAATGGGAGCTCACTCCGTTGTGGGGATTTGAACCGCTGACCTTCTGATCGGCAAGCCCAAGAGGCTCAGTGATTGGAAACCACCTCTCAGCATGGTTTCCAATTACAGGAATGCACTGACTGCACTGAGCATCTGATGTGTGCATTTCCCTTTTCCCTCCTGTCCTCCTGTTACTGTAATCTGTTTTAACTTTTCAATATTGAATTTTAAATTGTTGCAACTCACCCTGAGCTATGCTGGTAATAGGTGGGCAATAATCTCAGCGTTAATGATAATGATGCTTATCTTCATACGCAAGGGGACAAAGTATAAATCTTCCATTCATGGTTTGGAATAAGCTGCAGTTTCCAGTTATGACCAAACAGCAGTTCCTAAATACGGGAAACTGCAGTTTGTTCAAGCCACAAAATGTGTAGGGGCATGAAAGGTTTGGGTTCTGTTTTTTGGTCCCGCTCTCTCGTGTGAGCCAACTGACTCATGCCACAGGGTGGGATGGAAAAATGCCTCTCTTTTGGTCCTCCTCTTTAGCATGGCCAGAGCACAAAAGCCAAAATGGGACATCTGGGATTGGGACAGAATCCAGGGCAATATTCTGTCCATCTGGGATCTCCTGCTTAAAACGGGACAGTTGGGCGGTATGGTAATGCCATGTAAAAGGAATGTTTGAAACTGGGACTGAACTGCTAGCATTATAACCAGGAAAACGAACTCAGTAGTTCCCACTTCTGAGTGCAGTTTAAGAAATTAATTTTGTTGCCTTTATTTTAATAATTTTATTTGTAAGTCACCCTTGCGCAAAAACAATTGTACTCAAAGCAACTTACAACAAACATAACAGCAATGCATCTCCAAACCAAAAGTTTCATAACAATGGGAATAATAAAGCAGCAAAATAATTGCACATCTAACAGCATACAAAAAAAAATCATATACTAAGGATGTGACAACACTGACAAAGGAGCTTTTGAGTTTTGCCTTGGTGCTAAAAATATCCCTTCCGGGAAGGTTCTCACAGCCTGTCTCCTGCAGCAGCGTCCAAAGGCAGGGAATGGGATAGTATGTGAATATTGCAATAAAGAGTAATATTACAATGAATATTATTTTAAATAGCATGTAATTGTACGTACACTTACCAGAAACAAAATTTCTGGCTTATTCAGTGGCCTGCAGATGTGATCACACTACATTTCCCCGACAAAAGAATTGCTTCTATTTTCACACAATCATTTAACATAACAAAACACCTGCTCTTCCAAGGTTTTACAGTACCCAGGAAGCTCAAGAAGAAAAGGCCTCCAGATGCAGAGGTTATATCTCAAGTCATGAGCAGCCGGCATAAGCAGCGTGCTGAGAGGGTATGGGGCTACAAGTACAGCCCCACAACTCCTTCATAATCATTTCCCTCTTCACCCAAGCAATGACTGAAGGGGGCTAATCCCTAATCCTTCCTTACGTGTGTGTGTGCGGGGGGCTGGCAGAGTTAACACTATTTTGACAGTTAACCAAATCTACTATGAAATGCCATTTGCATATGGAAAATACCATGAAATTACTCCCGACACTATTGTAGGAACAGAAAGGGAAGAAATTGCTTGATTTATTAGAATTTTCAGTTGTGGGTGCCATGCTTCAGGCCCTCCTAACATGTTGTGCTGCACTTAACCAACACTGAATATTATCTGCCAATTTATTGCCCAGTCACCTAATTTTATGACATGCTCCTGCAACTCTCTGTAGCTTGTTTTGATATAAATGGACTTGAATAATTTATTAACACCTGCAGATTTCATCACTTCACAATTGCCCACAATTTCTAGATTATTAACTACCATATTAAATATAAGGCCAGATCCCCAAGGCTCTCTACTTTCCCCCTCCCAACTGTATAAATGAACTACTTAAGGCAACCCTTTGTTCTTTAGACTAAAGTGATTAAAGGAGGATTCCTGCTACACCCTCAGCTTCCCAATTCAGCTGTCTATTCCTTTGTTATTTGTAAAAGAGCTGAATTCCATTACTCAAAATGTGTATATTATTTTGCAAATGACAAAACAAAAAAACTTGTTAGGCTCGCACCATCCATGCAAAGTACAGAGGCCCAGAGGGTGGGTCCTCAGCCTGACCTCTATGATATTGTGAGCTGGGAGAAACTGGGAGAGGTGTGTGAAACTGCTCCTGGAGTCTACCTCTATGTGAACTCACACAAAGGTGAAAGTGAGGATTGGAGAGTGAGAATAGCTACCTTGTCCCAGGCATTTAAATACAGTCGTACCTTGGTTGTCAAATTTAATCCATTCCGGGAGTCTGTTTGACTTCCAAAACGGTTCGAAAACCAAGGCACGGCTTCTGATTGGCTTCAGGAGCTTCCTGCACTCAATTGGAAGCCATGGAATCCGCTTCCAAAAAACATTCACAAACCAGAACATTCACTTCTGGGAGTTTGGGAGCCAAAACGTCTGAGTACCAAGGCGTTCAACAACCAAGGTATAACTGTACCCAGATTGGGAATGGAAGAATAATTCATCTACTTGATCATTTTTAAAAAATATGGTGTCCTTTATCAACAACTTAAGACCATAAGACAAGTCCTGCTGGATTGGGCCAAAGGCCCATCTAATCCAGCATCTGGTTCTCACAGTGGCCAACCAGATGCCGATGGGAAGCCCACAAGGAGGACCTGAGCATTCTCTCCACTCATGGTTCCCAGCACCTTGTATTCAGAGACATACTGACTCTGACAGTGGAGGTAGAACATTGGTATCAAGACTGGCAGCCACTGATAGTTTTGTCCACCATGAATATGTCTCACCCTTGGTAGCCATCACTATGGGCTGGATTCAGCTAAGTGGATGTGTTAGTGGGAAGCCAGGGCAATGAGTCCTGCTGGCACAATTTCCCCTGTCTCTTCTCCCCATGTCCCACCAAATAAACTCTAGAGGGTCTGGAGAACTGCCAGAAAAATATGCATGGGGAAGAGAGGGGAAAAAATAATTCTGTCAGATGTTGAATTCCACCCTACTTCTTGTAGTAGCAAATCCCACAGTTTAACTATAGCCCATATGAAGAAGTACTTCCTCCTATCTGTCCCGAATCCTTTGTTAGCATTATGAGAAAGAGAGAAGTTCATTTTCTTCACACCATCCATAATTTTATACTTGCTTTCTTTTGTTTTTAAACTAAAATGTCCCTTGATCCTTTTGATAAGTAATCATCATGCGTTTCTTCTCCCGACTCTTGCATCCATGGGCAATTTGTGACCGTGAAATGGAAAAAGGAAGAAAGCAAAAGAACAGATAATCCAGTCCTAAAAATAAAGTGTATGAATGCTATTACTGAAGATGAGGCTAGTTCTTTTTTGTTATATTAAGCATTAATATTTTTCATTTCATGTCAAGAGAACCAAGAATCTGAACACAGGTCTCTTTGGGGACTACAGCTGATTGCCTTGACCGAGGCAAATCAGGGTCAGGGTCAGACTGAAGAATAGATATTTAGAAGCAGTCATCTGAAAGCATCATCTGTTCTTTCAACCTTACTAGATTCTGGTATTTAACTGCAGCACAGACTGCAGTAGGAAGAGGGAAGGGAGACTAAAAAGGAAACTGAAGCATCATGTTATAAAGAGGCAAAAGACTCTCATCCATATTTTAAAGCACACACAGTGGGGTAGTAGCAAAAGCACATAAAAATTCAGCAAGATAGCAGATGCTATGACCTAAAACTAAAGTTAGTGTTCTTAGCTTAAAAGATTGTAGGAAGAGTCTTGGAGGAATAGAGCCTGGTGGAAAGGTGATGTAGATCCTTTAAATACAGGACTATTGCTGCAGATTTTTAACTCGGCTATTCTACAATGTGAAAATGGCTATATCTTTACGTCCAATTTTATGCCTTGTTCAAGCATTTGGACATTTATTTCTAACAATTTTGTGAGAATGTTACTCTGATAGCACAATAAAGTGGATAGACTGTTTAAAATTTTTCATGGCAGTTCTGAACAAAACAACTGAGGAATGAGTGTCCTGATGACTGATAAGAGAGAACACTGCCCACACCCCCAAGCCACCAGCAGCATCCATGCAATCCTATCCTTGTCTACTCTGAAGGAAGTTCCCCTTGATTCAATAGGGCCTTCTCCCAGGTATGTGTACATAGGATAGCAGCCCTCATATATCATTGCTGCCTCCCTCCGACACCCCCGGCTTCTGCCATGCTTTCTCATTCTGCCTTATGGTAGGGCTGGTCCTCAGCGCCTTGCATGACGATACAGAAAGTCTGCAATATTGTATTTCCTTTACAGGTTCATGTCAAACTTGCTGTGGAAGTGTTTGGCCACAACCTACACCCTTGTGCAAATTAATTGAAACAAAACATGTTTTCTTTCTTACTCATAATCCTGTACTCAAAACAAACATGAAAAGTCAGTTGATCATGATGGTGTCAGAAGCCTGCAGCCAATAGAAGGAATGATGCGCTCACCACAATATATTGAGGTTCTACGAAAGAGAGTTATTCCAGAGCTGGAAAAGAGGTATCCTGACGGTACTGGGATATTGCAGCAGGACCTAGCCCCCAGTCACACATTGAAAGTGGTGAAGAAATTCATGACAGAGCAGCAAATACAGGTACTTGATTGGCCAGGGAATTCCCCGGACATAAATCCCATTGAGAATTTGTAGGCTATATGCAAAAGTCGCCTCTGTGCTGTAGACTGTACAACTATGGAGAAGCTCATTCAGGCGCTGATTCAAGTGTGGTACACGGATCCGAAAATCAACAGTGACTGTTTGAAACTAGTAGACTCCATGCCAAACTGTGGTCAAATGCTGCTTAAAAATAGCGGAGGTCATATCCGTTACTAATGTACGTTTATGTGAGTTTTGTGCAATACAGTAAACTACATTGTTTGTTTCAATTAATTTGCACAAGGGTGTGGTAGCAGAGAAAAATAATCTGTGTTGAGTTATGAAAGGTTCCCTGCAATGTGACTCAGCACAAAACTATAAATCCTTCATTCTTTCCAATATGAAAAATGCATTTTTTGGCAGGTTATTGCACCCCAGTGCTACTCCAGCCATAGCAAAGAGACATGGCACACTGTAATTCCTTAAAGGAAAAAAATGCAGGGGGGGAATGACACTGAAGAGACTGGGGAAATCAGTCCGGTGAAAAGGGTAAAGATGGGGACTGATGTTTTCAGTTGTAGGAGGGCTGTTAATGAAAAATATAGGGCCTCAAAAGCACAACATTTGTCCAGGCCTTGTACCTTTCTTCTCTAAATACCTGGGCCATGTGATGGGCTGTTGATATACTTTTCATTTTTTGAAGCGACTTGCAGACCCAGTATGTAGAATCAGTGACACTTGTTAGCTACTCCAAAGAAGTTACTGACTCTTTAAGAAACACAGGCGGCAAGTTTCAAAATGCTGTGGTAGCTGTACTAGCTAGCTGTATCTTTAAAGGAAAAACAACAAATGGCTGCCTTTGAATCACCTCATAGGATTAGTTTATTTGGTGTGGATTCCTCAGGTAAACTGTGTTCCAGACCACACATTAGTGCAAGGTGAGAGGTGCATTGTGTGAGTTTGCCTAGGATTTTAGACCCAACAAATTCCTCCCTTAACCTGATGCCATAATTGTCATCTTTGTATTCTTCAGCTTTCTGTACAGGAAAGCTGGGCTGTAAATGAGTCTCCAATGCCAAGGAATATGTGTGTGAAATGTTTTCGTTCAATGTCGTGCAGTTTTTCATCCTCAGCTGATTCGACACTTCAACTCATCACTGTCATTTTTAGAAGCTAGATCAGCACCTATGGCCTCAGAAAAAGACTCCTCAAGATTAAAAAAAAAATGCTGCCTGTGTTTATATTTTAAAGCATGTCAGTTATTCTAAATGTTCCCACATGCTCATAATTTAGGTCTCTTCATTGGTTATGGACCACATTTTTTCGCAGTGACCCAAGAAAACTAAATGAATTATGGAAGAAATACTTATTTTTACATGGTTGGCAGCAACTATTTTTCACCTCGGGGATTGTTTCACAAAGAGATCTTCTTTTGAGGCAAGCAGGCCTTTTGGAACAGCAGAGTACTGTCAGGCATGACCATGTCGACTTCCCTCCCTGCTGGTGTGCTGACGGTTGGCCTTTGGCATTTTGAAAAATAGCCACCAAGACTATTAATGAAATGTTACATGTGTATGCATTGTTAAATTCATCTTGTGTGATTACAGCAACCTTTATTGCATGCCTCAGTTGCTGTGAGATCAACAGGAGAAAATTAGGTTTTCAGCATACTAGGAAAACCGGAACAGCTCAGGAAATGATGGAACCTCTTTATTCTGGCAGATTTCGTGGCTTGCCAATAGCCACCAGTATGATATCAAAATGCAGGGACCTTTGGGGTTCAGCGGCAAGTTAGTTTCAGTGAAGATATGTCTATTTTAATCTGATTTTAATTTTAATTTCATTTATTTATTGAATACTCACAAACACACAAATCAAATCAGGTTTAATGAAATTAAAATTAAAGTCCTGTGGGATATTAATCTGGATGGATGAATAAGAGGCACTGAATAGATGCATTTTGTTAGCATGATAGTTAACAATGGGTATTCATTCAATGCCACTGACATTCATTCACTGGAAGGTCAGGTTGCTCCTTCAAATTCCCATCCTTCCCTGTTTAGGGAAACTTTTAATGTTTGATGCATTACTGTATTTTAATATTTTGTTGGAAGCCACCCAGAGTGGCTGAGGAAGCCCAGCCAGATGGGCGGGGTATAAATAATAGGTTGTTGTTGTTGTTGTTGTTGTTGTTGTTGTTGTTGTTGTTGTTGTTTAATAATGTATTACAGGTTCTTGGATATCAGGTTTTTTCTTCTTCAAAACGTGTACGATATATATTTACATTTCCCTTAGCCTGCATCTTACGATTCATGCTTAGTCCACCCTAAAGCTCTCTCAGAAGGCTATTGCGAAGATAAAATGTTTGTATTGAACATCCATGTACGCTGACCTGAGTTTCTTGGAAGGGGAGAGCATGGTAAATATGTAATAAATATCTGTATTTCCACTGTAAAATATATGAGAAACAAGACCTAGTTCTTTTCACACATTTGAAAGAAAATTTGTAAACATGTAAATGTCCTTCCTATCTTTTTACACTTTCTCAGAAAGTCGTATCTGAACACAGACTTCAAGAGAAGTTGCCAACAGATTCAATGAAATTAATGAAGTTTAAATGCTTTTACTCTGCACTTCAGAGTGGGACAGGAATTGCATCCATGTTCTTTTGGTTTGAAATTATTCTCTGTGTAAAATAAGGGCAGAAACAGTCTATTGACTGTAACAAACTGGTCTATTGACTGTAATAATCTTGAAGAAAATGGGAACATAATTATAGGGTTGAGGAAAAAAATGGAAATAAGGTGAAGAGTAGCATATATGTGAGAAAGAAGCATCTTCTTTCAGTTTATACTAGGAGCTAATCTATACATTTGGCTCTGAGGTTCGGGAAATGATATAATATGTGCCCTTTAGTTACTGCCATGTCTTTTCTGGTAAGTATTCAACAAGAAAATTTTTTGGCAGGTTCTTGTATTTGTCCTTGTTGCCTCATGAAAAAGATTTCTGTATGATTCAAAAGTCTGCATGTTGTAGTTGTTATTGTTTAGTTGTGTCCAACTCTTCGTGACCCCATGGACCAGAGCATGCCAGGCACTCCTGTCTTCCACTACCTCCCGCAGTTTGGTCAAACTCATGTTCGTAGCTTCAAGAACACTGTTCAACCATCTCGTCCTCTGTCGTCCCCTTCTCCTTGTGCCCTCAATCTTTCCCAACATCAGGGTCTTTTCCAGGGAGTCTTCTCTTTTCATGAAGTGGCCAAAGTATTGGAGCCTCAGCTTCAGGATCTGTCCTTCCAAAGACCAATTTCCTTAAGAATGGATAGGTTTGATCTTCTTGCAGTCCATGGGACTCTCAAGAGTTTCCTCCAGCACCATAATTTAAAAGCATCAATTCCCTGGCCTTCTTTCTGGTCCAGCTCTCACTTCCATACGTCACTACTGGGAAAACCATAGCTTTAACTATACAGACCTTTGTCGACAAGGTGATGTCTCTGCTTTTTAAGATGCTGTCTAGGTTTGTCATTGCTTTTCTCCCAAGAAGCAGGCATCTTTTAATTTCGTCACTGCTGTCACCATCTGCAGTGATCATGGAGCCCAAGAAAGTAAAATCTCTCACTGCCTCCATTTCTTCCCCTTCTATTTGCCAGGGGGTGATGGGACCAGTGGCCATGATCTTCATTTTTTTGATGTTGAGCTTCAGACCATATTTTGCGCTCTCCTCTTTCACCCTCATTAAGAGGTTCTTTAATTCCTCCTCACTTTCTGCCATCAAAGTTGTGTCATCTGCATATCTGAGGTTGTTGATATTTCTTCTGGCAATCTTAATTCCAGCTAGGGATTCATCCAGCCCAGCCTTTTGCATGATGAATTCTGCATATAAGTTAAATAAGCAGGGAGACAATATATAGCCTTGTCGTACTCCTTTCCCAATTTTGAACCAATCAGTTGTTCCATATCCAGTTCTAACTGTAGCTTCTTGTCCCACATAGAGATTTCTCAGGAGACAGATGAGGTGATCAGGCACTCCCATTTCTTTAATAACTTGCCATAGTTTGCTGTGCTCGACACAGTCAAAGGCTTTTGCATAGTCAATGAAGCAGAAGCAGATTTTTTCTGGAACTCTCTAGCTTTCTCCACAATCCAGTGCATGTTTGCAATTTTGTCTCTGGTTCCTCTGCCCCTTCAAAATCCAGCTTGCACTTCTGGGAGTTCTCGGTCCACATACTGCTTAAGCCTGCCTTGTAGAATTTTGAGCATAACCTTGCTAGCATGTAAAATGAGTGCAATTAGTGCAATTGTGCGGTAGTTGGAGCATTCTTTGGCACTGCCCTTCTTTGGGATTGGGATGTAGACTGATCTTCTCCAATTCTCTGGCCACTGCTGAGTTTTCCAAACGCTGGCATATTGAGTGTAGCACCTTAACAGCATCATCTTTTAAAATTTTAAATAGTTCAGCTGGAATATCATCACTTCCACTGGCCTTGTTATTAGCAGTGCTTTCTAAGGCCCATTTGACTTCACTCTCTAGGATGTCTGGCTCAAGGTCAGCAACCACACTACCTGGGGTGTAAGAGACATCCATATCTTTCTGGTATAATTCCTCTGTTTATTCTTGCAATGAAGCAGGGCAAAGGCTGATAGAGTTCTGTCAAGAGAACAAGAGCCAGTGTGGTGTAGTTGTTAAGAGCGGTAGTCTCGTAATCTGGGGAACTGGGTTCGCGTCTCCGCTCCTCCACATGCAGCTGCTGGGTGACCTTGGGCCAGTCACACTTCTTTGAAGTCTCTCAGCCCCACTCACCTCACAGAGTGTTTGTTGTGGGGGAGGAAGGGAAAGGAGAATGTTAGCCGCTTTGAGATTCCTTAAAGGGAGTGAAAGGCGGGATATCAAATCCAAACAAGCTGGTCATCACAAACACTCTTTTCCAACAACACAAGAGATGACTCTACACATGGACATCGTCAGATGGGGAGCATCGAAATCAGATTGATTATATTCTCTGCAGCCAAAGATGGAGAAGCTCTATACAGTCAGAAAAAACAAGACCCAGAGCTGACTGTGGCTCAGATCATCAGCTTCTTATAGCACAATTCAAGTTTAAACTGAAGAAAGTAGGAAAAGCCACTGGGCCAGTAAGATACAATCTAAATCAAATCCCTTATGAATACACAGTGGAAGTGAGCAACAGGTTTAAGAATTTAGATTTGGTGGACAGAGTGCCTGAAGAACTATGGATGGAGGCTCGTAGCATTATACAGGAAGCAGCAACTAAAACCATCCCAATGAAAAGGAAATGCAAGAAAGCAAAGTGACTGTCCAACGAGGCCTTACAAGTAGCGAGCGAGAGAAGGCAAGCAAAATGTGAGGGAGATAGTGAAAGATACAGGAAATTGAATGCAGATTTCCAAAAAATAGCAAGGAGAGACAAGAGGGCCTTCTTAAACAACCAATGCAAAGAAATAGAGGAAAACAATAGAATGAGAAAAACCAGAGATGTGTTCAAGAAAATTGGAGATATGAAAGAAACTCTGCACACTTTCATCTAATCATGTTACCCAATAATCAACAGAGTCCTATAAAAAAAGGGAAATTATAAGCAAATATTTAAAAACAGCTAGAAAACCTTGCTTGCTCCCAAATAATTTCTGGTTTCTGACTTCTTTTTCTTTTAATTTCTTAACTTACTTTCTTCTCTCCTACACACCTTTCAGATTTCTCAGTACTCAGCGGGGTCAACAGCAATTTTTAGACTCGGGCATTATTGACAGCTGAATAGTTGAAAGGCAGCAACTTTCTGGGCCCACAGAGACTTGTCTGTCAATCTGAATCTGAGACGAGCATGTAACCCCAGCTCCAGAATAATTTCATCATCTACATTTGTTATTTTATTTCTGTCACGGTAAAGCCTCAGAATAAGAAACTTCCACATTTTCAGAAGGAAGAAATATAATCACTGCTGCTAGGAATGACAATGAATTAGGATTAATGAGTACACTTGCCGTAACATCACTAACACAAGATCTAGGTTTAGTACAGGCACTGCAGTTGGCAATTGCTAGCTGTATTTCATCCTTCTTTTTATTTTCACACAGATGACCTGGAAAGCTGTGAAAAACTATTTCAGAGTGGAGAACATCATTGCTAAAGTTAAGGCTGTCTAAAAATATTTAAAGCAGCTGAGTCTGGACAACGTATGCAGAAAGGGAGAATGGATAACGGTAGCTATGCCCATGTCAACTGAAGCCATGAAAGAGTTTGATTCAAGGAGCTTTCAGAAGTTTGCAGAGGTGTGTTAAATCTTGAAGTTCAGCACAGGCTGAGATCAGATTCTGAATTCTACTTTACAAAGGGCAGAATTGAGTTATGCATCGTGTTTTCCTTCATCACTAAAAAGTGGCAGATTGTGTTTGCTTTTGGGGTATGATGTCTTGGATTGCAGATAGGTTGGAGGACAAAACTGTGGCAAAATATAAGATATTGAATGATGCTTGAGTTTGCCTTCTAAGATCTCTCAGTGCCCATTCAGAAAGGATAGATCGTTTCAAGGGTTGCCCCACAAAAAGTGAAATTCTGAACTGTGAAAAATATGAAGTACAATGTTGAAAACTTTTACCCCCTAATGTGAACATGACTATGAATATACATTAGTGAAAAGGATACTACTGATTATGAAAAACAAATTACAGAAGTGAATATGGGACACAGAACACCAGAAAGCAACCCTGAGGGGAAAATGAATAAGAAATCTGTTCTCATGATGCACTATGGTAGCTGTGTGCTGTGGGTACCACTTAGAAATTCTGAATATTAAGCACCAGTATATAAATATCTGGAATAAATGAAATGAAATCATTGTGTTGTAATTTCCATTCTGAAAAGACATTGATCATATTTTGTTGGCTGTGGGGTGGAACTGAGCCTTTGCATTGCCTAGATGGTTTTCATAACTCGTGTTTAAATAAAAAATTATGTTCCCCAACATATGCAATTTGAATGTAACACCTAACACAATTAAAATGAATTTTCAGTTACAGCTAGTTGTCTTCTATTTCCTGATTTAAAACATCTATGTATATATGCAAATAGTGCAAGAGAAAGTCTAATGAGATGTTTGTGTCCTGGATGAAAATGCCTTATCCTGTGCACGCTTTCTATGAAGTATCCCCCACCTTGTCCAATTGGCCTTTTCCAGGTAAGTGTACTTTGAAGATAGTGAGTTCTGTGGAAATAATGGGATTTACTTCTAAACAGAGCTTTAGCTGTGAGTTTGTTAGGAAAGCCCAGAATTCTAGCCCTCTACCTCTTTAAGAATATTATGATCGCTGAAACTCTGAGTAAGTCATACTCAGAATAGACCCAATGAAGTCAGTAGACTGATTGAAACCCCTAATTTCAATTGTTCTATTATGAATACGACTAATATTGGCTATCACCTGTTCTTTCTCTAAGGGTAAGGTGAATAACACATGTAGGCACTGCAATTTAGCTAAATACAGACAATAATGTTTTAAATCTGTGTTAAACTTTTACAGACAGAAACCAAAAAGAGGAGCAGAAAAACAGTAAATTTGAAATGTGTCAAACACCTATTCCTCTGTTCTAAATCAACTCCTCTCAAAACTGCATCTCTGTGCTGAATAAAAAAGGATGTTTGGCTTCTTTAGCATGTGTTTGCATATAACATGTAATAGCATCATCAGAAAAGATATGCTTTCTCCCCATTACTGACAGGAGCCCCATCCCTAATCTAGATGCCTTTTGCGCAATATACTTCTATGTATTGGAGTCCTGACCATGTGTAGTATTTATTTTAGAAAATAGTTCGTCTGTATCTCAGTTTTTGGGTTTGTTCTCTTTGCCTCTAGAGGTGTCATCACCATGTTCTACATGAGGGTTCTGTTAACATTTGGATGCCAGTAGCCATTTTGAATCAAGGTGGTGGAATGAAACACTACCACTTTGGTGTGACTTTGCCTGTTGTTTGGCATAGGTTCAGTTGCCTCTCAAGAGATAAGGGCAAACTTGGCACAAAGATTCCTAAAGTGGTAGTGGTGGACTTGGTCACTGTTTGGATATTGGGTGCCATTTTCAATCAAGATGGTGGACTGAAACATATCCATTTAAAAATAATGTGGGAGGAGGTTTCCTCAATATTCCTGTTCAGCGCCAGGGACTCCCCACAACTTTGCATTAAAAACAATGCAATAAAACAGTCTTCCCTGTGACTGAACGTTTCTTTAGTTCTACCCAGATTTAAGGAAATTTGATGTCAGACAAGCTTAAATATCTCAAAAAAGGACTGTATGAAAAGTTAACATTATTTCACACTTAAAATATAGGTACAGTTTGTTTACTGTGTAGCAAATTTGGTCAAACACACAAACGCTTTCCCTTGTGATTCCCACAGCCAATTCAGTGAGCCCCATAAACCTCAAACCCCAAGACTCACAGATTGAGAATTGTTGACAAAGAATATAAATATAGTTGTCAGAGATTTAGAATCTGGATTAATAAACATTGGACCCCCAAACAATTTAAATCCATTTTAAAAAAAACTGAGAAGCACATACACTGAAAGAGAGGGAGAAAGATTTTCTCTAAGATGTGAATGTATTGTTTTTAATATTTATTTTAATATGAAATATGTATTCATTCATCACAGAGGTTATGGGGAAGCAGTGCATCTTATCAACCATCCTGATGATAAATGAGAATATCCTTTTCTTAGCAGCACAATAAATATTTCATAAATCCACTTGAATCGCAAAGAAAAAATATATTATTTGCTTACCCAGCACTCCAAATTTGAAAACAAGAGCTGTCAACAACATTGCCATTCTCTTAGAATCTCACACATAATCCCATTGCATCATCTGGGTCCTTGCATATAGGTAAGTGCATTTTTGAGAATCATTCATATTTATACAGAATAATTTACCTGGGCTGATTTAAATATTTTATAAGTATGTGTCTTGGAGAACAGGGAGCTTCATCTAGCAATTTGGTTTAAGGTTAAGTTGCTCCAGCTAAAACTGCTTCCACAGTCATTCATTCATTCATTCCTTGTTCCTTTCCTAGTCTGAACTCCTATCCATCTCTCAACTGAGGTGAACATGTTATTCCCACACAGTGGATTATATCCAACTAAGTCATACTATGAGCAGGACCATTAAAATCAATGGACAAGTTAATTACATCAATTGATTTCCGTGGATCTCCTTTGAGCATGACTTAAGCTGCACTCAGATGTGGAGTTACTTTTGTTGTTTATAATGCTAGTGCTTCTGTTACAAAGCCTACCATCCCTTTTAAATTGCAGTACTGTTGTATTATGGAACTCTGACCTTTTGATTGCTAAATCACCATGTTGCACTAAATTTAAACTGATGGGAAAGAACAGTATGCCAGGATACTGCCCCAAACTCCATCTCCTGGAATTGCAATGCAAAACCCTTGCAACTTTCTGAGTCCACGGGCTTGTGAACTTTTTTAAAGGTACGGTTAACAGGGAAATGAGTGCTAAACTTCTACCAGCTTTCCAGAAGTAGTTTTCAGGTCATATGGAAGGTCATATAAAATATGAAAATTATCTGGTAAGGAAACACCAGGAAAACAGAATAAAGTACTGCCTGAAGGCAGCCTTAGTTGGATTTACTGCACAATATCTGTTGGACCTCATATAAAAATACAGAAGACTCCCAAGAGTAGACTTTCCTTCTATTCTATGAATTATCATGCTATGTCACGTTGCTGGGAACCTCTAGTACCCTCATAGAACATATTGAGTTAGCTCACCAAATCAGAAGCATTTTCTTGTGTGGGCTTATGTACTCACTGTATGAAAACAACCTTCAGATTGCTTTCTCTGATGACAGTTAATGACAGAGTATTTGAGTGCTTTCTCTGATGACAGTTAATGACAGAGTATCTTTGTGTGGTGTTTTGCTTTCTGCCTTAATCTCTTGTTTTGGCCTTATTCCAGGTTGTCACAATTTAATTCCTAAGACTTGTCACTTGTTTTGCTCATTTTCCTCTGCTCTATGGACACAAACAACTTGTTTTATGTTCCAAAGGGCTTTGCATCTCCCCTGCCCTTCTCCACCACAAAATGAGGCACTTTGGGAAGTCGGGAGAATTTAAAAAAATAGTTTGCATCAGGAAGAAACTGCTGTTTAAGAAAGAATGAAAAATAAGTGTGTGCAACAGCCTTTGGGCATGCCTAAAGGAACTTCCTGGATTGTGGGATATATATAGATATAGACACAGAGGCTTACACACAAATCAAAATGGCACTGTAGCCCAGTGAAGAAGAAGGAAAAATGTGAGTAAAAAAAATGTAAAATCGGTATTCTTATTGTGATTTGGTTTCTTACTGAAAAGTAGCAAAAGGCTAATTATATAAACACAATGCATTCTGAAGGAAGCTCTTCATCATGATATGAACTAGAAAATGTACGATCCTTTGTTGAAAAATGCACAAAACCTAGAAAAGAAATAAACAGTTATATTCTGAAGAATATTTCCTAAACTCATACAGAACATTGCATGCAAGACAATTATTATTATTATTATTATTATTATTATTATTATTACCAAAAAAAACCCACACCCCACTTCTGCACATAATGACTCCTGGAATAAATAAATATGCAGAAACTTGTAAACAATAAGTATCTAAAGCTTCAATCTGTTGAGCATTGTATGCACAGATAAATAAGCAGTAGCCATAAAGAAAATGTTTTTATCCAGTGGAGGTAGAACATAGTCATCAAAGGCTATTCCTTTATTGCCCATGAATCTGCCTAATCCAATTTTAAAGCCATCTGCAGGAAACCACTCAAACTCTAGGCATGAGACAGGTGGAAGTGGTATGAGCTGCAAGTTGATAGCCATTACTACACCTTGTGGTAGTTAATCCTGTAGTTCAACTATGCATCATGTGAGTACTCCTTCCTGTTCTTGACCCGACAATTTGCCAGGAACAAACACCATTTTGTACCTCCCCTCTCAGAACTGCTCCATGCAGTGATCATTCTGCCTGGTTGTTATGTAACTGCAGCAAACAGTATGAAAAAGTTAGTTCCTGAAGGTGCTTGTTCTGCTTCCCATTACTTTTGTATCACGCCACTTTGATTGCGAGCCATTATTTTTAACTGTAAACCATCTTGAGTACTTGGGCAAAAAGGAAGCATATAAATAAATGGTAAATAAGCCATCTTTATACAAGCAATCCAGGCTTTTAAGAGGCCGTCACATCTTGGTATAGTGGATTCCAAAAGGTAATTCGATATTATGTGAAGTCAAAGTTCCTGCCAATAAATATCATTAGGTGACTTGAAAAATCTAGTATTATGAAAGAGAGGGAAAATGTTTCTCCACTTTAAACACATCATTTTCAGTGTAATGCTCCCTACAACAATATAAAGTTCTGAATGCTATTGTCTTTCCTCATAAGGATAGTGGTCTGATCCCCTTATCATTGTAAAGGACAATTACAGAAATGCCAGCTTTCAGCTAATTTTGTGTATATGGCTCACACAGACTGGACTGAACAAGAAAATCTCGTGACATGAGCAGTTTCAATTTGGTCAACCCCACTTCCTTAGATTATGCAACATTGAACCCAACTTTTCAATGATTTTGTATCCAGTATGTATACACTTGGCTACATTTGAAGGAAAAAACTAAAGCAAAACAAACCTTCCATCCTTGTCCATGCATACAAACAGCAATTACATTCTCAGAATAAGCACTCTGGTTGCCTCCCTCAGCTCCTAGGAGCAGCCTCTGGTTGCTGAACATTTTTCAAAACTATGACTGCTTTGCTGAGGAGCTTTGTGCCAACCAAGAATCCAGCATTAATAATCTTTCCTCCCATTTCATCTGTAGCTGTAATTCTTTCCCAGGCAGCTGGGAGTGCTTATGGATTTGGCTATAAATGGCACAATCCGCAATCCACAAACTACGCTGAAATAAATAGAGGTTTTGCAAGAGCAGTTTATAGCGGCTTGCAATCTCTACAGCAGGTGCAGGGCTACAGTTCAGAGCCAAGTCTGTGCCACATGAGAGACTTGGAGGTCACTACTGGTGCTTACACAGTATTTAGTTGAATATTGGGCTGGTTTAATGGTGCCCCAACTGTACTCAAGGGTGAAATAAGAAATGCTTCTTTGTGGTGGTAGCTCTACTCTTTATATTGCTTAGGGGATAGTGGCCCAATGCATTTCCTTTCACAAAAGGAACCGTTGTTTTCCTGCCCAAAGCACATTGTGATTAAGATGCACCTTCATTCAGCAATCCTCAACACATTTATTGGAAATATGTTCCAACGAACCAAGGAGACTTACAATTTTTTTAAAATCGTAGCTGTACACCATGACCAGTCATCATTGGCATAGTATGGCCTTGCACTCCACAAACATCCGCACAGGAACTTGGAATTCTGGAAACTTGGAGAACTTCAGTGGTTTCCTATTCTCTTCATGTACTGTTTACAGTTTGTCTGGTTCATTTGGGCAAATGGGCACTGCCCCACCAACCCGAGCCTGCCTTCACACTTGCAATGAGTCCATGGGGTGGTCCTGGCTCTCAGTTTCCTCCTTCTTAGTCCCGTGGCAGATACTTGGGTCTCAACTTTCAATGGGGCCCTGTATGATGCCAAAATTTGGCACCTCCACCTCCACTGCTTTCCATTCTACATCTTAGTTCCGCTGCCCCCTTTGGTGCCTGTGAGGCTCTGCTTCCAGTGTAACCAAATCGGTCATCCTCCTCTAAATCCACTGCTGCTTAGTTTCACTGCAGAACTTAGTGGGGAGGATTATTTTCCTGAACAGTAATCCAGTCTTACACCTTTGGGTAGCTAACACAGGATACAATGCCATTATTTCAACAGTGCAGGGGGGCACAGAAGAGGCAAGAGGAAATACTGCACGGCCAATGAGAAAATATTAATCTTGAAAAACACATTTGGAGAGAGAGAAACTGGAAGTCAGGATCCAGTTACCCATGAGTGGTTTTCAGTACAATTTCTCCTTCTAAGAGTCCCACCTTTGGAAAGAATATTAGGGTTCTACCTTATGCAGCATTCTCCTTGCACAAATGAACTCCCTTCCTCTCTCCTCACATGTCCCCTGTTCTGCTCTGATGCTGAGGCAAAACCCAGAACAGATTTTGGTGTGTATGAGGATACAGCAGGAGAGGGAGAGGGAGTTATGCTGTGCAATTGGAAGTCCTATTCATTGTTGAATACAGCCCACAAGTGTTCCTTGCTACTTCAAACTCACAGGGAGTGAAGACTACAAAAGCAGAAAATGAAATGAATCTTGCTGGCTATCCTGCACAGATTTAGAATGATAGCAAGCCGACCACTTTGAATCCTTAGCTCTGAGCTTGGCAGCTAGCCAGTTGGCTTTGGTGTTTGCTATAGAGTGCATGGAGAATCAGGAGGATGATAGAATATACAAAGAACGGTCATCCTTGACCATTGGCTGGAGTTGATAGTTGTTATTGGCTGTCTCTGTCTCAGAGCTACATATGCCCTATGACAGCTCCAATAGGCACAGAACATTCCCCTCCTCAGGCTTTATCTTTTCCTGCTCTGGCAGCTAGCTATGAAGATGAAATTCTGACTGTGTCTAAAATTTTAGCTGGTTGGCCCATGGCATTGGTAGCCCATGGTATGCCTGTTGAGCTACTAGCAAATGAAGGTGCATGTGAAGGGTGGGATCAGATGGATATTGTCTTACACACGTCTTGTACCTGCCACCAGTGCACCTCAGCAGCCAAGAGATGGATTGTATTACTCAGAATTGCATTACTACCCTTGTTGGAGGAGGCCTCTTCTTGTGTTCTGTTAGATACAAAACCATCAACTTTGAATTTGTCTGGGGCTGCCAAGCAAGTGAAGAGTTGAGGAGCAATAAATGTGCTGGCAACATTATCAGACCAGCAGATGACTTGCTCAGCTTTTGAATATGCAATAAGGGAGACAGGAAATGAATGTGATTTCTATTCATGACTCAAAAGAATCTCATAAAGCTCAGGCCAGTAAGTTAACTACCATATAGCTTTCAGTAAATACCACAATCAAAAAATTGTCAAAGCAGGTTAAGAACTTTTAGAAAGTAATTTTACCATAGGTTTTTGTTTTTTTTAATCGTCTCAAGGTCTGTAAAAAGTGATACTTTTCTACTTGACTCACTTAAGGGGATCACATAAAATGTTCACTTTTATGCCAGGTCTCTCTGGAGTAATGCTAGGTAAATATTCAATGACTTGTTTCTAAATTTACAGCATTAGACTGCATATTTCAGAGACTATATTCTTCATTGCTCACTGCCAAGCATTTCTTTAATTGTGGATAAACCATGTTTTTACAGAAAAAATCAACAGCTTTTAGCCAGGCAGTAGGTAACATATATTTGCTCATTTAATATGTTCCTAAATGTTAGGAACAACCATATAAAGAAAGTGGGGAGTGAAAGGGTTCTTAAATTGTAGTTGTCCGTTTCCTCTGTTGTTCTGGTCCGTTTCCTCTGTTGTACAATGAGGAAGATGGTGAAAGAGACAGGCAGTTGGTCTAACTCAAGTGAAGCTCTTCTGTTGTTGGATTTTTAAAGCTGAAATGTGTTTATATGGTCTCTTTGAGTATCACTCTGATAGAAAAGCAAGTATAAAGATCAAATAAAATCTAATCTAATCACCAGGCCACCCAGTGTTACCCATGCTTGGTAAGACCCAAAGACAGACAGAAAGAATTGCTTAAAAACAAACAAACTGCTGCATCAATGGCTACTGCCACCACTAAATTCTCACATGGATTTACAGTGTGTGTGTGTGTGTGTGTGTGTGTGTGTGTGTAGTGTATATATACAGTATATGTGTGTGTATATATATATATATTCTTCGTGATCCATGCGACGGTCATCTCCAGGCTTGACTACTGTAATTCGCTCTATGCGGGGCTGCCCTTGAAGCTGTCCCAGAAACTCCAGCGGGTACAGAATGCTGCAGCGAGGCTCCTCACGGGGTCTCTGCCATGGGAGCATATTCACCCAGTGCTTTTCAAGCTGCACTGGCTCCCGGTGGAGTACAGGGTCAGATTTAAGGTGCTGCTTTTGACCTTTAAAGCCCTTCACGGCCTAGGACCCTCGTACCTACGGGACCACCTCTCCCGGTATGCCCCACGGAGAGCCTCAAGGTCCATAAATAGCAACACCCTAGTGGTCCCGGGCCCTAAGGAAGTTAGATTGGCTTCAACCAGAGCCAGGGCCTTTTCAACTCTGGCTCCAGCCTGGTGGAATGCTCTGCCTCATGAGACCAGGGCCCTGCAGGATCTGATTTCTTTCCGCAGGGCCTGTAAGACAGAGTTGTTCCGCCTGGCCTTTGGCTTGGAGCCAATTTGATTCCCTCTCTTTCTCTCTCTCTTTTTTTTCTTTTCCTTCTCCTCCTGCGATGAGGCTACATTTTAATATTTTAATGTTCCATTATTTTAATGTTGTATTTTATTTTTGTTTTTAAGTTGTGATCATTCTTCTTGTTTTTATTATTGTTTGTAAGCCGCTCTGAGCCCGGCCTTGGCTGGGGAGGGCGGGGTATAAATAAAAAATTATTATTATTATTATTATTAATATCAACAAAATTTAAATTAGTCATGACTTCCCTGTCCTTTCGATTTCAAATGGGGCTCAAAATTATGTGTCAGGCCCCTTCTGCAACCCAAAATATGCAAGCAATTGTTTCCATTCTACTGATTGCATCCTTTGTAGCCTCCTCCTCCTGGACGGTGCTTATCCAGGCAATTCACCAAGGTAGACCGTGAAGAGGTGCCCAGCATGCCGATGGACATTGCAAATAAATGTTTCTTTAGCCAGGCAGATGCACTGGTGGCATGGTTCCCCCCCGTTTGGCTCCTGGCTACTCCCCACTCTGATAATGTGAACACTCCCCTGCCACATGTTTTCAGCTTCACCACCTCTTGCCCCTTTAATCCATAAATCACAGGGTGTAGAGTGAGCAGCTTATTGAAGCATGCTGCAAAAAGTCTCCTTGTTGACTTGACTGTCAATCAGTTAATCAGCATGGCTGTTGAAAACACTCACTTTGGTAGGCAGGGCAGAATGAGGTCGGGGATGAATGTTACTACTTTCAGCATACAAAGCTACAGAACAGCATGAGATATTGATGCAAGGCAGACTATCAAAGGTGCAGAGAAGATTGCAGCACAAAAATATTCAAGATACAAAATGGGTGTTTTACGCTACATCCTCCATTTGGGGAGAGATTTACATGGATGAGATAACGGTGTCAGATGAAAGGATTTAGATCTGGGAGACAGATGGACTTAGCTACATTGGCAAAGCAAAAGTGCTTGATATGTGTTGTTTATGCATTCTAGCACTGTGACACCAGATGGCGCTGTCGGGTTCTGTTTTTGCTAACCCAATTTTCTCATACAAAGTTTGCAACAATTTTAACTGAAACACTTCTTTGATGTGTCTAGACCAGGTACCCCCAAACTTGGCCTTCCAGCTGTTTTGGAACTACAACTCCCATCATCCCTAGCTAACAGGACCAGTGGTCAGGGATGATGGGAACTGTAGTCCCCAAAGAGCTGGAGGGCCGAGTTTGGGGATGCCTGGTCTAGACCGAGCCAGACATTTGGATCTGAGGGAAAATTCAAGCTAGTTCTCTAGAAGAAACATTGAACTCAATGGATACTAATGCACATGAATGGGTGATTTAATTCCCTCCTTCAGGCTCAGGGCTGCTTAGCCCTAATCACCAAAACAAGATGCTGAGGGTTGCACTTGGGAATGCCGACATGCAAAGCATATGCCCTTTCCCAGATTAAGCCAATCACAAGAGGCTATTTTACATGGAGTAAGATCATTGGTTCATCCAACTCAACATTGTCTGCACTGGCTGGCTGTTACTTTTCATGATTTCAGACCAGGAAACTTTCCAAATCTTAGATTCCAGGGCTAGACTCTGAGACCCTTTGCATACAAAACAGAAGCCTTACCGCTCTGCTACAGGCCTTCCACAATCTCATACTTATATACTAGGGGCTTGTTAATCACTAGGCACAACCCATGCAAGCTAAGAGGACCCAGTATGCTCAGGTCTCATTTTGGTCTGTTGATGCCAACTGTCTCTATCTCACTCTTTGACATTGCTGTGTGAGTAAGTGGCAAGTCTTGTATGTAACCAATACTTCATATGCAACCTGACTTATTTGTATGATAGCCTTTCAGAGAATTTTGTGAGGATCCTGCCAATTTTTAGAGGAGTGCTAGACGGAACAGGAATGCATATTTAGCACCTTTTTTTGGTTCAAATGCATCTCCCAAACAGCAAACATAACTTTGGCAGAGAACACGCTGCCATTTAAATTTTTTGTCTCAGTCAAGTTAGGGAACAGCGAAAGTGAAGGGCTGTCCCTTGTGCTTTGCAAAACACCTTGGCAAAGGCTGTCTAGAGCTGCTGTATTTTCAAGTTGCTTTGAATTGGTAAAAGACAGCTTGTTTAACATTTGGAGGAATGAAATAGCACCATAAAGAGCTTTCCCAAGCTGTTTTCATCTTTGCCAGCTTGCAGTATCCTCGTGTATTTTTGGCAAATAAGAGTTTGCATCAGCTCTGTTGACAGCCCCTTGTGAATTTTAATATACCATCTCCATATTCATGTTAGGGCTCTCTCCTGGCTCCTTTTTTTATTTAAAAAATACAGTAAAGTGTAGAGCTGTACCAAAACATATCTTTGAGTTGTACATAAATGCTAGATAACTGTGTCTGTAATTATAGTAATACTGCTACATAATCAACTGCTTAATGAAATTTAGTTTAAAGATTCATTTCCAAAATTGAAATTTCCATAAATACAAATAAAAGTGTCATTCACTTAGATAATTATTCTTCCCTGGTGTCTTAGGACATGACCTTGAAGATTACACACACACACACACAAAGTGGTACCTTGTTTCTCAAACTTAATCCATTCCAGAAGTCCGTTCCAAAACCAAAGCATTCCAAAACCAAGGTGCACTTTCCCCTAGGAAGTAATGCAAAATGGATTAATCCATTCCAGACTTTTAAAAACAACCCCTAAAACAGCAATTTAACATGAATTTTACTCTCTAATGAGACCACTGATCCATAAAATGAAAGCAATAATCAATGTACTGTACTATAAAATAAATAAGACAGTATTGTAGATGATAAAAATAAAATTATTTTTTTCCTTACCCACACTGATGATAGTCATTGTTTGGATGGGGGACTTTTATCCATTCCCACAGTCACACAATCAATCAATCAGTCAATCAATCAGTAGCTGAACTCGGTTCCACACAGTCACAAAAACAAATTAAACAAAAAACCCCTCAAAAACAAATAAACAAAATAAATAGCAAAAACAAAAGCGCCAAACTTAATCTGTTCTGGAAGTCAGACTTCCGAAATGTTCAAAAACCTAGGTGCAGCTTCTGATTGGTGCAGGCGCCCTGGAAACAATGGCCAACTTGGCTTCCGAAAAACATTTGTAAACCAGAACACTTCCAGGTTTTTGGCGTTTGGGAACCAAGGCGTTTGAGAACCAAGGGACCACTGTATATATGAGAGAATTTCTGTTCAAACTAAACACCTTACAATTTAATGCAGCTGATGCCAAATACTATCAGTCCCCAAGATTTCTTTGGGTCTGAAAGGCTCTGAATGGGACAGGAAGGGTAACACTCAAGAGCGTCAATAAAAGCTTCAAAAGGAAAGAGAATATAGCCCCATCTGGTTCCTCCATTGGCATCTTTGACCATCACCTATAGCCTGCAAATAGCAGGGTGTGAGTCCCACCCCACCGCTCCTAAAGACACAAAAGGCCAGTGTTGTTGTTGTTTAGTCATTTAATCGTGTCCGACTCTTCGGGACCCCATGGACCAGAGCACGCCAGGCACTCCTGTCTTCCACTATGGTAGATATGGTAGAGGAGCTGAAAAAGCTATATACTGTTTTCAGTCTTCTGGAATTGTTAAAAGGATAAGTTAGATCTCTGGGATAACCACTGGTAATGCTAGATGTATGAGTTTGAAAAAAATGCACCCCACTGTGGCCGGGAACTGGCTCCTCTTTATGAATATAATGAACTAAATTGTTTTATTAACTTCAAAAGTAGATACCTGAATGTATTTTCCCCTCCGTGCTTCCAGGCATTTGCATGTCCTGGTTTTCAGCAATCCTATTTTCCATTGATTTCCGTAAGGCTGATATTGAGCTCAAGTGGGGGGGGGGGAAGAGGCTGCTTTTACTTTTGAGTCTAAATATGGATTTTCGGTCCCACAAGCTTAGGAGCTCAGGTTTAAACACTTTGACCTAAATAAAAGAATTATAAAGAAAGCACACCTTTGGAAAAAAGATTTTCTAAAGCAAAGATTAATCTTACCTTGAGAGTTTGAATACCAGCTGCATTGATCCCAAGTATTCTTAGAACATTTGAAAGTCAGCCTTCCTCTGTGTTGCTCTGAACTTTATTATGTGTTCAACTTCATCAAGTCTTTATTAAAGAGACTTGGTTTCTCCTAAATTTCTCACCTTTCCAATAATAAATTTAGTTTTCCAGATTTTTGCAGCAATTTGTGATTTTTTAAAAAATCCAGGAATCTTTTACTGTAAATTTTTACAAACACATTTTGGAAAGTATTTTTGTCTCATATGCAGGTTTTTGCAAGCATTTTCCCATAATATATTTGTGTGCTTTTTTCATGAAAATACAGACTTTTAGGCATACTTTCCCCTAACTTGTGCATTTTTGTACATATTGATTGGTTTGAGGATTGAAAAAAATGTGGAAAAGAACAAAGTTTGAAAAAGAACTGTGTTTCAGTTCATGTAATGCTTCCAGAAAGGAAAGTAAGGTAGCTTCACATTAAAATGAAAATAAAATTTTATTTCTTGCTGCCTCACCCCCAAGGTCCATCACTCTTATAAGAAGTACAGTGGTACCTTGGGTTAATAACTGTATTTGAATATTGTTTAGCATTTCCAGCTTCTTTTGTGGTATGATGGTTCTTGTGTGACAAACAGATAAACAGTAGCAGAAACTTCTGTCGTCACAGCATCTTGATGATGGGATCACCTTAACCTGCTGAACCCCTGCAACTTGTGTAGCTGTTGAAGGCATAGGAAGAAACAGTTCCAGGGAAAAAAGCATCAGCAGCATCTTAGAAAAAGGGGCATCAGTATTTACAACCATAATGTATCTCCAATGCGGTGAAAGAGACTACAATGGTAGATTTTCCATACTGAAACTCTATATAGTCTTGTAGGTCATGAGAAGAACAGTTACAACAGGGGAGTCTAACCTTTTTGGGCCTGGGGGCATATTTGGAAATCTAAGAAACAGTTGGAGAGACCACATAATATTTACTTCACAGATATAAAAACCTCAATGACCTCCACTCCACTAAAATGAGGCAAAACACTAACAGACACCAAAACAAATAAAACAGACAAAAACCAGGCAACCCCCAACCAAACAATAACACCCCCCCCCAAATCCTCAAGAGACCTGATTTTCTTTTAAATGTGAAGGGCAGGGGGATTTGGCTGCGCAGCAAGGAGGGTGTCTGAGGCTGCCTTGGTGCCCACAGATGCCATCCTGAAGAAACCAGAGTTAACTTATTATCAAGCAATTTCCATCCCACTGTGTTGTGAGTGCAAAACCTATTTTTCATTATTCATGAATTTTGTTTCTGATTTCGATGCAGCGATTAGGTCTGGTTGTTAGCGCTTTGAAAGTGTTCATCCCCAAAACTGATCCTCAAAATACTTTATGCCACAAGTCCCAACATATGTGGAGAGGAATAGCGGTGCTTAAGAGGAACCCTTGTGCCTGCCTGCGGCAAAACAGGGCTGAAGTGATAAATTCTGTAATAATGGCCATCTATGGTAAACATCCATGTGTTACAGGCTCAAGGTTTATGAATAATGACTTCATTTTGAAATAATTAGAATCTAGTGCCATTAACAGCAGGATACGTGGATAATTATATTTTTGAATGAAATGTCTGGCACGAGGCCTTTTGTGTTCATATGACAATTAGGTTATATGATAAATGTTATAAACTACAATATCTAATATAAATACAGAAGGAAAAAATTAACAATATCAATCATGACTGACACTATGGAAATAAGGCAATATTGACAAACATGGGTAAAGGCCATATCACGCAAGATTTTCCACCACATTTCCCCCCCTTCATTAGCCAAAAATCTACATCTTTCTAACAGCATGTCTCTGTCCTTAAGTAGCTACCAATGGATGTAAAAGTATCAAATAATTTATCTTTTGTGGTGATTAATGCTCATGATACTGACCTCTATTCAATGAAGAGGGGGTCAGAAATTAACAAGAATTGTTTTTGCAAGAACCAGAGAATAGTAGTGACTCCTTTCCCCCTCTGCCCTTGTGAAATACACAAGCAGTCATGCCACTTTTTCAATTGTGCGTGTGTTTGACAAGTCTTAACTATTGTGTTAACATCTATCCCAACCATCTTTATTTCTCTGAACACATATTTAATAATTCTATGTCACTCAAAACAAGCAGCCTAGATCATGTTTTAAAACAACACTTCAAACTGCTGGGGTGCACACAATTACTTATTTCATTGCTCACCATGGCAATCAAATCTCTGCATATAGAAACATAGAGTGTCGGTGAAATGACTAGACTGGAACCGTTATGCCTTACAACTAATTTTCAATATTCTGAGATGCTCCAGCTATTTTTTTTTTTTTTTTTTTGAAATTGGAAGCTCTATGAAAAATTAACCCAATTATCTGTACTTGTAGAGTAGGCGTAAAACAGCTCAGACTTAGCTTTTTTGGAACAATACTGGTAAATGACAGGGCTGGGCCATGCACAGTAATCAAAAGCCACAGGACAAATTTGCAGATGACACCAAACTGGGAGGGCTAGCAAGTGTTTCAGAGGACAAAATTGGAATTCAAAGTGCCCTTAACAGATTGGAGAATTGGGGTCCAAACTAACACAATGAATTCCAATAAGGTCAAATGTAAGGTTCTGCACTTAGGCAGAAACAATCAGCTGCACAAATATAAGATGGAGGACACCTGGTTTGCCAGTAGTACATGTGAAAAGGATCTAGGGGTCTTAGTACACCACATAGTTCAGTGGTAGAACATGTGTTTTGCAAGCGGAAGGTCCCAGGTCCAGTCTAGTCTCCAGCATCTCCTGGCAAGTCTGAAATCCTGGACGACCATTGCCAGTCAGTATAGACAATATTGGCTAGATAGACCAATGGATTGATTAAATATAAGGTAATTGTTGGTGTTCCTGCACAACACTCGGCTGGAAAGATTCAATAGGTAGCCTGGGTGAGCATAGTCAGTCCAGGGCCTGAAAGTACTTCACTGAAAAAGGCTTCCGCCTGCAATTTATATATTTATTGAAATTTCTTTAAAATATATATACGCATGTACTCAAACCCTTGGAAGCATCTCCTGCAAGCATCCTGGGGCTTCTGAAGTTGACATGCTGAGGCTCCGGGTAGCTCTCACAAGATAACAAGGGCTGTCTGAGTTCCTGTGAAATCTTACAGGAGCACCCCAGATCCACCGTGAAGAGAGGGCCTTGCTCCCCCAGCTTAAGAGCTCTTTTTGCACTGCGTTTTCCTAGCGCAAAAGGAACTTCTACACGTTGCTTGCATATAACCTGCAGGATTTTACCCAGTGGCCTTCAGTTGCGTATTTTTGAAATCACACAAGTTAAACGTGTCTAAGATGTGATTGTACTGTACATTAAAAAAATATCCTTTGGAATGTATGACTACAAATCAACACTTGACTTTAAAAAAAATCAGTACAGTGATTCAGCTTGCGGGGGAACTGCACACAGATCCAGGAACTCCTGACAGGAATACAAGAGGCATTATCCAACTCACTGTGCATTTTTATGAGCTGTTTTGTCACTGTAGAATTCAATTTTATAAAGCTTTTGTGGTGTCAATGTAGCCGTATAGAACAAGAAAGATAAGCACTAGGCGCTTGTGAAATTTTTCACAGATAAACACAGTTTTAGAATGTATATTGCATTTGATAGCATAATTTAAAATCTTCAGGGATAAAACAGTGGTAAATAGCCGTGATATCACTACAAGAATCATTATCCTTCCTCCTGCCCATCATGAACATAGCCTTTCATTTTAATTTCTCTACACAGAGCATCTGTAGCATTTAATACTCTCCATAGCCCAATCAAGACTTCACTGCTGAAACTTCATTAGACTGCAATTCTATAAATATGCTTACCTAGGAGTAAGTCATATTTAACTCAATAGGACTTCTGAGTAGATGTGTGGAATTATATTGTTAATGTTCAAACGTTTGATCAGCTCCTCCCAGTTTAGCTGGGGAAGGCAGGATGAATCAGTTGCTCTCTGGATACCACAGAACTCAAAGCATCATGAAAACAAATTACAAAATAGATGATGTGGACTTCTATTAATTAATTAATTAATTAATTAATTAAAAACAGTACAGAAATGGCAAGGAATAGTATTTACATATGAACAGCTGGCAGGTTATAAAGTTAATCAATCTAAGTAATTCCTTCTGAGAAAAATGTATGTGTGTATAATATATCTATCTGTCTATCTACCACACACAAACATATACACACAGAGCAAAAATTAAGGAAGTAATTAAAAGAACTATATATGGCAAATGTGGAAATGCAATGATGAAAAGCATCCTATAAATTTGCTAAAAAGCAGTTGGTGATCTGGACAAAAAACAATATACTGTAGATCCACTGATAAAAAAGTATGAAACAAAACTTAGGAAAATGGTCCAAATGAAAAGTCTTCCTAACTAAGATTTATCTTGGCCAGGTAGCTAGCCAAGTGATTCATATAAAAATGAATATATTAGAATGAATGAAAGAAAGAAAGAAAGAAAGAAAGAGAAAGTTTTTTGTCTTTTCAAAATAACGTATGTCTTTTTTCCCAAAAGATAAAATTTCTGCAAAGAAAATGAATGTCACATCAATGAATTCTGAATAATTTTATTTTAAATTATAATAAAACATTAATATAAGCAATATCTTCTATGCAGCAAAGGTCATTAGGTTAGCAGGCAGTGTGGTGGGGCAGCACCATAGACCTGCCCTTCCTAATACACCAGCAGCCATACTGCTTATCTGGATGGCGTTGGGATGGGGCAAGGTAGATAGACTGGTGGGACTGTCAGGTTGGCTGTGCTTGATCTCAGACAGCTCCAAACTGGTCTCTACCTTGCCCTGCCTCAACCCTATCCAGGTAAGATGCAGTAATGCCAGTGTCTGGAGGGTGTCATCACCGCACTGTTCTCCCCCCTTTAATGGTGGCTAGTGGTTAGCAGCAGTATAATGCAGCAATCCATGTGGGCAAAGTGTCCATGGTGGAAAATAAAATGTACCCATTTAGATTGGTTGACACAGCAAAAATATATTCTTATAGCATTAAGGTATTGGATTAAATGGGCCGAGGGGGTAGGGCATGGAATCATAGCACAATGACAAAGTTCCAGCATGGAACTTCGTATCAAATATATGGAAAATGTAGTAACAACTCCAATCTAATCAATTGCTTCTGTAATACATACTCCATAAAAAATTACATTTTCTCCTGACCAGGGAAGTAAGCAATTTTAACAGATGGGGTTTGTTTTTTAAAAATATCTTCATTGCAATGCGATTTGTGACCTATGGAGAACTAAGATGGAAAATAAAAGAGCATAGCCAATATTTACAGTTAGAGATCTAGCAACAAAAACACGAAGAGCCTGATGTGAGAAGAGAGTTGACTGAGACTGAACCGCTATTGGCAAATTTTGAATACATAAAAGGCCTCATCAAATTCCGTAAAAATTAAAATGTTGCCTTGAGGTAAGTATTGAACAAATGGGAAAGAGATTGTAAAAGAAAATCATAAGAACATCTCAACAGAAATGCTTCTGCACAGTAGGAGCAATGATTTCATTAAACACTGCAGTAAAAGATAATGTCTTCAAAATAATGTCTCAATGGTATTACACTCCTGAGAAAATTGTTGAAGATAGATAGTAATGCTACTAGAGCATCCTGGATGTCTAAATGAAAGGAAGAATTTTAATTTTTGTGCATTGGATGCTATTATAAAGATATGCATTTGGGTTAGTGTGTCTTGCTGTTTACCAGGAGGTTGGTTTTAGAGGCTAACCTCCCCTCTGTTGAATTACAGATTTGGCGTAGGTTTTGGTGTCCTGGTTTTTACTGTTTGAAATATGGCAACCCTATATTGATTCAGATCCTATGATAAGTTAACATGGAAGTCCCTACTCCTCACACCTCTCCCTTAAAGTCTCTTCAGAGAGGAATCATGTGGAATTGAGTGGACATGAGTTGGAATGATTTCCACACCCACACACCTCAGCAGCCTTCAGGCCTGAACAATCCCATATTGTTTCAATAAGGTCCCACAAAAACTTCCACTCAGACTTTCGCTCTCCTCCTTGCAGTGCCCCCACCTTCTGCCTGCACAGTTTTGAGGATGATGATGATTATCTCGAATATGTGAAAAAAGTGTCCCGCTTGAAGTTCAAAAAGGACAGGGGACATTTTTCTCCCCAAAAAAGGATGATCATGTTTTTCTAGGGATGGGTGGCAACCATAGAAATGGGAACAAAGTTATGTCCAGTGATTTCCCTTCCTCTGCAGTTTTCTGAACTCTCCTAAAGTAGCTCCAGAGGGTTCCCTGACCCTCTAGAACAGATCTGAATGGGAGACTACAGGAGAGAATTAAAAATATATATGTATATATCTCCCTTTCCATTGATGGAAGCCAATATATAACCCAGCAGAAAAACAACAACATATTGTATTTTAATTTAACAATGACATATAACCTATTAATTGTTGTACCATATATGCATTAAAAAATTACCCCTACACCCCATAAATCGGAAATAAGGTGATTTTTTTCCTCATTAAGAGCATTTAAGGTCCATATTTTCCCAAATAACTCTGCTCTATTGCTTCTATGAGCAGCTTGAAAATAATGGAGTTAAGTAAGTTAACATGGCAAAACAGATGCAACTCTTGCTCTTTTCTGTTCATCCACAAGCCTCTCTCTACTTTCTACTCCTTTTCTATCTTCATATATCTGAGATATAGTGCAAATAATTCCACAGGCCCCTTCCCCATTCAGCCCTGCCATCTGCCAGCAAATTCAAAATCTGACATGAGCAGCCAACATCTCAAAGGTGCAAATCAATTTGGTGTCAGCACTGGATTGGTCCCAATGCTTTTCCTCAGCAGAGATGGAAAAAGCATGTCATGTCAATGCAACTGCATATGTTTTTTTTATATTATTATTTAAAAAAGAATCTGCTGTTGACTTGGAACTGAACAAAAAAACTTCAAAATAATCTCATTTAATATATTATTCAGAGTGGGACCAAACTTTATTTAGCAAATTATGCACAGAATGTAGCAGAAGAGAGAGGGAAATTTATTTCATTGACAGACTGATGAAAGATGGAGACAGATGTAGACTGGAATTGAACAATGTAAAGATTGGAGAGGGATTTGCACATTAAAGTTGCACATGATTTTCAGGTGCAGAATTGTTACCTAAATGTGCTGTGCACCCACAAAGCTCTGCGGTGTGATACACTAGTGGTTCTTCAGAGGTTAAAATGTGAACCTGAAGAAGAGCAGGGCTTCAATGAAGGAGGGGCTCTCTCCCAAGGAAGAGGCATTTCAGTTTCCACTTCAACATGGCTGGCAGTCTTTCCTTTGAAGGTAAACTGCAACTAATCCAGAATGCGGCAGCTAGACTGGTGACTGGGAGCAGCCGCCAAGACCACATAACACTGGTCCTGAAAGACCTACATTGGCTCCCAGTACATTTTCGAGCACAACTCAAAGTGTTGGTGCTGACCTTTAAAGCCCTAAATGGCCTTGGTCCAGTATACCTGAAGGAGCGTCTCCACCCCCATCATTCAGCCCGGACACTGAGGTCCAGCGCTCAGAGCCTTCTGGCAGTCCCCTCACTGCGAGAAGCGAAGTTACAGGGAACTAGGCAGAGGGCCTTCTCGGCAGTGGCGCCTGCCCTGTGGAATGTCATCCCACCAGATGTCAAGGAAATAAGCAACTACAGTGGTACCTTGAGTTACAAACGCTTCAGGTTACAAACTCCGCTAACCTGGAAGAGTTACCTCAAGTTGAGAACTTTGCCCCAGGATGAGAATGGAAATCATGTGCCGGCAGCACAGTGGCAGCAAGAGGCCCCATTAGCGAAAGCACGCCTCTAGTTAAGAACAGTTTCAGGTTAAGAACAGACCTCCAGAACAAATTAAGTTCGTAACTAGAGGTACCACTGTATCTGACTTTTAGAAGACATCTGAAGGCAGCCCTGTTTAGGGAAGTTTTTAATGTTTGAAGTTTTATTCTATTTTTAAGGTTCCGTTGAAAGCCGCCCAGAGTGGCTTGGGAAACCCAGCCAGATTGGCGGGGTATAAATAATAAATTATTATTATTTCCTTCATTTAGCATGGTGTCAGAATGGGATGTTATTGTTACTGATCCAAAAGAAAGTGAATGAGTTCATGCTGTAAGAAGAGTGAGTGAAAACTAAAAAAAGGAAAGAAATAACAGAAGCAAAATTTTATAATCAGAGAAAACAGAGCAAGGAAAAATCACCGCAAAGTAAAAGAGAGCATTAAAAGAAATAAAAGTTGTAAAGCTATGAATCTTTTAACACGGATGGCTCAACCTCAGAAGTTTGATTTTCAGAATCTAAGCGGTTGGCCCAGCTGGATTAAGAGATTTGAGAGATATAGGATGGCTTCTGGGTTCATGCAGAAACCAGGAGAACATCAAGTGAATGCTCCCATTTTTGCAATGGGAGACACTGTGGGTGACATTTTATGTAGCCTATTCCTCACAGCAGAAGACCAGAAAAGTTACAAGACAGTGAGAGAAGCTTTCGATAACCATTTCATAGGAAATAAAAATGTTAAGAAAGAGCAATGTTTAACCTGAGGTACCAGGAGCAGGAAGAAGCTCTTCAAGCTTTTATCATGACTGTATGCACCCTGGCCAGACACTGTGATTATGGAACGATTAAAGAGGACATATAAGGGACAGGATTGTTGTGGGAATAACGGTGAAAAATGGCCAGCTCAACTTCAGCTGGGTCCTGATCTCACAGTAGCCATTGCAAATGTAAGAATGCATGAAACTGTAACCAAACCATAGCTCCCCAGAAGCACAAATGATAATGTGGATGTTGTAATAATAATAATAATAATAATAATAATAATAATAATGAATAAGGCTGTAAAAAAGGGAGTCTGATCCAAAGCATAGCACAAATCCTAACCACAATAACAGCATGTGGTACCTAGATCAGAATGTATCAGACAGCGTGTGGCAGGAAATCTATTCAGAATTGTCAGCACTGTGCTGCAAAGGAAGTAAAATGTTGGTGATGGCACAGAATAGGGCATTTTGCAGTAGTATGTAGAGTGTCTGCAACTATAGAAACGATGCAAGGACAAAAAGTGATGGGCAGTGATGAAGACCCTGGAGAACCTCTGGGCAGGATTCAGCTAACAAGTTCCTTCAGCAGAAGTCCTGGACAAGGGCTTCTGCTTGAGCAATGGGTCTCTTCCACTGCACCCCCAAAATTGGGGGACGGTTGGGAGACCCTTTCCCTGAAACAGTGCATGTGGCGGGGGGGGGGGGAGGGAGAAGAAGTTTGCAGACTAGTATGATTTTGAGCACTACACCAGCAATCCACATTATTCTCAAAAGAGTGGATGAGTTGAAAGGGCTATGCAGACCATTGAAAATCTTTTGAAAGGAACAGAGGATCTTTACCTGTCACTCCTAGCATAACTCCTCTGGCTTTGGGACACTTTCCAGCATAACTACTTATGGGATGTTGACTGCAAGAGTACTTCAACAGAGCACCCATGAGCCATGCACTGAATTACATTTTCATATCATAAATTAAAGTGCTATAAATATATTTAATATTATTTCAAACGCACAGTTAATATATATAATGAAATATATAATGAAATACACAATTAATAAATTAATTAACTATATTAATTAATTAATTTAATACGCAGGTGCATGTGCTTTCATTCAGAATGCATGACACCAAAAATATTTTTTAAGGCTTTAAGATGTTTTTAATTCAGTGTTGTGGAGGGCTGCCCCCCCAAAAAAGCTTGTGAGGTAGAACACCCTGGTTTAGATGATGATGATGATGATGATGATGATGATAGTATTTATATACTGTAATTTGAAGACTTGAAAAATGCAATTTCACTACAACAGTAATGCTTGCTTTAGAGAGAACATCTAGACTCTTTACAAAAAATGGGAAACAACTACACTCCAGTTATTCAATTTTTTCATTTTATAAAAAGGTCCTAAGAGGGTAGATTATTTTCAATGTATGCAGCTTCTTCTTTTTAAAATCTGTTGTCTCTGGAAGCCTCACAACCCTCAAATACTAGTCAATCAATCAATCAATCAATCAATCAATCAATCAATCAATCTTTATTGTGGTCAAAGACCAGACAATAAAGTTAACAACAACAACATATGGTACAGCCGCATAAATAATAATTGCATTGCTTCAAACCCATTCATGAATTGCAGCATGTGCATTCTTTATTGACTCAGATTTAGGGTTGCCATATTTCAAAAAGTACAAACCAGGGCACCCCAAAAGTTGTTGTGTTCTTTTTAGGAAGCCCTGTAAGACTTGCCTAAGATCCAGGCCTTTTGGAAAAATTCCCCCTGGACGTCAATTCTGCCTTTGAAATCCCAGTAATGTCTGGGAAAATCCGGACGTATGGCAGCCCTACACAGATTTGCTACCCATGGTTTGAGTTCATTATCAGGGGTCTGAGTTGGTCAATTTCCTCTTCCTCTGCTCTCCATATTTCTTTTCCTCCTTTGGTTTCTTTTCAATATTTCCATGGCCTGTCTGTGCTTTTGAAGTTGTCTGTGTCAGTTTACTCTCTTGGACCTGTATTTACTTGTGTGCACCACTTCCAGTAGACTGTTGCGTTCAGCCAGAAGTTAAGCAGTTCTGACTGAGAGAGTACAGTGGTACCTCAGGTTAAGTACTTAATTCGCTCCGGAATTCTTAAACTGAAACTGTTCTTAACCTGAAGCACCACTTTAGCTAATGTGGCCTCCTGCTGCTGCCGTGCTGCCGAAGCATGATTTCTGTTCTCATCCTGAAGCAAAGTTCTTAACCTGAAGCACTATTTATGGGTTAGCGGAGTCTATAACCTGAAGCGTATGTAACCTGAAGCGTATGTAACCTGAGGTACCACTGTACGTGTTTAATGTGTTTCTAAGTGGTTCAAAACAGGCCTACTTCTTCACTTATGGAAGAGTGAAGGGTTAGGGTGAAATAAACCACCTGCTTGGGGAGAGTACATAAAAATATTGTTGCATATCAGACCTAACAAGCAAAGCAGTCTGCATCTGAGGACAGTTTGTATTGTAAATGTGCTTGATGACTGTGTGTTTTACTTTCTTTATCTGACCTTGCTCACTCAAAAGATGCACTTGCTACAGAATGTCAGTCACTAATGAGGCCTAAAGTAATTGAGCCTGATTGAACTGGCAAGATGGTGCCTAATTATCATGATAAATGGAATTGGCTGATCAGCTATGAAGGGCGAATGGCATGGAGGACATTAAACAAGGTCATGCAGTCAAGGAGAGCCACTTTTTTCACAACTTCTTTGCGCTGCCACTTGTGGGTGTGAGCTGTTCTTTCGGCTATATCACCCCTTCAAGATTAGGACAGAAGCCATCTGGGGACACAGTCATGTGGGACCAAAACACCAGCAAAACGAGCACCTCGGACCCCAAGATGCTCAGTGATGGGGACATTGCACAACCCACTTTAAGAAGATGGAGTCTATTGCCATGCAAGAGAGGATTTGTTGGGGTCTGGCTGGTCTCAGGGCAAGAATACAATAAAATGAAACAATAAAACCATAAAATATGTCAATAGAATAAGTCATTCTGGTAGGCTTCATTCTACATCTTGTTGTTTTAATGAAAGTTTGCTTTGCCTTGATTAGTTCCTCTCTCGGGATATTTAGGTAATATATGCAAGCAAAATACCAGGATTTCCCCACTGCTTGTTAACTGCTGTTTCAGAAAATCTTCATGTTTGACTAATTCTGCCATAATATTTTATTAGATGTATGTCTTCATATGAACGAAGGCAAAAGTCTTTCTGAAAGCATATACCTAGAGTATTACAAATTACTGGATTACAATCCTGATTACCAAAACTGTTTTGGTTTGTGGATAACTTTAACTGCACAAAATATTGTCAGCAGATACCTGTTGCTTTCTGTTAATGAATGTGCACAGGATCCGATATTAAAAGCAATTCCATGTTGCTCAGATGTACTGTTTCTGAGGTGTCAAGAGACATCTAAATCTGAATAAAAAGAGTAGGAGCAGTAAAAGACAGAACAGCAGCGATGTTCCTTTTCTATACTTGTGAGGCTTTCCCTCACTTGTCATGTGAGGTTTGGCCCAGAGAAAAAAAACCTTAATACTTCACAAATATTGAAAGAGATTAAGGAGGAGGGCCTGAAGAATTAAGTCTCTGGTTAATATAATAGCAAACAATTTCCATCAAAGCATTTTGCTTGCTAAGTACACCTGAGGAACTGTTAGAAAGCAAATGCCAACACATCGGTGGCTGTAGGGGGCTGCTTTAGATGCTGTTTATTGAAGTCGGAGTTCAAAAATTGTAAGCTTTAATGAATCTCGGTGGGTAGATTTATCTGCTAATTGCAGATCATATTTAGGAGAACAAGTCATTAAAATCGATTTGTAGATGTATTCAGGCTTATTTGAAAGTCAGCACAATGTTTGGATTGTACTTTTAAAGTAAGTTTCTGTCTCTTTTATTTTATTTAGGTAGAAGCAGAAAGGCAAAATCTACTTAGATTTTTCTAATGACTCCTTGCCTTCCATGCTGTTCCCCCTTTCATTAAATATTGAAAAGATTTACACCAAGCCCTGAAACAAAAACAAAGAAACTCTTTCATTATATATATATATACTATTGCATGCTCTGGTTCTTATTAATATCCCCAAATCATTATATTTATTTAGCTGTGGAATTGGAAATATTTTAATTCATAAGGCCTCTAGTATTCTTAGTATAAACACAAGGAGTTACAAGAACAAAATCTCAAATATGGAACTCCTAATTAGCTAAAAAGTCTTTTTTAATGAATATTTCTGTCAGGAAGTTAAATGCTAAGCTATTGAAGAAACACACAAACAAATGCACATCAAAAAGATGCAAAGCCATTGAATGATATGTGCACAAATTAACTATATATAAAAATGATATAAGTTGCTGCTTGTCACACTTCTATGTGTCTATATAGTCCTTGTAGTTTTGGCCTTACTGGGAGCAGTGAGGCCAAGCAAGGCTAAACTCACGTTACTCTGCCTAAGTGGTTTATAGATTTGGCTTTCTGCCGCTGATAAGATGATACCCTGAATGTGTTGAAACTAGGGGTGTGCACTGCTCATAAGATTCAGCCTGTACAGTATCTGCATCTGCTTTGAGAAGCAGCCGAATCTGTTTTGGAGCAATCCTGTGTCAGAAAGACACAGCTGAATTGGAAACTCATTATTTGGGACCAAATTGGATCTGCTAAAAATGAAGGTTGGTTCTCCCTACCCAATAATGGGATATCTAAAAATGGCTCTTAATGATGTTTTTCCCTTTTTCAAGGAACTAGATGAAATTTGTAGGAACCCATCCAGAGAGCATAAAGCCTGCCCAATTGTAGGAGGATGGAGGAACCTTGCAATGTTGACTTTTTAAAAAATAAAGGGAAAGTTAATAACTTGCTTGTTTTCTGCCAGAATTGGATATAATTTGCTGGCATGGGCACTCTTTCTGAGTGAGTGAAGCTTGCCAAATTTCAAAATGTTATCTGTAGTGGCTCTCCCACAAGGGAGACGTTGCCATTTTATGGGGGGGGGGGGGGTTCAGTAAGACTCATGGGGGTTTGGATGGTGATGGGGGGAAAGTGCATGGCTCCTCAGCAGAGGCTGGAGTGGTGGAAAGATCATTGGTGGTGGATGGGCTTGGACTACTACAATGCGCTCTACATGGGGCTACCTTTGAAGGTGACCCAGAAACTACAACTAATCCAGAATGCAGCAGCTAGACTGGTGACTGGGAGCGGCCGCCGAGACGATATATTGGTCTTGAAAGACTGATATTGGCTCCCAATACATTTCTGAGCACATTTCAAAGTGATGGTGCTTACCTTTAAAACCCTAAACAGCCTCGGCCCAGTCTCCACCCTGAGCATTCTGCCCAGACACTGAGGTCGAGCTCCGAGGGCCTTCGAGTCGTTCTTCAGGGCAGTTAGGACTCCTGCAGTAGACAGACTGTTTTTAAAGAAAGAGCTTTTAATATTGCTGTGCTGTTTTTACTGGATTTTACAGATTTGTTATGATATTCTAATTCCATTATAATCCAAGGGCCTTCTGGTGGTTGCCTCCCTGCGAGAAGTGAGGTTATAGGGAACCAGGCAGAGGGCCTTCTCGGTGGTGGCACCCACCCTGTGGAACATCCTCCCATCTGGTGTCAAGGAAATAAACAACTACTTGACTTTTAGAAACATCTGAAGGCAGCCCTGTTTAGGGAAGTTTTTAATTATTGCTGTTTTACTCTATTGGGAGCCGCCCAGAGTGGCTGGGGAAACCCAGTCAGATGGGTGGGGTATAAATAATAAGTTGTTGTTGTTGTTGTTGTTGGCTTCTCCTGCTGTAGTTGAGTGCTTGACTTTTCTGTCAAAAGTAAAGGTCCCCTTCCCTCTCCATCCCTCCCCTCTCAAACTCTGGGGGTTTCCCCAGTCAGCTTGGTTTCATTTCTCAGCAAGCAAGCAAGAAAAAACAGTTGTGTGTTTTTGAGACTGGTAAGTCCACAGAGCCACTCAAACATTTATGGAGCCCTGGATCCAAACTGAGATGTCTTGTTAACAGTGCAATCAGACTCCCACAAACATCCCGATTCACTTTTCAATTTGGGGTAGAACCTCTTCTTCCGGCCGCATGTCTGTGGGCCATACGCATATATTGAGGAATATACACGAAGCTTTTCTGCACAAGGAGTGGATGCTGATTGGCATAGATTCATCCCGAGGTAGAGGAGCTATATCTGAGTACATTTCTATGCACATAGCACTCATCTTCACATTCATCAGACACATTGCTGCCAGGAGGCATGGCTAGTGCATGTGTCAGTGGCAGCGATGTGGCAGGGGATGTGATCTTGTTACCCCACTTTATATGTGAGGACTGTTGGTCTATTGCATTCCTAGCGGTTATCAATAGACTGGTATAGTGAACAGATGTGAAAGAGGACAGAGATCCTGCACTGTTACTCGTTGCATGGAAGAAGGGATTTCAGCAGGTATGGCCTGACACACAACATCAGTGGCAGATAATGAAGTTGTCCCATCAAGGTAAAGGTAAAGGTACCCCTGACCATTAGGTCCAGTCGCGGATGACTTTGGGGATGCGGCGCTCATCTCGCTTTACCGGCCAAGGGAGCCGGCGTTTGTCTGCAGACAACTTCGGGGTCATGTGGCCAGCATGATTAAGCCACTTCTGGTAAACCAGAGCAGCACACGGAAATGCCGTTTACCTTCCCGCCAGAGTGGTACCTATTTATCTACTTGCACTTGATGTGCTTTTGAACTGCTAGGTTGGCAGGAGCTGGGACTGAACAATGGAAGCTCACCCTGTCACGGGGATTCGAACTGCCGACCTTCTGATCGGCAAGCCCTAGGTTCTGTGGTTTAGACCACAGCGCCACCTGCGTCCCATCCCATCAAGGCAGCTGGGAATAAATTAAACCAAGCAGGTAAACAAGCACCTCCAAAAACTCCCTTAAAATTATCAAATGGAGGTGAATAACAGTGCCAGGCTTTGAATGGGTGAGCCGAGTGCTGGTTCTGGGCACGGAGCTGCACAGGGTTTTGAGCTGAGCTTGGTGTTTGTTGAAGGTACTCTTTGCAGTGAGGGTAAAGTTATTTGAAGTAGCTCAGTGTCCTTTACCTAGAAATTGTTGGGAAAGCCTGGGAGCAGTAGAGCCTGTTACACAGCTAGGTTTAGAAATCCTGCACAAGCTACAGAGCTTGGTAGCAGAACTGACTGGTTTTGTGTGTGAGAGAGAAACACACATATTGCCCACAGCACTATTTATCATAAGCCTGGCCCTGGGCATCTCTCTTTAGGGCATGGGTAGCTAACCTGCTGATCTGCAGCTTTCCTTGGCCCCAGCCAGTATGGCCAATGGTCAGGGATAGTGGAAGTTGTTGGTTAACAACAACTGGAGGGGAGCAGATTAGCCATAGTACCACTATATTCATTATTTTTCAATAAATATATTCATTGCCAATAATCAGATACCAAGCAAACCAAGCAATCATTGTCAGTGGTTACAGCGCCACCATTTAAAGCAACCTTCAATGTGGCTTGTTTATGATACAGGTACTATATCTGGAGAGTCTATGTCATGATGACTTTTTGACTTAAGCCCCCTTTCTTAGTGAAAACAGAAAAATTATAATAGAATTTATTAGACCAGCTAAAATAGCTCATTCAATTATGCCTGTGGAAATGTCAATATTGGCACTTGCAATAAGCTTGTGTGTAGCTCATAGGTATACTTGGGTAATGCTATCATGCATATGAGATTATTTCTTATACTAAAAAAAATCTGAAAGGTTAAAGACAATAATACTAAAAAAATGGCATGATAAAAGGTCTTCAACACCTCATATAGAAATTTAGATTTATGAAGTATAATGGTATTACAGAACAAGATGTGAGCTTTGATTAAAAGAATGTTATGAAAAGGAGGTGACGAGTATATCTCATTAATGTGTCATTATATGAAAGGTTCTTCTTCAGAGGCAGAATTTTTCTGATAGAATATTGTATTTGATAGGAAGGAATTAATGCTCCTGTATTTCATAAGTGAGATACTGTACTCTATCATCGCCATTCATAGAAAATTACTAAAACATAAATGTAGAGTAGATGAAATATAAATGGGTTATTATGGTGATCTGGAAGCAATTTCAACAACTAATCACAAATTCAGATTGCAAAGTAGATAGAAGGCAGTAGAGTACTGGCTATAGAGTTTGACATGGTGTTGGAACGCAATTCCTCTGTGTAGTTTTCCATAAGCTCACATTAATTTTCCTAGCATGGGCTTCTGAACTTTTACTTTACTTTGAAATTTAGTTTCTCCACTAGAGAAAGGCGGACAAATGACTTCAGGTAGCACTTTCAAATATCTTCTGGGTTCAACCTTAAAATAGCTAAGTAATTTACCCCAGTGTGGTAGTAAAGTAGCTATCCTCCAAGAAGCAATTCCCCCCAAATGAGAGGGTTAGTTAACATGGAGGAGAGCTCTCAGCACAAATGATAGTTTGAGCCCTACTTTCCACCTCACTGTCTGCTGCAGCCTGATGCAATAGCAGCTTAAATAATTATAGTCAAGGAGAGTCCTCACCCACCTGTTACCTACCTCTGTTCCTTCCCCAAAATTTTGCTTGAGAAAAAGAGTACAGAATGTGACAGCGGCAACCCCAAAACTGAGCTGGGCTCAGTTCAAAGGGGATGTACCTAACTTAAATGGATTTAGCCTGTTGAGAGGGGGATGGGCAGGACCATGGTTCAGTGGTGGAACATTCATTGGAGAAATCACTTCAACGCTGCTAACACAGCAAAAACAATGCAGGAGGCAACTGTTACAAGTTACCTGTCTCTACAGCCACTGCAGGCTCTACAAAATAAAAAAAAAATTCCTTCCAGTAGCACCTTAAAGACCAACTAAGTTAGTTCTTGGTATGAGCTTTCGTGTGCATGCACACTTCTTCAGATAGAAGTCTTTCTTCAGACCAACACGGCTACCTATCTGTAACTGCAGGCTCTGGCATTCTCCAGTGGTTTGACTTAACCCCTGAGTTACACTCCATTGTCTCTTGAGACAGACAGATGTCAACAATTAAATAATGTGAGAGCTAGATCTATCATGAGCCAGAGTGAGGTAGGGCACCTCAAGCAGTAGATACTGTGAGTGGGGGCAGAATTCCCCTCTACTGGAGGAAACAGCTGTGGGTGCCACATAGCATGCTTTGCTCCTCTTAAACTCAGGTGAGGTGGAAGAAACTAACCCACTGACAGTGTAGAAGTATAATTGGTGTCTGTTATGCAAAATGGAGGGCGCTATATTGCCCTTTGCCTCAGGCAACCCTCAATAATGTTACATTCATGTTTGAGTTAACTAAAGGTGTGTCAGTTAGCGAGACACAAAAAGAAAGAGAAAGAGGCAGTCATAGAGTTGGCCTGAACATTAGCTGTTTCTTTACATGGATTTTGTTTGTTTTTTGTTTACCTCTGAAGTCATAGAAATAGCCTGAAGACATCACTTTTTAACTATGCTAATCAAAATGACAAATCTGAGGTCTTCAGATCCCTAAAGAATTAGTTTTTCCACCGTGCCTGAGAGAGTCCATAGGATACACATGCTGACGGGGGTGTCTTTATTTACTTCCCAGAAACAAATAGCACCTGTGAAGTTGACCTGGCTCTACTATATGGTCTTTATTGTTTGTGTTTGCAGGAATTGGAGCAAATATTCTGTGAATTGCTGAGGTTCAGTTCTTTCAGACATATAAAACATCACCCAAAAGGACAGCAGCTGCATTTCACCTATCAAAAAGTCTCTTTTCAAACTCATTTCCTCCTGTAGTTCTTGTGAGTGATGGAATTTTATTTTACAGCTGTGAGAGAAATACAGGTCATTAGCTCCTTTCATGAGACATGTGAGGTGTTTCTCTCCCTCAGAAGTACTACCACCTCATCAGCTGAGACCAGTTTGGAACAAGCTGCTCTTCTTGATGTGCCTTAAAGTGGAATTCAAGCAGATCAAAGTGGGGGAGGGGAGGGGGAGAAAGGGAACAGAAGGGAAATCAATGTTCCCACCCACTGATCATCTGATTCTGGCAAGATTTCCAGGAGAAATATGACTGTGGCTAAAATGCAATCATAGTGAAATTGATTTGTTGTGACTGACCTCACCGTATGTAGACCAATATGCTGAGAATTACTTTAAAGGAGCAGCGTTGCTATAAAACAGATTGTCAGTCTCAACAAATACAGAGGTGTTTTCCCCGCTCCTCCAAGCCACCCTCCCTCCTTCATTGTGCATTGCAGAACCCCTGCAACCGTTTGCTTCAAATTGTAGATTATAGATAGGACAGCACTTGTATTTCAAACACCCAGCTTCTTCATTGCAATTCTATACATTTGTTCTTTTGCTCTTTGATATCCCTGAGCAAGGGAGGTTTTCACACACTCGTGACTCATGGTTAGTTGCCTGGTTTGTTTTGGTTTTTCTGGGGAGAATGAAATAATCCTGGTAGCAGAGGACAATGGGACGCATTTCCTGTTTGAGATAGGTGGGTGGTTTGGTGATGCTTCTTTTTCATCTTTTAATTTGGGAGTTCTTTCTTCTTCCCCAGAGTTGTGATTTTTCTGTCTTATATGATTGCTTTGATTGATGGTTGATGTATTTCACTGCATTTCTGTTGCATCTTATTTTTTATTGTAGTAATTATATCTTAATAATAATCGGATGCAATATGCTACCCTAATATTATTATTAATATAATAATGTACCAATTTATGCTGTAAAAGTGGACAGGGCAGAAGAGAAGGATGGCAGAGCAGAATGAAGGTTCCTTTTTTCACCGTGTGATACAGGGCATGTAGTTCATACAAAAGGAATATGGATGAAACCTATGGAGTGTGGGTTGATAACATGCTAGTTGTTAATATATGAGAGATAACAGCTGTGATTCCGAAATCCACACAATTCTTTCATTTCTGGCTCTGGCCCATGGAGCTACTTCTGCCGCTGTCACAAGAAGACCTGGGCTTACATGCACAGGACCTTGTCACTGGAAATGAAATCGCATCGAGTACCTCTGTATGTTGTTGCAATACATAATGTATTCAGGCTTTGCAGAATCTGAATACCTTTACTGCAGAATTCTTTATCGCCTGCTAATAATACCCAAGGAAATGGCCTATTTCTTTCAGTGTAGAGGGATGTACATAGAATAATAAGTAGGACGGCATAACAATAGCAACAAAGAGTTACCTTTTACTAAATTATATTCTGACTGCTCCTGTCTATTTCTCTCTCTCTCTTTACTTTTCAAATATATACTTGCAGTTGTAACAAGAGGACGACAGTGGGAGGAAGCCGGAGCTCCGAACACTTTAATAAAGTGTTACATCATGTGACAGAGCACATGGGCAATTGGGGAAGATGAGACTGTCATCCTCAGCAAAGTGACATTGAGAGCTTTCAGAGATGCTTGCTGTGTTCACGCTAGAGAAGAGCCATTGATGTGTGCAACAATCTGCAGCCAGAGCCTTGAACCTGCGTCTCCCCTCCCCTGCAGTTCTCAGTATAACAGCGGGGAAGCTGGGAGATGAGCAGGAGAGAGAACTCAAGATGCACTTTAAAAAACACACACACAAAAATCTGGGCATTGGGGATGGGTAGGCGAGAGGTTTATATTATTAGGGACTTCTGCTTCCTCTCCCCTTTCAAAGGAAAGAAGGGGGGGGGGAGGAGTCCTACTGCGCCTGTTCTGATCTACCACCACCGAGTATCGGCAGTGGGCCAGCCCTCATGCATAATTCATGCAATCAAAAGTTTGCAACTGTGCAAAATTGTGTACCCCACATCCTGTGCCTCCAAATCGGCTTCCCATAAACCGTGAGAAGTTACAGCGGCGCGGCTCACTCAGCGACCGTAAACTGAAGCACTAATGAAGCTGCCTCAACTGCACCACAGAGAGTTGTTTAATCAGACTCTGTTTTTAATTTTGGTCGTCTGACAGGTGGCCGAAAGTGTTGTGGGAGGAGGAAAAATGGTCACATCATTATACAGCTGAGTAAGAGAAGTAGACAAAGAGATTTTAGCTGAGGTGCTCTAAGGGTTGAAATGAAATGTTGGGTGCTTTTTTCTTTCTGTTTTAAGTGTAATACACGAGGAGCTCACACAAAGAGCTGAAAAGTCAAATACCAGATACACCAAGGATACATAGGTTATTGAAATGAATGCCTTGTGTATAATGACTTTTGATTTCAATATATTTATCACCAGCACTTTGACAATTTGATTGAAAAACATTCTTTATATTTCCTTTCATGCACTTTGCATCTTTCCTTTTGTGTTTGATTTTGAATGAGCTTTCTGATTTTGAATAGGGATGAATGTACTGTAATGAGGATAGCATGCCTACCTACACAGCATATCAGTCAATTTATTGAACTGACCAGCAGACCTCACAGTAAGATGTATACATCCATTAAAAAGCAAAACTGAGATACAAGTTCAAATATCTCTGTTGGGAAGCATCTATTTCCTCCTCTCCTAAAATTGGAAAACACATTCTCAGTGTAAATATTCTGGCTGGGATCGTCAGTTCGCTCCCACAGCCTTCAGAAGGAAGGGAGGAACCAGCAAAAATTTCCTCACCCTTTCCACTGGCAAGAGTTCTGCTGGTGGAAAAGGTGAGGGCAGGTTTTATCAGATCTCCTTTGCACCCTCCAAAAATCTGGCCTGGAAAGTTGGGAGAGTCTTCGGACCAGCACGTATGTAGAGAAGGGGTTAGATGCATGGGGAGAGGGGAATTGGTGGAAATTCCCTTCCTCTCCTCTTACAAATTAGGGCAGTAGTACTTTTGCAAATGCTTCCTTAATGTTTTTAAAAGCATCCTTTAGCATGCATTGCTCGACTTCTTGTCATTTCCTCTTAGGATCTAATACTTTTACCTATTGTTGTAAGAATCAAATGGGGAGAGGAGGCTTGCTTGCTTGCCCCACCCTCACATCCCTGTCATTCAGAAATTGGGAGGAAGCATGCATCCACATATCTGCAGGGTCAGTGTGAGATGTACAGTGGTACCTTGGTTTAAGAACAGCTTAGTTTATGAACAACTTGGATTAAGAGCGCTGCAAACCTGGAAGTAGGTGTTTTGGTTTGTGAACTTTGCCTTGGAATAAGAACGTTTCACTTCCTGTTGAGTGTGTTCCATTTGTAAATTGAGTCCTCCATTGCTATGGGAAAGCACACCTTGGTTTAAGAATGCTTTGGTTTAAGAACGGACTTCTGGAATGGATTAAGTTCCTAAACCAAGGTACAACTGTATTGGCAGGAGCAGGACTGGCAGGAGCAGGACAACAGCAATTGTGTGAGGTACATACAAAAAGCTCTTATTCCTGGTGACAGTGTCCAGTTCCTACTGTATATGTCTCCAGTTCTTAAGAATATTGGAAGAGCCCTGCTCTCACAGACCAAATTTGTACATACCCAGAGTCCTGTTTTGGCAATTTCTAGACAAGCTGCCTCCAGAAGAAACATGAACAGTTCCTTATAACACAGTTGTTCATTTGACTCATCTATAATCCCTAGCAAGGCTAACAGAGATTGTTCATTTGTTATATTACAAATTGTTTTTATTTCTTTAAAGATAGCTGTCCAAAGCTCGTGTGCTGTGTCACATTGCCTCCAAATGTGAAAGAAAGTTGCTGCTGCTACAGCATCTCCTCACCAACACCTGGGACTTACAGTGTCAGACATTCAAGATAATTCTACAGGACAAGGTACCACCTATGTAAGATCTTAATTGAGTTCTTCTCCCTTATGTGTGAAGAAATTGTGCACAAATGTTTTTTTTTAATTTTTTATTCCAGAGAGCAGTCCATTGATTTGGTATTTCATTGGTATTTCAGCTTCTAAATCATTTTCTCAATGAATTTTTGAGTCATATAGATTACCAAAATTCATGTGAATGTTAAAGGCTTGGGAGCCTTTCAAAGGAGTAGAAGTTGGCAACAGTATCAGCATACATAAATATGTTGGAAATAAAGAATCAATAAGCTATGAACAGCTTAGAAATTAGAAGATTATTGTTTATTTTATAGAGGGATCAAATGCACTGGAAAGAACAGGCAAACTGTATATACCTGGTTATATTGCTTTGTAAAAAGTTTAGAGGCCAGTCTTTCTTTGCATCTCCCCACCCCAATTCTCCTGCACCCTTCATTTTCTAATGTTTGCTGTGGTAATCCTTTTTGTATATCAAAATAATGCCTCTTGCCAGAGTAAGTCCAAAAACAAAAAAACAAGGCAATTGTAAACTTTATGGGAATCTTGAGGGTGGGAAAAGTTCATGAAAATATACAAGGAATATTTTAGCAAAAAAGGAAGAGAGAACCATCAAGGCAATTACTCATAATCCTGTGAAAACTAATTATGTATAAACACAACAGTATCTCAAATTATGTCTAGCAGGAATGAATATTTCTCACTACGAACACAGCTTGAACTTCCACAGCAGTGTTTAATTTTAAACCTGAGGCATATCCTCTGATCTTTCTTCCAGATTAATCCTTCATACCTAAGTTTCATGATTAATTGGTTTTGTCTTACAAAAAAGCACGTGCTAAGTGTTGTGTTCGTGCTCTAAGAGATATATCCTCATGTTATGTCTAAACATAGATTCTGGGTGTTGTTTCAGGCCGTTACTTTGCTATAAACATGCTTAACTTTATCAAAACTGACTTGCTTGCAAAGCATATGAAAATCTTTGGATTCATTTGTACTGCAAGCATCCAGGGACAGCAGCAGTGTATTCCTTCCAACCATGGTATTGTTGGTATTTACTGAGATGTTGCAAGGGCAGGGCAGCATCATGCTTGGGGCTGCATGGGCACACTTGTGAAGCCAGTCCCCCAATGGAGGCTGTTCCATTAGGGCATTGTCTCACCAACCTCAGTCTGCCCCCAGCTAGGCCCAGCTGGCTTTGGCCTTACACAACTTTGGCCCTGTATACCTGAAGGAGCGTCTCCACCCACTATCGTTCAGCCCAGACACTGAGGTCCAACTCTGAGGGCCTTCTGGCAGTTCCCTCACTGTGAGAAGTGAAACTACAGGGAAGCATGCAGAGGGCCTTCTTGGAGTTGCACTCGCCATGTGGAATGCCCTCCGGACAGAGGTCAAAGAGTTAAATACACATATATAATTTTTTTTTGACATCTGAAAGCAGCCCTGTTTTGGGGAGCTTTTAATGGTGGTGGTGGTTGTTTCCTTTATTTTTGATGGAAGCCTCCCAGCCCTATTGTTGACCTTGTAGAACGCAACAGGAAGATGGTGACAAAGCTGGAATTGGTTGGTTCTGCTTGCTATTGGCTTTGGCTCCACCTACTGCTGGGCTCTCTGTCTTCTGCCCTACCAGACACAACTGGCACTAGCTTAAGATTACCAGACGTCCCCGTTTCCCGGGGACAGTCCCCGGATTTACAAATCAGTCCCCTGACATAATCCAATCATTCCTACTGAAGTTGAAAAGTGTCTCTGGATTCATTGAAAAAAATCTGATAACCTTACACTAGCTACCATTGCTGGTGTGAACACACAGCCCTGACCTTGACACTCCCATTGAAGTAAGTAAAACTGTTCCAGCACACTGGGAGTTCCTGGATCATGCACTTTAAATAGTTGTATACAAGAGTGAATTTATGACAAGCTGTCTCCAGACAAACGCCGGCTCCCTTGGCCTATAGAACGAGATGAGCACGCAACCCCAGAGTTGTCCACAACTGGACCTAATAGTCAGGGGTACCTTTATCTTTTTATACCTGCTGAAAACCCCTCTTCTATTAAATGTGCAGGAAACCTGTCCCCACCCCCCTTTTTAAAATGCTTTCTGCACTAAAGATACAAAACTACTTGGCTAAATAACGGAGGTATTATTAGCAATTTGCATTTTTGTGATCAGGGTCATAGAAGCCAATACAGCTGGGTTTAGACTGGGCTTTGCAGTCACCAACATTGCAAAGCTTGCTTACTCAATGGATACTTTGAAAAGCAACATATCATAAAACTCTCTTGATTAAAAAAAAAATGTTTTGGTGCCTAGATGTAATTTGTGGGCAATTCTCTCTGCTGTGTTAAACCACAGATGAACCACATATTTCTTTTCACTCTCACAAACGACCCCCACAAGCATGTCCTTACAATTTGTCCTACGCTTTTGTATGATATACATTTCGGTGAAGTCTCATATTGTTAGTCCATTGCCCGAGGCTCAGAATTTGAGCAAATCAAATCCCAAATGTCAAGAAAATAACCCACAGAGAAAAGCCTTTATTTTATACTATTACCTTCAGGTTCTGCACTTTCAGCAACATCAACCAAAAGTGAGTTACAAGGACATGAAATTAGGGCTATTACTTCAGCTGCTAGGCCAGAAGTTATGAAGTGAAAGTCAAGTTGTGATGTTTGCTGTGCTACAACAATCATGATGATAAAAATATAGAACCCAGTTTCTTATTTGCTTATCTGAAAGCTCTGGTGAAAGACCAGGGCCTCAAATTATGATAGCAAAAAAGGAAACGTTGACTACAGAGTGTCATAAATTTGGCATATGTGATTTTTCTAAATGTTTTCAGCAGAGGCATGTGTGTGAGATTTATTCAAGAGGGATGATCTGCAAATTCCAAAAGTATTCACAGTCTTCTGAATTGGCTGATTTGCCCCCAGTGAAATCAACCCATATGTAGTCAAGTTTGATTGGCTATTTAATGTCACAACTCCATCTAATTTGCTATATTATGTCAAAATGGCTAGGATTGCCTATGTGATTATTTGAGGAAGATGCAGTGAGAAGAAAAATTTGGTGCCGAAGCACAACATGCTGCAGAAGCAATGGCAGGGAGCAGGACCGAAACAGTGAACATTTTGGGTGGTCTGGATAGGAAATATTTCTGACATAATTTTTTCTTATCTAAAATGCTCTTTGAAACTTAGACCACTCCAATTTCTTTAAAAAAATGTTTTAAGTGGGTTTTATTTTTCATTGCATTATTTTTACTACATTGTTGTTTGCTGCCCTGGGATCTTTCAGGAGGAAGGGCAGGTGAGAAAATAATAATAATAATAATAATAATAATAATAATAATAATAATTAATTTAATGCTTCAAAATAAAAATGGGAGACCACCTAGTGAAGCCCCAATTCTTGCTAACATTATTGCTATAAAAAGGCAAGGAAAAAGAGAATGAGAGTCTTTCCATCTTGGTAGTGAGTAGAAAATATTACATAGAAACATTTTATTTGCCTCCTTTGGCTAAAAACATTTCTCTTTGTCCCTCACTCACATAAAATACATTGAAAAATAATAATATCCTGGAGTTATCAGCCTACTGTCTTTCACAAGCACCAAATCTGTTTTTAATACTATTGATAAATTTGGTGGCATTCCCTGACAAAATCACATTGACCATCTAGGCATACAGAGGGAAAACTCACTAGTTTCAAAATATTAAGGGCATATATTAAAAGACAAAGACAAAATATCAAAATGACTCAAACTTTTAGAATGCAGTTTACCTTTCATGTGTCATAGGAGGAACTAACTGAGATGATAAAAGGCACAGGAAACAAAAGAGTAGCATGAGATGATTATCGCTCATGGTTAACAAAGAGCATTTGAAAATGGAGTCACAAGATAAAAACATAGAAGATGTAAACAATGGGGCTGTGCACCAATTTACAAGAAGCCAGAACCAAATCAGGCCATTTTGATTGCGTTGAAACAGCCCCAGATAATTCTGGATTATATCTGGAGTAATCTGGGGCTGTTAAAAGGTGGGGTAGTCAGACAGGAGTGAGGAAGAAGACAGAGGCAGGCAGCCTTCATAGAGTCTGCTTCACCATTGTGGATTGAGCCCTGGATCAGATGCAGTGCCTGTGCAGCCCTAGCAAACAATTACACATAATGGAACATCTTTAAATTATTGTTATAGTTCTGCATGCATTGCTACTCCCTCTAACCTACTTTACCTGGGAAGATGCGTAAGTATAAATAAAAACCATGGCTGAGATCTTGGAGATTTGAATTTCAGTGATCCCAACTGCCTTTCATGACATGAGAATATTAATTTTCAATTAAACAAGGCATTTGTTTGAGGAAAGGCTTGTGAGTGTGGGTTTCTTCACTGTTTTTGTTGGTGAAATCTTTTACGAATGAATGCCACCTTTGAACATTCCACAAAATACCATGAATGACTACATGGAGTTGCACATATATATCTGAGGAAGGGGTGCTTGATAAATTCAGTCCTTGAGAATTTAGGCATGAGATTGTTTGATTAGAACCTTTTGGACCAATATGGAGATATGAACAATGTTTCCCACCAACATCTGTACTTCAAATTTCACACTTTTCCAATGTGAAAAAGCTGAACAAAACAGACACAGCTTTTCACCTCAAAGCAAGGGAATTCTCTTTGCTACAGGTCCTAGCTGACACAAGATTCAGAATGGGAAACAATTTTGATGGTGACTGTACCACCCACTGTTGCTGATTCAGGGCTGTGGGTCCTTGTTCCAGCAATAGAGCAAGACAGCAGGGCTCCAATGCATGAGGGATGGGGAGCCCAGATCCCCAACCTAAGCTTTGTGTTGCAAAGGAATAAGCTCCAAGCTAAACTGCTCAGTTCACCTATTCATCACTGTGTTCGAATTCTCTCTGTACTACATTATACACCAGGGGAAGCTAAAAACAGAACTCATTTGTGTTTCTAGTGCAATTAATGACTATATTTAAAAAATGACAGATATCTAATGAATAATAGGGTAAAGGGAATACTAAAATGGAGAAGTTCAACTGAAAGGTTAGCAATTAAAAGCTTATCTGTGCTCATGGCTTATTATTTAATGCTACTCTCTTAATCATGCAAGCCAAACCTTCCAGTACTGTAGAACAACTTGAGGCATTTGAATTATTTTGGAAAATAGTAACAACAGGGCAGATTTAATTAGCAATCATTAGTAGAATGCATGACAATGTCTTGTTTACACACAGATTATTGTTTAAGTTGATGTCAGAAAAACAATTACATGCTTTAACACTTGGGAGAATTTTTGCATTATTTATGGAAATGATGGATTCTTTTGAGCAAATCCCCCATTCAGCAAACAATCTGCCACTTCAACCCCACTGTCCATGGTGTAATAATAATTGGAAGACTAAATGGGGATACTGTATGGCAAGCTGGCTCCATAGTTAATGGAATTCAGATTCACTCATTGTGTGGGCTCTGGCATTGCTGCTGCTATTGCTGCTGTCTCAAAGCTCCCTAGGGAGAATTCAGTTGATGCTAAATTTGAGCCCTGCAAGTAATAGCCCCATGCTGTGAGATCTCGCTGCTTCTTCAATTAAGAATGATTCTGTTAGGGACTTAACCAGTAGCAATTGAGTGGATGGCAAATTCTTATTACCCATGGGTGTTTCAAAATATTGCTCCTATCTATATCCCTGCTATGTAGCAAATGGCACAATTCAATGTAATTCCTAGAAGTATAGGATGTGAAAGCTTCTATAACTGCATCACGATGTCTGAAAAGCCAGGCTTTCTGTTGCAGTCTCCGTGGATTACAAAAAGAGATGCTTTCAAGGGCACAGAAGACAAATGGGCTCACAACCTGTAGTTACCAAGCCATTTCAGTGTCTGCCAACAAAGTGCTTACTCTGGCACAAACTCAGGGATGCTGATTGTGTCTGTAGGACAACAGACTTAATTTTTGGTACCGATGTATGTTAGCTCTTCATTAAAATATTCTGCCCTCCCCCATCTACTAGATTATTATGACAACCCCTCTTCACTCATCCAATTTGTGAACCTTATTTATTTATTTTATTTTATTTATTATTACATTTATATCCTGTCTTTCCTTGAAGGAGGTCAAAGTAGCATACATGGTTCTTCCCCTCCCCAGTCTACCCTCACACAAACACCTATGAGAAATTAACAGACCACGGTTACCCAGTGGGCTTTATGGCTAAATGGGAATTTGAATGCTGGTTTCCCAGGTCTTGGTTTGACACTCTAACTCCATGTCACACTGATTCTTTATACCACGTTTTTCCTTGCCACACTAGACAACCACTCTGTGGGATTTTGTGTTGTATGTTTTTAGGACCCACTTTGTTTTTATGGCTGTGGGTTGTTTAAATTCTGCGCTGGGAACTTCATCTCTCCAGTCTGAGTTCATTCTCTAGCCACCATATCACACTGGCTTTCAAAAGAAAAAACTTGTTTCAGTATCACCTTTGTCATGCTGAGGGTATTCAGTTTCAAGCACAACTTCTTTCTACTCTTCTTGATAAGCCAGAAGCACATGTGTCAAGGAAGCATGGGAAAGAAAGCATGTTACTGAACTCCTACCCAAGATTGCTCCTAAGGATTATTCAGTGCCAAAGCCAACCTAACCTTAGTGCAAGGAATGGAGGGGCATGTATACTGTTTACTCCATAATACCTTTGCAACCCCGTGAGGTAAGTTGAGTGAGAGCTGGCAACTTTTCTAGGGAAACCAAGGTTAGCAAGAACCAGAAATAGATGGGTGTCCACCTGACTACTGTTTCTCTGTGATGTTGATGCTGGACATTAGCAAAGCCTGGGCTTGTTCCCCATTCCTAAACTCAAATAAACCCTTATTGTGGCAGTGTTATTCATGCCTTCTTTTCTTCTTCCCATCCCATTTTGCAAGTCAGAAACTGTGTGGTTGTTTTATAAATCTTTGATTTAAGCCTGAAGCCTACCTGAAGAACACCCGTACTGCATTGTACTGTAAGGCTGCTGTGCATATTAGCACATCTCGGGCTGTCATTAATCATTTTAATCGGCTGTTTGAACAACTGCCCATTGACTCTGCCTGCCTGAATTTACAGATTTAATCTCCTATGGATAATGACTCCTGCAGGAACTTTAAACCTGAAAAGCAATACCTATATTCTCTAACACATTGATCTCTGTAGTATTTGTGTATAAATCTGATTCCTTTTGTGCACCTTCAGTGTGCTATTTGAAAGTCTCCCAAGAAATCTCAAAAGCTTGCTTACCTACTATTAAGTCTGCAAAAGGCTTATCTGGGAGGCTAATTGCTGTTCTTGACTTGTTTTCCAATGCTGGTGCTGGAAACACCCACTATTTTATATATGAAGGATTAATTCTATGCTTGTATATGTGTATAAATGCATGAAAGAGAGAGAAGATCATCTCGAAAAAGCAAATTGCCTTTTTTTACTTGAGGACTGAATGGATAAGAAGGCCTAAGTTCAAGTAGATGGACTTGATTAATTTTACCTGACTGTCCAATCAGTTTCATGTCACATATCATTGTAGTAGCATTGTGCTGTTCAGCGCATTAGATAGAATGGGCGTTGAGATGAATATTTGCAAACCTGTACTTACGTGGGACGCAGGTGGCGCTGTGGGTTAAAGCCTCAGCGCCTAGGGCTTGCCGATCGAAAGGTCGGCGGTTCGAATCCCTGCGGCGGGGTGCGCTCCTGCTGCTCGGTCCCAGCGCCTGCCAACCTAGCAGTTCGAAAGCACCTCCGGGTGCAAGTAGATAAATAGGGACCGCTTACCAGCGGGAAGGTAAACGGCGTTTCCGTGTGTGGCTCTGGCTCGCCAGAGCAGCGATGTCACGCTGGCCACGTGACCCGGAAGTGTCTCCGGACAGCGCTGGCCCCTGGCCTCTTAAGTGAGATGGGCGCACAACCCCAGAGTCTGTCAAGACTGGCCCGTACGGGCAGGGGTACCTTTACCTTTACTTACGTGGAATCTTTATATAGCTAAATGTCTGGCCTCTTTTAAAAAAACAAAACAAAAATAGTAGAAAACATGGGGGGGGGGAGAATAAAATAATTCCTCAGAATAAATTTATGCTCATTTCATAATTGCGTTCCCACCAAATTCAGAAGCTAGAAAAAATCTGCAGAATTCCTGGGGGAAAATCATTTCCTCAGAAGCTACATGATTTTATGTCAGTCAGTAAAGAACCACAAGACTGAGGTGGAAATGAGATTGAGATGAAAAGTTGGCTGGTACAAGAGCTAGTAACTGGTGTGGATACAGAGGTGGACTTTGGTTAATGGACTTTTTAAAACATTGCCTCCGACAATGGTGGATTCTCCCTGATTTAGAGGGAGACAGCTCCACAGAAACCGGGTCTTACCGCTGCAGCGAAGCGGGGACCCTTTCAAAAATCGCAGGCGGAAGAAGCCTGCGACCGTGGGACTCGGCGGGCACGGTTTGCGCCCCTCTGTTTGGCAAAGGAGCTCTACAAAGGGCTCCGGAGTGAGACGGGGGTTGGCGTGGTGCTGAGAGTCAATCGCTACTTCTGTGGAGTGAAGCTGCATAGCCAGAGTCGGAGAGCGCTGTCCTTTTTCCTATGCCAATTCGGATTTCAAACAACAACCCGTGAGTAGGACAATTGAAACTTGTGGATCAAAAGTATACCTTTGAAATAGAGCCGAGACGGGAAGTGTAAATAGGAAGTCCGCCTCCCGTTCTTTGTAGAAAGATCAAAGCAAAGACTTTACAAGCTAAAAGCCGTAAATTGACAGCCTGGAATTTCCTGCTCTTTTAACTACTAAATCCCCCTGACAGCAGGAGGATAGGGGGAAAATAAATCGTGACTTTGCAAATCCTGCAGAGAGTAATTTAAGAAAATAAGTCTTCACTGTTCCTGACCTGGGGACGGAATGAAAGGAAAGAAACTGTCGGTGGTGCCTATAACAGGAATATAAGAAATCTGACAGATAGAGTTCGAAGGAAAAAAAAAAAAAGTCCAATGCTGCCTTCTGCCTGATTGTTTTATATTGAAAGGAAACAAAATATCTGAAAATCGAAAGTAACTTTTATTTTCCCTGGTTGGATACACTGTAAAAATGGATGCTAAAAAGTAACCATACCCCCTAGAGGAGGTCTGCCAGTGTTTTTGTTTTATTCTATAAAGAGAACATAGCAGCTGGGAAAATCAGACTGTGGGACCAGCTTTCTGACCTTGACAGAATGATGAGAGAGGAAGTTTTATCTGCCCTGGACAAAATATATGATGTGCTGCAACAGATGGATGAGAAAGTGTCTCTTATGAATCAAGAGACGGCCTACATTTTAGCTGCAGTTAACAAGGAGGTGCCAATGGAATGTACAGTTACAGAAACTGCACAACAATCTACCCAGGATATTGACTTAGGGCAAGTGCATGAGGTTATGAATGTATCTCATAAGACACAGAGTCTTCAAGTTTTACAGGATCAGAAGCCGCAACATTGGGAGATGGAATTCGCAGGACACTGGTTAAATTGTGGACTTAAGAGAGTTATTACCTTTGGTGGGATTGTGAAACAAGTGGAAGATTATCTTTGGAATGATTACCCTTTGGATTACAAACTAGATATTGGGGAGTGCAACACTGGGGAATGGGACAACTGGATAAAAGGAGATGAAGAATTTTACTGCATAGAGTCCTCCAGAGATTGGCTCCCCAAAGAGAAAGAGAAGAAAATGTGAAAGAATACAACAGGGAACAAAGATCTATGTAACTATAAACAGAAACAAGAAAACTCGCAGAGGGGGCCTGGAGGTGACTTGAGTGCCTCAGATATTAGAACGCCTGACTGAAAAGGGTTAAAGACTTAAGGACTGACATTATCCGGAACCAGGAAAAGGGACGTTGGAGAAACTTAAAATGAGAAATGCTTTTGTAATAAATTCATATTTATGGAATTAGTGTAATTCTAATGAAATACTGAGATGCCGGAAAGGAAGTAATTGGCTTTAGCAATGGTTTAAATCTAAGAATTTTAAAGATTTGAGGACAAGATAAAATTGGGGAAATAAGAATTTGTAAGAATGGGTTGATTATAAATGAAAATATGAGGTAAATATCACATGGGGACATATAACTAAGGGTAAGACAAGTGGCTATGAATTTGCTGAATTAAATTTAAAATGGAATACAAGGAGGGAGGTGAGAGGAAGTCAGGAAAATAAGTTAAAGAATGTTGAGAATTTGAAAGGAGAGATTTTTATTTTTATTTTTCTTATCTTTTTGTTTTCTGTGTGGAATTTTTGATTTTTGATTATTGTAATTTTTCTTTTTCTGTCTCTGATGTTGTTGTTTTTTTTTGTTATCTTTGTGGTCTTTATTCTTGAGAAAACTTAATAAAATATTATTAAAAAAAAAATTAAAACATATATATATATATATATATATATATATATATATATATATATATAATAATACTCTTCCTATGCCTTGAAGAATACCAATGTGTCCCTAGCTCCAAAGAGCATCTCTGAAGTATCCAATCTCTTTGCTGTAGGACTTAGAACTCACGCACAATTTAGAGGCAGCTTTACCCTCAGCCTTCCACTTTTGGCCAGACCCCATTGATTTGCTTGGGAAATGCCTAACAATATGCCAGCAGGATATTGGATAGTTTTTTTTAAAAAAAATTAGACAAATTCAGTGGCTACTAGCCATGAAGGCAATGCTCTATCTCCACTGTCAGAGCAGTATGCTTCTGAATACCACTTGCTGGAAACTGCTAGAGAGGCGAGTGCTGCTGAGCTCAGGTCCTGACCTCTGTGAGAACAGGAAGCTAGACAAGATGGGCCACTGGTCTGATCCAGCAGCACTCTTATGATGATGATGTCCACGAAGGTTTTCTAGGCACTCTGCAAAGATTTATAAAACAACCACACCATCTCTGACTTACAAATTGGCACACATCATACAAAAGGAAAATGAGATGGGAAGAGGTAAACAAGCCGTTAATTATTCCAGAAATTATATAAATGAAGAAAGTCCAGGTTGAACAATTGCTGACATGGTTCGGGGAGATGAGAAGCCTCTCAGTGGAGCCAAAGGTGAGGGGTATTCTGTCTCGCTTCCCTTCTGTTGGTGCAGCAAGGAGGAACAGCTGAAAAAAGGGAAACAGTTATGAAAGAGGGGGAGACAAATTATACACATTTCCCAAATAAATTTCTCAACTAACTAGTCAGTTAATTTCATCTGCAGTGTGGCTCTTAAAGCATTTATTTCTTTATTTGCTGCATTTCAAATTTACCCCTTTCAAGGAAGCCCATTGAGGAAGCAGAAACTGACCTCTGAACTCCCTTAGTGACGGGAAGACTGGCACCCTGAGAATGTATTTGCTGAGATTGCAGACAACACCATGTCTCAGTTGTTTCATAAGTCATGGGGGCATGAAAGAAAATAAGCTTGGAGGAAGATGGAGAAATCATAGCAATTTAGTTGCTAAGATGTCCAGATTGAACCTAAATTGTTTTACTGGCATAAAGGGTGTGAGTGGACTGTTTAAAAGCCATTTTGCTAGATAGGTGGCATTTTGCTATTGTACATTTTGTACTCTTTATATTGCTTCAAGAGTACAAAAGAGAAAACTAAACTGTTCTGGCTTACGTTTGCTACAGTCCTTGAACAAAAGGAGGAGAGTGTTAGCACGAAGATGCAAAAGAGAGGATAGACTTTTCACTTAACAGCCGTTGAACAAAGAGATACTGCAGATTTGGCTAGTCTGCTGAAGCCATTGAATTTGAAGAAAAATTGAAGAAACCTGCACTGGTCAAAATTGTTGTTGATGATGATGATTAAAATAATCAGCACCAGCATCTAAACAATAGGTATTTTGGTGTTGTTGTTGTTTAGTTGTGTCCGACTCTTTGTGACCCCATGGACCAGAGCACGCCAGGCACTTCTGTCCTCCACTGCCTCCCGCAGTTTGGTCAAACTCATGCTAGTAGCTTCAAGAACACTATCCAACCATCTCGTCCTCTGTCGTCCCCTTCTCCTTGTGCCCTCCATCTTTCCCAACATCAGGGTCTTTTCCAGGGAGTCTTGTCTTCTCATGAGGTGGCCAAAGTATTGGAGCCTCAGCTTCACGATCTGTCCTTCCAGTGAGCACTCAGGACTGATTTCCTTAAGAATGGATAGGTTTGATCTTCTTGCAGTCCATGGGACTCTCAAGAGTCTCCTCAAGCACCATAATTCAAAAGCACCAATTCTTCGGTGATCAGCCTTCTTTATGGTCCAGCTCTCACTTCCATACATCACTACTGGGAAAACCATAGCTTTTACTATACGGACCTTTGTCGGCAAGGTGATGTCTCTGCTTTTTAAGATGCTGTCTAGGTTTGTCATTGCTCTTCTCCCAAGAAGCAGGCGTCTTTTAATTTTGTGGCTGCTGTCACCATCTGTAGTGATCATGGAGCCCAAGAAAGTAAAATCTCTCACTGCCTCCATTTCTTCCCCTTCTGTTTGCCAGGAGGTGATGGACCAGTGGCCATGATCTTCGCTTTTTTGATGTTGAGCGCTCTCCTCTTTCACCCTCATTAAAAGGTTTTTTAATTCCTCCTCACTTTCTGCCATCAAGATTTTGCTAGCTAGCCTTTAATGATATCCCATAACCTGTCACCTCACCATTTATTAGTTGGGCCAGGCTGGCATTACAGTAATTTAAACATTGTTTATCCTTTAACAATTAATCCTGGATGGTTGGCTCCTATGTGCTCTATTATCTGAGGCTGGAACAGGAGCCTCCCCCTCTCTCATGAGCAATATTTTTCTTCCTATCTTAGAGTTGTGGTAGAGAAAAGAATGGGATACCTAAAAGCAAACTGTCCCAAGAACTCCCAATGATGGGTTTGTGCTACCTCTAATTCTTACTGAACATCCTCACAAAAGTCTTGAAAGATAGGGAAATACTTCTATCAGCATTTTGCAGGTGCAGATCAGCAGCACCCAGGTACCAATTGCCTGAATGACTTGGCTAAAATTTATGCAGGAAGTCTGCAGCAGAGCACTGGATTTAAGGCAGATTCTCTCAAATTTCAGGTGGATGACCTTGCCTTTGTGTGAACCACTGCCATCTCCTCCAGAAGAGAGAGAATAAGTAACAAACTAACCCTGTTTCCATCTCCAAGTAACTGATAACTCACTTTGGGTTTCAATTCACAGGCAAACTTCTTATTATCTGACCCTGCCAGGAAGCATCACTGGTAAGTGGATGAGCTGCTTGAGATTCTTCTACTCCTAACAGCAATAGCATCAAATCTTTAACAAGATTTACCACCATACAGTATGATGAATACGTTTTAAAAGGTCACGAAAACACAGGCAGTTTTATTGCTTTGCCTTATTGCTTCTTATCTCGCCTGTTCCTTTATCTCCATATGGTGACCTTTCATAACATTTCTTTAATGATTTTTTAAATGCACAAACACACAACACAGACGTTAAGGATCCCACAAGGCGCAAAACCTATTTAGTTTTGCAATGCCATGTGGTCCAGCGAGTAGCAAGTGACTTACCAAGTCACTTGAGAACTCACTGCCTCTGGTCTCAGTTCTGCATCTGTAAAATGGAAACAAGAGGTCTGGTGAGGAAAAGTGAGGAACATATTGGAAATATATGGCATAAGAATATAAGCAGAGTCCTGCTGGTTTAGGCCACAAGCACAAACTGGTACAGCACTCTGGTATCACAGTGGCCAACCAGATGCCCATGGGAAGCTCCTAGAAAGTATCTTAAAAAGCAGAGACACCACCTTGCCGACAAAGGTTTGTATAATTAAAGCTATGGTTTTCCCAGTAGTGATGTATGGAAGTGAGAGCTGGACCATAAAGAAGGCTGATCACCGGAGAATTGAGGCTTTTGAATTATAGTGCTGGAGGAGACTCTTGAGAGTCCCATGGACTGCATGAAGATCAAACCTATCTATTCTGTAGGAAATCAGCCCTGAGTGCTCACTGGAAAGACAGATCCTGAAGCTTAGGCTCTAGTACTTTGGCACCTCATGAGAAAACTCCCTGGAAAAGACCCTGATGTTGGGAAAGATTGAGGGCACAAGGAGAAGGGGATGACATAGGACGAGATGGTTGAACAGTGTTCTCGAAGCTACCAGCATGAGTTTGACCAAACTGCGGGAGGCAGTGGAAGACAGGAGTGCCTGGTGTGCTCTGGTCCATGGGGTCACGAAGAGTCGGACACGGCTAAACGACTAAACAACAACAACAATGGGTAAGTTGGAACAGGACTGTGGCCCAAGGTGTTAAAACAAAGATAGTAGTGGGGCTACTCATGTGTAAATTGGTTTCCCCAGCAGTTCTGTCTCCCAAGTTAGAGTGAAAGGTAGAGAGACTGTAACACTGGCATGCCACATTTAGGAGTAAAGAGGCAAATCAGGGGCTAGAGTCAATTATTGCATCTGCTTAATGATGGGATGGATCTCAGCATAGATCCATCCCTTTGTGTACTAGCAGTGGGCAATAGGCAGCCCAATCCAGTTTTAGTTTTGCTGGTTTTTATTTTCTGCTCTGTCCCCCCCCCCCCCCACATTTGACCCTGATTTTATCTGCTGTTGTTTGGATGCAGCAACAGTTTCTCTGATTGTATTTTCATTATTGATATTTCTATTTCAAATTTGTTATTTTATATTGTGAGCTGTTCAAAGAACCTTTTGTTATGGGGCAGCCCCCAAATAACAAACATACAGTACATGACTTACTTATGATTTTGTTTCATCCTGTACTTTTTGAGGAGCTATGCAAGGGGCAATTGGTACAATAATGTTCATTGAAGTTGAGGAGATTATCTCACATCTCATGGTGAGAAGCTATGAACTGAGCCTTTCCCCCACACATGTAACCCCTTTACAGAATTTTGGGGTTCAAGGGACATAAGTCTTCAGAAGAGCCTTCCTATGGCCATGTTTCCCTCTGCAAAAATGCCAAGGCTATCTTTTTCTGATGAAGACAGAGAAGAGGTTGTGTGCACAGCCAGAAGCTCATATGACCATCTGAACCAGGACGTCATGTATCAGTTTGAAATAGCATAAGACAATATAACCTGCTGAGCAGCCTATACTGTTTTTCATTCCTTCAAGCAAGGAGTGGCAAAGCTCTCCCATGAAAAATAAAAACCTGACACTTTTCAAACAGCCATAAGAGGTATAAATGGATGAGGTTGGGAAGTTGTATTTCACTGCCTTTATTAAAAAACTGGCCCAGTTCTCAAAGTTCTTGATTTGCCTTCTAAATCTCCGCTGCAAAATGTCTAATTTACTTGAAAGGGAATCTAATGAATGGGCACAATGAGTATTTCTGGGTGAGATCAACAATCTCTTTTGAGAATTAACTATACATTAAAAATTCAAGTACTTTTGTATCGGCAAAGAGGGTTCCTGCTCTAAAAGAAAGTTGCTACTGCATTGATGCAAAGATGCAAATAGAAGCATTTCAAGATGTGAAAGGATAATACAGTACAATATTGATAGAATAACAAATTACCGTATTTTCCATGTAGAAGATGATGCTTTTTGCTAAAAAAAAAAAAAAAGGCAACAATTGGGTGTTGTTTTATACACAGATAAGTGTATGCAGAGGGGGGACATGTGATTAATGGCAAGCAAGCAGGAGATTGGCAGCTGTGATTGGGCAGGTGATTGGTGGCTGCAGCAAGGCCTGTTAGTGATTGGCTGTGGCTGTGGCAATTGGGTAAGCGATTGGCGGCTGCGGAAAGTGGGCGGGTGGGCTGTTGGTGGCAGCGAGCAGGCAGATAATTGGCAGTTGTGACGAGGTGTGCGATTGGCAGTAGCTGTGGCAAGCTATTGGCAGTGGCAGGCAGGCAGGTGAGTGATTGGTGGAAGTGACCTCCCCCCAAAACCTAAACAACTTAATTTCTTAATTTCGGGTTATAAAAAATAGGGGTTGTCTTATACATGGGGGTGTCTTATACACGGAAAAATACAGTAAACCTTTGATATTCATAAGGCCAAAGCAACCTTAACTCTACTATATAAAGACCCCTTCTTGGCTTCAACCAGGCCCACAGTGCTATTCTTGCCAGCAGAACCTCTTTCTTTTTTTGGGTGAGGCTTCAATCCAAGTCTTCTTTCACAGAAGCTGGGCTGCAACCATTCCAACAGCTTTGCTCCCTGACCAGTTGGAATGTGAGGGACATTCTGTGCCAGAAGCGTCACTGTCACCGTGCTGTAGCTATCTTGACAAATATGTTCTCTGTGAGTGCAGATGAGGATGCCAATTGAGATTTAAAGGAAAGTCTGATGTTTTTTTCTTAAAATATGATAAAAAAGCTTTTATCAAGGAAGAAGTGATTGCTAGCAACTGGAACCAGGATTTGATATTTTTATGATTTTGATATTCTGTCAATTCTTTAGTCGTTCATAATTTATTCAAGAGGGGATTGCTGCTGAATTTCCATGGGGTGGGGAAAGGGGGAGAGAGGACACAAAATTTCTAAGCCTGGCCAGGCTGAACCTACCATAAAATTTTGCATGGGGAAGGAGTTTCCCAAATTTTGTGGTGCATCTGTAGAGGTCATTAAAGTTTTTTTGTTTTTGCTTTTAGGGGAAAAAACCTCACTGCTCTGCCTTAACAAAAAACAACAGCAACAGAGCCTTTCTGCTGTAGAACCCAGCCAGATGGGTGGGGTATAAATATATTATGATTATGATTATGATTATTTCAGAACTTCAAGGGCAGCGTCCAAGGCCCCTACTTGTAAATGCGATTGGGGACCTGTCAAGGGTTCTGGGCATGGAGGACATGAACATCCACCAGATAAAGAGGTTGATGTGAAGCTGCAAAGCTTTTTTTTTTTTTTTTTTTACTATACAAGGAAGAATATACACCAATCAATCACGTCTTAATTATTTTATGGTAAGAAAGGTACAGTCCCTGCTCCACCTACCTCATAAGAGACTATGGAGGAAAGTGAATGTCTTCTACGTCCCTCAGAAGGCTTGAAGTTGATCATATGAACCATTATTTTATAGGATACAGTTTTGGTTTTAGGAACAGAAATTATTGATTTCACATGATCTGGAACATTTGGATATAGTTTGTCTGCTAGAGGCTGTGACAGATTGGCTTTTCTTTACTACCACTATCTTACCTAATCCCACCAACTCTGCGTTGGAGGCCACAATGCTTCTGAATGCCAGTTGCTGGAAACCACGGGTAGGGAGAGTGCTCTTAGCTCATGTAATGCACCTTGGTTTCCCACAGGCATTGGGGTGGCCACTGGGAGAACAGCTTGCTGGACCAGACGGGCCACTGGCCTGATCCAGCAAGCTAATCTTATGTTCTCTAGATGCAAAATCAGGCTTTCAAATCCCACCAAGTTCCACTCCGTGTGAAATAGTTATCCTTTAGCTGTGTTGGGCCATAGATGTGAGACAGACAGACAAACCAGATTCATTTGAAAGATGAACTACATATATTAATATTTATACAGAAGTTATTTACAACACAGAAATTGGTCCTTCCAGCCACAGCCTGTCATCCAGTCACAAGCTACTTTCAGGCAGACCAATAGTCCTGTGGCCTATCATTAAAGGAGAATGAGTGGTGACAGGAAGTTCACTCCTAGATCTATCAGTGCCTGGCCTTTGGTCCCCTTTTTTATTCCTCTGCCAAGTATTTTAAAAAAGCAGAGGACTTCTAATGACATAACTGTAAACCCTTCAGGCAATAGGTATTTTCTTCTACATTACAATAATACCAGTTCTGCTGTTGCTTGGCAAGCTGCCAACTGAAGGCTATCAGACCCATTGTAGCTTTTACCTTACGTAGTAGACAAACTATTGATTTTTCTTCCTCGAATTTGAACTATATTTTTGACATACCAAATGATATTTTTGTGTTTATCTTGTATTTTTATGCTGTGAGCTGCCCTGAGATCTTCAAACCAAGGGTGGAATACAAATTTAATAAATATATAAGAATTAAAAATAAATTATATCACAGCAAGACATTCACAATTAGACGCTTTTCTAATGCTCCATAAAACCTTTAGTCTCAGGGTGCACTGATTTTCCAGAGATGTCTAAGCAGTTATGGGTTCTTGTAATGTTACATACCTGTACTTGCACTCTTTGAAAGCCCATTTAAAATGGATAAAAGGGTGCATCTTTGCAATGCTGAATGCATCAGAAATGAACACGAGATGCAAACTCCTCAAAACTTCTGGGAATTTCTTGGTGGTTCAAAACGTCTGATATTTCCAGGTAGTAACACCAATTTGGCATCTCTAGTTCATTTTTTGTCCCAACTGAATGCTGTTTTTTAAATCCTTTCAGATTAGTCATATGAGCAATCCCATCCAGAGATAATACAGGGTATAGGATGATATTACCATGCTATGTGGCTAATACCACCAATGGATTTGGTTACAAAATGATGCCACTGATAGGATGGCAAGTGTTTTGAGGACAATTGACGATGACAGTGAATGTGGACACCGAAAGCGAATAAACAAACATTTTTTGAAGGGAGTGCTGAACGATGCCTCAAAGAGACTGGTATTTTTCTTTCTTCAGTATTGCAACATGGTTAGCAATACAAAGCAGCTTCATGTCAGCTCTGCGTTTGACACTGAGAATGTTGAAAAGATGTATGCCTGTGGCATTTTGCAATCCCTTGCTTGCACTTTTTCAAATGTGAATAGGGTTGTACAATATTGGAAGCATCTCTTAGGGTTGCTTCTTCACTGCACAACTTCACCTAAACAAGTACTTTTAGAACAGCTTCCTCTATAATTGGGCTACTTGGTTAATATAAATTAATACCAATACTGTATTCTAGGATGTAATATGCAACCAATGAATTGTACAGTCGCTCCAAATGAAGCCAAGTGTAGTTTGTTAAGGGTGCTTGGAACTATAGCTTTGTGAAAGGTAAACTACAGTTCCCAAGATTATTTGTGGGTTATGTATGCTTAAGCGTATGGTGTGTTCACTGCCTAAGTACTCTGGAGTAAGCTACTTAGGGGCTGCAGCATCATAATGCAATCTTAAAATGTGTTAAAGACTTGTTTGTAACATGGCAATGTCAGAAGCCATATTGTACTATGTAATAGGAAAATACACAGGAATCTGTGTTTATGCGTTAAGAGTGCCAGCATTCTGTGCTTGGGAATATGCTGCAACAGACAGATAGCTATTCCCTTAACAAATGTAATAAAATTTGTCTAAGGTTCTGTATTCTTGTTCCACGGAATCATTTTTCAATCTAGCCTCAGCAGTTATGCTCAAAATATTTTGCCAACAATTTAAAAAGTCTTACTATGCAATTCAGGCACCATTTTCTGCCTCTTTGTGCCTTCGTGGCACTGCCTGGAGCAAGTTGTTTGCTGTGTTGCAGGCCCAGGCCTGAACCTCGGCTGTTGCTTAGCCTGAGTGGTTAGCCTCCAGATTTTTTAGACTACAATTTGCATCAGCCCCAGCCAGCACAGACGTTGGTAAGGGATTATGGGAGTTGTATCACCTTATTGTATTATTATAAATTAAAAAAAATCATTTATTATGAAAATAATAAAAAATTAAAGCCCTAAACGGCCTCAGTCCAGTATACCTGAAGGAGCATCTCCACCCCCATCGTTCTGCCCAGACAATGAGGTCTAGTGCTGAGAGCCTTCTGGTGGTTCCCTCGCTGCAAGAAGTGAAGTTACAGATAGGGTCTCAGCCTGCGTACCAGATGGAGCTGGTAAATAGCTGCCCTGGACACAGAATTGACCTGCGCCTCCATGGTCAGCTGCGAGTCCAAAATGACTCCCAGGCTGCGCACCTGGTCCTTCAGGGGCACAGTTGCCCCATTCAGGACCAGGGAGTCCTCCACACCTGCCTGCCTCTTATCCCCCCAAAACAGTACTTCTGTCTTGTCAGGATTCAACCTCAATCTGTTAGCCGCCATCCATCCTCCAACCGCCTTCAGACACTCACACAGGACCTTCACCACCTTCAATGGTTCTGATTTGAAAGAGAGGTAGAGCTGGGTATCATCCGCATACTGATGAATGGAACAGAGGGCTGGAGCCAAATGCCATCTGTATATTGATGACACTTCACTCTAAATCTCCAAATTGTAGTGCATAACACCCGGAGAGCACCATGCTGGCTACCCCTAGCCTAAATTGATTTATTTGACAAGATCTGCATTCTGGTTCATCCACAAAATATATAGTATAAATAAGGTAATCATGTGCAAATGACATCCAGACATCTCTGGAAGGGAGTGAGTTGAAGTAGCGATGTTTGAGGTGTACTTAATCCCTTCCCTTCCTATTGTTTTTCTACTCCGGATCACCCCAACCCCAGCATGGTGCTTCAGACAGACGCCACTTTGCTGTGAACAAATTCATTGTTTCGAATTTAACAGAAAGCAAAATACCTGCTCTAAGTCTTCATCTCCCCATAGCCAGCTTTTTGACTGCCTCATTATGAATGTTTCCTATTTCAAATGCTTATTTTTAAAGAATCCTTTCTCTTTCTGCTGCTAAAAATGATAAATCTTGTTCTCTTTGCAAAGAAGCAATTCAACTTATACTGCAGTGACAATGCAGATGAAAAATAATCTGTGCTGGAAGTAAGGAATGTGCGTTGCTTCAGCCATGTTTCTATGTTCTGAGTTTAGATTAGGGTTTTGAAAAAATGATCAGAATAGCTGAACATTTATGAATTCAGCTTGGGTGTTTGTTTTCATGCTTTCTTAGGCTTTCAGAGAAATCTTTGACAAGCTCTTTATGTCGAAAGAAATTTAAAGCCCCTTTGAAATTCCCTGAGCTGCTAAAAGATCTCATCAAAAGATACTGGTGTTGTAGCAAGAGTGGTTTGAAGCATTACACCTTAAAATTTTCCCCGAGATCTCAGCTTCACTTTTACTTTTATTATCAGGCAGAACTCTGGCTTGTCTACCTTTGGGCTAGGCAATTTTGGCGAAACTGGCCGTTCTGCTGCAAAGTCTTTCTCTCTCCCCTAATTCAGAAAAGGCTTTCCTTCCCATCTACACCTCTCTGCTGTTAATTGCAGGGCATTCACGTTAGAACTAGTACAGGAATAAAATATAAAAGAATACCCTTGAGGGAGAGAAACAAAATCTACCAGAGCACTCTTTGTCTGCTTCCCCCTTTGACAGAGGCAAATATGTGAATAATCAATGACACATGGCAAATGTGTGAGCCACCCTTTACTTATTTGTGCTCTGCTCCAATTCTACCCTTCCTAATCATCAAAGCTTCCAAGCCAGTCACTTGATTTTGTGCAATTGACTGAATTGGTTGCTGTTAAATCTGCTATTGTGATCACCTTTCTATTTGTGGATGGAATTACCCTCATAGCTGGGGAGAGAAGAAATCTCTCAATTTCTTTAGCAATTTCACCCTGCCACCACGGCCCAGCAAACAACTTCCACCTGATGCAGGACTCAGAGTGTAATCCAGAATGCGGCAGCTAGACTGCTGACTGGGAGTGGCTGCCAAGACCATATAACACCAGTCCTGAAAGACCTACATAGGCTCCAAGTACGTTTCTGAGCACAATTCAAAGTGATGGTGCTGACCTTTAAAGCCCTAAGCGGCCTTGGCCCAGTATACCTGAAGGAGAGTCTCCACCCCCATCATTCTGCCCGGACACTGAGGTCCAACACCAAGGGCCTTCTGGCAGTTCCCTCGCTGCAAAAAGTGAGGCTACAGGGAACCAGGCAGAGGGCCTTCTCAGTGGTGCCGCCCGGCCTGTGGAATGTCCTCCCATCAGATGTCAAGGAAATAAACAACTACCAGACTTTTAGAAGACATCTGAAGGCAGCCCTGTTTAGGGAAGTTTTTAATGTTTGATGTGTTATCGCTTATTATTAATTCTGTTGGGAGCTGCCCAGAGTGGACAGGGTATAAATAAATCATCATCATCATCATCATCATCTTACTCTCTGTGTGTCAGTAATGGTTTGTGTAATGCAGTGGAGCCTTCTAAAACCTGCAGCTTTCCAGAACAGGGCTGGGACAGGGCAAGGTAGTGATCAGGTTGGGCTAAATGGACACTTGGTAGGAGTGCCTTATTGGGTCTGCTGGTGTGTCCACAAGATCCTGACTTCATCAGCTATTCTGCCCCACTCCAACCCCTTCTACTAAACTGTAGTGATGCTGCTGTCAGAAGGGTGGCTCCATCCTATCCCACCATATAAGGTGCTCTGGTGTTTGTGTAAAGCTAAAAAGGTAGGTAAAGGACACCCTGAATGGTTAAGTCCAATCAAAGGCAACTATGGAGTGTGGCACTCCTCTCGCTTTTCAGGCCAAGGAAGCCGGCCGTGACAGAAGCCAGAGTGCATGGAAACACTGTTTACTTTCCCGCCACAGCAATACCTATTTATCTACTTGCACTGGTGTGCTTTTGACCTGCTAGGTTGGCAGGAGCTGGGACAGAGCAACAGGAGCTCACCCCATCATGGGGATGTGAACTGCTGACCTTCTGATCAGCAAGCCAAAGAGACTCAGTGGTTTAGACCACAGCACCACCGCTCCTTCCTGGTGTTTGTGTATGAGAGAAAGATACAGATGAGATGTATTATGGCTCTTTTCTTGCTAGTTTCGGTATCTAAACTTCTTTCTCTGTCTGTTTGTGAATGAGAGGCAGTGAATTGTTACAATAAGCAGAGCCTGGTGGATGGTTTTCTGGGTCAGAGCACTTTTTGGAAGTTCCATTTTCAACAGTGCAAAGATAGAGGGTTTTCATGTTCTTTCTTCAGGTGAACATCAAGAAGTATGCAGATGAAACCTTCAATTTTCCAGAAAGTTGTCAAAGAATGTTACTCTAATTTGACAGGCAGAAGTACAAAGGCTGACAGCAGCTTTGAAGATGTCTCTGGAAAGTGATGAAAGCTCTCTGCATTGTTTTATCAACACACTGAGACAATTCAAGGGCAGCATAAAGTAGCATGATCCCCTCATATTGTTATCTCGGTCAGGAGATCACTCCTTAAAATCATAATGTCACTTAAAAAAATCTTATACTACCAATTGATAGTAAAAGGTGTGGGCAATTGGATAAAATAATAATAATTTTAAAAATAAAAGGATATAATGGCTAGTTAAAATAAACTTTTTACAACATTTGCTCCTCTTGAATTATTCTTGTACTGAGAAAAGAAAAAAGTAGCTTGCTTTATGTAAAGAAAACGGAAACGTAAAACACTGTTCGTAAATGTGTGTTTGCATTGCAGTTGAGGGCAAACAGATCAGGTTTTCAAGATTGGTTAGAATTTTCCCAGATCATGTGGTTGAGTGGACGGTGTCTTTCTTCCTGGGAATATAGTGGGGTGGATCCTATTTATCCCAGAAGTTGCTTGTTACACAGTATGGTTTCCTCATTTTATTTAATTTCATTGCTACAATTCCCTGTGGGACGCAGGTGGCGCTGTGGGTTAAAGCCTCAGCACCTAGGGCTTGCCGATCGAAAGGTCGGCGGTTCGAATCCCTGCGGCGGGGTGCGCTCCCGCTGCTCGGTCCCAGCGCCTGCCAACCTAGCAGTTTGAAAGCACCTCCGGGTGCAAGTAGATAAATAGGGACCGCTTACCAGCGGGAAGGTAAACGGCGTTTCCGTGTGCGGCTCTGGCTCTGGCTCTGGCCAGAGCAGCTTCGTCACGCTGGCCACGTGACCCGGAAGTGTCTCTGGACAGCGCTGGCCCCTGGCCTCTTAAGTGAGATGGGCGCACAACCCCAGAGTCTGTCAAGACTGGCCCGTACGGGCAGGGGTACCTTTACCTTTACCTTACAATTCCCTGGAATGGTTTAACTATCAATCCCTCTTCTCAGGGAACTCTGGGAACCACAGCTTTGTGAGGAGAATCGGGGGTCTCCTAACAGCACCCTTAACCAACTACAGTTCCCAGGATCCTTTGGGGTAAACCGTGACTGTTAAGTAGTTTGATACTGCTTTGAATGTGCAGCGCAGATGAGTCCAGAGTCCGGAAGTCTTGCCCAGTCTCACTTTCTCCTGTGCCTCAATGTGGCAGAAGTTGCTGCCACTGCTCCTGGTGGCCTCTCTCTTCCTGAGTCCTTTTGCTCAGTCTTTATCCCAGCATTTTTGGGGAGAAGCGCAAGACTGAAGTCCTGTTTGCTTCACCAGCTGGGGGAAGGTTGAGGGACAAGAAGAGGAATGGCGTGGGACGGCTCTCCTGGTGCTGCCTGTCACTTGTTTTATTCTTTGAATGATAGGAGCGAGAGAACAAATCCCAGAACATCCAACTCTCATTAAAATATATAATGGAAGGACTGGATGCAATAAAAAACTCCAAGAAAGCAAAAGACAGGGTATGAAAAGAGCAGAGCACTGTGCAATCAGGGACTCTTTTTATATCACAAATGAAATCATTAATAGGTGAATTGCATCCATTTATTCAATTGCCCCTATCAGCGCATGAATTCAGAAGGGCGGTTTGTTGGTTTTAAAATGAAGTTGCGGCTGTTTTACTGCATTGTTTCCCTGGGAGACAGGGCAGTAAAATATCACACAGCTCATGCGGGTGGGTACCCTGTCCATTGTAAACGGTTTATACAAACTAAACCATAAACTTCCCAAACCTGCTTTCATTTGCATCAGCATCCAGCAAGGTTGCAATCCTGCCTACCAACTGGGAGTAAGCCCCGCTGAACACTGAATTCCCAGCACTGAGCTGCACTGCTGCAAGGGAAAGGGCTGGGCTTCGAGGCCAAGCTTCACTTTCATGTAGTTTCCTAACATACAGTATTTTTATCTTCCAGAGTGCTGCTATGAGGTCCTGACATAGAATGGGTCATCGTGACAGGGGAGAGGAGTTAACCCTTTTCCTGCACAGAAGAGTTCCCATTGCAGTTGCTCTCAGCAGCTGCTGCTAGCCTTCAAGGAAAACCTCCATTACTAATAGAAATTCCGAGAGGTGGGACTTGCCTCTGACAATCCACTCAGTGGGGAAGAGTTTAGTTCACTTGTTTATGTCACAAAGACATGTCCCAAAAGGGGAACCGTAAATTATTTGCTGTTGTTGGCTTCCATCTGTCTCAAGAGACAATGGAGTGCGCCTCTCGAGGGAAGTCAAAACGCTGCATTAGCAGCAGCAAAGTGACCTCCCTGGGACACAAACCTGGGCAGTGTGTATGGAGGTCCTGGGCTGTCCAGATGACAGGACCCCCCTCTTGGCCTTGCTGATGTGGTTCAAGGGAAAGCAGAGCAATATGTGTTTGGCACCAGCTTGACTGCAGGAGTTGGCGGAAGGAGGCATATAAGATGGAGTCCCTAAGACAGATGGACGGGCCGTAAGTAAAATGAAATTAAAATTAAGTGTTCATCTCCCTTCACTGCTGGTGTCTTTCAGGACCTTTGCCTTTGCTCTGAGGGGAATCCTGGATCTCCCATATAATGTAAGAATATAATAAGAGCCCCACTGAATCTGACCAATGGTCTAGTTAGATCAACATATTGTTCTCACAGTGTGCAGCCTATGGAAAGCCTGCAAACGGGACCAGAGTGCAACAGCATTCTCTGTACTTGTGAATTCCAGCAACTGGATTCAGAGGCAAACTGCCTTCAAAACTGGAAGTAGAACATAGCCATCAAGCCTAGTAGACACTGAGAGCCTTATTCTCCATGATTTTGCTTTTAAAGCCATTCAAGTTGGCGGCCATTGCTACATCTTGGTGTGGGAGCAAATTCTATGGCTCTCACTGAAATCAATGGGATGAGTTAAAAGTGCTCAAACTGTCATGATTGCCCTGAAACTGGGTTTTTATTTTCACAGATAACCTTAATCTCTCTGATTCCCTTTTCTATAGGGAACATCTATTCATAATAGTGTGTGATGAGAGTTTAACAATTGGCAGGAGAGGAAAAAATAATAATTCAGATTAATATCTGAAAAGGGAGGATTCTTTTGCAATTTCATTAAATTACGAAGCCTTGTGAGGATTGCCTAGTGATACATCTGACAAGACTTTCAAGGTCACTGGTGTCAACTTGGAGAACTCAGTAAACTGGAAAGGTACCCAGGAGGAAAATTAAATGAAGAAGCTTATATCTGAACTGAAAGGTAATGTAGGTAAGGTAAGTCTACCTTTTCTGCTTGTAAGAAGGAGAGCTATCCCCATCTGACATACCAGCTTCAAATAGCATCAACTGTGTCACTATTGCATTCAGTTCCTCTTGAGTGAAGCTGGAGATGACAGGCCTCCTGCTTCTTTTCAGCTATCAGACAGGCTGGCTGCATAAATATCTGCTTGGGGAGATCACACCAGATGGAAAGCACAGACTTGACTTATTGAGGGGGGAAATCCTTCTGAACTGAATAAAGGAGAACATTAAGTTAATGCTCCTGTAGTATAGTGAGCTCATACTTGTTCTGTAACCTTACTTACTTAATTTGCCAAAAAACCAATGCCCACCTCTAAAGCTAAAGTATAGCTAAATGCCAAGTTATCAGTGTTGCTCAATAACAATTGGGGGGGGGGGGCATTTTTCCTGGCATTCCTCAGCTTAGGACACACAATATTAATTCAATATAAAATAATTCAAGGACAAATATTACAATTTAAGCATTTTCAAATAAGATGTGGACTTGAGACAAGTCAGGTATAATGCTTCCTCTTTTCTATATGGTGCCAATGCAAGAGCACCAAAGGCTGAGTCCTGAGTGAGTGGGTGTGGAGCTGTTTTCCCCTTTCCGCACAACAGTTCCCACACAGCAAGACAGTTTGGATCTGATTTAGGGGGGCGGATCACGAACAGAATCCTGCTTTCTATTTATACATATGTTTGCTCTAGAAACCAGTTCAAGAATTCATGACTTATTTATTATCACATACACAATGCTGCTCCAGGAAAGCTACAAATCATAACAGACCCTCCAAGAACATACATTTGGCATCTTGCAACAAAATATCACAACAAAGTAACATATTCACAATATAGTTGCCAACTTTTCTGGCAAAATCTGTGCAATACAAAAATCTTAGCATATGCCAAGAGATGGACCAGGAACTTGCTGATCAAGTCTACACTGAGACATAGAACAGAGAGATCAGTGGTGCTCATGATCTCAACCATCTATGAGAGAAATGCAGAGAGCAATATCACTTTCTAATTTCTGCATTCCTTGCTGGTCAGTGGAATAAATCTTCTTCAGATCCTTGAGAAAGTCACTTGCTTCCCAAAGTCTCTCCAGCTTGCCACCTAATCTTCTCATGACAATATGCTTAACATAATGTGCAGTGCACCTGAAACATTTGCAATTGAAAGAGTGAAACAGAGTAGTGTTTAAACTCCCCCCTCCCCGTGCTCTTACATGGTGATGCTGCAGTTATGTTGCTTAAAAAACTGTGGCACATCTTCATGAGGGAACTGCTGTGGTCAGATGATGGCATGATCATTACCGTTTAACAGAGTATTCTATAAAACCATATTGACTGTATTTTGGAAGATGTTCCATGGTTTCCTTTGTGATTAGCATTGAGAAAACTATAGCAATGGGAGAAAGCATCCCAACAACATATAATAACTGCAGAATATACCTCCTTTGAGATAGGTAATGCAATTGCTACCATGAAATAATGTGACTGGAATTCCAAGGAGGATGTAAGAGGAAGTGGTAAAGTATTCTTCACTTTTGACAGACTTATGAAGCAAGCCTGATATTTATCCTGGACAAAGATGATATTCCATGCCTGGATCCTATCACAGTATTCTATGATACTACCATGTGATCTGGGAGATGCCCAGAATAGAAGCTGAAAAGCATCTGTTTCCACCACTTTCTCATCCTTGGTGTTTCATGGCAAGAAAAGCTCACCAAAGTGAATGTTGTTGCCCAGGCCAGTCTTCCAAGCTGTTCTCAAACAGAAAGTCGCACTGACTTGGGCATGTGCTCAGAGGGCAAGATGTGTATGTGTGCACATTCCAAATGGCATGCTTTCTTGTGAGAAAAAAAAAGTGCTAAAAACCGAGTCCTAGAGCTTAGCCAAAACATTAGAATACAATTAAAATGTTTATAAACATGACTTAATAGACTTTGACATCACAAGTGGGAAACTCTGGCAAGTAGAAGGAACATCTGCCATCACAGATTCTGGGATGGCACACAAAACTATTATGAGAATTGGCTCCTTGAACTCCAGAGCAAGCCTGAAAGAGTAAGAAACAGATGATCGGTCATAATCTTTTCACTGAAGACCACAGGTCATTCCTGAGGTAAATCCCACCAATCTAGAATTTACCTCTTGATCCAACAGAGGAGATGTACTCCAAATTATTCAAAGTAATTGAAAAGGATGCTTCATGCCCACCCTGGGCATGGACAATTTACATAAAGATAGAAGCAAAATACATAAATAGTAAAAGTTGTACTCTTCATTTCCACATTGCAGAATAAAACAAAATAATATGGCAAATCCAGATGAATTGGGAACAAAACATCATTATGCATATATCAGTTTCTCTATTTACAAATGCAGGTTAAAATGATTTTATGGGAGAACATGATTAATGTTGCATTACTACAGTGGTGCCCCGCAAGACGAATGCCTCACAAGACGAAAAACTCGCTAGACGAAAGGGTTTTCCGTTTTTCAAGGTGCTTCGCAAGACGAATTTCCCTATGGGCTTGCTTCGCAAGACGAAAACATCTTGCGGGTTTGCTTCCTTTTTCTTAAAGCCGTTAATACCCGGGGAATCCACGCTCCGCAAGACGAAAAAATCACAAGACGAAGCAACTCGCGGAACGAATTCTTTTCGTCTTACGAGGCACCACTGTATGCCTACATACCTGGGAATAAACTCTACTGAGCACAGTGGGGCTTAATTCCTCTCAGACTGCTCTTTAAATTTTATGTTTTGTAACTGCAGAAGGAATACAAACGCTAAATGCAACCTCTCCCCACTAGAAACACAATTGCTCTTCACAGTTCTCCAAACTCTCTTGCATCTTTCTTTTTCATCTGTGATCAGAAACCACGTTACTTTTTATTCTCCTTTCTTGAAAGATGTTCTTTTGCCATAGGATGCAAGCTAAAATGTCTGTGTTTATTTGCCCATCGATTTCAGTAGCATTTATTTTTATTTACATATTTTCCCCTCACCATTCCCACCTTGAAAAGGTGCCCACAACAACTCACAACATAATAAAAAACATAATATAATATATAAAACAGTAAGAGCTCACCACCTCTGACATGGTCATCTTGTCTCTTCTGCTTTTCAACCTGTAGCAAAACTAATTCTACCATTATGCAGGAGGGCATGCTCCACTCCCAGACTCGCCATATTGACCAGGGAAAGAGGGCACTGCAGAAAAGAAAATATGTAGAATTCACAAGGGCTTGGGAAATACAAAGGATTCAGTTCGACTGGAACATGTACTGCCAGGACTTTCCTTCAGACACACCATGCCCTGCCCTTTTTGAAGATGGTTGTGTTGGGCTGCATTGTGTTGTAACAGAGTTTACCAGGTGGTATTATTATTGCAGACCCTGAAAGCCACAGGTTCACATATTATTTAACCACACACCCCTCCATTTCCTATTTCTCAGAGTATATATATATTTGTGGTTTTTTGGACTTGCATGCATCAAAGACAGAATTTTAAGCAACTGCTGTGAAATGCTTATTGAAAATGAATTTCAAATTTGTTCAGGCAAGGAGAAGGAATATGCTTTGAGGAAATTTGGGACATAGACAAACATCCCTGAAGACTAAATACTCATAGTCTGAGGGCTGTAAATCACACAAGAGACTCAAATTATTCATAGAAGTTCTTCAGCAAATACTTTTGTGGATAACTGATTAATAGGGAAAGTGCTGGAATGTCATTCATTAATGGGGAAAAACTTACTTGAAATGATTTATTTACCCAGGTCTATTCAGGATTATACAGCAGCATAGTCTATAATGTGATCATTGTAAATGTACTTGGTCTAGAGAGACTGACTGTATGCAGCACAAACAATTCAAGTCGTATTTGTTGTTGCCTTATGAGGTGCTGGAGTCAGCAACAAAACACCCGGCGTCAGGGAAGTTAACTCTTTATTCAAAGAAATCAAAACAGCGCAGGCCTAGTGATCCCAGCAACTCTTCCCAGTAGGTCTTGAGGCAATTGCAAGGACTGAAGTTCCCTACCTTCCCACAGCTCCTTCAGTCTCCTCCTCCCCTTGGGTTCTTCTCAAGCAGCCTAAGGCTCGTTTGTCATGTCTCTCTTTGCTCTGCCCTCTTCATTTGTCTCTGTTCTGGGAGATTCCATGGCTTCTTCAGCAGCCTGCCTGATATCTGCCTCTTGGCTCCCACTCCTCTACAGTCTCTGCTTCTGCCTCTGATTCTGGACTGCTGTCTGCCACAGTCTCTTCCTGCACACTAAACCCTGTTACCTCTTCAGCTTCCAACACCTCCTCCTCCCAATCTGCTCCCTCTTCTCCTTCTGACCACTCCTCAGTGTCCCACCACCAATCCCCTGGCTCTGAACCTGTTCCCCTTGGGGGTTCCTCAGCTGGTACCTCTGTCCACTCCTCTGCATTCAACCAGTTCACGACACTGTACTACAAGAAAGGCACTCAAAGATGGACAGATCATGATGCAGGCTTCTTAAATTATTTCATGGACATGGACACTATTTAATTGAGCACATCCCTTGTAGGCATTAAACAATTTCACCTTTCATTTTGGGACTAGGCAAACAACAACATGGTTGTTTAAGGTTAATACACTGCCAGTGACAGAGCTTCATGCTCTGGCACCAGGGGGCAGTGAGCAGGCGGGGCGGGGCTGGCACACGTCCCGGGGATGTGGCGCGCTGCCACAGGGGTGTGGCGCATGTCCTGGGGGCGTGGAGTGCCACCTGCAGAGGTGTGGCACCCAGCGAAGGCGGGGGGCAGCCACAATGGCACCTCACCGTGATCGCGCTGCCGGGGGCAGTGTGCTCCCCCCGCACTCCTCTTCCTCTGCCAATGTACACCGCTTCTGTGATATTTCAGGATTGCTAAAAAGGAAGTAGAACTTTCCATCTTTGCAGGAAGCCTTCTTTCTGGATTGGTGGCCATCCTGGGCTACTTTTGAAGAAACGCTGGGACACAAATTTAATAAACAAATAAGTTTATTAAACACTGGTAGGTACAAATTAAAATGTAAACATTCCTTCAGTTTGCCTGGCTTCTGCTCCTAAACACATAAACAGGGACCTGTACTTGGAAGTAGGAAAGAGCTCTTTATCCAGGCAAATAACAGTACAGGCTCAGAAGAAGATTCAAGGTTCCGGAATCACAGTTTAGGAGTTCAAGAGCAGGTTAGGAAGTTCAGAACTGGATGGAAGCAATGAAGATGTCCTAACATGTTTCTCTGCCCCACCCACCAGGCTTTTAAAAATGAGGTGTGATGAGCTCACTCGCAAGACTCACTCACTTTCCAGAAATGTTGGAACTGAAAATCTTGGCAGTAGTAAGATTCATCCACAAGAGATAGAAAGTTAAAGTTTGCATTATTTTAATATTTAATATGGTCATTAAAAAAAAAACCAGTCTGCAAATGGGACATTTTAACACATTTCTCCTATAAAAGCTCAGGGGGGTGAAATATATATCCTAGTAGTGGCCAGTATTCCAGGAAAGAGCAAGCCAAGCAACAGATATGGTAGAAGGGATGTGGGAATTCCATTCTTAAACAGACAGCTCAATGAGACTTACATTGGCAATACAGTGTAGTGGCTGCCACAGAAATGAATCTGAAAATGTGTTAAGTGCATGAGTAAATATGGACGAGTGGATCTGATGCCTTTCAGCAATTGTCCTATGGAAAGAGGAGCTCTGCAATTGTAAACAACAGGTCTAATCATTCAGGATGAAAGCTATGTAGTAGTATTCTCCTTTCCTATAGAATGGAATACTTGGAGGGTTATCTATTAGTCAAGCTTCTTACATGATCAGTCTATGCCCTTATTTTATTTTTTTAGAGTAAGAAAGATTTAAAAGCCCATAAAGGAGGCATCTTTAATCAAGCATGTGCTGTTTATAGCTCAACTGGCGATCCCTCTAACTGCAGTTTGGAAATAGCTTCAAAGTGCTCCAGCACTTTCTACCCACACGAATAATGACCTACATGGATAAATGTGCCAGAAAGGCGATCTGGGTGTTGTTTTTGATTTACAATGTCATCTATAATATTGGGGTATGTGCGTGCGTAATGCAATGGGGACAATGAAATAGCAAGAGGGTGTACTTGTAAAACCTTTAGGTAATTTAAAACTGGCTGAATCAGATTACGGAAGTAACTTTCACAGAAGTGCAGGTGTGCAAGGCCTTTTCTTTTCATAACCCTAAAGTAGCAGTGTAACTCTTTCTAAAGCGAATTGATGGCACTGAAGCCAGTGGCCAAGGTTCCAAAAATGTGCCAGCAATTTCTCTCCAGCTCCACTTATTATTACTAATTTCTCATAATTTGTAGCATTTGTTTCGGTGCTCTTACTAGTAGGGCTTTAAAGTCATCCATTCAGCTGTACGCCATCAAAACAAGGCAGGTGAAACAACAACAACCCCATCTTACCTGCATTCAGAATTCATTCATTCTCTGGGGCTAATGTTGAAGTTATGATTTGTTTCAGATTTCTTTCCCACTGATCTGAAGCGTTGATGCACCAGCAAGTTAAGTGTTCAGACTTTAAAGTGTTGACTAGATTATCATGACTTAAGGGCTCAATAGAAGTGGGGATGGGTGAAAATAGCAGTCCATGCTATTTTTGCATGACTTCACCCTTATACCCATTTCACCCTTTTCCTCAGTATATCTGTATTTTTAAAAAACAAAACTCTACCCAAAAATTCATATCTAAAAATGTATTTGACATTTGACATATTGGGACATTTGGAAAGTACAAAAGCTGGTGGATAACTGTTTGTGTATATAAAATCTCCTCAAGACAGCAATGAAGCCAGAAGAAACATGTCCTCCATTATTATGATGTGGCAGGTACTGCTAGTGACTAGGGTAGGGGAAGGGCAGCAGCAGCACTGTGGCAGAAGCCAATGACATTCAATAAGAGCATCAGGCCCAAGAGCTTTCTGCCTAAACCCTGTAGACCATGAGTGGTGAAACTGTGCCCCTCCAGATGTTTCTGGCTTTCCTATCAACCCCAGCTAGCATGCCCAATGGTCAAGGGTGAAGGGAGCTGTAGTCCATCAACATCTGGAAGGCTCCTCATCCCTGCTGTAAGGCCTGTGTTGAGCAAGTGCTTGAAGTGCTTCTGTCAATATTTGATACTATTTTATACATGGTGCTTCTAGAAAGGCAATTTCAACATGAGTATACAGTAAAGTAGGATGGCTGTGTTAAAGAGATATCAGAAGCATATTTTCCCTCACTAACATTGATTTGGATTCTAGTTATGACAGGACCTATAAAACAATTGCATTCTTTGCCATTAGCTTAGTTTCAGCCCATCAGACTGATATAATTCAAAACCAAACATGCCCATATTTAGCCCAGGAAAGCTTATTATATCGCTTGATTTAGTGCAAAGGCAGAATTTAATGAAATCTGCTTACAGAAGACATCACATTCCTTTTGTTGAAATAATAATAATAAAAAGAAAACCTTATTATCTTAGCTTTCTGTTTTAGAAAGGCGTAAGTCACTTATACAATGTTTTATAAGAGAAAAACAATCACATTGCATAACGTGGCTGGATAAGCCAAATGGAAATAAACAAATAACTTTAATTAAAGTGTGAATACAGTGGTACCTCGAGTTACAAACACCTCGGGTTACAAACGCTTCAGGTTACAAACTCCGCTAACCTGGAAGAGTTACCTCGAGTTGAGAACTTTGCCCCAGGATGAGAACGGAAATCGTGTGCTGGCGGCGCAGCGGCAGCAAGAGGCCCCATTAGTGAAAACATGCCTCTAGTTAAGAACAGTTTCAGGTTAAGAACGGACCTCCAGAATGAATTAAGTTCATAAGTAGGGGTACCACTGTACAACTTTATCTATCATATCATAGACAATTATAGGCAGAACAGGGAATAGGGATTCGGTCTGTGCTGGAAGGGGTAACACTCCCTGTGAAGACACAGGTTCGCAGTTGGGGCATGCACTTGGACTCAGACCTGAGCATGGATGCCCAAGTTTCTGTGGTGGCCAGGAGGGCATTTGCACACTTAGAACTAGTGGGCCAGCTGAGATGTCTGATTTGGCCACAGTCACACACACCTTAGTTGCATCCCATTTGGATATCGTAACACGCTCTGGGGCTGGTTATAGGGAGCATATGACTCTCTTGCTTCAACAGCTCCACTGGCTACCAGCTGTTTCTGGGCACAATTCAAAGTGCTGGTTATGACTGATAAAGCCCTATATGGCTTAGGTCCATGTTATTTGAAAGACTGTATTCCCTTATGCGAACCCGGGTTCTGAGATCTTTGGGAGAGGACCTTCTTTTGGTTTTGTCACTCTCACAGACACGCTTCGTAGGGATGCAGAAAATGGCTTTCTCAATGGCTGCTCCCAGACTTTGGAACTCCTTCACTAGAGAAGTTATACTGGCTCCCTCTTTGTTGTCCTTCTGCTGGCAGGTGAAGTTTTTCTTGTTCAAAATGCATTTTGGGAACTTATGGCTGTTAATGAAGGCACTGGTATCGTGCTGTTTTTAGTAAATCTTTTATATTTATATGTAGTTTTGTTGTTGTTTTTTTAAAAAAATATTTTTATTGATTTTCCAACACATATTAAACACATTACAATACATTATACAAAGACAAACAAACACATAAACACACACAAATATAATTTCAAAACCTTCTTTTCATAAACCTTACTTCTCCGACTTCCCCATACCTCTCCTTTCTGCATCCCTATTTCCAAATTTCTTTCAGCAAATCCTCACTTAATTTATCTAATTACTCTTTTTCTCCCTTCTCTCTTACCTAATCATTTACAGCTGTAATCCTCTTTTTTCTCTAACCTCGACATTTTAGCACTCCTTAATTTTATAATCATTCTTAAGATACACTTTAAATTTCTTCCAATCTTCCTCCACCGTCTCTTTTCCTTGGTCGCGGATTCTGCCAGTCATCTCGGCCAGTCCCATGTAGTCGATCACCTTCGTCTGCCATTCTTCCAGAGTGGGTAGTTCTTGTGTCTTCCAATACTTTGCTATAAGTACCCTTGCTGCTGTGGTAGCGTACATAAAAAAAGTCCTATCTCTCTTTGGCACCAATTGGCCGACCATGCCCAGGAGAAAAGCCTCTGGTTTCTTATGAAAGGTACATTTAAGTACGTTCTTCATTTCATTATAGATCATTTCCCAGAAGGCCTTGATCCTCGGGCATGTCCACCAAAGGTGATAGAAAGTACCTTCAGTTACATTACATTTCCAACATTTGTTATTGGGCAGATGATAAATTTTGGCAAGCTTGACTGGAGTCATGTACCACCTGTAAATCATTTTCATAATATTCTCTCTTAAGGCATTGCATGCCGTAAACTTTATACCGGTGGTCCATAACTGTTCCCAGTCCGCAAACATAATATCATGACCAATGTCTTGTGCCCACTTAATCATAGCTGATTTAACCGTTTCATCCTGCGTATTCCATTTCAACAGCAAGTTATACATCTTTGACAAATTCTTAGTATTGGAATCTAACAATTCTGTTTCTAGTTTTGATCTCTCCACCTGGAAGCCAATTTTCCTGTCTTGTTTATATGCCTCCATTATTTGATAATAATGGAGCCAATCTCGTACTTTAAACTTCAGTTTCTCATAACTCTGTAGTTTCACTTTTTCACCCTCTTGTTCTAAGATTTCACAGTATTTGGGCCATTTGGATTCCATATTAAGTTTTTTCACCTCCTTGGCTTCCATTGGCGACAGCCACCTTGGGGTTTTATTTTCCAACAGATCTTTATAGCGAGTCCAAACATTGTATAGAGCTTTCCTAACAATGTGATTTTTAAAACCTTTATGAACTTTTACCTTGTCATACCATATGTATGCATGCCAACCAAATCTAGTATTGAACCCTTCTAAATCTAAAATGTCTGTATTCTCAAGAAGAAGCCAGTCTTTCAACCAGCAGAAAGCTGCTGATTCATAATACAATTTTAAGTCTGGCAGGGCAAAACCCCCTCTTTCTTTTGCATCCGTTAATATCTTCAATTTTATTCTGGGCTTTTTGCCCTGCCAGACAAATTTAGATATATCTTTCTGCCACTTCTTGAAACAGTCCATTTTATCCACAATCTGTAATGTTTGAAACAAAAGCAGCATTCTAGGCAAAACATTCATCTTAATAACAGCAATTCGGCCTAACAAGGAAAGCTTCAAATTTGACCATATTTCTAGATCTCTCTTTACTTCTATCCAGCATTTCTCATAATTATCTTTAAATAAGTTCGCATTCTTAGATGTCATATTGATCCCCAAGTATTTCACTTTCTATATTTATATGTAGTTTTAATTCTATTAATGTTTAATTTTATTTTTTTTAATGATTCCTCCCCCTATGTTTTTAGCTGTTCCTAGTTTATTTGTAAGCCACCTTGAGTCCATCAGGGCTATGAATAAAAATAGAACAACAGCAACTACAACAAAGCAAACAGTGAATACCAAACACTCTACTGCAAGCAGAAAAGTTATCTTTGTATTAAAAATATATTACCCTGAAGAGTGGTAAATTCAATTTTTATCTCCAGTGTCAAACCATATGACAAACCAAAGATAACAACAGTGGTAAGATATAAACCATATGATTTTATTTTTGAAGGCTGTTTGCAGGATATTCCTTTTCACATATGAAAAGAGGAAGCATAAGAGAATATGCCATAACCTACAAGAAAATCCAGGGGTAGTAGCCAGCTACGACCCACTCAAAGCAAACTGAGAAGAATTTAATGAAGGCCTTATCCTCACTATACATTCAAAGCAGTTTCATACAGAGCTTTTTTCTAAAAAAATGTTTAGGGGTATTCTTGTTTTCCCATTCATATTGAAATGTTTAGGGGTATGTCTACCCCTGTGTCCCCCAGAAAGCAGCACTGGTATCATACCACCTTAAGCAGTCATGGCTTCCCCCAAGAAGACCTGAAAACTTTAATAGTCAATTTTAATAGTCAATTAGTCTCCATGGGAAACTCTGAGAATTTTAGTTCTGTGAGGGGTCTCCTAACAACTCTTAGCACTCTTAAACTATAGTTTTCAAAGGGTCTGCTCTGAGTAGGACTATTATTATTATTACATTTGTATATCCACAGATCTCAACATAAAAATACAAGATAAAAACACAGAATACAGAAGAACAAGAAGAACAACAAAAAACACAAACCAATACCCTCTCTACCACCCCATTGGATACTACTTTGAACTACGTTGGATACAGAGCTAGAAGCAGGACTGCATTCTATGCCCTGTTTTAAGTTTGATTCCCACCATAAAACTGGCAAAGTATGTACCCAAATGTTTATTGTAAGCCTCAAAGGAAACAGATGCCACAACTTAGGCATGCTCTTGTGCATGTACACAAATCTCATGCATGTGCAGGGAGCATTACTTCAGTGGTATCAGCAGGCCATCCACATCACAAATGGAGCATCATATAGAATTGCCCCTTTGCCTGAAATAAATGTGGAAGCCTTCGAAGTTGGTGCATTGAGTATGCCCATATCTGCTCCTGGTTCGGTCTTCAGGATCTGGGTGGTTGTTTCTTGTTTGGTTTTCTGTAAACATGGTGAAGAATTGCTATCCTTTCTGATCTATTCTAAATTGTAGGTGATTTTTTAAATGTTTTAAAAAGGAGAAAATTAAAATTGACAATGGATTCCTTACACCAAATCTTTTGGATTTTATAAAGTTTTTCCTCATATAATTATTGTTTATATTTTATTCAACCTGTTGGACACTTGGGGGAAAAGTTCTCCATGTGACTCACAACATACTTTAGAACAGAAACATTAGGTGCTGATACAAATACATTGCAATAAAAACAGCCTAAACCTGCAAGCTAAGACATGGTTGATTTAACCTTCTAGAAACAATAATCCAGGATGCTTTAAGGCAGACTGGATTTTCCTTGCTATTACCCCTTTACTCCCCCTAAAAAAATTGTTTTGTGAAGAAGTAAAAAGTAGTGTTTACTTACACAGTCTAGATCTTGAAGCAGTGATTATGCTAGCAAAATAAAGGCAGGTTTAGAACTACTATATAAGTTTCAAAAATACAAAATGTAAGTTCAAAAATGGCTTGGAAACATGATGAAGAGAGAGGAGGCTGCCCAGGCAGGCAGGCAGTATGTAGTGTTACAGCTTGCTGCCAAGGCAGACAAAGGAAGTGAACCCACAAAGTTCTCTTTAGCAAATTTTGCAGCAAAGCTCTGTGAGCCTCAGCCCCTTCATGAGCCCATCTGGCAAAGAATGAATTGACTGCAATAATGTCCCACAGCAAATTGAAGGAAATGAATGGTAGGTCCTCCATGTGCAACCAGAACACTGTTGTGCAAGTGGGACACCACAATTGGATATTACCCATGGCATCCCTCACTTCCTCTAATCATGACTTCATTGGTATGTAGATAATGAATAAAGATTTAAGCATATCCTGGAATCAGAACATTATTTATGCAATAATGCAACATAAGTGAATTCCAAGATAGATTAACTTCTTATCATTTCGCTTTAAAATTAGTTTACACCTAGCAATTTAAATCAGTTAAAACTGCAATTCTCTTTAAGCTCTTAAATTCTTTTTATTAGTCTTAATAATGCATCCAATCCAGTCTAGAATACGAGCCTTGCACTTAATCCTAAACAAGTGAAATTTCAATGGCACTTAGAACTGAAATGGAATGATTGATCCCAGAGGACAAATAAGGTGCATTTCTGACCGAGCACTTGAGCTATTTACATTCAAATGTTTCATTCTGAAGTGCTTCATAAATAATACTTTTAAAAAAGATTTTTGGAAAGATGAGAATAAGGACATATGAGTATGTAAATCTAATCCCTATTAAATAGGCTTTTTCAACTCTGTGGCTGTTACTTAATATTTTATTAATATTCTTTTGTAGACTTTCCTTGGAAATAGTTCAGATAAGCTGTTCAAATGACAGAATGACAAGAAACAAGTTGAAAAACAACCAATTAAAAGGTAAGAGGAAGGGAGCCCAGCCAAGGATAGGTTTTGTAAAAACTATAATCATCATTCTACTGTCATCTACATTTAACCAACCAAGTATAGAGTACATGACAGTGATGAAAAATGGGGCTTCAGTCCAGAATAAATCTATTTAATCAGCGTCAAGAATACCAAGGCAAGGCTTCATCAGATTTCTATGCAATCAAACAAAATTACAAAGTTTGGAAGTTGAAAAATTTCACTTCTGATATCTAGAAGATTGTACACAGGCTAGGTTCCCATCCACCCCCAGCTATAAATCAGAAGAGTCAACTTTGTCAGCTGCTGTGCAGTTACAGAAAGAATGCAGACCCTAATGGGAAATGCATGAATTCATGCTTACAACCTCATGGTCCACTAGCCCTCAAGCCTTTGGTTAAATCAATAAATACTGTAGCCGTCTCGTGGTCTTTCCATTACTTTAACATACAGTCAAAGATCCAGAATTTGGCCCAAATTCTAACTTTCAGATGCAACATAGAAAATAAAACATGATATTAAAAGGTTGAAAAGTTGAATCCCAAACTCCTTCAACAGTGGTGGGGTTTATCATTGTGCTCAGAGACCTCTATGAAAGGGCTCTTTGCCACCATCTAATCAAAAAGGCAATTTCATTAGTCTTTAAAAAGCAATTTTCTTCATAACAATTTTAGGAATCAATTTCATTGTTTTTTACTTTCAGGAAGTAATTCTGATAGGCATTTCCCCCTACTATTCACAAATGCAAAAATGAAATTACTTCTTTAATGTTTTCACTCTGCTCTGACACAGATAGAGAAAACTGTTGATTATGCCAGTGTCATTTCCTTCCAATTACACCAAAAACAGATACACACTGAGGGTAATTGACAGGCTATAAACACTGGTATAGTCACATGGACTGCAAAGGAACCACATAATGACAAATCGGTCAAGAAACAGAGCATTAACATCTGAGCATTCTTTGGAAACATTGCAAGAGTGGTGAGATGCTGTGGGCTTCCTATGTGGGCTCAGAGTTAATTGGGAATGATTGGAAAACTTAATTTTGATTTTTTAAAAATCTTGTTTTGCTTTGTTATTTAGGCTTAGGGGTCCCCAGGTATAAATGTAAAGAAACAAATGAATAGATTTTGATTAGCCTCTTCAGAGATAGTGAAATGCACCAAAGGAGTGAAGGAGAAATGGTGGAAGCCTTGTATATGTGTAGAACTGGGAGGGAGCGGAACGCTGTCTGAAACCCTGAAACCCTTACGACAACCCTATGAGGTTGATAAAGCAGAGGGATAGTGCCTAAGTGAGCTTTATGGCTGAATAGTCCTAATCCACCTAATATCCCTTCATTTTATTCTACCTTCTGGAAATAAGGTGTAGAGGTGAATAAGCAAGGGACAGAATAACCTTTGCCCATAGGTCTGGAACTTTATGGGGTCCCTTGTGAACAATCCTTTGTGGAGTAACTCTGGCTACAATCTCACTCTGTGCCAATTTTACCGCTGTACTCCGAGGTCCTGACACACCCAGAGACTCCTTGAATCACCTCCTACACCCCACAGGACCCTGCAATGTGTGACCATTCAGCAGCACATATAAAATACAGCTCTGCTTTCATTCCTGTCCTAATTCCTAGCATTTGACTGGAAGGCAAGAGATTTATCTTCTCCAGTGAACGACATCAACACTATACTGTGAAAATGCTCACCTACTTGAAGCTTTTAATTGTGCTTCCATTATTCACACAAGCTTGATTTCTGTGGCTGTGGGTCTCAGCAGCAGACAATTTCTTTTTAGCTAGCCTATAAAGGATGCACCATTGCTAGCTAGATTCTAGGTGTAGAAGTACCTGACAAATGCCCCAAACAAATGCTGCTGCCTAACAAAAGACATGGATGCTCCTGGAATCCTGTGATGAAGAAATAAGCTCAGGAGAAGTTGGCTTTCCACTCAGAATAGCCCTGTCCCAAATAAGCTTTTAGTTAAAACAACAGCAACAAAAAGAGCCACAGGGCTTTCCTACCTGCTTGCCTTTTATGCAGTTTTCCCCTTAAAATCCTAATCTGATAGTATTGTCTCCCAGTGTCACTTTAAATCAGAATTCCATGAGAAAAGAATGGGAAAATGGGAGGTTTTGCCCTTGTCCAGACTAGGGATGAACAAATATGACCATTATACTTACTCTCAGTTTCCCAGTCTTAAATTTAGAACTCTGCATTCTTCATCAGTTTGTATTTTTTAAAAATAAAAAGGTCCTCACCTGGAGTACTGTGTCCAGTTCTGGGCACCACAGTTCAAGAAGGACACTGACAAACTGGAACGTGTCCAGAGGAGGGCAACCAAAATGGTCAAAGGCCTGGAAACGATGCCTTATGAGGAACGGCTAAGGGAGCTGGGCATGTTTAGCCTGGAGAAGAGGAGGTTAAGGGGTGATATGATAGCCATCTTCAAATATATAAAGGGATGTCACATAGAGGAGGGAGAAAGGTTGTTTTCTGCTGCTCCAGAGAAGCGGACACGGAGCAATGGTTCCAAACTACAAGAAAAAAGATTCCACCTAAACATTAGGAAGAACTTCCTGACAGTAAGAGCTGTTCGGCAGTGGAATTTGCTGCCAAGGAGTGTGGTGGAGTCTCCTTCTTTGGAGGTCTTTAAGCAGAGGCTTGACAACCATATGTCAGGAGTGCTCTGATGGTGTTTCCTGCTTGGCAGGGGGTTGGACTCGATGGCCCTTGTGGTCTCTTCCAACTCTATGATTCTATGATTCTATGAAAATATATCAGCATTTTACTGCAAATTTCTCCTAATCACATAAATTTGTAATGTAATTTTTGCCCAATAAACACATTTTTGCAAAGCAATTTCCCCTAAAATGCATTTTTGCATTTTGTTATTTACACTAATACCTGCATTTCTGTGCACACCTCACCCAAGTATATCCATTTTTGTACACATTGCTTGGCTGGAGAACTGTACTGAGAATTCAGAGAAGTCTAACTTTTGAAAGGTGGTTGGTTTGTTTGCATACTGTTTCAGAAAGTGTAAGTTTGAATTTCTTCCCTATACCTAGTCTGACTCTAGATTAAGATGTGCTGCATGTAAAGTCCATTTTCTAATGTCTATCAGTTGCTGGAAAAAATGCTGCTCTGACTTTTGGACTTCAGCTCTCCCTTTCTGTCTCTGAATTGTGCTGTCTACAACACAGGTGCGGTTTTAAAACAAAGCTGCTTGTGTGTTGTGTAGAGGGCAGGCATTTCATTTTCTTTTTAGCCCAAACAACCCGTGTAACTCTGCCAATAAAAGCTTCCCTATATAATTTCCTGTTCCTGGATGGCAATAAAGCCCCATTCCCCTGGTCCTCTGCCACATATACAATATTCTGACATATTTCAAAATAATAAAAAGCTGAAAATCACAGGCTTGGCCCGAGCTGCTACTACTATTGATTTGAGGATTTCAGTGACAGCTGTAAAAGTGCAGAAGGGCACATAGTTTCTGATTCCTTTTGTGATACTGTTATGTCAGCGGCAGTAAATCAAAGGCAAGAACGGACTCCAGCTGCAGTAAATATCCTAAGGCTAGCTCAATCTGTATTCAGGCCCTGTTTGTGGAATAGCACTGTATTAAATCTACAGATTTCTCAGCCATATTCTACATATCTGTTCCCTAGGAACAAAGCCCAAAAAGGTGACATAGAAAAAACAAAGCTTTTGCCTGTCAAACATTTAATTTCCAAGGGCAGCTTTGTCCGTGGCAAAAGAGAGGGGGCCGATCAGCAATATTAATATCAATAACTATTGCTATAATCTATGAACAGCTTGGTAGGTTGGCTTCCAGCTTCTGACCTTGAGGTTTCTGATCTGCGCCCAGCAGCCCTTGACAATTGGTTCTTAGAGAGAAGAATGGGCTTGTGTCCAGTGCTGCGGTCTGTGCTTGAAGGAGATCACCTCTTTAAATAAGGAGAGGTATGAGCAACTGCTTTATGGAATAGACCAAAGGGCAGAGCATCAATTCCTCTTTCTAAAATCTGTTTGCCTATCTCAGTTTTAAAAGCAAAGTGGTCTGGCACCACTTTATTGCACCTAATAGAATCTTAGCTATTATTGCATAATGAAAACAGGCTGATAACGTCGAAGAAATCTGGATAGTCTTACATATAGAGATGCCTGAAGCTGGAAGTTGGACAAATAAGGTAGTGATGCACCAAAAGAAAGCACCCCTCCCCATTTTTGAAGGATTATTTGTCCACTGGCAAAAGTAGTGGGGGGGGATATTATATTAGTCAAAACAACACACCAAAATACATTATATTATGCGAAATACACACTGCATTGCTGACAATTTTTTGTGAAGACTTTTTTTGAAGCAAAATGATACAGCTATGTGGGGAACTTAAGTTTGGGGTGGGGGGCAGGGAATGACACCAATAGATTCACATCTTTAGTTGGGGAAAACAGTTCCTGGATATTCACTGTGACCTGTTGGGGCACAATTGAAGTGGTGTGTGGTTTCTTGACAAGTTCAATAATTGGGCAAACCATTGCAGATCAGAGAGTAGACTTGCATGCTGCTGCTCCTTACTGAAAGGACAGTACAGAATAAGGCAGTAACGGAATGGTTGATAAGGTGTCCCTGAACCAAATTCTGACTACTGCTCTGGGTTTCTTAAAACATTCTTAATAAAGGAGAAAAGCAGAAAAAGCTTACATTGACTTCATATACATACATACATACATATTTACTTATTTATTTATTTATTTATTTATTTATCTATCACCCAGCTTTCCCCAAAACCGAGGCTCAATGCATCTCACAAAAATTAAAAAACGCACTGATAAAACACAGAAAGCTAAAAACATATAAAAGACAATAGTTTAATAATAATAATAATAATAATAATAATAATAATAATAATATATTTATTATTTTTACCCTGCCCATCTGGCTGGGTTTCCCCAGCTATTCTGAGTGGCTCCCAACAGAATATTAAAAGCACAATAAAATATCAAACATTAAAAGCTTCTGTATACAGGGTTGCCTTCAGATGTCTTCTAAAAGTTTATTTCCTTGACATCTGATGGGAGGGTGTTCCACAGGGCAAGCGCCACTACTGAGGTTCCCTTTAACCTCACTTCTTGCAGGGAGGGAACCACCAGAAGACCCTTGAATTATAATGGAATTAGAATATCATAACAAATCTATAAAATCCAGTAAAAACAGCACAGCACTATTAAAAGCCTTTTCCTTAAAAACAGTCTGTCAACTGCAGGAGTCCTAACTACCCTGAAGAAAAACAAACAAATGTTGCTGATAAGAAAGGAAATATGGAAAGGAGGCATGGGATCCAACTAAAGTGGACAATTCGTCAATAACACCTCAGCCACGATTATCGCCTCAGCTCTGCTTCCCTGACTATTCCCTTCCTCATGAGGTCAGGGGCATCCACCCATGAGGCGGGGTGAGGCATCTGCCCCTGTGGCACTGGGTTCTGGTGAGATCTCACAAGGCAGTGCCTCAGCTGTGGTGGTGTATGGTTGGTGCTTGATTTTTCCTGGTTGCCGTCTCTCAACGCATCACAAACAGCCCAAATGGGAAGAGTAGCCGAGTGAACAGGCAGAGACGCAGGTAGCCTGGATCACACACTCTAGCAGGTATTATATGTTCACAAACGTTGCTCTGCTCAGGTGATGCTGCGTGCAGGCACCACCACTGCCGCATTTCAGCCTCTGCCAAAGCACCAGACAGGCACCAGGCAGAATACTGAGAGAATATCAGTGATGAGTTGTAGGACAGAGTTCAGTAGTCAAGTCAAACCATCAGAGAGTTACAGCGCCTGCTGTGGCAGCAGAGACCAATGTGGGAGAGACATGTTTTGCTGCAGTTCAGACATATGAAGGCGTCCAGTTGTGCTGCTGCAGATGCGCCGTGTTGTTGTTTTCTCTCTGCACTCCTCCCAGCAGTCATTCCTCCTCTGGTCACTGGTATAGATACATAATCTGACAGTCTATCTCCAGGCATTGTGATCATCTCCAAGGGTGGAGTTAATGTAGCCATCCGTCCTGTCCCATTTGCAGACATCTTTGTAACAGCTTATAAACAGGTCTAAGTGGTTAACATAATGGTGATGTGGATTCCACGTAGATCGTGCAATAGATGTTGTTAATTGACATCTTGAGACATTTTATGTTTATTTAAACTTTTGATATACCCCTGAATTGCTAATCATGCAACATTCTAACTTTTATTATATATTATGGCTACTGTACTATTATTGCATATCAATTTCACTTCATTTTCAGTGAGACACTTTGTACACCATGTATTTGTAGAAAATGTGGAATATAAACAAACTGACTATGGATAGCTAGGTATGCCAAATCCATTTTTCTCTTTTAATAGACTCCATGCTTGTCTCATTTTCGAGTGCAACTGTGTGCGCAGCATTTTTCTGACACTTTGCTTTGAAAGTTGCTTTGCCTTTGTAGTACGGAGATTAGAGTGGGCAATAAGTTCCTCATAGGATAAAGGAGGTTTCAGCATGAGGTTTGAGTGTGACTTTTTGGTGCCTTGCAAGTAAAAAGAAAAAGCAGGATTGCTAAAGGAAGTCTGAAGAATGGAGTTGGGTTCACTAGGCTTGCATTAGAGCATGAGCAGATATCTATTTTGTTTGCAAAACTTATATTTTCAAAAATATTTTTTCTGCATTTTCAGTTATGAATGATATTGGACCTGTAGTATATAACTCAAAAAAGTATTGGACAAAATATAAAGACTTATTGGAAAATAAAACTCCAAGGTGGCTTTCACCGCTGGAAGCTAAGGCCCGAAAAACCCCAATATGGAGGTCAAATGGCCAAAATATTGGGAAATACTAGAAAAAGATGGAGACAATTGGAAATTGCAGAGTTTGGAGAAAATGAAGGATAAAGTGTGAGACTGGTCACACTACGCTCAGATTAAAGAAGTTTTTAAAAATGACAAAAAGTTAGGGTTCCAGGTGGAGAAATCGAAATTGGAAACAGAACTGTTAGAACCTAAGACTAAGGTACTTTCTAGAATGTATAACTTGCTGTTAAAATGGAACACACAAGATGAAATGGTTAAATCGGCTATGATAAAGTGGGCACAGGATATTGGGTACAACATTATGTTTGAGGACTGGGAAAGGTTGTGGACCACTGGGTTGAACTTCACTGCATGTAATGCTTTGAAGGAAAATGTAATGAAAATGATATATAGATGGTACATGACCCCAGTCAAGCTTGCAAAGATATACCATGTGTCTGATAATAAATGTTGGAAGTGTAAAGAAGCCGAAGGAACATTCTTTCACCTCTGGTGGACTTGCCCTAGAGTGAAGGTTTTCTGGGAAATGATTTATAATGAACTGAAAAAGGTATTTAAGTATACTTTCCCCAAGAAACCAGAGGCCTTCCTCCTGGGTATTGTCGGCCAGAGGGTGATAAAGAAGGACAGAACCTTTTTCCTGTATGCAACAATGGCAGCAAGGATACTCATCGCTAAGCACTGGAAAACCCAAGATCTACCCACACTGGAAGAATGGCAGATGCAACTGATAGACTATATGGAACTGGCTGAGATGACCGGCAGAATCCGAGACCTGGGAGAGGAGAATCCGAGACCTGGGGTTGAAGAAGACTGGAAGAAATTTAGGATTTATTTACAAAAACACTGTAATTTAATTGGATGTTAAGAAGGATGCCAGATCATAAACAATTGAGCACCATTAAACTAGACGTAATTTGGATGATAAATGAGATTGAGGAAAATATAAATTTTTTGGAGAATTATTAGACTAAATTAAATGAATGAGACTTAAGAATGTAAACAAGTTGATAAATTGCTGGAGCCGGGTTAGCGCGATCCGGTTAATGGCGGATTCCCTCCGAGCTCCGGAGGGAATCGGCTCCGCTGGAGAAGGGTTCTACCGCGACGGCGACGCGGGAACCCTCAGAAACCGCAGGCGCTGAAGCCTGCGGACTTGGTGACTCGGCGGGCACCTAAAGCGCCCCCCCGACCCACGAAGAGCCTTTTTAAAGGCTGCGGAGAGGGTACGGGGAGCGGCGTGGTGCTGTGAGTGGACCGCTACTGCAGTGGAGCGAAGCCGCGAGCCATGGCCGGAGACCGCTGACTTTCTTCCCTGAAATTCGGACTTTAATTAATCCGTGAGTAGAATGGAATTTGGACTTTAAAATTTCTACCCTTGAATTCGGTACGATCGGGGGATGTGCTAAAGGGAAGTCCGCACCCCCCTGCTTACAGAAGATTTAAAGCAAGGATCGGAGAACTAAGGTGGAGAGTTTTTTCTTTTTGGTGTTCTTTAAAAGATAATATTTTCATGAATTTGACAGAAGAAGATTTGTGCTGGAGAGTAAGAGTGGAATTTTAGAAGCTTTTGTTTAAACCCCCCCCCCAGACCCGGGAGTGTCCTGTATGTGAGCTGGAGAAAAAGGAACAAGGAGTTTGACAGCTGTCAAAGGAGCTGTCAAACGGGCAGTGAAAGTTAAAAATCTTATTATTTAACACCTTTCTGGACTAAATTTGTTATATTTAAATTAAAGTGGTTGGGAACAAAGTAGTGAAATAATAAAGTAACGGACTGTTGGGAAAAGACTATTAAGTAACCAGAATCCCCCTAGGGGAAACATTGAAACACTACAATGGCTGCAGATGGAAAATTACAGGCAGAGATAGAAAGAATGTTTTTTCTCGTGGGAAAGTTGCAGGAGCAGACTACGGCTATGAGTAAACAACTTATAACCTTGAACTCTAAAATAAGTGACTCTGCTGAATGCACAATGGATTTGACCGGGAAAAAATCTGCAGCTGAATTAGAAGAGACAACTTCGGAACAGGAGGAGAGGGAACAAGGGCCAGTACAGATGGAGAGTACCAACCAGAAGCCTACATTGTCAGAACACAAAGAAGAAGACCTTTGGATTACAAATCTGCGAAAGATGCGAAAGAGGAGGGAGGAAGCCCCTGGAACACTTGGAATATTTGAATTTAAAAGAAACAAGAAATATGATTGGGGCTTCCTCTTTGAATATGGATTAGCTGACCTTTCGCAGCAGCTGGTACCAAGTACTTTGGATGGAAGAAAATCTGATGAGACTGAGCTAGAACTCCTTCGAGACCCGAGGACCAACAAAGAGGGCTACCAACAAAATCGGCAGAGAGAGACTGACAGAGATTTAAAGGCCTCAGATGTGAGGAATCCAGGCTAAAAACTGTTTTTGTGGACATGGGGACATTGGGAAGGGACAGAAACCGGGGCGGGGGGGGGGGGAAGAATTTTTTTTAAAAAATGTTTATGACCTTTGTGTTTGATTATTATGACCTATTTTTAAGATAAAAGGGAAATTCGTGGAAGGAATTCGAGTCGACCTTAGAAAAGGATTTAATATTTATAAGAAAACTGGATAAGTAAAATTTGGCCAAGTAATAAGAATTAAGTATTTCTTTAAATATATATATATATATATTATAATAATATGTAAAGGATAAGAGATATGAACTTGCTGAGCTAATTTAATTGAATTAGGATGTATGAAGGGGGGGTGGGGGGAGGTCAAGAACTGGGGTTAGGAAAGTAAGGATATGAAACTTTATATGTGTTGTCTTGGTCTGTGTGTGTGTGTCTGTGTTTATAAAATGTGAAAACTCAATAAAAATTTTATAAAAAAAAGAAGATAAATTGCTGAAAAAGTTTTATAACGATGCAAGTGGGAGCGGGGGACGTGAGGGAGTCCAAAGAAGCTTTGAAAATATGTTATGATACATGTCTTATTGTTTATTATTTTTGCACTTTTGTATTTAAAAAATCTCAATAAATATTTTTTAAATATATATATATAGATATATATAACTCATAAAAGTATTAATTGCAACAAGCAGATACTCCATATTATTGCCTCAAAATTCATCAATAAGAATTAAGTGCAACATTCTAAAACTATACTTAAAACTTGAATTCCAAGAATGACAAAATCAAAAGGAGCTTTCTAATTAGCCAGATTGAATTGTTTAGAAATTCAGGTAGCATATTTTGTGCTGTCCATTTCCCCATGAATGCTGACATCCACCTTCAAAATTAGGAATGTTTATAAATATGCCATAACATCACAAGCCATCCAGTTGCTAGGAAGGCTTACGGACAGATAACAGAGAATTTTTCACACTCTCAAATACCTAGCTATATCTATCTCTGCACATAAGGACAGAGGCTGCCTGTGTATATGACATACCACATAAGTGTCCTGTTTTAAGCGGGGCATCCCAGATTGACAGAAGCCACCCTGGTTTATGATTCCAATCTCGCATGTCGTGTTTCGGTTCCTGTGCTTTGGCCGTGCCAGAATGTGGGGCCAAAAGACAGGCTTTTATTTGTCCTGCACTGACCCGTTGTTTCTGGGTCACCACGGAGCGCAACCGGAAAATGCTCAAGCTGAAGCGACTTTAACCTGAGGTATGACTGTACTCTGACTATTAATGGCTCTCCAGTATTTCAGAGTGGGCCTGTGCAGAGGGTGGTGGCAACTTGCCCCAAATCTCGGAGGTCTAAGCTGGTGAGGGGTCCCTGTCATGGCCTGGCTGCTTTTTGGTTTGTTGCTTCTCTGATAAACTGATGTAGCACCCTGCTTGTGGTTAACGCTTAGCTGGAATGAAATATTCAACGCAGCAATAGAGAAATTAAAATAATAATTTATTTGTCAGAGGCACAGTGGTATATGGTTACCAAGCTCTGGCCTGGCCTCTTGCCATTCTGGCCAGCACTTATATTTCCTTAATCCAGCCCCCTTGCTCCTCCTGTGGCTGCCTCTGTCCAATCAGCCTGGTTGAAATTCCTATTGGCTATTTGCTAGAACCAATCACAAAAGATACACCCATTTCCTCTTGCCCTTTTATGGGAATCAAAAAGCTATATATTCTTCTATCTATAAATGACAAATAAGTAGTAATATATCTTACATGTGTCTCAACAAGGAATCTTAATTACCAACTCACCTCTTGCCCTCCTTGCCCTATTGCCTTCCAAAACAGATGGTTAATCTTGAATTTTTATCTTAAACATATGTCAAGGATTTTGAGTTCACATCAACATTGAGAGATCTCCTTCATTTGAAGGTTTCTAAACAAAAGGCCTGACAACCATATATCAGGAGTGCTCGATGGCGTCTCCTGTCTGGCAGGAGGCCGGGCTGGTGGCTGACTTAATTTCAGGATAGTTACAACTCTTACAACTATATGAAATAAGAATCTAGCATTTCTTAAATCCTTTGCATAATTATATTTAAGCTAATATATTTAATACATAAATAACCTTTTAAAAGGAAAAGAAATCTTAAAAGGATCTTAGTTTAAGAAAGAAACAACTTTAGAAAAGACTTCCCAAAAATGCTCTCTTTCTGCCTTTCTGCCTTTCTGCCAGCCAGACCAGTTGCTTTTCAATTTGCTCTTGGCCTTTTAACCTTAGGAAGAAGATATGGCTCATTTTACTATTTATCAACCCTTAATTTGTAGGGTCAGTGTAACCTTGGCTCTCAGCCTGTAATTCCCTTTTTACGACTTTGAGAATTGTTTTCTGCTATAAATCAGGGGGCCCCCTTGTCTAGGAGTAAAAACATTTTGCCAAGGTTCTTAGGCAGCTGCTCTTCTGCCTGGCATGAAACATTTGAAAATCTTTAAGCTCATTTTAAAATACAAGCCCTGATTAAACATATAAGCTTTAATAAAAATGCAGGCTTATGATTAGATGCCTCACTGGCACATTTAAAAACTGGATTTCCTTATGTGTGTTTTAATGGATATGAATAACATGTATGCGAGTGTGCAACGTATATGGTACGTGTGTATATTCAGTTTTGACAATGGTTCATAAAATGGTGTACGCAGCTGCCATTCCAGGGGCCCTTACCTGAGAGTAAGTTACATGGGACACAGTGGGACTTTCTTGTGAATGTTAACATGTACAGGGTTGCACTACCAGTCAGCAATTACTTCAAGAACAACGACAGGTGTGTCACATGGCAAGAGTCCGTTCTGTTGCCTCTTCTCAGCTACATCTGTTTTCACCTGTGCACAGCAAACATTTCTACTGCAAAATATTATGACATTTACAGGGATGCAACACATTCCCCCAAGATCAACAATAAATGTGGCATGAATATTGGAAAGGCATTCACTTTCCATGTTACTCAAGGTGAAGTTTTCTTTGGGTTCCATCTATTACTGCAGTACTTGGGTCAAATGATACAGAGGGACTTATTTCATTTTACAATGGAGGACTGTAAAATTACCGGCCCTTAAAAGCCTGTAAATTTTCTAAGTGGGCGGGGGGAGGGGGAGAGCCAACCCTGATAAAATTATAAATGGCTTTCCTATCATTGCTGGAACTCTAATTTTCTTGGTTATTGCTCGAGTTGATAAAACAAATAAAAGAAGGAATCTCAGAGAGATTTCTTTAATATGCAAAATGAATTTCAAATGGTGTCTCCTGCTGGTATTTTTATGGAAAACCTGACTAGATGGTACACATGGAACTCAGAAATCTGCATTTAGATGGAAATATTATGAAATGTGTGATATGGTATAGGGTAAGTCTTTTAATGTCAATAGCAAAGTGTCGCATTATATGGTTGAATGGAGAGACAGCATGCCTATAGGCTTTCATGTCCTAGTGTAACCAACTGCCCTGATTTGCCCAAGAGAGTCCATTTTCTTTTAGTTTGAATCTAATATTGATTTTTTTAAAAATCAGCTGGGGAAAGAGTTGGTCCTTTACTCAGATACACTTTGACACCCGCACGTGAATCATAAACTGTAAACAATAATAAAACTCTGCTCTAACACACCACCTTTCATCAAAAGGTCTCAAGAGGCTTCAGTCCTCATGTGAGGAATGCAAAGATTTCATTTCCATAGACTTACATGGAGTCATGTTCATATATTTATGGGTCTCAAATGAAAATGTAGATCTTTGAACATTTTCATGCATACTTTGAGCACTTCTTACTCTCTTTTGTGCCAATAACGCAAATCCAAACTTTTGATAGTAAGCCACTGAGAGCCACATTCATACTGAATATACATAATTCCCAGTATAGTTTTATATTCACATTTCGTAGATGAGAATGCAAATCAAAACACCAGTTTAAGTGTCACATGTATCTGGGGCAGAATATCTGCTGCAGAAAACTTGCTTCTTTGCAAAGGAATTTGAAATGAGCCATATTAACTGCTGTAATCCGGGACATGATTTTCATTGCCCCAATCCAGGAGCTCTGTGTGCCTGCAGGAGTTATAATGTGTGTCCAAGCTTAATGTGTTTCTGTGTCAGGGAAAATAGTTTGCTTTCCTAAATGTTTAGAATCCACACTTTTATAAAGTATATCAAGGTGGCTTAGAACACACAGAATATAATGAAATCTACCTGTAATTATCTATCAAACATCATGAAATACATCAAGAAAGCATCAGTAGATATTTGTTGGTTAAAAGGAGAAATTAATGTCATGAAGGCCTGTAGTTTTCAGAAGACGTCTGAGCAAAAGCAGGGATGGTTCTTGTCAAACATTTCCTGTGACAGAGTTCCACAGGGCAGGGTCTACCACACTAAAAGCTTGGCCCCGAGTGAAGGCCAACTGAATTTCAGCAACATGTGGAATCCCTTGAACACTGTGCTTTAAGTTGGCACAGAAAAATTATGCAACATTTCATCACAATGTAACTATATTAACCCATAACCTCTTATGAATTGATCAGTATTTTGTTTTCTAAAATAAGGTTATAGTCACATAGAATGTCAAGAGCACCATTCTGTGAAAGTTACAGAAAGAGGAATTGTATTTTTAAGTCGAGTTTTCTTTTTCATTTCTGTGTGTTCAATATAGCTTTTTAATTACATTTACAGAAACAAAAACAAAAAACAACAACGATTCAAGCATCAGGTGTCTGCTTATTTCTATTAATGCTGAATACCCTTGAATTTGTATTATGTGCCCTATGATCTCATCCAATTCAAAGCATCTCTGTTTTGAATTTATCCTTGTGGTAATATATACTATACCAGCCATAGAAATGACAACAGTGCAACCTTATGCTGTTTTTGGATGCCCTCTTGCTATTGCTATATCAATGAAAATAATGGGCACACATGAAATGACATGGCCTTGGGCGTGCCAAGGGGACATAGTTCTCTAGGGGTTAATGGATGGCTATGTTTTAGTTGAGTAATCAAATATAATACCGTATTTCAGAAGCTGTTTTCAAAACACAGACACGTGCTGTAGACTAATGACTATTACTCTAATGTGCTTTCAACCTTGAATACTTTTGAAAGGCATGACTTTGTCTGGCCAGAGTTATGACAAATAAACATGCTTTTATTTCTGGGAGCATATTATGAAGAGAGGGACCAAACACAAAGAGGCAGAGAGATCTGTTTTAATCAAATGTGTAAAGGACACCATGTAATTTAGGAGAGGTGATATTACTTTTAAAATACCACAGTGGCCACAAACTCTGAGGCCTTTGCATGATTAGATTACTTTCACAAAATATAAGCTAGTGAAATGAAACATAAATACACTATTAGATGAGAGCAGAGGTGTTGACTTGCACCCAAGATTGGATGTCCCCCCCACAATGGATATCTCTTTGTTCTCCCCTTTCTTCCTAGCCCATATTGCTAAAAACTTTCCTGTCACTTCACACCCAGTTACTCTGGCAACCTCTGTCTGCCCAGGCCCAAGGATTCTTCCTAGATGGGCCATCAACACCTTTTGTCATGTTAATGCCTCTAACCCAGGTGAGGCCTTGGCTTGGAAAGGAAGTTTAGCCTGTCTTTTCCCACTGGTATCCAATCTTCCCCTTCAATACTCCAAATAATCAAAACCCTACCATTTATTAATTTCTAGGGCTTGGGACGCGGGTGGCGCTGTGGGTAAAAGCCTCAGCGCCTAGGGCTTGCCGATCGAAAGGTCGGCGGTTCGAATCCCCGCGGCGGGGTGCGCTCCCGCTGCTCGGTCCCAGCGCCTGCCAACCTAGCAGTTCGAAAGCACCCCTGGGTGCAAGTAGATAAATAGGGACCACTTACTGGTGGGAAGGTAAACGGCGTTTCCGTGTGCTGCGCTGGCTCGCCAGATGCAGCTTTGTCACGCTGGCCACGTGACCTGGAAGTGTCTCCGGACAGCGCTGGCCCCCGGCCTCTTAAGTGAGATGGGCGCACAACCCCAGAGTTTGTCAAGACTGACCCGTACGGGCAGGGGTACCTTTACCTTTACCTTTAGGGCTTAGGGGTATGTACACACACACACACACACACACACACACACACACCTAATAAAATCCATGAAAGACTTTATCAGCTTTCTTTTTCACAATATATTCCAGAGAAAGGCTTTTAAAAGGAAAAAGACCTACCTTGGTAATACAGTAAAACTACACTAGCAAACAGCTCTTGCATATAGAAAAGAATAAACTGTTCTAAGCAATTTAATTCCATAGTTTTGCTCTGACATGCATCACTGGGGTGAAATGCATCCTATGAGCAATAGAACAGATGGAGTAGCTTTAATAATACAGGCAATTTCAGCTGAGCATTCTGCTCCTCTTGTTAAGTTATTCAAGCTCCAGTGTCTGGTAGATTAGATTATCCAGAACAAATCCATCTTCTAATGATAAATTTCTAGTATGGTGAAAAAAATGTAGAGCTGTTTGTTGCTGTTTTGTTTTGCAAATATAACAGATTTTCCTTTATAAGTATATATATATATTGCTTTAAAATGTTGTAAGCTACCTTGAGTTTGTTATGCATAGACAGGGAGGATATAAATGTAACAAATAAGTAAGCAAATTAAATAAATAAGCCGCTGAAATCATCACAGATATTCAGTGGTTTCAGTGCCCTCATCCTATGTACTGTCTGCAAATTTGTATCCCTTTAAGAGCCATCTACTATCATAACTGACTACAGTGAAACTAGACATAAGATTTGCTCAAATAATTTGGTGTTCCATAGCTGTTTTTTGTTAAACAAATCATCAACACACAGGTGTCTTTAGCCAGATCAGGATCATGGCGTACAGCAAGGACCAGTGGTATAGGCAAAAGGTTAAAGCTTCTCTCCCCTACTGCAATCATAAATAGACCCCCCCCCCCAAAGTCTTGCTGTTTGCTAAATAGACACCCCCCCCAAAAAAAAAAGTCTTGCTGTTTGCTATGGGAGAAAAACTCCCATAGTGATTTTGATCTCACATGATTTTGAGCCAATATCTCAACTCAAAGGCGCTTTTTAGGGCTCCACAGTCTACTATAGAACCCCAAAATGTGCATTTTTGGTAACTGTGCCTGAAAAGGTATTTTTGGGGGTCCACAATCCTGGACGGCACCCAAAAACATGTATTTTAGGGTGCCGTGCCAAAAAAGGAAATTGTCCGGGTTGCGATCTCATGCAAGTCATGTGACATACACAGGATTTTGGAGACGGAAGATGGTGTCCCAGATTTGGGCTGCTTCGTGTTGCAGGGTATACCATAACAAATAGCAGGTGAGAGAGAAAAGGGTTAAAACTCCCCCCGCCCCGCCCACACACATATATGTCCCATGTTCCAATCTGGCTCAGAATCCTCACCCCAGATAAATCACATGACAAATACCATGTCTACTTTGGTTCAAGATACTCTGACTAGAGGCCACCTCTCTAGCTGAACAGGCCCACAGCTTACATAAATTTATTGGGTGTTCACATCGTAGGTGCTCTCTCCACATTCTACCCAATATTATATTTACCGTACTTTTCGCCCTATAGGACGCACTTTTCCACCTCCAAAAATGAAGGGTAAATCTGTGTGCGTCCTATGGGGCGAATACAGCCTTTCACTGAAGCTTGGAGAGTGAGAGGGGTCGGTGCGCACCGACCCCTCTCGTTCTCCAGGCTTCAGGAAGCTATCAGCAAGCCTGGGGAGCCCGCGGGAGTTCCCGCAGGGCTCCCTAGGCTGCGGATAGCAGCCTGCCGCCTGGCGCGTGGGATGCCCTGAAGTAGAGCGCCCCGTGCGCCGGGCAGACATCTGCAGCGTGGGGAGCCCTGCAGGAGTTCCCGCAGGGCTCCCCACGCTGTGGATAGCAGCCTGCCGTCCGGCGCATGAGGTGCCCTGAAGCAGAGCACCCCACGCTTCGGGCAGATATCGGCCAGCCCCACAAGCTCGGGGGACAGCGGGGAGGCGCAGCGCCACCATCCCGCTGTTCCCCGGCCTGGTTTTTGGGGGGAAATAAAGGGGGGGAAATTCCTTTATTCCCCCCCCCAAAAAAAAATTAGGTGCATCCTATGGGACGGAGCGTCCTATCAGACGAAAAATACGGTACCTCCATAAATACAGTGGCTTGTAATATTATATTTCAATTTTGTTCTGAGAATCAACTCCTGTTCAAGTGTCAATACAGTATCACATAAGATTTAGCCATGAAAGTGTGATATATGTTGCTAATTAGAACATTGGTAATGCACAGAACACTCATAACAGTGTGACTGAATGAATTCTTAGCACAGTAAAACCAATACTCTTGTTTATAGCTTTTTAAATCTCTCATAGAGGAGGCCCTTCTTTGTGTATCTCCTCCACGAAACATGGCAACATGAGAATTGGCCTTTTCTGCAGTGGCTCCCCATCTGTGGAATACTCTCCCCAGGAAGGTTCACCTGGTGCCTTCATTATACACCTTTATGTGCCAGGCAAAAATGTTCCTCTTTAACCAGGCCTTTGGTTGATTGACATTGTATGCCCTTTTAAATGTGGTGGGGGGGATTATTGAGTTGTTTTTACTTTGATTGTGTCTTTTGTGGTTTTATATTCAGATTTTATTCTGTGACCTGCCCTGAGACCTGCGGGTATAGGGCGGTCTACAAATTTAGTAAATTTAAAAGAACCCTTTTACTCTCTGCTATTTTTCTGATATGGTTTGAAATACTCTTTTTTCATACTGAAACATGCAATAAGAAAGCTTTTCAGTATTAACAGTCTACTAAGACGATCCATTAGACTCAACCATTAATGATATTTCATTTTTAGAAAACCCATCCCAAATGCATGTTAATGCAGAAGTCAAGTAATAATCAAGAATGACAAAGTTAACGTTCTTTGATGGATTAATGATTGACATTTTTTTACCCCAATATTGGCAAGCTGAAACAATGGATGTATATTATTCTTCATTCCTTCCATCTGTCATATTGAACATAAGAAAACTTGCTTTCCTTTCTTCTGTTTAATGGACTGTATGGTATTGACCTAGACCTACAGACTGCTCATTTCTGTGATTGATGGACTTCTTCTAAATAACATATAGTCAGGGTTTTTTGGGTTTTTTTGCATGCAGTGTAACAGTTCTGAATGCATTAAAAAAGATGTTCAGCATCTCATAAATTCTCCCTTTGGTTTTTTTTGGGGGAAGGTGATAAATATGTCAGGTTTTTTTTTTAATAATAAAAATCCTGACAAGTGAGAAATTAGATCTGTGAAAATAGCATTCTGCTTCTGAAGAGGATAAGTATAGAAGAAACAGTTATGTAAATATACTCTATGGTCATTGTAAGTGACAAAGAAAAAGGCATTTGGTTCATCACAGAGGGTTAAATCCAACATAGTCAAGCTCAGAGACACACTGAGATCAATGGATATGGCTAACTTATATTGATTTCAATTGATCTACTATGAATTTGACTTAGTTGGAGACAACATCCAACCACCCAAAATTTATAGAGAGGTTTCTCCTACCGGTCAGGTGGGGCTACAATATTATTAATGGAGGCTGGGTGGTTTATTAATAATGCACTGATGCTTTTCCAGCTGCACTGGCTCCCAGTTCACTTCCAGAACCAATTGAAAATGATGGTTTCAGTGCGCAAGGGCCAAAGCGGCTTGGGACGTGGTTAACTGTAAGATTATCATCCTCTAGATATACATAACTAAATCTTAATATGTTCTTTACTGGCCCTGTTCTGACTACTCTTGCCAGACAAAGTGAGGCAGAGACAGAGTCTTTTCAGTGGTGGGTTCAAATAGAAATCAGTTATGGCTCCCTCTCTCTCTCTCTCCAGCTTCCAAGCCTGCAGCTTTTCTTCCAGCTTCTAGCTCACATCACTAAACTCTCCACCCTCCACTGTGGCCTTTGTCTTTCTAGCTACCTGCAAGTTGAGGACCCATTTGTCCTCTGGTGCCAGCCACATCCTTTGTTCTCTTAGTGGCCCATTACTTAGGCTATCACCTCTCCAGGAATTCAAATCCTTGCTTGTTTTTTAACACTTGCTGGATCCAGGGATTAGAAGAGTCTTTGTATACAGCTACTCACCCCCCCAAAAAACTCCCCACCTCATAACACTATATTAGGTTGTACTATACAATGTAAAGTGTGTAGTATGGAAAATTGCTCTAGAATCTGTGAAGAACATTACCGGTACCTTAGATTTAAACATTTATATTGCTCAAGCAACAATTTTTGTGTGGGGATATATTTGACTCCACATTAAACTACAGTGGTATCTCAGGTTACAGACACTTCAGGTTACAGACTCCACTCACCCAGAAATAGTACCTCGGGTTAAGAACTTTACCTCAGAATGAGAACAGAAATCGCGCAGCGGCAGTGGAAGGCCCCATTAGCTAAAGTGGTACCTCAGGTTAAGAACAGTTTCATGTTAAGAACAGACCTCCGGAACGAATTAAGTTCTTAACCTGAGGTACCACTGTGCTTTCTTATACCGTGAGATGCTGGACAATGCTGGAAATGCCTCTTGGAGGTATGAGGTGGGCATGACCTGCCTTGCATTTGAGCCTGTGTTACATTTGAACTCGCTTAGTTTGATGTAAATAACAAAAGAAGAAAGAAAATAAAGTCTATGTCTGGCATTAATAAAAGAATATTAAGATTGTTTCTGGTACATTTATTCAAATGTGAAATATTGTTAGGATTAGATTTACCTCTGTTCTGATACCGTTTGGCAGAGGAAGGCCATTATGGCATTTTCGTATGCCCCACACTTTTTACAACATTGATTTGAGTCTGGTTTTACATTACTTCAGCTTCTTAATCTTTTTAAAAGTTCTGAATATGCTGCACTGAAAATAATCTGTCTGCTACCACTTAAGATAAATATGACGTATTTTATTTAGAATGCAAAACAGCAACAATACAATGGGGACTGCCTTTCCATAACAAATATTAATTTGGTTAGGTAGTGTTGAATCTAATTTCTTTTAATTATGTAGTACTCATGTCTTTGGGAGACTGATCACTCTTGTGAGGAACTAATTTCCAGACGGCTTTAGTATAATCAAAGAGCTGAAAAATGAAGAAGCAGAACAATGGCACCATCAGCTCTTATATTATCATAAATCTACCGTAAATGTTCTGGGTATTGGACCAGATGAGGCCATTATACAGTGTGCACATCCATTTCTTGAAGAAGGGGCAGAAAGCAAAAGGAGTTACAAATCATGCTCAGAAGCAGATATGGTGACTTGGAATAGAAATTCCACTCTACTATTTAGATGTGTAAATTCCCATAATCATATAATTCTCTGCTTCTTGTGCTTTTGATAATGAGCAATTTTTCAAATGCAAAGTTTTACTGTAGCATGTGAAATCAAAAACATCACATAGCTAGAACATATATTCATTTTTAAATTGGCTGTCACACAATTTCTGTATCTTGCCGGAACAGCAGTCATACATGATGTGCTAAGATGTACAGCTACAACTTTCGTTCCTTTTCATCTAAGTGAATGAAATTTGGAGACAAAGGAACCCCTCCAGAATGGACTAAGCCTTGTTAACTTTCAGGCTGATCCATCTAAGGCAGGCTTCCTCAACCTTGGCCCTCCAGATGTTTTGAGACTACAATTCCCATCATCCCTGACCACTGGTCCTGCTAGCGAGGAATCATGGGAGTTGTAGGCTAAAAACATCTGGAGGGCCGAGGTTGAGGAAGCGTGATCTAAGGGCTTCCATGCAGGGAACCATTAAGTTTCAACAAAGTCTGTTCTCTCTGTGTGGTTACTCCTTCTGTGGGGAAGCAGCCTGCCAAATTTCAGAAAGATAGAAGTGGTTCTTCTTCAAGAGAAGACTTCATTATTTTCACAGAAAACTGAAACCCCTTCCCTAGTTTTTTGGGGACAGTCAGTTTGAAAGCTGGACATATGAGGGGTTACCCGTAGATAATGAAAGGTCCACCTCAACTACTCCACTACCTATTCTCTATATCCCCTCCTATTTTGAAGTTTAGGCATTTCTCCGGGCTGCTTGGTTTTGTTTTTCAGAAAAGCTAAATAAAAAGGTCAGCGACTGAAACAGTCATGTGTTGAACTTTATAAACAAACTGAGGCAATGAAGCAACTCAGGAAGTCAGAAGCTCGCTGATTCACCTTGACACACATCCATTAATGATGCAACCTTTTCCAGTAATGTGAAAAACTATGAATTTACTCCAATTAATCTAATTTGTTAGGGTACACATAAATGAACCAATGCATACCCCTAACACTTGCACAGAATATAGCACAAGAGAAACTTAACGGTGTGTGAACCTCTGTGCGAAAACATTGAGATTTTCATCCTTAGAACTTCAGTAGTATTTCTTAAATACTTAAAGCTCCTTTACTATTAAAAATTGGTTTTATTCAAATTTGGCCCCCCTAAGAGCAGAAACATAATTCTAAATATGTAATTTGTTTTAGTTTGGTTGATTAGCATCTATGTGGGCCTTCTTTAATACCACTGTATATCAAATTATTTCATTTTCTCTCCATGTAATTGCATGAAGAAAACAAATATTTGGGGTTTTTTGCTTTTTTGCTTTTGTTTTAAATAGTGGGTATTATGCATGCAGTTCTTAGAGAAGTTCATGCTTTACATGGTAACCCTCTTTCATTCAGTTTCATTCGGATTCATGAAACCTTGTTTCCTGCATTTAGTCCAAATCTCAAATGACAGAATGAGTTGTTCTGCACTAGATCTTTGTAAAAAATAATTTCCCACCTGGCATGGCTAGATGAAAACAGGCCAAATGAAACAAGCCTGCTATTCCACTAATTTATTTTGACACATTTTGGTATAATACTGTTGAGATTCACTCATGAGATTTTAGTGTCCAACACATGCATGAATAAGTAGTGAACAGATTTTCAAACTTACCTTCTTCTTTTGCAGCCTGCAGTGGCAATTAATTACATTGAAACTTCAGGGTGTCTCCCTCTGCCTGCCCCAGACACACATTGGCATATATCAATATACATCTCACTAGCACCACATAGACCCTTTTGAACAAGTTGTGCTACACGGAGGTTGAAATATTCATAGTTGGAAGTGATACAGGAGTGATGACTCTTTACTCACTATGGTGTAAAGCAGAGATTTTCAGCCTTTTTGAGGCCACGGCTCCCTTGACCAAATACATTCTTTTTGCAGCTCCCCTGTGGGGAAACACACTGAGTCTCAGGAGCTCAGTCATGTCATCCCTTGTCTGCCCTAACCTCTTTTTGGACATCCTCCCTTGTGGTGGGTTCCCTCAGCCTCTTCTCCTTTCCCCTCTCCTAGAGAGTCCTAGCCCATCCACTTGCTTACTCCGAGGCTGCCTGAGCTCCCAGCAACCAGCACCCCCAGAGGAATCATTTGCCTGGAGAACTTCTATCCAGGGCTGCTGCAACAAACAACTGTGCAACCCTCTGGAGGCAGAAATGCGAGAGAGCATCAGAGGAGGGAGGGAATGGAGGAGGAATGGAGGCATGTGTTGCCTATGGCAACCTGACCACCATTCAAGGCACCCAGGGTGCCACATCACACTGGTTGAAAACCACTGGTGTAAACTGATTAATGGTTCTGGAGCTTGAGACTGCAGTATACAGTGGTACCTCAGGTTAAGAACTTAATTCGTTCCAGAGGTCTGCTCTTAACCTGAAACTGTTCTTAACCTGAGATACCCCTTTAGCTAATGGGGCCTCCCGCTGCTGCCACCGCACAATTTCTGTTCTCATCCTGAAGCAAAGTTCTTAACCCGAGGTACTATTTCTGGGTGAGCGGAGTCTGTAACCTGAAGCGTCTGTAACCCGAGGTACCACTGTAGTCCTACAACACTTTTCCTGTTACTTATCGGGGATCAGAGGCATGTGTGGCTAAACAGGCTCAGTTATTTGAATTCATAAAGGAGTGGACACCAGACTGCTGACAAACATAGGTATTCATACTTCTGATAAAGCCTGGCTATTTCTTTGTCCATAATATTTGAAAATGGCCATCTTGAAATTGACTCACATCAGTGACCTTTAAATCACTAGACGTTCTGACAGTAGGAGCTGGTAAAAACATTGGTCACAATCCAGCATGGAGTTAGGCTCTGCTGGATCAGCAAGGAACTATCACCAGTCTCCTCCCACTCCCTGGCTCTCATATCTGGATTTAAAACTCCAAGATCCCAGGAGAAATATGAACAAACTGGAGTTGTGAGGGATAAAACAAAGGGTAGACCATTGAAACAATCAAGCAACAGAATGGGGAAAATCAACTCAGTACAGAGATACAGATTTTAGTTTTTCTTAAATTCTATCCCATCATTTTCTAGAGGCTTAAGGGTGGCTTCCAGCCAGTTGGAATACAATAGTTGGGGATCTTTCCAGAAGTATGCTTGCAATCTTTGCAAGCGTTTGCTATTGTATATCTATAGCAGGCAAGGCTCTAGAAAGTGAGAAGAGAACACTTGCTCTCCCAGTTCAGTCTCTTGCCTCTAGGTTGGAAGAGCTGTGTGTGCATCTGCATTTGTATCAGGAATTAATGCTTGGGGGAAGCACTAGAGCAGGGATTCCCAAACGTGGGTCTCCAGCTAGTTTGGGGCTACAACCCCCATCACCCCTAGCTAGCAGGAGCAGTGGTCAGGGATGATGGGAATTGTAGTCCAAAAAACAGCTGGAGACCCAAGTTTGGGAAACCCAACGCTAGAATAACAGATCTGGCCTGTTCCTCTAGATCAGGGAACCTGTGACTCCTCTGGTGTTGCTAGATGCCAACTCCCAGCCAGCATAGCCAACGGTCAAGAATGATGAGAGCTGTAGTCCAGCATCACCTGGAGGGCCACAGGTTTCCTATCCCTCTCCTACATAGAAAACTAGTTCCTGCAACAAATAGAGCAAGGTAGCACTCAACTTCCCTGCTGGTCTAGAAGGAAAAGTGCCCTTTATATAACCTCCTGTAAAAGCTTTTTTAATATATCTCAAAACTGTTTGCGGTTGCTTTGCAGTCCATGAAAGTGACAACAGGTGGTGGCCTTTAATTTAAAACCCCAGGCATGTTCAAGCAATTCAAAGACACGAGGCCAGCCAGGTGAGGAGCAAACAGATGGGTATGTGAAAAGCTACTTTAAATACAGTGTGGAAGAGCTCTCTGAAGAAGCAAGAAGCATCTTAGTTTTCCTTTCCGAAGCAGGACGAGGGCCAAGTGCTGTTCCTGGCAACTGTTCACTCAGGTCCAGGTGCAGATTCAGCCAGCTTGGAGGAGAAGTGTGCCTGCATCTGCCCTTGACTGACTCCAGGGTTCTTCTCAAAAGGGGGAACATGCTGTTGGGAGATAAATTTCCCTCCTCCTAATTACAGACCTTGCCATCTTCTGCCCACTTCAAGTGTAAATCACCTAATCATAAACAATTCCCCTTCACAGTTCAACACAGATTGGATGTAATTTCCTGACAACACCAATCTGTTCACCACATAGCATGCAAGCTGAAGAATAATATTAGAGACTTCTCTGGTCTTCTGAGAGAAACAGAGACATAAAAGGGGTAAAATAACAGCTAGAAAGGGATCTGATTATGCTTCTTAACATGTGTTAGATTAATGCTGCTGGAGGATTTCCCTATGTTGTGGTTATGAGATGGAAAAAATCCTAATTGCCCACTGCACTTATTTTGCATCTTATACAAACCGAGGCAAGGTCCATATAAATAGATCAGAGAGGCCAGCCTCAAATCATATTTAGCATTGCTTGTTTATTATTGTGCCCCCCCCCCATTATTCCACCTTTTGGCCTTCAGCCTTTAGTGTTCCTTACAAACTATAGAGATAGTAATAAAAACTACCACATCAAGAAATAAAAACAGGTATTTTAATATAATGGTATTAAAAAAATATTCCAGTAGCACGGGAATGGGAAATCTTTTTCTGCGCATGGTTTGCATTGTCCATCTGGCAACCTTCACATGAAACTGCTTGTAGGTCAGGCCTGTGGAAGGGCAAAGAGGTGAATCTCAGTTTCTTTCCATTTCACTTTTTCCCATCTTAAATTCAGTTCTCTAGTTTTCCATCTCATTTTGCATTTTCTTTTTAAAAAATCCTCATGCAAATTCCTCAGCATTTTTCCTAATATAAATATTTTTGTATTCAAGTATTCCCAATTAACAATATTTGCAAATCATTTTGTGCTGTCTTGATGCTTGTTGTATGTTATTTTCACTTAGTTGAAAAGATGGCTGTGTTCTCATTCACATATTGTTTTGGAATGTGCAAATTCAACCAAGTTCACCTTTAAATGCAAACCGAATGGAATTTCTTCCAAAACCCTAGTCAGAGCCCCATTCTTGGCCTGATGGAGCAATTTATATTGTGGGATGGAGGGACAGGCAGAGGAATATCCTTGTTTTAGGTGTTATTTTTCACAGTCACAGCCTTACAAGTAGGATTGGTAGGTAGAACTGACACTAGACAGGTCGAGGTAAAGGAAGTCCTATGTCTCTTAAGGGTTAGGAGTGAAGTTTTATAGGAGCCTATGCAGGTATGTGGAGAACTATTATAATAAAAAGGGGGTTGTGGAAACCATATGGCCCAATGCCAATTTGGCGAGGGCAGGGATAAGGGCAACTGAACTCAAGTCAACGGCAGCTTATAGCATTCTGGGTCAAAGAGATCCTTCCAAACCATATAGAATTCCTTATTTCCCCTATATAGTAGTAAAATACATGTAGTGGGATTCACCTAACAAGTCCTGAAACCTTCCCCAGGACTGTGACTCCCAAAGAGAACAATAAAGCTCTTGTTGTAAACTGAATAAGAGCTCTTCAGTTAGGCAATGGAGATACACCACAAGATTCTTGTGGAGGATTATGTTCCTTAAAATTAACCATATGCAGGGTAGAAGGGAGGGGGAGCAGCAGCTGAACCAAATATATCAAGATGTGTGACCAGCTAGCTTTTCTTTCCTGAACCTCTTTCTTTCAGAGGTACAAGGTTCTTCAGCCAACCTAGGGTTGCCATCTCCAACCATGGAAGCCTAAATGAAGATAGACAAGGACCACACCAATGCTTGCATTTACTAGTAGTATACACTTACATGATGGCAGAATCCGTTTGACTTATATATTAGATTCTCCTCTGGTAAATCTAGTATCATCACTGGCAGACCTCATTGGACTGAATGGGAAGCAAGTGCTTTCATTCATTACAAACACAGGGCTTGCCTTTGTCAAGGCCTCTGCTTTCTGGCAGCGTATTATTACATTGCTGGAATATTTTAGTACTGATACACATAGCCAAATTGGAATGGAAAATGTATTTTTAAAAAACAAACATTAAATGCCTGGGTAAAAGAGTCAATGACAGTGTGCTGCGGGTTTAATTTCCAAAATGAAATGTTCTTATTGTCAAGTACCACAGAAAATTCCACTGAAATCACTGATATGTATGCATATGTAACAGAGAGCTGACTGCATCTTTAATGATGAACTAACTATTGGGATTCAATTTTTATGAGAAATTGACACAAGCTATAGGGGGCTAGAAAAGGAAAATCCAATATTTATTAAGTACAAGAAATAAGAGCATAAGTAATAGCCTTAGCAAATCATTCTGCAATGATTTAGCGTAGGCTCATTTCTGGCAGAGTTTTGCTAAGCATTCTTGTTCAGCTTTGCTCTAGTGTGTTAAAACCTACACACAAGCAACTTAAAATATTTATGAAGGACGAAATGGAGAAAACAGCAGAGGCAGTTGACAGATACTGTGGCTGTTTGGTGTTTTCAGATAGCAGGTATTCCATAGCCTTTCATAGAAGACAGAAACCAGCAAAGAAACCTGCAGTTAGCCAAAGTCATGTTAACACTAATCTCCTGTGTTTACTACACTTCACAATACAACTTTACTAGATGCCTGCAGCCAAGGAATTCGCTTAATCAGTATATGAAACTCAACATCCGCCTCCCGCTTCCTCTTCTTCTTGCCCCTCATTGGTCCCAAAGGGTTATTAGGATTACAATGCTGCACTGACAGCACACGCTGCAACTGATTTCCCTTTAAGCAACTCACAAGGAAGGAGCAGAGTTCTCAGGGTCTAGGTTATAGATCTGACAACTGCTACACCCCAGACCAGGGCAATTAAGTAAAATCCAACATGTATTTGATACAGCTCTGCAATGGCAATTACAACATCACTAGACACATTAAAACGAAGACTGCTTTCTGCCCCGCCCCCTTTCCCAGAGTCCCACCCTTTCTGCAGCAGCTTGTTTCTTAAAGGTTCTTTCACCAGGCCTGGCCCAACCATAAGATAAGGCAAGGTGATGGCCTCAGGTGGCAGGATCAACAGGGGCAGGAGATCATTTAACTTAAAGTATGAGCTTATATTGGGCAGGGGTACCTTTACCTTTACCTATGAGCTTATATTGCATTTTTTGTTTTTGTTTTTTCATTAAAGAATTGCAAACATGCAGTGTCTACATGTATATATACACCAGGTGTTTTTATTGTAATTCTTTGTGTTTATATATGTTTATATATGTATATCGCTTTATTGCAGAGGGTTGGACTAGATGATCCATGTGGTCCTTTCCAAATCTATGATTCTATGACCTAATGCTCAATTTTTTTTAAAAAAAAAACATTCCTTTTTCTATGGTTTAGCAACTCTTTGTTTTTATCTGTAAGCTGCGTTGAGTCCCTTCATGGAAAAAGACAAGGTATTTCTGTACAGTGGTACCTCGGTTTTCAAACATAATCTGTTCCAGAAGACCGTTCAAGTTCTGAAACGTTTGAAAAACTGAAAACCCAACAGCCGAAAGCTAGGCCTCAGGATCTTGCACTCAGCGTGGCATGTCCAACTTCCGAGTTGTGTTTGAAAACCGAAGCATTTACTTCCGGGTTTACGGCATTCGAAAACCGAAATGTTTGTCAACAGAGACGTTCGAAAACCTATGTATGTATGTACAAATGATATTATCTTTGCTTCAAGGTTTTGCTGGAGCAAAATACGCCATAAGCAAGTCATTAACCCTGGCCCCATAAAGTCAGAGTAATAGCAACCAACCTCACAACTGAAGCTTATTTGCAGAACAAATGTTAAAACACCTTATAGCTTTAAGAATACCACATTATGCATTAAAGAATTGTGTGTAATACCACAAATGTTGATCTACTATAATTTACAACAATAACCAAAATAAGTCTTTTTGTGCAATCCTCAAACAACTTGTATTAGTAATAAAAAATAACTAGAATGTAGTTCTGAGGAGTGGGGACACTTACCTAGATCAGGTAGTAACACATATGCATGAATGTCTTGTGTGCATGGAAGCACAAGTCATTTCAACTGAGGCAGCCTATCTACAAAGCATATGAGGTACCTCTGTTGAAATGAATGGAGTTTATGCAACTGTAACACAATGCTTTATCAGGTTTCAGAGCTATAGCTAATTTATGGCTTAATCATATATATTTTATAATTGGCTGTGCAACCCAATGAACAACAGTTCAGGACAAGGAAAAAAACCATGGATATAGAGAAAGCATCTTTCTCCTTTACCTTGTGTGGTGATCTGCTTGAACTGGAAATGCATTTTATATAAATACACTTAGTTTCTTAAAAAATAAATTTAAAGCAAATATTTGGTAGACTTGTATAAATGCAGCAAGGCCCTCAAAAAGAATGTTTGAAAATCAAAAACTAAAAACAAATCCCCTTCTCACACTTTCTTCCCTCAAATTTGTCAGGAAGGTGGCAGAGGCTGATATTAAATGTAGGTCCACATACTACAAACTCAGCCTCCCAAGAAACTGTGAAAGGCATAAGTCATCTTAATAGAATTTGGAGTTTTATATCATAGTATTATCCCAATAAAATGGATCTTTTTTTAATAAGTCCTGTCCTGAATCTGATTGTTTAAGAGAGACGGTTACAGTCCTTTATGTTTTATATAGTAACAATCTGCAGGAAGGTGGTGTGTGCAGTTCACTTCAAGGCCAGGCTGAAGATTTATGGAGCTGATGGCACATAGACCCTAAATTAGGTTTCACAACTGCAGTGTGATTTGTTTTTTACCATGCAAGAAGATTCATTTCTAAAGAACATCCTACAGTTTTCAAAGTCACCATCACAATTAAGGTTCTGTTGATAGAAGAGGAGAGCTTTCGTTTCAAATTCTGGGAGCATGTTGGCAGGAGAATCTGTTGTCCGTATCTCAAGAAGCACACCCACTATCTTTTTAGCAGTGCTTCTGTTATTCAAATTGATTGTGAAGCGCTACCAGACTGTGCACTAAAGTTCAATATCAATAAAGTTATCATTACCTCCAACAATCTTTAAATGCAATTATTTATCATTATATTGTCTTTACTTAAGTGAAATTGTCAGATTCAGAATAAAAGCTGGTTCCATGTGCCTTAGCAAATTAAATCATAAAATAATTGATTGTATGTAGTAATGTTTGTTATATATACAATAACAAATATTGTTATATATTGTTTCTGCACAGAGATTTTTCTCTCTAGGAATCACCACATATATATGCCACAGATTAATGGTATGTTTCTAAATCCCTGTTGGAGATAAAGGTTGCCTAGTGTGATATGATAGCAAATTCTAGAACACACACAACTCTCCCGTTACAGGAAATTTGTAGTTGTAGACTGTAGTTGTAGACAAATTCAGTGATTCTTGTCTACCATTACTCAGCTTCTCACTGAGGAAATCTAGATAAGCTTTCCAAGAACCCAGGTTTCCCACAACTCAATCTGAAAATTATGGTTATAATTCAAATATAACTGAGCAGAATCTACATATGCAATATATGCATTGAATGTAACTATAATTTTACCATAGTCAAACTTGTAAGCATTTAATGGCCTTTTTTCCCTTATAATTTTTATTCCCCAAACTACCATGTAAGGCTTTTAAGAAAACCTGTCATCATTATTTTGCAAATATTTAATTTTCTACAATAAATATGTACCCTTTTCCTGATTTTAAGATGAGGCATTCATACTGAAAGTTCCACCCTGCACTTCCGCGTAGGTTAGTAGTAATTTCATGGCTCACATATTTTCAAAGAATCGTAGCGTCTCAGCAACCACCTATATTGAGCTTGTATCAAGGTGTACAGCATAAATACATGGTGCTTTGTGTATGGTACTGCTTCATGTCAGTTCCAACTCAGGAACACCTTAATTACGGTAAATTCTGCATGTTTTTTTACTACTGGTTTAGTTTTTTTGAATGGCATTTGGATGTGGACATCTTTTTCCCTAGATTTCTCTCATACAAAGCTTTACCACACTTATGACAAAGTGTGAGAGCCAGTGTGATAGATTGTTAGAAATCAACCAATAAGATTTGGGGCAAAGACAGATCTAACGTTTTCAAAAGAAGACTGTGTGGATTCCTGGTCTGCTATTTGTGTCCATCTTCCTCAGAGCACCATAGTTTTATATGCCAAATACTCATTCTATCAAGTTATCATTTATTTATTCATTTGGTATGCTTATATCCTGTTCTATAACCCCAAGAGGCCTCAAAGCAGCTGAGAAAAGTTTTGCACAATACAATATTCAGGTAGCACTATATCACGAACAGGAAGAAACACTTTGTCCATCTGGTACCAGGATCATTAAGTAAAACGATTGTTTGAATATTCTGACCTGTTCATCATTAAACAGATAGCATTATAGGGGCTTCACAACCACAAGAAGTCTACGCATATAGCCTGCCATTTTGCAGGTGTCCTCACTCAACATGTGAACATCAGGAGTGGAGCAGGAATGCCACCTGGCCCTCCCCCTTGTATTCATGGAACTCCTTTGTATGAGTAATGCCTCAGAATGTATGTTTGGAAGGGCAATAGGTTGTTATGCTTGAAAACACATGCACATCAATATTTTGCTGCACTTGGAAAATGCTAACATGTGACAGAGAAGGCAAGGAGTTTGGAACCTAAGTTTTGCTAGTGGTTTCTCGAGAGAGCAGAAATGTGTTTTGTGCTATTATTGCACCAGAGGATATCACAGCGGATTGGAGCTTATATTGGGAGTTTATGGAGGAGAAAGACTATGGGTGGGAACATCAGTTTAGATTTTTCTTTTTCTTTTTTTCAGTTTTAAGATCAGTTCACCACATTCTGCATCAGTTTCTCTTTTTATTTAAAAAGAGAAAATTCACCAGCATTTACATGTGCATTTCGCCCTGTATACATTTTTCTCTATGAATTTTTGCTGAATGCACACATTTTTGCAACCAGCTTCCCATAATGAAATGCATTTGTTATTTTCACCAATGTGTTCATTTTTGGTGATACTTTGGTTGGAAAATACATGGAGAATACCAGTTAATCCATAAGTCCCAAATGTGTGGGAAACTACGAAAGAAAAACGGCTGACTGCCTGAATTCAAAAAGCATGCAGGGCTTTATATACTCTCTAGTCCAAAGAGCTCTCAGGAGAGTTTAAAACAGAAATGCATGCAGCATTTGCAAAGTATGGGAAATATTGTTTGTTAGACCTTTAAATTAAGGTTACCAGACATCCCTGTTTCCCAGGTACAGTCCCCGGATTTACAAATCAGTCCCCATACAAAATCCATTGAAGTTGAAAAGTGTCCCCGGATTCATTGAAAAAAATATGGTAATCTTACTTTAAATGTCCTAGTATCAAGCACTCGCAAGTGCTCCCCCCTCACCTCTACTCCTCTGAGAGTGAAGAGAATACAACTTTAAGTAAGTTAAAATGCTTTACTTACAGTAATCAGAGTCTCACTCATGCATCATTCAATGCTGCAGCAGAAACAACACAGGTAAAGTATCATTGGTTACAAAATACAGAAGTTAGTCTTAAACACACAGTCTAAGTTTGGACCCCCAGTGGGAGGTCATGACCAATCTGAGCCTTCTCTAGCAATTAAGAACTCTGTGATCCTTAACCTCTTACTTACTAGCAATTAGGAACAGTCATGTTTGGCTGCCTTAATCTCCCAAAACTTTTCCCTAATATGCATTTTGTACACAAATTTGAGAAATACGGGGTTTTTTTAAAAAAAAGGTGTGCAAATTTTGAAGGTCTTTAGTGCCTTAGTTGACATATTGGTTCACTGAAACATGCAGGGACATGCAGATTTTGAAGGTCAGCTGCTCTTAGGCTTGCAATAAAATGAGATCCAAACTGAATTTCCCTAGCATCCCTCCTTAAAGTTAGGGTTCACAAATGATAGCCCTTTTTAAGAATGGCAACATGGAACCACAACCCATGTGTCTTTCAGAAGTACTCTAATTTCTGAAAGTCACTAGAAAGATAATGCCCTGCCTAACAGAAGGTTGGGAGGAGATTTAATTTGAAAGGTGGAAAAAAAAAAAGAGATTACGACTCATTTGAGAAAAAATGAAGAAGTTGAGCACATGGGACTAAAGCATATGAAACTTCACAGGACAGCCTGGCCTCATCCAAGTGCCTTTTTATAAGTCATGAAGGTTGCTTCATTCCTGTAGTCCTGATTGATTTATTAACGCCTTGATTTTCAATTTATATTTTATTACTGATGTGAAGGAGTAGCATGTTTTTTTTAAAAAAAATCCCCCAACACACTAAACAGTATTTTGCAATTTTCTTATCATAGCTGTGACTGGGAAGGCCAGGCATATTTTATAAACATCACCCATCTGGCTAGAAGGTTTCAGTATTGCTCCTACCACCAGAACCTTCTTGAGAGTCAGGCTTTTTGAGTATCTAACCAGTAGTGACGTATGAAGTGAGAGCTGGACCATAAAGAAAGCTGATCACTGAAGAATTGATGCTTTTGAATGATGGTGCTGGGGGAGACTCTTGAGAGTCCCATAGACTGCAAGAAGATCAAACCTATCGATTCTTAAGGAAATCAGCCCTGAGTGCTCACTGGAAGGACAGATCCTGAAGCTTAGGCTCTAGTACTTTGGCCACCTCATGAGAAGAGAAGACTCCCTGGAAAAGACCCTGATGTTGGACAGTGTTCTCGAAGCTACCAGCATGAGTTTGAGTGCCTGGTGTGCTCTGGTCCATGGGGTCACAAAGAGTCGGACATGACTAGACAACTAAACAACAACAACAAACATGCACAACCGGCTTTACCAGATCCTTTTGCACTATGGTGCCAACAAATTGCTCCAGTTCTTGTCTCTCAGTCTGAATAACCATGTATGAAGTACATTGAGAAATGAGTTGCAAGGCAGCTCCCCAGAAAGGGCTGAGTGTCATGTAATTTTTCTAAGGAAGAAGAAGAAGAAGAAGAAGAAGAAGAAGAAGAAGAAGAAGAAGAAGAAGAGTAGTAGTAGTAGTAGTAGTAGTAGTTTGGACTTGATATCCCGCCTTTCACTCCCCTTAAGGAGTCTCAAAGTGACTAATGATCTCCTTTCCCTTCCTCCCCCACAACAAACACTCTGTGAGGTTAGTGAGGCTGAGAGACTTCAGGGAAGTGTGACTAGCCCAAGGTCATCCAGCAGCTGCTTGTGGAGGAGCAGGGACACGAACCTGGTTCACCAGATTACAAGTCCACCGCTCTTAACCACTACACCATGCTGGCAGAGAGTAGACAAAGCTGGGAAGGTAGTTCAGAAGGACTGAATTCAGCTTCCTGAGAATCTAACCTTCCAACCCCCATCTTTTTAAAACAAAAACAAAAATGTTTTTATCTTTTAGTACTGTAAAAGTCACACTATGTGGTTGTAGGTTTGTGGGCACTTCCAGCTAGAAATTCAGAAACCAGAGGCGTATTATGAAGGATTTTTGTGTTCTGGACAACATTGTTTCTCCCAGGGAACAGCAGATGTAGAATATATTATGCAAAATAAGATAAATTATACAAAATTGTTGGATTTGAAACATTTATACATGCTTCAGATTCAAACATTTGTTGGTACAGGACTTAGATTACCTGGGTACAGAATGCTAAGTTATTTCTTTGTCCTGGGGTAAAGAATCTAGAGGTTTGGGGACTGTGCTCAGTGAAGATGTTACGCTGCTGAGTACTATAGGCCAAATCCTGGCTGCTTTCATTTTCATTCCTGTAACTAGTACTGCCCACATAACTCATATTTGTATAAGCCTAATGAAGGCTTGGCGCTCTTCTTAGAATGTTTATGCAAAAAAATATAAATCAGACTCGCCTGACGCTATAGGCTATACCAAATTTTAAATTTGTGTCAATGTGCTATATTGCATTGCCTTGATATTTAAGCACAGTGCTAAAAATGGTCAACAGTTCAAGCTATCTTGTTGGAACCAGACAATCCACAACAGTATGTTATCTAACCTGCTTTTAAAATGCAGTTCAATATTATTGAACTACCTTCAGTTGATGTTGGTGTGGTTTATATTTTATTTTATGTAAGCATTTTTTGCCACTTTTCAGCTCCAGTGAGAAAGCCCTGTCATGTTTTCTTAGGGGCCACTGTTGAGAAAGCTGTTCCCACTTTCAGCAGGGGTGAATTTGCCTCACTTCTTCTTTTGGGAAGAATGTGTGCGCTGGTTTCACCCATGGGGATCAAAGGAGCGTTAATCCCCCAATCAGTGAGAGGCAAGAGCATAGCCTTTTAATTTCTTCCCCACTGAACTTTCTTCTTTTTTCACAGCTCCCGCCCTCACTCACTCCCTCTACCATTTTACTTATCACCCTAGAGAGACCTAGTAGGAATTTTAGGGACAGCTTCTGAGTAGCTTTTGGAATGCCTTTTATTTTTTTTATTTTTTTACATTTGGGTTCTTTGCTTACCCTTCACATTTTGTTTATTATCTGTTTGGCATTGTGTGGGCAGGTAATGGAATTAAAATCCTAACAGGCATTATTGGGCTAAGTTACAACTAAGTAACTTTCTTTTTATGATTTATGATTTATTGTACACATACAAATTAAGCACAAATACTAAAGAGAAAGAAAGAAGGGGGGAAAGGGGAGAGAGAGAAAGATACACACCCACAATACATGCCATATATACAATACCCACAAAAATTACACCTATGTGACTTCCCTCCACCAGTACTCAACATTCTTTATGCTTAAGTGTCATGTTAATTTTGTGTCTTTTAAATGTTGCTCTATAAATAATTGATTTACTTATTTTGTCTCCTTGTTTTGTTTACAAACTTAGTCTATGCATATCAACATATTGTCTTTGGAACAGTGTTTTTTCATATACTCTTCAAAACATTGCCATTCAAATCTTAATTTCTGTTTTGTCTGGTGTCTTATGGCTGCCATTAACTTCGCCAATTCTATAAAATCACATCATTTACTTATCCAATCTTCCTTTGTTGGGATAGTATCCCCTTTCCAATTTTTAGCCAGTAGTAGTCTGGCTGTGGCTGTAGCATATAGAAATAGCCTTTTCTTATCCTGAGCAAGTTTCCTAAATGAGTAACTTTCCACAGTCTACATCTTGGTGGAGGGAGGCTCTTTCAGGGTTCCTTTTCACATATTGATGACTGGATAGCAGGGCTTGGGTGTACCTGTTGAGCTCACATACCCAAGGTACACTTAGCAAAGAGGCAGAATTTTTCCCAGTCCTTTGCCGAAGAGCCACAGAATGTGTCCATTTATATGCCCAGGGGATTTTGAGGGACACTTCTCTCAGAGAAGTTAAATTAACTTGCATGCAATTACAGAATTGGTGATTGGTTGCAGATCTTCTGTTTGTTGTATTTGGTCAATGTGAACTTTCCAGCAGTGCTTCTTCCAGGGTGTGTTGGTAAGGCTCTGCTGTGCTTGCTCACCAGACACCAGACCCTGCCCAGAAAATCTGAATTGACCATCAGAATCATATAGGAGCAAGATCCAAACAATATCCAGGTTCAAAGCAAATAACCAGCTTTTTTTAAATAGCTTGTTGGTCAATACCAAATTGAGAAGGGGCAGAGAAACTAAGAACCACATGTTGTTCACTGAGTAATTAAGACTTCTTTGATAATTTGTATTAATGTTTTGGTGCAAGGGATAAAACATCAAACAAAGCTGTGACTATTTCCCCCTTCCCAGTATACACTCTTTCTATATTACTGTGAGTTTGTCATGACCTTTAGGTAGAACAATAAACTTATGAACTGAGCTGATTACTGTGCATTGGTGGTAGGCAGGGGGTAAGTTAACCTTTTTGGGTGTTTTTTCTTAAATTTATTCAACATGCCATACCGGCTCCCTTGATGTGAAACACTGCTCTCCACGAACATGTAATTTGTAGGCAAGAGAATACCGGATTCAGGTAATTTAAATGAGAAAGTAGCATAGCTCCTTCTTTTGTTCCCATTAATCAGAGAAGTGTGTAACATGCAGGGTGTAAATAATGGCAGAATTAGAAGCCTTTGATCTCTAATTACATTATGTGAAGTTGTGTATGAATAAAACATAACAGAATGTTGACATAATTTGTAGCAGACATTAATTGTTCTCCCTCTCAACTGGCTGATCAGTGCTGCAATTTTTGAGGGGTTAATTAATTAAGTCAAGTTAGATCACTTTCCTTAGACTCTACAAAATTCAGATTACAACATGTAGCTTGATCATATTCAGCACCATTACCGTAAGCCCATTGCATGAATTGAGAAATCCTGCTAATTTAAAATAATAAATTTCTCACAACCAGTGAGGAGTGAACCATTTAGAAAATGTACATAACAAGTAATGTCAGATGAACATTTTGCAAATGAGATTCATGGATAGTGATTAGTAGGAAATGTGACTCCACAGAGCTGGCACATTTCCAGGCACATTAGTTAAATTATTTTCTTCATGACTTAAGCTATAGAAGAATTTCTAAATCTACTTTTATACTGTATCAACAATTGTAGGTCTGGCTCAGAGTTTTCAAAAGATTCATGTCTAAATTTAAGATCTCTTGACTTGTTTTATCCCAGTGAAATTGTTAATATACCTTGACCATGGACAATAAAGAAAATAAAATGACTGCTTAGAATCTCTGAAAATCCAGACATTGTTGACCAGATTTTTTAACATGGTGGGTTAGGGGGAGATTGCTTGACCTAGACATACTATGAATGACATTGTGCTCATGTGATTCCCCTCCCCTCCTCTGGTATGGCTGTGAGGACATAGGAAGTTTCTGTTTCATTTTCTTTTAACATGTATTTAGTTTGCAACCAAATCCTAAACTCGGGTTAATTTTTAACTATGATTTATTGAAATGAGCCAGTTTCATATGCCATAGCTTGAAGGTCGCTAGTTTCAGTAAACCTTAATTAAGCCTAAGCACAATTTATCTAGGTTCAGCTGTAAAGCTAAACTGTGCACTGGCTTCAGACAAATCCAATATTTCAAACTGAATTGGGACAATTTCAGTGGATTCAGGATTTGCTCAAAACAAATCTGGTCCTACTCTGGGTCTGTCAAAAGTGGTGAATGCATGTTTAATCAGAGTTTTAAATGCTAATTTAACATACAGATTGTGGTAAGGTGGGATGGGGTAGAAGATACTGGCAGAGACTGCCTCCTCCCTCCTCTCTTCACCATTTAAAACCCTTATTAAACATGCAGTGAGGAGATGGAAGAAAGCAGATGATGAAGGTGAGAGACTCTCCTTGAGCTGAATGCATTTTTAGTTAATTGATTAAACTTAGGCCTGTGCAAGGCCCCTGATTCAGTTGAAGGACTGGATTGGGTTGAGTCTAGGTCACCCCGGGTTGTACTGGACCCAATCCAAGGTGCTACATCTAATCATTAGGTATGCACAGCCCTAGGTTAGTTAAAAATAGAAGCAAAATCTTTTTATTCTCTTCACGGTTGCGCCAAAGAACCAGAGAAGTGAAGGAAGCACATGAGCTCAAAGCTCATTCATGTTAACAGTAAGGCAAAGTTTATGATGGCATCAAAACAAGGCCATAAAGTTAGTTCCAGCGGTTTACTGTTCTACATATTTCTTTCAGTAAGTGTTCCATAGATAATTCTGCAAAGGATTCAGTTATCTTGTAGCAAACAAAAAAAAGTATCAGTCCTCGGTAATTTAAGTTGTTCTTCAGGCAGTACCAATGGAGTCGTTTGTGTGGCAGGAACTGACTGAGGGAACAAAGGGCTTCTTATAGTTTTGAATTAAAAGAGATGTGAGGTAAACCTAAATTGGGCCAAAGATCAGGGCCTGGATGCCAGAATTGTCTTCCATTTGTGGTTGCTTCTCATTTTAAAGATAGCTACCATTAGGGGTGGGCTGCTTTCATTTAACATCAGGGTTTGGCTACATTGGGGGGAGGGAGGGCAGGTAAGCAAGACCACCCCACTCTGCTTCATCCCACCCTTTCAGCTGCTGCTGCTCTAACCTAAACCTTTACACCAGCTGAAACCTCTAATGATTAGTTTCTTGGGCAGATTGTGATCATTACTTAGAGTTGATTCAGGTCTGTCTGGTACCTATCTCTATATGCCTTTTTCTCATGGTTAATCCTTTAACTCTCCAAAATCACCTAACTGTTTTTTTAGCTCTTAACTCTGACCAAAATATTCCAAAGCCCCCCCCCCATCTGTTTCTGACAACAAATGCAAAAGTGGTTCCTTTTTATTAACTCATTACTCTGTGGTAGGCAGTGCTCCTAAAATTTTGCAACCACAGCCTCATAAATGGCTCTTTCTTTAGAGGATGACTCAAAGGAGTTATAAGCACTTAACACAAAGAGATTCAGCAATATTTGGTGAGAGAGATATCTTCTGCTGATCTGGCTTCTCAGCTGTCTGACTGACTCTCAACAACAGCTGCATTTCCAGCTTAAACCTTTTTCAGTCCTCAGCAACAATCTTTCCAGGAGAAAAAGAGCTGCTAAATATTCCATAATTGCAATGCTTTTGATCCAGATGATCCCATGGATACAAAGTGCTTCTGCATGTAATTGCTCAGGGGAATAGATAGGAAAGGGGGAGAAATTCGTTTTGTTCACTTTTTACAAAATTCACACTTCCCAAACCTATACACCAACTGAAGCACAGCTTTCCTTTCAAACTGAAACACCTCCAAATTTTGCAGTGTAGTTCTCCAGTCATAGAATGCTACAAAATGCATACATTAATGAAAAGTACATGCAAAAGTATATATAACTGCATGACAGATAATCTGTTAATGCTGTTACAAGTTTGAGGCCTGGATCTGTCTTCCACCATGCTCAGGATCCTACAAATAGGCCAGATGTCTGAAATGAGTCATGGATGCATGAAGTAGTCTTTAGAAAGGCAATCAAAAGGGTTATGGTGCAACAGTTTCAAGTAGTCTTGGTTGAAACTGATTATCTTGAACCATTCCAATCTGGGTTCAGGTCTGTTTATGGGACTAAATCAGCCTTGGTAACCTTTATCAAGAGGAATGTAAATCTGTTATTCTTTATCTCCCAGCAGATTTTGATACCATTAGATATGATATCCTCCTGCTCTGAATCTGTGAGATGGGCATTGGTGACACTGTTTTACAGTGGTTCTGGTCCTATGCAGGACCACTTTCAGAGAATACAATTGAGTGATTATCTCTCAGTCCTCTGGTGGTGCTGTGAGGTACCATCCTGTCCCCAATGTTTTTTAACATCTGCATTAAACTGTTTTGAGTGATCATTTGGAAACTTGAGGCAAGGGTTACCAGTATGCTAAGGATATGTAGCTCTATTTTTCTGTAATATCTAAATCAGGAGATGTCATACAAGCCCTGGACTAGTGCCTGGACTCTGTGAGGGGCTGGATTTGGACCAACAAACTGACTCTGATTCCTGACATGATGGAAGCACCATGGGTACATGATTCCAAGCCCAGACTGTAGGTCAATTGCCTGCTTCAGATGCTTCAGATGAGGTCATGAAAGAGCAGGTTCATGCTGTTGGATCCATCTCTGACACTACACTGGCTGCCAATTAGCTACTGGGCTAAGTTCAAGGTGTTGGTACTGGTGCCCAAACCTTACACATCTTGGGGCCAGGATAACTAAAAGATAATATCATCCATTATATACCCAGTCAATTACTGTACTCTGCAGGAGAGGGAATTCTGCAGATGCCACCATACCAGGAGGTTTGTTCCATGAAATGTTGGAATGGGGCCTTTAGTATGGTGGCCCCTTCCTTATGGAATTCCTTCCTATTGCATATCAAAGAGGCACCATCTCTGTTGTTGTTTTTTGGTGTCTGCCTTCTATGTGGAGATTTTTGTCCCAGTTTGTATCTGTACTGGATTTGAAATTGGCTTTTAAAAAAGTTTTTGTTGAGAAATTGCTTCAAGATGCTTCATAGGAAGTGATTCACAAATAACAGAAAGTAATACGATATGGGAAAGATGTGAGTCTGCTGCTTAGCATTAAAGCATGAAGTATATTTATGCGCCAGCACATGCAAACTATTGGGAAATACAATCTGAATATACACCAGTATCTTCCCTGGTTCTCTTGGCTGTACTTCTACCATGGGTTAAAATAGTGTAGTCTTCAAGGTGAATGAAGGAGCCTAACTTTTGTAAGTTGCCGAGTACGCATTAAATTGTTCATAATGCATTTTAAAAAATAGCTTCCCCAAACCATCATTCTTAAGCTACAGAAATACTGCAGATAAATCCCCTGATATAAAATGAGATTAAAGGGTTTGAACTATTCTCTTGCATCTTATTCATGAAATAAAGATGAAAACTAATCTAAATCAGCAATTGCCGACAGATTGTTAATTCAACAAAACACACCAAGACCTTTTAAATCTTTCAGTAAATTCGCTACTGTTAGAATCTTTTGATGACAAATTGTCATAAACAACACAAAAACTAGATTAATGACTCTTTCTTAGAACATTGTCAAGTATGTGATAACGTTACACCCTTTTAACAACCCCAGAATCTGAGTTCACTGTGAACATAAAGGTATATGGAACATCTAAAACTTTGTTCCTGCAGCCTTTAAAATGCCAGCAATGACTTAAAATGCCTTTTGCTTGTAAACAGTGTTATGCTGGATGCTGTAAATCTTTTCGGCTTATGTGCTGATGTGTTTCTCGGTAAACAAATGTACGTGGCAGAAACAGCTTAGAATTGGGGTGGTAGTGGTTTAATAGTAAGTACCTGAAACAAAAGATTTCAAAGCACCAAATGAAATCTTGATTAAATGCTCAGACTGATTTTAGTCATCAAAATCTAGAAGGCTTAGATTAAGAAAAACCCAAACTTTTCCAGTACCTTAAATATAATCAAGTTCATTTTGAAGAAATTGCTGCTGGAGTCTCAGAGGGATATTACAAATAGAGAAACTCTGGTATGCGCTATTGGTGGTGATGAATCTCTGACTTCTCCAAATTGATCAGTCGTTCATAAAAGCATTCTCCAACCATCTTTCACTGTCTTTCCCCATGCTGCTGAGTGGAACTGATGACTGAGAGCACACCTTTAAAAGGGCTGGAAGTTAATCAAGTATCAATGGAGGAGTGGGCTGAGAAGGGAAAGGTGTGTGTCCTAGGTAGCCTGCCCTCCTACCCAGCCATTCCCAGACTTTAAGCAGGCTCTATATATCAGATGTGGAGGTTCAATCCAAGGTTTATTCTAATATGCAGCTAGACATATTTTGTGCAGTGTGAGATTCTTTTTTCTGCAATTGGGACTATGGGATTTAATAAGGAGCTAGATAGTTTCTTTAAAAAAAGCAATGGATGAAAAAAGATAAAAAGAAATTGAAAATGAAGATGCATATTGGTTCCATCATAACCTTATATTACTAGTATAGTATGGAACTAATTTCTTGACTACTCAAAGGCATTTATTGACTCACGTTGAAAAACCTAATATGGAGGATTGATATACAATCATTACATACCAAAACAAACAAATATTATACAGTAGTGCCATAGTGCTTTCTTTCACATTATGCTGAACATGTTAAAATTTATTTTGTTTCAGTGTGTGGTGGGAGATCAGCTTCATAGTTGTGCTCTGTAGAAGAAAGGAGTCTAAGTTAACCAACTACAAGTTAAGGAAGACAGATAATCTCTTCCCTCAAATAATTGAGGAGGGGGCTATCTCCTTATTCTTTTCAAGGCACCTCTATTTTTCTTGCTCCCTCATTTTTTTATTATTTCTCCAAATTTTCTGTCTTTCCTACATTCTTTGCTATTTTCTTCCTTTCTTCCTGTATCTTTATTTATCCATTCTTCTCTTCTCTTCCCTCTTTCACATTCTTCCTCTTCTTGGTTACAAAAAGTTTGGTGGTGGGTCATATGCTGTCTGCTTGTGCGGTGCATGAGGGGAAGCTGAGAATAAAACCCTGCTTAAATCCTGTATGGTATGAGTGACAAACAGATTACCTATGCAGTTCCATTTCCTGCCTATGACTCACATGCTGCAGAAGGTTAGCAGAAAGCTTTGAATATCTAACACACACACACTCCCCCCCAACCTCCTTCTCCTCCTCCACAACACCATTTGCACTTCCAGTTTCCTTCTTTGCATGCCTGAGGTAGTGTTAAATAGCAAATCAGCAAGTCAGAAAAAATACTGGGTGTTTTTTTTGGTTATTGTTTTTTGCCTTTTACACCCATGTAGTAAACTACAATGGAAATATAACTGGAGATAGCTAACAAAAGAAAAGCCTGTATTCCAAATATGTAGGTGGTGTGACATTTAATGTATGTTCCACTTATATGTTTCTGGGGAAGAAAACAAAATGGAAAGGTACTATATCAGTTAATTTTGAGAAGGAATGAGACAGAAATGAGACTGAATCATACCTTCCAAGGGGGCAGAAGCATTGCTGGAGCAGGCTAGGGACCTACTGGTTTTTGGTCAGTTCCTGACTGACAGAATCGAGGAACTAGGCCCAAACTAACAAAATGAATTTCAAGTGGGACAAATGTAAGGTTCTGCTCTTAGGCAGGAAGAACCAGCTGCACAAATATAAGAATGGGGACACTTGGTTTCCAATATGGCATGTGAAGAGGAGCTAGGGGTCTTGGTTGACCACAAGCTTCAAATGAGTCAACATTGTGATGCAGCTGCAATGCTATTCTAGGTGTCAGTATAGTGTCCCGATCAGGGAAAGTAATAGTCCCACTCTGTTCTGCCTTGGACAGGCAACACCTGGAGTACTGTGTACAGTTCTGGGCACCATAATTTAAGAAGGATATTAACCAGCTGGAAAGTGTGCAGAGGAGGGCGACCAAGGTGATAGTCTGTAAACCAAATCTTATGAGGAACAGTTTGCAGGACAATGGATGTGGTGGTCAGCCGTAGATTAAGTGGTGGAGCACGAATGCTTACCCAAATTCTCAACAGGTGAGCTGCTGCTGCTGCTTACTGGGAACAGGGAGTGGGAGGCAATGCAGCATCTGCCAAGCCAAAAGTGGCCAGAAATCAATAATTACAGACCCCAGCAGTATGAACTGTTGTGTCAAATCCTGTGACATTCTGCATTGCATTTTTATCAGATTGCACACAGACACTCTGTGAAAACTTGCAGGTACGATAATAAATAAAACCTGTCAAATTCTATTTCAAACGTACCATTTGCAAAAAGAAGAAGAAGAAGAAGAAGAAGAAGAAGTGTGATATTACTTTAAACCTAACTTTACAGTGAATACATTAAATTTCTGCTGAATTTAAGTAACTCTTAGACTCCAGTGACATTATAATAATAGCAAAGAAGTACGTTTATTCACCATAGTGTTGTTCCAGAACTTGTGGATGACCAAATGCATAGAGGATGATAAAAGATAGCGCTACAAAGGCTGGTACTTTATCCTTTTGTATTCCAAACACACTATACATCACATCCAGCTATAAAATCTTTCTTTCTTTTTGGCTCGTAGCTACTGAGAATTCATCGAATGCACAAGGAATATATAAAAAATATGTTGATTAAGAGAATAAGAATTAGAGCTGAGCTGACATTTCTCCAAGGACATTTTTCTTTTTCTCATCCCCTAGAAAAAGAAGGACACTTTGCAGAACTTTCTCTGAATATTCTCTGGAGAAATTTGTTGAGTTTTCTCCAAAACCTGGCAGGGGGGGGGAGGCTAGTTCTCATAGTTTTTCTCCTCTTCCCTCAATACTACTGAATGACACTAAGTTTGGAGCATTATGTTGAATGCAAAATGGTGGATGGGCTGCTTGCGTACACTACTGGTAAGTCTCCTTCCTAAGAAACTGTTGAAAATTTCTCCTCCCAGTGGAGGAATTCTCTGCCAACAAATAGTGAAGCATTTCAGGGGGCCGTTTGTGCACAGCTCCAGTAAGAATCATCTTATTGAATCATACCAGGGTAGCATGCCTCAATGTTACATGGGCCAATGTTCTTATTGGAGGTTTGCAGCTGCTTCCTCTGCTTAGGTACCAAAATGAAATATAGACATATTTGATGGGGAAAGAAATTGGCAAATGTACAACTCCCAAAGATGATGCCTCAAAAAAGTTATTATCATAATAGAAAAAGAAACAAGTTTTCATGAAGATATGAAATGTTCTGCCTTGAAATTTACCCAGGGCCCAGAGGGGGTGGGGCTGGAGAAAATATGACTAGCAAATGAGTGTTTGGCCATAGTGTTAAGCAGTGTGAATTTGTAAGAGTAGAAGATAAAACTCTTCCAAATAGCAAAACATTTTTTCCTTAGATGAGTCAAAAATAAAGTTCTTTCTTACCTGATATCTAGGACAGTATAAAACTGTTATTTTTGTCAGTTTGGTTGTGCTCTGTATTAGTATGACGTTACATGAAGCCCACTACAGCAAGACTTCAGTTACTTTGATACTTCACTACTTTTCTTCTTTTTTCTTTTTAAAGAAGATTAACTAAAGACTATGGTTTATTGGAACTAGGCAACATTTATTTTTACAAATAGGACATCTAAAGAAATTATACACTGTCTTTCCTGGCTACACAATGCTCAGGTGTAATAAAATTGATGATCCCATAAAATAAAATTTATGAAACCACCGTGAATTCAATTTATTTGAATATGCTCAGTTATGTTTTTGTTTATTCCCATAGCAGATGTTTAATTTACAAACCAGGCAATTACTCCAGCTCTTCCAAACAAATAAGAGCAGATTAGTCAAACGTTCACATCAGTTTTTATGTTTATCATTAGTTTTATGATGCATCATGAATATTCAATGATAAGAAAAACTATCATTTTGGTACCTGGCAAACCTCAAGATGATGTTTTGCATCTCTAAATGCTCTTTCTTCCTCTTTGAAAAAACTATTATTATGTGTCTTTTCTCTGACTACTAGGACAGCTTTTGTACTAATGGCAGATACTCTGGGGAAGAGCTGATGGATTTTGCTTTGCATTCATAGTGCTCAAGAGTGTGTATATGTGCATGCACATATGTGTGTACACGGTGCTTTCTTTGTTTTGTGTTTTTTAATGAGCTGCATGTACTCATATCTTGGTAAAAGTGCTGTGAGAGTCAGCACAAAATGGCTGCCAGGTGCAGCAAAAAAAGAGGTCATGGTACTCTGTATTGGTGAATACCATCACAAAAGAGCACTGTATGTACATGTGTTCTTCTAGTCAGGACTCTTTTTCTACATAGAAGGTATGCCATTTACTCATGCAGCCCTCCAAAAGGCATTCTTGAGAATATAGGATTCATGAAACATAAAGAAATATACAAAGAAAAGTGCATGTTTCCTCAAAGAATGTGATCTATTTCTGATTACAGATAGGTAGCCGTGTTGGTCTGCCATAGTCAAAACAAAAAATTTTTTCCTTCCAGTAGCACCTTAAAGACCAACTAAGTTAGTTCTTGGTATGAGCTTTCGTGTGCATGCACACGAAAGAAGTGTGCATGCACACGAAAGCTCATACCAAGAACTAACTTAGTTGGTCTTTAAGGTGCTACTGGAAGGAAAAATTTTTTTATTTCTGATTAGTTTTCAAATCAGTGTTCTCCTTTGCTTCCCTGTGTGACTCTCCTATTTTCAGTTCCTGCAGGAAGGGACTATGCATGCTTTTGGAAGTGGATACTCACCATATGTCAGAGCCCCTATGGGCCAAAATGTTTAAGGCATGATTATGTTTAAGGCATGTATTCATTGAACATGTCTGAATAGCAGCTGGGCATTTAAATCAATCAACCATCATTCTATATCAACGGGGCCAGATTCAACTGAACAGTTGCACAAGCAGGAGTTATTTAAATCCTGCTAGTGTAATGACCCTTTTCCATCTCTCCTCCCCTTGTGTACCCCCAAAATAATTTCTGGTGGCTAGAATAACCACTAGAACAGTGTACAGGGTGTGGGAGGGAAGGGGAGATAGTTCTGTCTGGCATGTGGAAATGCTTGTGTTGATAGAATGATCATAATAATGTGAGACTGACAGACCCTCCAACTGTCCCTATTTTCCAGGGAAGTCCCTGATTTAGAGAAGGCATCCCAGTTTCTGATTTGATCCTGGAATGCCCCACTTTTTCTTAGGATGTCCCTATTTTCGTTGGATAAATGTCAGAGGGTATGGAGTTATCAGACCCTCAAGCCATCTGAAGGCAATCTTGTATAGGGAAGTTTTTTTTTAATGTTGAATGTTTTATTATGTCTTTATATATGTTGGAAACTCCCCAGAGTGGCTGGGACAACCCAGTAAGATGTGTGGGGTATAAATAGTAAAACTGTCATTATGGAATGGGATGTCCCTATTTTCATCGGAAAAGTGTTGGGGGGTATGCACTGAATACTTCCCGTTGCTTCCAGGCCCGCTGCTCCACAAAGGACAATGACACAATCTGGATATGAGAATAATTGCTATGACCGGCACGATCCTGCACACTAGCAGGAACTGCAGAGAATTGTTAAGTTCAGCTATAGATTCTGGGGAGCCTGGATCAATAGCTGCACCAACTTTTTGGTTTCAGGTCTCTTGTTATCTTGGATCTGCCTACTGCCTAGATGTTGCTGGACTCTAGGTACCACCAGTCCCGGCCAGCATGGTCAATGCTGGTGGAAGTTGGGAATCCAACAATATCTGAAGGACACCCGGTTAGGGAAGGCTGTGCTAGAGTTCTCAGAACCTAGTAGTAACTCTTCTTTTTCCATGTGATAAAATTATAAGGTGCTTGTTGAGGATCATGGAACTGTAGAGTAGTTGTAAGGGTTTGTGATCTAGTCCAACCCCCTGCAATGCAGGAATATTTTGCCCAGTGTAGGGCTTGAACCCATGACCCTGAGATTAAGAGTCTCATGCTGTACCAACTGAGCTATCCCTGGGAGATTGTGTGGCTGGGAGAGGATGATACAATGGCATGGGGAAACCATAGGCTGTTCATATCCTTTAGTTTTGATCTATTTGCTAGCTATGTTCACATAAGGACTTAAGAAGAGCCCTACTGGATCACATCAGTGGTCCATCTACTGCTGCATCCTGCTCTTACAGTGGCCAATCAGATGCCTGCAATGGGAGGCATGCAAACAGAATCTGAGTGCCACAGCACTCTCCCATCCTGTCATTTCCATCCACTTGGTATTCAGAAACATACTGCCAGTGGAGGTTACCTTCAGTTCTTATTTATTAGCCAGGAAGTATAAAATGGCTGAACCAAAGATTTGTAACTCCTCTTCCAATCGACATTTTAAAAATGTTTTATTTCCCTTTCCTCCCTACAGGCAATAATAGGCTTACAACTATGTAAATAAATAGGCATATGTAAATGCACAAAATTATTTTTTTCCCACTCTCCCCCCCTTCTAGCACCTTGGAGGTTCAATAGTGTTAAAGGCTTCCCTGTGGGAATAAGTTCAGTTAAAAAAGCTTTCTAGTTAATGGTCTTGCATTCTGTTTTCCAATGAAAAAACAAACTTCTGTCGTTAGATGTATTTTGTAGTGTGGCATCTTTATATCTTATTCACTTGTGTTCTTTGTTTGATAACAACCAAAACAACAGCTGCTTCCTCTTCATTAGTTGTGTAAATCCCATTAGAGTCCTTGGCTTTAAAAATAGCTTTGAAGGAAAATAGATATGGTAATTATATGGATGCTGGATCTATCCCATTCTAGATATTTTGAGGGTCTGAATCTATCATTTGGTCAACTCTCGTGTGCCTGAACTTCACTTGGACCTCAGCAAACACAGATTACAGAAGGAATAGAAACAGAGGGCATGGATTATCTCTAGGATAGCTCAGTCAGTAGAGCATGAGACTCATCTCAGGATCATGGGTTTGAGCCCCAAGTCAGGCAAAAAGATTCCTGCATTTCAAGGGATTGCATTAAATGACTCTCATGGTCCCTTCCAGCTTTGTTTCTGTAATTCTGTGAAAAGTATGCAAACAGAGCAGCTTGCACAATGAAGCTTTCTCATCTCTTCTTTTCCTACTGTGTTCCCCAAAATGCCTCTTCTGAGGGTCTAGAGCAGTGTTTCCCAAACTTGGATCTCCAGCTGTTTTCAGACTACAATTCCTATCATCCCTGACCTCTGGTCTTGCTAGCTAGGGATGATGGGAGTTGTAGTCCAAAAACAGCTGGAGACCCAAGGATGGGAAACACTGGTCTAGAGACCACCAGAAAAGATATGGTATGAGATGCTGGAACCTCATTGTTTGGATTCTACTACTATTTAATTTACATTGGCATCAACCCTACTCCCCCCCCCTACACACTAAAAAAGCTTAATTCAAACTGCCAGTCATTACTTGTAAAGCCCTCTACAGTTTGTGAACAGGGCATTTAAAGGACTGCCTTCTCCCACACGATCCTGCCATTCAGTCTGTCAACAGAGATGCTGCTCCATGTCATCTCACCACCAGGAGTGGTAGCCACTTGCAATTTTGGTAAATGGTACCTGGGTGGGCTTTGGAACTCTCTCTCCTGGGACCCTTTTTGAACTCCCACTTCACAGCCTTTCTAATTATCAGTCCGAAGCATGTTGGTTTTTCAGGCCTTCGGATTGAAGGATTTTTTCTCTGCTGGTTTGCCATTATTATGAGTCTGCAGGTATATGTGTATCTTGCACATTGAGGTGGAATTGTTTTTTGCTGCTTAGCTTTTGTTGATATTAATATGCATGCTCACATTTTTGCTTTCAGACAGGTTCTAATATTGTGTGATTCATGTATTTTATTGTTCTTTTGAGCGTGTACACATACACACACCTAATTGTATTGTGATTTTAAATTGTTGTCAGCCACATCAAGTAGTGCATGGACACCAGAAAAGTAAGGTATAAAAAATTATGTAATAAAATGAGGTCACCTTTCTGTGTATGTGTGTTTTAAATCTTGATTTATCTGTATGTTCTTTTGCAAGAAATATAATGTGATGCCACTTCTGCAGCAGTATAAAGGAGAAAATGAATCACTGAAAAAGAGGACAAAGAGAGCAAAGCTTAGCATAAAGCTTGTATCTGCTAATTTATATGTATTTATGCCATTTTGAAAGAATTACTACATCTCACTATACTGGAGAAGCCTAGCTGATCTGTGTGCCTGTTCAGTCTGCTGTTCAGGTGCTGAATGTTGACAAGCATCTTCAAGGTCCTTGCTTTTTCTTATCACAGTTTGTTCTCTTTAAACCAGATTGGTCCAGACAACCGTGCAAATGCACAATTGCCTCTGCAAAGTATGGCACAAGTCTTGAACCAGGACCTCCAGTATCCAGCCTTCAGCTCCTATGCCACTAGCACTCTGGAGTCAAGTCAGGCTGCAGAGCAAAATAATGTCCTCTAGGCTGCAATACTTGGTCAAGTCCTGCAGGTGCCCCATAGCCTGACCTTGCAACTTGTCTAGAAGTTTGAGCAACTCCATTCCATTTCAGACACAAATTCTTTGCCCCCGGATTTATCTTTCCTGCAGATCAATCCATGGGTCCCTTTAATCAATGGATAGAAGACATGACAACTATTGCAGCGTATGAATGGGTAGCTTACAGACTGTATATGGACAAATATTATGATATTTGGATAGCATTTATAAAAATTATAGTAGGTTATAAATAATTGTATATGTATTTAGAACAATTACTTCATTTATACACCCATTGCATTAAATAAATATGTATAGAATTATAGCGGTGCTTTTTCTTTTTTGTATTTTTAATGCACTTTTTGCTTCTTCATGCATTGGTTTTTCACATTATTTTGTTTAACTGAAATATTTTCAATTAAAAAAAATTTCTCTCTCTACTCAGAGCCTTCAACTTGGCTTCATCACATCTGTCTAATCCAGTATTTTCTATCCAGCCTGTGTGCGACAATGTTTCCTGCCTGTCCCTCAGTTCCTGATTGCCTGAACTGGTTCTTGACCCCCAGCCTGTTACTGACCATGCCTTTTGGCTCTGGCCCATCAACCAGTCTCAGACTGGTTCCATGACAGCCAGTTCCAAACTTGACCCAAGGTCCGACATACACACATATATTCCAATTTATGTCAACTCAGATGTGACCTCCATTCTGTGTTGTTGTTGTTGTTGTTGTTGTTGTTGTTGTTGTTGTTGTTGTTCTTCTTCTTCTTCTTCTTCTTCTTCTTCTTCTTCTTCTTCTTCTTCTTCTTCTTCTTCTTCTTCTTATTTGATGTACATGCATCACCCATATAATCCTGTTCTAGGGATAAAAACACAAGATGAGTCTGCTGAATCAAGCCAGCAGATTATTGCAGCATTCTGTGCCAACCAGATGCCTATGGGAATCCTACAAGCAGGAACTAAGTGCAGTGACTCTCTTCCCCGCCTATTTCCAGCAATTGCACTCAGAGGCATACTGATTCCAACCATGGATGCATAACTGTTATGACTAGTAGCCATCCTACATGAATTTGTCTAATGCTAATTTTAAGCCTTGCAAGCTAGTAGACATCACAGCCTCTTGTGATAGTAGTTTCTATAATTTAACTATGTGTTGTGTGAATATGTAACTTCTGTTGTGAATCTGCCAGCATTCCGTTTCATTGGATGCACCTGAATTATTTAATATTTAAGGGCCTGATGAGAGAGAGAGCTCTGCTTGTGATTCTGTGGAGCATGATTAGCTTGTTGGGTAAATGCATTAAGTTCTCTGGAGAATCATATCTAAATAAAGCTTTCCGTAATCACCAACAGAGATTAGTTAATGTAACACCAGTGCAAACAGGGATGCTCCAATCCATCACCTTTCAAGAGGTGGTTTTAGTTAGTAAACACAGAATCCTTGCAAGAGGAAAATTGCTTTCTGACCACTGCTCTCAAAGGTCCCACAGTGCCACCCCTTGTAAAAAAATCTCCTCTTGCTTAAAATTTATTACAGGAAAACCCACATTGAAAATAACAGGAACACTTCACTGGAGTGCTTAAAGTTTTAATGGTCATTTGACTCTGGTACCATACAGAACAATTAGACCTGAACAATGAATTGAAAAAAGGCAAAGCCTAAAAGGTCTTCTCTTCTCGTGACTTGACTAGCTCAGATTATACCACCTGGTTGTTTTGTACAGTCTGCTGGGTGTCTTTGTGCTCCTGACTGTTTGAGGTTCTGCTCCTGATACTGAACCCACCTACTCCTGGCTTGCTCTCTTGCTGCTATCTTCACAAGCTGATTGCCAGGTGTCGTCAGCCTGTCATCCTCTCCCCATGCTGTTCCCCAGCTAGTGGCCTGTTCTGCTGACAGCTTCACAATAGCTGCCCGCTCCCTTCCTAATCTGGGCTGAGTGACAGGTATAGCTTTGCTGCCCAATTCGCCATGTATCACTAATATATTTTTCCCCAGCACACCATTTTGATGCCATTCTTTCCCCCCCTGGAATATTTGTCCATGCATTTCCTTGAGCAAAAATGACTTGGGGGGTAGGGGTGGTGAGCACAGTCCTTTTACAAAAGCCTCTGACACACTATCTTTGGTTCTTTAAAAAAAATACTTTCCATCACTCAGAAGTATCCCCCATAGAATGCAATGGGAATTTAGCCCAGGTAAATCAGTATAGGACTGCAACCTTAAAGATAATCATCATCCCGCCCTCCCACCCACTCAGCAGCTTTGCTAGTTGCCGTATGGTGCTGCTTGGTTTGGTGCTGCTGCAGTCTGGTAGGAACAACCTGCCAAACACTGAGCAGTGGGGGTTGGGCAGCTGGGACCTCCCAGATAACACACCACTGGCTTCCCTTTATGGGAAAATAGCTACTTGCCTCTCATAATGCCAGGTGGGGTAATGGGATTATCTACGGTGCTCTGGCCTTTAATTGCTGGCTGGAACCTTGCTAATTTCTTGTTTAGGTTTTACCTGCCAATGCTTGTGCTTGGAGATTCATGCAAGTTTTCCTGGTTATATTTTAATAAACATAACATTTCAGCAATACCTTCATTCCAGCTGTGGGGCAATATGCCTTAAATAAAAGATCTAATTAATGTAAAAGAATGCAGCGCTGGCATGCATTAATTTACACCTTATTTTGTCTGTTTTCGTCAATTGGTGGGTGTGACTGATATGTTAGCTTCACATTAAGGAACACAAGCCTTGAAATTAGCATTAGCCACAGCTAGAACTTTCAGCGAGCGGGGAAATGTTTAGTTTGGATTTCCAAGAGTTCTTGATTCTTTCTGACTGACAATGAATGAAATTGACACATTTGTGGCCAGAGGTACTTGTTGCCAGCTGAATCTAGCTGACAACAGTGTAGATATGGGTCACATCTATAAAAAGATCAAGCAGAAGTGAAGTATATTTGGTGTATTCCAAAGAAACTTCGTACCATGTCTGTTGAACTTCCAGCTATCACCAACAAATGTCCTGAGACTGACTAGTGTAAGACAACTTTTTCTAGCATATGTTTTACGTACCTTTTGCTAGCATATAATATCTCCCTGTAAGACGCAAAGTTGTGTTGATATTCTGGGTGGTTCACTGCACCTATTATTTGAGATAATATCTCTCTGTTCTGCTTATTGGTTCCTATACGGCCTAGGGCCCTCGTACCTACGGGACCGCCTCTCCTGGTATGCCCCACAGAGGAACTTACAGTCTTCAAATAAAAACACCTTGAAGGTCCCAGGCCACAGAGAGGTTAGGCTGGCCTCAACTAGAGCCAGGGCTTTTTTGGCTGCGGCTCCAACCTGGTGGAACGCTCTGTCACAAGAGACAAGGGCCGTGCAGGACTTGACATCTTTCCGCAGGGCCTGCAAGACAGAGCTGTTCCACCTGGCCTTTGGTCAGGGCGCAGCCTGACTCCCTCCTTTGGCAATCTTTACAAAACTTTAGTTTATGGTTGCCATCAATTTTGATTTTAATTAATTTTTATAATGTTTTTATAATGTTGTACTGTTTTAGTGTTGTTAGCCGCCCTGAGCCCAGCTTCGGCTGGGGAGGGCGGGATATAAATAAAATTTATTATTATTATTATTGTTGTTGTTGTTGTTGTTGTTGTTATTCTCTCTGTGTGTGTTGAATAACAATGTCAGCAACATGAGGTTTGTGAAAGTGTAGCCTTAGGACTGCAAGAAGCTAAAAAAAGAACCTCTTACACTTGATGGAGGTAGCAATACTGTGGTCTGCCTTATCCAACCTGGGGACCTCCTAATGTTTGGGACTGCAACTTCCACCAGCACAGTCAGTAGCAGGTTGAGGGAGGCTGCTCTAACTTTAAACTTCTAATCTTGGGAAGATTTGCATTACCCGCATCTGTCTCTGGTGCCACTATAGTAAAGGTTTTCTTTCCATGCATATGTACTGCAACCAAAGTGGTGACCTATCATGTGAAAACAACAGATTATGGTAGGTTTGAGGGGGGTATCAAAATAGCTTCCCTGAAGCATGTTCTTCTCTCTTTCCACATATGTCAACTCAGTTATGGTGTTACGTTGGGTCATGCCACACATGTCTCTTCCTTCACCAACCAGAGTCATGGTGGATGACATGGCAGTGTCATGCCACAAGTAAGTCATGCTACCCATTATGGGAAAGGGGAAGAATGTGACAGAAGGCATTTTCAACACCTACCCTGTATTACGTGTAGTTTGGTCCTAAGGGACCACTCTTTCCTTATATTGAGCTGATTCTTGCAATATCTGATAACAGGGTGGTCACTGTGTAGTGAGAGTTTGTGACACCCATCTACTTCTCTGTAGCCATGTTAGCAGTGGCAGGAATGTTGTACAGAAGAAAAATCCCTCTGAAACGTTTACTTTATAACATAATAGAGAGAACACTTGATTTTGAATGGAGGATGTTAAAGGAAGGAGCCCTTGGGAAATATTTGTGGGGTCTGTGGGAGAAATTGCTTGAGATAATTATATGAAAATACAGATTTTAAAAAATCACAGAATGTGATTTCAAAAAATGGAAAAGGTATTCTGAGATACTTTTCTGCCCTGCTGCTCTGTTCAGAATTACTTACAACTATAAAAACTTTTTTTCCTTTGAAGACTACACCTGGACCTTTAAGGGTAGCAGTTCAGAACTTACTCAGTAGGCTTTCTTTACTGTTGTCAAAACCGCAGGGCATGCATTCTGCCATGATCATTGCAGGGCCTTTGTAGAAGAGAAGGTTTGTTTACCTGTGAAATAATCAATGGCATGACTTCATTCCCTGAAGACAGTGAGAGTGAGTATGCTACATGAGTCACTGAAATGAGAATGAGCAGTTTTATCAAGGCACAGTGCCTCATCTGCCTAACAAATACACTTTGAGTTAAGCTATCCTTCCTTCCTTCCTTCCTTCCTTCCTTCCTTCCTTCCTTCCTTCAAAGGCATTGCAACTTGAATTGCCGACAAAACAAAATCCACTCTGTAAGTTACACTGCTGAAGGTCTTTACCACTGCAGATGATAGATAAGGAATCAACGTCTGAATGGCTTCGTTCACTTCTGGAGCAGGCAGGAGTTGTGCTGCATGAAAAGGGAATTCATACACTTCTCACTCAAGAAAGTGTGTAGGGTCCCAATCCCTTGGGCGTTTGAGAGGCATTTCAGCCAGGAGACAAAGGTGCTTGTACAATGTACTAGTTACTTGTTCTTCTTGTCATTCTGTTAGGGGACATGTCATACCTTTGAATGCCTGTCAAGGCAGCTACAGAGATACAACTTGCGAGGGTAAGCAACAGCACTAGTGGACACAAGCTTTTGCTTACTGCCACATTGTAATGTCACAAAGGAGGATAATGAGCTGTCACCAAAACTGAGGCTCACACATCTCTCTATGAGGAAGCTGGGCAGGTTTTAGTGTTGTAAGTTACAACTTGCAGCAATAAATTTATGGTTTTCACTTACACTTGTAATGAGTTACAGCTTTGAACTGTACCTCAACATCACTTGTCTCCACAAGCTATAGCATGCCTCACATGCGACCAGTCTCCATCAGTTAATGAGAAGAAATTGCATTTAGAGGATAACAAAGGTGGGGGGGGAATAGGTGAAATTCTCATGGGTGGGGTGCAGTGTTTTGGTCATGCTTACCTAACTTTAGAGATGACCAAGGAGTGTCCATGAATATCCTTTCTTTCATTCAGGAAACCACCTCACCAATTATCTGCACAATAAGGAAAACAATAAGGTAAACTCAAAAGCCCACTTCCAAGAAAATTCTAAATTGCCCTGAGATTGAGGCAGATTATTTTGTCTGTTTGGCAAGGCAAGAACACTTTCAAGAAATTAGAGGCCAAATCTGTGCATTTGCACTGAAATATGAATAATTTGCTTCCCAAAATAAGCCCAGGCTGTGAGTTCAAAGAGAGAAAAAGAAGGATAAAGCCTGCTTAACTCTTTCCCATTCCAACAATTTTTCTGTTGAAATACTCTTGTCTGGGGAAGGGACATAACTATTTGTATCTTTTCTGACATGGGTGGAAAACCAATTGGGAGTGAGATTTCCAGCTCTTCCTCTGCCTCTTTTTCTGCATAACCATCCATTTGAGGTTATTATTTGGTTTGTTAATTTGGGTTTAGGCTGGATATATTTATATTAAATGTGATATGGAGTACTTACAGTGCACAGAAGAGGAACTATATTTTCTGGGCAGTTGTGTATTATTTTTTAAGTCTCTCTGTCTCTCTTATTCACTGGAACTTCTCCTTTATCATGGTGCTTTTTGAATCTGTTCTCTTTGTGATCATCTCACCCTTGGCCAGGTTCTAATGTGCATCTCCACCGATGTTATGATTTATGTCATCTTCCAGAGCCTGGCTTGGCCCAAACCGTCCCTCAATCCACTTTCCCACCTTTATATTTTCCAAATATAAAGTAACACAGAGCCACCAGTAGACCAACTTGCTCATATGTCTGCTTTAGGCACTGAAGAGGACAGAAACATACTTGAATCCAGGAAGAGGAGTAATTAAAGCTCAAAGTAAGAGAAATAGCTACATAAAAAGAGAGCACTTTATTTTAATTGTCCAATTTAATTAATTCATTCAGTGTTCACAGCAGCAGCATTGATCATAATGAATTAATTTGATATTAATGCGGATGTCATATGTACTTCCACAGGAATTCCAGTGTAATTCAGCATTAGCTCAATGTACCATTAAAAGAAAGTGTTAACTATAAAGAAAAGGTTTGAATGGTGCATTTGAGTTTACTTTATATTCTTTTTTGCTATTATAGAATATTTATGGCTTAGAGGGAAGAGAGTGTTTTGAAGCTGTTAACGAGGCATAAAATGTATCCATTTACAAATTTAACATTGTGTAAATTGGCTGGATTTTGCCCTTTTATAATCTAAATCAAAGAGAATTAGCTAAAATAGTGGTACTCCAAGCAATCAAAATAAAAGATTGTGGAAGGAAATGCATTAAAGCTATTATAAAATATGATCACCTTTGGGTTTTTGTGCTTCACTTGTGAACTCTAGATAATCTCTACTGCTATAGCATATTTTTAATAGTGCTATACTTTGCCCCCAGTCTATTCTATAATAAAAATGTGAAGAAAATTATACATTTGCTAAGAACAGTCTGCTAAGAACAGTCTTCTTGAATGACAATTCTTCATTCTGTTAGGAAAATGTCTTACACAAACAAGAGATAAGATTCCAAGAAAACGTGTGCCAAAGCCATTGTATGGTCTTTACCCAATCTGCTTTTTACTCCATTTGATAATCTAGCACATGGAATTCATATGTTTATTTATACATTTCGGTTTCATTAAAGATACAAAAAGGACAATTAATATAAGTGTGGAGAGAATATACCAAATAAAATAGATTAATAAAAATCTCAAATAGCTGGATAATCCAGGGTATAGATATGTAGCTGTAAGAAAACAGAGGTAGGTGATAGTGGAGAAAACCTATTTTCAAACTATAATGTACTCAGAGTGGTATATAATATATAATCATAAGCAGAAACAAGCCCAGAAACAATAAAATAATGATCTTATACGGTGATTTTTTTTCTTAAAAAATGTTTAGGTGTACTCTCATTTTCCTACTCATATTGACATACTGCCCTTCAATGAGGCCAAACTTAGATTCACAAAATGTTTAGGGGTATGTGTACCTCTGTGTCCCCCCCCCCCGAAATAAAGCACTGATCATACAGAACAACAGCATCAAAGAATCAAACATTCAATGCAGCAGAATATAACAGATGAAAACTGTTTTGTTTTGTTTCAAATTGTCTAAAATGGGACATGAAAGAGCTGGCTGAATCTCCCCAGGGAGGGCGTACCAACTGATCCAAATATGTTCAAAGCTTTTGACTGCAAGAACTTTTTCTCTAAGTTAGAAGAGTAAAAAATTGAAGTTCAAATGTAATATCAAAATAATAATATAGTTATCAGATGTGCGCAGGGAGCACAAGATTTGACTTGTATCTGTAGCATTTGGAAGAGGCATATTTCACATCTGCTCTGTTTGTTTCCAATTAGATACACTATTTGGGTCTGAATCTGCTCTGAAAAATCTGATGCTCTGTTTTGCTCCCATTCTATATGGAGAATATAAAAATGATGACAGATTCCCCCCGTTTTCACATGATTGGGTGAAATTTGCAGGCAAAGCAGCACCTCTAGAACAGATTAAGCCGATTTTAGGCATATCCATCCAGGTGATTTCAGGCAGGGAATCTTTAAAGAACCAAAATAAAGTATTTTTTTTTTCACAGACAGTACATATTTCAACTATATATATTTCCAACATGGAAGGATTTGGAGGAAGAACCACCTCCTTTGAGGGGATGAAGTTTGTTTAATTCCATAAATTTTGGCTCAAATAGTTCATCACAAGGGCAGACTTTGACAATTTGGAGGAGGGAAAGAGAAATCACATTCTCTTTCAAAGTTGTAAAATATTGTAAAATTCAGAATGTGTGATAATCAGTCCTAAGGATGGTTATTTATTGATCTCTATAATAGTCTGGGAGGTATAGCTCAGGATGGTTCATATCAGAATTTATAGGAATCAAAATCCTCATGCACCCATAGTTTGATTCCAGTAAGCATTGCTACTCTTAGAGCCAAGCCAATATTTTGAAAATGCAGATCTGAAAAAAGACTCTAATGTGTTGGAAAACTTCCAACAACTTTATTTTTTTTTTTTTTTATAAATATTTATTGAAAAGTTTTTTTTTTATAAATTACAATACAAATAAAGAAACAAGATAACACATATTGTAACATATTTTCTTAACTTCTTTGGACTCCCTCGCATCTCCCGCTCCTGCATTCCTAATTTATAAATATCTAACCAGCAATTTATCACCTTATTTCCATTCTTGTTATCTAATTTTCCAATGTTGTACCTCTAATTTTAGATATCATTTATTCAGACCTTAAAAGTTTAAATTTAGCCTAATAATTATCCAAAATTTGTCTTTTCTTAAATTTAACTTATCTTCATATATCACTTCCCCTAGCTTAATGGTGCCAAGTTATTTATAATCTAGCATCCTTCTTAACATTCATACAATTTGCAATGTTTCTGTAGGTAGGTCTTGAATTTCTTCCAGTCTTCTTCTACCGTCTCCTCTCCCAGGTCTCGTATTCTGCTGGTCATCTCGGCCAGTTCCATGTAGTCTATCAGTTGCATCTGCCATTCTTCCAGTGTGGGTAAATCTTGGATTTTCCAGTATTTGGCAACGAGTATCCTTGCTGCTGTTGTTGCATACATAAAGAATGTTCGGTCCTTCTTTAACACCCTCTGACCGACAATACCCAGAAGGAAGGCCTCTGGTTTCTTAGGAAAGGTATACTTAAATACCTTTTTCAGCTCATTATATATCATTTCCCAGAAAGCCTTCACTCTAGGGCAGGTCCACCAGAGGTGAAAGAACGTTCCTTCATTTTCTTTACATTTCCAACATTTGTTATCAGACAAATGGTATATTTTTGCAAGTTTGACTGGGGTCATGTACCATCTATATATCATTTTCATAACATTTTCTTTCAAAGCATTACATGCAGTGAAGTTCAGCCCAGTGGTCCACAACCTTTCCCAGTCCTCAAACATAATATTATACCCAATGTCCTGTGCCCACTTTATCATAGCCGATTTGACCGTTTCATCTTGTGTGTTCCATTTTAACAGCAAGTTATACATTCTTGAAAGTACCTTAGTCTTAGGCTCTAACAATTCCGTTTCCAACTTCGATTTTTCCACCTGGAATCCTAACTTTTTGTCAAGTTTAAAAACTTCTTTAATCTGAGCATAATGTAGCCAATCTCGCACTTTGTCTTTCATTTTCTCCAGACTCTGCAATTTCCAATTATCTCCATCTTTTTCTAATATTTCCCAATATTTCGGCCATTCGGCCTCCATATTGAGTCTTTTCCGGGCCTTAGCTTCCAGTGGTGAAAGCCACCTCGGAGTTTTATTTTCCAATAAGTCTTTGTATTTTGTCCAGACATTAAACACTGCTTTTCTGACAATATGGTTCTTGAAAGCCTTATGAATCTTAACCTTGTCATACCATAAATATGCATGCCAACCAAAAGCATTGTTAAAACCTTCCAAATCCAATACATCAGTGTTTTCGAGAAGCAGCCAATCTTTTAACCAGCAGAAAGCTGCTGATTCGTAGTACAACCTTAAGTCTGGCAGGGCAAAGCCCCCTCTTTCTTTCGCATCAGTTAATATCTTAAACTTGATTCTGGGCTTTTTGCCCTGCCAGACAAATTTGGAAATATCTCTCTGCCACTTCCCAAAGCACTCCGTTTTGTCCACTATCTGCAAAGTTTGAAACAAAAACAGCATTTTTGGCAATACATTCATCTTTATAGCAGCAATCCGGCCTAACAAGGAAAGTTTCAATCTTGACCAACTTTCTAAATCTCTCTTAATTTCTAACCAACATTTCTCATAGTTATCCTTAAATAAGCTCAAATTTTTTGCTGTTATGTTTACCCCCTAGGTATTTTACTTTTTTAACCACATTTAACTCTGTCTCTTTCTGAAACCTTTCTGACTCTATAACTGTTAAGTTTTTCCCCAGTACCTTAGTTTTTTGCTTGTTTAATTTAAATCCCGCCACCCGACCAAACTCTTTAATCAATTGTAATACCCTTTTCGTACTAGATTCTGGCTCTTGTAAAGTCAAAACTAGGTCATCTGCGAAAGCTTTAAGTTTGTACTGTTTCACTCCGACCTGAATTCCTTCAACCAACCGGTCTCTAATCATGTTCAAGAGCACCTCCAGGACCGAAATAAATAACAGGGGAGAGATAGGACAACCTTGTCGTGTTCCTTTTTCAATTGTTCCTTTTTCAATGAAAACTTCCAACAACTTTAAATGACTGCTTGCTTGAGAATAGGAGGTTTTTCCTTTTGCTACTTTGTCAACCATTACTATGACTATGGTTTACAGGTCAGGTGAATGAGTTCATCTTCCATTCTCCCTGTTTAGGGAAGTTTTTAATGTTTGATGTTTTATTGTATTTTAAATATTTTGTTGGAAGCCGCCCAGAGTGGCTGGGGAAACCCAGCCAGATGGGTGTGGTAATACTACTACTACTACTAATAAATTCTTCTGTCTGTCTTCGGCCTTTTGTGGTTTGTTTATCAAGTGTTTCCTTAGGACCTTCAACCATTTTGCCATCACCCCAGATTTAGGGATGGAAGGATGTTAGTGAAATTGTGGCCTTTGATGACTGAATAGGCAAAATGACTGAATAGTCTGTTAGACTAGAAAGAAGGAAAGAGTCCATTCTCATCGTTTCTTGTGGACTAATGTATAATACAGAGTAAAATATATCTAACTATAGAATCCTATATATTTCTCCTCAGAAGAAAACTCTGCTGAATTCAGTGGAACTTACTCATATGTAAGTAAGTAACAAATTCTAGCCATATTCACATTGTACATTTTATAAATTGTTTTACACCTAGACAGTAATTGGGACTAAGAAGTATAAAAATATTACATACTTTATATCTCTTCCATATCTATGTATGAAGTAAATTAAATCCCTTGCCATTGTGAAGAAAGGAGCATGATATAATAACATCAAACAAAGTTGTGCTTTACTGGGTTTCAAAATGGAATCTTGGTGAGAGAAAATTAAGTTAAAGGATCAATACAGATGGATTATTTTAGACAGAAGACATGGATTTATGTCTGTTCTCACACTGCTTACAGGAATGTTCATTAGCTCTCTCTGGGTGAATTTTTAACAAAGTATTTTGGTGTATATTTATACAAAACTAGAGAGAGCAGCTGGATCCTGGAATTAGAGTACTCCAGACCTCTTGGATTAATTTTGCATTGATCTTCTCAGACAATGGGCCAGGATTACCTCCTCCTTTATCAAAAGGAAAAAAAGAGGAATATATAAGAAAATAAAGTTTGCATACTTCACTGGCTTAATATGTTCATGTGGAGATAAGAAGAAAAACAGAGAAAGGTAAGAAAAGGAAGTTTAGAGGCTTCCCCACCAAATGTAGGACTTAATATTTCAGCACAGGGAGAGTATTTAAATTGTGTATGTTTTGCTGGTGATAGTGTTATATCCCTTTTCCTTAATCCAGAAATGCTTAAAGATACAGGAATTCAAATATGTAGGTGGAGTTTGTGGCCTATATGGGTTTTTAAAAAAATGAAAATAAGGCTTCTGTAGAAAGTAGTGCTCTGAATCACTCACAAACTTTATGAGGACTGCATTGATCAATACTACTTTAGAAATTATCGGGATCAGCACAAGGGGATGGGCAGAACACAACAGTCATGGGGTTCAAACAGCCACCATAGAGCCATTTCATTATGCGGTGTGCTGCCATAGATGCTCTAGTTGCTAGGGACACCAGTTGGAAATGACCTTAATTTAATAGTAAATTAGGCTGAAATGTCCCCAATGCTTAAGCTTTATGGATTTCAGAAGAGTACATTCCTTTTGCAGACCCAGAGGTGATGAATATACATTCCATTTAACATCAACCAGGATTTGCTGTTGCAGCAGTAGCAACTGGCGTTTTCTTGTTTCCTTCTCCCCACTCGGTTCCGCAAACTCTGACATGGATTGTACAGATGGGGAAGCTGAAGTAGAAAAATTGCCCACTCTGCTAGACAAAGAGGGTTGTTGGAATTTAGATTAAGAAGTCATGAGGAACTGATGCATTAAACAAAATGTTAAATCAGTCAGCAAAAACACATCTGCTATGCCCAGTGCAATGCTGTCCATGTGCCATGCATTCATAACTCATGGGGGCATCTATTAGTGAGTTTGTAAAGAAAAGATAAAGTTTGGAGGGGCTAGAATCCTCCTCACCTGTTTTTCCTTTAAACAGGAAAGTGATTTCAACTCACCAGGATGTGACAAAGTATATTTGCCTTCTTTCTTGTGGTTGATCATTTGAAAGGTTTCTGTCAAGTCAAAGACATCCTCTTGCATTCTTAGGAAATTGGTGTGGTGTTGCTCCTGTCAATGTGCTTATAACATGCTGGAGATAGAAAAACTAATGCAAGCATCTAATAGAAGTAAACATGACACTGTGAATAGAAAGGAGTTATGGATTTTTTCTAAACTGAAACACTCTGCCTTCTGGCAAACTTCACAATGCTTTCTGATCTGAGTAGTCAATACTTGGTTTGAAAGATTTGCATATGTGGGCTTCTGATCCCTCAAAGGGAGATGCAATTATTTTGTAAATTATTCAGCATTTTGTTGGATAGACTTTGGACTTCTTTAATGGTGGAAAGGAAAAGCAGTGTTTTCAAATGAGACTCTTCAGCTTTAAGGCTGGGTAACCCTGCTGTCAGTGGTGAAGTATATATTGATTTTATAGAACATATGTGCTGGAACTGCTTTTTAAACATGTCTCTCATAACTTTGTCAGTGTGAAAAAGTCTGGAACTTGTCTGGTGCAAAAGAAGAACTTCCATTTGTGTAATGTGTCAAACATAGTGTTGTGGTATGCAGGGTCCTAATAATGTCCTTCATGCCTGACTGCGCTGCTGACAAGACTGAAGTAGGATTCATAAAAGCAGGAACACTCTTTTGTATTAGTGTGTGCACCAACCAGAAGATTCAGTTTGAGCTCCTATTTGGTGCTTTGAAAAACACCCCACCTCGGTCTGAAGTATTTGGGAATGTGCCCAAGATGAGGATTTTTTCCTTCACATTCACTATTGGGAAACCAAAAATAAGATAAATAATAATAAAAAAAACAATTAAAGGGCTAAAACTCCCCATTGACAGAAGGAAATGAAATTTGCAGGCATAGTAGCCCCTCCAGAGTAGAAAATATTCCAATTGGGGTTCATGGACACCTTTAAAGTTGCTGTTTGCGGGTTTAAGGAAACTTTAAATTTTTGGCAGAATAGGATGAAATTTACCATTGTCTATTCTGGGGGGTTGTATGCTGTCAAATTTCAGAAGGAAAACTGCAGTTGTCCTGCCCAATACCACAATAAGGAATCACTTTTATCTTCTTCTACCATCTTAAGAGCTGCTAGTCTGAAAGTAGCAGAAATGGGAGAAGTAAAGGGAATTAATTTCTCTCACACTATTAAAATTTCTGTGTGCTACGCATCAAATCAACAGTACTACAAGTGCTGCAGCTGGTACTGAAATTTCAATATCCACCTCACAAAGCACAGGAATTCCCTCTGATTGCACATGTGACCTGTCAGTCACAGTGAAACACTCCTCCTGCCCTCCCTTAGCATTTGTCCTACTTCCCCCTCATATCCATCAATACGCTTTCCTTATAAACTGAGCTTAGAGACACTTTTAGCAGACATTTGTCTTGCATTGTTTTTTGATATCTGAATTGCCAGGGTGTCATGAAGTACTTCTGGGTCTTCCACTTTTTGGTTCCTGGTGCCTCTACAGATTCTGCTTCAACCCCAGACACCCAGAACCCCTCCAAAGCACCCTGCTTTGACTTGGCCTTCAGGATTCATCCAAATCTGTTGAACACCCCTACTTTAAATACCTCATATATTTGTTGAATTCTCTAAGGAGTGTGCTATATGCAACCATGCCCAGCATGGCAACCATTTATTGACTGGTGCTGCATCTACTTTGATTTCATGTGCCCTCTGGAAGTTAATTTTACTCTGAGATTCTGTTTCATCCAGGAAACTCACTTTATAGAACAAGGTAATGTGATGATTTCCAAAACAACTGATAAGAATAAAAATCAATTTTGCAGAACACATAAAGAAAGATAATCTCTACAGAAATAATTCTATTTATAAAGCTCTTTTTATGAGTAAGAGAATTCTAGTTTTGTCACATTTATGTCCTGGGCACAGCCCATCTTGTCACCAAACTATGTTTTCCCAAATATATCTTAGCTACATTCCTTTCTTCTTGGCATATATGCAAAATTATTACATGTAATTTCATTGCCTGCTGCATTAATAACATCTATAGTCTGCTTATGTCTGTTTCCCCAGGTCAGGAAGGCTAGAGCTTAGAAGAGTGTTGTTACTTTAGCAATAAAGTAGCTCTGATTTGTAGCTTCTGTAGGTGGAAGTTCCACCCTTACTTGGCTCTCATCTAGACCCTAATCTGGGCAGGAGTTGCCATATGCTTTCCCCTCGTCACCCCAAGTAGCCTCACATGGAGCTCTCTAGGCACATGAGCAGCAGCTCTGAAGCTCCTGGCTTGCAATCTCCTTGGGCTCCTGTTGACCTGAGGAAGACTAGTAAGGTTATGAGAGCTAGCCAGGAATCTAGGCAGTTGATGTGGGAACCTCCATCCTAAGGCAGGAATGTCTGAATCCAACAGTTCTTCGGAGTCACTGGAAGTTGTGCTGTTCTGCTTGGGTTCCTACATTCCCTGATATAGTCTGAGGTATGGGCAAGGCTGAACCCTGATAATTTACTAAGAGCAATACTGAGAGCACAGTACTCAAACATTTTATTCATTTTAACGTTATCTTTTATTTAGGGTTTTGGGGAACTTGGGAACTAGGGAACTTTTTGGTCCCTGTTGCTTAACTTGAAATAATTTCTTCCTATATTATTTTGACTTTATGTGCACTAAGCTTTGGTTCTTCAATCTTAGGTTTTAGATATTGTTGGACTTCAACTCCCAGTATCCCCGCAGCCAGGAATGACTGACATGGTGGGGCAATACAGCACTGCTCACCTCCTAGAAAAGACATAACAATGTCAAAGTTAAGCATGTGTCGGTGCATGGGCAGAACCAACTTGGTACTTCTGCTGGTGCATGAATATAGTTCTGCCCTGCCCCCCCTCACCATCCTGACAAGCAGCAGACATGCCATGTTCAGGTGGCAGTGCCCCACCATGCTGGCTGTCCCTGCCTGCAGCCACCTTAGCCGATGGATTATGGCAGCTACGGTCCAACAATATTGGGGGATCCAAAGTTGAAGAAGACTTTCCTAAGCCAACTGCTACCAGCACCACAGTGAATTCAGAAGAAAGCTTTAAGAGCGAGAGTTGGGAGTTGGGAGTTGGTACACCATTTTGAAATTTGTGCTTAAGAGAATAATTACACATATTTATGCATACATGCCTACCCCACCCCTATGTATTCTTATAACTCTAAGAGGGTTTGGAAGTGATGAACCATTACCCAGGTAGAGCATATGCTTGGGTTCAATCCCTGGTACATCCCTTTAAAAGCATCAGGCCGTGGGTGAAATGAGAGTCTTCCACCTGAGACCCTGGAAAACTGCTGTCTATCAGAAAAAAACAATACTGGCCTAAAGGTCTGATTCAGGATAAGGAAGTTAAATTCATTAGTATGCCCATTAGAAGAAAGTGACCCTTATGGGTATCCATACATTTTTCTGGAAAAAACCTAATCATTCCTTTCTCTGAAGATGGTAAGAGACTTTTTAAAAAAATCATTGTTTTATCTATGCTTTCTAAGTAAACAACTTTCCTTAATTGCAAGCAGCCCCTCTTGCTTTTTAAATAGCAGGCTAAAAAGAGCTACTCAGGAAAGAAACCCAAACCCATTACGAAGCCTTGTAACACAGTATATCAAGTCCCAGGAAGATGCAACAGTAAAGCAAATTTTAATTCACCTTCAGATGTAAAAGGAAGGGATGTTCTGGACAGCTTTTATGTTATATAAATGCTAGTGAATATGTAGGATCCTTTCCAAAGTGACAAAACATCAGCATAAAAAGTAAGAAGAGTCTTCCACCCACCACCTGCTTTTATGTGATCTCCCAGCACATTTTCAAGAGTAAGAGACATCCTGTAAGTGTAAGTAACAGACTTAATAGACAATCACATGTGAAAAGAGATTGATTTCATACTGCCATAGTTGGGACTGAGAGGACCAGAAATAACTCCAAGCCATCAATGTGAATGTTACTTATAAATTTCCCAGTCATTATAATTTTTTTTCTAAAACGAGGGAATATGATTATGTGTTCTTGTCCAACTCTCACAGGTATTCTTGTGATAAGTGGGATACTTAGTATTCTCTCTATGGCCCACTCCACAATACAGTATCATTTCTTTGGGAAGATGGAAAAATAGTTTCATTGCACATGAAAACAAAACTATCTGATTGCATTGACACAGTATCCTTTATCCCATGGCTAAGTTACCCAGTGGTGTTTTGTGCCTCCTTCTGAGATGGGGTGGCCTCTGCCTGCTTGAAGGAGGCAGAGATAAAACCACTCCTCAAGAAACTCTCCCTGGATTTGGAATAAGCAAGTAACTACTGGTCAGTTTCCAATCTCCTCTTCTTGGATAAGGTTCTTGAGCAAGTGGTCGTCGACCAGATCCAGAACCCCTTTCAACTGGGGTTTAGGCACGGTTTTGGCACAGAAACTGTATGATGACCACTGCTGAGAGAGAGAGACAAGGGAAATGTGTCCCTGTTAATTCTCCTTGGCCATGGTATCCTTCTGGAGCTGCTGTTCAAATTAGTGGTGGGTGGCACCATTTTGCAGTGGTTCCTGTCCTACTTGGATGGTCATCTCCAGAGGATGGTGCTTGGAGAGTGTCCTTTGACCCCATGGAGTCTTCAGTGTGGGTTTTCTCAGGAATCCATTTTATCCCCTACACCGTTTAACATCTCTACATGAAACCGCTTGAGTGAGGTTGTCTGGAGTTTTGGAGTACACTAAAAGCAATATGCTGATAACACACAGCTCTATTTCTCCTTTACATCTGCAGGTGTGACAGTGGGTATGCTGGACTGTCTAACTAAATAAATAACTAAATAAATAAATGGATCTAGTCTAACACTACAACCACAACCCCACACTCTGGCTCTGTTCCTATAGACTAGTCTTGCAACATTTCTAGTTGTGAAGCATGCTGGAGCAGCAAACAAAATGCGGAGATAGCAGTCCCCATAGGTTTGGTGAGGTCTGCTTTTGGAAAGGGGACAATGGATTCTCTAGCTGGCTGCTCCAAATATATAGAATACAAGCAGGAAGCTGAACCTGCTTTCTCCAACTGAACTGGAAGTGAGCTGAAGAGCAGAAACTTGGATTTTGCTGATCTGGGGAAGCAGGGTTAGGGAAAAGAATAAGGTTTGATGCAGTTGCTTGGACCTACCCCTCCTTGCCTTTGTGTTTGCTTCTGCATCACGTAAGTAGTTCTTTATACGCTAAATATAAAAAATAAGTGAACTTTTACAGGGAGAGAAAAGATGTCCAGTTTTTTTCCAAAATAAATTCAGCATGTACTTCAGAAATGGGGAGCCTGTGGCCTTCCAAATGTTGGTGGACTCCAACTCCTGACAGCCCCAGGCAGTATAGCCAATGATCAGGGATGATAAGAATCCTAGCACCATCTAGAAGGGATAGGTTCCCCATATCTGATGTACAGGTTGATACTTCAGGGAAGAGAGCATGCAGAATAATACCTTAAAAAGTTAAAAATTCTGGATGAGCTCCTGGCAAGGCTGTGGTCACACAGGGGATCCTTTTATATGAACTGATGCTTCTACAAGTGAGTTGCATATGTAGTTGTTGTTATTTGCATGATGGAGATAGTTTTGAAGGTCTTTCATTTTAAGCATCGTGAAAGTGTTGAGCTTACTCTTTGCTTTGTTTTATATATTCATTTTCATGTTCTGTGTTGGTCCTTTGGATATAGCTTATTTTTTATTTTATTTCCCCCAGATATTTCTTGAATATAAAGAAAACCTGTTTCTAAATAAAAAAAATTCAAAATGTAATTTTCACTGCCTTGTTTTATATGTGTAACAACAGTTGTTTTTTAACAGCTTTAGCTTATCTTCTTCCTCTCCCAGTTTGTAATTCCCTTCCCTCCTCCATGTCCCTCATTATTCATACCACAAGGAACATTTGTCATTAATCGTTCTGCTCACAATACTTATTTCCTCCCCCCCCATCCAAGTTCATTGCTAATGAATAATACATCTCTTTGCCATTTCACATCTTACAAGCTCTATCTTACTCTCAAGTAGTTAGGCTGACCTGAAAGGGAAGACAAATTAGTTGCACTCAACTGGAAGCAGAATACACACAACTGAACAGAGCTTAAAAGCAAAAAACTAGCACAAAGGAATGAAATTAAATGATGGGGTTGAAGCAGAGGAAAGCCCTAGTGGTAAAAATTGATCACACACATGGAGGGACAGAGTGTTGTTTATTTCACAAAGAGGGACTGAAGCACTAAAATAGACCACATTTAAGCATAGAATTGAAATAAAATGTGGAAATGGGCTTCCATGTGGAGAGGAGAGAAAATAAAGTAAATATAAGTTAATTTAAAAAGAATAGTCTAGTGCAGCATTAGCACAGATTCAGAATTTTCTCACAGCACTTATTCTATGTATTTATTTAGATGATTTATATAGGTAGTTTTCCAGCTTCCGGGTTAGCGCGATCGGCTAATGGCGGATTCCCTCCGAACTCCGGAGGGAATCGGCTGTGCTGCAGACAGGTCTCACCGCGACAGCGACGCGGGGACCCTTAGAAACCGCAGGCGCGGAAGCCTGCGGACTTGGTGACTCAGTGGGCACCTCAAGCGCCCCCCCGACCCACGAAGAGCCTTTTTAAAGGCTACGGAGAGGGTACGGAGAGTGGCGTGGTGCTGTGAGTAGACCGCTACTGCAGTGGAGCGAAGCCGCGAGCCATGGCCGGAGAGCGCTGACTTTTTCCCCTGAAATTTGGACTTGAAATAACCCGTGAGTAGAATGGAATTTGGACTTTAAAATTTTTACCTTTAAATTCGGTACGACCGGGGGATGTGCTAAAGGGAAGTCCGCACCCCCTCTATTTACAAAAGATTTAAAGCAAGGATCGGAGAACTAAGGTGGAGAGATCTTTTTTTTTTTCGGTACGAGTTAAAAGACATTAATTCCATGAATTTGACAGAAGAAGATTTGTGCTGGAGAGTAAGAGTCGAACTTTAGAAGCTTTTGTCTAAACCCCCCCCCCCGACCCGGGAGTGCCCCTGTGTGTGAGCTGGAGGAAAAGGAACAAGGAGTTTGACAGCTGTAGTTTTCAGCAAAGTCAAATAACATAAAATGAATGCATATAATTCTTAAAACAATACAACCTGCCTACAATACATGGCAACATATAACAATTCCATAAATACTGATTTACTAATAGCAGCTACAAAATCCATTTGTCTTGACAAACACCTGCCAAAAAAGGTGAATCTTAACCAGCTGTATAAATCTATAAGGAGACGGAATCAGATGCGCCTTAGTACCTTCCACATGTAAGGAGCCAGCACTGAAAAGGCCCTTCTCTGTGCCCTCAGACCACACACTTCATCCTGTGTGTGGGCCACCAAGAGATTCTCATCTGATGAATTTCTCTAGGGTGTTGCCATTTCTACTATTTTTCCATATTGCCTGCACATTTAAATGCTCTTAACATTTAATTTAACAAGGATGAAGTAGTAATAGTACCTTCTAGGCATAATGCCTTTCAGTTGGGGGCTAACAAGGAGCCAACGCAGCAGTGAAAATCTGGCAGGAGAAGACATGATACCAGACTTTACACTGTAATTGGGAGTCATTTGTAGAGGCACTTGGATTAAGTGTTACTTTTGCATGCACAGTCAGGGAATGATGGCTTGGAACACCTTCTTTCAGCTCTATCTGGCATGCCAACTGTGCCTTACCTGAAGAAGTTGGGCAAAGCCTCGGGTATTTATGCCATAGTCACCTCCAGGTCAGATTACCAATTACTACGCAGGGCTGCCCTTGAAGACAGCAAGTCAGTGGGCAAGAGGCTGAGGATTTTGTCAGTTGTCATGCCAAGACTGTGTGACCATTTGTCCAGGGAACTCTGCCTGCCTTGTAGTGAAGCCAATTTTATTTCAACAAGTATTCTTCTAATTTGGTCTCTTGGATTACATTTTAACTGCTGCTTTTTGCAGCTTTGTATTTGATGGGGGCATGAGAAAGGGAAAATAGCACAAGGACTGCTCATTTTATGTTTGCGTCTAGCACTGAGCAACCTGCTCAAGGCTGTTTCAGTCTGCAGTAGCCTTCTTCAGAAATTATATCTCATACATTTAAAGCATGCATGCAGGGGGAATGGAGCAATGCATGCTGGCTCAACTCTCTGTCTTGCCTGTCCTGCTGTCCACTCCTGGCTCCACCCCCATATCTCCATTCATTGGGCAAGTAGTCTGGAGCAGGAAACTATTGCATGGAGGAGCCTGCATGCAGTCAGCTGATGTGTTTGGGGTTTTCCTCCAACCGTTGCAAAAAATCCAGGAGTGATTCCAATGGGGTCTAAGCTTCCTTTCCACACAGCTAGTAAGAACCATGATTTTAGGAAGCAAATTTCAAGTGCTTGACCCCATGACCCTTGAAAACACTTGCCTCTTCAGAAGCATTTACATCAGGAGCAGCTCAGGGTTTATTGGCAATTTAGCTGAACCTTAGAAGCCGATGTTCTTTCAGAGAGGATTCAGAACTGTACAATGTCTTTATGCAAGTATTCCTTGATATATTTGTATCCTTTGAGATATGCATTCCAAGCAGTTGTAGAGTCTGTCTGTGAGGTCAAACAGGCACAGATATTCATGTGGAAGAATTGCCTACTGATTCTGTGACCTCCGCAGAGGGTCAGGCCAGTGGATATCCCATCAGCTCTTAAGTTAACTAAAGCTTTCCTTGCAATCTAAGTTGGTAACTACACGCAGATCTCAATTTTGCTGAACTGCAACGAGTGACATTGCCATGCTTAGAATAGTTGCCAGGCAACCACAGAAGAAATTGCATTAAACATTGTGAATAGATTTCTTAAATCCCACCCTTGCGTTGGCGAGGGCTCGTATTTCTAAAAGACATTACTGCTTCAAAATTTAGGAACTTCCAATTGCGTTACTTGGAATGAATTAAAGATGGAATAATTGCTAGAGGGGATATTCTTTGAAATCATAACCTTGAAAATAAAATCTGGGATTCAAAATAGTTGCGTCCCAATGCCCTAACTTTGCAATATTTTGCATTGTGAGGTGGGTTCACCTGGGTAAGTTTGGGACCGGCTGGAGCAGGCAGAGCTCCTGCTGAGGCGTTTCTGGTCCAAAACTGAGATCTTTATCGAGTGGAAATCCTTCCTGTCCTTCTGTGCTGCTTTCAAACTTCCCCACATAGAATAACAGGGCTGTACATCAGTAAGTTATCCATGTAAGTTTGCTGCATAGGGTGATAGAGCAAGTACTGCTACACTTTATTCAATGTAATTATAGGAGTTATTATTACCAAACCAACATATGCATATAAGATTATTTCATGTATCACTTTATATTTGCTTTTTGTTACCTCTGTCCTAACTGCTGATGATCCTAAAGCCATTAAAACAACAATGCTCATAATAGGCCTTGGACTTTAGTTATAGCAAAAGAAAATGGATGGCATTAGTACTTAAAGGGCCAACTCTTGACATAGGTGCTGAGACATAGTCCCCCTGGGATCCTTTGGGGAAAAGAGCAGGATAGAAATCTAATCATCATCTTGCATACATACATATATACTTAATATATATGTATATTGTCTTTGTCCATGGAGTTTTCTTGGCAGAGATACTGGAGTGGCTTGCCGGTTCCTGCTCCAGGTAGATCACATTTGGTCAAAACTCTTCACTATGACCTGTCCATCTTGGGTGGCCCTGCACGGCATAGCTCGTAACTTCTCTGAGTTCTTCAAGCCCCTTCGCCATGGCAAGGCAGTGCTCCATGAAGGGGATGGTGTGCCTGGCGTGCTCTGGTCCATGGGGTCACGAAGAGTCGGACCACGACTAAGCGACTAAACGACTAAACAACAACAATATGTATATTGCTTATATAGTTATCTATAGATCTGAAACATAAACAGTTATGGATGTTTGAAAGGGTATTTTTTAAAAAAGAGACATATATCAAGTATAACTACAGTGGTACCTCTGGTTACATACACTTCAGGTTACATACGCTTCAGGTTACAGACTCCGCTAACCCAGAAATTTTACCTCGGGTTAAGAACTTTGCTTCAGGATGAGAAAAGAAGCCGTGCTCCGGTAGCGGGAGGGCCCATTAGCTAAAGTGGTGCTTCAGGTTAAGAACAGTTTCAGGTTAAGAACAGACCTCCAGAATGAATTAAGTTCTTAACCCGAGGTACCAGTGTTTAGGAAAAGACACAAAAAGTATCTGGACTAAAAACAAATAAAACCGAGTTAAATATTTGGGGATAAGATTTATCAAAAGACTTAATATTAAATTATGCTCCCTTATATGAAGAATTTGTAAGTTGATGCACCAATGGTTGGAACTGAAATTGTTTATTGTGGGTAAATGATAAATGATATATTGCCCAAGTTAAATTTTCCATTTCAATTCATCACAATTAAAATACTGAATAAGCAATTACAGATACCACAAAATTATTGTCCAAATAAGTGTGTGTGTGTGTGTGTGTGTGTGTGTGAGAGAGAGAGAGAGAGAGAGAGAGAGAGTTAATTAACTTATTCACCAGGATTTTAAAAAGGAATTTCACTCTACCAGCAGAGAGGAGCTCTGTCTTAGGACATCACTTATGCTTTCAGAAGAGTCCCTATATGCCTGCAGCAAGCTCAACTGGAGTAGATGTACCTCCAGTGGTGTCATGCTGGCAGTAAAGTTCAAAAAGGGATCCTCTAATAGTTGGTTAGAAGTGAAAGAACAGCAGGAAGGAGCCAGTGGGGCGCTGGATGTGGTGGAGCAACCAACCATGGGATGGTCCCTATCACAGAACCTGCAAACTTATGGGGCAATCCAAATTGGGACTGGGGAGGGAACACATGGTGAACCTACCACTGCATCTCAGGTCCTACTGGTTAGTGCAGACCAGAGTGGAAGGTGCAGGTGCCTTTCCTAGGTCCAAGGAGGAACTGCAGGTCTTTGGATGTAGTAGATCAGAAGCTACCAGTGCCCCACCACTGCCTTGCCCCCCAACATTAATTGGCTGGGGGTTTTCTTACTGCTGGTGGAAGAACTAGTGGTGCAATATTTCCATCTACCTGTAAAAAAAAGATAACAGTCTTCCAGTGTGCTCCTACACATGTCTATGCAGATTTAAGGCATGAGTTCAATGGGACTTACTCCCAGGAAAGTGGATACAGGATTGCAGCCTAAATGGGAAAAATCTTGGGTTAAACTATAAGATTTTATTCCCTCCTTCTCCTCTTAATTTATGGAATGCAATACAAAAGGATAATGGAGGATTAGCAAGTTACATGCTAGCAGCTGCTAGATTTGGTTTATGGTAAGTATTGGGGACCACTTAAAATTGAAAAGATAAATTAATACATTGCAAAGATGTGAGATTTTGCAGCTAAACTGATAAATTATATAGGAATTAGAGAGAACCTTCTAAAATGTGACTGCTTTATTGATAACTCAGCACCTTTTATTAGATGTTGTAGACATAGCCTATTACGCCACAGAACTAATATTAGTTTTAACCTGAATTGAAAGATAACAATGAATTATAGAGAATAATTGGATTCAGGATTTCTGTTTAACCTCCTTGAAATAGATCTTATTTGAAGCTGATTTCACAGATATCACAATATATGTCATATTTATAGGTGAATGCAAAAGGGTATGTGTGGAAAATGACTCCTACCTCTTCCTCTCCCCCAAGCCTCCAAAAAGTTTCTGCTAAATGTGGGGGCTGTGGCAATGCAGGGCTGAAGGGAAAGGAGGATCTTGAAAACTGGACAGTGGAACCTGCTCCCTAGTAAATGCACTTGGGATTTGGGTACCAGGTAGTCTCTCTTATTCTAGACTTAAAGTGTATTGTTCTACATTCCCAGTGCTGTGGCTTTGTTCCATGGGTCTGATGGAAATAATGAGACAGTTTCTACTAGTATGAGATTATGGATTTAAATCCCTTTGTGGTAAATTTATGTTTGGATTGAATATTAAAGGTCTGTGATTGATCACTGAATTTGACTGTCATGAGTCTGATTTAATCTAATCTATTTTAATTGCAAGTTTTTACTAGCTGAACATGGCCACATCATATGCCTCAACAAGGCATTTTCAACATTACACCTGTATTTTCCTGTACAAATGTTGTGGAGTTCAATATACTCCATTCACCATTTATTGCTGGATCAGTCTCCATTCCAAATCTAGAGAAACTATAGATTCTAAAGCAAGTTTCCACTGATTCCCTATTCTACAACTTTCTAAGTTCTTGAGCATCTACTTCACAGAGGCCCAATAAGAATTTATAAATAGCAGTTGTGGGATTTAGCTTTCTAAGAAGATCCAATAATTCCCTCCAACAATTTAGGAGATGTTGAAGTACTTTGAGCAGATGGTTCATAAATAGACACCAACCAGTGTCATAATTTAAGTTTTTGCCTTTCAGCACTCACCAGTAAATGATATTCAAACCGCAATATAGAGAAGAACAAGAATTCTCTATCTGATATATAAATTCCACAGTTAACATATTTCTTCTATATAAAAGGCTGTATCACTTTCTTCAAAGGTGGGTTGCCACATTAAGTTAATGTGGCACAAGCATATGGGTCAAATTGTAAGCGATGAGACAATATATGCCCTGTCTCTCTAGTTGCTAATATTGTAGGTGGTATAGTTCCTCTCCTTTTTTTATATTTAGACTTCAGGGTGAAATGAGGGATATTCTTATACCATCATTGAATAAGTTCTAGCTAACTGCACTTGTGATGATCAGCCACAGTTCTTAATGTTATATTAATAAAATATAAGCTTTAACCAAATCTTCTGTGTCTCAGTTCTTCTTCCAGGTATGTGAACAAGCAATTAATGGAGATCATATATTCCCTTCCCTTTTGAAAGAAAATGAAGTAATTCATAAAGATCAGGCAGGCTTTCTTCCAGGTAGACATTTGTTTGATAATACTAGGAACATTATAGACATTTTGGAACTTTTGCAAACTAATATTAACACAAAAGCAGTGTTAATTTTTATTGATGCGGAGAAGGCCTTTGACAACATTTCTTGGAGGTTTATGAAGAAAAACTTGGAAGGGATGGGAGTGGGACGGGGGTTTGAAAATGGAATAGAGGCAATTTACTCAGAGCAAAAAGCTAAATTGATAGTTAACAATGTGGTGACAGAAGAGTTTAAAATTGAAAAAGGAACACGACAAGGTTGCCCCTTATCCCCTCTGTTATTTATTTCAGTCCTAGAGGTGCTTTTGAACATGATTAGGGAGGACCGGTTGGTGCAAGGAATACAGGTCGGAGTGAAACAGTATAAATTGAAAGCTTTTGCAGATGACTTGGTAATAACATTACAGGAGCCAGAATCTAGTACGAAAAGAGTTTTGGAACTGATATATGAGTTTGGTCGGGTGGCGGGATTCAAATTGAATAAGCAAAAAACTAAGGTTTTGGTAAAAAATCTGACATCTTTGGAAGCAGAAAGGTTTCAGAATGAGACAGAGTTAAATGTGGTTAAAAAAGTGAAGTACCTAGGGGTTAATTTGACTGCTAAAAACTTGAATTTATTTAAAGATAATTATGAAAAATGTTGGTCAGAAATTAAAAAGGATTTAGAAATTTGGTCAAGATTGAAACTTTCCTTGCTGGGTCGAATTGCAGCTATAAAGATGAATGTATTGCCAAAGATGTTGTTTTTGTTTCAAACTCTACAGATTGTGGACAGAGTGGAATGTTTTGGAAAATGGCAGAAAGATATTTCTAAGTTTATCTGGCAGGGTAAAAAGCCCCGAATAAAATTTAAAATATTAACTGATGCAAAAGAAAGAGGGGGGTTTGCCCTGCCAGATTTAAAGTTATATTATGAAGCTGCAGCTTTCTGCTGGATGAAAGATTGGTTACTTCTTGAGAACACTGATGTCCTAGATCTGGAAGGGTTTAACAATGCTTTTGGTTGGCATGCATACTTGTGGTACGACAAGGTAAAGATTCATAAAATGTTCAAAAACCATATTGTCAGAAAAGCAATATTTATTGTCTGGACAAAATATAAAGACTTACTAGAAAGTAAGACCCCGAGATGGCTATCACCAATGGAGGCTAAGGCCCGGAAAAGACTCAATATGGAGGCCCGTTGGCCGAAATATTGGGAAATAATAGAAAAAATTGGAGACAAATGGAGGTTGCAGAGCTTGGAGAAATTAAAGAATAAGGTGCAAGATTGGTTACACTACGCTCAAATTCAAGAGGTTTTTATATTGGATAAAAAGATAGTGTCAGGGAACTGCCATCGGAAGGACGGGTGGTGAGAAGGCTTCAGGAGAATAGGAGAGACACTTCTTCAGCAGAAGAGGGAACCAGTAGGGGGAGTGCGGGAGCTCCAAAGGAAAGGGAGTCGGAGGGGAGGCTCTGGGATACTTCCAGTGAGAACAGTGAGGAGGTATCAGGACACCCTTTAAGGACCCCCACCCCTCGCCGGAAACTGTCACGCAGGGAATCCAGGAGGCGCATGTCCGTGAAACAGCTTTTATGTTGGAAACGTTTCCGCAAACGCCCACTGTCAGATTCTACCAGCGACTGACGGAGCCACCCCGAAGGGCTCCGCTCAAGGCAGGGCTTCACTACACTGAGTGAGCTCTGAGGGATCAAGCTTTAACGCACAAGCAGCTCATTATCCCACCACAGCAATCTGACAGTTCCTGAAAGCAGCTTGTGCAAAGAGAGGCATCATGAGCAACCCAGCCGGAGCCGGAGATGGGGGAGCAGCTGCAGCCGGTCCTAGCCTGGAAGAAAGGTACAGGATGTTGGAGGTACAGTTAGCTCTGCAAACGGCGAGGCTTGAGGAGAGGAGGGCTCATGATGCAGAAAAGGGGAAAGCCGCCCAGCTCTCGAGGAAAGTGCCTGGACTGGTGCAGAAGTTTGGGGGTGATCCCAGGAATTATCAAGCCTTCAGGACAGAGATGCAATATGCCCTCAATCTGCAGTTTGATGATTTTCCTGATGAGGATTCGAGGGTTGCTTATGTGATTGGGCATCTCGAAGGCGGAGCCAAAGATTGGGTGAGGCCACTAATGGCAGCCAATAATGAAGCCCTAAGGGACACAAGGAAGTTTTTTCGCGCCATGGATCTGATGTTTTCCAGCGAGATTGAGCAGGGAGTGGCGCGCAGGCAGTTAATGGCGTGTAAACAAGGGAACCGATCTGTCCGTGAGTACTGGACTGAGTTCACCATGTTGATCCATAAATTAGGTTGGGATTTGTCAGCGGAACCGATACAAATGCTGTTCGAAGAAGGACTATCTTCGGCAGTGAAAGACGAACTTTCCCGGGGGCCCAGGGCGGAGTCTATGGACCATCTGACTAAATCAGCGCTGGCCATAGGATCACGCCAGGAGGCCAGAGCCTTGGAGAAGCGGGAAGGGAAAGGGGAGCGTTGGAGGGATTTCCGCATTCCAGAGATTCCAGAGCAGCCTTCTCTGCCAGCAGAGCCGATGGAAATCGGAACAGCGCGCGCGCGCGCAATTTCAAACCCCAGTGAAGGGCGGAAGAAGGAGGGAAAAGGCGCCAAGAAATGTTTTCTCTGCCAACAGCCAGGTCACTTTGCCAGAGTTTGTCCGCAAAGAAAGGAATGGCAAGGAATGGCGGGAGCTGTGGGGGAGGAGGGAGAAGGAGCTTAGGAGCAAGTAAAAGCCAACGCCTGGCTGCCACCGACGGGGCACAGCAGCCAGGCCAAGGAACAGTAAATGTGCCCACGCCAGAACCCCCAAGACCAGCTCTTGTAATAGAGGTATTGCTGGAGCTGGCAAACGGACACCCACTAAAGGTGAAGGCGCTATTAGACTCAGGCAGCTCCTGCAACTTTATGAGTAAGGAGTTTGCAGCCGCACATCAGATACAGACCATCCCTTTAAAAAATCCCCTGCAGGTGACCACGATTGATGGGAGGGCGCTGTTGGGGGGAGAAGTAAACCAGCAGACTGTCCCCATGACAATGAGGGTGGCAAGACACACGGAACTGATAGCGTTTAATATAGCCACTTTGGGAGGAGCGCCCATCATTTTGGGGATGAGCTGGCTAGCGCTGCATGATCCGCTTGTGGGATGGCATCAGAGAGTGGTTTCCTTTGGGTTCAGCACATTGTATGGGACACTGCACAGAAAAAGGGGGCCAAGTAGGCACTCAGGCCACGTTAGCAAAGATAGAAGCAACGGATCAAGGTAGGGTACCACGAGAATATGCAGATTTTGCCGACGTCTTCAGCGAAAGGGAAGCAGATAAACTACCCCCGCACAGACCCTTTGACTGCCAAATCAACTTACTCCCAGGAGCACAATTGCCAGTGGGCAAGGTGTATGCAATGTCTGACAGGGAGATGCAGGAGCTAAGGGAGTTTATTGACAAAAACCTCAAGCGTGGGTTCATCAGAGAGTCACGAGCGGTGGGGGGTAGCCCAGTGTTCTTTGTGGACAAAAAAAATTCGGACAAACCAAGATTAATTGTGGACTTCCGGGCCCTAAACGCAGTGTCCGAACCCGTGACTTTCCCTATGCCCAGAATCGATGACATTCTGACCCGGGTGAGAAAAGGGAAGATTTTTACCAAGCTGGACCTGAGGGGGGCGTATAACCTGATACGTATGAGAAAGGGAGATGAGTGGAAAACCACTATGTTCACCCCCTTGGGAGCATTTGAGTACTGCGTTATGCCTTTCGGCCTCCAGGCGGGATCGGCAGTATTTCAATCATTCATGAATCACGTACTAGGACCATTGCTGTACAAGAACTGCGCTGCGTTCTTGGATGATGTACTGGTGTACTCAGAGGATGAAGAGCAGCATGTGCGAGATGTACGAGAGGTACTGAGGAAACTGCAAGAAAACCAGCTGTGGGTGAAACTGGAGAAGTGTCAGTTTCACACCAGGGAGGTGGAATTCCTAGGGTACCGGTTGTCGGACAAGGGGCTGGCCATGGATCCTAGCAAGGTGCAAGCGGTGCTGGAATGGAGGCCACCAAAAACTAAGAAAGATGTGCAGAGGTTTTTGGGGTTCGGAAACTTCTATCGGAAGTTCATCAAGAACTTCGCCCACTTAACAGCCCCCATCACGGATTGTCTCAGCAGTAAGAAGAAATTTGTCTGGACGGAAGAAGCGCAGCGAGCTTTCGAAAGTTTAAAGAGGGCGTTTGCTTCGGAAGAACAACTCTTACACGTGGATCCGCAGCAGCCGATGAGGGTGGAAACCGACGCATCTGACAGAGCGGTGGGCGCCGTGCTCCTGCAGCCAGGACCGAATACGTCAGAATGGAGACCGTGTGCCTTCTTCTCGAGGAAATTGAACAAATCTGAGAGGAATTATACAGTGTACGACAGAGAATTACTCGCCGTCCACGAAGCGTTCAAGAGATGGAGACACCTGTTGATTGGGGCGCAACACAAGGTTCAAGTGCGGACAGACCACAAAAATCTAGAATACTGGAGGACAGCCCGAGTATTGAACCAGAGACAAGTAAGATGGGCGCAAGAGTTCTCCAAGTTCAATTTTGAAATTCGCTACGTGCCAGGGGCTGAGAATGTCAGGGCGGACGCTCTCTCCAGAAAACCTGAGTACTTGGAGGGGGAAGGAGGGGCGGAAGAAAGACATATCATCTCGGAGGACCACTGGGTTTGTGGGGCGGCATTGGTGGGGCAAAGAGAACTGGTAGAGGGTATTGAGAACGATGAATATGCCCAAGAAAAACTTAGGGAACTCAGGGAGACAGGTGAGAACGCAGGGGGTTTTGAGGAAAAGAACGGAAAACTATATTACAAAGGGGCACTCTACATACCAGATGGGGAACTAAGAGGGCGGGTGCTCAAACAGTTGCATGACAGCCCCACGGCGGGGCACTTCGGGCAGCACAAGACCATGTGGTTGGTTACCAGGGAGTTTTGGTGGCCCAAGGTGCGGGAAGACGTGCGGGAGTATGTCAGGGGATGCGACAGGTGCCAAAGAGCAAAGGGAGAGAGGTTGGCGCCAGCAGGGTTATTAGAACCCTTACCCACCCCAGAAAGGCCATGGGAGATGGTATCCATAGACTTCATGACCGATCTACCGAGATCCAAAGGGAAAACCGCGGTCATGGTGGTGGTAGATCTACTAACTAAGATGTGCCACTTTATAGCTTGTTCACATGCAGTGACAGCGGAAGAAACCGCAAGGTTGTTTGTGAAGCACATTTTTAGGTTGCATGGCGCCCCCTTGAGGGTTTTGAGCGACAGAGGAAAACAATTTACTTCCAGGTTCTGGAGGAAACTAATGAGCATGTTGCATGTGGAGGTAAGTTTTTCCACCGCCAGGCACCCAGAAACAAATGGGCAAGCAGAGAGGGCAAACGGGGTTTTGCAACAATATCTGAGGTGTTATGTAAAGGACAGAGAAACTGATTGGGTAGACAGGTTACCTCTGGCAGAATTTGCCTACAACAACGCGGAGAACGTGTCCACAGGGATGAGTCCCTTTCTAGCCAATTATGGGTGTCATCCTCGGGCGTTTCCAGGAGAAGGAGGGGGGAGGTGGAGTGTACCTGCAGCGGAAAATTTTGTTGAAGAGATGGAAGCGATCCACCGTCAGCTCCAACTCAACTTAGAGAAAGCCAAAGAAGAATATAAGAAGCAAGCAGACAGAAATAGGAGGGAAGGCGAAACCATAAGGGTGGGTAACCGGGTGTGGCTATCCACCCAAGGACTGCCGTTCAAGGGAGGGTGTAAGAAATTGAGACCCAAACGGTTGGGACCCTTTGAGGTCATACAGCAGGTCAACCCAGTAGCATTCAAACTCCGATTGCCCAGTCACATGAAATTGCACCCAGTATTTCACAGGTCATTACTGTCGCTGTACAGAGAGGGACGTGAGTGGGGGGAACATGAGAGGGAGGTCACCCGGACACCCGTCATAGAAGAGAGAGAACGCAACATGGATGTGGCAGGGATCATTGATTCCAGGTGGAAGGGAAATCAGGTGGAATACTTGGTAGAATGGGAGGGGGAGGAAGAGTCAGAAAACACATGGGTACCGGCAGAGGAAGTCAAAGACGAGATTTTAATAGAAACGTTTCATCGGCGTTTCCCAAGAAAACCACAACCAGTGGCAAGATTTAGGAGGGAACACTTCGGTACTACAGATGAGGAAGGGGAGTTTGAAGGGTTCCCAGAGTCGGGGGTGGAGGTGGAAACAGATTCCGACGAAGGAGAGGAAGATGGGGAAAGAGACGGAAGGCCGTGGTTAGAAGTGTTTGAATCCTCGGAGGATGAGGGGAGTTCCTTCCAGGGATTTCCGTCCTCGCCGCCAGTAAGAGAAGAGGCGGGAGGGGGTGAAGGGGGCCCTGGGGGGGAGGTGGATGTCAGGGAACTGCCATCGGAAGGACAGGTGGTGAGAAGGCTTCAGGAGAATAGGAGAGACACTTCTTCAGCAGAAGAGGGAACCAGTAGGGGGAGTGCGGGAGCTCCAAAGGAAAGGGAGTCGGAGGGGAGGCTCTGGGATACTTCCAGTGAGAACAGTGAGGAGGTATCAGGACACCCTTTAAGGACCCCCACCCCTCGCCGGAAACTGTCACGCAGGGAATCCAGGAGGCGCATGTCCGTGAAACAGCTTTTATGTTGGAAACGTTTCCGCAAACGCCCACTGTCAGATTCTACCAGCGACTGACGGAGCCACCCCGAAGGGCTCCGCTCAAGGCAGGGCTTCACTACACTGAGTGAGCTCTGAGGGATCAAGCTTTAACGCACAAGCAGCTCATTATCCCACCACAGATAGGATTCCAGGTGGAGAAGTCGAAATTAGAGACAGAACTGTTGGAACCAAAGACTGAGGTACTTTCGAGAATGTATAACTTGCTGCTTAAATGGAACACACAGGATGAGACTGTTAAATCAGCCATGATAAAATGGGCTCAGGATATTGGGTATAACATTATGTTTGAGGACTGGGAAAGGTTATGGACCACCGGAATAAAATTCACGGCATGTAATGCCTTGAAGGAGAATATTATGAAAATGATATATAGGTGGTACATGACCCCAGTCAAGCTTGCAAAAATATATCACCTGTCTGATAATAAATGTTGGAAATGTAGAGAGGCTGAGGGGACATTCTTTCACCTCTGGTGGACATGCCCAAAAGTGAGGGTCTTCTGGGAAATGATCTATAATGAACTAAAAAAGGTATTTAAATATACCTTTGTTAAGAAACCGGAGGCCTTCTTCTTGGGCATTGTCGGCCAGAAAGTGTCAAAGAAGGACAGAAGTTTCTTTATGTATGCGACAACAGCAGCAAGAATACTTATTGCAAAGTATTGGAAGACACAAGACTTGCCCACACTGGAAGAGTGGCAGACGCAATTGATGGATTATATGGAATTGGCTGAAATGACTGGCAGAATCCGAGACTTGGGAGAAGAAACAACGGAAGAGGACTGGAAGAAGTTTAAGGACTATTTACAAAAACAATATAAGTTGTATGAATGTTAAGTATTTGCACGATTTAGAAAATCTCAGTTCCAGCAAATAGATTTTGTAAAATAGAAAATTAAGTTATAAGTAAGAAAAGGTCGAAATTTAAGGCAACAATATGTTTAAATTTAAGGTATGAGTAAATGATAAAAATTATCTTAAATCTAGAAGTATAATATTTGGAAAGTACAAAATAAGGTATGAAACAAGGTAATAATTTGCTGATATTTTTAATATAAATAATGCAGGGTAAAGGAGATGTGAGGAAGTCCAGTTAGTTATATATAAAAAAATTGTATTGAATGGTTGGTTTTTTTCTTTTCTTTTTTTATTTTTTATTTCCTTTTTTCTATATGGTTTTTTGGTGTATTTGTTCTGGCTTTTTTGTGTACTTTTTTTTTTTTTTGGTGAAGGGATCTTGTATGTATATTGTGTATTATGAAAATTTAATAAAATATTTAAAAAGAAAGAAAGAAAGAAAGAAGGACACTACCCAACTATTCCTTGTGAATCACGGTAGCTGCTCTTTATTTCAAGATCAATTCTGCTGCGTTACTTTAAATTCTTGTTGGTTTTTCTAGTGGCGATTTAACACCCAATTGCTGAGGTCAAATGTGACTCCTGTAGCAATATCCACTTTTTAATTCTGTGCTGTTCAGTTCTGGTGCCCTGGGCCATGAGTTTTAAAGCTCTGTTAGCTCATTGCCTTTTAAAGTTTTTGTAGCATACGGTGATGTTCATATTCTCCTATGTATAAGGTTTCAACACTCTTAATTATGTTTTCCTCCCACTCTGTCCTCGTAAAAGGAGCAGTTAATTAATGCTGTACTACTAATGGATGTAGGTTTGCAGTTCATGTTCTGCAGAAATCTGAAAGCACGATGCAAAAGGGTTGGTGCAGATTGAAGGAATGTGAGCTTACTGTATTTCTTAATGGTATCACCAAAGCTCTACTCAGGCATTTATTGTGGAGGTTAGTTGTACATATGAGTAAGTGAGAGTATACACCAGCACACTAGCTTTGCCCAATATCCTGGTCACCCACTTTCTGTTCAAGGGCAACTGTTTGATCAAGATTGCTTTGTTACAGTGTTTTATTAGTACACACACTAGATATATATTGGTGGGAAGGTGCAAATGGAACTCATGTTAATATACGTTATGCTACTCTGCACATCCCAATTCTGGAATTAATTGTAGAAATGCTTCTAAACCAGTACAGTGGTACCTCTGGTTGCAAACGGGATCCGTTTGCAACATGAAAAGAGCACAACCTGAAGTGCCATATCTGCCAGGTGCACGGCGCGATTTGGTGCGTGTGCACTTGCGCGAAGTGTGATTTAGCACTTCTGCGCATGTGGGAGTGACGAAACCCGGAAGTAACCCTTTCTGGTACTTCCTGGTCACCACGGGACGTAACCTGAAAGAATGTAACATAAAGCAAACGTAACATGTGGTATGACTGTATTTAGAAGGAGTAGAGTGGTTCTTTGGAACTCTGCAGGGACTTATGCTAACAGGTTAGAATCTCTATAATGCATGCTGTTTGGGAAGCTTTCCATTGCACATATATTGCAAGAGGATCAGATTTTGAAGTGCTTGAGAAGACCAAGTCATTTCTTCTTGAATGCCCCCCCCCCTGACTAGCAGTGTCAAGGTATTCCTTCCAGGATAAGCATGAGAAAGGTTGGGTCGGTGGCTGCAGAATGACCAGAATGAGCAACACACCTGCCTTTCAAAGACTGATGGTGTGGCTCTTTGGCAGTGCTGCAGTTTGGCAACTCTTTCCCCTTTTGGAATTGATTAAGAATTTTGGGGTAGTTCCTAAAGGGAGTGCTGCTATCCCCTACTTGACAACACAGCAATGAGTGGATAATGGAATCGGTTTTGTTCAGCTTTAGAATGCATTGGTCAGAGCAGACAGATTCATTGCAATTTCAGAGGGAAATAGCAATAGCAATGAGCACCCTAAGACTTCTTCACGATGAAGGGTCATTGACAAAGCCACCAGCTTGCAGGGATTTCAGAAGAGAGCTACTCTAAGGCCCTGGCAATTTCATCCCACTCAAGGCTTACCAGCAGGGATGGTAGAATAGCTGCTCAGCAAACCATTTAAAGGGAGTATGTAAAGAACAGTGTGGAGAGGTAGTTGGCTGAACTGCCCTTCACTGAACATTTTCATTAGCCACATTGACTGGAGTCGATGGGAGCAGGAGCTCATCAACATCTGGAAGGCTGCCACTCAATGAGATGAGGATGTTCCATAAATTAAAGGTGCATTGCAGATCTTTGTACAATGTAATAAAATGGTGGCCCTTCCATTGAAGTCTTGGGTCTTTGTTCCAGCATCACCATCACTGCCAAAGCAGTAGAGGCAAATGGTGATGCTGCCATCACGGCAGCTAGAATAACTGGAAGCATATTGAACATCACCCACTTCTAATAGGATAATGGGTGGCACAAAACTGTACCCTTGAAATTTCTGTGGGTTTTAAAAAGGGGTGGGTGGGATTTGCCACCATTTATCCCACACCATGGGTGCAGGTGGTTATCATATTTGCCTGACACATTAAAGGTCCCCAGTTAGAAACTAAGCAAACAGTGAAACTTGCTTTCTGCATTACTGTGGGTTGGACTAGGTGACCCTCAGGGTTCCTTCCAAGTCTACAATCTTATGATTTGCCCATCACACACACACACACACACACACACACATGCACACACAACCTCAATCAGGTGTTACTAAAGCAGAATTAATATGTGTGAAGTAGCTCTCATTTAAAAAATAGAGTTATCAAGGTATTTGCATTCTTTGTGCCACAAGTGTCTTTTTGCTTTCTTTAAAATAAAATAAAAATCCCCGTCTGCAAAAAAAAGCAACTTCATAATAATCCCTCTATTCCTTTGTTACCCAGTTAAGTGGAGGATGCTTATTCCCCTGCTTTTGCAGGCACTGGTAATCTATTGCGACATTATACGAATTCCATTATTTTTTTCTAGTGTGTTAACTCAAAAACGCCTTGAGCAGAATGCCTGTACCCTGGGACAAATATGGTCAGTGTTTGTGAAAGTGAACTTATCAATAGGGCCATAGCTCTCTAAGATTTAATGGATTTCAAAGTCATACAGGTATCGAAAAGATTTCCCAAGGAAGTTCGCTAGTTATGTCATTTTAATGAAACCTTTCACAACTAATGTCCAATGGGAAATGGTCTGGTTTCTGTTTGCAACAATCAAGGGCAATAAACAGTGGGAGAATGAAGAGCTTTGCAATGGATACCAATTCAGGGATTTAGAAAAATGATCTGGCTTCGGGCTTACTTTATTACAATCCTTCTGACCTCAATTTCCCCCTTTCAGTGTTTCTGGCAGCTTCTTGCTGCCATCTTGAGATTAGACAACAATTTATTAATTTTCACTGCAATGCAGCACATTTTAGTTTACAGAAAGACTGCTGCTTGCTATCGGAATTAAGTTTCATGGTGTTTGTGATCATAAGTGCATGCTTGCACACAAAGCACACACAGTTTGGTTTGTCTTTATACTAATATTTCTGAGATAGTGTATCTGGCTGTCTCCCACCCCATAGGCCTGCCCCAGCACACACTTTTTAAAAAGGTGCCAGATACTGGTGCAAAACAGATAACTAATAAATTATTATACCAAGTTTCCTAGTTAACTCCTATATATGTGTGCTTTTCTTGAAATTAGCATATTTTTGTGCCCAGTTTTTGGAAGAAGTGAACTCATTTATGTTGCTCCAAAATGACTACAAATAATATTATAAGAGGAGGCAATGTTTGCTGATTCATTCTTCCACCTGCACCCCCTAAGTCACCACCCACCTTGCTCTGGAGGCAGTGGCATAGCAGGTGTTGCCAGCGCCCAGGGCAATGCAAGTATTGCATACCATAACCCGTCCAGGGTTTGGGTTGTTTGTGTCGAGGATATTTCACACAAACACCTCATCACATGAAAATCATAGGACAAAAGTCACACATACTTAAGTACCCTAAATCCCTTTTGAAATCAGTGTGCTTAACTGAACATGACTCAGTCTGTTGAAATTGGATTTTGAACATTTTCTGATTGACGTTTCTTTTGTTGTATATTTAAACCTCAGCACACAGAAGCTCTCACTTAAATGGTTCTTGAAGTTTACATCTTCAAAATAATCCCAATCATACTTACATTTAATGGAGGCATTGGACACAAAACAAATCAATGAGCTTGTGGGGGGTGGGGATCTGTATAAGCATGTATGAAGTGGTTTATGTCACAATTCTCTAATAACAACAGCATTGTACTATATATTTAACTAAATGAGAAAATCCATATCTATTTTAAGAGATGGAGCAGCAATGTACTTGGCCGAGAGATGAGGAAGAAGTGCTTCAGTAATGGCTATGATTCCCCATCAAAAGATGATATATGAACAAAAATAGGGAGGTTCTAGTCCTTAAATCCAAATGGACATTAACTAGGAGAGTGGAAAACCCTACAGCATGAAATTCCAGTATTAACCAAGCATGATCATCCTATTTCCCTTCCTTTTGGCACGACCACATCAAAAGCTTATTGAATGAGTGCCAGCTCAGCAGCTCTCAAAGGCTTTTGCCATCTGTGAATGAGTGGTTGTCAGGCTTTTATTCACTCCCTGTACATAGGCCAGGAATTCAATCCATACCTTAATGGCAGCTGAGTAGAATGACTTGTGGTTCCTGCATACAGGAGCAAAGTGAAATAACAGGTCTGAACAACATGCCATAAAGCTGTTTATGAGGTAGTCACAAGTGTCACTTTCCATGAGGGACAATGTGATAATTCAACACCTTTAAATTATCACTTGCTGAATCCAACCTGCTGCAGAATACACATGAACAAACATCAAAGTTGTTTTGGAGATAAAGCCAATTCTTCTAAGTATGTATTTGAATACATACAAGTATATTTGCAGTGTATTTGGTGGGCATAGATCAGAGAGAGCACAATGATGAAAAATGGAAGTGTCTCTGGCAAATTACAGCTGGTTCACTTGGGCCCCAGTATACTAATTCCAATCCTGTCCTTACGGCTGGGTGCAGGCACCTGCTGCCACAGTAGTGGTGCACAGTAATGTCCCACAATATTTCCATATTTTATTTTATTTTATTTTTAAAAAGTGGTGCAAAAAAGAGTGCAGAAATTAGGAAAATGTGCATACAAATTTATGCTTCCTAGGATTGCCACCTTTGGTCAGGCAAAAGATAGGACAGGTTGGGGGGGGGAATGGGGGGGGGGATGGATTACAGATGGACCAGGCCCATGCAACCCCCTTGCTCTCTGACTCCAAGTCTCTGTCTCTGACCCTCCCACCTATGTCCACACAAAAACTCCCCTCCACCAGGGGCATGCAACCCCTAATTCTCTCTGATCCACCCCCCCTCCGCCTGCACAAAGCCTGATACTTCACCATAGCAGGCCCACACACTGGGAAAAACCCTCTCTTGCTCTCCGCAACTCGTCCTCTGTCCATGGAATAGCTTCCTCTCTCAGAGTCCTCTTCCTAGCCCACCCTCTGTCTGCATCCTGCAATAACTCTCCCTTTCATGGCTCTCCTTCTCATGGACCTGCCCCCTGCCTACACAAACTTTCACTTAGGCTCTCTCTCTCCTCCTCCCACTGGACCCATCCTCTGCCCCCAAAGAGGAGAAGGAGGAGGGTGAGCTTGAATATATGAGAAAGGCATCTTGTTTGAAGTCCAAACAGGCAGGGCACACTTTTCTCCAAAAAAAAGGGGGTGATCATGTTTTTCTAGGGATGGTTAGCAACCCTAATGCTTCCTGATGCCTGCCCTATGTAGCGTATGTGTGCTGTGGCATGCTTTCCTCTTTCACACCATGCATCCAGCATTACTAACTGTGGCTCATAACAGAAAACTTTCAAACCTTCATACTCTTCACTTCCATTTGCTACACTGCTAAATAGTTTGGATATGTAATTTTGACAGCAGCTCAAGTTGCATTAAATTTGGAATGGGACATGCCTTTCAAAGCTAGGGCTACAAACAATTTGACTTTGCTCAGCACCTTTGGAAAACACCACCACAAGCCCATACACCAGCGTAGCTCCAATTGGAGACCTTTCTCTTAACTGTTAGCTGTAGCTGTACTGTATGTATGACACAATGGGATGTGTGACTCAAAAGCAAGCTCTTTAAGCCTCCACCAATATTATTATTATTTTTTATCAATATGACTTTGGAGACATACAAGGGACCACTGCAAATCCTGCAGTGATTTCATACATTTTGTTCAACTGGTGCCTCTTGTCAAGCTGGTGGCTTTATTGATTAGAACACAAGTGACTTGCCACACAGTTTACAGTTTCATTGTGTAGCTTCCTGACTTGCTTTTTTCATAGCAATTTTATCAAATCTGAGATTGGACTAGGTGTGCCACCTTTGATGATCAGCGTCTTTGAACTTTTTACAGGCACACAGAAGGCAGAAAGCAACGAAGATGCAGTAACTTGAAAAAGAAGAAAGAAATCATTCTTTTATCAGCTATGGCAGAGGTAGCAGTTGATTCTAAGGTAGGATTCTTCTGCTGCCTTCTGTATTAGTAGCAGCCAGACTGCTGATATAATGCAATACAATGCATGAATGTCGCATTACGGGTTCACATCAAACAGAGGTTTTTTATAGTTGTTGGTTTTTTTAAAGCTAAGAAGAATCATGTCCTGCTATACAAATAAAAGTCAAGTCTTACACTTCCTGCCCCTCCCCACAGGTAAAAAAACCCTCCAAATTAAGGGCCAGAAGCCGGGGGGGGGGGAGAAAAAAGATTTTGCCTGGTGCCTAAAATTAAATTAAGATGTGCCAGACAAGCCTCCATGGGGGGAGTATTCCACAAGCAGGGGGCCACCAGTGAAAAGGCTGGCTATCATGTTGCCACCCTCTGGACCTCCAGCAGAGGGGGCTGGATCAGTTGCAGTTTCTAAACCATCTTCAAATGCCACCCCCACTTATAATGCATTGCAGTAATCCTATACAGAGATCACCAGAGCATACACAATAGAAGTTAGGCTACCCTTGTCCAGATAGGGGTGCGGCTGAGTCATCAATCAAAGCTAATGGAAGGCACTCAGTACCACTGAGGCCACAGTAATTGATGCAGGAATACTTCCAAGCTATGTGCCTGCTTGCTCCTTCAGAGAGAGTGTAACTCCCTCCAGAGCAGGCCACATCCCCTCCATTCGGTCTAAGGAACCACCCACTAACAGTGCCCCAGTCTTGTCTGGATTAAACTTCAGTTAATTGGCTATCACCCAGTTCATTACCAAGACAAGACATCAATTTAGCACATCTTGAGCAACAGGCAAGATAGATTTTTTTCTTTTGCCTGTTAGTACTGGTGATATCTGCTCAGACTTGTGCATTTGGATTAGCAGAGGTTCTTCTTTGTTCTATTTGAATAAATATAACCTTTTACCAATTCCTGTTGTCGAGTCTTCCTTCGGAGTGTGAGGCAATATGAGGAAAAGAATTCTTGAAAAATGGTACACTGAAGCCTCCATATCTTAAGGAGCCCTGTGTTTCAGCACCTCATTGAAGGCATGCAAGGCTTTATAAGCTGCATGTCACTTTATGCGCAATCTTCACCCCATGCTCAGTGCTTTTTGGATGGGGTTAGGATTAGGCAGCAGTGTACCTCCACTGGGCTCTGTCTATAGGGAGCACTGCTGCCACAGAGGCCCCTTCAGTGCCCATTAATTGCATGGATGGTAGAGAAATTGATTCGAAGTTGCTACATATCTGTTGGGAGAATCCAATCTATGCTAGTCTATAACAAGAGCAGCAAGCAAGCAAGCAAGCAAACAAACTCTACCACGGGCAACAGAAGATGACTGGCTTTCAGATGTGGCACCTTCTGCTCTGCACTTCCCAGCCCCTTGTTAGCATCTGTAAGTCTTCAATCACATTGTTTGAGGTATAAGTTTATTGTGTTGTCCTGTTATTGGATTTGATGGCCCTTGTGACCACAAAGGCCATCAACAATTCTATGTAAGCATTTATGACATTTTCTGAACGGTCTCTTCACAGTATTTTATAGCAATCATTCAAATGTACAGAAATTAAGACACAGATGCATGTTTTGACACTGCTGAGTTATGTCTTTTTAAAGTGAAGTTGCCCCCCACCCCCAGTTCCTCTTCCTTCACAAAGCTTGCATCAAGTAAGCTTGTATCTCTATCATGACTAAGCAGGCCAGCCTTCAAAGATGTAGGCTTTGGCTAGGTTCCTTTGGAATTCTCAAAGGAACAATGGCTCAAAATAATTCTATAAGCAGTGTTTATTGAGAAGGTTGATCTTTTTGAAAATCAATGAATAATCACCAGAAAGTGCTCAATATTTTTTACCAGCATCAAGCAAGACATAATATCAACACAAATGGTAAATCAATTCCAAATCTGAAATAGCAGCCATCAGTTAAAATCCATCATTACTGCAGTGAATGACTTGATTTGTTGGCACATTAACCTTTTTCTCTTTCTTAAGGTCATTAAATAATCAACTGGTGATTAACTCCTGGTAAGCACTGCTTTTGAGTGGATTATATTCAGCTAAGGTCAACATTTTCCCCTGCCCCCATTACTTTGAACAAGGACATGTTTGAGATACATAACAACAAAACCTTGAGATTATGCAGCGATTGATTGGATACAGTTCCAGGTAAAATAATATGCAAACATTAAAAAGGAATTTCCTCACAAGGCCTATTGTGAATTAGCTTTTGCATAATTCCTGCTTTAGTCTTTGCTTTTGGCTCACAAAGTTCCAGTTGGTCTATAGGATCAGTGGCGGAGCTTCATGCTTCAGCACTGGGGGGGGGGTGGAGAGCAGGTGGGGGAGGGGCTTGCGTGCGACCTGGGGGCATGGCACACCGCCTGCAGGGTGTGGTGCCCAGCACAGGCAGGGGGGCAGCCACAATGGTACCCCACCAGGATTGCGCTGCCGGGGGTAGTGCGCTCCCCCCGAACTCCTTTTCCTCTGCCAGTGTATAGGATACAGGGACATAGACCCATGGCCAATATAAACTAGGGGTGGGGGAAATTCTGTGTTGTCCAATATTTTGATGACGGGATCAAATCCTACAGTGCGCTGCACCATGAGCAGATGTGTGCTGGAACACAACAGACAGGAATGGGGAGGCGGAGAGTCCAGGCTAATAACTTTGCTTCACTCTGCCCCACCTTCAGCCAGAGGGATGCCTAGGGTCACCTGCATCCTTGGCAAGGAGCTGCATCAGCAGCATGACCCACCCAAGGAAATAAAACTTTTCTGCAATAGTCAGAATAGACATCACTTCATTTTATGCATCCCAAGTATTTGAAATATCTTGGGCAAGCCGAGGAGGAAGGAAATTAAAATCCACACACCTTTGTGCCATGGCGTGAGAAGGAAGGAAGTTTGCCGCACGTTTGATCTCACTGAAACAGCAGCGTTGCGACACCACACACATGTCATACTCTCCACAGTCTCCAGCAGTCCACCTTCACACTGCTTTGCCATTTCTCCTACTTCACAGCTCCCAGCTCTTGTCTAAACTCACAGTCTTACACAGCAGAGGCACCATCTTCTGAGGCACATCAAGGGGGCCCAGTGTGGTGTCCTGGCATCTGCACCTAGCTTCAACAATGGGGGCCTCGGATGCCTCCAAAAACTCCACCCTCTCAGCCCTCTGGAGCCGGCGCCTATGTTATACAGATAACTGGAGACAGATTTCTGGGGTGGTTTTTGCCCCCTATGGGCCTGCACTGCCAGTGGGGGCTGGTTTCACCAACCCCTAGCCCAACGTATGCCTCAGTCTTCAGCCACACAAGTAGGGATGGAAGAGAAATTTGGTTGGTCCTCATTTTGAAGCGAACTGACCTGGGCTTAAATGTATATTGGAACTCAAGTATCAATCAGATCCTGCTGTGTATTTTGCAGCGCAGTTATAGTTTTCCAAAAGTGTGCTCTCCCTTTCCCCCACAAAAATGTATTTTATGTGGAACTGCATCTTTTTACGGGGAATGCATTGCAAAGCTTATTAAAAAATGCATTCTGGGTAAATATTGCATATAATTTACACAATATAATGTATAGAATTTAAATGTGGCTCTTTCTATAATGTCCACTGGTCCATCCAAAACTTCTGCTTGTTTGGGGGAATTCATGGAACTGATATCAATAGCCCTGCAGGTGGACTTGGGGTTTACCTATGTGAGTTCTCAGGTTGAAAACTAAGTTGAAAAGCAATATGAATGAAGCATGCATCAAGTGTGGGGAACCTTTAGCCCTCTATATGTTGCTGAACTACAACTTCCATCATCTCTAGACATTGGCCACACTTGCTAGGAAGTTGCATCTCAGAGAGTTTTGGAGGGTCCATCTTGGCCTAATTTGAAAATTGTGGGGGAGTGGAGTGGGAGTTTGTGGGGGTAAGTGAAAAAGTAGAAATCCTGTTCTTAAGGCAACCACGAAAGTCTTTGATTTTAGGACCATGTAGAAACCAGCAAAAAATAAAGGAAAGGAAAAGCTTTTGCCTAAGAAGGAGCAAGGGCACAATACGACTGAACTCTTGCTACTATTAATTTTGCTGAAAAATAGGAATAAGAAGCAACTATGGTAAGTAAATTAAAGAGAAGTAAATGAATGCAAGCAGCAAATGAGACAATTTGTCCACAAGCCTTATGAGAAGCATTTATGAAGATATTTTTTTCTTGCAGTGCTAGCTTGTATTGATTTTTTTTCCAGAGAGGAAATTCAAGCTAAGACTAATGTTAGTAATATTGCACCATCCAGCCCATTCCATTAAATTGCAGGTTGAACTACATTTGCCATTTATCTGTAGCATTATTTGCAACATTTTCCACACACTGATTTCATTCTGAAGTTTAATTCATACTGGAACTTTCTCTTTCCCAATATAGCATTCCAATTCTATTGCTTCATTTTTTGTTAAATAACATCAAAAAGCAGCTTTAGTAAATCTGTTTCTCTGATGGCACCATGTTGTAGTGGATCTACTTCCTAGAAGCAGGCATGGCAGAAAGCCACTTAAAAATGGAACCATTTCCCTTTCCCCAAACAACAACAAAGGGTTTTAGTTTTCAGACCAGATGGATGACAATGTTCACTTAAAATATTCACAAGAAAGAAAGAGAGAACTAGCCCAACTGGAGAAGACACTCAGCACACAAAAGGTTTATCAGTCAGGTGGCTCATCGAGAAGCCATGCAGTAAATGGTCATGCAGTAAATGGGGCAATCAGCAACAATTTTGGAAAGTAAAGGGTTTTTAAATGGAAAAACTAGGGCACAAATATGTGGGATACACACACTTATGTGACGTGAAACTCCATAATATAAAAAATTATTTAAAATTATCTGTCCAGTACCTTGAGCCACAGATTCCAAGTATTTTAAGTGGCATTTAGATCTTTCTTCACAACCGGGCAACCTAGTTTTTACCCATGGAGCTACCTGTTCTATGGTCTCCAAGAGGAGGAGGAAGAAGGGTGTGAGGGTATGTAAAAGGAGAAAAATAGAGAGGGGTCTTTCTCAGTGTTTTCCCACCCTTTTAATGTCAGGTGAAACGTTAAAGATTCTTTTGAGGTTCCATGAGGAGATTATCTCCCTTTAGTTCCTGGTTTCCCAGAAACTGCTTACCCAGATGTCCTTATTTACATTACTGTTACAGGCCACCCCAATCTCTGTCAAGCAGTAGCAACATTCCACAGGTCTTGGAACTTAAACATGGTTTGTGTTTCCTTGGGGAAAATGAGGCACAATGGAGGCTAGCCTGTTTATTCACATAAATTTACACAAGAGTTTTATGGATAAAATGTTCACAGCATTTACATCTAAGGCCACCCAGTGTGCCCCCCAGTCAGGGTGGTAATGCCAACTTTCCCAGGACCAAAATCCAGTAAGTCTTTCGGGGAGAAGGGATCAGACTTGCTTATGTGTCCCATGCAGCCAGCATACCGGTAAATGGATCTAGAAGAAGTTAACGCCAAATATAGAGACATAGTCACAGTTTCCATTGCTAAGGTTGCCTGCTTGCTTGGCTTGTCCTTGGTCCTTCATATCAGTATTCAAATTGACAGCCAGCAGGACCAAAGCATAATAAACTAGACACATTCTTGCCCCCCTTAATGATCATAACCCCTGAGAAAATGCAACTCTAGGTTATAAAATTCCCTGACTTTCATCTTAAAGACAGTAATTTAATGCTGTCCTGTTAAGACACAGGAAAAGAGGGCAAAATGGCCATAGTGTGAGATAATATGCTCTTTGCCCTATCTTAAATGAGAAATATAATGGGATTACGAACCAAACAATTCCTTACTTAGTATCCATTAAATCATTTTATTGCAAGTCATCTTGATACACAGCAACATTTTGCTTCTCTGCTCCATTTTGCAGCAAAGCAGTTTTGAAGTATCAGAGACCTAGCATAGCTATGCTTTAAAAGATTTGTGACCAATGAGTGTGCAGGCGAGGAAAAGCCCTAATCAGATCGGCAGCAACATCCCAATTAGGAATAAGAGACAATGCTTTTGAGCACAAATTTGAGATACAACGAGCAGATGAAAAGGTCAGCTCTGAGTACTTTCCAAACTATAAAGCAAATAGAAGTGATTCTTCTTACGATCGCCAGGCAAATTCATGGTAGGTGCTTTGGTGATTGTAAAAGTGTTGCACCAAAGAGCCTCCAGGAGGCTGTGCCTGCCACTGCAGGAAACAGCAGCAGTGGCAGCAGGCAAATGTGCGAGGGGGGGAGGGAGCGAGGGGGGGCTGGGCAAGCAGCAGCAGCAGTGGGATGGTGGCAGGGGGGATCTGAGCAAGCAAATGGAGGTGGCATGGTGTGGATCAGCACCGTTTCCCATAGAAATAAAGCACTGGTTTTAGAAGCCTTGTATAGAGACCCAGATTTTTCCCCAGCTTCAGTGCAAGGAAGGGCCTTCTTATAATATGCTCTGTTATGATTATTATTCCCATACTTTGCCCTAAGCTCTCAGTTTAAAACAGTTTTAAATGATTTACAATCACAGAAATAAGGTGGGTCCAAAAAATACTGTCAAAAGCCAGGGTAAAGAAGTATGTCTTCAGAATTCACCAGAAGCTGTATAATGAAAGTGTCAGAATCCCCTCTATGGTGAGGGAGTTCTACAACATAGCAGCTGCTACAGAGGATGTCCTCTCCCAGCCAGGGACATAGGAAGGGGGTGGGCGTAGGGGGTGGTCCACCCCAGGTGCCACTCTGGGAGGGGTGACAAGATGGCCCCTGCCTCCCCCCAGCTGTAGAGTGGCCGAGGGCATGCACCGTCTGTACGGGCGTCCGTATGGGATGCCGCTCGCACAGCAGCCTATACAGTCGCTGTGCAAGTGGCACCCGTATGGACTGTGCATGTGTGGCATTCTGTATGAAGTGTGCATACGCTGGATGCCGCACATGCACAGTCCATACGGGCTGTGCCGCCCGGGGTGCCGGAAAGGGTTCCTCCGCCACTGCTCCAAGCCCACACATAACACTTCTGAGGGCGGAGGAACTGCTGATATTAGCACCCAAGCAGGTCTGTAGGGAATAGAGCTTTCAATATTAATGTGAGCACCTTGATTTGGGCCCAGAAATGGACTGGCAACCAGTGCAGTTGTTTTAAAATGGGGGTTGTATTACATCAAACTGGGAGCCCAGCAGGGGATCTGGTCATTGCATTTTGAGCCAATTGAAGTTTCCAAGTCATCTTCAACAGCAGCCCTTTGTAGAGTGCATCGCAGACATCCAATCTTGACTCCCAATTTATGAAATCCATTCCCTCGTGAATGTTCAGTGAGAGCTGAAGACTTACTTATTTGCACAGGCTTCTATGTGAATTCATCCGCATTGCTGTTTTAGTCTGATGGTTATATGTTAGCCTGCATCATTTGATTTTAATGGAACCCATTCTGAATGTGTCAGAAATATTGCTTTAAATAAGTACATTATTTCTTTTAATTAAGGTCTGTGTCTCTTTCTTACAGTCTATCATGGTGGATGGTTGGAACAACAATTGCATTTTAATATATACCCGGAACAGTATTTCGGTTTCCAGCATCTACAAATTGAACAAGAGTGTGACATTGATCAGAGCCAGGATTTGATATGAAAAGGAATTTCTTTCCCTTTGGTACTGCATTAACCATATCAGCAATACTGCCAGTGGTGAGGACTTAGTGCCTCAAAAACAAAATGTGAAGATTCACGCATTGCCTTCCTAGAAGTCCTGCTTAGTTACCTGAAATATGCAGCTGCAGTTTCCTTGCTGCTAGGGAGTTACCGATGCTCGATTCCCATTTGGGAAAAACACAGTAAAGGTATCAAAGTATTGCTTTAAGAAGAGCTGAAAGTGCAAGTCTCTACAGAATACATAATGGATAGGCCTTTCTCCTAAGAACTCCCAGCACTTTTGTCATAATAAAATTAATTCCCCAGAACACTAAAGGGTTTAGATTCTGGAAACATATTTCCCCCTTCCACATTGAAATATTAAGGTGTGAGTTGCAGGAACATGTCCTACTTTGAGTTATTAAATTTATTGACCTCAGTCACCTGTTCTGGGAATTGCTGCCTCTGTTGAATTTTTTATTTTTTTTTGGTCAAGAAGAAAAGACATATTATATATGCCACTGCATGTCCTGAGTGTTTCTTTGGTGCCATTTTGTGGTATTTGCCGCCTTCCCTGACATTATCAAATGGATTGACATTTCAAATATTTGCGGTGCTCAGCGGGCACTAATTCAATGAAGGTGAACCCTATGCTCCTCACATTGTGGCACAGCAAGTGGTGTGTGTCTTTTTAATCACAGCTGCTGAAATAAGATCAAAAGGCAATGTGTTGTGAAACCCTTAAAGCTGCTGTCACAGCAGAGAAGCCAAATGGGAGAGGCCCACGCAGGAGGCAGAGTGATGGAGAGCACAACTGAGCCACGAGGCTATTTTACACTTCTATTACCATAGCCAGTGCCCCAATGTACATAAGTTATTGTATGTAGATGTTCAGTGGAAAGGCTGCTCATATTGCTTCCAGATAATGAGTATGTATCACCTAGCCAGCACCGCTGCTGCATTCGTGTCAATAAATTGAATGAATTCCTATGAACTGAAACAAGCCGAGGTCATGCATTCATGGATTGCACACAATATAAATTAAAACACAGAAAAGGAGATATTTTTTCAAGCCAACCTCTATTGGTTTAGGAGTTGGGATGGGGAGAAATTTGATTCAGTCTGCATTTAAAGGCAAACCAGCCTACGTCACAGTTCATGAAGCAATATATGAACCAGGATGCAGCCATCCTTTGAGCGTCTCACTTCTCCAGATTTTGCTATGCAATTTTTTAGCCAAGTAACATGTGCAAAAATGTGTGTCTATGTATAAATGCACATATTCCTAAAGATAACACAGGGTGGATGCCCTGTGCAAAGACCTCTGTTTCTGCAATGGGACATTCCTCCCCCTCACATTTGCCCCCCTCACAGCCCTAAATTGGAACCAGTGAGAACAACTGACTGTATATGCCTTGGTGGAAACCTAAGATTTATAGGAATCTCTTGACTCCAGGCCTTTTTATGAGGGGACTTCACCTTTTAAGCAACAGCAACATATTCTCTAACATATAACCCAAAAAGGCAAGGTTTGCTTTTGAGGGAAATACAGATACGTCAACATAAATCAGAACCACCTCACTTCATTTCATTGGAAGGGTTTCCTGATATATTCTGGTATGTCTGAAGGCAAAACTTTGCTCTTAAATTACATTGCCATATCTCCAAGAGCAGACATTGATTATAATAGGAACGGGGAGTTGAGGACGCTCTAATGAAAAAACATTTTGTTTTCATTCACCCTTGCCTGTATTTCCTGATTGTCTACTTTTGTTCCTAGCAATCCAAGAGTCAATTATTGTTCTAGCAAGATGTTCAGCCTTCCTCCCTTATTATCAGCCAACCAAGAGCCTTGTGGTGCCTTGAGGACTAACAGATCTGTTATCTTTAAGATGCCACAGGGCTTGTTCTTCTTGTTTTTGCTACAAATGACTAGCTTTTTGGTATCTGCCAGCAGTATCTTTCATACCCATCCAGCACTTAAAACACCAGAGAGGATTACATAAGCAGCTTCATTTGGAAATGGCATCCGCCATGTGCATAAGCACTGAAAAAGGAGAACAAGCAAGCAGAAGAGCATCAAGCTCTCAGGAGTTATGTGTATTGCTGGATGAGTGGCTTGGCACCTGCAAGGAAGCCTATCAGCTAGAAAACAGGTGTTGCAGCCCTGCTGCTAGAGTATCAGAGGACAACCTTCATAAAACTAGAGGCAACAAAAGGCCTGTTGTAAGGCAAGCAGAACAAAAGACATGCGCAGTGGGGCTAACATACGATGTGATGGAAGATCAGCCAAATCCTACCGATTTCCTCCAAAGAAAGCAAAGATGTTACTGTGGGGGGTGCATAACTGCATCCATTATGTACTACTCAGATTGGCATTTTGCTCTGTCTCTTGTGGGGCTCTGCACAGCATGGGCTGCTTAAAATCAACTTTTTCAATCTCTTCAGACCAATATATAAGGAACAAATTTGCATGTCAGCTTCACTTGCACATTCTTTTCATAATCTGGGTTGGATATTAGAGATCCACATCTCGTAAATTTGGAGCATCTCATAACTTTGGAGCTTTGCAATTGAAACCCTCAAATATGAGAACCTTTAGATTAACCTTAAAAAAAACCCAACCAGTTATATGTTGTTGGCTTAAAAGAGTGCATTCCTTTTGTACTCAATTCATTATTACTTATTCTGTTTCAGTAACGTCTTGCCTCTTCTCCCTTCCTACAATTTTTTTGACAATTTCTACCCTGTCTGCACTTTGAAGACTTGAAGTATTTTTGCCACATCCCAGATGAAATTCTCCCCAGTGCCTGCTGGTTTTGTCCCATAAAAGCTACTTTTACTCTTAGCAAACTGGTTCCATTGCAGCTTAAGGGGAGCCTATCTTAGCTTATCCCAAATGTTCCCCAGTGCCTAACGAATCTAAGCACTCCTCCTCAAATCACATTCTCTGCTTGTTTTACTGACCTTGCACTTGCATTTCTGAAAACTAGACTTCAACATTCTTCAGTCACTAAAGTTTAGTGGGCCCTCGGCATAGTCCTGCCAAAGCCAACTTTTGCCATCCTGGGTTCTTGCCCATCACCGGTCACTCTCCCCCTCCTCCCAGGCTTGTTCACCCAGTGGACACTGGCACTTTTCAGTGGACATGGCATCTTGGTCAATCTAATCCACAAGTGCCACTTCTACCCACACCAAACACACAATTCCAGGGGGAGGAGGTGAGTGACTCCCATCCATTGCTGCTGCTGCTTGCTGCTACTGCCACCCATCACTTCAATATTTGTTTATCCTGTAAGTGACAGTGCTTGGGGTGGGCAGGGGGGATGCTACTCAGGACCACCAATCTGTGGTGGGTTGCAACTATGTAAATGTGACCAGGAGGAGGGGTTGAGTAACTGACCATGGCAGCTGGAAGCATAAGTGCCGAGTGGGACACTGACAGCACTGCCAGTGCCAGGCAGAGGAACAAGGGCTGGTGATGAGCCCTTCCAAGCACCAAGGTTGTCAGCAGGTGCCTGTATCAATTTCTGATGCCAGGCTTCAGGGCATGGTGCAGAATTAAATCCTTTCCCTCTGCCTTGATCCCAATGAAAATACACATGCACTGCTATTTTGGCATTGTTAGAAACAAATAAAGCAGTTAAAATGTTTAAAAGTGCTTTTCTAATGTAATGTTCGGGGGGGGGGGATATTCACTACGCAGCTGCTGTTCAGATGATTAAGTATATTTTCATCTACAGCCTTGATAAAAATTAAAATGCATTTTGCTTTTCTTTAGCTACCCTGCTGCAAAATTCCATTTCTTTACTTTGTGGAATGAATTGCCATTGACCTATTTTTATCCCTCCCTTATCATGCACAGGAAGAGGCTGCATTACTTGAGCAGGCATTGTTCTGTTCAGCTTGGTGGCTCTCAGCCATCTGACTATGCTGTCTGTGTCTTAATAATGAGCATTGAGGTCACACACTGAGGATAGATTAACTCTGGGAGGAAGTGACAGAAAAAAGTAAAGTGATATAGTGGTGAATGTGCTAGAACGCTAGAGGCAGAGCAGGGTGCCTTCCAGCAGAAGCACTCAGATGTCATGGTGATGAGGATGATATAAACAGATAGATGGAGTCAAGGCAGAGGCACATTGCTGGGCAAGCATAGAAACACCTGTGGCAACCAAACTTGTCCAGGGTTATTGGCTGCTATTTATTTTTGTTCTGCAGTCTGTTGCTTAAGCGGAAATGTATCACCACTACCTAAGTTGCATAGTAGCTGCTGGCTGCCTAGTTACTGCATTTCTTTTCATACTGCTTTTAAGATGGTTATAGGTGGTAAACAAGGGCTCTCTCCCTCTCTCGTCTGTCTACCTAGGCAGAGCTGCATATGCATATATATATATATATATATATATATATATATATATATATATGAAAAACCGATATGTTCATCCATTGTAGTGACGGCTGGTGCCCATTGGGATTGGTGGGGCAGAAGTCAGGGAGACCAACAGAATGTGGAGCCAGAGCCAATGACAGGCAGAGCCAACTGATTCTAATTTTGCTCCCATAATCCTTCATGCCGAGTTCTACAATGGCAACACTCCACACTTCTGCTTGTCTCACACCCATAAAGCATGGGTTTGAGTGGTTTCCTACTTGTCCTGTGCCTTCTAGGCATGGGTCTAAGAGGTTTTACCTTTGCCCCACCATTTTCCCCCAGGAAAATTCGCCCTTTGGTGTGAGGAAATGGGAATTCATGGAAAAACCAATAGCTGTTTGTTCCATATCAGGGCTAAACTGCAAGTTTCCCCAGGGGAAAGTGGTGGGGCAGACAGAAGTAATGATGAGCCCTGTGACATACCCTCCAACATCTCTCCAATGAAAATTGGGACGTCCCATTCCATAATGATGATTTTACTATCTATACACCACACATCTTATTGGGTTGCCCCAGCAGTCTGGGCAGCTACCAACATATAGAAAAACATAATAAAATATTTTTAAAAACTTCCCTATATAGGATTGCCTTCAAATGGCTCGGGGGTTGGGTAACTCCATACCCTCTGACATTTTTCCAATGAAAATAGGGACATCCTAAGGAAAATCGGGACATTCCGGGTTCAACTCAGAAACTGGGATGGCTTCACTAAATCAGCGATGTCCCTGGAAAATACGGACACTTGGAGGTCTGCTGTGACTAAGGAGGAGCAAGCTGACAGGCAGGTGTGCAAGTCAGATCTGGTTGTTGTCAAGATGAAGTTGATGGGGCAGTGCCTCCTTTGCCCTAATGCATCAGCCTCCACTGAGCCATATAGTTTGTGCAAGACTTTGTGTACAAATTGACAATGTGTGGGGGGCAGAGATGGGAGTTAATAAGTCCCTCATGACTTTATTCTGATCTGCAATGAATGTGTGAACTGGGATACTGCCATGCAGTTGCTCAGTCTGTGTATTTGCCTCTAATAAAATTCGCCAATAAAATTGTGTCCTTCTATGCTTGCAGCATCCAGTTGTGGCTTGCATTTGTGAAGCAACCATCACCATCAAACTCTGCAGACAGATGGTGAGTGCATCCCTAACATTTTAAGTGTAGCGGAAGTGAATTGAACACATATTCACTGCATTCCAAGGCATTTATTTTCAAGGCAACAAATGTGCATTCAATTCACCTCCACCATACTTAAAGAATCTTATGCCCGCCTCTACCCAGAGATTCATATTATTAGATTGTTATTGTTATATATATTGCTTTATTTTATGCCCCATCAATGTGCAAGACAATTTACAAAACAGCACAAAGACTAGTCTATGCTAATAATTTGAATCTGCTAAGAGAAAAGGAAAGAAAGGGAGAGAGAAGCACACCCAGAGATGAATGCAATAAAAAAACAAAACAAAAACACAGTTCCTTAGAATTGAGCTTTGCTTCAGTTGGGTATACGTATAAGGGAATTAATCCAAATGTTAATTATTTTTCATTTTTATCCCTGTCTTCTTCCTAAAAGGAGAACATATTGCTCTCCTTTTTATTCTCCCTACTTTACAAAGTCAGAATATAAGAAGATCCCTGCTGGATCAGAACAAGGGCCTGGCCATGATGGCTATGTTCGTCCTTCACTGTCAAAGGTGGGATGCCTCTGAATACCAGTTGCTGGGAACCACAAGTTAGTAGAACACTGTTTCACTCAGGTCTTGCTTGCAGGCATCCAATAGTTGTCCACTTTGAGAACATGGTCTTTGACTAGATGGGTCTTTGACATGATCCACCTATCCCTATCTAGTTCAGAATCCCAATCCACACACACTGACCTACCAATAAGTTGGAGACCATGACCAGCACACATTGGACTTCAGGGCTGATTAGTAAATTGGGCCCAGGTCTTTTGGCAGTGATCATCCCGCAGTCTCACCACCACATTGGACTAGCTATCAATGAATCACCATCTCAATCAATCCTTTTCAACTGTGACATTCCACAAATGCAACTGCAAGGTGCTAAGTGAAAGATTACTGAGTGATGAGACATACATGCACCTTTGAATGCTTTGTGTCAGTAAATGATATGTGAAGGAATTTCAAGTTTCCAAATAAAGATACTTCTTCTTGATGAATTAACATCAGGACTGTTACCAGGGTGAGCCATAATGTGAAGCTACATTTGCTGAACATACAAGTTCAACACTGAGCTGCATTCATTTATTTCCCTAGGAAGAACACAGCTATGTGGTGATGCCACTGAGGGCAAGCTAACCTTAGGTGATATTCTCACACAGACAATTGAATACAGCTGTGTGGTGGCAAACTAAGCTAACCCACCATGAAAGCAGTAAATAAACTCACATCATCTGAATGTACCTACCAGACTCTTGAATGTGTGTTGCGGCAGAACAACTGTGGGGCTGCATGATAGGTTTCCGGCGGTGGTTGATCACGGTGAGGGTTTCCCAAGCATGCCTTTTTTGGAGACAATGTTGATGGAATCTTTTGAGGAGTTGGAGATGGCATTTATAAGTGGTCCATGTTTCACAAGCATACAGTAAGGCTGGTAGTACAATAGCTTTGTAAACAAGCATTTTGCGTGGACAGGCGGAGTCCCCAGATCCCGAGTGGTCCCCCCCCCGTCATGTGGAATAACGACTCTAGACAACGTGCTATGGGATTAAATTGGCCACAACTTTATTAAATTTCAAATGTGGGTAGACCTTGGCTCAGGCATTGGGCGTTCTCCCTCCCCAGTCCCCAGCCGGGGACCTAGGGAGCATCAGGGTTATCCAGTGTGTGTGTGGGGGATGGGCCGGCTCTGGAGAACATATGTTCAAGCAGAGATAGCCGCCCCCATTACGCCGCCGCAGGGGAGAGCAATGACGACCTTTCGGCGTACGGCCAAAGCCTCCCTTCAAAAACCCCTTTAACGGGGAACCCTGGTATCGCCGCTGCAAAGAGGAAGATGGACTAAAGGATTCCGCCCAAGGCCTGATACCGCCAAAGTTGTGACGTTTTGCTACGGGAAAGGCGAAACCTGCCAATGCAGGGAAATTCCTTTCCGGCCCTTTAACAGCGACCTTATCGTAGCAGCGCCCGCATACCTGTGGAGACAGGTTAACCTGCAAAACCTATGAAGAAAAGTTAACCTGCAAAAGAAGACATTAACTGAGGGTGGGTAGGGTGGGAGAAGCTCTGGAGCCAAGTGAGGATTACCAGGTAAGAGCCACCCTCTATTGTGTGGGCAGGTAATCCCTCCCCCTACCTGGCCTGGTTTCCCTGGCAACGCTTCCCCCAGGTGGGATTGGACAACTCACTGGGGTAGGCAGGGACCTCCAGGTATCCCACCTGAGGGAAGGCAAAGCCTATGCTGATGGGGCCACTCCAGATCCAGGGCTGCACGTGTCCACGCAAAGGGCGCCCCCCGTTTTAAGTGGGGAGCGGTCATTGCGAATGTCCCAGTCCTAAAACACTCTGCACTTCAATTGGGAGAAAGTTGCACTCACAGAGCTCAGGAATTGCTGGATTTCAGCATCAGTGTCGGCCCTTGTGGAAAGATAACTGCCCAGGTAGGAGAAGTAATCAACACTTTCCAACGTTACACCACTGAGTTGGATTTGTGGCGCTGCACAGGGGTTGTTTTGTGCTTGTTGTTGCAGCACTTTGGTTTTTTGGATGTTGATCAATAGGCCATACTTTTAAAAGCTTCTGCAAAGATATTTAGGATGGTTTGGAGGTCTTCCTCTCAGTGTGCACACACTACGTTGTCATCAGCATACTGAAGCTTTATGACAGAAGTTATGGTAACCTTACTCTTTGCTTTCAGTCTACTCAGATTAAAGAGCTTTCCATCTGTTTGATATATGATTTCTACTCCAGAGGGGAGTTTCCCTTCAACAAAGTGTAGGATCAAGGCAATGAAAATAATAGAGTTGGGGCGATAACACAACCCCATTTAACTCCTGATCCCACTGTGAATGGTTGACTTTGAGAGCCATTGTTTTCTGTGATTGTTGCTGTCATATTATCATGGAGGAGCCGAAGGATGTTCACAAAATTATCTGGGCAGCCAATTTTCAGAAGGACAGTCCACAGGGCATTATGATTTACAGTGTCAAAGGCCTTAGGTCAATAAATGTCATATACAGGGTTTGGGTTTGCTCTTTGCATTTTTCTTGAAGCTGTTGAGTGGTGAAAATCATGTCCACTGTCCCCCTAGAAGGTTGAAAACCATTTTGGGATTTAGGAAGGATAGCCTCAGATATTGTTAGGCGATGGTTGGCTAAGATCCTTGTAAGAATTTTGCTGGCCACAGCTAAGAAAGAGATGCCTCGATAGTTTCCACAATCTAATGATCTGTGGGACCCATGAGAAATATATTTTAGAGTTGTGCATGGGTCTCTGCACAGTTGCATTGAGAAGAGCACCACCCAACACCACTGCCCTGACTCATAGCAGCCCCATCAGGTATACACCTGCAACACCATTGTCTAGTGGACAGTTCTGCAGCTCCATCTCAACACAAGATTGCTGTTGGTTGGAGCCCAGAAACATCTGGAGGTCCCCAAGGTTTCTTACTCCTATGTTCAGATACACAGGGGCTTGTGAGCATATGCTTTTATTTCTACCAAACTATCAGGTATTTTCTGGTCCTTTTCCAGATGAAAGTGAGAACTGCAGCCACAAAGAATTGTACAGAGCCACAGCAATATGCTTGCCTGGCTTTAAAGGTAAAGGTAAAGGTACCCCTGCCCGTACGGGCCAGTCTTGACAGACTCTGGGGTTGTGCGCCCATCTCACTTAAGAGGCCAGGGGCCAGCGCTGTCCGGAGACACTTCCGGGTCACGTGGCCAGCGTGACATCGCTGCTCTGGCCAGAGCCAGAGCCAGAGCCGCACACGGAAACGCCGTTTACCTTCCCGCTGGTAAGCGGTCCCTATTTATCTACTTGCACCCGGAGGTGCTTTCGAACTGCTAGGTTGGCAGGCGCTGGGACCGAGCAGCGGGAGCGCACCCCGCCGCAGGGATTCGAACCGCCGACCTTTCGATCGGCAAGCCCTAGGCGCTGAGGCTTTAACCCACAGCGCCACCTGCGTCCCTGGCTTTACACATCCTTAAATAAGCTTCATCAAGAAACTGAAACAGTTTATGAGCAGATATTTTCTTCCCCATCTCTCGGGTTTTCAATTTCATTTCACGGGAAACTGTATCCACATATGTAACAACCTTATTATTTTTCATCATTTTTGATGGGATATATATATATATATATATATATATATATATATATATATATATATTCCTCTCTCCAGTGGCAAACCTCACCATGCAGCATGTAGTGTTTATTGTAGTGGTAAATGAAGCATGCAGAGCAGCATCTGAAAACAATTAAAACTAATTGAAATGAGCCATGGCCTCTAGTACTCCCATTAAGTTCCCCCCTCACCACTTTGAAACACAGCCTTAGCTGGGAATTAAAGAGAAACCGCCCTACTTCCCTCTTTGTTGAGGACTGGCTGATGAGCTCAGCCCCTTTCCTGAGAATCAGATGAACAGATTGGTTTTTCTGCCTTTCTTTCTTTCTTGAAGGGACAAAGATGATGCCGTTGACTGAAACACGCCATGCTGGAGCAGAGGCAGGGAACTGAGCGAGGGACACACACACACATCTAGTGTGGGGCGGAGAGGAAGCCTCCTCTCTGCAGCAGCAGCAGCTGCTTTATGAATTAATAAAGAGACATCAGCATGATTATGCACACAAGGTCCTTTCATTCATAATTCATAGGACCATCCATCAGGCAGCTGCACGTTCAACGCAGGAAATCAAGGTTAGGCCTATTTTGCTCAGCTCTTTGAATCACAACTGAACAGCAAGGCAGGCTGGGGGTGGAATTGGGAGATAGGATGTTTATCAAACAGGGGAGAGTAAGGGGCGAACGTCTGATGACCAGGTGGAAATGAGTATGACAGGGTGCTTTTTAAATATATTGTTGTTCACCACCCCAACCTCTGAGTGGTGCAAGATTCCAGAGGTTCCTAATGCTCACTCAGGGTTCGTGTTTCCTTCAGAAATGAGGCATAGTGGGGACTGTGGTGTCTCCATGATAAATGGTTGATTTACACAGAAATACAACCTGAGCCTACAATGGAAAGGTTCATAGCATTAACACCCCAAAGGTTCTTGTTTCTCCTATAACCACAGCCTTGGATTCAAACAGAAATCAAAGATTGCTCTCAGGTGTTGCCCTGACTCTCTCTTGCTGCTTTGCTTCTCGATCACTGCAAAACTCTACTCCAAACTTTGGCTTTGTCTGTTGAGGGCGTCCCACACACTTGCCATCTAACATCGAGCCTTTTACCACCACCACCCATCAACTCACCAGGAAACTAGCTTGGCTATTTTTGGAATTAGAAAGTTTGATTGACTTTCAACACATGCTAGATCCAAGGATTAGAGATACAGCTTAACACCTCAAACTCATAACAATCTATAACATGGATGGGAATTGGGTTGGCAGGACAGTTAAATACCGAGTGCCATCTCATCAAGGTGTTTGGTGCATACAGATTATTGTTTAATAATGCAAGTTCTAATCTGATGTTTTGGAAAGACCAATGAGGCCACAAGAACAAAGATTAATCCTCTTTCTAATTCTCCACCCCCTGCCCCGAACATAACAGGTGTGTTGACAAATTCCTGTTCCCATTAACTACTCTAGATAAATAATTCCTGACCAAGAATAATTACGTAACTGGATTAGCTGTTGCTTGCTACATGAAGGAAAACTTTGCTCAGCTTCTGAGGAGTCAATGTAAGCTACTGAAGTCAGGGTAGTAGCATGCCTGCCATAAGAGGTGGTGCAGGAAACCCAGGTCCAACCACAGACTCCATAATGAATTAATAGAGGCCTTTAGCTCACACTACTAGCTGATTTGTTTCCCCAAAGCACTCAACAGTGGGATTTGCATCACCCAGCTGAACTGATAATAGGTGCCAAATCACTTCCAGACTGGCCCCATGCTGGGGCAGCCCAGGGCTGATTTCAGCTGTGTGCCTATGCCCTTTGGCTCTATTAATCTTGCTTTCCAATTTAATAAATAAATAAAAAGAAAAGCTAGCCAAATGCACCAGCCATTGTGCTACAGCAATCATTAGTTATAACCGCAACCTACTTCATACCTGAAATATGACTTCTTTTTCATTCTGCCTGGTTCACGGTCTTGCATGCATCTCAAAAAGCTTCCATAGCACGAAACAAAATCCAAAATAAATAAATAAATAAATGGTAACACCGAATCTATATTTTGTAGACTTGATTCTAATAGTTCCAGATTGCACCCATTGTCCTCTGCTCACCAGTCAATTGACGTCTTGCTGTGCTTCCACAGACTATAAATAGCACCAAATCACTTCTAGACTGGCCCCATGCTGGGGTGGCCCAGGGCTGATTTCAGCTGTGTGGCTGTGCCCTTTGACTCTATTAATCTTGCTTATACACATACGCAAACAAACAGCTGGAGTTTTCACTTGTCCATTTAAGCAGCTTGCTGCCTGCTGAGTGTTGACATCTGGAGCTGATCGTTACAATGCTGCCCTACCCCCCACCCCACCCCCGCTTTCTCTCCACCATCATATCTTCACTTTGGATAGGAGTATAATTTTTAGAGGTTTGGATCACTTAAAAAAAGAAAGTACAAGTTACCAGTTTTCCAAAACTAATATGTATTTGTAATGATCTACAAAGACAAAGCTGTGCCTTTGAGCCAAATTAGATACTTCACCGAGTATGCATTTGCTGACCCAAACTGAAGCCATACATTGAGGTCCCTTTCAGTAACATCTAGTATAATTTACCCATATAATGGCACGACATGCTACATTTCCTCCTCCTAGTCCACATCATTCATTTCCACTTATGCTGGTTGTGGGACTGGAACATGGAAATATGGTAAGTGATGATGCTGGGTCATGGTGCATTCAACTAACGTGATGGAGAAGAAACTAAATGTATGGCTTTAATGTATTAGCAACAGCCATAGCTCTTCAGCTTAAGAGATTTGAGGGACTAGCATGAAGGTAAAAGGTAAAGGACCCCTGGACGGTTAAGTCCAGTTGAATTCAACTATGGGGTGCAACACTCATCTCTGCTTTCAGGCCAAAGGAGCTGGTGTTTGTCCACAGACAGCTTTCCGGGTCACACGGCCAGCATGACTAAACTACTTCTAGCACACAGAACACTGTGATGAGTACTAGAGAGCATGGAAACACCATTTACCTTCCCGCCACACCAGCACCTGTTTATCCACTTGCACTGGTGTGCTTTCAAACTGCTAGGTTGGCAGAACAGGGACAAAGCAACAGGAGCTCACCCCACAACACAGATTAGAACAGGTATGGCAAGGTTTACCTCACCTAGGCCAGTTGACTCCAGTGGAGATCCCTCTGTGGGCTGGATCGCATGCACGCACATGATTTCCAGCATCTGTGTCTGTGCAGATGCGATTTCCGGCGCTGCGGAAGCAAGTCTCCATGCCGTGCTGCATGTACATAGCACTTCTCTGCATTATGGGATCTCTACAAAAGCAGGGTTCCAGAATACATGGAAACCCACCTAAATGTATCCAAGGGTGCTGTAGGTGTGCAGCAGAATATGCATATGACAAGAGCATAGTCTGCAGTGCCCTGCTATATTAAAGATCATTCAACGTGCCCAAACAAGCACCTGCATGGGACTTGTGAATTCAGTCTACCTTGTGCGTTCATCATTTTATGGAATAAGTCACACCAGCTGGAGTCCACAGTGTGTGGTCCTTGAGAACATGTAAATCTTCACGCAGACTGATGCAGTTTGTGAGTGGACACCTCCTCACAGAACATAGAATTGCAGAGCTTGAAGGGACTCCAAGGGTCATCTGGTCCAAACCCCTGCAATGCATGAAGACGTATCCTGTGGCCATCACAATATCTAGTCACAGATCCAATGTTCTGAACTGCAAAAATCACATGCCTCTCAGAAGCCATGCATGCAGCCCCACAGGAAGGTATAGACCGTTCACAAAATCTCTATGGGACTGAAGCCCAGCTACAAGCGAAAGGACTAAAGTAAGGGCCACAAGTGAACATGCACCACTCCTATGATCATTTAGCACTTTCTCATTCTTATAGCATTTTCTTTAACTGACTACTTCCAACTAGTCGTGATGACCATGTACTTCCTCCAGTATCAAGGCTGTAGGCCTCTGATTATGAGGTGCTGGGAATCATGAGCAGGAGAGTCCTATCGCACTCCTGTGGGCTGCCCATAGGCATCTGGTTGGCCACTGTGAGAACAGAGCACCGCCTCTGGTCCAATCCGACAGGGTCCTTTTTAATATTTCCTATCCAAATTATTTTATCGGTCCCTTGAGACGTCGCTGGAAACGTCCTCATTTTTGTTTGATGAGCCTGGACACTCACATTTATCAGATGCATTAGCTATGAGAACAATCCGCAGGACCTGCCAGAATCCTAATTGAACATGTTCTGGCGGTGTTTAGAGATCCGCTTCTAATTGCCTACTGTGATTGCTCAATTCTGCTTCAGAGGCTTCAAAGTTCTATACTTATCAAGCCTGGTCTCACCTGTAATTTTTACAGTATTTCATTTCCCCACAGCAGAGAAAGTAGCAAGGGTAAAAGTATTTCCTTTTGATTTGGTAAGAGACCCTTGCTGAGAAGCCTGAAAGAACCAGTTATTGCTTTTGACAGAGGAGAGGGAGTCAGACAAGATTCTCTGGTGTAAGAAGCTGCTGAGAACCAATTCCCCCCATTTAAATGACCTTACATGGTTCAGTAACAATCTGCTGCAGGAATCACTGACATGCATGATCATCCTGTGACTTTTAACCCCAAGGTAATAGAGATTAAGTGCTAGTCGGATGAAGACAATGTTGTCTGCTATTGCCACTTTAATAACTACACTATATTATATAGTGAGGGATGATGGGGCTTACAGTGCTAAGCTGCCTTTCTGTTGTACAGCTAAGATGCCTTCATAGAAAGTTGCTCTTATAATGGCGATGAACTACTACCACACATTGCTGTTATTTCCCCCCTTTAGTACATCTCAGTGATTATAAATAGTATCGTAGATGAGTAACACAATAATATTTCACCAGTAATTTTTCCAGTACCAAAACAGAATTCTGCAATGGTATATTAGTATGATTTTATAAAGGAGGAATTAGGCAGCAATAACAACGGTATACTGTATAAGACAATGGAAGCACTGACAACTTTTATGATTAAATGTGGGCCAATATACAATCTGCCACAGAACATTTTGCTGTCTAACTACTATCACTTTTGGATATCCCTTGCCAATCCAACCCTCACAATTTTGGGCTTTGTTTGTCTACTTTGTGTCAGTTTCAGCCTCTTCCTACTCCTGCATTGCACTGTTCTTTATCTTTTGAGTTTCATGAGGGGAAACTTTATTCCCACTGCATTTGAGGGTTGGAGTTATTTCTCATCCACTTGGCCTTCTTTTATCCTTCATACCTGATTTTGATTCCTGGCTTATTGTTTTCCTCTCAGATAATACCCCTGCTTTGGTACTGGGGGACTTCAATATTCATGTGGATGATCCACCTGAGTCTACTGCGTCGTATTTTCTTTCTCTTATTGCTTCTTTTGATTTGAAGTCTTGGATTAATTTTCCCACTCATACTGGGGGTCACTCTCTTGATCTTGTTTTTGCTCAAAACAGCTCTATTTCTGATCTTTCTGGTACTGATTCCCCCCCCCCCATCACTGTGCTATCTTTCTTAGTGTTGCTCCTGTCCCTCCTTAATGGCATTCTGTTCCTATTCCTTTTTGTGATATGCAATCTATTGATGTAGCAGCTTTTCTCTGAAGTATCACCCTCTTCTATTTCTTCTGTATCTTCTACTGGTTCTAAGCTGGCTTGCTTTTTATTTGTCAGACTATTTATTTAATATTTCCATAGGAGGTTGTTCATCATCTACTTTTCCTCATGCTGTTGGGGTCCCCAAAAGCTCTCTTTGGGTCTCCTGTTGTTTTCTCTTTACACTTTATCCTTGGGCCAACTTATTAGTTCTCCTAGATTTCAGTACAGTGGTACCTTGGGTTAAGTACTTAATTCATTCCGGAGGTCCGTTCTTAACCTGAAACTGTTCTTAACCTGAAGCACCACTTTAGCTAATGGGGCCTCCTGCTGCTGCGCTGCTGGAGCATGATTTCTGTTCTCATCCTGAAGCAAAGTTCTTAACCTGAAGCACTATTTCTGGGTTAGCGGAGTCTGTAACCTGAAACGTATGTAACCTTGAGGTACCACTGTATAAGGTTACCATATTTTTTTCAGTGAATCCGGGGACACTTCAACTTCAGTTGGAATGGATGGATTTTGTCAAGTGACTGATTTGTAAATCTGGGGACTGTCCCTGGGAAATGGGGACACCCAGTAACCTTATTTCAATATCATTTGTATGCTGATGATACTCAACTTTATCTGTCAACTCCACATGTTTTCTCCAGCATTCAGACCTAGTTTTCAAACAGCTTCTCTGATGGCTAATACTGATCTACTTCTTTTTCCTCCTAAGAGATCTTCTTCATATACATTCTCTATAACTATTGACAATGTTATTATTTCTCCCATGGAGCAGGCATGTAGCCAGAGTTTTATTTTTGATTCATTTTTGTTCTTTGCTCCTCATATTCAGGCCCCCACTACAAGCTGTCATTTCTTTATAACATTTCTTACTGTCTCTTCTGCTAAGACTTTAGCTCATGCTTTGGTTATTTCTTGTTTAAACGATTGTATTCTTCTTCTGGTTGGTCTTCTACAAACACATATTAACTCTCTGGTTTCCATTCAAAATGCCACAGCAAAGTTTTCTTTCCTTGGCGCATTGGTCAGACCATGTTTCTCCTTCTGCAGTCACTTCATTTATTTTATAAGCTTTTTGTCTTTTCTTTTAAAGCTCGTAACACTTAGTCTTCTTCCTGTCTTTCAGCCTTGGTGTCCCACTATAGCAGACCCTCCAAGTGTCTCTACAGTGGTACCTCGGGTTAAGTACTTAATTCGTTCCGGAGGTCAGTTCTTAATCTGAAACTGTTCTTAACCTGAAGCACCACTTTAGCTAATGGGGCCTCCTGCTGCCGCCGCGCCGCCAGAGCTCGATTTCTGTTCTTATCCTGAAGCAAAGTTCTTAACCTGAAGCAGAAGCACTATTTCTGGGTTAGTGGAGTCTGTAACCTGAAGCGTATGTAACCTGAAGCGTATGTAACCTGAAGCGTATGTAACCCGAGGTACCACTGTATTTTCCAGGGTCAGTCCCAAATTTACAGAAGCTGTCCTAGTTTCTCATTTGATCCCAAAATGACCTGCTTTTCCTTAGGACATCCCTATTTTCACTGGAGAAATGTTGGAAGGTATGGAGTTATCTGATTCTGGAGCCATCTAAATGCAGTTCTGTATAGGGGATTTTAAAAAATGTTTTGTGTGTGTGTGTGTGTGTGTGTGTGTGTGTGTGTGTGTGTGTGATGCCTCCCAGAGTTGCTGGGGAAACCCAATCAGATGGGTGGGGTTATAAATAGTAAATATTTTATTGAAATATACTTGGAGTCGCGTAGTGATTTCATGCTCTTTATTGCAACTCATAAACAGTGAATGAATGAATGCCCCCCCCTACCTCAGGCTTTATATACATTATTCACACAATGGGTCCCGTGTGATTGGCTGACTCTGCTTCCCTCCTGGAGTCTGATTGGGCTGCTCCTGCAGGCCAATCAGTTGTTGCATTCTAGAATCCTCCATACCTAATAGGCTGATTAACTTCCTCCTGGGGCCTGATTGGGCTGTTCCTGCATTCTAGGATCCTACCTGCCTATTGTTTTAGGATCCTAGTTCAGTACATAACAATTATGGAATATGACATCCCTATTTTCATCAGAGAAATGTTGAAGGGTATGCTATAGACCTAGGTGGTTTCTTCATTCTTCTAATGTTATGCTTCTTACTGGTCCTAGGTTTTTTTTTTGTTCTTTATCGTGTCTTCATCCTTTTTCTCTTACTGCTTTGATTGCTTGGAATCACCTTCCAGAACATTTGCGGGATTCCCCTCACTCTGTATGTTTAAATCTCTCTTGAAAAGAGAGGCCTTTGGGTATGGTTAGCTATTTTTATTATACCTAATGGAATAGCTTCTGAATTGTGTATGTTAATAAACTATTGATTTTTTGTTGTTGTACGGTTGCGTATACTCATTGTTTTAGATTGCATGCCCCCCAGGGTACAATTTCATATTTTAATTGTGTACAGAGCGACATACATTGATGGCACCATGTAAATAAATGTTAACAACGACTGACATCATTTGCTATTGCGAAAGCTCAACTTTAAGATATCTCTATGGAATGCCTGGCCTTCATCTTTTGCCCCTATTTGAAAACAAGTGGGGGGGGCGGAATATTGGAAAGAGAGTATCTAAATGACCACCACAATAATAATACAAAACTAAGGGGCAAAGGCAATTGTTTTGAAAGGGTTTTTAAATATTAACTTCTCTTGCTACATTAATGTGTTCAGTGGAGCCTCTATAGTGACACTGTCATGGGGTGGTTTAGTCACTGTTAAGGGCGTAGTTGTTAGGATTCTTGCTCCGTGTTTGCAGTCATGATTAGATTAGATTAGATTAGATTAGATTAGATTAGATAAATTTATTGTCATTGTCCGTATATACACAGTATACACAACAACGAAAATCAAACACCCAAGACCGGATTCACATACACATTTGCACGTATCTCCAACACTCTCATCCTATTCGGACATAATCTATTAAAACATACATAATCCAGAATATGACACAACCTATTAGAAGCATAGCATAACCTAAAACCTATCTCATTCCTTACTACTCACTGCTTGCTATTTCTTACAACTGGCCCTGAGATCATTGTTTAGTGCAATCAGAGCTCTTGGATAGAAACTATTCAGAAGGCGTGTGGTTCGTGTTTTCATTGTCCTATATCTTCTGCCCGAAGGCAACAGTTCAAAGAGGTTGTGAGCAGGATGGGTGGGATCTCTCAGGATATTGTGTGACTTCTTCAAGCTGCGAGACGTGAAGATCTCATCCAGGGTTGGTAGTTGGAGCCCAATAACATTCTGGGCAATTTTAATTATTCTCTGTAAGGCTTTTTTATCCATTCCAGAGCTGCTCCCATACCACGATAATATACTATAGGTTAAGACACTCTCAATGGTACTATGATAATAGGACAGAAGTAGGTGCTGAGATAGATTCAATCCTCTGAGCATTCTCAGGAAATACAACCTCCCCTGCACCTTCCTCACAACCATATTAATATTTGCAGTCCATGAGAGGTCCTCAGAGATGTAAGTGCCCAGGTATTTAAAACTACCAACCCTCTCCACCTCCTCGCCATTTATGTGCAATGGTAAATGAGATTGTTGTCTATCACAGGATAGTGTATGTTTTCATACCACAGAGTGGGAAGTGACGTAGACAAGATGCTTTGTACTACTGTGTTCTGGAATGTGGGACTATTGTCCTTTGTACTTTCTCTCTTTGCTGTCTGATGAGAAAGAGGAAGGAGTGGAGTCAGAATGCTCCGAGTGTATTATATGTAAATAAAGTAGATTAGCCAAGATACTGAGCTATTGAGTCTGTTACACAAATCACCAATACTCTGCAGGTTCCTAAGTGTGCTGATGCTTCTTGGTATCAGTCGCTGTGATGTTCGGGCTGAAGAAAGCTTTTGAAGCTCCTGAACAACAGGAGAGAGAGAACTTGACAGTTGGCCATGTGTCTCTACCAGGGTCCTACACAATACTAACAGTAGTGACTATAAAAATGCAGTGGTGTGTGTGATTAAATCCGCTGGATTTATATAAGCCATAGCACATGTGTTTCATTGAGTACTTGGCAATGAATCACTGCATCAATTAGTCTTTTAACCAAGCCCTTCCTTTAAAAATAAAAAAATACTACCCTGAGAACTTTTCTGCTGTACATTTCTGTTATACATCCATTTTCTGTTTGTGTTTCTAACATGATTACAAACTTTCCTATGGAGGTTGTGCTTGGCTATGGTGTACTTTTCATCATGTGTAACTCTGTGTTTTCATATACTTCTTTCAGGTAAGCCTGATGTTGAATAGCTGTTTAAACATCTGTGCAATGTTTTGATCTTTTAGAAATAGGCTGTTCTGACATTTCCCTTCTGTGGTTTTATGCTACTTGCTTAAATATGCACTATCTACTTTTTTATTTTACAGTGTAACCTACTATAAATTTTATGTATAATTGTCAGTTGCTTTTATCTAGTGGTCACTTACTTCTAGTTTTCACATATGTTTTAAAGTTTTCATTCTCTGTCCCTATGTAGTAAAGTAAACAATCTCATAGAACCATGAAGCCAGGCTCTTTTCAGGTCTCATCTTGGCAGATTACAATTGTTTTCTTTAGAGCTTGCTTTTCTCCTTATTCTTATCTTAAGAGATCCTGTGTAGTGCCTGGCACAGTTCAATATTTGGTAGGACTGCCAATCAATGAATTAATTTGTAACCTCTTAGCTACATAGCCTGGGTTCTGGAGGCTGAGGTATAAAACAGAAATATATTTAAAAAGTTTTTGCCCAAACAATGGCCATGTCAATGACAGTGGTACATCTATATGAAAGGCAAACTGTAGCAAAGAATAGTCTGCTTGACTTAAGCGTGGGGAGGCCTGGGATGGTATCCAACAAGGTACTTCCATTGGCACAAGGACTTCTGGTTGTGCAACAAAACTCCCCCTCTATCTGCTTTGCATGTGCAACCTCCATGTACCCTAAATCTGTTCTGGGGGATTCTCCCAACCCGCTGAAGGAGATTTAGGGAGGGTGTGTAAACATTCAGGGAGAGGAGGGCAAAGGAAGGGGAGGTTCTGTTGCACAGCTAGATGCCCTTGGGCTGATGGAATAACCTTACTGAATACTGCCCTGGTTCGGTTCCTCTTTCAGCCATGAAGTTAGGTGAGCTTGGGCCAATCACCATCTATAGGCCAACCTATCTTGTAGGGTTGGTGTGTGAATAAAATGGGGAGGCCCTTTACCTTCTTGGAAGTAAGCTGGGGTTACCTCCTAGAAACGGATGGTTCTAAAAAGGAAGGTCTGGAAGATACTTTACACTTCCAGTGCTTTTTCTTTCAAGCACAACAGAATGAATACTGGCTCGCCACTCTGCTGAAATGGAACACAGAACACACCTCCTCTTTCTCCTCTTAAATCAACTATTAGTTCATTTCAAATTCATGATGGACAAAATTTCTTGTTCCAGATTGCTGACCTAGGGTGAAATCTGGCCACAGGAGATTAACTTATCTTTATTCTACATAGCCTTGTACTGGCAGGGCGGACCATTGCATCATCTCATGTTGCCATTTCCCCCTCACCCCCACGCCTGCACACAAAGGGCAAGATAGTGCAGCAAAATGTTAAAAGACAAATTGTTAGGATCTGATGCCTGCTATTCCCCTAGCACTCGTATATTGAAGATTCAGCTCACATTTCTCAGGTGGATGAGCTGGACTACATTGGAAATCATCGTCAGTATCTGCCGATCAGCAGAAGACACACTTCACTACCCTGCCAGCTCATTTCCCAGGTTAACATACTTTCTGATCCATAAATCTCTGCTTTGGTAGATAGACCAAAGGAGGGGTGACGGAAGGTGATGTAAATGCAAAATGTTTCTGCTATGTAAGCGAGACACAGCTCCATGTGCTTGGAACCCATCTTTTGGTGGGTCAGTTTCACAGGATGGCAAAGATCTAAATACCAGCTGAGTTTTATAATCAATGCTCCGCTGACACTATCAAGAGGGCAGCCCAGGGAGGGAGAGAGAAAGAGGTGTTGTTTCCACACAGCGTGTAAAAATAGAATTGTCCTTCTTGTGGGGGGGGGGGGCGACGGACGGGCCTCACTGATGTCCTGAGAGACAATAATGAAAGAAATAAATCAATGGTGTAAAGGAAGACAAGAAAGGATGAGCCCATAAAACAATGGATTTCCCCCCATCTCAATCCAGAGTAGCACTAAAGCCATGGCTCAGAGAGGAAATAAAATTACTTTTGCTTGCCTAAGTGACTGGAGGAAACTCAGTTTGTTGCCAGCTCTGGAAATATAGGAATATTTGCTGATTCCCCAAACAAGGTATGCTAGCTGCCGGTTCCGATTCACTTGCAGATTGAATGCAGAGCATCTAGAATGGATATTGCACATGAAAGATTTGCTAATTTGCGTTTTTTCCCCCTTTTGCTCACAGTGGGACAGATGTTATTGATCAGCTGAAATTTCCACAGCAGATTAAAAATGCCATCAGCATTAATGTGCAATACAAGCTCTGGCCATTTCAATAAAATTCAACCCTGCTAATGTTACATTGACATAATGTCTACTAACACACAGTCAACGTAGGGGAGTGGAGGGGAAATATAATACTTGTACAGGCCTTCACTATACAATATGAAAAGCAATAAAATGGGACATAATGGTGCTAACCAAGAAACCCTTGCTTCCTCCCTTTAAATCCTGTTGCACATTTTAAAGACCAGCAATTACAGATAATTTGTCTTGAGGTCACATCCTGAAGAAGCAAATAGTAGGAAAGGACATTTTTATTGTCATTTGGCACAGACCTTCTGTTTCATTGCTCATTGAGTGCTTTTGAAACTTCATGACTTTTTCACAGATGCGGGCACAGAGATAACAGAATGCCTATGTTTCTTCCATGAATATCTCTTAGGCCCATAAATGTGCCTTAATGGAACCAACAATGCAGCAATAAGGTGTGGAAAGAGAAATTTAAGAAAGAGCTTGTCTCGAGTGTATGATTTATCTGTGTTTTGAGAAGTTCTTCTTAGGCAGGTGTTTGAGTTTGGAGTGGCCTAACTTTGTTTTAACAGTGGAGACTTATGTCTTCAGGATTCTCTCTGTTCTGCTTTTTGCTTTTCCAAATGTTGCACAGAGCACAATTTTTTATTTCTTTGAATTATTGCTGCCATTCTCACTTCTACATAGCCAACCTGCATTTGGACATGGTAAAACTGTGTGTGAGAGCACACACAAATTTCAAGCAACTGTACACATCAATAATTCTTGATACAACAATGTGTGAACTTTTACCAAACCTTAACCCAAGGAGTCTGTGGCCTTCTAGACGTGGGATTCCGAGTCCCCTCAGCCAAGTCAGCCCAGTCAGCATGGCAAATCAGGAATAATGGGAGCTGGAGTCCAACAATATCTGGAGGGCCACAGGTTCCCCATCATTGCCCTAAAAACTTACTTGCAATGCTGTCTTATTGGTTCCTTATTGGTCCTTTCTGTCTGGTCCCTGCTGAACTGATTTCTGTCTAGCTGCATTTGTAACACAGAATCCACTACTCATTTTGTTAGAGCAGAGAATAAACTGCCTGGGTTGCGTTGCAACCAGAGTCCCTGATTTGAGACTTCTGGTACCTTACAGATTCCTGCGAACACAGAAATATCTCATCCGCTCATTGATACAGCAACTAGAAAAAAATGCTGTCACAAACATGATTGCCTGTAGTGATGGCCTCTTTTCCACCTGCTACATTTACAAAGAAAGAACCCCTTTGCAGGGCACAAGCTCCTAGGAGGCTCCTTCCCCATAATCTCTTCACCAGTTTACTTGGCTGTGCTACTGATTTCGGTGAGAGGTGTGTGCATCACACAAAGTTTGTCCTGGTGTAGTCCAATTGCAGGATTTGGCTGTGTGTCTTTCTATTTGAAATAACTCCACAGAAAAAGTGGGGGTGGGGAAGATTTGGAATAAAATCAGCACCTTCCTGTACAGCTTTTTGGGAGAAATGCTATTGTGTGTCACTTGGAAAAGAACACAAAATTATTTCCTAACTGTTTATGGTTCCCAATTATTTCTGTTCTGCTTTTGTTAATTATCTGCATTGAAGATATTTCCCCAATGCCCAAGAGTTAAATATTAATGGGATTTGTTTGTCTGGCATTTCCCTCTATTTTTTATTATTTTTTGTTAAGCTTTTGCTACCAGGCACCAGCCATTGTTTTAGTCCTTTTAAATGGTTACTTAATGTATGTGAAGGAACAGCTTTTGAAAGGTAATATATCATGGAAAAGTAGATCGAGCCACTGTGTGTTCCCCAAGGGATAACAGGCTGCTCTCACATTACACGGAAAACGATGGCGCCTATATATATATATATATATATATATATATAACAGGAAAGTATGAATACCTTATTTTATCAAGTAGAAGAAGTAATTCCAGCTGGGAAAAGTTGGTATCTTCCCAGGGCTCAGAATCTACACTGCAGTTTGCTTCAGAATCTACACTGCAGAAGAAAAGAATGCTCTTTATAAGATGATGATGCCAAATGATATTGTACTGTACAATATAAAAACACCAGAAGGCTTACTAAAGCGTGCCAGAATTTGGGTTGCAAACATAGGTTTTAGATGGGGTAAAACCATTTCTGGAATTCCTTGCCCACAACAGTGAGCTGTGATGAGGGAAAGCATAGAAAAGGCACTGCCACCACAATGGAAAACAGTCATTGCAGTTAGAACCAACATCACAAGTCATCATCATCATTTTATTGTTTATACCCTGCACATCTGGCTGGGTTTCCCTAGCCACTCTGGGCGACCTCCAGCAAAATATGAAAAACAATAACAGGTCATTCATTAAAAACTTCCCTGAACAGGGCTGCTCTCAGATGTTTTCTAAAAGTTGTGTGTCAGAGCTGCCCCTAGATCCTAGCTCACAGAGGACCAACGCGAGGCTGTCGTTATGTACAAAAGTCTTTATTGAGGTTCAGTTTCCATTTCAAAGCCGCAGCGCACAGCTCTACGTCTTAAACCTTAGACCGGCGAAGTCCTGTCTGAGTCTCCTCCCCTATGACACCAGTTTAAGATCCTAGCCCTGCTCCACCTTTTACGCTGCTCTCTCCTCCTCTGGGTCCTCCTGCCCGCTGGGGCATTGCCCTTTCTGGACTCCTCAGACGCTGAGTCGCTTAGCTCCTCCCCCTCCCTCCGGCGGGCTTTAGGACCCGGTTCCCAATCCTCATTCTCTGCTGTCCCACACTCCTGTACATTTGAACTTGCCTCTCGTGCCAACCCAGTGACCTTCCTCCTGACCGTTACACTACTTCTGTCACTGCTTCCCTCTTCCGGGATACTGGCCGGATCTGACCTCCCCTCCGTTGCCTGACTCTCCGATGGAGGCGTGGTCAGCCCTGACTCCTCTCCTCTCCCTGCTGGGGGAGACGCTACTCCCGATACCTGTGACTCTTCCCCCCCAGTGGGGAAGCTGGTCCTGATTTCCAACTGCTGCTCTGGGAGTCCCCGCTGGCCCCTTGCTTCTGGGGTGTCCCCCTTGGGACCCCCCTTGCCCTGGCCAACGGCGCCCCCTTCTGTGAATCTTCCGATTCGCTGGAGAGGCTCATGGAATCTCTCGGGCCACTGTCATCTTCTCCTACGCTGCCCTCAGATTCTTCCCCTTCGCTCTCCATCTCCCCTCTTCCCTGTGCTTCTGCTCCTGAACCCCTGACATTGTGTAATTCTTTATCTCCCTGACATCTGATGGGAGGGCATTCCACAGGGAGGGTGCCACTGCTGAGAAGGCCCTTTGTCTGGTTCCTTGAAACTTTACTTCTCTCAGTGAGGGAACCACCAGAAAACCCTTGGAAGTGGACCTCAGTGTCCAGGCTGAATGATGGAGGTGGAGACGCTCCTCCAGGTATACTGGGCCGCAACCGTTTAGGGCTTTAAAGGTCAGTACCAACACTTTGAATTGTGCTCAGAAACGTGCTGGGAGCCGGTGAAGATGCCTTAGGACATTCAGGCACTTACTAAGGTGTTCATATCAGTAGGAAGATCCACTGTGAATCCCTGGTTCTCTGGAGTCTCCTGGTCCTTCTGGCTTTCCTCCTTGCAGCTGCTTCCTGTTAACCTGAACCAAGCAGGGCTGTGGCTCAGTGGTAGACCACCTGCTTTCCATGCCAAAGGGTCCCAGGTTCAACCCCCCGCATCTCCAAGGAAGGTTAGGAGAAGGAGCTGCTTGAAAGTCTGGACAGCTGCTGTTAGCATATGAGCCAGAAGGACCAATGGTTTAATTCAGTAAAAGGCAAACCCCTAGGATCCTCTGAGCAAGCAAACAGTGAGAAGACAAAATTGAGGAGCAAAGAGAAGGAGCAGAAACCTGCACACATACCCTGTTCTCTTCCTTGTGGATTCAACCCAGAGGGAGAGGCGAGCGAGTGGGCAGTGAAAATGATAGCGAAAGAGATGTGCATCTGAAGGTAGCTGTTTACTTATCACCAAAAGAGAGGACCCATAACATCTGCATAACATCTGCATGTAAACATTTATAGCAACAGATGCACATTTGAAAATATTTCCATAATTTAGGTGGGAAACAATACATAGTGGGGAAGACTGTGAGCTGTGTGTTCTTCAGAGCAGACTCATAGAAATTAATGAACTTAACAAAATCAGGCTCATTAATTCTGTTGGACGTAATTCAAGGTAGCAATAATACAAGTGTTACACCAGTGCAAACATTTCTGATCTCCCTTCTCTCTCCGCCCCCCCAAAAGCTGTTCTAGGGGTTCTCCCACCCACCTGCAGCAACCTTTGGGATAGAGGAGGAAAGGGATAAAGCACCATTGCGGTAGTGGAAGTCCTTGTGCTGGTTTCACGAAACACACATCTTTAAAGGCCCTCTGATGGAAGTTTGGGAGAGGAATAGATTCTTATTAGAACCTAAAGTACCACACTGGCTAGAAGTCATGAGTGTGAAAAAAGTAAATATGAGAGGTGATTGGATAACTTATGAACAATTGTTAACAAAAGCAGGGGGGACATGGAAACTGAAACCGTATGACCAGGTTAAAGAAAAAGTATTTGATTGGCTACACTATTTCCAAATAAATGAAATGTTTAAACAAGACATTAAAGAGAGAGGATATGCGGACAAAGATTCTAAATTCCAGACTGAAATAATAAACAATGACTACAAAATCCTTTCTAAAATGTACAATCTGCTATTAGAGTGTAATTTGATAGATGAGGAAGTGAAGTTGGTGATGATTCATTGGGCAAGGGACATCGGTCATAACATATATTACGAAGAATGGGAGAAACTTTGGAAAAAAACCCTTAAATTTACAGCTTGTATAACGCTAAAGGAGAACCTCATGAAGATGTTTTACCGATGGTATATAACACCTGCAAAATTAGCAAAAATATATAAAACTTGTAACAAATGCTGGAAATGCAGGGAAAAAGAGGGATCCTTTTTCCACATGTGGTGGGATTGCAGAAAGGTCAAAGGTTTTTGGGAAAGTGTATATAATGAAATGAAGAGTATACTAAGATACAACTTTGAAAAAAACCCGGAGGCTTTTTTGTTAGGACTAGCAGGAAGCGATATAAAGAACAATGACGGTAAATTTTTCCAATATGCAACAACGGCCGCAAGGGTCCTATTAGCTCAAAATTGGAAACAACAGAACATACCGACGCTTGAGGAATGGAGAGCAAAACTGTTAGACTACGCGGAGATGGACAGATTGACGGGGAAAATTAGATATTTAAAAGACCAAAGGTTCATTGATGACTGGGGGAAATTTGTGGAGTATCTGGATAATATAAGTGAGGGTCAGATAACGCTAGTTGGGTTTAAAAAGGCTCTGTGAAAAGGTTGGAATATTGTCTAAAGAGAAAAAGAAGGAAAGAGAAAATAATGTCAATATAAACTAGGGTCTGCGTAAATTTGTCAAATAAGGGCATGGATGATTTGAGGGGAAGCTGAAGGAAGTCTCAAAGAAAGGAATCTATGATAATAAGATGTAAATTGTTTTATTTATAGTTTGTTATGATTTAAAAAACAATAAAAATCATGTATGGAAAAAAAGGAAGTCCTTGTGCTGGTTTCTACTAGTTTCTACTAGTACTAGTGGAAGTCCTTGTGCTGGTTTCTACTAGCGGAACAGGGTACTTGAATCCAGCACAATGGGTCTACTGTGAACGAAACATCATTGAATACCATCCTATCTGTGCATTACTGAGCTCCATGATGAAATACAACAAAATGCATTTGGATCAGATCTGCCAAACAATAAGCAGGAACAAACCTGCCTTTTGGTTATCCCCTCCTCCCCAACCCAGCTGCTTTCAATTGTCAGAAAGGATACTTGTCCATCTAGCCTGCAGCTGCATTTTAGGAATTTTGGGTTAAAATAGGAGTTTAAATTTTCCCATTTTTAATTGATTTTATCTGTTTGTCCCATTAAATTGCTTTGAAAACATTTTTGGAGCAACTAAAAATCTTTTTCCTACCAGCAGAGACCAGGCACAAGAGGTTCTTCTTGCTCAACAGGACTTTCCCCCTCTACTCTCCCCCATATCCCCCCCCAATTGCCTGGGGGGGGGGTCAGGAGAACCCCTAGGGAGGAAAGGGGGAATTGTTTCACCTGGTGCTGATCAGATGAGTGGAGTGTTGAATTCATCCCATTGATAACAGTCATTGTCATCATCATAATCTTTGCCCACTTCAGCAGCTCTCCAGATTCTCAGGTCAAGGCGCCATCTGACCCTTTAACTGGAGCCACCAAGAATTAAATCTGGGTCCATCTACATGCTAAGCTTGCATTCATAGCACTGAGCTTGTCCCAACTTCATCCAGCGGGATACAAATGTGATAAACAAACACCGACATAAAACAAAAGCCAGCAAGCAACCTTTTTTTTTAACCTGACGCTTGATTCATCATTGCTTCCCTCCTCTTCATCTGGAAACAGGAATGCTTTATTTTAAGAATGGCCTACAAATGAGTTATAAAGAATTAATAACATATAAGCGCACTAGAGAGAGTGTACAGCACTGCATAAAGTACCTTAGGAATTATTTATAGTATATTTACAGGGCGGAATAGTTATAACACATCAGCATTCCTGCACTTACTTTATTTTAAGGGGGGTACATTTCATTATAAATGCCTTGTTAAATAATTATAGAATGCTGATATCTGCATGGTTGCGAGGAAAGGTTTACCAAAGAGTTATAACTGGTCCGGAACCATTGCAAATGCATTTACTGTATTTTAAGAGGTGGTGTATTTGATTATAAGATGCTTACAGAACATAAACACGCCATTTGGAATGAAATGTGAAGCCTGCTTTTAATAGGAAGTGCATTTTGTGCTGGAACTCTAGCTTGTGTTGCGGGGCAGTGGGTGAGGGGAGAAGCTGATGAATGCACCAAGGAAGCCTCTTTGTATACCTGCCCCATCATGCAAGTAATATGTGAAGAGGGCTGGAGTTTGACTAGACATTCAATCTAAAGATCCTTGAATGCATCAGCATGCAATTGCATTCAGCCCTCCCACTGGCCTTCAGCTGTGGAACAGAGTATTCGAAAAAAGCAAATGATAGAGGAACTCCAGTAGGAAGGGGAAATAAAACAATATTGAGAAATATTGTTGTTTGGATATAGGTGTCTTCCTGGTTCCATGCTGCAGAATTATCTGCACACAATTTGCACAAATACTATGCACTATAAGATACGTTCATGTGAGATGTGTCTACACAGAGATCAGTTTATTTATATCTGGAGATCGAAGCATCGTGACACAAAATTTTAACAGTATACAAGTAAGACAGGATAACGTCAGTCGAGGTTAACTCATACCCAGGTAGAACCGCAACATGGGCTAACATAAAATGAGGAATTTCCCTGGCAACATGTCCTATTGAAAGTGGGTCCCTCTTTTAGCAAATATTGAAGTACAGTTAGATGAAATGAAATGATTTTATGTCAATCTGCATAAAATTATGTGAAACCCAACTCCATACATAATAATTGGGCTGTTAACTTGTTCAGCTCTCAGTCTTCCATCCTGAGGTTCTTTTAAATGGACTTTCCCATCCAGCAGAATTCCATTGCATGGGAAATCAGTTAGAGAAGCAGAAAAGCAGATATAAATAACTTGCAGGGAGGGGAAAAAATACCCAGCAGCTACTTACAGAACAGGCCGAAAATGCTGTTAGCAGTGACAGATTACTCTGTCAGAAGAGTGTGTGATTCACTCCAGACAGAATTGTTTTTGTCTCAATCAGAATTGACTGAGAATTGACTCAGACAAGTCTGCAACATTCTGAGAACTGTTTAACTCAACACTGCAGGCTTCCTTTCTGGTTAAACACCTAGGCTGAGCTGTTTTTCCTAGGGCCCTCCAAATCCATCTGTTTGTATGTTGCTGAAGTATAAATATCTCCATGAACATAATCTACCCTTTAGATTATGATCAAATGTCATGATTCTGTTTCTAGTTGTGTTTTGTTTAAATATTGTCAAATGTCAAAAAAAGCAAAGTTGTAGTAATTTATCTGATTTTTCCATTCCAGCATGAATACCAGATGATAGCCCTAGAAAACTGAATGTGGGGGGGGGGGCTAGAAGTGGCGAGCTGGGCAAGCATATGCAAGCCCTGCCCTTGGTGTCCCAGCATGCACCAGCTTCATTTCAGAATTCTTGGAGTGAGAGGGAAGGCCTCCAATTGGCCAGAAAAGCACCACATGACTCTGCACTGGGGGAAGTGATAAGGATGACACATTCAAGGCAATGAAGCATTTGTATGGAAGGCCATCACAACAAAGAGATTTCTGGTACTGCTCATCATTTGGTAGATGCAACAACAACTAACATGGTCATATAATGTGAAACCTGTGCAAATCACATGGCTGGCTGCACTACTAATTTAAACTAATACATCTATATCAGGGATATAGAATCTGTGGCTATCCAAATGTTATTAGAACACAACTCCCATCTTCCCTGGCCATGACAGCTGGGACTATTGGCGTCCTGCAGGCTCCCCATCCCAAATCTACATGGAAGTTGTGCTGTGTAAACCAGAATATAAGGAAAGCACTGCTGAATCCAGAGCAAAGGTCTGTCTAGCTCAGTATTCCTTTCCCAATAGGGGCCAGCCAGGTGTTTCTGGGGGCTCAAAACAGTTTTTCTACATCCTTCATCCCTGAGATCTGCTAAGAGGTCTTCCCCCCTTTGAATTTGGCAATGGTTCTTAGTTGTGCTTCACACCTTTCACAGAATCATGCTTCGCCTCTCTCCATTGCCAAAGCTGTATGTCTCTGAATTCCAATTGCTGGGAATTGCTTTTTGGTCTCTTCTCTGGCTCTCAGGTTCCCCACAGGGTCGGTCATGGGCTAGATGGCCTTTTGGCTTGATCTTATGCTCTTTTTGCACTTCTGTTGTAAAATGAGGAGAGCTATGGTCAACATGGAAGACATTTTGTGCTTCTTCTTTTACCCTGCAGGCTCATTAACACAGAAAACAGCATTGCTTTATAACCTTCCCCACCCCAGTTATCTTCATTTGCAGTTTTGCCCAAGGAAATCCACTGAAAGTGGTCCATGCATGTGAATACAAGCACAATTGCACCAACCAAACAAGAAGTGTTTGACCACGCAAACTGAGTGTTGTTGTTGGGGGTTTTTTTGGTCAAAATACAAATTAACATTTATTGCACAGAAAACCAGTTGGTATGTGGAGACTTCCTAATAAAACAGTTGAGAAAAGTAGAGCAGAGTGAATTATTCATAAGTAATAGCAATCCCTGAAGTGCTGTGGAATGGCACGGAATATGCCTGAGCTACTACAGTATTGGACAGATTTTCTTTTTCTTCTTCTGGCTAGTATGGAAGGGATGTGAGGGAGAGCTGCTTGTCTTTTCTCATTTGGAGAGAGGATTGACATTCTAATAAATATTATCCCAGTAGTTTTAACACTGCTGAAGTGCATGGAAATTTTCAACTGAACCTAGTGTTTCCAGAACTTCACCTTACTGATTCTGTTTCTCTTTCAGTTCAGGAGAAATGGCAGAGTCCTGTTGGGCAGGACCCCCATAGTTACAGAAACACTGGAGGGGGTTTGCTCAGCAGGGGAGCTTATTCCAGGCCGACCATCCCAGATGTTGTTAGACTACAATTTCCATCTGCCTCAGGTAGTCCACAACAGCTGACAATGTTCCACATTGGAGAAGGCTGTGCCAGGATCTCTGTTTCAAGTGCAATGTTTTATTTTATTTTATTTTTTACTTCTGAGAACAGTTACTATAAAAGATAAAGCGTGTTCTCAATAAAGAGAGAGCACGTGTTGCGGATGGGGCCAGACAAAACATCCTATAGTGGCCAGCCAGGCTGGAGCAAGGTACTTGGGCCAGATTGGTGGCTGTTGTTACTGGGGAGAAATTGATGTTGCCAATTTAGGGGTGGGATCAGAGGGTATTTATTTTAGGTCCACAGCTTGTTCCTTTCTCTTTCGCTGTGGACACCGGATCATCAGCACCGGAGTGATTACAGCGAGAATTGGTTGTATACTCTTTCCTAGTTTTTTCCCCTCGTTCTTCCTTTCCTCCTAGTTTTATTATTACTATTCCTCCTCATTTTATTTTTTCTGTTTTCTGACCCCTCCTATTGTTCCTAGGCTTTTGTTCCCCCAAGGGGCCTGAGGGCTCCGGGGAGCGCCCCGCGGCCTAGATTGGCCCGGCGGGGGGTCTTTTTTCCCCTTCTTTATTTTATTCAGAAGGGCCCCCAGGCACGCCCGGGGGCACGCTGCGCCGCGCCGCGAGTCTCCGCCTTAGCCCCCCGTGCCCCGCGGTCGCGAGGCCCACCGCCGGCGGGGCCTCGGGCAGGGCCGAGCGCCCAGAAGGTGAAACCCCTCGCGCCCGGTTGGGCTCCGGGGGCGCCGGGGGAGGCCCTGGTCCCCGGGCGCGGCGCGCGCCCGGGTTGTTAGGCCCGGGGCGCGCGCGGCGCTTCGAATCGCCAGCCCGCTCCTCGGGTGGCCTGTGGGCGCAAGGGATCATCGGGAGGCCGCTGGGGATCGCCGCGGCCCCCCTGGGCCCGGCTGGGCCTTCTCCCCTACCTCCTTGCATTCGGCGCCGGGGGGGCCTGATCCCCGCGCGCCGCGTGCGCGCGAGATTGTGGGACCCGAGGGGCGCGCTTTGCCGGCGCGCTATTCGGGCCTGGCTTGGCTTGGCGGGGCCTTTTCGTCCTGCAGCCGCCGGAATCGCTCCGGCGGCCTGCTTTGGCCTGGCTGGGGCTTTTTTCCTCCCTTTCTTTTTGGGGGCACAAGGGGAGGCCATCCGTTCTGTGGGCGGCTTACCTCCTTTTTTAGGTCCTTAGGGGGGCTGCTGGCTGGTTGGGGACGCTGCTGGAAGGGGCGATTGTAGGCCTTACAGCCTGAGGATTTTGGCGGGAGCGCCATTTTGTCTCCTGGTTGGGCCTAGTGGAGGCATCTAGTGGTCAGGCCTTGCAATTGCAGGCCTGGCCTGGAGCTCCGTGAGGACCTCTAGTGGTCGCTTTGGGTAACGACGGGGCATTATTGCTCCCTTCCCCTTCTAGTGGTGGTGATATTTGTTGTTTGTATTTTACTCACTGCTGGAGATTTAATTTACTTAATTTTGTATTGTTTGCTTTTTCTTTCAGCTATTAGCTTCTGTTTCCTTTATTATTATTAATTTGTAGTTAATTTTTCAATTCTTATTTTGATTTTAATTTTTATTTTATTTTACTCCAGTAGTAGGTATGGCTCCAAAGAAGGCAACAAGGAAGCCTGGCTCGGCCGTCTCTGCGAAGCGACCGATAAAGGGCCCGTCTCAGGCCTTACGTTCTCCCGAGCCCGGCCAGTCATTGAAACGCATTCAATCCATGGTTTCTAGTTTGGCCGGCGACCCGATGGCACTAGCAAGGGTGGAGGCGGAGATGGATGGCTTGATGCATCGTTGCTCTACCCCGTCGACCTCATCAGCATTGCTGGCTCCTCCTGCGTGTGCCTCTTCTCCAGCTTCGTCATCTGGTGAAGATGAGAGAGGATATTTGTCGGCTGAGGGCTTATTACCTGTCACGCAACCGGCACCGTCCCCGGTCCTGCCTGGGCCGCAGGTTGTTTCCCATAGGGGGCGAGGGCGTGCTAGGGTTGGAGCCAGAAGGAGGGCTTCGGCGCGGGGCCGTGTTGGGCGAGGTTCCTCTGCGCAGTCTTCTGTGGCGCCGCTTTCTACCGTGGATCGTTCTCAGGTTGTCTCTTTTCAGTCACTTCCAGGCACTGGGCAGCATGATGAAGTCTCTGAGTCTTCTGTGGAGGACAGCCTTCCTCCACCTCCGAAGACATCTTCTGGTGGTCACCGGCGCCACAGGAAGAGTTCCAGGAAGCGGTCTAAGAGGAGGCGGAAGCACACTTCGTCCTCTTCTTCAGGTACTTCTTCCCAGAGTTCCAGTAGCGATGATGAAGCTTCCCTCAAACTTTATTGGGGCTTTGGGGAGACTTCGGGGCTCCCAAAGTGGGTGTGGGAGCGGAGGGCAAACTCCCATAGGGCCAGGTATGGGGCGGTGCAGGACTGTAGGGAAGGGGTTTTGGTGCCTGACGTAAAAGCCTCCACCAATTCGGCTAGAGATATTATTCCCGGTGCCCACCTGTCTACAAGGCTGCGGTCTAGGATTCTGAATGGCCGTTATGTGGATATTTTTAGCCTTGCCCCACCGCTTGATGGTCAGGAGCCCTTAGACAGGGGGTTTCCTCCCTCTAAAAAACGAGTCCTCGTGCCCAAGGCTGAGAGGACTTTTGAGCGATGGTTAGACAGTTTCCAAGTCTTTGCTGGCGTGGTTTCTGCAGCCTATCCGCGGAGATCTTTGCATTTATGGGTGTATCTGTCTATAGTCCGCTCGGCCTTCACGATGGCTGGAGAGACGGCTGCGTTGTCTTATGACCAAAATTTTAGGCGCAGAGCGGCCAAGATTCCCACTGCCCGCTGGGACCGAAAGGACTTGGATGTCTGGACCACTTACGTGGCCCCACGTATTGATAAAAAGGCCCCTGATCTGCAAAAATTCAAGGCCTTACCCCAAAGGACGGGCCGCAAGCTGTTCTGTTGGGATTTCAATAAGGGTGTCTGTCAACGCCAACCCTGCAGGTTCTCACACTTGTGTGAAAAGTGCTCAGGGAATCATTCGGCATCCGTGTGCGCCGGGGGGCGGCGCCCCTTTCGAAAAGGAGGGGGCTTTCAGCAGCCCCCAAAAGCCGCTACCCAGGTGCCAGCCGCCGGAGCAGGAAAGTAGTATCCTGTACTCATTAGCGTATACACCGGTTCGGCTGCAGCCGTTACTGTCCTTATTGAGTTCTTACCCTAACAAAGAATCGGCGTCCTATTTGCGCGATGGTTTTTCCCTAGGCTTCAGGATCCCTGTGGCTTCGGCCCCCACAGCCGGAAAACCTGTTAACCAGAAATCTGTTAAGGATATGCCAGAGGTGGCGCGCAAGAAAATCGGTAAGGAACTGGCTTTACATCGTATGGCCGGTCCTTTTTCCGTCCCTCCTTTTCCTAATCTGCATGTTTCTCCCTTGGGTATAGTACCCAAGAAAGCCCCGGGGGAATTTCGCCTCATTCATAATCTCTCTCATCCTAGAGGCACGTCAGTAAATGACGTGATTCCCCCGGAGCTTTGTTCGGTGAAATATGCTTCTCTTGATCACGCGATCAAGATGATACGGAAGTTTGGGCCTGGTGCCCTATTGGCCAAATGCGACATTGAGTCGGCATTCCGGCTGCTTCCAATCCACCCCGATGATTTCTGGTTGCTTGGTTTTCAGTTTGACGGCGGATTTTACTTCGACAAGGCCATGCCCATGGGCTGCTCGGTGGCCTGTGCAGCTTTTGAGTGTTTTAGTTCCTTTTTGGAGTGGGCCTTGCGTAATAGAACTGGTTTGGGCGGAGTCACGCATTATCTGGATGATTTTTTATTGGCCTCAGCGAACAATACAGGGGACTGCGTCGTATTGTTGCAGGCTTTTGCTTCCTTAACGGAAGAGCTGGGAGTTCCATTGGCGGCAGAGAAGACTGAGGGTCCCTCTACGGAACTCACTTATTTGGGTATCTGGCTGGATACCGTGGCCCAAACCTCCAGCTTGCCGGCTGATAAGATAACCACTTTGAGAAGGGTCATCGAAGAATTGCTTCCCTTAAAGAAGGTCACCTTGCGACAGCTGCAGTCGCTGTTAGGCCATTTGAATTTTGCTTGCAGGGTGGTCGCCCCTGGGCGACCATTCTGCTCCCGTTTAGCCAGACTTACCGCGGGATTGCAAGCCCCGCAGCATAGGGTGCGCCTTTCTAGCCAGGTGCGTGCTGACCTTCGCATCTGGTTGGAATTCCTGGGTGAATTCAATGGGGTGTCGTTGTGGCAGGACACCATGAACCTCCATAATGACTTCCAGGTACACTCTGATGCAGCGGGGTCCCTTGGGTTTGGTCTGTTCTGGAACGGGAGGTGGTGTGCGGAACGATGGCCTCCTGCTTGGCGGGGGGAGGCTATCACTCGGGATCTAACTTTTCTTGAGTTCTTTCCCATTGTAGTGGCCGTGCACTTGTGGGTTGAGCATTTCAAGGACCATCGTGTTTGTTTTTGGTCTGATAACCAGGCAGTGGTGAATGTACTAGCCAAGCAGTCTTCACGATCTCCTAGGGTATCAGCCTTGTTACGGGCCTTTGTCTTGCATTGTTTGCGTTTTAATATTGTATTTTCTGCTCGTTTTGTTCCGGGCATTTCTAACGAGATTGCTGATGCTCTGTCCCGTTTTCAGATGGAGCGATTCAGGTCCCTGGCGCCACTGGCTCGAGACCGTCCGGAAATTTTCCCGGATCATCTCTGGAACCTTGGCAGCACTTAGTTTTACAGGGAGTAGCTGCATCTGTTGCCCCATCTACATTGAGGTCCTATAAGAAGGCCTGGGCAGATTTTTTGGTATTTAATGGGCAGACGGTCGTTGGGGAGGTTACTGCCCCCCATTCTACCTCTCAGGTCCTCAAGTATTTGGCGCATCTATTTCAGATGCGTCGGGCGGCCAGGACGCTGCGACTTCATTCGGCAGCAATTTCCTTTTTTAGCAGGGCCTATTTTAATAAGGATCCGTGTGGGAAGTTCGTGGTGCGCAGGGCTTTGGAAGGTTGGGGGCGACTTACTCCTTCTAGGTCTATTCCCAGACGGCCCATCACATTGGAGTTGCTGGCACGGATGCGCAAAAAATTGCGTAGCATCTGCTGGTCGAGCTATGAGGCTCGTCTATTCTCCGCAGCCTTCTCGTTAGCTTTCTTTGGGGCCATGAGAGTAGGGGAGGTGGTCCTTGAACCTAAGCGGGATGGAGGTTCCAGGGGCTTGTTGATGCAGGACGTGAGTTTGTCTTTGTCCGACCTGCAGGTTAATATCAGAAACTCCAAGACGGATCAGCTAGGCAGGGGAGCCGTTATCAGGCTCCCGGCAGCTGGGGAAAGGGGCCCTTGTCCGGTAAGGGATCTTAGGAAGTATCTGGCACTGCGTCCTGCGGGGGAAGGGCCCTTGTTTATTCATGAAAATGGGCACCCGTTGGTGCGGCATCAGTTCACCAGGGTGTTGCGTAAGGTCATTGTAGCATGTGGCCTTGAGGCTTCGGAGTTTGCTCCTCACTCCTTCCGGATTGGTGCTGCGACGACGGCTGCCCATTGGGGCTTATCTGTAAAGAGGATAAAAGACTTGGGTCGGTGGAGGTCGGCTGCATTCAAAGCTTATGTGAGGAAATAATGTGCTTGGTATACTTACAATTCTGTTTTAACCCTAGGTCCGGGCACTATTCGTATCTGGATAGTGGGTCACAGTATTGTGCATTGGGCCGCTGTCAGAGCTCGCCAGTCTGGATTGGGAGATGGCCTGGGCCTTCCACAGCACGTGCAGGTGTCCTGGATCTCCAGAAGGGGGATGCGTTGGAGGGAACTCTTACCACTCATGCATAGGCGTGTCCTCCTGGTTGGCCCTCCTTCAGCGATTGTGTTGCAGTTGGGGGAAAATGATCTGGTTTCCACTCCCTGCTATGTGCTGCGTATGGCTATGTTACAGGACCTGAGGGATCTTGCGGCTATGGTGCCTAATGCTAAATTGATTTGGTCGCAGTTGCTTCAACGCCGCATTTGGCGGGGTAGTCCCAGCCCAGCGACCGCTGAACGAGCCAGGAAGCGGATTAATTCCGCAGTGGGCAAGTTGGTTGTGGGCTTGGGTGGATTGGTGATTCCTCACCCTCTTATTTCATTTAAGGCTGCGGTCCTATTCAGGGCTGATGGGGTTCATTTTTCTGCGATGGGGAATGATGTTTGGTTGGATGCAGTGGTGTCCAGGTTGAGGGTGTGGCTTGGTAGGTGAGTGGTTGGCGGCGAGCGTTAGGGCTCGGGTGGCGGTTAGGCATTGGTTAAATTGGTTGGTGGAGGGGTATGGATTGGCTGTGCCTACCCCTCCAATGCTGCTGCTGCATGGGAATTCCGTTAAAGGAATTCTGGGGCTTACCATCCCCTTGTCCAAACCCCTGGAATCGGGTGCGGGCCGTGTAAGACCCCAAGGAGCATGCGGGGAGGAACTGAAGGGTCTGTAGCTCAGCCCCAGTTGCCCTGATCTTGTTCCTCCACACTGTCTCTCGCTGGAATCCGGGAGTCAGTGCTATCCCCCAAGGCGGGGGGGATAGCTAGTCATAACCAATGCCTAAGCAACCACTCACAAAAATTGTATGATAATAAAGTTGTGGCCAAAATTATGCCAAAAACCTTAAACAAAAATTATGTGTGATGTGTGAGTTATTGGGTTAGGGGTGTTTTGGGGACCTCAGCACGCAAAGCGTGTTCTCAATAAAGAGAGAGCACGTGTTGCGGATGGGGCCAGACAAAACATCCTATAGTGGCCAGCCAGGCTGGAGCAAGGTACTTGGGCCAGATTGGTGGCTGTTGTTACTGGGGAGAAATTGATGTTGCCAATTTAGGGGTGGGATCAGAGGGTATTTATTTTAGGTCCACAGCTTGTTCCTTTCTCTTTCGCTGTGGACACCGGATCACCCGCCCGCCCTCCCTTGAATGGGCTTCTCCTTGACCTTGCTATGCCTGTCATGGGGTCGTTCGCATTGGTGCGGGGGCCTGGTAGGAATTTACCTTTTGGCTGATTAGTGTGTGCCAATTGGGTTTTGCCTACTGCGTAGCAAATCGTCACAACTTGTAAGGTTGGCGGTTAGGCATTGGTTAAATTGGTTGGTGGAGGGGTATGGATTGGCTGTGCCTACCCCTCCAATGCTGCTGCTGCATGGGAATTCCGTTAAAGGAATTCTGGGGCTTACCATCCCCTTGTCCAAACCCCTGGAATCAGGTGCGGGCCGTGTAAGACCCCAAGGAGCATGCGGGGAGGAACTGAAGGGTCTGTAGCTCAGCCCCAGTTGCCCTGATCTTGTTCCTCCACACTGTCTCTCGCTGGAATCCGGGAGTCAGTGCTATCCCCCAAGGCGGGGGGGATAGCTAGTCATAACCAATGCCTAAGCAACCACTCACAAAAATTGTATGATAATAAAGTTGTGGCCAAAATTATGCCAAAAACCTTAAACAAAAATTATGTGTGATGTGTGAGTTATTGGGTTAGGGGTGTTTTGGGGACCTCAGCACGCAAAATACTCAGGCTGGTGGTATAAAATGTGAATTCCTATTCTGTTTGGTTAAAAATAATCTGATGCTGAAGCTTTGCTTGCTTGTTTATTTTGCCACCTCATATAATCTGACATCATTAAATTATACCTGAAACCTCCCAGCAGCTTTTCTGTAACTTGAGGTTGCTTATTAGAACATTTGGAATCAATTATTTCTTTGGTCTGTGAAATAGGTTTCTAGCTTTCATGGTTTCTAACTAGAGTATATGGTTTGAAAGTGTGATTTTGTGATTGTAAAAATGCTAAATAAGAGAGGGGGGAGTTTATTAAAATATAATTAAATTCCAGGGCACATCAGTCCTCATTAACTGATATGACTGTCCTAACTAGACCACGTCCCTTTTAATCCATATTTAATCAATATTTTTGACAGCCTTTCTGAGGTATACAATTTAACCAGACACATCATTTAATGGGAACTGTACTTTCATAGGCCCATTAAAGCTCATTGTCCTCTGACCCCCCCCCACTTTTCTGAATCACCTCCTTGACCTCTATCATCATCAGCAATACAAAAATCACAAAAAAACACCAGAAGCATTTATTTAATTTCACCTGCCTTATTTTCTCTTCATGAGTTTGGCTGCTCTGCTCTGAAGTAGAACTTAAGTCTATGGCAGGAAGCCTAAGGTAAAAGTCCAAAACACATGAGCAACCTTTGTGACAACTGCACACAGGAGTAAAGAGAGGAGACAGATGAGATGGGTGGAACTAGGGCCATAGTTTATTGACATCTGCTGCTGCCTTAAAAAACAACAACCCATGGCTATGCCTGCTAATGCAGACATGCACACATCCTGACACTACCAAAGTCTCTTCTCCTCTACGTACACACACACGGCAAATGACACTCCTAGTCCACAGAGCTACACAGTTGAAGAGGTGGACTTAAACCATATAAGAAATGCTTGGGCTCCATAGGCTTTTGAATGATATCATAGTGATCTATTTGATCTGTGCAGAGGGATAAGTATAGCACTGGTAGCAGAAAGACAATTTCACTCCTCCCTGCACTTTTCTCTGTACAGGTCCTCTACACATTGAGGTCCTCCTGCCTGCCTACCCAGGGACATATGCATATATACCTCAACCATAGGCGCCGACTCCATGGGGCCTGAGGGGGCCCGAGCCCCCTCAAAAATTCGTTTGGGGGGGCTCTGCCCCCCAATAATTTAAGAAAATTATTACCGTAAATTTCGCTCTATAACACGCAAATTTTTTCTCCTAAAAAGTAAGGGGAAATGTCGGTGCGTGTTATTGAGCGAATGTGTGGTCCCTGGAGCTGACTCGCCGGAGCGCAGGGGCAAAAATAGGCAAAAATCAGGCAAAAATAAGATCGGGCGGGCGGGCGGAGGGAAGGCGGAAGCTGCTGCTTTCCTGCATTCTGCCCCAGGGTCTTACTGCCCACCCGCTTCTGTTGCTGCGTTTGCTCAAACTCAACAAAGAGCAGGGAATCCCCTGCCCTCCTGGCAAGCAGAGGGTTAAGGAAAGGATCGAGTCCTTCCTTCTAATTCTTTCCTAGTCACACTGCGTGCAGGCTCCAGCCCACCACCTCCTCCTCTCCGTGCTCTAGGGACTCGCAGGCAGCCGAAAAACATGCAGGTGGGAGAGAGAGAGAGAGGGCTGGCTTGGGGGGGGACTTTTGCCTTCCTTTCCTCCCCCCCACCCCGTTAAACTCCTCCCCTGCATTCTTAGCCAGCTGCTTCTCCGCACACCCCTCTTGTGCTTCTTGTCCCTTCTGTGTTTTTCCTTCCCTCCCCATTTAAAACGTGGTGACAAGGCACGGATCCACATGGATCCTCAGGATTTTTGCATTGGGTCACCCCAAATTCACCATCAGATCACATTACATGTCCATGGCTACAGTCTGTACCAAAAAAATCACGCACCCACTGTTGCCTGGGGCTGCAATGGTGCAAAAACGTGGTTACAAAGCATGGATCCACAGGATCTTTGCACTGGGTCACCCCAAATTCACCATCAGATCACATAGCATGTCCATGGCTACATCTTTTTTTATATATAATAATTTTTATTAGTTTTCCAATTTTAAAACAAAACAACCACAACAACATAAAAACATCGACAAATACAAACAAGCACACAAATATAAGTTCTTAACCTCATTTTCATAAGCCTCCTTTCTCGGACTTCCCCATACCTCACCCTTTTTACATCCTTATTTTACAATTTTTCAGCAACCATTTTAGCCAATTAAATTTAAATTTGTTATCTTTCTCAATTTCACCTTAAATCATCAAACATTTTCGGCTGTAATTCTGCATCTTCCTTCCCCTTGACATTTTAACACTCATCAATATTGTAACAGTTCTTAAGATAAGCTTTGAATTTCTTCCAATCTTCCTCCACCGTATCTTTCTCTTGGTCGCGGATTCTGCCAGTCATTTCTGCCAATCCCATAAAGTCAATCACTTTCGTCTGCCATTCTTCCAGTGTGGGGAGTTCTTGTGTCTTCCAATACTTTGCTAGAAGGATCCTTGCTGCTGTAGTGGCGTACATAAAAAAGTCCTATCCTTCCTTGACACCAATTGGCCGACCATGCCCAAGAGAAATGCCTCTGGTTTCTTATGAAAAGTACATTTAAGTACCTTCTTAATTTCATTATAGATCATTTCCCAAAAGGCTTTAATCTTTGGGCAGGTCCACCAAAGATGAAAGAAGGTACCTTCAGTCTCATTACATTTCCAACATTTATTATTGGGCAGATGATAAATCTTCGCAAGTTTGACTGGGGTCATGTACCACCTGTAAATCATTTTCATAATATTTTCTCTTAGGGCATTACATGCCGTGAATTTAATACCGGTGGTCCATAACTGTTCCCAGTCAACAAACATAATGTCATGACCAATGTCCTGTGCCCATTTAATCATGGCTGATTTAACTGTCTCATCTATTGTATTCCACTTCAGCAACAAATTGTACATTCTTGATACATTCTTAGTATTGGGTTCTAACAGTTCTGTTTCCAATTTCGATTTCTCCACCTGGAAGCCAATTTTCCTGTCTAGTTTAAAAGTTTCCATTATTTGGTAATAATGAAGCCAATCTCGCACCTTGGGCTTTAATTTCTCAAAACTGTAGTTTAAATTCACCACTTTCTTGTTCTAAGATTTCAGAATATTTCGGCCATTTGGATTCCATGTTAAGTTTCTTCACCTCCTTAGCCTCCATAGGTGATAACCACCTAGGAGTTTTATTTTCCAACAAATCCTTGTACCGAATCCAAACATTATATAATGCTTTCCTAACAATATGGTTTTTGAAACCCTTGTGAACTTTAACCTTGTCATACCATAAATATGCATGCCAACCAAGCCTATTATCAAATCCTTCCAGATCCAGAATATCTGCATTCTCAAGAAGTAGCCAATCTTTCAACCAGCAGAAAGCTGCCGATTCATAGTACAGTCTCAAATCCGGCAGGGCAAACCCCCCTCTTTCTTTTGCATCAGTAAGTATCTTAAATTTTATTCTGGGCTTTTTGCCCTGCCAGATAAATTTAGATATATCTTTCTGCCACTTCTTGAAACAATCTAGTTTGTCCACAATTTGTAATGTCTGAAACAAAAATAACATTCTAGGCAATACATTCATTTTGATCGCTGCAATTCGGCCTAACAAGGAAAGCTTCAAATTCGACCATATTTCTAGATCTTTCTTTACCTCTGTCCAATATTTATCATAATTGTCTTTAAATAAGTTCACATTTTTAGATGTCATATTTTACTTTCTTTACCACCACTAACCCAGTTTCATTTTGGAATCTCTCTCTTTCAACATTTGTTAAGTTTTTTTTCCAGAACTTTAGTTTTTAGTTTGTTCAACTTAAATCCTGCCACCTGACCAAAAAATTGAATTAACTCTAAAACTCTTTTTGTACTAGTGTCTGGCTCTTGTAAAGTCAATACTAGGTCATCTGCAAATGCCTTCAATTTATAGTGTTTAGCTCCGACCTGAACTCCTTTTACCAGCTGGTCCCCCCGATCATGTTCAACAAAACCTCCAGGACTGATATAAAAAGTAATGGGGATATCGGGCACCCCTGCCGTGTCCCTTTTTCTATGGAAAGTTCGTCAGTAACCACATTGTTTACTATTAACTTAGCCTTTTGTTCAGAATATATTGCACTTATACCATTTTCAAACCTTTGACCTACCCCCATCCCATGGAGATTCTTCTTCATAAACTTCCAAGAGATATTATCAAAGGCTTTCTCCGCATCCACAAAAATCAGGACTGCCTTCGTGTTAATATTTACAGTTAGCAGTTCCATAATATCAATTATGTTCCTTACATTATCTGATAAGTGTCTTCCTGGGAGAAAGCCTGCCTGGTCCTTATGAATCTCCTCCATTAAAACCCTCTTCAGTCTTTTTGCTAAAATGTCAGCAAATATTTTGTAATCCACATTAAGTAGTGATATAGGGCGGTAGTTCTTGATCTGGTTTTTTTCAGTTTCAGTCTTTGGTATAAGTGTGATGAAAGCTTCTTTCCACGATTCAGGTGCCTTTTCCCCCTCTAATATTTCATTACAAACCTCCTTAAGCGGCTGTACTAACCATTCTTTCAATGCTTTATAATATCTGGAGGTTAGTCCATCTGGTCCTGGAGATTTCCCTAGTTGCGTATTTTGAATGGCACCCTCCACTTCTTGGTCTGTTATTTTCTCATTTAAGATCAACATACTTTGTTGCGAAATTTTTTGTAATCCATATTTCTTAAGAAAATCTTCCATATCTCCTTCATTTTCCGGCCCTTGTGCATATAATCTCCTGAAATAACTCTGAAAACAATTACTAATCTCATTTGGTTTAAAAATGTTCTTTCCATCCACCTCCAGGCTTGTGACTGTATTTAGTTTCTGTCTCTTCTTCAATTGCCATGCTAGAAGTTTCCCACATTTATCCGCTGATTCAAATGTCCTCTGTCTCATTTGCTTAATTTTCCATTCTATCTCCTGGTTCATCAATTCCATATATTGCATTTGATAGAATTTAATTTCTCTCAGGATTTCATGAGACTTTGGTTTAGACCTCAATTTCTTTTCTCCTTCTTTTATTTTTTCCAGAATTTTGTCCTTCCTTTCATTTTGTTTCTTTCTCTTTAAAGAGTTCTGTTGTATCAGAAAACCTCGCATCACGGCCTTACTTGCGTCCCAAATCACTCTTTTCTCGACCTCTGTCCTCAGATTTATCTCAAAGTAGTCCTTCAAAGTTTTTTGGGCCTTTTTGTAAATCTCCACCTCTCTGAATAGGGTGTCATTCATTCTCCATCTGAAAGATCCAGCTGTTGTTAGTTTCATTTCCATCTTCACTGCGTTATGGTCGGAGCATGTCTTTGGGCAGATTTCCACCTTTTTTATCCTTGGAGCCATTCCACTAGTAATCCATATTTGGTCTATTCTTGTCCATGTCATTTGTGCCTCTGAAAAGAATGTTCCCTCTCTCTCAAGAGGGTTTCTTGTTCTCCAGATATCAATCAAGTCCATATTTTCAGTCATTTCAAAGAAGGTCTTAGGTAGTCTCCCTGTCCATGGCTACATCTTGCACCAAAAAAATCACGCACCCACTGTTGCCTAGGGTCACAGTGGTGCAAAAATGTGGTTACAAAGCATGGATCCACATGGATCCTCAGGATTTTTGCATTGGGCTACTCCAAACTCACTGTCAGATATTAAAAATCTTTATAAAATAGAGAATTAAATACATACAGAATGTTAAATTTTCAGTTTCGAAATATTAGTACTAGTTTAGTACTGTATTTCTATATTACTAGAGTACTGTATTAGTTATTTTCAAATACTTAAATATTTTTAGGGTGTAAGACCCAATTAAAGCCTGTTATTTACATACAGTATTACAGTATTTACATACAGTATTAGGCATACTGTATTAACTTTATTAACTGTATTAAAGCATTAACTTTGAGATATTATTTTTATTTAATGAACCCTCAGCCTTATTCAAAGTAAGCTTAAATTAGCTATTTCACTTATTAATCAAAGTGCTATTACTGTGCGACAGCAATATTTTATGTTTTATTCTTTTAATGATAGTTTAGGATTTATTTAAATATCATTTCAGTCTTTTCAGAGCTATATATTCACTGCTCTGTAATAGTCTATAAGCATAATTGTTACTGTAAATTAAATTAGCTTTTTACGAAAATACCGTGCGTGTTTATGTTTTGTTTCTTTTTTTCAAAGCCAAAAAGTGTTTCAGGCTTGTCGAGTTTCCCGGAGTGTGGAGTTATAGAGAGTCGAGTTTTCGGGGTTCTAATGTTGATCATATGACTCTAAAATACTTTTAAAAAACTTTAAAACTCACTAATTTTCATCTAAAATTTAGAAAACTTCCCGGGGCAGGACCCCGGTATGGGCCCCCCCAATATTTTTTATAAGTCGGCGCCCCTGACCTCAACACACTTCGGAGGGGACTGAAGAAATGGAAAGCACCTATAGAGCCTATAGATGTTGGGATTATACAATTATACGGTTGGAAGGGCCTTTGAGGGTCATCTAGTCCAATCCTTTGCAATGCAGGAATCCTACTCATAGCCGTCCCTGGGTGGGCTACTGAGCTTGAACCACAAACCTTGTTAACAATCAGACACACTGACCCATTGCACCAAAGAGGAAGACCTAATGCATGTCCCTGGGGTAGCTCAGTCAGAAGAGCATAAGACTCTTAATATCAGGGAAATAACATTCACAGCCCTGTTCAACTCTATGCTTCTATGTAGAGCTTGTGTTCAGTGAGGGCCAATTGGGAGAATCCCTGCCTCTGTGTATCTCTACATGCATACATCTCCATATCTATGCACAGGAGCCACATTAATGCAAAGTATGGATTAGCTGAAGTACAATAGAACTGTGTCCAATCAATATGAATGAAACAGTCAACATGATCAAAAATCAAGTAAAAATGCAGACTGCATAAAGTAATTCAGTGGATTTCGAACTGTATTCATTTCGTCTTCAGGGTACCTTTACACTCAAAGGCAGTTTCAGTTAGACATAGTTCTGGCAATGTGGAGGGAAGTATCACCTACATAAAAGTCGCTAACCTTCTTTTCTTCCTCACCAGTTTATTAATTGCCTTGTATATAATTGCCTCAGGGCACTCTACAATACAAACAGCAAAAAAATAGCTATGCAATTTAAACACACAAAAAACCAGCTGATACATTTAAAACCAAACTCAAACCATACAAAATAGACATGGCAAAGACCCATTTATCTAAAAAATTCTTCAACTGTTTCCAGATAGGGCAGGTTGCAGATGCCTGCCACTTCACAACAGGAATGCTCTTCCACAGAATAGGGGCAACCACATATTAACTCCCTGCTCTGAGTTGCTGCATAACAGGCTCTTCTACAGCCTCCCACCGATGTGGCTGCCACGGTGTGTTGGTGGGCCAGCATGGAGGATGTGGAGGCAGGAGGAGGGGGCAGCAGGGGGCAGTGGCATTTTCTGTTCCGCTTGAAGCGGCAAAACATCCTGGCCCTAACTGCGGAACAGGCCTCCTGGTATCCATCTCTTTGGTCCAAGGGCTGCATTGTCCCTTGGCCAGTCCTCTTGGGGCTCATATGCCAGCAGTGCATATAGCTTTTCCACACATCCACACACTCTTGCATGAGCACACACAGGGGCATACACAAAGACACACATACACACACCATCTTCAGCTGATCAGTCTGATCCATGGGGAGGGGGTGATTTGCATTGCCATCAGGGTATTGGGCTGTGTAAAGAGACACACACCCCAGCTCTGCATCTATTTCATTTGTTTTATTTTTTCCACTGTTACCAAAATCAATGGGATTAGTGGTGGCGGTGAATGTACAGGAAATTTGCTGGGAGGTTGGGCATTGCTGTATTATGTTAGCTGTGCATGACCTACACACAGCTGAATTTGATTCAGATTTGTCTGAAACACAGTGTAATAAATCTGATTTTATCACAGAGTAGCAATCAAGGATTATTATTATTAATCAGTTACGGAGCCTTTTATGAGAGGAATGGAATAATGTTTACGGGTTGCACGTGCAATTGGAGCTTGGCCCATGCTCATGAGAATGGTATGGAAATGATGTCAATTGTATGCAGCTAAAATACGCAATATAACTGCAGCTTTCGTGCTCACTGCTTGCTTCCCAAGTGGTTCCCAGTGCTGAGCAACTGTTCTGTAAAAACAGTACATGTTTCAGAGAAGCGAAAGAGTGGGAACAAAACAAAACAAAGGCTTTTCCAATTTGATGCCTTTTTCACATGAAATTTCATTGTCAAAGCCTTCAACCTGATTCACTCATCCCCTTAACCCACTTCAATATTCCCCAGAGAAGACAACTCCCAGACCACAGTGCCACTTCTTAAAATCTCCAAAATCCTGCTTCGGGGTGTATTTCATCTTTTGTAAACCTGCAGCTTTTACACAGGTGAGTAATCATCCATGCCCTAACAAGTGGGTAATATAATTTGAAATGAGATTTGATTCTTCCTCTTGTGAAAAATGAGCAAAGCAATTTAAGACCAAAAATAGCAGCACATTTGTTTGGCTCCTTTCCCCACCTCCAATCACACACACACACACACACACACACACCCCAAAATAGATGACAATATTGCTTTTCTGCTCTGGAATATCACTTGGTAACTGCTCAAGAAAATGGCAATCCTGATTTTGTTAGGTGACATTAGCAAGCAGATGGTGTTCTTGAAAGCTCTCTCCTGGCAAAAGTAAAATTTGACTATTACATTTCATATGTTCTTTAAGTTGACAGCTCTATAAGCTAAAGGGTAAATACATATTTAACATTTTGGTTAGGGGCAACAGTGCGCAATATCTATGCCTTTATAATAAGCTATATTATTTCTAATGGAACCACCCTGCATAATAAGTTGAGATAAGCATTCCTTTCTCTGGGTTGTTTATTTATTTTTAAAGCCAAATTATATTTGCTCCTATTTTTAAGTCAGAATTGGCCAAACTGGTTGTTTGAAGGCTAGATCTGATCCCTGAAAAAACTCAGAACAAATTTTAATCAGTTACAACCCTCCAACTTGGCTTTCCACCCCACTTCATACTTGTCACAGGACAGAGCAAACCTAGGGTGCCTCCAGACTGCCACTCTTTCTCAATTTCAAGCTCATACCAAAACCAAACCAAATAACTTTATTGTATTAGCCATTCGCCATGACAAATCTGAATCAAAAATAAATACAGGCAAAAGGGGTGTCGTGCCACAAATAATGGTCTCTATTTAGATATCTGCGTCTCCCTTACAGTTCACTGCTATATATCCAAGGTTTTCTTTCTGATCTTTTTGGCCGCCAAAGGAAAAGTGCAACTTTATGAGTCACTGAAGTGTTTACATCACTAAAAAGCCATAGGACCTTCTCTGCTGGGGAGAGACATATTTCCTGTATGGACGGTAAGGTGAGAAATCATCTCCTGGGTCCAATGTACTGCATAGTGGGCACTATAGTAAATAGTGCAATATGTCTTCCACCTGTGGTTGCCCACATATGCAGAGTCTGTCTTCGTATGGCACCCTGTTATTTCGTCTGTCTAGGACGGTGGATGGCATAGCTTGAACATGCAGCTCAGTAAAAGCAAATCTAGATGAGTCTGGCTGGAGTTGACAGGTAACTGGCTCTAAAATGGGTCGTTTTCAGAAGGGGGAACCAAGGAGAGCATTTAGAGGAGTTCATAATAGAAACTGAGGTTTGTACAATTAAAGTGGCTTAAAGGGTTCTGTCCCCGTAACTCAACTTTAGTTAAAAAGTCAAACCGGATTTGTTGTGTTTAGGAAAGTGAGGGGGGAAATACCCTGAAAGGAGTGGGACGAACAAATCATTAAAGGGAAGGTGTGAAACCCAAAAAGAGAACAGCAGCAAGGAAATCAGCATGAATGCTGCGTTGATGCTCATTGTCGCATAATCACCCCACATAGTTCAACCTACGCACAAGCTTTGTGTAAGCAAATAAAGATGAATGCTGAATAAACAGCTTGTCTGGAGGAAGCCCTAATCTAAGCTGGGAGGACAACAGGTTACGTGGGCATTCCGATGCATTTGCAGTGATTCTGGCAGCATTTGATATCATGATGCTGATACTGCAAAACACCAAGAATTAGAAAAGAGCCAGTGTGGTGTAGTGGTGAGTGTCGGGATATAGGGATTAGATTGTGGCTGGAAACCAGGGTTCAAATCCCAGGGTTCAAATCCCATGAAGCTCATTGGGTGACCTTGGGCCAGTCACTGCCTCTCAGCCTAAACTACCTCACAGGGCTGTTGAGAGGATAAAATGGGGTGGAAGAGAACTGTGCACATCACCTGGAGCTCTGTGGAGGAAAGATGGAACATAATTGTAAGGAAATAAAAATTAATCTATAAATATCCTGAGGCTGGCTTTACAAAGGCGAGAAGGGTTTAATATGTACTCGGTTGTGGTTGTGGGGAGGGCAGCAGAGATGGAAACTTCAATTTACTTTATTTAAGGCAATCAAGGAATTTGCATGACACAGAATAGCTGTTTTAATATTTATCAAAGACTGGGTAAGGTCCCAGACTTTTCAGTATTGGGAACCCCTAAAATCAAACTCAAAGCGGCAGATGAGGATTCCTCATTGCTATTGAGAATAGATATTTTGATAATGGCATAGTCATTGTGAATTATTCATCTCTACTTAGAGCTATAAAAAGAGGAGACACAACTGAGTTCTCTAATGAAAGCAGAGTGACTGTTTCCAAGAAGCTTGTTTATGCTTATGTACGGAGGCTGAGTGCCGGATATAGCTTAAGGCAGATACATACCGTCATCAAATGCATTCTTAAAGCATGTTAATATAAAACACTCTGATATGCCTACACTTGACAGAAGTAAAAGCTTGGTCTTCTGAATCTTGCAGTGCATTTCAGAGTCTCTTCAGAATTCTTTGACTAATTTGATATTATGCCTCAAGACATTCATGCCAGCACAGAAATACTCTCTATCATCCGATTAAAATTTAAGATATCAAATGAATGGTTCAGATGGATTTTTCAAAAAATAAAAATAAGAGAAGAAAAATCTTATGTAGAAGAATGATTCTTTCCCTAGGGGGGGCCTTTGGCCAAAAATCTCTTCAAGCTCTTTCTTGAAATGTGTTCTGCCAGCTAAGAAAATATGAGCCAGGATAAACAAAATAATAATAATAATAATAATAAATTTTATTTATATCCCGCCCTCCCCAGCCGAAGCCGGGCTCAGGGCGGCTAACAACATTAAAACAGTGTGACATTATAAAACATTATAAAAATGAATTAAAATCAAAATTGATGGCAACCATAAACTAAAGCTTTGTAAAGATTGCCAGAGGAGGGGGTCAGGCTGCGCCCTGACCAAATGCCAGGTGGAACAGCTCTGTCTTGCAGGCCCTGCGGAACGATGTCAAGTCCTGCAGGGCCCTTGTCTCTTGTGACAGAGCGTTCCACCAGGTTGGAGCCGCAGCCGAAAAAGCCCTGGCTCTAGTTGAGGCCAGCCTAACCTCTCTGAGGCCTGGGACCCTCAAGGTGTTTTTATTTGAAGATCGTAAGTTCCTCTGTGGGGCATACCAGGAGAGGCGGTCCCGTAGGTACGAGGGCCCTAGGCCGTATAGGGCTTTGAAGGTTAAAACCAGCACCTTAAACCTGATCCTGTACTCCACCGGGAGCCAGTGCAGCTGGTATAGCACCGGATGAATGTGATCTCTAAGCGAGGACCCCGTAAGGAGTCTCGCTGCGGCATTCTGCACCCGCTGGAGTTTCTGGGTCAGTCTCAAGGGCAGCCCCACGTAGAGCGAGTTACAATAATCCAGTCTGGAGGTGACCGTCGCGTGGATCACAGTGGCTAGGTCAGGGCGAGAGAGGTAAGGAGCCAACTGCTTAGCTTGGCGGAGATGAAAAAATGCCGCCTTTGTTGTAGCTGCAATCTGCGCCTCCATGGAGAGGGAGGTATCGAAGATTACACCCAAACTCTTAACGGACGGTGCTGGCACTAATTGCACCCCCGCAAGAGATGGGAGTTGCCCCCTCAGTCCCATGTCGTCCCGTCCCAGCCAGAGGACCTCTGTCTTCGAAGGATTTAACTTCAGCCGGCTCCCACGTAACCATCCAGCCACAGCCTCCAAAACTTAGAAGGCTGAGTGGGATGTGCTTCTGTTCTATTGTAATTTTAACACCTCTATAGTTCACTGAAGAGAGGCAATTCCTGATTTACATTGTGGGGATTATTATTTTTCTGCTTCATTTTGTGAGTAGATACACACATGCATGCACTGAATATGTTAGAAATGATTGCTTGCTGTATTTATATAGTGGTGGCCTATGGCTCTAAACAATAGTTTTATTCATTCCTTGAAATATAGGCATTTCCCTCCCTGTCCAGCTCCCAAAGCAAATGCTGAAATTCCATGCATGGGTACTAGGGCAGACTTCTTCCATTTGGTGCTGTCCAGATATTTTGAACTGCAGCTCCCTGTATCTCTAGTCATTGACCATGCTTGCTTGGATTGATGGGAGTTGGAGTTCAAAACATCTGGAAGGCACCTGAACGGGGAAGGCTGCCTGTACTAGAAAGCAGCTCCCTTTGAAAGTGGTGTGATTCACTGTGAAGTAAGGATGCTTAGGACTGCATTGCACATCTGTCTGAGTTTAAACTGGTCTCCAACGCAAATGTAAACCCTACATTGGCTGAAATTATATTTGACATATCAATGAGAAACAAAGGAGACAATGACACAATCCAACTTGAGGGTTGGCATGAATAGCTGAGAACACCCCAAGCCATGATTTCTTCTTGAAACCACTCTACCCTGGTTAAACTTAAATAGAGACTATTTCCATCCACAGTGTGCCACTGGGAAAAGAGCAATGGCAAAGCAGTCTCAGGAGGGAAACCATGGATGGGAAGTTCTCGTCCCCATGCCATACTGGATTATATTGATGGAATTTTCTCCAAGATCTCAGCTTATGGTGAAGGGCAGGTAAGAAATCCTATAAATCAGATTTGGGGAATCTCTGGCCCACCAGATGGTGCTGAACTACAACTCCCATAAGGCCCAGCAAGCAGGCCAGGAATGATGGGTGCTGCTGTTCAGCAATATCTGGTGGGCCACCACACTTGTTATAACTAAACGCTTACAAAGGAGCTCAACATTATATTAATTAAGTCAGTTGGCATCCTGACATTTATACTCAGATCTGCTTCAGTGTTACCATAGCTAAGGAAATGTTATGTGCACGAGAAGTGTGGAAGAGGCAGGCAGCTACCCAGTTTGCTCTTTTCATCTTTTCTACTTCGTTTCATTCTTAGTGCCTTTACTGCTGCATTGCTAAGCTGTTCCTAGGAACATGGTTTGATTAGGACTGAACTAAAACCTGCCTGCACCATCTTGCCCTGCTGTTCAAGGGCAGCGGAAATGGTGGGAGGGGGGCGTCAAGGTTGAGGGAAGCTTTATTTACTAGATCTCCTCCCAGATCCTGACTGCTGATGGTGACTATCATTAATTCCCCAGAGTGTCCCTGAAATCACATTGTGTCATTCCCAGTAATCTCGCAGAAGTCCCCAGTGCAGCTCTATGTTCTGATGCAGTAGTGCCAACAGCAGCTGGTATGGTGGCATAAGGGACAGTGCCAGGAAATAAGACCACAGCAAGCAGATGAGCCATTCCATTCTGTTATGTCTTTGGCATTGGTTTCAAGATCCATGGTGTGCAGTTTCTGTGCAGTGGAACGCAGGAGCATTGTTTTGTTTTGGGTTTTTTTTAATATGATTTAAGTCAATCTGCTAATTCATGCTGCTGGTTTAACATTCAATATTAAATACTATTTGTTTGGGTTTTTGCATGTTTGTTTGTTTTGCTTACATTTGTAACCTACATTTTATCAGAGAAGCCCAGATAACTGAGAGCAAATCACTGTCTTTATACCACAAACGTTTAGAAAAGGGAGCAAGGGAAAGATGACCTAGAATGGACAAGCCCCCTATACTCTCACTCAGTTGTATCCCAAATACTATAAGACACCATGAAATTAAAATTATTTAAGATGAATTGATTTTTTCGCACTACAGTGTACATTTTACAAGACAAACTCAACAGAGTCTTCTGTATTCACAGATTCTGTAAAATCCGCCCTCCTGGCTGTGGTTTCACTAGGCAGTTGCTGGACCTGTTGTCTACATGTTGTCTACTCTTCCTAGTAACTACACACCTACTATCTTCCATTTTACATGTGACATGCCAGCTGGATCTGTAGCTAGGATGGAGCTACCATCTTACCCAGAGGTAGCCAAATTATTTAACAAATTTTCTTTAAAGCATGATTCAAGAGTTTAGGTATATAACAGCAGTTCCTATGACATTTTAAACACACACACACAAAATGTGCAAAATTTTGCTATAATTATGAACTTTTTCTTATATATAATCATAATGACCGCTCCCCACATCAAATGGGGGGTGCCTTTTGCATAGTCACGCGCAGTCCCCCGGATCCCAGTGCGACTCCCGGTAATACGGGCTGGCTTCACCCTCCCCAGGCTGGATACCTGGAGGTCTCTGCCTACCTCAGCCAATCGCCCAATCCTGCCTGGGGAGGCGTTGCCAGGGCATCAGCCAGGTAGGGGGAGGGACCACCCTGCCCACACAACAGAAGGTGAATTTTACCTGCGAAGTGTAGGTAAAAAAAGATTTGCTCCCCTCTGATTTATAAGCAGGTTTGAAGAACAAGCAAGGTCTGAGAGGAACCAATATCTGTGCTCAGCCACAAGAATAGTAACTACATTAACCATCAGCCTGCACATAATGCAAATACATTAAACTTGCTCCTTTTTGACATAATATTTTTGTAAAATTTTGCTGCAATTCTTACAAACGGCACCCATTACTACTGCTACTTCTTAACATCTACCGGTATATAGCCAGTGGTGTTCTAGGCTCCACACTCTGATCTTAAAACCCACCTGATGGAATTCAGTGTCACACTAAGATGATTGCTCTGTCAGTACAACCATTTTTGCTTGCTTGCTGGGACAATCTTCTCTCTCTCCCCTCCGATTCTCCTGAAACCCCCAGAGCCAATTGGGGAAGCACTGGGGGGACATGGGATGAGAGGGAGAAAAGCCCCCTTGTTCTAGCAGAAGTCCCTGTGCTGTCTCCCACCAGCACCCTGGGTTAGTTGAATCTGGTGCCCTGAAGACAACTGATAAAATGGCACCTTAAAATCAATTGGGCTTAATGGCCTTGTGAGCTGGAATCCAATTGGATACAATGGTATTTAGGCCTGCCTGACTTACTTCGGATTGTGCCCACATTTTTTCGCCTTATTAGCATCATTTCTGAACACAGACTTAATTGTTCCTATGAAAATGTTGCATATATATTTTCCATTAGGTGATAATTTTAGAAATGAAGCCTTGTCAGCACAAATTTCTTCCATGGAGTCTGTGTAAACTGATTATAATTCAATTAATAAACCTAGTAAAACAAGTCTTATCAGGAAGTAATTGACTATAACAAATGTTCTAAGAAGGCACCATTCACTAAACGTCTCATAATTATCTAGTTGAAGCTTATCATTAGTGCTTCTCATTTCAAGAATTAATAATAAAAAAGACAAGGTAAGGCTCTCAATTGCACTGTTGTAAATGTAAACATCTGTTATTTCTGCTGCGTGTATGGAGAACTAAGGAATATGGCACATATATTTCTCTATTGATGCCTAGACAACACAGATATGTGTGCACAACTAGAGTTCCCACCTTTTAAACTAAAAATTATGGGAAGACTTTCACCATGCCACTGATGCAAAATCAATAGGACAAGGGGCCTACCTAACCACAGAATAAGTGCCATTATTGTTTGGTGCCAAATGGTTATGATGACCCCATTTTTAACTCTGCACTCAATTTTTTATTTTTAGATTGGGCATAAAAAGCAAAATAACAATGTGTATGTGCAATGTAATTTGTGCAAATAATGTGCATAAAAACTGGCCTCATTGTTCACCAGGCCTCATGGAGAATGTTCACATAATCTTTCCATAAAGAGAGAATTTTTCACATTTCCAGTTCATTATGTGTGATTTTGCACATTCCCCAGCCATAATGCATAATACCCAATAGGTTTGGGGGAATGTGCATATCTCACCTGAATTTTGTACATTCTTTGGCCACAGTGCAGCCAAGATACGCCCATTACCCAAGACCTTCTGTAGAGTGTGCAGTGATGACTGGAGAATGTACAAAATCTGGCTGATATAACAATGTCCCATGGCCTACTGGAGATTATGCCAGCGACCAGAGAATATATGAAAGTCGGTTGCTATGTGAACATTTCCTAGGCCCTGCTAGAGATTCAGCATTACACAAAAATGAGTGCTTTGCTACATTTTCCCAAAGTATTATGTGTTAGCTAAGTAATGAAAAGGTTATCAACAAACAAAAAATCAATCTTGTAAGCAAAATAAACTTATAATATATTTGCTTTTCACATCACATAGACAGGTATAACCTTTCCTTTGGAAAACCAATAATCAGAGCCTACAGCATGTGAAAGTCCATTTATAGTTTCACGCACACACACATATACATGTGTGTGATATATATATAGCAGCTAAAATAGTCTCATGCTTCTGTCTATCATACTGTTGCCCTCCAAGTGAATCAGGGTTCCATTCAGTTGCTATGCCATCTGTATTGTTTGAAAACGATTCTGGGAAACCTCTTTGCTCATTAGATCATCTTTGTGTAATATCATGTATGCCGTATACCTTTGAAATCAATTATTTACGACCTAACACTCGCCAGAAGCCGTATGGCTAATTAACAAGTTGAACCTGAAGATCCCTCTGCTGCTGCTCATTAAAGAGTTCAGCAGAACTGTTGAACAATTTAGTATAAGCCAACACAAGTGGGTGTACTACTATGTGAAGGAAAAGTCTGCTTTCCATATGGTCATGATTATTCAGATTTTGTTTCTGCGAAAGATAAGAAAGAGGGGTTTGAACGGCTGCAGAGCAGCTTGCTTATTCATAAGATTATGAGTGCCTAACAATAAAACAACTCCAGCAAGGTATTTATTTTCATTTTTTTTGCATTTTATTAAGGCAGCATGGAAAATGGATCTCAGGTTTTTGTGAGATCCATGATATGGATGATCAGTAGACCCATCTTTAACCTCTACCTCCAATCTAAAGTGATAGATACTTTGCAGAACAAATAAAGAAAGGATCAGGAAACGAACTGAACGGTCAGCCAGTTTGAACTGGACTTTTACTGGAAATCTAAATTTCCAAGGAAACTAGATTCCAGATTTTATGGGAAAGTATTTTTTAATTAGAAAAAGGTACCTATTTCCTTTGAAACTGATCGGCATCTGTAAGAAGCATGGCTAGAGGAAAAGCTAAAGTAGGCCAGGTAGAACATAAATGAGGCCACCTCTAGGGGAGGAAACTGCCCCCTGGCTTAACATATCAAATGGGAAGGGAAGTAGTGTTGTGAGAAAGGAAAACAGATAGGGAGCATCCACAACACTTTTTGATTAAGGATCAGTACACAGCTCTCTGCAGAATGCAGAAAAGGTCAAACCAACGTTCAACACATAGTGAGAATGTGGGTTTGTTGCACATTGTCTGGACTTCAGTATTCCCAGGGACACCTCACAAGATGTCAAAAAACAAGCTATGTTGTGATGCATGATATAGGCATAGCATTCAGGACTGAAAACAATGGATACAGCTGCATAAGATCCAGAGGAGGGGGAGGGGAGGTTGGCACTGTGCAAATGCTCTAGCAGGAATGCTGGTTTGCACCACACAACATCTCATCCATCCTCAGGAAGCTAGCAAAGCAGCTCTGCCTCAACTAACAAGCCACTTCTGATAAGATCCCAACATGTTTCCAGCACTTACCTAGAATTTAAGAGGCAGGGCTCAAGGGCTCCTTTGGGTGTTTCCTTCTTGTTTCCACCATGGATTGATGCATCTCTTTTGCTTCTGGATCATACCGTCTATATCCCTATGCAATCATTTGTGTCCATGCTGTGGACATTAGTTAAGAGGTAGAATTGAAGAAGTTTTCAGCAGCAGTGGTGGTGATGGGGTGATGGTGATGTGGGTGGCTTTCATTGAGCTTTCATTCTTCCAAAATACATTAGTGGGTGAGAAGTTGAATGTGCTGTTGGTGCCCAGGAAGATTCTTTCATATTTGTTCATGGTGCCCTTGCACAAGGAGACACCCATAATATATAACCTAAACATTAGGAAGAACTTCCTGACAGTAAGAGCTGTTCGACAGTGGAATTTGCTGCCAAGGAGTGTGGTGGAGTCTCCTTCTTTGGAGGTCTTTAAGCAGAGGCTTGACAACCATATGTCAGGAGTGCTCTGATGGTGTTTCCTGCTTGGCAGGGGGTTGGACTCGATGGCCCTTGTGGTCTCTTCCAACTCTATGATTCTATGATTCTATTTAAGACATGGTGAAAGGCAATGTAAATGACAATTGCCTAAGTTTTAACATAGCTGATTCTCCTGTTTTAAGACCTTGAAAATGCTAATGTAAGGCATGCAGTAGGTGATATTTCTGACTGAAGGACCTGTCAGCTTCCTCATCAACCTTCTGACTAACTCCTAGCATTATACACTCCACATCTGTCTTGTTTCTAAAGTAAAAGATAATTGCACACTCTTAGGCTGCTCAAATCCAGCTGAAGACAGCTGGATTGATATAAATATGTGAGGCTTCCTTACAGAGGAAGACCTTTGGTTTATCTAGTCCAGTGTCACCAATTTGATGTGCTGGCAGTGGGCTAACTTTATACCATAGGATTGCAGCCATAATTCCTAATTTTAAACAACTCTCCAAAAGTATATGGGGTAGAGTCACATCAATGTCCTGATCTTCAAATGACTGCTTTCTCTCATCATCTGTCATTTAAACAAGTCCATGTTAGTGGCAGGAACAGCAACTATATCGTGATCACATCACACATGAACAGAACGCAGTAGGATGGGCGAATAACTACATAAAAATGCATATTGTGTCATGTGGAGCCAAAGAAATAAATTCAGCAGCTCACTCATAAATCCCTACCCTGCCAATCTTATTCTTAGTCATTAATTTTTATGAATGACATCTAAATGGACAGGCAGGACTCGTAAAGAGACCTTAAAAGTCAGCTCCATAAAAGTCTTGCAGCAGATTGAAAGTGGGCCAGGAGAACCATGTGTCTGCTTGATCTAACGTCAAGAACATGCCCTTCCATAGATCTTGGGTTTGTCATGGAGTAGTAAAACATTTTGCTAACACTATTTTAATTGGATTCGTTTAGCATCGATAATCAACTGCGACTCCAGGTTCCTTTTCAAAAGCAGACTGGAAAAAGCAAAAGACTTTTGGACAAGAGGAATGACTTGTGCTCTAGGACCGTATGGAAATAACTGGCAACAGCTTCCCACCAATTTTCTAGGATAGGTGTAATGAGTGTGGTCTGGCCTTCGCAATAACTCAGTTTTACAATACCTTCCAGAAAAAGATGCCATGCACTCCCCGTTTTTCTCTCATGAAAAATGCAGCATGCCAGGCATCTCAGGGAAAATCCTGTGTGTGCCCAGAACTACTTCTGTATGCCTGGATGAAATCTAGTGTTGTGCTTGTCATTTTCTCTTCTGATCAAGCCAGAAGCAGGAGCCAGATAACTAAGCCAATAAAGCCTACCACCATCCACAGATGCTGTTTGAGATGAAAGGGTTGCTTATGAATATGTTTCTGTTGAACCTTCTGTTGAACCTAAACTAGCACGTCAGTAATCTCCCATAAAAGCCAGATTCTTCTTCTGAAGCTAAACAATATGTGTCACTTGGAGGTGGCCCTCATGGGTAGCATGCAATATAATTGAGAAGGTTTATGGAGGTTACTCTTGTTGGGATATTCACTCAGGCTCAATATATCCTTATTGATGGAGAGCAGGAATTAGAGAAAAGGCATCAGCATTTCAGTATATAAACCTGCCTTCAGTTACATCAGATCCTTGGTCAATTTAGCCCAGGGTATTTTTTTCTAATAATAGTTTCACAGACATTCAGTGTAGGATAGTGAGAACATTGTTGGAATCAGGACAATCCAATCCTAGTTCTGGCAGCAATCATAATATAAAATGCACCAATATATCGTATTGTTTGCTCTATAAGACTCACTTTTTCCCTCCTAAAAAGTAAGGGGAAATGTGTGTGTGTCTTATGGAGCGAATGCAGGCCGTGCAGCTATATCAGAAGCCAGAACAGCAAGAGGGATTGCTGCTTTCACTGCGCAGCGATCCCTCTTGCTGTTCTGGCTTCTGAGATTCATAATATTTTTTTTTTCTTGTTTTCTTCCTCCAAAAACTAGGTGCGTCTTGTGGTCTGGTGCGTCTTATAGAGCGAAAAATATGGTATATGTTCTTGAAATACTTCCAACCCCACTGTAAGGTAGGTCAATATTTCAATTGCTTTTATCTTTTTCTGTTAGCCATCTTGTGGAAAATTATTCCAAAAGGTGGCATAAAATAAACAAAAAATTCCCGTCTTTCAATTGGAGAGAAGGAGAAAAGTAGAAGCATATATAAAACCATGACAAACATGCTTTGGCCACATCCAGAATGGATACAGTTGTGTGTGTGTGTGTTTGTTTGTGTGTGTGTGTGTGTGTGTAAACCATTAACCTTTGGAAGCTTCCTTAAACTTCCCGGAGTTAAAGACAAGTTGTTTGAACTTTCTCCCAAGATGACTAAATCCAAAGGCAGATAAATTACTTGATTGACAGCACCCATGACTATCTTAAGCATAGTGGGAAGCTGGTCAAAAGTGACTTTAAAAAGGTCAGGGAGAATCCAAAAGCCAAATAAAAATAGGGGCTATCATGTTAGACCATAGTGATACAATCAGGGGTGCCAACTTGAATGAAATATTGGGGTGGGGGAGGTAAGCCTCTACCTCTCTTTCAAATCAGAACCAGTGAAGGCGGTGAAGGTCCTGTGTGAGTGCCTGGAGGCGGTTGGAGGATGGATGGCGGCTAATGGATTGAAGTTGAATCCTGACAAGACAGAAGTACTGTTTTGGGGGGATAAGAGGCAGGCTGGTGTGGAGGACTCCCTGGTCCTGAATAGGGTAACTGTGCCCCTGAAGGACCAGGTGCGCTGCCTGGGAGTCATTTTGGACTCACAGCTGTCCATGGAGGCGCAGGTCAATTCTGTATCCAGGGCAGCTGTCTACCAACTCCACCTGGTACCCAGGCTGAGACCCTACTTGCCCGCGGACTGTCTCGCCAGAGTGGTGCATGCTCTAGTTATCTCCCGCTTGGACTACTGCAATGCGCTCTACGTGGGGCTACCTTTGAAGGTGACTCAGAAACTACAACTAATCCAGAATGCGGCAGCTAGACTGGTGACTGGGGGCGGCCGCCGAGACCACATAACACCGGTCTTGAAAGACCTACATTGGCTCCCAGTACATTTCCGAGCACAATTCAAAGTGCTGGTGTTGACCTTTAAAGCCCTAAATGGCCTCGGCCCAGTATACCTGGAGGAGCGTCTCCAACCCCATCGTTCTGCCCGGACGCTGAGGTCCAGCGCCGAGGGCCTTCTGGCGGTTCCCTCATTGCGAGAAGCAAAGCTACAGGGAACCAGGCAGAGGGCCTTCTCGGTAGTGGTGCCCGCACTGTGGAACGCCCTCCCATCAGATGTCAAAGCGATAAATAACTACCTGACATTCAGAAGACATCTTAAGGCAGCCCTGTTCACGGAAGTTTTTAATCTGTGATATTTTAGTGTATTTTTGGTTTCTATGGAATCCGCCCAGAGTGGCTGGGGAAACCTAGCCAGATGGGCGGGGTACAAATAATAAATTATTATTATTATAAGCCCTGACCTGCATAATTGATTACATGATGCAGTGCACACACACCATTTGAATAACCATGCCCATCAACTTTGGAGGGGGGGGGCCTGAAATATTTTATTGGGGGCTGAAGACCCCTCAGCCCCTAGGAATTGGCTCCTATGGATACAATCAGCATAGTGATAGCCAAGCACAGAAAGAAGTGGACAAAAATTCCCACAATGCACTGGAAAAGAGTGGGTGTACTGGAAAAGTGCTAATGTCTCACCTAGTAATTATCTGCACATCCTTAAAGAGATGCTTGCTTCACCATTTGAGAACCATGGCTGTAGAAGTAGAGATTCGACCTTATTCTTACCAGTCATTACACAAACAGCATATTCATCACTCTGCGGATCAATACTCTGTCCCTAAAAAGAGGCATATTGGCATTTGGGGAGAGGTATTTTATATTTAATGTCAACATGATATATTCCATACCATTTGTGTTTATTGAAATATGAAAAGAGAGAAGTTGGCAACCCAACCGTCACAGGCATGACAAGGCACCTTCAAGTGTAAGTATCCAAATTAAATATTGGTTCTCTGTTCCATTAGATGATGTATCTTACTCCCAGTGCTGACTGGCAGCATTCCACTGGTTATTACAATCATGTTAATTGATTTTCCTACACAACAGCAGCACATAATTTGAAATGCCACTGGTCATATGAAAGAGAAAATTACTTGGCACCGTGCTATCCTTGTGAACTACAGGCACTAAATTCAAACTCACAGTTTCAGCCCAGGAACTTCAACATTTATAAATGACTGAATTACACCAGCTCCAATAAATCATTACTCCTGACAATGATACGGGCATGTATCAGTGGAGTATAAATTGATCTAATTTAATTTCTGCCAGTTTAACTCTAAGAGCCTGTAAAGCCTGTATTAAACTGAGAATGTGCGCCGAGGCTACATGCATTTGAGAAGGATATCTTAGGGTTGCTGTCCTGGTTCCCTCAGCTGGAGACATGAGGTATTCCCCTCACCCTCCCATGGGGTATTTCTTCTTACCTGAGACATCAGGTACTGCCAAAACAAAGAGAAAAGCCCCCTGAGAAAGTGACGAGCCTTGTCAGAATTATTGAGGCGTCTATAAAAAAGATTCAAATTCATTTCGGATCTCATTTTAGCTTTTTGGCCATCCAGATGTTGCTGAACTACAACTCCCAGTAGCCTTAGTAAGCATGGCCAATGGCCATGAATAATGGGAGTTGTAGTTAAGCATTTGAAATGGTGAAGGGAGCCAGGCTTTGTGAATCTTTACTAAGTCAGTGATCTATCACAGTGGAATTCTGTGAAATGCTTTGCAGAGCCAGTGCAAATGGGGAGCTAGGTACACAGTGCTCAGGTAACTCCTGAATGCTCTTCTCTAGCTGGTAGTTGAGAATTCAGTTCAGAGCAGTTATCTCCACATAATCTAATAATGCCACATCTCTTATGCTGGGAAGCAACTGATCTAATTCCCTAAAACTGAATTCAATATTTGTAATATATTAGCAGCTACAAAGTGAGGGGAGAAAATGAGGCGATGAAATTCCACTTAGCTACAGAACAGATTGAGCTACCAGTTCAAAGCTCCATGCTGCTACTTTTATGCTGAGCACATAGGAGCTCACCAGAACATGTCAAACATCAGCAAACATTCAATAAGCTCCCAAACTAGAACATATCTGAGTCACCTATTGCAAAATAAACAGAGATGTAGCAAAAGCAATCAGCAGAGCAAACGATGGAGTGGGAAGTTAAAAAGCAGTTCTGCAAACCTGTGTGGCAAGAAACAATTGTTCTATTTCTCTGGAAATTGGGTTTGAAATGACAAAATTTTCCACAGAGAAGGCTTGTGTAGGAAATCGTTACAAACTGATAAAGAAGAATCCAGACCTGAAATTATCTCTCCACAACTTCCTTGGCACAGCAATAAAGAAATAACTCACAGGCTTTGCTATGGTAGTATGTGAGAGTGTGTTTTTGTAGACTTTTCTAGGGATACACTGGAATGAAGAGATGCAGAACTGTACTATTCTGAAAACACAAGTCACAAAACAACTATTCATGTAATTTGAGCATACAATTAATTTTGAATTTCCCTGATGTTCTACAAACTGGATGTACATCAGTATGTGGATTTACCCTTACGGTATAGTTTAGCTATAGATCTAACAGGGAATTAAAACATGGCTGTCAACTTTTCCCTTTTCTTGCGAGGAATCCTATTCGGAATAAGGAAATTTCCCTTAAAAAAAGGGAGACGTTGACAGCTATGATTTAAAGGGGGGAGTACTCTGCATGCTCCAAAATCAATATGCATCCATTGCAATAGCTATTCACTCTTAGAATACTTTGATTCTTATTCTAGCAAAGAAAATGAATTTGATGCCATAGATTTGCTTACTACTTTTCAAATTCCAATAAAATAGTCATATACATTTGCCAGGGTAGCTCAGTGGCAGGCCGTCCGTGCAAAGGAGGTTTTCATTTTTATCCCCAGCATCTCCATGTAGGACCGGGGGTGGGGATCCCCCATCAGAAGGCAAATCAAAATAACCTTCCCTTACACTGGTCCATTTGAGCCTTACACTGGTTGCTTACACTAGTCCATTCCTAAGAACATAAGGAAAGCCTTGCTGGATCAGCCAATAGCCCATCTAGTCCAGCATCCTGTTCTCATAGGGGCCAACCAGGTGGTTGGAAATAAGCAAGCAGGACCTGAACAGAAGAAGAAGAAGAAGAAGAAGAAGAAGAAGAAGAAGAAGAAGAAGAAGAAGAAGAAGAAGAAGAGTAGTAGTAGTAGTAGCAGTAGTAGTTTGGATTTGATATCCCGCTTTATCACTACCCGAAGGAGTCTCAAAGCGGCTAACAATCTCCTTTCCCTTCCTCCCCCACAACAAATACTCTGTGAGGTGAGTGGGGCTGAGAGATTTCAGAGAAGTATGACTAGCCTAAGGTCACCCAGCAGCTGCATGTGGAGGAGCGAAGATGGGAACCCGGTTCCCCCGATTATGAGTCTACCGCTCTTAACCACTACACCACACTGGCTCCCCTCTCCATGTGGTTTCTAGCAACTGGTTTTCAGAATTGTTACCATCTCTGACTATGGGCAAGATGACTGAATTGGACCAATTTCCTTCCAATTTCCTCACAAGTTTTGAGAAGGGAGACATTTTGCAACATGTGAAGGGTACTGCATAAGGGCATTGCAGGAAGTATGGCCACGGCACTGGAAGACTAAGAGGTTGTGGCTGGGGAACCTGTGCACTCAGTCAGCCCTAGCTAGCCTGGCCAATGGACAGGAATGATGGGAGACGGACTCCTGCAACATCTGAAAGACCACTTGTTCCACATTCCTGGTTCAAAATAGAGCAAAACAAAAAAACAAAAAACCACACCTCAGACTATTTATACAGCTCAGTGCCAAAAGCCCCATCCCTGAGAACTGTGAAAATGAACCCCCTCAAAAAAATGTTTTAAAGAAATGAGTATGTGCAACATTTTGTTGACCACATGTGGTCCCATGGATCTCCACCCATCTTCCACAATCAGCTAGAAATGTGGGGAAGGCTGGTGTATCCTTGCTGTTAAGCCACATCTGTAACATGTTACAGATCCTGGTTAACCTGCGAAACCTCTTAGTGGGGACCACTTTTCTAAACAAATACAGTATAAGTTATAGCGTGAGAAAAACAGCAAAGTAAAAAAATACAGTCCTACAAAGTGATAATGTCACTGGAAACTGCTGTGTATTGTATTCATGATGCCTCCACAACATTTTATATTTCTATGTATGAGCATGTTCCTGGGGGTTTCTGGGACAACTCAAAATGTCTAGAGGTTTCATTCATCACAGATCCTATCCAATGCAGAGAACTACTTCATTCAGACGGCCTTGCTCCCAGGTAAGTGTGCAGATAGCTGCCTCCTGAAATCTGTAGAGTCAGGTCTCTGAATGTATTCGGCACACTTTGCCTACAGTTCCTGCCTATGCAACTTGATATTCCTCTTTGAAGTAAACCACACTGATTTTAATGGAACTTGCTTCCACCTGACAAAGGATTGCAGACTGAATCTTAAATTGTGTTGCCAATACACTCACTTTAAAGCAAAGATCTAAAGCATCGTGACAAAAATATTCCAGTGAGCATTATAGGATCTAATTAAGAATAAGAAGTGTTTCCCATGCTGGGAAGTCACTGGTCTTATTTCCTTTAAAAAAAAGAAAAATGAAATCTACATTCATAATAAAGTGATTTTAATTATAGTATCAAATGACCCAGTTTGATTAGATGTTGGAGATCATCTGTTTTTATTACTATACGAAGCTCCAAAAGATGTGTGTGTGTGTCCCAGAATTGTCAAGCAATTCGTCAAATGAATTTGAGACTTCAATTAGAAAAGAGGCACTTATACAGGAAAGAAAGGCACTTACAGAGTGGTTTCAATCATGATGAAAACTGCAACACATCATGGGAGATATAATGAGCCTCTACTGCTTCCACCAGAACCTCATGAGTTTAAATCAGCACTTCAATTCTCAGTTTAAATTTGCATCGAGAGTAAAGAAACTTGCTTAAAGACAGAGACAGATGAGGACACCAAACTTTTTTCTTTTTTTTAGGCTACTAATATGGACACAGATCACATCGAAATTTGCAGGGCATCTAGAACAGTGACATGCTGCTGGACGCCCGGAAGGTAGGAAGGAGGTAAATAAAAAGTTAATGTTGTTAGGAATTAATGGTTATGCCTGAGATGGCATTATTATTCTAGGATTGAAATGGAGATGATGTAGTGTGATGTTATACTGCCTGTTGCTAATGCAATGGTGTGGAATGTTTTATGCCTAAAACAAAACTCAGAGATTTCATTGCCTCCCCAGTAAAAGAATACCAATCATTTTCTCCTCTTTCCATTTCACTCGTTTTCATTCTCATAGTTTTGTCAAATGGGCCCTTCACTTTTTGACATGCTGAGCTGCAGTAAGTCTGATATATTATGGCCAGGCTTCTCACATGTAGAATGGTAATACAAGGAATTCTTTTCGTAAACTGGGTGCATGAATATGAATTGCATTTCAGAAAATGACAGCTGTGGTGCACTTGTACATAAAACGTACAAAACTGAGAGGATATTGCAGTACTGTCACGTCAAATAAGGATAGGGAATGTGCGGCCCTCTCAGTGCTGGACTCCAGCTCCCATTGCCCCCTGACAGCATAGCTACTGGTCAGAGATGAGAGGAGCTATACTCCAACAAGATCTGGAAAACAATCCTTGCTTAAATGGATAGATTAAAAAAAAAGGTAAAGGACCCCTGGCGACTTTGGGGTGTGGCACTCATCTCGCTTTCAGGCTGAGGGAGCCAGCGTTTGTCCACAGACAGCTTTCCAGATCATGTTGGCCAGCATGACTAAACCGCTTCTTACGCAATGGAACACCATGTCAGAAACAGAATGCACAGGAATGCCATTTACCTTCCCGCCACAGCAGTATCTATTTATACTTTCAAACTGCTGTGTTGGCAGGAGCTGGGACAGACCAACAGGAGTTCACCTCATTGTGGGGATTCGAACCGCTGACCTTCTGATTAGCAAGCCCAAGAGGCTCAGTGGTTTAGACCACAGCGCCACCCACGTCCCTTTGCTTAAAGGGATATAAGAAAGGTGTGGTGGGTGACACCAAAATGAATGATATAGAGAGGCGGAAAGTCATATTTTAAGCGACGTATATTTTCAGTATACAGAAGAAGCCTGTAACCCTCCAGATCTCATTGCAGTCCCAACTCCCATCAGCCCCGGTTAGCATGGCCAATGGTCAAGGGTGATGGAAATTGGCAAGCAGCAACATATGAAAGGATAGGGGTTGCCTAACTGCTACTTTAATAGTTTGATTGAGGTCCCATCTGCACAGCATGTTTAAAAGCAGTATAATAGCACTTTAAACAGTCATTGCCACCACCAAAGAATCCGGGGGGGGGGGCAGTATTTTGTTAAGGGTGCTGAGAGTTGTGATTCCCTTCACAGAGCTACAATTCTCAAAACACCCTGGGAAGAGGGATTGAGACAGGACCACAAAATGGCACAGGCACGTCCTCTATCCATGGGGCAAAAGCCATCACTGTGCTCACTCAATGACCTTCTCCTCTGTTCAGAATGGGTGTGGGTGTCCAATTCTTGCATCAAGTGAAGCAGGGGCATGTTTAAGGAGGTGGAGAGGATGAGCCAGTGTAGACAGGAACTGAGCAAGGTGAGGGTAAGCCTCTTGTGCATTGTGGATTTTTAAGTGATTATTTACTGAGACTTCTCATGGATGCCATAGGAGGTACTGGTGGGCACACTGACACCCACAGGTAACACAAGCCATAATAAATTCTTCAGAGTGTCCCACTCATTGGAATGGAGCTGGAACCTACTGCAATGAAGTGTAAGCCATAAATAGTTTCACTTTCCCCCTGCTCTCTACTATCCTTGTGTAATGAAAAAACCTTGTGCTTTGCTCTCAGTTTCGAGAAGCACTTTAACACAGTGGTGATCTTCACCCTTCAGTGCCTGTTAAAGAACAAAATCAGGTTTTCATGACAGAACATGAATAAACTTCCTTTTCTGATACTAAGCTTGTGCACTTTATACTCAGTAGCAACTTAACAGTCAAGGAGCAAGAAGGGGGGAAAGAATCTGGTATCTGGCAAAGAAAGTTACTTCCTGAGAATTTCAGCTGGTTTCCTCTGCCTCATGCCTGAATGGAACAGTTTGGAAATAGTTGGCAGCACCAGGAAAATCAGAGTCACAAATCCGATCTAATCCAGCATTCTGTTTTCACTGTGGCCACCCAAAAATCCATGGGAAGTCCATAAGGAGGAAATGAGCACAGTAGCTATAGATCTAGATATATACGACATCCTGGGCATCAGTGTTGTATGTTATCTTGCAGGACCTGCTGGTGATGCTTTGTTTGATGTAGTAAGTTGTGCTACTCATCATACTCTTGATAGTAACTGTCTTCCTGAAATAAACACAGGTGATGAAACATTTAGATTTACAGGTATGCAAGCTAGAATTGCTGATCAGTGATTGCAAGCTGATTCTGAACATCTTGCTAAAGCCATGAGCAACCCTACCGTTATAGCACTCTGCCAGCTGCCAAATTTACGAAGATAATTTCTGTTATGTTACTTGTTGTAATTAATATTTGCTTTTCATGATTAACTGCACCCTTCTGGGATCTGGAACAAACTTGACTGAGGTGCTTTTTGATATTTTTAACAAATAAGTGTGTGCCTTCATTCACAAGACTCCCAGGCAAAGGTATTTTACAGCTCTGTCCTTCACGGTCCTCTTCATCAGCCATTTAATGATTTTGGCCCAGGACACAGCATTCAAGTAGAACGAGATGCACTTAGATGTCCACTACTGACCTATTTCCTTTTTGTTTTATATGAAATTAAGAAAGTTGCCCATGTTTAATGAGATGTTTGCTTCAAGACCCGAGACCATTGCTTAAGGTAAAGGCTTTTGCGGAATGATTAAATGGCACTTCCAGTGCTGTACTTAATTCACATTAGTTTATTACTTCACTATAACTTTATTAGTGGTCAGAAAGAGCTACATAGCAGATGGCTATTAATCAATAGATGGAATCTTAAACACAGTTGTAACTAAAGTATCAAGCTCTCTGAGAAACCCGCTTCTTGAAGAAAACACCAAGTCTTTAATTTCAGTAAAGGATTCCTCGAGTTATGCTATTAGAGCAATTAAATTTATCTCAGAAGAAAGGAACAGGAAGAGTCAGAAATGGGATTTGAAAAGACTGCACAGGTCAGAAAACCATCTAGCTGAGAGATGAACAGGAACAGAAGAGGGCAAGATGCAACTGGAAATTAGAGGGGATTGGGGAGGGGTATCATGGCGCTGTGGGTTAAAGCCTCAGCGCCTAGGACTTGCCGATCGAAAGGTTGGCGGTTCGAATCCCTGCGGCGGGGTGCGCTCCCGCTGCTCGGTCCCAGCGCCTGCCAACCTAGCAGTTCGAAAGCACCTCCGGGTGCAAGTAGATAAATAGGGACCGCTTACCAGCGGGAAGGTAAACGGCGTTTCCATGTGCGGCTCTGGCTCGCCAGAGCAGCGATGTCACGCTGTCCACGTGACCCGGAAGTGTCTCCGGACAGCGCTGGCCCCTGGCCTCTTAAGTGAGATGGGCGCACAACCCCAGAGTCTGTCAAGACTGGCCCGTATGGGCAGGGGTACCTTTACCTTTACCTTTATCATGGAAGTGCTGCTGGGCTGATTTGTGCTAAATAATTTGGTTGGATTCAGGTTAACAGTACAATCCCATGCATGTTTCTGTTAGGAGCACATCCTACACTCGAGTAGGACCCTGGTAGAGACACATGCCCGACTGGCATGTTCCCTCCCTCCTGGTCAATCATTCAGGAGCTTCAAAAGCTTTCTTCTGCCTGAACATCACAGTGACCGATGCCACTAGACATTGGCACACTTAGGGATCTGCAGAATCTTCGCAGCTTGCATGACAGAACCCCAGCAACTCAGCATTTTGGCTAATTTACTTTATTTACATATAAACACACACAGAGCACTGCTACATGACTCCCTCTCTCTCTAGCATCAGACAGCAAAGAGAAAAAGAACAAAGGACAAAAGTCCCACTTCACGGAATACAGTAACACAAACATCCTGTCTCCATCACTTACCACTTTGTGGAGTCAAAACATATACCGTCATGTGAAAGACAGCAATCCCATGACTGCAATCATGGAGCAGGAATTCTAACAGTTTCATCATAAACTAATTTCTACTATGTTCAGTTCAGTGGGCCCCGTCTCTCTACCCACCCCCTATGCTGCATGCTGCATGCAGTAAGTAACTTCTCCCCTGGCATCCACACAAACCATACCAAGAAGAATCTGTTGATTTTGGTTTTCCCAGTTTCTCATTTCCCCGGTCTTAAATTCAGTTTTCCATATTTCCACCTCAGTTTGCATTTTTTTTTTAAATGTCCTCATGAAAATTCAGTAGCATTTTAGTGAAAATTATTCTTAATATATATTAAAAAATTGTATGCAGTTTATCATAGAAAACAATTCCCTATTCTATAAAGCATTTCTGTATGTTATTTTCACTAATATGTGAATTTTATCTTGTCAAATTGCTTGGCTGGAGAACAGAATTCAAACTCCCAAGAATTTCAAAGGATGGTTGTGTTTTGGTTCTTATGTTGAATTTAGCTTTGGCTTTAAATGTGAACTGAATCATGGTTCTCCCTCATCTCTACCAAAGACAGAAAAGAGGACCTCTTTTTTGTGGCTGATGAAATGGAGGACCATGAAAAGGCTTGTGAGCTGGCAATCCCATTCTGTGGTATTAGCACACTTGGAATACTGTGTTCAGCTCAGGTTGCTTCATCACAAAATCATGGAACTGGAAAAGGTTCAGAGAAGTGCAACCACAGTGATCAAGGGGGTGCAGCAACTTCCCTATGAGGAAAGGTTGCACCATTTGGAACTTTTTACTTTAGAGAAAAGGCTGGTAAGAGGAGGATAGGATAGAAGTGTATAAAACTATGAATTGTATCATAATACTAAAACTCAGGGTCATCCAATAAAACTGAATGTTGAAAGAGTTAAGAAAGTCAGAATAAAGTGCTTCTTCACACAGCACTCCACAAGCTTGCAGGGCAGCAGCTGAAGAAGGAGCAAAAAGGGTTTTCTTGTGTGTGTGTGTTTCTTTGTGGCTGATTAGCTGCTCTCCCTGTGCAAAGGTCAGAGGGGGCAGGGTTTCTGTTGAGGCAGGTGATTAGCTGTGGGAGGAGCTTATCAGAGCTTGCAGGGCAGCAGCTGAAGAAGGAGCAAAAAGGGTTTTCTTGTGTGTGTGTTTCTTTGTGCGCGCAGTTTGATCCATCTTTTAGATTTAGGGGAGCTAGTCTCAAACGTTTGTTGGGGGAGACCTAGGTTTTTTTTGGGGGGAGTTATTTGTCCTGTCTTCACGCTTTTTATGATGGAGGACTGCTGTAGCCACCCCCAACAACACATTCTCAAGATGGAGGGTGAGGGAACAGCTGCAGTCGCCTGCGGTTCCTGCGCAATGTTTGCCATCTTGCCAAAGGTTGCAGGCAGCTTTACCTGCAGCAATTGCATGTTGATTGCCCTCTTAGAAGACAAAGTCCAGCAACTGGAGGAACGTGTAGCTACACTCCAAAGAATTAGAGAGCTGGAGCTCTTCTTGGAAGCAACAGAGCACACCGTCTCCACCAAGGAGGAGACAGGGGACTCCCCTGAGAAGGAGGCTAGTTCACCAACACAGGAGCCAGATATATGGAGAAACGTGACTCAAAGAAGTAGGAGGCCCAGGGTTTGCTCTGATTGTTTAGAAATACACAATCGCTTCCCCTAGCATGGAAGATGAAGAGCAGACTCCATTTGAGGATCTCTCCCTCATTACAGTCGATCAGGTATGTGAAGACGAGCAGCAAAGTCAGTCCTCAGGGAATGTGCAGGCGACCTTGGAACGGACAGCTCACGGAAGAACCCCGACCAGACCTAAGAGGAGGCGTGTAGTGGTGATAGGGGATTCCCTACTGAGGGGAACAGAAGCAGTGATCTGTGGGCCTGACAAGATGTCTCGGGAAGTGTGCTGTCTCCCCGGGGCTAAGATCCAAGATGTAACTGAACGACTGCAAGGAATCATAAAACCCACTGACAAATACCCCTTCCTCTTGGTTCATGTGGGAACCAATGACACTGCAAGCAATAGCCTCCAGAAGATCAAAAGAGACTACGAGGCTCTGGGCAGGAAATTGAAGCAATTAAATGCACAAATTGTCATCTCATCTGTCCTCCCAGTTGAACGACGTGGCCCAGGGAGAGAGGGAAAAATAGTGGAAGTGAACAGCTGGCTTCGCAAATGGTGTAAACAGGAACGGTTTGGATTCTTAGATCACGGACTGCAGTTTCTTGAAGATGGACTTCTGGCAAGCGATGGGCTGCACCTCACAATGGTTGGGAGGAATGTTTTTGCCAAAAATCTCAGAAACCTCATCAGGAGGGCTTTAAACTGACTAATGTGGGGGAGGGAGACAGTGCTCCTGAAGGTAGGAGTCTATCAATTGATGAAGATGATCATCCAAATGTCATAGACCAAATGGAGCAAACAGCATGCAGACCTAGTGGTGGGAGGAAAAAATCCTTAAATAAGAGACACGGGGGAATGATTAATGGACTTCAATGTCTGTACACTAATGCGCAAAGCATGGGAAATAAACAAGATGAGCTTGAGCTCTTGGTACAGCAAACTAAATATGACATAATAGGCATCACTGAAACCTGGTGGGGTAAGTCCCACGATTGGAATGTAATAATGGAGGGATACAATCTATTTCAGAGAAACAGACCAGACAAGAAAGGAGGAGGAGTGGCGTTATATGTCAGGGATGTGTATACCTGTGAAGAGATCCAAGATTTAGAACCTCAAAGCCAAAGTGAGAGCATTTGGGTGAAAATTAAGGGAGAGAAAAATAACAGGGACCTCATTGTGGGAGTCTACTATAGATCCCCAAGCCAAACGGAGGACATAGATGATGCCTTCCTGGAACAGATGGCCAAGCATGCAAAAGGAAGGGAGATAGTAGTAATGGGGGACTTCAATTACCCGGATATTTGTTGGATGTCAAACTCAGCCAAGAGCTTAAGGTCAAACAGATTCCTCACTGGCCTTGCAGACAACTTCATTGTCCAGAAAGTGGGAGAAGCAACAAGAGGAACAGCCATTTTAGATCTGGTCCTAACCAATGTTGATGACCTGGTTAGTGGGGTAGAAGTGGAAGGATCATTAGGCGCAAGTGATCATGCTCTTCTGAAGTTTACTATACAGCGGAAAGGAGCAGCCAAGCATACTAGGACTCAATTTCTTGACTTTAAGAAAGCCGACTTCATAAAACTTAGGGAAGTGCTAGGTGAGATCCCATGGACAGTAATACTAAAAGGAAAGGGAGTTCATGATGGCTGGGAGTTTGTTAAGAGGGAGATAGTAAAAGCACAACTTCAGGCAATACCAATGAGACGGAAACATGGAAGGTGCCTAAAGAAGCCAGGGTGGCTATCTAAAGAACTTTTAACTGAGTTAAGATTAAAAAAGGATGTGTACAAAAAATGGGAAAGGGGGGAAAGCACCAAAGAGGAATTGAAACAAATAGCCAGCACGTGTAGACACAAAGTCAGAAAAGCTAAAGCACAGAATGAACTCAGGCTTGCTAGAGAGGTTAAAAGCAACAAGAAAGGCTTTTATGGGTATGTTCGTAGCAAAAGGAAGAACAAAGAAACAGTGGGGTCACTCAGAGGAGAAGATGGTGAAATGCAAACAGGGGACACAGAAAGGGCTGAACTCCTCAATGCCTTCTTTGCCTCAGTCTTCTCCGATAAAGAAAACAATGCCCGACCTGAAGAATTTGGAGCAAATGATTCAGCAGAGGAAACACAGCCCAGAATAACTAAGGAGATAGTACAAGAATACTTGGCTAGTTTAGATGTATTCAAGTCTTCAGGTCCAGATGAACTGCATCCAAGAGCATTAAAAGAACTGGCAGATGTGATCTCAGAACCACTGGCAGTCATCTTTGAGAATTCCTGGAGAACAGGCGAAGTCCCGGCAGACTGGAGGAGGGCAAATGTTGTCCCTATTTTCAAAAAGGGGAAAAGAGAGGACCCAAATAATTACCGCCCAGTCAGTCTGACATCAATACCAGGGAAGATTCTGGAACAGATCATTAAGCAAACAGTCTGTGAGCACCTAGAAAGGAATGCTGTGATCACCAATAGTCAGCATGGATTTCTGAAAAATAAGTCATGTCAGACTAACCTGATCTCGTTTTTTGACAGAATTACAAGCCTGGTAGATGAAGGGAATGCAGTGGATGTAGCCTACCTTGATTTCAGCAAGGCATTTGATAAGGTGCCCCATCATATTCTTGTAAAGAAGCTGGTAAAATGTGGTCTTGACTATGCTACCACTCAGTGGATTTGTAACTGGCTGACTGACCGAACCCAAAGGGTGCTCATCAATGGTTCCTCTTCATCCTGGAGAAGAGTCACTAGTGGGGTGCCACAGGGTTCTGTCTTGGGCCCGGTCTTATTCAACATCTTTATCAACGACTTGGATGATGGACTCAAGGGCATCCTGATCAAATTTGCAGATGACACCAAACTGGGAGGGGTGGCTAACACCCCAGAGGATAGGATCACACTTCAAAACGACCTTGACAGATTAGAGAACTGGGCCAAAACAAACAAGATGAATTTTAACAGGAAGAAATGTAAAGTATTGCACTTGGGCAAAAAAAATGAGAGGCACAAATACAAGATGGGTGACACCTGGCTTGAGAGCAGTACATGTGAAAAGGATCTAGGAGTCTTGGTTGACCACAAACTTGACATGAGCCAACAGTGTGACGCGGCAGCTAAAAAAGCCAATGCAATTCTGGGCTGCATCAATAGGAGTATAGCATCTAGATCAAGGGAAGTAATAGTGCCACTGTATTCTGCTCTGGTCAGACCTTACCTGGAGTACTGTGTCCAGTTCTGGGCACCACAGTTCAAGAAGGACACTGACAAACTGGAACGTGTCCAGAGGAGGGCAACCAAAATGGTCAAAGGCCTGGAAACGATGCCTTATGAGGAACGGCTAAGGGAGCTGGGCATGTTTAGCCTGGAGAAGAGGAGGTTAAGGGGTGATATGATAGCCATGTTCAAATATATAAAAGGATGTCACATAGAGGAGGGAGGAAGGTTGTTTTCTGCTGCTCCAGAGAAGCGGACACGGAGCAATGGATCCAAACTACAAGAAAGAAGATTCCACCTAAACATTAGGAAGAACTTCCTGACAGTAAGAGCTGTTCGACAGTGGAATTTGCTGCCAAGGAGTGTGGTGGAGTCTCCTTCTTTGGAGGTCTTTAAGCAGAGGCTTGACAACCATATGTCAGGAGTGCTCTGATGGTGTTTCCTGCTTGGCAGGGGGTTGGAGTCGATGGCCCTTGTGGTCTCTTCCAACTCTATGATTCTATGATTCTATGATGTAATGATGACCATCAACTTGGATGGCTTTAAAAGAGGGTCAGGCAAATCTACGGAGGATAAAGCTATCAAATGCCTACTAGCCATGATGCTTATGTTCAACCTCCGCTGTTGGAAGCAGGATGCATCTGAATATCTGACTCTGCTTGGAATCGCAATTGGCTGTTGAATTCAGGTCTTGCTTGTAGGCTCCCTATAAGGCTCTGGTTTTCCATGGTGAGGCCAGGATGAAGAATAAGCTGGGCCTTTCACTTAATCGAGCAGGGCTTTGATTAACATGCATATGGTGCCCCTTGTCCTTTAGCTGTCTAAAATGTTTTGCTAAAAGTCAGAAGATTGAACAAACAAACAAACAAAATCTAGGCTGTATATTCAAATTCAGATTGGCTAAGAAATTAGGAGAGAGAAACATTTTCTGATTTTATTTATTTATTTATCTGGACTGGTGGGAGAAATGGCTCTGCTTATTTTCAATTCATTGTAATATAAGTAATAGGTATCTTGTGCATGTCCCCTTAGCACATAGGAGCAACTCCTTGGGGCCAAGGTCCCTTTGCCTCCCCATAACATGCTTGAGGGGGCCATCCCCCAAATTGATAGGCATTGCCATTCAAATGGTGTGCGCGTGCCGTGTCTTGTGATCGATTATATGGAGAAGGACCTACCTGCCCCAGCCCATATTTTATTCATGTTGGCACCCCTGACTTAACATGAAACATGCTGGCCAAGGAACCACTGACTTGGTTAAAATTCATGTACTAGGGGCCAAGAGCAGCAAATCAATTAAATGCAGCTGTTGTTTCTTTATGACAGGAAATGCAACTATTTGCTACCATGACATCAACATTTTTTTTTTATCAAAGCCACCGGGGGAAAATCTTGCACATGTTCTCTTTATGGCCATTATAAAAAAGCATCACCATGAGCCAATGTTTGTTCACTTGGAGGGGTAAAAACTTTAAAACCTAATTGCAATGATTATTAAATTTTGTGTTGTCAGTGGACACCCAAAATTTTATATAAGTGGTACTGAGAATATTCTTTTACTTTGAGCATTGAATACCTTCTGTCAACATTTGCTCTTCATTCATCATGGAGAATAAATGCAGAAAAACATCTTTTGAAAGCAAGCAGTTGGATTTTAAAAGAGCTGCTGTGATTTGACTGCTTGCCAGTGGAGTGCTATTTGCAATGTGTATCCTTTCATCGACTGTGAGCTATCCTAAGTTTAGAAACAGTTTATTCATTCTGTGACAGACTGGAAAGAAAATGTCTTTCCTCCCACCCAAAACCCAAGCAATTTTTGGTGGTGATAGGGGAACACCATAGATTCACAACTGGGGGAAAAAGTCTAAATACGGATTAAACTTACTCTTGCTATTCTTTCATTTGCTGGAGAATTTTCATTAACAGAAAGAGGGGTAGTGATTTTCAACAATTCTCCCTCTTCCCTGCATCAGTTCCCTGACAGTCTGCTGTGGGAGTTGGGGGACCCTTTGAAATAGCCTGATAAAGGTGTGGAAGGTTGCAAGAGCAGAAGGGAATTGGGGGGAAATGACTCCTCACTCTCTGTTAGTGGAGGCCTAGCAGAAGGACATAAATGGAAACAATCCCATGTATTTTAAACTAGAGTTACACTCTTCTAGATGTAAAATGTGTTTGTTAATACTGTGCATATGGAAGCAGTAGGATGAATGAAAACTGACTCTTCTTGAATTACAAATTGCTCAGCCCAAAAATATGGTTCAAAAGCTTTATGAACAGAACTTTCTTCAAAACAGGCACAAAACAATGTTACATCCAAATAGTTGCACAATATCACATGCTTGTCCAAGCACAGGTACAGCATCTATGAAATATAAAAATTACTCCAAACAGAGCCTGAGGCTTTGTTCTCCTGAAGGGAGATCATTAGCACACCTTCCTCTTTAGTGGTTTGAGAACAAAGAACTAGCTCTCACAAAATGGAGATTTGCAACTGAATATTCCCCATGTGATTTAAAATTAAACACATTGTAAAAGAGCAGAAGAGATACATTCTAATTTAATTATCAACTGTTATGCTCTCTGCAGTTGTTTTGTTTAGTTAGCTATGTTTCCATGCTATGCATTTAGCAGTACACATAGACTTATACAGTTATTTTCCATTTTAATGTACAATTAAACAATTATACTTGGAAAGGCAGCATACAAATAAAATGATTGACTGATTGATTATGCTGGTTGGGACTCGATAAAGATGAGTGTGCTACCAAAGATGTTATTTTTATTTCAGACAATTCCAATAATTAAGGGGGCATCGATATTTAAAGAATGGCAAAGAGTAATTTCAAGGTATATCTGGCAGGGTAAGAAGCCAAGAATTCAATTTAAGTTATTAACAGATGCGAAAGAAAGAGGAGGCTTCGCTCTGCCAGACTTGAAATTATATTATGAAGCATCATGCCTCTGTTGGTTAAAGGAATGTATAAAATTAGAAAATGGAGAGCTGTTAGATCTGGAAGGATTTGACAACAGATTTGGTTGGCACGCATATTTATGGTGTGAAAAGAAGAAAATCCATAAAGGTTTTGAAAACCACATTTTCCGAAGATCTCTTATAGAAATATGGGATAGGTACAAAAACCTATTAGAACCAAGAGTTCCACACTGGTTATCCCCATTAGAGGTAATGAGTGTTAAAAAATCAATATGAGGGGGAGATGGATAACGTATGGAGAGTTGATTGTTAAAGAAGGAGGGAAATGGAAAATAAAACCCTATGAAGAGGTAAAAGAGTATGTATATGATTGGTTGCATTATTATCAGGTTAATGAAATGTTTAAAAAGGATCTCAAAGAGAGGAGTTTTGTGGAAAAAGATTCAAAATTTCAAATAGAAATATTAAACAATGACTATAAAATTTTATCAAAAATGTATAAATTGTTGCTGGAATGGTATACAAAAGATGAAGAAGTTAAATTGGTTATGGTACATTGGGCCAGAGACTTTGGATATAATATACAACTTAATGATTGGACAATACTATGGAATGAAAGATTAAAATTTACGGCATGTACTGCGTTAAAGGAAAATGTTATGAAAATGGTATATAGATGGTATATTACACCTGTAAAACTTTCAAAAATGTATAAAACATGTAATAAGTGTTGGAAATGTAAAGAAAAAGAAGGGACATTTTATCATATGTGGTGGGAATGTAAGAAGGTGAAAGGCTTCTGGGAAATGATATATAATGAATTGAAAAAGATGTTGAAATATACATTTGTTAAGAAACCAGAGGCTTTTCTATTAGGAATAGTAGGAAATGAAATAAACAGAAAGGACTGTAAACTTTTCCAATACACAGTAACAGTGGCGAGAATACGACTGGCCCAAAGATGGAAACAGGAAGAATTACCGACAGTTGAAGAATGGAGAATGAAATTAATGGACTTTGCAGAACTTGACAAATTAACTAGGAAGAGTTACAGATAGGTAGCCATGTTGGTCTGCCATAGTCAAAACAAAATTAAAAAATTCCTTCCAGTAGCACCTTAAAGACCAACTAAGTTAGTTCTTGGTATGAGCTTTCGTGTGCATGCACACTTCTTCAGATACCAATCGATATTCAGATACCAATCGATTCGATATTTACGAGACCATAGGTTCATTGAGGACTGGGGGAAATTCGCAGATTATCTGAAAAGTACAGGTGATGAACAGACAACGCTTGTGGGTTTTCAAGAAGTTCTGTGAAAGTATGAGGAATATTGTAAAAAAGGGAATAGGATTCAGGAGGGTTTATTAAAAGGCAATATTAAAATTAGGGAATGTGCTAACAAAAAATCGAAACGGGAGATTGGTAGAGAAACTGAGGGAAGTCCAAAAGAAGAATATGTGAAAAATTGTGATTTGGTTTTATAAATTTGTATTTGAAAATCAATTAAAAATATAATAATAATAAAAAAAAAAGATTATGCTGGTTGGGACTAATGGAAGTTGTGATCCAAAACTTCTAGAGGAGGCCAGGTTGGTGAAGGCCAGTTCAGGGCATATTTATTTATCTTTATGACTTTTATGTCCTGTCCTTTCTACCAAAGGAAATGCCTTTGTTGTGAATATATGATGGGCTGAACTTAATCTAGTATATTCTGTTCAAAGCAGTGAGCATGCAGAGACTCTTTTTTTCATCCTTATGTCTTTGGTTAGACATATTTGAGCAGCAGGATTTGGCTTATTGAATTCTGTTCAATATAGCGGTGGCATAATGTAAATGTTGAGGTCAATGTTTCTGTTCTGTCTTTTGCATCACAGACAATGGCAATTGTTATTCTGAGGCAGAAATGCAAGCAAAGACTCCCTGTTTTGCTTTTCAGTGAATAGATTCATACTGATGCACATAGTTTATGGGAAACTGCAGTGGGAGACTGCTATTGACCTAGTCTGAAATCTTCGGCTACTTTGAGGAGAGCCTTTGTTGTACCAAGCCCTCCTGAGCCAATTAAAATTTGACATTTTGTACCTTCAGTAAATAAAATGCAAATGAGTGGGATATATATATATATATATGCAGGTTAATGAAGATGAAAACATATCTAGATCCTGAGCTTACTGCGAGATGGATTTTAACTCTCACCGCTGCCTTCTCTGAGCACAGGAAGAAACCTCCTCTTGTTTCTGTATACATCAAACCTTTATTCACAGAATCACAGAATGTTCTGTTCGAAACTTTCTGTTGTAAGGGTCCCTGAGGATCATCTAGTCCAACCCCTGCAATGCAGGAATATGCAGCTGTTCCATACGGGGATCAAACTTTCAACCTTGACATTATCAGCACTATGATCTAACCAACAGACCTATCCAGTACAGTTGTACCTTGGAAGTCGAACAGAATCTGTTCCAGAAGTCTGTTTGACTTCCAGAGCATGGCTCCTCCAACGAATCAGAAGCTGTGGAATCCCCATCGGATGTTTGGCTTCCAAAAGAGCATTCGAAAACCGGAACAGTCACTTCCAGGTTTCAGTTGTTCGGGAGCCAAAACGTTCGAAAACTAGGCTATTCGAAAACCAAGGTACGACTGTATTTGTCTTAATTTAAATGCGAAAGATTTCAGCAAAAATATGTGCATCATTCCAATTTGCATTTGCAGTTCTACCTTGACATTCTGATTCTACTGCCTTCTTTCACTTACAGCTTCCATTTGCAGTCATGTGTTGTCAACCTTTTTTCTTTCTGAAGGCAATCGATCTATCTTAAATTGCTAGTGTGATTCTGACACTTATAAATCATTTGACCCACTTCCTTAACCTTCCTTCCCTTTATTTCCAAAAGGACTAAAGGGGGTAGGAAGCAAGGGGAAACAGATGGGACTGCACTGGTCAGTGGATTGCCTGGCCTTAGCTTTTCTAGTTCTGAGGTCTGATTGTCACATCTTTTGTACTCACCAGTTGCTTGTTAAAATGATCCTATGAGTCCTTGCATGTTGGTGAGCATGTAGGTGAGCAGGATCTTTGGCTCCTGTCTGTGGCTATTCATAGAAAGCCTCTTCTCCTTACAGAGGGGAGGAGTTGTGAGCAGGAGCAGTTTCCCGCGTTGGCAGGGGGCATTCCAGCCCCTGCCCAGCTGGCCTGGCTGCCGCGCCAGGTAGCCAACCAATCAGGTGGAGGCTTGGGGTGGGGTTTTGCTGCTCACATGTGGCCGCAGCAGCACTTCCCTTTCATTCCGCTGCTGGTTTTCATTGGATCACCCACCCACCCTCCCTTTAGTTCACTGCTTGCTTCTTGATATTGCTATGGACCTGTGGTTGGTTGCCTTGGTTGTCCAAAGGGCCTGGTAGGAATTTTTATCCAACTGGCAAATTGGCACCGGCCACTTGATTTTTCACCTACCTTGTAGCAAATCGTCACAACTTTTAGGTATTAGTGGTCAGGCATTGGAATGTTTGTGTATTGGAGGGCAGGGTGTGGCCATCACCTACCCCTCCACTTTATGGGTATTCCGGTAAAGGAATCCGGTGGTTGTGGATCCTGTCTGATGCCCTTGCTGGTGTCTAGGGCCATGGCACAACCCCCGGTGACATCAGGGGGAGCTTTCACTTGTATTTGCATCAACAGGCTCCTCCCACTGGTGGTTAACCCTTATTAGACTCACCCCTCCCTGAGGGGGGTGGAGTCATGCTCTGTTGTTTTATCCAATGCCTAAGCCAACACCTCTCACATGCTGTAATCAATAAAGTTGTGGCCTTTTTTAGCCCATTAACCTAATATATTGTGTCCATGTGTCTTTCTTATCCCCAAGCAGGTGGCAGGTCCTTGAATTACAACTAGTCATAGTTAGATTAAATATACAGCAAATCCCCATGCTTCTATATCTCCCCTCATGTATTAAACCCTGCAGAATGAAGATTCTAAAGAATGTAAGGCACCTCTACATGTAAAGGTCATCCTCCGATTCATAGAGGGTGATTAAAACAGGGATAAGTGAGCAGAGCAAATGTCTTCATTCCTGCACTCTCCCACAAACAAGACAGTAGAATAATTTGATATTATAATATGTGAAGAGTACCTACAAGTTTTCCCTATGGGGTTTTCTGCAGGTGAAGATCTGCACCACCCTCACCTATCAATTCCACATGATTGTTAGCCTTTCAACTTTACAGAAGCACAATGGGATGTCCCCTCAGAAAAGTGTCTCCTGGTGTGCCTGTAAAAGCCAAAACTGTTTAGCACAGACTAATTCTAGCTATTAAAAACATGAAATTTCAATAATAATTCATTTATACCCCACCCATCTGGCTGGTCACTCTGGGCAGCTCCCAACAGAATAAAAAAAGTGATAAAATATCAAACAATAAAAACTTAAGAGACCTATGCAATTAAACACTTGTGCATCATTGATTTCAGTGAGCATTTAAACACACCTGTGTGTTTTTCCATCCCTCTGGATTGTAGCTGTATCTATCAGGACTATGTTGCTCCTCAAAAAAGTTCATTTCTCAAATTTCAGATTATTGAGGTTGCATTAAAGACATTCTAGTATCAAATACTCAAATTCAACAGCAGAAGGTGAAGCATCTATAAACCTGCTATGTACTTAAAAAACAACAACAACTAACCTAACCTGGGGGAACCAAATGATGTGGCTTTTCTTCTTCAGGGAGAAGAATTCCAACTGAAGTTCTTTGAGTAGAAATGCTTCAATGCAAACAGCAGCTCAACAGCTGCTTAATTTGACTGCAACACAGCGTGTGCTCTTGTGAATAACTGGGAAGTGAACAAAGAACCACCAAGCTCTCTTTCTAGCAGCAGCCATAGGATTTTCCTATGCAGAAGAGCCCGCTTTTTCCTGAAGAACTGTTCACAGATTTATAGATGCCTGTGGTCTTTTAATTAATCCCTGCTGCTGAGTTCCTTGACATGTAGCATCTCTGGCAAGCATCTGCTTCTAGTCAGCTACTGCATCAGTGGTGCAGGTTAGCAACGGTGCTTAACCAGAGTGTATGAGTGAGTGGAGGCTGCATTTTAATCAAGCCTTCTACATTTTCCATGGCTTTCCATTGCTCGCTTCAGAAAACAAACAGCAGTCCTGATTTTTCCACCTTGCCTGCTGAACTCCATGTTAGCAGCTGTGGGAACTACAAAAAACACAGCCAGAAAGTTTATGGAGGCAGGTAAGAATATGCAGTAAGTCTGAGACACCAGTAGAGAGATCAGGGCACCCAGTGCAAAATCTATACATATAGGGCAGTATTCAGTTTAACTCAGAATAGACCCATTAAAATTAATCACGATCATGAATTTCAGTGTGTCTCCTCTGAATAAAACATAATTAGCTACCACCCATAATCTTGTGGTTTAGATGATATGCATGATACATCTCGCTCCTGACTAGGGATGGGCAAATCAAGTCTTTTTCTCCGTTTATTATGTTTCCAATCTTTTCCCAATTCAGCTCTCCACAGTTCACACACACACACACATATATAAAGCTCATTCTGAAAATTCATCAGCATTTTAGTGCAAATTCCTCCCTAATATAAAATATTTGTGTATGTTACTTATTCTCATTAAAATATGCATTTGTATGTACTATTTTGGAAAGTATGAATTAGGTAGTGCCTTAAAAAAAAATCCCATCCTTACTTCTGACCTATCAATTCTGATAGTGTTCATTTAGGTGCATGGTTACACCGTCCATGCAGATATACTATGACGGGGTTCTAGCCGGAGATTCAGTGTTCTGGCTGTATTGTCAAAGTTCATTCTCCATAAATGTGAAAAGCAACCCTTTCCCAGTGTGTTGGGGCTCTTTGACAAAGCTCTCCCATTTGTGCTTTGGTAGAACCATGTGAAGATACATGGGATATGTCTGTCTGTAGGCTGCATCCAACAATTTCTAGAATACAATAAGCAGACATGCAGCCCAATCCTGTGGATGCAAAGTGCAGTAAGATTTATGTTCCACTAAATGTGGTTGCGGGACGTGGGTGGCGCTATGGGACGCGGGTGGCGCTGTGGGTAAAACCTCAGTGCCTAGGACTTGCTGATCGTAAGGTCGGCGGTTCGAATCCCTGCAGCGGAGTGAGCTCCCGTCATTCAGTCCCAGCTCCTGCCCACCTAGCAGCTCGAAAGCACCCCTAAGTGCAAGTAGATAAATAGGTACCACTTTATAGCGGGAAGGTAAACGGCATTTCCGTGTGCGGCAATGGTGCTGGCTTGCCAGTTGCAGCTTCATCATGCTGGCCACATGACCTGGAAGTGTCTGCGGACAGCGCTGGCTCCTGGCCTCCTGAGCGAGATGAGCACGCAACCCTAGAGTCGGTCACAACTGGCCCGTACGGGCAGGGATACCTTTACCTTTACCTTTAAATGTGGTTGCAGTTGCAACCTCTCTAAGGGTTGTGGTTCAATGACAGAGCACATGCTATGCATGCAGATGTCCTAGTTCAATCCCTGGCATCTCCAGACAGGGAGGGGGAAATATCTGCCTCAAATCACAGAGAGCTGCTGCCAGTTAGTGTTGACAGACTAATGGTCTAACTTGGAACACAGTAGGTTTATCTGTTGAACAGATCCACCACCAGAATCTTGCTTGTGTAGAGAATAAGCTAAGTTGAAGAACTGCCCCCCAAAAAGTTGTGTATCTACCCATGTAGATAATATGGGATATAAAGGTAAAAGGTAAAGGTAAAGGACCCCCTGGACGGTTAAGTCCAGTCAAAGGCAACTATGGGGTGTGGCGCTCATCTCGCTTTCAGGCCAAGGGAGCCAGCGTTTGTCTACAGACAGCTTTCCAGGTCATGTGGCCAGCATGGCTAAACCGCTTTTGGCGCAATGGGACACCGTGACAGAAACCAGAGCACACTGAAATGTCGTTGACCTTCCCGCTGCAGTGGTACCTATTTATCTACTTGCAGTGGCATGCTTTCAAACTGCTAGGTGGGCAGGAGCTGGGACAGAGCAATGGGAGCTCACCCCATTGAGGGGTTTTGAACTGCTGACCTTCCAATCGGCAAGCCCAAGAGGCTCAGTGGTTTAGACCACAGCACCACCCGTGTCTCATAATATCCCATAATATCCCATCATATGGGGGACAATGTTGTATATTGCAGTATTCTATTTTCAGGAAACTTTAGATGTGAGTAAAATTTCCGAGGACACATCTGGCTGAGGGAGACTGTTGAAAATGGTTCTAAGGGCACACCAGAAGGAAAACCCAAATACAATATAATTGGTGCACATACAAGACTCCCATTGTTGACTATGGAAGATATAGTTCCATAGGTACAAGAGAAAGCTTTCCCTTTGCCATTGCCAGCAACAGTCGAAGAGCCTGCTAATAAGGACTCTACTGCTCAATTTCAACCTATGTCTCTTCCTTAAATAAGTACAACAGGCAGCCAATTCTTTTGATAGCAATAACATTTCTACTACAAAGTACACAAGAGTTCATATTTAATTTCAGTTTGGCCAAAGGCACATACAGCACTTCAAGGCAGAGGCCTAATCTTATCTTCCCCTAATGACAGGACCAACTTAATGGAATCAAGCATTTCCCCACAAAAATGACTTTATTAATAATCTGTGTCACCCTGAAGCTCTGTGATTTATGATTCTGAATAGAACTGTGAGGAAATGTCTCTGCTACTGGACTCATTGTGTACTTAACCAAGGCCTGAAGCCAAGTTGTAGTTCTACACACAGTAATTATAGGACATAAATGAACCCACCAGTCTTCAGAAGTTTCTTTGCTATTGCTTGAAGTCTTCTTTACATATAACGAAATATCTCACTCACTGTGCTGTGGATATTATACATGAAAATATAACAAGAAGCCAAATAACTAAAGTGGGGGGCATGTTCTTATAATCAGGTTGGTGAAGCAATTGTAAGTAAAATAATTGCTGGGGAAGGGTTTAAAATGAGGAACGGTTGAAGGAGCTGGGTATGTTTAGCCTGGTAAAGAGGAGACTGATGACAGTCATCTTCAAATATCTCAAGGGCTGTCACATGGAAGATGGAGGAAGCTTGTTTTCTCTTGCTCTGAAGGCTAGAACCTAAACCAATGGATTCAATTTTCAAGCAAAGAAATTCTGACTAAACACCAAGAAGAACTTTCTGGAGGTGAGAGCTGTTTGGGAGAGGTCAGGGATTCTCCTTCATTGGAGGTTTTTCAGAAGAGGTTTGATGGCCTTCTTTCAGTGATGCTTTAGCTGAGATTCCTGCTTTGCAGGGGAGGTGGACTAGATGACCTTAGGGCTTCCATTCCAACTCTACAATTCTATGATTCTGTGAAAATATTGAAGGAAGAGGGTTATGCTTGGTATAGTATAATCCTGAAACAAAGTTCTAATCAAAGTTTGTCTGAGTGTCTATTACTGCTTGACTTTTTGGCCACCTAACCAAGCTCAGCTCACATTACTTGTTTTTGCAGTTTATGGCAAGCAATGAAAACAGAAGATTTATCAAGTTCCATGTGGTGGCTAATTGGTGACCATCAAAACAGTCCAGCAGCCAGAATGTTCTACAGTCTTAGATCTATCCAAAAAATAATCAGATACAACACCCATTTACAGATCTTTCTTTCAGCATTGGGATGTGCATTTAGCAAACCACAGATGTGCACATTTGGTATCTTGGAAAGTTCTGAAATTTTGACTTAGCTGTTCTTAAATGCATATATGTGGGCATGGGAAAATATTATTATTTAGCATTTAAATGCACCTTTATAAAAAGTGTGCATCCCAATTTTATATATGTTTTCCATAAGCTTTCAATATCTGACTTGCCAAATCAAACTGTACAATTTTAGAAAAGCTGCAACTGAACAGACCAAAATTACAGCACTCCCTAATACAGCAAACATAATTAACTTTGAATTACGTGAATTAACAGTGCCTGACAAATTATCATTTAGCTCTGAAATTAAATTCTTTCATGCCATTAGATTTGTTTGTTAAGCCCAAGTAGGCAAAAGTAGTATTTAATAAAGTAATAATGATGCTTTGAAGAGAGTGCCTTGGAGAAATATATGGTTTTATCGAAAATAAATCATGGTCATGCTAATATTAGCCCATTTACAAATATCATATACCGTTGGATCTGCATAATAGATTTTCAAAGAAACTTCAACACAGCAATAGATTGCCCTCAGTCTATTAAAGCCAAATTCCTCTGGTTTCCTCTTTTAACTAGCTATGTGTGCAGTCAAATAGCTGACTGTGTGATACTTATGGTACTTCTTTAGATAATTGTTACTCTTTATTCTTGGACAGTTGATAGAACAGCTTGGTAATATGCCAATATTCAGAATCCAAATTCAGTTGCCAAAAAATAATTTAAGCACTCAACTACACCCAATGGCAAATCCAGAGGATGTGGTTAAATTTGTGTCACCACCCAGTAGCTCATGAAAACTTGCTCGATAATGATGTGGTTACCTGAACAATGTGGAAAATTGGCATTTCATAAACGGCCATCTGTGATCCCAAAGGGATACATTACTTTGCATATTCTAGAGGACATTAACTTCCTGGGGATTTCTTTCTTTCTTTTTGGCAGGGCTGTTGTTAGTGGATCACACAAGCTAGGACTGTGCCAAGTCCCAAATCACAAACAGAAACAAGCCTATTCAGGAGGATCTGGGCTTGAGCTAAGTTGGGTCAAGACAGCCCTGGATTGCCCTGCGTTGGACTGTGTGGCACCATCCATGGCTGCCAGGCTTTTAATTTGCCTTGTCAAATTGATTTGGAGGTAGATCTGGGCCAAGTTGGGTGCAATCCAGAGGTCTGGATTGGGTGCCCAGATCTGGTTGTGCCCAGGCCTAACACATACTATAATGGACTTGGATCCAGAATTCCTGTAAATGGAATTCCTCTTAAGGGATGCTTCTGCTGGTTGTGCTTATGGGTTGCCATAGAATCACTTTTCACCATTTTCTCCTTCAACCCTGAATCTGTTCTGGAAGGCTGAAGGACTCTCTTGAACACCATGAGCGGTGTTGTGAGGGGCTGCCAGGGAAATATATGAAAACCACCTTTTCCCTCCTCCTTCCAGTGATGGCGTTGTCCACTGGATTGTAGTCCTTTCTGTGAATGGAAGGAGTCCTTAACATTGGCAGAAGTGCGAGTCAGGATCCAGCACGCTGAGTTTGGCTTGCACTCAGATGGCCAGCTGAAGCATTTAACTCATCATGGAGTGAACCCAATACTTGAGAAAACTTTGTCATTTTCATTTTATTTTGCTGATATAAAATAAAGAGTAAGCACAACTACTGTATAATATTCTCATAATGATATAGACTTTATTGCATATCCTCAAACTTTATTTTTATTTTAATAATTAAAAGTTTCAGTACTGTTATTCCTTATGTGCCCATATACACCTAATTCATAATTTGCATAGCAAGTGTTTCTAAGTGGGGAAATGATTAGTAAGCATAATCAAAAGGGATTTCTTTTATGGAACAATTCAGATTATTGACTCTGTCTTTGGGATTCTTGGGGCTTCAATTATTTTCTTAATAAAAAAAAAAACACTCTACCTAGCTAGAGTTCATAGTTCCTAAGAGTGCTACATCTTCAAAGAAGAGCACAGATGGGTTGAGATTTCCCTGTCATGTAAGACTGTTTTTCAATTTGTGCTTAACTTCCTTCACTAAATTAACCTGCTGATACCTGGTGCTTTAAATTGTTTTGCATTTTAAACATGATGCTATTAGTAGTTCCGGGAAGGGTGTGTGTGTTCAAATATCAACACCATGTCCAAATGGCTGAATGTGGACAGGGTTATACATGACATGTGGATACATGTTACAAAACCTCAACAGTTGTTTCTTTTACAGAAAAGCACCCCCAAGAGAACATTATTTGAATCAGAAAAGCATTGTGGGGTGTGTCTGCTTAACCCTTGTTCATGAATGTACATGTGAATTTTTGGAGGAGGGGAGTTTTTCATGCACAAAATGATAGTTTCTACATTTTGCCTCATATCTCATGTTCAACCCTTAACAAAAATGAAAGCTGAGAATTTAGGAATTATAACTCATTCAGAGGGGACAGGTTCCAGGTACATGTCTGTGAAGGTAAGCAGACACCTTCACACTGGGATGGGAAGTTGATAGGGAGAAAATCAATGAGTGCAAAAAACTAAGCATACTTTTTTACCTACTGCTTATGTGGTTTAAATCCCCCCTCAAACCGGCTTTCCCCTAGAATAAGCAGCCATCTTGGTTTTATTACACCCATTCACATATAACATATCAATCACCCTGAATCATAATTATGTTATATTTAACTTTCATGGATAGACTAACCCTTCTCCCTGATCCAAATGTGATTCAGATTCTAAGCTTAATTCTCATACCCTCATATATCAGAGTGGGCCTCATTAAAATCAAGAGATTTCAAAATGGTGTCATGAAATGATACTATTCTTCTTTTCTCCTAAAATCAGGCATTGAACAGAGCAGTGGTGACAATTAATTTCTATATTAAATAGAAATCAGACATCCCAAAATAGTCAGTACTCTGGTTCAGTAAGAGTGATCTTGGCATGCTGATATTGCCTAATGTTCAATAAGATGTAGGGATAGATATTGATGCAAATGCACACAAACACACACACCTACTGTAAATCCATCTGTCTATGTACTTCAGTGAACTAAATATGGGAACTTCAGTTAACCTTCAGGATCAGCTGCAGCCTTCATGATAGGTTCCAAAATGGTGCAGGGGGGCTCTGACAGCCCATTTACTCTGCTGTATTCAGCAAATACAATGAATATATTGAACAATCCACAAGTGGGATGTTGCATATTGAAACAGGTTTGCAAAAGTCATTGTTTTGCTAGGAGCTGGCAGCCTGAAAAATAACATACAGGTCATGCCTCCAATTCCATTAGTTGTTCCCATTAGTTGATCAGTGGTGGTTTGAGGCACCTGCCACAGGCCTCTGACCTGCGTCCTCTGCACTGCATAATGAGAACTGACAAATATGACAGTCGGGAGGTGTGTGCTTTCATTGCTAAAAATGAAATGAAGAGAGGACAAATTCTTGTTGATTCAGTTCCTCACACTGAAAATGAAAGAAAGAGGTGTGGAACCAATTTCCATAGATTGACTAATCCTTTCCCCCTGACTCCAGTCTTGTTCTTTGGATTTAAGGCGAATTTTCTTGGCTAGTCTTGTAACCAGTAAGAAGCCCATAACAATAAACAATGACGTTGTTTGCCATTTTTAGTCCCGGAAGTCAGATATCCTCCCTTCATGATTCTTTCATGTAAAAAGTCATCAAGTTAATATGCACCTCTTATTTGCAGGTGTCTGTAGAATGAAGTGATGTTGGCAGGAGGGATGACAGTATGGGAGCAGAGGGGTGGTGAGGTTGGGGTGGCACAGGCACCAGCAGGTGTATTTGATTGGCTTTACTGGTACATTAGCCCCACCCTGACCATGCCACTGCCCTGCCTCTGCCACTTCCCAATAAGTGGCAGTGTTACCATTGCCAGGAGGCTGAATCCTCAGCCCCACTGCTTCACTGCTGGCAAATTCTGCCTCATCCCCTTGTCATCGTTACCCAACCTTTCCAATTGTTTGAACAAAACAGTGTAAATCTTCTCATAGCTGGTAACTATGATGACTGGTTTCCCATGTCTTTGCATGTTTCTCCAAGTGAGTTTCCAAGCATTTAAGGTAAAGGTAAAGGGACCCCTGACCATTAGGTCCAGTTGTGACCGACTCTGGGGTTGCGGTGCTCATCTCGCTTTATTGGCCGAGGGAGCCAGCGTACAGCTTCCGGGTCATTTGGCCAGCATGACTAAGCTGCTTCTGGCGAACCAGAGCAGCGCACGGAAACGCCGTTTACCTTCCCGCCGGAGCGGTACCTATTTATCTACTTGCACTTTGACGTGCTTTCGAACTGCTAGGTTGGCAGGAGCAGGGACCAAGCAACGGGAGCTCACCCCGTTGCGGGGATTCGAACCACTTACCTTCTGATCGGCAAGTCCTAGGCTCTGTGGTTTAACCCACAGCGCCACTCACGTCCATTCCAAGCATTTAGCATGGGATAAATGGTCATCTGCATCTGCCCACAGAACAAACTCCATCCTACTTGTATTTTATTTTTCCAAATTATCTCTCTTTTTCTGAGTCAAGCACTCAAAATACTGTTTGACATGGCAATTTACATAGTGAAGTTCATGGCAATAAACACTGTACTTGTCAGTAAATATTGTATTAGTCAGTTCACTGAGTAGAACAAAACACCCTGTGCATGTGGGTGCTAATAAGTTATAATTACATAATTACCAATCTTATGAAAAACAGATGTCTTCTTTGTAACCCCAAAGGTAAACAAATTGCCATTTTCCACATCCACATTGATATAATAGTTTAACACCTCCATTTTAAAAGCAGTGGACTAGAATTTCTCTCTCTCTCTTTTCTTCTTTCTTGCTGTACTTTCCCACTATAATGTTGTTCTATTTATTTTTTAGGTTAATGTTGACCAATAAGATGATGTTAGCTGGCAATTAATCCCATTATTTCATTGGAAGTTAGTCAAAATTGACAAATTGGGTGTTTGTTTGGTTTTTTTGTTTTCGTTTTTGGCAGACTCAAGGCCTGTATGAGCCAAAGCTGGATCTCTCCAGCATTCTTCAGAAATTAGGATTTAAAAAAATAAAAATGCTGTGGACAGCATATCTGCAAAAACTGAAACATTCCTCCCCAAGCCTGCAATATAGGGAAAATGTCAGGGTGGGGAGAGGGTGAAAGGAGAGGGGTTTTTTTGTGACTGACATGTCTAGCTTCTAATGGCTTTACCAGACTCTTCAGTCATGGTGGTTTGAAGAAGAGAAGTTGAAGTAATGTATCACCTTATTATTGTCTGTTCTGTGCTCTTTGCTAGCTCTGTTACTGGTGTTTGCTTGGAAAATGCTGGGTGTTCAAGGCCTTCTGCCTCTGTGCCATAGGCTGACACTCCTGTCAACTCAGCATTGCACTTCACTTCAGGTTTACATTAGGTTCTATAGGCACACAAAGTTACAAAGAATTTGGTGATCCCTGCAATATGGACTATAATAAGTGAGATTAATTTTCCCCTTAATTAGTTGTAATGTAATGTATGTTCATCCTCTTTGTTGTCTGTGGGTAACCGTCAACATTCATCTTTCTCAGAATAGGCTCATTGGAATCAATACACTTAAATAATGTAAGTCCATTGATTTCAGTGAGTCTACTCTGAGTAAGAGTGAAAATCACCCGGTATTTTTAAATTTCAAAACAGAATTCTATACGTAAGAAAAGAAAGTGGGCTTTCAACAAACAGCCCATTGTTATTACAAAGAACAACTTTTTTCATTAAGAAAGAAAAGCGTCGTGTGAAGAAAGTTATGAATATGTCAAATCTTAAACATAAAGAACCAATATATATATTTTTAAAATGAGATCACTCATGGATGGTCCTTTGTCAAAGAATATAAGCACACAGAAGAGGTTATTTTCCTGGTGTGGTGCTTCAAAAACTGAAGAGATCAAATTACTATCTCTGTGTTCCTGTGTCAACATCTTGAATCTCAAAAAGTGATTGTAAAGATTACACTGACACATTTGACATTTTCAAGTATTCTGTGCAGGCATATTTGATAAATTGCAGCAGGTAAAATGGATGTTCTTACCATCCATCTGAAGAATATGATAAATTTCTGACCAATTCTATCCTAATTTGTTTGTTCATTGTGGCATGGGGCAGCTGCACCATAAACAACCCACCAACAGCAGGCAGCTCTCCACAGAAGCCTCTAATCTATGGTTACCAGACGTTCCCATTTCCCGGGGACAGTCCCCGGATATACAAATCAGTCCCCTGACAAAATCCATCTATTTAGTAGGAAGTTGGTGAGTGTCCCTAGATTCATTGGAAAAAAAACTGGTAACCTTACTCTAATCTCCCCCTAACTTCAGAGTCTGCGCTCACTCTCACTCTCCCCTTATCTACACCATAATCATCCTCTGCTGCCTTCCTGCTTAGAGCCTGCATTTTACTATAGATTCACTGCATTTAATATGGTGTCTTGTTCACTATACTTAAAAGCAGTATACCCTGTTACTTTCCAGAAGAAAGGGGAATGGGGGAGAAAAGCAGGTTCCCAGAGCAGCAAGGAACAGATCAGCCTAATCTGGGGGGTGGGGGCACAGATCGGGGCCAGGGGCCAGATTGGTGCAGAAGGGCTTTGCACATCCCTAACAACCACCCCAAACGGTGGAGAAAATTTGGAAAATAAATGCAACAAGCACATCATCGGGAAGTTCAGTCCTGTGTCCTGTTCAACTCTCCTTAAATAATCATTAATCATTGCCATTATTTATACAAATCATGTACAAATTCTGTGCTCACAGTATGAAAAGAAGCAATCAACATGGATTTGTCCAACACAGGATTAAGGGAAATGCAAGGACATAACACTGAGCGGCCTAACACATAAAGACAGATTACAGAATCAGGTGAAACACTGCCTCAGAGCATGCCAATATATTATTATCAAGTGTAATATGCAAAATGTAGAAACTCCCCGCAGCCATCAGTTCTTATCTGTGCGTAATTACCTGTAAAAAAAGATCTACATACTTTTGAGGCTTTGAAGGCACTGGCATTCTCCATGACCGACACCTCCTAATAAACATGCATGATCAGTAACAGTTCTGCTTTCTTAGCACTGATCTTTTAGAAATATCTGCAGACACAAAAGCTGTAATAGATAATAAAGTATACCCCGTGGAGTATTACAAGGCAGTACATTCATTAAGTAGTTCTTATGACACCATAAATGTTTTAGGCAGAAGACGTGAACATAAAATTACAGGCTTCCTAATACTCCAATGGAGACCACTTTACTTTTATATAATGTAAACCTGCCTTTCTTTAAAAATAAACAAAACCAAACACACGCACATAACCCAAAGCATTTTTTTAAAAATTATCAATACAAAGTGAACACAAGCCTTTGGAATGATAGTAAAAATGTCACACCTCATTATAGTTTTTCCATGGTGCTGTACAATATTTAAAGCATCATCCATCATTGATGTCACATTACAAAATAATGTAACAGTCTCATGGAAACATAAAGGGAGGGAGGATTAGGAATCTGTTAAGTTTGAACAGGCATCCATGTTAAGAGAATGGCTTCAAAGGACTTCCTTGAAATTACTATTTACTTACTTACTTACTTACTTACTAACTTACTTATATACCACCCTGCCATAAAATATCAGGGTGGTGTACAGCAATAAATTTAATAATATTTTATTAATTTTCCAAAAATAACAAAAATAAACACAAAAACACAGAAACAAAACAAAACAAAACAGGTTGACTTCCCTCTAGTCCCTTACTTGGTTCCATTATTTATCAATGTACCGCATGTCCATTGCTAAGTTTAAACCCATTTGTATTACCTATAATCCATTCATAACAAAATTACAAGTAATTTTAAAACCCTGCTAATGTATTAACTTGAGTACAGTGCTCCTGTATATATGCAATAAACATCTTCCATTCTTCCTTAAATTTGTTGTCGTCTCTTCCTCTTAGTTTCATTGTCAATTTTGCCATTTCAGTATATTCCTTTAGATGGTGTACAGCAATATAAAAACATTTGTTTAAAAGAAAAATCATTAAAAGCAGTGCAAAACAATCACTAAAATAGCTGGCTACACAAAAAAATGTTAAGCAGTTGCACAGGCATATCATTATTAAAAAGTCTTCAAGAGATTCCTACAGTACTACATTCCAAACATCATAGTTACGTATCACTTCCAACAAATGTTTTTCATGCAGATAGCTTACTTATTCAGCGATGAGTCATCAAATGCAGAATGATGAGAGATTATGCCCACCTTTTGATGCTGTCAGCCTTGATAGGAATGATCAGTGAAAGGATGCTGTCCTCAGCCCATTGTCCCTGTTTGGTGCTTGTCAAAACTTTCATTATGGACTGTCTGTATCATGTACCCATCTCCCAAAACTGGAGGGATTTGTTCCTGCTAGAAGAGTGCTAAATGGATTCTGCTGACTCAATAAATGTGCACATTAAGTGATTGGGGGGGGGGGCATAAATCATCTTTTGCTGCGAGTAGGACCCAATCCCATGAGGTGGATCACTCAGGGAAAGTGTGTTTCATTACCCCTTTGCCTTTGTTGATCAGAGCTGCAGTGTTTCCACACTAGCTTCCTTGGAACTCTGATGTTGTTGTTTTTAAGTGTGATCTTTCTCCTATGCAAATAACAGATTTCACATCACACGTACACAATCACCAGGAGGAAGTGTCATTTATTTTTCAATATATATACTCTGCAACGGGTTTGGGTCTCGACAACACTGCTGTTGCAGCTTTTTGAACTCCCATCAAATCAAATTGCCTGCAGCAAACTGAAGACAGATGATATAATACATAAAAAGAAGTCAGCCTAGGAAGATGTTACAAAACCAACATCATAAACAGGATCATGGTTTGATTATTTATAGCTGTGTAGATAGAGCAGAGCAAAAAAATTCTCTGAAGACAACCTTTTCTGACAAAATTTTAGGAGACTTCTCTATTTTCCCACCTCCTTAGAAAAAGAAGGCCTCTTTCTAAAAGTATCCACCATGTTTGTGGTGGCTGCCATTTCCCCCTTTTCCACACAGCGCCTTGGGATGGCACAAGGGACAGGGGCATTGCAGCGAAGGCAAAAGAGTGGCACGGCTGCCGACTCCCTTGTTGTTGTAACCCTGTGCAGCAGCAGTAATAAAAAGAAGCACAACAAAAGAAACCCTTTTAAAAAGCAAGATGCTCTTGCCACTGCTTATGGTGATCCTCACTACCAAAAAAAGTATTAGAGAATTTCTCCTCCCACTGAGAAAATTGCTGAAATTCTGCTCCCTCCCTCCGCTCCATGATTTCTCCGTCTGCAGTAAGGGTGGAGAATTTTGTGAAGCTATTTGCACACAGCTCTAAAGGTAGGGCTCACATGCAAGGTAATATACCAACCAATTATTATGTCAGAGTAGTTGGAATTGCAGCCTGGTATTTATATAGGAATATATCCTATTAATTAAATTTCTCACCCTGAAGCAAAAGTGTGGGGGTTGCTCACAAAACACTGGCTTATTCCTATTGAAAACATTGGAACAGCACCAACATCTTAGGATAGGACTTGGATGAAGAAAAAGTACCATCTCAGTCGACCATTTGCTGTGAAGCAGGACCACCCACAAACTGCATGGACCGATTTACACAATCCAGCCTATAGTACCATTGAGAAGGTGTAATGTAGAAGAGGCCTGCAAAGAACATCAGATTATTCAATCAAAGAAGACAACCCACAGCAACAAAAGGAAATATTTTGAAACACAGGAGTGTTGATTGTTGATCTGTTTATTTGGCACTTCAAGGATTGTCTAATAAAATACCTGGATGCATTTTGCAGCTAGTGTACATGATCCTGAATGGGCCACATCCTAAACAGATCTGGAAATTAAGTGTGACGTCTCTCTCTGCCAGCATAGTATAAGGAAATCACAAGAATTCAATATCTGGGTTGCGTTTTGCAGCTGAGCTTTTCGTTTCTGGTATACAATGGTCTTATTGAGATTATTTACTCAGGAACACTCCCAGCATGTGAGTTGGGTTGCACAGAATGGCAGCTGTCTACAGTAGTGTCCATAGCTACAGTGTGAACATCTACAGGGGCATCTATAGTTTTACACACCAAGGCTTCCATGCAATATGGAAACCTGTGCGGTCGCAGTTCCAGATTACTCAGAAGCTTCCATGCACACAGCTGTATGAAGGGGTTGTCCTTGTAAGAACATAAGAAGAGCTGCTGGATCAGGCCAATAGCCCATCGAGTCCAGCATCCTGTTCTCGCAGTGGCCAACAGGACCTGAGCACAAGAACACTCCCTCCTCCTGTGGTTTCAATCAACTGGTATTCAGAAGCGTTGCTGACTCCAGGTTGGGTGGCAAAGCATAGCCATCATGGCTAACAGCTCTTGATAGCCCTCTCTTCCATGAATTTGTCTAGTCCTCTTTTAAAGCCATCTAGACTGGTGGCCATGACTGCCTGTTATGGAAGTGAGTTTCATAATTTAATAATGTGCTGTGTGAAGAAGCACTTCCTTGCAGATTTTCACAGTGCACACACACAAGCACAGCCCCACTCACACCATGGGAGAAAACATGGGGCTTTTGGTTCAGCCTTTGGCACACATTCAACTGAAGTGTAGCTGGAATATCTGAAAGCAAAATATGTGCTGAGAGAATTAAGTTGATTCCAAATATTGAACCATCGAGAGAGGGAGAGATCAGTAAAATTATATAGTATAAATTGCAGCCCTGAGTAGCAGCCTGTGGTTTTGCACACAAATGAAGCAACAGGAGCATCACATTGATGAAGGACTCTATTGCCGATTCATCAAGGCTTTGCTTTTTAGCTGCTACCTTGCGGTATGACATGATAAATAAGGCTCCTGCAACATGCTTAGCTTACTGATATGCAGCTCTGCAGAGGCAGAGCTGGGCAGCCGTACAGCTCACCTTTAAGTAATTTCTCTTATCTGATGCTCATTCAGAGATGGTATTACTGAACCTCTGAAAAACAAAAACATTTCTGTTGTTTCTCTGCAGAAGTAAGTGAAATGTGCAAAATGTATCACATGCTATCGATGGTCCTCACAACATTTCTTAGGCTGAGTAGATTTATGACTCAAGTCATGGTGACAGGTACACACCAAGGATGAAGACTCCCTACCACCAGTAACCAATTAAATGGCAGATAAAGAAGTTGAAGAAAGGGGAGAGTAATAGAGAATGGAAGTGATAGTGGAAGCATGGTAGAGAGAAGAAACTTGCAGAGTTGGGAAAAAGGATGGCCACATGCACTAGAGCAAGCGTAGGGAACCTTTGGCTGCCAAGCTGCAGATTACACTAGAGCAGTTGTGAGGAGCACCCTTTGGCCCTCTGGATGTTTCTGAACTACAACTCCCATCATCACTGCCTATTGGTCATGTTTGCTGGGGCTGATGGGAGTAGTAGTTCAATGATATCAGGAGAACCAAACATTCCTCACACCTGCTTTAGAGTAATCTGTTGCTGTAGCTTGACAGTGTTGCCCAGGCTTTATTTCGTAACCTCAGCATTTAACAGTTGCTTTAACTTGATACCAAAGAAGAGAAAATTCATAGTGGACTTTAGTCAACCAACTTATACACAGTTCCCTTCTCAGCACACGAAGTGGAACACTCCCTGAATGATCCTTTGACGTGTGCACTCTGAAGTTTATTCATATATACAAGGGCTTTGCAAAACCAAATAGATTCTTTCTCCACTGGCCATGACCTCCTGTCAGGGTTTTATTTCTGAAGAGTTCCCTGTGCTGCACCTTTCACTTATTTATTTATCTTCCAGTCTTTGAAGCTAGTATTTCTTGAGGGACAAGTGACAACAGGCACTGAAGCCGAAAGCGATGGCTGCATAGGATGGGAAACAACTCAAGCCTGTAATTAATTTTCTTTCTTTAAATCCCCATCAATAATATTAAGCTGGAAGAGTGTGACAAGGTGGAGCTATCTTGCAGCTCATTTCTGGTCACAAAGGTTACAATAGCATTTGTTTGCTTTGCGAGGAGGGGTTTGGGTGCAGGGAACAGACCATGATGCAGAACATTGAGCAAGGCAGAACCTCAAAAGCCTCTTGCTTCAAGTCATCTTGACAGGATGTACCATACATTACAATGGCAGAAATAATCTACTAGCTCTGAACTTTAACTTAGCAGGAACTCCATAGCATGGTACGTGTGTCTACAAAGAAAAGCTGCATTGCTCAGGAGACAGATGGCATCAAAGAAGCTAGATAAAAAAGGAAGTTTCCACCCATCAAAGGTACATGTTACTCTTCTGAGTCTGCCAATTATATTTCCCTACTTAATATAGTCCTCATTTAGTCATACATCTGTGTGTTCTCTCCACTAAAAACCCTGGAAATTCTAGCCAAAACCTCTATAAAATATGCAAAGCAAGCAAAATGTTATATTTCTTATTCTGATAATAATAATAATAATCCCAGTTACGCATATAATCCATTATAAAGTACAGGTTTGTCAAGTCCCTGCTCCAAGAGGCTTATACAGTTCCAAATAAAGGTAAAGGTAAAGGTACCCCTGCCCGTACGGGCCAGTCTTGACAGACTCTGGGGTTGTGCGCCCATCTCACTTAAGAGGCCAGGGGCCAGCGCTGTCCGGAGACACTTCCGGGTCACGTGGCCAGCGTGACATCGCTGCTCTGGCCAGAGCCAGAGCCAGAGCCAGAGCTGCACACGGAAACGCCGTTTACCTTCCCGCTGGTAAGCGGTCCCTATTTATCTACTTGCACCCGGAGGTGCTTTCGAACTGCTAGGTTGGCAGGCGCTGGGACCGAGCAGCGGGAGCGCACCCCGCCGCAGGGATTCGAACTGCCGACCTTTCGATCGGCAAGCCCTAGGCGCTGAGGCTTTAACCCACAGCGCCACCTGCGTCCCACAGTTCCAAATAATCACAAGTAAACCAGAGGAAGGTGAGGGAAATGGAGGGAGAGGTCAACAGGGGAAGGATAGGTTGTTAGTTTGGCAAGGAATGGGTGCAAGGGGGTTGTTTAAAAAACTTCATAGAAATGTTTTGAGGGAGGTCTCAGTGGAGGTCAGAGCAGTGCTCTCACACAGGAGTTCAAACTACAAGAGGCAGCAAAGGAGAATAGGAGAGTCATTTCAGTGAAATAAAAGAAAACAACATGCATGGCATTATGACATGGGCAGAGCCAAGGAAGTATACATGACATTAAAGCCTAGCCTACTGGCAACCTTGTTCAGAAACCCTTGTTGCCTCCAAGATTTCTGCATTCGTTCATCTCATGCATTTTCAAGCATACTTCCTGAACAATAAGAGCAAAGAAGAAGAAAGCAGAGATTCTGGGATCAACACCAGAAGGTGTTGCAGGTTTTTGGCACTTCGGTGGAATTGCGGCATATGCCTGTGTCCTGCTTTTAGTTCTCATTTTCTCATTCCACTGCTGATTTCCAAAGTTAAACATGAAAAATGGCTATGCAGTTATTCAAACATCATTTAAACAAAGCACACTGTGGGGAAAATAAGTAAAACTGGCATAAATTGCACTGATTTGCATAATTTATTCCAAGTGCTGAATTTTTGAGTTTTAAGTACAAAATTTAGATTTTGCATGTGCTGAGTATGAAGAAACATGTTTGAGACTCCCCCCTCCCCCATTGGTTCAGTGTGACCTCAGGGCAGAATTGAGGAATTGTTTCACAATGACAATAGAATCCAGCTCATAATATAAAAGTTAGTGGTCTAGTTACACACTTAGCCTGCAATCCTATCTGTGAATAAGCACCACTGAAGTCAGTGGGACCAACTTCTGAGTAGACATGGTTGGGACTGCAGCTTTTAGCCATGCTTAGTATAGCTCTATTGAAATAAATGGGAATTCGGTTAGTCCTGCCTAACCTGCATCCCATTCATTTCAATGGGTCTACCCTAAGCAAAGTGAAGTCTGGATCCCACCCAAGAGCTATTTAATTTTCATGGCCATGTGCCACAATTTCCAGTACTCAGCTATTAAAGAAGAGAAGCTGTAAATTAGCTTTTCTGCGATTTGCTCTCCTGGCATGTAATAGAATTCATCATTTAACTGAAACTACCTGCATAGCTGAAAGGCAACTGAAACTTAGGGGAAGTATCATTACGAACACCTAAGTTTCTGTCAGAAGGCTACACTTTATCTCAGAGAAACAAATATCCAGTGCTTTGCCAGCTGTGAAGGAAATTATTATGCCACTATTATAAATAAGAGCTGCTCCATGCATGCTAAGATTACTAATCACAGCCTGTTGCATTGTCTAGCAAAAAAATAATAATAATGTGCCACTGGAGTTAGCTGATGTTCCAATAACATTTTTTGTTCTGGGCTCCTGCCATTCTTATTTTTATCATGTATAAATAGAGATTTTAAAAGGCTTTTGCTTTTAATTTTTTTTATTTTGAAAAATCCACCTGAACAGTGGGGAAATCAGTCTTTCCACCGAGTGCATGGGCTGTGATTTTGGCTCAGATCTCTCTGTAGCTCCCATGCTGCCTGCTCCGAAACAGATGTGGAAGTGTTGTGTCTTTGCTGCCACTCTGGCAACTGCTCAAGAAAGAAAAGGTACAAAAGAACTCCATGACCTACAGAGATGGGTCAGCCGCTACAACATGTATTAATCCTAATCCTGCACAGCCTGAATACAGTTCAAAATGTTTCTTTCTGTCTGTGAAGCAGCAAACTGATTGTGCGGCATCGGTAGCAAACATAGGGGAATGAGTGAGAAAGTTTATGAAGAGCTTACATCCCTAAGAAGGCCCCTTCTACATGAGAAGGCCTGTTAAGGCAGGATATGTTGTCCTACACTACATGTAAGGAAAATAGAGCTTTCCCATTTTTACCTGTGTCTCTTGAAATCCTTGTTTGTGTCGGTTACTTTCACAGGAAGAATGGATAAAGGTCTAAGGAAAGACCTTCTCCAGATCCTACTATCACCAAAGGTGAGCTGGGTGGTGACTGAAGATATGGCGTTATCTGTGTTGACACCCTGGACTCAGCTACATCAGTAAAGAAAAAGTGTTTTATATGTGTTATAACACTGTGACACCAGACGGTGCTGTGGAGTTCCGTCTTTCGCCAGTGTGATTTCCCACTTTGAGGTTTCCAACACGTTTTCCTAACACACTTTTTTGATGTGTCTAGATCCAGCCCCTGGCTTTGGAACTCTTCCTGAACCCTGGTGCTGAATCTGTTGTCTATTCAGTGCCAGGTGAGAAACCAGTTGTCATGCTTCTGCTCCCAATTTCCACAGGCTTTTTAGATAAGTTGGTTAGGTTGCTGGTGTGTGTGTGTGTGTAAGGTGCTCTGAGAATTTGCATTGGAGAGTAAAGTACTGTATAAATTTGTGTAAGTGAGTGTTTGCCCCCATCTATGTATCTCCTCAGACCACACATACTGTATTTGAGATTACATTTGTCAATGTCTTTATATACAATATGGATGAAGGAACTGAGTGGCTGCTCATCAAATTTGCAGATGACACCAAACTGGGAGGCCATCTGTCAGGGATGTTTAGTTGAGAGTCCTGCATTGCAGGAGGTTAGATGAAAGGAGCCTCATTGTCCCTTCCAACTCTATAATTCTACATTTCTATGACTCTACACATGATACTCACTTGAGCAAGTAAGTCCAATTCAACTCACTAAAATCTACTTCTGAGTTGACATGCATAGTACTGCTCTGTAAGTATCATTATGTTTCCTCTGTTAGGCATTGTGTGGCTTCTAAGGTCATGAAAGCTAATGAATTACCTACTGAACTGGCATATGAACACATTTTGATTGACTTTGTAACACTGACTATTTTTCACAGCAAGCAGCTGATTATTATTTTTTATTAGGAAACCCTTTCAATTGGATGTTTTACATTTAACTAATTTATAACTTTGATTTATAGCCCTCGTGGCGGGTTCACCTGAACATGTAATGATCATCACAGCTGAACATTGCCCATGAATAAAATGGAAGACAATTAATGTAGACAATTTGTACTCCTTCCACAAAGCATGAGTAGGGTGCATTAAAATTATGTCTGCTGTCTGTTCTGATGAGAAGATTAATTAATTTATATAGGCCTAATCATTATCTCTCTTTATCCTCTTTCCCCCTTATTATTCAACAGCAGCTTTGGTTGATACAAGAATATGATGAAAAGTTCATCTTTTCCAAAGAATGTACAGAGGTGTCATGCAAACCACAAGTCAAATTGGGGTGTCTCAGAACACTCCAAGACAATGTATGATCTCTATGAGATCCTTGGAGTCAAAGGGGAGACTCCCCTGAAAGTCTTATCAGATGTGTCAACTCAGCTGGAATGATTGCAGTTTTGGAGTGCGACCGCATGCTGAATGTAAGTCATATTCATCAAATTTGTCTGTTAAGCAAAAGGACAAAGAGTTGTATCCAACTAAGTCATACTCTGAGTAGACTGAGAATTACTTGGATTCAAGATACTTTTGGTGCTATTTCTGTGCCACATGCCTTATGACTCACTGTTCATAATATCTCCTGCAGATTTTGTAAAATAATGACAGAGAAGCCTGAAGTGTTGTGGGAGAGGGAAGAGGCCTTGCTTAACATTGTGCAACCCTTACAACTACTGATCTCAAAATTACATATTTTCTAGCTTTAAACTATTCAATGGTGTTGCCAAGAACTGCTTTCCTCAATGTTAGGAATAATAAATCAAAACTCCCCCTTGCAGCATCACATGGCAATTCAAGGAGCTGCTTCTGGGCTTGAAGCATTTGCACAGAGAACCTCGTGCTGTTAAGTGCATGTTCGGAGCTTTGAAAATACAACTGGGCTGCAGAGAAGATCTCTTGGCCGCCACTTTTCACTTAATTAAACCAAACACAACTCCCACCACAGTACATCTGATTGCCCTGCTGCCTGTGTAAGGGGCGGAGAGAATGCTTTTCTGGTGAGGAGCAAATACTTTGGCAGAAATAGTGGGTCAGTTTTAGTGTCTAGAAGCTGCTGGGGAAGAGGGACTGTGAGCAACATCACAGACTGTGAGCGAAGCTCCTTTGTTATTCCTGCTATAGGATGATGCATGTTTTTAAAGTACTCTTGTATTTATAGTATTAAACTGTGTTGTTTTTTGTTTGTTACTATATTTGCTATTGTTCTACTATGTTATTATGAAATTGTTATGTTATTATTATGCTATATTATTGTGAAATTGGTTTTGTAGTGTTTGTTTGAAATGTATTCCTGCTTTCATTCATGTACAGTGGTACCTCGGAAGTCGAACAGAATCCGTTCTGGAAGTCTGTTCGGCTTCCAAATTTTCAGAAACCAAGGCACGGCTTCCGATTGGCTGCAGGAAGCTCCTGCAGCCAATTAGAAGCTGTGGAAGCCCCGTCAGATGTTCGGCTTCCAAAGTACGTTCACAAACCAGAACACTCCCTTCCAGGTTTGCGACATTTGGGAGCCAAAATGGACAGGTACCAAGGCGTTTGACAACCAAGGTACGACTGTAAGCATGATTGTGTTGTGGGTAAGCTGCATACAAATAAAATGAATGAATGAGATGGAAGAATGTGCATCTTTTCCAAACCCCTATACGGCCTGCAAAGAGCAGCAGTAATGCTTACCTCTTTGTTTGATTGATCACTCTTGGTGATATTCCTCTAGCATTACCAGACAATACACAATTCTTGTGTATACAAAGGTTTTCTGAAAATCACAGTGGTTTGTGGTTTATTTCTGCAGTCACTGTTTATTTCAAATATATACGGGTGGGATTTTGTATATTTAAACCTTGTTGCCAGCATTTCTTTTTCTCTTTGAGCATGATTTTGCTGGGTAGTTGCCAGTGTTTTGGAAGCATATGCAACAGGTGTGCTTTCTGCAATAATACAGCACTTAATTTCAGAGAACTGGCATCTAGTAGTACAGTCATTGGTCCTTCCACATTGTTATGCATGAACACAGGTGTTTTTATTAGTAATTCCGTAATTCATTCAAATGTTTAAATGCCATTTTATGGATTGGAATCCAGCAGATCTTAACTTCTTGGGCCAAAAATGCAGCAAAACACCATATGTTTCCTCAACAAGATGCCTTCAAGAAGGCACGTCCCAAAAGAGAATGTCATAACACCACACAATTTTTCACAACAGCACATTGTATGCATTTTTAATCTAGCTAATACAGAAGTCCATTATTAATCACTGAGCATGATTAATAAGAAAGAAAGTCTTCCTGCCTCTGCTACCCATGGACAGAGTGACAAGACTTCTCCCCAAGCCATGTCTGTAACTTCATTCTATGAGACTATTCCTCTTTCAGACAGATCATGTCCAGCAGTTTTTCTGATACAGGTGCATATACCATATGCAGCATGAATACAGGGCCACATATAGTGAACTGAGACTATAACTGACGAGACCCACAAATGTCCTCTCTACTGCTGAGTTCTCTCCTTGGCCCTCACCCACTGATTCACTCATCTCTTTCCAATGTTACTTTCATACTCCGTCTGGTGGCTGAAGGAATCAGCACATTCTCCCTCAAAGTTCCAAGTCTGCTTTTTCTTTGGAGCCCCATCCTTTTGGAAATCTTATTCTGAAGAAGCGAGTTAGCGCCCCTCTCCAAGGCACTCTGGAACATTATTTATTTTATTTTGACAATTTAATTGTGGTTGTAAGCAGTGTAGAGCAAGCTCAAAAATGCAAGGGAGATCACACCACATTTTCCTGTGAGTGCTGGGTGGATTCCTGCCATAGTCTGATCATTTTATGTATTCAATAAACATTTGCCACATGTTATAAAAGGAATATGGATTGTGTTTGCCCTTTGCTGCTCTCACCTGTTATGTTAGTTTCTCAGCCAATGCTATTGACCATACTCTGTTATACCAAGAATCTATGTTCAGCCCATCGCAGAAAAAGAAGTGCCGGAACTCAACATGAACTCCTTCCTTGTTCTCTTATAATGGCAATGGCACCCACCTGAGAGGTGCTGGAATTGAGTTCCAGTGAGCTCTGGCTGAAAAGAAGTTCTGCCTTCATGTGCATGAGCAGGAATCTAGCATCTCCCCACCCCCCTGCCCCAGGCCAGATGCAACAATGCTGAAAGACACAGCATTGTGTGGATGGTAGGGGCAGACTTCTTCCTGGTTCTCCCTTAAGCAGATTGCTTACTTACTTTTCCCAACCGCATGGCCAGGTCAGACTTGACTGCCTTTAGACCACTGCTCCTGCTTTTCTGTTACAGCTGAACCTGCAGCTTCTTGTTCCTTCTCTTCCAGCCTTCACTTTGTGTGTGATATTTCTCTCCTTAAACTTTTTATGGCATCATTTTTACATACTAATAGCATACACTATATTACTGGAAAATGTACTATTCAAGTGCTGGTCCTTGTTGTTGTTGTTTAGTTGTGTCTGACTCTTCGTGACCCCATGGACTAGAGCAAGCCAGGCACTCCTGTCTTCCACTGCCTCCCGCAGTTTGGTCAAACTCATGCTGGTAGCTTCGAGAACACTATCCAACCATCTCGTCCAATGTCATCCCCTTCTCCTTGTGCTCTCCATCTTTCCCAGCATCAGGGTCTTTTCCAGGGAGTCTTCCCTTCTCATGAGGTGGCCAGAGTATTGGAGCCTCAGCTTCAGGATCTGTCCTTCCAGTGAGCACTCAGGGCTGATTTCCTTCAGAATGGATAGGTTTGATCTCCTTGCAGTCCATGGGACTCTCAAGAGTATCCTCCAGCACCATAATTCAAAAGCATCAATTCTTCGGTGATCAGCCTTCTTTATGGTCCAGCTCTCACTTCCATACATCACTACTGGGAAAACCATAGCTTTAACTATACGGACCTTTGTCGGCAAGGTGATGTCTCTGCTTTTTAAGATGCTGTCTAGGTTTGTCATTGCTTTTCTCCCAAGGAGAAGGCATCTTTTAATTTCGTGGCTGCTGTCACCATCTGCAGTGATTATGGAGCCCAAGAAAGTAAAATCTCTCACTGCCTCCATTTCTTCCCCTTCTATTTGCGAGGAGGTGATGGGACCAGTGCCATGATCTTCATTTTTTTGATGTTGAGCTTCAGACCATATTTTGCACTCTCCTCTTTCACCCTCATTTAAAGGTTCTTTCATTCCTCCTCACTTTCTGCCATCAAGGTTGTGTCATCTGCATATCTGAGGTTATATTTCTTCCAGCAATCTTAATTCTGGCTAGGGATTCATCCAGCCCAGCCTTTCGCATGATGAATTCTGATGAATTCTGCATATAAGTTAAAAGAACAGTATACATCCCAATCCCAAAGAAGGGCAGTGCCAAAGAACGCTCCAACTACTGCACAATTGCACTCATTTCACACGCTAGCAAGGTTATGCTTAAAATTCTACAAGGAAGGCTCAAGCAGTATGTGGACCGAGAACTCCTAGAAGTGCAAGCTGGATTTAGAAGAGGCAGAGGAACCAGAGACCAAATTGCAAACATGTGCTGGATTATGGAGAAAGCTAGAGAGTTCCAGAAAAACATCTACTTCTGCTTCATTGACTATGCAAAGCCTTTGACTGTGTCGACCACAGCAAACTATGGCAAGTTCTTAAAGAAATGGGAGTGCCTGATCACCTCATCTGTCTCCTGAGAAATCTCTATGTGGGACAAGAAGCTACAGGTGGAACTGGATATGGCACAATTGATTGGTTCAAAATTGGGAAAGGAGTACGACAAGGCTGTATATTGTCTCCCTGCTTATTTAGCTTATATGCAGAATTCATCATGTGAAAGGCTGGTCTGTGCACAGGAAGTGGGGGCATAGGCAGAGAACCCCAAGTTTGAAAAATTATCAAAAACTATTTAGGGGAAAATACTAAAGGGATTAGTCCCTAAGTAGCCAAGTTAAGGCTGGGTGTGCTCACTGGGCATGGAAAATTGGAAAACCAAGGGGGAAGGATGGCTGATGACATGGCTGCTTGGATCCCTGAACAGAAGTGCTCCACACCACAGCATTCGATGACACTTGTATATTTGCACAATACCAGATGCTCCAAGTATCCCTATTTTCCAGGGACGTCCCTGATTTAGAAGCCATCCTGGTTTCTGATTTGATCCTGGAATGTCCCACTTTTCCTTAAGATGTCCCTATTTTCATTGGAGAAATGTTGGAGGGTGTGGAGTTATTCGACCCCCGAGCCATCTAAAGGCAATCCTGTATAGGGAAGTTTTTAAAATGTTTTCTTATGTTTTTATATATGTTGGAAGCTGCCCAGAGTGGCTGGGGCAACCCAGTAAGATGTGTGGGGTATAAATAGTAAAATTATCATTATAGAATGGGACGTCCCTATTTACTTTGGAGAAATGTTGGAGGGTATGCAGCATCCTGGCAGTATTGCATCAGCTTCTGGGCCTCATTAGTTATTGTGTACTTTGCTGAATGATACATACTTACAAAGTTTTCCCCCCTGTTTATTATGCCAAGGCCTCTATTGTTGTTGTTGTTTGAAATACAGTACTAAAATTAATCTATTTTTGTTGACTAGGGTACTACTAACTAACAAATAAAAACACAATTCTTCAAACATTACTCAACTTTTATTAAGAACATTCTTAAATGAAGCTTTGAATCCTGTCATTAACTGTCAAGGGGAAGGGAACTGGAACGGGGCGTCCCTACTTTCATCGGAGAAATGTTGGGGGGTATGCAATACACTATAAATTAAACACCATCCTGTGAACAGGCCCATGCCCATGAGGTGTCTTTGTGCGCCACACAGAAGACAGGAAATGTAGTCGGTACAGAAGATAAATGGTGCCAAAGAGCAAGGAGAAATGACGAAAAACAGTTTCTAGGTAACAGCTGGCAACGAGAGGTAACAATAATGCTTCCACTCGGTTAGACATGAGACCTGTGAGTTCATCTCAGGACCCTTATTGTGTCTGTGGTATTCATACTATGCTGTGGTTTGGTTTCTGTTTTTTTTCTTTCCTTCTTATTTAAATGCACTATTGTTCAAGTCTTCCATGATCAAGACTGAGTGGGCAGATACAAGGTTGGAATGTCAATTTGAACAAAGTGACTGCAGACCTTGTCACTGTGCTCAGCGTGTATTATATTTGGAAAGTGCCTTAACAAACACTTTACCTTTTCCAGCAGAAGTATGTGTACAACATTCCGGTTAAAATGCTGACAGGTCTATGAAAATAGATGGTTCTCTGTGCCTGTTTCCTCCCTAATGCATTTGTACCTCTCAGGAAGTACCCAAGTGGTGCAACCTTGGGGTTTTATGTAACTTTTTCATAGTGCTTTGCAATTTTCGAACCACAGCAGCTGAGTGACTTGTTATTATCCCATAGGCTGTCTGCTCTCACTCCCCAAACTGAGCAAGTTTTATGTAACAAGGTAGTGAAATTAGAAACATGATTAGAAAATGTGGCTACATTATCTCAGAGACACATTTATTGCTTCAGCTTTTCTGGTCCCAGGGGAGGGGACCGTGATTACTATCTATTACTAGTGAAGTTACATTTGGGAATAACGGTGGTATGAATAGGTTAGCTCACCTTGTTATAGCAGAGGTTTCAGTACAAAAGGCATGTGTCAGATTTCCTTCATGGTACTGTTGAGCTGACTGTAAGGCAGTGGTGGCAGCAAGCAGCCTGGGAGGTTGCTGAAAATAAAAGGCATCAATGGGATGATGGGGAAAGGCACTTTTCTAGGGAAATACATTTTTTGTACATTATGTTTATGGCAAACCACCTTTTGTAAGCTCTATTTTTGTTTGTGGGCCAACTTAAGACCAGCCTCACACTCAGCAGAATGTGACTAAAGTGGGAAAATAGACTAATAGACCATACCACTTTAGACTGAAAAAAGTGGGTCACATTGTTGAAGGCTCATCTGTGTGGGAAAAGTCTCTGGGAAATGAACATGACTGGGGAGAGGCTGATCTAAAATCATTCTCTCTAGGGTATTAAAAAAAATTCTATCCCACATAGTGAAACATTCAGAAATATAATTTTTCATCTGCAGCATAAAGTGGTACAGTCCATTCCACCATTTTAGGCCTCTTAGAATCCCCCCCACCTCCACTGTATGTGTAGACTAGGTCTTTAGTTGCTGACCATTGTCATGCAGAGACAAGTATGTTCACTTATGTTACAAATAGGGAGGGGGAGAAAGTCAATTCAGTTTGCAAAAACAAAATAAAAAATGTGTATGTTAAAAAAAAAAAGTGGCATGCAATTTTGCCTTAGGAGAAATTTGCACTAAAATGTGGATGGATTTTCATGATGGCCTTTTCTTTAAGTGCAACCTGATGAGGAAACTGAACTTATGAGGAACCAAGAAATATTGAAATTGACAGTTTCCCCCCATCCCTAATAACTGAAGTTAAACAAAGCTGTCTTCATACCAAAGGCATAGTTAGCCAAATAGCTGAGCACACCACAAGTATACAGACATTTGTGTGCCCTCTCATGTTATCCTGACAGACCACAAACTATTATTATGTCACAAAAAGGCTGGAAAACAAAACATGATTTTCACATGCTATACAGAATAAATTGTAAAAGAGGGGGCGTGCCCTGTCTCAAAGTAATGCTGAAGAAGTGAACTTAGGACTCAGTTTGACCCACAGGAGCAAGTTTTTACACAAATGGCTCTTCCTTTTCGCAGGTATGTATCAGCTTGTAGAGTGTTACCAACACCCCATAATTAAGGAACCAGACATGTTGAAGGTTAAGAGCAAAAAAAAAATGTCACTGGAGACTTTTAAAAGTTTTCTCAGGCCTAACATTTTAACATAATTTAATATCCAGTCTGTATTTCTTAATTATCATTTTATTCCTTTATGTCAGGAGTCGTCAACCTTCTAGTGCCAATAGGCATATTTGGAATTTTGAGAGAGTGCTGCGATTGTCAGTCTTCTGTGGGGCCATGGCATAACATAAAATGGCCTCCACAACTGAAAAAGCAGAAAGGACATGCAGGTCTTCAAAATGATGCAGGCATACTCCCATCCCCACCCTAATAATGGGGGGGGGCACATTAACCACCACCATCCTCACTCAGAGGCAGAAATTCTTTGCATCTCTCTTTTATTCAGAACAGGAAAAAGATAGTCGTCCAGTCCTGGCATCCAAAAAATATGGCTGTGTTTAAGGGGGTGTGTTCAATATAGGAGAGATTGAGCCAATGCAGACAGGATCTGAGAAGGAAAATCAAATGAGCTCTAATTTATTGTGGATTTTTGAGGGGATACTTTGTGGGCACTGTAGGACGTAATAGTGGGCACACTGGTACTCATGAGCAGTATATTGGCAATCCCTGCCTTAGATGGGCAGCAACTTATTACATGCTTTTTTATATCTTTCATCCTCAACAGGAGCACAGACTGGCTGACAACACAGCATGTACAATATACCATAAATAATAGAGTATATAAAAACAGTCTAATATCAAATCACAAATCTGCAGCAATGTACAATCAACATCATCTGCTCCAGAACCAACACCAACTAAAGCCTGAAGGCTTTAGATAAATAAATATGTTTTTGGTTTATCAGTTTTAGCTGTTGGAGATTGCTCTGCTGCTAGTAGATTGGCTGCTTTGCTTTGTTGATTTTACTAGAGAATTACTGTTGAGTGGGCTTCTCTTGGTTTTGTTGAGCTGTAATATCATTGCTTTAATTTTGTGGCTTTATGTTGCCTAGAGAAATGCTTTTATTAGGAGACTAATAAATGGATGTAATAATAAACAAACAAACAACACATTCTTAGTTTCAGAATGAAGAAAATAATGTTGGGTGAAAATACCTGGAAAATGGAATTGCTCTGAGAAAAGATCAGAGTTGGGCTTCTGTCAGGAGAACATTCTTTTTTATATTTTATATCTTATGCTTTAATGCAATTCTTTTATAGCGTACAGTCGTACCTTGGAAGTCGAACGGAATCCGTTCTGGAAGTCCGTTCGACTTCCAAAACCTTCGGGAACCAAAGCATGGCTTCTGATTGGATGCAGGAAGCTCCTCCAGCCAATCAGAAGCCGTGAAAGCCCTGTCGGACATTTGGCTTCCAAAAATAGATTGCAAATCGGAACAATCACTTCTGGGTTTGTGGCGATCAGGAGCCAAAACGTTTGAGAATTAAGCTGTTCGAAAACCAAGGTACAAGTGTATTTAAATTACGGGTGTTTATACTTTATTGTCTCTGTAAAGACTTTTTATCCTTTGGAAATGGCTTAGAAACCTAATTTGGCATTAAGTTATCTATATATTAATAAATAACAATATGAGCATATTGTTTAGCTTTGGACAACTGTCAGTGATAATATCCCATGTAGCTCAATATCAGCTTTGTTTCCTTAAATGCAAGTCCAACTTTGGTGAATAAGGCTTTTTTCCAGAAAAGTTGCATACAGAATTGCAAATGGATGCTCCAATCTGATTGCCCCAAGGAGAGCATCCCAAGGTCCAAAGAAAGCATCAGATCTCCCTCTCTAAGGTCCACCTTCTTTGTTGACTTTATTTCCTTCCTTTCCTTCCAGAGGATCTCAGAATGGCAAACAAGTGATCAAACAATAAAAACATCCTTTCAAAAATCTTAAAAACAATTTCAATACTGTATAGATACAGACTAGCTCCACATTCACACCATACATTTAAAGCAACATAATACTACTTTAAACAGGCATGGAGTCACCCAAGGAATTCTGGAACCTGTGGAATGCTGGGAGTTGTTAGGAGATGCCTATTCACCTCTAAGAGCTGCAATTTCCAGGGTGGTGTAACAATCAGTCCCTCTTCACAGGCAACTTTGTAAACTATCAAAGTTGGCCTCTGGGGTGGAGAGAGAAAGATCTGGTCGGCCAAACAAAAGGTGTTCCGCATGCTCTGAGCGGGGAAAGAGTAGAGTTATGTTAAAAAATGACTATCACTCTAAAGCATGCAAAGTGATGGCCTGCTATTTTTATTTAGAAAAAAATAATCCGTAATATTTAATATTTGAAAAATACTTCATAATCATGAGCACTACCGGCTGTTTATGCATTCCTTTATTACTTATATAGTACAGCACACATCAGCTATGAATCTCAGCTCTGAAAGTTCAATATCTCAGCTCTTCAAAATTGCTTCAGGTTTTTACCCTAGATACAAATGGAGGCTGACAAATCTGATGAAAACTCTGTAAGCCAGACCATTTTAACCTATTAGTAGCTCTGCCTGCTTCAGAGAAAGGGGATCAAAAGATATCCCGAGGGGGAATGTGCGGAGCTGTGGATGCAGAATCCAGCTAGTCATATTCAGTAACATCAAGAGCTATACATTCCTATTCTCCCCCAAACCAGAGCAAATGAGGAGATGGGATGGCAAAGTCAGTGGATTCCAGCTATGCTGCCTTTGCAGATTTACCTCATTTACCCTTCAGATGAACATCTTTTGAGGAACAAAAGTAATTGTCATTCAAAATTAATGTTCATATTCATAGATTTATTATTTTCCAAGCCCATGCATCACACACATGAGTTTTATAAGTGTTTCACAAACAGGTGCACTGACTGGGAGGGGCAGCACCATGCAAATCTGGTAATAGATCCAAGCTAGATAGGAAACATAGGATCCATTTCAGTAATCTTTACCAAAGGGTTCCCCCTTTGCCACCACCAGGGGGCAAAGTCAAAATTGATTGGACTTAACCATCCAGAGTCCTTTATCTTTACCAAGGGGACTTGGAATAGGACCCCTTAAAATCGTAGGCCCATGCCAATTGGGTCCCCTGCCACTTCCTTCATTGTGGCCTGAGAAAGGTAAAATGTCTGAAGGGATTTTTAAAAAAAGAAAAAAAAATCATTAGCAGAAGACTGCAGAGTGCTGAGATCTAGTCAGAGGCTAAATCTCTATCTGGATTCCATTGTGCCACTATTTTGAATTCTGGTTTGGGCTTGCTGATATTGTGTAGTCCTATTCACAAAATAGGTGGGTGTGAGGGGGCATGTTCTGCTCCCCTTTCCCATTCCATTCCTCTTGCCAGTTCTGTCACCCTCCATGCACACCGACTAGCTGGATTCTGCAGAATGGAGCCTTCTGTATTCATAAAGGCTCCCTACAGGATGTAAAAACCTCACAATCACAAGGGAGTGTAGCAGGTTAACCATGGCTGATGTCCAGTACTTTTTTCTTGGGGGGAAGCAGGGGTATGCACACCCCTAAACATTTTGTGAATCTAAGTCTGGCCTTATTGAGGGACAGTATTTCAATATTAGTATGAAAATGAGAGTAACCCAAAACATTTTTAAAGAAAAAAGCACTGCTGATGTCTATCTCTATGGAGTTATGCCAGGACCAGGCACCAGACAGGGGCCTGTCTGAATCTCTTGTGAATTTCTTGTCAATTTTTGGTTGAGATTTTCCTTCTTAGGAAAACATTTGGATAGCTGGAGTAGCTAATAAGAGTTTGTGTGCATACCCTTAGCCAGTGGTATCTGGCATCCATTAGGACTGGTGGGGCACAAGGAGGCTGAGCCAACTAATTCTAGTTTTATCTTCCTCCCTGCTCAATTCTACAACTGAGACAAAGTGGAAAAAGCTGGCAGCAGTGGCATTTCTTGGATGGGTTGTAAGACGTAAGAAGGCAGGCATAGGAGGGGCTGCCTGGGGGCAGGCAGAAACTAGTGGGGCAATATCCATTTGCCCTAATGACCCAGCTGCCACCACACTTAACGCTTACCTGAGTTTTTGATAAGTACTTGTTGTTGTTTTTCTTTTAGTATAAGCCAAAGGAAGCCACTGCAAGAGTCTTCTGCTAAGCATCTGGAATATAAATGTAAAAGTAAACAAAAAAGATTAAATTGTATTAGCCAAGCTCCAGTACCATTAGCTTTTAATTATAGGATCCTGTTTTCTTCAATATAAAACAGAGCCTCTCTCTCAGATGGATAAATAGATAGGGTAAGGTGTGTGTGTTCGCACACAAAAACACACATACTGAAAGACTGTTCTTGGCTATCAGCAGTGTGTCGGTTAAATACTGCTAATTTGCAACGATCATTAAATAGTGATTTAGTAAGTGAGCATCAGTCATTTTTAACAGGTATCCTACCATGAGCTCCATCTGGACAAAATCAATATTTACTAAACTGTGGCATCTTACTCCATAGTTAGAGATACTACAGCTGTGTTCCTCTTCAATAATTCATCTTCTAAAATCTGCTCACTCTTCAAGTTTGCTGTGAAAATATCTCAAAATAAAGAAAATTATCTCATAAAATTGCAGGTACTGACAGTTATAAATAAATAAAAATGTCCTCAGTATGTGATGTAGATCCTTACACTGGGGGATGGGGGACGGACAGAAAGCCCTATGAACTCCTTGTGGTGAATCCATCTGTTTTAACTCCACAAAGTGCACCTTTTTATGCCCAGGTCCATCTGTGTGACTTTAATTCCACCTATTCACAGTGTGCTTGGTTGCACGCATGATCTTCTGACTGTGATCTGCCATGAAAGTTCCACCAGGACTATCCTTGTGGTTTTTCTGCCAGAAAATTTCAATCTGCCAGACTCTGATACCACAGTTCTTATAACTGTGGGGAAATATTGTGCTATCTTTATTGTGTCTGAGGAAATGGTTCCATGCCAGCTTTTGTGTCAAAAACATCAGTTAAAAAGATACCTATTGTAACTATTGCTATACTGTATGTACTGTATGTATGTGTGGTATTTATAATTATAGCCATAATGCTGGGAAATGGCTTGTAAGAGGAATGGTTGCCTCAGTAGCTATTGGCCAGCCCAAAATTCTTATAAGATGGATGAAGGGCCTGTGCTCGGAGCCACCATTACTGGTCCTTCTCTCCCAAGGTCCCTGCTCAGGAAAGGGACAGCTGCCAACTCCCAGAGCCCTCTAGCCCTGCAAGGACTCCACTTTCACTTTCTACCTGTTCAGCTGCTTTCAAGTGATTGAGTCTTGACCTCTCCCTCTGGACAGTGATTTGGATTGGATTGGATTGTCAAGTGGACAGATAGCAGAAACAGCAGGAAGTAGGTTCCTCAAGTCTGGAGCTCAGGACTGGGTTCTTCAAAAGTCTAGAGCCAACACTGGATGGATGAGAAAATCATCAATACAATTAACCAATTAAATGATTTCCAAGCCTTCCCCCTCTCAGTAGAGTAGATTTCTTGTTACAGTGAGATTCCCAGATTAGAGACAGGATGTGGATTTCCATGCATATCTCAGTAGGCATCTTTCTCTGAACTCCAAGTGTAATTTGACAGTAGTCTTGCAAAAAGTCTCCTTTTCACTGAGCTCCAAAAGAGGAAGACATCTTTGTAGGTGTGCATATCAGGAGGACCGAAACAAAAGGGTGTGCTAGTGTGCTTATTCCCCACTTTCTTTGTCATTGTATAAGGGACAAGCACTTGACAAGGGCTTCTGTCAACATGTGAATGTGAGAATTATATGTGGATATAAAGAGAGGGTTTTATTTTATTTTTTAAAGCATTAACTTCTGTACTTGGTGACTACATAAATGAAATTCCTTGTGCAGTCTCAGGAGCCTGCAGTGTGTTGCAATCTCACCTTTGGGGCTGTTTTAAATTCCTCTCTATTTACCTGCAAGAAGGGCCACTTCGATTTGCTACGTGTTGAATGTTGTCAGTGCGATTTCGGTGCTCACCAAGCACCCTGAGGGAATCAAACAATATGAAAGAAAAGTTTCACACTGCTTGTTATTGAAGAAAGGAAATAAAATCTGATCCAATAAGCCAGCAAAAAAACCAAACCCTTCAATATCCAGTATTATTAAAAATGTAGAAAGAGGAAAACATGTGTGTTTATCAAGGGCATCTCATTCTCTACCTAGATGAAATATGGATTTGATGCAATAGACTGAGATGGGTAGGGAAGAAGGAAGAGGAGATGCAAAAACTGGATTGTGACTTTTACAGACGTGGATTATCAATTGCACCTGTCTTGCTACTGATAATCTAATCTAGAGCTCAAATTATATTACAATGGTACCTCTGGTTACGTACTTAATTCGTTCCGGGGGTCGTTCTTAACCTGAAACTGTTCTTAACCTGAAGCACCACTTGAGCTAATGGGACCTCCCACTGCCACCACGCCACCGGAGAACGATTTCTGTTCTCATCCTGAAGCAAAGTTCTTAACCCAAGGTACTATTTCTGGGTTAGTGGAGTCTGTAACCTGAAGCGTCTGTAACCAGAGGTACCACTGTATAAAAATTACAGTGGTACCTCGGGTTACAGACGCTTCAGGTTACAGATGCTTCAGGTTACAGACTCCGCTAACCCAGAAATAGTATCTCGGATTAAGAACTTTGCTTCAGGGTGAGAACAGAAATCACGCGGTGGTGATGCGGCAGCAGTGGGAGGCCCCATTAGCTAAAGTGGTGCTTCAGTTTAAGAACAGTTTCAGGTTAAGAACGGACCTCCAGAACGAATTAAGTACGTAACCAGAGGTACCACTGTACAAAGTCCTACTCTCATGGAACATTATCCTATAGGACATCTATTACTTTAAAATGGAAATGCCTTAATATTGTTATGGATACAAGTTACTGGACAACCAGCTAGCCCTGAGATCATTCATGACAACTATTCTGTTCCTACACCCTAATTTCCTTTGGTTACTAAGAATGCTTATTAATCATTGGCTTGTATTTTGGGTGTTGCTCCAAGCAAACAGAGACATATTCTAAGGCAGTGCCATGGTCCTCAGAACATACTGGACATTATTTATATACCAAACGCATGCACATATTATTTTTATGCCAAGCTGGTTGAACGCAACCATAATGCTCTCAGAGAACAGAAGTCTTAAGGTTTGTTCTACCACAGTACTCTGAGAATTGGACCAGCAGGAATTTTCTTCTTCTTTGAGGAGAAGGATGATGCACAAGTTATTCTACACCTTTATTCTGGCCTTAGGCAATGATTCAACTAGAAAGTAGAATTCAGTGTAGAGAAGATTCTTGCATAATGTGTAGAGACTTCTTACATAACCCAAAGAAAGACCAGCTATTCTCTTTTTTCCCCTCTCCAATAAATCTTTCATTGCCTGACTTTCTAGAATGAAAAGGATAACAGATTATGTGTACCTGGTCTTCAATTAGTGCTAATTGTTTCTACAGCACTTTTCCATGTACAAAGTGTTTTACAATTATATTCTCATCATTTATCCTCAACTTCTGTGAGGCAAGTTACGCTGAAAAATAGTGACTTGCCCAAGGTTGTGTACGGGATCTTCATGGCTAAGCAAAGTTTAGAAACCCCAGAGTCAAAAATCATTGGTTATGTCAACATATTGACATTTGACAGAGATTTTTTAATCAATACATTACCAATGAAATATGGTCTCTTTTTAAAAATATTTTTAATTAATGACCATAAGTGTCAGATGAATGCCCCTATCAAGGTTACCTCACTGCTTCCTCCAATCATAAATATTTGATCTAAAGCTAAGGTGTGCAGCCTTATGTTCACCCAAAAAGGCATAAATAGTCATAGCATTCAAAATACCTGGAAATTGCCTTCTTTTTGAAGCAGATAAAACTCAGTTAACTGAACTTGGCAACAACAATAATAATAATAATTTATTATTTGTAAACCCCCCCCCATCTGGCTGGGTTTCCCCAGCCACTCTGGGGGGGTTCCATAAAGACCAAAAATACACTAAGATGTCACACATTAAAAACTTCCCTAAACAGGGCAGCCTTAAGATGTCTTCTTAAGGCAACTTTCTCCCAAATTCAAACTCTTAAAGCCACCAATAGCTCATGAGCCAGTTTTCCTTTTTTTGTTCCTTTTTGCTAACTGTAACTAACTGGCTCAAGGATTTCTGTTTGTTTGTTTGTGTCAGAGCTGCCCGAGGTCCCAGCTCACAAAGGACCAACGCCAGTTCTTGTTATATACAAAAGTCTTTATTGAAGTTCAGTTTCGATTTCAAAGCCGTGGCGCACAGCTCTACGTCTTGGACTCTAGACCGCTGAAGCTCCGTCTGAATCTCCTCCCCCCAGACACCAGTTTAAGACTCTAGCCTTGCTCCACCTCTTCCTTTGCTCTTTCCTCCTCTGGGTCCGCCTGTCCGCTGGGGTCTTGCCCTTTCTAGACTCTTCTGACGCTGAGTCCCCTGAGTCTTCCCCCTGCCTCCGGCGGGCTTTAGGACCTGGTTCCCAATCCGGGTTTTCTGCTGTCCCGTGCGCCTGTACATTTGAACTTGGCGCGCGCGCCCAGCCGGCAACCTTTCTCCTGACCGTTACACTGCTCCTGTCACTGCTTCCCCCCTCAGGGGGGCTAGCTGGACCTGACTTCCCCTCCGTTCCCTCACTCTGCGATAGAGGCGTGGCCAGCCCTGACTCATCTTCTCTCCCTACTGGAGGAGACGCTGGCCCTGATACATGGGACTCTTCCCCCCCCACTCCGCTCTGGTGGGGGAACTGGTCCTGATCTCCCGCTGCTGCTTTGGGAGTCCCCGCTGGCCCCTTGCTTCTAGTGTGTCCCCCCGGGACCCCCCTTGCCCTGGCCATCGGCGCCCCCCTCTGGGAATCTTCTGAATCGCTGGAGAAGCTCATGGAATCTCTCGGGCCACTGTCATACTCCCCTACGCTGCCCTCAGATTCTTCCCCTTCGCTCTCTGTTTCCTCTCTCCCTTGTGTCTCTGCTCCTGAGCCTCTGACAGTTTGTTTGTTTGTTTGTTTGTTTAAAGTAAAGTACACTTGCCTTAATGAAAAATCCTTGAGCCAGATATATATCCCTACAGAATTAGCAAAAACATTGTGCAGTAGTAGCTCATGAACTACAGATGGCCTTTAAGGTATTTTACAAAATTTCATAGTTAGCTTTTGCTGCAAGAGCAGGATTAACGGAAATCCAAATCACAGCACTATTGTGTGCCTGCTAATTCTGAAATAAATCCCACCATTTTTAACAGGGATTCCTTACTCCCAGTCTGTGTGTTTTGGATTCCAACCATGTCTTACTGTGTTTACCAAAATCAGCCTTTTGAAAGTCTCCTCCCGCTGTGCTAGCAGACAAATGGGAGAACGAATTTGACAGAATTGCCGCACTGGGAGGACAATTTCTCTAACACAGAAGTGGCTAACCTTTGGGGGCCCAAGGGTCACATTCACCTTTCGTCCAATCTCTGGGGGCCACATGCCAATGATGGATGTGACCAAAGTATTGGAGATTCATTCTCCGTGTCTGCAGTCATGGGATTGTTGTCTATCACATGATGGTGTATGTTTTCACTCCACAGAGTGGGAAGTGATGGAGACAGGATGTTTGTGTTCCTGTGTTCTGTGAAGTGGGACTATTGTCCTTTGTCTCTTTGCTGTCTGATTCTAGAGAGAGAGGGAGCCATGTTGCAGTGCTCCGTGTGTGTTTATATGTAAATAAAGTAGATTAGCCAAATGCTGAGCTACTGAGTTCTGTTATGCAAACTGCGAAATACTCTGCGGATCCGTAAGTGTGCTGATGTTTCTTGGCATCGGTTGCTGTGATGTTCGGGCTGAAGAAAGCTTTGGAGCCCCCAAACAATTGACCAGGAGAGAGAGTACATGCCAGTCAGGCATATGTCTCTGCTAGGGTCCTACTCGTGTGTAGGACGGGCTCCTGACACAAAGGTGGTTGTGTGCAACTGCACACTTCTCCATGCACACTTCTCCATGCACACTACATGCACACAAGGGATGCACATTACAGCACTAAGAGAGGTCTCTCACACACAGGAAACTGCATCCCTCAGGGGATTTGTGCAGATCAGTTATGGAGGGTCAGTTATTACCCATTTCTTTTCATCAAATCATTGATCTGATGACCAGGGAGAAGGAAACTTGCAGCCCCATCACATTGCTGGGCATTATTCAATGTTTTTTCAGGGGTGGAAGTTGCGGTCAAAATTAGAGGGGGGCTCTTGAGGAGCCACAAAATTCAGGGGGGCATAATCAGACCCCCAAACTGGGGCTTAACCATCCCTGCCCTAATAGTTTCTCAAGAGTGGGTTTTGCCATTAACAGTGACAGTGGCATGGCTTTTTTGCTGCCACTACAAGAGGTAACAGCAAAGTCTCCATTGGCAGCCTGGCCACCATATTCCATCCTTCAGATCCAAGGCATGGCTGTTACCTGAGTGCTGGAAGAAAGACCTGCTCCCTGCTGCAAGGCTCACTTCCACCTGGCCTGGGGGCGGAGCCCAGACTCACCTTGAACAGCCAAAAGAGGCTCATGGGAGGCCACTGAGACATTGCTGGAACAACTCTTGGGTTGGGGCAACTGGCTAAATGGTTCTGATTTTGGTTCCTCTGTTTTGTTTTTGTTGGATTGGGGTTGGTTAAATGTTTAGTTGGGGTTGGTGGTTATTTTAATTTGAGTATAACTGTAAACTGTTTGTTATTGTTATTTTTGTTGTTTTTTGTTTCCATTGATTTATTGGTTTGTTTGTTGCTTGTATACGATATGTTGTTTTTAATGTTTGATGTTTTGATATGTTTTTATTTATGTTGTAAGCTGCCCAGATGGGTGGGATATAAATTCTATTATTATTATTATTATTATTATTATTATTATTATTATTATGTTTGTGTTGAGGGTGGTGGTGACTGCCATTCCCCCTCGACACAAACATAACAACAACAACAACAACAACAACAACAAAACATGTGGAAAATATTCTGGCCTGAGTGAGCAAAAACCAAACTCACTGAACAAAAATAACTACATTTCAAAGAACTAGCATATATGACTGCACCTTCTGATAGGGTGCAGCCTGTCCCATTTCAGAAATGCAGTGTAGCAGCTGTTGAACCAGGTTTTCCTGTAGCAGCTGTTGAACAAGGTGTAGCTTCTGTTGAACAAGGTTTTCCTGTTACCTGCCTGTCAAAGTGAAAGATGTGCCCCAAGTCTCCCCTATCTTCCCTTTCTCAAGCACTGGTCATTTCTCCAGTCAGCTTGTTTTCATTTCTCAGAAAAGAAAGGGGAAGGAGGCCGTGCATTTAAGTTTATGTGAAACACGGCTACTTGGAAAGCTGGGCTCTCCCTGATCCACCATGACACACCTTGCTAATGGTACATTTAAATCTGTAACGTGAAGGGCTACCCCCAAATCATCCCAATTTGCTCTGTTATTGGCAATACACACAGGGCCAATGCAACCCCCCTCTACTACTTAAGTCACTGCCAAGACTAATTTTCATGAACACTTCTTTTCTATATATGGCTCTCCCTGCCCCCAAAATCTTCTCATTCCTACTAGCATATATACACTAACATTCAGGACCTTTCAAGCACTGCAGGGGATTAACCAATGCACAAGTAGAGTTGAATACCATTTACCTGTGACATTTTAGCCTCTCAGGAGCTACATGTGCCTCTAATATAGGATTAAATCAAGAATAAGATTAAATCAAAATACAAAGAATGTTTAAAGGGCACCTGAAGAAGCTTCACGTAATTAGAAGGGAATACAAGGAGCGCAGCTGTACTTTAAGAAAAAGGAGGGAAGGATGGGTAAAGTGGCAAAAATGCTAATAAAGTAATACATTGTTTCATTTGGTACTCTATTTTTTACTGCATTTCTGAAGTTTCTTTAATGAATTTTGTTGGCCAGCTTCAATAATGAATGAAAGGTGGAAAACAAAAAGGTTAAGTAAACCAATGAGCAAATTATATAAAATATATCAACAGTCCTAGTCCAAGTTAAATAGCTGCATGGATCACATTGAACAAGAAGGACAAGAAGAAAGAGATGCTTCGGGTAAAATAATAATCAATCCCAATCATCTTTAGGCAGAAGTAAGTCACATTAAATTCACAGAAAGACCTATGTATGTCTATCAATATTATTTCCTACTGAGCTCAGTGGGACTTATTTCTAGGTCAGTGTGTATAACATTGTAGCCTTATTTCATAGTAACTGTTTAGGATTGCAATCTATTGTGCAATCCTATGCATGTTAATTCAGAAGGAAATTTCTACTGTTTTCAGTGGGACTTACTCCCTTGTAAGTTTGTTTAGGATTGCAGACTTAACATTATTCCCCCATGTTTTGTAATACTTTCCCCCCAAGGCTCCGGGTGAAATCCAACCAGTGTGTTCCAGTACTCAAGGAATGACGTTTAATCCACCAAATGTATTCACAGAAGAAAATGAAGAGAGGCCTTTTTGCCAGTTCCCTATTCCCCCTCAAGCCACCACCACCCCCTTTAGCACCCTCTACAATGTTGTGGAGAAATCACTTTTTAACATATGCTGACTAAAACAGGGTTTGCTTTAGATAAAATGTATGCGTATGTGGGTGTCGTGTAAGAGATACATTTGAAACACCAAGTATCTGCTGTTGGCTGACATCTGACTGTTATGGGGACAACCTGGTTCTTTTAAATACTCCACCAAGAAAGTGGGTTGTAAAATTACACTTTTGACTGGCTTTTTTGTACAAAATTATTGGTCCATCATTGGACAGGAAAAGATGTCTAAAGGAGGAAGAACTATATGCTACTCAAATCTGATTGGTTGAAGGAAAGGCAAGCTAGCACATAAGTATGCCTATTCCAAAGTTGTTGAGAGAACCCTGAAATGAGTGTACAAAGATGACAGTAGAGGAAGATGAGGACAACAACAGAAAAGGAGAAGAAGCTGAGGGAGAAGGCCAAATCCTGAAGCACTGAAGCAGAAGCAGGTAGAAGATGAGCAAGGGGCTATCCAGGCTGGAGAAAGCTGAAGATAGTCTGCCCCCTTAAGAGCTGAAACAACGATAAAAGTGACAGTTTGGTAGTGAGGCTATATAAGGGTGTTAGGCAGTGAGGATAATTCAGCAAGCAGATTCTGACCAGAGTGAAATCAGCCTGCAAGCCTACATCAAAGGGAACCAGTTGAAACCCACAGTACCTAGTGGTAAGATCCCACAACAGTTGTTTTCTTTAACATTGTTTGGCTTAAATGCATCTCCTTCCATAAACTTATCCTTGCTCAATTGCTTTTCCCAGTTGAGTGCTGAATTCAGGATAGACCAAAATAAATAGATAAATAAACTTGATAAAATGAAATGTAGACTGCAAGCCTGTAGGACAGGACCTGTCTTCTTCGCCTTATGTACAGCACTTAGCACATTTGAGGTGCGTAAAAATATTAAATGATGATTATGATAAAAGGCAGAATTAGGGCAACAGCTAATGAAGACTTCAGGAGCTGTTACTGAGCATGCTTGTATAGTTCAAATGGATTCAACAAGCCAAAAGTGAGAGACAAAATTATGACGAGGATACAGAATTTGACCCTACTGATGCAAGTCTCAAAATGGCAAACTAAAGTTCAACTGAAATAAATAAACTCAAGTCTCACCAGCTCATTCATAATTCTATGGAGAAGTGTTTGTACTGTATGTGGTGCATCACACCATAAAAGCCCCACATGAGCATGCAAAATGGCTCTTCAGCTTGGTTTACACTCTCAGGATTGCTAGCAGTGCTTTGTGTTTAGAGATTCTGATGTCAGCACCACACTTCTTTGAGCCTTAGAATAACTTCATCTCTGCCTTATTAGGAAGCTTATACATCATACAGAGCAGATTCTAACAACCCCACCAAAATGTACCATACTGTGCAAATACTGGTGACTCACATACGCACATGCACACACCTTATTTTACACACTGCTGAAATAAGACAACTTACTGCTGTTGTTGTTGTCATTTTTTGTGTTGGATAACCTCAGGGAAGCACATTTGATCCTTCTATATTTCAGAAACAGTTAAAAACCAGGTTGATAATGCTTCTTTTATCCAAGCTTTTGTCTCTTTCTGGGAATATCCTCCAAAACACAAAGAGAATTTCAATGCCCAATGCTCTGGTGCCTTTGTAAACATCCCTCTGTGCCACCTTTGAAGAAAGCAAAGTCTCTCATTATGGTTTGTTGTATGTGTAGCGAATTGTACAATGGGGCTTTGATCATTTCTGGGACCTCTGGGCACTACAGTAATATGAATAATTTACTGTTCAGATAATTAATAGCTGGGAAAAGCTGGTTCATAACAACACTTTGGCAGCCAACTGCACTTTATATTAAACAGATGCCTTATTTTGCATGGCATGTTTACATATGGAAGCATAAAACGTTATTATAAAATGAAATTCACCAAGACAAATGTCAAATTTTATGCGCTGCACACAAAAGCCAAACGCTCGGACATTTGGGAGGAGCCCTATCTCACTGGCAGCTCATGCTTTGCCTATAGAACATTCCAGTTTCAATCCATGCCATTTCCAATGGAAGACTTGTTAGCCGGACTAGGAAGGACCCTGGACAGCTGCTGCCCATCAGAGCAGACCATACAAGCGTAGATGGAGACCAAAGATTTCTCATCCCTCATTTGTGGAAATCCTTCCCGAGGGAAGCCCTCCTCCTTTCAGCGCCATGCAAATATGTTTCAATTCTCTCAAGCTTTAATGTATTATTTTAGCCTGCTGAGGGACAAGGCAGAATCTGTGTATCCTTTCTCTTCCTCTTCACAAAGCAGCAAGAGTGGGCAAAGTGTTTGTTTCCTGCAAGGAAAAACACTGAGCCCGACGGGAGTGGGGGAGGTAGATAAACAAAAGCTGCAGTTTGCTTGCTAGAGATGGAATGAAAGAATCTGAACGCTACGCTCTCTTATCCTTTCAGAATTATCTCAGTCATGTACCCCAAACAAACAGTGCTTCTAAAGCCATTGTGCACAAATTAGCCTCAAGGCAAAGAATTCTACAGTTCTCTTAATACACAAAATATGTCTAAGGTTCAGAAACAAAGCATGTCCTTCAGCATAAGTAGAAAATATTTAAGAAGAGGGAGCAAAATCAAAGTCAACTTTGCTAGCTCTTTCTCCACAACACAAACTTCAGCAACTGCTTACATAATTAAAATCAGGACATCCTGTGACATAATGTTCTGTATTACTATGGTCCAATATTTACACTGTAGTGGAGTGTGGATATTTAACTGGGAAAGTCCCATTTCAGATCTTCCCACAGCCATGAATTTGCCAGGTGGCCTTGGGAAAGTCACTGGGTTTCAGCACTCAGGATGAAAATACAGTGGTACCTTGGTTCTCAAACGGCTTGGCTCCCAAAAGAATTGGCTCCCGAATGCTGCAAACCTGGAAGTGTTCCGGTTTGCAAATGTTTTTCAGAAGCTGAATGTCCAGTGTGGCTTCTGTTTGAGTGCAGGAAGCTCCTGAAGCCAAATGTGCCTTGGTTTTTGAACGGTTTTGGGCATTGAACAGGCTCCCAGAACGGATTAAGTTCAAGAACCAAGGTACCACTGTACTAATGAATCCTACGGGCTATTGATGGTAGAATTTGGCTTCTTGGACCACAGGCAGAGTGATCCAGTGGTCCTGTGACATTGGCCAATCAGCTTCTGTTGTGGAGTGAAACTTTTTTCTGTTGTTGTTCTTTTAAATTATTTTTTATTTCTTTTTCAGAACCAGATAAACATTATCAACTGCATAACCCAATAAGAAACACACCAAAGAAGGGAAAAGGGAAATAAGAGAGTGGAAATAAAAGGGGGGGGTAGGGAGATGACATGACATGTTATAGACTTTGCTGGACACAACTTTTAATTCAAATTTGTGCATCCCTGTATCAACTTGGGTCCTTCCACAAAAATATGTGGGTAATGGTGGGTGCCAGTCACATCCTTTGATTGCATTGTGTCCAATGCCAGATTTTAGTGAAAGAGTCTTTTGTTTCTGGGTTGTGCAATGTCTGTCTGGATTTAGTAAGTTTCCCCCATCAATGAGAGGTTCTAGATTTGTTGGTACTAGTATTCCTGCAGCATATTTCCAGTGCCTGGCCATCATAAGCCTGGCTCCTGCAACAAAATCCCAAGGCAGTTCCTTACTGGAACTTGCTTTGCAAGCAGCTTCTGTGCAGGGAAGCTGCTTGCAAAAGAGCTGCCTTCACCAGGCATGACTGGAGCCTCAACTTGCCAATTGTTCAGTGGAGGTGCCAATGTTGCTCCTTTGCAAGTGGTTTCTCTCAGGAAGGAGAATCAGGAGGTGGGCTCCGACCTTCTGCCCCAATGCCTGCCTCTCTTTCCTACTTGATTCCCCACCCCCTAAGAGCCACATATTGTTCCAGACCAGCCAAACTGGCCGAGGCTGTCTGTATCTGACTTATCGGATGCCCAAGTCCCTCTAAATATGCCAAATATGGCTCGAATCATAGAAATGGAAGGGACACCAATGATCATCTAGTCCAAACCCCTGCAATACAGGAATCCTACCCACAGCTGCCCCTGTACTACAACATGCACACAGCATGTAACTCAAGCACATGTAAGATAATCGCAGTACTGAAGACTTCAAGTGTCTGTTTATAAAACTTAAAATAACAATATCCATGTAATTGCCAGGAATGTTTTGACGTTTAGCCTTTTTCAGTGGCTGAGTATTCTAAAGGTTCCTGTTAAAATACCTGTTGTGTAATACCCTTCCAAAGCAAGGATTTAAAGTGTACAACTTTAAATCTAAATATAAAAGACATTTATATTCACCATGATATAGCCACTAAAATCAACTCACACATATACTCTATGCATAGAAGAAAGAACTCATACCTCCACAAGTTCATAAATCTGTCAAACTAGGTCATAAATATACCACAGGAAGAAAGCAATATTTTCTTCACATAGGCTACTAATCCTAACTGGTTTTTCAAACTCTTCAAAAGCAGACTGCAACAGATCAGCCATAGCTTCTACTTTCTATCACCTTTCCTTTTGCCTTCTGCCCTTGGTCTTCTTCCTGGTATGATCCTGAGTGCAGTCACCAAATGAGCCAGTTTCTTTGGGGCATGTTACATATTATAAGAAACAAACCAACAAAACATGTCTACCACTGAACGTGGCAGAGGTGCATTGGGCTCTCCTTCATGTCCTCAGGAACGTAGGGAGATTCTTTATTCTGAGATAGACAATTGCTCCATTTGGCCAATATGGTCTACACTGACAGGCACTATTTTCCGGGGTTTTCAAATGAGGCACTTTCCTAGCCCTACCTGAAGAGATCAGAGCTTGAACCTGGGACTTTTTACGTGCAAAGCATGTGTTCTACCACGGAGACACTGCCCTCATTACAGTAGGTATTTTCCCCACTCTCAATGGCTGCTGCTAATGTGGGCAAGCAAGGACATAACTTCATGAACCACAAGCTACAGCGGAAATGCAATGTGGGAGCCCTGCGTATTTTTGTAGTGTGCAAGCCCACTTGTGCAGCACCCGCTTCTTAAGAACTTTGGGAGGGCTTTGCAAAGGTCAATCTCATCTTGCACTTTGCTTCCCATAGCGGCCAATCAGATTCTCCCAGGAAGCTTGCAATCAAAGCTTCAAGTGAATGACCCTCTCCTGCAGTTGTGCCAGCAACTGGTACTCAGAGAGACAGGTTGCTTCTTAACCTGGAATTTCCATCTCCCTGTAATTTCCCTGCTCTCTGGTAATAAGTGGGCCCCGCAATCTGACCATGTATTCCTCCTAAGAGGTGGGGAGCGATCTCTCATCTCAATAAATATCCTCTAGAACATCTCTGCCCTACTTCATTGTAGGTAGGCAAGCATTAGCAAGGTCATTTGCAGTCTCCCATTACATCATCTCATTTACATTGACATTTCTCCACTAGTACTTTATACCTAAAGACATAAACTATAATTATTCCTGTCAGCTGTTTGGTAGGGCATCTTCTTTACAAAGACAAAATGCATTACTTAGGGAAAGGAGAAGTGCATTGGGGAGGAAAATTAGATTGGAGGTTGAACTTTCGTGGAATACCTAGAACCGTCATTCTAACGATTTAATTAGGGCCACATAAGGGTTCATTCTGGCTAGTGCTGCCACTTTGTTTAGTGTGTCCTGACTTCCCATAGGGTACCACCAGTTTTTGCTGTTAAGGAAAACAATATCTGAAATAGGGGTGTGTGTGTGTGTGTGTGTGTGTGTGTGTGTTCTGTGCAAACTTTGCAAATCCGCACCAAAGCAGCAGTGCCAACCTGCCTTCTGTCTTCAGAAAAGTGAGACAGACCAAAGGATCTCATGCTCCCCTTCCATTACCTGCTGCCTTCATTGTTAAACAGTCATTCTTTGTTGGCCTGCCATTTACTATATATTCACAATTTGATTTGTGGAGAAGTAGATGTTTGCATACACTGTGCTTGCTATTGCATTTTTATGTAAATAGAATGGTGCCAGAACGACCTCTCAAGCAGTATATGCAGAAGGGGAAATGAATAGTCCACAGAGCAGGACCAAACTAAAACATAAACCATTTTTCTAGCCTGATTCATAAGTGAAACATTCTGATTACTTTCACAACAGGGAGTTAGAAAGGATTCTGTGGGGAGGGGGCTACAAGTTGCAGCTGCTTCCTCTCACACTTCTTCTTAAAAGCTACCTGTGAATGTGAGAGGCTTCTTGGCTTCCTTTCTCTCTGGCCACTTCTACACTGTACATTTGAAGCACTATGCTACTGATTTAACAGTCATGGCTGTTCCCAGAAACCTGGGAACTGTAGTTTGTTAAGAGCTACGCTTCCCAGAGTTCCAGGAGAAGAGGGATTGATTGTTCAACCATTCTGGGAATTATAGCTCTGTGACAGGAATAGAGATATGCTAACAACCCTCAGAGGCAAAGTGCAATGTACATGTACATAAATGCAATATACATAAATACTTCTATTTCTTCCACTTCTAGCCCTTTGCCTCACTGAAATCCCACATCCTGTATGATCCACATATAGGACTTGTGTGCTTCTGTTTCCATCTTGTATCACTGGAAATGACATCTCAATGGTAAACAGGAAAAGTGTGTATAAACAGCTCAGTTCGGTCACTGAAGTAACTAGGAATACTGTGCCAAGTAGAGCGAGCAAGCGTGGGGAGAACAATATTGTTAATTTCTGACAAAATAAGGCTTAATTTATCCTAACCAAAAACACATAAGGAGTACATCTTCATTCCTCATGTAACCTTTGAAGTTACCACTGACTGAAATTCTGTTTACTGACTATGCAATAGGCTGTGAAAAAGGAGGAGAGGTGGAAATGGAACACATAACATCAAATTCACTCCCTCTTACAGTCTCACAGGCAGCAGACATCCCCTGGAAGCCCAAGTAACACTATAAATAGATCTTGAGCAAAGAATGTTGGATAATACCAGTTTTTTCCTCATGTACTGTAGTTGGCAGTCTAGTCACAGGAGAGAGAGAGAGAGAGAGAGAGAGAGAGTTATAGCAATGCTCCATTTAAACTGGGCAGAGTATATCACTTTTATACAAAGTAGTGTTATATTTCTTCTGGTGCCACACATTATCTTTCAAGACAATGCAATTTAGCAGAGAAACTTGCATAGTGTGACATTTGGGCCTGACCTGCAGTAACTAGATGGTTTCTATCGGAAACAATGAAACCTGAAAGTGGCTCATTATCCCAGGAAAATGTGAAGGTTAATGTGTGTCATCACCATCCCGGTAGGAGGGCTTAGGTTTACATGAAATCATCTTCCATGCAAGTCAAATATTGAAAGACTCTCTCGTCCGGCTACACGTTCAGCTTTAGATAATTTATTTAGCATCTGAACCCAAACTCTAAAGCCTCAAAAGAAATAGCAACTTTTTCAGATCACCTTTCTCTTCACAACAGCCTTGTGAGGCAGTAGTTTGCCCTAGTTATGTTTTTTTAAAAAAAATAAAAATAAAATGTGGACCTGTAAAGGCTTATCCAAAACTAGAGAGAGTGTCAAAATCTGTACTATAATCGTTATTACTCTTCAGTGTATGAATGACACTGGGCGGGGGGTGGAATCAGCCCTCACACATCAAATGACAGATGAAAGGGATGCAAGTCACCAAGTAAAAAGTCAACAAGGCACAAAATACACTTTATTCCATATATTCAAAACAGTGAAATAATGAAGGTCCCACCGGCAACATGTGGACAATTCTGGGTGTCTCTATTAACTACAGGGTAAATTATGTTACACTATGTGACAAGTCTAGAATTCATACTTACACAGGTATTGAGAAACCTAGATACTCGACAATGAGGTAGGAGGAAGGAACTGTGAGGAAAGGTGTACCAGCTTAAAACTTATTTCTTATATACATTGCATTCTTGAAAATCATAGAATTGGAAGGGACCTTGAGGGTTATCCAGGCCAACCCCCTGCGATGCAGGGAACTCAACGCATGGTCCCCCATCCAATTTAAACCATACCAGACCCTGCTTAGCTTTGCAAATGTGCTAGCAGAATGAATAAAAACATAAAAAATACAAAAAACACACACACCAAATGATGAAATGGTATGCAGGTGTGATTAGCTCCAGGACTATCAACGGGAACTAGAAAAAAAAATGCCTCAGAGCATTTTTAAAATAAATAAATATAACTAGGAAAACTAATTTCAGGTGCCTTAAAGCACATTTCTTTAAAACATGTCATTGGTTTTTGAAGTATGCAACTTCAATTTTGCAGACCTTTTGTGTGTGCATTTTTTTAAAAAAAGATCCTGGTAAGCTCCACTCTCTGTATTTGTTTGAATTTGGAGAATAAACTTCTCTCTACATTTCCAAGAGTTCATTAATCTTAGAGTGAATTATGTTATTTTGACCCCAATGTCATAATGCACGACTAATATATAACATCATCATTCATGACCATTAAAGGGGAAAAAATCAAATGGGTAGCCCTGGCTAATTGGATTAAATCATGAAAAGTGTCCAAGCTCTCCGGGGAAGAAGGATGAAGGCACAGAGAAACAGTGGCCTAGTGAATAAAAATTCTCTTGAAAACCCGTAAAACACAGAAGCAGTGTGAATCAGCTGCAAGCTCAATGTTTTTCTTCTGGCCACATTAATGAAACTACTTCCAAAGTTAATAAAGAAATAGAGATATGTGGCACAGCTGTAAATTTGATCTGCTCACTGACCATAAGAGCCAACTCCTAGGGGCCGAGGGGTCTTCGCCCTCCCAAATAAAATACTGGAGCCCACCCCCACCCCCCAAGTTGATATGGTGTGTGTTCACCGCATCATGTGATTGATTATGCGGAGCAGGGCTTACCTGTCCCCCCCCAATATTTTATTCAAGTTCACACCCTTGTCACTGACTATTTTGCACCTCAGATCTGTCAGCACTTTGGCAAGCCACATTGTACGCCAGCCACAACATGATCCGAAGTTGTAATTAGTGAGAGAGACACATTTTCATTAACATCAAACACTGGTGACGTGAGTAACAATAACCACCAAAACATCACAAAACATGTGATCTTCAGATGAAGTATAGAAGTATAGAAATTTAATTAATAAATAAAAATTAAAATAAATAAAACACAATGACATCCTCCGCCCAAAGGCTAACGTGAGTTCTAGGTCCTTTCTGCAGCTTTTGATCTTCTCATCCAGCAATGTTGCCCATTGTCTCCTTGCCCTGCATTTTCTAACCATTCCACGTAGTCCTGATTAATTCCACAGTTTTGCATTCTATTAGGAATACACAGTCTTCCATATGTTCTTAGCTTGCCCTCTTTCCTTTTCCCATCTACCTCAAAGCACAGACTGAACAGGCAACATCTGGCGGAGTCTCAATGGTATTCAAATACAGTAAGGTTAAATCTCTGACAAATGTGAGTATGACAGACTGCATATTTTTCTTATAATGCACTTCCTCTGCATTCTGGAAATCTAGGAGCACTGCCTCTGTTCACAGGGATATTGATATATTTAACCACTGTTTTCAGGGGGAGGGGGCAAATACTTCATCCATGGTACTCCTCTTCTAGATTTCAGAGGGCAAAGGAACCTATCACCTATGCCTTCCCACAATGTCACAGCAAAACCTGGTTCTGAAGCTAAAGTTCATTATTCTGAGGCCATATAATTGACTTCGACGGTGGTTCAAAGAGCTTGATTTATTTCTTTCCCATACTTTATGCTGTGGTCCTTGGAGCGATATTGTACAGCAAGCAGGGAGGGGTGAAGGGGAAAAAGAAAAATAGCTATTATCATGAGGATAATGCTGACTGTAATTTCATGTAAGTCATGACCTTGTGCCATAAGAAATACCTGCCGAGGCTGACGTTTTCGGTTCTGCTTCTACCTTTATGCCTCATTGGCAGAGGCAAGGAAGAAGGAGCTACTTCAATATACACTATGCTCACTTATCATGGTTATTTTAAAGTTATTCTTGCTTCCCCTCTACAGTTTAAGTTCCATATGTAATTCCCTAAACATATCAGAAGCTATGGCTTTGGTTAATTGAGCTTTCTACACACCCAGTGTGTTAATGCACATGCAAGTCACACAACTTCCAGGTTTTTTGTGTGCATCCACAAACTACCACTTTCAACTGAACTCATTTGTTGGGCTGTGCTTCATGGGATCTTTTCCATATGTTCAAATACCACTAGTTTTTATGCAAATTAAAAAATTAAGAAATTCTCAGCTTTGAGGAGATACTTCAAGGCCATCTGATTCTATCAGAAAAAGTGGCTTCTATTTGCCCTGGTCTAGTTGCTACATTGAATCTGGTGCCTGTACTGGACATGTCTTTAGCATTGTCCAGTCGCAAGTTAAAATTCTGTTATTGCTGCTTGTTATTGCAGGTGTCTGAAGAAGTGAGGCCAGCCACAGGCATGTCTGATCCCTTCATGACTGCTTAAAGGCCTGAGAGTTGCAGGATGTTTGTAGTAAACATTTTGTAACGGTTTGGATCCACTTATGCAACTTTTCACTCACAGATAGGAGGAGAGGTGATTTTAGCCAGCTCTCCCTTCAACTTTCATCCTCATCTCAAAAAAATCTTATCTGGAGAATTGGAGGATCCTGGGGAACAGCAGGAGAGATGCCACAGAAGGATGTCAGCCACGGGCTGGGAACTTTGGTCTTGGGGAGGACAATGTAGGCTTCTCTCAGGCCCTCAGAACATCCTCTCCCCGAACCACAATCTCTCCAAAAACACTATGGCCCAAACTATGTGCCTATAACTTATCTTGCTCTTTCTCAGCTGCAGGGGCAGATGACATTTAGTCTTACTGTGAAGGCGGAGTGAGGCAAATGCCATTCCCTGGGGGTTAGGAGCCATAAGGTAGAAAGTCTCCATTGATTCTTAGCCATGCAGCCAACAGATAATCTCCCACATAGCTGAAAAATGGAATTGTCTCTCACAAGATGGTCACCAATGGATGGCTTTAAAAGAGGGTTAGGCAGTTTCATAAAGGGCAAGGCTATCAGTGGTTACTAGACATGGTGGCTTTGCTCTGTGCCTCCACCAATGGAGGCAGTATACTTCTGCATATTGGCTATTGGAAGTCACTTAAGAAGGAGGAAGAGTGTTGTTGCTGGTCCTGCTTGCAGGCTTCCCATTGACATCTGAGAAAAGGTTGCTGGCATAGAACCAGCAGGGATCTTCTTATGCTTCTATGCTCTCCATTCTGATTCCAGTGGGAAAGCAAAAAGCCCCCTGTGCCTCATGGTGCCTTCACAGTGAGAACTGGGCTACCCTGCCCCTGTAATTACTTGGGGGGGGGCACAAGATATGGAGCTACTTGTGCCATATTTTGCCTAGTTTGGCCTAACAAAACAGGTAAGAAGTGCCATAATTCAAAGTCAGAAGTTTCTCGTGTGCATTAACAAAATAACCGATGCATGGTTATGTTTTAGTTAGTTCACAACTGTAACATTTGGGCAATAGCAAGTTCTGAGGCAGAGCATGCTTTCGACTTTTGATTTTCCTCTTCCTTTTTAAAAGGAAGGACGTACTTCCAGAGGAAACAGTTCAATTAAGTGAAAGGAACAGAAAACACAAACAAAGGCAAAGTGGTCCTTAACAGAGGCAGATCTCTATTCTAGGTGAACAGCTAAACACTGATCTGGAAAAAACAATGCTTGGAGTTTTTCAATCTGTGAAAGACTTTCAAACCATAGAGATGTCATTGTCATGGCAATTCAAAAACCTCTAGTTGCCAAGGCCTAGAGCTAAAGCTACATTTGTGCCACAAAATAAAATAAAACCCATACTTGTCATGAAAAAGCTGGGGGGAAACTTGAGAGGGAAGCAGTTATTGTGAATACTTTCTGTCTTTTTCTGTAATTATTGTTATCACATTGTTTTCTGTTCTGGCCTATGGCTGAAGCAATAGACTGACTGACTGAAACTTTGGAAACCTACTGCTTTCCTTGTTTGAGACCTCTGTACCCACCACTTTTTGTACTGACCTTTGCGGCTCTTTCTATCTGCTCTTTCCTGCACTTTTGAAGACCTGGATGTTGATTATATCATTTATTAATACCTAACTATACTGGAAAGTTTTTGTTGTTTCTGCCTGTGGCTAGTGTATTTTAATAATTGATGAAGAATATCAATCAATAGCTTGCTTTTAATTGTCAATGCTGCCTATTTTGAAACAAAATGAAAATGCTATAATGTTAGCACAGTCAAAATGCATTGTTTATTGGGCTTGCTGTACTATATTTTGAAATGAAATATTGTATGGTGCTCTGATATGCCCTGCTGTTCCTGGGTTGTGTGAGCCACTTTGGACAAATCTAAAGCACGTACAAATTAAAGGAGCTGAAGCAGCCCCAGGGCTGTGAATGCAAAAATCATAATCAGGCCCTAGATAACAAAAATAAACTACTAAGGAGGGGAAGGAGAGACAAGACAAGCTCTGAAGTCAATAAAATGGGCGTTACATATTGCTAAAATAATTGTCACTATCCTGCATAATTGAGCTCAAGAGCAAGGTCATAATTGGCAAGACTTTCCATTGCCAATTGTGTTTTTAATGTACAACTATGCAATGTAATGTGCACACTTCTTATACCAGATGTGTTGTCCACCTCTAGTTGCTGCAAACCTGCCTTCCCAGTGAAATAAGTATCTCTCACCTGGTTCATTCCCTGACCCCCCCATCTTTCAGTTTATTGACACTCATTTTTCTCTACCACTCTAGAAAGCGGTGACCTGGCTTTGCTTCAAAGGTGATTTTGCTTACATATCCCCTGTAACTGACAACATCAGCCCTTGGATGTTTATTCAGAAAAAAAGTATCATCGAGTTAAATGAGGCTTATTTCCAAGTATGTGTTACAAGACTGCGTGAATAAACTGTTAATCCATTTTGTTGCTTCTGAACCAGCTGATCTGTTGAATCAGTTTAATTGTTCCCTTCACTTCATGTTTACTTGAAAGATTTTTGGCAGAAGGTAACTAAAATCATCAACAGAACTTACATTTACAGAGCAAAATATCCTCTTGAATTATATACCCAGCACATGGAACCTTACAAAAGGACAATATGAGTGGAGTCTCCATGCCCTTACCACAGCAAAAAGACTGATACTGATGAATTGGAAAAATAAAAATGTGTCTCTCTTCTACGATTGGATTGAAGACTTATATAAACTCGCAACATATGAACAACTTGCATATAAACGCAGACTTGCCACAGAAAAATTCAATGATATTTGAAATCCATTCCTGCAAATAAATAGGTTAAGATCTGGTGAAGTACAATAACAACCTTGTAAAATATAGTTTTGGGTTTTTTCCTCTCCCCCCTTTGTTTTCCCTTGTGCATGGGTTCTGTTTCTCTTTTTCCTTTTTTGTTTGCATCTCACCATGTGAGACATATAGTTACAGTATGTACTTTTTGAACTTTCAATAAAGGTTTTTCTAAAAAAACAGCTTCATGTTTACTTGGGCTTCCATAACTTTTGTATATCCCTCTTTTGTTGCATCAGGGTGGGGTAGGGAAGAACCAGCTTGCTTGGTAATACTGATTATTCATGACTTAATGAGTCATTCCACCTTCCCACCCATTCATGAAAAATAGATCCAAAGAATGGGAGAATGGAAATCTCATTGAGTTCAGTGAGGCTAACTCACAGATAAGTTACTAGCTAAGCTGTGCAGTCCTGTGTTGACTTACTTAGAAGCTAGCAGTAATACTGGATTCCTCCAGACTGTCAGTATTTTGCAGAAGGCATTCAAGTGCCTACTGGAACTTCAGGTTTGCACAACTGGAATGGTTCAAAGCACTATCACCTCAGTGCAATAAATTCATTTTCTCTCTCACTCTTATTAGTGGTTTGGAATGTGATGGGGAAATGTATTGAACAGTGTGGGATAAATGAGTGGCCAGTGGGGAGATGCATTAACACCCTGTTAGCAAATCAGAACAAATGTTTAATAAAATACAAGTGAACCAGGGACACAGGTGGCGCTGTGGGTTAAACCACAGAGCCTAGGACTTGCCAATCAGAAGGTCGGTGGTTCGAATCCCCGTGATGGGATGAGCTCCCGTTGCTCAGTCCCAGCTCCTGCCAACCTAGCAGTTCAAAAGCATGTCAAAGTGCAAGTAGATAAATAGGTACCACTCCGGCAGGAAGGTAAACGGCATTTCTGTGCACTGCTCTGGTTCGCCAAAAGCGGCTTAGTCATGCTGGCCACATGACCCGGAAGCTGTATGCCAGTTCCTTTGGCCAATAAAGCGAGATGAGCGCTGCAACCCCAGAGTCGGCCACGACTAGACCTGATGGTCAGGGGTCCCTTTACCTTTACCTAAATCAGGATGAATGCTCAATGAACAGGTTGTCTAGGGGAGCCCACTGTGGTCAGAGTTGTTTTCAATTAGGAAAGTGCGCAAATAATTGCAGCCTAAGTAAATAATTTATTTAGTCATTATGGCATTCTATATGACGGTCTGCGTTATTTACATGTTCTGAAGACCACTTTCTCCTTATTTTATCTTTAAGCACTTTTACTTTAAAGTAAATATCATTTTTGTAATTATATATGTACAAAATGGCCACCCTAAGTAATTTGTTGCCTACAGCAAAGAGTTATTTGGTTTTATATCAGATTATTTCAGTAAAAATTAAGGCAGTATTTTTTAAAACTTGCTTTCAGAATAATATTCAATAGATTCAAATATTCAACTCCTTGGTATATTCAACAATCTGTGATTCTGCCCCCCGGATGTTACATTTTTCAAAGTATTTTTACTATATTACATTTGTTAATTTTTGCTGTATATTATAATATGGATGTAAAACACATTAACACAGTAATTCTAGCTGAAGCTAGAAATAACTACCACTGGACAGCAATTCCTTATTTCTGTAAACTCATTTGGTACTTTTAAAAAGCACACATTTTTTATTTTAGTTGTTCTTTGTTTTATACAAAGGGAAACAGAATTAACATGACACTAGTCCAGCAAGGCATGAATAAATCATCAGGATTACTCAGAAAATAGGCAATAATCTCTTTACTTACTTACAGAGATTAGTCCTCTAACCAGAAAAAGCTGCTATATCATCTTTGTAGCAAACATTTCTAGGTCAACAGTATAAGTCTTAAATTACTACATGGGGCACTAATTAGTTTGTAATCACACACTCGGGGCCACAATGTACCTTTTCAATTTATTGATGGCATTTCTATCTCATAATTACACAGTCTATAATTCTATTGGGGTGTGTGGTTTTTTGTTTTAAAAATGAATTGGTGGTCACTAACACATCACCCCCAATGAGGAAATGGTCACTACAAAGGAGGAGGGAGGAAGACTCAGGTTTGAATAAAAATTACATATGTTAAATTAAATGCAAAGATGCACAATTAGAAATAAATCCTATATTTTAAATAGAAATATAGCACAACTCACCATAGTTGGGAACGCTGTGACCATGTTAATAAAATGGCTAGCACATTTGCAAGTCTAAGTAGGATCCAGTATGGTTTCAAATTGGATGGGGAACGATGTGTTGAGAAGTTTCATGTGTTGATTCCTCAGACATCTCTTAAAGGCACAAAAACAGGCTAGGCTTTCCCCGCTTGGTCGGTTGGCAACTTTACAGCAGCTGCAGTTATTTTACAACATGCTCTGTGAGAGTTGGTACTGTTAGACAATGGAATAACCGTTCTGTAAAATTTCCTTATCCCTGATACAGACAAGTAGTCAAAACAGGTTGGGCACACTGCATGCCATAAATATATCCGTTTTCCTGAGTTTTGGTTTTGATTTCTCTTTTTAAAAAGAAAAAGAAAGAAATATTTTGATGGTAGCTGTCAGAGGTGCCTCTAGGTCCCAGCTCACAGAGGACCAACGCTAGGCTGTAGTTATGTACAAAAGTCTTTATTGAGGTTCAGTTTCCATTTTAAAGCTGCAGCGCGCAGCTCTACGTCTCAACCCTAGACCGGCGAAGTCCCGTCTGAGTCTCCTCCCCTTCCACACCTGTTTAAGACTCTCGCCTTGCTCCACCTCTTCCTAAGTTCCTTTCTCCTCTGGGCCCTCCTGCCCGCTAGGGTTTCATCCTTTCTGGACTCCTCTGACGCTGACCCTGATGATTCTTCCCCCTCCTTCCGGCGGGCTTTAGGACCTGGTTCCCTATCCGGGCTACCTTCTGTGCCGCTCGCCGGTACATTTGAACTTGGCGCGCGCGCCCAGCCTGCAACTTTCCTCTTGACCGTTCCCTCGCTCTCCGATGGAGGCGTGGCCACCCCTGACTCATCTTCTCTCACTGGTGGTGAATATGTGGGCTCTGATACCTGGGACTCCTCCCCCCCACTACGCTCTGGTGGGGAAGCTGGTCCTGATTTCCAACTGCTGCTCTGAGAGTCCCCGCTGGCCCCTTGTTTCTGGGGTGTCCCCCTGCCCATCGGCGCCCCCTTCTGTGAATCTTCCGATTCGCTGGAGAGGCTCACGGAATCTATTGGGCTGCTGTCATCCTCTCCTACGCTGCCCTCGGATTGCTCCCCCTCGCTCTCCATCTCCTCTCCTCCCTGCGCTCCCGCTGAGTCCCTGACAGTAGCCCTCCTTTTGCTTTGTCTCTAGCTATTACCTTGGCACTGAGGATCCCAGAGAGGAACCACAGCTCCTGGGTAGAGTAAAAATGTTGCATGAAAAAGATCCACATGCCCAGTTCCTTTCAAAAGCATGGCGAGTTATTTATTTAATTTCACAACATTTATATACTGCTTGGTTGCAGTCAAATTGGTTTACAAAAAAGATGCAACAATAAAATTATCAGTAAAAAAAAAAGTTAAAAACCAGTACTTAAAACGTCCAAACAATTAAAATCTACAATAAGTCAAAGCCAGGTTTAAAAAAACACATTACAGGTTCTACGTAACTGGATAGGTTTGCCTAAACAAAAATGTTTTCAACGTGCTTCAAAAAAAGGAAAGCAAAGACACCTGCCTGATATAAACAGGCAGGGAGTTCCAAAGTATAGGCGCTGCACACTAAATGTTTGGTTTCTTACAAGAGCAGAATGATATTATACAGCACATGTAACCAGTGCTTTTTACCCCTAAAAAAATGTTTAGGGGTACTCTCATTTTGACTCAAGGAAATCACCATTTTATAGTTCAAATCGGGGGAAATAATTACAGGAAATGGACAAAAGTACAAAGACCATGCATTACACCGGGAGAAATGAAGCCGCCATTGGAGGTGATAACAACGAAACCGACCGATCACCGTGCTAGATTCCAACTCCTATTTCACACATTAAACGCTCGCTTCTGTCTGAACCTCAGGAAACTCTTTGGGGGTAGCAACAGAAAGCCATTTCCCATTCCCGGGGAGATGATGTTGTGGGCTGGGCACAAGCCTGACCCACGCACATGGGGTGGGATAGCCCCAGCGCCATTGGAGTCCTTGGCCACATCATCCCTTGGACTGACCAATGCAGTTGGCCTGGGGGTATTGCTTGGGCTATTTAAATCGCCCACAGTCGAGGACTCACCCCCTTTTGCTTCCTGCATGTGTCTTTATTCCTTAACATCTCGGGTGGGTTTGGGACCTTGCCACGCAACTGACGATTCAAGATTCATCAGAACTGATGACTCACCGTGCTTCCCTTCAGGACAGACAATAATGGGATAAACATACAAACCATCTGACCTGGAACAACGCAGGTTCCTATGTTTTCTATTGACAGCTTCAATTAAGTTAGTTGTTACATACCCTCCAACATTTCTCCAATCAAAATAGGGACGTCCTATTCCATAATGGTAATTTTACTATTTATACCCCACACATCTTACTGGGTTGCCCCAGCCACTCTGGGCAGCTTCCAACGTATATAAAAACATAATAAAACAATAAAGATTTTTTTAAAAACTTCCCTATACAGCATTGCCTTCAGATGGCTCAGGGGTTGGATAACTCCATACCCTCCAACATTTCTCCAGTGAAAATAGGGGTATCCTAAGGAAAAGTGGGACATTCCAGGTTCAAATCAGAAACCGGGACGGCTTCTCTAAATCAGGGACATCCCTGGAAATTAAGGACACTTGGAGGGTTAGAGCTGCAGTCCTATATACCCTCATCAAGGACTAAGCCCTACTGACTACAATGGGACTTACGTCTATCTAAACCTGCCTTCAGATGCACTGTACATGTATTAATTTCCACCTGGAAAATTTCTGTATTTCTCCCATTGATACTATTAAAGTTATTACCCTTCCATATCTTTTTTAATGAATCTGCTATACCGTTCTAAAATTGAAATTATACCTTTGGATCCATTAAACTTGAATTCATGCTCACCTTTTCCTAATCCCTTCAAGTAGCCTCCTGAGGCAAAGAATTTCTCAGAGGGGCAGAGATAGATTTTAATTGTACATAAGTAAACATGGGTACCATGTGTATATTGAGGGTTGTAATATCTCTGGGCCTATCATTTTTGACACCTTAATTAACTGTTCTCGTCTTCGCAGGCTTGCTTTGTTGCTCGGAGGTGAGTTTGGATTAAAACTAATTGCTTTTTCATGGAAAATAGACAGAACTAGGTCTCTTATTATTTTAGTTGAGAAATCTGAAGCGTACAGTTTGCGGCACAAAATCCTTTCTGAAAACCTCAGGAATGTTGTTAAGGAAACAAGTATCCTGTCCATTTGATCTGCTGATTTTGAGATCTGAAGGCCTCTGCCCACTGATTTCTGCCATTGACTCATTTGCACCTCAGCTACAGATTTAAAAGAAGGATCTTCTCACACACTCTATCAGATGAGCTTCCTGTAAGGCTGCTGCATGTCGAGGTCCCCAGGGCCACCCCAAATAACTCACACATCACACCAAAATTTTAGTTTAAGGTTTTGGCATAATTTTGGCCACAAGTTTATTAAAATACAAACATGTGAGTGGTTGCTTAGGCATTGGTTGCGACTATCTGCCCCCCCCCCATGGGGGACAGTCTGACATTCCACATGCATGTGAATGTCAGAAAAGGGGAATACACTTGGGGCTAGCTACGGAGCAGGGGACCTGCCCTCAGCCCACCCCAAATGCAGCCAGGAGCTCTTGCAGTGGCCCGAGCCCCCTTGACAGGGTGGACAAGCAATAGTTAGCCCCCGATTCCTTTAACGAAATCCCTTGCAGCAGCAGCATTAGAGGGGCAGGCACAGCCAATCCATGCCCCTCAACCAACCAAACCATAAACCAATGCCTAACCGCAACCTTACAAGTTGTGACGATTTGCTACACAGTAGGCAAAAAACCAACTGGCCCAGCCAATCTGCCAGATGGACAAAATTCCTACCAGGCCCCTGCCTCAAGAGCAGACAACCTCATGACAGGCATAGCAAGGTCAAGCGAACAACCCTAATTCTAGGGAGGGGGGGACGGGCAATCCGATGCACGGGTGAAAAGAGGAAGCCCTAGCCTCGTGCAAAGAGTTTTAGCATTTCTAGCTGTCAATCAACAAATGGAAACATTAACTTCTTCCCAACAACAAGGGAAGCCCAAGCGGAACAGTGGCCAACGATCAATTAGCCCGCCCCACAACTTTGGAGTGTCCTGGCGGCCCCAACCGTAACACGCGCTCTCCATGAAGGAGAACACGCTTTACCTATTCCTGCAATTTCTTCTATCTGTGTTTGCTCCTGTAAGAGCTGGATATGGGAAAACAAAACAGGCATTAATAGTTTGCATTTGTATAGTTCTTTAGAGAATATTCAATGTCGTTCACAGTCCTTTCTGTCAGTGGTGGGCAGGGTCAGAGGCAAAAGTGGATGGAGCAAGGAATTCAGGGACATGGGAGAGGGCCTTCTCGGTGGCTGCTCCCAAACTTTGGAACTCCCTCCCTACAGAAGCTGAACTGGCTCCCTCTTTGTTATCCTGCTGGCAGGTTAAGACCTTCTTATTGCATAGGCTTTTGGGAACTGACTGCTTTTAATGAAAGGGATGGTGCCGTACTGTTTTATGGTAATAATCTATCTATCTATCTATCTATCTATCTATCTATCTATCTATCTATCTATCATATACAGTGGTACCTCGGGTTACATACGCTTCAGGTTACATAGGCTTCATGTTACAGACTCCGCTAACCCAGAAATAGTACCTCGGGTTAAGAACTTTGCTTCAGGATGAGAACAGAAATTGTGCTCTGGCGGCATGGCAGCAGCAGCAGGCCCCATTAGCTAAAGTGGTACTTCAGGGTTAAGAACAGTTTCAAGTTAAGAAGAGACCTCCGGAACAAATTAAGTACTTAACCTGAGGTACCACTGTATTTGTGAGAGAGTTATCATCCTATTAATGTCTGATTAGTTTTTAATTATTTCTCTCTCTCCCCCCCCCCCCGAATTTAGCTGTCCTTACTTTATCCATAAGCTACCTTTAGTCCCTGTCACAGAAAAAGGTGAGGTATAAATATATATAAACAATAACAACTTTTACCTTTGTGCAGTAGACTACTTTATCCACACACCTTCTCCATCCTCAAATTAGTTTCAGAGTCTGAGGGCACTGATAACTCCAAGGTTGCAGGTTCAGTCCTAATAGTAGTAGCACTAGTAGTAGAAATATTAATAATAATTTTATTATTTATACCCCACCCATCTGGATGGGTTTCCCCAGCCACCCTTATGAGACAGCTGGATATTCCTGCATTGCAAGAAATTGGACTAAATGATCCTTTGGGTCGCTTCCAACTCTACAATTCTATGATTCCAGCCAGGCAACCTCACTTGAGGAGGGTGTGGCCAGGGAAGGGAGGGGGGTAAAATGTGGAGAGTCCCAAGAATCAGATAGAGAGGCATGGAGGGCTGCATTTGACCCCTTGGGGCTGATATTCTTCACCCCTGCCATACACTACACTAGTATTCAAGTAATCCTGTCAGGTAAAGTAAAGGTAAAGGGACCCCTGACCATTAGGTCCAGTCGTGGCCAACTCTGGGGTTGCAATGCTCATCTTGTTTTATTGGCCGAGGGAGCCGGCGTACAGCTTCCGGGTCATTTGGCCAGCATGACTAAGCCGCTTCTGGAGAACCAGAGCAGCGCACGGAAACACCATTTACCTTCCCGCCAGAGCGGTACCTATTTATCTACTTGCACTTTGACGTGCTTTCGAACTGCTAGGTTGGCAGGAGCTGGGACCGAGCAACGGGAGCTCACCCCGTCGCGGGGATTCGAACCGCCAACCTTCTGATCGGCAAGTCCTAGGCTCTGTGGTTTAACACACAGCGCCACCCACGTCCCTTAATCCTGTCAGGTAGGTCAGTGTTATTTGCCCCATATTGCAGAAAAGACCTGACCCTGAGACCTAGGGTAAGATTGAACTAAGTTGTTGCATGCAGGGAATAAGGTCTGCTCGTGCAACTAGACTTCCACCCTTCTCTGCCTCCATGTCCCCTAAATCTACTTTTGGGGGTTGGGGAAAACCCCAGAACAAGTTTATGGGGTGCGGGAGAGGAGAAGTGGGTGTCCTGGCCCTAAGTCAAACTTGGATTTCTGTTTCTGCCCAATTATTCAGTGATATATTGGCAATGGTTAAAGGCACTGCAAGGGAAATGCATGGCTATGCACAAGCCAAGATGCTGACCCAACAAGCTTCAGGCCCCTTTCCCCCTCCTTTTGAATGGTGGGGTGGGGCAGGCACAAGCCTTGGCATGGCAAACGACAGACAAGTAAATGGCCACTTCTGGGCCACTGAGTCCTGTGAAGTTTTTTGATGTCAGCATTGGTTTCTCCCCACCCCCACCCCCCAAAATAAGTTATGAACTTGGAGTGTTCCCCCAGGCTCCTTCCACAATTGAACCTAGTTCTCTGAGTTCACATTACTGTCCCCTGAACTTCCTGTGAGTGTGAAACAGATGAGGCAAATAAATTTTACTGCATGAAGGGAGAGAGGAGAAAGGAAATCAGCTCAACAAATGCACAATTAACATTCTGTAACTGAGTGAGCTTCTTAGTGCAATTAATTGATCAGTTAATCACTTAAAGCTGCATTTCATGAGCTTTACTTGGAGGCAAACCACACTCGGCTATCCTGTCACCATGGTTTCCATGAGACTCTTTTAGAATTTTGGCTATCTCCTTCAGCAAGCATAGGCCTCTGTGTTGTCTCTTGCCTTTATATACTATTTAGTTCACTGACTGGTGGGGTAAATGTTTCTCCGCTGCCTTCTGGTTTGTTTCTGGCCACAATTCAAAGGGCTGGTTATGGCTTTGAAAGCTTTAGGAAGCACAGGGCCAGGATACTTGATGGACTGCCTCCTACCACAAAGGGATGGAGGAGAAATGAGCCTCAGTTTTCATTTAAAAGTGACTTTGCCTAACTTGTATTTTCAGATTTCCCCCCTCCCACTCTATCTCTGCACATCTCTGAGTTATCTAAAGTGTTCTGTTACTTCTCTCTTACGCATTGGTAGTATGGTTTTGGCTATATGGCATGAGTATAGAATGATTAGAGTCAGTATTAGTGTAGTATTAGTACTGAATCATTTCACTCCTTAACATATTCATTGTATTCACTTCCACAACAGCCTTGTGAGAAAAAGAATGGAGGGGTTTTTTTGCCAACTTAGAGATGGGACAGTGATGGGGGAAATAAATTGACATGCTAGAAAGGCCACCATGTAACAATGGTAGTGGTGAGATTTGAATGTGGGTCTCCCTGATTCATATACGATGGCTGTATCCACAAGAGGGCACTGTAGCACATATCCACCTAGCATTTCCAAAACCGCTGAAAATGGGGACATGTTAATGCCTTAAAAAGCACATAAAAATGCTTAGCTAAACATGACAATGATAGTATAAGATCTGTTAATGGGCATTATTCAGCCAAAGACTTTAAGCCCCATTAATTTCAATGGGGCTGTTAAGCAAATGCTTAACACCACCCCATTCAGACCAATGCATCTTGAAATTTTGGCTGGATCAATTCCATTCTCTGTAAAAACCCATATGTGTCTATTTTTATGAACTTGGGTGGTTTCAGATTGGCTCTTGTGTCTTTCAGTACTTCAGAACTTTTAACTTAATATCCTTTCATAAAACTCAATCCACTCTGTCAAGAGTATACTAATGATGGGTTATTTCCAATGCTTGCTTTCACCTTTGCTATGATAATAAAGTACCAGCATTTGACTGCTTAACATGCCCTTAGAGGAACTGAAATTGACATTTTCCATGTTTAACACATACCCATTTCCTGAATTGCACAGAAAGAATTGAGGCTGTAAATGACGGTGGGGCGGAGGGGAATGAATAGCCAACCCAAATAAAGAGTAATGTAAAGGTCAAAGCAATTTTCACCAGCCATTTTAGCATGGGTTTTAACTTTTCCAAGACAAGGCAGTGCTTTTTGATAAGTGCCTTCCCTTCTCTTCATGTGTCACAGGAGCAAGTGTGTGGTAAACCAGATTATCTTGATAAAGTTAGGAGCCATGGATGAGAGTTTATAATAAACAGATGGTAGCCTGGTGATTCTGGAGGAAAGAGAAAAATAATAATAAGGGGAGAGGACTGTAGGAGTCTGGGGAGAATGTTCTCTTTCCCCAAAACTGTAAAAGAAACAACTGGTTTATTTGAAAGTGTGTAGAGAGATTTCTTAATCAGCATCCCACAGGACCAGAGCCTCCCATTTAGCAGCTGGGAAAATGCAGCCACCAGTTGGATTATATCTGGTCCTTTTCACGAATTTCCCCACACTGCCTGGCTCTCCTTCCTGCCTGATGCCCTGACAACCTCACATTCTTCTGGGCCATCCACCTGACTCATCTGATGCCCGAGCCCCTCTCTGAATATGCCCAATTTGGCTTGGCCCTCGGCCAGATCTGGCTGCAGGAAACCACACCCTTTGACTTGGAAGTCTTGCTTCCTAACTCAGTATGTGGGGGAAGGCAAGCTGTAGTGAGTGAAGCAAACTCTGCACATGCTTAGGGTGACATCTAAGGCTTCTGGGGTTGACATTTAGCGTTGTCTTCCTCTGGAGCTTTTATCAGTCACGGTTGCCTTTAAAAAATAACCTAAGGAAAAAGTAATATACTGCCTTGAAGTCCTTTTATAAGGCATAAAAAGGCAGGATGCTGCTGGTGGTGGAGGTTTGGCAGTGCTTTCTTTATTGGCATCCCATGCAGGCTAGCATTTGGAAGACCTTCCTGAAAGGTTCAGTACTATACTGGTGCTGATTCCACCTCACTATACTGGCAATTCACATTTTGCCTCACCATTTCCTCCTAGTTGCTTGATGTACTGTATGCCTTGATCTTTTGATTCAAAGAGATCAACTATCTGAAAATTCGCTGTCTTGGCTCCCCAGATAATAAGCAAGCATCTGTACAGAATTGCCGTCTTTCTCTGTTCAAGGGATGGAAGACAATAGACTGGATATAATAGCTTTCCCTCCAATCCATCCTGTGTAGGCCTGAGCTCAAAACTTCAGATGCTGTGTACCAATCCTTCTCTGGTTCTCATCAGCTTCCTAGCAAAGACTGCAAGCGAATGAGCTGTGTCAAGGTCTAAAAGGTCCAGATGAAGAACTTTATTGCATGCCTTTACTTCTAAATAGATGACCCTAAGTCACTGGCAGTTGATAAATACAAAGGAATATTTATAACAATTTTACAATCTAATTGAACTTTTATTTAAATTAAACACACTATTTCATAGTAGAAGATAATGTTGCCGTGTGCACGATTATTTCTTTTGTACTTGGGCTGCTGAAATGTGAAGTAAGTGATCAAGAAATTCCTAGGGAAAGATTCTTGTCCGTGTCAACTCAGCCCCAGGATCTCTCCCCCCACCCACCCCCAAACTGGCTGGATGGCAAGATCTGGCAGAATACCTGGGTAATGGATGGATTCTCCTTGCTCTGTCAAATGAATGCGGTGATAATGAGGACTGCAAGTCTCAAGTGGAGGGCTAGATACTTCTTTTCTTTCCTTTGATAGGATTTCTACTACACACTAACAGTGTAAATGAGCTTGGCACAAAACTAGCACTAAACCTCTACATCAGTTGGGGGGATCCAAAATTTAGGGGTCACACGTTAATGGAGCTGTGTAAATGGCAGGATTCTTTGTGTTTCTAAATCTAAAGGGAGCTGGGGAGCATCAGGGCTTGATGGAGTGGCAGGCCATGGCAACAGGCAGGAGGCCTTCAGGAGCTGAGGATTCAGCGATGTCCCTGGCTGGACTGCTAAACCATGGCATTCCACAGACGGGGTTTGCACAGTGCATATATGCAGTGCTTCTAAACTGCCAACATCCGATCCTAAAGTTCAGAGATCAAAGATCAGAGGTACTTCACATTTTTTCTTTCCCCTGCTGGGTAACCATTCCTCAGCTGGTTAAATCTCAATGTCCTGTGTATATCTGTTTTTTTTAAAAAGACTTTCTCTCATTGTGCTGCTCTCACATAACAAACCAAATCCAATTCATGGTTTGTTTGTTTTTTAAAAAAAATCTCCAATGGCAAGTCATAATGTAAATAATACAAATTATACTGAGGTTTTTTGTGTGTGTGTTTTGTATTGGGTCTAGAGGATGCAAATGCATCTCATCCTCCCTGGGGCTTCATAGGGGCAGACAAAAGCTCCATCTAGTAGCTGAATCCTAAGTGCGCCCGATGTGATGAACTGGCAGAACAAAGGAGAGGAACCCTTTGAGGGGTGTAGTTGGGACTGGGACATGCCAAGGCAAGCAGGGGATGGGGAAGGAAGGAAGTGGGGGATGACGAGGGATGGAGGTCAGTGCACAGGAAGCAGAGCAGCAGGATCCATCACCAGACCCAGAGGGGCCCCTGTCCCCACAAACACAGCAGGCTCTGAGGCATAGGGAGCACCAGACAGGGCGCTCCAGGAGGAAGAGACAGGCAAGGGCCCACAGCGTAGCTCTAGGTGGGGCTCCCTAGCTCTGGGAGGAGGGGTGTGATTCCTCGGCTGGGTAGGCTGGTAGCAGGCGAGGGTCACATGACTCATCAAGCCCAGATGCTGCAATCAGCAATGTACAAAGGAGAAGCTGTGTCTGCTCAGCTGCCCATGTCAATGGACCTCAGCTTGGATGCTCCTGGACCTCTACAGGACTGTGCTTTGGGTTTGACTCTGGGCTGTATCCTGACCACTGGATACCAGACTTGGAGACTTGGCTTGACCCTGAACTGCATTTCCAGACCTTTGGACTTGGCATACTGGCTTGCTGCTAGGTAGGCCAGGACACCCACTCAGAAGCAAGTTCCACTGAACTCAGTGCCCATATAGTGAATTTATGTACATGGCGCGTGCAGGATTACAGCATGGTGATAACATGTCCACTCAGAGGTGGCCAGTTTCAAGTGGGGTAGGAAAGAGCTTTAGTAAGGAAGGGTCCTAAATCTGCCAACTCAGAAGTAAGTGCTATTCAAATGGGGTTATTCCCAGTTATATGGGTTTAGGATTGTATGTTTGTTTGTTTAATGTATTGATATCCCACCTTTTCTGCCAAGGACTTCAAGGCAGTGTACATGCTTCTTTCCCTGCTTACTTAATACCCGCAACAGCCCTGGCAAGGTAGGTTATGCTGAGAGGCAGTGACTGGCTCAAGGTCACCCAGTGAGCATCATAGTCGAGTGGGGATTTGAACCCTGGTATCCCAGGTCTTAGTCTAACGACCGCACCACACTGGCTAAAACTGCATGGAGGCGGTTGGAGGATGGATGGCGGCTAACAGATTGAGGTTGAATCCCGACAAGACAGAAGTACTATTTTGGGGGGACAGAGGGAGGGCGGGTGTGGGGGATTTCCTGGTCCTGAATGGGATAACTGTGCCCCTGAAGGACCAGGTGCGCAGCCTGGGAGTCATTTTGGACTCACAGCTGTCCATGGAGGCACAGGTTAATTCTGTGTCCAGGGCAGCTGTCTACCAGCTCCACCTGGTATGCAGGCTAAGACCCTACCTGCCCGCGGACTGTCTTGCCAGAGTGGTGCATGCTCTAGTTATCTCCCGCTTGGACTACTGCAATGCGCTCTACATGGGGCTACCTTTGAAGGTAACCCGGAAACTGCAATTAATCCAGAATGTGGCAGCTAGACTGGTGACTGGGTGTGGCTGCCAGGACCACATAACACCGGTCCTGAGAGATCTGCATTGGCTCCCAGTACGTTTCCGAGCACAATTCAAAGTGTTGGTGCTGACCTTTAAAGCCCTAAACATCCTCGGTCCTGTGTACCTCAAAGAGCGTCTCCACCTCCATCGTTCTGCCCGGACACTGATATCCAGCGCCGAGGGCCTTCTGGCGGTTCCCTCATTGCGAGAAGTGAGGTTACAGGGAACCAGACAGAGGGCCTTCCCAGTAGTGGCACCTGCCCTGTGGAATGCCCTCCCTTCAGATGTGAAGGAAATAAGCAGCTATCCTATCTTTAAAAGACATCTAAAGGCAGCCCTGTTCAGGGAAGTTTTTAATATTTAATGCTGTACTGTTTTTAACACTTGATTGGGAGCCGCCCAGAGTGGCTGAGGAAACTCAGCCAGATGGGCGGGGTATAAATAATATATAATAATAATAATAATAATAATAATAATAATAATAATAATAATAATTACTACTACTACTCAAAAGGGAGTCCAAAGCTAGGGTGTCAATTATCTTATGCGCAAGATGGAACGGAGTGGGCAGTGGCTGTAATGGCAGGTGTGTCTCATCGCCTCAGGGAACTAAAGAGACGTGTGGCTGGTGGGGGGAGTGGAAAGAGTTGCCTGTCGGATGTGCACAGTGGCCAGCTGTTAGGCACATTAAGTGCTCAACTTACATTCCCCATAACATTTATATGCTGTGTAATGGATCAATCCTGCTCTGCTCCAAGAGTGTGACTATGGAGGCAGTTACAATGAGTTTCAAATCTGACCACTTCACCACTGAGGAAGAATCAATTGCCTGACAACATACAGCAGCTTAATATGTTATTAATCTAAAGGGCTCTTGGGGAGGGGGGTGGGTTTCCATCAGCTCTCCAGGAGTGAAGTACCGGTAGGTTTCGCTGTGAATTGTGCTTGCTACAGGCACCGTGTACTAGTCAGCAGTCCTCACACCTGGAATCTGATTATATTTTAATCAGTAAAAACCGAAATTTACTTACTATTGAAACTGAGTGCCTTCCCGCTTTCTCCCAACTTTAAAAAATGACACCTTTGCATTTTTCTGCCTTCTTAATATCCTGTGGTAATTTCTTTGCTGGAATAATTTCCTCCCATCTCCATACAGGTGCATAAGAATATGATGCAATCTCCAGTGCTATTTGTGTATGAAAAGCTAAGCATTTCAGAGCAGTAAAGGATGTGTATACGGTTTACTTTCTTTAAAAAGGGGAAAGAAGGGGCTTTTTTTTCTTCATCTGAGCACACTTTTGTAAAACTAGCAGCACTGGAATAAAACTAGCAGCAAAGTTAATAAAGTATCAGAGGTGTTTTCCTTTAGCACTGATGTTTAAATGTAGTAATTGTGTTTCTGAAGTCGGTATATATCATTTTCTGCTTAAGATGCAGAGAGGACCTGGGAGATAAGTATTCATAAATGTATTTTTCATTTCTCTTATTTGAAATCCTGATAGGTTCTTCTCTTTCAAAAGCCTTGCTAATGGCTTTTGGGTGTAGGAAGCGGGGGGGGGGATCTAACTTTTAATATCCAAGCATGCTGAAGTTTGGCGTAATCTGCAGTTTTTCTGTTCGGAGTATACTGTACTTAGCATAATGGTGTTATAATATTTAAGACTGTTTCCCCAGTCAAGTTATAAAGGCTCATTTTTAAAAAAAACCATTGCTTTGTTTTGCTGATGTGAAAGAGAACAGAAAAGAGGTGGATGGAGAGATGGAGGAAACAAAACTTTACTTTAGTACAAATAGATAAAGACATTTAGAGAAAGGGACTCATTGCTAAGGTCACTTTACCTTTTTGAAAGGGCATTCTTTATGCTGCTGAATCTTTCTATACTCTGAGGTAATAGTGGGTCTTCTAAACATTTAAATGGACCTATATATTTTGCATGTAAACCAAATTCCTTTTGTTCAAACAACATTCCCTATTTGCTCTGCATTAACAACACTCTGATACCTGTGAGATCTAAAACTGCTCAGAGTTGTTTATGATTAAGCAGTATACAAATTCTGTATAATAATAATAATAAATAAATAAATCTTGATGCTTGACATTCTGAATATGGTGAGAGTGGGGCTCGATGTTTGATGAATGAGCAAATAGCATTTGTTCCTACCAAGTGTAATTGATTTAAAAAAAAAAAAAAAATCTGGTATGATGTGGACCTAACTCACAATGCTAAATTTCTCCACATGATTCTGGTGGACTAAGTGGACTTGTGGAGAAAGGCTGCTATTACTTCTTTGTCCTGCTATCCCTGTGGTCTTTTGCCATGAAAGACTTTTGCCCCAGCGTCTGATAAAATGCCCATTTCTAGGGTTGCCATATTTCAAAAAGTGAAAATCCAGACACAAACATTTTTGAACTTTTGTTGTTGTTCTCTGGACATTTAAGTGATTTCCACCTGGATGCTGTTTACGAGGGCCAATTACCAGCTATATCCAGGAGCTTCTGGACATATGGCAACCCTGACATCTTTCACACATCTGTTTGGAATCCTAGGAAACAATAGAAGGCACTCCTCTTGAACAAATGAAATACTTTTCAGAACACAACGTGTCACCAAAGTGTAATTATCTCATTCAGAAATGGCATTTGCCCCACCTGTTAAACTCAGATGAATTACAAATTGAGCAAAACTCCCAAAAGTTTATTCAGGCTTAATTCTCAGGTGTGTGAAAAGAGAAATTCTTTGAATTCAGATTACATTTTTACAGTTTGGTTACTCTTCTGTTCTGTTTTAAAACACACACACACCCCAGAAAAGAGGAAGCCATTGCAACATGAATACATCTCTTTTTTGCCAGGTGTGTGTGTAATGTGTTTCATACTGGAGATTACAATATTGGGCTGCTATCCCCCACATTTTTTCAAAGAAATATTCGGGGGGGGGGATATACTTGCTGACTCATGGTGTGACTCCAGAATACGTATTGGAAATATGCTTAGTCCCAGCCATTGATGGTGTTTCAAGAGAAGTGTGTTTCAAAACCACTCTTCATGCACTCACCCTGAACGCATGAAGCAAAAACTGTGTGCACCCCACTCCCATGTCCCCATATGTAAAGGACATGCCCAGTCCACCCTCAGCCTTCCCTCACTGAATGTGCTTAGAAGCCTCTTTGCAATCAGGAAGCACATAGAGGCTCCCTTAAGATCTTTGTGCTAAACAGGAATGGATGAGGCAGGGCCAGGGTGGGCTGGGAAATTTGGGGTGGGGCCTATTTCCACTTGTTGTCCATGTGTGTTCAAGATGAATGCCTGACTACAGCTTTAATTTTTATGGTCAACTCTGCTGAGGAGTGACATATTCCAATGTTCTCCAGTAACGAGCAGCGTACATTTGTAAATTTGGAAACAAATAAAGTACTATTTCGAACCAGTTCTAACTTTATATTATTTGCTGCCCATTGCTTTTTGCCTTCCTTCCTTCTAGCTATTTTCACCATTGTTGATCTTGGGCATTTTCACACTAGGAACAAAGTCATGGTCAGACTCATTGGTAAGTAGTGGGGTTCTTCTTTGATAATGCAAGGAGATGGTGATTGGAGGTGGAACAATGGAGGTTCCCTGTCAAAAGTAGCAAACAAGCCCATCTCTTTCATGTCACTTCATGGCAATAGCTGTGCTGCTCAAAGAGAAGAGTTACACAATCCATAGCCTCATTCACACATTTGCTTCCTCTTTGTAGCCATGAGAGATTCCAAAGTTGACAACAAGGGAAGGCATGCTTTTGATGTGAAGGCTGCCTCATTGGATTGTGAAGAGCAATGGATTACACCTAAGCATGACTACTCTGTTACTAAAAATTAATGTGCCATGACCATTGGTACAAATTAGATTTGTCTAGAACAAACCAGCTTGCAAGTGTACCGTGACTTTAACATCTCCACACACAAAAGAAACTATTCAGGTGTTCATTCTTCCAATCTCAAAATGGCCACCACTGCCATCTCAGATGCTTTTGTGCCATAGATTTTCAAACTTAACTTGTTCCTGTGAACCTTTTGTCTTCTACATTTTTAACACTGTGATAATCAGAACAAATTGATTTTGATTTTTTCCCCTTTGTTTTTGTTTTACATTGCTGGAAAACCCTCCCAACACTTTCCTCAACACCGGTGCCAAATAAATCATTGTAATGTTCCCCTGAAGTGAATTGAAAATTAATTTACACAGCCAAGATGATCCTCCTAATAACAGGGTACATGGAATAGGGAAATTGGAAATCATTACCCAGCAAACATTATCTGCATTATTTTTGTAGCTGCTTTAGATTGCATTGTAATAGAAAATTAGGAGACCGGCTGTGAAGAAGTTTAAGAGGGTCCCCCGAAGAGCTTCTGCCTCAAAATTGATTCTTTAAGAAAGCATTAAAAAGCTATTGGAATTGATTGCCTGCTAATATAAAGGAAAAACTCTTTGCCACTATTTGAGTTTAAAAAGAGCATCTTCATTCATGCATGTTATTGAAACGACTGGCCTGAAAGCCCCCGTAGATAGATAAAGGATATGGATGGGATATTAAAACAGCAAATCTCTTTACCTTATCTGGGATTTAAAGTTAATATGTCGCTTTTATTAATTTAGAAAGAACCATTAGTTAGGATGTCAAAGTGTGGGTTTACAATTAAAATGCTGTAGAACAGAGGGGTCTTTAATAAACAGTGGGCCAGGAATCCTTCATTAATCTTCCAAGCATGAGGTGTACCCCTGCAAAGAATACACTTTGAATGTACAGTTTTCCTTTTTTGCAAAAAGGAAAAAGCAATCAACCCAGAGCTGATAAAACCTCTGATTAGTTATAGCAGCTCCTCTGCAAAAGGGGAGCAGACCAATCAAAAGGCTGGGTATAACTGCAATGGCAGCAGAACTTCTCCATTAATGCCACTTAAAAACAGTGATAGACCGAGAGCTGTTGGGGACTACCACAGCTCTGGAATAGCACTGTCAGAGAAATATTTTTGGCACCTCCTTTTGGCACTTAAGAGGGCTGTAAAGATCTCTTTATTCCAGTCAACTTTTGAATGGTATATAGTATTGTTTTTTTGATTGATGTCTGCTGCCACTATTTTAATGATGCTTTTATCTCCTCCTGTTATTTTTGTCTGATTGCCTTATCTGATTTGTTTAATTACTGCTGTTGTTTCAATATGTTAATGATGCTGTCTTGGTGTACTTTCATCATATTGATTTACTATTGTCAACCGCCTTGGGGAGATAATTTAATTTAAGGCAATTTAAGAATCTATAAAATAAGATTTAAAAACTAAGAGGTCAAATGCCATTTTCCCCTATGCTGGGGAGCAAAATCATTTTAGTGATGAAATAGTAGTTCATGTGGCTGGAAAAGAGGCCAAAACAGGAATTGTAGCAGAAGCCTTGTCTGTGTGGAGTCAATAGGAGATTTTCAGTGGTCAAAGGTAGAGCCTCACTAGTTATGAACGTATATAGGATTATATTATGCTTTCCCAGAACCAGATCTATGGTGAAGCAATGCATCGCCACTGCTCCATGTATGTTTGGATGGAGTTTTGCATGTCTAAAGTGAACGTTAGGAAAGCCCTTCTGGATCAGACAAGTGCCTACCTAGTCAGCTTCTCTGTTTCCCACAGTAACCAATGAGATGCCTATGGAAAACCCATGAGTTTTGATTACTCTCTCCCACAGATGTTCCCCTGTGGCTAGTATTCAGAGGCACTGGGCCTCTGATCCCAGATATAGTACACAGCCATCAGATTTGGTGCACCATTCCAAACCTTCATGGTGCATCAAACTATGAGGAGCTTGGCCATGATGGTTCTCTTGCATGCATAGGGAAAAAATGTAATCTAGCCCCTTAAAACAAAACTGAGAATGATCACATGCAAAGCAGATGGAATAAGGATTCATGCACACTATCAGTTTGGCAAAGGTGTATTCATATGAAATTGACAGCTCCATTTTTTAAATCAGTATTCCTGCCATGAGCCACAAGGATGCCAAAGAAGAGAGGTGATGGCTCAAAAAAGAGGAAGCCAGTGGTTCCTTGTTCTGGCATGAAGGATGGTGAATCAGAGCAAGGCAAAAGTGAGCACAGTGGAGGAAGACCAAGGTATGACTCTTCAGGACCATGGATAGTGCTCTTGAAGCTGAGTCCTGGAGTCAAGGTTCAGAACAGGAGAGGCTGGCTCTGGTGCCCATGGACACACATGGAATAGGCATGAGCATGGATTTATTTCTTCTTTGGAGCTGCAGTTTTCTGGAGGACTCTGTTTTCAGCAGACCTGTTCCAGGGCTATGACAATTTCAGAGGTTCAGACTGGGATGAAATAGCAACTTGTCCACTTGGCTAATATAATAATAATAATAATAATAATAATAATAATAATAATAATAATAATAATATATTTATACCCCGCCCATCTGGCTGGGTTTCCCCAGCCACTCTGGGCAGCTTACAATAGATTATAAAAAATACGATAAAACATCAAACATTAAAAACTTCCCTAAACAGGGCTGCCTTCAGATGTCTTCTAAAAGTCAGATAGTTGTTTCTTTCCTTGACATCTGATGGGAAGGCATTCCAAAGGGAGGGCGTCACTGCTGAGAAGGCCCTCAGGCTGGTTCCCTGTAACCTCACTTCTCGCAGGGAAGGAACCACCAGAAGGCCCTCGGAGCTGGACCTCAATGTCTGGGCTGAACAATGGGGGTGGAGACACTACATTTACTGCATTTTGTATTCAAATATATTCTCTTGGATTCAAGACTACTGGGGACCTCATGTAAGCCCTGGGACTGTCTAGGCATGGCATTGCAGTTTACCGCTAACTGAGTTACAATTTCCAGCAACTCTTAACAAACTACAGTGCTCAGAAGTCTTTCAGTTAAAGAATGCATTAAAAATGTGCTTTAAAGGTATAGTGTTTCTTGCTCCAGCACATAATTATACTTTTGACCTCAAAGTGGTCAAATGAATTAGGAAAGGGAATGTGTGAGGTAAACTCTGAGTGCTTTTGTCTTGGATACATCCTGTTAGACACAGCCTCTCTTCCTAATATTTGGGTCAATAACATAAAAATTGATGTGGGGGCACTTTTTCAAGAATGCCAAACCACACAAAGATGACAGGAACAAGTGATTGCATCGTGAGTTTTTCAGGTCACAAACAATTGTGGAAACACACTTCAAGAGTAAGAAAAGTCTACATCTGTTATTTCCCCCAGAAAGCAATGCTATCGGAGAAGCAGCAGTATAAAACAGAATGTAAAGGTCTAGTGGAAGACAAGTGGTGCAAAACTAGGACAGGGAACTGTTTTAAGAAAAAGTTTATTGCAAGCCAGCATATGTTAATACTCCAACCTTACTTTCAGGGTTAGTTGATCAATATGAGCAGTTTCTAACACTGTTGAAATTATTGGAACTGACTGGAGGATATATATTGTTTATCACTGATATTAACATAATGGCAGACATTTTAATGAGCAGGCATCAGCTGTTAGCTACACCTACAGGCACAGCTGCTATTTGCATGGGTAACGAGGGCATGTATAGTGAGAAGTCCCTGAAAGGCTGTTGCCACTTCCGTTAGAAGTAAAAAATACCCACAGATATGATATGTAAGGGTATCAGCAAATGTGTACAGTTGGTTGTTTGGTTATTTACTTATGATACAGCAGTAAACCCCACACCAAAAAGGTGAAGTATATAAAGAATGTGACACAGAAAATCAAATCTGTTGATATTTTAACCGAAGCAGAGAGAATCAACCTTTACAAAAGCTATTTCAGAGCTACGACCAACGGAAAGGGGTCCCTAACAGTTAGAACCCATACCATCTGTATTAAGAACATAATATTATCTAGAGCCTGAAACACATTCTCTTTTTTAATGTTTACATAATCAAATCGAATGTTCTGATTTTCTAGTGAATCTTAAGTAGATTTTACTGCATTTTATAAATTTGTATTTGTATGTAAAGCCCCATCCAAATATCTCCTTCAGAATTTATCCTCAATCTGATCAAAATAATGCAATGTGCATCAACGCTCCAGATAATGCATACAGAAAACTAACATGTATTCCAATGAATGTATTCCATGCAAGCGTTAGTTCCTGAATGTGTGGAGTTCAGAGCCAGTAAGTGCAACCCAAATCAGCTCATTTGTACCCAAATGAATGTCTGAACAACCCTTATGTCTTTAAAAGGGTATTCCTAAGGCAAGGATAGGGTACCTCTGGCTTTTCAGATTCTGTTAGACTCCTGTTGGCCCTAGCAAGCATTGCCAATGACAGGCCTGGCCCTATAATGAGACAGAGCGAGGTAGTTGCCTCAGGAGGGAAATTCAGAAGGGTGGAAAGTAGCTAGAAAGCTTTGCTATGTGGTCTGCCTTGCAGCCTCATAGCTAGCTTACTGCCCTAGAAGGCTAGTGCACCAGTGAGGTGACCCAGCCAGAGCTGGGGAGAGTAGCAGCAACACCTCATAGAATGCACCCTTTTAACTAAGATTCTCAACAAAAAGTGGGCATTCCCATAGAGTGGCTGCTTTGTCACTGGTCTCCTCCCATCCCACCAGGGAGGGGGCCGGGATCTATAGGGTAGGGGTTAATGGCACATCCTCAGGTCCTTGAATAGGTGCTGAATAGTCTCAGGCTGGCCCTGGAAAATAGCTAGGGATGATGGAATTTGTAGCCCAACAAAATCTGAAGGCCACAATTTCCCCATCACTGGTCTAGGGTGTGTACCAGGAGGAAGCTGGTAGTGACCAAGATCAACGTTTATTTTCCATGGAGAAAGTAACTATTCAGTCTCTTAGAAAGCAAAACATGCTATCCAGTCCCTCCCAAAAGAGTCCTTTTTGTTCGCTTTTTGTCTTTCTGAAGCCAAGTTAGAATACAGGGGTAGTAGGGAAAGATTGTGGGGTTGGCAGTTGCAGAATGACTTCCACTGGTGCAATGGAGCCTCCGCTCCCTGTCCTCTTCCACATGTCCCCTGCATTCCTTCAAGCTTGCTCCAGATTGTTGAGAGGCATGCAAAGGGACAAGAAGGAAGGGAATTCCATGACTGCAGTTACCTCATTGCATGCAACCCTATGGCTGGGCAGCAAGTATTAATGCAGCCTGCATAGGAAAAGTGACTTGCAGAATAGAAAGTCACAAAAGGGATCCATGTATGCAAGAAAGAAGTTAGTAATACCAACTGTGTAGACAAAAAAAAGTTTCTCTAATTCCTAACATGTTTTGAACTGCAGTCTTTCTCAAGGGAGAAATTGCTTCACAAATAAGTAAGGCAGTTGGATCTGCTCAGTCATTCGACAGTCATTTTTGTCATATATATCTCTCTTACTGCCATAACCTGTAAAGAGTCTAACTGCTCAAAGAGATACAAAGCTAATCACTGGCTGAGAAAGTCTAGCGTTCAAATGCACTGGGAATTAAGTCTGCTTTGTTGTCTCTGCAGCTGGTTCTGTTGAATGTTTTCTTTTCTTTTGCCTTTCTTCTTTGAACTGCAAGGCAGTAAGGTTATATCCTCCAGGTAGATAATTGGGAAGGGCTAACCTTGGGTCTGGAACATCTAAGAAGACATTCTTTATAAGAAGAATTTGGGAGTATTTGCTAAACAAAAATCCCCATATCTAAGCACAACACATTTTGTGCACTGATTTTTTTTATTGGCATTTAGTAAAAACAATAATAGCATGTCCATAGAGGTCCATGCAACTATTTAACCAAAAAAGGAAGAGCCAATTTTCTTCTCTCCCAAAACAAGTGCTGACAATATACATTTTTCTGGTGAATTACATATATATAGGAGAAGAATTGATGCTTTTGAATTATGGTTCTGGAGGAGACTCTTGAGAGTCCCATGGACTGCAAGGAGATCAAACGTATCCATTCTTAAGGAAATCAGCCCTGAGTGCTCACTAGAAGGACAGATCGTGAAGCTGAGGCTCCAATACTTTGGCCACCTCATGAGAAGAGAAGACTCCCTGGAAAAGACCCTGATGTTGGGAATGATGGAGGGCACAAGGAGAAGGGGACGACAGAGGACGAGATGGTTGGACAGTGTTCTCGAAGCTACCAACATGAGTCTGACCAAACTGCGGGAGGCAGTGGAAGACAGGAGGGCGTGGCATGCTCTGGTCCATGGGGTCACGAAGAGTCGGACACGACTAAACGACTAAACAACAACAAGGGGTGTGTTTGTAATAATTCCATTATTTATACACAGAAACAAACACTTCATATAATTCTATTTAAGAATTGTGCTTAAAAATGTTCCTATGTTTTTTTTAAGTAATAATAATAATAATACAGTAAAGTGATCACCCTTGCAGTTTACACATGTTCTTGTTTTTCATTATTCTTGTGTACTGGCGGAAGTGGGACCAGGGACTTGTAAAATCACAGTAAGAAATCATCTTTACTTCCTCTGTTCAGAATATCTGAACAATCGTCTTCTTGGCAGTCTACTCTTCTATTGAGTGTTTACAATTCGGATGTCTTTCCATACATATCTTGGGCTTTTGGAAACAATGAAGCTTTGCAATTACCCTGCCAATTGACACCCCCATGTAATTAAAATAATGACATAGCATTGCGTCTTGCTGGTTCCTAATGTCTCTGTCTCTCTTGCTCTTTTCCTTCCTTCTGTTTATCACAGCGAACAGCTGTGGCCATGCATAGGATACACCTGGCACCTATAAGATTCCAGTTGCCAGACTTCTCTTTCTAGTACTTGCTTTCATTTTCAATTATTATTTTTTAGATGTATTGCTATACAGAGTGAGACTGGTGCCCAGAAAGAGAGAAAGCAAAAGAGAGAAAGAAATGCTGCAGGTGGTATCGAGGATGGGGAAAGAAGAAAGCCAAGTCTGGTTGGCTGGCTGGTATAATTAGCCTTCTCTTGCGAAATTTATCAGGGACATGTCATTTCATATGCAGTGTGTTTCATAAGACCAGGCGTTTCATGGGCTCAGAAACTGATTAAGCTCATGGGAATTAATAAAGCACACTGGGCTGTGTTTACATTGTAGATATGTATTGGTTGAACTGGAAGGGTAAACTCACAGCAGAAATGATTGAAGAAAATGGAGCATCAGGTCTATTTAGTGGGAAATGTCACATCCAAATGTGTTAGGAGGTAAGACACTTTGTTTCAAGGTAGATTAATAATCATGGCAGGAGAAAAGCAGCAAAATGTGTAATTGTATGAATTGTATGGACACGGGTGGCACTGTGGTCTAAACAACAGAGCCTAGGGCTTGCCGATCAGAAGGTTGGCGGTTCGAATCCCAGTGACGGGGTGAGCTCCCGTTGGTCGGTCCCAGCTCCTGCCCACCTAGCAGTTCGAAAGCACGTCAAAGTGCAAGTAGGTAAACGGGAAGGTAAACGGCGTTTCCATGCGCTGCTCTGGTTCGCCAGAAGTGGCTTAGTCATACTGGCCACATGACCCGGAAGCTGTACGCCGGCTCCCTCGGCCAGTAAAGCGAGATGAGCGCCGCAACCCCAGAGTCAGTCACAACTGGACCTAATGGTCAGGGGTCCCTTTACCTTTACCTGTGAACTGCCCAAATGCATGCATGGTCTTGGAAACCTGTGGGAGAGAGGGGCAATTTGGAACAGAAAAGCAGTGGATGGGGAAAGGGTTATATTTCTTTATTTTTGCCTGACATCTCTGATCTAAATTCCCCTCATCTTGAAATCAGTAGCAGCAGCATGGAGCAGTATGAGGTTGAGTCAGATTTTACCTGTTTGTTTCAGTTTCATAAAGTGTTTACCCCCCAAAATATTAGAATTAATAATAATTATGATAATAATAATAATAATTATCTGCTTTTTAGCTTAAGGTTCCAGGGTGGATTACAACAATTAAACATAACAAAATTAAAATGCAACATGGTGCTCTTGATGTAGTTTCTTTGCTATTGTTTTTAAGAATTTGATTTTTTGGAAATCTTTTCAGTACCTGCCCTGAAATTCAGTTAGGATGAATGGTAGCCCATAAAAATTTTAATTCAAAAATAAATACAGCTCTCTAGTGTGAGGACAAAATCTTAAAGGTATCTGAATGTTGAGTAGGCAAAGGTTTCCTGTTTACCAATGCAAACTACTTATTCCGAAACAAAACCTGGTAACCACTGGTAATCGATGGCAATTGTGATATTCCTCATTTGCACTTCCTGTCTCCTTTACCAATGTGTGAGCGAGTGCATTTGGCAGAGATCCTAGTTTGATCCAAGCAATATATCCAGTTCCCTTGCCCTGGACAATTAATGACAGGATTTAAAGCTTCATTTAAGAATATTCCTAATAGATGTTGTGCAATGTTTGAAGAATTGCATTTTTATTTGTTAGTTAGTAGTACCCTAGTCAACAAAAATAGATTAATTTCAGTATTTCAATAAAATGTGGAGGTCTTGGCATAATAAGCAGGAAAAAAATTTGTATGTATGTATTATTCAACAAAGTACACAATAACTAATGAGGCCCAGAAGCTGCTGCAATACTGCCAGGGTGCTGCATGCCCTCCAACATTTCTCCGATGAAAATAGGGACGTCCCATTCCATAATGGTAATTTTACTATTTATACCCCACACATCTTACTGGGTTGCCCCAGCCACTCTGGGTGACTTCTAATAACATATATTTAAAAATAATAAAACATTAAACATTAAAAAAACTTCCCTATACAGGATTGCCTTCAGACAGCTCAGGGGTCAGATAACTCCAACATTTCTCAAATGAAAAATAGGGACATCCCAAGAAAAAGTGGGACATTCCAGGATCAAATCAGAAACCGGCTTCCCTAAATCAGGGATGTCCCTGGAAAATAGGGACACTTGGAGGGACTGGTGCTTTAATGGATAGAGCGCCAGACTTGGGCCTGGGAGAGCAGGGTTCCAATCTCCACTCAGCTAAGCTCATTGGGTAACCTTGGACCAGTCACTGCTGAACCTACCTTGCAGGGTTGTTGTGGGGATTAAATGAGGAAGGGGAGAACCATGTATGTCACCTTGATCTCCTTAGGGGGAAAGGTGGGGTATAAATGAAAACCAACAAGATCCAACTGGTCTATGGTAGAAAGTGCTATTCAGCTGGGAAGTAGCTGGAGAGTTGATACAAATTGATAGGTTTTGCATAGATGCTGCGTGCTACTGGTTCATACAAAGTTGTAAACTATGATTTGCAGCACAGTAAATAGGAATGGAAGGGATGAGGGTGGCACTGTGGAGTAAACCACTGAGCCTAGGGCTTGCTGATCAGAAGGTCAGTGGTTCCAATCCTCTGTGACGGGGTGAGCTCCCATTGCTCGGTCCCAGCTCCTGCCAACCTAGCTTTCAACCTAGTTTGAAAGCACAAAGTGCAAGTAGATAAATAGGTACCACTCCAGCGGGAAGGTAAATGGCATTTCCGTGTGCTGCTCTGGTTTGCCAGAAGTGGCTTAGTCATGCTGGAAAAGCTGTCTGCGGACAAACGTCGGCTCCCTCAGCCAGTAAAGCGAGATGAGCGCGCCACCCCAGAGTCATTTGCAACTGGACTTAACTGTCAGGGGTCCTTTACCTTTTTAAAATAGGAATGGAAGGAAAGGGGCACCGCAAAGACCTATCCGGTCTTCAGCCAAGACACTTAAAAAGGTCATCTCCTTCATTTGGTTCCACCTGCTCCCCTTGGGTCCCCTCAAGGAAGCTGTGTTCTAGCCACGGATGTGGCTGGTAGGTACACTGGGTATCAGTAAGTTGTGGTGCTGCTCTGTATCAGGCATTGGACAGGGTTCAAGTCTCAGCAGGAAAGTGCTACGCCCAAGGTTCAAATTCCATTAAGGCATGTCAGGCAAAGCAGGTAGAAACCTGGATAACATTTAGTGAAGCATCACAGGAGGAAGCTCAAATCATGTTGCTTGGACAGATAAATCCAGATGGAACCTTACACTGAGCAGTCCCATCTTCAAAGGCCAGTTCTGCCTCTGATGCCAAAACCTCTTCAGTTCAAGGAGCCTAGCTGCCTTTGACAGTCATTGACTCCAGTGGTACAAGGGTGGTTGTGGTCCTCAGAGAATGGCAATGTAACCTCCTCAGGTGGGAGAAGCGTAGGCTAAAGTGGGTGCAGTTGGGGTGTCTAGGACCAGTTCATGAGACCAATTTTCTCTTACCTTCAGTTGCTCCTCATTTACCATGAGTTGTTCATGGCCCCTTTAGCATGGAGTAATAACAGGATTTTGGCCTCCTTCTTTTTTATTTTTACATTGGTCCTGTTGTGGTGTTTTACCTGCTGTGAAGTATTTGTGTATTGCATATGTGGTGGTTATTTTCTTCTTTGTTAGATCGTTTAGGGGGGCTATTTAGAAGACAGAAAGGCAGGGTTTTAAGAAGTCTGCAAAATCATAAATAAATGAATGAAGTTTGAGCTGTTCATTATGACAGCCAAATCACATAAGTGAGTAACAGCAGTGCAAGGATGTTGTTGCTGCTATTTTCTTCTACTTGTTTTTTGGGGGTTCCATTTTCTCTGCTGCTTTTTAACCAAAAAGAAAAGAAAAGAAAAGCACCCATCCTTGTCAATCAAATTATGTAAACACATTTCTACTAGAATGTCAAGTGCATTAACAAGACAATGATGGGAACTAAAATATCACTCTGCTGAAAAGGAATTGAAGACTCTTGAAACACTACAACCTAAATAATAGGAATGAGGGGGGATTATTCAGAGCTGTTCAACCTCAAGGTTTACAAAGTACTTCAGAGAGAAAAACTCTGAAATTCCCATTGATTGCTTTCAAAGTGTTGGGTGGGGGATGACACATGTCACTTCACCCTAGAAAAAGATGATATCTTTCACCTTCATCCTCCTTAATCATCATTCCTACACATAAAGCCAGACAGACAGACAATATGCCTTGTATTTAACTTTTGCTGGGGTGTGTAGGGGAGCCATTTGATACGCAAAAGACTTAAAGAATGAAAAAGTTAAAACGGCTTTATATAGTAAATAGAGGGAAGAATCAAAAGCCAATTCATCATCACTTTATTTTATTTAAATTTAAGTTTGTCCCCTACACGCAGAAAAGGTATTCACTGCAGGTGGCTTTATTGTGAATATTTCATGTATTGACATTAGGAGTATTTGTTCAGTTGCATTTCCATCTTGCCTCAGCTTTAGGGATGTGTTGTTTTCAATTTATTATACAGGCTATTTGCAACATACACAGACACAGATGGTTGGATCCAGAGTCTCCCTTTATTGAACGTAAATTCTCCTTCTGTGTTCAGAAGGGATTGAGATCCAGTAAAGGTTCCCACTGGGGGGGAAAGGGAAGTGGCATTGTTTTTGCTAATTTCCCCTTGCCTCTGCAGCCATTGACCTTCCCCAAACACCACGTGCAACTAGGGGTGCCAGTGCCAATTTCAGGTGAGATCTCACCCAAGTTGAACACTGCAAGTATGATTTCAGTGAGATCTTACCCCAAACTGGCACCGGTGCCAGTGCAATTTCTCCACCGCCAGCAGAAGTGGCAGTGCAGGCAGGGCACATGGTGTGTGTGTGTGTGTGTGTGTGTGTGTGTGTGTGTGTGTGTGTGTGTCTGCCTGCCTGCCTGCCTGCCTGCCTGCCTGCCACCTTGAGGGATTCTGCTGCCTGAGGTTGTGGCCTCACCTTGCATAATGGCTAAGCTGGCCCTGCCTCTAACACTGCCTGAAAGGGTCCCCTAGCCCTTCAGAGCAGCTCATCAGGGGGATATTCTTTGCTTGGCACCACCCACTTTGGAAGGCTTGAGTGAAAGAATTGTCCCTTGAGTTTGATATTTTCACTTCTTGAATGTATTGGAAGCACCCAAACCAGCAGAACTCCATGCTCCCCAAATTCACAGCAACTTCTCTGAGTTGAATTGCAGTTTTTTGTTGAACTGTGCTGACAAACATGAAAAAAAGTTTTGAAGGTGAGTTGTTGGCTTTAAACAAATCACCATTAAAAATAATAACAATAATACCTTTCACCATCAAAGCGTGAATTGCCTATACCACTCAGTGAGAACTGAGATCTATGCCTTCTTTATATATATACAATATATACATTTCAGGAATATATCGTTGAAGTTATTAGTTCAATAATGTTTGCATTAATAGCACATTTCCATTTCCCATGCTCAAGATGATAGTTTTTAAAATGTTTATACAAATTTTTAAATGAAAGTCTAGTGTCACACTGCTTCGAAAATATTCAGAATAAAACCACAGCATGGTAGCTGGTAAAATAGCTTTGTTTATAGCTCCCTTCTCCTACTTGACTCACCTGGTCAACCATGTAAACCCTAATGAAGGCGAGTTAGATTATTACTTATTACTTATCCTTACCCCGGAACTCACTCAGAGATATGGAGGATGAAGATGCTTCACTCTACCTGTAACTTGCAACCTGAAAGGTATGCTCACCACTTTAAAAAATAAATGAAAGTTTATCCAATAAGGGGTGTGTGTGTGGACTTCCATCTAAATCAGCTATGGAATACAAAGTTCATTTCTATTGCTGGGAGCTAGTGTTTCATGCCCCCCTGCCCCCCATGGACTAAGGCATGTTTCTTTCACACATTGTAAGAAATAAGCTGTCAAAGTACACCAGTTTTATCAGAAGAAAATATGTGTAATTTGAGTGATAGCTAAATCAATATGGCTTTTCTTCTGATTTATGTTAAATTCTGATAGCTGTGACCAAAAGAAATACTAAATTTTTGTGCTGTAATGAAACTTGGCATTTGACTGCCATTATATATTAAAAAATAACCCTGAACTCTAGTGCCTTTAGGCATTTTTACCTTGCACATTTGGCATTTATATAGCAGATTACCAGAAGCCTCGCTGACTGTGGTAGCTGCGCGGGAGTCATAAAAGTGTTTTCATTTAGCTGACCTGATTTTTAAACCTCTCATCTTACAAACATCCATATCAGGTTGAAGCTCAACTTTGCTTGTGCCAATGAGCTAAAGGATTTTTCTTTATCAGAATAAAATCTTAGTTCATTTTCCAGCCAAGTAGTTTTGCAAGGATGTGCTCTAAGCTGGTAAACAAGGGCGCAAAGGGGGGGGGGACAAAAAAAAAGATGGGAAAGTAGGACAAGGCAAATACGCCTCTTTCTTTGAGCATGGATGGTTATGATGTAGTGAACTGAGAAGCTCAGACTGTAGGGTGTGCTCAGAAACACCATTGTTTGACTCAGATACTGGTGACAAATAATTGGTTTGAGTGGTTGATTTATTGGCATATTGTGTTTGTGGGATTCCTAAGGCCATACTGCTGGCCACATTTGGAAAGGGTCTTGCAGGACACTTTTTCCTAAACATGAATAAGTTCTTGTATTTTTTGTTTTCATCATGGCTTTCTCCATGCCTCTGGTTGGGGGGGGGTGGCATGGTGCACCAAGAGGGAGATGTGGAATACATTGTTGTTGTTCACATTGTTGTTCACATTGTTGTTCACATTGTTGTTCTTGTTTAATCGTTTAGTCGTGTCCGACTCTTCGTGACCCCATGGACCAGAGCATACCAGGCACTCCTGTCTTCCACTGCCTCCCGCATTTTGGTCAAACTCATGCTGGTAGCTTCAAGAACACTATCCAACCATCTCGTCCTCTGTCGTCCCCTTCTCCTTGTGCCCTCCATCTTTCCCAACATCAGGGTCTTTTCCAAGGAGTCTTCTCTTCTCATGAGGTGGCCAAAGTATTGGAGCCTCAGCTTCACAATCCGTCCTTCCAGTGAGCACTAAGGGCTAATTTCCTTAAGAATGGATGCGTTTGATCTTCTTGCAGTCCATGGGACATTCAAGAATCTCCTCCAGAACCATAATTCAAAAGCATCAATTCTTCGGCAATCAGCCTTCTTTATGATCCAGCTCTCATGTTCTCTCTAATGTTCTCATTAGTGAGGTCATTTTAACCACCCTGCTCCCTGCTGCATTTCAAAGTCACTTGCTGTTGTTGTTGTTGTTGCTGCTGCTGTTACAGTAGAGCAGAGGGAGCACGGTGTCTTTACCCAATGATTTATTTTCCCATGCCAAATTCCATTCAGTTAAGCTTTCATCTGTGCACATTCTGTCATCTGCGCATGTGCAAAGTTTTCTGAACCGTTTGCACCCCAGTGGAACTGGGGCTTCCATTTTCAAATCACATGAAAGTAGGTTTAAGAAAAAGCACATTGAAGAGGAATGTTTCTGTAAAGCTGTAGGATACAGAAGGATTGTGAATAACATCATGTGAACCCAACTTAAAAAGCCAACAGTGGGTAGGGTTGCCAGGTCAGGAACATTCCAGACCCTGATTTCTTGGGACAGCCCTTGGTGATGTCACAGGGAGAGTCCTCAGGTGATATCACAAGGTTACCCTGGAAATGGAGGTTACTTGGGAGAGGGGAGTAGTGGAGGGCAGGAATGGCCCTGCCCAAGTATCCAGGCTATAATTTGCAGCCAACTACAGCTGGTCTGAAACCTGCTAGCTGCATTCACAGTCTTCCTTACTAATTATTAAAGGCTCTGTTAGCCACTAGTATTTTCAAGTATGATTCAAAATACAATGACTTGTCCCTGGAGATGAAATAAGGTTATCAAAACGACACAAATGAAAGAGGGCATATGAACATTTCAGTAGGACAGATATATTTCATTCTTCTCTCTGCAGAATTATGTGGGTTAGGACTCAGTGATCCTACCCATGACTCATGAGCAGAGGGTATGACACATTTTCCCCACTGTCAACAAAGAATCTTGTGAAACTGCTGATTTTAGTTACCTTCCTCTTCTCATGTTTTGGAAAAGCAATTTACATCCTGTTTGATATTGCTCTTCCCCATCTGATATTAACTGTTAGAAGGAAACCTGCACCTGTTTCTCTGGATGTTCTTTGAAAAGATGCCAATTTATTTTTATATGTATGTTTTCAAGTTTATTCATTGTGAGTGATGGGTCTTATTTTATGCAATTTTCAGAGTGCTTGTCTTGGCAAATTTAGAGATATAATTAATCACATGGGAGTGCTGCAGCTTAACAATTTTCTTTTATTTTGATGAAGTCAACTCCTCCAGATATCACCCAGTTTTATGTTTAGAACTGGGAACTTAATACCAGCAAGAATTACTTTTGCAAACGCAACTTGTCAGCTCATTCTTAATCAGCTCTGTAGGTCTAAAGTTTAAAGACTTAAGTTACTCCCACTGAAGCAAACTTCACCTAGGGAATTTTCAGAAGGTACAAAAACCAGCTATTGGTTTTTCAGAAACTTGCTGTCTGGAAATTATAGTGTGATAACAGTCCTGATCTGGCTGGGGAATCCACCGCAAAAGGAAGTTTGCCTTTCCCCTGCTGCCAATAGACACAAGCAGAGGACCCTGTTGGTGGAAGAGGGGAAATCTTTTGCTGTACCTCAGGGGAGGGCTGCAACTCAGCAGTGGTGCATCTGCTTTTCATGTAGAAGCTCCCAGAATCTCTTGGACCCCTGCCTGAAAGTCCAGAGAGCCACTGCCAGCCAGTGTAAACATGACTGGGCTAGAGGGACCAATGAATGGTGTGATTAGGTGTAAGGCAGTTTCCTACGTTCCCCTTCCCTCTGCAGCCATCAGTCACCCCCTCTAATGATGTTCTGGAAGGTCCTCAAACCCTCACCCAAAGCAGGTGTGAACTCAGGGCACCCTGTTAGAGGGGTCTATGTGGAAGTCTCTATCCAGAAGCCAAGTGTGGGGCAGACAGGCCATAGAGCTTCCAGCAACAGCCTGGGAAAGACCACCTTGTGTCATGAGCCAGGAGTCAGCTTCACCTGCTGAACCACAGCCTGAAGGGGGAGAAGGCAGAGTGACTCCACCTGCAGTTGATCAACCTTCAAGGACACAGAGGAGCGAGAAGGCACTAATGAGAACCAGCTGACTTCAGACTTCTTAAATGGAGCTCTCAACAGCAGTTAGATGCTGGAAACAACACCTGTGGTTCCTGGCTCTACAATGCTGCTTCCTGCTCTGTCTAGACCAGTGGTGGCCCTCCAGCTGTTTTGGGACTACAATGTCCATCATCCCTGACCCACAGGGTCCTGTTAGCTAGGGATGATGGGAGTTGTAGTCCCAAAACAGCTGGAGGGCCAAGTTTGGCCATGCCTGGCCTAGACCCTTGGCTTCACGATCATTGGATTCCCTGGCCACTGGAATGTCTTGACTATGTGGATTTCTATTTGCCCGACCCTTGGAATGGACTTGATTTCATATGCTGACTCTGCCAAGCGTATCTGAGACTCTGCTCTTAACAACATTAAGAAAATAGTAACTTTTAAAAAAGTTAAGCACTGTTAAGTTCATACACATACTTTTCACATCCCCATGACTCATTTGTCATTGATTCAGTTCATCAAAATGAACATAAAACACACACACACAGTGCCCGTTGTTAAGCCAGATCAGCCAGATAGTGGGCCATGGTGGAGACAGTGGGGCTCCCAGACCCACCGCCAGTGGTAAGGTGGATGTTGACTCTGGTTAGCCTGCCCAGACACCATTGATAAGCAACTCTCAGTAATCAAGAGGTCTATTCCCACTTGAGGACGTCTGAGAGGAGCCTGTCCCTCTGGGGTGGTGAGTTGTGGCCTGCACTTGGTGTACAGGCCAACCAGGAGGTCCAGCAGCACCTCCCCACTCATGAGGCTCCTGCTGTGCCACAGCCTGTCTACCAGCAGCTGCTCCAGCTTCTTCAGCTGCACTTTGGCTGATGTGGTGGTGGTGGAGGAAGATAGATATCCTAAATTGATAAATCAAGACTATCACCTTTTTTAAAAATGTGAGACTGCCTTAAATACATAAAAAAAAGATCACCTTGAATGCATAAAAATCAAGCTTCTATTTCCTTTTGTGAGACTCCAGGTCCACAGGGACTGTTAGGAAAAATGCAAGAGCGACCAGGAACTGACACTTTTCAAGGTTATTCAATGACAGGCAGACTGCATTTTCTGCTCCAGCGGTAGGGTTGTTGTTTTTCTCACAGCCTCTGAATTATTCTTTCCATGAAGGAATATTTTGTTTCTGTATTGAACTCCTTTGTCTTTCTGGAGTGGAGAATCCGTTTAGCTGCTGTGTGTATTACCTCAAATTTTGGTTCATGCTCTGCCACTTAGGTTAGGTTTTCCTGAATCTGCTCTGCTTCTCTTAACATCACAATACCAAGACTGGCATTTCTATACGCTTGTTACAAGAGGTTGGGGAGATGCTTTTAAATTTTCTCAAACATGTGTTTATGTGAGGCTTAATTTGAGTCAGGGGTAGAATTACAGTACACCCCCATAATATTTTCAAACCTCCAATACCCTCAGCTGCATTAACTTTATTTGTTCTACCTCTGCAGGCTGGTTGACAAGAACAGTATAACTGACCATCATCCATCTGCCTTAATTCACCATGCAACCATAACTAGTCTCTTCTTACCCACATGTTGCACACCCTTGACTGGGTGTGATAACTTGTGGCCCTCCAGGTGTGGTTGGACTTCAACCCCCATCAGCCCCAGCCATCTTAATCAAGGATGGTGGCTGTTATAGTCTGGTATTGTATGGAAAGCCACATGTCCCCTCGCCTGTTTTAAAATGAATGAATGCATGAAGCTATGGAAATAAGGCTTATTCCAAAGCCCTTGGGGTGAGGTACAGTTTGCATGGTATGTGACGTGCAGTGGTATCGCCTTTAATGTGGATCTGTAAGAAACCAAGATCTCATGCCGTCTCCCACAACCTTTACATCTGCACAATCTTCCCACATTTGTGACAGCAAAAGTTGTTAGTTGTGAAAGAGGTACATTATCCTAACTGCTAAAAGTATGTGAACACCTGCAGTCCTGAGATTCTTCTCCCCTTGTAATAGTTGTGAATACCACTAAAGACCACAGCTTGGTCATGTACACGCTCCTGACAGGTGTGTTAATGACTCTGGCAGCACACAGCAGCTTTATAACTCCTGGGGAAAAATGGTGGTTGTTTATAGAACAATTCCCCTTTGCAATTTGGACTTGGGGGTTGCATTGACCGTGTTGTTTTTCTTTCATGGTCCCAGTATGAAGGAGGCATATGGTCCATAAATCACACTTGGAAAATAAGCCTGGGACTCACTGACAAGAACATTTTTGAGGTGTGTGCCTATATGAGCCTTGAATAGCCTCGTTTTCAAAACAGTACCAAGGGGACTCTGCCATTCAGTTGTCTTCTCTAGCATAAGAATCTGCTATATATCCCTCAGAAACAGTAAACAGGGCAGTGGCCTAATTTGCTGCCTTCCCTAAGCTGATTTATTTTCCCATCAAAAAGTTCTTTAAGCATAGTTCACATTGGCTTCGAGAACCAATAGTGTGCTAACCTAGGAAAGGAGGGAGAGGAGCAGAGACTTTGCCTTTGCATCTTAATTACAACTGCCTTCCAACCCAACGCTAAGCCAAACTGCATCAAGAGAACAGAGGAGATAAATGTGCAAGCTGCGAGTCTGACGTCTAATATCTGTTGTGGAAGATTTGGGATTTGGAGAGTTAGGAAAAAATAATCCCAAGTCTTTCATCTTCTTATAATAAATTCATTTTTAGACATGCAATTTACCTTGCTGGCAGCTTTGTAGTTCATAACAATGGGATTGGGTGGTGGTGGTGTTTTTTTTTTAATCTGTATTATTTTATGATTACTATTTCCTTCATGTTATACATTTATAAACAGAAATGTGCTTTTCAGTAATTTTCAGGACTGTAGCGTAGGAAAGGTAAACTCTGTTGCAACTTCAGGAAGTACTTGGCAATTTTCCATCATTATAAACTGCTGTTTTGCATTCCCAAGCAAACCACATAATGTTATCTTCACATATCTCTGCCTATGTTGACTGATGTCCTGTTGTATTGCAAAGAGCCTGCTACAAATCAGCTATCAACAAAAAAGGCAGACACTGAGAGAAAAGAGGATTTAGAACGGTATGTATGTAGTTTAATTGGGCAACAAGAAAGGGGAACCTTGAGTAGATAAGAAGTTTGTGAAAGGAACTATTTTAGAGTTGGTGGTGGTATTTGAATCATGGGACACATCTGTTTCACTGTTAGTTTTTTGTGAAAATTGCCTTGCTGCCATTGGCCAGATCTAAAGTCCATCTAGTTCATTATGTTCTCGGTCAGATGCCTCTGGAAGTTCCCAAGCAAAGCATGATGTTCCCAATGTTAAACTTCAGTTAAACTTCCTCTAAATAAATACTAAATGGTGGATAGGTATGAGTTTGAGAACAGGAAGTTATTCCATCTACTAGGATCAAGATTGGAACTAATGCATTACTCTCGAACTCCTGCTATTATATTGGGACTACTGGTTGGGTGTTGTGGTGCATATCTCGAAAAATGGAAAATACAGGAATGACTCACACAAATCCATGAAAACGATAGTGCCCAGACTACGCCCATCAGTCAGAGTATCGTACTTTGGAATTTGCTTTAGTAAGAAAATAAATACCTACCTGATCTAATTTGCCCTGTCCCATGTGATTAATCTCTACAGCCATTACTGGAACTGTATAGGATTTAGCCATATGAAAGTGGTACCCTATCCTTTATTGATTTAAATATGAGTCTCATCCTTTGTGTTCTAACCTGACAGCCCTTTGACTAGTTTGCTTTGCGTGCCCAGGCAGAGCCCCCCTCCCCCCCGACCCCAGGTGACACCCGGGTGGAATGGGATTAAAATTGGCCACAACTTTATTAAACTGTCAGATGTAGGAAGACAGTGGTTTAGGCATTGGGCTTTTATCCCTCCCAGTCCCCAGCCAAGGATCTGGGGCACATCAGGGTTAACCAATCTGTCTGGGGATTGGGCTGGCTCTGAAAGACATATGTTTAAGCAGAGAGCCCACCCCCCATTTCACCGCAACACAGGGGAGTGCGCTGACAACCTTTCAGCGTATGGCCAGTGACTCCCCTCAACACAACCCCTTTAACAGGGAACCCTGGGGTCACCGCTGCAGGTGGGGGGGATCACCGCTTCACCCCCCCCCCATTTAGGGAAGATAAACTAAAGGATTCTGCCCAAGGCCTAACACTGCCAAAGTTGTGAAGTTTTGCTATGGGGAAGGCGAAACCTGCCAATGCAGGGAAATTCCATCCCGGTCCTTTAACAGCAACCATCGTAAGACCACAGCAGCTCCCGCATACCTGTAAAGAAGACTTTAACCTGCAATAAAAGGCCTAAACTAAGGGAGGGTAGGGAGGGTGAAGCTCTGGAGCCGACTGAGAGCTCCCAGGTAGGCTCCACCCCCTTCTATGCTTAAAGAGCGCGCTCTACTCTTACCCTAGCTCTGCCTCCCCAGTTGCGATGGGTTATTTGAACTGAGGTTTGGCGGGAACCTCGAGGTTCGCGACTTGGGGAGGTGGTCCAGGAGCGCTCTGCTGGGAGTCACGTAGGATCGGGGTGCTGCATATGGGCATGCAAAGGGCACCCTCCGTTTGATGTGGAGAGCGGTCATTCTGGAACTACATATATAGTTACTCTTCGGTCTACTTCCCTAGAAGCATTTGTGTTGATTACTGCCATACTGCACTGAATCTGTACAGCCTGAGCTGTAAAAGAAGAAGAAGAAAGCTTTAGACGTCCACCCTATGTAATTTCAGGACAAGGGCAATTTTAATGTGTGCATGATTCTATGTGTGTGTTAGACAAAGAATTATCTCCAGTGCATAAAGACCAGGGATGAAGATAAAACCCTGGCATTTTTCTTCTTCAGATTGCCCCGGGGCCTATGAATAGGATGTATTGCGTACTATAAAAAGGATTTATTTCCAATGCTCCTTTTTAGGTTTGGCTGGTGGAATCTTGAAATGTTGCTGTGCTTAGCAGTTATCTAAAATCTAAATCAAGGCATTATTCATGCCATAAAACATTTCCATCCACTTTCTTTTGTAGCTTACCACTTCTCTATAATGGCAGCACAATTGCATTCATATTTACAGCTCTGTTCATTACTCGCTGTACTTACAATCGCATTATGTCATTGAACTCTCATACTGTGGTCTTATCATAGTAAACTATATGCATTCCATGGAAGGGGAGCTGGGTTAAGACCATTTCCCATCAAAACAACTATGCCCACTATGCCCATATTTCTACTGTGACTGAGTAGAATATCTTGGCTCCATTCTCAAAAATTTTAGCGGAAAGCAACTTGATTTCATTCCAGCCCACCAAGTTGCAGCTGATAAGGTGGAAATGCTGCTGACAGGTAATCCAGGTATCTGCTGATAACAGCTAGCTTGTTTTGGATGGACTTACATTTCCCCTAAATGTTCAGGCTCATAGCCTAGGGATGTTAACTAGCCCTTGAAGACCTACTGTAAGTAGCCTTGCTGCCAAGAACTGTCTTTCAGGGAAGGGCCCTAGCCCAGTGGCAGAGCAGATGTTTTGCATTCAGAAGGTCGCAAGTTCAATCACCAGCCTCAAAACTCTGGAGAACCACTCTCAGACACTGGAAACAATATTGACTAGATAGGCCAAAGCCTAATTCAATATAAGGCAGCTTTCTATGTTCTTGTTTTCCTAAGGTTTGTGTACTAGTCAAAACCTCTTCTAGACATGATAGCCTATCCAGTTATTCATCCTTATAAAATGTTGTGCTTGGATTACTGGAATGTATTGCATGTGGGGCTGTCCTTGAAGATAACTCAGAGATTACAGTTAGAACAAAATACTAAAACTATGCTATTGATTAGACCAGTGCGCAGATCACATCTTACCTGAAATATCTGCACTGGCTCTCAGTGCATTTCTGGAAATGTTGGTTTTCATGACATGGGACTAGAGATTACCATAAAGATCGTGAATTTACCCAGCTAAGCATCCTCTCAGAGTTCTTTCTTCAGGTTTCCCCCATCTTCAGAAGTGAAGCAGCTGGCACCCCACAATAGGATGTTCTGATTTTGGGATGCTGTCCCAAGAGAAGCTCACCTGATGTTTTTGTTGTTGTTTTTTTGCCCGCTGATTCTTGTATTCACATGTAATGTTCAACAAGCATATGTTCTCTGTGCCGATGTAAACAAATAGTTGAGCTGTACAAATTAACAAGTTTACACTCTTTCACACAAGCACTTGTACATGTGTAGGAACAGCTTGTACCTATGCTCAGTGTAACATCAATGTGGATTTTGAGCAGGTTATTATTTCTGACATAATATTCAGCATCCACACCAACTACAGGATTATTTGTTAAACTGGTATAAAACCAAAATAAATTATTCTGTAGGCAGGCCCTTCTTAGAATACGTTAGCTCCATAGCTGGGCAGAAATCATTGCTTTATCTATAACCGATTTTGCCTACTGTATCTCCTTATTCACAAGTAGTGCAAAAGTTGTGGACTACAACTCCCATCACCCCTGCCCATTGGTCATGCTGGCTGGGGATGGCAGGTTGGAGCTGTTGTAGTCCACAATATCTGGCAGGCACTATGTTATCTACCTTTTGTTTTGAAAGTGCTTATTTCAATAGGATGGCAAATTTGCTTTTCTCCATAAAATAAGCCAACAGAGTCTCTCGCATTTAGAGGTCAAATCTTTTGTCGGTTCACACACATAAATCTGATTAATGTTATCCGGAAATGCACACTTACTGACTGGAGAATAGATCCTTTCATCTTAGAAGAGAGCATTACTCCTTAAGCTGAATTAGACCTCTTACAAATGGCCCTCAAGTTTATCCCAAAGCAGCTATATTTGAATCTATTTTAGTCTCAGGTACTGTTAAAAATCTAGTTATGAAATACTCTGGTGAATTTGAATCACATGTTGAAAAAAGCCACAGAATTTAATTGCAAGACACCTTGAACTGAAGCCTACGCTCTTATATGCATGGAGCATACTTAATCTTGGCAAGGCACAATGTCTGCATAGGAGAGGACAGTGCATCTTGTTATGAATCCAGTGTCATGAACGGGACCATGGCTGTTTAAAACACAATCAGCTTTAGAAGAGAAATTAAGGCAACTAGTATAAACAACACACTGTTGGAGAAATGGTCTACAATTCAATGTCAGAAAGGCTAAACTGGAGTTCAGTAAGAGGCCATTCATGTTCTGCCCAAGCCAATAGAAGGGAATGGGAACCTTGAAAGTTCACTCTCCTGCACAGCCCCAGAATGAAGCTAGAAAGTAACACCTGGAAGAAGAAAAATCTTGATTCACTCAATGAATAAATCCCCAAACCACAGTATGCCAATACCTTTATTATGACCAACACAAATGTCACAAAGTCATGACACAAGTTTTCAGTTTTTCCAGAAGTTTTCATCACGTTGGATGCAAAAGAAAAAAGTGGGTGGGGGAAAGTAGAGCTGATGTTGTTGTGGCAAGATTAAAATGCATCTTGGATCTTCAAACAATGGTTTTAGTAAGCTGGCAACCCTAATAAGCAGAAGTACTGGGCCCAACTTGTGTGCTTGGCAGCTGAGTATGCTGAATCTTGTAAAGAGACATATATGCTTATGATATATTCATTTATTGCGTGGACAGGCGGAGTCCCCCCAACCCCAGGCGACCCCCGAGCAGAATAATAAAATTGGCCACAACTTTCTGATGTAGGGAGACAGTGGCTCAGGCATTGGCCGTTTATCCTTCGCAGTCCCCAGCCAGGGATCTGGGAGACCTCAGGGTTATCCAGAATGCTCTGGAGAACATATGTTCAAGCAGAGAGCCCACCCCCCGTTTCACCGCCATTGGAGGGGAGAGCAATGAGAATCTCTCGGTGTATGGCCAATGCCTCCCCTCAAGACCCCTTTAACGGGGAACCCTGGTATCACCGCCACAAGGGGGACGTGGGTCACCGCTTCACCCCCCCCCATTTAGGAAGATAGACTAAAGGATTCCGCCCAAGACCTGAAACTGCCAAAGTTGTGACGTTTTGCTACAGGAAAGGCAAAACCTGCCAATGCAGGAAAATTCCTTTCCAGCCCTTCAACAGCAACCCTGATGTAGCAGCACCTGCGTACCTGTGGAGAAGAGGTTAACCTGCAAAAAAAAGACTTAACTGAGGGAGGGGAGGGTGGGAGAAGCTCTGGAGCCAACTGCCACTTTGCAGGTAAGATTCACCTTCTGTTGTGTGGGAAGGATGGTCCCTCCCCTTACCTGGCCAATCCACTGGCAACACCTCCCCAGGCGGGATTGGGCGATTGGCTGATGTAGGCGGAGACCTCCAGGTATCCAGCCTAGGGAGGATGAAGCCAGCCTGAACTACCAGGAGTTGCACTGGGATCCGGGGGGCTGCACACGACCACACATAAGGCGCCCCCATTTGATGTGGGGAGTGGTCATTCTTACATATAATGCTTTTTAAACTATCAAAATTCTTAGATTCTGTGCTGTCCTTTCATTATTCGTAAAGCTGTGTTTGTAACTCAGAAGTTTAACTTTGGCAGGAAGATATTCAGCCTTGAAGTTTTATTCACTTTTCAGGCACAAGAGATATAGTTCAAGCCTTAGTGACAGCATAGCAACCAGAACAAAACTGTTTACATTTGTGTGTGTGATTGTGCGTAATAGCTTTTGCTTGGGGGTGAGTGGCAAGAAGGAGGTTTGGCCTGGCAGACAAGCAGACTGGCAGTATTTGTAATGTCAGCAGTCTGGACTTTTGCTATGTTAAACTTTAGGCCTACACAAATGGACATTATCCCCAGGTGCCATCTGATCAGATGGACTTTCCATTAATGCTACTATTTTAAGCAGCCCCCCCCCCCATTTTAATTGTCTGTAATGCAATTTCTGGCTTTGGCTTTTAATTATTTAAATGGCTTAATTGTTCAGTCCATTCCTGTAGTTTTGAATGTTGTTGTGCTACATTAGTAAATGGAAAGGTGGAAGAGAAGTAAATGAATAAAAGAAACAAAGTACTTATTCACACAGCTTTTAATTAACTTATGGGTTTCATAGCAGCAAGATGCGGTGATGACCACTAGTTTAGATAGTTTCAACAAGGGGATTAGGCAAATTCCTGGAGGAGAGTTCTATCAGTGTTTCACTGGCCATTATTGTTAAATGGGATTTTCACAGGCAGAGGTCATGTACCACTGAACACCTGTGGTTAGAGGGCAAGCAATATTAAGGAAGTGCTATTGGCTCCATGGCCTGCTTTGTGGGTTTCCCAGAAGCTTTTGGCTATTCACTGTAAGAAACTGGTTTTCCTCTTTGCCTGAGCCAGTTCTAGCTCTCTAAGCAAAACAATACATTAAAATTATCAAGAATAAGTCAGAAGTTAAAAACAAGTAGACCTAAAAAAATCAAAATATACATGAAACGAGCAATTAAAATATGCAATATTTCTTTTAAAATGATGTACTAAATGTATGTCAATTTAAATATCTGGATAGGCTTGCCTAAACAAAAAAGTTGTGGTTTTTTTACAGGTGTCAAAAACAATACAGCAAAAGTACCTGCCCAATGTAAATGGTGAGGGAGTTCCAGTGTAGGTGTTGCGACACAGAAAGACGGATTCCTTATGAGTGTGGAATGGACATCGTTTGGCAGTGGTAAAAGTGGAAGTTCTACAAATCGAAGTGTCAAGGGACATATATGAAGTAAGACAACCCCTCAAGTAAACTGGTCCTAAGCGGTTAAGGGCTTTGTATATTAATAGTAAAACCTTGAATTTGTCCCAGTAACAAATCAGTAGGTAATCTCTGAGCAGAGATGTAATAGGCTGTCGCTCCTTCCAGCAATCACGCTGCAGCAGCCTGAGCTAATTGCAGTTCCCTGACAGCTCTGTAAGGCAAACCCAAAGCTTAGTGGTTTCACTTATTTCTGAAATTGGGATGCAGCAGCAACAATAGCACCCGCTAGAGCAAATCACTTGAAGCACAATAACTCTGATATGTTTTTGATAAGGAACGATATCTCTTGTTTTAGAATAGAAACGGGTCTATGGTGGACTGTAATTGTCGTTTAGTTATTCTTTTAAAAACATGACTATTGTAGTGCCCCAAGTGATCTAGCCATCTAGTACTTATTCCAGCAGTTAAAGGCAGCTCTCTTTCCCCAGTAGCAGGGAGCTTACATTGTGTGTCATTACTTATAAAACCCCTAGGGTGCCTCTTAAAACTGTGTTTGCAATTAAGGGTGAGAAAAAACACGATTCCATACATTTCACCAGAGCTTTTTAAAAAATTGCTGGGTCATCTTGCTTTTTTTGTCTTAAGACAATGTCTGATTCTGGCAGTTAATGCAGTTTCCAAGGAATTTGCACCTGCCAAATAACGGTTTTGTGAGACCAGGCATTTAAAAGCAATTCTGTTCTGTTTCATATAGACCTTGATTAACAAAGTCCTTTTGTGGGTCGTAGAAGCCTGCCGTACAAAGACCATAATCAATAAATATTTAAAGTTTTACTTCATATGTAAATATGGATGTTCCAGATTTGTTAAGCTCAGTTAATTTCCATTCACTCTTGATTACCCTTTCTGTAGAAGTAACAAACGTCTTGAAAGGACTGACTTTTGGCACTCTCCCAGGATTAATGTGTGAAGATGAAATTGGGGGGGGGGAGATTTGCTCCCATTTTTCCATCCCTGGCAGAGGGATGGGAGCTGAAACCAAGACCCCCAAAGAATGGTGGATTCTTTCTTTCATTTTTCTTTCCATATGCCTCCCATAATTGCCATCATTCACCTGAGTTTTACCTCAGCTTTGTAGAATCACACAGAATTTTCAGTGTTACTCCAATACATTTGCAAACCAGTCACTATTATTATTATTATTATTATTATTATTATTATTATTATTATTATAAAAAACCCCAGTCCATTCAATAGTCCCCTTGTCAGGAGGGTTTCTTGTTTCCATGTACCTCTCTTGCTGCCAACGTAATAGCTATACTGCCTCATTGCCCAACTCCACGTAAAGGTCAGTCGGCATTTCCATTATAAAATCCCATTATTTTCTTGTAACTCAGGAATTTGAAATTGCATTGAGCTGCTACTTGGCACCAAGCTCTGGGCCCACTTGCATTTCCTTTACTCATATGTACAAAAGAATATGGAAATGTTTTGACAGCAGCATTTGCATGTCCCAGGCTTACTTTCCTATTCCACCTACAAACACAAACAATTATTCTCTTGGGATTTAGATTCCTTGGACTTTGTCTCTTGAATCTTCACATTATTTTAGCACTCTTAGCTTTTTTTTGTCACTTCTTTTTTTAATGTAATAGAAATCCAAGCCTGTTGAGCAGTAAACAGACTCACTACAGGATGTCAACAGGGAATCACAATGGAAAGTAACTGATCTCCTGAGCGGCATGAAGTAAATATTGTGTCCTGCAGCAAACCTTGTGTATAAGTAAACCTTCGGTTTGGTGGAGATGAGCACACATGCAGGAAAAGCTCCTCAGACATAAAATGGATTTATTTTATTTATGTATTTATGTATTTATTTGATTAGTAGCCCATACTTATTACAAAACACATTCCAATATCTTATAATCTCTGGCCACCCAAATCCATCTGATTTTTTAAAATGCAGCTGCTAAAAGATGTTCAGACATGGACTAGTGAGCTTCAGAGGAAGGGAACAGTGGAAGGGCTACTCAGAAGAGTCTAGCCTTACAAAGGCTTGAATGCATGGAGTAAAATTGCCAAAAACAATTGTGGTGTAATGGTTGGAGTGTTGGACTATGACCTGGGACATCAGAGTTCAAACCTCTACTCAGCCATGAAGCTCACTTGGGTAACCCTGGACCAGTCACTGTCTCTCAGCATAACCTACCTCACAGGGTTGTTTTGGGCATAAAATGCAGTGAGGGGTGAGTTATGTACAACACCTTGAGCTCCTTGGAGAAAAAGATGGTAGATAAATGTAAGAAAAAAGATTTTTTTAAAACACAGAATCTAAAACAATCATCCACTGGCTATTTTAGAGGTGCTGTATATATATCATTTGATATCTGACAACCTTGAATGCCTTAAGTAGAGTTAAGAAGTAGTTGGCATTTCAGGTGAATTTTTACAGATTTTTCTAAAAGAAAATGGTACCCGCTAATGATTTGAGTTTGTCGTTCCTACTCAGCTATGCAGCTTCCTATATGCTAGCGCACACATGCCTCTGTACATCTTCAAAGCCCTACCTTTCCCTACCTTACTTTAACCCACAGAGCCACTCTGTTAAAAGATGTTATCTTCTGGACCATCTTGGCGAGATCCTATCTAAATGCCTTTATAAGTAATAACATAGCAACCACACTCTCACAAGGCACTCTAGCAAAATACGATCCAACTATGTAATACCCTTCCTATGGCCTCTTTGTTATTTCTGCTATCTGATCTTGTAAAGTTTGTAGCACATACTGTGCAGCTTTTCAGCATCAATGTGGCTTCCTTTTTCTCTACTCCGTGCCTGCCAGAATCAGCTGTTAAAGAGGTCATGGCAGTCTTTCTAATTAAAGCTATCAATAAATATTTGTGTTCATGCAAGTTACTGAGCTAGCTACCTTGTGGTAAAGGTACCTATTGGAGTTCAGCACCTCTCTGGGTGTTTTGCTTTTATCTGTTCTGCAGGATAATACTTCTAACCTCTGTTTCTTTTCACTGGGGCTTTCCTCTCCTAAATAGTCTAGGAGCATATGGTTTGATCATTTGCCTGCTTGTGTGATATTTGATTTGCCACAATGAGGATGGTTAGGCACACATAAGACCCTTACCACTAGCAGATCGTTTCTCATCACCTTCTGGATACAGCAACATCAGAAAGTTTTTTCGAGCCCTTCTGGAAATATTACATTTAGAGTTGCACGGTGTGAAAATTGCCTCAGCATTGATGTCTGCTGCCTACAGATCCAAAACAGTGAAAGGAAGGATTCGTCTTGCAAAAATGGAAGAAAAATTTGCGCAGACACAAAGGTAGATGCCAAATATAAATAAAAGTTTACTAATATATGGTGCATGTCTTGCCTTCCGCAGAGCAATAGTCACAACTTTGGATGCGAATTAAGCATTGGGCAGAATCCTTTAGTCTAACTTCTGTGGGGGGGGGGGTGAAGTGGTGCCTCACCCCCCCCCACCTTGCAGTAGTATGATCACAGGGGTACCCTGTTAGAGAGGTCTAGTTGGAAGTCTCTGTCCAAAAGCCAGAGCGGCAGATGGGCCATAGAGCTTCTTTCAGCGGCATGGGAGAGCCATCAACGTAGACCTGCATCTTGCGATGGACCTATATATCCCAATTTTAAATCCCAGAACGTTGTCGTGTGCAGTTTGTTCACCTTCTTACAATGGGCCTTGCTCCCAGGGGTTGGGACACTGTGAGTGGGGCCGCAATTGCATTTTCAAGTTTTGCTCTTTAAATAGTTATAAGGTAATGCTTGCGGTTATTTGCATTCTCAATACATTCTAAGTTATTTAATCATTCTTTTTGCTTTCTGTTCAGTTGTAGCAGAGAAAGGGTGTTGGAGGTCATTCTTGTTTGGCTTGTGATTATTTAAAACAAGATTCTGTAAAGAAAATAGAAAATGAAAGTTGAGGACAAGTGTAGACATTTAGACATATTATATCCTTTTTGAAAAAGTTAGACCCTTCAGTTGCTACATTGTAATCATGGGAATCCTCACCCCTCCCCCCCAAAAAAAAAATCAAGTCTCAGTTTAGGGTTATACCTTTCAAGTTGCTTTTAAATTCCTGTCGTTTGGTCCGATCTACACCATACATTTAAACCACATGATTTTCCCCAGAAAATATTGGGAACTGTATCCCTTCATTCAGGAATTTTAGACTGCGGTCAAAATAAAAATTTCTCATTAACATCTGTATAGCCAGTCATTCACCTGAAATATTCTTCTCTCCATATTTTCTCTCTCTATCACCTTTTTCTTTCCTTTTCTTCTGTTATTGGTGCTAGGACTTGCAATTAAAAGTTATGTGGAAGTTTTTTGTTTATTTTGCAGCAGCATTGTTAAATATTTAAGAAGGACCTTAAGTCTAACTCGCCTTGAGGAAAAATGGATGAATTAATAATGTATGCCATTGCTTTGCAGAAAATTAAAGGTTGGGAGCACGTGTTTAAAAATTAAATCATCCGCAATCTAAGCGAACAGATGCTATTTAGTTAAAATCTTGCAAACAACATAGTACAGAGAGGTGTCTACTCTACTCTTCCCCCCACCCCCTACTCTCAGTGAAATCTTAATGATTCATTGCCGTTGAACAGATTCTAAAGCCTGGAGCTATCACATGAGGTAATAAAGAGGAACTTCAATTACATCCTTGAGAACTTTTGCTTCTTTTTTATTTCCTTGTATCGTTAGAATGTAAACATAAATGCCCTGACCCATCCAGAGATATGATGCACATAGGCAGACTTCCATTTATGTATCTCCAGCTGGGTGGGCTACAGAATGTGCAAATGAGCTCTATACATGCAGTGCCCTTTCCCAATTCAACAGCTGGGTGTGACAGAAAAAAAACCCTTTAAAGGGCTAACATGGAGCTAATCAGCTTATGGTAGCAAGCAGGTGCTTCTAAAAGTGGCAGCTGCTTTGTGGAGAGCGGGCTCCCTGCTGTCCTAACACCAAACAGTTGTTGTTGTTGTTTAGTCGTTTAGTCGTGTCCGACTCTTCGTGACCCCATGGACACTCCACACGCCAGGCACTCCTGTCTTCCACTGCCTCCCGCAGTTTGGTCAAACTCATGTTGGTAGCTTCAAGAACACTATCCAACCATCTCATCCTCTGTCGTCCACTTCTCCTTGTGCCCTCCATCTTTCCCAACATCAGGGTCTTTTCCAGGGAGTCTTCTCTTCTCATGAGGTGGCCAAAGTATTGGAGCCTCAGCTTCACGGTCTGTCCTTCCGGTGAGCATTCAGGGCTGATTTCCTTAAGAATGGATACGTTTGATCTTCTTGCAGTCCATGGGACTCTCAAGAGTCTCCCCCAGCACCATCATTCAAAAGCATCAATTCTTCGGCGATCAGCCTCCTTTATGGTCCAGCTCTCACTTCCATACATCACTACTGGGAAAACCATAGGTTTAACTATACGGACCTTTGTTGGCAAGGTGATGTCTCTGCTTTTTAAGATGCTGTCTAGGTTTGTCATTGCCTTTCTCCCAAGAAGCAGGCATCTTTTAGATCAGCATAATGTCAATCATTTTGAAAAACCTCCCACCCACCCAACCTGACACTGCTAGGCGGAGGAGGCTTTACAAACAGGAAAAAGCCCACTATAAATAAATCACAAATTAAATTGTTATAACAAAAGGAAAAAACCGCTATGTAAAAACGCTATTTTTGTACTCTCTGACACCATCTGGTGTTGCATGTTTATAATGCATTCAAACAGCTACATTTTTGACTAATGTAGCTGGGTCCTAGGAGAAGGAGGAAGCTCAGGACGAAGCTGGAAGTTCATGGGCAGGAGCAAGACTGACAGCTTGAACCAATGTTCAGTTTGCTGGAATGCCAGTACGACGAAAAAGGATAGGCTGGCAGCGTGTCTAAAGATCATGCCCTCTTCATCCTTCTTTGTATTTACATCTAACCTACTTCAAATGGTAAAGTACTCATAACGAACATCCTATGGACCAGAAATCACTCGAAACATTTTCATGCAAGAATTGCACTTTACTTTACTCATTTTTTTCCCCTTCAGTGTGGAAGGCAACTACGCTGATGCAGATTTTGTGGTCATGGTGGCACTTTAGCATATAATTCAATATAATTTGTGATGTTTTTGATCAGCCTAATAGGTACATGTTTCTATCAGACCTAGTAAAAAGGTAAACACTCAATTTCTTCATATTTCACACAAAAACACAATCGCTATGTGTAGTATCTACTAAGCAAGAATGGCTACACCCCCTCCCTTCCATATAGTGATAGCTTGTATATAATCTGAAAGTGTACCCTCCTTTACATTTTAAAAGTCATGTCTCATTAGATGTTTAATGTTCTATCACACTGTCTAATGCAACATGACATGACTGGTAAAATTTGAGGAAGGCAGACATTTTTCATATTAGATACCCACTCTCTGCTGGCAGCAGATTCCAGACCACAGCGGATGCACTCAGTTGTATAAAGGGCTAAATCATCTGCATATGTGAGGAAGGTAATGTATTAGATTGCTGGTAAATAACTAATTAAAGTGGGAGACAAAACAGCTTGCCGCATTGCTTTAAAAAAAGGCATATGATGTTTTATCGCTTTCCAATTGCTCTGAAAGTCTGTTATCCTCAAATGCTATTTTTTTCCCTTCACTGTTTACGTATTCCCCCACCTACACAGTGAAAACATAACCAGGTTATTTTCCTGTAATTAAGAAAGCTAACCTACATATAGCAATGTGTGCAAATCTGCAAATATAAAGTCCCTTTATAAAAAGTTAATGTTCAAAAAAATATTTGTAATGTCAGTCCTGACATATGAATATGCCATCCCTCAGAAAATGGCATCAATATAAAGGTGAGCTGCGTCTGTGAAAGTACGTCAAGGTTTTTTTGTTTTCTTTTAATCAGGAGTATAAAGTGAGCAACAAATTATGGTCAGGTGCCTTATTCTAAACACTTATATGTGCCGAGTATGAATGTGCATTTTGTTTTGGCTTCAATGCAGCCTTACTGAGAAAACAAAAGATGTGAATATCAATGGAATTCAAATGCTCTAGCTATACATTATGGCTTGTCAAAGAGAAAACTGACAATTTAGAAGCCTGGAAACCTCCTTCTTTTAATATCATCCTTCAGTAAGGCTGAAATGGTTGGAAGTGTTGGCTAAAGCAAAGTCAAAACTTCTAAAAAGAAAGTTCTTGATTTCCCAGTCCTCCTCAGTGCCAACTCCCACTACATCAGGGGGCGCTGTGGTCTAAACCACTGAGCCACTTGGGTTTGCCAATTGGAAGGTCAGCGGTTTGATTCTGTGCAAGGAGGTGAGCTCCCATTGCTCTGTCCCAGCTTCTATCTACCTGGAAGTTTGAAAACATACCAGTGTGAGTAGATAAATAGGTACCGCTACAGCGGAAAGGTAAACTGCATTTCTGTGCGCTCTGGCTTCCATCACAGTGTTCTGTTGCACCAGAAGTGGTTTAGTCATGCTGGTCATATGACCCAGAAGGCTGGCTGTGGACAAACGCCTGAAAGCAGAGATGAGTACTGCACCCCATAGTCGCCTTTCACTGGACTTAACTGTCCAGGGGTCCTTTACCTTACCTTTACCTATCTTACAACCCACCCCAAAAAGGTGGCCACAATATTTCCCCCCTGATATTCTTCACAGATTTCTTTGTGGTGGCTGTCATCTCCGCTCACATACACAACCCTTCAGGCAGCTCAAACAGTGTTTAAACAAGGTAAACACCAGCCTTCCCCTCAAAATGCTCTCAATCATTTTTCTGAAATTATCCCTTCCCTACCCAAATTTTGAGGAACATTTCATTTCACCACTACCCCTAAATTTTACTTCTTTGTCGTCTATGTGAGGGTAGTTGAATATTCCAATTTCTACAACATTTGCTCTTTTGGAGACTTCCTGGACTTCACTCTTCATTGCAAGACCTCCCTGAGTGTTTTCTTCAGGGGGACGACAGCACATCCCCAGTATTAATTTACTCCTGAGGAGTAAATTCACCATGTACAATGATTCTCTGGAAGAATCTGCCATTTTTGGCATTACTAGTTTGCTGGCAGTGAGAGATTTTACTTTCTTGGGTTCCATGAACACTGCAGGTGGTGACAGCAGTCACGAAATTAAAAGACGCCTGTTTCTTGGGAGAAAAGCAATGACAAACCTAGACAGCATCTTAAAAAGCAGAGACATCACCTTGCCGACAAAGGTCCATATAGTTAAAGCTATGGTTTTCCCAGTAGTGATGTATGGAAGTGAGAGCTGGACCATAAAGAAGGCTGATCGCTGGAGAATTGATGCTTTTGAATTATGGTGCTGGAGGAGACTCTTGAGAGTCCCATGGACTACAAGAAGATCAAACCTATTCATTCTGAAGGAAATCAGCCCTGAGTGCTCATTGGAAGGACAGATCGTGAAACTGAGGCTCCAATACTTTGGCCATCTCATGAGAAGAGAAGACTCCCTGGAAAAGACCCTGATGTTGGGAAAGATGGAGGGCACAAGAGAAGGGGACAACAGAGGACGAGATGGTTGGACAGTGTTTTGAAGCTACGAACATGAGTTTGACAAAACTGCGTGAGGCAGTGGAAGACAGGAGTGCCTGGCCTGCTCAGCTCCATGGGGTCACAAAGAATCGGACACGACTAAACAACTAAACAACAACAACATTTGCTGGACCTGATGCCCTCTTCAAAGTATGTAGCTACATGCCTCCAGTAAGACTTTCCTTGTCCTTCTTATACTCAGAGGTAATCACAACCCACTGGTTCTCTCCAAACCCCATTCCTTAGAAATGGCATATCTCACCTGCTTCATTCTTGATCAACAGGAGGGAAATGCACCTTGATTGCCATGGTGTGAAAATAGTTTCAGGCAAGGTTTATTGTTTTGTTTTTGTCATTTACAGTAGGGGGAGTGGTGAAAATTTATTGATACCCGAAAACAACTGGTCACTAAAACAACCAGGCGAACGGATTTAAACTTAAGTGGTACCCAAGACCTGGTGTGACATGTAAGTGTTGTTGAAGCAATTGGGAGCAGTGACCATAGTGTTTAAATATACATGTAAATGGACAATTGTCAAGAAAATCCAAAATGGTGGCATTTGACTTCAAAAAAAGGAAACTTCCTAAAGATGAGGGGATTAGTTAAAAAAAAAAAAGTTAAAGGGCAAAGTCAATGGAGCCAAATATTTACAAAACACAGGAGTTGTTTCAAAATACAATCTTAGATGTTCAACTGGAGTATATACTGCAGATCAGAAAAGAAACCATGAGGGCCAAGGGTATTTACCAGCAATCTAATACATTACAGGCTTCCCATAGGAGAGGTGGATTTAGGGCAGCATGACCAGTTGGGCACTGAGCCAAGGGGTGTGTCACAGGGAGTTGCAACTGTGATGTAGGCCACATGCAGAACAGAAGATAAGTGGCCAGGGGGTGGGGGTGAATTTTGGCCTTGCACAGGGTACCACTGAAATTTGAAAGACCAAACTCCAGCCCTACAAAGAGGCATCTGGTTGGACACTGGGAGAATAAAATTCTGGCCTAGATGGGCCATTGGCCTGATCCAGCAGTGCTCTTCTTAGAAGCATAAAAAAGATGGTAAAGGACCCCTGACTGTTAAGTCCAGTCACAGACGACTCTGGGTTTGTGGCGCTCATCTCACTTTACAGACCATTTGTCCGCAAAGTTTTTCTGGGTCATGTAGCCAGCATGACTAAGCCGCCTCTGGCGAAACCAGAGCAGCACACGGAAATGCCGTTTACCTTCCTGCCAGAGCGGTACCTATTTATCTACTTGCACTTTTTGGTGTGCTTTTGCACTGCGAGGTTGACAGGAGCTTGGACCGAGGAATGGGAGCTCACCCCGTCATGGGGATTCGAACTGCCGACCTTTTGAATTGTAGTATTTTAAAAATCTCAGACCCCACTTTAAGAATGCAGATTATAGAAGCCACTTTGGCAAACAAGTAGATAAATAATGCAAAGAAAGATCCTTGTGCCATATTTTAGAGAGCTTTACCTTATCCATCCACCTCTTCATTGATTTCCTGTTAAAAAGAGAGGGGGGAAGAGTCCAAAATGAAGATAAGTTTTTTTCTTCCATGAAAATCCTATTTTTCTGTTTATAAAAACAGACTTTTCAATATGTCAGTATATATAAGTCCTCATGTTGTAAATATACAGTATTTTAATAGCTGAAAGGTTATAAAATTGTGGAAGTGTCACTTTTAATATACTTATTCTTACAAAATGATTTCTCAATTGTACACTTTTGATTATATTACAGAAGTACAGGGATATGTTCAGATTTCATCTTAGAAACAGGTAACGTTTGAATTATTAAATTCTATTAGAATAGGTTTTACTTGATTATCTACATATATTGAAAAAACATGCCAGCTGATCTCTCTGTGACTTTGAATCTTAGTAATATGTGTGCATACCTTAGAAGCATTGAAGACAAAAGTTGATCACCTGTCTTAAAACAAAATATTCAATTATCCCTAAAACAATGAAAAGGGAAGTTATGGGTCTTTAGAAAGATAGTGGTGATATCCAATTAAGTCATACTCTGAGAACATCAATTGAAATCAAGGGATTTAAGTTTCTTAGACCCATTTAGTTCACTGGGTCTACTCAGAGTATAACTAACATTGTATCTCACCCAATGTATGAAACCAGGATGAGTGTTAGGAGAAATCTGAAATGGAAATAAATAAATAAACACGCATATTTGAAATGTAAACTAAATAACTATATTTTTACAATTTTCAGTTAAATATACACTATCTTGACATAAACAATAGCATGACATAGACAAACTCTGTCATTTCGAATAGTTCTATGCAGTGTTTCTTGTTTCAAGCTCTTTACATGTTGAAACAAATCTTGCTTGACATCTTTAATTTATTGACTTGGTGATTTTATGTGATGATGGTGAAATAGTTCAGGTGCAGTTCTTTATTGCCCCCTCATATGCATTTAGCCACATCCCTCATCAGTCCAGCCCTGCAACTTCCCCGAGTGCTTCTTCCTGGCTAGGCTGTGTCCTTGGAACTGCAACAATGCCTATTGCTTGACTGGATGGAGAGATGTGGGCGTTTATAGAAGACTTTGCCTATTCTGTGGCTAGAATGTAACATACTATACAGAGTTAAGAGTCAGCCTATCATGGGCCAGGAGTCAGCTTCACCTGCTGAACAGCAGCTTGAAGGGGGAAAGGGGGAGTGACTTTATCTGCAGCTGATCAGCCTCCAAGGACACAGAGGAGAAGGCACTGATGAGAACCATCTGGCTTCAGCCTTCTTAAGCAGAGCTTCCAGCAGCAGTCAGATGCTGGAAACAACGCTTGTAGTTCTTGGCCCAAACTTGTTGCTTCCTGCTTGTTTGGACCCTTGACCCCAAGATCATCAGATTCCCTAACTCATGGACCATCTGACCATGTGGATTGCTGTTTGCCTGACTCCTGGGACTGGATCTGACTTTGGATGCTGACTCTGCCTTCAGGCAAGTGCATCACAGAGACACTTCAGTTGGCTAGCCTCCACTCCACTGAGCTCTGCACGTTGTTGTTCAGCAATGAGACTGCAATGCATGCCTATTGCTGCACTCTGTTTTTTTCTCTGGCCCTAGAAAGCTGTGCACAAGGGAATGTGGTCCCTGGGGTGAAAATTGTTCCTCACCCCTGCAATAAGTACATGCATACATAGATGAGGTGTTGATTATTTGAAAATTCCAGCTTTGTAGTTCCCCTTTGTAGTAAACTTGATGTTCAAAATGGAAGTCTTCTTTTTCCCCTGTTAAATTCCATTCTACCATTTATTTTGCTAAGTCCACAGCACATTTTCTGAGATCCTGATGATTTTTTCATTCTTAATAGGCCCCTTCCTATTTAAGGCAGTGGATAAAGTTGCAAGTCACTCGTGAAAAATCTGGCCTAACTCAGTTAACAGCCATAATATTCAGTAGGCTAACTGCAAAATATCTGTTTAAAAACCCTGCAATACGGCAGACTTCGAACAACAATGTGCTAACTGTTATGTAATGTGACTAAGGGAGACTTTTATTTGGCCTCACAATTTTGGCTGCAGGTGCTGACATTCCAGAGAGGTGGTGAGGAGGCAAGTGGGTGTTGAAGCTACATTTTCTGATGCTATCGTAGGCAATTTCCCTGGGGAGCTTCATCAGCAGAAACATTTTCGTCTTTTGAAAGGCACTTATCTCCACTTTTTAAAAAAAATATATCAATTTTTCTGTATTTTACCTTCTGAAATAGCTCCTCTCTTCCAGCAGTCTCATTCATTTATAAATTTCATCTGTCTTATTCATATTAACTCTTCTAACCTAATGGATAAGGTTATTTCCCGACTGTTAACACATGGAAGGAGCTATCTGTGGCGTGTCAGTGAACCTGCTGGGTGCTATTTATTTGCGGTAGGTAGGCTGTGAAAACACCTCAGTTTGTGATCTTGCATTATAAAGACTTCTAAAGCCCAGACAACGCATGACATTATGATATACTTCTCTTATGCTGCAAAAGCAGATGCGGAGAGCAGAGTTCTCTGCAAAGTGTAAGTTAAGATTTATAGACATGGCAGAGGAACACTTTCACTGCTCCCTTCTTTAAATAATTATGACTTTCCATGAATCTCTTTCTAAATCAAGCACGGAACGACATTGATCTGGATAAGAAAAGGACTCCAAATAACATTCGCTGCACTCTGCCATGGATTTCATTTTCAATAGGCGATGCTCCCTTGAAATCTCATAATCTAAGATACATTACTCAATCCATCCTGTTCCTAAATCAAATAGTTATTTTAGTGGCTGTGCTTACAAAACTTACGTGCTACTTGTACTAGGTTCAGTCAAGCACGCCACTGGCATTAATGTGGCAGGTTATTAAGGGGTTTAAATTTAGCAGGTCAATTTTAAGATTCAGAATTCTTCTTCCTGTATCTTAGGCAGGACCCCAGAATAAATCACCTGGGTCTGCTCCTTAATTGCAACCACCTGTGCCTTCCATGTCCCTTCCCCAAAATAGCGTACCTGGGTTGAAAACTGGGATGGTTGCTTGATGTCCTTTAGCTTCTTTTGGCCCTTTAATTTCTCTCCATTTTCGGCAGCCTAATTTGCATTCATAACCAGACATGTCAAAATGGAATGCACAGATATCAATTGTACTTGTGACAAATCCTCATTTGTGTACCATCAAAAAAAAAGAAGACAACAAATTTGCACAAAATTTGCACATGCTAATCTGTATGTATTGGTGCACATTTTGACCTTATTATAATTTAATGCAATATATCTCCCTGTAGTGAGGGAGATGTGACTGTAATAATTGGTATTTATGGAGATAGATATTGTCACTAGTTGTAGACAATATGAATTTGGGTTGGAGAGAAGATTCCACCCTTTAGCTTGTCCTTTGACTACTTTCATTTTCCTGTATCATTTAGTCAGTTCATAAACAAACAGCCTCTTGTTCCAGGCCTACAGAGTGAGTAATTTTGCTTTATATTAAATAAGAACTTAATAGGGACCTGTTCAGTCTGCTGCCTAGGTACTAACTTGTGGAAAATATAAAGGCATGTAAAGAAAAATGTATTCATCTGAATGCACACATCTAGTGCACCTTTACCACAAAATGCTTAGATGCTCCATATTAAATTCATATACCATGTGACTTCATTGCTATTTCTTTAATTAAATCTGCAATTCTTGATACATAGAACCATTCAAATTTTAATAGCAAGTTTTGTGTGGATGTAGCAAACTATTTGTCATTATTCATTATGTCAATTCAGGCATAGTAAATTAACTGGGAGGAAAAAATCTCTGTATTTCCATTATGTCCTACTGAGAGGCCCTGTCTCTCTCAACATAGATGGAACTATGAGGATTGGGTCTTTAGGGAAATAATATGAATTTGGAGAGATTTCTATATTTTAAAAGCACATTACAATCTGCTGCCTGTACAAAAGTTACCTTACTTTACTCACTTTCTACCAATTTAGAGTGGGGATTTATATATAATTTGATTTCTATGGGTCAGCATAATTTGCACCTGTTATGACTGACTGGTTATATTCTGAAGCACACTGGAAAAGGGGAGAAATTTGCTTTAGTTTGGGTTTCAGTGCAAACCTACCTGATTCACATTTTCTGAAACAATAAGTAAACAGAAACACAGCTATTTTTTGGTGCAATTTTCCAACCAAATGTGTATAAAAATATGTGCGTTATGGGAAAGTGTGCGCCTCTAAGTCAAGATAGATGAAGGCAGGAACTCTGAGTGGTGAAATAAGTCTTTTAAATAACTGTTTAAATGTCTCTAATAAACTTTGGTTAACCAAGCTTTGCTGGAATATAACTCTTTAATTCTCTATTTTAGACACTGTTCGATTTTATCCATGATATGTACTTTATTTTGAGGAACTTTTATTGATTTTTTTGTATTTTTATTGTTTACATATATACCAATTAGAAAATGTTGTTGTATGACGCAACATAATGTATCTTGCATATAATAAGATGGTAAGGCTGTTGTCACCTGTTGTGACCATCTACAGTGTCATGACAGACTTCTGAGAGTTGCTTCATCATCACAGCAACATTGGAATATGTGGAGAAGGGAAGTAGAGGAGAGAGATGGAGGCAGATGGGAAAGCAGCCCAGACAAGTAACTGAAGAACCAGCAGGGCAGGGCAGTTCCTCAGCAAACATCCCAACATTGAGGCTGAAAAGGTGTTATAGGTGTGAAGTGGGCAGTATGAGCAGGAGGATCAGGAGAAGCAGGCAACAGAGACGCACAGTCAAACAAACAGGATTTAACCTCCACTCATCAGCTTTTGAGTGTGGGTTTAATAATAATAATAATAATAATAATAATAATAATAATAATAATAATAAATTTTATTTATATCCCGCCCTCCCCAGCTGAAGCCGGGCTCAGGGCGGCTAACAACACTAAAACAGTACAACATTATAAAACATTATAAAAATGAATTAAAATCAAAATTGATGGCAACCATAAACTAAAGTTTTGTAAAGATTGCCAAAGGAGGGAGTCAGGCTGCGCCCTGACCAAAGGCCAGGTGGAACAGCTCTGTCTTGCAGCCCTGCGGAAAGATGTCAAGTCCTGCAGGGCCCTTGTCTCTTGTGACAGAGCGTTCCACCAGGTTGGAGCCGCAGCCGAAAAAGCCCTGGCTCTAGTTGAGGCCAGCCTAACCTCTCTGTGGCCTGGGACCTTCAAGGTGTTTTTATTTGAAGACCGTAAGTTCCTCTGTGGGGCATACCAGGAGAGGCGGTCCCGTAGGTACGAGAGCCCTAGGCCGTATTGGGCTTTGAAGGTTAAAACCAGCACCTTAAACATCCTAAAGCATCCTGTACTCCACCGGGAGCCAGTGCAGCTGGTATAGCACCGGATGAATGTGATCTCTAAGCGAAGACCCCGTAAGGAGTCTCGCTGCGGCATTCTGCACCCGCTGGAGTTTCTGGGTCAGTCTCAAGGGCAGCCCCACGTAGAGCGAGTTACAATAATCCAGACTGGAGGTGACCGTCGCGTAGATCACAGTGGCTAGGTCAGGGCGAGAGAGGTAAGGAGCCAACTGCTTAGCTTGGCGGAGATGAAAAAATGCCGCCTTTGTTATAGCTGCAATCTGCGCCTCCATGGAGAGGGAGGTATCAAAGATTACACCCAAACTCTTAACGGACGGTGCTGGCACTAATTGCACCCCCGCAAGAGATGGGAGTTGCCCCCTCAGTCCCATGTCATCCCATCCCAGCCAGAGGACCTCTGTCTTCGAAGGATTTAACTTCAACCGGCTCCCACGTAACCATCCAGCCACAGCCTCCAAGCATCTGATCAGTGTGTCTGGGGCCGAGTCCGGGTGGCCGTCCATCAACAGATAGAGTTGGGTGTCATCAGCATACTGATGGCAGCCCAGCCCAAAACTCCAGACAAGCTGGGCGAGGGGGCGCATAAAGATGTTAAAAAGCATCGGGGAGAGTATTGCACCCTGGGGCACACCACACACCAAGGAGTGGCGGGATGACAATTCCCCCCCAAGCGCCACCCTCTGTCCTCGACCAGAGAGAAACGAGCACAGCCATTGAAGGACTGTGCCCTGGATCCCCACGTCGGCAAGGCGGTGGTCCAGGAGTTCGTGATCGACCATGTCGAAGACTGCTGACAGGTCTAGAAGAATCAGCAGCCCAGACCCGCCTCGATCCAGCTGCCTGTGGAGATCATCTGTTAGGGCGACCAGAGCCGTCTCGGTCCCATGACCAGCGTGGAAGCTGGACTGGAATCGATCCAGAGCCGATGTTTCATCCAGAAACCTACCAAGCTGTTCAGCAACCGCTCTCTCAATCACCTTACCCAGGAATGGAAGATTCGAAACCGGGCAGTAATTGGATAGATCTAAGGGATCTAATGATGTTTTCTTTAAGAGCGGGCGCACCACTGCCTCCTTCAGTTTCCCTGGGAATGTCCCGGTGCCAAGGGACAGATTGATGATATCCCCCAGGGGGGCCCGCACCTCGTCTGGACACGCTCTAATCAGCCAGGACGGGCACGGGTCGAGAGGACAAGTGGTGGGCTTTCCAGCTCGGAGGAGTCTGTCCACATTGGCTGGGGATATCCAGTCAAAGTGGTCCAATACTGAACCCGAGGACAGTCGAGGGGCCTCCAGTTCCTTTATTGTATCCAAATTGGCAGGGAGGTCATGGCGGAGCAACAAGACCTTCTCCGCAAAAAAGCTCGCAAATGCCTCACAGCTGTTTGTCAAATTGTTATTTAAATTTGGCTGTCCTTCGAGGGACGTTAAAGACCGAATTATACTAATCCTGCTCAGTTCAAAAGGATTCAGTCCAAACAGCCTCCTGGTTAAGGAAGGTGTTTATATCAAAATCCCCTGCTAACAGACTCTCCCCGCCACCCTACTCTACCCCACAAACTTCCACTGCATGGAAACCCCTGTAGAAACTATTGTGGGGAGAGTCAATTTTATCAGAAAAGGTAGTGCATAAGAATCTTCTGCTAAAAGGAAGACACACACATCCTTTGTTTTAGCAGGGGATTCTGCTAGCCCCTAGTGTGTATCTTTTTTAATGGTCTGGAGTGTCGCCATTGAGGCTCTGCTTCACTGTTCATGAGCCAGCATATTAGCAATGTTGGGATCATATCCCCCCCCCACTGAAGAATTAGCTTATTTTTATTTAGTAATATGCACATGACTAGTCTATTAATAATGCATGCCTTAATGTGTCACACATTCATGCAATATCATGACCTTGAAAATATTGCTATCTTGCAGTTGAATTGCTCAGTTTGCAAGCATGTGACATAGAAGAGAAGAAGAAGAGTTTGGATTTGATATCCCGCCTTTCACTCCCCTTCAGGAGTCTCAAAGCGGCTAACAATCTCCTTTCCCTTCCTCCCCCACAACAAACACTGTGTGAGGTGAGTGGGGCTGAGAGACTTCAAAGAAGTGTGACTAGCCCAAGGTCACCCAGCAGCTGCATGTGGAGGAGCGGAGACGCGAACCCGGTTCCCCAGATTATGAGACTACCGCTCTTAACCACTACACCACACCATTTTGTCATTTTGCTCCATGATGTATGTATGGTAGGATTACAGGATCTACAGTCCCTTCTTAAGAAAACACTTTCCTTGACACTTTGCTGGCTATTTAGTCTAATTGTTTGAAATCCACACAGATTTATTATTTTATCACTAATTGGGGCCAAGGTTTTGCTCGTCTCAATGACTCCTTTTCAATAACAGGCAGCCTGTTTTAACTGCTTTATTTTTCTTCTTTTTTTGAAGGATCCAAACAAGCACCCTGAACCAGAAGCTGCTCCAGGATCATTCTAGCTTAGAATAAAAGCAAGAAAGGCATTTATGAGCACATGAGGATAGGAAGTTAGAAACTAAGAATGCAGTTTTTTAAATAAAAAAATAGATGATATTGTACCCATTCTGTTGACCTGTTTATGATACAAATTACCTGGGGCTTTTGTATATGGCTAACAGCAAGGTTTGGATTAGTATTTTTTAGCTTAGTTATTTAACTGAACTGTACCTACATTAACATTCCTGCAATAATAAAATCAGTGTAACAATTGGCTTTCATTGCCTATGATGTGACCCCCGCAGCCCCCTGGGAAATTACTCCAAGGATTTTTCTTTATCCATAAATGGAATGAATATAGCTTTTACAGGGTTCTAAATTAGAAGGTTAATGAAATTAACCATAATTTTAAATTATGGGCTTAAGGTGCTGCTTTGCACTGACTGACTATGAAGGCTGAAATCCTTAAACTATTTATTTGGGAGCTGTCTCCAATGAAAAATCTGCAATAAATTAAAGTTACAAGGGTAGGAGGAATCTGAATTAAGAATTAGGAATACACCAAGCTCTATATTATCAGACCTTTGTAACTTTTATAAAAATACAGACTTTATAAAGTTTATTATTTGTGAAAATAATAAATGAAAAGAACATGAAATACAGTACAAGGAATTTTTTTAGCCATTTTCAGATCTGAGTTTAGATCTAAATTAGTGCAGTTGGAGATTAGCATGGCAGCAACATAGATCTATGCATATTTATATGTAGAGATTCTCCATGTTGCCCTTAATATGTTTTATGTTCGCATATCGAAACAGACTGTCACTGCAATACTGCTTCCCCCACAAACAAACACATACATTCTTCAGCTCTACATTGAGTTAGAAAAGGGCAACTGCATGCCTTTTGTTAAGAGTTCCGTTTTTAGAATGATTCAGTGATATTGCTGATAGAGACAAGGGAGGTGGTAATGTTGGCATGTCATCTTTAACTATACAGTGGTACCTTGGGTTAAGAACTTAATTCGTTCTGGAGGTCCGTTCTTAACCTGAAACTGTTCTTAACGTGAGGTACCACTTTAGCTAATGGGGCCTCCCACCACCACCACACAATTTCTGTTCTCATCCTGAAGCAAAGTTCTTAACCCGAGGTATTATTTCTGGGCTAGCGGAGTCTGTAACCTGAAGTCTGTAACCTGAAGTGTCTGTAACCCAAGGTACCACTGTATAATTATCAAGAAAAAGGTTTGCTTTACCTGTAATAATGAGAACAGGTATTTCTAAAGCTGATAATCTACTCTACTCTAATAATCTACTCTAATAATAGAGATAATAGAGTCCTCCAATAATCGTCAATTAATTTTAAAATTGTATGGAGTTTTATAAATGGGAAAATGTTTCTTTCTATCCTTGATTCAAAACAAATAAATAAATCAGGAAACGGCATGAATCCAGACTTCACTCCCACTGGCAGGAGCATCCCTTGCACAGAGTTCTGCTTGGAAGATGCGTCTGCTAGTGAAAGAGGGAGCAGTGACTTTTGCCGATTCTTCCACCCCCTGAAACCCCTTGTGCCCTCTGAAAATCTGCTCTGGAACAGTGTGAGTGATAATGCTGTAATTTTCAAGAAGGGTGAATGGCTAATAGGTAAGAAAAGAGTTAAACTGGCCTCCCTTGCCACTTTTTTACCTGCTTCCCATGTGGCTTTTACTTAACAAAAGCTAAGTGCCATTGGGGTTCAGCTACACACAGCTGCATACAGTCATACTTGGAAAAGCTCTTGAATTTCAACTTTCATGGAATTAAACTGGAGCAGATCTCCATGACTTCATGAAGAAACATCTTCCTTTTATATTCTAAAGAAAGTTTTCAGAACTCTCAGATGTTTCAGATAAGCTTGTAAAGTATTGCTTCTTCTTTTCTTCTTTTTTTAAAAAAGTGGGAGGGGGGAATAAGATGAAAAAGCCATAAAATATATGGCTACCCATTCTACTTTATTGAATGCCTAGGATTTGAATTGATTTTTCCAGTTATAAAAAAGTGAAGTTAGGACTTTTGATGCTATGTTTCAGAGAAACCAGAAAAGTCAATAATAGGTGAGCAGTTCAAAATATAAAGTGTACATGTTTTGCTAGAATGTGTTGATAGTTTGCCATGATACAATTTTGTAGCAAACTGGGCCATTTGTGAGACATTTCATAAATAATGTACATATTTGATATCCATTGTTAAACTGGTGGGGTTTGCATATATTAATCATGACGAATCATAAAACTAGGAATCTAAACTGAAAGAACAGTACTCATGTGATTATATATGGGATCTCATTTAACTTGTGAATTGCATGCCATAGACAAAGGATGGGGCCCTCCAGATGTTGCTGGACTCCAACTACCATCATCCCTGATGATTGGCCCATGCTGGCTGGGGATGATGGGAAACTGGAGTCCAACAACATCAGGCATAGGCAAGCTCAGCCCTCCAGATGTTTTGGGACAACAACTCCCATCATCCCTGACCACTGGTCCTGTTAGCTAGGGATGATGGGAGTTGTAGTCCCAAAACATCTGGAGGGCTGAGCTTGCCTATGCTTGAACATCAGGGGCCACAGGTTCTCCATAATTGCCATAGACTTACATTTGACTTAAGTCCAGGCGTGGTCAGCATGAGTAGGGTGGTGTCACGACAATACCCTCCTGACAGCAGCATCACTGATGCTTAGTGAGTTGGTGTGGGCTTAGGCCAGGGCAGGGATCAGGACAGAGCTATGCAGGTGCACTGACAAAGCCAATCCAGCTCTCCTGGAGCTGCGGCCAAGCAGCCCTGCCCCCCAGGCACTGTCTCAGAAAGTGGCCACAATGCCATTGTCAGGTGAGCAGCATTGCCTGCTGCTGTTACTTATATCCCACTCCTTATTTCCAAAGCCAATGTTTCCAGCAGCAAGAGAATATCGCATGAGAGAAGCGAGCCCAGAACCAGAGCTGTTCTTCTGTTTATACAAATTCTTGCACAAGCACTTTCATAAGACCTTTGATGGCCACTAGAGTTTATACTGTATAGCCTGCATCTTTCTTTTATTTAGTGCGATTCTCAGAATGCAGGGATGGGGGAATCGGAGGTTCCTGCTCCCCCAACAGGTGGGGGGTGATAACAGCTGTTCTCCAGCAATAGCTAGAAGACCTCAGTTACATTCTGGAGATGAACTTACAATTTTCCTTTTCTACTCAAGCTCCTTTGGATCAAAGCCACAGTTTGGAATGCTCAGCATCTGTAAACCGGATTACACCAGATCAAAGAAGAGTAAAGCATGGTCAGAGGTTAGGCCTCCAACATGAGTGGGGGGGGAGGGGGAGTGGATTCTCAACAAAAGCAAGTAGAATTCCCAGTTCTACAAAGATTCTACTCAAACAGGAAGGCATATTTCAGAGCATTCTGAAAGAAAATGAAGTTCATGGTTATTCAAGTTGTGCAGGGGGGTTTTGTGGCTGCAAAAAAATTAACAAATACAAGTCAAAAATGACTCAGCTTTCCATATCAAAAGTCTGTGAGGTGGCAGGGCGGGTAGGAGGAGCAGGACACACATAAAGGCCTGTCATGGTTTCACAACAGTATGAAACTTCATTGACTGCAGTCCACTGAGTGCAAGGGTGAACAGAATAAGGTTATCAGATTTTTTCCAATGAATCCGGGGACACTTTTCAACTTCAATGGATTTTGTATGGGGACTGATTTGTAAATCCAGGGACTGTCCCTGGGAAACGGGGACATCTGATAACCTTAGAATAGAAGGTATATCACTGTCTACTACTAGATCTTTGAATGAGATGCAGTAGCTCAGCAAGGGTTTCCACTTCCAGCTGGTTAACAATAAAATACCTGTCCTGCTACGTTTTTTTATTCGAAGCACTCAGCTACATTAGTCAAAATACAGCATCATAAATGCATTACAGCACTGTAACACCAGATGCCGTTGTAGAGCTGAAACTGCAACTCAGTGATACTTTCAATTGTGAGCTTTACAACATTTTTTTGCAGAGCATTTGCAGAGCATTTTTTAATAGCTGTGTAGATCTAGCCTAAGTGTGCAGATTGTACCTAGACTCTGGAAACTGTGATGGCCTTTCTTATTCTTGGTTCAGGACTTTGACTTTTTATTATTTTTGTGATTAATCTCATCAGTGGTTTCTTCACCAAATTGTATCATTTTCTTTGGCATAGGAAATATCTGGGATAAGCAGGATTGGTGCTAATTGATTCCCCAAGTGAACTGTTGGAGTAAGAATTTTTTATTATGGAAGCCATGCTGATCTTGATCCTATAACGACTGTGTGACAGTGTGTGGCTGTCATTATGCCTCTGTGTCTCTCCATCTCTTCTGATAATGTCACTTTTGTATGAATAGCCATTTTACGGGCAGGGAGAGGAGAAGGAGGTACTTTTGGCAACACCTAAGCTTGTTTTCGATTCACTCAGTCTCAGTCAGCTTAGTTTGAGAACTTTTCCAAGTCTTACCCTTAGGCTGTGCTCATTGAAAGATTCCCTTTGATAACCAGAACTCAGATATAACTCTTCTGTAAAACAAGAGAGCCATGCATTTAATGAAGATACACTGTTGAAACACAAAGGACATGTTCAGCTGAGCAGATTATCCACTTGGTGCCAGTTTAAGATTTACCTGTTTTGGATATAAAATATGTTACAATTATCTGAGGTCTTCATTATTTACACTGATGCTGCTTGTAGTGTAGTACCATTTGAAATTACTGCAGCTATTTTAACCATGCTGTTACAAACATCCTCCTAAATAGGACTTTGGGTGGCATTGTGGCTGCAAGCATTTGGGGTGCCATTAGATACAATATAAATATACTTTGGAATTACTTCTGTCCCTTCTGTTTTTATAGAATCTCTCTGTCATGTTGTCTGCTCCCAACATATTGTTACGTGCCACACCCAATCTGTGAGCATTTTGAGATCTCTGGGGTTCCAGGCAGTTGCCCAAGGACCGCACTTCCTTTTCGAAATGAGGCACAGCTGAGATTGTGGTGTCTTTATGATATATTGTTTATTTACGTGTATATACAACCTGAGCCTACAATGGAGGGCTCACAGTATTAACACTCCAAGAGGGTCTTGCCTCTTCCTTAGGTGAAGCCTTGGATTGAAAAGGCTATCAGCCATTGTGATGCTTTCTGTTTGTTGCAGAACTCCTTCCGCCCAGCTTCTCTAACTTTTTGGCTTTATCTGTGGAGTGAAAGGGGGCCCACCCCTTTGCCATCTCACACAGAGTTCCCTTTGACAGTTTGTGTTGCTCCTAATGGCCCATCCCCAGGCTATCACTTCACGCAGGAGACCAGAGTGGCTTAATTACCCCTTAAATGTAAAAGGTAAAGGACCCCTGACAGTTAAGTCTAGTTGCAGACGACTCTGGGGTTGCGGCACTCATTTCGCTTTGCAGGCTGAGGGAGCCGGTGTTTGTCCGCAGACAGTTTTTCCAGGTCATGTGGCCAGCATGGCTAAGCCGCCTCTGATGTAACGGAACACCGAAACCAGAGCAGTGCACAAAAATGCCATTTACCTTCCCGGCAGAGCAATACCTATTTATCTACTTGCACTTTTTGGGCGTGCTTTCGAACTGCAAGGTTGGCAGGAGATGGGACCGAACAATGGGAGCTCACCCAGTTGTGGGGATTTAAACCACAACCTTCTGATTGGCAAACCCAAGAGGTTCAGTGGTTTAGACCACAGCACCACCCGTGTCCCGCTAATTACCCCTTAAAACATACTCATTCCAGAGGATTTAGAAGTGTAACATGCAGCTTAATACACACTGGTCTGCCCTAATACAGGAGTCTAATACACATGGGTCTGGCCACCAGTTTTAACAGTCCAAGCATTGATTAAATACTAAACATATATTAGATCCCTAGAATTTAGGGTGTCTAGCACCCACAAACTGATCACACTATTACATCGGCACTGTGCCAATTTATTTTTAATCTACACAGTATATTCCATCTAAATGCTTGCATTGTTGAAGTCCTCTTTCTTTTAAACTGTAATATGGGAGAGTAGATATGAGCATGGGGGTGGGGGGAGGCTTGTCTTTAAAATATAGCTACTTGATTGTGTGCTATTGTTGCTTGCCAGCAATGAACTAAATAGGTTAATGGATCACAGATCTGGCAAACGGCCATGCTGCCTCTCATTGAATAGCATTTGGGCTGATTTTTTTATGGTTGCTTGGTTGTTAGTAAATACAAGTTGTAATATTTTACATAACACTTTAAAAGAAACCACTCAGCTCTCTTTTGTCATTCAGAGTGAATTTCATTTGATGGTGATAAATAAGGAATAGATAATAGGGTCTTGAATCTAATTTCTCGAGCATTTTGCAGTGGTCTTTGTCCTTGTGCAAAGTGGCTGTAAAATGTTCCCATGTATACTTTGGTATTGTGCGACAGTGATGTACACCTTCTTCTGTGGTGGCTTTTGTCTCTAATAAATCTGTTCACCCTATCCCCAAGAACCTCTCACCAGCAGAGGGCAGTAGTTCAAGAGGCAGAGCCTGGTGTGATAAGGATCAAAGGTTAAGATAGGATTCTTGGCAGAACCTGATGGATCAGGACATGAAACTTGGTCAGGAGGCAGAATGCACCAAAACCTGTTCATCCAAGGGAGCTGTGGGGAACCTTTGGGCCTCCAGACATTGCTGAACTACAACTTACACCCTCCCTGGCCCTTGACCATGCTTGGTACCTCAGCAACACCTAGAGGGCCAAAGACTTCCAACCCAGACAGCTGCTCCTTTGGAAGCAGTAACCACAACTTTGTCAAAAAACAGAGGGAGGAAGCAACACATTTGTGAACAATTGCCTTCTTCAGCTTAGCCCTACTTTAGACAGTTCAGCAAACTTTATGTGCATATGCACATTTTTTTCCTAATGTCTAAGTACTTTCCCCCCCCTACCTAGTCCACACACAATCTAGATATATTGTATATTTTTGCCCCAAAAGGCATTTCTTGAGAAACTGGTTTCAAAAAATGAAAGCTCATTGCAGATTGATTCTGCATTGCCCCACAATATGTCCATTTTCAAACAAATGAAAAAAATATAGGTGGCCCTGGCAATGGATGTATGTATCCCTACCAGCCCAATGACATTGTCCATTATCCCTGCCCACTGGTCCTGTTAGCTAGGGATGATGGAATTTGTAGTCCCAAAACATCTAGAGGGCCGAGTTTGCCTATGCCTGGTGTTTATCAAGATCACCATCACCGTTTCCTCCTTCATTCACCTGGAACATGTGCAGGGAGGAAAAGTGTGGATAACCTAAGGGGGTGTCAAATATGTATCAAGTAACCACACCCACCTTTGTGGATGGCAGAGACTGGAATAAATCTAGATTGGAAGCATCATGTTGAGCTTGAGCATGAATGATTGAGGAAAAACTACATTTTTGTACTACAATTGGGTACAAATGTGTACACAACCTAGTCATATGATGTCACTAATTCTTATCACAGCCCACCAAGGTATTTCAGTTTTACAGTGGTACCTCGGTTTATGAACTTAATCTGTTCCGAAAGTCCATTCTTAAACCAAAACTGTTCTTAAACTGAGACACGCTTTCCCTAATGAGGCCTCCCTCCGCCGGTGCCCTTCCACCGTTCAGCTTCCATTCTTAGACTGACATCTGGTTTTGCAGAGTTTGTAAACCGAATAGTTTGTAAACAGGGCTGTTCCTAAACCGGGGTACCAATGTATTATCTCCATACTGAAAGAGGAGAAACTGAAACGGACTAATTGCTTCTCTAAAACCACCTTGTCATAGTGAGTTCTTAGCAGAGATAAAATTTGATATGGGAACTGTATGATTCACAGGTTACAGCAAATATTGTTCTTTACTGAATTTATATCTCACCATTTTCTCCAAGGAGTTTGAGGTGGCATACGAGGTTCTTATTTTATCCCCACAAAACTCTGTGAGGTAGGTTAGACTGAGAGGAAGTCACTGGCCCACTGGGCTTCATGGCTGAGTGAGGATTTGAACCCTGGGGTTCCAAATCCTAGTCTGACACTCTAAGGAAGTGATTCTCAACCTGTGGGCCCCCAGATGTTGTTGGATTACAACTCTCATCATCCCTGAGCTCTGGCCTTGCTAGCTAGGGGTGATGGGAGTTGTAGTTCAACAACATCTGGGGACCCACAGGTTGAGAAAGGCTGCTCTAAGGGTTGTCAACCTAGTCCCTACTGCCCATTTCAGGATTCTAGGTGGGCGGTAGAGGGTTCTATGGCAGAAGCTGAATCCTCCTTCCATCGAGCACTGGTGGGCAGGAAGGAAATTCTACCATCAAGAAAGATGCATTAGTGGGCAGTAGGTATAAAAAGGTTGACTACCCCTGCTCTATATACTACACCACATTGACTCTCAAAATCCTAAATATGTCTACTCGGAAGTAATTGCTATTGAGTTCAATGGGGCTTACTCCCAGGGAAGTGGGGTCAGGATTGCAGCCTCTCCAGAGAAGTTTACCTGGTGCCATCTTTGTGGTATTTTTGGGAGAAGTTGATGATCTTTCTGTTCAACCAATCCTTTTAAATAGTCATCCAAGCTTCTCAGTTTTTAAATTAGGTATTAGTTTGGGGACTATATTACCATCTTTGTTGTACTTATGATGCTTTTGATTTTACAGTTTCATGTCTTATTTGCATTCAGATGGTTTACTTGATTATTATTGTAAGCCACCGAGAGAACTTCGTGTTTGGGGTGACATACAAATGCCATAAATACATAAATAAATTCATGACATTGTGTGTATAACATCTATAGCTCATTGCCTATGGGCACTCTAAGGTCACACCCATATACTAGCAGCTCTCCTGGTTGCTTATTGGATACTTAAATCTATTTCTTGTCCAATTTTGCTCCTTTGGTGTTAATTATGAAGTTGGTTATTGCTTTAACTTGGAATAGGTCCCCTACTTCCTGCTGTGGAAGATGGTTAAAAAATGCTGAGGGTATGAACCAGCCAGTCAAATGACTATTAATAGAAGCTACTTGGCTCAAAGGAGGAGAATGTGAAGCTTTATAGAGGAAAAGACAACTAGAGAGAAGCAGAGGCTGAAAGGGAAAAGAGGGAAAGGAGCAGCAAGGGGTTGGAGAATGAAAACAATGCATAACTGGCCTTGGCCAACAGATAAGCTTGCAGAAATAAAACAGAGGAAGGAAATACTTCATCCCATTCCTGCTCACTGGACAGTGATTTCCTGTGTTCACTTCTGACACATCTATTCATAAAAGCACACTGTCCTTACATTCTGGTAATGCAGCTCTGCCCTCTGTCTTCTGAAAGTCAAGATCTGTTGAACTACTGAAATAGACTTTATTCACTGAATTATTCAGTAGAATATTCCAAACACAATCCCAAATCCAGTACTAACCCCCATTTTCACAAGTTCATAGGTGCTGGTTGTATCCAATTAGCTGCAGGTTTTGGCTCCTGACAAACATTCCAGCACAGAGAAAGGGCAATAATGTGCAATAATTGGATACAATACAGATGATTAAAGGTCCCTCTCTCCCCACCCCACCCCCGCTGCATAAAGCTGCTAAACAATTCCTGTATTTGGCTTGTACCGTGCTATTTTCATTTGCGGAAATTGACTCAATGGCTCTTCTCTGGTGTCAAGTGCTCTGATTCAACATGCCTGCCTGTCCATCCCTGCATTTCCAAATAATGGAGGATTAGCAATATTAGTAGCAATGGCACAGGGTAATCTGGGGATTCTTGGAACTTGACTTCACAAAGTCCTTTATTCCTCTCTGGCTGTATCTAGATGCCTGCTTTTCTACATCTGGTTTATTGCTGCAATGTTAGGTGCCCCTCCAATACTATTACTACTAATAATAATAATGCATCAAGCATAGGGGAGGGGCAAGTTGGCAACCATTCGTGTTTTGGATTATGCGACTCAAAATAATTGTGCTAGACTGCAATCTAGAATTTAGGCTAACCATCATGGGGACAGTGATTGTCCATCTATAGTTTGTGGATGCCGGATATTATTGAAGTCAAAAGCAATTTCTGCGATCACAATGGCAAGGTTTCCAGCTGTTGCAATAATTGTTCATTATGACAATGTACATATGACGTATATTCCAAATTGGGACTGTTCACATATATTGCAAACGTGCTGAAGAACCACCTTAGGTTGTCATAACATACAACCAGAAGCAATGAAATGTGTAGCCTAGAGAAAGCCCAGGTGCTCTTGCAATCCAGCTTCCTTTACAACTCTTAGCATACATATTCAACAAACCCTGAAAGTTCTGCTCTCCGAGGCAGCAGCTTCCATGCTGCTGCCTCTGTAATGAAATCTAGTTCTTCAAAATACAGGCCTCAAACTGTTCCTCTCCAGCTCACCTTGCACACACTTAATGAGGCAAGTACAGGTTTAACTTAAGCTCTGTCCTGCAAGGATGGGGATGGGGATTCCATTCTGTTTGCATTTCAAAGCAAACTTATCTAATTCGCACCCCTGAGACCATACACAATCTAAAATGCTGCTATCCTTCAAATCCCATACCTCTGAATTTTGTGCTTTATGTGCACAAAACTGCACTAGCAGAAAGTGCATGATAATAAGAGCTATTTGATAGTGGAATAGACTCCCATGAGAGGTGGTGGGCTCTCCTTCCTTGGAGGTTTATAAGCAGAGGTTGGGTGGCCATCTGTCATGGATGATCTGGCTGAGATTCCTGCATTGCAGGGGATTTGGTTGGATGACCCTCAGAGTCCCTTCCATCTCTCTGATTCAAAGATTATTCTATTAAATATGGCAAAACCAAATTTGACAGATTCCTCTATCCCCACATCTTGGCAGGTAGAGGGAGTCTGTTTCCAAGTACCATTGCTCCCTGTCAATAAGTAGACTAAAGTAAAGTCTCATGGCAGCACCATCCCTGAATATTGCGTAACAAATGTCAGAAAAATATTCTAGATCTTGGTGATGGATTTTCCTTTGATTGAGGCTATGTCATGGGGGGAAAACCCTACTCTTCTCTTTTCTCATTGTGAGCATAGGTCTTACAGCTTTTATTTAACAACAGCAGCCACAACTAACCTGTCAAGACCCAATGGAGAAAGTAATGGAATAAACATATTAATAAACAGAAAATTGTAAGGAAGAAACAAAGTAGAAGCCTCAAAGAAAGCAACTCCTAACATTTTTTTCCTACTGTTGCTAGTGAGCGTCTGTCTCTCTCTCTCTCTCTCTTTCTCTCTCTCTGAGATCTCTTCTTGCTTCAGTGGATATTGCTGACAACGCCTAACACCCACGGCGAATATGACTGCTGCTATTATTACTTTAACAATTATTTGGCACCAGCAGTGTCTGTGCCAGGCATTGCACAGAATGCAAAAATGGCAGAACTTTCCAAATTCATCATCTGTACACCTGTCCCAAATCAGAGTTGCTTATTTACTATGGAGGGTGTCATACTTCATACCCCCATTGAATGGAAATTTGAAACCTTTATTCACATCTTCATTTCAATTCTAGTGAAGCCTAAAGATCATGCATACATACCTATAATGGCATAAATGCCATGCATGCAAGCAACTAAGAAGTTCTTTATAACCGAATATTTTATTGTTGTAGCCTTTTATGTCTGGTATCCATTTCTATTGTGATGTATTACTATGGCAGATTACTTGTCAAACTGACAAGTTTACAGTTTTGTTATTTCCCAGATCAATAAAGTTTTAAAATGATTTATTAGCTTACTGCCACGCTTTGGTCAAGGGGAAAGTACAGTGCTGACCTTACCCACTTTCCTTTTCTGTAACATTAAATTTTCTCTAATAAACTATGTGTTCCCAGTGACAAAGCTAATGTATTTTATTCATGATGTGACTTTATTTAATAAGGCAATGCAAATATTTACTAACAATCGCATAGCAACAATACATTAGTTAATTGTGAGAACAGATCCCATCTGACTTACAAGCCACCCCCCTGCTCCCCCACAAATAGCACATTTTTGAAGATTGTAGCTGCTATCCATAGTTTTACTGTGCATTTTCTTTTCTTCAAAATAAATACTGAAGACCAGTCTGGCATCACATTGACTGACTTCATTGGGAAGGAGAGTAGAATGTAGTCCCTTGATGGTTATGTAGCAGGAAACTCAGTAGTCATGAGCTTATTTGTTCATAGGCTCTGTTCCAGAATATATGCTGTGATGCAGTAAAAAAAATATAGTGGTGTTGGGTGAAAAGTAAGCAGCAGGAATTGGATGAGGTGCCGAGAGAGAGAGAGAGAGAGAGAGAGAGAGAGAGAGAGAGAGATCTCCCCATTGGCTGAGCTGTTCAGCATAGTGGGCTGAAGGTCCCAAGAAAATAAAAACAATAAGCAAGGGACCTAGGCAACCAGGAGCTAGTGGAAGTCAGGACAGGCTTAAGAAACAAAAGGTGATCTAGAGCAGGGACCAGTGGCGTAGCGTGGGTTGTCAGCACCCAGGGCAAGGCAAGTAATTTGCGCCCCCTAACCCGTGGATTTGCGCCCCCTAACCCCCAGATGTTGTGCCCGGTGTGGCCGCCCCCCCCCGCACCCCCCACACTACGCCATTGGCAGGGACAGGGGATATTCTTTCAGCCTAGGGGTGTTATTTTCCCCATGGGCAAACTTCTGGCAGCCAGATTCCAGTGTGGGCAGGTTGAGAAGTAAAAAGTGCGTGGAAGCAGAAACAAGTGGAGCTTACTTTTGTAAAGAGAAGGATACTAACCTTAGCATAGTAATCTCTGTTATTTGTCTGGAAAGAAACCTACTGTACTCACTCCCCACGTACATCTCTCCATCCTCAATCCAGCAATGCTAGAGGCATTGTTGCAGTTCAAGGGCAGATTCCTGTCAGGAAAAAGCACTTGGGGACTAAGGCTGGTGTGGGATGTAGCCTGGGGAGAGTCCCAGGGGCCAGGTATGAGGGGCCTGGGCATTGCAATCAGCCCTTCAGCTTGAAGTTCTCCTTTCCAGATCTAGAAGAACAAAGAGTTAGGGGAAGAGGGCAACAGAAATGAGAAAGGGCAGGGAGGATAGCTGCCAGGCACTGAAAAAAATGAAGAATGACACATTGATCTGAAATAATTATCCACATTTATGTGGTTGCTGCATAAAGCATGTGTGCACTGTACACATCTGATAAATACTTTGTCTTTTAAAAATTGATGTTTGCCACTCTTTTCAGTCATTGCCACTCTTCATTGACATTAACTGCTTATCAGTGTATTTTGGTGTATTTGGTCTACACTAAAACTTTGGTGCAGATGTGGTGTTGCCACATTCAAAAGTATAGCTGTGTTTACACTATGCACATCTGTGGGCTGGTTTAATAATCAGATGTGTCCATGGAGAGTTGTTTGATCCACCTGGTTGATTCGTGGATTGGTTTCACATCAGATGCATATTCCAAAGCACAACTGGCCTGTGTAATAAAATCTGCGTTTGGGAGCCTTCACACTGTCAGAAGCAAATCACTGTGTGCAACATAATTCCTTTCAAAGAATATATATGATATTAGGAATCTATATTAAAATGATACATATTTAATTAAGTTATGGCTCTGTTGCATACAGATAGGATGACTCAAACAGTGAAACACAAAAGCAGTTTGGATGGCCATTTGCCGTGGATGTTGAGATTCCTGCATTGCAGGCTGTTGGATGAAATGGCACTCAGGGTCCCTTCCAACTCTGCTATTCTATCATTCAGAGATTTGAGCAACCGTTTCCCCCATAAAGACTGTTTGAACCAAGGGTGGGCGGGCTGTACTCCCCATGCAGCCACTTGCCAGTGGAAGTTGGGGCAACAGATGTGGTGACTCTTATCTTTTGTACAGGAGACGACAGTCAAGCATGGTAAAGCCAGTGCCTTTCTATGCATACATCTCTCCATCCAGGCAAGCAAAAGGTGTTATTTCAATTCAAGGAGGATACATCCTAGCCAAGCAAAAGAACTGGAGAAGCATGTGGAGTGGGGTCAGTGAGGGGAGCCACCTGGGGAGGAGGCATGGCCCAGGAGAGCCCCAACAGCTGGAGAGAGATGTCTAGAGAGCCATGTTTGCTACCCTTGGGCTTTGAGGTTCCCCACCTGTGATGTAAGTCAATGCAAGTCTTGCCACAGAGGAATGTGAAACAATTCTTTCTGAAGTCCGGTTAGTTGCGTGTGTGTGTGTGTGTGTGTGTGTGTGTGTCAGAGTGGGTGCCTTCCAACTAAAGGCTCTGTGTGCATGTTTCTTTCTTCCTGGTGCCACTTGAACGGACTGGTCCTTTTGCCATGTGAACTGCTAACAACCCCAGTCACTGTCCGGCGTGCAAGCCTGATGGAATGGATTGTGCTGAGTCAGGACATCCTAGCCTCGCACAACTCTTCATTGCTAAATTGGGGGGGGGGGGGGCGGCGGCTCCAAAGCACAACTGGCTCCGCTATCCAATCTGTGGGAGGCTTGGCATCCGCTCTAATTCGCTTCCCTCTTCCCCTCCCCCCCCCTCGCCCAGCTAACAGCCTGAGGTAGCAAAAACTGACAGCGAAGCCGACGAAATTCTCGTCTATGCGCTTCGACGCTGCGAGTTTTCGGCGGCGCCCGGCTACCTATTCTGGCCGGGACGAAGGCCGGGAGGGGAGCCAGGCGGCAGCGCGGCGGCCCCGAAGGGAAGCCGCGCTTCTCCCGGCGGGCCCTCTCCGAAAGCCGCGCGTCTGCTGCCGGGCCGTCCTTTGCCAGCACCTGCGCCGCTCCCGGCGGGCGGCTGGCAGCCCCGCGGGAGTGGGCGGAGGGCAGCCTCGCTCGCTTGGCGGGAACAGGGAAGACGAGGCTGCCTGCTGCCGGCTCCCTCCGAGACCGGAGAAGGGCAAGAGGCGGAGAAGAAGCTGTGGCGGCGGCGGCAGCTGCTGCCGTGACTCGACCCCAGGCAGCGGGGAGCCGAGAGAGGAGCTGCTGCGTGCAAACATCGCCACAGGGACAGCAGAGGAGGTGGCTCCGGTTTATGTGAGGACTGAGGAACAACACACACAGAGAGAGCCGTGAGGCAACGGGCGATGTTGGCGGCTGTTTCCCGAAGGCGAAGGGAGGGCCAATTCGCCGCCAGGAACTCGAGAGAGTTTGTACGCCGCCTGGAGAAGTGAGGGCAAGAATGTGCTTCAGCCTCACCTCCGCCGCCGCCGCCGCCGCCGCCGCCACCTCGCGCTCTCCCCGCCGCTTGCCCTCCTCACAAGCGAAGCTGACTGGAAGTGAAGGGACGCGGGTTGCTGCTGCTGCTGCTGCTGCTGGTCGCGCTGTGCTTGCGCCGCGGGAGCGAGCTCTGCCGCGGCTGCTGCTGCTGCTCCGGCTGCCGCACCTGGCCTGGGCCGCTGGGGGATGTGCAGCAAACGCCGCCTCCTGAACTCCACTACTTCTCCCGCGCGCTCCGGCTGCTGCCCGCGGTCTCTCTCTCTCTCTCTCTCTCTCTCTCTCTCTGCCTCCGGTTTGGCGGGGAAGACGCCAAGAAGACTTCTTGCTGGCGAAGGATAAGCGCCAAGTGGTGCCATAGCCGGAGCTAGGAAGGAGGAGAAGCGAATCCCGAAGAGGAGGCGGAGGGAACGGGCAGGCGGAGAGCAGGAGTGGAGCGGGCATCTCCCTCGCTCCCTCCCTCCCTCCCCGCCCTCCGTCGGCAGGACTTTGGGCTGCTGGGCTGCCGGAGCTGCCTTGCCATCGCGGAGGAGAGCCCTGCGCGTGAGTATGGAGCTCAGCGAAGGGGCTTGGGGACTGTGCCGCCTTCTGGCGCGGCGCGGGCACTTTGGGGTTCTCCCCGGCTCGAAGGTTAGGGACACACTTTGGGGTGGATGTATGTGTATGTATACGTGGGCACGCGCGCGCGCGTGTTTGGCTTGCAAAGGGGCGCCTCTCTGCTTCTCTTCCTGGTGCAGTTTTGCGAAGGCACACGCACACACTCCCTCTCCCTCTCCCTCTCGCTCTGCAGTGCATTGTTCGGGAGGCTGCTGGAGGCTGCCATCCTGCGTGTGCGCACTTACCTGGGAGTAAGTCCCATTGTGTTCCAGTGTGGGGATGCCTCCGCGCCCTCGCTCCGCCGGGCAGCTCTGGGGGTTGCTGAGGGCGCTGGGGAAGGGGCGGGCGGGCTCTGTGTATTGTTGGGGTGAGGATCTGTGGCAGAGATCGGTGGGAAAGGGGCTTGGCAGCCACTTAGGAGGGTAGGGCTTGGTGTGCGCCCTGCCCCGGAGAAGCAGAGATGCCATTGCCAGGCAGGGCTATGGCAGCGAGAGAGTCAGCCTTCCTTACCTGGGGAAGGTGAGGTTTGTCCAAGTACACGCTATTAAGCTCCCACATTGGGAAAGGCAGTACCACCTCCTGCCATCCGGGTGCATTCCTCCTCGGATCTCCTCCTGTTCTGAGTTCTCGCTCTCCTGTGGGCATTTCTGCACTTGGACCAAGGAAGCATCGGGTATGAAAACTCATCAACTCCTTCCCTCCCCCTCTTCCCCCCATCCCATCTCTTTTCATCGCGTGCTTTAATAGCTGGCCGTAATTGTGAAATATGGATCCCTTAAGGGAAGCCTTAATATTTGCAAAATGTTTTATATCAAATTAGTGTCTGGCTTCATTTAACCAGGGATATGTTTTGGGTTTTTTTGTTCTTTTGCATTGTAACTTCTTCAAGATTTATGATACTTCTGGCTTGACAAATGTCAAGAGGCATTTGGCTAGATGGGGGAAGCACTGGGGAGCGTCCCCCACCCCAATTTCTTTTATACTGCTTGGCATGATTTGTGTGAAACATATAAAGCCGGTAATTGCTGGAGACTTTTTAATGGATTTTGCTAAGCGATTTCAATATTTCTCTTTAATTTTAGTGGCAAGTGCTTTGACAATAATGTCCTTTTGAGTTTCACTTGAAAAGCTTATTCTTTCTGTTGTGGAATTGAGCAGTGTAAAGCATATGGATTTCATTGGGTAAAAGCACTGGGGCCATGTTAAATGCTTTCTAAGGAGAAAGACAAGGATGGGCTGGAAAGTAGTCTGATACAAGGTATCAGTGCAAGTTTCAAAATCAGGGTAAATGTAGGAAGATTAAAGCACTTTGAGTTGTCCTGGCCACAATATAGAAACAACTTTCCTAAAGGCAAGCTAAGGGATACTATTCTGGACTAAGCAGTTAATGGATCGGAGGCAATGCACCTTGTATTTATCCTGCAAATTTCTTTTATTTGTCAAATATGGGGAAAGTGAAACGATTTTCATTGTACACTCTTTTTTGTGTCTGCATAGACAACTTCAGAGATCAGATTCCCAGAACAGCCTTTGGATATATAAAATTGTTCCTAACTGGAGGCCTTACCCACTGTTCCTAGTCTGCCCAGAATAGTTTGGGGCAGGGGGAAGCAACATGGAACAATTGATCACTTAAACCAGCTTGTCAGCCATTAACACTTCTGCTTCAGATAAGGCAGGATGTCACCTGTACTTCATGATATGTTTTCCCAATTTAACTTCATTGCAAGGTATTAATAAACGCTTGATGATTTTGTAGACAACTGTGAGAAACATTTCAGTAATGCAAGACACTAGACTGCAAAAAAAGGATTATAGAGACTATTCTTCTGTTTTATTTTCTCATGGTCTTCCTTGATAATGAGCCAAGTGAGATAGCATTCTCTGTGTGTAAAGCTTCAAACTACTCAGTGCAGCAGTCTTGAAGAATTGACATCTAGTTGTTTGGAACAACATATCATATATGTGTGCATCAGAATTTTCAGTTTATAACTGTTGTTTTACTCAAAAAGAAATAAAATATGGAAGTGGATGACTGCAGCAAACTTTAACTGTATAAGAAGGAAAATAATTTACCCTGAAATATCTTATAACTAAGAATTTTTCTTTGGGCTATCAGCCTAAAGCTGCTTCTTTCCGTAAGATGAGTATGTGGTACCAATTTATAAATGCACCACAGTAAAGGATTCAAATAGGACTTGGCCAATAGAGTGGTCAATGACTTGAAATATATCTTTCTTGAGAGAATTTTTCAAAAAGCATTTGAAAGGCTAGATGGTGCGTGAAAATATTTGAACATTCTTATGATGTCATTCTAAGCATTCTAAGCATGCTAATACATTATAAGACTACTTTTGTATGGGCGTATTATAGTGATATGTCTTGGTACAGTCCATCGTTTAAGGATCTGAGTGTTAAATGCTTTGGCTTGGATCCACAAGGGTTACTGTAAGGCAAGCTCAACAAATGCAGTAGGACTTCTGAGAAACCTACATTTGAACACCACCTCTTTTTGAAAAAAACACTTTCAAAACTCAGGATTTTTTTGAAAGTAGCTTGCAACAGAACGCAAGGACAACTGCATTTGAAGAAAAAACAGGGAAACACCAATGCACATAGAAGTGCACAATGTCCTCTTGGGATATTAATTGGATGCTGGAATCATTGAAAGTCGTGCTGTCAGGGCAAAACCACTGCATAGACCATGACATTTTATGAATTGAATATGGCATTCAAAAGAAAGGTTACAATATTATTTGAAGAGTAGAATAATATCTAAACACGTTTGAACATGTTGGGGGGGGGGGTAGAAGAAGGAAATAGCATGAAAGCATGGACTTCCAAAACATTATTCAGCAGAATACTGCTTTGGTAGGGTGTGTGTTTGTGTAGGAAACATACATGTGTGTGTATGCACAGTATTGCATCTTTGATTGTTATGCCATATCACATAGTGTTTTGAACACAACAAATGTTTAATAGTGCACCATTTGTTTATTTATTTTCTTACATTTGTATCTTGCCTTTCTTCCACAATGGAACCCCAGGTGGTATGCATGTGTTTCTGGTATCTGAAGAAGTGTGCATGCACGCAGAAGCTCATACCAATAACAAACTTAGTTGGTATCTAAGGCGCTACCGGAAGGAATTTTTCTATTTTGTTTCTGAAGTGATCACCTTTCAGGCACTGACTACACCCAGATCTGCTTAGTTTCAGCATGGTGATGGCCTCACATGCCTTCAGAACATAATAATAAAACACTGTTGTGTCTTAGAGAAAAGTTTCAGGCTGTTGAGATTTTTTTTAAAATATGCACCAGAAAATCTGGATATATCTGTGAAGAAGGATTGGAATTGACTATGCATACAGAAGGCTCCCCAGGAAATTTAACTAAAGAGGACCATGGGTTACCATTTCTTTTCTTTTTTTCATTTGCTACTTAGAGAACATACCAGAATAGAAAACCCATGTGAGCAGGGTTTTTGCATTAGTGTCTAACACAAGGGCCTTTTCAGCAAAATCCATGTGGAGTTTCCATTCTTACGTAACACTTGCCATATGTATTCCTTCGTGACAATAATTTCAAATTAATCCTGAAGAGATAAAATTGTTGTGGGAAAACACCTACCAGTGAAATTGTTTATACAAATTCAAAGCCTTTGGATCCTCAGGAAAATTCTCAAGTACAAACCGATACCAGTGTAGCATGGTGTAAACTTTAATGGACCAAATAAAGTACAAGGTGTTGTTCTTGTTTTATAAAAGTAGGTTAACTGAAGGAAGAAACGGTTGACACAACCAAGCTGTTTGACCCAGGAGGCATATCAGATATTTGAGTTTGTATTACTTGGGTAAATACATTAAACTGTAAATAAAGAAATAAATCCCTTAATTTCTGTAGTAGACATTGTTCTTTGACATTGTCATGGTTTCTGTGTGTTGTATGTGCAGTAGGCTGTTTTGCTAGTGGGAAATGATCTAGGTTTTTATTTGGTGGGAATTAGATTAAGTATTTTCTCAGTTATTGTTTGAAAACAGAGGTGATCAATCCATATTTTTCCTGGTAGAGAAGAAATATATCCATTCAAATTGCAGCAATAAAGCCTCACAACTTAATGGCTGGAATAATCTTGAATAATTGTGTGCATTTGTTGTAGTCTCAAAGGACAGTCATAAATACAGTGGTTATACAGCATTTTAGTAGAGACTTTGGCAAGACATATAGCTGGGAATTACAATTTATCAAATCTGTGAAGGATCTGTAAATACAATGAAGTTTTTGGTACAAACCAAGACCTTTAAGTGTTAGTTGCTATGTAAAATAAAGATGCTATGTGTGCTTTTGCTTCTGAAAGAAATGCAGCAGTGATTAATAGTTGTAAGCTGTGCAGATACAGGCAAAGATGGCAAGAATACATTGCTACCCAGGGTAGGTTTTGCTATATATTCAGTGTGAGCAAATGTTGTTTGTGACTCCACATAGGATAGCCGTACACTGCAAATTGTCCCTGTACTGCCTAATATTTTAAAGGAGCATTTATTGGGGAGTGTATTGAGTATCACATAAGACTATACAAATAATATTGTTAATGCATGCCCAGATGGTAACTTCCCATGCTTGTGGGTTTTATGCTTCTGCCCCAAACCAGAAATGTTATAAGTGAATGAAGCAGGTTACTGTGTTCAAAATACAGTCTATTGTGGTCACCCAGTCCCACCTTCTGCAGTGGCGAGTCCATGTGGAACCAGTGTGGGATGACGTAGCAGAAGTATAAGTAAAGTTGTGATGGGGCATTCTATGAACTCACTCTTAGAATGGATGGTGGGGTTGCTTTTATTTTACTTTCTCTTTCATGTTTGCCACAAATTTGATTTTTTATTATTTGGGTTTGTGCTAGGAACACTTTGAGGTCTGGAACTTTACTGTAACAATTATTTTTGCATTGCACTTATGAAACAAAGAATTAGTCAAAGTAAAAGGAAACAAATTGAATGTTCCCACCCCCTGAAAATACCTTTCTATTTAAGATAACTCCATTTGAATTAGCTTGTTTATTGGTATAATTAACACAAGAAGAATTAGCTCTTAAGGCATGCTTTCTAATTACAGTTTATACTTGTACCTACATTTTCATTAGAACTAGGATGGACTGAAATGTGGAAGACTGAAATCAGACAGCTGTTAGGCAACACTTTATTTTCACAGAGAGATAAATTGCATTGTCATGCAGATGTATTCCAAGACCTCAGCAGGCCTAATTCTATGCACAAATGTAGCACATATAATTACATTTTCTGAATGGAGTAAAGTTCCTATTATAAAGGAACTTAACTCCACAAGAAGGTTCATATTGTTAAATTCATATTAAGTATAATTTGTATAGAAGTTTCAACTTTTTTAAGTGTCAGAGACAGGCACAATAAATGCAACTAGTCTCCATACAGATCACAGAAGGTACTGTGCAGCAGCAGCAGCATGCTGAAAAGCTCCCCGCCCCACACTATATAATAGATAAAGTATTATCCCTGTTTGACTGGATGAAATTATTGGGTTGTACCCAATGCTCCACATGCATGGTATCACTGGCACAGCAGGACTTCCTTGAGGGAGCAGAGGGGCTAGAAGTATCAGGAAAGGAAGAGGACAGGGAAGTTGGTTTTGCCACCAGTGGAGCCACAGCATTGGATAAGGCCCACTGAGTGTGAGCTATATTCAGATCTCACAGCTTTCTGGAGAATTCTGCGTTAACTATAAGACAACTCTGGTGTCGTTGCTTATTGGGGTTCCTACTTGGTGCCATCATGTGGTGAAAGGGAAAGGAGTGGGTTGTATTCTACTGTCCACAGCCTGCGACTTTCAGGTCGAGTTTACTGCTGCAATCCAGACCTTGCCTTGGATAGCAATTTGCTGTGACGGGTGGTTGCTAGGATGCAAGTCTTTAGGACACACCTGAGGGAGAACCGTCCACATCTGGTCTATACTAGGACATTAATAGGAGACCACCCTCCCCCCCCCCCATTACTGTGGGTCTGAGATTCTGGCAACTCACATCAACTTCCGACATTCAGGTTGTGGTGGTAGTATCAGCCAGGAATCAGGCAGCTTATTGACTGGATCCCTGCCCTCTATCACACCTAACACTGTGAGCTGCAAGAAATTTAGTTGGGGTCATTTGGAATCTACTTCAACCTACATGTAGTCATCTGCACCTGCACCCAACTCCACACTGCTGGAATGCTAAAAGCAGTTGTCCACATGAGACTGAAAAGGAGTCCAGTCACTTTGTTTGGTAACTTAGAGATTGAGATGGCATGCTTTATTAGGTTTTTTGAAGAGAAGCGCAAGCACTGATCTATTTGTGAAGGTGGTTGAACACTGAAACAACAAATGCAGTTGACGTGTTCTTGAATGGTACGTCATTTTAATTAGTACACTCAGCTGTAACAAAAGGGCAAGACAGATAATTTTGAAGTGGAATATTGTTGTGCAAGATCATTGGGCTATATCATTATCACTGTTACCTTCTCAGATCTATAGTTGCAATCCTACACCTGGTTATGCAGAATAGGCTACATACTATTTCCGTGGGTTACATAAAGCAGAGAAACTATTGTTTGGAAATGAAAGTCTTTTGGTGACATGTCCAGTGACAGCACAACAGCCCACCTTATACTTTAGTGATTCCATGTACATCCTTACTGAGAAGTCCCTTTTCTTCAGTAGCTGGAAACAATCAGATTGGGCCTACAGTTGTATCTTTCCTTACTAATTCTTTAAACAGGAGTGCTGGAGCCCTCAACAATAATGCTAATGGAGCATAATTTAGGGGTGTTTTTTGAATATATACATTGTACAGTGTGGAAGTTGAATGATGTATGAAGGATTATGTTACTGGGACTCAGCTGTATAGAATGTGTCATCTCTTGGCAGTCCATTGAAGGTAGAACAGTCAAATTCCTGCCCCTTCCCTGGCCTGGTGGAAAAAGGATTTGGATTGCAGGTGAAAGTAGACATTTTACCAGAACAGCATCGACTGATGAAAGAAAATAAACATTAAGTGCTCAGCTAAACAAAAGCATTTTAGCAGCATGCCTGCAGGCAAAACTTTCAGATCTGACAAAACTCAGATTATAACAGAGGAGGGGTCATAAATGAAAATGCTCTATTAGCTCCTGCAGACCTTTACGCCTCTGCTATGGATGGCACGTACAACAGAGACTTCATCAGCAACCATTTGAGGTGTATCATTGTTATTTCCAAAGTAAAAATGGGAGATTTGGCTATTCAGTGAGTCTGTGGCCAAGACAGAATTTGACATTTTCAGCTCAGTGTTTTTGTTTGTTTGTCTGTATCCACCGGGACACACTGGCTTTCATGGGAGAATGCTCACTGCTAATTAACACATATGAATCGATTTCATGTTTGTACTGTTTACAAAGTAGATCTCTCTCACACTTTCTTGCAGTGGACATTTATATTACTTAAGAGAAATACCAAGGAGGACTGAGTTGTTGTTTTTGCTGTCCCTTCTACAGCAAAAAAGTTGCAAACCTAAAAACAGTGGGAGTTTGCTTCTGGTGTCATTCTTCCCAAAGATTCTGCTTTCCCCCACTTATTGAGTGAGTTACAGCTGAAAGTGTTCCCACATTAGCTGAGAGAACACTAGATGCAGGTCTGCAAGACTGGTCAAGAGTTGTAAAGCGACAAGACTGAGCACAGTCACAACACCTTATCTGGGCATCTGTTTCTGATGGTTACAGGTACAGATGCAAGTTGGCAAAAAACATTGAAACAAATTTTGCTTTATTCTTGGCAAATACAGCAACTGCATATTCAAAATTTCCTATTAGTGAATTCCTAATTTGCAGTTTTTGACTGTAAAAGTGGTGTAAATTAAGCAGTAGCCTCGGAACTTCAACAAGAGTAACCACCTTAGAGTACAACCAAACAGCTTTAATATTGGTAATTATGGGCAACCTTAGCAAAGTTTATAAAACTTGATGATAACATTTGGTTTAGTGGTGAGACAACTACAGACATTCGTGGAAGACACAGATTATTTAGACCTGTTCTAACCTGAGGTCAGGCCTGGTTTCAGTGAAACTCAAGCCTTGTTGCTTTCAGTGCAACTCAGTCATGATGTCAAACTTGCAAAGTACCCAGATTATTAGAAAAGTTTGAGGGTGAGATCCAATGTTAGCAGAGGCGCCAGCTTCACGAGATGATTGAGGGGGCCTGATGTGACATCCTGATGTCACATGCACAATATTATGAGTAGCCAGGGGGCAGAACCAAATGCCCTCTGAACATTGAGGGGGGCTGGCTTACAAAAACAAAACAAAAATCACCAAAAAAATATTGCTGGGCCGAAAGTGCCTCAACCCCTAGGAGCTGGTGCCTATGAAAGTTAGTCATATTCACCGTATGAGTTTGTTGGATATTTCTCTGATATAATTATGTCTCTTGCACAATACAAAGGACACAATGTCTCTCTTCTAATAGTAGCAAGAGCTCTGGCAGATAATAAGCCCAGCTACACCTCTGCTACACAGTATAATACTACTGATTCAAAATAATGGTATTATAATCAGCAACAGAAATGAGTTTGTATCACAGCTAACACCAAAGAGCTTTAATTACTTATTAGACCTATATGACATTTAATTAAATAAATGCTAAAAATAACGTTTGCATGATCAATGTGACCACTAATATTTATTAAATGTAACAATTGTGTAATCTCATTAGTATGTGAATATATTAAAGGTAAAGGTACCCCTGACCGTTAGGTCCAGTCGCAGATGACTCTGGAGTTGCGCGCTCATCTTGCTCTATAGGCCAAGGGAGCTGGTGTTTGTCTGCAGACAGCTTCTGGGTCATGTGGCCAGCATGACTAAGCCGCTTCTGGCAAACCAGAGCAGTGCACAGAAACACCATTTACCTTCCCTCCTGAGCGGTATCTATTTATCTACTTGCACTTTGACATGCTTTCGAACTGCTAGGTGGGGAGGAGCTAGGACCGAACAACGGGAGCTCACCCCATTGTGGGGATTCGAACCACCAACCTTCCGATCAGTAAGCCCTAGGCTCTGTGGTTTAGACCACAGTGCCACCCGCGTCCCTATTTGAATATATTAGTATAGGTGGTGATGCTGATCATTTAACAAAGTTATGTATAGATTGCCTTATAAATGAATACAAAAAAATTGAATATGTTACTATTCATTTATAATGTAATCTATACATAACTTTGTTAAATGATCAGCATCACCACCTATACAATCAAAGTTGGCATTGGAAGAATTAGTTTGGGGGAGCACTCAGATAATTAGGACAATGTAGAATAATTATTTTGTAGGAATAAAAAGATGGCAAACACTATCATTAACTACGGGAATACCTCTATTATTTTATGTGATTTCTTAATAGACAATTTTTAGGATCGTTATATTCTCACTTAAGATGTCTATGATTGTGACAAATGGAAGAATGTAAAATGGGTAATTTTCTAAAGATAAACCTATGACTTGTTGCACCCTTAAGCATTATCTTTGTGAATAATACAGTGACTCAGTTTAGCTCTAGAAAAAGCTAGTGTGCTAAAAAAAATCAAGCAGTGTACCAATGTAATTGATTCCACCTCTTTCATATCACTGTAGTTTTCTTTTTCTTTTGAAGTAATAGTGGAAGATAAGGACAATATTTTATTTTAATTTTTTGCCCCCTGAGGCTGTGATCTTAAGCACACCATTTGGAAGCAAGTTTTGTTGATATGGTAGAACATCCTTCGTAGGAAATGCATTGAGGATTAAGGTACAAAGAAACAAACTGAGAGAAAATTGAACTACTTTAAGTGAAAACAGTCTTGAGCAAAGAGTCCCATTAACATTGATCTGAAATTTACTGAGCAATTATAATTTTAGGACACGTACAAAAGGGTTTGCCATTCATCCTGCTCTGCAGGAAAGAAAGTGCCTCCATCCAAATGTCACTTTGATCCTCACTCAACCAAGGGTACATCCCTGGGTGAATTAACTGTTAACTAATCAGGCAGCGTAGTTCTGACAGGAGGTATCTGTTCTTTATGCAGCAACCTATTTGAAAAGTTATGGCTGAGTGGTGCTTATCTGTCCTTTATATTTAGTGTGCATGTTACTTGATTTTGGGAAGGAGACCTCTGCTGTGTTTAGCATTAATAAAAATTATGGTAGCTAGTAAGAATCTTGATTCATCTATTTTGACTGCATTTTCTATTTGCCATGTTAGTCAGCTCAAATACATCCTAGTACAGTTTGTTATTATATTTATGGTCTGTCCTTCCTCCAGTGGGCTCAGGGTTTCACACATGGCTCTTCCCAGTCAACTAACTACCCCCCATTTCATTAGCACAACAACCCCATGTGGTTGGCTAGAGAAAGAAATAGTGGCTGGCCCAAGCTCCATCTGCAAGCTTTGTAGCTGGGGATGTATTTGACCCCAGATCTCGCTGACAATAGTTTGACACATCCAACAAATCATTTTGGTAAAATACTATCCTTTCCAATCTGTCTATAAGAGGATCAAGAATCACAAAACATTTCTGCAAAGGTGCCTTTAAAAATCCTAATTTAACGGAATGGTTTATAGCAGCCTAGAATAAACTACCAACATCATTCTGGTACTCTCTTAAGACAAGCATGCAGCTCTCCCATTTCCGTTAACTTGTTTCAGTAATCAGACACATACTATAGGTTAAAACCAACAACCCACCAAAACTTAAAAACAGGTTTTTACCAGTTTTATAAAGCTCTCTGAAGAAAAGCTTTTTCTATAGTTAAATTATAACAAGAAAAAGAGACCTTTGCTCCCAAATGCATCTACATAATTGTGAGGTACTCTATTCCCATGTACCTCAAGACCGTTAAATATGACTATTTGCTGGAATTCATCTTTGAAAATAAAAAAGGAGTTGAAACCACTTTCCTCTTTTTTTAGGACTGAGTGTGAAAGAAAACAATTTTGCATTACTTTGATGTATTCTTGGATGATGTATGCTTGTTTCATTAGGATAATAAGTGAAAAGGGTCTTCATAGTGCCTGGAAGGGAAGCCATTGATAAATTTAGTGGCAACTGTGGAGGAAATGAAGACAGCCAATGCAAAACAAAACAAAACCCTAAAGGAAGTGATTATATATATTTACAATTACTTTACAATCTGATTTCAAATTATTCAGAATTGCACTATCCTTAGATTAAGGGGTTGGTAGAGTGGAGGAACAACTAGAGATGTTTAAAGTTATTGCTATAGACCAGCCCAGAGCAGGATTTATTCATAATGATCACAGAGAACAGATGGCTAATGGGTTTCAATCCATGCCCGAAAGCAGTGAGGTATTTTCTATGCTTAGTCCCAATACCGTGGCTGGATGCCCAACACAATATGTGGTGCTGAAAAAGAGATCTGCAGGTGCGGACAAGGTCGAGTTACACAGAATGACACAGAAGGCTGTAAGGGGAAGATAGACAAGTCAGAGCAGTCAGCATCAGACTGAATTCAGGAAACTGGGGTGTGGAAGTCACAGAAAAGAACCAAGTGGAGCATAAGAAGCTGTGGCAGCACAATGAAAAGCTACGTCAGTTACAAGATAAAGCAGCAGGAGCAGCAGTAACAACAAAATATGTAAGTGAAACAGCTGTGCCAGCAGGCATTATACAAAGGGAGAAGGAGGGATGCACAAAGCTTAGGAATGCATGCAGGTGCTAAAATAAATTCTGCCTTATCCTTCTCATATCAGGAGGAAAGATACTGTGCTTGGGAGTGAATGTGCAGCTGCCATTGTTTGGATCACTAGATATGCTTTTGCTCACCTTACAGTTTGCTTAGGAAAGAAATCATTCTAGGACCCCAAAGTAGGAGTCATTTAATTGTCTGACAGCTATTAACATGCATTTTGGTTGTGTAAATCACAGCCAAGAAAAAGCCTAAACTGTGCCTTGGGGCTGTGCAGCCTGAGAAGGGGCAGCTAAACCTTTTCTCTCCCTGAAACAATTATGTCAAAAACCTCCTTGTTGGTCTTTGCAGTTAGTTCCTATTGGCACTGGTTTGGCCCTAACATAACCTGTTTATTTGTATTTGCATTAATTCATTTATACAGCATACAATTGCTCTCCTGAATAAATTTGTTGGTCAGTGGCACAATCTTAGGATAGCTACTTGTGCAAGGAATGCTCTGCTCCAGCAGCGAAACCTTGAGTGGCTGTAGCGAACCTCAACCAGAAACCTAAACTAAACCTGTTTTAAACAAAATCTGCATTCTTAGGTTTCAGTTCATGCTCCCAGTAGGGTCACTTTCAGTTTTAAATGCAGCTCATTAACTTATTTCTCCTGGGGTCATTAAATGAAGCTGAAAGGTGGGAGGAATAAGCAAAGGAAGTAATTATTCACACAGCACATAGAATTTTCTACTAGAAGATATTGTGATGACCACCAACATTGGTGCTTGGAAATTGGACAAGTTCATGGATCATGATTTCTGCATTAACTTCCACATCAGAGGCAGCTTGCCTCTGAACACCACTTGCTGGGAAAGGCTAGAGCCATTGCACTTGTGTCCTGCTTGTAGTCTTCCCATAGGCATCCGGTCACAGTGGAAAGAATGCTGCTCTGATCTAGCATTTATTCTCTTATTTGTGAATGCATTACTGAAGGTATACATCAGGTATAGGCAAACTCAGCCCTCCAGATGTTTTTGGACTACAGTTCCCATCATCCCTGACCACTGGTCCTGTTAGCTAGGGATGATGGGAGTTGTAGTCCCAAAACATCTGGAGGCCCGAGTTTGCCTATGCCTGGTATAGACAGTCTGCTGGCATAGATAAGTGTGTTGTTTAGGAATGATAAATTAGCACCTTCTATATATCAGGATAATACACCACTATGCTGGAAATAAGATAAAGTCTATGCTCATTTTTAAACAAGCTCAAGCGTTTCTAATTTTGCACTTGTGATCTAGTAATCATATTCAGTTAATGTACAGAAAAAGGTATACCTATATTCCAACTAATATTTATTTATTTATTTATTTGAATTTGCATACTGCCCAAGAGCCTAGGGTGGTTCACAACAGAGAAATACAAAAAGAGAATACTTAATGAAACAACTTCCCACCCCCAATAATCCTCATCCCACAAACACATTTTTAAAAGCCATAGAACTTAGTTACCTGAACACCTGGGAGAATAAAAACATTTTCACCTGTGCCTAAAGATATGTAATGAAGGCACTAGGTGAGCCTCCCCGGGGTGAGCATTCCACAAATGGGGAGCTACCACAGAAAAGGCCCATTCTGATGTTGCCACCCTCTGGACCTTTCGTATTGGAGATATACAAAGAAAGGCCTCAGATGATGATCACAGGGTCTGGGTTGGATCATATGGGCAGAGGTGGTTCTTAAGGTATTGTGGTCCTGAACCATTTAAGGTTCAAACCAGCACTTTGAATTGGACCCAGAAACTAATTGACAGTCAGTGCTATCAGGCCAGATCAGTGTAATATGCACAAACCGTCTTGCCCTGTGAGCAACCTGGCCACCAAATTTTGCACCAAATGACGTTTCTGAACTATCTTCAGAGGTAGCCCTACATAGTGTGTTGCAGTAATCCAACCTAGAAGCTGTCCCTGTCCAGATAAAGACACAGCTGGGCTATCAATTTCTCTTCTCTTACACTTATTTTGTTTGGAATCTCCCCATAGCTTAGATCAATAATTAATAAAAAATTGCATTTCTTTAATCTGGTTATATTAATCTGTGATGATCCATTATTAAAAAAATTACAACCACGACTAATCAATGAAATTAGATAAACTTGTTACAGCCTTCTGGACATAAAAAGACAATATAAATGGTTACCTGTTGTGCAGCATGCACAGAAATTTATTAGATAAGGGCAGCTAACTGGCTTTCTTCAAATCATTTTCATCTGGTTCCTATAATGCCTCTAACAAATTTTAATCAAGGTATGGTTAAAAAAAAACCCTTTGCCCACAATTTAATTTGTAAGGCAAAGAAAACTGTTGTCAAAAGTTTTGACAGGCAGAGATATCAGACACTTTAAAGTATTTCATTTCTCTTTTCGTTTTGTATTTAATTTTCTAGTCATACCTGTCTCAGTCATATGCTGAATAGATATGAAAAGTGGTGCTGACTTTATTATAGATGTTGACATTCCATGAAAGTATTGGGTTGTGCAGCAAAATATACTTCTGTCTGAGGAATAGAAAAGCCACCTGTAATATAGGTTGACTGTCCAAAGTTTAGGGTTGGTTGTATTTATTATTATCATTGTTTTGCTTTCATCCACCCTCTACCCTACAGTTCCAAGATTACAACAACATAAATAGTAGAAATTAAAACTAAGTAAATCCAAACCGTGTTGCAGAGTAGATGTCTTAGCCAGAGTAACATGAATAGAGTTGTAATGTCTGCCTGTTTCATCAAACAATGGAAGTGTCTTTTCATTCTCATTCGTGATTTTTTCCATTGGATTTTATCTTGTACAGTGTCAGTTATACTCATGTATGTTTCAGGGAACATCTGTAGGCAAATGATGTACACAACCATTGACGTATGGCTCTCCTTTTTAATTTTTTTGTACTTTTGCACTACAAAAATGTACAGGATTTAAAGCACACTCTACATGTTCCAGCCCTCTCCACAGCTGCCACAGAAGCTTTCAGGAGACTGTCAAGTACCACTGTTTCAGCACTTGCAATTTTATTTTGAAACGAGAGTCAAATGTGCCTAAATTGGTGTGCTATAGCCCTGGTTGTAGGGTTTGTACATGGCATGAAACTGGAACTGGCAGCCTGTCTGATCTGAGCTCCCTATAAAATATGTGTAACATATTTTGCCAAACTGGTGGTGCTAGTTCTTGTGTTTGGGCCAAATTTCATTTAAATAATTATGCTCTGCTACTATTCTCTTTGCAATTTCAGTTGAAAATACATTCCTTTCCCCACTTCTTGCTAACAATTGCTTCACCAGTGCCAGCAGAGTATGGGTTTTGCAGTGAAGCTCAGAGAAAATTATACTTCCTGTGGGTCCAAAATATGTTACATTCATTGTGTTACATTTTGTTAGTTTCATGTCCATAAAATGCTTTTAGGAAACTGCACTGAAACTGTGCATAGTGAGTCTGTTTCAGCAAGTCTGCTGTTTTGGAATAGAGCTAGCTCTACAAGAGAAGGCTGTGCTTGCATATGGTTTAAGGCAGCCTAATCCACAAACCAGTTACAAAGGATTACTTGGATTTAAGAGATTTAGTCACATTGAAGTCAATCCCCAATCTTAAACATGCTTGCTTGCAAGTAAATCCTATTGATTTTAATGGAACTTTTATAAAATTGTGTTTGGGGTTGAAGGCTAGATCAACTTATAGCCAAGTGCTGTGGCTTACCTCATTTATAGGCAAAGTCACAATTTACACCATTTTGCTTGGTTTTTTTACAATAAAACAATGAAGTCTGGCTGGCAGATTTCAATAAGCCTGGCAGAATTCTCAGGGCAATATTCTAAATTTGCAGTATGAATGGCTGTAGGTGTCCATCCAGATAAGTATGTAAAAACAGGCTGTAGTGCTTCCCTTTGTTTATAATTGATAACAAAGTAGGAAAGATAACACTTTAAACTGAATTGGACAAAAGTTCAAACCAGGACATGGTGTGAAATCACATGAATAAGCAAGCTTGCTGAAAGTCTGTGCCTGGTCAGAGACTATTTGGGTACCCTGTTGTGCCAACTTTTATGTCCATGGATGAAAGGTACCTTATAAATACAATACATACATAAAGTATAAGCAAGCAAGCAAACAAACCGTGCCTAGGCATTCACTGGGGCAGGCTGCATTTGTATATCAACAAAATAATGAATTGACACTATAATATGCATAGTTTTTAATGAAACTTTTAACTATGCTGTGGGGGGAAATGATGCAATCCTTTTTTCACTTACTTGAGAGAAATTAGCTGCACAGAATTAGCTAAATGTATGCTACTGGGCAGGATATTGGCTGCATTCACAGGGCAGGTTATTCCATTGCCCCAAGGTTTCCCAATTGTTAAATTCTGTATTATATTTGAGCTTTCATGTGATGTAAAAGCTACTTCTGGCAAACTAATAGAATGCATGTTTAGCTCTCATTTCCTCCACTTATAGTCTGAAGTCATGCAGGCCAGGCACAACCTTAGCAATAAATAGGCCAGCATTATTTTTTTTTATTTATACCTTGTTTTTCCTCCAGGAATCTCAAAGTAGCATATTTGGATCAATTCCTCTTTTATCTTCACAACAATGCTATGCGGTAGGTTAGACTGAAATATAATGACTGACGAAAAACCACCGAGTGAACTTTGTGGCTCTGAATGAGCATTTGAAACTGGATCTTTCCCATTCTTGATCAATACTCTAACAAAAAGAATGTGAGTAAGGTACATGTTTGTTGCTGACAGTGGGGCATATACGCTTATATGAAGCATAATTGTATGGTTGCAGAATTCTATGCAAGTAGCCATTCTATGTGAGTAGCCATAAATTCCAGTCATGCTCATTATAAATTCTCATCAGACTGGTTTGTTGTGTTCCACAAGCTTCCAGACCTCTGAAAGAGGACAGATTACTGTAACAAGCACTGCCTTGAGTCAAAGCCCTTAACTAAATCTAAGAGACCAATACAAACTGATCACAGTGGAGAAACTGAGTTCAGGTCTTCAAGGCTATGTACAAAAGGTTTGCAGCCACTCAGGGAATGGAGGGGTCTGGCAAGTGGATTCAATGTACAGGCACATGCTGCACCAACATTGCAGAGAGTGAAGGGCTGATGTGGGTGCTATTTAACTCTCTCATGGCATCTTCACCTGTCAGGCTACCCACCTTCCACCCTACTGGCAGTGAAGCTAGTGTCTGGTCACCTTTGCGGGGACTGGTAGGGTTCAGCTTTGCTATCAGGTTTATTTCCCTAATCTGTACTGATGTGGTGGGGGTATTAGCAGGGGTGGGGTAGTCATTATAAAGACTAATAGGCACATTGGCAGGTTGGTTATGAGGAAGTTAAGGTTTGGTGAACACCCTTGGACAGGGGAGGGGTGTAGTCCTGATCCTGCCTTCAGGACGGTGGGACATGATGACAAGGTTAGGAAGCAACTATGGGACCCACCTGTAACACTTGCATGTGAAAGGGAGGGAGTAGAGGATGTGATACCCCAGGCCCGGGCCCTGGGCAGGGTTGGCTTGCCCACAGTTTAGTTATTAGTTAGGTCTTGCACCTTCTTCCTGCTTTGCAAATCATTTTTGGGTTTAAATATTGAGTTTTAATATGGCCCAGTTCTTTTGCAACTTGCTTCTTCATTTCCTTGTGTGGTTGCAAACATACTTCAGTTTGCCACTGTGGTAGGAAGTTGTGTAAATAGAAGTTAAAGTAGCTACATGACATTTAGTGTTCAGCAGCCGTGCCAGAATATTGTGTATTAAGCTGAACTTAAATCTGAAAGAAATATTAATACTTTCTACCAATACATTATGGAAGCAGTTAATACGAACTAAGTATAACTGTGGCTTCCCTCATTATTATGTACCCCTTTGAATTCTACATGATAAATTAACCTATAGAATACCTCTAGATAATTAAGCAAATAGGAAAGTGTTTGTTCCTATAAAACAAAGTTTCACATGCATGCATTCACATTAAAGCAGCAAAATAAACATCCTTTTAATGGTTTCAAGTGCAAATTTGAATATTAAAAATAAGCACAGACCCAGCATGCGGTCTTGCTGCAAGGAAAGGAGAGAGCTGGGCTTGCTCTAGATAAGCTGCCTCTGCAGAACTTTCCTTTTCTGTACCTTTCTTTTCTGCACCTAATTCTGTCAACCTGTTAGTGTTGCAGCCTATTCTGTAACCATATGGAGACTATCAGTGCATCACCAATAAGAGAACGAAAGAGTACACAGATTCACATGAAATTTTGATATGATCCTATAATTGAAAGAAGCACATGGTACATATCACTACAGTAGAGAAGACTGTGACAAGGTGGTTTTTGTGCCTGCTTAGTCTGATAAACATTCATGGCCAACTCCAGGGCCTCTGCTTTCTTATGGTTCTTTAACTTCATAGTGGACTTGGACCAGACATCCCATTGTATACAGGATATGTCATACAAAAGTCATTTCTCTGTAAAATGGGAAACATGGTCACAAAATTTAAATCAACTTACTGTTGTGGGCTACTTAATGTTGCCTCCACTTCCTTTTTCTTATTGCTGCTTGTTATCCGTGCCACAATATGATTCAGGCAGTATAAAAAGTCCACCCAGGATAGAAGAAGAGTAAATGAGCTGTGGGAGGAGGTGTGGGAAGAGGGGCAAGTCAATAAGGAAATCATTCAGAAACCTGGGTCTCTGGTGGTTCCTTCTTCACTTCTAGGCTGTTTCCTAACCCATCCCCTGGGGGTGGGCAGGAGGAGACTCAGGCATAAACCAATACAGAGGAAATGCAATGTAAATGAATTACCTAGAATAATGTTGTGAACCTTAATTCTTGAAAAATATATTACTGTAATCCAGTAAGGTTATATTTTTGCTTCATTATCATTTTTTTAAAAAAGAGGATTGAACCAGAGGTATGCTCTAATGATAAAATTCAACATGATTTGAGTCATGTTGAGTCATACTCTTCTTTCAGGGGGGATTTATTTATGTACTATGAAGACGGATTCTAAACTTTTTGTGGTCTTTAAGCCATCCCACTTACATGGACAGGTTTGGATCATTGGGCCTGCATGTGAGTGCACATGTCTAATACAAAAATAGACATGCAATACAGTGTGATTCTGTTGCCCCTTCTTCATGCAGTTGAAGGTATGCATTTTCATTAATTTCACATTGCAAATTAGGATGCATATACTAATGTCTTATTTGAGGCCACTACACTGATTTCCCCCCTTGGTTTATTGTTTGTGATGTCCTGCTATATTAAACTATTACTGGATCAGAGTTCCCATTTTTCTTTCTTTCTAACTACTGTTAAAAAGCAGTGAAAAAGAAGAAAAACTCAGGCAGAAAGCTTTGTTTAAGGAAAGAGTGATATTAAGGATGACTACCAATCAATTTAATGATATCCAGTGCAGAACGGGTGCACTCTGGAAAATCAGTTTTCAGTTTCCAGACCTTAGGTACTCCTTCCCTCAGCAATGCCCTCTTTAAATTGACCACTTGAAATATTCATCATAATTTTATTTGACCTTCAGTTAAAAGCCGTATTTTCTATGCAGCCATTTTTGCTGGATTCCTGGGTGGTCACATCATAAATTGTATATTCATTTAGTGAAAATATAACCCGTGTTTGAACTTGAGCCAAAATGCTAGAGTTTTCCTAAGCATAGCTGTGTATTGTCATGAAAATGATTAGCGAAGTAATGTAAGACTTGTATCTCAGTCTAGTGAAAGCAAAAATAATGAGGAACAATGATGGTAACAAACTAATTTCAATACAGAAAAAGGAAAGAGAGCAAATGGTTTCACCTTACTCAACGCCACAATAAACCATGGGAATGAGTCTAGTTCATGCACTCCCGCTTCTCCGCTCCTGCTCTGACTTGGCTGTGAGGAAAAGCTTTTGCTTCCATATTTGATTTACCACAACTTCTTGTAACTTATGAACCCAACAAACTGTGATTAATCTTAACTATGGTCTGTTTGAATAAGCTGACTTCAACCTATGGGTTGTGAAGCTGGATTGTTTCAACGAAGCAAAGTAAAGCTGAAGCACAATTTACAGTTCAGACATAGCACTGAGCTATTTCTTCATGGCTGCAGCGAAGAAAGAGAGGGAAAGTATGTGAGCCCAAAGGTCATTACAATCATGATAAACGATAATTTATTGTGGCATATGAATGTAGCCACTATATATGGTAGCAAATGCAGGTTTCTCATTGTGTTTGTTGTGTATTAATGAAAGCTGACTATGACAGGCATATCACACTAACGCATGAGATCATGTGCTATAAATTCATGTGTGAAAATTATACTTCTTTTTAGAAGTAAATCTCTGTGGTGTGCAAAATATACTTCTTTTCTAGAAGTCAAGTTCTATAGTGAACTTAAATGGTATTTGAGGATACATGTTTACAAAGGGAAAGGGCGGAAATGAAAGAGTGCTCTCTGCCTTCCTCTTCTATCCACTTAACATAAATAGGTTTCCTTTTGTGATCAATGGCTGCTATTTAAAAATGCTTTGGAAACTTCTGGCATTTTGGTAATGGGAAATTAAAATGTAATTATTGTCTCAATGGAACCATCTAGAAGTTGAGCTTGGGAAGGAGAAAGTACGGTATATGTGACTGGAAACCCAATCATTTAGATCTGTGCAGGTGTATCTGTCTGTCTTCTGACGTGATAGATGAAGAAAGTGAAATAAAGTTTAGAGCAGCCAAACAGTCATTCTCAACCCTCTGAAACTGAGAAAACAAACCTTGCTTTCCACTCTACTACATTACTCCGACAATTACCACTTAACTCTTCAGTAACAAACATAATCCGTTGATACCATTACTAAATGTCCATTAATCTTGCAATCTCCCTCCATAAGAACAAAATACAGGGGTATGTGCTGGGTTGAGGGAGTGGGGAATTTCACCCTTTGCCTACTGTTGTAATCCTGTTCTGGATTCCCCTTTTCTGCTTTTCTTCATAAAGCAAATGGCAGGTGTCAATGTAGATTAGGATCCTCTTATCCTAAGATGTAGTCCTAGTCCATATCTGCCCATCTTTGCTGATTATTTGTGGAAGAAATACCTTGCAATCAAGGATAATCACATGAGTAATGTCTTGTGTAATTTGACCATTAGAACTGGTGGAAGCAAAATATTACCTTTAGATTTCAGGCAGTTTCTATCAGTTTCTGTCCAGTGTTACTACATCAATAAGCTACCTATTTATCTTGCTGTTTATAAAGTGTGAGGGAGTTTTATTTACATATATAAAAAGGTATATCTAATATGGGCTTTTGACTGTACCATAAGCGCCACTAAACAAGCAGGCACATTTCAATATGTATCACTGTGCTCATTCAGGAGAAGTAATAGCCTGTTAAACCAAAGCATATTAACAGGTAAGTTTTATAGTTCTTGAAAAATATGTATATGAACACTTGCAACCACATTTGGTTGCTGATACTGTACTTGGATCATATCTCTGATGCTCTGAAAGGTCTAATTTTCTCTGCCACTTCAACATTTTTAAAATAAAATGGTATTGAAGAATCTACATGCTTTTGAACAAAAGCCTTCCAGTATTTTAATTATAGTTTAAAAAGCCAAAGATCTGATAATTAGTTTAGATTCATCCCATGCTAATGTTGGTATCTCTCTCTCAAGCACAAAAATCTCATTCTAATGTATGCTAAATTTAAATCTAGCCTAAAATTGCTAATTGTGATAGTAATTGAGTACATGAGTTTTAAAATCTAAATGAAATTTGGTGAATATGTATGTGTGTGTTTTTCTGATTTAGAGGAATAGGCTCCTCTTACATGTTTATTGAGGATTCTACAAATTGAGACTTAGCTTAATCACCAGCCATCATTTGCAGTTTATATTGCCCCACAAGTTCTGTGGTATGGGCCAAAATGGCAAAAATAAATGCTAAAAGACTTTTTGGCCTAGGGAAAATTTGATGAAGGAAGGATTTGATACATTTATTAAATTATATACGGTGTGCAAAACAGCTCCTCTGATAAAGCTGTTAGGGTCACCCAATGAAATTGATTGGCAATATATTCACTTCCTTACACAATGCATAAGTAATTTATGGAGCTCTGACAGAAGATGTGTTGATAGCCACTGGTTTAGGTGTCTTCATAGGGTGATAGACCTATCAGTGACTGTTAGCTACAGTAGCTTAGTATAACCATATGTTTAGAGGTAGGACATACATACAGTATTTGAAACACGGTTGCTGTGGATGAGCAATGGGGAAAGGCTACTTTCCTCAATTGCTTTTGGTCTGTGTGACCAGCTCCTAACAAAGCTTCCCAACCATTAGCACAACAAAAAGTAGGTCCTTCCAACACCACTACCTCTGCCTTCTAAAATTCCCAACAGTGTGGCCTGGGAATAAGAGACCCAGGGATTACTAGCACATAGGCAAGTAGAAATAACAGTTTTGCTGTTTTTAGCTTACTTCAAAACAAGTGTTACTTTTTTAGCACTTAATTTATCATTTAAGTATGTGTTTGTGTGAGAGAGGGGGTAGAGAGAAAGATGGGGATGGGGAAGAATCAATTCCATTCTCTATTGCAGCTAATGGCATCTACCCTCCAACAGATGGCCACTGTGCTATTCTTTTGCTGGGAGCCTTCATCCATCTCTGGGGTGCACAATCTGTGGCCCTCCAGATGTTTCTGGACTAAAACTCCCACCAGCCCCAGCTGGAATAGCCAGTGATCAGGGATGATGGGAGGTGTCATTCAACATCTGGAGGGCCACAGGTTGTGCACCCCTGATCTATCTGCAGCTAACTGCATCTTCTGTTGGTGCAAATTTGTAGTACCATGGTTGAAACAGCCACTTGCCTAAGCCAGTGATATTATGAGTCAGTTTACAGTGGTACCTCGGGTTACGTACTTAATTCGTTCCAGAGGTCCGTTCTTAACCTGAAACCATTCTTAAACTGAAGCACCATTTTAGCTAATGGGGCCTCCTGCTGCTGCCACACTGCCGGAGCACAATTTCTGTTCTTATCCTGAAGCAAAGTTCTTAACCTGAAGCACTATTTCTGGGTTAGCGGAGTCTGTAACCTGGAGCGTATGTAACCTGAAGCGTATGTAACCCGAGGTACCACTGTATACTTCTTTTCAGCACACAGCCAATCCAGTAGAAACACACACACACAATCTTATGATTTCAATGGAAGAAAAGTAAAGACAAATGCAAGAAGCCATACTATTTGCAATTTATCCTTCACTGCTAGCCTTGTTTATTTTGAATTATAATAAATTATGTAATTGTTGATAGGAGAAGTCACACACATGCATGCCCACTTCCTTTTATCCTAATGGTACTGCAAAGTTGTATTGCAGCATCAATGAAAATGTGGGTGTGCTTTCAAAGCCTTGGCAGCCTGTAGTGACCTTCAGGAAAAATGAAATGCTCTGCTGGCTAGGGAAACAATTGAGCTGAAACCACTGAGGCGCAGTCAACTCAGAGATAGACTTCCCAAATTAAAAGCTGTTAGCAACAGCTCCAAACAAGATTGGAAAGTGAGAGCAGAACATATTTCTTGAAGGTGATTTATGCAATGAATAAGGCATGATCAAGAGCACAAACCTCTCATAAAGAGGAATACCTATTAAACTGAGCAACCTGGACTTTAAACTGAACATCACTGTCGTCAAAAGTCTGGGCACAAAGTGGTGTCAGAATCACAATTTGTTTAAACAAATAGATAAATGCAAACTGATGACCTTTTAACACACAGGGACATAAAATACATCCGTAGCTTCAAGTAATTAATTTGCAACAAGCCCATCCTGATTTCCCCCCTCAAGTATCTTTTGACAGAATGTTCACACAAGAGCATTAGATATTTGTAATGACCTTTCCTGATTATAATGTATCAGGCAGGCAACAATGGAGTTTTCACTGCATTCCATTTTAATGTCAATTAGCTTGGTGTAACTGGGAAGAAAAGTCAAGGCTTAAATTAGCCCACAAATTCCCCATAAATTAATAAATGTTTTAATATGGATAAGCACATAAAGACCCAAATAAGCTTAAGTCCCAAAGAAACCCTAATTATTTCAGTTCTCTGCAACAGAGAACAATCCATCTAAAATGTTGGCATATGTGTTAGGAACTTTCTAACCCAATCTTTGTTGTTTTTCTGCCCAAAAGTTAATGTAAAATATTAAAGTATTTGAAAGATGTCTGAGGAAGTGATTGTGTATGCATTGGTTCAGAATGTGGTTCTATCCCAAATTTTGACCTGGATGAATTTGTCTTCTGAACCAGGTAATATCATTCCTGTATGATATTCAGGTTAGTGTTTCCCTAAAATTCAGCAAAGTGAAGGCAAGATATTTAAAATAGAAATATTTGTGCTTATATTTAAAACACCAGCAATTAATCAGGAAATACTAGAGAGAAGATTGAAATAAGAATAAAACAACAACAAAACTAGATTTATTTTTTAGTATAGTGCTTGTAAATTTGTATTCTTTCTTTTCCATTCAGCATATCACATACCAAAATTCCAAGTGAAAATTCCTTTCTCCACATATATGTATTTTCATGTTCTTTCTCACGCACACTAGTCTTCCTAACCTGCACCAGGCCCTTTACTCGCCCCTGCAGAAATTTCACTGTTGAATTCTGTTTTAATTCTGTGGAAAAACAAATCATTTTATAGTATTAATTCTGAAAATTTGTATTACTGACACAAGGCAGCTTGATTTCGCATCCTGGAAATGAATCACATGAAGCCTTCGGTTAATTCTCTAAGGACATTTTAAGACAATATAACACACCTTTGAAAAGCTTGCTTTAGTCGTTTATTTGTTGATGTAAATGTTGCATTTTTTTTTTAATAAATATTTATTAGCATTTCAATAATAAACATAGACACACAAAAAAAGAAAAAATAACAAAAAATACAAAAATTTAGAAAAAAACAATTAAAAACAAATGAGATTTCAATTGCTTATTTTCATATAACTTCTTTCTTAGACCTCCTCTCCCCTCCCCTTCTTGTATTCCAGTTCAAGTTATTAATCCTGCAAATCCTTATTACTTAATTCTCAACCTTAGACTTAATGATTTTAACATACTGTAATTTTACCTTTCCTCATTCTTCCATTAAATTATTTTTGCATTCCTCATTTTCCTTTCATTTTCACCATTTTAGACACCAATTTTAACTTATCTAATCTTAAACATCTTATGCATCATTTCTTATTCTTTAACATATTTCTTAAAGTCAGTCAATATTTCCCTTCCACGGCTTTCCCAACTTCCATACAAATAACAAAACAAATTAAAACAAAGTAATTAATAACTCTGTACCCTTTGGATTACCAAACTCCAACCCCCCTTTCCCGGTTTGGTCCCCAATAAATGTTCATCAGTCAATACTGTTTAACCTGGAGATCTCACATCCGAGGCTCTCAAGTCATCCTTAGTTCCTCTCTGCCGGCCTCTTGGATAGTCCTTTAGGTTAAGCCCCAAGGCTCGAAGGGGCTCTGACCCAACAAGATCCATGATTTTTTCAGTTGGCCCTCCATATTTAAAATTAATGCTAATGAGGTGCTCCACTCTCGAATTTACAATTTCCAACTCAGCCCAAACTTTCCACCTCAAATTTTTATTCTCCTTTGTTGTCTGCATGCCAGGCCCCAAACTGTAATTCTCCCTTGACATCTGCAAAGTTACCAGTCCACCTTCCTTTTCCTCAAAAACAACGTGTGTCTCTTCCATAGTCTCATGGCTCTCAAATTCCTCTTGTTGTTGATATGTATAAACTTCTTGCCTCCACTCCCTGTCAGCTTCAACAATGTTGTTTACTGCCAGGGCCAGAGTGTTCGCATTTGTAGTCAAAACATCTGTCTGATCTTGTAACTTTCCCAGGAGAGCCAGTATTTTGTTGAGTTTAGTCTGATTTTTGCTTCTTTCAGCCATTCTTGTAGTGTCTCTGTCCCCCAGAAGGGGGAATTTTAATCCTTCAATGTCTTTCAGTTTAAAAACCAGTCAGCAAGTTAATTTGTAGCTGTTCTCCCTTATTTTCCAGAAATTGCAACAAATATAGCCAGCAGATGCAACAAAGACAAAGTTCCCTTTATCCTTTCCTTTTGACAGCTATTTTGACAGCTGTCAAAATCTTCAATGGTTCCTCAACAGGTTCTCTCGCGGGACGCCCCCGGGTTCTGGGGGGGTGAAACTTTAGCTCCTAACGTTAGGTTCATCCTCCAGTAAAATTTATAGCGTCAAGCCGTGAAGGTTTTTTTTATATATATATATATAAAAAAGAGTTCTCTCGACCTTAAGTTGCAAGCTCTTTGCGCTAGAGTATCTACTCAGAGGGGGGGGCGACTTCCTTTTTGACCCTTCCCCGCTCGTTCCCAATTCAACAAAAATTTGTTTGAGTTCCAAATTCCATATTTACTCACGGGTTCTTGTTTTTGAGTCCAAATGTTCCAAGGAAAAAGTCAGCGCTTCTCCGACAATGGCATGCGGCTTCGCTCCGCAGAAGGAGCAATCGACTCACAGCACCGCGCCGTCCCCCGTCCCCGTTCCTGAGCCTTTAAAAAGGCTCCTTCGCGGTTTGGGGGGGGCGCAAATGGTGCCCGCCGAGTCACCACGCTCACAGGCATCAGCGCCTGTGATTTTTAAGGGTCCCCGCGTCGCCGGCGCGGACAAGACCCAATCCTGCGGAGCCGATTCCCTCCGGAGCTCGGAGGGAATCCGCCATTAATCGACAGCGCTAACCCGGAAGTCCATTTAATTATCGAAGTGGAAGTCTTGGGGAATAGAGTCGCATACATCCATACCCAGTTCCTGGTAACTGTAGTCCTTCCCCCACATAGCTATTATTCTGAGCATCATGTCTTTTCAAGGGCACATGTGCCCTAAGTCCACACCCCCTGCTCAGTCCAGGATTTATAATTCAAAATGCAACTACAGCATTCCTGAGATCAAGCCTCTGCTTGGTGAAAGAGAGCACACCAAATCCCAAGGCAATTTGCACCACTGTTTAACTACTCTTACAGTTGGGAAATGTCTCCTAATATTTCGCCAGCAAATGCTTGTCTGCAATTTCCATCTACTGGCAGCAGTCATGTCTTCTGGGGCAACAGATAATAAGTCTGTTCTATCTTCTGCATGTCTTGCTTTAATATTCTGATCTCCAGAGTAGATATATCCAGCTCTTTCAATCATTTCTCATTGTTTCCATGCCTATTACTATCCTGTGGACATGCTCTAGTTTGTAATGTCCTTCTTAAAATGTTGCACCCAGAACTGGACACAGTAGACCAGATGTGCCCTGTGCTTCACTCTGACCATTACTGAACAGAGTGGAGCTGTTATTCCCCATGATCTGGATGCCATATTTATGTTAATGCAAACTAATAGTACATTTACTTCTTTTGCAGCTATGCACTGGCTTGTTTTCAGGTTGTGGTCCACCAAGACACCTAGATCCTTTCTGCAAGTAATGCTGTCAAGTTAGGCTTGCCCAATTATACTTTTGTGCCTTTAATGTTTTGGCCCTAAATGCATGACATTATCTGTGTAAAATTTCATCTTGTTGGTTGCGGTCCAGTGTTACCGCTAGTCGTTTTGAATCTTGATTCTCTCTTCTATGATGCTAGACAACCTTCCCAATTTCATGTTACCTGCAAACTTGAGATGCACCTGTCTGCTCCCTTATCCAAGGGATATACCCTTACTCCATGTTCTGAATGTCCAAACATGTATTTACATGTTTGGATAGTTTTGATTTTTTCCAGTGAATGCTGACAGTAGTATTCATTTTTCTCAATATACCACAAAACAAAAAACTCTTAAAGGCATAATCTAATAAGTCTTTTGGAGTATTTGTGTGCTGGGTTTGTTTTGTTTTTAAAAATTGAAATAGCAGCTGCAGGGGCCTTCATGATTAGTATGGGGGCCATGACTCATGAAGAAGAGGATTCCTCCCATGTCACAGTGCTGGTGATATGCTGCTATTTCACATGGAAAGAACTCCATTTGCCTCATGGTAACTTTCTTTACCATATAAAAAAAAGCAGTTTTAGGGGGAATTTGTATGGGTGATGGCAAAGGAGGAAAACATTGAAATCCTGGGGTAGTATTCAGCTAAGTTCTACTCAGAAACTGTACTTGAAAAGTGATGCAGATGCCTAAGTTAGTTTACTGTACTCCATTTAAAACTTAGTTGAATACCATCTCTGTTATGTAGTTTGGTCCTGGCTATTATTTCTGACAGCGGTTCCTTGTGCTGCATTGCTGCTTCACTGGGTCTAATGGGCAGCTAGTGAAGCAAGTTCTAGAAAGTGAGGATCAAAAATTATGCTGTGCACATTTAGCTTTCTACATAGCTTTCTGCACTGGGGTCATATGTATTTGAACTGCCTCTAGGTGGATAAACTTGGTGGTCAATCAGTATATTGGTGACTAATAATTAGCACAGAAAAGCAAGGGAAGTTATTTAAAGAAGGTTTAAGAAACAGAGGAAGAAGTGGAACTAAGGTTTCTCTAATGATATACATCCATACTTAGTCATCTGCTACATAATCAATATTATCAATAATATCTTGAGGCTTGTCCTTCTGGTAACACTTCTAATTGCTTAAATACTCTCTACTGTGCTGCTTTAATTAGTATATCCAACCATCTATTTTTAATGCCCCTAAAAGAAATATGGCAATCAGAAATGTCTTTTGGGTGTGCATTACTTTAAAGGAACCATTTTCAAATAGAATTAAATGCTCAAACCTGTTTCACCTATAAAATAAAGATTCTTAGAAAAACAATAATTCAGTCACATAAAGATTTGTTATCTAAAGAAATGGCCAACTTAGAAATAGATTAGCTATTTAAGACTAATTTGGCCATATGTCTAATGGGTATGGTTCATAAACCTACACATAAAAAGCTTTGAAATGGAGAGTGGATGGTAAAATTGCCCCAGGTTTTATCTTCTTTAGTTTGACTATTTAAATAGCTAACTCTTTCCTAACCTGACTGCTGTAAAAAATATTATCACATAGCCAAGAAGGGCTTGCTGCCTCGGAGACAGAACAGAAATTTTGTTGGTGTGTTGTCCAACAGCTTCCCTAACCTGAGCTGATGGAGGTGGTCTTAGTGGTGGGTTTTGGGTTACCTTTCCAAGTTCAGTGCTGGACTTCATGATAACTAAGGCAATCATGAGTCTTTTTCTATAAGGCGGATCCAGCACATGTGCTCGTCATACTCTTGTTTTGTTCATTTGTTTTTATTTGCCATAAAACATTTCAGGAATGATCCAATCATACATGGTTTCAAGTCACTCTATTGTCATGGACAGAACATTGATGAAGTTTGGATTGTTGTTCACAGTTTCTCTCTGCAGGGTTGGAAAACTGACTAGGATGGCCCTGAAAACCTACAGGATCCCAAGGATTCCTGAATGCTTTGGGGGAATTTCTAATTGGCATGCTGGCAAACATGTTGGATGCTGATCTCATGGTGGAACAGTGAAGTGGAGGGGCCATTGATAGGATCATTCTCAGATGGCTCCCTGGTTTGGAAGGAAGTAACAGGTGATGAAACAATCAAATGATGGCTCAAGTGGCTGAAATCTTGCAGCAAATATGACTGAAGACAGCTAAGAATATATAATCATATGGTGATAGTGATGAAGATTGCCTATTTCTCTGCCACCTTCTGAAGGTATAGGCATTCCTTCATAGCTTTGGGGAAAACTGAGACTGAAACACCATGTATGACCCAGAGATGATGGTTGGATTCTGCTGTATAATATATTTTATGGTGTTTGAAGTTTTTTTAAAAAAATATTATGAGGATGAGAGAGAGAGAGAAGTATGTCTGCAGGAGATTGTCAGATGAAGGGTGGTCTAGAAATAAAAATAATAATTATGATGATAATAAATGCCGGCTTGAGCCCTGATTCAGAGGCAAGTCTTCCCCATTCAAAACAATATTAGGGATGACTCAACACACTCCTTGTATGCGCAGAGCTGCTATTACAAATACTGAATTCCAGAGAAGGCTTTGCTCACTAAGTCCACTGGAGTGAATGCTTTGGTGACCTAAATATTGTTATAATGTTATCTTTGCATGAGTCAGTACCCCACAACCCAATCTTACCAAGGTGCCCAGTGTGGTTGTTAGGTCAAGCTCCTTTGGCTTTGCTCTTCATGTGACTATGCAATGTGCATGGCATAAAGGCATGACAGAGGAAGCAAACTTTGGTGCACTTCAGCTATCTTTATAAACTTGCTTTAGCTGTATTCTAATGCCTGACAATGCACCTGATATATTTGTCTGTTGCCAACTTAATGTGTGTCTGTATCTGATCATCAATTTGACCTGGTAAAATAAAAGTGTATTTCTAAAGAGCACTGTGATCAGTTGCTTTTTCTTTTTCTCAAAGATAGACCTTCAACTCCAATCCTCTCCTAGTCTCAGTCTCATGCAAGATCAGCTTTTTGTCACAAGCAACCCCTCCCCTCAGGGAACAAAAGCTTTTAAGTGTTTTTCTCCAAGAGACCATACTCTTGGATTTCTCCTAAGACAAATTGCTCATCTATAATTAGCTCCCCTTCTGTACCTCCCCTTCCTGTCCCCCTTGCCTCCTCCTCATTGGTAATTTTCTTGTCTAGTTAGGATCCAAAGGGATCATGAAACCACGTGTACCATTTTTTCAATTTCTCAACTTTTGTGCTATTTTGGGAGTGTTCTGAAAATGCTAGCTCTGCACCATACATGGTTCCCTGGGTGAAGGACAGCCTGCCAATAATGAGGGGCAGACTGTGGCTTATGTCCAGCAACACATGCCGAAACACTTCAAGAATCCCAATATAAAAGCATGACTTAGATTCTCAGGTCACTATGAAACTCAAGAAATCCACTCCTGGTCCTTTAATCAGAACACGTAATTATCAGCACTCATCCCCAGGGGTGCACTCCTCCATTGTCTCCCAAGACTGATGGATGCCAATCAACCACTCTTCTGATCCCCTGTCTCCTCCATTTCCTCATTTTTCATGTCCTTTCTGCTCTCATGTGTTCTTAACTAGTGTCATTTGCATTTGATTGCCCTCCCTCCATTGCATTGAGGTCTTTGTTGCAGCCTGCCAGATTCCTAGCACCCCTCCCAGATCCTTATATAGTAAACATAAATATTCCCCACCTCTGTCTATCTCTACTTCTGTCATTTTTGTTGTTGTTGTTTAGTCGTTTAGTCGTGTCCGACTCTTCGTGACCTCATGGACCAGAGAACGCCAGGCACTCCTGTCCTCCACTGCCCCCCGCAGCTTGGTCAGACTCATGCTGGTAACCTCGAAAACACTATCCAACCATCTCGTCCTCTGTCGCCCCCTTCTCCTTGTGCCCTCCATCTTTCCCAACATCAGGGTCTTCTCCAGGGAGTCTTCTCTTCACATGAGGTGGCCAAAGTACTGGAGCCTCAGCTTCACAATCTGTCCTTCCAATAGCAACATGCAAAACATAAGCTGTTGGTCCAGACAGAGTGGGATGAAGGAAATATATCCTTGTGTATTGTCTCTCAGCAAATGATTTTATTCTCTCAAATAATTCTGGTAATTCAAGTCACATGGCTGAACGGTGCTGTGTAGTAATAAACAAATTTCTTTTGAATCCACATTGGGACTCAGTGGTCCTTTGCTAACCTTTGTTGTGCCACAAATCTGGGCTCAAGATCTTGAAATATCACACTTGTATGGCAACACATGTTATGGAATGCATGTTAATCTGTAACATGTGATCAGGGACATGGGTAGGCTTGCTGACACTGAACACTCCTCTCCCTGAGAAAAAAAACTTCTGTAACATGAAAATTGTTCCAGTGATATAAATTCATATTAAATAGGCTGTGAACGAGGCGGCTAGAAATCCATGTCGGGCAGTCAATATTACACACCATTCTCTCACAAATTTGTGGAAACATGCTGCACGGTTGCACATCCTGTTCCCTGTTGTATATATCTAGGTCATAGCTACTCCCTTGATCAACACTGTATATGAATCATGTAATTAAATGGTCATGATGGTCCACAGTGTAAAAACTGGTAAAGATTTACAGTAGCTGTTAAAAGGCTCAGTCAATTACCTACCATCAAATGTTTTATTTGCCTGGGGGTTGCTGGTTTTTTTTTTACACCTAACCTCAAGAATCAAGTAAGCAAAGAGAGGCTTTTTCGGTAACATATTTACACCTTCAGCCTCTGTGGTTTTTTACGTTGGGATAAGATCAGAAATAAGCCACCAATGTTTTATTTAAAAAGAAAAGCTTCTTTTTGCAGGGGAAGTTAAGGAAACATAAGAGATGTCAGGCCTTATTCCTGAGAAGGTTAGTATTTTACAGATACAAATGTAACAATGTCCTTCCCATGCAGACAGCTGAAAATGATTTAAGGGTGAAAGCCAATTGTTGCCCTTGTGCTTTGCAGCCAGTGAAGCTGTTTGCTGATGATGGAAGAGGACAGGAGGGATTTTTCCCCCCCTGATTCCCCCTACCACATACAGGGCTCCATGAAAATAAGCTCATGGGAGCTGAGGAACTGTCCAAAACAGGGGGAAAGGAGAATAAGCAAAAAAATGCTGCCCATCCTCTTCCATTTGAATCCCACCCATCTTCTTCAATTTGGTTATGATATGGAGGATTTCAGCTACATTGTAAGATGCCACACCATGCAACCAGAGCTAGAGATATTCAGTTCTGATACAGAGTCTCAATGTAATCTGACCATCTATGTGAGGTGGATTTCAAACAATACTGTTCACTGTGTGGTACCACATGGAAATGTTTTCCAAAGGCCTTGGTATGTTTATATGGAGATGGAGGTGGTGTGTTTCACTGCCTGAAGTGGCTCTATTTCTGATTACGTTGTATGTGAGCAATAAACAAGTATGTCTCTGTATTTAGTTATGTATTCGTTAGGAATACTTATAAACCACTAAACATCACAGTAGTGCTACAGTGCTGTATAACAATAAAAACTATACAAGTAAAACAAAGATCAAGAAAAGTTCTCAAATATCATTAAATACTGTCTGCAGGTAGTATGATGCTTATGGAAACCCAGTAAAAATAAAGAAATTTTAAAGCATCTAACAAAATACTTTGACTATAAGTTTTATCCGAAGATCAGCATTCTTGATTGGTACAAACAACTCAGTATGCAGCTCCAAACAGATACTTCTCATCTGTCATGGCAGTGTCACCTTCTGTGATGGATAATGCTACCAATACAAATTTGGGTAGAAGGTGTTCTGCTGTTTGTACCACATAGATTAGCAGACTAATACATTATTTAGTGTTTCCATAGTGTTCGCTTTCTAGATATTTTAAAAATGTCCTCATGTCTGGCCAAGACTTCAGAGCCATGTTTTCTAGACATCAGCATACAGAGGACTTTCTGTGGCCCCTAAATGTCTTATTTGTAGTGAAATTGGGAAATTCAAGGTCTTGGATGCATCATTGTGGATGTTGCTTGTGTTTCTGATTAAGACAATATTTTCTGCAGGGCAGCAGACATAAAGGGCAATTAAAGGTAAAGGGACCCCTGACCATTAGGTCCAGTCGTGGCCGACTCTGGGGTTGTGGCGCTCATCTTGCTTTATTGGCTGAGGGAGCTGGTGTACAGCTTCCGGGTCATGTGGCCAGCATGACTAAGCCGCTTCTGGCCAACCAGAGCAGTGCACGGAAATGATGTTTACCTTCCCGCCGGAGTGGTACCTATTTATCTACTTGCACTTGACATGCTTTCAAACTGCTAGATTGGCAGAGCTGAGACCGAGCAACGGGAACTCACCCCGTCGTGGGGATTCAAACCACCGACCTTCTGATTGGCAAGTCCTAGGCTCTGTGGTTTAACCCACAGCGCCATATTGACAAAACAAAGGATAGAAATATGCTTCCCAAAATTCCAGGTGTACCATGCACCTGACCTCCCAGCAGTGGAGTCGCTTCCACTTACCAGCAGGGAGAGGGGTGAGGCAGTGGGGAGGTCAGTGCTGTGCAAGCACATTGGCAGAGACAATCCAGCACTCCTGACACTGCCACCTTGTCCCAGTAAGTGGCAGAAGGATAGCATGGGAAGTTGTATTAAAAGCTTCTGGGAGGTCCAGGAGAATGGCAAAGGTCTGTGCCCTGACTGAAATATATCAAGAAAATCAGTATCAGTTTGCAGGAAAGGACCTACTTGAACATTTTATCTAGGAAGATAAATGTTAAGCACTGGCTGAAGATGTAATTCACACCGTCCAGATCCCCAGCAGGTTTCTTTATGACTTGTCATTCCATGGCCTCCTTTAAATAGTCAGGATCACCCTTTGGACCCAGCTGGGCACTCTTGTCATATGTTTTAACCTAAACTAATGATTCATGAGTCTCAAAGCATTACATTATTTAGATTTGACAACGACTAAGCCCTGACCCTGGCACTCCTTGTGGCGTTATGACAAGCTCTGTAAAATGCTTCTGAATAGGAGAGTGTTTGTCAGACTATGTCCAAAGGATCGCTCAGTTCCTACATGAGAAGTAACAGCAGACAGTCATGGCTGACACAGTTTCCCAGGACAATTTGCCTGCTTCAACCAATCTTCACTTGTAATGTCAGCTGCCATGGAAAGTTAGGCATATGCAATGACTTTAAGTTCTTCTGGAATGAGAGTAGGGATCATGGCCAGTACTCCATGTGAATTGAACTTCCAGCCTCCACAATTTCCCTGTCTCCAGAGCCCCCTGCAATCCACATGTATTCCATGGTACATGTTTAGGGGTTGGAAAGCAGAAAAGTTGACTCAGAAATGGTTCCTTTGGAATATGTTTACAAACCATGGACTAGTGAATGCTAGTCAGTGTGGTTGGTTTTACAACACGTTTGCAACAAAGAAAGGCATACTATATGGCACTTTTATAAACTGAATTCATATTGATTTTCTGGAAACAATTGGCACAATATTCGGCTTTGTATAACAATGAATATGTGCAAATGTCCCCATGTATGAATACATATTTTAAAAAATTCTGCCATTGCCTTCTTATAACTGAAATACTCTGTTTTTTAAAAGCCAAGCCATCCTGTTCTTCACTGCTCCTGGGGTGAAAAGTATAATTTGTTGGAGGCCATTAGACTTAGACACCATTCACACAATAATGATTTTTATAATTACGTATAGAAAAGATTGTGAATCCTTTTTAAGTACAATGAGCTGCTAATTATTCTGAGCCTGCGGAAAGAACAATAGATTAAACAATTTGTCTTTTAAAGCTTACAGTGCTGTATTTGGTGGATATAGTGGTTGATAAGGAAAATACTTTTAAAACACAAATCATGCAGCATTTAATGCTTCTTTGAAAACTGCTGTCTTCATGTTAATTATAATGGATCTTAAAAATGTAGATTGTATTTGAAAATATCATTTAAGATTTTACTGACAGCATACTTTTAAAGTGTATTTTCTACTGTTGCCTGAGAAGGCCAGTGACAGAAAGATTTAAGCAACATTATTTACATACATTTTTTGCAATTGCTTTTTAACAGTTAAATAATAGGAACAATTTTATATAATAAACAGCTGGTAAACCTGCACTTCAGGGCACTGAATTCATCTAAACTTAACATCCCTGCAAAGTGATTTATACATTTATTTTCTTTTATAATAACACTGAATGGTCTTTGCTACTTCAAACTGATTGCCAAAGGACAGTTAGTTCTCATCCCAAACTGTGGCAAAAATAGCAAGGGTGCTGAAATTTGAGCTTTTCAGAAGGCTATAGAAACATGCAATTTACACTTGTCCCTTTTAACACTGTGCTTACTGTATCTACTCTGGCCAAATTGCCTTTTACAAGGAGAGCTATTTTTGTTCTTACATCATAGGCTGTATTGTAGCTCTACATGAATTACAAAACCCATAATCTTTATTTTCAAAATGATGGCACCACTTTTCTTCAGTTACTGTATTTACTGAATTTTAAGTTATAGCTGAGATTGCAGAGCATATTACAGTTCTCCAAATGGAAGAATTTCATTTGCAATTAAAGTTTTTGAAGTCTTTAATGCATCTGTCAGAATGAATGACAGACTCATTCAAGGTTCCTCTTCAATATAGGTGAAATAAAAGTTGTCACAGCAGGGTTCTTTTGGGGTGGGCGGGTGGAAATTAAGGTTATCTGCAAACTTGGCCAGGGAATTCTGAAACTTTTGAAATTAAGTGCTTGCCATTGCCCTATACAAATGTGATATCAGTTTGGAAGTATTTATTATGTATCATTTATTTCATAATTAATGCCAGGTATAGGTTCATCATTAGTACCATATTGGTTGGCCAACTCCAGAATTCTTTTGATATATTTGTTCAGGTGAAAATTTAATTTCCTTTTATCACATAAATTTTGTTTGTTGTTTTTAATGTTATAGGGTAATAAACATCATAGTACTTGGGTTTCCTATGAAAACATTTGGCTTGGGGGTCACTGAGGAAACTGAGATCCATGGAGAAGGGAGTGAAAGTATACCATGACTGGTATACCTAATGTCTTCAAATCCCTAATGTCTTCAAATCTGGAAATGTACAGTTTGGTACAGGTTGCACATATTAAGTCCCTTCTTGTACCAGGGTATCATTGACTATGATGGATATAGAGTGCTGGCATCTTTATGCAATTAATGTTCACACAAAACCATGGTAGGAAAGAAAGGATTAAGCTTCCCTTCCCTATGTGATATGGCTTTTACCTGCTCATGCCTGCTAAGATATTCTTTTTAACCTGATGTATTTGCAAGTAATGCATTTAATGTCACATCTAGTTTGTGGCATAGATTTTCAAGAAAAAGAACCCACTTCAGTATATAAATCTGAGATGTGGGCTCTGGATCATGAAAGCATAGATTCTAAGGGGCTGTACGGCTATTGCTTTTTGTAGCAACAGAAACACACAGTTACCTTTCTGGGATTTAAGAATTAAATGGTGTTTCTATCCTAGTGGTGCAGCAATAAAGCTGTTGGCATATTTGCAAAGCTGGATGGGGGACCACGTGTTGAGATTCCTGTATTGCAGCAGGTTGGACTAGATGACCCTGAAGAACTCTTCCAATTCTACAATTCTATGATATTTTTTAGTATTATTATTGAGAAGCTTTTCTTTTTTCAGAAACTTAGCATGGTCCAATGCCACTATTCCTTCCAGAATATTCGTGGCTCACACGTATTTATGAGATGTTAGTGTTGCAGCACATTTAATGTGATAGTATTAAATATTCATATTTAAAACAAAATCAAAACCAAAATCAAAATCAAAAGTACTTCTGAGACGGTGGGCTGAACACTCATAGACAGGGCATGCTTGTAATGTGATGGAAGTAACATTGGTTAAGTTACAAGCGGTCTTTTCCAGATTCCAAAGAATGAAAAACTACCTTTCATGTCAGATTTGTCTATGACCAAAAAGGTACTGATGTTTCCATAGTGAAAATAGCAAGTGGTTTATTCATAGACTCCTTCTGTACCTTTGCTCAGTTGAATTCCAGATGCACCAAAGCCAACCATTTCTTCTCTCCTTTTGTTTGCCCCTTGGACTGTTAATCTGATTTGTTGATATTGTTGACAGGTTGCAATATGAGAGAGGGAAATAAAAATGAAATCATTTTCAGTGCTTGATAGAATAATACAACGAGGCATAGTATTAGTCACAATGAACATTTATTTCAGCACCAAGAAAAAAAAAAATTGTAGAAGATGTGGCTTGTGCAAGTATTTTGTCTTCTTTTTGTTAATATTCAGGTCACAATCAGAGACGGGAGGGAGGGATGGAGCCTAAGCACAATGATGCTTTTGATTTTTCTGTCACTTAGATATTCATTAATAAACTGTATCTCTACCATTGCTCACTTCTCAAAACTCACATAACATTTAGATGAGCCACAGCGGAGCCAGAAATGTAGACAGCTCTGTGCTGTATTCATAGTGGAAGAAGTAACAGGAGAAAAGAGGTAGAATAATATCATAAACTCTGAAGAGAAACTATTTTATATTTCCCTGCATCATTTTCACTTTTTACCATTTGTTTAATTCAGAATTATTTAAACTATAAAACAATGAACCCTTTTTTCCAAATCAGCCCAAACAATATTGCTGTATATTTATTACTGTGTTGTATACTTATTTCATTTTAAAAAGTAGTGTCTGATAAAATTATTTCAATCCATCCCTCTGCCTCCTTCCTGTTCCCCTTACTGCGAGCCCTATAATTCCCCTTTCAAAGTACAAAGAACTAGATCATATCAATCTTCTTATTGTCTTTGGAAAATCTAATCTGTGGGTCAATGTTGGGCAGCTTTATCTTAAAAATTATCCAGCTGCAATTTGCCTGACAATTCAACTTCCTTAAACTAACCCCCTTTCCCTCCTCCCTACTTCATTTGATCAGGGAAGTCTAATTTGCAGCTGTCAGGAACTTGGATTGATATGCTACTTTAAAAAATGATTTAGTCATGATTTACTCCAGTTTGGAACAGAAAGCAACAATATATTACTATCCAAGGAGCCAGTAATCGAGTTGTAAACCTATGTATTTTTGCCCATAGATGAACTAGAGCAGTTTGTTATCCAAGACTGCATATGGCAGTTTCTCCATAGGCCACAAAAGCCACAACCAAACAATTTGAGTTGAATATTTTCTGCATTGAAGGCATGGAAGACTATAAATTTGAAGTCAAGGAATGAAAAAGAGAGAGAAGTAACAGTCTCTGAAGACAAAACGCAAGCTCTGAAACGATTTTTTTCTTTTTTTAAAAAATGGCCTGGAAAGCTCAGTGTTTCAGTGCATAATATACCGTATTTGCAAACTATTCAGGAACCACTTAATATAAACAAACAGGAAAGCTAAGCACTGTTGCCAACAATGGGAATGTGGGACTGTTTTTCTATATAATGCAAGTAGTATATAATATCCTTCAGGTGAGCAACAGAGCTGCAGAAACCTTGATTACAAAGCTTGAAATGCTTTGTAATCATATTGTCAGATTTTCCTTGGCCGGAATCCAAACCTGTTGAAAAAGCTGTTCCACTCACACAGAGGAGCTTTTAAGCACTTCCCTTCAAGCCCAGCCCCAAAGCCCAATCCCAAGTGTGAGAAGGCTTCCAAACCACTACTTTATGTGTGGCTGCAATTGGATTTTCTCTCCCTGCACATTCTGAAGCACTTTCACTACTCATGCACAGGGGGTGGGAAGTATGGTGGTGGATCTGAATTGTGAATATTTTTAAAATGTCCACCTTTTCCCAGTGAACATGAAATTATCACCATCAGTTTATTACAGTCAACAGACCAGAAACAAGACCAAAAATTAACCATAGAATAGACCAAAATTTGATACACAGGATATGCACCAAAAAGTGCAAAAAGGAAGAAAAGCTCAGTAGTATACAAAATAAGTAACCTCAGTTAAGTCCCTGGGAATAATTGCTCCAGTTTTGGTGGTTATTTCCTCCTTAATTCTCACTGTCACAGATAAAAAATATTAGCCTCATCAATGTCACCAATGGGATTTTTGCTCCCAGCAAATATTTAACATGGAATTGAGCTAACCTTCCTGGTAATTTGGCCAATAAAAGACCAATCATTTGCTGAAAAGCTCCAGTGTAGAAATTGCAAAACAGAAGGAAGGACATGTTCCACACATTCCACCTCCTGGTTGTTTCTGGGGCATACCTCCAAGGAGAGAGGAAAATCAGCATAGCTACCCCAGAGCATTTGAAATGATGAAACATTCAATCTGGCCAGAGTAAAAGCTCTGCAGTATTTAACTACACATGAATTCCTAAAATAAGCAACTAACTGAAAAAGAACATTACAGGAAATGCTCAAGGAGCAATGTGAGCAGGTTATACATGTGAGCCAAAGGGTCCTGAAAGGAAATATCCTAGAATCTTTGTTTTACCAGAGCTAGTGCAGAATTAAGTATCATTTGAAGAAGGAAAAAAGGATGCAACAAGATTTTTGTGCAATAGACTTAGTGTATACACTATCATATCTATCCTTGGGTAAATACGGTAGCCACCAAGTTGGTATTTTAAAGACAAAGATCTTAAACCAAAGTTTTAAGGCTGCCAATCAAGCTCTTATCTCAAAAGGACATCATCCTGTTTCCAGTAATATAGCTGCATTAGGAACACATCTTGGAATATGTAAAAGGACTTGTAAGAATTTAGCTCGAGCATCATTTAATTCCAACAACACTCCATTAGTTCAAATAGGAGCTCCACAAAGCACTGAAATAACCACAGGAATATATTGACACTCTTTAGTGTAAAAAAAGCACACTAGCAGACTGATTCATTGAAGTTTTCTGAGAAGCAAAGGATCTATGTGTAGCCCAAGAGATAAAATGATGGAATACCGCCCCCAAAGTGAGCACGAAATGGATTGGATACATGTGAACCACCAAAATCTACATCTTTTTAATTATCCAATTATATACCCAAATTGTCATGTGGTCATTGTTTCTACTATCAGAGCTCACACTCAGCGGCAGCCCATCCTATTTCCCCAGGGTCATCTTTAGTATATGCGCTGCCGGGGTGCAAAGATCTGCCCAGCGCCCCCAAATTTAGTTTAGCCGCCCCCAAATTAACTTTTATTGAGCTTTTTTGGGAGGAGGGAAGCCAAAGTTGTTGACTTTTTTTAAGAGGGAGCGAACTCAAAATTGTTGAGCTTTTTGGGGTGAGGAAAATCGCTCAGCTGTAACAATGACACAGCGGAAATGTCTGCTTTTGCTTCCTGACTTGTCAGGAATATTTGACGCTACAGAGTAACACAGCGATGGAGAGGGGGGCGGGGACTTTGGCTCCATTGCTTTTCACTGTTGCCAATCGAGAGGGACTGGTATACAGTAGGTATACATTTGCCGCCCCCCAGAAATCAGCACCTAGGTGCCCCACACCCCTTGCACCCCAGGGTAAAGACTGCCCTGTATGTCACTATTTGAGTTGAAATGGGAATGTGCTGCCCCCTGCCACCCCTGTGCCCCGCCCCCTCCAGTTCTGCCATGTGCTAGAACTCTGGGAGCATTCCGTGATGCATTCCCATTCATTGGGGAAGAGGTGGAAGTGTTCCATTGTGCAGTGGAAGTGGTGGAGCAGAGAGCAGCACGTTCCCATTTTGCTTCAGGGGGTGTTTTGGAAGGCAGTGTTAGCAGTAGGGTGGCCTGAGATGGGTGCTTCACCCTGCCTCACTAGTTAGCCAGCTCTGCTCACAGTTCTATCTTCTGCTGGCTTTTATCTGTTATATTTCCTGTGTGTACGGTAACAAGCAGTACCTATTACTAGAGAAGAAATTAGAAAAAAACACAGTTTTGATCCCTCTCTGGGAATAATTGGGACCATCTCCAGTAGCCCATAGAATGCTGATCTTACACCACCTTAGATTTTTGTCCACCTCACACAGTTTTGCCTGGTTTTACTGTAAATGGCTTTTTGGAGTCTTAGGCAGAGATCTTACCCATCACCTGGTCCTTTGGTTTGTTTGTTTTATTGGAGATGCTGAAGACTGAACCTGCAATCTTGGACATGCAACACGTGTTATAGCACTAAACTAGATGTCTCAAGAATTTGGGTTTGACTGTTTCTTTATGCTGAGTTCACATGGTACAATTTGTCCTTTTCATTTTTCTATTGAGAGCCATCCATTATTATTTTTTCAGTGCTCACTCTAAAATTAACCTTTTTATTACTGGAAGGCTGGTGTTAATACCTTAAACTTCCTAGAAATTTTGATTCAGCATACAGCCTGCCTGACATTTTCCACTTCAGAAGACCTCAGGTCAATGTGTTGTGGCAAAGCATATAGCTCTAGTGGCATTTCATGGCCTTCAAATAGTTCATGTCATTTAAACATTTCATGACATAAATGTTAATTTTTCAGTGTGATCATTTCTGAGGCATGGCATATAATTGAGATGTTGCTTTGGCATAGCATAGTTTATTAATACCTAATCAAAAGTTAGAAGTATTTTGTAGAAATTTGAAACAGGTTCTGTATTTTACAGCCTAACATAGGTTGATAATGGCTCAGAAGTATTTTCACTTGCGATTTTTATTGTTCTTCCAACAGGAATAAATCTAGCTCTTCCCTCCGGCTAGCAGTACATTTCTCATAGTTTGATAATCCAGTCTTACTGAGCTCTGTATCCCTCTCCTCCCATGTGAATGGCACACAAATTTGTGACTCAAGTTGGCCCATCAAAGCGCAGAGCTGTGGATTGCATTGTATTTTTGCATCTAGGTTCTTTGCCAGAAGGCTGACAAAAATTAGAAACCTTTCATACATTACTTCAGGCAAGCCTAGATTTGCCAGGAGGACTTTGCACTACAACAATCTTCATCCAATCAGAGTTTCCTAACAAGGGTACTTGTATGATAAACACAATTGCTGCAATTCACCTGTTATAATCTTAGGTGTGCATTTCAGGCATTGTATGGATACATTTAAACTTGTAAATATGTGCAGTGGTCCTTATTGTCTAGCATGCCATTCACATGAGTGGTGATCTCTGCTGCATTTTCCTATATTTTCTCCATGAGTGTTTGTTTTCTGCATCCTTTTTTCATATAGGTATGAATATTACCGCACATTATAACATGTTCAGTGTATCTTAACAACAGGCTGTTTAGCTATATAGTGACTGAATACCTGATAGGAAGGCTGAGTTTTGAAAGCACAAGGAGGCACTTGCACTCCAATCATAACATTGGTTAAGCTTGTTTTCATTGCAGTAGATGCCAATTAAATTACTGATTTTCATAATTATAATTCAGCATGGTAAGAGTCGATAATGAATGTTGTCACACTCAAGCTAAGTTATTACTGTATAGGAGCTCAGGTCTTCTTTCTGTTAATGTACTAATCCAAGAGTTTGCAAACAACACATTATTCGTTTTTTAAAATGTGGATTTCTGCAGTTTACAATGATATCTATTCTACCACATGTTGAATTGTTTATAGATTGAATAAGCTAAGCAATGCTGAAATTTTGGTAAAATCACACATTTCTAGTAAAAACTCTTTCATTTGAGGAATCTATATTACTGCCCCGAAGAGACTAGAGGCACAGCAGCATTTTAGGCTGCTCAGCCTCCTTGCCTTACAGCTGATGCATGGGGTAGTACAACAGCTACTTTCTTGCATGTTCTCCAGCCTCTAGCTAGCCCCAAAGCTTCAATTCAAGATATTTTGGTCTGGATTGGAGAGTGTGGGAGAGAGTGCTGGAAAACAGGGGGGAAATAGCATTTAGAGGCATTCTATAGGGTGCTCCCCACTTATGTGATTTTTGCTTATGTGTGCAGGGCTCCGGAACGTTATCCCTGCATAAGTAGGGGGGCACCTGTAGGTTCTCCATAGGAAATGGCAATTTTGTAGAGCACTTTTGGACTTTGATTGTGCCACATGGCCTGCAAGCACTTCCCATAGCCTGCTACTAAAAGCATATTTTAACCTTTGCTGACTAAATTGACACTGCTGTTCAGCTCTTGAAAATAGTTTGTTTGATTGTTTGTTTCTATTTCTAAAAGTATGTACCGTATTTTTCACTTTGTAAGACACACTTTTCCCCTCCTAAAAAGTAAGGGGAAATGTGTGTGTGTCTTATGGAGCGAATGCAGGCTCCATGGCTTCAGCGAAAGAAACGTGAAGCCTCCGGTGCGCACCGACCCCTCTCGTTCTCCTGGCTTCAGGGATAGCCACCAGAAGCCTCCGGAGCACAGCGGGAGCTCCTGCTGCACTCCGGAGGCTTCGCGTTGCTTTCTTACATGTCCTCCAGCTGGCCCCAAAGCTTCAACTCAAGATATTTTTGTCTGGATTTGAGAGATCGTGGGAGAGAGTGCTGGAAAACAGGGGGGAAATAGCATAGAAAGAAAATAGAAAGAAGCCCCTCTCGCTTTCCTGGCTTCAGGGATAGCCGCTGGAAGCCTCCGGAGCGCAGCGGGACATCCCGCTGCACTCCTCCCACTTTGCGTTGCTTTCGCTGAAGCCTGGAGAGCGAGAGGGGTCGGTCCACACCGATCCCTCTCACTCTCCTGTTTTCGCTTCGCTGGAGAGGTGCTGCACAGCTTTCCCTCTCTGTGCAGCGCCCCTTCAGCGAAGCGGGAGGAGAAATGGAAGGGGCTCAGTTTCTCCTGCCGCTTCGCTGAAGGGGCACTGAGCAGAGAGAGAGAGAATTATTTTTTTTCTTGTTCTCCTCCTCTAAAACTAGGTGCGTCTTATGGTCGGGTGCGTCTTATAGAGCGAAAAATACTGCCCAGTCATATATGAAAGCAGTGCACAACATATAATATTGTAAAGCAATACAAAATAATTGCAAGAATGACTGCCTCATCTAAAAGAAGTGGGGGGGGGGGGAATTAAACAACTGAATAATAGACTTGTTGGCATGTTGTTGTTATATTCCTCCAATCTGAGCTAGATATTCTGGCTGGACGAGAACTTAATTGAATGTTTCCCACTTCCCTTGTCCTTGGAGGTTCGTGTGCCTCTAAAAATAAGTTTCTGATGGTTGGGGAACCCTCTGGAGCTGGAAGAGGAAATCAGCAGGGGCTTGCACAAGCTGAGGTGTGTTTCTGCTCATACAAGAGCACCTTGGAATCCAAGCCATCAATTTTAAAAGCCATTTGCTTTATTTTTATTTGTGCCTGAAGAAAAGCTCTGTAAATCTAAATCCCCTAAGCATTTTATTTAGGAACAAAGATCATACACAAGGATGATTTTGTCTTTTCCATTCTGAAAGTATGACAGTTAAATATTCTTGTCAGTTGCTTGAAGGATTAAAAATCTTATTAAAGCATCTGAAAGGGTTTTTTTCTCCCTTTTTTGCTGGTTTCCATTTCTGCCTTTCTCTCATTATTGGTTCTTTCTTTATAAATATTCATACTTTATCTAGAACTAATCGGTACTATGTTCTCAAATTAGCTGAGATGTTTGCCTTGGTGTACAGCCAATTAGCAGGAATCCAGGGATGTTATCCATTGACAGCTGGAAAGAGATCTCTAACAGCAGCATAAGGGGCTCCAGTATTACATAGTATTGGTGCATTAAGATTACATATTAGGATTTTAAACAGCATTCTGTCTACTGTTTCTAATTAGCAGTGTTTACTAGGAGAACATTGCAAAAAATGTATTCTTAAAACAACAGATAAAGGCAGATGTAACAGCTGTGATAGACTTTTGCTCTCTGGGACTACAGTCTGAAAATAGTGGCTTTGCACATTTGCAGCAGAAGCAAACTGTAAATGCCACAAAAGGCCACTTTACAGCTCCCCAGAAGTTGTTTTACTCCTCTGTGGAGAATGTCAGAGAATCAACCATCTGGCCTGAAGACAGGCACTCCTCCTCCACTCCGTAGTCTCACTCCTGGTATACTCCCTGTGCCACTGTATCTGTGAACAGCTGTGGATGGTGGCATCTGGTTCTTTAGGTTCACAGGTAGTTGCTTGTGGGAGTCTTGGCCAAGACCGTCTTTACTGAGGGTGCAAGGGGTGCAGGACACCCTGGCGCCGAATTCTGGGGGGCGCCAGGCACCCGCCGCTGAAGCCGCCTATGCTCTTAACCATCTATCTGTTATGAAATAAATAATTTTCATCAAGCTAGAAAAACAAAATACATATATACCTAGTTATTACCAAAATATATACCTACTGTTTCACTAAAGGACTTTCAACTTTGTGTGCTTATTTACCAAAGACACGATGCGCCAGCAGCGGCGCTTGTCATTCACAACGGCACATTTTAATTTCATCACTTACAGTTCAAATTCATTTAGAGAAATCATTAAAAAATAGTGTTTATTTTCACTAATTGTCGGCATTTTCTTTGACTAACTACTTACTACTTAGGGCTCTACTACATATGCATTTCAGCATGCGATTTTAGTTTTCCATTTCCGCAAAAACGCACCTAGAGCACACACTATGAATTCCGTGAGCTGCATTTTTTCTTCATTTTACAATGAATGCGAAGTGAGAAACACATTTCTTTTTCCTCCCTTCTTTTGTAAACAAGAGATAAGGCGTAAGCGTAGTGTCTGACATAAACATAATAAAAGTTAATTTTGGGGCACTGGGTGGATCTTTGCACCCCGGCGGCGCATATGCTAAAGATGGCCCTGGTCCTGGCAGTGACTATACAGGACCTGCTGGTCTAGGAGGAACTTCTGAGGGATCCTGTCTGACAGCCTAAGGCAGAGTGGTTCACTGATCACCAGCAGCTGGCCTAGAGAGCCTTGAACATGACCTGACTCCTTAGCTGGTGCCTCTGCAGCCTCCATGCTTGCTCTGTTAGCACATGCTCTGCTATCAGGAGTGTTCCATGGGCACTGCTCTCCAAGTTACATTGTGCTTTTCTGTAGGACTGCTATGATGGATTTCCAGATCATAGCATTTCCTGATAATAGGCCCATATTCTTCATGATGATAGGAACTAAGCAAAATGGCATTCATTTCTTTGGTACTTATCTGCTTTCAGAAAATATGGATGCTTCTGCAAAGAATGAATAATCAGAGTAGATAAAGTTGTAAATATTTATGTTTCTGGAAACATCATGAGAAGAAGAGGGGAGTGCTTATCTCATGACTCGATTAGATTGCAATAATCTTTTCAGAAAACTTTGTGGTTGCCTCAGTTCCAAAAAAAAATTCATTAAATCCCATAATAAAATCCTAAAATGAACAAATCCCAAACCATTATTCCATTGAGATTGTAGATAAAAAAAGAATGTGAAGATACAATGTTTGCTGTGTTGTGTAATAGAATAAAGGTGTGCAGAACATATTTCTGAAAGTTGCATTAATATGACCTCAAAACGCCCTTTGAGAATCTACTTTGAGCAAAAACACCTTGGTTAGAGTATTAAAGCCCTTCAATAACATTTATCATTTGTTATTTGTACAAGTCATACAACTTTGCTTCATTGCTGTTACAGATCCCACTTGAAAAATGTCTGTACTTTATAGCTTTATACATTACAGGATTACTTTTTTGCTGTGAATTTTTTTTTAGAAAAAAATATCATTTAATATTTACAGTCTTGATAATAATTTCAAAACAATTGTACATGCTAGTTTGGTGTTATTAAGAGACCACACAGACCAGCCTTTCTCCGTCTAGATGGCAACTTCCATCAGCCCCAGCCAGCATAGTCAGTGGTTAGAGCAGACCTTTCTAAACTTTCCATGTTGGTGATGCACTTTTTAGACATGCATCATTTCACGACACAGTAGTTCAGTTTTATTAGCAAACCGGAGGTTAAACTAGCCCCTTTCCAGCCCTGGGAGGAGTGTGGGGAGCGTTCATGCAAGACACCAACACACTGCAGCCGACACACTAATGTGTCATGACACACCGTTTGGAAAGCTCTGGGTTAGAGGATGGTGGGTACTGCAGTCCAACAATGGTTGGAGGACACCATTTTGGCTGCTGCTCATCTAACTGTAGTGCAACAGCAGTTGCAGCAGCCACCATCGTTTAGAGAGATTCCCTTGAGTATGTTCATTGGGAGACTAGCCAATGCTATATCCTCAAATGCTGGAACACTGCATGAGAGGGTTCAAGTAGATGCTCTTCTTGTAATAAAGTGACAGAACCCTTGCTCTCATTGGCTCCCACTAGTGGCAGTAGAAGCATGGTAGATAATGGATTCGATCTTAAGGTAAGTTACGGTAATTTAAGGAAGTTTAAGAAAATAGAATTTCCTGCTCCCTCCTCCCCTGCAGCCACTTGCGTTCCCCTAAAAGTCTCTCTAGAGAGATGGGAAACACTCATTAACATTGTGGGATGGGGCACGGAGGGCTGCTGAGCAGTAAAATTAAATCAGTGTGTATCCAAGGCAGGAAAGTTCAGCTGAAATCAAGTCTGGTTTGTTTGTTTGTTTGTTTGTTTGTTTGTTTGTTTGTTTGTTTGTTTTTAACTGTGTTTGTTCTGTTGAGAACAAATGTATGCCTTGAACACAGACTTTGCTATCATGCTTTAACTACTTCATACACATTCCAAGTCAGTAAATAGTAGTGAACATATAGATGTTTTCCTAATGCTACTGATGTTCATTCCTTTCTTCTGCTTAGTGATGGATAGAAAGCTCCCAAGCCAAGCACTGGAAATGTTGTGCTTGGGATGCAGAATTATGGGTAGAACCTTTCATATCAAGGCTGACACCATCACTTTTATTGAACAACACTGCATCTCAATTTAAATGAAGATTTATTTATTTGTATGCTGTGAGCTAAATATACTCTCAAGGGGAAGAAGAAGTAGAAGCTTTTATTTTAAATTCAGTCTACTTTCCACTTATCAGCTTAGCTTCCCTCTTAAATACTGAGTTCAAGATTTCACTGGGAGGAAACATTTTAAAAAGCTTCTTTCCTAAAGCATAGATAATCTTTTCTATATAATGGCAGTCTTTTCAGAAGACAGGATAATGAATGCACAGGGCAAAGTGCATGTCCTTTAAAAAAATAAAATAGCATGTACTTCAGTAGCAACTCATACATTTTCTTCTTTTTGCCTAATTGTCAAATCACTTTTTAAACTAAGGGGAAGAAGTAAACATCACACACAAATATGTGCAGCAAAGCCCCAAATGTTTTTAACCCAAATTAATATAAACATATTTTGAAGATTTTAAAAAACCAGCTCAATATCTTTGGCACCTTACCCCAGACAAGTTAAATGAGATAACTCAAAATAATTGTTGGAGATGTAGGGCACAAAGGGCAGAATTACTTACATATATTCTTGAGCTGCCCAAAAGTTCTGAATTTCTGGACCCCTTATATGTAGCAACTGTAAATCCACAAGTGATATTACTGGGATATTTAAAAGATCAGGTGCAAAGTGTGTATCTGGAAATAATAGTTATTTTAAGCCGCAGAAACCTGTGTTGCCAAAAACTGATGTAAGAGAAACCCCCAATGGTAACCTGTTGATTTGGAAAAAAAAAATGTGTACAATATGATCAAATTAGCATATTGTAGGAGAATTCATAACAAGCAGCCTCTACCCATGCTATCCCCACCACTTATCAGCTCTTCTTTGTTGCTATTCTAGTGGAGGTTACTGTGTAGAAGTGGACTGGATGGATAGATAGATAAAGATAAATCGCTGACACTGACTGTCTTCCAAGTTTACATGCATTTGTTTTAAAAGAGAACATTAGGTTGGGGGTGGGCATTTATAGATGCACAATGCTGATCAATACAGTTGCATTCCTATATCCTAGCCTTCCTCCCCATAGTTCCCTCCAGAGGTGTTGGACAACAACTCCCATCAGCCCCAGCTAGCATGGTAAAAAATCAGGGAGGATGGGAGATGTAGTCCAAAGCACCTGGAAGGTGTTGGAGATGGCTGCTATAGTATAATTTTGTGACCCTGTATTTTATTGTTGTTTTAGACTGGTACATGAACAATACTGTATTGCTTCTTCAAAATAACTGCATTCTGTTTTTCTCCCTACAGCCTTAACAAGTCAGAACACATTTAAGAAGAAATATCTATTCATCCCTTTTGCATCTGGAGCCTTTTTACCATATCACTGATCTCTCTTATAAACTCTGAAGGCTTTTGAGCACTGAAGACTGGCAGACATAAATTCTTCTTTGAATGTTCTTGGTCTAAAGTAGATGTATCCGATCTTCTGGATGAGTATAAGGATAAAAAGGTTGGTGGATTATTTGAAAGCCTACAGCTTCAGAACTATTTGTTTCTGTGTATATAGTACAGTAGGGTGGGCGGGCAGAGTTGATAGATGTCTGTTTTCCATGAGCGGTATAGCATTTTATTTATACTTGGGAGAGAGAACCCTTCTTTCTTTTCTTTTCTTTTCTTTTCTTTTTTCTTTTCTTTTCTTTTTGGAATGTCATGGAACAGATTTCCTACTGGGAAAGCATCCAGTGATTTCTCTCGATTTGACAGATTTGCTTTTGCATATTCCAAAACTGATTTAACTTGAACGTATCAAATGGGATGTTGTATCACTAGGAAAAAAATACCTATGCTTGTATTGGATGTGAGTGCTGTATCTATACAAAAATTGCAACACTTTAGGTGAATATAGAATTAACTAATGGGAAGCTGCATTCAATAATGGAGTGGAATGAATTGGGACCATGACACTTGTGCATGGAGAGCATTAACTCTTTCTCTTCCTCATTCGTGATGGAAATCTCACCCCAAGAAGCCATGATTAACCAATGAGGTTTCTTTTTAAAAAGACAGCTATCCAGATACCCCTTTCCCAAATCTCTCCAGCAGATATCACCTTTGGTGGTGGGCATTTTCACTGAGGAACCAGGATTTAAAACCCTCCTTCTGCACTGCTGCCCTGAACCACTCCACTCCACCCCACTCCCACTTTTAGCTGAAGAAAAAAAAATGTCAGGCAATCTGATCATGGATATTCCAAGTTGTATCTAGCTTGGCCCTAAGAGATTAATTACTGATCCATAGTTTATATACATGCTATTAATGCCGCAGGGGAAAACCCCAATGTTTATTAGAAACTAGTCTAACGAGATCACCAGGTGATGTATGGCAAAGGGGGCACAGAAGGTTTTGCCACTTGCTGTCCCTCCAGTGTGCTTACCTTAGTTAAGGACCTTTGGACTTTGGGGCTTTCTCAGGCCTCTGCTGTTTATACTCCCTCATTTCCTTGGGGATTCTCATATCTCATTTCACACTGCCCACTTTTTGCAGCTGAAAATGAATGTATTTGTTTGACTTGATATATATGTGATACCTTATCATAGTGGCAAGTGAATATTCCCCATTGCAAAAGATTCTTAACTGAAGAACGTTGGAAGTAATTAACTAAAAACTTCAAATGTACTGTTCTTTATCAGCATTTTAAAAAGGTGTTTTTCCTTTGATATCTCCCCCCCCCCTCTCTCTCCCTCTCCAATTTATTGCTCAGACACTCCATAGTGGAACACTGACTATAATGTTAGACTTGGAGGAGGCAGACCTAACTTTAAATCTGTATAACCACCATGTGCTGCATGTACATGTATAGGACTGAACATATCTCATCAGGATGTGATGACTCCCTGTTGTTCACTGGGCTGCCTCTACCAGTTAAACTGTGGGGTTTTGTTTTGTTTTGAAGTCTTAGGTCAGCTTTCATTCAACATTTGATACGTGATGCCTACTTACACATACAAGTTACCAATCGAAGTTGCAGTTCTTAAGCTAGGAACATGCATGTGTGAATTCATTTAAAGTTTCCACCTCTACTTTTAAACGACTCTCATAGCCCCTGTAGGGCAGAGAGTGGGCAAGGCAGAACATAAACATGCCATGATAAACAGCTGGAGAGCTGGAAAGTCTGCCAATGCAGAAAATACACCAGCCTTCGTTTCAAAACGCTCCCTTTGCACCAGTCTAGGTATTCTGCTGCCAAAGCACTTTGAAAATCAGGTGTGTGGAGGGGATTGAGAATAATTTATTCTAAGTTTTTTCTGCCTTGGCTATTATAAGGCATGGGAGTATGGTGATTAATAAAGACAAAACTAAAACTTCGCAGTGTTACTACATTGTAATTTCCACTTTGTGGTAAATGATACCATATAAATCCTTCAGCAGAATTATACTGTGGTACTCAGTCTGTCTGCCTTTTAGTATGTCTGTAACTACTGTGTGTATGCTGTATATATTATTTCTCCAGTTATAAACCATAAATAAGAGACAGACAACATGCAGTCCTTTATCAGAAGAGACTTATGTCCCAATGGCATCAATTAGCTATTTCAAATACAAGACGAAAAAACCCATTGCATAATAAATGTAACAGAGCAGCAACGAAAGCATGCAACTAAAGCTCTGCACTAAAGTGAATAATAATACATCAGTGATATTTCAATGGTAACTGGTAACAGGTATGGGGAAATATTGTAACTGGTTTAACAAATAATAATAATAATGAATTTACTTTTGAATAAATGCAGCTGTGATAGCTGTGGTAGTAAGCTCCATGTTTTCAATAAGAAGCATAGAATACTCTCTTGCATGTTGAGGTCCCCAAGCCACCCTCAAATAAAACACAATTCACACAGAATTTTTGTTTAAGGTTTTTGACATAATTTTTTGGCCGCAACTTTATTGATTACAGAATGTAAGTGGTTGCTTAGGCATTGGTTTGCGACTATCTGTTCCCACCTAGAGGTAGGAACAGTACCAACATCCGCAAGCCTGCAAAAGTCAATAAGGGAAAATATTTTGGGGAGAGAATAGAGCTGGGTACCAGGCCCTCACCTCTCCCCAAATGCTCTCAGGGGCTCTTGTGTGGCCCTAGCCCCTTGACAGGGGTTCAGACAAGAGTATAGTGAGCCCCTGGATTCCTTTAACGGAATACCCTTGCAGCAGAAGCATTACAGGGGCAGGCACAGCCAACCATACCCCCTCCACCAACCAAATTTAACCAATGCCTAACCGCAACCTTACAAGTTGTGACAATTTTGCTATGCAGTAGGCAAAAAACCAAATGGCACCGGCCAATCAGCCAAATGGAAAAATTCCTACCAGGCTCCTGCCCCAAAGCAGATGACCCCATGACAGGCATAGCAAGGTCAACGCAAACAGCCCTAAATATAGGGAGGGTGAACGAGTGATCCAATGTGTGCAGCAAAAAGAGGCAACTCAACGCTGCGCACAAGGAATAAATGACCCCTTGGTCGTCAATCATAAATTACAACATCACATTCTCACCAACGACCAAGAGGTGCCCAATAAGATTTGTGGCCATCCAAACTAACCCGCCCAGCAACAGAGGGATGTCTTGTTTGCCCCCACCGTAACACGTGCTCTCCATGAAGGAGAACACGCTTTTGAAAAGTGGGGCTGAGACAGAAAAACCCACATTAAGGAAGCTTAATGTGCAACCCTTAGCAAACATAGAAAAGAAACAGAAAGATGCAACAACATTTTAACACTATGTATAGAAAAAGGGAGGGAAGATAACCCTTTGGTGACCACAAACATCCCCATCCCACAACCATCTCTCTTCCACCCTGGTTTCATTTCTTGCAATCCAACACTACAAAGCATCTTTTGTCCCTTTTTGTCCTCTTAGCTCTATATTAGTAACTAGTTTTCTTTGGACTGACACATTATAATTTTATATCACTTTCCTAGATTGCTGTCCCATTGTTACCCACGCTGCTCATACCTTTTAATAGAGCCTCTCTTTTTTTCTCTAGAGAAGAATATGTGCTTGTGTAGAAGTAACTACCAAAGGCTACCTCTTTTGTACAGAAATAAAGGAGGAAAGCAAAATATGAATCTGAGTCATTTATCGCTGCCTGTTTTTTTCCTGTGTGGAAATAAGGTGCAGGCTTCTCTCTGCACAATTTTTGTTTCCCTTCCTGTAATATGCCTTGTTAACCAAAATTAACAGGTGGCATGGTGCTCTGAATGTTGAGTAGGCCTTGATGGCTATGGGCCAGTTCAGCATTACAAGAACAACCTGCAGCAAGATTTGGGCTTGGGTGCTTTCCACTCCTCTTCTGGTGGAAAGTGACTGTGAGGAGGACTTTAGGACCTTCCACTTCTGTTTTAGATTAACCACAGCTGGCCATGTTATTTGAACATGGATAAACTGGGTTATTCTTAACTTTGGCCAGTGGATACAAACTGAACTCAAGCCATAGTTTATGCAGGTGGCTTCTTTTCATTAACCAGAGTTAAGATTAACCACAGTTTAGAGTTCAGATGACCCCCTAAACTGCAGTTGATATAAAATGTAATGGGAATATTTGAATATCGTCCTTGTGGCCATGCAAGAGAAGATATGAGGGGAGATTGTTGTTCCTGTAGCACTAAACCAAGCCTTAATCTCTTTTCTGAATGCAACCTCTGTGTTATTCTCCATTCCCCAGTTTTATTGTAGCTGTTGAACTGAAATGAGTTTTTGTTGCATAATTTCTTTCATGTCCTTTTCAATCAGGGCAGCTGTGAGTTTCATCCTGAGAATGATAAGGGTAGGCTTGAGTACTTTTTCTGTAGGAGAGTGACTCATCTCTTGGGTCAGAATAATACAAATAATACAAATAAATAAATAAATCATAAAATAGCTATTGCACTCATATGACCTGTCTGTGCCAAATTGTGAGTAGCTCTAACAGTGTAGGATATCAAAGATATCTGATTTAAAGGAATGTGAGAACCTTATGTTCAGTTTAAAAATAAATGAGTGCTCATAAACACATGCACATGCAGACAGACACACACAGGTACCTTAAACAGCAGGATGTAATCTCAGACTATTTGCAGACAAGAGGTTTCTGCTGAGCAAAATGCTCATTCAATTTAGAAATGGAGATTATAATAATTTTCCTATCTTCCTCACATCAGGGGTCCTGCCATCATCATGCAGATGTATATGTTATAATGTGATATATCTAGCAAACCTCAGTTCCAGGTAACACATGCTTTAAACATACAACAATCTAATTCATCCATAATGCAACACTTCCTAGCTTCCACAAGTGAAAAGTAATGTGCCTAAATTGCCCCATCTAATAAAGCACTTGCTTTTAATACATGCAAAGTGGTTTATATGATGGCATTGCTTATAACATGCAGCACTCTATTGAAATAGCCATTCACACACACCCCAAGCCAAAATTGTCAAAAGGTGCAAATTATGTATAGATCTCTACAAAGAGGTCCATCCTAAGGACATGAAATGTAGGAAAGGGAATTACGATGTTTCTGGGAAGGATGCTAGCAGCCTGTCATCTTTTTTTAGAGGCTCTATGGGAAGAAAGAAAATGGTGGTGGTCTGTGCTCAGGTGTTCGTGCTGCGTAAACTGTGCCACTGAAATAGTATGAATTGTTTAATGCTGCCCCCTCCCTGTGGTCACATTTTGTTTTGGGGAAGAGCCCTGAGAATTGGGCAACTTCTATACAGGAGTAAGATGTTTCCATCTGCCCAATCACTCACCAAGTCCCCATCTCAGTCAAGCACAGTCAAGCTAGGAATTTTTGATTTTGTCTCTAAGTCTCTAAGTCAGACAGAATAAAACACATAAAAATGTGGAGATGTGCCTTCGCTAGGATTAGATGGGCAGGGAGTTAATGGCAGACCCCTGCAGTCTCCCACACCAAATAAGTAACCAAACCTAGTAACCAGTTTTGAGAGGTAGATGGCAGTGATGCCAGATATGGGGAAGAGAAAGGATAAAGGAGTGTTTTCTACCTTTCAGCCACTTGTGATTTCACACATTTCCCTTTTTATAATGCAGTCTAAAAATTAAATGCGTGTATCCTAAGCAGTACCAAGAAAAAGGAAAGAGAAGGATGAGGAAGCCTTTTGCATAATTAATTTAATAATAATAATAACTCAGGGTCCGGCTGTGGAGGAGAGATTAATCCATAATACTAGAGGGAGCAGAAGGTCCTGTGTACCGTATTTTTCACTCTATAACACGCACCCGACCATAACGCACACGTAGTTTTTAGAGGAGGAAAATCCGTAGGCATGCCACCCGTAGGCATTCCCTCCATAACACGCACAGACATTTCCCCTTACTTTCTAGGAGGAAAAAAGTGAGTGTTATGGTGCAAAAAATACGGTATATAAACAGAATGTTGCAAAAGCCTGCAGAACATATCTGCTTATTACTCTCCCCGTTAAGTGATGTAGCACTGACTTTAAGTGGAGAAAAGCAGGTGCCCTGGAAGGCTTCATGGCTCAGAGGTATAGTATGTGCTTTGCATCTACTGTATAAGGGCTCCAGTTCAGTCCCTGGCATCTCAGAAAATAAGGATGGGAAATGCCTATGTCTCAGGCCTTTGTGGATAGCTGTCAGTTGGCATAGACAATCCTGGGATGGGTGGACCAATGACTCATAGTATTATTATTATTATTATTATTATTATTATTATTATTATTATTATTAATACCCCGCCCATCTGGCTGGGCTTCCCCAGCCACTGTGGCCGGCTTCCAAAAAAATATTAAAATACTGTAATACATCAAACATTAAAAGCTTCCCTAAAGAGGGATGCCTTCAGATGTCTGGGAGTTGTTGTTCTCTTTGACATCTGGTGGGAGGGCGTTCTACATTGAGGCCACCACTACTGAGAAGGCCCTCTGCCTGGTTCCCTGTAACTTGGCTTCTCTCAGTGAGGGAACCGCCAGAAGGCCCTCGGTGCTGGACCTCAGTGTCCGGGTAGAACGACACCAGGACACCTTTTTGTAGACTTGTAGACTACACTTCAGCACAAAGATGTTCATAAGCTTGGCGAGGTTTACTGAAACAGCTGCGTCTCTTACTAAGATAACAAAAACCAGGTATCTGCTTCCTTGAAAATGAAATACTATTTCCCTAGATAACTGATAACACATTTCTCTGCAAAAATAATTTTTAAATGGGGGCCGAGCCAGGAGAAATTATCTTATGCTCCAGCTGCAATTATATAGCACTTCAAATACATTTTAACACTTCAAATACAGTGAAATTATCTCACTATTTCTTAAAGGTGTTTAATTGCAAATGTCTTTTAAATTAGTAATTCAAGGAGAAAATATTAAAATAATGGCTCTCTCACTCTCTAATTTTTCTAACAATTTTTGATGGATTGTGGTAGTTCAAGTTCATATTCTAACTCTAGCTGAAATATTTTGTGCATTTCCCCCCAAATGAATATGCATGCAACTGAGAAAGCAATAATGTCAGATCTACAAAGTAATTCTGTAGTTGAATAGAATGTATGTAGATCATCCATATTGTTATAAGGCCTTTCTCCTGTCTCAACATCTTTTGCAATCTCTTAAAAGGGTGTCTGATCTGTTTTCACACGGTGTCAGGATTTTATTTATAAGCCACTTTTGATTTGAGGATATGAACTCTCTTCTTTTGAATAGCAGATGATATATTTCTGCTTATGGAGATAAGTAAAAGAAATTGTTTCCATATGCTGTCCATGGCATCATCTATCCTCTTCTAAACACACACACCACACACACACACACACACACACACACACAGAGAGAGAGAGAGAGAGAGAGCAGATGGCATTATTAAGCTCTTTTCCTTTCATTTTCCCTGCCAGTTATCTGCTAAATGTATACTATGCTAGTGGTATACTTTTGGCATATGGCCAAAAACTGGAAGCCTTCCACAGAAGTATTAACTAGACTCAACCTAGTTTCCTACAAAGGAATCCAAGAAGCATGTACAGCAGTTACTTAGGAAGGTACAGAATTACTGGATTTCTGAGTCAATATAAGAACATAAAAAGAGCCTGCTGGATCAGCCCATTGGCCCATTAGTCCAGCATCCTGCTTTACCAGTGGCCAACCAGATGCCTGGGATTCATCCAGTCCAGCCTTTCGCATGATGAATTCTGCATATAAGTTAAATAAGCAGGGAAACAATATACAGCCTTGTCATACTCCTTCCCCAATTTTGAACCAATCAGTTGTTCCATATCCAGTTCTAACTGTCACTTCTTCTACCAAATAGAGATTTCTCAAGAGAGAGATGAGGTGATCAGGCACTCACATTTCTTTAAGAACTTGCCATAGTTTGCTGTGGTTGACACAGTCAAATGCTTTTGCATAGTCAATGAAGCAGAAGTAGATGTTTTTCTGGAACTCTCTAGCTTTCTCCATAATCCAGCGCATGTTTGCAATTTGGTCTCTGGTTCCTTTGCCCCTTTGAAATCCAGTTTGCACTTCTGGGAGTTCTCGGTCTACATACTGCTTAAGCCTGCCTTGTAGAATTTTAAGCATAACCTTGCTAGCGTGTGAAATGAGTGCAGTTGGTAGTTGGAGCATTCTTTGGCACTGCCCTTCTTTGGGTTTGGGATGTAGACTGATCTTCTCCAACCCTCTGGCCACTGCTGAGTTTTACAAACTTGCTGGCATATTGAGTGTAGCACCTTAACAGCATCATCTTTTAAAATTTTAAATAGTTTAGCTGGATATCATCACTTCCATGGGCCTTGTTATTAGCAGTGCTTTCTAAGGCCCATTTGACTTCACTCTCCAGGATGTCTGGCTCAAGGTCAGAACCACACTACCTGGGGTATACGAAACATCCATATCTTTCTGGTATAATTCCTCTGTGTATTCTTGCCACCTCTTCTTGATGTCTTCTGCTTCTGTTAGGTCCTTACCCCTTTTGTCCTTTATTATGGTAATCTTTGTATGAAAAGTTCCTTTCATATCTCCAATTTTCTTGAACAGATCTCTGGTTTTTCCCATTCTGTTGTTTTCCTCTATTTCTTTGCATTGCTTGTTTAAGAAGGTCTTCTTGTCTCTCCTTGCTATTCTTTGGAAATCTGCATTCAATTTCCTGTATGTTTCACGATCTCCCTTGCATTTTGCTTGCCTTCTCTCCCCCGCTATTTGTAAGGCCTCATTGGACAGCCACTTTGCTTTCTTGCATTTCCTTGTCATTGGGATGATTTTCTCCTGTATAATGTTACGAGCCTCGATCCATAGTTCTTCAGGCACTCTGTCCACCAAATCTAAATCCTTAAATCTGTTCCTCACTCCCACTCTGTATTCATAAGGGATTTGATTTAGATTGTATCTTACTGGCCCAGTGGTTTTTCCTACTTTCTTCAGTTTAATTGTGAATTTTGCTATAAGAAGCTGATGATCTGAGCCACAGTCAGCTCCAGGTCTTGTTTTTGCTGACTGTATAGAGCTTCTCCATCTTTGGCTGCAGAGAATATAATCAATCTGATTTCGATGCTGCCCATTTGGTGATGTCCATGTGTAGAGTCGTCTCTTGTGTTGTTGGGAAAGCGTGTTTTTGATGACCAGCTTGTTCTCTTGACAGAACTCTATTAGCCTTTGCCCTGCTTTGTTTTGAACTCCAAGGCCAAACTTGCCAGTTGTTCCTTTTATCTCTTGACTCCCTATTTTAGTATTCCAATCCCCTATAATGAGAAGAACATCCTTCTTTGGTGTCATTTCTAGAAGGTGTTGTATGAGGGCCACTCATTTCTTTTATGGGATTCCTGCCCACAGTAGTAGATATGATGGTCATCCGAACTGAATTCACCCATTCCCATCCATTTTAGCCCAGGATATCAATATTTATTCTTGCCATCTCATTTTTGACCACATCCAACTTACCAAGGTTCATGGTTCTTACATTCCAGGTTCCTATGCAATATTTTTCTTTACAGCATTGGACTTTCCTTTCGCTTCCAGGCATATCTGCAACTGAGCGACCTTTTGGCTTTGGCCCAGCCGCTTTATCAGCTCTGAATCTACTTGTACTTGTCCTCCGCTCTTCCTCAGAAGCATGTTGGATGCCTTCCGACCTGAGAGGCTCATCTTCCAGCATCATAACTTTTATATGCCTGTTGTCTTTGTCCATGAAGTTTTCTTGGCAGGGATACTGGAGTGGCTTGACGGTTTCTGCTCCAGGTGAATCACGTTTAGTCAAAAATCTGCACTATGACCTGTCCTTCTTGGGTGGCCCTGCATGGCATAGCTCATAGCTTCTCTGAGCTGTTCAAGTCCCTTCGCCACAACAAGGCAGTGATCCATGAAGGAGACATTAACACTTGCTCTGTCACAAACCACAAGAGTAAATGAAATGTCCTTCCAACAGCACATTGGAATGAACATCTTAGTACTGATCTCACCAGTCTGCACACTGCATTGCTTATAACCGGATGCTCATTTGATTGGTACATACATAGCATTCTAAGTTTGACTAGAAACAGAGAGGGATAGTTGTGTCCAGAGTATAAAAGCAGTATAAAATTATGTAACTTTTTGCTCTGACGTAGAATGATTCCATTAATTCATGAATTGACTTTGAAAATGACAGGGAGCGGTAGTCTCTCAACAAAGACTACTAATGCTGCTTAACTGCCTCTTTGTCAGCATCATGGATGCTTACTTAGACAAACTTCAGGCTAGCAGAAAGCATCTTCAAACTGACAGACTACATTCTAATTGCGGATACATGAACTTCTGAAGTGATTTTTTTTTTTTTTAAAGTGCACTGATGTGTTGAGACATGCCAAATGCTCCAACAGAATAACCATTGCAATCTTTTAAACAAGTCACATGTTTGATGCAATTTACTCTTGGGTCCAACAAATGCATTCAGTTTTATTTGTTAACCTAGCAGAACATTATTTATTAATGAGTTCTTCATGCTTTATTAAGTCTAATGTCAAAACACCTCTGTGGGACTGTAGGAATGCTCTGTCTCTATGTTAAAAGCCTTCTAAAGAAAATGAAAAATTATGCACTAAAGCTGCAGATAAAACCCAATAGATATCAGTTCAATTACTCTTGATCCTGGCAGATGATGTTTCTGAATAGTTTTGAAAGAGCTGCATCAGATAATATAAGCTGTCTCAAATGAAAGAATTCTGCACTATCAAATGTACATAATTAGGAAGGCTTAGAGAAACTTAACAAAGCCACTCTGTTCCCAAAAGCTGAATGGTATATTCAGCAGGTGAAAGCTGACAAGTTCAGTAGAGAAGTACAATGCTTGCTTGGCTTCATTTATTTTTCACTTAGTCCTTTTATATCAGGAAGGGAAATTTCTATTTGCAAACATTAAAATGACGGAATGTTGAAACACAAGGGGTTATCAGAAGTTTTCTTAACTCAGTAGAACTAATATTGCACAGGAAGCCAATATTGGAGTTCAATAAACTTTTCCCTTGCTCGCTTCCTACTCTTTCCCACTCTGGTATTCTTACTAAGCATCTTATCTATAGCATTGGCATACAATTCAAAGTGATTTATTATTGGGCCTTTTGTGCACTCTAAACTTTGCTCAGATTTGTCCTGTGGTTTAGTAAGTCAACTAGCATGAAGATTTGACTGAGAAGAACTGGCAATAACTTTACCTACATCTCTCTAAGGGTAAGAAAACACAAACAGACTTAAGCAGCCTGTAGTCTTTATTGATTGCAAATTAACACCTGGCTAGTTCCAGTTCATCTTAATAATGCAACATGGTCCGTGTCAGATTTTGCCACAAGCATTAGTTCAAGGGTTTGCATTCAGATCTAGCCCAAATACAACAGTCAGGAAGTACTGTCTGTGGCTTCCTAATGGTACAATCTGTCTTGTTTTCTGCAGTTTACTATCAATGCCAATGTGATGTAGTCATGGACTAGGACCTGAGAGACGAGGGCAGCTACTGTCTGCACCTAACCTACCTCACAGGGGTGTTGTGAAGTAAGAGTCATGTATGCTACCTTAAGCTCCTTGGAGGGAGGGTGAAACTTAAACGTCATAAGTAAAATAAAATATCTGGCTGTATGCTATGAAGTATTTAATACTCATACCCATATGTGTCACTGTCATGCTTTTTTCGGTGTGCTTATATATTTGTGAAATCATTTCTGCAATATATGGCCGTGGTTACAAACAGCTGACTTGACTAAGAAAATAATTTCAGCTGTAAAGCAGTCATCCCAACCCTACTGTGCAATGCCAAATCTAAGTGTTATGTTGTGTTCTTGCTCCTACGGTAATTTGTTCCACTGTGGTTGTTTTCAAGAGGGGGCAGCACTTCATTTCCATGTTGGCAAGGGAGTTCTACTGTAATTTCCCTTCTCTCTCTCAGAAAATGTTCGGTATGCTTTATTGCTGGTAACTGCTCAAGTCCCTCTTCCCCAAATTTGGTCATAATCTGAGTGTTTAGAAAGGTCACTGTTTAATTCCAAGTTTGCAATTCTGCTGGTTATAAAAATGGAAGACGAAGGCACCACATTTTATCACAACAAGAAAAACAAAGGCCCACCACCACCTCCCCTTTGTCCATAGGTTTGGCTTCAACAGATAGCACCCACCTCACTTACCAAAATTACGTATGACATGAATAGTTTGTTCCAGCTGCTCTATCTTGCCCCAGTTGTCAATTCGTAACCATATCCTGCTTGTGTCTGAATAAAAAAAAGAATGGGGGTTGATTTACTTCTGCAGGTTGGGAGAGAGGAATTACCCAGTATGGGATTTGCCACCTGCAGTTTAATTTGATCCTTCCCTCAAGGAAGTAATTGGCTACCCAAAAATAGCAGGTGGGAGGGCCAAAGTGCCAATTATGCCTGTCAAAAGCCTTTTTCCTTTGGCCATTACAATTTCCCTGGTTGAGGCTGTAAGAAATTTCTTATCCAACCTAACAGTAGTTTCTGTAACCCACAGCAACTTCCCAATCAATTATATTGTTGTTATGTCTTACCCACATGACACAAACAGCTTGCAACCTAAGTGCAGGATTTTCTATTTTCAGTATTTTTGAAAGTTTTTTTAAAAAATTGCATTTTCAAAACCAGGAACAGAGATCATATTTAAACCCCCCCATCACACTTACAACTTCGTACCCAATACAGCATGTATACATATACCATATGACTTCCCTTCCACACATTTTCTGGTTCCTTTGCCTTTCTGCTGTTCCATGCAATTATTTCTTTTTGCTTTATTATTTAAACCATTTACGTTCCATCTCTGATTTTTCCAATTGTCATTATTGAGATTTTTTTTTTTAAAAAAAATTTATTAGTTTTCAATTACAATCCAATAATAGCCTCATTATAACAATACCAATTTATAATACAATTACTAATACCAATCATTCAAATACTGAATTAAATAATTTAGGTGCTATGTGGTGTCCAATTCAACTGATGTCTCATGGCAAAAACAACAAAATGGGGAAATAACTTTTCTGCTTAAATACGTTGATAATATAATTTTGGTTACTGAGAATAAATTAGATTGTACAAAAAATGCTGAATGTTTAAATAAGCAAGTTTTGAGAATTTACATGCTAGATTAAAACTGATTAATTAAAATTAGGCACATTGAGAAGGGGATTGGAAGAAAAACACTGGGGTGAATCAGACAATGTTGGGTTTTCGGCGAAATCTTGACCCCGCTGGTTAAGGGGCCGAGGGCTCATTTTGTGGGGCACCATGAAATGTGTAGTTTAAATCATCAAATGTTGCAGTGGGACTTTTGCTAGTGTTTTGCACCACATCGGATGCAGGCCTGGCCAGGACAGCTTTCCTGTTATACCTTCTGGGCTTGGTGAGGCATATGACACCCCCCCCTCCTGCTCTGAGCCTACTCCAGCTGAGGAATCACACATCTACTCCCCAAGCTTGCTGGCCCCACCTAGGCTTGCCTGCCTTCTCTCAGAATTAACAGCTGTAAATTCTTGAATCCTGAGATCAGGGGTGGTATGCCCCTTTTTGGCACTTGAGGCAAAACAGGAAGTGCCATCCTGCTCTGCCACACCATCACCACCTTTTTGACAGTTAAATGAAATATAATAAGTGGCATAACAAGACTGTCAATAAACAGTGCAGTCCTAAATGTGTATACTCAGAAGTAAATTCTGTTGAGTTCAATGGGCGGGTGTAGGGTTGCAGTCTTAGACAGAGGCACTGCTTCTGGGCAGTGTCATGGTGTATAGCCAGAGCTCTGAAAGGAGACTGTTCAATATAAATTAAGAAACAATAGAAAGAAATAATCACCAAAAATCAGTATTATTTGTATAAATAAGGAACACTGTACAGTGGTACCTCGGGTTAAGAACTTAATTTGTTCTGGAGGTCTGTTCTTAACCTGAAATTGTTCTTAACCTGAGGTACCACTTTAGCTAATGGGGCCTCCTGCTGCCACTGCGCTGCCGCCGTGCGATTTCTGTTCTCATCCTGAAGCATAGTTCTTAACCCGAGGTACTATTTCTGGGTTAGCGAAGTCTGTAACCTGAAGCGTCTGTAACCTGAAGTGTCTGTAACCCGAGGTACCACTGTACTGACTTGCAGACTTACATACCATGGCAAATTGCTGTAATGTTAATATAAATTTTATAGATAAATAAATGTGATGAAACAAATGTGAGATTAAAGGCAAGTGAGTTTAGTTCAATTATTTGGCTCCACAACACTTGGTGTGTGACTTTTGATATCTCTCATGTATATCATGACTGTGTGGGATCTTCTGCAATGAAACATGAAGAAGGGTATCCTCACTTTTTGTACACACCCACATGCCCCAGCATTGAAATATATGGGAAGAAAGTGGTGCCCATGTAGCATTTCCCTAGATGCTTCAAGGGCTCACTGACCTGCTAAAGCGAGCTTCTTTGTAGAGTGCACCTCTTCCATGCAGGCATCAAAGCAAAAAAATCAAAGCACGCACACAAACAAGAAGAGATCAGAATTATGGGTGGCAGTAACTATACCTAAATTGGGATTGTGTCCAAGCACAGGTGCATAAGGTCACAGGGCTGATCTCTGCAATTTAAAAATACAATATGAAGTAAATTTAAAGCAAATTATAGTAGCCAGAATAGGATGGATCCTAAAAATATGTTTTTCAAGTGTCAAAGGCTACAGTAAAGTGGTGCATCTTCAGCATATGGCAGAAACTATAGCATGAATGTCCCTAAGCTCCAGGGCTGGCCCATCCATGAGGAAAAGTGAGATGAATGCCTCATGCGGGAGGATCCACTGGAACAACAGATCCCAATGTCAAATTTTCTTCCCCCCTTGTTTCTGATGTAGTTCGTCCCTCATCCCTTCTTCCCTGGCAGGGAGGGAGACAGTATTTGGGGGGGGGGGCAGCCTCAGGTGCCAAAATGTCTTGGGTCAGCCCTGCCAAACAAACCTCTGTAGGGAGGAAATTCTACAAATGAAGGTAGTGGAATCAATTCTAAACTATAGTTAATATTTAATTTCCTCTCTCCCCTGCCCCTTTGTCCATATTATTGAAATGACTACTGATGTTGAATGGCTTGATTCAAAGGTGGTTATTTTTAGTATTGTATCATTACTTACTCATGTTTATATCAAATTTTCATTTTCATTTTGATGCTTGTAATTACAGTTACTAGCTGATATTTTATACAGGGTTTCTGTTATAAAATGGGTTTACGACCCCAATTAGCCCCAGTTTATAGCGGTCCGGCACACTTCTTAGCCAAGCTGCGCCGACCTTCTTCTCTCCGGTTTCGCCTTGCAGAGTAAAAAAAACACAGCGGGAAAAAAAACTGTTGCTGCTTGCTTAGATCCAAACACACCAAGCACCTGTGTGTCCAAATTATCAGTTCTTTATTGCAGCAAAATATTTACAGCTCAGCATTTCTCAGATTCTCCTGGACTGCTAGCATTCATGGCTGCCTCCTCTTTCAGAGACAAAGAGAGAACAGAGAGTAAACTCCTCCCTCCTTCCAAACCTTGGAAACCTGACGTCAGAATGTGAGGCATTACTCAGAACAACTTAACCCTGTACGTTCTGAATCCCAACAGTTTCTATCATTTCCTTTCATCTTGGCCCTTTCATTATGCACATTTCAGCACTTAACATCAATACAAAGCAAAGAAAATGCTACAGTGTAAAGTCACTACAACAGACTAAGTTTAAATAAGAGGGTCAAGTCCTCTACGGTATAAATCAGCACCAGGCCATCTACTACAATAGTTGTGGAGGCAGCTCGGGCCCTCATTAACTGGTATAATTATGTCATTATGAAATAACTGGTATTATGAAATTTATATAACTTTCTTAGGGTGTTATGCATTGAAGTTCTCACCCTGGCCACCAGGAGTATCGTGTATATAGTTTTCACTCAGGTCCACGTCAGTTACTTTAGGTGGGAAACCCTGGGTTGCTGTTGCTACAATGTTGACAGCTGGTTGCCTATAAAAGCAGGCCGGCTGAGCTGTTTGCTGTTCAGTTCTGTTCCAGCTTACAAATAAAGAGCTGCTTTGAAGAATCGCTATGTCGTCTGCTATGTCTACCCACTATTTAACATAGACATAAGTAAATATGAACTTTTTCCTCCAAGAGAGGTTTCTTGGCACCGACATATCCAAATCAATTTATCAAAAAACTACACAGAAATTATTAATGCTGTCTAGCAAAGGCTCAAGTTTTGCTCACCTTTAAATTGAAACAGAATCAAATTTCTACCCCATTAGTAATGGGAGCATTGATCTTCAGCTGTGGGTAAAGATCTGCTACTAGGTCACATCCTGATCTAAGGTGTGTCACAACAGCAGAACTACCACGATGCAAATACATGGTTAAAAAAGAAATATGTCTCCAAATGTAAACTTGAGTTAAAAGTGGGCCTTGGGTTGTAAAAGGTTTAAGACTGCTGTGCTAGGACACTCAGGGCTGAAGTTCCGTGAGCCTTTGATATTGGCAAGGGCTCTAGAACCTAGATTGCTTAGACGCCAGGCAATAAGGCCTCACTTCAGCTTCAGTAACATGTGACCCCCAAATTCAGGCTCCCTACAAACTGATGCCAAAGTTTTGTTCAAGTTTTGACCTCACTTCCCTTAGTTACTCTTTATTTTGCATTGTTTTGGCAAGTTGTTTTGGTGCCATTAGCATGCCTTTGCCAAGAGCCAATTAATGTGTTTGTTGTTTGATGTTAGGTATTTCCCCTCATAAGCATAGCTGCATAGCTTATGAAAGGAAGCATGACTCGTTCTAGGAATGGCTTTCTGCATTTTACTTCAGCTGGTCTGAAAGATGGCTGGACACGATTTGTAAGTGTTGTGGGGGCCTAACAGACTGACTTGATAGGTGCAGCCAAAGAGAAGAGGCAAGCTGTTAAGCCAGATAGAAACAGAAGCAATTAACCCCTTGACTGAATGACTCAACTAGCTTTAAACAGTGTGTGATCTCGGAAATCACTCTGTTATAAAGAGAGTGGGCCAAGGACTGTGTATTTTGCCACACAAGCTGACCTAATACATTGTCTAGAAAGTTATTGGCTAGGACACATTCCTGCCTGGCTGCAGTTTTCTGCCAGTAGCTTTACATGGATTTCTATTTATTTTGTTTTTGCTTTCTTGCTGCTGCTTTTTTGTATTTTGAATGCTATGTTTTTGCTGACTTGATATTTTGCTTTTTATTACTTTTTCTGTTTTGTTATTAGCCACGTCATTTTTTTCTGAATAGAAAAGAGGATTATATCACATATAAAATCCAAAGAAAGTGTTAAAGTGTAAAATGACTTTCCTGCATGCAACTATTAATAGACATTTTCTGTTCTCTACAAGCAAAACTGTAGGCAAAACCTATGGACAGCACACCTTACATGTTTCTAAGCCACCCAAAGAACTATATCTTATGGGACAGAATACAAATGTCATAAATAAATCATTTAAAATGAATGGGGGCATTAGGTGGGCTATCTTTTGACCATCCTAGTTTGAAAGTACATCCCCTTTGATTCACCTAATGCAGCCGCATCTTTAAAATATCCAATATACTGTTTGGAACATTTGGTGGTCTTGCACATGTGTACATTTGTGTACAAATTTTGGGAAGAGGTAATGAAGAACATTTCTGAAATAATAGGTGCACCAGTGTACCAGTGCCTTTAACCCCCAATGTGTGTCCTTTGTAAATTTTTGATTAGTCAAATACAGTAAAGACTTAATATGTAAACCTGTTATAATTTTTCTGTTAGTAGGGGCTTGTTTGACCATATTGCAGGGCTGAAAGGAGTCCTCCTTTCAGAAAAAAGGGGTTTTCTTCAAATATTTGTTTCAATAACATGTTTATTCTCATTTCTCAGAAATTGACTTACAACAAGGGTATCTCAGGGTGCAGGTAAACCTATGGATTTTGCCTCCATTTGCTGGCCATTTCTTACTTACAGGATAGGTCAATCACAGGGATGGCAAGTCTCAATGAAGTATGGATTTGGCATTTATAATTTATTTTGTATTCTTTCTGTATCGGGTCCATTTTTGTAGTAACTTCTAATTCACTGTATAGTCTCTTGGAAATGTATTTTGTTATGTGAGGTAATGATGTGGCCCCTGTTTTTTGTTTGTTTTGTACTGCTTTTTCCTTCTCTTTTTTTAACACCATAATAAAGTCTTGATTTTTCTTTTCTTTTTAAAATAACCAGGATATATGCCTTATGTGCCCTGAGGGTCTGTATTTGGCTGGTTTGCTTCACTGTTTAATTGTGTGGGGTCAGTAGCATGTGCTGTTCTCGGACCCACACAATTAGAACTGGGATTTTTGAGTGTGGCTCTTTTTGACTATGAGTTCTTCCATTACAAACATAACAGGTTCTTCATCTCTCTGTTTCATTTTTTTATTATTATTTCAACAATGAAAGATGTCCTGTAGTGTCTAAAAAAGCAAATACATGCTCCACACATACATAGTATACACATATATTAAATTGGTATTACAATAATGACCATCAGCATTGCAAAGGCTTGCCACAGTCAAAGGAAGGAGAGCAGAGGGTCTCTTTTTAGAAAGGGAAAACAGCCTGTTATGTACAATTATCCCTGGAGGACCCAATCAAACTTTATCCAATTCAGCAGCTATTGCATATGCTTTCAATCTTTAATAAAGCCCTTTGAGACCGGAAACAATGTGCATAGACTGTATCTTGTGACTAGCGTATCATACCAAGTGGGTTTCTAGAGTTGTGTCTTGTCTTCTAGACTTTATTGTCTGGTGGGCAATCATTTCAATGAAAACAAAAGGCCACCAGACACTTATCTTCTCTAATGAGTTTTATACGACTTGCACAGTATTCAAATACATCACAATGTGAATTTCAAGAAGTGTACACTTATACTTCAGAGAGAAATTCCTAAATATTTCTGTCATCATTTGGAAGGATACCAGAAATTTTGGTCAGAAGTTGAGCAAGTTTTTGGAAAACTGAAGATGAGGAATGATAGCACACAGTATTCCAGTTGTGGTCCAACCAAGGCAGAACAGAGTGGTACTATTATTTCTCTTGATCTGGACACCGTACTTCTGTTGCTGCAGCTTCTGCTACATCACGCTGCTGACTCATGTTTATCTTCTGGTCTAGTAAGTCCTTTTCACATGTACTGCTGGCAGTTCTGATGCCACCCATCTTATAGCTGAAAACAAATATCCAGGCCTCCTCTGAACTCCTGTAGAGCAGCCCCTCTGTTTACTCTTCCAGACACACTTCTGGGACTTTTTCAGAAGAGCTGTTGAGCATGCTCCACTATGGCAAAAAAAGGGAAGAGAGGTCAGTTGACAGACCCTCTGTTGGCTTTGAAATATATTCTCCTGCTGTTAATAACGAGGATAACAGCATGAGTTACACAACTGCCCTTGAAAATCTATTCCCTATTTTAATTAGTAAAGTATTTACCTTTGTTTAAGAACAGAATAAAATAAAGAAGCAGAAAGATCCACAATTGACTACAGATCCATAAGCAACTACAACTGGGAAAAGTTATTTTGCCTAATAACTCCATATATTATATTGAGAAAGAGTTGATACTTAGGATGGAGCAGAGGAAGAGAAACAAATGTAAGCATTTACACTTCAACAAACACACACAAACACACTATTCTGCTATTGCTGTTTCTGCATAATTGTTTCTTTTGCTGTAGCAGCTTTTATGTCTCCTGAAAAGACAGGTTCTCTTCCCTACCCCTAAAATACCACATTTCTATTCGTATTCTTCTATAGAAGTGCAGTAATGATCTTATTGTGCATAGCACTGTATTTAATAGTCAATTAAAATTCCTATTGAATTTTTAAAATGGGCTCAGGAACTTTTGAAGACTTTTTTATTTTAAAAAAACTACTTGGAAGGCTGTACTGATAATTGTTACTAGTGTCCTATTCAAAACTACTTAGGAAAAGACAGATAGCCTGAGAAAATAAATGAAGGGGAGAGAAACTATTGTTAATTTTTCTTTTCTTCCTCCACTGCACCATTCATTCCCAGCATTGAATTTCTGATTTCTTTTGTCCTTATTTCATTGTATGTCTTGCCATGACTTGCCAGTGTATGTTTTGCATGCAATTTCATTGAATGCATTGCCATTTAAGAGCAGTGGGGGCTGAATGCATGATTTAATGTATAGACGAAGGGAATGGCTTTTTGTTTATTTGATAAATTACAATGCTGGCACATTTTTAGAATAAAGGACAAACACAGTTCTTTGTAGGGTTGGGCAAAGGGAAAGGAAATAAGTAGGGGAGAGTGTGGTATGTGCAAGGTCAAAGCCAACAAGCAGGTAAGCAGGCTTGGAAAACCATCTGTAAATTGGGCAGGCTGAGTAAGCAAGTTCAAAGATGAGTTAAGTCTAAGATAGGGGTGTTTTTTCAGGGCTGCTTTGAAGTGATGATTGATAGATATATTGATTGATTATTGCAATAAAATGCAATGGCAGACCATCTTGTCAGTGTGGTTTTATTCTGTTTGAAAAAGATAAAAATAATGATAATTTAGGGAGAAGTGTGGGAAGACGAGGATATGATAAATGATAGTTGATTTATAAAAGCCAGCAGAACTTGCTTCATATTCATTCTTACTAAGCTGAGAGTTATGAAATCTCAAGTGATGGTCAAGTCACCACTTGACACAGTATACTCCTCCAAGTCTTTATTTAAAAACCTGTGGTGAATTTATATTTTATCTGGAAATTTGTGCCATTGTCCAACTATTTTTTAATAATAAGTTATTCCCACTATCCAGCTTCAATATGGTTTACTCTCATCATCGTATTACAGAGATGGGGAACCTGTGCTGCTCCAGGTGTTGCTGGCTTTCAACTCCCATCAGTGGCGTAGCGTGGGTTGTCAGCACCCGGGGCAAGGCAAGTAATTTGTGCCCCCTAACCCGTGCATTTGTGCCCCCTAACCCGTGGATTTGCGCCCCCTAACCCATGGATTTGTCCTAACCCCAGATGTTGCGCCCGGTGCGGCCGGCCCCCCCTGCACCCCCCACGCTACGCCACTGACTCCCATCATCCCTGTCCGTTGGTCTTGCTGGGAACTGGAGTTCAACAAACATTTGAATGGCCACGTGATCTAATTCCCTGCCCTTGTACTTCCTGCTATTTTCTCAACAGTGACTTTAGTAATGAGAGTTTTCTTGATGGAAAGTTCTTAACATGTGAAAACCACTTTTGTGTGCTGAACCCAAGTACTTTATTATTTGATGCATTTCAATTATTTTACCACATTTATTAAGTACTCCACACAATTCTTCATTGGAGGACTAACTGTTGCAAAATAAGCCCACACTTCCATCTCCTGTGTCTTGCTAGACCTCTCTGGGAAGTTTGCATATGGCTTAGTTCCCCTGCCCAAGCACCCTCACACATTGTTTCAGCACCCAAGGGTGTAATTTGTCAGGCTCTGCTATGCTGGAATAATTTAATGTGGCCAAATATTCTCTGATGAGCTCTTTTCTTTTCCTGACCTTTGCCGAGCACAACTGTGAAAGTGCCTGGAGAGCTCCAGGCAGGATTCATTATTTACTGCGTGTGGGCTTTGAAACCCACCTGAAGTTCAGGTGCCCTTTTCAATTTTACCAAAATAAAACAGACACACCTTTCAGGCAATTGCATTGGTGATTTTTGATTTTTTTTTACATGAGGTCAAAAAGTTAGATTTATTTTTTTTACATGAGGTCAAAAAGTTAGACTACGAGCACAATAGCTTAGTTTAATATAATTAAGTTCAGACAAGTTTGGGAGGGATTTCTTCAGAATAGCAATTCCACTGCTTAGCCTGGCAGCCCACTAATTCAGCTACTGACCATAACAACCATATATTTATTATTGTATTCTAGGTGTGTTAAATGAAGCTTTAGCTCACAAGTAGGACTATGGTTACCAAAACAACAAAATGTGCAAAAAAGCTAGGGAGTCAAATGAAAACATTATCAAGCTTTTGGAGGGCTTTCTGCTTTATTTGATTATTTTCTTCATTGAACTGTTGAACTCGCTCAGCCTGTCTGTCTATGAAAATGCAGAGGGGTATATAGGTATCCACTGCCCATTTTACTTGCTCATATGCTGCTAAATTTTAGTGTTTTCGTAAGTACGTTTTTGGTACTATAAGGAAGGAGACAATCAAAGTAGCCACTAATGAATATTAGGGAACATGCACGTGAACCACACTGAACCATGCCACTTCTAGGAACTTAAAAGGAAGCTCTCAATTACCATCATATTGGCTGAAGCTTGAACTCAGTTGAACTCGGGTTGCTTCCTTCAGACTACATAGATCCTTGTAAAATATATTGAGCTTTGATGAAAGATCTTCAGTCAGCTGATTTTCAAACTTTTAAATCAGAAATGCAAACAGTCTTGCAAAGAAGTGTGACCATATTAAGTTGTTTTAAAAAAAACAAAGGAAAGAACTATCAAGTCTTGATTACATTCCTCACTCTCTGATTTCCCTATGCTGTATAAATCTGGCACAAACAGTAAGTGAAATTTGAAAGCCTCCATATCACCTCATTTACTTGCCAGAGAAAGGAGGATCTGACAATTGCATGACAGAGTGGGAAGATGATGCCATTGTTCCCACTCTGAAAAAAATCTTAAAACATGGGTAGGCAAACTAAGGCCCGGGGGCTGGATGTGGCCCAATCGCCTTCTCAATCCGGCCTGCGGACGGTCCAGGAATCAGCGTGTTTTTACATGAGTAGAATGTGTCCTTTTATTTAAAATGCATCTCTGGATTATTTGTGGAGCCTGCCTGGTGTTTTTACATGAGTAGAATGTGTGCTTTTATTTAAAATGCATCTCTGGGTTATTTGTGGGGCATAGGAATCCGTTCATTATTATTTTTTTCAAAATATAGTCTGCCCCCCCACAAGGTCTAAGGGACAGTGGACCGGCCCCCGCTGAAAAAGTTTGCTGACTCCTGTCTTAAAACTTTGCCATCTCCCCTGTGTTTCCCCTCCACTACACTACACTACTGGCCATTATGACATGTATGTTGGTGGTACAATCGCCATGTAAAGTGTGTGTGTGTATGTGTGTGTGATATACATTTTCTCACATACAAGGAACAAGTTTTCCTGATGCATGTTATAATGTTTAAATGTCATCCACACACCATATATTTGCTATGGGAAATGGCAATGTAGTACTTTTGAATCTGCAAAAATAGTTCCATTTGCTTTTGCAACATAAGCTACATAGGTTATCTTAGAAGATGCTATAAATATTAAACTGGAGTATACATTATTATCTTTATATACTAAAACAATACCAGAAGTTTTAGTGCAGTCATATTGCATGCAGTTTGTCTGATAGGCTGAGGTAACTGGAGGCAAGAGATTTTAAATATATATATAAAATAGCACCTGCAATTTATTCTGTCCTTGTCTTTTTCAAATAGATAAAAAGTTATTATTAATCCCTCATGCAACTAGACTAGACTCTTACATTTGTGTTTTGAATTATGCATTTGTTGTTTATATCTTTTCCAGAATTTTGTTATTCTCCATGGTCTTCATGGTTAAAGAACCTGATTATGAAACATGTGGTACACTTCCTGCAAACTGAATAGAATATTTAATATTTTGGGCACAGCCTACCACAATGTCTTCTGCGTGCTGTGATATATTATGTTGTTACCGCTTCATCAGGAAGCCCCGGAAGGACAAAGGAAATTATGAAAACCTTCCAAGGGAAAAGAGTAGATTGCATTTGCAGCAAACTATGTATTTGCATTCAGCATGACACATACTGTAGAATACCACCCCTACCCTGAATAACTGATTAAATTTAGCTGCTGGCCCTACATGAAGGTGCATTTTAAGTCTCCTTTGTCCAGCTGTTGTTAATACTAAGTAATTTTCACAGATCAATGGCCTGCCTTTTATCCTGCTTTCACAGTGGTGTTGCCAAATTACTGCCATGTTACTAGGGTTGCTTCTGTTACAAGGATAGCAATGTAGTGGCCTACAAATGTTGGATTCTAACTTCTATCACCCCTGACCATCGACTAAACTGGCTGAAGCTAATGGAGCTTGGAGCCAAGCAACATCGAAGGACATTCCTGTTCTATTATGTTTGTGGGGTCCAAATCATGAACACGTTTCCTCATAAATCTGCACTCCTCATGAACACTGGAAAGGAATTATTTGGCTATGGTTCCTGCAATGCAGGGGGTTTGACTAGATGGCCCTCCAGGGCCCACCCAACTCTACAATTCTATGGAAAAGTATTGTGTTTTGACAGTTTATTCCTCTTGAAAATATGCTTACTGCTTTTAACCTCGGATCAGAAGGGAAGGTGACGGCTGATAGTTTTGCTATTGAAAACAGCAAAAGTTTCATTTGACTTCCTTCTCATCTGCTTATATTGAAAATGAGTATAATGATGTCACTACACCATGTATTTCTTGGCCACGCAGTGTATGGAAATGGTGAAAGGAATGGAGAAAAGTTTCCATAACTATATATGATGGCAGAGCTCCAGGTTTGAGGGGGCCCTAGACAAAGTGTCATTTTGTGCCCCCCCCCTTTACATTAGTGGTCCCTTCTGGCTTACCTAGTGACAGCACCATGCAATTGCTTTCATGAACCAATAATCCCAAAATAGCATTACTGTGAAACATTGTGGGAAATTAAAATGGCAGCTCCCAGAACCAGATTATTTGTAAAAGGAAGACATTATCATTGTATCCTACTTCTGTACTGAGATCCCGGCAGCTACAAAGTATGTGGTTATACCAAACCTGCAATATGGGCAGAGAAAGAGGAATTCAGTGGGGGGATACCATTTGCATCAGCAAGTCTGTGCTGGTGGTTCTGTTACACTTTGGTACAGATGCTCAGGTTTCTTGCCTCTGTCGTGACACATGAGGTGCCTAGTCCTCCTGACTGGGTGGTGGAGCAGGGCAGTGTCAGGGTTCGGTTCTGATTGACATTTTCAAACTAAAATACTTTACCATTATAGCAAGAGAACAATCAATTCACTAGTTACTTTCTGGAATTTGTACCAATCAAGATTTAAAAGGACTTCATTGCTTGGCTATCGCTGCCAAATTTCAGATTATACAGAGCATGCTTTAGATGGGAACCAAGTAGTAAATCTGTGCTCACAACAAATTGGCTTGTAAACATGACACTGGCTATTTCTCTCCCACAAAAAATGAGCTACCACTCAGCAGGAAAAAGAAGCATGGTAAGTGGTAGTTGTCTGGGGAAAATACCTGGACAAAGATTTCTTCTACACTAGCAGTTTTCTCTGGAATTGCCATGGTTTGGTGACTTGCTTTTTTCAGGGAATTCAGCCAAAATTGTCAAATCATTGCAGTCCAGTGTTTTCTCTGTTCTCCTCCTGTATTTTTTCCCCCATACCTGATTTGTGACAATCTAAACAAAATAAAAAAATTCCTTCCAGTAGCACCTTAGAGACCAACTAAGTTTGTTATTGGTATGAGCTTTCATGTGCATGCAATCTAGTTATTTATTTTTTGCAGTTGCAACCTATCCATTTTGAATCAAAGATATTGTCAGGGCTTCCATGCCTTTAGATTTCCTCCTTCCTGTTATTGCTTCCTGTTAATTGTGGTTTGGGAATAAGTGGCAAATAGCTTAACGTAAGAGCATAAGAATAGCCTGCTGTATCAGGCCAATGGCATATCTAGTTAAGTGTCCTGTTTCCACAGCGGCCAAACAGATACCCGTGGGAAACAAGCAATAAGAACATGAACACAAGGTCACATTCCCACCCTGAGGTTTCCAGCGATTGGTATTTGGAAACATTGCTGCCTACAATTCTGGAGGTAGAGCATATCCCAGTTGGCTAGTAGCCATTGATAACGCTCTCTCCCATGAATTTGTCTAATTCTCTTTTAAAGATCTCCCAAGTTGGTGGCCATCACTCCCTGTGTGAAGAAGTACTTTCTTTTATCTATCCTCAATCTTCATTCAGCTTCATTGGATGTCCACAAGTTCTAATGTTCTGAGAGAGAGAAAAACTTTTCTCTATCCACTTTCTCCTTGCCATGCATAATTTTATAAACTTCTATCATGTCTTACTCATCTTTTCTCTGAACAAAAGTCCCAAATGCTGCAATCTTATGTTCTTAAAAAATATTTTTCTTTTCTTTTCTTACTCATGAGTAAAAGTTATAGAGGGATCTAGGCCATGGGAAAGGTGCTGCTTTAAATCATTTTTTATTCCACCGCCATCTATTTGAAAAACAGCAATGCTTCATGGGCAATAAGATGCTCTGGGTGAAAGCTTTTTTTTTTTTTTTAATACTGTACTGTGTTCCAAGTATGTTCTAAATTTTAAGAAACCAAAGACTGTCTGTTGAGGGACCAAAGCTACAGGTAGAGTGTATAAAAACATAAGAACTTAAGAGCCCTGCCGGATCAGACCAAAGGCCTGTCTAGATGTTCAAGGGAAGTCCACAACGCTGCTGCTCCTGGCTGCATATATCTGCAACCCAGCAGCACTTTGCAGAGAGCCCAAGGGTAGAGAAGGGGCTGGGTAGACCAAAGTAGGCTGAATGACATCTGCACACCTGCATGTGCACATTTGCGTTTGCATCAGGGGCCATGGCCATGGAATTCTTAAGCCAGTGTCTTTGTTCATATTAAGACTTCTTTTGAAACATAGTTTGGTAAAATGCTAGCAAAGGTCACACCAGAGCAGGTAGAAATTTGATTTTAGATGTGGATAAACACTTCTGCATTCCTGTCTGACTCGGAAGGTTTTTGATTGGCACACTCTTGCTATTAAAATGAATGAGATTTTCAAGTGTTGAAGGTTGTGTCCTTATATTCCATTTCAGACATGCCAGAATACATAGCAACTCCCTCAATAAAATGGAAGAAACCACCGCAAAATCTACATGCTATTTGGAAACTTTACTGCCCACCATAATGTATAGAATATACTTTTTTTAAAAAAAAGTGCAAGAGCAAGGTATTTTTTCTGCAATAAAGTTGTTGACACTTCTATTCAATTTATTCAATCCCCATTATTTATGTTGCCCTTGAAATTGTTTTCTGCTACTTTCTTACATGATAGCCCCAGGACACCAATGAGAGTGAGATAAAATATCTCACTGAGCTTTCCCAGTGAAATATCTGAAAACAAAGTTTTAAAATTGAAAGCAATAGATAACTCAGCTGAAGCAAGATCAATGAGGACTTGAGTTAAAAAGGAATAAAATATGTGTATTTCATTTAAATGTTCCCACTATAGCCTGTAATGGTATTTTTTTATCTAGTGAAAATTACATTAAATCACTTGTGTAAGGTTCAAAACATCTGCTCTGTTTCTCTCTTTTTTTTTTAATAATATTTATTAAAGATTTTCAAATATAACAAAAAAAAAGAAAAACATCCAAATTTAAGGCCTTATTTTCAATATCATCTTTCCAGGACTTCCCCCTCCCCACCCCCTCTTATATTCCAATTCTTTCAAATAAATTCAACAAATTCTTACCCCAAATTTTAAAATTATTATCATTAACCCAATTTAAAAAATATTTTCCCATCCCCTAAAATCGACCTGTTCCCTTCCACGAGTTCCCCTCTTTAATATAAGATACAGATTAACATAAAAGAATTAAAAAAAGAATAAAATATAATTTAACACCCTTTGGATTCCAAATTTCCCTCCCCCCTTTCCCGGTTGCGTTCCCAATGTCCATCAATATCTACTGTCTCCTGGAGCTCCCACATCTAAGCCATAATCCTTCACCAGTCCACTTTGCCGTCTTTTTAATAGTCTTTACCGTCTTTTAATCGTCTTTAATTTCAAATGTCCAATCTTAGAAGGGGTCTATCTTCCAACTTTGTCCAATTCTTGTTTTTCTTGTTGTTCTTGTTGTTCTCTCTTCTCCTCTTTTTTTTTCTTCTTTTTTCCCCCTGCTCTCCTGCACAAATGTTCTAATTCCAAAAAGCTTGTAATTCCTCTACAGAGGCTTTGTTATTCAGGAACAAAACATTACGTCAAGTCCCTTCCATTCTTCAATAGATAAATCTATTGTCTCCTTTAGTGTGTAGACCTCTGTAGACAAAATAGTGTTCCATTTCTGCAGTTTCCCAGGAGATAAAATGTCCGATTCAAATTCCATACCAGCGATACTTGTAATAACCCACAGCTCCTCTAGAGGGATTATAATAACTCAGTTTCATTCCCGATCTCACCCACCAGTCAAGGTAACTTATTTTTCCTTGTTTTAAACAGTTTATATCCAATTTATAACAAATGTAACCAGCAAAGTCCTCGTAACAAAGTTCTCTTATTGTTCTTCAGTTTTGGCAGCTCCTTTGACAGCTGTCAAAACCTCTATTTCTCCTCTCCAGGCGCTCTCACGGATCACTCCCGGGGCTTCCGGGGGGGGGGGTTATATTTTAATTCACATTCCACTCTTCTCCTCCAGCCCAGCTTATAATTTTCCATCGCGAAATTAATATGTTTATCAAAAAAAAAGGTTGCACTCGATCTTAGTTGTCAGGTCCTTTGCTTTAGCTCCTCTACAACAGGGGGGAGGTTGACTTCCTTTTTATACCTCCCCCGCTCGCTCCGAATTTAAGAAAAAATTTATTCCCCTTTTTAATCCAAGTTCTAATTACTCACGGGTTATTCTTTTAAGTCCAGATTTTCAATGGAAGAAGTCAGCGCTCTCCGCCAAATGGCATGCGGCTTCGCTCGGCAGGGGAAGCGGAGGACTCACTGCACCACCCCCCTCCCTGTCACCCGCTCCGCAGCCTTTAAAAAGGCTCCTTCGCGTGGTCGGGGGGGCGCAAACGGTGCCCGCCGAGTCACCATGCCCATGGGTTTCAGCGCCCATGGTTTTTGAGGGTCCCCGCGTCGCCGGCGCGGTAGAACCCAGCCCCTGCCGAGCAGACTCCCTCCGGAGCCCGGAGGGAGTCCGCCATTCGGCGATGGCGCCAACCCGGAAGTCCCATCTGCTCTGTTTCTATCTACAAAAGACAATGGATTGAATTCTAACTTTTTGCTCCATGAGCAGAAGAGTTCTGCTCATGAAAGGGAACTTTCCACGAGTGTAAGGTCCCCCCATGCAACAACTCTCCTTCTACGAATGGAGGAAACTCATTTTCTCTCTTCATCAAAGTTGCATGACATATACAGCTGCTGTGGCATTTTTCAAAAATGAAGCAGGGAACTTGGTAGCCTGTAGAGTTTGTAGATTTTATAAAACCAGCAAGATGTTTAACAGTGCATAAGAATCAATTTCCATAGGCAGCGAGACATGATGTTTGCTATGCTGGTATTTCAGATTTAATCAAATTTGTTAAGTGGATCAATTTTTAAAGCGTGGGTTTTACTATACTGTAATAGTGATTGGTTGTCTGAAAGTTTTATAAATGCTGTGTTGTCTGTGTCTTTGTGTGAGTCAGAGATAGGGAAGGGATTAGAAGGCTCCCCCCCTCCCTTTCTGCCTTAGCACTTCTATTGCATCAGGTTTGTCTTAGGTTGGCCACATATGCATCACCAAAATAGAAAGTAAATACTTCACCATTTTGGCATGTATTTGCATCAGATTTCCATGTACTAAGCTATATAAAGGTAAAAGGTAAAGGTACCCCTGCCCATACGGGCCAGTCTTGACAGACTCTGGGGTTGTGCGCCCATCTCACTTAAGAGGCCAGGGGCCAGCGCTGTCCGGAGACACTTCCGGGTCACGTGGCCAGCGTGACATCGCTGCTCTGGCGAGCCAGAGCCGCACACGGAAACACCGTTTACCTTCCCGCTGGTAAGCGGTCCCTATTTATCTACTTGCACCCGGAGGTGCTTTCGAACTGCTAGGTTGGCAGGCGCTGGGACCGAGCAGCGGGAGCGCACCCCGCCGCAGGGATTCGAACCGCCGACCTTTCGATCGGCAAGCCCTAGGCGCTGAGGCTTTAACCCACAGCGCCACCTGCGTCCCACTAAGCTATATGTATAGATACAAAATTAGAAATAATTAGTTTAAATTTAATAGGAAAAAATCACTACATCTCACTATAGTTGACTATGGGTGATTTGTGTCCCTGCTCAGTACCCTGTTGATGGGCATCTTCAAGGACCTTCCTGCTCTTCTCTTATGCTTCTTTTTCTTTAAAATGGGCATTGAAGAGAAAACACCTTCAAACAGAGTCCAAACTAGGACATAGATGGGCGGACTTCAAGTTTTCAAGATCTAGTTTCCCGCCCTAGAACTCCAAGGCCCACCAGCTACACTTGCGTGCCCAATATTGGCGGAGAAAGTGAGGTGGACATATAAATCCTCATCCCAGTAATTTGTTTTTAGTGCAGGAACTGAGCTCACAGCCCTTTCAGTCCAGAAACTGTGGCTGGTGCATAACTCAGTGACCAGCTTGTTAATAGGAACTGAATGAGTTGACATATTACATCAATTCTGGCCTGGCTTCACTGGCTTGCAGAATGTTCCCGGATTGAAATTAAAGTGCTGGTTTAAAGCTATAAACCCCTGCACAGTTCAGGACTCAAATACTTTGTGGAATTCCTCCTCCCATGTGATCCATATGAGCCTACCCAAAGCCTGAAGTCATTTGCAGTTTTTGGTAGAAACTGAAAGACTGGTTGACAAGAAAGAGGAGAGTTCTTTTTCCATCAGTTTATGAGACACTTTTCCCAGAGAGACTCTGCTGTCTTTCACTATTTTCATGGACATTATTAGAGGATTAATTTTCATGGCAATCATGCTTATTATTATTTGTTAAATTTCTATACTACCCTTCATGTTTACAATATAAAAACACAAAAATACATAACATAGTAACACACGAAACAATAATCCTTCCTACCCATACACAGTTTCAAAGGCCATAGATTGTTTAATTTGCCAAAGCCCCGGTTATAGAGAAACATTTTCACATAGTACCTAAAGATAACAAAGATATGAGACAAGCTTCACTAGGGAGAGCATTCCATAAAAGGGGAGCCACCACAGAAAAGGCCTGTTCTCGTTTTGTCATCCTCTGGACCTCTAGTTGGAGGGGGGGGGCCACATGAAGGATGGTCTCACATGATGGTTGCAGGGTCTGGGTCAGTTCATATGTTGTTGAGGAGAGGTAGGAGTTTTTTATTGTTGTTTTCAGAATAAGCATATGACAACTTTTCAAGTTTTAAAAACTTGTGTGCAACTCTTGTATTTAAAATGTAACACTTTTTTATGTAAGTTCCCTTTAGACTTTCTTGAGTCAGGTGACTTAAAAATGAAAATGATGATGCCCTGAGCTCCTTAGAAGAATGACGGGATAAAAAATTAATGAATAAATAAAATAATTCTGTTGCTTTCATCTTAAAATAAAGCTTCCCGTGGAGATCTAGCTGGGAGGGCCAGACATACTGTTTAGGAACTAGACTTTTAATTACTCATGATGCACATACATTATTCTAATACAGTATTATTTTTCTGCTAGCCACATTGATACTTTTTGCAGCATATTTCCAATTAGCTTTGCTATCTTTTTTAAAGAGGCAGTGTGCCAGAAGATGTTCGTTGTTCTTCCTGCAGAACAGAATGATTGAGTTTGAGATTCTGAGTAGTAAACTGTTTCAATTGCTTTATATTATATATTTCTCATACACCATTAAGATGACAGTGAATTCCCACAGCAACTTTCACAATTACATATATATGAAAATGTTATTGATTCACAGCAGTATATAGCTGGTTTTCCTGTTTCTGTTCCACATATAAATGACTTTCCAAGGAGAAGCCAATTCTGAATTTTAATCAGCTGTCAGAATACTGGTGATTATAAAGAATCAAATGAAATTCAGAGTGCAGTATTGTGCTGAAAGCAAGGTATGTGAAAATGAAATTAGCCATCTCTTCTTTTTCTTAGATTCTGCAAACATTGCAAACCATAAATGCTTCCCTTTTACAATTTTCATTGATGCAGCTCAAATGCACATCTTTGCAGGCCCCCTAATATCTGCCAGTAATCTCAGTCAAACTAGATTTGATGAGGCAACTATGCAGATTTTATTCACATCTGTCCCATTTACATATAAAGCAGGGTAGGTGGCAGCTTTTTTTATTTACATAGTGTAGATCTAAAACCAATCCCCTCCCCTGACTTACCTTATTGCTCCAATTTCCTCAAGCAATTTTCTCCCAGCCCAGTTCACTTTTGATATTGAAGTGATTCATCCAATGCAGCACAGCAAGGTGAGGCACGTTCTATTTCATGCGTAGAACAGACACCCTCCCGTACACTGCATAAGGGAACAGGGCAGACATATGAGTAAATATATGTGGCTGCCCCATTAAGTCTAGCTTGCCCCTATCTATGCACTAAAGATGTTTACTTGGAAGTAAGTCCTATTTATTTCAATGGAGCTCAGTTGCAAAGCAATCCAGCACTGCCAGTGGTGTTAAGTGGAGCAACACACCTATCACATCCAATCCTGGCCAGCGCAATGGAATATGGTGGTGGTGGTGGATTGCTTTGCAAGTGAGCTTAATAGTTGCAAGTGAGCTTCATAGTTAAAACTTAAGTGCAATTGAGGAATAGAGTTCAGGAGGCTTGCTGGTGGATGGGGGACTTAACGAAACAGCTGATAGATGAGGTAAAATTCCAACATGGTAAAGCACAACACTATGGAAAAGCAGCTCTGCCCGTTCTTTGACAGGTTGAGATTCACATGTTTATTTTATTCTTCTTGATTTATTCTGAGTCAACCCTGTATGTTTGTACACATAAAAGTGCATTTTGTATGGAAAGTACATTATAAGGTTCAGCAAAAAATATTCTGTATTTTTATGCTCCAGAAGCGCAACTCACAAAAGATGCCTCTGTGACTGTGTAAAAATGGATTCTTGTCAAACAGAGTAACTACCCTAATAATGTGATGATACGGCTGGCTCTGCTGCCAGACTCCACTATGGCAAGAGCAACATAATTATATGAGAAGCAACAATTCCCTTATCTGTCATTAACATGTGTTGCTGCTAACTGTATTTCGGCATGGCTGAAGATGAAGCACAAAATTAAAATTTAAACCTAGTTCCTCCGCACATGGTTTTCACACTTTATGGAGCTGCCAAAATAGACTAGGAGATGGCAATATTTGTGGACCAATCAGTTATCACCAAGATATCATGCCACCAATTTTTGTTTCATGGATGTTTCTTGATTTTAATAAAATTAATAATATGTAGTTCCTACATTTCTGTTATGTTTCTTTTGGGATTTTGTTCAGAGCTCACTGCTACAGAATAGAATGTTAAAATGATGGTGCTATTTATTTATTTTTCAAAAAAGGTCAATACAGTTTTAACATTATTACCATAGAAATTTTGAAGATTAACAAGAAATTTGGTTTCCTGGAATGCAAATGCTGTGGTTTCTATACCTGCCAAAAGTCCAATCAGGTTAGTAAATAAGAACTATCAGAGTCAGAAGCTGTTTCGTTGGTTCATTAGCAGATTTATCAGCTCCAAGGTGACATTAATCTAGGCCCAATAAAGAAAATTGAATAAAGAATCCTGCTATTAAGATATACCTTGGAAGGTGCAGAGTAAAGACCACATTATTTTATTCTAAATTAATTGAAGTGGAATAATTATTATCTGCATCCAAATTTATCAAGAAGAATTATAACCCCACACTTACATATACACTGAAATAGTGGGGAAGTCCTCCTTGTAACCTTGTTCTTTATATATAGGAAAGTAGATCATGAGACAACAAACAAGAGATGGATTATCTTGTAGCATTTAAGGTTTTTCTTGTAAGAGATAGTCACGAAATCCCACATTACGTAAGTTGCTTACATAAAACCAGATAATGCAATGATTGACCAAAGTGGATAAAATACCAGCATTCTTAGGAAATGTTCATGTCAATCTTCAAACCACACCCTTCAGATGACTTACACTGACTTAAACAAAACTTCTCTGCAGCCAGAATTCTGAGGACCATAGCAACTGACATACAAAAACTACAATGAAGGTAATTATAAACAACTAATTTATTTTTAAAAATTACAAAATGGTGAAGATGTCTAGAGGAACAAGAAGAAAACAATACATATAGATAATGTAGGACCAAAAGAAGTGACTTTAACTATTCTGGCCCAAATATAGTAAGTGTTGATCCATGTCAGGTTTCCACTGACACATTATCACCCCTGCAGAATTTTTATAATATCCACCAAATATATGTGCTGTATCACAGAAGATGCAAATCATAAAGCTGCTCAAAAAGTGCCCAAGAACTCCAGGCTCAAATATGGTGTGTGGCAAAATACAATTACTTTGCCTCCCGTATGCCCTCATAAAGTAATGGTAATTTTAGAGATTTTTTTTAAGGTTCATGTGTGGTGGGGTTCACCATAGCTGGTGGTAGCAGTAGAGACAGTCCTTTAATTAAAACTCCCCTGTCCTACTTTATAAGCTGGCCAAATGCAGCACTGAAATAGCCACTGAAAAAAGTCCCCCCGCCCCCAAAGTTGAAAAAACTTTACATAAAATTCAAAAAAGTAACAATAGCATATAAACCCTTTTAAAAAAAATATCATCCCCCTAAAAAACAAAGCAAAAACTATCATATTCCTTCAAATTCTCCTCTGAACAGGATGGTGGGTGGTGGAGCATTATCATAGCCCTAGAAACCTACTAATTTCAATGAGTATTTCTGAAGGGGAAAAAATACACAAGTATTTCTGCAACATAGTAACATCCTAGGTTTTTGAATATTAGAGTGTTGAGATAGAGGTTTCATTAAAAAACGATCAGCTAAAACAACAAAGAAGCCAGATTGCTTTCTAAGTCTTTTGAAGATCAAAGCTTTAAATATAATTTAGATGCAGTTTCATAAATAATGAATGTTCAAGTGACTGTGGCAGCATTCAGAAACTGTACATGATAATTATATTAAAATTAAACATAAGCAAACACGTTTTAAAATAGCTGTTTTCATCGACTATATGACCCAAGAGGCAGTCAACCACAAGAAGCAGATATAACTAGGATTATATTAATCTTGCTTAGGTCACTTTGGTACAGGATTCATTGCGAGTCTTATTTGGCACTAAAATAAAAAGGCGAACGTTTCTCATATTAAGTAACGGATAATGTATAAATACTTCTCATGTCAGTATTTTCAATTTGCTGCTGAAATTCAACACATAATGGTAAGAAATGTACTCTTGGAATTTTGAAAGTGGTTCCTCAAATGAACATTGTATGACGACTATGGCCTCACAGTATGAAGGAAATGGAAAGTTAACTTTTCTCTCTCTCTCATTGGGTCATATGTGTGCATTGAGCCAAAGAACTGAAAGGGAAATCTATGCACATTCAGCTTCCACTCACCATGTGAAGTCTTTCTGAGAAGATCTCCCTCTGTCTTGCTCTTTCGTGGTGTTTCACCATACAGCAAAAACCTTTAGACAGGTGTTTGTTCCATAAGTTTTTTAATGCTCCAGCTGTGATGAGACCCTGCTCCCGTTCTTTAATGCACGAAAGACTGGTTTATGAAGGGGGATATGCTGTGGCTTTGATGGTGTTTTAAAATTAACCAGGAACAATCAACAGTATCAATAGCTACTAGCTATGCTGGGTATAGAGAACCATGTTCAAAGGCAGTATAACAATGAATATCAGTTGCTGAGTGCAAACACTGGGAAGTATATTGCTTTCATAACCTGCTTGGGTGGCTTCCTTGATGCATCTGGCTGGCCTTTGTTATAAATGTTATGTACTGAAGATCTCACCCTGGGCCAGCAGGGGGATACTGTAGATAGTTTTCACTCAGGTCCACATATGCAAATAAGGGACTGAAAGGAACGTTCAGTGATTGGATAGTTACAGAAAATTGTTACTGTTGCGTTCTAGTGGAGCTCTATATAAGCAGGCAGGCTGAACCCTTCAGTTCAGTTCAGTTCTGGCCTGTGAATAAACAAGAGCTGTTTGAAGAATCGCTGCGTCGTCTGATATGTTCACCCACAACTTAACAATAAACAAGATGCTGGGCAAAATTAACCCTTGGTTTGAACTCTTGCGTTCTTATGAGTCCCTCCTTCTGAATATCCCCTGATAGGCCTGTGCTATGCTTACACGCTCCATTGTGGGCTGGAATTTACTTCCTGCAGAACCCCTTTCTGCCTCAGAAAGGATATTTTGCAGTGAAGGGCAAGATTTAAGAATGCCAGATGAAGGAACAGGACTGTCCAGCAGCCTCGTTCCGTCTCCCCGTCACTTCCAGCATGCAGATTACTATCTTTATGCACAGCAGCTACGCTGGGTATAGAGCCTAATGGGGAGATGCCTCCCCGATTGTCCTGTGTAAGGTCCAGAAAGTCCTTTGTTAAGAGATAAAATGCCTCTCTGTGATGCAGCACAAAAATGGAGGGAGAGGGTAGTGTGTAGAAAATGGTTTATTGACCCTGTGTGAGGGAAGGAATTTTGCACATGACATTGTTGTGAATTTAAAATAAATAAACAGAAGTTATTTATTGGCCCGACATATTTCAAGTCTCATGACTTTCCCTCCAGGGCAACTGGTTTAATCCATTCAGAGGATTGAAGACTGTCCTACTAACCCTGTGAATGGATTAAACCAGTTCTCCTGAAGCAGGACTGCAATATTTGATGCATGATTGACCAAAAAATAATAATTCAGTGCACGGTTGTGATCTTCTCTTTCTCAGATTTTGTGTTGATGCCTTACCTTCGCCCCATTCCCTATGACAGAGCATGTCAACACAGCAGTAGTTCGTCCCGTGTAGCAGCAGTCTGTGTGTGTTGCAATCCTGCTGACTCTACAAGGAGCTTTTCTGCCTTCGGTGAATGTAAGGCAGGAAGGCAGAAAAATATACCTTTAGATTTTTGTTGACCATAATCAAACCTTGGCAGCGTATGCTGAACTAAGGGGTTGTGTTAAGTGGCCAACTGCTACAAAAATATTTTTCCTAGATTATTTTTTTCATGTGTGTTCTATGTTTAACACCATGCAGCTGATGCTTGGACCAGTATAAGTGAACAAAAAAACATGTAAAACATGCATTTGAAAAATGTGGGGAAAGGTCATGAATTTGGCCTTCTCCCCTTTTTCTTTGTCATTTTTTGGGGTGGAATATAAGGAAGGAAGGGGAATACAAATAAATATTTCACTTTGTAAGAAGTATATGTTAAAAGGTCAGTCAGGTTAATCTCCCTTTTCACAATAATGAGAAATTAATACATAAGTCATCCGTATTTTATCTATTAGGCATTCAGTGATGTCATTGAGAGCCTCAAGCTGCAGGAATCTTTGGCAAAGCACTATTGATGCAGTCCTCTCTGCACAATGACTCTATCAATATATTTGCCTTTCCTTCAATAACATGAGCGTTAAATGTGACATTTACCACTACAACTACTACTACTACTACTAATAATAATAATGTTTATACCCCGCCCATTTGACTGGGTATTAACTTCCCTGAACAGGGCTGCTTCAGATGTTGACGCCAGACCTTCAAATGTCATAAACCACCAACCACCTGCATTAAAATAGGATTGCAAATGCCTGTGAGACTGATGAGATGTGTCAAAATGCCATTCCTTTCAGAATCGATGCATGAGGGGAAAGATGGCTGCCACTATAGAGCCATACAGCCGTTAAGGCTGAAATGCTATGCACAGTTAGCTGAGTTCCATCAAACCCAAGAGGTCTTATTCTGAGTGGATTTACCTAGAAAACCTAACTGTTAAGTTACCCTTTTCTTAAATCACTTTCATCTAGTGGTTATTGGGATGCACACTATGATCTTTCCTCTCTACAGATGCAGCCATCAAGCGTTGTGAATACCAGTGTTTCTCCTACACTCGGAGGGACAGATAGCAGCACATTTCCTCTTCATGCCTGCATTTCAAGCAACCCTGGAAAATGAGCTCTGCACGCTCATTTCCCCAATTTCATGCTTTTCCCCACTCATCATGAGCAATTGAACCCCAGGAAATTATATAATCCCATTGTTCTTGCTGGAGTTATGAAATTCCATCAGTCCGTTACTGATGGAGAAACAGTAAAAGCTGTATTTAATAAAATAATGAGTTCCAAGGAAATGTAACTATAAATATGAAGCTGCCTTATACTGAATCAGACCACCGATCCATCTAACCTAGTACATCTGCTCTTATTGGTAGTGGTTCTCCAAGGGCTCAGGCAGCAACCTTTCCCTCTAAGAGCCTTGTCTTGCAGAAACAAAAGATGGCGGGAGCATGAACATCCAATTAATACTACAGCAGATCACAAGTATAGTAATATGGAGGTTCAACAAAAACATAATAGTAAATCTCCAAAGTGGTAAGAGATATTGGGGGACTCCTGGTACATAAGCTAGGTTTGGCTTCTTTGAAGGCTACTGGGGGTTGATGGGAATTTTGGTGATATAGGATACACACACACACACACACACACACACACACACACACATCTATACTAGGGATATGCATTGGCCAAGTGTGAGAGTGCAGGTGAATAACTTGGTGAATCAGGGTGATCCAGGGTTCTCTTCCACATTCATGGGTTGAAATGTGATTAAGCATTTCCATACATTGAAATGAATGGCTCTACTTCCATTCAAATGGATTCCACTTGAGAATCTGTGATGTTTGCTCTGTGATGTTTTATTTACACATACAAGTCATCAATTATCACTGCAAACATCAAGTAAGGAGCATTCATGTGCAAGCCATTCCTTGGTCTCACCCTCCTACACTTCACACTCACCATATTCTAGAATTGGTGAGTTGACTCTCAGAATAGATATCAGACAGGGAAATATTGTGGGGGGTGGGGGAGAGGAAAGATGTGGCTCAGCAATGGCATCATGTGTTATTTTAATCTAAATTGTTTGCATATGAAACACCTTTCAGCATTCTGTGCCTAGGCTTTGCTATGGGAACAATTGAGATCATGGGTAGAATTCAGCGTAGTCTGTCAGTAAACACATTTCTACCTGCCTGGCAGAACTTCGCCTGCAGGGGAAGAGAAGGGAGAACGACCCATAGCACTAGCAGGAGTCCTTGTGCTGGCTTCTGCTAGGGTGAATCCGGTCAATAATTTTTGTTACAGTTTTTTAATATATCTGACCCAGTTCATACATGTATGATATCATTTGGCACTTTCATATGCAAACAGTATAGGCCAAAAATCCTGATAGTGCTGAACCGCATCTCTCTCCACCCACCCCTATATTTCTGTGCTAGCATGCAGTTTGTGATGGGACATGGTTGTGTTGTCATTTCCACATCCCAGCTCCACTCCATTTCATTGGCTACTGGTTTTAGGGGATTGTTGTTGTTGTTGTTTAGTCGTTTAGTCGTGTCCGACTCTTCGTGACCCCATGGACCAGAGAACGCCAGGCACTCCTGTCCTCCACTGCCCCCCCGCAGCTTGGTCAGACTCATGCTGGTAACCTCGAAAACACTATCCAACCATCTCGTCCTCTGTCGCCCCCTTCTCCTTGTGCCCTCCATCTTTCCCAACATCAGGGTCTTCTCCAGGGAGTCTTCTCTTCTCATGAGGTGGCCAAAGTACTGGAGCCTCAGCTTCACAATCTGTCCTTCCAGTGAGCACTCAGGGCTGATTTCCTTCAGAATGGAGAGGTTTGATCTTCTTGCAGTCCATGGGACTCTCAAGAGTCTCCTCCAGCACCATAATTCAAAAGCATCAATTCTTCGGCGATCAGCCTTCTTTATGGTCCAGCTCTCACTTCCATACATCACTACTGGGAAAACCATAGCTTTAACTATACGGACCTTTGTTGGCAAGGTGATGTCTCTACTTCTCAAGATGCTGTCTAGGCCTGTCATTGCCCTTCTCCCAAGAAGCAGGCGTCTTTTAATTTCGTGGCTGCTGTCACCATCTGCAGTGATCATGGAGCCCAAGAAAGTAAAATCTCTCACTGCCTCCATTTCTTCCCCTTCTATTTGCCAGGAGGTGATGGGACCAGTAGCCATGATCTTCGTTTTTTTGATGTTGAGCTTCAGACCATATTTTGCACTCTCCTCTTTCACCCTCATTAAAAGGTTCTTTAATTACTCCTCACTTTCTGCCATCAAGGTTGTGTCATCTGCATATCTGAGGTTGTTGATATTTCTTCCGGCAATCTTAATTCCGGCTAGGGATTCATCCAGCCCAGCCTTTCGCATGATGAATTCTGCATATAAGTTAAATAAGCAGGGAGACAAAATGCAGCCTTGTCGTACTCCTTTCCCAATTTTGAACCAGTCAGTTGTTCCATATCCAGTTCTAACTGTAGCTTCTTGTCCCACATAGAGATTTCTCAGGAGACAGATGAGGTGATCAGGCACTCCCATTTCTTTAAGAACTTGCCATAGTTTGCCATGGTCGACACAGTCAAAGGCTTTTGCATAGTCAATGAAGCAGAAGTAAATGTCTTTCTGGAACTCTCTAGCTTTCTCCATAATCCAGCACATGTTTGCAATTTGGTCTCTGGTTCCTCTGCCCCTTCTAAATCCAGCTTGCACTTCTGGGAGTTCTCGGTCCACATACTGCTTGAGCCTTCCTTGTAGAATTTTAAGCATAACCTTGCTAGCGTGAGAAATTAGTGCAATTGTGCGATAGTTGGAGCATTCTTTGGCACTGCCCTTCTTTGGGATTGGGATGTAGACTGATCTTCTCCAATCTTCTGGCCACTGCTGAGTTTTCCAAACTTGCTGGCATATTGAGTGTAGCACCTTAACAGCATCATCTTTTAAAATTTTAAATAGTTCAGCTGGAATACCATCACTTCCACTGGCCTTGTTATTTGCAGTGCTTTCTAAGGCCCATTTGACTTCACTCTCCAGGATGTCTGGCTCAAGGTCAGCAACCACACTACCTGGGGTATATGAGACATCCGTTTCTTTCTGGTATAATTCCTCTGTGTATTCTTGCCACCTCTTCTTGATGTCTTCTGCTTCTGTTAGGTCCTTTCCACTTTTGTCCTTTATTATGTAAATCTTTGTACGAAATGTTCCTTTTATATCTCCAATTTTCTTGAACAGATCTCTGGTTCTTCCCATTCTATTGCTTTCCTCTATTTCTTTGCATTGCTTGTTTAAGAAGGTCTTCTTGTCTCTCCTTGCTATTCTTTGGAAATCTGCATTCAATTTCCTGTATGTTTCACGATCTCCCTTGCATTTTGCTTGCCTTCTCTCCCCCGCTATTTGTAAGGCCTCATTGGACAGCCACTTTGCTTTCTTGCATTTCCTTTTCATTGGGATGGTTTTCGTTGCTGCCTCCTTTATAATGTTACAAGCCTCCATCCATAGTTCTTCAGGCACTCTGTCCACCAAATCTAAATCCTTAAACCTGTTCCTCACTTCCACTGTGTATTCATAAGGGATTTGACTTAGATTGTATCTTACCGGCCCAGTGGTTTTTCCTACTTTCTTCAGTTTAAGCTTGAATTTTGCTATAAGAAGCTGATTGATCTGAGCCACAGTCAGCTCCAGGTCTTGTTTTTGCTGACTGTATAGAGCTTCTCCATCTTTGGCTGCAGAGAATATAATCAATCTGATTTCGATGCTGCCCATCTGGTGATGTCCATGTGTAGAGTCGTCTCTTGTGTTGTTGGAAAAGCGTGTTTGTGATGACCAGCTTGTTCTCTTGACAGAACTCTATTAGCCTTTGCCCTGCTTCGTTTTGATCTCCAAGGCCAAACTTGCCAGTTGTTCCTTTTATCTCTTGACTCCCTACTTTAGCATTCCAATCCCCTATAATGAGAAGAACATCCTTCTTTGGTGTCACTTCTATAAGGTGTTGTAAGTCTTCATAGAATTGGTCAATTTCAGTTTCTTCAGCACCAGTAGTTGGTGCATAAACTTGGATTACTGTGATGTTAAAAGGTCTGCCTTGGATTCGTATCGAGATCATTCTATCATTTTTGAGATTGCATCCCAGTACAGCTTTTGCCACTCTTTTGTTGACTATGAGGGCCACTCCATTTCTTTTACGGGTTTCTTGCCCACAGTAGTAGATATGATGGTCATCCGTACTGAATTCACCCATTCCCGTCCATTTTAGTTCACTGATGCCCAGGATGTCAATATTTATTCTTGCCATCTCATTTTTGACCACCTCCAACTTACCCATGTTCATGGTTCTTACATTCCAGGTTCCTATGCAATATTTTTCTTTACAGCATTGGACTTTCCTTTCGCTTCCAGGCATATCCGCAACTGAGCGTCCTTTTGGCTTTGGCCCAGCCGCTTCATCAGCTCTGGATCTACTTGTACTTGCCCTCCGCTCTTCCCCAGTAGCATGTTGGACGCCTTCCGACCTGAGGGGCTCATCTTCCAGCGTCATAACTTTTATATGCCTGTTGTCTTTGTCCATGGAGTTTTCTTGGCAGGGATACTGGAGTGGCTTGCCGGTTCCTCCTCCAGGTGGATCACGTTTGGTCAAAACTCTCCACTATGACCTGTTCATCTTGGGTGCCCTGCTCGGCATAGTTCATAGCTTCTCTGAGTTATTCAAGCCCCTTCGCCACGGCAAGGCAGTGATCCATGAAGGGGATGAGGAAGTACTAAGGGGATGAGGAAGTACTAATCCATTGTCGTACTCCTAGTCCTTGAGCTCCATATTTTCTATTGATAAGTAACATAGCATTTCACTACTAGTTTTCTTTTAAAATAATTTTCTTTTGTATGCTTCAAATCCTTCTTCCTCACATCTCCTTTCCATACATGTCAACAGCTGAACTGCATAGGTTTTTTTTATAGCAATGTTAATATAGGCCTTCTGATGTGCCACAGTGCTATCAGATTCAATATGTTAGCTGTGACTTTCAGTCAGTTTCCAACTTTGCAGATCTTTTTTAAAGAAAAAGGTTCTAAGTTCAAGCAGTCATCAAGCATATGCTCCAGCAATTACCAGAATGACAACCCTGTCATACAAGAAAATGAGCGACAATAGTTGCTATGGGTTTCCTAGCTCACCTAATCGGATTTCTTCAGAGCCCATATAATTATTGTCATTAGGCTGAGCTTCAAATGGCATGACAGATTTATTTAAAAGCTAAAAATAATGTCCAACAGCAGATCATTCTATTATTTTCTTTCTTCCCCCTCAGAATACCTGTGCAGAGACACTCAGGCAACATCACTGTAAAATTGTTCAGAAATCAGTGTGATATTTTGGAAACAGGCTGGTTGACCTAATTCTGAGTTATAGCATGGAAAAGGAAGCTCACTAAGAGAGGATGTGAGTATCTGTCTCCTTTTCCCCCTATGTCCCTCCAGGAAGGAGATGAATAGGTATGTGAAGAGGTTTTCTTAAACAAATACACAAAGCGGAGGACTATAGTCAAACATTTGGCTGGTAAATTTTCATCAGTGTGTGAAACTTAGCACCATACAGCTACAAACCACCACTTTGTGCATCCTGGGGTAGAGTCTCCCAGCATTAAGGGGGAGGGAATCCTTTGTGTATCTAGATTTCTGAATCTGATGTCAAAATAAAGGAATTCCTTCAGGGAGTGAAAGGGAATTCTGTAGCCAAAGGCATGGGGCAGGACAAGAACTGCAAGTCACAGAATCATAAAATCGTAGAATTGTAGAGTTCGAAGGGACCAAAAGGACCTTCTAGTCCACGAGAGCCCGACATTCATCTACAGAACTGTAAACAACTAAAGCTACAATGATATACATTTATTTGGGAGAAAGCTCCACTGAACTGAGTGGCACATATTTGCTCATAAAAATGCATAGGATCAGGCTGTGTGTCACAAGCAGCATTTGAAAATTCTCTACTGGGAAGGCAGAGCGAGAGAGAGAGAGAGAGAGAGAGAGAGAGAGAGAGAGAGCGAGAGCGCCAGTGAATACCATTGTCAGCAAATCCTAGGAGTCTGAAAGAGAGCAGGAGGGTCTCAAAGCTGTGACAGGAGAGGGGATTCACATGAAAGATGTGTGTTTAAAAGGCCAATGGAGTAAACAGTAATGTTTTCATTTTATAAAAGAAATTTAGAGTGCATTGCAATGCTGAAATTGACATGAATGCTTGCCTTATAGATAAGGCAATCGTTTTGTGCTACTAGAGGCAAAGGTACAGGTGGGTTGGTAATGTAGAAAGGCAGGGTTACATGCCTTATCATGGGATTCCATCACAGTCTAGTAACAGAACAGCATGGACCAGTATTCAGGAGAGGCGAAGGTCCCTTCTGCATTAGCTAAAGGAGTGTGTGGTGATATTTAAACTGGAAAATGAACCACTTGAGGTGGCACTAATTAACTGAAACATGGTTATAATTAACTGAAGATTCCCATGTGATTATTAAAGCATTTTTGTGTGATTTTAGCCATAATTTTCTCCTTGTGTGTGTTTAAATTAGCATAGCAGGGATAGTATTATCACCAGTGACTACTGTTGTGCATGAGTCACTCATATTTAAAGTCAGCATAGAACTTCTACTGCTTTCCATTGCCACTGCTCACAACCATTTCACCTCTGTGCTCATGCATGTACCTTCATGCACCTGACAAATTAAGACTAACAAGAATATGGTGACAAAAACTTCCATGGTTGTCTCCCCTGGCCATGGCACACACTGGTCCCATTTCTGCCTTCCCCACAGAAACAGAATGTCTGAAGTCAGCCTATGTGTACCATTTCCTCAGTTTAGGCTTAGTCAGTCAACTGATTCTTCAAATATTTTTCTTGTATTTTACATGTAGGCCAACTCCAGACATGCAGAGGTGTGGCCTCACTGCACCGGACCAGTCAGTAAATATCATCTGAACTAGTCTACTGAGTTTGGAAGGAGAGTGCAGAAGAGAGGATTGTCACTTCTGAAGTATGGTCTGCTGTGGGTTGGGCCATAGGCTAAGGGCATTTCTAGGACTACTGTGTAACAGATAACTGGAGCTCTGAATCAGAGCACCAACGACTCACTAACCACATGTTCAAGATATGATCAGAGGCAAATTTAGGGGAGCACAACTAATTTGGTAACGCTAGGATTGGAGCCCTGCAGGCGCCACAGGGGATGCCATGCTTATGATTTAGAAAGGAGTTCAAGAGGTGGTCGGCACCAAATTTTGCCGTCTCACAAGGGTGCCAATGAAATGTGAGACTCCGGGGTCTGATATGACATTGCAGGTTGCTGGCCACTGGTCTGCACAAAGTAGAATAATAAACATAGCTAATAAACTGGCAGCAAAGCTTTGGAGGTGGCCTCCATATAATACTAGCAAAAAAGAAGAGGTGTGAGTGGTATTCAGCTACCATACCCTGCCAATAAAATGATTTCCACTTCTGCAATGGGGCCTTCCCCATTTTCTCACCCAGCATGCACCCTGCACCCTCCTCAATTCTGCTCTAAAGAACGGGGAGAGGGAGAGGAGACAGGGAGAATGTTCCATTGGGGTAAGAAAAATCCGTGCACTGGGGGAATGAGAGACTCAGCACTACAATATATTACACCCAAAGGTTTTGGAAACTTGTTCAATTGCAGCCTTCCCCTCCCTCAAATCAACCTTTACTCAGGTGCAACAATTTAAGAAGCTGGATTTTTTTTTAAGGAAAACAGATTATGATTATAAGATTTAAATGAGAAAATGTAATGTTACATCTCTCTCTCTCTCTCTCTGTGTGTGTGTGTGTGTACATATGTATATGTGTCCAATTTAAAAAGAGTACAGAAAAAAGCCCAGAAAAATAGTACATGCTGTTCTACTTTTGGAGTCAGTGTGTGCAGACTGATTTCATGGTTAGTTCACTGCATATTCTGGTCACATTACCTGTCTGGTAAATGCCTATACAGCAGTAGAAGAGATAATATCTGCACCTTGTGGTGACGCAGCATAAGGAGGAATCGCACTTGCTTTTCCATGGGAACTTTCCTATGCCATCTGAAAAAACCTTGAATTGGTTTTGTTTATTTCCATTCAGTGACTGTCTCAGACTATTAGAGAAAAAACATCCAAAAAATTCAGAAGCTGCTCTTTGATTTTTGATCTCCTGTTTACAGTACTCATATTTAAATGGGAATATAGTTCATTGGTACAACCTCTTTCTTATAAAATATCAAAAGATGTTATAAAAAGGGAAAAGGGAAATAAAAAATAGCCATTGTGTTAGTATGATTGTTCTGAACTGCACCGAAGCGTTGCTTGCTTTCAATGCAAAATGCACTGTAGTCTCAAATTCAAAGCTGTCAGCACTTCAGAATCAAGTAACAATGTTTACAGTTAGCATAAGCAGAAACCACAGCTCTTTCCATTTCAAACACAGTCCTCATTGCATTTTGTAGATCTATATAGGAAATTTATAAAGCTTTGATGATAATATGTGCTGTCAGTCCATTAAGTTGACTTTTATGGCAGGAACACAACCGGCGTCCGTTTGTATGAAGCTTGAAGACTACTTCAGAGCTCCAAGAATGCCATTTGATACCTGCCCTCTTTTATGGCTGACCTTGAGGGGAGTTCAGTTTTGTAATTTATGGCAATACCATCTAGGAATACCCATTTGCAAGATTCACTGTCATTTAGCGCTAAACGATTGTTCCTGACTCCAAAGACAATCTGAGTTCCTGACAGGACAATCCCATGAAAAATATTGCCTGACCGCCCAGGTGTCCTTTCCAATTATCTGGAGTAGAAATTAATACTTTTAAAAGCTGCTAGTTTTTGAAAGGTTATTACAATTTATTCCAATGCTTTCTTTTGCACATTATGATGAATTGGTTTATTACGCTGCTATTTTCCATGTCAGCTTTTTAAGAGATAGAGTTGTAATGTTGAAGCATTAGAGAGAATGGCACATTTATCGTCGTACAATTGGGTAATATATACTTTTTTTTAGAAAAGTGAACTCTATTTTTAATACTGTAACAAGTAATTTTATATTTATGAATCCTCCAACACCATTGTCAAACATTATTTATTTCCATATACTAAAGACCTGAGAACTTTCAAATGTTGACAATAACTTGGATAGGGGAATGGTGACATCATTGGAGTAAGTGGTGCCTTAAGACCATGTTCCTTCCGAGCCTGGGACTTTTTGGCTAAGCAATGAGCTAGTAGCTACCGCTTGCTCAAAATATTGAGTCTTGCAGATGGGAGATGTTAAGTTGTGGGCGAACATATCAGACAACACAGCAATTCTTCAAACAGCTCTTGTTTATTCAAAGGCCAGAACAGAACTGAACTGAAGAGCTCAGTCAGCCTGCTTATATAGAGCTCCAGAACAACGTAACTGTAGCAACTTTCTAAAACTATCCAATCACTGAATGTCACTTTCGATCCTTCATTTGCATACAAACTATCCAATCACTGAACGTCACTTTCGATCCTTCATTTGCATAACTATCTATAGTATCCCCCTGCTGGCTCAGGGTGAGAACTTCAGTACATAACAGGAGATGCAATGTGGAAAAAGTGGACAGAGACCAGTTTTACTTCCTCTCTCATAATGCTAGATACCAGGGCCATCCAATGAAGCTGAATGTTAGAACATTCAGGACCCAGAAAGGCTACATTTGCACATAACACTAAGCCAAACCACAGTTTAGTGCAAATGCATGAAAGTGTGTGCTCCTGGGAAATCACAGCCAATTTAGTCCTCCTTGGTCCTTTGAGTTCAGTGTAACATGGCACCCACGCCAAGGTTTCGCTTAGTGTGATACTTGAATGCAGCCTCACCGTTAAACTCCTATTTCCTTAACCACGACCTATAGCCAATGTTTGTTTATGTGGCCCTTGTAAGCCTTACTGTTACTTGTGAACCTAGACAAACAGAGCATAGTACCACTCTTACCAGATGTAGCAATGGTCAACAATGTGGATGGTTTTAAAATGGCATTATACCACTATATGGAGGTTAAGGCTATCAATGGCTACTAGCCATGTTGGCTATATTACCTCTAGTGTCAGAGCATCTGTTGCTGAGGGTGCCTGTTAAAACCAGCAGCTAGGAGCACAAGTGAGGAGAATGCTGTTTTGCTGACATTCTGCTTATGGCTTCACACAGGCATCTGGTTAGCCACTGTGAGAAAAGAATGAGATTATCCTTTGGTCTGATCCAGCAGGGCTCTTGTTATGTTCTTAAATTCTGAATCGTGTTTTCAACATTAATTTAGAACCATTGCCAGAGTAAACGAAATATTTGTCTGTCCATTTTTAATTTAAGGTCAAGGGTGGAAATTTGTTCTTGAGACATTTGTTATTTTATTTCAATGGACTGTTTGAGTCTTAGATGCATAATTATCATTTTAATGTTAGTAATAGAATTTTCCTCACTGTTTATGCTGAAAGAAACACAAACTGCAGTCAATCTGTATGTTCAGTCCTACTATAAGCAGTAGTACCTAAAGGGTCATGGGACGTGGGTGGCACTGTGGGTTAAACCACAGAGCCTAGGACTTGCTGATCAGAAGGTCGGCGGTTCGAATCCCTGCGACGGGGTGAGCTCCTGTTGTTCAGTCCCTGCCCCTGCCAACCTAGCCGTTCGAAAGCATGTCAAAGTGCAAATAGATAAATAGGTATCGCTTCAGCAGGAAGGTAAACAGCATTTCCGTGCGCTGCTCTGGTTTGCCAGAAGCAGCTTAGTCATGCTGGCCACATGACCTGGAAGCTGTACGCCGGCTCCCTCGGCCAGTAAAGTGAGATGAGCGCCACAACCCCAGAGTCGGTCATGACTGGACCTAATGGTCAGGGGTCCCTATACCTTTACCTTTACCTTTACCTTTACCTAAAGGGTCAGAAATAATTGAAGTTCCAGCCTAGAACCTGATATGCATTCCCTAACCTTTGTTTCCATTGATACTTGGTAAAACAGGGATTATGCAGAAGAACAGGAATCAATATGTGGTTCCTGAAGTGTAGGTAGGTTCAGGCATGACCCAAGACCGAGATTCGGCTCAAAAAAAGATTTATTGAAACATCAGGAAGAACAAGAATGACAAACAGGGGCTCTTGGCCCAGTATATATACCTTAAGCCAGCCCAGACAAAACACACACACCGCCTATGAAAGTTTGCAATTTGTGAATCACAACATTGGCCCTCAGCAGGGATTGGCTGTCTTCTAGCTAATAACAATGTCATTGGAGGGTTTTAGAATCCTCTCTGTCTTTTGTTATGCAGATGAAGCTCCTGAGCTCCAGGAGGCCTGAAGGTCTAGGCCTGCATTGCTTCGGCCTAAAACGCCTGCATACATAACAGCTCCAACACCCAAAAATAACTGTGGACTCAAGGGCATAGAGAATCTTCAGTATAATTGATATTAATACTAGGTTTGTGGACATGTCAGTCCTCCATCAATATTATTATGTGCTTTCTGGAGCAGATCAGTCATTCAGATACAAGCTCCTGTTGTTGCATAGGGACACCTTAGACAGCCTCTGCTGCCCAGCAGTGTCCTACATTGTTTTTTAATTAGAACAATTATTACACAAGTTAGTATTTGGTATTATTTCAGAAAGACAGCTTCCTGTGGGGAAATGGTATCTATTACAAAAAGTTACAGGTTAATGCTAGTGAGGCCCCGATGTTATTTCTCAAAAAGGCACAAAGAGAAGTAAAACTTTGGAATGAAGCCCAGAATATTAAACATGCATATTTCTTTCTATTATTTCTTAATATCCTTTCCTTGAGCAAAAATGCTGTAGTTGTTTCTAATTTAACTCACTAATGGCAAGTTCACAGACCCGAATGGGGGGCCTACATGCTTGGGACACTTTAGCATGGGCAAGGCTTGCCAGTTCCTAGTCAGTGGCCAGCAGCCAGCTTTATGCATCTTCTATCACACAATGCCATCATCACATAAGCACTTAAAAAGCACTTCTCCTGTAGCTACCACATTACAAATGTGTTATTTGAATATATGACAAATAACTTAGTTTTTTCCCAAGGCTAGCTCTACTCCAGCACAATTGATTGGATCCTATAGTAGTAGATAAAACAAAAATTCTGGTTTTCAGTAGATCTATTTATTCTTTGTTGTTGTTGTTTAAAAGCATTGTTCATGTTCCAATACCTCAATATTTTAAGCACCTGATGCAGAAAGAGTAAATTTGTTCATTCATTTTATATGTATGCTGCTTTTCCACACACACAAAAAATCGTGCTCAAAAGCGGCTTACAAAAAAACCCAGGGATGCATTTCAAACAAACTACAGAAACAATTTCAATGTAGCACAACAAAAAAATGACATAGACTCTCCTCCTGCAAAAGAGGGGAGTGGTTGTGGGTGGGAGCCGGTCTCCACCTCAAGCAGGGGGCGTTATCCCCCTGCCTCCCACTCACCTGGCTGGCGCACCACGCCCTCAGGCAGGCACCCAACCAGGTGCCTTTGAAGGGGCGTGGACGGCAGCATGAATCACTGCTGCGCCAGCCACGCGGCCCTCACTCTTGGGCTCTGGGGTGGCGGTTAGGCATTGGAATAATGTGTTGTGGTGTGTGGAAGGGCTAGGTGTGGCCATTGCCTATGCCTTCAATGTTTGGGTATTCCGTTAAAGGAATCCGGCGGTCGTGTATTCTGTCCGATGCCTGCATGGCGGGAGGCCATGGCACGACCCTCGGTGACATCAGGGGAGAGCTTATAGTTGGATTAGCATCAACAGGCTCCACCTACTGGTGAATAAACCCCGCTTTTTAGACTCACCCCACTCTGAGTGGGTGGAGTCAACTGACGTAATCCAGTGCCTAAGCCAATACCTTTTCACTTGCTGTAATCAATAAAGTTGTGGCCTTTTCTTGCCCATTAACCTTATATCAATTGTCCGTGTGTTTTCATTTCCACTATGCGGGGACCGGGTCCTCGAACCACAAAGTAACGATTTCATAATAACAAAGCAAAACAATAGCAAATATAGTAACATAGAAAAATACATTTTAATACTATAAATATAAGAAGATTGCTTAAACAACAAGCAGGATCCAATATCAAAAGTAACAAGGGAGTTTCACAGTTTCACCTTAGTCCTAGAAACAGCCTTCCCATAATGCTCCTCACCGTTCCTCTCCTGAATCAGCTTCTCATAAGGCTTCCAAGGGCAAAGGGCAGGGTAGCTGGAAACACCCATCCCATAATGTTGCCTTATACAAGCTCCTTCAAACTTGCTTCCTTTGGTGGACTATATTAGGCATATATATGACTCTTCCAAAATAATTGAAATCAGCGGTAAGGGGAAAACAAGGTTGCAGTACAGTACATGCCAACTTTATGCAACACCTGTAACACTGCTGGTTCCATAGATTGAAGTGGATGAGTGGGTATATATGGGGTAAGGTGACCTTGCAAGACTTTTTATGGAATATGAGCTAAATATTTTCTACCACTGTCTTAAAAATTCAGAAGGAAAATCATTGTTGAGAATTAAGATAGGTAGCCATGTTGGTCTGACACAATCAAAATAAATTAAAAAAATTGTCCAGTAGCACCTTAGTTGGTCTCTAACGGGCTACTGGACAGTATTGAGAAATTAAGGTATTTACTCTGATCAGGTCAAAAGGTAAAGGTAAAGGACCCCTGACAGTTAAGTCCAGTTGCGAACGACTCTGGGGTTGCAGCGCTCATCTCGCTTTACTAGCCGAGGGAGCCGGTGTTTGTTTTTCTGGGTCATGTGGCCAGCATGATGAAGCTGCTTCTGGTGAAACTAGAGTGGTGCACAGAAACGCCGTTTACCTTCGCGCCCCAGAGCTGTGCCTATTTATCTACTTGCACTTTTTATGTGCTTTTGAACTGCTAGGTTGGCAGGAGCTGGGACCAAGCAATGGGAGCTATCATATTCAGAACAGTATTGATAACTGTACCCAGTTTGGAAAAATGCTTGAAATTATAGCAGTCAGTAGCTTATTTCTTTAATGACATTGAGCAAATCTACAAAAGTAAACATTGGTGGTCAATGATTTTTCATTACCTGCTGCTTACACAGTAACCAAAGCTGTGTAGTTGAATAGTACCACTGCAAGAGTGTTCAAGTAAATGTGGTCTTCTGCCCTTCTGCTGAATTCCTTGTGTATATTGTTACTGTTCTGTAGAAAGGTACAGTACAGATCAACATGGAGTCTTTCAGATTAATGCTTGTGCATTGCTGAAAATTGCATTAAATAAATTACTGTATTGCAAAGAGAGTTACTGTAAGGTCTATTAACTACTTATTTAAAGACTTGGCAACAGTGCACAACAATAAATAATTCAAGTAGCACCTCTAATCTTGTTTTCTTTCTTCTTAATTGGTTTTACAGCATTGTTTTGACATTTACCCTTGAATTAAAAAAAACCAAAAAACTTAACGGGGAAGAAAATGCATGCCTTGCAGTACTCCATTTGCCAAGCAAGTACTTGTATATAGATGCTTCACAGTGCAAGAATTACAATCTGACTTCACGGCTGTCATTGGTGAAGAATGAAATAGAGTTATGAGGATTTACAGCTTTGCATCATATATGGAGACCAGCATGCATATATTAAAAACTACTTTAATGGATATGTAAATACATAATCTCCAAATTCGGGTAAATAAACTCTAACAGTAACATAAATTTATGATGATTGTGATGATGATGATGATGATGATGCTATTTTCATATGAATTAAAAACAGGAAGAAGATATAATTCACCCTGAGTATCATAGGTGGCCTTTAAATTCAGACCTATTTAGCCTTTAGTTCTAAGTCACTTTAGGTCACAAAAAATACCCTCTCTTTAGTAGTAATGGCTTTCACAGCTAACACAGCAGCACAAAAATGTATGGAGTTTTAAAAAAGCTACATATTTATTTATTAAGGTTTGTGTGTATCCTTTCTGAAGAATCCAGACTTATTTTAAGGGATTTATTTAATGTAATAATAATTTATTCTGAGCTGCCCAGCAGTGCCTTGCAGTTTCCTGTGGGAAACTGGTATCTGTTACAAAAAAAAAAAAAGTTGCAGGTTAATGCCAGTGAGGCCTTGCTGTTATTTTTCAAAGTCCAAGGAGAAGTAAGGCTTTGGAATGAATCCCAGAAGATTAAATATGCATGTAACAACATTAATCCCTGCTACAGTTGCTGCTAATCAATATCAGGGTGCAATCCTATACCATATTGGCTCAGCTCTCGCTCACTGGCACCGCCCCTGAATGGTGGGCCATGATGGTACTTCCAGGGATTCTAGGGCTCTGACTGTACTTTCTACACCACTTTTTATATTCTCCATGCTGTGTAATTTCCTTCTTTCTTGGCCGAGCAATGCATTAGATATGGTGGTAATTTCTACTAGTGCAGCAACAGAGTTACCTATAGGAATATGCTGCCATTTCACTTTATTTTTCATGTAGCGCAAATCCCACCTGAACTCAGGTAAGTGTACAGAGGACTGCAGCCATACACACACACACACACACACACACACACAGTATATAAAGTATATATTTACTTCATGCAAAGTAAAGTTCAAACTGAAAAGTGGTAGAAGCACACACAGCCTATTCCAACAAGGTGTTCATTTTTATTTATTCATTCCATTACTTATATTCTATGATATTAAATTGCAGTAATCTGCCAGTGTGATATCCAGCATTTGCTTAGAAACAAGTCTCCCTTTAAGAAAGATAATTGTTTTTATTTATCAGGAGAAATAAAATGTTATTTTATATTTATTTTAAAAAACCATTGTTTTATACTTCTCATTAAAACATAGCATATTGTTTGGCAAATATAAAAAGGTTTTCACTGAGGGTATCTGCAGCCGCAGTCCTTTTCATGGACTGTGCCTAAGTGTGAGTGCTGCCAAAAGAAGGGCAACTACCGGTGAGATAATCTCATTAAATTAATTATCCTGATGGCATGTTTGTTTCTGCTGGGTTTAGACAGCATGTTGTGAAACACTCGGATGTATTAGTACCCTAAAGAGGAAAACAATCAAATAGTATTGATCTCTTCTCACACTTGCTGACCAACCTCCTTCTTTAGGAGGAACGAAATATTGCAAGAAGATATCTGACACATCTAGGAAGAAGGCGTATCATATCATATCACATTGTACAAGTATATCACGGTGGATGTGTCTATTATGTAAAACTAAAACAGAGACATCCATCTGACTTTGAAACTTGCATTCTCAAGTTATGTAACCAGAGCAACTACCTCTTCCCAGATAATAGGAGCCACTATTTTATGCATCATGCATTCAAACCCTTGAATCATAAAAGCTTCAGATTTCAATTCAGTTTGGAAAGTAAAAAAACAAAAAACCCTGTTATTTAAAATAACATTCTTTTTTTCCCCCATTCTCTGAAATTATTCATCAAGCAGGGTGCTACCCAAAGCAGGAGCTAAATTTCTGCCACATTTTTGTGACTTTTTGGTTAACCCTAATAACTAACTTAGGGACGCGGGTGGCGCTGTGGGTAAAACCTCAGCGCCTAGGACTTGCCGATCGCATGGTCGGTGGTTCGAATCCCCGCGGCAGGGTGCGCTCCCGTCGTTCGGTCCCAGCGCCTGCCAACCTAGCAGTTCGAAAGCACCCCCGGGTGCAAGTAGATAAATAGGGACCACTTACCAGCGGGAAGGTAAACGGCGTTCCATGTGCTGCGCTGGCTCGCCAGATGCAGCTTGTCACGCTGGCCACGTGACCCGTAAGTGTCTGCGGACAGCGCTGGCTCCCGGCCTACAGAGTGAGATGAGCGCACAACCCTAGAGTCTGGCAAGACTGGCCCGTACAGGCAGGGGTACCTTTACCTTTACCTAATAACTAACTAACTTTCACCTTTCTGTTGTTAGTTAAGTGTGCCTGATACCTGCTTTAAATGTGAATTGAAAGTTTGAGTTTATTGTATAGTTTTATACTTTAGAAAACAACACCAACTAACTAGAGTGTATTCTTCTTTACTTGGATTACACATTACCTAGTGGCAATGTAATAATAATAATAATAATAATAATAATAATAGCTTTTTCTGAATGCTCCTTCTGAAGTGTCGAACAGGAATATCCAAAAAGAAACTAGCATAGTTTTCTGGATTAAAATCGTAGCATATTTTACATGCCTTTGGGAATATTTGAGTATTGGAGGGGTGCCATTTTTAGTTCTCCTGAAAGGAAACATGTGATTAAGCTGTCAGCTATTTGAGATTACTACAAATATTTTCTTTCATAATGAATTTTGTGACTTGGGATGGGGGGAGTTTCTTGAGTTTCTCTGGCTCTCTCACTGTGATGACAGTTAAGGAAAATAGTATTTCCACAACAGATAGAAAACTGGATTTATTTTTTTTCACAAATAGAACTGTAGATTTGAAAGGGACCACACCCTGCAATGCAGGAATCTTTTGCCCAGTGTAGGGCTTGAACCCATGACCTGGAGATTAAGAGTCTCATGCTCTACCGAATGAGCTATCCCAGCTGGGGCCAAATACACCCTGATTACTAGACAAGTCTTTTAAAAATATATATCTCCCGCAAATTATATTTGGATCTGCATGAATTTGTGTGATAAAACAGGGGTGGGAAACCTTGAGCAGGAGGCCAAACACAGTCCTCCAGGTACTTCTCTCTAGTACTTTGAGGTCTGGGCAGTGGTGAAGCCGCATGCTCCAGCACTGGGGGGCAGAGAGAAGGCGGGGGCGTGGCTGGTGCTGATCCTGGGGGGTGGGGGCGTGGCTCGTCGCACACAGGGGTGTAGCGTGCATCCCTGGGGCGTGGTGTGCATCTGGGGGCATGGCATGTTTCCTGGGGGTGTGGCGCCCAGCATAGTGGAGGGATGCACAGCATGTCTGGGGGCAGCTGCAATGGTACCCCCTTCCCCGATGTTGCCAGGGGTGATGCTCTCCCCCCCATTCCTCTACCAGTGGGTCCTGGGCTTTCCCCCAGACAGGTCTGCTCACCAGCCCAGTTCTGCACCGTCACTGAGTCATTCAGTGTATCACTGAACTATGATAATGCCTCTTACTTGCCTGGCTAGAGGATGGGAAAATGTGTTTATGAATATATATGGAAATGCTTGAGTTTCGCAAGGCTGGCATGTAGCCTATTGTACAAAGGTCAGAGGCACATCTGTAGCTCCACCCACTTCTACCTCTGGCACTGTCTTATCAACCTTAGAAGGTTGTCCAAATGGAAATGTGGTCCTTGGACTAAAGGAAATTCGCTGCCCCTGGTATGAAAGGCAAATAAAAGACAACAATTTACCAATTGGTAATTTAGGAGAGTGTGCATGTAACTATTTGGTAAACCAGTTGTCACTGTCTTACCATTAGATTCCTCGGATTTCTTATCAGGTGTGAAGCTGAAGTATGGTAATTTTTTATTCACTGTTTGGCAGATAAATACAAATGGCCAGCTTTACTATATGCAAAGTAAGCACATATGCTTCCTCCCAATCAAGAGTTTTGTATCACTTAAAAGCTCGTGTACTTCACCTTGAAGCAACATTTAGGCTTTAATCAGGCTGAAATTGATTAGTATATAGTTTGGGGATATATGACTAATCACTGAAATGAAGTGAGAAAACACCAGAGTTCAAAAAGGAGAGGCACAGCACAGAAGCAAAGAGATTAAAATGAGCTGATGTATTGATAGAGCACAGCTGTGAAGCTGTTCAGATGGAAGCAGACTATCAACTTACAAACCAGTTTAATAGGAGCTAATTAAAGCAATTATTGCATCATCCCTAATGCTACCTCAATCAATTAAGAACTCTACCATTTCCACTTCTCCAGTTGAGCTGGAGAAAGAAGAAAGAAGAAAAAGCTTGCTTGTTGAGTCTTTCTTTTTAGAAATAAAGTGCACACCCTTTGAAATAATATTGGACTATTCTATATCAAGAGGTCTACTATGGCCATTACTTAGCATTAGGACATGGGTGGTGCTGTGGTCTAAACCACTGAGCCTCTTGGGCTTGCTGATCAGAAGGTCCGTGGTGAGCTCCCTTTGCTCCTTCCCAGCTCCTGCCAACCTAGCAGTTCAAAAGCATGCCAGTGCAAGTAGATTAATAGGTACCACAGTGGTGGGAATGTAAACGGTGTTTCCATGCACTCTGGTTTCCGTCATGGTATTCTGTTGTGCCAGAAGCGGTTTAGTCATGCTGGTCACATGACCTGGAAAGCTGTCTGTGGACAAACACTGGCTCCCTCGGCCTGAAAGTGAGATGAGTGCCACACACCATAGTCGCCTTTGACTGGACTTAAACATCCAGGGGTCCTTTACCTTTTTACCTTTTACCTAGCATCAAAGAAATAACTAAAAATCAAAGGCCTGCACATGGTTCTGAATTTGGTTTCATTAGTGAAATTGATGATTGCTCAAAGCAATCATGGTAGCAAATCTTCATACTGCTAAATCCTTACACTTGGGATCACCATATTATTCCATGATTCCAAAGCCTAAAAGAAATCCAGAATTCCAGATTCCAAAAATGAAAGGTATTCACGGTTTTCATGTAGATATTTTAAGGTGGGTATTTTAAGGTGTATTGTGCACCCAACTTGAAATTTCAAACTAACCCATTTTTGCTATCTATAATAATACCTATAAGATAGGTATACCTATCTATACCTATAATCTTATGTTAAATACATCAATATATAAGCTACACACACACACAAATAAATTAAATATGTAAACACATACATTAAAACATTTCATATAACTTTTTCTTTAAATATTCCATCAGTGAGCTTATTCCCACCCACACTCTTAATCTCATTCATTAAATACTTCTTTAAAGACATATTCTTTGAATCATTGCTAATTATTAGATCCAATACAAAAACAAGAAATGGGGCAAATACAAAATGGTGAAAAACCATATTTAGAGATTAGATAAAAATCCCATATATTTCAAGCAAATGCTCTTCTTGAGAGAAGTACTGAAATATGTTTTAGTTTAGTTTCCCGGTTAAGTTAATTTCTCTGGGCTTTGTGACAATTAGGTCTGCCACTTTGATGGGAGCAGGGAATCTTTAATTCCCTTGTGCAAAATGATCTGGAACCAGTTCAGTATTTTAAAGGATAACTTTTGGAACTACAGTACTGGCGTTCATGTATAAACCAACCATTCCTAACCTTTCAAACAAGTAATTAGCAAGCTTTCAGGAAACAAAATAGTTTCTACTACATCTCTCTGCCTTGATGAAAACAACTGCTAGTTAAAAGGTATTTAACTTTTAATGGAGGGTCACAGGCTATTTCCAGTTGCATCCTTCTGCTGGCAATGGGCTCCCTGATCCAGCAGAGATTTCCATGAGTGAAAAATGGAGTGGGAGAGATTTTTTGCTGATTTCCCCTTTTCCCTGCAGACATCTGTGCCCCTTTCCTGATCTACTCTATATGGTTTGGGGACCCTTTGGAGCATCATATGAGGTGATGCGGATGAAGGGAGGGGATGCAGGAGCAAGACAGATTCCCCCACCCCATTTCCACTCACTGAAGCATCCACTGGATCAAAGAGCCTTCCACCAGTGGAGAGACACAACTGGATATAATCCCGTGTTTCAAAGGTACAATGTAGGGCTTGGGGATTATTATTTTTATGTTACAAACAGTAAAATACATTTTTCATTATGGGAACACCTCCTCCTCCTTCTATCATGTACTGTATCCAGTGCCGGATTTACGTATAAGCTCTTATACTCTCTTGGGGGCCCCAAAAAAAATTAAAGGGAAAAAACACGACTGGGTGTACATTTCCAAAATATAAGGTAAAAAACAAATAAAATACATATTTTGTTATGTGCAAATGGCTTTAGATCTGGATATTTTGTTATGTGCAAATGGCTTTAGATCTGGAGGGCCAAGTTTGGCCACCACTGATATAGCATATATTCAACACACAAAACAGCGACAATTCGTTGTTGACAAAGGACAGCTGGACTTGTAAAAGGCCCCATTACCTTCTGTAGCTTAGGGCCTCATCAAACCTAAATCCGGCCCTGATTGTATCTGAACATTTTCTGAAACACGTTTCTGCTAATTTTCTGGTGTGAGAGAAAGGTTAACTATGGTGATGCCTAGCTTCTGTGGTCATTGTTATAGCCTATATGTGGTTGGTATCAGGTGGCATGCATGTACAAAATAATACTTAAAAATAAATGGGTATAATTTAGGGTTGCCATATGTCTGGATCTTCCAGGGCATATCTGGAATACTGCAGTTGGCAGTATGGAAATTGGGGGAAATGACTGGGAAAATCTGGACATATGACAGCCCATGCTGGCAGTGCCATTTTCCCATAAAGATAGCTCAATAACAGCATTACTTTTTGTGATTTTGCCCAAAAAGCTCAGCAACTTTTCTGTTCGAAAATGACAACCCTAGTATAATGATTATATAATATATTTTCCTTTTGTGCCATTTGAGACACCGAAAGCACAAATGTAGGATCAACTTTACTGAATCTTGGGGCTCCATAGTTATGCACTTGGCAGAAAGTGAGGGTTTTTAATTTTATTAGGTGCCTCTTTATGGCAAAGTATTAAAAAATACTTTGGAAAAGACCCTGATGCTGGGAAAGATTGAGGGCACTAGGAGAAGGGGAAGACAGAGGATGAGATGGTTGGCCAGTGTTCTCAAAGCTACCAACATGAGTTTGACCAAACTGCGGGAGGCAGTGGAAGACAGGAAGGAGCGCCTGGCGTGCTCTGGTCCATGGGGTCATGACTAAACGACTAAACAACAAACAACAACAATTAAAAAAATAGGTTTGGAAACAGTGAGTCAGAGAGAATATGTATGTCTGTGATTAAAAGGAAAGGCTAGAATTTTGAAAGATATTAAGTAATTTCACAAAGCAAAAGTCTGGTGTCTTACTTGGCATAAAAGACATTTTGAAACTGAAAGCAACATACATTACTTAAAGTTTTTCTGAGGCCATTTTGCCTCAAAATAATTCATTTTTTTGTTGGTTGCAGGATTCCCCCCTCCCCAACTTACTGATTAAGGGGGGTCGAAACTTCAATAAGAAAATATATTGAATTAAGTGTAAAAGCTGAAAAATCGGTATGGAAAATTCAAAGGCAAATATGCTTTGCTTGCAATGTAGTTGTTATTTTTTAATATAAATAAATAATGGAATGTGCTGATGTTGTAAAGTAAAGACAGATTCTTCTATTGATATTTCACAAATGCTGCCTTGAGTTGAACTTCTGCACTTTGAAACTCTGAGGGGCAATCTGTTTAATAGGAATAAGTTTAACAGGAAATATCTTTTTAGGAAATATGCTTTTAGGACAAAGTATCCAGTTTTCTAAATACTTATGCAACAGTTTGGCATCCTTTTTTTCTATTTCTTTTGGTTTTGAAAACATTTCATACAAATAGGTAATGAAACACCAAAAGCAGAAAATGTTTGCTATACAGTACAACTTGAAAAGGGCATCTTGATAAACAGGAGAACATTGAGGGTTCGAGACCCATTGGCTACCCTCACATGGTTTATGCAGCCAACTGAAGTCATTTTGTGGGGTGTGGCTGCTGTCAGTGCTGACAGGAGTCACAGGTGAGAGCTGAGTGCAGGATGGAAACCAAAGGTGGACAAACTGCCCCAGAAGGATCATGATGTGTCGCCAACCAGACGTACTACCCCCCCCCAACACCCCATATGCAACTAGACACATGGTAAATAAGAAGAAGCCATATGAAAAGGACTGTGTGTCCCTCTCTTGTGATCCTGGACTTCCCATGTACTCCACATAAGCATAATTGTGGGTCTTACCTTTCATAGCCTCTCAGTGGAGTGTGGGAATAATATAGTGATTTCTCTGTGAAAAGACAGGGATACTTTAGAATCTTGACATTTTATAAAGTAGTTGGAGAAATTTACCCATAGCATTGTGCAGTTGTTTGCAAGGCTAAAATGACTTAATGCAAATCAATGCATTAATGTGATTCTCTGGCCTTGTATAAAGAATGAAGTGTGTTCTAAAAGGTAAAGGTAAAGGTACCCCTGCCCGTACGGGCCAGTCTTGACAGACTCTGGGGTTGTGCGCCCATCTCACTTAAGAGGCCAGGGGCCAGCGCTGTCCGGAGACACTTCCGGGTCACGTGGCCAGCGTGACATCGCTGCTCTGGCGAGCCAGAGCCGCACACGGAAACGCCGTTTACCTTCCCGCTGGTAAGCGGTCCCTATTTATCTACTTGCACCCGGAGGTGCTTTCGAACTGCTAGGTTGGCAGGCGCTGGGACCGAGCAGCGGGAGCGCACCCCGCCACAGGGATTCGAACCGCGACCTTTCGATCGGCAAGTCCTAGGCGCTGAGGCTTTAACCCACAGCGCCACCTGCGTCCCTGAAGTGTGTTCTAGGTGCTATTAACTAACCTTAGAAAAGTGTGTGTAACCTTTTGTTCGGCATTATGATGAGTACTTTTTGTGCTAGATCTGCCTCTCTTTCTAAGAGCGTGCCTGCCTGCCTGGGGCTTAGGTGGTAAAGTAGAGACTTCATAAGTCACACATTCAGCATGCTAATAGGCCATAATGTACAACACAAAAGTATGATAGTGGAGGCAGCTGCCTTGCACTGCCTGTGGCCACCAACTCATGATGTTGACATGTGATGCTCCCCTGCCCCACCATACTTTCCTTGTTAGAAGAGCATTCTCAGCTGCAACTTGGAGTTAAAGATGAGCATAGATATACACCCTTGAATTGTTTTAATGTCTGGGTGTTGTTTTTAATTAGTCACAGTTTTTAAAAGAGCATTATAACCTTATATAGTTTACTGGTGATGGCCACAAGAATCTGCCCAGCTAAAATCTGGAGGGCTGCAAGATTATACAATTAATCAAACTGATTAACTGATTAAAATCCTGGCTCAATCAAAACTTCAGTCCTGGTTAATCAGGCCACATAGACACAGCTACCTCCACAAACTCCCAATCACAGAGCCAAACTCTGTTAATTAGAAAGCGCTCTCTCTCTCTCTCTCTCTCTCTCTCTCTCTCTTTCTTGTGTATTACCTTTTATCCATCCAAGTGGTTTTTGGATTGTAGCCCACCTATTTTGCGAGGTATCAAACGATACCTATTTGTTCCTAATGGAAACTGTAGAACTCAACTGCGCTGCAGGATGTGAAAGCTCATGCATCACTGTAACCTACCCAACCTTTCCTGTACTAATGACAAAGTGCTGGAAAGTGGCTTGGGATCAGGTTACATGTTCACTCAAATACTTGTCCTTCATCATAGAACTCTGTTGAACCTATACATTATTTAACATCTTAAATCATGGAGACAAATGCAAAATACTAATTACAATGTATAATTGGAAAATGATAAAGTCCATGAAAGTGGTTACTTCAAAACAGAATGAGCTCTAGAATTTGATGTCAAAATGGCCCTAGCCATTTTATGTTATTTTACAATCATTAAAATATCTGTTTTGCAATAGGATTACTGTTTTCTGAATATATAACATAAAATCTACTGAAATTACATGGATTTCTCTTTTGTTTTTGCTGTTTGCTCAGTTTAAAAGGATTGCTCATGAATTTAATACCAAGTCTTCAAAATATATGTGGAAAATAAGTTTTGTGTTCAGAACTAGTTATTACCTAGTTTTTGTTTGCAACAAAAAAGTTTGGAAATACTGTTTCCTCCTCTACTTTCCTCTTTTTACTTCTGTTGGAAAAATAGTGTACTATAAACATTTTCATATGATAATGTGAAAAGCCATTTTATATGGCACAGTTCTTAATGAACATATTCCTATAGGCTCATTTGGTTCAGTACACTTAGCAGCTGCACCATTAGTTGTTGTCTTTATCATGGTCCCACCACCATCAAAGTACTATTTGTCTTGAACCCAAAAGCTAAATAGGAGCAAGGAAATAGTAAGCAGAGACAGAAACAATAGGAACGATAAGACATTGCTTCCTTTGGCATGAAGACAGCATTCATCATACAGGGGCAGGAGGCCAATTCAGGATAATGCAGGCATGTTGTGAATTAAGGAAGTAAAATGCACACAGGCTGTTTCTCCGTCTTCGAAAACAGTTAGTGCAAACACATAGGAGGAATGGAGGTGTTTTGTGTGGCATTCAATACTAGGAATTTTGACATTACAAATTACAATGGGGAGAAACTGCAGCACAATGGTAAAACTGATGCTTTGCATGTAAAATGTCCCAGCTTCATCCCAGGGATTTCCAGTAAAAAGGGATCAGGTAAAAAAAGGTAAAAAAAAAATATGTCTCTGAGACTCTGGGGGCAATACAGGGCCAGATACAAATTTTCTCCAGAACAGCTGTGGCCATGTATCCTACATTACAGAGGAGACCCCTCATGGCTGTCAAAGGCATTGCTCTATTTGCAGGTGTTTCCTATTGGAAGGGCTGTCCTGTCCAGTTTAAATATGAAGAACCATAAAAAGGGGGAGAAGAAGGCTTCAAGTTGTTCATCTGCTGTAAACACATGACAAATTGCTGCTAAGTCTCCCCACTGTGGTGAGATGTATTGTATTTCCATTTAGATCACAGTAATGATTTCTAAATTTGAATGTGCTAATTCCATGCAAATTATACCTTCCTTTTTCAGGTTTCCGCTTTTATTTGTAATGTGGATGTAAATGTTATAGGCTTTCACAGCATTAAACCATACATTTTCATAATGAGCTCTCAGGATATGAACATGAGCTAGAGGCTGCACAAGGCTTCCATAGGATCATCTGGTTTAGATGATTCAGCCCACTCTTCACCAACCTGGAGTCCTCCAGATGTTTGGGACTGCAACTCCAGTCAGCTGTGCTAGCTGGGGCTGATAGAAGTTGTAGTCCAAATCATCTAGAGGGCATCAGATTGGAGAAGGTTCATATAGCATATAGCCAAAGAAGCTGGGTGCTGCCTGGTTGTCACTGACCCATGGCAGGGCCTTATTGTGGTGGTTTCCTGTTTGTGGAATGTCCTCCTTGATGAGGGATGTCCTTCTCTCACATTATTGGCTTTCAGGAAGAATTTAAAACATTCATTTTCACCTAAGTGTTTGGATAACAATACTGTTTCTGACAATCTTGAAAGTACTAGCTATTAGAGTATGTGATTGTTTTACTTGTTTTTTCCATTTAAAATAAAGTTTTTAATGGATTTGTAATGTTTCAAATATTTTTTTAAAATTGTATTGTTTGATCTCTGATGTGTTTGCATACCTAGGCAAATTTGGGGAAAAGGACAGGATAAAAAATATAAATTAATTAATGAGCATTAATATATTGGAGTGAGGAGAGAGCAAGAGAGTACAAAGCATCATTTTAAACACAAGTCACAGTGCAAGATGACAAAGGTGTGAATTTTTTAAATTGGTACTCTCTCTCTCTCTGTGTGTGTGTGTGTGTGTGGCTTAGAAAGCTTGTTGCATGGGAGCCACCTGGAAAAAGCACAGCAGTGGCTCTGTAAGACAATGACAAATAGGCTTCTTCTCTAGAAATGGATTCTAGCCATGATTTACAATACTGAATAACAGAAGGCAGAGGAGAGTATATGATATAAATTATAGAAAGAGAAGTAAAAATATTCTAGTGAAAACAGTAAATAAAACATGTATCCTATAAGGAAGAAAGATAAATTATTTAAGAAGAACAGATAAGACAGAAAACCTTATTTTTTGTTTTGTTTTTGAGATCGTATTTGATTGTGGCAAAGAATGAAGACCCATTCTATCTATTTTTTCTATTGTTTTTAATGTTGTGTTTTAAATTGTTGAGTCCACCTGGGACCTTAGGGTGAATAAGCAGACCTTAGGCAGGTAATAAATTAAAACAACAAGAACAACAACAACAGTGCTGAAAATAGGATAATGAAAGGTGGAGGAGAGGGTAAATGTAAAATATACTTGACTGAAGCAAGTCAATGTTATTTTGAACTAGTAAGAGAGGCACGTGAATGAAAAGTATTTCAAAGTATTTTTCCTTCCCTTGTTGTCCAAAGCCCAATGGTATAGTATCTAATAATCTGGACGTTCTCCTGAAAACAAACCAAGCCTGTCCAGGGAACCTAAATTGGGTAGGTGAAATGGTTGAATCATATCCCTACTTCTTGCTGGATATGTAGCTGCTGTCGGCATACAGAGGGCCTCATCCCATACTATCTGGTCAAAAAAATCACATCAAAGTTGGAACTTTGGGTCTTACCAGACACACACACGCACACACACACACACACCCTCCACCACCACTGTCTGAGACACAGCAGATAGAAATTAGGTGTGTTATCCTTTATAATGATGACTAATTTATTCAATTCATGAGTTGCATGTGTGACACATAAGGAGACTTCAAGCAACTGATAAAAATTGAAAACAAAGCATGGCATAAAATCAGGGGTGGGGAAGCAATTACAATTAAAGCCACACAAGAAAACAAACAGCAGGTCACACTATCAGTAGCTGGTGCCTAAACTTTGGCAAGCACTCCTAAAGGAAGCCCCCCAGCTCACGACCAGCACTCAAAGCATTTAGCAATTTAGTTTTTATGATTACTTTATCTCTTCCTCACAAAAATTTAACATCCTCAAAGGAAGCCATGGTTTTGTTCTGCTTTATTTTATGAAGCAGAATTTCATGGAGCTCCAATGGTATGGTACCTTTCTTTGCACTTGTTATAAGCAGGAGAAAAACTGGAGAGTGGGAAATCTAGGGTAAATAATCAGCTAAATGACTGGTTTTAGCTCAGGGCTAATACAGAAGTCTGCGCTCCCGCTGCTCGGTCCCAGCGCCTGCCAACCTAGCAGTTCGAAAGCACCCCCGGGTGCAAGTAGATAAATAGGGACCGCTTACGAGCGGGAAGGTAAACGGCGTTTCCGTGTGCGGCTCTGGCTCGCCAGAGCAGCGATGTCACGCTGGCCACGTGACCCAGAAGTGTCTCCGGACAGCGCTGGCCCCTGGCCTCTTGAGTGAGATGGGCGCACAACCCCAGAGTCTGTCAAGACTGGCCCGTATGGGCAGGGGTACCTTTACCTTTACCTTTAATACAGAAGTCTATATGTGATTTTAAGTAACAGCAGTGCAGAAAGGCTCAGAGTATTTGTTGTTGTTGTTTTTATAAATATTTATTAAGATTTTTTGAATACAAATGCAAAAATAGTCAACAATATAGCATATATCATAACATGTTTTCAAAACCTCTTTGGACTCCCTCACATCTCCCGCTCCCACTTACATCGTCTTAAATTTAACCAGCAAATTATCATCTTATTTAAATTCTTTGGTCCCATTCTTTTAAACATAAGCTAATCGTTCTCCAAATGATTTATATTTTCCTCGATCTACTTATCATCCTAATTCCATCTAGTTTAGTGGTGGTCAATTGTTTATGATCTAGCATCCTTCTTAACATTCAACCAAATTACAATACTTTTTTAAATAAATCTTAAATTTCTTCCAGTCTTCTTCAACCTTCTCTTCTCCCAGGTCTCGGATTCTGCCAGTCATCTCGGCTAGTTCCATATAGTCTATCAGCTGCATCTGCCACTCTTCCAGTGTGGGTAGATCTTGGGTTTTCCAGTGCTTAGCGATAAGTATCCTTGCTGCTGTTGTTGCATACATAAAAAATGTTCGGTCCTTCCTTAACACCTTCTGGTCGACAATACCCAAAAGGAAGGCCTCTGGTTTCTTAGTGAAGGTATACTTAAATACCTTTTTCAGCTCATTATATATCATTTCCCAGAAAGCCTTCACTCTAGGGCAAGTCCACCAGAGGTGAAAGAATGTTCCTTCATTTTCTTTACATTTCCAACATTTGTTATCAGACAAATGGTATATTTTGGCAAGTTTAACTGGGGTCATGTACCATCTATATATCATTTTCATTACATTTTCCTTCAAAGCATTACATGCAGTGAAGTTCAACCCAATGGTCCACAACCTTTCCCAGTCCTCAAACATAATGTTGTGCCCAATGTCCTGTGCCCACTTTATCATAGCCGATTTAACCATTTCATCTTGTGTATTCCATTTTAACAGCAAGTTATATATTCTTGAAAGTACCTTAGTCTCAGGGTCTAACAGTTCTGTTTCCAACTTCGATTTCTCCACCTGGAACCCTAACTTTTTGTCATTTTTAAAAACTTCATTAATCTGAGCGTAATGTAACCAGTCTCGCACTTTGTCCTTAATTTTCTCCAAACTCTGCAATTTCTAATTGTCTCCATCTTTTTCTAATATTTCCCAATATTTTGGCCATTTGGCCTCCATATTGGGTCTTTTTCGGGCCTTAGCTTCCAGCGGTGAAAGCCACCTTGGAGTTTTATTTTCCAGTAAGTCTTTGTATTTTGTCCAGACATTAAACACTGCTTTTCTGACAATATGGTTCTTAAAGGCCTTATTGATCTTAACCTTGTCATACCATAAATATGCATGCCAACCAAAAGCATTGTTAAAACCTTCCAAATCCAATACATCAGTGTCCTCGAGAAGTAACCAATCTTTTAGCCAGCAGAAAGCTGCGGCCTCATAGTACAACTTTAGGTCTGGCAGGGCAAAGCCCCCTCTTTCTTTCGCATCAGTTAGTATCTTATACTTGATTCTTGGCTTTTTGCCCTGCCAGACAAACTTAGAAATATCTCTCTGCCACTTCCGGAAGCACTCCGTCTTGTCCACAATCTGTAATGTTTGAAACCAAAACAACATTTTTGGCAATACATTCATCTTGATAGCAGCAATTCGGCCTAACAAAGAAAGTTTCAATTTGTCCAACTATCTAAGTCTCTCTTAATTTCTGACCAACATTTTTCATAATTATCCTTAAAAAGACTCAGATTTTTTGCTGTTATGTTTACCCCTAGGTACTTTACTTTTTTAACCACAGTTAGTTCTGTCTCTCTCTGAAACCGTTCTGACTCTGTATCTGTCAAATTTTTCCCCAGCACTTTAGTTTTCTGTTTGTTTAATTTGAATCCCGCCACCCGACCAAAGTCTTGAATCAATTGTAACACTCTTTTCGTACTAGATTCTGGCTCCTGCAGAGTCAAAACTAGGTCATCTGCAAAAGCTTTAAGTTTGTATTGTTTCGCTCCGACCTGAATTCCTTCCACCAACCGGTCCCCTCTAATCATGTTCAAGAGCACCTCCAGAACCGAAATAAATAACAGAGGGGAAATAGGACAGCCTTGTCGCGTTCCTTTTTCAATTTTAAACTCTTCTGTAACCACATTGTTAACTATCAATTTAGCTTTTTGTTCTGAATATATAGCATCAATCCCATTCTCAAAACCCCGTCCCACTCCCATTTCTTTTAAATTTCCCTTCATAAATTTCCAAGAAATATTATCAAAGGCCTTCTCCGCATCTATAAAAATTAACACTGCTTTTGTATTGATATCTGTTTGCAGAAGTTCCAAAATATCAATAATGTTCCTTGTGTTAGCAAACAAATGTCTACCTGGGAGAAAGCCTGCCTGGTCTTTATGAATTACTTCATTTAATACTTTTTTGAGTCTACTTGCCAAAACGTCTGCGAATATTTTGTAATCCACATTTAGAAGGGAGATGGGACGATAGTTCTTAAGTTGTGTCTTTTCAGCTTTCGATTTTGGTATCAATGTGATGAAAGCTTCTTTCCACGATTCCGGCGCCCTCTTCCCCTCCATGATTTCATTGCTGACCTCCATCAGTGGTTGTATCAGATAGTCTTTTAATGTCTTGTAGTACTTGGAGGTCAGCCCATCTGGCCTTGGGGATTTGCCCAATTGCATGTTCTGAATGGCTTGTTCAATCTCTTGTCGTGTTATTTTGCAATTCAGGGTTGATCTATTTTCTTGTGACAATTTTGTTATTCCATTTTTTTCCAAAAATTGTTTAATCTCGACCTCGTCTTGCAGCCCTTGGGTGTATAATCTTTTGAAGTATCTCTGGAAGCACTTTCTGATCTCCACAGGGTTCTGAATGTTTCTTCCTTCAATTTCTAAATTTGTAACTGTATTTAATTTTTGTCTCCTCTTCAACTGCCAAGCTAGCAGTTTCCCACATTTATTTGCCGATTCAAAGGTTTTTTGTTTCATTAATTTAATCTTCCACTCTATTTCCTGGTTTATCAATTTAGAATATTGTGCTTGATGTAGTTTGATTTCTCTCAGAGTCGGCTGTGACTTCGGATTTAATCTTAACTTCTTCTCCAATTCTTTAATTTTCTCCAAAATCTTATCTTTCCTCTCATTTTGTCTCCTTTTCTTTACAGCATTCTGTTGTATCAAGAACCCCCTCATTACAGCCTTACTTGAGTCCCAGATAATTCTTTTTTCCACCGTAGTGTTCATGTTTATCTCGAAATAGTCCTTCAAGGCTTTTTGGGCCTTCTCAACGATCTCCTGATCTCTAAACAAGTTGTCATTCATCTTCCATCTAAAGGAACCGATTGGTAGTAGTGTCATGTCCATCTTCGTTGCATTATGATCGGAGCAGGTCTTTGGGCAGATTTCCACCTTTCTGACCTTGGGTGCCAGACCTCTAGTTATCCATATTTGGTCGATTCTTGTCCAAGTCAGCTGGGCTTCAGAGAAAAATGTTCCCCAGAGTATTTGTTTTAGGTTAGAAACATCTCATGCTTTTTCTGTAGTCATCTGAGTAAGAGACGATAACTTCCTTGTGTCAGCAAAACAATCTAATTATATCTGTAGGGTTTTCCTTAACCTTCTATTGTTTTAATTAGTTCTACTACACTCCCCTGAGCAACAAACTGTAGCCTAAAGCATTATTTCTCCAGCACACAAGCCTAAATAATAAAACAGAGAATCTGCTAATCAGCTTTATCTCACTGTTCAAACAACTTCCATAGACACTTGCAACTGTTGCAGAAAACCACTTGGAGACTCAATTTAAAGCAGCGGTTTTAGTCTTTAAGGCCCTAATGATTTGGGACACATCTATCTGGAGGGCTGGCATGCACCCAAGGCTGCCTGTGCATTAAGATCAATGTTTGAGGACATGTTCTCTGGCCCATCGCTGAAAAATGCTTGGCTGAAGGCTACTGGGGCAGTCTTGATCAGTGGTGCCCCCATATGTATGGAATACAATCCCCTTCGAAATTCATGTGGCTCCACCATGACTGAGGCTTAAAAAAAACCCAAAACTTTAAAACCATTGTTACTTCAAGCTGTGTTTTACTAACAACTACACTATGGATCAATTTGGCTGTTTATTTTAATGGGTGTATATGTTTAGATTCACAATTCTATATGTTGTTGTTCTATTCTAGAATTAGACACTGATTTCACAGCTACTGTGCGCTGAAAGGTGGGTTAGAAACCTTTTAAAGAAATATTTGCATTTTCCTAGTGTCCCAATCATAAGAATCTTTGGTTGGAAGTGGGGGGATCTTACCATGTGTGAGAGGGAGGCCAATGCACAAAGTTGCTCACTTCATCTCCTGCTACTATGCCCAGAAGTCACCACCCTGAATATACCAGTCAGTCTGTGCATCATCTGGAGATCTTTCACGTGACTTTCACAAGTTGTTCTGTGTTTACTATCAAGAGTGAAGTTTTCCTTTCATTCTCTGCACAAACACAAGTAAATAGTCAATAAGGTTTCAATACTGTGTTATTAGAACACAATTATTTCCCCCTTTGCTTGTGCAGACAAGCTCTGTCAAGCATTTTACTAGTGCATGACATATTTGAAAGGTTGAAATGAAAAGTTGAAATGAGAACATGCATATTATTCACTGCAATTTGGCTGTTCAATTCAGGAAAGTATGTGTCATGTCAGGAAGTACAGCAAAAAATAATGATAAGAAAGAAAGGTGGGCTGCATGTATGACACTGAGGGTTGTTGTTTTTAACCCTACATGTCTTCTCATCAACTCACCTAAGCAATCTAAATAATTTACCTCAAACAAAATGTCAATGACTTGAAGCCTTGAGACTCAAATTCAATATGAAGCGTGAAACCTTCAGGAATGTTTTCCAGAGTTTTACATCTATATTAGGAGTTTTGCTCAAGAGCTCTTAAGTAAAATATTCCTTTGTCACCAGGGTGGATTAATTAAGATGCTGCATTTAAAATGTGGCAGACTTTTAGTTGTCTTGTGCAAAAAAATCCATTAACACTTCTTGGCTATATCATAGTTTTAAATTGTGTGCTTTCAGGAAAGGAAACAGTGAGTCATTCAGTCCAGACACCTATTTATACCAATTTGTGCTCACAGACTCATGATTCAGAGGGGAAATTTTCTGCATTTTAGTCCCACTTTTCCTCCAAGTAAGTTTGGCATAACATGGCACCCCTATTTTATCTTCAGGACAACCTCATGAGGTAGATCAAGCTGAAAGAGGTCGATTGGTATTAGGTCTAGTGAACTTCACAGCTGTGTGGGGATTTGGACCCAGGTCTAGCCAGGTTATTCATTTCAGTAGAAAATGCCAACCTCCACATGCAATACATAGTAAACAGAGAAAAATTCCCTTTGCTTTAATGAACAATGAAGATATTATGGGTGGAGAAACTCTCGGTGAGTATAAAAGCTCCTGCTGTAGTAGTGAAATAGGCTGTATGATGGCACACTGCACTGACAAAAATATCTAGGAAAGTAAAGAATAAGAACAACAAAAGTTGACTTCTTCAAAGGTAGGGGCAAAGCAAACCTTTTAAGAGGAACATCACTGGCTTCAAAACATGCACATTTTTTTCCATCCTGTGTGAGCTCCAAAATAGGCAGTTCTGAAAGCTTTCAGCATGGTTCACGTGGAAAAAGAGAGAAATCAGCTGTGGTGGGCACCTATTAACTAGTACTTGTCACATTTTCATAGATTTTGCTGAATCTCTAACTCCGTTTTGCAATTAAAAATAAAAGTCAAACAGTCTGCCTGATACATCATAGTAGTCAAAAGATTGTGAGGTGATACTCCACATTGGCACTAGAAGCAGCATTTGACAACAATGTGCAAGTTTATAACATCAGTTGCAAAGCTGGCATCATCCTGTGAAACATCCTGTTTAGCATATAGATATATTAATATAGATCTATTTAAAATTTACAAGAGAGAGAGCAGGAGTCACAACTCTCCTGAAATTTATTTATGTTGCCAGTTTCCCTGTTCAAATTGCTGCACAGGCCTCAAATCACTCTGCTTTTCAGTCGCATGACTTGGCAACCAGGCATAGAATATTGTTTTAAAAGCTTGTTTTCCCTCTGCCAGGCTTACGCATAGCAGTAGCAGTGCCACTGCTGAATGGGGTTTAGATGTGGTGTAACATGGGGCTCTTTAACTTTCACCAACTTGCTTTACACCAGCTTATTCCCTAAAATGATAACACTTGTATTTACCAAATCAAGATTCAACATTCCATGGACTGATCATCTGCATCATCTTCATGTCTTCTACTTCACCATCTTCTTCATAAGAGTCCAGATACAGTGGTGCCCCGCAAGACGAATGCCTTGCAAGATGGAAAACCCGCTAGACGAAAGGGTTTTCCGTTCCTGCGGGGTTTTTTCCCTCCCCCCCCCCTTTTCCTAAGCCCTAAGCTGCTTATCAGCAGATCCGCTGATAAGCCGCTTATCAGCTGATCCGCTAAAAGCCGCTAAACCGCTAATAGCGCTAATCCGCTAAGCTGTCAATGGGCTTGCTTCGCAAGACGAAAAAACCGCTATACGAAGAGCCTCACGGAACGGATTAATTTCGTCTTGCGAGGCACCACTGTATAATGTAGAACATGAATATATCCTTGATCAAGTGCCAGGCTCATAACCACAACTCTTTCTTTTCTTCTCTTGCATATTAGCCACTGCCAGTTTAGTCTGAATGGTGCAGCAACTTAAAGAGAAACTGCAACGACTTCTGGCAACATTAACAACTGTATGGATTTCCAATTGGAACAAATCCTTAGGGAAACATGTATCATTTAGCAATTTCCTTGGCATTAATCCACACTCTTTCCTGGATATTTCTTCCTTCAAAATATAAGCAGTTCTTCATGATGCAGGAGAGTAAAAAATGATGCTAGACAGGCAAGGCCTGTCCTATCAAGACATGGAAACTTGATGGTTAATAGCTAATCCAGTCTGGCTTAATGTGAGGCTCTTTCTGTATCCGAACTAAAGAATATGCAGCAGTGTTGGCTTCGCAGAGTAAGAAGCGTGGAACAAGTGAGCTGATAGCTTTTCTTGGACCAATTAGCCTGAAGTTAGCTCAAGTCTCTGGATTCTTTTCATACATCAAAGAATATTCATGTAAAAGAATATACTGTGAAGCTGTGACGCTCTGTTTAAAACTTGTGCTAAATAAGTCCTCTGACTGAGTTTTTAAAAGGTTTCATAGAACTTACTAGATCAGTATCTTGACTATGCAATGATCTGAATTTGTCAAAAGCTTTTCTTCTTCTGGATCTTGACAAGAGCTCCTCTTTGAAGCCCACTGGTCTAGCAGATCAACAAAGAAGAATCCACAATTCCAGTTCATGTTTATATATATTCCAACTCCATTATTGCTGTGTGAGATTGTTTCTTGCAAGCTGTGTGTTGGCATTTTCCCCATAGTGTCACACTGAGTGTGCCATTCTTTTCATAAAGCACCAAGCAATAGTGTGATAAGCAGGGTTGCCCCATAATATTTTAATGCTGGAGGTGAATCAGAAAATGCCACCCCCAGGAATTGGAGAGAGAGAGAGAGAGAGAGAGAGAGAGAGGGAAAAGTCACTCTTCTCCTTTGCCTCCTGCCTTCTCTGCAGCTCCACCAGCAATAAACAGGAGCAGCAGCAGCAGGCAAACCTATCACCTTGCTCTTGGTGAGAACAACGCTACGGTCTGGCACAGTCCAGCCGGTGGCCAAGGGTGGCAGGAGGGGGGATAGCTGGTGACTGGAAGTGGCCTGGGGAGCTGCCAGGCTGGAGCCCTGCCCAGTTGGGTAACAGTGAGATCCTCATGGCGCTGCATCCACAGCTGAAGGAGCAACAGCAAAGGTGCATAAGGATGCCCCTCTTTTTCCTTTCCAAATCTGCCACCCTTCCCAGCTCTCCCTAGCCTGCTGTTTAAGGCAACTGCCTCAGTCAGGCTAATGGCAGGGCTGGCCCTGGTGATGAGACAGTGTTTAAACGTTTGGGACATGCAACCTTCATAGGGAATTTATTCATATGATCAGCAAGATCAGGCATTGTGACGGCAAAGGAAGTTTGGCTGGTAGATTTACAGTGAAATCCTGTACGTGTTTACTCAGAAATAAGATCCATTCATTTCAATGGTCACTTACCCGGTACCTGGATGGGCGGAGGTTGCGACCCAATGCTGAAGCTTGTGGGCATTGGTCCTTTCCCCTGGGTTCCCGCCAGACCCCATTTTGAATTCTGGCCAATCTGCAGTGGCTAGGGGGTGGGCAGGGAGTGGACTGTGCATCAGCAGTCTTCAGCGGTCCACTCCCTCGGCATTTAAGTGGGCCAGCGCCGCCCAAAGCTTTAGCACTTGCAAAAGATTCACTATTAAGTACAGCAATTGCTGTATGAACATCCCTATTGCATGCAGACCAACATATGTGGAAAGTCTGGGTGCCCTAATTCCACATGGAGCCAGTAAGTGCATTCACACCGACTGTTTCCCAGGTTGTAGCATGTGCCACACCAATTCTGTGGACAGCTTGTTGTGCATTCTCTCTTTGCCTACAAGCTATGGTATGAATTCTCACCACACATAGTAAAACCCCTGGGTGGTATTAATCTAAATTTTACTCAGAATAGACCCATAGAAGTCAATGAACATGACCAACCTAGGCCCATTAACTTCAGTGTGTCTACTCTGTGCAAAACGTAGTTGAATACCACCCCTTAGGTGACAATCATTAATCATTCCATCAGCAAAAGCATTGCAGCTTGCCAGCTGGAATGAATCCCCCCCCCCCAATTCTGGGGGTTCTTGCCATCCTCCTGAGCCAATTTGAGGGGATGCAGAGAGGGCAAGCCCCATTGCACTAGTGGAAATCCTTCCATGGGCTTTCACTAGCTGGACTCATTAGCTGAATTGCCCATTACTATTATACTATGTGATGTTTCACTGCTTTAAACCTATCCCACACTTTCATTTGAGGAGAGTAGCTTTGCACCATCCCATTTAACATGTGAATCCTCCTCCACTCTTTTCAGACTAACCATGTTCAGTTTTCAGAGTGAAAATTTCCATGCGTACCTCCACATCCAAGAGATGCATTGCCTGGGAAGACTTTTATTGAATCTGTTGTGATCAAAACAAATGATCTGCTATCTACTACCTTTACATTTACTGACTTTTTACATTCAATACTAATTTTATTACAAAAGTACTCAGTTGTGAAATATGCAGTCTCTTTAAGTGCTTTTCACTGTACAATTTATATTATGCAAATGTGTTAAACATTTCAGTTAGCATTACTATTATAGCTTGACATTTGTTTTGCCTTTGAATAATGTTAGTGCTTTATCTGGAACTTCAGAGACACTTACATTGTTTGCAGCCTTTAAGCTACACAGTCCAAAGTAGTTTTACATATTATGATCAAACCCATTATAAGCTGGAGAATGACCTGGCGCTTGACTTCTCACTTGGATTTTTCACTGTAGGAAAAGGCAAACGTTGAACTCCTTGACACTTGCAACTGATTAACAGATGTGGGGTAGATATAAATGGCATTTCAATTGATGAATATCCAGCTAATCTACTACTGTGATCTGTATTATTGATCGATAGATTGGAAATATTTATGCTCTGCCTTTCAACAAATCATTTTCAAGGTAGCTTACGACATAGGGAAGCTATTCAGAAATCTACATGGTGCTCTTGTTGCTCTGAATGGAGGCAGAAACCAATGTTTCCTTCCCCTCCTTCTTCACTCCTAGGGCAGCTAGTAGTTAGAGTCCTTTCTCTGAATCTCCTCCTCCTATGGCTGGAGATGAACTAGTCTTCTCATTGCTGTATTATTTGTGGGAGAGGCGGATGGAATGCAACCAGAATGTATTTCCTTTAATTTCTATATAATGTGTGCCACAAACCTCACAATCCAATGCATGTTTATTCAGAAGGTATAATGTAGCCTTGTTAACAGATTTAGGTTAACAGCCAGATTTAGGGCAGTGCAGGAAATATTTGAAAAATGAATATCTTTTTTTCTCTCAGAATGATGAATGAAATATTTTAAAGGAATTTTTTAAACTAGTATTCTTGCATTAAATTCACATTGCTACAAATTCCTTAGATGCAATATGCAAAAGTATAGTGATCATAGTATTGCTTCTGTGTTTGGTTATTAAACAAACAACACTTAAGTCTTGATGGTGGAAAAGCACTTTCAGATCTTTAGAGTGCAATCTCAGAGTCTTTCAAGCATGTTGTATAAGCTCTGTAGTGTAAGCTTTGAAACAAACTCTAGCTCCTGTTGCTTCTCACTTGACTCAGATTCTTCCATCTTCTGCAATCAAGTGAAATGAACAACAAGTGCAATTGTTGAACGGTTTTTTTCCCCCCTTTTCATGTAAACAATCAATTTTCTGAAGTCCATGAAGCTCAAGTGAAGGTTCAGAATCTGAAACTAATGATCTTTCAGACACTAGCTGCAATTACAAAAATAATTGAGCAGAGCAATCTGAAAAGCAGGGAGCCGTGGAATAGTGAATAATCTTAGTTTGCAGGGTAGATAGAGAGACTGATAGTGTTGGATGTCTTTTTTGTTTCAGCTGTTTTTGAAACCATTCGTTTCAGTGGGAGGAATTAGCTAAGTGTGCTTCAGGCTGGTATTGTTTATGGCCCATTCCTGAGGCCTCTGAGAAGAATGGAGAGATTTTGGATCCAGCAAATCGTAGGCTGCCTGACCTATCCCAGAACACTTCATTTTGGAGCCTACCACTGGCAGAAACACTGTGAACAGCCCTTTACTCTGCCATACATAAAGAGAAACAGTTGCTTCAGATGCCTTTTCTCTTTGCCCAGGCTCTCTTTGACCCTATTTGGAGCCTGCTTTATGTGTCTGAATTCACAGGATTCCTGTTTCATTTGTTTTTCTATTCTTTTAGATGCTTCTATGGTGAAGCTTTATCGGTTTTAGGTTGTATTTTTGTTTTAATGATAATATTTGTTGTACTATATGCTGCTTACAGATTTTTAAATATTAGGCAGATTATAAATGCTTTTAAATAAATACATGTATAGAATTGCACTATAGGCACTGCAATGACTGCTTTAAGCACCTTTTCCTAAGGGCCAATTCATGAAACTACGGTGGTAAGCCCTTGAAAATCCTGCAGAACATACAATGAAGCTTTTTATATGCTACTGAAAGTATTAATTTCTAAAATTTTGTTACAGCATGCAGAAAAAGCTTTGAACTTCACAGAGTAGGACCTGCATACAACCAGCTAACTGCAGACACAGAGTCAACATTTCTAAGTTGTTTTACAGTGCTGCCCATATGTTTAGCAGTGGTGAGAACCTTCCCAAAGTACAACGTCAATTGATTTTAAGTGGCTTTGGCCAAGTAAATGCCATGTGATTAATCCAACAGTTCAAGTTCTTCTGAACATTCACAGAACAAATGGCAAAGCCAGACTTCCTTCCTAAGAATCAGTATGTGTTAATGGTGGATAACCTGCCTGTATCCCCATGGAAAAAAACAAGCCACTCAAGTAAAATCAGTCTTCTTTTACATAGAACAAACTAGTTGAGCAGTGTTAAAAGCTGGGTATTGATTTGTGCCCAGACTGAAAGTCATGCGCTGATGTAAATGAAAATGTGTCAAGAGTCAATATTGATTTTTTTTTAAGCTAGGTTGTCCCCTGGGAAATACTGCCAGACATACTACTATGCTTGTCAGTGAGTGAAATAAGACCCTTTTCCACAAGGCTACACATGTCCAAGCATCAAATTTCCTCTTTTTACTAAAGTAAAGTGGACACAGTGCTTAGCATCAACAGCTCGTACTGTGAGAAAAGAGTTTGGTGAAAAGGAAAGGGGATAATAAAATTCTGAAGGGGATAAAGGGCTATTGAAAAATCTGGAGACACCCTATAAATACATGTGAAAAGTACAATTTTGTTTTATGGTGAGAATTAGCACCTAAAAGCTACCAGAGAACTTTATGAAGTTTTCAGGCACAAGAAAAATGTGGACTACTGTACTAAATACAGTAGTAAATACCTGATACCTGTTGGATAGTTGATCTTAATAACACCTGGAGAATATCTAGAGAATGGTGGGAAGAGACACGACACAGTGCTACTGCTAAAGCTTAGGAGGTTTTGCCATTTAAGCTACATCAGTGAGAAGTCTCTTGGGTAGATGTGGAATATGTGAACAAATCCTGAGTTCCCCATAGGAACTCATGATACAATTCTTTAACATCTACTCAGAAGTAAGTCCTGTGAAATTCGGTGGTGTTTACTACCAGATATAGGTGGATATAGGATTATGGCCTGAATCACATTGATAAATAACAACAAAGATTCAATGTGAACTCTTTTTAGATGAGTAACAGACAGCTAACAATGCACTTCTATATGTATAGTCTCTGAAATCAGTTGCATTAGCACATGGTTGTGCAACATGTGCCAAGCATGTACAAGAACTTATCCTTCTTCCAACAACATTTCCCCATAGCCCTCAGTAACAGCCTGTGCAATTTCCAAGTAAAGACTCAGAGATGTTAATAATACCTACTTTTGCTCTTCTATTCAAGAATACATTGAAAATGTATTGTTGCATGACTTAAAGTATCTACACTGTACAGTAAAAAAGTCAGATTGCTTTTTCCCTAAATAATATTTGATATTGCTGGTTTGGTGTACTCTTTCTACTCAGAAAAGCTCTTGCATCAGGGAGAATGTGGCTCCAACAAGAAAAACGAATTCTAAAATTCTTACCAGTCAATGGTTTAAAAAGGTGCACATCTCAGATGTACCAACCTATCCAGAGGTGGGTTTAGGATATCACAACCAGTTGGGTCGCACTAGGCACCAGTACTACAGAGGGCACAGGAGCAATGATCTAGAATGGAGCACAAGAGGCAGGAGGTGCCAAATTTTAGTGTCACACAGGGAGCCATTAAAATCTGTGAGCCCAAAGCCTGCCACTCTGCCTTCTTTGAAATCAGCAAGGTGGGAAAGAGCACTTTGGTCGTGGCACTGTAACAAAAGGAGAAATAAGACGATCAAATAGCACTGAGAATTGGTACAGATAGAATTGGTATAAATAGTTACAACACTGACTTTGCCTCTTCTTCTGCTGATATGTGCTATGTAGCCTGGGGGATAACATGGTCTATTATTGGACATGAGGTTGAAGACTGCATCGCTGTAATGGGGCAATTAACTCTAACACTCAGCAACTCTTGATCTGCAGAATTTTGTTTTAAGATTACAATGATGAGGTGAAGATTAACACTTCTGGGTGTTGTGGGACTGATGAGACATGACTTATTAATCCTCCAAGAAAAGCTTAATTGGACGCTAGAGTAACCTTGCTTCATTGTTACACACCACCAATCCCTGGGAGATTGAAGTAGTTGGGGGTATATGATAGCAAACGTTTTTGTAATTAGGCACACAAAGACTAATAATTCTCCTCTTTAGGAAAAGCATATGTCATTCTCTTCGGTTATCACCCAGAGTTTTGAATTAAATGGAAGCCAATCCTAAAAGCCATTAGGCTCTGTCAAGATCTATAAAACAGGAAGGCTCTTTGTGAGAACCAGCCCCCTATCTTTTCAAGAGAATTCCTTCCAAGTGCTGGCCAACCAATAGCGAGGTCTATTCTAGTTAGCTAATTAACAGTCCAATTTGCTTTTAGTGTGTTGCTCGTTCTTTCATCAGGCTCTCTTGCATTTAGCCATAAAAAGGGTTTTGCAACAGAGCTGAAAACGTTTCCAAAATAGTATATTGAAAATATTTCTGCTGGGAAGAAAAGCTTCATGGGCAAGGAATCATGGGGAAATGAATTAAGTATTTGCTTTTGACATGAGAAAGCTGGAACAATCTTCTGTTAAATTCACTAAGCGACCTTCTGCCAGTGCAGACATGTTCAGTGAATACTTAGAGGGAAGGAACAAGGATCTCACCATGTTCACTCCTAACTCTGTTAAGACTTTTGAATAAACATACACTTTGGGAATGGAGGCAGCAGACATGTTCCTGATTTCCCACAACCATTTCACATTCATCGAGGGTCTACCCCCACCATTCTTGTACAACTTCATGTGACATAAAATATGTGAAATAAACTATGTCACATGAAGTGATATTGGGGATTTCAAAAAAATCAAAACCAAGCAAGCCCTTTCTGGTCTGATCTGGAGCAGAATGATGTGAGACAAAGTTTAATCTTTCTTCCCTGCCATGACCTAGGGGTTCAGGGATGGGGATTATCCCCCATTCAACAAATACTGACAATAAAAGAGCAACAACTCACCAATGGGAATTGGTTTTCCTTTTGCAACTTACAGTTTAGGGCGAAACTTTTCAGTATCATGCTGATAGTAATGTGCAGTAGGGCCTTTAGTGTTCTGAAGAGTTAGACTAATAAAATTTTAGAGTTGAAAGGAACCTCAAATGTCATCCAGTCCAAATCCTTCAATGCAGGAATCTCAACACGCAGTCCTCCATCCAATTTGAAACCATACCATACCCTACATATGCAAAACTAAACAGGTTCTGGTAGAGTTGTTAAGAGGATAAATACAATTGCGTGACTAGGCAGCAACCGCCCTGGCCCCCAAATACAATTGTAATTATTTCTCAATTGGAATAAGACTTTTCACTGTACAGAGTGTGTTTTTACAATTGCTTTTCTATTTATTCTCAAACATCACTGTGAACTAAGAGAGACTGAGAGGCTGTGATTTATTCAAGATCACCCAGTGACATTAAAGCTAAGAAAGGTTTCAATCCAGGGTCATTTGTATCCCAACTCAGCATTCTGCTCACCATACCACCCTGACTCACAATAAATTTGATCAACTATATGAAGCATTTTATACAATACAGAAATTGTTGGCAGCTTTCCTTAAAGTTGTTTTCAGCTATAGCATTGGAGAGACTTGTATTTATCCATGTCCTTTACTGCAAGGGAAACGAGAAATTATAATGATGGGATCATTAAAGATTTTAGAATAGTGAAGAGCTTGTGAAATAACTTAGCATGCTCATTAGGGACTTGGAGTAATCCTTTGAGAAGAAAAAGCCTTCCTACTATATTTATTTACTCTGCTATGCAAAGGATGTTTTGAGTCAATTGGGATAATCATTGTCAGAATTTTATGTGATTACAAAGCAAACTAATAAGCCATGCCTGTAAAATTATGTCACTCATATCTAAATATCAACAGGAAAGGTACTTCCATATGTAGATGCAGAGTTTCCAAATGTAGATGTTCAGTGTGATGCAAACAGCATGCATTATATCTGTTACTGATTTTAGCACTGATGCTAGCTGATGGTCCCAATTCAAGATGAATTGCATTTAACAGGGCAGTTCTTTGCATGACTTTTCAGGAGTCTTCCTTTAGTTCAAGTGAGTTACTCTTAGGTAAGGACAAATAGGGTTGTTGCCCAAATCCCACTGAAATCAATGGAACCATTTGCCACAACTCGTTTAAAACCATGGATTCTAGTGGGACTTAAGTCCAACTACTTTATCTGGGACGCAGGTGGCGCTGTGGGTTAAAGCCTCAGCGCCTAGGACTTGCCGATCGAAAGGTCGGCGGTTCGAATCCCTGCGGCGGGGTGCGCTCCCGCTGCTCGGTCCCAGCGCCTGCCAACCTAGCAGTTCGAAAGCACCTCCGGGTACAAGTAGATAAATAGGGACCGCTTACCAGCGGGAAGGTAAACGGCGTTTCCGTGTGCAGCTCTGGCTCGCCAGATGCAGCTTCGTCACGCTGGCCACGTGACCCGGAAGTGTCTCCGGACAGCGCTGGCCCCCGGCCTCTTAAGTGAGATGGGCGCACAACCCCAGAGTCTGTCAAGACTGGCCCGTACGGGCAGGGGTACCTTTACCTTTACCTTACTTTATCTGCATGGGGGCTAGCGTCTTGCATGAAGCTTGACTACTTACGGCATTAAAGTAAAAGAAAACTCACTTTTTTTAGTGGATAATGCTTATTTTTAATTGCTAAATTTGTGAGTTTCAAATGTAGGGCACAGGAAACTGTGTAGGGAAGGCACACAGTAGACAAATAAGTTTCCAGACTGTCACTATTTTCAAGTGGGATTTGGTCACATACTGGCAAATTCAGCTTGCACAGTTATAGTTGATTGGAAGGCCTTGTGCAACAAACCTCCTTTCCCAAAAGATTCCCGAGTCCAATGCCACTTGCTTTGATGCAACATAGTCTAGCATCCCTGTAAACAAAATGGATACTCATTAAATTGCCAGCATCGTCTAATCTCCCTGAAAACAGTAAAGATGAACAGGTAGTCTGGAAGTGACATTGGTTGTGAATGGTAGCTCCAAAGATTTGCTTGCACAAGGATGTCCTTAATTTTCACTGAACCCTTCTAACTGCAGTCGCCAGCATTACATCCCAAATCATTCCCGAGAATCCTATAAGAAGGCAACAGGCTGCAGCATGAGGGTGGGAAGAAATTCCTGTCCTGCCAGCAGGCCTCCACACATGGTTCTATGGATCAAACCCATTCTGGGGTCCTCTTGTCATATCTTTGCTTAGCCATAACCGAGCAGGCACAGTTTGTAGAAAAGACAAGCCCCTACGGTAGGACCCAACAGTTTAAAAATGACCTAGAGTACTAAGGACATTGGAAATGTAAGTTATGTTGACTTTGACTGTGCTATTCTGTAAGGTAGTTTGGGCAGTGGGGTATGGGGAGAGACAGAGAGAGAGAGAATGAATTACACTCTCACTGCGAATTTCAATCAGATCTGTCATCATACACTGAAAACAGCTATTCCGGTTGGGCTCAGTTCAGTGCATTCCTAGTCCCAGCTGAGGATTCAGCGCAATCAGTTGCAGTAGCTGGCAGGGAGAGGCAGTTGTGGTCAATTCTTCTTGGCAGTGAGACAGCAGTCTTATCCCCAAGGAGAGGAAGGAAATCGGAGTTGAATGATTTGGGGCTGCCCAGGCAGATATGCAACCTATACACAGAAGAGCAATATGCAGGAGGAAGTCATTCAGCTATCTCAAATTCCTTTAACTTCACACTGATACAGGCAGCACGAAAGCAACAAGCATCTAGGAAACCTATAGGAACACATATTAAAGTAGCATATCATGTGCACACTGGAATTCAAATACTGAATAAGTCCACTTATCCATATTTTGGTCTAAAGCATGAGTGTGGAGTGACCTCTCTTTGCTGAAAGCTGGCTCAATTGCATTATCATCTGTTTGTTCAAAGGCTAAGCTAAACAGCTGTTCTCCTTATGTAATTTTTACATCCAACCCTGTACACAGAAAAGGAACAATGGCAATTTCATTGTGGCCAACCTTTTTGTAAGTGCTTTACTGCAACGTTAAAACTAAGAGATGCACAAAAGTGCAAGCGATTTAACAATTAAGTTTATATATCAAATGCTGCTGGGCAAAACATTTTAGTCACTGGCATTCTCATAATGGTAAAAGCTCACTAATTCAGAATGCCTGCATTCAGATCCTTCTTGGTTTGTGCTGAAAGCATTAATGAATTAATTGCTCCCATTATTAGTTAAACATGGTACAGGTTTTAAAGTACACATTTTAACTAGATCTTAATTGGCACTCTGCTAAAAAGGACAGCTCCAGTCAGTAATGCAACAAGGCTGAAAATATGCATCTCCTGACTTAAACAATGAACTCAAGATTCCCCTGCCCCCAATAAATTGTGTAACTCAGTTAAAGGTAGCTTAACCATGAAATATCATTTGTTTACAGTAATTTAGTATTTCTTTAAATTCATTTAAAGCAAGAAAATGAAATGCTATGAACTGTAATTAGCAGGCTGTGCTATTTCTCAAGTTTTTATTATCTGATTATAGATAACAGATTGTGATCAAGAGGGATTAGACCCAGATTGTCTAGGCATGCACCTATATTTTTCTGTGTAATTTCTTCTCAGGAGCTGTTAGCATGAAATTTCCACTACTACTTAAACTTTGCTGAGTTTACACATTTGGAGATTTGATGTGATGGCAGGGATTGCTAAAAGAGAAACTGCTGCTGGTATATGTACAGTGAGTGATATCCAGTGGTAGTCATACACAGAGTAAGTCCACTGAAATCAATATACCTCAGTCAATGCTCTCCATTACTGTAAAATTAAGACAATGGGCAGGGCTGGATTAACCATTAAGCAAAATAAGCATGTGCTCAGGGCATCAAAGGAAAGAGGGCACCACAGAAATGTTCCGTCACCTGGTTTTTAACATTAAAGGTCACAAATTGTTCAGCTGAGCATTAATTTTCGCAGTTGAAGGGTATATGAAAAACCCCAACAGAACAAGTGTGCAACAAGGCAGGGTAGCCTGGATACCTTATCTCCACTAAATATAGAAGGAGATGTGCTATGTAAGATTAGCTTTGAGGATCTGAACAAAGACTTTGCAATTACAAAATGTTGGATAAAATTTGTCCAGTGAAGTATACAAATATAAACATTATTTACCAACTTACTGTAGGTTTTGTTTTACTTCAAAAAACAAAATTTTATTTACAGTTTATTATTGTTTCTATTAGTTATATATGAGGGCACCAAAATCTTTTATTTAGGGCTTCAAAAGGTCTTAATTTGGCCCTGACACTGGAGAATATGGTTTTCACTTTTGAAGTTTGTAGCCCTTGTCCTACCTGCTTATATGATAATGATAATTAAATGTGTGTTGTGCCAGTGTGAACTCCAGTGCATGAAGCTGGACTTGTGTGTCAGGCTGTGTGCATTCTCACTAGCCAATGTAATAATGTTGAGGAAAGCATGAAAAGAAGAGAGTTGAGGTCAGAAGAACATAGGTACTGTGAATTGAACAACTGTGCATAACATCCTGCACCACAGATCGGCATGAGTGTGGGAGGAACCCTAGGTAATTGATAGAGCAGAATGCATTGAAAAGAGAAGGTGATAGGTTCAATTCTTGACATTTTCAGTTAAGATGGCCACATGTAGTTGTTGTTGTTGTTAATTGCTTTTCACCTTAGTCTCGAGGTGATTAACAAACATAGCAGCAGGGGATGTAAAAGACCTCTGCCTTAGAGCCTAAACAGCCACTGTCAATTAGAGCAGATAATACTTGATTATATGAACAAATAGCAGGAACTTTAGAAGCCGCCTTAAATATAGTGAGAGCAGTGATCTATATAGTGCAGAACTGTCTACAGTGATTGACAGCAACTTTCTAGGATTTCAGACAGGGGTCTTTTGCAGTCCTACCTAGAAGTGATGGAGATTGAACCTGAGAGCTTTTGCATGCAAAGCAGATGCTCTAGCACTGAGCTACATCCCTGCTCCTACTCTGATTTGTTATAAGGCAGCTTCCTTCATGTTGCTTTGTTGGCTCCCAATGTATGTTTTGAGCTAATTGGTCCAGGGTCAACCCACAGATCATGCTATTCATGGTCACTTTCAATATTTCCCACCCCAAACCATCTGTTTCTACTCTTGTTAATGACTTTAGATTGGGATGTGCCAGAGACAAGAATAGGAACTAATGTCTCGCATCTGACATTTGTCGAGGAGTAAACAAATCACTTCAGTTGTCAGCTGCGAACTGGGTTGGATCTCTCTTGAAACAAATGCCAGCATCTTCATGTGCAAAATAAAAGGCTTTTTTGATCTCCAGAGGCCTTTTGGTAGCCAGCACTTACTTCAGTGTCAGTGACCAGGCAGAGCAAAGGGCAGAAGGATGAGACAAGCGCAGCAAGGGACTAACAGGAGAGGAAGTCAACCAGAAAAAAACAGAATTTTCTCAGGCATATATTTTATTTATTGGGAGAGAACTGACTAGGTGGTTCTTTCACATTTCTCAAGGTGAGGTAATTGAGAAGCAGGGCCATGCACAAACTGCTGGGACACTCCTAATGGAACTGCATTGGAATTACTTTCAAGGAGATTGTCTTAAACTGTTTGATAGCTGAAACTACTCTGGAATTGGTAGAACAGCGTATAATTCACTGGGGCTCTAATGACAATTTTATGATGTGGTGTTGGGGGGAGCAAAAACCTTTTATCCCCTTCTTTAGAAGAAAAGGCAGTATTTCTTATATAAACATATACTTACATATTCCACTGAAATGGCAGGATTAAAAGAATAATTAGAATTCTGGGTCACAGTGGTATTCTGTTCACATCTCAGCCCTTAACAATCTGTTAAATGAGAGAGCTTAACAGAGGCAGGATTAACTGACTTTCTTTTAAGTTTGGTAATTGCAAATGCAAAATGAACATCATTCTGCCGACATGGTGCCAGAGGACAGCTCAAGCTGACGAAAGAGTGGTGAGCTATGATAAATAATGTATGCCCAATATCAAAAGCTGAATGAGATACAGAAATGGAGAACCCATTTCAAAATTTGGAATTTGCTCAAAGCATTTCCTGCAGTGATTCTCAAGAGGATGAGCACAGATCAGTAATAAGCTCTATAGCTGTGTATAATTTATAAACTTACACTCTTTTTATTCACAACAATTCTTATGTTATGCTTAAAGAAGGAAACAAAGAGAGAAAACAGTAAGAGCCACTTGATAAATCTGAATGAGATGGTTTTCTTTTCACTTCGACTTTTGCACTATAGGGTGTCAGTTCTGTCTAGAACCCCCATACATTCCAAATGTTAAACCCAACAAATGGACAGGAGAAAAGAACACTTCATTCTTATGTGACTGGTTTTTCTAGAGCTTTTTTTTTAAAAAAGAAGAGCTATCCTGTATATTTCTAACAAGTGATATTTAAGCGATTCCTGTAAAAGGATTGTCTACTGCTATATTTGCATAATAAGACTGTTCCATGATCATCCCATGACATCACAGCAGCTCAGGCTATGTTGGATGATGCAACAAACCATTTGATAAAATGAAGCCAGAGGGATTTTTGCTAATAAATATTGCTAGGGAGCTGTCAACGGCTGTGGGGTGCACAACTCAGGTCTTACTGCTTCTTTCCGGTTCCTGTGATTTATTTGGCAAATTGGCAGAACCACTTTTTCTTCTGCTTCAATTTCACATCTTATCCCTATCTAGTCAACCACCTAAGGCTATCCGTCTCCCTAGAGGTACCTGCTTGAAGAGCCAACAGACTAAAACTGCCATCCAATAACATCACGGTTTGCAGCTCCAAGACAGAATACCAAGCATTTCAAATTATTCATAAGCATGAGGAATAGAGTCCTTGCACTTGCTTGCTTGTTTGCTTGCTTGCTTGCAGTCCCTGCTGCTGACTGTGCTACTCATGAACCTGCCCCCTGGACTTTGTGACCCTCCTGCTCCTAAATGTGAACCTTTGGATCCCAACTGTCAACTTCTCCCTCTTCTTGCCTGTCATCCTGCTACCCTGATAGCTCAGAGACTCTTCAGATTGATGTAGAGGATCGTGACTTCCTCAGATAGCCACAGTATTAGCAGGCAGTTATTTATGGAATAGTTTTAAGGACATAAACATATTTTGAACAGTACAAAACTTCTTAGTTCATTTAAAATAGATGCTGTGGAGAGGGAAAATTGCACCAGTTTCTGAATACCAGTTTCTGAAAAACGACTTGTCGAAGAGCCAGACCATGAAAGCAGGTGGGAAGTGGGAAGGCAACATTAGTTGATGGTCCAGGAAATTTTCAGCACAGCAATAGAGGTTTGTGGGGTGGACCAGGCAAAGCAACATTGCTGACCTGCCTTCCAAACCTCAAACATTGCTGTCAGTTCCTGAGGAGAGTGGTGAGGTGCCGGGAGTTCAGCACAGTACAGCTGTGGTGGCAGGAGTGTCTGACTGGCTCTGCTGCCATGCTCCTTTTGCTCTCAGGAACAGACAGTGATGCTCAGTGTTCAGAATGCAGGTGAGCGATGCCCTTTCTCCCTGTGCCAACCCAGCAATACTAGTCTTTATTGCTCTACTCTGTTAATTCTCTTATTTCATGAGAACATTCCTTCTGAAAATAAGAGCTTAGATTTCTGCTACTAAACATCCCATATGCTTGAAATTCTTATACAGATGGCAAGTCCTCTTGTTTGGTCCCTTCTAGGACCATGCAATGTGACCATTTGTGTGCTGACAAAGTAATATCAGGAGAATCCACATAGCTATTGCTGCAGTTGTAATGTAGCATTAAAACACATTTCCAGCATGAATGATTTTGGTGTTAGCTTCCTCCTCAGTGAATTCAACATATATTAACATTTCCAAGTCTTACTGAATTCTGCAGGTCTGTTTCTTTAAAATACTACCAAGGATAGCGAGACTGAAACGGCTCCCAGATTTTAATTACCGGTAATCTGAAACAATCAAGCTACCCGATTGTATGAGGCATATCACTGCCAAGGAAAGAAAAGGGCATTGGGAGGAGGTGGGAGGTGGTGGTATGTAAGGCACAAATGTTGCTGCATCAACTTTGGCATTCAACTTGGCCAAAATGCTACGCTAATCCTACTGTATCTGCAACAACCACTTATTACCAAATGAGATGCAGTTACAAAAATGAGAAAGGGTAAAGGAGATGTATTTTAATCAAGCTATACTACTCAGACTGCAAAAGAAGAAAATATAGTGTTAACATACAGGTGACTCAAATATTTTGTGCATCTCTCCAGGCTTCTGAATGGACTACTCACCTGCCTATCTGTAAGCAACAAGGCAGGGAAGCTTTACACGCACACAAACAAACGCACGCACACAACTGCAAAAGTGATTCTTTTCAGTGGTGTCAGTTTAGCCCTGTAGTTTCCTGGGTTGCCTGTGAAATATTTATTGAGGATATAAAGCCCATTGGTGTTACACTAGATACTTGATAGCCATCTTGTATAATTTAAGGTACAGGAACTTATGCAATTTCTTATTTCAGGTGGTGGGTTTTTTTAGAAAAAATACCATCTGGGACTGATAAATTATTATTTCACAGTTCATAATGCCATTCCTCATTGTCTTGTTCTTACACAGCAGTTTGCAACATTTTTCAAATTTATCACCCTAATAAGAAAAGAGGAGCTCAGGTGTAGAAAATTTTCCAACCCCCTTGAATATTGCAGCAGATTACTCATACAGCTTCTCAAATGCCTACCTTGGCCAGACATTCCCCGCTTCATACTTTGATAGCCCCTCTAATTTGTTATGCTTCTTGCTTCTAATACACAGTGCATTCCTTGAATACTGACCAAGCTACTAAGAGTTAGGCAAACTCTTTGATACAAGGCAAATGATTGTATATATAATCACACATTTTTCTATAACAAGCAACCACCCACAGAATCAAGGTATTAGGTACATGCAAAACATGTCAAGCAAGGCATAGGGCCTTTCTTGAGTCAAAAATGATTTAAGCCTTTTATTTATAGACAACCTCCCTGTCAGCTGGTTCTCAGGATGTTTGTTTTAAAATGTGGCACAATACAATATGACAAAAGAACATAAACTGTTATAGTAGTTTAAGACTTAAACACAGACTGAAAGATACATTTATTATTTTATATCTAACTTACCAGATTGTATTGATTTTTTTTTACATTAACTCCCATTTTAAAAATACATAAGCATCTTTCACTCACTAGAATAGTTGGTAAGGACCAACATGCAAAATAAAAATAAGAGACAAATTCAGTTATGCCAGTAATTAGCTATTAGGGAGCAGGTGTTCAGAGTCTATGAATCTTCCTTTTGTCTTTTTGTCAATTATTTACAGTAATTGTTATTGTTAAATCAAGTTCTCAGAGCTGGTTCATATATTATAGCAAAACCATGTTTGTTGCAGAAAAAAAACACCTTTCCCATCATTGGGGCTCCACACAGGTGTCATAATTTGAGTTATGGGTTTGCATGTTAAGCGGTTACCTAATGGAATATTTCCATGCCAGTGTCTGCAGAACTAATAATATTCTATGGGAAGTCTTCTATATGATAAGCTGCATGGACCATGGGAGAACAGTTTCTACAACAACCATGTCACTTCCATAAGTTGGCTTTCAGACTTTGTCCAAGTAAACTTACTTAAGTCAGGGGGTGGGGGGATGTCATCCAAACTTTTCCAAGTTAAAGATGAACATGGAAACAATTTCACAAAATTGAAATTTGATTTCTTCTTATATCTGAGACAGGCACACTTAAAAGGATAATGCCTTCTGGGATAAAATTGCACAATAAAAGAGGCTGGAATGGTAAGGAATTGTAAAAGAGCACCAACCAGGCCTGCACAAATCCTTTGGATCCATTACTCCAATCCATGCACGTGTGAACATTTCTAATGTGAATTCACTAGGGCTGTTTGACAAAGAATTTAAACAATATTGGAATGACTTCAGTGAAACCTTAAAGACAATTGAGTTGCAATTCATTTTTAAGCAGCTTGTTTGCAAGTGTTCTGTGTAAATCATTAAATTTGCTGCTAACAAGATGGTGATTGTATCATTATGTGCAATTAAAACATTGGGGGAAGCTCTGAGAAAGAATGCTTATTTATCTGACGGAAAGGTATCTGTTCCCCTCCTGTTACCTGAAAGACACTAAAGACTATGGGTCGAAGCCAGTGAATCATACTCAGAGCAGACCAGTTTAAATCTATGGTCATTACTTAGATTCACTTATTTCAGTGAGTCTCCTCTGAGTAAGGCTTAGTTGGATATAACCTTGAAAATTCAGAGATAATAAATTGTCTTTTCATGTATTTTTTGCTGTCATCTGTGGCTGCCTGTGTTCATGACAAAAGTCTGCAGACATTAATGAGCATTGAAGTTCTCATAATTATACATGAAAAGAGACACTTAAACAAGCTTATTTTCAACATAAAGAAGAACTGGATTTCAAGTTTGTTACAGCACCATCTTGTGCATGCCTACTCTGCAGTATGTCCTGTTAAGTTCAGCTAAATTTCTAAAGGATTGCAGTCCTGAGAACTCAAATCAGAACCATCTCCTCCAAAATTGTAACTTTTGTGTTGATGTTCATATCAGTAGTATTAGATTAAAAGCTATAAAATTGTAAGTATTCGCTGCTCTTAATACCATTGTAACAACCATTTTTTTAAATTAAAGAATTTAATTAAAATAATTAGGATTATAGAGGCACACACATTTCAAGCTGTCATGTGTGGGGGGTTTTTTGGTAATATTCTCAGTGCAAATCATAATTTTTTGGCAATGGTATATCTTCACTACTAAAAATTTAAGGAAAAAAATTCACCTATTTTAGCAAAAAAAAACATGCAAGGGATTTTTTAAAAAGACTGCAGAAAGAGAAATAAAAAAGAGAGTATCATCTTGTGGCTAATGCTCAAACTAGAATTCTTGAGAACCAAGTTCAAATCCTAGCTTTGTCTAAGGCATATTGTACAGCTTTGTGAAAATCCCTTAAAATCCTTGTCTACTTAGTTGTTCAGGGGAAATGTGCCACTTTTTCTCCATACATCTTTCAAGACAGGGCCTTAGATTTTATTGCAAAACAAAAGCAAAACCCACAGTGTTTTCGACCAAAATAAAGCTTGGGGTGTGATCTGTCTCTTTAGATTAAAATATTCAAAACCATGGTTGCCTAGAGTTAGTTCACACGTTCATTAGAAGCAAGAATTCAGCACTGTAAGTAACCCTGAATAACTGAAATAATACCCACTTAGGTTCTTCTAGAGGTTTGGTGGCCTGTGCTGAAGGAATTTTCCATAGAACTATTTAGGCAATAGACTGCACACAGTGGAAAAACAATATGATCTCTGCCTGTCCTAAGCACTGGTCATGTCTATCTCACTTCTGTTCCCACCATACTTGTCTGCTTGTTTGTAATGTTTACAAAAGATCTTTGCATATACTGTAGGCCTAAACCACACACTCATATCTTACATGCATTCCTGGTCAACTAACTGGTCAAAACACACCTATGAGCGAGCCCAGAAGTAATATAGGTATATGTGGCGGGAGGCATAGGAATGTACAATCTCACTCTCTTGACAGATGCAGTCTTTACTCAAAGATTAGATCATCTGTAGAACCAGCTATTTGACAGACTTTTCCGTTCCATTCCATGTCCCTTTTCTAAAACCAGCTCATGTTTTTCTGAGTTTGCAGTCTTACCTGTTCGGTTTTTCCATCTAGCGAAGGAGCAAACTAGATGTTATGATGGGAGAGCCATTGTTTACATTTGGGTCACTGCTGAATTTAGCATTTAACTATAGGATTGGGTGGGATAAAAAGTGCAGGATAAGTGGAGTCCTAAACCATTCTCTCTCCCCCCCTCATGCTTCCCCACCCGACAAACCCCCTCCTGTTTCTTCTAGCCTTCTCAGAGAATATCCACTGGGGTTTTGAAATGGGAAATCTTAACTGAAAGTATAAGAGGCTCAGGACAAGTGGTTTCAGGGAAACAGGTGGTTCAGCAGCTTCACCTGCCAATTTGTGCTCTGCTACAAATCACACTGTATCATATTAGTTTGGCACAACCCACATATTCACACAAACTGTGCCATTGTAACACCTGATTTATCCCCAAAGAAAAGACATCCAGAGGCAGGGAAACAGGAGCATGAGAGAGTGTGTAGTCAGGTTCCTTCATTTATATCTGATTTTTCTCCCAAGGAAGCGAGTGTTGTAAACCTTGCTTACACACTTTCATGCCCGTTCCTCTCCCTTTGGGCATGTGAATGTCAGAAAACGGCTAGTGAATGAGTTGGCAAAAAGAATGTTCCATCCTTTTCAGACTTGTCTGTATCCGACATTATTCAGGTGAAATTGACATGCTTCCATGGCACCCACCTCTCTCTCCATTCTGCTGAATGTTCAAGGATTCAAGACCCAAGAACGCCCTGAATTTGGTAGCGCTTGAATTTAGAAGCACTGCCCAAACCGTCACTACATAAACACGTTGTCTGCTTTTCTTGTGAGTGAGAGGGGGAGGGGGAGAAAGATGCAAGTGTGGGTTAATCACTTGTAGGAATTGATTGACTGCCTGTTAATAAACATTAGCTTGTATATTGCCACTTGCTCATGAGTGGTTTATGTATTCTGCTCCCTGCAGACTGAAGAAGTCCTGAAGATTGATGGAGGGCCATGCTATTCAAACAGCAGGCGTTGCTGAGACAGAAGCTCCTTGTGCTAGGCAGCCTTGCTATTGGAAGTCTCCTATATCTAGTTGCCAGAGTTGGGAGCTTGGATAGGTAAGTCATTAAATTAGCACATGTGGCTGACATTCATAATCCTAAATGGCTTTAGCTGAGGTTTTCCCCCACAACTTCCTCTTAGACTTTGGAAAGAATTGAATAGGTTTCCAGCTCTTTGTCTTACTACTAAGATCTAGAAATACAATCTGCTGCAGTATTGATTTTCATTGTTATTTCCTTTCTTTTTAAGGGTGGAGGAGGGTGTGGGTAAACTTAAAAGTTTCAGCTTGCCTAAGCCAATGCATCCTGCCTTTCCATTTGTATTCCATGCACATTGGCAGTTTTCAGAAGGAAACTAAAGCAGCAAACAGTAAAAATGTCATTACAGCAGTTCATTTTTGTCTGTGTGTGCATCTGCAGATTGACCTCGAGTCTCGACAAACAGTTATGATGTATTTATGCATCTTCCTTTCTGAAATTTATGAGTGGGCAATTAATGTGCTACTGTGGTAGTTAAAATTATGCATGAGCCTGCAGAGTTAGCTTGTCAAGCCTGGAATCCTATCGCACTTGAAAGATTGCTGCAGGGATGAGGGATTTTCACTATGTTAATTAGCTGTGTGTGTGTGTGTGTGTGTGTGTGTGTGTGTGTTGAAGCTGGATACACTGGGTGAAGAGGATCTGCCTGAGAATGATTTCCTCAAGCAACAGGACAGATGTACAAAACTGAGCTTGTGAGAACAAATGCAGACCTAAATACCACCAAAAAGATCCACCTACTGATAAATCCTATGCATCATTTCACCCAGAAAGCGACAAATTTTCCATATTCTGCCACTTGTCACAATTTAGTTTTCCAGTTTCTTATTTGAAAATGAAGTCCTGCATATACTGAAAAAGGAAGGATAATCTATGCCTAGGCTGGCATTATCCCACCATCCACCAGCAAAACTCCATACCTTAACGATATGCATAATGGCCATGGCCAATTATGCAGTTTCATGTATGGGATGAAAATTCCTTCTTGACTCCTGCAGAAATTTGTCCTGTGCCCTGAGGCATGAAATTTAATTAACCTTATCACCAATCTAAGCTTGCACAGCTACAAATGTTATTAATGGTCATAAAATTATCCAGACACAGTACTTGACTCCTTGAACTCATGCAGCAGTGAATGCTACAGGATCCATATATAATTATTGCTAATGGCATGAAGGGTTTATTCCAATATCTCCTGTTTTTACCAAGCTGTGAGGGGCTTTTATTCACTAGTGAATCCTGTTCTGTTGCTGCAGAAGTCTGAGTGTCTCAATAGGCTCCTTGATCTGCAGTCACATCATTCTAAGTGTAGGAAAACTAACACCTTGGGATTAACTTATGGTTGCTGCTTTTCTTTCCCCACCTCCTGGAGCTATTAAAAGTGATTGCTGCTGTGCTGTCAGAACCTGGGAGGAGACAACAGTCAGCTAAGCTGGAGGAAGGAGTTATACTTAGAGAGTCAGAGCAAAAGGACACACAAATATATGCCAAAGCCAGTTGCTGCTCAGGCAAAGCCTTAGCCCAAACAGGAAGTCTTTTATAGCTCTTCCTGTCTAGGAGGTATAGAAGCTGATACTACTGCTCATTGCTCAAGGAGCTGCTCTAAATCACAGTCCTGTGGCTCACCACACGGTTCAACTGCCTTCAGACATGCAATGATCACTCTGCATCCGTTTTATGTACAAGCTGCAGTTGTGTGATAAAAATACTGCCCACTTACACCAAAGTTTCCATTCACGTATTTCATGCAAGGAATGGTTATCCTATCTGAAAGGGTTGCTCTACCTCTTTTGGTTCACAAGGACACAAGCAGTTGCTCAAAATTCTTTAGCATTGATTTCCTTAGAAGTTCATTTCAAAAAACCATTTCCTTTTTGGAGGGGGGAGGGGTTGTTCTAAGAACGAAAATTCCAGTAGGAGCATTTTAATTCCAGGCAATAGGCAGAGGTGGGGAAGAAAATCAGCAACACTGCCTTGTTCAATCAGAAGTGGCTTCCATTTATGTAGCAAGGTACTTGGATTCCAGTGTAGGCTTAAAACTGTGCATGTGGGTGTACACAACAAGCATATGGTTTAATGTGTATCATAAAGGCACAAGCTCCTGATTGAGGATATTACCAGATTACGGCTTAATACTACAAACAGGCCATTCAGATGCCAAGATTGACAACAAGGATTTTCAATGTATCATCTTTTCCACAAAAGAGTTAAATCCAGATTAAAGGAGAAAGAAAATATGGGCTAGCCTTTCGATGGCATTGAAGTTGTGGGGACACTGTAAAAAGCTTGCATGCATCTATCCCATCCATACATATAAGCAGTGGCAACTACATGCTTCATCGGAAACACAGTGTGTAGCAGTGAATCAGTGTGATGCTTCCTGGAGTGGATGAAGCAATGGCATGGTGAACTGTTTTGTGTGTTATCTGTTCTACTGCCATCTAGTTTACTGTCAATTCAGCTCTTACCATGATAACAATTGTCTACATCTGGGCAAGTTAATAGGGCTGTTGCAAATCATCTCAGTTGCATAAATGATGTCTCTTGTTACCTTTATGTTGAAATCCAATATCCACTCACCTTAGAGAAAGCACCATTAACTTCTGAGCAGTTGTGTAAGATTTCACTGTTAATAACTCCTATTTCGCCTCTTTTTTTGAATTGCAGACTGCAGCCCATATGCCCTATCGATGGTCGATTTGGACTCCATGGCCAAGATGAAATTCCACTCCGAGCTCTACAGTTTAAGCGTGGGTTGCTACATGAGTTCCGGAAGGGCAATGCCAGCAAGGAGCAAATTCGACTTCACAGTTTGGTCCAACAGATTCCCAAGGCCATAATAATTGGGGTGAGGAAGGGTGGAACTCGGGCACTGCTGGAAATGCTGAACCTCCACCCAGCAGTGGTCAAAGCTTCTCAAGAAATCCACTTCTTTGATAATGATGAGAACTACGCCAAGGGCATCGAGTGGTACAGGAAAAAAATGCCATTTTCTTATCCTCATCAGATAACCATTGAGAAAAGTCCAGCATACTTTATCACAGAGGAGGTACCTGAAAGGATTTATAAAATGAACTCCTCCATCAAATTGCTGATCATTGTCAGGGAACCCACAACAAGAGCTATTTCTGATTACACTCAGGTGCTGGAGGGAAAAGAAAGGAAAAACAAAACCTACTACAAATTTGAAAAGCTGGCCATTGATCCTAATACCTGTGAGGTGAACACTAAATACAAGGCAGTAAGAACGAGCATCTACACAAAACATTTGGAGAGGTGGTTAAAATACTTTCCCATAGAGCAGTTTCATATTGTCGATGGCGATCGTCTCATTACAGAACCACTGCCAGAACTCCAGCTGGTAGAGAAGTTCTTAAATCTTCCTCCAAGGATAAGTCAATATAATTTATATTTCAATGCCACCAGAGGGTTTTATTGCTTGCGGTTTAACATTGTCTTTAACAAGTGCCTGGCGGGAAGCAAAGGACGCATCCATCCGGAGGTGGACTCCTCTGTCATTACCAAATTGCGCAAGTTCTTTCACCCTTTTAATCAGAAATTTTACCAGATCACAGGGAGGACATTTAACTGGCCCTAAAGTAAATTTCATACAACACTGTGTGTTGCACCTGGAGATATGCCACCGTGTCTCTATTAGAGTAAAAAATATGCACTTTTCGTATACACAGCTATCAAAGTAACCCTTTTTCATGCATACTTGTATATATGCAGTGTGTGACCAAATATAAGGTGGGATCAATTTTTCTACAGAGCAGTGAATAACATAAAATTTACTCTCTGCATAATTGCATCGTTTTATGCTATACAATTAAATGAGAAGGTGTCATTTAAAGGAATTAACTCAGCTACTCAGTTCAAAGGGTCAGTACTCTATTTGCTCCGTAAAATTTAATACCAAACATATCTAGAGAGAAGGCAGAATATTATGGTAGAATTCATTGCAAGAATTGCATTGAAAGGTCTAAGATGGGCTATTATGGATACATATTGCTAAAAGAATATTGACCCTTTAAAGGTGTAAATCTATGCTTCAGGCTTATATTGGTTTAACAGTCACTCTTTCAAAGTAACTATGCTTCTTTGACCAGGGGCAGGGAATCTGTAATACAGAATTCTCACCTGACTACTATTTCCAGGATTTTTTATTGGGATGGGGGGGACCACACTAATTAAACTGGCAAAAAACCAATACAAGTTTGCAGTGTAAATATATCCCTTGTAATGCTGAGTTCTACTGGAACTCTTTTCCTATTGTTTGAAAAGAAATTCTCTCATGCAATCAACATTGTTTCAAATTTCCTGTGGTGAGTTTGCACTATTGTTTTTATTGTATGGATCATCTTGGCACTTGTAGCATGTCAATCATGTGTCGAAAAGGAAGTCTTTTTTTCCCCTTCTATACTTGTACGTTGACAAAGAGAAACCTGCTGTACATAATGTATATTGTTTGTAAATACTGGTTTCACACTAAGTAATTCTATTTTGTAAACTGAATATGGCTATTTAATTTATTGTGAAAATTAAATTTATTGTGGTATTTAAAATGGAATGGATTAAAATTGCTATATGTGCAACTGGCTTTCTCATTTTCTTTGATGAATGTCACATTATTTCAAACACCATACTTTTCAAAGGAGGCAATTCACATGTTCAGTTGAGAGTTAAGCTTAAACAAGTATAAATACACACACACCCTGAATCAGCCCTTAGAAATCTAGGCAATCTATTATTATTAATATTTATTTATTTACATAAATTGTATACTGCCCTTCAGCTGAAGATCATATGGTGGTTTACAACATAAAAATACAAAATGAGAAGACAAATCATATAGCATAACAATCATATTGCTGTTTTCTGGAGTATCATAGCAAATATTAGTATCATGAATTCTAAAATAGTAATAGACACATGATCAGAGTACTATTGTCTGCAATAATGGAAGTTCAGGTAGAATGTATACTGCAAACAGGAAAGGTACTGCTAAAGCCAAGAGGATGCCAGCATGGTTAATGAGCAGAGCAAAGTCAGGGAAAGTATGAGAGGTAAGAAGGCTTCTTTCAGAAAATGGAAATCTTTAAACTCATAATATCATAATAATAATAATAATAATAATTTATTATTTATACCCCGCCCATCTGGCTGAGTTTCCCCAGCCACTCTGGGCGGCTCCCAATCAGTGTTAAAAACAATACAGCATTACATATTAAAAACTTCCCTGAACAGGGCTGCCTTAAGATGTCTTCTGAATGACAGGTAATTCTTTATCTCTTTGACATCTGATGGGAGGGCGTTCCACAGGTCGGGCGCCACTACCGAGAAGGCCCTCTGCCTGGTTCCCTGTAGCCTCACTTCTCGCAATGAGGGAACCGCCAGAAGGCCCTCGGCGCTGGATCTCAGTGTCCGGGCTGAACGATGGGGGTGGAGATGCTCCTTCAGGTATACAGGACCGAGGCCGTTTAGGGCTTTAAAGGTCAGCACCAACACTTTGAATCGTGCTCGGAAACGTACTGGGAGCCAGTGCAGATCTCTCAGAACCGGTGTTATGTGGTCCCGGCGGCCACTCCCAGTCACCAGTCTAGCTGCCGCATTCTGGATTAATTGCAGTTTCCGGGTCACCTTCAAAGGTAGCCCCACGTAGAGCGCGTTGCAGTAGTCCAAGCGTGAGATAACCAGAGCATGCACCACTCTGGCGAGACAGTCCGCGGGAAGGTAGGGTCTTAGCCTGCGTACCAGGTGGAGCTGGTAGACAGCTGCCCTGGACACAGAGTTAACCTGCGCCTCCATGGACAGCTGTGAGTCCAAAATGACTCCCAGGCTGCGCACCTGGTCCTTCAGGGGCACAGTTACCCCATTCAGGACCAGGGAATCCTCCACACCTGCCCACCTCCTGTCCCCCAAAAACAGTACTTCTGTCTTGTCAGGATTCAACCTCAATCTGTTAGCCGCCATCCAACCTCCAACCGCCTCCAGGCACTCAGACAGGACCTTCACCGCCTTCACTGGTTCTGATTTAAAGGAGAGGTAGAGCTGGGTGTCATCTGCATACTGATGAACACCCAGTCCAAACCCCCTGATGATCTCTCCCAGCGGCTTCATATAGATGTTAAAAAGCATGGGGGAGAGGACGGAACCCTGAGGTACCCCACAAGTGAGGGCCCAAGGGTCTGAACACTCATCCCCCACCACCACTTTCTGAACACGGCCCAGGAGGAAGGAGCGGAACCACTGTATAACAGTGCCCCCAGCTCCCAGCCCCTCTAGGCGGTCCAGAAGGATGTTATGGTCGATGGTGTCAAAGGCCGCTGAGAGATCCAGCAGAACTAGGAAACAGCTCTCACCTTTGTCCCTAGCCCGCCGGAGATCATCAACCAGCGCGACCAAGGCAGTTTCAGTCCCATGGTGAGGCCTGAATCCCGATTGGAAGGGATCCAAATGGTCCGTTTCCTCCAGGCGTGCTTGGAGTTGTTCAGCAACCACCCGCTCAATCACCTTGCCCAAGAATGGAAGATTTGAGACTGGGCGATAGTTGGCCAAATTGGCCGGGTCTAAAGATGTTTTTTTAAGAAGCGGTTTAATGACCGCCTCTTTCAGCGGGTCTGGGAAGGCTCCCTCACAGAGGGAAGCATTCACCACCCCGCAAAGCCCATCGCCCAGCCCTTCCCGGCTCGCTTTTATCAGCCAGGATGGGCAAGGATCAAGAAGACAGGTGGTCGGTTTCACTCGTCCAAGCAGCCTGTCCACATCCTCGGAGGTAACAGATTGGAATTGATCCCATATAACAGGACCAGACAGAACTCTAGCACTCTCCCGCCCTGGCCCTGCTCCCACTGTGGAGTCTACTTCCTTCTGAATCTGAGCGATTTTATCTGCAAAAAACTTTGCAAAAGCATTGCAGGAGATCTTGGGGTCCCTACCAGGCCCCGGTGGTACAGGTGGTTCCGATAAACTGCGAACCACCTGAAAAAGTCTCCTGCTGCTGTTTTCTGCAGATGCAATGGAGGCGGCGAAGAAGGCCCTCTTCGCCGTCGCCATTGCCACTTGGTAGGCTCGACGTTGAGCTCTAACCCGTGTCCGGTCTGATTCAGAATGAGTTTTCCGCCACCGGCGCTCTAGCCGTCTCAACGATTGTTTCATCACCCTCAGCTCCGGGGAGAACCACGGGGCTGTCCGGGCTCCATGCAATCGGAGAGGGCGCTTCGGAGCCAGACAGTCAATAGCCCTGGTTAACTCCGCATTCCAGCGTGCCACCAGGGAATCAGCTGAAAGGCCATCAACTTGGGATAAAGCATCCCCTACCACTCTCTGGAAGCCAATTGGATCCATTAAGTGGCGGGGGCGGACCATCCGAATCGGTCCCACCTCCCTGCGGAGGGGAAGGGTTGCGGAGAAGTCCAGTTGCACCAGGAAGTGATCTGACCATGGCACTTCTTTTGTTTCGCTTTTAGTTAATGTCAGATCACCAACATCCGTAGAGGTAAACACCAAGTCTAAGGCATGTCCGTGGCTATGAGTTGGGCCAGACTTATTCAGGGACAGCCCCATGGAGGCCATGCTTTCCACGAAGTCCCGAGCTGCCCCTTGTAAGGTCGTGTCGGCATGGATGTTAAAATCCCCCAGGACAACCAAGCTAGGTGTCTCCAGGAGTATATCCGCCACGACCTGAAGCAGCTCGGGCAGGGAATCCTTGGTGCAGCGGGGAGGTCGGTACACCAGTAGGAATCCTGTACTGCCCCTATTGCCCAACTTCCAGAACATGCACTCAGAAAACTGGGTCTTCCCAATAGGACGCCTGGTGCAGACTAATGACTTCCTAAAAATCGCTGCAACCCCCCCTCCCCGCCCACATGACCTGGGTTGCTGTGCGTAAGAGAAACCTGGTGGGCAAGCAGCGGCAAGGACAGGCCCATCTGCCTCATCCAACCAGGTCTCTGTCACACATGCCAGGTCAAATCCTCCATCCACAATCAGGTCGTGGATGGCAGTGGTTTTATTCATCATTGACCTGGCATTGCACAGCAACACTTTCAGGTCATGTGGGTTTCCCTTGCTGATTACTGTATCCTTCCGGTCAGGACCAGACCTGGAGGCAGGGATAGTCCTCAAACAACGACTAAACCTGCCTCCTCGGTAATGACATGGTCTGGTCTTAGCATAACTCCTCCTCCTGCCCGTGATCACCGAGATCGGATGTCCCAATACATCTCCCCCTGTGGAACCTGCCCCACCCAATCTATTGGCTGAGGCCCACTCCCAGGCAGCCATGACCCTCCCCCTTAAAAGGCAAAATACAAACTAAATAATAATTTAACAGAATAACAATAATAATAAAACAAAACAGAACAAAACAAAACAAAGCAAAACAAGGAACAATAGTGCTGACTCAGTGCTTATCCCACCCCAAGCAAAAAATAAAATAATGAAATAATATAATATTATAAAAAACAACAACCACCATTTAAAGTGCTGCAAATTAAAAGCGATTAAAACATTTAAAACCATTTTGTCCATTGCTGCCGGTAGCTACTCAGGCCTCTTATGCTGTGGCAGTGAGTGCAGGCCCCGCCCCCTAGGCCGGATGGAGTTGGCAGGAGAGGGAGCGGTCTTCCCAACACTCACGCAAGCAGCAGCAGCAGCAGCAGCAGCAGTCGTGTCCCGGAGGCCTCTCTCAGGCCTCTTATGCTGTGGGTGCGAGTGCAGGCCCCGCCCCCTAGGCCGGATGGAGTTGGCAGGAGAGGGAGCGGTCCTCCCAACACTCACGCAAGCAGCAGCAGCAGCAGCAGCAGTCGTGTCCCGGAGGCCTCTCTCAGGCCTCTTATGCTGTGGCAGTGAGTGCAGGCCCCGCCCCCTAGGCCGGATGGAGTTGGCAGGAGAGGGAGCGGTCTTCCCAACACTCACGCAAGCAGCAGCAGCAGTCATGAACTATACAAACACAATAATGGTAATGAAATAGAACTGCAAAGGAAAATAATATATGGGCTTACCTGGGACTTCACTGCATCCCACCCATCAGTAAAACTAATCAATTCAGAGAAAAGACTTGAGTTTAAGGTAATTTATTATTGAAAACTTTAGAAATGATGTACCACATGCTGCATCAGTTCTCTAATACAAGCCAGAAACAGTCAAACCTCCATTTTCGAATGTCTCGGCTGCCGAATGATTCAGAAGCTGAACGCCAAAAACCCGGAAGTGAATGCTTCTGTTTTCGAACATGCATCAGAAGTTGAAAGGCTTCTGTGACACGTTTTTCCATTTTCACCATTCACTTTCCTGACAGCCCTTCACTCAAACGTTTCGGAAGTCAAACGGACTTCCGGAATGGATTACGTTAGAAAACCGAGGTTCCACTGTAGTGACTGACCCAAAGTCGCCCAGTGTGCTTCAAGGCTGAGTGGCTCTCCTGAACCTCAGCCTGATATTTTCACCACTACACCACAATGACTTGTACCTTTGCACAGGAAAGAACCATTAATTGAAAAAGGTTGGGTCTATCTGGGTTTTCTCTGGGTCATGGACACTGTGTTGAGGCCAGGGCTTCAAGCTTAAAGGCAAGTTAAATTCAATTTAGCTAGATTGCAAAACACATGGTTTGCGTGAATGAGTGTTTGAGAGACAAAGAGATTTGTGGGAAGAAAATGACCATATCATAATGACCCCTAGGCTGTCTCTAATGAATAAAAGTCAAAACTGCAAAAAGGTGGAGATAATTAATTAAATACAAACTTTAAAATTGGGGTAACAAACACATCATAGAACATTAATGCCCTTCAAGTAATTTGGTTATCATTGCTTGAGAGGTCCAAAATGGCAGTAATAGATTCCTAATACCAGAAGAGACATACAGTTGTTTAAAACTAACATGACAGACTAAAAAAAAAAACAGCAGCTCAGTTAGTTAGAATGTAGACAATAGTGAAGCTTAAGAAATGAAAGAAAGCTTTTTGCACCACCTTTTTATATGTATTTAAAATGTGGATAATGTAGCTTTGTAGCCAGTTAAATGACAGTGAGCTTACCACCCCTACATAAAAAGGAGTTCAAGCTAGAATCACATTCAGGAAAAGAGGCCAATTGAAAAATGCTGTGTCAAGGGGGGGGGTGCGGGGGGTACAGTGCAATGAAAAAATGATATTTTTGGAAAGCTCCCAGACTATTCAGTGGCCTTCATGTGCCAGGGAGAAGGATGCATCCATGTCAATAAAATTGTCAGCTGCATACATGGTTGAACCAGTGTTTTTATTAAGATCTAATGAATCTTGGAGCAAAGTTAACCTAGCCCTGTGCTCTGAGAAGGTAGGATCCAGTAACCTACATATCACACTGTTTTCTAACAGTGATTTGAGGCGAAGTGAGGACACTATCACTATGCACTGCCTTCACAGAATATTTTTTCTATGTGCGCCCTCTTGTGGACAGATTTATCTGTAAGCAAGCCCCCTGACGAATCTTCACAAACTTTCTTTAGACCATAACAGCACATTTATGAGAGAGCTTCTTATAAATGCTTTTATGACTGCATACAAATGAGTCAAAAGATTCTATCTTCCAGATGTTCTATGGAGCCAAGAGTCATAATCACAGTCCTCAGACTGCTTACTCTGGAATAATGCCATTGAAATCAATAGGACTCATTCAGAGTTTCGGATTTGAAAGCTACTATCAGGATTAATGTGCTGGAAGAAAACTCAATAACAGATGGGATGCTAATTCCACCAGAATTCTTCAAAATCCCAAGTGATAATAGAAACGCCGACGCTTTGCTGATACTTCCTGTTTAAAACTCAAAGCGTGGTCTTCAGGGGAGGAACAACCATCCTTTAAAGGGAATTGTGCTGAAATACTCTAAGAGACTTTTGACCTTTTGGCATTTATCTCTTAAGTGCAATCTGTGAATAATTCATTTCATCTATTTTAATCAGATTCAAATGTTGGGTGAAAATCATATCCATTCAGCTCATTGGTGCGAGGAGCAGAAAGAGAACCACTGGTTTAGTTTTCAGTCAAATTTGTAGCTGCTATATAACACTGCAACATTTGTATTTATCCTATGAACACCCTGCTGGAGTGTTTTGAAATGTTAAGAGACATGCATATCAAAGAGGGCATGACTGGGTGCTAGAGCATGTGTTTCACCCAGATGTAATCCCTAGAAACTCTAGTTGAATGCCATCAAGAAGAGAGCTGAAAAAGTGTAAGAGTGAGACAACAGTAAGATCATCTGCATCAGCATAAGGCAATTTCTTATATTTCAGTTATGTACTGACCACAGATTTATCTGAGAGATCGCTAGTTGACTGACAGTTGCGGTACAGTGGCTACAGACCTGGACTTGGAACAGGTAGGGGTAAGATGCTTCCACAGTAGAGCCCATTTCTGTAGCTGAGGCTTGAGCCTTCTTAATGCATTAGTCACATATAGAGGGAAAGCATGTTGAAAAGAGTTTCCTCCCACTCCCAGGGTCTGGCTTCTCCTGCCCCCACTACTGCAGTCTGTTGGGATGCTGCTGGGAGACAGGGGTGTCTAACAGGCCCCCAGCTGGCTCCAGCTACTGGTCGGCAGCCGAGCGAAACTCCGGTTCTCAGAACAGCATCAAAACTGTGACTCAAGCCTCAGAAGCCTTCAGAAGCTTAAGCACGCAAGCCAGCAGAGATAAAACTCTTTGCAGCAGAAGTAGCAGACAGAGACATGTGTAAGCATATTTACAGCATTTATTGAACAGCAGGACAATGGGAAAATATGTCTGCTTCCCTTCGTGTCCAAGCAAAACAGGAAAAAGCAAAAGCAATATACAAACGGAAGTTCCCAGCAGACTGTGCTGGAAGTAAACAGGCATGTGACACACAAAAGTCATGCCTGATCCTTTTAAGGTGGAGTGGAACTATATCCTAACACAGTCATGTTTACAATACTCTACAGCAGGAGGACTCCTCTAGGAGTGAGGGTTCTCTGCAACATTGAGAAGCCTGATAGCCTTTGTTTCTAAACGGCACAGGAATCCTCCACAAACATGTGAAGATTCCCATTGCATTTCATGATTTACACGACAGGCATAAAAGAAGTTATGTGACTTTGGTAGCATGGCCACATAATATGGCCCAAGGTCCCTTTTCCTCAACACACAAGCATTGCACTTTTGAAATGAGGTGGACAGAGAATTAAAACAGAAATTCCACACCGCACCTAATATACCATTGTATGATAAAGCAATGCCCTTTTCTTTGACAAAGATCCTTTGATAATGTCCAACCACTTCCATTCAGCAAAGGTTCTTTCCAACGTTATTTGAAAGCTTCTTCTATATAGCTTCATCCTGTTTTATTGATTCCTGTTGATCAAGGCCAGGGAAGTAGTGATGAGTAGCCCATGATCTGCACTTTCAGTATTCTCTGTTGTCTCAATGCCAGCTTCTCCTCCCACTTGTTTCTTCTCATTTTTCTTTCTTTGTTTAATGGCGGGTTTTAGGAAACCAGTAATTAATGCCTACATGCCTGCCTGCCTACACAGAGGGGGGGAGGGAGAGGGAGAGGGAGAGGAAGAGGAAGATGAAGATGAAGTATGGGTGGGAGCAATGCTATTCAGGAATTATTGCTATCAACAGGGAAAGAGTGAAGGCACAATCCTTGGCAGCATCCCTCTATCACAGTGTTTCCCAACCTTGTGCCTCCAGCTGTTTTTGGACTACAATTTCCATCATCCCTTGCCACTGGTCTTGCTTGTCAGAGATGATGGGAGTTGTAGTTCAAAAACAGCTGGAGGCACAAGGTTGGGAAACACTGCTCTATCATATTGTTGTCAACAAGCCTACAGATATCAATGAATTGTGTGTGTGAAGGGTTCTTCCCCCATACTTTATAGTGGTGGTGGTGGTGGTGGTATTATTGTAAAATTTGTTTAACGCCCTTTATCCAAATATCATAGGGCAGTTCACAACATAAAAATATGAAAACACAAAATACATAATAAGATAAAACTAAACCAAATAAATAATCCCCCCAAACATATTTAAAAGGCCATTGAATGTTAATCAGCCGAAGGCCCAGTTGAAGAGAAATGTTTTCACCTGCCACCTGAAGATATGTAACAAAGGTGCTAGGCAAGCCTTCCTCGAAAGAGGAAGCGGGGAGCCATCGCAGAAAAGGCCTGTTCTCATGTTGTAACCCTTTGGACCTCTTGTGGCATGAAAACCCAACTTCCACCCTACCCCTGGGCCACTGCCACCATCCCATTTTCCTTATTCCATCTGGACTCTTAATTTGCCAAAAGCTGGAAGCTATGGGGTACAGGTGTGTGGTACAAAGCTAGTCAGATGCAGTTACTGTATTAAATTAAAGATATTAACATTTGTTTCAAGATTGTGAAGTCCACAATAAGTTTATCTAGTTGTCAGGGACTGGGCAGAAAAGGAATAGTGGAGACCGCCTCCCCAGCCTGACCCTTCCAGAGAAGAGGAAGACATTTCAGAATTACAACAGGGGTTTGAGGGAGGTCACAGCTCAGAGAAAGATGAGGGGGTAAGTTGGGAAATCATGGGAGAGGAGGAGCAGGCAGAGCTGGAGCAGTAGCTGGCTGACACGTTATCATTAGAAAGCATTCCAGACCCACCATCTCCCAGAACCCAACAAGCCTTAAAAGTAGGAGAGCAAAGAGTTTGAAGCAGAGGGCAGTTAGTGGCATCCATAGAGGAGGTGATGCTGATGATGAATGAGGAAGTGGGAGAGAAGGGGGGGGGGGTTAGATTTACTTGTGACAATGCCATTACCCAAGAGGCTGTAAATATTGAATAAAAAGCAGCCAGTAAGAAACTTTTCCATGCCTTTGTACGTGCCTGGCAACCAGCTGTGGGAGTTGCCTGCAGCCGCCTAACACTAGTTACTTTAATATGGTACTGTATCTTCAAATGCCTGTTGTCTTTGTCCATGGAGTTTTCTTGGCAGGGATACTGGAGTGGCTTGCCGGTTCCTCCTCCAGGTGGATCACGTTTGGTCAAAACTCTCCACTATGACCTGTTCATCTTGGGTGCCCTGCTCGGCATAGTTCATAGCTTCTCTGAGTTATTCAAGCCCCTTCGCCACGGCATGGCAGTGATCCATGAAGGGGTTGTTGTTTACCTAGGCAGCATCTTAAAAAGTAGAGAATCACCTTGCCAACAAAGGTCCGTATAGTAAAAGCTATGGTTTTCCCAGTAGTGATGTATGGAAGTGAGAGCTGGACCATAAAGAAGGCTGATTGCCGAAGAATTGATGCTTTTGAATTATGGTGCTGGAGGAGACTCTTGAGAGTCCCATGGACTGCAAGAAGATCAAACCTATCCATTCTTAAGGAAATCAGCCCTGAGTGCTCACTGGAAGGACAGATCGTGAAGCTGAGGCTCCAATACTTTGGCCACCTCATGAGAAAAGAAAAGTCCCTGATGTTGGGTCCAGGGTCCCTGGAAAAGACCCTGATGTTGGGAAAGATGGAGGGCACAAGGAGAAGGGGACGACAGAGGACGAGATGGTTGGACAGTGTTCTCGAAGCTACCAGCATGAGTTTGACCAAACTGCGGGAGGCAGTGGAGGACAGAAGTGCCTAGTGTGCTCTTATCCATGGGGTCACGAAGAGTCAGACATGACTAAACGACTAAACAACAACATCTTCAAATGAGAATAGCTTTGAAAATTGGCTACTGTCACTTTAAATGGCAACTTATATTTACCTTATAATGTTAAAGCAAGACAGTTTTGAGGAAGTAGTTACTCCTATTAAAACTCTGGATATGTTTGGTAGATTTTTAATTTCTGAAATTCATTTTAGGATGACGAGCAGCTTACACATTTTTGAAATAAATAAACAAATAAATAAATAAATAAATAATGCATCTTACTCTTTCTGGGAAGCTTGGGGTTACTCCTCCTAGAAAGCCTGAATTACCGCTTTGTATCATTTAACCCCATTTAATAACAAAAAGTTGATAAAATTCTATAAGGCAAGGCCTTTGGTTCTGAACATGGGGAAAATTTGAGTCATTTTCGAAGCAAAGCTGCAGAAAACTGGCCTTGTCAAAATCTATTATGCTGTAAACAAATTACCCCAAATAAGATCAGGCATGTCAATTTATTATCTACTTGTGAAACAAACAAAATACCCAAACAGACTTCTATGTTTTTAGGAAGAAGTTGCATTGCTTTTAATGCATCTCATTACTGCCATTATTGTCACACAATTAAATTTATATAAGTGAGATAAATGCACGGGGAAGGCAATATGGAGTTTTAAATAGTTGCATTTACTGTGGTTGTAATGTCCCAAGATCATCATGTCTGGGGACAAGGGCATTTGTAAGAATAAGTAACCATGGGAGAACTCGACAGGTGAGTTCTTGAGATTTATTGCTGTCAACACTAGAAATACTCTGTCTAATCAAGTATTCTAGATACTTATCTGTAGACTAGGAGTTGTGCAAATAAAGTTGTTGGCTGTGCCACTGCAGATTGCCAGTGGGTAGGGTCATAAATGCTCCCATCAGATATAGAGATAGAGAGATATAGATATACACACACATGTAGATCTACCTGAAGGTAATAAAGTAGGACATCAAAAAGAAATCCTCCTCCCTGATCTGTTCACTTCCTATATCAGGTAACTTTTTACTGGAGGGAACATATAAAGATATGAAAACACACACACATGTAAACTGAAGTGGTACAGTCCAGAATTTCACCATATCAGGTTGTTTAAATGGGTCTCAGACAGAATGAAAGCAGAAAAGTGCCATGGTCACAGTGGGAAATTGTTCCCTTAGCATATCTGAGCTAAATTCCCTCCAGTAAATCATGTTCCAAAAAGATTATTCCCCAAATATGTAGAAGCAGTTACAGAAATACATGTATAGAGAGACCTGTGTCCCAAGCAAGCCTGGTAACACTGGTTAACGAACTAGTACAGTTGTACCTCAGAAGTCGAACGGAATCTGTTTCAGAACACCATTCGATTTCCAAAATGTTCGGAAACCAAGGCGCGGCTTCCAATTGGTTTCCGATTGTGCAGGCGTGCCAGAAACAATAGCGGAAGCCACACCGGACATTTGGCTTCCAAAAATAGTTTGAAAACCGGAATACTCACTTCCGGTTTTCAATCGTTCGGGAGCCGGAACGTTTGACTCCCAAGGCGTTTGGGAGCCAAGGTACGACTGTATAGGCTTCTTATAACCTATTAAAGCATGCTAATTAGGCAACTGTGGGACACGGGTGGCGCTGTGGTCTAAACCACTGAGCCTAGGGCTTGCCGATCAGAAGGTTGGCAGTTCGAATCCCTGCGACGGGGTGAGCTCCCGTTACTCGGTCCCTGCTCCTGTCAACCTAGCAGTTCAAAAGCACGTCAGAGTGTAAGTAGATAAATAGGTACCACTCTGGTGGGAAGGTAAACGGCGTTTCTGTGCACTGCTCTGGTTAGTCATGCTGGCCACATAACCCGGAAGCTGTATGCCAGCTCCCTCGGCCAATAAAGCGAGATGAGCGCTGCAGTCCCAGTGTCGTCCACGACTGGACCTAACAGTCAGGGGTCCCTTTACCTTTGCCTAGTTAGGCAACTACAGAAACCAAAAATTCTGCTCAGTCTATTCTATTCTATTCCCAGCACAACAGGAAACAGAAGGATATGCACCAACAAAGGCGGCAGGCCTACTCAAATAGGGGTGCAAGGTATCCCACTTAATGTTATGAAGCAAAATAAACATGCCAGTACCTGCAACACAGTTGAAGAGAGCAAAACATGGCGCTCAGTCATTGGTGTGGGACAAGGAGACAAGATGGGGATGTATTGTTGCCAAGGCATGTCCAGAGAAGAGATGCAACTTCATGACATAATTGTTGCCACGGCTGGTTGTGGCTTGTAGTGGGGATTGCCCAGTCAGTGTGAGGAGGAGCAACAACCCTCTGCCATTCATGGTCACCAGAGGAGGGGAAGGTTTCGGCCCACTTAGTGACTGTACCCATTTACTTATTTCATATATGTGAAGCACTCCCATTCATTCAACTAGAAGGGGATAATATTCATTTTTTCTATATTATCACTATTTCTTCATATTTTTGTATCTTCTCTATATTCTATATTTATTTGAACAGAAACATACACATGGTCAAAAAAGGATACTGCAGTTTGACGTAAAGTATACGTAATGGCATAGTCTGACCCATCCAACAGAGGTGGATGATAGTTTCCACTGACAAGGACCAATGGGCACCGCGTTAATATACAGTGGTGCCTTGCAAGACGAAATTAATTCGTTCCGCAAGTTGTATCGTCTTGCGATTTTTTCGTCTTGCGGAGCGTGGATTCCCTGGGTATTAACGGTTTTAAGAAAAAGGAAGCAAACCCGCAAGACGTGTTCGTCTTGCGAAGCAAGCCCATAGGGGAAATCGAAAAACCCTTTCGTCTTGCGCATTTTTCGTCTTACAAGGCATTCGTCTTGCGAGGTACCACTGTATAGCACGATGCCTAATGATGGGTATCTCATTACTACAGAATAAAAAATAGTACACTGAATAAGGCACAATTGTGTGGAATATTTATGCAAGTTCCCTCAGTTCTGGCCAATCTTTTAAAATCTGGGGGCTATTTGAGCCCTAAGGCGAAAGGACTGGATGGCTCCTTAGTCACCATGACTTCCCTTTGTTTTTGTTTTTGGTTTTTTTTGGACACAGGTAATTATGTAACATTTTTCCACTGGGAAGAAGTGTAACAGAGGTGCCTGTATGTGTTTTAATAAAATTGTAAAGATAAACAAGTCCAAGGATTCTGTGGGTGGAAGAGAGAATCTAACTGCTAAAGGCAATTTAGGAGAGATCCATTAACACTCTGTTAATGTGATTTTGAGAAGGAACCCTGTAGGTTGGAAATTGGCCAGTTTAATGTGATAATTAAGGGACGTCCAGAGGGAGCTCCTGAAGATTATAGACCAGTTAGTTTAACTTCAATTTCACAGAAAGGCTTGGGCACTATTTTTAGATATCAGTTGGGAACACTAAAGAAAGAAGCATGTCTTGATTAAGAATGGGCAGCCTATTGCAGGGAGGGCATGGTCATGTTTCACTAACCGAGCTAATAAAAGATGTCATTTAGAGATATTAAAGCGGAGGGGTACAAAGGGATGCAGCCGGCATTCTAATTAAATTTTCAGGATGCCTATGAGGAAGTTTCACTATATAGAGGAGGTCTAAAGGGGATTTCAGAGAAATGGAAGAATGTGTCTTCTGCCGAATGCCATATATTAAGCTGCTGCCACAGCAGCAAATGCCTCAGCACTAGAAAATTTGTTTTAACTCTGGATGATGATTGTCCAGGATGGAATCAGTTGAAGGTGGCACCATAGAGTCATGGGTAGGATTAGTCCCACTGTTTTCTCTGGTCAAAGAAGTCTGGCAAGTTTGATGCTTGTAGGCAACTCAACAGAGCTTTAATAAACTGCTTAATCAAAGAATCCCTAAGCAGTGACTATAGAGCAATCTAAAGCAATTATCAATATACAAATAAAATCAGCATAATGTAAAAACAGATATATTACAACTTGTTAGCATGTCTAGATAGGCTTGCCAAAACAAAACTTGTTTTTGTTCAGTTTTGGTGTTATCAGCATAGACGTAGAATATGGAAACTGGCAGATCCCTGAAAATATACTCCATAGGAACAGAAGGAATAGGATTTCCCTTTCCCTTCGCTGTAGCAGACCAGTTCTTCTGCCATCCTTCTAATCCTCAGGTGGAAAATGGTTCTTCAGCACATTTCCACTGGCAGCAATTTGGGTAACCCTCTGCCAGGACCCATCGTCCTCCACCAACACCAGCTTAGCTAAAAACTACCTAGAATAACTTGGGGAAGGAGCCATTACTGGCAATGGATGGGAAGGGCATGCTCTTTTGTTCCCAAGATACTTTCACCTTGGGACAGAAATTAGTGGAGCACCTCCATTACACCCACCCCCACACAAATTCAGATCAGGTGGCTCTTTCTCTTTCCTGGTGGTAAATGTACTGTTTTCAACACATTTTATGACACAGTTTCATTTTATGACACTGGAACAGAGGCATCAGCAGTTAAAGGAATTTGCAGGGACCAGGGTGGGGATATAAATGTTGACTGTTTGGGGTATCAATCTGGATGGAACCCTGGGTCCCCTTTCCAAACCTACAACCTGAGGGTAGAATGTCTAAGAGGAAGCTTGCCAAACCTGTTCCTTGGTCAAAGTAATAGGGTTGACTGGCTTGTTAAATACCACAATTTAGCATATCCAAATAAGTTGCTCTATGTGATAGAAAAAATGGATGGGTCTTTTCCTCACTCCCCACAGAGCTGTTGTGTGAAAGAGCTGCAAAGCTGGATGGGAGCTAGAGGTGGGTCTTGCTCTCTGCTGGACTTTGGGGCTCTCCTGGAATCCTAAAGGGGAAGCAATGTGAATATTAATTCTGTGAGCCCCACCATCCTATGCTCAGGTTGTATATATGTGTAGATTGAGGTCATTTTATTTGTTTTAGTGTTTTAACTATTGTATGTTTTAAAGTATGTTTGTGACTTTTTCTCACTTATATTGTTTTGTCTTTTTTGTAAACCACTTTAATGGACTTTTTTTTTTACAATTAAGCAGCATATACACTTTATTAAACAAAAAACAAAAAACAAACAAACACACGAACCATATGTCCTAAAGATATCATAGTCTCTGCTGTCTTTAATTCCAAGAAAAATATGTCCTGGGTATGCACTGGCACCTCTGGAGTCTCTTGACACTTGGAGATTTGGGTTGTACATAACACATTTTTCTTTGATTGTCATTCCAATATTAGTTTCTGAAAGGAGCTAATATATTATGCTGAATGATGGTGTGTTTCAATGAGTAAATAATAAGTAAAGCATATAACCGTTCTCAGTAACTTAGCAGTTCCAGCTTCTGGAAGTAAATTAGAAGACTTTTTTTAAAAAAGAAAATTTTTTGAGGTCAATTTTGTAAGTCACCAGGGAAGGACAAATGTCCTTTGTGGTACCCTCCAGATCTTTTCTGAGACTGAAAAGCACTCTGCAAAACATTATTTTATCAATTAGAATTATTGCACTTTTCGCAAAGTGTGACCTATTTACAAGGTTCAGACTCTTCAATTTACCCATTAGTGGGCATGACCTAGCTAGATTTTTTGCTGCATTAGGCAATTAAAGTGTAATTCAGCTAAAATATTCTAGAAAATCAGGCAAACAACTTAATCATCATCTTGACCTATCTATGGTACCAGTGATTCTAATGGATTTCATTTACTTCTAATGCGGTAATAAATTATATAGATATTCTCTTTAAACTCTAACTCAAAATATATTAGAAAATGTAACATGATTATCAAGCGATATACTACCCAATCAGTTCAAGAATCCTGAAGAGCAGTATATGACCTGCACCTCAGGTCAAGCAGAGTATTCATCCTCAACAGCATGTAGGTCAGAGTGCGGCCCCATCAGAAAGCACAATACATCAGCTGATTCAAAGACAGGAGAAGTTGGTGACAGCATCCTAAAGATCAGAGTGTAGAAAATCTCTGTTCCCTTTCTCCCTAGAAAGGTCATTCACACAAACCCTTCCACATGTTGAAAGAAGATGTGGAAGGGTCACAGGGCAAACCCTGTCTGCCAATGGCACCATTCTCTAATGCAGTAGTTCTCCAACTTTTCTCTCTGGGCCACATTTTCAGAATAAAAATCTGCTTGCACCACACTGATTTTTTATGGATAAGAAATATATTGGAACACAGAAACAACTCCTAGCCGTGCTTCATTTATAACACAGAACCCAGCTACTTTATAATATGACCATGGGCCATCTAGAAATGATAAAACAATGCATAAGAACATGAATCATTCCTAAAATATAATTATAAATAAACCTCTTACTTATGTATCTTAAGTATGTATACAAACTCAGTGAGAGGTGTGAGCTTGCTTTTGGTGGGTAATCTCATTTATTTTAAACAATATTATCTTATTTGAGAGAAACAAATCACCACATCAACACAAAGAAGTCTTTCTTTCTTCTGATCTTGCATATTTCTCAGAGTTTAAAATCCCTGTTCACAATGCCATGCCATGGAGAACTGTAGAAGAATAGCTAACGCTCTTGAAGAGAGGCATGGATAGTGTTCCTGGTTGTATATCAAAAGAAGAAGAAGATACTATACTATACAGGCTCTCCTGTTTTGCATACAGTGGTACCTCTGGTTGCGAACGGGATCCGTTCCAGAGTCCCGTTCACAACATGAGCAGAACGCAACCCGCGTCTGCGCTGGTTGTGATTCGTCGCGTCTGTGCATGCGTGTGACATCATTTTGCGCATCTGCGCATGCACGAGCGGCGAAACCCGTAAGTAACCCTTTCCAGTACCTCCGGGTCGCTGCGGGACGCAACCTGAAAAAATGTATCATGAAGCAATCACAACACGAGCTATGACTGTACATTCAAAGAACGCTCAACCATGCATGGGCCATTTTTGGACGCATAAGAGGGCATGACAGGGGTGTAACGGGATGTAACGGAGTTGTGGAGAGCTTATGTGTGCTCTTCCAACATGCACAAAGACCGGAACACAACCCCCAAGCAAATTGGGGGTTGCCTGTACTATACTACACTGAATTGTTTAAATGTTTCTTTGATTGCTCTTGAATCTTCCCACCACACTCGCCATCCTTTCCTGCCACACCAGTGTGGAGTGCTACACGCTTTAAAACCACTGTTGTAATACCTACGGTACTCATGCCAACTAGACTGGTTCGCACATTACACTGAACTCAGGTACCAGTTGTCTCTACACACAGACAAGTGTTTGTATGAAAGGCATTTAATTTGTGCAACTCAACTGTTTGTACACACAGGTACAAAGGGTGTACATACCCTTTGAACGTAATGTGTGATTGCCTCTTCAACTCACATATATATGCATAGTGCTCATTCAGGCAATGAGTGGCCATGATTGGGTCATGCAAAGAGGAGCTCTACCCATGTAAATGGAGTGGAGCCTAGACCTATCTCACATCTTCACTTCAGAATCAGTCTCAATATACTGTTATATTTACAGGGGAACTACCTGGTCTGATGAGGATGTTTATAATTAGCCATATTGTGTGAGGGTTGCATTTTTCTCTTTTTCATTTCTTTTCAACTAATTTATATTATTCTTGATATTTTTTTATTATTATTATTATTCGCAGGTGTTGCTACTTCTGATTTATGCCATTATTTTAAATAAATTAGTCTGAACATTGGAAATATTTTTATTCAGCTCAAAAGTTGTGGCTGAAAAGCATAAACTAAAATGATCCAAAAATAATAGTAATCTTTAAATGAAGTAGAGACTCTATTAAACCATAATGCAGGCTTTATTTGAGCAAATTATCCACTTGTGTGTACTTCTTTTAATTCAGAAAAAGTCAGAGAACGTGAAATGTCAAGAACATAGCAAATATTTACAGCTCTGTATGAAAATGATACAGAAGTTCCAATAGCATAAGTAAAGGGTTGCAGAGCAGTGCAGGTTAGTTTCAACAAAACCATTTATTGGAAAGCTCTTCTGTTAATGGATTGTTGGGTTTTTCTCCCTTAGTTAACTTAAGTGAGATTCGTTGCACGAACAAGAGCTCCCCCTCAAGGAGTAAAGTGAAAAGTTCACTTTCCCAATTGGAGATTACAAACCTAGCATAGGTTTATCAAAGTGTCAGGGTGGTCTTAACACATGCTACAAAAGGAAAAACCTCCATGTTGTGTTCCAATGTGCAACAAGGACTTTCTGTGTATCACTGCAGACACCCTACCTCAGTGATGGAAAACCTTTTAGAGACCAAGTGCTCAAACTGCAACCCAAAACCCACTTATATATCGCAAAATGCCAACACGGTAATTTAACCTGTGTATCTCATTTTTTTTTTGTATGTTTCACATTTCTTCTTTAGGACTGTTGTTGTAATAAATAATCCTTCATAAAAGTTATTGCATTACATTCCTCATTACATTATCTTTCCATTGATATATAATTTTATGGTATAACTCAGTCCTTTTTTTCTTAAAAAAATGTTTAGGGGTACTCTCATTTTGACTCAAGAAAATCACCACCGGGGGAAAATAAATACAGTTCAAATCGGGGAAAATAAATAACAGTGAATTTCTTCTCCCGTTAAATTCACAACATTTTAAGGGGTATTTGTCCCCCTGCGTCCCCACAGGAAAAAAAGCACTGGTATTACTCCAAAACAAAGTGGTGTTATGAGCCATCAAACCCCAGAAATACATTTTTCCCAGAAGGTTCCACAATTTTGGTCACTAGTGTACACTGGAGGGCTGTACTAAGAGCCACCCTCTCCCAATTTTTAATATGAGATAATAATGATTGCCTGTGTGTGCACATACAAATAAATATAAATAAATAAACCCAGCCAGATGGGTGGGATATAAATATTATTATTATTATTATTATTATTATTATTATTATTATTATTTGCTCTTTCTTCGGCTGCTGTCGGATCGCAGCCTCCACGGAATGAATTTCTCTGTTGGTTTCTGTGGGAAAGCCCAGCGAACATATAAACCCAGCAGCCCCTTCTTAGGTTGTCATCTTCATATGCTTACTGACCTGGGAGTTAAGCCCTGCTGAACTCAAGGCGGCTTACTCCTGAGTAGGAAAAACAGACAAGCAGGAGGCCCTGGCACATCAAAAGTCAACACCTGCTCAGCTCCTCACTTGCTCGCCAGGCCCTAGTGCTGCAGGTTTTGGACGGCACGCGCGAGCCCTCCTCTCCTCCTCCTTCCACCCCCAGCATGGAAGCTATGGCTCTGCTGGAGCGATGGTGCGCGTGCCCACAGAGAGGGCTCTGAGTGCCCTCTCTGGCATGCGTGCCATAGGTTCACTACCACTGCCCTAACTTGTTTGCAGCACAATTTTCCCCCCTTCGCTTCCTGGAATCATTCATGCTTGTCCTCAAAATGCTCTTTAAATCTAGATTGTTTTTAGATCCTACTGTCCACAAGGGTGGTTGTGGTTACTTGATATAAGTTTTAAAATCCTCCCCTTTATTAGTTAATCCCTACCTTTGTCTCCCTGCACATGCTAAAAGTTAATGATGAAGGAAGTGATGATTGTGCTCTTGGTAGATGCCCACCCCCAATGTCATTGGGAAGGTCTGGATACACAAACACATATTTCTGGAACTGCCTACATCTGTTTTAAAATGGGCACACTCTGGGTTAATGCATAATCAATCTCCTATGAGCTTTTATTTTCTGAATGAAACTACTTTCTTAGTGTTATGTAGTGAAGTTTCACCCTGGGCCAGCAGGGGGATACTGTATATAGTTTTCACTCAGGTCTGTAGATAGTTTTCCCTCAGGTCCACGTCAGTTATTTTAGGCGGGAACTCTGGGCTGTTGTTGTTACAATGTTGACAGCCGGCTGCCTATAAAAGCAGGCCGGCTGAGCTGTTTGCAGGCAGTTCTATTCCAGCTTACAAGAATAAAGAGCTACTTGGAGAAATCGCTGTGTCGTCTGCTATGTCAACCCACAACTTAACACTTAGGAAGACTTCTAAGGCCAAAAAAATGGAATAAATCTAACTGGTGTGTGGACTACATGGAAAAAAACCAAGTATTCAGTCCACATTGATCCTAAAATAAAATGTGTATACACACCCTACACAGGCTTACATTCAATGGAATGTGTCTTTTCTAATTTACTTACATCTCAGTCCTGCCCATGTTTAATCTGAAGCAAGTTCTACAATGGAGCTTACTTGTATGCTAGTGGACAGATGATCACGACCGTAATTCCCTTTCACATCAATGGGGAAAGCAGCTTTATATGTGGAAACTCTTATTTATTTACAGCATCTATACCCTTCCCTTTAGCCAAAAAGGCTGTCAGAATGGCTTACAAAAATGGCTGGCAGTTCTAAGGCAGTTTCTTTCTGCCCACAGATTCACAAGCTACAAGCACATGACACACAAGGAAAAAAAGAAAGGGAGGAAGAAGGGAAAAGCGAGCCCAAGCACTAGTTCTTAAAGTTAGTTTTTTAACATCACAACCAGAATCAGTGGAGGTTCTGGCTGTCTTGCTATCTGGATGAAAAGCAGGGGTTTTTTCCTTGTCAATGGGGAAGGGGTTTTATTTAGATTCAGGTTTGATTTTTAATAATGCTTATTTTGCTAGATGAGAACAGAAGCACCAGCATTAGAGAAGCAGACATCTTATGGCCCATTGACTTGCTGGCAAATTCCTTCCCAAACAGCAGCACATCCTCCTACCCCTCCAGTCAAAGTTGCTGTTGGAATCTCCCTACTCCTGTGCTAACTTCATGCACTTGCCTAGGCTTATCTTGATGGCCTGTAAGGAAAGCCTAACACCCTTATTCGCATGGTGTGGTCCTACCCTTTCGCATGACATCATCCATTTCTACACACAGTTAATTCTTTATGTAAGACGCAGCCTAGAAGTATTTTATTATCGGCGGTTCGAATCCCTGCGGCGGGGTGCGCTCCCGCTGCTCGGTCCCAGCGCCTGCCAACCTAGCAGTTCGAAAGCACCTCCGGGTGCAAGTAGATAAATAGGGACCGCTTACCAGCGGGAAGGTAAACGGCGTTTCCGTGTGCGGCTCTGGCTCGCCAGAGCAGCGATGTCACGCTGGCCACGTGACCCGGAAGTGTCTCCGGACAGTGCTGGCCCCTGGCCTCTTAAGTGAGATGGGCGCACAACCCCAGAGTCTGTCAAGACTGGCCCATACGGGCAGGGGTACCTTTACCTTTACCTTTAAGCAATTTCAGGTTACTTATACAAGGCTAACATAAAACATGAGAGAAATAACTGTTAGATGCCACCCTCTCCTTGTGATACAGTACAATACTTTGCCATGTATTTTCCATTACACAGACCCTCCGCTGAAGCAAGGGAGATTAGAGCTGGTGATTACATCCAGGCAAGGAGGCCAGGACAGCTTTTGGTGCCACCTTGTTTTTCCCACAAACAGCTGACTTGGTGACAAATAAAATAATTACAGGACGGTTACCCTCCTCTCTCCCCAACGTCAATGGCAGCAAGCTTATGCTTCTACAAGAAACTGCTATACAAGAAAGTATAGCATGCATACTCCCTAATGATATGTTTGCAGTAATGTGGCTATAATCCTATGTGGTATTTCTTGGGGGAATAGTGCCCAGTGAATATAGAATTGTTCCACCGGATTGTACTGAATATGTTGTATGACTCCTGGGGTGGAACTAGTACTGAGCACTAGCTGCAAAGTAAATGAAAGTGCAATGATTTTTCTGAAAACAATGAAAATGACCGGGGATATTACATACACTTTTATTAATATACATAAGGTCCAATAAAAACTAATCAGTCTTGCTGCTTTTGCATCTTTCATTCTGGTATCTTTCACTCTGGTATTTTTCATTCTGCACACAAAGGTCTGTTCTGCATTAGATCAATGCTTTAGTGCCAAGTTTTTAATGCAAGCTCTGAGTCTTAAAGACCAATACATTTCTTGGCATAACATAAGGGTGTGTGTAACCACCAGATCCAAACTAACCTACTCTTTAGCACCCCAAATGCCCTGGTGGCCTCCTGTTAAACTGACGGGGGGGGGGGGGGAGAGAAAGAGACAGTTCACCTCCTTGATGAAGAGTAAACTGAAAACCGTATGTTCAAATTCCATCTCCCAATCCATATTCCGAACTGCACTATTGGCAGTACTTTGATCTGATGAATAAATTATTTTTAATTTATCTAAGTGAGATGGTCTGTGCATCCCTATCATTTTCCATTCTGTGTGCAAAACAGAGAGCAATTGCCACATGCTTGTAAATTGGGTTTTGTCAGTAAAATATGCTTGCTTGATACTGGAGGCATTTGCATTTTATATACTTCAATTGCCATCTGCTAATGGTAATTTAATCATTCAATAAATAAAACCAAAGAGAGCAAACATTAATGAAGAAGATGGGAGAAATTCTTAATGGGATAATTTTTTTATTTATTTTTAGAAACCACAACTGCAGCTAGTAATAAAAATTAAAAAGGATAATCAATTAAAACAAGATGACAATATTAAAAGCGGTTATATTTCTGGCATATCAGCTGACTAGAGAGGCCTGGAATTCCCAAAATACAAGTCGTTATTTAGCAGAGAAAAGCATATTCAGTTACATGCTGTTGGGGGAAGTGCTCTGCCTCCACACTTGGGGGGTATACCAGTTGCTAGAAACCACAGAAAGAGAGAGTGCCCTTTCATTCAGGTCCTAACTACTGCAGGTTTCCTGAAGGCACCTGGTAGGAATAGGGTGCTGGACTAGATGGGCCACTGTCCTGATCTTACATTCTGAACTTCTGAACTGAAAGTTGGACTGTGTGGAAAGAAACTGCCTCGCGAGGGACATTTCCAAGGAAGAAAAAGGGTTCACAAGAAAGAACAAGCACCTCCACCTTCTTCCATGTTATTATCTTATCTAAAAATGGAGCTGGGATCCAATGCCTGCCTACTGAGTATCTAACTCTTCTTGTCTCAGTAAGCTGCACCCGAAGTTTCATTTTGCCATGTGAGGCCCATGTGTTGACCCCTTTTGCTCTTGTGCTCAGCCTAATTCTCTTTATGAATCATCTGTGATTCATGCACTCCTCACCATCACCTTGTGTCATCTGATTCATTATGGAAGAAAGCAGTCATCTCACAGGTTTGCAACAAATCTTAGGTAGCAAGTTGCCTGTTTGCTATTCTGGACGAGTCACCAAATGCTAGAGGTTTTCAGCCCCACATCCATTATTGAACTTTCTAAATAAGGGAATAAATACCAAATGCTGTTCATGGCAGAACACCCTTGTTCAGTGACCTTTTTAAAAATTCTCAGCATAACCGCTTTACAGTGTTAAAAAAAAAAAGTTTGCTTTGCTGTAATGGAAGTTCATCAAGTCTATTTGAGTTAATAATGCAATGTCATAATTTGATAGGGAGGAATAGAAAATATGGAGATTGCTTTAATTCCCTTAGTTGTACTGCAGGACTTGGCTAATGTGCTTTATTCAGGAATAAGAAGTGCTGTTTCCTTAGCCCCAGTCCCCACAAAGAGGTGTGGGGTCAACTTGTAAGTGCTGCTTTTTCAGAGGTGTTGTTTTTCTGTTTTCAACACAGACTCGGGAAGTGCAGTTTCCTCAGAAAGAAGGAAAGCAAAACATCTTTGTGTGTTTCAAGGGCATATGGCTTTGAAGAGGAACAGGTTGTGCATCTAGCAAACTTCCAGCCCATGCAGTCAACTTGCAACCAGAATTACATCATGCACTCGTTGCCCAACTGTCCCCTCCTTACAGCATCCAAAGCTTCATAAACTGGGAGATATTTCCCACACTATAAGGTCCAAACTAGACGTGATGTTATTTACCAGAATGCTATCAACATGCATATGTATATTTGTATTATGCAATACACAGCAGCTGCCTGCCATGGAGGCCTCTATGAGAATGGCCTGAGTCCAACTGGCGCTGCTGCCAATTGATTGGCTTGAAAGAGAGAAAGCAGAGTCAGATGACTCTATTTCCCCACAGGACCTTGGCAGGGGCTGACAGTTTCCCCCCATGAATATGCTAGACTACAGCCTCTCTCTTTCTGTCATACAGTTCAACAGAGTATGGCTGTGCATCCCATTGGATTAATTAGGGTCAGGGAAAGACTGCAGCATGGATAAACACCTGGTGAAAGACACAGTCTATGTATACAATGCCAGCATAAAACCCAGAGAGGTTACTGTTTTCCACTGCATTTCAACTTGCAGACGGACATCCTTATACACATCAGTACAGTTGGATGTGTTTCCAAGTTGCCTGCTGTCTGCCCACACAAGTAGGCAGAGGCTATGTGGATGTCTTCACATGTTTGAATAGCAAAATGATAACAGAATGTAACAAAATGAATCTACTGCTCCGTAACTGGATCATGTCCAAACAACCTCATCCAGTCAAGTGGAAATCGAAACAATGGATTACTAGCATTACCCAGACCCAAAAGGATTCTTGCCCAAAGCACATCAATTCAGGAAAGCATCAGTCAGAAAAATATGGTACAGAGGAGTAAGATTTTTCTCTTATAATGTCATGGAGGGCCACTTCTCACTCAGGTACTAAATCTGATCTACACCACTTCAGACTGCATGCGGGATTTCACATGTTTGAATATTTTTCTATACTAAACAAAATAGAAGAAAAATATATCTGCAAATAGAAAACTGCATGTCAATGAGAAGAGTGCTAGACTAGTTTTCTATGTGCTGCATTCAATCAGGTAAGGTCCACCTACATTCCAGACATAGAATTACCACCCCAGTGAGATCAGTGACCATAAAGGCACAAAAGCTATTATTCATTACAAATGTTCTGCACTGTTTGGGCTGAAGCTTGAATGCTATGTGCAATCACAAGAACACAGCATCCTTTAAGAAGGACATTGACAAACTGGAACATGTCCAGAGGATAATGACTGGGAAAGTGAGGGGTCTGGAAACCATGTCCTCTGAAGAATGGTTGAAAGAGCTGGGTAGCCTAAAGAAGACAAATGTCAAAAGGATGCACAATGGCAGTCTTCAAGTGTCAAAAGGGATGTCACGCACAAGACATAGCAGGCTTGGTCTCTGTTGCTCAGAGGGCAAGACTAAGAATAAGTTAGTAGAAAAAGTGCAGGGTAGCAGATTTAGGCTAAACATAAGAAGGACCTGCCTAACAGTATGAGCTGTTTGACAGTGGAAGATGTTGCCTCTGCAAGCGGAGGGCTCTCCTTTGCTGGAGGAATTTAAGAAGAGGCATGTCAGAAACACTGTAGTTGCACAAAGCATCCTATGTTGCAGGTCGTGCATTCAGCAGTGAGTTGGACTAGATGAATTCCAAGGTGTGTTCCAACCTCCTAATTCGAAAAAATCATGTTGCATTAAGAAGGAACAGTTGAATCAGCTCAAAATAAAGTTCCTTTTGTATACCAATATGGAAAGGAGTACCCTGAAAGAAGCCAACATTTATTTTGCTTCAATTTGCTAAACTTTTCTTTGTTGTGTGCTGTGTTTTCCCTGCTGTGCTCTCACAGCTTAAAGATTTGCCAGAGATAGATGTTGACCAATATCAGAACGTAGGCTACAGTACTAACCCCACTTACCTGGGAATAAGCCCCACTGAAGTCAGTAGGCTTTCCTTCTGATTAGACAGGGTTAAGATTAATAGCATCAATCTTAACCATTAATCTGAATTGTTAAGATTAATCTATCACTTAAACAAAAAATTATGCCATTTTATTCCATTAGGTATTTGCTAGGTTTAGAAAGCACTTAAATTTTCAAAGGTTGGGAAGAAACTGCTTGAACAAAAACTGACCTTGTCTTTATACACTTCAAAGGATGAAGAAATTCTTCTTTATTTTCCCCAAAGGCTTCAAGCAAAAACTGCTTTGAGGTTTTTTCTACAATTAAGAGGTATATAAATTTTATGAAATAAATGAAATGTGTTAAGATCTCTTCCCTCATCTTTTTGGAAAAGTTAAAAATAGTATTGCATTGCCATCTCTTCTCAAAAGATGAATAGTGTGAAGAGTTTGGAGCTTGCATTAAATTAGAAACGAGGAACCTTCAGTCCACCAAACCCAACCATTTGGCCATTTCAGGCAGGCCATGCATCCTGCCCTACAGCTGACATAAGGTATGGGACAGATAAAGGTGGGATTTACGTAAAGGGGATTTTGAAGAGTCTTGCTGCGCATTGCTTCCCAAGCAGCTGGCAAACAGCTGGCTGCCAGGCAATTGCTGCACAAAGTGCTTCTCAAATGCCCAACAGCTGGGTGTTTGTGGGCACTGGAAAACCATTGCACAAAGCACTTTTACCAGCCCTGTGCTCAGCATCTCCTAAGGCTTTGCAAAGCATTTAAATGGTGCTTCCAGCTGGCTGTCAAGTATTTGGGAAGCAATGCACAGGGGACTTTGACATGTGTCAATCATCTGGCACCATCATTTTGTCAGATGATTGACTGGTGGGCTGTCCCACCTGTCAAAGTTGGCCACTGGGGGTTGGGGGAAGGATAAGAGTCTGGCCTGCCAGGCCAAAAAGACTCTCCTGCAGTTTGACTTCATCCCCAGAAGTGCACACTATTGTCATTTAAGACAGACAGATGCGAACAATAAAAGATTAGGAAGCACTATAGCTAAGGGCAAAATTACATGTTATGAGGTAAACATGGAGTTTCTTCAAGAATGTGTGGCCAAGTTGCTGCTTCCACAGTAGACTGGTACATGAGATGGGGCATACTGTGGATCTGGGAACCATGACTGCAGTGGCACCCCAACAATCATTCATTCCCTAGCGGGGTCAAGTCAACCTTGGTCTGACTTTCTTCCGGAATGCTTCTGAGGTGTTCTAATCATTTTTATTCATACAAATGGTCAAGTGCCACAATAAAGTTGGTGCAATAAAAGGTGTATGTGCCCAGGCACAGCTGGACATACAAAATGATAGAAATTAATAAGTTAAAACAAAAACATGGTATTAAAACTTTTCACTCTAGATAAAACTTGGCCAGTGCCTGAAAAGGCAGGGTAAAATTGTTTCAGGGGCCAGACTCACTCTCCCAGCCTTGCTCTAAACACAGAAAATCACAGAACACCATTAATTACTTTTTAGCTGCCATCATGGGCGTAGCTAGGATTTGGGGGGAGGGGGCAAAATATATGCTAGAGGGACAGAACCAAGCTATCTGTATTTTTATTTATTTATTGGATGGGGGCAGCTGCCCCCTCTTAGTTAAGCCATGGAAATCTCCCTGTAGACTTCTCTTACTGCTATTTATTTTTACTATGATATCCAATAGATTGTTTGTTTCTCCATATTTGTAAGAATTACAGAATTACACACAATTTTTTTTTAAACTCACTACCTGAGGGCTCTTTTAGATACATTCTATAAATCTTTCTTTTAGATACATTATTTTATATACATTCCTAGAATTTAAAAATAAACGTATTATGTCACACTCCTTTATCACTCACTCTAGGTATTTGCATGCTACTCTATCCTCTTTTCATTGCACTATTAAAGATTTGGGGAAAATATTTTGAACAGCTTGAGACAAGCTCTGTAGCTTTAGTTCCTATCTCAAGTCTTATTAGTATACAACACTCATTTACTCATATGTAAGCCCCACTGCATTTATTCACAGGTGTGTAAAGTGTGTCACACCAATGCTAAGAATTAGATTGTGTCAGGGTCAATGCCTTTCATTGCAGAAATAAATAGCAAAATGATAATAATGAAATAAAATTAACCTATAGATACCCACATATGCATCCTAGGTGCCATTCAGTCCAGGGTGCCCTGGCTGGCTCGGAAAGACACAATTTTGGCCAGGCCAAACAGTCGAATGGAGCCTGCCCTAAAATGGCTGGCCACAAAGCAAGGCAGCCACTTGCTCAAACAATATTGGCGGGTAATTATTTGCAAGGGTTAAGCTGTTCTTTAGTCAACATGAAACTCATCTAAGGTATCTGTTGCTCACTTCACTCCACAACTACCTTCTTCTTATGTGCCCCAAAGCCAAAGGGTTGGAAGAGAAGAACCCTTTTGCAACTAAAAGTCATCCACAATCTCCCCTCACCGTTGTGAAGCCTTGCAGGGTGCCATCACTCCCTATCACCATCTCAGGCCTGCAGGTTGTTGCTGCGACTGCTGACATGTACCGCAGTCATGGCAAGTCGTTTCTGCCACTGCTGCTTCTGCCTCCTGGCAGTCTAGCCATCCCAGATTAATTGTATTCTCTTTGACTGATCCCCATACTTTGGATTGTCCTGAATACCACCATTTGGTAGCCAAGCCCCAAACCAAAAGTCCTGTTGGGATGCATTTTGGCTTGCCTGCTGATGAAACTGAGTGTGTGATGACTGATAATATTGTCATTTATCCATTTTAGACCCCCTAAGTAGTAGCAGTTGCCAGGACATTGCCCTGTTTGCCTCTGTATCACTCCATCCTTCTTTCAGACATTGTGAAATGTCTATTAGTAAAAGCGAGAGGGGGTTGTGGGTTTTTTTTGGTGGAGGCCTAAGAAGAAAGGAGTAGGGGCGGAGCCAACGCTCTCGTGGTCATAGCCCATACAAGCAAGAACAGAGCAGATGCTTCTGCGCACGCGCTCTGCAGAGAGTCTGACCAGAATGGCCTGTACCATTGCGACTCTGCCCAAGGGGGGAGGGGCTGAACGCTCTACGTTTCCTCCCATCAACCGGAAGCCTTAGCAACTTACAATCCGAAGCACCCACGGGAACGGGGCAACCCATTACAGAGCGGTTCAAAGCCGAAAGAGAGCTTCCGTGACTGCGAAAGGGGGGCGCTAGAGCATTTTGTCTCTCTCTGCCCCCCCCCGTTTCAGGGTGGTTCCTTCGGGTGGCACCAGTCGCTGCTGGAAGAGGCGGGACCGGGTCTTCCTGAGGCTGCCCCCGGCTCCGGCGTCCCTGCTGCTGTTGCTGCCGCCGCCGCCACCGTCGACGTAAATCCCGGCCCCTTCAAGCCTAGTCTCGCCCGGCCCCGGGTTTCCCCTCAGACAAGTCTCATGGCGTACAGCCAGGGAGGCGGCAAGAAGAAAGTCTGTTACTACTATGACGGTGAGGGGGGCGGGGCACGGCGCCGGGTTTTGTTGTGTTTTGTGTGTCGGTTGGGGTGCGTGTGCGCGTGGGAGCACGAGCAGCTGTTCGTCTCCGCGCGCCTTCCCCTCCGGGCCGCGCTTATTTCGCCGTTGGGAATGTTCGTTGGCTCCGTCCTCGCGCGCCCCGGCCCCCTCGGCAGCCCCTCGGCTGTCCTCGCTCGCCTTCTCCTTCCGGCGCACGCGCCGCCTCTCCAGCCCTCCCCCCTCCCCTCCCCTCTTGCTTTTACCCATTGTGTCTGCAGGGGCTGCATCTGGCTTGGAAGGAAGGTGCTGAGCCCCTGGTTTCTTAAAGCGCATCTACACCCCCCACCCCCTTTAATTTTTGTATCGGGTTTCGCCTCCTTCGAAATCCGCGCGCATCTACTAACGAACGCTTTGCAAAAGGGGGTGAGGGGTGCGCGCCCGGCTCGGCCTAGCAACAAACCTCATGGGAAGGGTCCCCATTTTGAGGGGGGGGGATCCGAGGTTGGCCTCGCGATCCTTTTCCTACTAAGCGTCCTTAGAGTGGGACTTGGGCGCGCGAGTAACTGCGTCGCGTTGAGAATCTGAAGGCCTCAACGTTGAATCCCTGAAAGGTGCGAGACTGGCACGCTCTGGCCAAAGCTGAGAGCCCCACTGGAAGGATGTGGATGAATGGCCTGCCTATCGCATCCTCCTAGCTCCATAGAGCATCTTTCTTGCGCACCTCGCCCTGGTGAATACAGGTTGTCCCCACCATCCATTGGAACCCCATCACTAATTCAGGAAATGGTTATTTTCATGGTAGTTAGGGGTTTATATCCTGGATATAAGCGTATTGTTTTGAACACTGTTGTACATGGTAGCCAAAAGAATGGTAAAGATTTAAAATTGTGGAGTGGAGATAACGTAGAAAAGTGAAGATTCTACTCTATGTGAAATTTAGTAGAAATGAATTACTACAGCCATCAAGAAGCACAATGCGGGTGCGGGACAGCCCATGGGTATAAGGCAGACGTTTGCAGTGGTACCTCGGTTTTCTAACATAATCCATTCCGGAAGACCGTTCAAGAAACATTCAAAAACTGAGGCGCAAAGGGCGGTCTGCAAATTTAATGGAGAAAATTGGGGGGGGAAACTCAGCAGAAGCCATTCGACTTCTGAGGCGTGTTCGAAAACAAGCATTTACTTCCAGCTGTTTGGCGTTCGTAAACCGAAACAGTCAACTTCCGAGACGTTCGAAAACTGGTGTACCACTGTATTAAACTTCAAAAGCAACGTGTAAATGTTTTGAACAGAGTGCATCTTCCTGGGCACTTAAGTAAAAGCAACCACTAATTTAAAGCAAGATTTTATTTCTCAACCACTTATTTAGCAAAAAAAATAGGTTGCATATTTCAGCTGTTAAGTTTTATTCTCAGTTTATTTGCTCTTAGCCTTACAAACTGCAGATATAAGGACATTGCAGGGGAACTTTATTTTGCTTCCCCAGGCTATCCACAAATAGACAGCAGAACATGCATCTATTGAAAATAATACAAGAAATTGAAGCATCCAGCCTAGTGTGTGTGTGTGTGTGTGTGAGAGAGAGAGAGAGAGAGAGAGAGAGAGAGAAAGAGAGAGAGACCAAGAAGTTGTTGTATTTATACCATTCTCCAAAGAACTAATGTCCCTTGTAATTTTTTCCTAAAGTACATATATTGATTCTCAAAACTTGAATATGTTGGATTGTTTAAAGCAACAAATCTCTTGTCTGGCATGTGTGAAATCTTGACTTTTTTGCATTGGAACTCAGGATTGTTCTAGGTTACTTAACTTGTATGGTGATAAAGACTTGAAAGTTGTGAATGTTACCTATTTCTGGTAGAATGTTTGCCTATGGGTGCTGTTTAAAGAAGTAGTGATAGTGGCACTCTGATTTTCCTGCTCACTCATCATTTAGGTGCATTTTCACAGCAATTTAACACAAAATGGCATCTTGCACTGGAGACTCCAGAAAGGTTTTTTCAAATACATCCTTTATTTCTTGGCACTGTGGCTCTAGTAAGGTAGACAATATACACTTGCAGGGATACACAGTTTTCCTCAATTCAAAAATGTTAGGGACCTCCTAGAGAAGTTGATCCCACTGGATCCGGTGGTGGTAGTAATGTCATCTGAATTAAATGGGTTTAGAGTAGGAGGTTGAATTAATCTGCAGTTTGTTAATGACTGCAAAAATCTGGATATCTCAACATTGAGGAATAGGAAAATGCCATTCATTATACTTTGGGGGCAGTTATTGGTCACACATCAGGCAAGTTTAAAACTGACTGCAATTATTTTAAGATGAAATCAAGTACACAGAAAAGATTACTACCTCACAAATAGATTTGTTATTCTGCAGAAATATGTTTGCTGGGATGAATTAAATTATTATGGTTCATTATTATTTCCATAAAATTTTATAAAAGGTTTTTTATAATACAGTACAGTGGTACCTCAGGTTACAGACGCTTCAGGTTACAGACTCCGCTAACCCAGAAATAGTACCTCAGGTTAAGAACTTTGCTTCAGGATGAGAACAGAAATTGTGCTCCCGCGGTAGCGGGAGGCCCCATTAGTTAAAGTGGTGCTTCAGGTTAAGAACAGTTTCAGGTTAAGAATGGACCTCCGAAACGAATTAAGTTCTTAACCCAAGGTACCACTGTACAATAAAAACAGACTAATCTAAATGAAAACAAAAAAAGAAAGAGAAAACCATCATTATCACCATGCAAAGTCCTCTCTCAAGGGTAGATCTTAACCCTTGTCTCACACAGAAAGGGGTGGACCCACCTGGGAGTTTCCCTTTCTTCTCTCCCCCCCCCCCCCCCCCGGGAGAGCTTCCATTTTCTGCCTCTAACACAGGGTCTTTCACCAACCACCCATCACCTTCATGTGCATAAGCAAGAGCAAAGCAAAAAAATGTAGAAAAGAGAAACCATAATATAATAATAAAAAAATGAAGAAATAAAAAGGGCTTCCAATAGTTATGCATATAAATATTATTCAAAATATGCAAAATATTTATTCCAAGATGATATCCAGCTGTTCCTCCTTCTGCTATGTGATATTTTCCCAGTCTTCAAATCTAGGCATCTCAAGTTCATTCATTTTTCCTTCCACACAAGTCTAAAAGAGCTTCTCCAGTTATTAATATCAATAAATGTCAACAGTATTCTTCCTCCAGTCCAGCAAAACAACTTTGCCTCCAGTGTTGAAAAACAATAAATCCTTCGTCTTCATTTACACAGGAGTCTATTTGCTGTGGTCATACATCAAAACAGCAATCCATAGTTATTTCCACATTGTATATTGATCAATTCACACCCAGTTCCATATACAGTGGTACCTCTGGTTACGTACTTAATTCTTTCCCGAGGTCTGTTCTGAAACTGTTCTTAACCTGAAGCACCACTTTAGCTAATGGGGTCTGCCACGCCGCCGCCGCACAATTTCTGTTCTCATCCTGAAGCAAAGTTCTTAACCTGAGGTACTATTTCTGGGTTAGTGGAGTCTGTAACCTGAAGCGTATGTAACCCGAGGTACCACTGTATTCCAATCTTATTTCCTGTCGGCTGTGATTTTCCATCCTGATTTAGAACAAAGAGATTATTTTCACAATCACTTCTTCCATTCTTTTTCCAGAGGCTTGATAGTTTTCCTCTCTTAATTCACTCAAATTGTATACAGAATCCTTTCTCAGCTCCATCTCTGCCAGCCCAGAATATTTTTTAATCTCTCAATCCATGGTTTCATTCCACTCTTCCCAACTTCATAATTCCACCGTTGAACTGTTTCACTCCTCCAGGCATCTATTTGGAGGTCCTCTCCATTTCACCATATACTGCTTCAGTTTTACCATTCCACTCTCCTGTTCTGGTAGTCCTGCATCAGTATTATTTTCCAAAGATTCTGTGCCGCCTTTAGCCTTATTTTTCTCTTGTCCATTTTCATTCACCAATTTATGCATCCCAACTCTGAGCTCTTTCAGTTGCACATATAGCAGTCGCTGCACGATGCCAAGAGTAAATGGGGTATCTAACTGTATTTTTGCCATACTGAGTGTTCTTGGTCTTATTAATAATTCTCATTCCTCAAAATTTTACAGTCTTTGCTTTACCCCTGAGTCCCCTGGCTTCTTATCAGAATGGATTCACTTCATTCCTCTCTCATGGCAGCATATGTTAGCTTCACGTTTGCAGCCAGCACTTTCACTAGAGGGATGGAAGATTAAAAATAAAAAAGATAAAAACTTCAAACAGCCGTTTAAAATCTTTCTTGGGCACAGACAGTTAAAACATGCTTTCATGCTTTTAATTATTGTGTCTTCATAAGCTCATTTTAAAGTTCTTATTAAGCTCATTTTAAAAATGAACACTGCAGGGTCAGTTTAAAAAGCTACATATTGTAGCATCCTGAGGTACAATTTGTCAGCAGATGTTTCCAGGAAACCCAGAAGTAGTGAATGAGGGCAGTAGTTTTTCCCTTTCAGCCCCCAAGCTCCAGTTGCTGGGTTTCAGTAGCTTGCTACCTCTGGAGTTATTAAATTAATTTTAATGGTTAATAAATTTGTTTCATATTTTATGTTTATTATTTATTTTTAATTTATCTTCCGCTTCTTATCAACAGAAATTTCTAAACAATTTGCAGGTTCCCCCCCCCCCAAAAAAAAACAACCATTATCAAAAATACAATAAAAAATTCACATTCAGAAACAAAGAATACTAATACTATTACGAATCATCATACTTTCACATTTCCCTGAGACAGGAGTATGAACATGCTCAGAATGTGGGCTTGGGAGAGCACATCCTAGTTTGAGATTCTGTCTTGCCATCAATAGGCTAGCTATAATAATTAGAATAGGATTTCAGTCCTAAATGCATCTACTTGTGAAATGATTCTTAAGCAAATATGCTTAGATCATATTAAATATATAACCACCAATTAAGTTATTCTTTTCACTGAGAGAATGGATAGAATTGAGGAATCTGATAGTTATGCTCAGTGGGAGCTGGGTGAAGAAAGGATATCCTCAGTACTTTGCACACTCTGAATAGACAGTTTTGGGGTAGATAGCTGTGCATTTCAAAGTTTGACTGTAGTGCAGTTAATCTGCTTTGCAGAGACAGAAGCTTTTCAGCCTAGTATAAATTTCTAAAATGCTGCCAAGAAAGGCAGAATGGTGGTTGCAGCAGCCTTCTTTGTTGCTCACTCTTCTTTGTTTAGTTTTCAACAGAGGAGAAAATAGTCCTTAGTAGGGAGAGCTGTTTGTGAACTGAGATTTGGTTTTTATAGGCAAAAGATAGCGTTAAAATCTTGTTGTATGTCCACTACTTTGCAAGAATACATGGAGAATGCATGCTGATTTTCATACATTAAATAATGTATTTAATTGTTGTGTTTGTCACTAATCTTGTTAAACGGAAGTCCAAATATTTGACTTCAGATATTAAATATAAGTGTAGGCATATAAGTCCAAAAATAAGTGTAGGCATCATTTTTCCAGGTACAGTGGTACCTTGGGTTACATACGCTTCAGGTTACATACGCTTCAGGTTACATACGCTTCAGGTTACAGACTCCACTAACCCAGAAATAGTGCTTCAGGTTAAGAACTTTGCTTCAGGATGAGAACAGAAATCGTACTCTGGCGGCGCGGCAGCAGCAGGAGGCCCCATTAGCTAAAGTGGTGCTTCAGGTTAAGAACAGTTTCAGGTTAAGTATGGACCTCCGGAATGAATTAAGTACTTAACCTAAGGTACCACTGTATATCATTACTTAGCTCAGTATATTTCCTCCTCTATTTTCTAAGTGATTATTCTGTTTTCTTTTAAGTGTGTGTGTTTATAGCTCCACTGATAGCAATGCCACAAGTTCCTCATCTGTGGTGTGCTTGGGACAACACTATACAGGTGCACTTCAGTTGGCGACTCAAAAGCTCTCTTCAAATAAATTGAATGGGGGTGCTTAACTTCTCCCTTGTCTGCAAGAAGTAGAGTGCTGCAGAAAGGAGAGTTGCTTTTTTGCCACTTTCTTGCGCAAGAGAGTCCTTGTCTCCTGGTGGAAGAGTGCCCAGAATCCATTGCTCTATACTGCTCTAAATAGTAAGGATGTCATGACTCATTGCTTTAAGGGGGGAACCCCCAGACTTGTGGCAAGTCTTTTCTGGGTCTTCATGTAGATGATAGTGGGCAAAGAGCAAACTCTTTTCTTCAGAGCCATTTATTTGAGTGCTAATCAAATGAGCCTTGCCAACTTGAAGAACAACCAACCACACTCCTGCAGAAGATCTCGGTGATCAAGCTGGCATGTAACAGGGCTGGGCGATAACTGGTTTTCAATATTGTTATATATCACGGTATCTGGAAAAAGGAAGGAACTACGCAGAGGTGAACAGAACAATGTCCTGGCAAGTGCTATTACTTAATGGTCTAAAACTGATAAATGATGATATTATCAATCACCTCATTGTCACTTTCAGCAGCAGGCAACCCAAAATGCATCCAAATGAGACTTTTGGTTTTGGGCTTGTATTCGGGACAATCCAAAATTTGGTGATGAATCATAGTGAATACAAATAATCTGGGACTGCCAGCAGGCCTACTAGGCAGCAGAGGCGGCAGCAGCAGAATCAACAGCAGCCTGTGAAGCCTTGCCATGGCCGTGGGCAGAAGCAGCGGCAGCCTGTGAGAACTTGTAGTGATGGCCTTGTGGAAGTGGTAAAAGCAGTGACAGCCTGCAAGGCCTTGTCATGGCGGTGGCTGTAATGGTGGCCTGCGAGGCCTTGTGGTGGCAGCAGGAGACTGTGGCTGTACTTTGGATTGTTCTGAATGCCACCATTTGGTAGCCAAGACCCAAACCAAAAGTTCTGTTGGGATGCATTTTGGCTTGCCTGCTGATGAAACTGAGTGTGTGATGATAAATAATATGGTCATTTAAGTTTTAGACCCCTAAGTAGTAGCAGTTGCCAGGACATTGCCTTGTTTGCCTCTGTATAGTTCCATCCTTATTTCAGACATTGTGGTAGATTGCAATGTTTAGCTGGTGAGTTATTGCAGTGTTGAAAACCAGATATCGCCTAGCCCTTACACACATTGTGATTTGCAATATATTGCCAGCTCAGATATTATGAAACAATTACCACAATGTGAATTTCAAAATAGTTTTGCACGATATATAAATATATCACCCAGCTGTAGCATGTAATGGTTCAGGCAGTGCCTGAGGTATCCTGCACTAAGTTGTTTTGTACAAGCCCTTTGTACATTAATCACTTTGTACAAGGACCATGAACCAGACTCAGTAGTAGCTGGGTAACCAATGCAGCTGTTTTAACAATAATGTCACATAGTGCCAGAACTGACCATGAACAACTCCCCCATTCTCTTATAATGGCAATGGCGCCCACCTAAGAGATGCTGGAACTGAGTTCTATCTGAATAAAAGCTTTGATGTCACATATTCTCAGCCAGATGCCCCCTTAAAGCTCTCTGGCTGTTGCATTCAACACCAACTGGAGCTTTTGAACAAGACCCCAGGGCAGCCTCATATAGAGTACATTACAGTATGGTGGTACCTTGGTTTACGAACTTAATCTGTTCCGGAAGTCCGTTCTTAAACCAAGGCGTGCTTTCCCATAGCAGTGGGAGACTCAATTTACAAATGGAACAGACTCAAGGGGAAGCAGAACTATGTTTCTTTCCTACATCCTCTTGAGATGCAAAGGGAGGGCACAGTCTTACTGAAGGAATACTCACCAAAGCAGGAAGGCAGCCTGCCGTTACGACTAGTGTTTGCATTGTGAATCTCTGTTCTAGAGAGAGAACTTAGTTAAGTAAAGCCAAAAAAAGTGATCATTACATTTTCAAGCATGACTCATTTGCTTTCTTTTAGGTGATATTGGGAACTATTATTATGGACAGGGGCACCCAATGAAGCCTCACAGGATTCGCATGACACACAACTTGTTGCTAAATTATGGCTTGTACAGAAAAATGGAAATTTATGTGAGTATACATTTACAGTTTTGTCACTTGAAAGTTGATGAGCAGTGAAGAGGCTATAGTTTCCTAAGATTTTTAATTCACTTCAACACTTTCTTTGTTGTGGAAAATCCTCTGGCTGATTCTGAGATAACATTTTTCTTCCAAAGAAGAACACAAACTGAGCCTGGGTCAGATGGTTAGAATGTGGTGCTGATAATGCCAAGGTTGCAGGTTTAATCCCCATACAGGAGAGCTGTATATTCCTGCATTGCAGGGGGTTGGACTAAATGATCCTCAGGGTACCTACAATTCTATGATTCTATGAAACCTATGAGTACCTGTGAAAATGCCACATAAGGAAACAAAATTCACAAGCATTCAGTGTTCAGATATCTACTGGATAGAAAACATGACATGGTTACAGTAAAATATATACAACAAAGTGTTTTCTGTTTATAATGTGTTGTTGAGCATATTTTAAAATATTTCAGCAAGTTTCAACTTAACACATGCCTGATCAAATCTGTTTGAAGTACTTGAAATACTACTGCTTTTTATTCTGTCTCAGATCAAATTCAATCTGTTTCTTTTCCAGCGGCCTCACAAAGCTACAGCAGAAGAAATGACGAAATACCACAGTGATGAGTACATAAAATTTCTTCGCTCAATTAGACCCGATAATATGTCTGAATATAGTAAACAAATGCAAAGATGTAAGTCTAATGCTAAAAATAACTGGTTTTGCGAACTTGATCTGTTAAGATGGAGAGTAATATATTATCTATTTTACTGTAATGTGTAGAATCCTGTCTATATGATGTTTAATCATTTTGAATTGTTAGTTGTTGGCTATGGTGGTTATAACATTCAGGCTTGTTCAGATGTAATGCTGCCCAGTTACCAAACCATAGTTTGATAACTGAGTCATATTGCACATGATTCTTTCTCTAGGAGTTGCACATGTCTCCCTTTTCTTCTTAGGGGATAGTTACTGCTAACCATAGTTAGCTTTTACACCAGAGGTGGAAATCAGCTTCTAATTTCATTCTCTAGTTTCAAAGCTATATATCTGAATTGGACCATAGTAACAGGTTTGCCACATGTATTAAATTAAACTAGTGTAATTTTCCATCCCAAAATTTAGAACATTAGATAGCATGACGAAAAACTGTAATATTTATCTTTTCAATTAACTTGTACTTTCTTTGATTTCTGAACATTGATTTCCATTATGAATTCTGAATGACAGCATAACTTGCAAGAGAATTGTATTTTACTAGTTGGATAACTATTTGCTCAGTTTAAGCCACCTATAATACCTTAATTGGTAACTGGTAATTGTCTTTTTGCTGAAACTTCATAAGCCATAATTTGACATATAGTGATGCTGTAAATTTAGGCATACACTCAGCTACAAACTGCTCTGAATCCATAAAAGCATATTTAAATATACTTAACTGACAAAAAAAAGGTGTCTACCAAGTTTCACATCTGTGGTAATGGTTAGGTTAAGTTTTGAAAAATGCCTCTGTTCTAAGGTTTTGGATCCATATCACTGGTCCAGTAATAGACATTTAGCATTATTGTTTTTTTAGAACAATACACATAGATTCAACATCAGCAGGTTGAATGATTAACAAACAGTGAAATCAGTTTTCTAAAAGGTATTGTAATCTATGGTGTGGCCACATTTGAGATAATGCTACCAATGCAGAGGTGTTCTTTTTTCATGGAACATTTGACAATGTTTAGTCAATTGACCAACATGCTATACTTTTATATATATATATATATATATATATATATATATATATATACACACACACACACACACAAACTTAAGTAATAATACATTTAAGGATAAATAAAACTTGTCTTGTATAGTTAACGTGGGGGAAGACTGTCCTGTGTTTGATGGGCTGTTTGAGTTCTGTCAGCTGTCAACAGGAGGCTCTGTGGGTAAGTATATCCTAATGTTTTCCTGGAGTTGTTAATTTTTAAAAGGCTGTACCAGTTTTTTTCAAACATTACCCATGTGACAGCTTTTATAGCTCTTGTGGAAATCAATGAGGGAGAAAGAATTTAATAGAAATATAAAGTGAAATGTTTAATTAAAAGAAAATGTTGTCATCAGTAGCTACTAGGCATGATGGATATGTACTACCTCCAGTATCAGAGTGTGCCTCTGAATGCCAGTAGCTGGGGATCATGAGTTAGAGAAGTTTAATGCACTCATGTCTTGCTTCTCTGCTTCCTCTAGACATCTGGTTAGTCATTGTGAGAACAGAATGCTGGACTAGTTGGGCCTTTTATCTTTCAGCATCTCCCATTACAAATTAATAGTTCATTCTGTTGCATGAGTTGGTATATCCAACTTTAGAAGTGCCTAACAATAAACAATTAAAATCCAGGCTGCACCACGATGTCTTACATTGAAGCTCTCTCTCTCTTTCTCTCTTTTTTTTTTTTTTGGCAAGACATACTGTCTACCTTTTTCATTCCTTACCTGCATTTTTCTCCATAATGGTTCTTTAGCTGGAGCAGTAAAATTAAACAGACAACAAACAGACATGGCTGTTAATTGGGCTGGAGGACTTCATCATGCTAAGAAGTCAGAAGCATCAGGTTTCTGCTATGTCAATGATATTGTGCTTGCCATTCTGGAATTACTAAAGTAAGTTCATGTTGGTGCTATATGCACAACTTGTCTTCTAGAAATGTTAAAAATATAGGCTGTGTACTGGCTTAATCTGTATATATTGACCAGAGGACTAGCGATCATTGTTCCTTGGTCGTTTTAAATTATATTTTGTTTATATGTGTGTTTGTGTATGTGTGCATGCATGATATAAATTGCAAAACCCTTTTTGTTCTAAATAGCTTACTGATCAATTCAGACTCTGGCTGGAGAGCAAGCATCAGAACCAAATAAAGCAGCAGAGTTATTGTTCCATCCAAAGCCTTGCCCAGGGCAAAAAGTGAGGGGATTCAGGCTTTGGGGGTTTCTGGGGGGACATTGTTGCTGCATGAGCTGTAGGCTGGTGTAGCAAAGGCGCCCTAATTTGGTCCCTCTCTGGGAGCTAAACAAGTGTAATTTGCAAATAATTTTATTTTTATTAATGAGCTGTCAGTATGGCTATACACAGTGACCTTCCTGGTTCTTGATATTGTGTCATGATACACATAGTTTTAAGCATTATATTGGAAAAGGGAGAACAGATCTGTATACATGTAGTCATGCGGCTTTATATATCTGATTTAGTCTGGGGATAAATTTGGCACCAGATAAACTTTTTGAAAGGTAAGTAGTGAGTTTTATTGGTACTGCTCAAGTAAAATCTCTCTCTCCCTCCAGATACCACCAAAGAGTATTGTACATTGATATTGATATCCATCATGGTGATGGCGTTGAAGAAGCATTTTACACAACTGATCGTGTAATGACAGTATCATTCCATAAATATGGTGAATATTTCCCTGGCACAGGCGATTTGAGAGTAAGTTCAGATATGAGGTTACCATTTGATTAAAGTAGCATCTTGCAAATGCTATATTTAAGCCTGGTTATCAAGTTAGCGATTTTAATTTACTTAGTTTTTATCCTTCCTTCTGAAGAAGGACACTTTGAAATTGATCAGGGTGAAAAAGGCTAACTCTTAACTTGATGAGTCTGATTCTATATATGATGTATTTTTTCATCTTAATTACAGTATTGTTTCCTACACTAATTGAGCTATTATGTAAACAATGTGTGTTGTCCCTGAGTGGCATAGTACTGCAACATTGGAATGAATGGCAGTTTTGGTAACTAGGGTTACTTTTTTCTTGTCGTTTTATATCTGACATCCATTTTGCTACTCTAAAAACTGGATCTTCAAGAGTAGATCTGAATTCCTTCCTTCCTCTCCCATCTCTTTTCCTTTTTGTGCTCTTTAGATTGTAAGCCTGTGTCATTTTATTTTGATCTATAAACCATTCTGGGAGTGGGCAAAAATACTTTCAAGCATATCAATGATGCGTAAGATAGGTATACAAAATAGCTGAAAAAAACTGCCCAGCTTGCTAATAGTTCCTAAAATGCCATTTAAAAATCACCAGTAATCATAGTTGAAGCTTATCTAGAATGTTACTATAGTAGAGATGCTTGTATTTGCATGAGCACACAAAGCTGTTCATTTAAAATTCCTGTGCATAATATAATCCATGGTACCCATTTCTGTTGTTGCTAGCTGTGGTATTTGTTCCTTTTTTCAACAGAAATTAAATGTGCTAGCTTGGAGATAGCTTTTATATCTCAACGTGATTGGCCACAAGATGGTACTGTTGCTTCATGCTAAATCCAGGCCTCTGAAGAGCAGATGCACTGACCTTAAACTAGGCTTCTCACCTGTCAAATACATGAAAGTTTAATTTCTTATTAAACCTAATCTTCTGATATCCTTAATAATCTGTCCAGAAAGCAAATTCAGTTAATTTTGACATTAATACCTCAGCTAAACAGGAATCTATTTGTTTGATTGCCATATTTTCTGAGACTTTTTTATTTTGCATGGTGGGTATGCTGCCTATCATTCAATATATAATATAATAACTATAAAAATGTACTGTATAATACAACATAGTAAACTTAAGTTGCTTACGTGCCTTTTGTGTATGTTACAATGTATGCTAAGAGCACTGCGTGTTAATTCAGCTGTATCTAGATAAAACCATTGTATGAGATTCTCTTAATAGCATTTTGTTTATTTATTAAATTTGCATACTGCCCTTCATCCAAAGATCTCAGGGTGGTTCACAACATAAAAATACAATATAAAAACACAAAATACATAATAAAACAAGAACAAAAAGCAGCAACCACAAACAAATAATAAACACATTTAAAAGGGGTATATAAGATGTTCATCAGCCAAAGGCCTGGTTGAAGAGGAGCATTTTCACCTGGCACCTAAAGTTGTATAATGATAGTGCCAGCCAGGGAGAGCATTCCACAAATGGGGAGTCACACAAAGAAGGTCCTCAGGTGATGATCTCAGGGTCCAGGTAGGTTCATATGGAAAAAGGCGGTTCTTGAGGTATTGTGGTTCTGAGCCTGGATGCATTGCACAGTTTTGCTTCTTGTGAAATAGTAAGGAAGGACACATGGTGATAAAAAGTGACTCCATAACAAGTTAGAGCTCCACACTTTAAGATTTGACTCTTCTGGAAAGACGTCGTTTCTATAAGAAACATTTTCATTGTATCTCTTTAAAAATCTGCTACTGTTTAGATATATAAAGCTTGTACTGCTTTAGGAACTGCTGCAGTACATCAAAAAACAAAGAAGACTGTTGTCCTGTACTAGCACAATTCTTGTAGTCAAACTGTATAAAACTTCATGCACTTGAAGTGGACCATGAAAGCTTCTGTCACAAAATAATCATTTATCCTTCAGGTACAATAATTGTGGTTCCCCTCTAGAACAACATTGTAACTTCCTATCAGTAAATATGAAGAATATATTCAAACTGGAAACAAAATGTCTTTTTAGCTACTCATGTACTAAACAGACGTCAAAGGTCTTGTATTCCGTTTGTAAATCATGAATGTTGAAGCAGGTGCAAAAAGGAATAAACTTGATGTGTTTCAATTAGTGAATTGTGGCACATTTCTCGTAGATATAATAACATGTGATTTTACGGATCTGACACAGCAGACCCATGACATTACTCCCCATCCCCAGGTAACTGGTTGTCTTTTAAAGCCGATCTACCCATATGTTTCTGTTTTATGCCATCCCCACTCTCGGTTTAAATCCCTGCAGTGATTCTAAAACCATAATTTGGTGAATTTCAATAAAGTCATAAAATCCAAATTATACTTTTGGGTCTGATTCTTCTGTATTTTCACATGTCATCCTTCTGTTCTTTTGGATATACTTCCTTGTGCACTGATTTCTTCTACTGCACTGATCAAATGTTTTATCTGAAGATTTAATGCTTTATCTGAAGATTAAACTTGAAGTATTGTTTGCTTCCCTGGGCTGCTTTGGGAGAAAGGGTGAGATAAATTTAATAATAAATATCTTGCACACTTCTTATATGTGCAGTTTTGGTATTCATTACATACTCAGAATTTTTCAAATGTCTAGGTAGCATCTAAACTACTTTCAAACACTCTTGGCCACAAGTGGTCCAGTGGTAAACACAAAATGTGTTTTGCCTTTTGATATGAGTTTGTGATTTTTGTTTTTGTCTTGTTCGTGTTCTCTTATAGGACATAGGTGCTGGAAAAGGCAAATACTATGCTGTCAACTTTCCAATGAGAGATGGAATAGATGATGAGTCATATGGTCAGATATTTAAGCCAGTGAGTATATTCTAGATACTTTTTTTTAGAGATGCTTCTGTGAGGCTGAATAATAGATTTACCATGATTTCTGCTTCTTTACAGATTATTTCCAAAGTCATGGAGATGTACCAACCTAGTGCTGTGGTGTTGCAGTGTGGGGCAGATTCACTGTCTGGTGACAGGCTGGGATGTTTTAATCTTACTGTCAAAGGTCAGAGAGCAAAACATTACTGTAGAGTCACAGTTACATATGTTTTGAAAACAAGTATTGAATGCAGATTTAGTGGATTTTTATTTTTTTATTTTTTTATTTTATTTTAGTATCAGTTCTCTTGCAGCCATTTCTCTGGGCAGCAATCTCTAATGCTGGGACTCCCCCCCCCCCTTACACACAAACACACTGGTGACTGTCAAGTATGCACCCTTTTGGCCATAGTACATCTAAAAGAAGATGCGAAAAAGATGTTCCATGTCAATGTCTTTATTTGCAGTGCTTCAGTTTTGTGTGATTTTAGGAAGTAAGTTCAGGTCTTAGTAGGCATTCATCACATGATCACATGTAGAAATTCAGTGATGTTTATGTGAATAAGCTATTAAATATCGCATAATGTGTGAGATGCAATTTGGTCAATATTTTAGATCAGTAATGTATTAAATGCATTCAATTTATGATTAGATTGCAAGAATTATTAAACTGAGTGTGCATCTGTTTGCCTTTATGACTCTTGCAAAAAAATAATAATTCTTGTGTAACTCAATGCCATAAATGCAAAACAGAAGATCGGATTCCAAAATTGATAGGATACCTTATCCTATTCTGTTTTTTTAGTTCTTGCATCTTTCAGTTGTGTTTTAAGTTTGTTTTTCTAGAGCTGATGTTTCTGTATACAGATCTTAATTGTGTAATCTTGAAAGGAATATAACTGTATGTCTTTATGGTTTGTTTGTTTTTTAAGGACATGCTAAATGTGTAGAAGTTGTGAAGACTTTCAACTTGCCTCTTCTGATGCTTGGAGGAGGTGGATATACCATACGGAACGTTGCTCGATGTTGGACCTATGAGACTGCTGTTGCCTTAGATTGCGAAATCCCTAATGGTAAATACTTGGAGCCAGGGCTTCCCAAACTGTGGTCCATGAGCTTCATTCAAGTGGTCTAGAGCATGTCCGCAAAAATGCATGAAAACTCATACATTATGTAGTGCAGTGTATTACAATTGCTACAACAGGCAGAAAAATCATTAAGTGGCCCACAAAGTCCCTCATGAAGTGGTTCATTGGGAGAATGGGATTAGGAGCCACTGTTCTAAGGAGTATCACATGTGACACCAGGGTTTAAGTTCTCTCCATATGAAGAATAACGTGACTTAAACTTTAGCTTGCCTTAGTCATCAGATCCCCCATTTCAGTGGCCAGGGAGATTGCCAACTGTTTGTATTCTGTAACTGCAAATAATATGTATTGCAGTACAGTGTATCTTGCCATAGAGCCTATGCCAACCTGCTACAGAGGATTGGAGACTGACAGAAAAGACTTACATCATAACCATTCTTTGATCTACAGGGGATTTTGCTAATGGTTGAATCATTAAGAAGTGGGATATCTGTCTTGACTCATGTGGTTTCTGGCTCATTAACCAGACTCTTGGTAGCTTCAAATGGCTTACCTAGATGGGTGAACACAGATGTTTTAGAAAGCATTAATGAGATGCATAGAAATCTGCATGGACCTTTTATAGATTGTATAAATGAGTAAGTGTATTTGGTGTGTTTTATTTAAACGCAGTGTGTTATTTTCAACATAGTATATTTTATTTTAAACTATTGTTTAAATAAGCTATGGTTTTAAATGCACAAGAGCTTTGCTCCTCCCAGCTCCTGATTGTGCTGTGCAAGGGAAGAAGCAAGTCAGAGTCTGGATTGTAGTGACATGTGAACCCTGGACTTTGGTTTCTCTCCAAACAAACCACAACCAGAAAGTGAAGATTTATTTATGGCTTACTGATTGTTGTCTACCTTGAGGAAGCAAAACCTGGTTTCATGACAACCTAAAGTTGAGCTTGTTTCCTCTATTTCATTCAAACCATACAATCATTTAAACTTTACATTCATAAACACCAGATTTTCTACATCTTCAACATAATTTGTGGTGTGTGAAATATGCCAGTAAGTTGTTGTTGTTGTTACTAATTACCCACCTATCACCTTAAGATCCCAAGTGGGTTCCAAAAACCAGCACACATTATTTAAAACAGTTTAAAGCAACTTACAATCACAGAAACAAATGAGGCTTCATTTTTATACCACGGTGGAGCATCTAGATTTCTGCTGTAAAAGATAACTGTAGCACATTTAATCTTGAAAAAATATTCGTTCTTCCTTAGAATTCAGATACTTCCTAATGTATTTATTCTGGATCAGAAAATAATTTTGAATGTCTATTAAATATTTGAGAGCTGCATTGCATTCCTTTGAATTTGTTCTTTTTTTCAGCATTTAGTAGAAAACAGAAGCTATGCTTTCAAACATTAAAAAAATGCATACTATCATATCTGACCTATAATCTGAAGAGCAATAAGGCCGTTTTAAGAAGCTATTATTACTTCATTTTGTTTTAACAGAATTGCCATACAATGACTACTTTGAGTATTTTGGACCAGATTTCAAGCTGCATATTAGCCCTTCAAATATGACAAACCAGAACACCCCAGAATATATGGAGAAGATTAAGTGAGTATTAATGCCATAAAGACACATAAATACTATAACGATCTAAATCTTTGCAATGGGTAAGGATTCATTTTATTTTTTATGCTCAATATGAAGCAGGGAAAATGAGGGGTTAAAAGGTCCTGGGCTCTTGAGATAGCAGAATTACTGCTTTAAAAGCCAGCAGGTGAAACTAGAAAGTCAAAGACTGTATTCAGTTAGTGTCCCTCTGTTGAAGAAAGGCTCTCTGATCAGTGAATGCTTCTGTCAATGGAAGGGGGAGAAGCACTTTTCACCAGTTCTCCTCCCTATGGCCTCCTGTGCCACCTCCCATGTCGTTCTAAAAGCTAGAACAACCTTCTGGAATGGATTTCTGGGGCAGGGAAAAAGCAGAAAAACCCCCAAACCTCATTCTTCTGATGGAAGCCTTTGCTTGATCAGATTATCTTCTGTTGCTGGAGGGACATGGTTGGATAAACCCAAACCTGTATTTTAATGTTTCAGGGTTGTATCCAACTAAGTCATACTCAGAGTAGACCCATTAATATTAATAGACTTAAGTTTGATTTCATTAGATCTACTCTGAGCATGGCTTAGATGGCTACAGCTCCCAGTGCTTAATGGTTGGAAAAGAAAAACCTTTTTATCTTTCAAAATTTGGTACATATTGTTAAAATCATTTTTTATTTTTGCAAAAGAGCTATTAAGTCTCAGTAAGCTCTTTTGTCAGCAGAAATGCAAAAACATGATCAAAGTATCACTATATGTTGCTTAATTTCATTATGTTGAATGCCAGCCATATGTTCTGAGAGTTTGTATTTTTTAAATGTATTCACCTCTAACCATGGATGTTCTGTCTGACACATGTATTTCCTTTGGATACCATGGCTTGCCTTTTTCAAGAAAATTGCCCGTAGTACTCTTGCTATGTAACTTGCTTTTCACCTTATTTTCCTATAACATTACTAGGCAGCTGGGTATTTTTGTGAGGACGAGAACTAAGAAACTCCCAAGCTATTAAGAAGAAAGTTGTCTCATAACAACTTTTCCCTGGATTACTTGCCTTGCAGACAGCGTTTGTTTGAGAACTTGCGCATGTTACCCCATGCCCCAGGTGTACAGATGCAGGCTATTCCTGAAGATGCTGTTCATGAAGACAGTGGTGATGAAGATGGTGAAGATCCAGACAAACGTATTTCTAGTAAGAATGGACTAACATTAATACTGGGTGGGTTGTTGAAGAAGTAGTACTAAAGAAGGTGGAACAGAAGTGCCCCAGTAAGTCAGATGGGCATCTAAAATTACCATCCAGAAACAAATTGGCTTTAGTGCTTTCTGAGGAAGACAGCAATTACATATCAGCACATGAAGGCAGAAAGCCTGGGAAATAAACACAACTGGCAACCAAGGGGAAGTTGCTTAATTTTTAAAGCCAATCTTGAAATCATATAAACTTATACAATTTGGTGTGCCATTTTTTGCATAGTTCTTAGTACACCAAGCTTTTTAAATTAGTTCTCCTAGCACTGTTGCTTCAGCAGAGGTTTCTGCTAACATAAGACAATGTGATTTTTGCCTATTTTCCCTATAGTCCCCAGTCCTACTGAAAATGATTCTGGAGCATTGGGGGCTCTTTAGAGCAGATTTGGGAAGTGGACACTGGGGGCTGCAGGGTGGAGAGGGGAATTGGCAAAAACTGCCTCCCCTTCTCCTTCAGCAAATGTTTGCCTTGTGCCTGTTTAAAGGCACAAATTAGATACACAGGCCTTACATATTGGACCAGTTCACGAGACATGTCTGAGCATTTGAGTTGGCCTAGAAGTTCTGGTTTTTACTTACTTTCCAGGAAGGGAATAACTGGGTCAGGTAGACGCTGCAGGTGCTATTTTGCAATAGTAACTTCTACTTTGGACTTTATAACCTGTTTGCCTGTGAATGAGGACTGATGCTGCTTATATGTTGAAATTTCATGTCAGTAATACATGCTATTTCTACTGCATCTTTTGGCTAATAAGCGGCAAATTTTGCCTCAGGCCTAAATAAGAGCTAGAGTACACATTGCACTTATCACCAATACACTGTTGAAATTGCAACCCCATTATGAGTTCATTCCCCACCCACTCACTGTATTGAGGAATGTCTTTCTAAACACAACATTGCTGTCATATGGAAAGTTTTCATTATGGTTATGATCAACGCAGCAGGACTTCCTTTACTGATGCAAATTGCAGGGAAGAGTTGTCACGAAATAACTTTTATTTATTTTATACCTTCCCATGGTGAGAGAAATGGAACACACAAGAAGGTGATCTTTGAGGAATGTGTTTTCTAATCCTATTCCCTTACTTCTAGTTCGTGCATCAGATAAGCGAATAGCCTGTGATGAAGAATTTTCTGATTCTGAAGATGAAGGGGAAGGTGGACGCAGAAATGTTGCAGATCATAAGAAAGGAGCAAAGAAAGCCCGACTAGAAGAAGATAAAAAAGAAACAGAAGATAAAAAAGCAGGTAAAAGTCTAAATCAGTATTTTTCTTTCTTTTACTTTCCTTGTTGGCTATATCATACTCTTCTGAAAGTAATGGGTTTTGCTTCCAACTAAATATTGTTGAGATTAGGTCAGACCTACTTAATTTGTGATGGTAAACTACCCATATTTGTTATACAGTGGTACCTTGGTTTTCGAACTTGTTCCGGAAGTCTGATTAGACGTTCGGCTTCTAAAAAACGTTTGCAAACCAGAACATTTATTTCCAGGTTTGTGGCATTCGGGAGCTGATTTGTTTAACAACTAAGCCATTTGGGAACCAAGCTACCACTGTATTCATCATTCTGCAAAAACAGTTGAGGCATAAAGCAGCTCACATGCCATGGTCCATAACTGTTGGTTTTCCTTTAGTTTGAATCTAAGTTGTGCATTTCTGGATTAGGCTGTTGGTTGGAATGTTTATCTTTCTGAGAATATCTCTACTTTAATCCTTTTTAAATTTTCATTCTTTTATTAAAACCTTTCACCTTCCAGGTGTTGCTAAACTACAACTCCCATCAGCCTCAGCCAGCATGGCCAGTAGTTGTAGTTCAGCAGCATGTGGTGGGGCCAAAGATTCCACACACCTGTTTTGAAAGAAGAAATCAGCACTGGCAAAGGTGCAGCTTCATTCACATTCTTCTATCAGTGTTCATTTTCATTGTAACTTGTTAACAGCTAAGTCAACAGTTGTCATTTGAAATTTATTTATATAAACCTGCCACTTTTAATTATTTTTAGACATTAAAGAGGAAGATAAATCCAAGGATAGCAGTGGTGAGAAAGCAGATACCAAAGGGTAAGTAAATTGTGGCCATCCTATAATGTGCCTGTTTCAGAACAGCCATTAACTTTGAAATGTTATTTATGCATCTGTTATCCATTATGGATGACAATAAATCCGTGCCAATAGCTATTAAAGAATTTATAATGTGAGCAATGCAACCCTTACTGTTTTTAAATGAGCAGAGAATGGCATTAAATTGTGACCCATGTTAACAGTTGACTTTTTCCCTCCTCTGAACAGCACAAAGTCAGAACAGCTCAACAATCCTTGAATGTAGAGACTCACATCAATTAAAGGACACAATACAAAAGTGGGGGGGGAAGTTAAAAGCAACTTTTCATATGAGAAGAGACTCTTGATTTTCATTTTGTACTATTTGGCATGGAGCATATTTATTTTCAAACAACTGTGTTTTTGTTTTTGGCAAGTTGTATTGTGAGTTTTCTAATTATGATAGAAAATTTTGTTCCTTCCGCCAGGCTTTAAGTAATAGTATTCAAAATGGATGTGCTATTATGTTAGACGTCTAAATGATCTATTAAAATTTGCCTTTTCCTGAACTGATTTTACCCCTTTTTGTAATTATATCTTTATTAAAAAAAATGTACTCAGCTGTCTTGTCCATCATTGCCTAGAAAACACATAAATGTCATGCTGGTAAGACTATTATAAAGAAATATAGTGAAGGTTGAAATTGCACTGAACTACATTCGATAGTTCACAAAAAATGCTTTTTGTATAACTATTGGGGCAAACAATGAATGTTGAGAGGTTACTTTGCATGGATAACTACTAGGAGATTACTTGTGAAAATCATGTTTGGAATTATAGCACAGTAATTAAACTACAGAGTTATGTTCAAGTATTCAGTAAAAAAGGTATAGTAAATAAGAGAACCTTAAGGGGGAAGCAGCATAGTTATCACTAACAATTTTTGATATTTTGAAAGAAAATGCTCCATTCAGTACTATCAGTGATACAGAATATCAAAGAATGACACACCAACTAGAAAAATATGCCACTATCAATATATCACTCCCTCTATCAATATATAATAGTCAGGTGCTTGAGAACCCTGTTCCTACAGTTCAAAACTGTCAGCAAAGTGAGCTCTGTTGACCCTGGCTGGCAGGTTATGTTTGGCTTTGTAGCTCAGGTTGTACAGGCTTTTAGTGAATGAAGAACTACAGGGTTGTTTGTCAAACCATCTTCCCATCAGGTCTCTTGCAGTTCTTCCTCTTTTCTGCACCCCTGCCCCACCATCCAAATGCATCTTAGGTGGTAACAGTTGAGAACTCACCAGAGAAGTAAACATTAATACAGTGATACCTCCGGTTACGAACGGGATCCATTCTGGAGGCCCGGCTGTATCCTGAAAATTTTGTAACCATAGGACCACTTCTGCGCACACACGCAGCGCCACAGAGCACTTCTGTGCACGCTGAGCAGCAAACCCACTTCCAGGTTTGCTGTGTTCACAACCCAAAGATTATGTTACCCGAAGGTAACATAACCCCAGGGTCCACTGTATGTAGGAAGCAAGCTTGGCACAAAAATATTATACCCTGTAAGGCTGCTTGTGTCATTGTAAACAATCTTCCTATAAAATCTGGATTATACTACTAGCATTTGTAAGTTGTATGTAGTTTTTGGCCTTTCTTACTTCCCAGGTTGCTGCAAACTGATTTAAGAATAAAAATAGTGTTTTAAGGGTGTAGTGTTGATAGGACATGTTTTATAATCGGATTCTATGGTTTTCATATATGGGACAGGTTTCTATTTTGGAGGCTTCAAGATAAAGTTTGAGTCTGTCTTTAGTACAACCTGCCCATGAAGCTCCCTTCTTCCTCATTGACAATACACTGATCTTCTTAAAAGTTTCATTTCTTTAAAGGCAAAAATGAAATGAGAGTGCACTCGACACTGACCTACAACAACAACATCAGCACCAGTTTTTCAGCTTCTGCTTGGTGATTACAGTTTAAAGACTAGCATTCTGATTGGAATGTTGGCAATAAAACATTTTATTTGGGGAACTAATTCTAAAGAGTGTAAAGTGTCTGTAGCACTGGGAGTGTTTTATTTATTTAATAGAATTTGTATACCGTTAGCAGGCTCTGGAAACCGTAAAGGTGCTTGCCTAATGTCAATGGAGTGTTCCAGAGTGTAAGTGCTGCTACACTGAAAGGTTGATGGACTGTGGAGTAAGCATGCAGCACTTGTAAATGCATCAGTTCTGCAGGTCAAAGTGGTTGAGTGAGCACACATACAAATGCTTAGTAGCCTGTGTAACAATTTCCCACTTAACCGTATTTTTTGCACCATAACACTCACTTTTTTCCTCCTAGAAAGTAAAGGGAAATGTCTGTGCGTGTTATGGAGGGAATGCCTACGGGTGGCATGCCTACGGATTTTCCTTCTCTGAAAACTAGTGTGTGTTATGGTTGGGTGCGTGTTATAGAGCGAAAAATACGGTAGCACCTTTTTGAAATGCTTACTGCTTCAAAATGCTTCCACACCTTCAGATTGTGATCTTATCTGAGAGACTAGAGCATTAGTAGCTTTATCAGTATCTCTGAGCAAAGAAGATGAGATGATGCCTCTCATCATGTGAGCTAGAATCCAAAAAATAGCAAGCTTTTGAAATGAAGCTTTGTTGATGGAACAATAATGATTGGGTGTGGTAGGGGGAGTTATTTGAGTGCGCACTGACCCCTCTCGCTCTCCAGGCTTCAGGCAGCTATCCGCAAACCTTCGGAGCGCGGTGGGAGTTCCCGCCGGGCTCCAAAGGCTTGCGGATAGCAGCAAGCTCCGGGAGCAAAGGCGAGGTTGTGCTCGCTGTCTTGGCTTCTTTGCTCTTTGGGGCTTGGGGTGGGGGATAAATTTTTTTGTTTGTTTATTTCCCCCCCTCCCTAAAAACTAGGTGCGCCCTATGGTCCGGTGCGCCCTATGGAGAGAAAAATATGGTAAGTTTAGGCCTGCTACTACTCTTTGGCATTTGCAAAGCACTTTTACAATTATTATTTTAAAAGCACTCTGAGTGCAGTGTCATTCCATATCAAACTGGTCATGTTTTAACATAAAGCCATGGCTAAACACTGCATTGTAGACACAGCCCTTGATGTCCTTGTTAAGTGTCCCTTTTAATCTGTTGCAATAATTAATTAATTTTCTGTTTCCTGGAAATAATTTGCATCAGTCTTCTCAGCTTCATTGGCACACACAATGGCACAGATGGCGCAGACATATACAGTGGGCAGCATTAAAAACTGTCCATTTACCATCTGCGGCTGTTTTCATGCAGTGCTTGGTATCCTAAATTGTACATGATGAATTATAAATAACACTGAGTGTATATTCTTAACAGATGCCAAGATTGGGACATCTGAACTGGCAGTGGGTAGGCAGAAATAAATGGAACCTCCCAGCTTTGAATAAGAATCCATTTCCAATACCCCGCCCCCCCGGCACTGCTCAGAAATGCACAAAACGAGCTGTGGGCAAGTGTTCAATCATTCCACATCACATATTTGTCAGTCAGTTGTTGAATTTGGTCCTTCTATTTTTAGGAGAGTACGCTTTTAAATAAAGTGTAATTCTATTTTTAAAAGCTATTAGGACATACCTGCTAGTGAAAGGAGTTCTATATCATTAAAGAAAGAAGTGATAGGGGTGGATCCCAGTAGTAGATCACATGCTTTGCATTCAAAAAACACTGGGTTCAGCCCTTTCTATCTCCAGTTAGTAAAGGGTTCTGAGTAGCAGAGCTGCCTGAGAATGTGGAGAACTACCAATCAAAAGTAGTCGGCTAGATGGACCACTTGAGCGCTTATGTAAGTTTCAGCATTCAGATTTCCCCCACCCATTAGCTACACAATCGTTTGATAAGTATGGAGAACAAAATGGAAATACAGCTCAAGTTCTAAAATACTATTATACTGTTCCATGGAAGGCACCTTCTGCAAGTGGAACATCAAGATTTCTCTCTTCACAACACATATCTCCAAATGTAGAATGAAGGTCTTCTGCATCCATTTGCACGACTTTCTTCATTCTAACAACTAAACATTGCGGGATTTGCAGAATCTGTAATTTCTTTCAGTGGCTGGCATTGTGGGGAACAGTAGAATATTGGGGTTCTGGAATAAGGTTGCCATTTTCTGTAAGAAACGAGCTTGTGCTTCTTTAACAGATGCACAGAATGGAGCAAAGATGTGTTTTTTAGCTCTTTAGAGGCAAAATCTTCTGCTGAAATTATTCCTTTTGCAGGCAGAAGTTTCCTCTGTGTTGACACTGAGAAGTCTATTTTGCAGGGTGGCTGTATGAAAGGAAAAGGGAAACATATGCAGGGATGGAGGCTAGCCTACCATTTGAGCAAAGGTTATAGAAGTCAGAAAAGGGGGCATGCCACTCTGTATAGAGGGAAACTCTTGCAGCTCAAGATGGCTTTCAGCCCTGCCAGTGGAGTGCATTGTCAGCATGGTTGTGGGCCTATATTCACTCCAACAGAAATGTATGTGGAAACTTTTCAAAGCCACGCTAAGGGCTGCATTGCACGTTATGCCATCAATAACATTCCTGTGGCAACTTTGACTTGGGCATATGCACACACCCTGCTGTTACTGTTGGAATGGCTTGCCCACGGAAAAGTGGTTGCCATTGCACTGAGTTTCCATGCTTCTGCTCCATGCTCCTGGCAGCTGCTGTTGGCCAGTTCTAAACATTACACCAGGCTGCAAACATGCAAAGGACCCACTAGGGGGATTATATCTTTGGCAATAATAATCTTTGGTGTGTCGTTTCCTGAAGCTCTCAGATGTCGCTTTGATAGATTTCCAGGCATATTTCTGTTGGAGCTGGCACAGGCCACAGCCATACCCACAATTCATTCCTTTGGTGAAACAGGAAGCCATCTTGAACTGCAAGGGACTCTCGTCTCACTGAGAGGCATGTCTTTTTGCTGGTTCTGCTTTTTTCACTTCCCAGCCCCGAAGCACAGTGCATTAGGCAGGAGTGGGATATTTACTTCAGAGTGGGATATTTACTTCAGCCTGTGCTGGCAATTGCTCCCTATTCAGCTCCTTGTCTGGCCCCTCAGACAGCATATGCCAACAACTCTGGCAACTGAAAGAAAAGAGGGGCATATTGGCGTGCTTGACAGAACCCTAAGTTATACAGGAGGACAGAAGGAAATATTTTGAACAATATGAAACAAAGGGAGTCATGAAATGCAAACGCACAAAATTGGTTCCATGAGCATGGAGCAAAGTCAATAACGAGTTTGTGTTAGCTGAGGAAAAGGGAAAAGCAAGGCGATGGAATGGAGTATCCTGGAGCAGGGTATGGCTGCATGACAGAAACCTTAAACACACTCACTAGGAGATGAAGATATACTATCATGTTTTATTACAGGTCCACTTGTGACATTGTAAATCTACAAGCGGAGAGGGGGGGATGAGGAGCTCTGCCCTCCTGCTCACCAACCTCCCTGCCATATCCTATTGGATTTGCTTCTCTCCTTATTTCAGTAGCCCCCTCCACATCTCCACCTTTCCATCTCACACCCACACAGCCTTAAGTCAGCAGCAGCTTAGGTGCCATGGTGTGTGGAGACTGCAGGCATTCAAAAGCAACTCTGCTGCCAGAGCTAGGTTAAGACTTACATCCAAGTCAATATACATAGAACTGAGCTATTTTGAAGATATTCTCTTTGGAATCCGAGCTCTCTCTCTTGAAGTGCATTATTATGGGAGGCTGTTTTTGTTTTTATTTGTAGCCCACCCCTTTCCCTGAAGGTACAGGCAGTGGCGGAGGAAGGAGGTGCGGTGGGGGAGGGCTGCCCCGGGTGTCTTTGCTGAGGGGGGTGACATTTGGCGCACTGCCTTCCTGTGACTCCCAAGCCTACCACGAGCCCCCTACTCCACCCCTGGCTGCAGGGCGCGCACACCGCTCTGTGCACCCAAGCAGCTATCCCTTGGGAGCGCTCCCCACCCTGGGCAGCACGGGCATATGCTCCACCGTTGGGTACAGGGCAGGTACCAGGTTGAAGATTAAGTTTGTGGAATAAAAACTTGTTGCAGCACTACAGGTGCACTAGTAAGCTTCTAATAAGTGCCATACTGAAGATGCTGCATCCATTTGAAAGGTGAAATGATGGCAATAACCATTATCCTGATACTAGATAGGACACAAGTCCCTAAATGAACAAAATGTGGAGCTTTAATCATGATTGCTGCATTCTTACTTGGCATGGTTTTGCTTCTCCAATACTTTTCTCACTTGTTCCGCTATATGGTTTCCTGTGGAAGACTGCGGCTTCTTTTTTCCTGCTGAATTCTCTTACTTTTCCACTTCCGTAAATTCTTCAAGAGTTTCTCATCCCCCAGCTTGTCGTCTTCAGTATTCTGACAGAGTACCTCTGGCTTGTCTCCTAAATGCCCTTTATTCCTAGAGCTTGTTCACTTACCTTTGTGAGTAAAATGTCCTCCGTGAAGTGACCCTCATTGCCCCTGCACACCTGGAAATCTTGTCTGGGAATGCATAACTAGGGCACACCCTGGCACTGTGAATTTTTCTGTGTTTGGAAGTGTCACAACGAAATTCAGTGACACAAAAATTCAATTAATGCAAGAGTGAAATCTTGTTCCCAATAGCTAAGGCCTCAGTCTTACTTGACAGGAAGACCAGTTGCACAACAAGACTTGGGAGGAAACATGGACAGAACTGAGCTGTGAGGATGCAATTTTAATCCTTTGGTGGAAAGAAAGCCAATAAATAGAAAGACAGACGAAGCACTATGAACTTAGGCTGCACATATAATCACTGCACATGGTTTTAATTATCCAGCTCCTTTTTCACTTATCCTGGAAGGGGTTTTGGATGTGGCAGAGGCATCTTCCATGGAGGTCCCTGCTGTGCCCATACTGAAAGCACAGCTGGTGGAAGCTACCAATGGCCATATACCTGGTTGTGAAAATACTGAAACAGGGCATTACTGGGACATGTGGGATAGCATAGAGCTAGACTAGCCAAGGATTCACTACATGCTAAATGGTCCAGCTACTATCAGTAGTCGAGATTTGTGCTTCCACTCAACATCAGTCTAGAGCTGGTGCCACAAAAGAAGGAGCAGGATAAAGCCACTCACTATCATCTTCTGCCCTGGAGGTGACACCACAGCTCTGTTCAGCCACATTTCCCCACAGACAGGAGTTGGGATTGCTCCTTAACCTGAATTTGACTGATTTCAATGAGTATTGTGTAAACATGACTATGTCTGGATCCAGCCCAGGAATTAGTATGTTTAAACATCATCTCTCCCCACGCCCTAATCCAGTGATTTCTTAAGAGCATGCAAACTCCAATGCCCTTTAGAAGTTCCCCATTTTCATCAGCTGTCCTGTTCATTTGTTTGCCTATGTGGATCTGTTCCTCTATTCATGAACTATCAGGTCATTTATATTAATGGAGTGGTCTGTTCTACAATTGGATACGTACCACTGCGCACATTTGAAGGATGCATATTAAAATGCATTTAATAAAATGAGCTGATCAAAATGTCTTCAGAAATTTTGCCTAGTCAAGATAGAACAAGCAGGTTGTATGATTTTCCATTTTTTTAAAAAGAGGCCTCATGAATATTTCCAATAAAATCTTGACTAATTCAACAGCTCGCTCTGAAGTAGGTTTGCTCTCCTCTCTCTTTCCCAGCAGGTAGTCTAGAAAAATGCACTGTTCTTGAGCGCTACTGATTTACAGACCCAAATAAAAGAGGCTGGTAATAAAGGGGGGAAAGCAGCAAAACAAATCTTCAAAAGGTCAGCCAGCCACTAAAGCTGAAGAGGAAGTGCCTTAATTTGGGAAAGGGGGCTGTAATACTGAGTAGGAGTCTGTAAACCAAAACTATTTGCTGAAGTGAGTGTGTTACTCTGTGTTACTTGATATTTACAGATAACAAAATTAACCTATCACCTAGGATTTGAAGTTGAAGTGGGACATTTGTTGACTTGGTAGGAAAGAGCTGACTCCTGTCAGTAAGAGTTACATGAATAAGTAGGAAGGGTGTTTAATGGAAGGGAGTATATGGCTCCCACTTCCTCGCTTTTTCCACAGTTTTATCTATTATGTATGTATTTTATTTTTGAGGGCTTTGCCATTTCGATTCCAACTTTAGGCTTACGAAGAAAATCCCAAGATGGCTGAGAACTTCACAATAACAAAATAAATCAAGACAAACAAAGCTCACCATTAAAATCCAGTAAGACAAATTGCAGAACCCTAGTTATAAAAAAAATAATAATCTGGTAATTGTGGCTTTATTCTTCACATTTGTAATTTAAGATTAAGGGTATGTTTTTCCCAGCCCCTAAGTCGGTGATAAGAATGTTCAAGAGCACTGTGCCCACGATAGAGCTTAAGACACCCCACTTGAATCCTCACTAGTTAAATGAGGACCTTTGTCAGCACTGTTTTACTACAGTTTTCCAAACAGCTGTGACCCCACCTGACAGCAGTATCATCTAGTATACAATTTAAACAGTTTGCTAACCAAAATATCATGGGGCACATTGTCAAACGCTTTGCTGAAATGATAAATCACATCCACAGCATTTCTGCAATCTACTAAGCTGGTAACCCAATTAATAAATAGATTTTTCTTGGGCAGGATTTCTTCTTGACAAATGCATGTTGGTTTCTGCTAATCACTGCATTGTTATAAAGATGCTGAGTGCTTTGTAATTTTCATGGGAGAATGGCCCAGTATGCATAATGCAAAATGAATTCATTCACCTTGAGAAGCAGTTTAATGATGTCTGTTTCATTTGGTTTCAGGAAGACTTTCAGGTATAACCAATGATTAGGAAAAAGGACCTTCTGCCTGATAATCATTTTGTGCCAACAACTCAGCGTCCCTTCCAACTCTGCAATTCTATGATTCTATCATTGCATTATAGTATTTAATTCTAAATGGAGACAACATATTACTGTATTTAAGTTGTAGTCCTATATACACACTTACCTGATAGAAAATCCCATGTTTCTGAGCAGATATCCATAGGACTGCACTGTTGTTATTCTTAACAATCTGTGGCAAACTTCTTACCATTTCTGTAGCAAGTCACACAAGATAGCAATATTATGGTTGTTTTAGACTTGGGCATTTCTCAGCTACAGAAACCTGTATATAGACTCAATAATGTGATGCTTTGGAGGAGAACAAATATAATCTGCGCTACAAAACTCACAGCTTTTATTTATTTTAATTACCAACATTAGAAAATTGATAGAAGTGGGGTAAAGAATAAGCAGCATAAGCTAATGAGCTCATCACAGGTGGAAATTTAATTTTTGCAGTGGCCACCAGCAAATCTGGAAAGTATGCTTCTTTTGTAAGTGTTCCGGCAAAGATTCATTCACAAATATTCAGAAAATCTGAACCGTCCAGTACTGGTGTCTGGCATCCAGAAAGTCCTTAACACTTACATCTTTGAAGCTTCCTTTTAGTCTGGTGAGGATTACTAGTTAAAGATGAAAGGGTTTTTATCATTTCAAACCACTGATACCTGGGAAGTTCCCATGAATGGAATTCACTTCAGCCCCACCCTGTTTCGGCAGCCAGACTGTCTCTTTGTTTCCTTCAGGTGAAAGTCTTCCATTCTTGAGGCTGCAGTCCTATCCAGGCTTACCTGGTAGAAAGCCATATTGAACTGAATGAAGCTCACTTCCAAATACATATAAAATGGTTCTGTAAATCACTTGTCCTATGAACTAGTATTCTCAGAAGAGCAGCCGAGAAGCGGATGCCAAACATCCAGCAACGTGTCATGTCTGTAATGGCATCTTATGATCTTACCGGTGTATATCTGGGGCAAATGTGTGTGGAAAAGGAGCAAGGCTGTGCAAGCAAGGCCCACTCACTATCCCAGCACATGCCCATCTTCAGTGCCTTCTACTGGGGTCACACCATGGTTCCATCCAGCTCAATATTGTCTGCTCTGATTGGCAGGGTCTCTCCAAGATTTCTCTCTTGGTCCTACCTGGAGATGACAGCGATTTGATATGGGACCTTCCGGAGAAAAAGCATGTGCTCTACTGTTGAGCGTTGTGCTTTGGAAACCCTGACAGCAGAAGGCGCTTGGTTGTCAGGAGGCTTCCAAGCACATTTGTAGTTAGAATCTCCTTTCAAACATTTGTGTTCAATATATGAAGAGCAGAAATGGAACCAGTGTGTGTGTGCGCGCAGACATTGGCATCTCTTCCCTACTTTAAACCCACACATGTTCACACAGGTGTATGGATAGGGCTGTGACATGTGGTTGATTCCCACTGCACAGGGGTCTCTTAAAGGAAGCCCTGCCAGCAAGCAGCACCCCAATGCACCCACCTAAATGGTGGGCAGAAGCTACTGTCACCAGTAAACCCACTTGCAGTAGCCAGCAAAAACTCCTGAAACATGATATTTGGGGGTGGGGATGGGGCCAGGCCAGGCCAGGCCAGGCTGCTCTCATGGGACAGGAGTAGATCCGCAGAGGAGCATTTTCCTTCCCTTCCTACAAAACTGGCATGAAGGGAGGGGTACTACTGATGCAACACTGTGGTGCTCCATCGAGCCCTGATGCTACCAGCCAGGGATTAGGATTGCAGCCTTAGTTATTTTATGGTATCTAAGCTATCTTGAAACGTATTTGCTAGATAAATTACACGTTCTTAAATACGGTAAATATGTGAGCGCAAATCTAAAGGTTTTTGGCAGTCTTATCACATGGGCAGTAAAGGATTGTGTGAACCATTCCACAGATAATGCATTTTGGCGACTTAATAAAAGCAGCCATTTTCTTTCTTTTTTTAAAGAAAAAAGTGTGTGACTTAGTTTACCTGAAATGATTGTGCTGCAATCATCTTTGGTCTCTGTCATTTCAAGGAAAATGTGGGCTTCTCAGACAAAAAGGGCAGGGGGGAAAGGGCAACATACTTGGGAATCTATTCAAAGTTTGAGATTTAGAAAGGAGGCCTTTTAAAAGAAGAATATTTGTGTTAAGCACACAGGAATGTAGACTGATTTAAGTTATGATAACTTTCCAAACAAATGCCATCAAGGATCCGTTGATTGAAACTCTTTTGCACAACAGTGAAGCTCCAGTTTGAACTATTAACTTTTCCAGTTTTAAGAAAAGAAGAAAAGAAACCGCATTCCTTTATTCACAGCATGAAGGAATGAACACACATATACAGCTGCTTATTTGCAAGTGATCTTGGTGCCACAGTTTTACTCACGGAAGTAAAGCCGTGGGGATGGGGGAAAGGGGCAAGGAGTTAAAATGACCCATGCTTCATCTGGACATCAAAGTGCTAAGGGGAAAATGGAAGCAATCTTAAAAACGCTGCTCCAGTGAGCCCAGTCAGCAGAGCTGAACTGGCCCAAAGCAGGAGAAGGAGTGGAAGGATGTGCGATGGGAAGATCAGACTGAAAACACGATGATAAACATTACAAAGTTATGTCTGACATGACTCAATATCTCTGTCAGTCTTCCATGCTCTAATGCCCTCCAGACTGCAGCTCCCTTCACCCCCAGCCAACATGGCCAAGGGTCAGGGTTTATGGCATTTGTAGTCTAAAACATCTGGATGGAACCAGGTTGGGAAAGGTTGATATAGGTAATAAGGGAAAGGGAAAGGACCCCTGGATGGTTAAGTCCAGTCAAGGTGACTATGGGGTTATAGCACTCATCTCGCTTTCAGGCCAAGGGAGCTGGCATTTGTCCACAGACAGCTTTCTGGGTCATGACTAAACCACTTCTGGTGCAACGGAACACCGTGATGGAAACCAGAGCGCATCGAAACACAGTTTACCTCCCCATCACAGTGGTACCTATTTACTTGCGCTGATATGCTTTTGAACTGCTAGCTTGGCAGGAGCTGGGACAGAGCAACGGGAGCTCACCCCATTGTGGGGATACGAACCGCCAACCTTCCAATCGGCAAGTCCAAGAGGCTCAGTGGTTAAGACCAGTGGTCTAGTGACGGACTAGTAATGGTACCATCATGCATCCATGCACACAAAATCCTCAAAAGCTTTTGCAAATGCAAATAAAAGGTTTGCACACTTTGGCTGAAAGATAAATGCCATCTGTATAAATGAAATTCTTTGTAAGACATTAAAGGTTGCTTGGAAGCCACCCTATGGCAGGATTCTATCCTTTGGATGCAGGGTGCACAAGCACTTTATCCTCTATAGCAAGGTGTACCTCACCCTTTCATCTCTCACACAAACACCACTCCAACACCTCAGATTACAGCAACTAACACAAGGAAACACATTAAAGGCCAATAGCAGATACCTAAGAGAATGCTTGTGAAGCAAAATGCCAGAAATCTCAAGGAGGATTTTCAATTTCAGATACAACCCCCCCCCCCCCCCAATATAGTAGGTCAGGGAAATTAAAATGCTCCATCAAAACAGGCACTGCCTGACTCTTCACCACAGGCTTATGACCAAGTCAATTATCTACCCTTTGGGTGGAAGTCCAAGTTGTGATCCAATGTGAGATGAGTCCGCCCACCTTGGCTACCCACAAACAAAACTGATCCTTGTTGCAAAAGAAGGCATGCATAGACATAATATGTACAAATGCAAACACCTGACCTAGATGGAAATGGACACCGTGAAATATCTAATGCATCTGGAGCAAGCACATGATCTGCACTGATCAGCTTTCATTGTTACCAAAAATTCACATTCCATCATCAAAGGCAGAAATTACAGTCTCAGTTTGACCTGAATGTGTTCCCCACCCACCTGCAAAATATATTGCATTTGGAAATCTGTTTAAAAAAGTATGATCAAAGATTCTTTTAAACCAAAGCAAGAAAGCTTTGGATATTTCATTGCAATTAAAAAAATAATAATCAGGTCCTCTGTTTAATTGTATGATAACGAGGAAGTTAGTATAGCAAGCAGATGAACTTTGGCATCACTTGAAGGGTGCAACTGCAAAATTTATCTCTTGCCCTTTTGATCTTTTCAAAAGAAAAATGGATAATAATTTTAGTGAAACTGGAAGCCAACTGTATATCATGAACTTGATGGCTCAAAGAGCAAAAAAATAAGACCTAGGCAAAAGTTCATCCACTCATCAGAGCTTTGTAAAATGTGAACAAAAAAAGCACAAAATACTGTAAGGTAACCTTATATTTAGAGAAGGAGGCTGCAGGAGGAAGGAGGGGGGATAGAAACCCTGAGGTGCAAACATAATATTTGGTTACAACCCATCACATTTTAAAAAGAAAACAATGAAACTGTGTAAAAAGGAAACTTAACACAGTTTCTGCAAATTTTTCCACTCCAGCTGTTTCACTTCTACTCAGCTAATAGTTTGTGGTCAGTGCTATAAAAAACTAGAAGGAGCCCAGGGCAGCAAACCCATCCACAATATCTTTTTTTTAAAAAAAAGCATCCTGAGCACTTAAAACATTTTAAAAACAGTTACAATTAAAAACATTACTTCACCCAGTGATCTCAAGGTTGCTACAAACAGTATTCTTTAACCACGAAATGCTTGCAATGTTTTCAAACTCCTCCTGTAAGCTAATAATGATGGAGACAGACAAACCTCACTGGGGGGGGGCATTCTACAACAGGGAAAACACCACTGAAAAGACCTTGTTGTGCTAGCATCAACTAGGCATTATTAAGTTTCTCAAAGGACCTAGAGATACATACTTTTATATAATGGACTTATTCTAAGTGGACTTTGGGATAGCATAGTCATATTTTGGGTTTGTTTTTTGCTGTTTTAAGGAGTTAGATCTGCAGTTGTATACACACACTTCCCTGGGAGTAAATCCCATTGAACATATTGGGACTTCTGAGGAGGCAGATAATATAATAGCAGTTGAAATGTACTTCCCCTCTTATTTTTTGTATTGTTTATTTATATATCTTATTTACCTGTGTACAGGAAACCCCCATTTATGTGTGTTCAATAATGAACCCAGAAGTGACCCCAAAATGTCACAAAAAGGAGTGGGGCAGGGACAGAATAGGGTGTTTGCAGGCTTTTTCAATGGCGTTTCAAATATACATGATTTCACTTAAATGCATGGTGCTTTGAAACATAAACCTTGCATAAATGGGGTGTTGCCTGTACAGTGGTACCTTGGTTGTGAAACTTAATCCATTCTGGGAGTCTGTTCAACTCCCAGAACCATTCGAAAACCAAGGAGCAGCTTCCAATTGGCTGCAGCAGCTTCCTGTACTCAATTGGAAGCCGCAGAAGCCATGTTGGACGTTCGGCTTCCAAAAAACATTTGCAAACCGGAATACTCACTTCCATGTTTGCGGCGTTCAGGAGCCAATTTGTTCAGGAGCCAAGCCATTCAACAACCAAGGTATGACTGCATTTGTTTATTCATTCAATACAACTTTAAAGAGTGTAATAGGTGGAAAACACATTTTTCCTTATGTTTATTTGACAAGGACCAGCTACAGGCTTCAGGTATGCCATTTTGACTAAAAAATCCCATTCATCCTGTTACATACAACATTGTGGCTATATTGGCATCCATCTGCTTAACATTCCAAACCTAGGGATATTTTTTTTAAAGAGGTGTGTGTGTGTGTGTGTGTGTGTGTGTGTGTGTGTGTGTATGAGTGCACTTTAGCAAAGCACTGAGTAGTCAATAGTGAGCAAAGGATTTATTTAAGTTTTTTAAAAATCTATATTACATTATGCTGAAATATGTAGCAAGTTCAGACACACTTGGTTCCTGCATTGTTTGAAAGGTCAAAATCAAAAGGTTTTCCTAGAAAACCTAAAAATAAAAATGTCAAGGCCAGAACTAGCAATACCATATGGTAAACAGCCATCCAGGTGGATCAGTTTTTTATACATATGCCATGTGGTACCATTTTTCAAAGAGCAACTCTCGCTGAATCAGTAAAATTAATTCAGCCATCTGAAAAGAATTACAGAAAAATTATAATGAGTGCAAAAGGGGGGAAAACCTCTGGCTCTGTCAGGGAGATTTAAATATATATAAGCAAGCAGTCTCACATACCTCTTTTAGGAGGTTGCCTGGAACGTTATGTACTATATAGTACTAATTTCATACTGAACTGTGGGCTGATTCATGACCTTATTTCTAATTACAGGCGTCACTTATTTTTCTTTTGTTACTGTTAGTCTCTGCCTAAAACTGTTTGTTCTCTTGCATCAAGAAATCATCATGTTGCTTCAAAATTGCACCCATAGATTTACAGCAGCATGCTTCACATTGCAACATCTAAATGTTCTTGACCTTGTCCCGTGCACAATCACAAGGACCACACATTTAAGTAGTAGCATATCCCTTACAGTAGCAGCACTGGAGTGCAAGGGATCAGAGACCTTGCATGGTACTGCTTCTGCACAAAGCACCTCCATGTTGAAAAAGCTATTCAGTGATGTTCACATGGAACAAAAAGACCAAAGCTCGTCTTTGGTGAATACACAAACAGCATAGCCCAACCGAGATAATGTTCAATTTAACGGTCAATTTAGACCTGGGGAATCTGAGTGCAAATAAATTTGCACTCAAACTCACTGGGAAGCTTCCAGCCTGCTCATGCAGTCATTCAACCAGCTTCCACTGCTAATTGGGTGAGGAGAGAACCAACTTAAGAAGTTGTGGAGAGACAAATTGCTGCTTCATCAGCCTATATTGCAAATAAACCTGCTGGATCACTGAATTGTAGAGTTGAACGTAACCCTGAAAATCATCTAGTCCAACCCCCTGCAATGCAGGAATATGCAGCTGTCCCATGTGGGGATCGAACCAGCAACCTTGGTGTTATCAACCCCAAGCTCTAACCAACTGAGCTATCCAGACTGATGATCCGGCCCACTAAGAACAGAATTTATGGAGAAAGCCTACCAAGACTTTCTGAACTGGCTTAATATAATGTTTGGGGTTCCCCACCCCAGTGACTATTTTGAAACATTTCTTTTATACTCATATAATAAACATACTCTCTCTGTGGCAGTGTATTTAGCAGCAAACTGGACAAATAGATGCACTGAAGTAATACACTACAGTGGCCTCACTGTGTCACCAGAGAGCTTTATATAAAACCCATACTTCTTTCCACGTTCATTTTCTACATAATGATCAAATCTGTTCAAAATATGTATCTGCTTTTAATACATTGTTTCTCCCCATTCTTAATTAAAGTGCTGCATTCAGCTTCATTAATATCAGCTTTGTCATTTTTCCCCTGGAAGGTGAATACTAGTGAAAGTATAATCTATGAGGCTTACATACCTGATTTACAGATATTTAAATTGAAAGCATCCCTGAAGGGGCCAATTGTGATCTAAATTTTATCCTCCATAGAGAAAAACCTGTCAAGAAACAGGCACACAAAACACTACATTAAGATTCAAAATCCATTTACTTATCAAAACAGACCTGTGAAGGGATACTACAGGTAGAAATCTCACTTCTGTATGCTCCTAACATAAGTATAGCTTGGTGACAAATAACTTGACTTTGAAACTAATCCTGTGTTTTGGTTTGCTGTGCAGATCAGTGCATTGCATCTGTTTTGCTTGATTTTGGAGTACTGACACATGATTTTCACATGCGAAATTAAGAATGACAGAAAACAAAACGTTTAAGGGCAAGTACAACCTGCCCATCATCGGTTGCCTGTCATTGACTCTGCTTATGCAAATAGTTGTTCCTCCAGTCCCAAATCCAGGGTGACAAATCTGTGCTAGAGAGCAGCTCCAGAAAGTGAATAAAAATAGACATGGTATGTGGCTTTCCCTAAAGGTAAAGGTAAAGGTAAAGGGGCCCCTGACCATTAGGTCCAGTCGTGGCCAACTCTGGGGTTGCGGTGCTCAACTCGCTTTATTGGCCGAGGGAGCCGGTGTACAGCTTCCAGGTCATGTGGCCAGCATGACTAAGCCGCTTCTGGCGAACCAGAGCAGCGTACAGAAATGCTGTTTACCTTCCCGCCGGAGCTGTACCTATTTATCTACTTGCACTTTGACGTGCTTTTGAACTGCTAGGTGGGCAGGAGCAGGGACCAAGCAATGGGAGCTCACCCCGTCATGGGGATTCAAACCGCCAAGCTTCTGATCGGCAAGTCTGTGGTTTAACCCACAGTGCCACCCGCGTCCCTTGCTATCCAATAAACAGGGAGAGACAAGAAAGACTATTGCAGTGATCTAGGGAGAGGCTGCCATCCTATGCACACTTACCTGACACAAAGCTCCTCTGAACACCACGTAGGGCTTTCTTCTGAGCAGACATGCAATGGGTCATGTTGCAAAAGAGAAAGAAATGGAGGTTATAAACAGCAAAGGTATCGTTGGCAAGGCAGGGAGGGAACAGCAGACAATTTATCACAATTTCTTGATAATTTAACTTGAACCTATGTGTTATTCCACATTCAATTTTGTTCTGGGTGTTTGCATAGGCATTGGTGTAAAAGGAAGCAAAATGTTGCAGGTAGTGGGGTCAATGACCTTTCAACCCAAGGCCTGGAGAGAGAAGTATCAGGACGATTGGACTGGTTTACCTGGGAGATTGATCTGACATTTTGTTCTATCCTGGACAATGACATTTCATATACACACCTCGGGTGGTTGGGCCAATCTTGCCGCTTACATTTTCCCTCTTTACTCCCATTGCATATGCAGACATCCAAAACAATGTCAGTAGTTAATATGGAGTTCATGCTGGAGTGATTTTATGAATGACTATATCCAATAATGGTATGCAAATTGGTCACAGCAGGCTAGCAAGGCTCTTCTGCTCTCTCACTTGGCCCACCCTCCATAAACACTACTGAGAGCAATATGAAATGGGCACTTCAACACTTGGATCAACTCTACAGAGTGACCCTGGGCAGATGCAATGGTGATGGAGAAGTCAGCTTCCTTTGCAATCGCTGCTACAGACTAGAGTCTGGTCCATGTTCAGTCAGTCAGCTTAAGTCTGAGTTTCTGCCCTGCATTCTAACCACCATCCCTGCTGTTTCATCACTCCAAGCTCCTCAGAAAACCAGTAGAAGACTCATAGACTCATAGAATCAACGCAGGAATCTCAACTAAAACATCCATCACAAATGGCCATTCAACACTTCTGCTTAAAAAACTCTTACTGTTCAGAAAGTTCTTCCTGATGTATCAAGAAAGCACTTGATAAATTATGTCACCCACCCACCCAGGTCATCCTCCTATTCCAGAGATCAACCGGGTTTGGACAGGGCCACCACTAAGGGCAAGAAATACCCCCAGAGTTTGGGGGGAAAGATTCAGACCTTGGGGGCAGACCATCCAAATTGCCCTTAAACCCTGTGGAGGTTAGGAATTTGTTTAAGAAAAGATGCATGGTCCTCCTGTTGAGCAAATCAAGTGTATGATGCTGACATATGTAGGGGACAGGTGTAATTTGAGAAAAACCCATCATTATCATGGCCATGTTACCTGATGGGCTACATGCCAGTGTAAGGTAAAGGTAAAGGGACCCCTGACCATTAGGTCCAGTCATGACCGACTCTAGGGTTGCGGCGCTCATCTCGCTTTATTGGCCGAGGCAGCTGGCATACAGCTTCCAGGTCATGTGGCCAGCATGACTAAGCCGCTTCTGGCGAACCAGAGCAGCGCACGGAAACGCCATTTACCTTCCTGCTATCTATTTATCTACTTGCACTTTGACATGCTTTCGAACTGCTAGGTTGGCAGGAACTGGGACCGAGCAATGGGAGCTCACCCCGTCACGGGGATTCGAACCACCAACCTTCTGATCGGCAAGTCCTAGGCTCTGTGGTTTAACCCACAGCACCACCTGCGTCCCTTACATTCCAGTGTAGGCAGAGGCAAAAAGTGGATGGAGCAACTGATACAACTTTTACCTTTGTACAATGGGTTGCATTCCAACAACAACACAAAAGTCCGCTTCCCCTTCCCACCCTTCTCTCTCTCTCTCAAGCACACATCCAAGCAAGCAAGAGGCATTATCCCTGGCCAAGGATACATTCCACTGGATGACACACTTGAGGGCTTGGAGCAGGGCCATTGTGTGGGGGGGGCGGGGGTGACCTGGGGAAGAGACATGGTCTGAGAACAGTCCTAAGGGCCTGATCGAGAAGCCTGGAAGGCTACTCTTCACTCCCAGGCCTGAGCTTCTCCACCCTTGGTACACGTGAAATTAACAGATTTCTAGATGTGGTGCATGAAAAGAGATGGAATCCTTAAGGAACTCAGCACACATTAGCGTAGCTTCAGAGTAGTCTTCTGCAGTGCAGAATGCAAATGCCAGCAAACAGTTAAGCAAAGGTCAGAAAGTAATGTTGATTTCTCTGGCTGAAATCAACCAAGCACATTTGCCCCATGCAGTTCCAGGAAGGCTTGATGACATTCAAAGGCTAAGACTTGCAGGTAGACACCAATGATCTTATGCAGATAGTTGACCTATACTCAGTGCCCAACCAGAGGAGGTGGAGGAGGAAAAGAAGAAGAACCCTCTTTTTCTTGCTTTGATTCTTATTTGGTTCAAGGATTAGTGGACTTGGATTCCTTAAAAAAGGAAGTGCATCTTAACCTGTGGAAATGGGGAAAAATCTCACATGCAACAAGATTGTTCTTCAATTTAAGTTCATAGCATATTCACATTAAATAGACAGCTTGGTTTTGTTTTGAAGCGCCCTAGGCAGTGGGTATCCACACATACAGATGAGTAAATTAGCACTTTCAATGTTAACTTGCTTTCCTTACTCCAAGGTAAATTATTGATTAATGGCAGTTTTACTTCTACATCGTCCCATGTAGTCATACACAATTATTCTTCTCTTGTCTCCCTGGAGAAATTGTGGTGCCCAGAAGCGTGCAAACATACTTATTTGTCTCCAGAAAATGTTAACAAGTAACTATCAACTGCAACACTGTACAACAGGGGCGGGGGAACAGTTCAAAATAAATATCCTTTTCTTCTTCAACATGTTTCAGTCTTGAGTGTCAATACTTTTGTTGGTCTTTGAAAAGGCCAGTCCCAAATATATTCAAGTGCTTTCTAAAATTACAGCTCAGTTACAACCACTTTTTGATTAGCTGGCGTAAAGTGCCCGGAACAGCTTGTAAACACTTTCAAACCCCACTTACTAAATGTTGGACATATTATACAGTCATTAGGTACAGAACCTTTAAAATAGCTTTTAGGAAACATATTTGGTAATTCTCATAATTAGTCAAGAGTATACAGGCATAAATGGATACTGTAAGTTTATCACAGCTTTGACTTAGTTTCAAAGCCATTCATTCTACATTCAAGCCATATTCCAGATAAGCTAACAGAAATGAATTTGGTCGATGTTTATTTATAGGTAATGTGTGTGGCCAGGGGCATGCTGGGGGAGGCCTTGGATTCAGAGAATCCTACCCAGGAAGAAAATGAATCCAGTCCTGATACTGGCATAGGGAATTTCTCTCCCATAGGAACCAATGGGCGGAAAATAAAAGAGGAAACACAAAAATTGCTTGGGGAAAATCTGCCACCCCACAGCCTCTGCCCTGACTGGTGCAAGCCCAAAAGAGCTTGGATAGGGTAGTTTCTATGCCATGAATGCCCCCCCCCCAAAATAGGATTGCTATGACATAGTCCAACATTTCAGAACACTTGTTGCTCTTCCATTTATTTCATTACAATTCTTTACATAGGGTGACATCACCACCACCTAATTTTAGTGAATACAGATCAGGAAGATCATGGTTGTTGTTGTTTTTAACAAAAATGGTAGCACTGGGAGTGGGGGATGGAATCACTGGTTATTAATCTGTGGAAGACAAAGCTTTATGGTGGGATTTAGATTATCTTTGTTCTAAAATATTTGGCAGCCTGTGAAATTTCCAGTACAATCCTATACACGTTTACTCAAAAATATGCCCCACTGAATTCAATGGAACTTAGTACTAGTGGGTTTAGGAACAAGTACAATGCACTTTGCTGAAGGATGCCACTGTATAAGGCTCCACAGCTAAAATTTGTTGAACAACCAGGATGTTCATAGAGCACAAGCTGGCTATTGCACACAATCCTTTCAGAAGAATTTGTTTTAATCAGTTCTCAGCTTGGTGACAACCAAATGTGTCTTGTTGAGCAAAAACCCACTTGTGCAAAAGGACTTTTGGTTTCTTTTCTCTCTCCTCCAGCCTACGGAAGTATCATCTCCAGAAGATCCCTCAACCCTCTGGAGTAATCATTTTGGGAATGGGGACTGCAGGGGAGCAAGGTCCCATTACTGTATGTGAGCACAACAGACATCCATTCATGTTATGTTGAAGCTCATCTGTTATCTTAAAAACCTACTATAATTTACTATGATCAGGCTGCTGGAAAACATGGCTAGCGATCATGATGGGCCAGCCAACAGAGCGTCAAGACTTAAATCCTTGCATTCAAATCTCAACTCAGACATAACAAAAATGGTCTCGGGTCAGTAACTGAGATTGTTACATTTCCCACTGAAATCAATGGGGATTGTGTCTGAGTACATATCTTTTGAACTGAAAGTCCAGCTCCAACCACATTTTCTCAGAAGTGGGATTTACTTCCACATCTGAAGGCAGCGCTGTTTAGGGAAGTTTTTAAGGACTGATGTTATTACAGTATTATGTTTTCAGGTATGTTGTAAGCCGCCTAAGAGTGGCTGGGGAAACCCAACCAGATGGGCGGGGTATAAATAATAAAATTATTATCATCATCACATATGCATGCCTTGAATTACAAAACTGATTCTTCATTGGTTTAAAAAGTGGAAATCATAATCTAGCGCATGAGGCTTAATAAGATACCAGCACCTAATTCACCCTTAGAAAGAAAGTGCTATTTAACGAATGGGCTGCTTCAAGGTAAGAATGCAGCTTCAATACCTTTGTTCATCAAGTACTGTGTAAGTTAGCTGCCAATTCAAAATATTCAACAGTACATTTCCATGGTAAACTCAATTGTTCCATAGAATTCTATTGTGTGCTATTCTTTTTCAACACCCAACGATTTAATCCTCCACTTGCTATGCAGCGGCACTCATTTAATTAGGTAGTTCCACTATGGGACATCTGATAGTATATTGTCTGAGAAATAATCCCTACAATAATTTAAAATCCACAGCAGTGTTTCCTGTACTAGTAAAATAAATGACTGTCCAACATTAAGATAAATTATCCAACTTCAGTGTAGACTGGAATCTAGCAGACTACTATAGAAGGCCGCATGGCTGTCTAACATAGCATTTTGTTTCCAACTGGCTAACCAACTGTACTGGTGTCAACAAAGCACTTTTCACTCACACTACTGCTTGCAGAAGCCAGACATGTTCAGGGAGGAGGAGCAGAAATTTGTTAACTATGCAGTTAATTCTACAAGTGACCAATAATCTTGAGTGATGCAATAGCGGACATCCTTGGGGGATAGATGGAAATAATTAGTTTAACATAATTAAGAAACCAAGGCTTGTAATCTGCACAATTCAGAGAGTTTAAGAGCCATTTTATATATTGCACAGAGCAATCTTCCCAACCTGGTGCCCTCCATATTCTTTGGTTTAGAGCACCTGTTAGTCCAAAGCAGCTAGCGAATACCAGGTTTGGGAAGACCTGATACAGAGGCAAATCAAAGGTATTGCCCTACAGAGAACTGCTGCCCCACAAAGTTCTGAGATAAGTGTACCTTACAATACATGCATTTCCCAGTTTGCAGCATTCCAGCTGGCTCTGTCCTACTGAAAGCAGTGGGACTTGATATATATAAAACTGTGTCCCAGCTAGTTTTGGAGATGGAGTGCAGAATGTGTAATAAATAAATAAATAAATAAAGCCCAGCTTTATTTTACTGACTTAAGAACACACATTTATGACGCACCAAGAGCAACAGAAGAGAGGAGGGAAGCCATGCTGTTGTCAACGTTTTATCAAGAGGTATGAATGTTGTGTTCCCAACAGATGCAGTCCAAGAACGACACCGGTATGGAAGATCTCATTTTACATCCATTTATTTCATCCCATGGCCATTTAAAGCATAATAGTCAATACATTTCTAACACTACAGAGAAATAATACCAGGGTGACCAGAGTATATATACAAGCCAAAAATAAAAAAATAAAAAAGATGTGGACAGCTGAATAAGAGTATGTATTCAGTATGGAATCCATTGAACTTCATTCAGCTCAGGCTTTGTTCTTTAGGGAACAAGGTGCTAATGTGCCACTCTCATATAAAGTGAGTGTAATTGCTTCCAAAGCAAGTTACTGCTGAAAACATAGATGGAAGCAAGTTAAGTGTAACACTAAATTTCACCTATAAACCTAGGAGCAACACTTCCTTGAATCAATTTCCACCCTCCAACACCATTACTACTCTGTATTTGTTTTTTGTGGTTTTTTTGTTTTTTACAAAAGCCTACTGTTTTATTAAGGCATATTTTGCCCTGAGCAATTTGGTGGAAATTAGCCCAAAAGTCTAAACAGTTAAAAGGCAAGCACCAAGTGACCCTTTTGTAGACAAATATAGCAATCTTTTTTGTTTGTTTGTTTGCTAGCTCACCTATTAAGCTGGGAGTAACATACAAAAAGTATTGCTCAACAATTTGGTAGAACAAAAACTTTTTTTTCTTTTCTTTTTTACTTTAGGCCAAACTTCCAAGGCTGGCAAGCTTAAAGTTAGGCACTGAAGTAGATGCTGAAATGGTTAAGAAGTCGCATGTAAGATTGGACCTTTGCTGTCTTACACCTGAATTCAGGCATCCCTGTTTGAAAACTCAGGCTAAGCCCAAGATATCCCAAACAACCACAGCCAAAGTGTCAAGTCAACTCAAGCTAAGAGATAATAATCCAATGTACCATAAAGTGGTCCTCAAGGCTCTGACTACACACATATCCATTCTAGCTAAAGTCAACTTGTGCAAGCTTGTTGTGAACACATTTATCTTGTCCCCCCTCCCCCCAGATCTGACATATTAGCCAATCATATGTCCAAAGTAGCACAGGTTATTCATTCAAAATCCAATGCACATCTCTATTTAGAAGGCCTGAATGCTCTTCCCTCTACAGATACAGCTTTTAAGTAGGGCCAGAAGACCACACAATCCGTAATTTAGAAATAAAGAATAATGTTAAGTGGCAAACAAGTGCCTTCTTTTATACAAATTTAGACAATACAGGCTATCTACTAAGCTATCAAGAGTATCCAGAAAAAGAAACACAGCCAATTCTACATTTTATTCACATTTATTTTTCGCTTTTAGTGTGCTCACAGAAAATTAGAACACCTTAAGCAGGAATTTAATAGCAATTTTGTAAGCAAAGTTACATTCCATCTCTAAGTCAAATTGGTCAAAGCTTCTCCAGTATTTACAAAAACATGATAGACAAGATGCTACACAAAAACCATTGCATCTGAAACTGGTTTTTATTCTTTATTCTGAAAGACAACTGGAAAAAGAAAGCATCGTCTGCTGTCATCAAAAACATACCACAGTATAAACAGTAACCATTCCACTTATCACAGCTTGGTTGAGTTTAAAATTGTGTGTGGTTTTTTTCTTTTTTCTTTTAAGGTCCAAGATTACTGCAATTTTACAAAAAAATAAAAATAAAATGGGCAGGGTGGAAAAAGTTGCAAACTTAATGTGCTTCTGGATATCAAGATTTGTTTTTATACAATAGTCACAGTTAAAAACACCCTGCTGGTAATACATAATTACACTTTATTAAGGTCATAAACCAGCAATAAACAATAAAGCCTATACAACTTGTATTTCTACTTAATCACTGACTGGTACAGCTAACATGAGATAAGTGAAAGTTCCTATGGTTTAAATGAATTTCCTAAGACTATGATCTTTTTTTTTAAAATCTGAGTATTGGAATTTTTCTTCTTCCTTCTTAGTCAAGACTTGTAGTGTTGTAAACCTTATAGAACATCTGCCTCACAAAATACATTGTAATAACTTTCTTTTTTAAAAAAGACTAACCCCTTATTTCTTGTGGCACATTTTCTTGGCAAATTATCTGCACCACTAATTCCCCATTGTGACCCCTTATCACTTCATTTGCTATCCCTTTATTGACCCATCCATTTCCTTCATATATGGGCATGTCCATAGATTGACAGAGGAAAAAAAAAAGTTTACATTTTGAGTAAAAGATGCAAAGTATGCAAAAAACATTAATACTGATGCAAAAAAAAAAAAAGAGGAGGAGGAGGAGGAACGAGGCAGAGGGAGGCGTTTAGTCTCTCCTCTGCCGGTTGGAATGGTGGTAACAGAATGATCTGAGATGGGATCTGTGGGTAGAGACAAAAAAGAGAAAGACATCTTTTAAATCAATCCCTGGTTGTAGACAAGTTCTCCAGAACCAGTACCTGGCACCACTCCAAACAAACAAACGGGGGGGAAGAAAAGTTCAATCATCTCAAAATTGCCAAATTTTCCTCTCTCTCTCTCTTTTTTACTCTGCCGACTCAGCTGGTGGAGCTTCTGGACTAGACTCGGACGGGGCTTCCTGTGTAGGAGCTGCCGCCGCTGCCGCCGGCTCCTCTGCTTTAGGCGCCTCTTGCTCAGTTGAGCTGGCTTCGGGGGCAGCGCTCGGGGCAGCGGGTGCCTCTTCCTGCTTCTCCTCGGGCTTCTGCTCTTCGGCAGGCTTGGCCTCCTCCCCAACAGGCTTCTCGGGCGCAGTCTCTTCTGATTTGGCCTCCTGAGAGCCCCCAGCCTCCTCCTTGGCCTCCTCTGTGCTGCCGGTGACGGCGGCGGCAGCAGCGGAAGGAGACGCCTCCTGGGCGGCCGCTTTGCTCTCCTCCTCGTTGCTGGCGGGCTCCGGGGTGGCGGCCGCCCCTTCCTCTTTGCCCCCTTCTCCCGCAGCGCCCGCCCCTTCGTTCTCGGCTCCTTCCCCAGACTCCTTTTTGTTCTTTTTAAAGGAGAAGCCGCTGAGCTTAAAGGACTTTTTGAAGGAAAAGCGCTTCTTTTTTTTTTTAGGGGTCTCGTTGCTGGACGAAGGGGTGGCTGCCTCCTCGGCCTTGGAGGAGGACTCCCCTTCGACGGGAGAGGCCGGCTCCGTGCTCTCGGCCTCGGCCGCCTCCTTCTCCGAGGCAGCCTCCGAAGGGCTCTGCTCCTCCTTCACAGACTCCTCGGCCGGAGCGCTGCCGTTCGCCTGGACCTCCTCCTTGCCCGCCTCGGCGGCAGCTGGCGAAGCGTCGCCATTCACCTTCACGTGGCCGTTCTCCTGGAAGAGATGAACTCAGCGTTATTGGAGGAGAAGGGGGAGCGAAAGGAAGATCTCTCTCCTGTCAAGCGCAGGTGGACACAGGACTATATACCCTGTTGGTGCCATTGAGGCACTTTCAGAACACTGCACAAATCAGTTTATGTGACATAACTCCCTGGGCCAGCCATGGCAGCACGTTGCCAGCGACTTTCCCGCTGCTTTTCCCGAGGAGCGCGCGTGACGCAATGGCCGGGCTCTGGGGAGGGGAGGCGACGCCATTCAGACGCAACCCCTCCTCCCCGCGCCCTTTTCACTCCGGCTCGTCCCTTCAGGGCTCCCCCCACCCAGCTATTTGGGCGCGGCGTCAAGTCAGCGTCGTTTGGAAACGCGCCGCGTGGCCGCCGTCCACGCGGCTGCTTCCCTTCTGCGATTTAATCAACACTCCCCCCCCCCCGCCCCGCGCGCGAGCATCACCCATCACCCCCACCTTTTCTCAACACACCCTGCGAGAATCGAACGAGGCCAAGGCAGCGAGGAGTCTCCGCCGGCAGAGGGCACTGCGGCTCCATTTTGCCAAATCCACCCGAAGGAGGAGCGAAGCGCCGAGGGAGGAGACTTCGGAGAGAAGCGCTGGCGAAGCAGGAGGAAGCGTCGCCTTGGCCAGGATCGCCTCTGCTAGGCGAACAAAAGCTCCGTCCGCAGCCGCAGCTTCTCCCAGCCCCTTCCTTCTACCACCACCACCACCTTCCTGGTGCCAAACGGAGAGACAAATCCCCACCTCCCGCCCACCATAGCGGAAGGAGCGGCGCCTCCGCTCCCCAGCGCACCGGTTGCCTTTTTATTTCTATGCAAAGCGCGCCTCCAGCTCCTCCGTGGAGCGGCGAGGCGACGAGACAGCAGCTGCCGCTAAGAGGCGTGGTGCAGCCCGGCGCCCTCCACAGCGTGGCGCGCCCGGCCGAGAGCGAAGCGCCGCCACATGCAACCTGCACATGCACGCGGTTGCAAGCGCGCAAGCCGCCCAGGCTGCCCCACGTTCAGCCCGGTGCCGTCGGCACGCTCGCGCATCCCTTAGCAACAGCTCTCCAAAGCGCGCGCACAGCAGCGCCTCTCCGAAAATCTCGCCCTCATCTCCCACCAATGCCGGGAGAGTAGTCTTGGCTACGACAATAATATGCACACGGGGGGGGGGGGTCGTAGTGCCGTCTACGATCAACCACATTCAGCGTGTGCCGCAAGCTTGTATGCAGGCAACCGACAGAGCGAAGAAGGATCCAGCAAGCAAGATGGAGAAGACGGTCTCTCAGCCCCTTCCCCAATACACACGGACAACTCTCCAGCGCCCCCCACCCACCAAGCACCGCTGTCGCTTGCTCTTGCCTTATCACTGCCAAGCTCCACTACACTCTCCTCACGCGCCAAAGAGGAGAAATGGGGGGGGGGAGAGAGAAAGAGAACAGAATAGGGGCTGCTACAGGATAGGAAGCCATCGAGAGGAGCACACGATCAGTTCCAACCAAGAGCACGAATATAGCAAAAAAGGTCTTCAAAGATGCCGCCAGTTTATAAGCAGCAAACTGTGCACCACGCCAAAGGGAAAACACATCTCACTGTACACAAGCATCTAGCAAATTTCTGCCTCCACCACACTACTACGCCTAAAACACTGGGTCCACAGCAGTGCGAAAAGCCACTCCTTTTCATTACCATTCTTTTAAAGGGCTGTAGTCAGATTTTTTTTTTAAAAAAAGCCATGCATCCCCACCAAGCAAGAAAGTGGGAGCCGAACGAAACACCGTGCACACCATTTATTTTCTTCAAAGAGAGAGAGACATTATTCCATTATCATCATTCCTCGCTTCTCCCCATTTGCACCCCGCTTACCTGTCCATTCGCCTTCGAAGGCGACGCAGGCACCGCTTCCCCGGGCTTCTCGGCAGTGGCTTCGCCTTTTGCAGCGTTCTTGGAGAACTGAGCACCCATGCTGGTTTTATTCAACAAAGAAACTCAACAGATCCAAAAGAAGGGAGGAAACAAAGAGCGGTGGGTTCGTATAAATGCTGGGAGACCAGCAGCCTGAAGAGCAGCAACACAAACACACACCAGAGGGGGAGGAGGAGGAGGTGATGGGGGTGGGGGTGGGAAAAAAAGAGAGAAGACAACCGATTATTTTAAAATATGTACACTCCCGGATTTTTTTTATTTAAAAAAAAATTAAAAGCTGGAGAGGTCAAAAAAGCAGCAGCGCAGAAGCAAAAGGGGGGGAAAAAAGGAAGGAGGAAAAAAGTCGAGCAAAAATATTAGAAGCCCAAGGTTAGTACAAAAAAAGAAGTAATAAAAAATCCCAGATTTGTAGCCGTACTGTAGACAAGGGGAAAATGGAGAAATCTCCCTGGTCGCTAATAAGATGCGGAGTCCAACGCCCAAGTGCACAGATGAATGGGCTTCCCGAGCGCTGACGGCAGCCCCCGCCCGCCGCCGACCAATCACGGCGCCGCCAGACAAAAGAGGGGGCGGGGCCTCCAATTGGAGCGAACAATGGAGCTGCGATTGCAAATAATTTGAAATCGGCCTTGGACTGATAATTAATACTCTGAAGAATATAAATAAATTAATGAGATTAGAGCGTGCACCCCGATTTCTCTTTAAAAAGCGGGGGAGTGCGGGGGGGGGGAATCGAACGCTGCACGGTGGGAGACAGAGTTTATTTCCCTTTCCCTTCGCTGGCGGACGAACACTCCTCATAAAAAGCGGGGGGGGGGGAGGGAGGGAGAAAAGGTATTCCTCTTCTTGCAGTGGTGGGAGCCTCTGTTTGGTGTCTGTCTCTCCGTGTCATCCTTCTCCTCCCCCCAAGCCCCGTGTTAAGTTAGAGACAATGGTTCGACTTGTGTGTGTGTTTGTGATTTCATCTTCTCGCCCCCGCTGCCTCTCCCCCCCCCCTTTCCATGCCTCCTCCCCCTTTTCAGCTCGAAGAGGTGGGTGGGGGTGGAGGACTTAACAGATATGGAGGCTCGAGGTTTCGCTCCCCCCCCCCTTTAATTGGTTGCAATTGTTCAATCGTCCCAATTTGGAAGGTATTTAAACCACGTAGATCAAGTTTCGCCAAACGAGATCACGAGTTGAACGTTATTAGGTCTGTAGGCCAGATGTGAAAAATGCTTCCACCAGCTGCCGTCGCCGCTGCTGCCATGGCTAGGGAAAGGGAGAGTGCCCTTCCCCCCATCAATATTGGTTTGAAATAAAATATTTTGCGAGGAGCCTACGGGTCTAATTAAATCTCGCTGCCTGATTAACTTTGATTTGTATCTTAATTTTTTTTTTTTAAAAAAAAAAAGCTGCTGAGGCTGCAAATCCCCTTTAAAAAAATGATGATGATGAAATGAAGCCAGTGCCATCAAGAAGAGCTGCTTGTGTGTTTTCCAAAAAGAGCGAGCGAGAGAAGCGTCCACGTGTACTTGGAAAACGCTCCTAGCCAAATGGAACGGGAGTCTTGATTCGTTTCCATGTGGTGCACGTCGGAGCCATGATGGCTTGTGTGCAAACGCGAATGGTCTGGATTTCGACAGAGGCAGGGGAGGGGGCTTCCCACCTTAAGCACCGCGCAGCCTGATCCTATACTTCGCCTCCTTCCCTCCCCCCACCCATCGAAATCCGTGAGCTATGGGCACACCTAGCTTTGCATTGTTAGGAGTACAAGCCTAGCATAGCTTCATGGTGGGCTTTCTCTCTCGCCCCCCCTTTCCGCCCGTTCAGTTTAAATGGCTACAGTGGAGTGATAGCAAACGCCGAGCGATCTCTCCTCTCGCTGCTTCGAAAGCAATCACATCACTCAGGATACCAAAATGCCGGTGGGTTGAGGTTGGGGGGGGTGATGGTTTCTAAAAGGGGGTTTGCAAAGCAGCAGCTCCACAGCCCACCCTTCTCCCTCCCTACGGACTTCATTGTGTGATGGCTCCAGATTTGTGCACTCACTGCCGTTCAGTAATGCCCCCCCTTCCCTTGCCAACACTCTAGTATTTTTAGCAAGATGGCACTCAGTCAAAGAATATTTAGTTTCTTGTGGGCAAAATACACCACGAGGCATTTGGTTTTTACATCAAGCTTTCCTCCTCTCTCTCCCCCCGCCCTCCCCGCTTCCTTCCTTATTCCCTCGCCTCCCCCGCGGTATTCCTTCAAATGCAATTCCTTTCTCCAGCCCGGAGGACGGGAAAAATGGATCGCGTGGTGGAAATCCATTAGTGCCAACCGCGATTTCTTTGTTTTAATCATTATTTCTCGTTCTTTTGGAAAGGGGATGGGGGACGACGACGACGACGACGGTTTTAGACACGCTGCTTCAGCTCGATGCATTATTCACTCTCCAAGTTATATTCCCCTAGAGCCCCCCCCCCTTTTTGTAGATGTGCATCGTGCCAACAAACAGGGCTTATCGCCCTTTAGGGAAATCGGGCAGGCAGCCGGCAGCACTAGTTGATGCAAACCGACCGTGTGCGTGTGTGTGTGTGCACATGTGGCAGTCCCCAACCGAAACGTCATCTGGATAAATCCATTAGCATCCAGGTGCAGTTTTGGAGCCTGTTGATTTTTCTTCACTGGAACACCACCATATTCCCTTCCATCTCCATTATTTGGGAGCTGTTGGTTTAAATCGCTGCTGAGAATCCTGTCTTAGGAGGAAGAGGAAGGAGGCAGCGGCGGCGACGGCCACAGGCATCTCTTGCAAGCATCTGCATCAAAGGGAGGGCAAACTGAGCTAGTCTGGGGACTCCTTTCTTTTCTCTCGGCCAGCCTCATTTGAGAAGGCTCGGCTCCTTTATTGCTCCTTTGTTACCCCGGCTGCATTACTTTTGCAGGGTGCCTATTTACACGGTATCGGCTGGTTGCCTAGGCGACGGCCGGGGAAGATTCGAAAGGGAGGGGAGGGGCTCGCGTGAGAGGGAGGGAGCGAGCGAGCGAGCGAGGGCGAGGCGCGGCAGCACCAAGCAGATGGACCCTCGAGAGGGGCGGGGTTGGGTGGAGAGGAAGATGGGCTGCTGGAGTTGGGAGGAGACTCGCAAAGGAACCAGCTGGAAGAAACCCCAAGAGAGCAAGGGAGCTCTGAGAGCGGGGAGGGGGATTCATTTCCTTTCTCTGAACAACTTCTTGGAACCATTTCCAAAGGGGGAGCCATGTTTGTTGATTATTTATTTGTTGCATTTATTCCCTACCTTTTCTTTCTCCAAAGTAGGTTAGGCTGGGAGGCAGTGACTGGTCCAAAGGCACCCAGTGAGGTTTTATGGCCAAGTAGGGTAGCAGTTTGAAAGCACGTCAAAGTGCAAGTAGATAAATAGGTACCACTCCGGAGGGAAGGTAAACGGCATTTCCGTGCGCTGCTCTGTTCACCAGAAGTGGCTTAGTCATGCTGGCCACATGACCCGGAAGCTGTACGCCGGCTCCCTCGGCCACTAAAGTGAGATGAGCGCCACAACCCCAGAGTCGGCCATGGCTGGACCTAATGGTCAGGGGTCCCTTTACCTTTACGTTTAGGGATTTGAACCTTGGTCTCCCAGGTCCTAGTCTGGCACTGTAACAAAGGAGCCAACTCCTAGGGGCTGAGGTCCTTTCAGCCCCCCCCCCAAATATTTGAAGGGGCTGCCTCCCCCTCACCCCCAGTTCATAGGCATTGCCATTCAAACGGTGTGCATGTACTGCATATTGTGATAATCATAATAATTTTATTATTTGTACCCTGCCCACCTGGCTGGGTTTCCCCAGCCACTCTGGGCAGCTCCCAACAGAACACTAGAAACAGAATAAAACTTCAAACATTTAAAACTTCCCCAAACAGGGGTGCCTTCAGATGTCTTCTAAAAGTCGGATAGTTGTTTTTTTTCCTTGACATCTGATGGGAGGGCATTCCATAGGGCGGGCGCCACCACCGAGAAGGCCCTCTGTCTAGTTCAGTTATGCAGGATGGGGCTTACTTCCCCTCCCCAAATTTTATTCAAGTTGCCCCCCCTACATTGTAACCATTATGCTGCAATGGCTTGTTAGCCTACTGCAGCAAAACCAACAATGACAAAGAGTCTTGTGGTACCTGAAAACCTTTCACACATTTACTGTGGCATAAGCTCTGGCAAATTGTGTGGTGCACAGGATGAAAGGAACTTAAAAAACATACCTGGAATGGGAACTTCAGCCAGCATGACCAATGGATGATGGAGCTCAGCAGCGCATGGGAGGACCCCAGGTTCCTTATCCCTGACATAATGCATTTGTTAGGCTTTCAGGTGACACAGGAGGCCTTGGTTCTCATCGGAGTAGTTGGGCAACCCCAGCAACAAACATAATTCACTTTGGAGTCCAGAAATTGATACAGGAAAGGGAAAAGTTGAAGAAGAAAAAACAGGGTAGGACAGGAAAAGGGTGGACAAAAATCACACACAAACTTACTTTCCTTAGAGAAAGTGTGGTAGAGCTGCCTAAATCTGGAGAGAAATAGTTTCCTTTCAAGACACCAGAGCAGGATCGGTATTTTTCATTTCTGGTGGGACTTGGTGCCTTTCAAAGCTGCAAGAGTAGAATTTCAAGAAGTTCAGAATGTCTTTGTATATGTAGATCAGTGGATGAGGAGACTGCTGTGCTTGCAGCCCTGCCTGTCATGTTGAGGCCGTCCTGTTCTCCCACACAGGTGGATTCAGATGTTTTCCTGGTGGTGTGGTTTTAGTCATTTTGAAAGATAATTTGGGAACTGTTCCTAATACAGGCAGGTGTGAATTAAGCAGCAGCCTAAATATTCACACTGCTGCATGTGAGACTGGCTAGCAGTTTAACTTTTTTCCTGGCTGATCAATGACTTTATCTCAGTGCCTCTTCCAAACTATTTGGCCCAATGCTACAAACAGCCCTGGGTTGAACCACTTGGTTTGTGCCGGTAGTGAAGTGATGCACTCAGCTAGCCACTTCTGTGTGGGCTCACTGGGCAAGCCAGCTAAGGACTCTGCAGCATTAAGGCTCCCGGCAATTTAGATAAACAGTGTAGCAAGTGTCTTTACACTCTTTAGTTATTATAGCTGCAGGTGACACACCAATTGTCCACTTCCATGCAGGGGTGGTGACATTTTAACCTGCCTTAAGTCAAACTAAATGCAAGAGTTGGTGTCTGGATTACTATGGAGTTCCCTATTTTACCCTCACCATTCTCAGTATCCATGTAAATGAAAATAAACAAATCTTAATGTAGCAGCATTCAAGTCTTGTTGAACAGAATGGAACTTACATCTGCGTAAATCTAGGTTGGGCTGAATATCATAAAAGAATAAGACTGCACTCTTCTGTATGCTTACTCGGGAATAAGTCCCATTGAATTCAACAGGGCTCATGCCTGAGAAGATCACACTGTACGTCCATTTTCTACATTTAAAAATGATATGATATATCATAAACCCGATAAAGCCAACTTTACACTGAAAGGAAGAAGACAAATGGAAGAGGAAGTTGCATTTAAACATTCGTTTAAAAGTCATACTACAAATCTCCAATAAATGTGCTATAAGCACCAGGCATCCATGTGCCATCCCTTTACTCCCCAAAGGATTTCACAGTGCTTAATTAATTGAGATATAAATAGAAGCTATATGCACAGGGAGCACTTATGATTCCTAGCGGGAGTATATGCAATTTGGAAAATTTACACCCTGATCCTGAATACATTAAGTTGGAGTAAGTACCATTGATTTTGGAACTTACTTCTGCATGCTTTATTCATCATATTTGTGAGATGCTCAGAGAAGCCTGGTGTGTATTTACTTGCACTACAAGCCCCTGATGTTAAGTTAGGCTGGGAGAAAGGGTTGTACAACTCAATGTGCTTCATTGCTGCATAGGCAGATGCCCAACAGGGTTCCCCATAACACTCTAGTCACTATGCTACACTAGCATAGATAAGCAATGCATTCTGCTTTATATTGAGTTAGATCACTGATCCATCCAGCTCAGTATTGTCTACATTGACAGGCAGTAGTTCTCCAGGATTTCAGACAGGAGTCTTTCTCAGCCTTACTTGGAAATGCCAGGAATTGATTCACGGTCCTTTTGAATCAAAGCGTGTTCTGAATCATTCACCCTTCCCTCATGCTGGTTCCTTCAGTATATATTTTCTTGCAAAATGTCACCATCATATCACACTTCTTTTGAATTACAGTAGCTGCCAATTGCCTATCAGCCTGGTTTCGGGGAACAAATCCCAATGGCTTGGGATACCACCAGGATACCTTAAAAAGAGTCCCATTTCTTATATATCCAACTGATCACAATACTCAACAACTTGGATGATGGACTCAAGGGCATCCTGATCAAATTTGCAGATGACACCAAACTGGGAGGGGTGGCTAACACCCCAGAGGACAGGATCACACTTCAAAACGACCTTGACAGATTAGAGAACTGGGCCAAAACAAACAAGATGAATTTTAATAGGGAGAAATGTAAAGTATTGCACTTGGGCAAAAAAAATGAGAGGCACAAATACAAGATGGGTGACACCTGGCTTGAGAGCAGTACATGTGAAAAGGATCTAGGAGTCTTGGTTGACCACAAACTTGACATGAGCCAACAGTGTGACGCGGCAGCTAAAAAAGCCAATGCAATTCTGGGCTGCATCAATAGGAGTATTGCATCTAGATCAAGGGAAGTAATAGTGCCACTGTATTCTGCTCTGGTCAGACCTCACCTGGAGTACTGTGTCCAGTTCTGGGCACCACAGTTCAAGAAGGACACTGACAAACTGGAACGTGTCCAGAGGAGGGCAACCAAAATGGTCAAAGGCCTGGAAACGATGCCTTATGAAGAACGGCTAAGGGAGCTGGGCATGTTTAGCCTGGAGAAGAGGAGGTTAAGGGGTGATATGATAGCCATGTTCAAATATATAAAAGGATGTCACATAGAGGAGGGAGAAAGGTTGTTTTCTGCTGCTCCAGAGAAGCGGACACAGAGCAATGGTTCCAAACTACAAGAAAAAAGATTCCACCTAAACATTAGGAAGAACTTCCTGACAGTAAGAGCTGTTCGACAGTGGAATTTGCTGCCAAGGAGTGTGGTGGAGTCTCCTTCTTTGGAGGTCTTTAAGCAGAGGCTTGACAACCATATGTCAGGAGTGCTCTGATGGTGTTTCCTGCTTGGCAGGGGGTTGGACTCGATGGCCCTTGTGGTCTCTTCCAACTCTATGATTCTATGATTCTAGGGCATCCTGAAAATATTACTTTATCATTGGACCTTTGGTGTAGTGGCACCTAAATTTTGGGACTTCCCCCAGTTGCGAATCAGACAGGAAACATCTCTGTTGTCTTTTTGGTGCCCGATGAAGACTTTCTTTTTATTTTTACCACAGTCCGTATCCGTACTGGACTTGAAATTGTTTTTATATATGTATTGTGTGTGTGTGTGCATGCGTGCAATTCTTTATATATATGATTTTTTAAACAGTTCTGTATATGCCATTGTTTTATGTGTGCTTTTACTGCATTGCGAAATCACTTCATTGATGCTTTATAGGAAGCGGTTCATGAATAATAATAATGATGATGCTGATTGATCAGGATTCTACACATCTGCCTGCAAAGTGCTTACATCAGAACAGTCCCACTGAAGTGTTAATTTCAGGAACTGGATGATGGACTTAAGGAGGCAAAACACTTCATTGTTGATGTAAAATGGACAGAATAATTATGTGTTTTATCTTACACAGAGGTTGCTGAGCATGCATCCCCAAAACCTATGTGTCTATATTCGCATTGTTTTGTAGATATAGTGAGTACCTGCTAATTAGAAGATGTGTTTGTTGAATCTCCTTGATCTTCCTGTTGATGAGTCAGAATGATCAAGCGTGGATCTATTGCATTTATAGATACATCTTTCACTTCTTGTAGATCAGCCAGACAAAGGGGTAGAGCTGACAGGTATGATCTTGTTAGACTTGAGCCTTGGAGTTTGGGGTTCAAATCTCAATAGGTGGCTTCAGGTGGGTTACTAACTCTCAGCCTCATTTTCCCATCGGTAAAACAAAAACAAAATCCCCTGGAATTTTAATATCTTGTTTTGTGTGGACAAAAGAGAGAGCGAAATAAAGATAGGAAAGTACTTTGGTGCATTGCAAAGTGCTATGCACGTGATGAATTATTCTGCCAAGTTTTATGTTTTATATTCCAAAGGGAGAATATCATGTAAAACGTGCTATAAATATCCATTTTCACAGCCCATTGCTGTGAGGCAGTTTCAACATCTTTATTTGGCAGACGGGGGGCTCTGATCACGGAGTGGCTGACTGAGATCAAACAGTAAATAACTAATAAAACAAAACACCTTCAGGGGCCACATCTTAAGGTTTTGCAGAATGGATAAATGCCACTCGACAAACCTTGATACTTACTGAGATGTACCAGCAGTTCCTTACTTATGTTGCTAGTCAAGCTTCTTCCAAAGAAAAACATGTTCCAGGGCATTTTGGTACCACCTCTTCAATATGAGGCTTGGAAAGGAATTAGCGCTGAGCACCTGCAGACTCATTTAGCACTGGTGAAGAAACTTTGTTTATAAGGTAAGCTGCAGAAGACACCAAAACCTAGGGAGACTGAGCAGGCCAAAAACAAACAAACAAAACCCAAAAGTTTCCTCCTGTAAAATTTGGTCTCTTGCCCCTCCCCCTCACATAACAACTCACTTTGAATAGCCAGCAACAAGGATAGTCCAAGATTTAGTGGAACTCTAATGCAAGAGAGCCAGATTTGGGCCTAGATTTGGAATAACTGGCTGTCCTGGTGGCTGAAAGCAGAAGCTTGGAAGTAGCCTGGTGTGCTTCTAAAATGTCTGTGATTCATGGGGCTGGTACTGGTTTTGCCTTGTACAGTTCCACCCTCTGTCCCTTGAAGGAGACTGACCCTGACCTAAACTGATACCCGGATAAGAGTCAAACTTAATGTAACACCGAGTTCTGAGTAATCTTCCTCCTGATATTTCCCTTTTTCTTTTGGAAAAGTCTAGCAAAAAGAGGCTGTGATCTGGTGCTGAAGAGAAGCAGAGAAGAGCTTTCTTTGTAAACCTACACTTTGAAGGGTTTTCCACTAAAACTTTCCCATAGTTGTTCCCAGACATGAGGAAAAGGACAAAAAAATTTTTAAAAAATTTGGAATGATGGTAAGATGGGATGGAATTTTAGTGGAAACCTGCTGAAGGATGAAAGAGTTAGAAGCCATAATCTGGACAAAACACCTGTAGAATGAAGTTTCTGCAGCTGAATTTTGTAATTGTCAGAAAAACTCTACATCTGACTTGGCATCTTAGGTAATAAGGTTCTTACTGCTACACCCCAATTCGCACCATACATGAATACTGGGAACTTTAGTTTAAGGCTGGAGAGAGTCATAGTCTGGAGGTGATAAACTATACTTCTCAAGGAACCGCTGGGGGAAACCATGAGAGTTAAAGTGCTATAAATGTGCTTTCAATGTATGGTGTGGCCTCTGGGAGAATGAGCAAAGCTGTACATGATCACCCCAGGTAATCTACAGATGATGCTATCTGCTATTTTTATTTACTTTATTTAACAAGGTGTTTGTAGCTATACTACCTGCTCTCTGGACCCCAAGCCCTCCTAGCTTACTCAAGCAAGCAGCATCCACAGTCTCTCTCTCTGGTCCAACACCTGGTACAGACCCTGCAAGTCCACTCCAAGATCTAAAGGTTTTCTGCTAACTACCCACTACCAAACAGACGGACACACTAGCATCTTCAGCCGCATGTTTTGCCCCATAAAACCATAATGATACAAAACAGGGTGAGTGGAGCTGAAGGTAAAAGTGGGCAGAGCAATAGATGTGACCCTTGCTTTTTGTATCCTAGCCACCCCCAGTGCCTCTCAAACTATCTGATGTGGTGGATAGAAAAACCCCCCCTTCACCAATGTGCCAGGGACCGGAGCCACATATGATCCCTGAAGCATCCCACCCAACCTGAAATGTGGTCAAGTCACCGGAGATGGATGGCTCACAAACTGGCATGGTCCTGTGGCTAACTGCTTTGAGTAGCATTGCAGGAGGCTACATTCCAGGTTTCCACGCAAATGCATATTTCTCTTTCCATCCTCTTAGGCAGATGAAAAGTATTGCCACAGTTTGAGGTCACTGTTCAAGGACAGTTCAGGAAGAGTGTGGAGCAGAGCCAGTGGAAGTAGAACACCAAGGAAGCCTGGGCTGGAGAGAGTCTGAAGGGCCTGATAGAAAGGCCTCAAGGGCCACATTATAAAGGCTGCACTCAAACCTAGAAGTACCATAAGCTCCACTGAACACCGTGGCACTTAAATCAGAAGAGGAGAACCTTCTTCAAAGTCACCCTTTTCAACACACACACAATTTATCTATCCATTATCAGAATTCAAGGCCACATTCCAGCCTAGCAAAAACCCCTCTGAGTGTGAAGCAGAGCTAGTGATGGGCGTGGCCTCTACCTGAGGGCCCAATAGAGAGGCTTGGGGGACTGCATTTGGTTCCCAGGCCTAAAATCCCCCCCCCCTTTTCTAAGTAAGCATGCATAGGATTGCACTGTTCATATAAAATGGTTTTCCATAATCTTAAGAATTAACTTCTATGACCCCCAGAAGGAAAAAGGTTGGATATGAGCTATGCATACAAAATTTTGCTCTAGTGAAGGAACTAAAACATGCCTATTCTTTGCCCTGAGAACAAAAGGTGCTTTCTGGCCTACGGCAGCTTTGCTGATACTGATCTCTCAGGCACTGATCCAAAGCAGCCAGTTCCAGGCTGACACACAGGCTAATATGCTTGCAAAGGTTCTCATTAATGTTGCAATCCTGTGCATACTTATGTGGGAGTAAGCCCACCTCCACTTTGAACACCATGTTTCCAAGTCAGCATACCCAGGATGGTTCTGTAAGTGTCTTGAGTTTAGAGTATTCCTTTTTCACTTAACACTGCAAGTGGACTTTTTTAAAAAAAACCCAAAAAGTTAACAGCACTTTTTAAGCGGTGAAAGGAAAAATATTTGGATCAAAGCAACTATAGCCACTGTGTACTATGTGTTGGTTGTTGGCATCTGTCTGTCTCGAGATACAATGGAGTGCACCTCCAATGGTGAAGACAAACCGCTGCATTAGCAGCACTGAAATGACCTCCCGAGGCACAAGCCTGGGCAGTGTGTGTGGAAGTCCTGGGCTGCCCAGATGACGACCCTCCTCTCGACCTCCCAGATGTGGTCCAAAGGAAAGCAGAGCAATATGTTTGGCACTAGCTTGGCTGCAGGAGTTGCCAGAAAGAGGCATACAAGATGCCATCCAACCATCTTTGGGACTTCACTGGATCAGTGTTGGGTTTATTCCTTAGCCTTTTCTTCTCCTGAAGATATCCTGCAAGGCAACAGAGGTTTAGGATCAATGTTTTCCTTCTTCAGATGGACTGCCTTCCTAATCCACTGAGAGTTTGAGACTCATGGGCTACCCTCACCTGGTTTAGCCAGCCAGTTGAAGCCGTTTCCTGAGGTGAGGCCGCTGTTGCATGCTGACAGCTTCTAGAAGCCACAGGTAAGAGCTGAGTGAGGGTGGGGACCAAAGATGGACAAAATATGATGTGTCCCCCACCTGAGGTTCTACTACTCCTTGTATGCTGCCTTTGTAACTGTGTCCCTAGGATAATTTCACAAAAGTTACTGGAAAGTTCTGACCTCAACAGTTATCTGAGAACATACTGAACAGGCAATTCTTTGGTATGCACTGAAAGCCTTCCTATTGAAAAAGAAAGTAGCAACAATTAAAAACAAGTGATCACAAGTTACATTAACAAATGATGTTCCCTATGTATCAGCCTTCCCCGGAGCCATTCTTTCCTTGTGCAAAAAACAATGTAGCATATGCACAAGAAAAGGTGGGGTGTCATTGTTTTTCCACAGATCCTTCAGCTTTTCTGGTGAAAAACAATTTAGGTGTTGTTTTGTGTCAGATGTGCTCCCCCTGCTCCCCAATACTGAACAGCAGGGCAGTCATTTGGGTAAGAAAAGCAAATTTACAGGACCACCTTGTATTTACTCACTCCTGTTCTGGATTATGATTTCTGGACAATCCATCAAATGTTGTTCTCCTTTTGTTATGCTATTTCTCTCCCTCTCCCAGCATTGTGCCACACAATTCAAAGCTTTGTTATCTACTATAGCTGTTTAAGGCTGGGTCCAGCCCTTTACTAATATTGACCAAGCTTTTATGAGGGAAGGCCAACGCTGTTTGCTAAGTAAGGTCTACATTGTTTGCATATCCTTCAGAGGAAGATGAGAGATCAACAAGACCGAGTGATGTGTAACAGGGATCCAACCTAGACCAGCTGATGCTACAAGCAGATGCCCGTATCAAACAGAAGAACCTACCTTAGCATGTTATACCTTTTTCTCCAGAACAAGCAAAATAGTTGAACATCATAAGGGTTTGTTTTTGATGCAGCACTGTGGATATTCCTGGCAGCAGTCAATTCAAGTGTTAAACAGCACATGATCTTGCTCCATTTAGGACCTGTCCAGATTGGTCCCGCCCCCTAGAGGTCTTCTTCAACATGCCATTGATGAAATACTAGTACATTAGTGGTGGATTTATCTCAGACCATCAACTCATCATTTTGATTTGTGGTGTTTCCCCAATATCATTGTCTTATTGCTGTCTGGAGGGATCCTGTTGTGTTGTAGTGCAATAAAAGCAGGACAGAAAATAAACCAGAACATTTTGGTGGAAACAGTTAGGTTTTCAACGGGAAGTTATATGACATGCACTGATTGGAAATGAAGCCGGGTGTTCACCCCAAAACCTTTGCATGTGCAAACAGTATTGAAAGCAGGATAGTGTGTAACCGCCCTGATACCACTGAGTGCACAAATAATCATGAATGCACAATATAAGGGACACATGGAGGACTCTTTAATGTATGGGCATAACTATGATCAAATGTTTAGTGCTCAGACGCCATGACAAAAAAGAGCTACCATGTTCATTTCTTCAGTTCTCCTGTTGATGCCATGGAAGAGGTTTTCCAGCAATTAGCAGAGAAAGTCGTCTCATTAAGGCAGTGCTTACAAAGTGTCAATCCTTCTGAAGCTCAAATTCTCATTCAAATCTGGGCATCAGATGTCCTTGCTTTCCATTTAGAGCAAGACTCAATACGCTCTTGCATCACCTGTGGGAGATGGTCCAACAGAAGGGCGTGGAACATTATGTGTAGTGGCACATCGAAGAAGTAACACTGGATGTAGCAGGAAATACTGTCATCCGCCTGTAAGCATAAATCCAAATAGTTTTTTTTGAATCTCCCATCTCCTCCCCCCGATGTAATAGTTACAAACTCAAAATATTTTCCTCCTGCTGAAAGGAAGACTCCTCTTCTTCTTATCCACTGGACTGCAAATGGCTTGCATCAATCCTCAAGCAATCCATGTGGCTTCTTTAGTGACAAAAGCAGATGGCCATGTCCCTCCAGTCAATTTGCGTGCTCTTCTTACCAGATGGCGTGCAAGACGCTAGACATACTGCTAATGCTGAAGAAGCCAAGTCCCCTTACAAGGTTCACCATTACTTCTGTGTAGATTTCGGCATAAACTTTGCAGCTTACTATTTGTTATGGGTTGGCTATGACAAAGTTCATGTTTACCCTACGTTGATTATAAATTTCAGAGAGGAAGCACTGTTGAAATCCTAATACAGGTTTGCTACCATTAAACATAGTGGGAATTACCTTTGAGTAGACATGAAAGGAATGCCCTGTGGAAGACTTCTATAGTACCTGGAAGTCAAAAAGAAAGAAAAGAAAAATCTATTGCTTTGCGGCTCAGTTGTTTATTCCATCATCTTTAACATGAACTAATTAAAAGCTTCTTTTGTTTGTGTCCTAGCCTATTTGCACGGGGTTCAGAACTGTGGCATATTTTCACAACAACTTTGTGAGGTGGGAAGGTTAGGATGAGCGAATGAGTAATTTCGTGAAGACCACCACTTTGACTATTGCTAAATGCGGAACATTTTGGATTTGGATTTGCAGGCTCCTTGGGACAGGGACCCAACCAGACTGATGGTGATAGGTGCATAAAAATGAAATATTTATTATCTATTATATTTATTTGTGACATTTATATGCTGCCCAATAACCAAGTTTCTCTGGTAAGCTTACAATTAAAGTTTTTAAAAAGGGACATGACAGCAAAAAAGGAGAAACATAAAAACTAATGCAGCGTAGAGGAAGATAAAATCAATATTGCAGGACTCACAACAGCGCCAACATTTCACTGATCTTAAAACTCCTTGATCATCCAAAAGATCTGTAAATGACTGAAAGATTTCATGATGATAATGATAATGATAATAATCGTAATGATAATTGTTGTTATTTGGATGACTCACATCCAAGCTAACACTATAGTCCAGGATGCACTGCACTGTCTTGTTCCTCAGAATTTATTAATTAATTAAAATACTTCTGATTCACCTTATATCAGTTGATACTTGCTCATCATGGTGTTAGCATTCTGTCCTTCGAACTCCCAACATAATTTTCTTTTACAAGAGGGAAATGATTCTGATCAGGAGTGCTGTGTGGAACAGAGTGAGTTTAAACTTTACCTCCATGCTGTTTTCACCACTAAAAACTTCCACCTGAAGCTAATAGTTGTTAAATTCTGTGAGCACAGACATGTATGCCCATTGGTTTCACCAATAGGGACAAATAGGAGATGGGCCACAATATCAGTGGGGATACAATGCACCCGGTCCGTTCATGACATTGTCTTAATCTGGCTCAGGGCACCTGGATTTTTGTGTAGCAGGAAAATACATTAGGAATTCTAATCACAGAACTTGTACAACTTGTTTAGTCTGATGCATAAGTGATCATTTATGCTACTACTATTGACTGAATATTGCCACGAAACTTTTTGGTTTTGTTACGGGGTGGAGTGGGGCAGGGGTTGGGTCCGGTCAATTTTTAGAATTCTCTTCCAGCATTTTTCTCACCACTTGTTATTATGTATTACATAACAGTCACCACAAGGAATTCCTGAAAAATGTGTACACCCTGGAAACTGTGACAATTCCATCTGTTCAGCTAACTTGTCTCAAGCAAGCTAGCAGCACACTATCATTTGGAAATGTTCTCTGGGGCTGTAATCCTTAATTAATTTCATTTTTAATTAATGGGTTATGGATTAATGCAGAGATATGGGAATTCATCCAATCACTTCCAGCCTTTGTCTGAATTTTTTAAAAAAAGATTTTACTTTGCACTTAAAAAGGGAGAAGGGAAAGGGGCCTGTAGAAACTGTATCAAACAAGTGCTTTATTTGTTATGCATAATTCTCTTTCAGTGAGCAAATACACAACATACAATTAATGAACCCTACCTTTTTTTAATGAAAAGGGTATGACTCATCACTTATTTATCATGCATATCCATCCATCCATCTATCTATAATATCCTCTTATGCACTAATCAGCTAATATTTTTCATATGCAGACTTTCAATTACTTTCCATACTAAGGCACTGCGGATACATAATACTACTCCCTACAACAGCCAACCAGATGCCAGATTCATGAGGCTAAGAATGTGGTGTGATTTCTCTAAATACAGTGGTACCTCGGGTTACAGATGCTTCAGGTTACAGACTCTGCTAACCCAGAAATATTACCTTGGTTTAAGAACTTTGCTTCAGGATGAGAACAGAAATTGTGTTCTGGCAGTGCGGCGGCAGCTGGAGGCCTCATTAGCTAAAGCGGTGTCTCAGGTTAAGAACAGTTTTAGGTTAAGAACCGACCTCTGGAACAAATTATTTCTTAACCTGAGGTACCACTGTAAACTCTATGGTACAGTGAAGGCACCTGCCTGATATCAAACAGCAGGGAGTTCCATAGTGTGGCAGCACACAGGTATGCCTTTTGATATCAGGCAGATGCCATCACTGTACTTTTTCCAGCAGTTGCTCAAAAATTTTTGTTTAGGCAGGCCTATCCAGACATGTAAAAGCTGGTCTGGCTTTAGCTCATTGTTTATTTGAATTATTTTTGAATGTTTCAATAACAGTTTTTACTGATAATTTTATTGCTTTATTCTTTTGGTCAACCACTTCAAGGTTTTCTATTACAATTAGGTGGCACATAAATGTTGTTACAAAAAACCCCACCAAATTCACATCCTCTGGATATTATGAACCACTTAATGCCTCTTCTAAGTGTGGTACCCTGACAAGAATCTGGGTGCAGGCTTGTCAGTTCTGTGTAGAGCAGTACTATCCCCCCCCACCTTGTAAATGATGTTGATACATCAGTTTGGAATGTTTGACATTTGTTTTTATTGAATTCCTTTGTATTGCTTTCATACCCATCTGTCAGCACAGCTTTTAATCCTGCCTTCCATAATGATTGCAAAAACAAAAAAAATTCCTTCCAGTAGCACCTTAAAGACCAACTAAGTCAGTTCTTGGTATGAGCTTTCGTGTGCATGCACACTTCTTCAGATACATAATGATTGCAGTTTCTCATAGATTTGTCTGAGGGAGATGCCATGGGTGAGCTCATACACCATGCCACTTGCCTTTCGTTCCCTTTCTGTCTTTCTGGGGTCCAGAAATAAGAGCTGGCATTCAAACATCTGCAGGAACACAATCCTCCCAGTATTCTTATGGGCCTGGCACCATCCTGCACAATTCCATGAGCATCTACAAGTTCCTATTTCAGCTGCTTCTGCCAGGCCTCGGGTGACTGATGCTCACAGCTCAGGCCCTAGGAGCTCCCTGGAAGGACCCTAGGGCTAAACAGCACTGCTGGGACATTCAAGCAACATGTGGGCAAGTGTGTAGGGTGCATGGGCACATATGTTGAGCAAGGAAGTCGAAAGGAGGCGTCTAAGCACATAAGGATGGAAGTGTTTAGAAGTCTCCATGTGACTGGGAAGCCTATAATGCAAGGTTCCTGACTATACAGAGGTTTCTAATCCTCTTCAGCTAAACATGGGTAGAAATTCTCTTCAGAGCTTCCCACTCAATGTGCAAAAGCCTCTTACAGGACAGGCACATCAGGGAGCAGGGCTTGTGCACGTGACCTTGCTGCCCCCTTCACACTTTGACTCTGAATGCCCAAAGAGAGCTATTATGTGTGCTATTCATATATCTTATCCACCAGAGATAAGACTTGTTAAGTGCATTCTTGGTAACAGTCTATAAATATTTATTGGTTTATCCAGCCCTTTCATTTCTTTAAATTAGGAAACATTTTGCATTTTACTAGATCATTTAAAAAGTATGAAAGGCAAATGCTTACCTTGCTAGCACTCCTAAAACTGCCCACTGACAATATGGGGTTTTTTTTCTTTCCGAAGCACAAAGGCAGGTCATCAGAAAGAATGGCTAGAAGCTCAACAAAGCTTACTCCCAAGTCAGCATACATCAGGCTGAAGTCAAAGTGTGCTTAACTCATAGCCTAAGATTTTGTCTTTTATTAATCTTTGGATGTAGATCTGTTTCTGCTAAGTCTGTCACAAGTAGTCCAACTGGGGGCACCTCTAGGCAGGTGCTTAAAATTGTAAATAGGGTGTTCATATATTTCAAACAGGTCATTGGCAACAGGATTTTTAAACCTTTGTGGGGGAAATCCAAATTAAATTGCAGGGACACACACACACAGAGAAGCTGGCATTTTAATACAACTGATGTGTGTGCACTGCAAAACATTTGCATGCATGAGGAGCATCCATCCCACAATAAACACCCTACCAGAAGCACCCCAAACGTTCAGTGAAATTACTGCAGGATAGAAGTCTGGGGTGCAACCATTTTATTTTTTATTTTTAATGGCTAAGTGAGCATTCCTGCCCTGCAATGGTATTCTGGAGGAAGACTTGGCCTCTAAATGTGTTGTTAGCCAAATGGTGCAGACATAGGCAGGGGAAAGGACTGTGTTACACATATCCATTCACATATTAAATCACTGTCCCTGATACTTGTGCGAGTGCAATCATATTCTGCACTGCAATGGCAAAGAATGCACAAAAGGAACATCAATATTTTTCCAGGAACAAAAAAATAAATATGTACAACACACCCAGAACTATAGAAACAAGATGCCTCTGTAACAGAACTATAACTTTGAAGGAATATTATGTGGACTGGACTCAACAAAGAGACGACAATGTGCCCCTCTTGCATTCAAAAGCAATAATCTGGAAAGGCCCTAAGATAAAATCTGAAATGGTTCATTATTTAAGAAGTTAGTTAAAATAGACCCATAAACAGCTATTTGAAATGAGGGTAAATTTATTGTGGAGAATGGCTCTATGATCTTATAAACACTCCTCCACAGGTTGAAACAGACATACAATCAGAAGACAAACAACCATGGATATGCCACAAATTCATCTGACTATCTAGAAATCTCCAGTATAAATTAGAATTAGACTTATATTGGAAATTATTAGTTTTAGTTTCTAATTTTTGTTATTTCTTTTCTGTAGAGCTTTCTAAAATGTTAGGCTTGCTGGACTGAACAGGGCTGACTTCCATGTAAGTGTGAATAGGATTGTGACTGTGGGAGTCATAAAGCTAGAACTGTAGATCTTATAAGCAGAATATAATGTATGTAATTAGAAATGCAATAGTTACTTTAAAAGCATAGTCCATTTCATTTGGCTCTTTTATTTTAAATTCCAACACTTGTAAAAAGGCAAACAAAAAACACACCACAAATCTGTGATTCATTATTTTAATTATCAAGATGTTTCAAGGCTGGCATGCTGATGCAAATTTGGGCTGGGGAGGGGATGAACTGCATAAAAGAGACCTCAAGGATATATTAGGAAAATTAATGATTTGTTATAAACCGTAACTGATACGCCAAGAAGTACTCAAACATCTAACACTTAATGGCCTTGTGTACATTAAGATATTTTATCATGTATAAACAGAGTTTCAAACAAAATGCGTAAGCTAGAATGAGATTGACCATGACTTTTTGCAGAGTACAGAGAACATTTTTTCACTATTAAGTCAGCCACTTAGACAATGCCAGAGTTAGCGTCAAAAACATTGTAGCGTTAAGAATCACAAGGGTGTTGGTGGGAAACCATTTGTGCGGTTCCACATATATAGACCTTGCACATCTGCATACACATGAACTTATTTCGGAGAACATTCTCCATGCTGTCTGCATATGCATAGAGACAGAATATAGGGAAACAGCAACGGGGCAGACTTTGGTAATTTTGTGCTCTGGTGTAGGAATAAAATCCCCCCCCCCCATTTATTATTTTCACAATAGTCCCTTTTGTTACAGTTGCTTTTTAATGGACCTTCTCAGCAGGCACCTGCTTTATTATTATTATTATTATTATTATTATTATTAATTATTATTTTGTGCCTCCTTGGCTCAGCACCCAGTGTGGAACTGGCCACACTACTCTAAATCTGGCGCCGAGCAACTCCAGAGTTGCTCAATACATTTGCAGGACCCTGTGCAATGGGACACCAGCATTACCTCCCAATTCCAGTTTATGTCTTTTGCCCATCCCAATCTGAGGCTCTTTCTGCAGCAGAATAGAGCTCTGAAGTAACTGAAAAAGTTTGTGGCAGACAAGCAAGCCAAAGAAAGTGGGGGGTGGGGAAGTCCTGCTAGACCTTCCTCCTCCCCCCAGAGCCTAAGGCCTCCAAGGAGCTACATGGCTTGTCTTTGGTGCTGGTCACAAGTTCTGGTTTTTGAAGGCAACCGTGAAGATAAACTAAGAGAAGATCACCGACTCAATCCGTTTCATCAAATTTCACACGCCAGCTCAAAACCCTGCCATGTGACAACATCTGAGTGCCTGGGATAAAAATTACTGGAAGTTTCAGCAGCAGACTGTTGACATTGGAACCACAATGCCAAATTGTACCACGATGTAAGCAAACTCCTCTTTCATAAATATTTGGAAATTCTCCTTTCCCTTTGCATTAGACAAAGTGAAAGAGTGAGAGCTTTGCAATTAGAAGACAGGTGTGATCTAAACACCAATGACATTTTAACCTCCATACTATACTACTAATGAAGCCACCATTTGTTTCATTGTCCCCTTAATATGTTTAGAACCAGGAGGCGCATTTGAGTTCATTCTGTTTGCATTAGTCATCTTTCCACATAAATCCAGCCCAACCCTATGCATGTATACTCAGAAGTAAGTCCTACTCTGTCCAATGGCCCTTTTATCTGACTCTTGGGACTCTACTCAGGCCACGCAACGTCACATACTCTATCTTCAGTGGCATTGCTTCATGTTTTCCCTGATGGCTCTGGTTAGAAAGTGGCTTTGAATTGTCACAATACCCCTGTTTGCTAGGATGGAGGATGAACAGATGGGGTGGTGGGGTGGTGATATGTGTACAAGTAAAAATTCTGATTTTTGCACAGCTGAAATAGAGCACACTGTACAACACACAGTACTCTAAGGTAAGGGCCACACTGGCTGTGCTACCCACTTTTGCCTCTTCCCACCTAGTGGTGTAGCGTGAGCTGCTGGTGCCCAGGGCGGGCAAGCCACCAATGCTACCAGAGTGCCCACTCAAGTCAAGTGGCAGCACTCTGTGCCACTTGCCACAGAGGTCACCCCTCAATCCACACCCACTCACTGTGAGCATGAGCTGCTCAGCTGGCTTTGTCATAGCCGGGCAGGGATCCCCATAGAAGCTGGCACCTGTGTGTGGGCGACTGGTTGTGCCCCCTCAGAATTTTGTGCTTGGGGCCATGCACCCCCAGCCCCCATACTATACCACTGTTCACACCCACCAATGGCATTTGCCCCCCTTGAGGTTGCCCATGAGGAAATGTGGCCCTCAGTTGTAAAAAAGTTCCCCACCCCTAATCTAGGAGGCATCCTTTCCCTTTGGGCAGATGGAAACAAAATTGTTAGGTTGTGGTCAGGCAGCAAGCCAACAGAAGTAGTTGGTGTGATGACAGAGCACCCAATGAAATGTCTGTCAGAACATAAAACACATGCCCACAATGTGATGTCTGAAGCAATTTAGTGAAAGTCCTGAGGTCCCTGGCTCCCCCTCATAGTTATCTCCTTCACAAGCACCTTGCCAGCTCACTCATTACTTAGTAGAAAATAATATCCAGGTCATTTGTAAACTGACCTCAAGGAATATTTTTCCCCCATAGCCACTTCTCAAACCATGCTGGTAGTTGTTTTTAGTGTGACAGATTAGGATGATATTGGGGTCTTGGGATGTCCTGACATATTATGACAGGATCAAATATTTCATTTTCACTTGTTAGCCCATGATGTTCAACAGTTAGACTTCCAAAATCCATGGAAAGCCATTAAACCCAGGATCAAATTCCATAGCTTGTTTATCATAGAATTATAGAATTGGAAGGGACCCTGAGGATCATCTAGTCCAACCCCCTGCGATGTAGGAAAATGTAGCTGGCCTATACAGGGATTGAACCTGAAACCTTGGCATTATCAGCACCATGCTCTAACCAACTGAGCTATCCATCATAGTTGCTAGCATGAATTCCCTGAATGGCCTTGGGCAAGTCAGTGTCTTACACATCTTAAACTGGAAACAATATTTCGCTGCCTCACACAATTCTTGTAAATACTGCAAAACACTTGAGCATGATAAAAATGCTAAACAGAAGAAAGACAAAAGAAAAACCCTCAAACCCTCTCCCTCAATGAACTAACTGAAAAACCCGAATACACATTTAATATCAATCAGTAACGGGACCATAGGGCTGGATTCTTTTTTGGTGAATTTCGCATTAATTTTATTACTCATGTGAGCAGACATAGGCCACGAATGACCACAATCTACCTGGGAGCAGGGAAATGAATAGCTGGGAGCGCTGCTGTATCAGCGGTTCTGCAAACAGGACACTTTGACACAGTTTCTAGCACTGGCTTGCCAAAACATATGACGCTCTCACTTTTGTTATGGCTTCGTGGTCATTTGCTGTGACTCTTATCATGATGCCAAGGTCTCATCTAACAGCAACTAAAGCAGCAAAAGTTTGCATAAAGTTCAAGGCAGCTTACACAAAAATCACACAGTCAGGATACAGTATCATTCATCTTAATTCATCATAGTTGCTCATGGTGTGCCATAACTGCTGGCTATGAACGCCTACTAGGGCCCGTATTAACTACAAATGAAGCCGGTTAGTCTCCAATGAACCACCGCTGCCTGCTTTGTTCAAATCAGGAAGCTTTAGTTATCAAGGCCAGAATCTTATCAAGTTGGTTTAAGATTCTGGCTTGTTCCAAACCTGCTAACCATTGTTTCTGATTTGGACAAAATATGAAATAATGGTTAACTGAAGATTTACAGGTAATATCTACTGGATACCATAAAGGGGAGCAGGTAAGGGGCTTGGCGTATAGTCAAAAGTCTTGGCTTATTAAGTCAATACATGATTGTCTGAACCAGACCATAGAAAATACAGACTATTTAAACCATATTCCATACCTACTTTTTCTGTGTCAGTGTTGCTTCATAAATAGAATCAGCTTCACCAAGTACATAATGCTTTTTCTGTTTCCATTTGGAAGCAATGAATCTGTCACCATTAGTGTTCTAGCGATGACAGTTGTCCCAGGTAGATGAAGTATTTTTATGACACTGCATTTTATTTGCTGAATAGTTTGGTGCCCATATTTCTAACACTTAAGGGGAAGTGTTATTGAAGAAGACAGTGTAGTCCTGTTCTAACCTATTAAACTACCCCTAGATTTACTATCAGACACTTAAAGTTGGTTACAGACTCCCCCGTGATAAAAAACGGATCATCGCTCTGCAAATGGAAGAGAAGAACATAAATTGGTTGTAAAAGTAAAAGCTTAGAACTCTGAAGGAACGACTTCGGCTAGACTTTAAAGTAGGTCACTCCCAAACCCACATCCCCTTCATGGATCACTGCCTTGCCGTGGCGAAGGGGCTTGAAGAACTCAGAGAAGCTATGAACTATGCCGAGCAGGGCACCCAAGATGAACAGGTCATAGTGGAGAGTTTTGACCAAACGTGATCCACCTGGAGGAGGAACCGGCAAGCCATTCCAGTATCCCTGCCAAGAAAACTCCATGGACAAAGACAACAGGCATATAAAAGTTATGACGCTGGAAGATGAGCCCCTCAGGTCGGAAGGCGTCCAACATGCTACTGGGGAAGAGCGGAGGGCAAGTACAAGTAGATCCAGAGCTGATGAAGCGGCTGGGCCAAAGCCGAAAGGACGCTCAGTTGCGGATATGCCTGGAAGCGAAAGGAAAGTCCAATGCTGTAAAGAAAAATATTGCATAGGAACCTGGAATGTAAGAACCATGAACATGGGTAAGTTGGAGGTGGTCAAAAATGAGATGGCAAGAATAAATATTGACATCCTGGGCATCAGTGAACTAAAATGGACGGGAATGGGTGAATTCAGTTCGGATGACCATCATATCTACTACTGTGGGCAAGAAACCCATAAAAGAAATGGAGTGGCCCTCATAGTCAACAAAAGAGTGGCAAAAGCTGTACTGGGATGCAATCTCAAAAATGATAGAATGATCTCGATACGAATCCAAGGCAGACCTTTTAACATCACAGTAATCCAAGTTTATGCACCAACTACTGGTGCTGAAGAAACTGAAATTGACCAATTCTATGAAGACTTACAACACCTTATAGAAGTGACACCAAAGAAGGATGTTCTTCTCATTATAGGGGATTGGAATGCTAAAGTAGGGAGTCAAGAGATAAAAGGAACAACTAGCAAGTTTGGCCTTGGAGATCAAAACGAAGCAGGGCAAAGGCTAATAGAGTTCTGTCAAGAGAACAAGCTGGTCATCACAAACACGCTTTTCCAACAACACAAGAGACGACTCTACACATGGACATCACCAGATGGGCAGCATCGAAATCAGATTGATTATATACTCTGCAGCCAAAGATGGAGAAGCTCTATACAGTCAGCAAAAACAAGACCTGGAGCTGACTGTGGCTCAGATCATCAGCTTCTTATAGCAAAATTCAAGCTTAAACTGAAGAAAGTAGGAAAAACCACTGGGCCGGTAAGATACAATCTAAGTCAAATCCCTTATGAATACACAGTGGAAGTGAGGAACAGGTTTAAGGATTTAGATTTGGTGGACAGAGTGCCTGAAGAACTATGGATGGAGGCTCGTAACATTATACAGGAGGCAGCAACGAAAACCATCCCAATGAAAAGGAAATGCAAGAAAGCAAAGTGGCTGTCCAATGAGGCCTTACAAATAGCGGGGGAGAGAAGGCAAGCAAAATGCAAGGGAGATCGTGAAACATACAGGAAATTGAATGCAGATTTCCAAAGAATAGCAAGGAGAGACAAGAAGACCTTCTTAAACAAGCAATGCAAAGAAATAGAGGAAAGCAATAGAATGGGAAGAACCAGAGATCTGTTCAAGAAAATTGGAGATATGAAAGGAACATTTCGTACAAAGATTTCCATAATAAAGGACAAAAGTGGAAAGGACCTAACAGAAGCAGAAGACATCAAGAAGAGGTGGCAAGAATACACAGAGGAATTATACCAGAAAGAAACGGATGTCTCATATACCCCAGGTAGTGTGGTTGCTGACCTTGAGCCAGACATCCTGGAGAGTGAAGTCAAATGGGCCTTAGAAAGCACTGCAAATAACAAGGCCAGTGGAAGTGATGGTATTCCAGCTGAACTATTTAAAATTTTAAAAGATGATGCTGTTAAGGTGCTACACTCAATATGCCAGCAAGTTTGGAAAACTCAGCAGTGGCCAGAAGATTGGAGAAGATCAGTCTACATCCCAATCCCAAAGAAGGGCAGTGCCAAAGAATGCTCCAACTATCGCACAATTGCACTAATTTCTCACGCTAGCAAGGTTATGCTTAAAATTCTACAAGGAAGGCTCAAGCAGTATGTGGACCGAGAACTCCCAGAAGTGCAAGCTGGATTTAGAAGAGGCAGAGGAACCAGAGACCAAATTGCAAACATGCGCTGGATTATGGAGAAAGCTAGAGAGTTCCAGAAAGACATTTACTTCTGCTTCATTGACTATGCGAAAGCCTTTGACTGTGTCGACCATGGCAAACTATGGCAAGTTCTTAAAGAAATGGGAGTGCCTGATCACCTCATCTATCTCCTGAGAAATCTCTATGTGGGACAAGAAGCTACAGTTAGAACTGGATATGGAACAACTGACTGGTTCAAAATTGGGAAAGGAGTACGACAAGGCTGCATTTTGTCTCCCTGCTTATTTAACTTATATGCAGAATTCATCATGCGAAAGGCTGGGCTGGATGAATCCCTAGCCGGAATTAAGATTGCCGGAAGAAATATCAACAACCTCAGATATGCAGATGACACAACCTTGATGGCAGAAAGTGAGGAGGAATTAAAGAACCTTTTATTGAGGGTGAAAGAGGAGAGTGCAAAATATGGTCTGAAGCTCAACATCAAAAAAACGAAGATCATGGCTACTGGTCCCATCACCTCCTGGCAAATAGAAGGGGAAGAAATGGAGGCAGTGAGAGATTTTACTTTCTTGGGCTCCATGATCACTGCAGATGGTGACAGCAGCCACGAAATTAAAAGACGCCTGCTTCTTGGGAGAAGGGCAATGACAGGCCTAGACAGCATCTTGAGAAGTAGAGACATCACCTTGCCAACAAAGGTCCGTATAGTTAAAGCTATGGTTTTCCCAGTAGTGATGTATGGAAGTGAGAGCTGGACCATAAAGAAGGCTGATCGCCGAAGAATTGATGCTTTTGAATTATGGTGCTGGAGGAGACTCTTGAGAGTCCCATGGACTGCAAGAAGATCAAACCTCTCCATTCTGAAGGAAATCAGCCCTGAGTGCTCACTGGAAGGACAGATTGTGAAGCTGAGGCTCCAGTACTTTGGCCACCTCATGAGAAGAGAAGACTCCCTGGAGAAGACCCTGATGTTGGGAAAGATGGAGGGCACAAGGAGAAGGGGGCGACAGAGGACGAGATGGTTGGATAGTGTTTTCGAGGTTACCAGCATGAGTCTGACCAAGCTGCGGGGGGCAGTGGAGGACAGGAGTGCCTGGCGTTCTCTGGTCCATGGGGTCACGAAGAGTCGGACACGACTAAACGACTAAACAACAACAACAACAACAAACCCACATGGTAAGGGTAGACTCACTGTCTTTACCTTTTTCTTTTTAAAGTTGGGATTATTTGGATTTTAACTTTGACTGGAACAATGCATAGTGAGCTGTGCCATATTTGACCAGTGCAATGGAAGCTACACAGGGCTGGCCCAGGCAAAACAGAAAACTGCTGCTGTCGTATGTATTTACAGGGTGCTGATAAGGGGGATTTGTCCTTGAGGAAGAGATGTCTTGTTTCTAAGATGCATCAGACAACAATAAAGTATTCAGAGTACTTTGATAACTTCCTTCTCTGGTTTATGCCTACATTCAGTGCCCCCCTTTTTTCATTGTTGAGAGTCAGTTTACCCCCTTTCCTTTCCTGTCACAATCCTGAAAATGCCCCCCCCCCCGTACTGCAGTTACCAGCAGAAGAAAACATTCATTGGTGTCAGTCTGAGCTTTCCCCCATCACTAAGAGCAGCATGTGCAGTGGGGGAAATTTTGCCAGAAACATGGTGAAGGAGGGAATGGTTAAACCTCCCCTTCCTATGCACACCACCCAATTTAGAATAGATCTGCTCCCATATGCTTAGTTTTGCATAATAAACAACAACAACATGGCAGTGCAAGAGGCACATTTAATGCCATGTGTAGCTAGGCCCTTCTTAGGAAGGGCTACATAAACATGTTAAGCTGCCAAGTCTGAATTTAGTCAGTGTTAAAAGGGCAGCAGAATTCTTAAAAACTAAAACTCTAGTATTAAGTTGATGGGAGTGAGGGGCTGAGTGAAGAAAAAGATATCCAGTCTCTGAGGGGAAACCTTGTGCAGATTTGGGGTGGGGCCAAGCGGTTTCTGACAGGTCTAGAAATAGCTGAGGCAAGTGTGAGAGCCTAAAGACGCAACCAAGTGCAAAAACTCCCTCTTCACTCAAACTGGGCACCTATTAAAAGGCTGAGAGGAAATATGGTCTTGCCTGTAGCTTTCAACAGCTCTCAAAATAAACAAATAAATAAATATACAAAAATAATATTCAAGTGCAAAGGATTTTATTTTATTTTTGCTTCCTCTATGGTTGGGCAGCTTGATATGGGAAATTTATTTGGTGTTTTTTTTACATAGCAATTTTCACAAAATTGTTATATAGATAAGAAAGCAACTAATTCAGCATTGTTAGTAGAACAGAGTGTACATTCAAGAGAATTTACATATGCCACATGTATGAAGATGTTCTAGATGTTCACCATTTAAATTCCTAATGCAAAACATTTGCAGTTTGAAAATGTGAAATTTAAGCCACAATTGATATTTTGTGTTTTAGATGTCGGTGTCCTTTGATTTTGTGGGCCATCATGCATGAAATTTTCATAAGCTGCCAGCCTCTAAAAACAAAATAGCATTGCATGGTATGTCTCAAAGGCAATTGAGTAGCAAATACCCTTGCATACCAACTTTAAATACCATTACACATCATCTCTCAAGTACTATTAGTTATCTACCATCACATAAAGCTGATAACTTTAAAAGGGAATTTGGCAAAGAGAATGTCCATTTTAGAGGCAGTTTTCTAGGAAAACTAGCAGGAGAAAGCTGTTGCCTTCATGCCCTGCATATGGGCTTCCCAGGGAGGCAACTGGTTGGCCACTGTGGGAAACAGGATACTGGGCCAGATTGGCCACTTGTCTGATCCAGTAAGGCTTGTCTTAACTGAATCATAGATGTTGACTTGGGTATCAAAGATTTAGTGAATGTTCAGCCAGAATACCACATCCAAATATGCAAAGAAAAATTCAGTGGACAGTTTACGCAAGCAAGTTTATTCCAGCTCTGCTTCAGACATCTTTCTTAAAGCATCTGGCTCCTTGCTGGCATTCACTTTGGAAGCAGCATGTATTGTGCTTCTAACTGTAGAGTGAAGCCTTGGTCTGTCACATAGCTTTGCTGATGAGCTGTCAGAGTCACTCTGAGTTCACTGATGCCCAAATTTGCTTTGTCAACTCTTTTTGTCCAAGTAATTTACATAACTGAGCTGAACTGGTGCAACTCCTCTCAGCAAACACATTGAAACTAAATATATCAGTTTCATCAAGGCTCTAGTATATGTGACTAAAACAAAGCAGTCTGGAGTCAGGGTGGGGATCCAATTCATGTGTGGGCTTTTTGTTTTAGTATTGGCCACTTGCTGGAAATCACATTCCCTTTTTGATGTGTTCGCTTTTTAGCTAAGAAACACAGTGGCATCAGACTGCTTTCAAGTCTAGTTATAACTTACTTTCAAAAGAGGTAACATGCAACTGATACAATTTTATTCCATGACAGTGTTTTATATATATATATATACAAGCACAGTGTACAAATGTAACACATCAGCTCTGAATGATATTTGACCACACAATTATTATTTTTTGCACATTTTATGGAAAATTGGCCTTCTCCAAAACCCACCTAATCTTCCATGTGGTGATGGTACAGGAGAAATGTCCCAAAGTGAACAATGGCTAGATCAATGCAGTTTGTTAACACACCCAGTATTTTTTCTCTGCATTGCAGGGTTGAGATCAGAAGAGAAGTTTCCTTAGGGCATTGTGTCATTACAAGAAGGTCTTAGAGCTCCTTCCTGTTTCTGGCACTATTTTCCCCCAACCCAACGTTGGCAGTGGGATACTAGAAGTGGCTCTTTGGGCTGAGATTAGCCCATTGATTTGATGCCCAGGTTATAAATGCATGCAGACAAACCTAGTGAGTCATGCTTCATAGTCTTCATGCGTTGGTGGGGACAATTAAGAAGTGTAGAGCAATTATTTTTTCCTAGCATGTCTTTAATGTAATGTGCAGGCACCTTCTTGGGAGTGGGAGAGGCTATTAAGACTGGAGTATCTTGGAGTCAGAAATCAGTCAGTTAGTGATTCTTGGTAAGAGTGTAGCATTATTACAAGTGTCCCTATTTTAATCTCTGAATCTTGGGAAGTTACTTTTATGAATTATGGGGGGAAATGGATAGACATATGCAGGAATTACTCCTAAAACTGTCTGAGATATGATTCACATGCTATGTCACCTACATATAACATTTTATTGGCACATCAAGGAATTGTATATGCACAAGATAAATGTATGTATTGAGCCACATATACCAAGGAGCCAAGTAAACACACTTAATCTGCACTCTGTCATTTGTTCAGTATTGCACCAAGTATATGAAATAAATTTGCTACCAATATATTTTTTAAGGCTTTTTGGTTTCTTTAAAAAAGATGTTGAAATCCACTGACTTTTACATTTGACATAGTATTATACCAGCTGCACTGAAATTCTATATTTTTATAGAACCTCTATTTCCATGACACAAAGGAAAATCCATGCCACATAGTCCAGCATTTACATTTTGTCAAGAGAAGATGAAATAAAAATCTGTTGCTAATGCAGACAAATGGTCTGCTGCTGCAGAATACTTTCCGTGTAGAACCCTATTGCAGGTTGCCTGGTTAAAATGGTTTACAGTTACTTGGTCCTTTTGCCAGGACCAAAATATCTTCTGTTAACTTATATCCATGTGTGTTAAAAATCATTTCATGTGGCAAGCTAATGTGTGTGTGTATGTATATAATATTTTATAATTGCAGTTTTTCTATATTCCACATGAATCCATGGCAATTAAGAAAGACTCAGCAGCTTAAAGAGCAAAACAAATTGCATCAGTTAATCTAAGAAGAATAGTAGAACTGGTAGGATTGCCGAAGGAGCTGTCAAACACAACTACAGCATCCATGACGGCAATCCAACCTCTGCTTTAAAACCTCCAAAGAAGGAGAGTCCACCACCTTCTGAGGGAGTCTGTTCTACTGTCAAACACCTCTTACTGTCAGAACATTCTCCTGATGTTTAGTCAGATTTGCCTTTCTTGTAACTTGAAGCCATTGGTTTGGATCCTACTCTCTGGAGCAGGAGAAACCATTTGATAGCTCTTTAGATATTTGAAGATTGCTATCATATCTCCAGAAAAGCAATGACAAACCTAGACAGCATCTTAAAAAGCAGAGACATCACCTTGCCGATAAAGGTCTGTATTGTTAAAGCTATGATTTTCCCAGTAGTGATGTATGGAAGTGAGAGCTGGGCCATAAAGAAGGCTGATTGCTGAAGAATTGATGCTTTTGAATTATGGTGCTGGAGGAGACTCTTGAGAGTCCCATGGACTGCAAGAAGATCAAACCTCTCCATTCTTAAGGAAATCAGCCCTGAGTGCTCACTGGAAGGACAGATCGTGAAGCTGAGGCTCCAATATTTTGGCAACCTCATGAGAAGATAAGACTCCCTGGAAAAGACCTTGATGTTGGGAAAGATTGAGGGCACAAGGAGAAGGGGACAACAGAGGACGAGATGGTTGGACAGTGTTCTCGAAGTTACCAGTGTGAGTTTGACCAAACTAGGGGAGGCAGTGGAAGACAGGAGTGCCTGGTGTGCTCTGGTCCATTGGGGTCACGAAGAGTTGGACACGACTAAACAACTAAACAACAACAATCATATCTCCTCTCAGTCTCTTCTTTACCAGGCTAAACATTCCCAGCTCCCTTGACTGCTCCTCATAAGGCTGTGTTTCCAGGCCCTTTAACAACCTAGGAGAGATGACACTGTGGGTGCCAGAGGAAGCATCTGTGGACACCTGTGTGCCCCATAGTACCATGTTGCCAACCACTGCCATGAGTGCCCAGGGCACTTCACACACTTCTCTGAATTCTGAGAAAGGCCCAAATAAAACGCCCCTCCATTACTGTTCAGTCAAACTTTTACTCTTCTAAGTTTGGTTGGGAAAATTTGTCTGGCTCTGGGGCTCACTTGAGCCTGTGACTGGGTCTAGAGTTAATTACAGTTCACAGCAGAACCACATCATTCTCATTCCCGTTGTGATAATCGACATTTCCCTTGTTCCCTTTGCAATTAAATAAAATTAATAGAGTTGAAAAATGAGTGGTTATTACACAAAGGGATTGGTAATGAGTCACTATAGGGCACACCCACAGTATAAACATAAATGGCAGTACTGTATGGATTGTTCCTTAGAACCATGGGAGCTGTAGTTTTGTTGGTTTACTTAGGCCCAATCCACACATTACAAGACAAGACAATGCAAATAGAAATATGGAAACGTTACTTAATGTGGAAAGCTGTTTATATGGTGGCCTCACATACGATTATAGTTTCAACCATTTTGCTACAACCCCATGAAAAAGAGGAGTAGAGGTTCCAATTCTTTCAGTTGTGTGGAGAGCTGTTTCAATGAGGTAATTTAAACATCAATGTAGGCAAATGCTACAGTCCTTCTAAGATTATATCACCTCTAGAACAAACTTGATGGAAACACTATTTAAAATAAATATGTTATTCAGTTTAATAATTACTTTCATTAATTGATGTGAGGGTTCCTTTTGAATTCACTTGCCACATACAAAGCTATCATATCAGGAGGAAGCCTTATGGCCTAGGTTTTTCACTAATGCGTTAAATGAAGTCTCATACTGGACTCACACACCACTCATAAACATCTGAACCAACTTCATATGAACAGCATCCTGTTGTTGAATGAAATTTGTATGCTTGCATTTTCAAGTGAGGGGCTACACTTCTGGGTATTTGAATTCTCTGTGAAATACTAGTCTTCCTCCTCCTCCTCTGCTCAAGGAAAGGGTCCTGACATCTGCCTGAAGCACTGCCGGGCTGGTGGATCTGACTGATCAATCCCTGCTGCTCTGCACAGATGCTCTTCATCACTAGCCCTTCCCTGGAATTCCCACATTTTCTGGGTTTTTGAAGATACCTCATAGGTCCAACCTACTCCAAGTACAGGAATTCCACCATCACCAGCCTTTGGCAGAAAAGACTCAGAAGATATAACTCAAAGTTAGTATTGTGGTTCAGGCTAGGAAAAGCTGCATCTCAAGAAAAACACATGGCACTGGTATACAATTATAAAAATGAGATGTGCTAATGACTTGCCCAGTGTTGTACAATCTGTGTCCATTCTGTCAACATCTATCAAAATTTAAGCTTTCTGTGCCAAGCAAATGTTAAAGAAAGATAGAAGGGGAAAGGAGTTTAACTATACATTATATTTGCACTTCCTGGTGCAACTGGACTTCTCCGCAACCCTTCCCCTCCGCAGGGAGGTGGGACCGATTCGGATGGTCCGCCCCCGCCACTTAATGGATCCAATTGGCTTCCAGAGAGTGGTAGGGGATGCTTTATCCCAAGTTGATGGCCTTTCAGCTGATTCCCTGGTGGCACGCTGGAATGCGGAGTTAACCAGGGCTATTGACTGTCTGGCTCCGAAGCGCCCTCTCCGATTGCATGGAGCCCGGACAGCCCCGTGGTTCTCCCCGGAGCTGAGGGTGATGAAACAATCGTTGAGACGGCTAGAGCGCCGGTGGCGGAAAACTCATTCTGAATCAGACCGGACACGGGTTAGAGCTCAACGTCGAGCCTACCAAGTGGCAATGGCGACGGCGAAGAGGGCCTTCTTCGCCGCCTCCATTGCATCTGCAGAAAACAGCAGCAGGAGACTTTTTCAGGTGGTTCGCAGTTTATCGGAACCACCTGTACCACCGGGGCCTGGTAGGGACCCCAAGATCTCCTGCAATGCTTTTGCAAAGTTTTTTGCAGATAAAATCGCTCAGATTCAGAAGGAAGTAGACTCCACAGTGGGAGCAGGGCCAGGGCGGGAGAGTGCTAGAGTTCTGTCTGGTCCTGTTATATGGGATCAATTCCAATCTGTTACCTCCGAGGATGTGGACAGGCTGCTTGGACGAGTGAAACCGACCACCTGTCTTCTTGATCCTTGCCCATCCTGGCTGATAAAAGCGAGCCGGGAAGGGCTGGGCGATGGGCTTTGCGGGGTGGTGAATGCTTCCCTCTGTGAGGGAGCCTTCCCAGACCCGCTGAAAGAGGCGGTCATTAAACTGCTTCTTAAAAAAACATCTTTAGACCCGGCCAATTTGGCCAACTATCGCCCAGTCTCAAATCTTCCATTCTTGGGCAAGGTGATTGAGCGGGTGGTTGCTGAACAACTCCAAGCACGCCTGGAGGAAACGGACCATTTGGATCCCTTCCAATCGGGATTCAGGCCTCACCATGGGACTGAAACTGCCTTGGTCGCGCTGGTTGATGATCTCCGGCGGGCTAGGGACAAAGGTGAGAGCTGTTTCCTAGTTCTGCTGGATCTCTCAGCGGCCTTTGACACCATCGACCATAACATCCTTCTGGACCGCCTAGAGGGGCTGGGAGCTGGGGGCACTGTTATACAGTGGTTCCGCTCCTTCCTCCTGGGCCGTGTTCAGAAAGTGGTGGTGGGGGATGAGTGTTCAGACCCTTGGGCCCTCACTTGTGGGGTACCTCAGGGTTCCGTCCTCTCCCCCATGCTTTTTAACATCTATATGAAGCCGCTGGGAGAGATCATCAGGGGGTTTGGACTGGGTGTTCATCAGTATGCAGATGACACCCAGCTCTACCTCTCCTTTAAATCAGAACCAGTGAAGGCGGTGAAGGTCCTGTGTGAGTGCCTGGAGGCGGTTGGAGGTTGGATGGCGGCTAACAGATTGAGGTTGAATCCTGACAAGACAGAAGTACTGTTTTTGGGGGACAGGAGGCGGGCAGGTGTGGAGGATTCCCTGGCCCTGAATGGGGTAACTGTGCCCCTGAAGGACCAGGTGCGCAGCCTGGGAGTCATTTTGGACTCACAGCTGTCCATGGAGGCGCAGGTTAACTCTGTGTCCAGGGCAGCTGTCTACCAGCTCCACCTGGTACGCAGGCTAAGACCCTACCTTCCCGCGGACTGTCTCGCCAGAGTGGTGCATGCTCTGGTTATCTCACGCTTGGACTACTGCAACGCGCTCTACGTGGGGCTACCTTTGAAGGTGACCCGGAAACTGCAATTAATCCAGAATGCGGCAGCTAGACTGGTGACTGGGAGTGGCCGCCGGGACCACATAACACCGGTTCTGAGAGATCTGCACTGGCTCCCAGTACGTTTCCGAGCACGATTCAAAGTGTTGGTGCTGACCTTTAAAGCCCTAAACGGCCTCGGTCCTGTATACCTGAAGGAGCATCTCCACCCCCATCGTTCAGCCCGGACACTGAGATCCAGCGCCGAGGGCCTTCTGGCGGTTCCCTCATTGCGAGAAGTGAGGCTACAGGGAACCAGGCAGAGGGCCTTCTCGGTAGTGGCGCCCGACCTGTGGAACGCCCTCCCATCAGATGTCAAAGAGATAAAGAATTACCTGTCATTCAGAAGACATCTTAAGGCAGCCCTGTTCAGGGAAGTTTTTAATATGTAATGCTGTATTGTTTTTAACACTGATTGGGAGCCGCCCAGAGTGGCTGGGGAAACTCAGCCAGATGGGCGGGGTATAAATAATAAATTATTATTATTATTATTATTATTATATGTAGCCATCACTTGATACTTTCTATGCCTGGACCTAGATACCATGGCTTATGTATTACTATGTATAGAACATTATGAATTATGCTCTAATGACTTCACAATTGGACTGTTGGGATGCCCTCTGTGTTGGGCTGCCCCTGAAGATGGTCTGGAAGCTGCAACTGATGCAGGATGATGCCAGATTGTTGTGCTGGGCAGCAAGATGGGATGGCATGTAGTAAGTCCTTAAAGAACTGCATTGGCTTCCTCTGAGCTACCAGATCAAATTTAAGGTATTGGGATTAGTGAAAAAGCCATGCACAGCTTTTGAGATCACTGGGAAGACCCTGCTTTTGGTCATGTCAATGCGTGCAGCCCATGGAGTAGTGACATGAGACAAGGCATTCTCAGTGGTGGTGTCCCATTTGTAGAAGCCCATCTCTTAAGGATGTTATATGATTGTTTATCATATTCATGAAGAGTCATTTAACTGCTACAAGAAGTAACAATTAACTAATGAGCAGCCCGGTGCATCTTCTATATGCTAATGTCCACTAGTACAATCTCATGCATCCAAATAGAATATTACTCAATTTAGTTATTCATCTAATTACTCTTGGCATTACATCCTTTGCTATAATCAAATCAAACATGAGAAAGCATTCTGTAATACTGACATTTTAGTGGCTCAGCAGTGAATGAAAATGTGGTAGTTATCTTTTATTCATATATGAAGTTAACAAATAAGAAAAGGGAAACCACCACACTACAGCACATACATTTCTCAAGTGTTTTTCAGTCATCTCTCAGTTGAGTTCAAAACCATCGGTTCTCAGGAACTGGGAATTATGTAAAGATGGATCTTTTGAAAACTCAAGAAAAACAGGAAAACCACAGCAGACTTTATATGATTTTATTATATGGCAACCAACAAAACTGTCACAGTGCAGCCACATGTTAGCACAGAAGTAAAGAACCTGTGTCCTTCCAGCTGTTGTTGGACTACAAGTCCCATCATCCCTGACTATTGACCGTGGTGGCCGGGGCTGGTGGGAACTGGAGCCGAACAACACTGGTGGGACACAGGTTGCCTATCTGTATTTGGGCAGGTTGTAATAAAGGCAACCATTAAACTAGTACAGCTATCTCTAATTTTTGTTTGCCTACAGCTTTGTCTTCACAGCAAACTCTACTCTAGAGGCATGAGTTTATTACAGTTATCATTCACAAACAAGAGACTGCAGTTGAAGAATTGCATGGTTGACTGGCGCTTCATACACAACATTTCCTGCAGACAGAAAGCAAGAGATTAGGGAGAAGTGTTCTAGCCCAGCATGCTGATATCTTAGCTTTTTATATGCATGGATGTCCGCTCCTACCCCCAGAGAGAGAGACAGGGACAGAGAGTGACAGAGAAGGAAGGCTAGAATTTTACAGAGAACTCAAATGGAAAGGAATTTGTATACGAACGCCTGCCCAAGCCCCACAGAATAGAGATCCCTCACTTGCAGTCTGAATTGGTCCAATCCATGAAAAGGGGTCACCCCCAGCCCTCTCACCTACAAATTTCTATTTACGTGAATTAGGAGCCAGTGACTTCACCCTCTTTCATGGGCTAGTGTTCTTTAAAATTGCAGGGTTTTCTGATTTCACATACCTATTTCAGTTGGTTTGTCCAAGCTATAGGTGTCGATCGGCAACACTGAATAATTAAATGGTTTTTTTAAAAAAAAAATATTATTTTTTACAGCAACTTCAGAACTTGGCTACAAGACATGTAGGCACATGAATGATGAATCACAAGCTATGGGTGACCTATGGGCTACTTCTTTCTGCATTCAAGTGCTAATGAGCTAGAATCTATCAACAATATGATAACAGAAGGCATTTGTCCTCTGTAAATTCCTCTTTGCTGGGTCATTGATGCCAAAAGTGAGGCCCCTACCTTTCCTCTTGCCCAGGGCCTTTCCTGCCCCCCCCCCCCAGCTTGGTTCTAAGCAATAAACTTTGCTTGGCCTTGATGTCCCCTGAGAAACAATATCCACTACACTTGATGCCTCCCCACTGCCAGTTGACCCATGGTGACTGTGTTCACACTTCACCTAAAACCACTGCTCAAGGGCAAACCACAAATATGAGCAAGCTCATTTACTTGTATTGGGATCACAGCACAGTTCCATTCCACTGTGACAAAAGGCTTAAGGGGGATATTGTGTCATTTCACTGAGTGGTTAGACATGCTCCCTCTGGCCTAAGTACTGTGGAGATAAAACCAGTTGCCTTCACCTTTCTTACCTCCTGCTTCATATTTGTGGCACTCAGGGCATTTTCATAAGATATAGGCTTAATAGTTGAATCTGAGAGGTGAAAATACTAGGAAATGCAAAGATAGATTTAAGTGCCACTTGTGAAAATGGCTTCGGACTTTTTTGTTTTGCTTTAAAACTCCTTATTGCTTGACAGTCCAAAGTATAAGGCCATTTCCATCAGAGAAAATGGCCCTATTTTTTTTAGTTTTGTTGCTGCTCTAAATAACATTTACTATAGGACTTTTCTACTGCCGGCTCTAAATTCATAATGTTGTGTATGCTCTTTTAACATTATGAAGCTTTCAGCTGCTATTATATTTGGTGCTGGATTTTACAGCGCTGCTGTCTGAGGAACGAACACTGCTGTCTGTCATCATCGCCTCTTCCTCTTCTACAGAGGCAACTGTTATTCTATCAAATGTGTGGGCTTGCGTATATGAAAGCTGTAAGAAATCATTGTAAATGGTAGTCACTGTTTGCCACAATAGTAGGAATCAAGTTCACCCTCCTTTGCCATAAGACACAGCTTTTATCAATCTTTGTATTATTTACCAGGGAGGTACAAATATGTGGGGGAAAGCTGTCTCTCATTGGTAGAGCATCTGCCATGAATGCTCAATATCTGGCATCTCCAGGTTTTGCTATGATTATTTTACTGTTATTGAATTTATATAACACTCAACACCAATAATAATAATAATAATAATAATAATAATAATAATAATAATAATAATATATTTATACCCCGCCCATCTGGCTGAGTTTCCCCAGCCACTCTGGGCGGCTCCCAATCAAGTGTTAAAAACAGTACAGCATTAAATATTAAAAACTTCCCTAAACAGGGCTGCCTTCAGATGTCTTTTAAAGATAGAATAGCTGCTTATTTCCTTCACATCTGAAGGGAGGGTGTTCCACAGGGTGGGTGCCACTACTAAGAAGGCCCTCTGTCTGGTTCCCTGTAACCTAACTTTTCACATTGAGGGAACCACCAGAAGGCCCTCAGCGCTGGATATCAGTGTCTGGGCTGAACAATTGGGGTGGAGACGCTCCTTCAGGTTTACAGGACCGAGGCCGTTTAGGGCTTTAAAGGTCAGCACCAACACTTTGAATTGTGCTTGGAAATGTACTGGGAGCCAATGCAGATCTCTCAGGACCGGTGTTATGTGGTCCTGGCGGCCACTCCCAATCACCAGTCTAGCTGCCGCATTCTGGATTAATTGCAGTTTCTGGGTCACCTTCAAAGGTAGCCCCACGTAGAGTACATTGCAGTAGTCCAAACGGGAGATAACCAGAGCATGCACCACTCTGGCAAGACAGTCCGTGGGTAGGTAGGGTCTTAGCCTGCGTACCAGGTGGTAGACAGCCGCCCTGGACACAGAATTAACCTGAGCCTCCATGGACAGCTGTGAGTCCAAAATGACTCCCAGGCTGCTCACCTGGTGCATCAGGGGCACAGTAACCCCATTCAGGACTCAACTTGGATACCACCATCCCCCATAATCCTTGGGATATACAGTCAAGGATAAAGTGTTGAAGGCATTGTGCATTGCATGTGAAAAGGTACATCCAACAAGGAACCTATTTCCTTGTTGGAACTCCCCCCATGAAACATCTTTTTCAGACTGCTTTTTCTTTTTTTTTTTTTAATAATATTTATTAAATTTTCCAATTAATACAAAAAAATAAACATACACACAAAAAAATAACAAAAATACAAAAATACAAAAACAAAAAAGAACAGTTAAAACAAATGTAGTTTCCATTACTCATTTCCTTTTTTAAAAAATTTTTTATTAAATTTTGACATAAATATATTTCACAAACATACAAAAGACAAAATGAAAAAGAAAAAACAGAAAAAGAGAAAAAAACAAACAAACAAAACATGAAATACATACAACTTTGATGACATTGATCGACTTCCCTTTATCTCGATTTCGGAAATTATTATCTTGTTTATCTATCTGCTGTGTCTATTCCTTAATAAAACTTTTTACGTAGTAAGCGTTATCTCATGCCTACTGTGATTTCTATAAGTACATATGTGTTTCTGATCAACATTTTAATTTTCCCCTTGTCTCTATTTCCATATATATCCTAAATTTATCCCATTCATTGTTAAATTTTGCACTTCTTTGATTTCTTATTTTCTGTGTCAATTTAGCCAGCTCCAAATAATCAGATAATTTAAGTTGCCACTCCTTTAGTGTTGGGATTTTTGGTGTTTTCCAGTACTGTGCTATGAGGGTTCTGGCGGCCACCGTTGCATATTGAAAAAAGGTTCTATCTTCTTCTTTGATATCCTTACCAATTATCCCCAGCAGGAAGGCTTCGGGTTTTTTAACAAACGTGTATTTAAGAATTTTTTTTAATTCATTATAGATGGATTCCCAAATTTTTTTGAGAATCTCGCACGTCCACCACATATGAATGAATTCGCCCTCCTTGCTCTTACATTTCCAACACAGTTTATCGCCCGTTCTATACATTTTATGTAGTTTTACCGGCGTTATGTACCATCTGTACATCATCTTATACATGTTTTCCTTTAGTGTCGTGCATGCTGAAAAATTCATATCTTTACACCACAATGCCTCTGGTTTCTCTTCAGATCGTATAAATCTTTCGCCTTTCAGACTGCTTTTTCTTTGCTTCAGCCAATCTCCAAATTTTGACTGGGAGAAACGAGGCAGCAGGGACACAGTTTTAGGGACGTAATATGTGTCAGAGAAAGGGTTCAGCACCCCTCTCCAAGTGAAATTCCCTCTCCCAATATATCTGTTAAGCACAAGCTGTGTTCTAACACATGGATCTTGCTGCCTTCTGAAAGAGAGATATTTGACATCTCTCCTAGCAGGGACACAGAGTAGGTGAGGTTCTCAACTCTTCCAACCTTAAGAATCATGCATGTAGTCCAGCATAATGTTTCTGACAGTTAATAGTATTAGGTTCCTCCAAACATCTGTAAATATGGATTGCTCTATCTTCTTACCAACTTCTGAAAACAAAATAAAGTTAGGGACATCTTAAAAATGGAAATGTGTTCACTCAGCCATGTATAAATCCAGCCATCTGGTTGGCAGAGGCAGCTGAAAGATTTATGGCAAGGCCATTTTTACAACCATGAGAAACTTGGCTTTCATTTTTTAAAATATACGTGGCTCAAACCTCTATGGGAAACTATTGTGGCATCCTTTTACCCGACCATCAAATGTTTCTCTAGAACTTATTTTAGGATAGTCTTCCCATCTGGTGCTATCTTCAGAACCTAACATGGACAATGTGCCTCCTGAAACCACATTTTGTCAAGCAGGAGAGGTTTATTAGAGAGACGTTATTGAGATCTTACAGTCCAATTTTGCACATGTTTACTTAGTCCCATTAAATTAATGGGGCTTAGTCCCAGGTAAGTTGAGTAATTTGATTATAAAACTCACAAGTACATGGTGCCCTTCTGTGACTGAATATCGTTCTTTGCCTCTTCAGTGATAGAATAATGTGGGTATGAAAACTAGTCTGTAACCTCCCCCCCCCCCCGACAAAGCATGTGCATCTAGCCATGTGCTAAAGTACAAGATGGAAGAAAAGCTCCCTCTGCAGATGTACAACTACTCATTGGTGAGTCCCCTGAATTCAAGACTTGCTATGTCTAAATAATGAGAGCTTGTTCTGCTTGCTCTCAAGGCCTTTTAGAACTTCAGTGGGTGTGGGGTTAGGTTTATGGGTGGAGCATATTTAATTACAGAATGCAAATACATTTATTCTGTTTGAAACAGATGGGAACATGGGAAGCTGTCTTATACCAAACCAGATCATTGGTCCGTCTCCTGATTGGTGCTGATCCTCCAGGACTTTAGATGGGGGCTTCTCCCAGCCCTACCTGGTGGTTGCAACCAAATCCAAGACCTTCTGCATTCAAAGCAGATGCTCTTCCACTAAATTATGGCCCATCACTGAGAACAATGGCCCTTCAACAATAAAACATTGTGAAACATTGTGGTCCTAATTTAGCTAAAGCTAGATCTTGCCAAGGTTTTTTTTTTTTTTTAATGTATACTGCCTTTCTATATTGCTATACACAAAGTGGTTTACATGCTGAGGAAACAACAACATAGACAGCAAAGATCACACACTTAAAGTTGCAATCATAAACACATACACCAGGGAGTATATTCCATTGAACACAGTGGATCTCTTCCAAGTAAATCTACATATGATTGTACTGCTTGTCCTACTGAAAACGATGGGGCTGAAATTAGGCGTTGTAAATGGGCTTTCTTGGTTTGAGTGAGACCTCAGCTGCAATCATGTATGCTTTACCAGGAATCTACAGTTCTTGCTTCTGAGCAGACTTGTATAGGATTGCACTGCTAATCACAACTTTGACATCAGCTAATGTCTTTTTCTGTGCATATGTCCACAAAATAGCTAACACAAGATATATTAGTTTTAATTAGAACTTGTAGCATAATTTTAAAAGCAGATTGACTGACAGATAGGTTGTTTTTTTAAAAAAGAAGAACATAAGGGAACCAGACATTAAATGGTTGAAAATCTGCCATGGCATTTGCTGAATCTTGTTTTATGTAGTACTAAAAACCAAAGACTCTGCTAAATTTGATTCTTCGTGGAGTAGTGCAAACTAATAAGAGTCATAAAACAGATACTCTCTTGGGCAGGTGGCCATGTGTTAAACTGTTTGCTCCTGCTGCTAGAAAAAGTACAAATAAATTCTTAACATTATTGCTTTGCTGTGCCTCATTCGCACTGATCTAATGCAAGATATCAGCACATTCTATATTTCCTTTAGATCTTGTACATAGTATCCCAAAATTATCATCTTAATGGGCCTGATCTGCTGACATTAAGAACTTCAAAATCCCATTTGTTTCATTTTTATTAGGAATAGTAAAAGTACAATAGTGCAACCCTATGCATGCATGCTCATAAGTGAGTCCCAGTGTTTTTAACAGTCTTACTTCCAGGATTACAGTCTGATTCTTCAATATAATTTAAGTGATTTTCATTGTTGTTGTTTAGTCGTTTAGTCGTGTCCGACTCTTCGTGACCCCATGGACCAGAGAACGCCAGGCACTCCTGTCCTCCACTGCCCCCCGCAGCTTGGTCAGACTCATGCTGGTAACCTCGAAAACACTATCCAACCAGATTTTCATTATTAGCTATTATTAAAGTGAGCACAGGTGACTTTGGCCACACACACACACACACTATATATATATATATATATATATATATATATATATATATATATTTGTCCCAAACCAGAGGTTCTCCTAGGCAAATTCTCATAATGCTGAACTAAATGAAACTAAACTATGGTTTAGCATTATATCTGAACCAGTTCATGGTGCGTTATGAAGTGAAGGGAGAGAAAAGGCCAGCACTTCCTCCCCTCCTCCAATCTCATGTAGCTAATGTAGGAAAACACAGCAAAGTGACAGCTGGAACATGTAGCCACATTCACAGCCTTGATTTTTTCCACTGCAACCACAACATAAATTTGCAATGCAAGCAGTGATACTGAAAGTGTTATAGATGGAGGGAAACAGGCTAGAAGCTCTTTTAAATCACACAGCTATGCAATCTAATAATGCAGTTTGTATGGGGGGGGGACGGACTTGAGAAGTGGTGTAATTTAGGGCTGTGTGATCTTTATTCCGCTTGCATTCTGTTCATGCCAGTCAGCTCACCAAACAAATCTAGACCCTGATAGTCTGGCAACAATTAGCTACATCAAAACACAACGTGTTCCTCATTGACTAATTGCCGTGCCACTTGAAACAGTCTTGCATATTTGCAACAGGTTTCAAAGGCGTGCAGTTGGAGAGCCCCAGTAAATGACACACAGATGTGAGTCGTTCTCCAAGGAGTGATGACTCTACTGGTGCAATCTAAAGTGCTGCCATTGCAGCAGTGATTGCTGGCCAGCTAATGAGGTCCTTTTCTTTTAAAAGCAAACAGTTCCCTTTAGCACGATTTGCATTTCAAAGGCATGTAAGCTTCATTAAATATCTCCTTCAAGTTCTCTGCCGTTCAGCTCTCAGTCCATATGACAAAACTCCACCAGCTGGAACAGACTGCCAGCCGCCATTCACCTCCTCATAGCTCCTTTCACTGGCACATTATCCCTTAATGATAGTTGCTGCTTCTTCCTTTCCTCAATTGAACATGCTTTCAGTAGAACAGCCAAGTTCTTGTGATCATGAACAAGTTGATAGGGACCAAATTCCTCCATAGTGAAAAAATCCAGGAAGTGGCATTTGGACCATTGGTTCATCTGCTCACTACCATTTTCTACACTGACAGGTAGTGGTTTTCCAGGATTTTTGGCAAGGATTTCAACCCTACCTAGAGATGTCAGGTACCTGGGGCGTTTTGCATGCAAATTTTGTGCTCTACTGATGAGTAGGTCTGTGAAACACATAACAGACTGCAGTTGTGCTTGTGCATGCATGTGTACACACAACCCCCAAAGGTATGCACACATTATTGCTTTCTCCACGTCCGGTGCTCCCACGCTGCTAGATTCGGAAGTTTCATGCACATGATGTTATCTAAACTCCATATGGATCCTGTGGTTTCTTGAGAAATACTATTACTTGATACATTTCCCCTCCTCAAAGCAGCTTCAGTCTGCCTAGAAAACTGAAGCTGTATTGACTCTGTACTTAAGCCAAGTGTGTACATTTAAGACAGCCATTGCATATGAGCACATGCGTAAGACAACAGCTTCATGAATATGAGTTCCAGGGTGGGTGGGTTGCAGGGAAACAAAACAGGGCATGTGCTTAAGGTGAAAGCACCCTTGTTTGAAGTATATAACATCATGCAAATGTGACTTGGAACACCACACAATGGTGGGGGAAGGACCTCACTTCATTTTAAGCTACTAATGTGTACATACCCACAGTCTCTGAGCATATTCACCCAGGTTAGGCCCAGGTTAAGATCCCTTTCGTTGGACCAAACTCAGATCCCAATCTGATAGGTTGCCACCATTCAAGACCAGGCCCTGCTGACATCACACACACCTTCACTCCTCCAGTCTTCCCTGCATGCATCTGAAATAATTTGTTAAAGCTGGAGTGGGCAAACTTTTTGCTGTTGTCGGCTGTATTCCTCGGGTGGGGAGTAACCTGTCTTTGTTAGGGGCTGTATGGGTTATCTCCGATGTAGCACAGACTTCTGTCAGGGCAAGGATTTCAGCTAGTGTTTCTCTCCCTATGCAACCCCTATATCTGTTCTGTGGTTTTGGGAAGTGGCATGTGCCAGGGGAGGGAAGAAAATGAAGGCCCTGTACTATGTACTAATATGTACTAATGTACTATGTACTAATTATGTACTAATGGCGACTGCCATAAGTGTGGAGCTGATGATGGGGTGAGCTAGCTATAAAGATGTTTGGATTCACAAATCTGGATGAAAGACCACTTTTCTTCAGTTTTTACTATAACCACCTCAAAGCAAAATTCTTAATCCTATATAGGTCTACTCAGAAGTAAGCACCACAGGATTTGGTAGGGGCAGAGTTACTGTACACTCAAATAAGTCTACAGAGGATTACGATGATTTCCTTTCTGACTAGTCTGATGCACGACCACACACACACATACAGAGCAGAAACTTCCAATTTGTTCTCAGACAGCTGTGGAGGAAAACCTTTTTCCCTTGCCATACAACCAGGGAAATGTTTTTATTTTTATTTTTTATGCTTATTTATGTAATGACTCATAGACTGCTTTTCCAAAAAGAAAAAAAAGAGCAGTTTGTAAACTCAGAACCAGCATAAGCCATGCAGTAACAACCATGTTTAACCTTTCTCCAATAAAATACTGTCCCTTCCAATTGTTCTGAAATGATACAGAACCAGACAGCATGTGTGCGTGCGCGCACGCGCGCGCGCACCAACACACACACACACATTAAAAAGCCAAGAAAAATAAGGAGAAAACAAACAGGGAGGAAGGAACTCTGAAGGTGTTAGAAGAATGGGGAAGCTGCAGAAGGTGGTTTTTGTGTGTGTGTGTCTGGGGGAGACAATAAAATGAGGTCATGGGCTGCATGCAGCTTCTAGAACAAAGGTTGCCCACCTGTGTGTTGTGTTAATATGCCATCTTCCCTTTTCATACACAGACACAAGTAAATTGCTCGGGAGGCATTTTCTGCTGGAAACAATATACTACTATCATACTCAAAAAGAAGGAAGAAAAGTTTTCTGAGCATTAACCACAACGCTTGATCATAAGAATAACATCCAGCAGGATTTGTTTCTCAGTAGCAGAAAGAGTTTCATGGGAACCAAGCCTCAAAAGAAACAAATTATATGCTGTATCCATTTATTTGATGTTAACAGGAACTTTATAGGCTTGGACATGCTAGGAAAACAGCTGTGTTACCATTTCCATTTTGGCTATTCCTTTGTTCAAGAAGTTTTGCTTGCTATTCTTTTTTTTAAAAAAGGTAATATGGAGATCAATTATCTGTGAAATAACAGTGATAACAAGGGAAGCATCATTAGCATTTACATGGCTAGAATATGGTTAGAGTGCAATTCAAAAGTTGGAAAAGACACTTTGAATATTTCTATACAGATAGGTGCAAGGGAAATGAAGAGAAAAGTTATTGTAGAGACATTGCAAACCATTATGCTATGCTACAGCTAATTTTGCGTAATATTCCTTTTCAGTTAGGGGTGAGGAACCCAAGGTCCTCCAGATGTTGCTGGACTTCACTTTCCATCATTCCTGACCATTGGCCTGGATGGCTGAGGGTAATAAGAGATAGAGACTAGACAGCCAATGAAGTTGTATCCCATATTTAAGTCTTGTGGAAGATGATACATTAAAGTTTATGGCTTAATACCTTCTTAAATATAAGGACACTGGTTGTCTGAATTCCCTGAGTGTGATTATTGCAGTCATTATTCCATTTTAATGGTTAAGTATCCATTAAGCATTAAAGTATATGGAATCACTTCAGTATGGAGTCTTAATACAATAGAAATTCCAGGTCAGGCAACAAAACATGCCTATGACTTGCAAATGACAAAGGCGCCTGAAGTTGCAGCAACAGTGAAGAGACAATCTTATCTTCATATCAGTTTGGGATAGTAACCTGAGGCAGATAAAAACCAAAAATGGAGCAATAGAATACCAGATCTTTCCACCTTAAGTAGCACATACTTATGAGTCAACAATAAAATCAGGATTCCACATTCCAGACGAAAAGGAAGTGTGTGTTCCCCAAATACATTTAAAGGTTGATAGGACATGAAGGATCCGAAACGTTTCTCAAAGGCTTTCCTAACATTGGTGGAATGTTTGGTAGACTACGTAATTCAAATGCTACTGTTTGAATTAGCCTTTAAAAAACAAAAGAACTTAATGCTGCAATCACCTTAGCCCTTATATGTGGTAATAGTTAATGAAGACAACAGAGAAATTTGGCTGCAAAAAGTAGAGTTTGGTGATGCTGTAAAAACCATTCTGATGACTAGAGTCCACTTCGTCAGATGTATGAAGACCTCTGTTGACTGGTCCTCAAAAGCATATGTCATTATGAAATTTGTGTGAGGTGCCACAAGACTCTTTGTTGGTTTTGTTGCAAGAGAGTAACATGGCTACCCTTCTGGAAATTGATATTTACTAGTGAGGCACAGTTTTGCTACAGGGAATAGGGAGGGAGAAAATGGTTGATCCAAGGTCACTCAGTGAACTACATCATCTGACACTGTAATTACTGTACCACCCTGGCTCTGTATCTTCTCCTTTTATATCCCAATCCCTGTCCAGATCAATTATTATTTTGGGGGTGAGCGGGTAGGTAGGAAACACAAGAGATAGAGTGGGGGAAAGGAGGAGAGGGGGTGGAGAGAGAAACATGCTTTGTATCCCACTTTCTGTGTTTATGTATCATCCACTAATGGTTATTTTGAGTTTTCACTTGATAGAAGCACGTTGCCTGGGAGCAGCATGCCCAGAGTGAGTGTGCAAAACTGGCATCTTTTAACATTTAATAAAAAGGAAAAGATGTGTCACGTTCTACACATTTGGGTGGGAGTGAGCAGCAAAAAGGCGCAGCAAAGGGTGAAAGCACTGAAAATGGATTTGACATCACCTGCATCACTTGCTCCTCGCTGTCAGCTTCGCCATAGCTGCTAATCATGTGTTTGGGAAAATCCTATGTTGCTATGGAACAAACTGAGATTCTGCCTTAACCTAAAGCACATTAGATGGAAACAATTTATTCTGCATCACCCAGCTGAGGCTTATGCTCCGACAAGGTTGCTGGCTTTTATTTTTCCTTAAAGATCCCTGAAAGCGCATGTTTGGCCTTGGCCTTAATACAGAGCAAAACTGGCCTGAACAATCAGCTAAAACCATCTCCCACTTAACACCTGACATTTTGCCGTTCTGAATTATGCTCTTGTCTGAGCTTTAGTCTCTCCACAGTATTGCAGCTGTAGTGACAATTGTTCTACGACTGTGGGAAAGATCAAGGGTTCGCCCTTCTTGTTTCTAATGCCCAAGGATATAGTGTGGTGGCACCGACTGTAGGGAACACTCCACTTGGAAATCAGGCAAACAATGGCAATTTTATGTTTTCAACATGTGCTAAAAATGTATTTGTTCACACAAGCATTTTCAGAGGAGCCATATTAGTCACACATATTACTGGTCACTGTGAAGCTGTGAAATTGAATTTGATTCTGTTTTTATACTGTTTTATTACTTATTGTATGTTTTCTATTCTCTTTATATGCATGTTTTGAATTTTTAAATATTAAATAGGTTTCTAAGTATTTTAAAGAATATATAGTTGGATAGCACTACAACCATGCAGTTTGACTGACATTTGACAAAGGCCACAGCAAATAGAGCTTTCCCTGAAAAGATGTTGTTGACTGGACCTACCTGTATTGCTCTTCACTCCTAAATGGCACCTTTTAAATGGGGAAAGGCCATAGTTCAGTGGTAGAGTCAGTGCCGGATTTATGTATGAGCTAAATAAGCTATAGCCTAGGGCCCCACTCTCTTGGGGGCCCCAAAAAAAATTAAAGGAAAAAAAACCTGGATGTACATTTCCAAAATAAAAGATAAAAAACAAATAAAATAAAACCTACATTCAGCAACAGTATTTTGTGTTGTGTAGACTTTAGATACTTATTAGGCAAATGGCTATAGATACCTATTAAAGGTAAAGGTAAAGGGACCCCTGACAGCTAAGTCCAGTCGCGAACAACTCTGGAGTTGTGGCGCTCACCTCACTTTGCAGGCCGAGGGAGCCGGTGTTTGTCCACTCCACAGACAGTTTGTCCAGGTCATGTGGCCAGCATGACTAAGCTGCTTCTGGAGCAACAGAACACCGACACCAGAGCAGTGTACGGAAACACCATTTACCTTCCCACTGGATCGGTACCTATTAATCTACTTGCATTTTTGGGGGGCGTGCTTTCGAACTGCTAGGTTGGCAGGAGCTGGGACCGAGCAACGGAAGCTCGCCCCGTCGTGGGGATTCGAATTGCCAACCTTTTGATCGACAAGCCCAAGGCTCAGAAGTTTAGACCACAGCGCGACCCGTGTCCCAAGATACCTATCAGGTCCATAAATTACCATATAGCATATATTCAGCCCAAAAAACAGTGATAATTTGTTGTTGACAAAGGACAGCTGGACATATAAAGGGCCCCATTACCTTCAGTAGCTTAGGACCTCATCAAACCTAAATCCTTCCCTGGGTAGATTTATCTACTCTGCATGTAGAAGGTCCTAACTTCAACCCCTGCTATCTCCAGATAGTACTGAGAGAGAACTGCTGCCAGTCAGTGTACACCATCCTGAGCTAGATGTACCAAAGGTCTGACTTGGCAGAAGGAAGGTTCTTATGTTCCTATGCTTGGAAGTGAAAGCTGTGGGTCACTCTAATATCCCTAGCTCTATGGCCCAGAACATCACTCAGCATATGCTGGTGTTCTTCCTTGAGTCCCCACTCCTGTTAGTACATGGATAATCTTCTTCATACTAGGCTGAACGGTGCACACGTTGCATCATACAGAAAAATCTGGAAAGCCATTGTGTTGCAAATAAATACATAAATCTTATCAATGGAATTAATATTCAACTTGCAATCAGTCAGTATTCCCTGTACTGAGATGGTAGTTGATGCCAGTCTTGTCTCTGAACACTTCCTTAATAAGATCTCCTTTTTAGGAAGGTTTGCACCAAAAAACAGCAATAAAGAGGAGGAAGAGAAGGAAACTGCCAGGTGTGCCTTGTCTTTGGAAGTCAACAAAGAAAACACAGCTGCATTGACACAGAACCTATTTTTAATTAGCCATACTAAAGCAAATGTAAATGACTGCCATCATATTTTAAAACACAAACAGCTTTCTATTCTTCTGTCTTATGCTGGACTTCCTCATTGTCCACTAAAGAATAATGAAAATAAAGGAGCAAATGACAGAGATCCTTTTAGCTTTAGGGCAGGGTTACCTCAAGGCTACTAAGTGCATTCTACAATGGTGACACCATCCAGTAATAACTGTGGAAGAACCTTACATAGATATTCATCACTGCTTCTGTGTTCTGTACAGTACCTAGCATACTACAGGTAGCGGGATTTAAGGAGCAGCAAGTAAACCTCTCCACTTCCCTTGGGGCCATGAGATTTACAGACTGCTTAGATATAAATCAGCATTTTTCTCTATGTTGTGTAATTCCAGTGACTCCTGACATGGCTGTGGAAACGCCCCATGCTGTTGGCCTAATCAAAATGATAAGCAGCTTCCAAATCTTACGGCCTCCACATGGAGTCACAATGTTTTGGAGTCTTAATGCATGAATCAACCTATAAATCAGATGGACATAGTGCTTTTTAGTGTGACCGTCAGTTAATTAATCAGTTAGCCCATTAAGATCAAGCTGGATTATTGAATGGAAACTCTATGGTTGGTTGACAACCTTATTTATTTATTTTTACTTACATAAGAGAAAAAAAAGAAAAACTGTACCCAACTTCATTCTTTCATCCTGCTCTTTGGCTGAGTAAGAGCCTTCTGTTATGGTGAGTGAGTGCTGCATCTTTCATTCTGCATTCCTGAACCACATTTCGTGCAGTTGGCCTGACTTCAGAACCCTGGCAAAGAAGGCAAGATTATGTCAGGGGGAGCCCTGGAATATGTGTCCCATGGCTGGAAAGGGCCAGTTTCCACAGACGTCTGGATTAGAAAAGATACAAACTATTTGACTGTAACCTCAAGAGTACAGCTGCTTGGGATGGAAAGCATTATTTCTGTAATGCGAAGAGAAAGAAAAAGTCCTTTGAAATGTCCTCATTAGGAGAGTACAGTTTTCAGTGTTTTCAAAATGGATTATTTATTTTTTGTTGTTGGCAGAAAATATTGCTGACACAAAAGATGCCCTAAGCCAACCCACACTATCAGAAGTGCAGGCACCCTGAAATGAGAGAAACCACTTTAAAAGCACTTTGCACTCATCAGCTGGGAGAGTGTATAATGTTTGCAGTACCAATCATGCACCACAATTAGAACCATTTTCTGTCTTATTGATACATCTGGACTCAATGGGCAATGGTGGTCTTCCCAGAGCGCGCTCTCTCTCTCTCTCTCTCTCTCTCTCTCTCTCTCTCTCTGTCTGTCTGTCTGTCTGTCTCTCCTCTGTTTTCCTGGCATTTAAAATGGCAGGCACTCTTTTGGATAGGGTGGGTGTTTAGCTTCAGAGCATAACACACACCCCCCCCTGCTCAAGTTTCATTGCAATCTAAAAGTTTGACAGGTTAGAATAAAGCAGCTTGAGGGCCATATTTCCCTCTGGGTGAACTTTCTGGGGCCACATTCTGACAAAGTGGTCAGAGTTACGCATGCACATTTTGCCTTTGTGCAGTAGGCTGGCTTCTACACACGCTCACACTCCCCTCTCCTGCCAAGCATGAGCCGAATTCAAGAACAAAATCCAGCCAAGCAAAAGCATTCCAGGAAGCTACAAAACAGGGCTGGTAACCTGGGAAGACGGGTTGTGGGAGGGGACATATTGAGGGTCAGGCAAAAAGATCTGGGAGGTTCCATTTGGCCATTTGCAGGCCTGAGATTCCTCATGCCTGCAATAAAGGAAGAGGAAGGGCGAGGAAGCCAAAGCTAAGGGATGAGCAAATGAAGTCACATCTATTCTAGACCTTGTTAGGGCTAGAAATCATGAGATTTGGGGGAATGAAGCAAAGGCTTTACTGTGGGGCTTGATGAGGGACTAGAGGAAAATGTATAGTTAGCATCATGTAGGTTCTAGGAAGAACAGATTTTCCTCTATCACAGAATGGAAATTGTGTTATCATTGCTGAGACCAATTGGATTGCATTTGCTTCAGGGTGACTTTGCTTTGTCAGGGTTTCCTGACTCACCAATCTGACATTTTATTAGTTACATATCTTGTTAGGGAATATCCATTCCACATGATTCATCTTGAAAGGATTTGAATAATGCCCTTGCTCTCATTTCATCCCTCTGAGACCCTGGGACACCACACCCAACGCTGCATGAATCCTGTACATTCCATCAAACAAGGTCTGCAAAGATGGGAGGGATGTAGCAAAGCCTGACATCGGTCTTTCACTAAGGAAATTTATTTCTCTGCTTGCCATATAAAGATCTCAGGATATGATCAAGGTTAACAGTCTCAGAAAATGGATAATTCCACTGTGTTTCTGTGGATTTAGATGGCTGTGCTGTGCAGAATTCCCAAATTCATCCAAACATAATTTAAATCATGCTTAACTTGGAATTTATGCCTTAAATTCCCCTTTACCAAACTCGTGCTTAGGGCACAAAAGTGACATTACTTGTCAACAGCAGGTCTGCAGGTTGTGATAAGCCACAGTCATGCAGGGCCCCGTATGACTTGTCTTCCCCAGCCTTCACCCAGTGTGGTGTCCGTTTGACTCAAACAAGCCATACTATGGCTTGCTGTGTCATCTGAATCCAGACTGTGGTTTGTTTCTGGCATACCATTCATTGTTTATTGAAACAAAGAAACTACATTCCAGGTTCAGATGTTTGTTTGAGGTGCTGCATGACCGTGCTCACAATCAAACCATGGTTTAAGACAAACTGGGACTTATCATGACATGCAAGTGAGGTCAATAGCAAGGTCACAGTGTGTCTTAAACTATGGTCATCAAAAGCAGTTTTTAGGTGGAGTCATGTCTGTGAACTGCTTAGGATAAGATGAAAGTTCTTTTTAATTGTTTTGGTGTGCTGGAGGGTTTTTAGCAAGCAATGCTCTGAATTTGTCTGACAATGCTTACGAAATATTGAGTCACACATTATTTAGTTGTCACAAGAAGTTGAGCCATTTGACATACCTTAAAATACATGTGAAAGTCAAGTCCGGTGGCCATTTTCAGAGTTCCAGAATTTAGGTGTGCAGCTCCTTCTGTGTAAGCAGAGAGCAGTAGGCTGACCTTTTTCAACTCGGAAAGGTGGGACACAAAACAGACCTATCATCATTCTCCATCCTCATGATTTTGCTATGATTTTCACAGCAGCACTTAAAATAATGAAGTGTGAACTCAACCAAGCACAGCAGGATATCATGGTTCATAAGGCATAGGATGGAAATTAACTTTATTAATATAGACTTGTTTCTAAAGGGTGCCATTATCTTATTAACTGACAATTTGAAAACTTTCAGTACTGTACTGGCAACGAGTACCAGTGTTAGAGAGCTGCAGCAAAAAAGGAAAAAATATCCCATGACTCTTACGTTTTCTCAGCTTTTGGTTTTTGTATTTTGCAATACATGCTTAAGTAAAAATTGCACACTTACCCTAGCAAGTGTGAGGGACACACAATTTCAGAATTAAGCAATTTTCTGTTTAAAAAATAAATAAATCAGAAATGGCATTCGGGGTGGTATTTCTGAGTCTGTTTCTATAACTCACACCTCTTCAATCAGGATACAAAAAGTAAGAATCTGCCCTAAGGAGTATTTTATTATTGTTTGAGAAATGGGATATTCCACTTGATGTCACAGCAATTGTTGCTCTCAGTCTGGTGCACTAAGGTGTGTTGATGTTGTGTGCCACAATAACAGAATCATAGAGCTGGAAGGAACCACAAGGGTCATCTAGTACAACCCTCTGCAATGCAGGAAACTTTTGCCCAACACAGCAAAATTAAGAATCTCATGCTCTACCAACTGAGCTATCCCAATGACCCAGGATTTCCTCTTTGTTCTTCTGTTAAATCTTTAAAACTCCTTGAGTGTGTGTGTGTTTGAGAGAGAGAGTGTGCGTGCGTATAAGAGAGAGCTGCACTGCATCAGTGGTTAACTTACTATACAATAGCTAGCCTGTGTGCATAAGGTGTTCAGGTTTTATCTATAATGCTTCTGAAACTCCAATACAAATCATAAGGCCACAAACCCACGCACACTTTTGAATGAGTCCCATGGAATCCAGTTTGTAGCTACTTTGGAGTAACATGCATATGATTGCATTGGGAAAGGGTTGGTGGTGGCTTTCCAAAGACGAATCCAGTATATGATAATGGATGATGCACTCATTTGGATGGGAGCAGCTGGGATTGGATTTTGGCAGAGCTTGAGCATTTACAGCCATGCACTGATATGATTGTGAGAACAGGCCCTTGGTGTAACACATTTTGAGAATAGTTTACTTCACTGCTTATGTTTCCAATTCATAATGATTAAATGCAGATTTTTGTTTCCAGCTGGAATTAAATTATTTGGCAGTCTAAATCATAATCTTATAACCGAGCCTCTGATTGGACCATCCACTGATCTTTCCCAAGGTTCTTTTTGCACGTGTGCAGGAAGACATATTTTTAATCCTTTGAGGTGTTAGATACAATAATCATCAGGAGGGTGTGTGTGGAAACTTGGTATCATCCTGGATTGTGACTCCATCTCTGATTTCTTGATAAACATATCTAGCAGCTGGGTAATTAGCATATAGGCAGAGCTTTGTTCTTTTAGGGGTGGGGGTAACATTGATGGCAAAATGTGAATGTGCCCATGTCTCCAATGCTTCAGCTGTTTTGGGGAGTCTTTGCATACAAGCAGCAGAACAGCTGGATTTCCAGAGTATGAAATGGAAGCTTTACAGTTGGCTCCTATTCAACTGGATCGAAAGCCACTGGTGAAAGCTCCTTGCAATTGCTAATGCAGGCACCTGCTCCACAAACAGAAAGCAACTCTCTCCTCCTCAGTTGTATCATACATCTGTTTTTCTGCTGACATGGAAACTGGACTAACAATTGGATTCATTGCTAGCTCACTAGGGTGATTCCAGTTACGCTGACAAGATTTCTGTGTGTTTAGTCTGCAGTACGTGTGAGAGAAAATCCTTTTGAGAAAGATGTGCTGTGTGTACATTGCACAGTGACTACGCAAGTATGTAAGGAAGGCAGTCAGATGTAATGTTTGCTCACATCCTTTTGGATTTAGAGATTCCATTCACTGCTCCTGAAGGCTAAGCATGCTTGTCCTTGGAAACTTGCTCTGTTCCCATCTCTGACATATTTGCGGCTGGCCACAGATGGGGGTGATGACACCATTGCGGATAAAATGCCATTTTTCATGTACCTTTGATTGCCTCACCTGCACTGTGCCTGCTGATCTAACTGGGAGGGAAATTAGGATAACATTCCAATCCTCTGAGCAGTCTCAGAACAGCTGTCACTAAAACTCAAACCAATTCACCAGGGAAATGTTTTCTTGTTTTTCTCACCCAAATGTGAAATTTCTGTATTAGACATACGGTAACCCAAAACCAAATCAGATAACAGAGTCACAACAGGAAGACTTGAATTTTTTAGGTTACGTAGCCTTATAAGATTTTGCTGTATCAGAAATTTAAGGATTGCCCACTAAATATTTGAATTATCATTTTAAATTTGCATTTGTCAGTTTCATATTGGACGGTCATCGGTCAACCCAAACCACTGGACTCTTATTAAGTGAAAAGAAAAGCCACAGTTTGGCCAATGTTAAGCACTTTCCCCATTTATTTTCCTGCAAAAGATCAATCATGTGTTTAACTCTTCATTTGAAATCAATGGGACTTAAACTAGGCTGCTCTTAAACTTGACTAACTCATTCACAATATTTATAGGAATCAGACTTGCATGATCATTGAATCAGAAACAATTCAGATTTAAAAAATAATCCTTGCTACAGGGATCGTAAGATGAGCCCTGCTAGATCAGACCAGCCATCAATCCAGTCCAGCTCCTGCTTCCTACAGTGCCCAGACAGATTCCTCTTGGAAATTCACAAGCGGAACGTGAAGGCAATAGCCTTGCCCAGCTGTTGTTTGCCAGCAACAGTATTGAGGGGCATGTTCTCTCTGACTCTGGAGGTAGCATATAACCATCAGGTCTAGTAGCCATTGTGCTAGTCGTATCCTCCATGAGGTGATCTAATCCCATTTTAAAGCCATCAAAGTTGGTGGTCATCGCTAGCGATGGGGTAGAAATCTGCAGAACTCAGATTCCAAAGTGCTCTCACCAGATTCAGTCCAGGTTGAGTCATGAGTACACTTTAGAATCTGCCATCAAACAGATTCCTTTATGGAGTGGTCTGAAGGCGCCGATCTGCCTCTGTCCCTGTTTACTCTTTTAAAAAGCAAAACTCCAGAAGTTTTCAATCCACCTGCAGCCTGGAGAGGCTAGTGGGTGGCAGTGTGGGAGAGACAGTTTGTTGGCACAGCACACTTTGGATAGAGTATAGGAGTAGGTCCCCCTGGGGATGATGGGACTGGATAATGGCCCATTGCCCTCAGAGGGAATTGTATGGCAACCATGTGGCTGCCCTGTGTAAACACTGGCCTGGCCGTAACAAAACAACCCTGATTTCAACAAAGCTACCATTTTAAGTCGTATTAGAAAATGATAATTATACTTGTCACTAATTTCCAATGGTGTCAGGGACTGGGCAGAGGAGGAATGGTGAAGACTGCCTCCCCGGCTTGACCCTTCCAGGGAGGAGGAAGAGGAAAACAGTTTAGATTTACAATAGGGGCTTGCGGGAGGTCACAGCTCAGAGGCAGATGAGGGGAAAAGTTCGGAAATAATGGGAGAGGAGGAAGGGGAAACACCAGCGGGCGACAGCGGACACAGTGTCTTTAGAAAGCATTTCAGACCCATCCTCTCCCAGAAGCCGGCAAGACTTGAAAGTAGGGGAGCCAAGAGGTCAAAGACAGAAGGCACGTAGCAGCACCCATAGGAGAGACGATGCGAATGATGAATGAGGAAGTGGGAGAGATGGGGTGGTGGTAGAGATTCACTTGGGACAACGCCATCATCAAAGAGGCTGGGTTATATAGCCTCTCTCTGTAAATACTGAATAAAAAGTCGACATTAAGAAACATTTCCTTGACTTTGTACATTTCTGGGCAACCAGACAGGAGTCGCTGGCATCAGCCTGACAAATGGCTACCTGTGATCATCTGCATTCTTCTCTTTTGGCTCCTCCAGCTCAACTAAGCTAGACTGCAAAGATTCATTATCCCCTTTCCACCCACTCCCAACTAGATTATATTTCCAGCTCATACACTGCCTGCATGAAGCCACTTACTCTGGTTGCAGCAAAGTCATCGTGCACCGTATATTGTTAATGAACAGATAATGAAACCATCTCCTGATAAACCATCTATAATGAACCAGTTCCAATTCATTTTGAACTGGAGTTACAATTGTTTCCTCTCTTTTAATATGCCGATATACCTACTCATGTGGGTGGTGTACTTAGGTGGCTGTTCAGCAGGTGTGCCATCTTGCCCTCAGGATTGTGGGTGCCCACCACAGGCGTGGGCATGTGACCTCACACATCCACATTGCACAGACTGCTGCTGCTGGTGGCTCCTCTTCCTTCTCCTCTCTGCAGCCAGCAAGCCACCCTTTTCCATGGGGTGGGGGTTCAGACTCAGAGGCAGAGAGACTCTGCCTCTGGGTCCAAGCCCTTCCCCCCAGAAAAGGGCTCCTCGCTGGCTGGCTGCGGAGGGCAGACCTGAACTGCTTCTCTTTTGGAGGCAGTGCTGCTGCCACCTCCCAGGCTTTCTCATTGACTTTGTGGGTGCACGACCCCCACAATTATATTATTGGGGGTTCCCAAGCACCCACAGCCCCCTGGAGTTGGCTCCTATGCAGTTCAGTATTGAAGAAGGGGATGGCCAAGGCCAAGGGTTATTATACTTTGCAGGAACAGCCACCATGGCATCCTCCCAATGTTGTTGGACTGCAGCTCCCATCAGCCTTAGCCTGGAGGGCGCTGTCATACTGGCTAATCCTGCACTGCAATATCATCAGACAAGTGTGTGTAGTGCACAACTGCTTGTCCCGTGGTTCCTGAAACACAAAAAGGCCTCACAAGTAGATTATATCTGAGAAGAAACAGAACTCTGGTTTACGCATCCAACATAGTACCCAAGGGTTACATGGAGAGGGTATTCCTCCCCCTCCATTTTTCTGTTTACGATAAGCTAATGCAAAGCATGCTACATGACAAGTACGGCTATAGCCGTTGAGACATTTTTCAGAAGTTAATGTGTTGCATCACATAAATTATATACACAAATGCTTTTTGCTCTCTCACTCTGAGGCTGAGGTCATTAATGCAGAATGAAGTGAAGGATCTCTCAGAAACAACCTCCTTTTCCATGGCATATGCCCCCTTCTGAAAGAGTCTCATGATGCTTCCATAGAAGGGCCTCCTTAAGTGCCAGTAGTAGTAACAATTGACCTCCTATGCTTCCGTTTGCAGCATGAATAAGCAGGTGGAAATGATGTCTAAAGTGGAATACAGAGGAAGATCCTCGTTCCTGAAACTTACATCATCAATCGGCTTGACAGAGCATAGGTTGACCTTCAAGGCACTGTAGAAAGGTCAATCAATTTACTCAGCCTTTTGCCTTAGGGACCCAACCATAAGAACTTACAATGTTTAGTATGAGGCGGGATTCAGGAAACAGGATTCAATGTAAGCTGACATTTTATCAATTAACTGTAGATTGTTTTAAGGGTTTTGAGCATTCAGAGAGAGTATATGATGGCTGGATATTTTGTTGTTGCTGCTGTTTAGTTCACAGATAAATAAATAATATAGCATCTTCTAAAGGCTGCATGTAGCGGCAGTGAACCTCTGTTGAACTGCATGAAACTAAGTATGTTTTATTAATAAGCAGTACATAAAACATACTGCGGATATATTATAATCTAACATAGAATATTCACAATGGACCAACATGGCCCCATATGTCATAGGAAATTGTAAATGCTGATTACACACTTCTTCCAAATCAGATTTTCCAAAAGATATCAAAAAATGTGGCTTATCTCCATCAAATGCCATCCCCACTGTATTTAATATGACTCACCTTATTTTCTTCCTCATTTGCATATCTTTGTTTCTTTCTGTATGTCTACATTGATGGGGTCTGAACTGGCTGCAGTGATTCAAGGGAGAGAACTTGGATCAATGTTCCTACTTTGCTACTACAGTGGTACCTTAGGTTAAGAACTTAATTCGTTCTGGAGGTCTGTTCTTAACCTGAAACTGTTCTTAACCTGAAGCACCACTTTAGCTAATGGGGCCTCTGGCTGCCGCTGCTCCACCACCGCACGATTTCTGTTCTCATCCTGAAGCAAAGTTCTTAACCCGAGGTACTATTTCTAGGTTAGCGGAGTCTGTAACCTGAAGCGTATGTAACCCGAGGTACCACTGTATGTCTTCTCTCATCAGATAGAGAAGAACAAATAGTCATACCTTGGATCCCGAACACCTTGTGACTCGAACGTTTTGGTTCCTGAATGCCACAAACCTGGAAGTAAGTGTTCTGGTTTGTGAACGTTCTTTGGAACCTGAACGTCCAACGCGGCTTCTGCGACTTCCGATTGGCTGTAGGATTTCCACCAAAAATTGAAAAGAACCATGTGCTAAATGCAAATCCATTTTCTTTCCCTAGTTACATTCCCTAAGGTTGCAGGTGTATGATTTTTTGCTATCTCCCTCCCAGGCATGCAAACTTTTGTTGTCTCCAGAGTTCCACTTTGAACCTCTTGCCCCAAAGCTAGCTACTCCTAGAAATAGTTTCTGCCTACCTGCCGCTGTAAATCACAGGCTCCACCCAGCAGGTTACAGGCACCAATAATTTTTGGAGTTTTTAATTCCCAGAGCTCAGAGAAAAAATGTGCCAGTCGCCACATCCTCAATGAATTCTACCACCTTCATTTGAGCCCCAAGCTCTTTTCTATAGCTCTCTATTTAGCAAGGTATCAAACTGAAAGCCAGTGTAACTGGCCCAGGACTGGAGCAATGTGTCCCTACGACCAGCACTAGTTAATAACTGGTTGCCTGCATTCTAGAAGAGCAATTGGGCTTTGTAACTAGGAAAAAGACACAACTGAGTAGTGACATGACAGGTTTATAAGATAATGTAGGGCTTGAGGGAATGAATGAACAGAGAAAAGTATTCCCACATAAAAACTAGGAGCTATCCTGTAATTAATAGGCAGTAACTTTGGGGCTTGAAAAGAAATAATTCTTCATACATCACATACCAGTGGAGTTTATTGCCTGAAGACATTTCTCTGGCTACTAGCATTTTATTTTAACCCCCCCCCCCGCTCCCGCACCCAGAGATTTTCCATCTGCCAATTAATATGCAAAATACAATGGAATCCTACATATATTTACTCAGGAATAAACCCTACTGAGTACGTATCCCCAATTACCGTATTTTTCGCTCTATAAGACGCACCAGACCACAAGACGCACCTAGTTTTTGGAGGAGGAAAACAAGAAAAAAAATATTCTGAATCTCAGAAGCCAAACAGCAAGAGGGATCGCTGCGCAGCGAAAGCAGCGATCCCTCTTGCTGTTCTGGCTTCTGGGATAGCTGCACAGCCTGCATTCGCTCCATAAGACGCACACACATTTCCCCTTACTTTTTAGGAGGGAAAAAGTGAGTCTTATAGAGCAAAAAATACGGTAAGTATATAGGATCACAGTCATATTCTTCCCCCTAATAGTTTGGAAACATTATTATAGTTCCCATGGTTTTTTAATATATAAATTAGAATTTGAACCTTTATGTGACTCCAAAACTTGCAACTAGACCGCTTCCTGAGCAGCCTCAAACCAATCAGACTATTGTATTTCCCCATTTTGATTTTTGTTTTAAATAGCATTGCCTCAATGCAGTGGACAATTTGGAATTTGCATTTATTTAAATAAATTGATAATATCTAAATGAATTTTCTTTAGGAGAGACGGCGATGTTCTGAACCTGTTCTGTAACAACTCCCCTCCCCCTTCCCCCTTTTCAAAGCCTGGTGGTGGCCTTTTAGATTACAGTGTAATGAACGCTTTGTTCTTTGAAAAGGAAGGGGGGGGGAAATATGAACAGTTTTGAATATAATTCCAGGATGAATGAAATCTAGCAAACGATGGAATACACAAGCTGAAACAATTGTAGGAGAAAGGAATAAAGAGTCCCTTTGACTTGGAGGGAAAGGATTAAGTGAAACATTCTAACTAGCAGAGCAATCCAAACTATTGAAGCCATTATAACCAGGCTGGTGTAATTTACCCCATTCAAAACTATGTTCAGGAGTGAGGTTAATGCCAGCTTAGCAGAAGAGAAACAAGCCTTTAAAACAGAGTGTGACTTAAAACACCCTTTTAGCCAGTGTAACTTCTGTTGGGTTGTTAGGTCATGTGACCAAGCTGAAAGGAGTTCAGAATATGGATGGGTCTCCCCTTCTCCATTCTGCCCTCACCACAAGAATAGAAGCCCCCATTTTTAAAACTTACCCCAGCCTTGACTGAGCCAGGATAGAAGACTTAAGTTGGGGTAGTCCAGGATCAGCCACAGATCCAACTATTCCAACCTCCTCCCCCCCCCCCCCCCGCTCATTCCAGTGTTATTTGGGTTTGGATTTCTCTACAAGGCCCTCAGTGAATAGCTGCCCAATGATCTGAGAGATAGCAGAGAGGGTTTGGTTTAGGAAAACTATGGCAGATCCTGCCAGGGCATGTCAAATCACAGGGGATACAGATGGAGGTCACGAGCTGCAGGATTTCCCAAATACAGTATGCCTTAGGCCAGGCATAGGCAAACTCGGCCCTCCAGATGTTTTAGGACTACAACTCCCATCATCCCTAGCTAACAGGACCAGTGGTCAGGGATGATGGGAGTTGTAGTCCCAAAACATCTGGAGGGCCAAGTTTACCTATGCCTGAAGAATAAAATATTCAAAAGAAACAACCACTGCCTTTGTAGAACATAAACTTTATGTGCTTGCCTAATCGTACCATTATTGATAATTCGCAACAAAAGTTTCACATTGTTGTTTTTTGCTTCAGTTATTATAGGATTTTTTTTACCCTTCAAAATAGATAGGATTTCATTATGATTATTATTTTGGAATTTATTTTTAAAGTACCATATGTCTTTCCATGTGCTCTGACTGTGGACAGTTTCTTATCATAGAGCAAAATCCACACAGTATTATATTTAAATTGCATTAGTAGGCTCTTGTTAACAGAAATTCCACAAGAGTAAAGTCAAGCCAGATGCCACATTATGGTACCTGCCAAAAATACAATAATAATGTTGCGCGCCACCTCATATCTCCAAGCAATGCAGGATTCCAGGGGTTCCAGGTGAGCTTACCCTGGGTTCATGTTTCCTTTTGGAACTGAGACACAGTGGAGACTGTGGTGTCTTTATGATATATGGTTTATTTACACATATATACAGCCTGAGCCTTTGATGGAGGAGTTCATAATATCAACACTCCAAGGAGGTTTTGTTTCTTCCATAGCCATAGCCTTGGATTCAAAATTAGAGCATTGTGCTCTGCAATATTTTCCAGTCTACAACCTCCCCCACCCAGGTCTTACAGCCAGCTCAACTCTAAATTCTGGCTTTGTCTTCTATCTAACCATGAGCTAGGGGAGGGGCCTCTCCCAACTGAACAGAGCCCCTTCTCCTTGGCTTTATTAATGGCCCATTAACTTTCCTTTGTTTTCTTAATGGCTCATCTCCCAGGTGATTACTTATGAGGAAGCTGTCCTTGCTTATAATTTAACCCTTGCTGGGTCCAAGAATTTAGGGGAGTCTGGCACCCACAAACTCATAACAATAGCACCCTGCTGTGTGTTAACTCTTCATGTTCTTCTGTGTGCCACAATCTTTGCTAGTTCCAGCTGTAATAATAACAAAAATTTTATTATTTATACCCCACCCATCTGGTTGGGTTGCCCCAGACACTCTGGGCAGCATCCAACACATATTAAAACATATTAAAATATCAAACATTAAAAACCTTCTGATGCAGGGCATGCCAGAAAATTTCCTATATTTTGATTATATGATGGGCATGAAGGTTGCTCAACACCTGTAGCCAGGACAGGGATTATCTCAAATTAATCACTCCATGTGCACTTGCAATTTTCTTTTAGATAGAAAAATATAATTAGTTTCCCTGTTACTCAAACATAAAGATGGCAATCTTTTGCATCTCATTAATTCTTGAAGGTTCAGATATTATCTTACTAAAAAATGAAACTAGCTGCCAGATAATGCTAAATTTCTATCCTCCCCCTTTAAAAAAAAATGTATCCTCTACAGTTGCACTCATCAATGGAAAGCTCATGAATATGGAAGTCTTCTGAACTTGACATTAACTTTTCTGAATTGATATCCATTCAATAAATGCCATGCCACGGAGCCCGAGCTGAGCCACATGAATGAAACTACAAATTTGCTATAGATGAAGAGGCATTCAATGTGTTTAGGATTGCCAGTGAACATCTCTGTTAGTAGAACTGTTTGGTGTGTGGGTGTTTGTACACACACACACACACACACACACACACTCCCCCCCCCCAGCCTGAACTTACAGGAACTCAGTTCTGGCACCTCTCAGGTGAGTGACATTGCAATTATAAGAGAACAAGGGAGGTGAGTTCCGTCACCTATTTTTCTAGAAAAATAGCGCTGCATATACACACATGCAAAGTACACATCTCGCTGCAGTTTCAAATTGCATCTAAAGGTAAAGGTAAAGGTACCCCTACTCCTTGCATCTACTCCTTGCCAAAGATGGCTGGCAGCTGTCATTTGTGATGCAAACAGATACAGATGGAGCAAGTAATTCAGGATAGGTTGAGCTATTTGTCAATGCAGGCTTCCTTGGGGTTTAGTATTTTGCCAGCCATCCCAGTCCTGAGTCCTTTTAGTTGTTCATATCAGCATGGCAAATCACACCCAGGAGATTGAGTTAATCCCCTTTTCAGGTTCTAGGGACTGCTGTCCCTTTCTGAAATTCCCTTTTCTTTTGCCCTTTGTTTCTCCCTGCTTTGTGTTGCAAGTTAGCTGCCACATCAGAATGCATTAGCCTACTGGCATACGGTCTCCATTTTTATCTTGGCCTCCTGGCGCATGGCAACATAGCACAGTTAAGAAGACAAAAAAATTATAACGATGCAAGCTGAGGCATTGCTGCAATTTGTGTTAAATACATTTTTCTAAAGCACATTTTTGTTAAATTTGCTACAACTGTGCTCGAGAGTTTGTCCTTGTCAGTCCGGGGAGCTAGCTAACCCCCCCTCCCTCGGGTTTGTAGCACCCTGTTGGCCTTCTCCAGCTGGTAGGCTGAAACATTAATCTTTCCCATAATTCACCATGAAGGCCCTTTTCACAGATAGCCCAGGGGGAAGGGCTCACATAAAGGTAAAGTCAATAGCTTCTTTCCTAAGACCCAAGGCTTTCCTCTGTGGGACACAATCAACACTCTTATTTACTGCTAGCTTCATGTGTGGAAGAAGAACTATGGCTGGGAGTACCCACCCCACCCTGGTGCTGCAACAGCGCTCGCTCCCCACACAAGCCAAATAAAAGGTGGCTCTGGAATTTAAGGCTTTCGCACGGGAACTGCTGGTATGGCACAGGGTTTGCCCTTGATTTACGTTTACATTTGATCTTTGCAGAGTTCTCCGCCGGCTTTACGAGGCAATAAATATGTTATACGATGGAAGCTTACATTCAGGAACATACTCCACATCCTCCAGAAGAATTCAGTGCTATGCTATCGATTTATTGATAAAATGTTAAGAGAGACAAAGTTGAATGTTTACCATGTGTTGCCTTTGTCAACATTTCCAACTTAAACCTTGGCCTCTTCAGTTGAAAGGAGAGGCCTGGGATCTGGACTTCTACCACCCCAGGATCAACTCACTTAAAAAAAAAATCAATTGGGACAAATGAAACGTCTTATGATAACTGCTGAAAGACCCTGGCCCATCTTGGCTTCTTAGAGTAAGCCATGAGGGGTTTCACTGGGTGGGTCCAGGGTGTGGTTTAGGCTTCACAGCCCATCCATTACAGTTAAGAGCACATGCTTGACAATGTTGTTGTATGCCCTGTCTTCCTGAATTTCTACAGACCTTCTTCCCCAGTCCTGTCAGTCATCAACCAATCCTCTTAAATATTGCTAGCTTGTGCCATGGGTGTTCAGTACATATGGCTCATGGTGGCTGGTTAGGTCACTTCCCCCAATGGAACATGTGGACCATCTGTTTGGATCTTTGAATTTCTGCAATAACTCAGGTTCCAAGTTTCAGCAGTTTGGCTCTGAGATAGCGGCAAACTTAGCAGAAAAGGCTGCTTGTGATTCCAATGAATAACTCAGGAGTGTCAGCCATGTCAGCAAAATGGAGGGAAATTATTATGGAGTCATTCTAATCAGGTTTTGCCCTCCCCTATATTAGGATAATATTGAGGATGTCAGAAGTTGTAATTTTACCAGTTTGTCTCATAGAATTGATTCCTCGAGGAATGGGAAAAGACAGGGAAAATAGAACATGTGTCAGTCTGACAGAAAGAGGGTTTGCTTTGCAATTGTATCAGAAACATTTCCCGACAGCTGTGTTTTCATTCCATTGTTGAGAGGCAGCATTTAGTGATTTCAGGACTGGCAGGCCACGTCTTTTTTGCTTCTCAAATCTGGCATTTGATGCACATCAGACAGGCCATGATGTGCATTCATCCTCCATGGCGCATACTATGTCCTGCACTGCTTCCACTGTTGTGAGAACCACTTGGTGAATCTTTATTCACCCATGGCCATGAAGCTCATTGAATTACCGTACCTTGGACTAGTTCCTGTTGGTCAGCCTAATCCACCTCAGCAGGGTGACGTGGAAAGACAATGGAGGTTAGGACCCATATATACAGTTCCTTAAACTCTTTGGAGGAAAGAAACACACACACACACATTGCCATTATGGGTCATGTAATGGATGCTCTGTTGTTCCTATATATCGAGGTACAATATGTAAAGCACATTCTATGGCAATGTTTCCTTAGTGGAAGCATAAATCTTAGGTGGTCGTCTGTGTGAATATGATGTAAGATCCCATTCTTGCACCAATTTTATTTTTGATTAAATCTCACTCTTTCACTGGTAGGATTGTCAGATGACACCACATGGCTTTCATGCAGAATCTATATACACTTCTCTCAGTTTATGTATTTTCTGTCAACTGAAAAGCATCACTTAAGAGTTTACAAGAGATGGAAATCTATTTTAGAGTGTGAATATATAAAGAAAACATTTACACTCAAATGAAAATAAGGCCTGGCTTTTTAACTCTATTAAAGTGCAATATATACAATATCTCTGACAGGCTGGCAGTGAATCATGTTTTGCAAACGGATTTGTAATGATGCTTTTAATTTGTGCATCTAATAAATAGCGTTCACTTATATACAAATGGTTGCTTCACACTAAAGGCACTTTAAATGTAATGGGCTTGATTGCATAATGGAATCACTCAATCCACTTAGGACTGCCTCTGATTAAGAAGGAAAAGGAAAACCACTCTACCAAAAGCTAATCAGTTCAAGGCAAGGAAGACCTGCAGAGCCTGAAGGAAAAGAGTAGCAACAGTTACCTTTTAATGGACTCTAATGACCAGTTGGAAGGAGTTAGTATTAGGAACAAGTACAGACTGGACTCCTAAATATTTCTGCTGGAATTTGTTGCACCATGCAATGTCAACAGAAGGCTTATTCGGTCCTGTGTTCAACAACATGGGAGCAAGGAATAGGAACGATGGTGAATAGCCATGCCCTCAATGTCATGTGCTCATCCCCTGATATATGCAGATACATTACCAATCATTTAGGGTTCTATACGCACACTCAAAGCTCCCATCCCCACAGACATTCATTGTCATGGCACCGTCAGGCAAGGAATGTCCAAAATGAGGAACTAACTCTTTACTGTCAAAAGTACACTTACAAGTTAGGAAAAAGCATGTCCATCAGTCCTATGTCTCTCAGCCACTCCTAGATGTGCACCCAATAAGGCAGTTGCAGCACCGCAGAGGCCCTGCCCCCGACCTCAGCTTGTGTATTTTCCTCACCTGAGCTGTGTGCAAGCAGGTAAAGACTGCATGTGTGTGTAAGCTGCTTCTGCTCTTCCCTCTCCTGGTCCTGGAAGACAGTGGAGCAGGAGAGGTAGGGGCCCTTGACTCTCCATCAGCCTGACCTGCCTCTCCTTCCTCCTGTGCCTGTTCTTCACTCTCCAGTCCTGCAGCTTTTCTTGGCTCTAACTCTTGTCTCCTGACAGTTAAAGGCTCCCCAAGATCACAGATCCCTTCTTAGAAGCCCGTCTCAAGCTCCCCTTCTTACTGTTTGTTTTCTGGAAAGGCTCCTGTGTCTTCAATACTAGAAGAACTTCCAGAAATTAAGCTGCATCGCTGCATCTCCATACTGTGGAAAAAGTCAGCAGCTGAATTTTACCCGCTCATATTGGTGTTGAAGGCAAATGTGCACTGACAAAAAAAAAATGGTGGCAACCTGAGAATATATCCTGCTTAGTCTAGCTTTTCAACCAAAGGCCACCACATCTGAATTGTAGTATGGTCTGTGTTGTACCATGGACATTGCACCAAAAAGACTCTCTTCCCCATCAATATTTAAGCTTGCTTTGTTGGTCTTTGAAAATAAACTGTGTTCAATAACTTCAATTTTTAACAAAACAGAGATAGTTAATTCATATCTGATTATGTGATCCACTCAAGCATGCTGCGTATAGAAGGGCACGATGTCTATCACTATTCATTTGCTTTCCCAGGTGAAGCCTTGTCACAAAAATCAGTCACTGCTACATTTTGAAGAGTATTATCCATTCTACATTGGCATTTAGAAGCAGCTTCAGGGCTGTTTTTTCTCCAAGAGATTCTTTCTCTTTTTCTTTTACTGTTTATGACATTAGACAGGTGTTGATGATTTTGCTCAGAAAATAGATGGGCTTGACCTTTCCTCCTTATGTTTTAAAATTTCCTAATCATCATTATTGTCACCATTGACATATGAAGAGAGTTTTGCATTATATTTGTCAGTTTAAACTGATTGGATGTGTATTCTGTTACTTCAGAATACACCAGATGTATTTTGTATACTTTCCCTTAACCCTTTTATTAACACAATTCTTCTACTAAAAAGGATAATAATAATAATAATAATAATAATAATAATAATAATAATTTATTCACATAAGATGTATAGAAAAATAATCACAAGTAATTAAACCATGCAATCTCAAAACAGCAATTCACCATTCACATGTTGGTTCGGTTCTCTGACTGCAAATGGAAAACAGCAATACTGCAAACATCAACATCCTACATGGCTTCCCTTGAGAATTATGGGAATGGTAGTTTACCCCTCACAGAGCTACAGCTCCTGGAATCTGTGTGTTCAAAGCACTCCATGCACATTAGCTAGTTGTAATTCTTACAACAGCCCTGTAGTGTAGTGATATTATTGTCTTCCATATTGCAGATGGGGTGCCTAATGGTAGTGCACTTGTTGTTACTCAGCACCAGTCAGGGTATGGTCTACTGACTCAAGGCCAATGTTCTATAAAACTATTATAAAGCTGATATACTCTGCACATTATCTTGATATCAGTCTCACTGAACCAAGTATGACAGTTCCAATCAGGGACATTTAGGACCTGGCTGCATCTTTGCAAAACTTTTGCTCTGTTATATGTTCATTGGCTATTTGTCAAACATTTTATTAACCATTTAAGGTTACTTACTTGCAAGACAGCAGGTAGTATAACAGTAACAAAGGCTGCAGTACTGAAAACAACTCTGACTGTAGCAATGCTTTCTTTGAGAAAAGGTACAGCTGAAATTAGCTACGTGTTTCCACAGCTAGGGATCTTGAGTAGCCTTAGGTGATTTATGAGCCACTTTACTAGGTTCAGTGATGGACAACCTCCTCTTCCTGGCAAGAGGTTTTCAGGGAATACATTCTCAGAGTTTGTCTAAGGCAGATTTGGGAGCTGCAGGACTTGTGGGTTGAGCCCTTCTAAACTGGATAAAGGTCACTGTGAGGGCACAGAGTCAGGGGCCAGGTTATGACAGGAACCTTCAGGGTTGTTTTTCCTCCTTTCTAATAAGGGAACATTCATTCATGACTATGGTGCAGACTCAAAACATGATGTGATTAGGCCTCACAGTCATGAACCATGGGAATTGTCACAGGTTCTGAAAGATAACGTTGAGAAACCAAGAATGTTACCAGACCAGACTTGTGTCATCATTCCAGAGTAGTTTTTTTGGTGTGTTGTTTTTAAAGCAAGAAAATCATGGATGTTGGCCACAAAGCAGTCCTAATTGACTCATGTAAAAATTCCTCAAGAAGAAATGTTCTGCATTAGTGGTTTACTCACTTGGCAAAAGAATGTGCCATCCTTGTTCACAGTGTCCTTATTGACTGGTGTGGATGTAGAACAGAGACACACTCATTGTCCTTTACACCCACATAAGCAAAGCACATTCTTCTGTAATTGGGTCCTTTGTTATCCAGTAATTAGGTCTCCCACAGTTAGATGTCAGGCAGGATCTCCATTGCTCCAGCCACTAATATTTTATCCAAGGCTATTTGGCATTGTAGGGAAGAGAACTGCTGGCTGGTTGGATGTGATGGTATTATCCCATCCATACTTCATAAGTATAATGCACACCACCATCTCCAGTAGTTGCTATTTTAGAGATATATGCATCTTCAACTTCTGTTCACCATGTACTAAAACAAAGGAAAATCTCATGAAATATCCTGCATAAGATGTTTCATATCCAGAACTGATCTCAAGGAAAATATTACATATATCTTGTCCATAATAAAATACAATACACTCAGTAGGCTGCAGTTATGCGACTGCCTCATAAAGCTTCAAAGCATAATGCAAATACAGTTAAATACTCCATATGACAGTAGGTTGCTGCCAATGGTACATAGGAAAAAACACTTTTAGCTACTGTTTGGGGGAACCACCACATTCCAGGACAGAAGTGTCTCAGCAATGCATGGGTCAATGGAGACTGTGCATGTGTTTCTCAAGAGGCAGAGGCAAAACACTTAGGACTATCATATGGTTAAATAAATGGTCACAAATTCGTCATTTGAGTTTTAGTAAATCAATCAGTTGGGCTTGAATATGAGTTCAGGAGCAATTATTCTGACACACAGAACATCTGATGAGAGGGAGGGCATTCCACGGGGGACACCCCCACTACTGAAAAGGCCCTCTGCGTGGCTCCCTGTAACCTCACCTTTCAAAATGAGGGAAGTGCCAGAAGGCACATGGAACTGGACCTCAGCATTTAGGCTGGATGATGAGGGTGGAGACGCTCCTTCAGGTATACAGGGCCAAAGTGAACCACTAACTCAGCATTGCCCACTCACCATGTGCAATATGGAACTAGTAATACTGGTCTACTTTGCATCAGTGAGTTAGTATACTGGTACCTTGGGTTACAGATGCTTCAGGTTACAGACTCCGTTAACCCAGAAATAGTACCTTGGGTTAAGAACTTTACTTCAGGATGAGAACAAACATCTTGCAGTGGTGGCGTGGTGGCAGCAGGAGGCCCCATTAGCTAAAGTGGTACCTCAGGTTAAGAACAGTTTCAGGTTAAGAACGGACCTCCAGAACGAATTAAGTTCTTAACCCGAGGTACCACTGTACCACTGTGTTATAGAGCTGATATATGTCCAGACTTAGCAGGGATTTGGCACTCGTAAACAGTGCCTGGGTGAAAATGGTTGAAATGTCTGCAAAAATTCGGAAGTATGGCAACCCATGTCGGAAGTGTAGATTTCCTTTAAAATAGTTCAAAACTATTTTTGGAAGGGAAAAAAAAAACTCAACAATTAGGCAACCCTAGTTAAGAATTGCTATGTACAAATGAGCAGTAGCTTTTGGGGCAGTTCAGTGAAGTGTGTCTATCATACTGTCTATCACTCTCCACTTGAGGCAACTGGAAGTACATAGTAGTTCTGTCCAAATCAAAATGGATGTGTTTAAAGGGAATTCATAAAACACCATACTCCATTCATTTGGTTTCTCCTTATGATTTCAAATGCTGTTTCTTGTTTTCTCTCTTTTTATAGAAATCTGGTAATTTTGGTGATCTAGAACTGGCAGATGTCCTCTGCATCTCTTCAGAGGAGATGTCCTCTGCATCTCTTCAGTGGACACCTCGTCATTTCCCACCTGTATGTTTCACATGGGTCTTTCAGCAAAGAAACACACTTTTCCAGTACCTGCATCAATGTAACATATGACTTGAGCCTAAGGCTGACACACATTCAAATGATGTATGAATTGATTTTAGGACTCAATAATTTTATAAGTAGCTGGCCAGATGCTTAGAAAGCTGACGTGATTTTAATCTGTGTGTTTTAAAGTATTGCATTTTTTCTTTATTTTATGGATTTATATTTTTGTAAACTGCTTTGAGGTTGTTGGTTGTTGTTTTTTACAATCAAGCGGTATACACATTTTATGAAAAAATAAATTTTCCAGAAGGCTTTGAAAGTGGGTTTTGTTGATTTTGAAATGTACAATATATAAATTATTGTAGCATAAATAAAAAATGCATCTGTACATGCATACTGTAGTATGAATTATAGTCAAGTCTAGCTCCAGTTCTTTGGAAATGCTGGTTTAAATTTTCTTTTCTTTTTGTCTTTTGGTGAATTCTTACCTGGATACACCCAGTCAATGCCATTCAACACCACACCCAAGCATGGGAAATTCTTCTACCCTGTGATGTTTACTTTACTGAATTGTACTGCCTCTGTTGCCTAATTATAAATCCCTCTAGAACAATGGAGTGTCCTTTGAAAAAACAACAACATAGCTCTGCAGATCAAACAGTTCCCCATAAATTCACAATTTAAAACCTAACATGCAAGTACAGATGTTTGTGGCAGGAAGGACAAAGGGGAAGAGAATGAATAGGAAGGATGGGCCTAGCAAAAATGTCTTTGAAAAATGAAATGGCTTTTCAGGCTACTGCAGTCTCCCCTGCCTCATTAGCCTGGGGGGTTTCTTCTCTAGGCAAACATTGGTTTATGACAGTGAAATAAAACACAAGGGCATGTTTGATTTTGACATCAGTCATAGTATTCACTAGGCACTTTTTCACATGACTAGTAAAGTCTGCATGCAATTCTATACCCTATCAGGGGCCATTGTTTACCCACTAAAGTTCCAAGTTGATTGCTAAAAGATTGCAGCTTGGAGGTAGAAACACACCCACACACCAAAAAACCTACTTTCTTCTCGGACAGTGAGTGATGTGGTACTATTGAAATATTGAATGAGTGCTTCTCTGTCTGTAAGAACCATATTCTATTCCATTGTATTTTCTACCAGACCACATATCTATATCTAGTGATATGGAAAGTTGTGTTCTCCAAAGCCAAGAAGAAGAAGAAGAAGAAGAAGAAGAAGAAGAAGAAGAAGAAGAAGAGGAGGAGTTTGGATTTGATATCCCACCTTTCACTCCCTTTAAGGAGTCTCAAAGCGGCTAACACTCTCCTTTCCCTTCCTCCCCCACAACAAACTCTGTGAGGTGAGTGGGGCTGAGAGACTCCAAAGAAGTGTGACTAGCCCAAGGTCACCCAGTAGCTGCATGTGGAGGAGCGGAGACGTGAACCCGGTTCCCCAGATTACGGATCTACTGCTCTTAACCACTACACCACACTGTGTGTGCATGTCCCTATGGTTATCTTCATTATATATGAAATCTTGCATCAGATGTGAATTGCAACATTGGTAATGTTTATAACCCATTCTAGTATAATACTTATTCATGTCAACCAGTCTGGTTTCCTGCAGATGTTTGGGACTACAACTCCAATCAGACCTAGTCAGAAGTCCGGTGGTCAGTCTAATAACATCTGGAAGGCAGTTGGTTGGGAATGACTGAAGTAAACAACCCACTTTGCATTATTCAGTGATTTGAGAAAGAGGAAAGAATGTGGGGAAGGATGTGATTGAGATTATGCCTGCTAGCAACTTCCATGCAGTAAAGAACTTCCCCCCAAACTGGCACATTTCATATGTTTTGGAATTCAGCTCCCATCAGTGTGTGTAAACACATAGACTCCATGTACTTTGGGTCTTTAAATGCATTGAGCAACCTTCCTCCAACAGGTGCCCTCTACATGTTGTGGACTTCATAATTGGCAATACACGCTGGAGGTGATGGACTTTGAAGGACTCAAGTTGGAATGAGTGGGCCTGTCTTCAATCATCCCCTTCCAAGCACTGACTGAACACCTGAACATGACTCAGTTCAGAGTGTATCACTTGTTTGAGGAGACATACACTTCTTCCAATGTGCAGAATCATTTTGTGTATCAGGACTGAAGGGAGCACAGCATCTGATGATCTAATGTTAGCTTATTGTGCCCCTGAGCACCTGTAGTTTTGGGGACTTATTTTCTTTCTGTGTGATGCCTTGCATAACCCCAAGAAGAACACAAAGGAAATACTAGATGTGCTTTCAGCAATTTCCCTTCCTTTGCAGTAGCAGTAGAAAAAATAACAACAGTCAGGGCTGGTGTGATATGCTAATAATAATCAAGTGCAGTTGTGCACCAGTGTGTGGTGAGATGGACCAGACAATTAAAATATAAGTCCCAAACCACAGGAGTCTTGAAAATGCCCATCCTAGGAATTGTAGGGTTTTTGGTTTTTTTGTTTAACTTAAGGGTGCTGTGAGTTCTTAGGAGATTCTTATTCTCCTCAGAAAGTTACACAGAGTTCCCTGAGAAGAGGGATTGATTGCTAAACCACTCTGAGAATTGTAGCTCTGTGAGGGGAAACAGGAGTCATCTAACAATTCTCAGAATCCTTAGGAAACTTCAGTTTCCAAAATTCTTTGGCTGAAGCCATGAGTGTTTACAGTGGTATAATACTGTTTTAAATGTATAGTGCAGATGGGGCCTAAACCAAACACATTTTTCCATTATTCTGCTAGAGCAGGGGTATATTATATACATGAGCTGAAGTCCTGGGTTATCTCTTAGGAAAACCACTATATTATATTTTTATGTCCACTTGTGTGCATTTATTTAAACCCCTGCTTCATCACTAGTTTAACTTACGCTTTAAATTTTGAAGCATGTTAAACTAGTGATGAAATAGTGGTTTTCATATAAAATGCCCGAGAAGGCATAGCATTATTTTAAAGTAGTGTTACACTATTGCACAGTTAGACTAACACATATCTTTTTTTTTTTTTTTTCTTTTTTTTCAATTCAGGACGTTTACTTTTTGTGAATTAACATTTCACCACAAACAGGTACAGGATGAGGTATCCAAGAAGAAGGAAAAGAAAAGAAAAACCTTTGGTATAAAATGTACAGCTTCTTCCTTTTTTTTCCCTTTTCATTTTCTCGTTTACAGGCCAAAAAAGCGACTTTGGTTTTCTCTCTTTTTAAGTTAGCTCGGTCGACAAACAAAGAAGAAACATTCAGTTTATTAATATATAGTAATGCACTGCTTTGATTAAAAACATGACCACGTCACTCAGCTTACACCGGCCAGGGAGCGGGGAGGGGAGGGGAGAAGAAGAAAGGGCTTGTGGGAAATGTATCAGCGTTTGTTAGGTTGCCATCTTTTTCCTTCCTTCAGACAAACTTCTATTTTTTTTTATAAATATTTATTGAAATTTTTTTAGAATACAAAATGCAAAAATAATAAACAATATAACATGGATCATAACACATTTTTCAGAACTTCTTTGGACTCCCTCGCGTCTCCCACTCCCACTTACATCGTTATCAATTTTTTCCAGCAATTTATCATCTTGTTTATATTCTTAAATTTTGTTCAGTTAATTTAATCTATTCTCCACAAATTTTATGTTTCCCTCAATCTCGCTTATCGTCAAATTCAATCTAATTCAGTGGTAGGCGATTATTTATGATCTAGCATCCTTCTTAGCATTCGACCAAATTACAATACTTTTGTAGATAAATCTTGAATTTCTTCCAATCTTCTTCAACCCTCTCTTCTCCCAGGTCTCGGATTCTGCCAGTCATCTCGGCCAGTTGCATATAGTCCATCAGCTGCATCTGCCATTCTTCCAGTGTGGGTAGATCTTGAGTTTTCCAGCTCTTGGCAATGAGTATCCTTGCTGCCGTTGTTGCATACATAAAAAATGTTCGGTCCTTCTTTAACACCTTCTGGCCGACAATGCCCAGAAGGAAGGCCTCTGGTTTCTTAGTAAAGGTATACTTAAATACCTTTTTCAACTCATTATAAATCATTTCCCAGAAGGCCTTCACTCTAGGGCAAGTCCACCAGAGGTGAAAGAATGTTCCTTCATGTTCTTTACATTTCCAACATTTATTATCAGACAAATGGTATATTTTGGCAAGTTAGACTAACACATATCTTTTTGGGGTCAGGGTGATATTCTACTTGGCAGAAGGTCTAAGTAACCGAGGTGGTAGTAATATTAAGAAATACGAAATGTTCTTAGCTAGCTTTCTCAAAGTCATGCTCCTACACATTTTATTTTATTACCTGTTAGATTAGGAGGTTAGACTGCTAAGGAATGGCATGTAGGTTTAGGCAAGTACCCAGAAGTATGGGAAAATTAGGCCACAGTGATGTGAAAAGCACATGTCCAAGGCTGTAATTTCTGATTTATATATGACATTTATCTGTCAGCTATCACTGAGTTCCTATACCATAGTAAATATTTATTACACATGCAAACGTATAGAATAACTATTAACAGGAGAGAAAACCGCACTTAATGGACAAGATGAAATTGATTTGTTTTGCTTTACCTTGTTCTCTCATTTTACGTACTTTCTTTTCTGCTTTTTAAATCAAGATGGGAATGGTTTCATTTATTATATGGCAGGATGGAGGCAATCCAGGGCAGCTTTATTCATTCAAAGATGTTCTATCCATCATCAATAGTGAGGGTTCTGTTGTCAACCAATTAAAGAATTTGGGTTGATTACCCATCTCCTTTTTAAAGGAAATTAATCAATTAAATTTGAATAATTGTACATCTTATGTTACCCAGTCTTTAGCATAAGTGTCTTTTTGAAATGTTAGGGAAAGTATGCATGTGAACTAAGGGCATCTTAGAATGTGTCCCAGAAAACTTTGCAGTATGCAGAAGTTCCACAGCAAAGGATTCTGGGACACATTCAAACTTGCTTTGCTCAGCCAACAAACTTTTCATCTCATTCCATGCAGGCTTATGCCACAAAGTTTTGTTTCTAGTTTTTAAGGTGCTACTGGACTTTTTATTGTTTTAATAAACCAGCTAGGCCACAAGGAGCTGCAACACTTCTTGTCTTTAACCTTTTCATCCTGGCATAGTTTTCTTTCTCCCATCCCCCCCTCCTCCTTGGCTTTTATATGGTCCTGCTCCTCAGTGATTAGTTGTTTACTTTAGCTGCAGCTATGTTGAATACCTATTATTTCACTTATCCTCTCCATCTGTTCAGCAAGCATTAGCAATTTTCAGCCTTATCTTCCAAACTATCTCTAAAAGCAGGCTGGCCAAGGGTTCCCTACAGGGATTTGCAAAACTTTCTCATTTAATCCATATATGCTATTTCTAATGTCTGCTTTTTATTTGTATTCTTCTATCATAGTAAATAACAACAATACATTAACACTTCTGTAACTGTGAGTGTGTGTGAAAGCAGGAGGGGAGGGGAGGGCAGGAAAGCAAAAATTTAAGGAAGCCTGGCTGGTAAGATATTTATTAGCACTCTTTATGTTCTTTATTCTGTTCTTTATATTTGTCTCATATATATATATATATATATATATATATATATATATATATACACATATCTGTTCTTTATTGTCTGTCTGGTAACAATTTTGTGCAGATTTTAGCACCATAAACTTACCTATTGAATTTAATGGTAATTACTTTTTTTAAAAAAGCAAAAATGAAATGGTATTACCAGTGCTCACAGTAGTATTTATGTGTGCATTGCACATATATTATCTTTTGTCTATCATCTTCTTACATTTTATCAGATTAGTACTCTGTAGGGACACATTCTGTTATAAATTTTAATTACTGTGAAACTGGCCTGGCTATTGTAGCTTCTGGAAGATAATTGAATTTTAATTTTTAGTTTTAGTTTGCTGCCTCACAGAACTCGAACTCCTAGAATTGAAGGGTCAGCAACCCTTAGATTTAAGCAAGTTTTGAATGTCCACCATACAGCTTCTCCACCCCCTGCCCTATTGGCCCTTTTATTCTGTACAGTGGGTATTAGACTGTCTCCCTTATGCTTAGAATAAAAGGACCATCTTGGAAGGGGAGGTTATTTTAGGGGTGTTGCCTTCATCCCCAAGGAGGGGAGGTAGCAAGCAGCTGTCCTTCTCTTGGCTGAGGTGGGGTGGATAGTTGCTCTGTTTGCTCTCCCTGTGAGTGCAATTTTTACCTATGTTTAAACAGAACTTCTAGCTGTTGTAACAAAGTGACGGTAGCACAAGCACTTTCCTGGCTGTCTTGCTAAAAATACTTTGCTCTGAAAAATGACCCTGTTGGCCCTTTTCTCAGAGTCCCTGGCAGGAGAGGTTGGGTGTCAGTTTGCCAGATGCCCATGAGCTTGCTCCTGAGACAAGAGCTCAAATTTACCTCACAACTAGACCTGCACTGGTCTCTCCCCAATGGGGAACGAAGTAGCATTGTGCTTCCTTCACTGTCCCTCCAACATCCAGCTTTGTGGAAATGAGATGGCAAGAGCGGAGGTGAACTGTAGTTTCCTTCCTGTATTTCAATAGACATGTACTTTTTCTTGCCCACAAATAAGACTGATCACTCTTAGTGATCAGAAATACATCACTTGCAAATGTTATGGTGAACTGATGCAGGTTTTACAATTGAATTCCAATTGAATATGACATTTACTGACAAAAATGCCCCCAATGTGGGCAAACTTGTCCATTACGTTAACTGCAAGTGGACTGTAGTTACAACATGAGTAATGTAAGTAGACCCTGGTTTCTTTTTCTTTTGTATCTCCCTCCTTTTTTGTTTTTTCAAAGAGCTTTATAGACATGAATTGCTTTAATTACTCTTTTGTTATTACCTCATTCTGCAAGCAATGGAAAGTTGGCCAACACTTCCTGCTGATTTCAAAAACTTTATTATTGGAGTGCCCAGCTCTGCATAGTTTGGGCTTGCTTTTCAATGAGATTGCCAAGCATATTCAGTAGCTGGAAACCAGGGCTGAGGTATCTTATGCTGGGCATCCAAGTTTACACAGTTGGGAGATTTTTCTGCCCAGGCAGGCAGGCAGGGGTGGGGGTGGGGGCAAGGACCTAAGTGACTGGCCCAAGGCCACCATTCCGGTGCCAGCATTTGATCTCAGGCTAGTGGGATATAGTAACTTCACTAATCCATTCTAATTAGTGCAAAAGCCATTGCAAAGCATTGTGAATGGCAAGTGAGTGAACTAAACGAATACAATTCCATTTCAAAGACAAAGGCCTATGATTCATAAAAAGAAATAGCCCAGTTTTTAATTATTCATTGCACTCCACTCCATTATTTGCATTTGGGGAGGGCATAAGTTGGGTATTTCATCTTACAAGGTTTTAGATTTTGTATATTTAAAAGATTCTCAGCCCTAAAAAAAAAAAAAAAAGAGGGGGGCTTTTACTTTACATAGGCAAATCCTTAAACAACTCTTTGGTTCATCATATTGCATAGGCTTTGCAGAATCAAATGCTACCAATGTGATTCAGATTAAAATATTTAGGAATTTGGATTGTTGTGAAATGAAATTGCTATTTATTACCACTTATAATTGTATGATCAATGTACAACTATGAGACCTGCGGCTATGCTTGTGACACACTTCATATGCCTATGTGGCTTTTATAGTACTGTTTATAATACTACAGAATCTATTAAGAATGTGCCTTGAGCAGGCTTTGACCTGTGGCTCTAGAGGTTCAAAATATTTAACCACAGGTGATATAATTTGCTTGTTCCAATCCATGTCCCCCCACCCCCATATTTAGATTGTTTGAACATGATTTATTATAATAACACAGAACATGCCAGCGAACTTCTGAAGAATGGCTCATTTTTGCCTTAACTGAGAAGCTGCACTATTCAGCAAGAATACTTGTTGGAGCATATCTTTATCATATGGAGCGTGTAATATGGATTGCTGAAGCGCTAGGACCAAAAAAGTGCAGAAAAATGTAAGGTTGGAACCGCACAATGGCTGACTATTAGCCAAGCCCTTAATCTGTTTCAAGAACCATTATTCACACTTGATTTCATGAAACATTTTCCTGCACTTTTTTTTGGTCCTAATGTAGTGATAATCTCAGGACACTATAAATAGTATCCCTAGCTAGATAGAGAACTAGCTGTTGTGTGTGCAGAACCTTTTCTGAGTCAACAGATGGTATGGTGTGCATGGACCTCATTTTTTAATGGCTAAACTCTAAGCAGCCATTGGTCAGGAGAGAGAAGCTATGGGAGATGTTATGCATGTATATCTCTTGAAGATACTGGTCAATTTTAGATGTAGGAACATAAGCTTGAAAAATGGAAAAGCAATGCAGACACATGCAAAGAGCTTCTACAAGTACAAGACGTGCCCTTTTGACAATGTTGCCCTCCACAAACTGCAAGATGAACAGAGGTGGAACTAGTGCTCACTAGTGTTAACTAGGGATGGGGTAACCTATGGTCATCCAGATGTTGATGAACTACAGCTCCCAACATCCTTGACTATTGGCCATGCTGATTGGGGCTGATGGGAGTTGAAGTCCAGCAACAACTGGAGGACCACAGAGGTTGCTGTGGAACCCTAACACATGAAAAGGGCTAAATTCTAAATAATAAGGAAGAACAGTTAATTGTCATTGTCTTAAATAATAATGAAATAGATTCATTTTCTTTGCTGTATTCTATATGTCAATACTTCAGCTGAAGAGACCTCTTCATCCAATGAAATGCAAAGTGTGTGAAGCTATTATCTAGGTTCCTAACAGGCAAAACATTGGCGATGCAGATAGATCAATATAAACTATAAATGACAGTAGCTTCAAGCTCTGTGCACTGGCTAAGTAAAGACAGTGGCTGGGTGACTCAAAAAAGAAAGAACTGCCTCATTTGGTGCTTATTATTATGGCTCATTAGAAAAACTTCCCTATCAGCTTAATCAGTGTATTAGCACAACTGTGCCTTCACCTCTTTCTGCTTTCCCACTGTTACAAAGCTTCAGCGCTTTTAGGTACATACAATCACTGGACAGGGTAAGGAAGGCAAATTGTGTGTGAGGGAGAGAAAGAGAAAAAAAAACTGGGGGGAATAAGTCATGTTAGATGCTGAACAAGACTTATTTTTATGTACATAAGCAGAATTTGTTGCCAGTAGATTGTGGGGGCATATGTAATGTACTGGGCCCAGAAAATCATGTTGGTACATCATAGCTCAGAGTTTTCCCTGTTAGCATGAACTAGATTTGTTTATTTCCATCGGAAAGTTGACTTAAATGTGCATCTATACATACAGATTTGCATATGCAAACTTTAATAACATTTGGGCCATGGGCCTGTGCCCCTGTCAGGAGGAGGAGGGAGGAGGACAGGTGACCACATTTATGCATGCAAATTACAGTAATGTACCGTACATATATCCATTCCTATTTCATCTCTACTTCTCCTTTACATTTGCAGGTGTGGCAGTGGATGTGCTGAACCATTGTCTCAGCTCAGTAATGGACTGGATGAGAACCAACAAACTGAAGCTCAATCCAGATGAGACTGACACACTGTTAGTGGGTGGTTCCCTAGACTGGCTGGCTGGGAGGTGGCCTCCTCTTGATGGGGTTACACTCCCTCTGAAGGAGCAGGTACACAGCTTTGGTGTACTTCTGGAGCCATTGCTGCCGTTTGAGGCTCAGGTGGCCTCAGTGGCCCAGAGGGACTTCCATCGGCCCAGCTGTGCCCCTGTCTGGACAGGGATAGTTTAACTTCTGTAAAAGTTAAACTCTGGGAGGCTCTGGGAACCTCTAGGTTAGATTACTGCAACACATTCTACATGGGGCTGCCTCTGAATACAGTTTGGGAACCAGCTGGTGCAAAATTTGGCAGCTCACCAGGGCAAGATGGCTTGAGACTTGCTTCTATTCCAAACTTGACCTAGCAACCCAGCAGAAGTTATACTGTCAAAAACGTGTGGTGCAAGTCAAACTCTCTCTTCTTTTTTTAAGGCTTGTTTCCTCTCTTCCAGGTTTGGGTTATGCACAGTACTGGTGACTGTGTGTTGTAGCTCCGCATTGATAAACTAAATTCCTGGTTTCGGATTATAGCAGATTCAACACTGCAAGGCAACTAGCATGGTTGTTGAACTGTGATGACTTTTCTGAGATGGCTTTTTGTATTACATCTGTTTGTTGGGTTCTGCTTACCTGAGGCAAAAAGCAGCTGTTCTGTTTAATACAAAGGAAGATTTCAGCAAAGGAAGTTTTTTAGATCTCCAGAAAGTAATTTGAATGTGTGTACATAGGGGGTTCGAATCCCTGCGGCGGGGTGCGCTCCCGCTGCTCGGTCCCAGCGCCTGCCAACCTTGCAGTTCGAAAGCACCTCCGGGTGCAAGTAGATAAATAGGGACCGCTTACCAGCGGGAAGGTAAACGGCGTTTCCGTGTGCGGCTCTGGCTCGCCAGAGCAGCGATGTCACGCTGGCCACGTGACCCGGAAGTGTCTCAGGGCAGCGCTGGCCCCTGGCCTCTTAAGTGAGATGGGCGCACAACCCCAGAGTCTGTCAAGACTGGCCCGTACGGGCAGGGGTACCTTTACCTTTACCTTTTACATAGGGGGTGGGCATGATAAATCCTTTTTTAGTTGGAAGTACTGTAGACTGCAGAGAGGCAGAGATGACAACAGCATGAATAGTAGTGGAACTCACAATTTCATTATTGACCAGTTTGAAAATAGTAGTAGTAGTAGTAGTAGTAGTAATAATAATAATAATAATAATAATAATATCAATTTCAGATATTCAGCCCGCATAATCTTCATTCATAAGCAGACAAACCAGACTTTATGTGCCATACTGATGGAAGGGCCATAGCTCAAGGGTAGAGAAGATGCTTTTGCATGAAGAAAGTGCCGGATTTACCCCCTGGCATCTGCAGATGGGACTGGGAAATACTGGAAATTCTGAAAAATGGAGAGCCTACTGCAAATCAGTGAAGACAATACTGAGTTGGATAGAACAATGGTCTGACTTGGTTTAAGGCAGTTTCCTATGTTCCTTCCTTCCTTCCTATCACCAGGAACAAACACTTTTTTAAAAAAGACAATAGAAAAATGCAATAAAAAGGAAAGAACCAAGAAAATTTCAATGGGCTAAGGAATAGGACCAACTATGGACAATCCATCTTTTTGGTGAAGCCCTTTCTTAACCTCCAGCCTTCATTCCCAACTACATAAAAGTCAAGTGGGATTCAAATTTTGTTTTTGGTATACAGCTCCAACATTTAAATACTGCTACCACAATGCTGCCTTCACTGTTTGATGATTACATCCGTCTTCAGCCTTAGATAATAAAAGACCTGCAACATCACCAGTGGCGTAGCGTGGGGGGTGCAGGGGGTGCCAGCCACACCGGGCGCAACATTTTGGGGGGCGCACTCGCAGCTCTCTGCCCCTACCTGGTTCACACACTCTCTCTCACAGTGCTGGCTATGCGAATCCGAGCTGCCGGGTCGCCGCCCACTGTGCGGAGCGGAGAGAGAGCGAGGGAGGGACTATCTGGGGGAGGGACAGTGCAGCAAGCTTCGGGCCGCGCAGGGCTCTTCCGACGGCGCCGAGCCCTTCGCGGAGGCTGCGTCGCCCGTACTTCAGAAAGCGGTGCGTGAAGTCTCCCCGCAGCGGCCAGCCGGCCCCGGAGCACGTGCAGAGCGCCGATTCCCACTGGGCTATCCAGGCCGGCCGTCCAGTCGGCGACAGCGCCGGCGCCACGCTCCTTCCTCCCCGCGAGCGCCCTGTCGAGGGAGGCTGGTCCTCCGAGCCAGGCATGGCCGAGCGCGCCTGCCCGCCTCCTCCCGCCCATCGGGGGAGGGACTCAGGACTGGGAGCCACCCCGGGCGGAGGTGGAGTCGCGCAGGGGAAAGGCCGCCCGCGCTCTCCGCGGCCCTCTGCACATGCTCGCGGGCGCCGCGGCCTCACTCCTCCGACAAAAACCAGATCCAGGGAAGGAAGCCCCGCGCAGCTGAGAAAGAGGCTCCGCGAGCATGTGCAGAGCGCCCGCCTGCCCGCCGGGACTGCGCGAGAGAGCCAACGGGCAGCGGGGGGGGGGGGGCAAGAGTCGCCCGGGCTCCCCGCTTCCTTCTGGAGGGGAGATGGCGCTTGCCCAACCCAAGGCAAAGTGGAGGAAGAAAGTCTCTTCCCGGCTTCGTCCCCTTCCCAATATTCAATTTTTGAAACCTATGTCTAGGGCGGGTATAGCAGCGAAGAGCTTGGCCGCTCCTTCAAGGGGGCCGGAATCTGGAGACTGCAGGCGAAGCCTCCCCAATGCCCAAAGGGCGAGGCTGATTTTAGTACTATAAAAATCCAAGGCTCCTAGCCCACCCTCCGCTCTCCGTTTTTAATGGCCCGATGCCTGTAAGCCGCCCTTTGATGGACTTTGAAACCCTCAAAGGGGGCGAGGGAGCAATATTTCCAATCAATCAACAGCCCACCTGAAAAGGAGGGGGGGAATAATCTGCCTCCCTCCCGCGATGGGAGAACTGGGAAAGGTTCCTTCTGCTTTAACTGAATTAGATTATAATGGGGGGGGGGTGTTGTCCCTCGCAGAAGGCGGCCTTCCTCCTTTCGCTAAAACAAAGCCATGAGGTTCCAGATTGTCTGGATAGCCAACACTGCGATCCTAGAATATATGTAAGTGGTACAAGGTGTTCCCACAATTGCAGAGGAGTGTCCCGGCTGGAGAGTGACAGACGCAAGTCCCGCGAGCCTCAGGAAACAAATCAAGTCAATAAGAACCAGGGAAGCAGGGCAAGGAGTCTCCCTTAGGCGTAAAGAGAGGATTAGAATAAAAGCCTTTACAACAATGAAGGCTATGAATGAGGTGGGGCGAAACACAAGGAAATGCTGATGGGCGACCTTGCCTAAGAACCTGAGCCTGGCCCCATCAGGGCTGGATGACCCTCAGGTGTTCTGTGTGGGAGCTGTTTTGGAAGACACTAAAATGCGTACATTAGATGCACTAGCACTGAGCTACAGCCCATGTCCAATTGGAGGATATAAATATAAATTCTGTAATTATAAATGAATGGATCTCCTTGTGCTTCCTCTTGGGTCGCAGAGCAGCTCACTTTCTGGTCAGTCATGTCTCCTGTCAACTGGGGACCTGCCATTTTGGATTTTACACCTCTGTGTATCAGAATGCCAATTCCAGCAGGAACAATTTGCAGCAAGGAAATAAAAAGGTAAAGGGACCCCTGACCATTAGGTCCAGTCATGGCCGACTCTGGGGTTGCGGCGCTCATCTCGCTTTATTGGCCGAGGGAGCCGGCGTACAGCTTCCGGGTCATGTGGCCACCATGACTAAGCCGCTTCTGGCGAACCAGAGCAGCGCATGGAAACGCCGTTTACCTTCCCGCCTATTTACCTATTTATCTACTTGCACTTGACGTGCTTTCAAACTGCTAGGTTGACAGAAGCAAGGACAGAGCAACGGGAGCTCACCCTGTCGCGGGGATTCGAACCACTGACCTTCTGATCGGCAAGTCCTAGGCCCTGTGGTTTAAGCCACAGCACCACCTGTGTCCCAGCAAGGAAATAGTGGGCAAATAAAGGATTCTGCTCCCCCCCCCTATGCCTCTGCTCCCGACATCACCACCACTCCATGAAATGCAGCTTTCCTGATCTGTAGGGGTCTGTTGGGTGCCTGAGTCATATTTGCTGTCTGAAATAAAGCTTATCTTCTGGTTCTTATAGCCTGCATTTTGCAAGGCCATTTGTGTTCATTCTTAATCAGATGCACAGGGAAATAAACATGAAACAGTTTATTATTCTACCCAAATATCAGTAAGACGGGCCAAAAATAAGTTATAGATGGTGTCAAATGAGAACAATAATCAAACAAATCTCAAGGTGGCATGAATGCAACCAGTGGCGTAGTGTGGGGGGTGCAGGGGGGGCCGGCCGCAGCATCTGGGGGTTAGGGTTAGGGGGCGCAAATCCACGAGTTAGGGGGCGCAAATTACTTGCCTTGCCCCGGGTGCTGACAACCCACGCTTTGCCACTGAACATCACTGGTTTGCAAAATAAGACTGGAAGGGAGGTTGTTTTCAGAAGAGTCAAATGCTCTTAACTCTATGGTTTGGCCAAGTTCCAAACTCAGTAAATATATTCAGCCTGATCCCAAATTAATTCCCTTTGTTTCAGATAGATAATGTGCTTTAAGCAGGGAAACAAATAAGGAGTTAGCAAAAATATACTTCTGGTAATTAATTGGTGCTTTGATATGCAGGGGTTATCAATAATGCCACAAGGGAATATTGCTTCCAAGGCTGGAGCAAAAGTACTTCACTCCCTCACAGATGAGAAAGAATTAACCTGCAGTTAGAAGGTTACCAGATGATTAATACCATTCCCTAAGTGACAATATCATGTCCTTTTCTATTGCCTGACAATTGCAGGGGCTCATCCACCTGTTTGCAACCTTAAGATTCCCCCTCATGGAACAGCTGCAAAGGAATACCTATAAATAAAATATGCTGACTTTCAGTGTGAAGTCTGAAAGCAGATTAGGTTGAAGAATAGTAACTTTTTGGTGGAAGGCTGGGCTGGGAGATTTAAAAATCCCACCCACTGTTTACTAAATGTTGCTGTTTTTTATGTTGGATTTTGTTTAGGCCCAAGGTATTGCTACTTTATTCATGTTTGGGAAAAATCATGGTCACTTTGCTTTCAAAGGAAAAGCAGTCATGGGAGGAACCAAACTTCTGGTGCTGAAAATCCTGCTTAAAAAATCACCTTCCCATTGGCCACACACTTCTTGAAGATTCTGTTTATGGCAAACAACTCATTCAGAAGCTATTACTGTTGTTGTTATTATTTCATCTCTCCCCCCTCCCCCCTTCACCATAAGGCAAAAACAGTATAAAACAAATTACAGTAGACAGGAAAGAGTGGACCCTAAAAATACACCTCAGATGTCAAAGGCCAGGCAGTGAGTTATGTGTTTAGCAAAGACAGAAAGTGACACAAAAAATGCCCTCTCCTGAGTGGCCTCCACCCCAAACTTCTCAGGGTGGTGGGACTGTGAAGAGGGTTCCCTCTGGTAATCTAACACCTGAGATGATCTCTAGGAAAGCAAGCTGTCTTTCACATATCTAGGGCTTAAGTTGTGCAGGGGTAGGAAAACTTATTGATTCTGCAATAGCCTACATCTGTTTTCAAATGGAAACACTATGGAGTAATGCAGATGCTGCAAAATGACCATTTATTTTCAGAATGAAATCGTTTTTCAATAAGCACTTTTCAGCTGTAGAAAATGTGCAATAGATGTAGATTGCATGCAAACTATGTAGGAATAGAAGTGCTCAGTCTCCACTGATTCCAGAATAAAATGCCATGTGTATGCAGCCTTGGTCTGAAATGTTAATCTTCACTGTGATAGGAAAGGAATACCACCAAATAGTTCAGGGTAAAGCACATGGTTTGCATGCAAAAAGTCCCAAGTTCAACCCCTGGCATTTGCACTTATACAGGATGGCATAACAGTGTCTCTGAATCAGAAACAAGACTGGGCTAAATGGGCAAATTGCCTGTCCTGGTACAGGACAGCTTCCTGTGTTCCAAATATTTCATGTGTACAGATGCCAACTCAGCCATCACAATATGAGGATTTTTAATAAGCCCGACACAGATAAAATTAATGGCTGTGAATTAATTTGTTGCAGAGTAAACATTATTTTTTGACATTCCAGAATGCGCTGCTAAAAAGATCATAAAACCAGGGTTCCTTTGTACTGCCACTCAAAGTAGGTTAAAGCATCGGTGAACTGCCAAATTAACACTGGCTATTACCAAATGTAATCAGTTTTCAAGAACAAACAATGAGCCTTGAGTATTGCTGTGAGTGAGCCCAGCCAAAGACCATGCAGGCATTTTGAAACGGCAGAACAATTTTGAGGTTAGTTAGCCCTTAAATACATTTTCTCTTGCTTGTCATTCAACACAGCCATCTCGGCAGTATCAGTGTAACAGAATACTGCTGATTTGTGTCATCTAAAATATGTCTGGGGGGACGGAAGGATGTCACGTTCCTCACACATAGTCTTAAAAAAAGAATGGTGCTAACATCTTGCAGGGTTTCTGTGAATTTTTCTCTTTGTCTCTTGTGTTTAAGTCAAGCATCTAAAACTGGGAGGTATCATCAGCCAATAGTTACAGAGGACTAAATTTAAACCAGAGCTTGCAGGATATTTGCATACAAAGCAACAAACATCTGTGCTTCAGAGACTGGTCTTTCAAAACACATTTGTCCTTCTGCAGCTGAGACAGGGCACTCTTTTTGCTGGTGCATGTTCAGGAGCCAGGCAAGGCAGGCAACAGGTCAGTGTCTGCTAGAAGCTGCACAGAGTGAAGGACCAGAAGAAGAAACTTGCAAAAGATCAAAACAAACTTACATATGTGCACAAAACGTTTCTGTGGTTATGCAGAAAGTGGGTGTCACAAATCAGTGAGCTGTTGTGGCTCCTCTTAAAGTTCCCAGAGCCTGTTCCACACATTGGTACTGCCTGCTAGGCCCAATCTATATATTACACAATTACGTTACGCTTCGTAAAATCAGAATGGTGCCATATTTGTTTGCTATGGCCGTCTTCAAAAGTTCCTGAAAAAATGTTGGGGTTACAAGTGGATGTGTGTGTTTTTGGCATGTAAACCACACGCTTGGGAACAGTCGTCTGCCTCAAGTGAGATGCTGCAGTTAGCTCCCCCCACAACATTTCGGAAGGAAGTGGAAGCAGCTGGAAGACACCCAGGAAAAGTAAATGCACAATGGCTGCCATCCTCAAGCATTTTCTTTTCTTTTCCTTAACTGAAATGCAGCCATGCATATGAGTACTTATGCCAACTGACTGGAGCAGAAGAGGACTGGAGAGACTGTTTTAAAACCCCTTTCTTTGGGTCATTTTCCTGATTAAGATCACCTCCTTAGGCTGCTATTTGCCACATCAGAGGGGGAAAGAAGCAGGTCTCTAATCCTGCAAACTCAATCCTGGAAACCCAGTGGACTTATTTGTCAATGGCTGTGTGCATCTGAACACCAGTTGCTGGGAGTTGCAGTTAGAGAGGGTTCTGCTTGCTGGCTTCCCATGGGTATCTGATTGGCCATAGTGACCACAGGATGCTGGACTATGTGGGCCATTGGCTTGATGCAGCAGAGCACTGCAAATTTGGTGAGCATCCCCTCAATACCTTCATCCAAGTCATTTATAAATATGTTGAACAACAATGGCCCAGGACAGAACCCTGTGGCACCCCATTTGCCCCTTTTTTCCCAGGATGACAAGGAGCCATTAGTGACCACTCTTGGGTTCTGTTGGTCAACCAGGAACAAATCCATCTAACAGTTATCTTGTCTAACCCACAGTTTACCAACTTTGGTGAAGCAACTGCTTTTGATCCAGAAGGCAGCAAAGGGCTGAACTAGACATGATGGCGGGAGACCAGGTGTTGAATCAAGTTTGTAGCCCAAGAGGGGCATGTGAGTATGTGCCCCCCCACCCCACAAAGGGAATGTGGCCTTGCTATAGGAAATCAGCCAGGTAAGGTCCTTCCACGTCCCATCTAGTGGAGCTCTAAGGATGCAATCATCTTATACCGGACAATATGACATAAACAGCTTTTGCACTGTACATGAACAATTTGGGTAATAGCCGCATCTATTGTCATCTGTAGCAACTTATGTATTTATTATCCAGAAAAAGCTGTTATCCACAGGAACCATGTCTAGTATATAAGTGGACAGACTGAATTATATTTTCATCTGGTGAACTCTTGGGAAAGTAAATTGCAACAGCTGTGGGAATTGCAAAACAAATCATTTCCTTCATATAATCTTAAGCATCCTCTTGTCTGAGTAAGACAGTGGCTGCAGTTAGGATTAAAAAAATGGAAGCACAACACACATCAAAGTTTATGCTAAAAAAAAAGTTTGAAGCCTTTCAAACATATACCCATATAGCATTTTTCCCCCCTTCCCTCTAACGCAGTATTGATTTGTTGGTCTTATAGTCAATAACAATTCAGAGTCTTGGCAAAACAAGTGCACATTTTCCATCATCTCTGAAGGAATGCTGAAATTGCATTTTCTCACTAGTTTTTTAAGCAACATTAAAACCTTTTCATTTTAAAGATATAAACAAGCTCATATAAGAATGGACATAAGTTTTAGTTGCACATATTGATGTGCTTGGCTGATGCAAGAGCTTGTCTCTGCTACAGCACAGGGTAACTATGGTTTAACTGTGAAGGCCCTCCAGGGAAATGTAATTTTATGAGGGGCCAAGGGACTTCTGATTGAAGGCTGGCTCTGAGGTCACTGCATACTTTTTTGCAGGCATGCTACAAATGTCACAGAATCGTGTGGTACAATTTTTCTCAGAATGTATATTCGGAGTATACTCAGAACATTTCCCCGTGGAGGGAAAATAACTTTTATGCATATAAACATTAGCACCCAAAGGAAACGTGTTCTGCACAAGTTTTCTTTCTGTCATGCAACTTGTAGATACATGGGTTTTTCTTAAATGTGTGAGTGATTAAAGAGAGAGAGAGAGAGCATTAAGCCAGAGCTGTATTGTGCGATTCTATTTTGTCAATAAGTTGTCACAGACAAATCATAGAATCACAGAACAGTAGCATTGGAAGGGACCTCTAGGGCCTTCAAGTCCAATCCCTTGTGATGCAGGAATCACAGCTACGTCATAGATGATGATCCAAATGCAGCCACTTTTCATTTCATCTGCAACATACCACATCAAGAGCAACATACCACATCAAACATATTGGAGGACTTGTGGGGGCAGTAGGAGATTGTGAGGGACCATAGCAAGGGTCCTTACAGGTATGCACTTCCATTTATGGCACGATAGCAATGGAAGACATTGCTTGATTCCATATAATATCATCAAACTATTTTTTTCCCTTCTAATGCAAAAATAAAAAAATAAAAATCTGATGTTTTATCAGGAACAGTTCTTCAGTATTTTCATTTTTTCATATCTGTCTTGAGTAATTCCCCACATTTTGTGTGGCATTAACCTTGTGTGGTTTGAGCAACTTCCATTCCATTCCATTACAGACCTGTGCCCTGCAGCTGCATTTTCTTCAGAATAAAAGAGGCTCATTTAAGCACACTTTTAAAAAACAAAGTGTGAATGACCTAATGTGCCTCTTGGCCCTGAGTGTTTGACCTGAAGTTTCAAGGTCCTGAGACAAGCAAGGCAACCAAGCTGTTTTCCACGGGTTCCTGCTTCTCCCCAGTTCTCAAATGCAAGAATATGCTTTGTTGGTTCAGTATGTTTCCTTCAGATTCAATATATTATAATCTCTTTCTTCTGCATTGTCAAGTCCCATCCTTGAGTTCCTAGGATCCACTGCCTGAGCCTTAGGAGATTGGCTTTGACTGCTCCTGCTTGACAGTAAAGCTCAAGCGGCCTTTTTACTGTCTGTCTGTCTGTCTGTCTGTCTGTCTGTGATTATCGTGCCAGTTTCTTCTGCTTGCACATGATGGTTTCCTCTTTGTGATCAGCGAGATACCAGCCACTGGCAGTCCATGCAGGAGTGAGAATGGCAAAATCCATGCAGTCTAGTGATCTTGGGCCAGTCACTTTCTTTCACATGGTGGCTGTGAGGATAGAATAAGAGTGGGATGGGAGGAGCCCTCTCCCCAGAATGCATGATCCGGTTCATTTGCTGTCAACACAAAAGTGCCACTGCGCCAGTGGAGTGCAAAAACTGGCAGACTGTGCTTCAAACTGAGTGAATCAGTTGACCTTCTTTCCCACAAGCAGGGCACTAAGCCAGACGGTGTCATGGCTGCCAGGAGCAAAGGGGTCATTTAATCAGTTGTGACTTTGTCACAGTAGTTTAAGATGGCAAAGGAAGGTTATGTGGAAGGTAAGCTTCACCCCATTCCAATCTTTTTAGAAACTTGAAATGGTTCCTTGTTGCAGACTTGCCCTGCATTTCATGGAGACTGGGAAAAAGCAGTAAGTTTACCACAGGGATGTGGCTTGTCTGCATGTTACAGTCTGGCCCAGTGTACTTTGTGGATTGCTCATGTAAGCAGAATTGTACGTGATCTTCTGCTGTGCCATTCAGCAAAAAGAACAAGGACATACCATAGCAACCACAGCATCATAGGTGGAACATACAGCAATGTCTCTCTGAGGTAAAGCCGGCCTATTATTGGCTCACAGTGAATATCCAATGTGAATCCTTTGTCCCTAACACAATGATTAAAAGGGGTAGGTGGCTTGGCAACAAAAGGATGTTTCTGAAACATTAGTGTAAATGATTACTCAGCTTGGATCACATCCACTCCTCCTTGTTTTTTATTGAATCTTGAAACTCCATCTGATTAGGGAAGCAAGACGTAGGTAAGTGTTTGTGTGACTGGTGAGGCAATGAACATAGAACAGCAGCAAGTGATTACAAAATAACACATAGACACATGCATTTGTACACAGAGGTGCAAACTGGATGTGAAGTTGGGGGATCCATGATCAGTTCTCCTGTGTTGTTTTTAAGCAAGGTAAATGCAGTGAGAGGGTAATTTGAAACTGTTCTGTGGAGATGGCTTCAGTGTGTAATTTCCTCTGGTTTAACTTGTCCCATCAAATCTACTGTTTGCCATGTGGGGTAAAACATGCGAGTTATCTGTAACCCTCCCTAGCGCAAAATAAAAATAAAAATGCAGTATTGAGCAAGATGGGTTTTAAACTGGGACAAGGGCCAGAGAGAAGAGTTATCGCTGCTTCTCCAACAATATAATCCCAATGGCTGTATTCACTTTTTGAAAACAACAAGAACAACAACATGTGGAATGTGATGATGGCTCTCCTGCTGGCATGTCCAATCTATCTCAGGGCAATTTTTCAGACTTCTTGTTAATTTTGGTATGCAGATGTAAATTCCAATCTAGGAGCCAACGTGTTTGTGCAGTTCCAGCTAGCTGTACTTTAGTTTACCAACACATTGTCTTTCATACTTTGAAGCTGTTTATAGACAGAACCTCATATTCCTCCTAACTACACCAAGAGAAGACAGTGTCCAGTAGTTTCTGGGTTCTAATAAAAGTGGCATTCCAGGAATTATGGGAATGAAAGTAGTACCAAAACCACCCCACCATATATCTCTACTGTTATGAAAAAAACACCACAGAGGCTATAATTTCCTTCATGTTTTCCAGCTTAGTTTCGGTAAAAATCCACCATATGAGTCTTTCTTTTCTATTCTCTTTCCAATTGCTGATGAGTTAGGAACTCACAGCTACCAATTTAGAAAACCCCACCTTCTTGCAAATGATGAGTTCTCTGGCAGGACAATATCCAAGTCCTGGAAGGATACATGTGCATTAGTGAAAACCCTGACAGCTTTGAACTGCTCGAAAATGAGGAAGGGTGGTGACATGTCTTTCGGTAGCCCACAGGTTTCTAGCCAACTCTGCTCCTGGTTTTCTTTTGGACTAACGTATGTGAGGCAATCTGAACATCCTCAAGTCCTATGTGAATACCAAGTATCATGATGGCACTGGTAGCAGAAGAGGGAGGAGTAGTAGTAATAATACAAATGAATATTTTGAATTGACCTGGCAAGTGTTTACCTGAGGGCAGGCATTTTTTTAAAAAATCCCTTTGACTGAACATCAGGAAGTCCCCATTGCTCCAAGCAAGACATGCTCCCCTACTCTATTTGGAAAATGTAGCAGCAAGAAACCCCGTGTGATACCTGCTCAGACTGGAATACTTCTCTGGAACTTTTTAAAAGGATCACACACAAACACAGGCTGTGCTGCAGTCATCAGACTAACTCTTAAAGGAATTTGCTGGACTGCGGATTCTAAAGTGCCCTGTTCAGAGTCGTGATCTGTCCAGATTTGACCAAGGCCTTGTTCACACAATATACCGGTATTTAAAGCACTACGATACCACTTTAAACAGTAATAGCTTCCCCCATAGAATTCTGGGAGCTGTGGTTTATTCAGGGTCCTGAGAGTTTTTAGAAGGCCCCTATTCCTCTCCCTAAGGGACGTGGGTGGTGCTGTGGGTTAAACGACAGAGCCTAGGACTTGCCGATCAGAAGGTCAGCGGTTCGAATCCCCGCAACGGGGTGAGCTCCCGTTGTTTGGTCCCTGCTCCTGCCAACCTAGCAGTTCGAAAGCATGTCCAAGTGCAAGTAGATAAATAGGTACCGCTCTGGCGGGAAGGTAAACGGCGTTTCCATGTGCTGCTCTGGTTCGCCAGAAGCGGCTTAGTCATGCTGGCCACATGACCTGGAAGCTGTCTGCAGACAAACGCCGGCTCCCTCGGCCTATAGAGCGAGATGAGCGTGCAACCCCAGAGTTGGTCACGACTGGACCTAATGGTCAGGGGTCCCTTTACATTTACCTTATTCCTCTCCCAGAGCTATCAGAGTGGTTTAACAATTGATCCCTATTCAGAGGGAACACTGAGGATATTAGTTCTGTGATGGGAAGTCCAGCAGGTAAGTCTGTTTTGGAAGCCAAATTTGTCCCCCATCCCTACTGATACGAACATTTGTTCATTTGCCTTAAAAAAAGTATGGCACAAACAGCAAATGAATGATGCCCAGTATTGTAACACAGTTAAATTTTGTTTGGGTGTTTTATTGGCTATGACCAAGGTTGGGGGCAGGGGGAGAGAGAAGCATAAAAGAGACAAAGTGCTTATGAGACATCTTTATATAGTGCCATGAAACAAGCTTCATTCTGTGCACGCTTCATCACTTGCTTACTGTACATCATTGTGAATATTTATGCCCAGAAGTCTCCCTGGTATTTTGGGGTGGCCCCTTTCAAATTCTTTCATGCTTCAGCCATTAGATCAGGCGAAGCTGGTTGTAAGAATTCTCTGTCAGTCCTACAAAAGACAGTTTGTTTCCATACAAATAAATAAGTACACAGCAGGGGAGCTGTATTTTGGCTTCTCCAGTCCTCGTGCAGAAGCGCCTATGGTTGTGTGCAGTGACAGCTTTGCCTAGGGTTGAAGGAACAGCTGAAGATTTTTGATTGCTACAATACAAGTTAGGTTATAGTGCCTGCCTGGCATGTAAGTTTAAGGCAGGACTGGCCTAAGATGATTTGCTGCCATGGCAGAGCAGAAATGGCAACTCTCAAGGCACAACCTTCCCAAGGCTACCCGAGTTATTTTGTCACTCAAGGCAACAAATCCCACAGGTGCCTCCCTCCTTCCTTGGCAGTAACAAGTACAGTATAATCATATTAAATTAAATAGCTATTAGTTTTCCTCCTCTTCATGACACCTCACGTTAGCTGCCTGAGGTGGCTGACTTACCCTGTCCAATGGAGGGGTGGCCTGGCAACTCCTTGAATGCATTTTACTCTCAAGACATGGCTTCTCCACAGAAGAAAAAGGAAATTCACATTCTGTTGCTACAATGCCATCTTTGATGCTTCTCGGTATGGAAGGGTCTTCTGTGTCCATAGCTGTATTGGGCACTACTGATGAGGAGTCCAGTGAGGATGTGTGGATTACAAATTGCTGGATATTCCTGCATCTAGTGCAGGCCCAGATCTAGGGAGAGGGAATGTGGCATGTGCTTCAGTAGGTGGGTTGGGTAGACAGCAAAGAATATCAAGTCCTGAACTATGATGACAATGCAGTGTGGAGGAGAGGAGAGAGGAGAAAGGTGTGTTCAGAGGCATACCCAGGGGTTGGTGAAACTGACCTCTGATGGGCACACAAGCCTGAGGAGAGGTGCAAAAATCACTCCACTGGTTGGCACCCCTGGTTTGCTAGCTCCTGGGTGGCATGATTTGGGCCACTACTTCCACAGGTAACTGGTGGGGAAGGTGGGTTAAGGGCAGTGGGAGAGCTGAGCAGTTTGCAGAGCAGTGCTTCCTTGTCACTCGCTGCTGCCACTGAGGTGCCTCTCTGGTTCACTCTAGCTTGCAGCTTCCCGGGGCTCTGATTGGCTCTCCCAGCACTCAGCATGACAGTTCTTGACCTGCTTTACTTGATGGGAGTTGTCCAGTGCACATTTAGACACACATTTACAAGCACATGTAGGGATGCTGGAATTATTATTTCAACCTGAAATTATTGGCTATTCTAATGTGGGAGGTCATAAGCTTGTGGGAGGCCATGATGATTAGATTCTTCATCCAGTGTGTTTGATACTTTTGATTTCTGAGACATGCTATCCACCTCCTAGTTAAAATTAGAGGTGCGTTTACAAGTGTAAAAAGAGAACACTGGTTCTCTGTGAGTCACTGTTCTGAGGAGGCATCCTCTGAGGGTAGGTACATAGGAAGCTACCTTATACCAAGGCAGGTCATAGGTCCATCTAAGCTCAGTGGCTGTCCAGGATCTCATATAGAAGTCTTTCCCAGACTTAGTTGAAGATGCCAGCAAAGAATGCGCTCTGCCACTGAGCTATGGTCCCTCACCATGATTCTGGTGCACCTCTGGTTACCAAATGAAATCACCGAATCATTCAGTCACATCTGATGTTCCTCAGAATGACCCACATTGAGTGGGGACCACACAAAAAAGCAGAACACCAGTGTGTTCTACTCAGCACATGGTGTGGCATCTGCCAGACTGATATAGTTTGCTCTTCTTTTACCAAGAATATAGAGCAAGCTTGTTGCAGAGTTTTACATCTGGGGCACAGTGACAGCATCAGGAAACTGTATCTAAACTCTGTGATTTGTGGTCTTCCTTCATGAAGTAGTTTTTGTTTTGTTTGTTTTTTGGTGAATGCTTCCTTTATATTTGATTGCTTTTGATTCCTATCCTACTTTTGAGTTTTTGGGAAGTGGAAAAACAAACTCCAAACTTCAAAGCCAATCTGCTGCATCTCATTTGCTTTAGTGTCAAATTTTTTGTAAAGAAATAAGCACTTGGTACATTAATGTGACATCTACTCCTAATTCTCTCTCTTTCACACACACATGCATGCGCGCACACACGCACACACACGTACACACACACACACACACACACACAATATACTAACAAATCAAACTCAGTGTAGTTTTTCATTACATTGTGGTCCTGAAACTTTTGTCTGTGTCTCTCAAGTTAAACAAGAGGACTATGTGTCATTGTTCTGCGACCATCCATGGCACAATATAATTTATTATATCCAACCCTCATAAAATCTTCCTTCCATTTATGCCAATTAATATGGAACCTGAAGGCTGCTGCTACCCCCCTATTCTTAGTGCCCCTCTCACTTCGGAGATTCTGAGTCACAGCAGCTCTCCCAAACCCTGAATGGCATTGTACCTTTAGTTCTACAAACAGACTGTGACACCTTTCATAAAAATTTGGAGAGTTTCATTCTATGTTAGAAGTGAAAAAAGGGCTGTGTGAGGGGGAGCTCATTCAGGCACCAGCCTAGAGTGCAGGGCCAAAGGTGTCATCTGGGCCTGGAAGTCTACTGATATGAGATATCAGGAATATCAGGAATATTTTTTCAGTTATCAGCCTTGGTTTATCCATACACTGATGTGATACTTTCAGATAACGAGAGGCTACTTAAATAAATAGGTGGTGGACATTAGCAATGGCTTTTGAAGAAGACCTTAAGCTCTCATAAGTGTTTCATGAAGGAAGAAAGTATTGCACTCAGATGAGAAGAACCCTTGAAATGAAAGCAGGTGGCAACGCCAATTAAAATGGATATATTTCCCCTGGTCTTTTTTTTTATACTTCTGCGTAGGCACACATTTAATTTCCCAATCAGCTCAACTACAGTTCTCTTTTCATTTTCTCCCTTTGTGCTCTGTATCGCAAAGAATGCCCATCTCCCCAAACCTCTGTCACAGGCCAATAGGCTGTGACAAAGCTCAGTCTCAGTTGCCAACAAAGTTCAAAAAGAGAAAGTCACAAAAGCTTCTTTTTTCTCCCTTTGGCTTTGCCCTTTTCCTCACCCAAGCTGTGGCTGGGACACTAAGCAGCCTGGATGCTAGCTTCAGAGCAGGCGAGCGATGATGGAATGTTACAGGAAAGAGCCTGGAGCAAGGCCCAAACCCCACAATGTGTAAGAGAAGAGTCTTTTTTGACTGCTGCATCTCAGGCTCTTTTGCTCCTGCCTCATCTACCTTGCTCGCACTGATGCCAGCTCTGCACTTTTGACCCCTCTTTATAATTTTCTTATACTCTTATACTCTAAAGAGATTTTGAAATTTGCTAAAGCAAATGTTTTAATGTTACTTTAACTACAGAGTGGGGAGTTGCCTGTGCCATGTGGCCCCTCAGATATTGCTGGAATAGAACCCCCACCTTTCCTGTCCATTGGCCATGCTGGTTGGACAGAGCAAGAGGTGTGCAGGCACATAGACAAATACATCAGATGAGTGAAATGGATACCATTGAAACTGAATAACTTTTGTTTCCCCATATGCACCATCCAATGAACAGGAAAAATCATGCATCTGGTGTTTTCTAGCACTGCCATGGCACAAAGAAGACATGTGGATTCTTATAATTATTTGTTTTATGAGTGATCCACTCAAGCCCACCATCAGATCAACCCGTCACCTATAAGTGTGGAAGGATCTGTCAATGTTGCTCCTCTCAGTTTCATATTTTTCCAATCGTAAATTCTGCCCTCCGCATTTCAGCAGCAATTCATTCAGCAAGTTCCTTCAAGTTTCTCCTAATAAATGTATTTTTGTATGTAGCTTTAACTAATGAGTATATTTTTGCAAGAAAATTCTCTTTAAATAATGCCCTTTTCTATGTTGCTTTTACTGATATATTCCTTTTAATGCACACTTTTTTGAGTATATGTATTTTCAGAAACATTTATTGTTCGGAGAACTGCATCACAAAATTCGGATAAGTACAAATTTTGAAGGATGGTTGTGTTTGGGTTCTCATATTGTTTCAAAAAATGCAAATTTGATGGAGTCATCTTTAAATGTGAACTGAATAAATTTCCCTCCCCCCATCCCAACTCAGCTCTATGGCCACAGATATTCAATGTGATTTGTTGGTGGTTTTGTTGCGATTCTATGGGGGTGAAATCATGAATATCCATGTGGACTTATGCCTTGGATCAATGTTTTTGTATTGCTGCCAAAAAGCAGACATGTGATTTTATCACTGTACGTTTCAATTTGATGGTTCGAGTGTGTGGGTTGAGGATTAATTTTAATTCTACTTTAATTCTGACTTTTACCCAGATCCCACAAAAAAGCACAGTACATGTTCATGTCTTTGTTCAAGAGCCAGCATAGAAAAAGATCACAAGGTGCAAATTGTCTGTGTCAGGGGCTGGGCAGAGGAGGACGAATGGTGGAGACCACCTTCCCATCCTGACCCTTCCAGGGAGGAGGAAGAGGAAGACAGTATAGATTTACAACAGTGGTGTGCGGGAGGTCACAGCTCAGAGGCAGATGAGGGGAAAAGTTGGGAAATCATGGGAGAGGAGCAGCAGGTAGAGCCTGAGCAGCATCTGGCTTACATGTTGTCATTAGAAAGTGTTCCAGACCCACCATCTCCCAGAACCTGGCAAGCCTTAAAAGTAGGAGAGCAAAGAGCTCAAAGACAGAGGGCACTTAGCAGCACCCATAGAGAAGTGATATTGATGATGAATGAGGAAGTGGGAGAGATTGGGGGTGGTGGAGATTCATCCTGGAACAACGCCATTATCCAAGAGGCTGGGTTTTATAGCCTCTCTCTGTAAAGATTGAAATAAAAAAGGATTCTAAGAAACTTTTCCTTGTCTTTATACATTCCTGGGCAACCAGCCGGGAGCCACTGACAGGATCCTGACAGTCTGGCTATCTCTGCATATTTCAAAAGTTGTTGTGACATTTCCAGAACAGCGTCTCATGAGCAACTGCTTGGGATGTTTATCGGGTGGCAGCCTCTGCCACTAGCTCCACTACTATCAGACTGCTCACTAAAGCTGAAGTCTGAATATTAATTTTTAAAATAATATATTATGATTTAAAGATCTAGGTTGTCTGGAAGCCTGTTGCTCCTGATAGTCTTGCTGTAGTCGGTGGGGCTAATTGTTTGTTACTGGCTTCAGAACTGAAGTTCTAAGTTAAAATGCTAAGGTTAGATTATGTGCCAGTTAAACTGAACTATGTTATCTATGACATGACTGGCATAAAAATGGAGTCAATGATCAATGAGAGGAAGGTGCTTGACTAGATAAAAATTGCTCAGTGTGTGAAAAGCAAGTTTTCCAAGTGAAAACATGATCATGCATAGTGAAAGGATTGATGTCTGCCCAGTTAAGAATTTAAATGAGACCCTTCTGGACAAAATACAAAACTATTAGTGAAATACTATACATGTATACTCAGAAGTAAGCTCTGTAGTTTGCAGTTGGACTTAATTTCAGGTAGGTTTGTACAGTGGTACCTCGGGTTAAGAACTTAATTCGTTCTGGAGGTCCGTTTTAACCTGAAACTGTTCTTAACCTGAGGTACAACTTTAGCTAATGGGGCCTCCCACCACTACCGCATGATTTCTGTTCTCATCCTGAAGCAAAGTTCTTAACCCGAGGTACTATTTCTGGGTTAGCGGAGTCTGTAACTTGAAGCGTCTGTAACCCGAGGTACCACAGGCTAAATAAACTACACAAACCATAATGAAATTCAATATGGGGCAAGAATATCAATTTCGCAGACATTCACGTTCCAAAAGGGTGTGGAGTCACAAAACATGGTGTGAAATGATGTTGCTTTCGGAAAACAAAAACACAAGTAAAATTCTTTGCTGATCCCACAGAAAAAAAACCACAGCCACCGGGCTTATTTGTGTCACTTTACACATTCTCAGCTATTGGCAGCTCAGTCAATGTAAGTGGGAAATCAATATGGACGACTCAGTATCCAAACTCCCCCCGCTTGCAGGTGTAAAAACATTTGTTTTAAAAAGAAAGACAGCTTTTCAATAACATTCTTGCTCTATTGCAATATGGCATTTATCTTGCACACAATGGCTTATGTATGCCTTTAAACCACAACCCTCAGTCAGATGAGTGTGTGGAGCAGCTCATTGCCGTTACTGACAAGACCAGTGCTATACAGGGAGCCTTATGGCTGGCTGAATTGAACTCAGCTCTCCCTGCTCCAAGAGCAACACTCTGCTTGCTTCCCCACACTTGGGCACAGCTGTGAGTAGCTTAGGACAAGGAATAACAACATTTCCCAATTTCTTTTGTGGAACAGAACTCTGCTGAGGATTACAATCATGGTGGCATGAGGCAGTTTGGGTAATTGGTAATTGGCTGAAAGTGTAATATTATTAGGGTGGGAACTCAGGCGGACTTGCTTGGGGTGGAAGGAGGGTCCAGTGAAAGAGATGGGGCTTGCTTCCAAGACGATGTAATTAGGATTGTAGCTTTGCTGTTTCTTGTTATCTCTAACTGGGAAACTACTGGTGAACTTTGTTTTGGCATTCATTATCATTTCATAGGATCCCACTGTAATGTGATCTTAATAAAATCCACTTCTGGCACAGTGGTGACGCTTGCTTTCTACAAAATTGGTATTTGACAGCTAGCAGTATAATGTAACTGCCTTGGAAGAACTTTCTAAACTTTAGAATCTTAAGTGTAGCTGAAAACAAATTAACCATGGCAGAAATATTTGTAACCCAGTTTGCTCAATGAGTGGCCAAGGAAGTTTGTTTTGTTTTAATAATAGCCTAATGTGTCTACACTGATGACATGGGAAAATTTCTGTCACTGATTCTAGCCAAACTCTTCATTTAAATTTAAGTACGCCATTAGCAATCCTATTCTTTAAGCCTTTGTGGCTGCCTTCCAGCATTCTCTGGGTTGAAGCCAACTAACAGCACAACCCTAGCCATGCCGAACTCAAGCTTCAGTCATGCTTAATGAAATCAGTGGGTGGACTAACTTAAATCACCTTTATGAACTTTGCAGTTTCGTCACAATCATCGATTTATTTGCCATATTAGCACATTCATAAGATTTCCTTGTCTGGTATTGTACTTAGCGCAGTGACAAGAATAATGAATGCAAAAGCAGCCAATTATCCAAAAGGGGATTCATGTCCATTTTGATCCCTGTTCATTTGAAAAGAGATGTTATGTTGTAAAATGGAATATAAATATTTCTCCTAGCCAGAGTGCTAACCTTTCCTAAGAATATTCCAGGGAGGGCTATATATGACAGATATGTTCCTTCTTTCAGCCTCTTAAATATTTGGAGAGGAAAGAAATGCAAACCACAGTTAAGAGGTACCTTGTGAATACGTACAATTCTAGAAGAGATTGCCCTTCTGAGAAAATAGGCTACTTGAGTGGGGAATGCCTAAAATCAGACAGCTTGCATGCGGGATAATTGTTAAAGAAACATGTCACTCAATAGGGGTGAAGCTATCAGTAACAGAAGAATGATTGGATGCCTTCAAGGTTAAAGCAGGCAGGCACAACTTGTGATTCATCAAGCCACTTGCAGCCCCTACCGGCCCCCTGTTCTGTCCTTCTGGGTGCCATCCTCATTTATTTTATTTGCAGTAGCAGACAGGCAGGCAGCAAACAAATATGACCTTTTCCAAACCCCAGGTGGATTGGCCACGTATGGCTTGGGAAGGCTGTATTCCACTTTGTGGATCACAACTTATTGCAGACCTGGGTTAAAGTGACCTATGTAGAAATTCCAGCTTTCTGGGTTTCACAAAGCAACAAAAAAATCCTATCTTCTCCTCCCAACTCCGTTTTTTTCTTGGCTTGTTAGATTTTTTTTTTGGGGGGGGAATGTCCACTCCTCCTAGAAGTTGACCTCTTGGTAGTTCCCTGGAGAGATCAAGAAAGAAAGAGAGTGAAAACTCAGCAAGTATCCTGTGGGATATTTTGCATCTGAGAAAAATCATTCCCCTTATATTAAACATCTGCTGCATCCTGATAATACAGAATTGTCACAAAATTGCAAATAAAGAATGAATTGCTCCTTTGTGTCATTTTTTTCCAAGAGGTGTTTGACCAGAGAGGAAGATATGACATCTTAAACTCTTAGCTCTTTAATAATGGAATGTGACCTAACCCTGAATTTATCTAGCAATTTTCCTTCCATGGATTAACACAGCTCTCCCTGGAATTTTGTCATAGAGGTTTCTTCATCAAATGGCATGCAATCCCCAGATTACCATTTCTGGGCAATAAAGCTGAACACAAATTAGCAATATATGTGAGTTATATGTTCATTCTCCCTCTCTTGTTTACATTTATTACTTATTTTTCTCTTACTCTTCTTTTGGGTTGCCATTTGTTATCTCTCCCATTTTGTCTTTCCAGTTTATCTTAAAAGAGTAAATCGAATATTAGAATTGTAGAGTTGGGAGGTGCTCAGGAGGTCATCTAGTACAACCCCCTGCAGTACAGGAAATCCTTTGCCCAACGTGGGGCTCCAACCCAGGACTCCAAGAGTAAGAGTCTCACACACTAATGACTGAGCTATCCACGGCTTTCACGCTGATGTCTTGCTCAATGCATTGCTGATTCTACTGCCTATCTAATGATCAGCAATATGTACATTCAGGGCAATAGGTTCTTCATTCATTCATTTCAGTGATGGGGGCAGCTCTCATTTGAATGATGTATGGGAATCCCACAGACAGAGGGGCTTGGCATTTCCTTCAAAATGTACACTGGGCTCCACGCTTGCCTTGCAATATTGCGTCATCAAAAATACAAATGGAATGTCATGCCAGAATACCAGCCACAGGTAGGATGGTCTGGAAGGCAAGCCGTATCTGTGATGCTTCAGTGTTGTTTATCTAGGCGTTTAAAGAATGGAAAGAATTTTATCAGCATCACAGGAGATCTTTTAACACACATCTACAGATACCTAAGGAGGTGTGTGCTCCTCTGAGCTACAGGCCCGTGTTGAGCTATGCTCTGTACCAATAGGCTGTTGACCTCAATTGCAGACTCTTTTGAACCAAGCGGAGTTTGTTGATTTTGCAAGAAGAAGCCTGCCTGAGCAAATATTTCAGTCATTTGTGTTGCTTCATATTGATTCTAAAGGCCATTTAGAATGACAAAATAATTGAGGGACTAAAGCCCAAAGTATATGGATCTTATCTTATGAAAACATGTTGAAGATAAAGTATACAGAAAGGAATACTCTTGTATTTTTCTCATTGTTGAAACACAAGAATGATGAGAATCAAATATATCTATATCTATATCTATATATGTGCGCATGCACATTCAAATGTGCACACAAGACCAGCCGACATACTTCCGGTCTTATATTTGTATATATACTTCCATATACACTTTGTGCAACCAGATGACTTTTTGGTTTGTTAAACTACAGTTAATTCTGGTCACTAACAACAGCAGTGTTATTTATACAAGTCAAGCCACCACCCTTTATTTTTAAGGGAATGGATTTGTGCCTTTGGCACGATTACCTAAAATACTGGTCCATTCAATTGTATATAATGATAATCACACTTTCCGTAGAATGGTAACAGTAATTTGGTACCATTCACTGCAGGTTCTCCTTAGGCATGTGGACTGAAACTTGTTATATGTGTTTATGGAATGTGAATTACCCATAGCAGTGCTGCAATTTACATAGAATTTGATTTATAAAGTAGTAATCTTTAGGCTGTGATCCTAAACTAGTCTTATAGGGTGTAAATCCTATTAAATACACTGATACCTACTTCTGAGAAGCATCCTTTGGGGGTTCTCTCCATGTCTTTCCACTTTGATTTACTTTCTCATGATACTAGTTGAGCAGGGAGTTCAGAGCACTCTGAGGCTACAAGCCTCAACATGAAGGCAAAATGTGCGGAGGCAGAGCAGGACATCACAACCACTTGGCCCACCTCAACATTGAGCCACACATTGAACACAAACAACCAAAAAAGGGAAGCCTAACTGTATGAGTATAGGCTTCAGTGCAACTGGGAGCATTGCAAGATTGGGATTCCTCAAGTTGCGTGGAAGCCTACACACACACAGAGAGAGAGAGAGAGAGAGAGAGAGAGACAGAGAGAGACAGAGAGACAGAGAGACAGAGAGAGAGAGAGAGCTGAAGGCACATGGGATTCCTTTTTTAGATGCCTGTGGTCAACAGACAGGTGTTTGGGACATGGCTAGTGGCATAGGACTTTGTGGACGGGGTTGTAAGGGTGCTAATTTCTGAGAAGCTAGACTTGAGACAGAATTACTGTTGGGGTATCTCTTACAAAGTAATCCAGGTAAGTCCTTAAAGGTAAAGGGACCCCTGACCATTAAGTCCAGTCATGACCGACTCTGGGGTTGTGGCGCTCATCTCGCTTTACTGGCCGAGGGAGCCGGCGTACAGCTTCCAGGTCATGTAGCCAGCATGACTAAGCCACTTCTGGTGAACCAGAGCAGCACATGGAAATGCCGTTTACCTTCCCGCCAGGGTGGTACCTATTTATCTACTTGCACTTGGACGTGCTTTCAAACTGCTAGGTTGGCAGGAGCAGGGACCGAGCAACTGGAGCTCACCCCGTCGCGGGGATTCGAACCGCCAACCTTCTGATCGGCAAGTCCTAGGCTCTGTGGTTTAAGTCCTTAATCATCTTTAAAAGCAAGCAAGTGAGAGGTAGGCATATACCTGCTTGCCCTTGTTGCCCCTCTCCACACTTCTCCCTCCTCCCTGCACTTCTGCAGAGTGCACCTTTATCCCTCGCCTCTCATTCCCCCCCCCTGTGCATGATAAGTTTCTGCCCGCTCACCCACTTCCTGCCCCTGCCTCCAACTGCCACCTGCTACCAGCCTGCTTCCCCACCCACCCACCTGCCTGACCTGGCTCAGATGCACCTGGAAATGACACCGAATGCCAGGAGGCAAGCTGGGGGACAGGGCAGTGCCCAGCTTTGTTTGTTTGTTTTTGTTTGTTTTTACCCACTAACGTTCTGTGCTCTAGCCCATTTTTGGTCTCTCATAAATATTCCATAGCACTTGAACCACAAAATGTTAATTGTTTAATTAGTGCAATTAATGCATTCCTTAATCCTAACTTTAAAATGTAGATGTTTGAATAGTTTGGAACCAAGTTTGGAGCTTTGAAAGAGCTCCAAAATTGTGTTCAATCTCTGTGTATGCATATATTGATATAGCAATGATTTTTTTGAAACAATAACTGTTTCCTTTGTGTTATTGATGCTTGAGAAACTTCATTAAATCCTTCCCACAATTTCATCCTTGCTAACATCCATATGTGTTTTATTGTGTAATGACGATGTTACAAGGCGGGCTGTTCATCTGCTAATACACGAGTCTTCTCCACATTGGCCACCATCCAGAGAAGCAACCGAGACGATTCTTACTTTCACAAGCAGTTTCCAGCTTACTTCTGTGAAGCTGTTGCTTAAAAGGGGCCACTTCTAAATAATAGGATATGATGGATAAATAATAACTATTAAAAACATAAAAGTCAGCTATGCATGGGAAACACTCTCAAAATGTATAAAGGGGTTTGCTGAACAGACCAGGGTTTGATTCCCCTCCCCCCCCCCGATAATGGGTGGTATTCAACCAAGTTTCACCCAGTGTAGACCTACTGGAATGAATGCATATGACTAAGTTAGGCCTGCTAATTTCAGTGGGTATATTTGGAGTAAAATTAAGTCCAAATTAGTCCACAATTTATCCAATGTAATTGTTGAACAGGTTTTTAAGAAAAAGGTTCTACACCTCTGATTAGATGCCAGTGAATTGGTGTGTGTGTAGTACTGGAGATGGTGATGGAGATATTAGGGATGGAAATGAAGATGTGTATTAACATACAGAGGTCTGTCAATTTTGTGAAGCGACTTAATTCCCCCTGCCTCCATTTTGATAAGTGTTTGGCTTAAAATTGGGCTGCATGTAGTCTGGAAAGGGAAGGATGGAAGAACGTGGCATCTTGTTTGCAGATAAATGTTTATCTCTGCTTTGGAGTGAAGTAAACAATTCAATGTATTATCCTTAAGAAAAGAAAGCTTTAATTTGTACTGTCATGCAAATGCATAATAAAGAGGTGTGTATCTGTGGGAACGGAGTTGTATCACCTCTGCATACCCTTTCTGGATGTGTATGTGTGCGCACACACGCCACACATACGCAATCGTAAAACGAAATCTAAAATAGTGAGTTGTTCCCGCCGAAGACAAAGCGTGCAATTGGGGCCGTGCGTTGTAACCCATGCATTGTAACCGTTAATCAGAAGCCCAGCCGCCGTGACTCTTTTGTGAGCCCTGACTGAGAGCGAGTGGTCCGACACGGACAGCTGCAGCTTCAAAGAATCCCAGTGACCTAGATTCTCCACTAGATTACTGTCTGCTCGGGCCTGTGCTGCTATCTCAGCATTGTGAGCCTGATTTCAGTTGCTCATACTGACTTGCTCGCTGTGCTGACCCATTTTACCATGGCAACCCGATTTGCTGTACCAGAGCCCAAGAAGAAGCACTCCTAGAGGATTCCAAGATTAAGCACACTTGCTGCTTTTTATAGGAAGCCCTTCCCCCTCTCTGCAATATACTTAGCAGACATTCAGAGCAGACATGACACTATCTAATAGATGCGGAAGTTGGGAATATATTTAGCCTAGGTATACAAATGTACCTTTAAATCAATGTTTCTGTGTTTGCTCTCTCTCTTTCTCTCTCTCTCTATATAAAATCCTTTTTGCACATCGGCCTTGGCAAATTTGACAATTGGTTTTCCTTCTGCCAGCCCCCTCATCTCCACTTCCCTCGTCAACTCAACACAACTTCATAAATATACATTACAACGCGTTGATCGCTGCTTTCCCCATCACATGTGAGGGGAGGCGCTCAGATGGAAAATCATTTCTGCCTTCACACATTAGCTACAGTCTGTCTCTGTTACACTATAACAGAAGGGTGGTGGTGGAGGATTAGAAACAGGAGGAAGCAATTCTGAGTCCAGTTCTCTCTAAGGACAAATACCACACGGGCTTTGCTTTTTGGACGTGTCCCTTTCTTTTAATGTCATCTCATCGAACAGATTCCCACTCCCAAATGACACATATCTTGCAAGTGTGTCCATATCTTTATCACAGTCAGTATCTACTTCAAACATCTTGTTTATAAAAGCTCAAGCTACATCAAGGCATCAGATGGTATGCTGTGGCAACTGTGGACTACTGTAATGTGTTGCTGTACAGGGCTGCCCTTGAAGATTGTTCATAAACTTCAATTAGGAGAAAGTACAGTGGCACAATTACTCATTGGAACTAGGGTGGTCAGGTGCAAATGTGGGGCAGGGCTATTGAACCTTTCATAGTAATGTAGAGGAGGTTATTTCTGCAGATGTAGCTTGTCATGCAAGCAGTGCTCACTGAAATTTCCCCCTTCTGTGCAACCTTAAAGGCGCAGGAGCCCTACTTGCTTTTGCACCTTATCAGCCTAACTGGTACTGCTCAAATGGCCTGAATGGCTTGAGACTGGAGTGCTTCCAGAACTGCATTCTCCTGACCAAACCCGCCTCAGTATTAATATTGTCATATGTATGTCTTTGAGATTCCATTTTTTGAAGTGGTGTTTGTGGTAGAGTGGCTACTCAGGCATTGCCAAAAAAGGGGAATGCATTGCCAAATCAGAGGACACAATTTTTCATAAAATTAGTACATGCTAAATTGTAGGTGGACGCAAATTTAGAAATAATTCCTATCATTTAAACCAGGTTCAGGGACCCTGTAGCAGATATTTCTGAACTACAACTCCCATAATCCCTGGCCATTGGACATGCTTGCAATTGACCTAAAAATATCTTCTGAATTAGCTTCGGTGACTAGTCAATTGATGTTTTTCTGCATTATTATTATTATTATTATTATTATTATTATATCCCATCTTTCCTCCCAGGAGCTCAAGGCGGCATAGATTATTATCTTTCTCCCTATTTTCTCCTCACAACCCTTGAGGTGGGTTGGATGGAGAGATGGTGACTGGCCCAAGGTCACCCAGTGAGCTTCATGGCTGAGTGGGGATTAGAACCCTGGTCTCCCAGGACCTAGTTCAGCACTCTAACTGCTACACCACACGGGCTCTTGACAGTGGGTAGATACAGGCAACAACTGACCAAATGGCCACTTATTATGGTGTAGATGTAACCAGACACATGGAAGACTATTCATCCTGCAAGTGATGAAAGTACAGTGGTACCTTGGGTTAAGAACTTAATTCGTTCTGGAGGTCTGTTCTTAACCTCAAACCGATCTCAACCTGAAGCACCAATTTAGCTAATGGGGCCTCCCACCACCGCCGCACGATTTCTGTTCTCATCCTGAAGCAAAGTTCTTAACCCGAGGTACTATTTCTTGGTTAGTGGAGTCTGTAACCTGAAGCGTCTGTAACCTGAAGTGTCTGTAACCCGAGGTACCACTGTAATTTTACTGTAATTTCACGCCACCTACCATAATTGGAATTAACCTCACATGCTTGCAGTGAGATCAAATGTTTCATCTCCATATACCTGCAAAAGCAGTGCACTTTAGGACAAATTAATGGCTACTCATTACACCAAATTATTGCATCAAATCCTCATTGCCTTTTGGCAGGGTGATGCAGACAACCTGCTTACAAAGTGGATGCATGTACACACTCAGAGTCCTCAAGGTGTTTCTGTGCTCATTGCCTAACTGGTGACAAAAGTATCTTCCCTTGATAGCAGTTTCACATGTATTTAGGATTCATTTCTCTTTTCACACTCACTTAATGCAGATTGATCACCTGTAATGAGCCAAGATTTGGCACTGAAATGTCTAAAATTTATTGCCATTAAAAAAAAAAAAATGACAGGAAACTGCAAAATGTTAATGGGGACAAAATGGGAAACTAGTGCCTGAAGAGTAGTTGCAGTAGAAAAGGGGGGAGCAGGGTCAGCTGACCACCCTCCCTCACCAAATGGGCTGAATTAATGTCCATCTCTTCTAAATGGCGATGAGTGCAGAAATGAAATAGGGTTACAAATCTGGGCAACATACCCTGGAGAGTGTAATATCCATGAGAGTGCTAAATGAAAACTTTGGAGAGACCAGTTAGCTTCCCTATGACTATGAAAACACACACAATGTCTGAATTTGAACCCACACGTGCAGTCTAGAATGTTCCAAATTCTGTATGCTTCTAGTATTATATAGTAAATGTGAAGTTGTGCTTGCTGCAATCACACAGCTTCAGCAGATGGCCTTTTAAACATGGGCCAGTTTAGTAAACTTTGTGTTAAGTCGTCTTTGGCTTTCGGGAAGGGGGAAATGTTATGTTCTAGGAGTAAGGAAGGTAAGGTAAGGTAAGGGACTCCTGGACAGTTAAGTCCAGTCAAGGCGACTATGGGGTTGTAGCACTCATCTCGCTTTCAGGCCAAGGGAGCCAGCATTTGTCTGCAGACAGCTTTCCAGGTCATGTGGCCAGCATGACTAAACTGCTTCTGGGGTAACAAAACACCCTGATGGAAACCAGAGCGCATGGAAACGCCGTTTACCTTCCTGCCACAGCAGTACCTATTAATCTACTTGCACTAGTATGCTTTCAAACTGCAGAAGCTGGGACAGAGCAATGGGAGCTCACCCCATTGTGCTGATTCAAACCACCGACCTTTTGATTGGCAGGCCCAAGAGACTCAGAAGTCAACTAAAATATTTTAGACAACATAGTGAAGGTCTAGTTACTCAGGGCTTTTTGTTCTGTTACATTCTTATCCCACCTTTCCTCCTAGAACTATGTGCTCTGTTCAGTGCTTGACCTTTTTAGACTGGGGATGGGGCGTGTAAACTTTTTTGGCCCCAGGGATGCATTCACTCTCTGGTGGCCATATGCAAGCGATGGGTGTGCCCTATGGAAGTTCAGTTAGCCAAGTCCTAGTCTGAAATTCTACAAACACTTACTCCAAAGTAAGGGTGCAATCTTATGCATGCGTACTAGTTCCTGATGTCCCACTTGTTCCTGATGTAGATCTTCACTCACCCCTTCTTCCCTAGCAGGGAAGGGGGCACCATTCTGTGGTTCGCCTCAGTTGCCAAAATGTCTTGGGCTGGCCCTGTCACTTAGACAGTGCTTTTTAAGAGGGATGTTGCTTGGTATTCTGTGACAGGTGAGGCAAGCAACTAACATTATTGCATTGTATCACATTCTCCTCACAGAAGTGCTGGTTCTAAGACCATGGGATACAGATCACGTTTTCACGTCCATTTCCCTGATCTTTAAGCATTCCTCTCTGCAGCGTTGAATTTCCAATGTGATTTGCCACCTTCATGCAAACTCTGATTTCCAGCTGTACATCACAGGAAGAACAACCTCAAACTCTGGGAGGCTGCAAAATGTTTCTGTGTGGTTAAAAACAATCTTGGCAAACAGGCTTAATTTCAAGCATCTTTCTGTTATGCTCAAATGGCAGGCAATGGATAAGACCTTTTTTAAAATAAAAATGTCTCACAAAGACACAGTGAAATGCTTGTCTTCCTCAATCACAGAAACTCCAGGCTTTACAAAAATACTGCTGACTGATGTGCCCAAAAGATGACATCTGTATTGTATTGGTTGACTGGCTGAACCAGTGTAATGGCTTGGAATGTTCAGTTACTCTGGGAACAAAGAAGTCTGCAGACCAGCTTCTGCAAAGGAAGGGGAAATTTTCATTGGTTTGGCTAGGGTTAAAACCTCACACAGTGGATGGGAAAGCTCCCTCTAGCTCCCTTCATAATTAGCTTGGTATTTCTGAGATGTCACAGAAAATTCCTGGAAAATACTCAGGGTCTTTCTGTGGGTTCTCTTTAAAGCTTTGAAAGATCAAGTCTCCAAGTGATTTCCCCCACCCCCATTCCAAGCAAGCTTATTCTCACTAGCCACAAAGTTTATTTTTGTTAGCCAAGCAAGCTCATAATAACCGCTATGACTATGTTCTGCCTCTGCTGTTGGAGGCAGTATGCCTCTGAATGCTAGTTGCTGGGGAAAGCACTGTTGTGCTCAGGTCTGCTTGAGGGTTTCACATACTCATAGAATCATAGAATCATAGAATCATAGAGTTGGAAGAGACAACAAGGGCCATCAAGTCCAACCCCCTGCCAGGCAGGAAACACCATCAGAGCACTCCTGACATGTGGCTGTCAAGCCTCTGCTTAAAGACCTCCAAAGAAGGAGACTCCACCACACTCCTTGGCAGCAAATTCCACTGTCGAACAGCTCTTACTGTCAGGAAGTTCTTCCTAATGTTTAGGTGGAATCTTCTTTCTTGTAGTTTGGATCCATTGCTCCGTGTCCGCTTCTCTGGAGCAGCAGAAAACAACCTTTCTCCCTCCTCTATGTGACATCCTTTTATATATTTGAATATGGCTATCATATCACCCCTTAACCTCCTCTTCTCCAGGCTAAACATGCCCAGCTCCCTTAGCCATTCCTCATAAGGCATCGTTTCCAGGCCTTTGACCATTTTGGTTGCCCTCCTCTGGACACGTTCCAGTTTGTCAGTGTCCTTCTTGAACTGTGGTGCCCAGAACTGGACACAGTACTCCAGGTGAGGTCTGACCAGAGCAGAATACAGTGGCACTATTACTTCCCTTGATCTAGATGCTATACTCCTATTGATGCAGCCCAGAATTGCATTGGCTTTTTTAGCTGCCGCGTCACACTGTTGGCTCATGTCAAGTTTGTGGTCAACCAAGACTCCTAGATCCTTTCCACATGTACTGCTCTCAAGCCAGGTGTCACCCATCTTGTATTTGTGCCTCTCATTTTTTTTGCCCAAGTGCAATACTTTACATTTCTCCCTGTAAAAATTCATCTTGTTTGTTTTGGCCCAATTCTCTAATCTGTCAAGGTCGTTTTGAAGTATGATCCTGTCCTCTGGGGTGTTAGCCACCCCTCCCAGTTTGGTGTCATCTGCAAATTTGATCAGGATGCCCTTGAGTCCATCATCCAAGTCATTGATAAAGATGTTGAATAAGACCGGGCCCAAGACAGAACCCTGTGGCACCCCACTAGTCACTCTTCTCCAGGATGAAGACTTCTGGTTGGCCTTTGGTCTGATCCAACAGGCTCTTCCTATGTCCTTATGCTCACAAAGTGTGTATGGGGGGTCAATGGTGACTAAGGAGTGCTGGATGGAGGCAGCAGAGGTTTCATGAACGTCATTTTAAGGCCTGGCATTCTCAGGAGCATCCTTTGCTGCTGTGATGCATAGGAATTTTAAATGCCTCCTGGCTCAATTTATTAAAGTTGGAGGTAGGGATGAATCAATATGTCATTCTCAGTTTAATTCATTTCTGATTCCCCCCCAATCTTAAATTCAATTAACCCCACTTCCTCATCAGTTTGCAAATGTTTTTTAAAATCAACATGGAAATTCAGCATTTTATGTGCGTTTCTCCTAATATACACCTTTTTGCAAACAACGTCCCCTAAAGTACTGCATTTTAATATATGAATTTTTGTGCACACTTTCCCACAGTTATGCTTTTTGGTTGGAGAAATGTATCACTAAATTCAGAGAAGTGAAAATTTCAGCTGGTAGCTGTGTTTCAGTTCACATACTGGTTCTGGAATTGCTAACTAGGTAGACTTACATTAAAATGTGAACTGAATGGATTTCTCAATGGACAATAAGGACTGACATAACCCGAGACCAGGAAAAAGAGACGCTGGATGAAGATTGGAAGAAAGTTTTTAAAGATTTATTTGGGGAATTAGTGTAAAATTAATGAATATTAGGAAAAACGTTGGAATGAAACTATTTGGCTTTAGTAGAAATGATATAAGGAGTGATGTATAAATAAGTATTAAGTCTTAAGCTTTAAGGTATTTTATGGTAAGATAAGGTTAAAATAAATTAAGGCAAATTGAATGACAGAATATAGTAGAGAAAGATGGAAGGACTTGTTGAGTTAATTAACAGGTTAGACTTTTAAGATAAATTATTTAATAAAAATTGAGTGTTATTAGGTGAAAATGTAAAGTTATAATATATTAAGATGAACTATCAAGATAAAAGCAAAAATGGAAAGGATTTGCTGAAATTACTAATTGAACTAGAATACAAAAAAGGGAGGTGTGAGGAGGTCAGGGAAACAAGTAAATGAAAGACAAGATATGGAAAGGATGATGTGTTTTTAAAGTGTTTTTATTTTTATTTTTTTTGTTTTGTATTTTGTATTTTTTGTTTATTTTCTCTTTTTTATCTTTGTAACCTCTTTGAAACTTTAATAAATATTATTAAAAAAAAAGGGGGGGGTTCTCTCCCACCCCTGTTAACACTGGTAACTAAAATTCTCATGCATCCACATAGCACGAAACACTGATGAACAGGCTATGGTGTATCTGGGCCTTAGGGATGTTGCCCCTACAAGTCTTCTTTATTCCTTAGTTGACACTTTTTGCTGGGGGTTTTTTCCCTTTGCAATGATACATTTTCTTGGGAAAAGGGAGGGCTGCTAAAGAGGAGCACTGGTGATGAATCCCTTATGGGCTAATATGGAACTTTGGAAGCAATTTAGACACAGCCCGGGAATTCTCAACTGCAGGAGATTGTTCCTGATTCCCCCTTCCATTCCAAAATTTTCCATTATCACTACAGAAGACTTGAAAGAAGTCCTGGGAGATAGGGAAGCTATATCTTTAAAGATGACTCAGATTAGATTTGTATTCCCTGCCTTCATTTGCATTTGACAGATGGACAAAATAATCTGAATGTTGATATAGTTAGTTGTCTGGCTTCTTGAATGTTTCAAGTGGGCATTTTTTCTCAATTTTAGCCAACCTGGTGTCCTCCAGACACTGTAGATTACTGCTCTCATCAGACCTGGCCAGCATTGCTAATATCCAGGGGTGATAAGAGTTGAAACCCAAAACATCTAGAGGGTCCCATTTTGGCTACCTCTGGTCTAGCCATTCTAGATACGCCAATGACACATTCATTTTCATCCTGAAGTCCATTGTTCTCTGACCCTCCTTGTGCATCACCTTTGCTTCTGCTAGGAATAGCATGCACACCTGAGGCGTGGGGTGCAGAAGTGCCTCAGCCTGCTTGGGATGGATGAGCACATTCCAGCACACCTGGCCTGAAGTCCACACTGGTGGGGAGAGTGTAAGATTTCCTCCATGCCATTGTTTGTCATTTGTGTTCAGATAAGGTGGGATGATACACAGAGGGAAGAAAAGTAGAACTCTTCAGGCTCAGTAAAAGTAAATGTTTCCTTCACATAACGAAGAAGATTGGGAAACAATTTAAAACTAAAAAAAAAGACCCTGAATAGAGATGCATAGGATTAACTCTCAAACACAATCACTTGATGTGATTCGCCAGCTGCATTGCTAGTGTAAGAAGCAGCCAAGATATTTCACAATACATGGAAAAATGTACATATTCTGTAAGGGTGGACCATGGATGAGGCACTTGGAATGAATAATGAGAAATCCAGCTGGTTTCGTTTCTTTGATGGCCATGTTTATGACAAAAACCATTTAACAGCCTTGGTCTGGTAAAGATTTCTTATCTGAAGTCACTCTGCCTGTCCATGTTTTTGTCTCCCTATCTCCATGGAAAATTCAAGGCATGCTTTCTTTGCTATATAGATAATTCCTAACATCACAGTAAAAATGGAATATAGTGACTACAGAAACACAATCCAGCCAAAGTCGAGCATTTTCAGCCTGCGTAAGTTCGCTGTTCAAACCAATGGGACCTATGAATGCTTAACTTTGACAGTCCACTCATTTATCAAAGAATGCAACTCCTTTCCTGCTTTTGTAGCCTAGGTCATAAATGCCATCAGGCATAGCTGCTTTAAGGACTGCTTGCCATTCCAGCAGTTAAGAGCTTTCAGGCTCTCCAGTCTTCATTTGGTTCATAAACACATACATTTTTGCCTTGCTGCCAGGCCCATCTAGTCCAGCATTTTGTATCCACAGCACCCAGTCAGATGGCCTACGGGTGCACACAATCAGGGCAACAAAAGAAATGTCCATACCCTGGGCATTTGCCATGTGTCACTCACTCTTGTACATGTCTTCATAAAGAAGTTCTCAAGTGATGTTTACATTTGCACATGCTGAGACGGTTCTAGGGTTACGCTAGATAGACAATGAAAGCTTCAAGTGTACATGATGGCTGCTGTCACCATTTACAGGAGAGGAAAAATATTCAGGTTAATTCACTGGCTTCAGAATTGGCGGTATGATGAGTGAGAGTCCGTTAGATCCAATCAATAGACTGGTAGACTGAATCTCAATGAGTATTCTACAAAAGACTTCTAACTCCTATATAGAGTAACATGGGAGCAGGGCTGGATGTGTGGATGTTGGAGGAAGGAATACATTAAATATCAGACGTGGTGCTGCCACTCCCTTGGTGCTGCACATGGGAGCTGGAATACCTGAAGAATGAGTTATTGAGAAAATGAGATACCCCTAGCATTCATTCATTCATTCATTTAATTTGTAAGCGGCTTTTGCACAAAAAAGCATGCTGTAAGCAGCTTATGACAAAAAAATAGGGATGCATTCAAAGCAAGCACTACAAAACAACAATAATGTAGTAAAACAAAAATATAATAACATACAAAACATCACATTTCAATACTATAAATATAACAATATTACTTAAACAACATGCCGCATCATGTAGCAAAATTAACAAGGGAGCCTCACTGTTTCACCTATTTATTTATTTATTTATTTATTTATTTATTTATTTATTTATACATACATACATACATACAGACAGACAGACAGACAGACAGACAGGCATACCCCGCCCATCTGGCTGAGTTGCCCCAGCCACTCTTAGTCCTAGAAACAGCTGTCCCATGTTGCTCACAGTTTCTCTCCTGCAGCTGCTTCTTAGAAGGTTTCCAAGGGCAAGGGCTGGGGGTGGGGATAGCTGGAAAGACCCACAATGTGATGAGGTGCTTTCTGCACAACAAACATGCAACAAGTATAGCCCTGTTAAGGTGTTTACCTGAGCACGTGTGGAATTAAGTTGAGGATGAGGGCAAGGACATGTCTATAAGTCCAATGTCCCCAGAAGCACAGGCTCCTCTGTAAACCTTTGCATGGTTAGAATCTTCTCCTATTGCAGGTCTCAGGATTGACAATATAAAAGGATATTATTAAAATAACGAGGTGGCCTCCCAGTTAAGAAGCACCCTTCAAACCCAATGACAAATGGCCTCTATGATACAGGCTTTTAAGTGAGTCTTAGAACTCACCTTTCTGGACCTTTCCTTGGGCTCATGCAGCTAGTGAGGCTTTTGCTTGACTTTTTGTTTTCAGATTTCAGAGCTGTTTGAAAATGTTTCATGTGAACTTTGATGGAAAAGTTCCGGTTGCTGTTTTATAGTGGCTTTACAATAGTTTGATTTTCTTACAGCATCACCCTGTTGCATATGTTGCCTGAAAGGTAGCCTTTAAAATGGATGGATAGATTCAACTTAAAAGTGCTTAAGTTGGACCTTGAACAGCAATGATGATGTTGATGATGATGTGTTATTTCAAAAGCAACATCAAGAGCCAATCCGTTAAAAAAGAAACACAACTTATTGGGCACAGGAACTCCTCTTACATATATAGGGGGAAAAAAGTTCAGTTGCTTTTTGGACTCTCTGAATATCCCCCCCCCCCAATATTGTACAGCCACTACTCCTAAATAATAGCAGCCAGTTGTCCTGAAACAATAATACCAAAGAGGACTTTTATTAACCATTTCCTGGCTGTGTGCTCCCACCCCCCACCCCAGTCGCCAAGAGGGTATGGGAACTGATAATTGAAACATTCAGTGAAAATCAGGCAAGCTCTAACTGGAGCTGTGTGCATAATGCATTAACGTGAGAAAAATGCATGTCTGTCCCATGACTCACAGAGCAATTAAAATGTATTTCAGTGAATTAATTTCCCATAATAGCTATGACACAGCTGATCAGGAGGAATCAAGCAAGAATTGAATTCACACATTTAAAAAAATAAATAATAGTAGTCAACATCATCACAATCTTCTAAGTTAGGTGTAGAATTAGCATCAGCCTCACCAATTATTTTCCCTCCTCTTTCTACATGAAAATAATACAATAAAATTGTCCGAGGTTTGGCAACAGGCTTTTGTGGGATTGTGTGTGTGTGCGTGCGCGTGCCTTTCATATGATAATTGAGAGATTCTATGGCAACCATTGAAAAAGAAAAGGGGGGGGTTGAAAACAAAAGCTGTAGCAGAAGAGGATCAGTGCACATTCAGAGCATCTGCAGGAATAAGTCTCGCCTTCTAGATGTAAAAAGTGCCTGATGATAGGCTAGCAAAGGCACTGATTTAACTCAAGCAGAGACAGTATGTAATTAATGCAGTTCCCAGCTTTAGCCTTCAAATCTGCCCAGCTTTGCTCTTCTGTAACATCCATTTAAATGTGTCCTGCACCATAGGGACAGATTACACCAGAATGCCCTGTTGGAGCAATTATTATGGCATACGATAGCACTGTTTATTTAAATAGTACCATCAATCCACTAGCAGTCCATTATGGAAATGTTTCTGTCTCAAAGACCCCTGGTTCCAAAGTGCTTGCAATTGGTAAGGTCCCTGCCCCAAAGTGCTTACAATCTGAAGTTGGGTTGTGACTAGAGAACAGCAGGGGAAATTTTGAGAGCAGTGGGTCTGAGGACAGTTAATGCTGAAGGATACCAAAATCACAGAAATGAATATATTGGAAGCAGAAAGTCTAAGAGGGACAAGGACATGGAGAGTTTTAAAGGGAAGGAATTGTATGTTTGATGTGGAAAAGGGAAAAGGATAAGACTGCACCATGGAATGGTAGGAAGAACCAGGTGGGGAACCCCCAAGGGAAGAAGGCTCAGACCCCACAGATTGGTGGTGGGACAATGAAGAGGGAGAAGAGGGAGCAGACTGGGAGGTGGAGGTGTTGGAAGCAGAAAAGGTAACAGAGCATAGTGAGCTGGGAGAGTTTGTGGCAGAGAGAAGTTCAGAATCAGAGGGAGAAGCTGAGGCAGGAGAATGGGATGAGGCTGGTGAAGAGTCATGGGTGGCTCCCCCTCCTTTGGTGACAAGCTCTCCTCCTGCTTGTCTCCCAGATCCATAAGAGGCTTGAAAAGAGAAGAGAAGAGATTGGTTGATTTTTTTTTTGGGGGGGGGACCCTGGAGAGGAAGGATTTAGACAGCTGTGGGGAGGTGGTGGCCTTCAGTCTCAGGAACTGCTTCTTCTGCTTCTGCTTCGTCTTCGTATTTGTACATGCTACACAAGACGCATTCTCTGGAGGCAGGCAGTTTGTCATTTGTGGAAATCATCCAAAACTGTGAAAACAATGTCATGGCCACCATCCTTCACATAGTTAAGCATGCCCTACTTTGAGTTCAATGAGCTTAAGTACGTCTAACTCTGAGTACTTTGTAGCCAAAACGACCTCCAGCCTTCCTCATTATTAAATTCATCTCGGAGGGTATAATTAGAAAGATATGAGTTGGCTCTAAGGCTTTTGGTCTCATGGACTCTGCTTCCTTCTCTTCAGCATGCTCCAGAATGTAAACAGTTGCTCGTTCTAGGCAAAAAGCAGTAACAGTTTTTTGAGCCTTGCTTGAGTCAGAACTAAACATTACTTGCAAAGGTAGGTATCAAAACTTGAAACACCGCTTTTGTTAGAAAAATGCTGTTTTCTCCCTCCTTCTTAATTTTGGAGAAAATAAGTGTGAATGTGTGTGGAGGGGTACTTAACCCTTCCCCACCCATCAAGTCTTCTCCAACCTGCTCCCCCAGATGCTTCTTCCCATAGAGTTCTAGAGAGATGTTTCAGCTCACAAACTTCTGGCTGTGACCTGTTTGTTGATATAGCACGGGGTGGGGAAGACAGAAGGAAGTAGCAGATGGAGAAACATATACAGGGGTACCTCAGGTTACATATGCTTCAGGTTACATAAGCTTCAGGTTACAGACTCCGTTAACCCAGAAATAGTGCTTCAGGTTAAGAACTCTGCTTCAGGATGAGAACAGAAATTGTGTTCCGGCAGTGCAGCGGCAACAGGAGGCCCCATTAGCTAAAGTGGTGCTTCAGGTTAAGAACAGTTTCAGGTTAAGAACGGACCTCCGGAACGAATTAAGTACTTAACCCGAGGTACCACTGTACACACTTTCCCAGTTCCAAATCTTATTTCTTTACTTAGGTCACTTCCAGACCACCTTTCAATTGAAAGGTCCCTCAAAGTGAGATACCTTCCCCAGCCTCCCTTTCTTGAACAAAAGTTGCCATGCAGATTTAGTTCTATGCATTTAAGTGTAATGCTTAGTTCCATCCATAGAAGGCAATAATAAAAGTCTACTGCTTATTCAGCAGGCTCTAATATGTGGTTGGCCGAGGAAAATGAATTCACATCAATGCATTTGGAGTACAGTATACACTGTTACTTTGTTTGTGGCTTGTTTGGTTTTGGGGAAAAGTTGTTTCTAATTGACCTAAATACTATTCATTTTCAAGCATTTTTAATTTTTGGCACAGGATATTAAAATTTTAATGTGGGGCACTGTAGAAATAGGTTCAAGCAGCACATGATCTAGTGCCGTGCATCAGAGTCATGAAACAGGCAGCTGTCTTGCTAGGATTGCTTCCTCCTCCTAAAAACCACAACCCAAAGTCTTATGATTCCTAGAAAACAAGAGGGGGGGGGAGGGGAAATTCCTGACTTCTAAAGAACAGAACCGCTAGACTTTTTTTTTGTAGGAGGCCATACTGTAACAATTCCTCATTCTCTTGTTTTGTATATAACCAGTTTCAAGGCAATACAAAGTATAGGCATGCATGATCCATCCATCCCAAGTGAAGTAATTTTCAGTCAAATCTATTTCGGTGGCAGAGCTATGCTCATGCTTAGTTCTTTCCTTGCTGAAGTAAATCGTGCCCACTCTGCATTTGAAGTTACAATGTTAAGTGAAGTGGGAAAGGGCTTCTTCCTCTGTGATGGTACCATAGCAATGGAATGTCCTCCCAAGGGATGCCTTTGTTCATTTCTTGATGACCTTCAGGTGCCTGGACAAGGTAGCCCTTTTCCAGCAAGATGTTGGGAGAGATTCTTGACTGCACATTGATTATTTATTTTTTACTTTTTTCTTTTCTTTTATTGCTACTGGATTTTATTGCTTTTAGACACCATTTTAATTTTTTTTTTAACATTGTATTTCTAAGTCAGTTTCAAACAACAAACTGCTCTCTCTTCCTATAAGCATTTTGGTACATTTGGTACATTTTCTTAAAAATAACCTCTTTTAGTAAATGAGGGGCTCTGCTAAAAATGGTGTCATGATGACTGTATCAGTGTTCCTCTGTTTGAATGAACACTGAAGCTTTCATTAAACAGGATTCCAATGGAATTGCATACTATGAGGCTTTTCACCCTGAGAACTTGCCCATAAGTCAAGATAGAAAGCTGAACTGCAATAATGCCCAAATGATTAAAAATGACGTGTCCCCATTTTTGAAAGCATTAGTCTTAATATATTTCTTAAGAACTGCAGTTTACATCATTTTTGTTACCACGGGATGGAAATTCCCTTTCTGAAGTCTTGGGAACACTGCTCTTTTTCGGCATATTATTTGCCAGCTGCCCTAAAAGAAAAAAGAAAAGAAGCAGAAATTAGTTGCTGAAAGTCTTCAGGGCAAAATCTCCATAATGATGCCTATTTACCAGTAAAAGTGAACTAATGTCACAAAACCAATTTAGCTTTGATCCCAAATTTTACCCCTCATTTCTTAGAATCAGGCATTGAAACATGGTACAGAAAATTATGGAGGGAAGCCTTTCAAGACTAGGTGTTGGTGACATAAATCAAGGTGAGTTACCGTATGTAAAGAATACTATTGTTTGTTTTAAATTGATTTAATATTGTATTTTTAAATTGCTGGTAAGAACATCACCACCACAATGTGTCATACAGATTTATTCAGCAAGATTTATATACCATTTAACAAAACAATATCTAAGCAGTTTACATAATAGTGCAAAAAAGTTGTTCAAAATGATGATAAAAGGGCAGACAATCAAATTATCTAAATATAGATGAAATCAACTGTTTGGAAAATATGAACAAACTTGCATTCAAGTCTGGGTTGGTTTGTTTCAGGAGGTGTTGAAAACAATAGAATGAAGACAGCTGCCTCCATAGCTTTTTTAAAGCACAATTATGTGCTAATATTTTATAGCAATAAGTTACAATCCCTATGAAGGGAGCAGAGGGGCCAGGCTCACTGCCCTCATCCCCACAGACATATCCCTGATGGTTCTGCTCCCCCCCACACACATGCTGCACCATCCACATGCCTGGTGAGGAAAGGTCTGACACTCACTGCCTGGTTTAGAGTTCTGCACACAAGTATTTTTTTTTATGATATTTTATTAAGTTTTATCAAAGAAAAAGGTTACATGAAGAAAAACACAAAGTATATGAACATACAAAAAAAATCAGAATACTATAAAACAGTTAACACATGAGAAAAGAAAAAAGAAAAAATTAAAACACTAAGAGAAAATTAAAAAAATTAAAAAAGAAAATCCCTCTCTTTAATTTCTTACCATTCATAGACCTGTTTTCTTGACTTCCTCACACCCCCCATTCTTGTATTCCAATTTAAAATTAATTAGCAAATTCCTTCTTATTAATCTTATCCTTAATTATCTTTCTTCTCATATTGTTTGTTCCTAATTTTCCTCTAATATCTATCCCTTCTTTCATATTTATATTTTACCTTTTTTACTAGAACCCATTTATTTCATTTCAATGTCATCAACATTCAAAAATTTTACAATGTTTTTGTAAGTAGATTTTAAATTTCTTCCAATCTTCTTCCAACAACTCTTCTCCCTGATCTCGTATTCTGCCCGTCATTTCTGCCATTTCCATATAGTCCATTACTTGCATCTGCCATTCTTCCAAGGTGGGTAGGTCCTGTGTCTTCCAATGCTTTGCAATGAGTATTCTTGCGGCTGCTGTAGCATACATGAAGAAAGTTCTATCCTTCTTTGACACCAATTGGCCGACCATGCCCAGGAGAAAGGCCTCTGGTTTCTTCAGAAAGGTATATTTAAATACCTTTTTTCATTTCATTATAAATCATTTCCCAGAAAGCCTTGATCCTTGGGCACGTCCACCAAAGGTGAAAGAATGTACCTTCAGTTTCTTTACATTTCCAACATTTATTGTCGGGCAAGTGATAGATTTTTGCAAGCTTGACTGGGGTCATGTACCACCTGTACATCATTTTCATAATATTCTCTCTTAAGGCATTACATGCCGTAAATTTAACCCCAGTGGACCAAAATTGTTCCCAGTCAGCAAACATAATATTATGTCCAACATCTTGTGCCCATAGAGTTCTGCACACAAGTAGAGAAGGCACCTTGCTTCAGATCTCCTACTCAGCTGTGGCACACAGATGCAGGTGGGCTGCAATCAGCATGGCCCCACTTTTCTCCTCACAAAATTCACAATGCAAGAGGTTTGAATGACAGAATAGGCCCATAGCCTTCCGTAATTTCACCTTTTATCAAGTGGTGCCATACATGCACCAAAATATGGCCTACCGTATTTTGAAGTACAGTGGTACCTCAGGTTAAGTACTTAATTCGTTCCGGAAGTCTTTTCTTAACCTGAAACTGTTCTTAACCTGAAGCACCACTTTAGCTGATGGGGCCTCCCGCTGCCGCTGCGCCACCGCTGCACAATTTCTGTTCTCATCCTGAAGCAAAGTTCTTAACCCAAGGTACTATTTCTGGGTTAGCAGAGTCTGTAACCTGAAGCGTATGTAATCTAAAGTGTATGTAACCTGAGGTACTACTATAATTACAATAATTGCTGTTGCCATCTAAAGAGGGCCTCCCATAAGACCATTGAAGGTCTAATTGCCATATTTTGAAGAGCAAAACAGAAGACAATTTGCCAATTTCTACTTTTAACTATGGATCACTAAGACGACTCTCATTTTACATACCTATGGAAAAGAGGCCATGTCCTGGAAAAACAGGACACATGGCAACCCAGGTTGTGCTATTATTATTATTATTATTATTATTATTATTATTATTTAAACACTAGGTGCATTCGGGGCAGGGGAGCAATTATCACTGGCACCATGATGTGTGAGGAGATGAGGTTTAACCCTTCCCACACCAGACGTGATCTCAGGTAAAATTACCTGCTTCCATACATAGCAATTAATAAGGGGGTGGGGAACCTCTCATTGGTGCCAATTGGATATTTTTTGGTAATGTGAATTGCTGTGTTTCTGTGGTGTCTCTTCCCTTCTGCACAGGGTAAAAAAGTATCATAATTTAAGCACAAGTGAAAATTTATAGTCTGCTATCTCCTTAAAAGCCATATTTGAAAGTTAGATTGTGCGAATTCAAAGTGTTTGCTTTCTTTTCCGGTGGCTTTCCCAAACAATCTGTCTGATGTGGCTTTACTGCACTCCATCCATTTATGTTAATTTTCCAAAAGGCAAATAATATGATATCCAGTCTCTCTAATGAGCCAAGACTGGCTGTGTTCTATATAACTGCTGCACTTCTATATCCCCTCTTTTTAAAAGCTAGACATTGTAGGCTCCAGCACACAAATGAAGTATGACACCAGGGTTTATTAAAGAAGAAGTTTTGCTGTGACCTGTTTCAAAGTTGCCAAGACTTCACCTTTGCTTATTACTTCAGTGACCAAGCACCTCAGTTTAGATCTAACTGACAAAATAAGCCAGAAAGGGCAATAATTGAGAATGCATGTGGTGGGCCACACATCTCCAGAAATCTTGCCCATACAGTATCCTCAAGCTGCACATATTTATATATAAAAAATATGCCAACACAATCCTACTGTTTTACTGAATGTTGCAATGTACATCATGAGCTGCTAACTATGCTCATGTATTTAACAGTGTGATAACTAGCAAATTATTTTTCTCTTTCTATCAAGCACAAACAAGCATGTGGTACAGCAGAAGCTTTGGAAGTTCTAATATTGATATAATTCATTCTGTCAATAAAAACACATTTCTAGTTTTTCACAAGCATATAAACAACATATTTTGTGCTTTCATAGTAGCAAATTTATTCTAATTATTTATTAGCTTTACTACCCATATTTTCAAGATTGTTGACAATTCTGACATGAAATGAGACCAAACACCGCTATACATTGTGTTTCCCTAAGCAATGTATAGAATCTATACTGGTAAACATGAAAACAGTCCAATGTGCAAAACTGGGTATATTCCATTTTCACTGGGTTTTGGGAGCTTCAAATTCAGAAACTGGAGAATTATAATGATTTTTTAAATCATATTTGTAGCCTTGGCCACTTAAACATATATCAGTTTGCTTGTGTGAATTTACAGAGTGAAACAACTCTAGACATCCATTGTACAATTGGGATTTTACTATTAATTGAACTGCTCAATTATCCATTTGTTATAACAACAACAACAACAACAACACACTTTACATTTGAAAAGACAAACTATAGAAGAAAGCATAAACAAAAAAGTTAAAGTTATTAATATTATTTGTCATGCAAAGATATGCTAATGACAACAATGAGTGCTAGAAGTTTGCAGCCAGATTGGTTATGTAGTTGGTAATTCAAATTAATATGTGAAGTCCAGTCACCTTTATTGCTCTGGCTTAATCTTTTTGGCTTGCTGTGCAGCAGTTGGCAGGATTCTGAAGTCAGATTCTGTTCTAACCCTTCCTTACCTGTTGCCTCCTTTTCTGCCAAGCATGCAATAGTTTCTGTCTTCAGGTTCTATGTATTGCTTTTGCTCATCCTTACTCTACACTTTTCCGGCCATGATTGTTGTTTTTTGTGTTTTTTAAAATAATATTTATTAAGGTTTTGAAGGTTACAAATAAAACAGAAAAACACCAAATTAAACAAAAAACAAAACAATGTATCGCATTAAAAAAAGAATACCATACAAATAAGAAAAAAGAGAAACAAAAAAAGGTTAAAGAAAAAAGAAAAACAAAAGCAAAAAACACATCAAACCTTCACATAGTATATCTTTCATTTACTTGTTTCCTTGACCTCCTCCCACCTCCCCTTTTTGTATTCTAATTCAATTAAATATTTCAGCAAATCCTTTCCCTCTTTTTCTCCTTAAAATTAATATATTTATTTGAACTTAAACTCTTAAAACATTTCCACTAGGGTCATACCTCATGTTCCTGTTTTTCAAATTACTGATGATTTTGGCCCACTCACTTTAGCCACACTTTGTTCTGAGCAACTTCTCCACCACCTCTCTTTTCCCTCAACATCTTTTCAGTCACCTCAAAATCTTTTAAAACTCACTTTCAAAAGTTTTGTAAGGAGGCAACATGCCCATGACTTTGCAGGACTTCTGCCTGGCATTCCCCAGCATGTGTTCCACTCAGATCTGCTCTGGAGGTTTCCCCAACTCTCTGGAACATATTTTAGTGGGTGCTATAGGCGGTGCTTTTCCCCCTAAAAACAATGTTTTGGGGTACTCTTATTTTCCTACTTGTATTGAAACACTGCCCCTCAATGAGGCCAAACTTAGATTCACAAAATGTTTAGGGGTATGCGTACCCCTGCGAACCCCCGGGGAAAGAAGCACTGACTGTAGGGGTGTGTGGAGAGAGAGGGAGGATAAGTCTTACTGCATCTCATTGACTACTGTGAGAATAGGATGCTAGACGAGATGGGCCACTGATTGTGCAGGCTCTTCTTAGGAGCTGATGTTGTGCAGTTGGAAGCCTGCAGTAATATCTGCTAATGATATGATGACATTGGATACAATCCTAAATAGCCACATGACATTTTTAATTTAAAAAAGGCAGACAAACACCCCTGGAGAACTGTGCGAGACTTACAATTCAGTCTTCCAATTGCTGATAATCTTCTTCTTTGGTGATCACTTGTGGCCGAGTAAGATTGTCTTCCATGAACACAGTCTTAATGGTGTGTCTGTAAGTGACTGTGGAAGCCAATTCTGGATCCACACATCTTTCCACAGTGGGGACATAGGTTTTCGGGCAGGAGTTGATCATGGTGAGGATTTGCCAAACGTGCTTTCCTCTTCACTCGTTTCTGCCTTTCATTCTGAGTTCGTGCTTCTTCAAAGTCCAGAGCACCTTTGGCAAACACTGTTTTCCAATTGGAGCACTCGCAGGCCAGTGTTTCCCAATTTTACATCCTTATACTGCATTTTTTTTAGATTTGCCAGTCGATTGAGATCTACTGGTCAATTGTGGGCTGTCCCTGGTAGATCCTGGTTGATCGTGTGATCTCCAGTGACCTACCCCCCCCCCAAAGCTCAACATTTTTGGTCAATCCAATGGGTAGATCACTGCCAGTTTATTTATAGTGGGAGTAGATCGCAGTCTCTTGGAAGTTGAACACCCCTGGTCTATTGCATTGTAGTGCAGGGACTGGGGAAAAGGAAATTCCCCATCTCCTAAAAACCTCTTCCTAGCCTTCAGCTGTGCCCCCTGTGAGTTTTAATCACAGCAGAACTGACAACTCCCCTGCCTCTTCCAGAAGCAACAATACAAACATCTCCCTCTCTCCCTTTGCCATTGCATAAGCCCAGGCAACTTTGTGGAGGCTTCAAAACTACACATAAGCTTTGTACAGAATTGAAAATCTCTTTCATTTCCTTTTTAAGTCTTCACTGACTGACGAGGCTTTCCTTGAGGGATGATCCAGCTATGATGATGTCTTCACTGGTTCATGGTGTACTCATTTGTACTTGTTTTATAAATGTGATTTCACAGTTGCTATTTACCAACATTGTATTTTTTTCTTATGTTGGCAGCATAGAAAATCTTGCAAATCAGTTAGATTAATATTGGTGCAGTGCTCTTACATAGCTCTCATTCATTGCAGGGAAGCTGGCACCCAAGTCTAGCATAAGCCCCTGGCATCCTGGGACATTTGCTGGGGTAAATGAACCCTGGCAGGACCCCCAGCATCCACCACCCCAACTTCTGGAGCAGGGCCTGCTGGCACTGAATGTGGATGGTCATATGCAATGGTATTTTGATAGCTTTCTACCAAAATATTCTTCTTAAGACACCAGGGGTGGGGAACAGTGACCTCCTCCATTGTCCAGAACCAAAAAACTGTGAAAGTAATTCTATGCTTCCAAAAGGAGTTTTCTCTTGTGTTGTTGAAAGGCAGCTCCCCATGCTACATGGCAAACTTAAAAAATAAAACTCAGGAGAGTTTCAGAAGCAATTTGTGCTGCTGCTTCTTGGGCTGTTGTTAAATGTAAAAAACCAAAAGCTTCTTGGCATGCAAGAAGAATAAGCTACAGGGACACTGTTGGAAAGGTACACAAAGAACATTTTCCTACTAAAACAAAACAAAAAGGGAAAGCTCTTTCTCATGTGATATTCAGAAGCGCAGGAAAGCCTTATAGATTTTAGGCCAGTTAATGAAAGAGTTAAGTTAAAGCATTCCACACCATGCGTAATCTCATTTGCAGAGTGTTTCTAAGAAGAAGAAAAGGTACATTCTGTGAGAAATTTTAAGTTGATTATATGTTTTGATGTGGTCACTTATGTACAAGAGTAGCTAGTGTGATGCCTACAGCTGGATGTTGCTGGACTACAGCTCCCATCATCCCTGACCATTGTCCATGCTGACAAGAGCTGGTGGGATTTGTAGTCCAAAATATTTCGATGGCACCATGTCACCCCCCTTCCTGAATTATGAACTGATCTAGGCCTGAGCCAGAGAGCCCTGCATGCATTTTCAGGCTGCCTGGAAGAAAAGCAGTTGGTGTAAGTATTGCACCACCCCAAATCTCTGCCGAGTGGTAGCAAGATTCCAGGGGTTTCCAGGCATGTTTCTGTTGAGAATTCAGGCATGTCAGAGACTGCAGTGTTTTAATATATATGGTTTATTTTACACTTATATGCACTGTAAAGTAGGACATATGGCCATCCTATTAATTGCCTAAAACCATACAAAGGATAAACTATATCCCTGTCAGAATGTCTTCCAATCTGAATGAAAGCTGTGAAAACAAAAAGAAGAAGAGAAACATTTCCATCATCACATTGCATAAATTAGAATAAAGATGATGAAACATGAAATGTATGTCAGCGTATAGGCGTGCAGGCTGGTCAGAGAAGGAGTGAGAGCCTTGCTGTCTGTCTCCATCTTCTGACAGCTGCAAGTTGGAAAAGCAAGTCGTGTGGAGTCTGGTCTGTAAGGGGAAGAGCTGAACTGCAGGTAATTCCAGCAAGGCCAATGTATGGAGCCTCAAAATCCCCCTCAAGCCTTCTGAGAGTATGGGGGAACCACCTTAGAAACACTATGTCAAAATTACTGCATGACAACTATGGCCACTTTCGGGCTTCTTTTCTTTCTGGCTGTCCTCAGTCACTTTTCATGTGAGTCTTTGGTGTTCCACAACACCCTTTCCTTTGAGGTCCAGCACTGCTACCAGAAGGAAGATGACACTGGTGATAGCAAAGAAGCTCCTAAAATGCAAAGTTATTTTAGGTCAGAGAGTTGTTTTTTTCCTGATGAGTTGTAGGAAGCCAATCAATAGATTCAACAAACCAACCAAGACAATGTTCTTAGCAAGCAGAGTTTAATGGACTGGAAGGAACTTCATTTGGTCTCCCTCAAAGCAGAAAAGCAGAGGAAATATGTCAGCTGAAGGTTTACTTCCCAGTCCCTTGATGGATTGTCAGGTTTTATTTAGTGCTCTTGATAACTTGATTTGCTTTGCATCTCTTGGGCTGGCAATGTGTTTCAGTGAGCGCTGAAGTTTTCTTCAGATAACTTCTCATTGTAGCTTCATTTTTCAAAATGTGTTTTATCATTGGGATTCAGAGAGTTTTATATGTATATTAGTATTTTTTTTAAAAAAGTTTCATACTATTTTATTTGGTGTTATTTTTTTCAATGTGACTGTCATCTTTTACGTTCTTATGCTATTAGTCATCAGGAGGACCCAGGTGGGCTGGAAGGTGAGATGAAAACCCACATTACAAAGAGGAACAGACCATCTACACTGTACTGCATTTGCAGCTGTAAAACTTCACCACAAACCATACAGGCATAAAAAAAGCTTGGGAATGGAAGTGTTTTGATGTGTGCACTGTGCTTGGGTATATACGTTTTAGAGTGTGTCCTTGCACTCTACCCTTTCTTCCTAGCAGAACTGCTAGGAAGGTAAGTGAATTATCCTCCTTTCCCTGCATTTTGAACATCTTGGTGCCAAGCAGGCAAAGAGAGGGGTTTCCAGAGGCAGCAGAACTGAGCTTTCCAGGCTACCAGACATTCTGGGTTGTACTAAGCTAAGTTTGACTTAAGGTAGACCTACTGAAATTAATTAACCTTAGGCTACTCTGAGTAAAGCTTAGTGGGATGCCACCCACTTACTGCTTTCCACAAAGCCAAACCATGGGATGCTAGAGGCAGGCTCAACTGAACTTTGTATTCAACTGTATTTCATTATATCAGACATTCCGTGTCATGGGAACATTGCTGATGGAGCTCACTTCATCAAAGTGACCTTTGAATAAAAATTCCACTTTGTAGGCCAAGTAGTCAAACAGGTCTAGATTTTGTGATCTGGCCAAGTTTAATGATTTAGGTTGTTGCCACGGCATTGGATCAAAGTTACTCCTTCATGACATGTTTCAAGAGACAATTTAAGGATGTGTAATATCACAGCACGAGCAATAATGTGCTGGGATTGTATACAGGTGACCAGGCAAAGAGGGGAATGAACCACCCTCCAAAAGAAAACCAGAAAATAAAAATGCAATAGCAAAACTAATAAGGTTCCATATTTATTTACTATTTCCCAATGCATTTTGCTGATCTTTATCAGAGTAGCATTTTCAACAGTTCAGCTGAATTTACACATGCATCAGATTGAGGTGGAAGTGTTTGGAGTTACTAAAATTAAATGTACCACTTTGAAAACAATTTTGAATGCTCCTATGCATGGAGAATTCTCTCCAGGTAGCAACTAAAATAGCAAGGAGAGGACTATGCTGAACCTTTGTCTCTGATGTGATAAGGTTTTATAGCCTAGGTGTACAAAAATCACACTTTCAGCTTGATCTTTAAAATACAGGGGGAGCAAAAGCAATCAGCAGCATTTTTATAGCCATACTACAAAAAACATGGGTTCTTGTAATGGTTGAGTTTTACTCCCATTTAAGATGTCTGGATTGAAAAGGCGCAAGAATCAAATACTCCTGAGTGCCTGTAGAGTATACACACTTCACCTGAGTGGTGGATTGCAGAGATAAGCCAAAACTGGGAATGAACCCTTTGTGGGAGAAGACTGATGGTGTTTACAAAGATAACTGGAATTTCTGGAGGGAAAAATGGTTCTGAAATGGTTTTTTTTTTCCTTTAAGTGAAATGACCTTTCCAAGAACCTTCTACAATTACTTCAAGCCAACAAAGAGGATGTTAAATTCCAGCCTTCATTTATTTTCTTTAGTAGCTAGGGGCTGCATTACATCTGTAACTCCAAGATTCCTCTTTCTGTTATTTTCCTGATGGCATCAAATGCCTCTTGACCCCTGTGACAGCTGAACAAATAAGGATGGAGAAAAGGGGCCTAATTATGACTTTCAACATAAATATGGAATATTATTGAATTTAGGTTGATCCTGATGTGATTCCTCTCCCCGCCCTTCATTGGCATAGTGAGTCTTTTCGAAATCAATACTTGGAATGGTTTTGGTTATAAGAATAACACCTGGATAACAATGACCATTGGAGGTGTACAGTGGGAGCTTCACTCCAAAGCTTTAGAAAACTCAATTAGATGTTTGCCTCCTGCCTTGCAAACCTTTAAGCTGTTGCTGCTGTTGCAGCTGTGTTGTGCCTTGTGGGACGGATTTGTGACACAGTGCGGAGGTCAGCACAATGCTGGGAATGGAGAAGATGAGCCAATGGGAAGGTAAAATTCCCCCCCCTTTGTACAGCAGGCACTTATTTCAGCTGAGAATACCTCCTCTGAGTTAGTCTCTTCACAAAATCAGTTGAGTGTGGTTTAACAGTTGAGTGCCCTTTCTTTCTGTGAGTCTTTTAAAATCATTCATAGCCAACATGGAGGTCTCTGGATGCTGTTGGACTTTGACTCCCATCACTTAAGACCATTTGACATGCTGGCTGGGGCTCATGGGAGTTTGGAGCACAACATATTGTTGCACGCTATCCCAATCTCTGAGCAGTACAAGATTCCAGGGGTTCCAGGCGCTTAACCAGGGTTTGTGTTTCCCTTGGAAATGAGGCACAGTGGAGACTGTGGTGTCATTACGATATATGGTTATTTACACATTTATACCTCAGCCTACAATGGAGGGGTTCAAAGCTTTACAGCGGCTCCTATTCCACAAGCTCAGGAAAGGAGAGGCACTGGTGTGGCACTGGTGTGTGAAATGGAGGTTGAGTTTTGAGCTGGAGTTACCTTGAAGCACTGGCAGAGGAAGAGGAGTGTGGGGGAGCGCCCCACCCCCAGCAGTGCGATCCCCAGGGTGCCATCGCAGCTGCCCCCCGCCCCTGCAGGCGGCGCCTCCCCTCATCCCCAGGATGCGTGCTACACCCTTGTGGGCAGCGCACCTAGCCCCTGGGACGCACACCAGTCCCTCCCCTGCCTGCTCTCTGCCACTGGTGCCAGAGCATGAAGCTCCGCCACTGCCTTGAAGCTGCCCGATAAACATTTTATGAACTCCTACAGTATGGATTCATTCACCCCATGCCTAAGGCATGTTACTTTTGCCTTGCACATTGCTTCAAAGTCTTTTCTGATTATTATACCAGATATACCAATTATCTTCAACCAGCTCTTCACTGCTGATCTACTTTAGATGAAACCCTTCATTTGCGCACACTGAGTTGGAAAGCCAGCAACTTTCTGTACACATATCCTGCTACCACCAAATAATTGATGACTAAGATAAAATTTGAAGAAAAATTTGATCTCCCTGAGACATCAATACCTGATAATCCACTTTCACTTCTCCATATGTAGTCCTCCATTTGCCTATATGGCAAACTGGCAATATGTTTCATAGAAGTCAATGAGTCTTTGTTTTCAATCAAGTGTTACAATCAGGGTGTCAGTTGAAAAAACAAATTGCCATGTCCTTGGAAGAATAGGGAACAGTCTGAATGACATTTAAGATTCTTAACCAAAATAGGAAACACTGGAAATTTCATCAGCAAGTCTGATTTTGGCCTGGTTTCCAGTCATATTTTACAGGGTTGCAATGTATTGATAAACATCTGAACTCTTGGGGCCTTACCTGAGAGCTATGATTTATCAGACTGTAGATCTTATGCTATTTGATTGCATATGAACTGGTCCCAAAATGGCTAAATAGAGGAAATTAATTCTTAATTAAATAAGAAGCGCTCCCTCAGGACATTAAAGCAATCAAGACAGGTTAAGATGCACTGCCTGTTGCCAAAGAGGAAATGTGTACACTCAGCATGGGAATCTAGTCCAAGATTTTCTGGCTCAGAGATCCTATTGCAGGGGAATCTTTTTTTAAAAAAAAAAAGTCTTGTGTTGCATGTTTTTAAGTACAGTCATTAGAGAGTGCCTCTAATCATTTCAGAGGTAAAAATCATTTCTTTCTTTCTTTCTTTCTTTCTTTCTTTCTTTCTTTCTTTCTTTCTTTCTTTCTTTTTACCAAAAATTAAAACCCAGTATTACAGTTTTCTTATATTATTCAGAATAATTTGTAAAAGGTACATGGCTTCTTAGTAAATTATTTGATGTAAAACTTTTGGCTGTCAGGGATCTGCTCTGCCATGTTTCCCCCTCTGGCCTTGTTCCTAGTAATCAAGATGGCCAAACGTACAACAATGCATTAACACCCCAACAATATGAATATGAAGTCATAACAATGCCAGCCATTGTGTGGCCTGGAATGCTGGATCATTCGCAAGGAGCAGAACTGACATCTTGAAATAATATACAGTATATGTCTTCTGTGCAGTTTTATTTCCTATGTCAGAAAAGTCAGATACTGTAAGAAAAACTATGAAGGCAAGGAAGAGTAGAAGTAAATTAGCCACGCCAGCCAGGAAATATGAGGGCAGCATTTTGATAGGCAGGATTAACCAATTAATCAAACCTATTGATTTATCAAGGCCGAAATCCTATGGTGCTTACCTTGGAATCAGCACCATTGAGCATAGTGGGAAACATATACAGCAGAGGTACAGACCCTCAGTTCTAGGGTCCAAATGTAGCCTTTCAGTTTTCTTTGTCCAACCCTCCAGGTGGCATTCCTCACTGGCCCTGCTCTGCACTCTCCTTGAGTACCTTCACCTGGCTGGAATGTGTCCTTGTATGAGGCCATGCCTCTTGCTTGCCTAGATGGAGGATGAAGGTCTCTCTGTGTGTTCTGTTGTGATCACTGACTTCAGCAGAGGCAAGGCCAGGGTACCCTGGACAGGGCCATGTAGGGCCCAAATTGCATACTTTGTGAGATCCAACCTCAGATGTTGCTTCAGCAGCAGTCATTCTCAGACGGGTTCATGACTGATGACATCTGCACAGCTTAGCTCACTATATCCCCTCTTTGTTGGGAAACTGCATGGGCAAAACTTTCGTTTTCCATTCGGGGCACAACAATTTTTTGTTCCCAAGAGAGTGCAGGCATTACACTGGCCCAAACTTTCAGCTTTTAAGTAAAAGAGGCTTTGCTTGTTTCTAGATTTGCCAGTTTTCTTGGTGATCTGAAATGTCTTTGTTGTATCTTAGGGTGGGTGCATTAAAAGGGGGGGCAGACCATTATATTATATTATATTATATTATATTATATTATATTATATTATATTATATTATATTATATTATATTATATTAGATTGATCTGTTTCATTTTACAGTAAGTCAGGGACATAAAAAGCCTGAGAGTTCAAGGACGGCAAGACAGAAAACACCGCTTCCTTTCACTGAAAGAATGTGGCTGGAAGTATCCCTGAAGGAGATTCATCCTGTTGTTTCAAGGATCCTGGCAAGGCTAGTATTTGAAAGCCACCCATGAACAATAGAACGAAAACAGCTGCACAGCAACCCTAATCTGGTTAGTGACTGTGTAAATACAGTGTAGAGCTATGAAAAGGTCATTGACAGAGGTGCCCTGCTGTGCTACAATGCACGCAGGTGCTGTGGGTGTATTCCTAATTGCATCATATCACTGATGGCGGGGAAATTAATGGGTCGTATATAGTCTGGCCTCTTGTTCCAGTCATACATTCCATAAAAAACTGACTCTGACTTCAGTGCATTATTCTACACAGGCTTCACGAGGCGGTAAATTGCCTCATTGCCTGTCCCATGTTGACAGAGAGCCCTCGCCCTTCTGACTTGCCAAAATAAAATAACTCTTCACAGCTATCTCCAAGGAAATGGGCCATGTCAGTAAGCCATGGGGCCCCCCCACCCTTTGGAGCCCTACAGGCTCTGCGTTCGCTGGCTTTTTCTGCTTCTTCTTCTTCTCTTAAAATAGTTTTGAGAAGAGATAGGAGGTTTTCATGAACAAAAAGCATGAGACTATGTCTCATCCTAAGTTTTAGTAAGGCTGCTGTTGTGACATCACACTTCATTAGGCCTCACTGGTGAAAACCCTTAGCGATGCTTTTGTATAGCAAAAATTCAGATTTGTGGAATAATGTGATCCTTTACTGAACTATTTTAAATTAAAGCCTCTGCAGCCTGTCAGGTTTCACATAACTTTTAATCCAGGCAGAAAGGAATGATAGCTAAATTCTTAGCTGTAGAACGCACATAGTTGCTTATTAATGCAAATGCCTGTTGGCTCTCAAAGTAGCAGTCAAATCACATAATATTTTAGCTCTGCAAATATTGTACTGCTGCTGCTACTTCTATTGCTAAGGGCCAGACTGCACGTCACGTTTATCACAAATTGGCAGCATGGGGACCCGGATCCAGACTGGGAAACTGGTATGGGGGGGGGATTGTGGGGGGCTTTAACCCTTGTCCCCGGCTATAGTACCAATCTGCAACAGTCCCTCCACATGCAGTTTGCATTGCAGGAAGGAGTGAATCCCTCCCACCCCATTCCAGGGTCTTCACATAGATCTCACTCTCCACTCCTGCATCCTGACCTGACATTGTGTGAAATAAAAAGTTTGTTCTCAAAGTATGTGCAGATAAGCATCACGTGTAGTTTGGCCGTTGCACCACCAGTGGGTTGCCTGCTGTAATGATCCAAGACTGATGCTTATTCTCTGCTCTCATCAGTGCTGAAATACCCTCTTCAGCCTGCTTTTCTAACCGAGCTTAATTCCATCTGACGGCAAGCACTATTGAATAAGACACGGCTTCTTCCTTTTTCTTAAAAAAATAATCAAAGCCTTTTCATACATTACTTGAATTGTAGAGTTTGCATTAGCACTAGTACATTACACTTCTGATTCCCTGCAATTAATGTTTAAAGTGGGACTTGTGGATCTCACCTCCAGCCTGAACTTCCTGATTTCCCTGCAGTCAATCATTCCCCCTTAAACTGCACCATTGTTTCTCACTTCACCCCCTGCCCTCCAGCATCGACAGATGCTTCCTGCATATGAAATAGTTTGCTTATAGTCTACAGGCATGGGTATAGATTAACTTGAACCATTTTGTGAGACTTTTGTATGAAAAAACAATGTATAAAAATAAACAGCATTGTGTTAGGTGTTAGTGAGTTGCAATCAATTTCTTTCCCTTGTTTTCTTCTATATATCTCTTGGGAAGAACCACTTTCCTGGCTGTTCACTGAAGGCTTTATAAAAATGTGGACTCACATTTCAAACATCAGAAGAAAATATCTTATATTGATGATGATGGTGATGATGATAAGTTCTAAGGCTTCAAAATAAGATCATGCCGGATCAGACCAATGGCCCATTTAGTCTAGCAACTTGTTCTTGTGGTGATCAACCAGATGCTTATAGAAAGCCTCCAAGCAGGACCTGAGTGTGGCTTCCTATGATTTCCACCAATGGTATTAAGAAGCCAATTGCCACCATCTGTGGAGGAGAAGCATAACAATCATGGCTAGTGAATATGTATTTTATGGCTATCCAGGTTGGTGGCCATCATTGCCTGCTGGAGCAAATTCAAAAGTTTAATTATCTGCTGTGTGAATAAGTATTTTCTTTCGGCTCCTGAATCTTCCGCTTCCTTGGATGTCTACAAGAGACCCTCAGGGTCCCTTCCAACTCTTCAATTCTGTGATTCTATTATTCCAGGACAGGTATCCATTTCACTCTATTAGTACTAACTTAACACCATTCCAAAACGATAGTTTGTGTATCATTATTAATAGAACACATTGTGCACTGACTAACGAGAACCACCGTTTGGCCATCCTGTTAAAATTCCAGCCTGGGTCATGTTAAGCTCTTTCTGTTCTTTTCGTTTCCTCTCCCTTTCATGAGCCCTCCTGTTAGTAATACAGTCTCGGCCACCACAGAAAATTGAAAGAATTGTGCTTCACTTTGGAAGCTACTGTGGACTCAAAACAACATGTGCAGCGTTTCTGCTTGCCAAAACAGCGTTCTGTCTTGTTCATGATGATGCACACAGAGTTCTGGTTAAATAGTAACCTCCACCCTCAAATGAGCGTGACTGTGATTTACGTGTTAATGTTCTCTAAAGGAATGGATTTATATGTTCCCTGAGATAGTGTATGAAAATCTTGTTCCTGTTTACAAGGACCGTTGCAGTCATGGGAATGCCATATTTGCTCTCTTTTCTTCAAAAAGCCACCAATAAATTATTGGCTATTCTTTTGCTTCTTTGTGGCCCACTCTAGATTTACCTATAAAATGTGTCTTCTAAAGGTTCATCAAACTGCTCTGTTTTATTATTTTTTGATGCTTTGCTGAATGTTTATTGAACTTTTTATTGATGTATTTCTTTGTATTGCTTATAGATTTTTTAAAAGTGATCTTATTTTGTTTTCCTCAAGACAGATTAAGGTTTTGCATATTAAGTAGGGTATAAGTATTATTGAGGAATAATAAAATGGCATTCAACATTCTTTCTCACAAAAGTCAGTCTGAAATTCTATGCAGGTATAGTGAGGCAACTATAACCATAAACAGAAAACCGAGGGCCATTTTTTGTGTGTCAGAAGAATACCTGAGGAAGAATATATTACATTGGAAGTAGACCTTATTCCCTCCAAAACAAACTGAAGCCATGGATAGACTCTTCTAGTATATTCTAGAACAGGACAAGCAGAGGATCAAGTAGTTGTCTATTTATCCAGCCACCTTGCTCTAACCACCCATCCCCATTGTCCATAAGTATACTACATGAGCAGAGTTTAAAAATACGAGAAACCTCCAGAAGTAAACCAGGCTGTCCAGAACAGATGTTTGCTCTCTAATGTGGGGAGGAAAGCAGGTTGGCTGGAAGGGCATGTTGGACAGGGAGGGCCAGCCATTCCCATGATATTCTAATTCTGCGTGGGAACTGGATTTTTGAATAGGTCAATCATCATAGAATCACAGAATTGTACAGGTGGAAGGGACCCCAAGGGTCATCGAGTCCAGCCTCCTGCAATGAAGGAATGTCAACTAGATCACATATGACTGATCGCCATCCAACCTCTGCTTAAAAACCTCCAAGGAAGGAGATTCTACCACCTCTTGTGGGAATCTGTTCCACTGTTGAACAGCTCTTACTGTCAGAAAGCTCTTCCTGATGGTTAGTTGGAATGTTCTTTCTTGTAACTTGAATCCATTGGTTTGGGTCCTACCCTCCGGAGCAGGAGAAAACAAGCCTGCTCCGTCTGCCATGTTACAGCCCATTAGATATTTGAAGATGGCTAGTTGAAAGGATAAGGTGCTGAAATAGTCTTTCAGTAATCAAAACCTAGAACATTCAAATCTTAACCTTTGTCCAGTAAGTCATTTTGTGTGTCACCTTCTCACTTTCCTTGTTTAAAGCTGTTGGGAGCAAGGTGTTAAACCCAGTGGAAAAGTCTTCCTGTTAGCACATTTGCTAATGAGATGTTTTGGAGGCTGGGTAATATTTCTTCCATGCTTCTGGAATTACACAACATGGTTATTGCAAACAAATGAAGGTTTAACTTGGCAGGTCAGTATGGCCCAAGATCTGTGTTTTCTACATAAATTCCCAGCATGACCGATTCTCATGCTAATGTAACTTACAGCTTGTAAAGAGTGCAGAGGATCTAGAGACACTCATATGTTTTTTTTTTTAAAAAAATGCTTTCAAATAGTTCTGTAAATGGAAGCACTGGGGAAACTGTGTATCTATAGCTGAAATCAGAAGGCAATGGTGTCTTCCATAGGAAAGCAGAGCAGTGGTTGCCTTTCCACACCTTAATGAGCATCTGTTCTTTTTCATGAGAAGCAATGCGCAACCCTGGCATGTCTGCAATGCAAATCAGCTGTTCCTCACCTATCAGACCTGATTCCTATGCAGTGGAGGGTAAGACAAGGCAAAAGCAGAGGGGAAGGAAAATGGTCTGCACTCAACAGCAGCACTCACTTTGGTTTCCAAAGTGAAATCAAAACTTATGGAGCACCACTCTTTGCCCACTTTGTCCTCTCCCCCTGAAAGGTGGTGTAGACTGGGTCCCACTGAGGACACCTTGCAAAGACCTCATCTCAAAACTTAAAGGCAGCATGGAAAGGAGCCATGTTGAGGCATTCAGCAGAATGTACAACGTGTAAAAGAAATAGATGAGGTGGTGGAAGCAAGCATGCAAGTCCCCCACACAACATCCCTAGGCTTACTGACTGCTTTTGAGACCTGTGTGTAATTAGGAAAAGCTCTGAATAAGCTTTTAAAGCACCTTCAGGAGAACACACTTGAAAACCTCTCTCAGAATTCTCAGTCATGGAGTTTCTAATTTTATTCAACCAAATTCCCAAAAACTCTTTCCAGACCTTGACACTAATCATGCAAAGATCTGAAAAGCAGACAATGTACCTTGGCCCTGTGTTTACACCCCGTGTCTTCATGGGAAGTCCAAATATGGCATGTAACTGGGGGTGGGGAGGCATCAAGATCCATCCAATCCATACCTAGGGATGAGAGAAGTAGGCTTGGAGTGTAGAAGAGTTTGCAGGTTGGCTGGCACACTGACAGGGCCCCACTCAACTGTGTTCTGGCAGGAATGGGAGCCTGAACCATATTATTAGGGAAGGAGCATTATTCTATATAGTCTTTAAAATTATTTTACTTCTGTATTTCCCTGCCTGCAAAAGAATCATTTCAATTTTTCTACCATTAAAAAATAAGTCTCCCCTTCCTTCTCTCTCTCTCTCTCTCTCTCTCTCTCTTTCTTTCTTTCTTTCTTTCTTTCTTTCTTTTTTGAGCCTTGGAAAATATAGAGCCCCCACCACCCCCACTTTCTGTATCCAACCTTCACATCTCAAGATTTTAAATAGCACCAACACGGAAAGTAGCCTCCAAGAGAAACTTAGATTGTAAAAATGGCATACTGTACAAGAGGCCCTGCTCAAATATTTTCCAAGCCCTTTGTGAAAACATACCTAGTGGTGGATCACATTCCCCTGCCGCTGGCATGGAGCAAAATTATTGCAACAATGTCATATACTTTCCCACCTACTTAAAACTCAAATCTAAACTCTTTATGTCTCTCTCTCTCTCTCTCTCTCTCTCTCTCTCTCTCTCTCTCTCTCTGTGTGTGTGTGTGTGTCTTTCTCTGTGTGTGTGTCTTTCTCTGTGTGTGATGCATGTCTCTGTTAAGCACGAAATATTTTTGCGTCTGATAGATTTCTTTTTTTTAAATTCCCAGTTCTTTTTAAGTGGCAGAGCACATTGTTTCTATTAACTGCTTCCTGTCAACCAGATAACAAGAAAGAACCAAGGTGACAATGTTATTTTTAAGTGTGTGTGTATGTGACATTCAATTGTGTTTGGTTGATAGTTTTACGAGACTGGTTGCAGAAGCCTGGTGGGTAGGTGAGAGAGAAGAGGAGAGAAGAGAAGAGAGAGAGGATATGAAAGGTGGGGCAGTGCATCTGGATGTAAAAGTGAAAAATATGGCAACTGTTAGCTTCTGCTTTTTCTGAGGGGGTGGGGAAGCAGAGAAGAAAGGCTTTGAACAGCAAGCATCTACATAGTTCAAAGCCTTAACTAAGCCTGAAGGCAGCGATCATCTTAAAGAACCACCCTAAAGCAACATCTTGCTGTTAAAGCTAAAATGAGGGCAGATGTTGCTCTTTGATACTTGGCCACATTCAGGAAAGCAATTGGGGAGACAGCACATTTTTCAAGGCCAAAGCCTCATGTGCCTCTTGCAATGTAATTTTGTGACACAAACTTTCCCATCAGCCTGAATGAAAAACAATATCCAGCCAGTTGTATATCTCACAAACAAACTAAATAATTTGATTTCCCATTACAAATAGAAGTTGCCCAAATAACCTTTTTGGTCAACGTGGCGGTGGCACCCTTTACACTAGGCGCAGTGGGTGTGGAATTGCAAGTTTGGCCACCCCACATGTTAGCAATACATAGGCACAGTTAAAAAACCTTTCCAGGCCTTTGGAATGTAATTATTAAGGGCTCATCCATACTTCCTTTTGTCCAGCTGCTTTCTCCTGGGGAAAATCACTCTGGGTTTTCTCTGGATTGATGTTTGCTCCGATTTAGAACTAAAGAGCAGGATTTCCTTGGGAAAGAATCAGGGGGGTCAAGTATAAAACCGTGCTTTCTAGGTATGAGACAAGTGGACATATAGATGAACCCTAAATCTTCCACCTCTGTGGCAGTTTTGTTACAATTTTGTGCAGTGGTGCCAACTTGAATAAAATATTGTGGGGGCCCAGGTAAGGCCTGCCCTGCATAATCGATCACATGATGCAGTGCACAAACACCATTTGATGGAGACTCCCATCAACTTTGTGGGGGGCCAACCCCATCAAATATTTTATTGTGGTGGTGAAAGCCCCCACAGCCCCTAAGAGTTGGCTCCTCTGGTTGTGTGAATGATGTTTTTATTTATTTTAATTGTAATTTATGCTCATCTTATTCATTTATATTGTTAGCCGTTCACTGCTCCCACTGATATTCATCAGGTAAAAACTTAACATTTCCCCTCAGGTTTTTGATAGACAATGATGACATTCCTAGCTTGTGTGCTGCTAAAGCTTTCTGCAATGGGGCGAGGGGGGTATTATTGCTTTTACTGAATTGCACATGCTTTTGTGTAAATGTGTTCATATCATAACATACTGTTACTTACGCTTTTGTATTTAAATATGTTGTAAATCACTTGAAGAACTTTTTGTATAATAAACCAATAACTTGTTTAATATACTATTACTAACAATAATAGGAGGAGGAAGAGAAGCATATAAGACCATTGAAAGAAAATTATATTTCAAAGGCTGACTTTGTCATCCTTCCAGCACCAGGCAAAGATATTTCTATTCTCCCAATCATTTGGACAGTGTCAATGATCAATCTTTTCATTACGTATTTTGTTATTTTCATCCTTATGTGGATGGGGTGATTATTTATGTTGTTGGGTGATTTTTGCAGACAAATACTTTTAGTATATTTGTTTCACTGTAAATGGACTTTCATTGATTATTGTGTGCTGTTGTCCCTGTAAATAGCTTCAGGGCTATTTACGGCAGTGTGAAGTGATAAAGGTAAAGGTAAAGGTACCCCTGCCCGTACGGGCCAGTCTTGACAGACTCTGGGGTTGTGCGCCCATCTCACTTAAGAGGCCAGGGGCCAGCGCTGTCTGGAGACACTTCCGGGTCATGTGGCCACCGTGACATCGCTGCTCTGGCCAGAGCCAGAGCCAGAGCCAGAGCCACACACGGAAACGCCGTTTACCTTCCCGCTGGTAAGCGGTCCCTATTTATCTACTTGCACCCGGAGGTGCTTTTGAACTGCTAGGTTGGCAGGCGCTGGGACCAAGCAGTGGGAGCGCACCCCGCCGCAGGGATTCGAACCGCCGGCCTTTCGATCGGCAAGCCCTAGGCGCTGAGGCTTTAACCCACAGTGCCACCTGCGTCCGTGTGAAGTGATACATACATTGAATTGAAATGGCTGTGCTGGCTGTTGCTCACCTCTTCGTGTCCATATTGCTTCTTGATCCTTTGCTTCCGAGGCTGTCAAGAATGGTCGTGTTCACCCTTTTTGTAGCACGAGGCATGAAAAATGCTGGGCATGTAATTATAAGAGTGAAAATTAGTATTTGATTTCACAAAGGCACTGATGTTTAGGGTGATGCCTCTTGGGAGCTTTCTCCTAAAGTACATGGAAGGTTCCACTAAGTTTAACTCAGAGTAGTCCCATTTTAATTAATGATAAATGATGAAGTTAAGGCTGGTAATTTCAATGGGTCTACTCAACTTAGTTGAATACGACACTTGGAGTTCAGATTTCTTTCCACCAGTGGGAGTATCTCTCTACCAACAACGGAGGAGAGATGCTTCAGAGGAAGAGGGGAATGAGTGGAAATTATCTCTATCCTTCTGCCAGTTGGATCCACCATGGACTGAAAGCCTGCCTTGAATGTAAGAAGCCCTTCCATTCATTGAATCAAGGCTTAGGATCCAAACCCATGTGTTATTTTTATCTTCTGTGGGATTTTCAGGCTGCAAGTCATTATTATATAAAATGCAGATATGGGAAAGAGTTGAGCTAGTAATAGCCATGGACCTTTCTGTTTCCCTTTTGTGTGTATTGCAATAAAATAGCATTATTGCATCCAGGGGCACATATACCAGTGTTCAGTGCACACATACCATTTCCCACTGTGTGACATTTATACATTTATAATCATGAATAAAGAAAGGGGGGGACTCCACCTTGCAGTGACATCCCCCCATAAAAATATGTTGCACAATCCACTTCTAATGTGTACAAAGCAAGCCACTGCTTTCTAACTGAGCATATAGTGTGACTGCCATAGTATATTGTATGCAGTGGTACCTTGGTTCTCAAACATAATCTGTTCCGGAAGTCTGTTTGACTTCCAAAATGTTTGAAAACCAAGGTGCAGATTCTGATTGGCACAGGCGCCCTGGAAACAATAGCCACATCAGACATTTGGCTTCTGAAAAATGTTCAAAAACTGGAACACTTACTTCTGGATTTTGGTATTCAGGAGCTGAAATGTTCAAGTACCAAGGTGTTCAAGAACCAAGATTCCACTGTATTTGAAATTTCAAAGTCCTAAGTCTTTTTAAAATGAAAGATAAATAATTAAAATATTTATAAGGACCTATAATAACACTTCTGTGCTCTGCTATAAATAAAGGAACTATCTATATGACCTGACTGGATAAAAAGTAATGTTTACTTAGGAACTAAAGACTTGTGTGTAGTATTGATGTGATAGATGCTAACACAATAGGACAGTTTCTAATGCTATTCTAACTTTGAGTTCTATGACCAAAACCCTTTTTATGCCATATACTGCCCAGGGGTCTAATCCTATTATTGGTCAAGTGATAAAGTGATGAAACTCCCATTGACTTCAGCTGGAAGATCTCTGTGATAGGATGAAGATGGAGTTTTTGTTTGTTTTTTTAACTCCCCGGGGAACAAAATACACATCCTGAACATTTCTACCAGCTCCCTTTGATTAGTATCATGAGTAGCTCAGTTCTCAATGGTAAAAAAAATTATATAGGCTTATTAGATTTCTGTACGTTGAAGGAGTGGTGAATATTTTGCTATGTGAAGGCACTTCCCACAAAGATGAAGCATTGGTATTATTAAAACGAATAAGACATCATAATTACCATGTTGGGAAGTAACATTTAGAAGTATTATTCAAGTTCCAGGAAAGAGTGAAGAAGGTCATGAAAAGTCATGTGAAAAACAACAAGAACGACACTTGATTATGCTCTTCTGGGGGAGAAAACAGGAGGCTCTTGAGTGTATTTGAAGCCTTGAAGTAAATTTTATTTATTTGCTCCCAAGATTTCTACCCTGTTTTTCTGAGGCTTATGCCCCACTCAGTGTGGCTGACATAAATTAAAATCACAATAAAATAAATTCATAGCATAAAGTTAGGCAGGTGTTTCAGAATAAGAAAAACCCAGCCCTCAACATGCCCCTATCTAAAGTGAAAGCTTTAGATATCTGCTGGTATAGAATGGCCTTCAATGGCTGACAGAAAAGGCAAGAAATGAGTTGTCTGGCTGAACTTACCTCAGAGCACAAAGCTAGAGCTGCTTTTCCTTTCTTGACAAGCCAGAACACAGGCCAGGTAATGGGGTAATTTTAGAAGAGGCTCATAAATTTGTCATCTATCATGGATGTTTTTGTCAGAGCTCCATCTTGTTCCCATGGTTTTTTGGTATGAGATAAGGCCTATTTAGCATGAGGTAAAGGATGGACAATTTCTAGGCTGGAGTGAATACTTTTCGCTCCTACCAGTGCTGATTACTGAACCAGAAGAAGCATTGGCCTCCTAAGACCTTCACATTCCAGCCTTGTGCATGATTTTCATTGGGACTTATTTACTCTCTATTTATCATTTTTTATTGCATTTATATCCCACCTTTTTTCCAAACAACAACAACAACAACACCTCATGGTTGTCCCTCTTAGTTAATCCTCAAAATAAAAATGCATCAAAACACATATAGCACAAGAAATGACAAAATAGATATTAATTGTGGATAACAGTATGTTCACCATTTCCCAAACCATGGTGGGAATGTGCTGGATGAAGCATAAAAGGGAGTGTGTATGCAGTCTCCCTCTCTTTCCTTCCTCCATCTATAACCTAAAGGAGATCAATACAGGGGCAGTCAAATCAATATATTGCTTGTTGTGATTAGATAGTTATACTGAGTACAATAAAGTCCTTACAACTTCAACCCATGGTATGTGCCCTTAGTCTGTATGTGAAAGAACTGTGCATGGCACACAAATAGCAATGGGCATTTGATAGAGGCTGGTAATCTGCAGCCCAGTGTTCTTTTATGGAATATTTTTTAAAAAAGCAAACTTCGCAGTAGTTGATGTATGAGAAAAATATCATCTGACTGACATGGGACAGAAGTGCTTGAAGTGGGTGTGTATCCAGCAAAGGCAGTGCCCTGAAGATTCATTCCCACGGTGTTTTATGTATGAGCACCGTTTTAAGGCAAAAAAATTTCCAAAACCACAGTATGCAACCACATGGTTGCATCAAACATCTCTATTCAGATTCAGCAATCTCTTGAGAGTGCAGAAACTCCAATGTGCATATGAAATCCCCCAAAACGAGGCTTCTTCGTTTATTTCAATGAAAGGTGCAGTCTTGTGCGCATCTCCTTTCTTGTTTCGCCTTCATATGTGCAAGCTTTATTCCTTCCCCAGGGAAATGAATTGAGAGCTAGTTACACACAGGCACCTGGGGTGCTCCTAAAGTCTCAGTTGGGTGTAACAATATCTGAGACATGTCTCATTGCAATGTTGAATCTGTTTTGATGGCCACCTTTACAAGATGGGAATTCAAATACACATAAAAATGTGAAAGGATTAACAGAACCCCATTCTTCAACTGTAGTTGTGATGAGGTATTGCTCCGTTATCTAATGCCTGCTCCAATATGCCTCCCTTTTTATTTTATGCCTTTTGTTTTGTTTTCATTACGAACTACAATATTCCCTTGAAGTCAGGAACGCAAAATACGCCATTCGTTTTCAGAAACACCCACAAGCTAATCTGGTGGTTTCCTTAAACTGTGTAATCTATCAAACCTAAACCATCAAAGGGCTGTTTACGTGCTTCATATCTGCAAACCACAAAAACATAACCTGTGGATCAGGCCTTGTACCCATGACCCACTTGACTTCTTGACATCTCAGAGGTTAGGCATTCCAAGCACGCATAAGCAGGAAACGCCAAACTTCTTTCAGACACATCCTGGTGTGTGACTGCAGTGTGAATTAGAGCTGTGTGAAAACCCTGGGAAAAAATATGTTTTGGCATTTATGCTTACCCTTCCTTTCCTTTCTCTTTCTCTCTTTTAGCTAAGTTTGTGGAGCGAGAATGATTTTAATTAATCACTGGAAAAATTAGAATACCGGAAAAATGAAGACAACCATGAATAAACTAGTGGGAGAAATCCTTCATCTTGAGAATGAGCTCCCACTTACAAATTGCCATGAATGATGAGATATATCAAAGTTGCCTTGGGTAATTACACTGAAGTGGGATAAAATATCACCATTAAGTGGCACATCATCACTAATAGTTTAACAGCACAATCCTATGTATGTATGTCTACTCAGAAGTAAGACCAATGAATTCAATGGGACTTACTCCTGGGAAAGAATGGATAGGATTGCAGCCTTATTTGTTTACTTAAGGGGAATGGTTCTATGAGATTTTTGTTGTTTTGGAGACACAAGGGTGACCATTTCCACTAGTAAAATAAATTAGTCTTCCTCTTCCTACAATAAATTTTTGCAAGGAAATGAAGCCTATTGGGTTTTTTAAACAATGGTTTTATGGGTAGCCAGAGGCAGATTAAAATATTGCACAGAAAATAGATTAACTGTATCCCATGAATGAGAGATAAGAATAGAAAATAATACAACACACAGCATAGTCTGTTCTGCTGTTAATGACAGTCACTTAAAAGATGTCCACTGGTTGCCTAATAAGATGTGATCTAGGGAAACAGTGTGTGTTCTATCTATTGTTAATCATACTCAGAATACACTCAATGAAATGAATGGAGATGACTAATTTAGGTCGATTAATTTCAGTGAACCAACTTTGAGTAAAACTTAGTTGGTTAAAGTCAAGAGATATATGAAGGCATACAGCTATGTTAACATATGGGTCACAGAAACAGAACAACATAACACTGTGGCTTTTTAGGGGCCCTGAGTTTGACATCACACTGACTTTGATTTGTCTTGATACTAAGGCCACAAATGCCCATCCCTAAGAGATACCACTGTTCTATGACTACATCATGGCTTATTATTCACCTGACAAACCTTCAGTTGTGACTTGAAACTTTTCAGTTAGGGCAAAATGCATTTGAAATTAGATGTTGAATTTGGAGAACTGGGGACCTTCTATAAACTCTAGCTTTAAGCCTCTTGTCTTTTGATTTAATTATATGCTAGTGTATTTATTTTCCAATTATTCTTATTTGCCCTTAAATCCAACTGATCACATCAGGACTTTCTTCCGAATGGGATCAAGCAGCAAGTGTAATCAAGTTTGTTGGTAACATGCAAATTGCGGTTAGGCATTTCTTACTCCTGCTATTAGGGCTATTTTATTTACTCAGTGTAGGGTGTTACACATAGTATTCAAACCACATACCTTTGAGAGAGGTCACCCTTTAGCTGACTAGTTTACTTCTCCACAAATATGATTAGCATACTGTTTATCAGCACTTTTATCTTCTGATTCTAAAATAAAATGTTTTGGCGTTGACATAATGGTTTTCTAAACACAGAAGGCAATGCATATTAATGTTTGCTTTATAAATAGATTTCAAACTGGAAGTCCACTATTATAGCATTTGAGTTGATCTATACTACCAGTAAAATCCCCACCCTGAGACTAAACTGCTTCAGCATGCAAAGAAGGTTTGTTTGTTTAAAGAAATGCTTCCCCTGTGGGAAATTCCTTGTATGTGGAAATCTAGTATGTCAGGAAGACATCTAGAATAGATTGCTCTGCAGCCCACATGCTACGTTTCTACAGCAAGGATTTTTATTTTATTTTTGTAAATGCAGGAATAATCAAACATGCAGGCGCTAACCTGGACTGCTAATGTAGCCCTGGCTCAGTGCAGTTCTACCTGTGCTTTCTCTGAGCACTACGTGGTCTTGTATACATCATTATCACTTAGCTTCAGCCCCATTTGGAAATTTGAGAAAGAGGAACATTTTTGCCTGGCGCCTAAAGGTGTATAATGAAGGCACCAGGCAAACCTCCCTGAGGAGAGCATTCCACAAACAGGGAGCTGTTTCTTTTCCAACTGATAAAGGTAAAGGTACCCCTGCCCGTACGGGCCAGTCTTGACAGACTCTGGGGTTGTGCGCCCATCTCACTTAAGAGGCCAGGGGCCAGCGCTGTCCGGAGACACTTCCGGGTCACGTGGCCAGCGTGGCATCGCTGCTCTGGCCAGAGCCAGAGCCAGAGCCAGAGCCGCACACGGAAACGCCGTTTACCTTCCCGCTGGTAAGCGGTCCCTATTTATCTACTTGCACCCGGAGGTGCTTTCGAACTGCTAGGTTGGCAGGCGCTGGGACCGAGCAGCGGGAGCGCACCCCGCCGCAGGGATTCGAACCGCCGACCTTTCGATCGGCAAGCCCTAGGCGCTGAGGCTTTAACCCACAGCGCCACCTGCGTCCCCTTTTCCAACTGATAGTCTGTGACTATTGAGTATCCTCAGACCTCACTGGGCTGCTGTTGTTTTATCTTCTTTGTTCTATTGGGTGTCTTTTTAAAAAGTACTTCCAAAATGGAGTTCACCCAAGAACACTGTTATCTCTCCCTTGTTCCTCAATGGTCCTGCTTTGGCTAAAATCCTGTCAACAGCACATGGGCTTTCTATTAGAGGGAGAGAATAGTGATTCATGTAATGGCAAATGAACCTGGATGTGATCCTTTGCATGATTTGCATATGGTGAAAGTGATATAGCACTTATTATCCTGCGGATGTATGCTGTTTACAATATCTAACTCCCACATTTCTTCATGTGGTCTTATATCAGAAAGAAATGACAGGAGCTTCCACTCTACCTCTTTTTGGCCTATGTCAGTTGACCAGTAGCAGCCGTGGTTCAGAACTTGGCTCTGAGCTGTGCTCACACAGAGTTTACCAGATGGAAAGCTCTCCTAATTAGTTAAGTCTGCTTTAGTGTCCAAACAGAAGCTGGCAGGCATGACAGCTGCAAATACTTTCTCTTGCAACAGACAAGCTCCCATGCATCAGTAAGAATTAAATTCCTGTTTAAATAATCAGCAAATTAGATTAACTGACAAACAAATTAAAACAAACAACCTGAAGCCAAGCCTTTCTGTCCTACAAAGAAATGGAAAGTTATGCAGTTAATCTCACATTGGAACTACTGAGGTGTTTGTTGTGACCTTGTACACACATAATGTTTCTGAAGCCTTAGCCTCATGATGGCCTGTGAACAGGGTGACTTGCATGAGCTATGCCGATTTTCCATCTTCACCTTGCAGAACTGTGGGGATGGAATTGATGCAACGGGCAAAATACAACACACAGGATTCTCCCCGGATTTCCCGGTGGCCCAAATTTAATTTTCACAGCTTAATCCAACTATTCATAGGCATCACATTCCCAGAGACCCAGGGTTGTTCCAAGACATTTTGCTGCTTGAGATGAAGGAAAAGACAGCACCCACTCATTCCATGTTCAGAAGCCAAACATACTAGAAGTTGGACCATACTTCAATGCTGGGAATGGGACAGTGAGCAATATGCGGTGAATGCATCCCGACAGTACAAGGATTTTCACTTGTGCAACAAGAATTTCTCCACTTCTCTGCACCCTGCACACTCTCCAAATCTGCTCTAGAGGGTTGGGGCAACCCCTAGAGATGATTTTGGGTGTGCACAGGGGAAGGAGAATGGGAGAACATTCCATTTCACAAGCAGAAATCCTACACTGGAGACTACCTGGTGTTCTCCACCTCACATGTGGATAGCCAGCAAGCTTAGGGGGCTTCAACAAAGAGGAACATCCTGCAACAGAGGGGAATGGTGGTGGTGGCGTTCAGAAGAAATGGTGGGACACTGTCACTTCTCAAAGGTGGGTTAGTGGATTGTGATAAATCAGCCAACCCGAGCTTAATTCAGGATTTGCTCACGTTTTTACATTTAAATTTGATTATGTATTTGGTGGTTTTATATTTTGATTTTATGCTGTGAACTGCCCTGAGACTTCTGGGTATAGGGCGGTATATAAATTCAATAAACAACAATAATAACAGAATAAAATTCCATTCAGACCAACGGTCCCAAGTAAAAATTGGAAATGACAAGAACAACAATAAAAATAGTGAGGAAGCCTAGCACTTATATATTCTATCTTTTACATCTGTCAAATGCTATAAAATGGCATCTACATGGAGCAGGAAGGAATTAAAATAAGATATTGATTCCACTGAGAGACTATGGCTGCATTCCTATACGCACTTACTAGTGAGTGAGGCTCATTGAAGTTAATGGGACATCCGAGTAAACCTGCTGCAAACTACATTATGAAGAAAGGACCATGTGTTTTGGAATCTTAGTTGCCATATTTGGACTTCTGAAACTATGCACCCTTCCCTTGGAGTAAGCATCTTTTAACACAATGGAACTTACTCAATAAGAGTGCACTTTTTGGTTTATGTGTCTTAATTTATGGGACCAACACGGCTACTAAAATATTAGTAATTCATTTTAATTCAGAAAGAAAGAATGAAATCTGTTCCCAAAATGACTGGTGTACAGAGAGAATACTATTCTCTCCGATCTGTGGAGTTTAAGGTATCTTCAATAGCAAAATCCAAAAGCAATATCAAAAACTTGACAAGTTCCATATGTCTTTCTAAATGAGTCTACTTTTGGGAGGGGGTCTGCTTCCTTACTACCAGGGAAGTAGACAGCTTTAATTTTCTTAGTCTCTTGCATGAATTCCTAACCAAACATTAAAAGCTACAATTGCAAAGTCTGAATGGCCCAGGGGGGTGGCAATATGATATGGAGTCTTTCAGCCCTAGGTCACTGGTTTGAATTTGGTCTAGGTTGGTATGGTAACCAAAATTCTTACCATATGACTGTTGAATATAGCCTTAAGTCTATTAATGAGTTGATGTTGTCTACATCCAAGCTTTCCAGCTGGCCTTGTTGACATTTTGAATGACCTTCTCACCTTTGGATATAGTCCATCCAGGTCATTGCTAAGGCACATTGATTGGGCAGTGATGGTAGCTCACATTACCTGTTTATAGGCTGCCTCAATAAACTGCCATTCAACACCCACAGCTATCTAGTTCCTTAAAATTCAAAGTAATAAGTAAGAACTGTATAGTTTATGGAACATATGAGGAACTGCAAGTTCCTCCCCTCCCCCCCCCCAAAAAAAAACCCCATAATTTTCAAAATAGGCTTTGGAAAACATGTTTCTTGTGGATTAAAGACTTAGATTTTATATATTGCCAAAACAAGCTATCCAGCAGAATTATAAATAACACACAAATAGCTTTCTCTATAATTACTGTGGTCAATTATGCGAACGCCAGCAAATAGCTTTTTTCTGCAAACAAATATTTGGTTAGTGAAACTCTTCACTGGTGATTTTTAGGAGCAGACAAACTAGAACGGTAAAAGAACTAGCCCCGCTCTGAACTGAAAACATAATGTATTAAATACCACCTCAGTTAGAGCTGGGCAGCTCTGAACTACTCTCAAAGGTATATCTCGGACTTTTATGTAATATGCAGTTTTGAAAATATAATGTTAAATTATGTCATTTGAGCAAAAACAATTTGGTAAAAATTTAAGACATCAGCTCTATTAATCTCTAATATTTTTGCACAGTAATTTAGTGAAGTTGGCTTTGGTGTTTAGATGCTTCGGTAGCATACAATATGTTCTTAAAGGAAAAAATAAAGTAGCAAAATCCATGCATATAGAATATTACGAAAAACACAGAGTTGCCACAAAAAATGGGACTAAGTTTCATCAGCAGACCTGTATTTTATTTTTTGAAATACGTAATTTTCCCTTTTATCTTTTATATAAGCTAAGCCTTCCTGGATGTGGTTATTAATTTCCTTAAGATATATTTGAGCCCACTTTTCAGTTTGGAAAGTAATTCTTGAAGTAAATAACAGCATAGGTTCTTGTGGGTTAAACCACAGAGCCTAGGACTTGCCGATCAGAAGGTTGGCGGTTCGAATCCCCGCGATGGGGTGAGCTCCTGTTGCTCGATCCCTGCTCCTGCCAACCTAGCAGTTCGAAAGCTCCTCAAAGTGCAAGTAGATAAATAGGTACCGCTCCAGCGGGAAGGTAAACGGCGTTTCCGTGCGCTGCTCTGGTTCGCCAGAAGTGGCTTAGTCATGCTGGCCACATGACCCGGAAGCTGTACGCCAGCTCCCTCAGCCAATAAAGCGAGATGAGCGCCGCAACCCCAGAGTCAGCCATGACTGGACCTAATGGTCAGGGGTCCCTTTACCTTTATAACGACTTGGGTCCAGAATACCATCCATCCCCTGCTTGATCACAGAGGTATCTGGGGGCAGTGTGACTGTCGGTGGTTCCCCTATAGCTCAGATGTATGGTTTGTATCCACCAGGAGCCATGTAGCCCAGTTTTATGGAACTCTCTTCCAGCTGAAGTCAAAAAGACCCCCTTTCACTTAAACAACAGGCACCTACTGAAGGCTTTATTATTATTATTCTAGCAGGCATTTTAACTGAATTCTAATTTTATAATTTTAACTGGTTTTTCTTTTCATTGTGTTGAGTTTTTTGTACACGGCTTAGATATAACTAAGTAAGTGTATAAATTGTATAAATAAATATAAATAAATAAGAACAAAAGTTTAACAGAGAATTACAGACTAAAACACAGTTATAGACATCATATTGGGGCAGAGGTGTTTACCTGACCGCCTGGCAGGTGAATCACTGCTGCTTGCTGAATGGGAATATTTTCAGACAACCACCTTTCAGGGATTTTTCAGAGACTACAGTGAATGAAAACAAATGTGTTCATTTATTTAAAATGAAGAAAATTGGCAATCCAGTTGTCTGGGACCATCTTTGTGACCAGTTCTGGATACATTGCTTTCCATTTAAATTTGCATCAGTCCCCCTTAGTGACATCATCATATGGCCAAACCTGATGTCGCCACTTCACTGTGTGGACTCAGAATGGCCAGGATTACTCTAGAGAAGGAGAAAGAAACTCTAACCAGAAAAAAAGGAGAAGGAGGCACTGGAAACACACAGTAGTGGAGAGAGTGGGGAAAGATGACCCACTGAGGCATTCCACAAATACTCCAGGCAATATTTTGGTCCCAAACGGTTTGTTTTTTAATTGAAAATAGAAATTCACCATAAAAACTAGTGTGAAGAATCAGTGGGGGTCTCAACATGAACAAAGATCTTGAAAAAACTGTCTTGGTGAAAGCTAATGGTCACTGCTAAAGTTCTGCTTTTCATTTTAACTTTACAGACATGACCATGCTGACAGTTTGTTTTGTGTTTATTGAAACTTTGTGTGTGTATGTGTGTGTGTGTGTGTGTGTGTGTGTGGCAGCATGCCATTGCAAAACCAAGCAGTGCAGCAATAAAATATTTTCCCCTTGCTAGAAGAGGAAGTAAGGGATTTGTTTTCAAGAAGTAAATTGCTTCAAAACACAAGGGAAATCCTGAAGGTTTTAGCTGTTTTAACCCAGTGGGGGAAACTGCTGTAACTTCTTATTAGGAACAGGGGTGGGGTGGGGGTTTAGCTCAAACTAACTGGCATGCCCGTCAATAAAGTATTAGCATACCAACCTCTTGTAACGTATTTTATTTAATACCAACCTCTTGTAACGTATTTTATTTACTTTTGTTATAGATTGAAGCAAGCCAGGTTCTCTCTACTATGGAAAGAAGTTTGACTTTTTATTTTATTCAGTTATAAAATGAAACAATCAGTGACCAAAAGCCCCTGGGTGAAACAAGATTCGAGAGGACCTATCCTTCTTCCACTCCTCCTTTCTCAAACTAGATGTTGTTAATGCTACAATATCAATGTGCTCAGGGGACTGGCAAATCCGCTCCTCCCTTGGCCAACTCCCTTAGCAAATTGAAAGTGTGTGCCAGAGAACATATCCCAGTATCCTTTAATAATACACTTGAGTAGCCAGCCAAGATGGAACAGCTTGGCCAGTTCTTCAGAGCGTTCAGAGCATCACTCAGCAAATGTTGGCCTTCTTCTTCCTCCAGCATCCAACCCCTGTGGGGATAGTGGAGGCTGGTCCAGTACGGCAAATGGAGCACTGTTCCACCAACCTCAGTATTTCTTCAGAGTCCCCACCCACCTGTTTCCTTACTTATGTCCACTCCAGGCACTGGGGCTGATTGTCAGCTTATTCCTCCTCCATCTCAGCATTGCCTTGGCAGGACTCAACAAGGAGGACAAAGGGAGCAAAACTAAAATAAATTGGCTCCACTTGGCATTGACTCTGTCTCCACCTATTGTTGGCCCCTCTCCCTTCTATTCTACCACTCCCAATGAGCATTAGCCACCATAGTGAGGGGAGAATTACAGAAAAATGTGCAAGTGAGGATCATGGTCCAGTCTTATCGTGCCACCATCATTCTTCTGTAGCTTGCCACGAAGCTGAAAAGAGAAATAGTCAGGTCAGGTAAGCGAAGACAGAATTTATTTCTTTGTTTGAAAACTTCAGCAGTGGTAGAAGCACTTTCTAGAGAGAGCTCTTCTTCCTCTCCCATCGCCTGCCTGTCATCCAGGACACAGCAGCACAAACATGGCATGAGCCAATGGGTACCTGGAGGTCCTGATAGCGAAATAAAGTTAAGATAAAAGTAGAAGAAGCCACACATGCCATCATTGCTAAAGGCAAGAGGCACATTCCACCCTCCTGCAAGTCAGAGAAATGGGCCCCCAAATTTGCAGCCAGTGAACAGGACCATAATATTCAGGGGCTCTTTGAGTGCACCCATAGGAAATGGGAAATCATATCCAGTTCTTGAATAGTATGTTGTGAATACTTACTACTGTGCACCATATGCACGGATGCCTTGCCTCCAGGAGCAGAATGAGAGTAAATCAGACCAAATATAGACAAAAATAGGCCACGGTGCCATTGATTTCAGAAGTACATGGGGTTAGCTCAGCATGGGGCAAGGCTCAATGGTTGTGCAGCCTACTGTCTGATCCTACCCTCAACCTGTTTGCTGGGTGTTGCCAGCCTAACCCTACTGTGGTGCAGGCCATGCATCATGGTTCCAGCTGGAAATGTGGGCTGTGAGGCAAAAGCTCCCCCACCCAAACCAGGGCAAAGACCAAGGACTAACACATTGTCCCCAAGACCCCATGTGAGGCTCTCACTTAAGGTCCAGATCTTGCCTAGTGCCTTTTCCCACTGGAGCTGTGACAGAAATATGTATTATCGGTAAATATGCCTAACAATGCAAACAGCTTTTATTGGGACAGCTTTTATTGGGTGGAAGGCAAAATCCTCACCACCAAGGGCCAATTAGGTGTGAGCTAAAATTGTTTCTGGCTCTGTCAGGCAACAGCAACCCATGTTCTCAACAGAAGACCTCATCTTGAGAAAGGGTGGGTGGGGAAGCCGTGTTCCAAGCAAGCCTGGCCTTTTATAGTTGGGGAATGCCCAGGGAATCTTCTGAGGCCAGGCCAGCAAGGCAGATAGCCACTGCCTCCTGGGTCCTTGCCATGCAGGACACCCAAAGCAGGCCAACCACAGGAGGGAGCTGCAGCAAATTGGGAGTTAAAGTGATTGTATGCAAGTACTCTTCTTTCCTCATTTACCTAACATCTCTCACTACATTATCCATTCTCTCTCTCTCTCTCTCTCTCTCTGTCTCCCACAGATTAAGATACAGTTTGAATGAAGCAAATCCAGCTGTGGAAGGTGCAGACTGGCTAGTGTCTGTGACATTACCAACTCCTCTTCTACAATGCCTGGAACAGTTATATGTGTGTGTGCGCGCGACACACACCCACATATTGTTAAGGTGATGAACAAACATTTACATAAATGAACATATATGTACCATGAAATAGCCTTCCTAACTCATGAAGGCAGAAGAGGCTGAAAAAATCTACTGTGACTGTTCTAAATGCTGTTATCTGTCTTCATTGTTCATTCATAATAGAAATCTCAGGCTATGTATATGGAAAGGCAGAGCCTTTGACTAAGACTGACATCCTATATGCACATCCCAGAAACACACTTACCCGGAAGCATGCACCATTGAACTCAGTGGGACGTTCCTCTGAGTAGTCATGCATAGAGTTGCACTGCTATTTAGTCTGTGGGAATGTTTTCATGCTCCTTTGTGAAGAGTTTGCTGGGGGTCTCTCTGTACAAGTTAGGATGAACTTCCTGTGCAAGCATTTGTGAGGGTTTTTGCTTCTCTTGGGTCCTAGCAGACTTTTCTTTAGATTCAAGGAAAAGCAGCTTGCCTGAAGCCCTTTGGGCACTGTGGTATTTGCTATGTGACTGTGAGATATATAGTTCTTTCACAATCTCTTATGTAAACATCAAAAGGAGTTTATGACTGCACAGCACTTCCTCATGCTCTATGAATATTTAAGACATTGCGGGAAAGTTCTGATGACCACTCAATTTTCTGTCAAACGGTGCATTCACATTCACACTGAGTTTTTATAGGACTTGAAATGGCCATACTTTGAAATTATCTATATGGATATGAATGGAGTTCGGGCAAGAGGAAAGGTGGGGGGTGGGGGTTGCAATCAGCTGCAGAGCCCACCCTGTGGGGACCATAACACTCAGAGTTGATCTATATTTTATACAAAATAGGTTGAACTGAAGCAATTGAATTCTTGACTGTGCCACATTAGACTATGAGGCTAAGGGCCTCTTATTTTGTAAGATTTATCTACCTAAAATGCACATTTCATGCAGTTACACAAACATATTATGGAGAAGGCTAATCCTTTTTCTATGATGTGATAGTTAACCATACAGCTAACCACCCAGCCCCACCCCACCCCCCACCCCACATATATAGCTAGCTAACCATATGAAAGGAGCTTTTTGCATGGAGAGAATTCACCTGTAATCTGAATGGTACAGTCCAGAATTTTACTGCTCCGCCCCTTACCGTGAAGACCTGGAAAAATATCCTGTTTGAAGAACTGCTGCCTATCAGTGTAGCCGATACTGAACTAGATGGATTAACTCTCTGACTTTGTATAAAATACTTTATGGCTATGGCTTAACTTGATATTCAGCAGTTCCCTTTGGCCATGCTTATATCTCTCCAGCGCACATTGTTCTGGATGGTTTTCCCTTGGGCTTCGGTCCTGCTTGCGGGTATCACATAGGCATCTGGTTGGCCACTGTGAGAATAGGATGCTGCAGTAGATGAGCCATTGGCCTGATCCAGCAGGGCTCTTCTTGCGTTTTCACTGACACCTTTCAATCAGCCACCCTTAAGCATTGAAGGCTGTTCATCACAAGCGAGATGCTAACACCAATGACACGAGTGATGTTGGGTTCAAATGCAAAAGCCACATTTATAAAAAATGTACAATCAGTTTCAAAATAGATGCCCCACCTCTCCATTCGGATGTTTCATTCACAATATTCAGACATGACACTTTTAGAGTAAAATAGATCCTTAGTAACCATTTGTGACAATCTCTGAAATGTCACAGCCAACAACCTTAAGCTTTTAAAGTGTCACAGTGTCGTGGTTGCTCTTCCTTCTTGTAGGGTTGGCTCTGGGACTGCGTCTTGCTGATGGGCCTAGTATTAGGAAATTTTGCATTTCAAGGAAATTTCTGTGAGAAACTATGTCCAAGCAAGTCTGGAATTTCCTCCACTCTCTCTCTCTCTCACACACACACACACACACCAGACATTTACAGGCAACTAGTTGTTTTGTTTTTAAAACCTTTTATTTGTAGCTCACATAAGCAAAATGAGCAAAAGGAAAAATGGAAGTGAAACGGAATGACAGCTGTCATGAATTGCACTGCATTTCCACATTGGAAATCCCCAGGTGGTGAAGGAAAATAAATACATCTTTTTCAAATAAGCCATTCCATTGCTTCCTAACTGAAATGTTAATGGACCCACATGGAGCAACAGGAAATTCCTTTTTTAAAAAAAAACAACAACCATGGAGTATGGAGAGTAAAAATACTCCCCCTTTCCTGTCTCCTTTTACATATTGCCACCACTTTTGCTCTTAGACTGAAGCCCATCATAAATTAAGGGACTGGGATTGGAGTCCCTTGGAAAGAGATGAAACTCGAGAGTCAGCTTTGGGTGAGTCAGCTTGCAGCCAAACTCTATGGGATGGAAGCTGTCTCTCATTAAATGTTTGAGGAATGCTGACCACAAATCTTGCTTGCTTTTGTCTGGTTTGGCAACTACAACCAGCTGTCACTGTTGTGCATGGGTTATTAATAACCATTTATACCAGCAAAGCTTCACTAAATCACCCAGGCATGTTTATGAGATACAAAGCAGGAAATGGGGCATCCATAGTCTCAGGCTGTCATTCATTTACATTTGAAGCTACTGCCCTGTGAACCACTACCAGTGTAGCATCAGGTTCTGCTGAAATACATTCAAGGCGTTATTGGTAGGAGGAATTGTACAGGTGTACAGTCCTGTCTTGTACAGTCACTGCTCTTTTGACCAATTGGAGTGATTTTCTGTCCTTGATCTCAATCTTACCAGCAGAAGCGTTCGTGCATGCATTGTCTAGAAGAACTTGATGCCACAACTGTGCTCAAGCTGTACTGGTCTGTAGTTTGTCAGTGCTTGGAAGGGGAAATTCCTAGGTATAGCCCTGTGGGTATAGTGTCTTTGTAGAAGAAGGTCAGGATATAAAATGTAATATTCAGGACTAATATGGGGAGTGGGGTACAGCTCTGATAGCTGTTCTTGGAAAATGGAACAAACTTCTTCCTTCCTTTCCTTTTTTGACAAATAATCACATGGGAGATTCTTTTAAAAATAATAATTATTAGGGATTTGGGGGGGATTACAAAAGTACATGTGTTGTCTCTTTTTCAGGTCATAGAATCATTTCTACTGATCTGTTACGTTTAGTGTGAGATATTTATATTGTATACAGTATAAGGTTGGAAGGGAAGGGAAGGGCAAGGGGTGGGGGTGATAAAATTCTTTTACAAAGTGTGTGTGGGGGGGGGGTTGTGTCAGCATCACTTGGGTAGGCTCTCTTTCTATTCATTTATTGCTTTACCTTGGCAGTGAGAGAGGTTGTGGGGCAGGGCATGGTAAGATGTCTTTAGTTGACTTTGTATACTACTTATTGCCAAAATAGGTTTGCAAGGTGTAGAAACCAGTTACACAAACATTTAACTAAAAACACCCGTAATTAAAACGCAGAATGGAACAATCCCATGAAAACAACACTGAGGATGATAGTACCCCTAAACATATTTATTTTAGAAAAAAAGCACTGTTGAATTGTGAAGTTATGGTGCTGTGTGCTTTCTCTGCCTTTCCCAGTGGCAGTATACTGCCTGTTATGGGGTACCTGTGGGGCACACACAAGTCATCAGGGTGCAGACTCATAAATACACACAAGAGGGCCGAGAGCCAAAGGCAAAGTGCTTTCGCCAGAAATGCTCAGATACAATCCGGTCATTTAAGATACAGTACACACCACATTTTAGTATGGAGAGATAGAGATACAAAGATGGCTAACAGTTCCATTCCTAGAAAAAAACCACACAATTAAAAATACAAAGAGCAACATAAAATCAGGAAAGCTATAAAAGAGACAGTGCCACATGTTGAAAACCAGATTCTCTATACAGTGGTACCTCAGGTTAAGTACTTAATTCGTTCCAGAGGTCCGTTCTTAACCTGAAACTGTTCTTAACCTGAAGCACCACTTTAGCTAATGGGGCCTCCTGCTGCTGTTGCGCTGCTGGAGCACAATTTCTGTTCTCATCCTGAAGCAAAGTTCTTAACCTGAAGCACTATTTCTGGGTTAGCAGAGTCTGTAACCTGAAGCATATGTAACCTGAAGCGTATGTAACCCGAGGTACCACTGTATAAGCTAACAGAAAATGTAGAAAGTATGAAAGACCAGCCACATTAAGATAAGCAAACCATCAGAACCAGGCAGTAGTAATCACAAAGGAAATGAGGCATGGAAGAGAATTCCACACCTGTGGTGCAGCCAATGAACCCCTCATGCCTCCTGACCAGGATTGCCATAGCCTGTGTTAGGAAGTAGAGATGCATCTCTCCACCAGATATTAGGTTGTGGGCAGGATGGTACGAGAGGACACAGCTCTTTAGGAACCCAGAAGTCAAGCCTTTTAGGACTTTATAAACAGTACCTTGTCTTGGGCCTGGAAACATATTGGTAAACAATGCAGCTGTTCTAAACCTGGCATAATATGCTATGTATCCATGTTCCTGAGAGCACCATTGCTGGATTCTGAACCAAGTAGATTTTCTGGAGACTCTTCAAAGGCAGAGCCATGTAGAGTGCATTCCATTAGCCCATCTTAATGCACTCAAGACTTGTGTCACCACGACAAGTTCTGATCTTCCTCCAAATGGGTGCAGTTGGGGCACCAACTGTTAGGTTGTGGGTGAACATATCAGACGACACAGCGATTCTTCAAACAGCTCTTGTTTATTCACAGGCCAGAACAGAACTGAACTGAAGGGTTCAGCCAGCCTGCTTATATAGAGCTCCACTAGAACGCAACAGTAACCATTTTCTGTAACTATCCAATCACTGAATGTCACTTTCGATCCCTTATTTGCATATGTGGACCTGAGTGAAAACTATCTACAGTGTCCCCCTGCTGGCCCAGGGTGAGAACTTCAGTACATAACACCAACGTTGAAGGGGCAACGTTGGTGCCAGTTCAAAGAGCCATGCAGTGAAACAAACACAAACTGCCTTCTTTATTATGCTGGTGTGCTTTTAAATAATATTGTGAATGGTTTGACGTGTATCTTGGGCTGAATCAGGATGTGGTGAGTCATGCGTCAAGGGACTTTGAAGCATTCGGGGGACTCCACACACCACATTCTGTTGAAAGGACTAAATTGTGTTCTTTTAATCATGTAGGAAAGTGTTGAGTGAATTGTTTTTTATATTCAAGCAAAGCTGGTTAAAAAGGAAAAAAAGAAAATCAAAAGATTTGTTGTTCTGCCGGGAAGGTTAGAGTACCCAGAGCAGGCAGCAGTGCTGAGTATGCAGGGTGTCCACAACAATGCACACTGCTCTTTGCAGAGGTAGTGTTGCGGCTGTCAGCAAGGCAATTAGTGCTGAGTGAAATAAACACATGGAGATTTGAATATCATGTTGTGGCATTTGCTTGAATGCCAATGAACAATGGCAACAGAATCATTTTAACTCCAAATCAGAAAGAGCCTGATTCACAAGGTTTTACTGCCTCCGTTATGTAACATAGGGAAGTCATATGAGATAAATAAATCTCAGATTTATTTATTTATTTTCTTATTTATTTTCTCCACCTTTCTTCCATCATGGATCCCAAGCAATGTACATGTGATTCCCAAGGCCAGAGCTGCTTCAGCTTAAGCAAGGCAGTGCCCCCATATGCCTTCAGACTATATCCAGGGACCAGTGAGTCCAGACAGGCAGACAGGCAGACATAATTTTATTGAATGCTGCCTTTCTATAGTTAAAATTGTGCTCAAGGCAGCTTACAACATGAAAAAAATACAAAAATTACATACACAACCAAAGCAGTCGTGAACAATAAATAAAACATCCAAAAGTGTACAACTGAATTGAAACAATTTCCACATAAATCATAATGGCATCTAAAATAAAGATACAAAAAATGTAAAATCAATAACAGCAACAATGCTCCCTGACAAACAACCCATCTAAACAGGAGCTCCGCCCAAGAGTTTGCTCAGCAGCCTTAGCTTTTGTAGCTGGAGTCAGTCAGGCCCCTGCCCTCCCAGGCCAGGTGGGAAAGACCTGCAAGGCAGGGAGCAGGTCTTCTAAGACTCACAGCCAAGATGGCCTCCGGCCTCTTCAGTAGCACTGGCATAGTAAGGGTGAGGAAATGAAGCTATTAGCCAGGCTTTTAATGATGACGGCCATGGCATGTGCATGGGAGGAATTGCTGCCTGAGCAGCCAGAACCCTGTTTGCTGTTTTGTACCGCTGAAGACATGGGCTGCTTTTCACTCTGAATTTGGTATTTGGTAGTTCAGTCTGTGCTATCACTTTTGTATGGCATCGATTATCTAGTCCAGGGGTGAACAACATGGTGTCCTCCAGTTGTTATGGACTATAACTCCCTTCTTCTTGGTCCTGCAGTCTGGGGATGATGGGAACTGTAGTTCAGAACATTTTGAGGGCAGGTTGTTTATTTATTTATTTCATCTTATTTATATATCACCTTTATCTTCCACTGAGTTCAAGGTGGTGTACATGGTTCTCGTTGGCTACTCCTACATTCCATGCTGGTTCCCAGCCTATATTTGGGACTGAAACAACTCTGGTTGTTCTAATGCAAGGGTAGGGAACCCTGGAAGGACAGCCACTGCCCCTCATGTCCCTCCTTCCCTCCAGCCTTGACCAATTAAACTTGAGAGCTGGACCATAAAGAAGGCTGATCACTGAAGAATTGATGCTTTTGAATTATGGTGCTGGAGGAGACTCTTGAGAGTCCCATGGACTGCAAGAAGATCAAACCTATCCATTCTGAAGGAAATCAGCCCTGAGTGCTCACTGGAAGGACAGATCCTGAAGCTGAGGCTCCAATACTTTGGCCACCTCATGAGAAGAGAACACTCCCTGGAAAAGACCCTGATGTTGGGAAAGATGGAGGGCACAAGGAGAAGGGGACGACAGAGGACCAGATGGTTGGATAGTGTTCTCGAAGCTACCAGCATGAGTTTGACCAAACTCTGGGAGGCAGTGGAAAACAGGAGTGCCTGGCGTGCTCTGGTCCATGGGGTCACGAAGAGTCGGACACGACTAAATGACTAAACAACAACAAACCTGACATCTAAGCCCATCCATTCTGATAGGAATATGAGCCCAACTATTGCTAGTGGATCCCTAGGGCCACTGGCTAATCTTATGCTGCTTAAAATATAGATGGGAGGGTGGGTTGCTACAGTAATCCACTAAAGGAAGGCACATCTGCCTTTAATAGGCATGCCAATACTGCTTTCCTAAAGGGTGGGCTGAATATAGCCTGAAGACTTGAGCAGAAAATCCCTTCCCCTGGAAGTGTGGGAGAGAAGTGTGATTTGAGGCACATTGTAATAGCAGAGAAAGAAGCTTTCCTGTGAGTTTGTTCCATGTTATTTCAAACTTCTGCCATTACTGAGTGGTGTTCTCTGGACTCATCCCAGAAAAAGCTCCCATGTGATTAAAGATAACGTTGGCTGGGGCCACCATAGACAGGAATGCCAAAACTGGGAGTGGCTTGCAATATCCATGTCTGGCTTGGAAGTGGAAGATAGGCATAAATTCTTCCCACATTCTCAATTTTATGACGGGAGTGATCTGCACACAACTCCCCTATGAATGGAAATCATTGTATTACTTGGATAAGTGTTACACCACAATAAATAAAAGAAGATTTCATAGCAGGATATGTTCGTGTTGATGTGAGCAGCATGTCATCCGCACTGAAATGTGTAGACAAATGAAATTGGATTTGAAAAATAACTGCAGCCACAGTGAAATGTCGCTTGAAAAAAGTGCTTTGTTTTTATTTTCGGGACTCTAAAAGCATTTCTAAGATGTCATTTGTTCTAAATAAAAGATAACTTTGAAAATGTTCCTTTCCCACACTGAAAACACAGTCAAGCAACAATTGATTCTAAAAGCATGATGTGATTCTACGCTGAGCGCTGGCTTGTGAGCGAGAGCATTTTTGTGCAGCAGTGTGGCATCAATGAGGCTACACACTTTGTGCGCACATCAGAATAGCGGAAAAGAGAAAAGAAAAAGAAAGGAGGTGTCTTTGTTTGCACTTTTCTGCATTGAAACCTGCAGTTTAAGCGGAAAGGGTGGAGTGTTTTAGAATGGAAAGTGTGACTGCAGTGATCACATAGCAATTATTACATCATTATGATTAAACTTGGATTTGAATTGGGATAGGAAATTCAAGCCCATTTGCTGCATGAGCAGATATAAGTCATTAAAACAGATGGATCTGTATCTGCTAACACTTGAGCATACTCAAGCCACCATTATTTTTGCTCAAAGATAAGATGATATTTATTTAGACAGAAGAATGGCTGATAAGCGGATGTTGGGATTAATTGATGCATTGCATATGTGGTACAGTTTCTGATTTCTTCATGATTGGATCCAGAAGCACAGTGGTAACATCGAAGGCACTCTTTGCATAAACACAGTCATTGCTTCCACACCAGAGCCTTTGCGCTGCTGATGCATTGCTTTTCCATAATAGCAGGAAGTCATATTAAAACAGATTTCACACAACATAGTGCAATATAAGAAAGAGATGCCTTCTCCAAAGCCAATATACTTTTATTGTGTTTCTAACAAGTAGGTTCAGTTCATCAAAATTCTTCTCCTATGTTAATTAAGAGTTTCCTGTTTGCATGCCTTGCCTATTTTATTACTACCTGTTGATTACAGCTGGGGGACAAGTAATGAATGAATCCCCTCTCACCACCAGTACCTTTAATAACCCCTTTTAATTGCCCAAGTGTCAGTTGCCGTTCCTGCAGCATGGAGTGGCTGTAATTACAGTGGTACCTCAGGTTAAGTACTTAATTTGTTCCAGAAGTTCATTCTTAACCTGAAACTGTTCTTAACATGAAGCACCACTTTAGCTAATGGGGCCTCCTGCTGCTGCCGCGCTGCGGGAGCACGATTTCTGTTCTCATCCTGAAGCACCTGAGGTTCTATTTCTGGGTTAGCAGAGTCTGTAACCTGAAGCGTATGTAACCTGAAGCGTATGTAACCTGAGGTACCACTGTAGATGTTACCAGACTCATATATTATTATCAAGCCAGGTTCAAAGTTCTTAACTTGAAGCACTATTTCTGGGTTAGCAGAGTCTGTAACCTGAAGCGTATGTAACCTGAAGCGTATGTAACCCGAGGTACCACTGTACTGGTTTCCTTGCATTTTTTAAAACAATGAAATGATAATATTTTCCCATTTAAAAAGAAGAAGGAAAGTGATGACGAAATTGAAGTCACCCTTTCTCCAGTGAAAATACCAGCTTTGCCAGGAACATATTTTAGAGTTGCCATGAGATGAGGAAATTGGGATCTCACTCTTTGGGCTACATACAACTTAGTGCTACTTAGAATAGACTCATTGAAACTTATGGACCTAAGGGTTGCCATATTTCAAAAAGTGAAAATCTAGACACAAAAGTTGTTGAGATGGTTCCCCCCTACACTTTTTGACCAAAGTTGAACGTTTTCTGCAAAACCACCAGACAAATTTGTTGCTTTAGAGCTAATTAGAGCTATTTTTATATAAAATTTAGCAAAAATGACACTATCAATATGGCTTGTCATACATCCGGATTTTCCATATATGTCCAGGAAATTCCAAACATATGGCAACCCTACAGCCATTAATTTCAACATCTGAGCATGACTAACATTGCATTGGTTATTTGCATGATGTTTCTCAAAATTATATCAATCCAGGACAGACCTATCAAGTGTCCCTATTTTCCAGGGATGTCCCAGATTTACAAAAGCCACACCAGTTTCTGCTTTGGTCCCGGAATGTTCTGCATTGGAGCATGTGGTAGGATGTTCCTATTTTCATCAGAGAAATGTTGGAGGATAGGGAGTTATGCAACCCCTGAGCCAAAGAGACAAGTAACTGTACAACCTTAAGAAGACATCTGAAGGCAGCCCTGCAGTTTTTTATGTTTAATGTTTTAATACAGAATTTTTTTATGTTTAATGTTTTAGGATGTTTTTATATATGTTAGATGCTCCCCAGAGTGGCTGGGGCAGCCCAGTCAGATGAGCGGGGTATAAATAATAAAATTATTTTTATTATTATGGAATAAGACAGCCCTATTTTCATCAGAGAACTGTTGGAGGGCATGCCAGGATCACTCCAAAATGCCTTTCATGTTTCGTTTTCCTTATTTTCAGCTCCTTCAGACAATTAAGGAAGCGCAAATCACTAAGCAAAGATACAAACAACAAACAAGCAACTCTTCAACCCCAAAGCTGCCTCTGTAGGCAACTCTTAGAGTCCTTCTCTCCCTTGCATTTCCTCTTTTTAATTATTTGCAGGCCTTTGTTCTAGGAAGTGCTAGCAACCCACCAAAGTTTCACTTCTTTGGAAATAGAAAGCGCTGCTCGCTAGTTAAACCCTCTGTGTGCTGCAAAAGAATTGCGAAGCCAGGGATTTTTACATTTGTTTCTCATCACACTGGACAACTTGCCTCTCTTAGTTCAATAAACATTGCACACACAAAAGTGATTTCTTCACCATTTTGCTTTCCCCCTATGGTTTGGTGTGGACAGAACGGGGGTGGAGAGTTCCATAAAGAAGTATTTCAAAATTTACTTTCCAATTAGATCCGCAGAAGTGTTTGTATAAGGTTTGCCCTGCGTGGGGGATAATCAGGCCCCAAGCAGATGCTCTGGTTCTTGCAGCAGCTAACCATTCAGAATGCATTATTGTTACTGTTTCTATGTACCCTAATGGCATGTCTGTGCTTGACTTATTCTGGGGGACTAGCTGCATTAGGACACACTTAATCCCTGTTGCGTGTTGAGTCCCACAATGCCACCCCCCCCAAATAATTTCACACTTCACGCATCAATTTTTGTTTAAGGTTTTTGGCATAATTTTTGGCCACAACTTTATTCAAATACAAAAAATGTGAGTGGTTGCTTAGGCATTGGTTATGACTATCTGTCCTTGCCCTCAGGGACAGAGCTGGCCTTCCGGACACCAATGGAAACCAGCATGGGAAACAAGTATTGGGTGAGAAAATGAAGCTGGGCATCAGTCCCTCACTTCTCGCCCTCATGTTCCTGTGGGGCTTGCACAGCCCAAGTCCGATGCCAGGGACAAGGATGAAAGAATGGCAAGCCCCTGGATTCCTTTAACGGAATTCCCTTTCCGCACCATTTGGAGGGGTAGGCACTTACCCCTCCAAGAACCAATTTAACCAATGCCTAACCGCCAACCTTACAAGTTGTGACAATTTGCTACGCAGTAGACAAAAACCAAATGGCACCAGCCAATCAGCCAGATGGCAAAATTCCTACCAGACCCCTGCTCCAAGGCAGACGACCCCATGACAGCCATAGCAAGGTCAAGCGATCAAGAAACCCCCCTATTAAAGGGAGGGAGGGTGGGTGATCCGATGCAAAAATGGCCAAGAGGACGCCCAAGGTTGGGCGTCCTGTATTTAAAGACTCTGACCCCACCTCCAAATTGGCAACAATCAAAACTCCCCAACAACCAAATTTAACCACTTAAAGGCTTGGGTTCTCCCAAATCTGCCAAGTCATGTCAGGGTGGCTTGTTCCCCCAACCGCAACACGTGCTCTCTGTTATGGAGAACACGCTCTGTCCATACATGATACAGGTGTTATCCCATAGAACGACTCAACCTCCACCTGTCCACAGGGGAGTTGTGAGGATTGGTGGACCCAGTGAGGACTTTATCAACCCCCTATCAGCTTTATTCAGGTACTTTACATATACACATAAACAATAGGCATTCAGTCTCCTGACAGGTAAAGAAAAATGTGAACAGAAGTAGGAATACACTGCCAAGCCCTTCCTTCACTAATATGCAATTTGTACACTACACACCTGATTGCATGAAGAGCCTTGGCAAGATACTGGGCTTTGGTGTCGATCTCTACTGAGTGAATATTTAGGGGCAAACTAGGGTTTGGTGCTGGAGGAGACTCTTGAGAGTCCCATGGACTGCAAGAAGATCAAACCTATCCATTCTTAAGGTAACCAGCCCTGAGTGCTCACTGGAAGGACAGATCCTGAAGCTGAGGCTCCAATACTGGCCACCTCATGAGAAGAGAAGACTCCCTGGAAAAGACCCTGATGTTGGGAAAGATGGAGGGCACAAGGAGAAGGGGACAACAGAGGATGAGATGGTTGGACAATGTTCTCGAAGCTACCAACCTGAGTTTGACGAAACTGCAGGAGGCAGTGGAAGACAGGAGTGTCTGGCGTGCTCTGGTCCATGGGGTCATGAAGAGTCAGACACGACTAAATAACAACAATGTTACCTAAAGCACTGAGGCCAGGCTCTAGTGAGACCCTTTTCTCTTCACTCCTGTTGCTGGTAGGGTAGTCGTTTATATGTTGCCAAAAACAAACTGATAGGATATGCCTCGCAAAAAGAGAGAACCCAAGAGGATGCCAATTTGCATAAAACTTGCTTGTTAATTTATATTTATAGATGCAAAGTTAGGAATAATTACTATAATTAAAATAGCACAATACAGTATGAAACTATAGTAAATAAAATTGCATAATACAACTCGCGGTTGTGGGGAAGGCTGTGACTACATGACCTGCATGCCTATGAATTTTCATGAAGACTTCTTTTAAAAACTGATGTGCAAATGTGAAGTGAAAACTGAACTTGAGATTGGAAAAAGGGAAAAACTGACAGGAGGTGTAATGGACAAATCCAGCCATCCTGAGTAATGATGACCCTCAGTGTCATGTGCCACAGCTGCCCTCTGTGGCTTTCCAGTGAGAAATACAAACAGGGAGGCAGCAGAAGCAACCAAGAGAGGGTGTATTCAGTCAAGGAGCCATCCTTTGCTCTTAAGATTCCCCCATGCCACTGGCAGACTAATTAGGGCTCACTTTCAGCAGTCACACCAACTGGTGCCTTTCTTTGTGCCGATTTGGATCTTGTAGCACAGAAGCAAGAAAGCCTGGCAAGGGAAGGGGCTGCTGCTGTGCTGTGTGCGCCAGAGAGAATAAATGTTGGCTAAAGCAGCCACATCTCACTCCGAAACGATGCCCTATTCTCTTGCTCTTTCGAAGCTTGCTGTGTGTGCCAAGAAGTACCCACTTGCTCACTCTTCCTACACCCATTTCTCTTCTTCCTCCCCTCCAGCTCTGACGGTGTACACAGCTGCTGCCACCAGGAACAAAGCTGGCCACACTGCCGTGGCCCAGCAGCTTAGCAGAACCAAACAAGGGGTTTAAGGGAAAAAATCAAAACCACACAGCACCCAGAATAACAGATTTGTAGAGGACAAGTAAAGACATGGGGCTGGTCCCTCAAAAGAGGACAACCCAGTCTAAGATAGGGCTTCTGGCCACCCTAGTAACTGTGCCCATTCACCTTCTTCTTCTGAGCCCAATTTTCATCTCAGTTCAGAAGAAAAGCCTAATGGAAGCTCCTCCTCTTTTTCCTTGCTCCTGCAACTCCTGCAGGTAAACAGGAAGTGAGAACAGCAGGGCCATCTGATCTGAAGGTTGGCAGTGAACCTCATGCTAGTGCTACACCTGAGATACCATCCCCACGATGCCAACCATGAGTGGTTGTCTTGAGCCTACTAGCTATTTGTATTCTCCTGAGCTGGTGACTCAGAGGCAGTGGTGCTTCCTTCTTCGGGCTTAGACTGTTCCTCCCGGTGCCTTCTCCTCACAGCAGGACAGCTTGGAAGGGTCTCTGCTGGAACAAGCAGTCAGAGAGGCAGTCAGGCCAGGTTATGCATTCCAGCAGGAACCATACATGCACCATGCAGTGCTCTGGTGACTTGACATTCTCTGGCATCACTGCTGCCTCACTGCAGCATTTATTTGAGCAGGCACCAGGCAGAGTGGGGACCACTATTGTAAACATCAACTGGCAGCAGCTCTTCAGGGTTTTAGGCAGGAAATCTTTCCCAGTCCTACTTGTGCATGTCTGGGATTAAACCTGGGACCTTGTGCATGCAAAGTGACCCCATTTCCATTCCTTAGCAGCTCCTGTGGCTTTGAGGCCCAGCTCTGTTTTGTTGTGAGAGGAGGCTACAGGTCAGCACCTATATTTTTAATATACATATACTTAAGACAGGCATCCCCAAACTCGGCCCTCCAGATGTTTGGGGACTACAACTCCCATCATCCCTAGCTAACAGGACCAGTGGTCAGGGATGATGGGAACTGTAGTCCCAAAGCTATCTGGAGGGCCGAGTTTGGGGGTGCCTGACTTTCGATTTTCCTGTACGTTTTTTTTTTGGGGGGGTTGTCAACAATTTTGGTGGTTTCCTTTAAAAAGGTTCAACAATTTTGGGGTCTGCCTAAAACAAAGCTCAACTACCCTAATATACTGCTCTTCCATAAGCAGGCAAAGAAAGTGATGCACAGTCATTAAAAACAAACCAGCAGCAATAAAATCTATCATCAAACAAATGAGACAGAAGCAACTAGGCAACAAGTCTAATATTAAAACCACAAGGCCTGTCATTAGTCCCCTAATCACCATATACACAGCATAAGATATCAGGCTTAACCCCTAAGTTCCTGTCAAAGCAGAAATGTTTCCTTAAAATTTAGAAGGGACCAGACATAGATAGTAACACACATGCCTTTTAAGTGGAAGGAAAAAAAAACCAGCTTCAGTCTCAACAAAGGATTTCAAGGAATAGGAGTTCCCCTGCTGAGATATTGCTAGTATTGGGCTGGTTACAGGTGGACAATCTGTGGTCCAGAGACCGCATGGGCTCTCAGTTTCATTTTTTGCAGTCCTGTCACCACTTACTTTATTTATTACCCAGCCTACACCCTAAAGTCCCAGGACAGGTTACAACACAATAGTAAAAACAGGTAAAAACAACTAATAAGCACAGAAATAAAGTGGACCCTAAAAATACAGCTCAAGTGTCAAAAGCCAGGGTAAAAGGATGTATCTTCAGCATTTGCAGAAAGGCATTTAATGAAGATTCCACACATACCCCAATGCAGAGTAAGTTCCACAACTTAGGATAAAAGTTTCCCTGTTCTTCCACCCCTTTAAGAGATCCTTCTACCTGGTTTATTACCTGCTTATTTTTTCTGGCTTTTCAAGAGGTGGTCTTATATGGTTTCTGAACAATTGGAAGATGCGCCATTTTATTTCATAAGAAATAAATTGCATGAGCAGGAGGAATTGGAGGTGTGTGTGAATGTGCAGGAGGAGGAGCCAGCACCTGAGGAAATGACAGTGGAAGAAAACATGCAGGAAAAGTTGGAGACCTGTGTGCATGGACCAGCAGCACCTGCTGAATTGAGTGAGATAAAACCCTCCAATGACTTTACCACTTGGGTGCTCCAAGATGGCTTTGCAGGGTGGGGACCAATCATTGTACAGGGTGCTGCCCTTAAGTAGTCCCCAGCAGCCAGGGTCACCCACAGTCCCATGAGCTTTGGGGACAAAAAACCACTGGAAATGTTACTTGCCTTTGTTTGGGCCCATGAAATTGTTTGAGAGTAAGCAGAGAGGGCCACCATTTTGGGTGGACTGGGTTAACTTATCTAGAAGAAGGTGCCCCTCGATAAAGACTTGTGGCATAACTTTGTTTTGCAATTTGGGGCAGGGGGTGGAGTGGACTGGTCCAGGGGCAGAAAGACGAAAGAAGATGAAGGGGACTCCAAGTGTACCAGTGGGAAATCAGATTTGATCAGGGAATGTGTGAGCTAAAAGCAGGCAGATGCCAGAGAGACAAAGCCATGCTTGATTTCTGCCTGAATCCAAGGCTGTGGGAGAAGCAAGATCTTCTTGGAGTGTTAATGATGTGAGCCCCTCCATCCTAGGCTCAGATTGTATATAGGTGTAAATAAACCATATATCATAAAGACACCACAATCTCTGCTGCCCCTCATTCAAGGAAACCAAACAATGGGTAACTGCCTGGAATTCCTGGAATCTCGCACCACTTAGAGATTGGGATTGCGTGCAACAATAGAATAGTTTCCATAGACTGTGGCTGTGCCACCATCGCTTATGGTCATAGTCCTTGTCTCTTGAAGTGAGGAGCAATTGGTGCCTAAGTCTTCACAATGGCTGTAAGGATTATGGTGCTCCTGGAAAACTAAAAGCTGGGCCCCAGGAGAAGCCAGGGGAAAATTTTATTGAAGTAAAAGCTGTTGGGGTAACTGACAAATGAACTCTGAAGAGGGAAGTGAGAAAGAACTACATGCCATGACTGAAGTGAGTAGTGGTGAACTGCATTTCATTCTAACTCCAGTAACAAAGGCAAACAAAGTGAAAAGTGGAACCAAAAATGGAAGTTGTTGTTTATATTCATCCTTGTGGTTTTTAATCGCCTGGGGAAATCATTATAGAAACCTATGAAGGGACTAACAGGAATAGTTAAGGAAAACAACCCTTACCTTTGGGATGAATGTGGTATGTGAACTCACATGTGAGCCAAGCCAAAGGTATGTGCTTAAACCTCAATTCCACATTTCCCCAGGGTATTACTGAGCACAGGATGTCAAGAATTGGCGTTTCCAGGGCAAAAAAAGGAGAATCATAGAATAGAATCATAGAGTTGGAAGAGACCACAAGGGCCATCGAGTTCAACCCCCTGCCAAGCAGGGAAATCAATAGGTTCCAAAACATTGGAAAAGAAACTCTCAAAGAGGCAGCAACATTTCCATTTTCACCAGAGTAAATTTCATTTCAGTCAGCTCCATACAAATTGTGTGACACTCTAATGATCCAATTTGTCCTTTATGTAGGGTGACATGTATTCATTGCCAAAAAAGAAACTACCCTCCACCCAAAAAAAATAATGGATGAAAGTTGGCACACATTTGCATATGCCAATTTCTATCTATACTTGAAGATTTAAAAATACTGACTAGAATTTATTTAAAAATGGAAGGCCAATTAATTTCCCATCCAAATAATTCCCCCCAATGATTTTTCTCTAAATTTTATCAGACCACCAAATCGCTCCAGATAAGCAGTTCTTTTTAATTAATTTATACTTAGTTAATTCCCTATGCAGATCCAAAATCAATCCTATTTCAATTAATTACCTGCACTAATCCATTATCATTGTTCAAAAGTCATAACCAATCCCAGCCACCACAATAACTCCATATACCGCCATCAATCCCAGCCATAGACCACCCAGACTATCTGCTTGCCTTTGTTCCTTTCCTTTATGAAACACAATTTCATTTTGGGAATTAAGAACAGGGCTGTAATGGACATTTTCTGACATGCTAGTTATCTCAAGGCCAATTAAATGCCTGCATTAAATGGGCACAACTCATTTGCACCATTTTACCAGTAAATGATCATACTTCTTTGCGGTGTGGACCAAACACAATATTCAGTTCAGATCCAGAAAACAACCCAACTTTTGCCAATTTGCTTCAGGCCTAATTCTTGATTTAGAAAAATGAAGCCTCTTACCATTCCCATTTCCTATTATGAGGATATGCATTTTAAGAAGCTAATTCAAAGAAGTGGATGAAATTTGCAGGTGTAGTAGCTCCACTAGAGCAGATAAAGCTTTATGACTCATAGACTAATATGTCTAGGTCTTTTTCTGCTGAGCACATTAAAAGTTTTTCCTGAAGGACCTAATGTTTTTCCCCTTCTGAGAGGATGAGTCCTGCCAAATGCCAGAAGGAAAGCTATAGAAGTTCTCCTGCAAGGGCAGTTGTGATGGGATAATGAGCTGCTTGTGCGTAAAAGCTTGATCCCTCAGAGATTACTCAGTGTAGTAAATCTCTGCCTTGAGCGGAGCCCTTTGGCATGGCTCCGTCAGTCGCTGGTAGAATCTGACAGTGGGCATCTGCGGAAACGTTTCCAACATAAAAGCTGTTTAACGGAAACGCGTCTCCTGGATTCTCTGCGTGACAGTTTCCGGCGAGGGATGGGGGTCCCTAAAGGGGGTCCTGATACCTCCTCACTGTTCTCACTGGACGTATCCCAGAGCCTCCCCTCCGACTCCCTTTCCCTTGGAGCTCCTGCACCCCCCCTACTGGTTCCCTCTTCTGATGTAGTGTCTCTGATATTCTCCTGGAGCCTTTCCACCACCTGTTCTTCCGATGGCAGTTCCCTGACAGCAGTCTTTTCAGTTTTGAGGTGGTTAAAGAAGTACTCACCATTTCCTGTTATTTTGTGGGCAATCTGTATGATATAGCATACATGAGCGAGGTGCCCCTGGACAAAGAAACTTGCCAAATTACAGACAAATCAGTTTGGGTTTTTTGTGTTAGTTAATTTTGGGGTGCGACAAGTAAATGGAAATTGCTTCCCTCTCTGTGGTTTTGTGGGAAATGACTTTTTAAAAAATGAAAATGACATTGTAGAGGTTTTCTTAAGAAAGTAAACTGCAGGTTTTTAGAAGCTTGGGGGCTGGGAATGAAGAGTTATGGTGATTTGTTGTTGTTTTTAAAAAAGAACCAGCTTCAGGCTTGTGTTCTGCTCAGTTGGCATGAAAAGTCACAGAAACTATGTGCAAAACTGATTTGACAGGTGAGGCCGGGTGGGCATGTGGCACAGAGGCAGAAGGACTGGAACAAGCAGCACTATTGGAACCAGCAAAGAGCGCAGCACAGACAAGAACAAGCCGATACATTGCTTCAGTATCTCTTCCCCAAAGCACTGTGATTGGAGAGCCTGAGGAAAAACCATTCTCTTTGATTAGAAACTAGACTGTCAGTCACAAAAGAACTCTTCCTCCCCCCTCTCTCCTCCCCCAGGCATTTTCTTATATGGCAAATGTAAGGAGAAAGGTTTTATTTCTTGCAGACGCCCTGTTTGCAGAGGGTTTTTGGTTTTTTTTACCAGCAAAATCTCCAAATCTTGGAAGTGCCTTGCTTCAGGGTACGTAGGAGAGATTCTGCTTTGGCTTGGACAAGTCCCAAGTCTGTCTGAAGCAAGCCCACCTAATTTAGCAGAAAGATTTCTGCTATTTTACTGATACATCACAAGAAATAGCAAGGGCACAAACCTTCTTCATGCATGTCCACAGTGCCTGTGCACAGAAGAATGACCATAATCTAAGAGTGTCCACATTCTGGGTATCCAAAATACTAATTTTTGCCTTTAAAACCATCATTTACTCGTAAAAGTTGGCTTATATCAGGGCAACCCTTTCTTCCCACTTTCATTCTGAGTATGGTATATTAAGGATCTCTTTACCTCCATGCCAAGCAGATCCTGGGAGCAGTTTCTACTTGATAATATCGGACTAGTGGGTAAGCATACATGTGTAAACACAGCAATCATATTGCAAGGGATTAATAACATAGGATATACTCACTTGACACGTACCATCCCAGAGATTTAAAACCTTATTAGTGAACAGGGGAGCTTGCTATTAGATTAGTAATTTATTTTATATCCAAGTTGCTGGTTTGTTTAATCACAGTTATTTCCTTGTTTTATGGGTTTTGTCCAACTGATTCATAACTTTCATTTCAATCATTTTCTGGGTTGAATTCAAATAAGCCATACTTAGAGGAGACCCACTGAAATCAATAGACTTCAGTTAATTATATCTGCTTATTTCAATGGGTCTACTCAGAGTATGACTTATTTGGATTCAACCCTCTGTCCTTTGTTGTGGCTGTCCTCAATATTCTGGAATGTAAAGGGCATCCGAAATTGCTATCTTACTTTGTACCACTGAATGGCTCAGTGATTTCCATGGATTAATTTTCGTATGTTCTTATTATGTGAAATAAGCAACTTGATTTTAATCTGACACGCACACTGCCCGAATAAATGTTGCAAAGGACAAGGGAATCATCTGTCATTCTACAGGGCCAATGAATGTTGCAACTTTGTTAATAACCCTAGTGAGTGCCGTGAAGAACCAAAACAACTTGGCTAAGGATCTTTTTTGGATCCTCTTCCTTTGTCTTTTAGTTGCAATGCTAATTAAATTTGTGCTTTTAGCGAGAATGCAAACATTATATCGGCTCATTTTCCAGTTTCAGTTCAGTTCAAGGTCAATAAAAGCGACAACTGCACACTTCCATGCAGCACCCTAAATGTTAAGCTGTTACAGAAAACAGCTGGATCCTAAGAGAACAGAAGGGAATACATGGATCAAAGGTTTCACCCTCCTCCCCTCCCTGCACCCTCCTATGTCTCCCCAAAAGCTCTTCTAGCAGGTTAAGGGGGGCCCCATGAACAAGATGGGATCAGGTGTGGAAGGCTGCTTGGGAAGGAAGGGATTGCCCAAAACTGGGTAGAACCTCACCCAGTTGTCAGGGATTCCTCTGTAACCCACCCAAACCCAGATCACACCTCACATTGTTGAGGAGAGCCCCTTACCTTCAAGATTGGAGAGCCAGTGTGGTGTAGTGGTTAAGAGCTGTAGACTCGTAGTCTGGTGAACTGGGTTCGTGTCTCCGCTCCTCCACATGCAGCTGCTGGGTGACCTTGGGCTAGTCACACTTCTCTGAAGTCTCTCAGCCCCACTCACCTCACAGAGTGTTTGTTGTGGGGGAGGAAGGGAAAGGAGAATGTTAGCCACTTTGAGACTCCTTCGAGTAGTGATAAGAAAGCAAACTGGACCTGAGCACAGCAACTGACATTCAGAGGCATGCTTTATCCAACTGTGGAGGCAGAACATGGTGATATGGAGGAATCATGGTGAAAGGCAGAGATATTTTCTACTGCCAGCTATCTGGAGAGGTTGGGGACGGAACCTGTGTACTTCTGGATGCACAGCATGTGCTCTACCACTGAATAGTGGCCCCTCTTCTCCCAATTTCTTGAGAGATAATTCATCATGTGATGGATGGAGTTCTACATAACCAAGAACTCATGTGGAGAGCCTGGCTTTCAATGGTGGCTGCCTGGTGAAGGGGAGGACTTTAGCTTCAACCATCGTACATGAAATATACTTGGAGTCCTGTAGTGATTTCATGCTCTTTATTGCAGCTTGTAAAACAGTGATTTAATTGCCCCCCAACCTCAGGCTTTTATATACATTATTTTGACAATGAGTCCCGTCTGATTGGCTGATTCTGCTTCCCTCCTGGAGCCTGATTGGTCTTTTCCTGCAGGCCAATCAGTTGTTGCATTCTACGATCCTACCAGCCTAATAGGCTGATTAACTTCCTCCTAGAGCCTGATTGGTCTTCTCCTGCAAGCCAATCAGTTGTTGCATTCTAGGATCCTACTTGCCTATTGATCCAAGCTTAGTACATAACAGTATAACACCACCATGGCTGAATACGTGGACTTAAGCATTGTTTCTCATCATGCCATACTCTTGAAAAGCTGTAACAAGGGCCAAGAGTGCAGCCAACAGAGCTGTAACTGATTAATGTGCATGTGATTTTATGTTTAACTCTAACCAATTTTATCTTTTGTATATCTTTTCTTTATTTATTTAGCAGGATTTTTATACAACTTAATCATCAAGGCCTCTAAGTGGTTTACATAAAACAATATAAAGTATACATTAAAAATATCAATAAAACCAGAGGTTAAAAAACAAGCTTGCAACCTTATTGTACCCCTCTTAGAAAAAAATAAAGTGTTACACAGTACAGTGGTACCTCGGGTTAAGTACTTAATTCATTCCAGAGGTCCGTTCTTAACCTGAAACTGTTCTTAGCCTGAAGTACCACTTTAGCTAATACCCTACCTACCCGCGGACTGTCTCGCCAGAGTGGTGCATGCTCTAGTTATCTCCCGCTTGGACTACTGCAACACGCTCTATGTGGGGCTACCTTTGAAGGTGACTCGGAAACTGCAATTAATCCAGAATGCGGCAGCTAGACTGGTGACTGGGAGTGGCCGCTGGGACCACATAACACCGGTTCTGAGAGATCTGCATTTGCTCCCAGTACGTTTCCGAGCACGATTCAAAGTGTTGGTCTCACCTTTAAAGCCCTAAACGGCCTTGTTCTGTATACCTGAAGGAGCGTCTCCACCCCCATCATTCAGCCCGGACACTGAGATCCAGCACCGAGGGCCTTCTGACGGTTCCCTCATCGCGAGAAGTGAGGCTACAGGGAACCAGACAGAGGGCCTTCTCGGTAGTGGCGCCCGCCCTCCCATCAGATGTCAAAGAGATAAACAACTACCTGACATTCAGAAGACATCTTAAGGCAGCCATGTTCAGGGAAGTTTTTAATATGTAACGCTGTACTGTTTTTAGCACTTGATTGGGAGCCGCCCAGAGTGGCTGGGGAAACTCAACCAGATGGACGGGGTATAAATAATAAATTATTATTATTATTATTATTATTATTATTGCTAATGGGGCCTCCTGCTGCTGCCACGCCGCCGAAGCACGATTTCTGTTCTCATCCTGAAGCAAAGTTCTTAACCTGAGGTTCTATTTCTGGGTTAGCAGAGTCTGTAACCTGAAGCGTATGTAACCTGAAGCGTATGTAACCCGAGGTACCACTGCATATGTTACCAGACTCATATATTATTATCAAGCCAGGTTCAAAGTTCTTAACAACTTGGGTCTAGGATACCTTATAGACTGCCTGATTACTTATATCCCTGTCTGATCACTGCGGTCTTTCTGTTGTTATGATTAATTTTAGTTGTTACCACCTCATCACAATTCTGCTAAAATCCTCTTCAACTAGGGAAAGGGTTTTTTATTTTTTATTTAGGAACCAGAAAGTCCAATATTTAGAATTTATTTCTGTCCATTATTCTCCTATATCTATGTGTATCACTCCTTCCATCACCAGCTATATCAGTGGAAGGTGGGAGTAAACTCTTTTCTCACAAAAAGACTGGGTGCAATACTGCCTTTACATATTGCATCTATGTCTTGTGTCTCAAATGGAGGCCCAAAGCTTTCTCTTTTTTGGAGTCCAAAACAGGCATTCATACTGAGGCCTGAGGATGTTGGGGTTTTGTGTGTGATGAAATAGCATTTATAACATTGATCATGGCTTATATTTTTGTCCGCTTCTTAGCAATTGGCCTAGTTGATTTATATTTAGATTGTTTATCTGCGTTCCCATTTTTAATTCATATCATTACATCCATTCCTGCTCCTTTTTCTGTTCATTAGGGGCTTTATAACACAAGCCTGAGGAAATTCTGTTAAATGAATTGCATGCCCTTTGCAAGAGCTCTTTGAATGACATGTTTAATTATTGACAATTAACAAGATGCTAATTATACCTTCGAATTATAGCCCTACTGAGCAAAATAAAAAAAAAATCTTTTTATGGAAGAGGGAAAAAATATTAAAGGGACAAATGCTATATTAAAGCAAATGACAAAAAGTTTGGCAACTGGCAATGGTACAAATCAGACAAACTGCTGAACACATCACAATTCTTGCCAGCATGGATAGATGCCAGTTAGCATTTCGTTGTATACATGTGTGTGTGAGTGTATGTCTCTGTGTTTTAAAAAGCATGATTTAACAGCATTGCTTCTGCTCAATCAATAAACAGAAATCAGAAAAACAGGGTTGTTAAACTTTACAGAAATGCTAATGTAATGGGCAGCTCAGCATTATAAATACTGTGTTTAAATAGAAAGAAAGAAAAGAAAACGAACAATACCAAATGATTATAATTTCAAGTGCTTCATTAGCTTCACAATTGGAAAGGGAAAATGATATAGAAGTTCCTGAGGTCTAGAGCAATGGATGTTAGATCCTGCAACTGACCTGGCCCTTCAATACATATATAACCTGACTTTCTCATGTTATTGGATTTTATTTATTTTTTACAAGGTAGATTGAGAAGCAGTCATTTTTTCAAATGAAAGTGTTGCCTTATTCTATTTGCTGTCACTTCTAAAATAGTGATTTTGTTTGTTCCAAACAAATATATGACTATGGTCTGTTAATAGATTATATCCAATACAGATTTACATATGCTAAAACCCTTGTTTCCAATGGCTTATTGCAGGCTTAGCTTTATATTGTGACCATGTGTTTGGTCCTAAGCCAAGTGGACCAAAATGACATAAAAGTTGCCATTGAACAAAATAGCCGATTCTGTATGATGACTGTGTGGCCCATTTTTTTGCCTTTCACCTATGCAGGATTGTTATTATCCAATCAGAAAATCAAGCAATACTAAATAATTGATCTCTTGTAAGACAATGACATGAATCCAACTAAGTAATACATAGAGTAGGTCCACTGACTTCAGTGAGTTTACTCTGAGTATGATCTAGTTGGATACTCAATAGCTAAACATTTCATAGTGTGCTCACCAACAGGTGAATGTTAAAATGTTCAGCATATTCATGGACTAACATAAGAAAACCGCTTCAGCTAGAGTGTGCAATCCATTTTAAAAAGGAAGGAAGCAGCTATACTGTCTTTATGTAAGTTGGAAGACATAAAATGGGAAAACCTTTGAGATACCTGAGACAATGGATCTTTTAAATTTGAAAGGTCAGTAAGACAGGTCATTTTCCAGCCAATATGCTGAAACAAAGAAGAGGAAAGGAAAGGAAAAGGTCAGGTAGTTGTGCAACTTGTATAAAAGAAATCACCAGGGATTCGTGAAGTAAGGCATTTTAAAAACCAGACAAGTCAAATGTGAATTATATTTAAACAGTTTTAAAGATCATCACTTAGTGCCAGGATTTCGTCAGAAGATGTTGAACTCTGGCAGGACCTGTCACGAAGGAAGAGATGACATGAGCTACTCATAATATGAAAATAATAAGACTCCTTTTTAAGCTCGATTTTGCTGACCTGATTTTGCCCGAATTTTATTAATCCATTTCCAAGTTAAATCAGAAATTTAAAATGTGGTCTTTAAACTTGGTTAAATTTTGTAAATAATATGTATGTTGATTAGGAGCATATATAGTTCATCAAAACACAACTCGTCACAAATATTTTTTAAAGGGATCAGAGGATGAGAGGCCCCCTTATTTCTCAGTGCTAAAAAAGCATTTGATAGGGTTAAGTAGATTTTGTCAATGAACTGGAATTCAACTGCTAGAATCTCTGTGAGTGAGCATACAACTTTCATTTGCTTAGAGGGGCACACAAAGTGTCCCTATTTCATATAGCGTGTTCTCACTAGCAGAGAGCACGTGTTGCGGTTGGGGAGCAGGCCACCATTATGACTAGGCAAATTTGGTGGGAACCCGAGCCTGTAAAGGGTTAAAGGGGTTGCTGGGGATTTTTGAGTGTTGCCAATTCGGAGGAGTGGTCAGAGTCTATAAGTGGGGGAGATAGACGTGAGGACGTCCTCTTGGCCGTTTTGCATTGGATCACCCGCCCCCCCCTTTTATAGGGTGGTTCTTGGGTTCAATTGACCTTGCTATGCCTGTCATGGGGTCGTTCGCCTTGGTGCGGGGGCCTGGTAGGAATTTTGCCATTTGGCTGATTGGCTGTTGCCATTTGGTTTTTGCCTACTGCGTAGCAAATCGTCACAACTTGTAAGGTTGGCGGTTAGGCATTGGTTAAATTGGTGCTTGGAGGGGTAAGGTGCCTATCCCTCCAAATGATGCGAAAGGGAATTCCGTTAAAGGAATCCAGGGGCTTGCCATTCTTTCGTCCTTGTCCGTGGTGCCGGGCTTGGGCCGTGCAAGCCCCACCGGAACATGAGGGTGAGAGGTGTTGGACTGATTCCCAGCCTCATTTCTCTCCCAATACTTGTTTCCCACGCTGGCTTCCGGTGGTGTCCGGAAGGGACCAGCTCTGTCCTTGGGGGAAGGACAGATAGTCATAACCAATGCCTAAGCAACCACTCACATTTGCTGTATTTGAATAAAGTTGTGGCCAAAATTATGCCAAAAACCTTAAACAAAAATTAACGTGTGATGTGTGAATTTTTGGGGGGTGGCACTGTGGAACTCAACACGCAAATACTTTGTGTTGTACTCATAGCTCTGTAATCCATAATAAATGTAACTGGGAAGTAAAAAAATTATTTGAAACCATGTTTCAGGCCTAAGCTCTCTTGAATGGCAATAATGTCTACAACCAGAGATATTGGGCTGATTTTTTTCTGTAAGTCCCCTGCCCTGAAAGTGGAACTTTTCTAGAAGCTTTTCTACTGCAATAACTGCAGATGGAAAATTTTCCATTTTCAAATATTGTCATTTCATAAAATTAATTAATAACATGGTGAATGAACAAGTCTGACTGGGAAATTAGAATAGATACAATGATCTGATTGGGATGTAATATAAAATGATTGTTTAATGGTCACACGCAGGTTCTTCTGCTCCCCTTTCCCCTATCCTCGTGTGAAGAGGTTTCCAGAAGTGTTCATTGCTATTTCCCAATAGCTGTGATATATTCTTGTGTCTGACCCCAGAACAATATCATAAATCAATGCGAATTGGGCAATCTGTGGCCCTCTATCTAGATGTTGTTGACAGCCATCATGATAAAGGATGATGGGAGTTGTAGTCCAACAATATCTGGAGGGCCACAGGTTCGCTATCCTAAACCACAATTAAGAATAGCCACCCTTTGTTTGGAATGAGTAGCAGCTTAAAAAGGAAGTGAAAGCTTCCTATATTTTCATAGCCATACAAGAAGAAAAGAGGAGAGAGGCTTGTTCACATAATATGAAACCATAGTTTTGCATTATGTGTAAAGGAAGCTATTACCAGCCAAACCTAAAATGAAAGTTATAATTATCCTTTTAAAGATGAGTATCCTTAGAGGGTTCTCCATGCAAGCTGAAATTAGTGCATTTAGACTTTCAATGTCTTCATTTCCCCCCCTTAAAATTTACAAATGCTCCAGCAAAAATAATTTCAAAGTAAAGCCTTGAATTTTTTGAATATAACATCTAAACTACACCAGATGAGCTTTACTGGGTTTTGTTTTTCTAATGTAATATTTCAGTTTTACTATTTTTTTCCTATTAAAAAACCTTTGAGATATTTACATGGCGTATAAAATTAGCATGCCATACTTCCTTTAAATTTTGTTTACTAAATATAACTCATATAGACATCCTGAAAGAAATGTCAGTTGATTTTGGGCATCAGAATATTTTGAATTCAATTGTTTTCTGGGAAAACCCACATTGCAGCCCCGGCAAGCATGGCCAATGGCCAGGGACAAGGGAAGTTGCAGTTCAGCAGCATCTAGAGGGCCAAAGGAAGTATGACAGGAAACAGAGTCCATCCAGTGGCAGTGTTCCATCAGAAATGTATCCTCTGCCAGTGCTCCTGAGCAGCCATGGTTCAACGGGAAGCTACAGGAAACTTTCTGGTTGCCAGGTGAGAGGTTCACATATGAAGGTTCCCCATCACAAGCCCTATTAACTTTAACGGGATTTCTGGGTATAGACTTTTTGAAATGCAAAAGAGTGGCCTTTGAATTCACAACTGAAACTTTTATAGAGTTTTGTACGGGACTTTGATGTTTCTGGATACGCAGCTTTCAGTTTTGGGTGGCCTCCACACTCCCTGTGCTTAATAGCTAGAGTCCTGAGGAAAGAAGATCCTTTTAAAAAGCCTTTAATTTACTCACATCTTTCAAGCTTCTTGCTTTTCATTGCACTGCACACAGGTTTATTATAGCTTTTGAATACAAGTGGAGCATATAATACAATGTTGGAAAGTGAAGGTTCTCCTCCCACCCAAAGATTTCTCTGTACTTCTGCAAACCTCAGGACTTTCCTATGTGTGAGGATATTCCCTTCTTTTGTGCAGATAGAAGGGCCTGGTTTGTATGTATGATGGGTGCTGAGTATCTTCAGAGACCACTTCTTTCTCTCTGTGTCACTGGGACCTCTACAGTTATTCAGAAGTGGGCTTTTTTGTGCCAAGGCCAGATTTACCACTAGACAGACTATATGTTTTTGAAGTTTCAAAATCACTCAAGAAAACAAAAAGTCTTCTTGCAAAAAAGGGGGGGAGTGGGGGGAGAAACATCTGAATCAATTCTCCTTAACTTATTTATGAAATGATAGGAATGTGTATGGAAATGTGGTTGTAAAGATTATTCGATTTTTTAAAATCCTACTTTATCTTCAGAAAGAAGAAGAAGAAGAAGAGTTTGGATTTGATATCCCGCCTTTCACTCCCTTTAAGGAGTCTCAAAGTGGCTAACATTCTCCTTTCCCTTCCTCCCCCACAACAAACACTCTGTGAGGTGAGTGGGGCTGAGAGACTTCAAAGAAGTGTGACTGGCCCAAGGTCACCCAGCAGCTGCATGTGGAGGAGCGGAGACACGGACCCGGTTCCCCAGATTACGTGACTACTGCTCTTAACCACTACACCACACTGGCTCTCAAGAAATCCAAGTGGCTAAAATAACAAATAGCAAAAGCCAATCCCTAAAAAAAGATAGTACGCAATAGTGAAAAGAAACAAGCAACCACCACCACAGCAAAGAATGGCACAGTGGCACACAATAAAACAATTGATTTGGAAAGCTCTATGGTGTTGCAGTTCGAAAGCACGTCAAAGTGCAAGTAGATAAATAGGTACCGCTCCGGCGGGAAGGTAAACGGCGTTTCCGTGTGCTGCTCTGGTTCGCCAGAAGCGTCTTAGTCATGACCTGGAAGCTGTACGCCGGCTCCCTCGGCCAATAAAGTGAGATGAGCGCCGCAACCCCAGAGTCAATCACGAATGGACCTAATGGTCAGGGGTCCCTTTACCTTTACCTTTATGGTGTTGCAGTAAGACAGTACAGTGGTACCTCGGGTTAAGTACTTAATCCGTTCCAGAGGTCCGTTCTTAACCTGAAACTGTTCTTAACCTGAAGCACCGCTTTAGGTAATGGGGCCTTCTGCTGCCACTGCGCCGCTGGAGCAAGATTACTGTTCTCATCTTGAAGCAAAGTTCTTAACCTGAAGCACTATTTCTGGGTTAGCGGAGTCTGTAACCTGAAGTATATGTAACCTGAAGCATATGTAACCTGAGGTACCACTGTATTGAAAGGGTGTGTGAAGAGAAACTATTAGTCCAGAAGCAGGGGACTTGGCCACTTCTGCCTCTTGTTTCCTTCCCCTGAGGTCCCACTCTTTTATCTCATCTGCTCCTAGTCTAGCTGAAACCCTGCTGCCTCTCCTTCTGTAGATAAGTAGTCAGCAACAGACAGCAGTAGCCTATCCCTGTTGTGTTGGAAAGATTGCCAAATGGTGTCAAATGTGTAGGGAAATGAGGCCTAGAATCTCAGCATGGTAAGAAATTGTTTGGGTGCCTTGCTTTCCCTATTCCTGTGCTGCAATTCATTGCAGACTGCAGGTCTATAATTTCCCCCCCATACAAATAAATAAATACACAATAAATAAATACACAAAAAATTGTGTGTGCATGTACGATAGAAAAAGATATGCTTAAGTTTATAGTACGGTGGCAGGGATCCCATATTATAGTCTTGTTGGAAATTTAGGATATAATGACGACGACGACGATTTCCTTCACTCATGGTTGCTTCTAATAATTCAAAGAGTGTAAAAAAGAACCCTGTATAAAGCTGGTATTGGGTTGTAGGGAGTCTGAATAATAAGCAAGCCAGCAGAACTTCTTCAGTTTTGAAAGAGAGAGAGAAAGCGAGGGGGGGGGATATATTATCTGAGCAGGCTGAGGATGAGCAGTCCATTTCTAGTCTGAATCAGCTTTTTAAGTGTTCATTCATATGTCAGTTCCACTCCACTTTTGCATCTGTCTCAAAATCCTTTTTTGATGTTTGAAATTTTGCATTTTTGTACATATATAAACTTAATCTGTATGCATTTTACCTCAAGATGCACATTTCTTGCATGTGTTGTATTCTAAAATGCACATTTCTATATGCATTTTGACATGTTTCAGGGGCTGAGAATCATATCAGAAAATTTGAGCCCGTGTGAAACCTGAAGGATAACTGTGCTTTGATCCATGTACTGTTACTGGAAGTGTGAATCAGGTTGGTGGACCAAAATAAATGTGGACCAAAATAAATCTCAAACATCCCTGGAGTATTCCCACCTGCACTATGAAGTGGTACAGCCTAGGCACAAGTTAGCACCCTCATCTGTTGTTTCTGAGAACTAGGCCAGACATGAGTACTGAATCTGTCTCAGATAAATGGAGCATAAACAAGTATGGGGGTGGGCAGTGGATAAACTATTGCAAGCTGGATACATTTCTCTGAACCACATATTTGCATGTTTCAACGACATATGCCAGAATGTGATGGCAAGAAACAGTGTATGAGATTTACCGCTGTCCTGATCATTTTCTCTCCTGGGATGTGGGATGTGTATGAATGCTAGAATCATTCTTTTCAGAGACCTGACTAGGCAAGATATTTGAAATCAAAACTAAGCATACGGAAGCACATAAGTGCCAAAACCTACCTTGTTTAGCAGTAAGTGGAAACATGAGAAGTATCTAGGAAAACTTGGCAACTGAGTCATCTTCAGGGTCTGAAACCAACTGACAAAGCCAAAAGCAGAAATAAAAATCCAACATTGACTTTAGCCTTCAACAGGATGAAGCAAATAATTGATTTCTGCAGACATTACTCCTGCTAAATTGCCCTCTTTCACTTGCCAAATAAACATGGTACTTTTCATGCCTTTGCTTGACAGATGTCTTATCACTTGTCAGATAAATGGGGTATTAAAGAATTAAAATGTTCCACTATCACTCCAGTTCCAACTCACCATGTCTCTTTATCTTCTAGTCTCAATGGCATATAAATTGTTGTCTTTGGGCCAGTTATTGTTTATCAAGTAAATAAGTGTTTCTTATGTGTCCAGAATTTATGACCTGTGTGTGATATTTACTCAGTGTGTTAAAATGGCTGGGAGACAAGCAATATGGCCTATTATGTAAATCTCTCATAGTTTACAAATTCTTGACTTTGTAGCTCACACTGACACGAGCGTATTGTACTAATCCAGCTGCTACACAGGCCTGCTAATGTATGTGAAATAAAAATTCTTAAGGAATATGAGAACATGTCAAATTAGAATGACCCTCATTCCCAAATGTTTTTCTCATTAGCATTGGCCAACAAAACAGAATTCTGAAGAGTCTAGTCAAAAACTTCTGATTAACTTTTATGCTGCTAAGTAAAACCCCAGAAAACATTACTTTTAGTTCTGAAAATGCTTTAGCATTGAGCGGTTCCCCACTTTGATGCCATTTCTGTGAATTTTGAAAACCGCTCCCCAACCTCCTGCTGGCTAAAACGTGACTTAAACATTACGATTTGTAACATAAATGCACAAATAATAATAATAATGATGATGATGATGATGATGATGATAATAATAATAATAATAATAATAATAATAATAATAATTTATTATTTGTACCCCGCCCATCTGGCTGGGTTTCTCCAGCCACTCTGGGCGGCTTCCATAGAAACCAAAAAAACACTAAAATATCATACACTAAAAACTTCCCTGAATGGGGCTGCCTTAAGATGTCTTCTGAATGTCAGGTAGTTGTTTATCGTTTTGACATCTGATGGGAGGGCGTTCCACAGGGCGGGCGCCACTACCGAGAAGGCCCTCTGCCTGGTTCCCTGTAGCTTTGCTTCTCGCAATGAGGGAACCGCCAGAAAGCTCTCGGCGCTGGACCTCAGCGTCCAGGCAGAACGATGGGGGTGGAGACGCTCCTTCAGGTATACTGGGCCGAGGCCGTTTAGGGCTTTAAAGGTCAACACTAACACTTTGAATTGTGCTCGGAAATGTACTGGGAGCCAATGTAGGTCTTTCAAGACCGGTGTTATGTTATGTGGTCTCGGTGGCCGCCCCCAGTCACCAGTCTAGCTGCCGCATTCTGGATTAGTTGTAGTTTCCGAGTCACCTTCAAAGGTAGCCCCACATAGAGTGCATTGCAGTAGTCCAAGCGGGAGATAACTAGAGCATGCACCACTCTGGCGAGACAGTCCGCGGGCAGGTAGGGTCTCAGCCTGCGTACCAGGTGGAGTTGGTAGACAGCTGCCCTGGATACAGAATTGACCTGGGCCTCCATGGACAGCTGTGAATCCAAAATGACTCCCAGGCTGCGCACCTGGTCCTTCAGGGGCACAATTAACCTATTCAGGACCAGGGAGTCCTCCACACCAGCCCGCCTCCTGTCCCCCAAAAACAGTACTTCTGTCTTGTCAGGATTCAACTTGAATCCATTAGCCGCCATCCATCCTCCAACCGCCTCCAGGCACTCACACAGGACCTTCACCGCCTTCACTGGTTCTGATTTGAAAGAGAGGTAGAGCTGGGTATCATCTGCATATTGATGGACACCCAGTCCAAACCCCCTGATGATCTCTCCCAGCAGCTTCATATAGATGTTAAAAAGCATGGGGGAGAGGACGGAACCCTGAGGCACCCCACAAGTGAGGGCCCAAGGGTCTGAACACTCATTCCCCACCACCACTTTCTGAACATGGCCCAGGAGGAAGCAGCGAAACCACTGTATAACAGTGCCTCCAGCTCCCAACTCCTCTAGACGGTCCAGAAGGATGTTATGGTCGATTGTATCAAAGGCCGCTGAGACATCCAGCATAACTAGGAAACAACTCTCACCTTTGTCCCTAGCTCGCCAGAGATCATCAACCAGTGCGACCAAGGCAGTTTCAGTCCCATGATGAGGCCTGAACCCCGATTGGAAGGGATCCAAATGGTCCGCATCCTCCAGGTGTGCCTGGAGTTGTTCAGCAACCACACGCTCAATCACCTTGCCCAAGAATGGAAGATTTGAGACTGGGCGATAGTTGGCCATACTGGCCGGGTCTAAAGATGTTAAGAAGCGGTTTAATGACCGCCTCTTTCAGCGGATCTGGGAATGTTCCCTCACAGAGGGAAGCATTCACCATCCCACAGAGCCTTTCGCCCAGCCCTTCCTGGCTTGCTTTTATTAGCCAGGATGTGCAAGGATCAAGGAGACAGGTGGTTGGTTTCATGCGTCCAAGCAGCCTGTCCACATCCTCGGGGGTAACGGATTGAAATTGATTCCATGCAACTTGACCAGACAGGGCTCTAGCACTCTCCTGCCCCAGCCCTGCTCCCACGGTGGTGTCTAGCTCTTTCCGAATATGAGTGATTTTATCTGCAAAAAACTTTGCAAAATTGTTGCAGGAGATCTTGGGGTCTTTACAAGGCCCCGGTGGTAAAGGTGGTTCCGTTAAATTGCGGACCAGCTGAAAGAGTCTCCTGCTACTATTTTCTGCAGATGCAATAGAGGCGGTGAAGAAAGTCTTATTCGCCATCGCTATCGCCACTTGGTAGGCTCAACGTTGAGCTCTAACCTGTGTCCGGTCAGATTCGGAGTGAGTTTTCTGCCACCAACGCTCTAGCTGTCTCAGCGATTGTTTCATCGCCCTCAGCTCCGAGGAAAACCACAGGGCTGTCCGGGTTCCATGCAATCGGAGAGGGCGCTTCGGAGCCAGACAGTCGATAGCCCTGGTTAACTCCGCATTCCAGCGGGCCACCAGGGAATCAGCTGAAAGACCATCAACATGGGATAAAGCATCCCCTACCACTCTCTGGAAACCATTTGGATCCATTAAGTGGTGGGGGCGGACCATCCAAATTGGTTCCACCTCCCTGCAGAGGGGAAGGGTCGCAGAGAAGTCCAGTTGCACCAGGAAGTGATCTGACCATGGCACTTCTTTTGTTTCACTTTTATTTAGTGTCAGATCACCCACGTCACTAGAGGTGAATACCAGGTCTAAGGCATGTCCATGACTATGAGTTGGGCCAAACTTATTCAGGGACAGCCCCATGGAGGCCATGCTTTCCATGAAGTCCCAAGCAGCCCCTTGTAAGGTCATGTCGGCGTGGATGTTAAAATCCCCTAGGACAACCAAACTAGGTGTCTCCAGGAGAACATCCGCCATGACCTGAAGCAGCTCAGACAGGGAATCCTTGGTGCAGCGGGGAGGTTGGTACACCAAAAGGAATCATGTACTGCCCCTATTGCCCAACTTCCAGAACATGCACTCAGAAAACTGGGTCTTCCCAGTAGGACGCCTGATGCAAGCTAATGACTTCCTAAAAATCACTGCAAACCCCCCTCCCCGCCCACATGACCTGGGTTGCTATGCGTAAGAGAAACCTGGTGGGCAAGCAGCGGCAAGGACAGGCCCATCTGCTTCCTCCAACCAGGTCTCTGTCACACATGCCAGGTCAAATCCTCCATCCACAATCAGGTCGTGGATGGCAGTGGTTTTATTCATAATTGACCTGGCATTACACAGCAACACCTTCAGGTCATGTGGGTTTCCCCTTTTGATTCCAGTACCAGAGGCCAGACCCGGAGGCAGGGATAGTCCTCAAACAACGACTAAACCTGCCTCCTCGGTAGTGACATGGTCTGGTCTTAGTGTAACTCCGCCTCCTGCCCATGGTCACCGAGATCGGATGTCCCAGTGCTTCCCCCCCTGTGGAACTTGCTAGAAAGCAGTTGCACAAACTGCTAACAGGATGTTTGCCTGGGACAAAATGCTTGCAACAGCTGAGAAAAATATCTCCTCTGTTAACTAGTCTAGAGAGTTGTGTGGGAAATTATAATGGTCCTCATGCCACAGTTGTGAAAGGGTAAGGCCAGCCTCCCAGTGGAGATGTATAACATTTTTACAGCAAGATTATATCTGGCACCTACCTACACAACTGCTGCATGCAGTCTGGATGGGTAAAAAATCACAGTGGCAACTGATATTCAACCATCACTTCCTAGAATGAATAACATGGAGCAGGAACACAGTGGAAACTTTGCTACCCAGTGACTCTTTGCCAAGTGTTGTTACTTATTCTTCAGGAACAATGAGACATACTTACAGTCTGCATGAACTGATTCTATTCTTTGTTTTTTATTTTTTAATACACCTTCATATCACTAGCTGAGCAGTTTGCATTTTTAAAAAGTAAGCAAGGGGTCGGTAGAGGCAAGTGCTGAAAAAGAATGCTATCTAACAGTAGTGCCAACCTGGGCACCAGACTGTGGATGCACAGCATGCGTGCCCTGGAAGGATGGCCATGGCCACAGGAGGCCCCCAAAGACCCCTGTCACTGACGCAGTGCTGGAGCACCAGACGTAAGGCGGTGGTGGTGGTGGGGCGCAGAGGCCAGGCACCCACAGCAAAAAAATTATGGGTGCCTGGGCACCCAGGATCCCTGTCAGAGACTGGGCAGAAGAGGAATGGTGGAGACGGCCTCCGCATCCTGACCCTTCCAGGAAGGAGGAAGAGGAAGACAGTATAGATTTACAACAGGGGTTTGAGGGAGGTCACAGCTCAGAGGTAGATGAGGGGGAAAGTTGGGAAATCATGGGAGAGCCAGAGCAGCTGACTGATACGTTGTCATTAGAAAGCATTCCAGAACCACCATCTCCCAGAACCTGGTGGGCCTTAAAAGTAGGAGAGCAAAGAGCTCAAAGACAGAGGGGACTTAGCAGCACCCATAGAGGAGGTGATGATGATGACAAATGAAGAAGTGGGAGAGACGGGAGGTGGAGATTCACTTGGGGCAACGCCATTATCCAATAGGCTGGGTTCTACAGCCTCTCTCTGTAAAGATTGAAATAAAAAAGGACTGTAAGAAACTTTTCCTCGTCTTTATACTTTCCTGGGCAACCAGCTGGGAGCCGCTGACAGCATCCTGACAGTCCTCTGGAGTTGTTGCCAGTGTTACCGTATGTTAATTGTATCAAGGATCCCTGTTGCCAAAACATGGAATTCTTTTTTAAAATAAAAAATAAAAAATCCAACTATAAGGGAATGTTTTTACTCTGAATATAATCATGTCACAGGTAATCAAGGCAATAAAGCCTCTGAAGAGCCAATTACACTTTGTAAGGAATCCAGATAGTTTAATCAATAAGCCTGTTTCTGAGACTTCGCTAGCAGATAACATGTGATATTTGCCTTATCCTATGACCTTTGGAAGAGAAAATTGTTCTGGTGACTTTCACCTGCTGCAAACATATCACAACAAATTTAAGTGCCAATCTGGCAGAATGTTTTATTCTTCTGATTCTTCTGAATCCCCCACCCACACAAGTTGCAATTAACTAGGACCGTTTCCTTAAGTGCTAAGGAATAAGTTAAGATTGCACCTGCTCACATAAAGGTCAATAGTGTATTTAGAATTTGTGCTCAGATATGTGGGTCTGTCGCTATCTTCTCTGTTTCTTCAACATCAGGGATAAGAGTTAATATCCCACCCTTCTCCTAGTATAGGACCCAAGGTAACCCACAACATGACCCATGGGTACTGAAACCGAGAAATGGCAGCTCTGCTGGTTCCGCTGCCAACACCAACAAGGATTTTGTGCCTGGTACCACCAGGCAAAGCCACCCCATACATAAAGGCACCTAGAGCATAATGCACCAGGATTTTGAATAGCCCCTTTATTACTTTGCACAACCAGTTTGCATGTTCCTATTCGACTTAGCAATTTTTACTATTCCCAGTTTCAGAGACTAAATAGCACAATAAAGACTATTTTTTCTGTTGCTTCTCTGTTTGATTAATAGCATTCTTTCATTCAAAATACTATGTCTCTTGAAATGCATGATAAAACAACCCTTATTAACTAGCTTTTAAGGACAATTCGCAAATTATTTAATTTGTGCTTTTGCTTGTCTTTTCTGCTTCGTTAAAGTTCTGTTCCTGTGCGGAATGGATACAGTTTAGTTTTGTGGACTAAAGAGACATGGACGACCTCTGCACCATACATTGAAAGATCTCTTAAATACCATTTTAACTGTCATGACTTCCCCCAAAGAATTCTGGGAAGTGTAATTATGAAGGGTGCTGATAGTTGTTAGGAGACATCTATTCCCCTCATACAGCTATAAATCCAAAGTGTCTTAATAATAAATCTCTCTTCTTGGGGAACTCTGTGTAATTTTAGTTCTCTGAAGGGTCTCCTAACAACTCTCATTGCCCTTATCAAACTGTTTCCAGGACTCCCTGGAAGTCATGCCTGTTAAAAGGATTGTTAAAGTGGTATATGAATACTTATGTATGGTGCAAATATGGCCCAGGATTCAAATTCTTGCTCAGTCACAGAACTTACAACTATGCCAGTTAGTTTTGGGAGTCATGACAGTTTTAGTCCAAGGACTAGGTGCTCATGGGCTTTTCTGCCTCAGGTGCCAAAATAACTAGAGGTGGGTTTGGGTACTCTTTGTTTTGACATGGGGTGGGAGATGCCATTTGCTACTTTGCCTCAGGCTGGAAAACGTCTTGGGCCAGCTCTAAGAAAGCACATAGGGTATTTTTGGACAAGTCACTGGCTCTTGGCCTAAGCTTAACAGAATGGCCATGGGTATAAAAATGATGGCCCTGTTCACCCTCAGCTTCTTAGAGGAAGGACAGGATGCAAATATGATCAATAAATAGAAATTGACGGGTTTTGTTTTTGTTTAAAGGCTACTGAACACATTCTTCCATTTTATGCTTAGTCTTAAAACCTTGCTGGACTGGTTTCATAGTGAAAAGGGATGCATCTGAGTTACTATTATTCTTGGAGTATCTTTTCACTTGTGCTTTCAAGTCTGAGAGAGAGAATGAACCAACAAATGGCATAGTTTTGGATGAGCAACCGATCAAGCTTGTCAGCAGGGATTGTCTCAGTCTTTACAAACGAGCCAGCCAGGGACATCCTGTTAATTTTCTTGACACTATGCAAAATATATTATGCCTTGTTTTTCAGCCACCACACCATTTATCTGTACTCTTTGGCAAGGGTTCAGACAGTCAACATTCCACCAAGTTAGCTGCAGAGGACAATTCTTGCCATAGCTAAATGAAAAGCGAGAGCAGTTGTCTCTTACAGTAATGCTGAAATCCACCAGTAGGAAAATGCATGAACCAATACCAGCAAATGTTTCATATTACAGATGAAAGGCAAACCTACCAAAAAGGAGGAATGCCAAACAAACAAACAAATCACCAAATTTCCCATAAGTTACAAAACTGAGTTGGCCATTATATAAATGGTATGTAATATTTCCACTCTTCAAATTACAGTGGTAAGGTAAAGGTAAAGGTACCCCTGCCCGTACGGGCCAGTCTTGACAGACTCTGGGGTTGTGCGCCCATCTCACTTAAGAGGCCAGGGGCCAGCGCTGTCCGGAGACACTTCCGGGTCACGTGGCCAGCGTGACATCGCTGCTCTGGCCAGAGCCAGAGCCAGAGCCAGAGCCGCACACAGAAACGCCGTTTACCTTCCCGCTGGTAAGCGGTCCCTATTTATCTACTTGCACCCGGAGGTGCTTTCGAACTGCTAGGTTGGCAGGCGCTGGGACCGAGCAGCGGGAGCGCACCCCGCCGCAGGGATTCGAACCGCCGACCTTTCGATCGGCAAGCCCTAGGCGCTGAGGCTTTAACCCACAGCGCCACCTGCGTCCCAATTAAGTACGTTAAGTACTTAATTCATTCCGGACGTCCGGACTTAACCTGAAACTGTTCTTAACCTGAAGTACCACTTTAGCTAATGGGGCCTCCTGCTACCGCTGCGCCACCACTGCACGATTTCTGTTCTCATCCTGAAGCAAAGTTCTTAACCTGAGGTACTATTTCTGGGTTAGCAGAGTATGTAACCTGAAGCGTATGTAACCCGAGGTACCACTGTACATCACACTGAAAGCAGAGATTGCGCTTGAAAATGCTGTCCGTTGAGCACTGGAATTCAATGCACAACTTGCAAGTGCAAACTTGAATCCAGCTATATATAAACAGCAGACCCATATGGCAGAATTCTTGCAGGGATGTACCTCTTTGTTCAAATGAGGGGAGGAGCAGAACTCCCCAAGCAGAAGGCTATTGTCCATCATCGATTATACATGAACAAACTTTATGACTTCAAGGAGGTGTCTGGTGTTTCTCTACAGAGTTACATACAAATAAATGTATTTTTGTTGTTCCGCAAATAGTTGCATGAATCTAGTAGTGGACAGTTCCCAGGCTATGACTGATGTTTCTGTGGTGGGTCTTGTCCTCAATTCATGAGCATTTTCAGGAGAACAAATGACAGCCTTTTACTTATGGAGGAGAGCCTCTGAGAATGCCTAACTACGCATGCTTGATACATAGGTGGCCATAATGAAAATATTCTTGATTAAGCTGGCATGAATACTTTAGAAATTGCCTTCTCTCCTCCAGCAAAAAGTGGAATGTGGATTGAATATTGTAGTTTCAATAATACATAATCTTATCCTAAGAATTCTGGAAGTCATATCCAAATTTGCCATGCTTTTGGCTCCTCTTCATGGCCTATATATCAGCACCAGAACGGGGGGGGGGGGGGACTACCTCTCATATAGGCTAAACTGAGATATAGGCATTGTTACCTATGTCTGACCACTACATGGTCAGACATAGGTAACAATGAAGAGTCCTCGGAGACTAACAATAGCTCGTGCAGAATACAGTTACCCACTTCTCAGCAGCAATGTAAGATCATAATCAGGCATTTCAGAAACAACAGAGACAGTGTAGATAAATGGTTAGCTTGCTGGACTCTGACCTCAGAGACCATTAAGCTGGCTGGGTGACCTTGGGCTAGTCACCACCTCTGAGTCCCACCTACCTCACAGGGTGGTTGAGGGGGAGAGATGGAGAGGGAGAGAAGCTTCTTGGAGAAAAGGTGGCATATAAATGTCATAATAACCACCACCACCACCCTCACCACTACCATACTACAGTGGTACCTTGGTTTTAGAACAGCATAGTTTATGAACAACTTGGAAACAGAACACTGCAAACCCAGAAGTAGGTGTTCCGGTTTGTGAACTTTGCCTTGGAACCTGAACATGTTCCACTTCCTGTTGAGTGTGTTCTGTTTGTAAATTGAGTCCCCCCGTTGCTAATCAGAGGCTTCCTGTTGAGTCTGTACGCTGTCCCAAGCACCCACGCAACCCAGAGGTGATATTTGGAGCTTTTGTTTTTGCTATTTTTTGTGTTTTTGTTTATGTGGCTTTTTTGTTTTTTTGACTGTGACTTGTTCTTCGTTTTATGAGACTGCCTTGTGACTTTGGCTTGTGACTTTGTTTTTGTGACTGTGGCTTGTGACTTTGTTTTTGTGACTTGTTTTTGTGACTGTGTGGAACACAGTCCAGCTACTTATTGATTGATTGTGTGACTGCAGAAATAGATAAAAGCCCCCCATCCAAACAATGACTATCATCAGTGCATGTAAGAAAAAATAATGATTTTAATTTTTATCATCTACAATACTGTCTTATTTATTTTATGATACAGTACATTGATTATTGCTTTCATTTTATGGATCAATGGTCTCATTAGATAGTAAAATTCATGTTAAATTGCTTTTAGGGGTTGTTTTTAAAAGTCTGGAATGGATTAATCCATTTTACATTACTTTCTATGGGAAAGCACGACTTGGTTTTAGAACGCTTTGGTTTTGGAATAGACTTCCAGAACGGATTAAGTTTGGGAACCAAGGTACCACTGTATTTGTTTTGTAGCAGACCACTCACATTCTTGTGGTGTTTAAACCCAAACCATGTCCTATGACAGTGTGTTGGCTGCAGTGAATAGGTGTTTCGCGCTAACATTCCATGCAATCTTCCCGGGGCCGGAAGGGGGTTAGTTTAACCTCCAGTTTGCTAGTAGAACTGAATTACTGTGTTGTGAAATGATGCATTTCTAAAAAGTGTGTCACCAACATGTAAAGTTGGGAAAGGTCTGTCTCAAGATCTCTTCAAAAGTTATAGTGTTCCATTTCCTGCCCAGACTTTTTAAGCTTCTGCTCAGTTATAAATCCAATGCTATTTTGCAGCTTTGAAATAAACATGTGCATCACAACACCAAAGTGACTGAGGATCTCCATATTGTAACAGTGTCTGTTAAATAATGCAGTCTACCTTGACAACAGTTGTGTATGCACACGCAGCTCTACAGAGTTCCAGTGTGGATCCAGAGAGCTAAGTGGCGCCTCAGGCTCTTTGCAACTGTCTTCCTTTACTGCCCTCACTGCCCTTGCCAGTTGCCAGCTGCCACTCATCTCTCCCATGGCAGCTGTGTGCAAAGCAGCTCAATCACTGCTGTATTGTAGGGGAGGGAAAGGAACACAATTACTTAGGACTTCCTTGGAATGTCAAATCCTTGGTGGTGGCTTGCTAGCCCCATGAGCCAGCTCCACCTGATAGGTGTGTAGGGGGACATGTGAAGGGAGCATTTGAATGAACGTGTTTCGAATCCTTGATGGGACGTCTAGTGCATGCAGGGACATTGATGGCAAGGGTCACATGCGCCCCATGACACCCCCTACTCGTGTTGGGAATTCCCTGCTCAGGTGTAACACCTGAAGAGAGGTGGAAGGTTGCTAAGAGGCCTGAAACAATGACAACATCATGAGTGGGGAGCACTCAGTGCATTTTCTTTGATAGAGTGTACGTACAGGGGCACGCTTGATGTTATTGTGTTTCAAGAGCTGCATGTCAGCAGCATGAATAAGTAGCGAGACCCACTTTTTCATTTTCTTTTTTTAACCTTCTGGCTAATGGCAAAATGTTCTCCGTCACTCTCAAATTCACCTCACTGAATCTCCCAAGCACACATTTGATGCTGGGCACTTCAGGTTAAAATTAAAGTGTCGTTTTATTGCATCAGTTAAAAACAAAGTGATTCCAGTTCAGAGCTACCTATTTTTTTAGAAAGGTTAATGTACAGTATGGCCATCATAATGAAGGAACCATCCAGACTGTGTGTACTTTCTCGCTCCCTATGAGGCTCAACCTTTGGAAGCCATAAAATCTGGTTAGTATAACAGAAGTGTTTGTAATTAGAGTTAATGGAGTTAGCTGAGACCGCAGGAGGGGGAAGAATTGCTTTGATCCCAGGTGGCCCCAGAGAGGGGAACACTCAGAACTGGAAAATATTACAGGCATTTGCTGCCACTCCAAAAAAGTCACTGCTCGAAAAGCCACGGCATGAGAATATGGTTTATGTGCTGAGCTAATTTCATTTTCCTGCTACATTCTTTCAACCTTCTCATCAGCCACAATATTTAAAGGATCTATTTTTAACTGAAATTATAAGCAGTCCTTTTGATAATTCCGCCTATGCATAAAAGAATGTCTCTGTGACAGGAAAGAGAAAAGCAGCATGAAGAATCTCTACACAAAATAAGTGATCTGGAGAAACAGAAAGCATAGTTTTGAAATGGTGTCACAATGAAGAGTGCATCATAACCTCGCCATGCCTGCCTTTGGCCATATGCCTTGCAGATGAAGTCATTGTCATTTGCCGTTATTGATTGCTGCTTTCTGGTCTGGAGGAAAATGGTCAGGTTTGACAAGTGCAGTACCGAAGTCTCTGTTCCTTTAAAAAATAATGTGCTGCATATTCATTCCTTCTATGGTAGAGATTTGGCTCATCTCCCTGAGGATTTGTGTAATTGACAAGTACTTAAGTAATTGTGATCTATCAGTAAGCTAAGTGAGAATTTCAGCAGATGCAGATGGGTGTATTATGCATACATTTTCCCCAAATAATTTATTTGTACTACCCTTTAGACACTTTTATGCAGTATTGCCATATTCTGAATACTTGGGAGTTACTTGGGACGTCAACATAGCAGTAGGGAGAGATGGAACTTGAAAATCTGGCATTGTCAGTAGGATTCACTGCCAGGCCACTGCTGGCTAACTCCGGTTGTCATAGGAACCTGTGAATACTGAGGGAAGGCACATTTACTTTATCATCACAACTGGGGGATTTTCACAATCAGAGCTGTAGGCTAAAGAACCTAGAGCGCATCAGGTACGATCCATAGGTGTGTGCTTGCACACACACAAACACAATATCTGAATTAATTTGAGAGTTGCCCCTTCAACTCATGCCCGCCCATACCCCAATTACCTTTTAAACTACCTCAGTTTTAAAAGCATCTGGGTATCAGCACATGCACTAAGAACATAAGAAGGACATTGCTTGGGTATGAATTGTATGACTGCTCTGTATATATTGTATTCTGCACTGTTATTGAAATAAAAACATTCTAAAAGGAGGAGGAGATCAGTGCTAAGTCAGGCCAAAGGCCCATCTAGTCCAACATTCTGTTTATAGTGGCCTACTAGACACCTTGTTGGAAGCAACAGCACTCTCCGCAACTGTCATTGCTAACAAGTGGTACTCAGAGGCATCTTGCCTCTGATAGCCATTATGGCTAGAAGCCACATCTTCCTTGAATTTGTCTGATCCTCTTTTAAAGCCATTCAGGTTGGTGGTCCTCACAACCTCTTGTAGGGCCAAATTCCATGGTTTAACTATGTGCTGTTTGAAGAAGTTCTTTCTTGGGTCTGTTCTGAATCTTCCAAAATTCTGGTATCTGAGGATACCAATATAAGGCACATTTATTTCTATAAATCACATTAGTAGAAGAGCTGTAAACCAATTAAAGAAATTGCTTGATTAATCTTTGGAGATTATATATATATATATATATATATATATATATATATATATAATAATCCCCACATCTGAATGTGCCCCTTGTCACACTGACACCAGTCATATTCAGGTGTTCAAAACTAAGCAACAATAATGTATAATGTGAGTGACGGGAGCAAGGCTTGCCTTAGTGCCCCAACCCCTTCCTAATACTGCCTAGTCTAGGAGTTTAGGGCATGTATGTAGTGGAACAGTCTGTCAAACAAGCATAGGCTGTCTTCACGAGCAAACACTGATCAACCATGGCTGTAGTTTACAAGGACAACCTATGTATATATAGGAGGCTGTCCTGTTACAGGCACCCTCTCAACCCATGGATAGCATTGTGGGGACACAACAGCAGAGGTAAGATGAGCAACTGTGGCCCTACTCTTCTCCTTCATCTAATTCACAGCATGTCCAAATAGAGCTACTGGGACTGAGTTTCCTGTGTGATTATAATCCCAAAATTAATCCCAGGACCATTTCAGAGTTCTGTGTCGCAGCTCTGAAATGGAGCACTGATGAAGATGGGCATCTTCAGAATCTGATATGTTGGGGAAGAGATGGCCAATACCATCAGCCACAGCCATTAAAAAACCAAACAAAGGAGGGCTTTTTGGAAACAAGGCTTTGAAGGTCAACTGTCTCCCCCCGCCCCCAGCAAGAGCCTTCTAAAGGATTAGGATAAATCAGAACTGTGTTGTCACTGTCACTGCTGTCTCTTTCATGGGCTCAGCAGGCAGTCCTACCACTCCACAGCAGATCACTGGGAATGGATGGATTTCACCCTTCCGCCCAGTTACTAGTGAACACCCAAACTTGGAGGCAGAATAAATGCATGGCAAGTTGTATTAACACAAAAGGTGGCCATTCAAATTATGCATGGATCACCTGGTGACATGTTTTCACAATTATGGGATGACAGGTAGCACTGAGCTCTTCAATTATTCAGTCCTGCGGTGCTGGCAAAAAGGCACTGCACACATGAAGGTTGAAAGAGGCAAAGAGGCAAAAGATATTCCTGAAAGTCACAATAGGATTCTGCTAAACTGGCCTTTCGGTAACCCAAAACAGTGTGTGTGTGTGTGTGTGTGTGTGTGTGTGTGAATATCTACATAGCATTTTATACTTCACCTTTTTCTCTGAGGAATTCAAGGTGGTATGCATAGTTCTCCTTATTTAATCCTCACAACAATCCTGTGAGGTAGGTTAGATTCTTTCTCTCACCCACCCACCTTGTTTTAATACTTTAAATGGAATTTACACTGCTGTTAACAATAAGTTTAAATTTTATAACTAAGTAGTAATGTAATAATAACCAATAATCCAACACTGCTACATTTTGTGAGGAAATATTTTAGGGTCAGAAGGTTTATAACCATGATCCTAAACATCAATTCCAGTCCATCTGTATGACATGCTGAGGCAATCTCCCATTAATACCAGAGTAGGGTCGGTTTTGAACTTTGCTTTCTGGCGCTGGGGACAGGGCTGATTACTATGCTTATCAAAAGAGGCCATCCAGGTTGTGTTGTCGTTTTTTTATTACTTACTTGTTCAAAACAAATGGCTAATTAATTTCATTAACTTTGGAGCAACTCAAGTTGTTCTAATGTGCAAAAGTCAATTTACCTTAGGAACATTCCCCACTGAGAAGGCAAGAACCCCTTCAGGATTGGCCCATTTCTCTGCTGCACTTTTTGTTTGAGGAACTGAGGGGCAACAGGAATCCCAATGCACTTAAGCACATTACTGGTGAGAATTTCATTTCTTTGTTACACAAAGTCTTGTCAATCTCTCCTTAGTCTTGTGACCTCAATATCCTGCTCTAGGAATTCTTGTTTAAACATAAACATTTTGGCTTTATGATTGAGTGTTGGAGAGACACATGGAAAGACAGCAAGCAGATTGACCTTAGATCTCTGGTAAAAGCTCAGCGCTCTCCTTTGACATTATAGTAGCACTATCACATACTTACAAAAAGAATTATGTGTCCATCAAATCCTTAAATGAGATTTATTAAAGATGGAATTTCCTGCTTTAAAAAAATTGCCTGCGTGCTTTTTCTGTTCCCACACTCTAGCTGCATTAAGCATAGATAAAAAGAGGTAAAAAAGGAAGCCATTTTTTTTGTTTCCATACATTCTTTGCATTTTTGTTGTTGTTCCTATCTTCAGGCTATCACCATTCTCCATGGAAAACAGCCACTTCCTATCACAGTGATTAGAATCAGGCCTGGAGGTTTGGGTGGGTTGGCATGAACTAAAGAAGCACCTTACTGCAAAAGCTTATGGTCAATCAAGATGCCGCATTTTGGTCTGTAGAGTGTGTTCTCTTCCTCTTTAGTTAGCATCATATGCTGGGGCAGTGGGGAGGATGAGTTATCACAGTGATGAGCCAGAATTATTGTAAAGGAACACTTTGAGGAATGATGTCACAATCCTTTAAATGGAATCCAAATCTACAATGAACTGAGTTAATTGATCTGGTGCCAGATAAGGTGTGGGGTACGCAAAAATAAGTAAATAGGTAACTCCAAAAAATGCTTCAGAATAAGGTTCTGCTGAATTCTACACTTTCATAGAAAGAACATTTTTGTCAGATCAGTAGTCAAATCATGCCATCTAACTTGACTTTTAAAAAAGAGGATTTTCCCCACCACCACTACAGCTGGAGAGGTCGGCTCCCACAGGCACCCACAGGGCAAAGCTGTCTTGAAGACTAAAGAAGTATGGAAGAGCCCTCTGGGATGTGGGCTTCTTGTTGCACTCACCTTCCTTTCAAGGTGGTGGAGTGTTGTTCGCAAGCGTCCTTTCTTTCATTCTACCAATTATCTCTGCAGTGGTCTGAACTCTGTAGCCTGCCTCAGTTCCTATCTTTCCTGAAAAGCCTATGACATCCTCAGCTGGGCTTTTCCGTAAGCACAGGGAAACGGACAGGTATGTGTTATTTTTAAGTGACTCTCTTGTTTTACTTTTAAAGAAAGGGGTATATATTTTTAAGAGGGAAAAGGGAGAACTTTCCTTCAACAAAATTGGTGAACCAAAACAGACATTCGGTAGCCAGCTTCGGTTTCCTGTGCTTCAATTAAAGCTCAGAGGAAGATATTATGAAACAATTCTCTCGTGGGGCTTTTTCATAGGCAGCCAGGGTGGCAACACGATGCTGGAAAAACACACACAGACATCAGCCCTGACCACCTCACAGTGATGAAGGAAGCTCAACCCTGTGCTCACCAAAATTCTGGAGAAATGTGAAAGAAATTCAAAATCCATGAGAATAAGGGAGAAATATAGGAGACTTTTGTAGGGGAAGAAATCTTTCGAGAAATTCCAGGACAGCATTTGGCACAGCACTAGAACAAACCTTCTGGAATTAGTTCCTGTTCATTTGTAGTGCAGATTGAGTGATATAACAGGTAGCCGTGAAGCAGGTAGTATAGTTGAAAAGACAATAACAGAGTTACAGACAGGATCCAGCAGGTGTGTGTTTGTGTGTATTGCTGGTATGTAGCCATTGTGATGAGCCAACACTTTAGGTCTTGGATGCTATTGGATGAAGCTGCTAATGAGACCTTGGTGATCAAGCTCTACTTACTAGGCCAACTCTATCAACTGGAACACATTTGTTTTCTGCTGTTTTGGAGGTTGTTAATAAAATCAGAAATTTGATTCTATAAGTCTGGATTCTTGAATTATTTTCTCTCAGCAAATAAAGTCTCATCCATTTCCTTTGTGAGTATGAGGCTGCCTGTGTCTAATTCAGTAGTGTACATACTATCAAGGCTTAACAAAATAGCAAGCTATCCTCTTAAGGGCTGTGTGTGATTCTTTTTTGAAACCATAGAATGAGCTCAGGAAATCTGTGTTTAATTTCTCAGCGCCGTTTGCCTCACTTTTTGATCTAAGGCAAGTTATAAAACTTTGGGGATAATTTTTAACATCTCATTTCTTCATGAGGAAACTGATAAATGGAAAAGAGCAAAACTGAGAATGTAATAAATATCACCCCAAATCCTAAAAGTAAACAAGTGATATTAGGCAGGGCTAGAATTTCATCCATCAACGCAGATCAGTGCAGGAAATTACTTTGATGGTTTAATTCTTCTATTGAGTTACTGTTGGAGATGCTATCTTTTGTAGGAGACACAACATATTTACCTCTGGTTATCAAATTTCTCAGGGATATCTGATTAATATCACTTAGGCTGTGCTGCTAATGGTAGCAACTTAGAAGCAAATTCCACTGAAATGAGTGGATCTTAAGATGACTATACAAGATATGTCTGACTTGAGACCACTGAAATCCTTCCCTGTGGTTGGTGATTTCTTGAGCACCAGCTAGCTCACATTCACTGAGCAGTTTTCTTCATGCCACTACAGGATTGGATTCTTTTCTCTGTTTTTGTTTACTCTTCATATCTGTGAACAAAATTGCCTGATTTGCGCAATTAACCATCATTATTCATTGTAATAAGCATTACAAGTAACCTGCTAGAACAGAGGTTTCCAAACTCTGGTCCATGGACCACCAGTGGTCTGTTAGCTTCACTCAAATTGTAATAAAATATAATATAATACAAAAAATAAAGGAAGCAGCAACAAAATAATCATACAACAGCACAGTGCATTAAAAGACAGGAAAAAACCTTTAAGTCTTTGCCATGACTACCAGCAATTTTAAAGTAGGGGGGAAATGGTTTAGGAACCACTGTGTTAGATTCTGCCAGTCCATGTCATAAGCAACTTTTACAGTTCACTAAACAAATTGCTGGCAGGCAAGGAGTGTGTTGCTTTGCAGCAGAGAAAAGGTGAATTTGTTTTTTAACTTTAAGAGTTCAAAAAAACTGGAATAAATTGTTTCTAATCCACATTCTTTGCTTGTTTTGTCACCCTGGGTGAAGAGGACACAACAGATGCTCCCTTTCAGTTCCTCCTTTGCGGGAATATTGCATACAGCTGTGTTTTGGAAAGTTTATTATTCTTTTGAGGTTAGAAGAAATCACACACCAAGGCTGGGAACACCCCTTGCTTAGGTCAGTCCAGCCAACAATTTAGTGGTTGCTAGAGCAGTCTAACTTACAAATTCTCAACTGGAAAGTGTTCCCTCTTGGAGATGTGCTGAAAAGGTCATGGGTAGTTTGGAAAGGAGGGTCCTGAATGTTCTGCTTCTACAAGATAGTGAAGCAAGATAATGAAATCAGATCTTCTTGCCCCAAAGAAGACAACCCCCCCCCACCATAACACATTGGAAATATCACGTAGAATGCACTTTCTTCCTGCACAGTATCCGTTTTGAGGCTTTGAATTTTTGGTGTGTTTGGGGAGTTTTTTCTCATTTTGATGCAGACCCTCCATTTTCTTGTTTTTGGACACTGAAAATTGATGCTGATATATTGAAATGAATTGATACATTGCTGCTACTATCGTTTGATGCCTTTGGGGTGCAGGAAAGCTTTATCTATTATCCAGTGCATATTCAGAGAGCCACCAAACTCGGAGATGGATTTTGATGCCTTTCTGTACTATCTTTGCCTTTATTTTCATTTGCCTATAAGAGATACACTAAGAAATCAGGGAAAGACATGGAGCACCAAAATGAATAAGACACCATTTACACAAATAACAATTGGGGAATTGCTTTCTTCTTCTTTTTTAGTAAGCATGTGCCCTGATCTGGATCAAGATCCTGGTGTGGTGTATAGGGGACTTTAACACTTCATTCCCCACTGCAGATCTAGATACCCCTATGCCTACTGCTTACTTTGAAAAGGCCATTTCTGTTAATTGAATGAGTAACATCTCATCAGCTTTGTCCCTCAGTCAATGGATATTTTAAAGCATGGTGCCAGTGAAATTACCATTCAATATACCACCCAACCATGTCCTACATGGATCTCATCAGTGCTGTGAAATATGAAAAGGAGAGGGGTCTAAGACCCTCCAAGCCATTTTTAGCACAACACCTTTGTGATTATGGTTCAGTAGACCATCACAAACCCAACAACAGCCCACCTTTCCCCTCCACTCACAAGCAGTTGCTACAGATGATTTTAACCTGTAAAACCAACCCCCTTTTGAAAAAAAAAAACATTTATTCAAAAATTACAATACAGTTACAGTACATTACATTTTCAATGAATATATCCCCTTCACAGACACCTCTGTGTTGAAGGTGGCATTAAAATACCCTGTTCTTCTTCAATAAAAGAAAAGGGAAGCCTGTAACCCTAATGTATTCCTTTGTAACTTTCTGCATATTCCTTTGTAACTTTCTCCAATGCTAGGCTCTTTATTAATTATCCTAACTAGAACTAACTGTGTACCATTGTCCTATAATTGGGATACTGGAAGCCCAAGCATTATGTTGTAACTTTGTGAAAATACTCATTCTGTCACCAAACATTTATTTGCAGTCTTTTCATCCTATAATTGTTCTAGAGTAGCTTTTTCTTCCGAAGAAAACTGTTTATTAGTTACATTCTAGCCTCGGCCCTGACTATCTTCTACAGCTTGTTGACTTCTATTACATTCTGTGCATTTTCACAAAATGCTGAACTTGGTTTTATTAATTTTATTTATAGCATTTGTGCCCCACTCTTCAGCTTACATAAAATCAAAACAGGACACTCCCTACCCGCAGGCTTACAATCTAAAACACACACATACACAACACACAAGGAGAAGTGGATGAGGAGGAAAGAGGAAGATCAAAATCAAAACTCGGGCACCAAGCTCTAGACAGTTGTTTTTCTATAGTCAGTACCAACTATGCTTTCATCATCTCTGACTGTTCGCAATGCTGTCTGGGACTGATGAGAGTTGGAGTTCAAAACACTCAGAGAATACCAGGCTGGGGCAGGCTAGTGCATGCAACAGTGAGCTAGATGTACCAGTGGTCTAACTTAGTATAAGCGAGCTTCTCTGTTCAAAGAAACTTCTGGAATTACAATGGTATTAATTATTTCACCACGTGTTTCTTTATATGTCTAAAACCAATGGTAATTGAAAACGGTGGCTTTTGTGGTGTGTCTGAAAATATAACTTGGCTAACCAGGACTGTAAAACTTCATGGAATATAATGTAGAAGGAAAGCTGTTGTTCAACAGACCTTTTTTTTTTTTTACTGTACTTCTGGAATTTGGTGGAAAATGGCTCTTGCAATTATGTTCCATGTCTAATTTAAACAGTTATGGGGTGATTAATATCTCAAATATATACTTTAAAAAGTCTCACCACTTGTGAAAAAGTGAAATAGTCATTAACTTGAAACCTATAAGTCCTGGCTTTCATTTTATTACTGCCTTGCTGTGCTCACATTCACTTACAATTAAATACTATTAGTTAAATAAAAAATACTATTGGGTGATGGAGAATCAGGTTTACTGGATTCCGTTTCCAGTGAGAGTCCTCTGAGCCAGCAAAAAACATTAAAAGAGGGGTTTCAGTGCAAACATTAAAATGTCTGTTTTGGAATGAAGAAGCAACTCACAAATTCACCTGTTAAGGAAAAAACAACAAGTATTGATAGTTCCTGAATCCCCTTCCCAAGAGATTGCATAATCGCTAATGTACACAATTGCATGGCTGGAACTTGGGCATATCTTAATTTAGAACAAGGAGAGAAAGCCATAACTTGGTGATAGTTCACATTATTTGCTGTAGAACAGTTCAGTTCCAGTTCCAAGCATTTCCAGGTTGGATTAGGAAAATCTCCTGTCCAAGACACTGCAGAAGTGCCAGCTTGATGGACCAATTGTATGACATAATGTAAAACAGCATCCTATGTTTGTAGAATTCCCACATGGTGTTATACTTGGATCCCCTTTCCCTTCTTAAGAGTTCCCTGCTTGATGGTTAAACCATTCTGGGAATTGTAGCTGTGTGAAAGGAATATGGGTCTCCTCATAACTCTCAGTCCCCAGGATTCTTTGGGGGAAGCCATGATTGTTTAAAGTGGTATGATACTGCTTTAAATGTATATTGCAGATAGGGCTTGTTGAAATCCCATTGACCCATTGAAATCAAGTCACTGGAATCCATTGATTTTGGTGGTTCTGCTCTGAGTATGACTTAGCTACAATGACTTCCAAATTGTGCGTGTGCGTGCAAGCGAGCGCACACGCATGCATACATGCGTGTAAAATAGAGGGTGGTATCTATCAATACAAGTTTAATTGATTTTTACCCAGCTGAGATCTGAAAACGGAAAAGGTGGAGGGAAATACTTGGGGCGTTTTCAGGGAAGCAGGGATAGAAACACAGGAAACTGACTTATACTAAGTCAGATGATTTGTCCATCAAGTTCAGTATTGTCTACACTGACTGGCCATGGCTCTCCAGCATTTCAGACTGGGGATGCTCCCATCCCTACCTGTAGATGCCAGGGATCGAACATGGAACCTGTTGCATGCAAAGCAGATGCTCTCCCAATGCGCTTAGCTGGAGGGGGTCCACAGAGTATAATGGGATATGGGGGAAAGCAAGCATAGTCAATTTCCTTTTTTTGCAATTTCTGAATGCACAGAGAGGAACCCTGGAAGGGAGCTTAAGTGATAATGAGAATTAATCAGTTGTCCTCTTTTTTGTTTAAAGTTCAGGAATACAGAAAGGTCTGTGGTACTGCAAATATTAATGGCCCTGCTTCCACAGCAATCTATTATATTGTTAAGAGTCCATTCATTCAGCTCAGCTAAACTGCACACAATAGATTTTGCTGTAAATATTGAGTTCATCTCCCAAGTATACTGATGAAATAAAATGTGATCCCTAAATAGAAATTACTTTAGGAAATAAGAATACTAATGATGATTTGTCACAATAACGGTTTGTTCCTACTAGCTTATACATGATCAATACTGGTTTTCCCAAGCAGTTTGAATACTAAATCAATTGCTGTCATTAAATCAATGTTGTTTTTGTGGCATCTTAGTCATTGTGCTTGAACGTTTCTGTAAGAGCATCTTCACAGAAATGTTGCATTGCCAGAAAACACAGACCTTTGGAAGACTGAAAACATATTTCACTTTAAAATGTGAACCACCCCTATCATATGTGTAGCCCGGAGAACTGTGCATTTCAGGAGGAAAATGAAATGATACCAGATTAATCCCCAAACAAAAATGAGCAACATTTTTTCAGAGGTCATCTCTAGTTTGAAGTTAACACAAGGGGCAGAATAAGCGCACATAGCCCTCCGTGAATGGAAATTTCTACAGGAAAAATAGCTGCAACTTAACATTTCTTTAGGTGGTCTGATGTCAGGTGAAATGCATTTAGTGAAGAAATAATTGAATCTTTCAGAGGCATGCAATCAAGCATCGGGAAAGAAATGCTTCTGGGAAAATATTTGCCCCTTTGGGTATTGCTTTCAATTTACAGTCATGAAAAGTAATTGCGAAACAATCCATGCCAAAAGAGTGGGTACCACACCAAGAACAGAATTCAGTAACATCAAAAGTGCAAGGCACATCAGGTGGCGATACCATATCGCACATAGGGTGATAATAATAATAACATTTCTTTGTATATATTGTCTTGATCGACTGTTTTCGCTTTCATACACCCGAAAGACATCTAACTCCTTAGAGCAAGTTCCCTTTTACAATAGTTTTTTTTTTTTTAAAAAAAAAACAGCCCTGCATGGCATGTGACCTACCAAGCTGAAGGAATCTACCACCCATTGTGGTCTTCCAGGTGCTTCACACCCTCTCCTCCTTGATCTGCAGTTTCTGGCAGGCAAGGAAACAAAAAACAAAGAGACTGATTCAGCCGGTCTCTGGTGATCCACCACAAATGCTTTGTGGGCTGCAATCTGCTCAAAGGGTCACATATGTGCTTCAGATCCGGTTCATAAAAATGTTCAGAATGCAAATCTGGAAACAGACAAACAGGGAACATTACTGCCATGCACAGAGTCTGTACTGAGTGATGCTAGTAGCCAAAACCTTTACAAAATTCATTCTCCTTGGTCTTGGAAGGACTTCTACACTGTCTGGGTGTGTGGCTCTTTCACATACTGCATCAGGTCTGCAAAACTGGTGGCTCTTCTGTTGGGAGCTGTGCAAACAAGGCAGTCTTGTGAAGGCTATAATACATGGCTGGTGGGCTATCTTCTCTTTGGTGGGTTACAGATTCCATGGGCTTACATTACACGAATTAATCACTATAGAAAAACACTATAGAAAGACCCCAAGGACCATCAAGTCCAGCTCCTGGCGATGCAGGAGTCACTGCATATGTTTGTATTATCATGTCTTTTTTAACAGTGGCTGACATAAAGCCAGGTATGGGTCACAGGGCAAGCACTGCATTAGGCATAGTGAGAATCTTAGTTCAGGGTGCTGAAGCGTGGGGGGGGGTGTGGCAGTGGTGGCAGCCCTCCTCCAACCATTTCTACTTGGCTGTCCCCCTCTATTGGAGAATAGAGCTCTGTGTGTGCCATGCTTCTGCCCTGCACCCATTGAGGTAGCCTGCAAACTTTGGGTGCAATGGAGGGTGCTGTCCTGTTGCCACTGTTGAAGTAACATTTCACTACCAGCCTAGCCAGCTTCTGTATGAGGAATGTGTGTGCCGGGTCTTGTGTGTGTCACTATCCTGTCTTTCATTCTGGGAAGCAAAATATATTTGGCCTGCTTTGCTGAAGTCTATACGCAGAGTGTAAATGGGGTCAACATGTGACCTCATGACGTAGGAGAAACATTATTGATCCATTTAGGTGTGTGCCTATGTTTTTCACAGTCTGTGAAGTGACTGTCCATAGCGAGAATAAGATACTGAACAGGCACTCTGCTTTTTAAAATTATTATTGCTTGTTAGCTGTGGTATTTAAAGAGGGTTCTGCATGATGAAATTTTTCACCTTAAATAGACATGCTTTTAAACTATTCACAATATGCATCTTTCCCTGGAACAGTTAGTCTTCTAACTACCTTTTCCGTTGGCTTGATGCAAATGCTGACTATAATACCAACTTTAAGGAAGCTGCCAGAAATAATATTTAGTGTCCTCCCCTCACCCAAAATAGATGTATTTAAACTGACAAATCTAGTAAGAAGAGGGGCATGCCCTATAGTGTGGTTTGTTAGTTTTATGGGGGCAGAGTGGAGGGAAGTTGATGGAAAAAAGGATTAAACTTCAAGTGAAAATGCACGGTATCTCCAAACTATGTACCTGCTCCCTCCAGAAGTATATCACCCTCCCTGTAAAATTACAGTGGGTGTGAGGTTGAGCATATCCTTGCAATAGGCTGGAGGAGATACAGTATGTGAGTCTTCTTTCTATTAAGCAGCCTTCCTGCCTACCTATATTTGCTGATCTGCAGAAGTCCCATGGGAGAAGTTGTTGGACACCTGAAATCAGGGTGGGACATATTTTTCAGCACAGCTTTCATTACTGCTGCTTAAACATACCAACCTGAACTGCTACATTTGTTTTTAGTTAAAGTATGTTCATTTCAAGTGTTCCTCGAGAAATTCCCCTTGAAAATATATACATTCTAAAGGCAAACTGAATTATTAGTCCTTTAATGAGTTTCAAAGCAAGGTGTGGTTACTTAATAACAAGCTACAGCCTTACACTGTCACCAAACAAGCTTGAATTAGTGAATTAACAAGTGAGAGCAAACTCTGAAAGCTGATCAGGGTTTAATTACTGTCGTATAACCGATGTCCTTTAGAACAGTAAACCTTTCTCTTCTGCTCTTGGCAATTGCAAACCTCCATGATTTAAACTAATTTCCCTAGCTCCATATATTATTTTGGAATTAAGTGTCCAAAACATTTCTGTACTCCGTGTGAAATGAGAAAATGATCTCGATACTGTTCCAGATGCATGGGTGGGTTAGGAACAATATATCTGTATTTCAGTGGGACGTGCAGCTTCACTCCATTCAGATGCTATCCCAGGGAAAACTAAAGATGAAGAGGGGAATGTGGATATAAGAGGGAGCTTTTGTCAGTCGCATTCCCTTATGAACAACCTTGTAGGGGGTTGCAGACTAGCGGTGGGCAGGACCAGAGATAAAGAGGGTGGTGCGACAGGCCTGACTCTGATCCTTCTACAGTAGGCTGCATTCCAGTGTTTCTACCCACATACACATACCTTTGTCCTCCATGCAAGCATAGCAAGAGGAATAAGCACCATTCAATGACACATTCCAGCCAAGCAACGGCAGCATTTGAGGAGGGCACAGAGTAGGTCTGAGGAGAAGAGGGGAAGGAGGGTGTGTGGTCCAGGGAGAGTCCAAGGCCAGACAGAGAGGTTAGAGGGCCACATTTGGGGTTGGGGTTCCCCACTGCTGAATTATATGAGCAGCCCCCAAAAGCTACAGTTGCACAGCATTGTAGAGAGGTCTGGAGAGAACAGGAAGAAAATATTCCATTGCAGACATGGACAACCCATTGGGCTATCAGAGCTGCAACCTTGGATACCCAAAATAATTTAGGCATCAAAAGCAAAAATGGATAGTCTTGGTTCATTCATTTGTTAGACCATGAAGTCCCTTGTCCTTTTGTCATGGAGGCCACATCACCAAAAGCAGACGTTGTCAGGATTCTGTAAGAGGCTCCACACTGGCAACAACTCCAGAGGACTGTCAGGATGATGTCAGCGGCTCCCAGCTGGTTGCCCAGGAAAGTATAAAGACAAGGAAAAGTTTCTTACAGTCCTTTTTTATTTCAATCTTTACAGAGAGAGGCTGTAGAACCCAGCCTATTGGATAATGGCGTTGTCCTGAGTGAATCTCCACCCCCTTCTCTCCCACTTCCTCATTCATCATCATCATCACCTCCTCTATGGGTGCTGCTAAGTCCCCTCTGTCTTTGAGCTCTTTGCTCTCCTACTTTTAAGGCCCACCAGGTTCTGGGAGATGGTGGTTCTGGAATGCTTTCTAATGACAACGTGTCAGTCAGCTGCTCTGGCTCTCCCATCATTTCCCAACTTTCCCCCTCATCTGCCTCTGAGCTGTGACCTCCCTCAAACCCCTGTTGCAGATCTATACTGTCTTCCTCTTTCTCCTTCCTGGAAGGGTCAGGATGGGGAGGCCGTCTCCACCATTCCTCTTCTGCCCTGTCCCTGACAGATGTGGACACCCAGTCATGCAAACATCCTACCCAGGGGTGAAAATCAAAGAAATGAGGGTCAGATGTGTTCTTTTCTATTTCTCCCTCTGGAAGCTGGAGCAGGGTGGTGAGGGTGGTGGGGAAACTTCCTAGCCATAATAAGATCCAGGCATGAGGGTTGGAGAGCTCATCAGGGCTCATCTACTTCTCTTGGCCTCTATTAAACTGGGTATTGAAGCAAAGTTTTAAGGGCATGGACTGCACATAACTACCCATGATCCCATGGAAAGGATGCCCTTTCACTGGCATAAGCTTTACGTGTTTACCAAGGTGGCAGATGTTGAGCGACACTTATTAGGAAGTGAACTGCATTGGACTCAATGGGGATTATTTCAGAGTAAACATGCTCAAAACAAACATGCACAGTTCTCAGATCAATTAAATTTGCAGCAATAACTCTAGTAAAATAGATAAGGTCTGTGTGCTCAGTTTATGGCAGTTCAGCTCCCCCCCCCCCCCCGCCCTGCCCCCGGTAGTGTTAACTACAAACATTTTTGTTCAGTGTTTCAATGAGAAGCTACCATTTTGTTCACTCATTAAATAATTCATCAAAGAACATTTGCATTCATTCTAGGATTGTTATAATTAAAATCATAATAGGCTTTTTGGAAAGCTGCTGAAGGAAATTGACCCTCATTAAGAGACTTCCAGCTTCCATTATTAGATGATCCACATCAACATGCTTTGCCAACTCTCCTAATGTGCTGTATTAGACTTGAGAGGTCTCTTATGCTTCCACTCGAGTAGGATCTGAAAGTAGCTGCATATTCCAGGCACCTGCAATAATAGCATCTGCTCCTTCTCTGCTTAAAAGAAGGTTCAAATTCCACAGCAAGAAAAAACTGACTTCTACAACCTGTATAGATTATGGAAATGTTTTCTTAACATGCATTCTCTCTCTTACTTTGCTAACTTATTCTGCTATTCCCCTCTGTTTTGCATCATTTTGATTCTGTTTTTGCACAGTTTGGTTACAGGAAGGGACAACAACCTCTACAGAAACCTAAAGCCTTTTCCCACAACCCCAGGAAAATTGTGTTATCCAGCCTCTTTTGTGGATCCTGAAGTTGCAGCATGCACTGCCCATATTCCACATTCTGCACTGACACCTTTCTGTGTCCTGCTCTTGTGGAGATGAATCAATAAAGAGAACTATTGTAATTGTGATATATTCATGTTTATTTAGATGTGGCCTACACACAACTTAATTTTATCTAAAGAAAACAGCCAAACCAATAATTGAGGATCTTCTCAGTGGAATTAAAAATAAGACAAATATTTCTCATATGCACTGTAAAAAAGTAAGTCATGATAAAGTAGATCTGCAAAAGCACTTTCATTTTTTAAAAAGTTTATTACATGCATGCACACCTGTCTATCTATAAAAGAATACCCAAGAAAGAAGCAGAAAATCAGGCTAGGAGTGTGCAGGGAGACAGCAGATTTGTTTCTCGATGACTGGAGTCACCAAGGTTAGAAAGCAAGTTTAATACTTTATCAAAAGGAAAGTTAAAATAATGTAATTGGCAGAGAATGGAGAGGATGGTCCTGAGCTTTGCTTCTGACATTCACCAACCAAAATATCATGAAGGGGCCAGAAATTTCTGCACAGAAATAATGCATTACACTCACATACTGGGATTTCCAATCTAGACTGCTCCTTCCGTCTAGGGTTGCTAGTTGACCTTGGATAACAGTTGCCAGTCAGGACTAAATGAACCAGTAGTAATGCCCTGACCTAGTTATAAGCAGCTCCTTCTATCTGTATATAGAAACAGGAAGTTTGAGGAGTGTTCTACAGTTATTTGTGTGAGGAAAGAGACATGTTCAATCTAAGCTGCACCAAGCAAGTCCTTTATTCTGTCAGCACCACTAGCAGGCATTGCTCACAGTCTGCTCACTGTGTTCTCTGTGCACTGAGCTGTAATATTTTATTTCATACATCATTTCCTATTCCAATATGTACAACTATACATCAGGCATCCAGCAAACTGTGCCACACAGCACCAAACACTGTGTCTGAATCTATATCGCATGCTTCAAGGAGTCAAGTAAGTAAAAAGGGTGGGGCGCACAATGATTAATAATAACAGCAGCAGCAATAATAATAATAGGATCTAGCAGCAATCCCGATTCACTAATTTGCTGGCACTGGATACTGTGACGCACAACCCCTCTATTTTGTCTTTTGGACAATCCTGTGCTCACTCATGTTCAAAAAGTTTGGCACATGCTAATTGTGCTTGGCCTCAGATTTTCATTTTATTCCTTCTGCAAGATTACTTTACCACATCTGGTAAAAATTAGATAAACAGATTAGTTCTGGTTCTGTTTCCAGTTAATTTTCTCCCAAGTCTCTCTCCCCTCTTCTCTGCTGCAGAGGAGAGACATAAATTTCCGATAGGAATAAGTGTTCTCATTACTGGCGCTGGTTAGCGATTGCACAGCCTGTGTCAAGTGTAATTAGATTTCAAGAACTCCAGGTTCATAATTTCTGACAATAGTAGTGTATGCTGATGATGCATTTCTCTGCCGAGAGTACAGCTTGGCCAATAAAAGAGAACTTCCCCTAATCCACAGCTATGTGTCACTTGCAGTTTTGATGAAACCTTAATCAGCCTAACCTAAGCTATGGTTCGTCCGCCCTACATAAAATTATTCTGTGACTTATGCTGGAAAAAGTATATATGTAGTTTTTTTTTTATCCAGCCTTAAACTCTTAAGAGTAGTCTCCTGCTCATGTCTACTCAGAAGGAAGGCCCATTGAAGTAAAGGGCCGTATCTCCCAGAAAACAGGTATTGGATTGGAGCCTTAGATAATTTTGAAAAGGGGTCAGTAAAGAACCATGTTAAACTAAGCATTTAGTGCTCATTTTCATTCCAGCTACCTTGTTCTACTGGCTCTGAAGATGCTCATAGTATGTAGGGATGGGGGAGGGATTCCATTCAGTTCATATATAAAGGCAAACCTGCATAAAGGTAAAGGTAAAGGTAAAGGTAAAGGTAAAGGTAAAGGTAAAGGTAAAGGTAAAGGTAAAGGTAAAGGTAAAGGTAAAGGTACCCCTGCCCATACGGGCCAGTCGTGTCCGACTCTAGGGTTGCGTGCTCATCTCGCTCTAGAGGCCGTGAGCCGGTGCCGTCCGCAGACACTTCCGGGTCACATGGCCAGCGTGACGAAGCTGTAGCTGACGAGCCAGCACCAGCGCAGCACACGGAAATGCCGTTTACCTTCCTGCTATAAAGCAGTCCCTATTTATCTACTTGCACTTAAGAGTGCTTTCGAACTGCTAGGTGGGCAGGAGCTGGGACTGAACGACGGGAGCTCACCCCGCTGCGGGGATTCGAACCATCGACCATGCGATCGGCAAGTCCTAGGCACTGAGGTTTTACCCACAGCGCCACCCGCGTCCCATATACACACTTTCTGAAGCAATGGGTCAACCAAAACATAGCCATCTTTTAAACTTCACACTTCTTAGAATTTTGCAATGTGGTTCTCCAGCCATGCATTGGATATGCCCAAAAATGTATGCCCCAGAGCAGAATGTGCTTATAAATGCACATATTAGTGAAAATAACATACAAAAGTGCCTCATATCAGAGGAGATTTATTTGCAAAAATGTGTATATTAGCCTTTTTTTAAAAAAAGAAGAAAAATAAGTGTGGAAAAATGAGAAACTGAGAGGAATCAAAATTGGCAGGTTCATCCATCCTTCGTATTGTTGGCATCCGTCTGTGTCAAGAGACAATGGAGTGCGCCTCTGGGGGTGAAGTCAAACTGCTGCATTAGCAGCACCGAGTGATCTCCTCGGGGCGCAAGCCTGGGCAATGTGTATGGAGGTCCTGGCCTGCCCTGATGACAAGACCCCCCTCTCCGCCTCACTGATGTGGTCCAAAGGGAAGCAGAGCAATACATTTGGCACCAGCTTGGCTGCAGGAATTGCTGGAAGCCAGCATCCAGTCATCTTAGGGACTCTACTCTGGATTAGTGGGGTTTACTTCTTAGACTTTTCTTTTCCCAAAGATATCCCGCAAAGCAGCAGAGGTTTAGGATCAGAGTTTTCCTTCTGGGTGGTCTACCTTCCCAGGTTGACGAGCCCCATCTGAACCTCACTTCTGCCTACAGCGTGTGCAGAAACTGCCTTCTTGACCATTGGGACCCACGATTGGTCTCATTTGCTCCATCTTCTGGAGCCTGTCTTCACATGCAGGGGAAGTTCCTAACTCACAGAGGGCTTGAGACCTATTGGCTGCCCTCTCCTACTTTAGCTGGCCAGTTGGAGCTGTTCCTGGGGTGTGGCTACTGATGCATGTTGACAGCTTCTAGAAGCCACATGCATATTGACAGATCTCCCAGGGTAATACAGAGCCCCATTGCACTTCTCCTCTGTAACTGTACATACTGTACATAGTTTCTCCACACCTGCACTGGGCTCTCCTTCCAATCAAAGAATGAAAGTTCTGAGATTACATTCCTTTACCAATAGCAAACAAAGCAGAGTGGGAACGCAGGAGGGGTGCGCAGGTCTTCCACCCCAACGCCTGCAAGTGTGTGCATCAAGGGGAAAGGCGGAGGTTTATATTTATAATTAAAATTGATGAATAACATTTTCTGCCTCAAAAATACCTCTGAAGTGATGTGCACAGTGATTGAACAATAAAATCTATGCCACTGTAATTAAAACAGTGCATAAAACCCAGTCTGCTTTCATATTAAAATGCAATCTGTCATGTATGCCACACATATCAATAGCTAATTGCTATTCAGGAAAACAGAGGGAAGCAACACAAAATATCTCAATCCATTCACTCCCATGGAAATGATAAACCAATGCAATTACTGGTACATACATTTCAGTGCACATGGCCTTTCCCCCCTTTCATTTCTAAAATTTATATCCTGCTCTTCAATGGACAGTTGGCATTCCCAGGGCAGCTTATTCCATCAGCTGAAGTGAATGGGAAACTTGCAGAAGGCTGGCATTTTGCACATACTGTATATAGCACCACTGTACCCGTAAGAGCAGGTATGGGGAATCTGTGGCCTTGCAGATGTTGTGGAACTCCAACTCATATCATCCCTGTCTATTGACTATGATTATTATTATGACTGATCCTTCCTTAAGAGACTGTTAGATGGGATGAGTGCCAGCAGAACCTGTGAGACGTTCTGCTGAATGCATACTGGCAGCATCAGCTATGCTTCAATTATCTGAAGTATCTGAAGAAGTGTGCATGCACACGAAAGCTTATACCCAGAACAAACTTATTTGGTCTCTATGGTGCTACCAGACAATTTTTTAATTTTTTAATTTATTTCAATTAAGAGGATACTCTTCAACTGATAATCCAACACAGCATCCTGAGTTCGTTCCCATATTGGATATCCCCTATGAATAGATCCCCATAGTTTTTCCACACACTGAGATCCAATACATGAGGTACCTATCCTTCAGGTACTGGAAAAGGAAATGAGAGAAAGGAAAGAGCCCCAATGTAACCCACTTGAATAAATGCACAGAATAGGTGAGCACATCTGCTGAAGTGATTTAAGGGATTGCTACTTCAGGATACAATTCACAAATGCACTGCTGACCATATCTGAGCTTGAAATAACTTGCTGACCTGAGAGGTAATTCAGGGTGGTTTTCAGTTGCCAGAATGATGATTCATAAACCCATAGTGTTTTTTGTTTGTTTGTTTGTTTGTTTTGTTATTGCCACTTATTCCCACACCTCTCTCTAAAATTCTCAGTCATATATTCCCCCTCCCCCCTCTCCTAAACACAGGCTTGGCTAGGCACCTCTTTTAAACAATGTTCCGCTCAGGCTCTCTTGGCAAACTGCAGTGGTACACCATGTGTACACTTAGCTTTTGTGTGTCAGGCTGACTGGCTGTGTGCCAAGGGTATCTAATTGTGTACAATGGATAAGCACCAAAACATTGCACTTTAAGATAATTATAATCATTAGCAACTCTTAGTTTTCTTAAATTACTAATACTTTCCTGAACGTTTTTTGGAAAGTGCAAATCTACAACCTCTAGAACTCTGCACATTTTAAGACAGAAATCTCATGGCCCATAATTGAATTACGTACATTATTAGGGGCTCTCATAATTAGGCTTGTTTTAACAGCTTGCTCTAAATTTTACCATGCAGTTTAGTCTGGCATTGACTAGTAGGCATCACATATGCACCCACACCCAAGAATAATGAGGCAAGGCACATATCTTGGATTAAACAAAATATGGTTCCCTTAAATGACTGAATCTTGAGAGTTCTACAAGGCAAAACTGAGATTAAAGAGGAGGCAGCAAACACCTGGCCTGGCTGGAAGTAAGATGGTGACTGGGCTTAGAAGAATCAAGACTCAGGTTAGTGGGGCAGTGTCCCATTCGCCCCAAAACACCAGCCTCCAGTGGCAATGCTAAACTATGATAGTGGGGCCTCCCGCTGCCGCCGCACCGCCACCACACAATTTCTGTTCTCGTCCTGGGGCAAAGTTCGTAACCCGAGGTACTACTTCCGAGTTAGCGGAGTTTGTAACCCGAAGCATTTGTAACCCGAAGCGTTTGTAACCCAAGGTACCACTGTATTAAAGAGAGGGAAGGAGGGAGGCAATGAAAGGGAATGGTCTGAAATGACAGCAGGAGTATCATTGCAGAAGAGGCACAGATGCTGTGTGTGTGTGACCATTAGAGATAAGCCATGCAGCCCCGTGTGTGTGTGTGTGTGTGTGTGTGTGTGTCTGTGTGTGTGTGTGTCTGTGTGTGTGTGTGTGTGTGTGTGAGAGAGAGAGAGAGAGAGAGAGAGAGAGAGAGAGTGTTTCAACTGCAGTTTTTGATCTTTTAAAAAATAGAACAAAACTAAAAGTCAGAGAAAATGGATATGAGTAAGGGGTTGTACAGCTTACCACTAAAGATGACATGGGCACTGTCTTGAACCAGGTATGACTGCTATACCATCATCCTTAAATTGAGGCTGAACCCCAAATAACTAAGTGCAAGACTACTGCTTGAGATCTATACCTGAAGTAACAAAATCCATGCCTTTTCATCCTACTCATTCAAATGCTACAATAAAATTATTTGGAAATTTTAAACAGTCAGGACAAGGTATAACCCATTGTTGTTTTTTAAATAGCACACACACACACACACACAGAGAGAGAGAGAGAGAGAGAGAGAGAGAGCTTAGAAGCATGCCAAATCAGAAATAAGGAAGTGATTGAGAAGAAACATGCCAATTCAGAAAATGTAGTATGCAGATTAGTCTAAAAATGAAAATATCCTTATGTTCCTAAGAAACCAACCCAGAGAGTTTGGCATCTCTTTTCATTGCCTTTAGTACTTTAACCCTTGTGCCACCTCTAGCTGAGATTCAGTGTTGAAATACACTGCTAAAAACTGATATTTGCTTTCAGCATGTACTTTTTCTACATGTCTCCACCGAGTTATTTCTGTCCTTTTCTTCAGAACCTGGCCCAGCCGCTGGCATCTGAAGGTCATGCAACTGTGTCCGAGTTAAATAAACATCACATTTCTGGGTAAACATAAATTGCTCATCCCACTGAGACGAATGTTCTGGTGTCAATTCTACTGTGGGTTGCTGTGGGTGAGCTGCCTACATTCCAGAACAGGAAATTAGAGTAAAGCAAGAAAGAAAGTAACACAATCATTTATTCACCTCCCCATAAGTTTCTTGTCTCAAAATAAATAATGACTTTTGACCTTCCATTGAGACAGCATGGAAATTTAAACACATGACCATCTTTCTTCTGTGTTTCCCTTGAGGCCAGGGTGACCATTTCTCACAATGTGCTTTGACTTTCCTTTCCCTTAGATAAAAAGCAAGCTATAAAAATAATAAGCGTTTCATGCCATTTCACAGAGCAGTTAACCTAAAAGCCTGGCTAATTAGGGAAAGGGTTTTCCCCTCCTTCCTCCTCTCCTTTTTCTTCTTGCTCTTGGGCAGAAAGTAAGTTTAGAAGCCCCCTTGCTTCAGGAATGTTGAAATCTAGCACGGAAATGCCTGCTTCACACTGAACGGCTGTAAGCAGCCTCCAGGTAATTACACTCAGATCTGTGTGAGATCATCAGTCACATCTTCATGCTGCAAAAAGGTTAAAAAAATACATTAAGCAAATAAAGTCAATAGAGGGAGTCCCCCCCCCCAAAAAAATGTGTAAGCGAAATTATTAAATGTGTTTTGCTCTATTTCAATACAAAATTATACCATTTGGCAGGGGGAGGGGGAACCTAAGGACTGAGGTTATAAATTTGGCCCTTCAGGTCTCTCTATCTGGCCCTCAAGGCCACAACTTCCTTACCTCACTAGCCCTGCTTCACACCCTCCTTGGCTGTTTTTGCCTGACTTGCATGTGTCCTTGATCTTTGATATGAGGATGTGTGTGTGTATATAGAAAATTGTCTATTGTGCAAAGGTAAAAAAAAAAAAAGGTTTTCCTGCCTATTTGGGGAGAAAAAGGGGGCAGTGGCTAGAGAAAGAACTGTGAGTGGAGGAATGTCAATTTTCCACCCTTGGGACCCCCTTGAAAATTCCCCACATCTATTGCACTATTTCTGTTAGTGCATTTTGTGATTTTATAAGTTTATGTGATTTCATTGCTCAGTTCCATCTTTTTACATGGTCTTTTACATAATGTGGTATTTTATGTACTGTATTGTAACTTTGCTGTTATTTTGAATGTTATATGATTTATTGTAATTGCCAAGAGTTAATTTCTCTTGTTTAATTATTATTTGCTGATATTTTGGGAGTTAATTTTATAATGTTATTATAATGGATTATTGAATAGTATTTAATTGATATAGAGTGGTACCTCGGGTTACATACACTTCAGGTTACATACACTTCAGGTTACAGACTCCGCTAACCCAGAAATATTACCTCGGATTAAGAAGTTTGCTTCAGGATGAGACCAGAAATCGTACTCCGGCGGCGCGGTGGCAGCAGGAGGCCCCATTAGCTAAAGTGGTGCTTCAGGTTAAGAACAATTTCAGGTTAAGAACGGACCTCCGGAACGAATTAAGTACTTAACCCGAGGTACCACTGTAAGTTGCTTGTTTTAAGTTATATTTTATGACATTTACATTGGATTGGACTGTTATAGAATGTGTGATCTTTGCTACATATTTTGTTGTTTCTTTGGCTTGTAAACTGCCATGTGTATAGCCAGTGCTATTTTTCTAGACCCAAAGGTGCCAGAGCTCACCACAAACTTCTTCCTTGTTTTCTTAGAATGACAATGGCGGCCACCTGAGATGTGCCACAGCTGAGCTCCTGTGAGTTCCTGTTGAAAAAAAGCCCTGTGTATATAAAAAGGTGGTAGGCAAATTTAAAGTGAAATGAAATAAAAATGAAATACTTTTGCCGTTCTTCCCCTGGACCAGTGCAATGTGGCTCTTGGAATGTTTACTAAATTCACTAAAATATTAACGTAACTCAGAGAGCAAAATTAATGAGGACTGAGTACATTCCACTACTGTTGAGATCAAATGTCCCTATAAAAGGAAATATGAAGATAAAGCATATAATAATCAATGCTCCTTGGCTACTTGATACATACCCTGGATCAGATTTATCCTATGAACAATTCTATTTGAGTTAAGTTACACAAAACCTTAATTCTATATTGTAATTGATTCAAGGCACTAATAAGTGGTAGAGATTATCTTGCCATATTAATGTTGTTGAAAGTTCATTGATGGAGGAAAAGGGGGGAAAGAACCGTGTAATGGAAGAAGTGGTTATGATACAACATATTTTCATAAAATACAGGCTGCTTTCATTATTTACCATTTCCTGAGTACTTAAATTCTTTTGCCTATCCATGGAATGTCAATAGATAACACCAAATTCTTCTCAATATAAGCCTCTTTGTATCATTTTGACTTAACATACCTTCAACTCTAAAACAAGCTTTCTTTATGGCCAAAGTAGCTTTCAAATAACTTAGTTTTAGGATAGTTAAAAACAGACATTGTGGGAATTTAATAATGACACTAAATTCAAACGGCATAGGTGGAATCTACATAAAAATGAAGTCATACAATTGAATAAAATTAACCGACATTTCCATTAATTTAATTTATTATTTATATCCCACCCTTCCTCCTGAATGAGTCCAAGATGGCAAAATTAATAGAACAGGATCGTGATAATACATTATGATAGACAAGTGGAAATTGCTAAGAAATGGTCCTGAATGTTGGTGTCTCCACAAAATAGTCATGATTTATGCTAGAGGGGCAACATGTGGATCAGGATTATTAGCTCTATGTGGAGGGAATATCCATACTAATCCTGGAGACTCTCTATGAATCCAGCCAATTGATAGATGTAGTGATGCACTTACATACTTTATGACCCATGTGGAAATGTTTCTTTATGGCCTCTGCATACATGACATTACAAATGAAGCAAGCTGTCAGAATCAGGAATTCAAAGACTAAATGGGTGGGCTATATTTGCTTTAAAATCGAAGATAATACTGTGGTCTCCTCTGAAACCATTGGTTCACATTTTATTGAAAATTAAGAAAGGGTGAAAATATTCTACATCTGCTAGGAATTAGGTTGTAGAAATAGGAACATTAAACCATGTCAGCAGTCAGAGCTAAAATTTGACCAGTGGCTATCAAAGGCCTTGGTCTTTCACTTCTGTTGCCAGTGCACACGTATGGCATTTAGGGAAAATGGTGATATAGATAACCTGTCAATTCAAAAAACGTTCTTTTACTGTTTCAATAAATGTATGGTAATGGAAATGAAGAATACAAGAGCCATGCTGGATCAGGCCAAAGGTCCATCTTCTTCTCACCGTGTCCAACTAGGTGCCTGAAGGAAGCCCAGGAGTAGGACCTGAATGCAACATCACTTGTCCCATTCATGATTTCCAACAACTGGTATTCAGAGGTCTACTGCCTCTGACAGTAGAGGTATAACATAGCCACTATGAATTATTCAAGGAGAAGATTCAGCTTGGTTCATCAATAGATATTCCATGTCTTGTCTCTCACAAAAGATACTCCATCCAACCATATAGCCTCACATCAACTGGAGTGATCTAAAGGAATGCCATTCTACTTCTTGATGATACAACCTTAAATTGCCTGTAAAGATTGTACCCTTGATAAACAGGTCCTTCTGTGAGACATTTTAGCTGAAGACATTCAAATACAGTGGTACCTTTGGTTCCGAACTTAATTCATTTTGGAGATCCATTCTTAAACTGAAACTGTTCTTAACCTGGGGTACCACTTTAGCTAATGGGGCCTCCCGCTGCCACCACTGCACGATTTCTGTTCTCATCCTGAGGTAAATTTCTTAACCCGAGGTACTACTTCCGGGTTAGTGGAGTCTGTAACCCGAAATGTTTGTAACCCAAGGTGTTTGTAACCCAAGGTACCATTGTACATTAGCTTTGGCACAGTCAGATATCTGGTTCATATACTCTGGCATAAGTGTACTATACAATAACTGTGCAATAGCCTTGCATGTTAATTTATATGATTTATTTATATGGCTCTAGAATGGGGCCCTAAAGCAGCTTTCAATGAAAGGTGATAAAAAAGACGTTGCAATTCAAATTAAGACCCACAATGCTACATTTAAAACCAAGATCAAGATGGGATCACAAGAAAATGTATGCACCTCTTGTGGTAGCAGCTGAAACTATATACAAGATTACAGTCCTGATTTATGGTTTAATATGAGCCTTATGAAAGACAAAGCTGTTTAACATGGGGTTTACACTGATTCAAAACACCTCACCTGCACTAAGCAGACTCTTAAGTTAAACAATTTTAAAATCGCATTGAATTCAGTATGAGATACTGACACACGGGATATATCCACGGGACATAAACATGCTTATTCCTGACTGGCTCATGCCCTTCATTTTTTAAATGACACTCCTTTTTTGCAAAGTCTACGTGGCAGTGGATCACTTCTGAAGCTACATCATAAAATTTTCACTTCCACCCACCCATGAGAAAAGAGGGCACATCTGCTTTGCAGAAACAGCTTTTTCCCATTCCTGCCTATGGTCAATTAAAATCCCACCCTCTGCAAACTCTTTCACTTCCTCAGAAATACCTAATCTGGGACTCGTTCGTATGAAAACCACATTTTTGAGTTCCATCATTACTTTTATAGTGAATATCTACATTTGTTGATGGAAATACTGACATTTCCCCCTGGATTCGCTGTCTGAATTCTGGCAAAGACCACAGCTGTTGTCTCTGAGCACTCACAAACTTGAACTTGGCAGTTTCCGAATGGCTCTATGTCAACATATGTGAGCTTTCTGGCATGTGCAGAGGTGAGGACCTGAAAAAGGGAAAGCCAAGTTTTAAGGTTTGGCTGCAGGAAGTCTTCAGCACTGCAGACAAAAGATCTCTGTGGATTTTTTTTTCTCTGTTTGTAAGCAGCTCAGTGTTCTGGAGCATAGTGGAGGGTGCAGCTCTAGACGAGAATATTAGTTATTTTGAGAATGAAGAGAGTTGTTTCGGTTTGTAAATATGAATGCTTGGCACGGACACATTCCATTTGACCCTTTGGAGAGCTTTCCTTTGATTCATTTCCTGGCAAATTCCTGGGACAACGTAAGAACACAAAGGTTCAGCCAAAGTACCACCATCACTTCCACGTATCATTTACACAGACCATTTACTTTGCAGACGAGACTTTTCCTGTGTGTGTGGGTTTCCCTGGCTTCCACCAGTAGCAATCAATGGTGTGGCATGGGACTGGCAAAGTCTAGAGTACCATGACACTACTGTAAGCATCCTAGTAAGTTGTACCAGATGCCATGGATTTGGAAGGGGCAATGGAAGCTGTTTACAGGAGGAACTGTGTGTATCATTCCATCATTTATTTATTTATATATTGGCTGCCTTTTTGTGCGGAAGTTTCTCAAGGTGGTTTACACACAATTAAAATAACAACTTACATAATACCAAAAAAATGCAGTTCTTCCAATATAATCACAACATTAATAAAACAAACAATAGTAAGAATATAACTATCATAGAAAAAAACCATTTTAAACAAATGGGTCAGCAAAAAGGAACACAATCATACGATGGAACATCAGTCATGAGAAAGTCACTGAGAGCATGAAGGTTTGCAAGGCCATTTGGAAAATCTGAAGTGCAGTGACATTACAGAGGTCAGTTGGATGTGAATTCCAGAGCTGTGGGGACAACCACAGAAAAGCCCTCTTCCTCACACCTCACTGATTTTTGGTGGTGGGCAAATGGAATGGCAAGGGCATTGTTGATCTTAATGTGTGAGCAGCTTGGTATGGGTACATGTGATCTTTCAAATAACTTGTGGATCATTATTTAGTCAAAACAACTCCATCCACACACAAGGGGGAGGGTTATCAGCAAGTTCTGGGGATTGTCAAGGTTTTGCAGAAGTGCAAAAAATCTCATGTGCCTTCAAACCACATCCTGAGATTGTTGTCGGTGGTATTGCCATGTGTCCAGTTGGAAAGTCTGTTAGTGTGGTTATGTGTATTGTTTAAAATGGTGTTGTTTTATGTGAACTTTTGTTCTTGGGTGAGTAGGATCCTGTCTGCATTACACTGGCAGTAACAGCTGCTGCAATAGCAGGCCCATGATGTGGCCCATCCCCAAAGTCACCCTTCTGTAAATTATCCAGTTGAAGTTTGCAAATAAACTCTAAAAGTATTCTGTGGCTAATACTTTGCCCAGAAAGGAAGTCTGTCCAGAAGCTTCACATTCTTTTCTTATCCATAGGATTATTCTGCCACATGGGTGACCGTGTGACAACCAAAATACCAATGGAAGTAATGTTGAATGTTGCATGCATCAAAAGCAATCTCTGATGTTGATCTTTATTTCTCACATATCACCTCATCAACCACACACGTTTCCTTGCCATAACTATTATCTTGCTATTCTCATGTATGAAGGGAAACTATAGATGGAGCAGGATAAAATCATGAGACGCATTTCAAACCAAATAAAGCCAGCATGTCTGTAATAGCTTAGGTTTGTGTATGTTTACTTTTTCTAGCTGTCTCCAAACCCATTCACTTTACTACTTACAAGAACATAATATGCAGAACGGAGAGGAAAACGAGTCCCTGCAATTTCATGTGCATCGCAGCAGGCATTAGAAATTCTAAAAGTATACACTGTAGAGTAAATGTTCTCTTTAAGTAGCCTGAAAGAGTAGGCTATGATTTTAGAATAATAGGAATTACAATGTGAGACTAAAATTAGCAAGAGTAGTACAACATAATAGCAATATCTGTGGGAAACCTGTGCCTCGTAGTTACAGTTGTGTAATGCTTAATTTGTAACCGAGGGTACTTTTGCACAGCTGAAACTGGAACCCAGACCAATCCTGTGTGGGCAGCCTGCCATTCAGTTTGATTGTGCTGTTTTCATTCACAAATCATGTACCAAACAGCTGAGACTTTGCAAAGGGATTCCCCAACATCCATTCATAAGAACATAAGAAGAGCCTGAGGGATCAGCTCAGTGGCCCATCTTATCCAGTAAACTGTTCTTACACGGGCCACACAGGTGCCTATGTAAGCCTCAAAGCAGGACGTGTGCACAACAACACTCTCCCCAACTGTGAATCCCACAAAATGGTGTTCGGAGACAGTGGACCTAACCATCATAGCTAGTAGCCATCAGTAGCCACCCATTCACCCACCTGCTATATTCATTACATTTGGGTTCTATTTTGTGCAGATTTTAAGCTTGTACATTATCTTTGGTTTATATTGGATGTACCTAATACTAAGAAATATCTACTGGTAATCACTTCTTTTCTAAAGTACCATAAAGTAGATTGGGTGAGATAGCTCTTATACATACGGAATGTATTACTCTAGATTTATTTATAAGTTAAGGCAGCAATATTATCGACATGCTATCTGAACTGGGAGTGAGGCTTACAAAATGGTTAGGGTTGCTCTGCACAACATTCATATTACATTATTGCATCAAATGACTATCAAGGCATGGCTCACATCATAAACTTTCAAACTTGTGATTAAAAAAAACCTCCAAGCAAAGAAAAGAATGATAAAGCAGTAAACAATTTAGTTGCCATTAGTCTGTACCTGGATTACTAAGCAGCTACTTCTAAATTTATTCTGTGTACTGCACTGAGATCTTGTGATGAAGGGTGGCATACCGTCCAACAGTTCTCCGATGAAAATAGGGACGTCCCATTCCATAATGATAATTTTACTATTTATACCCCACACATCTTACTGGGTTGCCCCAACCACTCTGGGCAGCATCCAACATATATAAAAACATAATAAAACATTAAACATTTTGTAAAAAAAACCCACAAACCCTTCCCTATACAGGATTGCCTTCAGATGGCTCAGGTGTAGGATAACTCCATACCCTCCAACATTTCTCCAGTGAAAATAGGCACATCCTAAGGAAAAGTTTGACCAAACTGCGTGAGGCAGTGGAATACAGGAGTGCCTGGCATGCTCTGGTCCATGGAGTCACGAAGAGTCAGACATGACTAAACGACTAAACAACAACAACTAGAAAAAGTGGAAACAAAGAGGTTTTCAATTTCTGACCTTCAAATTGAAACACACAATTTCTAGGCTTGCCTCACCAGATTAGTTGGGGTTTTAAAAAATCAGTCCTTAAGCAGATGACATTGCAGAAGGGGGAAATTGTCAGCATAGTGACAGTTTAAAATATCTCCAGCAATTGCTGAAAGGGCAAAACCCTTTCCTTCCCCATTTCTGCTAGAAGGAATCTTGCATGCCCATGCTATAAAGCAGAGGTTTTCAACCTTTTTGAGTCCATGGCTCCCTTGACCAACTACATTCTTTCTGCAGCACCCCTGTGGGACTCAGGAGCCCAGTTGTCACCCCTTGCCTGCAAAGCTGGCAGCTGTCACCCCTTTTTGAACACCCTCCCTTGGGGAGTGTTTCCTCAGCCTCCTCTCCTCTCCCCTCTCGTTGGGAGTCCTCCAGGTAGCCGCTGCTGCTGCCCCTGGTCTCTGAGCTGTCCCCCTTGCCCCAAAGAGAGGTGCCTCCTCACGCTGCTCCCTAGGGGCCTGGGAAGAGGATGCCCCCAGTCTTAGTGACTCAACCGAGACTGGCCAAAGGTGAGCGTCTGGCTACCATCTTACTCACCTTGGGAGGCAGCAGTGGTGGCAGCATGTGCCACCAGGCCTGCATGGTGGAATGGCTCCCCTTCAGCACCAGGCACTCAGCTCTCAAGCAAGCCTTGGACAAAGCAAGCACAAGAAAGGCCAGCACAGCACCTTGCCTGCCCAGCCTCCCACTTGTCTGTCCATTCCCAACAGCAAGGGCTGGTGGACTGGCTGGCTGGGCTCCCTCGCCTGATTGCTCCAAGGCCACCTCAGCTCCTGGCAACCAGAACTCTCTGGCCAGCTCCAGAGGCACCTTTCACCTGCAGAGCTTGTAGCCACGGCTGCTGCAACAAAAAGCTGTTCAAGTCTTTGGGAGGCAGAGATGCATCAGAACAGGTAGGGAAGGAAAGAGGGACAGAGGCAAGTGTTGCCTGCGGCACCCCAGACCATCGTTCAAGGCACCCCAGGTTGCCACGGCACACTGGTTAAAAACCACTGCTATAAAGTGTTCCAGCACAAGGTGCTTGATTGTGCCACTGTATCTAAAATATTAACATCTTCATGATAATTGACATTACAGCAGCATGGAGATCTGAAATGAACATTAGGATTCTTCGGCGTATTTTCCAAGTTTCAATTTGCTTGAATAAAATTTGAGACACCTGATTTCAAGATTTGAACAACCATACCAACTTTTCCTGAGTGCTCACTGGAAGGACAGATCGTGAAGCTGAGGCTCCAGTACTTTGGCCACCTCATGAGAAGAGAAGACTCCCTCGAGAAGACCCTGATGTTGGGAAAGATGGAGGGCACAAGGAGAAGGGGACGACAGAGGACGAGATGGTTGGATAGTGTTTTCAAGGTTACCAGCATGAGTTTGACCAAACTACGGGAGGCAGTGGAGGACAGAGGTGCCTGGCGTGATCTGGTCCATGGGGTAACAAAGAGTCGGACATGACTAAACGACTAAACAACAACAACAACAACAAACCAACTTTTCCAATAATAAATGCCATTCTTAGGTGCAAAAGAGATGTTAATGCACAGAATTTAACAAGCTGATATGTAACATTATTGCCTTACCTTAATCAACAAAATAAACACTTTATATTTCTTTAAACAAAATACCCCTCAAAATGAGAACTTGAACATTTGTAGAAAAAATGGAAAGGGAGAAAAGTAATGTCACACAAATGAACTTCAACACACATAATTGGAATTCCCCAAGCATTCCTTCCCTATGCACCTTCGCAGAACCCCTCAAAATTTGCTCCAAAATGTCCCCGTTCAAGCCAGTTACGCAACAACAAAGGAAGCAATAATAATAAATTATATTGTCTCTCCACTTTGCTGCAGAAGATCATTAATATCACAGAGTGACTAAATTTAGTATGCAGAGTCACAGCAAGTCAGAAAGGATCTTGGAGAGTAGCTGTGATGATTGCTAGCCCTATACTCAGCATGGAAAGGTAGCAATACAGAAGCTGCTTGAAAACCATTACGGCTAGACTCTTACTTTTAACATATAACAAATGCAAAGAGCTATGGTCTGCAGGATGTCAGGAAAAAGGTTTTATATTTGAGGATGCAGGTTCTGGATGGTGAATAATGTTCATGAACTCATTTGGTCATGGGGAAGAAATGGTTAAAGGTGATAAAACTGAATTACAAATAAGATATAAATACTACAGTGTGAACTCAAAGGAGCTACACTGGAACTCCTCTGTAAATTGTGAATAACCTGTGCCACCCTTCCAAAATCTTTTTGGGGTGTGGCCTATACAACTTTAATACAATGGTCTTTTTCACAATCTTAAACCAGCTGGATTAGGAAGAATATCTGTTGGGTTTAGGTTTCCTTTTCTCTTCCGATGTGAAAAGCAGAACACCAAAAGGAGTTAAACTGATATCTTCAGGTGTTGCAATTAAAGCTTGCTCAAAATCAGACCTCTTTAATAACCTAAAGGGAAGCTGTGCCAGCTTGTAGGGTTTTTAAGACAGGGCACGTACCTTAACAAATAGAACATTTTAATGTTTAAAATGCTAAAAAGGGATAGCTGCTAATTGAAAAGTCAATTTTTTGAAATAAACAAGAGGAAAAATGTCATTAATTTTTGGGATATCTGGATCAACTCAGTTGGAAAAGAACTAGCTTAGAATTGGAATTGTCCAGTGATCATTGCCAATGCTGAAGAAGCAGTCCCCAGCTAATGCTTGTGATGACTGTGAACTTTTGAGTTCTAACCTCTCAGGTGTACATACATAGTTCCCATCATCACACACAGATGCTGAAGTTAGTCACGTAGCACTTCTAGCATGTCTAGGCAATTGTGTTCATTGAGCCAATGGAATGCCTGCCCACAATGGCTGGCATTGAATTGTTTCAAGTTTCCTATCAAGAACTTGTTTTCCACTTTCATTCTTTGAAGTGATTAAATCCACACACCAAAAAAGTGGTGCTTTCATTCGCGCGTTGATAAAATTACAGGATTTTCAGTCTCATTCAGCTCCCCTCTGCTTCCTTTGAACTGTAATTCCACAACACGTTTTTGTTCCTCTGTGAACGCCTTATGAATTTAAAAGGTTTTTTAAAACTAATATATTTCCTGAGAATGAAAGAAATTCAATATTGCAGAAGAGAACTAGTGAAAATATTCAGATTATTGTTCACTGGTTGTAATCCAAAGATTCTGGAGCAATACTATTGGAATATAATTAGTTTCATCATGAGTGAGCTTTAACCTTTATATAGTGTTTGCATTTTAATAGCGGCAATCCAGCTTTTGCCCTACTCAGTGTAGGCATAATGTCTTTACAAAAGACTTATCAGATTTTGTGCTGCTGTACTGGGTCCAACGGTAGGATTACTAGGCTGCAGATCAGAGACCCTACCTGTGACTTTATAACAGCTTTGCCATTGTGGATGGAAGTCTACCTGCAATTGCTCCCACACCACACCTTCTCTTTCACTTACTAGAGCAAACAAATGCTAGGCTGAAATGCTTTCCTCTTCACCTTCCTTTTTCATTATCTTCATTGCACAGCATCATTTTTCACTCTGGCAATGGTAAGAAAAGCACATGTAGCTTTTTATTGAAATTCTTAATATAGATTGAGCGAGGAGGTTGGGCTAGGCAGTCGGTAACAGCAGTGGGAAACCGCCAGCCCATGGGCCTAATTAGGCCTGCCAGGCCTCTGAATATGGCCCATGAGGCTATATTGGGAAGACCATGCAGACAAGTCATTCAACAGATATCATATGACATCAGGGGTGGAGATCTCTTAACTCCAAACCAAACTAATTGCTAAGGTTGCCAGTGCTTTTTTTCTTTAAAAAATGTTTAGGAATACTCTCGTTTTCCTACTCATATTGAAATACTGCCCATCAATGAGGCCAAACTTAGATTCACAAAATATTTAGGGGCATGCGTACCCCTACGTACCTCCAGAAAAAAAGCACTGAAGGTTGCTAATAAGTTTAGGTCTAAATTTCTTCTTCTAATGCAGAATAATGTTCTGTAATTGCAGGAAGACTTATCAACATTTCCACAGCTCTCATGACAGTGTTCTGTGAAATGGATTTATCACCAGCACCCTATCATTTGATTATTAGGCAAATTAATATTTAAGTCTTTCGGGGCTTCCCCCCTCCTCTTTCTTTCTTTCTTTCTTTCTTTCTTTCTTTCTTTCTTTCTTTCTTTCTTGTGTTTTGGTCTGGTTGTATTTCTCAGACTCAGCTTTCCTCCCACTAAAACAGCTGTCAGGCTCTTCATCAGATCTACTCGCTGTTACAAGGAAACACCTGCCTGCTCTGTGTGCCATTTGAAATATCTCTAGCACTGCACGGTCTGACTTTGTGACAACTGCTAATCAGCACCCATTCAAACTCAAATAGGCCCCAGGATCACATTTGCTCCTGAAAAAAAAACAATATCTGGAAGCACCGCATTCTCAGAAAGTGTGTTATATAAGGATGGCATTGGCCGACACTCAGTCCATTCAGCATCTGTTACTATGTATGTCTTCATTCTCTTTTCTTTCACAGATAACATTACGAGCTTGATTTTTGCCTTGATGCTTCTATCCTGAAACAAAAGGGAATAAACACGTGTGTGATGAAAACAAGCATCCTGAATGCAACACACTTCCTGTTGTTGATGTCTTTTCTTGGAATCAGGAGTCACCATGAATAGCTAAGCTACCTGATAATGCTTAAGGAAGTTGAGCAGGCATGAACCTCCTGACTGCTTCCTAACCTTGTCATCAGTATGTTCTCCAGGAGTGAAAGGCCACTAGAATAAGAATCCTGCACCTGCAAGTTGTTCCCAGTGAGTTGTTCCTTCATAAATGATGCTAATTGCTACTAAGCCAATGGATCCTTCCACAGAGTGGTGGCTTTCCTGCCATCAATATCAATATACTAATAACAAGGCTAGGATTCTTCACACAGAGCCACAGACAAAGAGCTACTTGTCTGTTTCAGGCCTTTCCTAAATGGTTTAGTTGGAGCATCATAGTCTGTTGGAAGCAAAGTGTCTGGAGGAGAAGAAAACTATACAATAAGCTGTACTACCTGCTGTCCATTAAGGTTCCAAAGAAACCCCAGTTAAGAAATCAGATCGCTTGCCCCCATCCCTTGCCATCTGTGCTAGGAGTCAGGTTTAAGCCATCACTTCTGGGACTTTGAGATCTCATTGAGGTATCTTGTCTTTTCTCCCCCCTGGAGATGCCCCATCTGTCTGTCTGCAAGTTTGGTAATAGCAAAAGAGGTTCAGGAAGAAATTGGAAAGGACAGAAAGGAAATGAAACTGATGCAGCCTGGCTTCTGATCTGATCATAGATGATCTGAGACTAGCTAAAAGTCAATTAATGCTAAGCCTGGAGCAATTTCCCCCTAAACCATTAACCTTTTAGTATTCCTCCAGAGCCAGATCATCAGCTGGGGTGTTTGCTAGTGCTGTTTGAATGCCTTCAATAGCTTTCACTCTCCACGGTGGGGGGGGGGGGCGGGAATCCAGGAAAAATTAATTCAGCAGGAGAAACCTGATCTTCTACTATTCAGCTACGAAACATTATCATATGCATGTTTTTAGTTTTAAAGTATGTTTAAATAGAGGATCTGCATGAATTCCAGCGTTTCTCATCTACACTGGTCCAAATAGTTGAGGGAGAAGCTGAAGACCTTAAAGCCAGGAAAAGAAGCTCCTACTGAATCCAACTTTTTGAACTATTTGGCAGTTAACAAATATGGAAGATCCCAACAGTTAAAAAATTTCAACCAAAATTCTTAGTCTATTGCTTCACCTTTTTTAGTTTTTGTTTTTAAAATGAAAATCCTCCTTCTTTTATGTGAAACTTTCTGCTCCTTATTTTCCTGTGAAAGACACAGGAAACAGAGTGTATTCTGGTACCTGCCTATTCCATGCTGCTCTATAGTGCTTCTGTACCAAAAACATCACTTCAAAGGCAAAATAAGGGCTTTCTCTACCTCTGATAGAGATCCCTAGGTCCAGGATCCACATGTCACCTTCTAGGTCTCTTTATCTGGTTCTGACCCAGGAGGCTATTCAGAAGGAAACGTGGCCCTCAGGCTGGAGCACGTTCCTCACCCTGGCTCTGCTAGACAGAGGTTGGTACAGCAATATGCCTGTCCCATAACTCACTGCTCAGTGTGCGTGATGGGACTGCAGTGGCGCTGTTCTGTCATACCCCATCACTGCCTGGCCAGGGTTTGGAATGTTCTTTAAGCTTGCCCCAGATGAAATATTGCAATAAAACAAAAAAACAGATGTATTTTCTCTTAGCATTCATATTTTAGAAGTACATAACTACATGTACTATATTTCCCCTTTTCTTTCTCCATTTCTGTTATGTCTTCACCTTCTCTGGGTTTGTTTTTTTACTGAGTTGAGTATTTGGGGACTCACTTCTACCCAGTGATGCAGACTAAATATTGAATTTTAGTTTCTTTTATTGTTTGGTTGTCTCTATTTATTTTAGTTCCTGTCAGGGCTGCCCGAGGTCCCAGCTCACAAAGGACCAACGCCAGTCCGTTGTTATATACAAGAGTCTTTATTGAAACGCAGTTTCGATTTCAAAGCCGCGGCGTGCAGCCCTACGTCTTAAACCCTAGACCACTGAAGCTCCGTCTGAATCTCCACCCCCCAGACACCAGTTTAAGACTCTAGCCTTGCTCCACCTCTTCCTTTGCTCTTTCCTCCTCTGGGTCCGCCTGTCCGCTGGGGTGTTGCCCTTTCTGGACTCTTCTGATGCTGAGTCCCCGGATTCTTCCCCCTGCCTCCGGCGTGCTTTAGGACCTGGCTCCCAATCCGTGCTTCCTGCTGTCCCGCGCGCCTGTACATTTGAACTTGGCGCGCGCGCCCAGCCAGCAACCTTTCTCCTGACCGTTACACTGCTTCTGTCACTGCTTCCCCCCTCGGGGGGGGCTAGCTGGACCTGACTTCCCCTCCGTTCCCTCACTCTGCGATGGGGGCGTGGCCAGCTCTGACTCATCTTCTCTCCCTACTGGAGGAGACGCTGGCCCTGATTCATGAGACTCTTCCCCCCCCCACTCCGCTCTGGTGGGGGAACTGGTCCTGATCTCCCGCTGCTGCTTTGGGAGTCCCCGCTGGCCCCTTGCTTCTGGTGTGTCCCCCCTGGGACCCCCCTTGCCCTGGCCATCGGCGCCCCCCTCTGGGAATCTTCTGAATCGCTGGAGAAGCTCATGAAATCTCTCGGGCCACTGTCATACTCCCCTACGCTGCCCTCAGATTCTTCCCCTTCGCTCTCCGTTTCCTCTCTCCCCTGTGTCTCTGCTCCTGAACCCCTGACAGTTCCTTTCTACATAAAAAATCAATATGGATAGTGATTGGCACCAACCTTAATTGTGTGTGGGTGCTGGTTAAATAGTAATCTTTATATCAAGCATTTCTTGATTTTAATACCCAGCTTTTAGCAGTACATTTAAAAAATAATAATTCTACAGTGGCCTGTTGTATTCATGTTATGAAATATTGTGTTATATCTATCTATCTATCATCTATCTATCTATCATCTATCTATCGATTTATCTATCTATATATTGTAAACCATCATGGAATTTGATAAGGAAAGGCAATATATAAATATTAAAATAAACAATACATTTAGAATACCTACATTAACAATAATGCCCATCTCTTTTGTAGAAGATCAGATCAGAATTAGCCTGATCAGCTGGCATTGGCTATCCTTTGAAATGGAGTGGGGCTTTAGGGTCCGAGAGTGAAGTATAGTTAAGCTCCTAATTCAATCACAGGCATCTTAGCTTTATGGGATCTGGAGAAGCTAACATGCTGATCTATTACAAAGCTAGTTAGAGCTATAAGCAAGTTTTCCAGCACACATTAGCTTTAAAATAGGCAGGGAAGAATTCATTTTGAGAAGGGGGGGAAATGTGGAGCCACCACTTTGAGACTCAAAGGTCAGCTTAGGGAGGCAACAGTGGTTATACCAGCATCTGCTTCCAAACAAGTCCATCATAATTGTTATATACATATACATATACATATACATATACATATACATATACATATACATATACATATACATATACATATACTGTACATATAGGGGTGTGTGTGTGAGAGAGAGAGAGAAAGAAAGTAAGAAAGGAAATGAACTGAAATATGAAGGTGCGTGTACTTCAATTTTCTTTGCTCAGCAGATGTGTGCAACTCCTGCATTCGCTCGTACTGCAAAATAATTTGAACATTTGTTGACACACAGCCCAGTCCTATACATGTTTTCTCCGAGGCAAGCTGCATATTCCCGAAAGTAAGATTCTTACAACCTTAGTCATAAATTGCTCAGTTTCTGGTTTTATAGCCTGTCATTTTCTTCAAAATTCTCATGACAACTAATAATGGAATGATATGCAGCCAACCAATTTAAAAGAGAGCCAGAGAAGTTATGTCACACTACCCAAAGGCACAAGTGTGTGAGAACTTGTATAATTTGTAAATTCATGAGGAAGGACCATTCAGTTCAGGCAAATGGGTTTGAAAGTCAGGCAGTTCAAGCTGTCACCTGACTAATCCAAAGACTAAAGCTTTTGAACCCTGTGAGAACAGAGAGAGTTCTAAAGCTCTTTGACCTTGACCCCAAGTCGACTTCCTAATAAGGCTGGGGTGGAGAACAGAGTTGCTCCTATCTCCTGCCAAAACACGGGGACAAATTACTTGTGAGTAGTGGCGCAATCCTGTGCATGTTTACTTGGAGGCAAATCTCTTTTTATTCAATGGAACTTACTTCCAAATACATATGTAAAGGATTGCAGCCTAAAAGGTCTTGGCATTGTGTGACTGTGTATTCTATTGTAACATGTGACACATGAGGGCTCTTGGGATGCTGCCCCCATGCATATATACCCAATGCATTGAGGGGAAATTTGCCTCATCCCCAGTCTGCCTCATCCATAGTGTCAGAAAGAGGTGCCTATGTATGTACAGCTGTATGTGTATAGAAGGGATTGGGGACCCCAAGGTGTTATTTAATATGTGTGTTTGCTTGTATCACACAAAGACCCCAGGGCACATTACAGTAATAACCACAACATGCACTAACAACCCTTATATAGCAAACATAAGTTTGCTATATAATCTGGACTTCTAACAATACGCTACTACTAACCTCAACCCCTCATGAATGCTTCCTACCAAAGTCCTGGATGAAAAGGTAGGCTTTTAACTGGCGTCTAAAACAGAACAGAGTTAGTGTTGATTGTATTTGAGGGGGAAAGTATTCAAAATCCAGAGCACCTCCACTGAAATGTCTCCTCTGCTGAGTGACTGAATAATGGATTTCATCCAGTGAGCAAACAAACAAGAAGGGTCTTCCCAGCAGGTGTTATCATCCAGGTAAAATAGTACAGGCAGACATGTTCCTTCAGATATTGGATACCAAGTCATTAAATTAAACTCTGTAACATATAGGATGCAAATCTGCTGAAGTTCCATAATCTCCAGTCAGCATGGCCAATGGTCAGGATGAGTGTTATAGTCCAGCAATATCACCTGTACAGCCACAGGTGAAAGTTGATAGCAAATTTCCCACTCCACCCACAGCAAAGTGCATGGGAATGGGCTAAAAACTGGTGCACTACTTTCCTGGTTCTAGAAACTTCCGCAATGCTAAACACCTTGCTGGACTTGTACAAAGGCCTTCTGTATGAATGTGGAGAGTTAATGGTATTGTACCATTCTACAGGTACGGGCAGAAACCACTCTACATGTACAGTGAAATCTAATGCATTAAGAATCCACTGAAATCTTTAAGAACCTGCTGGGTTTGGTGAACACAAATGAAGAATTAGGGCTTGCTACCTCCAGGTCAGCATAGTGAGGGGTTTCCAAGCATTGCCAGTGGGCCCCTTGCAGGGTTGTGCATCCTGGCAGGTGCCCAACAATGGCAGCTCCATTTCATAGTTATACATTGAGCATTGTTCATTTAATGCATTTTCACAATTGTACTTTATGCAGAACAAGTTGTGGCACATCTGTCGGAATTTCACGGCTCCTGCTATGGTGGGACTGCAATCTTCACAGGCCTTTCATCTCACTAAATGCTTCTCTTTCAATTGCAATGAGGAATGTTGTTGTTTTTTTAAAGGGAAAGCATAGTTCCAAAGGATTATTGTGCTAAATTTCCCAAGGAACAGACGTACTAAGTGAAAGCTAGCCAAAGTTCAAGGGATGGAGTGGATTTCATTTCATTGAAGCAACAGAGCATTTTAGGAAGAAAGTCTTTATGCCGTCACTACATATGGTAGTTGCCAACTCTACTGCTTTGACATAGAGCCACTGTGACAACCTCAAGAAAAAAGAAATTTCACCAACCCTGGAATGGAAGTCAAAGCTATCTGATGGACTTATGCTTTCAAATGTATGTTTGCTGCATCAAACATAGGGGGAAACAGCTGCAGATGGAGTCAGAGGATTAGAAGAAGAAAGCAGAGTGTGGGAAAGGGTTAAGTACCCTCCTCCTGCCTACTGCTTTTCAGCAACAAACTCCTCTTCACCTAAAGACTATTTCCCTAACCTGTGGTCCAGCCATTCTTACTGTATTTTCTACAGTTAGGGATTTCACATAAATATGCTGGTCTCAGAGTGTACCTTTACAGAATGCTAATTTTCAGATTGCTGGATGCCAAGCGCTGGTGTTTTGTTTCTTAAATGCCATGAACTTTAGTTGCTGGTCATTATGTCCTTGGGAAAACAATTGCTGAAGGCCATAGTAATTTTATAGTGATGTGTTTGGTTGTGAAATGGAAACTGCTAAAGACAGGAAAGATTCCCCACTACATCCAGTCGTTCCTCCATTTGAAAGCACATCTGGACTCTGGATAGAGCTTTTAGCATTTTAACGAGCTGCAGACAAACTTCACACACAGCAGAGAAGAGGAATCTGAAGCAAGGCACTTATTATACTTGGAGATGACAGCTGACTTGTGGCACTGCCAGGAATCAGGGACATTTACACAAACTGCTTCCAATTTTTAAAGCACTGAATTACAGCTAAAGTGTGTTTACGTGTGTGTGCATTCAGTTTGTGTGAGAGACAGAGAAGTGAATGCAGTGTCCCATGGCTCTGGGACCAAGATGAGCTTTAAGCCTGGCTCTCAGATGTTGTTGCAATGTGGCTTGTTAAAGGGCAAGCTGATAGATGCATAACCAGATGAGAACCTGACAGTATCAACAGGATTTTTATGGCTGTGTGTGTTGAAATATCCCGACACAGTGTAATTTGTAGACAATGAAATGAACAAATTGCTCTCTCTTTCTAATGTCAAGCAGCAGCTAACAGGGTTGGGTCAAGACTACCCTGGATCAAGTGTCACCATGAGATTACCAGCCATGAAATTACCAGGTAGCATTAGGGAAGTCCCTTAGTCTGGCTTCAGGTCCCTATCTGTAATACAGGATAATAATAGTTGACTACCTTTAGGAATGGGGAAAAATCTGATTTAGTTCACATTTAAAGCTGAACTTAGCTAATTCACACTTTCTGAAAGAAGGAAAGAAGATGCAAACTGAAACAAAGTCCTCATTCTAAATACGCCCATCTCTGAATTTTATGGTGCAGTTCTCCAGTGAAATATTGTCTACATAAATGCATAGAAATGCATCTATGTCAAAATAGCATACACAAATGCATTCTAGTAGGAGAAATCGCTTCACAAATATACTAGGTAAAAATGCATAGAAATATTAGGATAAATTCATACTAAAGTGCTGATGAATTTTCATGAGGAGTTTAATTTCCCACCCTGCAAAGTGATGCAGATAACTTATGTTTAGAAAAATGGAAACTGACGGAACTGAAATTGGCATATTTGCCCATCCCTACCTATTGTGCAAGGTTGTTATGGCGCCTGCTTTATGGAAATCCTCCCACCTTGTTATCCTTTAGGTGCCAGTGAACTCCCTTTTTACTCTCCATATAGAGAATACAGCACAGTTCTACTCTCACTTTCCTGGGAGTATGTACCAGTGAACTCAATAGGGCTTATTCTGATTGGACATGTACAACATTATACTGTCAGTTTTCCAATTTAATATCTAATTCTGCTGTTTTTCATTTGAGTGTGTAGTTTATTGTGTGTGTGTTTTGTCTGTATTTTATTGTTTTAGTCTGTGGATCTTTTAACTAAATAAATAACCATGGTACTGGTAATCTAAGACTCCTCTATATAATCAGTTAGTCAAAGCCTGTCTCAATCTTATTCCAGCCTTTAAGCAATATTCCTGGAAGTTGCTTTTCAATGAAAACAATACACTAGCCTGTCAGCACATGGGTTTGTTGTGACGATATGGCCATGAGCTTGTTTTCTATTTCTTTTTCTTCTTTTCTTTTCTTTTTTAAAAAAAATTAGCTAGATATGCACTACAGTTTATTAGAGGGTAAAATGTGCAGCCTCCATTTTTTAAGAAAGAGAAGAAAAAAGATAAGTAAAAAAGTTTTCTGTAGAGTGAAGTAGAAAGAAGTTTCACGACAATTTATGACAAGAGATTGAGTGCCAACTTACTTGGAGATGATAGCTTAGCAAGGGGTCCCTGACCTTTTTGAGCCAATGGGCGCATTTGGAAATCAAATAAAAAATTGATGCACAGCAGAATATCTATTGCTCCAACAGTCCAGCTCAGAGCACAAGCCTGGGAATGAGATGGCAGCTACTTATTCACCAAAGGTGTGTGTGCATGTTCTGTGCACACAAAATACACATGTGCTTTGTCAGTAAAGAATTAAACAACCAGTCGTTTGTCCTCCTTAGGCTGGGTGTGCTCAGGACACTGTATGGCTCCACCTTTGACTACGACACCAGAATCCATCCTAAAATATGGGGGGGGGGGTGACATCAGAGGTCTAAGTATTTTCTTATACACTAAGTAATGAAAGATTGTACTTGCAACAACAAATGGTTGATGGCCCTGTGGTGCCAATTTTATTACAAGCCAGAGAGTTACCAGCTTTTAAGTATTTTGTGCTCATTTCTATTTCTTTAATCTTCTCTACAGCAAATAGTCTGTCACAGCTGGGTCAGTATAGCGATGCTGTACAACTCCTTTCTAGGATGTTTTGCTCATATGAACCAGGGGAGATTTGTCCCTCTTTGAAACCAATTTCAAAACAAAAAACCTAGCTATTTAACCTTCTTGATGAGCCATAATTGGGTCAAACATATTTTAGGGGGCATTTAAGAGCATGTTTTCATTTATCTCAGTCACATTCATGAGAAAACATGGTTCCAGAAGGTAACTTTACCTCTTTCCAAAAAACAAACAAACAAAAAACAGCCCACCTTGTTTGCCTTTGGAACTAATGTCAATTAGGTCCATTTCTGTTTGATATTTCGGTGGTGAGGAATTTCCTGTTCTCATATCACCTACGGTATATATTTTTAACACTTCCACTAGCTTTGTGTAAGAGTTCAGAATACTGAGTTTCAAAACAGATATTAGAGATGTTAGGTAAGTTATGCAGTACTGATTTCACAGCACCACCATTAAAAATATATACAGGCACAACCTCACCTGCCATAGACTCTTATGGACAGGCTACATATTGAGGTTCCCCTTCCTTACCTTAGGTTCCCTCATTCATACTGTTAACACATAGGGCAGGGTGAAAGGTTATTACAGAGAACTGGAGGTCTTGCTATAGCATCCATAACCCCCATCCAGCCTTTGTTTCAGTGCAAGTTTCTTGTGTTCCAGACTATGTACCAAATGGAAGAAAAGGGCAAACATTGCCAAAATATAAAGGAGAAAAACAAATCTCTTTTACTTCACCCACAAATGCCTCTTGATCAATTTGCCTGCAATTTTGGCTCCTGTGCATGCAAATTTCATATGTTCCTGCCTAAAGGGGAAATGTTACAGCCATTTTCAAATTCCCCATTAGAAGGAATGAAGAACACAGAGCTTTGTTTTATACAGAGCAGCTAAGAATCCAAGTCACAAATCAAAATGTTCAGAGCAACTCAGTAACAAATTGGATTTTTATTTTTATTTATTTTAAAAAAGCATGAATACAGATATGAGGCCCATGCACACTCCTGGCATTTGGCTCTCTTCAGCACTTCATATACCTTGTTGGACAAACAGGTGTTGATTTTAAAATGTAGCCATATACTAATATACACCCTCAAACTAATGCACCTCTGCCCTTCTCCCCCATTATCACAGGAAATATTACGCTTGTGGAAACTCTGAATAACTCATTCAGATTTACCATGCAGTTAATAGGACCCACATGTTGCCAGATGTTTAATGCTTCCTATATTGGTTACCCAATATACTGGACTGTATGTGCTATAGGGCACACGTGGAGCAATGGTACAAGTGAAAAGACTTGCCACATGAACTCTGCAACCTGTGTGGTTGACTTTCTAAATGAATAAAGGAAAAGCAACATCTGAATGGGAACCAACTTGAAACACATTGTAGCTCCTAGACTTCACTGGGATTCTTATGACAAATATTTTTTCCTTTTACAACAAAAATGCCAACATATACATATAGGTCTCCAATGACAAAATTCAAACCTTGTCAATATTCATCACCTACTTCTGCGGCAAGATTTTAATGCTCTTTCTTTATTACTCTGGGAACTGTTTAAATGGAAAGGAACATAATTTCTAAAGTTGAATGTTACATATCCTGACAAAAATAAAGCATCCAAATTGAAACAAAAAAAGAAAATAAAATAAGCAGCACCTGCCCTTTTCCAGGATACATTTAGTTTTGTTTCTGCCTTCCTCATGCCTGGGATCATTGTTGATATACTTACATGCTTTTAAAGCACAGACAACCATTGAGAGATAAGAACAGGAGACATTTTTGGAATGGCTAAGGCCATCTGGCATTGCATGCCTCGTTCTCCTTCTTTCATCTTGCGCTTAATCCCATTTTCCTGCCTTTTCACCACAGAGTTGCCTATTTTCCAGATATAAATGCAGCTATCTTTGTGAACTTTGTGAAATTTTGAAGTATTTGTTCTGGAGACTTGCAAAGATGCAGAGCCTTTCCTCAAAGCCCAATAAAGACAATAGATGATTCTTTTCCCTATTGATGTGTCCAACTTTGTATCCAGACCAGACCCTGAAATAATTCAGTGAATTTTAGATACCCGGTGCTTTTACTCTTCACCTTAGGAGTGCACAGCCTTCACAATGTTTATTTATGTGCACTTGCAAATTGAGAATAGAACATTATCTTAGGTGCTATAAGAGGCTACAAAGAGGCAAAAAGCACAATACTGATTTTTGTTTGTTTGCGTACGTAATTTGAAAAACAATCCCTTGCACTAGTTATGAAGATTTATCTAGACGACTAGATAATCTCCAATATTTACACACATACAGTATGTGCTCAACATGTATAAGCATAAAACATGGACTGTACTTGTCAGCAAAGTCTTCAGGGCAGCCGGAACCTTCCAGATTCCAAATAGTTTTACTCATCTTTAGTCAGGATGAATAGAACCTATTTAGGGGTAGCCAACATGGCTCCCTTTGATTGTCACACAACTACAATTCCCATTATCCCTGACAATTGACCGTGCTTGGGGAGTATGAGAGTCAGTTCCCTCCAGATATTTTGGGCTATATGTTGGCTACCCCAGCTCAGACCTTCCACTTGAATGGTTCCTTTTGAGTATTTTTTTCCAAAGTCACTATCTCAGTTGAGAAGATCCCCCTCCCCATCTCATAAGATTTCAACCACTGCCCCTATTTCACTCCTCTTGCATAATACCGTAATATTTTATAAAGCACAACACTGCCTTAGCATACACGGGGGGAGGGGGCGGGCTGCATGTCTCCTTATTTCTATGGAGAGATTTGTTTTCTTGCCGGGTAGCTCCAGTGAATATACAGCCTACATTGCCATGCTGTATTATATTTCTTCACATTGATTATTAACATTGTTCCCTTGTCATGTGAAAAGGGAGTCTTAAGGAGTCTAGGAACAGGCTAGACAGGCTACAGATTCTAAGTAGTTCTCTCCCTGAAAAAAACCATGCATTCCCTTGGTATGCAGCAATTGTTTAGTTTTGATTTTTGATGCTCCTGAACACATTTAAAATACTGATCAGATTTTTTTTTTTTTTAAGGTTGGTAGCTTTCATTCTTTCCTTTTAAGCATAGTTTGTATTCCAATGCACATCTACACATATATGTACCTAAACTCTTTCTTAGCGTGCTTACTTTATGGTTATGAAAGTAGATGGCAAAATAAATCTATCTATGTTAAACACAATCAGCTTTGAATTTTTTTCGCTGCTCGGCAATCATGTCCTGAATAATCTCCATTGAGGCACATCTTGGCAGGCAGTCTTCTGCCTGCATAACCAATGTAATGGGGGTGCAGATGGAAATCCATATTATAGTGCTAATCTGGGCCCTATTAGACAGGCTGCGTATGTCTTTGAATGGAGACATTCTCATCCAAAGCTACTACGGGCAGCAACCATTTTAGGCGTGTCCAACTGATGCACTATCACTGATGCGTCAGTCCTTTTGGACCCAGAAGAGAGTGGAACAGGGATGGAATGGGGCGGGGCTGGAGCTGAAGTGAATGGGGTGGGCTGGAGTGCACTTAGATGCACTCCACCAACATGCATGGGCACCAGGCATGGAACCTTCGCATGAAATGGTTGCTGACTGTAGTTATTCACAACTAGAGCTATGCAATTGTGTACACAATGATGTCCCATTGACTTCAACCATACACTGGGCTGCAGCTTTAAACAGCTACATTTCTTCACAGAGGCTCACTACGGGGAAAATCTTCAAGTCTTACTGTAGAAGTAAGGAAAAAGGAAGCAAGAGTAACTCCTCTGAATACATGAAACAGTCCTTAGATATGTGCTGGAGCTTACTGCTTGCCCCACATGTAACCCAGGGATTAAAAAGATAGGGAGATGAGTCAAATGTCTGTTCTGGACAGCGTTGCACTCTTGCTGAGGTAGCAGGTGTGCAATCTGAGGGAACTGCATAATCCATCTCTGTCATAAGAGGCCCAAGTTACCTCTGTGGGCAGGAGTGCTTTTCACCAGCTTCAGCTGCTTTGCCATCTATGACCATTCCTAGACCGCAGTAGCCTGACAGCATTGGCAGTCTTTAACTGCTTTGAGGTTTTTCACAAGCAAGAGGTGTATAACTTGTATAAAACAAAGCTTCTGAACCAGATATTTATTCAACTACTGTAGGAGCTGGACTGCTCACAGGACCAGATTACTGGCAACATGCTGTTCCTCTGCTGAGAGAGTTGTTCTGCTTGCCAATTGGCTACTGGACCTGATTCAAGGTACTTGTGTTCATTCACAAAGCCCTAAACAACATGGTCCCAAAGTAGTTTAAGGAACATCTGGTGCTGCAGCTCAAACACTGAACTCCTCTGATGGGAAATTTCTAGTGGTTTCCCATGCCCCTGAGGTTCAGTTGGCCTTCACAGGGGACTGAGCCTATAGTGTGGCAGCCCTGTGGAACAACCTACCTGTAGAGTCTTAGTAAGAATTTTACCTTCCTTGAAACACCTTTTGAAAACTATTTTGTTTAGGCAGGGGACCACAAAGTTACTAGTGGCAGCAGATCTTGTCAGCTATCAGCTGACAGGGATCATGCTATTACCTCAGAATGCCCCAGACACAGGGTTGTTCCATGGTATTCTATGGAAAATAAATGGCAGCTACATTATTTTCTACCTGCAACAATGCTATGTATAAGGGAGGCTGGTAAAATAAATGTCAGCTTTGCTTCTACCACTGCAAGAAGAGGAGGAGGGGGGGGGAGAAGAAGAAGGAGAAGAAGAGGAAGAAGAAGAAGAAGGGAGCATCAAAACACCTGCTTTCCATCAGCCATCCTTTTAAACACACCAGGTAAATTTGCCACTTTCCCTGAAATTCTCCCTTCTTGACACACACTTGACCTATATGAATCAAGAGAAAAGTAAATTGTTTTTTCTTGAAAAACAATCTGTTTAAGCGTTATTTGTATGTATTGATTAGAGCAACTATTTAATGTCCCACTAAATTTCATACAGTGAACAATGGTGCTCTTATCTACTATATGAAATAAAACAATAGCATTGGAAACATCAATGAACTTAAACTGGCCAATCTTTTTGAACTCTCACGCTTCCCATGGCTCGAACAGATGATAATAAATCCTTTGTGGAATAATGTTGCAAATCAATTGGAACAGATTGTTTTGTCCTTGCTATCACTTGCATTGAGTCAATATTGTTTTTCAAAGCAGAACATTTAGGCGGATGTGTGATTGAGCTCTGTTTGGAGTCAACATGAGATTTTTTGGAGTGTGTCCTGGCATATATGACAATACTAGAGTACCAGTTCTGCAGTATGATTAGGAAGGTGTTGCTCATTGTCAGAGGTGTCATCACTCAAACTAAATCCCAGTCTTGACCACTTGTGCTAATTAAGATTGTCTGAGTCCCCCAACCTCTGAGAGCTTGTGTATTAACCCTGGGGCTCTGGCAAAATTCCAGCCAGGCTCATTACATTCCACTCAGTGAAAGTCTAAGTTTGTAAATGGATATGAAGAAAGAAAGAGAGAGAGAGAGAGAGAGAGAGAGAGAGAGAGTTCCTCCAACAGGTTTTTAACAGTCTCTGTATGTGAAATTGTTTTAATTTTTAATATATAAAATTTATGCAATGGTTGTGATTGTTCGCAAAGTCGCTTAAATAGTGCAGAGGAAGTGCAGAGGGAGCCCAGAGAGAAATGAAAATGCTGATAAAACTTTGCTGGATAAACTGAACAAAAATATTGCATAACTTTAGGAGAAAGGAAGAGAGAAGTTTTGTCTTTCTTATAGGGCTCAGGCGTAGTCCGTAGAAGGGAGATAGTAAACTACAAAACATGGGAGAACTCCCTCAGGACTACATAGTCAATAAGAGTACAAGTTACTCAACAAGAATCATGCTATTCTGACTGGTTGCTCCACCGCCAAAATCCTCTTGGTTGGCTGATTAATTGTAAGGAGAATTAACCCCTTGGTTACTAACCAAATGATCCCTGCTGTTGTACTTCTAAGTTATTGTTAAATCACTTTGAGCTATTTTATAAGAGGTGATTCATAAACTGAATGACATAAATAAAATAAATGTTGTCACCACTCAGGTGCCCCATCCCCAGAGGCTGGCTCAGAGCAGTGCCTAGATCCTAGCTCTGAACTCTCTCTCTTTGTTTATTAAGTTTGCCCCATCTCTGTGTGACTGCACTGACTAAAATAACCTTTGATATTTGCTCAGAAGTAATTGTATCATTGCTCTGCATGTGAGTGAGCATAATAAGGCCGACCAGAAATGATGATTAGTCACCAGCCTCTGAGCTCTTGTTGTGTAAAGTAACATGAAAGTTGACGTATGGTAGTAAATGATGGGCCCGACTGCCTCAGGCTCTTTGACAAGTACTGATAAAGGCCCTCTCACTTTCATTTTTATACCAAGCGCCAGAAGAAGAAACAAAGCCAAAATGCTTGCTACGCATTTGTCTCTTAGTTCAGCTGCTCTTTTTCTGAACCTCAGGCAATTGGGCCCGCTGCAACACAGTGCTGATCGATCTTTCAGAATGGTAACTTCTCTCCCAACAGGGAATGGCTTGATCAACCTAAAGGTTTGCTATCACGTCCATGTAGGATGGCTGTAATAGGCTATGATTCCTCCTTCTGGCAGAAAAAAACACACACACACATTTAGGAATTAATCACTTCATGGTGCCATTCAGCTTACCCAGCTGCTGTCTTTGTTTTCTCCCTGTGGAGATCATTAGACAAGATGCTCCTGTCTCCCTTTGCTGGCATTTTTAGAGGTCTTTTTTATGAAGTTGCAACCAAGGAATATCTTATCTCCTTCGCATCAGGGTGCTATCTTAGATGGCAGGCTAACATTAGTACTTTAATGCCATTGGATTGGCTCATTTGAGTTTTTCCTAACTTTTCTTTTTAGTTGGTTTGTTTCAACAGTGCCCTTTAAATAAGGGACATAAAAGTATCCCAGAATAGAGGTAAAACATAATCACTGTAAAAGTTGATCTGATCAGAAATGTTCTTTGCTGTTAATACAGGCTTTAAGTGTTTTGCAAGAATTTAGTTGCTTCGATGAGAGGGAGCCAATTACACTCCAGAACCACTACTGAGTTAAACTTTTCATTAGCCATAAGACACAATAATAAGAGTGAATAAAATTCTTGGGGCTGTTTTCAGTTAATGTTGTGCTAGCCAAAGTCAACACAAGGAGCAATGCTAGGGCAATGGGTCTTTTTCCCTACTTCACCCATTGACATCCCATGCTGTCCCCAAATCTGCTCTGGAGGTCCAGAGAAAGATAGAACATATTTAGATGGCATGTGGAGGAAGAAGGTTCCAATGTGCAAAAAGTAATAATAGCATATTGTGCTGATAGAACCTTGGCCTCAGTACTACACAGAATATAGCGCCCTCTCTCCCCACCCCTCTTTTGAAGGGTCACAATTTACTATTAATGCAGGAGTGCACCAGTTCAGAGGCCTAATCCAGCTCCCCAAGCAGATATTTTGACCCCACTGCCAAGCCTGCTAATTTTTGTGGCAAAATGAATATGTGAGAATGTATATGTAACAACAGTTGAGTGGACAGAGAGATTTAATCACCTATCCTCAGCCCAGCATCCTGAGCAGGGTGCAGAACATCCACTCCTCGGACTGCTCATTTGATCATCTGCACATGCCAAAAAAAAGATTGTTGTTGTTGTTTAGTCGTTTAGTCGTGTCCGACTCTTTGTGACCCCATGGACCAGAGCACGCCAGGCACTCCTTTCTTCCACTGCCTCCCGCAGTTTGGTCAAACTCATGCTGGTAGCTTCGAGAACACTGTCCAACCATCTCATCCTCTGTCGTCCCCTTCTCCTTGAGCCCTCAATCTTTCCCAACATCAGGGTCTTTTCCAGGGAGTCTTCTCTTCTCATGAGGTGGCCAAAGCACTGGAGCCTCAGCTTCACGATCTGTCCTTCCAGTGAGCACTCAGGGCTGATTTCCTTCAGAATGGATAGGTTTGATCTTCTTGCAGTCCATGGGACTCTCGAGAGTCTCCTCCAGCAACATAATTCAAAAGCATCAATTCTTCGGCGATCAGCCTTCTTTATGGTCCAGCTCTCACTTCCATACATCACTACTGGGAAAACCACAGCTTTAACTATACAGACCTTTGTTGGCAAGGTGATGTCTCTGCTTTTAAGATGCTGTCTAGGTTTGTCATTGCTTATCGCTCAAGAAGCAGGCGTCTTTTAATTTCGTGACTGCTTAGCCACCTCTAATATATCCAAAACAAATCTTTCTCACTCAGATGGAAACAAAATATGTATTATCAATTGTGAAAGGGATTTTGAGAAAGAGACTAGCATAGAGTTGCATTCCTACGTTACTTAGACATAGGGCGCAAGTTTGTAGAGGAAAGGGCACAAGCAAGAGCTTCACTAGAGTGGGACACCTGCACAATCAGGTGTTGTGTGAACAAGGCTGAAGTTATGATTAAGTGATTGCATTTAATATTCAAACAAAATCAAACATCTATGGGAATCAACCACATCTCTATGAGCTCTCTCTACTCTGTGGGAGTAGAGCTATCCAAAGGATGATTGATGAAGAGGCATGACATTTATCTATCATCTATCTATCTATCTATCAATATATTGATCTATCTTAAAAGGCGTTTGTACATTATAGAGAAAACTGTTACAAAAGAGTCATGTTGGGGACCTTGACAGCCTGAAAAGTTGATAAAAGATATGAAGCAGGAAAAGGAAAGTGCTGCACTTGTCAAGATGCAAAAGATTATTTTGTTCATTTCTGGTAAGGGAAAGTCTAGCAAATCAGTTTTGGAATAGGGAAATTGGGATAATAAATGAAATATTTCAATTAAATATTGAACAAGAGCCTGTATATCAAATTATGTAAAAGCAGTTATTTCACAGGATAATGAGGAACCTGTATTGTATATAGTGATGGGTGAAATAATTTTGTTCACTGACACTTCTGAGAATAATAACAAGCCTAGCAGGATAGAATTCATTAAAGGGGGATTAATTAGCAATGACTAAGTTACTTGCATTACAAAGATCAATATAAAAATATAACATTTTACCATTAGGAAAGAGAAATCTAGCAATAAAATAAATTATACATGATATAGGTATAAGTGATTTCTATAATAGTTTTATGTATTTAATTTAATTTTTCTATTAGAAGCAAGGAAAATCTTTTTTAAAAAAGTTAGTTTTGTGATATTTAACAGGTGTGCAAGTGTATGTTTTGTACAACATTATACTTTTATGTTTGTTTAATTATTTTAAAAAAAATGTGTTGTTGGTGATTATGATTACAAGTTTGCTGATGGAGGCTTGAGTGCATCATTACCTGCTATGGAATAGCCTTGGGTGAGTAAGGCAGGCCATATCCCCACCATATCCCCACCAAGTTTAACAACCTTAGCAGGCAGGAATGGAGTAAAACCTCTGAAAGTGATTCTTCGGGTTCTTTGACAATTAACCAATTGCTATTTTAAGCTTCACAACATTGAAAGATGTGTAGGAATGGTCCTAGGCAGAGTGAGGCAGCTTCCTGACAGCAGGGTGAGGTGCATGCTGGGTGATGGGAGCCCAGTGCTGAGGCCTTAGTGGGCAAAGCTGTGTATGTGTGCCTGCCCTTACCCCCTAAGCTAGCTTGCTTCCCTCAGATATGGTCATAGAATCATAGAATCATAGAATCATAGAATCATAGAGTTGGAAGAGACCACAAGGGCCATCGAGTCCAACCCCCTGCCAAGCAGGAAACACCATCAGAGCACTCCTGACATATGGTTGTCAAGCCTCTGCTTAAAGACCTCCAAAGAAGGAGACTCCACCACACTCCTTGGCAGCAAATTCCACTGTCGAACAGCTCTTACTGTCAGGAAGTTCTTCCTAATGTTTAGGTGGAATCTTCTTTCTTGTAGTTTGGATCCATTGCTCCGTGTCCGCTTCTCTGGAGCAGCAGAAAACAACCTTTCTCCCTCCTCTATGTGACATCCTTTTATATATTTGAACATGGCTATCATATCACCCCTTAACCTCCTCTTCTCCAGGCTAAACATGCCCAGCTCCCTTAGCCGTTCCTCATAAGGCATCGTTTCCAGGCCTTTGACCATTTTGGTTGCCCTCCTCTGGACACGTTCCAGTTTGTCAGTGTCCTTCTTGAACTGTGGTGCCCAGAACTGGACACAGTACTCCAGGTGAGGTCTGACCAGAGCAGAATACAGTGGCACTATTACTTCCCTTGATCTAGATGCTATACTCCTATTGATGCAGCCCAGAATTGCATTGGCTTTTTTAGCTGCCGTGTCACACTGTTGGCTCATGTCAAGTTTGTGGTCAACCAAGACTCCTAGATCCTTTTCACATGTACTGCTCTCAAGCCAGGTGTCACCCATCTTGTATTTGTGCCTCTCATTTTTTTGCCCAAGTGCAATACTTTACATTTCTCCCTGTTAAAATTCATCTTGTTTGTTTTGGCCCAGTTCTCTAATCTGTCAAGGTCGTTTTGAAGTGTGATCCTATCCTCTGGGGTGTTAGCCACCCCTCCCAGTTTGGTGTCATCTGCAAATTTGATCAGGATACCCTTGAGTCCATCATCCAAGTCGTTGATAAAGATGTTGAATAAGACCGGGCCCAAGACAGAACCCTGTGGCACCCCACTAGTCACTCTTCTCCAGGATGAAGAGGAACCATTGATGAGCACCCTTTGGGTTCGGTCAGCCAGCCAGTTACAAATCCACTGAGTGGTAGCATAGTCAAGTCCGCATTTTACCAGCTTCTTTACAAGAATATCATGGGGCACCTTGTCAAATGCCTTGCTGAAATCAAGGTAGGCTACATCCACTGCATTCCCTTCATCTACCAGGCTTGTAATTCTGTCAAAAAACGAGATCAGGTTAGTCTGACATGACTTATTTTTCAGAAATCCATGCTGACTATTGGTATCACAGTATTCCTTTCTAGGTGCTCACAGACTGTTTGCTTAATGATCTGCTCCAGAATCTTCCCTGGTATTGATGTCAGACTGACTGGGCGGTAATTATTTGGGTACTCTCTTTTCCCCTTTTTGAAAATAGGGACAACATTTGCCCTCCTCCAGTCTGCCGGGACTTCGCCTGTTCTCCAGGAATTCTCAAAGATGACTGCCAGTGGTTCTGAGATCACATCTGCCAGTTCTTTTAATACACTGGTGAAAGACACTGTCTTGTTTACCTTTATAAAAGTAAGATTTCACAATCTTGTTCTTTGCTTCAGGCGGTAAAAGGCCTTGAGCTGTCTCTGTTGGCTGTTTAAAGGATATTTTAATCAGACTGAAATGGAACCATACCCAAAGCACAAAAGTCGTTTCCTACACTGCCAGTCAGATGAGACCAAAAGTAAAACCCTACAACCCAAAACTTTGCATCCAGAAAATGTGCCCAATTGCCCAACCATGCCCCTTTCTCTCAGGGCACCCAACCTCCTTCCCTCCCCTCCTTGGCCTAACCCAGTGCCCAGGAAACCCTCTGTAATGGAGGAGACTTGGCTGCTGCCTACTGGTGTCTGGGTGTGGAAAGGAGCAGGCATAGGCTGGGCCTGTCTTCAAGCCTCCTGGCTCAGCCTCTCAGTACCATCCCCAGTGCCTGCAGTGCTGCCTCCTAGGCCCAGAGCCCAGCTGCCTGGGCCTCAGAAGCACCAGGTGAGGGAGGGAGGAAACACAGCCTCCTTCAAGCTGCGGGGCCTCATCCTGGGCTGGGCTCGCTTGACTCTGGCCTCCCTCTCTCTCTCTCCCTCAGTCCAACTTTCCAGGGACCTTCTGGCAGGGGGCGGGATGGTGGTCCCCCCAACATTTTATTCAAGTTGGCACCACTGCAAGCTACTCAGAATGTCTGTGACCCCCCTTACTTCAAAGATGCATTGGCTGTCTTCACCTCCAATTGAATTCCGAAGAATTAATCAGAGACATTTGTTGGTTGGTTATATTATTTATGCCCCACTTTTCAGCCAGGATAGGCTCCCCAAATGACTCACAATGAAAATCAATCAGAATGCAACATCAATATTTATTCACTAGTTGCGATCTCTTTCATGAACGATATGTACCCTCACAGGAAGAAGAGGAGTTTGGATTTGATATCCCGTCTTTCACTCCCTTTAAGGAGTCTCAAAGTGGCTAACATTCTCCTTTCCCTTCCTCCCCCCAACAAACACTCTGTGAGGTGAGTGGGGCTGAGAGACTTCAGAGAAGTGTGACTGGCCCAAGGTCACCCAGCAGCTGCTTGTGGAGGAGCGGAGACGTGAACCCGGTTCTCCAGATTACGAGACTACCGCTCTTAACCACTACACCACACTGGCTCTCTCACCCTCCACATCCTCCATAACATTTTGCATGCTGACCAGTGGCATTCTGTTTAGTAGTATAGCATATAATGATGCTAATTACATCTCAAGGCAACTACTTATCTTCAGCAGCTGAAGAGTTCAGTGCACCAGTGGGCTCTTATCTGTCTTCTTCCTTGACATTTCTTTGCCTTGACATTTTCTTTTTCTAGTTTCACACATTTGAGCAAAATGACTGAATTTGACATGTTTTATGCATGCTTTCCCATATGGTGGTCAGGAAATTAAGCTATGGCTCATGACACTTCTAGAATGTCCTATAAATCCAGAATATCCTCTAAATGGTATAAATGGTGAAATTCTTAAGAGTTTATTGCATATATATGTGCTATTGTATTGAATTGCCTTATTAGCTATGGTTACCATACGGTAGAGATTTTCAACCTTTTTGAGTCCATGACATTCTTTCTGCGGCACCCCTGTGGGACTCAGGAGCCTGTTACAGAGCTGGCAGCCTCTCAGCCTCCTCTTCTCTCCCGTCTCCTTGAGAGTCCTCTGGGAAGCCAGGGGCATACGAAGTGGGGGGCGGAGGGGGCGATACGCCCTGGGTGCCACTGGGGGGGGGGGCAAGATGTAGAGCTGTAGAGCGGCCAAGGACACACACATTCCATATGGGCACTGCTCACACGGCATCCGTACAGGCTGCCACTCTTGCGCGTTGTCCATACGGGCGTCTGTACGGGCTGCCTCTCGCATGGCGACTGTATGGGCTGCCGCGCATGCGCACTCCATACAGGATGCTGCACATGCACAGTCCGTACAGGATGCCAGTTGCACGGCAGCCCGTACAGATGCCATGCAAGTGGCAGCCTGTATGACCGCCATGCGCGAGCGGCATCCCGTATGGAGTGCACATGCACGGGGGCCCATATGGTCGCTGAGCGTGCACACTCTGTATGGGATGCCGCACATGCGCAGTCCGTATGGTTCACCCTGCCCCTTGGTGTCCCGCCCCGGGTGCTGGAGAGGATTCCTCCACCACTGTGGGCAGCCACTGCTGCTGCCCCTGGTCTCTGAGCTGCCCCCCACCCCAAAGAGAGGTGCCTCCTCACACTGCCCCACAAGGGCCTGGGAAAAGGATAACCCCAGCATTAGTGACCCAATGGAGATTGAGCTTTGGGAAGCAGCAGTGGCAGCAGCAGGCACTGCCAGGCCTGCATGGTGGAAAGGCTCCCCTTCGGCACCAGGCACTCAGCTCCCAGGCAAGCCTTGCACAAAGCAAGCACAAGAAAGACCAGCACAGTGCCTTGCATGCCCAGCCTCCCACTAGTCTGTCCATTCCCAACAGCAAGGGCTGGTGGACTGGCTGGCTGGGCTCGCTTGTCTGATTGCTTGCTTACTCCAAAGCCACCTCAGATCCTGGCAATCAAAATCCCCTGGGCACCATTGGACTGGGGAGCTTGTAGCCAGGGCTGCTGCAACAAAAAGCTGTTCAAGCCTTTGGGAGGCAGAGACACATGAGGGCATCAAAGGAGGGAGGGAAGGAAAGAGAGACAGAGGCAAGTGTTGCCTGCGGCACCCAAGACCATTGTTCAAGGCACCCCAGGGTGCCACGGAACACTGGTTGAAAACCACTACCGTACAGTGACCTGATTTTATCACCTAGAGTTTTTTTTGTTTGTATGCATTTCTAGCTTGATAACCTGTGCTTTAATGGTTGGATAACTGATTTTCCCCCCTGTTTGATTTTTATTTTTAAGCCACTTTGAGCAACCCCCACCCTTTGTAAAGTGAGAAAGTGTGGTGTATATTTTTAAAAATGGATCAAAAATAAATTACTAGTTCCTGCTATCTCTCTGTGTCACAATTTTTCTTTGGATTATGTTTGTTTTGCCTACCAATTTCCATCTCCTTGACCTATTTGGAAGTGTTCCCATTTTCACCTGTAAAGTGTTTAAGGTAAGTACTTTTTTGTATCTATATTTGTATCTATATATAGTATTGCAAAGTGTCTCACAGGAATTCTTCTTAGCAATCACAAGGCCACTCACAAACAACATTAGAATTCAAAGCATTCAATTTTAATGGGACAAGGGTAAAATGATATTATACTAGTTATTAAATTTATTTGTCACCAAATACAACATGCCTCTAGGTGACTTAAAATATCATCTTTCTATTTTGGAGATATTTATCTTTATTGATATGCTTCTGAAAATGCACTGGACATTTTAAAAAGAGGGAATGCTGGAAATGGTAAAAGCATTTCTTTGTTGAAACACACATAGTAGTTTTATTCCTAGATTTATAATGGAATACAGTTGCAGAAGCATTGTGTTTCCTCTTGTTGGCTGGGTAGAAATCTAATTTATTTCCACTTTTTCTGAGTACCTAATTTCACTTCATTATAGCACAATAGGGCTCTCACTGTGAGTCTATAATTTCAGTCTTTTGATCTCCTATTAATGCATTGCTCAGCTGGGCAGCTTTTCCTTTTCTGTGATTTCTATACACTCCTCGGAGCCTATCTTTACACTGCGGGTCTGTATGTTCACATCTATAAATGAGAGAGAAGACAGACTCCTGGCTATTAACATAATGAAACAAGAGCATCTGGAATGCTATTTAACACAGAACAATTCCTATTAAAACAAAAGCATTAAGACTAATTGTAAATAAAAGTCGCCAGATTGGCAGCTGAGGTGCTGTTCATCTCTTTAAAGCTGCCACTGTGGCTGAAGGTGCATGATGGGACTGGAGGCAGAACTCAGCCACCACCACCAGCACTAAGCAGGAGCTGATAGGTTGTATGCAACTACGTTACACGCATCAAAAAAATAATGCCTCAGTTAGTCATGCCTGTTAAGTGAAATGAGTCTGCTCTGAGTAGGACTGGCATTGGGCCCAACCCCGTGCCTTTACCTGAGGAAGGTACAAAAAAGCAGCTAAGGGGTAAGTAGCTGCAGCCACACCATGTGCTCATGTCAGCAGGACACCCAGAGATCATTTGCCCAGTCCCCGTGCTAAATGACCTGCCCTATGTATCAGTCGCCACCTCACAGCTCCCCAGGATGGTCATATATACCGTAGATTCCGGCGTATAAGGCGACTTTTTAACCCTGGAAGAGAGGTTAAAAAGTCGGGGGTCGCCTTATACACCGGGTATGGGTGGCATGGAGTGGAGCCCACCCCCATCCCCCACTGCTGTGGCGGCAGCTCTGAAGCAGCAGTAGTGGGCGGCGGGCTCCGCTACACACCAGGAGAAGGCTGCCTGGCACGCAGCCCGTCCCCCTCCCCGTTGCTGCTTCGGAAGCAGCAGCAGCGAGCGGCAGGCTCAGCGTATTAGGTGACTGGACTTACAAGACAAATCCCCAAATTGCAGCTGCTAATTTAGGGGGTCGTCTAATATGCCCGTTTTCTTTGTCCATGGAGTTTTCTTGGCAGGGGTCCTGAAGTGGCTTACCGGTTCCTGCTCCAGGTGGATCACGTTTGGTCAAAACTCTCCAGATGTATGGAAGTGAGAGCTGGACCATAAGGAAGGCTGGTCGCCGAAGAATTGATGCTTTTGAATTATGGTGTTGGAGGAGACTCTTGAGAGCCCCATGGACTGCAAGAAGATCAAACCTCTCCATTCTTAAGGAAATCAGCCCTGAGTGCTCACTGGAAGGACAGATCGTGAAGCTGAGGCTCCAATACTTTGGCCACCTCATGAGAAGAGAAGACTCCCTGGAAAAGACCCTGATGTTGGTAAAGATGGAGGGCACAAGGAGAAGGGGACAACAGAGGACGAGATGGTTGGACAGTGTTCTCGAAGCTATCAGCATGAGTTTGACCAAACTGCGGGAGACAGTGGAAGACAGGAGGGCCTGGCGTGCTCTGGTCCATGGGGTCATGAAGAGTCGGACACGACTAAACGACTAAACAACTAATACGCCCAGTCGCCTAATACGCCGGAATCTACGGTACATCACCACAAAAGAAGTGCTTCACCCAGGAAAGAGGACACCAGTTTGCATAAAATGTGCATATGCTAGTTTATACGTAGAGATACAAATTTAGAAATAATACTGTAACTATAATTTCTAATACATCTCGCGGTAGTGGAGGACCTGTGTGGTCAGCTAAGTCTACAGCCCAGTTTCTAACCACTGATAGACAGTTTCAAGGCTCCCACTCTACCTTCTGAAGCTTCTTTTTAAAAAATAAGACTGGATTTGGAGTGGACAGTCCTTCAAATAGAGGACTCCTTCAAATCCCATTTTTTAAAAAAGAGCGTAAATTAGGACATATAGTAACCCCACATCTTTATCCTACTCTGCATCTGTATTGGATTTGAACTCATTTGTACATATGGAATTGTTTTTAAGTGTTTATGTTTTTGCTGTGAAACCAGTTTGACATATTTTGTGGGAAGCGATTAATACATGGACTCAAACAGACAAATAAAAATATCCCTCGAGTGAGAATCTGGATGCCACTCACCTCAGTTGCCCTGGTGGCCAAAAACAGACTACATCTTTACCAGCCATGCTGCCAGCCTTGAATGGAAAAAACAGCCTCCTTGCAAAACTTAAACAATGGCATCCTATCTGGGTTTCTTTCTGTTTGTACAGAGTTTGCTTCTGAACGGCCGTGTTGTTACCACACTGAGCCAGGAGAAGATAACAAACTGTTTTTAGAGAACCCAAAAGTTTTAATCTGGGCATACATATATGAAAACAGAGCTTGGTTTAGAAACTGGAAAAGGACATATTCTCCAAAGTTTGGGGCAAAGAAAACACAGAGCCTGGTCATTATACAAGGCTGCACAAACAAACAGAGCAATTGCTGCTCATAAATCTATATGCTCCCCCGCCATATCACAGCTACAGGGCTTAGCTGTAGCTAAACAGGACCGGAAGGGAAGGGGGGAAGGTGTCAGTCCTCTGAGGCAACAAGGAAGAAAGCAAGCAAGCAAGCAAGCAAGCAAGCAAGCAAACAAACAAACAAACAAACAAACAAACAAACAGGGAGCCAGGCTCAGCCTGATGCTTGAGAAGAGCAATTGAGTATTATTTGAAGAGTGCAGAAAACATGTTCCAAAAATAATCTTCCGCAGTGGAGTAAGGTAATTTTAGATTCCGGACTTAATGGTTTTATGATGGGGCCAGATTAGCTGATAATGCACATTACTTCAGAATACAGAAACCTCAAGAACATTCCATATACAGGCTAAGGGCCCCGCAACTCAGAATAGCTGGCCTATCAAAACAAAACACTTCACCTTAAAAAGGAGTTCAGGTGCTCACCTGTGTCCTTATTTCCCCTTAATATTTCCTGCATCTTTCTGGCAAACAATGTGCCTAGTAAACCTATTTAATAGGATACCACCCCAGTCCCCAGTACACGTTTGGGGGATGGGGGGTGAAAATCCCGCTCAGTCTTGAAGTCACTAGAAATTTGTCATTAGAAAAGAGGATGGGCTGGGCAGGTACCAAGAAGGGGAAAGAGGCCCTGTGGACATGCCTCCCTTCGCAATGCTGCCTTGCACAGGCAAGTCCAGGATCACAGCATTTCACCTCTCCTTAGGCTGCCAATGGTGCTTCTGAGCCACAGCATCTCATGGCCAGAGGGAGTAGAATTGTGGCTATATTTTCACAGTGCAAAGCAAGAGCTGCGTGCTTCCTGACCACTTCAAGCACATTGTTGTTGTTGTTGTTTAGTCGTTTAGTCGTGTCCGACTCTTCTTGACCCCATGGACCAGAACACGCCAGGCACTCCTGTCTTCCACTGCCTCCCGCAGTTTGGTCAAACTCATGTTTGTAGCTTCGAGAACACTGTCCAACCATCTCGTCCTCTGTCGTCCCCTTCTCCTTGTGCCCTCCATCTTTCCCAACATCAGGGTCTCAAGCACATTACACACACACAAACAAAACTAGCATGTGCCATAATTTTGTGTGGATTACTCTTTCACATAATATGTGGATTGCTGCAGAAATGGGATGAAAGAGACTCAGAACTGAAAAGTTACAAAAGTGCCATGAAACAAAATAATAATAATAATAATAATAATAATAATAATAATAGAATTTATATATCACCCTATACCTGCAGGTCTCAGGGTGGTTCACAGAATAAAAGCAAAAAAGAAAAAGACTTATCTATCCACTCCTATCTAAGAAATAATGGAAACCTTTTGGGAAAGTGTGTGGCAAGCAAAAGACACATTTCTGCTATGCTAGGCATCTCCTGAAATTTCCTTTTCACGTTTTTGTAATATGGCAATTTATTCTGTGAATGCTCTACCATGTGTTGAGATCTTGGGTCATCTCATTCTATGAGATTCTCAAAGTGTGAAGTGAGTCAAGATCTGCTTAGTTGCAATCTCAATCCGTCTCAAACCTTCTCAAGAGCACCCACTATTAGTAATGTTATGAAGGAATGACTTTTAAGGGAAGAGCTGGAAATGCAAACTCTCTTTTCACTTGAAATGCCTGGCCATTTTTTAAGAGGGCCCAGTCCCCTTTGAGCTGGGTCCAAGTTCAAATGGGATCCACACCCTGCATTTGCTACTATCCAGGTTCTCTCTTCCAGCCCCCTCTGCCTTCCCAAGGGCAGGGGAGACTTCTCTTAATTAAGGAAATAGGAAGAGGTAATGGGGTAAAGGGCTCATTTCCTCATATGAGAGACAATGCAAGGCTTCCTGTTAGCTGAAATTGATGTACAGAGGATAATTTCCTGCTGAGAATCATGGAACATGTAGTTAGAAAGCTGCCAGAGGGTTTTAAAAAATCTCCTCATGACTGCACATTATTTAAAAAAACAAAACACAATAAAGAAAAAATCTGGGGGAAACTATATACTACCAATCATCATGTGAAATTTAATTCCTAGAAACTCTGGCACACTAAGCTTCCCCGATTAATCATCTATCTACAGCAAATAGTTTGGGTGGATTCCAAAACTTGGCTTTCACCTTGATTATGTTGTGATAATGAAAAACTAACCAAGTGTGAACTTCCCAGAGAACAAATATATGAGAAACCTAAGCTACATTGCACACATGTTCCTGTACTTAGTCATTTAACATTTGACATGGCCAAAGAGTTGAGTATAAATATGTCATAAAACTTCCCAGTGGATATTTTTTCTATGGCTCTCAGTCAATTGGAGGTGCCATGGGTTTTGTCGCTGAGATGTATCATATCACTTTTCTGGTATGTTGCTAAACTACCATTGAGCTTCCTAGGAGAAGACCCCTTATGGATGCCCTGATAGTAATGCTATGATCAATAATTTTTCTTTGAAATTGTATTTCTATTCTTTTTAGTGCATGACTTCATGAGCTCTGTAGGGCACACATTCACCTGCTAATAAATTGTATAAAACAAGCCCAAAGGAGGCCCCCAACCCGCTCACAGGTCCTTGTATGATCAGTGGAAACAGTTGGTCCTGGCAAGCATTAACCACTCCCAGTTCCAACCAGATAATTGCCACCTGCCCAGATTTTAACTTGTCTGAATTAATTTTAAGCTGTATTTCAATTAATAGGTGTCTGTTTTTATGCATATTATGTTGTTTTTATGATGTTAGCCACATTGAGCCCGGCCTCGGCAGGGGAGGGCAGAATACAAATAAATTATTATTATTATTATTATTATTATTATTATTATTATTATTATTTACTGTGCCTTTGTTTAATGCAAAAAGGGGTGCCAACTTGAATAAAATATGGGGGGTAAGCCCCACTTCACATAACCGATCACATGGCATGGCACACCATTTGAATGGCAATGCCCTTCCACTTTGGAGGGGGCCCGGCCCCCTCAAATATTTTATTGGGGGGAGAAGGGAACTTGGCCCCTAGGAGTTGGCTCCTGTGCTTCTGCAGGACCACATGCCTTTTGTTTCAGATTTACAGGGTAGCACAAAGGGGAACCCAAGCATGGATGGAAAATCAGAAGGCAAGCATAAATGGAAAGAAAAAGTGTGTGGCTGACCACAGCTGGTACAGCTATGCTGCCTGCCGCTTGTTTAGAATAAACTTCAGATGATCTTTCTTAGGATACAGAATGATCTGAACACAGATACACGTTCATGTGTGCAAGGAGTGTTTACAGTTATCAAGATCCACCTGAGCACTCATGCCACACAATGACAATTGTACTCATGAGCTGCTTGGCAGGGCAGGCAGAGGAGGCTTCAACTGCTTATCTCTTTTTGATTGACACTATGGTGTTTCTAGGATGGCCTGGGGAAGCCCCTATTCGAGTTGCTCATCCCGCTTGGGATATGCACAGCAGAAGTCTGATTCCCCATATGTATGGGCCCCTAACTGGATTGGGGCACAGATGCAGTTTTCAATTATCTGCCCTTTCCATGTCCTCTTTAAAAAAGAAAAAGAAAAACACTCTGCATTTCACTCAGCTTTCACAATGGTTGCTCTCATTCACAGCCTGCTTTCTAAAGTTGTATATTATTTCACAAAATGTTGCAGTATCAGGTTTCCATTATTCAATGTCACATTGTGGAACTTATTTACTTTTATGTCTGGAACCCGAATACCAGAAATAATCTATAACTGAATTTCTTTCAGAAAGCAATCCAAACAAACAAGGCAGACTTTCCCCAATACTTTCATGTGCTTGTAATTTTGTAAATTACACTTTCTCTACTCATTTATACACTATCATCAAATGTGAAACTCAGCTTCTTTTCTAAAACTGAATATCTCTTGAGACAAAATGCAATATTCTCTCATCATACAAAAATATGATTCTCTGGTTGTTGTTGTTTTTAAAAAAGAAGAATACACAGCATATAATCATGTTGCATCTTTTTGCATTACGTGCCAAATACGCATCAGGAAAAAATAAACTTCAACATCAGAATTAAATTGCAAACAGCATTATCTACAAGTAGATAATGGATCTTTTATAAAGAGGCAGAATTTCTTTTTCTTTAGACTTATGGAGATTAAGGTCACATCACAGTATGTTAAAATATATAACCCTCCATAATCTTTGGCAGATTTATTACCTACCACACACTCACTGTGCCCTGTGAATCTTTGTAATTCTTAACATGACCAGCTGGCAGTGCATAATAAAATATAATATGTTTGGATAGTCAGAAACTGAAAACCACACCATTGCGCCTAGATTGTTTATTGGATATCTCTTCAAAATATAATTTGTAAAGAGTTGCTTGATGGGAAGGATAACATTTGTGTATTTCTTTCTTTCTTTATTTTTTAAAAGCCTTTAATTTAAAATGTGACTTTGAAAAACAGGAAAGACTGAGATGAAATGTATGAGAGAGTTGCAATTTTTAAACCTATCAGATTTAGCAAAGCTTGGCATTTAAAGGATTCACTAAATTCTCTGTATGGGGAGAGATACAACCAAATCTCCCACACTGAAAAAAGTGGTAGGAGGGGGAAAACGAAGCAAAACAAAATGGTATGGTGTTACTTTGCGGTTGCATTTATTTCTTCTGGGGAAACATTTGCCATTATTTTCAATGTCTGTTTTCAGACATCTCTTTGACTTGTATTGCTCTGTAGCACCCTTCTTGTGGTTAACGCTTAGCTGGAATGAAATATTCAACGCAGCAATAGAGAAATTAAAATAATAATTTATTTGTCAGACAAATAAATATGAGGCACAGTGGTATATGGTTACCAAGCTCTGGCCTGCCCTCCTGCCATTCTGGCCAGCACTTATATTTCCTTAATCCAGCCCCCTTGCTCCTCCTGTGGCTGCCTCTGTCCAATCAGCCTGGTTGAAATTCCTATTGGCTGTTTGCTAGAACCAATCACAAAATATACACCCATTTCCTTCTGCCCTTTTATGGGAAACAAAAAGCTATATATTCTTCTATCTATAAATGACAAATAAGTAGTAATATATCTTACATGTGTCTCAACAAGGAACCTTAATTACCAGCTCACCTCGCCCTATTGCCCTCCAAAACAGATGGTTAATCTTAAATTTTTATCTTAAACAGATGTCAAGGATCATCATTGAAAGATCTCCTTCCTTTGGAGGTCTCTAAACAAAAGCTTGACAACCATATGTATGTTCTAATGATGTTTCCTGCTTGGCAGGGGGGGCTAGGCTGGTGGCTGATGGCCCCTGTGATCTCTTCCAACTATATGAAATAAGAATCTAGCATAAGGATTTAACATTTCTTAGCTTCTAATTCCTTTGCATAATTACATTTAAGCCAATATATTTAATACATAACATAGATAGCTTTTTAAAAGGAAAAGAAATCTTAAAAGGATATCAGTTTAAGAAAGAAACAACTTTAGAAAAAGACTTCCCAAAATACTCTCTTCCTTTCTGCCAGCTAGATGCTTTTCCATTGCTCTTGACCTTTGAACCTTAGGAAAATATGGCTCAAGTTTAATGGGAGGCACATGGTTTTATTTTACTATTTACCCACTCTTAATTATGTTTTTCTCTGCTTTTATCTTCTGTAATATGTAGGGTCAGTGTAACCTTGGCTGTCAGCCTGTAATTCCCTTTTTACGACTTTGAGAATTGTTTTCTGCTATAAAGGGCCCCCTTGTCTAGGAGGAAAAACATTGCCAAGGTTCTTAGGCAGCTGCTCTTCTGCCTGGCATGAAACATTTGAAGATCTTTAAGCTCATTTTAAAATACAGGCCCTGATCAAGCCTTAATAAAAATGCAGGCTATGATTAGATGCCTCAGCTCCAAATAGAGTTTTAGTTGTCCATGTTATAGGAAGCTCCTGAAGCAAAAGTTTGACTTACTGAGCAATCCTAATCACTGCCAAAGGCTGGATGATGGAGGTTAGGATGGGCTAGAACCAGTGGAAAGCTCTGCTATCTGCCTTGAAGGCCCAATTCATAGAAAGCTTTGAATGCATAGAGTTTCCTCCTGCCATTTAGGACCAAACCTGAGCATTTCAGCCTATGTTTGGGATAGCTTTGGATCCACTGGCTCCAAAGTCCCACCATTCCCTCAACACAACCCATGGTAAAATAAAAATAAAATCTGACCTGCCCTGAGTGGGTCAGAAGGGCTCTTGACTATATAAAAACATAACAAAACAGTAAACATTTTTTTAAAAAACCTTCCGTATACAGGATTGCCTTCATATGGCTAGGGGGTCGGATAACTCCATACCTATTTCTCTAATGAAAATAGGGACATCCTACCATACTCTCTAACATTTCTCCAATGAAAATAGGGATGTCCTAAGGAAAAGTGGGACATTTCAGGATCAAATCAGAAACCAGGATGGCTTCTCTAAATCAAGGACATTCCTGGAAAATAGGGATACTTGGAGGGTCTGTTATGACACTGTAAAGTGTCAGGACCTGTGATGATACTGAATGACTAAATAAATAAATAAAACCTTGGTCCTGAAATAACTTACTATTTCAGTGCAGCAAATCACTCTAGAGTAGAAGTTCTGGAAGTTGCACTTTCTTACCAAAGTAAATGGGATGTAACTGGATAAAAGATGTACAAGTAGGTCTTTATAGCTAATAAAATTAACTTCTGAGAATAAGTGAGAAATGATGAGCCATAATGTCTCTTAGCTGCTATCCAGGGGTGAGGCAGTTTACGAAACACACTTTCGTTAGGGTTCTGTGAATGTCAACATTTTATTGTACAAGTTTATTAATCTCCAGAGATCGGGTGTCTAAATTCTAGGTTTTTCTTTTTCATTCCTCTGTCGTCATGTTTGCTTGATATACTGCTCCTTTGTGGAGCATAGATTTCCCCCTTCTCAGCCATGCCAACAATTTGTTTTTACCCAAATAACTGTCCTGAGCAATGGGATTTTAAAACTGAGCCGAGTAACAACTTCCTTTTAACTTCATTCCATTTTTGCTTCGTCCACAATATAATGAGGGAGGCACTGTTAGCATGGACTTTGAATACACGAGACCCTGTTTTTCTGCTTCTGGCATCTCCAGGTAAAAAGGACACTTCCAGAGGTGGTGTTTTGCTGAGGAGGTAGCAAAACCATATCATGCCAAAACCAGCAAAGGCAACACTAGATCTCTGCAATGGGAAACACTTGCTCTGGAGCAGGGATGGTCCTCCAGAAAGTGTCCCCCAGATGTGTTTTATAGCCATTGTGCATTGTGTGTTGAGTGGTTATTGTTACCACTTTTAAAAATGTCTTATTCGGATTATGGTATTTTATTATCATTGTTGTAGGGCACCCTGTGCTCCGTCTTGAAGGAAGGGCAGGATATAAAGCCATCAAAGAAACAAATATTGGTCATGTTGAGGAAGTTGAAGTCCAATACTATCTGGAGAGCTACTGGCTCCCCAGCCCTCTTCTAGAGGCAGTTCCTGTTGTGTTTCCTGATTCAGGGCTATTTCCACTTAATGAGAGCAACAGAACATGCCTGTAGTGGTTCAGAAATGGGGGGAAATGCTCGTAGTTGACAAGTGATAATTTTGAAGAGAACTAATGAGTTTATAACAGTTCTTGCTGCTAAAAGTAGGAAGGAAAGGAACAATCACTAGCCAAAGGAAAGCATTCAGCCTCCTCAAGCTGTACCTTCCAGAGGACCTTCAGCTGCACAGGTAATATATGTTGATGGGAGCCTTTGTAAGTTGAATAAATAAATCCACCCTGAGCAGCAATCCCAATTGGGACTACTTAGCTAAGTAAAAAAGAAACACCCTGTTACCTGTATTATTAAGGGTGACCTGCACCACCTTGTTCTTACATAAACTAGTCATTTTTTAAGTTGTTCCCTGGCTACATGTCACAACACACTATGTGGTAAACCCCTGAGTCATTATGCAAACTGAATTCCAATGAAAATTAGTTCAGTATGTCAGGAAAAAACAATCCCACTCTACATTTTTCTCCATCCTTGCACATGCAGCCTACCTCACACAGAGTCAGCCAAAGAGCAACACCATCCTTTATCTACTAGAAGGACCTTCTTTCTGTTCACGCAGAAGCTTATTCAGGGGATATGTTTTCACCCATATGTGTAGCCTGTCTCCTGTAATATCTTGCTTCATTGATTGCTTCACATGTGATGTTGTCCAGGAAAACACAACACATTCCCTGTTTCCCTGGAGGCACAATCCATTAACTCACATAATTCACATTTCTTCAATGGTGCTTCTTAATGGAGCTGGCTTGATCCACTTTGCTCTTTTGTCTACAGCGTAGAGGGGACTGAATGTTTCAACAATGGGGGAGATCAAAAAATGAGCACACTTTGAGAACTGAAAGGTCACTCACAGTTGAAAGTTTATCTTATTAAGTTCAGTGAGACTTATTCCCAGGCATATGTGTATAGGATTGCAGCCTCAGACTGTAATTCTCAACACATTTACCAAACAGTAAGTCCTGTTGAGTTTAATAGGGCTTACTTTCTGAGTACAGTGGTACCTCGGTTTTCGAATGTAATCCGTGCCGGAAGACCGTTCAAGTTCTGAAACGTTTGAAAACAGAAACTCAATAGCCAACAGCTAGGCCTCAGGATCTTGCACTCAGTGGAAGCTGCATGGCATGTTTGATTTCCGAGGCATGTTCAAAAACCGAAGCATTTACTTCCGTGTTTACAACATTCGAAAACTGAAATGTTCGTCAATGGAGACGTTTGAGGTACCACTGTATAAGACTGCACTGCCAGTCTAGATGCATTTAGTCATAGTTAAGTATTATGGCAGTGACTGCATTAGGGGCAAAACTCCCCAAATGTAGTTAAATCACGTGCTGATTTTAGGTAGGAAAGGTTTTGATTGAGTAAGAACAAGTGGATGAGGTAGTAGCAGTTTTTCAAAACATTCAACTGAAAGCATGCTGAAAAATAATGCTCAGTTGCTCGTAACCTTCCAATTATGCATTGCTGTTTTTGCTGTTGTTGTTGTTTAAAAGCTTTAGTTTATTCTCTAGGTCACCCATCCCCATTCTCTTCCACAGCTGGTCCTGTCTTCCCTCCCTATGGCCTCTATCCATGGTGCGTAACAGAGCTGTATCTGTTTCTTGGCACTATTTGGGACTGTACCCCCACAGCAGTGAAGTGTATCAACAGAACAGCGAGAAAGCCAAAAAGAAACCACCGTTGTTAACTAGAACCAAGAAGCATTGTGTCATAGTTCAGAGTGTTGTTGTTGCTTTGGCAATGAAGAACTCCACTTGGTCTTTGCCAAGGCGGGTGTCAGCTGGTGAATTATAAAATTGGCAGACAAGACACAGATAAGGGGCGGGGAACACAATGACAGCTGCTACACAGAACTGTTCTTTCTGGCCTGTGAGTACAAAAATACATTGTGTAAATAAAGACAGACAGCTTCATTATGCAATTGTCTGATTCTCTGTTTCTGTTAAAGTTGTAGTATTGATTCAGTGAACTGTACCCAGAGTCATCAAGCTAATGAGTTATTGCTCTTGGGAGAGAGGGAGCATTAATAAATATAAGATCATAATTACCTTTAAAAAGCCAAAAGTTTTGGGTTTTTTGGGGTGGAAATCCAGCTTCTGTAAAGATCTGCAGCACTTTCAGTCTGATGAATGGTTATCACAATACAGTGATACCTCAGGTTACATACGCTTCAGGTTACATACGCTTCAGGTTACAGACTCCACTAACCCAGAAATATTACCTCGGGTTAAGAACTTTGCTTCAGGATGAGAACAGAAATCGTGCAGCAGTGGCACAGCGGCAGCAGGAGGCCCCATTAGCTAAAGTGGCACTTCAGGTTAAGAACAGTTTCAGGTTAAGAACAGACCTCCAGAATGAATTAAGTTCTTAACCCGAGGTACCACTGTACTTGCTCTGAAACCAAGTTTACCACCAGGGTGATGAGGCAGTAAGTGGAAACATATCTCACAGTTAGGAGGCAAGGAGGTGGAGAAGACCAGTCAGGGAAAGGTGTTTAATGTTTGCATCCATCTCTAGCTCCTGATTGGTTGGGCTGCTGATTAAGTGTGCCATCTTCTTAAATGGGGTGGGCTTTAAGTAGGGTCCAGGGCCAGCCCAAGACATTTTGGTATCTGAGGCAAATCACAAAATGTTGTCTCCCCTGCCAGGGAAGAAGGGGTGAGTGAAGATCTACACAGTGGCGTAGCGTGCGGGTGCAGGGGGGGCCGGCCGCACCGGGCGCAACATCTGGGGGGCGCACTCGCAGCTCTCTGCCCCTACCTGGCTCACTCACTCTCTCTCACTGCTGTGCGAATCCGATCCGAGCCGCCGGGTCGCCGCCCACTGTGGAGGGGGGGTGCCAGGCGTGCGGGTTAGGGGGTGCAAATTACTTGCCTTGCCCCGGGTGCTGACAACCCACGCTACGCCACTGGATCTACATCAGGAACAAAGGGGTGGAAAATAAAGATCTACATTGGGAACAAGGGGAGGGTGAAGAACTACATCAGGAACAAGACAGGGAAATCAAATCAACTTTACTCCAGAGCTGAAGAGGGACTCAAAGGGCATTGCAGAGCAGGGGAAGGGACCTGCTCTGAATCATGCTGGGTGAGTACAGAGCCCAGGAGACCACAGAAGGCAGCCTTTGCCATTTCCTCCCTAGGAGACCAGCAGTGCCTCCTATTTGCCAAGAGACTGCTGCAGAGGCAGTGGGGGGTGTTGCTGAGGAGGAGGCAGCAGATGCAGCCTCCAAGGACCACACCACAGCTGTTGCTGCCACTGTGGATCCTACCAGCTGAGGCAGTTGCCTCACCTTGCTTCATGGATGGGTCCACCCTGGCAGGGCCTCAGCATAAATTGAGGACTCACTGCTGTGGATGACTAGACCAGCATCATGGCCAAATCCCACAATCCAATACAGAGCGATGCATGTTTTAGCCCATTAGTTTCAATTAGGTTGAGCGTGCTTAATTCCCTGATCTGCTATGGCCATTTGGAGTTTAGCCATTGATGTCCATAGGAGTAAGAATGATACAATAATAATGATAATGGCGCACACGCACACACACACACACACAAACATGTTGAGTGTGACCTAGACAAAATTAAGCTGAAGTCTTACATAATTCTGCCAAAGTAAAGCTAAATTCCATTTATTCTGGACAGGAGTTGCCTAACTGTCCCATTGAAATCAGTGGGACAAAAAGGCCTAGTTTGTTTAGGCTTTTAAGGAAAGAAGCAGCACAATTTCTTTCAGGGAGCTAGGATTGCTACAGATCTATTTTTCTCATCTCGCTTCTAATTAACTCTGCACAGTCAAACATTTCAGCTCTTAAAAAGGCAGCATTTAATGAGGCTTATAAACGACCCTTTTCTGTGTGCTTTAGCACCTGACATTACTGAACATGCTAACTAAGCATAACTGAGAGGAAAGTGAGTTTGCTATGATGGTCCCTTGGGCGAAAGGCAGAACAAAACCACTTAGCTGACAGCAAAAGGAAAGGAAATCAGCCAAGACCACGATGAGCTGGATCCAGAAGTTCCATGAGTTCAGAATAACCAGCACAAGGGGCCTGTGGGGAGGAGTGTGGTCTGGACTTGTCTGGGAACTTTGTGGGGATAGGGAGGCTTTAGCCCTTTGGTTTTCCCGCTCCCCCCCCTCTCTCACACACACACATGCAGTGCCCCCACAACTAGAATTTACTCCAGCTGGAGAAAACCAAGTATCAGGAAGTGGGTGATGATGCCATGGAAAAGCTCTGCACAACCTGTTTCACCCATGTGGATGGAAATGTTTTCCTAAGTGTGTACACACTCACAAATGAGTAGCTGTCATGTGGCCTTAAGATTATCCATAGGGTCTTACATAAGCTCCCTCTGCACTTGCCCTACCTTGCTTGACCCATGTGGTTACATGATGGAAAGGCATTTTTCACAAACAGATCATAACTAAATCATAAGCTGGAAATTAAAATGAGGCTCCAGTCCTAACCCTGCTTACTTGAAATATGACTCCATCAAAATCAATGTGCTTCAGAGAAAAATGAATCAGAATTTATTAGAGGGTGAATTCTATGCAGTGATGTGATCAAGCAAGAACAGAGGGGCATGGCGGTGCTTAAAACCAAAACATTTGGGTGTTAAAAAAAAGTTCTGAACATTTCCGCCTTCCGACATCATGAAGGAGATACGTGGACTAACTTATAAGGCTGTAAACAGTTGCTGAATTTTGTATGATTAGATTTTAGCAGAATGCCAGTATCCATTCCTATTTATCTGTGGTATAAGCAAAATAAGCAGTAAAGTTCCAGAAGCAAATGCCAGTAATGGTATTTATTTGGTGTCATCTTTCATGCTTAAGTAGTTGTATGGCTCCCTTGTGGAACTGCAATCCTTTATGAAGCAATAGATCACATTCCTGGTCCTGAAATCACATTTAATAGTTTCTTCAAAGCCATTTGGAAAGCACCATAAAATCCTGCCATTAATGTCCCCTTCATTTCCTTCATTAAAACAAACTGTTTAACAAACCAAAAGGGGAAAAAAAACCACCTCTCTCTCTCATTGAGCATAAAGGTTCCCAGTCCTATGCATGAGCACACTGAGGCTGCGAGCTGAGAAAAAATTATTCCCAAATAAAGCTTTGGGTTTGCTTTTGTAAAAAGATGATCCATTCAGCTGCCAACAATAAAATTAGTACTGGGGCCTTAGAATGACCTTTGCCTCTGCCGCAAACTGAGATAGATGATAAACATTGATTGGCTATGCTCTAGTGTCCCATTACTCGAAGCCTATTGCTTTAAATAAGACTTTAAAGTGTACAAGAAGAATGTAGGTTAGCATTCTTTGTTAATGTAGTCAGAAGGTTCATAGAGTTGATTAAATTATAGATTTGGAAATCAGCATTCTTTTAATTTATTCATTTATTGCAACATACATCTGTATTCTGCAAAAGGTGCTTGGTGACTTCCATGTGATCATCTATGGAAGGGGGGGTTGCCAGTGGGCTTTGAATTGAAAATGGATTGTGCAGAGGTGCCAACTGGAGGAAAGGGCACAGGTCTCTGAGCTACAGCATTTCCCTAAGTGAACTGGTTAGCAATGCATTTTCTTTTTTTTTTTCCTTTCTGTCTTTGAAATTCATCTTAAGTCAGGGATGGGGAATGTGTGGCCCTCCAGTTGTTGAATGGGGGCAGAGACCACAGGTTGGAATCCAACAACATCTGGAGGGCCATAGGTTCCTTACCCATGTATGAATTCAACTGGAATTAAAAAATTTCTGGGCATGAAAAAAATTATTCAGGAACACTTTTCTTACTCATCTTTCATTATGACCAAGGCTTGGATACTATTGCTAGAATGTCAATGCTACCTGAGAAGTAAACAAGGGAATACTGAACCCCCATTTTAGTCCAACCCCTTGCAATGCAGGAATCTCAACTAAAGCATCCTCAACAGATGACCAACCTCTACTTAAAAACCTCCAAGGATGGAGAGTCTGCCATCTTCCAAGGGAGTCCATTCCATTGTCGAACAGCTCTTACTGTCAGAATGATTCTTTTAAAAAAGGAGATTTATTTTTTATCATTATTTTTAAGGTGAAGATACTGGGGAAATAATGGTTTCTGAATTTCCTCAAGAGTATTCATTCCAAACAGGAGTACTTCTCTTAGAGGCTGGGAACACACTGCCCATAACTTCCCACCTCCCACGGAACTAAATCAAGTTATCAGGTCGGAGGAGAAGATTAGAGGTATAACACTAGGAAGAGTCATATATAAAATAAGATCATTTGTGAATGATTTGGTTGTAATGGTAGAAGAACCAATTGGAAGTATAAGCAAGTTGCTGAGAAAGATGGAGGAATTTGGCAAGGTGGCAGGATTTAGAATAAATAAAGAAAAAACTAAGCTGATGGTTAAGAATTTGGATGAACAGAGCAAAAAGAAATTGGAGCAAGAAATACGATTACAAATTGTACAAAAAGCAAAATATCTAGGGATAAATTTGACAATGAAGAATATAAATTTGTTTGAAGATAATTATAATAAGACCTGGAAAGAATTAAAAAAATCAATTAGAGATTTGGCAAAGCTAAAGTTATCAATATGGGGGCGAATTTCGGTGATTAAAAGGAATATCCTGCCAAAGTTAATGTTTCTTTTTCAAATGCTACCGATAATAGGCAAAGTTGATTGCTTTGAGAAATGGAGAAGATTCATATGGCAAAAGAAGAAGCCACGGATAAAATTTAAGTTATTAACGGATAAAATTCAAAGAGGAGTTGGTATCCCGGACCTGAGATTGTATTATGAAGTAGCTTGCTTTGAATGGATTAAAGATTGGATTACAGTGGTACCTCGGATTACATACGCTTCAAGTTACAGACTCCGCTAACCCAGAAATAGTGCTTCAGGTTAAGAACTTTGCTTCAGGATAAGAACAGAAATCAGGTTCCGGCGGTGCGGCGGCAGCAGGAGGCCCCATTAGCTAAAGTGGTGCCTCAGGTTAAGAACAGTTTCAGGTTAAGAACAGACCTCCAGAACGAATTAAGTACTTAACCCGAGGTACCACTGTACTCTAAATAATTTAGAAATCTTAGATCTGGAAGGTTGGAATAACTGCTACGGATGGCACACATACTTAGTGTACAAGAAAGTGACTGTGCATAAAGATTTCCTGAATCATATAATCAGGAAGTCATTATACAAAATATGGACAAAATATAGATGGCTCCTCGAACCAAAGAAACCTCGGTGGGTGTCACCCATGGAGGTCATGGCAGTGGACAAAAAGGAACACAGAAACAGTATGGCCCATGTACCAACAATTAACAGAAGGAGATGGTGATATAAGATTAAAACTCTATGAGGAGATTAGCAGTTATTGGAATAGCTGGTTACAATATCATCATATAGTACACAGATTTAATCAGGATAAAAAGAAAGGTATGGAGCAAAAAGTGTCAGAACTACAAAGTGAATTAATACAACCTAAAAAGAAGACCATCTCAGATGAAGATGATGGATTTTTCGGAGCTAGTCAACCTAACCGGAAAAGTCCGCGACCAGAAGGGGGAGGAGTACCAGGAAGAATGGACAAAATTTAATGATTATTTAGTTAAATTTGTTAAGTTAAATTAATTGGAAAAGGGCTTGCAGGTATTAGATTAGTTTAGGATTGTATATGAGTTAAGTGTTGAATTAATATGTTTAATTTCAAATTGAAAAGATATAAGGATGTTAAACGATTAAGTTAATTTATAAGAACTCTGATTTGGAAAACCGTTAAAAGGATATACATTGAAATTCAACCAAGGGGAAGCGAGGAAGTCGCTTAACAATGTTAATAAGTATAACTTTTATAAGGTTATGATTTTTGTTTGTTTGCTTGTTTGTTTGTTTATAATTTTGTGAAAATTAATAAAAAAAAATGGGGGGGGGAGAAGACCATCTCTGGGATGTACAATCTGCTGTTAGAGTGGGAACTGAAGGATGAAACAATCAAAGAAGTAATGATAAAGTGGGCAAAGGACTTTGGCCATACAATTCAACTGGAAAGCTGGGAAAGGTTGTGGAAGGTTGATATGAACTTCACGGCCTGTTACATGATAAAAGAGAACATGATGAAGATGTTTTACCGTTGGTATCTCACCCCGGAAAAACTGGCTAAGATTTATAAAAAGCAATCAAATCTATGCTGGAGATGCAAGAGGGAGGTGGGAACTTTTTACCATACATGGTGGGGATGTAAAATAGTAAAACGATTCTGAAATGAGGTATATGAGGAGCTGAAAAAATTATTTAAGATTTCGTTTACCAAAAAGCTAGAGGCTTTTTTGTTAGGCCTAATATCTAATGACATCCCCAGAGATAAGAAAAATGTATTCCTTTATGGAACTGCAGCGGCCAGAATACTGATCGCAAAGAATTGGAAGGGGGAGAAAATCCCATCATTATGAGACTGGCCAAACAAACTCTACAAGTTTGCAGAAATGGCAAAATTGACAGCAATTATTAGAGGCCGCTCAAATCAGAGAATAATCAAAGAGTGGGATGGTGTGAAGGAATACACGAAAAAATATTGTTCCGGAATTGAAAAATTAATAGATAATGGGTAAAACGTGCAGGGGTAAGCAAGAAAAGAATAATAGAATTAACTGAATAATTATTTAACTATAACAATACAACAAGATGGAAGAAGTAAAATACTGAGATCACACATGGGTGAAGGGGAGTGAGAGGATGTGGGAATTTATAATATTATTTATAAATTTTCTAACTGTGTTGTATTTGCATATAGCAAAAGGAAGCCTAGAGTAATGTATATTTTAATTTAGGTAATCTATGTAATAGGCTTAGAAAACGAATATGGATTTTGAATTTGATGCTTGTACTTTGTTTCTTTTTCTTTTTGAAATAAAATAAAATAAAATAAAATAATAAAATAAAATAAAATAAAATAAAATAAAATAAAATAAAATAAAATAAAATAAAATAAAATAAAATAAAATAAAATAAAATACTTCCTGCCTCCCACTTGTCCGTGGCTATTAGCTGTGGTAGCGAAATTGAATCTTCATACTGTATTCAGGGGCAGCAGCACATCACTCAATGCTACTTGCTTGGAGGGAGAGAAATAAATACATTTAAATATATTTATCTATAATTGTTCAACTCTTTCGAAATAAACTGCACAGGGCTAATCAACATCCACAAGGAAAAATTATATAATTTATATACAATTACGTAAAGGCAACTAAGCATTAACACATTTAAATAACTTGTTGAGCTACTCCCCTAACAATTATATTTGGTGTACAGTGTTTGCTGAATTTTTCTATGTGTTTATTTCTATATTTTTACATAACACACTACACACATCTTCAGGGTATGCCCAAGTTGCACAATCAGCCTCACAGTGGCCAATTCTCTTCTTAGGTCAGCATTTGACTTTACTGATTTTCTCTGAATATGAGGTATTTTTAATGGAGGGGTGTATGAATTCAGAGGGTTCATGTTTCCTATAAACCATCTGGCCCTGCTTGAATCTGAATATGATCACTAGCACTCTGTTTTAAAAGCCTATGTTGATTTGTCTGAAGGGTGTGACCTATTTCTGGTTTGGGTCCTGTTGATGGAGGGAATATTAGATTTCAGAAGAGAGGGTGTTCCCTATATATTTCAAATATTAAGAGTTCAGCAAGCATCATGTGTAAGCATGAAAAAAATTGGGAGAATATTTTTATTCTGTGTTTTTAAAAGCGTAAACCCTGGGATAGATGGGTGTTCCTCACTGAAGCTTGGAACAGAATGAAATCAAACATTCAGATGGATTGACACAGTAGATTTTGTTGTCTATGGCACTGATAGGCTGTTATTTCACATATTTTGGCTTCAGCAAAAGAACACATAATGGCCGCTTATTCATCTAGTGCAAGGGAACAGGTAGAGTTACAGAGCTATTTAGAAGAAGTGAATTTCCTAAAATATGGCAATCATATGTGGTGTAGAGCTTTTGAAACAATAAATCATGTAGTGTTTTAAAAACACAATAAAGTCAACAGATTGAATCCATTTCTTACCATTCCCTAGCTTTGTACAATTGTTTTGCATAAAGGTTTAAATCAAGAGTGACGACTTGATAAAGAGGGGGACTTATTCATGCTTGTGTATTCTATACAAATAGAATGAAGGCCACAAATTCAACATGAATATTTTGGCTTCTTTAATTTATTTAAGATATTGGAGTAAGGTTTACTACTTCGCCTTTTCTTCTCCCACAAGGCAGTGGGTAAAGATTGTTTCTCAGGGTTTAATCCTGAAGCCTTTCTCGTGCAAAGCAGTGGATGTTTAGGATCAGAGTTTTCCTTCTCCTAGAGGGGTTGATTGAGTCCCACCTGCCCCTTACTTCCCTCTACAGCTCATACAAAAACCACCTTCCTGACTGTTGGTCTTCTCCCCTTAATCCACCAGAGCCTGCCTTCACATGCAGGGGAAGTCCCTAACTCACCAAGGTTTGAGAGCCATCACCTGATTTAGCTGGCCAGTTAAAGCCATTCCTGGGGTGTGGCCACTGTTGCTTGGGGACAGCTTCTAGGAGCCACAGGTGAGAGCTGAGTGCAGGGTGGAAGCCAATAGTGGATGAACTACCCAGAAGGAGCTTGACATGTCCCCCACCAGAGGTATTGCATCTCCCCTAAACCCCATTCACCCTACACAAGTCTGGAGTGGAATCCCTAAGGCAGTTGGATGCCATCTTGTAGGCCTCCTTCTGGCAACTCCTGTAGCCATGCTGGTGCCAAATATATTGCCTTCCTTTCCTTCAGGCCATATTACTGATGCCAAGAGGGGGAGTCTAGTCATCTGGGCAGCCCTGGACCTCCATGCACACTGCCCAGGCTTGCACCCCGGAGAGGTCACTTTGGTGCTGCAAATGCAGCAGAAACAACACAAGAGGCAGTGTCCTTGTGTCCTGCCTTTTAGGGTGAAATCCTTTCAAAGCAACTAGCATGTCAAACAACAAAGCATTAAAAACATATCAATAAACTAACAACCATTAAAAAAACAAGCAGAGGAACCCGTGAAAAAGCTGGAGGGAGTGATTCTTAGCAAAACATGCTACTTGCCTACAAGGCAATTGCGTGGTGACTGGAGGGTGTACTCACCCTGTAGAGTACTGCATGAATAGGGTTGAAGGGCAAAGGGTTCAACATCTCCCCCAGCTCCCATTTCTCAGGCTCCTGAGGCTGCCTTTGGTTCCAGTTGATATAGATGGTCAATGTCAGGACTGGGATTAGCTGGTGCTGGGTATTAGAGATGGTGTTGAAAGCAAGAAGAAAGGAAGGAATAAAATATCCAAAACATCAGATTGTAATAATAATAATAATAATAATAATAATAATAATAATAATTTATTTGTACCCCGCCCATCTGGCTGGGTTTCCCCAGCCACTCTGGGCGGCTTCCACAGAAACCAAAAATACACTAAAATATCACACATTAAAAACTTCCCTGAACAGGGCTGCCTTAAGATGTCTTCTGAATGTCAGGTAGTTGTTTATCGCTTTGACATCTGATGGGAGGGCGTTCCACAGGGCGGGCGCCACTACTGAGAAGGCCCTCTGCCTGGTTCCCTGTAGCTTTGCTTCTCGCAATGAGGGAACCGCCAGAAGGCCCTCGGCGCTGGACCTCAGCGTCAGGGCAGAACGATGGGGGTGGAGACGCTCCTTCAGGTATACTGGGCCGAGACCGTTTAGGGCTTTAAAGGTCAACACCAGCACTTTGAATTGTGCTCGGAAATGTACTGGGAGCCCATGTAGGTCTTTCAAGACCGGTGTTATGTGGTCTCGGCGGCCACCCCCAGTCACCAGTCTAGCTGCCGCATTCTGGATTAGTTGTAGTTTCCGGGTCACCTTCAAAGGTAGTTCAATAGGCTGTGCAAACAAGGGGTGGGGAAACTTTGGCCGTCCAGATGTTGTTGGATGAAAACTCTCATCATCACAAGCCATTGGTTGTGCGGGCTGGGGCTGCCGGGAACTGGAGTCCAATAACACATGAAGAACGTGTCTGGTGTAAACTATAGTGTCAGCAATGCTGTGTGTGTCTATGGGGAGACTTTTCTACTGTGTAGCATTAAATTATTAGGCTATGGTTCTGTCACTGAAGACTATGGAAATATATCAATCTCCCAGGGAAAGCAATATGGTTTTTCTTTGTCTTTCTGAGTTACCAGCTAAAGTCATTTATAACTTAAATTATGCACAAGGGCCCTTTATTATCACAATTTCTTACATTACAATATGCATATAAAATTTACAGAAAGATGAAGTGTAATTGAAACATTATATCAGCATTTTCCTAATAAAGTAAGTCAGCTTAACAGTGGATATTAATTGTTTTATGGTCCTTTGGCCCTCACTGGAAGCCAGCCATAACTATTAGCTTCAGCACGGGAAGTCACATTAATCTCTGCTTTGGCCACAAATCCCTCCAGACTTTGAAACTGAGACCAGAGACTTTAAATCTGTTCTGGCACTTCTTTATCCCTGTAGCTTTCCTCAAAACAAACAACGTGCCTCACTTTGTTCTTCCCCTGGAGAAATGGTCAAAAAGGCTTTCCTCCTCAAGTGAAAAGAATATAACACCTCACCACTACCTTATTGCGTGATACCAAATTAATTCACATGGTAATATCCCAATTTATCCACTGAGAAGAGGAAAAGGACATAAACACTCACTGCTATAAAAACCATTCGCTTCTGAACTGCTTTCCCTTGCAGAAATGCAGCCAGTGAACACACAGTGGATCAATCCAGAACTGAAGGCATATTCTAAGGTGTCAGCTACCCACAAAAATAGTCAGTAAAAACCCACTCACCCTGCTCACAATTAGAGGAGTCAATGCTTGAGGTTGTTTCAGGGAGAAAAGCAGTGGAGCCAGTCCTTCATTCAGTAGAGTGAGGTAGCCACTTTGGGCAGCTGGTTTTGAGCGTCATGAAAGTTTTTTGTCATTTAATTTTATTGCTGTTACATTCCTCCCCCCCCCCACTGTAATGGAGAGAGGCACTTATGGGATTTTCTTTCCTTAGTGCCCAAATTTTGTGTGAAGTGCCCTACCTGGGTGGATGGAGCAGCCAAGTAAATTTCGTTGTCCCTGAGAGGGTGCAATGACAATAAAGATATTATTATTATTATTATTATTATTATTATTATTATTATTATTATTAATAATAATAATAACTGAATTGGCCCTGGGTGTATAATGCACCTTGAGTGATAGCGGGACCATTTGTTCTTCCACTTCAGAAAGTAAATGCCTTGGGCTAACCCCATACAAAGGTGACAAGAACACTGTTTTGTCCCTGTTTGTAAACCACTTTGGCTTTCATGGGATGACAGAGAACTCCACATTACAGGCTAGGGGAGAACGGTGGCATATCCAAAAACACACAGTGGATTGTCATATTCAGATCACACCCACTGAAACCAGTGGACATCATTTAGTCACAGCCATGACTCTCGGTGGGTCTGCACTGAATAGGACTTAGCTGGAGTTGGCCCAGTTCATTTACAGCCAGGATTGCTTTTGCATCTAGATCTAGTCCATTAACTAGAGGTTGCAAGGTAATCCTAATCCTCTTGATTCTTATAGAATACTGATGGGAAATTAACGTGAATGCTTTTTAATTCAGGTAATATAGCAGGAGCTTGGAAGAGTTTGAGTTAGAATTGTAAGAGTATTTCAGTATTATTTTCTACAGGAGGCTTAAAGGAAAAATGAGCCTAAGAGAATGATTCAGTCACTAGAAACAACAATTTCATCTAATTATAGGTTTATAATCCATATGAAAAAAATAAAATTATTTGTGAATGAATGCAACACTCTTCGCATTTGCTGATCTAGACTCCTGCAATATAAGAAACACTTAATAAAAAGATTACGCATCCCAGCTGAAAAATTATACCATAGCTCAGAGTTTCTCAAACTTTGAGTCTCCAGATGTTCTTGGACTACAACTCTCACCATCCCTGACCACTGGTACAGATAGCTAGAGATGATTGGAGTTGTAGTCCAAGAACAGCTGGAGACCCACGTTTGAGAAACATAGCCCCCAAAACATGCATTCCCAAACCTGTGTTTGCTGAGGAAAGGTGAATGCAAAGGCAGGAAGACATTTGCAAGACAGAACTGGCAGATAGAGAAAGACGTTCTTAGCCCTTTCCTCACCCAGTTATTTTTCCTCTACAGCCCCCCAGGAGACCATTGGGCTTCACTCTGATCTCAGAGCCCACACACAGAAAAACTTGAGGAAAACAGGGTCTGCAGGAGTGAATTGGTGGGTGGAAGAAGGGAAAAAGCAACCCCCAAGTTCGCCCCTGAAAATTCATGGCAGAAAGAGCTATCAATGGCTACTAGTTATGATGACTATGCTCTGCCTCTACAGTCAGAGGCACCAGTTGCTGGGAAGCACAGGAGGGGCGAATGGCCTTATGCTTGATTCCTGCCTCTGGATTTCCCATAGCCACCTGGTGGACCACTGTGGGAACAGGATGCTGGACAAGATGGGCCATTGGCCTGATCCTTCAGGCTCTTCTTATGTTCTTAAATCACCTCTTGCCTTCCCATAAGTGGGTACGGAAGCCCCAGTGATTGCCTCTGAATCTATGCCAGGGGTTAGCAACCTTTTTCAGCTGTGGGCCGGTCCACCGTCCCTCAGACTATGTGGTGGGCTGGACTATATTTTTTTGGGGGGGGGGGGAATGGATAAATTCCTATGCCCCACAAATAACCCAGAGATGCATTTTTAATAAAAGCACACAGTCTACTCATGTAAAAACACCAGGCAGGCCCCACAAATAACCCAGAGGTGCATTTTAAATAAAAGGACACATTCTACTCATGTAAAAACACGCTGATTCCCAGACCGTCCACAGGCCAGATTGAGAAGGCAATTAGGCTGCATTCGGCCCCCGGGCCTTAGGTTGCCTACCCCTGAGTATGCTCTCAGTGTGTTGGTTCTTTAGTATAACTGTGTTGCCTCTTATTAAAAGAGAATGTGTCAAAAACTAAGTAACCCATAAATTGTGTCCTCCCCCCCCCCATTTCTTTTTATATCTTGCCTTAGAAAAATGGTTGTTTTAAAGCTTAGGTGCATAAGTACTTCTTTGTGCTCCAGTGAGTCTTTTCTGTTCTAGTTAAGTAGCTGCAGGAAGGTACTGACATCTTCACGGAGGAGGTCAGCAAGCATCACAAATACACCTAACTCAATAAGGAGGTGATTGGGCAGCTGCTGGAATACAAGGCATTTTCTCAAGCCCAGGAAGCACATAGAATAATGAGGGTCACAGTCTAATCAAGGAGCTCTCCCATGGCGTACACATGTGTGTGTATGGCACGGTGAACAAAGTCCTGAAACAGACCCTTGACAGATGAGACACCTGAAAGCACCTTCAGTGGATATGTGAAATTCTCAGGGCTTTGCCTGCTGTGCAGCAGGGTTGAATGCCATGCTTTTGTGACACAGTGAGATCAGGGCAGACAAAGGCAGGAAATGGTGTCTGAATGATGCAGCAATAATTTGTGCAGTGTTGGCTCTGGCCAGGGGTTGGATTCCATTTGACCTCCACTTCAGGCAGCAAAATGTCTTGGCCCAGCATTGGAAATTATGGTGTGTATTTGCTTCATGAAGAAAAAAGATATATCCTGGGAAGGGGTAGATCATATTCAGGAAGTCCCCAAACCCTGCATGACCTTGTTCATGATGCATAATGTACAATGTCTCTGTTCTGACTTAGAGATTTATGAACATGCTCAATGTGTTCCAACATTCATTAGCACTTTCATCTGGTGTTGGTATATTTTGCACAGGTCTTTCTTCCACTTCATCATCTGCTGATGTGGAGACATTCCTATTATTTTACATATATAGCCTAGGACACGATGCACATGTGTATTGGCCATCAGCAAATATTTACAAATTAATTACCTTCCCTGGGTATTCCCTTTCAAAGTTAATGAATTCCCAGACAGCCCTGTTAGTCTTTTGCGCAAAACAAACCAAATGTCTTGTGGTACCTTAAAGACAAAGCTAATTAAATAGTTAATCGTCCATCTACTCAGAAGCAACTCCTACTGAATTCAGTTGGGCTTCCTGCCACATAAATGGGGATAGGATTGCAGCCTTGCTATCTTGATTTTGCAATTCAGTATAGAATCATAGGATCATAAAATTGTAGAGTCAGAAGTGACCGGAGGGTCATTCAGTCCAACCGCTGCAATGCAGAAATCATTTCTCACTTCCTTTCTCGGGCATCAGGGAAGGGCAGTTTGGCACCCTTTTGATATTTTGAGCTTTTTGTCCTGTGTTATATAAATTCCTGTGAGCATATTAAACATTTTACAGGCACTCTAATACTATTTATGTAAGTTTCTTTTTTGTAATGCCACAGTTTGTTTCAGCAATATATATTTTAGACAGAAAATGAGCATGTGTGTGCACCTGCTGAAACATAATCCTCAAGATAATTTCTTGAGGATTAGTAGTAAACATGATTTTGCGTTTGGCAGCCTGAGATACTTAGACTTTATCAGAGCAGCACAGATAAGGTCCACAGGTAACAGAAGAGACCATTTCTTTCCATGTGAAAAGAACAATAATGAATAACACATTCCATTGTTCCATCCACCCAACGCTCTGAATTAGGATTAGTGCTTTTTAACTTGCTCACAAAGAATCTGGAGTCAGAGCTGAGCAGTAAAATGACCAAGTTTGCTAACATCAAAAGAGATGAAGAGGAACTACAAAATAATATCTCCAAACTGGGTGCCTGGGCATTTTAAAGTGGGGATGTGGGGGTTGCAAAGTCAGTTCAATGTAAGCAAGCATATAGTGATGCATGTTGGAACAACAACAAAAAGTCACATCACATATAGAATATATATGACCTTACTTATACTGTGAACAGTCCTAGTCTCTGCACTTCAAATTCATGAAGGGTAAGGCTATAAATGGCTACTAGTCATGATCATTATATGGTCACCAGCATCAGAGGCAAAGTTGCCCTGTATACCAGTTGCTGTTGCGCTCATTCGGTGTAGCTAGGTGTATCTGTTTGTGTAAGGGAAATTGTTTGGGACGGGTCCTGCCATCAATGGTGTAGAAAATAAGGGCAGTTTGATTTAGGGGTGGGGGTGGGAAATGGCTTGGATAATTTCTGAGTTAATCCAGTTTGGAGCTGGAGAGCTCGTCCATCACTACCTGTTTCTTTGGCAGTAGGAACAGTGGTTTGTGAGAGTAGGAGAAAATACCAATTATTCTCAGTGTAGAATTTTTTTCTGGTGTTCCGAAACTGAACTGTAATTGTTCTTACTGGTTTCTTAAAGGTCAAGCAGTCACTTAGATGGAAAACTTGATTTTTACCTCCTGCATCATTTTTTTTTGGGGGGGGGGGTATTTGTTTTTGTTTTTCAAAAATCACTACTTATTGGTCTCCCAGGGAATAACAGTTTAGATTTTATTCAGCCTAAGCACATAAAAATAACACAATCCACAAGCATTATTTGGATGTCTTTTAATACCACATATATAATATGCAGTGGTGTGCAGACCAGTCTGCCATACCACTCTGTGTACAGCTTCAATCAATTCAGGGACTGTGGTATTTGCAACAATCTGAACCAACAGGTCAGCACTCTAAAGGTTTTTGAGAATTTTTTACTCAGAGATCAAATTCATGGAGTTCAAGCTGTTCAACACAAGAAACCTTTTTACCTTTCAGCTTGGCCTGTTTCTGAAAACTGGCATGATATGCGGTTGGAGCACTTTCTGCAAAGATTGACTGCTGTAATTCTAGTGTAATTACCCAACAGTATGACTGATAAAAGGTAGTTTCAATTTCCAGCCTTATAAAACAAAACACATTTTAAATTCCCCACATAAGTCTTGGAAAGGGTGGACTTCTTAGACAAACATTTCCTATTTTATGGAGATTACTCTCTCTCTCTCTCTCTCTCTCTGCATGTGTGTGTGAGTATATCAGTGTGCACACATACATATATAAACTTCATAATGGGATACATGTGGAATCAGCCCCAGATATAAAGCTAACCACTTTGTTTTATACTTTCAAAGAGAAAGCCTCCTACTTTTCTCTTCAAGCATTCCTCTTTGCAACCTCAGATATTTTGCACAATGCACTGTTCTAACTTCAATAGTTTATAAAGTGCTTCCTCCATTATTTTCTTTAGACCGAAACAAATCACAGACAAGGGTTTGCACAATGCCTTCTTCTAGAAATATCCATTCCTCTTTTTTTTATACGTTTCAACATCAGTCCATAGTTCTGTGCAACTCAAAGACTCACTCACCATACTGTGAATACTGTACTTCCTGTTCTTATTTTGCTTCCCATCTGACATTGTATCAGATAGGCTGGCGTTACACATAGTACCCTGACAGCCAGATTCTGTGGCCCCAAAAAGCAGTGAAATAACAGGGCACCAAGTGTGGGTTAAAAATCAAGCCATTCTTTATCATTTGCAACAGGAAAAGTAGGGTTAGAATGGCAGTAGGACAAGAATCAGTTTCTCATTCCACTCAGCCCTTGCTGATATAGTAGAATCCATTGGGGGTTGAGGAGTGCCAAGCTACTTCCATAGGAGTCACCCAGCATTGAAACCCCAATGTGGTGCAAACCGAGTATTCTAGGTCTCACTAAGTGACCAGGATGAGGTTTCCAGCTAGGGAGAGACCCCAACCCAAGCTTCGAGCATGCCATAGCTAATTCTCCCTTCAGACTACTTATGGGGGTCCCCTTCACTATGTTGATCCTGCCCAATGCTATTTACACCCCTATACTTAACAAATACTACTAAATGCCTAACAAAAGTAGGCCATAATTTCACTGAGGGAAAGGTGAAAACAACCAAGGGCCAATTAAGGGGGTTTTTTTGGGGGGGGACATTTCTGGTGTCAGCAACCAGCAACATAGCTGTCAACTTTTCCCTTTGCTTGCAAGGATTCCTATTCGGAATAAGGGAAATTCCCTTTGAAAAAGGGAAAGGTTGACAGCTATGACCAGTAACCCAAATAGTTCAATGGAGGCTCTAACCCAAGGACAGAAGGATGGGAAGCGTGTGCGGCAAAATGGTCCTGAAGTCTTAAGGGTGAAGCTTCCCCGCCTTTTGCAAGACCATTTTACAAGACTCTCCCACTGTATCTTGTAAAAACCCGATGTGAAGGTGGAACTCTACAACCCATCAACACTTTCCAGGCCACATGTTGACAGGCAAAGTCACCCCGTGCCGAGTTGGGATTGGACTAGATGACCCTTATGATTCCTTCCAACTCTACGGTTCTATGATTCTATGTGAATGGAAACACAGTCATCCTCAGAGATCAGATCCAGGAGCAGAACAGGTGACAATGTCCAGGCCAGGAGGGCCCTGAGTAGCTCCTGTCCTGCTGCCCAGCTTTTCTGTTGGGTTGATGGCTGTTAAGAATCTTCACAGAAAGGGGCCTGGTGGAATTCCCCCATTCTCTGCAGTGTTCATTGCATCTGGAAGAGAAAAATAACATTTAGAGTCCACGCAAACACACCCCACAATAGATTTGTTAAACGAGAACCTTTGCTGCACGAGAACCTTTGCTGCTCTTGCTGCAAGACACAGACCAAGGCGGCTACCCCTGTGTACATTGCTACAATTGAAAAGAAAAGACATTGTTCAAATCAACTCTTCAATGAAGTTACAGTTCTATGATTTCTTTGTGCATGTGGAGCCTTCTGGGTAGTCATAGAGCTCTTCTACAGTGGCTTTCCTATTCTCATCAAGGAAAGAAGCAGGCATTCCTTTGCGCATGCAGAGCTTCCCTTTCATTGAAGGGAGCAGGAAACTCCATCCGTGCAGGAATCCCGTTTGTTCACAGGCACTCACAGAGGGTGGCCAGGTCAATGCATTTGGCACCAAACGTCCTTAGCAAATGTTCAGCAGTGACCAACAGCCTCTATCCCGATGACACTTTTAATGGCAGCTTGTATCTCAACCAAAGTGCAGTTGCTTCACATCTGCTTTGGAATCTAGAGGGAAGTATGAAAAACACACAGAAAGATACAGGTCAGGGCTGTGAAAACAGGCCATATTTGTTTCTCTTGAAACAAAAAATGTGGACATTTCCTTTACTGATGAGCGTCGATAAGGAACTCTAGGTGCATTAGCAGAGTTCCATATGAAATTAATCTTTCTTTTTCATGAGGTCATACAAAATAGTATGTGCTCCACATTGTTAATAGCTGTTTAATAGCTCTTAAAAATGGGTTTATTTTTGTAGAAACAATACATTACAGATCATTGTCACTATTGCCTTTCCTCATGTTTGGTTATGATCCAATTAGAATTAATGCTAGAGCTGACACAGCAACTCCAGAGAATATCATTTGCAAACGCCTGCATTTTTGTCATCAAACACTGGTTAGTTCTCCATGTGGTTAAATATTAAAATTATTGAAAGCTTTGTGCCCAGGATTGTTGGGAATTTCAAGAAACCCCCAAATCAGTGCAGTTTTGAAATTCATCCCTCAAAGTCAACACTCCTCATGTCCCCTTTTAGGTAGGGGACATGAGGCATGGGGGTTTGAACCTGTGACTTTCGGAGCCATGGCCTTTTCTCCTTTGCTCTGCCACATGCGGAAGGTGGCCATGGGATGCTGACATCATGGACTGAACTCAGTGAGAATTGGCTTTATGTACAGAAAGGCATATCCTGACAGTAAGGTCAGAAGTTACCATTTGTATTATCGTGACTGCTTCACCATGTGGAAGTCAGCATAGATTGAGAATGGTAGTTTCCGGGCACTGGATGGAATGCCTGTGTTATGAACATGGTGGGGGGAGGCTTCTTCTATTACCTTTGGACTGCCCATAAATTGGGTTCCACAATTAAGCCTGGTTTCCTGCACCTCTACAGCTATAAAGAACTTTCTTACATGTCCTTTGCAGGAATCTATTACCACTTTATTATAACACTTCCTCACTTAACATTTTTGTCTGGCTCTCAGAGGGAGAATTGACTTACCCTTCTCACTCGATCTGTAAGCTCAAAGTGATCTGCAAATGCAGCACAGATTTATAGTTGATCTTTTATACATCATTGCCATATGATTTCTGGAAATGGTGCATGCCTGATATGTTGCTTTTTCTATATTGAACTCTCGTTCATGCAATTCATCAATAGTGATGTAATTATATGATTGTGGCAATGATGAAAGATAAACTCCCCAAGACTCACAGGAAAGTTTGTAATAGTTATATTTGTGGATCAGTTAAAGGAAATGTAAGAGACAAACAAAACTCAGGAGAATAAATTAATTAAACACTGTTAACCATTTTAATTTCTTTTCAATGTGTTATTTCAAAAGGGTAATCTTGAGTTTACATTTCCAAGACTATTAAAACACATAAAAATGCTGTGCAGTCTTTCCCAGAAGTAAAGGCTAGCCGTATAATATATGATCGTATTCTTTTCTTGCCCAGAAATTATATTCCTGCAGGGCATAATTCATTAATAAATGCTTTTTAATGGCCACTTCTTCATTTGAAGAAATTAAATAATAAGAGGTAGAACAAAAATCATCTCTTGAAATCTCTTCATAAAATGTGTGGGTTACTTACTATTCAGATAGCTTCCCTGTTTTACTGTTGAGCTGGGCCCATAGAATAAAGAGCACAGAATGAATATGATTCAGTGCTCTGGTGCGCATAGACTTGTATGAGCACCAAAACTTCCATGTTCTTTCCTGTATGTAGAAAAGAGCTTTGTGCATTCAACTAGACTTTCTCCTACACATGCTTCCGCACATGTGAGGTCTTTTGATTCAGCTTTCAACCACGAATAAATTATTACTCTTATTTAACCACGCACACAGAAATGAAGATTTTAGTCAAACACGAAGAATTGACTCCAGTGGTGCCCTTCCATTCAGAGAAGGCCTTTTAGTGAGGAGTAGCAGTTTTCACCCCTAAAACATTATTGGGAAACCCTCTAAACAGTGAAGGTGTTGCAGAGGGCTTCAGGGTAAAATGGGGAATTAGTGAAGATCACCTTCCCTTCCCTTAGCATAAAAAGCCTTTGATTGTAACAGGGAATGAATATCATGCTTGGGTTTGTTTAAGCTACCAAGTAAAACCTAAGAACTTAAGCCAGACATGGGGAACCCAGTTAGGCCCACCGTTGTCCTAACTTGACATACAAGGCCATTTCCCCTCAGCTGTGCCCATCTGCCACACACCTAAATACATACATACCCTCCAACATTTCTCTGATGAAAATAGGGGTGTCCTAAGAAAAAGCAGGACATTTTAAGATCAAATCAGAAACTCGGATGGCTTCTGTAAATCTGGGACACCCCTGGAAAATAGGGACACTTGGAGGGTCTGCACATACAATACAAGGTGTGGGGCAGTTCATGACATGGCCTCAGAGGACCACTTAGGAGCCTTCAGGTGCACCACAAATTGTTCCTCTGCAAGTAGAGATGGAACTGATCTCTGCCATTGGTCCCGAATGCAAGCCTGCTTTTGGCAGGAAGAGTTGCAGCTGCAGTTTGAATTCAAGCTGGACCTGCAAAGAAAGAAACAAAAATCCAGAGCGAACTTAAAGACACTCTTAATTCTCTTTGAAGTTGAACTGCCTGGACATCATATGATGTCAGGAGACAGACAGATGGATGTCCCATACCCAGCAATCAGAAGTGGCCCAAAGAGGATGGATCTAGCCCAACAGACAGATCCAGTTCCCCAACCCTTGCTTAAGTGTGTGATATAATGGGACAGGTTGAGATCTTGAAGAGAGCTATAAAGGGGGAAGTGGGTAACGCCCATAGGAAATTTGTCATTCAGAATAGTTGTGCATCTCATTCTGTAAAGTCAACATAGTAGCAACATCCTGCTAGCAATGGACAACATCACATTTTTTCTAAACAGGAATTTAAGTGAAAGGATGAAGAAAACTGTGCTATATAACATAGCTTTTATTACTTCAGTGTTACTCTCAGTAGAATCATAGAATCATAGAGTTGGAAGAGACCACAAGGGCCATCGAGTCCAACCCCCTGCCAATCAGGAAACACCATCAGAGCACTCCTGACATATGGTTGTCAAGCCTCTGCTTAAAGACCTCCAAAGAAGGAGACTCCACCACACTCCTTGGCAGCAAATTCCACTGTCGAACAGCTCTTACTGTCAGGAAGTATTGGAGCTTGGAGTATTCAATTCAGGTGTTTTTTGTTGTTGTTTTTCAGAACCAGGATTCAACAACAGAATTTGTTATGGGTTAATCATTAATTACCTTTGGGAGAAGGGGCAGCTTCTAAATTTAACAAAAGAGTTACAGTGCAATCCTATATATGCTTACTCTGGAATAAGTCTCACTGAATGCAGTGGGACTTCACTGGTATGTATAGGAGTACAGTCTAAATAAATTAAACTCAGCCCCATATTGTTTAGAGGAACAAGCATTCGAAAAAGATTTATTTCAGTAATCATTTAGGATGAGACCAAGATGAGTGATTTCATGAATATGGACTTTGCTAGTACATTGTCTTCTGCTATTTTGTCTGAAATGAATGCACATTGTTGACTCAATAGGAACAGCACCAGAATTAGATTTAAGGTTCAAATCTTCCATTGGTGTAGACTTATTTAATAGCATGTATTTCAGTGGTGCTTGTTTAACATCATATCTTGAAGAACTAAAACCTCAGCAGAGCTGGTGATGATTGCAATAGACAATGATGGAAATATATTTTGATTGCAGCCATTGTTACTTAAGTATATGAAACATCTGCAGCAGTTTCATAGGATAAAGACTATCAAAGTCACTCACTTTTTAAAGTTAACTTGTGATCACTACTGTATATTAAATGAACAATTTGAGAAAGAGAGAGAAAGAGAGCACTATAATGACCTAAAATGATTGTCTCTTCATAATACAGCATGAGAAGTAAAGTTTTATGAAAGAATGTATATTTAAAACAATTTAGGGAAACTTGAGATAAGTATATATTAACTCAAATGACTCTTCATTTCTATAATACAAAGTAGAGGGAGTAATTCAGTGTTGCACTTAGGCAATTGTTCTGTCAGGACAAGCATTTTGGCTTGCCAGACCAAACAATCCCTCCCCCCCTCCCCCCAGGAGTTCTCCTGATGCGCTGAGAGCCAACTTTGGGGACATGGCAGGAAGAGGGGAGGTAATACAGATGATTACACATGGCATGATGGGTAATGTGGTTTCTGGTGAGATGATATTACAATTTTGAAAGGATTCTGTTTAACTAAAGGCAGCAACACAGATCTACCTTACAGAGTTGTAGATGAGGTAATTTATATGAATCCACTTTCAATAGTCCCGATTCATTTCAACTATCCACGTTCTCTGAGGTGAAACTACTCAACAGAGAGCAACTTCCGGCGGAACGCGAGCTCGTAGCAGGAGGGGATTTGCCGCGAGGAAAAATCCCGAGCTATTTCAGGGAGAGAAAGGGGTGCCTAAGGGCATAGAGGCCCCCCAAACTACCTCTGGAGGGTGTCCAGAAGGCGAGGATCCCAGCAAGACCAACAGCGGCTCGCCCGGCCGTCAGGTAACTTCAAAAAGAAGCGAAGAGTATGGCGGAGCTGAGCAGCAGGTCATGGGAAGCCATTTCCTACCCCCCGAGTAGCGAAGCCCCGACCCTGCCGAGAGAAGCGCACCGCTCTCCAATAAAAGAAACTTTGGATTAAACTAAAGTCTACGAATAATCTAAAGAATAAGAGAAATCCGGGGGGAGAAACAAGAGAATTGAGGAGCTCAGCCTTCGCCCGGAATCAGCACGGACGCAAGGTAATTCACGGAGTGGAGTAAAAGGAGTGAAAATACCCTAGCGATGTTTCTTTGTTTCCCTGAAGGACTTTAATTTACAATTTACAAAGTAACCAAAGGGAAGGACACTTAATATCAATGTTAAGAGGCTGATTGACTTAAACAGGGGACAGAAAGTATAGTTTGTAAGCGGGAAACACTCAATGAACTGAGGGGGGTAAAGAAAGGAAGCTCCCTCTCTAGGCAATTAAAGAGCAAAGCCAGTGAAAGCAGAAGAGAAAGTTCCGACGCCATTATAGAAACTGAAGCGCGGTGACTAACAGCTCACAACAATCAACGCACTCTGATAGTTTGTATTGAAGTAAATTATCCTTACTCACCAGCCTATGAAGGATTTCTCCGAAATAGGGTCTCAGTAATATTTAACAGAGACAATGTGGAAATTTGGTCACTCTCGTTAGAAACCCCTCCCCTCTTCTACAAATCCTACAAAATCTGCTACCAGAACAGACGACATCTAGTGGAGAGAACACAACACTGCAATTGGTTTTTTACCTTTTGTTTTCTCTCCTTCCCCTTCATAGACTTTATCAATTCTTGTGACTTTTGTGACTTTGGTGACTCCCCTGTATCCCCATACGACGTTCAACTAACAGGAATACACCTAATATTTAACAGATAGACTTTATCTTGATATCAGCGTTCTTTATGATCTCCTCAAGTTTCTTTTTTTTTTCTTTCTGGATTGGGAGGAGGAAGAAGACTGAGTAAATACTTGGAATAGCCTGAATAGAGGCAAGAAGAGGTGCAAGAAGATTGCTGACCTACTGAAATCATTACTGGACTATATTGGTTATAGTGGTATTATTTGGGGTCGGTGTAAATTCAGGGTGTGTGTATTCTGGTTAGGATACCTGATTGTCAACTAGGTGAAGTGTGTGGATTCTGTAATTGTAATTTGGCGAGAATGTTGAATACAGCAAAGAGGGGGGAGGGGGGACACCCTCTGAAAGAAAGGGATCGAAGCAAGAACAAGACTTCAAGGCAGACATACTAAGAATGTTTGCGGAAATCAAACAAAGTGAAAAAAATTTAGAAGTAAAATTAGAACAAGTAGACAATAAGATAGGGAAAATGGATAAAAAGATGGACGAAACAGTCAATGAATTAAAAGGTCAAATAAAGGAAGTGTTTAGGAGAACTCAGACAACAGAAGAGGGGCTGAAAAAGACGAGAATAGAATTGAAGGAGGTAAGACGTGAGGAAGAGAGGATCAAAGTAGAGGTATTAGAACTAAGCAAAGCGCAAGAAGACTTGAAAGATATAATTGCTATGAATGAACTAAGACAAAGGGAGGTTAACTTAAGATTTAGAGCAGTGCCAGAAAGACAAGGAGAAAACATTAAAGAGAATTTGATAGTAGAATTAGCTCAATGGATGGAAATACCAATAGAAGAGATGGCAAAATCAGTACAAACGGCATTCAGATTAAAAATAAAAACAATCAGAGCTAAAAAATTTGTAGGAGACTGCCTGATTACATTTAAAGAAAAAGAAATGAGAAATATGATTTTGCAAAGAAACAGAGAAAAAAGACTGTGCATTAATGGGAACTACATAATAATTTTTAAAGACATACCAATTAGAATTCTGAAACGTAGAGAGCCGTATAAAGCATTGGTACAGACGCTGAAGAAAAATAATATAGAGTTTAAATGGGAGTACCCGGAGGGCATCTCATTCATGTATAGGAGCAAGAGGCATAGACTGGCTAATCCAGAAGAAACTAGCAAATTCTTAAGAAAATATAAAGAATTGAGACTAGAAAAAGAGGAAGACAAAATAGGAGAGGCAGCAGGGGGTGCAGAGGAAGAGACAGAGGAGGTAGCAGAAGGGTCACGAGGAGAAGAAGAAGAACAGGAGGAAGAAGAATCAGCTGAAGTATAAGAAAAGAAGTAAATTAGGTAGGCTTAAACACCATGGTGTTAAAGATTTGGAGTTGGAACATTAATGGGATAAATGAGAAGAAAAAAAGGGATAAAATTGAACAAATCCTGAAAAAAGAAAGTGTAGAGATTATTTGCTTACAGGAGACCCATATAGCAAGAAGACATAAAAGAATTTTGATAAATAAAAGACTGGGAAACGAGTTCATATCATCCGACAAAGTCAAAAAAAGAGGTGTGGTCATTTATGTTAAAAAACAAATCGAGGCTCAGCAAATTTTTAAAGACGAAAACGGAAGGATAATGATGGTACAAATTAAATGGCACGGACAAAACTTAATTATAGTAGGGCTATACGCTCCAAATGATAATAAATCTGAGTTATGGTCATGCTTGCTTGAGCTGATGGGAGTTGTAGCTCAGCAATATCTGAAGAGCACTGTGTTGGCTATTCCTGGTGTAGAGGTTGCAGGACTGGGCCCGCCCCCATCTACTTCCAACCTTCATGGACTGAGTACAAAAGTAATGGAAGATTCTGACTGCATTCAGCTAAACATGCTTTGAACATGAGATCAGGAACACTGCACAGTCATAGTTTCTGATCTCAAGGAAAATGTCATGTGCATTCAGCTGTACATGCTTAAAATTCCGCTTTCAACCTTCCCATTCAATGACTTGGGATTTATGAATGTGACAATTTCGGTTTCCCCCAATTTCTCCTTTTTACAATCCAAAGTTCATTTCTCCACATTTTCATATCAGCTTATGGTTTTCATTCTTTTTTTAAAATCTTCATGAAAATTCACCTGCATTTTACTTCACATTTCTCCCAATATACACATGTTTGAATGAACTTTCTCCTCATATACATATTTTTTAAAAGACAACATTCCCTAATATAATGCCATTTTGTATGTTATTTTCACTAATATATGCATTTCTGTGCCCATTTTGCCCAGGCAAATGCATGTTTTTACATTTTACTTATTTGGAGAACTGCATTGCAAAGTTCACAGAAGCGTGAACTTCAAAGGATCGTTGTGTGTTTGGTTCAAGTATTGCTTGTATGTGAATTGTATTTAAATGGGAATGCAGTCAAAATCCTTCCCCACCCCTATCAACCTCTGAAGGTCAGGGACTGGGTGAAAAGAGACCTGATGCGAATGGCACACATGCACCCATGCATCCTACCTAGCTCATGCACTTTTACCTTATTTTGAATGCCTGAATAGGGCTTTGGTCTCCAGCAAAACTGCTAGTAAACTAGATAATCTTGTTTAACATTTAAAAAGTGAACAAATCATATAGAAACTACTCCCTCCAGCCAAACCATAAGGTTGCAATACTCTTTCTTCACACACACTTTTCCTTTTTGTAAAAAGCTGCCCTAAAACTTCATGCCACTCAGCTAAGTAAGGAGCATAAAGTATTCCCCTGGTGGATGCAATTTGTCTCAATACTTTTTCGAGACTGGAAATTACCAAAGTGAAAAGGTAATCTTGTGAATTGTTGGGCTATTAGGCACTAATTTGTATCTGACAAGATAAGACCTAGAACTAGGTCCCTTAATAGCGGGATATTGAAAAAGGAAAGGTGATAATTTAGATGTGTTCTCTAAAGGAAGTGGGAGTATAAATTAGAGGGGGAAACAAGGAACTTTAAATTAGAAATTGGTTAACTGGGGGAAACTTTGCTAGGGAATGGACAAAGCGTGGGAGAATATTACAATATTTCTGGATCAGCAGGTTTGTTTATTTATAGTTTACTCAAGGGAGCTGCTTGCAAGTTACACTGTGTTGATTGTTTAGTAGCTGTGGTAATTTCAACATTTACCTTACTTCCCCATGATCAATGTACAAAGGAGCATGGAAAAGGATGCCTTTGTAAACTTACTTGTGTTATTGAAAGGAATCTGGGTGGTTTAGTTTTTGTGGCAATGTCTTCTTCAGTGACTAGCGCAGTGACTAACAGACAGTGTGGTATGGTGGAGGCACTCACCTAGCCTCCCTTCAGTTTAGTCATCTCTGCTTGCCACTGCTGCTGCACTGCCCCTCACTTTCCTAGTAAGCAGCAGTAACTCACCTGGCAGGAGGTCAGGTAAGCACCTCGGTCCCACCATGCCGCCTACTACTGTTTTAGGGGTATAATGAGAAGGTTAGCTTTGCCAGGCAGAAGGATGAAGGAATCTGCTTCAGCTTCAGGTAGCAACATGAGTTGGTGGACAATGAAGGTTGGAACTGATGTCTGAATGAAGCAGTGAGACTTTCTGAAGCATTGGTGCTAGCCGGTGGGTGGGGCACCATGATGCCACGTGATGGACTAGTGGGTAAGGCCGGCCACTTGTCAAAAATGGCCCAGGGAGTGTGGGCAGAACCAGTTCCCCAGCACTGGTTTATAGCCTATCTCAGGCTTGGAATTGGCTTCCTCCCCCATGGCAGTAAATAAGAAGATCAAATGAAAGGAACATCTTACCAGTTAGATTCTTTAATAATCACAGTGAGAGAGAAAATAACATGTCTCCCTAGCAATGGCGGTGCTCCCAATTAAGGCTCACTCCCCCTCCCCCATATTAATCCACATCACTTGTATGTCTTATAATCTGAGCTTGTACGCTCTGCACTTTCTGCTCTAACACTTTCTGAGCTTTCCGTGTTTGGGGGGAAATGGGAGTGAATGGTGTCCAGAGACTGTGAATCTGTTAACCCTCTCTCTTCCAGTGTTTCTTCTCCTAGCTGTTCCCCATCCAGTATTTCCCAGCTTCTGCCTTCTGAACTATGCCCCTCTACAAGCCACTCTTCCAAACCTATACTGTTCTCCTGCTCCTGGGAAGATTTAGGATCAGAGAGAGGGAGTGGCTCTCACCATTCTTCCTCAGTGCAGCCCTCCTCAGCACGGTCCCTGACAGCCTACTGTGAACAATATAAATGAATAAGGTTTATTGATTGATCACATTGAAAGCATACTTTTTCTCCATGGAGCTTGGGGCTGGCATATCCTATTTTATACCAACACTGTGAGGTAACTTAGTCTGAGAGATGGCAGCTTGCTCAAGAGACTCAAGGTTAGTCCTTCTCCTCTATCTAAGCCCAGTATTGTAGCAGACAGAAACACATCGCACTGGTCACACTTTCTTTATATGGAACTCAGGCCTCACTTTCAGTCAAAGTCAGTGCTCTCTTCACTACACAACATCGGTTCTCTATTTCAAGTATTTACACAAGCTTTTGGCCAAGTGACACATATTACTAAAAACTCAAAGACAGATGGGGCTCATACATTTGTAAATTAAATGAATTCAAAAGTAACGTGACTGTGCTACAATGTACATGAAGCACATATCCCAATGGATATATTAAAAAGCAGATCTAAGCTGGGGGGAAATGGAAGTCATGGGATCTCCACCCAAATATTGAGTCATAAGTCTTGACTGTAGCCCAAAGAGAAGTGAATAAAATAAATTATTTTCTGTTGACATCACTGGGCTTTTGTTCAGATATCAGTCCTTATTCCTGCACACCCATGGGCTGGCTGAAATTTATGCACATGAAAAAAATACTGCATAAATCTTTGTTCTGTCATCTTATCTATCCATCTGCTTCAGACTATCCATTGCAATAATAACAAATTATAATATGCAGAAGTAGGGAGGCCCAGTTTTTCACATATTCTGAAGCCCAAAAACTTGCATGCATAGCTTTACACAGAGCCCTAACTGCTCTTGAGCATGCTTTCTGTCAGGATAAAAAGACAAAAAAAATAGCAGCACTGTAACACTGTACAGTTTTTCAAGGGCAGCATTGTAGCTGAGCCCAGGGCCTCCTGTTCTTTAGAACCATGTGAACGATGTGATCCTCCTGTGACATGTATTGTTCCAAATGTTACTCTGGGTTTTTACTACGGCAGGGAGAAAAATGCTGTGCAGGCAGATATTGTGTAGGCGTGTAGGCCGTGTCTTCCTTTATAGTTGAAAACAGATTGAAAGAGGAAAGGAACATTTCTTCCTGTGGACCCGCTCTGCCCCCTTGGCAGGAAGCTCTTTGCAGCTGCACTGCTGGCCACCTGTGACAGCAGCCTTCAATAGCCGAATATCCTGCCATAGAACTCAGCTTCTGGGCTGCCCAGGATGGCTATTTGGAGAGTATACTTGTGACTTTCCAGGGTTTTAGAATGCACCAAGATCAGGTACTAATATCAGAGTTTGGATTCTATCTCTTAAGTTCCTTACCTGCTTTATTTCTTTTTTCCTCTTTTACTCCTAGAGTGGTTTTAACAATAAAAATTGTATACCCATCGGAGGGGTCAAAATCAGTTTTGGACAAACTCCTGTAGTGTCTCCTATAGTCACTGAGGATGACTGATGTGTATATATAAGCACAGATCACATACAATTGCAGGGAAAGACTCGTTTTCCTCTACTACCCCAATGTAGAAACTCAGAAAGAGAGGACTGGAACTTTCCAAGCTATTAGCTGCAAGAATTCTAACTTTATTTTGTTGAACATAATCTATTAAACTCTCCATATTGGCTCCAGCTCTTGAGGTGTTCTGGAATTGGCATGATCAACCCAACTAGCCATTCCTGTTCAGGGGTTCAAATTGGCAGCACTCAGTGTGACATGTGGACAGGTGGGGCTGCCGCTAGAAAGGCGTACAGTAGGAAATGGAATAGGCCACATTGTTTCAGTGATGCATATCTTACAAAAATGATAGGTGTGTGGCACCAACTGCCACCACGGGTGCTTCTGAAAACCATCTCTGCCTGAGGAGACCAGAGAAGAAAGGAAAAATAGCCTGGAGAATTACAGCCTTGTGCGAATTAATTAAAACAAACAATGAATTTAGTAGTATATTGTACAAAACTCACATATACGTACATTAGTAACAGATATGACCACCGCTATTTTTAAGCAGCATTTGAACACGGTTTGGCATGGAGTCTATTAGTTTCAGACATTTACTGTTGATTTTCAGATACCTGTAGCACACTTGAATCAGCGCCTGAATGAGCTTCTCCATAGTCGTACAGTCTACAGCACGGAGGAGACTTTTGCATATAGCCCACAAATTCTTTTCTCCACTGGTCTTTCATCCACTCCTTGCACTTTTTGCCCATTTATACCACTTTTCTTTCATTTTTTGTGTTAAAAGCTGTTCATATGACAGGTATTCTGGCTTTTTGTCTGACCACAATAAGGCGCCTGCGAACTGTAGAAGAACTGATTTGGATTCCTTTCTCCTTCAAATCCGTATTCAATGCGTCACTCGTCTTGCGGGGATCCTTTTTGCTTTGTTGAAGCAAGAAAGCATCATCTCTAGGAGTTGTTTTCTTCTTACAACCACACTTTCCTTTATGTTTAGGAGAAAATGATCCATTTTCCTGCTTCAGCTTGATGACACCACTGACAGCTGCTAAACTCACACCAACCACTGAAGCAATCTCTCGATACGGCTTAGCTGTGTGTTCGTGCAGAGTTACAATCTTCGTACATTTCCTAGGTGTCACATCCATCTTGAACGGTGGTCGAATCTAAAGCTGATGAAATACTGTAGCTGATGATGTAATGATTACATAATACACTACGGCGGTTGGGCAGGATTCTGCAATCTGATGCAATACAGTAGCTGCTGACATAATGATTGCATCATTAAAACATAAAAAATGATCAAACTGACTTTTCGTGTTTGCTTTGAGTACAGGATTACAAGTAAGATAGAAAACATGCTTTGTTTCAGTTAATTCGCACAAGTGTGTAGAGCCACCCAGCTCCAAGTGTGGTCCCTCCTTTGAACAACTGCCACTACAGAGGCTTCTGAGGAACCATCATGCCCTAAGAGGAACTGAGAAGCAGCAGCTACAGCTTCTTCTAAACAAAGTTACCTTTCAATGCTTTTGCAGCTCTTTTTTTATCAGTGCTTAGTTTCATAATCTTTTCTCAACTGCATTGTGAGATACACCTGAAAAGTAGTATATACATCCCTTAAATATGTGAATGGAGAAACATATAGGTGACAGATACATGGAAAAAATTACCCACAGAAAGAGACTCTGGTTATGTGGGAATCTACAATATTAGCAATATTTGTGAGTGTCCAAGTGAATGGTGCGACCCTCTACAAGTCTGCTCAAAAGTAAGTTCCATTGAGTTCATTGGTGTTAACTCTAAAGTACGTGTGTACAGAAGTGCAGCCTAAAATCTTATGCATGGGTTGCCACTAGACCAGAACTTTTTCTGCTGACATTTGATGGGAGTTGTTTTCTTTAAAGAAATGTAGGGGAACATTGAATAGTGTGATCTTTCTCACCTCCAATTTAATGTGGTACAACCCAAAAGCAGTGATACCGCATGATCAGCTGTTCTGCATAGCCTTTAGAAACACTAAGTGCATCTTACCTAGGGAATATTTTCATATTATATCAATTAAACAGATGGAAACATCATCCTTTAACAACATTCTTACTATTTCTTTTTGATTATGCCTCGTTTGAACAGATGATGTTATTCAGCGTGACACCACTTAGCCTTTCAAAGCAGTTGCTGTTTCATCAGGAGCTCCTGCTACCCATTTTGGAAACTCCACAGTACGTTCAAAGGGGCCAAATTCACAGCAGGAGTAATTCTACCAAATTAGCTGATGTAGCAAGGAGACAGTTGGCCATAAAACAAACTGCAAACACAAATAGGCCTGGCAAATCTCACTGGTGTGAATTCACTACAGAAATGAATTAATATTAATGGAAAAATCTGGGCAACGTTCCCCTGGCTGTACTTGGCCCATTTTACAGAAGCAATTTTCTTTCTTTCTTTTTTGCAAGTTGCAAAATAACTGCCCTCTCCCACAGAATGAGCATTAAGTTTTGTGATGTATGTTAAAATGCTATTAATCAAATATAAACAGCAGGGCTAGATTCCTTCCAGATGAGCAAACATTGTGGTGGGATTCCCAGCAGCGAAGATATCCCCTGCTAATCTCATTGAGCACTTTTTCTTCCTCCCTAGGAACTCATCTTTCTCACTATAAGTATGTAAAAGGTCGCATGTTTCCACAGCCTCCCTGCCAAATGGACTTTGAAAGAATGGATCTTTGGAGCCTGTTCTCTGCTGGTCTCTGTCAAGCTGTTCTTATTTTCCTTTTGCTAAATTTAAAGGCACAGAGCCATAGCATGCACAGCTGTTAAGTCAGTGCTGATGTACCTACATATAATTTTTTAAAGGCATATCTCTCTCTCTCTCTCTCTCTCTCTCTCTCTCTCTCTCTCTCCCTTAAACTGCCTCTGCTCATCAGGCCCTGTTCATGCAGCCACAAGAGAGATGAGATGCTAGTGCTGAAGCACCCCCAGAAAACATTTGCGCCAACATTTGGACACCAGGTCCTGTCTTCCTTTAGTCCAGGAGTGGGGAACCTTTGGTTCTCCAAAGGTTGCTGAACTCCAGTTACCATCAGCTTTAGCAAGCACGGCCAATAGCTAGGGAAGATGGGAGCTGCCGGGAATGAACTTCTTGAGGGCCAAATGTTCCCCATGCCTGTTCTAGCCTATCCCCACCTCCTGGGGCTAGGAATCTCTACTCATGGGAGGGCTGGTCCTTCAAGAAAAAAGGAAAACAAATACAGTCTTGTCCAGATGATTCCCATCTGATGGCTTGGGAAAGCTGTTTCAGCCCTTCCCACAGTCCAGCTGTGTACAGCTGTTCAACTTGTACAAATTCTCTTTCCATTCAGTATGGATTTCCATTTGTGAGCACAGATAGCGTTCTGTTAATTTTGCTATTTTATTTAAAAAGATACATGAACCAGTTATTATTATTTTTTAAAACTCTCTAAGCAGTGAAGTCAAACCACTGGAGGATCACAATGCCTGCTGTGGCTGCAGAGACTGGTAACTCATAACCTCTGGTGTTGTTTTTGCTGCATTAGCAGCATCGAAGTTATCTCTACAGGGTGAAAGCCTGGCAGTGTGCATGGAGGTCCTGGGCTGCCCAGATGACAAGTCCTTGCTCTCTGCCTCGCTGATGTGGTCCAAAGGAAAGCAGAGCATTGCATCTGGCACCAGCTTGGCTGAAGGAGTTTCCAGAAGGAGGTGTACAAGGTGCCATCCAACTGTTTTAGGGACTCTACTCTGGATTTACTCCTTAGCCTTTTCCTCTCCTAAAGATATCCTGCAAGGCAATGGAGGTTTAAGATCAGATTTTTCCTTCTCCTAGATGGCTTCTAGCAACTGGTATTCAGAAGCCTTATAGCCCCCAACTATGGAAGCAAAACATAGCCACTGATAGCCTCATCATTCATAAATTTGTCCAGTCCTCTTTTAAAGCCATCCAAGTTGATGGCTCTCATTGCCACCCATTGCTAAGTTCTCCATATGGTAGAGAGAAGGGCATTCCAGAGAACAGACACTGGTGGAAACTGCCCATTTTGGTGTCACTGCCCTGTGATATTTTGAAGGGTGCAGTGCCACAAGTAAATTTTCCTGATATGATCTACAGATGGGACAGGCAGTTTTTCAGGTAACTTGGTCCCGAGTTGTTCAGGGCTTTATATGTTAGCAACAAGACCTTGGACAATGTGGGTCATCCTGGAAATTTGGAAGCAATGCACCTGTCTTTTCTAGAATCACTCTCATGTTTTCACTTATAGGGTCAAACTAGATGTGATGTCATTCACATCTTTGACCTTTCTGTGGCTTTCTCATGTATTTAAGACCATCTTTAAATAAGCAACCCAGCTGAGTAACACATTAAACTAGTTTGCATTAGAACATTAGACTAGTTCATTAACACTGCAATATTATACACACTCATCTGGGCATAATTCCCACTGAACAAGGCATGTATTGAAGGAGGCGTGTATAGCCTTTCAGTACAAGGTTACCAGGTCGCAACCCAGAGAACATGAGAAACGTGGGTAGCTTAAAATTTCCCAACACAATGGACTAAATCTGTTTCCAGTCTTGTTTTTTGCCCTCTCCACTTACTAGCTTGTGGCGTATCTGGACTCTTTGCTACAGCAGCTACAGGAGAAGAGGCAGAAGAGATGGAAGAGTGTATGAGCTGATTCTTCTCTCTTTTCTCCAGCCTGTAACCTGCCAGCTCAATACTACATTCTTGTGAGACAAGTTTATCTACGTAATTACTTTTAGCATGACATCACAATGTGACTATGCAGATTTAAGCTTTTCTACATAAACAAGTTTATCTACATAACTCCTATTTTAAAGTCCTTTGTTTTCTTTTACTCCATTTTTAAATTAAAATATAGGTACCATAAACATAACAATGTGATTAATACATGTACAGAATAAATCAGGATATAAACTCATTGAGGGTATTTCAGTGTTATTTGCCCTGATTGATATTAGTAGTGGTGCCTGCCCTGTGGAACGCCCTCCCATCGGATGTCAAGGAAATAAACAACTATCTGACTTTTAGAAGACATCTGAAGGCAGCCCTGTTTAGGGATGTTATTAATGTTTGAAGTTTTATTCTGTTTTTAAGTTTTTTATTCTGTGTTTTGTTGGGAGCCGTCCAGACTGGCTAGGGAAACCCAGCCAGATAAGTGGGGTATAATTATTATTATTATTATTATTATTATTATTATTATTATTATTATTATTTTGTTTACTTAACATATGTATATATCTAGGTAGCTTACAACAGGAATTTTTTAAAAAATGCATATACTATAACAGATAACAAATGTTCTTTAAAATGTCTTCACATCTATTTTTGACCAAAAAAAATGTGATACATTAAATGTTTGAGGTTCCCTGCATTCTCCAATAAGGTAAATTGTACTTGTGCTTATATACTGTGCAATGAGTTTTTATTTTGTCATCCAGGCACACTGGTTTTTTGTGACTAAGTGAACAAGTCGCCTTCACAGCAGAAGAAATATCTAAACATGCTATCCATTGATTCATGTAAAAAGATGTGACTTCTCCACTGGCATATCAATGACACTGCTATCCCTACTTACTCCTAAATAAATACATTATCTCAGTCTTCAACAAACCACCCAACATTTCTTTCCTCCATTCTCTTTTCATAAAAGTGCCAATGTCACTTGCATTACCACAGCAAATGTACAATTAAAGTTTGTGTTGTACACAGTGAACCATACAAGACACAAACAATTTCCTGCTGTTTTTCTACCCCATGGACTACAAGGAGGAACTGCCCAGTGCCGGGCAAAGGTAGGTAACTTTCTGAGGGGTGGGGACCCAGCAAAATACTGGGCAGTGTTCAACTAAGTTTTAGTCAGAGCAGACCTATTGAAATTAAGCCAGTGTGGTGTAGTGGTTAAGAGCGGTAGACTCGTAATCTGGGGAACTGGGTTTGTGTCTCCACTCCTCCACATGCAGCTGCTGGGTGACCTTGGGCTAGTCATACTTCTCTGAAGTCTCTCAGCCCCACTCACCTCACAGAGTGTTTGTTGTGTGGGAGGAAGGGAAAGGAGAATGTTAGCCGCTTTGAGACTCCTTCAGGTAGTGATAAAGCGGGATATCAAATCCAAACTACTACTACTACTACTACTACTCTTCTTCTTCTTCTTCTTCTTCTTCTTCTTCTTCTTCTTCTTCTTCTTCTTCTTCATGGACCTAACCTGGTCATGTTCACTGATTTAATATGGGTCTACTTAGAATAAAACTTAGTTCAATATTGCCCACTGCCTTACATGATCTTCTTTCAGAAAAGTGGAACAAGTAGATAGTGGTAGCTTTGGATGACAGTCATTTCACCACCAGCTTCCATGAGCAGAGAACTCACTCCCATAGGGGACTATGATGGCCATCAACTTGAATGGCTTTCAAAGAGGACCAGACAAATTCATGGAGGATAAGCAAATCGATTTCCACTATACACAATGACGATGCTCTGCCTCCATGGCTGGCAGTGTTGCTTCTGAATACCAGTTGCTGGAAACCACAGGAGGGTCTGCTTTGAGCAAAATTTACTTGAATACCACCCTAAGTGTATGTGCAGATTTTTAAAAATCTCATAACTATTGTCACAGCACATAGGGGGTTTTTTAAGGTACTAAGTAATGTTCACAGCATCTTTGCAAGAAAGGAAGGTCGGAAGAAAACCAGCTTTGTTATGCCCCCGTGAGCCCATTGACCCTTGAGCTCCTAGCCACCCTAGCAGGTCTAGTATTCCCTTTTTGGAATGCCCTCATCTGGGAGGTTCGGTTGGCACCTTCATTATACACCTTTCACCTGGCACCAGGTGAAAATGTTGCTCTTCAACCAGGTTTTGGGCTGATTGACATCTGATACCCTTTTAAACGTGTTGTGGGAGCAGGTGATGGGGAGGGGTGTTATTGGTTTGTTTCTGTTTTTATAATGTATTTTGTATTTTTTATCTTGTATTTTTGTGTTGTGGATCTATGGATAAAGAGTGGTATACAAATCTAGTAAATAAAAAAAAATAGGCACCAGCTGCCACTGTATTTGGCAGATGTGTGGTTGAACTAAAGAGTTTAGAGTACTTATCACAAAATTTCAAAAAACTGCCCCAGAATTTGAGTGACGGGGATATCTTGGTTTTTTAAAAGTTACTTGTGCTGTTTTGTGTCTCTCCTCCCACTGTGAAATCAATAATTTATATGGAAGATCTCTCATGTGTAGCTGCTAACTACCTATTAAGAGCGGAAAACTGATGGATGAAAGGCCTGATTCTTAAAAGTCAAAGTAAAAAAGAGTGTGCAAGCAAGACATGGAATTAAATTTCAGCAAAGTTTTCTGAAGCACAAACCGTACATGGATTGAAGATGGAAAACTAACTTCAGAGGAAAGGGAAGAAATACCTATTTTGGTGATAAAGGAAAGGGCAGCAGATTAATTTGCTGGACTCCTTGTAGCAAGATAAGAGACTTGAAAGAATTTGGGATTTGGCTACTTTTTTATCTATGCTTCCCTTTGTAATCATCCTTGAAACCTACAAGGAGCAATGTTGGCGAGACGAGTGTCCATGCAGAATATTTTGGGGCACAGACAGGACAGAGCATAGAACCAGTTTGCAATATCAGGGCTGACCCTTGGAATACATAAACTAAGGCTAAAAGTGAGAATATTTCTGACCACGTACTGAATATTCTTTCAGCAGTGGGAGTTTTTCTGGGCACTTAATTTTAATCTTCATTCCATCCTGTCTGCTGCAGCAAAGGGTTTGCACATCGGTGTGATACGCAAGGTGGAAAATTGTGTTGGAAAAATGTCATTATAAAGCTTCTTAAAAAGAGTCCTACATGACCAAGGTTCTAAATTCTGTAGGGAACTTTCACATGTAGACCAGGCTCTTCACTTCAAATGTTTCATGCATGAGAAGGGCAGCATAGATGAGGATACAACAGTGGGGATGGGGCTAGGGGGGGGTGTCCCCACTATCCCTCCCTCCCACAATCCCTTTGAACACTGAGGATTGCTATACAAGCATCACCATCAGCTTGCAAAATCAGTGCCTGAAATACAAAATATTTTTATACCTTCCATTTGTTTTTTGTCTGCTTTGTGATCCTGTTTTCTCTCCCCTCAACCAGTAACATGCCCTTACTTCAGCAGATGCTCATATCAGATACATTCTTTTGTATCTTATTTGTGAAGAACAGGTAAGACCCGTAGGCAATACTGCCTCTCAACTGATGTAGTAGACAGTTCTTTGGGATAGAGCAATAAGGCATTTCTACTGGCATTGATGGTTTATGCATACTTCCATGTTTCTTAAAACAATGTGAGACCTTCCCTTTATCACATTGTCACCAAATCTATCACAATTTGTTCCTCTGCCAAATTAAAATGTAAAGTCAGCAAGGCAACTTTTGGATGTATCAGAAGCTTCTTTACTACTTTCAGAACTGACAGACGACTTCAAAATAGTCTTATCTTGGCATGGAAGAGCCTTCCAGAATCTTGGGCTCTAAAGCAGAAAAGTGTGTTCTTGAATCCTTAGGACTGGCACATTAGACATCAGCACGGAAACTCAAAGCGCACACTGACTGCTTTTGTAGATGTATCTGTAGTTGTTCAATGAAGAAAAATAAGATTACGCCCATCTTAGTTTCCACATATTGATTTTATTTCTGTTTCTGCACACCCTAGATAAAGCACAGCTATCTATAGAAAGGTTATGAGACAGAAAGAGAATTGTACAATGTTTCGTTGCACTGATGTATTCTTTTGTATCTAACACACCTGAGCCCTCTCTTTTGCTTCTCCAGCTCAGACAATAACCTTCAGTATTGCTAGTGGTAACTGCTGGTAGCAAATGGATATCAGGTACTACAGGGGGTTTTTTCAGCCATAACTCACTGGAACTCAGTTCTGGCACCTCTCAGGCGGGCACCATTGCCATTCTGAGAGAACAAGGGAGGTGTTAATGGTGCATTCTGGCACCTCTTTTTCTAGAAAAATAGCACTGAGGTACTAGCACAGAAGACTCCCTGGAAAAGACCCTGATGTTGGGAAAGATGGAGGGCACAAGGAGAAGGGGATGACAGAGGACGAGATGGTTGGACAGTGTTCTTGAAGCTACCAGCATGAGTTTGACCAAACTGCAGGAGGCAGTGGAAGACAGGAGTGCCTGGCGTGCTCTGGTCCATGGGGTCACGAAGAGTCGGACACGACTAAATGACTAAACAACAACAACACTAGCACAGAGATAATTTAAATTTAAATTTCATTTAAAACTAGAATTGTACTCCCTCTTAATGAGCAGGCTTAGATCTTTGGAATATGACCGTGAATACCTCTGAATATCAGTTTTTGGGGAACACAAGTGTGAAAAGTATATTGGACCGACGTCCAACTTGTGGGCATCTGATAGGCCAGTGTGAGAACTGGACACTGATAGGCCTTTGGTTTGATCCATCATAGCTCTTACGTCTCTTCTGAGAGAAATTATGTAGCATATATATATATATATATATATATATATATATATATATATACTCGGTACTTTACATTTTAATGTGTTTTGGCAAACTTTTCACTGGGAAAGCTTGACAAGAAAGGAATGTAACATGTTGATAGACAAGAGTGACCCCAACTGCTATTTCCTTTCCATAATGTTTTCGATAGATGTTTAGACCTTGCTACTGACACTTTAAAAACTATAGTGTTCACTGGAGGATTAAAATACGTGGTTGAAATTAAGCTCTTGCTCAGTTTGTGACAGCTGTTATTTTGAAACAATGCATTGGCCCAAATATATCTGACTTTATTTCCTCCTTGGGTTTCTATGTAGGAGAAATATGAGTATGGAAAAGAGAGCTGAGGGAGTTGTGGGCTTCCCCTCCTTCTTTCTGCCTCTTCCACATTACAACCATTATTTGACAGAGAGAAATGGAAGAATCCTGTGTTTAGTCTATATCTTCCAGACAACATATGTCTGTCATATATATGTCTGTCTATATCTTCCAGACAACATATGTCTGTCATCCTTTGACTTAGGCCACTCCTCTTGATCTTCAAGGTCCTACACCCTTGTGCCCATAACTTCAGCTAAAATGAAAGTAATGTGAAGAAAGTGAGGGCCAATATTGAAATTTCATCTTTCACTATTATTTCCTAAATATTTTCTCAAGCCAAGGGCACTCAAGATGCTTCACATTGCCAATCTTTAGGCTTGCATGAGAGAAGTGAATGCAGGCTTCAATGAAGCCATTCATCATGGTAGTTATGGAGACTGGCCCTTCCTCCTCTAGGGAGTAAGGTGACAACAAGGCCTTCAGGTTTTACTATTGTTTGTGACAGTGGGATAATGCTTGTTCAATTGTCTTATCAATACTAATCAATTGGAACAAGCGGAGAGCAGAGATTAAAAACAAGGTTGAGGGAATAGTAGATTAACCTTTATATGCTTTTCCAGTTTGCAATCCTTACAGTCCCTGAGAGAACAGGAAGCATTTCTTCTAAATGATAGTATTTCTTCTTCAGGTGAGTAGTTTTAATGGTATTGTTTCAATTGACTGCAGAATACATTGTTACACCTCAGTGTTTTACAGTACAAGTCAACCCTATGCACTTGACAGCAAACATCAATGAATCCAGGGGAGCTTACTCTCAGGTAAGTAGGAGTGCAGCTACTTTGAGAGGCATAGCCTACCCATGGTGGCTCACACCGCAATAAAACCACAAAAATACCATATTTTTCACTCCACAAGACACACTTTTTTCTTCCTTAAGAAAGCCTCCCCTCCCCCCCCCCCCCCGCATGGCGGTTAACTGTTTCAGCTGCGCGTGCAGAACCTGGAGTGCCGTGTAACGGTGGGCACTGTGCGACGCATCCTGTTGCTTGCACCAAGCTGCGGGTTCCTTTGCTGGCTTTTCTGCTGTCGCCACACGCTCCCAGCGCCGTCCAACGTGGGGTGCCAATGCAGAACGATGGGGAATGCAAGTGGCATCGGTGCAACATCTCTGGACAGGATCTGTGTGCTCCTATTTGTCGGGTTTTGTTGCTGCAGTTGGGAATAGATGAGTTTTTAACATGCTTTCTCATCAAGCCCAGCCATAATTTGCAGTTCACTGCCACTCTGCAAATATGAATAGGGATATTTCATGTTATTCTTGTTTGTGAAAAAATAAATGAATGAGCGGAGTCAATTAATTAATTCCCTTAAAGCTGAATAACTAAGCAGCTCAAATCTACATAAGTCTATAAGAGCCTGCTGGATCACAGCAAAGGACCATATAGTCCAGCATCCTGTTCTCACCGTGGCTAACCAGATGCCTATGGGAAGCCTGCAAGCAAGATTCAAGTGCTAGAGCAAATTCACTAGAGCAGCTCTAAAGTCTTGCAAGGTCTCAGAGGACCTTAGATCTGAGCTAACAAACTGAATTTTGTAATCCTATCAGGCATACAATATGCAATAAATTATGTGATTTCTTTGTTCTAACAGCTCAATGGAAAACAATAAAGAGCCCTTAGCACCTTAAAGGCTAGCAAATTTATTGTGGCATAATAAATTCACTTGAATCATTTATATCCTAGTTAGTTAATTGGAACATTCTCATGGAAGAACATTACATTGAAATTCAAATCTGTGTGGAATTTTCAACAAAGAATTTGTGAATAGAAGCTGACAGGATTCTCCTTTCTGTATGGATTTTCTTGGGGGGGTTATCAAAGTAGATCTTCAGCTGTGTAATATTTTTCCATTTATCTAGCTCCACAGAAATCACACAAGCATGCCCATGTAATACTGGAATTTCTCTCCGGCAAATTGAGGGGGAGGGATAGAAATACAACTTGTCTGTGCTGATCCATAATCTGGTCAGTTGTGGGTTTGTTTGCTTTTAAAGGTGCTAAATTCAGGTGCTGGGAGCTAGGATTCAGATTGGGACTGTGGCAGCACTTAGAGAGAGGGATTAATCCTTTCCTTCTGCCCCATTTTCCTGAGCCAAATCTCACACTCGCATCTCTGCAAATTGTTTTGCTCCATGCAAGAAAATATCTATCTATCTATTCATTAACATCTTACAGCTTTATCTGTATCAGGAAGGAAATTTGTTCTTATGTTTAATCTGTATTTCTAACCCAGTTTTGTGTGTGTTCTGATACAGGGTGTGGAAAGCACATTGGGAAGGTTTCACACTGTTTCTAGTCAGTTCACCCAGATCAATTGATTTGGACCATGAGATCCTTATAATATGCTGAGAATCTCCAAGTTGCTGTTGTAAAAATTGGGATTGCAACAGAGCTATATCTAGTATGTACTCAGGTAATTACAGTGCCCTGGAAAAAAAAGGAACAGGAAAAGAAGAGAGTGCCTTTCAATTATTTAAATTGCTGTTTCAGGGTAATACATAATGGACGCTATGTGCTATATTCTGTTTCAGCAACAGCATCTCATAGCAATATGATGGGGATAATTACTATCAAAAGAGTAAGTGGCTCTCCCTGGCCATACTACAGGTAAAAGGATATGTAAATGTAACTTTAGTTAAATATATTTATAACAACCACAGCATGGTGGAGTGCATGCATAAAACCATGACCTTCAGCTGCTTGGTACTTACCATTACATAACAGGGAAAGAGACTGATGGCTCAGGCCTACTTTTGGTGTTGCAGAGAACTAATGGTAAGGCCTGAAACTTCTCATAGTGTTTAACAAGAACTGACAGCGTAAAGTGAGGTATAAAATGAATTGTCCGTGAAACTTTTTACTCAGAGATGTGCAAACTCTGATGATTCTCATGCCGACTTTGAAGGCTGGGTTCATAGTTCTCTCATAGCTCCTTAGCAAATGTGGTAACACTGTATAAAATTATTCATGGTGTGGAGACAAGTGGATAATTCTAGAACCAGGGGTCATCCAGGGAAACGGAATTGCGAGAGATTCAGGACAGAACAAATAAAGTCCTTCTGCACACCATGCATAGTTACACTCTTGAATTTGTTTCTACAAGAAGCAGTGGTGCGCACCATAATGGATAGTTCAAAGACAAATTAATGGAGAATAGAGCTATTCATGGCTGCTAGGCTTGAGGATTATATGCTATATCCAGGTTCTGAGACAGCATGCTTCTAAATACCAGTTGCTAGAGAAGAACGCTAGAAGAGTGCTATTGCACACATGTCTTGTTTGTAGGTTTTCTATGGGCATCTGACTGGCCACTGCAGGAAACAGGAGACTAGACTATATCGGCTATTGGTATAATGCAGTAGGGCTCTTCTGATTTTAACATAAAATCTGATGCACTCCTAATCTGAGGACATAGGACCCAGCTGAATATTCAGAAGCTAAACAGGTTTATTATAAGGTTTCAATCCAGCTCTGAGCACAATGGATTCCACATTGTAACCGTCCAAGCTTCTGTAGCTCTTGCCCAATCTTACCTGCTTTGTGGGTGGACTATCTAATATCATTCCATCTGGTCCATTTGATTGGGTCTGTTGGCCAAGAATTTCAGATTATGCTGTGGGCCTCATTCATGGACAGGACAAGATAAGTTATTGAGCATGCAAATATGTTTAGATCCTATCCACTGCTGAGGTGGAAGACATTCAGGTGCACTACATGCATAACCTCCTTGAGGAAGACATGTCCTCATAGGTTTTCCACATAGCTTAACATTTTGATTTGTTTTGATTCTTCATTGAATTCATTCCTCTTAGCCACTTGCTTGCCTCCAGGACAGTGTAAGAGCTATTGGAGCTGAAACAGGTCCTCATGCCTTCTCCTGCATCGTCCCATTTTTAACTGATACCTTTAACACTGCATGACTCAACTGTCCTCTGACATAGGCTAAATTTCACTCATAAACTCTACTGAATGTCCAGTTTCTTGGCATCCGTTTTCCATGGCCCTGGGCAAATGTGAATCCAGAATATCCCTTTCTAGACAATGAGTGAGTTACTCTTTAAAAAAATTCTCTATACTCTCAACATTCTGTTGAGGTTCTGAAAGCTTAGAGCTCCCAGAAAATCACTTGACCATTGTATGTATAGGTGTGTCCAAATGCCTAAAAGAGCAAAATTTACAAGGTTATTTACTTTTGTGCATGAAAGCCCCATGAAATCTGTAGTATGCGCTTTCCGTTATTTTGGGAGGGGTGGCAGCAGCACGTTTTCTCTTCCAAACTGAAAGGAACTCAATCACTTCACTATTAGAGAGTGCCACATCAATTCCTGTTACCTTCATATTATTGTGATGGTTTTAAGTCATGCATTATACAAAACAAAGTCATGCAACTTTTTGAGATGGTGAATTATTGTTCCTGAAAGTGTAGTGATATGTCATGGAATGAAAAGAATGTGGATGTTTAAAGAAAAAAATATTTGCTTTCTCAAATGTGTAAAACCACTCCCATGAGAAATAAAAACCATTTCATTTCAGAAAAGTAAATTGAGAATTGAGTTACAGTAAAAAATGCAGCTATGTATTATGGAAATGACTTTGCTATGACAAAGATGAGTACATGGTAGAAGAAGATCTGAATGTTTCCACCCTTACACTAAAATTTATGAAATTAATGTTTCCACAAGGCAGGAAAAAATATCTGGTATCTTTCTACCTAGAGAAATGGTCAAGGGTAGATGGGAGTGGGGGTTTGTTAAGTTTGTTAGGTTGTTTGTTCAGCTTATTTGACACACACAAACAATGTGGGGAATATACCGATTTCTGTGCTTATCTTCCTAGTGCAAAGAGCAAATTTAGAAGCATAAAGATGTGGATAGCATGGTGATAAGGAGAAAAAGAAAGTATGGGGACATAAGAAACAAATCAGATATCACAGTAGACATAGAATGTTGAGAGGGAAACTGCTGTAGTAATGTGAGGTAGGACTGGAGCGTGACATACTGTATTGCTAACTTTTATATATTAAAAAGTTAATTTTCAAGGTTTTGTACTATTGTTATTTCCTTTGCCCTCCTAACAAACCTCCAAGATAGACTTTCCCCACTATTATTAGATGGGAAACTGAAGTTGAGAATGATTTGCCTGCCATACCCAGAGGATTTTATGACAAAGCTCGAACTTGAATTCAATTCTCTCATGTCCCAGCCATCTCGCAATACCCAATGCCAGCGTTTTAACCAGCCCTGGTTTTCTGTGCTTTTGACAGCAAGTTTCTCCTCAGACATTAGCAGGTGGTAATGTGCCTCCACATGCCGTGACAAGCTTTAACGGTTTATTTCTGTTTTAAGGCAAAGTCATAGGCCCAGTTGCTTTTTTAGCCTGTTGGCAATCCAGCCTCCTTCTGATGTTGGCAGGCAAGAGAAAAGCAACAAATACATTTGCCTTTCCCATTACACTGCAGCTCTTCCACAGGCTCAGTGAATGATAACATGCATTATGGGGAGTGTCAGTTTTTTCTTAAGATTTTTTGTACTTCATACAACCTCAAAGCTCCCTCTGAGTCTGCCACTTTGTCCCTTTTCTGTGGCAGTCTTCATATTATGGGTCAGCAATCTCCCATAAAATATAGAAACAGAATATATTATGAGGATTAGAGAATCATCTTGGAGTTACTGAGGATTAGCGTAAATCAGGCTTCCTCAAACTCGGCCCTCCAGATGATCCCTAGCTAGCAGGACCAGTGGTCATGGATGATGGAAATTGTAGTCTCAAAACATCTGGAGGGCCAAGTTTGAGGAAGCCTGGCATAAATGGTTAACACATACACAGTAGAAGATTCTATTTCAATTGAAATCTGGTCTAGAAATTTGTATTCCTGCTGGGGTAGAATGGTTTCCAGAATGGACTTGCCGCATTCCTGTGAGTTCCACATTTGCTCCAGAAATAGTATGAAAATAGGTCTAGCACAGTCTGATGGAATGGGGATGGATTGTGCTTCATAATATTTGCATATGTCCAAGGCTGATTGCAGAAGGAAAGGCCATTTTTAGAGGAGAAGTTGTGACTCAGTGGTAGAACATATGTTTTATATGTAGAAGATCCAAGGTTCAACCCTGAGCATTGCTTGGGTAAGAGATGATGGGAAAGACTTCTGCCAGACAGCTGCTTCTGGTTAGAATAAGACTGGGGCAGAGGAAATCTTTTTCAGCCTGAGGAACACATTTGCTCATAGACATTCTAGGGGGGTCACATGACAGTGGTTGGTGGAGCAACTGAGGTGACTCTTATCTTTGTACAGTGTACAACTCCAACCACACAAAATCCAGAGGTTTCTACACACACATGTACATTACTACTGTAAACATACAGTACTTTTCTCTCCATCCACCAGCCAGGCAAACAATTAAGAGACATTATGGCAGGCCCTTGCAGGGAATACAGAGCAAGGCGACTGAGAGAGGTGGCTTGTGGATAGACCTGAGGGCCAGACAAAGAAGCCTGGGAAACCTACATTTAGCCTCCTTGGCCTGAGTTTCCCCATGCCTGGAACTAACAATACTAGGCAAATCGTTTGAACCAGTATGAAGCAGTTTCCAATTCCACTATCCATTCTGGAATGTTGGGAGAGCAGAATGAATCAATCCATCCTTAATTCCACCAAAACCTTTGGAATCAGAACCAAGCTGCTTTATTCATCTCTGAGCTATTAGGGAAGGCTGGGAGGTAGAGACGCACATACTTATCTTAATTTTAAAATGTAAACAGTGTTCTAAATCACACAGCTTATAATGAAATGGTTATAATTTAGCAGCAGGATAATCTTTCACTGTGTAGATGTGAATTACACCAACATGGTCCAGGATATAGTTTTCCTCGTTGCAGCTTCCTCCAGGCAGTCTTCCTTTCTATTTAATAATGGATTGTACTTTCCAGAGCCCCTTTTTATGACAAGTTTAGAAATTATATATATTTATACTGTTTGCTCTTGTTGCTTTAACATGCTCTGAGCCTTTGGCAGTTTTCTTATTTTGAATATATGATTATTCTGTTTTCTCCTTCACTTACCTTTTCCTGTCTGTGTGTGTGTGCGCGTGCGTGTGCGTGTGTGTATCTTGTACATAAGCAAGAAAAAATTGGGCTATGGATTGTGTTTTGTATACTGAATGAAGTTAGAGCCATTTAAAACTGAATAACAAATGGATCTGAACAATCATTACCTAACCTCAAACGCAAATACCCTGAGCCTTGTCCAGAATTTTCTCATTTTTTGTCTTTTTAAATTGGCAGCTAACCAATTCAAAAACTGAATGGCTGTCCAAGACTAGCAGATTGTGGTGATTAAAGGGCTGTACAGGGTGTCATTTATCTTTTTCTGTTTCTGTGTTTTCTTAATATTAGGCTAACAGCCTTCTCTGGTTGAGTGCAATGTGATTTCATTTGGTGGAGCTACAGTTCAAATAGGCTATTCCTTGGAGGCTTTAGCTCACAAATCCTGGTTCTATTAGCTCATGACCTTGATGCTAGCCATCTTCGGGGCTTGAAGGATGATAGCTTTGTTGCTTTTAAGTCTGACGAGGTCCCATGTGTCAACTCTCCACTGCAATAGGCGATATGAGAGATCAGTCACCTCAGGAAGATGCTTAAATGGTAGACAGATGGATTTATTGGCTTTTTGTTCCAGGAGATAACTTTGTGACATATTCTAAGATAAATTATTACATTGTGTTTATAATCCTATTCTGTACCTATGTGATTAAGACCAATTACTCTTTGGGATCTTGCTGTTTAGTTTAGAGTGGAAAATACGTTCTAATTATGGTACGTCTATGGTGAATTGCATTTCAACTGCTTTCCATATTTGATTTCCATGTGTATAAGAGCTTCAACTGAGGGCCAAGAATATTCTGAAAACCTGTGCATTATGTACACTTGTTTTACGTGTCCATAATGCACAGGTTTTCAGAATGTTCTTGGCCCTCAGTTGAAGCTCTTATACACATGGAAATAAAATATGGAAAGCAGTTGAAATGCAAAGCAGAGACATCACCTTGCCAGCAAAGGTCCGTATAGTTAAAGCTATGGTTTTCCCAGTAGTGATGTATGGAAGTGAGAGCTGGACCATAAAGAAGGCTGGTCGCTGAAGAATTGATGCTTTTGAATTATGGTTCTGGAGGAGACTCTTGAGAGTCCCATGGAACCTTTCCATTCTTAAGGAAATCAGCCCTGAGTGCTCACTTGAAGGACAGATCGTGAAGCTGAGGCTCCAATACTTTGGCCACCTCATAAGAAGAGAAGACTTCCTGGAAAAGACCCTGATGTTGGGAAAGATGGAGGGCACAAGGAGAAGGGGACGACAGAGGATGAGATGATTGGACAGTGTTTTCGAAGCTTCCAGCATGAGTTTGACCAGACTTCGGGAGGCAGTGGAAGACAGGAGTGCTTGGCGTGCTCTGGTCCATGGGGTCACGAAGAGTCGGACACGACTAAATGACTAAACAACAACAACAAAACAAGCAACTGGTGGTTGTTTCAAAGATTTAACCTGCCAAGTAAAATATTTTAATATCAAGTGTATTGCTGGGGTTTTTTTTAGTTCTGATATTGTTTGTATTTGTTCTTACAACACTGCCTTATATCCTTAAACATTATTCATGTGTTCAATGAATGTACATTGAATGTTTGTTGGTGTGTATATTGGCTTCACTTCCAACTTATCCATGCTCATTGTAAGGTCTGAAAAGAGCCTGCTACCACATACTGGAGCAGCTGGTATGCAGAGACCAGAACTGTGAATGGAGAATGGTCCTATCTGCCAACAGGGTGTGTGGAGAACAGCTGAATGGGATACAGCTGTGGGCAGTTGGAAGCATCTCCATCAACTTTGGTACCTGCCCATGAAAGCAAGCACTGCCATGGAACAGTGCAGTAGCTAGAGGAGAAGTGTGCAGAGGCCAGAGAAAGAACTGTGATTGGAGGAGTGTCTTGTCTGTCATCATTGGGACCTCCAGGAAAACCCACCAACCCTGCTGTAACCTAGAATTGGTTGTCTGCTGTGCCTGCTCAAGGGACACAGCTGTGTGGGCAGCCTGAGGAAACTCCATCTACCTTGATGCCTGCCCATAAAAAAAAAGCCTAGAGGGAGAGACTTGGGTGATGTCAGCACGGTCCAGGAACCCTCTTTGTGAGATTTTGTGGGTGACCTGGAGCTTATCTGTGCCCTGGGTGAAAGCCAGGGTGGGTGGATGAGAGCCAGGAGACTGAAAGAGGAGGTGTATCAGAAGGAGAAAGAATTGATATTGGTTCATATTTATTAGTAATTCATATGAATGAATGATACTTTTGTTGTCAGGAATGAGCCAGCTCCAAGCGAAGGTTTACAGCCAACTGCAGAAAGCAACCAGGAACAGAAAGGCTTAGATGTTAGTCAGGCAGGAGAGAGTTGGCAGTAGCAGACTTTGGCTCATTCTGACCTTGATGGGCTGGCTGATAAGGCAGAAGCTGAGAGCAGGCTAGAACACAGTCAAAGCTCGCAAGAAGCACAAATAGGTGTGAACAAACTCAGAGACAGCCTCTCAGAACAGGAAGAGGTGGGAGCTGATCCACTAAGTCCAAAGAGTCAGCGAATGGGAGGGCTGCTAGAAAGGAAGCAAAACAAGAGACATAAGGGTCTTAAGTTCAATATCTTCTGTCGACGCCGGAAGAAGTCTTCAGAAGGGTCATTTTGAGTAATGATCCCAGAGGCTTTGTTAGAGCCGTCCAGAGTTATCTGTTTTTGCAATAAATCCTCCTTTTTAATTATCTACGCTTACTGTGTTATCAAGCTAGGAACCTGGACTCCTGACATTTGTATATGCAACAGTGTAGTATCAAGAATAACACCCTGAGGAGGAATCCAGTAAAAAATACACAACTTAAGGGTGCGTTTGCAAGCAATCATCTTGGCTGTTTCATGAAATGTTTCAGAGTATTTTAGTTGGGTTTTGAATATGTATGTTCTCCAAAGGTCTGTATCAATTGGGCTGAGCTATGGAGTGGGGCACTTAACCAAACCTTTACATATCTCCTAGAAATATACAAAACAGGACCTTGAACCCATTCCATTTTTAAAGCCATTTCTTGCTGACTTGGGTTTAATTATTCATTATGAGTATTGATTTACACAGGGGAAGGTTAAGGTGCTTTGATTCTGAATTGCTAGCATCTATACATTGTCATTAAATTGTATAAGTTATATTAAAACATACACACACAGGCACAGAAGGGCTATCGGTTTTTGCCCTTGTTTCATGAATCCCAAGATTTTCTGAATCTTAGCTATAGTCTATGGAGTACATAAAATCTGGACCCCAACCAGAGTAGGCATGAAGAGTGGCTACTTCATTGAAACCTCTTCCATATTTAATAGAGGTTAATGAAGGGAAAGCATTCAGAATAGCAGAGGAGACTCAAGATTGATCAGGGTGTCTGACCTCATGGAAGCATGACAAAACACACAAGATAAAAGACAAAACAAAATGACCATGTTAATTTCCATGAATATTTTATTTCCAAGAAAATGATAGATCATCTCTTAAAATGCTGCTGCCTGTGACCACTGAGTACTCATGCTGGTGTTGTGTTTATCAACCAAAATGCTCCATGAGTTTCTGCTCTGATGAGATTTCATGCACTACTTCATTTAATCAGAGGTATCAAAGCAGTCGAGTCATGTCCTTACGTATTGTGAATTTGTGAATTTTATTAATGGGGAAAGAATACACTTCTCCTTCCTCCCTGAAATACCTTACACTATAAAAATTGATGAACTAACAGATGAATAGTAGTAATATGACTGCAACCCTCTCCATATCTGTAAAGTGGCACAAATCCTACATGCAAGTCCATAGCAATAAAAGGCTGCAATCCACCACACTCAATGGGACTTATTTAAGAATAGGCATGTATAGAATTGTGTGGTGAATGTGCTTAGAAAAAGACATGAGTCATACATTATTTGGCACAATGTCATTGTTTTCACAATGTTTGGAACTTGCCACTGCAGACTGGCAAGAAAACTAAAGCATACCTTGAAAACAGAGACATTGTGCCAAATAATGTATTAGACTATTAAGCACCCTATTTAATTAAAATGATAGCCAAACCTAATTCTGAAACATTTACAACGAAGCCAAAATTCATAGAGGAAGATTTGTAGATGATATTATCTTTTAATATCATTATAAATAATTGAATGTAATTATTATCATTGAAATACACTAGATAATTACTTCCTATTATAAACAAATTTGTCTACTGTTTAATTCTTTGTGAAGTTAATATTGGTTGATTTTGGGGGGTGATCTTTAACTGCCTTATGTATGCCACTTTGCATACTTTTTTTAGTTACGATGTATAGAAAGAGGCAACTTACTTCTTGTAAGTACCTTTTTTCTGTGTCTGTGTGTGCAAAACGTGGCATATTTATTTTCAGAATTTTTCCTAAAGAATCTGCTCACAAATGGGAGAAATTGGAACTCACAAGGGAGAGAAGTATTTTGATCTGTCCATATCTACGAGTTGCATAATATTGTTCTCTTTTTCTACCCTGTGTACCAAAACACCATTTATCAAAGGACACCCTGATTGGCTGTTGCTATCACATCTGCTTTCTATACAATCTGAAATAGTGGAATAACATAGAGCCACCACAAGTAGAAGCAGCAGCTGCAGGAGTGGAGGCAAAAAAGAGCAGAAGCCCCAATATTTTTAATCCAGTGTTTTTATTTGATGCTTTATCCTTGTCTGATCTAGCATTTATAGTAATAGAATTGTAGGCAAAAGAAGGCGGGCCCACAAAAAAATCTCTTACTTGGCCCCATAAGGGACTGAAAGCCACACAATTGCTCAAGAAGGAAGTTAGCCCAGAAGGAAAGAGACCAGGGAGTAGGCAGAACTGGGTGAAAGAGATGCCTCTATACCACCCTAGCTGAGTTAACTATCATTGAGATGTCAGATGACCTCCCATGTCATTATTCCAGCCCAAATGAGTAGGAGGGGTGGGGTTAGGGAGACACAAATTCAATACTCAAATTAGGCTACAGGAGCATCATAATTTACCTGGAAGAGATATTAGGCTAACAGGCCTGTGATTTTCTGCATCACCCTTTTAAAAAAATGATGGTAAGTTGGCTACTTTCTAGCCCTTGCAGTATCTGTGCTATGTTGGATGTTGTTATATCTAAATATATACAGGCAGTTTACATTTTCTTTGCCCGATTCTATGTTTGCTATTAATTTTTCAGCAATCTAATAAACATAAAAAGCATGCTTTAGAAACAGATAAATGCTGCAATCCTATGCCCACTTACCTGGGAAGTAAGCCCCACAGAACTCAGTGGGGCATACTTCTGAGCAGCGCATGTACAGAGCAGCACAGTCAGGGCTTCCCATGTTCGTTCTTCTTGTTCTCTCCACAGCCTTTGTCCTTGCACCATGGCAGGCTGTGGGAAGGGCATTTGAAATGCACTGGGCTGGTAGGAGATTTTAATATTTCAAGACACAAAATCATTAATTTTGCAAAAAGTCAGAAGCTGAAGGAAAATGATCAGTTAAAATCATGTAGTGTTGTCTATGTGAAAAAAGTACCAGGGACTTGCTCTTCCGCCCTGTCAGTTCAGCTTTTCATCACCAGCCTGAAAGCCTCCAATGAGGCAAGGAAGAGGCTTGCAAAGAGCATTAAAAGCAGGGAAGTAAGTGCTGCCTTGGCTTTGCCCTAGCTTGGCAAAGGCACAGCCGACCCAGGAAGGAAAATAGCACCAAATGATATATGGTACACTTTTTAAAGGACATACACCTGGGATCACATCTGTCATTATTTCTAAATTTCACTTGTAATTTTGTAATTTCTTTTGCAGAGGGGGTGGGGGAATAGCATGATGAAATCTATGAAATATATATATATATATATATATATATATATATATATATATATATATATATATATAACACAACTGTGGTAAAACTTGTACTCTGCGTTTCCCATACAAAAAAATTTAAAATTTCAGGAGTCAGACTACCTACATGCTTTAAAGTTCATTGGTGCCTTTATCTCATAGTTTACCCCTCAGACAGCATGCCAGAGGGCAGGTGCTGTTGCTTATAAGACCTGCTTCCCTGTTGTCACAACACGACAATCACTGGTTGTGGAATGACCAACAGGTTCTCTTCAAAAAGTCTTAAATATTGATTGGCCTGTACTAGGAGAAATAATCTGTGATGTATCCTGGTCCCAAGTTGTTCACAGCTTTAAATATCAACAACAAAACATTGCACCTGGCTAATAGGCAGCCAACACAGGTCTTTCAACACTTGTGTAACATGTGTAAAACTTGGTGTCCCTCTAAGCAGCCGAGCAGCTGCAGTTTGCATGGCCTTCAGCCTCCAACTCGGGCACAAGAGTTATCATGCAGAGTTTTTTTCACTGTGCTTGAATACAACAGAGAATTTTAGAGGCATCCTGTGGTGCTGGCAAGGAGAAGCCAAACCTCAGCTAATGTGTTTGCTTACTGTGAGAGCTTTTGTGTGCTTAATTCATTAAGCAGATTCAGATAAAGTGCTTTATTGCCTCTTAAACAGTCAAATAGGTAAGGGGATCTCAGAAATAATGGTTGAGTGATTTCTTGATGATCTAACCAAACAATTTTCTATAAAACAGTTAAGACGTTCTTTAGAATGTTGTTTTAGGTCTTTATAAGGGCGGGGGGGGTGGAGGAGAGACCTTATAACCATATACAGTGGTACCTCGGGTTACAGATGCTTCAGGTTACAGACTCCGCTAACCCAGAAATAGTACCTCGGGTTAAGAACTTAACCTCAGGATGAGAACAGAAATAGTGTGGCAGCAGTGGGAGGCAACATTAGCTAAAGCAGTACCTCAGGTTAAGAACAGTTTCAGGTTAAGAACAGACCTCCAGAACGAATTAAGTTCTTAACCTGAGGTACCGCTGTACTCCAAAATGAAAATGGCCAAATAGCTTTGGAACAATGACTATTGATCAAAATGAAAGCTAAACATTCACTCTGTTTATACAGCTCAAGCAGAAAAGTTGTGGTAGTGATTCTTCTCACAACTTGCCACATGAACCACAGTACCAGGACACCTGCATTGGTTCCTTCCTCTAGCCATTTGCTTCCTACTCCAGCAACTGATTCCTTAACTGTAACATGAACATATGTGAATTTGACACCCCACAACCCCTGCTTCAGCAGTGAGGCTTGCGGAATTTTGCTGTTAATTGGGATCTTACTATATTTTTTTAGTTTATTTGGATCATTATAACTGCCTCATATGTTCTCTTGGGGGCTTGCTGAGCTCAAGTTACCCATGGTCCCACAGTGGCAGGAACTTATACTCTGTCCCACTCAGCTTCCATCATGGGACTGGGAAATTGAAGGGAGAAAGCCCAAGGGGTGGGAATGGGCCTTAGGGAATGCTTGAGAGTCATTCTCCAATGGCAGTTCCTTTCTCTCCCTTCATTTCACCCAGAGGATGGTCACCCAACCTCTATGTTGACTGCCTGAAGGCTTTTGCCTGTGCGATACTATCCAGGTTAAGCATTCCCTAGGATTCAAAGGTGGTGCATGGAATGCCCCTACTGCTTGCCTATTTTTTTCTTCTTGGGGGGATGGAGAAGGGGGTCGTATTGACAAATGTTTTCCTCAATACCTTGAGAGTTCCTGACATTGGTATGGATCCACACCTGCCCTGCCTTTCTCCCCAACTTCCTACCTATGCTAATCTACATTCTGGCAACTCATATTGATAATATAGGATAAGATGAAGGGATCATATGACTAATAGAAGGATCTAAGCAAAAGTCCTTGTAGGGTTAGCTATGGAATGTGTCCAAGACACTTGAGCAGAGAAAGCCAATAAACCTTAATCCCACTGGCCTTCAAACCAAACCCAACATTCAGAATTGTTAACAGTAAAGCAAATTATGATGCTTGAAGGCTTTGCTAAAATCAAAACAGAGTCACTTGAAGCTGTCTTTCTACTTATATACTATTGGTGTTCTTTTTATCTAAATCTTCCTAGACAGATATTTTACTATGATTATTTTCTAAAGCTTTTTCAAAGGTCTTTTTTTAAAGGCTTATTGATTGAGTGGCTTCTGGTCTAATACTGGGCCCAAATTGAATAAATTAAATATATTGTATCATTAAAATTCACTGAGGATATATAAATTACAGCATGGAGGATCTAAATTAAAGATGATATGCTGCTTTTATAAGATATTTTAAATCCAGGTCATGCTCAGCTCAGGCTCAGAAACATATTTTCGTTTGCATACAGAAAACCAAGCCTCTTAATGTACTCACTGGGATCCTGACACAGAAAGATTACTTATTGTCTTGAAACTGCTTTTTTAACCTCATTTGTGTAGCAAGAGCGTAGAAACTTGGACCTTGCAGAACCCAGTATATCTACATTTCAGTAATAATCATCAGTCCCCCTTACAGGGTATCCGGTAGTTCTGGAATGATGGGCTAGAAACCTCTGGAAAAATCGCACTTGAAATTATAATTCTCAGAATTCCATACTATGACAGTTACAAACTAGTATACAGCTGACATATGATTTTATCCTGATAAGTCCAACTCAGTCTTCCAGATACTTCAGGCTGGAACAGTTAGAATAGTCCATGCAAGATAAAAACTTGCAGGAGAAAAAAAATAATAAGGTAAATTTGGGCATGGGGAAGGATCGTGCAATTTACTCAGGTTGAAGGGGAAATGTTTGAGAGGAATATTAGTGGATGCCACAGAATCTGCCATTTTGTTTATGTGTGACACCTGCCATGTCACCCACTACACCCCAGAACAATACAATTTTTGTGACAAAATGGAGAGCAAAACAGGGTCGGGGGGTGGAGGAGTAAAATAAATGGATTTTTTTTTAAAAAAAGCATTGAATGTAACTTCATCAAATAAATGAATGAATAGTAATGCAACTTTAATAAAAGTATACCTGAAGGAGTGTCTCCACCCCGATCGTTCTGCCTGGACGCTGAGGTCCAGCGCCGAGGGCCTTCTGGCGGTTCCCTCATTGCAAGAAGCAAAGCTACAGAGAACCAGGCAGAGGGCCTTCTCAGTAGTGGCGCCCACCCTGTGGAACGCCCTCCCACCAGATGTCAAAGAGATCAACAACTACCTGACATTCAGAAGACATCTGAAGGCAGTCCTGTTCAGGGAAGTTTTTAATGTGTGATATTTTAATGTATTTCTGATCTTTGTTGGAAGCCGCCCAGAGTGGCTGGGGAAACCCAGCCAGATGGGCGGGGTACAAATAATAAATTATTATTATCATTATTATTAAATAAAATACAAAACGGTTTCAGTAAATCAGTGTTTTAATAAAACAAGAAAAATCCTTTATATTCCTAGTAGATTTGCCATAGCCGCTCATCGCGTACACACATTACTCATATAATGCACTGGCTATATTGAACTCCTATTAAGACGGCTTGCCTGCTCTTCTAGTATTCTGTTCAATGGCATCACGATGTTGCTGTGATGACTGACATATAGGTGGTATTTTGTAGAGATGTGCAGGGTTTGCCTTGGGTCTCTGTGCTTTAAAAATTCTGATCTGTTTGCTTTAGTCTGATTAAGGTCCTGAGCTACTCTATATAAAACAAAGTTCTGTGCTCTTGAGAGTCACTATTATGAAGGATCCTTAAAAAGAACTCAACCTTTTCTTTTCTTTTTACCTTCTGGCAGACATAGATGAAATTTTCATGGACTGGAGGTCTAGGGACCATTGGGGAAAGTAAAAGGGGTGCTCTTTCCATCATAAGATATATTGCAGCAATACCTTTATTAAGCTAACTTATATTAGTTTCTTATTATCAGTTGGAAGATCATGGCTTTGTTGCTTGCTGTTTCTTAACTTAAAATCATGAAGAGGTGGCCAAAAGGGTTGCATTCTCACTTCTACATTTAAATAATAATAATAAATAATAATAATAATTAGCAGTTTAGCTTTCCCAGTGTTTGCTTGTGTTAGGAGTGAGTGTCCTCTAACAGGCATTACAAACTGAGCCTGTCCTCAGTAATGACTGTGGAACTACAGAGGTTGTGTTTTTTTTCTCTCAAACAAAGCAGCAGTTACATTTTTATTAGAAGTGTTTATAGCCCTAATTAGGCTGCATTTATGGAGAACCCTAGTAAAAGAAATTGAAATTTATTTATTTATTCTTTCATACAATTTAAATACCACTTGATTGCAAAATACCTTAAATTTGTGTTAACTATCAGGGGGAAATTGAAACAAACACACTTTGTCACATTATCCGAAGACTCCTTTTCTTCAGACTTCATCAGAATCCTTTGTCATTATCTTCAACTCTGAGATTCTGAACTGATGCATGCTTTTGCTCAGAGGTTTCCACTCTCACAGTCTAGTGGCAAGGAAGCATATTTCCAAGCTACAGGCATCCTTCCCCTCTTTGTTCAGTCCTACACTTTGGTTGTAGTCTTTGAAGAAAAAGAAATCAGTTGATATCATAGATGTAAAAGAGTTAGAATTCCTGCCACCATTTGTTTTATAATAGTTTGCTTTTGCCTGTACAGTGGTACCTTGGTTTAAGAACAGCTTAGTTTATGAACAACTTGGATTAAGAACACTGCAAACCCAGAAGTAGGTGTTTTGGTTTGTGAACTTTGCCTTGGAAGCAGAACATGTTTCACTTCCTGTTGAGTGTGTTCCATTTGTAAACTGAGTCCCCCGCTGCTATGGGAATGCCTTGGTTTAAGAACACTTTGGTTTAAGAACGGACTTCTGGAACGGATTAAGTTCGTAAACCAAGGTACCACTTTATTACTTTTGATGCAGACTGCTGTGCTAAAGAAGTTTCATTGCAAGTATTTTGGTGTGTGGCTTTGCATACATCAAGAAAATCAATTTGCATAATTGCTATTATTTGGCTTCTAACATTATTTTCATTGGACATCTGCTATTCCAAGAGTTATTTCACTCTGATTATTTCCCATGGGTTTTGTGGATTGTCTGAACAAAGCTTAGTTTTGTGCCTCTTCAACCCTAGTGTTTCTTCTCTCAGACTTGGTTGTGCTATGGCTTTCCTCCCCAGTCCTGGCTTTGTCAGTGGTGCTTCCTTCCTTCCCCCTTCTTCCCACAACAATAACAGAAACTGAAGTGGAGGGACATCCAGGAGCTAGCTCACCACTTGGCACTTCCCTCTCAGACCAGAACTCCTGGCAATTGTCCCACATGCACAATAGTTGGCATTTTGTTAAATCAGCATTGCTGTTCAAACATTCTTTGCAGCCCATGTGGCTATAAGCACACATTTTCCCTTCACACAGCTATAAGAACACATCGTCTCGCTCATTTGCAAAAGAAATAATTCTTCAGATCAGCAACCATGAATGGGATCAAGTTGCAGAGAAGCTAGAACTGCCCCTTCCTCTCTTGATCTTTGTACCATTTGTGGAAATGAAAAAGGTCCTGGTATTATAATAAAGGGCATGATTTTCAGCCAAAAAATATTTTAACGTGATTGCAGTTATACGTTTCAGCTGCTCCTCCAGGCCTGAAGTAATGCTGCTTTAATCTGTACCTTCGGCAACACCAAAAATTGACTAGATAAATAGTTTCATAGAAGGTGCAAATGGAAACAGAATTGTTAGATTCAAAAATTAAAAATTTGTCAAGAATGTATAACTTGCTGTTGAAATGGAACACTCAGGATGAAATGGTGAAATCTGATATGATTAAATGGACACAAGATGTTGGACTTAACATAATGATGGCTGACTGGGAACAGTTATGGACCACAGGTATGAAATTTATGGCATGTAATGCCCTAAGAGCAAACTTAATGAAAATGATCTATAGGTGGTACATGACTCCAGTCAAGCTTGCAAAAAAATACCATTTGCCCAATAATAAATGTTGGAAATGTAATGAGATTGAAGGTACATTTTTTCACCTTTGGTGGACATGCCCAAGGATTAAGACATTCTGGGAGATGATTTATAACGAAATGAAAAAGGTATTCAAATATACCTTCCTGAAGAAACCAGATGCCTTTCTCCTGGGCATGGTCGGCCAATTGGTGCCAAAGAAGGATAGAACATTTTTTATGTATGCAACAACAGCAGCAAGAATACTCATCGCGAAGTATTGGAAGACACAAGATTTACCCACCCAGGAAGAATGGCAGATGAAGTTGATGGACTATATGGAACTGGCGGAAATGACTAACAGAATCTGAGACCAGGGAGAAGAGTCGGTGGAAGAAGACTGGAAAAAGTTTAAAGATTATTTACGGAAATATTGTAAAATTAATGAATGCTAGAAAAATGTTGGAATGAAGTTATATGGCTTTAGTAGAAATGTTATAAGGAATTAAGTATAAATAGATTAATAGAGTATTAAAGGAAAAAATAAGGTTAGAATGTGCTAAGATAATTATAGGATAGAAAACAGAGGAAGATGGAAAGGAATTGCTGAAACAATTAATAGAAGTGGAATACAAAAAGGGAGGTGTGAGGAGGTCACGGAAATAAGTGAATGAAAGATAAGATATTGAAATTATTTGATGTGTTTTAAATTGTTTTTGTTTTGTTTTGTTAGTTTAATGTGTTAGTGTTATGTAGTGTTTTTGTATTGTATTGTATTGTTCTTCTTTTTTGTAGTGTTTAAATTGTTGGAAAAGTAATAAACATTATTTTTTAAAAAAAGAAGAAGGTGCAAATGTAACTATTTTAGTCGTATCTGACAAAATGTATTTGTGGAATAAAACTAATCTATGGCACTAGGAGCACTGTAAGTTAAATTTTAATGAATCTGACACTTCTAGTTTATCTGTTGGTATCTTTTGTAAGAAGGGATATTGGAAAATGGATAAGAGGGAAATCCTTTAATTTGCCACGCTTGAATCAATAATAAAACAGACTAGGCTTTTATATCCTATGTCACTTTTTAATCAGTGCTCAGCTGACAAGTGGTTAGTGGTCAAGGAAGTCACCCCTTTTAAGAAACACAGGAAAATGCTTCAGTTTTTAACTCTAGAGTATAAAAATAAACAATGGCTGAGGAGAAAAGGAGCTGTATTCAAAGACATGGATAAAAACAGTGATTAATACAAAAGTTCATTAATAATGCTCAGCCCTATGCTACATTATAATTAAGAAACAGAAATTGAAGAGTGGGACTTGGTTTAAAGCTTATCTTTCTGCTGCAGATTTTAGAGCGCTGACGAAAATATTTTGGTATACTCAAAGGCAATGCATCTGTTGCATTTCATTAAAGTATGGAAGAAATAATTATGTAGCAACATGTTCAGTGTGAACAAAGGCAGTGTGTTCTGGATTAGACTGAGTAGTTTTGATCTACAGAGTTATACTGGGAAGAATAGAATAAATGAATCATCTCAAAACACAGTGAAGGATCAATAATCACGGTGCAATCCAAATGAAGTTTGTCACACTGAAGTTCTCTCCATTTCATGTGGAGATAAGCAGCGCCAGGGTCAGACTTCAGGGGGCGTCCACTTGGCCCATGGACCTAATATACACTCCACCCCATCCCCCACACACTTGCAACACAGCCAGGAAGGATATTTTCTGCTCTTTCACGTCAGAGGGCACGTGTTGCTGTGAGATCACCAGAAACTGCCTCCCTGTTGTGGGGCAGGACCATTTGGATCGCCACAACACCCCATTGGTTGCCCCTCTGTTGCTGGGGCAGAAATTTGGTCAGTTGTGTTGGCTATTCACTGCTGAGGGGCTACTTAAGCTGCAGCACCTCGCTGGAGAGTTTCACTTCCTTGCAACGCACAGCGGATCACCAGCCCTCCTCTCCCTATATTTAGGGTTGTTCTTATGGCCTTGCTATGCCTGTCTAGGGGTTGCCTGTTTTGGAGCAGGGGCCTGGTAGGAATTTTTTTCCATTTGGCTGATTGGCTGGTGCCACTTGGTTTTTGCCTACCATGTAGCAAATCAACACAACTTTGTAAGGTTGGCGGTTAGGCATTTGGTTCAATGTTTTGGAGAGGTGACGTAGTTGGCTGTGCCTGTCCCTCCGTTAGGGAATTCCATTAAAGGAATCCAAGGGGCTAGGGCCACGCCAGAGCCCCTGGGAGCATCTGGGGTGAGCTGTGAGATCGAAGGAGTTCTCGCTCCTCCAGAATGCTTTCCCTTACTGACATATGGTGGTGCCCAGTGTCAGTCCTGTTCCTGCCACCGTGCAGGTTCAGGTAGTCTAGAACCAATGCCTAAGCAACCACTCACATGCTGTAATTAATAAAGTTGTGGCCAAAATTTTATGTCAAAAACATTAAACTAAAACCTGTGTCTATTGTGTCTTCATTTGGGGGTAATTTGGGGGGGGGTCTTCACATGCAACTGCCACAAGAGTAAGAGCAACACTTCTCGTCACCTTCCCTACTGGGTCTTGACTAGGCTCCCTGGAAGTATCTTAAGTACTACTTTTGATGGGAGCCAAAGTTGCCTCCCATCTGCACTGGCCACCAACCTTCTTAATCTCATAGATCTCATAGATCTATCAGTGAAATCAATCATTTCATAGATCTATGGGCCACAGTTACAACTTAAAACTGATGATCAGCCACTGAGAATGCAAGCTTGTGTGCCATTCAGAAGTGGTGCTGTGCCCACCCACTGCTAAAAACACTATCTGGGGGCCTGACAAGGAGGGGAAGTGATTGGTGGCACAGCCGCCTTGGAATGCTGAGCCCCGCCCCCAATCCCTGGGCCCTCAACCAGTACCTGATCTGGTCAACTGCTGGACCTAGACCTGGACACCATAAATGTACAATGATCTGTAATGCTTCTGTTTTATATAATTTACTCAATTTGAAGTGTATCAGCAGTTAAATCTGTGGAGTCAAAACTCTTTCAAGTCATTAGGTTATATGGTTTTATTTTAGCATAGTTTTCCATGAATGATGATCTTGAGTTATTTATTTCTCCTCAATTTCAGGATGGTGTTTATAATTTATCAGTCTTACCCTGCTACAGCAGTCATTAATGGTGATCCCATTTTTCTTGCCATGCTAGCTTAACACCTAAGGGAGATAATTATTTTCTGGAGTGGAAATAATATTCCAAATATTGAGCTGTGGTTGAACTAGTCCAAGCATAAGTTGAATGATTGGGTCCAGGTGATGACATTATCTCAGCAAGATGTGGGACTTCTGGGGCAAGAGCTGAAGATGCATTGCTTTAAGGCAATCATAAATGTACTGTCATATCATGGAAACAAGTTGCCAATGCCAGTGATCTGAAAATACAAGATGTCCCAAAATCTTAAATAATGTGTGAGATAAGTAAGTGGAAAAGCTGAGTGATGTGTAGTGGTATACGTTCCTCATGGGATAGCATTCCTGATGGTTTGTAGGAGATCTATGAATGCTACGTTGATGTGTGATTACCAAGATAGTATTCTTTGGGACACCCTGGCCCAGGGAGAAGAAATAAAAATATATCTCACACACCCTGTGAAAATTCATATTATTATGAATTAAAACTGGATGACTAACAAGTAGAAATATTCTGAAAGGTCATTTACCAGTTCAAAGTTACTTGCATATCTAGACATCTGGAATTAGTCCTATCTCTTTCAGTAACACAAACAAGCAAAGATTCCTTCTACCTACAAGATCTTCAGAGTAGCATCAATGATGAGTTGGTGTTGCTAGGCAACCCTGCTAAGAGTGCTACCCACTGAAATGATCAGCCACTGTTCTCTGACAGTGCTTACAAAAATACTTCATTTTTGTTTGTACACATTTCTCCTCCATTACAGCACATCCATAAGGAAGCAGAGATAACAAAAGCCTATTAGCAAATATACTCCAGGTTTGCAAATCCACTTGACATTTAGACAACGGACCTTGCCATTTCCTGGTCCATCGAAAATACACATCTTATTGAAACTCCTTTCAATATTCCTTCCTTCCTTTGCTATTTAAAAATTAGATCTAACATTAACTCCACATAGTCGGGGCATTCTTTTTTCCATCCCAAGGAAATAAAACAACATGATGCACTCATATGCAATTTGGAAGAAGGGATGTGGAAGAAATTCATTCAGTTTGCATTTTATGCAAACCTTTCTTTATTCTCACTTCCTGAACCAATATGCTAACCCATGGGTAGGCAAACTAAGGCCCAAGGGCCGGATCCGGCCCAATCACCTTCTAAATCCGGCCTACGGATGGTCCAGAAACCAGTGTGTTTTTACATGAGTAGAATGTGTGCTTTTATTTAAAAGGCTTCTCTGGGTTATTTGTGGGGCCTGTCTGGTATTTTTACATTAGCAGAATGTGTGCTTTTATTTAAAATGCACCTCTGGGTTATTTGTGGGGCACAGGAATTCGTTCCCCCCCCAAAAAAAATATTGTCCGGCCCCCCACAAGGTCTGAGGGACAGTGGACCGGCCTCCTGCTGAAAAAGTTTGCTGACCCCTGCTAACCCAAATACAGCTGATTACCTAAATCGTTATATTAGGGCACGTTGCTTCCAAAATGTGCTAATAGGCAACACCATGTACAAAAACGCATATATTGGGAGAAATGCACATGAAAAAGGCATATAAATGTTCACATGGACTTTAAAGAAAATTGTGTGGAAATTAAGTGAACTTAAAATTGGAGTAACAAGAAACTGAGAGAAAATAACACCTATTCCTATTGGCAACGCAGGAAAACGTACGTGTTTATGATTTGTCTCAGCTATTCCTCCAAGGCCCACTTCTCATATTCATTTTGATGATGTGATATCACCCTGGTGTGACTTTTTGCCTGCCATTTTTGCACGGTGAACATTTATTCTCAGCAGCAGTGACAAAACCCCCTGAACCAGTGTAGACTCAGGGGGATGGCTATTACTGGTATGCAAAGTGCAGAGTGACAGAAAGATCTTTCACAAAAGATTGCTTGAACTTTCAAAAATATAAGAATGGCAAAATGTAAATATAGAAGGAAGTCGCATTCCACTGTCAAAAACATAAACAGAGGATTGACAACTACAGGGCATGGCCAGTAAACACCCATCTTTCTAAGAGGGATTTCTATGGCTGCAGTCGTTAAAAGGTGTGTGCATTGGCTCTGTGCCTACCCCGGATAACACAATGGATCTAGTTGATTCAAGGTGGTCTTTCAAGTTACCACATCAGATTGAGCTGTTAAGAAGGAGTGTTGAGGCAGGTGGGAGAGTGCCTAACTTCTGAGTTGCCTTGGGTTTTTGAGAGAGTTAAATGTGCGGCCATTTCTCTTTCCCCTTTTCTTTTTTCTGGCATTTCCCCAAACTGACTGGGGAAACACCCGGAACTTGAGAAGGGATGTGATGGAGAGGTAGAGTTGAAGTAGAAGGGGGATATTGAGCTTTGATGGACATGTCTGGATTTTAATCACAGTGAATTATTTCCCACTGCACTCCAATCACAATGGTTGTTTTTGAAGGGATTTTGAAGTAAGCATGTTGAGGTTTGGCTGAGAGCAGGGCGTAAGCCATAGAGTAAGACTACTGGGGTGGCCTGCTTCTTACTCAGTCATTCTTTTTTTCTAACAAATAAACTCTCTCTCTCTCTCTCTCTCTATATATATATATATATTTCTTCACAGAAGATATTGCCAGGCAATGAGAGAAAAATGTGACTTGTCCAGTTTTTTCTCACCCAGCACAATAGCTCCTGGACTTATTTGTTCAAACTTTCGGCACAAAAAAAAACCCTAGAGGAGGGAACATGATCCTCACCCCCAAAATAAAGTATGCACCCTTGCTGCTGCCAACCCCATCACTGCAATTGTACCCTCACCTGTGGCTTTTCTCACACTGCTGCCGTGATGTAGCAGCAGTGGCTGAAGGCACAGTGGTGAGGGTGCAGTGGCCGTGGTGAGGGCAATGGTGTTGGCTGTGTCGCCAGTGCAGTGGTGGGGAGGGGAGAGGGTCCACTGCCCGAAGCAAATAGCTTCAGCTCATCAAATTCATGGGCCACCTGTGCTTCGATGGTTCCCTACAGGCTGTTGTCTTTTTTGTGGAATATACTTTAATTCTTTAATTTAACAAACAATTATATACCTTATGTGTGTGCAGAAGAATACACACATATATATAGCAAACCCTATATATTAACAATAATAAATTTTAATGCTGCAAAAATTTCCTCTTCTGCCTTTTACCAGTTCCTTCTAAACCCTGGCTTAAAAGGGTTTCCACTTATTTCTTCAATGCTCCTGAGCCCAAACAAAACCCCATGCAGACATGCTTTTCTTGATAGAGTTAATATGTTCCTGTGAATAATAGCTAATTAGAAAGCTTTTTCAGGGCCATTCACTGACAGCTCTTTTCCACTCCAATGTTTGTAAAACATATTCATTTGCGATTTTCTTCTTCTATGATTTAGGACCCATTTCCTTCTTAAATGAAATATGTCTAGCTGCCAATATGGTGGGAAAGACCATAAATGTCATTCCTCACTCCAGGCTGATGTTTTGAACCTTTGCCCCTCTTATTTTTTATTTTTTTAAAGAAGTAATCTAGGGAGAGCCCCATAAAGCCATAGGAATAGGAGTTTTGTTCTTTATAAAACTTTCAAGAAGCTTCGGCATTCTTAAATCTACATTAATATGAAAAGCAGTTGTTTAAAAATTCCTTCTTGAATCTCAAGGCCTCATGAAAATATTCCTTTAGGCAAAAAAAACAGAAAACAGAAAAAGCCTATTGCTTACAAAGCTCTTTTTTGTAACTGATAGCCTTCTGTTCTGAGAAAAGAAAAGAAAATAAGTTTTTGTTTAAAAAACACACTCATAAAAATCTCTTCTGCAAAATGGCTTTTCTTTTCTTTTTTCCCCAAGAACTTACTAGATGTGGCTGTGCAGAATGATGATGTTAGCATCTGTGTTGTGCCAAAAGTTTTTTACTTATTAACCAGGAATTACTGACAATTATGCCCATTTTCAAAATCTAGCTGAGCTCTTGAAATGTCAGATCCAGAAATCTGAAGCACGTGCAAGAGGTTTATAAGGATTGGATTGGGGTGGGCATTGGTATGCATGAACCCCATGCAGTTATTTTCTTAATGCAAACTCTGACACTGCTGTAGTAATGCTATCAATCCTAATCAGCTCTTCAGTGAAAGGACAATATGAGTTGGGATGAGTAGCAGAAGGAAAATAAATCCTAATTATGTGTACATTACACTTTAACTACAGCCCTCAAATTACACGCTCTGACATGGTTTCTTTGAAATTCACAAAATGCCATCAAAGGAAGTAGTTTGAGTACTTTAGTATACCAACCCCAATATAAGAGAGGTTATGTTTGTGGTGCTGTTGGGTTTTGTTTATTTTTGCGTTTGTTTTGAAATATAGACAGCAAATGGGGTGGGGTGGGGAGTGGTGAAGACAAAGGCTCAAACCCAGCACACCTTAAAACCTATTGAAGTCAATGGAAGTTATGTATAATTAACTGTGTACTGATTTGCAGTTGGGCAGCTCTAGGTGCAGGTTGAATGGGAATGGGGCTAAGAAATTCTGCTCTACTGTGCTTGGTTTTTTTACGCTCAACTAACTCTTCCTACCACAGACTACACATGGGTAAATGACAAGTTGGAGGCTCTGTGAAAAGGATCCTTTCACCTGTGTCTCATCTTCCAGTGGACTGACTTTCAGATAGAGCCAATATTACCAGTCATTTGTCCATTGATTAATTCACAGGGCACTGGTGACTATGTTGCATCAATGGATGCTTTGCATCAGCTGGGGCTGCCGTGCAGCTTTTGCACTACCACTGGGGCTTAGGTGCAGCTCTGGAGCAGTGTATAGACTCTTGCGGCATGATGACAACCTGCCTCCTAATCCTATGATACTGCAACGAGTTGAGGGGGAATAGGCTGTATGCTGAGACCCTCCTTAGCCCAGCATGCATATCATCCAGGATTCAAATTCCTGGAATAGCCAGCCTAGCTTCCTATTGGGATAATGGGCCATTATAGTGGGTTAAGAGAGCTGGGGGGAAATCATATCTGGCAACCAATGCACCCTTTTGGTTCCATACATGGGTAGATGATGTCTAAAAAGCAGAAGTAATGTATTTAATGTTAACTCTGGAAGTATATTCACAATTCTGACCAAACTTAGCCTCCTGATGTCCTAGAATTAACGCTAAATGCTTTACTTCTGGTAAATGAGTCACCATAGAGGGGTGTGGCTTCAGTGGCTGGTTCCTTCTCCTCCTCCTGCCCCTGGTTGGTGGTAGCAGCAGCAGCAGGAGGAGGAGGAGGATGAGCCCCTGGTGGCCATTTAATCTGCGCTGCCACTGTGTTCCTGGCTCCTCCAACTTCCTGAAGTGATGATGTTGCCTTCCTCAATCTCCCTTACAAGATGGTGCCTCTGGTCAGAGCGATGCTTGATTCCAAGACTGCAGCTATGGTGTGTTGATGCTGTCAATCTCTCCATCACAGACTCAGGTTATATCTATGTGTAAATAAACCATATATCACAAAGACACCTCAGTCTCCACTGTGCCAAAGGAAACACAAACCCTGGATAAGGGCCTGTAAGCAGAGACTGGGGCAGTGTGCAACAAGACAGTACATCAACTTACACAGGATGTAGTATACATCAGCGTTAATAACAATTGTGGGGAAAGTTTCCTGCTGTGTTTGTCAGTTCCTGGAATAATGGTCCCAACATTATCTTCTTTGTTCATTATTCATATATTAATAAGGAAACATCTCCACAAAAATATAAAACAAACAGACTCTGTTGTGCTAAGCAACCTTTGTTCTTGCTGCTAACCTTTTATTTTACTGGTTGGCTGGTAAAAAGAGTCTGTGTACAGTATATGGTTCACAAGTGTTTTGGATAGTTGCTACAGATGCAGCTAGTCCTTGAGGGCCTTCAGCAGAGATGTGTGGGTGTGTTTGTGTACATTTCCATTTCGTGTGCAATACTCGCCCAATCACTTACTTCCACTGGTATATTGCAAGATTCCAATGATACTGTGCTGGACCCGGGGGGGGGGTTACCGAGAGGTGTGGTCAGAGTCCGGCCATGGGTCGAGGGTCTGGAGACTGTCCACCAAGGGCAAAGCAGGGTCCAAAGCAAGAAGCCAGGCATGGTCAGGAACTCCGGAAGAACAGGTCTGGGTGCTGGCAGAAACAGGTTTCCAACGACGTTGCTCCCGCAACCTGGGACTGGACTGAATGGCCTTTATCTCCTCTGAGGCCGGGGTGGTCCCGGCCCACAGGTGACCCGCCTCTCCTGGCCTTAAGGTGAGCACTCCTCCTGCGGGAACTTAGTTCCCTCCGCCTCGCTGCCCTGAGCCTCTGCAGCTCAGGAGAGGCTGGAGGGTTACTCGACCCAGGGGGAGACTCACCTTCCCCTGACAGGGCTGGGAGAGGCGCACCTGCAGGCAATGGGCCCTCAATCACCTCCGGAGCCAGAGTGGATACATCTGGTGTCTGCTCCTGAGGACCCGATACAGGTGCAGGCCCTTCAGATTCAAGCCCCTGCCCTGGCTCAGCCGGCCCTGGAGGCGGGGACTCCTGTGCAGGCTGGGACTCCTCAGATTCAGCTTCTGAATCAGATTCCCAGGCCATCACAGATACATTCCATTGCGAGTCTGGGGACTGTGTGGAGCTCTGGAAGAGAACAATGTCACTTAAAAAAAAATTGCTTGCCACTTCACTAGTCAAACGCTGGGGATCTCGATCTAGGTAATGACTAGTGCTGCTGTGACATATAAATTAGGACTTAGGCCCATCCACCTTCCTGCTTTCCACAAAACCCTTATATCTTCCCATACTGTAGCTTTGGCAGAAACGCTACTTTTGTTGTACCAATGCTGTGCCTAGTCAGGTATCACTGCTAGCATTAATTTTCACTAGTACTGAAGCTGCAGATTACTACCAGAGAATCACAGGGATCTTTGCATTCTGCAAAACCCCTGGATTCATCAGTGCCTTGACTCACTCCATTGCCTAAACCTTTCTGGCACTGATATTCGTTTTAACTTAAGCTATGAAAACATGTGGCATCTCCAGATTTCTTCCCTTTCCTCACCACTCCTCACAGTCTGTTTTCAATTTGCATTTGTACAGGGCACTGAGCTGCTATTCCCAGTGATCTATTCCTGATAGCCTTCATCTCTTTCTGCTGAATACTGAGAACACATTTCAAACCTATGATGGTTTAGAGACCCAGCATTATGTATCATACAAATTGTGATTCCATATTTCTCTGTGCTTCAAGGTAGAAAATGGTTGGAGAATGATTTTAAATTTCAAAAGGTTAGCAGACAGCCCCCCCCCCCAAAAAAAACCCTCTCCTGAATATAATCTTGGGTAACTGGAATGTCTGTGAAACAGCTTCCAGGCGTTTGTTACACACAGAAAGTGCTTTCTGATAAGATATGTGTGAGTCTTAGTAAAAAGAGCAACCTGGTGACCTACAATGCATGCAGCATGTGTCAAGGCGTGCTTGAAGCTCAGGAGCCTGTACAACACAGGCTAAGGAAAATTTGGTGATTATATGCTGGGTATGGGAATCTGTGTCAGTGGAGTATTTTAGCTATGGTTCATTCAAAAAGTAAGATCGTCTAATGCATTTGCAGAAGAGACAGAAGTGGGAGCAGATGTACTTCACCAAACTACTGAGAAAAGTTTTCTTTATATAAAGTTTGCATGTGAATGTGCACCATGTTTTCATTATTATTTTTAGTTTCATATATATTTTTAGTGTCACCCCAAAATATTTCCTCTAAAGGCGAATTCAGACCAGCTTCTTCTATCTTATTTTTAGTGCACCAGAAATGGTGCAAGCACTGATGTGTGTTGGTACAGGGTGAGCTCCCGTTGCTCGGTCCCAGCTCCTGCCAACCTAGCAGTTCGAAAGCACATCAAAGTGCAAGTAGATAAATAGGTACCACTGTGGCGGGAAGGTAAATGGCGTTTCCATGCGCTGCTCTGGTTTCGCCAGAAGTGGCTTTGTCATGCTGGCCACATGACCTGGAAGCTGTCTGCAGACAAACACTGGCTCCCTCAGCCAGTAAAGCAAGATGAGCGCCGCAACCCCAGAGGTGTTCGCAACTGGACTTAACTGTCAGGTAAACTGTAACCTTTACCTTTTAGGGATGTTGTGCAGAAAACATAGATGCACTATAGGTAAAATATAGCAGCAAAAGTGAACTAGGATGAAATTGCAACAGCATCAACAGAGCTCTCACCATTGAGAATGCTCTAGTGAGTTGCATGGCTAAATAAAAGAAATTAAAACATTCAAACTCTTTAATTATTTCAAGAGCTTTGTGTGTAAGTGGGGTGCACTACTTTTTATAGCAAACTCTTGGATAAATATTATCTTGCTCCAAAAACTAATAAGTGCATAATTTCAAACAAAAGGTACTTAATATAAAGAAAGGACATATTTTATCCTAGAAATCTGAATAGCAAGTATCAAGCTAACATACAATCCTAAAGAGTATCACAACAACAGCATTTAAGAGATTAGGGTACAACCATTGAAAATTCGCTTTCAAAACTGACAGCTTAATGGATAATAAAACTGCTGAATGAAAAATTATGAGGTAAACTAAAAGAAACATTTCTAGGCACTGATATTATTTTGTCATTATCATTCATTATTTTAAACATCTTTCAGTAAGTGGACATGCCCAACCCCATTTGATCAGCCCTCAACAATTTAGACAATTCCCCAGCAGTATGCATCTCAAAGGAGACACTATATATTTTTCAGGATGTAGAACACCTAACCACACACCACCTGGTAGATGGGCTTTAACACTCCCAGCCAGCTTTGCACTTCTGAACTGCATGAGGAGACCATTGAAATGCACCATGTAGCATCACAATGAGAAATGTCATGTGAACCCACATTAGAGGCTAGTTAAAAAAGAAATCCTGAATAAAGGTCTGGAAAAAATTGTTTTTCAATTTGAACTAACAGCTGCTTCATTTCCTAGTGGAAGCACTTGAAAAGAACCAAGCCATTTCCCTATTCCTGGGGCAATTGGATAGTAACCTCACAAGTGCCTTGGGGAATCCACTCAACATCTTTATTTTGAAGGGCTGAAGTTGTCTAATACTGGGCCAGTGGTCCATCTTGCGCACTACTATCTACAGCAGCTGGCAATGCTTCTGCAAAGTATCAAAAAGAGATATTTCCCAGAATCTACTGCCGGGGGTAATGCGGGGGACTCGACCTGAAACCTTTATACCTGCAGAGCAGCTAAACAAAAATCATCTGTGATACATTTACATATGCAGGTATCAGAGATAAACAGAAAGGTAGATAACATTAGCCACAATTCATATTGACTATGTAATTTGTTGACAAATAGGAACTGTTTGATCATACTGGTGCAGCAATAAAACTGCTAGCACATTTGCAAAGCTAAGTAGGGCCCAGTATTGTTTCTATGATTCCATGAAGCTCCTAAGGTTGTTTAATAATGGCCTAAAAAAACAGAGAGGTGTCCAATATGCTGATGACCCACAGCTCTACTTCTGCTTTAAATCTGCAGGTGTGACGGCGCTGGACCGTTGTCTGGCCTCAGTGATGGACTGGATGAGAGCCAACAAACTGAAGATCAGTTCTGATCACTGCTTTGGCTACTCACGGCTGCTGCTGCTTGCCTGAACTTCTAAGAACAAGGTAGCACCTTCTAGCGGTGGAGCACCCAGCGGGGACTTGGCTTCTCATTAATAATTCCTCCAATCCAAGATAAATCACCAAACCAAGCAACTAACCAGCACAGATGTTTTGTGGCCAGACCCATCATCTGACCTTTGAAAAGGGCCTCACTGTGGAACTTAGAGGCCCTTACTTCTGAAGAGACATGTATAGGCCTGTGCTGTAAGCAATTAGTGCTTACTGCAGCAGTGAGTATCCTGTGGCTTTCCAGATGTTTTCGTTTTTTTTTTAAATAATTTTTATTCGTTTTTCAAACACATAATAGAAACAAAACAAAACAAAAAACAAAGAATTCAAAACGCAAACAAGAACATCCAAAACATTTAAACCAATATAACTTCAAGATTATATTTTCATACCCTTCTTTCTTTTGACTTCCCCATACCTCCCCATCCCTGCATCCTTGTTTAGTGATTCTTTAGCAACCCTTTAGTCAATTATCCTGATTCCCTTTCCTTAAACTTCCTTTAGCTTTTTAGTTACAGCTGCAATTCTCTACTTCTTACCCCCTGACATCTTAGCATTCCTCAATTTTACAATAGTTTTTAAGGTATATTTTGAAGTTCTTCCAGTCCTCTTCCACTGTCTCCTTCCCCTGGTCACGGATTCTGCCCGTCATCTCAGCCAGTCCCATAAAGTCCATCACTTTGTTTGCCATTCTTCCAGAGTAGGTAGTTCTTGCATCTTCCAATACTTCGCCAGTAGAATTCTTGCTGCTGTGGTGGCATACATAAAGAAAATCCTATCCATCTTTAACACCAATTGGCCAACCATGCCCAAGAGAAAAGCCTCTGGTTTCTTAGGAAAAGTCCACTTAAGGACCTTCTTAATTTCATTATAGATCATTTCCCAGAAAGCTTTAATCTTTGGGCAGGTCCACCAAAGGTGGTAAAAAGTGCCTTCAGTCTCATTACATTTCCAACACTTATTGTTAGGCAGATGATAAATTTTTGCAAGCTTGACTGGGGTCATGTACCACCGATAGATCATCTTCATAATGTTTTCTTTTATCAGATGTTTTCGGAATCCATCAGCTCCAGCTAGCATGATCAGTGGTCAGGGATGATGAGACTTGTAGTCCAGAGACATCTATAGCGCCACAGCTTCGTCACTACTTCTTTGCGGTGACAGAACAGTTTTTGCTGCTTTTGCTACAACAGACCAACGCAGCCAGCTATTTGGAGTTTTCAAGATAAATATGAAGATCTCTGAAGAAAGCACTGAGAAATTATATTTCCTGTAATCAAATTGATGTAAAATAGAGATCCAAAGTCAATCCATATGTAGTGAAGTAAAAATTATATTGTCGCCAATGTCCACTGTCTTATACATTCCATATAGACTTCTGTTCACAGTTATTGAAACCTATTGAATTTTTTCAGCGAATGCCTTCTCCTATTATTGGAATTTGCAAGAAGACTAGAGATAAATGCTGTAGAGATAAAGTTTGTGAGCTATACTACTGCGTGTCAGATCAAACATTCTTTCCCTATGATGAATGACTTCCTTTAAGCTTTAAACTTCTGAGACTCCACTGTTTATTTCATTCCAGCTTCAATTCAATCCCAATCTTAAGGAGCCAAATCTGTATTCAAGACTGTGACTCCTCTGAGTTCAAGTCAGATAGCTCCCTTTATTCTCTAGCTCAAGTTATTTAAAGATTCCCATTTTCCTTTTAATGGTTTAAAGGTTATATTCTGCACAGACATTGTATGGTTTAGACGACAGATGTTTCTGGCATGAACTCTCAGGCCTCAGCCTTACAAATTTTGATTGTACAGGCTAATGGTTTCAAAGAACTTGGGAATCACAGACTTAGTCAACAGTTTATGCCCTCTGGTGTTAAGGAGGCAGGAGTGGTCAATCCAGAATACCTAGAAGGTTTTAGAACTTTGTGCGTTTAAGAGAAAGGGAGAAGTGTAGAATTAGTAAACATCTTGGCTTCATATAGATCACCAGATAGAGCTTTCTAGAAATTTCCTGCAGAGACAGTTTACTTATAATATCAAATGTATTAAGCATCATCCTGATAGATACTTCAACTAATAAATTCAAGTCAAAATACAACTCAGATAAATATGTTAAATTTTTTTTTGGGGGGGGGGGATAAAGGTTGGGGCAGAAGCTTCCATCTATGCTTCCTTCTTAATTCCTTTGTGTTTGTGCCATTATCATACATGTGCCCATTTATTTCCTTACAGTACTTTAGAGAAGCCTTTTCAGTAATGTTGAATCAGAGCAAAGCAATCTAGTATATTCTGCAACAGGCCTGTAGCATACTGTTTTGAAAAAGGCACTCCTATATTAAATTATATACAACACAAATATTGTTTTATAATGCTTCCATGTTTAGTTCCACGTTTGGTCTTTTGCAACTTCTGAAGGAGCATCACCAGAGACACCGAAATATCGTGGAAGGGTGTTTTATACCATACACTATCCACAAATTCACTCTTTCCACCTTAACATTCACCATCGTAATCTTAACTGAAAAACAGAACAAGCTAGCATGTTTGGGTATCAGGTATTTTCCCCCCTATAAAAACACACTGGAGAGCTTTATTGTTGTTTAGCAACAATGTAAAAAATACTTGCAAAAAGTATTCAAACGTCTGCTATTTTGAAGATATTCAAACCCTGCTAGACCCACTTGTTTTGTCATTTAGCTATTTTTAAAAGTATTTTTATACCGCCCTCTTGCAAAACATCAAGGTTTCTTTGGCAATGTTTGAAGCAAGAGGAAGAACAAGCAAGTAGTAGGTCCTCTGCATGGGGAAAACGTAGAAATGCTATTGGATGAAAGAGAAAAAGGGGAACTGCTCTACCTCCTCTATTTTTTACATTATAAAACCCTGCATAGATTTTTAAGGATATAGTATATACATATTTGTTCTCTAAAACCCACACAGAAAATGGATGGACTTTAGTCCTGTCATGTGATGAACTGGCCTGAAACTAATTTTGTCCTTGAGTTCATTTCTAGGTATAGCTTCTATTCCTTGCATAGACAAGAGAAAACCATAGGTTAGCATAAAAAAGAGAGAGAAATAGCTACTTTATCTTAATGTTTTGAAAGAGAACACAAGGTAAGTCAAACAACTGAGTTCAAGGCCAGAGATCATGTCACTGTAGGCAATACAAAATTCAACAGGGCATTTGTTGGCTTCCATTCTTCCTCTGGTCAAACAGTGAACTGGTACTCATTATCGAAAGTTTCTTCAGATCTATATTGCTATGCATTAAAAAATGGAATAAAGACCATCTTTTAACAAGAAAAAATGTTTGGAATTCAATGGTGAATTGAACATAAGGGCTTTGTAGGATTACAGTGGCCTCTTTGTACTTGATGGAAGGCCATTGAAAAATGCAATGGAGAATGAACAGAAGTCCATTTGCTTCTCATTGCAGATAAACCAGAGATTTATCAGGGATGTGATCAATGCCTAGCTTAGTGAGAATAATCCCATTTTTCTTATTCGATACAGCATGCATAATGAATTAAACTGCATTTTTACAACTCAAAAAATGGGGGGGGATGCATTTAAAGAGAGGGGTATTAAATCCATTCATGATCATAATATTAATGTTGTGTTTGTTACAGGTCTGGTTTTTCTAGGCATGTTTCCTTCATAATCATAAGATATCAAAATGGATTAGAGAAGTACAGAAAATAACTAAAGATGTGGATTCTGATATATTTCTGCTCCATCCAGCTGATGTTATTTCGAGGCAGTTGCTCAAGACTTCTAAAGATTAAGCAAGAACTCTAGAAACCCAGAAATCCAGCAAATCTGCAGAAACAGAGACGGACCCAAGAACACTTTTTGGGGGGTAAACCTGGCATGTCAGGAAATGCAGTAGTGGGATGGAGCTGCAAGCTGACCTGTCAATACCGCTGCTTCTGCATCTTACCTGAACAAGTGCTGGGCCAAGACAAAGCAGCAGAAAAGTCGGGTCTGTATGGATGCATCAGAGGAGGCAAACTGGCGCTCCTGCCAGAACTTCTGCACAATCCCAACATCAGTGTTATTTTTTTTTTAATGATATTTATTAAAATTTCCAAAAAATCCAGAATAAAAAAGAAAAAAAGAAAAAAGAAAAAGATAAAATTTGCATTTAAAACCTTACTTTCATTAACATCTTTCCAGGACTTCCCCACCCCTCCCCCTCTTGTATTCCATTTCCATTAGATTAGTTCCACAAATTCTTACCCCAAATTTTAGAACCTTATTATAATTATAATTAGCCCATTATTCAAATTTAGTTTATCTTGTATAACCATTTCTCTTTATATTTTTTGTACTTCCCTAAGATCGACCCCAGTTCCCTTCCACGAATTCCCCTTTCTTTGTCACACAAAGTAAAACAAGAGAAAATAAAAAGATATAATTTTACAGCCTTTGGGTTCCAAATCTCCCTTCCCCCTTTCCCGGTTTCGATCCCCAAAATCCATCCATCTGTCTACTGCCGGCCTGGAGATCCCACGTCCATGTCTAAATCTCTCTTGATTCCACTTTGCCGTCTTTTTGGTAGTCTTTAGTTTCAAAAGGCCCAATCTTAGAGAAACTCTCAGAAAAGATCATTCTTCTTCCATCCAGACCTCTATATTTAAGAGTATAACTCAAATTCTGTTTCTTGATCTTTTTAAAGTCTGGATGTCCCAAATGTTCCAACTTCGAGCTTAGTCCAGTTCTTATTCCTCAGGTTTCTTTTCCTGTTCCGCTGCAAAAACCTTCTAATTCAAAAACTTCTAGTTCCTCTACAGAGGCTTTATTTGTTCAGGAACACAAACTTACGTCAAGTCCCTTCCTTTCTTCAATAGATAAATCCATTGTCTCCTTTAGTGTAGAGACCTCTGTAGACAAAATAATGCTTCGTTTTTGCAGCTTTCCCAGGAGATAAAAAGTCCTGTTCAATTCCATGAGTATTTTTCCACTTGCTGTCATTCTTGCAATGTCCCAGAACTCCCTCTAGAGGGATTATGGTAACTTAGTTTCCTTCCAGATCACACCCAAAAGTCAAATTAACTTATTGCCCTTGTTTTCAGTAATTTATATCCAAATTGTAACGAATCTAACCAGCAAAGTCATCGTAACAAAGTTCTCTTTTATTCTCCCACTTTGACAGCTACTTTGACAGCTGTCAAAATTTCTATATCTCTTCACCAGTCTCTCATAATGGATCGCTCCCGGTTCCCGGGGGGTTACACTTTAGTTCTCACAAACCACTCTTCTCCTCCAGCACAATTACTTGTAATTTCCCTTCGTGAAATTAATAACTTTTTTCAAATAAACAAATTCTTCTCTCGATCTTAGTTGTCAAATCCTTGCGTTAAAACATCTACAACAGGGGGGGCGGACTTCCTTTTGCACCTCCCCCGCTCGCTCCGAATTCGTAAAGCAATTTTTTCCTTTTAAGTCCGATAAATTTACTCACGGGTTGTTCTTTTTAATCCAAATTTTCAAAAGAAGAAGTCGGTGCTCTCCGTCGAATGGCATGCGGCTTCGCTAGGCAGGGGAAGCAGTGGGACTCATAGCACCACACACACACACCCATCACCCGCTCCGCAGCCGAGTCACCAAGTCCATGGGCATCACCGCCCATGGTTTTTGAGGGTCCCCGCGTCGCCGGCACGGCGGGACCCAACCCCTGCCCAGCAGGCTCCCTCCGGAGCTCGGAGGGAGTCCGCCATTCGGCGATGGCGCCAACCCGGAAGTCCTCCCAACATCAGTGTTGTTGATGGGTAGTAGCCACCCATGCTGTGTTCTGCCTCCTCTGTCAAATATAAAAGGTAAAAGTAAAGGACCCCTGACAGACGACTCTGGGGTTGTGGTGCTCATCTCGCTTTACTGGCCGAGGGAGCCGACGTTTGTCCGCAGACAGTTTTTCCAAGTCATGTGGCCAGCATGACTAAGCCGCTTCTGGTGAAACCAGAGCAGCACACGGAAACACCGTTTACCTTCCTGCCTATTTATCTACTTGCACTTTGACGTGCTTTCAAACTGCTAGGTTGACAGGAGCTGGGACCGAGCAACGGGAGTTCACCCCATTGCAGGGATTCGAACCACCGACCTTCTGATCAGCAAGCCCAAGAGGCTCAGTGGTTTAGACCACAGCACCACCTGTCAAATATAGTATGCCACAAAGTATCAGTTGCTGAGAATCCCATGTGAGGAAGATGGCTGTTGCACTCTGGTTTTGTTTGTGGGCTTCCCACAGGCATCTTGTTGGCCACTGTGAGAACAGGATGCTGCAGTAGATGGGGCTTTGGTCTGATCTAGCATGCTTTTCTTATGCATCAGTGATATTTGGCTTTCTTATTGCCTGATACAGTTAATTAATATCAAAACCAGCTGTTATATTTCTCTTTTCTGCTGCAAAGACTCTTAAAGGCTGCTGTCTGTAGCTGGTTTCCTATTTTTATTTCTATTGTTTTAAACATGTATGTTATATATTTTTATTTTTATTTTAGAAATTGATTTCCTCCCCGTCCCCCCATTCTCACAGCCTATTTATAATGCATGGAGCGACAGAACAACACATAAATAACTTTGCTTAAGGAGTGCTTATAGAGGTCAGCCTTGGATTCCAATTTGTTACTTCTTGTTTCCCCATTTTAAAAAAAAATGTTTATTCCTGTAAATTTCATAATTATGAAATATTCCTGAAATAAAATTGTATACTATATCATATATTGTTAAGCAAATGTCAGATTATAGCATACTCAGAATATCTATAGTTCTCTTCTTCTTTTGTGGAAGGCTATCAGTTTTGATGGGAAATGTGGATTGTTTGCATTCTTGCCTCCCTAAGCCATTTGTAACATGTATTTTTGTTCTTGTTTACCAATTTTCATCCATTTCCTCCCATACCCTGTGGAACATTCTGCTCCTTCACCCACTAAACAGAGAGAAGCCCAAGAAGCTACCTATTGTTAATAAATTCTTCATTTCAATACATCAGTAAGCCCTTTTTTATGCCTTAATACAAGAGAGACTGCTCTGGTGGAAACTCTTTACTGCAATGTATTTTCTTGTTAATGGCTTCAAAGTAATATGAACCGCAGCATGGGCTTAATTCCTGAATGCAGTGCTAAAATAGCCTGGCAGTATTTTAGAGTAAACTTGCTGCATTTAACCAATGGGTCTCTAAGGACTGTAGGGAGTAAAATGTAATATGCTTCTGAAAGGTATAAATCAAGGTCCCTAGTTATATGCTTTCAAATGTGTATTTGACATTGTGTGGGTCAACTGATGCTTAACAGGCAATTTGTAGCTCTGTTAGAAGCTGTGTACATAGTTCCACTTTTCGTCTTCTCAATATTTTGTATTCTTAATTAAACTTAGGGTCATCCCCCCCCCCCGCCCGCCCGGTAAATAAATGGGACTTTAACCTGACGTCATCCCAACTTCAGTTTAAGGACATGCAAATCCCTCACAAGGTGAAATAGGTTTCTTTTCAGCTCCAGCATTTATACTTCTAATGAAAAACCCACGTAGCCTAGAAAAGATTGCAATGACTCCCAATTCAGATGTATTTATGAAAGAGAAGGTATTGCGAGTGACTATTAAGTTAGTGGTAAAAATTGTTTGCAGTGATGTCTGGTGGGTGAACATTTTTGAGTAATGTTACTACTCTGGTTTAGGTTGGGGCCAGGATGACACCATGCAGGGCCAGTGCAAGGATAGACAACTAGTTGGCAGGTAGAGTGCCCTCCGCCCCTGGTCTCTTTGGATCCAGAAAGACAAGCATGTCAAGACTTGCCCACCCTCCCTATGGGATTCACCAGTTGTCCATTAGGCTGAGTGTGTGTTATTCTCACATTCAGCACAAGGGGAACACCTTTTTCCTACCTTCTGCATCCTGTTAGAGCAGGCAGGGTTGCAATATTTATTGATGTGGTTATTTGGTTGCATGAAACATTACTTGGGTCACAACATGGATAGGCAAACTAAGGCCCAGAGGCCAGACCTGGCCCAATCGCCTTCAGATTTGAAGGAAATAAGCAGTTATCCTATCTTTAAAAGACATCTGAAGGCAGCCCTGTTTGGGGAATTTTTACTATTTAATGCTGTATTGTTTTTAACATTTGATTGGGAGCTGCCCAGAGTGGCTGGGGAGACTCAGCCAGATGGGTGTGGTATAAATAAATTATTATTATTATTATTATTATTATTATTATTATTAAATCTGGCCCACATATGGTCCGGGAATCAGCGTGTTTTTACATGAGTAGAATGTGTCCTTTTATTTAAAATGCATCTCTGGGTTATTTGTGGGGCATAGGAATTCATTCATTATTTTTTTCAAAATATAGTCTGGCCCCCCCCACAAGGTGTGAGGGACAGTGGAGTGGCCCATGGCTGAAAAAGGTTGCTGACTCCTGGGTCACAACTTTGGACGATATACTTCCAGCCTGTTACATCCTTTATTGACCTTTGCCCATCCTTGCTGGTTCATGCAAACTAAGGAGGGTTCACTGGGGGGAACCACGGTATGGGGAACACATCGTTGCATGATGAGGTGATACTTGGAGGTTGAGATGTGGCCACACCTGGAAAGAAACAACCTGAACCCAGAGATTTATGCCAACTACCATGCTGTCACCAGTACACCTTTTTGGGGGCTAGGGTCATTGGCTCAACTGCAGGTCCTCTTGGATCAAACTTGACTCATCCCAGTCTGAGTTCAGGCCCAGTTTTGAGATACAGTGAGCATATCTGACAACTGGATTTCCATTAGATTGATAAAGAATAAAATGGGGAAACCATACCAGTAGAAAACCAGTAGAAAATATACATGGAAATTCAGTGAGTAAGAATAGAGAGGAAAGGTAACAGCTCCATCACAAAAAAGGGATCTGGTTTGGATTTCAGTCATGCTTTGGGGCATGTTCAGGGCAGAAATAAAATAAAATAATGATGAGGTCTTCTGATGAAGAACATTGTGTAACTTGTTTTTACAGTTTATGTCAGACTTGCTAAGACCAGGCAGCGTGCCGACACAGAAGACAAAAACAGTGGTGAAAACAGAAAAAAAAATCTGCACACAGAATGCAGGTCTCATTGTCTGATGCAAAGCTGCCCCTCAGTCATTGTGAACTGTTAAGCCCAGTTGCTTGTTTACGTGCTCTCTATTGTGTTTGTATTGGTGTATTATTATTTTTTTAATATGGCAGGCTCACGTAGAATTGATTTAAGCCAGCAGTCTGTGGAACAAGAGAGATGCTGCCTGAGTCCTCAGCTTGAAAGCTTCATGCAGTATCAAATTTGGGCCTAGGTGGATGCAAACCCTCCAGGTGTCCCTATTTCCAGGGACAGTCCCAGATTTACAGAAGTCATCTCAGTTTCTGATTTGATCCCATAATGTTCTGCTTTTCCTTAGGACATCTCTATTTTCATTGGAGAAATGCTGGAGGTTATAGATTTATGTGACCCCCAAGCCAGGAAGATAAGATACAACCTTTAGAATTGTATAGAGTTTTTTTAAATGTTTAATTTTTTTAATGCTTTTTTATGTATGTTGGAAGCTGCCCAGAGTGACTGGGCAACCCAGTCAGATTGGTGGAGTATAAATATTGTTGTTGTTGTTGTTGTTGTTGTTAAATAGAATGTCCCCATTTTCCTCAGAGAAATGTTGGAGTGTACATGGACTTTGCAGTACTTTGCTCAATCAGGGATCTTCTGAAGATGTGTGTGCATTTGGCAAAAGAACAGAGTAGCTGTCTCTTTCCATGAAGGAAGACAATGGTTCTGGCACACTGTCACAACCTATCTTTAGCTGGGGTTTTGTATTGTTTAAAAACCTATCTTTAGTTGTTTTTAATTGCATGGCTGTAAACCATCTTGAGGCATGTGTGAGTGGTGATTCAAACAGTAGCAAAATAATACTAAGACTATTAATAATAATGAATTAGGATGCTATAAAGCTGGCATGGGAACCTCAGGCCTAAGGACCAGATGCAGCCCTCGTGTTCTCCTTATCCAGCCCTGGGGGAGATCTTACTTGGGTAAAATTATCTGCATATAGGAACCCCTTTCGCACCATTGTTGAATGCACAGAGGTTTCGGAAAGTGGAACAGGACAGCAAGCACAAACCTGTTCCCCAATTATTCAATCAATGCTTGGAAGCCATATCTGAAATGGCCTCAGAATGAAGCAAATATTTGATTTTGGCCCCACTTCATGCATTGTCTGTGTTTTCTACCCAGCCATTTTTATGAAATAGTGTCCTTAATGGCTCAGCTGATGCATATGAGCACTGACAGGTGTCCACGTGCTTTGGGTTTCCAACAACCTTGTCTATAGTCCCAATGGCTTTCCATCCGAGCCAGGGGTGTTCTCCATGTGTTCCTGACTACAATTCCCATCAGCCCTAGCTTGAATGGCCAATGGTAAGGGTTAATGGGAGTTGTAGTTCAGCAACATCCAAAGGGCACCATGTCGGGTAGCTATGATCTATGCAATGAGCAGGGGCCAAGCACTTTGATCAAGTGTTCAGTCTGCACTGCAACAGGTGCCTTCAAGACATTTTTCTTAATACGATTAACCAGAACATTGATTATATTTTCTCTCCTAATTTTATTAGCATCGCCTTCTGCTCTCTAGCCTCTGAAGAGGAATTCTACTATTTATTGACAAATTCAGCTGATGCAATATCTAACATACTAATGATCCTAAAAATGTTTTCCTGGAAATTGGGCTCCCCTGAGTCCAATATAACTTACATCTTGGAGTGCAGTTATAGGCTGTAAGACAAATGCAGTCGAAAGCTGTGGGAAGCCAAGTAAGCATTTCAAATGCCTGCTAAGTTATCCTTTGAGGTCTTGCTTCCAAATAGAGAAAAGATGGGCACTCTGGCTCTCCTGGGGAAGCTGTTAAAGGCCTGTAGGATGTGATTTATTTGCACAGGTCTGATGAATGGCGTGAAATCAAACGACTTCAGTGAGGAAATGATAAACTATCTGGAGAATAATGCAGCTTGAAACCTAAACATATGTTTATAGTTGCTGTTCTGGGCTGATAGCCAAGAGGGCATTTTGCTTAGCAAGCTGGGTTAATATAAGTCATACTTTCCCAAAAGCAACGCATACAAAACAAAAAGGGCCCCGCATTTCATATAGGGAGTAGAAATATATTAGTTTCTCTTGGTTGTGGGAAAGACCAGGTACCAAAGGATAAATAGCCTTACCATTATAACTTCAGTTCTTAATGCAAAGAAATAAATCAAGTCTATAATAAATTGCTCAAAGGTAACAATTTATTAACACACTAATGTATGTGAAACAATTTGATTGCCTGAAATATACTGTATAAATTATTATTATTTATACTGTAATTCACTAAAAGGCAGTCTTTGCCAAAGTGGTGCCCTCCAGGGTTTTTGGACCACAACTCCCATCAGCCCCAGCCATAAGGGGATTTTGGGTGCTGGTGTCCAAGTTGCTGGTTCTGGCCATGAATGGCTGAGTTAAACTAGAAAAAGTCTGGGGGGGTTTTAAGTTGCTCGCTGACACATGCCTTTACATATTTCACTTATGGGAATATGGACACTTCCGTTTGTGATTTCTGCATGGAGGCTTGTGAAGAAGGAGAAAGCCCCAGTAAAACGACAGAAAGGAAGTGAAAGTTTCCGAGTAACTACTTAATGTATACAAACAAACAGCATGTTCGGCTATATGCATAAATGATTACAACTCCTGTGAAAGGGTGAATGCGTATCTGCTAAAGCGTGATACAGAAAGTTCTGCCAGTATATTGAAATAAAAATGTAGCTGAGATAACAGCTGCCAAAACCCGAGGATTTGTCCATCTTTAACAGTCATGTCCCTGGAATGCTGGTGTCTTGTGCTCTGTGGTCTGGTCAATATACTCCAACCCACGTTTTCCATATATTGTTACAAGTTACACAATCCTGCTATAAATCATTTCTCAGGTCCAGCTGAACGCAGGCCATGAGGGAAGCCGATCACAGACATGCTCTTGCTGCGTCTGGGCCAGCATCCATGGTAGGCATATTTAAACACATGAGCATCTGGGGTGCTTAAGACAGGTAAGAGCTTGCATCGTGTCCTGCGTTACAATTAAATCAGCAGTGTTTTCACTGTCTTGGGGAGGATACATTCTGAGTGTTCTCCATTTTTCAAACACAACAATGAATGCGAAAGAACTGTGTACGCTTGCATCTGTAGCTACAGGGAATTGCAGCTGCCATGCCCCGATCTGTGAACATGCACAGAAGAAAACATGCCACATTTCAGGGTCTTGGGTCTTGGCTGGTGCCCACAAGGAGGCATTTTGTGTTATTCTACAAAGCATGGCACCCTCAGACTCCTGCTTTCTAAGGAAACGTCCAAATGTAGGTTTCCTGGAATGCTTGGCATAGAGGGTCTGGAACTAGTTTAGTGTGTTGCGCTATGTGGGACGCAAGGAACATGGGTCAGTGAAATTGAAGTAGCTGTAGGAGAATGTTTGGTTATTTCAGAAAAGAAGCCCAGCCAACATTGTTGTAAAAAGGAGTCTAGAACAGCAGCATGATTCACAGTCTATAGTTGAAATAGCAGTGTAACAGTGAACTCTGCATCACAAGGGCAATATTTTCCATAGGCCTTAGGAAGGGTTTGCGTGTTGAGGTCCCCAAGCCACCCCCCAATAACTCACACATCACACATAAATTTTGGTTTGGGTGTTTGGCACGATTTTGGCCACAAATTTATTTAAATACATCCGAGTGAGTGGTTGCTTAGGCATTGGTTCAGGCTCTCTGTCCTTGCCCAGGGGACAGAACTGACTTCCGGATCCCAGCGAAAGCCAGTGTGGGAAACAAATTTTGGGGAGAAATTGAAGCTGGGTCTCAGTCCCTCACTTCTCCCCTCATGCTCCTGGTGGCTTGCATGGCCCAAGTCCGATGCCAGGGACAAGGACAAAAAGAATGGCAAGCCCCTGGATTCCTTTAACGGAATTCCCTTTCCGCACACCATTGGAGGGGTAGGCACTTACCCCTCCACCAAACAATTTGAACCAATGCCTCAGCGCCAACCTTACAAGTTGTGACGATTTGCTACGCAGTAGGCAAAACCAAATGGCACCAGCCAATCAGCCAGATGGACAAATTCCTACCAAGCCCCTGCCTCAAAGCAGACGACCCCATGACAGGCATAGCAAGGTCAAGCGAACAACCCCCCCCCCCAATACAGCGAGGGTGGGCGGGTGATCCGGTGCAAGCAGCCAAGAGAACGCTCAAATTTGGGCATCCAGTATTTAAAACCTCTGACCCCTCCTTCAAAATTGGCAACAAGCAGTTCTCCCCAGTGACCCAATTAACCAATTCACTGCCTGGGTCTCTCCATAAATCTGCCCAGCAACCATGAGGTGGCTTGTATCCCCCACCACAAGACGTGCTCTCTGCTAGGGAGAACACGTTTTTCCATACAATATAAGGAGTTTTAGGAACATGCCTATTGAAAATGGCCCCATGCTTTGTAGGATAATCCTAAATACTACACTGTCACTACAGGCCAAGGGGTGTGGGATGTCACATGGAAGCAGTCCACACCAGCTGTGCTCAGCTCACATTAGATCTGTAGTGTTGGGATTTACATTATAGAAGGCTGAATGTATTGATACGAGTGTGTGCTGCCTTATTTTAGAGGCGTGTATTAATAAAGCAATGTGAAGACAATTTTAATTTGCCCTTTTTTTGGCGGGGGGGAGGGGGGCTTAAATAAGCATTTTTCTTGGTTTCTTTAGTTGTTTGAAAGAAACCAAAGTGGGTTTTTCATTGAGGCAATGGTATGACAGGGTCTGGAAAATTGCCTTTGTTGGGAAACTAGCAAAAATGGAAATTGGCAAGAGGGGAAAGAGTGATATTTATCTCTATGCATTAATCCAAGGTTAAGAGATATCTAGCCTCCAGTTTCTCAAAGATCCTTGTGGAGAGTTTCCCTCTCATAGATGGAGCTTATTGTTACTTGATGGAATGTTTTAATCATTTGAGGGACGCAGGTGGCGCTGTGGGTTAAAGCCTCAGCGCCTAGGGCTTGCCGATCGAAAGGTCGGCGGTTCGAATCCCTGCGGCGGGGTGCGCTCCCGCTGCTCGGTCCCAGCGCCTGCCAACCTAGCAGTTCGAAAGCACCTCCGGGTGCAAGTAGATAAATAGGGACCGCTTACCAGCGGGAAGGTAAACGGCGTTTCCGTGGGCGGCTCTGGCTCTGGCCAGAGCAGCGATGTCACGCTGGCCACGTGACCCAGAAGTGTCTCCGGACAGCGCTGGCCCCTGGCCTCTTAAGTGAGATGGGCGCACAACCCCAGAGTCTGTCAAGACTGGCCCGTACGGGCAGGGGTACCTTTACCTTTACCTTATGCAGATTGCTGTTTTCCCAAGACTTTGTACTTCCTGTTCTTAAAAAAAAAAGATCATTGGTGGTTGCAATTTTCACAAAATGTTATAAATATAGATACAGAAATGTGTTAAAGCCTTTTCAGCTAACTTTGAAATGGTATGTGTACTTTTGCCAATTTTCCCTACAGACGCTTGCTTGCATCCTCTGAAAATCTCTTCCGAATGACTGGGAGACCGGCGAAGTGAAGCTGCTGGAGGAGAAAGTCAGCAAAAACAGCCTCCTCCCTTTTGCACTACTTAAAACTCCTCCATGGGATCAAAAACCTTCTGTGGGTAGATGGAGCCTTTCTGTTCATGAAAGTTTATATCTGAATCCAACTCAAGGAATAAAGTCAAATCTTACTGTAAATGCAATAACTTTTTAGACAGAAATTTTACTTTTCCTGAAAGTAAGCTACATTGAAAAATTCCTAAACAGACAGACATAGAAAGCTGCTGTAAGAATGTACAGTGGTACCTCGGGTTACAGACGCTTCAGGTTACAGATGCTTCAGGTTACAGACTGGAAAGTAGTACCTCGGGTTAAGAACTTTGCTTCAGGATGAGAACAAAAATCGTGCTCCGGCAGCACAATGGCAGCGGGAGGCCCCATTAGCTAAACTGGTACCTCAGATTAAGAACAGCTTCAGATTAAGAACGGACCTCCAAAATGAATTAAGTTATTCACCCGAGGTATCACTGTATTCTTTTTTATTATAATAATTTCTATTAATTTTAATACAATTCCAATAAAAGCCACATTGTCACATTACCAAATTACAATCCAATTAAAAAAGAGAGAGCCAATTATTCAAAAACCAAATTAATCAATCTGATATGACTTCCTGTGTACTGGGTTTCAGGTTACAAAGTTATTATTTCTTCCTGCTTTCATAATCTTAATTAATCCAATAACAACATGTTATGTTTCCAAGGGGTTGCTTGGGAGCAAGCAGGCAAATATCTCCCTGCCTGGCTGTGAAAACCTGGCTTGGCTGCCAAAGTAAACTTTATCTGTCCGGAGCGCCACTCTCCCGTGGCTGACTCAATCGCTGGCAGAATCCGTGAGTGGGCGGTTCTTAAACTTCCCCCAGCAAAGAAGCTCCTTGAGGCCCAGTCGGCGCCTCCCCTCTCTGCGCGGATGCTTTCTGCGCAAAGAGGGCGTGGGCAGCGGAGGACCCCTTCCCTCCTCGCTTCTCCCAGGCAAGGAGTCCTGGGACCGCCTCGCCATTTCCGACTCCTGCACCTCCTCTCCACTGGAGCCGCGTTTATTCTCTTCCGCAAAAGAGGAGCTACTTCCCACGATCCCTGGAGGCTCTCTATAATCCACCTGGCTTTTGCTCTCACCCTCCTGCACTGATGGCAGTTCCCTGACACAACAGTTCTGGTATTAATCCTTTGTTGACAGCCACTGGTTTCTTGACTTTCATTCGTAGTTGTATATTTAATAACTTTTATTTCTGCAAGAATATATTCTTAAACTGTACCAAAGACGACACTCGGTTTATTTAAGCTGTGAATTCAAATTAAGTCTCCTCTAGATTTCTGTTGTTGTGGCTGGAAAGGTATATGTCAAAAGAATGCTCCCTCAGTTTATGGCTGCATCTGCACCATATATTTAAAGCACATAACTTCCCCCAAATAATCCTGGGAACTTTAGTTTGTTAAGGGTGCTGGGAATTGTAGTCCTGTGAGCTGTAAGCTACAGCTCCCATGATTCTTGGGGGAGGCTTGTGTTTGATGTGGTTTAAATGTATTGTGTGCTTTCACTGTGACCTTTAAATACACACAGTAAGAATGAAGTGAGAAAGAAGATTGGGTGAGAAAGAGCCAATTTTATTTTTAAACTATACTCCAAACGTTGCACGCTATCTGTCAATCAGCACTTTGTCTCTTAATGAACTTTTACAGCCCAGTTGTGCTTGTCCCACAGTAGTTTCCTTATCAGCTGCCACCTTAATCTGTTTTTCATTCTGCCAGTTATATTGCTTCCTACTTGCATGAAGGCAGATTGTGCTTCACAATCAAGCCAGGCCTCTTTCTGACTCTGCAGTGGAAGCCTTATTGAAAAACTAGACACATTCAACCATTAGAACAAGCCAAACATGCTAGGGAGAAGATCGTGTGCACAAGATGAGGCTGCACATTAAATAATATGCTGACTCCTCATATTGAGTCCACCCTCAAAGCACAATAGTGTAGATCAAAATTCAACATCCACATTGCTGGAAATGGTCGTTACAAATCTTCAGGGGTCATAAAGCTTGTAGCAGGCTAAAAATATGTAACAAATCAGGTTCCTGGGGGCTGAATCAATAGGCAGATATTTTAATCAAGTTTTATTGTTTCAACTAACATGGTTAATTTACAAGAGATATTACAAGTGACCTCCCTGGAAAGCAAGCCTGCAGTGTCTATGGAGGTCCTGAGCCATCCAGGTAACAATTCAATGAAAAAGAAATTACATCTAACATCCTTATTTTATATCTTTTTCTAAAAGTTTTTATTCAAACTTTTCACCCAGTTTCCCCCATTGTATTTTGGTTTTTAAAGGCTAACTTTGTTTTTGTTTGTTTATTTCTTATCTTTTGAAGTGGAGGAAGTAGGTTAGAGGGTTGTCTGTTGCATTATTATAGGCCAACTGTTGAGATATTTATTGTTTCCTGCAATGTGTCCCAGTTTATTACCAGCTTGGATTGAAATGGGTGTAAAAATACCTTTTATCAGGCCAAAGTGTTCAGAGCGCGAGTAAAACAGAACAAGATACTGATATAAAAAATTATTATATACACATATTATGCTACTTTCAGGCTGTAAATTCGCTTAGAGATTATTGGATTCTGCACCGATGGTATGGCTAGTTCTAAGATTACACACAACATTTAAGATCTGAATGGCAAAAGAAAACTCTATATGTATTGGGCTAGATTTGTCATGATCTCCACCTTGGCTTCATTGTTGAAATATAAGGGCAGAGCAGGTAATGGATAAAGCAGAAACAGTTAAGTGTGTGGGAGGAGGGAAATGTAGCTTTGGCTTAAACTGTAAATTAAGATAGAATCTGTTAGCTTGGTTGATGTTGCCTTTATAAGGTTAGTAAGGAATTGGATGCTATGGCTGTAGCTGTTTTTCTGAAGAAGAAGAAGAAGAAGAAGAAGAAGAAGAAGAAGAAGAAGAAGAAGAAGAAATACAGTTTTCATAGCCACTGGTGATCAACAAGAGCCAAGATATCATAGATAGCCTAAGGATGAACAAGAAAAATGATATTGGTTGCTAAACCCACTCCATCCTCCTACCATTGTCAGCATTATTGCTGTAAGGCAGAATGATGAGGGTCAAATTAAATGTAATGTATGAGATCCATAATTGGGTTTTCTAGTATTCTCTGTGTGTGCATGCACGCAAACACTTAAATGTGTGTTATGAGGATGGGAGGTGATTCAGATCAGGGATCTGGCATAGGAGGAGAGGCATAACCTTTTTCTCACTATCAGTTTCCTAATGTAAATAGCTTTCCTGTACCCAGTGCCAAAGCTGCATGGGAGGGCAAATAAGAGGCATTCCACAATTCCACTACTATCAGGACTCATATATATATATATATATATATATGCCAGGAGATCCTCTTTGCCTATTACTGTCCTTTTCACACCTGTGAGCTTGGTGATGCAATTCCCCCACCAAATAAGGTGTATAAAAATCCATATATTAGTGGGAAATATGCATAACATAAAAATGCATTGTATTGGGGAACATTGTTTCCAAAAGGAAAAAGTATAATATGCTGAACAAATTCACATGTCGGCTTAATTTTTTTTTTTTTTTTAAACCAAGAGAAATGAATATGGGAAGATTTATCCATCTCTGCCACATCACATTTACTTTGGCTCTGAGTTACATCCATTAACTACTGATCTGAAGCATTTGAGTTCTGTACATATAATGAAACTTGCCTTCCTGTTCCCTGTCTTCTTTTGGAGGGTAAAAGAGAGGGCCACACAGATTTTCCTCTGTGCTGTGGAGGTTTCAAACAGTAATGCTGTTACCTGCATCTGCTGTTACCCATCTTAGGCCTCTGCAGGCATTCCATCCATGTGTGCTGTAAATATGCAAGGGGGGGCTACAGGGATAAGCACACTGGCTCCACCCGTCATCACTCTGCTGCTACCCTTCATGAGGACAGACTTGTGAAGCAGGGATCCTGCTTCAAGGCTCCCCCAAACATTTTAGATAATATTTATTAAAATTTTAAAGGCTACAAAAAGAGAAAGTAAAAATACCACATTAAACAAAAACAAAACAACACATCACAATATGGAAAAACAGAGAAATAAAACCCATTAAACAAAAACAAAAACAAAAACGCAAAGAAAAATACATCAGATCTCCTCAATACTAATCTTTCATTAGCTTGTTTCCTTGACCTCCTCACACCTCCCTTTTTTGTATTCTAGGTCAATTATCCATTTCAGCAAATCCTTTCCCTCTTTTAAAATTTTTGTCCTGTAAATTGTCTTAATATAATGTAACTTTACTTTTCCTCCTTTCACCAATTAACAGTCAGTTATTCCCAAATCCTTTATATCATTCCTGCTAAAATCATATAATATTATTCCAACATCCTTCTAACAGTTATTAATTTTACAATGTTTTTGTAAATAGTCTTTAAGTTTCCTCCAATCTTCCTCCACCGACTCTTCTCCCTGGTCTCGGATTCTGCCAGTCATTTCCGCCAGTTCCATGTAGTCTATCACCTTCATCTTCCCGGGTGGGTAAATCTTGTGTCTTCCAGTACTTTGCAATAAGTATTCTTGCTGCTGTTGTAGCATCATTTTAGATCTTTAATTTTCCAGGGCTCTAAAATGCATGGGGAGCTTCCGCAAACAGAGGACTTCCTCACTACAAACATCCATGCACTTAGCTTCCAACCTGTGGTGGGTTGTAGGGTGAGGCAGCAGTGCTCACCTGAACTCCAGTTACCCACAGCACCACTACAGACTAGGTTAGAAAGGGGAAGGTGACAGCAAAGTCAGCAAGGCGCAAATGCACCATGGGGGCACCATATTGGTTCTTCCGGCGTGTGTTCACTGCACCAACCTTGCCTCTTCCTCCTTCTTAGCCTTACCAGCTATCCTGGTATACAGCCGTGATGTGAGTGCCACTACCCCACCCCACTGCTGCATTCCATATGACAAGGGTGAACCAAAATGGTGATACAGGGTCAGAGCTAATTTGTGCATCCGTATAACAGCTCCTTTCACATGTCAGCGGAATATGATGACAGAAAGCTTGACAAGAGCTCTTAAGCTACTTATTTAATGAATCTGTCCTCTAGTTCAACTCCCCACAGAGCATTTATTCTCTCAAATTCATTAGAAACTTTGTTCAAGAAAACTTTTCCAGATATCTGTATTCAATATATTGTTAGAATAAACTACTTCCATATATAGTTTTATCTACATAAAATTCATGCATAGGAAGCAAAATGATGCTGCAGTCTTTAATGTTCCATCTCAACTTCATCTTGCTGATGTCAGATGGTATTTTTACGCTTTGTTTGTATAACCCTTTACAAGTACTCCCTCTAAGCCAAGGTTGTGGGTTTGGCATTTTCACATTAATTACCACACATTACCACGCCTTGCCCTGTTAACTGGCTTGCGGGATAAGAGCTTATGTGGTTAAAAATATGCCTCATCAACTTGCTAAAGACCTTTTAATGACACAGAGCAGATAACGATATGATTCTTTTTCATGAATTTTTAACTTTATGCTAAGATGGAGTAATTTTGCATTTAAATCTGCCTGCCATTAAACTTCAGGGCTAAGAGTGACTTGGGAAAGAGGTTTACAGTTTGCAATGTCACAGGGAAGATTCCCACCATGCCCCCCAATTTCAGGAAATAGCTTTTTCTATATCAAACCGAACTGTAGTATATCTGTATTTTTAAAAGCGTTTTTTTCCACTCTTAACTTGATCAGATTGCCTGAATTCTATGGTATTCAGAATATAGAATAACAACAGCATCCTACAAAAGAAGAAGAAAAAAGCCTGATCTGTTGCAGAATCAATTCCTATCTCATAAACTAGATTTTCTCCAGAAATGATATGGTTTGGCATTTGTGGCACCATTAACTGGATGAAGGGCACAGTACTTACTATAAATAATATGGTTCTGTGTGCCACACCAACAAGTTAGCACAGTATCCAGAGAAGTGTTGCTGAAAGTAGGTTCATTTAACGACTTCATCTATTACTCTATGCGGGACCAGTTCAAGAGGACCCAAACGAAGGCAAGATGGTGTCCCTCCTCTTCTTATTTATTTAGAAAATTTCATAACCGCTTTGTATGCAAGAGAAATTCAAAATGGCACACCAAACAGAAACACAGTGCAATACAATATAATAATGATATATTGAAATAGCATCATACTCTTCCAAAATTGACAGGGGCCAGGTCATGGCTGTCCTTTTGGGAAGGCTTGTGGGAATAAATATGTGTTGGATGTCAAAAATCCAGGACTGTAAGAAGCCCCTTCTCTGATGACTGCAGCATACGTAGCAGGGAAGGCACAAGTAAGGTCATTGGGCCTTGAGGTTACCAATGGATGAACAACGGTGGTTAATCTGTCCCAATCCTTGGAATGGTCATATCTTATTTACCAGCTGAAGCTGGTAAAAGACATTCCCAACCACTGAAGACCTGGGGGGGGGCACTTAGGTGTCAAAGAGGGACCTAGGAGTTCACCCAGACTACGGATTGGTTCATTCAGATTGAGTGCAGTGCTATCTAGAGCAAGTAACTGGCCTGTTTCCCAGATATAGGAACCATTCACTCATAGCACCTCTACCTTGCCAGGTCTCATGCTCAGCTCATTGGTCTGCATGCAGACTACCAAAGATCCAGGATTAGCATGGGTTAGCAGAGCAAGCCGGTCTGTAAATCACACAGTTCAATCTATTGCCAGGAGGCTGAAGATCTGTTATCCAATACTCAAAATGATCCTGCAAGTAGGACTGAAACTCTTGAGGTTCAGTGTCTAATACCCATCTCAGCAAAATAACATGGTCAACGGCATCAAAAGCTGCTGGAAGATGAAGCAGCAATAATAGTATCACACTCCCCTTGTCACTCTCCCAGGGTGACCAGTGCCAATTTGTTCCTGAAGCTAGGCCTGAACCCAGACTGAAATGGATCTAGATGATCAGTCTCCTCCAGGCCTGCAATTACTCCACTACAACTCTCAATCATCTCCCTCAAAGGAGGTCATTTCATTTATAAAAGCTGGATGGACTGGTAGTTGAATCTTACTTCAACTGATGGAACATAAATCTGCATCACACTCGAAAGCAGAGGATTCGAAGCACAGCGCCCGTTTTGGGGCATACACAGTTCTGTCCTCCAACACCTTGTCACCACTCCCAGCCCCTCAGCACTTGCCACCTGAGGTGGTTTCCTCACTCAGTCCAACAATTCAGTTGGCCCTACCTGTCTGCATGGTGTTCCCCACCAAGCAGCGAGAAATAAGCCCAGTTTTCGGTGAATGTGGCACTTAAATGAATGACAGCTGTGTTTGAGAGTGGCCTGTAAAGCCCTTCACATTTTTAAACAAGATCTTTGAATAAAATTGCTCAGGCATGTGAGTCCTCTTTGGCTGTCCTGTTAATAATAACTCCTAACCACTGGCGGCAGGGAGACTTTTCCATTCTGGGCAGCCAGAGACAGCTTAAACTAATAAAAGGCAGCAGTCCAGTGGTAGAATCTGATCTGCCGTAAAGCTGTCTCTAGCATGGAAACATCTGAATTTAACATGAATCTGAAGGCTGTTTTAAAAAAATAAAAATGCTGTTTTCCTATGTTCCTGAGAGGATCAAGGTGTCATATTTCAGAGTCCTGCTGAAAAAGAGGATTTTCCCTTTCATATGCAACTTGCCTTCAGATTGTTTGGCTGTTAAGAAAACCGATACTACGTACCCACACCCCATGCATGACTTTTTTACCTTAGAATAATAACAAAAATAAATACGTAGACTTCCAAGTTCTAAGAACCCAACGTATTAATAAAAAGAAATCGCAAGGAAAGGACTCCAACAATCTCAAAGGGAGGCAGCTAAGTTTAACAGCACCACCTCATTCCAACCAATTGAGTCTTTCAGAGCAGTTCAACGTATCGTTTAACCAAGTGCTTTAAAACATGCCACTCAGGTTTAATTTTTTTGTTGTTGAAAACTCTCTAATGTGGTCTGAAACAATCAAAGTACATTTGAAAGACACAAACAAGGCAGTTTTATTTCACAGCTCTAATTGGGCCACAGTTAGTAGGAAACCCCTAATGTATATGTTGGGATTCATATTCAAGGTATAGTCCCAAAGGCAACATTTCTACAAAAGCTCTGTTTCATTCCTTCCTAATAATGGTATCCTTCCCTAAATCCTTGAAGCTTTAAGCTTGTGGAAATGTATTTGTGGATGACTGCATTTTTCTTAACAGCAAACCTGTGTTGTTAGGGTAGGGCTAGGAGACAAAATAACTACCCAGTGAGCTTCATGCCTGAGCAGGACGTTGGACACACAGCTCCCAAGTCCAATTCACAAGCAGCCAGTCATTCCACACATGCTTTTATGGACTGTATTCATCCTAGCCATTATAAGAAAATGACAGATTTAGATCTGAAAGGAATTTTCTCAAAATGTGCAAAACTTTCCCATTCTGATTTTTGAATGAAGAAATTGGGAACAAAATTCGAAAACTATTGCATGGCATCAATCCAGTACTGTCAAATGCCCCACATAGGAATAATGGTGGTATATAAATGCAATAAATAATAATAAATGAATGGTAACGATGACACTGTTGTTATTCAAGGGTTCATCCACACTTACGTGTTTTGTTCTGTTTGTCCCATAATTTCTAGGCATGCGTCCACAAGAAATTTTTATTTTGTCCTGTCACTTTTATTTTGTCCTGGGAAAACCCACTGTTTACGACTGATTCAGAGCAAACATCAAACTGCAGAAAACCTGTTTAATGTTTTTCCAATTCAGGAGTAAAAAGCAGGTTTTCCCAGGGAAAATGACGAGACAAAAGAAAATCCTCTCAGACCCATGTCTAGAAATCACAGAACCAGTGTAAGTGTGGATGAGCCCTTATATTAGAAACAGGAACTTTTCCTTCATGATTTATGATTTTATGCATGGGATGGGATCATGGAGTCTGTGTAAGAGGGGTGATACAAGTTCATACTCCGTGCATCTTCTCACTGGATGTGCTGACCAGTGAAAAATTTGCAGGCAAATATTATGATTTTATAGTGATGTTATTAGGTTTTTGGTTTTTTTAAAGTAAGAAGTCAAGAGGTAATAGCTACAGTACCACTCTTAAACAGGTGGTGCAACACAGCCCATCTTCGGCTGCTGGGCAGCTGAATGAGATCCCACCCACCCCTACCACAGAGGCAAGTCTCACAAGCTTGGAGCAAATTTGCTCATGCTTGATCTGTTGCAGAAGAATTCATATAACCACCTGTATACATCCACAAACCGTGAATACTCGTATAGTGTGACATCTGTACAGAGTCACTGCCTGTCTTGAATTCTATTGCCAGTTGTCAGATACCTCAAAATATTAATTGTTGGATACCACACACAGAAACTCCTTATCATTGGGTATGAAATACAGATGCCAAATATTTGGAGAATACTTGAATATTCAGAAGTGGCCTTGCATCTGCAAAAGAGAATTCTGAGGAGAATTTTGAAAACAATGTAGTTCCAGTTGTAGATCTACAATTACTCATTTAAAGGTAAAGGTACCCCTGCCCGTACGGGCCAGTCGTGTCCGACTCTGGGGTTGTGTGCCCATCTCGTTTAAGAGGCCAGGGGCCAGCGCTGTCCGAAGACACTTCCAGGTCACGTGGCCAGCATGACGAAGCTGCAGCTGGCGAGCCAGCACCAGCGCAGCACACGGAAACGCCGCTTACCTTCCCGCTAGTAAGCGGTCCCTATTTATCTACTTGCCCCCGGGGGTGCTTTCGAACTGCTAGGTTGGCAGGCGCTGGGACCGAGCAACGGGAGCGCACCCCGCCGCGGGGATTCGAACCGCTGACCTGATGATCGGCAAGTCCTAGGCGCTGAGGTTTTACCCACAGCACCACCTGCGTCCCCGCGTTACTCATTTAGGAAGATATTTATTAGTCTTTTTTACAGGCATCCACCATTTTGTGTGCATTCAATTGGCACAAGATCACTGGCACATGTGCCCTTTTTTACCCCAGAAGGGGGTGGGGTGGGCTTACGCATATTCCATGGACACACGCAATGACCCTAAATGCAACCCTCACACAAACAGGGAGTTGCTTGTGTTATTACTATCATACCTGCTTATCAGGAATGCCAAGCTGAGCTGAGTTTCCCTTGCATCATTAGCCTTTTTCAGGCTTTATGCCTCATTGGATTAGGACAGTGTGCCAGGAGTGGGGGCAGTGATGCTATACACACTGTCTCTGCATCCACCATCACACCCTCTGCTCTCTCTCCCTGGCCCTAGCCATTTATGTATTGGGAGAGAAGACATGAAATGGTGAGGAAGGTCGGGGTTCTCTACATGTGTAGGCACCTCATGAGATTAAGAACCCTGTGCAATCTGGGTTCAAAATCATGCCTACGAATGAACATCAACCTCCCCACATCAGACTTCTAACCCAATATGTGGAAAGTAGGTCGGAGCCAAACAATATAAATTGAAGGCCTTTGCAGATGACCTGGTTTTGACATTACAGGAGCCAGAATCTAGTACGAAAAGGGTTTTAGAATTGATTCAAGAATTTGGTCATGTGGCAGGATTCAAATTAAACAAGCTAAAAACTAAGGTTTTAGAGAAAAACTTAATATCAATGGAAAAAGAAGGGTTTCAGAATGAGACAGGTTTAATTGTGGCTAAGAAAGTGAAATACCTAGGGATTAATATGACTGCAAAAAACTTGAATTTATTTAAAGATAACTATGAGAAATGTTGGTCAGAAGTTTAAAAAGATTTAGAAATTTGGTCAAAATTGAAGCTTTCCTTGTTGGGTCGAATTGCAGCTATAAAGATGAATGTATTGCCAAAAATGTTATTTTTGTTTCAAACTTTGCAGATTGTGGACAAGATGGATTGTTTCAAGAAGTGGCAGAGAGACATCTCTAAATTTGTCTGGCAGGGCAAAAAAGCCCATAATAAAATTTAAAATATTAACTGATGTAAAGGAAAGAGGTGGGTTTGCCCTGCCAGACATTAAGCTTTACTATGAATCAGCAGCATTCTGCTGGTTGAAAGATTGGCTGCTTCTTGAGAATACTGACATTTTGGATTTAGAAGGTTTTAATAACGCTTTTGGGTGGCATGCATATCTATGGTACGACAAGGTTAAAGCCCATAGAGCATTCAAAAATCACATTGTCAGGAAAGCGGTGTTTACTGTCTGGACAAGATACAAAAACTTACTGGAAAGCAAGACCCCAAGGTGGTTGTCACCTTTGGAAGCTAAGGCTCTGAAAAGACTCAATATGGAGGCCAAGTGGCCGAAATATTGGGAGATATTAGAACAAGAAGGAGATACATTGAAATTGCAGAGTTTTGAGAAATTAAAAGATAAAGTGCGAGATTGGTTGCATTATTATCAAATTAGAGAGGCCTATAAATTGGATAAAAAATAGGCTTCCAGGTGGAAAAATCAAAATTGGAAACAGAATTGTTAGAACCGAAAACTAAGATACTGTCAAGAATGTATAACTTGCTGTTAAAATGGAATACACAGGATGAAACAGTCAAATCAGCTATGATTAAATGGGCGCAGGACATTGGTCATAACATTATATTTGCTGACTGGGAACAGTTGTGGACCACCGGTATGAAATTTACGGCATGTAATGCCCTAAGAGAGAATATTATGAAAATGATCTATAGGTGGTACATGACCCCGGTCAAGCTTGCAAAAATATATCATTTGCCTGATAATAAATGTTGGAAATGTAAAGAAACTGAGGGAACATTCTTTCACCTTTGGTGTACGTGCCCAAAGGTTAAGGCTTTCTGGGAAATGATCTATAATGAACTGAAAAAGGTATTTAAATATACCCTCCTTAAGAAACCAGAGGCCTTTCTCCTGGGCATTGTCGGCCAACTGGTGCCAAAGAAAGACAGAACATTCTTTATGTATGCAACAACTGCAGCAAGAATACTCATCGCGAAGTATTGGAAGACACAAGATTTACCCACCCGGGAAGAATGGCAGATGCAAGTGATAGACTACATGGAGATGGCAGAAATGACTGGCAGAATCCGAGACCTGGGAGAAGAGTCAGTGGAAGAGGACTGGTAGAAGTTTAAAGACTATTTGCACAAATATTGTAAAATGTTTGAATGTTAAAAAGATGTTGGATATAAAGACAATATGGCATTAGTGACATAGTTAAAAGGAATATGCAAAAAAGTGTGAAAAAGAAAGGGGGAAAAGGCCAGAGTAATGTTATGTCAAATGTATATTAAGTGGTACAAGGGACTAAGCTATAAAGATTAGGTAAAAAATGATGTGGAAAGAGAAGAAAAATTGGAGACATAATAGGTTGAAACATATAATTATAAACGAGGTTTGAAAGAGGGTCAGAATTTGCTGAACTTGATTGTGTAAAGGGGAACACAAAAAAGGGAGATGTGAGGAAGTCAAGAAAGAGGGTTATAGAACTATGAAGTTAAAAATTGGATTTCTTCTTTGTTTCTTTTATATCTGTTTTTGTTGTATGTCTGTCTTACTTATGTTTCTATTATGTAAAATCTCAATAAATATCTATTAAAAAAAAACAATATGTGGAAAGTAACAGAGTGGCTGGTTCCCCTCCTCTCCATACACAGTTCTAATCACATGGAAACCAGAAACCTAGGCAGGGTTATTGCATTGGCCATTAACTACTCTTGGCCTTCTGCAGAAACTGTTGGCCTTCAGAACTGCAAGTTGTAATACAATACTACTGAAAATGCACATCTTATATCAAGGAAGTTCTGCCTCATCATGTTTCATCTTAAGGCAGCCCTGTTCAGGGAAGTTTTTAACGTGTGATTTTACTGTATTTTTGGTTTTTATGGAAGCCGCCCAGAGTGGCTGGGAAGGCCCAGCCAGATGGGCAGGATATAAATAATAAATTATTATTATTATTATTATTTCTGGTTTTCAGTGTGTGTTTTTTTAGGCCATAAATTAACATAACAGAGAATATGTTTCTGATCGGAACAACTTTCATCCCAGATTTCCAGAACAGTTGAAATACAGATCAAGAGACCAAACAGATGTACAATGCAACGTAATTTACACAAATGACCTGGGAGATTTCCAGAACTTTGGCAAATGGCTCCACAAAGGTAAACTGGGCCAAATTATGCATCCAGAAACCCCATTATGTTATTAAATTCAGCACCATAAATTCTTTGGCCTCAGAGTGTATGCTTGGCTTCCAGAATCAAGTCTCTTGGTATTTATGTAAATTTTGTTCCATTTGATTCTTGCAACCATTCACAACATGACAAGTATCTTGACATATTTACGTGACATAATTTGCAAGGTGATGATAGGAGTATTATATGGCTCTGAGTTTGTGACTCTATAGATTAGAGCTGTCTTTCCATTCTAAAATAGCATTTACAGGGGTTTTAACTCAGGGATGAAAATTCCCTTTGGATTGTGGCTTATACGATAAGTTCTCTTAATCAAGAAAGCGCTTCTTTGCAAACGTCTCAGTAGAAAACCCTGCAATTCAGAGGAAGAGAGGGCAAATGAGGACAAGTGAGCAAATGACACACTTTAATGAACATTTCTGCAGTCTACTAATTCCAAAAGTTTACAACGGATTTTTGAACTTGGGAATTGACCAGGGCTAAGACTTGTTGCATTGACAAAGAAATGCACAGACTAGATCATTCCTATATCATGGCAGTCATCTGTAGGAATGTAATGCCCCAAACTTTGCCAAACCCGACCACACACATATTTAAGGACACAAGATATGCTATCACAATCATTAAGCTATCGCAAAACAAGCTTTTGCCGTAGTCCTACTCAGTTGTTCACCTGAATGCATAATGACACTAATTATGTTGATGGTGTGCAGTAGCCAACATCTTCCCATGCACAGTCATTGAAAATCTGAATTCCTGAATTCTGTTTCTGGCGATTGATGCACATAGTGTGAGGCAGCCCTATGTAAATGAAGCAGATCAACGGTCCAGAGGAGACTGGCATCAAGATTTAAAATTAGCTTTAGAATTAGAATGTGAATCAAAGCAACTGATGCAACAGGCAAATGCAAGCTCACTGGGTGACCTTGGGCCAGCAAAGGCGGATTTAGGCAGTGCGAGTGGTGCAGTCGCTGCTTGAGAAAGAGGATGCCTTCTCGAAGCCTGGTAAGCACTTGCCCAGCTTCAGGAAGGAGGTGTAAGAGCTCTGACAGGATCCTAGAGTCTTTCTGCCTCCTTCACAAAGCCAGGCAGTTACCAAGCCACTTACCAAGCTTTGGGAAGGAGATAGGAAGGCTCTAGGACTCTGACCTCTTTCCCAAAGCCCTACTTAAGCCGATCCTGTAAAAGCTGTGGGAGGGCCTCAAACAGGGTGGCATATTACCGAGATCCACCCCTGGGACCAGACACCTTATCCCATCTATCCTTCTTCACAGGGCTGTTGTGAGGATAAAAGGGGGAGGGAGAGCCATGTAAATGGCTCAGGACTGCAATACCTCGAGGATCATCTCTTCTCATATGAGCCATCCCAGACCCTGCAATAATCACCCAAGGCCCCTCTTCCTGTGAGTCCCCAATGAGAGGTCTGGAGGGTGGCAGCATGAGAACAGGCCTTTTCTGCAGTGGCTCGCTTTTGTGGAATGCTCTTCCCAGTGAGGCTCACTTGGCACCATCAGTACATATCTTTAGGCACTGGGTGAACATGTTTCTCTTTAACCGGGCCTTTGGCTGATTAATATTCTATGTACTTTTAAGTGTGTTTGTGGGAGGGGAGGTTATCGGCCTGTTTTTGTTTTGTGTTTTTGTGATCTTAAGATGAAGAGCATAATAAATAAATAAATAAATAAATAAGCTCCACCCTGACCTTTTTTCAGAAAATGAATGGTCTAAATTGAATAATAAAAATAAATAACATAAGATACTGGCAAAGAATTGTTCCATGGTGACAAGGCTGAGGGGAGAAAATCAAGCTAACAGAGAAGTATAAGCACTAGGAGGCAAGCCAGGGGTGTCCCAAGCACACAAGGCAAAGGCTGAATATGCAAATAATGTGCAATAAGCACATGAAATAATGCCAACAGGGGTCAAAATCCCCCAAAGGAGAGAGGCAAAGCATTTGGTGTCACACTGCTGCATGGAGTCAACAGTCTTGGGAACTCTCTGCAGGGAGTCATTTTCTATGCACCGACAGCATTTTAATGGTTAACAGATATCTGTGCTGTTTGGCTGACAACAACATCAAGGTCTGTGGCCTCTTGCTCTCTCTACTGGGTTTTTAGCATCCAGAGAATGAGATAGGGGTGGAATTAATCAGTTTGACTGATTAGTCTTCTCTAAGAAGAGGGACAACTGCCAAACACAATCCTATATAATCTGTCTGGAAGGAATAGAGTGGACACATAATCTGGAAAGATGAAATTAAGCACTGAGTAGTTGTTATTCCTCCACCAGCAACACCTTTTTGTGGATGGCTTGAAATGTTTAATGACTGATCTGCTGCAGTAGTAGCATCTGCCACCAAACAGGACTGCTGGCCGTTTATTGGACATATATATTGGTTCAAGAATACATTTAGAAATTTAGCAGATTATATATCCTAATAGCTACTGTGATTTCAGCAGTGTTTGCTGGTCTATTTTTATACTGGATGGGGAAATATTTATAGCATTGCCATGTAACTGATGTGAAAATACATTATCTAGAGAACATTGGAGGGTGCAATGATGGGTTTGAAATACATGCTGTATCTGCCATTTGCTAGCATTGCCAACTGTCATGGTAGCTGGGTGCAGAGGAATGGTGGCAGGCAACAGCTAGGAACCCCTCAAGTGAAGAAGGCTCAGAGCCAGAGGGTGGGTGGTGGGACAACAATGAGTGGTCAGAGGGAGAAAAGGAAGCAGTCTAGGAGGAGGAAGTGTTGAAAGCTGAAGAGGTAACAAGGCTTAGTGAGCAGGAAGAGGCTGGGGCAGAGAGCAGTCCCAGAAGCAGAAGCAGAGGCAAAGGCTGGGGAGGAGGGGGCAAGATTTAATGGGAAGAGTTGCTGTGCTCACTAGGCCTGCCTCCTGAGCTGTTTTGTTACTTTGAATAAAGAGAGTTAACTTCACTGACTCCGTCTGAGTTATTGCTGACCTTCTCCTGACACCTGCCCTGACACCAGCCTAGGAAGGGAGCAAAATTGTTCTGGCAAAGAGAACAGTGGTAAGATGTGTGTTCCCAAGAGTTCACTGCATTCAATCACGAGAGCTGCTGATTCTCAAAGAAAGAAGTGATTGAAATGGCCTCTTCCTTTCCTCCATCATGGAATAAACAAATGTCATGGGTTGTATTGTACCCAATTAAGTCATCTTCAGAATAGACCCACTGAAACAAATAGATTTAAGTAAGTCACATTCATTGATTTCAATGGGTCTGCTCTGAAGATGACCCTATAAATGTGACAGGAGATTAAGTGACAGCTTTAACAAGCATCGTTCTCTGTTGTTGTTTTATATAAGTACAGGTGTGAGCATTGATGGGGTCCCTCAACTAATTTATCACCATCTCTAACCTTGAGCCAATGTTCTCATCTACTACTTGGCTTCTCTGCTTTGGGTGCCAACAAAGCCATCATTGAACATGTGTTTGTGGATTCATTTGTTTGTTTGTGTGATGATGTGGACATCTGGCCACTACAAGCTGTCCCAACACCACCAATTATTTCACGTAGACATGCCATCTGGCTGAACTGTCAAATGAGAGCAAGCAACCCCCCTTTTTGTTTTTGGTCTTATGGAGCTGATGAGATTAAAAACAAGAGCTAGCCTGGGAAGGCTCTTTATCCTCTGATCCTATCTCCCTGAGTCACCCAGGAGTTTGTAAAGGGCCTCAAACAGTTTTATTTTCTGGTTAATTGGGCAAAAACAACAACTAATGGGTGAATGATTGAAAAATACCAATGCAAAATTCACCACAAAGTATAACTGGCCACTTGGATGTTGTGGTTAAAGCACCGAACTCAGACTTGGGAGACCAGAGTTCAAATCCCCACCTAAACATAAAGCTCACTGTATGACATTGTGCCAGTCACTGCCTCTTAGCCTAATCTACCTCACTAGCTTGTTTAGAGGATGAAATGAAGCAGGGAAGAACCATGTATGCCAGCTCAAACTCTTTGAAATCCTGTAGAATTGGGGCTGAAATATCTTGAGAAAGCATCAACAATTGCTAGCAGCATAAGGAAATCTTGACATTGTTACTGTAGCCTGGAAAAACCCACTCTGGAATAACCTTTGATTCTTAATTGTATAATACATAGTCTATACTGTATTTGTAATACTCAGCTGAGTGAGGTATGGCCTACTAGTGAAGCATTGTGAATCTGATGCTAGGCTGCTAGTAAAATGTTTGGGGTAGTTTAACCAGGCCTATGTAGACTGTTAATTCCATTGAAATTGTCATGATCTACCAATACTTATGTCCACAAACCGACTAGTGGCAAGTATGTTCTAAAAGCAACAGCAACAGGCATCCATCCATCCTCCATACCACTCATAAAAATTGACTGAAATTGCATAAATTTGCATATGGCACAAAACATATGTGCCAGGGGCTCAGGAGCAGAAGCACAGGGAAGATGGGAGATGGAGAGCGAAGGGGAAGAATCTGAGGGCAGCGTAGGAGAAGATGACAGTGGCCCAAGAGATTCCATGAGCCTCTCCAGCGAATCGGAAGATTCACAGAAGGGGGCGCCGGTGGCCAGGGCAAGGGGGGCCCCAAGGGGGACACTCCAGAAGCAAGGGGCCAGCGGGGACTCCCAGAGCAGCAGTTGGAGATCAGGACCAGCTTCTCCACCTGAGCATAGTGGGGGGGAAGAGTCCCAGGTATCAGGGGTAGCGTCTACCCCAGCAGGGAGAGAAGAGGAGTCAGGGCTGACCACGCCTCCATCGGAGAGTCAGGCAACGGAGGGGAGGTCAGGTCCAGCTAGCATCCTGGAAGAGGGAAGCAGTGACAGAAGCAGTGTAACGGTCAGGAGGAAGGTCACTGGGTTGGCGCGAGAGCCAAGTTCAAAAGTACAGGCGCGCAGGGCAGCAGAGAACGAGGATTGGGAACCGGGTCCTAAAGCCCACCGGAGGCAGGGGGAGGAGTCAGGGGACTCAGCGTCAGAAGAATCCAGAAAGGGGAATGTCCCAGCGGACAGGAGGACCCAGAGGAGAAGAGAGCAGAGGAAGAGGTGGAGCAGGGCTAGAATCTTAAACTGGTGTCAGGGGGGAGGAGATTCAGACGGAACTTCGGCGGTCTAGGGTTTAAGACGTAGAGCTGCACGCTACGGCTTTGGAATGGAAACTGAACTTCAATAAAGACTTTTGTATATAACCACGACCTGGCGTTGGTCCTCTGTGAGCTGGGACCTTGGGCAGCTCTGACAATATGAATATTGTATGGAAATGTGTGCCTTGTTTTGCAGCTGAGGTGAGGGACCCAATCCACATGCTGGGCCCAGAACATCCTGTTAGCACCCATGGCTGAAGCCAGTTTTGACTGAAAATGAATGCAGGTATTAATCCTTGGGTGAGCAAGTTTTGAGTGTTCTTTGCTCAGCACTTCCACTGCTCAGTTACTTTTAGTTTCTCTCTCAGCCACAGCAGATGTTCTTGTAACATTGTTGCTCTGAGGAAGGGGATTTGCTGGCTTTTCTGGCCTCCTAGGCAGTGGTCCAGCTGCAGCTGTAGAAAAGGGATGCATAACAATGGAATGTTCTTGTTCTCATTCTGGCTTTACATCATTCTGGCACAGACTTATCAAGGTAGGGCTTGTTCACCCTGTAATTGGATTGCTTGGGATTCCTGTTCCAACTCACACCCTCCTTTTATTTCTAAACTCCTATCCTCTTGTGGTCCCTCCCAAGCCAAGGGATTTTTCAGATGCAGAAGAGAGGTTATTGTGATTCTGTTGTTAATTGATAGATTTTAATGTTATAAACAAAACAGCAGGCACAATCTAGCCAAAGTTAAGCACTATTTCGGTCCCTTTTTTTTTCAGTGGGAAGTTTTTAAGCATCTGTTTTTTCTTCTCAGTGGGTTTCAAACAATAACTTTACTGAAATGGTTCTTCACTGACGGATCTGATTGCACATTAAATCGTCTGCCAATAAACCTTTGCTCAAGTGCATGAAAACCCTGGTCATGCCAGAGGATTCTTGGGAGCATGCTGGGGTGCACATTCAAGGTACAAAGTTAAAAGTTAGGTCTAGTGGTGGTGTTATTATTATTATGAATATTTCCCCTCCCTTCACCCTAAATTCACAGAGCAGATTACAACCATGAAAACAGTGTTAAAAACAGTTCAAAGCACAATCCGCAAAATAAGGTGAGTCCTAAAAATGTACAACTTGGGTGTCAAAAGCCAAGGTAAAGAGGTATGTTTTCAGCATGCACTAAAATGCTGAGGATGCCAGATACACCTCTGTGGGGAGAGAGTTCCACAACTTAGGGGCTGCCATAACTTGTTGGATTGAGTCTTAGCAGGGAGTGAGGGTTGGTAGCCTGCCCACCTCCACTGCAAGTATCCCATTAAAGAGGTCCATGAGTGGTGGCTTCTGTGCAGATGCCCAGATGGGGACTGACAGGCCATAGCACCCCTCCAAATGATGGTTCTGGCTGGATCGCCCTTACCCCAGCGACTTAATCAGGCTGGTTGATTCAGGACACATACAAATGCCTATGCCAAAGCCTACTTATATCTGTAACCAGTGAAGTTGTGGCCTATTTGAACCCAAGAGCCTTTTCTGTGTCTTTGTCTTCTTCTTGGGTCCCACCGGCCAGGAACCCTTTGCCTAGGTCCACAAGAGATGAACACCAAATTATCAGCAGTATACAAGGGAGAGAAACGAAGAGAGGTAACAGGAGAGAGAGAGAGAGAGAGAGAGAGAGAGAGAGAGAGTTTAGCATTCCTGTGGCTTGTTTCTTATGTTATTATTATTGTGATCATGGCTGAAACCATCTATTTACAGTTGTGGAGAAAGAAAATATTTTCCTGAAGAGAACTTGACAGAGTTTTCCTGCTTGCCCTCTCCCATGTCATCAGTGTTTTCTGGGAGAAGAATTTGAGGTGGTTTTCCACCTAAGTGGTTACAGCTGTTTCCACAGGATCAGTCAGATGCAGTTTCTGTCTGTGTTTATTTTGGCTCTGATTTTTGACTGGAGCCCGGCAGGATGACAAAGTTTTCTGTGGGGCTTGGGACTTTGGACAAACATTCCAATGTTTCTAACTCCTTAACATTAAATGTTTGATGAATCCAGCTCTTAATTTCTTCTGGAAAAATGACAAGGCCACTGGAGAGGATTTCCCACCATCTCACAAAATTTGTTTTCAAACAGAGACAATGCATTTATTTGCTTGTCTCTGAAAATGACTATTTTTTAAGAGAGTGAGGGCAAAAAAAATCAGTAAGACTCCAATTTTCTATAATTGCAGGTTTGGGCTCAGTTGTGATTCTTTTATAAATTGTCTGCTTGAAAGGAAATATCCACTATGGTACTTATAAAGCAAACAAAAAACAAAAAAAACCTCATTTATTACATTTATACCCCATCTTTCCTCCAAGGAGGTCAAGAATATGTATACAGTTCATCTTCCCCCAATTTTATATGAGGTGAGTTGACCCATTCTCAGTTTTATTATGTGTGTTTTTATATTTCGCTGGAGGCCACACAGAGTCACTGGAGTCAGATGGGTAGCAAATACATACATACATACATACATACATACATACATACCCTGTGAGCATCATAGCTTAACTTCCCTCTAGTCCTAATCTGGCATGGTAAATGCCAGCTCTTAAATGGAATGCTGTCATAGAGCATGTTAATGAGGGAAGCTGATTGTGAGAGTAGATACTCTTTCCATATAGTTATCATGGTAAACCTCAGAATGTATTGCATCTTTCCTTTACAATGTAATATTACATTAAGAAATGTGTTAATATCAAAGCAGTAGGAAGGCGAGAAATTGAATGTAGGCAAACTGTAATTCAGATCATTTCAAATACCCGGGTGACTAATAGAAATGTTGCACCAGATTCACTTAAGTGATTCCACTTGTGCAGTGCCTTAGAATGTAAACCCCACCTAAAATAGGAGTTGCCTATATTGTTTCACGGACTGAGAATTAGGTAGGTTGACATTAAAATGCAAAGAAAAATAAAAAGCCCACCATCCCTATAATGAAGTTAGCAGAACTTAGTTCAAGTGAAGATTGCTGTGCCTATTAATGAATAGTATTGCATCAGTTTTCAGGGCTGCCATATTGAGGCATCTAATCATAAGCCTGCATTTTTATCAAAGCTTATATGTTTAATCAGGGCTTGTATTTTAAAATGAGCTTAAAGATTTTCAAATGTTCATGCCAGGCAGAAGAGCAGCTGCCTAAGAACCTTGGCAAAATGTTTTTACTCCTAGACAAGGTGGCCCCCTGATTTATAGCAGAAAACAATTCTTAAAGTCGTAAAAAGGGAATTACAGGCTGAGAGCCAAGGTTACACTGACCCTACAAATTAAGGGTTGATAAATAGTAAAATGAGCCATATCTTCTTCCTAAGGTTAAAAAGGCCAAGAGCAAATGGGAAAAAGCATCTAGCTGGCAGAAAGGGAGCATTTTTGGGAAGTCTTTTCTAAAGCTGTTTCTTTCTTAAACTAAGATCCTTTTAAGATTTCTTTTCCTTTTAAAAGGTTATTTATGTATTAAATATATTAGTTTAAATATAATTATGCAAAGGATTTAAGAAATGCTAGATTCTTATTTCATATAGTTGGAAGAGATCACAGGGGCCATCAGCCACCAGCCTCCTGCCAGACAGGAGACGCCATCGAGCACTCCTGATATATGGTTGTCAGGCCTTTTGTTTAGAAACCTTCAAATGAAGGAGATCTCTCAATGTTGATGTGAACTCAAAATCCTTGACATATGTTTAAGATAAAAATTCAAGATTAACCATCTGTTTTGGAAGGCAATAGGGCAAGGAGGGCAAGAGGTGAGCTGGTAATTAAGATTCCTTGTTGAGACACATGTAAGATATATTACTACTTATTTGTCATTTATAGATAGAAGAATATATAGCTTTTTGATTCCCATAAAAGGGCAAGAGGAAATGGGTGTATCTTTTGTGATTGGTTCTAGCAAATAGCCAATAGGAATTTCAACCAGGCTGATTGGACAGAGGCAGCCACAGGAGGAGCAAGGGGGCTGGATTAAGGAAATATAAGTGCTGGCCAGAATGGCAAGAGGCCAGGCCAGAGCTTGGTAACCATATACCACTGTGCCTCATATTTATTTGTCTGACAAATAAAATATTATTTTAATTTCTCTATTGCTGCGTTGAATATTTCATTTCAGCTAAGCGTTAACCACAAGCAGGGTGCTACAATATGTCTGGATTTTCCTGGACACCACCTGGATTTCAAAGTGGAATTGACGTCTATTGGGAATTTCCAAAAGTCAATCAAAAAATCATGGGGGGGGGGAGGTTGGGCATTTTTGTAAAAAGAAAACACCACAACGTTGGGGGTTGTCTAAAAAAGCTCAAAAACTTCTGGGATGTCCTGATTTTTACTTTTTGAAATATGGCAACCCTATCAGTTTTGTTACTGCTGACATTTACACATATCTTCCTTAGCTGAGTGACTGACATTTTAATGTACACTACTATGATATGAACTCATAACAAGAAGCAGATGTTTCTTCATCAAAATAAATAATACCTCTGAAACCATTGGCATTAGGATAAGGAGTTTCCATCACCACATTTTCCAAAAATTATTCAATATATCTGTACAAAAGGGAAGAAAGGGCAAGGGAGGAATTAGAATTCACACAGAAAAGAATATGATTTCATTGCTTAGCCACAATCCTGTTCAATTACTTGACTCAATAAAATAAAATGAATCTATTTGTTTTGAGGTGTCATTCATACAATATAATATCACATCAGACATATACATTTCAAACAAAATACATTCTACGCATGCAATGTTAAATAGTCAAGTGATGCAAAATTATTTTGCACGGGTGATTCAGCTTTAGTTCAAAGACAGAGATTCTTGGATCCCATGTACTCTTTATCCTGGGGCTGACTAAGCTTTGACCATTTAAATGTTGTTGAACTACAACTCCCAACATTCCCTGACCATTAGCTACACCAGGTTGGGCCAATGGGAGTCCAATCATATTTGGAGGGCTACAGGTTAGTCATTTCTCATTTAGCACTCATCATACATTCAATAATGACTGTGCAAGCATGAACCCCTGCTTTATTCACCCCAACATTCCTGCAATGAGGGAGATTATAAGCATGTACAGCTCCATGCAGTTACAGTTCTCCCCACCATCAAGAGCTCTGAAGATAATACATGACTGATGGTGGGCTCCTTATTCTCCCATTGAAGTTCCTTTGTTACCGAATAGCTTCCTTAAGATCAGTTAGTGAATATCTTCGGTGGTTGAATGTTCTGCCACTAGTTTATGGCTATTGCCATTTCTGATGTCAGATTTGTGTTCCTATACAGTTGGAGTCTGACCTGCCTGCCCTATGTAGAATGCAGAGAGGCATTGTTAGCAGATGATGGCATAAATCACATTGGTTTTAAAGGCATTTTTAAAGTTTTCTTATTTTGAAAAAAATATTTAAGCTGTTGTGATGGATAGATCAGATAGGTTATTATGGGATTATGCTGATCCTGCCAAAGATAAACATATTTAAGCCCCATTCATTTCAGCATGAAGCGGTTAACTCGTTTGTTCTCTACGTTGTTTTCATCAGAAGACAAGGCAATGCACAACTTTGTGCCCAGGCTTTGGGAGAGGGATGAAGTCCATATTGATATTTTATTTTCATATCTGCTTGTTTTAGTTGTGATTATATGACATTGTTTGATTTCTTTTGTTTTAAATTTGTTCTGATGATCATGTCTTTCATGTTATCGAGTCTCATCCAGCTGAATAAATCCTGGAGTAGACTCACATCCCTTGATTTAAGTGGGTGTACTCTGAATATTACTCAGCTGGACTCAACTCATTATCTGTCACCCTTGAAGGATGGATTACAAATAAATAAAATAAGCAATGTTTAATTTTGGCTGAACCGAGCCTTATCTCTTGTTTTTATTCATTTTGTTCGACACAATCAATTTCCCATTGACCTGCACCTAACTGTAATGACTACAATTTCCCCCCTGCAATGTGTCTTAAGTAGAAATAAAATTGGGGGGGGGGGTAGAAACTAGAAATCAGAAAACTTTGCCTTGTCCTAAGCAATGAGGAAGTGCCACTGACTTCACTGACATTGACTTCCAAGCAACTTTGAATATATGGTTGCTCTCTAACAGACTGCGCATGTAGTATCATAATGTTTGGGGCCTTCAAGTTCAGTCCCACAACAAATGTAAGGCAGACTTATGAAACTCACAGGAAAGATGAGCAGTTAAATAGCAAATAAAGCCACCATAGATGTGTGTGTGTGTGTGTGTGTGTGTGTGTGTGTGTGTGTGGAATTACATTTTCCATTTATTTGTAGTTTCATAAGACTGCATTTGACTCTTAAAAAGTGCTGCAGAACAATTATTTAACCCTTCCCCATAAGCTTTATGCAGTAGTTCTGGCATCTCTTTCCTAAGTAGTTATTTCCAATTTTGACTTCAACAGTGTATATAATGTGTAAGCTTACTGATGACTATTATTAAATGTAACCTTACTCCTTCTCTTATCAAACTAAGAATTGTCCCGGCAATAACCATTGGACTTTTATTTTAAATTGTTGTTTTCTAAAATGGCACAACTCCACAGCACATTTAGAAAAACAACAACTTGTGAATACCTTGAATTTGTTCAAATAAACATTCAGATGGATTGCAAGGTTCATCACATTCCCTGGAAAACAAAATTTCAAGGAAGCTGCAAAAGAAGCTACATGGCAGGAGCACGGGGGAAACGACATTCCAGATGGTCTGGAAAGACCCCTTGCCAAGTGGGTGTTGTGCTTAACGGTGAAGGAAGCTGCTCGGGCATTTGGGGGCAGCGCAGGGCGCACCACCCATAGGGGCAGGGCACACCACAGAGCCTCCAGAGTCTGCCTGCCTCGTTCCACTCAGCCGCCCTACAGCTGGGGGGGAGGCAGCGGACAGACCATTTGGCCATCGCATGTGTCTCTGCAAGCCCCATGGTGAGTGCTGCCCAGCATTTTGTCACCCCCTTCAGGGGTGACAGCCGGGGTGGCCCGCACCTACTGCAACCCCCTTTCTCCGCCACTGGTTGTGCTGATCACAATGGAGCTCCTCCTCTGTACTCTCATCCCCACTCTGAAGTTTCCTCTCCCTTTCCATTTCATCCCTCCCTGGTGTTATAATAAGCTGAGACATCTTTTTGCTTCCAAGGGTCCTTTGCTCACCTTGTGGAGATCCTGCTTCACCTCTCTCATACTATAACAAACACACAGAGCCCGACAGCATTTCCATGGCACACTCTCAAGATTACAAATGCCCCTAAAGGCCCATGAGACAAGCGATCCTGTTGACAACCTTCCTCTGAGGTGTTAGGAGTCACTCCTGCCATGGGAAAGTACTTCTGCCATGCGTCTTCCTCCAGAAGTTCATTCCACCTGAACTTTATCTCCATCTATGATGCTTTTTTGCCTTGAAAACTCTCCCCTTTTCTGCTTGCCTAACCATTTCCAACTCATCTTTGAGTCCCTTTTCAATACCTTCATGCTTAACAAGGCCTATTTTGTATCTTTCTAGTCTCACTTGGCACAGCTATCTAGGAAGAGGCCATTCCATGCCTTTTTTATTATAGCATCAAACCCATATTGGAAGAATGTAAATTAGTAGGACTAGCAGCAGCAGCAGCATGAATGTTTGATTAAGCTCAACACTCCCCCCCCCCTAAAAAAGGGTGTCTCATGATGCAGACAGATTTGCAGAATCCGAAGCATGTTTTATGTTGGCAAAATTCCACTGATGCTACAAACTGTATCCACTTAGACTAGCTGAAGATTTAATCACTGGAATTCTCTTTAAAATATGGGCTAAAAGCCATATCTCCCCACCGTCCCCCCTTTCTGGGTGTTGAATTGCTCAGGGAATATAATGAACTAGAACGATGTGTTCAGACTTTCAAAACGTTTCTAGCCAAGCTGGACTTCTGTGTATATTTGAGAGTAAAGTACACTGAAATCAATGGGCTTTGTTTCTGGGTAAGCATACATAGGACCCGTTCTTCATGCCCTTCTTCATCAGAAATGTATTAAGTCCTGGAATAAAATAACACATCTTTTCAAGTACGAGCAATGAGGGGAAAGGAATAGATGGACAGTTTTTACAAGGAAGGGAAGTAGGCAGTGGTGTCCCTCAATTATTCCTACTGGGAGCAGAACCATGTATCTTGTTCGTACGTGATTTGGAATCAGGTGTCCAGTAAAGAAGCCAAATAAGTGGATGACGCCAAATTATTCAGGGTAGTGAAAGCAGACTAGGTTTCTAGACTGAATTAATGAGACACCGAATGGAAGATATAAGCGAATGCAAAATGATGCGGTCTAAATTGGCTGCGACTTCCCAGAAAATAGAGTTGGAAGCACAGTGGAATTTTTATTAAAACTGTGCTGTAGAAGCAAAAAAGAAAAGACAAATGCAACTTTGGCATTATTAGTTAAGGGATCAAAAATAAAACAGTTAGGATTTATTTCCAATTTGGCACCACAAAAGCAGGATAGCAGGGCAGCATCAATCCACAAAAAGCAAATTTCTAGGAGCAAACTTTGTGTCAGATTCCATGATTTTTTTCCCCCTTCACCACCAGCAGCCTGGAGCCGTCTTCAACCACATGTGTGAATTTGGAAGAGGGTAATGTACACAGGGACAGCCATAGCAATTCCTGTGATCACTCTGGCTAGAAAAAGTTCTGCCATGATGTGAAAAATTGCTTCTGGATCTATCCGAGTCTAGCCCTCCCCACACTCCCCATCGCAGTTATGGATGCAGCTGGCAACATTTCTGGGCTACTCTCATGGGGGGGGGGAGTGCTGTGTGAACTGACCCCATGTATCACATTATAAAATGGGCAACACATTTCTGCTCTCAGTATGAGTTTCCACAGCCAAAGCTATTTTTTTAACAATCTCATCAGGAATCAAAATATACAGCTTTGATAATGAATGGCTGTGTTAAAACTAAAAGATGAGTTTGCCTATCTCAGATGGGATCTATGCAGAATGAACCCTGCTTGGGCCAAAAGAAAGTATTTCTTCATAGATAAACTGTTGAATTCACTCCCACAAGAGGTAGCAATGGCCACTAGCTTGGATGGTTTTAAAAAAGGATTCAACAAATTCATGGAGTATAAGGAATATCAATTGCTGAGAATCACAAATGGGTCCCTCTGGTCCAATTCACTGCTCACATTTCAAACAGTAGCAAAGGTGTGTGTGTGTGTGTGTGTGTGTGTGTTTCTCTCTTGCTTGGTTCTTATTCAGATTCAGATTCATTTGGAACCAGGCAATATATGCCATATGTGATTTAGGCACAGTGGGGAAAGGACTTTGAACAGAGTTAGGAAGACAATTTGAAGAGAGTGAAGAAGAAAATGGATTTTCTCATGCCCTCAGTTGACAAATTCCTTTTACTGGAGGGGGGAGGGAAGGAGAAGGAGAGAGAGGGGGTGATAATTATTAATCAATACAAGTGACTGTCATACCTGACCAAAAAAGTAGGGTATGTCTTTGCTATTGTGCTTGCTTTTTTTCAAATCCAAAACTAGTGACCATCTTTCTACAGTTTTAAAAGTGTCATTTGTTTAGCTACTACAGAAATATTTCCTTCTAGTCCACCACTATGTCACTATCCAAATGAGCATAGAATAGAGGCCTAATATTTTCTTTGGTGGAGTTCTAAATTAGAGTAGTAATGGATCATTTTATATGTAGGTAAAGAGCAAGTTATTTCCTCTTCAAGATCTACGTCCCCCCTTTTTGACTATGTATTTCCTTCCAGGTAGCCTCTTTGGCTCCATCTTGTGATGTGTTAGCTACAGAGTTTTATATCAGTAATATTTTTTTCTTTCTCTTTTGTTTTAATGTGTTTGAAAATAAATTGTCTTTGGGAAACAAAGCACTTTTATTTCTTTAGAAATAACACCCACCTATTATAAAGATATATTGTTCAAAGGCTAAATGCATTCAGAAACCAAGTTGTCACTATGAATTTACACAAGAGTAAACAGGAGCAGTATATTGTCCTGTGTTTGTAAACTGCAGTGAAAGCAGTTGGCACTGTGCCCACATTTTTTATAATAAATGTACAAAAATGAAACATATGCAGATGCTTTGCAGTACTGTGAAAATAGCAACTCAACTAAAGTTAGTATATATAATGACAATGAAGGTTATAATATCTGTAATTGAAGTATGCATATGTACAAACTTTGCATAAATTAAAAGAAAAAGGTAAGATAATGTTTTAAAAATGCAAAATACACATTGTATTCAAATATTATTAATTGGTTTATAAAATTTCCCATGAAATGGAAATTCTTCACAATGCCACTAAATATCCAATATCTAAATTCAGGCCAAATTAGATGTGATGTTAAATGCAACTTTGCATTTTATTTGCCGGTTGATTTTAAAATGCAAACAGCGTGAGCTGGAGATGAGGGCTGATCGTTTTCAAGGCTGAAGCAGGCAGAAAGAGGGCATTTAATACATTCCACCTCTGTTGTGGTCCTGAAGAAAATTATTCCTTGAACCTGCAATTTGCATTAAAAAGGCCATTGGTGCCAATTGTGCCAATCAAAATTGCCTCTCTATACCTGCTGTTCACATTTAATTTTTTTTAAATGCAAGGGCCAGAACATGTCTATGTTTACAAATAGTTTGGCTCATTGGTGACCAGTCTGGTTTGTTAGCAGCTGAGTTGGCTAAAAGAAAAAGAAACACTTTTTTAGAAACCATATAACCTAAGGAGCCCATATCACCTAGGCAATAATGATAAATCTGCGCATATTCCCTCTGCAAAGAGCAGAGATTTTTGATCTGAGCACAGGTAAATAAGTGCTGGGATGAAGGATTTAGCCCAGAGATTTTTTACAAATTTTGCAGGGGACATTCCCCCCCCCCAAAAAAATGGAGTAAACTTTGGGGGAAAGGAGGTGAACTTGAAAACTTTCTCAGCTTACCTTAAACACAAGTTGGTCAAGGTTTTGGTTAATAAATCGTGTTCCCCCTAAAGAGGGCACGTTTTGCAGTGAGACCTGGAGACTGACCTCCTCGTTGTGGGTGGGTCTATTGGATAGTCACAATGCCTGATTGGTGGGTCCCTCATTGCTGGGTATAATCTGGCCAATGGGGTGCAGTCTAAACAGTTCGAGAGACCTATTTAATCCCTTGCACATGACCCAGAGATTCTCTTTTGGCTCGTGCATCAGAACCCTAACCCCACCTCGCCCTAGATTTAGGGTATTTTGTGATTGACCTTGTTATGCTGTCGTGTGTTGTCTGTCGTTGGGACAGGGGCACGGCAGGAATTTTCCCCACTTGGCTGATTGGCTGTTGCCATTTGGGTTTCACCTGCCACGTAGCAAATCGTCACAACTTGTAAGGTTGCAGATAGGAACTGGTTCAGGTGATAGGGATAGGAGATGTTGGGAAATTTCTATTCCACCTTAAGGAACAGACATGGAACTGTTGCGTGTCACATATCTGTTTACATTCCAGCACTGTTTTGCTTGCGTTAGCGGAGCTTCCGCTGTGGTATTGCTTTTGCTTTGGACTCTCTTGCCGAGAAGACAAACACGGATAAGAAGCAAGCAGCAGTTTGGCCGCTGGAGCCATATTTTCAGGTACGTTCTCTCAGGAAAGCAGTTGAACAGCTAATGCACTGCTTCAAGCCACAGCAAGGCCTTTTCACTTAAGAAAAGAAGAATAAGAACATGTCAATACAAGGCATGAAGTTAAGGGGGAGAAATATTCAAATCCTGCTTCCCAAAAAAGTGATTGAATATCCCTCCACTGGTGCTGCCACTGTCCCCAAGGTCAGTACATTTGGCACAAACCTGTTTCCCCCTCAAGACACTGAGCATCTGCATAGAGGGGAGATGCTTTCGTTTAGGAAACTGTGCAAGGTTTACCTCTCCAGATAAGGCTTTAGACTGACGAGAGATTTCACTTAAAAAAATTAAAAAGCAAACATAACAAAGAAGGCACTTTTTACTTTTAAAATGTAGCACTGTACTTGAGATATATATATAATTACTATCCTGTATTTTCTAATGATTCTACGTACAATTCTGAGAGTGTTTTAATGCCATTTTGAGTCCTCTCACAGGGTTGATTAGAAACATTCTGAAATGCATAAATAAAAACAGGTGTTTTGTGGTTTCCCCCAGGGAATTCCCCTCCCCCAAGTAGGCTTACAGAGAGCCAACACGGTAAATTTTTGTAGCTAGGCAAATATATTTTTATTCTCCAAGATGCCTGAACATATTTTTAGTCTTCTGTTATTAATATTTACCATATTATATCCTGGTTTTGGAAAATGCCCTCAAAGCTGTACACAACTTTTCAATCCAGTGGTCAAATGCTTTCATAGGAGACAATGGTGACATTGAGCCAGTGGAAGCTGGACTATTTGGATGGGGGGGCACCCCAACAACCTCAGTCTGCCCTCAGCCCGCCCCCCACCTGCCTGCCTTCTTATTTAGCCTAATGGGTGGACAATCATCCTGCTCAATCTGTTTTGTCTTCATGAAACTCAGAAGGGTAGAAGATGGGGACAAAACCAAAATGAATTGGCTCCATCTTGCTTTGGCTCTGGCTCCACCTACTGTTAGCCTCCATGCTTTCTACCCTATCAGTCCCAAACGGCACCAGTCACCACTGATGGGGCTTATTCCCATGTAAGTGAGCTCAGGCTTACTTCCCAGCAAACATGCAGAGGTTTGTGCTCTTTGTTTACATTCTTGTCCTAAGTCAAACCATATAGGATTCTTGGCAAATCCCATATATTTTCAGTTTGCCTTTGGCTTCAAAACAATGTTTTAGGATTACAGTTTGAAGGTCAATTTGATTGGATTTCTTGAGCTTCATGAGAGGACTGCTTTCCATCTTACTGTTTTAGTTCTAGAACTAAAACAGCCAACTATATTTTATAAACTTAAGTGTTGTGTTCCCCACCCCCACCCCCCGCAATGGTTCCACTTACTTCCTATGATCTGGCAAAGGATAACATTGATAGATGTCATATCCTAGTATGAGTACTAGATTTAGGCATGTATCTGGCCTAAGCTGACCACAGGTATCCATTTTTACCCCTTTATTTTGTCGAACAATTCGGATTGAATTGCTGTTATGTCCTGTCACAACTTAAACTATGAGGCAATGCTGGCATGTTACCTTTAACTGCATGCTTGTTGCTTTAAAACATTCTTCACTCTTTCCCTGTTGAACAGATGTAATGCAGATGCTGGAGCCAAGTATTTATAACCATCTCTCTCCTTTTTGGCTTAATCACCCCCCCACCCCAAAGGAGAGTAACAAAGCTCAAAAAAGCCATTAGCTTTAGACTTTAGTGAATACAAAAAGGAGATTTATATAACCTGTCAGCACAATTCATTGCTCAATGCCAGAAAGTATTTTGTCAATGTTGGTTGTAGCCTCCATGTGAAAATTAAGGAACTGGGATTCAGGGACCCTGAGATTTCCACTCTCTGGTGGTCTTTCCAAATAGTTAGGAAGCTAAACAACAACAACATCACACCGATATCTCTTTCGAAGACAGAAGCTCTCTTTTCCATAATAGAGTGGCCAGTTGAGCACCACTTTCTGAAATGAGCTAACTTGCTGTGACTTGCTTGTCCCTGAACTTTCCCCCACCTCCTTCTCAGCCTCTGCCTTTGGGACTGCTCTGACTACAGCTAATTTTAACACATCAGCAGGTAGACAGAAGAGTCAGAGTGGCAGTGACCAAAAAAAGACTCAGAAGTCAGTCATCATATCCTCAACATCAGACATCTGCGAACTAGCTGTAGCTACTCCAAGTGAAAGATATGCACTCTGCACCTGCTCAGTGACATTCTTTTTCTTTATTAAGTCTTACAAGTGAAACTTGTGACGGAGCCTGTTCTAAATGATTTTTGATATTCTGTTTTAAATTTGTGCTCAGTGTTGGGTTGTTGCTGTTTTTAAGGGGGTTGCCCCCTTAGGTTCCCTTACTCTTGTTCTGTATTATGTAAACCTTGCTGTTCTCCAGACCATGTTTATACTTCTCCCTTGTGGTGCTGTTTTGGCTACATAAGAATACACTCTTGGAGACTGAGTTTCTTATTACAGATTTTTGTGAATGTGCTTATGATATCGCTCCCTCCCTCGTTCCCAGTCATATGCCACTCCATCAAATTTGCAGAAACCTCCAATTATATAAAAAGCTGTGCTATAATATATGATGAATTGAAATTATTTTCAATTCTTATTGATGAATGGAACACCATCTGAAGCATAAATATTTAGTGCAGATTCAGCTCTAATCTAATAAATATGAACCAAGATACTGGGAAGTCTTTCTTTTGATAACACAACAGCCCAACTTTCATTCGCTGTGCATCTCAAACAAAATATGTATATTTGTACACATTTTTGGCTGAAGAGCATCTGGAGATGTGTGAATTTCAAAGGATAACTGCATTTCAGTTCGTCTCTTGTTTCCGGAAGTGCAAATGATAGCACTTCTGTGGACCTCATTGAATTTCTCCCACATCCCTACAAGCAAGTGAGTCAGCTTTCCTTCAACCCATTCTATGATATTGTGATGCAAATGCACTTATCTTGCTTGGATTACATAAGAACAGGCACTCAAAAGGCACTCAAAACATTGGGATCACTCTTCGTATATATGATAATGTTGAAGTACTCAAGATTTCAGGTCAAAACATGGAGAAAGTCTGCTAAAGGTGATGCCCTTGTACCACCTTATTCTGCCATACTGTTATCTTTAATTTTGAAGTGTAATTTCCTTGCCCTCTAAATATGTAGAATAATCCCTTTGCTTGTCACTTTTAAGTGGACTTCACATACTTTAAAAAAAATCACTCATTTTTATTGTATTTGGTTGAACTTATGCTCATTTGGGGACGCAGGTGGCGCTGTGGGTTAAAGCCTCAGCGCCTAGGGCTTGCCGATCGAAAGGTCGGCGGTTCGAATCCCTGCGGCGGGGTGCGCTCCCGCTGCTCGGTCCCAGCGCCTGCCAACCTAGCAGTTCGAAAGCACCTCCGGGTGCAAGTAGATAAATAGGGACCGCTTACCAGCGGGAAGGTAAACGGCGTTTCCGTGTGCGGCTCTGGCTCGCCAGAGCAGCGATGTCACGCTGGCCACGTGACCCGGAAGTGTCTCCGGACAGCGCTGGCCCCTGGCCTCTTGAGTGAGATGGGCGCACAACCCCAGAGTCTGTCAAGACTGGCCCGTACGGGCAGGGGTACCTTTACCTTTATGCTCATTTGGCAGTTTAACTCTAGCTGTTCTTAATTGGTTGTAGAGATTTATTTGACTCTTTTACATTGCTTCTTAAATAGATATTATGAAAATAGATATTGTGCATTTATGTAGTTGGATTTTTCTTCATGTAAATTAATTTATTTGAAACAATGCTGTTGAATTTTTATTTGGATTTTTATTTATTCTAACTGCTTTGGGATTTGTGGATCTTAAGTGGTTTATAAATGTAGGCTTGCCATATATCTGGAATTTCCCAAATCTATCTGGGATACTGCAGTGGGCAGCAGTGTCCAGGCAGAAATTGGTCAAATGTCTAGGAAAATCAGACAAATGGCAGCCCATGTCAACAGTGACTTTTTTTCAATTTCCCATAAAAATAGGTCAAAAATGGGGGGGGGGGTGCTCAACAACTTTGCCTTTAAAAAGCTGATTTTCACTGTTTGAAATATGTGAACCCTAATAAATGGGCTAAATAAATGAATTCAGCCTAGGAACCTAGGGATTTAGGCAAAATAGAAGGACTCCACACTCCTAACTGGTGAAAAGGTCAGAGGGGGAGGGGAAATATCAGTCAAACTGAAGAACAAGGTCATCATTGACATCCATGAAAAGTTTCACTGATGACTGAGAACTGAAAAGTTGCAAGAGAGCAAGATCTGGCAGATTTCAAGAAAGGTGGAACATTGGAAAGTGTCAGAGATCACAGCTGGGCACCACAGCAGAAATGGGCCAGAAGAAGGTTTCAAAGAAACCCAGATGCTTTATGACATAAATGGACAAGTACTGGCTAGGTTAGAGAAGCAATCTTCAATAGATATAGCTGGATTATTTTTATTTTCTCTCATGGGAGAAGTAGTTTTCTTCCCTAAAACCATTGTCCCACAAACTTGTTCCTTTCTAAAACTGTAGGCAAAAGCTTAGTTTCCTTTAGAAAATTAGGATAGAGATTTTATTCTCACCATTCCTGAGTGTGACACCATTCTAACCAATATAGGGAGCAGATTGGAAAGATTATAAATTCCCAAAGGTTACAGTGCTGTTTAATGGAGGTAAGTAGGGTGTGAGGGAAATGATATCCACTCTGTGGTGACCAGTGAAACTAACAAGGAGAGGATAGGTTGTCTGATTTGCTTGTATGTCTGCCCCCCCCCAACTTCTCATGGAATAGCTACAACCTGTGCAGTCACAGGGTTCAGAAGTAGCCCTATGTTTGCCTGTGTCACTGCACTGCCATCGCCCACAGAAGCTCGGGAATATGGATGGTATGGATTTCTCTACAATCAGTTATACAGTGTACACTGTGTCCCCTCCTCCCACTTATTGTTACGTCCCAGTAGCAGCTGACTTAGGCATGTTTTAATACCCAGTGGGAAAGGCCTATAATAGCTGAACATGTACAGACTGATACATAGTTTTGTCCTATCAAGTTGCATTAAGTGCTTTAGGGGCAAATGCAGTGTTGACTAGAGAGGGACGGAAGAAAGTATTCATCGATTTTATGGTGTGTCTCATTTGGGAAGTGCTGAAATTATAGAAGAACTGTGGGAAAATATGTGTGTTTGTGAAGTTGATGCAGTCCATGTTTATGGAGTTTGGTTTAAAAAAATCCCAGTGTTTTCCTTGATGCTGTAGCAAAACAGGCTGTAGCACAGTGACAGCTGGAAATGAAGAGAGTTACAGTCGGCTGTTTAGTTCTGCCCTAGAATCCAAGCTGGCACCATGGCAACAGGCTTCAGGACCTGTCAGAAATGTGTAAGTCATAATACCCATCCTGTGTGATGCTACACTACATCTGCACCAACTGCAGTTTAAGTAGAGCTGCTGCTGCATCCATTATAGGACCACATTTCCTCTAATAAGAAAGAAGGGTATTTAAAATTTGGAAAACAGAAAACTATCCCCATATTGTTTTTAAATTATAGCTGGGCCAAGAAATAAAGCACAATGAGAATGCAGTGCTGGAGCTTTCTGTCTTTCATGAAATAAAAATAATGGAAAGTCTTTAGCATACCATATTGGATATTAGTTAATGTTTGAGTGAGCCCCATTCAGGCTCTCCTCAAAGGCTAATTCCTGTTGCCTACGCAGGATTATGTTCAACCCCCCAGAGCCCCAACACTCATCTTTGAAAATCAAGTTTCTGGCTCACACAGGGCCCGAGTCAAGTTAAAATATGTAATGGCAAACGTTTCCAAATCATGTCATAATGAATCAAAGGTGACTGCAGTTTATCCACAATGTTGTGCAAACCACATTTTAGGAGGGAGGGTGGAAGAGCACCTTCTGCAGTTTAGAACTAGAACAACTATTTATGAAGATAAGGCTTGGGCCCGAAACTCTAAACTATCACTGCAGAAATATACATAGTTAATTTCTGAGCCCATCTGCTGGCACAAAGACAATTTTATGGAAACTATTCTAAGGGTACCCATAATTGCCTGAATTATGCCATTTATTTTGTGAGAAAAAAGACTGTCCCAACTCTTTATTGTTCTTAGCCAATGATTAACGTTTAGAGAAGTAGCACTGTGTGTAGTATACTGACACACTCATTGCTTACCCAAAAGACGTTCTGATTCTTTTTGAAACCAGTTTTTGTCTTCTTTGTAGAAGAAATTAGCTGATGAGAGGGAATAATGGAGAAATCTAGGATTTCAGTGTAACCAGGGCAGGGAGGGAGCTACAAATAAAGAAAGGAGTCTTGAATGATCTTTCCAACTTCGGTCTTCTTTCATGCATTGTGAAGTCAATTCCAGCAGCACTATGGAAGAGGAAATAGAGGGAGAAATGAATTGCTAGTGGGGTGGAGAGAGCAGGGGACATCTCATAAGTCTTAATTGCACAAACAGGCTGAAAGAAAGTGTTAATTACTCCCACTGCAATCAACTTCTCAGCCCCCTCACACTTCCCTGAAAAAACAAACAAACCCCCAAACCTACAATAGCTGTGTTGCTTATTAAGCAACTTTGGGAGGTTCTGTTTGCATAATTAAGAAACAATTTGCATAAAATGCAACTTTGTTGTTGTTTAGTCGAGTCCAACTCTTCGTGACCCCCTGGACCAGAGCACACCAGGCACCCCTGTCTTCTACTGCCTCCCGCAGTTTGGTCAAACTCATGCTGGTAGCTTCAAGAACACTTTCCAACCATCTCATCCTCTGTCGTCCGCTTCTCCTTGTGCCCTCCATCTTTCCCAACATCAGGGTCTTTTACAGGGAGTCTTCTCTTCTCATGAGGTGGCCAAAGTATTGGAGTCTCAGCTTCACAATATGTCCTTCCAGTGAGCACTCAGAGCTGATTTCCTTAAAATGCAACTTTAGGCTGCCCCAATTTTGCTCATGGCCCCCAATTTTGTGTCCTGGCCCCTGAACACAGCAGAATCACTTTTTTGAGGTAAGTAAAGTAAAACATGTCAACATCTGAAAATGACTCCCACACAAGACTATTAAGTTCAAACTCCAGAGTCCAAAATTACTTAACTGTGCCAGTGAAGTCAAGGAGAGAGCTACTGAACACCTATCAGATTGATAGGTGCATTCCCATTTATGTCACGCATCCTGTTGGCTTTGATGAGGCCATATATTTTAAATAATAGCACTTTTATATATAATTAGAAGGAAAGAACTGAAAACCAGCACAATAGATATCCACCATACCTTTTCAATTTTCTGTTGAAGGCTACTGCATAAGAAAACAAAAAATAGCATTTTCCCCCTTTCAAAATCAATATTATCTGCTTTAATTTATTTAATTTTAAATACTGATTCAGGGATGGAGTACAACTTCTAGAGATGTTTGGCTGGAGTGTTTGTTGCTCTTTAAATTTGTGTGAACATAATGAACTCTGGTCATGGATTCCATTTAGCTAATAACTGGCTGATTCCAAAGAAAGTGCTTGTTTATTTAGCAAAGTCCTTTTATTTATCCTCTGAACTCTTTGGGGATTGTTGATGAACTCTTAATTGGGTGGAATAAAAATGAAATGCCATCAGTGTATCTCATTGTATTGAGGGGAGATGAAAACTGTAAGGCAGAAAAATTAATGGTGTTCCCTATGTGTGAGGCGAGCATTTTTGACTGGCAAGGCAGTATTGCAAACTGAGGTAATTGGTATTAGAATGCCTTGGTTGCATGCTGAGATATTAGTACCTATGCCAGATGCCTACAGTTTTACATGACACAGTTGGCACAGCTAATTTAGACTTATTGACGAATGAGCTCACCTCGCTTTAAAATGGTGGCCATTAAACAGTCCAACTTCACACTAATAATTTTCTTTAGCATATATATTTTTTAAAAACTAAGTCCAAACTCAAGCTATATTTTCTGCTCTGGATATATGTTTCCAGGCAGGGAATGACCTTGAGTCTGCTTCTACTCTTCCAGTCCTTTTTCACATGAGGAACTGTAAAAAGCGATCAAGTGGGTGTGAAAACATTTGAAGGCCCAGGTGTGAAATGTCAGGAAACATTTGCCTTGTTAAAATGTAGTTCTTGCATTAACCCAAATGTAGAGAGTTCATAAAGGACACACAGAATTCTCTTTGTGGAGATTTTAGTGTTGGGGAACTGGAATCATAGCAAAGATCTCCCCCACCCCCACCCCCAAATAAAAATCTGTTGTTAATCATGTTATCAACCTTTCTTCACTTCTTTTGAGTTTGCCCGCCTATTTTTTCCAATGTTATTGCTTATAGGATTACTTTAGGGCAGCATTTGGATTTTATTATTATTAGAATGGAAGGTGGCTGAGTGGTACAAGTTCTCCTGTCACCACTATCCAAATGGTCAAGGGGAGAAAACGCAAAATCTTTCTTCCCCCCAGCTCTCTCCTTCTGAACAAAATGTCAGTGGAAATAAAATAATCTCACATCATTAAAAGCAGTGACAAAGTACAGGCTACTCTCTCCAGAGAATGCTGCACAAGGTATTGGATACAGCTGCCCTCAAGGAAATGAAAATTGTTTATAGAAATGACTGTGTACACCAAGCCTAACTTTTGCTTGTAAAAGTACAGTAAGTGTGCCTGATGTGTTTTTCCATGAAGACACATAAATTTGGCTCAGTGTCACTTAGGATATGTTTTGCAGTCATTTAGGATAGAACAGATTCGCCACATAGTGACTTTTCCCTTTCATTTTCCTCAGGCTTATTTTTTGTTTTTGTGAAGGGGCCTCCACACAGAATATACCTTAACAGTGAAATCCTATACATATCTACTCAGACGCAACCCCCCCTCCCCGTGTTCAAGAGTACATGCTTCCAGGTAAGTCTGAATAGGAGTGGAGATTTCTCCCCCTTCAAATGCTCTCTGACAGGGCCTGGGACTAAATTTTGAACTAAGCTGGGGAGGGTAGCCAACATGGTCTGCCAGATGTTTTTGGACTCCAGATCCCGTCTGCCCCAACCAGCATGAACAGTGTTCGAGGGCGGGGCAGGATCTGGAGACTGATCCCTCCATCCTGATCCTGCTGATCCTCTATCCTTGATTTAAATAATGTATTTCTTCTCATAACTATGTGTTACATTTGTATTCCACTCTTCCCCTATGGGGCTTAGAAGACTTTATACTCACCGCAACACTTCCCTGAAGCCTTGAGGCAGGATAAGGATTTGAACTAGTACTTTGTATGTCCAAGAGAAGAACTTTATGCACTGTATCAAAATGGCTGTCCACAAAATAAAGCCTTTCTGTTAATGAACACAGCCCAGTTCATGAAACAGAGGGAGCTCTTCTAAGTATGCAGCCTTTGTCACCTTCATTTTTACACACATGCATTGTTATTTAGAACTGAGTAGGTCATGATGTTTTTACTTTTATCTATAGCACTGTGCACATAATCAGAAGCTGCATTTACAAAACAAATGAAAACATAAGTAGTCCTAACAACATATTAGTCTTATATTATAATTGCATATAGTGTAAATTCCTGCATATCTGGGAATGTTTCATAGGCAAGAATTTCACTTGTGCCATTTCTCAAGACTTCATTGTACTCATACTCACTCCTGTATAAAAATTAGGATGTGACAACTGCTCTGCAAAAAAGCTCAGAGACTGAAGGGAATAAAAGGATAAATGACCATAAGGCAAAGAGACCGAAGGATGACAAAGACAGCTATAAAGTTCCAGTGTCATCCAATCAGTTAATTCAAGGGACCCATGACCTTCCAGTCCCAGCAAAATAATTCCATAAATCATGCAAAAGAATATGGCGTAGCCAAGTCCCTAAGTTTGGGTGACAGAGCAAGTGTCAGAGCTGTGAATGAGTTATTGGATTTATTGTCCCAAGAACTTGAAAAATTCATTTGCCGTGTATAGTATGACACAATGTCAAAGATCAGATGGGTCTAAACCCATGGAATAAGCTGTTTATTTCACTGCTGAGGAAACAAAGAGGGACATCAAGGGGGGAAAAGAGGCAGTTTCTCTGGAGGCAGATACTTCCCAACACTTTCTGTGGCTATAAGCCATTCAGAAACAGCTTACTAAGGCAGATCTGCAAGACTTCAGATCTACAAATAGCTGAATAGCCCCTTATTTATATAGCCAGGTCATTTGTGACCCAAGCCAAACTCAGCATACCAAGCAAACATGGGCACCTGCCAGGTGTTTTTCAACCCCTGTTTTTGTAGCCCCAGGAGACAGCAGGAATAGGAGCTTTATTATATATGAAAGGTGGGCTTTGTACGGTTCATCAGGTCACAAAAGTCTCCCGTCATGTGCTACTGAAATCAGCCAATGTAATTTTGTCTATGTTTGAGACTTATCTGACTTCTGGAATCAGAGACCCAGAGGTTTTTATGCTGAAAAGTTTCTGGCACCTTCTTCTAGTTGCTTAGTGGCAAGATTCATTGTCCTATTTAGCAGCTGGTCATATGACATCTTCAGAATTATTGTACCTCACAGCGTCAGTACTGTTAATTGTAAAGAGAAGGCATTAATCTTATGATTTGGTTCTTTTATCTTGGCTTCAGTCAGACTTCTAACTTATCTGTTCTGAGACAATTCTGAGCATATTTTTGAAACACGCAAGTTGGCCCAGGTACAACTGCAAAGCAGGAATATATTTTCCCTTCCCCATATTTCATATGTGTTGCACCACTTTATATTGCTGAAGTGTTATTTAAGCATCAGGTGTATAATCCTCACAAGACCCAATTATAGGTAACATTTTGCTAGTGCCAATATCTCAGATGTATAGTAACACTTCCTGATTTGACCTTAAAGCAACATTTCTTAAAATACAACTTCTTGAACAAGTCTAATGCATCCAGTGCATGATTCTGCACTCTTATTAGGCCTATACATAATTAGAAAAGGCCCTGCCATTCTATAGGATTATTGGAGTTGAGTATACACTGTTCATTTTCATTTGATACCGTTACTCATGTATAGTTCCAGTGGCTAATTTTGAGAAAAACATTCAAGTTTCCTTTATGCTGGAAGACTTACTTATTCTAATTAATATGTGGGTGATGGTGGCTCCTCTGGTTTATTTTTTAATTGGATACCTTTATATGGATGTTTCTGGTGTGATCCTTGACTCAGGTCAAACCCTGTCTCCTCCTTTGACCAACTGGTACAGACACATCCTTAGAAGCATTTACTTATCTATGTAAACAATTTTCATCTCACTATTCAGCTGAAATACAGATCTCAGAGTGACTTACAAATACCAATAATAAGACTTTCCCTGCCCTGATGCTTATAATCTAAAACGCACAGGTCACATCCAATGCTAACCATACTTAAGTATGGGTTAATCTCCCCATTTCTTATTTTGCCACTTTTATTCAGTACGCTTTAACCTAGTACATGCATTTAGTGCACACATTACTTGGTTGGAGAACTGGACTGCAAAATTCAGAGGAGTGTGAATTTCTCTGAATGGCTGCATTTTGGCTTGTGTGTTTCAAAAAGTGCAGATTTGGTAGATTCATCTTTAAGCATGAACTAAAAAATGATTTCTCCTCCATTCCTTCTTAGAGTAGACCAGCTGAAATTAACATACACCTCTAACTTAATTTCATTTAACTTTAATAAGTCTATACTAAGTCAAACATAATTGGAGACAACCTCATGACACAAAAGGGAATAGAATTAGACCTTTAATTCATCAGTCTCATTCTTAACTTTTCTTTACTTGTTTCTTGACTGATAATTTGACTCATGGTTTTTCTTTAGTGCCTAACAGCACAATCCTATGCCTATATACTCAGAGGTAAGTGCAATACATATCCTTCTGGATAGATATGCATGGGATTTCAGTGTAAGAAGAACACTGAGACAAAAATTCCTCTGTTATAATCTCACTTTAGCATCAAACCAAATCTACTAGTGATGTGAGAACAAGCCTTAAATTTTTAAACTTCACCCATTGCTAATACAAGGTATTCAAATGGTTTTGAGTACAGTGGTACCTCTGGTTACATACTTAATTCGTTCCAGAGGTCCGTTCTTAACCTGAAACTGTTCTTAACCTGAAGCACCACTTTAGCTTAGCTAATGGGGCCTCCTGCTGCTGCCTTGCCGCCACCGCACGATTTCTGTTCTCATCCTGAAGCAAAGTTCTTTACCCGAGGTAATATTTCTGGGTTAGCGGAGTCTGTAACCTGAAGCGTATGTAACCTGAAGCGTATGTAACCCGAGGTACCACTGTACTTAAAAGATGTAGACTTACTATACTTATTATTTTATTTAAAATATAAATTTCTAATTTCTAAGATTTCTAAGCAGTATACCCGAAGGAACATCTCCACCCCCGTCTTTCTGCCCGGACACTGAGATCCAGCGCTGAGGGCCTTCTGGCAGTTCCCTCACTATGAGAAGTGAAGTTACAGGGAACCAGGCAGAGGGCCTTCTCGGTAGTGGCACCCTCCCTGTGGAACGCCCTCCCATCAGATGTCAAAGAAATAAACAAATATCTGACGTTTAGAAGACATCTGAAGGCAGCCCTGTTTAGGGAAGCTTTTAATGAATGGTGTTTTAATGCATTTTTAATCTTTTGTTGGAAGCCACCCGGAGTGGCTGGAGAAACCCAGCCAGTTCGGCGGGGTATAAATAATAAATAATAATTATTATTAAATTATTATAACACAAAAGTCCGTCACAAGGTGGCGTGCACTTCTCAGTAAAACTTATAAAATCATAGCCCTAAAACACTTTAACATGAACAGTTCAAATTAATCCTAGGGACTGCAATTAATTAAAAAAAGAGTGAAATTTTAAAAGATTTTAAAGTTTAAAAAGAAAAACTAATAATGATGGATCCCACATACATTTCTAAGGAGAATGTGGGGTTACCACTACCAAAGCCAGTTCCTGGTACTCATCAATCTGACATATTTTAATAACTTGCCAGAGATAAAAGCCTAAGACATCAATCTTAATGTCTGGGAGGCATATGGGTGGAGGTAGGCCTTCAGGTAACCAGATCTCAAGCATTTCAGGATAGAACTGGATATATATTTTTTTCAGCCTGAGCTACTCATTCCCACATGGGGGCTGCAGCTAGTGGTGGCTTTGGCCAGGAACTAAGCTAGGCTCAGAAGTGGATGTGCCTCTTTCTTTTGGACTAGAGGCTACATTCCAGTCAGTCATACAGTGTCTGGCAGTTCTACACACAAACTCAAATGCACACATTTTTCCATGTTGGCAAGCAAGAGGCATCATCACAATTAAAGGAGGACACATTCCAGTTTACAAAGGGGGAACTATTTGTCTGTTCAGAAAACATTGCTCTCATGTCAGAATAGTTTGCTGTGGTGTCTGTGACCAATCCATGTGACCAGGAAGCATTGCCCTCATTTTAATTCACATTTGTTTGCCCTCAGCCTCTAGGTGGATCTCACTGGCTATCTAGTGCTGTAATGATATCACCTGTACTTGTCTTGGAATACTCTGGAGAGATGAATGAAGCCCTAGTGATGTCACCACCACACTTGTCTGGGAATGCTCTAGTCTAGCGGGTAAAATGAAGGCCAAATCAGGGGAGGAGGAAATGGTACTGAAGCAGTAGCAAATAGAAGAAACTATGACAGTGAACACCTTTAAAGAAAGATTAGCATTTGCTTGTCCAAAGGTTTTAGAGGAAAATCTTTTCTCCCTTGAAACACTAAACTTGATCCCAAAACTGAAACAGGTGAAAATTCTTTGCAGGCCATCTATGTGGGGCTGTCACTAAAAATGGTATCCCAGTGCTAAGTCCATACTTTTGGGATGTAAAATGCACTTTCTCTCTTGCAATATGTCATCATTAGATTGTACATTTCTCTACTCCCCTACTGTGAAACCATAGAACCTTTATGAAACAAATGTCTCTCTACAATTTGCTTTAGTCCTTTTCCCAACAGATTTACTCTACAATGTACATAGCAATGCACATTAAGTAACAAATTTAGGGCATGACTAAGCCAAAGAGAAGACTCCCTGGAAAAGACCCTGATGTTGGGAAAGATTGAGGGCACAAGGATAAGGGGACGACAGAGGATGAGATGGTTGGACAGTGTTCTCAAAGCTACCAGCATGAGTTTGACCAAACTGCAGGAGGCAGTGGAAGACAGGAGTGCCTGGCGTGCTCTGGTCCAGGGGGTCACGAAGAGTCGGACACGACTAAACAACTAAACAACAACAAAGCCAAAGGTAAGCATTTTTAAGTCCCATGGATTTCACTGGACCGCATTAAGCACATGGTTAACTCTCCTGTTGAAATTAGTGGGGCTTAAAACTGCCGTGTTTTGAATGGAACTTCAGTTGAAAAAAAGTATCCTCTACCCAAAAACATTTATATTGTACATAAGCTCTATGGGTTTCAGTATAATTTACTTCCAAGAAAGTGTGGATCAGAGCCACAACTGTTTAAATGTTCTTGGTGGTTGCTGTAAGTTGTCAAACAGAGTTAAATATTCATTTCCTCCCCTGGGCATTGTAAGGGGAGAAAAGGTCCTCTACCTAATTGGCCTTGGCAGTGTAACAGCAGACCTGTTTCGTAGGTCTGACAGTATTTCACTAGACTCTTGTCACTGGTAATTAAATTTGTCTTAGAACTTAATTGTATGTTAAAAATGCTATTGGAAAGGGATGAGAAACAGCTTGTGCATTATCTTACATAATATGGAACAGGATCAGATTGGATCAATTCTGTATCATAAATATAAACTGTGATGTGGGAATCAATCATACACCATACTCTTTCCAGATCCCCCCCCAAGGGTACAGGGATATCATACACACAGTTTTCTTGGCCGGGTTAGAACCAGAACATATAGGTTATTTCAAAGGTTAATGTTAATTATATGGGAGGATTGCAAAGAAACTGCACATACCTGGAACACTAAGAAGTGTAGCAAAGCAGCTAAGAGACTAAGCTAAAAATCAAGAAGCTATCAGCTTGAATTTCACCTCTGCCTAAACTTGCTCGATTGTCCTGAACAAGCCGGTCTTTCTCAGCTTCTGCCCTTCATCCACTGGAGGTGGGGGAGGTTTTTGGTTCACTTCACAACTTGGAGTGAACCTCCCTCATCTGTATCCAATGAATTATGCTTGGAACATAGACATATGGATTAGATTGCATGTCTAAAACTCTTCTAAGCATTGTTTGTTCCGAGCTGACTACAAGAAAAAGGAGAGGTGGTCTGAAGGTGTTCTCGGCCATTTTCCCTATCTTTTAAAACTATGTTTACTTGTTTGTAGCATTTGGGAAGTATGGTGCCTGCCACACTCATTGGACACTTTTGACTAAAAAAGTTCCTGGAAGCAGCAGTACATTGTGATGTGAAAGGTGGGCAGCCACCTTTTTCTCTGGACAATTACTCAGGAAGGGGTGGCACATCACAGTCATTTCAAGGGGACCTCTTAATCAATTTTTGGAAAAACAAATGTGGCAAGCAATACACTTTCTACTCTACATTTTATTTCCCTTCTCTTGACGTGCTTGGTATTTTTCAAGTATGCTTAGATTTAGGCAATGAACTTAGAAAATTTAGGATTGCAGTCTTAGCAATCAAATTTGTAACAGTGCAATTGGAACAGTGCAATTGTCCTCAGTTCACTGGGATTTCTTCCCAGGTAAGCATGTCTAGGATTTCAACCTAAATTCCATTTATAGCGACGGGACTTAATTTTGAGTATAAAGTAGGATAAGGTTGCAAGTTTTATTATGTATAGACACCTTGGGGTAGTATGCAACTAAATTTCACTTAGAGTAGACCTATATAAATTAATAAACATGATTCAGCTTCAGCTTGGCCCATTTATGTGGATATACTCTAAGTAAGCCCTAATTGTGGAATTGAACATAGTGCTGCAGCAATTGTTCAGCTTGCCAGATGAAACAATCCCTCTCCTCCCCCCCCGCACTGTTCTAGAGGGTTCTCCCAACACTCTCCATACCAAATTTGGGGGTGGGGTATATGCGGGAGGAGATGGGTGAAAGCCTGGTGTGTACTCCAACTAGTGAGAGGCAGGTGAATCCAGCCCAAAGAAATTAAATGTTGTACATAAAAACCACAACATGTTTAGCAGAGGGAAAAGGAACTACATTGCACAAACACAGAGTACACATTAAAAAGCTGCTCTCTTCAAAAAGGCTTATGTCCCAAATACAGAATGGAACCTTTCAGGTATCCTTGGCCCTTTTTCGTGAAAAGCACATTTATATTAAACTAAGAATTTCCTGCTTCCATTCATCTACTATCAGTAAACAAGACCTGTCAACTAAGTTTAAACTGACATCTGGGAAAAAATCTGTGCTGATGTCCATGAGGCTCTCACACAGTTATGTACTTCTGAGTCCCATCATAATAATTTGCATAGAATGGTCATGATCCAAAGTTCTTCAGAGATCTGGATGTCTGTATATAAGGAGCAAACACTGCTTGTTCAAGGAAGAATCCTCCTCTGTAGTTCAAGTATGCATTCAGGATCTAAGAATTTCCTGACATTAAAGAGAAAAAGGGGAGAATCTGGTACCATGGAGCTTCATGTGTCCACTGACATTCCCAAGTGAACATGTTAATTAATTAGCACAGAGGGGCAAATCAAGTTAGGAAAATGGGGGTTGTGTCTTGATATGGATAGCAGTAATTTATTTATTTTTTTAACTATGATGCTTCACATATTCAGTGCCTTTGTCAATGATAATCTCACCAGAACGCCTCTCAGGACTGAAAGCTGAAGAAATGGAAGTTTGGGGAAAACAGACTTGAAATAGATGGACCACGGCTGAGAAATTTTCTCTGGAATTAAAAAGATTTCATTAAAAAAACATATGAGTATTTTAAACAGGGAATGGGCCAAGAGGAGGGAAGAACTGTTCTACTGAGACCAAAGGCAGAATGTGCTGAGGGACTGATGACATAGCAGATAACTACCAGATGTACTGGGGTTGACCCAGTGGACTGAAGGAATTGATATTTGAGGGTCATGAGTTATAAAACTGAAAGTACAACAGTTCTGTTCCAGCTCTTTCTTGTTTCCTGGCATTTATCCCCATCTAGAAAATACTCTTAACAGTGAGAAATGTGTACAATTTTCTGTCTCTCCTCCAGTTTGTGTATATTCCTCTTAACCTCTATGTCTATAGCCTTCTTCCTCTAGAAGGTTGACCTATTTTTACTCTAACTGCAATCCTCAAATCACTTACTGTACACTAAATGGGACTCTAGAGGAATCCTGTCTGAAGTGAACATGGCACCTTAAAATGAATGGCTTGAAGACTGCAGCCTTGATCATGGGGGCAGGAGTGGGGGAGGAAACATTACTGAAACATCTCTGGTGCCCCAAGCTGTGCTGTTATTAAGATACCAGTTAAGACTTTATTACTCCCTTCCTGTTCTACAGCAGTGTCAATTCCAGAAGAAAAGTAAAAGGGAAAAGAAATTGTTTTTGGAAAGTACTATATTAGGAATCCTCTTAACTATGATTTGTTGCCCCATTTGGTTCTAGGGCATACAGATGAGCCTGATGGCACAAGCTCCACCTGCCTGGGGACCAAGACATTTTTCTGCCTGAAGCAAAGGGCAAGCCAGAGCTTCTTTTCCCCTTCCATGTATAAAAAAGCTGACTGGACTAGTAGTTGAATCTTAATTCAGCGCTGACATTGGGATAGCATACTACACTGCACCTGATTCATCAGGTTAGTTGAGGGATACACAGCTATGTCCTTCAATAGGGGGGGGGGTGGATAAAAGGCTCAGGACTCATATTTCTGGAGGAGCTACTTCCAGTGCTCTTTAGCATCTGAAATGGTCAGCCCATGCAGCTTAGTAATAGGGGCAGCTGCTGGGGCTTGTGGCATCAGCCCCTGCTGTCCAGCAGGAGACTTTTTCAGGTGGTTCACAATTTAGCGGAACCACCTGAAATTATGTCATGATATATGCTATATTGTTGATTATTTTTGCATTTGTATTTAAAAATTTTAATAAACATTTATATAAAAAAAAGAAAAAAAAGAAAAGGCTCAATATGGAGTCTAAATGGCCGAAATATTGGGAAATCCTAGAACAGGAGGGGAATAAGCTGAAATTGCAGAGTTTTGAGAAATTAAAAGATAAAGTGCGAGACTGGCTTCACCATTATCAAATAATGGAGGCTTATAAGCTGGACGGGAAAATTGGCTTTCAGGTGGAAAAATCAAAATTGGAAACAGAATTGTTAGAATCCAAAACTAAGAATTTGTCAAAAATGTATAACTTGCTGCTGAAATGGAATACGCAGAATGAAACGGTTAAATCAGCTATGATTAAGTGGGCGCAAGATATTGGTCATAACATTATGTTTGCTGACTGGGAAAGGTTGTGGACCACTGGCATGAAATTCACGGCATGTAATGCCTTGAGAGAGAATATTATGAAAATGATTTATAGGTGGTACATGACCCCAGTCAAGCTTGCAAAAATTTACCACTTATCAGATAATAAATGTTGGAAATGTAAAGAGAATGAAGGTACATTCTTTCACCTTTGGTGGACATGCCCAAGGATTAAGGCTTTCTGGGAGATGATATATAATGAAATGAAAAAGGTATTTAAGTATACCTTCTTGAAGAAACCAGAGGCCTTTCTCCTGGGTATGGTTAGCCAAGTGGTGTTAAAGAAGGACAGAACTTTATGTACGCTACAACAGCAGCAAGGATACTTATCGCAAAGTATTGGAAGACACAAGATCTACCCACCGTGGAAGAATGGCAGATGAAGATGATAGACTATATGGGATTGGCAGAGATGACTGGCAGAATCCGGGACCAGGAGAAAGAGACAGTGGAAGAAGATTGGGAGAAATTCAAGAACTATCTTAACAAACATTGTAAAATTAATGAATGTTAGAATGACGTGGGTTTAAAAGTCAAGTGGTTTTCAGCGGTATTGAATAAGGAAAAGGAAAATAAAGATCAAAAAATTATGGAAAATAAGGGAGAGGATTTGCTGATTTGACAATTAGAAATTAGAATACAGAAGGGGGAGGTATGAGGAGGTCGGGGAAACAAGGCTCAAGAAAATAAGGTTTAAATTATACTTGTTTTTGTTTTTGTTTGTGTATGTTTGTATTGTTTGTGTTTGTGTGTATTAATTGAAACTTTAATAAATATCATTTAAAAAAAAAAATGATACCATCGACCATAACATCCTTCTGGACTGTCTTGAGGGGCTGGGGGCTGGGAGCTGGGAGCACTGTCATACAGTGGTTCCGCTCCTTCCTCCTGGGCCGTGTTCAGAAAGTGGTGTGGGGGATGAGTGTTCAGATCCCTGGGCTCTCACTTGTGGGGTGCCTCAGGGTTCTGTCCTCTCCCCCATGCTTTTCAACATTTACATGCAGCTGCTGGGAGAGATCATCAGGAGGTTTGGGCTGGGTGTTCATCAGTATGCGGATGATACCCAGCTCTACCTCTCTTTTAAATCAGAACCAGTGAAGGCAGTGGAGGTCCTGTGTGAGTGTCTGGAGGCAGTTGGAGGATGGATGGCGGCTAACAGATTGAGGTTGAATCCTGACAAGACAGAAGTACTGTTTTGGGGGGACAGGAGGCGGGCAGGTGTGGAGGATTCCCTGGTCCTGAGTGGGGTAACTGTGCCCCTGAAGGACCAGGTGCGCAGTCTGGGAGTCATTTTGGACTCACAGCTGTCCATGGAGGCACAGGTCAAATCTGTGTCCAGGGCAGCTGTTTACCAGCTCCATCTGGTACGTAGGCTGAGACCCTATCTGCCTGCGGACTGTCTCGCCAGAGTGGTGCATGCTCTGGTTATCTCCCGCTTGGACTACTGCAATGCACTCTACGTGGGGCTACATTTGAAGGTGACTCGGAAATTACAACTAATCCAGAATGCAGCAGCTAGACTGGTGACTGGGGGCGGCCGCCAAGACCATATAACACAGGTCTTGAAAGACCTACATTGGCTCCCAGTACGTTTCCGAGCACAATTCAAAGTGTTGGTGCTGACCTTTAAAGCCCTAAATGGCCTCGGTCCAGTATACCTGAAGGAGCGTCTCCACCCCCATCATTCTGCCCGGACGCTGAGGTCCAGCACCGAGGGCCTTCTGGCGGTTCCCTCATTGCGAGAAGCAAAGCTACAGGGAACCAGGCAGAGGGCCTTCTCGGTAGTGGCACCCGCCCTGTGGAATGCCCTTCCAGCAGATGTCAAAGTGATAAACAGCTACCTGACATTCAGAAGACATCTTAAGGGAAGTTTTTAACGTGTGATATTTTACTGTATTTTTGGTTTCTATGGAAGCCGCCCAGAGTGGCTGGGGAGGCCCAGCCAGATGGGCAGGGTACAAATAATAAATTATTATTATTATTATTATTATTATTATTATTATTACTACTACACAAAAGAAAACTTCCCCATTTCTTACATGGAAAATTCCAAGACAAGGGCAAGGTCTTGAAACTCCATAATTCCTCAGGGTATTTTGTTACACCCAAAAGTTCAAAAAGCTTTGCATTTTGAAAGTCCCTTTCGGTTGATCAATAGAGTGAGCCAGCTGGTAGTGATTGTTGCAAACAATTTACCAGGGCTGAGAAACATTAAGAGAAGAGTCTTTGTTTAATTATACTTGTATTTGGAAGAGAAGTATCCAGTCTGTTGCCACGCAAACTCCAGTATGCTAAATGGTTTTGGGTGTGTGTCCCCTCCCATACTGGATGTGTTACCTCTGAAGATCTCAAACATTTCAGTAGGGGAAGAAGGAATCATTGAGATACTTGCAAAAAGTAAATTAAAGCATTTTGTAGATGAATAGCTGAATTATTTCCAACAGTTAAACATTGACTCATCATCCCTGCTCTGGATATGTAGCTTTGGTGTCTTGGCTTCCATTTCAGTTCTTTGACTTCACACAACTCTTAGAAGACAAAATGACAAGCCTTTTCACGAGAAGAAGAATAAATATCTAAAACAATGACTAAACAGTCCTGAGTCAGAAATTGGAAAGAAACCCAACCAGATGCTTTATTAGTGAGAATGCTCCAACACTTCTGACTTGATAAGCAGGACCTGGGCAATATTTTGCAAGGTTTCATCCCTCCTTAAAATAAATTGTATTAAGATTTTATTATAAGATTTTTTGTTATCAATTATAAAGAAAAAAGTGGTACAGAGAAAATGCATAAGAAGAGGATAGGTAAATCCTTATCTCTTGAGATAGCTTATTTCACAGTACTGGAGTGAAAATAAAATGGAAGAAGTCCCATATTGAGATCCTTATAGAAACAATGGGGTACCAATCTAATAAATGAATGAGTGATAAAAAATAAACACATTGTGGTTCAAGGCAAAAATGTGGAAGATTTTCCAAAAGCAAGGCAGATAGCCAGCAGAATGTTTAATTATCTCTACACAAAAATAAAACTAGAGTCTGGTTTTGTGAATTTATATGGTGCTGAAAATTTTCTTTTGACACTTCATTGTGATCTTTTATACGTATATCTCAGTGACCTATCCACATTAGGCAACAATATTCACTTTTAGCTAGAAATTTTACTTTAAAAAAATAAAAATTGAAAATGATTTTCAAGTAGACATAAGAGATAAAGCAGCATAAAGTTAATAGATAGCTTAATAGTGTGCATTATTCATCGAAGCAACAACGCCCCCAAAGAATTGCTAACAACAATAATGGAAAGAGTTGCTTCTGGACTACATCCAAGCAAATTAGTAATAGCCCACATTAGGTACTCGGCCTTCCTACATAAGCTGCTGTTTCGAATAAAATTATTTTTGGAATTATGAAGACGTTCAGAACAAGAGTATTTGTGACTCTTGCATAACTGTATTTCAAGAATTGCACAATACAGGTTCAGAGTTAGGGAACAGTGGTCTCCCGACAACATGATGCTTTCTGGGACAAGGTTATCAGGATAGTTTAATGATGTCAGACCCTCCAAGTGTCGTTATTTTCCAGAGACAGTCCCAGATTTACAGAAGCTGTCCCACTTTTCCTTAGGACATCCCTATTTTCATCAGAGAAATATTGGAGGGTATGGAATAGAATATCCCCACTTTCATCGAAGAAATGTTGGAGGGAATATAATGCCTGCATCATCATCATCATCAATTGGATATAGAATTGGTTATATTTATATCCGTTAGAATTAGTGAGATAAGTTAGTTGAACCAATAGCCTGACCTGTGTTCCTAAATTACAGTAATTCCATATTGAAAAACAAGGAAGTAAAAGGAGAAAACCTTTCCAGGAAAAATCTTCCTCTTCCTGCCAAGTATATAGTAACAGGTCTATATACCACTAACCTAACTGCACTTGGAATTAAATGGTGCTGTAATCAAATGTATTAAAATTGCAGTGTAACTAATTTCCTTGCTACATTTCATTCATCTGAACTATATAATGCTGATCTTTCACTTGTGGTGAAAATTGTCAACAGGTGAAGGCCTTTCAGTAGTGGTAAGATGAATTACCTTTGCATTAGAGATTCAATTATACCTCTCTCTTGTGTTTTAGGTGCTAGTGAACAAACCATTCATTGCTAGCACATCCTAATTGGCACCATAAGAAAACCTGGACAGCTTAATCCTCAAAGTATTTTTCCTGGCAGTAGAGCCATAAATCAAACTGCTAAAAGCGTTTGGGTGTGATACAGAGAAAGCTGTGTGCGCACTTACCCACAATGAAACCAAAAAGTGGTTGAAACATATAACTTAAATCTCATTGATTTCAATGACACTCCTGTGGGTTTACTTTTCTCATGATGGTGTCTGGTCTGATCTAAGTAGTGATTTTAAACATGTGTCCCCAAGGAAGCACTTTTGTAGGAGATCCAACTGGTTAAAATACTAATTAATTCTGTTTGAAGGTTAGGGTTCATCAAATAAATGGTCAGTTAGATTATACTGACTGTCGATTGAAATATCCTTTCCTTTAATAACAGAATGAAAGAGTAATTTTAAAAAAAGTATATTTATATCAGTAGTATGCCTTTTCCATTTTTATTTTTTTAAAAAATTGAAGGGGAAATTTGTTTCAAACACACTTAACAGTGATCCTATGCATTTTTGACTTTATTTCATTTATGCATCTCAGAAAATGGTTTAACTAAAAAAACCACCAATAAAATATTTATAAATATAATTTCTAGGCCAATGCATATAAATATTGGGATTTAATATTTTAAAATGAGTGTTGGAAGGGGAAGGATTTTAATAGGTTCTGATAAAACAAAAATCCTGGAAGTGGCACTTTGAACTTCATGCACATTTGTTTAGGATCAGGGTGCTGATTGGAATTAAGATCCATTGAATTCGATAGAAGATGTTTTCTAAAACATTTTGGATGGGATCTTCTGGTGATTCATTGCTAAGTCTTGATACAGCCACATCCTGTGCATGGGGCAACTTTGCTCAGCAGTACAGGGCTCTCACAGGGTGTTTATCACCTGCAGGATCTTAAAGCACCTCAACCATGAGGGCTCAGGGCCATTTTGCACCTTGCAAGTTTCTCACCTGCCCAATCTCAGTTGTTAGAGCCTTACTGGGATAATTGGCTGCTGGTTAACAGCGCTGGAAATTGGCCCCTGGGTTGGGTTTTTCTTTTCACCTTTTTCCTCAGTGACTTACAGTATGGCTTATTTAGGTTAGGCGACAGTGGAGCTGTGTATACTTGAACTGTGTATACTTTGATGGAAATGGCACTGGGCAGGATTAGCGCTGGTGACTCCCCGGGAGGGAGACTGGAATTTCAGCATTGGCTGGTAGAATGAGGAGCTGGATCCTTGTCCTGTTGCCATGCCAACCCTGCTTTCCACTGCAGTCAATAAAGATTTGGCCGGATTTCACCCAACCCCAACAGCTTCTTGAGTTAATTCAGTTATCACAGGGCCACAGAATGTGCCTGCCTGGGCAATGCAAATGTAAGGTGACAATGAGCCATTAAGACTCAGCCAAATCATCTCTATGATTCATTCATTCATTCATTCATTCATTCACTCATTGCAAGGAATCCTATTTGGAATAAGGGAATTTCCCCTTTAAAAAGGGAAACGTTGACAGCTATGGTTTTCTGTGTCACTGGGAAATCATCTGGAGCTGTGGTTTTCAGGGGTAAAGCAGTAATTTGGGATTACCTGACCAGATCTTTGCTGAATAGTGTGTTGTAGCCCAATAGTCATAATATGGATCTACCCAGCCTAGTACTATTTATAGTGACTGACAGAAGCTCTGCAAATCTTCAGAAAGAAGTTCTTCCTAACCCAACTAATTTGAGGTCTCTTTCAAACTGAAGATGACAGGGATTGAATTGGAGATCATACACAGGAAAAGCACATTACCCCCCCCAAAAAAAAAAAATTATTCCCCTCTCCTGTCTTAAAGAGGATTATGTCCATCTGACTAATCAGTTATCAGAGAACCTTTGTTTTCACCTCATTCCCATAAAAAGTGGTGAGAAATCCATTTCTCTTCATATAGATGGACATTTGTTAAAAGCTGAAAAATGAAATCTGCTCACTGATACATCTGAAGCCACTGATAATATTTTTTTGCTAAAACATTTCCTAGAGTAAACCATCATTTATTTGTTTTAGTCATTCATTAAAACATTTCTACACTGCTTTTCATTTACCAAAAGAAATACCAGAACTCAATAATAAAACTTAACAATATCCAACAAAATAATCAGCAGTAAAAACAGCAAAAGAATCACAATGGCCAGTATTAATTATATTAAGGGCCTAGTGGAACCTAGGTGATCAAGTATATCTTCAATTGGTGGCACAAACACCCCACATTTGGTGCTTACTGGATCTCAATGGGGAGACCATTCAGCATGTCCATTTAGATTAAAAAAATATGAAACCAAGGCCAATGGGGAAATGTTCATTGTTTTAAGAGCAGTTCGTAATTGTGTTGCCAACAGCAACAGTTATTTTACTGGATCCGAATGCAGTGGCCAAAACAGAGGAGCTTGATTACATGCGGAATAAGCAATGTTAATGCCCCTTCAGTTGCTAGGATCTCCTCAGAACAGCAATGGATCAAGTCCTATAATATCGGTCTATGCTGAGATTTGTGGAGGAGAGTTTCCAACCCCCTTTTATATATTACAAACCTAAACTTTCTTACATTTAAAGCACTATGGCGCCACTTTTAACAGGCATGGATTTCCCTCAAAGAATTGTGGGAGCTGTGGTTTGTTAATAGTTTTTAAGAGACCTCTATTCTTCTCAGATGCTACAATTCCCAGAGTTCCCTGTGAAGAAAGATTGACCATTAAACCACTCTGAATATTGTACCTATCAGCACCTTTAAACTACAGTTCCCCAAATGTTTTGGGGAAAGCCACAGCTGTTTAAAGTGGTATCATAGAGCTTTAAATGTATGGTGTGAATGTGGCCTAGTTCCTGATTTTTTTCTGGGTTACTTTGAGGTGACTTTCCCATGGGCTTGTGTGTGCACATGAGCTATGTATGCAATTTTTCTTTGAACGTATCCTCATATAAGGGCACATGATATATATTTATTTTCAGCGGGGGCTCATTGAAAACTTCACATTTTCTCCCACCTCTTAAATAATTCACTATATGAAAATTACATGGACAGGTCACCTCTTTGTGGCATTATCACATTAAAAATTAACATGTGAATAAGGCCTCTGGCTAAATATTTTTTGAAAGCAGTTGTACTGTCCTTGAGAACATATGCTTTCATTTATTTTTTAAAAGTACACCTCTGTCTTCCAATCTCTTGTCTCTTCCTACCCTGACAGTGCAACCTTTATTGTATTTTACTTAAACTATCATCCTGCTCAAGACACAACTTTCCTGAACTGAGATAGCCTCACCATTTCTGCACATTCTGTTTTTATTTAAATAGCCTCAAGTTTCATCCTCACTTCTCTTTGATTGATTGATCTGGCAAGTGTCTGTACACCAAATGGTGTCCAGGGTGACTAGCAACAAAACAAATGCAATAAAGTACAATATATTAGGCTTCATAAAACACTATGTGAAAATCTCTGAAATCAATAAAAGAAACAACTGGTAACCTATCTCCCCATATTCATGGTGGATAAGCCTATCAGTGGCTACTAGCCATGATGTCTAGGTTCTGTCTCCACTGTCAGAGGCAGTGCGCCTCCCAATACCCATTGCTGAGAAACACAAATGGGGAGAGAGCAGCTGTGCTCAGGTTCTTCTTGTGGGATTCCCTTAAGCATCTGATTAGCCACTGTGAAAGCAGAGTGCTGGACTAGATGGGCCTTTGGACAGGCACAGCAAGACACTTATATGCTCTTATTTACACCTCAACTACAGAGGACCCCTCTTCTGTGAATGAAAATATCTTTGCCAGCCAGCAGACAGTAATCAGAGACAGCAGTGCTGTGGCCTTCCTTGGTGAAAAGTTTCATCATCTGGGGGAGAAAAGGAATTACCTTTTCCTCCACAATTCCATTCTGTTTCGCATGTGCACATTCATCTTGCTACTGAATGTGTGAAATGCCTTCAGATGAAATGATGAGCTGTCAGGTAGTATGAGAGCTTTTGTCTATGGCGTTTGATCTGCGAGTTTCAAATATGCAAGTCCTCACTTGACGGTGCTGTTACTGAAAATGCTGTTAATGCTCTGATGAATTATGAGTTCCCACAATGTCAACACGCTTCTACAACTTAATGCTAAATGCTTGTTTAAAAGGAATGCCTTTGCTTTATGCTTATAAATGGCAACTATTCATCAAAGTTGCAACTGCAAGCTTTGTTAACTATTCCATTTATTTGTTTATTTCTTTAGTATCGAAGGGCTTTGAAATTACCAGTAGTTCTGAGGTGAAGTATGACAGTACAAAATGAGTCAGTTGTCTTCTTTCAAGGAAAGTAACTCCAGAAACTAATGAAAACACAGTAGTGTGTTAGGAATGTTACAAAACTGGACTTGGAGTATCTGTGATGCTTTCTTATTTGGATATCTACAAGTCTAACCTGAAACTTTCCATTGTCTCTCAAGCTAGTATATCCCATGGTTTGTTTACAGCCTCCAAGTTATACTCAGAATAAATCCAATAAAATTAGTGTATTTAAATTACATGTTAAGGGAAATAGATTTCAACAAATCCACTCCTAGTGTGACTTACTTTTGGTACAACTCCTTGTTTTTGATGTTCAACACGTGAGAAATTGTGGCATCTTGTGAAAGAAATCCTACATCATCATTATTATTATTATTATTATTATCATCCACACCTACCCTGTTCATATAGACATTTATTGGGTTAACCCCTTAAAATGCTGTGGTTCATCTGTTGCCTTTCATCTTCACTTCATAACTTTATTTTCCCTAGACACCACTATGGCCTACTTTTCATATAGGACTTGACTTTCATTTCATTAATCCTAAACACAAGTTCTTGGGAGTGGAAATTCCCCTTACGTCTTTAGAAAGCTGCTAGAACCAAAGAGCCCTGGCAGGCAAAGCACTGCAGCCATTTGGCCTGCCTGCTCAGTCTGTAGGCTGTGGGCATATGGTCACAGATGGGAATACCAACCATTTTAGTTTTCCCCACAGTGTCCTGGAACACCCAGTGCAGTGTCTTCCTGAGGACTGCAGAATAATTAAAATTGCTGTAGTCCCATCCGAATCCCATTGCTGAGTTAGAAGGGGCAAGGAGTCTCCAAGAAACACTTGCCTGAGAGCAGAATCCACACACAAAGTCAAGTCCGTTCCAAGGGTCGGGCTGGCAGCAATCCATGTAGTCAGGCAGTCCAGATGCCATGGGATCCAGATTATCTCAGACCAAGGGTCCAAATGGCAAGCAGACAGGTAGGGCCAGGAACCACAGGCATTGTTTCTGGCATCTGACTGCTGCTGAGAGTTCTTTTTAAAAGGGCTGGAGCCAGCTGGTTCTCATCAGTGTCAGCTGGTTCTTACTAGTGCCTTCTCCTCCTAGTGCCCTTGAAGGCTGATCAGCTGCAGGTGGAGCCACTCCACCTTCTCCTCCTTCAGGCTGCTGTTCTGCAGGCAGAGCTGACTATATATACAGTGTAGTATCAATGCTTGATAATGATTTAATATTTCCTCTGAGAAAAATCTTTCTTCTGGAAATCCTAGAATTGTAGATCCTGGGGGTCATCTAGTCCAACCTCCTGCAATCTCAGCTAAAGCATCCATGACAGGTGGCCTTCCAGCCTCTGCTTAAAAACCTCCAGGGAAGGAGAGTTCACCCCTTCCAAGGGAGTCTGTTCTATTGCTGAACAGCTCTTACCTTCAGTAATTTCTTGTTATGAAATACCGGTAGTTTCTTCTTGCAACTAATAAAGAAGTTACTAGAAAAATTGGATTCTATTTTTAAATACATATTTAAGAACAAATGACTGTCCTATATGAAGTATGTTTAGCTTCTAGCGATGCAAAAATTGGAGAAGTGGGGATTGTAGAGCCAGGAATGTGAGCATTCTACTTTGTCAAAACTCCAGCATAGGCTGTCAAATCCAAAATTGTTTTGTTTCCACCCCAATCAGAACCTGGTTTCAGTCTGGATTCCAAGCAGGGTGGAATTCTACCTCATCTCTAATGGCTTACTACATTAAGAATTTACAACCAAAAGAATTCTGTCTCAACAAAAATCGTTCGTTTTGATTCTGAGAAAATATTGCTTCCATCTATCAGTTTTTTTTCTTTTTTTGTTTCTTTTCGACTCTGCCATTCTATTTGGACAAATGAGCTTGTACTCTATTGATTATTTCCTGGGGTAGAAGGGATAAATGGATCACTCTTCACCCATTTTCAGGACCAGATAAATTAGTTATATATTGAGACAATATATCTGAAAAGCTGCAATGTTTGAAGTATTAAGAATGGGATAGACACATTTTAAAAGGCACTGCCTTTTCTACATCACTCTACTGGGCTCCAGCCTAGTGAAAGTAAAGCACACTTAAGTGTTATTGAAACCAAGAGAACAAATTCAAAATAGATCTCAATGGGGCTTTTTCCAAGGTAAGTGAGCAGAAGGTTTCAGCCTATTACATAACTAACTTTCTCTGGATTGGGGCAAGAGTGACTAGGAATTTACCGTATTTTTTGCTCTATAAGACTCACTTTTTCCCTCCTAAAAAGTAAGGGGAAATGTGTGTGCGTCTTATGGAGGGAATGCAGGCTGCTCAGCTATCCCAGAAGCCAGAACAGCAAGAGGGATTGCTGCTTTCACTGCGCAGCGATCCCTCTTGCTGTTCTGGCTTCTGAGATTCAGAATATATTTTTTCTTGTTTTCCTCCTCCAAAACCTAGGTGCGTCTTGTGGTCTGGTGTGTCTTATAGAGCAAAAAATACGGTACACAGCCACAAAATGGACGAGTGACATAGAATCTGATAATTCTCTTGTAAAAAGTTAACAGAGCATGTTTCTAGCTCTGGTGTGAATGTTTCTCTTAAATGCTCCTACCAATGCTGTGGTGTTGAAACATGAAAGAGGGGCAGCAACAGAAGAGCTATATCTGTCTTAAATAGCTCACCATCAGACAGCAAATATCTAGCTTTAATTTCTCATTAAGGGAAGTGCATTTCTCCTTGTTTCGAGATTGCTTGACAACGTGCACTGCCTAGGGTTCCATAAGGAAAGAAAGGCAGGGTGCAAATGTGAGAAAATAGAATAAATAAAGCAGCACTTTCACATGATGATGATGATGATGATGATGATGATGATGATGCTTGGCCATAAGGCTGTCTGCATGTTGCATGTTGTTATACAGAGGGTTAAGGAACAGCATCCTCAATCAGACTGACCAGGGAGAGGAAGTCATGGTCTATGTCTGCAAGGAACAGAAAGGAGACAGGCTGTGTGTTGCTTCTCTTATCTCTGTGAGGAAGTCAGTTTGAGTCAATATGATATTAATTACTACCACTGTTTTCTGTCTGCTGCTCCAAATGTGGGGTTTTTTTGCAAGCATGTCACCAGTGGATGTGTTCACCCACTATTGCTCATGCTTCAGCCCCCTGTTTGTGTCCCTGCTCTGAAAATGGCAAGCCACTGGTAGAGCTCAGGTGGAAAGAATAAAAATTGCTTAAGGGTTTCAAAATCCCTTCCAATCGGGATTCAGGCCTCACCATGTGACTGAAACTGCCTTGGTCGTGCTGGTTGATCTCCGGCGGGCTAGGGACAAAGGTGAGACCTGTTTCCTAGTTCTGCTGGATCTCTCAGCGGCCTTTGACACCATCAACCATAACATCCTTCTGGACCGTCTAGAGGGGCTGGGAGCTGGGGGCACTGTTATACGGTGGTTCTGCTCCTTTCTCCTGGGCCGTGTCCAGAAAGTGGTGGTGAGGGATGAGTGTTCAGACCCCTGGGCTCTCACTTGTGGGGTGCCTCAGGGTTCCGTCCTCTCCCCCATGCTTTTTAATATCTATTTGAAGCCGCTGGTTGAGATCATCAAGAGGTTTGGGCTGGGTGTTCATCAGTATGCAGATGACACCCAGCTCTACCTCTCCTTTAAATCAGAACCAGTGAAGGCGGTGTGAGTGTCTGGAGGATGGATGGCAGCTAACAGATTGAGGTTGAATCCTGACAAGACAGAAGTACTGTTTTGGGGGGACAGGGGGCGGGCGGGTGTGGGGGATTCCCTGGTCCTGAATGGGGTAACTGTGCCCCTGAAGGACCAGGTGTTCAGCCTGGGAGTCATTTTGGACTCACAGCTGTCCATGGAGGCACAGGTTAATTCTGTGTCCAGGGCAGCTGTCTACCACCTCCACCTGGTACGCAGGCTAAGACCCTACCTGCTCGCGGACTGTCTTGCCAGAGTGGTGCATGCTCTAGTTATCTCCCGCTTGGACTACTGCAACGCGCTCTACGTGGGGCTACCTTTGAAGGTGACCCAGAAACTGCAATTAATCCAGAATGCGGCAGCTAGACTGGTGACTGGAAGTGGCCGCCGGGACCACATAACACCGGTTCTGAGAGATCTGCATTGGCTCCCAGTACGTTTCTGAGCACAATTCAAAGTGTTGGTGCTGACCTTTAAAGCCCTAAACGGCTTCGGTCCTGTATACCTGAAGGAGCGTCTCCACCCCCATCGTTCAGCCCGGACACTGAGATCCAGCGCCGAGGGCCTTCTGGCGGTTCCCTCATTGCGAGAAGTAAGGTTACAGGGAACCAGGCAGAGGGCCTTCTTGGTAGTGGCACCTGCCCTGTGGAACGCCCTCCCAGCAGATGTCAAAGTAATAAACAACTATTTTACTTTTAAAAGACAACTGAAGACAGCCCTCTTTAGGGAAGTTTTTAATGTCTGGTGCTGTACTGTTTTTAATCTTCAGTTGAAAGCCACCCAGAGTGGCTGGGGAAACCCAGCCAGATGGGTGGGGTATAAATAAATTATTATTATTATTATTATTATTATTATTATTATTATTAAATCATCAGAAAAATATCAGATTTACACCCACACCCAGATGCTGCTGGAAAGAAACAATAACCACAAAAACTGTGTGAAGGAGAGGGAAAGAACACAATTACCTTTCTTCATAGTTTAAATTCAGAGTTGTCCATTTCTAGCATGCTGGAAATGTGTGCACTGGCCTTCTGAAAAGTACTGTTCAGTTATAGACATTTCAGGAGGCTAATGAACGCCACAGTTCAGGGTGTCTGCTTGAGGCACCTCCAACCACTGAGTGTGAATCCATTTGATTATATGGGCAAATGTTGTCTTGTGAGAACCTAGATTATGTTTGTCACTTGTACATAGTACTGCTCAAATCCTAATGTAAATGCGGTCGCTTTAATGAGCACTGCAAATTCAATAGTTGGCAAATTGTGGTATATTGTAGAATGTAGTCGTCTTCATGGCTAGAGAAAGTAACTACACTGGTTGCCATCTCATTTGGCAGCCCCGTAACTGGGCCAAGGAATGTAATGGAAAACACTGTGATGGGGGGAGGAGTTACAATAGCTTGAAAGACAGTATTACAGTAACGAGAAAGAAAAATGTTCTCCATGTGAGTGGTGCTGCCTTCCTTGGAGGGTGAGGAGCTAAGAGTCATTAAAAAGCAAAGTAGCTAACAGTATGCTCTGCTGTGGGTGTTGCTGAGCATGACAATACCATGAGCTGCCATTTAGAACAGTTTTTCTCAAGTTTGGGTACCCAGACATTCATGAACTACAATGCCCATGATCCCTGGCCACTGACCATGCTGGCTGGGAATGATGGGACAACATCAAGGAACTCAAGTTTGAGAAAGGCTGATCTAGTTATTCTGACCCAGCCACTGAAATCTCCCCAGATGGGTCAGGGTCTAGTTTAGCCTGTCCTGTCCACTGACTGTGCTTGCCTGTGAACTTTTGTTCTGGCCATCCAAAATAAAAAGTGAATATTTAATATGTTGGGCACAATGGAAATATTGGAGGACCAGTCATCTGACTGCCGGTTGGTGGACCCTTCTGTACTAAGGAACATTTTCTTTCATATATGAATAAGTGCATTATTTGGTACCAAAGAAAATCTCTGACTGAACAGGGAGGAGGCCATTTTTGTGAGTCCAAATATCACCCCTTATTTTTGCCAGTGGGAGCATCCTGTACAGAACTCCCCTTAGGGTAAGCAACCACTAGCGGGAGCGAACTCTGATTGTAACTCATTGTTATGTTACTGCAAAGATTAGAGTTTGTTGCTGCTAGAACTCTTTGAACAATAATCTGAATGCGTATGTGCATCTGACTGTGTGCCTGTGCATGTGCGTGTGTGTGTGTGTGTGTGTGTGTGTGTGTGTGTGTTTGGGGGAGTTAATATTACCACTGGCAAAGCCCCAAGTATTCAGTGAAAATCACAATGCATCCTTGTCTATAGTGCTTGCTTTCAGAGTGGAGAAAGGTAGCTAGAATGGATCAGTACAATGTCTGCACACTACACTCACTGTGGCATATCTTTACCCTGAAAAAGTCTTTTTCCATCAAATGTAATGCATACTACAGTAAGCATTAAATAAGCACATGTACTCATATATTAAGTGCGCTGACTGGAACTGTCATTTCATGTACAGTCAGTGCAGTGTAATAATCACATATTAAACAGAATGCCGTTTTCCTTTTCTTGCATAGACTCCTAGCTAGATTTCTGCATGGAGAAGGACTGTTGAAAATCCTGAAGACAATGTAGGCATAATTAATATTACAAGATTTTTTCTGGAGTTGATCTTTCTCACCAAACTGCCTCCCAGAGCTTTGCATTGATTTTTATAGGGCTCACCAGATAACAAGATAGCTAGAATGATGCTTCCTCAGGATGCTCTCATGTTGAGTTTTGTTTTCAGATATGTATGCCTCTGTAAGCAGCCCGCAGGAGAAAAAGCTGGAGCTCAAATGCATTTTTCTGTTGTGTGTGGGAGGATGGGATTTTTTAAAGAAAATTCTCCTTACAAATTGGCTGGCAAAACTTTAAATGCCAAAACTTTAATATATGACCATTGCTGATATAGGACATTTAAGTAGGTGGTGGTGGGGAAATAAGATATAAACGTATTTGACGTTGGCCAGGGATGGATTCACACACCACCATTTTAAACTAGCCAGTACCTCCCTGCAAAATCTGTTACTGTCTCTAGTCTCCTCATCAGTCTCAGCTTTTATATTTTTCTGTGTGAGCTGCTCTGGGATCTTTGGATGAAGGGCAGTACACTAATAATAATAATAATAATAATAATAATAATAATAATAATAATAGTTTATAGTGCATATGGGGGCTAAGTTCAAGGTGCTGATAATGTTGTACAAAGCCCTATTAGAATCAGGATAGCTAAAAGCAGTGTTATTTTTCTAGAAAAAGAGGTGCCAGAATTCACCAACGCCTCCCTTGTTCTCTTAGAATGGCAATGGCGCCCACCTGAGAGGTGCTAGAATTCACCTAAGAAGTGCCAGAACTGAGTTCCGCCGAGTTCCAGCTGAAAAAAAGCCCTGGCTAAAAGATAAACTCATCCCTTATATACACAGCCAATCACTGTGTTTTGCAGGGGAGAGCACCCTACAGAGACTATTATATCAGGAGACACCTACTCTTTCAAATTATCCCCCATTATATATCGGACAAACGCAATCTTTTGGAGACTCTTTTGGTCTTTTGGAGACTCAGACCTTCAGCAAACCTAAGTGGTGGCTGTTATCCTAGTTGGTATCTGTAACAGTTCTGAAATTGATTGATGTATGTAATTGTTTTATATGTAATTGGTTTTTTTAATAAATGCAATATGTTGCAACTGTCTTTTTATATATAAATATTTTATATATGATTTTATTGTAAATCACTTCAAGATGCCTTATAGGAAGCAATTCATCATCATAGTAATAATAATCTAACAAACAGATATTCACTGTTACAATGATTTTATAATCAACAACTATTATTTCTAACACGACGTCAATTAGTTTTGTTTTCAAGAACATGTGGCAGTAGCATGCCTGATAAATTTTTGTTGCTTTTTCAGTGTGACCTTTATTTTGTTTACCTTAACTAGCTTGCTGTTTTTGGTATCATTCACAAAACACTACATGTTTAAAGCACAGAGGGATCATTTTGTGCAAGCTTTCATAGTCCATATGGTCAGAATTTTCTCTCTTCCGAATCTGTAGAGTCAGTAAAATGCTCTACTTTTGAATGCAAGTTTAATTAATTATTCATATTTTGGATAGAACAGCCAATCACACTTTAAATACTCAAATTAGTGAATCAAGACCCCCTTTTTGATGTTTCAAAACCTCATTAGTTACATGAGCAGGACTGTGTGTCCTTTTTATTAAGTCTGGCTGACTTTACTCTTCAGAGGTATTGCTCATGCATATGTAGACTGATAAAACAAATTGTCCTCCAAGCTTCCTTTCAATAAGATGGAGAGAGTTCTTGAAGACTAAAAGTATTTACTAGTCCCTTGCTTATTCTGTTTTAAAACTTTCTTCCTGATGTCACAGTAGCTCATGCTTCATTGTAATATATGTTCCTTGACTGCTAGATTTATACGAGGGTTAAAAGCTTGGATTGGATTGAAAAACAGAAGAAAAGAACTGATGGATCAGGCCAAGGGTCCATCTATTTCCAGCATCCTCTTTGCACAGTGACCATCTAGATGCTGGTATAGGAAGCCATTTTTATTCAAAATCACCCTATTCCATTATAAATCCCAATAATGTGAGGCTAAAAGACACACAGGTTTCATATAATATTTATCTCTGATCAAAGCCTGCAGCATTGTGTGTGTGTGTGTGTGTGTGTGTGTGTATTTGGATCTAGAATGAGAAGTGAAAATGGGAGCTTTAGAATTCGCACAACAAAATCTCTTCCAATAAAGTCGCTGGGGTCAACAGCAGGCATTTAAATAGAAATATAGGGTGGGAAGACATTAGTCCTTCGAAAGGCACTCCAATGTTTTCATATCGCATTTCAGCTTTCATGAGCTATGAAAGCGGTAAGCCTTGTTCATGGGAAGAGAGGTTATTGCCTCTGCCTGCCCCTTCTTGTTAAGGGTATCCCGTTAAAGGGATCCGGGGGCGTGGTTCCTGTCCGAACCCTGGGCGTGGGCTAGGACCATGGCACAACCCCATCGGGAACCCTGGGGGTGCTCTTAATTGATGTATATCATAGGGCTCCCCCTACCAGTGGCTGACCCTTAAGAGACTTCCTGTAGGCATACAGGAGTGAGGATATAGTCTGGTTTCACCCAATGCCTAAGGCAAACCGCTCACATCTGTAACCAATAAAGTTGTGGCCTTATTTATCCCATTGTTGTTATTTAGTCATTTATTCGTGTCCGACTCTTCGTGACCCCATGGACCAGAGCACACCAGGTACTCCTGTCTTCTACTGCCTCCTGCAGTTTGGTCAAAATTTATCCCATTAACTTGAAATATTTGTGTGTTTATTATCTAAGGGGAACTGGGGGCCCCAGGGCCCTGCAATGCAATTAGGGAATGGTGTATCTTCCTTACATATACACACCAGATTTTTTACCATTTGAAATCAGAATTGTGCCATTAAAAAAAAAAACAACCTGCACAGAACATTTTTTAAAGATACCGTTTCCACTTTCTGATTGTTGCCCCTCAGGAATCCGTGGCCACCTTGTGATATAAACGTGTATAATTTGAGGCTTAATAGTTGAGTACAAATTGCAGTGAAGCAGATCATCAAGCTCTCCTTGCTTTCAAAAGCAGAGAAAGGAATTACTATCATAAATGCCATCGCCGCTTTCTCAAATGTTTTAAATAGCTTAAGGCAGATTCATTAAAGCAATGTATCTCCTGATATGCAATGGGGACAAGCTTCTCTGCGTGATGTCTTCTGCAGCCACAGAAAATCTCTTTCTGCATTCCATCTGGTCTGATCAGGATCTGTGCATGTCTCCTGTTACCTCTCCTTAGCAGAAACGTTAGTCTGATTTTAAAGTCGTCAATAATACTGGCTAACAACAGCTTTAGAGGAAACGGGATTTACTGCTACTCTCAGAGTGAAGACAGATAGACCTTCTAAAGTGTAGTGTGAGTGATTTCAACACACATTTACTTCCTGAAAAAGAAAGGTCTCGGAATGAACTGAATGTGTGTCGAAGCCACTAACACCACACTTCAGAATGACTGTCTTCTTCCAAAGTATACTAAGTGGGAGGGGTGGGTAGAGAAGATTGTCCTGGGAAGCCTTCCAACTGACTCAAGTCTGACTTGGAATCTGAAATGTGGAGCCAAGAGACGGCAAACGAGGGAGCCCACATCAATTGCTTTTGTTTTTTATGATTTATTTTTATAATAATTTGATCCTTCTGAAGAGGAAAAATGCCTTCTAATGCCATTACTTTTGTGCAATACATATACCGCTCATGATGCGTCTTGACATTTTGCCAACTACATATGTGGTTCAGAAACTGCACAGGCAGAGATGAGGACTTGTTAAATTTGACATTGAAGGAGATTCTGGCCACGGCTAATGCAAATCCAGAAATCCCAATCAGTTATCCTTGAATTATTTTTGCACACCAAAACCATGCATTTCCATCAGATTTAAGTGGAATTTTAAATGTGTGGTTTTGGACCTTCAGTACTACGCAATTACAAAATCGACCATTTTTGACAGTAGCAGTATTGACATGGCAAAGGCCCTGAAACTGCTTTCTCATCATGGCAACTGTACTGGCTTTTGGTGTTATATGAAATTGAGCAGTCCAGTTATGTTCTTTGCTTAAAACTTTGGGCTGTATCCAATCATAGCTTTGCATTCTACCTATGCAAATCAGGGCACCTGATTTTTGCTGGCCCACCCACCTACAGGATGGGATATGATTCAGCAAGCTGCATGACGCAATGAAAAATGGTGAAAATTGGAGGTCCCAGTGTTATGCGAGTGAATGGGCTTTCGACTGAGGACTCTCCTGCGTGGGTGTCTGAGGGCCCTGCTCCTTCCTGCCACTCACCACCTGGCCTGGGGCGGGGCCTGAAGCCCCATAAGGACTGCTGTGCTCTGCTGCCCAGGAGGACTCTCCTGCGTGGGTGTCTGAGGGCCCTGCTCCTTTCTGCCACTCACCATCTGGCCTGGGGCGGGGCCTGAAGCCCCATAAGGACTGCTGCGCTCTGCTGCCCAGGAGGACTCTCCTGTGTGGGTGTCTGAGGGCCCTGCTCCTTTCTGCCACTCACCATCTGGCCTGGGGCGGGGCCTGAAGCCTCACAGGGACTGCTGGACTCTGCTGCCCAGGAGGACTCTCCTGCATGGGTGTCTGAGGGCCCTGCTCCTTCCTGCCACTCACCATCTGGCCTGGGGCGGGGCCTGAAGCCTCACAGGGACTGCTGGACTCTGCTGCCCAGGAGGACTCTCCTGTATGTGAGTGTCTGAGGGCCCTGCTCCTTCCTGCCACTCACCACCTGGCCTGGGGCGGGGCCTGAAGCCTCACAGGGACTGCTGGACTCTGCTGCCCAGGAGGACTCTCCTGCGTGGGTGTCTGAGGGCCCTGCTCCTTTCTGCCACTCACCATCTGGCCTGGGGCGGGGCCTGAAGCCCCATAAGGACTGCTGTGCTCTGCTGCCCAGGAGGACTCTCCTGTGTGGGTGTCTGAGGGCCCTGCTCCTTCCTGCCACTCACCATCTGGCCTGGGGTGGGGCCTGAAGCCTCACAGGGACTGCTGCGCTCTGCTGCCCAGGAGGACTCTCCTGCGTCGGTGTCTGAGGGCCCTGCTCCTTTCTGCCACTCACCATCTGGCCTGGGGCGGGGCCTGAAGCCCCATAAGGACTGCTGTGCTCTGCTGCCCAGGAGGACTCTCCTGCGTGGGTGTCTGAGGGCCCTGCTCCTTCCTGCCACTCACCATCTGGCCTGGGGTGGGGCCTGAAGCCTCACAGGGACTGCTGCGCTCTGCTGCCCAGGAGGACTCTCCTGCGTCGGTGTCTGAGGGCCCTGCTCCTTTCTGCCACTCACCATCTGGCCTGGGGCGGGGCCTGAAGCCCCATAAGGACTGCTGTGCTCTGCTGCCCAGGAGGACTCTCCTGCGTGGGTGTCTGAGGGCCCTGCTCCTTCCTGCCACTCACCATCTGGCCTGGGGTGGGGCCTGAAGCCTCACAGGGACTGCTGCGCTCTGCTGCCCAGGAGGACTCTCCTGCGCGGGTGTCTGAGAGCCCTGCTCCTGCCACTCACCACCTGGCCCAGGGCGGGGCCTGACAGGCCTGACAGGGATGATTGCTGTCACTGCTGCTGCGGCCCAGGGGGATCCGGAGGGGTGCAGAGTTCTTTTTAAAATGTTTTAAAATTTTCCTTTTCCTTTTTATTTCTTTATTATTATTATTATTGTCATTATTATTACTGTATATGTAGGGATGGGGTGGGGGTGGGATGGATGTTTAGTTGGGAATTTGTTTTGATTTTGATGGATTTGTAATTTTTGGAGTTTTTTATTTGTATTGTTTTTTGTTTTGGGGGGTTTCTTTTTTGTTTTGTTTTCATTGTTTTAAGGTCTTATTTTGTTCTTAAGGGGAGGGGTCAGGGCTGCTGGGGAGTGGGTCCCAGCCAACAAAATGGCTGCGGCATGTTCCACAGGGGGGGATGCGTTGGGACAACCGATCTCAGTGATCTCGGGTAGGAGGAGGAGTTACGCTAAGACCAGACCATGTCATTACAGAGGAGGCAGGTTTAGTCGTTGTCTGAGGACTATCCCTTCCTCCAGGTCTGGTCCTGACCAGATGGATACTAGAATCAGCAAGGGATACCCACATGACCTGAAGGTGCTGCTGTGCAATGCCAGGTCAATGATTCATAAGACCACTGCCATCCATGACCTGATCATGGATGGGGGATTTGACCTGGCATGTGTAACAGAGACTTGGTTGAATGAAGCGGATGGGCCTGTTCTTGCTGCTGCTTGTCCACCAGGTTTCTCTTACGCACAGCAACCCAGGCCTTGTGGGCGGGGAGGGTTGTTTGCAGTGATTTTTAGGAAGTCATTAGTTTGCACCAGGCGTCCTATTGGGAAGACCCAGTTCTCTGAGTGCATGTTCTGGAAGTTGGGCAATAGGGGCAGTACAGGATTCCTTTTGGTGTATCGACCTCCCCGCTGCACCAAGGATTCCCTGCCCGAGCTGCTTCAGGTCGTGGCGGATGTTCTCCTGGAGACACCTAGTTTGGTTGTCCTAGGGGATTTTAATATCCATGCCGACACGACCTTACAAGGGGCCGCTCGGGACTTCATGGAAAGCATGGCCTCCATGGGGCTGTCCCTGAATAAGTTTGGCCCAACCCATAGCCACGGACATGCCTTGGACCTGGTGTTTACCTCTACGGATGTTGGTGACCTGACACTAACTAAAAGTGAAACAAAAGAAGTGCCATGGTCAGATCACTTCCTGGTGCAACTTGACTTCTCCGCGACCATTCCCCTCTGCAGGGAGGTGGGACCGATTCGGATGGTCCGCCCCCGCCACTTAATGGATCCAAATGGTTTCCAGAGAGTGGTAGGGGATGCTTTATCCCATGTTGATGGCCTTTCAGCTGATTCCCTGGTGGCCCGCTGGAATGTGGAGTTAACCAGGGCTATTGACTGTTTGGCTCCGAAGCGCCCTCTCCGATTGCATGGAGCCCGGAGAGCCCCGTGGTTTTCCACGGATCTGAGGGCAATGAAACAATCGTTGAGACGGCTAGAGCGCCGGTGGCGGATAACTCATTCTGAAGCTGACCGGACACAGGTTAGAGCTCAATGTCGAGCCTACCAAGTGGCGGTAGCGACGGCGAAGAAGACTTTCTTCACCGCCTCTATTGCATCTGCAGAAAACAGCAGCAGGAGACTTTTTCAGGTGGTCCGCAATTTAGCGGAACCACCTGCTACATCAGGGCCCAGTACGGGCCACATGATCTCCTGCAATGATTTTGCAAAGTTTTTTGCAGATAAAGTCGCTCAGATTCGGGAAGAGGTAGACGCCACCGTGGGAGCAGGGCCGGGGCGGGAGAGTGCTAGAGTCCTGTCTAGTCAAATTGCATGGGATCAATTCCAATCTGTTACCTCCGAGGATGTGGACAGGCTGCTTGGACGAGTGAAACCAACCACCTGTCTCCTTGATCCTTGCCCATCCTGGCTTATAAAAGCTAGCCGGGAAGGACTGGGCGATGGGCTTCGTGGGGTGGTGAATGCTTCCCTCCGTGAGGGAGCCTTCCCAGACCCGCTGAAAGAGGCGGTTATCAAACCACTTCTTAAAAAACCATCTTTAGATGCGGCCACGATGGCCAGCTATCGCCCAATCTCAAATCTTCCATTCTTGGGCAAGGTGATTGAGCGAGTGGTTGCTGAACAACTCCAGGCACGCCTGGAAGAAGCGGACCATTTGGATCCCTTCCAGTCGGGATTCAGGCCTCATCATGGGACTGAAACTGCCTTGGTCGCACTGGTTGATGATCTCCGGCGGGCTAGGGACAAAGGTGAGAGCTGTTTCCTAGTTCTGCTGGATCTCTCAGCGGCGTTTGATACCATCGACCATAACATCCTTCTGGACCGTCTTGAGGGGCTGGGAGCTGGGGGCACTGTCCTACAGTGGTTCCGCTCCTTCCTCCTGTGCCGTGTTCAGAAAGTGGTGGTGGGGGATGAGTGTTCAGACCCCTGGGCTCTCACTTGTGGGGTGCCTCAGGGTTCTGTCCTCTCCCCCATGCTTTTCAACATTTACATGCAGCCGCTGGGAGAGATCATCAGGGGGTTTGGGCTGGGTGTTCATCAGTATGCGGATGATACCCAGCTCTACCTCTCTTTCAAATCAGAACCAGTGAAGGCAGTGAAGGTCCTGTGTGAGTGTCTGGAGGCGGTTGGAGGATGGATGGCGGCTAACAGATTGAGATTGAATCCTGACAAGACAGAAGTACTGTTTCTGGGGGACAGGAGGCGGGCAGGTGTGGAGGACTCCCTGGTCCTGAATGGGGTAACTGTGCCCCTGAAGGACCAGGTGCGCAGCCTGGGAGTCATTTTGGACTCACAGCTGTCCATGGAGGCACAGGTTAAATCCATCTGGTACGCAGGCTGAGACCCTATCTGCCTGTGGACTGCCTCGCCAGAGTGGTGCATGCTCTGGTTATCTCCCGCTTGGATTACTGCAATGCACTCTACGTGGGGCTACCTTTGAAGGTGACCCGGAAACTACAACTAATCCAGAACGCAGCAGCCAGACTGGTGACAGGGAGCGGCCACCGAGACCATATAACACCGGTCTTGAAAGACCTACATTGGCTCCCAGTACGTTTCCGAGCACAATTCAAAGTGTTGGTGCTGACCTTTAAAGCCCTAAACGGCCTCGGTCCAGTATACCTGAAGGAGCGTCTCCACCCCCATCGTTCTACCCGGACACTGAGGTCCAGCACCAAGGGCCTTCTGGCGGTTCCCTCACTGCGAGAAGCCAAGTTACAGGGAACCAGGCAGAGGGCCTTTTCGGTAGTGGCGCCCTCCTTGTGGAATGCCCTCCCACCAGATGTCAAAGAGAACAACAACTACCAGACTTTTAGAAGACATCTGAAGGCAGCCCTGTTCAGGGATGCTTTTAATGTTTGATGTATCATAGTATTTTAATATTCTTTTGGAAGCCGCCCAGAGTGGCTGGGGAGGCCCAGCCAGATGGGCGGGGTATAAATAAATTATTATTATTATTATTATTATTATTATTATTATTATTATTATTTATAGGTCAAGGTCTGCACTTTGAATTGGGCCTGGAAACTAATTGGCAGCCAGTGCAGTCAAGCTAAGATTGGTGTTATATACTCAAACCATCTTGCCCCAGTGAGCCACCTGGCCTCTGAATTTGCAGTAGCTGAAGTTTCCAAACCATCTTCAGAGGCAGATCATTCCTTCTGGGAAACACAAATATTTGCACTGCTGGAATGATCATAATAGTGAAACACTCCCATACATTCTTATTTATGGTTCAAGTTTTTCATTCAGTATTATTTTCAATTTATACATATTGCCATTAAGCAAATTTGTGGTTAATATATATATAAAGATAACACTGAGAACTCCTTGTGCCGATTTTGGAAGGAATCCATCCTCCACAACTTTTTTTATATTTTATCTGCAATAGTTTCCTCCACATCTGTCACAAGCCTCCACAAATATCAAACTTTCAAACCTGTGCCAGCTAATAGTTGAGAAAATGGGAGTGATCGGACACAAGCTTTTTCTGATCCTCTGATTCATCCAATCTGAAAAATGGGCAATGAATTATTTAGGAAGCTGTGTGATCAGGAAACATGCACATTAAAATAAATTATTATTATTATTATTATTATTATTATTATTATTAATTATTATTATTAATTATTTATTATTATTATTATTATTATTATTATTATTATTATTATTCTGCCCCTCTGACTTGGTTGCCCCAGGCAATCTGACCGGCTCCCAACAAAATATTAAGAACACAGTAAAATCTCAAACATTAAAAACTTCCCTGTAAAGGGCTGCCTTCAGATGTCGTCTAAAAGTCAAATAGCTGTTTATCTGTTTGACATCTGATGGGAGGGCATTTCACAGGATGTGCGCCACTACCTAGAAGGCCCTCTGCCTGGTTCTCTGTAACCTCACTTCTTGCAGTGAGGGAACCACCAGAAGACCCTCGGAGCTGAACCTCAGTGTCCTGGCTGAATGATGCGGGCAGAGACACTTCTTCAGGTATATAGGGCCGAGGCCATTTAGGGCTTTAAAGGTCGGCACCAACACTTTGAATTGTGCTCAGAAATGTACTGGGAGCCAAGGTGGGACCTTTAGGACCTGTGTTATATGGTCCCGGCAGCAGCTTCCAGTCACCAGTCTAGCATTCTGGATTAGTTGAGGTAGAGTGGCTGGGGAAACCAGCCAGATGGGTGGGGTATAAATAATAAATTATTATTATTATTATTATTTATATGTTGTTTTAGTTTCTGAGTCACCTTCAAAGGTAACCCCATGTAGAGTGCATTGCAGCAGTCCAAGTGGGAGATAACCAAAGCATGTACCATTCCGGAATGGGGGGGTGTGTGGACGAGGCAGAGAGTTAGCTTGAAGCATCTTGAAGATGAAAAGAGCTTTGCTGCTTCTCACCTTCAAGATGCTTCCAGCTTGCAGGGTAGCAATATTGTCATTGAATAGGATTGTGTCTGATGCTCACCGCCAGCTGTGTAAATAAAGAAATGTCGACACAAAACCCACACCTTAATTTTCAAGAATTTTTTCCTCCAAAGGAACCCAAATGTGGACCCTGCATAAATGTGGAAAGGACCATAACTTAATGGCAGAACATCTGCTTTGCATACAGAGGTTCCGAGTTCAAATTCTGTCATGTCCATGTGGGGCTGGCAGAGACTCCTGTCTGAAACTCTGGAGAGCTGCTACCAATAAGAGTAGACAATATTGAGCTATATGGGCCAGTGGTCTGACTCTGTATAAGGCAGCTTCCTTATGTGTTCCTGTGTTTTTACCAGGGAACCTATATAAACACTCACCAAGCATTTTCCTGTGCCTGCCTACAGACCTAGACTGACTTTTGCAAATGCCCAAAATGGCTAATAAATTAATGAAGCATTTAGGCTGATCAGTTTCAATTAGCTGAAGCTTTATCTTCCACAAGTACCTTTCTCTCTCTCCTCACCCCCACCTGCCACTTCCCCTGCTTCTTGACGCACACCGCACTCGATGCTATATGTAGGTCAGTGGGAGGGCTGGCTATGTTGATCTTGATCAGCAGCAGCAGGTCCTGTTCCAAAGGGCACCGCTCTCATGGATGCCAGCTACCAAATGTAAGCCACTCACAGCCAAGAAGCCATTCCATGGTGTTGAACAGGTGGGCTGGCAAGGAGGGAAACACCAGATGCTGTGATCAGAGCAGGCTGAGGCCAATGCTGGGGTGTTCAGTGCACAGAGCTCTTTTGTCAGGGCAGGAAGCATAATAGGTACAAGATAGGCTATAAGATGGACAGGCATGGAATGAACCTGGGGTCAAATTGTGAAATCAAGAGTTCAAACCTCTGGAGAAAGAACGGGGAGCCAGTTGAGCACAAGGTAAGCTGTTGCTCAGGCAACAGGCTGGGTTTAATGCTTAAAAACAAATAGCCAGCAAAAATCAGGGAGAGCTAATATGGTCTGGGGCTAACAAGACTGAAAGTCTCAAGCATGAGCAGGAGGCTGTCTTGTGGCCCATTTACTAACAAGAGTTAGTAAAGGAAACAGGATCTTCCCAGGAGGTGGCATGGCTGTTAGTTCAAGAATGGCTAGGCCTGAGAGTTCAAATGCTCTTATACAGTGGTACCTCGGGTTAAGAACTTAATTCGTTCCAGAGGTCTGTTCTTAACCTGAAACTGTTCGTAACCTGAGGTACCACTTTAGGTAATGGGGCCTCCCGCTGCTGCCGCACAATTTCTGTTCTCATCCTGAAGCAAAGTTATTAACCCAAGGTACTATTTCTGGGTTAGTGGAGTCTGTAACCTGAAGCATCTGTAACCCAAGGTACCACTGTATTCTGATACACCGCTGCCTATGACCTGACTCCAGCTCCACCAGCCTCAGCTGTCCAAAGTTCTCAAACTCCCTCAAAAGACTCCATTTTGTCTCTCTTGCTGCCTCTTATGCCTGGACCTCCACCCCAGAACACGTCTTTCCAATCCCCTCTTGAAACCCAGCTTTTCTATGAAGCCTTTGGCTCAACCCCTAGTTGTTCCTGTGTCCTACTGTCTGCAACTGAACCATTCTGCTGTCCAACTCCATGGGCATCAAGCAGGAGAGGTGTGCCAGGTCAGAAGGCAGTGGGGCACATTTGACACCAGTATGCCAACACACATCATTTCAATTCATCCTTCCCAAAACTGGGCAAGCACTAAGCCCTCACACCCCCTCCCCGAAGCTTTGCGAAGCAGGCGGGAAGGGGACCATTGGTCCCTGTGCCCTGTAGGGGGCAACCAATTGTCCTCCCCTAAATCTGCCTCTGGTTACCCAGAAAACCAGCCCGGCTATTTACCTGCCAGAGCTGGCAAGAATTAAAGGTAAAGGTAAAGGTACCCCTGCCCGTACGGGCCAGTCTTGACAGACTCTGGGGTTGTGCGCCCATCTCACTTAAGAGGCCAGGGGCCAGCGCTGTCCACAGACACTTCCGGGTCACATGGCCAGCGCGACATCGCTGCTCTGGCGAGCCAGAGCCGCACACGGAAACGCCGTTTACCTTCCCGCTGGTAAGCGGTCCCTATTTATCTACTTGCACCCAAAGGTGCTTTCGAACTGCTAGGTTGGCAGGCGCTGGGACCGAGCAGCGGGAGCGCACCCCGCCGCAGGGATTCGAACCACCGACCTTTCGATCGGCAAGCCCTAGGCGCTGAGGCTTTAACCCACAGCGCCACCTGCGCTTTCTACATAGTCAGGTACCTCTGTAATTTTGTTTGTAAGTTTGAATCAATGTAGCCCTGTTTCAGCCCCAAATACTTGTCTTTATTTCTGGTTCTGGGAGGAAAAACAGACACATTTGCCTCTGCCTCTACTTCCCTGCTTCTGCCCCAACCGCAGTATCAAATTTTAAATTGTAAGGTCCTTAGCGCAGGACACTTTTCTTCATTTTGAAGCCCATAGGTGGCTGAAGATTGATTGCATGCTTTTCTGTTCATTTAAAAGTGGCATCTCATTCAGCAATGTTTTCAGGGCAGTTTGCAGAAAGAAAAGATACAATATGAAAATAAAATAAGTTTCAGTGTGTTAAAATTTCACTATAATTTGCAGCACAGTTGTCAGCCTTTCATTACTATGTGGGAAGTATCCTAAGGAGAAAAAGAAACTGGGACAAACTCTGTTTTGTGTACGTGCATAAGCTGCAGCTTGAGTGACTGAATGCGAGTTCAGGCTGTACATGTCTTTGGGACAACGTTAGAGGAAATCCTTGTTTCATAAAGAGAAATTTCTTCCCACTTTAAAAATCCAGTAATATATAATGCACTATCATTAGGGCTGCCAGTTACCCCAGGACACACTGCTTAAGATCAAAGCACTCTCTCTGAGGCTTTTCAGCTTTGTAGTGCACATCTTTATAAAATCCTCTGTTGCCAAAATACTTGCCTCCACAATTACTTCCATCAAATGCCTGGAAGTAATCCAAACTACTCTGCATACCTGTGAAATGAGAGTTGCATTCATCAGTCGGTTGGAATGCATGAAAAGTATAACAAAAAGAAAGGAAACATGGGCAATATTTTTCATGGTGGTGCTGGGGAGAACCTCACACTCCTATTGGCTCAGCCAAACTTGCTAACTGTCCAGGCTCTGGATGAAACTAGATGTGACATTTAGCGTGCCTATTTTTTTAACATGCAAGCAGCAGTCATGGGGGGAGGTTGATAATTACTGAGGCTACAGCAAGTGGAGAGGAGGAGTTCACCTATTCCTACTCTAATGTGGTCCTCACAAAAGCTGCTCATCCAAAGCTACTGTTTGCGTTTAGAATCAGAGTATGAGTATGAAGAAGGTGACACAGCAACAATTATTAGCCAATCCAAGCAAATGAAAAAATGTGAGAGCAAGAGCGGGCAGTGGAAATGGGGTGGTGCACAAGTTCACAAGATGTGCTGAAAAGCAGTGGTTTTTTAATACTGTCTAATTGTTCAGCTAAATTGTTTGTTAATCTTGAATCAAGAAACAGCTGTGTGTGTTGTGTGTGTGTGTGTGTGCATATGAGAGGAAGAGAACACTAAACCATGTTGTCAAAAAGATCACAGCATAATGAGTTTCTGTATTAATTAAACCCACTGCTTCATGTCTTCCAGGCCTACAAAGAGGAATTTGTCCAAATATTGGACCATGGATTTGAGCCTGCTGGAAGCACAAAATTCACAGAAAACTGGTCTCTAATGAGCACCTTCTCCTGAGCGTGAAGAACTAGGTGCCTCCCACCATACATCACTAGCAAAATAAAGGTGTGGAGGTTCTTTTTCTTTGTTTGCAACACTGATCCCATGGCCACAAGTATATATATATTATTTAAAAAATTGAGATTAGCTATCTGCTTTTAAACATTACATTGTGTTCTCAAAATATTGGGATTTTGTTTTTCATCAGTCCATCTGTTTAGCATGTAACTGTGCTTATTCTTAACCTTTTCCTCTTACTTGTCTGAAAACAGTAGTGAGAAAAAGGGCAGATTGGCCATCTGGAACAAATGCAGAACTCTGGGTCATCATATGCTCCTGAGAAATAAGAGCCCAAACTTTATATTTTACTGGGTTTCCGGTTTGCATTTTAGATACATAGCTAACCCTGTGGGTAAATTCTGCCTGCACAAATAACCATGTTTGCAAAAATGCATTATCCCATATGTGCTTTAAAGTTACAAGGAATGCTTCATTCCTGAGCAATGTGATAGTGGAGCTTCTAAGACATGGTGCTACACCTAACGATCACATCCAAGGCACATAATATGCCCTTGTTGATCAGCTACATAATCCAGACTATGGTATTCCAAACCAGAGAACAATGGCTAACATCCAATAGTATTAGCCAATCAACAAAATGGATTTTTCCTTGTGCAATAGGATTTATCCTTCCTCTCTTTTCCCCTGCATCACCCACCCCATAGATCCCCAAAACTACCCTATGGAGATGGGGAGCCTTCTAGAGCAATGGGGGGGGGCATAAGAATTACAGGAAGGAGGACAGAAAGGAGAAGTCCCATTGGGCAAGTAGGCATCTCTCCACACAGTGGTAGATCAGCCATAAGCAATCATTGGCCTTACGTCAATGATGCCTGCACAAATGAAGACATAGAGTGAGTTCCAACATTAATCACACTCAAGGTAGACTTTGACTTCAATGAATCTACTTGGAGTATGGAAATCACCTCCAGTTAGGTAAATGAACCCAGTGAGTCAACCAAGCTAACCAAGCCACACAATAAGTAAAAGCAGTTAAGTGAAATATTGATGACCTCACTATCCATTTATATCCCTTATCATCTTCACGACAACCCTTTTAGGTTAGATTGAAAGACTGTAACTGACCCAAGGATATGCAGTAACCTTCATGACTGAATAGAGATTTGAACCCAGGTGTCCCCAGTCTACAATACTATTCATGTGCTCTTTATGTAAAAGCATGTATTCTTCATATGCACAACGAAAAGGATTTTTCCAACAGGGTTTTATTTTAAAAAATTATGTTTATTAAGTGCACTTCTCACTTATTTTTCATCTTCTAAATTGTTTCACTCCGTGCCCAGCAACAGATGTACTTAATTCGTTCTGGAGGTCTGTTCTTAACCTGAAACTGTTCTTAACCTGAAGCACCACTTTAGCTAATGGGGCAGCCTCCTGCTCCCGCTGCGCCGCCGCTGCACAATTTCTGTTCTCATTCTGAAGCAAAGTTCTTAACCCGAGGTAATATTTCTGGGTTAGCGGAGTCTGTAACCTGAAGTGTATGTAACCCAAAGTACCACTGTATCATTATTATAGTTCGACCTGCAACAAAGCACAGCATTTTAACAACATATATAAAGAGTTATGTTTATAAAGTCCTCAATCTCTATTGATAATATAGATTAAGGCAACCACTATAATTGTTTAGTAACATGATTCTATGTCTTACTAGTTGCAGGAAAAGTTTCCCAGCTGAGCTATTTCATTTTTATGTTGGCAGGGTACATGTTCAGAAAAAGCTGTAATATAATTAATGCATAGCTCTTTCTGCCTCACTAGACATCTTGTTTTGTGCTCGTGACTTTAAGTGACTGTCAGTCACATCAACTTCACAGAATTTCCATCTAAGAGGCTAAGAGCTACTGAGTGGTCAGTTCCAAAAATGTAGAAATATTGCACAGGACACTTTGAAGAGACACGTGACTGTTTCTTACTATGACTGAATCCTTGATTTCATTAATTCACCTTCTAATGTGGAAACAATTCCTGGGCACTTTAAATGAACTGACAGTTGGATCTGCCATCTGTACCAATAATTGCTCAGGTATTGCTCCATGCAAGATTCCAGGTGTGGGGAGGGTTATGCTTCTTAGCCTACCTTCTCCTTGGCATCACCATCACCTCTTCCTCCAGTCCTCCACATGGTGGGGACTAAACTTCTGCTGCACCTGACCATTTAGAACCCTGGGAGACTAATTCTAAACTACACCATTGCAGGTTATCCTTAGGTAGGGCCAGCCCAAGAAATTTTGGCACCTGAGGCAAACCACCAAATGATGCTCCCCCCTGCCAGGGAAGAAGAGATGTGTGAAGATCTACATCAGGAACAATGGAAGAATAAAGATCTACATTGGGGTCTGCTACCCCTGTGTTTCCTGCTGTCTGTGGCAATTTCCTCACCTGGGTGGGCTGGTCCTGTCCTTAGGGATGAAGGATAAATTACTTCAGGTCACTTTTTGTGTTGGCTTGATCTAATCTGATGGTGCTGGACTTGCTTGTGGACAAGAACACAACTCCCAGTTAGATGATACATTTTCCCCAAATTGTGCAACAGTTAAAAAGTTTCAGTGTTAGGAGTTGAAATGTTAGGAGAACTGGCTTTTGTATATATGATGCACAAATATGGCATCATTGTGCCAAATATACTTGGAGCAGGGAGGGCTTGTATTGTTCAAGGACTCTGAAGGTGCAGAGCATCTCTGTTTATCTTGTGGGATCCCTGTTAATGCAGACTGGGGCACCGAGTATCACAGGTGAAGAGCTGCTATTTTCTTCACCATTAATGTGTTTCCAAATGCTGGGCATTGCTTTTTCTTCATATAAGTCAATGACAAATGTTCACAGATACTCAAAAAGTTAGGGGAAAAGTTGGGATTTGTTGTAAAACAATCCCATGCCCGTAGTGTCCTATCTAGTGAAATTAAAATGCAGTCTTAACTGCCATGACACTCTAGTATAACTGGAAAAGCTTCTTTTTATGAGAAGACAAAGCAACTATTTTTGTCATGCAAGAGCTTTTTTGCCACAGATTCCTATGCATAATTATTAGATTTGTCAAACTGCACAGGACCAAACTGTTATACAGTGTTTGTGGCCTTCTTGACAAAACAAAATAAAATAATATAACATATTTTTTCTGTACGAAGAGTTGTTTTAACCTTGTTTTTGAGATTCTCTTTATTGTGGTGGTTATGTAGTGATGATCAGTCCTGTGTTTTGAAGCTGCTTTGAGTGCCACTTTTGTAGGAAGGGCTTCAGCTCAGTGGCAGGGTGCATGCATGGTATACAAAAGCCCTAGGTTTGGTTCCTGGCATCTCCAGGAAAGGCTCAGAAAGACCTGAAACCCTGGAGACTCAAAGCCCTCCAATGTAGACAACACCAAACCAGATGGACCAATGGTCTGACTGCATCCTGTGGTGTATCAACAATATGTCAAAGAAATAAATGAGATGCTAGATGCTTGCCAAAAGGAAAAGCTATACATTCAAAATTAAATAAACATCACATCAGGAAAGAGAAAATAATTTATCAGATGTAACATGAACAAGGATCTTGAACAATGCAGTGCACTTAGAAGAAAAGTAGAGCCGCTTCAGAATGGAGAGGGAAAGTGGAGTTGATGAGAAAATAGAAGCATTCAGCAAGCAGGGCTATATACAGGAAATCCAGAAATAGACTATCGGAATTTTCAACAGTAGAAATAATGAGATCTGATTTGTACAACAGTTAATCCATCTATCTTTTCACTGAACCTGTAAGATCAATGCACCAGCCTGTCAAGTTTCTATCATAATGAATTCCAAAACTAGGCTGATCTGTCAGTCTTCCTAGGTAATAACTTCTACCACCTGGTTATGTCTGTGTCATAAATATGTTTATTTCATGTTCCTATAAGAGCTAATTCTCAGACCATTTTTCATTCTTATGTGTCAGTCTTGGCTATATTGACATTTGGACTTTACTTTCTTTATGTAATAATTTGATCTAGCTCTACTGTGAACCCAATTTTATATCCACCTTAACTAACACAGTTCTATGTAAACTTAGCCGAGAGTCCCATCGAACACGGGGGGGGGGGGGGATGATCTCTGAGTAAATATGTATAGACTCATGCTTGTTAAACCTCAGGTAGAAGCAAGTCCTCTCTGATCTAACCATTCATATGCAGAAGCCTGTAGTTCCATATTGTGGGAAACGATAGAGGTGTTCAGGGTTCTGCCCTGAACTGCAGAATCCAGAGAAGCGTGTAATTCAATTGGAAGTTGTGTTCCAGTTTGCAAGCAAGTTCAAGACCAATAAATTGGGTCAGTCTACTGCAGACTGAATGAATTCCTCTTCCATCCCTGTAACAGGCAAAGGATATGCTTATGCGGAGATGCCATTTGTATGAAGAAGTGTTTTGATATTTATGGTTGAGGAGGTGGGAAGCCTATATTGTTTGACTTCCTCTAATTTGGATAAGAGCAGCTGAACACTCAAAGTTAACAATTTGCACATTATCTCCTCCTGATTCTGTCTACCTGAAAAGGATATTTGTTATGTAATTGGCATGAAGGCCAGAGTCTGCAAAAGGTAAAGGACCCTTGGATGGTTAAGTCCAGTCCAAGGCGACTATGGGGTTGCAGCACTCATCTCGCTTTCAGGCTGAGGGAGCCGGCATTTGTCCACAGACAGCTTTCTGGGTCATGTGGCCAGCATGACTAAACCTCTTCTGAAGCAACAGGACACCGTGATGGAAACCAGAGTGCACAGAAACGCCATTACCTTCCCACCGCAGTGGTACCTATTTATCTACTCACACTGGTGTGATTTCTAACTGCTAGGTTGGCAAGAGCTGGGACAGAGCAACAGGAGCTCACCCCGTCACAGGGATTCAAACCACCAACCTTCTGAAAAGCAAGCCCAAGAGGCTCAGTGGTGTAGACCACAGCACCACCCGCGTCCCTTTGCCAGAGTCTGCACATACAACTGAAGACTCTCACATTATCTCTCTGACTGTAATATACCCTATTAAATTTGGAAATAGCACCTGAATGCTATAGTAGCTGTATTTCAGGTTTCGGCCACACAATAGCAAGTGAGGGTCGCTGCCAGACAAAACGTATATTCAGCAATTGGCCTGATTTGCTTTCATAAAATTTGAATGGTGGTTATACAATGTTGCTGTTAAGTAGCTGTTATCCTGTACTTCCCATTATTTACTTATTTCCACTTCCCATTAAATGCCCTAAAGTGATTTAACAATGTAAACATCAACAATAAAAACATTATATAAAACAGTTTCAAGTCCCAGACAGATACTGACTTGGAGAAAAAAAATACGCTTAAAAGGCTTGTTGGGAAAAGAAGGTTTTCAACAGGTGCTGAAAAGATAATAGAGAAGATGTCTGATATGTGGTGGGAGACAGTTTTCCATCACTCTTCTTACCACAAAGAGTCATATATATAGTGGATTTGTTGCACTAGCATCTCATTGCCATTGCTATTTATAATAAAATGTCCAGTTTCTTCATGATGGGTTAAGAAGGTGCAGGTCATATTCTGCAACAGGCATATGCTGGTATCTACCCAAATAGAGGAAAGATCAGTGCAAAAGTGCTACAGTCTGGATGTCCCCTGTTTCCTGTTGACAGATGATAACAAAATCTTCCCAATGAAAGTAGCTCATCCGTTGTAGCAAAGAATAATAAGATATAATTGTGGTGGTGAAAATCTATTTGTAATGGAGGCATTTTGGACACCGTTTTAATTAGAATTAGATTGCAGCATTACAGCACCACCTACAGGAGGACTTTGAATTTCTAGCTTGTCATTTGTGTAAAAAGAGGCAAAAATGTAGACATTTCCAGTGCAGTAAGCAACAAACCATATATAATGTATCAGAAAGAGACCACATTTAACCCCAGCATATATATACAGTGGTACCTCAGCTTACATACGCTTCAGGTTACATACGCTTCGGGTTACAGACTCAACTAATCCAGAAATAGTACCTCGGGTTAAGAACTTTGCTTCAGGATGGGAACAGAAATCAAGCGGCGGCGGCACGGCCGCAGCGGGAGGCCCCATTAGCTAATGTGGTGTTTCAGGTTAAGAATGGACCCCCGGAACGTATTAAGTACGTAACCAGAGGTACTACTGTATATGGAAAAGTACTGAAAGAGTGAGCTATCACACATAGTTTACCTTCTAAAATAACGCACTCTAGAATTGTTTCCCTACAATTTGACTGTTGGATATAATCTGGAAGCATATCTGCACACAAAAGCGTATTGAGATCAGTGTGTCTATAATTACACTAGTTTAAACAGAAAAGATTCCACCAATAAATATTATCTGTATAAATGGGATCATGGGATTAATACTTTACTTGTGGCACCACATCCTACAAATGGGCATTTGTAGTGACCACAAAATAGGCATTTTCCACCATTGCCCTTGCACTCTGGAATGCCCTTCTCTCTGTCATTCATCCATCAGTTGCTTTGCAGGTATCATTTTGCCCAGGTTTCCCTGACCCATTACCAGACCCTGTTAATAATGAATAATTATTTTTATAATACTATAGCCAACCAAAGAGCATGAAAGGGACACTGATAGCTCCTGTTTAGTGGGCCTTCATCCTGATTTTTCTGCACAAAGGTTACACAGTGGTTAAACTATGTCTGGTCTTCACTGAGCATTCCTTCAGATTTGTTTACAGAGCAGTTAAATGACAAGGAGCATTCACCCTGAAATTTGCTTGAGGGGAGTTTATACGTTTTCCCATCATTTGTCCATCCTACACTTTTCAGTGCATTTCTTCTTTACTTTCCAAACTGCAAAAGACCTTTTCTTGAAAATGGATTTGTTGGACTAGGGCAACAGAGCACTTTAATCCATTTTAAATCTACAAACCTAAGGTTCTGGTATGCGCTTAAATCCCTCCTACAAATTATAATAGTCTGAAGGCACCCATAGTTTGGTTTAATCAAAGTTATGGTGATGGAACAGTTTTCTACGAGTTGGCTTTGTTGTTTTTATGTCCCTTTGCCTTTGCATAGGCACAGGCCATGTTCATATGTTCTGCTCCATAGAAGGAGGAATTAGAGTTCCCAAAGCCCAGCAGGGAACAAACAAATTTTGATCTTGATTTTACTTCATCCTGTACCTTATCTACACAGCCAGGACCTGCTTATGGCACTGATTCAGTGGGCAAAGATGATTTAGAAAACGTGAGCATGCCGGAATAATAAAGGTGATATTGGGTGGATTTCAATGTCATGCAGTTAGGGTTGTTCCAGCAGAGCAAGAAGATAGGACCTTCTCTCTCCCCCCCCCACCACCCCTGCTTTTCTCTCTGCCCCCCCCCCCGCACCCCTGGATTTGTGGGAGAAATGGGGAGGAGAAGGAAATCACTGTTGCACTAGTAGTACTGCTAGCACACTGTTAGTTGAATCCAGTCCCATATTTCTAGTGGACAGCCTGATTAATACCTGCAAAGAGAATTTCCTCCATCTTTCATTTGGAGTGCACGTTTGCCAAAAGTGTGGTTCCAAAAAAGCCCCCTAAAAAGCCTCCTGGGTGGGGATGCTCTTTTATTAGTCTTGTACTCCCTGGATATTGTACAGGGGCACAAGCCAGAGGGGTTCTCCTGTTCCTCCTACAATGCCAACAGGCCAGGAACAAGTGCAGATGGACCTGACAGTCTGAATGTTGTGCTGAATGGACTTGATTTTGTTTCTCTCTCATATATTCATGTTGTCGTTTTGGTAACACAGGAAGGGCCTTAGACGTACGACTAGTTTGAAAATTGGTTGCGTTTCAAATGCATCTGTGAGATTCTGTGCAAAGTGAAAGGCAACCAAAGCTATTTGTTGCTCCTTTGCAGCAAGCAACATCTGCATTGTTCTCCCCACCACCACACGGACAAAAAAAAATGGTTTAAGGAAACAAAAACAAGGGTGAAAATGCAGCTTTTGTGTGCACGGATGTCAGTCTTGACATTTCTCAATTCATTTCCTCCTTCCCGTCTCCCCCATCCCTGGCCTCACCTCCTGCTGTCTCTTGCTCTGTGTCTTGTGTCCTTCCCCTCCCCCTTCTTCCTTTCTTTTCCTGGAAAGTCGAGTCTCGGTGAATTACGGCACAGTCTGTCTCAAAGCAGCATGCTGGCTGATTCCCTTGGGCAATCTTGTGCCAACTGGATTATATCAGAGCACTGGCTTTCCCAACAAAGAAGGGAAGGTATGGCAGATTGAAATAAAGAGCAGCCAACCCTGTCGCTTAGCAAATTAACTCCGGCTATTAAGCAAAATGGCCCTACGGTATGCCAAAGAGGTCAGCTATTAGTTCAAAATGCTGACCTTCAATTCAGCCAGGAGGAAATGTCCCCCCTAATGCTTGTCGCCACCCTCACACATTTTTAAAGGCTTCTGCCGAGCGCCATGTTTCTGTACAGTCAATTGAATCAATTAACACATTTTAAAGCGAGGAACTCATATTTATGATGGCGCACAGAAAATCAAGTAAACCGAGTACCTTTAATCATGAAGAAGGAAACTCATTGCACTTCATCATAAACCAGCTCTTATATGGCAGCTCAAAAGGCCAGTTGGATGTTAAGGCAATTCAGTCTGTGTTTTATGTGTTCCAGTTCACCAGAGTCTAAAGCAGTTCCAGTACATGTTTTCTGCCCAAAAAAAACCCCCTCCCCCTCTCTGGCACTCTAGTGACTAGGCCCTAATGCTGCCGAGGAGACAATTTCTGGTGGGCTTTTCTCCTGTGTTTCTGTTTATTTTTGATAAAATGATTTGGCCACCACCCTTCGTGTAATGAAGAAGATGCATCTCTGTGAAAGAGATGGTGCAAATATGTGATAAGTAGCTGTAGGGCAAATATATTTCAAACTGATTTACAGTCTTTTGTGAACATTTTTGACAACAAAAAGCAACTCTGTTTTTTCTGTGGCCACTTCACTGTTCAGGAAGCACTTCCTTTGCTCCAAATTGACTTAGTTTACCCTCAGTGTTGGCAGCATGGATCCAAATATGTCAGGATTGTGATATCATCTCATTCATGTGATGCCTGATTAACTGGGCTCATCCAAGTGATTGTTCAAGGATGCATTGCCTTTACTCAAATTCACCTCATTTGCCACAATGAGAATTTGCCACAATGACACACCTCTTTACGCCGACCTTTGACACGTCATATGTGTTTTCAGGACCACCCTATTGCTCTATCTATCTATCTATCTATCTATCTATCTCAGGCATAGGCAAACTCAGCCCTCCAGATGTTTTGAGACTACAGTTCCCATCATCCCTGACCACTGGTCCTGTTAGCTAGCGATGATGGGAGTTGTAGTCCCAAAACACCTGGAGGAGTTTGCCTATACCTGATCTATCTATTACTGCTTTTAATACTGAATTGTAAGTTATTGTAACCCATCCTGGTATATTCTGGTGATGGGTGGTAATAAATGTAAAATTATTATTAATATTATCATTGTTACAAATAACTAAATCATTTTCGCCATGCAATGTATTCCAAGACACACAGTGACTCCCAGTTCTTTGAAATCACTCATGAGGCTAACCCCAAAAGGACCAGGTTACCTGAAGGACAGTGGAAGGTAACCAGGTCCTCTTTCTTGGGATAGCCTCATCAGTAGTAGAGTCTGTGAAAAGGCAAGGGAGCAGGGAGATGGTGGGTGGCAGAGAGACACCTCCCTCCCCCCATTCAAATTATTGTCCTCATTTCTCTGTGCCTAATCAGTTCCTTAAACATTTTAATTGACACACCTGAACATTCAAAAAGCCACATGAGGCTTTCCAGTCACATACGAGGGAGGTAGGCATGAGAAACACTATTACAGTGGTACCTCGGGTTAAGTACTTAATTTGTTCCGGAGGTCTGTTCTTAACCTGAAGCACCACTTTAGCTAATAGGGCCTCCTGCTGCTGCCGCGCCACCGGAGCACTATTTCTGTTCTCATCCTGAAGCAAAGTTCTTAACCCGAGGTACTATTTATGGGTTAGGGGAGTCTGTAACCTGAAGCGTATGTAACCTGAAGCGTATGTAACCCGAGGTACCACTGTATCTTATATTCTGTTTTTGAAATTCAGTGGAGTGTGCCCAGCATCAAAACAGCAGCAGGTAGGCCCAAGACAGGGGTGTGGACAGACTCAGGGAACCCCAAGGCTGGCTAAAGTCCCCAAGCAGCTCCTTAAGAATATTATAGCATGGACTGCTGAGAGACTAACTTTGCAATCCTATACCATCTCACATGGGAATAAGCCCCATTGGATTAAATGGGAGTTACATCTGAGTAGACATGGACAGGACTGCACTGTAACAAAGTAATTCTAACAATAGAAAACTGGTGTAATTTACACCAGCATAAATTACGCTGGCTTAAGTTTCTCCTATTTCAAATTCTGAAATATACTCAGTCAAGAGTGGATTTCATGCTCTTTATTCAGCTCATAGTGGTGAGGAGGAAAATGGAAGTTCCCCCAGAATGTATGCTTCATATACATTATTTACACAATTGTCCCCACGTGATTGGCTAATTCCAGGATTCTCCTGTAGGCCAATTAGGTTGCGGATTCACTTCCACCTGGAGCTGGATTGGGTGGCTCCTGTGGACCAATCAGACTGCTGCATTCTGGATCCTATTGTTCTAGGACCAATCATACTGCTTCATTTTGGCTCCTATTCAACTCCGTACATAACATTCTGGAGAAACTTGGAGGAGCTGAATTTACACTGCCCTTTTCGCCTGCTAAGTTCTGATGGGTTGCCAGGTCATGTGAGTGTGAGTAGACTAGGTGAAAGTCTTTCCTTGGTTCTGCCAGCTCAGCCCTGGTTCAGCCAATAAACCCCAAGATCTTCTGAAACCAAACTCTCTCATCTCAGTGGGTCTTGGATTTGGATTGTGTTACTGGGATAGGGGCATGTCACAATGGTGGGAAGGGAAATAGAATGGAGTGGCTGGAAAAGGAGGACAATTACAGATGCTTCCTGCATTGTGAGATAAATAGGAGGGATTTAAGTGAGGTTTTCACATGCAAGGTGTCTCAAGTTGGATCAGGGACTCTAAAAGTTCTAAGTTGCTCTATGGACTCACACAAAAGTGCTGCGTTTTTAGAGTGACCACTGCATTTGGAAAAGAAAAAGTGAAACTATAGAAAATGTGAACTAAGAGCATTTGGACCCTAATCCAAAACACAGCAAAAGACAGTGGTTGGAAATCTCCACCGACATTTGTACCGCAAGAGGGATAGAAATTCTTGCTCACCTTCTATGTAGCGCATATGGCAGCAACGTGAGATGCTTACACACAAGAGTCCACTGCAATCCTGATGTAGCTCCACTACAGCTGTGGGCAAATGGCTTCTTGGAAATTTTAACCCTATTATGCTCCAAGAAATTTGGGAGGCCATTTCACCAATTTTGCTCCCACTGCAAGTGGCGACAGTGGCAACTGTTTTAAGCCTGGCCAGTATTGTGTCTCTTCTACAAAGTCTCAGACCAGGGAGCATTCCAAGGCATTGTGGAGAGGAGGGGAAATGACAGCCACTACACACACAAAAAAAATGGTAGAACATGTTTGGGGAAAATTCTGTAAAGTGGGCTTCTTTTTAAGTGGTGGGAATGACTCAAAGAAAGATCTCACCGATTTTCTCAACAACCATCTCTACTCTGTGCATGTAGTTCCTGTCCAGAAACAGCAAAAGAACCGTCACCCACGAGCTGTTTCAACATACATCGTCCTTAGTGGTTCAGGTTTTTAATCTTCAAAATATTCAGATTCTGAAAAATGTTGTTTTCTTAGATATGCAAATGTTTTATTACATAACATAGATTAGTAGTCTATCTTAAAAAGAGAGAACTTGAGTTTAAATATTAAACTGTGTCTTTAAGTTATTAATAAGCAAAAGTTGTTGAAAGATGATATAGGCATACTAGTATCCAAGCACATTTTGTACGGCTAAAATCTCATGATTAATGTTACACATTAATTTATGAAGCCTATGTTTCCTACTTCGAGTAGACCCATTTAAATAGACTTCAGTTAGTGATGGAAATTTATTTCAATGGGTTTACGCCATGTATAACTTAACTGGCATTGTCAAAACAAAATAAAAAAATTCCTTCCAGTAGCACCTTAAAGACCAACTAAGTTAGTTCTTGGTATGAGCTTTCGTGTGCATGCACACTTCTTCAGATACACTGAAACAGAAGTCACCAGACCCTTCAATATAGTGAGAAGGTGGGGAGGGGTATTACTCAGAAGGGTGGTGGGATTGGGTGATTGGCAGATAGCTGTGATGAGCCTGTTGACTCATACCAAGAACTAACTTAGTTGGTCTTTAAGGTGCTACTGGAAGGAATTTTTTTATTTTGTTTTGACTATGGCAGACCAACACGGCTACCTATCTGTAACTTTAACTGGCATTATTCCTGTATTTTTAACTTGGGTAAAAGTTGTATATTGTAATGATGACACAAAACCAAAGAAATAATAGTTTGCAATGGAAACAGACAGATGCTTAAGTGCAGCACATTATGGACACCCTTATAAACATAATAGGCATGTTGGCTTTAAGCCCCAAAAAAAGGTTTCTTAAAATTGTATTAAAAATTAATTTATTCCCTATGTGTTTCAATGCTGACACTTCTAAGCATTGATTTTATTAAGTTGTGTAGATTTCCATCCATCCAGAGCAGGCAACAAAAATAATGTTTGTGCTCTTCAAATGCACGGCTCACAGCTCCTCTGGGATGAAAGGAATGTTGTACAAGGAGACATCTTTTCACAGGCAAGCCAAGAAACACACCCCACATCTGCCAAGGCATTTCTTTAGGTATGTCTACTATAAGAAGGCATTTAAATGTATAACAGGTTGTGTACTGGGAGGAAAGGACATGGAAAGTCAGGCTGGACAACTGCCAGCAAATACATGGCAGGAAAAATTTGGTTTATTAGAGTTTATCTCCACAAGGATTCAGCAGAGTCAGAGCAGAGCATTTTAAAAGTCTGATAATACCGTGTTTCTACTCTGTTGAAACTAGTCCACAGACTAAACAGGAGATAGTTCAGAGCTAGAAACTTGACAGTGGATGTATTTCTTACGGAGTTTTCTATTTAAATAGTTTGCAAAGGTGTTGAGATACTGCCATTTGGGGATTTGAAATATGGTATCAACTACAGAAATTTCTGTTGATTTCTCTGCTGCATCACTGCTGCACATAGTTACATTTTAGAGATATTCCTGTGCCCAGCATTGTCACTAAAAGCTCATATGATGTCAGGGGTTGGAGTCCATATTTACCAGCTATGGCTGGTTCTCCAGCTATAGCCATTCCTGGACCAGGATAGGCTAGTTACAGTAACCCTAGTAACCTACTGATGTCGGCTGCCCTCAGAAACGGTCCAGAAATTTCAGCTGATGCAAAATTCAGTTGTAAAGATCCTATGTGGAGTATCTAAGTGGGTACATACTACATCAGTCTTGCAACATTTTCATTAACAGCTACTGGTGGAAGGTCAAGGGTGATATTAACATGCAAAGCCCTGAACCAAATATTCAAAGAGGTGCACCCCTCTCTCTCTCCATTGGCTTGCCCAAGTCCTGAGATCTGCAGAGAGAGGGTCTTTGATAGTTCCACCAATGAGCTTAGCTCATTCAGTGGTAAAATGAAAGGGGGCCCTTTCTGTGGTAGCACCACAGTTTTAGAACTCTTTCCTGTTAAAGCTGTACTGGGGTTTTGGCACAATTTGATGATAATCTTTTCACACAGTTCTTTGGGGGTAACTGAAAGTGCCTGGGGGAGACCAGCTTAAAAAAAAAAAGCCTTAATTGTTTTAATTGTATAGTTGTACTGTTTGAAGTAATATTTAGGATTGGTTCTATCATTGTTTTAATGTGTTGGTTGTAAACTGTCCTGAGATCCAGTCCGATAAGGCAAAAATGGACTAAATATAAAAAGGTAAAAGATATGAGCCAATAAATAAAGCGAACTTCTGTGCCAGCTACGGAATGCAGGATTGCTACATTTTTCATTCCTTTGTATTTATAGCATTTGAATTGCCCTATTTATGTCTTTTTGAGCACTCTTATCATTACTGGCCATTGCTATAGCTTGACTGTGGATTCACTACTTACTCTGTTCGCACATAATAGTTATAACGGCATAAAACTAAGATTGACGACATTCGATTTAAATGAAATCTAATACACACCCTAGCCCTTGTTCATATGCTTCTCAATAGCCACAGAGGAAGCCAGAGTCTGTCTTGTATGTTGAGTTCTGCAATTTAAAGTAAGTGAAACTGGGCCACAACAAAACAGGGCCAAACCAGATGTGTCTCCACATCTGGAAAATATCTGAAATCCAAACCTTCACTTCGTTGTGTTTCTGCACGGCCACCTAAAGTTGCTTCCCTTCAAGTCCTTATGCTTTTCATGTGTCTGTCTCCAAGACTGTTTTCAAACCCAGCCTCAGACGACATAAGATAAGCTTGAGGCAACAACAGCTTGAGTAGTTCTTTAAGAAGAATGAGCATTAATGTATTTCATGCTGGATCAAAAAAAATGGATCATGAAAGAAACACATGCACAGAGAACTTGCATGAGCTGTGGAATAAATGATATCAATGGTTCCAAATGGATACGGAGGGTTTATTACAGGGGTAAGGAACTGCCCACGCCACCCTGACTGAGGACCACATGCCAGGAGTGGGTATGGCCAGAGGCCAAAATGGGCAAGCCCAAAGATAAAAGTGGGTGGGGCAAAGGATATGACTCTTCCCGTTGTCCAATGAGCTACATTCCAGCCGTGCTGAAGTCAGAGGTTCTTATACACACATTTCTCCATCTAGACAAGCAAGAGGACACATTCCAGCCAGGAAATAGCATTTGAGGAGAGTGGGAAGCAGTCTGCTGAGGGGTGTGGCCTAGGAAGAGTCCCTTGGGTTCAATCGAGAGGCTTGGAAGCCACGTTTTGCCTCTGGGCCTGGGGTTCTCCACACTCTGTCTCATTCATTAAGGCTGTACAAGTTTGTCATGCACGGCTGACTGTTGGCTATGAATGTCTGGCAGTTGAATAAAAGAAAAACTAAAGTCCTTTACTTAATTGCAGGAGGACTGATCAGCTAAAAAGATATCAATTTTGCACCAACTATTTCTCAACCATAGAGAGTTAGTCGGGGAACAGCTTTTCTATTTTATTTTCCTTTAGGTAAAAAAATATCCAGTTTAGAATTTAGGTTACTTTGATATCAAATATCCTTTTTTTCCCTTTCAAACTACTAACATCTGTTGAGGGTATAAATGTCCTGAGAAATGATCAAAGATGACTAGCCAAAACCCAGAAAAATAGATGCTGTGAGGAATGTTCCTGTATGAACTGACATGGTTCGCAATGCTATCTGATACACGTCTACTCAGATGTAAGTCCCATAGAGTTCGATGTAGCTTAGTTACACAGGTAAATGGATATAACATTAATTATATTTTTACATCCTTAGGACTAGCTAGATTCTGCTATTGAGATGCAGTTCCTGGCAACATAGATCAAGGAATGTGAATGTGTAGTACAATCCTTTGCAAAATTAAGTCCTGTTTAATTTAGTAGGATTTGTTCCCTTGTAAATGCATGGAGGATTAAAGCCATAAAGAAACCAAGTGACACTGAGAGAGACCTAGTAGGGATTCAGCCCTCATTTTCCTGAGACCTCCGGGGGGGGCAGCAGATGAGCCTTGAAATCTAATTTGTGACTTGCATGATTAACAAACACATGGGGGGCGGACCTTGATACAAAAAAGAGAGAAAAGGTTCAACCATTTTGGCCAGCTCAACTACTCTCAGGAAGGTTTCGTCCTACTCTCCACAAGGCAATGCTCTTCAAGAGAGTGACCCACAGGGCAGCCCCCATTATCTCCTCCCTAGGGGTGGGAGGAGGCCAGCAGCACCTCTTATTCACTGAGAGGCCACTGTAGAGGCAGCATTGGAGGAGCTACCAAGCAGGCGGCAAATCCAGCCTCCAAGGAGTGTATTAGCTGTCGCTGCCACTGTGGCAGCAAAAGCAGAAGTGGTTAATGCATTCCTAGGAGCCCGAATCTGTTGACTCTGTGGATCCTGCCGCCTGAGACAGTTGCCTTACCTTTCCTCATGGATGTGCTGGCCTCGGCCAGGGAGGAGCAAAGAGCCAATTAACTCCTGTCCAGGAGCCTTCACATTCGCTTGGCTTGGCTTAGTGTTGCATGTGAATGAGGGCGTTCATTGGCTCTTTTTGTAAAAATTCATAGATTAGGATAGTGCAAATCATCATTCCCGTAGTTTATAGAAGCAGCAGCTTTCCCCCCTACTTTCTTAGAAACTTCCTTACTATTTAAATGTGTGACCACAAGTACATTTTTGTGGCCAAAGAAGAATGAGATAAAATCTGAAGGATGTGTACTCACTACTAGTGCACATTATCATCTGTATCACTGAATTTATTTAGAAATAGATCCTGCTGATAGCAGTGGAACTTAACTTTTAAGTAACTGCACTTAGGATCACAAGCCTTGATAAAGTGGCTTTCAGCTAATTTTTGTGTTTCCTTGATCTGATGCCAATGGTCTGGCATCCATTCTGATATAATATACGCCAGCATAATGGCACTACTTGTTCATGCTGCCGTTAGAAAAGTGTCAGCTGCACACATTTTGGATGTCCGTAATTCAGTTTATTAAGCTAAGATATACTCAAAGTTTGTGTGTACATGCTCCATTCTAGTACAGCTCTTTCCCACCTTCTTCTCAGTATCAGGGACGCCAACTCACGGTGGCTGAGCTGTTTTTACCACCCCTCAGTATTCTTTGGGAGGGGGCCACACACACCCACACACCCATATTGAGGTAGCAGAAGAGGCCAAGCGCAGAACTGAACATTGCATAGCTTCAGTGGGCGGCTCTTCCTGCTCCTGCCATGGAAGGAAGCCAAGTGTGAGAGAGGAGGAGCCACTGGCCATTGAAGTTGTGCTGCACTTGGCTCTGCACTCAGCCTCCTCCCGATGACGCGATGTCACTTGCGTGACATCACACACAACACCGGGCCCCCTCCATCTTCGCTGTAAGTTGGGATCTCTGCTGAGTATGCCGCCACTGAAATCTTCCTGCGTTAAATTAAGTACAAACCATAAAACTACGGTCAATAGAATCAGATTGTGGCAACCATAGTTACATCCAGTTTGGGTGTGATGGGAAAACTATGGTTAATTAATCCAGCTATTCTTTAATCAATGTAGTACTAGAGGGTTTGGTTTTCAAACATTTGCTTGGAGCACACACAATTCCTCGACTCCTTTTGCAGTGGGGGTTGGGGGACAGACAATGTTCACACAGTTGGAGGTTGTGTGCCTGACAGTGTGCATCTAGACCCTAAGGTAAAGGTAAAGGTACCCCTGCCCATACGGGCCAGTCTTGACAGACTCTGGGGTTGGGCGCCCATCTCACTTAAGAGGCCAGGGGCCAGCGCTGTCCGGAGACACTTCCGGGTCACGTGGCCAGCGTGACATCGCTGCTCTGGCGAGCCAGAGCCGCACACGGAAACGCCGTTTACCTTCCCGCTGGTAAGCGGTCCCTATTTATCTACTTGCACCCGGAGGTGCTTTCGAACTGCTAGGTTGGCAGGCGCTGGGACCGAGCAGCGGGAGCGCACCCCGCCGCAGGGATTCGAACCGCCGACCTTTCGATCGGCAAGTCCTAGGCGCTGAGGCTTTAACCCACAGCGCCACCTGCGTCCGCATCTAGACCCTAGTCTTCCTCTTATAAGACACGAGGTTGCAGGCCATTTGCCACTCTGAGTCTAATAGCCACCAAGGCCACTGTGCTCTCCCATCACACTTCTAGGATTCCATGATTATATGAGAGCCGCAACGTGTACATCCCTTGCTCTATTTATCTCTGGGTTTCTCCCTTTATTGAAAGAAATGAGGAAGAGACGTGGGGCAATGTTATAGCAGAGACTAGGATGGTGCTGTGGTTTAAACCACAGAGCCTAGGACTTGCCGATCAGAAGGTCGGCAGTTTGAATCCCCACGATGGGGTGAGCTCCTGTTGCTCGGTCCCAGGCCCTGCCAACCTAGCAGTTCGAAAGTACGCCAATGCAAGTAGATAAATAGGTACCGCTCCGGCGGGAAGGTAAACGGCATTTCTGTGCGCTGCTCTGGTTCGCCAGAAGCGGCTTAGTCATGCTGGCCACATGACCCAGAAGCTGTTCGCCGGCTCCCTTGGCCAATAACGTGAGATGAGTGCTGAAATCCTAGAGTCGTCCACAATTGGACCTAACGGTCAGGGGTCCCGTTACCTAGGATGAGCTAAACCTAGTCCCAGATTCAGAGCACAAAACCATATCCATCTTTGATGTAGAAACCATCTTTAATAAAATTTGGAGTCACCCTATCTTACATCTCCTGTTCAGCAGGATATTGTCCCTTAAATCAACACAAGGGTAAAACTTGCCCAGCTGTCCTTAACACTGCTTGGTCAGTCGATCTTTGCCAGGGAGCCCATCAGAGGAGTAACTCCAGGATTGCAGGGGATCAGCCAAACCAGGAACAGGATTAAAAGTGATGGTCACAACAGGAAGGTAGCACTGTGAATCATGGCCCTTTCCCCTTTCCTACCCCAAGCACATGTCCTCTTACGGCCAGGAAAGAATGAAGAGCAGAAGGTCCCATTTTGAAAATGAAGGTCTGGCCTACCTACCCCTTTCTCTACCAGAGGCAACGATCTTGGTTATGAGAGCTGAGAGGAGAAGAAGGTCTTTAACACCCTCATATCAAATATGACAGGCATTTAGCAATGGTTATAGATCTATATCTACAGAGATACCTTAAACCCACACTTGATTTTCAATTTTCTCCCCACTGGTGACAGCAATAGTTGTTTAGAAACAACAGTATATGTAGAGGAAATTAAGCATTGTAGGAAAATGAATTAAGATGCTATGACAACCCTATAATAGGAAATAATGTGCTGTGGTTTTCAAATTTAGGTGGATTATGTAGTTGATGATATAAATGTACGTTTGGCATATCTTGCAATAAATGTTTGTTTGTTTAAAACCCAGCACAGTGCTACTTATAGCTTGACATGAATTGACCTCAACTAGGCAAATAAAACTCAGACCCACAATTAAAGTCAAGTCAACCTGCCAGGCTCCTTTGTATGAAGGTGTGCAAGTTCTAGGGTAGTTCTTCCCCCTTCAACCGATGTGCAATAGTTGTATGCCCAGGTGCAAGCCAGCCATACAGTTCAGGGACTCTGGGGTCTTTGTGGGAAGGTTCACATACAGGATTAAGCTGTTTGTTTGCCTGTTTCCAGGCTGGTGATATGATGCAAACCATCAACACTGCAGATGAGGATTTGAGTTCATACAAGGAACAATAATCTTCTGCTCAGCTTCAGCTGTCGGGGAGGGGGGCAGCTAATAAAATCAGGGGAGAGGTTCTCTGTTGCCGTGCCTGGGTCTGAAACAGCTGTATTAGGATTAAGAAAATGTGATTAGCCCAAAATATCTTAAATATTTGAGAAAGGATTTGGTGACATTTTCCCATTTAAAATAATTGGTTCCTTCTGCATTAACTAGTGGGATACACATGAAAGGCCATTGGCAGTGGGACAGAATGAGGTATTTCAGCTGTTGTTCATATAGATGGATAACTCCAAGATGTGCAGATGTGATGCACATTAAAAATGTAAAGTTACAAGCTTTCAAAACATTCATGATTCATAGATGGCCTAGGAGACAAGGAGCAAAACACTGACATTTAGTTGGCATTGTTCTGTTTTTATTCTGTTATGGGGAAGAATGCGGTGGTCGAAATTCATATACTGTGGAACAAATCTTTTCCACATGCAACTATATTAACAGAAGGAGCCAAGGTCATCAGCATAACTAGCTGTGAAGGTGGGGGAGGCACACAGCATGCAGATGTGAAAGGAACTTTGAATGAGGTGGATATGATCAAGGCTTGCACACATTTAAGCATGTGTATCCGCCTACAAACCATGCACAATTTGGGAATGAGAGATCAGGTAGATAGACTAGCGCTGTGCCCAGTTTTCACAATATTCAATTTTCATTATGAAAATTGCTGTGCTGGAAGAGGGGGTGTTCCTGCAAAACAAAACCCAGCCACTATTTCTGATGAATTACATTTCATAGCAAGAAATGGTAATGATGACTCCAAGTTAAACTGCAATCCTATACCCACTTTCCTAAGCGTAGGTCCCATTAAACTCAGTAGGTATTACTTAGAAGTAAACATTGATGCTTGAGAGAGAGGGGCACTTGAGGATAATGTAGAGAACTGGCTACATAAAGGAAATCATGTCTGAAACCTAACAGTTGTGATGGATTCAACTCAGGTTGATCAACTCAAGAGTTTTGGAGAAGGCAGGGCTTTCACAGGTCCCTTGTGTCCCATACCGTAGCCAAGCGTGCTTTAGTTTTGCCCAAGCTTTTGCAGCTAAGAGCTGTAGAAAGGGGATTCAGCCTTTGAGAGGAAAAGGCTGTGAAGGTCACCTGCTCACCTCTTACTGGATGCCACAGTTCAGGAAGAAGAAGGCTCTCCAGAAACAGACACTCCAAATCTTAACTGACGCTAGCATTGCAAAAGTGTTTGGTCAAATGCAATTAGGCTGGAAGTAATGTTGAAATGAAACTCAAATGTGAAACAGGATATGATACTGACAATGCCCCTTCCGACCTTCAGGAGGAGGGGGGGTTGTGGGATCACGACCCCGCCCACACTCTGCGAGGCTGGCGTCAGCCTCGCAGGAGACAGGGATTCACCCAATTAGCATACCCTGTGGCGCCAGCCAATTGGCTGGCGGCAGGGGCGGGCCTTCCTAGGGCCACTTAAGGTCAGGGCAGCCCCTGGCTCACCCCCTTTCTTCCCTGGAGACGACGCAGTTTCCCACCCACCCGCCCTTTAGGTTTTGCCACTGACCTTGCTATGGGCTTCGGCTGGTCGCCGCAAGGGGCCTGGTAGGAGTTTTTCCATTTGGCTAATTGGCTGGTTTTGTGAGCCACTTGGTTTTTTCGCCTACCTCGTAGCAAATCGTCACAACTCCCTCGGTTTTGGCAGTAGGCATTGGCCGGGGTATTATCATGCAGATGAGGTTGGGGGGGAGGAACGCCATCACCTCCCCCAATGCTTGAAGGGTAGTTCGTTAAAGGACTCCGAGGGGCGACGCCTCGTCCGAAACCTACGGAGGCTAGGGCCTAAAGCGCGCCCCCGAGCGGTAACCCCTTGGGGAGCGCCTAGGGATATGCATCTCGGGTGGCTCCCCCTGTTGGTGTTTAACCCTTCCCGGTCAGACCGGATAGTCGGTTAGGGCCAATGCCTAAAGCCAATACCCTTCTTTCCTGTAATCAATAAAGTTGTGGCCATTTTTCGCCCATTAACCTAAAACTCTGTGTCCGTTGTCTTCATTTATTCCACCTGTGGGGGGGAGGGAATAGCCACACAACAAAAACCCATTTTCTTTCTCTCAACTGAGGTCATGGATGATGGTACAGTCAAATATACTTACTGTCTTTCTCACTCTCCAGAACCAACGTAACTGAAATGCACAACATTTCTTATTTAACATCCCAAAATAGATCAGAAGCTCTCCGCATGAGGATCCCAGATAAGCATATGATACAACACAGCTTGGTAACTGAAGTCCTTCTTTCTGGTGCAAAATTATCTCCAGTACATCATGTAGGTAATCCAATGGTGTAGCGCTCTGTGCAAAAGGTTCTACAACTTGCATCCTGGAGGCCTTAAAGACCTAAAGAGGAATGTTTTCACCAGGTGCCTGGTAAAGAGAAGGCCCATTCTTGTGTTTCCATACTACAGACTCACGCGGAAGAGGCACACGAAGAAGGGCTTCAGATGTTGGACACAGAGTCCAGGACAGTTTATATGGAGACAGAGGGTCCTTCATGTATTGTGGTCCTGAGCCGTTCAAGGCTTTATAGGTCAAAACCAGCACTCTGAACTGGGCCCAGAAACTAATTGGCAGTGACAGTCTCTCTTTCCTCTGTCAGACCCTGTCACTAAGAACTACCGCCACACAGACTTGCAACGTCACAACAGCACAAGACCTTAAACTCTGCCACAGATGTCACAGACTACTTTTTAATTCCAAACATAAACATATATATGGCATTTCTCCGCACTCCTTCAGCAAACAAAACCCCAAAGTGGCAAGAAATGAAGTGTGCATCATTCATAGTGGCTCCCAAATCATTTCAGCTGGTGATGTATGGAAGCACTGGTGCATCAGGGATAGTACCCTACTGGCTTGACCATTAATTATGAAAGCAGAAAACAAAAATCAATGAAATATTAAATAAAATGTTGCCAGAGTAGCATTAAAGGTTTAATGGAAAGGGCTTTTCCTTTTAACTCCATATATATATTCAAGCCCTGTCCTTTAAGCCAAAGCTGTTTTACATTGTTAAGGTTTTTTTCCCAGGCCCTTCCTTAGTTCTCAGATGACTTAAATATGGTTTTGTTTTAAACATTCCAACTTGGCACATGATTAGTCACCAATGAGAAATGTATGTGTTGCTGACTTTCAGAAAATTGGTTGAAGAATAAAGTTTTGTGTGTGTGTGTGTGTGTGTGTGTGTGTGTGTGTGTGTTGTTGTTGTTTAATGAAAATACATAGCATGCCTAATCAGTACCACCAGTAAATCTTTTTTTCTTTTTCTTTTTTGAATATACATCTAAAGCTGACGAGGACCATGTACAACATTTAATGAAACAGATGTAAAAGAGTTATAGTTGATACATGAGCCTAAATGTCCAGACTTTTAGCCTGCCTGCCTGTGTGTGTGTGTGTGTGTGTGTGTGTAAAACATTGCCATTCATAAAAGGTGAAAATGCATGTGATCAGGTCACACTATTTGTTTATTTATTTATTTATTTATTTTACTCCAAAGTAGCCCCATGGGCTAAGATTTCTTTTGGAGTAGCAGCCTTTTCCTGCAACAGGAATAATAACAGCTGCAGGAATTTGGATTGAGGCAATGGTATGGGGAAATGCTTGAACACGCCCCCCCCACACACACACACCCAGTACCACAGCTCCAGTGAAAATCAGAACCCCACCCTGCTTACTTTAAAGGTGTGGGGGGGATTGTTCAGAAACATAGTCTTGTATATAGAGTTCTCATAAACTAGAAATGCGTGGTCACATTTTATTAGCATTCAGAAGTTCAAAAACTTATTTATTTGCTGAATTTATATCTCACCCTTCTTCCCAAAGGAGCTCAAGATGGCAGAACATGGAAGTTAGCAGTGATGTCCATAATCACATTTTTAAAGCAACAACTTAGCTTAGAAACAATTTACACCACATTTGTAAGGTTGTACACTTGCAGGACTCATTGTTAACCAGTGAAAACTCCTAAGGCCATTCGTTGATCCCAAAGGGCCTTTTCAGTTGTGGCTTCACTTATGTGAAATCCCAGCCTCCTTGAGAACCCCACTTTGTGTCCTCTCTTGCAGCATTCATGTGACTGCTAAAACCTGTTAAAAATTATTTCCACACACTTTCTCCATTGTACACACCGAGGACTGCTTATGAGCACTGCAATCCATTCTGCATAATCTTAAGAGACTTAAAACGTCTGTGATGTTGAATCACAGAAAATGTAGAGCAGTCTATGCCAACCTGGTGCCCTCCACATGTTCTAGACTACAACTCACATGATTGGCAAAGGCTGATCAGAAGATACACCACAACCTTTTCCAATGTAACATTGGCTCGGTTCAGATATAATGCTAAGCCAAACCATGGCTTAGCACAAACACATGAGTGTGCAAGCTCCCAGAGAGGAAAATGTTATTGGCAAAACCTATTTAGTGTTTCACAACTTTCTGACTAGTTGCAGGACCTTAGCCAGACCTAGCAGAGTAAACACAGAATCCACGGAAGCAATTGGTGACTTGGCTGCGGACAGGATAGACGAAGCAGGAACCAGGAACTTGTAGTTAGGTGTTTATTATATACAGTGGACTATTTATAAGAACAGAACACGGATCTTTTGCTAGCTTTCTCTGACACGACTCACAACTCCTACACTCACTGACACACTGAACCACTAAACACTGAACTCCTGAACTAACACACTCCAGTTAGTAGATCATTATCACTCCCTTGAGAGAGCTTGACCAATCAGGGAGCTGTCTCCATGCCTCTGTTATCACCAGGCAGACTTACTCCTTCAGATTGCCTTCTGGCTGTCTGCCAAACCTTAATGGACTCTGTGTGACTAGCTGCACATACACAGATTCCCAACAAGTCCTTCGGCTGGAAGCCATGGAGGCATATAATCTGTACAAAAATATTGGCTTCCAGGTGGAAAAATCAAAATTGGAAATAGAACTGTTAGATCCCAAAAGTAAGAACTTGTCAAGAATGTATAACTTGCTGTTGAAATGGAACACTCAGGATGAAACGGTAAAATCAGCTATAATTAAATGGGCACAAGATGTTGGACATAATATTATGATGGCTGACTGGGAACAGTTATGGACCATAGGTATGAAATTTACGGCATGTAATGCCTTAAGAGAGAATATAATGAAAATGATTTACTGGTACATGACACCAGTCAAGCTTGCAAAAATTTACCATTTGCCCGATAATAAATGTTGGAAATGTAAAGAGACTGAAGGCACATTCTTTCACCTTTGGTGGACATGCCCAAGGATTAAGACTTTCTGGGAAATGATCTACAATGAAATGAAAAAGGTATTTAAATATACTTTTCTGAAGAAACCAGAGGCCTTTCTCCTGGGCATGGTCGGCCAATTGGTGTCAAAGAAGGATAGAACTTTCTTTATGTATGCTACAACAGCAGGAAGAATACTTATTGCAAAGTACTGGAAGACACAAGATCTACCCACCCAGGAAGAATGGCAGATGAAGGTGATGGACTTCATGGAACTGGTGGAAATGACTGGCAGAATCCGAGACCAGGGAGAAGAGTCGGTGGAAGAAGATTGGAAGAAATTTAAAGATTATCTACAGAAATGTTGTAAAATTAAGGAATGTTAGAAAGATGTTATCTTAAAACAGCATCTTAAACAGCATCTTAAAAAGTAGAGACATCACCTTGCCAACAAAGGTCCGTATAGTAAAAGCTATGGTTTTCCCAATAGTGATGTATGGAAGCGAGAGCTGGACCATAAAGAAGGCAGATCGCCGAAGAATTGATTCCTTTGAATTATGGTGCTGGAGGAGACTCATGAGAGTCCCATGGACTGCAAGAAGAACAAACCGATCCATTCTTAAGGAAATCAGCCCTGAGTGCTCACTGGAAGGACAGATCGTGAAGCTGAGGCTCCAATACTTTGGCTACCTCATGAGAAGAGAAGACTCCCTGGAAAAGACCCTGATGTTGGGAAAGATGGAGGGCACAAGGAGAAGGGGACGACAGAGGACGAAATGGTTGGATAGTGTCTTCGAAGCTACAAACATGAGTCTGACCAAACTGCGGGAGGCAGTGGAAGACAGGAGGGCCTGGCGTGCTCTGGTCCATGGGGTCACGAAGAGTCGGACACGACTAAACGACTAAACAACAACAACAAGAAAGATGTTGGAATGAAGTTACATGGCTTTAGCAGAAATGTTATAAAGAATTAAGTACAATAGATTGTAAATGGATTAAAGGAAAAAATGTTAGAATTTGTCAAGTTAAATGATAGGACAGAAAATTGAGGAAGATGGAAAGGATTTGCTGGAACAATTAATCGAAGTGGAATACAAAAAAGGGGAGGTGTGAGGAGGTCGCTGAAACAAGTAAAAGAAAGTTAATAACATTGAAAGTATTGGAAGTGGTTTTTTTAAATTGTTTTTGTTTTATTTTTGTTATGTATATGTAATATTTTTGTCTTTGTATTGTATTGTATGGTTTTGTTATGTTTAATTCTTTTTCTTTTTTTCTGTAACTTTCAAAACTTTAATAAATATTATTTTAAAAAAATAAAAATAAATCAAGAATAACCTTGCTTAAAGCTTGTAGTTTGCCTAGAGCCCAGGTTCAGATAACGCACTAAGCCAGACCATGGCTTAGCTCACAGCAGCAAGAGCAGAACTTGACCAAAGAAGCTGAAATTTCTTCTCTGGGAGCCCACGCAAGTACGTGTTCACACTAAGTCATGATTTGGCTTAGTATTATAGGTGAATCAGGTCAATGAATCATGCAATAATGTGGGTCCTTTTCATTTAAAAAACAAAGAGCACAAGCATTTCCTGTGTTTCGCTGTGAACAGAAAGTTCATGTGATCAGGTGATTCATGTGTCTGCTCACTTGTTTGCTTTAAATATACAGGATTTCCCTACCATCATTCCACTCTAAGAGAGTACTCAAAGCAGCTTAGAGTATAACAAAATCAATACCACCACCACCACCCCCCAAAAAATACAATTTTGTACAAATGAAGCCAACACCAAACCAGATAACGGCAGATTTACCTGCTGAACACATGCAGCATATTTGAAGTTTGGCTTGGATGCTTTTATAACCCTTGCACACAAAACTGCCAAACCCTATTAACTATAGGGTTATGCAGCAATAGAAATACTAAAGGGAAAATGTTCATGATTTATCATTCCTGGGAATCCACCTCCAGCATTTCAGCCAAACAAGCTTGTACATTTCCCCTCTCATTCTGAATTTTTGATTATCTCCCATCCTTTATTTTGGGGAGAAATTGTGCAAGTTTTGTGAGGGAAGGGTATATGTAATAAAAAACAGAGCAGCAGGGGAGGAAATAAATCGAACTTGAAATAGGTAAGACCTGTCAATCCGTCTTTTAGGTAACTTGTCGTATAAAAAGGAAACACACATTTTTGTGTGTTAATTGGAAGCCTGCTTTAGCTTAAACAAGGTAATTTAAGTATCGAATTATGCATGACGGTTGACAAAATAGCAGCTAATGAAAGCACATTTCTGCTCAGTACAAACGAAAAATGGCATGTTGGCCAAGAGCATATTTGGGTCTGGCAGGCAATCCAACTCTCCCTCCTTTTCCACTCTGCCTTTCAAGAAAACAATGTTCAGTTTCAGTTTTGGTTTAAATAAAAACTTTGGCTAAGCTGCATCTCAATTTCCTGTTTTCTTAGAAATGAGCTGTTCTTAATAGAAGACTTATGGACATGCAGCCTGAATCCCATGCACGTCTATTCACAAATAAGTCCTACTGATTTCAATGGGATTTTCTGTGCATGGCATTGTAACCTAAAATTTATAATCTGGTTTCTATGTGACCTGCTACTCAGAAAACAAATATATCCTTCCAACTGTTCCAGAAAGAAAGAAAGAAAGAAAGAAAGAAAGAAAGAAAGAAAGAAAGAAAGATTCTAGCTTTCTTCACTTTTAAGTCAAATTAGAACAATGAATGATCTTGTGATGATATAAGGTAAAGTGATCCCTGACCATTAGGTTCCAGTTGTGACCGACCCTGGTGTTGCGGCGCTCATCTTGCTTTATTGGCCGAGGGAGCTGGCGTTTGTCCACAGGCAGCTCCCGGGTCATGTGGCCAGCATGACTAAGCCGCTTCTGGCAAACCAGAGCAGCACACGGAAACGCCGTTTACCTTCCCACTGGAGCGGTACCTATTTATCTACTTGCACTTTGTGCTTTTGAACTGCTAGTTTGGCAGGAGCTGGGACCGAACAACGGGAGCTCACCCCGTCGCAGGGATTCGAACTGCCGACCTTCTGATCGGCAAGTCCTGCGTGTGACGATATAGCCAGGGGCAAAGAAAGGCTCAGGGCATAGCTGTCAACTTTTCCCTTTTTTTAAGGGAAAGTCCCTTATTCCGAATAGGATTCCTCGCAAGAAAAGGAAAAAGTTGACAGCTATGTCACAGGGGCAGGGCAAATCACCCGGTGGGGCACATGTGGTGCTGCTATGTACAGCGCATGCATGGCAGCGCCGATACCGACGGCACTGCTCGAGCGTCTTATGGACAGCGGCGGTATACTCCACTCGAGGCAGCGGCGGTGGCACAGTCCTCTGCTCAAGGCACCGGCAGGATCCTTCACTCACGACTCCAGCTGCAGAGGAGGAATCCTCCACTCGTGGCTGCAGTGTCGGGGGAGGGATCCTCCACAAGTGGTTGCGGCAGCGCAATGGCGGTGGATTGCGCAGTGCGGCGGGGCGAGCCCCCAGCGGAGTGCCTTCTTATCACCCCCCTCAGATGGCACCTGGGGTGCCCCCCCCTGCCTTCCTCCGCCACTGTATATAACTACTATCATGGTACTATGAAGTGACCACGAATTGTAGTTATGTGATCAGGTGGAGCTGTCTGAGAATTTCCCAGACAGAATCTAGCCTCACGTATATTCAGGTTTAGCTCTAAGCATTTTGCTTCTACCTTTGTCTTTCCCTGCCTTGTTGATTTAGTTAAAGGTATGACCTTATTGTGACTCTTCTATTCCTTGTAGTGAACATTGGGGGGGGGGCGGAGTCATACCCTCTAAAATTGTTGCTCATTATTCCATGTCTCATTTTAAAGATTGGCACAGTAAACTCTAGAAATGATGCTAACAGAAATTTAAATGGAGCTGAGCAGGATGCTGCTCAAATAAACAACTGTTCTGACTTGAGGCATTGTTGGAGAAAATCATCATGGTGGTAGGGGCTAGTTAGTTCCTGGATGGGTGAATATGTCAGTTTCAGTTTCTCAGTTTCCCAATCTTAAATTCAGATCTCCATATTTCCATATCAGGCTACAATTTCTTTCTTTCTTTTAAAGTTCTCAAGAAAATATATCAACATTTTAGCACAAATTAATCTCAATATACCCATTTTAATGCAATTTTGCCTAATATAAACATTTTTGCAATGCAATCGTCCCTAGGCAGTTTGGTAGGTTATTTTCACTAATATATGCATTTTTGTATTTCCTGAACACTTTATTAAAGTGTGTACTTTACTTGGCTTGAGCCCCGCACTGCAGAATTCAGCTAATTTTGAAGGATGGTTATGTTTCAGATCTCATAATGGGGTGTGTGGTTTTTTTGCGGGGGGGTATTTCGTACAAATTTGGTACGGGAAATAGAGACTTCAAATAATGCATCCATCCCAGTTTTGCTCTGTGGTAGAATAAGGGGAACTAGATTGGGGAAAGTTGAATAGAGGGTGGATGGTTGCACAGACTGGAAGAGAATAAGAAGTCGGAGGCAGAATATGTCAAGGATGGTGCACAGGTTCAAAAAAGGGCAAACAAGACCTGAAAAACCTTACCATGTTTATTGAAATTTAATTCAACAAATAGGTCAAATTCTGTAGCCCTTCTACCATTAACAAAATACCTAGTGTTATTAATGTTTTCCATTGAGTGAATGAAGCAATACAGTACCACTTGCATCTTGATAATAGACACGGCTCACAATGCTTGAGATGTGTGTAATAACCAACACTATTCAGACAACTTGGGGCAGCAGCCAGTCTTGTGCTGTATTTCCTATGCTAGCACTATCTGAGTCCTCAGTAGGCCAGGCAGATGAAGCGTTGGGGGAAAAGGTGCCTCAAAGCTGAAGTTCTTGCCTCAAAAGAGTCAGTTAACATATTGGCTTGAATTCTGTCAGCTGACCAACCAAGCCAAACAGGACAAATTAGACCCTAGACATTAGAGAGCCAGTGTGGTGTAGTGGTTAAGAGCGGTAGACTCGTAATCTGGTGAACCAGGTTCGCGTCTCCGCTCCTCCACATGCAGCTGCTGGGTGACCTTGGGCTAGTCACACTTCTTTGAAGTCTCTCAGCCCCACTCACCTCACAGAGTGTTTGTTGTGGGGGAGGAAGCGAAAGGAGATTGTGAGCCACTTTGAGACTCCTTTGGGTAGTGATATAGCGGGATATCAAATCCAAACTGCATCCAGCCCAAAGGCCTGGCAAAACAGCTCCATCTTGCAGGTCCTGCGGAAAGATGTCAAATCCCGCAGGGCCCTGGTCTCTTGTGGAAGAGTGTTCCACCAGGCCGGGGCCATGGCCGAAAAGGCCCTGGCTCTAGTCGAGGCCAGTCTAATTTCCCTGGGGCCCGAGATAATCAAGGTGTTGTTATTAGCAGACTGTAAGGTCCTCCATAGGGCTAACTTACCTCTGATGTGTCTAACTTACCTCCACTGATACTGGTATGTCTGCTATGAGTATGAAGTTGAATTACTTCAAAACAATTCATCATCTGTAAACCTTTAGGCAAAATTAAAGTCATACCTTCCGCATCACAGGAATATATATGTAGAAGATGTCATGTTCTCACATTATTGGTCTATTTTGCATTGTTTTAATTGGAAATATCAGAAATCAGACGAGTGAACTGCAGCCAGTTAAATATATTGTTCTACCCAGACAGGAGTTTTGAAGTTCCATGTGGACATGTCGTTGAAACATTAAGTTCCTGGCTTCTTTCAAGAGAATCCTGATGGCCAACAGCTGTTCCCTAAAGGGAAGATAAAATACTAATTCATCAGGGAAAGGACCATCCCTCAACTTCTGTTTGCTTTAATGAGGAAAATAACATCATGAAACAAGGGGCATCTTAACTGGAGCAACAACTGTCTCTATGTGTTAATCAGTTCCCATGTCCCTAGTACAGTTTCCTGTTGCCATGGCAGCTGCGCATGAGAAGGCAAACGGTAATGTAAATACACACCAAGTGATATCAGTGGAAAAAAAACAGATCAGCAGTTCCTTGCAATTAACTGCAGGTTTCCAGGTAATAAAAACAAGTAAAAACTGATGGCTGCTTTTTTATATAGAAAAGGTGATTGGTGGAACAACAGGAGTGAAAAAGGAACTGTTAATAAATAGGTTCGTTGTGACATAGACCGCAGCATACCTGAAGAATTGTCTAACAAAGGCTTTCTGTTTCCCGTTGAGTAGCATCACAAAGTGACATAATTAAAAAAGAGCTGCCTTTCTTTTCCCTGAGAACCAACTGCAGCGCTGTAGCTCTCCCTTAAGCAAACACGGCGGTTGCAGTCACATAAAATTATCGCCTACCATGAAAATCTATGCAAGTGCAATTCTGTCTATAAATACTTTACCACTTAACACCAAAAACGAATTAAAATTCAAAGTGATTTGGAGTCAGCTTCAAAGCAGTTTCTGTAACAGTAACACCTTCTGAAATTCTGTTGTGGGTTTGGGCATATATTAACACTCAAACAACAATGAGACGTCAGATTCTTCCACAGTTCTGTATTTATAAGATGCATTGGTGTGTGTTTTTATCTGTGCTTGGCTTTGCTGCTTTTTAAAGTATTGATTTGCCCCTTTTTAAGAATTCCACTGTTTTGTTGTTGTTTTATGATTGTGGGAACAGTGGATATAAATCTTTTAAAAGAGGCAACCTACTGCAGAAATAAATTTATGTTAGGGGGAGAAAATACAACAGGAAGCAAAGTAATTATAGTCAGAGAATGAAATGACAGTTAAAAGAATGTGAAAGTCAAGTACAATGGTTATAGTTGGTGTCAGAGCTGCCCCTAGGTCCCAGCTCACAGAGGACCAACGCCAGGCTGTCGTTATGTACAAAAGTCTTTATTGATGTTCAGTTTCCATTTCCAAGCTGCAGCGCGCAGCTCTACGTCTTAACCCTAGACCGGCGAAGTACCGTCTGAGTCTCCTCCCCTATGACACCAGTTTAAGATCCTAGCCCTGCTCCACCTTTTACGCTGCTCTCTCCTCCTCTGGGTCCTCCTGCCCGCTGGGGCATTGCCCTTTCTGGACTCTACCGACGCTGAGTCGCTTAGCTCCTCCCCCTCCCTCCGGCGGGCTTTAGGACCCGGTTCCCAATCCTCATTCTCTGCTGTCCCGCGCTCCTGTACATTTGAACTTGCCTCTCGCGCCAACCCAGTGACCTTCCTCCTGACCGTTACACTACTTCTGTCACTGCTTCCCTCTTCCGGGATACTGGCTGGATCTGACCTCCCCTCCATTGTCTGACTCTCCGATGGAGGTGTGGTCAGCCCTGCCTTATCTTCTCTCCCTGGTGGGGAATGCACTGGCCCCGATCCTTGGGACTCTTCCTCCCCACTCTGCTCTCGTGGGGAAGCTGGTCCTGATTTCCAACTACTGCTCTGGGAGTCCCCGCTGCCCCCTTGCTTCTGGGACGTTCCCCTTGGGAACCCCCTACCCCTGGCCACTGGCGCCCCCTTCTGTGAATCTTCCGATTCGCTGGAGAGGCTCATGAAATCCCTCGGTCCACTGTCCTCTTCTCCTACGCTCCCCTCAGATTCTTCCCCTTCGCTCTCCATCTCCTCTCTTCCCTGTGCCTCTGCTCCTGAACCCCTGACAGTTGGCAAAATCAGTTTGACGTCCATTTGCTTGTAATTTGTTTTGTGTGTGTGTGCTATTCTGCCTTTGACATATGAAGTCCAAGGAAACTACTAAAAGTGATATTAGCTTAAATTGAGAAGATTGTTTAAATCAATGCTTATAATGGTCAGTAGCTCCATTCTTCAATCCCCTGCCTATAATATTTCTTCTTTTTTAATTCAGCAAAATGCATATGCCACTTAATCAAAAACAAAATCGCTAAGCATTTTACATAAAATGAATATTAATTCAAAGTGGGAATAAAAACAGATTTTTTAAAAAGTAGACATTATTTTCCCCAATATATTCCCTTTTAGCACACTTTACCCCAGAATGTGCATATTTCTGGGCTGGAGAATTCCACTGCAAAATTGGGAGGAGGATGGCTGTGTTTTGGTTTATGTCTTGTTTCAGAAAGTGTCATTTAAGTATGTTTATCTTTAAATGCAACTGAATTTAATTTCTCCCCACCCACACCCACCCCTCCTCCCAGATTAGTGTGTAGGGGATTCCAGTGTTAGGGCTGTGGTGCAGTGGTAGAGAAAAAGGAAAATTCAGGTTCATCAATTTAGAATATTGTGCTTGGTATAATTTAATTTCTCTCAGAATCGGCTGTAACTTCGGGTTTGATCTTAATTTCTTCTCCAGTTCTTTAATTTTCTCCAAAATCTTGTCTTTTTTCTCATTTTGTGCCCTTTTCTTTACAGCATTCTGTTGTATCAAGAACCCCCTCATCACCGCTTTACTTGCGTCCCAGATAGTTGTTTTTTCCACTGAAGTGTTCAAATTTATCTCAAAATAGTCCTTCAAAACTTTTTGGGCTTTTTAAACAATCTCCTGATCTCTGAACAAATTGTCATTCATCTTCCACCTAAAGGAGCCGGATGGTAGTAGTGTCATATCCATCTTTACAGCATTGTGGTCGGAGCAGGTTTTTGGGCAGATTTCCACCTTTCTGGTCTTCGGTGCCAGGCCTCTAGATATCCATATTTGGTCTATTCTTGTCCATGTCAGCTGGGCTTCAGAAAAGAATGTTCCTTCTCTTCCCAAGGGGTTTTTTGTCCTCCAAATGTCAATCAAGTCCATATTGTCAGTCAGTTCAAAAAAAGTCTTAGGTAGTCTGCCATCTTTTGATATATTTTGATTTTGTGACTTATCCATGTTGGTTGATACCACTCCATTCATATCTCCCATCATGATGATGTCATCATAGTCCAGATAGTCCAGGACGCTCTCATGCAACTTCTTGTAAAATTCTGATTTCCCCTCATTCGGTGCATAAATTCCTAATATCAAAAATTTCTCTCCTTGATGTTGTATCTCAATTGCCACAATTCTTCCTTGTTCATCTTTGAATAAGAGTTTAGGTGCCAGGCTCTCCTTTGCATAAATCACCACTCCTCTCTTCTTTACTTTGTCCAAAGAGATAAATTCTTGGCCTAGTCTTTTGTTAATTAACACTTTCCTATGGAGCCTGGTCACATGTGTTTCTTGCAAACAGATAATGTCCAATTGTTCCTTTTTTAATATATGAAATATCTTCCTCCTTTTTTCCGGGGAGTTACAACCATGAATGTTCCAGCTCAAAAGTTGCAGAGACATCCTGGATAAATCTGTTAGTGTTCTGGTGGTGGTGTCTTTTTTTCTGGGTCTCCAGGTTCTGGGGGTGAAGGTACAGCCGATGCTCCAGGCTCAAAGGATGTTTCAATTCCTTTCTGAAGGTCCTCTCCGTGAACAATCAAAAATTTGTCTCTGTCCTCAAGTGTTTTGATTTTAACCTTCTTCCCTCTGAAAGTGAAAGATAATCCCTGGGGAAATTCCCACCTAAAGATGATTGAATTACTCCTTAGCAATCTAACCAGTTCAAGGTAGGCGGATCTAAGATCCAACAGTTGTTTCGGGATATCTTTGTAAATTTCAGCCCTTTTATCCAAAATGTCCAGTGACTTTTCGTAGTGTAAGCCTAATATCTTGTCCCTTTCCTCCTTTGATCTCAAAATTATCAAGCAGTCTCTGGGCTTGTCTTTCCTTGCAAATTTTCCAAGTCTAAAAGCCGATATAATTCCAAAGTCCTTTTCCTCTTGGATAGGCCAGAACTTGGTAAATTCTTTGGTCAGGAACTCAGCTAAGTTACCTTCTTCAACCTCTGGTATTGACCTTAATCTTAAATTACTTTCCCGATTCCGCAATTCTAGCATGGACAGATACGTCTGGTGCCCTTCGACTTGTTTGCAGAATGGTTTTACCTCTTGTTCTAAATTTTCAACTTTTTGGCTGGTTGCCTCAGCTAATTTGCGATTTTCTATAGTGGCCTCAGTTAATTCTCCAATTGCTTGTACATTCTGTGCTACCTGTCCAGTTATTTTATTTAGACAGGCTGTGTTTTGATCTATTTTAGCTGTTTGTTCATCAGCTTTCTTGTCCAAAGATTCCACTCTCTTGTCCAAAGATTCCAATTTTTCATATATTTTCTCTAAAATTGCAGCAGTTGCTCCTGTGGCCATATCTTCCAATTGTAGCTGCTCTGTTCCTTCTTCCAACGGCAGCACAGGCACACTTTCTTCTCCCCCTGCTGAGGGCAAAGTAGGTACAGAAGATCTACGTGTCTGTAAAGCTGAGGTTAGGGTTGTTTGTCTAGTTCTTGGTCCTCTTCTTCTTGTACCGCTCATTCCAAGTTTATCTCTGAGTCAAGGTCAAATTCAGATGTTCCCATGGGAATACAGCAGCCCCAGAGCACCGTCGAATAGGAGGAAAGGAAAGAGAAAGCAAAATAGTGTCACTGCTGTAAGCCCAAAATCCTCTAAGGGGGGGGGCTTAAAATTTCTTATTGAGAGAAGCCGGAACAAAAATAAAAATAAACAGGCTAATAAAGTTCAGTTTATCCAAAGACCTTCTGTAGTTAAAATTTAGCAGAGTTGGTGTTAACAGTGTTACAGTGATTCTGACAAGTACCGGCTGATGATTCAAAGTAGCAAGTTCAAATGCCCTAGATTGTTGCAAGTCCAGTTTTAAAGTAGCTAAGTCTGCAAACTGACAGCTCTGTTCCTGGCAGCCCAAGTATCTGGGCTTCACAGTCAATAAATTGTAATCCAAAAGAAGAGTCCATATAAAGAGTAAATCATGTAGTTAACTTGTGCCCTTTCTTTACGTAAAAACAATTTCAATGGGTGCTCAAAACAGTCTATTTAAAAGCCTCTTTAACGACTCCACCTCCAGCTCTTTTGCTTTGAAGTTTAAATAGCAGCGGAAGACGGACTTCCTGTTCTCGCTCCGCTTTTAGCCAAATTTCCTCAATTTTAGGTTCAAATTGTAAAGGTCCTTTCTTACTCACGGGTTGTTGCCTTCTAATTCGAAAATTTTTCAGGAAGAAAGGTCAGCGCTCACCGACAGCAGCTGCGCGGCTTCGTTCCGCAGAATAGCGATTGACTCACAGCGCCGCAACCCCCTCTACGATCGGAGGCTCCTTACGGGGTCTCCTCTCCATTTTAGGGGCCGCTTCTGGCACCCGCCGAGTCCCACGTCCTCAGGCTCTTGCTGCCTGAGGTTTTTCGGTGCTTTGCCATAGCGGACGACCCGTTTCTGCGGAGCTTCCTCCTCAGCAAGCAAGGAGGACCGCCATTGTCGTTCGCGCCACCTCCGGAACCAGGAAATAGAATGGAGAATTAAATTAATGAAACAAAAAACATTTGAATCGGCAAATAAATGTGGGAAACTGCTAGCATGGCAGTTGAAAAGGAGACAGAAAATGAATACAGTTACCAATTTAGAGATTGAAGGGGAAAATGTTCAGAACCCCATGGAGATCAGAAAGTGCTTTCAGAGGTATTTTAAACAACTATATATTCAAGGTCCACAAGATGAGGCACAGATAGAACAATTTCTGATAAAGAATGGGCTGCCAAAAGTGTCACAAGAAAATAGATCAATCCTGAATAACAGAATAACACGACAAGAGATGGAACAAGCCATTCAGAACATGCAATTGGGCAAATCTCCAGGGCCAGATGGGCTGACCTCCAAGTACTATAAGACATTGAAAGATTACTTGATACAACCACTGATGGAGGTCAGCAATGAAATTATGGAGGGGAAGAAGGCGCCGGAAACGTGGAAAGAAGCTTTTATCACATTGATACCAAAATCAGAAACTGAAAAGACACAACTTAAAAACTACCGCCCCATCTCCCTTTTAAATGTGGATTACAAAATATTTGCAGACATATTAGCAACTAGATTTAAGAAAGTGTTAAATGAAGTAATTCATAAGGACCAAGCAGGCTTTCTCCCTGGCAGACATTTGTTTGCTAATACAAGGAATATTATTGACATTTTGGAACTTTTACAAACAAATATACAAAAGCAGTTTTAATTTTTATAGATGCGGAGAAGGCCTTTGATAACATTTCTTGGAAATTTATGAAGAAAAATCTGGAAGGAATGGGAGTGGGACGTGTAGGAATGTTCTGGGGTGCAGGAGAGGATATATTGACTAATTATATCCTTATCCAACTTGTGCTAACAAGTTCCCAAAATATCAGCAGAGTTTATAGACATTCCCCTTTAAGTTTGCAACGGTAACGTGTGCACAGGTTCGCTAGAACCTCTATAATAATTACTCTGGTAATTTCCCCTTTGTTCCCTCTTAAAATGCAAGACACGACACAGTCTTTATAAAAGTATAAAAGAGTTTACTCACGTTCTGTTCACAATATGATCCCAGAAGGTAGGCAGGCTTAAAAAGGTTACATGCAGTTAGAAACTATCTTATAGGAAGATAGTACTGTCCTCTCTTGGCTGAGAGCCAAGAGGGCATCCTTAGATGTTTCCTCATCGAAGGAAGATGGCAGAGAGAAGAGAGGCAAGAGAGAAGAGAGAGAGTGGCTGCCTGCCCTGTGCTTTTATCATTACCTGCACAGGTGAGGCCACACCCACCTCTGGTCACATGCGGAGGAAGTCCGTCCCCAGGAAGTTTACCTGCTTGCTGGACAGACATCCCTCCCCATGTTCTAACATGTACACGCTAGGAATGTTGTCATTGACTGCTCCTGTGTTTACATCCCACATACCCCTTCTCAGGCAATACAACATACACAAAATATAAACAACTTTTATTCAACCACCCAGAGTCCCAGCTTGACACGTAGATTCTGGAAACTCTCTCTTGGTAGGGGTTTCGTCAGGATGTCAGCAGTCATCTCTTGGGTGCTGCAGTAGGATAGTTCCACAAGTCCATCCTGGATCATCTGGCGTATGTAGTGGTATTTAACCCCAATGTGTTTTGTTCTGGCTAGGAACTTCTCACTCTGCGTCAGCTTCAGGCAACTTTGATTGTCCTCTAGCAAGCTGACAGGCCCTTTTCTCACCAACCCAAAGTCCTTTATGAGTTGATCAAGCCAGGCGATCTCTCTGCAGGCTTCTGTTGCTGCAACGTATTCTGATTCTGTGGAAGATAATGCTACACAGCTCTGTTTATAACTGCCCCATGAAACAGGTCCATCACCAAACATGAAAACATCACCACTTGTTGATTTATAATCAGCATTATCCCCAGCCCAATCCGCATCAGTATACCCAACCAACTTAGGGTCTCTGACGGCTGGTAACCTTAATTTACAATTCATGGTACCCTTCAAATATCGCACCATCCTCTTTACACCTGCCCAATCATGCTCAGTGGGAGAATTCACTTTTCTGCTAAGAATCCCCACAGCATTAGCTAAGTCAGGTCTACATGTGGTAACTAAATACAAAAGTTTACCAATCGCCGACCTGTAGTCATTGTTGTCTGGCAACTGCTTCGAATCCTGCTGATTCTTCAGGAAGTCAGTAGCCATCGGTGTAGCAACTGGATGTGCGTCTTGCATCTGCATGTGCTCAATCAGCTCGTGGATCTTCTGTCTTTGGCTGAGAAGAAATGAGCCGTCCTCTTCTCTTTCCACCTGGATCCCGAGGTAGTACTGGACATCTCCTAGCTCCTTGACCTCCACCTCTTTGCTAAGGTGTTTTACTATCTGTGTATAGTCTTTCTCACTTGCTGTGGCAATAATCAGGTCATCAACAAATGCTAAGATATATGAGAATTGTCCATTATTTGACTTACTGTACAAGCACTTGTCAGCGTCGCCTTGCTTGTACCCAAGTTGCGTCAGCATTTTATGCAACTTCTGGTTCCAGGCTCTAGCAGCCTGTTTAAGTCCATAAAGTCCTTTCTCGAGTTTGCACACTAGATGTGCCTCATGTGGTTTCACAAAACCTTTAGGCTGTTTCATATAAATTTCCTCAGAAATCTGCCCATGTAGAAAAGCGGTTGCAATGTCTATGTGTTTCACTCTCATTTTCTTGGAGGCTGCAATGCTTAAAAGCATTCTTACGCTGCTGTACCTCACGGTTGGTGCAAAAACTTCATCATAGTCTTCACCAAAACGCTGTGAAAATCCCTGTGCTACAAGTCTAGCTTTGTAGCGCTGCACTTCTCCTTCTGACCCCTTCTTAACCTTGAAAACCCATTTACTGCCAATGGCCTTCTTACCGAGAGGCAGCTCAGTGAGTGTCCAGGTCTTGTTCTGATGCAGTGCATCCATCTCCTCCTGCGCGGCCTTCCTCCAGAGACTGGCTTCTGCAGCTGGCATCTCCTGTATCTCTTCCCAAGTGGAAGGTTCCTGTGGAAACGCCGACCCTGCAAAGTAGGACAACCGTAATGGTGGGACACCTCTGTTGGTTCTGGACGAGCGTCTGACCTCTGGTTCTGGGACCTCATCAGCTTCCTCATCCTCCTCCAATGCAGGCATGTCCCCATCTGAGTCCTCATCTTCGTCTCTGGTGCCGCCGGGGTTCTGGCCCTCTGCGTCTTCTGGTGCGTCGCCTGTAGGGGGCGCTGTAACACTTGAAGGCAGATTATTACTTTGTGGGGTCTCAAAAGGGAAATATACGAACTCTTGAGTCCTTTCTGACTCACCGGAAGAATCCACAACAGTGTTCTTAGTGTCTACTTTTCCATATTCATCAACATAAACCGCATGGTATGCATTTGTCTTACCAGTTTGTAAGTCCATAATTCTGTATCCTTTGCCTCCAGAGGCATATCCCACAAGGATACCTGCTTTTGCCCTGGAGTCAAGCTTGTGTCTGTGTTCCTTGGGCACGTGGAAGTAACACGGACTTCCAAACACACGTATGTGCGACAGATTGGGAGCTTTCCCATGCCAAAGTTCAAATGGTGTGCGCTCTGCACCTTTAGTTGGCAGTCTATTCTGCAAATAGACTGACGTGTACACTCCTTCGGCCCACAGCTTCTGTGGCAAACATGCATCCTTTAGCATACACCTTGTCATGTCCATAATGGACCTAAACTTTCTCTCAGCTATGGCATTCTGCTGTGGAGTGTAAGGAATTGTGGTTACGTGTGCAATTCCTTCCTTGGCCAGGAGAGCCTGCATTTCATTTGAGCAGTACTCACCTCCATTGTCGCTCATTAGCACAGCTGGAGCTCTCTGGAATTTGTTCTTGACCATGGCAATGTATTCCTGGAGCTTGTCCACTGTCTCACTCTTCTCTTTGAGGAAATATACAACACAAAATCTTGAAAAGTCATCCAGAAATATTAAAATGTATCTATTCTTTCCCAGTGAGGGAACATTCATGGGTCCACATATGTCAGTGTGCACTATGTCAAGCACTTTGTTGCTTCTTTGTTCTGCACAACGTGGAAATGAAGGTTTTACAGCCTTCTCAGTAATACAGCTTATGCACTTTGCTGGAGCTTTGTTGCTCCGCTTTACCTGCAAACCTCTTACAAGATCTCTTTTCTGTAGATCCAGAATGACGTTGGTGTCTCTATGTCCAAGCCTTCTGTGCCACAGGTCCAGATCTGCTTCATCCTTCTGGCTGGAATGTGCCACCTTTGCAGACTGGTTCTCTGAAAGATCAAGCTCATATACACCATTGATTAGCTTTGCTTGAGCAAACACTTTGCCATTTCTAGTCACTTTACATTCTCCATTTCCAAATGTGATCTGGAAACCTTTCTTGTCCAATGTGGACACACTGATTAAATTGCAGCTCAGCTCTGGAACATACAAAACTCTAGAGATTGTGTTCTCAATGCATTCATTGTTTATATTGCATTTCAGACTCATGGAACCTGCACCTTTTGCTTTAACAATGTTGCCATCTGCAATCTCAATTTCAGATCCTTCTTCATCATTTATCTCATTAAAATAGTCCTTTTTATATGAAAAATGCGAACTCGCTCCAGAATCAATTATCCATTTATTACGTCTATTTTCACGATTCTGGACAGTTAAATTCCTTTCTTGCAGTAGCCATGTGCATTCACATTTTCCCTTCTTTTCTCCTTTTGGCTGAAAGGGGTGGGGTTTCTTGGCTTTAGGAGCCCTGCAATTCTTTGCAATGTGTCCTTCTTTGTTACAATTGAAACAGATCACTTTCTTAGGCATCTCTTTCGACTTTGTAAATTGCCTAGATGCATAACTGCTGTCTTTGCTTCTAGCATTTCTCACTGGAGATTCAGCTCTATCTCTACATTCTTCTTTTAAATAACCAATCAAGTCTTTAAAAGTCAGACCTTGTCTATGATCCATCAAACTTACAAATGCGCTAAAGCGTGGTCCAAGTGATGATAACAAAAATGCTATCTTTGTATCTTCATCAAAAGCTTTGGGAGTCAAATCAATTCTTTGAATAATCTCAGTAAACTTGTTGATGTGCTCTGTGAATTCCTCTTTTGAATTCATCCTCACTCTGGTTAATTTACACACCAAGTTTCTGAAGCAGTTTATGCTAGATTCTCCATACACGCGCTCAATATCTCTTAAGATTTGAGATGCATCATCTGTACTATTTATTAATGATAGCTGCTCATCACGAAGTCCACTCAAAATTATGTGTCTAGCTTCGCTGTTCATGCGTTTCCAAGCATTTATCTTGGCTAAATCCACCTCAGACGATCCTGTAGGCTGAGGGTTTAAAGCTTCCAAAATGTGCTTATAATCTAAACATGCTATCAAGCGCTGCTTCCAGTGTATGAAATTGTGTTCATTCAGCACAGGCATTCCTAGCTTTGCATCACTATCAAAAGCTGCTCTAGCCATCTTAAAATCCAAAAATTTGAAAATTCTTCAAAATTTCAAAATTTTAAAATCAAAATCTCAAAAATCTCAAAATTCAAAACAATTCTTCACTGCCTTGGGTCACTGTGAACTCTGAGGGAAGGGGGGGGGGTTGCTTAATCCCCACTGCACAATGGAACAAAGGACCATGTGCTTACCAGGAAGTTAACTCAGAAAAATACTACTCAACTTAAAATCACAATCCAATGCAATCCTTCAAAAATACGCAGAAATATGCAATACTGGGCCCATAACCCTTTGTAGGAATGTTCTGGGGTGCAGGAGAGGATATATTGACTAATTATATCCTTATCCAACTTGTGCTAACAAGTTCCCAAAATATCAGCAGAGTTTATAGACATTCCCCTTTAAGTTTGCAACGGTAACGTGTGCACAGGTTCGCTAGAACCTCTATAATAATTACTCTGGTAATTTCCCCTTTGTTCCCTCTTAAAATGCAAGACACGACACAGTCTTTATAAAAGTATAAAAGAGTTTACTCACGTTCTGTTCACAATATGATCCCAGAAGGTAGGCAGGCTTAAAAAGGTTACATGCAGTTAGAAACTATCTTATAGGAAGATAGTACTGTCCTCTCTTGGCTGAGAGCCAAGAGGGCATCCTTAGATGTTTCCTCATCGAAGGAAGATGGCAGAGAGAAGAGAGGCAAGAGAGAAGAGAGAGAGTGGCTGCCTGCCCTGTGCTTTTATCATTACCTGCACAGGTGAGGCCACACCCACCTCTGGTCACATGCGGAGGAAGTCCGTCCCCAGGAAGTTTACCTGCTTGCTGGACAGACATCCCTCCCCATGTTCTAACATGTACACTCTAGGAATGTTGTCATTGACTGCTCCTGTGTTTACATCCCACAGGACGGGGCTTTGAAAATGGGATAGAGGCAATCTATTCAGAACAAAAGGCTAAACTGATAGTTAACAATGTGATTACGGAAGAGTTTAAAATTGAAAAGGGAACACGACAAGGCTGCCCTATCTCCCCATTGTTATTCATTTCGGTCTTGGAGGTGCTCTTGAACATGATTAGGGGGGACTGGATGGTTGAAGGAATTCAGGTCGGAGAGAAACAATACAAATTGAAAGCGTTCGCAGATGACCTAGTTTTGACCCTACAGGAGCCAGAGCCAAGTACGAAAAAAGCATTACAATTGATCCAAGAATTTGGCCGGGTGGCGGGATTTAAATTAAACAAACAGAAAACTAAAGTATTGGGAAAGAACTTGACAGATACAGAGTCAGAATGGTTTCAGAAAGAGACAGAGTTAAATGTGGTTAAAAAAGTGAAATACCTAGGGGTAAATATAACATCAGGGGGACGCAGGTGGCGCTGTGGGTTAAAGCCTCAGCGCCTAGGACTTGCCGATCGAAAGGTCGGCGGTTCGAATCCCTGCGGCGGGGTGCGCTCCCGCTGCTCGGTCCCAGCGCCTGCCAACCTAGCAGTTCGAAAGCACCTCCGGGTGCAAGTAGATAAATAGGGACTGCTTACCAGCGGGAAGGTAAACGGCGTTTCCGTGTGCGACTCTGGCTCGCCAGAGCAGCGATGTCACGCTGGCCACGTGACCCGGAAGTGTCTCCGGACAGCGCTGGCCCCTGGCCTCTTAAGTGAGATGGGCGCACAACCCCAGAGTCTGTCAAGACTGGCCCGTACGGGCAGGGGTACCTTTACCTTTACCTTAAATATAACATCAAAAAATCTAAATCTGTTTAAGGATAATTATGAGAAATGCTGGTCAGAAATTAAGAGAGATCTAGAAAGTTGGACAAGATTGAAACTTTCTTTGTTAGGCTGAATCGCCGCGGTAAAGATGAATGTATTGCCAAAAATGTTGTTTTTGTTTCAAACATTACAGATTGTGGCTAAAACAGAATGCTTCCAGAAGTGGCAGAGAGATATTTCCAAATTTGTCTGGCAGGGCAAAAAGCCCAGAATCAAGTTAGATACTAACTGATGTGAAAGAAAGAGGGGGCTTTGCCCTGCCAGACTTAAGGCTGTATTATGAAGCAGCAGCTTTCTGCTGGCTAAAAGACTGGCTACTTCTGGAGGACACTGATGTATTGGATTTGGAAGGTTTCAACAATGCGTTTGGTTGGCATGCATATCTATGGTACGATAAGGCTAAGATTCATAAGGCTTTTAAGAACCATATTGTCAGAAAGGCAGTGTTCAATGTCTGGACAAAATATAAAGACTTATTGGAAAATAAAACTCCAAGGTGGCTTTCACCATTGGAAGCTAAGGCCCAAAAAAGACTCAATATGGAGGCCAAATGGCCAAAGTATTGGGAAATATTAGAAAAAGAAGGAGACAATTGGAAATTGCAGAGTCAGGAGAAAATGAAAGATAAAGTGCGAGATTGGTTACACTACGCCCAGATTAAAGAAGTTTTTAAACTTGATAAAAAATTAGGATTCCAGGTGGAAAAATCGAAATTAGAAACGGAATTGCTAGAGCCTAAGACCAAGGTACTTTCAAGAATGTACAACTTGCTGTTAAAATGGAACACACAAGATGAAACGGTTAAATCGGCTATGATAAAGTGGGCACAGGACATAGGGTATAATATTATGTTTGAGGACTGGGAAAAGTTGTGGACTTCTGGGTTGAATTTCACTGCATGTAATGCTCTGAAAGAAAATGTAATGAAAATGATATATAGATGGTACATGACCCCAGTCAAACTTGCAAAAATATACCACTTGTCTGATAATAAGTGTTGGAAATGTAAGGAAAATGAAGGAACGTTCTTTCACCTTTGGTGGACCTGTCCTAAGGTGAAGGTCTTCTGGGAAATGATATATAATGAGCTGAAAAAGGTATTTAAGTATACCTTCCTTAAGAAACCAGAGGCCTTCCTTTTGGGTATTGTCGGCCAAGGGGTGTTAAAGAAAGACCGAACTTTTTTCATGTATGCAACAACAGCAGCAAGGATACTTATTGCTAAACACTGGAAAACCCAAGATCTACCCACACTGGAAGAATGGCCGATGCAACTGATGAACTACATGGAACTGGCTGAGATGACTGGCAGAATCCGAGACCTGGGAGAAGAAATCGTTGAAGAGGACTGGAAAAAATTTAAGCTTTATCTGCAAAAATATTGTAAACTGTATGAATGTTAAGCAGGATGCTTGATTTTAGACAAATTGGCACCATCAAAATAGATGAAGTAAATCATGAAGATAATTTAAATATAAGATGAAAAACCTATTATTTTTTTTAGATAATTATTAGGCTAAATTAAATTTTCTTTTGTAAGGATTGGAATAAACGTATCTAAAATTTGAAATATATTCGAAATTTGACAGTAAGGATGGAGATAAGGGAATAAATTGTTGTTTTAAGTGTATTAAACTAGAACGTAGGAGCGGGAGATGTGAGGAAGTCCAGAAGTGATAAGAAAATATGTGATATGCAATGTTATGTTCATTTTTTTTTTTACTGTAAATGAAAAATTCTTAATAAATATTTTAAAAAGAAAAAGAAAAAGGAAAATTCAGTATTAGGAATTTTTAGGCAATTGGTTGAAAATAACAGCCCCAGTTGGCACTGACCCACGGCAGTTCCCCATTTGTGGAATGCCATCCCGAGTGAGGTGCATCTGTCTTCCTTGTTATTGAGAAATTCAAAAACATTCCTGTTTGCCCAGGCATTTGATGGCTGAAAGACACTAAGCCTAACAATCCTGGTTCTGATAATGTTTTTAGATTTCCCCCCACTCCTTTAATGTTTTATCCTTGTGGTGTCTGCCACCCTGTGCTCCTTCAGGAGGAAGGGTGGAATATAAATTGAAAGAATAGATGAACTGATAGACTAATTGATTGATTGATAAATAGATAAATAAATACGCAAAACTCACACCTTTGTTATATACCGTATTTTTCGCTCTATAAGACGCACCAGACCACAAGACGCACCTAGTTTTTGGAGGAGGAAAACAAGAAAAAAAATATTCTGAATCTCAGAAGCCAGAACACCAAGAGGGATCGCTGCGCAGTGAAAGCAGCAATCCCTCTTGCTGTTCTTGCTTCTGGGATAGCTGCACAGCCTGCATTCACTCCATAAGATGCACACACATTTCCCCTTACTTTTTAGGAGGGGAAAAAGTGAGTCTTATAGAGCAAAAAATACGGTAATTCTATGATGCAGCCACGTTTGGCATACTTTCCTTAGTTCAAGCCTTCTCAAAAACGACCGTATGTCAAAGAGCTAAAAAGGTACAAATTCTCTCACAATACCAGTACCTGGGCTCACCCAGTGATCTTAATAATAATAATAATTTATTATTTATACCCTGCCCATCTGGCTGAGTTTCCCCAGCCACTCTGGGCGGCTTCCAATCGAGTGTTAAAAACAATACAGCATTAAATATTAAAAACTTCCCTAAACAGAGCTGCCTTCAGATGTCTTTTAAAGATAAGATAGCTACTTATTTCCTTCACATCTGAAGGGAGGGTGTTCCACAGGGCGGGCGCCACTACCGAGAAGGCCCTCAGTCTGGTTCCCTGTAACCTCACTTCTCGCAATGAGGGAACCGCCAGAAGGCCCTCGGCGCTGGATGATGGGGGTGGAGATGCTCCCTCAGGTATATAGGACTGAGGCTGTTTAGGGCTTTAAAGGTCAGCACCAACACTTTGTGCTTTGAAATGTACTGGGAGCCAATGGAGATCTCTCAGGACCGGTATTATGTGGTCCCGGCAGCCACTCCCAGTCAATTAGCAGTTGGTTTGAGACAGATAAGTGCTACTTGATGCATTGCACAATTAACTTACAGAAAACATCATCACAATATGAATAGTCCTTAGTTTAGCTGGTCCTTGTGGTCCTTAGCTTAGATGGCTTGGAAGGGGGTGGGATGGGAAAATAGAACAATTCCTAGACGAGGAATGGTGAGTGTGTGGTCTTCCAAATCTTGTTGGACTACAACTTCCATCATCCCTGATCGGTTGTCATACCGACTGGGGGTGATGGGAGCTGTCGTCATGCAACCTCTGGAGGGCCACAGGTTCTCCACCCCTGGCCTAGGGAATCATTCAAACAATCCTAAATTAATTAATCTGATGAAGGGTATCTCTGAATCCCTAATACTGAGAACAAAGACATGGGGGAGTGCTATTGCCTTTATGTTCTGGCTGCTAGCTATGCAATTAAAGTAATGTCTGTTTGGGCCCACAGTTCCTATGGCTAGAAAGGACTCCAGCTGTTTCACCCTGATTAGCTACACCAACAGAAAGTTCAGCTTGTAAAAGCTAGGATGCATAATTTACATGGATGTTCTGCAGCACTTACCTGGGAATAGCACAGTGGAAAAATTAATTATACACTTTTGATATTCATTAAACTTCACCTCCCTTGAGTGTGAATTGCAACTGTACAATCTGTAGCAACTTTACAAACAGGAACATGGAAAAATATGGAGAAAAGATAGAATAAGGGACTGCCATACCAACCCAAAGTCAAGTCATGCCAAGCATTTTCTCATATTCTGGCTACGTTTTACCAGTCTGACCTATTTTACAGTATCTCTTGCCACCTGTCTAGTTCTTTTTCTTTGACATTCAGCTGTGGCTATATATTCAAGCCTGAAAATGCAAAGTTCCAATGGCTGGGCTTTAAATTTTTATTAATCTTGTGATTCTCTGGCAAAGATGGCAGCTGTTGGGATTAAAAAGAACAATTCGTAGAACAACTTCTCATTAGGCACCCTGGATATGTGTGATTATTGTAAAGTGACCATATTCCACTGGTGGAGATGGCATAATAGTTAGATCAGAATCACAGACAGGTGAACTTTCTGAGATTTTCTGTTACGGTCTGATATAGCTCAGGAACAGAGCCATATAGGTATGTGGCCCTCCACCTGTTGTTGTACTCCAATTCCTATTAGTTGGAACCAATATGGGCCACAGTCAAGGATGATGTAAGTAATTCACCAACAGAGAAACTCTAATGGAGTCTCAGTCTTAGCCAGCGATTATAACACTATAGATTGCAGATGGGTGGCATTTACATCCTGGTTAACTGGACTCCAAGCCCTGCCTACTCTGTCCAGCCAGATGGCTGGAACTCAGATGACCGGATGGCGGGAAAGTCTGCCAATCCACAGTGGCTGGCCGGGGAATTCCCCAACGGCTGGCTGCTCAACCCCAACATTGCTCGCAATGAGTCACAACAGCCACCCACCCTGTGACTGGGCAAGGAGTCAATGTTGCCCATGAATTAACTGTCTATGGCTTTCAAAAAACCTATGGCAAAATCTGTCATCAAAGGTTGCTAAGTCAACTTAGCAGTTATGGGATATGAAGTTAGGTCTTCTTGTGGATCAATAATTGGTTAAAGGGCAGGAATCAGAGGCAGAGATAAATAGACTATTCTCACAATAGAGGGATATAAGAAGTGGACTTCCCCATGAATCTGTATTGGGACTGGTTCTTTTTAATTCATGCATAATATCAGTGCTTTTTTTCTTTAAAAATGCTTAGGGGTACTCTCATTTTGACTCAAGAAAATCACCATTTTATAGTTCAAATCGGGAGAAATAAATACAGGTACAGTAAATGGACAAAAGTACAAAGATTCACAAAATGTTTAGGGGTATGCATACTCGTACCCCTGCGTCCCCCCAGAAAAAAAGCACTGCATAATAGTATGTAGTTGGGGCAAACAGCATAGTGCCCAAGTTCAGAGAAGTTTCCAAGTTTGCAGGTGAAAAAAAATTATTCAGCATGGTAAAAGCATGATTGTGAAGATCACCAAAAGGATCTCTTCAAACTGAATGAATGGGCAATAAAATGGTGATTATGGTTCAAAATAAGTACATGCAAAGTGATTAAGTACAGCAATAAAATATCCTAACTACACATGTTTACTGATGTGGATTGAGCTGATCAGGAAATAAATCTTGGGTTCATGATGGAAGGATCATAGAAAACATTGATGCCATACACAACACCTGTTGAAAAAGCAAACTCCATGCTAGAGCTTATTAGGAAAGGAAAATAAAATAAAACTGCCAATACCTTTATAAAAATGTATCATGTGGTACTGGGGATAATTAGTTTCATTGATGCACAGGAAACTGGGGCGGTGCTGCAGAAACCTGCTAAAGGGCAGGAAATTGTTTTTACATATGAAGCTGTTTTTAATTGTTTTACTTATTACATTGATGATTAAGGAAAGCCCCAACGCCAGAATTCTGAAAATTTCACAAACATTCTCTATCCCCATGAAAGAAAGAGAAAAATCATCACTCTTTTGCAAGGATGAAATGACTTCAGGAAATTGGTTGGTCAGAGTTTGGCAAAGCACCATTTATAAGGCAGTTCATATCCATGGGGTGTGTGGGGGGTTAGGGGAGGGATGGTACTTCTGGTGGGGAACAAATTGTGCTCCACCTGGGGCAGTTTGTCCACCCCTTTGGCTCTCATCCTGCACTCATAGGAAGTGTCACCCTTCCATCTCAAAGGATCCTTCCAAACAATGGAAGTTGCTGGTCATAAATAGAACTATTCAGTCTTTGCATGGGTGTTGTTGTTGATTTAACACTACAAGCTCTATACTTAAATTCCTGTAAATAACCATAATATTGGGAAAGGGTATAAAATGTGCAGTGTCCTGCATTGTCAATTAAAGAATTAATTTCACAGTTGGCATGTGACTAACTGGGCTAAGAAATACTGTTGAAGAAGGATGATCTCCTTTCTAACAGCATCATTTATTCATGTTGCGCACTAACATTCTCCTGCTGATGTTTGGGACAGGATCAAATTTAGGCAGTTTGTTATAGCCTAATTAAGAAATTAACAATTACCCAGCTTTAGCCCCCTGAAATAATGGATTTTTTTTTTAAAAAAAAATGCAACTCTTAACTGTTAACATCACCCTGGCTGTTTATACATGCCCATATAAAACATATTTATAGAACACATTAGACTGCTGTCAGAAAGTGCAAAGCTAATACATTGTAAATCCCCCTGGGGGGGGGGGGGACTCCACCGTCTGGCCTGCCTAGCAGAATTGTATTAGATGTTTTCTTCTCCTTGAGAGTCTGAGGCAGACATATGGTGTGTACAGGCATATTGCACTGATGAAACACAGCCACCTTTTCATCAAATAGAACAGGTCAAACTCGAGTGGAGTGTGTTTCCTGCAAAAAAATAAAAAAAGAATGGGCTAAGCATATCAAAATCTCATTTATCTTCCATTTGATCCTGCACACAGCTGCGATCTGTATCTATTACTACAATGGCTCTCTCACTTTCAGGCCACACTACATTCAAACACCCATGACCTCCCAGATGACAACACACGCCTCACTAGAAGTCTGATGCCAATGTACCATTGTCAAAATTGTGCTAGTTCTATCTGGAGAGGGGTTCTTCTCCACCCACCCCATCATTTGTTTTCTAAACAGAATTTCTCTTTCTGTCCTTGTGACTTCCATTTCATCCCTCAATAAACACATCAGGCTTATTAATCAATTGACTCTGCCAGGATAATGTGTCAGTCTCACCAACAATTGATCGAGCAACGCAACCATGTCAACACAACAACACCCCAGGTTAGCAGGAAAGCTATCTTAGTCGTGCTGTTTATTTGCATTTTGCCGCTGAAGAGCTCAAGAGAATGTGAAGCCAGTCAAGGAAAAATGTGTGGAAGGGTGATGGCATTTCCAGATTTCCTCTCCTATGAATCAAGAAATTTGTATTATTTTAAAATTGTTATTTAAAGTACACACACCTCAGTTACACCTTAATAGTTGTCAAAACAGCTCGCAATAATATACGCAGCTTTATAGGTGAATTATATTCAGCACTCCCTGATGAAATTTGAGAAGATTCATCTGTAGTGGCATTTCACTGGTACACCTTTTACAGAGGCACACCCTTGGTCTTTCAACCTGAGACTCCTTTAGTAATTGCTGCATTATTTTAAAAAGGATTGCTGTATTGCATAGTTTAATTCTGGGTTTTATATTTTAATGCTTTAATGGGATTGTTTTGTTTGGTCTTAGTTGTGGATGTTTATATTTTAATGTTCACATCATGGGTGCGAACGTCTTCCCCACTATTTTGTCATTAAGCAGCTCTTAGTTGAACTATGGAACTCACTTCCAAAGGAGGCTGTTGGGCTGGATCCGGCCCCCGGGCCTTAGTTTGCCTACCCATGCCCTAATTCAGGTGTAGGCAACCTAAGGCCCAGGGGCCGGGTGCAGCCCATTTGCCTTCTCAATCTGGCCCATGGACAGTCCAAGAATCAGTGTGTTTTTACATGAGTAGAATGTGTCCTTTTCTTTAAAATGCATCTCTGGGTTATTTGTGGGACATAAGAATTCATTTCAAAATATAGTCCGGCCCACCACATGGTCTGAGGGACAGTGGACTGGCCCACAGCTGAAAAGGGTTGCTGACCCCTATCCCTCAGTTAATATTTTTAATAATATATTTTAGTATGATACATGAAAATCCACAAAGAGATGCAGGCCAAAATGTGACTTGAGGGATAGGCGATAGAGAAGATTGGCGTGTGTATATTATTAAATAAATAAATAAATAAATACAGTAAATAAATTTGTATACTGCCCTTCATCCAAAGATAACAGAGTGATTCACAACACAAAAATACAAAACAAGGACACGAAATACATAATAAAACAAAATAAAACAAACAAACAAAACGAATGAAGAAGTTAGAAGAAGAAAAACTATGGGGAAATAAAAAATACACCTCACCCAAAATGTTGAGGAAATATGCTTGTAAATCTTTAAAACAAAGCATTTGTTACAAATGAGTTTATAAAAATTAGGATGCAACAAACCATTTGATCCGGAAACCAGAAATATAATACACTTCATAAATGACATTTTTCTTATTTTGAAAAAACACACCCACACCTCATAATACATGAAATACAGAATGAGTGTTATTTTCCCTTGAACAATGTTTGGAGGGAGACCAGAAAATACAAAAATCAGTCAGGCAAGCTTCACTAGACAACACAAAATCTTATTATAATCTTGGGGTCTTATTTCTTCTGTTCAGTTTAACAATGTCTTAGAGAGTGCAGCCTTTGCGTGCCTGCTATCCCCCAGGGAATATGACCCATCTGCCCCCATCACTAGAGCTTCTATCTGTGGCTAAGTCTATGAATAATTGGCAAACCAGTGCATGAAAAATCAGCAAAGTCTAGGGACCTGGAATGACATTGGCTGCCATCTCTGTTCTACAAACCAAGCTAATGTTTTCCTGTAACATGGTTTCCGTAGCTTTCTTCATGAAATATTTCTTGGCACCTTTGTGAGAAGAGCTCTCATTGCACTCTGAGAAATTGCGGCTCTTTCTTATTTCATGTGTGCTTCTGGAGCCAATGCTAAAAACTAAATAAATGCAGCATAAATATAGAAGCAGGTTTCTGGTTTATTTTTTGTTTGTTTGTTTCTCATTGCTCTTATTTGGGCCACACGGCATGCTAGTTTTCAATGAACTTTCATTGGCTTCTACAGAACCAGTGAACCATCCTGCTAAGCAGCACTCTGTAGTCCAAGCATAGCATGCATACAAAGAAGCACGATCTGCTTAGCCACCTTTCAGCAAGCTGCCGCTGTCAACTTTGATGTTGCCAGTCACCAACTGTGGGAGGCCTGGGACTGCTTCTTTGAAAACCTGCTTCCACCTGCTGCACATCACCCTTGCTGAGTCAGGGTGACTCAGGGGAAACAGCTAATATCTGTAGATGTGCCTGGTGTAGGCCAGAGATGCTCAAGGATCTTGTGCAAGCTATGCTTTTATGCAAATTCACCTGATTTGGATTTTCCTGAACTACAATGCAGAACAGAGCATTTATCCTTCAGTTTTTTCACTTTTCTGAAAGATGTGATACAGTTCTGAGTTCAATAAAATGTGTAGTTGATATTAAAATGTGTTCAAAAACCGCATGAATCAGGATGATATATAGAGAGAGTTTAATTTACTTATTTAAAATGGAGGTTGATGGGGAAACAGAACAAAACAGACTCACGTGTGTGAAACTGACAAAGACTGGAAACAGACTAATCCATCCATTTCTAATTAAGAACTATGTTCATATAAGTGTTCTATAATTTTTGTAATCGTTTGTTTGTTTGCTGGCTTATAAAGTATGGGAGGAGGTTGCATCCTGTCTGATGACTTCTGACGTTGTGTCACACCATACCCACTGGTGTGAATGAAATTTAGTGTAACATGGTATATTGACCTAAAAGTCACAGTTCTATAATGTAGCATTTAATGCAGCATAAAAGGAGCACTGTTGTTGTTGTTGTTGTTGTTGTTGTTGTTGTTGTTGTTGTTGTTGTTGTGCCTTTTTCCCTGACAGGACTCAAGGCAGCTTACAGATAAAATTAAGAACTGCTAAAAACAGGGGGGAAATCATTGAAAAACATCATTGATAGAATTAAAATTTTGTACATATGTAAATTCTATTAGAACCATAGTAATAATTGTAATAAAAAAAGCATAGCGCCAGGGCTTTCATTAAAAGCAGTTGGTTCCCAAAAGCCTGTTGGAACAACAAAGTTTTCACCTGCCTGTGGAAAGACAACAAGGAGGGAGCCAGTCTCAGTTCTATAGGGTGGGAGCTCAAAGTTTGAGAGCAGCCACAAAGAAGGTCCTCCAAGCAGCATTAGAAACTGGGGCAGGAGGACCAGCATTATAAACAGGAAAACTAATGAGATAACCCCCACCTTGCGTTTCTTTTCTTTAAGAGAGTTCTTCTTGCATAGTCTCATTGTGTATTGTCACTATTGCAGAAATCATATATTACCAAGCAAGCAAACCACTCAGAAAGGAGGCTCCATTGTAATCATAACCATCCATTTTCAAAGAAAATGTTTACTTCAGACATATATGTGGTATTGTTAATGTTAGAAGTACTCCACCCTTAAGAGGATATGTAAAGTCTGAACCCAAGAACTGTGGAAGTACTGCATTTTTCCTCAAAGGAATTGCAATTGTCAGTTGGAATCCATTCCTTGACTTTGCTTCCAAACAGGAAAAAGAGGAAAACATAAATGTTTTCCTCTTTTTACAAAGGTCAATCTATGGCAGGGTTTTTTCCTGTGTACTCGATCTCAGGCATTAACAAAGTAAATCACAGGGCTGAAAGCATGGCAAGAGGGAGGTTGAAATCACATCTTTATTTTCTGTTTAAACAGAAATCACTTCAGCAATTTAACCAATGCAAATGATGACATGAAATTTTAGAGAATAAATTATAGCCTGGAAATTTAGTGCTAAGTATCCATTATTTAGTGCTTACAACTCAGAAAATGAAGCAGTTCAGTCACATCTCCCAGCTAAAAATAGCCAGGCAATTCTGAACTGTTGTTTTATGAAAGTACACAAAACACTCTCACGTTTGCCATAAAAAGCATGAAAAGGCTGAAAGGAACCAAAGAATTATTCTGTCCTAGACAGGATCCTGTATATAAAAAGGTAAAGGGACCCCTGACCATTAGGTCCAGTCGTGGCTGACTCTGGGGTTGTGGCACTCATCTCGCTTTATTGGCCGAGGGAGCCGGCGTACAGCTTCCGGGTCATGCGGCCAGCAAGACTAAGCCGCTTCTGGTGGACCAGAGCAGCGCACGGAAATGCCGTTTACCTTCCCGCCAGAGCGGTACCTATTTATCTGCTTGCACTTTGACGTGCTTTTGAACTGCTAGGTTGGCAGGAGCAGGGACCGAGCAACGGGAGCTCACCCTGTCATGGGGATTCGAACCACCAACCTTCTGATTGGCAAGTCCTAGGCTCTGTGGTTTAACCCACAGCGCCACCCGCGTCCCGATCCTGTATATATCCATCACCAGATGAGTGCCTGAGTAGTAGTTAGTTCAAGAGACATAGGAGAAGAAAAAATATGGATGGAACATCATCTATAAAGTGGCAGCTCTTTATTACACAGATACTTACTAAACACTTGCTTCTTTATTAGTGATATACAGTAAGAAGGCATCAATTTCTGTTCTGCCCCATGTTTGTAGCATGCAGTGGTGTTTCTGTTCTGCTGCAGTTTATCTTCCAACAAAAATTATGGTATTCATGTCACCATCTGTGGTCGTCCCTAGGCAACAGGCTAGCCGTAGCATTCTGAACTAGTTTCCAAACATTCTTCAAAGGCAGCCCCACATAAAGCATGTTGCAGTAAACCAATCTATATCTCTACCTTACAGAGATCAGTGTCTCTTCTCTATTCATAATAACTACTTTCAGCTAGTACAGTCAGTTGCCTTCTCAGTCATGGCCTCAGTCCACTGCCCACCTCCAAACCAAACACAAGACAGGGATTTCATCTAAGTAGCATGAGTAATCTCTTTGATTAGGATTAAGATGTATTTAAAGGTGAGTATGTCAAAATTAGTGAGGGAAATTTAAGCATGTGCTGAGGTGATCTAATGAAATGCTTGAGACTTAAAAGTGTCATAGTTGAGACAAGGATGGTAATTCTAACTCTTATTATGCATTTGACATTTTCTTTGTTCTTTTTAAAATCTAAACATCCTGAGAAATAGAATTGCATAAAAATGCCCTAAAATATGTGGGTTTGTGGTGGGAAAGATGCAGAAATGTTCTGCTTTCAGTACTGATAGCTATTGGCCTGGAATGTGGCTAAACATTAAACCATTTCCATATGGTGCAGAAATATATGGCATATATGCATTAATTTCTGTAATATGTTCCAGAAAACAGAGCACACAACACATCACAGTGGCAGATTAAAAAGTGGCTGTGGAGTCTCTGATATATTTTGAGACAAACTCTCTTGCTTTTGGATACATTCCAGCCAAGTCACTATTACAAAGGAAATATGAGCCTTGCTACCCCTTCCATACTGATTTTATTATTAAATATTCTCCGCATGCAATGTTTTTCCTAGTTAAATCATAGTTACTTCAGGCCCCTATACTCACATGTTGCTAACTTTTGGGAACTTTCAGCATCTATAGCCTAGACTCAGAGTAAACTAGTCTAGTCCCGACAATAGTAAGGTGAGGTGACTAGTAATCCCTTACTGTGGGTGAAAAGTCTCTCTCTTTAGGCACTTTGAAAAACTAGCATTTTATGCAGGAATTGGGAAATAGCAATCTCACTACATGAATATCCAATGAATACATATCTAATGAATATTCAAAACCCACTGAGGCTAAACAAATTGTAAGAATCTAAACTTTTCCCTGAAGGGAAAAGTCACCTCCAGGTGACTTTTTCCCTCTTTTTAAAAATGATCATAATGAATCATCTCTGAACTTCACCCAATACATCAAATATTTCAATAATAATTAGATTGTGGTGTCCACTCATAACTGGTGCCTTTGATCATCTCAGAAGAGGCATGATTCACTGTCCTTAAGGTTAGGAACATGATGCGCAAGCATGATTCTGCCTCTTTCAAGAATTCTGCCAAAAAGAAATGCTCTCTCAGGGGGCATAATAAATGTATGCCCCCTTCTGGGAATACACTTTTGTAACTGCATGCACTCTTTGATCTATCACTTCCACTTTTGCACATTCCAACACCTGGTCCAGGCAGGGGTCTGAGCTGGAAATGATAATCAAAGCAGCTGCATCTGATCAGCGCTGAGACTAAACAGCTGGTGGTGGGGCATCCTCACATTTTACTCCTGCCCTGTGTGTACACTTGAGAAAGCAAAATAAATCATTCGGGGGGGGGGGGAGCTACTTAGAGGCTATGTATCAAGTTGTTCAAAATACAAAAGGAAAAATAAGACTCCTACTGAATTTAACATACCTTTCAATCAACATTATATTGATGGTTAAAATGATGACAAGGGTGGCCCAGTCGTTTTTCATGACCTTTGTGAAGTAATATGGTACTTTGAACTCAAAGGATTTGAATATTCATTAGATACTATAACTTACTCTTAGGTTTTTCCCCCCTACCCACCTCACTTTTCAGTGCCACCATCTTAATTTATCCAAGCATGATTTCAAGCTTCAGGTTGTGTTTTCTTGATATCATGCCCTTTTAAGACATTTACTGCCTTTCTGGGTTCACTGAGTTTCAATTTCCCCTTACCTAGCTTTCTTAAAATAAACCATTAAAATAAACCTTCTTTCTCCCACCTCTCCTTCCTCACCTCTTTCTCCCCCCCCCCCACCTCCCAATGCCTATGAGAGCAGTGTCTCACACCAAATGTAACTGACCTGTAGATAGGACTCTATGAACTGAAAACAGAGATGTATTCAATAAAACAACAACAATGATTCTACTCACCTATAGTGAACTTTTGAGCAGAGAAAAAATCAGTGACAATCAAAGAAACTATTTTATTGCAAAAAAATATTTTACACATTGATACAGGACAAGAAAAAAATTAAGTGTACAAGCATTTAGGCACAAGTTTAAAAACATTCTGCATCACAGTATATTGAGAAAAGCTATTAATAAAGAAGCAATATCCATTATGCTTGGGTTTCAGAGTATAAGCATGCCAACCATCCTCCAAAGCAGTCATAGACTGCCAATATCAGTAGAATCATAGAAGAGTGGGGAGGGACCACAAGGGTCATCTAGGTCAGCCCCCTGCAATGCAGGAATCTTTTGCCCAACATGGGACTCGAACCCAAATCCTGAGAGTCTCATGCTCTACCAACTGAGCTGTGAGTAGTCAGTAAAACCAATGGTTAATTCTGTCTCAGATTCAACCATTCTTTCCACCCAGCACCTGCCATCAAAATTAGCAAGCATTGGAGTTAACTTATGGGGTCACCTTAACCCATATGTGCCAACTCAGTTACTTCTGTCTGCAGAACTTGCCTTTCTACAAGTGCTATGTGGTGTCTATGCTGCATGTCAAGAGTCATACCTGCAGTGTGGCAGCACCTGTGCTTGGGAACATCCTTCCTATGACCATTAGACAGGCATCATCATTGCATTCTTCTAGACACCTGCTGAAAATGTTTCTGTTTCTCTTTCGGTGTCCCTAGTCAGAGGCATGACTGGTTACAGCTTTTATTGTGATGCATTGCTTTTAGCTGTTTCTAACAGTTTTGTAAATATTGAAATATGTTTTTATTTTACTTCTAATTGTATTTTTATTACAGATGCGTTTGCTGCCCTGGGCTCCTTCAAGAGAAAGGGAGGAATATAAATCTGATAAATAAATAAGAGTAAGAACGAGATATTTGACTTTTATTGGACAGTTAAACCACATATTATGGATTTTATGATGTAGGGGTGAGAGCTTAAAAGCACAATAAACCTGGCACAGGGAAGCTCATCTGTCAGACAAGGGAGTAAACCAGCTTGGTGGGAACTCCTGCAGTGAAGTGTAAAATCCAGGCATGTTCCCATGTAAGCTTCATTCGTCAAGACAAACCAACGGGACAAAGGAGCCCATTCATATATGACACCAGCATGTTAGACTTCTCCATGATGACAGGGTTGCTGCGGCTCTTGGGGATGAGGGGATACAGAAAAATAACATACAAGGATGCATTATATTAGAGAGAATTGCTTTGCAAAAATGTGAACTCCCAATTGTTCTTTTACAAAGAGGGCTGGAAGACAACACGGGTCAGTTGATCTGTGCTATCAGCAAGCTCCACTTTGTCCAGGCATAGTTTGGTTTCAAATTGCTACTGAAAATGGACATTTTCCCTCATATCTTATATGGATTGAGCTCTATTGACCTTTGTCCTGTCCATTACCATTAGGCCAGAGGCTAACTTGATCCTTCTATTGCATCACTTGGATCAATGAAAATGAGAAGCAGACGTGTGTGTGTGTGTGTGTGTGTGTGTGTGTGTGTTCAGTCAGATTCACAGGGGGGTTTCTGTCACATGTATTCAAGCCATCCAGAAAACAAGGGAGCTGAGTGGTCTCTGCCCAGTGGGAGAGGGCACTTTGGAAGTGATCAGGTCAACAGCATGAGTCACCTCCATATTTCACAAAGTAAATAGGATGAAAGCGGGAGCACCAGTGAGAGCAACCAGAAATTCCCCAAGCATTTTCATGAATCCCTCTGATTTCATTAGCAGGGAACCATTCTTATAGGTTTCCTCATCCTTACAAAGAGAAGTGGTCACTTCCAGTCTAAGCATCCACAGGAAGTGGTTCAACTGCGAGAAGGGACTCAAAGAAAATCAAAATGTAACTGCATCCTTTGGTCCAGCCCAGAAACCAAAAGTGTGAGCTGCTACATGTTTCCATGCCCCAGAGACAGGCATGGGACCTCTTCTTGTGAATGTCCTTATCATGTGCCTCTGTGTCTTTTAACCATATGCCCAATCACCATGATTTACAGCTGGGACACACAATATACCCACTTGCCACATGTATTATTTGACATGAGTTTTGAAAACACATCTTATGGAGAAAAAGAGTTGTGTTCATTGAGAAACCGACACTTGATATTTATTATAGAAGTCTGTAGTGTAGATAAAAGATATACTACTCATAGGGCTCACTAAGTCAGCAAATAAAAATAAGGTACAGAGCCTAGGATATAGCTTACTATATAATTATTTGGCTGCTGAGCAATTCATGCAGTTCAATCCTAAATATATTTAGTTGAAAGTAACTCCTGCTGAACTAAACACAGTGGAAGTTACTTCCAAATAAACATGCATAGAATTGCACCATTAGTGCCACAGTTATACCATTATTAAATAATGGCATCCCAATCCTCTCTGAGACTTATAGTTATTCTATAACTATATATATTCATTCAGCCATCTAGCTTCTAAATTAAACATATTGTGCTCTTTTATATTGTCTTCATAAAATCAGTTTGTTAACAGTTGTGGGTAGATGAAGTGTTAGGAGAAGGGTGCCTCTGGTGAAGGCACGTCATGTTCCTTCTGGGGGATTTTGTTCATCTTTGGTCCCCGTCCTGCACTCAGTTCTCACCTGTGGCTCCTCGAAGCTGTCAGCATGCAACGGCAGCCACACCCCAGGAATAGCTTTGACTGGCCAGCTAAACCAGGCTAGGGTAGCCGATGGGTCTCAAACCCTCAGTTTGGGACCTCCTCCTGCATGCAAAATTTGGTGGATTGAGTGGACCAGACCAATGGGTCCAATGTTCAAGAAGGTAGTTTCTGCACATGTTGTAGAGGGAACTGAGGGGCAGATGGGGCTCGTCAACCTGGAAGAGGAAAACTCTGACCCTAAACCTCCTCTGCCTTGTGGAATATCTTCAGGAGAAGAAAAGGCTAAGGAGGAAACCCTACACAAATCCACAATGGAGTCCCAAGAGGGCTGGATTGAACCTTGTACATCTCATTCCAGCAACTCCTACAGCCAAGCTGGTGCCAAACATACCACTCTGCTTTCGTTTGGACCAAACCAGTGAAGCCGAGAGGGAGGTCTTATTGTCTGGGCAGCCCAGGACCTCCATACACATTGCCCAGGCTTGAACCGCAGGGAGGTCACTTAAGTGCTGCTAACGCAGTGGTTTGACTTCACACCTGGAGGCACACTCCATTGTCTCTTGAGATACACAGATGCCAAAAAAAATCCATTAGCCAATGCAGTTGCAATTGCTTTAGATACATTGCCTTATATACAGTAAATGGAATCACTGAAAGGCCAACAGTGTAATCTTATACACATCTACTCAAAAGTAAGTCTTACTCCCAGGGGGTTACAGCCTATGTGGCAGTTTTAAAAATCCAGCTAATGCATTACAAGAAGTGACCATTTCTTCTTGATCGCTTGCATCAGTGCAAAGGTGGAGACAATCGGCGTCACCTACAACTTCAGTTAATTGAAAGAGTGAAGAAAACTCGACTTCTGGGTTAGCGCCTCCGGTAATGGCTGAATTCCTCTGATCGGGAGGAATTTGCCTCGTGGAAATCTGGGTCTGGCCGCCACGGCGAAGGTGGAGACCCACTAGAAATCACAGGCGGGTGAAGCCTGTGAACGTGGGATTCGGCTGGCACCTTTTGCGCCTCCCCTACTCGTGGGGAGACCCGGTTTCGGGGATCCGGAGCGACGTGGGGTGAGCGGCGCGGTGCTTCGAATTGACTGCTTCTTCCACGGAGCGAAGCCGCATAGCTGTTGCCGGAGAGCGCTGACTTTTTCCTGTGGACAATTTGATCTTAAAGCAACTACCCGTGAGTAGAGTGGAGAATTGGATTTTTAAACGTCTTAATTTGGTGCCGAAACGGGGAGGTCTAAAACAGGAAGTCCATCTTCCCCTTTTGTAAATAGATTGAAGCATTGAGGATGCAAGCTGAAGTCTCGGAAAGCCTATTGTAAAGGACTAAATTTCTATCAGTAAAAAAATACTAAACCCCCCTTGGTGGCAGGAGAAGAGGGGGGAAAGTTTTGGACTGAGTATACCTGCAGGAGAGAGCGAACAGAGTTAATATACCACCGCTCCGATCCTGGAAACGGGCTGCCAACAGGACTGACCGTGATTAGAACGTTCACTGGCAGTTAGTTAAATAAGAGGAATACATTGTTTCCATGATCTCCGTCTGCGTTTAAAAAGGAGTAAAAGTAACAGAAAATTGAAACTAACTTTATTGTTTGAATTGAGTTTAAAAGGACTAATACAAATAGAAACTGTTTCCCTCTAGAGGAACTGTTTCCCTCTAGAGGAAGCTTTTGAAACTGTCACAGAGTTGAGCTGGGGGAATCTCCAGCTGCAAGATAAAAACCTGTGAGATTCTGGGGACCTTGAATCAGTTACGAATGTTGACAGAAGAGGCCTTAGTGGATGTATTATGCAAAATAAGTGACTCATTGGAACAGCTTCACAAAAAGGTGGATGTGGTAACCACCAAAATTGACAATTTGGGACAAAAAGTGAACACCAATATAGAAACTATTCAGAAACTGACACAGGAATCTACTTTGACATGGTAAACTGTGGAGAAGACTAGGGAGAAAGTTATTGCCGTTGAACCTAAAGTAACACAATTGGAGAGAGAGAGAGTCCCAGCCTTACAGATGCAATTTGATGATCAAAAGTTGATGCCTGCTATGATTGAATTTAAAGAAAATCAGATTTCGAGGATCAGAGCCCTACCTGAACTGGAGAAGGAAAGTTTGATAGATTTCCCTACACAGGAATTTGATGACTTTTGGGACCGGGTCAAGAAGAGGTTAAAACTGTGAGGGCTCTCCGACTTGGAAGAGGAGGGAAAAAAGAGAAGAACAAAATAAGAGACTGTTGGAGATACCAGAGGAACTTAGAAGAACAACAGTCAAGAGTGGAAATTTTGAAAGACGTCCTGAAATACCTTTCGGATCTTTAACTACGGAGATTTGGTTGCCCTGTCGAGAAGGAATAAAATCATCTTTAGGTGGGAGTTTCCCCGAGATCTACTCTTTAGCCTCAAAGGAAGGAAAATGAAAATAAGATCAGTGGAAGACAAAGTAAAGTTCATGTATAAATATGAAGAAGACTCGCAGAAGGGACTTGGAAAAGAGTTAAGAGCATCGGACAGAAGATCACCAGGTTGATGGACTATAGGGAATTGGCGGATATGACTGGCAGAATCCGGGACCAGGGAGAAGAGTCGGTGGAAGAAGATTGAAAAAAGTTTTAAGACTATTTATAAAAATATTGTAAAATTAATGAGTGTTAGAAAAATGTTGGAAAGGAGCTATATGGCTTTAGTAGAAATGTTACAAGGAATTAAATACAAATAGATTATTAGAGTATTAAAGGGAAAATAAAGTTGAAATATGTTAAGACAATTATATATTAAAGGGAAAAATAAGGTTAGAATATGCTAAGATAAATTACAGGACAGAAAACAGAGGAAGATGGAAAGGAATTGCTGAAACAGTTAATTAAAGTGGAATACAAAAAGGGAGGTGTGAGGAGGTCGTTGAAACAAGTAAATGAAAGTTAAGATACTGAACTTATTAGATGTGTTTTAAATTGTGTTTGTTTGGTTTTGTTAATTTAATGTTTGGGGGTTGGTGTTGTGTGGTGTTTTTGCATTGTATTGTTTTGTTTTGTTTAATTCTTCGTCTTTCTTTTACAGTCTTTAAAATGTTAATAAATATTATTTTAAAAAAAGAAAGAAAGAGTGAAGAAAACTCTTCAATGTTTCGTCAGATCAAGAGTCTGTTTTGCCCTTTGTATTATACAGTCTAAAAATAAAATATAAAGATATTTATATTGATTTGTTTCCATAGCAATGAGAAAGCTACCACCACCACCCCCTTAAGTTTCCAAGGTAATGGACAGGCTGGCAAATCAGAAAGAGCTCTGGAGATGTCTCTCCCAAGTTAGAAGTATTTGCTGCTAGGCAAAGAGTAGCCTACTATTTATACCAGGAAGGATGTTTTGAGGGTGACATCGCTCTGCCTACTGAAAACGCCACAGAATCATTGAAACGACAATTAACTCCTCCATATAGGTGTTGTGCATGGAAATCCTAAGCAAAAAAATAATTCACTACAGGGGCGTTGAGATATATGACCACCCTTCTGATCAAGACTCTGAAACTGAGTAAGTTACTGAAGGTGGTAAAGGAAGAAACAGAGGTACTAATGGGTAATTTCAGCTACCTCCACATTATCTGTAGTCCCAGATGTGACTAGAAGACAAAAATTCTAAATATAATAAGTGGCTGTACCTTTGAACGGTTGCTCCAATATATGCATTTTTGTAAACACTGTTTGCAAAACTGCATAATAAAATTCAGATAACCACAAATTTCAAAGGATAGCTGTGTTTTGGTTCACATATTTTTAATATGTAGTACTGAATTGAATTTCTTCTCCATTCCTAATGGGAAGTGATAAAAAAAGGCAAAGCATCGTTATTTAAAATAAATCTTTGATGGTGTTGTGTTTATAATAGTCCGTGTCAAAGAAGATATTGTCAAATAGGAAAAGGTATAGAAAAGGGCAGTACAAATTGTCAGGGAAAGGAAAGGCATGATAGAATGGTGAAGAGAAAATAGTTAGAAAGAACAATTTTGTCCTCTCACATAACTATAGTTCAAGATTATTCAGCTGAATGGGTAGATAATAGATTTAGGAAGAAAATGCTTCACTCCACACAGACTTAATTTATGGAATTCATGGTCTCAAGATGTGAATGTCATTAGCTTAGTTGGCTTTAAAAGTGAATTTGACAATTGAAGGATGCGGCTATAAGCCATTTTGGCTAAATGTTTGGAGGCAGCGTGCCATGTTATTCTACTTGCTGTGATGCAAAAGCAGACAGGGCTATTGTCTCCGTGTCTTGCTTGTGGGGCTTTTCAAAAGCATCTGATTGGCCACAACTGGAAATGGGATGTTGGACTAGAGTGATCGGACTGATCCACCAAGTTTGTAATATACAACAACCTCAAACCCATACACTATCCTTTCATTTTTAAAGCAATAGAATTATACATTCCTTATTTTGTTGCATGAGGTTGTCATAAGAGGTAGGAAAATCTGCCCCCCCCCCACCATAGGATTATAGTTTTATGTGCAACTCTGGCTCCAGGAAAAGGAAATGGATCTCATAAAACCTCTTGTCTTCCTATACCCACCAATGTTCTCAGATCCTGTTCCCATGGATCCTGTTCCAACAGATCCTGTTCCCATGGATCTCTGGATCAGGGCCATGTCATTTGGGAATTGGAAGAATGCCACAGTTTCTCATTATAATTGCTGCAATGTATTTTACCATATTTTGCACAACATTGTGCTCTGTGAGAGGGAGAGTGATATATAAATAAAGCAAGTGCTCTCAGGGCCAGCCCCTGCATGAGACAAGGTGAGACAACTACCTCAGGTAGCAAGATCCACAGGGACAGCAGATCCGGCCTCCAAGGAATGCACCGCTTGCTGCAGTGACAGCAACAGTTGTGGCACACTCTCCGGAGGCCAGATATGCCACGTATTCATCAGTGCCCCCACCCTATGGCCTCTCAGTGAATTGGGTCCACGGCTGGTGTCATCCAACCTCTAGGAAGGAAATGGTGGGGACTTCCCTCTGGGGTCTTCTGGGCACTGCAGTCACTCTGTATGATTCAGAGTGGACCCATTTCCTCCAATGATGGTCTCGGATTCCCACTTCAACTGCTGATTTGATTCCCGCCCCCAGGTTCCCAGTGTAGATCTTTACACCCCCACCCCTTGTTCCTCATGTAGATCTTCAGTCATCCCTTCTTCCTTTGCCTGGCAACAGTGGCAAATGATGCACCAACGTCCATGGGAGCCCTCCACCACCTGCTACTTTTCCCCTTTCCCCAAGGTATGACTTTTATTATTTGGCAAAGTAAGCATGAGCTGCTGCTCCATCTCCAATGAAGACTTTGCTTTGAATTCTTGCTTAAGCATGAGAATCCCTCCTTGGCCCACTTGCTGTTTATCAGCTAACCTATCTAACAACACTCCTAGAGTAACTCCCATACATGCAGTTGCTAACTTGTGCTTCTTGGAAGAAGGGTAGATTGGTAGCAAACAAATCATCCAAAGCAGGACATTTCAGTATTCTGTGTATGGTTTTCAGTATAGCGTTGGGAGCTGGATGTACAGATTTACCAACCACACAAGCAACAGATTTTGTACGTGGCACTTTTGAGCCAAGAGGGAAACGTCTGAATAGAAGCCTACCCATTAATCTCATTGCTTCAAGGCTAAAATGTATATACTCAAAACCAAGGGATTAATGAAGCAATGATACTGTGGTTCCAAATATACAAATAAGACATTCTGTACAAACCCTAAGTAATTAACTAGCTATGCCTTTTTCTGGCCTCACTCTCTCTTTCTCCCTCATCCTTCATTTGTTTCAATTTACAAGTTACACATTTGCATTGCAACACTGGATTTTTTCTCATCCGTATCAATCAGCATGTACAGGAAAGTGTGAAAGAAATGCTCTGAGGAACTGTTTGACTTAATACTAAACAGTTACCTCAGCTATGTCTAAAGGAAGACATTTAGCATGTTTCCAAATGTTTCATTGAAATGGATGTACAAACAGGTGACAAATTTGTGTGAGTAATATGCTCCACATTTCTGAGAGTGTCAGTTCTTTGTTTCAAACTGTTCTTTGCTCAAGTGTTATTTATCTGACAAAGAAAGCTTTTGTGGCATTCCTGAAACATAAATCTCCTGATTCGCGTAATCAATAAGCATTACACCTTGTCTAGAGATTTCCATTTGATAGAGAATAAAGATAGTTCAACTAAAACTTGCTCCCCACTTTACATTTTAAGATCATACATTAGTTGCACAGAAAATGATGAAAACCAGTTGCAAGAAGCAAAACTGTAGTAGAAGAGAAAAGCATTCTGATAATATTTACAAACTGTCCCAGGAGACTGAACATCTCTTCTCTCTTTTTGAGAGATACTTGAAACCACAGTAAAATGTTACTGTTACATGCAATTCCAGATAACTCATTTCCAAAATGTAATAAGGTCATTACAAAAAAGAGAGAAATAGTTCTTCAATCCAAACTGTTTTTATCCAAGCGAAATTTGGGGATGTTATGCATAGACTTCATGGAATTAACAGTTATGTTTGAGAAATGCCTGTTGCTACCTAATAAATGAAACTATCATTGTAAAGTTGTAATACTGTTCAAGCCAGGGCAGGGCAGCCAACATGGTGCTTTCCAGATGTTGCCTTTGGCTGTACCAACAGGGCTTTATGGGATTTGTAGTCCAAAAAAACATCTGGAAGGTACTACATTGTCTACCCCTGGCTTAAGCAAAACAAATATTGAGAATAGATCCGATTTGCAGAGGGAAAGATTCCCAGCCAGTCCTGCCATCAGAACTGGAAATGCCACATCGATAGGTCTGACACTCTCATGTTAAAATATGGGCACTTGAAAGCAAAAAAAGGAAAAACTATCTTAATAAAATTAATGCTGGCAATGTAAAATAAATGCACATCGTCATGCTTTCACCAAAATCTCTACCCACATAATTCCATTACTAATTTGATTCAATTAGTTCTTCTATTTGTGTGGACAATATAATAAGGGTCTAATGAAACGTCTGCCCTTTTGCACTGTAGATTCAAATAATTTGGCTTTACTTGCACAGTGAGACATAATGGGTTTAAAGAAGAAGAGGTGCTGCGATGAAAGCCTGAAAATATATCAAATTGTATCTTCATTTTGTCAGGTGCTGCGGGGCTTGAACCTGGGAGTATCTGCACTAATTTCCTGTCCCCTGCACCAATAAAACTTCTGATTAGGAGACAGAGCTGTTTGTTGATGCAGCCAGGACACTAGCACCACGGCACCGAATCCTCATAATCTTGAGAATCTAGGGGTTTCAGAGAGCCAGTCCTATGTCACTACTTGTTATGAAGCTCCTAAATCTGCTGCAATCTTTCAGTATACCTGCTTGTTGTAGACTGCTGGTCTATCCATCTGTACCAAGGACACTCAGAAGGTTTTCTGCCCAGCAGAAATTGCATGTGTAGAGTCCGCTTTATGCCAGGAATTCTGGGACTCGCAGTTCTAATCCTGAGGGGCAAAAGACACCAGTCTCTAGTGCCTCCTTACCAAGGTAAGGTTTAGGGTCATGGGACAGAGGACAGAGGAGTGTCGGGGAAGGATTATAGCAAAAAGGGTCAAGATGAACAATGCTCTGCTTGCCTCAGGCTCATGAGAGGAAGTGATTGCAGCTAATCTGCACTTTCAGACTACCTGCCCCCCAGACTGGCTCCTCCATGCCTGCCCTAGGTATTTTCCAGCCCTCACAACTGATTGTTCAAAGGACTGAGAATACTCCCTACTGAAAAGTATGAATTCCACTTGCAAATGATAAATTTTTCTTTAAATGTTATGAATGTGTTTCTGCTTAATCAAAAAGCAACTTGATTCAGGTCACCCAACACATGGACACAAAGCCTTTCTTGAAAAGCCATAGGTACCATCTCTTCCTCCTTTCCCCTGCAGTGACTCCTTCTAGGCTATGTTAGGCCATGGACAAGCCATTAACTCTAACCTCCCTTGAGTTTGTACACTGAAAGGAGTTGTGACAATTGTAAATAATAATCATGATTACTTTTATTAGTTACATTGATTTTGGTATATTACTGTTATGGGCATATTCGTTGAATGAATTGCTGTGGGTTACTCAGTATGAAAATGTCCATATAAATCCCTTTCTCAAACTTCATGACTGCTTCAGAATGAGTTCACTAACTTAGAGTTGATGGTTTTGTCCAGAGCAAGTTCAATTACTTAAGAAATAATCAGCATGGGAAATGAATACCTACCTTTAAGTAATTTCACTCACTAAGCGATTTGTCTCGGAGAAACGTTCGGCAGGATAAAGAGCCTCTTAATCCTAGGGAAGTTTGCGGCACCAATTGAAAGCCAAGCTTGCCTTATTGATTCCTTGATATGGAGTCTTTGCTTCATGAGTAATGTATCTCTACTATATAAGCTTGTATAGATTTGACACAAATTAATTCATCAGCCTTAACTTGAGGGGTATTGAAATAATTGGCCATAGATCCTGTATAATAAAAAATAAATAAATGGACTTTCATTAGAAACCTGTCAGGGAATGAAGATTCCCACATACCTCTGGGATTACATCTAAATTCCAAAAGCTTGAAGCAATCCAGTTCTGAAGCTCTGAGGATCAATACTTTTAGAATAAGACTCAGGTAAATCCCATCCATATATACAGATTAAATCACAATCTGAATGGCAGCAAGCAAATTACCTATTGGGATTCCTTTTGTGTTTAGAACAACACGGCACACTCTTTTCCTACATTTTTAATATTTCTGAGTGTAGGTTCATAACTGTATCTAAAAGAGACAGTCCCCCACCCTACACTAGTAGGCTCATTAATGAGAATGTAAATGCCCAAATATACATAGCCCAGACCTTAACCCAATCAAAAATCTATGGAGCAGACTAAAGAAATTTGTTAGTCAGAAGCAACCCAGCAATAAAACCCAATTAATAGAGGCAATAATTCAATCTTGGTTTCACATTATTGCAGTCGCAGAACTAAAAAAACTTGGTTCATTCCATGGGAAGGCTAAAGGTTACTCAACTAAGTATTAACTGACATGGTGAGAATTTTTGTATATCTCATTTTTTCCTATGTGTTTCACGTTTCTTCTTTATGACTGCTATTGTTATAAATAATCCTTCATAAAAGTTATTGCATAACACTCTTCATTAAATTATCTTTCCTTTGATATATAATTTTATGGTATTACTCCCAGAAAAGTAGTGTTATGAGCCATCAAACCTCAGAAATAAACTTTCTCCAAAAGGTTTCCACTCTAGTGTATAATCAGATTTTTTTTAAAAAAAAAATGCATATTAACATGCAACCTAAGTCTATTGGGCTAAATTATAGACTTGTGGGATTTTTTGGTGCAAAACGGAGGCACATTATCTTACCAGGACTCTATATTTGCAGAGGAAACAGGAACTTCTATGGCCATGGGTGTCTCAGTGCTTTGCATACGTTGGTTCCGGTTTGCATTATATTGTGGAGGACCTTAAAAAACACACATAGGGATTGTAGAGATGGGAGAAATGATGGCCAACAGGCACTGGGAGGAGTGGTCTGTGCCCAGGGAGTTTCATTCCCCCACCTCAAATTTTATTGCCTGTGAATGAGGCAATGAAATGGGGGGAACATAATTTTGGCTCAGCCTTAGGTCAGAAATATGATGAGGCCCATCGTGCACATCTTGATATGATTTCTGTTTCCTTATTGGGTCTTAAATATTTCTGATGGTGTGCCATGATTGGCTGCAGAGCTAGTCATAATTCTGTCCTCCATTGCAGCTGTTGAGGAAAAAGATTGTAGAGATAGGAAATCCATTGATTTCTACTGGAGTATTTCAGATCATTTTGGATCGTTTCTGTGTTTCAGTTTATGCTAGTCTATGCTGGTTTATGCTGATTTAAGGGATGCAGGTGGCGCTGTGGGTTAAACCATAGAGCCTAGGACTTGACGATCAGAAGGTTGGCGGTTCGAATCCCCACACCGGGGAGAGCTCCTGTTGCTCAGTCCCTGCTCCTGGCAACCTAGCAGTTCAAAAGCACGTCAAAGTGCAAGTAGATAAATAGGTACCGCTCCGGCGGGAAGGTAAACGGCGTTTCCATGCACTGCTCTGGTTCACCAAAAGCGGCTTAGTCATGCTGGCCACATGACCTGGAAGCTGTATGCCCGGCTCCCTTGGCCAATAACGTGAGATGAGCACTGCAACCCCAGAGTCAGCCACGACTGGACCTAATGGTCAGGGGTCCCTTTACCTTTACCTATGGCCGTAATAAAGTGTTGTTGTTGTGTTTCAGTTTGCGAATTGATTTTGAAAGTGAAAATTATACATTTTAAATAATTTGTTTTCCACTTCTATTCTGAAATGAAATTACAGTGGTGCCCCGCAAGACGAATGCCTCGCAAGACGGAAAGCTCGCTAGACGAAAGAGTTTTCCGTTTTGGAGGTGCTTCGCAAAACGAATTTCCTATGGGCTTGCTTCGCAAGACAAAAATGTCTTGCGAGTTCCTGCGGGGTTTTTTTCCTTCCCCCCCCCCTTTTTCTAAGCCGCTAAGCCGCTTATCCGCTTATCCGCTAAGCCGATAAGCCGCTAAAAGCCACTAAGAGCCGCTAAAAGCCGCTAAACCGCTAATAGCGCTAAGCCGCTAAGCCGTCAATGGGCTTGCTTCGCAAGACGAAAAAACCGCTAGACGAAGAGAATCGCGGAACGGATTCTTTTCGTCTTGCAAGGCACCACTGTAATGCATTTTTTGCAGTTTTATTTCTAGATCTTATATAAAACACTATGTGCATGCATAGTTTGGCACTGCTTCCAGTTCCTTGAGTAAGTTCCTTATCTTTTGGTTTCCTCTATATTGAAAATGGTTTAAACCACTGTGCCGCTTGGGCTTGCCAATCAGAAGGTCAGCAGTTTGAGGCCCCATAATGGGGTGAGCTCCCATTGTTCGGTCCCCGCTCCTGCCAACCTAGCAGTTTGAAAGCACGTCAAAGTGCAAGTAGATAAATAGGTACTGCCCCAGCAGGAAGGTAAAAGGCGTTTCCGTGTGCTGCTCTGGTTCGCCAGAAGTGGCTTAGTCATGCTGGCCACATGACCTGGAAAAACTGTCTGCAGACAAACATCAGTTCCCTCGGCCTGTAAAGCGAGATGAGCACCGCAACCCCAGAGTCGTTCACGACGACTTAAATGTTGGGGTCCCTTTGCCTTTACCTATATTAAAAATGTACCTGTGTGCAGTTATAAAGCAGTGTGGTGATGGAGGAGAGTCTTATGTGACAATGCGCACAACTGTGTGATGTTTTTCTAAAGTTCAGAAAGCATCCTAATACAACGTTGTGCAAAAAAAAAAGTTATAAATCCATGTATTTTATCAGGCCCATACACACTGCAACAAATTTGTGTTTAGGTGAGGTGAGCCTGGCATGCTCTCGTCATGGGGTCACAAAGAGTCGGACATGACTAAACAACAACAAATGTGCAAGATGATTTTTCACATTCTAAATGGATTATTTTTTCCTTTAAAAAACCCCATGTTTTGGAAAAAACAAGTATCTTGAGAGGCAGTACACAAACACACTAACAATATTAATGGCTGTGTCCATGATCTTTTCTGGAGGCAGGGATCAGGTGCTTTTCAGGAACCCTTCTATAGTACAGTGGTACTTAGTTTAAGAACAGCTTAGTTTATGAACAACTTGGATTAAGAACGCTGCAAACCCAGATGTAGGTGTTTTGGTTTGTGAACTTTGCCTTGGAAGCAGAACATGTTTCGCTTCCTGTTGAGTGGGTTCCATTTGTAAATTGAGTCCCCCGCTGCTATGGGAAAGCATGCCTTGGTTTAAGAACGCTTTGGTTTAAGAACAGACTTCCGGAACAGATTACGTTCGTAAACCAAGGTACCACTGAATCTGCATGTTGTCAGTATCATACTAACATTAATCATTTCCTTCCACACCCTCTGGGAAGTAAAATGCACAAGAGAAGAGTCTTGCAGCATTCCCTAACTCAGACATCAGCAATTTGTGCCTTGTGTGGATTTGTTGTCATGTAACAAGAATCTGTGTTTTCTGCTTTCAATGAAGCATGATTAGCGTGTATGGCAATATGATTGCTTGGCTTTGAAGCTTGAGACTTTGTGAGCGTTTGCATATGCTCCCTCTGGGGTTCTCCCTGTACAGTATACTGGCAACATTTAGGAGCAGTTTCTTTTGTTCACAAAGATCCCACTTAGTCTTTTTTTTTAAAAAAAAAAAGTCTTATGCTGGGACTGGAAAAAATCCAAGAAAACTGCAAAGTTAATTTGTTTCAAGTGAGCATCGAGTCCCTTATGCTTTCTCCATTCATGCATTTCATCACTACTTGAGGACTTGCACTGACTCTTAGCTTACTGTGTGGCAAGTTTATGGGCTAAATAATGGAAGGGGTTTATCTACCCAACTGTTGGCAGACCAAAGTTTCAAAACGAAAGGAAGCTCAAGGACTGCTGTTTGACTCTAAGAATAACCTACCTACATACATACTTTTTAGTTGCTCAAACCATGCTCAAGTCAGCTTAGAGCATAAAAAAAATACATAACTACAACAGAACAAAAGTAGTCATAAACAATAAAAAACTTCAAAAAAATATGCAACCAAAGTGAACAATTTCCACATACATTATAATTTCTAAAATATACAAAAAACCATAGCAACAACAGCAACAACCCACTTCCAAAACCAAACAACACCTCAGCCCAAGAGTTTGTTCAGCAGCCTCAGCTTTTGTAGCCACAGTCAGTAAGAGCCTCACCCTCCCAGGCTAGGTGGGAAAAGGCCTGCAAGGCAGGGAGCAGGTCTTCCAGGACTCCCAGCCAAGATGGCCTCTGGAGCAGTCATTCAGACTATGAATGTTTCAAGAGTTCCACAACAGCATTATGCTTTTGAATAACAAAGCAAACTGAAAAGAAACATCAGCAAAGACTCTTGGTGCCACTGCTGGAGTTAACATGGAAGTACTCTACAGGTGCACTTGTATCTCACAAGGGGAAAATGAGAAAGTGCTGAGAGCATGACATTGGGATAGCCAGAAGGCAGCAGGACAGTAAGAAATGAAGAATTGCCACCACAAAAGATGTTTATCACAGTTATGCATCCTTTCCTCAGTCCATAGCAAACTTCAATCCACATTATGTGACACAGTAGAACATGGCGTTACATAGATGTGACAGGGCAGTGTTGGTGTATCAAAACTAGTGTTGGGGTCTTTTGTCCTCTGTCTGGTTGATTTGAGTCTGGATCCAGACACTGATTAATACTTGAACATGGTACATTGTACCAGAGAAGTCAAGATATAATATCCCATTCAATGCTAGGTCAGCTCTATGGTTCATCAAGCAATGCTTGTTTCCTCAGAATTTCCCCGAAGTTCACCAAAAGGCCATTTTAGAAGCAGGCATGTTTTCTTATGCAGTGACAATGAAAAAAGCATAATCAGATATGCTATGATCTCATAGTTGATTTGTAATAAAATATTTTCAACAAGCTCAGTGATTTGAATTAGCCTCCAAAGCTTCTCTAATGTTACTGTAACTTCTTTGGCTTGAAACCAGCCATACTTCATTGTAATCCTTGTAAACCAGCCATACTTCATTGTAATCCTTGCAAAGTACATTTGGGGGGCCGAGTCACCTCCCAATTTTGTTTGTTTATGAACTAGTATCCAATCATGTACTTTCTGACCAGAAACTAAACATTATTATGAGAAGATGAAATTTAATTAAAGATGAAGTACATATCTTCAAGAATGAATATAAATTATAGATGCATCTATACATAGTATTAATTGACTTGACCACATTATATTAGATTATTACATCAATTTTTTAACATCGGTAACTTTATAAACTTTTTTGATGAAAGTTCACAATTTCAAACTGAAATTATTTGTATAGGAATAATTTAAGACAAAATTATCATAGGCAGTGTGATGGGAGCATGACACACCCTGTGCACCCTATATGGCCACAGTGGAACCACCAGATACCAAGTTAATTCACAATGCTGGATTCTGGATAGGATAGACACATGGCAAGAATAATCTCAAATTGGAACAAAAAACAATGCTGGTGATACATAGTGTCAAGGAGGGGGTCGCTTTCCTGAGTCCTCTCTCCAAGCTACTAATCAATCATACCCACACACCGAACGGGTTTATTGGCTTCTTCTCTGGCACCAGCTACAGAACATCAAACAGCAAGTCTAAAACATGGCATGTTTTGTCCCTCCCCCACCAGGTTAACTTGAAGATTTATAGGGGCTGGAGAATGCTGGCAAGCAGCCAGCTCCATCACATGCCCCCACTTTGGGGACTAATTGTTTCCACCTGCCTGTGGGGCCCCACCCAGCGATACTTGCTCACAGGATCACTACTTCACGACACATGAAGAAACTTGAACTGTTTAAATAGTACTTGCTGCTAAGTACACATGTGTAAGACTGCCGTTTTATGCAGATGGTAAGTTTCACTGAACACAGTGGAGCTCGCTTTTGAGTAAATGTGCATGGAAATCAGCCTACTAGTGTTTAATATTTATGCTAAAGATAAAAGCAAAAGAAGTATTTTTATCAGCATTTATACCAAACCTTTCTATGATAAATCACATTCAAGGTGTGCTTTATACAGGTGTGTATAAACAAATTAAACAATTAAACAAATTAAACAATCAACCATTAAAAGCAGAAGAATAGAAAGAATAGTGAGCAGCAAAATTTAAAACATATAATCACAGGCTGACTAAAAATTGTTTGTTGGAATAGTGTGTCAATTAATTTGGAAATACCCATAGCAGAATTTGTCAATTGTTTCAGGTTTTGGCCAATACAAAAAAGAATTGGAGTCAGTTCCAATCAGAAAGCCAATCTCAGTTTCATTCATTGCCATGATATCTTGTTATCAAAGGTCATCCTTTCTGTTTTACATCCATTTCTTCCTCAGATAGGCCTCACATAAAATAAACTTGGCAAGCAAAGCTTTAAATAAAATTGTGGCTCTGATTTAAAGCCCAGCTGTTTGGAACAGCTATATCATTTAACATTATCCCATTCAAGCATCTTGTGCTCTTTCCTAATTGGCAAACATTTCATCATAGGACTTTTTTCATATTATGAATGTCTAAATTTTGCAGAGCTGTGTGCAAATGGTTTCTCAACATTCTCTACCCTGTTTTAGGGAAGACATCTGGGAAAACATTTCATCAAATGTGTCCAGCGGAGGAAATTCTCCACCAGTTTCTTGAGGGTAGTGCTCACCACAATTTCCTTCCTTTTCCTAATGCTTTTTTTTAAAAAAATTGTGGCTGGCAAGTGGTGGCAGCAGCATCTGTACTGGCAACATGGCTGCCATTTTGAATCATCCACAATGCCCATCATTCCAGGGCACTAAGCAGTAAAGAGGCAGCCACACACAAAAAAATGGGTAAAGAATATCTGGAGAAAAAACTGCAATGTGGATTTCAGATAAATTTCCGCTCAGCTCCCAAAACTCTCACATGGAAGCAAAGGTGATACATTGGCTATGTCCACATTGGCCCTCACAGACACTTGAATTTAAATCCCTTCTTAGTTATGAAATAGGTGGTGTAACATGATTAATGGAACTGAAGTTAAGGAGAGCAGATTCCTTTCAGGGAAGATGTTTTCAGGTGAGCACTTCCAACCCACACTCTGGAATCCTCTTTCTTTTTTTCTTTTTTAAGTCCTCTCTTTTGCTGCATGTGCCTACTTAAAATTTAAACAGATGGGCTGACCATAGGCCCATCACAAACCTTCAGTGTAACCCATTCTACAAGTTTATCATGAGGGAAAATGGAATAGCACCGTGCTTGTGACTCTAAACAACATGAAGGAGGATACAAAGGTAATAAGTGATTGTTGTGCTTTGTATAGTTCAATAACATTTTTTAAAAATTGTATGTCACTTTTCCACAAAATAAATCATGTTCAAATGACTGATGGCATTAGCATTTCAAACACGATAATGTTTGAAACCTTTCAAACAAACACTGAAAAACAATTTCATAAGAACATAGCAAAGCAACAGCAAATATAGTAACATACAAAAAAAACCCACATTTCTATACTACAAATATAACATGTAGCATAATACATAAACAACATGTAGCATCCAATAGCAAAAATAGCAAGGGAGCTTCACAGCTTCATTTTAGTCCTAAAAACATCCCTCCCAAGATGTTCCTCACAGTCCCTCTCCTGCAGCCACTTTCAAGGCTTCCAAAGGTGGGGTAGCTGGAAACATCCTTCCCATGATGCTGATCACAGTCCCTCTCCTGCAGTAACTTCTTATAATACTTCCAAGGGCAAAGGGTGGGGTAACATGCACATTAATACCTCAGTGTACCCTCCAGAGAAATGATCCGCTTGCATATGAACCTATATATGAGGTGAAAGTAAGTCTTTACTTTATTATTATTGTAAAAATCACAGTCTTAGTTATGGTAAGTCAGGGTCAAGCTATATGGGAAGTAGAAAGTCCATGATCTGATCTGCTGGTTTTTAATTATTTGTTTACCACAAATAATTTGGGACCACACTACACAAGATGCCATTCACATCATTAGCAATAGTGTGAATGGCTTTTAAAGTACAGTAGTACCTCAGGTTAAGAACTTTGCTTCAGGATGAGAACAGAAATCGTGCGACGGCAGCAGGAGGCCCCGTTAGCTAAAGTGGTGCTTCAGGTTAAGAACAGTTTCAGGTTAAGAATGGACCTCTGGAACGAATTAAGTACTTAACCCGAGGTACCACTGTATAGGCATGTATGCATTGCATTTATATCCAATCTTTCATGCAAGGAGATCACGGTCACAACATAGTTCTCCTCCCCATTTTTTCCTCACAGCAACTACATGAGGTAGGTTAGACCAAGAGACTGACCAGCCTGAGGTCACCCCGTAAGCAGTGATTTGAATCCCAGTCTCTCACGTCCTAGTCCAAAACTGTGACCACTACAGCAGCTTGGTATGGTTCACCCCAGTACCTATTGGGATCCTGGGACAAAACCCTTTGCCATCCACTCTTGTCCTGATCTAAATGAGGGGACTGAACTTTCAGATAGATGATCTCCCATTCTCTCTCTTCCCCCACCCACTCTCATTGCAAATAGCACATATAGGACTGTGATTTGTACTGGGAGCTTTCAGTGGAAAGCAAAGTGTTTAAAACGGTATCATTCCCCCTGACTCATAATCATTTCACTTCCAATATGGGAATTGTGGTCTATGAGGAGCTCATGTTGTACATCTTGACTGTGGTTGGGCTGCAACCAGGATCAGACCAGGTGCTGCTCACTGACTGAAGATACATGGATATTGTAGAAGGCAGTGCTATTTTTCTAGAAAAAGAGATGCCCTTGTTCTCTTATAATGGCAACAGTGCCCACCTGAGAGGTGCCAGAACTGAGTTCAAGTGAGTTTTGGCTGGGGGGGGGAGCCCTGGTAGAAGGTGACCTGGGTGGCCATTAAAGCTAGCACACAGGCCCAGAGTCAGCACAAGGAGCTGTACTGTGGATCCAGCCCTAGAGAACACACTTAGGGGGCAGCAAGTAGTGTTTCTGCCAGATACAATCTACAGTTTGGGATGAGAGAGAAACTTTAAACCTAAGGTCCTGGTTTGCTTTCTACAATAAAGGTAAATGTACCCCTGGCCATTAGGTCCAGTCGCGGATGACTATGGGGTTGCTGCGCTCATCTGGCTCTATAGGCCGAGGAAGCCGGCGTTTGTCCGCAGACGGCTTCCGGGTCATGTGGCCAGCATGACTAAGCCGCTTCTGGCGAACCAGAGCAGTGCACAGAAACACTGTTTACCTTCCCGCTGGAGTAGTACCTATTTATCTACTTGCACTACTTGACGTGCTTTTGAACTTCTAGGTTGGCAGGAGCTGGGACCAAACAACGGGAGCTCACCCCATAATGGGAGTACGAACTGCCAACCTTCCGATCAGCAAGCCCTAGGCTCTGTGGTTTAGACCACAGCGCCACCCACATCCCTTGGGCTTTCTACAATACCCACCCCCAAAATGAGTACCCAAATAAACTTGCTTGTAAAGCATTTTCCAACCTGTCAGGGAACTGCCATCAGAGCAGGTGGTGGAAGGGCTCAAGGAGGTTAGGAGAGACTTAACAGCAGAGGAAGGAACCAGCAGGGGGAGAGAAGGAGCTCCGAGGGAAAGGGAGTCGGAAGAAGGGCTCTGGGACACTTCCAGCGAAAACAGTGAGGAGGTTTCAGGACCTCCTATAGGGACACCCACACCTCGCCGGAAACTGTCACGCCGAGAGTCCAGAAGACGCGTTTCCGTTAAGGAGCTTTTATGTTGGAAGAGATTCCGCAAACGCCCACTGTCGGATTCTGCCAGCGACTGAGGGAGCCATGCTTAAGGGCTCTGCTAAAGACAGAGTTTTGCTATGCTGAGCAAACCCTGAGGGACTAAGCTTTTACGCACAAGCAGCTCATCATCCCATCACACAACCTGTTCCATTTTTCCTCATGTAAGTAAGCCACTAACAAAGATGCAGGCTTAGACTTGACAGATTTGCTCAAGCTCAATAAAAGACTGGTAGATATGTGTGCCTGGTAATCTTATAGGCTTCAACAATATCCAGCAATCTTGTGTTTGACTGATGTAATCCCTCCTGAGTAGCTATAGGGTTAAGAAGTCAATGGAGCTCTGTCAGTTTATAGCAATTGCTGATCTGACTCATTAGAGCCAAGCACGTTTTTCATCGTGCCCAAGAAGCACAAACAAACATGACACACACGTAGCCTCAAGAATCTTGTGAGAAAGCAAAGGTACAGAAAGTCACAGAGAGTGCCCAGGTGCTAGACAAAGCACTTGTGTGTCGGCAAGTGGCCATTTCATGGATCCTAATGTACTTCTACTCCAGATTCTCCCTGATGCAAAAGCAATCTTTGAAAATTATTTGGTGGTTGGATGTTAAATCTAGCTTGTCAAATTGCTTGGGATTTTATGAGATCAGTTGACATATTGTCCTGCGAGATAGGAATTGAAACGAATTTATGGCTATTCCAGCAGGCACTTATAATTCTCAGCAGCAACTTCCTTTTGACATGAATAACATATGAATGTGGGTCTTCTCACTTTCCTGGCTACTTCAGCAAGATGATCAGAAATCACCCCCCAACTCCACCTGCTGTAACTCAGCAGAACCAGAACTGAGGTGTTGGTTTGTCTGACCTTGTTGACCACAGCTTTCCTTGGAGAAACACTTTCTAATAGCTGAGCGGAGGGTCAGGCAGGGTCCCTATGGGTCTAGGCAAAGAACCCAGAACAGGTCCAGTTACAGCATCAGGGGGCAAAGCCCAGCAGTTGTTTTTGTATTTGCATGTCCAGAGGCAAGTTTCTCAATTCACTTAAAGCAAACTTTCAAAATATCAAGGGCTGCTGCTTTCTTTTCTGACAATCACCCAGGCAGCAAGACAGGCACATGGGCCAGAAGGATTTCCCTTGCACCTTGTCCATTGGCTACCATGATTATTACAGGCAATTTTCATTGTATGATTCTTGAGCTAAAATGTATTTTTAAAAACTCCAAATCTCAATAATGCCAAGCAGGCAATCATGTACTAAATATTGTTATGGAACTGGGGTACCATAATCTATTGGTGAATGGCAGAAATTAATAAATGGTAGTATTTAGATAATATTTGGGATATGAAGGGAAAATACAAGGACAATAAATTCTTGGTTTAGATTATGCAAACCAGCCTGGCCGGGCTAGCTAAGTGCAGAGCATTAAGAAACAATGTACTGGGCCATTAAGGGCAATTGGCAATGTAAAAAGCTATCGGCCCCACCCTCACCCCTGCTCTGAGAAGTGGACAGGAAATTTGGGAGGTTGCCAAGATGATGGGGATGTGGTGTTACACAGGAAAATGTACCCCTTTTAAAACAGAGAGATTTGGAGAATGGGAGAGGGAGCTTTGTGAAGGTTCCTGGGAAGAAGAAAGGAGGTGCCAGAACTGTAGACAAAGACCATGCAGGACAGAACCATCTTGGTGGGCTGGGTCATGGGAATGGTATGCAGGATGCTTTGGAGTCCGATGCTGCACTGCTGTGCAGAATAAGTCCCTCTCAATGTGCTATGCTGTGAATTCTCTTCCTCCACCTAGACCCAGGTGTATATAGGTGTAAAATAAGTGATATACCTCAAAACACTATAGCTTCTGGCATGCCTGAATTCCAAACAGAAACACAACCCTAGGTAAGTGCCTGGAACCTCCAGGAATCTTGCTACTGCTTGGCAGAGGTTGGGGGCTGTATGGGCAATCTACCCGGAAGATATTTGTATTTTGAGGAGATAGTGATCTGACGCGGTTACCCTTCCTGCCTCTCTTTGCTTCCCCCTCTCCATATCTCTTGTTTCTTGTTCAGCTCTTTGATGGCTGAGAACAGCTTTTAATGCCCTAATCTGTGGAAGGAAGTGGTAGTGCTGGGTACCTTCTGACCTTCTTTTGATGTTGGACATTGTTTGGAGAACGTGAGGCACTGGGAGAGGTGGCTAATGAATAATCTGCACATAGCCATTCGAGCAAGCCATGCAGGCTAACAGGTTAGCTATCTATAAATCAGATGCTGTTGGGCAGAGTCTGAGAAGCTTGTGCATGGACTGATCAATCGCAGGACAATGCAAACCTAAGGCTACCTGGGGAAGTCACTTCGCCACTTCTTGAGGGCTTCCAAGTGGCAGATTGAAGTGCTTGCTTGGTAATGTATATATTGCTTGCTGTTTAGAATAAAATCTTGAATATTCTCACTCACTTGTGTTTTGTATTGCCTCTGAATCTCATTTTAAAAGAACCACCTTGCATTTGGCAAGACAGGGGTGGTGCACAACCTTTACAGCAATTTGCGTGTTCAGACCTAGGCACCTCCCCCTTAAATAAAGACACATTTGACTCAAATTTTAGTTTTGGTTTTTGGCAGAATTTAGGCCACAACTTTATTGATTACAGAAAAGTGAGTGGTTGCATAGGCTCTGGTTCGAATAGCTCCTTACACCCTTGCAGGTAGCACTGACCCAGAGCTCTATCATAGGTTGGCCAAGGGTGAACACTTGAGGCAGGTGAAAAGCCTGGGAACAGACTCTGTTCACTCCCCAGATGCTCTCCTGGACTCAGGCATGGGCACAACCCCCTTTCGGGGGCTGACCAAACCAAGTTGAGTCTCTGGGTTCCTTTAATGGAATACCCTTCACATAGGGATGACGAGACCGTTCTCCCATCCCTATCACATGAACCAGTGCCTATCCACAACCTTATAAGTTGTGACGATTTGCTATGTGGCAGGCAAATCCCAAATTGCCACAGGCAATCAGCCAAGTGAGGAAAATTCCTGCTGTGCCCCTGTCCCAACAACAGTTGACACACAATGGCATAGCAAGGTCAATCGCAAAATACCCTAAAATTAGGGAGAGGTGGGCGGGTGCAGTGGCGTAGCGTGGGGGGTGCAGGGGGGCCGGCCGCACCGGGCGCAACATCTGGGGGTTAGGGAAATCCACGGGTTAGGGGGCGCAAATCCACGGGTTAGGGGGTGCAAATCCATGGGTTAGGGGGCGCAAATTACTTGCCTTGCCCCGGGTGCTGATAACCCACGCTACGCCACTGGGCGGGTGTTCCTATGCACGAGCCAAAAGAGGAAGCTCTAGGACACATGCAAGGGTTTGTATAGGTCCCTCAATCCATTTACAATACACCCATTGGCCAGATTACACCCAGAAACGAGGGACCTACCAATCGGATGTTGTGGCTATCCAATAGACCCACCCAGGTCTCACCGCAACACGTGCCCTCTTTTAGGGAGGGCACGATATATTAGCTGAGTGCTGACTGTGCATGAGGATATGCATACCATATTAAACACTTAACAACAACAACAGTAACTTCACACCTCATCAATACGGATTGGAACTACAAGGGCTTCATCACAGCACGCAAACCAACTGAAACAACTAGTTGCCATTTGTTATTTTGTGCTACATCTTGAAATTGCTCGGCTAAGTGGCATTTGGGAACCCCTTGGTGTTTAACAGCTTCTTTTAGAATAGCATGTTTTCAAAGAGTAACCTTTGAGGCTTTTAAAGTTTTAATCAGTTGAGTAAGAGTGAATTTCAGCTGGTGCTGCTATTCTCAGCCAAGCATGACAAGCTCTACCTGCCCAAATTCCCTTTTCTCTTCCACTGTTAAACATCCAGGAGCCTTCTTCCATTTTGCATCTGGTCCCTGTAGTGTTTTACTGTTTCTCTTCTCTGTTTATAGACACCAATTACCGGTGCTACAAAGCAGATTCAACATGCTGCTTACTCAGCAGAATTTCCCTTCCTTATTAATTCCCTTGCTTGAATAGTTTCAGTGGAGCAAGAGTCACAACGTTTCCCCTTCTCAGATCTAGCTGTACAATTTAAATAATAGTTTAAAATGGAAATGAATCATGTGGTGACTTGAGAGGTGATTGCATTATATCACACACTTAACCAGTAATTTAGCTGGAAATAAGACAAAACAGATGAACCAAACCTAGATTAGTCATAATCAGGTTGGCCCTCAATTGAACTGCATAGGATAACTGTCACTTTAAATGTTTTGGATCAAAGGGCCAGATTTGTAACAAAAGCAGTAATGACCTCTTTCCTTAAATAGCAAGACTATAAGGGAAAATTCTGTTGTATATATGTATATAAGAATCACTTCCTATGAAGTGATTTAATACATAACGACCAGAGAATGTGCAAAAGTCAGTTGAGAAATGCACATTACCCAAGGCCTCTTGGAGATTATGCACATTGACTGGAAAATGTGCATAGTGAGGCCTGGTGAATGTGTACAATGGCCAGTTGTTATGATCATTAACTGCTTAGCTTACATTCTCCTTAACATTTATACTGTACTGTATACAAATGGTCAGCAACATGTTTTCCTGGAGAGCTATTATGGGACAGGAATTGAGGATAGTGCGGAGGTGCTCTTCCCCTCCCCTGCCCCCCAGAGGCAAGTTCTTTTGCCTCAAATGCCATTTCATCACATATTCCCCCCGCCATGCCCAGAAGCCAGATTGCTTCTCATAGACGCTAGAAGTAGTCTAGGCAGCTCCAGTTACTAACTTCCTCTATGCCTGTGTATAATTTTTATTGCTACCTATAAAGAATTTATAGATAATAAGCAAACTACCAATTGAGCATGAGAGTGCCACCTGCCTACATCTTCTATAAAGATAATTAATATAATAAACTTAGCATTCGCCCTACAGATGGCACAGCGCAGAATAGACTTTATATGTATGTTTAATTAGACTACACAGTCCTCTGCTCTATTCAAAATCCCACAGCAGTTCCTCAGCTATTTCATTGATTTAAGATCCTGTTTTGAACTCTTTAGTGGGAGGGGGAAAGTCTCCTTTAGGTTAAATGATGCTTCCTATTCACAATGTATTTTGAACTCTTAAATGAAAGAAATATTCATAACCTGCTTGTCACGGTGCTGTAAACAAACAGAGGCTTTGTTTGATCTCTCTTTGCAGCTTTCGATGTGGCTAATTGTTTTGTTTGTCACATTTTTCTTTCTTTCTTCATTCCTTTGCTACATAAAATTTACACAGCAAATCAGACAGAGAACAATATAAGCTTCATCCCTCAACACAAACAGCCAAAGAAACAATGATCCAAAAAAGCCAAAAATTATACAGGAAGGAAGCATTCCTGGCTGATTTATGCACAAGAATGCAAATAAGCCCCCACCCCCAAGATCCCTGTTACTAGCAGAGCTCAGGCATTCAATGCTTTTCATTTGGTTTCACTTCTCTTCTCCCCCTGCTCCTGTTGTCATGGCAACCAATAGACTTTCAGCCCTTAGAAGAAGCTGCCATTGCAGGTGGTTTGCAGATACTGTATTGGGGGGGGGGGAATTACTCGTCCACATACTCGTCAAGGAGATATCAATAAAAATGTGCTGCTTCTCATTTATGATACTGCTATCTGTAATTTGATTACTTGGGCTTTATGGGGCAGAGTTTACTGCAGCAAAATATATAAATGCATCTCACATCTCTTTCCTGGCTCTGTGTTTGTTTGTGTTTACAGGCTCCTCTATAGCGATCCACTAAAATATTCATCAACATGAAGGAATGGGATTGAAATTAAAATAACTTGAAGCATATATGTATTTGTGCAGGCAGCAGTATGCGTCAGATCAACCCTCTCTCACACAAACACACGTAGATGAGAGAGTGTGATTAATACTTCCTTGTACAATGTTTAAATAAATATCTTGTTTATCCAAAGACATTTTGGTGACCCAAATCAAAATCCAAGAAATTGATTTTTAAGCATATAAATAATAAAATGCATGGTCGATTTTTGTGTTCCTCTCTCACAATATGAAAACCCCAGTTTTCTTTCACAATCAACATTGATTTTCTTTTTATTCTCACTTTTAAAAAGCGCATTAGCCTGACTGACAAATGCAAATAATATTCCATGTTATTATAAGAGGACACACATTTGTTCTCTGTACACAAAAGTGATGGGAGTCCCTGGGAGCATTCTGCAAAGGGATAAGAGTGAGCACAGATGGCTGTAACACACTGCATGGTGTGGACATAGCGGTACAATCTTACGCATGTTCATTTGGAAATAAACCCAGTTGTTTCCACTGAAGCATACTGTGCAGCAGCGTTCCCCAGCCTGGTGCCCTCCAATGACTACAGTACTAGACTCATCAGCCCCAGCCAGAACATCCATACTGATGGGAGCTGTAAATGGAAACTTCTAGAAGGTAGCAAGTTAGGGAATGCTGAACTTTAAGACTGTAGCCTTCTGTGGTTGTGGGGTCAACGAACTGCTGTGTCATTGCAATGTTCCAAACCAGGATTTTTACGAATTACATGCAACATATTCCTGCCCCTGCAACCTCAAAACAAGTGTCTAGAAGTGACCCATAGTAAGTTCTGGATAATGACTCTGTCACAAGCACCAGGGTGTGTCCATAGAGCTAGAGCTGGATTTCTATATAACCATGGACTCCCAGAGGAACTTTACTCTGCATCAGCTCTGAATCCATACGGAATGGGAAAGAACACTGAAAACAGATATCCAGTGTGAGGAAGTGGCCATTAAAACAAGTGATGCAGTTCAATGTAAGTAAGTGCAGAGTGACTGACATTGGGGTAAAAACTTCAATAAATCCTAAATCCACATTTACACTGATGGGCTCTGAGCTTGCAGTGACTGAGCAAGAAAGGGATCTTGGGGTGGTGATAACTCAGTGAAAATCCTGTGTGCGGCAGCTGCAACAGAAGTGAATGACACGTTAAGGATCATTAGAAAGGGATTGGAAATAAAACTACCAGTATCATAAAACCTTTACATGGTACAACTGCACTTGGAACATTGCAAACAGTTCTGGTCACCGCATTTTAAAAAATGATCTAGATCTGGAAAAGGTTCAAAAAAGGGCATCTGACATTATCAGTGGGCTGGAGCAACTCTACTGCAAGTCATAATGTTTAGAACATTTCTGATTAGCAAAAAAACATTAAGAAGAGGAAATGTGATAAAGGTTTTTTCAACTTAGGTGTGGGGTACAGAAGGTGGAACCAAAGTTTTTTCTTCTGTCTCAAAAAACTAGATTTGTTCAATAATGTTGAATAAATAGTGGGATATTCAGGAAAAACACAATGCCTACAACAGAATGTGAAGGTAGGCACTAGGATAAAGCAATCAATGGCTACTAGTCAATAGTATTCATTATTTATCATCACAATTATTATTATTCATTAGATTTGTGCATCTCCTACACCAAAGCCTCTAGGCAACTTACAATATACAAGTAAGTACTACAGTTTAAAATGCACATTTCCAGTACACTATTATGCAAAGATCTAAAAACAAAAATAAAAGCTCCAATAAACCATAACAAAGTTGTCAACACAAGACAGGTTACCTCTAAACCTTAAAAAGAATGACCCTATTAAGACTAATAGAACTACAGGAAATTACTTTAAAAGCCTAGGGAAAAGAAAGGTATTTGCATGGTGCTAATAGGATTTCACAAAAACCACTAGGGAGAGCATTCCATAAGTAGGGGGCCACCACCGAAAAGTCCCACCCCCATTTTGCTACTCTCCACTCTCTCCATGAAGGGGGCACTCTGATGAGGACCTCCATAGATAAACTTAAGGACCAAATAACCACATACAGGAAAAGGTATTCCTTCAGGTACTGGGGTCCTAAGGCATAATGATTGTCATATGCTGTGTTTATCCATTGATTCATTTATTTACGGCATTTATACCCCACTTTTCACAATGTCTCAATGCAGCTTACACAAAAAAAACCCATGCAACATACAAAACTTAAAACATCAGAAAATAGAGCATTTGAACAACATGTACAGAATCATAGAATTGTAGAAATGGAAGTCTGTGTTTATTTGTTGCCTTTTTTCAGTGAATACAAGTTCATGGATGCAGCGCTGAAACACCACACACAAAAAAACCTTGATGCAATCATCTGTATAATCAAGCCTGCCTTAAAAACGCACACACCCTTATCAGCTGTTTAATCAAAATACACTGAGAATTTAGAGGAGGAGTAGGCACTAATGAACTGAAAACAGAGAGCTGAAGACTGTGGCCAACATCACATAAGTAGTGTTTTGCATAAAATTCAGAGGAAGAAAGTAATAATGGACACTTCCTAATGCAGTGTTTCCACTTCGAACAGAAGCAGCGGAGGCTGGCCGAGAATGGGATGCTGCCTCACCCACCTCAATCTGCCCTCAGCCAGGCCCTACCTGCCTGCCTTCCTACTTACAACCGGTCAAAGGGGTAACACTGCCAGTCAGTGAGGTAATTTAAAACTCCAAATTATGGGGCTAAATTCAGGTGAGAGGGAATCTGGAAGTTTCCCTACCTTCTTTCTGAGGGGAATGTGCCTCCCTGAGGGGAGTTCCTTTTATTCTTGATGTGTAACTGAAGCAGGGTGGTGGTTGTTTTGTATGGTAAGCTTAAAGGAAAACAGAACATGTAAATAGGACACTGGTATTTTCGTAAACTCACCTGAGTTTTGCTGCATCAGGTAATTTGGGTTGTGCAAGGATCATTTATTTTAAAAGCAAAGTGAGTGCAAAGTCATCAAATGGTCTTAACAAATGAGAGTTATCTTTTTAATTAAATCCAAATAATTCAGTCAGTGGATTATCTTTGAATACGTGTTAGAATAATGCTCTTGATGGAAGTTTCATGTGCTCTCTGGGGAAATGTATACCACGAACCTAAAGGGCTCTTTAAATTTACAGTAGCAATGAATCAAGGTCACAGGTCAAAGTCAAGCAGAAGTTCAACTAATGCACAATACTTAAATAATTTGAGGGTTAATCCTTGGCCCCATTTTTTGTCTCTAGAACAATAGACCTTTCACAAACAAGACTCCAGTGACCTCCTTTGGGGTCACTGAAACGCGTAAGCCAACTGTTACAGTTAGACCCTCTTTCTAACAGCATTCCCATACAGATTTGTCAGAGACATTCAGTCTATAACAAATATAGTACAGAGAAACACAGACCTGGAACTGTCTTCTGTTTCATTATAAATATATCTGAATGGCTTGGACCTCTGACCCACTCCCTGAACCCTCCCACTCTCCTCTCCTTCTTTTTTTTTTTACTCCTTTTGTTTGCTTTGCCTCCTCAGCATGCTTTTCTTTTATTTTTGTGGCTATACAACCTCCACTTCCTCAGAATACATTCTTCTGTTAACAGTTCCCCTGCATTTCTTACCCTTATGGTGTTACCACCTCACACAACAGCATGTGCCAACAAAACTAAATGCCCTGTGTTATGCTGCCCAGGAACACAGTGCCTTTCCCAAGCATCAAGCCTACAGAGTCAAGCCTACATTACTCTTGGAAGCACATTAAGACGTTCCAGCTTCAACCAGGCCCAGTCTAAAACCCTGGAGAACTGTTGCCAGTCAGTGTGAACAATACTGAGCTAGAGGAACCAATGGCCTGACTCGGTATAAAGAAGCTTCCTAAATTCCTAAGGCATTTTCTGCAGAACATCACCCAGTCTACTAAGATGTATGCACTGTGGACAAATCAGTACCTTGCAGACCCAACCAGTAAAACTGTGTCCTAGAGCAGTACTAGAGTGTGAATAGCCAATAAACTCCAGATTCTGCAAAATCTCACCCATGACCTGCTAAATCCCTTGGCTCCTCAAGGTCTGCCTGATTCTATAAGGATCAATCCCTAGTCTTCCTTACTCTTGATCCACTACTGGGTCAATATAGGGGGTAGGGATGGAAGGCTCTCTCCATTTTGGCTCCTTCAGTTTCTCATTTCTCCAATATTCAATGCTCCACAATTCTGCAGCAATTTGAAAAAATAATAATTTAAAAGCTCATGAAAATTCTTCAGCATTTTAGTTCATTTTCTCCTAATGAACACATTTCTCTGTGCAGTTTAATGCATTTGTATGTTATTCTCCCTCATGTAAAAATTTTTGAAAATGTTTCATCAGAGAACTGCATACAACATCCAGATAAGTGCAACGTCTGAAAGTTGGCTTTGGTTCTCATATAGTTTCAGGAAATGCATATCTGATCAATTTGCCTTTAAAAGTGAACTGAATCAAATTTCTCCCCCACCCCTAGAGGGAGAAGCCATTTAAAAAATCTGAAGTTAGTAGCCCTGGTGGATGGTCGTGTTTCATGTTTGAAGGTTAAATCAGATGGTCTCTCCCCTGGTATGTTCCAAATTTATGAATGTTTAATAATTTCATACCACAGTAGATCCAGGGCACTAATTTTCTAAACTGAACAATTTGGCCTCATGAGAAACCCATTTGTCTATGTAATGGGCATCACTTAGTCAAATAGAAACAGAGAATGCTGTCTTATATCTCTTACATCATATATCCCTCTAGCTGAGTTTTGCCTACACCAGCTGGCAGTGGCATTCAGGAGTTCCAGACAGGGGTCTTTGTGAGCCCTACCTGGAAATGCCAGGGTTTGAACTTTGGCTGCGTACATTGAAAGAAAATGAGAATCCTGGGAACTGTAGTTTGTTAAGGTTAACTATAGTTCCCAGGATTCTTTTGTGGGGGGAATAATGTGCTTTAATTGTATGGTTTGTACACAGTGCTGGTTTGGCGAGCCTGCATGATTGTCACCTTTTCCATACTGGGGGATTCAGAAGTAACCCAAGTTTACAAGGGTGTTAAAAACCAGTGAGAAAAAGATTGCAAGCAAACAAACAAACATAACATGTACATATTTTAAGGTGATCACAAACTATAAGCCAAATACTGAGTGAACTACATTGGAGGTAGAATCTACAGTTGACACCCTACATACTGGCAGTGCTGGTTGAGTTCTATATGCTAACATGGATCATATAGGCTTCTATGGAGAAGATGATCTGCAGTACAAGATGAACTGGCAAAGCAAGTGAATGGGGTTTTACGTATCTGGAAGTAACTAACCTATGGACTGAGCCCTGGCAACTATTTCACTGCTATCAATCTATCTAGCATTGTCACGGGCAGAGATGCATTGCATGGTTTCTGTGCTGCCACTTAGTAGTCCGTTTCCCCCCCCCCCCGCCTCACCGGATGCTTAGAATTCCATATATTTGGGGGGATAAAACTTTCAATAGTCCCATTGACATCAGAGTATGTCAATAATTCAGTGTATTAGTTGGATGCAAATACTGCACAATAAGATTTGGCGGGGGGTGGGGAGAGAACTGTAATTGGGAATGCCAGAGCAAATGGGGCTCTATCTTTTGACTGAGCCCATTGTTGAACTCCAGGCTGAACCTCCGACCTCTTACTTTGGAGGGACACAATAGGCTTTGATATGAGATGGTGGGAAACGGACTTAGAGGCTCATTTCACATTCAGCTGCAATTCATCAGCTTGGCTGGGACTTCTAGCAGCTTTAATGACCACTGCAATTGATGGTTAAATCAATTTGTGACGGTGACAGCATGGCTGGCCTCTAGACTGTAACAATCCGGGATTACAACTGGCAGAAAGGACCCTGTTATTCAGATGTGCGTGGTTTCTCCTCAGCTCTGAGTGGGAAGAACAGTGGGACAAAGTCTCTCACAAAATGAGGTCTGTGGAATGTACACATTCACTACAGTTGACTACACATTGCCACTGACTCTTTGTGAAATGATGGAGAGCAGGGTTGGGTATTTTTAAGAGCATTGTTAAAAGTAAAAATATACAGTGTAGCACAAAAGGATCTGATATTTAGCCATATCCTTTGGGAGGTTGGCAAAGCAGAAGAAAAAAATCATTCTGGGCCGAGTGGGTGGTCCCTCTCTCCCTCTACTCTTCAGCCCCCTCCTTCTCCCCCAATAAGTATGAGGATTATAATAAAATAGAGCAGGGGGGAAGGGGAATCAACAGAAAGCAAATGAAAAACAAATATTCTTCTTTCACAGAGCTGCCAGGACAAGGAAGAATTGCTCCCTCTCCTGTTCCTAGAGAAAAGCACAATTTTTAAAGTCACATGCCAATTAATTGTCTGTTACATTATTATGATTATTAGTTTACAATAACAATGAAAGCAGTCACATTGTGTTACAAATAAAGTGTGGCATTGTGCACACAGCAAGTCCAAGATGTGATGCTAATTAAAAATCAAATTATGTGTTCTGAAAATCTTTACTTTCTTTAGGCTGCAATCCTAGACATGCTCAAAAGGTAAAGGTACCCCTGACCGTTAGGTCCAGTCGCAGACGACTCTGGGGTTGCGGCGCTCATCTCGCTGTATAAGCTGAGGGAGCCGGCGTTTATCCGCAGACAGCTTTTGGGTCACGTGGCCAGCATGACTAAGCCGCTTCTGGCGAACCAGACCAGCGCACGTCAACCCCGTTTACCTTCCCGCCAAAGCAGTACCTATTTATCTACTTGCACTTGATGTGCTTTTGAACAGCTAGGTGGGCAGGAGCTGAACAACAGGAGCTCACCCTGTCTTGGGGATTCGAACCGCCAACCTTCCGATCGGCAAGCCCTAGGTTCTGTGGTTTAGACCACAGAGCCACCTGCGTCCTGGGAGTAAATCACATTGGACTTATTCTTGTGGAAGATTGTACTATTAACATATTCAGACCCATGGAGTACAAAGAGTACTAATGAATACAAAGTCATGTTATGATAAGGAGCAGAAAATTATTGTTACTATTTTAAAGTTTATGGCAGAATAGTTGACAAGCCAGTGTCTGTGTATGAACTATCTTCCTTAGGTGCTCTCTGTAGTCTGCATAGGGGAACTGCTAACTCATTGGGTTAGATCCCAACTTATATCACAATCCTATGAATGTCTATCCAAAAGTAAGTCCCACAGAGTTCATTGATGCTTCCTCTGAAGAAAGTCCATGTATAATTGCAGCCACAGCCATGCATCAAGTAGATTAGGGATAGTTGAAATCATACCTGCCAGACTACAGCTTCCATCTTCATTGGCCATGTTGGTTTGGCACTGTCAGCATTTGAAGAGCTCCGCATTAGAGTAGATCCACTGAAATGACTTTTAATGTATTTTAATGGGTATGTTCTAAGCATGGCTAAGGCTGGTCTCAACTCATTATTTTGGAAATTGGAGCCAATTTGTATATTATATATTTTTCCAGGGAAATGTTTCTGCCCCACATCAAGAGCTAAAGAGGAACCACATATTATCCCCCAGGGAGCAGGATTTGATCCAGGAATCAACAGTTGCTGGTTCCTGTTTTGAATGTTATAAAGTAGGGGGGAAGGTAAAGGAGCACTGGTCAGTTAAGTCCAGTCAAAGGTGACCTTTTAATATTCTGTAAACCTCTTTGAGATTTTTCTTAAAAATGTAAAGTGGTATAGAAATAAGAAGAAAAAGAAGAAGAAGAAGAAGAAGAAGAAGAAGAAGAAGAAGAAGAATATCGGATGCAGTGCTCATCTTACTTCAGGCAAAGAGAGTTGGCGTTTGTCCACAGACAGCTTTCCAGGTCATGTGGCCAGCATGACTAAACCGCTTCTGGCGCAACAGGACATCGTGACGAGTGCCAGAGCGCATGAAAATGCCGTTTACCTTCCTGCCACTGCGGTAACTATTTATCTACTTGCACTGGTATGCTTTCAAAGTGGTAGGTTGGCAGAAGCTGGGACAGAGCAATGGGGGCTCACCCCGTTGCACAGATTTGAACCCCCAAACTTCCAATTGGAAAGTCAAGAGGCTCAGTGCCACCTGCTCCCACAAATTACCTTGAATGTTATATATGCCCAACACATGTGCTCTCATAACAACAAAGTAAGGTGCTTTCTTTTTATCATTTACAATACTGTTTTATTTATTTTATAGTACAGTACATTGATTACTGCTTTCATTTTATGGATCAATGGTCTTGTTAGATAGTAAAATTCATGTTAAATTGCTGTTTTATGGGTTGTTTTTAAAAGTCTGGAACGGATTAATACATTTTGCATTACTTTCTATGAGAAAGTGCGCCTTGGTTTTGGAACGCTTTGGTTTTGGAACAGACTTCCAGAACGGATTAAGTTTGAGAACCAATGTACCACTGTATATAGAAATGAGCAAACCAGTGATATTTTAGGGAGCAGGCTATCAGGCGGGGCCCAGTAATTGCATCATAGGAGCCTACACAACACAAAACACTGTTGCTGTATGCAGGTTTTATTTTATTTGTTTTTTATCTTATATTTTGGAAATTATACATCCAGTTTTTTGGGGGGGAGGCCAAGAGAGTGGGGCCCTAAGCTATAGCTTGTTTAGTAAATCCGGCACTACCTGCAGCATACATTTGTGCCACCACAATGAAAAACAGGCAAGCCAACAAGAGGGACCAAAGATGCTGTCAGGAAGGAAGTTGGGCAGAGACAACCCACTCTAGGCACCATGCTCTTTGGTTAGAACAACCCTTCATGCTTGCTCTTGTTTCTTGCTGCAGCTTTGGTGGTGGTAACAGACAGGGCTCAGAGGCACTGGAAGGGCTTCACAGAGACTAAGGGCAGCATGCCACCTCTGGATTGCCCACGTGTGATTTAAAACATATATTGGCTAGCATTCCACAAGCAACTTTAGATGCATGCAGCATGCAACAGTTGGGCACGCTCAGTGAGTTTTTTGTTTGTTTGTTTGTTTTACTTTTATACTTTGCATAGCAGGCGCTGCATGCTGTATCACAAGCTCCTTTTTTCAAACACTGCTCAGTGTCAAATGGAGTTTGCCAAATGGTGTTGGGAAAAGGGGCCTGTCTGAGAAATACAGGTTCAGTGTCTAGAATTAAGTCGGCCATCTTTTGATCCCAGCCAGAAGGTGGCTGCTAATCCCTAAATCAGTAATAAAAATAACCTGCACTTCCCTCATTCACAAATAGTTCCTCAGCTTATAGATCCTCAGAGCTGTAAGTTCAATACCGAGAAACCGTTGTGTGTTTAAATGATAAGCACTGGGGATTGTGAACTGGGGTGAAGTGGAAGAGAATGAATGTATGTATGCCACCAGTATTTTTTTGCTGCAAACATAAAGATATATAACTACTGCTATAGGGGTTGTAAATGTGTAAATATTACAAGTAACTAACCGTACGGTTAGTTTTATATGGTACATTATTATGCTTTTATGTTTGCAGTTCTTTATTCACACGTCTTTTTATAGCAGGCAAGAGAGAAAGAGGAGAGGACCCAAAGGAATGAAAATTAGAGGATTCAACTCATTGACCTATTAACACAAAAAACTTGAATCACATCATTAGGTGAAGCATGAGATTGGTAACAAATTCTGGCATATGCCACAAACGAAATCTCGCAAACAATATACCATCTAGTTCCTTGAAGGACACAAATCAGCCAACTGGTAGATGCGTTAATTTCTGAAGTTTTTCCTCAAATTGAAGATGTATCTTCAAAATGTAAAGAGCAAGGTAAGAACACACACACACACAAACATTTCCCCCCTTCCAATAATATGTCTAAGTGCTGAAGAAATATCTTTACTGTACTTGCAGGAAGAAAGATTTTAGCAGCAGGTTCAAACCTTGCAGGCAGATCATGAAAAGAAGGAGGTATGGGGAGCTACTTGGTTCCTGTGGCAACTTTGCTTGGTAAGTGAGAGAGAGGGGAAAGAACTGGAAGGGCAGGGGAGGCAGCTTCTGCACTTTCTGCTGAATAAGCATTTCTGAATTTTTCAGTAGCATGGAAAAATTCAGTTTTCATGGGGAAGCCCTTCCAGAAACTTATGAAATGGACCTTACCTGAAATAGCATTCAATTAATCTGTTAACAGCAAAAAGGTATGTGTTTGTGTGCAATGTGAAAAACTCTTGCTACTGCCAATCCTAGAGAGACAGGAAAATTGATAGATGGATTTTAAGGAATTGAGTACACAGCCCTTTAAAAAATATATCTTTACTTTTAAACATTTGGATGTTGAATTGTTTACACTCAAGATAAAAAAGACTACAATATATTTCAATGAATAGTTTGACAAGGGAAAATGCTGCAAGACTTTCATTACAGGTTATGTGTGTTTAACATAGTGGCAGGGGCACCACTATCCAGATTCTGTTCAATACAGCATTTGAGCCAAAGCTGAGGATGCTTGAACTCTAGTCTGTTTCAGTAAGCCTGGTTCAGTTCTAGACTACTTGGAGTACAGTAATAACAAGTTAAAGAAATGCCATTGAACTGAAAGAGCAGAGGGCCTCAAAGTCTTGAATAAGGAGACAGGGATTTCTCCCTGCAGAATGTGGCTCCACCACCTCTTAGTAAGCATGAAATATTTGCTAAGCATATCTTTATGGGAAATAATTATTGTCTGAATGTATATGAAGGAATGGGTGTGGGAGAGAGAGTGTATATATTAAGGGGAAAAGTTATAAACCAAAACATCTCTTTTGCACTATTCTTCTGCTGTCCTTTTGCCCACTGAAATCTTGGGAGTGTAAAATAAATAAATATTTGAAGTGATTAGCATTATCTAAACCAGATGTTCTGCTCTTTTAGGAGCTTATTGGGATAACATAAGATCCTGGCATTTAAATGCTGGCAACACTTTAGAAACTGTCACTTTCCAAGTGGTTTCACTGTTTTGATTTCTGTGGCCCAAATCTCGCATACAGTTACCTCACAACTGCCATGTGAATCAGCCTTCTGCTACTACTGCCCATGAAGAAATACCACATTCTAAGAAGTGGGACTCGGCAAAGTGGATGGCACAGTGAAGTCATTGCCCAGATGGATGTTCAGTTCAGCAAACAGTACACAGTGATTTAGTCCCCTCATCTGTACAACCTTTTCATGCGATTGAATGTGAGGAATGTCTGCTCATAATTTTGACCAGAATGGCTCTAAAGCCATCAGTAGGGAAGCTGTGAAAAAAGAATTGTTCCTTTGAAGCTGCTTTCTACCAGAAGACCACCAGAAGATAGAATCCTTTTTGGGCAATCTTTCTCATTATTCAGGATGATTAAATCTTTACATCAGTACTAGTCAACAGGATTAAGATACTTTTACACAAACTAATAGACCCAGACCAAGCTGGTTTTGTTCCCTGTTGAAACATCACTTAACCAACCAGAAAACTTTAAAACATAATCAAAAATAGTAAATGGGCAGTCATTGGCAGTCATGGCCTTGGACATCCTCAAGGCCTTTGGCTGCCTGGAATGAGAGTACTTGCTGGCATTCCTATCTAAAATGCAATTTGGCTCCAAATTCATATAAATTTCAAATAGATCTACTCCAAAGTTTATGGAACAGTAAGAATAAACAGTATAGATTCATCCCTGGTTGCGATTTAGTGGAGGAAAAAGCAAGGCTATCTGCTCTGTCTATCAGTTATTTGACTTTTATAACAAAAATACACCAGTATCAGACCAAGAAATACAAACTAGGCTAGGAAACTTACAAATCCCTTAGCTGCTACTCCACCAAATCCACACTTGTAATATCTACAGCAGGACAAGGCCCAGGAATAACATCCACAATCTATAAAATTCTAGTCAGTGCAACAGTTGATTCACCTGACCCTATTAAACATTGATGGGAATGTTATTTTGGCTATGAACTTGACCGAGGTCAATGGAATAGACAAAAAGAGCCCCTTTAAGTCTTATTTTGGTGAGCAATCGAGAATAAACCCTAAAATGCATATATAGGTGGTACCTAACCCCTAGCAAGCTGGTGATGATCCGTTGTGGTGCCTCACCACATTGCTGGAGGAGCTGCCCCACACCCAGTACATATCTCTACATGTGGTGGAAATGTACAACAATCCAGAATTTCTGGAATTTGATATTCCAAAAAATTAATAAAATAACAAAACAACAATTGGAAGTCATAACAGAATTAGCTTTGTTAAATATATTTAATATATTCAAAGACAACAATCTGGATTTACATAATAAATGATAATTAAGCCTTTTATTACAAGTGTTGAGGTGTTTCATAACCAGACAATGGACAGACCTTTTTGGCACAACCATAGACAGTTTGGGAAACAGACCTCCTTGAGAGATTAACAAATAAACTACGGTTAACTTGTGCTCAGATAAAGAAAGTTGGCTTTACCCCGGTGTGGTTTAATTTCATAACATATGCCAGTATTCTATAAAATGAACAATCTCCTCCACCAGCATTTGTCTCAATCTGTTTCTCCATACATGTGAGTTAGGAGAGGCTGTGCATGATCAGGACCATAGCCTGGGTACAGTGGTGGGCTGGATGAGGGCCAATAAGCTTGAACCCTGGTAAAATGGAGTCACTGTGGTTGGTAGTTCCCATGCCTGGGAGATTAACAAGAGAGACTGACACATCTAGTTGATCTAGATCTAGTTGATCTAGATCTAGTTGAGATTCCTGCATTGCAATAGGTTGCACCAGATGACTTGGGGTACCTTCCAAGTCTACAATTCTATGATCCAATACCTTACCAAAGAAGGCATTTGACAACCAGGGAACCTCCACTGAAAAGGCCCTGTCATGGGTGACCACCAACCAGGCATCCCCCAGTGGCAACACCAACGACAGGTCATCCCTTGCTGATTGTAGGGCCCAAGATTTAGAGACAGTTAAAATGCATATTTATAAAAACAGGGGAGCATTTAAAGATGTGATTCCTCCCGCCTGCAGTATGAAGTGGTACAGTCCATTTTATCATCTCAGCCTCTCTTCATTCCGCAGAATGTGTACACCAGATTTCATAGTGTGCCACATCTACAATCTTACATGTCAGTGATGCTTACTCTTGAGTAGATATTTCTAGGATTGCACTTGTAATAGACCCATTTCAAATATTATCTTGTGACTTGAAATGTCCAGCTGGGGGAAGATTTAGGGGGAGAAATCTGTTCATATATTGCTTTAAAAGAAATCTGTTCATATATAAAGCTACAGGCTATTCAGTGATTAGTCAGATTTGGGATCATATAGAATATATGGCATAAGGTCATAACCTAGGTAGGAACCTTTGTAATAAAAAGCAGTGATTACTTTTTAATATCTTCAAAGGATTCCATTTTTGCTGCTGTATGTGAGTACGTCTGCAAAAAGGGGGAGAATGAAAAACATATATACTGACTGGCATTGGTTGCCATGGCAGCCAGCTGAAGTACAAGGAGAAGTGGAGAATCTGACTTCTTTGGTAAAGTAATGAATTTAGCATCTACTGGGACAGAAATGGATTTTCTGTCACAGCCTGTAAATCACCGACAGGAAACTCACATACTGTAGATCTTTGGGAATGCTTTAAATCCGCTTCTGATGTAAGAAAAATGTATCAAAAATTATCTCCTGGGGTTGTGTCCTCTCATTCTCTCTCTCTCTCTCTCTCTCTCTCTCTCTCTCTCTCTCACCACATCAACAATCTTTCAAAATTTAATGAAGTGGGTATTTACTGCTGGATAAAGAAGAGAGAAGAGGTTTCAACATGTCTGTAGAATATGTGAAGATGAGATGCATTGCCCTAGCCTTGGAGAATAAGGAAAGGTAGCTCTGATGGATGAAGGAAAATATATGCAGCGGGGGGGGGGGGTGTCTCAGCCAGTCTGGGTCTCCTAACCATCAACATAAGTTGATGCTCCATGGCTGTAAGATGAGAAAGCATAGAGGTGGGAGTTGAGAAATGAGACACAGAGTGACTTGTGGGGAAGTGATATGCATGCATGTGTCAATCAGCCTTAAGATTTGCTGCATTGGCAAATAAGCATATAGGACAAGTATGCGTAGAGCTTCACAAACAGGCTAGGGGACTTTCGCATCAGCCCTTTCCACCATAAAAAGATGTTTTAGAAGTTTTCAAAGAGTCCTATTCCCATCGGTTCACACCTGAGTTCTATCAGTTGTTGGGTGTATGAAGGGGTTGCCCCAACCATCACCATACCATGTCTGCTGGCCATGGCCCCTGGCCAATGTATGAGAAGGTTCAGTCTAAAGGGGCAGCTTTTATATGTGTAGGGCAGGGGTCAGCAAACTTTTTCAACAGGGAGCTGGTCCACCGTTCCTCAAACCTTGGGGGGGGGGGCAGACTATATTTTGAAGGGGGAAAATGAACGAATTCCTATGCCCCACAAATAACCCAGAGATGCATTTTAAATAAAAAGACACATTCTACTCATGTAAAAACACCAGGCAGGCCCCACAAATAACCCAGAGATGCATTTTAAGTAAAAGGACACATTCTACTCATGTAAAAACACACTGATTCCTGGACTGTCCACCGGGAATTAGGATCCGGACACCGAGAATTAGGATCCGGCCCCCGGGCCTTAGTTTGCCTACCCATGGTGTAGGGTTTCCAACATGGGGACAGGAACCCCAGACAATCAAATGTCCTATCCCATGAATGAAGCTACACCCATCAGACTGGCACTGATCATACAATGGCTGGTGTGCATGACATGAAGGGTGCAGGGTTATCCCTGATTGTTCCTGCTGGCCCATTCACTTATTCAGTACCTACAAGTACCAAGCTCCTGAATAGGGCTCTGATAGGTAATAGATATGTTTCTGTGTAACTAAGAATTAAATAGAGGCTCAGTCCACAAAGGAACCACTTCTGCTTGGTTCAGTCCTACACCAAGTAATCCAAGCTTGTGCGTCTTTTCAACATAGAGAAGGACCATAATTCAATGGCAAAGCATCTGCCTTGGATGGAGAAGGTCCCAAGTTCAATCACCAGCGTCTCCAGATAGGGATGGGAGAGATTCCTGTCTAAAATCCTAGAGAGCCACAGTGGGTCAACGCAGATAATATTGAGCCCAATCAATCATTATAATGCTTCCTATATTCCTATGTTACCTAACTGGTACCTTTCCACCTATATGACCACATTATTCACATGCACACCTCTCCCCTGTGTTGTAGAATTGTGCCGCATGGTAAAAGCTACCTCCCACATAGCTGGCTGCATGTGTGAAAGTGTCTCACTATCTTTGAAACAGAGGCAAGAATTGGAGTAGACAGCTGGGATCACTAACTTCAAAGTGTACTTTAAGACACCTGGATAGGAGACAGAAATATCAATTATTTCTGAAAACGAATCATATACTTGCAGAGGAGTTTCCAGGTAATTTTGCAATTCTGAGCTAAACTGCTTCCGTAAGGGTTTGAAGGGATTTTTTAAAGCCAGACTTCCTCAAAAAGGTTAGCCTCCAGTTTTCTTTATAGGCAAAAAAAACCCCAAACTTGATTCCAGGAATAATTCCTTCTGCAAAAGCTAGCAAGAGCTTGGTATATTTTATGCCTCAGTGGAAAATATCTTGGTTTTGCCTGAAAATGATTTGATGATATAACCAGCCTATTATTTCAAATATCACTCCTGCTGTGGAGATATAGGGCCTATCTGCAAAGCAAACAATGAATAACTTTGGTTTATATGACATTTTAAAATGATAAAGGGGGTAGAAATAAAGCTTTGTTCTCTCCTAGTACCAGGAAAAGCTGTATCGTAAACATACTCAGAATAAGAAAAGGCCATCACGAGTTTGCATCCTTCATATAACAGGCATTTAGCATAATTTGCATAAATTGTAATTGAGCATTACAGATAGGAAGTCATGCTTTTAGCAAAGCCACATATTGCTTATTTATCTGATGTGTCTTGTTCGGATGGAATGTTGTTTTAAAAGCATTGGATCCAACACACTGCAAAATCGATAAGTCCATTTATTCCAGCTCAGTCCTCCAGCCAATGGGAGTGGAGACCAAAGAACAACTTGAATGATAAAACTCCAATATTCTAAATCCTCAGGCGATGCTTATGCCACAGTTAAATCTATTTAAATCTCCTTACTTGTTCCATATGCCTATGCCACAATAAATTTGTTGGAAATTGTTTGATTTTGACTTCTAGATTTTAAGCTGTTCAGTTATACTTTTGTTTTATGTCACTGTTTCAGGCTTTTCAAGCAGGTAAGCTTAAAAAAAAACCCTTTAAAAAATAAAAAGCAGCTTTTTCAAAAGCCCATGGAATACCTAAAAAGACTGCAGACTGAAGAGCCTTGTAAAATGCTGTGTTTTGTACTTAAACCTGAATCCTAAGTAGCTTTGAGACATCTTTTTTGTGAAAACTAATGAATAAATCTAACTAATTAATTATAATACTAGTTACCTGTAAAATATTTACATTTATGGTCTGGATTATGTTTGTCCACCAACGTCTGCCAGACCCAGCCTATAGACTGTCCAACTCTACCTATCCACTCATGCACAGGAATGTCTGTTTTTATCTATACACACGGGGACACCTTTCTGGTTAAAAGAGTTCAACCATATCTAACTGAATCAAAATAGTTCTATGTGGTATGCCTGACATATTGGAATGCACATTTTTGTAGCCAGCTGAGGCATAATTAGCAGCGCCACCCTATTCGTTTTTACTCAGAAGTAAATCCCACTTCATTCAGTGGAGCTTACTCTCAGCATTTCAGTTTAAATCAAATCAATGAACCGAGGTGTGCTGTGGTGTTCTCTGTCTCTTTTTCAGTACTTTTCCGAGCACAATTCAAAGTGTTGGTGCTGACCTTTAGAGCCCTAAAAGGCCTCTGCCCAGTATACCTGAAGGAGCATCTCCACGCCCATCGTTCAGCCCGGACACTGAGGTCCAGCACCAAGGGTCTTCTGGCAGTTCCCTCACTGCGAGAAGTGAGGTTACAGGGAACCAGGCAGAGGGCCTTCTCATTAGTGGCACCCACCCTGTGGAACGCCCTCCCATCAGATGTCAAGGAAATAAACAACTATCTGACTTTTAGAAGACATCTGAAGTTTTTAATGTTTGAAGTTTTACTTCACTTTGCTGTCGTCACCTCACAGTGCAATCCTGACGGAACAAGTCTGGCCAATAAGGTCCTACCTGTGACAGTCTTCATCAATATGTGAAAAGATAGAGCATAATATCGTAATAATACTTTCTTCATGAGATTGATCAACTGAAATTAATTGAAACTGTGTTATAAGTATTCACTTCCCTATTATACTAGTTGGTTTCTACTACATCCAAGTAAATCATCCCACCTACGTTTACAATTTAAAAGGTGACAAACATTTATATTTGTGCTGCAAGCATTTGTGATCATGCGGTTATAAATTAGGCTGTACCTTTACTAGGTGTGTATTGATTTTGTTGCTGTTGCTTTGGCAACCTTCTTTACTATAAACTGCAACTATCCAAACATTATTTGCAACTGTAACTTTATCTTTAACTGTATTCAAGCTTTAAAGTGCATTTCATCTCAAACAGATCTTGAAAAAATGATGGCTATTTCATTCCTATTCCAATGATCAAAACAGAATAAATATCTTTGCTTGCACTTTGTCTCTCACTGTTATCTTTGGCTTATACTAAGGCGAAAATCCAGTTCATCGTGAGATGGGAAAGAGGGGGAAGATGGGGGAAGCGGGTAACAAAACCTAAAACTATGAGAAGTCTAAATTTTTAAATACTGCTTCTAACATTAAGAGGCAACAAAATCCCAAACAGCAACATTCCCATTGCATTAGTACTGCCTGAAGGGTAACTGAGTTTTCTTGCCTTCCAGGCACGAATAATATACCAGACTCCAAATCACAACGTGTTGTTTTCTCTTTCCTATTTCTGTCATAGGAAATAAAGAACTTCAGCATTTTCCCTGCACTAGAAGTCATATAAATAATTTCACAGATTTAGTTTTGTATCTGCTACAAAGAAAAAAGTAAAACATCCTGCATATTTGCAAGCAAATTGTGCAAAAATGTAAATACATGCATCAGTTTTAAACTCTGCATTAAGCAGGGACTATATAGATCTTATATATGAAAATGGGGGAAACGGTGGTCCCACACTGTACATAATTCCTTCCCTCAGCTTCAGAGACTATAAATGTTTATGCAGTCATTGGGAGCTATTGTCATTGCCCCCGGTCTACCATAAATTGAAGTCTCTTAGTGAATCAGTACATGCATGTGCCCAGTCCAACAATGTTATCTCCACACTGGCTTCTAACAAAAGAAATGTTTGCACAGTTCTGTTTGCATGCCCAAGATCCAAACCAAAATGGGATCCTTACATGAGAAACAGCTACCATGCACAGCTGGCCACCAGGAGTCAGATAAACTTCATTATTTCACATCCTATCAAGCAAATCCCACCGTAAGATTCTCCAGCTGCTAGACCAGAACTGGGCTACGCTCAGGATCTTATACTGGGTTTATGCCTCAGTATAAGATAGGGAATGTTTTGTTCTCTTTCTGCTATTTTATTTCAGTTAACCCATATTACTAAAACAACGAGAGAATATGACACTTTTTTCATTTATAGATGCTTATTAACCTTTGTGTGAAATGATAGGCCCTCCTGATATACTTTTGACTTAGGTTTTGCATAACGAGATCAAAAGATTGCTTGCTCCTTTGGGACATTATGGCCCTCCAGTTATATTTTAATAGGCTTCCTTCCAGTGTCTGTAGCATGTCTCATGCCTATTTATAATAATCACTTTATAAGGGAGTTTATGAATGGAGATATTTTGATGTCAGTAAGTTTCCTATCTTATCCAGCTATGTTAGCAGGGGGTTTTGTGCAAAGGGACAAAATAAAGTAACTGACTTATAAAACCAGAATACATTTTTGTAAGTCTGTTTGTTCCAAAGGAACAAAAGTGCTTAGTTTTTGAGCTAGTGGTACATAGATTGATATATTTCTAGTCCATGTCAGTTTAAATGTGTTCAATCAAAACTCTATTCCATCCAGTTTCTGTAAGAACAACAAATGCATTTCAGTTGTAAGCCTTTCCCCGTAAAATAGCATGCACTTCTCCCAACTCCCCAAATGTGGCCAGTAAGCATTTTTCTGTAGTTACCAAAGCTCAGGTCTTGCCACAGAAGGTAAATCTGCACTACAAACCTATGGCGTTTGCAACTTTAACTGTTATGGTTTCCCTCAAAGAATCTTGGGACTCAGCTACATTCATAAAGATAAAGCGCTTTATATGTGTTATAATACTGTGGCACCAGATGGCGCTGTGGAGTCCCGTTTTTCGGCCAACGGGATTTCCCTGTAAGAAGTTTACAACTGAATTGCTTCTTTGATGTGTCTAGATCCAGCCTTGGTGTGGTTGTAAGAATTCTCTGTTAAGGATTCCCAAGCCCCCCTTTACAGAAGTACAGCTCCCGGGGTTCCTACAGGAGCTGAACATGCACATCTAACTTCAAAGCTGTCCTGCAGATGAGTCTAAAGGAGAAACAATGTGCACTGAATTATTTTCAACCATCTGCCTATTGGTCTTCCATGTTTCCTTCCAAGATCCTGGTGACTTATGGGTTCATTTTCCTCCTGTAGAACCCTTTGCACCCCATAGCTCCCTCAATAGTTCCTTGCTATACTCCATCTCATTCCCATACGGCTTTTCTTTGTCATAGATCCCTTTTCCAGAAGTGTTATGATTAGCAGCTAAAATTGTGACAGTGTGATATGGGGATGGGGGTGTGGCATCCACAGATAGGCCTAAGGGATATTTCCATTCCAGCAGATGTTTACTTTGAAATAAAAACATTTGGATGAGAAATAATAGCATAATAGTTTCCTTTCCCAAATATCACCATGCAGCTATGAGAAGCTGAGGATCAGCTTGCAGTGGATGACATAAGAGATAAAAGATATCTAGAAGGTGGAATTGTGGGCCTGTAGGGGATCCAGCAAAGCAAGGCCATGGGAAGCCATTCGTGGAGTAGTGAGCAGAAGCTGGTGGCAAGTGCAATAAGAAGACTGGCCAGCCCTGGGATTTACAGGAGTAAATAGGAAGAGCTTGGATCATTAGGATCTCTGATGAAGGTTTTGCTCAGGGATCTGTGTCTGTCCACAACATAAGATCCTGCTCGATCGGGTCAGTGGCCCATCTAGTGGCTGGCCTGCTGCCTATGGGAAGCCAAAGAGAAGGACCTGTTCATAACTGTGGGTGGCGCGGTGGTCTAAACCACTGAGCCTCTTGGGCTTTCCAATTGGAAGGTTGGCGGTTTGAATTCCCATGACGGGGTGAACTCCCATTGCTCTGTCCCAGCTCCTGACAACCTAGCAGTTCGAAAGCATGCCAGTGCAAGTAGATAAATAGGCACCGCTGCGATGGGAAGGTAAACAACATTTTCTTGCGCTCTGGTTCCTTTCACAGCATTCCATTGCACCAGAAGCAGTTTAGTCATGCTGACCACATGACCCGGAAAGCTATCTGTGGACAAACACCGGCTCCCCCAGCCTGAAAGCAAGATGAGTGCCGCAACCCCATAGTCACCTTTGACTGGACTTAACCATCCAAGGGTCCTTTACCTTTACCTTACCTCCTTTGTGATTCTCAACAACTGTTTTTAAAAGTCCCACATGTTCTTACTTTGGATTCTGGGTTGAGTCCCTCGAAGAGAACACAATGAAATGCCAGGAACGAGGTTTCATAGAGAGATACAGCAACATCTTAGCATGCTAGATCTCAGTGACAGTTCTTATCTCATAGAAAAAGGCATGTTTGTGTTAGACTCCTAATGAGACTGGGCCTTTATTTTATACAAGTGGCTGAAATGCCATTGGGAATTTCAGCTGTGCTTGATATTCTTCGGCTGCTCAGCAATACATCAGTGGAAAGGCCCAAACTTCAAATCTGTCTTGATCACATCTCTCCATGAATCTAAATCAAACAAATAAAAGATGAGAACGTTAAGTATAGCCTTCCAGATGCTGGGAAATGTGTAAGCATGAATGTTTTATATGTGCCTCAACAAAACCCAGGGAGTTTCTACATGGCAAGAGAGCAGGTTAATATGGGCAGGATCACATAACAACTTTTCTGGTTTTTGTAGGAAAGAGGGACTATGAAGGGGGATTTTAGAGGCTTCCTTCATCCCGCAGGGCTCATTAGATTTCCTTTTGCATTTCACACTTGCTGAATAACTGCCTCACTCTGGGCCTAGGGCAAAACGGATAGGGATCTGATAGTGCACAAATGTGGCATGTATATATGTATATAAACATGCATTCATTGTGACAAAGAGAAAAAACTCACATCCTTCCACATTTGTGTGGATTTTTCCCCTAAAAATGCAGTTATATTTCTTCCAATAAACAAATGTGAAATCAAAAAGGCTTGCCGAGAATGCTATAATTAGGTCTACTGCAAAATGACAGCCTGAGGGGATGCAGCAGCACATTACAGCCCACCGTTCTCAACCTCCCAAGCATTTTTCAATAATCAGCCACAGATATCGGGAAACATACAGAGAGCTATATTACAGAAAGTAAAATATATCCCCCTGCTCCATAGCAGCACATAGAATTCTGAAGGTATATAGGGTTAAGACAGCTGATTTGTTATTTTATTTTTTGTTGTTGTTGAAATCAACAGAAAGCTAAATGTTTCTCCTTTTCCCTGGATTTGTTTGTGGTCCAGCAAGCATTAGAAAATAGAAACCATGGCTACTTAAATTTCAACACGTTGCCAGTATACTTGAGGACCTCAGAAGCAACCTATCTAGATTAATAGCAGTTTCTCTGCTGGTTGGCAAAAAGAATGGAGAGATGCTGATAATAACTTCAGGTTGTGCGTGTGTGTGCCTTATGTACAGTTTGTACTTGAGAAGCAAAGGGGAGGAAATAGATGGCTGGGGGGAAAGAGAATTTGATGACATTATTTCTTATTTGTTTTATGGCTTTTCTGGAAATGCTTCTGATCTTATGGTATGAATATAATTAAAATGCAAAACCAAGCAAAGACTTAGTAAAGAGAAGCATATTTTACATCGTGGCACATTTAGCATTCTGCAGGCATCATGGCACCTCCCATACAGCCCCTTAGCCAGCAGATCTTCAGTATATAATTACACCCTTAATCTCAAGAAAAGCATACTATATCCATGGTGATGGGATATATTATGTCAAAGGTGCTTTCTGCATTTAGCTCCTGAACTGAAACAACACCTTTCTTAATACTGTATTTACTCATCTGTTAACAATCAGTTTTCTGGATTCAAATTAATGGTGTTTTCAGTGGCCCAGCAGACTTCTTTTTCTAGCAAATTGGCAACATTCAACCTGACAGTAAAGCCTGCAGCACATCATCATGAGAAGAGATAAGCTTGGGTTGATTTTTGCCTAATAAAAACTGATGGGAGCATTCCACAGTGCAAAGCTTATAAGATTAAGGAGGGCAAAAGTCTCTTAGGCTCATGACCGCTGTCACAATGCAATAGTGTCACCCATTACAATCAAGCCCGTTGACTACCAGCATGAAGCCTATCACAGCATACAGAAAGTTATCTTGAGCTTCATTGTGCTATCCTGAACTTCACTAATTAGCTGTGCTCATTAAAACAATCAATTTGAGGATATGGAATGGAAACACAAATCAAGAGCTTCAGATTTGACGAGCTGGGACTCGAACCCTTGAAGGTCTAACACCCCTAGTGGTGAGCTACAATGCAAGAATATAGAGGAGAAGGGAAGGGATCAGTGTGACTATATTACAGTCTACCTCAGAAAACATCGTAGTGAGATTCTCTTGATGAGTGACCATAATAAATGATTGATGGAGCCCTATCCATTAGCCAGAGTTGAAGCAGCTGCAGTGAGCTTGCTTCCTGCTTCTCTGCCAGCACTTGTCTCCAGTTGCAAGATGCCCTCAGACTGGAGAGCAGAAGGGAAGCGCTAGAGGGAAAAGGGCTGCTTGGTTGGCTGCAGAATTTCTATCCAAGCAAGCCCACCAGCAAAGGAAGATCAGCCTGGCTTTAACTAGATAGAAAGGCTGGATATCTAAATGGACAAAAATGTAACAAAATATATTCTTTTCTTCTTTATAATTTTTATAGGCAATGCATTAGGGCAAGAGTTCATGTCTGGCTGAAGTGCTTCTTTAGAGCATACTTCCTTGCCCTTATAATTCGTCTAATCCAGCTATTTTTTAACCATTGTTGTGATAAAACACAGTATGCAACTTTGCATGCTGCACTGTGTTCAGCCACAAAAAAACGGTAGACACAAATGAAAAATGATAAGCAGGTGGTATCAGAGGTTAGAGGAGTCTAACTCCCTAGGTTAAAAGCACCCCCAACAATGGCAACCTTTCGGTACCAAAGAGTAAAAAAGTAAAAACAAAACTTTATAAGCCTACTTTTTAATTTCCTACACGTGGTGATAAAGGAGGCCAAATGGTTGTAACAGCCACCCTTAGAGAAATCCTCCTCGGGTGTGGAAGAGAATTTTAATGATTGGTCAAATGCTGAAGTTCTTCCCTTTGGACAGGTAAAGGGAATGCAAGCTTACTAGCTCTCCTAGACTTCTCACCTGCACTGATACCACTGACAATAACGTCCTTCTGGTTGGGATGGTAATTGGAAGCACCACACTCTGGGAGCTACAGTCTGACCTGGTAGGTCAGTTCCAGAAGGTGGTGCTGAGGTGCGTAACTATTTTGCCCCCTATGCTTAAATATGTGAAATGCTGCTGTTTTATTCTTCTGCTTTATGTGTTGTGTGTCTTATGTTTTACTTGCCATATGATTTCCCTTTAACATATGTGCACATGTGTACCCAAAGTTTCCGGACCATGAGAGACAGAACCGAGGAGTTTTAATATAAGAGTAAAAGTATTCAGCAGCCAACATGGGCATGAATGGTGGACAGTGGTCCTCCATTTGCACTTTGACTCTCCCTTGCCTGTAATAAATTCCTGGATTGAGGCCGCTGGGTTTACAAAATTCACAAAAAGATTGTATTTAGCCTACCAAAAAAAATCCCTAATTCATTAAAGCTGCACATGCACAAAATGTCTTGTTTAGGGATTTGAGCTACAACAGGAGTTTATAGAATGCTAGCAATAACTTGAGAGAGAATATTTCTGTTTGATACTTCTTAACGTCAGAGAAAACAGACACAGTGCCATTTATCATACAGAGGTAGAACAAATGTATGATTGAAAGCAGAATAAGTTGCTATCATTTCTGAATGTGTTCCACATTTCTACACTCCAGTGGAGTGCATGTTTGACAATTTACATTTGCTATGCCAGAACTGGAATTTTTCAAGGTAAATTAGGAGCAAGACAGGGATTCATATTTCAGGCTCTGCCATGTGAAAGCAGAAAATAAGTGTCTCCTGGGTGCCGATCATTTCCACCACTGCTGTTTGCAGTTTTACTGCTTTTCCTATCCAGCTGAGAAAATATTTTGCTGTGAAACATTTAGCTGAGGAATGCGGGAGCTGACGAGGATCGGGGACATCCTCTGTTGTGGGCTTTGCTAAACGGACTAAAGCTTCCAACAATTCAGGTGTCTTAGCAATAGCCAAAACAAACTGTTAACAAACACAAAGCATTGCGCAAAGTAGCTTTTTCAGTAGGCTGGCTATGATTGGATCACCTACAGTCACAATCCTTGGCTTGAACATGGCAACCAAAAGCTGCTACAATTGTCTGACAACCAAAGGCTGGAAGGACGGGTCTGCTCTCTTGAACCTACTCAGGAGACCAACAGGGATGCTAGCTTTTGCCAGAGAGTGCCCTTATTCTATTTCGCAACCTACCCTAGAGGAATTGTGCTCACACAGCTGAGTGCTGATTACCTCATATCTCAGCCTCTTATCAGGAGCTTCAGAAGATGTTGATGTGTTTGCTACACACAATGGGGGACATATTGTATAAGTGATATCATGAATGGGTTACGTTGGTGCCAAATGCCAATGATTGTCCCAGTGATGGGTACATCAGCATTTCAAATGTCAAAGTCAAACAAACAGGAGAGTTGTCTGGGAGTCAGAAAGCTGGAAGTCAACTGAAAATTGGAACCAAGGAACCTGGCTTCATGTTCCTGATGAGCTAAGCGTGCATTTTACAAATCATTAGCTCTTAGGAGAGAACTAAAAGATGATCTTTGGCAAAAGCAGGTTCCCCAACTAGTGTTGGTTAAGGTAATACAAACGCAGAATATTTCTGGAGGAAAATCAGCAAATGAAATGAAACATTGAAACTTGCCCCACCCATTGATTCCCCTGTGCAAACAATCCGTTAAGCTGCTCCCAGTTCTCCAGTCAGCTTTTTCTGGTCTTAGAGGGTCTGGGAGAGCAGCTTAAAAACCATGAAGTGGGGGCAATGCATTTGCATGGTACCAGTTGTCCCCTCTATGTTTATCCTCCACTGCCTGCTTTTTAGGAATGGGTGAATCTGTCAGGTTCAGTTCCTCATTTTTCCAATTTTAAATTCTGTTCTCCACATTTCAACATCAGCTTGATATTTCTTTTTCTTTTTTTAATTCCTCATAAGAAATCATCAGTGAATTTCTCCTGGAGTACAAGTTTGTATGCAATTTTGCCTAATATACACATTTACAAAGCAAAGTTTAATTTAATGTGTTTAATTTATTTTCACTAATATTCATTTTAATGCACACTTTACTCTAGTGTGTGTATTTTGGGGCACATTAATTGGCGGGCGAACTGCACTGTGGATTTCAAATGAGGGCTACATTTTGGTTTGGGTATTGTTGCAAAAGTGCAAGTTAGATCAGTTTGGCTTTAAATGTGAACAAAATCAAATTTATTCCTCATTCCCCACACTACCTTTAAGCTTATCCATAGCTTCTCCTTTGCAAAGTAGGATCAGGAAGACTCGGGATGAAAAGGAATTTGCTCCTTCCTTTCCTATTCCCCTTCAGCTGCTTTTCTTCTGCCCAGCTTCCACAATCCATGAGAATGGTGGAGAGGCTTTGAAGACTTACGGGGGGGGGGCTGCCTTTACCTAAGCCTTCCTTGCTTTCAACCTCCTCTTCCACACACTCCTTGAATTAAAAGTTCATTTTTCAGGAGGTTGGTTTTAGTTTTAGACACAAATCTAGTCTGATTTGGCCTAAAATGAAATAATGATTGTCAGGTCTTTACAAATGGTTTTAAAAACACATGCATCCACACAAAGATTGGAGGAAATGAAAACAGCACCAATCTTTATTTTTTTAAAAAAATCAGGAGATGATATTTCTGTTTATATTGGTGAAACTTGAGCTGGTTGGCCCTAAACATCTGAACTTTATTTAAGCTTTGTGATGGGGGGGGCACAATGCAGATGTGCATTCATTTAGCCAATATGGAGCAAGCAAAACACATGGTTAGAAATAGGTCACAAACTTGAAATGGAGCCTGAACTACATAATAATTCATTTTCACACTGCAGGCATTCTCGTTTGAAAGCTATGGGCCTTTTTTCTTTCTGTTTATTTGTTTAAGTCAATTTAATTCTGATGAAAGAAGTTTGACTGACAGGTTCAGAAATTGAGAAGCTTGGATGGATGAATTCAGCATGGATAACAGTTGTGCCCCTTTACTCTCGTTCACTGCAGCCCATGGGAGTAGCTCTCTATCCATTGTCTCTGTGGCCAGAGAGCTGGAGATTGTGGCAAAAGGGCTCACCTTAAAAATCCTGAATTTTACAGATTTCTTGTTGCACAACTCATCTAGTTTTTAGAGGAGAAAAACATCTCACAGTTTATGACAGAAAGCAATCTTTTTGTGAGGTTAAAAAAAACAAAGAATTCAAAGAAGAGGCAGAACCTCAAAATGGAACTGAATAATATTTCTTACCAAACAATAATATTTCTTTTAAAAACCAATAAAATGTCCACTATGTTTTAATTGATTACTATGGTTCACCTGTCAAGCAACATGTTGCCTTGGCAGGGGAACCTTACTGTTGTGTCCCAAAAGAACATTGGACATTTTATTGGTTTTATTAGGACTAGTATTATTTGACAATAATTTTTTTATTATTTAAAAAATTGATACTGAATATTGATACCATTTATAAACTCCGTGTTGCCTAAATGAATGCAAACCTGCATTTTTCCCACCACAACACTTAAATAAAATTCAGGGACAGCCAGCTCAAGTTTCACCAAAATACGTAAAACTATCATCTCCTAACATTCAAAAATACTCTATGAATTAAAAGTGAAGATGATAGATACTTTCCCCTATCTGTTTTATAATACAAAAAATCCTTAATAAAAACTAATTAAAAAACTCATTCAAATAATAATAACAAAAGGCTGAGCCTCTACTTTTGCTTCCTTTGATTTTTTAAAATCCTGCCCCCTTTTTTTCTTTTGAGATACAAATATCAACATTTAGTTATTTAAAAGAAAAATGATGGTCACCCAAAGCAGCAAGGAGTGCAGTTTTGCCTAAGAAGAAAGAAACGGTCATTGGTTTAGCAATCAGCTTCCTCCCATGAGAGAAATTAGATAAGGAGGTCTCCCCTTCTCCCCTTGTACAAAGATAGGTACCGTATTTTTCGCTCTATAACACGCACCCGACCATAGCACACACATAGTTTTTAGAGGAGGAAAATCCGCAGGCATGCCACCCGTAGGCATTCCCTCCATAACACGCACAGACATTTCCCCTTACTTTCTAGGAGGAAAAAAGTGAGTGTTATGGTGCAAAAAATACGGTAAATCAGTTATTCTAAGACTGACATGTTCCACAGTCCAAGTTTCAGAGTAAAGGGCAGCCAATGCCCCAATTGCCCAGCCTGGCTGTGGTGATGGGAGGGACTTTGGGGGAGCCTGGCACAGGATCAATATTATATGGTCACAGACCCTCAGGGTTTGGCTATTATGGGATAAGGGGGGGGGGTAATCTAGTGGGTTACCTGTAAATAGGTTACTTGTTCATCTGCTGCATTATTGTTATTTTAACTGACATGTTAAAACTAACATGTTGGAAAAACTAGTTAACCTCTATGGGGTTTTCTAAAATGTGGTCTCTTATTCCCAAAGAAGCTTCGTAAAGAGAGACACTACTTATATTCTTTGTCAGCTGAAAAGCAGACTGGACTCCTCTTTCTAATAGAGAATATTGTTAAATCAATAGATTGTGGTTTTTCTAAATCTTCTGCCCTGGTTTTTATTATCCAGGCAAAACCTAGTTCAAATACATTTTTTCCCCTTTGTTATAGGACTGAATTTATATTCCATTTTCTCGATTAAAGTTTAACAGTTTCTCCCCCACTTCATTCTCCCTTAGGTTATTCAGCATTCTTGCCAGCCGCACAACCTTGGCCAGAAGTTTGAATCATATGCTTCAGAGAATTTATAGGAGAAAGATGCAGTAGGTTGGAAAGCCATTAGAATAAATGTAGAAACGTAGACATAGACCTCTGTCAACTTAATGCTTCACTGTAAATCTCCAGATATCCATGCTTGGCTAGATAAAAAGGAAGGAATCAGTTTGCTGAGATCTGTGTACCACACTAGAACTGGGGGCATAAATGCTTCAGTTATCTGCACTGCTGTGTACAATGCAAGCAGACATCGGCATGTTTTTCAGTGATTACATCAGAAATTCCATTATGCAGATCCAGGGCCTTTATGTTCAAATGCCTGAATCTATGGAATTTTTTGGCCAAAGTTCCAGCTGAAATGTGGAGAGGATGTGTCTGTGGTGCCTTTGGACTCTCCTGAGCACCAGTAATAATAATAATAATAATAATAATAATAATAATAATAATAATAATACATCCCCACCACATCCAAGAGGCAAGCAACACCATGCAAATGTCACTTGAAATCCAGCAGGGGAAAATATCTCCACTGTATTCTAAGCCAATAATAATGTGAACATGACCATGGAAGCTGTGATTATCTGTGTTGTTCACAAGACTCTACACCAGTATTCTTCAACCTTTTCAAACCCAAGACTCTACTTTCCATCTCTACTTTCCTACCTTTGCACTGGTTGTGTCATGCCTGCCCTAAGTTCCACTGGTGCAATGGCAGTGCTTTATGGCCCTGGACTGCCCGCACCAGTGTATGTTTGGGCTCCACTGACACACAAGGGTTTTATGATCTTGTCCCCACCAAGCAGGCCTCAGTCAGGAATGGGGTTGCAACTGTTAGACTTGGAGACTAAGTCTGTATCACCTTTCTCTCTAAAAGTTAAATGAGAATTTAATGAGATCACAGCAGGGCATGCCAAAAGGGAACAGAATACAGATCTTTCCCACTGCATATCCATAATGTTATTTTGCTTTAGATATCTCCATTCCCTGCCGTTTGCCTCCATGTGATAAAACACAAAGCCACCTAGGGGTTCTGCATTTGTAACAGCCAAAGCCCTCTTTCAATAGAGAGTCCAACTGGCAAAATTAAGGCGCTTATTCACATTTCTCTACAAAGCTTTTCATACCGCTGTTCTCTTCTCTCTTTTTTTCACTTCTCCCTGTCGCAATATCTGTAGGCTGAAATAATCAAATCTTTCTTGTTTGGTTTTTTTTTTTCAGTTTGTGAGCATGATGTAGTAGGTGAAATGAAGGCATTGCAGCGAAAGGTCACAGTGTGCTTTCAGTGAAAATATCAAGAGAGCAGAAGAGAGGATCCGCTGAGCTTTGCTCCTGAAAGTGAGCTGCTTACAGCCATGACCAGAAGAGCACAGGGTTAGAAGCCAGAAGTCAATCAAAGCAAAGCAATATTGCCAGGGCCAAGTATGTACATGTTCCATAATCAAGGTACACACCAAGGTCAGATCTTCAGTAAGTTATTTCCATGCTGGTAGTAGATCAAGGTAAAGCAAAAGATCAGCGCAAGATGTGAAATGTAGAACTGAGTGAAGCTACCAGCACTTGGGGGGAGTAGACTAGTCTAATTAAGATATAGGGTATGGATAGCAGTAATGTTCTCATCATTCAGAGTAACGAAAACAAAACCAGAAAGGGAGACGTTAGAAATTATAATGCACCAGAGAACTGCAAATTGTTACAGATCTCTATTTATACAACAACATCGATGTACATGGTGCTTTACAGAATTTCTTGGTGGGGGGCAGGAGAAAGGACTCTGCCCCCAAGCAGCTTACAATCTATATTTTGATGTTGGGTGGGTGGCGAGGGCAGAGAAGGACAAAGAAAAACAGATGGGATGATACTTAAGAAAGAAAGTGAGCAAGGAGGACAGATGTGAAACAATACAGAGACACCAACATTCTTCATTCCAGTTGATGACGAGGACAAAGGAGTTAATTATGCCAAAAGTTATGTGGAAATGTAGCCCCCAACCAAAGTGGCAAACAGAGAGTGAGCCATCTTCTTATTGAAATGCCCAAGGAGTGAGGTCAACATTCAAAACCCACATACCAGAATCAACAACTGGCAAATTACATGCATCACTTTAACATTGTCTGTCCTCTTTGCAATGGCATACCCATTGCCACACTCTTTTTTCCTCCTGCCAGTCCTCACTGCCATTGAACTTTGCTTCTGTCCCTCACCCCAGGCCACAATTCCTAGATCTGTCCTACGTAAAGGGGGCTGTACATAACATTGCTGCCACCACTTGCTGCCTTCTTTCTCTCTGTTTGCTGCTCCCAGTGTCCAAAATGAGGCTCCCAGGGGACAAGAGGATTTCTTCATATTGTCTTAAAACTGCACAATAGCTCCAGATGCTTCTTTGCAATCAGAAAGTAAGCACTGCCTCCGGCATTTGATTTCCCATTAGATATGCTGCCGAACCAAGCCAAAATTTTCTCAGAAGACATTTGCGAAAAGGAAAGAAGCTGTTCTTTTGCAAGGGGTTAATGCAAGTTGTTGCAGGATTTTCCTCTTCTGGGGAATTATGGTGAAATGGTCCCCCTAATTTCTCTTCCTGAAAATAAGGTGGAGAATTTTGAGAGGCCATTCGCACACAGCTCAGTTTGATTAACTTATAGCTGTTCCAAAGATTGTTCAAGACAGGACAACCTAGTCACTTACATCGGGCCCAATTGAACATCCACTGTGATATAATTCATGACTCTATGCCAAATAAAGCACACTGTCTTGAAAATACCTCAGAATGAGAGGTGATGATACATGCTGAAGCTGAAATGGAACCTGGTGTGAAAAATGAAAGTTTTTCAGGATCTGAATATTTTGAGTCTGAGACACACATTTAAAAAAAAAAAAGTTTTAAATTGCATTGATATGCTTTAAGGAAATAATGTCAAGCCTCAGACCACCAAATTCAGCACTTTTGACACCTTTGTTATTATTATTTTTAAATAAAAAAATAAAAACCCCATATCAAAAACCAGTACCCGTGACTGAGAATTTTTAAACAAAAAATTCAAATTAGGAAAATATGAGTTAGAATCCCCAAATCCATTCCAGCTGTTTTCAGTACTGGTGGAGGGCAATTTTCTGAAAAGCTTTTAGGAGAGAGTGGTGAAATAATATCACGTTGGAGGGAAAACAAATGACCCAATTATCCAAAACAAGCCTTGAGGACACCATCTGGCTTTGCTTAGTGATACAATAGTGCATGGTCCTTATATAAATAGCAGCAAAGTGGCTTTATTTTACTAGATAACAGTGTGGCAATGTTAACCCACCCCCAACTCGTCTCTGGTGGGGTTATTTGATCACTGCTGTCAAGAGGACCAGGTCATGTCCAACATTCTCGGTTGAGATCCATAGGGCATGTGTGGTTTTTTTGCATAGTGAGAAGTCATCTATGCAGAAACAGGCCTTGTGACACCCAAGATCAGAGCTGCCTTGGATGTACTTCTTCAGCCCATTACTTTTTCTTTAGTATATATTTGAAGGGCCAATAGCATGGAAACGGAGAACACACCTTGGCATACAGAATGTCCCAGATTCAATCTATCTCCAATTAAAGAGAGCAGAATGGGAAAGGACCTCCGCCTGTGAAAATATATTAGTCACAAACTGGGCTAGATAAAATATTGGTTCTCCTTCAGTATACATTTGCAAGAATGTAAAATCTTCTCTGAAGGGACAAAATGTATACAACTCTACAGAAGCTGTTACAAGTTGACAAAAGGCATGTAGGGATCCACTCCATCTTCTCTTGCCTCCCGGGGAGCCTATTTATATCTGCTCATCTGTCATTTGTTGCTGCTTTCTTTTTCTCCAACCAAATACCGACGGACAGATTTGCATTGCTAAAAGCAAAGCAATGCCAATAGGTTTATCTCTCTGTTTTCCTCCATCCCTTGTACACCTTCTTGGTGTCAGTATAAGGTTCCAGATTTTTTTTCCAATGAATCCGGGGACACTTTTCAACTTCCTACTAAATTGATGGATTTTGTATGAGGACTGATTTGTAAATCCATGGACTGTCCCTGGGAAACGGGGACGTCTGGTAACCTTATGTCAGTATCCCCTCCCCAAGGGTCAGGTCACGTGCCTCCTTTGGGGAAACCCTGGTAGAAAGACTTCAACTGGTATTTGGCAGAATCCCCACTGGAGAAAATGGCTTGTGGTCTACAATCTCAAGTAAAATGAGCATCATATTCAGAAGGTATCATATGCAGAACTGTGTTGACTCACACTTACACCAAATAATTTAGGATAGCTCCCTCTATCCATTAAAATTTTATGTTTGCTTGTTTAACTTTTCCTCTAGCACCACCTTTGAATATATTCCTCAAACCGTATTTTTTGCTCTATAAGACTCACTTTTTCCCTCCTAAAAAGTAAGGAGAAATGTGTGTGCGTCTTATGGAGCGAATACAGGCTGCACAGCTATCCCAGAAGCCAGAACAGCAAGAGGGATGCTGCTTTCACTGCGCAGTGATCCCTCTTGCTGTTCTGGCTTGTGAGATTCAGGATTATTATTTTTTTTCTTGTTTTCCTCCTCCAAAAACTAGGTGTGTCTTGTGGTCTGGTGCATCTTATAGAGCGAAAAATACGGTATCTCTTCTTCCTGTGGACAACCTTAACATTTGCTGAAAAGCTACAAGAGAAGGCTGTATCAATAGGTTACTTTTGCTACCTGAGGGCCAGATTCCCACCTGGGCAACCTTCCAAGGGCCACCTGTCAGACTTTAAAGGCACATTCCAGTCAGGCAAAAACACTTGAAATGTGAAGCAAGGCCAGTGAGGAATGTGGCCTACAGAGATGGGGTTTGACCTGCAGGAGAGTTGTGAGGGCCAAACAAAGAAAACTGGATGGTCATGTTCAGCCTCCAGGCCCCAGGTTCCCCAGCCCTGCTATAGTATTTGAAACTAAATTCACAATTCCATAATTCCTTACAAGGCCACTTTTTTCTTGGAATCACATCACTGTCAGAACTCAAATGCCCAGATGAGGGGGAAGGAAGGGGCTATGAGAGGCCTTGGGTAGGAATAGTCACTTTTGAAAAATATATTCTTTCTCCATACCTATCTGTTTCCTTGATTAACCTTGAGCTCTTCAGTGTACAGACCTAACCTATATGTATTTGACTTGCCAGAAGTCCTTTGTCCTTCTCCATTCCCAGCTCTGCCATTTCATGTGCTTCTTTCATCCCGAAGGGGATTCGATTACTGTAGCAGTGAACTCATCGTTCTGAAGAAGAGGAATCCTTCAAGAATATGCCACTAAACACAACTCAAGAATACACCGGTGAAATAAGATTAATCAGGCATGATGCTCCAGCTACTGTATTCTCTTAAGCAAGCTTCTCAGTGCACAAAGATTTCCTGTGTAATCATCTGTTATCGGTTATAGACTCGTAAGATTATTTGGCCTTAGAGAAGTGGAACTAGGAAGGCTCTGTCTGCATTTAAATCAGACGTGCAGCATTTTATATGCATTTGGCACTTACAGTGGCATAAATGACAAGCATGCAAGATAGAAAAGCATCTGTGACTACGATAGCAGCTGCTGTCCAGTACCTCTGATGGCATTAAAACAAAATAGAATCATTACCATCTATGCCATTGGAAGAAGCAGTAGAAAGCAAGTGATCTACCAGCACAGGACCTGGTGTCTCACATTCCAGGTACCTTTTGATATATTCCAAGTACAGGACACCATAATGGCAAACATTCTTGGCTAGGGATGGGGGAAGTATACGAGTGAGCTTTTAAAAATTGGGTATATCTTTTAAATATGCCTTGAGTTGTAATGCTGACTCAGGCCTTCAGCCAATAAACGTCTGGAGAAAATTCAAGCCTAATGATATCTTACAGATTCACATGAAGTTACCTTTAAAATACCTTCTGTGTGTCAAGTCAAATCAGTTCTTCATTTAAACAAACCTGAAATTGCTTTCAAAATCACCAGCTGGAGAAAAAACTCAACCTGATGACTTAAGTAACAAGATAGCAATCAGAAGAACTCAGCTAATTAAAAAGTGTGTACTGCAACAGCTCTGCAGCTATACTGGATGATGTCCACACCTACACAAACCAGGTATGGCTGTAGCTCTATATGCTTGGAGAGGGGGTATGTATGTAGTAATTCATTGAAGGTTGGACCACTCTGATTAGCCATTAACAATATGAGTTAGGATAGCAGCACTTACCGTATATCCTGTATACTTGTGGCTCAAAGTGTAGGTGCTTTTGTAGCCAAAGCAGTACCTCCAGACACAAAATAGAAGGAATCCAAGATTTGAAGAAACACAAAAAATCTTGGGGGGGGGGGGAGAAACCATGAGGAGGAGGAACCCAAAACAATTTCATGGGGACTAACAGTACAATCCTAACCATATCTACTCAGAAGTAATTCCTACTGAATTCAATGGGGCTTCCTCTCGGGTAAGTGGGGTTATGGTTGGAGCCCAAGTATATATACCAATTGACTTTTGGAGAAGGGGCAGGCAACCAGAGGAGGTGGAATTGAGTGGTTTACCCTGGAAAGGGGCATGGCATGGTGAATACTGAGACGGAGTGCTTCACACCGAACCATTTTGTTGCAGTTCCCACATGCAGAGCTTCAGCAGCGTGTTCAAAGTGCTTTGCATACATCCTTCTAATAATTGTCACAATTTAACCACATATTGCATATGCTAGACTGGGAATGAGAAGATAGTGGCTCACCCAAGGTCACCTAACGACTCACAATGTTAGCCACTGCAGTATACCATCTATTAAACAGAGCACTGGCTGAAGTTATGACAAATTAATTTGATTTTTTTAAAAAAAAAAATATTCAATTTTTCCAATACAAAATTTATACAAATCATACATCTATTTTATATCCATTCTCTTTTTGACTTCCCTCAAATGGACTGATACTCCTTCCCTTCTTAATTTCTTACACATTTCTAAAACCTTAATTCCATTATTTTTATAGATTAAGTCTTATTTTACTCACATTCTAACATTTCTTCTTACAGAGCTTCATTAAAACTTACAAGCGTTATTTGATTATCACTTAATTTATGCATATACTCTGTAAACTTTTCCCAATCTTCTATAAATCTCTGATCTCGTCGGTTTCGGATCCTTCCCGTCAGTCTATCAAGTTCTGCATAGTCCATCATCTTCATTCTCCATTCGTCTAGTGTAGGTAGCTCCTCTTGCTTCCATTTCTGAGCCATCAATATTCTTGCTGCAATCACTGCATATAAAAATAGCTTCCTTTCTTTCTTATTTATCTTGTTCCCTGTAATACCAAGTAAGAACGCTTCTGGTTTCTTAACAAAAGTGTACTTAAACATTTTCTTCAATTCATTATATATCATTTCCCAAAAGCTTTTTACTTTCTTACACTCCCACCACATATGATAGAATGTACCCTCTTTTTCTTTACATTTCCAACATTTGTTACATCCTTTATACATCCTTGCTAACTTCACTGGTGTTACATACCATCAATACATCATTTTCATCACATTTTCTTTTATTGTTGTACATGCAGTGAATTTTAAACCTTCTTTCCATAATTTCTCCCAATCCTCCATTTGTATATTATATCATGACAAATTGATTTGAGGACTACAACTATACCCTGAGATCCATCAACATTTCTGTTCCATCAAAGTCCATCTGGACTCCAGAGGATACACATTATTTGAAGGCCATAGCTCTGCTTTTTGTGAAATGTGACCAGAATTAGGAGATCCCTGTGATTATTCTCACTGGTGAGCAGTGACTGTTACTGTAACCCTAGTGAGCCACATCTCTTGCACAGAGATGCTGGAAGCCCATTTTTTCTATGCGGGACTATTGGTTCTGTCATCTAATCTGACATGGTCTCCAATAGTGGTGAAGTATGGAATAAAAGGCAGAAAGAGGGAGGAGCCCAGTGGAGACAGCTAGGTATCAAAATCCTAGCCTAAACTACAGAAGTTTCAAAGGTATACAAGGAAATGTATACAAGTGGATGGAACTACTGCATACCCTTTTGCTGTCAGAAGACTCTTTCCCTCTGGATGGTTGTTTTACTTTTAAAATAAAGAATAGTCCTCTTCCCTCTCCTCTTCGCAATGCAACAGTGCAGTAGAAAGGCTGGGTTGCTTGCTATGTAAAGTATCTTTGTTCATAAAATCAGAGTAAGAGTGTTTCCAGAGGGAAGACCTTAACAATAATTACTATTACAAATTATTAATATGATTTTTTTTAATGGACTGGATGAATCTTTTATGATCACGTCCCTTGGGTAAACACACGTTAGAAAAAGCAAATGTAAAATCCATCTTCTCTCAAGATTCAACCATGTGAGTTTAATTTTCTCCCTGACTTTTATGGTCAGACAACCACACACATTCTACTGTAAGCAATACTCAAAAAGCTGGAGTGAAGTCAGTAACATAATCCTATTTATAACCTGAAATTAAAACGGGAGGAAAAATCAAACAGTATGTATCTTACCAATAATGTAAGAATTTTATAAACTGAACTATACTCTCTTTTTTGGTGGGGGGTGCTTTCTCAGGAGGAACAGTGAAATTGGTTTCTCATTCAGTTTACTATAACACAGTGACTTTCAAACATTTTTACACAGGGCTACACTAGACATCCGCTCCTTAACAAAAGCAGTCATGGGGATGTCCAAAGTGCATCTGAACATCTGAGCCATAGTAGGGCGGGATTAATTTTTTTCCCCTTCCAACACAAGAGCTGCAGATCTGACCTCCAAGGAATGCATTGCCAGCTTTTCTTGGAGGTTGGATCTACTGCCTCCTCAGCAGAGGGCCCACCACCACCTCTACAGTGGCTTCTTCATAGTGATCAACTCCTGCCTGGAAACCTATGTCCCCACAGTGGAAGGATGTGTGGATCCAGAACTGGCTTCCACAGTCACTTACGGACACACCGTTAAGACCATGTTTATGGAAGACAATCTTACTCGGCTATGAGTGATCACCAAAATCAAATCACAGTGGGTGAATATGGGATTCCACTGGTCTTCTCCCACCAGTAGGGAGGAAATGGGAAGGACCACCCTCTGAGGTCTCCTCCCTGAATGATTCAAAGCAGGCTCCTTGCCCCTCTGGCAGCTTTTGATTCCCACTTCGGCTGTTGGATAAGGTTGATTTGATTCCCCTTGTTCCTGCTGCAGATCTTCAATCACCCTCTTGTTCCCGATATAGATCTGTATCCCCCCCCTTGTTCCTGGTGTCACCTTTCAGTCACTCCTTCTTCCCTGGTAGGGTGAGTGCCATTTTGTGGTTGGCCTCAGGTGCCAAAATGTCTTGGGCCAGCTCTTCACCATGCCAAGCAACACACAACATTGGGAGAACACAAGAGCAATGCAGCCCCACAGCTACTGGATACAATCAAGTAAAAGAAAGAGTACTACTGTCATGTGTAGCTTGGTAGTCATCAACACATCTTGTTCCCTGTTTTTTGTCATTCATCAGGAACCTCTGGAGTGTACTTTGTTAACAGTGGTCTCAGGTGCAACATGATATCCTGCTTTGGGATGAAGGCGCTCCAACCCACCTGCCCACCCATCTCTTGGTCAAAGTGGTCCTCTCATAGACAGGTCACTGGTTAGGCTTACATGTTTTCTGGTCTTCCTCGGTTCTCCTGATACACGAGACTGCAGAGGAAAATTTATCATTGTGATGGGAGGGAGGATGCAGATAAGAAGCTGCAGCAAAGAACTACAAAGCCCAACACAATGTAAGCGGCATCTCTGTCAATTCTGTTGCAGTCGGCCAAAGCAAGCTATATACTTTAACATGTTTATAAAAGGAGGAACTGGGCAAGTTTTGCCTTGGCAATTCAATGGCTTTGCTACACATTAAGTAAATTGTACTCTTTCCTCTGTCCGCAAGTTTCTAAGGCAATATAAGCAATCACTCTGTGGCTCTCAGATCCGTGACCTCGAAAAGAGGAACAAGGCTTGTAAAAACCTTGCCCCACAAAGCATTGGGGACAGCCGTAAAAAGGGATAATAAATCAGTTTATAAGACCATAAAAGGTAAGTGGTTTTAAAATAAATCAAATAGAAATCTTGAACTGTTGCATTACATGTCAGCTTTGCCGGTGCAAACGTCCCTAAGGACACATTCCAGACCATGCCATGAAGAGAGCCTAATTCACAATGGAGTAATAGGCATTTTAAATTCCTTCACATCCCACCCACAATTCCCAATTCAATTAGTGTGCTAAGACCTATGAAGAGAAACTGGGGGAAGAGAGCAGTAAGGATGCATTTATTTCCCAGAACGTGATTTTTTTTTTTTAGTGCAGCACCAATGATGTCCAGGAAAGGAACTTCATCACTCAGAATGCAAGCCAACATCTTTATTACAAGTTATAGAACAAATGCAAATTAAGAGAGCAAACGTAGTGTTAGTTCCTCTTTGGACTTCTAGCAAAACCCATTCATGTCCTGAGATCCCATCAGAATGACAGAACAGAAGATCAACAATGCAAACTGTTATTTAGTTGACTGAAGTTTATTAATGGATGCATAGATGCATATAATTTATATACCACCGTTATAACACTTTGCCTGTTGTTTGTACATTGTCTTGTGTTCCATAATGGGGGAAAGGTGAGATATGAATGTGGTACAGTCATCTCTTGTCTCCTATTTCTTCCTGTGTTCACTTTGTCTCACCACTATGGCATTTTTGATTGCGAACTCTTTGGGGCAGAAACTTGCTTTGCTTTGTAAAATAAAGGTAAAGGGACCCCTGGCCATTAGGCCCAGTCGTGACCGACTCTGAGGTTGTGGTGCTCATCTCGCTTTATTGGCCGAGGGAGCCGGTGTACATGACTAAGCCACTTCTGGCAAACCAGAGCAGCGCACGGAAACGCTGTTTACCTTCCCGCCGGAGCGGTACCTATTTATCTACTTGCACTTTAACATGCTTTCGAACTGCTAGGTTGGCAGGAGCAGGGACCGAGCAACAGGAGCTCACCCCGTCGCGGGGATTCGAACTGCCGACCTTCTGATTAGCAAGTCCTAGGCTCTGTGGTTTAACCCAGAGCACCACCCTTGTCCCTGCTTTGTAAAATACCATGTCCTTATTTGGTGCAAGAACAACAACAACAGCTGTCTTTTTAATTTTAAAGATTCACATATTCCATTTGTCTTTAATAGCTTTGTTACAGTGGTGGATTTAAGCCTTGGCACTACTTAGGAGTGCTTTGTAAAGTATCTTTTCCCCACAGTGTCTGTTTCCTGTAGAGCAGATCACACAACAGGAGGCAAGTTAAATAAAAGTCCTTGCTGAATTATAAGTTGTCCTGTGGAATCTAATTTCTTTCCATCACATCACCTGCAGCTGGAAGGAGTGCTGAGAATGCTTTCATGAGAACACTTCAATCCTTTCCCTACCATGTTACATTCAGATTCACAATCACCTTTATCTATATTATTATTCTCTTCTGAGTCCCAATTTAAATATATAATAAGAAGATAAATATATAACTTTGGGAGCGGGAGGCATGCTGCATTTCTACCAGATATTCTGGAACAAATCTGAATTCCCAGATGAGAATTTGGCAAAAGGAAAAGGAGAGGACTCGAAGGGAATCTGTAAATGGAAGGTGCTGAAATGTGTACACTGGTCTCTCTCTCTCTCTTTCTTTGTGTCTGTGTATGTGCGCACGCTTTTATAAAACCTGCTAAAATTCATGAAGTGCTCGCTTATTGCAACTTTCTCAGGGACTGAAATGGATGAGCTAATGCAGAATATCATTGCTGTATTTTTCCACTCAATGTAGATAACAGTGAATAGGAGAAAGAGATACTCACATTTTTAATGCAGTAGATAGATAAAAGTCATAAACATGAGTGCAGTGACCCAGTTCCTGTTGTCTGCAAGGAAGAGACAAGGGAATGGTTTGGTTCCACAAGAGACACTGCCTCTTGAATGAGTGTGAGATTAGATAGATAGACAGACAGACAGATGATAGATAGATGATGATAGATGATAGATAGATGATAGATAGATAGATAGATAGATAGATAGATAGATAGACAGACAGACAGATGATAGATGATATAACATATAACAATCTGAAAGCACAAATAAGTCAAAAGCTGGCTTTTCCAGGCTTGTATCTTCTTCCACACAATTCCACAAGTTCTTATTTCTAGGAGATTCCAGTGTGTGGAAAGTTGATTGGGTGACCCTGGTGTCACTCACAAAGCCGCCCCTCTGCCTCCTGGCAGAGCAGTATTTTTAGTTTTTCACACACACACAAACAAGGTCTTAAAAATGTATCAATTGATAAATATGCCACTTATCTTGAAAAAAGCCAAAATCCTACCCAAGGCACAAAAGTCAATGCTAGAATGTAAGGTAAGGTAAAGGTAAAGGACCCCTGAACGTAAGTCCAGTCAAAGGCGATTATGGGGTGCGGTGCTCATCTCGCTTTCAGGCTGAGAGAGCCAGTATTTGTCCACAGATAGCTTTCCGGGTCATGTGGCCAGCATGACTAAACCACTATTGACACATGGAGGACTGTGACGAATGGCAGAGCACATGGAAATGCCATTTACCTTCCCGCCACAGTGGTACCTGTTTATCTACTTGCAATGGCATGCTTTCAAACTGCTAGGTTGGCAGGAGCTGGGACAGAGCAACGGGAGCTCACCCCATCACGGGGATTCGAACAGCCGACCTTCTGATCGGCAAGCCCAAGAGGCTCAGTGGTTTAGACCACAGCGCCACCCACATAAATGTAAACAGGTATGTTTCTCAGTACAATAGCAAAGACAGAAAGAAATGCACTTGCTCCTGGAGGGAAATGTGTCTGCATTGATCACCCCTACACAATGTCACCAGAAGTTCAAAAGGTTCTGATCTCTCCCCAACCCCAGTGGTGGCTAAGGTCCATGGAGACTGGTAAGGCAGAAGGCAGGAAGACCAACAGCAAATGGAACCAGAGACTGGATATAAGTAAGAAGGAAGGAAGGAAGGAAGGAAGGAAGGAAGGAAGGAAGGAAGGGGCTGAGGTGGAGCTCAGCCAGTAAAAAAAAGGCAAATGGTTCAAACAAGTGAGTTTTCATTGGTTACTTGTACAAGTCTCCTTGAGAGAAGCACAGGCTTTGGAGTACTGCTTGGGAAATGTATCCCAGGGTCAACATGATTGCAAAAACAGCTACAGGCATCCTGCAGACACCTTATTATGCTTTCGATATTGGGAGTTAATAATGGTTCAGGCCATAAATGGGTAGATAAATGGGTGGCTAAATATTTCATTAGCAAGGCCCGTTTCTTCAGCACTTTGGGAAGGAATAATCAAGGCACGTTTCTCAGCAACTACTGAAGACAGATTGCACCAGTGTATTAATGGTTATGACAGTGTGGCTGATTGAACGTTTAATCATAGAAAATGAAAATGGATGAAGAAAAATGAGTCTCACAAAGTTCAAAGTCCTTTATGTCAAAAAGCCTCCATAAGTATTCAGGAAAATAAAAAAGAACAGAATGACAGCTCTTGTGGCACTGGACTGAAACTGTAGCTTGTTTCATACACACTGATGAAAGGGTACTTTTAATACAAACCAATCAGTGTAAATTAATGAAGAAGGGCAACTGAATCTCACAAAACAGAGTGGCACAGAATGAGAGTCTTCTACATTCTCTAGGATGCAGCATTACATCAATGAGTCAATGCAATTGTCAGGAATAAACACCTAATTCCTGAACACTCAAGGTGGGCTTGTTCATTTAACTCAAGTTTTTGTGGTCACATGTCAGAGAAATAAGTGACTTTGCATAGGAATCTCAGGCAAAACATCTTGGCTTGCTCAGGTATTTGCCCAAAAATTCAAAAAGCAACAGGATGATTAACTCTTTGACCCAACCACCCCAGGCATTTGTGCCATGGGGTGCTGCAGGGCACTGTTTTGACTGAATGCTATACAATAGATATATTAATCCACTGGGAGCATTATAAGGGGTTATGTAGCAAAGTACTGTCAGTATGCTGATGACACAAATCTCTGTTTCTCTGTAAAATCTGAATCAGGAGTGACTGTGAAGGTTCTGTACCAGCATCTGGGCACAGTAGTGGGCTGGATGGTGGCTAATAAATTGATATGATATATTAGGCAGGTAGAGGTTTCCAAGCTTGGATAGCTCAGATGGTTAGCGCATGGGTGCTAAGGATGCAGGTTTGGTCCTTGTATGGGACAGCTATATATTCTTGCATTGCTGGGGATTGGAGTAATAATTATAATAATAATTTTATTATTTGTACCCTGCCTATCTGTCTGGGTTACCCCAGCTACTCTGGGCGGCTTCCAACAGGTATAAAACATAATAAAACATCAAAATGATCCTTAGGGTCTTTCCAACCCTGCAATTCTATGATTCTATGTCCAGGACCAGGCGATACTTCCGTGAGGACAGGGCTGAACTCCCTTCTGAAGGAAGCGATAGGTGTGCTCCTGGATCCTTCTTTACCCAAGTGGCCACTGCAGCCAGAAGTGCACGCACTCAACATATGAGGGGTAATCTACACCTCTCTTCCAACAGAAGCAGGTGATATACCGGTGTGTGTGTGTGTGTGTGTGTGTGTGTGTGTGTGTGTGTATTCGCAATATATATATCATCGCAATGGCAACACATGAAGATACTTGGTTAGCCAAATCTTTAGCAAATCCTAGGTCAAGTACACACACCTGTTTTGGGTTGTCGAGTTGTTTCCATTTACTTATCCTACCCTACCTTTAGAAATGTACAGGAAAGGGATAAATGAAGGGAACTGACAACATTTTCTGAAGATGTGTGAAATATGCCAAAATTGTTCAGAGTTCCGGGAAGAAACCATTATTGCTTGCCCCTATAAATATACTTCTCTAGAACGCCTCTCTAAAATGAAGGGTCAAAGCACTGAAATACTGGAGAAAAAGTAATGAAATACTGAAGGTATAAATCTGGGGGCATAAAAATATCCACTTGGTATCATTGAAAGAACAAAGTTCATGTTTTATAAATGTGGCCATTAAGCCTAAATCCATGACACATTTTCAAACAATTTTGAACAACTTGAGAAACGGATGAAAATGGGGCAAATCTTTACCTATTTAAAACAAAAATCCATCTATCAAACAGCTGAAAAGGATTGATCTTCAAATGTCGGTCACAATAATTCAAAACCTCATAGTACATCTAAATAGAAAACTCCATTCCCTTCTGTTTAAAATCACCATTTCATTACGACAAAGCTGGGGCAAATATTTGTAATAATTAAACTTTTAGCAATAATAGAGGACATAACAATCCTATTTTCTCATTTACGATGGGATGTGTAGAAAAACAGTACTAAATCATTCATAAAAGACAAACATTGATAAAGCCAGTGGCTATCTCACAGAATCCTGCAATGAAAAGTGAGAAAGTATAGCAATAAGAATGAAATTAATGCATTTAAATGGCAATGTAATTTATGAACAGCAGCCAAATTAGCTTTTTTGACATTTAATTTGTCTCACATTGAAAAAATATTCCTTGAAGAATAAAGAGATAAATCACAATGTAAAATTCAGCTTGAGTAAACATGCCCTTCCTTACACACCTGCATTAGCTCTCCAGGGGATGTAGGACAACTGGCACAGTGATGTCAAATCTATTTCTACCTAGTAAGAGTAATACGTATATAGCACAGAATTACACAAATGTCTAAACATAACACTCCTGGCTCTCCATTTCCCTTCTCCTGTTTTTGTACATTTTGCTTCTTAGGTTTCTGCCACTGTCCCTGCTGCTCCTGAAGCCCCAACTAATGTGTGTGTTTAACTGTTAGTGTCCATACAGGGTCGTCCCAGCCGTGAGACAAGCTGAGGTGACTGCCTCAGGCAGCAGGAATCGCCGGGGCAGCAGATCCAGATGCCGATCTCTCCCCCCCCCCAACACCTTGTTCCTGATGTAGATCTCGCCTCACCCCTTCTTCCTAAGCAGGGAGGGGGCGCCATTTGGGTGTCTGGCTCAGGTGCCAAAATGCCTTGGGCTGCCCTTGTGTTCATACCACCCAAAGATCTTTAAAATCCTCTCTCCCTGAAAGAGGATAGGCAAATTATCACAACTTCTATGTAAGGTAAAGGTAAAGGGACCCCTGACCATTAGGTCCAGTCGTGACCACTCTGGGGTTGTGGCGCTCATCTCGCTCATCTCACTTTATTGGCCAAGAGAGCTGGCGTACAGCTTCCGGGTCATGTGGCCAGCATGACTAAGCCACTTCTGGCAAACCAGAGCAGCGCACGGAAACACCATTTACCTTCCCGCCAGAGTGGTACCTATTTATCTACTTGCACTTTGATGTGCTTTCGAACTGCTAGGTTGGCAGGAGCAGGGACCGAGCAACGGGAGCTCACCCTGTCGCGGGGGTTCGAACCGCCAACCTTCTGATCGGCAAGTCCTAGACTCTGTGGTTTAACTCACAGCGCCACCCATCCCTTAACTTCTATGTACCCTGATTCAAATATCTGTATACATGCTATGTGTACATCCCTCTTTCACGAACAAGTTGCTGCTGTTATTGCAATAGAGCTGGTAGATTTGCAAACCACAAAGATTGCATGCATGTTATCTGTTTTCCCCGTTGCAATAAATTGGGAAACCGCTACTGGTAATGAGAGCTCCGTATGCAGATCAGCAATTCTGTGCACAGAACAGGTTGCTGAATGTGGGCAGTTTTATTTTACTTCTTTCAGAGAATCACATTGGCCTCATTTTATGACATATTAGAAAAAACGCTATCACATTTCCCTTAATCTTTTCTTATTAAATATTCTGTAAGTAGCAGGCTCAACAGCAGTGCTTTTCATTCACTGTAGAGTTTGCCCAACTGGCAGAGTTCAGCGCTGCATCCTTTGCCAAAGAAAAGAAATGATCCGTCCAAAAGCAAGCACTTTCAAGTCCCATTGAACCACACTTTACACTGTACGTGTTTTTGCTATATGAATGCCAGCTTGATTTTCAGGACTTCCCACAGCAAAAGTGTGGATTGTGGTGGTGAGCAACACGTATGTCTATACACATATTTAAACTCATTCATACCCATCACTGGGATCCTTGATTGGGCCAGGGTGTATATGAGCATTAAAAAACTTGTGTACATTCATGTATGACCTCCACATCTGACATGTTTGCTGCTGTACACACAGCAAACATTTTTGCCATGTAAGCTGCTGTGCAGCCTGGTTTCACTAGAAGACTTAACTATTGAAAGCAGATACTGTTTTCAAAGCGTTCACATCTAACCATGTCACTAATCTGAAGAGGGGAAGCAACAACCCTAACTTTGCATTGTAACATTGTAGCTTAGGACCAAGGCATCATTCATTCTGTCTCCATGGTTTCAGGATTCCCCCCACCCTGAGATCCATCAAAGAAAAATGTTACTGATACCACTTAATCAGGTAAGTAGCCCAGCCTTCCCTTTTGCTGTAACTGCTGACTTCTCATTTTGAGTTACTTATTATTTCCCACCCCATCTTAAATTGATTTTTTTATAAGCAGGAGCAAGACTAATGCTACCATAATAGTTCAGGTGCTAAGGCAAATGGCACAGGTTCATTATTTCTAGAATTGTAAGCCCCTGAGTGCTCCCTGATACATTTATGAATGTGCATCTTTGAGTGACATGTTCTTATTAAATGTCAGTGTTTGGGAGCATTTTATCGCATTCTGCAAATGGTTACTTCAGTGAGAACTGGATTTGCTCAGATACTGCAGGCAGAAAATAGCTCTCTGCCATCATATATTCATGCTATTCATATTTTATTCATAAATTACCTGTAAGCATTTTTATTAAACACTGACTATAGCAGAAGCCTAAGTAAGCATTAATTAATTCATTCATTACAAAAGTATCTTAATTAGATAAATATAGACAATTTAGAGAAAACTTCTCAATTAAAACTGCCTCCTTGTGCAAGGTGATAATGGGCACCACTAATCTCATCCTATGAGCTTCTACTTCCATAGGCACGTTCATATAAGAGCAAGCAAGGAAGCCCCCAGAAAACTGTGTATATTTATACAGCCCCCCCCCCCCCAAAAAATCTATTACTGTAGTAATATAGAAAATTTACAGACCTGGATTTTATAAATCACATCATACTTATTATTATTTGTTTGTTTACTTTTAGACATATATATAAATATAAACCTCTCCTTCATCCGAAACATAATTTTAGGATGGTAGACACAGACATTTAAAATCTTCAAAACAGTATTAAAACTTTATAAAACATTACACAAAAATGGAGAGGAATAAAACCTCAACCAGCTGATCATGTAATAATTTAACATGTCTAAGTATTAAAAATAAATAAATTCAAGCTTGTGTCAGAAATAATACATTGACAGCACCAGGTGCTGCTCCTTGCAGAAGGCTTTCCAAAGTTGGTGTCAGGTGTGCGTGCAGGAGCCAGGCCCTGTGACCAGGACTGGGGCCTTCCTAGGTTTGTTCTGAAGAGGCAAGGCGCGGCCTCACAGGTAACTCCTAGGTTTGTTCTGAAGAGGCTCCTAGAGGCAAGGCGCGGCCTCACAGGTAACTCCTAGGTTTGTTCTGAAGAGGCTCCTAGAGGCAAGGCGCGGCCTCACAGGTAACTCCTAGGTTTGTTCTGAAGAGGCTCCTAGAGGCAAGGCGCGGCCTCACAGGTAACTCCTAGGTTTGTTCTGAAGAGGCAAGGCGTGGCCTCACAGGTAAATATTGGTAACTCACAGCACCTGGTGGCAAGAGCTGGGAAGGGATATAAGGACAGCATTTCCCTTCAGCTCTTTGCCACAGCAACACATTCCCTGCCTTGCTGTGTTTGGTTCCTTGACTCCTTGCTTCTTGATCCTCAAACCCCTGCCTTTGTGATTCCTTGCTTCTTGATCTTCAGACCCTTGACTTTGTGACTCCTTTCTTCCTGACCCTCAGACCCTTGGCTTCTTGACTCCCAGTTCTCTGACCCTCGGACTCTTGGCTTCCCAACTCCTGGCTTCTGGACTCTCATTCCTGCTCCCACCCCACCATCTTGCCCCTGGTCCTGACGTCCCATGCCGGGACTTCGATCACCCATGAACCGGACTGTGACAGTTGTGGTCCAACTTCAGAGAAGGACCTCTCTTCTGTACATACATCATGCATTTCTCCTAATGATGGAAAGACTGAGATAGACCTTCTCTGACAACCTTAATGTAATGGACAGGTTGATGACAAGATGAGGCCAAACTATTTTGGCCTTTAAAAGTAAGCATCAGCACCTTGAACTGGGCTCAGTAGAGTATGGGAAGACAATGTGGTTCCTGCTGGGATGAGTCCGGGGATACGGGGGCATTTGGCAGGCCCCCAGCTGGCTCCAGCCACTAGCCGGCAGCCGAGCAAACTCCGGTTCCTGGAACAGCATCAATCTGCAACTCGAGCCTCCGAAACATTCAAAAGCTGAGCACGCTCTTACCAGCAGAGTGAATAAATCTTCAAAACGGAAGTGGTGGACAGAGACATGTGTAAGCATTATTTACAGGCGTTTATTCAGGATAGCTCAGGAAGAAAGGCAAAACATGTCTGCTTCCCTTCATGTCCAGCAAAACAGCAATATAGGAAAAGCAATATACAAACGGAAGTTCCCAGCAAGCCTGTGCCGGAAGCAAACAGGCATGTGACACACAACAGTCATGCCTGTTCCTTTTAAGGTGGAACGGAACTATAATCCTAACAGTTCCTTCAGAACTGATGTAATTTGGGTTCCATCAAGAATACTAGCAGACAAATTCTGAACTAGAAGTTGTCATTTTCAAAAGTCTTACAGGGGTAGCCTTGCTCCTGCAAAAGAAAGGTATCAGGAAGCTGATCTAGATCTATTTCAACCAAATCTTTTTAAGGACCCCCCCCAAACAAATATAATAAAAAATAGATCAATTAGCAGCTGTGAATTCCCAAAATCTGGGATAAAATGCACCTTTTGTAGAGTCATCTCTAGATGTGTGTGTATGCTATAAAATTGAAATCTTACATAGCTGATATTTCTTGGCCCTGATTATGAAAGTGTTTTCTCCACTTACAGCTTATTGCTAAGAATCCCACAGTGTACTACTCACTCCTTAGAATTTTGATCAGCTAAAAATCCCTCCATATATATTCTACTGGTGTCCACTTAAGAATAAATGCATGCATTAAATATTTTGATGAGGACATTAACAAATCGCTCATGTACTCCTTGAGAAAAGGTCTATTGAATATTTTGGGCGGGTAGTTCAGTGTCTTGAAATGTACTAGTTTGACATGCCCTTTTTAATGTTTACCATTAGAATTAGAGTCAAAGGAAATAATTAGAAGAGAAGAGTCGGCGCCCAGGTCCCCGTCAGTATAGTCACCTTTGTTTATCTATGACATTTTACTTCACATATATTTCAGTGTACGCTGTACAACCCTCTGTCTCTTATTAGTAGTCGAGTATTGTTGTGTTTCTTAGTAGGCATGTGAATAACAGCAGCAGCATGCTCCTTGTCTGTCGTGAATGAGTGACACGGATTGTGAGAGAAGCAGTTATGTTTTGGGTGTTCCACAGATATAGCTGAGATTGCAGGGGGAAGAGGTTCAGAGCGAGTCAAACCTGGCACACCACAAAGCAAACTGGCCACTCTTCGGGTTATCCTAACTTGGATATTGACACTGAAAATCTAACACTTGGACTTAACTGGTCATGGCCTTTTTTATAATGGCACCTTAGTTGTAGAACCTTCTTCCCCATAAAGGTCATTTGTATTTTTTATCAGTTAAAAACACAGGCCAAGTTTTTGTATTATTTTTAATTCTGCTGTGCTTTGGAAGGTGAAAGATACAGTCAGATGGATAAAGAGATTCTAGGGTCTTTCATTTTGTTTTTAAAATGTTGTATACATTTAAAAAAAAAAATTTGCAGGTGTTAGTTTCTTTGGCGATGTATATAATCTGAGGCCCTTCTTTACTATATGTACCTACTCCACAAGGGGTCTGGAGGGCAGCAACACGAGAACAAGCTTTTTCTGCAGTGGCTCCTCTCTTCTGGAATGTTCTCTCCAGACAGACTCACCTGATGCCTTCCTTACATGTCTTTAGATACCAGGCAAAAACATTCCTCTTAACCCAGGCCTTTGGCTAATTAAACAATCATGGCCTTTTAAACTGGGAAGGGGTGTATTGTTTTTGTTTGTTACTATGTTATGTATTTTTGTGTTTTTATATTGTGAGCCTTGGATGAAGGGTGATATAGAAATTTAATAAGTAGTATGATAACATATCATTAGTAAACAAAAGTCCTATCTTGATTGCTTAAATAATAGCAACCCTCTTCTACAATCTTGATCAACATATCCCCCTATCACATTTCCTTGGTCATGTAAACGTATTTCCCCATTGTTTCAAGGTGCTCAAGGTAGAAAATGTAATGCAACCACTTCTCTGGTGCCTGTGAATCTGTAGTAACCATGTGGAAGTTATACGTGGCCTACACACACACACACACACACACACACCCTGTTGGATCTCACATCAGGAAAGTTGTTTCACAGCAGCATTAATCATATCTGCTCTTTGTCTGCCTCAAGCAATTAATCCAGTCAAAACCATTTAGAAAAGTATTCTGTGTTATGATCTATAGAATCTGTTGTTAATTTTAGCGAAGCAAAATATAATACAAGATTTGGCATTGGAAAGACATGTTGAAGTGATGGGCTTATGAAGAAATGAGTGTTCATCTGCCAACACTCTTTTAACAATGGAATTTTATTAAACTACATGTTTCGCTGCAACATTATTTTTAAAAGTGTGTGCTTTTAACCAATTAAACTTGATGACCATATTGATTTTGATTTTGATTTTTGCAATGCCTACAAAAGAAACAGCATTCAAACTATAGCAATGCAGAGAGGGCAAACTTGATTCTAAACAATTAAGTTCACCAGCCACAGCAGCAGCTTCCATCCTTATTGCGGTGGTGTCCTTCAAATGGACCCTTTTATTTTCTGTCATACAAGTGAATGGTTGCCATTTACTACTCTAGGACACAGTAAATACTTTCTCTTGAGAATACTATAGCAGTGACATAAAGCATGTCCCCACCTTTTTTATTATTATTAGTAGTAATAGTAGTATTACAATACATACAAAAGTAGTTTTTTTTAAAAAAAAGTGAAGAAAGAGAAAAGTGAAGAAAGAGGCTGCCCCCATCTTAGCACTTAATAGTCCAGCCCTCACTGACATAGATCCTGTGGAGTACATATTATTTCTACACAGAAACGCACTGTACCCCTTGGAGACTTGTACTAGTGGTGGACTTGGGGGTCTCAAATTTCAGCAACAGCCTGAATAGTGGATTTGAGTAAAGCATTTCTGCCTGCCTCTGAAACTACAGGAGCAACTTATACTTAATTGTGTTCAGTTATTAAAATATATTCTGCATTCCTAGTAAACTGGGGGCAAGGGAGAAAAGAGTGGTGATAACAGTTTGGGGTTTAAAATATGATAAAGTGAACAGTGCAAAGGGCCTTTCTGTAACTCCACAGTGGGTGGCCTGGACAACAGAGTTTGCAAACCAGGCTAGCCACCCCTCTTTTCTGACTCAAGCACTAGACACAACTGCCAAGAAAAAATGCAAATTTAGCTGCAAGGTTTGTTTTGTTCTTTAATGTTTTAGCAGTGTGTCCTTGGGGATCTATAAGAGCTTAAGCATCTGCCTGAAGATCATGGCCAGGATACTGGCAAGGAAAAGGAAGATCATGTGACAATTATGCTCTCTACAGAGGTCTACAAGCGCTGCTACAGCACTAGCTGAGAAAAGTGCTTTTAGATCTTGTTTCTCTTTGGTATTATGTAACTATTTGGTAAGCTTTCTTCACTATGTATTTAAAAGTTAAATTGAAGACACAACATTAAAGCTGTAATCCTATACCCAGAAACAGCTGGTGGATTGGGCCCCCTATTTTTGAAAATGTTGATATGTTCAGGGTACTTTTTGTTATGTGACTGGTGCCATGGACACCCTGGGTGGGTTGCATAGACCCCCTGGTGTCCCCAGATCACGAATTGGAAACTTTTGTCTTAAATAATTAAGACTGTAATGGCCACTTACCTGGGAGTAACCCCCACTGCATTTTGAGCAGACATTGATTGGATTGCACTGCTAGAGTTCAATCCTATGCATGCCTACTCATATATAAATCTTACTGAGTTATTTTAGTCTTGCTTCTAGTTAATTGTGTACAGTGGACGCTCGGGTTGTGAATGGGATCCATGCAGGAGGCACGTTTGCAACCCACAGTGCTGCGTCTGCACACACATGGGTCGTGATTCTGTGCTTTTGTGCATGCGCGAGCGCTGAAACCCGGAAGTAACCCATTCCGGTACTTCCGGGTTCAGCGCAGTGCAAAACCCGAAAACATACAACCTGAAGCGTCTGTAAACCGAGGTATAACTGTATAGGGTTGCAACTGAAATATTCCACATCTGAGAATCACCCATAAGGTTACTTATGAAAGAGACTCCTCTAACACTGTCTATTTTCCCTGAATCTGGGAAATAACATACAGCCCCAAATATGACCAGTGGACTCTTCCACATTACTGACTTTTTCTGTTGCAAAGGGGGAATTCAAATATTCTGTGTGTCCTGTCCCCATCCCCGTCCCCCACCACCCATGGCAAAAATGGAAATAAGTAGCCAACAGCGTCCATTTTTCCCCAAACTGTGTTTGTTCATAGGACAAGGAAATGCACGTATTTTTTAATTGCTTCAATTTAAACACATGTTTGTGGTTTTGTGGTTTCCATTCAAATAAAAAATGGCTGATTACCATCATCACAAGTTCTCAAAAGTGTTAGAAGGCAAAAATGTGTTCTTGTTAAAGCACTGTAAAAAAAGAACTCAAAATAAGCAACGTGCCATTTTTTTCCATGTAGAGAGAATGCTCTACTCACCCCAATACATACCTCCTTATGAGTTGCATGTGTACAGATGCACATTTCCAAGCATTCATGGCAATGTTACTTTTCAGTTCCCATTGTCAACTTGGGACCGTTGACCAAAGAGGACAGCTACTCTTCCTCCCTGTGATTACCAGGTAAGATCCACCCTCTATTGTGTGGGCAGGTAATCCCTCCCCCTACCTGGCCTGGTTTCCCTGGCAACGCTTCCCCCAGGTGGGATTGGACAACTCACTGGGGTAGGCGGGGACCTCCAGGTATCCCACCTGAGGGAAGGCAAAGCCTATGCTGATGGGGCCACTCCAGATCCAGGGCTGCACGCGTCCACGCAAAGGGCACCCCCCGTTTTAAGTGGGGAGCGGTCATTGTCAACTTGGGGCCGTTGACCAAAGAGGACAGCTACTCTTCCTCCCTGTGAAATGAGATTGTGCCTTGATATGTGCAGAAATGTGGTTTTCCACATTTCCACCGCCAGGTATGTAAATGCGCTTAACTTGGAAACTTGCAACATTTCTCTTGGAAGATCAGTCCACAGGCTAATATAGGGATCACACATTTTCAAATTGAGGAAACACAATTTGAGCACATGCTGCAATGTATTCCATTGGCTACAATATAATGCTTCATTCAAGCCTAATTTCAGTAGGGGAAAGAGTGAAGGAGAGGACATCTGAGAAGGGCATCAGAGAATGGACTCTGGCTTTTAGTTATCTGTATCCTAAGAGACTATTTGTTAAGGTAAAAAGAATCAATCTCAAAGCACAGGAGCAAAGAAAGTATGGAGATATGTTTTATATGGCCGGTTTTAATGTTGATGACCATGTCGACTATAGGTGCACTCATATTTTTGCTACATCTTTCAGCAACATCTAAAAACACATCTTTTTGCTAGTAATATCATCAATATTGTATTTCTGGGCCTCAAAATATAACTGTCAGGGCTTCATAATGCTCATCAAAAGTATGGACTCTTCTCTGGCTTCAATTTTAATCTGGCTTGCAGAACAATTCTCTTCTACCTAGCCAGCCCCTTCCAATCCATCTAGAGTTCCTTTCTGCCTCCTTTCCCCAGTACCAGGGAAAGTGGTCCATTGGGAAGCCATAGCAAGTCTTTGCTCTGCTCTCCTGCAGTATAGTGGTAAGTCACAGGAAGATCGACTTTATTGTGTCCTATTTGTATTCTAATGGATTATTGAATATTATTTTATTTTATATAAGTTGCTTATTTTAGACATGCTTTCATTGTGACATTTTTGCAATCTTTGTTGTTACTTCAGCTTGTATATAGTCTTGTGTATACTAATACAGAAAGGCGGTATACAAATTAAAAGTGAAATGAAATGAAATGAAATATGGATAAACATGATCAGAATCAACTGTAAAAATCAATCAAACAAGGGAACAGCAAAAGACAGCTATAAGGGCCATTAAGTTATTGGGAGCAAATTTTTCATTTATGAAAAGAATTGAAATAATTATACCAACACCATACTTGAGCTGCAAAATATGAGCAGGTGTTTGGGGATGGGTTGTTCACCTTCAGTCAGTCTCTCCTTCAGGCACTGACCAGTTAAATCTGCTTAGACCCTGGGACTTTAAACTATTTCAACATACTCCGTGTACAGTCATACCTTGGATCCCGAACACCTTGGTACATGGACATTTTGGCTCCCAAAAACCGGTTTACAAACACGCCAGTGTTCCAGTTTACAAACGTTCTTTGGAACCCAAATGTCCGAAGGGGCTTCCACGGCTTCCAGTTGGCTGCAGGAGCTTTCTGCAACCAAGTGAAAGCCACACTTTGGTTTCTGAGAGTTTTGGAAGTCGAACGGACTTCCGGAACGGATTCCATTCAACTTCCAAGGTACGACTGTATATATGTTTCAAGTTACAGGGAACCAGGCAGAGGGCCTTCTTGGTAGTGGCACCCGCCCTGTGGAACACCCTCCCACGAGATGTCAAAGAGAAAAATATCTACCAAACCTTTAGAAGACATCTGAAGGCAGCCCTGTTTAGGGAAGCTTTTAATGTTTAATAGGTTATTGTATTTTAGTGTCCTGTTGGAAGCTGCCCAGAGTGTCTGGGGAAATTATTATTATTATTATTATTATTATTATTATTATTATTATTATTATGTTTCCTAGTTTCTATTTTGTAGGAATGGTTGGGGACACGCTTCACATAACTGTTTTAGCTGGTGATAGCTTGCCTTACTTTGTTTTTAAAGTAGTTGGCCAAAGCAGTGTGTGTAGAGGGCGAAGATATTTTAAACTTTATTTTTGAGCACTCTGGCAGATGCTGAGCTTTGCCTCATAGGGGCTGGAGGAGGGAGCAGTTGTCTTTAAATGGGTTGTGTGGGGATGGGTGAAGCACCACAACATGCTTTTTAAGCTTAAAAAATCAAGAAGAAATCTCCCCACAGGCATCTTATTTAAAGGTAAGCAACTCCCCCCAACCCCATGCAATGGGGAGTAAGAGAAGTGTTCATCACAGCAGCAACTTGGGAGTCACTAAGTCCTTTAACAAAAAATAAGGTTAAGAAAATGAAACACACACACACACTTCAGCCTTCACCGCCCCCCTGGAATCTTCAGGGAAATTTTCTCCCCTCCCTCCCAATCTTTGAGGCCATTTCTCTTCCAGCCCTCCCCATGAATGGCCAAAAAACAGATTGGCCAGATATATTGGCACAGCACTAGTTTTATGACATGAACCCCAGGCCACTAGAGATTAATCGAGATCAATAAGATGTTCTCGCATAGCCAAGCTGTAAGATAAGAAGAAGGCGGCAGCTGGAACTGTAAGTGTTAAAAGAAACATGGTTTATTACATTAAAATTCACAGCAAAAGAAAGAACCCAGTTATGTTTCATGGCATCCCCGGGACAGAGTCAATATCCTTGCCGAGCTGCTGAAACTCATTCAGTGAGGTCACCAAAAGGACAGCCTGTAACAGAAACGAGAAGAGAATAAATATGGCTTTTCTAGAAGTACTATTTTGCCCAGAGACGTACAGTAACTCACTAACTGGGTTTTTTTTTCTTCCATCAGGGGAGGGGAACCACATCCTACCTCCCCCCCCCCCTTTGTTGAAGAGAGACAGATTTTAAAATGCTTTTGTGCTAAAGTCATTTTTGAAAAGCTGCTCTACAGCTGAGAAGCTGACCCTCAGGAACTGCCCTGATCCGTCGGCATAGTAACAAAGAGCATGAATTAACTGGCTTTCCATAGCTTCCAATCCAAGATCAGCACATCCCTCAAAACACACTGCTCATGCCTGATGGAGCTATTGAGAAAAATAATCACTGTTATTATGGAATGCCACTGGCTGGTTCGTACAAGAGGTTTATGCATGTTTGTGTAAAACACGCAGTCTTGTTTTCCCAAGGTAGAAACCATAGCCCTGCGACTTATTTTTCTGATCTTGTTTTCATGTCACCAAATTGACAGTGCCTTGGTTAACAGGGTGCCATTTTCCCTCTGTGTTTAGTATTCTGAGCATTGCATTGGGTAATTATGAATATAAATGGGAAGTAGGACTGTGAATGAGTAGGGGCATTTAAATTGTTGGCAAATTCCCTCCCTCCCCCCGCCACTCCAGAGTTGACAAAGGGACACTATGTGCAGCATTGCTAAATGCAATGAAGTGATTTGTTGTTTTTAATTTGGTTCGCAAAAAAAGAAGATAAGCAAGCAAATCACAGTCATGTCACAAAATAAGATGGGAGTTTTATCTGGTAAACTTTTAATTATATTTTATTTCCCTTCCTTTTCAGGGAATATCTAACCTCACATCGTAATGATCTATCCACTAAGGCTGAAATCTGAAGGTTGCAACACATGAAATATGAACTGAATAATCTACATTCTGCCAGAGCTGAATTTGCAGTGGCATACATGCTCCAGAGCTAAGGGGAGAGTGGAGAGAAACCAGGTAAAATCTGGCTTATTGCTTAAAGCAAAAAATAGATGATGATGATGATGATGATGATAATCCATAATATGATATATACAACACCAAATGAAATAAATTTAACGGTTTGAATGTATTATTCTAAAAAAATACATTTAGGATAAGGTTACTATTATGAGCTGTGAGTTTAGGGGCAGGATCTCTCCCAGCTAGTTCTTCAACTAAAGGAAATTCTCACAAAACCTTTAAAGGTAAAGGAAGTTAGGAATCTTATTTATAATATGAAGCTTAGGAAAGCCCCAGACAAGCTGGTTCTTCTATGTTATGAGACATACCTAGCCTCATATCATAATAATATATCCACTAAGGCAAAAATCTGAAGCACTTACCTGGGAGAAGATCCCACTGAACTCAATGAACTAGGAAAAAATTGCAATATAGCCTGCAAAAGCACATTCGTGTTTGCCAGGAAAAAGTCTGAAAAACATGCAAAGAATGTAAGAAGTGCATGTTGGATCAGACCACTGGCCCATCTAGTCCAGCATCCTGTTCTCACGATAGCCAGCCAAATACTCTTGCTCACATCTTGCTTGATGGTTTCCCACAAGAGCACTGTCCCCTCCCATGGTTTCCAGCAAGGGCTATTCAAAAGCATTCTGCCTCTGACCATGGAGGCAGCGCACAACCATCATAGCCAGTACCCATTGGTAGCCTTATCATCCATAAATTTGTCTAATCCTCTAAAGTTGGTGGTCATCATTGCCTCCTGTGGGAGTGAGCACCATAGAAGAGAAGAAGAAAAGAAGAGTTTGGATTTGATATCCCGCTTTATCACTACCCAAAGGAGTCTCAAAGTGGCTAACATTCTCCTTTCCCTTCCTCCCCCACAACAAACACTCTGTGAGGTGAGTGGGGCTGAGAGACTTCAAAGAAGTGTGACTAGCCCAAGGTCACCAGCAGCTGCATGTGGAGGAGCGGAGACACGAACCCGGTTCCCCAGATTACGAGTCTATCGCTCTTAACCACTACACCACACTGGCTCCAGTGTGGGATCCCTCCGCTGCCACTGCAGCCATGAGTGGAGGATCCCTCTGCCGTACGTACATGCACATGCGACGTACATAATGGTGCTGCGCATGTGCCACTGGGCAGTTTGCCCCACCCTGCTGCTGCGAACCCGGTTCCCCAGATTACGAGTCTATCGCTCTTAACCATTACACTACACTGGCTCTCTATGCACTGTGCCAATAAATTCTTTCATTTATCTGTCCTGAATCTTCCAATATTTGGCTTCCTTGGATGTCCACAAACTCTAATGTTATGAGAGAGGGAGAAAAACTTCTCTATCAGCTTTAGCCATAGCATGCATAAAAGCATACCCTTCTGTTGTGTCAACCCTTACCCTTACCCTTTCTCTAAACCAGAAAGTCTCAAATGCTGTAACCTCTGCTCAAAGGGGAACTGCTCCACCCCCATGATCCTTTTGGCTGCCATTTTCTGGACCATTTCCACCTATACAAGAGCCTTTTTGAGCTGAGGCAACCAGAACAGTACACAGTATTCCAAATGTAGTCACAGCACAGATTTGTATATTGGGATATCAGAAGTTTTATTTTCAATTTCTTTTCCATCGCTGGCATGAAATCTGTCGTTTTCACAACTAGGGCACATTGAGCCAACATCTTCATGAGCTATGTACCCAAGATCTCGTTCCTTGTCAGTCACTGCCAGTTCAGACCCCATGATCATATATGTGAGGTTAAGATTTATTTATTTTTTGCTTCAACCTGTGTCACATTACACTTTTTTACTATTTTATAGCAAAATGGTATTTGGCATTTTACTGACCATTCACTCCTTTTGGAGCACTTCACAATACATTTTGGGTTTAACAGCCCTGTGCAAATTAGTATCATCAGCCAACTTGGCCACTTCATTACTGGCTCCTAACATTTATGAACAAGATAAAAACTACAGGTCCCAATACATTATTACTGTTATTATTGTTGTTGTTGTTTGCTGTTATTTAAACTTCTTAGTTCCTTGTTACCTAAATGGTCTTCAAACACTAGGCTAGTGTCAGCAGAAACAAGAATGGAGTGGATATGTGGGTATGAGACAGGAGAGAATATGTCTCCCTATGAATGTTCCAGGAACAATCCTTCATGTACCAACAGCAAATGGAGTCAGTCAGTGGCATGGAAAGGACACATATACTGTCTTCTGTGGAAGACTATATTGTCTTCCATGACCTGCTGCCCATGCACTGCTGCAAAAGGGATTGCACTAAAAAAAATCAATTTACGTATTATGGGCTCTCTGATGAGCAAAACTATGCACAATGAAAGGGACTAATGGCAGACTGCTACAGGTGACTACTAGAGATGTACTATGTGGATCCTGAAATTACCATATTTTTCCATCTATAAGACGCCCTCATGTATAAGATGCCCCCTATTTTTGTGGACTCCAATTTAAGAAAATAGGGGGAAATCTAACCATGTATAAGACGTCCCCAAATTTTGGACATTTGGCGGGGGACCTAGTTTTATACATGGAAAAATCTGGTACTCCAAATGATGTGTTGAATCGAGCTTGCACCACTGATCTTTCTCTTCCCCCACTGATTAAAGTTTCCTCTTGCCCTTCATTCATTCCTCCCTCCCACTGTGGCCTAAATGACACAACCCCCACTGTTCAGGGCTCCCCAGCCCTATCAAGAAGGTTTCCAGGAGGTACAAGGGCTGTAGGGAGAGAATGGTGAGTGAAAAATGCACTTTCAAGAGATTCGATACAATTTTGGTCAGTGTTGGGCTGGAATCCCTGTGTTTTTCATGGAAAAGCTGTGGATGGAATGTCATCCCAGCCAAGGTTCTCAAATCATGGCAGCCAGAGTCTTTTTGTCATCCCAGACATCATGGCAGCCAGAGTCTTTTTGTCAGGAATACTCATCTTGTTTATTTGCTCGGGTTACAAACACCTCGAGTTACAAACACTTCGGGTTACAGACTCCGCTAACCCGGAAGTAGAACCTCGGGTTAAGAACTTTACTTCAGGATGACAACAGAAATCGTGTGGCGGCAGCATGGCAGCAGCGGGAGGCCCCATTAGCTAAAGTAGTACCTCAGATTAAGAACGGTTTCAGGTTAAGAACGGACCTCCAGAACAAATTAAGTTCGTAACCAGAGGTACCACTGTATAATTAATTCTCAGTAGTGGGCAAAAAGTAGAGCAGTGGAAATTTCTTTTCTTTTCTTTTTTTAAAAAATCCCAGTATTAAAAGCCCAGCAGCAGCCATCACCAAAAGCATGCATCATAATGTTCCACGTTAGTCATATTCTGAAACCAGTAAAATCAGAAACAATTCATTTTGCTGATTTGACATTCCTGTTCCCTAAATGCGACCTATATTTGAATTCACTTTGTTTCATGCAAGACTTCTCCTTAGCTGTTTCACTCAGGCAAGGGAAATGGTTAAGTGGACCTACTGATATCATCTTGCTGGTTTCCCTCAGCAAGTTACCTTTAGGAACAAGATTGATAAACTAATTTATGTTATATACTGCCATCTGCTGTGTCTCCTGCCAAATTGCAGCCTGTCTGCAGTCCCGTATTTTAAATTTAATTGCAATACAATTACCAGTGAGGATTACTCTCATTCTGTTTGGCAAGGGGTTAACATCCTACTGGGAATAGGCCCGTGCAAATAGCCAAATAAAATGATGCAGATACACACAATTAAATTTCATTATTCCCACCCAATGACACTAAACAGGTCATCTGCATTTTTCTTATATGAACGCAATCTTGTAAACAATGGGTTTATAGATGCAGTCATTTTAATCAGCATGGAAAAGACCTTGTAAAAATAGTAGTGTGGTTCTTAAATCATCTCCCCATAGCACAACAAAATAGGCCTTCTGAGACTATTCAAACCTTTGGGGAAATTCTATTACTTCACATATTGTATCATAAGATTTGTGGCATATTTTGTCCATAATTGGTCTGTTGCAACATCCATTTCCTGATATCTGGATAAAAGGACAATAACAGCATTCATCTCCATTTAAAAATGGAAATCCATTTTGTTCTTTCTCACAGCACCTTTAAAAGACATGGGAGCATAACCTGGAGCCAAACGCATGGAAGGAAATATGTCCTGGAGAGCAGACATATAAAAATTGCACCAAGCCAGGTATTACAGCTCGTCCAGTCTTGAATAAATGCTAGCCAGGTCTTGCTGCAGGGCCAGGCATGCAGAGAAAGCAAAAGACTTGGCGAACTGCTTTGGAAGACCTTTGGTGAACTGCTACATCATTATGCTGGTGCCTTTAGCTTAAACAGACATGCTCTAAAGCTACAGTTAACATATTACTATCTCCAAACAAAGATCTATGAAATTTGAGAGTTCAAAATTCATAGCTTTTTTAGAAAGACACTACCCCCACATTCCATTTGCTGATACTGGAGGGAACTCAAGGTAAGTGTGATCTCGAGAGCCAGCCCATCCATTAGCCACATGGAGACCTTTGCCTCAGGTGGCAGCTTGGGAAGGGCAGTGGGTGTGTATGCCATTCCCTGGCCAGCCATCTTTTAGCACTCTTGAAACAGTGCCACCAAAGTGGTCAGTAGCACTCTTACAGTGCTCTCCAGAGGGGTCAGATCACTCACCCCTTGTTCTGAGGAAAGATTAGGGTTAAGAAGGGATGGGGGAGAATTTCCATTTTGTTTGCATTTTAATGAGAAACTACCTAATTTACACTTTTTGAACCAATACATGATACCGAAATCAACATTCACACTTCTCTGAATTTTTCAGTGAGGTTCTCCAACCAATCAATACATACAAAAATGTGTCTGTTAGAAGAAAGTGTGCATAAATGGGCGTATATTGGTGAAAACAACATGCAAATGCATTATAGTAGAGAAAATTGCTCGCAAAAAAAAGTTTGCATTAATTAAAGCTGCAGACAAAAATGGGTTTCCCAAAAATTGCTGTGGAAATATGGAGAACGGAAATGGAAATGGAAAAAAATGAGAAAGAGAAAGCAACCAAACATGACAGGCCCTGTATTCATCAGAGAAGGACACTGTTAGATGGGGAGCCTTAGCACATCCCATGTTGCTGGTATTGGTGGCCAAGACAAGATAAGGAGAGACGAGGTCAGTGCACTGGGGAAGGGCGGCATATGGAGCAGGAGTGACTCTGCCTCATCTTGCAGGATGTCTCATGCTGGCCCTGATGATTCCCCTCAGAAATAGTCTCTGTCAGCTGAGGAAGTGCAAAACAAACAGGCATCAAGAAAGCAAAAGCTGGCCAATCTGACTAAATTCACAATTAAATTTGGGTTAAATTTTGCACCAGCTGCCTGAAAGCTTGCTCGCTCTCTGTTTCTCTCTCTCTGTGTTTCTCTTTCTCTTTCTCTCTTTTGCGCCTGAGCTCGGCGGCGTCCATCCGTGTGGGGTGGGCAGAGAGAGAGAGCGGAGACAAGCACAACTGTAGAAAATGCGTGTACATGCTGGGGTCACCCGAGGCAGGTGTCGCTTCGGCGGTCCGTGTGGGTGAGTGGGGAGGTTCGGCACTCAGGAGGCATGGCGAGCCGTGAGAAAGGATTTCCCTTCCTCCTCCTCCCCCCCGCTTCTTTTGGGGACAATGGTTCGCTCCGGCTCCTCCTGCCTCCGCTTCAAAGGTCTCCGAGGGACGTCAGAGGAGCTGCCCCCCGACCCATGTCTCGTGGGGGGAGCATGGGCAGCCGGTGGAGAGCTTCCCATTGGACTTTACCGCTGTGGAGGGCAACACTCAGGCGACCCCCACAACCATACCCAGCGTATAAGACGACCTCCGACTTTTGAGAAGATTTTCCTGGGTTAAAAAGTCCTCTTATACGCCAGAACATAAGTAGCTTCTTAACGACAGATAAATTTTATTACAGCATAGGCTTTCATTAACTAGATTCCACTTAATCATATTTTATCCTCAGTTTTAATGTTATCCTCAGTTTTCTGACATATATATTGTGCATTCAAATTCAAATTCTAGCAGTGCTAAGTTCATTAATTATATTCCCTATGGGGACAGAAGAATAGGATGGATCCAGACTTAAAGCTGACCCAGTGAAATCAATGAGACTCTCTCACACACAAACAGCTTATTAAATCTCTGTTGGTGTTGTACAGGCACACCAACTCTAGGGGGCAGAGGTTTCTTAAGCCCCCTCAATCTAGGGGGCAATCCAGCGCCTCTGCTGGGCTTATGTACATTTGTGAATCTTTAAATTGACTGAGTGACAGTCAGAATGAGAATTCTTTTCCGCCATATTTTCAGAATGAAGCTTTCACAATTCCCAGGGATTCTTCCCATAAAGAGCCAAAACCAATAAGGTTGGAGTTTTCCCCTCACAATTCTTTATGATGTTGAACCCTAATTACCCTTTTAAACTATCTGCATTGGTTCTCAAGGGAAATCAACCATTTGTGCATTTGTGATTAGGAAATGAAGGATTTACTAGTATCTGCAGCAAACATTTCCGATTCTTTTCTATGCCTCAGTGTGGGAAACAAAAAGAGTTTTATGCATGTGTGTGTACATGTGGGCGTGTGAATGAATTCTTCCAGCACCAGTTCACTGGCTCAAAGCCCAGAGCAGGGAAAACTTCCACATTTCCTTACATCATGTAGCTATTGCTATTGCCCATCCACAGCAAGCTTCCACTCTGCTCCTCCTCAGTGAGCAGTAGTGACCCATTTCTTTGCAGTCAGTGTACCTATGCCCAGCTCTCTACGGAGATACTGTTTCAAGTTCTGGTTGGAAGAAAGGAAGCGGTCTTTGAGTATCAGGCTTGCTTGGAAAAAGGCCTGATTCTCATTGCGGACTCTTTACTGATGGTTCCAGAATTTTTGCAACCACCCTTGAACAAGCGAGTACATGTCAGCCTGATTGTTTTGAGCATCATAATTGCTTAGGCAGCCAATAATGCTTTGCTTTTCCAAATTCTTTGGACGTTGAAGCTCACCCATGGCAATTTAGGATGGGTTCAGAAGAAGTTCAAAGAGATAACTTTCATTGTGCCTGCTGTACCAAAACCACAGAATCAAAACGATAGTCGGATGAGCATTTGGGACCTCCAGCGTATTTGACAGCTCCAACCAAGGAGCGTAACTCTTCAAATAAAAGAGGATTAGACAAATTTGTGGAGAATAAGGCTCTCAGTGGCTACCAGCCATGATGGCTACTGTGGCATTTGCCCTCCTAGGTGGGTGATAAGGAAAGGGTTAAATGAATGTGAAGTGATTGGCCAGTGGGAACCAAGGGGAGGAGTTAGAGTTAGAGTTGGAGTTGTTGGGAAGTCAGTTGGGAGTTGGAGAAGGAAGAGGAAAGATAAGTCTGTGGATTGGTCTAGTTTTGATGTGAGAGAGTGAGAGGAACTGTTAGGAGGAGTCAGATAGACAGTTGGGATAATCAGTCAGAAGTTATTAGGAAGGTATAGGCCGGTATAGAAACTAAGGATAAGAAACTGACAAGCAAAATTATCTGAAACCACAAATTTTTACATGCTTATAAAATAAATTTGATTATTCGTTTTAATGTTAACAACTGTCTGGACTCAGTGTGTACCTGAGAGAAATGGGTTGGTGGCAGCGGGGAAGCAATCACAGTGGTGGCACAGGGATCAATAGACTGTCAAACATCCAGGGACCCTGTGTGTTACCACAGCTACACTATACCACCAGTTCCAGAGGAAGTGTGCATGAGAATGTCAGTTGCTGCGAATCACAAATGGAGACAGAATTGTGGCACTTAGGCACTTAGGCAGGGTGGGTGCCAGATTCCAGGAGGCTCTCAGCACAGTGCCAACCAGGGGAGGTTGTGTGTTCATCATCATGCATGGGGGCAGCAAAGCCCCTTCTCTCCAGGCCACCATACACCATCAAGGACAGGACACCTGCCTTGCTGACAACCATGCATGGGAAAGGCAATGCCACAAGTCCCAAACTACCACCCTCCCCACTAGGCCCCCAGAGCTGGGGAGGTGCTGCTGCTGCTTTGAATGGGAGCCAAGCTTGGTGGTCACCAGACCAGCTATTATCCAAAATGCACTGCCCTGGTCTATAGATTTATAAAATGTATAGACAGATAATCCCAGTAGGAACACAGGTCTATAAAATCTACAGATGGGTTTATGTATTTTGTAGATCTATAGAAGAAGAAGAAGAGTTTGGATTTGATATCCCGCCTTTCACTCCCTTTAAGGAGTCTCAAAGCGGCTAACATTCTCCTTTCCCTTCCTCCCCCACAACAAACACTCTGTGAGGTGAGTGGGGCTGAGAGATTTCAAAGAAGTGTGCCCAAGGTCACCCAGGAGTTGCAGGTGGAGGAGCAGAGACGCAAACCCGGTTCCCCAGATTACGAGTCTATCGCTCTTAACCACTACACCACACTGGCTCTCCAGTAGGACATGAGAAGAGCCCCACTAGATCAGACCAAAGAGCCATCTAGTCCAATATCCTTTCCTCACAGTGGCTTTCTTTCTGACATAAGAAAACAATATGTGTGTTCATGTGCTTGTGTATGTGTGTGCGTGCGTGCATGCGTGTGTGCGTGCGCACACAAGCACTGGTGTGTATTAGTGAGAATATGCTTATGAGCTCCATACCAGATGCAGCACAAAGATAATAAAATAGCTATGAAAACCCCAACAGTGGCCTAATTTGTAGAATATTCTTAATGTGAACAAGTTAATAAAAACTCATTGTAAATCCTTCAACCATTACAACAATTACAAACCAGTGTTTCCTTGCGTCTTGGAAATGTGCTTAATGAATAAAAATGCAAGACTCATTAAGATTTCTTTTTATGAGATCACTGGCTTACATTATCATTAACAGCAGCTTCCTAGGTTTGGGGTCTCTTTTTTACAGATCTTTAATTAGGTACATTTATATTTATTGCTGGCTTGGCTAATTGGCTGATGGGACACATGGGACTAGCTTACATTTTGACTGTGTGTACATGGGGTGGGAGAAGGCCGGGTACAATGCTGCTGTTCCTATTCTTCCAGGAGTTTCATTGCTGATTTCTGTTAGTTTGCAAAAGGTCTAGCACCTCAGTTTCTAGACAGACAGCAAGATTGCATGTATCCTCTCTAACATAGTGATGCAATGACATCAGTGTACAGGCAGAAAAGAAACCCAGTGTTTTGCATTCTTGAAAGTGCAATAGTGAGAAAACAGGAGTGTGTCTTACTAACAAACCAGGGGTTGCCAGTGCCATGTCATCCACAGCCCTGACCAGCTGGGGCTGATGAGAATTGAAGTCCAACATCTGTAGGACACTGCATTGGTGACTGTAATTATTATCATTATTATTATTATTATTATTATTATTATTATTATTATTATTATTCCCCCACTCATCTGGCTGGGTTTCCCTAGCCACTCTGGGTGGTAATAAACACTTAAAGAAGGTGCTATTGCTCAGCTCCAGGGTTTTTATGGTATGACCGTCTTCAGGGTCTCTGTCTTATCCTCCATGCTTTTTGTAACCTTTACATAAAACCGCTGGGACAGAGGATTTGAAGTGAGGTGATGTCAGTATGCTGAAAACTTTGAGTTCTCTCTCTCATCAGATTCAGGTGATGCGGATGAAGTGCTAAACGGATACCTCAAATCAGAAACTGGCTGGATGAAGGCCAATCAATTGAACTCATTCCTGACAAGAAAGTGCTTTGGCTAGGTGATTTACCTGTTGATGTTCAGTGGTAAAGAGCTGCCATTCATCAGCTTGACTGGTGTGCCCACTGCAGCTTCTCCAGACAGAAGCTGCTTCCACGCTAGACCTTGCAAGGTTGCTAAAACCCTCTTCCTGGACCATGATTGTTATAAATTGCAGATGCCGAAATTTAACCTGGAATCTTTTGCATGCAAAGCATGTGCTCTACCAATGACTGTTAAGGTTGAAATCCTGTGCCTACTTCCTTAGAAGTAAGCCTCATTTAATTCAGTGAATCTGCAAAAATGTGCATAGGATCGTGGTGTTAGGTAATATGCTAATGTTTCAAGCAATATTGGGGAGGTTGTGAATTTAAGCTCCTACTGTATAAACATATACACAAGGAGACAGATGTGCAGCAGTTCACAGGTCCTTGGAAAGGAGGGGGAAATGCAACCTTGAAGCAAGGATAAAGAGGGTGGGTATAAAGAGATGTCGAGGTTGAATTTCATTCTGTTTTGTCTCTCTTCCTTCAGTATCCTATTACTCATTCCTTCACTGAGACCAACGGCAACCTTCAGCCTATCATTTTGAAATGCCTTTTCTTGTAGCTGAGGGGTTGCTGTGGGACTTTTATTAATGATGCAAGTTGTCTGAAAGTGCCTTTCCACAGCATATATCATTTGCTGTAGTCTCAAATGGCATATTCAAAGTGCACATCCCATTAAAGTATTGTGGGGGGGAAGTGCCATCAACATATTTCACAAACGATATATGTGCAAGCAGAGCTGCCTGCGTTCTTTCCTGGGCCCTCACTTTACCTGAGAACCTTCTAAATCGGAAGATGCCAGGGATTTAATGTTCTTCACACAGAGCTTGCTGTGATACTAAGTTCTATGCATGCTTACTTAGGAGTAAGCCCTCTTTAACTCAGTGGAGCATACTTCTGAGGTAACATACAAATAATCCGTTTCTATTTTAAAAAATGGTCGCATTTTTCACAAATATTGCTGGATATTGTATGCACTTACCACATTCTGCTTTTAAGTCATAGGATTCCTCCTACAATCAACCTCATGTCTAAGAATATAATGTCGGAATACATCTTCAGGCATTATTAAACTATAAGTAGTGGCCTGTCTGTACCACTCCAGCCCCGTCAATCTTGCCATGCTGAGTGACAGAGTTTAAAGAGGGCTTACGGGCCTCCTCTGTGACCGGCAAAATTAGAAAAGGACAATCTTCTCTCTAAAGGCCAAGTTATGCCCAAGTGTTTATAATGGTATAAGCCAGTGAGGCTTCTGGCAAGCAGAAGTAGTAGACTGGAAAAGGCAGCCAGGTATCATTTATCTAACCACAACAGATGCTGAAAACCTCCAATGGCTTTTGACCAGAGAAATGCGCTACTATAAATGTGCTTGATTCTATATCAACAGCAGTACTTGCATGTGTGGTGCCTGGAGGCTGAAAATGCTAAGATTATGTAGAAAAAGCCACATGTATGAAGCCTGGCATGGAGAAATATAGGACTTTACTTTTTTCCAGGGGTGAGTGAAGTTTTGTCTGCTTAATTCCTGCTTGCATGTTGTTGTTTTTTTAAAAAAGCTGGTAACTTCACAAAAGCATCTTTTTCACCTCAGCCTTGTGGGGCTGATGATGCAACAGCTTTGCACTCAGAGGGCTGCTATTCCAGCACTATGGGAAGTGTGCTTTTATCTGTCACACAGCCAGCATGTAAACTTGTGATAGGCAAAGAATCTATTCATTTTTTAAAGAAAGAAAAATTAAAAAGACAAATGAAACGAACACTAGAGGGCCCCCCTTCTATTTGTGGGTAGTCCCTCAAGAGAACCCATTTTGGTTGGGTGAAATACTGTTTTAAAAGCTGTTCTGAATTTCAAAATGCTCTTGAATGGCAACAGCTGTGCATAAATCTATTAATTTTGCATTGGTATAGTAAGGGTCGTATGTGGTCAACATATTTATGCACAGACTCTTCCTCTTAATAATGTACAACATACTAATAAAAATAGCTGGTGTCACATATGAACCTAAGGTCCAGTTTTGTGAGGTGAATGTGGAGGGTTCAGTCTTTCTTAATGGCCCACCACCACCCAATTCATTGACTAATAGAATTTGCTCAGTTGCTTCTGAGCTCTGTTGAAGGCAGGTATAAATCTGGAGGGAATATGGGAGAGCAGCAGATTCAAGAACAAAGAGAGGAAACTGCAAAGGCACAGAATGAATGGCTTCCTGGCCCAGCCCAATATGTCTTTTAAATCTATCGTCTGTTCTTCAGGGTTAACTGATTTAGCTCTTTCAGATCATGATCAAGACTGCAAATCTAATCATGTTTACTCTGAAGTACAGTAAGACCTGCTGAATTCAAGAGGGATCACTTCCAGGGTTAGGACTGCAACCCAAACCACACTGTCTCAAGCATATTTTGAAAAAGCCAAATCACTTTGCCCAGAGGAAGAGTCAATAGACTTGAAATGCATTGGGCTGGTAAGCCAACCTCCAAGACGCACCTACCTTTGAATTCTTCTAGATGTCAATGAGGCCAGGGCTCCTGCACCATTGTACGCCATAACAGAAGCAAAGGCACTTCAGCAGCAGAATTTCATCCCTGCCTGACTAGCAGCCTCTGCCTAAATTTCCTTTTTCTCATCACAAATAAAGACCTAGGGCTTCAGTCTCCAGTATACCTGGGTTACTCAGAGACAATCAGCAACAGCCACCTAAATTCAATTGTAGTTTCTTTATGTTTATCTAACAGCCCGTCCTACCCCCCCCCCCAAAAAAAAACCCACCCTAGGAGCCTGCTAAGAGGGGAAAAAACCCACCTGACTTCATTTCTGGTCCATTCAGAAGCACATGAAAACACTTTTTGATTAAACTCCAACCAGTCAAGGATAATGGCATGGTTAATGATATCTTTTTGCACACAGGACAGGTGCAGTGATTAGACCTCCCTAGGGAAGAATGTGTGACTGCTGGTGGCAGCTGTGTTGAGTGCCATAAATCCCTTGAGAAGAAACAAGAAGTATGCACTCTGGGGAAGGGAGATAAGTGTAACCTTGATGTGAGGTCAGAAGAACAATTTATCTGATTCAAGCCAGTGTTGTTATGTTCTGTGCTAGGCTGAACCCATGCACACTTAATAGCCTGCATAGAAGCTTGAAGGCTGAATTACATTTTTATTTTTTTTGCCCCCACTGCTGTTTCAGTATCGTGAGAAAAGAACCTGCACCTGCAGGGATTCCTGTTTCGGAGGTCTTTGGGCTCTCATTCAATATCACCTCCATAGCATGACAGCCGCTGTAGTATGGCTGCTTCCTGCACTGCTCAGGGAACATCACATAGGATGAACAGTCACTGCAGCTACTTACATACTTGCATCTCTTCTCCCAGAAGACATCCAAAAATAAGCCAATGGCTTCTGCATGCTTAGGAGAATGTATTAGGTACAGAGACATACATAGGTTTGCAATTATTTTTATGGCTTTTTATTTTTAATGCCTAAAAGTGGAGGTTAGGGACTCCAGAAATTCACTTGCTATTCTTTTCCCTGTTTGTTTTCTGGATGTATTCAAAGTCACTTTTCTGTCACTCAGACTCTGAAGGACAAGACCTGAAAGAAACATGGAAAGATAAAGAGACAATTTAGTTAGAGGGCTCGTGAAGCTTACAATTCTAGATTAAGTTAGTCATTATCTTTCCTTTTCATGATCAGAAATTAGGAACCTAGCTAAAGAGGATGTGAGGGATTATGACAGTGACATTTTAAGAAATGACACAAAACCGTATTAACTTTAGAATGAAGGCTGTGATCCACAGTGTTTCACTGCTATTAAGTCTTTCATGTTTTAGGTTGGAACAGTGATCTTCCCCTTCTACAGCCTTCAGTGCCATGATAGGGACGGCTCTGAATTTTGCAGCTGTTGCTGCCACCCTGGTGCAGTTCAGACAACTCATGTGGCAGAAGAAAGTTGTAGACTGGCTCTTAACTTGAATTCAGTTATTCCAGGCAGGAGTTTATTGGAGAGTCAGTGCTGCTCATGCCCACTTTTTTCACAGCAGCCACTAGATGTCATCAGCATCAATATCAGCATCTCCCCCCTATTTTTTATCCTTTACATATGATCCAGATTTCTTCTAAACACAGAAAATCTAGTAGGTAAAAAATATATTGTTAAAGGGCCACAATCTTCTTTGACCTGTCACCATGCCTCTACTTCCTTCTGCTCTTCACCTTAGCACAGCTAACCATTTTTCTATAAGAGACAAACTGTTTCCACCAATTGCCACATGCCAAAGTCACAGCTGGAATTTAAGCAACTGGGTTTGGAGACACATCTAGAAGAACATCTCTGTCCATTGTTACACTTGTATATTACACATCCGTGCACTATACCAGTTGAATGAATAAGCACATTTCCCCCAGCAAACAAGTATTGCTCTTTGATAGTGGTGTTACAGAGACATGTTGCACACTTGCTCTAGCGAAGTGATGTATCTGGAACGTATACTATACCCCTGCCACAAAATACTGCAATATTTTGCATTTATCATGTAAAAAAAGGACTGTCTGGAAAGGCCCCAAGAAAAAAAATTGTTATACCCTAGAGCTCCCATTCTTGTAAAAACGTACTTGTGTCATGCTCAAGCCATGATCCAAGTTGATGGAATTATACAGCCTTCCAGCACAGTCCACAATCTATAATCATGGGTGGGGGGTGGGATACCAGGTGTTCCTCTTGTGAGGCTTGGAAAGAAACAGCCTTACGTTCATTTCATTCCCACAGTGGAAATAACCCTAGGCACTCATCTTTCCCAAGAATCTGCTATTGTTATTAACCAAGCCTCAAACTATTTTGGGCCTTTGGGCTTTTTCTTTTTTAACTCCTTCCTGTGGGTGAGAGAAATAAATAAAAGACTGGTGTTTTTAACAATACACACAGAAAAGCTGATGTATTTGAGGGATGCAATTCCTATGCTTTTCCTTTGATGTTCAAAGTTAACTTTGGGCAATAGCCAGGTACAATAAATAAGCACTTCTTGGTTTTTTTTTATAAAAGTGGAACAAAACCCAGCAGAATCGCAAATTGTCAAAATGGCTAGAAGGAAGAATGTGGAGATAATCTTTAAACCATTTCAAATCGAAGAAATGATTTCATACTCGTCATTTTTTATTCGGTAACCACATTGTAAAGAAAGTGCTTCCGGTACAATGCTTTTATATCCCTAAAATATCATACTAACAGTCTGAAGTAGTGGAGAGCATTCCATTCAATTTGCATTTTAATGCAAACCCAATTAGCACCTTGAGAAATAATAGGAGAGCAGAAATGGAGCTGTCCTTTGAAATTCACATTTTTCTGAATTTTGTGTTGCAGTTCTCCAACCAAAACTTGCATACAAAAATGCATATAGGAGAAAGTGTGCATAAAAGATAATATATTTGTTTAAAAGAGCATGCAGTAATTTGATACATTAGGAGAAATTGCCTGCAAAAATGTGTCTATTAGGAGAAATGCACACTAAAATGCTAACAATATTTATGACTTCTCTGCGGGAATGTGGTGAACTGAGCTTATGATGCTGTTAAGAGAAACGAGAAACTGAGATAAACCAAAATTGACAGATCTGTTCATCCATATTCTATACTCGTATGCACAGCTGCTGGTGATGGATGTTTCCAAAATTAAGTGATACAAAGTTGTTTGGATGTGATGCAATTACGGTATATTTGCCTAGTATATGAAAGCCACTTGTGCTATAGCAGTGAGGCCTCAGCCTGCACCATAAAAAGCAAAGCACCAGCCAGAAGGGGAATGAACTAGAAATGGAATTTCTAAGATGATGCTGTGACAAGGCCAAAATTCACTGCAGAAAGAGGAGTCTACCTAAAGATACAAAGATAACTGATCATTCCATATATATAGCTGTAAAGTCCCCTATCATTCCCTCCTAAGAATTAAATACAGTGGTACCTCGGGTTAAGTACTTAATTCATTCCAGAGGTCCGTTCTTAACCTGAAACTGTTCTTAACCTGAAGCACCACTTTAGCTAATAGGACCTCCTGCTGCTGCTGCGCCGGCGGAGCACGATTTCTGTTCTCATCCTGAGGCAAAGTTCTTAACCCAAGGTAATATTTCTGGGTTAGCGGAGTCTGTAACCTGAAGTCTATGTAACCTGAAGTGTATGTAACCCGAGGTACCACTGTATAGTTTATGAGGATGTTACAGTGAAATGTCAACGATCTGGTGGATGTTGTCATGTTGAATTCTGTCATGTTGAATGTTGTCATGAATTCTGACAGTGATTCACAAACACAGGCTTCCCCAGCTTAGTGTCCGTCAGAAGTTTGGGACTACAGCTCCCATCATGCCTAACTGTTGGCCATGTTGGCTAGGTCAGGTGGGCATTGGAGACCAAAACATCTGGAGTGCATGAGAGGAAGAAAAGCTGCATAAGAGTATATCTGAAGATCCAAGAAGTAAGCCAAGGTCAAGAGTATAAATATAATCCAGAGAGTGCCATTGTGTTCCTGTCCTGTTTGTAGATTTGTCGCTATGGGAACAGAATGTTGGACTTTGGTTTGAGCCAGAAGAGCTCTTCTTATGTTCTTACAGATAGATAAAAGCTCTGCATGTCCTTTTCATCATCGCGTCAGACTAATAAAAAGATAGCCTTCTCTGTGTTCTAACTTAGATATTTTCTGCTCTGAACACAGATTACAGGCAAAGACAGCAGTATTTCCTTTCCATACAAAATTCATTAAATGAGCTATTCTTCTTGAGATATCTAACTGCCAGCCAATCTTTAATCACTTCACTCTTATACAGTTAAGAAAAAAGTCAAAACTTGAGGATGAATGCAATTGGCCCAAGAAGAAAAATTCTGAGGGCCTTCTTTTGAAATGAATCCAGCTCACAGGGGGTTCAAAACGTCTGCAATGGTTCTCATCTTTTGCTCTTCCTTTCCCTGTTTCATTGAGCAGGCGAGATTAATAATGAATACAAAAGCCATTTCCTGGTAGTTTCCATTGAGCCAGTTCTTCCTGTTGGCCAATGATTTGCTTTCCATGCCAAATAAAAAATAAAAAATCACATTATCAGCATCTATACAAAACTAATTTCATATGCTTTCCCTTTCTTTAAAAAAATTAACAGCACTGACTTTCACACCAATACTGTGTTTAAGTAAATCCTTAAATTTCTATAGCAGTTCTCAGAAGGATGCTTTGATAGCAGCAGTATGTAAAGATACTACATGTGTGAAACTGCCATCACAGATCCAACACCAGAGGGAGAGCTTTCCCAACACCTCACCTTCTATCAAACACATTAATTTTCAATAGTAGCAGTTCACATGTTCTGTGGTGTGCCTCCTGATGTCCTTCCTCTAATAAGATATTAAGTAATACCATGTGTGAATTAGGCATCGATCCATATCCACATACAAAGAAACAGCCTTTTGGGCGCATCTTTGGCTGGTCAAAATGCACTTACAGACTGTCACTATTTTCAGATGGGATCTAATCACATACCAGCTAATTCAGGTTGTACAGTTTCAGTGGATTGCAGGCTCTTGCAAAACAAACCCCCCTTCCTCAAAATAGTGGACTTCTTGTAATAAGGGAAGTGACAGGAAAATACAGTAGAAAATGTAGGATAATGCTTCGATGAAACATCATCTAACTTCCCTGCAAACAAGTCAGGCTGAATGCACAATACACAGGACATCAGGAAGCACCCTTAGAATTGAAAGCCTTTTAATCCCTTTATTAGCCTTTTAATTATTTTATTCCTTAGAAAGTAGTAGTCCCATTCCGATTATGACCTCATGCTCATTTTGCAAAATTCCTGTTAACAAATTTTTGGCACCATTTTGAAATTCTACAGATCTATTGAAAGATTTCCAAACAGTACTAAAGGAAACCAGCATTGTATTAGGATATTTGGGATAGCCACATCTGACTAATAAAGGCATGTGACATATCTATTTGGATTCTTCTCATTTTAACCTGCAGATAAATGCATATCCACTTGTTGCTTTCCATGGATGGTATCCAACTAAATACAACTCAAAGTGGATCCACTGAAATCAGTGGGCATGGCTAAGTTCGTTTACTTCAGAAGCTCTACTTGGAGTTTTGTGGGCTTGAACTGATGAGAGTTGTAGTCCAAAACATCTGGAGAGCACTAGGTTTGTGGAGGCTGGCCTAGAAACAGGAAGAAAAATGAAATGCCTGTTCATCCATGATGCTCACTAAGTGATCATAAAATTGTAGAGTTGGAAGGAACCCTGAGGATCATCTAGTCCAACCCCTGCAATGCAGGAACATGCAGTTGTCCCACAGAGGGATCGAACCTGCAACTTTGGCATTATCAGCTTATCTTTACATCTCAGCCTAATCTACCTCACAAGGTTGTTTAGATGATAAAATGGGAGATGGGACGCATGTTTGCTGCCCTGTGCTCCTTGGAAGGTGGGTAGGATAAGAGTCTAATAAATAAGCAGATAATCCAGAGTGCCAAGTTGTTGAGATGGACTCTGCATTTTCTGTACACAGTGAGCCTCAAAGCACGACTAAAACTAATGAAGAGCTTAAGGAACTGGCCCTCAAAACAAAGACATCATTCAGTACTATAAAAAGTGAGATCTTTGGCTAATGTTGTGACCTTGCAGCAAAGCCTTAAGGATCAATCCTATATCTACAGACACCCAGTGCAGTGGATAGTGCTTCCTGAAGCAATCTGAGAAACCTCTAATGGACCTCAGGGCTCTTGCATTCAAAAACTAACAAATTGCCTCTTACGGTTTCCTCATCCTTTTGTTATCAGTAAACATTATGAGCGAGTGCACATTGGCTACTCCTGTGTGGTCTCTCCCCACTTCATCTCTGCAGCACGTTGCCACAGAAAACACAAGCCAGTCAGCTCATAATCAAGATAATGTCTGCACTTTCCAGAAGGAGCTTGAGAACTGCAGGAGGGAGAGGGAATGGCTTTTTCTTTCCCACTTTGTTTGGCCCAGAAGCCAAGATACACACAGCAACATCAGAATGGCTTTTATCTGCATTGATTTATTGCAGTGTCTTTATCTATTGTGTAATTCCTTATCTCATTTTCTCTCTCTTTTTTAAAGATGGAAAGCTTTCATGCTATACCTCTGAGTGTCAAAATGCTGGGAACAAACAGCAGGAGGAGGCCATCACTTTACGCTCTGCTCATGACCTCACCAAATACATGTGGCTGGTTGTTGTTGTTGAAACAGAAGACTAGCCTGGATAGATGCATCTTGCTCTCAGCCACCAAGGCAGTTCTTACGTTACTGTGCTTATTGCAAAGCATCCAGATGCAGGCGTGAGAGTAGAGCATAAGCTCCTTCTTTTCCTTTCCTTTCCCCAACCCACAATTCCTATGAAACGTGCAACTCAAATGACCAAGATGATTGTGCAGGCTCTCTATGAGGAAAGGCTACAGCATTTGAGACTTTTTAATTAGAGAAAAGGCAATGAAGAGGCAACATGAAAGAAGTGCCTAAAATTATGCATGCCATGGAGAAAGTGGAGAGAGAATAGTTTTTCTCCCCCTCTCACAGGTGTGCCAACTCTAGAGGGCCACGGTGTATTTGGCCCCCTCAATATGCATCTCAAGGGGATCCGGCCACCTCAATGTTGAGGCAGCCCAGCACGCAGCCTACCGGAAGGCTGCCCCGGCCTGCGCAGTGTCAGGAGACATATGTTATATCATGTGACATGCCCGTGATGTCACGTGATGCTCAGCACACGCTGGGCCCCCTCAATTCCCTCAATTTTGGGGGCTACCTGCTCTCTCATAACACTAGAACTCATGGGCAACCAATGAACCTGAATTGACAACAGAAAGTACTTCACACAGCACATAGTTTAACTACGGAATCCACACCCACAAGAGGCAGTAATGGCCACCAACTTGGATAGCTTTAAAATAATTAGACAAATCAATGAAGGCTATCAGTGGCTGAGAACCCTGATGGCTATGTTCTACTTCTGCCGTTGGAGGCAGAATGCTTCTCAATACTAGTTGCTGGAAACCACGGGGAGGGGGGAGTGCTAACACACTTGGGTCCCCGCTTTGGGGCTTCCCATAGGCATCTGGTCAACCCCTGTGAGAACAGGATGCTGGACTAGATGGGCCATTCTTATGTTCTAATGAAAGACTGCCCACAAAGGGACCTGAGATACGTGTAAGATTAGCAAGCCAAACTTCCTTTGCACAAACAGATGGTTCATGGCAGAGCCATCCCAAGCCATTTTGGTGACTACGGTGAAAATAATAATAATAATAATAATAATAATAATAATAATAATAATAATTTATTATTTATACCCCGCCCATCTGGCTGGACCTCCCCAGCCACTCTGGGCGGCTTCCATAAAAACCAAAAATACAATAAAATATCACACGTTAAAAACTTCCCTAAACAGGGCTGCCTTAAGATGTCTTCTGAATGTCAGGTAGTTGTTTATCGCTTTGAAATCTGCTGGAAGGGCGTTCCACAGGACAGGCGCCACTACCGAGAAGGCCCTCTGCCTGGTTCCCTGTAGCTTTGCTTCTCGCAATGAGGGAACCAGGCAGAAGGCCCTCAGCGCTAGACCTCAGTGTCCGGGCAGACTGATGGGGGTGGAGACGCTCCTTCAGGTATACTGGACCGAGGCCATTTAGGGCTTTAAAGGTCAGCACCAACACTTTGAATTGTGCTCGGAAACGTACTGGGAGCCAATGTAGGTTTTTCAAGACCGGTGTTATGTGGTCTCGGCGGCCGCCCCCAGTCACCAGTCTAGCTGCCGCATTCTGGATGAGTTGTAGTTTCCAAGTCACCTTCAAAGGTAGCCCCACGTAGAGTGCATTGCAGTAGTCCAAGCGGGAGATAACCAGAGCATGCACCACTCTGGCGAGACAGTGCGCAGGCAGATAGGGTCTCAGCCTACATACCAGATGGAGCTGGTAAACAGCTGCCCTGGACACAGATTTGACCTGTGCCTCCATGGACAGCTGTGAGTCCAAAATGACTCCCAGGCTGCGCACCTGGTCCTTCAGGGGCACAGTTACCCCATTCAGGACCAGGGAATCCTCCACACCTACCCGCCTCCTGTCCCCCAAAAACAGTACTTCTGTCTTGTCAGGATTCAACCTCAATCTGTTAGCCGCCATCCATCCTCCAACCGCTTCCAGACACTCACACAGGACCTTCACCGCCTTCACTGGTTCTGATTTAAAAAAGAGGTAGAGCTGGGTATCATCTGCATACTGATGAACACCCAGCCCAAACCTCCTGATGATCTCTCCCAGCGGCTGCATGTAAATGTTGAAAAGCATGGGGGAGAGGACAGAACCCTGAGGCACCCCACAAGTGAGAGCCCAGGGGTCTGAACACTCACTCATCCCCCACCACCACTTTCTGAACACGGCCCAGGAGGAAGGAGCGGAACCACTGTATGACAGTGCCCCCAGCTCCCAGCCCCTCAAGACGGTCCAGAAAACAAATAATCACCACCTCGCACACTGTTTGTAATAAATAAATATCAGGCCATTTTGTGTTTTTTAATGGTGTCCAGATACTCTTCCTCATGGTCAAAGCAATCCTGGTTCAAGCCCATAACAACCCTCAGTGCTAATAGCAGCTTGTTTTGTAAGCTGGATGCCTTCCTTAACTACAGCTTCCAGACTATAGCACTTTTTGTCTGCTGTGCTGTTGACCTTTTGCTGTAAGAGGAAGGGATGTCTTGTGTTGGCAGGCAGGCATGAATAATTTCTAACATTAGCTGACACATTTTCTTGGATTCTCTCCTCCCCCAGAAATTAAAAATTGCAGAAACATCAACATCATCTCCTCTCATGTTCCTAACAGCTTAAACAAGTAAGAGAATAATAAAATGAATAGAGAAAATGAAAATAAGAGGTTTTTCATCTTCAGTATTCATTATGCATTTTCCGTCCTACTTTCTGCTTAGATATCTTGGCTGGAAACCAAACTTTGAAACATTTCAATATCACATAGTAAAATTGTGTTTCAGGGTCTTCTCATTAGCCTGCGCTGCTTTGTTTTGCATGTATCTCTTAGCAATGGGATACATGCAAAACAATACTTTATAATATGTTAAGAATCAATGCTTAATGAGAAATTGGGGGGGGGGAATAAAGAATATGCATGCCCCTAAATTGCAGTTTTAGTATTGTCATCTCTTTGAGCTGTCTTCTAAGGCAGGGATAAGGAACTCTCTGGTGCTCCAGATGTTGCTGCACTACAACTAAGACATTTTGGCACCTGAGGCAAGCCACAAAATGGCCAGGGAAGAAGGGCTGAGGGAAGATCTGCATGAGGAACAAGAAGGGGAATAGAGATCTAGATCAGATTCTATTGCCTTTGTGGATTCTGCCACCTGAGGCGGTCGCCTCACCTTGCCTCATGGGTAGGCTGGTCGTGTCCCTGACCATTGGCCATCCTAGCTGTGGTTCAGTTGTAATTGCTGCTTCCATCTCTACTCCATGGTGGATATTACTGTTGGGGTTAAACAGTGTTTGGCAAAGGACCATGTCCATGGCTTTCACACCATCATAATAGCTCTTTTGCTGTTCAGCCTGAAAGTGTGAAGGAACAGGTCTTAAACTGCAGACTGTTTGGTGCTAACCTAATTTGTTGTGTTGTTTAGTCGTTTAGTCGTGTCCAACTCTTCGTGGCCCCATGGACCAGAGCACGCCAGGCACTCATCTTCCACTGCTTCCCGCAGTTTGGTCAAACTCATGCTGGTAGCTTTGAGAACACTGTCCAACCATCTCATCCTCTGTTGTCCCCTTCTCCTTGTGCCCTCAATCTTTCCCAACATCAGGGTATTTTCCAGGGAGTTTTCTCTTCTCATGAGGTGCCAAAGTACTGGAGCCTCAGCTTCACAATCTGTCCTTCCAGTGAGCACTCAGGGCTGATTTCCTTCAGAATGGATAGGTTTGATCTTCTTGCAGTCCATGGGACTCTCAAGAGTCTCCTCCAGCACCATAATTCAAATAGCCTAATAGTATTTGAAGATAGGAGCTGCTTGTGTTGGAGCACATGTCAACTAAATTAGAAATAACTTGTTTGTACATTCAGCTGTTCTATCCTGTTTTAGAATACGATAATTACAAACAACAGGAATTCACAATATTCTTTTTAAATCTTTGCCTTCTCATATCTTTGGCTAGGGAGAGACTCTTGGTAGTCCCTGTTTCTATCTCTACAACTGTTCAAGGCTGCGTTCAGGGTATGTAATCATGAAGAATTAAGCTGCAGGACTCATGCAGCTTCAGCTGGTGGGATTCCATGCTTGCTAATCTCCATACACTGCCAGGCATGTCACTCATCTGCCTTGTTCTTGGGTGAAAAGTGACCCCCCTGCCTTGGTGCAAACAGTGCTTTCCTGCCAAGTCTTTGTGTTTCCTGAAATAGTATATAGTGATGATACAAAAAAAAAAAAAAACATTTAACAGAACCTCTTTTTAAAAAATTCCCATAGCTATGCCTATTTTCCAACCAGTAGGGAATACAACACACTCGCATATTTGACTTCTACTGCCTTTGAAGTTAACATTTCACTTTGGTGAGATAATATTGAATTGTAGGTGGGTTGAGGCATGACCTAAGACCAAGATTCAGCTGAAAAAGGATTTATTGGAGCATCAGGAACAAGAATGACAAACAGGAGCACTTGGCCCAGTAGGCCTATATATCCCTTAAGTCAGCCCAGGCAAAACACACACACCGCCTATGATAGGTCACCTTAACACTGCAATTAGCAAATCACAATACTGCCTCAACAGGGATTGGCTGCCTGCCAGCAACTAACAATGTCATTGGAGGGTTTTAGAACCTTCTCTGTCTTTTGTTATGCAGATGAAGCTCCTGAGCTCCAGGAGGTCTGAAGGCCTAGGCCTACAGCCTGGCTTCAGTCTAAAATCCCTGCATACATAACAAATACAGTGGTACCTCAGGTTAAGTGCTTAATTCGTTCCGGAGGTCCATTCTTAACCTGAAACTGTTCTTAACCTGAAGCACCACTTTAGCTAATGGGGCCTCCTGTTGCCGCTGCACCACCAGAGCACGATTTCTGTTCTCATCCTGAACCAAAGTTATTAACCTGAAGCACTATTTCTGGGTTAGCAGAGTCTGTAACCTGAAGCGTATGTAACCTGAAGCGTATGTAACCTGAGGTACCACTGTATGTCCTACGCACACACACGCACAGCTACTACTATAGAAGTACCCAGCAGTGCTTCCTCTCCTCTCTGGGGACCAGCAGAATAGGGATGCATTCTGATAAAAGCTTTAAAAGAGACTAATATGCAGCCTTCCCCAGCCTGGTGTGAAGCCATTCATACATTTGTATATCACATGAGAAGACAAGGATATTGCATGTACTACATATTTCAGTAGATCAGCATTGAAGTCAAGGATGAGGAACCTGAAGTCCTCCAAATTTTGTTGGGCTCCTCCTAGCATCAGACCCAGTCTGCAGGGCAACAGGTTCCCCATCCCTAACTTAAATGCTGGGGTTGGCCTGTAAGACTCCTAGCAGTGTAATCCTACCCTTGTTCTACTCAGAAATACTTCAGTGGGCCATACTTCCAGGTGTATTGGATTGCAGCCTAAATTTCTTTCCATGATCGTTATACGTAGAAAACCAAGATCACAACACATGTTTAATGCCTTTGTTTCATATGCTGACTGCGTTTTTCCCACCTCCTCCCACTTCAAGAGAAAGGAGTTAATATTGATGGAGGGAAATGAGCTCATCTGGGTGGAGGGGAAAAGATACAATTGCATAATTTTACTGTACATATAATATACTGCATATGAAAAACAGCTGCTAAGCATTTCAATAAACTCATAAAATGCAGTGTCCTGTTTGGGAACGGATGTATTGAATAGGGGATTAGGCATTTATATCCCTGAGTAAAACCAACAATAATCCAAACTTTTTCCCTAGCCATGTCAAACTTTCTGTCTGTCATTTGAAACTCTTTTTCCTGAAAGAGATTTTGTTTTTCAGTTTTGGTTTTTCATTTTGGGCAAAACTATTGCTGAGTTGACATTACAAATCACTCAGAGATCTCCCTTGCAAAATTCTCTGAAGAAATGATTGTTAAAATTTCCCATGAGGTGATGGAAAATAGGGTTATGGCCAGAATCTTGTTTCTTTCTAAATGCGCATAAAGAAATGTGGAAACAGAAGTCAGACAACATAAGCCCTTGGAAGAATAAGAACTCAACAATGATCTGAAGTAGACAATTTCACTGTACATGATGCACAACAGTAGTTCATTAATTTAAATCCTCATGGGCCAATTTAACGTTAATATGACACGGGATTTTTATTTTCCCCCTGCAATGTAGTGTTGGCTGCTATGGTTACCAGAAACATAAAGCCACTGCAGCTGCCCTAAGCACTCAGATGTTTCTCAGTCTCTAAGGCTTCGAAAGAAAGAAAAATGTGAAGTCCACTGTGCCTATCCAGCCCAAGCATTCCATTTGCCCCTAACAAGCTCTGGAGCTGAGCAGGCTGCAGAGCAGAAGATTATCACAGCAGGACAGGATATAAATCCACCCCCAGCTAATTTTGTGCTTGTCAACTGAGTAAAAAAGGAATGTAGAAAATAAGAGCATGCGGAAAGTATTTGGAGAATAATTCTTAATGATGAAGTGTGAAAAACTTCCTGGCAGATAGAAGGCAATTTACTGGGCTAGTGGTGGCTACCAAGAAAATGAGTTTTCACATTTCTTCTTCCTTAAAAAAAAATGGCTGATATTTATGTAGAAATAAAAGGATTTCTTTTCTCTCTATTTTCAGTTATAGCTTGGGGGCAAGTAAAGATCTGTTAGGTTTCTTAAGCCAATGTGCAAAGATCCACTAAACCAAGGCTGTCAAATAAAATCTTTTCCCCCCTCCCTATTGATCCTGGAATCAATGGGATTGCTAATGCGTGCCTATGGTTTTATGAAGTGTTCCCAGGATACATGCAATAGAAACTTCCAGGCAGTGCTTGCTGTCATAGACTAAGAGGGCTGTTCAGTCACTCACTACTTTGCTATACTAGTTTAAGAACATGACTACAGAAAGATGTGTGCTGGCTCACTTTACATTGAGGAGATTGACAGTATAGACATGTTAACCAGTATATATTAACTAAAAGGGATTGCTGAAATTAATTGATTATAAATTGTGAATGATCAGAACAAATAATTCTGAAATTCCAATATGAAACCTATTTCCACGTCAGGGACAGCTCACTTGGTAAAGCATGTGAGCCTAAATCTCAGGGTCATGAGTTTGACCCTGAGATTGAACAAAAGATTATTCACTGCAGGGTTTGGACTAGATGGTCTGCATGGTCCCTTCCAACTCTGCAGTTCTATGATTCTATCACATGCCAGATGGATAATGATTCGAGCCATTGTGAACCTAAAGGCAAATATGCTGATGTCTTCACAATTTGCTTCAAGCAGAGGGGCCAACGTTTATCAGGTTGCTTCCTTTATTCCAGGCATCCCCAACCTGCAGCCCTCCATATGTTTTGGCCTACAACTCCCATAATCCCTAGCTAACAGGACCAGTGGTCAGGGATGATGGGAATTGTAGTCCCAAACATCTGGAGGGCCGAAGGTTGGGGATGCCTGCTTTATAGAGTTGAAAGGGACCCTGAGCATCATCTAGTCCAACCCCCTGCAATGCAGAAATATGCAGCTGTCGCATAAAGGGATCAAACCCATAATCTTGGTGTTAGGAGCACCATGCTCTAACCAGCTGAAATATTGGTTACTTCACTGAGAGTCAAGCTCAAAATATTGTCTGACACTGAAGTCAGCATCCTCAGAAAAGCAAGTTTCTGTCCCATATTGGCTACCTAGAGTAGACTGAAAACAGGCCAGTTCAGCCATGCCTCAAGAAAACTCAAAAGCTGGAAATTAGCCAAGTGCATGGAACGTCAGTGCCCTAATCTCTTACGCACGACTCACAGAAGCAACATTATTTTCTGATGTAAGCAAGCACGGCACAAGTTTGTTATGTGCAAATGATCACATAATTCAGCTTTTCTTTGCACAGAATTTTGGTTAGTGGTGCTGATTTAATTTCTTTTTGGTGACAACACATATAGTTCATTATAATATGCCAGGACCGAAGGAGCAGAGAAAAGAAGCTACCAAGGTGCAGCATAATAACACCCAAAAGCAGCAACCATGGAATAAATGTGTGTAGAGTCACCAGCATGGCAAAAAGAAAACATTCCCATGCTATAGGGAAAGGCAAAAATAAATCCAGGCTCAACAACCAGATGGGGAAAATTCCTTCCCGGCCTCAAAATGACTATCAGATAAGAAGTGTAGTAAAACTTTCCACAGTGCAAATATCTATATCCCTAGCGGCAGTCCCAGAGGGATTGTTCTTTTCTTCTAATTTCAAGCTGGGCTGGGTTGTGTTTACGCACTTCATTAGGCCGCAAGATGTACTGCAAAGCAGGTTAGCAGCTGAATTGTGTAGCTGTTGTTGTCAGCATTTTCCACCAATGGAATGGGAGCCAGCTGCCCAGCCAGCTTGGCTGCTAACAGAAAAGCAAATCAGCCTCAACCTTCTGTCACATTTCGTTGCTCAGTTTTCTGTTGGAGTTTAGGGATTATGAGCACAATGTTCAAGAAACTGATTTAAAAAATAAATACATCCAGCACCTGCAAAAAGCGATGCTTGAGCAATCACAGTTGCTGTCCCTTCTGCTGTTCTCCAGTGGCTTTACAGAATGAACAAGCAGTGCAGCTGTTTGAAGGGTGCTTCTTGCAGGCCCACTCCATGCAATTGTAAAATCCAGTGGATTTAAATATCTGCTAGAGCCTGGAAGATATTTGCATGACCCCCTCAACACACACATACTTGGTTTTAGAGGGGTTTATCCCTCAGACATGCCTCCCCACTCTCATAAAACACTTGTTTTTTGGCTGTGGAAAACAGCGCTGACCAGGACTTATGAACTCTCAGGCAAATATATCTATGTCTGATGCTGGTGCACTTCCATTTTTATCAGTTGAGGTGATATGGAAAGAACTGGAGGTTCCCATTCTGAAACAGTGAGGATGCTGCAAATCCCACAGCCACGGAAAGACACGTCAAAGCCATTTATGTGGGAACAAACACTGCTCAGTGGCATGCAAAAGACCCTAAGTTCCACCCCTGGTGTTGTGAAAGAATAAAACCCTGGAGAACCACAGGCAAAAAGCATTCACAAGACTGCATTCACACAGAGCAATGCATACCCCGCAAGTGTCCTGGAAAAACTGGGACATCTCATATTTTATCGCAAGGTGTCATAGTCCTGTGCTGACAGCCACGGCAGAGCTCAGTGGGAACCATGCCCAAAAAACACAGCACTTCTTTGAATTTTGCAGTGAAGTTCTCCTGGCAAGTAATGTGTACAAAAATCCACCTACTGGGGCAGAAATATACATATATTAGTTCAAATTAGTGTTATTATTATTCATTTAATTTCTATTGCTGGCATCCATCTGTCTCGAGAAACAATGGAGTGCACCTCCAGGGATGAATTGAAACCATGATACCACTTTTTATTTTTATGGGGAAATAATTTCAAAGTGTTCTACAACACACTGAAACATCAAATAATAATAATAATAATAATAATAATAATAATAATAATAATAATAATATTTTATTTATACCCCGCCCTCCCCAGCCAATGCCGGGCTCAGAGCGGCTTATAAACAATAATAAAAACAAGAAGAATGATTACAACTTAAAAACAAAAATAAAATACAACATTAAAATAAAAATATTAAAATGCAGCCTCATCGCAGGAGGAGAAGGAAAAGAAAAAAAAGAGAGAGAGAGAGAGGAAGGGAGGGAATCAAATTGGCTCCAAGCCAAAGGCCAGGCGGAACAACTCTGTCTTACAGGCCCTGCGGAAAGAAATCAGATCCTGCAGGGCCCTGGTCTCATGAGGCAGAGCGTTCCACCAGGCCGGAGCCAGAGTTGAAAAGGCCCTGGCTCTGGTTGAAGCCAATCTAACTTCCTTAGGGCCCGGGACCACTAGGGTGTTGCTATTTATGGACCTTGAGGCTCTCCGTGGGGCATACCGGGAGAGGGGGTCCCGTAGGTACGAGATAAATAAATAAAGCAATACAGAACAAAACATGAATGAAGAGATTCAATTGTATACATTCAAAGCAGCATAATAAACAGGAAACTAAAATACTATCTTAAAGATTTCAAAATAAAACATTACAAGCAAGGTCAGCAACAGAATGCTCATTTAACACAGCAAAGTTAACAAAATAAATAAATATCTTAAACATTCCAAAAGAAAATATTACTAAAGGAAGTCAGATATAAAATGCACATTTAAAACAGCATAATTAACAAGAGAATAAAATATTATGAACATAGAATATATCTGCTGCTGTTGCTGCCAATCATGCCAATGGTGGTTCATGGTGGACAGCGGCTGGGGAAGCTCAGGCTTGATGACTTAGGTCTGCCTGAAGACGTAGCCAAATAGTATGCAAATATGTATTATATTAGCAGAAACTGTGTATTATACCAGTGCTACTCAAAGTAGTGGTCCACAGGCCAGTACCAGTCAGTGAGCCATCAGCTACTGATTCCCAGGAACTCCACCACACTCACATAGGGTGGGATGCTTCAGGGACCAAATGCAGTCCCAGTCCCTGACACACTGGGAAGGGGGGCAGAACTGTCAGTCCACCACATCAGATAGCTTGAGAAGCACTGTATTTGACAAATTTCATATAAACATGCATTGATTTGGAGAAATTTGCTCTAAAATGCAGGTGAATTTGCATAAAGTAAGAATTTTCATTTTAAAAAAATCAAACCGATTGGGAAATGTGGACTAATGAAGACTGAAAAAAATGAGAAACCATGAGAAACTAAAATTGGCAGTTTCTCCCAGCTCTCAGGGCAGCAGGTCCAAATGCTCTTGTCTTGGGGTGTGGGCCTTTGGCAGTTGCTCAGCCATGAAGATATGCAACATTTCAACGGGGAAATTATTTTAGCCTCAGCCTGGCACAGTTAGCTGCACATGAGGATTAGGAAATTATGAATGCACTGTCAGAGGAGGATGTGGTCGAATGATCTCAGAGAGAGTGAAGATATTTGCAATGGAACTATAGAGATGGAGAGCATAATTGTACAATGATTTTGTTCTATTTATGTCTGCCCAATTCCTCAAAGACAGTTTGCTGCATGGGGAGGGGGAACCACAGTGTATGTTCAAACATAAAATATGTGGCAGTATTTCTTTAACATTCACTTGACCTTCTAAACCCCTGGACGTCCTGTACTATACAAGCATAAACATTTATACAGGGTGTATATAAAACCTCCGCCTGTATGAATCTTCTTGGGCTTAGGGAGAATAAAACTTGCAAATAGTTAAAGTGAACAAATTTTCTTTTGTTGGAACCAGTTATGATAGAGTGATCGCTCAAGAAGAACAAAACACAAAAATAATTTGTTTAAAACATAATGAAATATTCTATCCAAGTCCAAGGAGAAAATTAGGCACTTCTTGCTTGCAAACTTTGTAGTCAGCTAGTCCAAAAATTTATCTCATCCATCAATGTGTTGGGTGCTTCCAAGTTGCTTCTGGGTTTTGCCGCCACTTCGTGCATGCGCAGAAGCGCTCTGCACACTTCGCACATGCGCTGAAGCACTCTATTGTGCTGTGCACATGCGCAAAAGTGGCATCTCTGGATACGGACTGTTCGGGGTAAGTACAGACCCTCCAGGACAAATTACGTTCATATCCAGAGGGTCCACTGTACTTCAAGTCAGGGCAGAATAACTTGGGCCTTTAAATCTAGGGGGCCTCGCCAGCCTGCCTGCTCCCCAGTGCCGCAGTCTCCCCTCTCCCAAAATTGCAAACCCAAGACTTCATGCAAGGGCAGGGCAACTCAGGCTCAGCAACTGTGAGACTTGGGGCTAGCCAGTGGGGCCCAGTTTGAAGCAGTGGGGCACAGCTTGATTTTTTTTCTTTTGTAGGGCCCCAGTTCACAGCCAAAGTCTGCAAAATCCCATAGATATAAATAAAATCCATCTAGATTGCCCTGGTGTGGGGCCCCCCTTAGGAGCAGCCCGCAGGGCCCAATGTGGCCCAATTGTTCCAATTGCCTTAAGGTCAGCCCTGATGAGTCTGTGCAGGGGTTGGACTGACAAGCCCGGCACCTTCTAGGTCCCTGGTGTCACTATTCAGGGTACAGACTCAAGGACTTGTAATGGAAATAGGGGGGGGCACTTATTGGAAATCAGTTTTGTCACCTCCCCGCCAAACCCCGGGGACGATGAGCCCAGCCACCTTTTATTCACAGTCACATAAGCACTACACTACAGCATGGCCATAAAGCTGTACGTTCAACCGCTGAAATACACATCCAATATGTAGCAATGGAGATTTATGTTACTGCTTTATGAATGAACACTGTGTTTTATTAATGTACTCTGTATTTTTGGAATTACCTAAGAGCTACCAATAGGGAGCTCTAGAATCTGACAGCTAACCAATTGGGTACTACCAAACAGCGACCCCTATTGCTGAAAGCAGGTAACCAGCAGAAAACGCTTCAGCTCAGCCTTTGTACTGTTTATTGAACACCGCCTGCTGTGTGGATAATGGAGAAAGTTCCTAAAGTGTATCCCTTCTTTTGTCCTGGCCAACTCTATTACGTAAACCCTGGTGCACTAGGAACCCAGAATAATAGCAAATAAAATCCACTCATACATCAGCAACTGATAAGTCTTGTCAACCTGTTATTCCAAAGTCTTCCTAGATTATAAAGCTCCAAAATACAGGCCAAAAGAGAGCAGGTCTGAAAAGAGCGAGCCATACAATGGGCGCCACCAGTGGAAAGGCTCTGCTCCGTGTAGCTCCTGCCTTGTCATTTGATAGGGTGCCCACTTGCCCTCCTACTTGACATGAAATGTTCTCTATTGGAGTCTCCAGGTCCAATATAAAGACCATAAGAAGGGAGAGCAAGGACCTTGAAGTTCCCAACAGCTGTTAATCAAGCAAGCACACAGGTCACCTTTGTCACAGGTGCGTCATGCCTATGTCCTGGCCAGGACTGCACCCAATCTTGTTTCTGTACACTCTTACTTGTTCTCAGTAACCAAAATCCTATTATCAACATATACAAGGAGAAAAGTTGTTTTCCTTCATTTGCAAGGAATCGTACAAAACAAAGTGGCACTAATAAAGAAAAGTTCCAGGGTGGCAACAGAAAGCAAACTAAAAATGCTTTTGCAGTTCATCAGAACTATCCAGCAATATCAAGTTATAGGAAAACTGGTGCTATAAACAGTAACCCTAGTTGGTTAATTGATTTGGTAACTTCCATGCACATGACATGTGATGCTAATCATTTCCCCAAAGAGTTAAATGGTAACTAATCAAAGGCAGCTTCAGTTGCAAATGGCAACAAAATATCTATAAAAGGAAGAGAAGCAGGTTTGCTCAAGTGTGTTGCAGGTAGAAATACTGTTTGTAATGAAGTGAGAGCAGTAGTTTACTTGCTCGAATTAATAAGAAAGTTTTGAGAATTTAAATTCTAGATTAAAATTGATTACTTAATTGAGAAGGGGATTGTAACAAAAACACCAGGCCTAATTTGAGTAGTAGAGTGCTCATCCTTTATTTCCACACTGTGACTGCAGAGCAAATCACCTGTCAGGAGAGTTATGAGATTCAGGTGAGGGTCAGTTGCCTTGTCAATCCTAGCAGGTATATAAGAGGCCTTTGCCCTGGCAAACTCATCAGCATTGTGTTTTTAAATGCTAGGCTCAATGAGCTGTTTTCTGTATACTATAATAACTATAACTATAATTTATATAACTATTATTATTATTATTATTATTATTATTATTATTTATTTCCCCAGCTACTCTGTTGCTTCCATTTTCCCCATGAGACATAACCATAGAGTTCTGCATCTTATAAATGATTTCCCACCCATCTTTCAGTTTTTGTAACACAACAGATGCACTACATCACTGTCCACACTTCCTTTTCCCTTACTGTTTCACGATCATAACTTTGAGAACTCTTGCCAATGCGCAGATGTGCCTCCCCCCCCCAGTAAAAAATAACTCATAGAGTTGGAAGGGAGCCCTGAGGATTATCTAGTTCAATCCCCTATGTAATGCAGGAATACGCAGCTGTCCCATATGGAGATCAAATCATCATCATCATCATCATCCTGGGGATGTTCATCAGACTCAAGATAAACAAAAACAAGCCATGTTTTCAGGGCATTGCAGGGAGAGAATGAGCCTTAGGAGTGAAAGAAAGAGAAAAACTAGCTTGGTATTCATAGCATAAACCAGACTGGCCAAATGCCAAAAGTTCACAGTGCAAAGGATTAGAGATGTCAAGGCGAAAACACTGTCATATGGGAAAGGGCAATCAAACAAAGCATCCAAAAGAAGATCAGAAAGAAAGAAAAAAGTAGAACATGTGTTCATGTTTGTTTGTTTATTTGCTTGCTTCTTGAGAACTCCAAATATTGCAGGGGGGGCAGTATTTATTTCATCCAGCTGGATCATTCTGCGGCATTAATCCTAGCATCTCCCACAGCAGCCGGACCAAATGGTGAAAGTAATACAATCTTGTATGAAAGAACAAGGATAGCAGAAGAAGGAAGTAAGAAGAGAAAATGTTATTTCCCAAGAGTGTTGGCCTAAGCTGTTGGACACATTCCACCCCTAGTTAACTCAAGGACATCCCAAGCGCTCCAAAAAGTTGCAGCGTATTCAAAGCCCCTGAGCAAGAATGCTCTTGTCTGGAAAATGGACCTTTGCAGTAATGTTTGGGCCTTTTTCTTTCCCACCTTCCTGAAACATCTCCCCATGGTGATATATAGTGCTAAAGGGTCCAAGCATCACTTTGCTCTAGCTGTTATCTAGTTATTTGGTAGCCATTTCATGGACAATCTAAGCTATGAGGAAACATCAGACACTCTAATATAGTTCTACTACGTATATGGAAGATGCCAAACTGCATGTTACAGGAATCACACCCTAACAACAATAATTTCTTAGCCATAATATCTGGATAAGTCCTCCTGGTTCAGAAGCACTATATTCTGAAAACCAGTTGCCTGGAATAAAGAGAGGGTGGCCATCACCTCTATGCCTGCTTGTGACCTTCCAGATGCATCTGGTGAGTACAAAAAAAAAAAAGTTGGGCTAGATAAACTATGACATATCCAGGAAACTGTTCGTAGTCTTGTCTTGTCTATCTGAAATGTATCCAAATTCAAATGCACTGGGGGCAGGGCATGTGGGGAACACCGCTGGAGTGATCCCCACCCACTGGAGCTAAGCGGGGGCTGCGCTGTGCTGCTTGCCCGGCCGCACAGTGGGGAACCCTACCAGCCAACGCTGCCCTGCTTTAAGGGGTGCACTCATGGCACCCTGTGAGCCCAGTGCTGCTTTGAGATACTTGCAAAAGCGGTGAAGAGCTGGCAGGGCACATGCCTGTTGTGTCCTTCTCACTCAGAGGGCAGCTTCAGAAGAATGCAACAGCTCACGACACCCTGCCAACCTCGAGGACTGGCAGGGCATTGTGAGGAATGTGCCCCCCCAAAAAACTGGGACCAGGTTGAAGGCCCCCCAGCCCTGACCACGGTACACCTCCTGGAACGGGAAGTCCCATTGCCTGAGCCGACCACATTCCCAGTGTACATACCCCACTTTGCACTATGTTAGATTCCAATCAAAGTTTCAATTTCTATGTTTTTATCTTGGTTATAAGTGAGCTAGAAACTGCCCTGTATAAGGTAACTAACAATGGAATAAGAATTTAGGATGTGCCACTTTTAAGCTGCCCTGAGTTCCTTTTGGAGGTAGGAGGAAGGTGGGAGTAAAAAATACAATAAATTAAATAAACAGTAGCCACTGAATTTGCTAGGGCCTGATTTGACATACAATACAACTAGTAGATAAGTCCAAGGTAATAACTGGCAAAGGTAATAACTGGCAAAGTTCTTTGCTTCAGAAGCTAAGAAGAGCTTGAACAGAGAACAGCATCATACACAAACTCGCCATTCTCTGTGTGACTTGACTCTGCAGTCTCCTTTTCCTCACAATGCTTCCCAGAGGTATTAATTACTGTGGATCATGTGAACTGGAAACCGACAAAAATCATCCACCCACCCAATCTGGCAATAGAAGTCTGAAAGATGCCTGATTGTTGCTTCACAGCCAGTTCTCAGCAACCTCTTTCCTAGCACTGAGAAACAGCCCTTGTCTTGTCAAACTTCCTCTCTGTTCCTCATATAGGGCCAGCCTACTGATAGACATCTTACAGTGAACATTTTATTATTGTGTCCCCTTTCGTTCTTCTCACTTTGTAACATGACCTTCCATGTTTTAAGATCTTATAAGGCTGCAAATATATAGTTGGCCGGGCAAGGAACTATCAAATGCAATCTTTGCTCCACTTTCCCTAAGTTTTTTCCTTGTTCCAATATTTTTCTAAGCACTTTTCTTTTTCTAAAGATAGTGCTCTAATAGCTTTTATGTTTTACCCTCTTGAAATAGATCTTGCTTCTTAAAAGTAGTATTAAATGGAGCTCTTAGTGTGCATGTGCTTGATGGTTGCAATAGAGACTTGCCTTTCAACCCTTCCTATCTTTTTCCCCAGACACATGCTGTGATCAAGGAAACCAAGAAGAAAATGGGTATCTCATGCCACAGTTTGCAGGATCCACATGTAGAATGGCTCTGCAAATTGCTGGCAAACTGAAAGAGAATTCGAGGAGCAGCTTATGGCCAGTTTCTTATTTATTATTATTATTATTATTATTATTATTATTATTATTATTATTGCATTTATATCCAACCTTTCCTCCAAGAGCTCAAGATGACATACATGGTTCTCCCGCTCTCCCTTTCATCCACACAACACCCCTGTGAGGTATGTTAGGCTGAGAGACAGTGAGTGGCCCAAGGTCAACCCACAAGCTTTGTGGCTTAGCAGGGATTTGACTCCTGATCCTGGAAGAGAAGAAGAGATGGGATGAAATTGTGAGAGAGGTTTGGAGGAGACATGGAGAATGGAAAAAGGCATATGTGATATGCCCTGTCCTGCCTAGATATGCTAAGGCTTGAACCTGGGACCTTCTGCATGCAAATCAGGTGTTCTATCACTGGCTATACAAGTGCAACCAAACAAGGCTACAAGACCCTCCCGAATAGGAGGTTCCCAGGGAAGGTGCTCTCCGTTTCCACACAAGGCAAGAAGGGCTTCAGAATGTGTCACAAAACACAAGGGAGCTTATAATAGCTTTCAAGACATTAAAAGAATGACATACCAACAATATGAAGACGACAATGTGTGTGCATTGATTGAAAAATGAGTCTGTAGAAGGCAGTGAATGCACCTTATGGCATGTGTCGAGAACATGTTGCAGAAGGCACTCGCAATAAAACACCAATCTGGAGGGGCACACACACACACTTCATGTCCAAGACATTTTACAGCCTGAAGCAGAGCTCAGTGCCTTTCATATCCCCCCGTGGAAGCCAATTGGACTAGTGACTGATTTTTTGTTCAGCTGTGGCAAAGAGGTAATGTATTATACTCAAAGGCAGCAGGTTAGTCTAAGGGGCACAGGGCAGGCTAAGTGGTAGTCACAGCTCTAACCTCCAACTTGCTCACCACCAACCAGCATCTGCCATCTGAGGCAAGTACATCACTTTGAGGTAGAGTGGGCCAGGCCAGGACATTTTGCCTACTGTGCCATGGGTGCAGTGCACCCCCTCCACCACACAGGGCGCACCGGTGGTGATGGTGGAGTGCGCCCATAGCAGCAAAGGCAGTGGCAAGGACGGAGCAGCAGGTGGCAGAGGAGGGGCACACCTGCTCAGATAAGCCACCTGAGGTGACCACCTCACCTCGCATCATGGGTGGCAGGTGGCCCTGAACTCATCAAAACCAGTTTCTTTTGAAACTGGATATCCACACAAACATTCAGAAACTGAAAATCAGAATGAAAACTCTCTTCCTTCTAATTCAGATCACGGTCCAGACTGTGTTAAGAGTGGCCACCCGACTAGTGTTTTGCCAGCCTGTCAGTTTTACCATTGTCTAGGGTAGTTCTCAGCACAGGGTGGTGAAACGGCCAGAAAACCTGGTCAGTGTAGCCATTTTACCTTTCCCTCTTTGCCTTACAGATTAGTGGTGTGACAGCAGCGGAGAAAAAGACCACCCAGAGTCCAGGCATTCCCTCTCCCTTTTCACGGAAATATGAAGCTGCTTTATACAGAGTCTGGCCGTTGGTCTATCTAGCTCACTATTGTCAGCACTGACGGATAGCAGCTCTTCAAGGTTTCAGGTAGCTCTTCCTGGAGATCCTTACAACCCCCCTCCAACCAGCCTTCAACCTTGGAAGGGTTAGAATGGTTCTATAGACCAACATTAAAAAAATTCAAAGCATTAATGTCAAAATTCAAGGTAGCATCTAACCATATGTTTATTTTATTTTTGTTGAAATTAAATATTAAGTTTTTAAAGAGCATGTAAAGCAGTAGTGTCATGAACTGGCAGGACAAGGAAGAGGAGGAAGAAGAGGATTCCAGCGAGAGGTGTAGCTGGGACTGGCACACACTGGGGATGGGAAAGGAGAGGTTGGTGGCAGGGGTGGTGAAAGCTGCACAGGAACCAGAGCAGCAGGACCCATCACCAGAGCCAGATGAGCCCCTTTCCCCATGAACACAGTGGGCTCTGGGGCATAGGGAGCAGTGAGAGGGGTGCTCTAGGAGGCTGAGGCAGGCAAGGGCCCACCCTAGTCCAAACCCTAGCTGGGGATGTGGGGTTTGGCCATCTCTGGGAGGAGCTTGTGATTCCTCAGCTGGAGGAGGCTTGGAACATGTGAGAGTCACATGACTCATCGAGCGCAGATGCCTCAATCAGCATGCAGAGTATAAAAAGGTGGCGATGTGGGTTAAACCACAGAGCCTAGGACTTGCCGATCAGAAGGTCGGCAGTTCAAATCCCCGCGATGGGGTGAGCTCCCATTGCTTGGTCCCTGATCCTGCCAACCTAGCAGTTCAAAAGCACGTCAAAGTGCAAGTAGATAAAAAGGTATCGCTCCAGCGGGAAGGTAAACGGCATTTCCGTGCGCTGCTCTGGTTCGCCAGAAGCGGCTTAGTCACACTGGCCACATGACCCGGGAAGCTGTACACCAGCTCCCTCGGCCAATAAAGCGAGATGAGCGCTGCAACCCCAGAGTCAGCCACAACTGGACCCAATGGTCAGGGGTCCCTTTACCTTTACCTTAGAGCTAAGGAGCTGTGTCTGCTCAGCTGCTCATGTTGATGGACCTCAGCTTGGATGCTCCATGGTCTGTGTGGGACTGTGCTTCAGTTTGGACATGTGGATTAACCCCAGACTGGGGACTTGACATATTGACTTGCCGCCAGGTAGGCCAGGGGCTCAGGACAAGTAGCCAGGTAAGACAACAATGTACTAGCCAAGTTAAAAGGTGGATTAAATCATTTTCACCTGGAGATGGCATTTCACAACTGGCATAGAGAAGGTCCAATCCACATTCCCCATTTGCCTAGTCTCAGTAGATGAGGGTACCCAACAAGGACCTTGGGCAGTTTCATATGGGAGTAGGTGATTCTTGAGTTACCCTTATTCCAAGCCGTTTTCTAGGTCAGCATCAGCACTTGTCACTGAACCTAGAAACAGGGTGCCACTTAACCTGTTACAGAACTGACAAGACATATAGCTACTGCATTTTGAATCGCCTGAAATTTGATAAATTTTCAAGGGCAGCCCCATGTGCAGCACACTGCAGTAGTCAAGCATGGCTGTTACTTGAGGCATGGGTAACAATGGTCACTTACAGGGTTGTTGGAAGTATGTCTGGGCAAAATCCTATCTCCCCCCAAAACATCTTTGCATGATAACATTACACCTATAGGCAGTATTTTTACAGTGCTGCTTGGTCAGAGAGTGGGAGAGGACACCTGATCTACAGCACTAAACTGATTAGGGGAGGGGAGAAAGGCTTTGGGGAGAATCAGAAGGGAGAAAAAGATCCAGGTAGGAACTGGAATGCTTAAAGGAAAAGGTGACAACCCTGCTTAAGAGCCTTGGAAACATTAGTCCACATGCTGATGTCAAGAGACTTTACAGGGTCCATTCCAACCAGTATAGTTGGCAGGCGTCTATACACTAAGAGCCTTGTTTCAGGGACCTCACAAAGCATCTCTTGAAGAGGAAAACAAGTTGGTCTTTGTAAATAAAAGTTCATGCATTTGCGTAATGAAGTCCCTTTCCAAAACAGTGCTGAATGATGCTCTTTTTCTTTTTCTTTTTGCGAGCAGACATGATGATGAGGAGTAGGGCTGAGGAGAATTAGGACGGCTAATTAACTGTGTTCAGCTGCACATTTCCTGCAAAGTATGGTCTTGCAATTCTCGTGAACCTGATCTTTTGGTCAAAAGAAAAGGCGCTTCAACTCCTCCCAACATTTAGAATGCCTAGAATCTCTTCTGTCTGTTGAGACTGCAAACATATTATTTTTTAATTCACATTTTCTGTGACTGAAAGTGCTTTAAAACATTCCAAGAGTCCATCTGACTCGGGAAGCTTCTTATTAATTAAACCCTGATTGTGGGGCTTGGCAGTAGGAAGAGAGGAAGCAGTCTGACCCGTGTATGTGTGTGTGTGTGAATGGCAAAGTTTGAGTGGGTGGCGAGGAAGGTGGAAAAGGAGTGATGATAATAACAACTTGAAGGAAGCCAGAGCTTTGAATGCAGCCTCAGTCTGTATCCTGACAGAGTGAAGATAAGGTGGCAGCACAGCTCATGGTGCTTTCCTGGAATACAATCCGCATTCTGACACTCTCTGTTTAAGCACTGCCCATCTGTATGTTATTCAGCCGGAGCCTCTAGGGAGACAGAGGAGCTACAGGCACGGAAAGGCAGCGAGCGAAAGCAAAGGCACTCCTTTTAATAAGGATCTGCTGAAGAGCTGCCTTAGAAGTGCCACCTCTGGAAGCTGGAAGTTAAAACAACTGAGGCGCCACTAAACCAAAGGGGGTGCGATTAAAGCAGGAGCAGAAATCAGTGCTCGGAAGCTGCAGAATCACTGCTGGATGTGAGGGGAGGAGATGGCTTTGATCTTGGCCTGGCCCCTGGTTTCTCCTCTATTCTTCTGCCTGGGATATCTCTCCCTCAGCTCTGCCTCAACGGAGGGCAACATTTTTCATGCTGACATTGAAGGCAGCTCAGCGGTCGGCAGCCAAGAAGACACCCTTATCAGAGGGCAGCAACAATCTGTATCTTTTCGAAGTTGGCCGCATTTTGCTGAGGTAGAGTAACTCTTCTGTCTGTTGACCTTTCTCCTTCTTTGTACTGTTTCCAGCACTCCCCCTCCGCTAACCCCTTTGTGTTTTTATAGTGTCTCCATTTGGCTCAAGAGAATGTAATCCACTGGGTGTTTTGAAGTGGGAGTGTGGAGTTTTCAGGATTTAAGGCATTTCAAGGGAAACTCTAAAATATGCCCTCCCCACCCCCGTCCAAAATGTACATGTCACGCTGCCTTCTTTGAATAGGCTGTTGTATTAAAAAGTCATGTTCACTTGCTTGGATTTCATGCAAGAGCAGTAGAACGAGTCTGTCCCCCCAAAGCAGCATTTCAGGTGGATAGATTTATCAGTGCACATTTTAAAAACCTGCTACTTTTTTTGGAGATTTTAATGCCTTTGGGTATCCAGAAAGGAGGAGCTTTTATGGGGGTGGGCAGCATGTGACAGGAGGGGGGCACTCTCACAGTGTGTACAAAGTCTGGGGTGTATTTCAGTGCTTTTGACTGTGCTGATGGGCATGTGTCAATCCCATTCATTTCAGTGTGAAATCATTGATCTATGTCTGTCCGGGCCCACCTATCCTGAAAGTCCCTCTCATGTCTAATCTTGTAGTGTAGGAAAGGTGTGTGTTTTTCTGGATTCTCAGCTCACTTCTCTTCAAATCAGTACTGCTTAAGAAGTCCTTGCATGATAGGAAGATGGTTGCCAACCTATCAGAAATGCTGTAGCAGTGGATTTTGTTGTTTTGCCAGGGGTTGGACTAAATAACCTTTTGAACCCCTCTCAATTCTATGTTTATGTGATCACCACATCCAGCGATCTCTTGGGGACATAGGAGCTCTGGTTATGCACACTTTTACTTTTACGAGTGAAAGTGTACACTGTATATGTACAAAGTGATACATGTTCACGGTTGCATGTATTCGGTGTGAATTAGGAGCCCTGAATGTATGGGAGTCCTGTATGCACAGACCAATATTTGTATTGGGGTCTATGATTTTAAATAAACATGTGACTTGTAGGAGCATTCCCATGGGATGAAAGCCTAATGAGGGAAATGGTCGCAAATCCTGTTGGTTTCAGCGGGATGTGTATGCCTCTATTAGGGTGCCAAACAGGAGCCTATAGTTCCTGCAAGAAATCTATATGAAAAAATATGTGCAGCTAGAACTGTTTGTTGACTTGTAAGTAGCCACCCCAGAATTCCATGGGGTTTCCTTCTAAGTTAGCAATGGAAAACAAGCAGCTGAGGAAACACCTGCAGAAATGAAATGAAAAGAGAAGCTTAAAACGCTTTTGACTTTGCCAGAAATAATGGTAATACTTTAGTGATATTTAAAAACAAAAAACAGAAAATGTTGAAGGTGCTCTTGATCGAAAGGTCGGCGGTTCGAATCCCTGCGGCGGGGTGCGTTCCCGCTGCTCGGTCCCAGCGCCTGCCAACCTAGCAGTTCGAAAGCACCTCCGGGTGCAAGTAGATAAATAGGGACCGCTTACCAGCGGGAAGGTAAATGGCGTTTCCGTGTGCGGCTCTGGCTCGCCAGAGCAGCGATGTCACGCTGGCCACGTGACCCGGAAGTGTCTCCGGACAGCGCTGGCCCCTGGCCTCTTAAGTGAGATGGGCGCACAACCCCAGAGTCTGTCAAGACTGGCCCGTACGGGCAGGGGTACCTTTACCTTTAATGTGTCCATGCGAACCTTCCAGAGCATCAGTGTGGTTAGAGAAGTGCTGTGCATGGGCACCAGGAAGAGATATTAGGCTGGCAAACATGGGAAACAGGGCCTTGTCAGTGATGGCACTTACAGAACTCCTTCCCTCAGGAAATGGGATCAGCTCTGTCCCCATTGTCATTTGTGTTTCTTTTTCAGATTGCTTTCAATTGGCAGCGCAGATTAGGTTGCTATTTGTTTCTTAGTAGCCCTATCTTTAATCTTTGTGCAGGAATGGAATGGAATTGTTATGATTGCTATGATTTTACTGTTTTTTATTTGTTTTAATATTGTATATGTTTTAAAACTAGTTTTTATAGGGTTTTTGTATGGGAAAGTACGTATTATACAAGGTAGCTAGCAAATCCATGCACCAACACAACAGATATTGTTGGCATAATGGATTCTCGTCCACTCCCCAGGCATCCCACCCCCCCCCCACACACACACACACAAATATACTCTGGGAGGGTACAGGGACCTTTTGGTAGAGGTGTGCAGTGGTGGAGAGAGGGACAAGAGGTCTAGTCAGCTGCTGTTGGAAGCCACCTATATCAGCTCCCCAAAGGGGTGTTATCTAGATTCTTTTAGACTCCAACTCCCATCAGCACCCAATCAACATGGTCAATTGTCAAGGGTGATGGCAGCTGTAGCCCATCTAGAAACACCATATAATGCCCTATATAATAAATACATCATTTGTTTTCTTGAAATCTTAGATAGTTGGAACTCATTGGTTTGGTAGCAGTTGAACAGAACTATGTTGAAAAAACAAGAATTACAAACAAGAGAGCAGCATAACATGAGGTTATGGAATGGGAGTAAGTACCTCCTGTGGAGGTGACTCAATGTAGCAGGCAAATTAAGACACATAAGGTCATGGGAAAGGAAGGAGTGTGTATCTTGGCGCCAGATCTTGAAAATGAGCAGAGATTAGCACAGCAATGTGAATATCACAGTAATGACATGTTCCAGTTACTAGCACTACTACGCATAACACGACTGATAAATGAACAGCAGTCTTGGTTGAAGCTCAACATTTTCGGTATTTAATTCATATACAGCATTTTTTGCTTTTCCTCCAAGGAGCTTCAGCATGCATGGTTCTTCTGAGGTAAGTTAGGCTGTGAGATGGTGACTGGGCCAAGGTCACCCAATGAGCATCATGCCTGAGTGGGAATTTGAACCTGGCTCTTGCTGCTCCTAATCCAGCACTCTGACCACTATGCCACACTGGCACATATGGCTGAATCAAGATTCAACTAAGGGTGAATTTATTAAAAACAAAACTGTCATTCTATTATTCCATCAGGATTTCCTTCCAGTGTGTTCTGATATGTTGATCTCAATAAATATGCCTGTCATTCAAAATCACTCAAAGCTTACCATTTTTGGGTGGGTGGTAAGATATGGTTAACTAGAAAGTAGCCCTGTTCAGGTGCTGGTGTTCCCTTAGAGTTCCAGCTCATAGCAACAGCCTGTATGCAGGCTTCCCTCTCTTCAGACCTTCTGCCAGTACTTGGACAACCTCAGGTAAGGGCCAGCCTAGGGTGCAGTGCCAAGGGCAAAGTTAGCACCTATGACACTGCTATGGCTCTCCATGCAATTTGAATCATGTGGGCACTGACTTCAGGATCAGGCTAGAGTTGATAAGGCTAGCCTTAGTCATTTGTAACTTGGAGGAAGGAGTTAGGGATGTAAGGAGAGAGCAATTTCCATCCCACCTTGTGTTTGTTGCAATCAGCACTGTTTCTTTGCCTCTGCAGTTTGGCTTCCACTAAAACATATGTAATTCATCTCACGGGCCGCTATAGCAAAAACTAGCATAATTAATTATGTAATTAATTTAAGCGCATTTCAAAGGAAGGACAACATTTTTAAAAAACTGCAAAAATGAGGTACAGTGGTACCTCAGGTTACAGACGCTTCAGGTTACAGACGCTTCAGGTTACAGACTCCACTAACCCAGAAATAGTACCTCAGGTTCAGAACTTTGCTTCAGGATGAGAACAGAAATCGTGTGGCGGCAGCGGAAGGCCCCATTAGCTAAAGTGGTACCTCAGGTTAAGAACAGTTTCAGGTTAAGAACGGACCTCCAGAACGAATTAAGTTCTTAACGCGAGGTATCACTGTAATTATTTACATAATGTTAGTGTACTAAAAAACCGAAACCTGCTCATATTCACTTTTATGATCTCTATTCCTGACCAGACAAGCATGCAAACTGTGACAATTTCTGTTCATATTTCAGTTTCTGATGGAATTGTCTGAGATTCCCTAAGAGCGAGCATGAATATAGACCATAATGTGGTGGGGAAATTGCCTGTTTAGAAGTTTGTTGAAATTAATAGTTAAGAAATAGGATCACCACCTGCTGCTTGGTGAACAAAGTATTTGATTTAAGATCAAAATGTACTTTGTAACCTGGGTGGGACATAAATGCTAGCTTGGAGCAGAGAGTGGTCACAACCTAACCAAAATTCAAGGGGGCAACTAAACATGTGCTTTAACCTTTCCCATAATCAGTGGATTAAGGAAGGAGTGGAAAGAGCATGAGATCACCCCTCTCAGCCCACACAAAACAAATGATAGCTGAGTGCAATCTGGGATTTCTAGCTCCACATTTTATATTGGGCTAGGTTTTACAAAACACATTTATTTTTTCCTTTAAGGGACATGGTTAGAACCATGCAGACACATCTTCTGTACATTCTTTAACTAGATTGGAATTTACAGTGAGGAAACAGTAATTTTTTCAGCGCAGCTTAGGAAAGATCTCCTCATGCTGACCATTTGTGTACCACATGTAGGTGGCCCCATGGAATGTAGGCAAACTGCTACCAAGCAGCAGACAAGATACCTGCCAGCCATTATAGCTCAGTGGCAATCAACCATGTAGTAGGAAGGACCAATCTGAGTAATGCAGCTCTTGTCCCACCTCGTGCATTGCACCATCTTGAATAGAGCACTGCATGCTTTTGCAGCTTTGGATGGGTCACACATTGTCTGATGAGGCCTGTTATTGGCTGAATTCCTGAACAATGAAAGAGAGGGGACTTCCCCACCCCTGTTAAATGACTGATCCTTCTGAGAGATAGACCACAGAAAACCTCCCTTCCTTTGTATCAAGAGTTGCCATGACATCAATTGATAGATTGGGGATCTCTTCATATGGTGAGACACCAAGCCATTGCAACATCTATCTAGGCCATGGGCAGCCTTTGATCATCCAGCCAACAACTGGACTCCTATGGACAGGATGGGGTATGAGGACTTCCTGGTCACAGCTGAGCTTTCCTGGGCAACACAGATTTACTGAGCTTTGGTATGTTATTGTATTCTATGATTGTTATCTAGTCATAACTTCTGGCTTGCTTCTTGCTCCTGTTCTGGACTCTTCCTGATGGATGCTTCCTGTGTTGGCAGCATCTCTGCAGGGTTTCAGACATGACATCCCCAGCCCTACCTGAGATGCTGGAGATTGAACCCTGGACCTTCTACATGCAAATAAGATGTTCTACCACTGAGCTATGGACTTTTTGTCCTTATTTGTCAGGCATGATGCCTTGAGGAAGCATCCATGCAAGTTTCATGAAACATTCAGGGGAAATACCCAAATTACTAGAATAGAAGAGGTAAAAAATGAGTGTAAATAAAATAAAAGTAGAACAAAACAAAGACATCTAAACTGAATGAAGTGCAGCTTTAAAAACAAAACTATTTTTCCTTTGCACATCCCTGCACAAAAATGAGTAGCTGTACTCAGCCAAACCATTCAGACTCAGGATTGCCCTGAATCTGAAAGTATATGAAACAAGTCATTTTATGAGCTTTATTTATATATATATATATATATATATATATATATATATATATATATATATATATATTTCACTCAGAAATCCTTCTTGATTTATTTCTTAGTCCAAATATTGACTTGGGTTGGCCTCTCTCTCCTAAACAGACATAGTCTGTTAGTCATGCTCAGCAGTGCCAGTTTTTATAAAGGGTGGTTTCATGAGAACCACATAAGCAATTCATAGAATGTTCCGAGGTGGACTACAGTTTCTGAAAAACCACTAGGAAAATATAGCACTATATAGTGAAGAAAAGCATATTGAATACATACATAGGCAATTATGGCATGTCAGATGAATGCCACACAGAAATTTTCCTACAAATGATTTGGTCATAGACTGTCCATGCTGAAAACATATTTCCTTTGAAATATCTAGTGTGGAATTCTAAACAAAATATACACCTTTATTAGCTAGAAAGGGTTGTTCTTTGATTCTGGTGAAAATATAATATGAGCCTGTTTGAGACAAGAAAAGCTGCAGAGAAGAGAAAAATTAAGGAGAACAACCATTAATGTACATCTGTTTCTCTTTTCCCAGTGTGATAGTTATTAGTTAAAGGTAAATAATGGGGGGAAATGCAAGAGAGGCAGAGATTGGTGGATGAGGCCTTCAAGGACATTTAAGGTGTGTCCCACTCCCACAAAGATAGCTCCCCAGCTGTCTGGGAGCATGAAGGTCTCAGGAAAAGAGAGTGTCGCCTTGAGGAAGAATGAAGCATTCCCTTAGAAGGGCCCATTCCTTGAGGGACTCCTCTTGTGCTGAGGAAACTTCTCTGGAGGCTTGGAGATTGGGTGATTCAACCGTTAGGAACATAAATAGTTGGGTGTGCAGTGGGCATACGGATGGCAGGGTGAATTGCCTGACTGGTGCAAAGGTTGCGGGTGTTGCCCTTTGCTTATATAACATGGAAGAGTTATCTGAGGAGGGGTCAGTGGTTTGTTTGTCACCAGTGACATGGGGAAATGTAGTTGTTGAGATGCTGGAAGCCAAATTTAGTTTGCTACGGAGACCTCCAATGTAGCTTTCCCTAAAATGCTACCAGTTCCACATGGAAGGTTGGCTAGATGGACTCAGGTTTGTAGTCAATGTGGATGAGGTATTGGGAAGAGGGGTTTGCATTTGTTGGGCACTGAGAAACATTCTGGGGCAAGCTGGGCCTGTATAAAAGGAACAGGCACCACTGGAACCAGGATGGAACCAAACTGTTGGCACATAAAATCATAAAGGTGTCAGAGCATATTTTAAACCGATTGAAGGGGAAAGGGAGCCGACAAGAGCTGAGAAGGCTCCGGTTCAGAATGAATCTCCCCACCTGGGATGAAGATGATAAAGTAGATGAAAATTTAAATGGAGGTGGCAGGCGACTAGGTGTTGTGAGTGTAGGGGCACAGGACAGCAATTTAGAGGCGCCAAAGCACTTCAGAACAAAATGCAAGTACCAAAGACACTTAAAGAAAGAGACTGCATGCAAGCATTTATATGCTAATGCTAGAAGCTTCCGAGCCCAGATGGGTGAACTGGAACAGAAGCTTGGTCTTGGAGGATGGTATTGATATTTTGGGTATAACAGTAACCTGGTGGAATGGAGAGAACCAGTAGGACATGGTTGTCTCTGGAAATAAGCTCAGGTCAGAGAAGGAAGGTCAGAGAAGGACATCACAAAGGTGATGTTGCTCTGTCTGTCACAGAGAGCATTAAGTAGTAAACAGCTCGATAAACATGTCAACCCAGTGAATAGTATTTTAGGGATAGTTAGAAAATGAATTGAAGATACAACGGCCAACATCAAAATGCTGTTATACAACTCAGTGGTGCTGAGCTAGATGGGTCATTGGCCTGATCCAATATGCTCTTATGTTCTTGGCTGGCTCAGATTCAGCTAACCCGGTACGCTAGAAGAAGCCAGTGCAAGGGCTTCTACCTGCCCAATGAGGTTTTCCCCAGTCTCCCCCCCCCCCCCAAGAATGCCCAGAATGGTGCTCGGGGAAAGAGAGAGGAGGTTGTTCCATGTAGCAAGCAGGGATGTTTGCGCCGATCAGAAGAGCACAGCGCTGAATTCCTCCACCTGAGACCAAAGTAGGTCAGGGATGGAGAGCAAGGTGGGAGGCAGGTAGCTTAAAAGTCCACAGATTGTTACAGGTCTTTAATTATATTAAGTATGCCATTTATTGAAGATGCCTACCTGCCTTTTTACATTTCTTTCTTTTATTTCACATCAAAGCTGCTCAACATCTAAGAAACTTGCATGTTTAATTAAATGCACACCACCCAACTGTCATTTTCTATCTAGTGTGCCCTGTGAACTGATATGAGGAAAAATAACCTGTAGTGCACAACATCTGAAGCCATGAGATAAAACGACATAAATTTACACCTTATATTAATTTTTTTAGCAAGGAAAAGCCCCGCCCCAATGTATATAAATAACAACAGAATGACAGATTACCAGCAGTGTCAAACCTTGTAGGGCACATTGCTATGGATGGCATTTTTTATGATAGCAAGCTTTGGAATTAAACAAATTATGAGGCCAGAAATAATTTATACCCTAGAAATCTTGCAAACAGCAAGCATGTTTTTCCCCCTTTGTAGGAAAGAATCCCTTTTAAGTTAAGGCTTTGTCTATCTCACTGTATATGGAAAATATGAGTGTGCACTTTTATAGAGAATGCCTAACTGCGAAGTGTTTATACTGGAATCAACCCCATCTCTAAATCACTCTCTGTTGCTGAATGGTATTTTGTTTTGCATTTGAACTAGGAGAGGAGCAGCCATGTGGAAGCTTCGGCAACAGAAGAAAAATAGATTTTACCATAGCAATAGATGATCTGATTTAAAAGCTACCCCGACCCAATATACACAGAGAGAGACTTGTGCTTTTTCCTCAACTGCTGTTCAACTTCATTCAAGTGCTGTGACACACTTCATTATCAGGAAACAGACTTTGCTCGTAGTACAAATGATAAGCTCATGCTTAATTGATTTGAACAAAGGCAACCTTTTGTCCATTCCCAAGCAGGAAAATTTCCACTGCAGCTTTTATAGAATCCTTGTTGTCATGAGCAGGCCTGGCACCCATAGTCAGCCAAGCTGGGCATAGGTTGAAGGCCCCAGGGGATCAGAAGGGCTCCTCACCAACCTGACCAAGGAATGTTGACTCTCACCATCCTTCTCACTGAGCCACAGCATGGGTCTTTTGACGTTGGTAGTGCTGCTTTTGAATGGGAGCAAAATTTTGTTTTCCTCTGTGGTTGCTTAATATAACTAAAATGTTGGACACTGCATTTTGGATAAATTAAGATAGTGGGTAGCCACCACTGATGGGAACCAACTTTGGCTCACATTCAAAAGCTTTACTGCCCACCTGCCCACTGTGCTGAAATGCCATATGGGGTGGGACAGCAGGGAGGGCAGTTTGAGTGGTGGTATTGTTACTGCTTTGGAAGCAGCAAAAAAGTATTATGGCTATATGCATACCCTCCAACATTTCTCCGATGAAAATAGGGACATCCCATTCCATAATGATAATTTTTGTATCTGCACCCTGCACATCTTACTGGGTTGTCCCAGCCACTCTGGGCAGCATAAAAAGATAATAAAACATTAAACATTTTTTTTTAAAAAAAACCATTCCCTATAAAGGATTGCATTCAGACGGCTCGGGGGTCAGATAACTCCATACTCTCCAACATTTCTCCAATAAAAATAGGGACATCCAATAGAAAAGTGGGACATTCTGGTATCAAATTAGAAACCAGGATGGCTTCACTAAATCAGGGACGTACCTGGAAAATAGGGACATTTGGAGGGTCTGTACATGTGTGGATGTTGAAGTGCGGTGGGCCCATTGGCAGCATTGTGCCTAAAGTTGGGCATCAGCTCTGCTCATGTGGATAGACTGAACATGTCAGGGAAGGAGCACAATTATGGTGGCAGACCTTGCTCCTGTCCTTAATATGTTCACCAGTTCTTCTCAACAGAGCCTATGAACATAAAAGCCCTGTGCACCATAGAGAATCCAGGTTTTCCTGGTTCCAAGATTATGTAAATGTGTTCATACAATTTTTGTATGGGTGTATCGATATGTGCATACAATTTCTGTATGGGTATAGGATATGTACAGAAAACCCAAAGAGCTACCTGTTTAGATATTAGATGATTCATTAGTAATTTTAATAATGGAGATTTGTTTGACTTATGTGAGTGTTTGGTTATTTCTCTTCTTCATTGTAATGGTTCATATAGAGTAGATAATAGGGGCAGCATTCTCCCAACCCCAAGGGCTACCACTTGCACAATGGGGCTTCCCTCCTCTCTTCTTCCTGAGCACCTTCACACCCCTTGGGGGATTGTGAGTACCCTCAGAACAGCACACAAGGTGAAGGCTTTGTTCAGTCTCACAAGCTGATAAGCTTGCACAGCACAGAAGGAATGTTCAATATAGTGTAGTGTTGATTTCCACCCTATGATTATTTGGAATGTCCTGAAGTTGTAAGATGTGCCTTTTGTATTCCAGTAAAATAGGTCTGATAAAGTAGATTACAGTAATAGGTTAATAACCATGAATGTCATTTCACTGGACAAGCTATGAGTTTGCCTATCCAGTGATTCAGTATTCATGGTTACTAATGAATATAATAATTATTTATGATATATACTAAACTATATGATACTATGTGGTGTGTTTTATTTATTGTTTTCGACTACTGTGGTTATATTTGTAACTATGTAATTTGTTTCATGCTGTAAGCCACCTTGAGCATGTTGAGCTATGGAAAGGTGACATACAAATAAAATTATGTATGTATGTTTATTGTATCAGTATTCCATAGCACAGATTTAAATTAAATTATGTGCATTATCATCTAACAAGTTCGTTCCTCTTAGACCAGATTCTAAAATTACTTGCATGAACTGGGTGTGTTTAATCATTCCACATAGCACATTGCACACTGCAGCTGTGAAACAGTAGTAATTTTCATCACCATCAATATACGTATTGTGGGATTGTGTTTATTCAGAAAGTACTGGCTTTTTTACATTTGACTTTTCAGAACTGAATCCAGTGCAGTAAACTGGTTAGTGAGGAAAAGGGGGAAGGGTCTCTAGACAAAAGATATTAGGCACCGGCTGTTCATAATAATAATAAAACACTTTCCAAAGGAAAACTTTGGGCCTCTCTGATGATGAGCCAAGTACAAACAATGTCATTGCGTCAGAAGCAATGAGGTTAGAAATGTGAAATGACATCCAAGCTCTTTTCATCAACAAGGAAAACATTCAATTTAGACAGGGCTGAAAGGTAACCTATAAATAACAAATGTGAATTGCCTGAAATAGAATGGTGAGAAAGTGAAGACTGGAGTTTAATGCTTCACCACCCTGAGCTATGGGGCCTTCCTCTACCTAACAGACCATAACAACAAAGAAGCCTCATCACTGCCATGGATGGTTTGGTTACAAGGCGTTGCTTTATGGGTCAATTTTGGGGGTCTGTTCCTCTGCAGTAATTTCCCCATAACCACCTTTCTTTTGCAGTCTTTAAAGTCAATGCGAACATGATTCCTCAGAGCAGAACTTATTCATTTACTTCAGTGGTTGTGTAAAGTATCTTGGGAGAAATGCCATTTAACAAACTTTCATAACCACAGCAGAAGTGAACTGGTTATTATTTAAAAGGCATGAGTGTCTTGTGCACATACCAAGAAAATTATACTAGAAGAATACCATATAAGCAGGAATAATAATCAGTTCTCCTTCTTCCTTGAATGGACTTGTGTATGACTAAAGTAGGCATGGCTCGAGATTATTTTTATTCCACAACTTTCAGTATTATATATGACTTTTGTTCTTGATTATCTTTCCTTATTTTCTTTGATTAACTGGGCTATGGCAGTGAGATAATGTAGCTTGTCTTGTAGTGCCCAAGGCAGACTACACAAGAACTGTTCAGTGAGCACCAAATAAGGCAAACCCCCATTCATAAGGGCATTGGGGCCCTGGTGGATCAGGCCACTGGCCCATCTAGTCCTGTATCCTGGTCTCACAGTGGCCAACCGGATGCTTATGGGAAGCCCAGAGGCAGAACCTGAGCAAAATAGCACTCTCCCCACCTGTGACTGGTAAAACATAGCTGTCATGAACATGTCCTGTCCACCATTGAGCAACATATATATCAAGACAATGTTAGAGTTAGATCAGGAATGTGAAACCATCATATAATGGGTATACAGAATGAATTATAGTTGTACATAAAGGGAAAAACATGATAGAATCATCATTATGAAATGTAAAGTGTAATGGTTGGAGATGCTATTGTGAAAAAATGAAGGAATGCTTTGAAGATTGACGAACAGAATATAGAAGTGCTGGCAGATGTTCATCCAGATGTTTTGAGGAGGAGGAGAGCTCTGTGTCCTAGGGAATAATGTATTTGATACAGATGGATCATCCCCCTTAGCCATGTATTTATGATAAAGAACGGGTTGCTGTACATAATATCAATGAGGAACGACCACTTTCAAAAACAAATAAGCAACAGCATGCAGAAAATAAGTAGTTAAAAGAAGTTAAGATCAGGCTGAGACTGTGCCTTCAGTTTGGCAGTCCCTGCCCTGTAGAACTCCCTGCCAGTTAAGGCTTGGCAGAAATCATTCCTCCCTTCTTTTAGACATCTCCTAAAAACTGTGTTACTCAGATGGGCCTTTGCAATGTGACTACCAACCAGTACAAATTGTTTACTAATCTTTTTGCTAATACTTTTATTTCTCTTCTTGTTGTAATTTTTTAAGCAGTATACTGCCTGACTATATTGTTTTGAAAGTGCAGTCTATAAATATTTTTACAAATTAATATGTGTAGAATGTATGGTTAAAAAGAAAGAAAGAATAGAGGAGCAACAGAGGTCTTGAAATTTATGCCACAAGATGAAGAAATATCAGAACAGTTGGGAGTAGTTATTATAGCTCTTGTTGTTTTGCAAACTGTTTCCCATCAATCTCCTGAAGAACTGAGTCTTTGTGTTTCTGTTTGCAAAACTGCGCTTCTGGACTCAGTGTACTGGTTGGAATTTGAGACAGCTGCTACTTTGGTCAAGATGTGATGGTATTTTGAAATGGTGCAGCATCCATGAGAATAACAAGAAAGGCACACAACACAAACAATTCATATCCTATAAGAGATGCTAAGAAGTCTCCATTTTTTCTTTTGTACAAATAGCGTTTGATGCTGTCCAGAGCATGAACTTTGTGGTTAGTTAGTCCTTTCTAACCAATAGTTTGGGGTCAATGCCATACCAAGATAACTCTGGAACTTTCATTTAATTTGGCACATTGAGGATTACATGATGACCTCACAACCACCATCTTCCCAGTGGTGGGAGAAACCCCAAAATGAAATAAGCAGGAATGATGGTATGGTGGGGTGGGGGTATGAAGCCACCCTCCCAACAGTGGCATCAGTGTTGCTTACTGAGACATTGCAGCAACGTTGAGGCTCAGTGGGCACACTGATAGATGCTCCAATCTGGTGCTCCCACCAGTGGGCACCCACATAGGCCTCTCCTCCCCCCCCCCCACACACACACTGTGCCAGTTGTTCCTGATAATAAGGACATAGTTCCAGTCCATTGTCTTAAATCTAGCCATGTAATTCGACCTTCAGAGCATCCTCCATGATGTGAAAGATCTAGAGACCAGTAGAAAAAAGATTCATTGTCTTTGTGGACAATCAAGTTCAGGTCACTGAACTTCAGTACAACAAATGTGTCAATGGTTATATGAAAAATCTGACTGAAGTCTTCATGGGTGGTACCAAGACTGATATATTACTGCATGTCCCTGGTGGTAAAGTAATGCAGCCAGTTCCTTCCAGGTCCCTAATACTACAGTTGCCTCATAAGTATGCTCTCCTAAGTATTGTAGTTAGTGAGCTTCTGTAGTGACCTTCTTGTGCTGTTACATGCATTTCTTTTCTTGCATGTATTTTTAACTTTCAAAATGAAATTTCATGGTGAAAATTGGTGGTTACCAAAGTATGGTGTGGCAAAACTGCCCAAATCATGTATGCTGTAGTTTAAGAACTTATATGTGTCCTCCAGAAAGAAAGAAACAGGGTTATCTGTATTTCCCCAGCGGAAGGTGCCAAAGCCTCTGGAATATTGTAGCAATGAAGAACCTCAAGAAGAAACTCTATGAGAGCAAGGTATCATAAGGCTGCTTACATGTTACACTGAACACAGGTACAAGCGTCTCCACAGATGTACATTTAAAGAGTGTACAGCTCAACTATCATGTACCCTATATACTCCCTGATTGTGAAGAACTGTACAAGTGTACAGGTGAACTATCTATGTACACAAATTGTGCACTCATTGAATGTGATGTGTGTGTGTGTGTGTGTATATATATATATATATATATATATATATATATATATATATTTCTATATATCGCTTTAGTCATCTCGCAGTGATGTGCCAGTAACCTGTTTGATATACTTTGTTAAGCGCTGCTGATGTTGTAGCTTAAAGATGAAACGCGTTCTTTGTGGCTGCAAATCTCATTTCTGGGCATGGAAGTTCAAGCAGAATGAATGAATGAATGAATTTCACAAAAGTTATTCCACAATCAAAGTTAAACAGTCCCATAAAACTTTTGTTGATGGGATTAGTTGTCTAGTTTAGACCAGGTGTTGTGGTATGGAATAAAGAACAGAAAATCATGTTTAAGAAGCGAAGCCCCTTTGTATATCATGGCAAAAGCAGAAATTGAGAAACAGAACACCAGAAACATCTTGAGGAAGAAGGTAGACAATGTATCAGGAAATGCTTTGCTCCCCACATTTTTGAACCCTGATTTTCCATGGATACAAACAGCTCCCTGCTTCCACATGTTGAAAGGTAACACAAATTGAGCAGAGGGGATGCAGAGCTAGCATGCTCATCCCCACTGACTACTAACAGCAACAACTGAAGAGGCTTTAAGTTGTTACGTTATCTGGTTATCATTTAATTGCTGCTGGAATTGGGTGTGGGTGTAATTTAAGATTTTTAATTCCAGTATTGTTCACAGAATGGGCTTTATTCCAGCCTCCAGATCTGGATATAATTAGTACATCCCTTGTACTGCGCACTCCACTGTCTCTCAAGACAGATGGATGCCAACAAAAATGTACTGAAGGCACAAATTTCTTACATGTGCTGCTGTATTATTATCATTTTAAATATGATGTATCAATAAATTGTTGCTGCCACGGGGAGCCGCACAAGGGTGCTCCTCTGCTGCTCTAACATGAAGTGGACATAATGGGTGGGGAAGGCCTGAGCTGAGAACTGAATTTAGAACTGCTTGCACTGACCTTACCATAAAGTGAGCATTTTATCACTTATTATACAATGCAATGTAAGAGAGCCGATGTTCAAAATCTTTTTCACAGCACAAAAGGGGATGGGAGGAATTTTTTCCCTCTTTGCCTTTGGGAAGGAAATGTGCTTGGCTTATGATTTGTTTGAAAGAACCAAAAGAAAAAGTATCTTAATAAGCTAGTCATGTTACCATAAAAGTAGATATGCAGAGGAAAAAGCTTTTCTTTCCATTACACAGAGTCTTCCTTTTCCAACAAAATAGAAAGCAGCTGCTATGTCTTATTCCTTTGAATCCATTTAGTCATTTAGAGTTCTGAGCTTTAATTGACTCAAAATGGAGAGAATTTTTTCGGGGCGGAATTAGAATGTAGAAACTTTGTGGTGCATTCATATGGGGTCTTCCAATGATAGCAAAGTTTCCCTCTGTGAAGTGCTTGATCTTGCCTCACCAACTGCAAGACGTTTGTGTGCATGTGGATAAGGATTACGTGCCATTGGCTCTATGGTGGTCATGTTCATTCTTTACCAATGTGGTGCTGTCCAGGTGCTGTTAAACTACGACTCCTGTCATCCTTGGCTATTGTTCATGCTGGCTGGGACTGGTGGGATATGGAGTTGAACAAGATCTGGACATTAGCTACCCCTGCAGTAATGACTTACCTGAAAATGATATTTTGTTCCCTTCCATCGTTGTACCAAAAGGTAACTGAAGCATATACCCTGAGCCTGTTTTTCATTTTACTAACCTATTTATTACATGGGTTAAATGCTTACAAAGAGCTCAGAGTAGCTTTCATAAGGTCCTCGGGCAGCTTCCCAACCTAGATTTTATTAGTTTCAACAGTAGAACTGGATGAGATGCATTCCAATTTTTAAAAGCAATTTCTAACAGCAATTTAATAGCATACGAACATAAGGAAAGCCCTGTTGGATCAGGCAAAAGTCCCATCTAGTCCAGTATCCTGTTCTCACAGTGGCCAACCAGATGTTCCTAGGAAGCAGGAGCTGTTTTACAGTAGTGCTGTCCCTACTTGCAGTTCCCAGAAGCTGATATTCAGTGGAAATTAAATTACTAGAATTAAAGAAGGTTCTATTTGGGCAACCACAGTCAGCCACCAGCATGCATCTCTATAATATAACATGATGTACCATTTCAAGAACCTTGGCTCAGATGTATTCATCCCACAGGAAAAAATACTACCAAACTATGTGCTCATGGTGGTGATTTGCTTACCCTTTGTTCAGTGATAAAACAGTAGGACCAAGGAATCTTTTCTTTGAACTTTCTACTCTGTGATGTGTCCTGAAGAGGAGGAGCATGCTGGCAGAATTTATAGGAAGGAGATGCAATTGGTTTCATACATTTCATATATGTTCCATACATTAGTTCATATATTTTGCTAGAGACTGTAGCCCAAACAGAAAATATAGTTTGTATAAAGTTAATGCAAAGCCATGCCTTGCATAACAGAAGTCCTATGGAAGCTGCTCTTCCAGGGTTCCACTCAGTGTGGCCCTAGTAGGATTAGACTGGAGGCAAACATGTTAGAGCAAGTAATGGCAAGGCTATGTCCCATGCCAGCCCGTCCCACAGCTTTCTGCTATAGCTTTCATGGCCAACAACAAATTTTACAGCTTGAGCAATACTGCTTTGAAGCAGCGTCTTTTGGGACTCTTCACTTTAGATCAAGAGGCTGAGACAGGGATTCAGATCTGACAACAGGTTTGTTTGACTTGAAACGACACATATAATGTTTGTAGACATACTGTATATAAGGGCTCAGTATCTCACAAACAAAATGTGCTTTTTATTGTCAGTTTGAGAATATTATCTATTTTAGTGGCTCGTTTCTCCCGGGTTTCTCCGTCCTCCACCAGTCGCGGACTGTGGGCCGGGGGGGGAGGGGTGGCATTATTAATCCGGGAAGATTGTCCTTTCAGGGCTCTACCATCGCCATCAATCCCCAGCATTGAATGTGTTGGCCTAGTGTGGGGCTCCGAGGAGAGCTTGGCTGTCTGGCTGGTGTACCGGCCACCTAGCGCACCAGCAGCCACCCTGTCAGGCCTATTGGAGGCGGTGGCTGGCTGGGCCTTGGAGTTCCCTAACCTATTGGTATTGGGGGACTTCAACATCCATGCTGATGCCACTCCCTCCTCACAGGCTCTGGACCTGGTGTCTTCCATGGCGACACTAGGGCTCTCCCAGTTTGTTTTGGGCCCCACACATCAAGCAGGCCACACGCTGGATTTGATCTTTGGCGTAGGTATAAATGTGATCATGTCTCCTTCAATGAAGGTGCCATGGTCTGATCACTACGCTCTGAAAGCCAGGATTGACTTTCCACCCCCACCCTGCTTAGGTGGCGAGCCGATTTGGGCTCGCCCGCAGAGGCTGATGGACCCTGATAGATTCCACCAAGCCTTGCGGGACCTTGCTCCCCCTGGCGACTCACTGACTGAGCTTGTTGAGGGCTGGAATATCCAGCTCCTGGCAGCCATTGATGAGATCGCACCTAAGCGCCCTCTGCGACCCCGCAGAAACCGGGCTCCCTGGTTTACCGAGGAGCTCCAGAAAATGAAGCGGGACCTCAGACGGCTAGAGCGAGTATGTCGGGGTGCCCGTGACAGAGCCTCAAGAACATCTTATAGGGCTTTTATGAAAACCTACGAGATGGCGGTGAAGGCTGCTAAGAAGTCTTATTTCTCGGCCTCCATTGCATCCGCTAGCTCTCGCCCGGCGCAATTATTTAGTATAATCAGGTCTTTAACGTCCCTTGAGGGACAGCCAAATTTAAATAACAATTTGACACACAGCTGTGAGGCATTTGCGAGCTTTTTTGCGGAGAAGGTCTTGTTGCTCTGCCATGACCTCCCTGCCAATTTGGATACAATAAAGGAGCTGGAGGCCCCTCGACTGTCCTCGGGTCCAGTATTGGACCACTTCGACCAGATATCCCCAGCCGATGTGGACAGACTCCTCCAAGCTGGAAAGCCCACCACCTGTCCTCTCGACCCGTGCCTGTCTTGGCTGATTAGAGTGTGTCCAGACGAGGTGTGGGCCCTCATGGGGGATATCATCAATTTGTCCCTTGGCACGGGGACATTCCCAGGCGAACTGAAGGAGGCAGTGGTGCGCCCCCTCTTAAAGAAAACATCATTAGATCCTTTAGATCTATCCAATTACCGCCCGGTTTCGAATCTTCCGTTCCTGGGTAAGGTGATTGAGAGAGCGGTTGCTGAACAGCTTGGTGGGTTTCTGGATGAAACATCGGCTCTGGATCCATTCCAGTCCGGCTTCCGCGCTGGTCATGGGACCGAGACGGCTCTGGTTGCCCTAACAGATGATCTTCGTAGACAGCTGGATTGAGGTGGGTCGGGGCTGCTGATTCTTCTAGATCTGTCAGCAGCTTTCGACATGGTCGATCACGAACTTCTGGACCACCGCCTTGCCAACGTGGGGATCCAGGGCACAGTCCTTCAATGGCTGCGCTCGTTTCTCTCTGGTTGGGGACAGAGGGTGGCGCTTGGGGGGGAATTGTCATCGCGCCACTCCTTGGTGTGTAGAATACCTCAGGGTGCGATACTCTCCCCAATGCTTTTCAACATCTTTATGCGCCCCCTCGCCCAGCTTGTCCAGAGCTTTGGGCTGGGTTGCCATCAGTATGCCGATGACACCCAACTCTATCTGTTGATGGATGGCCATCCTGACTCGGCCCCAGACACACTGACCAGATGTTTGGAAGCTGTGGCTGGATGGTTACGTGGGAGCCGGTTGAAGCTAAATCCTTCGAAGACAGAGGTCCTGTGGCTAGGACGGGACGATATGGGATTGGGGGGGGCAACTCCCATCTCTTGCGGGGGCGCAATTAGTGCCAGCACCGTCCGTTAAGAGTTTGGGTGTAATCTTTGACACCTCCCTTTCCATGGAGGCGCAGATTGCAGCTATAACAAAGGCGGCATTTTTCCATCTCCACCAAGCTAAGCAGTTGGCTCCTTACCTCTCTCGCCCTGACCTAGCCACTGTGATCCATGTGACTGTCATCTCCAGACTGGATTATTGTAACTCGCTCTACGTGGGGCTGCCCTTGAGACTGACCCAGAAACTCCAGCGGGTGCAGAATGCTGCAGCGAGACTCCTTACGGGGTCTTCGCTGCGAGATCATATTCACCCGGTGCTATACCAGCTGCACTGGCTCCCGGTGGAGTACAGGATCAGGTTTAAGGTGCTGGTTTTAACCTTTAAAGCCCTATACGGCCTAGGACCCTCGTACCTACAGGACCGCCTCTCCTGGTATGCCCCACAGAGAAACTTACGGTCCTCAAATAAAAACATCTTGAAGGTCCCAGGCCACAGAGAAGTTAGGCTGGCCTCAACTAGAGCCAGGGCTTTTTCGGCTGTGGCTCCGATCTGGTGGAACACTCTGTCACAAGAGACTAGGGCCCTGCGGGACTTGACATCTTTCCGCAGGGCCTGCAAGACAGAGCTGTTCCACCAGGGCTTTGGCCAGGGCACAGCCTGACTCCCTCCCTCGGCAATCTTCGCAGAGCTCTGGCCCAATGGTTGCCAGTGGCTTTAATTAATTAATTAATTAATTAATTAATTAAATTTTATAATGAATGATTTTAGAGTGTTGTTCGTGATGTACTTTTGTACTGTTTTATTGTTGTTAGCCGCCCTGAGCCCGGCTTCGGCTGGGGAGGGCGGGATATAAATAAAATTTATTATTATTATTATTATTATTATTATTATTATTATTAGTTTTGAGCACTATGTGATTTTATTATGCATATCAGCTCAGAAGTACCAGTAATCCCACTGAACTGAATGGAGCCATTCAAGCCCAGGATAAAACACAGTACTGCCAGAGCGCTCAACCCTTCCTCTGGATGTGTGTTGGAACTTCTGTAAGTTAGACCCACCTTTCATTTTGGGTGCAACAAGCGAAGGGTAAACAAAAACAGCACTACTGCAATCAGTTGATGTTGTCAGGTAGTATGGTTGGGGTAGAAGTTCAATTCACTTCACATTTAAAGGCAAACTTACCTTTCTGGTAGTATATATAATTTGCATATCTAGTAATTCTTTGGGACTTTTCTCACGATGCTTAAGTAGATCTGAACTGAAGTTTCTCAGACTACATTCTCCTGAGAAAATGTTTGAATTTTTTCTCTTTTTTTTCTACTCCCCACTCCCAAAAAAAGGTTGCTTTGCATTTCGCCCCCCCCCCCCGTCCAAGTATTTTCCACCATTTTTAAAAAATTGTGATGGCTGCCATTTTCTTCCCACAGTGCCCCAGAATGAGGCCAAATCACTTGCTGCTGCAAAATAATAATAAATAAATAAATAAAGGCAAGAAGCCATAGGAAAGAAAGAAAGAAGCTATGCTACTGCCACTTGTAATGGGGAATAGGGCAGGGATAGTCAGTGTGGCGATGTCTAGATGCTATTGAACTTCAACTCCCATCTGTCCCAGCCCATGTAGCCAATGATCAGGGATGATGGGCATCACATTGGCTACCCCTTTGTTAGGCCATACGGCACTGTTAATCCTTTGTCACACTTTACTTTTCTTTTAAAAAAGAAGAACTTTCCAGCTCACACACATCCTGTTTTGGGCTGGTTTGCTTTGTTTCTGCTTTGACCATGACACTTCCTTTCCTTTTTATATCATGTATTGTTATCTCTACGCTGACAGCTTTACGCTATGCCATTAATACTGGCTAATGCAGGATAAAGAAGCTAAAAGTGAAGAGGAAGTAATATCACTTATTGTCTGATTTAGGCATAGCAAAATGCCCAAAGGAAGACAACAATCATTGCTTTGGCATTATGGGACTGCAGATGTATTCTGTCTTCCAAAAAAAATGCAGGTGTCAAAACAACTTAAAATATGTTTCTGGGATTAGTAAAACAACTGTTGAATAAACATGCTTTCTCATTTGTAGACTGGAAAAAGAATCCCAACCCCCCGGGCTTGAACCGACCTCCAGACCCAATAAGTGTTTTAATCCTAAAGAAACAATTGAAATACAGGCTTGATATTTCAGCCCACCAACTGTTTTCAAAGTTCAGATACAGGCCAGGGAATGGAGAGGTGGGTTAATTGTTGTCCATGCAATGAAGAAAGCCAAGGGCAGTTTGCCAGATTGATTCCTTTCCAGACCTGCATACACACACCAGTCAGTTCTTTTATGCACCAAGGAACATTAAGTAAGGCAAATAATTCGGCCAGCCAGATGCTCTGATGATGAGCTTTTTTAGTACTAGAGGCGTAATGGAACATCACTGGTTTGTCTCAAGAAATAAAGACAAAGAGAATGACGATAGCAGCTTCAGAGAAAGATAGCATTCTGGACCTGATGTTCAGAACTCAATGAGCTTCAACAGAACTCTTCTGCTTTCATCCATTGCAAGGAAAGAGCCATGCTCCTTGTGGTCAGTAGTCAACACAACAACATCAAGAGCAGGTCTGGGGAATCTGTGGCCCTCCATATATTGTTGGACTACTGCTCCCATCATCCATGGCCATCACGCATCCTGACTGGGACTAATGGGAATTAGACTATGTACACATTACCAGCTTAAATGGCAACAGGGTTGTTCTTTTTCTCAATTTCAATTAAAGCTTGTTTGGAGTGGGGGGTGATGATCAAAATATAGTATTCTATAAGAAATGGCAGGATAGATATGGATTGTGGTTCACGTTCTGTGTATACTGCTTCCCAAACCAGCAATCGGAGCACAATAGATGCAGAGTAAACAAGAGTGTGTACACAGCCTAAACCTACAATAACATCTGGAAGACCACATGCTCCCCATTCCTGATATACAAAGAGAGAGGAAGAGAGCTGATAATTTGTGTGTATTATCCTAAACTGCTCTATGCCTGTATTCATGGGTTTTATTGGTTATCACATAATGTCACCGCCCAACCCCTGAAGTCAGTTCTTCCCCTTCCCCTGATATTTTCCTTCACAATCTGCTAAACTATAAACGTCATCTGAAAGCTATTATTAATGGATACAAATAGCCTACATTCAGATTAGCTCTGCACCCCTGGCTTGTCACTTTCCATATCTTCTCCCATTGTATCCTTATTTACATGATACTGAATCTGAAAGCCTGTTAATCTTCTCACTAAGTGGTCACGGAAGTACAAAAATGTCTATTATCTGAAGCTCTGTTATCTGAAATGTCCAGTAATAAAGGTCTACTAGAGGCCTGGCTGGTAAAATCCAGGGCACACCCTACCTCATTTCTTTCACTTGTAAACCTCCTCACAAGTCTCTTCTTCTCTGCCCTCCCCTCAACACCAGCTCAACCATCTGTTCCTCCATCATCCATCTCTGCAGCTTAGTGATAAGAGCATCTGCTTTGTGTGTAGAAGGTTCCAAGTTCAATCCAGAGCATCTCCAAGTAGGCCGGGGAGTATCTGCTCCCTGAAACCTTGGAGTGCCACTGTCAGCCAGTGTAGACAATAATAAGCTAGATGGACCAATGCTCTCACTCAATATAAAGCTGCTTCCTATGTGTTTATGTTGTTGGCCTGCCTTGTAGTTCCTATAGCCAAAGGGTTACAAAAATGCAAGGTTATTTTAGCAACAAAAGCAACACACACACACACACACTCCAAAACCCTTAATAACCTGTGTAAAACCTCAATCATGTATGCGTACTGAATGTTTTTCTTGTATTTGTGTTGCAGAGATGCCAGGAAGGGTTTTTCCGAACTTACTCAGGAGACTGCAGCCCGTGTGAGTGCAACAACAATGCATACAAGTGCCTTGATGGATCTGGCGTTTGTCTGGTAAGTAGCCTTTTCTGGTTACTTGCAGCACAATCCTAGCCATGTCTACTTAGAATTAAGACCTACTGAATGCAGTGACGCTTAGTCCCAGGTAAGTGGATGCATATTTCGTCAAAAGTAATAATGAATGGTATCTGGACTGAAAAGGCAGATCATTAACAGGCCTTCCTCAGTTCTTGATAAAACCTTGTTCTTGCTCTCTGCCTGAGGCTGAACAAATAGAGCTGGTGAAGTGACACAGGTGGGACTCTAGCCTCGTCCCTCCCCCTCTCCAATGCAGCAACCCACTGTGTTGGAATGCCAAGAGAGCAATAGAAGCTACCTCAGTGGCTGCTACCGATCGCACCTGAAGAAAGCAGGCTAGCTTAGGGAATGGCAGGCAGGCATTCTCCAATACATTGTCACTGCTTCCCACTCTCCGGTTTCTGGTGCCTGAGGCAGTTGCTTTGCTCTACTTAATGTTGGGTTGACCCTGATTCTCACAGATAATTGAACTTTGTCACAGGAGTTTTGTCACTGTACTGCCTTTAGCAGCAATAGGTACAGGTGTCAAACAGCTATTAGTTGGAAGGCTTGAACATGACACTCAGGGAACATTTGTGGCATGGATATGTATTACAGTAGCAAACATATAAAATTCTGCCCTGCGCTTTCAAATGACTAAAATGCAAAGTGATGTATAAAGTCTCTACAAACTGCAAATAAGTTCTTAAAAAACAAAAATACTAAAAGCTTTCACTAAAGGTAAAGGACCCCTGGATGGCTAAGTTCAGTCAAAGGTGACTATGGGGTGTGGCGCTCATCTTGCTTTTCAGGCCAAGGGAGCCAGCGTTTGTCCACAGACAGCTTTCTGCATCATGTGGCCAGCAAGACTAAACCGCTACTGGTGCACAGAGGATCATGAGAAGTGCCAGAGCTCATGGAAACGCCATTTGCCTTCCCACTGCAGCAGTACCTAATTATCTACTTGCACTTGGATGCTTTCAAACTGCTAGGTTGGCAGAAGCTGGGACAGAGCAACGGGAGCTCACCCCGTGGCACAGATTCGAACTGCAAACCTTCCAATTGGCAAGCCCAAGAGGCTCAGTTGTTTAGACCACAGCACTACCCGCATTCCCTTATCACTAAACCATGTTGCTTTGCTGAAATTAGAGTGTTTTAAAAAGATCATTTTCTTCTCTTTCATTTTCTGAAGGCTGCAACAATGTTATGCACCACTCTGTTAAGAATAATGAATATGCAAATCCTTAATAAAGTGAATAACACCAACCTTTCAATCACTGCTAACCTGCAGTTTTCACTGAGACTCCCTTTCAATCATTATTTTACAAAGAAGGACCAGACTTCTCATACCAGTATGCATCCTCTTTGAAATGTAATAATAATTGTAGGTTCACCGGAATACACATCAGTGACCAATCTTGAATGAGGAGGTATCAATAAAAGGGGTCATTTATTTTGAGTATATCCAGCCATGGACAATTCTGAATGCTAACAACTTCTTTTACTGTAGGAGATACAAAAGTTGTACAGAGTGAGTCAGAACTGCCTCCAGATATATGCCTCCAGAGATAGCCTTGCTCTTGTAGGCTGTTTTGTCAAAAATTCTCTGGAAGTCTAGCATTACTGTTCAAAAGATCTCCATTGGCACTGCACTGCCAATTCCAAGCCCTTTCAGTTTACTCAGTTGATTCCTGGAAGGTTTTGGTAAAGGGCAGAAGGTCTTCTCATTCTGCTTGCCAAGGACGTTTATTTTAATGCTTTCTGCTAGGCATGAATTCAAAGTTCCTTCCTTTGCTGTTCACAAGTGTCCTCCTCCTTCTTTCTATTTAATTGCAGGATTGTCAAAGAAACACAACTGGAGACCACTGTGAACAATGTCCAGATGGCTACCTGGGAGATGTCATCAGAGGAGCACCCAGCTTCTGCCAACCTTGCCCTTGTCCCTTGCCACTGGTTGCCAAGTATGCTCAATTGATTTATGTTATTGGTTCCAGATTCCATGAGACTTTCTAAGGGAAGGGAGAAATGACAAAAGAACAAGTAATTTTGACCTATTTGCTTTTACTGTCAGCTTCGGAAAATGCAATAGCTTTTCCTTTTTTTATTATTATTACTTCTCCAGTCATGCCGGCAGTTCCAACAAGCACACAAAGAAGTACAATGCATTTGATTATCTCCGAATCCCCTTTTCTTTTTAAACTTTGAACTATGTGATGGCTTGTACATTGACATTGCTGATAGATAGGGGATCAGATGCACAGCTTTGACATGTCTAATCCCTCCAGTTTGGACTCCTGTCCAAACACAACTGGTGGGCACCATTTGGAGCCCCGTTGAGATATGACATTACCTCTTTAGTAGAATTTAGTAGATTCAGTCCTCACCTTCTCCAATGAAAGAGCTTGTGTAGAAGGGATAAGAAAGATCCCTGCATAAGTCATTGGATTGCTGCTACCTATCAGAGTAGACAATTCTGTACCAGATGGACCAATGTTCTAGTGACCTAAAATAAAGCACCCCTGCTTATCATAGGTATATGTTACTTACAGCAAATCTCCGTAATTAGAGCATGGGCATAGCATAATGCATGAATTCACCAAAAGCAGTGGAAGATACATAAAGCTGTGTGCATGAATGGCAGAATCTATGTAGTCTCTGAATGGTTAATATGCACATTTGCTGGTAATTCTGGGCAATTCTATTGCTTTAATATATTCATATCCACTTATCACTGTTTTATATTATTGTGCAGTATGGCTGGTTATGCAGATACTCTATAAAATTAGCCTTTCTATGCAATGGTAAGGCCTGTCCCTGACCTTCACACATTCACTATATTGTGTGTACCACCCACTGGGAGTCTTGCAAAATACAAGATTCCGCAAACAGCAACAACATTTATTACAGTGGTGAAGCTGCTTTTCAGCAATATATCAAGCCTAGCACATCAGAAGCCCTTGGTCTTTATGTGGCATGCCAATGCACATAAGGCTGCCTACAGCAAGCTCTTGATAAATCCTTGTTCCTGCCTCCTGCCTGGAGCTGAAAAAACAGAGGATTTGTCAGCTCGGCACAGACGGATGAGGAATTGCATGCAAATGGATGCTGCACACACAATTCCCTTCCGCAGTGTAGCTGTTGGGGCTACACGCTTGTACATCAGCTGACTGTGGCAGAGTTCTGGATGCAGTCCTTCACGGAGGTTAAGTCTATCAGTGGGTATGGCTCGTGGTGGCTGTCTTCTACCTTCACCTAGGAAACTGGGGCAATTGGCAGGCCCCCAGCTGGCCCCAGCCCACCGGCCAGTGTGCCAGGCAATCTCCAGTCCTTGGTGCAGCATCAGCGACCCGAGCTTCAGAAGCTAGGGCACGCTACTCAGCAGAGTAAACACTATGCAACAGAAGTGGCAGGAGAAGTTGTGTGAGCATATTTACAAGCAGTTTATTCAGCATACAACAGGACAAAAGGAAAACATGTCCAATCTCCTTCGTGTCCAAGCAAGACGGCATAAGCAAAAGCTATACACAAATAGAAGTTCCTAGCAAGCTGTGCTGAAGTGTAAACAGACATGTGACATACAATAATTCCACACGTCTGTTCTTAAGGTGGAACGGAATATCCCAACAGGAGGCAGCTGCTGGGAGTGCTTAGAGTGTTGTTGTGCTCAGGTCTTTTTTCAGGCTTCCCGGTGAATACAGGATGCTAAACAGGATAGACCACTGGCCTGATCCAGTAGGCTTGTTTTATGTCCCCCTGTAATCCCATCCCAGAAAACGGTGGGTTTTCCATTTTTTAGAAGGGACCTGTATGCTGAGCTACAACTACCCCACGTGTTCTGTTTCATCAGAGCTTAATGACTTCTCTTCAGAACAAGAACTTTCTCTGATAGCAAGAAGTTTAGCAAAACACCCATTGCTGTCTGCCATTACAAGGGCTAGGATTTCAGACTTATTAAAAAGAATTATCTTGAACTTGTAATTAAAAAAGAGAGAGCCTAGTTCTCCGGTCAGTTAACTGGGTTTGTAAAGGGTTAAATGATTATAATGATTTATTTCCCTTTCTTCATCCCTTCGAGGGAAATGGCGAGGGAAATGGAAGCAGAATCAGATTTCATACTTTGAAAGTGTGAGAGGAGATAGGGCTTGCTCTTCTGTTTGCAACAAAGGAACGAGCCCCATGAATAACATGCCAATGGGTTTACGAAGTCTGACAAATACTGTATCAAAAGTTCTAAGATGGCAGATTCATTATATACACAGTTGTTCTTGGGATTCATCTCTGTGGATTTTATTTCAATATTTTTGTCTGGCCAAACGATTTCCATCCATATCTGATATCCTGGGAACTTGTGGAAGAGTTCTCATTAAAAAGAGCTATCATTTGTTTGGAACAACTGGATACCAGCTGCTCCAAACCCTTGCAAATGTGCTTAGGTTTTTTATTCGCTTGGAATTGTAAGACCACTTTATTATTATTATTATTATTGCTTTTTTTGTAATGAAACCTCCTTTTAAAGGCTCAGGAATACTTTTGGCCTGTTACTGTGTTCCAAAGAGCAGTTTCTTAAGAAATTAACCCATTCATGGGGAAAATATCTAAAGCTCTGTTGGGATGGTGTCATTGAAATGTTACAGAAGGAAGTGTATGAGTATTGTTTTTCACAAAAATTGCAAACTGAAAACCTCAAATCTCACTGATGCTATAAATGTCTCCAAACAAGGCAAATAAATGCACTCATTTTAACTCTGGAGAATAATTTCATAGAAAAGCAGATGAAAAAACTGAATGTAAGCCAGAATCCTTGATGCTTTTTTTCATTCGTAAGGGAAACAATACACAGACCACATTCTTTCCTTGCCTTCTGATGATTGACTGATCACAACAGTTCTTTTAAAAAAACACACACAAAACCCACTCCAAAATATTTTAGTGGATGGTGGCATAACCCATAATCTCTGAATATTTTTTTTATGTATGCTTAGCTTTGCAGTTTCCTGTTACAGAAAAAATGGAGTGGTACGCTGTATGTGCAAAGAAAATTATGCAGGGCCAAACTGTGAAAGGTAAGTACGTTTTCAGGTGCAAATGTTAAGGATTATGATCCTTTGTGTCATTTGTCTTGACAATATACATTTGGTTTTACAGATACAGATTTTATATTCCCTCCCTGCTTTAAATGGGCAAAGAAAGTCTTTCTTCTGTCAGTGACAGTGACAGACCTGCTTGGATTGGGAATGATGAAAGCTGGCTGTCATCTGAGAACTTGTCAGATCTGGAAAAACAGTGCTTCATTTAGCAAGAAACTCCCCACAACTCATGCAGCTACCCAAATTATCCAGAAATATGAATGAATATGGGAGTGCAAACTGGGAACTCAGGAATTATCTTTCCTCCAGGGCTTAAAATTCTTCTTTGGTTTAAATTTTGAATCAAAGAACACATCAAAATATCTTGATCCAGCATTGGGTGATGCAGAATTCCTGTTGTGGAAGGGCCCAATACCTTAAGGCATACAGACTCACCCACTCTGGAGGTCCCAGTTTGTAGTCCTTTGGCTCAAAGGTCCCCTTGTTGACAGGTTCAAGACACACCAGCTCAGGGCAAGGCATTATATTGGGTCAGTATCTATCCCCCCTTCACTGCCTGTACATCCACATGGTGGGCACAATCACATGCACTAACCAGTGTTTGTTCAACTTCAGAGTGAGATTTGTGCCACTTGTGCTCTAATCTTTGTTAATCCAGCTTGCTTCATAGCCCATAACTCCCCAGAAAACCAACGAGCCCAGTGGGCTCAACAGAGGACGCACGAGGCAATTGTGTCTACTGCCCATCTCATCTTGCCATTCCACAGTAAGATGCGAGGATTGTCCGCTTTTTCCACTGGAAAAAAACCCGAGCATTCAGGAACCTATCCAGTTCCATCAGTCTCTAAGGGTGGACCATCTGGACAGGTCCAGAATCCCTGCAGGGGAGAATGGCCACCAATCCAAAATTTACCAGATCATGATCAGACCATGACAATTGGGTGCACAGCACTTCCCTATCTTCAGACCGCCCCTCACCTTACATTGATTTTGTTGACTTGACCACAGAGAATGCCCCCAAGCAAAAGAGTTAACAAGACATTGCCATTAATCATTGCTGAATTTGTGTTTCCTTCCAGGTGTGCTCCAGGTTACTATGGAAATCCCTTGGTGATTGGCAGTTCCTGTAAAAAATGTGACTGCAGTGGCAATTCTGATCCTAACCTGATCTTTGAGGATTGTGATGAAGTGACAGGCCAGTGTCGCAACTGCATGCACAACACTACAGGGTTCAACTGTGAACTATGTGCTCCTGGTTATTATGGGGATGCCAGAAATGCTAAAATATGCACAGGTATTTGCTATGTTCATATTAAGCCCATTCATTGGTTTGGGGCCAGAGATATTTCTGTTATTGCCAGTCTGCTTTTTGCGTGTTTATAGAAAGGAAGTTGGCTAATGCTGCTGTGACTGAATGGAAAATTATTCTCCTCAATCTCTTGGCAGCTTTCAGTACTATCAGCTATGGTATCCTTCCAGAATGGCTGTCTGAGGTTCTGTTAACAGGGGTTTCCTCAGATTGAATGGATGGAGTGCAACCTATTCTGGATGGATTTGTGCCATGTCACACCCTGAAGAAGCAGGTGCAGAGTTGGCGAGTGCTTCTGGATCCCTTACTGTCCTTGGAGGTACCTCTGGGTTGCAGAGTGCCTTCTATCACTTGTGGATGGTAGCCAAGCTGTGACTTTTATCTGGATGTGGATAGCCTTACTGTGGTTACACACTGTGGGGCTGCCTCTGAAGATGGCTCGGAAATTGCAGCTATTGCAGAACTCAGGAGTCCAGTCGCTGACTTGAGCAGCCCAAGCGAGACAGACCATGGATTCTGGCTTAACTGTATTGGCTACCAGTTGATTTACATGTCCTATAAAGCCTTGTATTGTTTTTGACCCCAACACTTTCCCCCATATGAACCTACTTGGACTCTAAGACCATCATCAGAGGGTCTGCAGAGGGTAATAATGCAAGAGTGGCCCCATGCAGTGGCTGCCCATTGCCTGGGAATGCTTTCCCCAAGGAGGCTTGCCTGGCTCCAACACTGGTTTAATTTTAGGCCTGTTCTTAGTGTTCACCTTTTAGCTGGATGGGAAAGGATATTGGTATTGATTCTTAGTCCATGTACATTTTAGTATGGTTTTATTGCTTTTGTCCATTTTATTGTATATTTATCTTGTAAATCACTTTGAGAAATTTTTAATGGATGTATTTAATTAACACTACTGCTGTTATTACAGTCATACCTTGGAAGTTGAATGGAATCCGTTCCGGAAGTCCATTCAACTTCCAAAACATTTGGCTCCTCCAGCCAATTGGAAGCCCTGGAAGCCCCGTCGGACATTCCGCTTCCCAAAAAAAGTTCAAAAAACGGAACACTCACTTCTGGGTTTCGATAATTCGGGAGCCAAAACATATGAGCACCAAGGCGTTCGACAACCAATGTACAACTGCACTACTAATAATAATAACTATGTCATTATTTATGCCTTTTTAAGATCCAAGCAAAACCTGCCTATGGGTAAAGAGGGGGCAAACTAGATTGGGGTAGCCCTCCCAAACCCCACAAGTTGTTTGTAGGTTTTTGTTTTGTTTTTAATTAAAAAAAAAGCACTAGGTCTAATGGGTGACATGGGTGGCGCTGTGGTCTAAACCACTGACTTGGACTTGCCGATCGGAAGGTCGGTGGTTCGAATCCCCGCAACGGGTTGAGCTCCCTTTGCTCAGTCCCAGCTCCTGCCAACCTAGCAGTTCAAAAGCACGCCAAAAAGTGCAAGGTACCACTCTGGCAGGAAGGTAAACGGTGTTTCTTTGCACTGCACTGGTTTCAGTGTTCCGTTGCGCCAAAAGTGGCTTAGTCATGCTGGCCACATGACCCGGAAAAACTGTCTGTGACCAAACGCCAGCTCCCTCGGCCAATAGAGCAAGATGAGCATGCAACACCAGAGTCATCTGCGACTGGACTTAACTGTCAGAGGTCCTTTACCTTTACCTTTAGGTCTAGTGACTTACAAGGTCTAATGAGACATCTAGGCTGGCCCTAACAATGCCTTTGGAAAACTTAAAAGAATGGCACAGAGGAAAAATCTTCCTATGTTATTTACTCCCACATCTAATACTTAGAGACCTGTAGCCTTGGATGTTTCATTTTGGTGTTGTAGCTAATAACCAGTGAAATTCCAATCACTGCTTTGGAGCTACTTTCAGTAGAGGCTTCTTTTCCATTTTTGCCACATTAGCTGCCCCACTTTTTGTGCCATTGCAACTAAGACAGACTAATATGCTCACATTGCTAACCATAAAAGGCTTCTGTCTGCTTTTCAGTGTTTCATTAGCCATGCAATGTATACATTACATGTCTTTAAAACAAACTACCCCTGGGAACAAAGCTAATTTTAGAAGCCATATTAAGATAAAATGGCCAGAAGGTTTTAACGTACTCTGAAAATGCAAACTTTAGAAGAGCACAGAATTTCTAAGTGGTAGGTGACATACTGTGGTTCTTAATCTCTGCAGTAATAAATAACAATTCAAGCAGTGAGAGATTTAAAGGACTGTTATTTTACTTCAGTCATGTATAGCAGTAATATGTGTAATTGTAACAGAAAACATACAGAGACATTCCATTTAAGATCTGCCTCCACCTTCTCTGTTGTAGGTCATTAGGACTGTGCTTTATCATTTTATCACTCAAATGTGATAAAGAAATGCTAAATGGCATTGTTATTACACGGCAAAACACCTTTGGAATTCTGGTTTTAAATTTATTCCTCATAAGTAATGTATTTAATGTTACTTAGTTACTTTGAATAGAAATTGTTCAGCTGCTGCCTATAGCAGTTTGAATTTTTTAACAGTTCAGTTTTTTTATGAGCAAACAAAAGCACGTCAGTTTGGCAAAGATCAAAATATCACATGGGGGCAGTAGCTATGCATGAGAGGCTGAGAACCGGAAAGAGCTCCCAGGAAATGAGACAAAGAGGCTAAGAAGCAGGAGTCTCAGAGAAAAGATGGCTGAAAGAACCATGTCAAGCTATGGAAATACTGATAAAGGGGACTCCATGTGAATGGTAGATGAAGACAATGTAAATTCAAGGAAAGGGTCAGAAGGGGTGGGGAACCAAGAAGGGGCTAAGAAGAGAAGTTAAGTATTTGGTTGTAGGTTTCCAGTTTTAAACAATTACTATAAAATTCTCTCTCTCTCTCTCTCTCTCCTTTCCTAGCATGCAATTGCAGAGGAGGACCTTGTGACCGTCGAACAGGGCAATGCCTCGCAGAACCTCCAATGTCTCCTCCAGTCACAGATTGCCCAGTAATCAGTAAGAATAGCAATTATATGAAACATTGGCTGCACTGTCAAAGTCCTCCAGCTTCCCCCTTTCCAGAGCATCTTTATCTTGAAGGACATACATTGAGGGTTATGGTGTGATTATGTGATTATGCTTATTTTCCTCTGTCCCTGTCCCCCACCCTAAAGAAAAAGATTATGCTAGTGATGCTAGTGACCAGTACTGAGGCAGCCATGAAAACATATCTGAAATAATGTTCAGTAGCGGTGTGGGAGAAAGAGCCAAGACAGCAAATTACTTGGGCCTGTGGTAGATGAATTTAATACTTATCCCAGCCCATTATTTACCATGTGGCACACATTAGTCCTACCCTCCAATCATGTGGCTACTCATTTTGAGGCTGGTCATTCTGAAAAAGGCAGGAAGCTTCTCTGTCCAGAAAAAGTCCTGACAGGCCAAATACAGCCTCTTGTATCAAGGATATCAGGAAAGGAGTCAAGAATAAAGCAGGCCTTCTAAACGCAATGATTTTTATTTTGCTACATATGCTTCATATAAAACTAATAATAATAATAATAATAATAATAATAATAATAATAATAATAGCAGCATATCTGCAATAACCTTCACTTGTTAGCTACTGCACTGACTTTGAACCTCAGTGCTCCCCAGCATACAAAACACAGTTCATTGTGGTTATACTGTCTGCCCTTAACTCTAAAAACAAAGACTTGATTCAGTGATACGATGACACAGTTGCTTCTAATGGCAGTGCTGTTTAGAATGAAACATGTAATAATTGGTGGGGTGAGGGATTCCAGAGTAATTTGTAATTTGGAAACCCGGTTCATACATTATCTGGTGCCTTTGTGCAGAAGTGGAGCACTGTGTTCTCCACATGTCCTGTTGGACAGGGGATACCAAGCTCTTGGAGGGAGGCACAGATTTGGATGCAGCAGGCCCTGCACTGAATTCCATGGATCAGTGGCAGCAGCTGCTGCCACAACCCCACTGTACCCCTTTGCCGTGTTTGGTATCTTCTGTTTGGTCATATCAACAAGGCTACACTACATCTTAATATCTTTGAGGCCAGTGACGTCAGAGCAAAATACTATTGCTTAGGCTACAGCAGGGAATAAACTGTCTAAGCATCACTGAGGCCAAATAAAAAAATAGGCACAGGGTTTAATATGAGCTCTAACCCAGAACCTTTCTTTTTTTCAGTGCCAGGGTTCAGCCTTGGAACACATGTGTGCAGTAATGAAGCAGAGTTTGCATTTGTGTGTGTGAAATTCCCTTTTTAATAATGCCCACCGCTAATATATTTTGGAGTAAAGAACAGTAATTCAGGCAGAGCAACCCTATTTTTGTCAGAATGCCAACATCAGTGAAACAAAGACTGCTGGAGTTTCAGACTGCATTTAGAAGGCTCCTAAGGTTGAACCCCTCAGAGAAGGAAACCCAAAACATCTTTTTTCTTCAGGCAAGCCCATACAGGGGACATAGTATGGTGCCCTTCATCAGAGTCTGTATGGTTTCTGAGCAACTCTGAACCTGGCACTTCTTTTAGAAATTAAGTCCTGAATATGTCTTTAGCTAGGGGGCGCAGGGGATGCAGCTTTTTCTACATATTTTTATGGCTTTTTTTTTTTTTGGAAAATACATTTTTTCACAAAATTACATACAGACATATTCTGCATAACATGACATGATATAAAAAGTCTGTCTATGAAATCACTCCTTAATAGCTATAATTGTTTCTTTTGTAGAAAACCTGCTTAGGGGTTAAGCCATTTTTCTCTTCTTGCCTGGTATAGTGGACAGTTTCTATATTATGCTAAATCTTGATATTTATTTGGATATAGTTGTGAGAACATGGCAGATTACAATGGGTACTGCCTTTGTAAATGCAAAACAATATTGCTATATGGGATTACAAGTTAGGAGATCTTCAATAATGAATTGGTTATCCTTATTTGTAGCTTTTCTCTCATCCTCTTCGCACTGTCTTTCTAATTTCAATTTTATCTTCACAACTGGGAAAGCTAATAGAAACTTCCTTTTTCCAGGAGAAATCAGTGGATTTCAAGATTCCAGCAGAAATGTATTCCCCATTCAACTGCCCATATTTCATTTCATTTCATTGCCAGGTTGTGACAAATGCATTTGGGATTTGACTGATGATATTGGCTTGGCAGTTCGGTCCATTGATGAAAGCAAAGCTACCCTGCAGAGCATTTCCACTGGGGTTGCTGTTCACAGACACTTGAATGACCTCAACTCCACTACTTATAGGCTGAAGGTACCAGTTATACCTTATTTGGTTGTGTCTCTGTTTTTCCTTCAGCATTAACATGCTGCAGAAAGGTCAGAGTCAAAGTAGATGTGGTGCAGTTAAAAACAACCATAGAGGGACACCTCAAATCAAGACTGAGGAAGGAAGTTAATCCTTTCAATTGCTGGCATGTTCCTGTTTTAAATTGCCATTCCCTGAAGCTATGGCTGCCCTGTCTAGGGACAGGGGTGCAGGGAAAGACCCTCCAAGTGTCCCTATTTTCCAGGGACAGTCTGGTTTTACAGGTGACCCAGTTTCTGATTTGATCACAGAATGTCCTGCTTTTCCTTAGGATGTCCCTATTTCCATCAGAAAAATGTTGGAGGGTATGGAGTTATGCCACCCTTGAGCCATCTGAAGGCAGCTCTGTACAGGAAAGTTTTTTAATGTTTTATTATGTTTATATATATGTTGGAAGCTGCTCAGAGTGGCTGGGGCAACCCAGTCAGATGGACAGGATATCAGTAGTAAAATGATTATGATGGAATAGGATGTCCCTATTTTCACCAGAGAAATGTTGGAGGGTATGCAGGGATACAGATATAAATATGGGTAAGGGCTGTGCACCCTGATTGAAATGCATCTAAGGTCTGAGTCTTGTTCTCAGATGCATGCCCATCACTCTGTGCCTCAGGCCGAGCCCACCCATGAGGCAGGTGAAGCCATGGGTGGCAGAAGCTCCTGAGGCAGCAGTGCCATGAACACCCTGCCTGTCTTGCAACCTCTGCCAGTGGCAGGAAAGTGGCACTGGAAATCAGTGCTGATGCCAGTGCTGCTTGTCCACTGCCGGCAGAGGTAGTGGGGCAGCGCTTCCCATTCACCACAGGCGGCAAAATGAGACGTGCTGGCCCTGCCATGCCAGCAACATGATACTTTACACATGTGAACAGGCCATCCCAGATCTATCACCACTCTTTTTCTGTGCAGTCAGTTCTCACATTCTGCTTTCGGTCATGAAGTGTTTGATTAATTAAGTGTTATAAACTCAGATGGTAGCCATGTGCATGAGTGAATTGGTCTGTGAGGTGTAGTGGTTGGAGACAGCTGAGGTATGTTAATCCCCATTTAACCATGATACTCATTGGGCAAACTTTTGTCAGGTATTCTCTTTTAGCATAACCTGATTTGCTGAATTATTGTGAGAGTAAAAGTAAGGGAAATACAATATATGCCCCCTTGGAGTGCCCCCTTGGGGGAAATGTGGGATAGAATGTTACTATAGAGCAGCATAGGCTGCTGTAGTACTCTGCAAAGAGAAAGAAGACAAGATGAATTGGAACTAAGAACATAGGAGCCGACAGGATCAGGCCAACGGCCCATCTCGTCCAGCTTGCTTTTGTCGCAGTGGCCAAACAGTTGTCTGTGGGAAACATGCAAGCAGCACCTGAGCACAACAGCACTTTCCTCACCTGTGTTTTCCAGCAACTGGTATTTGAAAGCATTACCTGCTGCAGTGCCTTTTAGGAAAAAAGTAGAACAAGTTGGTGGGGGGGGGACTGTAAATGAGAGAGAGGAATTACCTCCCTTAGAAGAGGTTCATAAGCAAGATGGTAGGTGCGTGTGAAGGTTGGCTCTCGCTACATCCTTCTCACTCTAGCACTCAGCCAGACCACGCATATCTCTGGGCCTTGACCAAGGCTGAAAGGTGTTCTTATTATCTCCTGAATGCTCTATTGCCTTTTGGTGCTTTCCAGAGCCATTTTCTATCTCAGCAGGAAGACCATTGTTTTCCCTCACATCTAAGAACAGAAAAAGGGGCAGTGGACCTAAAGTATAAGAAGCTATACAGTTTACTGATCATTTTTTTTAAAAATCCTGTAACCCAATGGTAAGAATAGCAAGTTCAAATTCATGCTTAAATTGGAGGGTTGTGTTCTGTTTGTGTGCTGCTCCCCGCAGCAGACAAGAGCAGTGCACATGCAAAGGGTAGCAACGCGTTGAACTTTAGTAACTCTGTACCCATGCTCCCATACCCCATAACAACAAAAAGCGTCAGGCCCCCTGGCCACTTTGCACTGGGATGGTATGCAGAGTGGCATGTACGGTATGGAAAGAACAAATAAGTCCAGACCAGGAATGTGAATCCTCCCTCAGACAATAGGACAAATTCCCTGGGAATCTATGCAATTGTCCTCAATGGACATTTTTAATAAAGCACTAAACAAACATCTGTCAGTGACGATTTAGAGCTAGTAACTCCAGCCTCACTGCAGTAGGTCAGCCTAGCTGACCCATGAGGTCCTTCCAGCACTGTGATCCTATGACATTCACTAAGTAATTCATCTGTATGCTATTTTGATGATGCTCATTAAAAAAATTGAGGAGATTGGCTTTCACCTGTACTGAATGAAGATGCTTCATTAAAAACAACTCAACCAACCATTTGTGTTTTGTTTTGCTTTATTAGGAAGAATTGTCAGAAAAGGATAACCATTCTCTACTGATGAAGAGCCAGATTGATAATGCTACGATTGAAATGACAGAGCTGCTGAAGGAAATCGACGCACTTGATGACAAGGTTTGCTTGCCATTTTGTGGTTTCATTTCCTTTGATGAAAAGGCCTGTTATAAAGCTTGTTAATTCTATGGAAGTTATTGTGAACTTCATTGGGTAGTAAGGTGGATTAATGCTACATGTATAGATAGACCTGAGGGACAAGGGTTAACAAATTCCACAGGGGCAGCCATATTCATCTCTTACAGCAAAAAAGGCAGAATCCTGTGGCATCTTAAAAGGTAAAAGGACCCCTGACCATTAGGTCCAGTCGTGACCGACTCTGGGGTTGTGGCGCACATCTCGCTATATTATCCGAGGGAGCCAGCGTACAGCTTCCGGGTCATGTGGCCAGCATGACTAAGCCGCTTCTGGCGAACCAGAACAGCGCACGGAAACGCTGTTTACCTTCCCGCCGGAGCGGTACCTATTTATCTACTTGCACTGGTGTGCTTTCAAACTTCTAGGTGGGCAGGAGCAGGGACCGAGCAACGGGAGCTCACCCCATCGCGGGGATTCGAACTGCCAACCTTCTGATCGGCAAGTCCTAGGCTCTGTGGTTTAATCCACAGCGCCACCCGCATCTTAAGATCTCACAAATTTTATTATGGCATAAGCTTTCATGGAACCCATTTACATCAGATGCATTGAGTGTGATCCTCAGTAATCAGGTATTTTTAACATTTTTTTTAGTTTCAGACACAAAAAATATACAACATAAAACCACACTGTATTCAGAACTCAAAAACATGAGTCCTTGCCCCAGCATCCAATGACCCTCCCTCACCCCTTCCCCAGAGAGCTTCATGTCATCAGCAGATCAAAAGCATATTCCTAGTACTTGGTTAACAGCAGGAACAGACAAGTAATCAGGCATTTACACATGAATGTAAATGGGAAAACTGTTCAGGTTGTGGTTATGTGTCAACTGGATGCAGAAAATACAGTCTGTGACAATTGTGTTTTTTCACATTTATAATCAAATAGGTCGCATCAGATGCAGATACAGAGCTAGTTGTTTCCACTAGAGATCTCTGACCATTCCCCCTTTTTCTTGTGTAAATGGGGATGAAGCATTTCTGATTGAAAACCATGAAAGGAACATTTTGGGAATGGGTAGGAAATTTCCTATTGCCTTGCTGCCGGGCCATCAAAGAGTATTTGATGATTCCCACACTGGTACAATCTACCCTTATGAGTCCTAGGAACTCAATGAATTACTAAAGAATTATTTAATTTGGCATAACACAAAACACATTTTTTTATTTTTTTAAAAAATTGTGTTCATGGGGAGGCGATGAGGGAGGGGAGAAATGTTCACATGAAAAAAAAAGTTTGGCATAATAATATGGGTTTGTCCCCAAAACCTACATAAAATATATCTTAATGTGGGGCTCCATTTATGAGGGGCCAAGCTTCAGTTGCAGAACATCAGATGTGGTGAACTGGTGGCTCTGCAGATGTTGTTGAACTCCAAGTCCCATCAGCCCCAACCAGCATGGTCAATGATCACCTGAAGGGCCACATTACATGCATAAGGTCCCAGTTTCAACCCCTGACATGATCAGTTAAAAAGTTTTGATGGACTCCTGTTTGAACCCTGGAAATTTGCTGCCCCTCAGGCTAGGACAGAGCTAGGTGAACAAGTAGCATAAGGCAAGTAGCATAAGGTGAACCTGACATAAGGCAGCTTCCTCCACATCCTGCTTGTCTGTTATTCACTTGGTGCTCCTTTTTTCCCCTAATGGAAATATGGCATGCCTACTTCAAATTCTAATTTAAACTGATTACAGTAATCAAGATAAATGACATTCAGTTGCTTTTCTTTCTCTTTTGGATATTTCAAGCTATGGGTGCTGTGCATGGAAGTTTTCGTAGCATTTCCATTAGCACAATAATATACTTCAAAGTCTTCCCCGAGCTTGTCAATTATCAGCAGTAATCGTTTACACAGTAAGTAGCAGGTGCTTAAATAAGGATCATAATTTTCTGGTAGGGATGAGCTAATCAGGCATCTTTTGTGGATCACGAAGGGTCAGTATGAGTGGAATTATATTTGTGGTGCAAAAGGCACAACAGTACAGCTCCTACCTGGAGCATCAGGAATGTTTTGATATGTAGTCTAGTAACATATGAAGGGTCACAAGTTCCCCAATCCTGTTGTACTTGTTAGATCACATCAGAAGTTCTCAATCATATAATCTCTGTGTTGGAGATGAAAAACCACCCCACTCAAGGACTACATACTCTTGGTCAAAGGCTGTACACACACAGTTCACACACATACACCACTAAGCCCCTTCACTCACATCACATTCTCACATACACACCACATATGCCACAAATTCAGTTATAAATGCATGCAGCACAGTTAGAAAGAGACACCTTAGGGGGTTACTTTTGGCCTATGGTCTGGAAGCTCCCCATCCCTAGACTATGGGGTAGCTGTTGAAATAAAAACAATACATGTTACATGTGATCACACACACACATACCTTTATTATTATTTTGCTGTACTGGCTGTGCCTAACACACTGGAAAAGAAGCTTTTCTTTCCTGTATTCTGTATTTCTCATTCTAGCAAATATTTTAGTGTATAGTGCTGTTGTTTGGTGTCATATATATTTATTTATTTCCCCAGCTATACTGTTCCTGTAAATTTCTTTTTTGGAACAGGTCCAGGAACAGGATACCCATTTTGATAATTCTATCAAAAGAATGACTTTTTTAAATTAAAAAAAAGAGCTCTTCTAAGCAGAGTATGGCTGGAAATTCCAAGGTCTAAAATAAGCCTGGGCAATCTGTGGCCCCCTACCTAATTTCATGAAGGAAATAGTCTGATTTCATCAGAGTGGCAAGGAGGGAAAAAGCAAAGGGAAACTGGATTGCAGGCAGAGAGCGAGAGCGAGAGCGAGAGCGAGAGCGAGAGAGAGAGAGAGAGAGAGAGAGAGAGAAGGGAATTGCAGAAAGAGCAAGAAAGGGGGGCTGCCCCACTCCCTCTGACTCTGAACATGTCCACTGCCAGTATATGGCTTCTGACAGACCACTTATGAGGGAATGCAGCCCTTAACATAAAAAGCCCTCTAAAAACAGGTTCCCATAAGCACAGCACTAACAGGAAGAAATTCAGGTCTTCGATCCTACACCAACAAATGTGTTTTAACTGTACATTTCAGTATTAGGAGAGGACACAAGGGAGAAGATTCATTCACATGATTTGAGGAAGTGGCTATGTGATCTTAGACTCATTTTTTTTCCAACTGGTTGAAAGCGCCACCTGGTGCTTCAGCAAGCAAAGCACTGATTTGCAAAAGAAGGTGACACACTGAGTCACGTTATATGACAAAACTAGACACTACATGCCATGCAGACATGTGTATGTTTTTTTAAAAGCCTATTGACTTAAAAGAAAATCAAAATTAACATGAGAAGGGGAATGGGGAACAATTTCTCCTGTTCACCATTTTTCTAATCTACTTTTCCACACACACATACATCTCCTCCTTTTCCAAATTGCCTCCTTTAGAAGCTGCTTATTAAAAAGATCATCAAGATACTGTTGTATATGTGCTTGCCAAATATTTTGTGGAGAAAATTTGCTCAGATATAAATCCCACTATATTCAATGAAACTTCTTTCCTAGGGAAGTTTGCATAAGGATCAGCTTCAGCTTCAGAGTTGGATCCGATAAGTGACGGTTTGAGTGCAGCAAATGACACTGAAATATGGAGCAGGTTTCCAAAGCCTGCATTGTAAATACCAGGCACCTAATGAGATGCAGCTCTTTTCTTCCAACATTGCCAGATATCATTTATACGCTCAATAGACCTTCCTGCACTCATCAGACAGATTTTGCTTACACTAGTCAGACCTGCACATGCCTGGAGATTGAAAAGAAAATCTAATATCGCAATTGCATGGTTTATTCATAGGGAAATCAAGAATCCAGCAAAGGCCAATTGATACAGAAGGAAACCATGAAGAGCATTGACCGTGCGGCTGTTCTTGTGGAGGCACTTGGAAATATGATAGATAATATCCAAGGTAAATCTGTGCTTTTTCTTGGTTCATCTAAATGGCGAGAACAAAATGGCAAGACTGCCAATAGGTGAAAGTCATCACAGGAGCAATACAAGTGCGGGAAAAGTAATCAGGCTTTCTTGTACCTCCCCAACACATTTTTGTGCTGAGAGAAGGAAAATAGCTGGTCAAGCTACACACTGGTCTCACAGTTGCTCCTACCAGCTGTGCGGATGAGTGTCGGGTGAAGTTTCCTGTATGTATTGAAACAATACATTCAATTTCCTGTGTAAGAGCAGTGATAATGTGGCTACAGTGAGGGTGTAGCAGGAAGTGAAAAAGGCTCCCTAGGCTGATGCCAATCAGCAGTCCACCAGAATGTTGTGGTTTGTTTCTTTCAAACATAGGGGGAAATGCCCAAGTCCTGTCTAGACAACTCTTAGCAAACTTAAGTATTTTGACTGAGATCTTTGAGATCATTATGTCTACATAGCCATCAAAATACCAGTTGTTGGTTCTCCCCCCCCCCCAACATTTATTATTACTTTATCAGAATACAAATGGGAGAACTAGCTCTGAGTTTCTGAAAGAATAGCACAATCATTTGGGGCTGAAAAAGAAACAACCTGCAAAAAGAATGTAGAGCTGTTTTCCATTTGTAACCAAATACAATAGATGTTGAATTATTAAATCTTCCTGCTGCCCTGGGACTTATAAAACTGCTATTTATTCATACTAGCTTATTGATCAAGAGAGATAGCATAAAAGCACCCCCTGAAATCATTGCAACTGTGTACAAAAGAGGCACAAGTTCCATGCCACTGGTGTATCGTGAGGTGTTTGCTGCTAACTACAAATTCGGCATAATCCAACGTTCTTTTAAATGCAGGTTTGCAATTCTAGAAAACGAGTTGTTACCAACAAATGGTTTTTGCAACTGGCCACAAGGCTGTTTCTACAGTGCAGAGAAAGAGAACCACATGGGCACAAGAGTTGGGTACCCTGAAGGACCTCAAGGGGAAGGGACTATAAACATATCAATAAAGATATGAAACATTCAGGGTCTTGTCAGAAACCTGTGAATCAAGGGGGCTTGTGTAGTTAGTTGTTCAATCACAATTCATAATTGCTTTATCTGCCTGGGGTTTGTTCACAGAAGTCAGCAGCAAGGTGGAATACTATGGCATTGAACATGACCTGAGGCCTGAGGATATCATTCAGAAGCTCAAGGCAGCAGAAGAAATGGTGAAGGACATCAAACGTCGCAAGCCATTCACGATTCAGATACCACTTGCATACGAAGAATCTGATGCAGCACAAGAGTGTGAGTTTTCCTTCTGTCAAGACAGTGTAATGTGGCATTGGAAAAGCACAGTTGCATATTGAAATACATACTCACAGATCTTTATGAGTGTCAGCCATGATGGCATCAATTAATTCAAAATCATGTGCAATTCATATAAAAGAGTACAGTCATATCTTGGATCCCAAATGCCCTGGAACCCGGACGTTTTGGCTCCCAAACGCGCAAACCCGGAAGTGATTGTTCCAGTTTGCAAACATTCTTTTGGAACTTGAATGTCCGCCGGGGCTTCCGGGGCTTCTGATTGGTTGCAGGAGCTTCAAAGTTCACACTTTTCTGAATTTTGCAATGCAATTCTCCAGCCATGTAATGTGCACAATAATGTAAAGTGCATATAAAAGCATATATTCATCAAAATAATATTTAAAAATGCATTCTATGGGGGGGTTATGCAGAAATGTGTACATTAGGCAAAATTGCATCCAGAATATATAGAAATAGAAATACTTTATTGTCACTGTACCACTTTTTTACAGTGAGATTAAACGAGCCCCCCTCCCCCCCCCACAATCTCTCAGTCCTTGTTACACTCTGTGTGCTGTCGTACGACCACCAACCCCGAATATAGTTTATTAGGATAAATTTGTCCTGAAATGCTAATGAATTTTTACAATTAAAAAAATAATAATTGCAAACAGATATGGAAATGTGAAGAACTGAACTGAAATGAGAAAATGAAAGAAATTGGCAACAGTTTGTCCATCCCTAACCATGTGTGGCTAAACTTGCTGCAGAAACCAAGAGTAAGGCCATTCACAATGGTTAACCAGATTTATCTTCTCTTAGTGCTAAAAGAAGTGGAAAAGTGGAGACAGACATACAATGAAACCAGATCTCTGATTCCTGTCGTTTTGGACCAGCTTGGGGATTACAACACCAAGCTTGCAGATTTGCAGAAGGCCCTGGACCAGGCTGTTGATGACATTAAGAAAGCAGAAGCTAGAAATAAAGAAAGCACCGCCACGTTCCGAAGGCAGGAGGTACCATGCAGTATATTGCACTGTGAATCTGTGAAGAACATTCCCCTCCTCCTGCCCTGATTAGGAGAGTGGAAAGAGAGGATGGTGATTTCCTTTTCCAGCATGATTCCAAAATCTGCTCCAGAGGTTGGAGTAAACCACAGAGCAGATTTAAGGGTCACGCCCCCCTGCGTGGACAGAGGGGAGAGAGGGGAAGTACAGCTAGAGGTCCTTGCACTGGTGGAACTATTTAACTGGATGCTGCCCTATGCGTTTTGTTGCTGCCATGTTTGGCTGCAGAAAAGATCATATACAAAATGGGTTTCTCTTGATATGAAATGTACAAAGCCCTGGCTATAAATGTGCACATTTATGCACTTCTTTGCCCTGGTCTTTGAAAATTGAAGAACAGATTTTGGTGTCCTTCCTGTGAGGTGTTGTAAGGTATCATTTTTTTATTGTGTTTATTGTGTTTTCACATGATGTAACCTGCCCTGGGACTTTCTGGTTAAGGGCGGGTAAGTAAAACTGCAATTGCTGCTACTGTACTACAATGAGGCCAGTAACAACTCAGGAAAATACACCATCTTACCATTCTTCCCAATCCACTGCTTTTTCAATCTTCTTTTTCTATATTTCAAGTCTTTTCTCAGAAATTGCCTAAGATATATTAGCTGTTTCAAGTCTTATTTCAGAAAGTTGTGTGTGTCGCTCTTGGCAGCGTTACTGAATGTCTAAAAACAGACTGTGCAAAAGTGACCTGCCACAATAGGAGTCAATTAAACTATCTATTATCTGCTCTCTTTTAAAATTCCATTTTTCTTAATTCAGAACCTCCTAATAACCTCAGCTTCCAAATTTTAATTGGATGACAGAAGTTCAGCAGTGCATTTTTAGGATAGATCAAAGCCACTAACCCAAAAGAACATAATAAATGTATCCAACATTTCTGGGAGCTTATTCATTCATTCATTCATTCATTCATCTATTTTCTCACAGAAGCAACAAGAAGTAGTGGAGGCACAGATTAACAGTGTCAACAGTACCCTGCTGCAGGCAAGAGATATTTTAGATGTACCACAGCAACTCAACTTGGAACTGACCGAGGCAATCAAGGTAGCTTCCTTGTGAATGACACATTCCTCACTGACCTTAATCAGAGTTAAGGTGTTGCATCAGCACCAGCGTTTCCCATGGTTAACACCAGTGCTTTTTTTTCTAAAAAAATGTTTAGGGGTACTCTCATTTTCCTACTCATATTGAAATACTGCCCCTCAGGGGTATGTGTACCCCTGCGTCCCCCATAAAAACGCACTGGTTAACACTACCCAATTTTTCTTTTCCAGCGTTTGCTAACCAGCTTCAAATATTGACTAAGAGTAACTTCCCCAAATGGGACGCGGGTGGCACTGTGGGTTAAACCACAGAGCCTAGGACTTGCTGATCAGAAGGTCGGCGGTTCAAATCCCCGCGATGGGGTGAGCTCCTGTTGCTCGGTCCCAGCTCCTGCCAACCTAGCAGTTCGAAAGCACCTCAAAGTGCAAGTAGATAAATAGGTACCGCTCCGGCAGGAAGGTAAACGGCGTTTCCGTGCGCTGCTCTGGTTCACCAGAAGCTGCTTAGTCATGCTGGCCACGTGACCTGGAAGCTGTACGCCGGCTCCCTCGGCCAATAAAGCGAGATGAGCGCCGCAGCCCCAGAGTCGGTCACGACTGGACCTAATGGTCAGGGGTCCCTTTACCTTTACCTTTACCTTTAACTTCCCCAATAGCATTAATCATGGTCAACAGCAATGCCCAGAAGCAGCTCACCAGGTGGGGCAGAGTCACTGCACTACCTTCCTAGTTAGTGGGATGCTGTTGCTTAAAGGGTGGGAGAGGAGAGGCAATGGGGATGTTGGTGCTGTGCAAATGTACTGGCAAAGCCCATCCAATGCTCCTTCTAGTACATTTGTACCATGCCAACCTCCCTATCACCATACCTCTTTCCCTCCTGGTAAGTATTAACAACACACCTGCTGGGAAAATAGTATCAATTTCTAGAAATATTAACCTTGAATTACTTTTCCCCACTCTGTACTCTCATTTGAACAGAATGCATCAGGGTTCTATGCAGAAATAGATGGAGCTAAAATACAGCTACAGGACAAACTGGCCAACCTCTCAAGGTTTGATGGTGATTTGGTGCAAAGGGCCATGGAATATGCACAAGAGCTTGGTGTTCTTGCAGATCAGCTAGACAGGTAAACTGCCATCAGTTAATATATATTAATATATCATATTAACTGTGCTCTATAAATCAAACAAATGAGCACAATTCAGCCAGCAGCCTAGTTTAGTACCATGGCTTCATGTGACTCCACAAGTATGTAGGCTCCCAGAGAGGAGTTTGCTGCCATTTTGGTCATTTTGCTCCTGATGTGCTGTGTCCAAGACTTGTCCTAGATTTTACAAACCTTGTGGTTTGTCCATAAGTCCAGGTTCCAGCAACATACTCATGGCTTAGATCAGTGTGGTGCAGCAGCAAAGTGACTGGGGAGAAGTAGCTATTGCCTCTTCTCCCAAATCTTGTGTATTCATGCTAAGCCATGATTTGCCTGTCTGTGATGTGTAAACCAGTACAATGTGAAGTGCATTTCAGGCTTATGGAACAGAATTAAATGTGTGGTTTACTCTCCCACTGAAAACAATGGAACTTAAAAGTGCTTTGCTTTGGCTGGATTGTGTCCAATGTTCATAAAAGGATTGGCTGGTTGGGAGGAAAGTAGAATATAGCAATACAGTAATTGTACTTTGCATTATAGTCTTTTCACCACTGTGCTATGATACCAGCTCTCAACATAGAGTCCAACTAGATGATCAAATCCACCATTGTATTTTTCTTTCCTTCAAAGCAGCTGTTTAGAAATAGTCATCACACAGTTTTCAGTGAATATCCATTTCACTTTCCAAACCATAAAAAGTCCAATTCTTTTCTAAAGTGAGTTTGCTGCGCTATAACAAGAGTCCTTTAATCCACTTTAACTGTGCAGACGTAAAGTTCCAGTGTGCAGATGGACCCCTTCTGCAAAATCATGACAATCTGGAGGCAGGTTTAGTATTTTTTATTGCAAATAATGGGTTTCAAAAAGGTAGGTATATCTCCAATCCCTGTTCATGGACAGATTCAGCAGCAGCTCTGCAACTGATACTGCAGCTGACTTGTGCAATGCTGAAACTGAGCTGCTGGTGAGATCTGTACTCACCTTTTAGCATGTGCATGTGCCATTACTGAGCACTAAATAAGTGCACAAAATCACTGTCTCTCAATTACTTGATTCAGCTCTGGCAAATACTCACCTGTTTTCACCTGTAAGTAATTCAGATTATTATTGTTATTGTTATTTCTCCTTTGCTGTAGGACCTTGCATGGTGTTGATACAAACGGATTAGTCCAAAAAGCATTAAATGCTTCCAATGTTCATGAAAATATCATTAATTACATTCACGAAGCCGAACAAATCTCTACCTTGGCATTAAACACTACAGAGCGGGTCAGTGATGTAAGTAAACCCTGATCTATGCTCCATGACCCTTGTATCATTGGGATGAAGCAAAATTTCCAGCACCTGCTGAAAACTCTTTTATAGAATTTTTCACATGTAATGTCTAATTATGAGGCTGCATACAAAACACACCAGCAATCATGTGAATGTTATTTTCCATAACTATTGCCCAGTTCACCAAATGAGAAGAAATACATTTCAGGCTCAGGCTCTGGTATAATTCTTTTTGGAGCCATTTTCTAATTTTTACTGCAACAATTCCATAATTTCTGTATACTTGCAAAAGTTACAATAGGCTAGATTCAGAGCACCCATGAGTGGAACCTGGGTTGCAGGATGCCTTTGCTGGGCAAAGTGGAGTTAGAGACTTTTTGCCAATTTCCCATCCAGCCCCTTTAAAAGTAAAGGGCCAAACCACATGTCACATTCAAGCTCCCAATGTAAATTTTCTTTAGTAAAATCAGCTGTATGGGCTGCCTGGTTTGGATATGGCTGTGTCAAAGGGGAAGGGGCGGTCTGAGTCTTTTTTTTTAATATAATTTTTATTAACAGGCCAATCAAATCACATTATTTCCAAATCACATTAGTTCCAAATTATACAGCCAGATTTTTAAATTTTTGTTGGGGGTACCCATACTTCAAGCTCCGAACAGGGGTCCAAGCATCACTTATATTGCTGATTTAATTAGACAGTTCTATCCAGTTCTGTCCAGATAGTCTCTTTGTTACTTTCCTCATCTTCTTGTTGTTATCATATATTCCTTTCTTTGCGATCTCTGATAATCTTCACAAGCGGGTTGAAAACAAACATCCTCTGTGTGGGTTTTACACTCTCCAAAAATCATATCACATAGGGACAGACGCCATTTCCACAACTCCGTAAAGAACTTTCCCTCAGTCTGTCCGTTGATTTTCCCAGGCTTGCCAAACATATCTCAGAGTGCTCTGCCATGTCTAGATCAAATTCCGATCACCATTCACATTCCGATGACCCTGGTCCTCCTCCCCCCATCCTTCTTAGGCAAGCCTGTCTTGGCGAGACGCCATTTAAAACTGCGTCATAAAACTTTCCTCCGTTCTCCGATGTTTACCAATCCTCTCTTTGATCCATAACACTCCACACAGTTCTTAAATTCCTGCTTGTGATTAATAAATTGCAACGATTCTTCTCTCTGGGGTGGAGGGTTATTAATACTCACATAAGGCAAAAAAAGAAAAGTTTTTTCCTCCACCCCCTTTCCGTTTCACTCCAAACATACCAGTCTTTTAATGGTGATTCATCACTTGATTTATTTGTCCCGCCCGTCGCTCCGCTCACAGAGATCCATTAATCAGCAGTCTTAACTCCCGATCTTCGCTTGATGTATGTGCTTTAGCTTCTTTCCAATTATATATTTCCAATTAGATATTTTGAGCTAAAGCGAACCAGTGCGCTGATTGGAGACAGCGTCAGGAAGAGCCGACTTCACCCGAGGGCTTGTGCCAAGTGTCCGCACCCCCTTCTTTCGAATCCGGGGCTGAATTATGGACACCGCTGGCAAGGCAGTCCCCCCCCCATCTCCTTGGGGGGGCGGGAAGGCTGCATACTTCCCATAGCAGCCTCTTAATTACCTCATGTGGGTCGGAGAGATGTTATTGTCAGCCATATTCCAATGCGCCACCTGGTGGCGGGGCGGTCTGAGTCTTACGCACCTCCTCCGAATTCAGATCACTTACCTTAAACTGCTATACATGGGACTCAGCTATACAACTGCAAATAAAAAAATGTAATGTGTCGTAAAGTGCAATATACAAGAGTGACACTAGATGGCCACAGTGAGCTATGCTAAATTCAATGTATTTTTCAAAAATTTTAAAAGCATTTTCATAACGCTTTTTATATGTGTGTAGATTCCACCATGGTTATGGGCTTAATAGCAATTTGTGCTTCATAACCTTCCACTATCTGTTGGAGAAATTACGGGGGGGGGGGAGAGAATGAGGGGAGAAGGTTTTTTGGTTGTGGCTCTATGCCTGTGGAATTCTCTCCCTAGGGAGATACGTGTAATATCTCTACTGAAACGAAACCCTTTTTTTATTTCAAATTGAGTTTTATTTTAACTGCTCCTTTTTTAGTGTCATTTTTAAATGTTTGGGTTGGGTCATAGTTTTGACATAAGCTGCCTTTGGGGGGGGGGGGGTTTGCTCTGAAAAGGTGGCATAGAAATCCTGAACATCAGAAGAAATAAATGAGGTTTTATTCTGACTCTCTTTCTAAAATGAATTTGTAGGCTGTTGTTGGAATTGGCACCCAGATCACTTACCATAAAGAAGAAAGCAAAAAAGTTCTCAATCAAGCCAGCGATCAGGAGCAGACAGCACATACTAGTAAATATAGTCCTGTTTCTTGATTTGGACACTTCTCTGGAAGTATAATAGCTCTGCATATGGAAAGGGAGCATCATGAAGAATGAAAAATGTTGACAGGAGAGAATTAATCATTATATCCCACTGAGAATTCTGTAATTCAAAAGCTTGTCTATTTTCAGTAGAACAGAAGCTGGTCTAATAAACACTCATTACTTTATCCATTTTGTATCTCTTGTTCTCTGGGACCTGCACTGCAACAAATGTCTGTACAATTACCAGGCCATATAGAAGATTTACAGGATGCTAGTACTTCTTTTTCTGAAACTTAAAACTATGGAAATTACTGCTTTTAATCTGTCAGAAGCAAATGCTTTTCACATTTGTAGTGCATTATTTTTCTAATGTAAATGTACTGTCACCTAGCTCAAGAGAATACCATCTGCCAAATTCTTTTTAAGAGGTCCCTGAAGACCATTCAGTATTCCATCAGGAATTGTTGCTGGGCACTGACAAGGAGACTATTGAGAAAGCCAGACTACCTAAATGTGTGTCATTAAATATCTCCTAATTAAATATTGTCATGATTAGCACCGGTTATACATACGGTGGAGTGCCTTTTTGATAAAATTAATACTAAGACTAGATGTAAACTGTTTACAATGATAAGCCACAGTGAGCCACAGTGAGCATTGAGGTTGCATGCTTTTACATCCTATTCTGGAACTGCCACAAGAAAGAGTTTAGAAACTTTGCTGCCTTTTAAGACTAACCACAGCTTGTGGTGACATCCAAATTTAGGCAAACTGTGGTTAGTCATGAACTGTGGTTAATTGGGAAAAGCTGACTTCGAACCATGGGTTATGAACCTCACTTGTTTTCACTAACCATAGTTAAAATTACCACAGGGATTGGATATAGCACTAAAACTGTGGTTAATCTAAAATGAAAGCAGAAGCATTTGATCTCATTGTCAAAGCTGCACTGGAAGAGGGGAGGAAGGAAACCATGAGGCTTATTGCAGTTCATCTTGATAACATGATTTAGCACATGTGTGAACTGGGTCTTGATTCCTCCATAGTGGTAAAACCGTTCCTTACATTTTATTTCTCCTTTACAGATTATTTAGCTGTTGCTGACGCAGGTCGCCGTGTTAATGGAACTGTTGCCAGAAAGAATAATTGGAAAAGCTATTTGCTGAAAGTCATTTCAAAAATACAGATGTCAGAACAAGGTCAGGAGATAAATACTGAAAAATTTAATCTTGTGAAACTGATTGAAGAAGAAATTTATACTAGAAATCCCCTTAGTGATTATGTCAGGAAGGATTCAAATCAAATCCTACTTTTGCTGATTCTTTTTAATAGTTGAATCACAAAATCGCCTTCAGATTTGTTGTGTTTGTTAGATCTCCTCCATAAAGGTAATTGTTAATTCTATTCACAATTAATTTTGGCAATCTCTGCAATGTTCAAAAGGGTTAAGCATGGTGCAAGGCTGCCAAGTTACTTAGATACTAAAATACATTTTAGTGCCATGCAGAAATACCCCTGAATGCCTTCATAGCAAATAGTTGGCATAAGTTATTTAGAACAAACTGAAAATCACATAGAACATCTCTGCCCATCCTGACTCACACCTATGTTTTCAGTGTGTATGTGTGTCTGCAAGGGAAGGCAAAGTTGTATCCTATGGTAGCTTTGCCGTAATAGAAAGTATAGAAAAATAGGAAGTTGCCTTTAACTGAACTTGAACTTGTCGTCAGTATTGGCTGACAGCAGCTTTGTAGGATTTCAGGCAGGGGGTCACTCCCAGCCCTTCCTGGAGTAACACGGGGGACCTCTTGCATGCAAATCAGAACATCTAACAACACTAAAATATTTGAGGCAGCCAATTTTGGCCATTTCTCTCCTTGCTACTGCATCCCTCTCTACTATATCTTGTTCTGTTCTTGGTTTCCCCACCCCAGCCTCCACCCCAGTCCTCAGGTTCAAATTTTTAGTGATTTCTTACTATAGAGAATTCCCCCCTCCCTCTGTCATTACAGTGTATCTATCCTATCTTTTTTTGCTTTTGTTCTTTTAACAGATAATGCAAGACAACGTCTGAACCAGTTGAAAGTCATTACAGATCAAGCTCTAGATACTGCTGCAGCAGTAACACAGACTACTAGTCCAATGGCTGAGAATGTAAGCAAATGGTCCCAAGACCTGAAGAACTTTAAGCCTGAAAGAGCAGCCTATGAACGTGCCACAGTCACAACAAGGGATACAGGTACGGGGATGGGAAACACTAGGATACAAAATGGGTACCAAAATTGGTGGGATCTTGGAGGGCTGTACCCTCCCAACCCCACCAGGGGTTTTTTGGGGGGGTAGTGAAGAGAAAAGAGAAGAGAGGTCCGGAGGGTGGCAACACAAGCACAGGCCTTCTCTATAGTGGCTCCCCAGCTGTGGAATGCTCTTCCCAGGGAAGTTCACCTGGCGCCTTCATTATACAACTTTAGGCGCCAGGCATCCAACACCCTTTTAGAATGTGGCTTGGGTGGGTATTGGGTTATTGCTTTTGGTTTGATTTTATATGTTGTGGTCTTGTTGTGAACCACCCTGAGACGTCTGGGTATAGGGCGGTGTATAAGTTGAATTATTATTGTTGTTGTTGTTATAATAAAATAATTGAACCCTGCAGTGGGAAATGCCCAGCACCCTGATGGGACACAAATCACCCCCTCTCTGTTCATGAGATTTCATATCTGCCTCTGTGTGTGCACAATGAGAGGTTGTGGAGTGGCTTGAAGGCTCAGATCAAGAAACATAGGCAGTTTATTATAGCACTAGCCGAAGAAGCACTACAGTAAAAATGTCCTTTAGAAAACATGTTTAGTTCTTTTCTTACATTTATATCTCACTTTGCCCCTTCATGCATTTCTCACAGAAATACAAGTACATCATTGTTATCCAGTCATTTCTATGAGACTGTGGCATATTTCATTTTGGATCCAAATTGCTGTAGTTTTATTGGATTTTAGAATTACTTTAAATATTGTTACTGTCTGAGAGCATGAACTTTTTTCATGCTCCTTAGGGATAAAATGGCAGCTACAAAAATAATGTATAAATTGTTATAGTGGACAAATCTTGCTTGTAACAAAGAATAAAGAGCCACTGCTATATAATATTATTCATATATAGATAGGTTACAAACACCTCAGGTTACAAACACCTCGGGTTACAGACTCCGCTAACCCGGAAGTAGGACCTCGGGTTAAGAACTTTACCTCAGGATTAGAACAGAAATCATGTGCCAGCAGTGTGGCGACAGTGCGAGGCCCCATTAGCTAAAGTGATACCTCAGGTTAAGAACAGTTTCAGGTTAAGAATGTATCTCCGGAACAAATTAAGTTCGTAACCAGAGGTACCACTGTATAGATCTAGCAGTGCTTCTTCTTCACTCCTTGCTGCAAGTAAGATTTTCTTGTGTTTGTGAGTTCAAGGTTAGAAAATGTACACAGAAGAACCTTTTAATTTTTCACAGAATGGAATCATTACTTTCTTCCCCACCCTCTTCTTTCCTTTTCCGTGACAGTGAAGAGTCTCACAGAAGTTGTCCCCCAGCTGCTAGATAAGCTGCGGACAGTGGAACAGAAGTGGCCCGCAAAAAATGTCTCCGCCAGCATTCAAAGGGTCAGGGAGCTCATTGCACAGACAAGGAGTGTAGCCAACAAGGTAAAGAGGCTGTGTTCAAATAATATAGTAGGTTATTTATTACAACATCTCCTAAATTTAAACTTGGTGTTAGTTATATCATCTAAGCTGGATGACCCTTGGCAATATAGCAACTGTTAACAGTCTGAATGGTAGGTAAAAGGTAAAGGTAAAAAACCCCTGAATGGTTAAGTCCAGTCAAAGGCGACTATGGGGTTGCAGCGCTCATCTTGCTTTCAGACTGAGGGAGCCAGCCTTTGCCCCCAGACAGCCTTCCGGGTCATGTGGCCAGCATGACTAAATCACTTCTGGTGCAACAGGACATCGTGACAGAAACCAGAGCACACAGAAACGCCATTTACCTTCCTTCCACAGTGATACCTACTGTATTTTTCGCTCTATAACACGCACCCAACCATAACACGCACATAGTTTTTAGAGGAGGAAAATCCGTAGGCATGCCACCCGTAGGCATTCCCTCCATAACACGCACAGACATTTCCCCTTACTGTTTAGGAGGAAAAAAGTGAGTGTTATGGTGCAAAAAATACGGTATTTATCTACTTGCACTGGTGTGCTTTTGAACTGCTAGGTTGGCAGGAGCTGGGACAGAGCAACAGGAGCTCACCCCGTCGCAAGAATTCAAACCACAAACCTTCTGATCAGCAAACCTAAGAGGCTCAGTGGTTTAGGCTACAGCGCCACCTGCATCCCTCCTGAATGGTAGAATAGCATTGGTACTGTAGTTGGTACTATAGTATGCTAATGTTTACTGCCACGAACTCTAGGAGACCTCCAGGATGCCCAGAGCTGGACGGCAGCTGGAGACTATTGCCCTCATGTGATTCTTATTGGTTTCCCATGGCATCTGGTTGACCACTTTGGAAAAACAGGATGCTGGACCACATCGATCTTTGATCTGGTTTAGTGGGGCCTTTCTTGCATTCCAACTTCATGACAAATTATTTGTGTGTGTGTGTGTGTGTGTAGGTGTAGGGTCATATTTGACTAAGTCATACTCAAAGTTAGACCCACTGAAATTAATGGACATGACTAACTATTAATTTCAATGGGTTTACTCTGCGTATGAGTTTGCCAAATGGGTCTAAAGCTTTTCTGTTGCACCTTTATCAGAGAGGAAAGAGTGGCAATGTTGGAAAAAAATGTTTTCAAAAAGACATTTAAATCTGCAGATTGAAACCCATCACAGTGCTTTCCATCCACTTTTATTTGTTTAAGGATTTATGTCCCACATATAAATTAAGGATTTATATTCAGGATTTATATGTGCAGCTAACAAGACAAAAAAATGCTGCATGGTATACATTAAAATGAATTCTGATGAATAAATGAATACTTTGGGGTGGGTGTCCTCACATTCATTATAGTCTTACACTAATGCAGCTCCACTGCATATATTTTACACCTGAAGTACATGAGTGTGAGACCAAAATGCAGCCCTCTTATATTCAAAGCAAAATACTAATTGCTTTTAATAATATAAATGGCACTGGATTTTTATTTATTTTTTTCATTTTAGAAAATTTCACAGGGCTGGATATCCAGACTTCTCACGAGCAAAGTTTTGCTAATAAATACCCAGTTTCCCTTGATTTCTCTTTCTTCCTTCTGCACCCCCCAGGAAAGCTAATCCAGATGGTTGGGGGGCCTTCCAGAACAAATGGGAGATGGTGCTGGGGGCTGCAGGAAGAATAGGGAATCAGTGAAAATTGCTTTCTCTCCCCCACCCCCTTCCATATGCAGGCAGTCTACTGTATTGCAGTCCTATCTACAAACAGAAGACCTTTCATTCATGGAAAACCATGTCTGGATCCATCTCATAGTTTATTAATCTTCTCAAATACTTTTTTACACCTCTGACTGTGGAATAGTGCATTAAAATGAATTAATGAATGATTTACATTTTCTAGTTTATTTTAGTTGTTAATCTCTCCCCACACCCTCAAAACACATGAGCCACCAAATCAGATGCAGTTCATTAACTATGTATCATGCTGTTATAAGGTGTAACTGTTGCCTGTGATTTTTTGCAAACTGTCCATAATCTTTGTCTCTAAGGTAAGCATAAAATCTAACACATTTTATCTTCTAGGTTCAAGTCTCAATGTCATTTGACGGTCAATCCGCTGTTGAAGTCAATCCCCAAACAAACATGGAAGACTTAAAGGCTTTCACATCTTTGAGTTTATACATGATGCTTCATAAGGACAATGCAGAGCGGACAACACCTCAGGATCAGTTTATTCTGTATCTAGGAAATAAAAATGTAAGCATCATTTAATTGTTCTCATAGAAAATGCACTGTTTTATGAATTGTGTGATTTAGCATTTTTCATAAGTATGGTTCTATTTTTTAATGAGATTTTCATAACAGCATGAACAAAATTATTGATTTTTCAAACATCCTGTGAACAGATTCTCTTTCCATATTCTTCATTGTGCTCTCCAGTCTCTTCAAATAGCAAATTACATCATCTACTATGGTGTGATACTGAGCTTCCACGTTTCCAATCAACTCTCCACAGACATTGAATATATTGAGGAAATGACTCCACTTTAGCTTTTAAGGTTCACATTCAATGAGCAGTAGATTGCTTGCAGTATATACATCAAGTGCTCCAGTTCAAAGATAAAGAGTGCTTATTTGCCTATTGACTGTAAGAGTTTGTGGTTTTCCTAGCAAACAGTAATGGCCTCCCTTGTGCCGCCAGAAATCTTGTAGTCACATTCAGTAGCAAAAGATGTCCTAAAGGCTGCATTACAAATTCATAATAGACAGCTCTGAATACTATGCTGAACCAAATGTGTTGTCTGTAGCATATCTTGAAACCATTGTGACTGTCTATTTTTCATTCCTTCTCTAGACAAAAAATTACCTGGGTCTTGCAATTAAGAATGACAACTTAGTATACATTTATAATTTGGGTAGCGGTGATGTGGAGATACCGCTAGACTCCAAGCCAGTCAGCTCCTGGCCTGCCTACTTCAGCCTTGTTAAAATAGAGAGGTAATATGATCTTGACCTGCTACATGTTTAATGTGGTTGGATGGGTCGAATAGAATGGAGATGAAATGGGAAACATTGTTTTAAAAAAACTTACATTGTGGAGTAATGCTTAAAGGTGTTAATTGTACCTTTTGAACAAACTGATAAGATGACAACCACCCCTTAATTATCATCAGCACTTACTGCTTCAGTACAACAGTCCCCAGGGGAGGAGAAAGAATGTAAGTTTGGAAAAGTTTCCATTCCTTTTTCTGATCACCATATATGCTAAAAAGTGGGGGGAAAACATTCATCCTGATTTGCTTGCGGCTTGTATAAGCACCTTCCCTTTAATTCATTCATTCATCCAATACTTTTCAATGCATCACCATTACCAGTCCTAGCCTGGCCTGATCTTAATATCTGTTCCAAAGAGATTGAAGTCTTGTTTGCATAAACCAGATTCAGACTTTAACTCATGTTTGTTAACATGGTTTGCTACATCCACAACCCACTATCCCAAGATCACACCCCTTGTCTATATGTACATCAATGGTGAGGGTGCTAACCACCTTGCGTCATTGAGAGATTACTTGTGTTCCTTTGTGTCCTGCGGCAACCCAGAAGTACCAGAATGGGTTACTTCCAGGTTTTGCTGCATGCGCAGAAGTGCTAAATCATGCTTTGCGCATGCGCAGAAGCGCCAAATCACACCACGCAGATGCAGTGCTTCAAGTTGCAGGCTTTTCACTTTACGGACAGGCCTCCAGAACGAATCCTCTCCACTGTAGTTAAAACCACTAATCTCGCTGCAGATTGATTCTTTCTTTTTTTGTCTCATAAGCAGCTTGGAGGTTGAATTGAGTTTTCAAGTGTTAGGCTTACTCATAATATCTGAGAGGAAGACCACTTCTGAATATTCTGAAATGATTTTTCTACCTATAGAACTACAGCTCTTCATTTCCAAAGAAACAAAATTGAACAAGAACATGATCTAGAATCTGTAGTTTAGCTCTTCCTTTCGAAGTCTAGAATTTCAGACAACTGTTGCTTTTGCTGCTGACTTGAAAAATATTAACTTAAACTTTACTTTTTGTTTTTGATTGTTTAAGAAGTCTTTTGTAATTCAGCTAGCGAATATGACCTTGGGTCCAATTTCTCACCCTACTCTTCTTCAATAGGATTGGGAAGCATGGCAAAGTGTTTCTAACTGTACCAAGTCTTAGCAGCACAGCTGAGGAAAAGTTCATCAAAAAAGGAGAAGTCCCAGGTGATGATGCGCTGTTGAATCTGGAACCTAAAAATACAGTTTTCTATGTTGGTGGAGTGCCTCCAGATTTTAAGGTAAGCAGAACAGGATGGAATAATTATTAAGTTGGCACCTTTATCTTGGAAATACCTTTGTAGACAGCTGGTTTGTAATGTATTAAACAAATAAGATTTTTATGTTGTCACCTAAGTCTACCTTACAAAAAGCCTTTTTACAGATGCAGATTGGCTCACTATCTCGTTTGGCATTGACTTGAACACAATCTATTTTGCTTCCTTCTCTCTGCAGCTCCCTCCAAGCTTGGCTCTGCCTGGATTCACAGGCTGTTTGGAGCTTGCAACTCTGAATGATGACGTCATCAGTTTGTACAATTTCAAAAATATCTATAACGTCACTAAATCAGTACCCTGTGCCAGGTAAGGTGAACTGTATTCACTCTACTTCTCATGATGGAATAGATTTAGCTATATTGCATTTAGCCTAGTGGCCTGGTCACACGTGTATCTACTTGGCTTGATTGCGCATTGCAAGTTAGCAGGCATTAATGTGTACCTCTCATCAGCCATTAGTTCAGTTGACTCACTTCCTGTCCAGCATTTCTGAGACACCTGTCTATATAAGTAGGAACATGGGCACCCACCTTATACTGAGTCAAACCATTGGCCCATCTTGCTCAGTAACTGACTAGCAAAGGATCTCCAGGGGCTTCAGGCAGGGAACATTCCCACTACTACCGGGAGATGCTAGGATAGAACTTGGGACTTTATGCATGCAAACTGGATGCTCTACCACTGAGCTACAGCCTTTCCTCTGATGATACCTGTACTACATTAGCCTTATTTTACAAAAATAAAAAATAAAAATCATATACAGCCCCCTCAGTTGATCATACTGATTTCTTAATTCCCTTGCCCACTTCACACGTTTGCAGATTAGTACAACAAAACGTGCAAGCAAAAATAATACAAACACTCCCAGGAAATTTTACATAAGGTAGCACTTTAAGTAAACAGTTTTACTGAATAATAATGCCTTGGCATTGACTATATTTCGTTCAGGCCAACAACCTCGTTTCCAGATTTCCCCTTTCAGTATTGCTTCCATAATGATCTTTCTAGGTTGGAGAATGTAGGCCTTCAGGCTTCTGATTTTTCTTCGCCTCTTTTCCTGTCCACCCTAGGAATAAGCTGGCCTTTACACAGAGCCGGGCTGTGAACTATTTCTTTGATGGCTCTGGCTATGCTTTGGTGAGGAATATTGAGAGAAGAGGGAGGTTTGGCTTGGTGACGCGCTTTGATGTGGAAGTTCGGACACCAACAGATAATGGACTTCTCCTCCTGATGGTTAATGGAGTAAGTGAAATGAAAAGAAAAGAAAAACCCCTAAAAGTCTTATTTTTCATTTTACTGATGCCTAGTTTCCAATTCCTAGTTTCAAATAAAATTCCAATTCCTAGTTTCCAATAAAAATCATAGTGGGGTCACCCTTGGTCTTGGCATTTTTCTGGTAGACTCATAGAAAAACTAAAGGTTGAAGATATTAACATGCCTACAACCATTAGTTCCTCTGACTGAGATGTCATCTAAGCAAAGAGAAACTTGTCTAAGAAAGACTCTCCTCCCTGGAAGAGAGGGGAGTGGTTGTGAGTGGGAGCCCGAGCTCCACCTCCTGGCCAGGGGCCATAGCCCCCGCCCCTCCTCACCTGGCTGGTGCCCACGCCTACCGGAGGCAGCCAGCCAGGTGTCTCCGGGGGGCGTGTTTAGCAGCTTAATGCTGCGGGGCCAGCTCCGCCTCCTCCTCAGTCGTCGTCATCCTGCAGCGAGTCACCCACCCTCCACTCCCATTTAGCTCAGGGTCTAGGTTTTTGGCCTTGCTATGGACCTTAGGTTGGTCGCCCCGGTTGTCTGGGGGGCCTGGTAGGAATTTTTCCATTTGGCATTAGGCTTTTTGGTTTTTTCGCCTACCTCGTAGCAATCGTCACAACTTTTGTGGTATTGGTGGGTAGGTTAGGCATTGGATTCATGTGTGTCAAGGGCTAGGTGTGGCCATCGCCTATGCTATCTACCGTGGGTTATTCCGTTAAAGGAATCTGGCGGTCGTGTATTCCGTCCGATGCCTGCTTGGCGGGAGGCCATGGCACGACCCTCAGTGACATCAGGGGGTGAGCCTATAGTTGTATTAGCATCAACAGGCTCCACCTACTGTTGAATAAACCCACCTCCTATAGTCATCCAATGCCTAAGCCAATACCTTTTCACTGCTGTAATCAATAAAGTTGTGGCCTTTTCTTGCCCATTAACCTTATATCGCGTGTCCTTGTGTGTTTATTTCACATATCGGGGGTCGGGCCCTCGATCCACAACATAAATAGATGGTTGTTGTGAGTAGAAAAGCACATCCACTTGTGCAAGATTGTCTCCTTCTATTGCAGTACCTACACCCAACATTATGCTGTTCCAAAAGATGGGTGAAGTGGACAGGAGAGGGTGTTGTTGCATAAAGGGAACTACGCTCGTGCCTCACTTACAGCTATAAATTTAAAGTAATAGGCAGTTGTGCCATATATTGCCAAACAATTTGTGAAACCTTATAAATACCTGAAATACAAATCCTCTCAGATAAATCTCACTGATTTTGTGTGTCTGTTGTGCAGAGTATGTTCTTCAGCCTAGAGATGCAGAATGGGTACCTGTATCTACAGTATGACTTTGGCTTCCCCAGTGGCCCTATGATACTCGACGATCATTTGAAGAAAGCTCTGATTAATGATGCAAAATTCCACGAGGTATATTGTTGTTGACTTTCTGAAATTTGCTTTTATTTTATTTTTTTAATAGTTAATGTATCGTCTCAGTATTATTATCACTATAGTGATTATTATCACTATAGTTATCTCCCTTAGGTACTTTACACAGAAAGACAAGGTGTAATAATAAGAAATAAGTAAATAACTATAGATTATTGAGCAAAATAATGCAACATATTATATTAAGTACCAAAAACCTTTATTGAGTGGGAAATAACACAGTTTCCAAGAACAGGTTGAGTGAAGTGGCAACAAACTCTCTGAAAGAGATGGTGATAATGAAACTGCAAACTGAGTATGTCTTCTTAACTACAGTTGCCAGGTAAGAACCGAGTAAGAACTCTGAGCCTTGTTTCTTTAGAAATAGGATCTTCTGAACACAAAACATACGGTATGCTTTAACCACTGCCCCAATGGGCCCTCTCCCGTCCACCAAAGTTACTAAGTATATCTGCAAAACAATTACAAATGAACAGTAAACAGACAATAAAGTGTCTTTCTCTCTTTTAAAAGCCCTCTTATTTTACAAACTTTTAATGCATCTTTCTAAAATGTAGTTATGTACTATATTTACTGTGGTTTTTAACTCCCTTTTTTCAAATTTCAGATATCTGTTATATACCACAATTCCAAGAAAATGATCTTGTTGGTGGATAGGAGACATATCAGAAGTGTGGAAAACGAGAAGCAAAGCATGCCCTTTACTGATATCTATATAGGAGGGGCTCCTCCTGAGATTTTAAAATCTAGGTTGGTTTATAATCCACATTCAATCACCATTAAGGCTTCAGTAATTTCTCATTTTATATGTTGCAATGAATTTACTGCACCCACATTGCTAAATTAAAACATGTAACCCTGTGGGGAAAAGTTTTTATCCAATAGGACAAATTATATATGTAGGCATATTGTTTTGCAAACATTGTATATTTCATTATTTATTTAAAATATTTATACCCTGCCCTTTGGAGCAAGCCCTCACAAAGTGGTTAACAATTTGGAAAAAAGCAAGAAAGAATAAACCTAAGATATAGCAGTGCTATTAGCAGTGCTATTTTCTAGAAAAAGAGGTGCCAGAACTCACCTTATTCTCTTAGAAGGGCAATGGTACCCACCTGAAAGGTGCCAGAACCCACCTGAGAGATGCTGTAACTGAGTTCCAGCTGAAAAAAGCCCTGATTAAAAGCATATAAAATGGGCCAGCAATAAGACTACAAGAAAGCTTAGTAAAAAAAAAAAAAAATAGTATTTGGGGTCTGTTAAAAGGCCACAAGAGGCAGAGCTCCGAAGATTTCAGGGAAAGGAATTCTGCAGGTATGGGACCACCACTGAAAATGCCCTGTCACTGATACTTACCAACCTGCTTGCCCTTAGTGAGAGGCCAGGCAAGTGCTTGCTGGCACCATCATAATAGGAACAATTGCTATTTCCAGATACATCACCGCAGCATTTAAGGCATGTTGATAGAGTAGGAGTAGTGATTATCTTACTTCATTTCAGCCTTCATAGACTTCCCTAAGACAATTAATGTTCTACAATGTTCCAATGAGTTAAACGAAACTGCGGGAAGCAGTGGAAGACAGGAGTGCCTGGCGTGCTCTGGTCCAGGGGGTCACGAAGAGTCGGACACGACTAAACGACTAAACAACAACAACAGTGTTCCAATGTGGTGTATCTAACCAGCAAGATGTTCTCTGGCAGGAACTGAGATGAGAATGGAAAGGTGATTGGAGGGAGGGGAAAGTAATAAAAGTGCTCTCCCCTTTTGACCATCCTGCAAGTGGCAATGGACTACTCCCTGCATCAAACCACTGCTTACATCTCAGACAGAACCTAGTAGAATGGACATTCCTCACACAATATTTCTGTACCTATGACTGTGCATGCTGTGGTTTTGTGTAAGTAGTTAACTGGTTCCCTCTGAATAAACATTGTGTCTTCACAGTAGTATGAGCTCACATCTAGCCACTGCCACAGGCTTTAGAGGCTGCATGAAAGGCTTCCAGTTCCAAAAGAAGGACTTCAACTTGTTAGAGGAACCAGGAACTCTAGGAATTGGCTATGGATGCCCAGAAGAATCACTTGTAAGTATGATACACAGATCTTCTGTTTGTGTTTTTCAACATTTATATATTCTGATATTTTCCCCTATCTCTACTGAGTTTTTCCTCAGTTTTTAAAGTGCAAAGCATTATTATTTTTCTCCCCATCTGCTTATGATACTTAGGGGGTAGGAACAGATGATGTTCTCCAAACAATACACACAAAAAAAATAAATTACATTCTTTTAGAGTACAGAAATGGAAATGTAGTGTTCCTTATGTTATGGAATGTGGAAAGTAAATTTGAATTTGAAAAAACCTCAGCGTGGTAGGCCTCCAACAGTATGCACCCACTAAGAAATCTGAAAGCTTAATAAATCTTTCTAGGCTTACTTCAGAAGACATATTTTAAACTAGCTTTTAATCTTCAGATTCACATACTTGGCATAAACAAGTAAAGTACAAATATGTATGATGCCAAACAGCAGAATTTCAGCTGCATAATTTTGATGAAACCAGAGGAGCCCCTTATGTAAAAATGTTTTGTGGCCTCAGAAAGGGAAGACACACAAACCATAAAGCAAAATACAAAACTGAACATAAATATGAGGGCAATTTCTCTCCATCAAGTAAAATTTCAGTCCCAAACAACTGACTTGTAGAATTATGAGTTGCATATAATATTAGTCCCACACAGTGTAGACCCACTGAAATGAATGGACATGACTAACTAAGGTTCATTAATTTCAATAGGTCTAAGGCTAAGAAGTAAACCCTACACAAATCTAGAGTGGGGTCCCTAAGACGGTTGTATGCCTCCTTCCAGCAACTCCTGCAGCCAAGCTGGTGCCAAATATATTCTGCTTTTATTTGGACCACACCAGCAAGGCTGAGAGGGGGGTCTTGTCGTCTGGGCGTCCCAGGACCGCCCTACTCACAGCTTAGGGAAGTCATTCTAGTGCTGCTAACACAGCAGTTTAACTTCATCCCCCGCGGCACGCTCCATTGCCTCTTGAGATGGGAGGATACCAGCAACAACCCTATGGGCAGGATTTAACTAATGAGTCCCAACAGCAGGTGCCCTGTGCAAGAACTAACACAATAGCTCTTAAAGGTCCCAGCCTTCTCCAGTAGTCTCCTGGAGCCTTGGGCATTTTGCAATCAGAAAACAGCAGTGCCACATCCTGGGGGTGGGGGTGTCCTGCACTGGCAGGTTTATCTGAGAGTGCTTCTTGCGCTGGCATGTGTGGCCTTCCAGTTCTGCTTCGGAGCCCTTGCTTTCATCCCTGACAATGGGGGATCTATTTCCAGGCCATAACACAGAGGTTCCAAGAGGGGTAGAATATCATCCAAACAGTCCCTTTCTTCCACTTGAGACACAATTTATGAAGTACTGTTGAACAGCACTTAAAAGTGAGCTGTTTCCATGTAATAAGAGTTTGCAATATCCTGTAGCAATGACATGTGAAACACAGGGGTTGCTGGACTTTTATGAACATGAAAACTTACGCACCTGTGGCCTGCATATTCTGTTTCTTCTATTGTTATTTTAAAAAAAAAAAATCTACAACTACCTCTGTTCTGTTTGTTTGGTGAGCAGATGTCCCGCAAAGCATATTTCAATGGAGAAAGCTACATTGCATCCAGCCAGAAAATCTCCCCCTTTAATGGATTTGAAGGTGGCTTCAATTTCCGAACTTTACAGCCTAATGGACTGCTCTTCTATTGCAGTGAAGGAGTAAGTAGAGTTTCTCCATTAAATATAATAAAAACCTGTGTTGTTTTTAAAGAAAATGTTATTTCTAAATAGCTTTGTCAGTAGATATATTTCAGGGCAGCCTATGGGCTGAATGGCAGTGGCAATGACCCAGAGAAACTTGGTCAAAATAAAGTCCCATTGAGATTAGTGGAACATTATTCTTATTTCAGTGGACCTCGGTGCAACCAGCTTTTGCTAAATTGGGGCCAAAGTATTAAATTCTCCCTGAGACCTGACAGTAAGTGCAAATGTGAATGTCCTGTACATACAACCGTAGTTTAACTTTGGATGGAATTTATTTGTGGTCAGTAAATATCACCACTTTCAGACTTTTAAATGGTGGTGTTAAAAAATAAATAATCAAAGTGTGCATAGGTCTGGGCAACTGATGCTAAAATATCAGCTGATCACCCAGAAGCCCAGTTCTATGTGTGAATTTATTTGAGCAACTTTTCACAACTTCCTGGAAACTACCTTGCACATTCAGATTCAGTTAGAAGATTTGGCATAATAGTTGTTCAAAGGGGAAATGGCACCAATCCAGATGAATTTGTTTATTTTAAACATTTACATCGAGCTGCCTTTCCAAGGCAACTTACATAAAACGCAATGAGCAGGTTAAACAAGACATATCAAGCCATAATAAAAAAATATGCATCAACGAATTTACAGCAGTAGGTGACAAATCAGCTGCAAAAGGCACTCTGGAATAAATAGGTATTGCATCATTTATGAAGAAGCAGAGTAGAAAGTGCAATTTCAAACCCCCTCTGAAATGTCAATCCAGAGCCCTGGGACAATTGCATTAAAGGAGCCACTCCTTGTTGCAGAGGCGGCCCTTCTCCTACCAAAGGACCCTTTCTCTTTTGCCTAATTCTCAACATGGTACATCTGAACAGCAGTTGTGAATCTCTGAAAGACTGTTAGGGTGGGGGGAGTGTGAGCACATATGCAGAACTTTTAGGTCCTTTTGGATCCCAGCAAAGAAAATGACCTCTTTTCTTTCTCCACCCCACCCTCGCCATCTTTTTAAAAAATGCTATGATAGGGAAAATGCTTAAGCACTTAGAGACAAAACAGGTGTGTTTACAACATGAGGTTTTTTAACCCCACAATGCATTCACACACATCACATCCCGTCCGTTTTGGTTCTATCTCAGTACGCTTACTTTGCTCAACTACATTACAAGAATTATTACTAACCATTCCTTGACTTGTGGGTCTAATGTTTTTCTCTGTGTTTCAGTCAGATGTATTCTCTATTTCCTTGGAGAAGGGAGCTGTTGTTTTAAATGCTAAAGGAGTCACAGTTCAGGCAGGAGAAAGATCTTATAATGATGGCAAAGCCCATTTTGTCATTACATCCGCCTCACCAGAAAGGTAAAACTATTAAAAAAACTATTTTTGTTTCGATGCACATCTTATTACACTCACAGTTCATTACTCCACTTGGATATATTTATTATAATACAAAATGCACACTAATACATTCTACACTAATATCTTCTTTAAGAAGGTCAGCATGGAATAGATGTATCCCAAAACTAGTAGGAACACCCCAGCTCAGCAGAAGAGTATTACAATATTTTTATTTAACACAATTAATAAAAAGCTCAGGTCCAGGGTACCATTGGCCCTCCAGATGTTGCTGAACTATAATTCCCATGATCCCTGGACATATGCCCATGTTTGCCGAGCTGATAGGACTTGTAGTTCAGCAATATGTGGAGGCCCATAGGCACCTGAAATAGGTCAATATTCTGAATATGCAGCATAGGTTTTAAATGCCTGGTATATCTTTGTGACATTGAAACTGGCAAGTTGCTGTGTGGCAGTCCTGCCATGTTAGATCTGTTTCCACAACAGCAGCCTAGTGGTCACACACAAAGATTGAAATATCAGTACGAAAGGAATGAGTGGGGGCATGGCATCTGCATGCTTTTTATTCAGCCATATCAAAACAATGTCACTCACATCCCTGCCACATGAAATATTATAAAAACTCAATGGCTTTTCAATTTCTGCATTTCCTTTGTCTGTGATTCTGCTGTAAGCATAGTGTTATAGTTAGGATTGCACTGTGACAATGATTTACAGTGCAATCCCACCTATCTCTACTCAGAAGTAAGTCCAACTAAATTCAGCGAGGCTTGCTCCCAGGTATTGCAGTTAAGATGTGTGTGACTTCAGTATTTCCAGGGGTTTTACCAAGCTGCCTCTCATTTCTGAGCACACTCGTGGTTTGATGGTGCCACCTAGTGACTCGTTCATCAAGTTCAACATCACCGAAATGGCTACGTTGCTTGGGTAATATATATTATCACATGCTGAATTTAAAAGACTCCGTGTAAGATGCATTATTTTGTTCTGCAGACTTGAGCTTTTGGTAGATGAAGAAAAGAAAAGTGTAGATAATTCAGCATATGAAAGTGAGGAAAAGCCAGTGAGCACCAAGAAATTCTACTTTGGTGGATCTCCCATCACTACTGAGTTTGCCAACTTCACCGGGTGTATAAGCAACGCTTATTTCACAAGGCAAGTGCATTTCAACTTGTATATTTAGCTACTTGATGCATTTCTATACCACCGTTAATCCATCCTGGGACAGTTTAAAACAAAAATAAAAGCAATTATAGCACAATAATAACCATAAAACACCATACCATGAACCACCAGTATTTCTCCAGCATTTGAGTATGTCAATTACAGCTGGTCTCATCTCATAGCCTAGTATATCCTAATGGCCTGGATGATTCTATCAGGCCTATGATGACACTGAAACCCCATTACAGTGGTACCTCAGGTTAAGTACTTAATTCATTCCGGAGGTCCGTATTTAACCTGAAATTGTTCTTAACCTGAAGCACCACTTTAGCTAATGGGGCCTCCTGCTGCTGCCACGCCGCCAGAGCACGATTTCTGTTCTCAACCTGAAGCAAAGTACTTAACCTGAGGTAATATTTCTGGGTTAGCAGAGTCTATAACCTGAAGCGTATGTAACCTGAGATACCACTGTAATTAATACTCTATGTACCTCCAAGGCTAGAGAGTTGCATAAAAGAGAGCGCCACTACAAAAAACCTCCATGTCTTGCATCACAGTGAGCCAAGCTCATTGGTGGGATGATGAAAAGGGGCATCCCTATAGATAGCAGCCCGGGCAAGCTAGTATAGAGATGTTCCTTCAACTATTTGGGTCCCAAACTCCTCCTGATGAGTATATGGTTATTCTTCATGTTATCAATTTTTTATGTGTCATGAAAAACATATTTTCTGCTTCAAGTCTTTGGGAGACCTAATGGGCTGTCTTTTCCCGGGACTGCATTGGTTTTGTTTGTTTTGATACGCGTTGACTCCATGGTCGTGTGATATGTTGATATGTAGTATTTCCATGTAAGGGTATGTACTGCTCTGATAACTATTGAGTACAACCCCGGGCCATCATAGCTATAGAGGTACAAAGAAAAGTTTCTGCCACAGAAGCTAAAGTAATGTCATCTGATAAGAAACAAGATAAGAGAAGAACAGTTACCCACTTGTTGTCAGACCTGCTTCAGACTCAATTACTACCTTAAGGCAAAGGCACAAGGATCTAGGACAGCCCTGTATACCCCATGCAGGGAGCCAGGAGCTGTGTTGCACGGAAGAGAGAAAAATCAGATTCACCTGTGTCAATGGCAGCTTCTGCTGCATAGGCTTTCTGAGGATGTGATCATGTCTTTTGATAATAGAATTTGGATCTTGATACATCTTTTGAGTAATAGGATAACTAAAACAGAATAAATGAACCTGTTTTTCCTGGCAATGTTTTCAGTGTTAATGTCATTGCTGAAACCAGGCTCAAAGGATTGAGCAGTTATCCTCTTAATATTGGCCACTTTACCTAATGCTGTGTTAAATTGTTTGGTACCCACCAAGAGCCTTCTAGGATGGGACAGGATTTTAAAATGTAATGAGTGCATTTAAAAATATGCTACTGAGATAAGCTGCTGGAATACTTCAATAAAGTCAATTGTTGATTGCCTGCGGTTTTAAAAGGTTAGCAAAGTCTCTGATCTACAACCACACACTCTTCTGTTTCTGCTTTTCCCTTGAGGATGAAAGGTGATCTAGATTGTATATTCCATTTATATTTCCATTTGCAGTCATTTACACACTAACAAACAAACACACAGCCACTCAGTTTGAAATATAATACAAAAATTATATGAATGATGCAGCAAAGCTTGGCTGTAAGTGCAGCAAAAAAAGTGGCAAAGGGCTGAGTTTCCATGAATCTATTCCATGAGCATGTAGTTCTTACTGACATGGAATTTTTTAAAATTTGTTTTAATTTGTTGTTTGTTTTTGAGGGAAGGAAGAAAATCCCTACATGCACAATCATAGTGGATTGTTAGGAATAGCAACTTTATCTTTTTTAAAAACCACACAGATTGGATCAAGACGTTGAGGTGGAAGACTTCCAGCGGTATCCTGAGAAAATCCAAGCATCCTTATATGGATGTCCTGTTGAATCTCCTCCTGCTGCCCTTTTGCATAAGAAAAGAAAAAATTCATCCAAACCCAAAGGAAGCCAAAAGAAAAGGGTAAGCTGCTCCAGACTTACAACTACTCATGATGCTTTCAGACCAGGGATGGAGTAGGCAGGACCCAAGTTCCCTTCAACACTGGCTCTCAATAATGTCTTGGAAGGAACAAAGACTTTGAACACCACTGAATGTTGGATTTGCAAAATACTAGTTAATTTAGGGGAAAGTAGCCTGCGCACCACCAGAGGTCTGCATGCTTCATTCAGCTGGTCCACAGCATGTCTGTGAAGAAAGGCAAGCACAGCAGCTGTAGAACCTGGCAGTCTGGTCTATCCTGAAGGTGACCAGGGCAAAACAGAAGTGAGAAGGGGAAGAGGCACTTGAAAGGTGTGGGGCAAGAAGAAAAAGGCAGCAACTTGAAAGGAGTGGAAAGGGTTCTATGGAATTCAAATTGTTATACAATTTGTAAGAAATAAAAGAAGCATTAAAATGCAATTAAAAATCATATAGTATCTAGCACAACACCTTACAATTGCTACAACAGGCAGAAAAATCATCAGCAATTTTCCAATGGCCCAAAGAGAAAAAAGTTTGGTGTAGTTATACTTATCAACTGGTGTAGTTGATAAGTATAAAGGTTGCTCGGTTTTCTGGGGATGAGCCTGTGTATTCCTGTTCTCAGTGCCAAATCTGGAGTGGGGTATGTGACCTTGACTCTTTCCCTTTAAGGAAAAGAAATCGAGGAACCCATCAAATGTGATGGACTGCAGATCTGTTTTGTCTGCTGCAATCATATATAAAGAAGGGCTGGGATATAATTTTAATAGCAAAGGGAAAACATGGGTGAGGGCAGCTGGAGTCTTTCCACATCCTGTAGTCTCTCTCTCCAAGGGCTTTAAATAAATAGGTAGCTGTTTTTACCATGGGCCTGTGCAATTTTTATTAGAGCTGATTTATATTAGCACTACAGTGAAGATTAGATCTGACCATCTGAAGTAACATCTAGAAGTAGACAGAAGATTTGCCAACTCTGTAGCAACTTTGTTTGTTTGTTTGTTTGTTTGTTTGTTTGTTTGTTTGTTTGTAGGTTGGAAAAGACAACATAGCAGCCTCACACTTTTCAGCAAACATTAAAAGAAAAGGTCAAGAAGAGATTGCTCAAGGGGACCCACATTGTCACTTCCTCAGCAGCCCCAAATCAACTGAACATGCATATCTGTTTGGAGGAACAGCAAATAGCCGGCAAGAATTTGATTACTTACCAAAGGATTTCAATGAAAGGTACAGTCAGCTAAACATACACTTGTAATATTACAAATAAATGCCGATAAGCATTTTTACAAAACTGAAGGAATAAAAACTAATCTAACTAAAGTAATTTTTGACATTTCACCACTATTTTTCCCTGTAAGCATATTCCCATCAAGTTGTGCAAGGCAGGTTGTTCACCAATTTCCGTTCACATATTAAAGTGTCGTTTTTGTTTGACAGATCTCAGCTATCCATTAGCCTGAAGACTCACTCATCCCATGGAATGATCTTCTATGTCTCTGATCAAGAGGAGGAAAATTTCATGGCCCTTTTTATTGCCCACGGCCGTCTGGTTTTTATGTTCAACAGTGGCTACCGGAAATTAAGAATTAGAAGCCAGGAGAAGTACAATGATGACCAATGGCACAATGTAAGCGGGAAGAGAAAAGATCATGATGTGCTTTAGAAAAGTGCTATTCCAAAAAAAGCATAAAATCTGTCTGTCAAAATTGGGGATTCATTTGGGATTTATTGCAATAAAATACCATATTTTTCACACCAGATCACAAGACGCACCTAGTTTTTGGAGGAGGAAAACAAGAAAAAAAATATTCTGAATCTCAGAAGCCAGAACAGCAAGAGTGATCACTGCGCAGTGAAAGCAGCAATCCCTCTTGCTGTTCTGGCTTCTGTGATAGCTGTGCAGCCTGCATTCGCTCCATAAGACGCACACACATTTCCTCTTACTTTTTAGGAGGGAAAAAGTGAGTCTTACAGAGCAAAAAATATGGTACCAGGCTCCCACTTGTGAAGTGGATGAAGAGTTTCTAGAGTAGTGGAACAAATCAAACAGTTTCCTCTAAAATACATATGATGCTATACAATTCTATATTATACACTAGTCTCTGTATGCTAATGTTGACTTCACCTCTGCCTTTTTTTAGGTAATGTTTGTTCGGGAGAAAAATATTGGCCGCTTGACAATTGATGGTCTCCGGGTACTCGAAGACAGTCTTCCTTCTTTTGATAAAGCATGGCAAGTTGCTAGACCCTTTTACGTAGGGGGTGTGGCACCAGGAAAAGCTGCCAAAAATATCCAGGTAAAAGTATTTTTCTACAACAAAGCCTGCATATATTAAGATGCAGAGCAACATTTATAACATGGGAACTAACTGGACAGAACTGTTTTAAACTCTGCATCTACTGGAGACAATTCATTTGCAATGAATCAGAATATATGCTGCATTTGAATCTGTTAGCACTAGTGTATTCTGGATTCATTGGCAATGATCTCATTCCAAACTTCCTACATCAAATGAGATTAGACTAGAACCTCCAGGTATATGATTAGAAAATAACTTAGGCTGCTTTGACACTAACAAAAAGAACCAAGCAGACTGTGAGAAACATAGGCCATTTCACTATTCTTTTTCCCCTTAAATTGCTTTTTTTGAAAAAGTATCCATAAACAATTGTACACCTAAGCAAATGGAAAGGCTTTCTCTTTTACTTCTTTTACTATTTTGCTTAATCTGTTTTGTTTGATCAGATCAACTCCGTCTACAGTTTCAGTGGTTGCCTTGGCAGTTTACAGCTCAATGGAAGACCAGTCACTTCTCCTTCACAAACCTTTAGCGTAACTCCTTGTTTTGAAGGCCTATCAGAAGAAGGAACATATTTTTCATCAGAAGGAGGATACATTATACTTGGTAATGTATCACTAACGATTGACTATGCCATCAGACTGATGCCTGAATTGATACCAGTTGCCTAGTGAAGGGGTGGGGGAAGACAGAATTAAATTGAAATGAAACTATTATTTGAAAATTATGCTGGGTGCCATGAAGTCTTATTAGCATACAGTAGAATCATTTGCTCCACACACTCCCCGCCTTGCTCCAGATAACCTGCCTCACTGGAGGAAGAGATTTCAGTCATTTCAGTGGCAGTGCTAGTGGGCACAGATCAAGTCCAGCCATTAGCCATTAGTCTTTGGCTTTACTGTAGCATAGGATGTCACCATCAATGCCACAGATTATAAATTCATAAATAGTTCCTAGTGATTGCTCACCTAAAAATGGATAAGCATGGAGCCATGCCCTCTCACAAAACCAGCACATTGTTCAAGTGGCAATGGACTGAAATTCTGCTAATATACGTAATATACAGTATACCCATTGATACCCACTGAAATGAATGGTCATAACTTTAGCCATGATACTGGCTTAAGTTTACTGGATACCACCGAATACAAATTCAGGCAAAATATTTAAAGCAAGGATTGAAGAGTATGGCTCTTAATCATCATTCCTTGAGGCTATCAAGGGGGAGGGCTCATATTCCCAGGATGAAAAATATTTAAGAAATATACACAATTGGAAGCCATAGTTAATCTTTCTGTCCTGCAGCAGGTGACTATTTTTTTCCAGTTAACTCTGGTGCAAAAAAAAACCCCACACACCACACAAAATGATTCTGTGATTTGTCATGGTTTTCTCCTACAGATGAATCCTTCAGTTTGGGGCTGAAATTTGAAGTTATTTTTGAAATCCGTCCTCGAAGCAGTTCAGGAATCCTGATGCATGCACACAGTATAAATGGAGAATTCCTGAATGTACACATGAAACAAGGGCAGGTATGAAGGAGGACTAATATTTCCCTTTACATTCTTATATGCAGGCCTTTCCGAATGCTCGCTGTGTACAAACCAAAATACGCTCTTAACAGCAACAGGTTCTAATTTCTCAAAAAGGGGATCCCATTTACCCATAAAAGACACAATATACACTAGTTGTAATTCTTCTGTTTCAGGTCCACGCAATTAAAAAAACAAACTTCAGTTGTAACATCAGTTTTTAAAAACACTGTGAAGATGAAGGGGGAAAATATTTGACATTTTGTGTTGCTGCCTTAAAAATTCAAAATTTACAGCTGCTACCTAAGAACACAGGAAGAGCTCTGCTGGATCAGACCAAGGTCCTATCTAGTCCAGCATCCTGTTTTCATGGTGGCCAAGCAAATCCCTGTGGGAAACCCTCGAGCAAGATCCAAGCACACACTCTCCCCTTCTGTGGTCTCCAGTAACTGCTAAGAGATTGCAGGTTAGGAGCTGCGCAGTTAAGCTGCAATCCTAAGCCCCCTTATCTGGGTGTAAGCCCCACTGAATTCAGTGGGACTCACTTCTGAGTAGATGTGGTTGGGACTGCAGCCCTAGTTGATTTTAGACCCTGAGCTCAATGGTCTTATGAAAAGGCCTTTTTAGATGGTAGTTTGGTACACCAGCCCGGCTGTGTTGTCTGCTGAATGGCCCTGGAGCACCACTAGGCTAACTAGGTAATTTTTCTTTAGTTTTGGATCAAGTGATAATTTCTTTATAGCATGCCTCACAAATACCATTTCCTGTGAATGTGTTTGAGTGTCCTTGAATAATAAAAGAGGGAGTAACAAAAAAAGCCAAAGAACTCAAGAACTAGATAGCTATGAAAGCATTATACGGTCCTTGAGACAAGTTTACTCTGGATAGCAAAGCCTCAGCCTAGAGGATAGTACCAGCATCGCTTAGCTTCAGCGAATGAAGTCCTTCTGAGCAATCCATCCTCAAAGCTCTGTAACTGCCACCATAGAAACAGAAACGTTTTTATCACAGCAACTGATATTGGTAGAAGCTAAAAGGTTTTGCTATAATGTAAAATTTCTGTTTTGTTAGTCACTATATTTTATTTTGGGCACAAGCTTAGGAAAGATCACATTTTTCCAATGAATTATACAGTGTAATGTAGCAGTGCTAAGTGGTTCTGAGAACCAATTACTTTATGTTATTTATTTATTAGCTTCCTTTTGTGTTTTAAATGCTGGAAATATTTCATCTGAAGGCTATGGTAGTGCTGGTATGGTGCAAATCCTGAAAGTGATGTCCTGATTCAAATTATGCCATGATAAAAAAAGCTCACTAGGTGCCCATTGGCAAGCCACTATTTCCCAGCCTCACCTCGTGTAGACATTGGAGGTGGTAATCAACCATCCAGGATTTTTGCAAGAATTAGACTGCAGTCCTATAGACATACCTGAAATAAGCCCTGAGAAACTCAAATTTACAGCTGAATATACATGTATGGGATTTCATTGTAAGTGTGAAGAAATATAGACCTTATGCCTGTGGTATAAATTCATGCTGACACATTTGGAGAACAGTTTGTTAAAAAGTCTTTACACTGCTTTATGCTTTTTAAGATAATTAAATCTTTCCAGTCAAAACTAAGGTTTTAAATGTGAATCAAATGGTTCTCCCAGGTGATTGTGAAGCTGAACAATGGCATCAAAGACTTCTCAACCTCAGTTACACCAAAACAGAATCTCTGTGATGGCCGATGGCACAGAATTGCAGGTGAGTGAACACCTAAAGTCCTGTTCAGTGTTGATTCCTGATCTTCCCTCTCATCAGTACTCTAAATCAGGGGTGGTTGATGGGGTGCTTCCTCCAGATGTTGTTGGGGCACAACTCCCAGCATCCTTGAACATTATCAATACTGGCTAGGGCTCTGAATCCTGTCATGTATGTAAATGACTTAGAATTATAAGGCCATGCATGTGTGGAAATCAGGTAGTGCTTGGTCTGAAAAAGGGTGACAATGTATCCTAAATTCTGTGGTTAAGAGTCTGGCTGCTACTGAAAATGGAAAACATCCAATTAATCTCCTATCATCTTTTGCAATATCTGTCACATTATCTATTTCCCTGCTTCTAGGCTACTTGCATAACAGGGTGTGGAGAAGAATGCCATGTTATATTAGGATGTATGTAATTTATCCTAAGCATGGGAGGGAGGTTAAATGTCATTTCCATTTTCAGCATTTCAGCTTGTCAGACAGCAACGCCCCCCCCTTTCCTCCTCAAATGTGCTGTTCTTGAGGTTCTCGCAAGTCCCCTCCCAGCTAATTTCAGAGGCAGAAGGGGGAAAGCCCCATGGTGCAATTTGAAGCGCTTGCACAGCATCCACTTACGGGATTTGTTAGGTGAATCCTGCTCATGGCTTTGGAGCATAGCTGTCAACCTTCCCCCTTTTATGCGGGAAATTCCCTTATTCCAGCACTGTTTCCCCATTGCTATCCCGGATTGTTAGATATCCCATAGACTGTCCCCAGGACAGGTGAGGCTGCTGATCCCTTATTTTCAAATCTGAAAGTTGACAGCTATGCTTTGGAGTTATAAGATCCACGTTGGGACCTACTGAGCTATTCAGATATGAGAGCATATCCAGGCCATGGGAAAATAGTCTAGTTCTTTGGGATTTTCATGTTTATGAGTACTGTATGCTTGCATGCTTGTATGCAAGAAAAATCAGAAAGAGTGGTTGACAATATAACAGAATATTATTCTTTTTTGCTTCATATGACAGTTATTAGAGATGCTAATGTGGTACAGCTGGATGTAGATTCAGAAGTGAATCATGTAGTAGGACCATTAAATCCAAGAGCAACTGACCACAGGGAGCCTGTGTTTGTTGGAGGAGTGCCAGGTAAGATTTATACTCATTTTAATATTATTTTCAAAGATTAATCTAGTGTGTATGTGTTTAAAAAAGTATTCTTTAAAGTAATGGTCATATACCTTGTGCTGTTCATTAGCAAAGATCTATAATTTGGGAGAGGGGGTTTTAGATTTTAAATTATTGTACTCCTCCCTCCTTATGCTGGTCTACAACTGTAATAAAGATTTGTTGTTGGAGGTGGGATGGAGTAGCTTTCTATACATCTTTGTGCTATATTTTAGGAGGAGTACCATAATTTCAATACAAGTGATTGACAAAATAACAGAATACAAATATAAGACTAAAATAATTTAGTTTATTGAAAACCTTTATTTGACATCTATTTATAAATTACACACACACACATATATATAAATACATACACAAATACAAACATATATATATATATACACACACACATACATATACATATATATATATATATATACATATCAAAGTAAATAGCAGTAACAAGGGCAATACCATTCAAACAAACCACATTCCAAGTTTTACACAGCTGTCTCTTTTAGTTAAACCAGTCCTAGCATGATCTTATATTGATAATGGAGTTCTTGAATGACTTATGTATATATATATTTACCTCTCTACAGAGTCTCTCCTGACATTCAGCCTTACCAGCCACAGTTCCTTTACTGGATGCATCCGTAACTTTATGATTGATGAAAGACCAGTAAGTTTCAGTAAGGCAGCTTTGGTCAGTGGTGCTGTGAGCATCAACCTATGTCCTGCCACTTGATGAACTGCTAACTGCAGGGGCCTGTACAGCCCCAAAGGAGAAAAACTGTTCTACCTTCAATTCTTAGTACCAAGGAAATAAAAATATATCACTCACTATATGTACACGATAAAGCATTATTCTTTTTTCATTTGGAATTTGCTTCCAAAAAAATTATAAGTATGTTGCAATGTGCCAAATTACTGAGGGACATAAGGGCAGCTGGGGAATGAGTATTATGAGTCTAATTCTAAGCAGATACAGTGGTACCTCGGGTTAAGTACTTAATTTGTTCTGGAGATCCGTACTTAACCTGAAACTGTTCTTAACCTGAAGCACCACTTTAGCTAATGGGGCCTCCTGCTACTGCCGCGCCACCGGAGCACGATTTCTGTTCTCATCCTGAAGCAAAGTTCTTAACCCGAGGTAATATTTTTGGGTTAGCGGAGTCTGTAACCTGAAGCGTATGTAACCTGAAGCGTATATAACCCAAGGTACCACTGTATAGGTTCACCAAGCCCACTGAAATAACGGATTTAGGCATGCCCAATTCTGCACAAAATTATAGCTGTTGTGTGAATCAGCAAGGAGCCCAAGCAGAAACCCACCCATCTGTATCAAGAGGCTCCAGACAGAGAACTTCATTTCTTTTATTGTGACACTGCAAATGCCTTGCTCATCATTGCCCAGAAACTGCACTTCAAATATGGATTTCTGCTTCCCCCACACTTAAAATCATTTTGTCAATTCTGCCCCAACTGAGTCTGGGTAGCAAACCTTTCTAGGTGTATTAAGAGCACTGAAATGTTCATTGGCTATGAACAAGTAAATTAAAATCTTTTAAAAGGTTTAGCAGAACCAAAGGTTTAATTTCAGTTCATATGCTGCAGATTTGCTAAAACCTTTGGTCACTACAGTCAACTCGCAATTTATGCACATTAACTTGTGTGAATTCAGCTTTATGTGCTTGGCCAGGAATTTTTTTTTAAGAGTGCAAGCTCCCAGCAGAAAAAACACTGGCAATCCCACTATTCATTGCACTTGCCTTGGGAGAGAGTTGAGAGATGTAAGGCACATGAATTTTGACTATACAAGATTTTGGCTTTATACACTATCCCTGGAACATAACTCCTGAGTCAACTGTATTCACTATGGATCTACAACAAATGCATGGAGAACCCTCATCCCGTCCTATCTCTCTGCCCAGCGCAGTACTCATGAAGCCTCAATAACTTGCAAGGCACACTACAAGAGGAGTGTTGCCACATGTGCATGTAATTAGATGCACCCATTGGTGGGAAAGGGGGGAAACAGATCTCTTTTGAACTGTATTGGGATCCTTCATGCACAGGTGCTCTGCCTGTGCTGTGAGTGGATCTGTGCTTGTAGTTTGTACTGAATAAATCTGTTACATGTACATTACAAAATAAACTACTGTATGTCATGGACATGCTTCACAAGCAATTGTCTTTTGAATCGTTTTGTTTGGTCTCTTTATTCTTCATTCAATTAGACTGGGGAAAACAATTATCACAGGAAAACTGATATTTTATTCAATTTTCATTTGAATGCATTGAACTTACTATAATTCATTTCCATAACTGACAAATGTAATTAATTCCTTAATTTTTTTTTGCTCATATTAGTTTTATAGATAAATTTCAGCTACATGATTTTACTCTTAGCACTCTTATTAGGAAATCAGATTTTCAGTTAAGGACAAAATGACATACTAGGTTGGAGGCAGAGTTATGCATTTATCCCTGAAACTAGAAAAAAAACCTGAACAATCATTTTCCACTTGAAAAATTCTAATTTTCCAGCCTATACCTTAAAACAAGCTGTACTCAGCACACTGAATGAGTGTTCATTTAAAAACTATTTCAAATGTTTTAAATTCCAAATGTAATTCTTGTTTCAAATAAAACAACTGCATGCCTCAAATGCTTGTGCCTTTATTTCTCTATAATGAAAGCCAAAACAATGGCAGTTGATTGACCTTAGCAGAATAATCTCTATGGAAATGTAAACAGGAGGAAAATGAGAAAGAATAAAGAAATAAAGCTTTAAATTATATATCTGCTATATATACATTATTTCCTTATAAAGCATTAGCAGCAATACATTTTGCATCAAATATGGAGATCTTAAGTTATTAAATCTCTAGAAACTAGTACCTTATAAAGATGACTGGTACCTCAGGACAGTGCAACCATTTGCCCTACTTTATTCATTTACCAACCATCTTCCCTAGTGCAACATATTATTTATCCTGTTTGGTCCACCAGCAGGTAATCTGAACTAAGAATGAGCTTCCCAAGGGTTAGGTAGGAGTACACCTAATGGAATCTTCTCCAAAACAATCTCTAGTCTGAACTGATGGACAGGTCATGCAGAGCAAAGAAGCTTCACCCTTTTATTTGAAACTTAGAGACACTTGACTGTTGTGGGGGAAAACACAGCAACATCCATTCTCATGCTTCTGTACAAGATACAGAGCCTGTATACAGGTAGAACACAGTTAATGCATTTCTTTGGGGGGATTATTTAGGGGAATACCATGAAAGGTCAAGGCTGTCTCTTCCAATCAACTTGTGTATGCAATCAAGCTTTGCTTCTGCTTCATTTCACCCTCTGCACTGGGGTAAGGGTGAAGGTCAGCAATATACTTCCTATCCTCAGGTCTGAAAACAAGTAGAAAGGAAAAATGGAACAGGTGATTGTCTGTTCTAGTACTTGAAGGTAATATACCTACAAAATCATGAAGAATTGTTTGTAAACTTCATATTCAATTTTGAATTAAAAGACTAGCTTTCATTATTTTCACAGGCATTATGAAACTGTATTAACTATTTTGGATACTTTTTGCTAAAATGTTTCTTTATTAGAGTGCTCTAGGTTCTTGTGACTATATTATTACAGTTCACTTCTCAGTGCAAAACTGTGATCTTTGTAGCACAATGCACTCCTGTCACAGGAGTGTGATAACCTACCAGACCCTTGTGATTGAGAATTTGTGTGCCTTTGCACAATTGGGTCAAATAATGAAGCAATTTGCTGCAGTTCCCGATTTAGTCCCCAAGCTTGTCTCTTTTACAACATATCAACGAGGAGCCCACCAAGTATAGCGCAGGTGGGAGCGTAGGAGGAGGGTCACCTAAAGCCTGCCTTTTCGGCGTTTTGTAATTTGGTTTTAATATTATGAAATGGAAGGGATGCGCTGTTCGAACAGAACCGTGCATTTTGAACAGATTATTTTGCAATGCATGCACAGGATCAAAACATGCGTTTTGATTCCAACTTTTTTTAAAAAATAAAATGTTACTCTTTTGCATTCATACGCGACATGCTTAACGGCTAGATCCTTTCCCTTCGCGTTTTCTACTCGCTTCCAGACGGTCATTTCCAGATGGTGGCCAGATAAGAAGGGAGAGCGATGGGACTCCCAGACCTTTTAGCAGCCGCATGGAAATAAGTTGTCCTGCAGGGGGCGACAGAGGCTAGCGGAACCGAGGCGCTGAAACCCCTGCTCTGACATGAGCCTCGCCCTCCTTTGCATCGAGTACGACCGTGAGGTCGGAACAAAGCGAGCCAAAGTGGGCGTGGCCCGCGGTCTACAAACGGATAACTGTTAATAGCGAGGGAACCTGAGGGCAGGAAAGCACCGTTTGCGGCGTGGCGCATGCGCGCAAAGAACAAAACGCTCCACAAGCGTTCGCGGCGGGTCTCGACAGCAGGTGCGGCCGGAACTCCCCTCTGCGACACAACGCGGGGAACTTTCCTCACATCACGTCCGTAGTGGGCGGGGCTACACTTCTCGCCGGCCTTAGAAACCAGATCCGCGCCAACGGAAGACATGACGCAGTCCGTGGTGGTTCAGGGTGAGCGCGCGCGTGCTCTCTCCCGCCCCCTTCTCCCTCCCCCCTCTCTGGCCCCTTTTCACACCACTCTGCTCTGTTCGGCAGCTTGACCTCAGTTTGCTTTTTCACCTCACAGTGGGTCAGTGTGGCAACCAGATAGGATGCCGTTTCTGGGATCTGGCACTGCGGGAACACGCCGCCGTCAACAAGGTAACCGCCTGACGACTGGGAGGAGAATTAAAACGCCAGTCAGCTCGCGCATGCTCAGTAAAATGCAAACGGTCCGGAACGTTTTACGCGCATGCGTGCTTGACTGCTCCCTCTGAGGGAGCCGCTGAAAGGTGTGTCCGTTAAACCGCCGCGCTTTGGAATTTGTGGGCGTGGCCCTGGCGCGTGCGCTGGCGCGATTTTTAACGCACTCAGCTAATACTTGTTCCTGAGCTCCGCAGTGGACGAGTTAAAATGGCTGCTTGTTTAAAAGAGCAAATCCTATTCTTACTCAAGTCATTTTTAGAAATAGCTGCCGTTTCCTTTGTTCTGGCATTGCCGTGTCTTCGTTCGCCTGCTCTAGGCGAGGGACTAAATATACCCGGTGGCCAGGGAATGCTGTTGGGGGAAACGTGGGAAGATTAATGGGCATTGGAAGGACGAAGGGAATGGCTGGAATGTGGAACACAAGATCCCCACACACGAGCACCATTCTTTTAAAGCTTGTGTGGCCAAAGTGGCACAATTAATATAGATCAGGGATGTGCACAAGAGAACCTCAAGGTTTGCAGAAGGACAGAAAACACTTTATTAAAAAGCTGAAGGGAACAACAACAAAAGGCCCAGTGAGGACTGAGCATGCTTAGTGGAATGCAGTATCCTGGAAGAAGGGATGGCTAACTAATCGGAACATTAAATAAGGAGCCATCAATAGGTCCAGGAAAATCAATAGGGGCATGTTCTCCCCTCTCTCCAAGAACTGATCATCCCATCAGGATGACCAAGGCAATTTCCATTACGAAACTGAGCCTGAAACCCGATTGAAATGGACCCCACTAGCCAACTCTTTGTTGGCTGTTATTGGCTAAGAAGGGCAAGCGTGATCATTCAAATGGGTCACCAGGCTACTGATGAAAAAGCTGTCATTTTCTTGCAGAGGAGAAGAGTCTAGGATGAGTTGATCCCAGCCACTTGCTCTGTTTGCAGAATATAAGAGCCTACTGGATCAGACCAGTGGCCCACCTTATCCAGAGTCCTGTTTTCACAGGGGCCAACCAGATGCCTGAGGGGTTGCCAGGGCAGGCTGGACAACCTCACTCCAAATTTCACTAATAAATATTGAGAGCCTTTAAGTCCAGATGTGCATTAAAGCATGAATTCATCCTGAAGAAAATCCAAAATTATTGCTTTACTGTGATGTTCTCTCTATATAGAGTCATACTCTTACACTATAGATATGAAATAATTTGTGGAGTCCATGTTTTTGAGCTCTACTTGCACTTTAGTGGCATACATGAGGCTTTATGTTAGGAGCATGTATAATCTCAGAAGAGTTAAATAGTTTTAAGAATGCATACTTTAAGTTTTAGCACAAGTGTCACACTTTAAGTTTTACTTACTGAATGATTCTTTTTTAGAAAGGAATTTACGATGAAGCATTAAGCAGTTTCTTTAGAAATGTGAATACCAGGTAAGTTTTCTTTTTATGAACAATCTTAAATTATTAAAGATGCCCTTAAAATAAATAACAACACAATATTTGGGATCCATAGAGAAATGTTGCTTCATCATACCTTGCACTACTGCAGGCAAGTTAATTAGCATCTTGTGCTGCGTCACAAAAATAAAATTGCAGGGATCCAGCATTTACTTTGTGGATTTCTTGTTCAGTTTATGCCCCACTTATTATTTTTATTTCTCTCCTTCCCGTTGGGTTTTGTAGATACCGTGGGTATCAGTGGGTAGGTTCTTGTGTCCAGTCATGTCAGCATACATTACAATCAGTAACTTGTGTCTGACCTGTACTGAATGGGCTTTGGTGCTTGGTGTTCATTGTTTTGGAGTAATTCACATTTTGCAGTATCAACTTGCCTCAATAAGATTGTGGCCAGTGTTGTCCTAGCATCCTGAGCCCTTCAGTCTCCAGTTTGAGTTACTAATGTTGTGCCATTGCTTGTCGTGTTTCACTATAGGAAAAGTGCTTTATACTTAACCTGAATCTGGTTTTTGCCTTCATGAAACTGTTAACCCCTAGATTTTTGCAGTTTGCTCTAACCAAGATATAAAATATATAACTGCTTACAATTGGTAGGCATGCCAGGTTTTATTTAATAGTTCTCCTTTGTCTACACAACTGCAGAAATTAAGCAGGTGATGTTTTTTCCATCCCTAGGCTAGGAAAAGCCTAATTGACTTCTGCATAGCAGGCTTCCATAAAATGAGCAAGAGCAGTGAAATTCATAAAGTGTACAGTCTTTATATTAGTTCTTGTTATTCTGCTTTTCAATTTAATTTAATTTCAGTGAAAGGGGAAAATTGTAATACTCTGATAGCTTAGGTGTAGTCCTCTTCCTTGATTTTTATTAATTTTGCTTCTGTTTTTTCTAGGACAGATGATGATAGCGCTGACTGCAGAGGAAAAATCTATTCCTTAAAAGCACGCGTAAGGGGGAAACATCTTTGATTCTGTCAATTCTTATACTTTGTATGCCTCTGAAATATCTGAAATTTTAGGTTTATATGTATGTGCACTTGGGTATATGTTTTGCTATTTGTTTGAAAACAAATCCTATAGTTCAATTGTAAACGGTAAACTAAAGATAATGGCTTCCAGAAACGTATATTTTAACAAACCAGAAACCAAGTAAAAGAAACAAATTGCAAGCACAAGGAATATATATATGAAGCCGCTGGGAGAGATCATCAGGGGGTTTAGACTGGGTGTCCATCAATATGCAGATGATACCCAGCTCTACCTCTCTTTCAAATTAGAACCAGTGAAGACGGTGAAGGTCCTGTGTGAGTGCCTGGAGGCGGTTGGAGGATGGATGGCAGCTAATGGATTGAAGTTGAATCCTGACAAGACAGAAGTACTGTTTTGGGGGGACAGGGGGCGGGCTGGTGTGGAGGACTCCCTGGTCCTGGATAGGGTAACTGTGCCCCTGAAGGACCAGGTTCGTGCGCAGCCTGGGAGTCATTTTGGACTCACAGCTGTCCATGAAGGCGCAGGTCAATTCTGTATCCAGGGCAGCTGTCTACCAACTCCACCTGGAACGCAGGCTGAGACCCTACCTGCCCCCGGACTGTCTCGCCAGGGTGGTGCATGTTCTAGTTATCTCCCGCTTGGACTACTGCAATGCACTCTACGTGTGGCTACCTTTAAAGATGACTCGGAAACTACAACTGTTCCAGAATGCGGCAGCTAGACTGGTGACTGGGGGCGTCCGCCGAGACCACATAACACCGGTCTTGAAAGACCTACATTGGCTCCCAGTACGTTTCTGAGCACAATTCAAAGTGCTGGTGTTGACCTTTAAAGCCCTAAACGTCCTCGGCCCAGTATACCTTAAGGAGCATCTCCACCTCCATCATTCTGCCTGGACGCTGAGGTCCAGCGCCGAGGGCCTTCTGGCGGTTCCCTCATTGCGAGAAGCAAAGCTACAGGGAACCAGGCAGAGGGCCTTCTCGGTAGTGGCGCCCGCCCTGTGGAACGTCCTCCCATCAGATGTCAAAGTGATAAATAACTACCTGACATTCAGAAGACATCTTAAGGCAGCCTGTTCAGGGAAGTTTTTAATGTGTGATATTTTAGTGTATTTTTGGTTTCTATGGAAGCCGCCCAGAGGGGCTGGGGAAACCCAGCCAGATGGGCGGGGTACAAATAATAAATTATTATTATTATTATTATTATTATTATTATTATTATTATATAGGAATGTTGCAGGTTCCTTAGAGACTGACACTGATCCAGCTATGAGACACACAAACCTTCTGAACTGCGCATGCACAGTTTTCCCTTCAATCCAACCGTCATTTCCACACTTAAAGAGCCCGGTTAGAAAAATAAATAAAAGCTCATCAGAAGATGAGCAAGTTTGTAAGCTAGATTTAATAATTTTCTCTTTATCAGATAGCTAATGGCACAATTGTTGCTTCTCCAAACACGGTAAACATCAAAGTACCATTAGCAGTGCCATTTTATTTTATGTACATTTAAAGGTAAAGGTAAAGGTACCCCTGCCCGTACGGGCCAGTCTTGACAGACTCTGGGGTTGTGCGCCCATCTCACTTAAGAGGCCAGGGGCCAGCGCTGTCCGGAGACACTTCCGGGTCACGTGGCCAGCGTGACATCGCTGCTCTGGCGAGCCAGAGCCGCACACGGAAACGCCGTTTACCTTCCCGCTGGTAAGCGGTCCCTATTTATCTACTTGCACCCGGAGGTGCTTTCGAACTGCTAGGTTGGCAGGCGCTGGGACCGAGCAGCGGGAGCGCACCCCGCCGCAGGGATTCGAACCGCCGACCTTTCGATCGGCAAGTCCTAGGCGCTGAGGCTTTAACCCACAGCGCCACCTGCGTCCCTTTATGTACATTTAGCTAGTGATAAAGTACTGTTGGCTTCAATGTGTTTAAATCGAAAATACCCGTGGTGACCATTTTGCACATGTCCAATTGACACATGTTCTTTTGAAGAAGGCAGGGCGGGCTTACGTGCTCTGTGGATGCACACAGGAGTCAGGAACGGAACCCCAATAATACAATAGTGTCTCGGTTTCTGCTGTAGTGCGCTCAGGTTACAGAATGTCATCCCCTTGCCGCTTAGCATCAAGTTAAAAACATGGGTATTTAAGTTGCCATTTTGGTTGTGCTAATTATAGTAGGGTCTATCTAGTAGTTAATTTTATTGTTGGTTGTGATTTTAAGATGTTTTATTCTGCTGCCTGTTTTTTGGAATATGCCCCAAGAGCATTTGATACAGGGGAGAAAAGATTGAAATAAATAATAAGAAAAGATTAAAAGTTATGTACCATTCTGAAAAGGAAATTAGCTGAGACATAATAGCGATCATTCTAATTTGTTTATTTTTTAGCAAGAGCATGTTTCCTTATGTGTTGCATATGTGCATTTTAATTCTTGAGTTGTGCTAAATCAGGGTTGCCAAAATTATCCTTTATTAAATTTCATCCTGAGGCAAATAAATTAGAGATATTCTTCTGAAGTCTGCTTTTTTATTCCAAGGGTGTGCTGAAATTAAAGAAAGCATTTTTTATCTTTATCTTTTTCATTTATTTTGCATAATGTTTTTAAAGACAGACGTTCTCAGTCCAAATTCTTTTTGTTCTGCTCCCTAAGGCTCTCCTGATTGACATGGAAGAGGGTGTAGTGAATGAAATTCTGCAGGGGCCATTGAGAGATGTCTTTGATAGCAAGCAGCTGATAACAGATGTTTCTGGCTCAGGGAACAACTGGTGAGGATAGAATTTTTTCCTCTCAAATCTTCATACAAAAATTTCTTACACAGATTAGATGGAAATTGAAAGCAGAACTCCTACATTTCTGTCTTTTTACTTCCTGCAGTCTCTTGAATAAATGGCCATGTTAATATTTTATTTAATTGTTACCTTTAGGAAAACTTGAAAACATAACTAACAACTATTCTGCCAGTATGTCATATCTACATAGCTATTCTTTTTTAAAAAAACAATTTTGTGAATTTCCATGAACAGATGTATCATATTACTGTGTTGGTATTCTTCTACTCCTAGTGTTGTTCATTCAGGTCAAATGGTAATCTAATTACAGATATGAACAGCTGACTAAAGAGGAGAAGGGAAACAGATGGAAATTTAAGTCAAAGAAATCTAAACTTTATAAAAAATGCTTTTGAATGATTATATAATGAAAGGGGAGATTCTGAACAGAAGATCAAACTTGATGATCACAAAGAAGTACTAAAAACTTCTAATAAGTCCTTCAGTCATTAGGGGGGAAAGTGTGAACAGATAAATTAATTCTATAATAATACATCTAATAGTAAAAATACTAAAAAAGATATACATCAGATTAAAAACAAGTTAAGACAAAGGATTAGTCCACTAAACCTCAGCTTGACGGGTCAAATTCCACTTAGAATAAAAATGTCTTAACCAGGCAGCAGAAGGCCAAGAGAAAAAGGACAAGGCAGTTCTTTAGAATTCTATCCTGGTCACACTGAACACTGTATGGTTTGGTTATACCTTTATTTTCTTGATCTTTTTGTTTTTGGTAAAAAGCTTTTGGTAATATATTATTTTGTTTCATGCTGTTTCACTGATCTCCCCCTGTCCCGTCCCATCCCCCGGCTCTTAACATGAATCTATTATCTTTTTGTTTAGGGAGGCAAAGAGTGTCCATGGACACACAGCTGCTGAGTCAGCCCTGTACATGCCAGAAGGCCTTTTCCCTGGTTGACTTTAATGGGGCTCAGCCTGCTATTTCCAGCATAATTAAAGCTGCTTTCAAATTCTCCTCAGTTTCATTTCATTTAATTTTTAAGTTGTAAACCTTTCTACATTCTTGCTTTGTTAAGACTAAAAAACTCAGTGGGGAGAACTCTGTATAGGCATAAAAATACTTGAAGAATTTAAAACATTTTAAATAAACTAGAATTGTCAGAGTTGAACTAGAAGGGTAGCATATTAAATGTTTCCTCTTTACAGGGCTGTGGGTCACAAAGTGTATGGATGTCAATACCGAGAAGATATTGTTGAAAAGCTAAGAAAGACTGCAGAGCATTGTGACTGTCTGCAGTGCTTTTTTGTCATTCATTCCATGGGAGGGGGTAAGTATGATAAAAGGTGAAACAAAAGCTTAAGCGTTCATGACCTTAAGGACCGCCTCTAGTGCTCCAAACCCAGCACATGATCAAAGATGGGACCATCACCTCTCCCCTATCCTCTGGGCATACTAGAGTATTTGGAGGAAGATTTGTCTGTCTCCAACCCAGCACAAACAAGAGTTCCCTTTGACCTCTTGTGTTTGCTGTGTTGTGCAATGAGCTTGGGGCACGCAAGTAGACGTTTCCTGAATCAAAGCTATAACCAATAGAAATCTGGTGATTGAATTGTGGACCTCCTTATCAGAAAATATTTATATAATGCATCTTAAAAGCTTTGCTGCATAATGACATGTTATGCACCAAAACTCTTTTGTCAGCATCTTTGTAATTTACATGAGAAGAGCATGGTTCTTGTGCAGCCAGATTCCCAGTTGCAAATCTTACTTGGGTCATAAACTCGTTAGGTGACCTTAGGCAAGTGATTATCCTTGAAATCTATGATCTGTGAATAATAGTACCCTATGCTAGAAGATTCTTTTGAGGACAACATTGTAATGTACAGAATACATTGACAGTTTCTAAATGAGCAATATAATGATGTTTTCATTGTAATCTGACAAAAAAATTGTATTTCTGCAATAAGTATATTTCTATCACAAGCACAGAACACAACATAAATGTTTTTGCTCAGTAAAATACTGTAAATTGGATAGTTCTTATGATGTTGAATGTTTTTGCTTAAAATAATAAGCCAGTCATGATTAGAAAGTCTCAAGGAAATACTGCCTTCAAATCTGGGTTATCTCTTTAAATCCAAATGTTGGATACCATTTGAGATTGCAGTCCATACTGCAATCTCATTATCAAAAGAAATGATATTGGTGAATTGCTACCTTAAGCGCTCATAATTTTTCCAGTAGAAGACAATCTTTGCATCTCCAAGTCTGAACTTTCAGTTGGTGAACTTTAAAATAAAAATAAAAACCTTTCTCACTTGTAAGAAAATCCAAAGGAAGTTGAATACCACACAAGACTTTTTCATGTACTCTTGTCATTCTAACTATTCGAATTCTTGCTTCTAGGGACAGGATCTGGTCTTGGTACATTTGTACTAAAGCTTCTTGAGGATGAATTTCCAGAAGTATATAGATTTGTTACTTCAGTTTATCCTTCCCGGGAGGATGATGTCATTACATCTCCTTATAACAGTGTATTGGCTATGAAAGAACTCAGTGACCATGCAGACTGTGTATTGCCAATTGAAAATGAAGTAAGAATTTATAATACCATATTAATGTATTAAAGCCTTTCTAGATTACAGTTTTAAGTGCAATGTAGTTATTCTTTGTTTATTCTTCATTTTAAAATTTACCTGAAACAACTGAGTAAAATATTAAAGCTTTCCCTTACCTTGAAGTAAGCTCTGTTGAATCCAGCAGACTTTCTGAGTAGTTATGCCTAGGAGTCTGCTGTAAGTTGGATAGCTTTGCATTCAAAAAAATTTACCAGCTTTTTCACCTATGCTTTTTCCAGTCTTTATTTGACATTGTTAGCAAAATTAATCAGATGACCAACTGTGGAAGGTTAGGATCAACCATAAAGCCAGCCAGCTTAGTAACGTCAAGTGCAGGTGGAATAAAGTGTTCTCGGGAGAAACCATTTGATGCTATGAACAATATTGTGGCCAACTTACTGTTGAACTTGACAAGGTGAGCTTCTGAAAATTTTAATTAGATAAGAAGTGGTTGCTAAAACTGAAATCAATGGATGTCACCTGTAGCTTGTGTAGTAAAATGTCTATGCTCCCCTTACATTTCTTCTGTTTGGCAGACCCAGCTTCTCTCATGTCTAGTCTACCTGTACCCATTATTGTAACATACTAAGAGACGTTCCTTTTCCATCCCATAATTGAATAGAAGCTTGTAGTGCAACTGTTACAGTATGATGTGGGAGGGAAGCACAGCAGAGATGAATAGCCCTGCTTCACTAGTACAAAGAGGAAAAGCTCTTGTAGCAGCAGCTGAACACAGCAAGCAATACTCTTGTAGCCCCTAGGGCAGGGGTCTGCAACCCGCGGCTCCGGAGCCGCATGTGGCTCCTTTACACCTTTGCCGCGGCTCCGGGGCGGATACTAGCGAGGGGAGAAGGCGCATTGTGCGCCCCGACACTCCCCACTGTGGCGGGCGCTGTACTGGCTGTGACGTCGCATGGGGGCGGTGCGTGCGTTAGTCACGCACCGTCCCGACGTCACCTTCCCGGTTTTGCGGCTCCCAGTTTTTTCCCCCTTCGGAAACGGGTCCAAGTGGCTCTTTTTGTCTTAAAGGTTGCAGACCCCTGCCCTAGGGTGTTGTTTCTTTCTATATTGCTAAGGGATTTTGCCCTACTTGAAGCTGGAAAATTAGTGAAAATGTTACAATGAAATTATTGCAACACATTTCGTAGTGTAAGCTTACAAATATTCAAAAGCGTGATTTTGTATGCTGCAATATATGTGTCCAAACTTTTTTTCTATAACTCTTGCATTATCTGTATACAGCTCTGCTAGGTTTGAAGGATCTCTTAATATGGATCTTAATGAAATCAGCATGAATTTGGTTCCCTTTCCTCGACTTCATTATCTTGTTTCCAGCTTGACACCTCTGTATACGTTGGCTGATGTTAATGTGCCCTCTCGAAGGTGGGTAACCTTGTTTGACATGTGAGTGATAGTTGCTCACTACATGAAGATAAAATGGAATGTGTTTAGTAACACCTGATAAAGTAACAGGAATCTTGTACTCTTGTTATTTTTAAATCTTCAACATACTTTTCAATTGAAATAGTGTTCTATTTTTATTTGATGCATACCTAGAATTACTCTGCTGACAAATTATGATTGTGTTGACATTTGCTAAGTTTTCTCAGCTGCATATTCTCAGATACTCTCTTTTTTCTCTTAGGTTGGACCAAATGTTTTCAGATGCTTTTAGCAAAGATCACCAACTGTTACGAGCTGACCCAAAGCACAGTTTGTACCTTGCCTGTGCCCTGTTAGTCAGAGGAAATGTGCAGATTTCAGACCTTCGTAGAAACATTGAAAGGTTTGCACACATCATACATTAGAAGAGAAACTGCTAACTGCTCATACAGCAAATCTTCACAGTTGGTGTTCGTTTGTAGGATCAAATTCCAGTAAGCTTATTAAGGTTATGTTGATCCACTCCTGCAGGCACAGCTACATCCAGAGGGAGAGGGGAAAGACTATATTCTCAATAACCTACAGAGACGGAAAAATTAGTCACATATATTTATGTACATATGTATATAATTTTTCAAATAAATGCTGTTAAATGCTAAGGTAGCATAACATATTTGCCTGAAAATAGGTATTAACACTATCACATACTATTTAACTGAGCATTTAATTAACTTGGGGCTGGATATGGTAATCCAACTTACCCTGATCTGGCAGAAATCAGTCTGGAGTCTGACCCATTTTGACTGGATCTGGAAATTCAAATATTTGGTACTCCCATTCATGTGTGTTTGGAAAACCAAACAACCACAGCATTCTGTTTTTTGTCACATAGTTACATGAAATTTGGAGGCATAGCAGCCCCTCCTTGCTACACATTGGACAGGTAAATAGATGAGGGGGATTTTGTGCTAGCAACCTTTTAAAGTTTGCTTTTTCTAAATACGCTCACACATAGAGAGATGTTCGTGCTTGTGTATGGAAGACTGTACAGTCAGTTGAGTGCTCAGTCCTGCCAATTCTCATGCTCTTTGGCCTGTTCAGCTGCATTTCAGTATAGTAATTCGGCTCGCTGCCGGTCTAGCACTGGTTTCTATGAAGTAGCAGGGCAGGGTGACTGCTCAAAGCCTTTGCTATGATACATTTGTCTCACAAGACCTACTGACACAAACCCATGACAGCCTGTTTATAAAGACAGACAGAAAACAAAATACATTGGATGAGATTCTAATCCTGGATTGGAAGTTGGAGGTCTTAATGAGCAAAGTCTAGCTCCCTCACACCCAGCATTCTTCTGTATAGGCGCGCACACCCCATTTACGCACCTTCAATATGTGCGCAACTGCACGTGTACATCATGATCCAAAAACGTCACAGAAAGGGGCAGGGCATGGGCAGAACAAGGTGTTTGCAGGCTTTTTCAGTGGTTTCAAATATATGCTATTTCAATGATGCACGCAGTGCCTCGGAACGTAGCCACCGCGTAAATGGGGGGTTACCTGTATTTAATTGTAACACTGGTTTTTTAGAGCCTGTTTTTAGTTCAGATTGATTCAGATCAACCCAACCCACTCTGTAGTGATTTGTAGCTGCCTTTAGCCAATCTGGATTTGGTAGAAATTGGTCCAATTATGTTTAGGATTCAGCCAGATCGGTTGCACAGAAGTAGCTGAAAGCCCATGAAAGTGCCACTTGGGGGGTGGAGTCAAATGTGCATTTAGGGTTCATGTTTTGTGTAGTTTATTTTACTGTTGCCTTCATGTCAGTATCCTAATTTCATATTGCAGGTTGAAACCTTCACTTCAGTTTGTCTCCTGGAATCAAGAAGGATGGAAAACTGGCCTCTGTTCAGTACCACCTGTGGGTCATTCCCACTCATTGTTGGCGCTAGCAAATAACACTTGTGTGAAATCTACTTTTGTAGAGCTCAAGGAGAGATTCACAAGGCTGTACAAGAAAAAGGTATGCCACATAATGAGAAGTAATATTGTCATTATAAGTAGTTCAGTTGTACTTATATTACAAGTGGTATGTGGAAATATGCTGCACTAATGGTAGCCTCTCCACATGCTTCACTTGGACTTACAAGGGGCTATAATACAGTTTGGAGTTAAATAAATGGTTGGGTGACTGTGGTGCAAATGCACATGGACATGAACTGGAGGAAAAGAGAGCGAAAGTAGGAAGTCAAATCCCTCACATACCCAACTACAGTACACACATGCTGGATAGATTGTGCGTGATATTCTTGTTACTCTTATTGTGGTTAACCCTTAATCCAAAAATTATCACAACAATCTTTACATTAAAGTTATAACCAGTTTTGCACATGGAATTGGAAGAAGACTTGAACTCATTTTGTTCAATGTTCCTGTAAATCATGTGACTAATGTAACATCTATTATTGCAGGCGCACCTTCACCATTACCTACATATTGATGGGATGGATCAGTCCTATTTCCCTGAAGCGCTATCATCTTTGTCTGATTTAATAGAAGACTATAATCAGCTAGATGCTGCTAACTGTGGACCTGCTATAGATCCACCAAGACTGAAGATAGCAATGTAGCACTTGTTACAGGGGCGGGGTGTGTGTTAAAGTTTAGATCAGCAAATTATTCTCATGCAATCAAGTTAAAAATAACCTGGGACGAACTTACTTTGGCTGGGGTTAGTAAATTTCATTGTCAAAAGATAGTGGAAGTGTTCAGTTTAAGTGACAGTTTCACATATTTGTCATATTGCACAAATGTTGGGTTACGTATCTCAAAAAAGCAGAAGGAATTATAATACTTTCTTATGGTCTACCTCTCTTGATGTAATTTTAACTTAAGCACTATTTTGAAGATACTTTTATATGTAGATTATGAAAACAAACACTTTTAATATAATTTGACCATATCGGATTTTGTCATAAATGAATTTTATTTACAAGATATTTACATAATAAAATGTATAATTTCATAAAATTTGATCTCGTCCTTGTGAATCCTTGTCTACTACATTCCCCAAACTGTTATACATCTGGTTATCAACTAGTCTAGAGCACCAACTGCAGTTTAACAACATAACATTACTAGCTCTAAACAGCAATACAAGACCCGATATATCTACTACTGTAAACTCAGTACAGTGGTGCCTCGCAAGACGAAATTAATCCGTTCCATGAGGCTCTTCGTATAGCGGTTTTTTCGTCTTGCGAAGCAAGCCCATTGACAGCTTAGCGGATTAGCGCTATTAGCGGTTTAGCGGCTTTTAGCGATCAGCTGTTAAGCGGCTTATCAGTGGATCAGCTGATAAGCGGCTTAGCGGCTTGGGGGGGGAAAGGGGGGAAAACCCGCAGGAACTCGCAAGACATTTTCGTCTTGCGAAGCAAGCCCATAGGGAAATTCGTTTTGCGAAGCGCCTCCAAAACGGAAAACCCTTTCGTCTAGCGGGTTTTCCGTCTTGCGAGGCGTTCGTCTTGCGGGGCACCAATGTACATACTTCTGAACCTTATGTTGTAGAAAAAATTATGTTATAGAGATTTTCCATGCAAGCACGTTAACTTTAAATAACGCAGTTATCCGTGAAATGGCATACAGGAAGGTTCTATCCTCCAGTTCACAAGGTGAGCATTTACATTCTTACTGATTTGCAGGCTCTGATACAATATTTTTAAGAGGTGTACAGAAATGCTGCTAAATTGCTTGGCTGCTTTGTTTTGTTTTTGTGGAAGAGAAAAGGAAAATACTAACCTGGGAGATCAATATCAAAGACTGTTCCATATAAAATTGCCTGTCTAGAAAACTATGATTTGGTTCCAGTAAACATAAAGGTGTTTCACTATGCTATCGATCATCAAGAAATATGTAATTTGATACATACAATCATGCTTTATAGATCTCATAAATAATCATAAATAAATGCCCAAATCCTTGTTTTGTGTTGACTCCCTCAGTCACCCTGATCTATCTGAGGAGATGCATGTGTTGAAGTTTATGTACCCATCACTAGCTGGTTTGGGTGACAAATTGCACCCCACCACCTTTTCACAAAGGTGCAGTACAATCCTATATGTTTCTATTCAGATGTAAACTCCATTGAGTTCTTCTTAATCACAAGTTAACACTATGCACATGCATGCAATCTATTTGGATAAATGATTTTATGGGTTTTGAATTCTTATTTTTACATGCAGTCTGATACTGTTCACTTTACAGCTTTGAAATATTGCTTATGCGCAAATTTAGAGAAAAGTGAAGGGGTGTGCACACAATGCCCATACATTGCACACTCATTCAATCCCTAATCATACCTGCATTGAACAGGGAAGAGTTTCAGGGAGCTTCCACTCATGTTCAGCTGAACATCTCATGCAGGCTTTATGAGGTCCCTTGCAGACCTGTTCACTGTGGAGATGATCAGGGATTGAGCACTTGGATGTTGGGATGCAGCTTGTGTACGTGCATCTTTGGGCAAACCTCCATATGAATCAGTTGTGTATAGGTAACTAATTTGATTCGATTTTTATGCATGAAAACCTACTTTTCTATGGGATTGGTATACCCCTTCCGCATAAATTATCTAAGTATTGCATTTTAAAATATTTAAGAAAATGCTTTGTAGCTACAGTATTTAACTGAATTTAAATAGCCACACTTTCTGCTTTTCAAAATAAAACACATTAGGGGCAAGCTCTGTCTTGGATGAAAGGATTGTTGTGTGAATTCATTTAAAACCTATAATTTCAAACACAGCTACCTGTCAGTGGTGATGCATGAGCAACTTTTCATGGGAACATTTGACCATTTTCTTTCCTGTGTTGCCACTTACATTGCCACTTACAAGAGTTTGAGTTCAGAAAATATGTTTCCTGGATCATTGCATGTCTTCTGACAAACACAAGATGTAATCCACATCAACTTCCACTTAAAGGAGCCTTCCTTTGGACAGTCAAACTGCACTGTAATCATTACAGATTTGTTGGGTATGCAACATCTCTTGTCCAGGCAGATTCCACAAAAGGTTGGTCTATATCTTTGTGTACTTGTGCATCCAGAAAATACTAGTTTCTCTGCCTTGGCAAGCTGGAATGTAGGTCGGCATGTTTTTCCTTTAGGTATCTTGAAATATAAATAAAAGTAAAATCTTGCTATTATGTTCAAAGTGAAGTTTATTACATGCATATTGAAGTAGCAGTGTTGAGGCCATGTTTTTAGCCACTTACAGTGCATGCAAATTTAAAATATAAGTTTAGCATTGCTTGTTTTTTGTGCAGTGCTGATAACTTAGTTCTACACAGTTAACTCCTGCAGGTTCGCTATCCTGGCACCTTCAAGACCACTATATGAGCGGGAAATTTAATCAGTGACCTCTGAGAGTCATCCCAGCACTTTACCACCTGACTTTCTGGACACCTGATTTGGGCTAATATAAATGTGACAACTGGGGGATGCAGTCAGCAAGCACCAGTGCTGATAGACATGGATTATACACTGCACTACAGTATATATTTAAAGCAGCATGATTCCACTTTAAATAGCCATGGCTTTCCCCCAAAGAAATCCTAGGTTCTGTAGTTTGTTCAGGGTTCTAAGAGTTCCTAGGGACCTCAAGCAGCTGCAATTCGCAGTGTCTGCTGGGAAGAGATTTGACTGTTAAATAACTCTTGGAATTGTAGCACTATGGGGAATAGGGAGTCTATTAACCACTCCCAGTACCCTGAATATACTACAGTTCCCAGGATTAACTGGAGGAAAGCAATATTTTAAATGGTATAATACTGCTTTAAATGAATAGGGTAGATGGGACCTGAAAGAATCTCCTTTGAACACCAGTAGTGCAAAGAAGGGCCCAATAATTCTCTATTGGTAGTTACGTGCCATATGAGCAATGTAGAAAACATACCACAAGTTTCTATGAGATGATCTTTTATTCCTGTCTCCCTAATTTTCAAATCCACAATTGAACAGCAAGACCATAACTTCTCTCCCCACCAGCCCCATGGTTATTTAAAAAATCATACATCTAGCAGTTAATACTTTCAGCCTAAAGAGGAAATTGTGTTCTGAAATGTGGTTTACCTTTATGCTCTTTGGAAATTTTGCTTGGCATGGTTGAATGTAGCATAGTCTCTTTTCCTTCCTTATTTCACATTTACTGTTTTCATTGGTCACTCTGTCAGATATTCCCATGCCACAGGTTCGGGAACAAGGTGTCCAAGGAGTTGCTTGAACCAGGCATTTCTTCTTTAAAACAAGTGGCACACTTCTGAAAGCTAGAAGACAGAATTATATTACATCTTGAGCCAAATATTTTTAAGCCATTTAATTCAGATCAGTTCTACTAAGGCAACCCAAAAATAGCATGGAACATGAGAATTAAGCATGCCAGGTTGCCAGGATCACCTTTTGGATTTTACTTGCTTAAATTACAGAAATTAGGTTTAGATTTTAAGAAATAGCTGCCACAAGTTCAATTAACTTTTATAGGAATTTAGCACCTCAGTCTCCAAAGATTTGATTTTATATCTTGGTAATGCTGCTTGTTTGTTTCTTAATGCAATGACTCTCAAGTCTGCCCTAGAAAGCAAGACATTTTCCTGAAAGAGTTCTTACAAAATAGACTGGCTATGTGAAATACCTGTGTTAAAGTGGATATGGGGCACCTAGGCAAGGCTTTATCAACATACATATGCTGAAAGTTCTGTATCAATTTAGTTTTCTTTAAGAGGATTGGGGTTGAGGGCTTTTATCCCTACATTCCAAAGAGTCGGAGCATTAATAGCTATATATCTTAAACCTGCTCTTTACAATCTCCACATAGCAAATCCTGATGATGGGAGTTCTACAGGATGACTGACCAGATTTGAAATGTGCACAGTTTAAGAGGACAGAGCAGATATATGAGGGTACCTGGGAAGTAAGCAGCAGCAGCTTAAAAATCACAGCGCAGGAAGCAAATTTAAAAGCCTGGCACAGATCTGAAATAAATAAAGCAAGGTTACAAAGCTGTGGGTTTATATATATATATTTGTTGTACATAAAATAATTTCATTGCTTTTACAACAGGGATTTGTTAACTAGGGCAGTGCACGCAGAAAGAAGGAAAGATAGTAAAATATTAAAATTAAGCTTGTTCGGCAAGATACGGAAGGAAAAAACCCTTAGTTTTCAAAATTAATTGTGAGAGCATGCAAACCATGCATTAATAGTGTATAAATCATAAGCTGCTTGGATTGTTTTGGAGGTTCTCAGCATTTTCATAGAAGTAAGATTGCAACTGTTTGTTTTGTCTAATCTGCCTTTTTCAACTTTTCTCTAGTTGCTGCCTAGTCTTGCCCTAATATTTTGCAAGCAACATTACAGGGCATGTTCTACATCCAATGAGTGTTGCTATCTTCTGAAAAGCTTTTCTATGTTACACAAGTCATTTTGTTTTGGACCCCTAGGTTGGCTGGTGTACTTCTGACTATATTGATAATGTAGCTGAAAAATCTGGAAGGCCTATAAGCATTTAAAACAAAGGGAGAAATCCCATCCTTATCGCAGGAGTGGGGAACTTGCATTCTGGGTCCTGCATGTGGCCCTCGGTGTAACTTCATGTGGTTGGGGTGATAAGAGGGAAGAATGGAGTCAAACAAATGGAGTCATGGAAGGAGGTGGGGGGACAGTCTTCCCAAAGCAAGCTGTTCCCATTCTTTCTGGCAGCTTGTGGGGTGGAGAGGGGAGAGAGAGAAAGGGGCATAAAGAGAGAAAAAGGAATGGCAGAACTAAAGTTGTGGCTCTGGCACAGAGCCCCCAAAACATTACCTCTGAGGCTCTTGACACAAAGAAGGTTTCCCAATCCTGTCCCGGAACCTAACAGTGACCTACAAGAAGAGACAAGCACCCACTCTACCCCAATCTAACAATTATAAATTCAATTATAAAGCTGCCCTACAAGTACCAGAAGCTTCTGTTACCTATTTAAAAAAGGGAAATGCAAATAACTTTATCTGCCTCAAATAATAAGGAAACACCTCTTTTAAAAAATAAATCTGTCATGAAGAAGATATCAGTCTAGCCTTGCCTACCTGACATTAATCTGTAACTGGTTGACTGCTGCTCCTGCTGTCCTGAAACACATTTGGATTGTCCAGATTTCTTTCTGCTCTTCGGTGCTGCACATTCATTAGGTGCTGGCTTTGAGATGAAGACAGGTGTACATCCAATTGCACCGTTCACACACAGACATTTGTAAAGAGGTGTGGGCTGGAAGTCGTGGCCATTGACATAGTGCACCCCATTGAGCTCACAACCTACTGCTATCATATCTGGGAATAGTGAAGGAAAAAAACCAAGTAAACCTATGTGGATCCCTGCAAGAGGTCTGTCCTAGACAAACAGAAAGTAAGATTTCCTAGGCGACATTTGTTAATAACAGTAGAGTTTAGCTTTTATGGGTCCTTTGGAGTATTCAAATAACTACATATACTTATTTTGCATATATAAATTGACTGACTATTAAAAATCCACAATTCAGACTGCTTAAGATTTTGCACCTACTGTAGTATAGCCATTGACTATGACAGCAGGATATAATATCACAGTTGCTACAACCATTATTTTATTTGCTGTTTCCCAAAAAATCTTCAATAAAAGGGCAACGGCACAAGATTCCTTTCCAAAGCTCTCTGTGGGTGCCTGAGTTCCTAACGGTTAGCAGAGTCCAATCTAGAGATAAAGGTAAAGGTAAAGATACCCCTGCCCGTACGGGCCAGTCTTGACAGACTCTGGGGTTGTGCGCCCATCTCACTCAAGAGGCCAGGGGCCAGCGCTGTCCGGAGACACTTCCGGGTCACGTGGCCAGCGTGACAAAGCTGCATCTGGCGAGCCAGAGCCGCACACGGAAACGCCGTTTACCTTCCCGCTGGTAAGCGGTCCCTATTTATCTACTTGCACCCGGAGGTGCTTTCGAACTGCTAGGTTGGCAGGCGCTGGGACCGAGCAGCGGGAGCGCACCCCGCCGCAGGGATTCGAACCGCCGACCTTTCGATCGGCAAGTCCTAGGCGCTGAGGCTTTAACCCACAGCGCCACCTGCGTCCTCCAATCTAGAGATATAATTTCCAAATTGTTAAACACCAGCAAGAATAGATTTCTTAAAAATTTAAGGCCCATTGACATCAAGAAAATACATTTTTAATTATCATTTAGGGTTGCATCTCCTTTGAAAGAAAATGGGTGTGAAACTGAAGAAAGCAATGGAAGTCATGGGGTTACATTTTATTCCCTATTCCCATACTATACACGTGATAGAAAATAGAAAAAAACGAGGGACTTACATGCACACACTCCATTTTCATACCTAGGCTTATCTGCAGAGTAGTCGCAGTATAGCCCCTTGTGGGGGTCACAGACCTCAGCTTCATTACATGTTTCCCCTGACTGCTTGGCACACATCCTGCAGCATCCGCAGCCATCCTTCACCAGGCTCACCCCGGGGCTGCAGGTTGGTACCACCGGGCATCTGCAGGGCCAGTGACATAGCTCTCTGCGTTGATGAACCTCTGCAGATTTTTCTCCAGACTTTCCTTGCTTCTGCCTGTTGGTTTGCACCCTGCAAGAAAGCTTTCATATAGGTGGACTTACCTGAGAGCTGGAAAACGTCCAACAAAAATGGCAAATGTGTGTGTATACACACAAACACACTGCTGTTATTTATATTTATTTCCCCTTTGCACAAGAGATTGTGGTAAGCTACAATTATATACAATACAACAACAAAATATTTTCCCTTGTAAAGAAAATATTGTTTAACTCTGTCCTAATTGGTACTGTATAATGCAGTGCTTTTTTCTGGGGGGATGCAGGGGATGCATACCCTTAAACATTTTGTGAATCTTTGTATTTTGGGCCATTTACTGTATTTATTTCCCCGATTTGAACTATAAAAGGGTGATTTTCTTGAGTCAAAATGAGAGTACCCCTAAACATTTTAAAAGAAAATTCTATAACGCATTTGTCTGTTGGATCTAACGCCCGGCCAGGAGGATTCCCAGCCTCCCAGACACACAGGGGAATGTATTCAGTCTGGTCAGGTATGACTGCTTCCCTTTGTACAGCAGTCTACATTCTAGCTAGGCAAAAGTCAGAGGTATCTACATACACACCATGTACACATGCGCACACACACATCTCCATCGAGTCAAGTAAATGGCACTGTACCCAGATGGTACAGTGACACAGAAACTATACAACTATAAATATCCTCAGGGCTATGGGGCAATCTTAGTATCCTTACAACAACAGCTTTCGATGTGGGGCTTGGCTAACAGTATTTAGCCAGCTTCCTGCTTCAATTGCCAGGTGTAGTTTAGGACCAACTAAACCTGAAACTGTTCACACAGTTAGCAATTGTAGATCACATCTTAAAAGTGAACAACAAGCATTGGAAGGCCCTGATTTGGATCAAGACCCTGGCATGGGGGTAGGGGGCTTTAACCCTTTGTTTGTGTGTCCCCACCATGGTCCTAATCTAAGGTTACCAGATGTCCCTGTTTCCTGTGGACAGTCCCCGGATTTACAAATCAGTTCCCTGACAAAATCCATCTATTTAGTAGGAAGTTGAAAAGTATCCCCAGATTCATTGAAAAAAAAACTGGTAACCTTATCCTAATCCAGCCCAGGGACCCTGAGCTTGCTATTAGCATTGGGGAGAGGAGGCTGGAAATGGTGTTCAGAACCTTTCTTTCCTTTCCTGTGCAAACGTTCACAGGTGCAGCACCATGTCACTAACCGATGACACTATTTGTGTACTTTACGTTACTCAGGAGCTTGAGCAACTTACTTGGGATATGCTATTCTGGAGGCGCAAGGGAGCATCTGTAAATTCTTGCGTCCAATGGCAGTGCATACAGCACACAAGTCAAATATTTGAGAACTGGGCAGTGGGAACATAGCTGGAAGAGCCTCAATAATATCCAGTGAGAGGAAAGAAAATGAAGGCCTGCCAGCAAAGGATTTCTTTTAAAAACAGCACATGCGTACATGCATATTCAGCAGATTGGCACTCCTACAAAACAAGCTGCAGGAATCTTTCAGGAGACCATGCTCCATACACAGAAATATTAGTTTTCCCCACTCTACTCCCCAAAATGCAAACTTCTGTAATCTTTAGAAAAACTAGTTCTGCTCTACTCTAAAATTATCTGTTAATCATCCTGGAAAAAGTGTACAGCTAATATTGAACAGTTTTGCTATCCTCATTTCACTGATTACTTATAACCTGCCTTTCCTTCCCAAGAGAATCCCAAAGCAGCTAACATAAACATAAAAGCAATTAATGCAAAATATCAGAATGATAATCAACATTACAACAGAGTATATCAAAAGACAAGGCAAGTTTTTTTTAAATCCCCCTTTTCAGTATCAAGTTGATTTCCACAGTTTTATCTTTCTTTCTATCCATAAAGCCTTTTAGGACCGATTAACCATTTCCCACCAAGTAAAAACTGTGGAGTGCAGAACTGAAAATTGTGTAGCAATTTCTTGCAGCAAAGGTACTATTGAACAAAATACTTGTGATAGGAATCAATAGTAACCTTGCAATGTTATTTTTTTTAACTAGGTGGGAAGGAGATAATCAGTCCTAAAAGACTTTATGGCTATGGAAATAAGTAGATACAGAAACGGGGATGGGGAAGAAACTGTGTACTCTACAAATCCCATTTCCATGTAATTTGGGTCATTTGTATTGGTCGATGAAAAATGACTAGATTTAGTTAATAAAATTAAAGCAGTTTTCTAAAAGCAAATTTATTTGTAACTCAAGCAGATTGTACCATGAAAGACAACAGGGACCTAAACAGGGGGGATATGCTTGCTTTAAACATAGTAGCAGAAAATAATTTATAAAAATTTCTAGAGACTCCCAAAAAAACACTCTAAGTATTTTATAAAAACATCATAATTTCATAATAACCTAATCAAGTGACTTGTGTTAGAATTGCAAATTATGTAAAAAGAAAAAAGAATCACACACAAGTAGGAACAACTCAATATTATGCACAAACAATTTATTCCCTTACGTTAATTTCACTTGCTTAGAAAGCAAAACCAAAGTTTCAGCCTTTGTTCTGGAGAGGATTTTTTTCTAGAAAACTTACCTGTTGAGCATAAGTGATTATAAGGATGGTGGAGATGAGGAGCCACTGCATGTTCCTGTGAAGGCAGAAATGAAAAACAGAGAGAGTGAACAGGCTGAGCTGTGTCAGAGCCAACACCATGCACAAAGTCTCCTCTGTCTCTCCTCTGCAAACCTTCTCTCCTCAGCACACTCACAAAGACACACATATTCATGTTTGGAATCCCTCACAAAAAACTAGCTTCATCCTGAATCTTTCAAATAACTCTTTTTCCTGAGGCTTATTCTCCAAATTAGGCTAGTTGTGCCTGCTCATTACTTTTAGGAATATATTATAAAATATTTCCCCTTATTTCAGAGCATTATTTTTTAATGCAAAGCATGAGATTGTTCCCTGGCTTCTTCTTTTTTTTCAAATTTCAATCTAGCAAATCATGAGGCACTGCTCAGGGGTAGGTTGTGTCTGTCTGAAGATGTAAGAGATGTGGGGGTGTCTATACTGGGTATGGCAGCTTTGAGATCAGGATTAAAGCTAGGGAACAAGTAGACTGGTAGGATGAGGATTGTCTACAAACCATAGAATCATAGAATTGTAGAGCTGGAAGGGACCCCATGGATTGTCTAGTCTAGTCCAACTCCCTGCAATATAGGAATCTCAACTAGATCATACATGGCAGATAGCCATTCAACCTTTGCTTAAAAATCTCCAAGGAAAGAGAATCCACCACCTCTTGTGGGAGTCTGTCGAACAGCTCTTACTGTCTGACGATTCTTCCTGAAGTTTAGCTGGAATCTCATTTCTTGTAACTTGAAGCCACTGGAGGAGAAAACAAGATGGAATTGGAACATTTGGTTGAAATGGCTGTCACTGATATGAAAATACCAAAGAACTTTTGGGAGATATTTGGGAAGTTATTAATTTAGGGGGCAGGGCGATAGAGGTTGGAAGGAGAGTGAAGAGGAGCCCAAATCACAAATAATTGTTTGCACTGATAAGTTGTGGAATATTTTGATCAAGAACCCCTAATAGCACACTCTGTGACTGGACTGAACGAGGCCTAAAACAGCTCCCTTTGCTAATTTTAGCTCTGTTACAGACTTCAGGAAAGCAGCTGCTTAAGGAAGGCTTGTGAAAGATGATTCAGACACCCCTATTTAAAGGTGTCAGTGCAGCAAAATGTTTGTCAACAAATGTCAGAAAAAACAAAGCACTTTCATAGATTCCTCCCTCCTCTCTCCTTCCAGTGTACCCCCCAGAGAGTCATTTCTGCTCTTCAAAACATAGCCAAGAGTTTCCTCAGGCTAATCTCTTTCCCAAGAGCTTAAAGCTGAACTGAACCATAAAGTGCCCTGCAGGCTTCTGCTTCCAGTGTTCTCCCCAGCAGCTACATTGGCTCATTGCTCTCTAGCTGAAGCAAGCTGCTGATTGCTACATTTAAGATGCCCTAAATTAGCTGGAGTTGGCTGCCTCAAGATGGAGGAGTTCCAGTTGACAACAGAGTGGTAGCTGACTGTTTAGGGGCACAAAATTCTCATCACTTCAATATTATTAAGGGCTCATCGACAAGGGAGTTCAATGTGGATTTGAAGCTGTTTATGCCTCTCTTTGTGTCACCCACATAGTATCATCCTTACCTACCTGGCAGCCTGCACTTTCCCTCCATTAAATTTGGATTTTCCTGATCCAGGGATAATCCAGCAAGGAAGTATATCCAATGTAAAATTACATTAGCCACGTGTGGATGCTCTTAAATACCGTTATTGTGTGGGTGTGTTGACATTTTTGGGGTGCTATCACCACACACCGTACACCCATTTTATTCCATCTGTCCAACGGAAACAATGCTGTGAAAAAATATAAACAGATTTATTTATTTTTTGCAGAATTGTTTTAGCACAAAACAGCTGCATTAAGAGCCACACAGGCATAGAGTATGCTTGAATGGGAGGGAAAGAGACATCTTCCTGGCAATGATTATTTAGCTTAAAGAGATGTGACCAATTTTCAGTTACTCAGATCTGCAAATTGCCAAAACAAAGCAGGGCCACAAACAATTTAAAAATTAAAAGTGTGCACAGATAGATAAACAGGCTTCATGTGAACTCAGAGAGTCAGGAAGTACTGAGCAGCAAGGAAAACACACAGTGCAAGAATCACCCACTAATGTGAACAGGAAGCAATGAGATAGACTTCAGAGGCATAAAACTGAAGGTGCTCACGTATAGATGGTGCAGCATAAATGTACATGTGTACACAGTGCATGGATACAACATAGGAGAGCTGAGACAGGTCTAATTTGTTCAAGAGCATTACTGCAACCAACCTTCCTCCAAACAAAGCTGTCCCTTCTTGATGACATCATCTGAAGCCATTGAAGTTTAACTCTTTCTACTATAACAGCCACAACAAAAAGATATCAAAACCATATAACTATTTTCTTTAGAAGGTGACGAGGTTTGTCTTTGCTCCTGTGAGAAAGCAATGAAAATACAAAACCTTAACAGGAGAATAGTTACAGGAGAAACTCAGTCAGATGGGTGGGATATAAATAATATATTATTATTATTATTATTATCATCATCATCATCATCACCATCACCATCATCATCATCATTATTATTGGAATAAGTGTGCCCATCACACTTAACAAGAGCAGCAAATTCCAATAGCTGAAACAAGTAGCCTGGTATTGGACAGTATCATCAGGACTACATCAGACAACTTGTAATTATCAAAGACAATCTTTGCTGTCCCTGGTTACAAACTCTACCTGCTGATGGCATAAGGCAGTGGAGATTCTAGCTCCCAGAGCTTTAGCACCTCATCAATTGCTATATTGTGATGTGCACACAAAGACACTTAATATCTTTAATAAAAATACATTAAAAAATATAAAAAATAACCACATCCTTCGTTTTTAACCAAACTGGTGTCAAGGACTTGAATACAACTCTTATATGAGGTGTGTGCTCTGTGAAAGTCTACAAAAAAAAAGAAAGAAATAGGCTTGAATCTCTTTTTGCTTCAGTTTTCCAAAGATGTACATCCGTTTACTACTATGATAGGAATGCTATTCATTTTTTAACTCATCTGAGTGAATGGATAATCAAGTTCTCTGTTTCCATGGAAATGCCAGCTGGAAGCTGAACATAAAAGCATTCCCTTAGTTTCATCTGTTGAAATGGGAGGGGCTGGGGGGCCAGGCTTAACCATTCATATTGGACATAGGGTTACTGCCTGTGGGTTATCCTTTGAAAAATTCCCTGGATGTAGAAAGCTGTTGAAGTTATGAGACAAAATCCCAAACCTGCCGCAACTCTTGCCCAAGCCGAATTGGCTAATGAGATTATGGAGGCACTTGGGGATGTAAGGGGTATTTTTGCCTGGCCTTTAGATTTTAAAAGATGGCTTACAAAACAAACGTCACATAAAATTTTGATCTGTGCGTTCTCTTTCTACTACCAATGGAAAGGAGGGTGCAAATGGCAGTTGGTCCCAGGAAGGTCAGTGGAGTGGGGGTCTTGCTTAGGGTTAACAGACAGTCCCCAGATTCACCATTCTGTCCCTGGACAAAATCTGTCCCCGGAACGTCCCCGGAGTTTAATTAATGTCCCCGGATTTATGCCTGGGGACTTCTGGTGAGGCAACATGGTAGGCGCCATGGCAGCAAGCAGCACCGGAGGTCCCGGCCACATCAAAGTTTCATCCAGTCCACTGACTGGGGGGGGGGGCTATTTAAACCGAGGCGCAAGCCAGAGAGCTTCTTTCTGGCTCGCTTCCTCGATCAATGCTCGCCCTGAACTTGCACAGAGCTGCCAGCAGATTTCCACAGGAGCTCTGCAAAGACCAATATATTTGTCATGGATAGAGCAAAAAGTAAATGGATAAAATGACTGCAAAAAGATGCAATAAGGGGTGGAAAGGAATGCAAGAATGTAGACCTACTTTGGATCAATGACAATGGACATAGGTTAGCCCTACCTTGGACCAATGACAATGGACACAGGTTAGCAGGGCACGTGTAATTGTGGCCAACTATCTCTATACAAGTATTGTCACAGTTGGATTATTAAAAGACATTTTTAGTCACAGAGACCGCTTGAGCCTCTAATGACAATGTCGGATCAATAAGCAACCCACATAGCAATCTTTATTCTTTAGGGATGGGTGCAACTCCTTACAGAATGGGTTGAGCACCACTCATCCAAGTAAATGAATTACCTACCAACAGTACAGCTGTCTTGTCTGGATTGAACCTCTATTCACCTCATCCAGCCCATTAGCTCTTTTTGTCTTACCTTTTGTCTCTCTGCATCAATTTGTGAACTGTAAACAATGCTCTCAGTTGCAGGGTTTCTAAAATTTCAATATTGTTGCTCTTTTGTATATTAAAGAAAACAAAAGAGAAAATGCTCAATAAAAGAAACTTTTTTTTTTAAAGAATTTTAAGGTTTTGCAGTGTTGTGGCTTTTCTTAAATGAAGCCATACAACACTTCTGCTTCTGAAAGACATCTTGGTGTAAATTGGCTGAATAGCAGTTTCAAAGCTTTTCTGGCTACAACTAAACTGCTGTTTTGGGGCTGGGTTAAAATTTGCATCATAATGTCAGAACGAAATTATGCAAAAGGATGGCAGTGTGACTGCCAAAACCATAATAATATATTATTAAGTGGGATGGGAAATCTATAAAAGAGAGTTTCAAGTGAAAGATAGCTGACATGCAAAATCACATTCAGGGTAATTTAAAAGGCATCATGGTTGGTCTTGGAGTTCATATCAGAGATTCTGTTATTAATTGAGAACCAAAAAGGCTAACAGCAAAATGTTTCAATAGACATTTCTGGTTCAAAAATGCCTCATTCCTAGCATATCTATTCCCATGAGTTTTGCAGCAAGGGAGGCCATATCCTGTGAATAAATGCATGACATCATGATGTATCCATGGTGACAAATCATTGGCATAAACATGAAGTTTTATGATTTCACAGTTGGATTAAAGGAGAAAAAAAGAAAATTAGTGTAGAGCACAAGGAAGGCTTTTACTTCAACACCACTTAAGGGAATACAGAACACAGCAAAGAGAGAAAATTGCTTTCCATTTAAATGTTCTTTTCTAGTTTGCCCTACAGTGAAAGACCCTTTTTAAGACATATAATTTGGGTAATGATGCCTATCCATTTTGAATATGCAGAATAATAATGATGAAGCTAATCTAGTGTTGGAGGAAAAATTACAGCACTAATACTAGATGCTTTCTAGCAAGACATTGTTGGCATTTGAAAATACATTAACATTTCTGGTGTCCTAAATGTGTAAAATCCAGACTTTTGGGGGGGTGGGATGGAGATTTGCTAGGTGTTCTTTGTTCTGGGTTTTGTTTGGGGTTTAATTTGTTTTCTTCATCCCTGTAAAAACTAAGAATGCACAGTTAAGCTGCACTCAAGACTTTCAGCTTTTGCATGAAACAAAATTCTCCATCATTTTAGAATGCCATAGCATACACACTGCAAACTATACACTAGAGGTCACTATTATGATAACATAAAAATCTAGATGTTAAAATAAGCTAGAAGCCATTCATCATCTCAAAACGGTAATAGAAAATGAAACACCTGAACAAAAGTTAATTACAAATAAAATAATTTTGATTCATCCACTCAATAAAATCTAGCAGTGGCGTATTCGGTTATTGCATCTATAATTTTAAATGCTTCTTTGTACTATACAGAAAAAAGACAGTCCAAGAAAATAGCCTTTCTTCTCTAGCATTTTCAAAAGGTTCTCTGGTTTAGCATGGATTAAGCCAACTTGGATTGCATTCTGGTATGCTAAACACTAGGGAACTGTTCAACAGTGGCCTACAGAAAATTGATTTAGTCATAGAAGTGCCAAGTGGCACAGAATCATTTGTGTATCAGCTGTATCATCTTATATGTGGCTTAACTGCATGTGTATAAAAGCACCTTGATAAACATGGAGAAGGACCTTAGCTCAGTGGCAGAACAAATGCTTTTCATGAAGAAGGTCCCACGTTTATTCCCTGGTATCTGAAGTTGGAAGGGTTGGGAAAGCCTTCTGCAATCCTGGAGAGCCACTGCCTGTCAGTGTAGATTGCATTGAGCTAGCTAGACCAAAGATCTGATTTGGTACAAGGCAGCTTCCAATAATAATAATAATAATAATAATAATAATAATAATAATAATAATAATAACAATAATATAGTAATAATAAATTATTATTTATATCACACTCATCTGGTTGGGTTTCCCGAGCCACTCTGGGCGGCTCCCAACATCAAACATTGAAAACTTCCCTAAACAGAGCTGCTTTCAGATGTCTTCTAAAAGTCAGATAGTTGTTTATTTCCTTGACATCTGATGGGAGGGCGTTCCACAGGGTGGGCGCCACTACCAAGAAGGCCCTCTGCAAGGTTCCCTGTAACCTCACTTATCGCAGGGAAGGAACCGCCAGAAGGCCCTTGAAGCTGGACCTCCATGTCCAGGCTGAACGATGGGGTGGAGATGCTCCTTTAGGTATACTGGGCCGAGGCTGTTTAGGGCTTTAAAGGTCAGCACCAACACTTTGAATTGTGCTCAGAAAAGTACTGGGAGCCAATGTAGGTCTTTCAGGACTGGTGTTATATGGTCTTGATGGCCACTCCCAGTCACCAGTCTAGCTGCTGCATTCTAGATTATTGTAGTTTCCGGGTCATCTTCAAAGGTAGCCCTATGCAGAGTGCATTGCTGTAGTCCAAGCTGAAATGGTTTCCTTTAAATATATGCTTCCATAACTCACAAAACTGAATTCTTGAGCAAGAACTCCTGTGACAATTTTTTGAGGTTGTCTATTTAGGAGAACATAAGGAACTGGTGGCTTGCCCATTTTTAATTTATGTTAGTTCTAGTGGGGGAGTGCCTCACACTGCCCTGGTATTTTTAAAAACCAAAAGACATTGTGATATTTAAATGGATAGTACAATTTGTGAATTTGAACCTGTCACGCAAAAAAATCAAGTGAAGTCAATCCAAAGTGACCTTTTGGCCCACCATCTTGATTCAAAATTGTGCCTGGCATCCAAACATCAAGGAAGACTTTTGCTGCCACCTCGGGAACCACTGTACCAAGTTTAGCAACAATATATTGAGAGACAGCTAAACCTATGCAAAAAAAAAAAAAAAAAAAATTGGCAACATCATGCCAAGGTCATATTCTGGTCTGCCATCTTGAGTCAAAATGGCTCCCAGCATCCAAATGGTGACGAAGTCCACCACTCACCTCTCAGGAACTTTCATGCCATGTTTGGTGACAATATATCAAGACACAACTGAACCTATGCAAAAAAACAAGTGAAGCCATGACAAAGTCATGTTTTGGTTTGCTAACTGGATTCAAAGTGGCAGCTGGCATCCCAACGGTGACAAAGTCTGCCACCTACACCTCAGAAACCCTCTTTTCATGTTTGATGAAAATATATTGGGAAGCAGCTGAACCTATGAAAAAAAAAACCCAGTGCAATCATTCCAAAGTCACATTTCAGTCGGCCATTTTGATTAAAAATGGCAGCTGGCATCCAAACAAAGAGCACCGCCCAACCTCAGAAACCCTTGTGCCAAGTTTGGTGACAATATCTTGAGAGGGGCCACATACCACTGGTAGGTAGAGCGACAAATAGAGCTCTAACCTGTGTATGGCAAGCTAGTTCCTGCACACGCTCCTCTCCCACTTCCACCCAAACAATAGGCATTATCTAATTTCTAGCCAACCAAAACCACTCAGGGAGGGTAGGAAGTAGGGCTGATGAGGGGTGTGGCCTGAGGAGAGGGCTATGATTCAGAAGGATGTGTGACCTTGGGCCAGATAGTCCCAAGGGCCAGACAGAGTCCTGGAGCACTGCATTTGGCCACTGGGTTCCCCAGCCCTGCTGGATATGAGTCTTAAAAGGCAAGTGATTTCAAAGTGTAGCTCTGAGGCTGTGCATAGAAGGCTTTGATGTTCTTTGAGCCAAAGGCTCCCAGGCCCAGATTATTCCTCTTTGCAACAGAAAGAGCCATGGTATATTCACAGAGCGTATGAAAAGCCCTGTCTATGTCAGTTACACTCTGCTCCCACAGCCTTCCCTTCTCTCACTTATTTGGTGATGAAGCGTGGAAAGGCAAGAGTGTCAGCATGAATTTCCCATGGTCCATCTTTGGCAGGATTTTGTCACAATGATAATGTTCACATTTAATGTTCCACCCTGAACAGATCGCTCCTTTCTTTCCTGACTCAGCAGGGTAACCTGTCTAGGGCCTGCTCTCTGATTATTTGGGACATGCTTCCTGTTTTGTTTCCTCTAAAGCTCTGTGGTTCCTGATGTTTTTGCACATCTTCATGTGGCACATCCTGCTCAGGGATTTCTTATCAGTGGTGTTGACAATGTGTTTTGTCAGCTGCTCCTTCTTGCTCTATCTCCAGCTAAAGAGAACGGCTTCTTTGCATTATTGTTATGTGGCATCACTTGTTTCTGCTCTGTGAAATAGACTTTGTCATTCAATTTGGTCTTCTGCCATGTTAAGTGACAGAGTGAAACTGCAGGTGGAAAGTGTGCTTCCCTACACAGCTAACACGGGGGTGGGGCTATCTGAGCTACAAGATGGCCACATGATTCCTCTGCTCTGCATTCCTCCAGAGTGTTTCATAGAACAATCACAGCTCTCTTACATTACCTTTTTTTCATGCTAAAGCTCACAGGGGATGTTACCTGGCATCTTAAGAAACAAGGAAGGTATTTTTACCAAATACTTTAAGCCTTTAGACACGGCCAGCCTAAGCCTTGCAAAACGACCCAACATCAGCAAAATGGTGCCCAGATTGCAGAAGATAGCTAACACAAGAGCATACATATTAGAAAGCTAGGTTGCTTTCTCAAGTGAACAACTGTACACAATAATCATTCTCCCAAAGATCACTTACTCTGTTGATCCTTCTGAGCACCCTAACAGCTAGGCCATAAATTAAACCAGAGGGTAGCTAATATGGCGTCCGTCAGAGGTTTTGGACTACCACTCCCATAATTCCTGGCTCTTGTCCATGTTGACTGGGTCTGGTGGGAGTTGCAGTCCAAAGCATCAGGGGAGCATCATGTTGGCTACATTGCACTCACCAGGCCTTTGTCAAGCATGACTCAAGTGTTCGGTCTTCATGACACAACATCTAACATAGGGGTGGGAAACCTGCAGCCCTCCAGATGTGGTTGGGCTACAGTTCCCATCATCCCTGACTGTTGGCCATGATGGAAGTTGGAATCCAGCAAGGTCCTGCCTCCCTAATCTAAGAGAACTAACCACAGAATGCCCCTCTCCCACTGTGGCAAATGGCATGGAGCCAGACTGGGGGAACTCCCAACATGACGAGTGCTCCAGGGTGATATGGCAGGAAAAAGAGGATTCAGAATGAGAGATAACAAAATATTATATATAGCTAAATTCTTAATTGCCTGCATTAGCTTGGAAAGTTACGTAGAAAAGTTTTCAGAAGACATTTAAAGACTAAAAAAAACATTTAAAGGAGTGTTTCTTTCAGTCTTTAAAAATTGCATATTATAGCATAGGGTTGCAGAAGCTTTGCTTTTTATTTTAAATTGGTTGTGACATATTGAATATTTAAAATGGAAAACATTAAAAACAGATTTTAATTTTTTTTTAATGACTAGCCACAGTGCAGAACAAATACACTGTTACTGCAGTTCCTGATGAACGCCGACAATAGCCTTGGGAGCCAGCAAGCTGCCCTATAATAGGCTACATTTTTTACATTGTTTACATTGTTTAAAAGCTGAAGCACAAAAGGAGAATCAATAAGAGATGAATGCAAGTTCCTTCACCCACACGGCTAATTGAAATACAGTTTTATGAGAAATGATGAATACAGGACATTATAGTGTATTGTGGTAAAAAAAATAAAAATACTGTCTTCACACAGTCTTAAATATGCATGCAGATGAAATATTTCCATAATTCTGTTATATATAGTGATGCAGCTTAGTATTTTTAGCCACTAGGGCTTAAATCTTGTGTAAAGGCTGCTTTACACTCCGATTAATTTCATCCTAACTGGGCAAGATTGCTGCTTTATTTCTTATTGCCAGAAGTTAAGGATTACCCTATGTCTGACAGTGCCCAGAATCAGTCGTGACTAATGTAGGTCTTTCTAAACATTATTTAATAAACATTCTAGCTTATTTTGTGGAATTTATTCATGTCATTTGGCAGTCCTTTTAAATTTCATGGCAATACTAATGCATACCCTTCAAAAAGAAAATAGGGATATTTCTATCTATTTGCAACATCTTTGGCCTTACCTCAAAGAACAAGGTATTTTTGCAGGGCTACAGAAATATTAAAAAATAAGATGTGCACAGATTCAGGCCAAAGCAGGTAAAAGTTCCATCTAATCCATTATACTATTTCTAAGCACTTAGGCAGATGCTTCCAGAATGTTTACAAGCAGGGCATGGGAGCAATCATCCCCTCGTATTGTTTACCCCTCAGCAATTGGTATTCAGGGGTGCAGTGCTTCTGAACATGAATATACCTCATAGCCAATTAGATTCATAGAACAGCAGAGTTGGAAGGGACCCCGAGGAATCCTGCCCACAACTGTCCCTGGGTGGGCTCAAAACAACAACTTTATGGTTAACAGCCATACATACACACTGACCTATTGCACTACTGGGGGACAATGACTTCTGATAGTGTGTGAAGCCATTGTTGACAGGACTGCAGCAGGCGAGAAACAGGCTGAAATTCATGCTCTTCTTCACACGCCATAAAAATTAGAGAGAGAGAGAGAGAGAGAGAGAGAGAGAGAGAAACTGTAAGTAACTTGGGCCTGGGTAATTGTTCAACACCTTCTGCAGTGAAGGAGATAGAATTCTAGGCATAGAATTCCGTTAGCTTGTTTGTCATTTCAGTCCGTGATTCATGGGAACCTTTTCTCTTCTTTGTCCTGTAACTCAGGGGTGGGGAATTTTTCTCACTCTGACAGCAACAGCCACATTCCCTTGTGGACAACCTTTTGAGGGTCACATGTCACTAGTGGGTGGAGCAAGAGCCAAATATTTTCAGCAATAGGCTCATAAGATTATTATTTTCTTGCTTGCCTTATTACCAGCTTACTTTTGCTCCTTGCGTCCTCATAATTTGAACAAGACCAACACTTTCTAAAGGAAGTCTTCTTGCTCATTATGACTTCCTTGCCTCTCTTCATTAATCATGTAGGCATCCTCTTAAACTAGTTTGTGATTCTCTCTGAGCTTATAGTATCATGGTTTTAAATAATTCCCAAGCGCTGGTTTGAGTTTCCTAATTCTTCTGGTTTCAATTTCCCATCATTTTTTCAAAGAAATTTAATCTTCTTTAAAACATAACCACTTTTGTCAGGATGCTGTCAGCAGCTCCCAGCTGGTTGCCCAGGAAAGTGTAAAGACAAGGAAAAGTTTATTATACTTTTTTATTTCAAACTTTACTGAGAGAGGCTGTAAAGAGAGCCTCTTGGATAATGGCGTTGTCCTGAGTGAACCTCCACCCCGCTCATCTCTCCCACTTCCTCATTTGTCATCACCATCACCTCCTCTATGGGTGCTGCTAAGTGCCCTCTGTCTTTCAACTCTTTGCTCTCCTACTTTTAAGGCTTGCCAGGTTCTGGGAGATGGTGGGTCTGGAACGCTTTCTAATGACAACATGTAAGCCAGATGCTGCTCAGGCTCTACCTGCTGCTCCTCTCCCATGATTTCCCAACTTTCCTGCTCATCTGCCTCTGAGCTGTGATCTCCCATACACCACTGTTGTAAATCTATACTGTCTTCCTCTTCCTCCTCCCTGGAAGGATCAGGATGGGGAGGTGGTCTCCACCATTCGTCCTCCTCTGCCTAGTGCCTGACATCTTTAGACTTTCAGGGCAATCTAAAAAATATGTCAGATTTGATGACACTGTGATGCAATTTAACAACACATTCCCAAGTGGTTCAACAACACATACCTCATTCTAGATTCAGAGCCCCAGATCATGGGATACTTTCATTTGATTTTAATATCTAATGAGGATCTGTGGTCTTCTAGATGTACATGGATTCCAACATCCATCAGTCCCAGCCAGTCTGTCCAATAGTCAGGGATGATCAGAGTTGGAGTGCAACCATTCCAACTGAAGGACCACAGGTTCCCCATCCCTTGTCTAAGTCCCAGTTATGTGGCAGCTGCACAGCTCTAATCATTCTGTTGCATCAAGCTATCCAAGTTCTAAAGGCATCCACTGCCACCTGTGAATATGTACGGCCTTTCTTCTGGAATTAGGCTTAAAGCATGTTAGAATTGCTGAGACGCAAATTCACAAAGACACCACCCTTCCTAAGCAACATCTGTCTTCTCCAAGTAGGTCAGTGTGACAGGTTGTTGCATAAATATATATTGCAGACATGTGATGCTGAATAGGGCATTGGAAGTGCAAGTGCAGAGAGTTGCAAGTCCCACTCTGCCTCCTCAGCTGTCCAGTTCACCTCTTCCATATTCTCCTGATTCCCTCAAACATTGGGCTACACAATTTAGAAAATCCGACTTAAATAAAACCAAACAGATTTTTATTCATGAAATAAAGGCAAAGGAAAATATTATGTTTTTCTTATCAAACCTGTTTTCTCAGATCATAGCCAATTAATTCATTTTTGTATTTGTTTATAGATAGATACAGGATAGGATGAAAGCCAATTTAACCACATCTTTAAGTTTTAATTTTTAAAATGTAAGGTTCTGGAAGCTTGTATTTCTCATCATCCAGATCAACTGTAAGGTATAGAAAGAGGGTCCCTGAAACTAGTTATGAGGACTAATGTTCCGATAATGTAAACGCCGTCATTGACCAATCATGTATAATTTGTGGTTGCAATGAGGAAACTTGTTATTGCTCCTTTTTAGAATCACATCTTCCTAAAAATCCTGTTGAAAACATTATTTGTAAAACATCCTCATATTATATATTAAAAACATCCTCATATATGCAGCTATATTTTAAAGAGGGATTTTGTGTTAACTGAGAACACATTGCAAAGCAATTAACAAATTACAAATGCTTTTGAGTGCAAACACCGAGCTGGTTTTAAAATGTACCTGGATAGCATTTAAATTTTCAGTATAGAATCTGTCTTGGGCTAGCCCTAGAAATGTAATTGATGTATTATTATACCACTTTTCCTCTCAAGAGGCAATACACAATGCAGTAAAAATATGACCATATATACTGTGCACTAGTGTTTCTAGAATTAACAGAACAAGAATTCTTGCTTTTGCCTGCAGTGCTGTTATAGTTTAGCATATTAAACAATGCCTCCTATCACACGGACAAATACTGCCGAGAAAATCTTGGATACATTAATTACTTAAGTTTATTAAATTTATATATTGCATCATACCCTCAAAGGGAGTCCTGAAGCAGTTTACAAAACAATAAAACTCAAAGCTATCATATACAATACAGTATAAAGTTAATTAAAACAGCACATATGTAGAAATACTAAGCGTTCAAAGAAATCATCCTACAACATAAATTATCCACCCACATCCAACAGACCAAAACACCAAACAAAACCCCAACCATTAGTGTTGTCCAAATGCCTAGGAGAATAAATGATTTCCACTGAGTACCGAGAAGACAAAGTCAACATCAGGCAAACATCCTTGCAAAGTGGATTCCTTAATAGGTTGCTGCCACAGAGAAAGCCAGTTCTCTCATTGTCACTCTCAGAGGGGGCAGAAAGAAAATGGTCTTGAAAGATCGACCTCAGGGTCCAGGTAGTTTCGTTTGGGGAAAGGAAGTCCTGGATGAATGGAGGTCCTGAGCCATGTAATGTTTTATAGCTCAAAACAACACTTTGAACTTGGCTCAGCAACAAATTAGCAGCCCATGTAGGTGTACCAGAAATGGACTTACATCTTCAGCAGTTTTTACAATGTAGTATGAGAAAAAAGAGCCAGTCACTTGAAGTAAAATATTTATATTTTAGTGTGTAGGTGGACCAGAAGTGGACTTACAGCCTCAGCATACTACAATACATAGTACAATGTAGTATGAGAAAAAAGAGCCAGTCACTCATTGAAAATCATATATTTTAGCATGTATTAAGCTGAGCTGCAAACTGTTTGCTCTGTCTCTGCCATGGAAAGTTTTATTTGCTATTTTTTCTTGTGTTTTGCTGCTTTAATTATTGTATTTTAAAATACTGTATTATGTTTGCTTTTGTTTTGTGAGCTGCCTAGAGAGTTTCATTGATGGGTGGCAATATAAGTTGAACAAACAAAACAGTAAAATATGTATGTTGGCGCTTTAATTTTACCTGCACCTTTCATGCACCTGTCATCCTTGGTCAAATTATTTTCCACATCATGATAGCATCCCATCAGGGCAGAGCATATCTAAAGGAGAAGGAACAGAATCCTGCTTTTCACATTGCAAGTATTTTTCAAGGGAGTAGGACTGCAAAACATTTCCATTGCCAAAAAAAAAAAACACCACACAAAAACACATCACTTATGTGGGAAGGATATACATACCTTCAGGTTACATATGCTTCAGGTTACAGACTCTGCTAACCCAGAAATAATACCTCGGGTTAAGAACTCTGCTTCAGGATGAGAACAGAAATCGTGCTCTGGCGGCGCAGCAGCAGCAGGAGGCCCCATTAGCTAAAGTGGTGCTTCTGGTTAAGAACAGTTTCAGTTTAAGAATGGACCTCCAGAACAAATTAAGTACATAACCCGAGGTACCACTGTATATTTTTTTACCTAAGAATCCTGGTGAATTCCCCAGCATACTTGTTCCTGACTTAAAATTGGAGATGGGTTTCCCATTATGTTTCCACATTATGTTTTCCATCAAGGATATAGTTCTACAATCACTGTGAGATGCATCATGGATGGCACTGGTCCAATCCAGTGTTTACCAGCCTGGCGGGATCGTGATGGGGAGTTACCAGACTTTCCTCCTTGGTCACCTACAATTTCATGCTCCTGTCTTAACTGGGTACATTATTAAGTTGTTTTGCTTGCTCTTCTTCCCCACCCACTCATCTCCTTTGCTCCACAAGCTTTCCCTCTCTAAAGTCCTGCCAAAAGTGAGGCGGAGCAGCTTGAGGGGAATCTGACCTTTTAATATGACAGGCTTTAGCAAGGATTTGTTTTATGTAATCTGATGTGGCACTTCACTTGTAAAAATTATCATAGTAATCATTTAGGTTTTTATTTTCCCAGACAATAGAAGATTGGACAGCAAAGCTTGGAGGTTGTACTAGATTTGCATAGTTGGCTCTGAATTTTTATCTCCTTTCAAAATATTTATAATATTTTCAAAGTGAAGGCAGACCTATGAAACCTAATCAAATACATGTTTATTCAGAAGGAAGCCCTGCTGAGTTCACTGAGATTTTAGCTTCCCACAATCTTAAGTCCCGTACTTCACATTTCTACATCAATTTACTCACTCTCTTTCTGTATGTATGTATGTATGTATGTATGTGTGTATGTGTGTTTGTGTGTTTGTGTGTCTGTGTGTATTCATGAAAAAGTCATTAGCCTTTTAGCATGAATTTCCCCTAATTTTGATATCAAGGCCAGAGCTGTGTAGGTGCAGCAACATGGCCAATCCCTCACTCCCGTTGGTGCAGTTGCTTAGCCACAACCTCACCACCACTCTGCTTCACCCAGGTAAGCAGAAACAATGGAGGTAGCACCACTCTCAGGAGGACAGGGGCATGGCACTCCCTCATTGCACCAGCCACTCCTGAAGGTATCGCCAGGCTGGGGGAAATCCTGAGGTTTCCAGAAGTACATTTCTTTTAAAAGGAATAATCCCTAGGGTGGGTAGAATTCCAAATAGCACAATGAGAACTGATTGTGCTTAATGAGTGTAGAATTTGGAGTGTGTGTTAGCAGTGGGAGGTATTGGGCATGGGGAAATAGAGGAAGGCATGGCTGGCTGGAACGGTGAACAAAAGCACATTACAGTGCAACATTTTGCTACAGATCGCATTTGTGAAACCCTGTTTGTTCTCTCCATCTCAATACCTGCTGTCTTCAGGTTGCTCTTATGAAAGTCAAAGGATCTTTGATACGTGGTTCTGAAGGCTCACAGAAACTGTCAAAATACCACATTTGGAATGATGTGTGATCAAAGGATATAGATACGTTGCTCAGAAGTTAGAAGGAGCTAGAATGTGCAGAAAACCTTGGATGTTTTAATTAATTCTGAGATAAAAGGAAAACAGCTATGTGAAATTAACAGCCCAGTCATATCCTATGCACAGAAACCTACTTGGACTGGAGTAAGTCCCACTGACGTCTGTGTAGATTACTTCTGAGTAAGGATTTATTCATTTGCACTGCACTGGTGGCTCACATCATTTAAAAAGCAAAACATTTATAGAGAAGGGAATTATTGAAATGTTTCTACACTTGGACTGCTTCTAGATGGGAAGTGGTATCCTATCATTGTTCTTCTGTTGTAAACTACAAGGAGGATGACAATAGACTTTTTCTTTGTGCGTATCCTGCTATTTCTCTCATCAGTACTTTGATAACTTGTTTCAGAATTTTATTGATTTGTATTATAATTATATAGTAAAAATTGACTTCTTATTGGTATTATTATTTATTTTTACCTTTATGCCTCACCTTTTGCCCAAGGAGTTAGTTAAGTCCATTGGTTAAGGCTAACCAATTTGTAGGGTTCAATACATGCTTACAACTAGGTCAGCAAGTAAACCCCATGGAATTCAGTGGGGCTTACTTCTGAGTGGATGTAGGCAGAGTGTATGTACAGTTACTGTGGCATAAACCCACTTCTGACCATAGAATATTATGTCACAATAAACATGTTTGTTGGTTGCTGCAGTTAGTTGACTGTTGCAGTTAGTGTATCCTTAATGAGCAATAGCACAGTCCCTGAAATGCTGAAATATATTATGGAGGAGCACAGGCCTATACATGCCCTCTCAGAATGAAGTCTCATTGAGTTAAACAGGTAAGTGTATAAGATTGCAGATCTACCTCTGACCGCAACGCACTGTCAGGCATAGAACTTAAGAGGCACATAATTTTCTGCACATGTTGAAACAATGAAGGGGTGAGGGAATTAGGTGTTAATCTAATCTGATAGTCTTGTAAGGTTCCACAAGTGACTTTTTTCTACACATAGAAATGAGACTATATTTCTAATTACATGAGAAGAGGTAAAATTTAATTTGGTGGTTTACTTTTGATATGTTCGTTTTCTGTTTACCTCCAATGTATAGATATCTCAGTGCAATCCTACAAACACATCTACTAAGAAGCGAGCCCTAATGAGTTCAATGGGATGATTGTGTATAGGATAGCAGATTACATTACATTTAAATTATACTTTAAAGACAAGTGCAAATGCCTTGCTGTCACTGTTTGGGGACCACTGTGTGGGACCAAAAGTGGCCTAGATATGCTGTTCTACATAATCATACTAAAAAAACCCTAAAAAGATGGAGTGTGTCTGTGTATTCCACCTAACACACACACACTCATAGACTGCAGTCAGATTGGGAAGCAATTTATATTTTTCTTTGTCATATGAATGAAGACCAACAAAGTCATGTTATCTGAACCCACCCACATATTATTGCAAAATAGGCTGAACTGAGGATTTCATAATTCTGCGGGCATTACAAAGTGCAACACTTCAATGAATTCTGTTTTATTGAAGAATAGGAAACAGATGTTTTATGGTGGAAAGCAGACCTTCCATTCAAGAGGTGAGGTGCTAAATGCCAGTGTTCCTCCCTCCCTAATCGGTGGAAGGTCAAGGAAATTTTGGCATGGTCAAGCTCTCTTTTGGAGTTAAGAGGACCGGAGATCTACAGTGTAAATTTATGCATTCATTCAGTGGCTGAAAAGGAAGCAACAGGGGTGTAGCACAGGCAGCACCAGATTTTGGTGGCTCCAAATGGAAACTTTGAGCCTCTTTCTAGCATTTGGCCCAGCCCAAACTTAACCTACCAAACCTGCCCACTAGGTCAGTAGAAAACACCTACATTTCTATGGCTTGGCAAACTGTGAAAAGCATCAAGTCATTCTGATCAAACTAGCACCACCAGATACCTATTCACGTTTCCTTGGATTGATTCTTACAGGGATGCTGGCGCGGATGGTCATGCGGGCGGATGAGATGACACGCTGGTTTTTCCAACTCTCTGACTCACTCACTCTCACATCCTTGCAATGCAAAGCCCAGGCATTTTTTTTTTAAAAAAAAGGAAGAATCTCTCCCTCTGTTCCAGTTTCCTTTCCGTCTCATTGGGCGGCTGGAAGAACCCTTCCCCAACAAAGCGCTCTGTCAGCTGGACGCACCCAGCCCATCCATCCCACAGAGCAACCCGAGATGGGATGTGCAGAAGCGAATCCCACTGCGCCCGCCTTCCCGAGTGGTGCGCGTGCCAATAAGAACTGGAGTCCCCTCTCCCCGCCTAACCCACCCCAAAAGCGCTTCGCCATAGGCCGGCTAGGGATGTCAGTCTTCCCTCCTCCTCCTTCGCGCGCGCGCCCCCCTCCCCATCCTCTTCCCGCTTAGTGAACTGACGCAGGGGTGAGGAGGCGAGGGACGGCAAGGCAAGGCAGTGGAGGAGCCCAGGCTCCATCCGCGCGAGCTGGCCAGGAGGAGCGCCAAAGCAGCGATGCTGCGGTTGCGCCATCTGTCAGGAGCCTGGGTGGCGGTGGTGGGAGGAGGAGGGGAGGAGACAGACTGAAGCGGCTTTGGCTTGAGTCTTGGGCACAAAAAGAGAGAGAGAGAGAGAGAGAGAGAGAGGAGGCAACGGAGCCGCGCAGCGCGAGACCATCTTCCTCAGGACAAGCAGCCCGCGCGCCAGACAAAGCTGCCGCCCCCTCTTCGGCCATTTGGCGCCCCCCGGCCGCTGAGGCAGGGACGTCCACCCCACCCCACCCCCTCCTCCCGTCGGTCCTCACGTTAAGAATAGCAAGGGGGAGCGAGCGACAGATATCGCCCGGAGCTTTTTTTCTCTGGAAAGGGGACGCCTCCCGCCGCCGCCGCCGCCGCCCTCCGGACCCTGCAGAGAGCGCGAGGGGGAGGGGGCGTTGGGGTGAAGGCGGCGCTGCAGACCCAAGTCCGGCTGCGCTTCAGGTAAGCACGAGAACGCGCCGCCCGGACTTCCCGCAGCCCCTGCCTTATAGAAGGGAGGGAGGGCAACGAGGCATGCGCCGGCTTTTGTACCACCGGGCTGGGTTCCCCGCTTTGTGCTGGCGTGTGTGTGTCTGTGTATGTGTGTGTGCGCGCGCGCGCGCGCGCTCTTTTCCTGAAGTGGCTCTGGGAGCAATTGTCTTGCTGCATGTCGTTTCTCGCGCGGAGCTCTCACCTCTAGAGCCGTGTGTGTGAACGCCAGACCAAAGGGGATGGGACCTAGAATGGGAGTGATGGTGGGACCAGAGGCATGGCTCCGTTTATAATTCGAGAGGCGTGGTGGTGGCTGGGCCTAAAGAAGATTTGGAAACCAGAACAGAACGCTTTCATTCCCCATGCAATAACGGCATCGTCGAACATGGCAGAGAGGTGTGGATGGGGAGCCAGAATACTGTAATGTCATTTCTAAAGCATGGCATTCAACGTATTTACTAGCTCTCTAAAGCCCTACTATTTCCATATGCCATTTGTGTCCAGCTCTTGTTGGATAAGGGTGCCCTGTGCTGGTCTCTGGGAGGAACAGTCTGCAGTTAAGAAGTTTTTCATTTGAGATTTATAGGATGTTGTGTGTGCATGTGTGGCTGCCTGTCCCACGCCTTTGCAGAAATGCTTCATAGCTATCAAAAGCAGAGATTTATGTGAGCTGCTGTCTGCTCTGTAGGATTGGCCCTTCTTGTGACCCTGCTGCTGACGGGGTTGGTGACTGGCGTTGCCATATGACAGGATTTTCAAAACAGGGGCACTTTGGAGATGATGCCTCTGATCTACAGAGTAGAGCTTGGGCTTTCTCAAATGAGGACTGCTGCCTGCTAGGTTCTACGTGCTGAGATGTTGTGGAATACAAAAACCTTCTTTTTTAAAAGAAGGGGATTCCGCTTCAGTATAAGGGACATTTGTCAACCCCTGATGGGGATGCTTTGTGATTGCAAGAGGATCAATTAGATAATGTTTTGTGGCAAGTTGAATGAGGGAGAGGGTGAGAATAACTACAGTGATGTAATCCTTTAATAATTGATAGTTGTCCTATACAGTACAGTAGAGTTTTCCACATGCACAAGCTGCTTCCCCCTTCCTTCTTGGCAAAAATGCTGAAATTTGTCCAGATCCCCACCTTCTTAACTCACACACACTGATGATTTTACTAGTTTAGAGAGGGGAGGGGGGGAAACAGCCGAGATTCATCCCAAGGCTTTATGTGCTGCAACTTAACTGCAAAAAGGGGGAGTGGGGAAAATAATAAATAAAGTGACTCCTCCCCCTCTTGCAAATAGATCTTGACGTGTGTGTGTGTGTGTGTGTGTGTGTGTGACAAAGAAGGCTTTCAGCGAAGAAAAGAGATTCACACAATGCTCAAGGGTAGTGAGGTTTGAAAGAGACCCCCTTTCACCCTCCCTTCTTCCTTTGGTTGTTGTTGTTATTATTTGCTTATTCCCTGGGGCTTCTTCTTTCTCTTTCTCCAGAAGATACCACTGAACTGTTCGCAGTATCTTTCCAGGCACATTTAGTCTAGTGAAGGATTCCTAACACCACACATGGATTGCCAGCATTTTGCTGTGCCTGCAGAATCACAATTTATATGTTAAAGCCAGCTCTCTCCCCCCCTTTTTTTTAACCTGTGAAATATTAAAAGAACATAGAGTGATCTTTGCTGCTTCCATCAGGAAAGATGATGAATGAAGGGAAATTAGTAGAACATCAGGGGCACAATTCTGTGCATGTCTGGTAAGACACATCAATATCAATGGGACTTACTCCCAGGTAAGCGTGTATGAGATTGTAGCCTAAAAGACATAGTGTTTGTAAAATGATTTCTCTCTTCCCACCCCCACCCCCACTCCATTACTGTGGTACATTCATTTCTTATGCTCGGAAGTGGGGACAGGGTGTGTTAGAAAGGCATGCATAGAAATTGAAACTTCTCCCAGGATATTTACCTGCTCACATGTGTTCTCAGCCCCACATTCTTCTTTGTATTACCTGGGAAAAATGTGTAACAATTTGTAGTTCTTTTAAACAAACTCTTCTCATGAGAACTCTGTCAGCATTTAAACAAATGTTGAGCACTTTTGGTTATGTTTGCAGACAATACAATTTGTTGTGGTTTAGTCTGAAAGGTAAATTTGAAGGGTCCTGTTTTTGCAGTTAATTTAGTTCATCTTTCAGTGACAGAAAAAGGAGAATAGTTATTCAGATGCCCACCATTTTATTGTAATTTACAGTTCTTGGACAAAATGTAAATTGAGTGCTCTAAAATAACCACTGATTGTAGGGAGCAAAGTGAAGCACGTGTTGATTCTTAAATTATGTTTGTGCTTTCTAACAGTGAAATCAAAGACAGTAAGATCCAAATTAGACATGGTGGCAGCAACCCCCTGCCCATTTTAGATGTCTGGATCTGCAAACATCTCATGTAATGGGCTTCAGAATACCTATCTTGGCTGAATTGTGCTTATTCTTTTTATAATTAAATTGGTATAATAAACTGTTGGTTCTAAAATTTGATGTTGTAAAATATAATTTAATAATTTACAAGCTTTAGGGGCACAGAGCAAGTGAAATGGTAGCTTTATTTGAATTACATCATGTTTAAAATGTGGGGTGCAGTATTTTGGGTTGTACATACTGTATAGGATGTTTCTTAGGCTTCATGTTCAAGAAGCAAGAAGGAAAGAACAGAAAGCTGTAGCTGTTCCAGGCACTTTGTCTAATATACTATCTTCAGACTTTTCAGTACCATGCCAGAGGAAATGCTAGCATTATCTGCCTTTGCAACAGTGCCACAGTATTTTATGTGAGACAACTGAGGCAGAGAGCTGTATGTCTCTGCTGACCTTGCTATTTCAAAGGAATGCCTGGCACTTGCAAGGTGGTGGTGCTCATGTTGGTGCTACTTCATAAGGGTTGCAAGGAGCTGCATATACCATAACACTCATATCCGAAAAACACATACCGAAAATTTGCCTTAGCATTGCTGTTGTGCCATGCAATACTTTCTTTTTCTAGAATAGCAGTGCTAATTATTGTGATTGTTTTGAGCACCTATCCACTCTGAACTTGACAGCACAGTTCATGCAGCTCCTACACTATCTGGTAAAAGTGAATGGGATCACTTTCAGTTGTTGTATCCTGACAATGTGGACTGGGTGTTGCAGGTGTAGGCCATCATGACTTTTAAGATCTAACAGTGAGGGACTGACTGGCTGGATCCAGAGAGTGGTTAATGCCTCATTGTGGAAAGGTACATGGCTGCTGCCTTGAAAGGGACTGTGGTGTGGTCCTTCCTGAAGAGGTTGTCCCTGGATCCCAAGGTATTAGATAACAACCATTCAGTTGCAAATATTTCTTTCCTGGGCAACGGGATTGAGAGAGTGGTGGCTGGCCTGCTGCAGACGTGCATGGATAATGCGTAGGCCCATTTCAGTTTATATTCACCATTGAAACAGCTTTGGTCATCTTGATTCTTTATCAGGGAACAAACAGTGTTTGGTATCGCTGACCATGATATCCTTGAGCAGTTATGCAGGTTGGGACTCAGTTACAGTGATTCTGCTTCTGCCTGTGGGGTCATTACCAGAGAGCAGCATTGAGGAGCTTCTGCTCAGCTCCATGACACAAGGAACTTACTTGTCCCCCATGCTATTGAAATTCTTAGGAGGTTCATTTGGGGATCTGGAGTATGGTCTCAGTGATTTACTGTTGACACTACATTACAAATGAATTAGGAGAGGTGGACCAATGTCTGGAAGCAGTGATGGCCTGGATGAGTGCCAGTAAACTGAGAATGAATCCTGACAAGATGGAGGAGCTATGGACAGGTGTTTCTTGGGTCCAAGAATTGGGGGAACTGCCCACTCCAAAACAGGTACATAGTTTGTGGGTACTCATTCATTCCAAGCTGTTGCTAGAAGCCTGAGTGATATCCAACTTCACTAGTTCACTAGTTATGGTTCACTAGTTATGGCCATTCCATGACTAGGATAGCCCAGCTTCAGCAGTATTAACCTCACAGTTTGACCTTGTGACCTTATGTGGTGGTATCCTTGAAGACAGTCCTGTAGTTGCAGCTGGTATAGAATCATAGAGTTTAGAATTATAGAATCATAGAATTGTAGAGTTTAGTCAAGTAGCAGGATGGGCTCAGATGTCACTAATCCTTATAGAATTGCACTCTGTGTCTGTGAGCTACCAGATGTACTGTATTTCAATGTGCTAGCACTGATATATGAATGGCTTGGGGCCTGAGCACTTAAAGGAGTGCTTCTTCTAATGCCTACCAGCTCATGCTTTGAGATCAATGGGGGAAGCACAGCTCATGGTCCAGCCAATGAATATGGGTTGTGGTGTTGTAACATGAAAATGAGTCTTCTCAGTGGTAGTGTGCCAATTGTGGAGTTCTCTTCTTGAAAAAGTGGGTCTGTCTCCTATGTTGACAAGCTTTAGGTATCAACTGATCATGCATTTGTTTGCCTGGGCTTTGAGGACATAAATGTGTTATGGAGTCCATGGGACGGATTCAACTAACTAGTCATGCCAGCAGAAACCCAGACAAGGACTTCCATTAGTGCAATCGGGCTTCCCCTGCTCCTCATTCCAGGTGCCTCTCTTGCCACCCCAAATTGGCTGTGAAGGGAATTGAGAGACCGCTAGAACAACACTGAGGTCAGGAGAGAAAGTAGAATGTTCCATCAGGGAAGCAGAAATACTTGCACTGGTGGAGTGGCCTGCTTAGCAGTACATTAAATTCCTCCCCAACAGTTTTACTATTGATGTTTGCTGCACTGTGTCTTTGATTTTAGCTGCGCAGTTTTAGATGTTTTAATTATTGCTTTGTGTTGGTTATATTTTATTATGCTGCAAACCGCCCTGAACTCCTATGGGAGTAAGGGTGGTATAAAAATACATTGAATAATAATAATAGTAACGGCAGGCTTCCAGCATAGCAATCTACTGTTACGGGTCTGAAAACCCTGAACACAATTCTGTGCTCTGTTGTCTTTGCACAGCGGGACATGGGATTTAAGTTTTTAATCATGTCAGAATAAATGTTCTTGACTGTAGTTCATATGTATGCTTTTGGAAAGAGTTGAGCTGCTGAAAACAGGCATTAACTACGCCTGGAACTGTGTCGTTATAATAATGAGCATCCTTTCCCCATAAGCGACATGGCCTATAGTGGATAATTGTTGCTTTATTGAGCAAATTCCATTTTTGCCTCTGTGAATCATATATACTTCATCAAACAATATACATGTTAGAACATTCAGATATGCTATTTAAAATTAATGTTTGAGATCACATTGGCGTTAGAAAAAACCTAAGTAGTAACAATTTTCTGCTACCCATCTGCAGCAAAATATTTATTTCTTACCTTCAGTATTGGGCACACAACTCATAACACTTGTAGTAATCTTTGTTACCACTTGATAGAGTTGGCATGTTTGCATTCTTTGGAAGCAGTTGTCAGATGGACAAACAGTGGGCTTTTGAAGTAGGGATTATCCGGTGATTTTTTTTCAGAGGGTACAAATGCAAGGCATAGCATGTGACAATTTTTGCTTGTGGAGTTTTCCAACAAAGAAGATCACTTCTAAAACAGATGCTTCCTATGTATAAAACAGTGAATTTGCAGTTGTGGAATGTGTTAATACGCAACAGTTATCCTGCTTGAGGAGCCTGAGTAATGTTATCCAGATATATATATATGGAGCAGTATGTGAAGATACCATTGAGGCCAACAGCCCTATGGGCTTCATTAGGCATGAGATGATTTGCAGTAAATTTATGGTCTAATAAAAATGTGATTGGACAAGTTAAAACTGTCTAGCCTCTGCAGAAGTATGATTCACATTACAGTATTTTTTAGTCATTGCAGTTAGACTAAAACTGCAGGTTTTGGGGATCCTATTTCCCCCCCAATTTATTGTGCATTTTATTTACACATTCTGTTATTTATTTATTTATTTAGTTAGTTATTTTGTTTTTTCCAGGCCAGCCCAAAGCAACTTACAACCAAACAAATAGACAGATACCCCCCTCCCCAAGATAAATTAAAACCAAGAGGAAAAAGAAATACATTAAAAATATCCTGCCCACTTCCATAAGGCCACAGATAGTTAAAGGACAGAGGCCCAGTTATAAAGGGGGGAAATTGCATGGCGCGTAAATATACACAATGATGGCACCATCATTGTATGGGGAGAGCCACCACAGAAAATGCCCGTTCTCATGTTGCCATGACCTCTCATGAAGAGGTCATGAAGGGGGCACATGAAGAAGGGCCTCAGATGATGAGTATGGGGTCCAGATCTGTTCATATTTTTGCAGTCTAGGAAACTGTAGGAAGTCTCAATGACAGATGTTCAACAAAATTTTGTAGCCTTAATTTGCACTGTTGGTCTTTTTCAGACTAAAGTAGTAAGGTTTGCCTCCCTGTTTAGTGACATTTTAAATATTTGATGTTTTATCGTGTTTTTAATATTCTGTTGGGAGCCACCCAGAGTGGCTTGGGAAACTCAGCCAGATGGATAGGGTATGATGATGATGATGATGATGATGATTATATGCTGAGTGACTGTTAATCTCCCTTTAAAATATTGTTTTATAGCTATATTTTAGTAGTTCTGCTGGTAGGGCAAGCACAACAAGAAAGAAGAGCTAAAAATAATGCAAGCAAAATTAATAAGGCATAATTCTCTGTGTATATATATCCCACATGCAGATAACTGAATGCTGATGAATGTTGCAGTGAAACTCACATTTGGAAAATCCATGCATTATCTCATGATTTGGGAAGAACTGCTCCAGCATTATTAACTTTCAATTTGATAGGAATTCAAATTGTGTGCTTCTGTGTGCTTAGGGTACAATTTGTGTTTGTCTCTTTATCAGTGAAACTGAACCCTTCTGCTGAGATAGTTTGTCCAGCCAACTCAATATTGTCCACTCTGACGGGCAGCAGCTCTCTTAACACAGACTTCCACACTCTAGTACCTTCTAAATATTTTGAACTAGTAAGTCCCAGCAGCCCCAGCCAGCAGAGCTAGTTGTCTAATGGGATTTGTAGTCCAAAACATCTGGAGGGCATCAAGTTGGTCAATGCCGCTCTAACATATGACAAGGTATTTTCAGCGCTGCTACTTGGAGGTCACCCTTTTAGTGTAGACATTCTGTTTTTTAAAAGCACGTAAAATGTATTGAATCCTAGAGAAAGAATAGCATTAAGCATACTCAGCATGCCTGCTTGTAATCAGATTTTTCCTATACGGTGACATGACTTGGTGACTTCACATATCAGCAATGCAGAATGATGCTGTATTACAACATGAGCATTTGCTCTTTGGAAATTCTGTTTCATTCCACATAAAGCAAAATATTTGCATCATATATGATAGTCTGTCTGTGACTGAGCAGCTGAAACTCTTGATTCCCTACCCCGTTAGAGTAGTTTAAGTAATTTTTTTCTAAATCCCTTCATAGTGGTGTGGTGTGCAAAGAGAGAAGGGAACACTAGCATTACTATGGAGCCTCTGTGTTTAATGAATGCATCTCAGGAGTCAGCTGTTCTTCTTTTAGGGCTTGCACACGTATTACATTTTGGAAGTTCTTGCTCGGTGGAAAGGACTCGCATTCTTATAGACCAGGCTACAAACTCTAGTTAAGAGACACAGGGAAAATAAGAGGAAAGCCAGGCATGACCACAGGAAAAGAAGTTTGTGGTTGTGTTTTCAGAAAATGCAGAGAATTTTATCCTTTAGGTTTAGAGGAGGGTTTTTGGTTGTCTTTAGCTGGCATCTGAAATTGGAAAGCTAAATAAACTTTCCTGCCTTATACTTTAAAAAAAACTGCTGATGATCAGAGTTGCAGACTAAGGCTGCAATCCTGTGCACACTTATCTGGGAGCACATTCTATGGAACAAATACAGCTTTCTTCTGAGTACAAGGGCATATGATTACACTCTACAATTGCCTTGTTTAGGCCTGACAATTTCACTCAGATTCAAGACTACTTCTCGCTTACGTTTCCTACCTGGGTATGGAATCCTTGGTTTAATAAACAGGCATCTTGCTGATTTAGTTGAGAATGATGCATGTGTGTGTTAAATCCCCGCTTTTGCTCATTAAATATGTACAGAGAGCATCAAGAAGGAATTGAGCCATTTTTAGATATAGTTCGTTGGAAAAAGTGGCAATTTCAATGTGTATGAGCTGTTCCCAACTAATAGGAAGTTTATGCATTTTGTACTTGAGAAAGATATACATTTATAAAATGTAAAGTGAGAAATTACCTTCAGCTGGCATCTTATTTCAGAGATGCTACAGGATACCAGCAGATTGCAGAGCCTTTCCTAGAACTTTAGTGACTTCAACTTTGCTCCTGAACCTAAGATGCAGCACATTTCTCCAGTCTTCAGCTTTTTTCTTGTAGTCACTTCCTGAACAAATAATCTAGAGTTCAGAGAAAGGAAATGGGGACAGTGAAGGCTGATGGGGCAACATGCCTCAAGGACTGAGCAAAAAAATAAAATAAAAATTACCTATTTTCTTTCTGGAGCATCTAGAAGTTTCCTTCTGGTGGGCTGGAATATAAAGCACTCCATGAGGCATGAGACACCATTGCGAGAAGAGTTGTTTGATGACAACAACCCATCATGCATGGAAATGCTTTGTTCATGTGCTTCAATGGATCACAAATATGGTGGATCACTGAATAATGTGAAATTGTACACAGTAAAGCTTGTAGTTTATAGTGAATGGGATTCATTCGTGTTCATGAATTTATCTTAAAAAATGTCCTCTCACGTTTTCTCTCTGGTTTTAGTATCCTGTGGTTTGAATTCTGAAAGTTAATCAATAGGTAGGTGCCTAAACCTGGACTTGGGAGACTCTGGTCTCTTCCAGCTCTGTGATTCTGTGGTAATCATTGTGAACCCATGAGTGGGTGGTTAGTTTGTAAGAAATGGATGGAATGGGCTTCAGAATTCTGGTAAATGTCAGGCTCAAAGGATTTCTTTTATGTTTTGTGAACAGTCACTGGAATGTGTTGTCTTTTTCTAGGTTAACTGTTCTAAAATGCTTGGAAGCACTACCAATACCACTTTGTCCTTTCAGCTCAGGGTGACTTAATAGCAATTTCCTTGCCAATATTCTGGGCAATGAAGGGGGCCAGAAGCAAACCAAGGGACACCTGATACCTTTTCACTCTTCCCAGCAAGCACTTTTATCTCTCCCCCAAATGATTTTTTCCCCTTTCCTTTTTGTGTCTAGGTAATTACTTTAGAGAGAGCCTTCAGTCTATTAATATGGCTTCGATGGAAACCATTGTTCTGTTTAGCAGCCATTATTTTGATAGATAATTTCACACACATACCCTTGAGAACAAGCAACACAAAACACTACTTTCAGGGGAAATCTTAACTTTGCCTTGAGGCATTTAGTCCATCTTACACCCCAAATATATACATTCACTCATTTCTTCGTGAGCTTGTATATCTTCTACACATGAAATATGTTTAGTTGTGGCTTCAGAGCATTTGATAGTAATGCTTCTGCTGTTGCAAATTCAGCTTATGTATTTTCCCTCTAGCCTTAATTTTGCACAGGTAACTGTACTTGTTCATTTATTTAAGATATTTTTATGTTCTTTTCGATCTGTAAACCAATTCCAAAACAGGAATAAGTTGAAGGGTTTGAAAAAAACAAAAACAAAAAACACCTCCACCAAATAACTTAAAAACAAGAACATTTTAAAAGCATTTTTTTAAAAAAAAAAATAGCCCTAGATGTTTAAAATCAGGGAATAAAATCAGTTCATATACAAACTTTTGGGTTCTGTCCATAAAGCCAGTTAAAATGCCTGGTGAATAAAATAACTTGACCTGTTGTCTGAAACTTGGGAGTGAAGGTGGCATGTGAGTCTCTAGGGTATTCATAGGGGGGCCATCACCACCTGCCTCATTTCCGAATGTAAGGGAGCACAAAGAAGGGTCTCATATGACAGCAAAACACAGAGCACATAGTTAAATGGTACAATTTGGTCCCACAACATGTAGCAATGGCTATCAACTTCAGTAGCTTTAAAGGGGGATTCTGTTAATTTATTGGGGCAGGGAGGGATAAAGCTGTCAATGACTATCATATTTAGTGATTATGTACTACCTCCAGTGGCAGAAGTAGTATGTTTCTGAATATCAGTTGCCTGAGGAACATGAGTGGGGAGAGTGCTGTAGCACTCGGGTCTAGTTTGTGGGCTTCCTGTGTTGTTGTTGTTTAGTCGTTTAGTCGTGTCCGACTCTTCATGACCCCATGGACCAGAGCATGCCAGGCACGTCTGTCCTCCACTGCCTCCCGCAGTTTGATCAAACTCATGCTGGTAGCTTCAAGAACACCATACAACCGTCTCATCCTCTGTCGTCCCCTTCTCCTTGTGCCCTCCATCTTTCCCAACATCAGGGTATTTTCCAGGGAGTCTTCTCTTCTCATGAGGTGGCCAAAGTTTTGGAGCCTCAGCTTCACGATCTGTCCTTCCAGTGAGCACTCAGGGCTGATTTTCTTCAGAATGGAGAGGTTTGATCTTCTTGCAGTCCATGGGACTCTCAAGAGTCTCCTCCAGCACCATAATTCAAAAGCATCCATTCTTCGGCGATCAGCCTTCTTTATGGTCCAGCTCTCACTTCCATACATCCATGTGGGCTTCCTACAGACATCTAATTGGCCACTGTGAAATTAGATGGACATGTGTTCTAATCCAGTAGGGTTCTTCTTCTTATGCTCTTATGTCTCATTTATTGTGATGTTCATGCAGGTATCTGGGTCCCATTCCGTATATGGTTGCTAAGGCTTTTGAAACTCATGCTGCCCAGAATTATGGCTGCAAACAAATAAGTCAATAGAGCTGTTTCTGGTGACTGTTTCTGTCATCTAGTCATTACATTCTGCACCAGTTTCCAAGGCAGCACCACAAAATTAAACTCTGGGATTTGCTCTCATAAGATGTGGAAATGGCTGACAATTTAGGTGGCTTTAAATGGGCATTAGACAAATTGATAGAGGATATAGCTATCAATGGCTACTAGTCATGGTGGCTAAATGCATTCCGCAGGATCAACAGCAGGAAGCCTCTTGTGCTGGCAGAACAAGAACAGGAGAGGACTATTGCCTTGATGTCCTGCTTGTGTGCTTCCCAGATGCATCTGGTTGGCCACAGTGGGAAGCAGAATGCTGTACTAGATAAGGTTCTGCTTTTCTAATACAGTGGTGCCTCGCAAGACGAAATTAATCCGTTCCGTGAGGCTCTTCGTATAGCGGTTTTTTCGTCTTGCGAAGCAAGCCCATTGACAGCTTAGCGGCTTAGCGCTATTAGCAGTTTAGCGGCTTTTAGCGGATCAGCTGATAAGCATCTTATCAGCGGATCAGCTGATAAGCGGCTTAGGGCTTAGGAAAAGGGGGGGGAGGGGAAAAACCCCGCAGGAACTCGCAAGACATTTTCGTCTTGCGAAGCAAGCCCATAGGGAAATTCGTTTTGTGAAGCGCCTCCAAAACAGAAAACCCTTTCGTCTAGCGGGTTTTCCGTCTTGTGAGGCGTTCGTCTTGCGGGGCACCACTGTACTCAACTGAAGTTAAATGTAACCTCGTTTCTAGTATAAACAGTCTGCCAGTGGCGTAGTGTGAGGGGTGCAGGGGGGGCCGGCCGCGCCGGGCGCAACATCTGGGGGTTAGGGTTAGGGGGCGCAAATCCACGGGTTAGGGGGTGCAAATTACTTGCCTTGCCCCGGGTGCTGACAACCCACGCTACGCCACTGCAGCCTGCTGTCTTACAAATGTGTCTTTTCAGAAGGCAAACGCTTGTTATATGTGCTGAGAACAACTTTGTACACTGGACCATTTAAAAAAACAAATCCAGAAGATGGCAACAATATTACTGAACATTTTGTTTAATATACTGCAGTCCACCAAAAGTGTTGATCATTAACATATATTCTCCTATCCTATGTACCCTACTCTGAATTTAGTACCAGAGTATATATTTTTTACAGATTATGATCAGACATTCTCCCTTGCTTTTGCTTTCAGTGGAGGAGTCTCACTTGCCCATGTGAGGCTACATCACAGGTTCACAGCTATTGTTCTTTAAAAAATATTTGCAAACAAAAAAGAAAATTATTTTTGTTTAAATAATAGCTTTCAATTTGGAGATCAGGAGTTTATTAAATGAAAAGAGGACTCTGGGGTGGAGATGAATGGAACTGTTTTGCTGTATAGTGAAGTGACAGCCCCTAAGGTGCACTAAATTTTATCTATACAGCTTACTGCATTTTGATAGTTGCAGTTATAAGCAGAGGCAGAAGATAAAGAGGGTTACCTTTTTTACAGTGACAGATGAAGATTATAAATCAAAAAATGTTGGTCTGAATGAATGATAAGTCAGTAGACTTTAGTTCAGAGGTAAGGAACTTGTAACTTCCAGAACTTGTAGTCCTGGATCATCTAGGTTTTAGAGCTTCTCTCCTCTTGTTTTGTCTGGTGCTTTCCTTCATCTCCTTTGTTGTATACTGGAGAAGGGTAGGAGGAATCTTCACTATTTTTATCTATTATATACTGTATTTTGGAAGGTTGTTTGTTTGTATGTTTGTATGGGTTCAGCCACATCTCAAGATATAATCACCAAACTTGGCATGATGGTTTCTGAGGTGGGGCAGCGGACTTTGTCACTATTTGGATGCCAGGTACCATTTTAAATCAAGATGGCGGACCAAAGCACCAGCTTTGTGTGACTTCATCCATTTTTGGCATAGGTTCAGCTGCCTCTTCACTGAACTTGGCATGAGGGTTCCTGAGATGAGGGTGGCAGTCTTTGCAGACATTTGGATGCTGGACACCATTTTGAATCAAGATAGTGGACCAAAACATAACTTTACCTGATTTTTGGTATGATGGATCCAAATTCACAAATTACACTATCCATTTAAAAATCACAATATTTATTGCTTTCTAAAAATTCCCAGGCATCACCAAGCACTCCTCATTCGTTGTCTACATGTGGCTGGGGCAACGTGTGTATTTGTGTGAAGAAAAGTAAAATCTGTTTCTTATATGGACTGTTGACAGATTTTAATGAGATTAAGATTTGACTTACTGTTTGAGAACAGCAGTGAATAAATACTACTAACAAAGTCTCAGTTATTAAAAGCTCTTGCATGTCTGCGTGTTAGCCATGTGGCTGTTACAAATTAGTGAACATACATTTTAAAAAAAGTTTTTCATTCCTAATTGCATTAAAAAAAAATCTCAGAGTTTTGTTTATTCACACTGCTGGTGAACCTGTAAATCCAGCTGTGTCACTGTGTCCACTCTGTGCTGGGCCTCAACTAATATTATTGAGGATGCAAATTATATGGAGTTGTTCTATGGACAGCAGCCAAAATAGAAACTATTTTGAAATTCCTATAGTTGCTTCCCATAGGAGAGACCAAGGAGCCAACATATGGCAGCAACTTGTACATGCCACTGTTGTGACCTGTATAATTTTAAACTAGTGACCCTGAAGGATCTTGATGTTATGTATCTTGGATTCCTCTGATCTCCTGTTCATTTGCATGTTACACACTACTGTCTGCATTGCAGACCTTAAGAAAATGTCAGATTGTAAAATCCCATGAGTAACTTTAAGGGTTTGACCTAAATCCTTGCAACAAGTAGAAACTTAATTAAGCTAGACAGCTGCACTCTTGGCCCCAGTGATTTTGCCAAATATTGCAGATTCTGCAAATATTGTCTCATCTTGCCTTTAGATGTGCCATTTATGTAGCTGCTACATAAGAACATTTAAAATGTTCTTGTAACATACTTGCTTCCAGTGATTTCTGAAAGTCTTTTTGGGTCTAATTCATTGTAATACAATTCATTTTATGACTACATGCCCATTTTTTGGTGTGAAAATGTAATGATTTATATATATGTATAATTGGCTGGCATCCTGTGGCGCCAGAGAAAAAGACTTGCCAATCTCAAGAGTGTCATCTGATTCCTAGTTTTGCAAGCTGCTGTGATCTCTTCACAATATTAAAAATTAAAGCAAGGCAACGTTACGATGATTACAAAAGGCTTGGTTGTGGGTTCTAAGGGTTCTGCTTATAAGGAAAGAGACCTAGATGCAAAAAGAAACCTTTTAGAAAGAAGTCTTAGGAGGAGGAAGAAGTTTCTTGTCTGATTTGCAATTCAGTGAATAGATTGAGTATTCACTAGTTTCTGGCATTGTTACTGGCAAAGCTGAAGTTACTGGCAAGCTAAAATCTGGAGTGGAATATCTTTTACTAACATATGAGCATGCATGTCAAGTGAGCAAAATAAATTGTATAGGTTAAGAGAATATAGGAGGAAACATTCTTTGCCGTCATACTTTAAAACATCACATGCTGAGTAGTAAAAACAGCAAATAATAAGAGGATTTATTGCTGAGTTTGTTTTTTTCAGTGGCTGCTGTGACATTTAAATATGGAGCAGAATATGTAGCAATGGATTTCTAGCTTTTCCTGCGTGATGGCATATAAACACTTTGATATATTTAAAAACTGGTTCATATGAGAATGAAAACAAAATCTTCTTGTCCTCAAAGAAAACAGCAGAATCTTCTTGACTTGGCTTTGACACAAAGCCAAGTTTGCATGAGAGCCCCAGCTGTTGCCTGAGATGAGCTACTGCTGTATTATTTCATTCAATATGCAGGTATGTATGTCATGTTCTTAATGAAATTGTGAAACCTTCTAAAAAGACACTGTTAGGCCTTGACCCCTTAAAAGCACTATCTTAAGTTGTTTACTAGAACCAGCTGAGAAATTATTCAGAGGGACCTGGTTGGAGTATTTGGGAACCTGGGTATCTGAGAATACAAGTTAACCAACCACTGAATGTTGAAAAGTTTTGCATTTTTTATTTTTAAGTTATTTTTTTTCTCTTCCTTGTTAGCCTTCCCCAGATTTAACAAGAAACATGGCAAGAAAGTGCCAAAACATGCCGTCTTCTTTAACAATTTTTTTCTTTTACATAGGTTATTATGTGCCACCAAAAAACTTCTTTTCTCCTCTATTCTGTTGTTGGTAGGGTCAGAAAATAGTATTTCGCTAGTATTGACATTTGTAACTCTCTGTGATTTTTGAGTTTCATAAATGTTAAGGGCATTGGGTTCCTTTGCAGGTTCAGAACTTGAGTGGCACTGATATGTGTGAATATCATTTCAGAGTCAGACACTTGTGAACACTAATTCTGAAATCTTGATTTGTAGTGTTCCTGCTTTCAGAGAGGAAAGGTTGGAGAAACAGAGGAGAGATCTTTCTCATGAATTTATTGCCTAGAGGATAAAAGGAACCTGGGGAGATCATTGTCCAAATTGCTCTCCAGACATGGTAAGAGCATAAGAAGAGCCCATCTGGCTCAGCATCCTGTTCTCACAGTAGCCACTGTGAGTTTTCTCTCCATATTGATGTTTGGTCCAATTTAGCACTAAAGAACAGGTTTTCCCTGGGAAAGGAGCAGGGCAAGGGGGAAAACCACGCAGACTCTTGCTCTGGGAGACCCCAAGAGCATATTTAGGGGCACTTGGGAGAAGGATGTTCCATCATGCAAGGCGAAATCCTTGTACTGACAGAATGTTCGCCATAGTGCTACACTGAATGCAATGTAGGGTATCCAAACATAAATTCAAGTATGCAAAATGGTGGGGTGGGGTCATCAGGATATGGCTAAGCACCTTAATGCTGCCCCCTTTTTGTGTGTGCCTTAATGCAGATTAAATAAATAAATATCACATGCAGGAGTGTGTTTTTTTAATTAAATGGACAAGTCTTTTTCAACTGTTTCATTGGGACTGCATGATCCCCAACTGCAACAGTTAATACTGAAGACAAAGTTCCCACTGGCTTGCGCTGATTTAAAAAAACAAAAAATAAAAAAGGATATGGGAACACTGTTATTTTGTTACTAGTTTGAACAAAAATTCCCAGGGAAAAAGATAAAAATATGTGGGGTGCTTCCCATGGGGTTCATAGTTGTCTTGTGCTATTAAACAAGTAAGATCTCATGCTATATATTTTGCATGTGGTGAAGTCATTAGGTTTCTTATTTGAAGTGCTTAAAAATAATAAAAAGAGACCTTTGTTATACAAGAATTATTATGTATGGCGTACCTATTTCAATGCACTTAAAATAAAAAGATCTATTTAACTTGCAGCATTGTAAATCCATTGGGGTAGAAATGTTTTTAAAATACAACTAAAATTAAGAGCAAAACCAGCAGCCCTATATCTTGCCGAGCCATCTGTTTGCTGTTTTCTCCAACCACATTTTCCAATGTTCAAGTGCTTTCTATATTATACTTGTCAGTTTTGGTGTGGAAGGGAGCAAAATGGTGAAAAGCTTTAATGTATTTTCTGAGTGGGAAAGTGTGCCGTTTTGTGTGTGTGACGCTGCTGGAAGTCTTCTATGGAATTTTGCTCTGCTGAATCTTTTATTGGCGTATCAGTATTAATTGACTTAATATTGTCAGATGTGTTCTCAGAATGCCTGTTCTGCCTTCTGCTCCTAAACTTAAACATCATTGGATTATTATTATTTTTTTTTTAAAAAAAAAAAAACCCTATTAAGGTTCATATGATATACAGTGAAAAGAAAGAAAGCATGTCCATGAATATTTAACATTTTTATCACGTGAAAGAGAACTTCAAGAACCCCGCTTCATAGGGATAAATAGTTTGCATTTTGCCACAGAAGTTTTCATTCTTGGGGAGCTACAACTTTGCTTATTCATAGCGGATCGGTCTCATCAATTCCTTATCTTAAAGACTATCAGACAGAATCCAAGTTCCAAAAGTAGAGGAGCAGCAATATGATAGGACTGATATCTTCTTGGCATAGGAACCAACTCCTAGGGGCCGTGGGGGGGTTGGCCCCCAGAATAAAATATTTGAGGGGGCTTGGCCCCCTGCAAAGTTGATGGGCATTCCCATTCAAATGGTGTGCGTGCACCGTGTCATGTGATTGATTATGCAGGGTGGGGCTTAACTAGGCAATGTACTGGAATTCTTCGATTTGGTACATAACATTGGCCTGGTTCTTGAAGCATGGTAAGCCAAAGTGTGGCTTAGCAAAGCTCCACAAATGTGTGGGCTCCTGGCAAAAAGCTTGCAGTCACTTTGCCAAGGTAACAGATCGCAGTTAGCGAAGAGAAAGCTTAACCACAAGTCCCAGCTTAACCACAAACCTTGGCTTAGTTCAAAGTGGTACAACAGTAAAAAGGACGGGGCGGGGGGAAGCAAAGAGGTTGTGAGCTTCACTCTGGGAGCCCACACATTCATGCCATCTCTCTGCACTCTGTCATGTGAACCAGCCCATAATATTTTGGTGATGGTTGCGTAATTTCAGCTATGACCCGAAAACTATTACTTTTTAAAGCAGCCAACTGATGTTAGGGAAGATGCTATTTTCAGCCTGATCTATAGTGATGGGGTAAACTATCCTGATCAAGCTCAAAAACCAAGATATATTACTCCACTCAGAAAATTGCTCAGTTTATTCTCACCCAATTGTCAATCAAATCAGATTATATGATATTCCTAAATATGTCCTTGGGAGCACGATGATGTTTTGTTTCCTTCTTCAGCTACTTTCCATCACCTTGACTTTTTTGCAGATCTTAGGACCAGCAGGTCTCTCCCTCCCTTCCACACCCCTCTGATACATGGCATGTTGTTATAGCCATGCTGAAAATGCATTTTTCCTCATGCAGCTGGCATCTGTCAGGGTGGAAGGGATGACTTAAAATCTTTGGATTTTAATCCAAACCAGAGACATTGCAGGGCTATGATGCTTGCCCCATATTTGAGATGATGATTGCAAGCCACCAAAATTAATGTATCTGAGCAAGGAAATGTATAATTTGGCAACTTGATTACTCATTTGAATCTGCCTCTGTGTTCAGTTTTGCTCCTAATCTCAAACCCACTGATTAAATGGGGAGTAATACTAATTTTAATCTGTCATTGAAGCTTTAGTAAAGCTATCAATTAAATCGATTGAAAATTGTAGCCCTGGAGAAAATTAATTCAAAAGTTTATTATTACTAGTGGGCAAAAGTCCAAAGCAGCATATTAGCACAGACATAATCTTCACAATACAGTTGCCTAGTACATATTAATGTTGTAGTTATACAAAGAACACTTAATTATAAGAACAATCGTTTCTTTTTATAAAAACACATTTTAAAAGACCGTTCCATAGGTCAGAAAACAGCTTACTTAAGCCCATACATATTTATGGATAAAATTATCAGTAGTGAACACCCTTGAAATTCATAGGTCCCACATATGAGAAGGTTAATGCATAAGTTTATATGAGATATTATATTCAACATCAGGCCTCTTCTTTCTTTTTCAAAGGAACTATAGGCTAAATCCTGCAAATTATAACGTTAGACTGATTAGTTGACATGTGTTCATTTCTGTTTTTGGCACAAGTGGATGTCCCATGTGCTAACATGATCAGTGATAAAATGGGTCAGAAAGAGAAGATGAGTATATTTATCTGCGCCAGGGCAGACTTCCTGCTCCTGAGTTGTGCAGGAAAATCTACACTTCTTTAAAACAACAACAACAACAACAACAACAACAACAACAACAACAGACACAGACCAAAATGGCAGAAGTAGAAGGCACATGCACACTGCCCTTGGGCTGAAAAGATACTTGCATTCCTGAGATCCCAGTTCCCCCTCCTAAGCTTTCCAACCACGAAGCAACATGCTGCCATTTAAGTTACAAGAACGCCAGCAAAGGGGAAACTACTGTGAATTGTGCATAGGCACCTGCACATCTTCCAGTACTGATTTCTTTGCACACAAGACTTCCAACCCCAAGAGTGTCAAGCCTTTTTAAAAAAATCATGGCCTCTTTCAGCCTTGGCCAACCTTCTTGAGGCAACACCTCACTCTTGCACTCGCACGCAGGCACACGGCCTGGATCAGGCCGCTGAACTGGAGGTTTGCCACCTCTACTTTTAAACTGTAAAGGAGGCATTATCCCAACGTAGCACAGCCCTCTGTGACTGGTTGGCTTCAGTGGGTGAAAGGGGGAGAAAACAAGCTACTTCTCTCCCTCCTTGCCCCTACCATGAGCCAGTGCCACTGCAGCGACTTCAGGAGATGAACCTGGTTTTTCTGCCTTCAGTCATAAAGCCAAAGACAAGCCAGGTGTAGTTTCTTGGAGGGTCTTGAGCCTGTTACTTCCCAGATGGGACACATGGAGACCAGAAATAGCTACCCACAGAGCTAGGTGTTTGGAGCCAAGCTCAGGGAGGCCCACTCCCGTCCTTATACCTTGGCTAGGTGCTGCCCTGTTGAGCAGAGGGAATGCAATGGTTATCCTAGCTAGGTTGTATTAATCCATCTGAGAGGTTCCACGTATGGAAACATGTTTCTTTGCATGGATTTCCCTTTGTTTAATTAGGCATGCATCATTGATCAGAGTGCTGCTCAGTTATTTGCACTACATTGTTTTCACTGGAGTGAGCATTTGGACCTTATCCAAATGTGCATCCACATGCTCATTCCACTGAAAACAATCCACTGCAAATCGTCATCAGCCATTGCCAGTCCAAGTTAGTGTCTCTTAATTGTCTAAAACTGGAACTGGAAATAAGCTTCCAGCAGTGAAACACGTTTGTGAATTTATTTGTGTATCACAGAGAATAGAAACCCTGTTACATATTGGGATTGCATAAACATTCTTTTTTTACATAATCTGGATAGCCTTGGGACAACGTAATCAAAATGTTGACAATTCTAGTCCTTTAATTTGAACTTTTGACAGGACCTTCAGATATTCAGCGTCACCTACTTCAACTACAGCTAAAATGTGGTATAAGGCAGCATGAAAAACTCATTCTGTACTATCTTTAAAGTGGTTGCAGAGATGTGAATGCAGAATAAATCAAATCAGATCTCTTACCTGGGTCTGCATAAAGCATACTAATGCCTTTACAGAGCTAACTGCTTTAAGCTCAGTGGTCTTCAAACATTTTTTCCAAGTTGTTGTTGAATTAAAACTGTGATGTAGCTACTGGAGGATTCTAATGAGTTATATATTGGTAAAGGACAGTCAAGTTTGAGTGAATTTAAAGAGTGTAGTGCAGGATAGTTGAGATATTTTCAGTGGATTTGCAAAGCAATCCTGTACTTAGAAGTAAGCCTGAGCTATTTCTACGGATTGATTCCCCGGTAAGTGTGAGTAGGATTGCAGCCTAAATGTCTGTAGGAGCAGCATTTGAAGAAGAGATTATTTAATTCTATGATTCTAATGGAAAATGTATGGAAAGAAGTAAGATTGTTGGTATCAGGGTCTCTGAAAGATCTTGCTCAAAAAGGCGGCCCAGGCATTCATGTTGCATCCATCTCTTTGTATGAGATAAAAATTGTGTTTGCATTACAGTTGCTACAATTTTACTTAGTTAGTTTTCTTCCTTCCTGCCAAATGGTCAAGATTTATATCAGCATAGGTGAAATAAATTTATGGAAATCCATATATTGAAACTTTCAACAAGAACCCTAATAGTGAATGTCACAAAGGAACTGGCTTTTCTCCTCCCCATGTAAACTGATAGGTGTTCTTTTGATCCTCTACATCTGGTTGGTTGTTTGTTTGTTGTGCAAGCATGCCAAATCCATTTTAATTTAACAACCTGAATTTCAAGTATGTTTTTGAATACCACCTGCTAGTCTGGAAGAGCCTTTGGACTACAGACTGTTCTGGTAGACTCTGCATGGGAGATACTCAACCTTGTTAGCCAGTAAGGAATCTCCACCACTGGGCAAAGAATGTCTTTGTTTGGGACCCATCTCCTGACCTGAATACTATTTCATATCTGCTTCGTGTCAGCATCGTAGAAATGCTGCAGAGTAGACAGGACTGATGTAATTTCTAATGAAAGGACGCAGCTAGATGAGACGAAAATAGAGGAAAGAGGATAAGATTTGTTAAAGGCTACATGGGAATGCAATAAAATCTAGCTGACCCAGTACTGTGTAGAAAATGTGAGGGCTAGGAAAATCTTGGCAAAAGTATATTTTGCTTTAAGGAGAAATCTGTAGGCAGAATAATGTGCTAATTTGGTTGATATAGAGGATAAGGCTGATGCAAGCGTGACAAGAGGCATTTAAGACAGGAGTATACAAGACAAAGACAGATCTCACATGCTTAAAAGGGCTTTTGAGGTTCTTTCCCACTGTTGTTGTGCATGTGTGAAAGACAAAAATGAAGCATTAATTGATGTACAGTGGTACCTCTGGTTACGTACTTAATTCATTCCGGAGGTCCGTTCTTAACCTGAAACTGTTCTTAACCTGAAGCACCACTTTAGCTAATGAGGCCTCCCGCTGCTGCCGCTCCGCCGTCGGTTGATTTCTGTTCTCATCCTGAAGCAAAGTTCTTAACCCGAGGTATTATTTCTGGGTTAGCGGAGTCTGTAACCTGAAGCGTATGTAACCCGAGGTACCACTGTACTGTATAATGCTATTAAATTGATTGCTGGCCATATTAGATAGATTTACAATCACATTTCATTCTGCATTTTTCATGTGTGTTGCTGTTGAGCAGATTTTTTCGAAATCTGCAATAGTTTTAGTGATCCACCAACTATTTTCCATAGAGCTTGGCTTACTTGGGAATATGTTTTTTAGCATTTTAATCTCTCCTCACTATGTCGTTTTGGGTACTGTTAAGGGGTTCAGCTCCTTTACCCAATTCTACTTCCTTTTCTATGATTGTGTCAGCATCTTCCAAACCTTTTTTTCTTCTTTGATCAAACCAATAAGGTCAGGAAAAAGCCTTGTCTATTTCGTCGTTTTCCAAAAGGGCGTGTATAATTTTATGTTGTTGTTTAAAAACCAACAGCTGATAAGATAACTTTCGATTTCACCAGGGCTTTCCATGGTGTTGTCAGCTTCACAGGAAACTGGAAGGGAAGAGAGAATGAATAAATATTCGAATGAAGTGTGGGTAGGAAGGTGTAGTGCAGAAATGTGAGTTAAACACTTTCTTGACAGTCACCAACAATGACATGATGGGATTCTATTTGCATCAAGTTGCAGGAGAGTATGGACCAGTACACCGGATAGGCAAACAAGGAAAGTGTTACCTTCCACACACTATCAAGAGGGGAGGGTGGCAGTAACAATATCCAAAGCAGGATATTGGATAATCCACAGGAATAGTGGATGGGGTGAAGTAGGGAGAATTTCCTGAATAGCAATTTAACTGCTTGAAAATGCAGGTGTGATTTGGGCTAGAGGCACATAGAGCTATGCACTCCTGAGAGAAGGACAAAAGGAGAAGGACAAATCAGTGACGGTTAGTGTAGGGGGGGGTAATCAGAGGTGGAGTGGTAAATACTAGTCAAGTCATTTCAGTTTGTAAACTGATAGTGAGACTTAAAGGTTTTAAGGATTGGAACAATAGTAATGAGTGTAGTGGCAGAGAGAGAGAGCTTTAGGACATCCATTCTCAAGGTATTTGGCATGAGTGGAGGCTAGCAAAAGAGGTTATATAGTAACTAGACTAAGCAGCAGAATGTGGCAGTGGCTTGGATGTGCACAGAAGGAACAGAGAAGGAAAATGCAGAGTTGAGTCATTGTCTAGCTCAGTATTCTTCTGCAGAGTGCACCAAGAGGTTGATGAAAGTATATTCAAACATTTTATCCTTGTTGCAAAAGACAACAATTGCTGCCCTTATTTTTTTTCCTTGGAAAAAAAAAAAGCCTGCATTCATAGTGGAGTGTGTGTATTTCAAATGTGTATACATTACACACACAGTAAATTAGCTCAGTATTTCTAAATCTGCTTGCAGCTTAAAGTGCAAACAATTCCCGATATTTTTAAGATAAGCATTTTCAGAACGTGGCTGGCATATTCATTGGTCTGCATTAAACGAGGCTTGTGGCTTCCAGCTCACAAAAACAAAAAACAAAACAAAAAAAACGTGATGGCTGCAGCTCACATAAATAGGATCACTTGTCCCCCTCAGCTGAGATGCTAAAGGGTGAATAGTCATAAAAACTGAATAAGCTTTTCTTTTCCATTTCCTAATGAAGCCACATGGTTAAGCAGTGTGTGGGAAGCTTGCCTATACCACAACTGTTCCGTTCATAAACGAATTATTCAAAGCTAGTACTCTTAGGCAACTGTCAGGAGCAATAAAATATTAGGTACACAAAAATTATTTCTTTTAAAACATTAAAACTATCTGGGTGTTAATGTGGTAGGTGCTTTATGCCTGAGGGCCAGGGATTAATGAATTTGGGTGAGGACTGTAGCTTAATGCTCTGTCCCAGTGCTGACCTCTTGCATACCTGGATGACATTATAGGGGTCTACCATTGGGCAGCTACTGATGTCTCAGTGTCCTCAGAGGGCAACACTGCTGCCACTGAACAGAGGAAGCTGGTGAGAAGATGACCCATCTGATGGGATACTGCTGAGGCTTCTCAAAACTAGAACCAGCTATGCTGTCCACTATAACCCCTAAATGATCTCTGGAACCTACTTTGTTTATACTGCAGCCGCATTCTCCATGTTATTATAATTTTGAAAGTAGCTACCATTAACCTTTCTATGCTGTCTTCCATAGTGCTGGGATCCCTTGGATAATCTCGTTTGCTTACAAGTAGAAAAGCTGTGGAAGATATCATGCAGATGACTTCTTTTTTAAAAAAAAATTTATTAAGTACAAATTAGAAAACATACATATTTACAACAAAAGAAGATACAAAAGAAAAAGAAAATACATATAACCAAGGGAAAAAAAAATAGAGAATATTTTTTCTCTTTTCATATTTACAGTTATTTATACCACTATAAAATGCTATTCACAATAAAGGAGTGAAATGAAAGATAAGGTATCAGAAAAAAGAAAAAAATAACAAAGAAAAAATGCAGATGACTTCTTGTTTTGTTCCAACAGTAATAATAATTTATTAAATTTCTATACCACCCTTTATCTGAGATCACAGTGGTTTACAATATAAAAACGCAGCAATGCATAACATAGTAACAAACAAAAACAATAACACCCCCTACCACAGTTTAAAAGGCCATTGATTGTTTAATTAGCCAAAGTCCTGGAAGATGAGGAATGTTTTTGCCTGGCACCTAAAGATATGTAATGACAGCACCAGGCAAGCCTTGCTGGGCAGAGCATTTCACAAATGGTGAGCCACCACAGAAGAGGCCCTCTGGACCTTATGTGGAGGAGACGCACGAAGAAGGGCCTCAGATGATGATCATAGGGTCCAGGTTGGTTCATATGGGAGAGGCAGTTATTGAAGTTTTGTGGTTTAAGGGTACGAGCTATTTAAGGCTTTATAGGTCAAAACAAAGCCCTTAAATACCATTAATTTAATTTTAAAACAAAAATTAATTTGTGTTTGTCGGGTTTGTTTGTTTTTTAGTGATAAATCTATTAATTTGTTTTGCAATGGCTGCTGAGAGTACATGTTTTCCTCTACAGCTAGAAAGAGTGTGAAACTTTGGGCTTTTGGTTCATTTTATTTTGAAACCTTTCCGATAGAAGAATTATAGTCTTGTTTTTTCCTTAGCATTGCTGCCGCCTTGTTTAGGAAGGGCCATAGCTCAGAGGTAGAACATTTGCTTTACATGCAGGAAGGTCCCAAGCTCAATCCCTGGTCTCTCTAGGATGGGCTGGGAAAGACCCCCGCCTAAAAACCTGAATTTGTTGCCAGTCAGTATAGATAGATGGACCAGTAGTCTGACTTAGTATATATTCCTACATCTGGTAAAATGAATCTTTAAACAGTTTAACACCAGCCACTAATGCAAAACTCCCATTTGGACATAACAGTGTATGTCATTAACTTGCATTAACTGTCCTCTGCTAGGAAATGGCTTATCCTAATTCCTGCTCACCTTCTGCATGTAACAGGCTTTCACTATCCAAATATTTTATGGTGTATTTAAATACAGTGGTACCTTGGTTTTACAAACTTAATCCGTTCGAGAAGTCCGTTCTTAAACCAAAGCATTCTTAAACCAAGGCTTGCTTTCCCATAGCAGCGGGGGACTCAATTTACAAATGGAACCCACTCAACAGGAAGCGAAACATGTTCTTATTCCAAGGCAGAGTTCACAAATCAAAACACCTACTTCCAGGTTCACAGCATTCTTAATCCAAGTTGTTCATAAACTAAGCTGTTCTTAAACCAAGCTACCACTGTAGTTATTTTCTTATCAGTGTTGTAGTGTTGCTGAACTGGCCGCAGCTCTCAGCACCCTTCTGGTTTTCCACCCCATCCTACCAATCAGACTTGTGATTTGGTATCTGACAAATAGATAAGATATGAGGGAAGGAACTGATATATCAGTTAGTTAGTGGTATTACTAAAGCACTGGCACCAAGTATCCTGTCAGTCATCAAGGGGTTTCCTCAAATGTAGTTCTTGGAACCATTTGAAAGGCATTTCTTCTGAGGTAGTAGGTTACAGAGAACCATAACTAGCCTGTTAATTTCTCCTTCCTCTGAGCTTTCTGATGGTACTTCCCTAGTCTAGATAAGCAAAGCATTTAAGGAGAAGATGGACAGACAGACATGAGTTCATTTGCCCAGCAATGTATGCAGCCTTATATATGTGGAAGAACAACAAAATTGTATTGTGGCATAAAAGAATCTCAAAAGCGGACAAATTTATTATGGTATATGCTTTAATGGACTAAAGTCCATTTCATGCTTTTGCAGGTTATAATGGCCTTGATAAAAATAGTTCAGCAGTGATGGAAACTGTGAACAGAAGACGAGAGAAACTCAGCAGGCAGCAGCTGCATCCAATAGTAGACTACAATGCTCTGGTGTCAGTTTTTCTGAGGAGAGGCTTTGTAAAAAGGAAAATAGCTATTTTACTTCAGTGATAGCATTTGTTGTTTTCTGTTTGGCTTTCCTTTCTTTTGAATCAGGAAAAACCTCCAAAGAAGCCCTGTGAGGGTAGGAGAAGCCTCCAGAAGTCTGTGCTTTATAAAGAATAACATGAAAGATTAAAAATAAAAAGGAAGTGAAACATTTTGAATTCCAGCAGAGCCACTGAAAAAGAAGTGAGGATAATGTAAACTGGCAGAAGTTCGGGGAGGGTTTATGGGCCCACAGCAAAACTGAAATAGGAGGCTGGGTGGGTCGTTCACAGCAGTTCCCCCCACCCCATAAGTAATTGAATCCACAGATTGAAATGAGCTTCCTAGCGTAAGGGTGAGTCCTTGTCACTCCTTCTCTTCCTTCCTCACCCCCAGCAACCCTGGGCAATGGAGAGCGAGAGCATCAGAATGAGCTTTTAGATGCTAAAGTAAGGAACAGATACTGCAAAAACCCAGAAGGAGATGTAATACAGAAAGCTAAGGAAAGCCAAGCAGCAAGAGATCATCAAGTCTTGTGCCCTCAGCTACTCCTGTGACATGAATATGTCCAAAGTCATACTCCTCAAATGGAAGAGAATTTGGGTGAAGGCACTGAGCAATGTTCTTTTAAAACATTTTGGTGACAAAAGGCAGAGACACCGAAAACCCTATTTTTGTAACTTCTCTTTAGGCTTTATTTATACAGGCATGATCTTACCTGTGTAAAGTCTTCACATGTGCCTGATTACATTTAGATGCAGTTACCATGTGTGCTTTCCCTTTCATGTATAATGTCATCATCCTAACAAAACCAGGCCATTGATCACTGGCATGCTACATTTACAAATCAATTGGCCAGCATACATGGCAGGTACATTTTAATGTGACTGAGCACACATATGAAGTATACATGTTTAAGGACTTTCACCATGGCCAACTATCTTCTGGATTAAGCAGGCCTTGGTAAGTAACTCTTGGTAAGCATTGTCTTGAAGTAGCTCTAACTATCAGTTTCCTATCAGTCCTGGGGCAAAAAGATTCCTTTCATGGGCTTTGATTAGTTGAGTCTGTTCATTTTTAACAATCACATACCATTTCTTCAGTGCTGTTCTACCCTCCCCACATGGCAAACACCTCTGCAGCATCTGCATTGCTTCTGAATAGTGTGTTAAGGGATGACTGACACTGTGGGTTAAACCACAGAGCCTAGGACTTGCCGATCAGAAGGTTGGCGGTTCAAATCCCCGCGATGGGGTGAGCTCCCATTGCTCGTCCCTGCTCCTGCCAACCTAGCCAATAAAGCGAGATGAGCGCCGCAACCCCAGAGTCAGCCACGACTGGACCTAATGGGCAGGGGTCCCTTACCATGTCAATGAGTCTGTTATTCCATCTTCTTGGATGAAAATAGTGAAAATATTTGGAGTTTGCAAGCTGCCTAGAGTTTTTAAGTAGAAAAAAAACCTGGAGGGTGACTTGAACTAAGTGGAAAATGTTGCAACCCATGATGTGTTAATAATTCCTGTGGTGGTATGTTCTATAGACATGGAATGATTATCAGGCTACACAGTCAAGACTTAACACTGATTGTCGGCATTTTTGTTGTGCTGGAAGAACAAATGAGTCACGCAAAGAACTCAGTCTTGAGATAATCTGAGATATTCTGTTAACTTTTGAGGATTAGCTTCTCCTTGGTTGAAAGGGCAATTTGGGTTTCTTTTCACATTTTAGTTCTCAGTGGGAAGTTTGCTTTAACCCCCATTTGCCTCTTCAATGGGTTTTTGGATGGGAAAGCACATTATATTTTAATGAACTAATAAAAAACAATTTCCCTATGCTTTGACAGATGTTTTGAGTAAGACCTCTAGATGCATTGCTATATGGTAAACTTTTAACTGATTTAATAGTAATTGCATCTTCTTAAAGAACCCTGGGATGCAATCCCTAATTGATACTGGTCTGAAGTTTTTGCATGTTAATTTCGGGGCTGCAGCAAAAACAATTATATTCAGTCTTCAGGGGTTTTGTACAGAGGCGTAGCTGCTCTTGGCCACACCATGCTCTTGGCCACACCATGGGAGAGTGACCTTCCCCATTACCTGCCCACCCCAAAAGTAACCATTCATCCCCTCCCTTTTATGGAGGATGAATGGTCCTCCAAAAGAGCATACATTTATCTTAAACACACTTACTAGGGAATAGGCCCATTGAAAACAGTAGGACTTACTTCTGAGTAAACATGTATACGATTACAGTGCTAGAATCCGAGCAAATTCTTTGAACTTTTGCCAAACAGCAAAAGATTCTTGGGAGAAGGCCGTGATAGTTAAAGATATCTTCCCCAACCAATATGAAACTTTGTAGTATCTGTGTGCCCTGGGTATGCTTTTCTGAAACCCTCCTCTCATACATGAAGTACCCTGCTTGCGTTTTCATTTTCCTTGTGGCTCTGGGTGAAGTTGTGTGATTGCCTCATCATATGCTTAGCTAGCAATTTAAGCCTGCCATACAACCGCAAAACTGACAGAAGCAAATTGAGCCAAAGCATGATTAAATGCAGGTTGTGCTGTGAGCTAGGTAGGTTACACATGAAGCAATTCCACAACTTTTCAGATTTTGCAGGTGCATTTATCCTATATTCTTTATGTACCAATACGTTGACTCTTCCTGTAACTGGCATGATAACTTTGAAATTTCTTGAGGATACAGGGCATAAATTAAATGAATTAATAAATAACATAATATCCTAATTGGATAGAGATGTTGGGTACCAGATGCAGGCAACTCCGCATTTGCACACATTTGAGGCATGTAGAACTGATCCGTGCACTGTTTTCAGCACGGGGGGGGGGGGGGGCCTTACGTACGTCCTGCCAACTCGCGCTGTGCCTTGGAATGCAACCCCCTTGCAAACGGGGAGTTGCCTGTATGCTTCTTTGAGTGGTTATTTGATTCTCTTTGGGTACTATGGGAAGCCACTGAATGTGTTTCTAAAGTTATCATTTAGTCTAAAACTAGTTTTAAAATATTATATGCCATGTGGCACTAGTGTGTGGTTCAGAGCCTGTTACTAGATCAAAAAGCTGTGTTTTGCTCTTGCTGAGTAGACCAGTGCATTTGCTTATATATAAAAATGTCCTTGTCTTTTCTGCTCAGCATTTGTTCTGTGAAATAGATCTGTGTGAATGCTAAAACTGCTTCCAAATGGAAGTGAGACTTATAAGCAAGCTAAATGACACAGTTTAGAGTATCTGATGTTTCTATAAATATATAGGAGGAAAAGTATAGCTTGAAAAAGTTAAGAACTTCAAAGGGCTGACTTTATACTTTTCAGAGGCAACTGTAGCTTTGGATAAAATAGAAAGAAAGGAATCAATACTTGTAATTGCATGGATGGAGTTAAAAATATCTTTGGAGGTTAGAAAGTTGTTAACATGACAGCTGCATTTATGCTACAAATCTTTCCCCAGAGCCTATAATCATACCAGAAGTTACTGTAGATCTATATGGCTTTGCATTTTAACATAATCTTCAAAAGTAGAATAAATTTGCACGAGTTTTGGATTTCCTCAGCAGCAAATGTAGTGAATTAATTTTCAGTCAAGGAACCTCCAGTTCAGTTCTGTAATGTATAACTCTGGAAATTATCAATTGCTTGTTTCCTTTTTCTTCCAGGAGAAGATTAAGAAACCACCTTTCATTCTCGTTTTTGAAGGAAATGAATTGAGAATCATTTCACATTATTAGTGATTAAGAACATTCTCTAGAAACTTGCTTGTACTATCAAAAACCTATCTTGTTTTAAAATACAGTGGTACCTCCGGTTAAGTACTTAATTTGTTCCGGAGGTCCGTTCTTAACCTGAAACTATGCTTAACCTGAAGCACCACTTTAGCTAATGGGGCCCCCTGCTGCCACCGCGCTGCTGGAGCACGATTTCTGTTCTCATCCTGAAGCAAAGTTCTTAACCCAAGGTAATATTTCTGGGTTAGCGGAGTCTGTAACCTGAGGCGTATGTAACCTGAAGCGCATGTAACCCAAGGTACCACTGTATATCCTATTGCTGTGGGTTCTAATAAGCCATACGTTGGAGACAGTAAACCATTAGTGAAAACCAAAGGCTATCAACCAGTAATCTTTTTAAATACAGGCAGGATAGCCAAGCAAAGGGTACAGAGATTTTAAAAAATGTAGTAAGCTGGATTTTTTAACCAGGTAAGAAAAATCCTTAATACAGCCCTTTGTCTTCATTTGCCTTCTGCAAATCTCTTTTGATCTCCAGTGTTGTATGGGGTCAGGCAAAGGGATATGCAGAGCATTCAGAGATCCACCTGTCCCACATTCTTTTTCAATACTTCCTCTGACATGTGTTTTGGAATACGACAGCAAAACTCAGATTTGTGTGCACTTCTGCGCCTGAGATTTAGGAAGAGTAATGTGTATTGTTATAAATGGATTCTAAATAGGAGTCATAATGCATCTGTATACAGCTTTAAAAATTTCTGTGCTAACTGCAAACTAGAATGGATTTTATTTCAAAACTTATTAATTCATTCATAATTTCAATTTAAAAAAATAGCAAGCCTGAAAAGACTTTTACTAGTAGGGCTTTTGGAGGATTAGGCAATTGAGGGGATTTACTAAACTGATGACTCTTTTTTGCTTTTATAAGTTTTCTCCTCTGGGCAGCACTTTCTAAGTGTTACCTATTACAGCCGGGTGAATTAAATCAACAATCTGAAAGAACCACTAAGCAATTGCATTAGAGTTCATTCTTGGAAACGTTCACCTATATCACACAGTACTTCCAGAAAGGAAAGCACTTCCTTTACACTGTAGTTACCTTACACTTAATTTTTTTTAAACAGCAGGAAAAAGAGGAGACATTCCTGGAACTATTTCCAATGAGATGAAGTAGAAAGCTTCATACCGTGTCATCAGTAAAGAACACACAGTAAGGCATCCATCAACACAGTGGCCTGGTTCACACATCACAGTAAGCCAAGTCATGGCTTATCAGGACTGTGTGAATCTTCTGGAGATTAGGTTGCCCCCACTTTGTTTCTTGCTGGTCTTTTTAGCTCAGCGTGATACAGCAGCTGTATCATCCAGATCAGGGATTATGGTTCCTTAGCTATGATCTGGAACCAAGAACAAAACTAGTGCTCTTTCCTTCATGTACCACTTCAGTGCTTTATTTCTAGCTTGTATTAAGCCACAGTTCCCTCTTATGTCAGAACAACACACTTTGGCTTAAGGTGTGTTATATTAGCATATGACATTAAGCAAGATATGACATTAAGCTAGAATTCCTTAGTTGGACATAATGGGGTAACTGTCTTAATACAATCCAGAAATGAAGTGCCACATTGGTATGAAAGAGGAGAAAAACTCATCCCTGGCATTTGTTCTGGCTTCATAATCATGGTTTATGAAACCTGGAATGATCATCTACATCATGCCATTGTATCTGAATAGCTAAACCATGGTTTGCAAATGTCCAGAAACCATGATTTGAAATGGGTTTGTAAACCATGGTTTGCAGTACATCTGTATTGATTAGAACATGATTGTGATTATTGCTCCAGAAACCTCCTTAATGTAGAGATAGAAGTGTTCAAGCAGGCAGAAACCAAAAGCTCACACTGTTGTTTCCTGAGCACAATCTGTTTAGCACTGTGGTTACACTTGCAGGTTGTGTCACTTCAGCTCTTTGCACCTCTCCTCTGTTCAGAACAGAAGGGAGGGAGGGTACCCAGTCCTGGCATCCAACGAAAAGCATGCATGTTAAGGGGGGATTATATAATGTATGAGAGACCGAGCCACTGCAAATAAGAAGAGCAAACAGTGTTTTATGCATTTTAGATTTTAAGGGAGTATTTACTGAGACCTTTCAAGAGATACTGGTCAGGACGCTGCTGGCCGCTCTGGAGGGCACCAGGTTGGTAAAAGTTTCCTTGTGAATTCATAGTAACACCTGGGCAAGATATATTCGATGTAGCCTTTGAGTTTGTGTGTGGGTTTAGGATTTTCTGGATAGTTTATCGAATTATGCTTTACAGGAGGGATGACAGGGAAGAAGGACCGAAGCACAGCTAGACTAGTAGTGGTGGTGATGCATGTCTTGTTAACTTTTATTTGTGTGGTCGTTTCCTCCTGTTTGTAACTGTACAGTGGTACCTCGGGTTAAGAACTTAATTCCTTCTGGAGGTCCGTTCTTAACCTGAAACTGTTCTTAACCTGAGGTACCACTTTAGCTAATGGGGCCTCGCGCTGCCACCACGCCACACGATTTCTGTTCTCATCCTGAAGCAAAGTTCTTAACCCGAGGTACTATTTCTGGGTTAGCGGAGTCTGTAACCTGAAGCGTCTGTAACCCAAGTTACCACTGTATATGGTATTTTCTACTCTTTGGCGTACTTTCAAAGAGAAGTGGAAGAATGTCTATTCCAGTGGCATTCGACCAATACAAAAGGGTTAATAAAAGCTAAAGAATACACCCTGAATCTAATTAAGATCTCCGGTGTACTTGAACTTCCTGATTATCTTGCTTCCCTCATTATGTTATTTTAGAAAAATTTCTGTAAGTAAGAAAAAAACATGCCTGTTTTCTCTGTGCTGGATGTAGAAACAGCATTAATAACACAAGCTTGAACAAAATAATAGGCATTGAAATGCTGATTTCAAGAACAAGACATAATGAGAGTGAAGGAAGCTGTGCATTACTTCTTGTGTGAGCTCTGTGTGTGAAAGGAAGGCATTTTATAGGTCTTATCATTGTGAAACATCAGAATGGTTTATTGCAACGTCCTTGTGTGTTGATGATTTTGTGTCAGTTATAGATAAAATGATGAATAGAAAACCATGTAGGTGTGTGTGTGTGTGTGTGTGTGTGTGTGTGTGTGTTGGCTGCTCTTGCACACATGTTTGTATATAAGAAATCTATGAAAATGGTTTCCCAGACACCATTGAGGCCCAGACATACATAGTTGCAGAGATGAATGTGCTTTTAGACCTCTGGTGTACATTATATTGGTGTTCATTCTATGGTCTTTGTTAGCTTTGATTGTGGCAGAGGTGTGAACCGATTTACTTGGTCAGGTTATATTTCCTCCCTTTCCTTTTCCTCCGTTTCCTGCTGAAATTCAATCACAGACCATCAAATTCAGGCTACACAATTAGAATTGATTTGGAACTATTTTGCAAGAAATTTACTTCTCAAAATCAGATTTTTTGCAATAAGAAAAGTACAGTAACAGCGAAAGGCCCTGAAAAGTGTGGGATAACATTTGCTGAACTCCCTGCACACAAATCAGAACAAATCCTCAATAAAGAGCTAGTGTCCTCTTATTTTCATGCAAACAAATTAGTATGAATGTTCAATAAGCAGGTTGCCTGGAAGTACCTCCTCTCTAACTTTTTGTCCTACTTTCAATGTCTCATTTTGTGTTATCCCTTTGCCTACATATTAAATCCTAACAACCCTTCCCAGAGTTGGGGAAAGAACTATTCAGCATGAAATATAGATCTGGTACAGCATAGCTTTCATAGGGACCCAAGTACATGCATGCAGTTCAGGAAACTAGGTATAGTGACAGCACCAGTTAAACAAAGGTTGATGCTTGAAGCTGGAAGGAAGCTAGGAGCAGCATCTGGTGCTTTGAGGGGCCAAGGAGGGACCTCCTACACTTTTAATTTAATACAAATTAAGGCATTTGATTGAAATAGGTCAGCACTTACTCATCTTGGTTTATTGGTTCATTACTTGTATAGAAGATTGGATAAAAGAAAATGAAATGTAGATATGAATGAATAACCCTGTAAAAATCAAATATTCAAAAAAGAAACTCATGATGAGCAGATTTTAAAATGAATTGCAGAAATTGCTTGAGCATAGTGTTGTCTTGAGCAAAGTCTTTCTTGTTGATCTCTAAAAACTCATTTTCATTTACCTGGGCTGTTTCTACATATGTTACTACATGCATGCATGTATGGAAGTAATTTCCACAGGTATTCTGAAATCTCATGTAATGCTGAAGCAGAGAACTCAGTAGCACTTGGTTGTAACAGAAGAGCAGGGAAGCCATTCGCTCCTTTCCTTCTATGGAGAGACCTTCTGAGACCATCCACAAGCTCCTTTAGCACCCTTGGGTTAAGCTCATCAGACCCTGGAAATTTGAATTCATTTAAAGTAGCTAGGTGTTCCCTTACTACCTATTTTTCCTGTCTTGGGCTGCAGCACCCTCCTTACATTGTTTATTCTATTATCACAAGGTTGGGCACCGCTTTCCTTTTGGGTGAAGATAAGAGACAAAGTAGGTGTTGAGCAATTCTGCCTTCTCTCTGTCACCCAATAGCATTTCTCCATCTTCTCCACTGGGAATTACTTTCCCAGGGCATTTCAATCACAGTGTTGTGTTTGAGAGATGTTGAAATAACAATGTGTTTTACCCCTGTTATATGGGGATAAAATAGAGCTGCAGATTTAACATAGCAGATTTGGACCCAAATAAAGAATTGAATCAAAACAACACAGATCAGGATGCTCTCAAACACGGCAGATACAAGGCAAATCTTGTGGTCACTGCTCACCCCTATTAAATACTTCTGAAATTGTGGCTACCCTTCTACTCTATCAAATTCCAGAGTGCTCTCCTCTGAGCTCTTTGCAATTGTTTAGAATATCTTGCCAGACTTCTAATGTCAAAGCAAAGTAGAACAAGGCTGACATTTGAAGCACATGGTGGCATTTTCTCTCCTCCTGTGGTGTGATGTAGCTATCTATTGCTCAAGTTCAAAAAGGAGACATTAGCGTTACAAGAATGGCTTTGTGTAAGAGATTTTTTTAAAAAACCAGTTCAGTTTTTAAAATACAGCTTATTTTTTTAAGCGCAGTTCCTTTAAAAATGAAATAAAAATGTTTTCTTATAACTAATAGTGTTATGAAGGAGTCTTAATCCAGGCTTGCACCTGCAGGCTGTTTTTGTTTTGTTTTTTAACAATGCTCTCTTGGTTAGACCTTTTCTTTTTTTACTATATTAGGGTGGGGAATTCTTTTCAGCCTGATGGTTATATGCTCTCAGCAGGAGCTTTCCAAGTGCTGCATGTTGGTAGAGGCAGAGGCAGAAATGGGTGTAACAATGGATGTGGCTCTTACCTTTGTACAGTGGGCTTCATTCCAGCCATGCAAAAGTTGGAAGTTTCTACATACTCACACCCACACACTGTCAATCGAGGCAATGAAGGAAGCATTATCACAGCTCCAGTCACACAAGGCCACTCAAGGAGGATGCGGAGGAGAGAGAGAGAGTGAGGGGTGTGGCCTGGGAATAAGACATGTGGCTTGGGAAGGAGATGTGGCCTAGGGAGAGTCCTGAGGGCCAGATAGAGACACCTGAAGTGCCGCCTTCATGTCTGGGCCTCAGGTTCCCCACTATGTGCAATCAGGTATTGGAATTGGCATTGGTTATCATAGCTATCATTCTTATTTACGTTTCACCTAACACTTGAACCAACACAACTTTCTCATGCGCCTCTGTTTTACTCCTAACTTTGTCCTGATACTTTGAAGATTGTTTGTTCAGCTTTGCATTTTATAACTGGTTTTACCTACCTAATAGCCATAGTCGACAAGGAACTTCACAAAGTAAAGTGAGTGGACTGGTAAAGTGAGGTATGCTTAGCTCTGCCCATCTCACTTGAGTGTTTGTGCTTGGTAGTCAGCTGTTTACATCCTCTAGTTTTCAAGGAGTTGTATATCATTGCAAGGTGAATAATGTGAACAGAACTTGCAAGATTTTCTCACACTATATCTGTGGTGTCTTGTCCTTTTATTCCTTGCCATCAGATATCTTTAAGATGAGGACATAATATGATGGAGAGTAGGATGCTAATGTTTGGACCCTCACAGCTGTCCATAAGGCCTGACACACAGTGGAAACAACAGGTGTGATTTTCTCTCATCTCCTCCCTTCAGATATGGCAGCACATTCCTTAGTTTTTGATTTGCTGAATCCTCTGCAAAGGTAGATAGTGTATATAGCACCGGTCAGCCTAAAGTGTTGTCATTGCCTTGCTTTGACCGGTGCTGCCTTGGCTGACAGTAGTCAGCTGTGTTCATTAGACCCATTGTCAGGCCCATCCCAATGGAACAGTGGTGTGGACCCTCAGATCCACAGGCCAAACTTGGCTTGACAGGACTTCAGATTTGGCCCACAAGGCCATGTTCATCAAACCATGCCCATAGAGATGCAGCTGCCGGTGCACATTTGGGTTCACTCCTGGTTGCGTATTTGCAATGGAAAGCAGAATTCAACTGATGATAGGCAGTAGAGCAGAAGTCTGCTAGAGGTCCCTACTTTGGGACTTCAGAGCATCCAGTCACCTGTTGTTATTTTGATGTCAAGTGATCAACAGGTAGGTACACCTGCACACATGCTAAAATTGGTCTATGGAGCCAAAAGGGTTCTCCAACGCTGCAGTAGAAGGAACACAGGATGAAAGTTGTCTTTAAGCCACTGCCCTCTCTGCCAAGAAAAATAGGCTTTCCCCAAGGTGGGCTACACAGCACGGCAGTTAAGAAGCAATGTGCAGTTGGTTATGCCAGTGGAGAGGAGGACATCTCAAACAGGCTGAAGAAGGAGCAGAAATGTAGGTTTCCATAAAATTTTGAATGGAAATTTTGCATATGGTACTGTACTTTGCATCAGAAAGTTTTCAGTTTGCACTGGAAAATGCCCTAGAGACTCATTTATTTTGAAATGTTTCTTTTACTTTTAATATTGTATTTTGCAATGGGCATTCATTTATTATTAATAGTGAACTCAGAAAATGGAAAATTTTGCTTTTCCAGAAAGTTTTCTGCAGCTGAAAATAGGGTGATTAGGAACAGACAGGTAGTGTCACAAGAGAAGATGGGGGCTTACAGGAGATCATCAGAGTCCAGATTGGGTGACTCTCTGCAACCATTTTAAATCAGCTATGGCAGGAAAACTGTTGAAGCTAGTTTTGTCTTCACAGTGTGTATCAGAAGTTCTAGATAAAGCCTCTCTTACACAAAGAGGCTACCAAACCACTACAAAACCAAGAGAAGTCTGTTGTTATGCTGCTTCAGCTGTAAGTTAACATTTCCTGTATTCAGTACAGCTATCTGTATTCCACCACATTGTTGGTTGGAGTGGTACACACCATTATACTGATTTCCTGTGTTGCTTTTCTAATTCCTTCTAATCCTGTTTTTAGTTCATTAGAGCTGTGTCAGGATAGATTCTAACAGCAATATTTTATGCACTCCACAATCATCATGGTTTTTGGCAGTCTCTTCATTCACTCACCAAAAGTTGTTGTCCTTTAACATGGTTGGGCAAAACAGCTGCTTTTCTAATGGGAAGAAAGTGAAGTAAAAATTTGACCACTTCGAATTACCCTACCCCAAGTTAACTATAGCTAGCTGTGGCGAAGGGTTACATTAACACCAATCTTAAGCATTACAGGCAGTGACTGTTTTAGGCACATTGTGCCAAACTTGGAAGGGCAGGAGCATGGCAGGAGCAAAATGGGGTGTTTATAGGGTTTTTTAATGGTGTTTCAAATATACATGATTTCACTTAAACACGCAGTGCCTTGGAACGTAACCATCACATAAATTGAGAGTTGCCTGTATTGTTAATTCTAAACAGTGTTAGTTATGTCTAAGTTCATTGTCAACATAACTTTACCCAGAATTAAGATGAATAAGGGGACAATTCATGTTCAGGAGCGATATGTGGATTGGCTCCTGATCTTGACTCTTCCTGTCTTATTTGCTGTCCTGTTACTTCTCTGTTTGCTATAAACTTTAAAAAAGGCAAAGGGACCCCTGACCATTAGGTCCAGTCGTGACCGACTCTGGGGTTGCGGCGCTCATCTCGCTTTATTGGCCGAGGGAGCCGGCGTACAGCTTCCAGGTCATGTGGCCGGGGCATGACTAAGCCACTTCTGGCGAACCAGAGCAGTGCACGGAAATGCCGTTTACCTTCCCACAGGAGCAGTACCTATTTATCTAATTGCACTTTGATGTGCTTTCAAACTGCTAGGTTGGCAGGAGCAGGGACCGAGCAATGGGAGCTCACCCCGTCGCGGGGATTTGAATCGCCAACCTTCTGATCGTCAAGTCCTAGGCTCTGTGGTTTAACCCACAGCGCCACCTGCATCCCTCGCCATAAACTTTACACCTCATTAAAGAATTCCTAAGTTTCTGATTCCTAGTTGGCAAGTAAAACTTCAAAATATGGAACATGTCGGTAAATTCAAAGTAACAAAAATAAACAATTTAGCAGACACAGAATAAATTCAGCATTACAAAAAACAAACAAGAAAGCAAACCACCACTAGACTTAAGCATATAGATGAAGTATATATATGAAGCAGTCAATGGCATCATTGGAACAGCCCCCAACAACTGGCAATCAGACCCAATCCTGCTTCAAACTGTATGGCCCCATCTTGGACTTTCTTTCTTGGAGTGTTGGGGAAAATTGACAGAATGTCGGAATGTCAGAAAATACTTTATGTATACAAGCTAATATTTATTTCTTATCTATCATATATAGGCCTTGTACATACAACTACTAAGTTGTTATATTTGTGCATACTATGCCGCACTGTTTATTTCCTAGCAAAATTTGAATTTTAAAACAAACAACCTTATTTACCAAGACAGTAATTTGCCAGTTGTGCCATTTAGAGTTATGCCGCAGAGGGGTAACAATTAACACATTGTAGAGAAGAGTGGGGATGTAGTCTATGTTACATAGAAGGTCTATAACAGAAACCTATTGAGTACATTTTTAAAGTACTACAGTGCCAGGAAGTGCCAAAGGATATTTGGACGCATGAAAATGCGTCCAGCTGCTTAGAGAAGAAAAAGACCCTGGTAGGATTGTATTTTGTGCATTAGGCATCTGTCAGCAAGTAGACACTATGAATCCAATATTACTATGACATTAAAAAAGCAACCAATAAGTTTTATAGATTGGTTTCACAGAGTTAATTGCATTTTTACAGCATGATCCTTTGCATGTCTAACTGGAAGTAAGCCACACTGAGTTTTCAAGTAACTGCGCTTAGTGTTGCTGCCATAGAAAAGTAATCTCTTTCAGGCAATATTTCTTTTCATGCCGTTGAGCTCTAGACTAAGAATAGGATTGCTATGAAAAATGAACGGTTTGAACAGCTGGGACTCACAGTTGCTTGCTCTGACACTTTTCCTTTTCTTTTTTTGGAGAGAGTATGTGAGGGACGAATCTTCAAACACGATGTTGATGCTGGCTCCCTATAGGGAATTTAGCTATTGAGAATCCATTTTGTGGAACATTTGCTACATGTCAGCATTCTGAACTTCAGAGTAAATATTGTAGGTCCCCAAGGTTTCCTTCCTCTGAAGCAAGGCCTGAAATAAAATTACATTAACAAATGAAAACCTTTTGTGTGTCATCATTACTTACAGCTATATGTCCAATACATGCAAGGGAAATAAATATCTGAAAAGCACACAATATACATTCCCAAAACTTGAGCTTTGATGGCCCTATACACTAAAGCCATTTAACTAGGAAGGCCCTAGGACTTGTCCATGTACACAGAATATTCTCTCATGGGCACAAAAGGCTTTTCAGGGCTGCGGTACAAATAAGAAGAATTGGATCGGGCAGTGGCATGCTGAGGCATGTCAACAAAATGTATGTTCTGTGTAGACAGTGAACGAAGCTGTGTAGAAAGCTTCAATGAAAGAAAATTGTAAATCCCAATGTGTAGGGATGCCATGTGTGATAATCACATGGCTATGGTGGGAAGGTAAAGGGAGTTTCTGTGTGCTTTGGCTTCCGTCATGGTGTTCTGTTGCACCAGAAGCGGTTTAGACATGCTGGCCACATGACCTGGAAAGCTGTCTGCAGACAAACACCTGCTCCCTCAGCCTGAAAGTGAGATGAGCGTTGCAGCCCCATAGTCTCCTTTGACTGGACTTAACCGTCCAGGGGTCCTTTACCTTTACCTATTTACCCATTTTACTTTATGCAAGATTTACAGGAGCCAGTAAACTGCATGCAGTTGTGTCTTTGCAGGCACAACACATATGTGCACAAGGTGTAGTAGGCCGATATTCAGTCATCACGTACTATGTGTGGGTTTTAACACTCTTTCCTGCGCCGAATTGCTTTCCAGACAGGAAATGTATCACATTGTGACAGAGCACTCATGCAAACCACAAACGCTCTTGAGTCTAGGCCGATGAAAAACATCAACCTAGCAAGAAGTAAGAAGCCAGCCATAGGTCCAGTAAGTGCATGAATTGTCTTGGATCCAAATGTGAATTCCAGTCCACAAAAATTTCTAATGCTGGTTGTAAATGTAAGTAGATTATTGTATTCTTTGAATTACAATTCTAAAATATTGGATAAATATATGTTATTCTTGAAAGCAACAGGAATTTTGGACTTGCAACATGGACAGACATTTTGCTCTTATGTTTCTTAAGCACTCAATATTTTAAGGAATGGTAGGGTGTAGTTCAGTCTTGACCATGGGGTGGCTCATGGTAACACTGCTACAAATATCGTAAAATGCAATTCTTAAATCTACCTGCTTAGCTTAAATCTACTACTTGTGGACATGCTTTAGCCGTGATATTCAGTGGTGTAGATGAGGAAAGGTGGTTCTAATGAACTACTGTGAAGCACAGCTCTGTAAATGGGCTTCCTAAAATAATATCAGAAAAGCCTTCTGTTTCAATCAGGCTGCTTGTCTGACATCAGAAGGGAAGGGGAAGAACACACGATATGCCTGCAAAATGCCCTAGGTTCAGTTCCCAGGATCCCCAGTTAGAAGGATCACAGATACCAGCCTGGGAAAGACTTGACCCAAAACCTTGGAGAGGTGATACCAATTAGAACAGACAGTACAGTGGAGGATGGAACAATGGTCAGAGTTGGTATAATGCAACTTCATACCTTCAATTCATGATTCTGAAATTCAACAAAGCTCATCTTGTTGTTTGTTTAAAAAGCAAAATCCTCAGAATGAAATCACACTTAAATAACAGTAAAGCTCTAATAACAAGGCCAGTGGAAGTGATGATATTCCAGCTGAACTATTTAAAATTTTAAACGATGATGCTGTTAAGGTGCTACACTCAATATGCCAGCAAGTTTGGAAAACTCAGCAGTGGCCAGAGGATTGGAGAAGATCAGTCTAATCCCAATCCCAAAGAAGGGCAGTGCCAAAGAATGCTCCAACTACTGCACAATTGCACTCATTTCACACGCTAGCAAGGTTATGCTTAAAATTCTACAAGGCAGGCTTAAGCAGTATGTGGACCGAGAACTCCTAGAAGTGCAAGCTGGATTTCGAAGGGGCAGAGGAACCGGAGACCAAATTGCAAACATGCGCTGGATTATGGAGAAAGCTAGAGAGTTCCAGAAAGACATCTACTTTTGCTTCATTGACTATGCAAAAGCCTTTGACTGTGTCGACCACAGCAAACTATGGCAAGTTCTTAAAGAAATGGGAGTGCCTGATCACCTTATCTGTCTCCTGAGAAATATCTATGTGGGACAAGAAGCTACAGTTAGAACTGGATATGGAACAAATGATTGGTTCAAAATTAGGAAAGGAGTACGGCAAGGCTTTCTTGGGCTCCATGATCACTGCAGATGGTGACAGCAGTCACGAAATTAAAAGACGCCTGCTCCTTGGGAGAAAGGCGATGGCAAACCTAGACAGTATCTTAAAAAGCAGAGACATCACCTTGCCAACAAAGGTCCGTCTAGTTAAAGCCATGGTTTTCCCAGTAGTGATGCATGGAAGTGAGAGCTGGACCATAAAGAAGGCTGATTGCTGAAGAATTGATGCTTTTGAATTATGGTGCTGGAGGAGACTCTTGAGAGTCCCATGGACTGCAAGAAGATCAAACATATCCATTCTTCAGGAAATCAGCCCTGAGTGCTCATTGGAAGGACAGATCCTAAAGCTGAGACTCCAATACTTTGGCCACCTCATGAGAAGAGAAGACTCCCTGGAAAAGACCCTGATGTTGGGAAAGATGGAGGGCACAAGGAGAAGGGGACGACAGAGGACGAGGTGGTTGGACGGTGTTCTTGAAGCTACAAACATGAGTCTGACCAAACTGCGGGAGGCAGTGGAAGACAGGAGTGCCTGGCGTGCTCTGGTCCATGGGGTCACGAAGAGTCGGACACGACTAAACGACTAAACAACAAAGCTCCAAGTAAAGTTACAGGGTATACAGCGTTTCCGTGCTCTGTGGCTTCCGTCACGGTGTTCTGTTGCACCAGAAGCAATTTAGTCATGCTGGCCACATGACCTGGAAAGCTGTCTGCAAACAAACGCCTGCTCCTTCGGCCTGAAAGCAAGATGAGCACCACACCCCATAATCGCCTTTGACTGGACTTAACCGTCCAGGGGTCCTTTACCTTTTACCTTACAATTCATGCAAATAATATAGTGGTTTTTAAGAAATTGAAAGGCCAAACAACATATTAATCAGAAAAAGGCTGAATTGAAATACATGCCAAGAGAAAGTGGATGCAGTAAGTGTCTCTAGTACATCCCATAGCCTGAAGGGAACCACCAGGAAGGACCATTGTCTGAAGGAAAGGGTACTCTTAACAGGACCACCTCTAATGATCTTAAAGTGTATAGAGAGGTGGTGGTTCTTAAGATAGCCTGGTACTGTAAATGATGTAGATGTTAATAGTAAATAAATACCATCATTTCTGCAGGGTTTGAGAACCAGAATAGATATTGAGAACAGAATGTAATATGTTTCCAGTGGCCGCTCTGTATTGCAACATCTGAACACAATAAAAAGTTACTATACCTTGGTCTGAGCCTATGTCTGTGATCTAGCAACTGGAGTCTTGTAACTCTAGCAGCCCCAGTGCATCTTCGGAGCTCTGCTTCTGCAATTCTTTTTTGAACAAAAGACAAAGGCTTCTGCTGTTCGTTCCTACATGAAGAAAAAAGCTTGGCTTGTGAGGTAGATAATTTCTTTACACACAAACACACGAGAGAGAGAGAGAGAGAGAGAGAGAGAGAGAGAGAGAGAGAGACTCTGTACAAAAACAGAAAGTCCTTTTAAATTTGATTAAATCCTTAGTAGATTTAAAGGAATGAAATGGCCTGCAAAATGCATTTAATTTTTTTTTATTAGTATGTGCAAGTGGACAGTGATGTTCTTTGTCTCTTGGAAAGTGATTTGTACTGGGCACTTGATCTGTGGACCATATGAACTGTGTGGCTGATAGACTAGTAGTAACTGCAGTAGATACTGCAGCAAAATATTATTTCCTTGATTAGAACACAACAGAGAGAGTCCTAAGCAATCAGCTCAGAAATGAAAAATAATTGATAATACTGTGCAAGTATAAGAATGCTGCTGTGTTCAGCACAGTTTTGCTGGAAACACAGTGAGATTCTGTGTCCGCTGGTGGCAGAATATGTGTAATGGAACAAGAACTTGTAAGTTGTAAGTTTGTTGGGATTCAAAAGAGTTTTCAAGTTGTGAAATGTGATTCCTTAAAAAGGGCAGTCACCAAGTATGGTTCAAGCTATAAACAACTCACTCTATTGACATCAGTTCATTCATTGAAAGAATCCTATAAATGGGGTTTTTGTTCCCATCTGCAAAATGCTTGGTATGTGTCTGCCTCATAGTATGTGCCTGTTTCAGTGTGAGCTCTTGCCTCCTCAAGGGCAAGCGGGGAAGACTATATAGTGAATTATTTCTAATGCAGGTATTTTAGCTATCTTGTAAGGAGTTATAATTTCTAGGTTTGACTTTCACTTAAGGCAAACTATAAATTTAAACAAATGAATTAACACTCTTGACAGTGTTTACATGATCATTTGTTTTGGAATAACATCAATCCCTGATCTTGTCTCGGTTTCAATATTTCTTGTGGTTGGAGGAGGGGGGATCAGCAGCTAAAACGATTTTAAAGAGAAAGCAGGGGTTGTTGACTTGTGTTTCTTTCATTCAGTGTAAAGAGATGATATCTGAATAAAAATGGAGGCAAGTGGAACTTGCAATGAATTCTTTAGTGTGCCACAATGGCTGATCGGCATTCTGTGACCCCTGAGCATGCTTTCAATTTGCTCTAAGTCTGTACACAGTTTGTGACAAGTTTAGAAGGCAACTGTCTTCCTGTTAACTTTGGTAGCCTCCTGGATTCCTGGCCTACTATATTTATTTAACTTTTTTTGTATTATGCTAGAACTTTTTATACCCAAGGAATTATTTAAACTTTCATTCTCATAAATGATAAAACACTCTTTCTAACTGGAGGGAAACAGTAGTTTAAGAAAGTTGAACACAGTGTGGGAGAAGCATTGTTTCTCATGGTATACATCCTCATTTATTTTGACCTGCTGCCATCTTCAGCCAGATTTGTTCTGCAGATTTAAAAAAACCTACCAAAAAGTTGTGACCAGATAGAACAGTTGGATTAGTATTCATGCCACAGGCAGTAATACTTTTCCCATCCCAATTTCAACACTCATAAGAGGGAGAAAAAACTCCATACTCTGTCTGCCGTTTATAATATGCAATTTAGAAAGCTCTAAAAACAGCAACAAAACAGTTCATCTCAAATCTAATGAATACAAATATCTTCTGCAGCCTAAGCATAGCCCCTTGCTTGAATGTTTTGTTGTCTTAATTTCTTAATCAGACCACTGAATTTAAATGCTTAAATATTAGCAAATTTTTTACAGATTGAATTGTTCAGACTTGCAAGGCACAGCTAGGAGGTAACAGTGGCAATTAGGGGAGCTACTTGAGGCATGCCTAAGGGCTTGTGTGTCCTGCAGGACTTTCTTGGAAAAGCAACATCCATCCATCATGCTGTAGCATAAACTGATTCTGAAGCACTATTGAACTTCAAAAGTGGTGTAGCATATAGTATGTGAGACTGATGTTGTGGGCCCCAGGCACAGTAAAGCAATGGGTGGTGGGCCAAGGCATGGTGAAATTGCAAATAAACAGAGGACAACCACTTGGGATATAAAACAGGCCACAACTTGAGCTTGTTTGGAGGTTCTAGCAGGGGAGCGCAGCTATCGTATACCCTTGACCGAAGAATGGTACACTCCTTCTATCTGGGATGGTCGTCCTCTTCCACCGAGCGCACAGCTTCGGGAGGGACGCACATGGAGCGGTGAGGGAGGAAGGGGACACCCGCCTAGCCAGCCAGATCAGCCGAATCAACCCTAGCGATCAATGGGGTGACAGATGTCGCAACCAGATTGCCCTCACCCCAGTCAAGCTTGCAAAAATTTATCATTTGCCCAACAACAAATGCTGGAAATGTAATACGACTGAAGGTACCTTCTACCACCTTTGGTGGACTTGCCCGAGGATTAAGGCCTTCTGGGAAATGATTTATAATGAAATTAAGAAGGTACTTAAATGTACTTTTCATAAGAAACCAGAGGCATTTCTCCTGGGCATGGTCGGCCAATTGGTGTCAAGGAAGGATAGAACGTTTTTTATGTACGCTACTACAGCAGCAAGGATTCTCTTAGCAAAGTATTGGAAGACACAAGAACTACCCACGCTGGAAGAATGGCAAGCGAAGGTGATTGACTATATGGGACTGGCGGAGATGACTGGCAGAATCCGTGACCAAGAAAAAGAGACGGTGGAAGAAGATTGGAGGAAATTTAAAGTATACCTTAAGAACTGCTGCAAAATTAATGAGGGCTAAAATGTCAAGGGAAAGGAAATTATAGAATTACAGCTGTAACCGATTAAGTATGAGAATGAAATTAAAATAAGAAAATGTTATTATTTGATTGATCTGGGGAGTTGTTGGAAAAAAGTTTTAAACAGGATGCAGAAAAGGGGAGGTAAGGGGAAGTCCGGGAAGCAAGGTTAATGAAAAAGAGGGTTTGAAATTATACATGTTTATATGTTTTTGTATGTTTTTCTGTGTGTGTTGTTTTGTTTATAATTTGTGTTGGAAAATCAATAAAAAATTATTATATATAAAAAATAAAAAATAAAAAAAATTAAAAAGACCACAACTTTATTGATTACAGGCACATGGCTTGGGTGTGTATCCTGGCTCAAATTGCCTGTCTGCTGCTTTATTGTTTGACAGGATTAACCGAGCTTAAGGGTCGCCCTATGATGTACATCAAATCAGGGCGATCCCGCCCAATATTGGTGATGCTGTGGCCCTTCAGCGCCCATCTGGGTACGAAAAAGGAGCAATGCAGCGAGCTGCAGCTGGCTGGAAAGCCAAACAGGATGTTGATGTTTGTGACTGTACCGTGGGATCCAAAGGACAGTCTATTCACTGTACTGAGCACCGGATGTTAGCTCAGTGTGTCACCTGACATGTACTGGAAGTACAGCGGTGGAGTTTTATCGCTCTGCTGTTGGTGTTTGAAGAGTACGGACGTGTTTCTCTGTATTGCTGCATAGACAGAAATAAAGGCATGTAAATACATTTCTGTCTGTCTCTTTCCCCCTCCTGGGGAAGATAGGGAGGAGGGAAGAGTGGTGTGTTCTTCTCACGTTTGAGGAGGATCGCCGATAGAGACCCCGCCTGTCTCCTGCCGGGAGTCGCGGACAGGGAGGTCTACAAGTAATCTGAGCCGGGTGCCTGGAGAATGGCACATTCCTCTGACTAGGCTTCAAAGATTACAACAAGAAGCACCCCCATCCTGGATTCCTTTAACAGGATACCTTGATTTCTTGGACCCGGGGGGGGGGGTGCTCCCAGCCCACCATCCATACAGACTAAGGATCCAGACAAATGCTTTATCCACCACACACGTTGGTCCTTTCCCACTGACTCACTGCCAAACCAATTGCATCTTCAACCAATCCCTGCTGCTATAACACACATTGAGCAGCTAGCCCTCATTTCCCCCTGCAGAAAGTGGACCCCACTATACAGGCCCCAAAGCACCGCTCCCGTTCTGCCATTCCAACAGTTCTGACCACATAATTGTCATTCAGTTATGATCGGGGCATCTGGGGAGCCCACCACTGCAATGTGCAATGTCAGCTAAGGCAGCAGGCCATCCCATGTCATACCCCTTAGGCCAAGTCATGTAGTATGGGCCTAGGCATTCAGACCAAGATGTTGGCCCCATTGTGTCCAGTGCACAATGCTGTGAACACAGATCCACCCACCCACCCCAGGTGGCCTGGAGACTTGCTCTGCCACTGAGACTTTGGGTTCTCATTCACTTTCTTGCCAACTCCTACATACTTGCAACTGTCTATGACTGGAAGCCGTAGTGCTACCTTGAGTGAGAAGGATACTATAAAACATGCCTGGTGTTTTCATGTGTTTCTGGCAGTATCTATGGTACTTTGAAGCCACTTAAGAGAAGCTTGGATATACATTTCTTCTATTTATTTTAAGGCCATTTATTTAAGGCCATTCAGTAGTGTGCTTCTGTTCATTTGCAGGCCATATTTCATCCATGACCAGTTCCTCACCACTTAATTATGTGATACAGTTGTGTTTGCCACTTCACCTCAAACATGATCTACTTTATTATGAAATGTTTATCATTGCAATTCTTCGATGTGTTAAGATATGTATAGTATTCTCTTTGTTTTTCAAGGGTGCATTTTTGTCATATGAAAACTATCCTACATGATAGCACCTGACATCTACCTAAAACAAGGAAAGCAGTTTATCTTGCTATCTTTATTTCACCACTATAACATTTTGCATTGTCAGGAGAAAGATCTGGCTTGTCTAGACTTGCTGTATATAGTAATATTGTTGTGATGTTACAGTTTGCTGATGCTTGGGGATAATTTCCCTCAGAAGATTCCTGGTTGCTGTGTTTGGAGTCACCCTACTGATCCTACCTTTCAGATTGGACTTTTTTCATATCATAGAACCTTAATTATTGCAATTATTGTTTTAAAGCAAGAATGGAAAACCTGTGGCCCTCCAGATGCTGCCAGACTACAGCTTCCATCATTCCTGGCCATGCATTATGCTACTGATGGGAGTTGTAGTTCAGTAATATCCAGAGAGGTTAGCCATCCCTGTTTCAATTGTCCATCAATTTTTATTTCAATGTGAGCTGGGTTTTTGTATTGCTTTGTCATTCTCTCTGGAATCCTTTGGAAGTAAGGGCAATCTAAAGATCTAATAAATAATAATAGGTATTATCATTATCTAAAGCAACATATATCTGTTGGAATCATAAAGGGCCCAAGCCTTTCTAGTTCTGCTAAGCATATTTCATAGTTACGATTACGTTTGTCTTTTCAGCATATGTTGGTGCCCTCTAGGTGGAAAATTCCTTTTGTATTCGTATTGGATTTGAACTTGTTATTATGTATGCAATAGTTTATATATTTTTAATTGTTTTGCAAAATCACTTTGAAATGCTTCATAGGAAATGATTAATAAATGAAACAAATAATCACAATAATATAATAATACCATTTGGAGGAACAAATATTGATCTGTCCTTATCAGTGCTTCTTCTGGACTGTTTTTAGCTGCTACCCATAAAATGAGTAGCAACAAAACAGCAAAAACTGAGAAATGTATTCTCAGAGATAGCTTGTGATTTCCCCCCCACACAAAGCATTAAGGTGGCTAACAATAAAAACATAACATGGATAATATAATTACAAATTAGAGCACTCATTTGCATCATCATTTGGTAGCAAAACAAATGATTTACAGTACATAATAATAGAAATAATATTAGGGAATGCTTCAACTTGATTAATATTCCAAATCCAGAGTTTGGGAGTGAGGAGGAAGGGGGCAGAGGAACGTATTGAGCTAGAGTTGCTTCATAGAATCATGGAATTGTAGAGTTGCAAGGGACCCTGAGGGCCATGTGTCAGAGTTGCTTAAATCAGATTCAGTGGCCTTCAGCGTTTCATGGTTTTGGTTTTCCATTCCAGATTTAATAAACCATACTTTTTTAAGCTGGGAAGAACTATTCTGGTTAATTTACCAACATTAAACCAGGGTTCCACATTTTGAGGAGAGAGGGGGAGATGTGAGCCCTGTGTGTGTTCCTGGATTCATAAACCATGGTTTATGATGCCTGGAGCATTACATCTGAACCAATATCTTCTGCATTAGCATGGCCCAGACTTGCAAACAAAAATGTCTTGGTACTACTGTAAGGGCTGCCTCTTGGAATCTGAATATATCATATTGTTTTCGGCTTTTCTTCAAATTAGTTCCATTTTTTAAAATTAAGAAAAAGGGTGAGGTTATCTAACCAATTTCATTGGCAGTTATGGCAAGCATTTTTCTTCTGCAAAAGCTGAGCTACTGTGTAGCTAACAAGCTAATTAACATAAGCAAGATAATTCTTTGCAGATTTATTAGAGTTTCTGAGCAGAGCAGGAAGAAATCAGAGAGAAATAAGAAATTCCAGTAATTATTGTTTTCTGCTTTGCATAATGTGATCTGAATGAAATCAAGTAATAAAACATCTCATTTATCTTTAGACTTTCCTTTCACTGTGGTTTGGGGGTAGAAGGATTCTAGGTCAGGGGAAAATATAGTTGTCGCCTTGGTTTTCAAATCTATTAGACATGGGAAAATTCTTTCTCCTTAGTGTTTATAGCTGGGGAGCGGTGGACAGTAGAAATGCACACGTTGAGGCTTTGGCTCATAATATATATTTCTTTATCTGAGTTTTCTATCTACTTCAGTACTGATCTGTCACAAAATACACTCTGAAATAGTAATCTGGCCTCCCAAAAATAAGTGAATCAGCATCAGTCTGTAAGAATACACTACTTATTGTTTATTCTGTACATACACCACAGCTCTTTTCATACTTAATTTATGTGCCCACTCTATAGTTTGCTGAACAAATCAGATATCACTTCATTGGTTTGTCAACATCATCTTTTTTTAAAAAAAAACTAGTCTTGCTACTAATAGTTCAGAAAACACAAGTCCAATATGGTAGGGGATGAACATCCCTGAATACAGTGGGTTTTGTTTCTGAGCATAACCATGCATAGGATTGTGCCGCATGTTCGTAAGTTACAACATCATAATTTGTTGATCACTGTTTTGGGGTACTTGAAACAAAAATCAAGTACAAAAATAAAAGGTTTCTACTTCATTCTTACAAAGCAAAGCCTCTAGGAGCATGTGATTCAACCATAGCCGACATATTATTTAAACACGACCGTAATACATTTTTTTAAAAAAATCAAAATAAAACAGAGCAGCAGAAAAAGAATGGTTTAGATTTGAAGAAGAAAAAAATACACAAATAGAAGCTAATGGGAGGGTTTTTTTCCTTTCCCTTTGTTCTGTGAAAAGGTTCCTGAACAGCATGAGAATGGCATGGGGAGCTGATGTTGGAAGAAGGAATTACCCAAAATCAGACAGAGGCATTTTGCATGAAGGAAACTCTCATTTTGCACAATTCAAAAATTCACTTTGTGATTCTTAGGATGCAAACAATTGCAAGTCAAGTTAAAACACACTGTAAAAGCCAGCAACAAAAAGATCTGCCCCCACCCCAAGAGTCTTTACCTGATACCCAGAAGATGCTGGATAACTCCCTGGGGAGAGAGTGTCACAGGCAGGGCAGCTGTCACAGGTTACAACCTGCCTAACATCTAAAGAGGGACCCAAAGACTAGCCTCCAAGAAGAATCTTAATTGCAGGGCTTGCTAATGTGGGATGAAGTCATATCTCGTGTGTGTGTGTGTGTGTGTCATTAAAACATAGAACTTTTTTTACATATGCCATTCAAAATATATTTTAAAAACTCCCCTGTGAAGCACTCTTGCCACTCATGCAGAGACTCGGTTTTATTTATTTATGTATTTATCTTGTATATTTATGTATTTACATTCATTTCCTGCCTTTCTTTCGTCATGGAACGCAAGGTGGAAATACATGCGGTTCCCAGGCAATCTCTCATCCAAGTACTGACCAGACAGAGGCAGTGACCTCACGTGCCTTCATTCAGACCATACCCTGAGATATATAAAGACCACTATAACTCTTGCCTTTCCAACATCTGCTCTAGGTACTCAGCAGCTGCAGCTCTCCTCACATTCTAGATTGTATCATGCATGTTCACTTCAAGGAAACTCCATGACTGCCTCGTGGCTTCTATGGAACCACCCACACTTTCCTTGAGATGTGTTATTTGGTGTAATAAGCTGATTTACTGATTGTTGTGATGAATTTAGTACTTTCGGGTTGGGTTTTTGTTGTTGATCTTATGCTGTTCACTGCCATAATATTTTTTTCTTAAAGTCAGCAATACATTTTTCCAGGGGAGGGGGAAAATAAATAAGGCACTTTTCAGAGTAACAGTATTTCATGTAGGGGCTTAAGGAAAATGCAGTTCCTGGATTGCTTTATTGTGCATCTCAAGAGAGCCTCTCCTTGAAATGAATAGTTGAGCTGTGGCAGAGCATACGTGGAGTGGGCATGGGTGAGAAAAGAGCCATACTGACCTCTAATGAAGCCGGTCTATAGCCTGGTTCACAGGTCAAATTAAACTACAGTTTGAAACAAACAATGGTTTAATGTGAATAAGAAGCTTGCTAGTACACGGTGTACAGGTGTCCCCATTGTGCTCCTTCTGCACTGCTGCTGTTTCCGTATCATAAACAAACCAAACCAATGTTATCAAAACCTGGGCTGCTGGGTTGATTCTTCCCCAACAAAATGTGGTAACCAAGGGTTGTTCTTGACTCACCACTCGTGGTTTGTTTGGGGAAAGCAAACCCTAAGCCAAGGTTAAGATGACACAAACCGGGGTCAGCAAACTTTTTCAGCAGAAGGCCGGTCCACTGTCCCTTAGACCTTGTTGGGAGCCGGACTATATATTTTTTTTTTTGGGGGGGGGGAGGAATGAACCAATTCCTATGCCCCACAAATAACCCAGAGATGCATTTTAAATAAAAGCACACATTCTACTCGTGTAAAAACACCAGGCAGGCCCCACAAATAACCCAGAGATGCATATTAAATAAAAGGACACATTCTACTCATGTAAAAACATGCTGATTCCCGGACTGTCCGCAGGCTGGATTTAGAAGGCAATTGGGCTAGATCTGGCCCCCGGGCCTTAGTTTTCCTACCCATGACACAGACACTCTGCTTTGCTTCATGGCAGTAGCAGGAGGTGCGCCCTGGGAACAAGTACTCTGCTAATTCACATTAAAGCATAGTTGATTTAAACCTATGTTTAATTAATGGGATGTGTGAACTGGGCCTTTGTGTAGGCCAAGCAGGATTATGCCTTCAGTCTTTAGTCATGTGTACCTTAAACACAATTGTTATCCTTCTCTCAATGCTGAGGAAACAGTTTTGAACTAACCGTAGAGAATGTACTGTACCTCTGTTCTCTTCCTTAATCTTCAGGCATTCAATGGCATTGTACCTTATTCTCCAGCCACTCCAAGATCTTGCTTGCTCTGTTTCTCAGATCTTATACTACCACAAGACACAGGCTCTTCTTTTCCCCAATGATTATTGCCATAAAAGTTGTTCTGACAGCGCTGCTTATCTGCACTGCAAGCTGTTCTGTCTATCTATATAGCCTAAGGAAAGAACTCAAGTAGCTGTCATGAAAAAATTAGTTAACTTTGGTGAAATAGTGGCACCTGTCCATTTTTACCGTTACCCAAGTTATGTCATGTCTGTTTGTATGGCCTTCAGTAACTGGAAAATTGTTTCCAGTTATGATCATGGACTTACTGTATTGCTTATTTGTGATTTTGTATAACGATAAAGGGTAAACCCGTTGCAGCAAACTGTAACTTTACAGAAAGATACAATTGCAGCAGTAACAATTTGCTGAGTGTGTGAAAGCAATTTGCAGACTTCCATTCTTACAACTACTTTGTTGCATATTATTGAGACACTTTATTGCTATGTGAAACACCAACATGCCAATAACTGAGCAGGTCTGAAGGAATTAATTGTATTTATTGTAACACTTTCCCTTACTGGATGGGGCCTTTTAACAATATGTGAAAATTCCAATTATGTCGGCATTGTAATTTTGAAGGGTACGTTATTTTTGGTTTTATCACAGACCATATGTTTTGTTAATAATGCTCAATCTCAAGTATACCTTTTACAAAGAGGAAAAATCAATACTGTGAAAGAAAGATTGGACAATGCCTTCATCCACTAGTTCTGCTCTCTTGGCCGTTGGCAACTCCATATTGGCATTTTAAAAAAATTGAAAAACGGGTCAACTTCCTGTGTTGGTGTTATTCTCCAGTCCCATCGTTGGTGCACAGCCCGATCCAAAGATTGTTATAAAAGGAGTTTTGTTAGAAACACCAGAGTTGTTCGGCACTGTGTAACTAAATAATTATGGAAGTACATAACTGAGCAATTCCCTCTTTTGTTGCAGGTCCAGTCTTACAGAAGCCCTTGAAAAAATGTGGTGAATAAAAACTTGCTCTGTTTACAGGGGGGAAATTCTGGTAAGCAACTCTATATCTTACGCTTTTGTAGTTGTGCCCATTAAATTGTTTCAACTGTTCTGCTTTAATTTCTACTTAGATAGGAAACCTATAATTTTACGAAGTTGGTTACTGGTGTGGGCGGTATTTTCCTCCTTTTCTATTTTCCTTTATTTTAGTTTTGCATGAAGACTTTTGGGTTATAATGAGAAGTCTTGAAAGAAATCAAGCTGAGCCTTGAGGCAAGGAATGCACTAGACAGTTTAATTTCTGAAACAGCTTCCACTTATTGTGCTGTGGCTTTTATAAAGTACTTAAAAGCCTTGGAGCTAAAATCTAAGGGAGGGATATTAAAAAGGTTTGCCTTAAAAAAGAAATTTCCTATGGCATCATGCAAACTAGTATTATGGTTCAGATAGAACTATTTTTAAAAGGTTGATATAAATGATTTTGTAACAGTGTGGAGACTGACATACCGCATCTGTTTCTTATCTCTTGTACCATGTCTTTTTTTATAGAGCACTGATTTTGTATAATGTTACTCCTTGTTATATCAGACAATAACATATAAAACTCCCTAGAGATGATCCATGCAGATTTCTCATTGGAGGGTAGGACTTCCCATATAATTCAACTTTTTGTCCATCAGTGTGCTGACTGAAATTAGTAAATTAGAGGCTTGGAAAGAGGTGGAAGATATTAGTGTCTAAACAATTGGTTTCCCCCCCCCCTCCTACCCCTCCCCCTGGACAGAAGAGTAATAAATCTATATGTGTAGATGGTAGTTGCCAGTCATCAGAGTGTTCATTTGAATACTTTATAAAGGGGTGCCATATTTCAGCAAAATCATCCGTATCAGTTGCCATCATTCAGGGCATGTACTCTCTTAGTTTTTCAGATAAAGCAGTTGTCCATACGTTCTGCTTCCATTGTGTGATGTGTAGATGATCCAGTCCTTTCCAATTTTTTATTTATATTTTTTGCTATGAGCAATCATGCTGCTACCAGAAGAAAAGTGATAAGTTCCTTGTGCAATAATTTGAGTGACTTAAAAAAATGTTAATAAACCTAGGCATGGGTTGCATTGTATGTTGTGATTCATACTTTTGCTTATTTCTGTAAACAACCTTTCCCCAAATGGCTGCACAAATTCTCATGTCCATCACATATGGAAAGTCATGCCAATTACCTTGCATCACCTCCAGCATGCTGAAGAGGATGTTTTCTCTTTTGCTGTCTGCTTAGCAGGACTTTGGAGATCTTACATCCTCTGTCATCAGTTTTCACCCTACACAACCGTTCAGTAGGATTGCTCTGCAAAAGCAACATAGATTCATTTCCATATTACTAAGCATGGCATACTAGTGCCTTGACATAATTATGTGATTTATTTAAAGATATTTATGGCTTTTCTGTACACTCATATGCACAACCTCAACAGTAAGGATGTGGCCTCAGTGAGAAAACTACACATTGCTTGCTGACTACAAGATCTTTCCAGGTTTTTCTTTTAATCTCTTTGGCACATGAATTATGAAAACAGCATTGGAGCTTGGTGTGATTTAAAAAAAATGAATAACACATGATGAAATATTTTTATAGGGTTGCTTATTAATCAGGTTGCTGAGCTCAAATTAAGGCAGAAGCCTAGGAAAGTATCCCAGCTGACCAGTGACAGGAACTGGAATAATGATGCTCATGTGCTAGGTTAAAAAAAAAAATGCCCAGGAGGACTTTCATCATAGCTATTTAAAAAGAAGCATCTGTTCTATGTATGTATAGCACTTGGACTTAGGATGTGTTCCTGCGTATTGTCCCATTTCTCAAGGATTATTTGGTTCTGATGGTAGTAGTGAAGAAAGATAATTATGGGTAAGATAGTTGTGGTCATTGATAGGATTTGTCCATATGAATCATAAGGTAGAAAAGCTTATCTAGTATGAGATTGGTGCAAAGTTTTATATTAATACTGTTTCAAAGGGTATTCTGCATTCTTTCTAATGCCTATTCAGTATTTAAAATACTATGAATAGGAAAAAAATACTTATTCAATGTAGCATTTTATTTATAATAAACATTTGGTATCTTAACCCTCCATCAGTATAGCATCCTTAGCCAATTACCAGTAGCCATTTTCAAAATGAAGGCCCCCAAAATGAAGCAGGGGAAAACCATAGCACAATAGTAAGACATGTGTTTTGCAAGGCAGAAGTCCCTAGGTTCAGTCTCTGGCATCTCCAGCTATAAAAACTGGGTAGGTAGTAATGTGAATGCCTCCACCTGAGGGTCGAATCAGATGCAACATTCAATGTGGGATTAAATTTAATATGTCCAGTTATTTTATTTTAAATAGCATTAATAGGGGAGGAGGAAAGTCAAGGATTGGGGCTGTAGAACATGGGGAAGGAGGACAAACCTTTCCCCCTTTACCATGAACCTTATGAAGAAGCACCCCCTTGAAGCTGTTGGTTAGCCCCAAAAAGGAAGCTGTCACTGGCATTTTGGGAGATGTCTGTGCTCTGGGATTCAGCTGCTTTCTGACAGTGATCTGGATCTCAATGTGCCCAACTTTATGACTGGCGGTCAACTACGGTAAATTTTACTCAGACCAGATCCATTTTAATTAATGCCCCTAAGTTATGTTCTAGGTACACAGTATGTTAACACATACATTCATGCTGAGACTTCGCTGTCAAGAGTTGCTCAGGATTGCATGTCCATGTCCCAACTATATTTCATGCCACCCACATTACGGGGCAAACTCTGGACTTCTCATCTTTATCTCCCCTTCTTTTAAAGCTCTCACTTTGTGAAAAGCTTTGATTTTAAAGCCAAGTCTGCCTCAATAGCTGTGCCAGCACAGAATCACATCCTATATGGGGTTGGGGGAGAGAGGCTGTTCCTCTTCGGATATCGTTGGGCTCAATTTCCCACCATCCCTGGCTATTGGCCATGCTGCTGCTAGAAGTTGGAATTCAACATCTGGAGGACCCTTTCCATGCGGGGTGATATGGCACAGGAGAGCCCAGTGCTGCCACTGCTTTTGACACAGAGCAAACACCATGATCACCATGATGTTGCAGTGAAACTGTCATACATCTAGCATGAACCCAGTTAAGAGCACATAACTTGATTTTTCCTTGATGTGCAATCTGAGGGCAAGTTGCAATATGAAGGAACAGGGTTGGTGAGTATTTCTGGAGAGCTTGGCAACTAGCCTGAATAACATCTTGCATATCTGACATCTTTGGAGGATTTTAATAGAATGGAATATCTTCTGCTTTGTACTTGTGGGGGCGCTGTGCTAAGGGTTAAAAAAAAAATAACCTGCCACAAAACCGAAAAGATTTTGCTCACTGAAATCCAAATATAGTTTCCATTTAATATCCTTAGAAGTGGCTTGAATTGTAGATTGACCCCAGAAATTATGGTTTCTTTCTTGTCCTTTCTTTAATAACACTTCTCTTTAATATGCTCAGAAGTGGCTTGAATTCTAGAAAGACCCCAGAAATTGTGGCTTCTTTCTTTTCCATTTTTAAAATAACATTTTCTCTTTAACGTGCTGACAGAGCATCCATTTCTAAGTATTAGGTTTGTCTGTATCTGCATTGTTAAGGTTTTGCATTGAGGGGTGGGAGAGAAGCCTTATTTTTCCAGAAGTGAGATTATTTTTGTTGTTTATGCATTTTGTACACTTTATCACTACTAACAAGAGCTTTAGTAGTGGCTAAGGGGAGGGGGGAAAGAGATGCTTTTAAATTATTTGCCATCTCAACCCATTACAATGGTTTATTTATTTAAATCTCAATAAATCAGTAGTAAAATCCTCAAGTGTACTATCTATTATTAATCAGTGCGATTTTGAAACTTGCATCACTCTTATTTTAGCTGTACTCCCTTTTTTCCACCCTTGTTTTGATTAGTATTTCCAATACTAGTGTGATGTGACTTAGGGGCTGCTGCACCATATATTTCAATATATCTACCTACCACCTTACAGTGGTACCTCTGGTTACGTACTTAATTCGTTCCAGAGGTCCGTTCTTAACCTGAAACTGTTCTTAACCTGAAGCACCACTTTAGCTAATGGGGCCTCCCACTGCTGCCACGCCGCCGCCAGAGCACGATTACCCAAGGTAATATTTCTGGGTTAGCGGAGTCTGTAACCTGAAGTGTATGTAACCTGAAGCATATGTAACCCGAGGTACCACTGGAGAGGCAAATCTGGAGAGGCACAGTATTGGGGCTGGATTGCTTTCTACTCAAGTGGAGTGGAAGGGGGAATGAAGAGCAGGGGAAGGTGCACCTAAGCCTGAAACTTTATCCCTTCTTCGTTTCAGGAAATAACTAACAGTGCAATTCAAACACACGATCTGCCAGGATAAGGGAGCTGGGATTCAGTGGATCCTAGGTCTTCCTGGCTTAGCTGGGGCTACACCAGTAGAAGTCCTTCACCCTGGCTAAGCTGGTGATGTGCCAGAATAAGGCCCTCAGCTCAGCTCAGCTGGTGGAATTTAAGCTGGTAGAATTTATACTGACCAAAGGCCCCAAAAAGGGACATGGTCAGTGCAGGGTGGGGTAAGGAAAGACATACCTATTCTAGACCCCTTTCAGCTAGGACAAGTGATCTAGTAACCCAGCCGAATTCAGCTGGCAAATGGTAGTGTCAGTCAAACTTCTCCTGAATGAAGTTTGGGATGGGGTATCTTACACTAGCGTAACTCATGTAATTTACATACTTTCTATAGTTAGGATTGCACTGTTAGAGCCATTTTGTTGTATAGAACTTGAGAAGCATATTGTACTTTCCAAATGTAAAAAGCAGCTCACATTATCTTAGGAACAGCCCACTAAAGTAGATTGGTGTTGTTATTCTCATATTGCAGGGGCAAAGGAGTAAAAAAACCTCCCCCAATTTCCATCTAGATGGGGCCTCCTGCAGCAACTATTTAGGAGCAGCAGAACTGTACACACTTCTCTGGGAGTAGGCCCCATTGAACTCAGTGGTGCATACTACTGAACAGCATTGCACTGTTAAAAACGTTTCTATAATTAGTAAATTGAGCTTGTTGCTAAAGCAAGGTTTAAACCAGCAAATTTCTCTAACTCATTCATCTATCTCAAAGTTGGCTAATCTTTCTTCCTCCAGATGTTGTTGGACTCCATCAGCCCCAGTCAGCATAGCTATTGGTCAAGGATGAGGAAAGTTGGAATTAAACATCATCTGAAGGGCTACCCCTCCTCTTGCTTTATGTGTTAGCTCTCCAGTTATAATCCTGTTTATCATGTGGAATATAAACTGATTTAGATTTGAAGACAACTACGCATGAGGAAATACAGAAAATCTTATATGCAGAATAAATAGATCCATTTACTATGACTCTTCAAATGCTCAAAGTATATTTTCTTTGTAGTATTCAGGGTATATTTGAATTCAGTCCAGATGCTTAAGTGTAGTTTGTAATATATATTTTTTATTTGCATTGATACCTGGTATCAATACCAGGTATCAGAACCTGGTAATCTGGGAAGATCTAACTAAAGAAATTTCTAGTGTGTGTTTGTGTGTCTGTGTGTGTGTCTGTGTATTCACAACCCTTCAGTTTATTTCCAAACTATAGGAGGTTCAACTCATATTTCATTAATCCATTGGTTTAATGAAGGCAAAATAGCTATCCCAGTCTAAAACTTGAATTTGTGCAATCACCTGTGTTCTAAAAGTATTTTTGAATTATTTCAGGTTTACAGCAAAGTATGCAGATGAACTTTTACAGAGCTGGCACTGTTTTCTTCTGTGCACAAGAATGTGAAATACCTTCAGAAAAAAGGTATTTTTCACATAAGTGTCAATGTTTGCTCTGCTTCCATAGGAAATTTATTTAATTGTCAGCTGTATGTAAATAGCAGTAATGATCCCTTGTCAGCTGATGTGACAGCTGCAGACATGGCTCCTCTGTTCAAGACAACTGTACTATAGAGGATCTGCATTTAAATATAAACACAGGCTGCCTGTACGCAGACACATGTGCCACTCTGTTTTCTCATCAGTACTTTGATTGCTTTAAACCCCATGGGTAATTAGCATGATTGTTACTCAGAATATGCAGATAATCAATTAAATTAAATGCCACTGGCATTGGAAAAAGGTCATACCAGGTTTTCCTAGTCTTTTCACAACCCAAACGGCTTTGAGAAAATAGTGTGTGTTTGCGTGTTACGTGATTCATTCTGTTTTTTCATATTTTGTCTTGATTTGGATTCTGTTCTAGTTCCTTGATAATATTTTGTTTTAAAAATGAAAGTTTCTTTCCCCAAAAGTAATTGCACATTTATTCAAACTCTGATTAAAACTATTTGGTTTAACTGTTAACAAAATTGATGAGCTTGATGCAGTGATTCCAGCTCTTCAAAATCTGATAGCCATTTACACTCAGTTTCAGATACATGCTGTCCTGTCCTACACAAGTTGACTTAATAATGTTTACTTCCAGCCACAAAAGCTGAACCAATATCTGTTGTTGTTATCTGCCTCTCTCAAGATAAAATTGAGTACACCTTTTAAAAATAAAAGTTGTATTGCTTACCAAAATGTTTCCAAATTTTGAAAACTCTATTCTTTTGATGAGAAAAGGCTGTGCTGAATGTTCTCCAATAAGAACCTTTCCCTGAAATGAGGTGTGTGGTACTTAGGGGTTTTAATTAGGTGGTGATTTTGGGGTTCTGATCCCCACCTTGAAAAAGCTTATCATTGGGGGGCTATTTTAAAGTATATTATAAATTTTATTATAGATTATATGTCATTATTGGCTATTAGGATACAATTCACTTTGCAAATCAGCATTTTAAGTTTGCTGGTATTGCTACATTAGGTTTGTTGCTTATGCCTTGTGTACATGTATGCACTATCTCATGAATGTGGAACATAAAGGAAAACTGCTTTAATATAAACTAGTAGCTATTGAGATTATATGTGGGGTGCTATGAACAGGCATTATGAAGTATTTAATTCAAGAGCTAAGGTCATTGTGCATGTCATCACTGAGCATGTGATTAAGCTGTAATTAATGTGCTAATTACATAGATTGGTTCTTATTCTAAAGGTTATAGGGGAAATCAAAATTCATGAATATGAATCCTTGAATAATCTGGAAATTGTAGAATGCACAACAGATGGGGCAATGAGTAGTTAATGCCTGTTGGTAATGAAGAGGGATAGGGGGTTATAACTATACTGTATCATGGAACACAGCAGGAAATCGTACCTCACAAACAAGTGTACTAGGGCTAAGGGACTGATTGTTAAAAAGAATGAATGCCTAGAGTTATTGTAGGATACGGGCACTTCCTAGTTGAAATGTGATTAAATTGCGTAAACATTGTTCTTTAGATGCACTCATACCATGCTTATTTCTTACTACCATTTTTCTCTCTGCTCAGCACCTATTATTGATCCTACCTGTTTAGGGAGGTTTTTAATGTTTGATGTTTTATTGTGCTTTTAATTCTGTTGAGAGCCACCCATAGTGGCTGGAGAAACCCAGCCAGATGGGCGGGGTAAAAATAAATTATATTACTACTACCTGCTCTTCCACTGTGGTACTCAGCTTCTTAACTACCTTTCTCCAGTTTTCCCACTCCTTCTTTCTGAGACAGGCTTTGAGTTGAGGCCTGATGGTTTCACGTTCCCCATCTCCTTTTCCTTCTGAACCCCTGGGCACATGTCTCTGCTCCATTTGTACCTCCCGCACATGCCATCTTCACCACCGTTAAACTACCTGTGCTGGGAGAGATCAGTTTTTAATGAGAGCCATGTTCAAATGGCACAAAGAAAATGGAATACAATTGTTGTGGGACACAACTTGACTCTAACACCAAACATTGGGTACTCGGGGCTCCCACACCCCAAAGTTGTATGAGTGAATGTCTCCTATTCAATGGAATTAACTTGGTAGTAACTGCCACCTCACCCCTGATTCTGTCTAACCCAAATCACTGAGAGGAACCTTTGACTTTGGGGGGAAGAGAACCTTGCATACATTGTGTACACACAGAGAAAGAGAAAGTTTACACTTACTCTCACTCTGACCTTTGTAGTCCTGTTGGAAAATCGTATGCACCAATATATGCCTTTCCTATTCCCATTTTCTTAAATAATTGTTAAAGTTAAATGGATGTGAAAATCATATGGCTGGCATTTTATTATGACGTGTGTGTGTGTGTGTGTGTGTGTGTGTGTGTGTGTAGGCATAATTAAAGGGTTCTTGCCTAAAGAAGTATTTCAAGAAAGATAATTTTAAATTAAGGCTTAATTACCAAGATACATACCTATTAACTTCACATGATTTATTTTTTTCTAACTTGCTTGGACGACTAGTTGCATTTAATCTGAAACTGTGCTGTTCTCCTCAGACTCATTTCTTCTCCTCACCACTTTTATCAGTCATCGCATTTCACGCTTTGAAGTTGGGAAATTCTCAAATTTATTTTTTTTAAAAAACTTACAATGAGCTCTGAGAAATCCTGCTGTGCCTGAGGTACAGCATGGCTATATGTGCTCCTCTGCTAACTGCCAGTATAAGGCAATAGTAATATGGAAGTGCCAGTATTTAGTGTAAAATTTGTGACTGAAACTTGCTCTACTTTGGGAAAACAGGAGGAGACAAACAGAGCAGATAACTCTTGGCCTTGAAATTTGATTAATTGGACTCAGCCTCTGTGCCTGGTAATCTGAACCCGCTAAATTAGAAAGTCACTTTCATTTTAAATAGCAAGTTCTTCTTATACCAAATGAATGGCATACTTTTACATAGCAGTTGCGTGTTCAGTAAGCATTGCATGTTCATCACAAGGTCTGGAAAATATATATTGTACCCAGGAATTCCAAATTTAATTATCTCCAAATCCCATTTCTTGAGTAGTTTTCCAAATCATGGCTTAGCATGAATGTGTGGGTGTGTAGACTCCAGGAGAGGAGGTTCAGCTAATGTGCTCCTCCCTGTTCATTCTACTACTATGAACATAAGAAGAGTCTGCTGGATCAGGGCAAAGGCCCATCTAGTCCAGCATCCATTTCTCACAGTTACCAACCACAGTGGCAGCTTAGTGCTCATGCATTAAGGTATGGCTTGGCATGTTGTCTGAAACCACTCTCTCCAGACTAATCATGAGTTGTATCAAAGGCTTGCACTATGGTTTTCAAGCTTATTATTTGCCATTACCACATTCTCGTCTGGAAGCCTGCAGGCTCATGTGGTCATACTATGCAAAGGTTTGGCTTGCTGTGGCATGCGAATCAGGCCATTGTCACTAAAAAAATCAATTTTTGTAGCAACGTGTGGGAGAAGAGCAAGATCCACTGCAGCGCCTCAATGGGATGGGTGCTTTTGCATGTATAAGGTTCATCTTCTGTTCTGGCCATTTCTGGTAGCAAGACTGAAAATGATCTCTGCCTGAGGCCATGGGACAAACCTGCCACTGAAGATTTACAATAGCAGGTGATATGCACCATTTGTCTGACTTTGTGAAATACAGTTATTATGTATTTTACCCCTGAATCTTGTAGTTCATTGGGCTGTGACCCTCTCCCAACCTAGAATCATAGAATCATAGAATCATAGACCACAAGGTGGAAGAGACCACAAGGGCCATCGAGTCCAACCCCCTGCCAAGCAGGAAACACCATCAGAGCACTCCTGACATATGGTTGTCAAGCCTCTGCTTAAAGACCTCCAAAGAAGGAGACTCCACCACACTCCTTGGCAGCAAATTCCACTGTCGAACAGCTCTTACTGTCAGGAAGTTCTTCCTAATGTTTAGGTGGAATCTTCTTTCTTGTAGTTTGGATCCATTGCTCCGTGTCCGCTTCTCTGGAGCAGCAGAAAACAACCTTTCTCCCTCCTCTATGTGACATCCTTTTATATATTTGAACATGGCTATCATATCACCCCTTAACCTCCTCTTCTCCAGGCTAAACATGCCCAGCTCCCTTAGCCATTCCTCATAAGGCATCGTTTCCAGGCCTTTGACCATTTTGGTTGCCCTCCTCTGGACACGTTCCAGTTTGTCAGTGTCCTTCTTGAACTGTGGTGCCCAGAACTGGACACAGTACTCCAGGTGAGGTCTGACCAGAGCAGAATACAGTGGCACTATTACTTCCCTTGATCTAGAAGCTATACTCCTATTGATGCAGACCAGAATTGCATTGGCTTTTTTAGCTGCCGCGTCACACTGTTGGCTCATGTCATGTTTGTAGTCAACCAAGACTCCTAGATCCTTTTCACATGTACTGCTCTCAAGCCAGGTGTCACCCATCTTGTATTTGTGCCTCTCATATTTTTTTTGCCCAAGTGCAATACTTTACATTTCTCCCTGTTAAAATTCATCTTGTTTGTTTTGGCCCAGTTCTCTAATCTGTCAAGGTCGTTTTGAAGTGTGATCCTGTCCTGTGGGGTGTTAGCCACCCTTCCCAGTTTGGTGTCATCTGCAAATTTGATCAGGATGCCCTTGAGTCCATCATCCAAGTCATTGATAAAGATGTTGAATAAGACCGGGCCCAAGACAGAACCCTGTGGCACCCCACTAGTCACTCTTCTCCAGGATGAAGAGGAACCATTGATGAGCACCCTTTGGGTTCGGTCAGTCAGCCAGTTACAAATCCACTGAGTGGTAGCATAGTCAAGACCGCATTTTACCAGCTTCTTTACAAGAATATCATGGGGCACCTTGTCAAATGCCTTGCTGAAATCAAGGTAGGCTACATCCACTGCGTTCCCTTCATCTACCAGGCTTGTAATTCTGTCAAAAAACGAGATCAGGTTAGTCTGACATGACTTATTTTTCAGAAATCCATGCTGACTATTGGTGATCACAGCATTCCTTTCTAGGTGCTCACAGACTGTTTGCTTAATGATCTGCTCCAGAATCTTCCCTGGTATTGATGTCAGACTGACTGGGCGGTAATTATTTGGGTCCTCTCTTTTCCCCTTTTTGAAAATAGGGACAACATTTGCCCTCCTCCAGTCTGCCGGGACTTCACCTGTTCTCCAGGAATTCTCAAAGATGACTGCCAGTGGTTCTGAGATCACATCTGCCAGTTCTTTTAATACTCTTGGATGCAGTTCATCTGGCCCTGGAGACTTGAATACATCTAGACTAGCCAAGTATTCTTGTACTATCTCCTTAGTTATTCTGGGCTGTGTTTCCTCTGCTGAATCATTTGCTCCAAATTCTTCAGGTCGGGCATTGTTTTCTTTATCGGAGAAGACTGAGGCAAAGAAGGCATTGAGGAGTTCAGCTCTTTCTGTGTCCCCTGTTTGCATTTCACCATCTTCTCCTCTGAGTGACCCCACTGTTTCTTTGTTCTTCCTTTTGCTACGAACATACCCATAAAAGCCTTTTTTGTTGCCTTTAACCTCTCTAGCAAGCCTGAGTTCATTCTGTGCTTTAGCTTTTCTGACTTTGTGTCTACACGTGCTGGCTATTTGTTTGAATTCCTCTTTGGTGGTTTCCTCCCTTTTCCATTTTTTGTACACATCCTTTTTTAATCTTAACTCAGTTAAAAGTTCTTTAGATAGCCACCCTGGTTTCTTTAGGCACCTTCCATGTTTCCGTCTCATTGGTATTGCGTGAAGTTGTGCTTTTACTATCTCCCTCTTAACAAACTCCCAGCCATCATGAACTCCCTTTCCTTTTAGTATTTCTGTCCATGGGATCTCACCCAGCACTTCCCTAAGTTTTATGAAGTCGGCTTTCTTAAAGTCAAGAAATTGAGTCCTAGTATGCTTGGCTGCTCCTTTCCGCTGTATAGTAAACTTCAGAAGATCATGATCACTCGTGCCTAATGATCCTTCCACTTCTACCCCACTAACCAGGTCATCAACATTGGTTAGGACCAGATCTAAAATGGCTGTTCCTCTTGTTGCTTCTCCCACTTTCTGGACAATGAAGTTGTCTGCAAGGCCAGTGAGGAATCTGTTTGACCTTATGCTCTTGGCTGAGTTTGACATCCAACAAATATCCGGGTAATTGAAGTCCCCCCATTACTACTATCTCTCTTCCTTTTGCATGCTTGGCCATCTGTTCCAGGAAGGCATCATCTATGTCCTCCGTTTGGCTTGGGGATCTATAGTAAACTCCCACAATGAGGTCCCTGTTATTCTTCTCTCCCTTAATTTTGACCCAAATGCTCTCACTTTGGCTTTGAGGTTCTAAATCTTGGATCTCTTCACAGGTATACACATCCCTGACATATAATGCCACTCCTCCTCCTTTCTTGTCTGGTCTGTTTCTCTGAAATAGATTGTATCCCTCCATTATTATATTCCAATCGTGGGACTTATCCCACCAGGTTTCAGTGATGCCTATTATTTCATATTTAGTTTGCTGTACCAAGAGCTCAAGCTCATCTTGTTTATTTCTCATGCTTTGCGCATTAGTGTACAGACATTGAAGTCCATTAATCATTCCCCCGTGTCTCTTATTTAAGGATTTTTTCCTCCCACCACTGTGGGAGGAAAATGGAGCTGTTTGCTCCATTTGGTATATGACATTTGGATGATCATGTTCATCAATTGATAGACTCCTAACTTCAGGAGCACTGTCTCCCTCCCCCCACATTAGTCAGTTTAAAGCCCTCCTGATGAGGTTTCTGAGATTTTTGGCAAAAACATTCCTCCTAACCGTTGTGAGGTGCAGCCCATCGCTTGCCAGAAGTCCATCTTCAAGAAACTGCAGTCCGTGATCTAAGAATCCAAACCGTTCCTGTTTACACCATTTGCGAAGCCAGCTGTTCAATTCCACTATTTTTCCCTCTCTCCCTGGGCTATGTCGTTCAACTGGGAGGACAGATGAGATGACAATTTGTGCATTTAATTGCTTCAATTTCCTGCCCAGAGCCTCGTAGTCTCTTTTGATCTTCTGGAGGCTATTGCTTGCAGTGTCATTGGTTCCCACATGAACCAAGAGGAAGGGGTATTTGTCAGTGGGTTTTATGATTCCTTGCAGTCGTTCAGTTACATCTTGGATCTTAGCCCCGGGGAGACAGCACACTTCCCGAGACATCTTGTCAGGCCCACAGATCACTGCTTCTGTTCCCCTCAGTAGGGAATCCCCTATCACCACTACACGCCTCCTCTTAGGTCTGGTCGGGGTTCTTCCGTGAGCTGTCCGTTCCAAGGTCGCCTGCATATTCCCTGAGGACTGACTTTGCTGCTCGTCTTCATATACTTGATCAACTGTAATGAGGGAGAGATCCTCAAATGGAGTTACCGTACCTTGCTTCCTACAGAGATGCAATACCAGGGCTGAAGTGAAACCACATGGGTTCACAACACGGACAGATGAAATGCCATTCAATTCCCAAGTGTGTGGAATTATTTCAAGAGCACTGCATTTAAATACGTTCTGTGTAAATGCATGTAAAAATATCTACAGGTGAAATGATAGTTAACTTTCTTTGTTGCATAATTATTGCACTTTTTTCTTAATCTCCTCTGTGTCTCTTTGGCAACCGTTCCTTACCTTGAGGGAGGAAAGAAAGAAAGAAAGAAAGAAAGAAAGAAAGAAGAAACCTCAGAGGTTTTAAAATCAGTTTGAGCGGGAAGGCAAAATGAACTTTGGCAAAGTTGCTAACCTACATAGGAATGGTGTGTGGTGTGTTTCCTTCCGCTTTCTCACGCTTAAATGTAACATAGGCATTACTTTGTGGCACCCAATGTAAGGCTAATTTGCCTCATTTGAATCTAAAAAGGAGCCCACATCCTTCCTGTGCCCTTCAGAGAATTCTAAAAGGCTCTACAGAGAAAACAGATGTACGAGTATGTATCACTTACAATTAGGGACGACATGATTAGGTTCTATGCTGAAGAAACTAAAGGACAAAGCTGCCCATGCAGAAAATAGGCTACTGAGATGATGAGGGATGCTGAACACTCGGCTGTTTACTTTTTCTTGCCGCAGTGATTAAAAGCATTTAAAAGAGAATAGCTACAAACAAAGCCAGAGTATTGATTGTTGTGCTTCAAGAAAACTATTCTAAAGATGAGAAAACGTTTACAGAAATATTAACAGGAATGGACAAAATTAACTTCCACCTTTCTCTCTCTCTCTCTCTCTCTTTCTTTCTTTCTTTCTTTCTTTCTTTCTTTCTTTCTTCCTGTCTCACTCTCTCTCTCCTACTCTCCCTCTCCGCTTTTTTTGGGAGAGGCGGGTTAGTATGGGAATATAAGTTTGTGTGTGTGTGTCTATCTATCTATCTATCTATCTATCTATCTATCTGTCTATCTTAGACTCTTTGTAGGGAAGCTGCTGTCCAGCTCTGTAAAATGTAACAGCTTAACTAAAGTCAATTTTGAATGTGCACATTAAGGTGAAGAATGAAGACTGCATTTTGGGGAGAAGATGATACCATATCTTGCTGACGCAGCTCTGTGGATTGGGAGTCAGGGACACCATGTTACAGTTGTTTCATTCTTTCCTGTAGGACTGCTACTAGAAAATAGCATTCGCGAACATCTGCTTGGTCCCTAGCACTTGTGCTACTGGATCCCACCGGGTTCCATTCTCTCCCCCATGATATTTAACATCTGTATGATGACACTGAGAGGTGTCATCTGAAGATTTGCAGCACAGTGTCATCAGTATGCTGATGCTACTTGGCCGTGTCTCTCAGTTCCATCGGAATTAGGAGATGCCGTGCAGAAACATCCCAGGCAACGCTGGGATGGCAAGCCATGGTTGTTTTTGGACCAGGATAGTCTAACTTCAGAAATCTATGCCTGGGTAACCTTGTGACTATGCTACTGCAATGCACTGTACACGGAACTGCCCTTGAAACTGGTCCGGATGCTGCTGCAAGTGCAGAATGTGGCTGTTCAGCTGTTGGACTATAACACTAATTGTTTAAGAATTGCACTAGTTACCTGTGAGGCACTGGGTTCTATTCAAGGTGTTAGTATTTGAAGCATTGGATAGTTTGAACCACAGATGACTGCAGAATCACCTTCTCCAATACTGCCAGCTCATACACTAAAAGCAGTGGTGTTGGCCCTGCTCATGGCCTGTTTCACAATGGCAAGAGATATGGTCTTCTCTTAGATGTCACCCCCAGTGTGGAACCCTCTCTAGGTAGAGCTGCATTTGTCGTCATCGTCGTCGTCCCCCCGCTGACAATTGCACTGATAAGAAAAAGACCCAATTGCTTAGAAGTCTTTGAATTTAGTGACTATAACAGATTATCTGTTATTCCTTGACTCTTGTCCTGTGCATTCTGAAGTGTGTGTGTGTGTGTGTGTGTGTGTGTGTGTAATGTTGTGCGAAGTTTTTAAGGTTTTGATTTGTTTATAGTATTAGATAATAAGAGTCTCATGCTCTACTGACTGAACTATATACTTTGACACAAGTTTGTTAATATATTCAGAAATGTTTATCTGAGTGTTTATTATTGCTTTATTTTTAATTTTATGTAATTGTTGCATGACATATGCTCTAATATAGACAAAGATATATCTCAATGCAACCATGTTAAACAGTTTAAAGATGGAAATGAATAAAAACTATGTTACAATTAAGATTACCGGTATTTGACATACAAACAATGTATTATTTGGGAAACTATCTTAAGCACGGTGGTGACAAATCTGATTAAGATCTGGCTAAGACTCTACCTTCTAAATCTAAACTTAATGAATTAATCTACTGAGCAATCCTATTAATGCTTTAATTACTGTTAAGAAGGCAGATTGAATTTAGCAGATTGAATACATGCAAACCATGTGTGTGTGTGTGTACATATTCTGATAAGCAGCCTCCCCCAAATCTAAACTGTCCTTAATATAAACTGCCCTGGAAATTTTGGACTGAAGGCAAGTTAGCTGAGCAAAGGAGAATTCAGTTCCAGACATTTAATTTTGTTTCTGTATAACCTAAAGTACACATTTATGACAGTTTCTTATGTCTTGTGCTGGCTCATCCACACTTATGTTTGTTCCATGATTTCTTCCGTGTCTCCCTTGTTTTGTAGTCATGGGTCTGATAGATTTTAGTTTTTTCCTGCCGCTTTCCCCAGGAATACCTGCTCTTTACTGCTGAATTGGAACAAATGTCAATCCCTAGAAAACCTGATTGGCATTTGTTTTCCCAGGAAAAGTGGCAAGACAAAAGAAGAACTTCTCAGACCTGTGACTAGAAATCAAGGGACAAACAGAAGTCTGGATGAGCTCTTGGTGAGTACCTTGAATCACATAAACAATTCATAATTTTTCATAATAGCCAAAGATGGAAAGCTGTTTGACCCAGTTCATGGGCACCTTGAGAGTTCGTAAATATGGGTAAAAAGTCTATTTGCTGCTTAGGTAGCATTTTGTATTCAGTTGCTGATAACAACCAATGTGGGCATTAGCTTCCACGTACCATCTATTAATAAGAAGCAGTTATAAGGAAAAAGTGAGTAAAGTTTTTGCAACATGCAGTGGGGGAAAACTGAGACTGGAACCACTGATTTCTGCTAAGTGTTTGCATTTACAGTTCTGAAGGAGTTGAACAGCAGAAACATACTGCATTGCTTAGTCATTTGAATTTTGTTTAGGCATGGACATGAGAGTTATAAAAAAAAACCCACAGCAAATGTAAAGAAATGTTAGAAGTTGTGTTGGGAATCACACAGCTGCCATTTGTAATTTGCTTTACAACTTTTAGTAATCCGTTGTTTTATACATTTTTAACTGAATATGTAATTAAAATTACTAAGGGAAGATCCACATCAAACATTTAAAGCACATCCAATGTACATTTAAAACACATTAGTTTCCTGAAAGAATCCTGGGACTTGTAGTTTCCCTGTCATGGAGCTACAATTCCCAGTACCCTTAACAAAGTATAGTGACTGTGATTCTTTGAAGCCATGCAAAGCAATGAAATATGTATTGATAGGTCACTATTAAAATTGAATGCCTTAAGACATTAAAGTAGACATTAATATGAATTAGTTTTACTAGGTGGACAACCTAGCTCTTGTTGCACTAGCAAAATGCAGGCTTTAATCCATATAAACACTAATCCAAAGGTAAGAGGGGTTATCATTTGTGCCTTGATTACAGAAATGTGTAGTGCAGGCTTTGGACTAGATGACCCTTGGTGTCCCTTCCAACTCTGATTATATGTTTGATTGATCTTTTGCTGTAGAATACATTTTGGTAGGTTCTGCTCCTGGAATGCAGAAAGATATGCAAAATTGAGCAAAATAATCAGCTGATGGGTGTGTGAATGGATTACTCAGGGTGGCACCAGGGCTGGCTTCTCTTGCATTACTCTGTCACCGTAGGAGTTGCAGCAGTGCCATTTCTTCCCATGCAGTCAGGTGACATGGGAATCCCATGACCATGCAGCAGGAGTTCACTCAGGGACTCACCCCCGAGCATAGGAAAAATACTCTTCTCACATGGGCTGTGCACACACCATACATTTAAGCCACATCCCTTCCCCAAGAATCCTGAGAACTGTAGTTTGTTAAGGGTGCTCAGACTTGCAGATCTGTGAGGAATAAACTACAGGTCCCAGGATTCAGGGGGTGCTTTAAATGTATGGTGCATATTCCTGGCATTGTAGGAAGGATCACTGCTGCTGCCACTACTGCACCACAGGCTTAAGGCAAGGGCCAGTCTCAGGCTATCTTTGGATTCATTTAGTTATTAGTATGCTTTTCAGCATCTTTAGTACAGCTGTTATTCATATTATGTATGGGAGCCACTTGGGGGACCCTTTTAAGGAGCAAAAAGTATCTATAAAATGATTTGTAAATCCAAAATATCTGTGCCCATGCCACCTCCCTGCATAAAAATCTAGGTAAATTAAGAAATTGGAAGAGTAATATATATTGGATAATAGGGAGGGGGGGGTGAGATTCCAAATTACATTTTCTTGGAGGTTCAGTCAATCCATATAGAAAATTCTATTAGCAAATAAACCTTTAGACAGCTGACATTATACCTCATTTAACCCTAGAAACTGAAATATGTGGTTCAGCTTCTAGATAAAGTACATTTCCACTTACTCAGGTTTTCCCCCCCTTTCTTTTAATAGAGTTTATAGTTGCTGCTCCTTGCACTGTGCTGCCTGGGATTTTTTCCAGGAATCAAAATGAGCTAAAGACAGCAGCTGCCATGGGCCAAACAACTCCCCTCTTTCCAGCACAGCCACTACCCACCCATACACTCATTGATGGGACTAAAGCCCCTGGCCGTGGTCCCACATAAAGGAGCACAAAAGCCTGCACTGTGTCCTTGAAGCTCACTAAATGCACATGCTGACGGACGGATTGCCAGAGAGGGTGACTCCTATAACAAAAGGCCCTTCCTTCGAGAGTTCTTCAAGCTTGCAATTTCTATCCCACCTGATAAAATCAGACATGCACTTAAGTCCAACTCTGCCAAAGCTTTAACTTTGCATTCTTCACAGGTTATATAGCACAACCAATGATGTTTAAGACTAGTAAAGCAATGGCCCCTGCAACGTGCTCTACATGGGGCTTCCTTTGAAAAGCACTCATAAACTTCAACTGGCTCAAAGAGCTGCAGCCAGAGTGCTTACTGGGGCTGGTTACAGGGAGCAGACAACTCCCTTATTAGAAAAAGCTCCACTAGTTACCTTTCTGTTTCTGCTGGTTATGACCTATAAAGCCCTTACATGGCTTAGGCCCAAGCTATCTGAAAGACCGTATTTCCTCATATGAACCTGACTGGGTTTTGAGATCTTCAGAGGAGGCCCTTCTCTTGGTCTCCCTACCCTCACAGGTCCACTTAGTGCGGACACAGGAAAGGGCTTTCTCTGTGGCTGCTATCAGACTCTGAAACTTCCTCTTTGGAGAAGCTAGACTGGCTCCCTCATTGTCCTTCCGCCGGCAGGTGAAGACCAATCTTCTTTCAGCAGGCTTTGGGGAACTGACTGCTTTTTATGAAAGGGCTGGTGCAGTGCTGTTTTCATTGTAATTATTTGTATGTTTTAAATAGATTTTATATATCAATATAGTTTTAATTCTATTAATGTTTGATTGTTTTTAATGATTGTTTTTTTCTGTGTTTTTAGCAATTCTTTTTTATTTATTTTTTTGTAAGCCACCTTAAATTCCATCAGGGAAAAAGGGTGGTGAAAGAACGAATGAATGATTTATTTCCACAATATGATCTTTAGTAAAAACAGGTTTTGTGCCCCTGTTCTACGTGGACTGAAATCTCTCCAAGTTTCTAGATGTCCCTTAGGAAAACATTCCCTATTCCCTGTCCTGTTTTTTTCAATACTGGCAATAGACTTGTCCATCTGCTGTCACCAGCATGTAAATGCTTCTGCTTATTTAACAATTTTTACATATTTAACATGGAGCTATTCCCATGGTATTTCTTTCCCAATATTTCTATGATAAAAAGTCCAGTTTCTTTGGAGTTCCAGCATGCTAAGAAATTAACCCCCCCCCAAAAAAAAGCCCAAAGGAGCTTATCTTTTTTCTTTTTCTTGCTTCTTCTTGCAATGTAGCCTCAACAATTGCAGAGAACAAAAACCAACAACGCTTGTACTTTAAAATGTATTCAAAAGGATATATTTGTGCATATTATATCATAATACATAAAGATAATGTTAATCTTTTCCTTTTTTTTTTTACATTCTAGACAAAAATTCAAATCAAAGAGGTTTAAACAGTTCCTCTTTTCCTAAACTTACTTGCTCCCTAGAGTTTAAAATGGAGCCAGTTCATTGTTATAAATCATTTTCATCTTTAAGCTCATAACAGTGAATTGAGTTTCAGGAGAATTACCTGCAGGGTGAAGTACATTATACTACATATTCATACACATCCAAATAGGCCACTGGAGCTTAAAATATTTCGTTATTATGATGCTGCCTGAAGGAAACATAGCTGGGTAAAGTCCTTAGAATCTGTGTCCTATAAAATGTTGACAAAATGCTTTTGTTATCATCCTTAGTAGCAATTAACTACCAAGTAACTAACATATGAAAAGATTACTCTTTTAGACCTCTCAGGTGTATATATTTTGCTGCACGTGTTGAAACAGGCATCTACTTCTGAGGGAAAGAAGTTCCCCTGTGACACTATGGCACTTATCAGCTCTGGTTTTTGTAGGTACTTAAGTTTAAAACAGTTTTAAAAAACAAAACCTTCAGTTCAATTAATTGCAGGCATCTTTCTAATCTGACTGATGAGTTAGTTGACCAAATGGTGAAAGCATGATCTGAACACATGTATTGTAAGTGAATGGAAAAGCCAAATAGCACAGGTGCACTGCTAGAACTATGTATTCCTCATTGCTAATTGTTCTATCACTCCTTCTTGTACCTACATCAGCTCCTCCTCCTCCACTCTCTTAACCGATGCATAGAGTAAAGGGGATTGCTGTTCCCTAACACAAGCACTTGATGGATGCTTGTCATGATGGCCCCTAGATAACATTTTCCCAAAGAAAGTCCTATCCTGGATCTGCTATATGCCCCATGGAAATGACTATTGACTGTTTAGAAGGGCACTTAAAGCCTTATTTTTACCAGGCATTTGCAATTTTTCAGGTTTTGTATTTTGTCTCTCACTTGTTTTATTATAGTCTATTATAATGCTTCATTGATTTGCTTTTGTTTATAATCTGTTGTAAGCTACTTTGATAACTAAGAGTGGCATATAAATGTAAATAGTTGAGAGTTAGTGGTAAGGAATCATGTGGAGCAGCTGTATTTTTTACAGAGAAGTAATGAGACTGCACAGAGAGGCTCACAGTGTCATTTCCTCCTCGTTCTTAGTATCTTCATGGGGAAAAAACGTGAAAAAAGTGACCAAGATAATCCCCTTCCTTTTAAAGAGTACAAAAAGCTTTAAACTTTTGTGAAAGCAGTGTGAAAGGGTACAAAGGTGTGTCTTTTGGATCTTCCATTAAACTTTTAGTGCACAATAAATATGATTGGGCAAAACAAAGTGAACTTCTAAAACTAAGGGCATAACTTAATAACAGTATGAATTTGAAAAAAATAATAATACATCTTTACAATTTATATATACCTGCTTCAAAGAAGAGTATGCCTCCACTCTTTAAAAATAAAACAGACTTACTTCTTAGCTTCTACTAATTAGTGCTCCATGATATAAAGGTTGCATAAGTTCTTTTTATAAAATATAAATAGATTTCTGGGGAAATGACAGAATCTGCCTGTCTTGCAGATGGATTTCAGTGGTACTTGCTTAAATAAGTTTGCTGAAATTACTCTCCTTCCAACTGAACACTGCTCTTTTCCTTGACTGAAACTGGTACAAGCAAAGAGAATGGAAAAAGAATTCACTATTAACAAAACAAAACAAAAAAAGGAGGCCCTAACACTCATAGAATTATCTGGCAATGAAACTCTGTTCAAAATGGGAAGAGTTGGCAAAGTGGCCTTTTGTTGGGAGCTTGGAGGTGAGCCTCCTTCTCTTTCATTTCCTGCATTGGAGAGTTTTTGATTACGACTGCTCAAACAGCCACTTTGTGCTAATGTGTTTTCTTGTGGATTTGCCAGGTGACCCCCTGACTCATGGGCACCCTGCCAGTTCCACCACAGCGACTGTTCCTTAAACAAGCACAGCAAGTGAAGTCAGTTTTTGCTACTGCTGTCCAGATGGAACACTGACTTTCCTGTTCCTTTTCAGCTAGTGGTGAATATATCCTAAGGTTGTTTTTGGTGAGTTGTTGTTGTTTTTTAAAGTACCTCAATGGTTCTCAGAATGCCAAAAGAAAGAAGATGGCTTTTGATGATGGTCTGCAAGATAATTCTTCTTCTTGATTACTGCATCACCCAGAATACTAGTGGATTTTCATCCCATGGAGTGCTCTACTTTGGTTTCTTCAGTTTCCTTCCATCAGCTTCTTTTTGTCAGGCTTATCTGTACATATAAAATGAAAGATAGCTCATAAGCTACAGCATTTGTTCTGGAGAGGGGCAGTTTTGTTCACAGGAAAAGGTGATCATGTGGGTTTATTTCTAGTGTGTGTCCTTATTCCCACCCCACCACCACCAGAGCAAAGGCAACACACCCATAATTGTAACATTGCTGTTGTCTTGCTGTGTCCTTACTGGCTGTAAACTTCAGTGCCAATTGGGGGCTGAATCAATGCTGTGAAATGGCACAATATAACCATAAATTTGTTCCATGTAACATAGATATGGAAAGTAGCAACTGAGAGAAGCAGAAAAGAAAACAAGAAAGGGCATACTTGACATGGTACAGTAGATAAGTCATCTTTTTGTTGTCTGTGTTCCTCCTTGACAAATGCCAGGAAATTGTCTTCAGTGGGCAACAAGGACGTCTTTTCATGTGCCATTTCTATAGCAGGTAGAGGTGAGTAGCAGCTGTCCTGGAATAAGCATGCTATAAGCAGAAACTATAATGGACTCCAAAGCTGAGCTATGTGCATATAACTGACCAAAGGCTCCTCCCAGCTGCATGAGAATTGGAGAATACCATAATCATGTGAGACTGACTACATATACATCTCTCAGCCATTTTGCTCTTGGGGTGCTAGGTCATTAAGACAGAAAGAAGAAACAGGCAAATGATCTGTGAGGCGTACAGTGCCATTTCTCTTACATACTAGGCCTGGGCGATATAACGCTATATCGCTCAGGACCAGTATGAGGTGCTGGTACAGCTTGTTCCTCCCTCTGCATCTTTAAAATGCTCAACTGAGGAGTGTGCAGCTGTCCTTACCTCAGCTGAGCAGTTAAAGGAGCTCCCAGCCCAGGGCTGTCTCCCATGAGCCGGCGGCAGAATGGGGGCTCCGTTAAGCTGCTTAGCTGAAGGGTGCATGGTTAGTGGTTGCCCACTCACCCGTAAGCGGGGGGAGCACTGGGGCTTTCTCAGCTGGGAAGGAGGAACAACCTTCCCAATTCCCAGCTGAACTGCGCAAACAAGCTGCGTTGTCCCAGCCCATTAGCGCCTGGCTGAAACTGCCTCAGTTCCCAAGGTAACAAAAGTGTTACAAAATAGTATTTTTTTAAAAAAAAAAAATCCTAGTGTTAGTATGAAAAATGTTGAAATAAAAATTTGTTTATCACTGAAGAAAGAGAGAATTAAAAGTATTGGGTAATAGGTCCTAATTAAAGCAGGGCCTATCCCTTCCCAGTAAAGAAATCTGGCATTAGCAACACAGATGTTATACTACTGACATAATTAAACAGGCATATCTCCCACTTGGCACATTATGCTTCTTGCTTGGTTTTGGATCACACCTTACACTTTGGCAAGTCACTTAATTTCCGCCTCATTTTCCCATCTCTATGCATCAGAAAAGACCACATGACTTTGAGATCAGCATTCCTTTGTGAAGGACTTTTCTCCTTCCTCTTCTCACTTTTCTTTTTTATTTCTATCATGGAAAATAAGCAGGAAACACCACAATATTGCCTGGAATGTTGTTTGCTGTTATTCCTGTCTGGACGTTGTCAAATATTAGTGATTTCAGATGCTTCTTCCCACTGGGTCAAGGAATAAAATACTTTGCATTAAAAATGGAATGAGGTCCCTGTGAATAGAAGGCAGAATTGGCATGAATTTATCTTTCTGTCACATTCCACTAGGATGCCTCTCTACATTCTGGGCTAAGCAGAAAATGATAGAAATATATATATATTAAGAGTACACTCTGATTTAAAGGCATGATGAAGCAGGCAAGGCACTTATTCATCCAAGAGGAGTCAAAAGCCTGCAATACCTACCTCATGTTGTTTTCTCTGTGACTCATTTTTTATTAGAGAATTGGAGGGAGAGGGGGATGATCCTACAGAAAGCAGGATGTGCAGACAATGGAGTTAGAAATCATATTTGGGATAAACTGCTCAGAATGTTTTAAAATATTGAACTAAAAAAGGATGCCTGATGCTAAGGGAATTGTGCCTTTTAAAATTATAACAGTGTGAGGAAATGATTTAGTCTGGGTAAAATAGTGAAGGCAGATAATTACCACTCTAGTACTGCTGCTCTGGTTAGACTTGGAGCTCTGTGCAGATTTAAAAAAAATCAAAAAGTAAAGATTAAAAAAACACTTTAGAGGTCCATTTATTAATTCCCCTGTATTGGTCACCAGGCAGGCCAATGGCTTGTGTCTGAGTGCTCAAAGCCTTGCTTATGCAAGTTGTCTCTGCCTCACTATTTCCATCTCTAAAATAGATAACAATTACCTACATACTTGGCTCCTTGAGCACATAACAAATAAGTGTGACTCAACCTATTTTTAAGGTTTTTGCTCACTTTTGCCATTTAATTCCTTAATGTGTTTTGCATTGTAGTTGAATGTGACTTAATGCGTAGTTGTCAACTGGGTATACCTGTCCAATGTTCTGTTCTGCATTGCATTTGGAGTTCTAGTTTTGTGTTTCTAACTGTGTTGTCTCTGTTAGGGGCTGTGCTGTGTGAATAGAGCTGCTCAGTAGCTGGAGAGTTATGAACATATGGAACAGCTGACAGTATAATTTACATGAACAGAATGTTTTATGTGGGCTTTTCCTTTAGGTGACTGCTTTCACAACATTGCACACATTGCAGGAGGTGAGGTGGGTGCCTGGAAAGATTTGAGAATCACCTCCTTTGGAGGCACCAATACCCAATGAAAACAGCACAGTGTTTAGCATTGTAGCAAGGATTCTGCTAAGCTGGACTCTGTGTATTTGGCAGCTCTTGTCTATTCCATGCAAAACTGATGACCACAGTGAGTGGGAGGAAAGCAAGGGCAAGAGTTTACAAAAAATTATTTAACGGGTTCTAGCCCGTTTAGCAAGATCAAAAGAGTCTTTAAAATTGTTTTCCCCCTTCTGAACCATACTGCTTACACAAGTTCCAAAATCAAAGCTGTATTTTTAATATTTTTATCTGTTATACACCTACCATATTGTACACAGCAACCCAAGTTCATGAAGGAGTACAAGGATTTGAATAAATGACACTGTATAAGCAACAGAATTACCGTCCCTTTAAGGAGGTAACTATATGAGATTAAACTTTCATCCCCTAACTGAACCCTTGCCAATTACCCTGTCACTCTCCTTCCCCAGTTGACACACAACTTAATACATCTAGAGGACTTTACATGGAGACTCCAACGTGGTCTTCATTCTGGAGTCCTTCAGGCTGCTCACAGATTGCAGCCTTGGTCTTCAACCCTCAAGCATCAGGTTCACAACAACCAACTATTACTTACCTGTAGCTCTTCCTTGAGGGCTGTCATACAATCCTGTTCTCTTGTTAGCAGACCTCTTTCAGCTCTTTGCCCCAGTATTATCAGTTCCTGGGTTGAATCTTCATTACCCTGTCCGATCTTGATCTGGTAGTAGCATCAGGGCTATCCAAAAACACAGAGGAGAAGCTGAGGTCAAGCACAGTGATGCAAGCCAAGCATGGATGTGGTCCAATAGCAGGGACATGGGACAAAGCCAAAATTAAGCAGTCCAAAAGTAGGCAAAATTTCAAAAGCAAGGGGTTAGCAGTGGTCATTCAGTGTAGGAGGCAGGAACAAGAAGTCAGGCTGAACAGAGTTAAGGGCCTGTGCTTTTCACAACTGGGAAGCTCACAGTAAGGGCTAATATAGCCTGTCTTTCCATCCCCCCACCTAATCGCAGTTGCTGCTGTTTAGGGGTATTCAGAGAGCTCTTCTCTTTTGAGGAGTACCCTTCCTCATAGGGAGTCCCAGGGTTCATAACACGGGATCCTGTGTGTTCCCCAAAGTCAATGGGAGGTTCAGTCCATCCTCCAAGGTGCCTGTGTCCAGTTCAGGGCTACGTATGACAGACCTTTCATATGCCTGCCTCTTAAGTCCAGCTCACTGTGGCCCCTTCCTAAATCCCAGCCCTCCTTCAGCTCCAAGAGCTACCCACCCAATACAAAACCTGGCCTTTTATTTACATCAGCCAAGACCCTCCATGCAGTCACTAAAATTTGGGTGAAATTCCATCCTCTTACTGACTTATGAGTCAATAAGACGCGGTAGAATGTCCACTAATTGACAAATTAAAACTGACCACTCTTTTGATGACTGAGTCTCAATACAGCCAACAACCGTTTTACGCGTGTTCAATATGTGCATGACATATAGCCACAAACATGTGCACGTCACAACAAACCCAGAGGTGACTAGAAAAAAAGTGCAAAAGTGGCCCTAAAAGAATGCAGAAAGGGCAAAAACAGTGTAAAAGCAGCGCTTAGCAATCTCATAAGCCTTTGCAAGTGCAATCTCAGGAGCCCTTGCACTGACTTTTGAGTCCTGTGGAGAGTTGGAGTTTGGACAGGGCAGTTTGGAAGGAGTAATTGTGGTGGAATGTGGGTTTTTCAAGGGTTTTTCAAGGGTTTTCAGAGGTTTAAAGGGTGTTTGTAGGCTTTTTCAATGGTTTTCCTGATATACGCAATTTCACTTAAATGTGTAGTGCCTCAGAACGTAGCCCCGGCATAAAATGGTTGTTGCCTGTATAAAGGCAGAAACCTCTCCAAGCAAAGCGCCCCCCCCCCCCCGATGCTAGACTGCAGTGACAATTTAACTGACACTTTTCTGTCTGCTATCCTACCTTCAATACAACATATTCCTCTAGCTTCCAGCAGGAGCATGTCAGTTAAATGGTCATCTTGTTTCAAATGACATAAGATACATTTAATAAATTTTACATCAACAGTACAAAGCTTCTCAACAGCTGGGATAGCTCAGTCAGTCGAGCATGAGACTCTCAATCTCATGGTCATGGGTTTGAGCCCCACGTTGGGCAAAAGACCTCTGCCCTGCAGGGGGGTTGAACTAGGTGACTCTTATGGTTCCTCACAGAATTAGATGAGTCATTGATCCTAACTATCCATCCCTTCCACTGATATTTACTTAATACAGTCATGCATACAGTTCATGCATAAGGATGATGCTTGTGGCGTAATTTTGTGCATGTTTTCTCTAAATCAAGCCCCACTGTGGGGCTTACTCATGGGATTCATCCTTATAGTGACTCTTATACATAACACCTCAGAAGTAAGCCCTATCAAGTTTAATGGAGCCCATGTAAGAATGTATGGCAGGCTCCCCACTTCTGATGTATAGTGTTGCAACTTCACTAACACATTGGTGAGTGTAGAATTGTTGATTCTGTACAATTGAACAATATTTTGAAAGGTAAATTTGTGCTCTATCACTTGAAGTCTCATTATTCCTGTAAACTTTGTTTAGCTTTCTTCAGAAAATTCCTAATACTGCTTTGGGAAAGTGGATCAAGATTAAACTGCTAAAATTATGGTAACGGTAATGGCAAACTTTGAAACGGTCCTATGACCCAGCAATCCAAACATTTGAGGAAGAAATACATCATCCATTAGAACCATATTAAAATCTTGTTTACCGCTTGTGGTGTTGAACATAAATCTCCAAGGGGTCTGGCACAAATAGTTTCCAGATTTTGTTGAATGATATCATCACCGCTTGTCCTGAGCATGCATGTTTTCAGCTCTACCAAACCATGAATGCCTCCATTCAGCTCAGGTTTGAATTTGAGATGCTTTGTGATAACAGCGGAAAATAGATTCTTGCCCTCTGGTTGTTCAGAGCTGTGGTGCTACTGCTGAATGGAGGATGCATTTAAAAATATCTACAAAAACCCTGGAGTCCTTTTGAATCAAGTCCAGCAATGTGCTTGTACTTCCTCCTGAAACTTAACTAGGCGACTAATGATATCATCCATAGCTAGTGTCTTCAAGAAGGAATGGACAGCTTTTCAAAGTCTTGGCTTGAAAAGAAACATGTAGGTTACACCCTCTGTCACATCTCACACAGTCCTGCAATCAAGCAGCTTTTATACGTGCACTGCCCAGGCACTGGAGCCAAGCTGAAGAGGACAATAGAAAGGGAAATGACCTCTCCATCAAACTTTTCTGCCTGCTCCTCCCCACCTCTCTCAAAGAAAATACATGCCAGCAAAGAGAGAGAGAGAGAGGAGAAACTGACTAAAATATATTCATTAAAATATGTTGCACTGATGTCACTATTACCTCTTACAAAAATCTGTTTCGTTTGGGTCTCTCTTTTTTTACAGTTTGGAAGGCCTGTGTACCTATTCATTGCTGGCCTAGTTTTCTGTTACTTGTTTAGTTGGCCTGCAATTCTTGAATAGCTGCTTTATTCCTCTTTCTTTCTTCCCTTTTTTTTTCCTTTTTGGCACCTCGAAGTTAATAATTCACTTTTTTGTTGGCTCAGCGTGTGAATAATACATTTAGGGCCATATCCTCCCCTTCCTCTGTAATAAAGTATATCCTTGCTCAATTCAGATTGTGAAAGTGCTCAGATATCTATAAAGCACTATTAAATAGAGATGGGGGCTAAACCTAGTGGAAGAGAAATTCCACATAAATTCATATGCCCAAATGTGGGTGCAGAAGTTTTTTTGTTTCATTTTGGAGGTTTGTTTTATTTTGGGATTCCGAACTCCAAAGCATATTCTGCCCTTTCCAATATGTGCAGTTTGAAATCACAGTGTGCAGCTACTCTCCAATCCTGTGTGGAGGCCTCTAGGAGCCAGTGGGATATAATTGGCCCCTGGAGATGCTTAGAGCACCCACCCGGCAAGGCTATATGTTGCATGATACAAAATTCTGCCACATTTGTCCCCATTAGAATCTTCTGGTGGGGTTGCATGGGGAGGGATAGAGGGTTAAACCCACACCACACCATTTTTTCCCATATGGCTCTTACATATGAGTGGTATATTCTGTTTTTTATATATATAATTTTTTGATTGAATTTTATAAATATTTTTTGACAAAACATCCATCTTACATATAATATATAAAGACCGCTTTGCCATCTTGGCCTGAGACTTCCCTCCTCCTCAACTAATGGTTTTCCTAATTATGCTCTGATACTGCATTTTGTTGTTGTTATTATTATTATTGTTATTGTTATTATTATTACCCTTAAATCCAAATCTTAAATACAACATTTAAACATCATATTGATAATAATTGATATATCTAACCGTACAAAACTTATTGTAGCCCTACTAACAATGTCAGTTGTTCACAATTGTCTCTCAAATACAATGTAAATTTATTCCAGTCTTTCAAAAAGGTCTGGTCCTGCTGCTTCCGAATTTTCCCGGTTAGTTTCGCCAACTTGGCATAGTCCATTAACTTCATCTGCCACTCTTCTTTTGTTGGGATCTCTTCCATGAGTGGTATATTCTGAATCATGCTGTGTGTGGAAAGTGAAGCAGTGTAAACTCTGAATGCAGCATGTATATGTATGTAGGAACTGTACGTGCAATAAACCAGCAGCTGTCCCCGAGGTAACATCCTCTAGCATAGAAGTGCAACTATCTCAAAAATGGGTGCCAGCTCCTTGGCTATATTGAGGGTGAGCAGCTGCCATTGCCATCCCAAAGTGTAGTAGAGAATAGGTGAATAGAGGTGTGGAGCAGGAGGACTATTGGAGGAGCCATGGGATCCATCTCTCTCCAGAGCATCTTAGCTGAGGATGGTCAGAACCTTGAGCTGAGACTTGGTGTGGGGTTAGGGTTTGCCCAGGTCAGGCAGCTAGAGCATGAGTAAATCTCTTGTCAAAGCAAATACAACAGACAGAAGAGCTTGGCCTTTTCTACTTGCAGCTTGCTCAATGTTGGGGAATTTTTGTAATGGGGTGGGAGAAGTTGAGACTATAGAATCAGAAACCAAATGCTCAGTGGTTCATGAGCAATATTTTCCAAAGTGGTGATGTGAAGTGATTTCAGAAAGGATGTGAGATGACTTCAGAAAGCCAACACAACTTTAACGTCAATACTTTAACAGGAGAACTACAGAAGAGATACCTATGAGATCGGTTAAAATCATTGGGTGCAAAGATGCTTTTTATGAATTGTAGGAAACTTTATCCTGTGTTGGTCCATAGTCTGTCTTTTTGCTGTTCGCATCACAGCAAACAAAGGACTGGCATAAGCCATGTTTGAATCACACTTTAGAAATGCAAAAAGGGGGACATTGCCTTGTAAAGGAAACTTCTTTATTGGCCAACCATGTTTCTCAGTTGGAGCACACCCAATGGAAGATTCAACAAGTTGCTTCCTAGACATGTCCCAGAAAAGAGATATGTTGCCTTTAGCTGCTTGATACTGATGTATCCCAAAAATAATTCTGCATTTGCTGATTGGTAGAATTAACTGTTTATGTGCCATATCATGTTGGTAAAGTATATCAGACATCAAAATGAAAACAGTTTTTATTTGTTTGTTTGTTTGTTTACTGCAGGATTTTAGATAATGGGCTGTGTGCAATGTAAGGATAAAGAAGCAACAAAACTGACAGACGAGAGGGATGGCAGTTTAAACCAGAGTTCAGGTTATCGCTATGGGACAGATCCCACCCCTCAACATTACCCAAATTTTGGTGTGACTTCCATTCCAAACTACAACAACTTCCCCACAGCCGGTGGACAGGGGCTGACGGTCTTCGGTGGTGTAAATTCCTCATCACACACAGGCACACTGCGAACAAGAGGAGGCACAGGTATATCATTTAGAATAACTTTATCTTTTTCAGAGCATATTAGGTTTCTTCAGTACAAAAATCAAAAACAAAAAATCAGTCTTTTATTGAGGATCATTTACATTTTTGCAACACCCACCTCTGATCTGAAGACATGAAATTATTCTTGCTCATATGGGACACAATTCACAATATAATAATAATTCACAATGTAAGCAGAGCACACAAATGGAGGCCTGCACAAAGTCAGATATCTCTTTGGGTATAATATATTCTCTGTCTCCATTCCCCTTTCACTGTCTCACACAGTGCACACAGAGCCCCCTCACGCTGCTCATTCTCAGCACTCACGTATATACACTTCTTGCACTCGTAATTTACATGCTGCTGTCATACTTATGCAACATTCATACTTGCAGTCTGTAACAGGTGACCTTGTGATTCACATTGCCTACTGCTGTTTGTGCTGAACTCTTTTCCACAGAGTACATGGAAGCCAGAGTTCTTACAGGCAATAGCTACACAGATTTCAAAGTCTCTAACCTATCTTTATCTCATTTAAATAAATAATGAAGTTTTGTTGACTGCACGTACAATCCAGTGTAGCATGATGGTTGAGAGACTGAGATGTGAATTCCCTCGTTCATATATCACCTGTATGACCCATGAACTCAACAGGTGGCCTTTGGAAAGCCACTGCTATCTCTTCCTTAGACACACACACTCTTTATCTGCAGTACAGGAATAATGATAGTCCTCTGTCTTGCACAGTTTTTGTTTTTGTTTGGAAAAATAATACTTTGTGAAGTAAGTGGAAGAAAAATCAATGTTTAAACCAAGTTCTGTATTTTTTTTAAAAAAGGCAAAATTTGTTGGCCATCTATTTTCCCCTACCCCTATTATGCAGTAGCAAATTTGTAAACTGCCGTTTTATGTCTCTTAGGTGTAACTCTTTTTGTGGCCCTGTATGATTATGAAGCAAGAACAGAAGATGATTTAAGTTTTCATAAAGGAGAAAAATTTCAGATACTTAACAGCTCGTAAGTTTTATGTTACCGCATGACTTTGTTAATATTTGTTGAGCGATTTGTACCTTCAGCAGCACTCCCAAAAGATGTACAGGGATGGCTTTAAAGGGGATTAAGACAAATTCATGGAGGATAAAGATACTAAAGGCTACTAGTCATGATGGTTGTGTACATCATCCAGTATTGGAGGCAGAATAACTCCTAATGCAGTTGTACCTTGGTTTTTGAACGCTGCTAACCTGGAAGTTAGGGACGCAGGTGGCGCTGTGGGTTAAAGCCTCAGCGCCTAGGACTTGCCGATCGAAAGGTCGGCGGTTTGAATCCCTGCGGCGGGGTGCGCTCCCGCTGCTCGGTCCCAGCGCCTGCCAACCTAGCAGTTCGAAAGCACCTCCGGGTGCAAGTAGATAAATAGGGACCGCTTACCAGCGGGAAGGTAAACGGCGTTTCCGTGTGTGGCTCTGGCTCTGGCCAGAGCAGCGATGTCACGCTGGCCACGTGACCCGGAAGTGTCTCCGGACAGCGCTGGCCCCTGGCCTCTTAAGTGAGATGGGCGCACAACCCCAGAGTCTGTCAAGACTGGCCCGTACGGGCAGGGGTACCTTTACCTTTTTTAACCTGGAAGTGACTGTTCTGGTTTGCGAACTATTTTTGGAAGCCAAACGTCTGATGGGGCTTCCATGGCCTCCAATTGGCTGTAGGAGCTTCCTGCAGCCAATCAGAAGCTGTGCTTCAGTTTCCGAACATTTTGGAAGTCGAACGGACTTCTGGAACGGATTCCGTTTGACTTCCAAGGTATGACTGTACCAGTTTCTGGGAATCACAAGTGGCGAGAATGCTGCTGCTCTAATGTCCTGCTTGTGAGCTTCCTGTAAGCATCTGCTTGGCTACTGAGAGAGCAGGATGTTGGACTAGAGAGGGGCCTTTTCTGATTAAGCGGAGCTCTTGTGTGAACTCTTTACACTCAGAGCAACTTCTGCTCCTGGTGCAAGTGGACATGAGAAGCACAGCATCAGGTGCTGTAAGCTAAACAGCTGGAGGAAGAGATAGTCCTGCTTCTCACTTGTCCAAAACCCTTGGCTTATTGGCTTCCACCCACTCATGCAAGGATCCACTGTGTCCTACCTTTCATGATCGCAGCTAAATACTGAATTGGATTTTAGTCCTTGAATCTGAAAGATGGAATAAATTAATTAGCGATGGAAATATGACCTTTTAGAAGTCAGTGCTTATACTGATGCAATTTGCAGAAAGTTTATTTCAGACCATGCTTGTACATTGCTCTGGTTTGGATAAGTTTTTAAAACAACACATTTAAACTGTAAACAATATGAAGAGCATTATGAGGTTCATGGATTTTTGTAGCAGAATATAGAGCCAAGTAAATTTGCAGTCATTGCACAAACTGTCACCAAATATCTTTGGTCTGCATGACCAGTAGAAAATAACTATGGTAAACCATGATAAGCCATGTTTATTTCTTACTGTAGTTTACTGTGATGTGCAAACCAAGGGTATGATAATAATAATAATAATAATAATAATAATAATAATAATAATAATAATAATAAATTTATACCCCGCCCATCTGGCTGGGTTTCCCCAGCCACTCTGGGCTGCTTTCAACAGAACATTAAAATCAGAAGAAAACTTCAAACATTAAAATCTTCCCTAAACAGGGCTGCCTTCAGATGTCTTCTAAAAGTCAGATGTTTATTTCCGTGACATCTGATGGGAGGCAGGAGCGAAAAGGCCCTCTGCCTGGTTCTCTGTAACCTCACTTCTCGCAGTGAGGGAACCGCCAGAAGGCCCTTGGCGCTGGACCTCAGTGTCTGGGCTGAACGATGGGGGTGTTTAGTTATAGTATTTAGTTATAGTTTTCCATTTATTGCAAATAAATCATTGTGATGTCTGGAGAGTGAAGTAAAAAGATGAGATAATTTCAAGGAATGCTTCATTATTCTGCCAACCTGAACAGCTTTTATGCAGATGAAAGCACAGTCACTTGGGCTATGATTTATAAATGAAAACACCCTTTTCTTTTAAATTGGCAGTGAAAAAAGCCGACAAAATATTTACATTATACACTTTCCTTTATGCTTCAAAATGCTCCTGCTGCAAGCCTGAGAAGGTAATGCTTGAATAATAAACAAATCCATTACAAATTCGTAACTGCAATGGGTGAGTTTGAGGTGCTCTGCTGTCAAGAATCTTGGGGCACAGCAAAGAGAGAGAGAGTGTGTGTGTTTAGGCATTCTGCTCTAGTGTAAATGCTACTTGCAAAGAAGATGAGTACGGATGTGCTTACTTAGCTCTTCCCCTACCCCATCACTGTCTCCATCCCTCCTCCACAAGTTGGAGGGAGAAGTGTGAGGCGGGAAGTGCCTCCTACTTGTGGAGACTCCCCACCTTTGATAATCGTATTCCAGATTGTGGAGAGTGACAGAGATAGCAGTGCAGGAGCAAAGCTTAGCATGCTTGTCCTTCCTCTCATATAGGCTTTATACCAACCAATATGCTGAACACATCATTGCTTTAATAAACATGCTGGAAAAATTGCCCCAATGCCATTTTTCATGCCACAGAATTTTTAGACTCCCATTTACTCTGCATCCAGGGCACTCCTTACCCTTGGTTTGGCAAGGGGGGTACACACAAAACTAACCATAATCCACACCTATAACTGCCCTGTCATGGTTTTCCTTGAAATACCACATTTTGATGTGTTTCTCCCTCCGATACCAGCTTTATCCAAGTTACGGGGAGGGGAAGACTCAGTGCTTTAAGCCGGTAAAGTGTACACAGCCTCTTTCTCACATTCCTGTTCTAGAGTCCTGCCCACACACATGCCTCTAAAGCAGGGGTGGGAAGCTTGTGCCTCTCCTGATGGTGCTGGACTGTAACTCCCGCCAGTCAGTGACCATGCTGACTGGGGCAGATGCAACAGAATCTGGAGGAGGCATGGGTCCCCCATCCCTGTTCTAAACCCTCTTACAATGTACCTCAGGGGGCTGCCTTTAAGGAAAGTCCCTGGTGTAGATGCATATACTTTAGAGCTTCTGAAGCTGCTCATACTGGCACATTCATTAACAGAGAGGCAAACTGTACAAAATGCGGCAATCCAAAACAATCCCTTTCTCTATTTTGCTTAGAGAAGCCCCTATTAAACGACACCAGCCACAGTATTTATGGGTGTGATAAAATATCTCCATCTAGTGGAATTTCTAGGCAGCGGTAGCAAAATAAAAAACAATAAATAGTTTCAATACACATTTGACTCTTCTGTCACTTTTCTGACTCTTTCTGTCCTGTTCCTTTAATTCTCTCTTTTTATACATAATGAACTCCGTAATGAAAGGTGTCAAATTAAGTCTATAACAGTTTTTGGTAAGTAGCTTTGAATTCAGAGTGGGAATTCTCTTACTGTTTTTTTCCTCTTGTTTTTCAGGGAAGGAGACTGGTGGGAAGCCCGTTCTTTGACTACAGGAGAAACTGGATACATTCCCAGTAATTATGTGGCTCCAGTCGACTCCATCCAAGCAGAGGAGTATGCTTTTTTAATTTTATGGAAACTGTTTAAAGCTGTGCTTAAAGAAAGTGCAAAAGATTTGGTGTGTGATTGGGGTGATTTTCAAATTTCACATTGGTTTCCTTCTTCAGCTCAATGATAAATAATTGGGTAAATTAGTGGAAGGGCGGAAACTAAACTCATTCTCATTAGGTCAAAGTAAAAGGTAAAGGTAAAGGTACCCCTGCCCGTACGGGCCAGTCTTGACAGACTCTGGGGTTGTGCGCCCATCTCACTTAAGAGGCCAGGGGCCAGCGCTGTCCGGAGACACTTCCGGGTCACGTGGCCAGCGTGACATCGCTGCTCTGGTGAGCCAGAGCCGCACACGGAAACGCCGTTTACCTTCCCGCTGGTAAGCGGTCCCTATTTATCTACTTGCACCCGGAGGTGCTTTCGAACTGCTAGGTTGGCAGGCGCTGGGACCGAGCAGCGGGAGCGCACCCCGCCGCAGGGATTCGAACCGCCGACCTTTCGATCGGCAAGTCCTAGGCGCTGAGGCTTTAACCCACAGCGCCAAGTAGGAGCACCCAAAATTTCTTGGCCTGAGTGTCCTTCATGTTGCAGTTGGTATCTCAGTACAGAAGACAAATTGTATAAATTTTGCACATGCCAATTCACTAGAGATAAAGGCGTAATAATTGCAAGCTGAACAAACTTTTTATAATTGTGACTACAGTATTTAAATATAAATGCTATGGGAAATTTTTTGCTGCATTTTCAGTACTGTGCAAGGTCCATTGAAGTTGAAAATTTAAATCTTAAACATACATATTTATTCAATGGTTTCTAGATCTGCCAGCATAAGTGGTTCGGTTTGGAAACTATTCTGAATGCACATTAAATAGCTGTATCCTTCTGTTCTGCATTGTGCATTTCAAATAAATGTCAGGAGTCAGGTCTTGGCGGTTGTCACCACAGGTACAAGTTGTTCATATTTGCATGAGTCACACATCATGCTAAGCCAAACCATGCCTTTGTGTGAACAGATGAGTGTACAGCCTCCCAGAGAAATTAATAACTTTACTCTCTTTCGAAATATATTTTAAAAATTTAAAAAATGTCCAGTAGTGCCTTAGAGACCAACTAAGTTCGTTCTGGGTATAAGCTTTCGTGTGCATGCACACTTCTCCCTGGTCATTCTGTTTCTGCACTGCACAGAGCTAAGACATGGCTTGGCTTAGCATGTCGTTTGAAGTCAGCTCATGGTTTAGCTTCTTCAGAGAAACTATGAGTCATAAGCCATAGAGCAAACCTTGGTTACAGCTCATGGTTAGTCTGAATAGAGCTAGATCATGATCCCAGGTTCAGACCACTGGATAACCCAGGCCATGACTTAGTACAGCGCAAAAGCATAACCATCAGAGAGGATCAAAGTGACCATAAACTCTTCTCAGAGAGCCCGCTTCAGACTAAACCAGGGGTAGGCAACCTACAGCCTGCTAGATGTTACTGAACTACAATTCCCATAAGCTCTAGCAAACATGGATAATGGCTAGGAGATGGGAGTTGTAGTTTGGCAACATCTGGAGGATCATAAGTTCCCCGCACCTCCATTATATCATGGTTTGACTTTTCATGAGGTGAACCGTACTTTTGACTGCTATTGCAGTTGTCCTTTTCCATCTTCTGCTTCCAAAAGAGTCCTGTACCATTTACTATCCACAACAGGTTTCCAGACTGTATTTTCAGGGCACAAGATCCTCACAAATCACCCTTAAATAACCTCCTGTTTGTACAAATTAAATAATATTGCTGAGCCTTCTATTTAAAATGAAATTTTCTTTCTTGGTGTTTTTGATAGATGGTACTTTGGCAAACTTGGGCGAAAGGATGCTGAGAGGCAGCTGCTAACATTTGGAAATCCTCGAGGAACTTTCCTGATTCGTGAGAGTGAAACCACCAAAGGTAGTACGGCCAGTATTTTAATTGTTAAGTAAAGCGATGAGCCGATAACAAGTGGGACCTAGTCTATCATACATACATTGAATTTTTTGTTTGTGTGACCTATGAGTGTCAGTGTTGAGTTTACCAGGCGCTGTGGGTTAAAGCCTCAGCGCCTAGGGCTTGCCGATCGAAAGGTCGGCGGTTCGAATCCCTGCGGCGGGGTGCGCTCCCGCTGCTCGGTCCCAGCGCCTGCCAACCTAGCAGTTCGAAAGCACCTCCGGGTGCAAGTAGATAAATAGGGACCGCTTACCGGCGGGAAGGTAAACGGCGTTTCCGTGTGTGGCTCTGGCTCGCCAGAGCAGCGATGTCGCGCTGGCCACGTGACCCGGAAGTGTCTCCGGACAGCGCTGGCCCCTGGCCTCTTAAGTGAGATGGGCGCACAACCCCAGAGTCTGTCAAGACTGGCCCGTACGGGCAGGGGTACCTTTACCTTTACCTAATCATCATTTCTAGTTCATTACTTCTGTAGTGCCTTTCCTACGTATAGAAAAGCAACTACAGGGTTATCGGGTGACTTCTCCAACTTTTGCTGCATGCTTGTGGAATTTTGCAAAGCTTAGAAAAAGAAATTTATATTCGACACAATAAATAGCAAATCACTGTTTGAAATTGGTTAAGAATTTGATCAAGTGTATCAATATAATATATATTTAAAAGAAGGGGAGGACGGAGGTTGAAGATGAAGGGATCCTGTGCACATAGATAGTATTTATAGTATGATTTCCTTTTCGTTTTGCTTAAGTCGTCACTTAAAGCATGCCCTAGACATGAGTTTTAAACTGGCATGCAATTCAAAACAGTAAAGCAATTCTTGATTTAAAAAAACACCTATACAGGTGTTATAATTGTTGTTCAGAGCTGACTACAATATAGAGATAACACTTATCTTAAAATACTGAAAGTTGTAGCTGTAAATTTGTATATCCAGCAATGTCTTCTTTTGGCATACATTATATATGATGCCTTAATTATGCCTTTTGTAATTATGGTGAATGGTCCTTTTTTTCTTTGGACTGTAATATGTTATCAAAAGAATTTAAATTACTTTTAGTTAGAATTAAGTCTATTTTCTTTACTTCTGACTATATGTAGCTTTTAAAAACTTGTTTAATAGGTGCCTATTCATTGTCTATTCGTGACTGGGATGATATGAAAGGAGATCATGTCAAACATTATAAAATTCGCAAACTTGACAATGGAGGATATTACATTACAACCAGGGCACAATTTGAAACTCTTCAACAGCTTGTTCAGCATTATTCAGGTAATTTTGGAGATAAATGTTTGGTATATATTCTCAGTTCCTATAAGATATCAATAGTGTATATAGAACTTTTTTCTGTATAATACATTAAAGAATTATTCATTCATTAATGCAATAATTTTGATATTATTCACCATGAGGTACCAGAGCAGGTTGCAACAATAGAATATACAATTATAAAAACAGATACAATTGCAAAACACATTAAATTGTTCCAAATGTAACACAGCAATATCTGATGAGAGCAAATAATCAGTTTCCTTAGAAAAACCAAGAAAATAAAAGCAGCTTTGCACTACATAAGCAATGTTCTTCATTAATTACACTGCTAGAGTACAAAACCACAAAGAAACTATTGGGAACATTGAATGGATAATTCTTGCTAGCTATGTAGCATATCAGTAATTTTTCTTTCTTTAATGCTATCCAATGCTGTGCAACCAGACTTCTGTTTCTACAAAAGGACCTCACTTTCCTTTCCCCAATCCTGCATCTCCCTATGTGCCCCCCAAATCATTTTTAAAGGCAGCCCCATATAATTTATTGCAGTAATCCAAACAAGAGGTTGCCAGAGTATGGATAACTGTAGTAAGGCTGTCTCCGTCCAGATAGTACTGTACATTATAGTTAACATGCATGTTTTATTACATTGATTTCCATATACAGTGGTGCCTCGCAAGACGAAAAGAATCCGTTCCGCGAGTCTCTTCGTCTAGCGTTTTTTTCGTCTTGCGAAGCAAGCCCATTGACGGCTTAGCGGATTAGCGCTATTAGCGGCTTTTAACGGCTTTTAGCGGCTTATCGGCTTATCGGATAAGCGGCTTATCGGCTTAGAAAAAGGGGGGGGAGGGGAAAAAACCCGCAGGAACTCGCAAGACATTTTTGTCTTGCGAAGCAAGCCCATAGGAAATTCGTTTTGCGAAGCACCTCCAAAACAGAAAACTATTTCGTCTAGCGAGTTTTCCGTCGTGCGAGGCATTCGTCTTGCGGGGCACCACTGTATTGTATCTTTAGTAATAGTCCATACTTTGCATTGTAGCACAGCTGTGAAATAATTAGAAATGCATGTCTGTATAATTTGCTTAATCGTTTAAAATAGTTTCCTCACACTTTTATGTTGTGCATGTTGTTCCAAATGCGCATACACACACACAAACACACACTTCTATAAATATTCTGCAAAGTTCTTATCTTCAAGATGTTTCCTACCATTATTTTTAAGTAAATTTATTCATAACTATATTTAAAATTGCTTATTCTAGTCTAGGATATCATAACTCTAATGGTGCCTAACACTGTTCGATCTTTAAAATGTTTCATAAACTGTAGGGGGAGGGGAATTGTTTGGGATTATTGCTGCATCCTTTTATTTCTGTTTGTAATATTACTCAGAGCTTCTCTGAAAAGAAAATCTGACCTTCTATTTCTGCTTGGTCTAAGGTTATGCTAACTAGAGGAGTGCTGACAATTTATGCTTCAACTATTTCTTAATATTAATTGTATGTCTAATTCTCATACATTGACTCCCTGTTTTGCATTGCACCAAAGCCCTCAATCTTGCCTCTAAGATCCATTTATTCTATCCCTATACACATTCAGACTTTCATATGCTAATACTTTGTGGTTTCTAGTCTCAACTCTTCTATTGGTGTAGTGCTGGAAATGTTATCTTTGACAGATTTTTTGCCATTGGTAGGAAAATATGTGGCTGCAAAGAAATTGGCTTCAGCCTAGAAATTTGGGTGGCTGTTTCAAATCGAGGTGTGATGGCTGGTGAGATAGAATGGAAAGCAGTAAATTGCTACCACTGAACAGAAACTGAGAGGATGGGATGTCTGGGATAGCCAGTTTTGTTTTGCTTTTTAAGTACAGGGCTTCTTAAAACTTTTAATACTTGTGTAGAAGAAGGAATTTCAACAGATATAGATGGTCATGCAAGTCACATCTATTGAAATTCCTTCTTCTATCCTGGGAAGCTGCTTAAACTTAAAGGTGGGCCTGTTTGAGGGTATTTGAAGCAAGGAGAAGCTTCTCCCTGCGGTGTGCAGGTGTGCTGCTGATGAATGACCAGCATCTCTCTCTTTGGGTGTGGTCAATTACATTTGCCAGCAGTGTATCTGCATGGGTGCTGCATGAGCCACTGCCTGTTTCTGCTGCCCACTCAAAAGGGCACAGGCCTCCCCTCCCTGTCAGTGGCAGCCATTTTCTGCTTTCTACTCCACCTCACCAGCCACTGCCAGATATGGCTGTCAGCTCTTTTCCTCTACAGCTCCTAGCTATGTGTTCTGTCCCATTACTCCTTCCTCTTTTAGACTACCTCCCCACCCCACCCCCAGCCTTCTCCTATGAAGGTCACAAACAAACAATATTCACAAACAGACAAAAAACCTCTGCCTCAAGCTATGATTTTGTTTCCATTGGAACATAACTGGCCATGTTGCAAATTCTGATAGTGTTAGGAAAGCAGTTTTGAAAATTTTTGTGCCTAGAGTTGAGCTAGTTTATAAACAAGCTGCAAGATCCTCCATGCATATTCTGGCACTACACCATCCTGAATTGTCTATTAATTGGTTTCCCCTAGCTCTTTCACCCCGTCCACCATTTCTCCCTTTTCTTCTCCTTACCTGCAAAAGTTTGCTGCATCTGCTCCATGTTTATTTCAGAAAACCCCATTTAAAAGATTTACAAACTCTAGGTCAGGCTCCTGTGTATTATGATAGAGGTATAACATGTACCTATCAGCTCCAAAGAACAAACTTGTATTAATAGCCATTAATTGATTTTGTCTGATACCCATGTATTTCTGCACTCATGGGTGAAAAGAAAAACGTTTATTTATCATTTATTTATAATCTGCTCTTCAACCAGGTCCCAGGGCAGACATATACAAACCTAAGCAAGAATTAAGCAATAAAATTAAAACAGCATAAAACAAAATGCAAGTTTCAATTACAGATAGCACCAGCAGCAACAGCTGAGGGTCCCTATAGAGAAAGTCTACTCACAAACTCCTGCCCCATGAATCTCATTGTGCTTTGGGACCACAAGCAGTGCTTATCCTACTGATCTTAAAACTGTAGCAAGTTGGTATGAGAGAAGGCCATCTTTCACATAGTTGGGGCTTAGATCATTTTGGGCTGTATCAATGCCAGCTTTTTTTAAATAAAAACAAGGCACCACAAACTTGCTTCTGGGCATTTGTTTCCCCATGTCCCTTATTCCTAAAGCACCAATTATGACAAGTAAATCATATATATTTACCCAGTAGTGGGCAATCCAGTAGCCTCTATTGCATTTATATCTTAGATAAAGGCATCCAGGAGATACTGCAGCCCATCAAATTGCTGTTATTTTAACAATCCTACAGTTTAAATGTCCTTTTCCTGCCTTTCAATATTTGTCCTCACTACTTGTGTTAATTCCTGACTTGGAACCTCTTAACACATTGTAAGAAAGAAGCAAAAAATAATATAAAGTAACACTACAAGGAAGCAGTTGGGGTAGGTAGTACTGAGAGTGGGTAGTGCTGTGATCTAAACCACTGAGCCTCTTGGGCTTGCTGATTGGAAGGTTGGGGGTTTGAATCTGCACAACGAGGTGAGCTCCCATTGCTCTGTCCCAGCTCCTGCCAACCTAGCAGTTCGAAAGCATGCCCGTGCAAATAGATAAATAGGTACCGCTGTGGCGGGAAGGTAAACAGCGTTTCCATGTGCTCTGGCTTCTGTCATGGTCCTCCGTGCACCAGAAGCGGTTTAGTCATGCTGGCGACATGACCTGGAAAGCTGTCTGTGGACAAAAACCAGCTCCCTTGGCCTGAAAAGCATGAGTGCCCCAGCCCCATAGTCGCCTTTGACTGGACTTAACCATCCAGGGGTCCTTTAGCTTAGTTTAGCTTAGCTTAGCTTAGCTTAATGGGGTGATAACTTTACAATCAGTCCATCTGTGATTGTTTGTGTACAGACAGGGAGCTGATTTGCGGGGCATGCTAAGCCAAACCATGGTTTGGCGAGACTGCCTGAACATGCAGGTTCCTGGAAGGGAGCTCCCAGCCATTTTCTCCTTCCTGGTCCCTTTTGCTGCTATGCCAAGTTTTAGAATCAGGACAGGGCAAAGTGGCTGCAAGCTCGTCTTCAGGAGCTTACACATTTGTGTGGACTTACTAAGCTAAAGTTATTTTCCCAGCCCCACCTGCCCCACATGCTTCCTTGTAGCTCAAAGAATTCTGCAGACTTTTGTCATGCCAACTATTCTAAAGATCAACATTACTGTGAAAATACATTCATGGTGACATTAAAATATAAAATGATGTAACATGTATGGCATCTATTCATGGCCTCCTTGGCCTGGGGTGGGGAGAGGAAACACAAATCTCATCAACATGTGCTTCTTCTTTTAATGCAAACCACAATCTGTAACTTAAAACACTTTTTATTATGAAAAGTAAGATTCTCATAAAGGTAATACAGTTAGACTGAGGTGTGAGGATTTTCATTTTATGTGCTGCTTTGTTTTTTTAACTTGTTAAATAATTTGAAAATTTAACGAATAAATAATTTATCAAGTCAGACAGTATTAAATGAATATTTTGAACTACATTATGCCAGTCGCCCATAATTGCAGAATGTTGCAATAATAGGAAGAAACTAAGAGATTATTTATCCACTCCTTATGCCAAACAAATAATGGGATTAATAAATGCCCTTGAGTGACTATTTCAAAAGTGAATGTTTTAAGTGTACAGTTTGTTTATCTTCAAGCTTTTGGGGGAGAATGCTACTAACAAATGATGTAACTTGTTTACTAGCATTGTTTTTCTTGCTTCCTGTGTATGTTTCATGTTTGTTACTCTTTTCTTTTCCCTCTGCTTCACTTCTGCTTCATCAGAGAGAGCTGCAGGTCTTTGCTGCCGCTTAGTAGTCCCTTGTCATAAAGGAATGCCAAGGCTTACTGATCTGTCTGTCAAAACCAAAGATGTCTGGGAAATTCCACGAGAGTCACTACAGTTGATCAAGAGACTGGGAAATGGGCAGTTTGGGGAAGTATGGATGGGTATGCAGAGAAAATACATATCTATATATATCCCATAGTCTCCCAACTTTTGGGGGCAAGTATGGAAGATGGAATGTGGAAGCAAAATGAGCCATGACCAGCAACATCAAAGAGCAGATGTCTTCGATTACTTAGGATAACATGCTTCTGACTTTGAAAACCTTTCATTCTGAGCACTGAGTAATTTATAGACGAAGAAGAAGAAGAAGAAAGAAAGAAAGATGATCTCATATGCTCTCCTGGCTCTATATGTCAGGTTTGACAAACTACCTTCAGCTTAAGAATCAAGCTTCACACACTCTAATCTGTTAATTATGTAAAGGTTGTGATGAGCCTTCTACCTCGAAATTAAGTGAGCATGGGCACTGAAGGACAAAACCACCTTCCATCTTTCTCTGTGCATGTAATAACTGTGTGGATTATAAGTATTTCTTTTATTAATTTCCTTTCCTGTAGAAAAAGCTGATGGTTTATGTTTTAACTTAACTGTGATTGCATCGAATTGCACTCCACAAACTGTCGGATTGGCTAAGGATGCATGGGAAGTGGCGCGAGATTCATTGTTTCTGGAAAAGAAGCTGGGTCAGGGCTGTTTCGCTGAAGTGTGGAGTGGTAAGGCAGTGGAAACTGTTCTCTTTGGGATAGATAACTTTAAAGCCGTCATAAAAAAACCTGTCCGTTTCAAAATCAGAAAGCTATCATTAAACGAAGTGAAATAAATCTAAAGTTAGTGACACCTAAATCTAAATTTTTTATATGGTCTCTTGATGCCTAGTCTGTCAACTTGCTAGCTGTGCAATTCCACATGGGCTTTGAGCAGACCACACCAAGTGCTGCCTTTGTGCAGTGTCACAAACTGCAACACTGACATTGCAGAAATTTATTCTAGCACTGCAGGCAAATAATACAGTACATATCCTTTGTATTTGGTTGAATATAGCCCTTTGTACCAGTTCCTAAGTTTCAGCATTTGTTAACTAGTCCCAGAAATGAAATCAAGATTGGGGCTATGCAAATATGTACTGACTAGTTTGTCAATAGTTCCTATTGAGTTCTATGAAACAAAGTAAATGACCTATAATTTGAAATACATCTGAAAAGGGAGAAAACGTGCTCCAGATTTCAGAGTAACCAGGGTCAGGCAGCACTGGGCAGGGTGAAGCTCATCGAAGAGTTGTCCCCAAGTTCACTTTCTACATATATATGTATGGCTACCACATGTCAATGGGGAAAAGTAAAGCACTGCATTAGGAGACTTCATGGTAGTGAGGAAAAAACCTTCACTCTGTCCTGTAGAGTCAGCGAGGTAGGACATCTTTGCTTACCTGACCTGTCAGCTGCATTGCTGCAGCCTGCTGGGGAGGAGGGGTGAGATGGCAATGAGCTCAGTAAACACACTGTTAGGAGCAGGAGATTGGTTCTGCCCATGCATTTGCATCAACTGGACCTTGCTACCACCTCAAGTCTCTCCCTGCCAATAAGCCACAGTGATACCAGTGACAGGAGGTCAAATAGTCATGGTGCCTTGCCTGTGTCTACTGCCTCAGTTCCTATCACACGGGCTACAAATAAGTAGCTAAGCAACCCTGGGGGTGGGAGTTGCATGCAGACTACCTATTCTTCAGAATACGTGAGAACAAGTTGCTTGTGTGTATTAACATCTATAGACATGTCAGCATAGCCCCTTTATGATCTAGCTTTCTCTTTCTCATTTCAGGGGAGGTGGAATCTATAGATAGTTACCAAAAAAGTATTGAGCTAATGTGTGAATTCCTGCATTAACACACTCACCATTGTTGCTTCAATGCAGAACTAAGAGTGAATGAATTCCTTAGCTCTGTGTTTTATTTTAAATAAAAAAAAACACTATGTGATGTGCTGTTTTGGCCAAAGCTATATATATATATATATATATATATATATATATATATATATATATATTCTCTTCTTCTTCCATTAGGAAGTCTTTTTATAATGAATTCCCTCAAATAAATGGAACTAATTTTAGCACTGAAATATCAGTCTGCACTATTCAGTCAACTAAATTAGACTTCTGCTGATTTGTGTAAGGAGCTCAAAAATGATGGCCTCTTTTAATAATAGAGGCAGAAAAATTTGTTCCAAGTTGCTCAGGGCTGTGTCTCAGCTGTGCAATAACAGTATGAAGTAGATTAGCCTAAGATCAATGGCTTGTCCTTGGTCACTTCGTTTACAACAGAGAAGTTAAAACTAGCTTAGCATATGTGTATTCATCCCTTTGGCCACTACAGTGTATGGATCTAGATTACAGTAACTGGCAACCAAAAAATGCACAGTCTCATTAATGTCCACTGCTTCTTAGATGTCTCACTTACTGATCTTTGCTACTTCTGTTCTTTGTTTACCTACTGCGAGTAGAGTCTTGGGGGTTCTGTGGACACTGGATTTTTCTGCTGACAGCATTTGTGGGTGTTTTGTAGGTACTTGGAATGGAAATACTAAAGTGGCAATAAAGACTCTGAAGCCTGGCACAATGTCCCCAGAATCATTCCTGGAGGAGGCTCAGATCATGAAAAAGCTAAAACATGACAAACTGGTCCAGCTCTATGCTGTGGTGTCTGAAGAACCTATCTACATTGTCACAGAATATATGAGCAAAGGTAAGTTAGCACCATGCTGCTTGTAGATGTGAGTCAGGAATTACTCTCTAGCTTGATTAATGCAAATTAGCATCACCTTCAACCATTTGCTTACACATTATTTTTAAAGCTACCCATTTGAAGTAATTGTTCTTTATTGCATTTTTTCTCTCTCCAAGGAGCTGAAGGTGACATAAATAGTGACAAAAGGTGATGATGTACACAAGACTGGGTGGATCCAGAGTGTGGTGAACACATCTTTGTGGGAATAGGTGGTGCTTGGCACCTTGAAAGAGGCTGTAGCATGGTCAGTTCAGGGGAGGGGACCCTAGACCTGATGGTGTTTTAACGACTACCACCTAGTCACAAATACCTCTTTTTGGGCAAGGTCTACAAGATGGTTGTGGTGGTGCCATTGACAGCATCATTGAAGGAAACTGGTTTTCTAGACTCATTGCAATCTGGGTTCACAGCTGGGTTTGGGACTGAATCAGCCTTGATCACTCTTTATCAAGAGAGGAACACTGGAAGTGCAACTCCTGGTGGATCACCCATCAGCTTTTGATACCGTTAATCATGGTAACCTGGACTGTATGAGAGGTGCATATTGGGGCACTGTTCCGCAGCGTTTCTCATCTTATCTCCAGGGAATATGATTTTGGAAGACCTGACACTAGAGCTGTGTGGTATCACAGGCCATTAAGAGTGAGTTTTAGAAGATTTGAAGCAAGGTGCCTTTAGTATCCTGATTATATCCAGCTTTCTCTATAACATCTCAACTGGGAATGGGTGAGCGGACCCTGGAACAGTGTCTGGATGCAGTGTTGGGCTGAATGAAGGCTAATAAAATGAGCCTGTATTCTGGCAAGATGGAAGCTCTGGTGGTAGGTTTGAGAAGTCAGTAAATTGCCTGTCCTGGATGTGATAACATTCTCCCTGAAGGAGCATGTGCATATTCCAGTGGTGCTCCTCAATCCAGTTCTGCTGTTAGAGGAACCAGATTACTTGACAGACCATCCTGTCTAACCCTTACATTTCCAGTAGGTCACTGCATTCTGCAGGAGAGTTTCTGCTTCAGGTCTCAAAACTATCAAGACTCCAAGCAGGGCTTTCAGTATGGCTGCTCCTGTTTTATGAAGCAGCATCCCAGTTGAGATACAACAGAAACAACTGAAGAATTTTTTTGTTTTCGGCAAGCTTTTTCAGCTGGATGAAAAGATCTCTGCCTTATATGTTAATTTTGTGTTGTTTTTAAGCCTATATTTCATTTACAGTCATTTTCTTTTTTCTGTTTTAAAATCTATTTTAGCTGTTTCACATTGCCTTGAGACTGCTGTAAAAGTCAATTCATAAATAAGTTCTCCTCAGCCATATTTTATCCCGTTACAATCCTGTGAAATAGGTCAGATTGGCTGTACTAAGGTGTAGTGCCAGTGTGGTGTAGTGGTTGAGAGCGGTAGTCTTGTAATCTGGGGAACTGGGTTCGCGTCTCCGCTCCTCCACATGCAGCTGCGGGGTGACCTTGGGCCAGTCACACTTCCTTGAAGTCTCTCAGCCCCACTCACCTCACAGAGTGTTTGTTGTGGGGGAGGAAGGGAAAGGAGAATGTTAGCCGCTTTGAGACTCCTTAAAGGGAGTGAAAGGCGGGATATCAAATCCAAACTACTACTACTACTACTATTCTTCTTCTTCTTCTTCTTCTTCTTCTTCTTCTTCTTCTTCTTCTTCTTCACATTGACTGAGCTTCATTGAATAAATGATTGTTTAAACTAGAGTTTCCCTGGCTGTAGTCTGATACAGCCAAACCTCGGTTGTTGAATGTAATCCATTCCGGAAGACCACTCGACTTCTGAAACATTCGACAGCCGAGACGCGGCTTCCAGTTGCTTGAAAGAGCTTCTTGCACTCAAGCGGAAGCCACATTGGACGTTCGGCTTCCAAAAAACATTCGGAAACCGGAGCATTTACTTCCAGGTTTTCGGAGTTCAGGACCTGAAACATTAGAAAATGGAGCCGTTTGAGAACCATGGTTTGACTACACCATATTGTTGAAAAAGAATGTCTTGCTTAAAGCCTATTCCCCCAGATGAATCATAGAATCATAGAATCATAGAGTTGGAAGAGACCACAACCCCCTGCCGAGCAGGAAACAGGAAGTTCATGTCTTGGTGGGTATGCTGTCTCTGGCATTTCACAGCACTACCCTCTGCTTCCTGCCTTTCATTGCTATCCTCTGCTTGCTCACAGGACAGTTTAAGGAGGATTTGATCTGCCATCAGCATGTTATACCTGAGCCTCTACATTACATGTTTCCCCACTGTTTCCCATTGCATTGTTGAAGCAGTGATGGAGAATGCCTCCTTTAATTATTATTGCGTTGACTCGTATAGTATAAACATGGCCTCTGGTTTCTTTGAGTGTCGAGTTAATTGATTACTCATTAATTAAAATCTTAATGAGTAAAGAAAACAGCCTTTGATTAATTGGAGGGTATAAAAGTTGCCATTTACTCCATGCCAGAATTAGATATTTTGCGGGTGCCAAGGTAAGTGGGGATTAGAATTCAGCCTGATAGTCTTGATCAGAACACTCCAGGGTTACGTGTGTAAGTGAATGAGGGCTGTTGATTCATTTTAGCAATCTTGAATCCCTCATCATATACACATGAAGCCCTATTGAGCAACATATTGAAATTAATTTAATCAACTTTAATTAAATCATGTATTTAGCCAAAACACTAAAATAGTACTATTCCCCACAAGGCAGCTTAAAAGAAATTATGTAGGTACACACAATATAAATTCACATGAAAGGGCATTTGTTTCACAAATGGCAATGTTTTCTTGGACAGAATGTGCTTCTTCACTAAAACCTTTCTGGTCCCACAGCATTAAAACTGCCTCTGTCTTCCTGCCCCTGTTGCTTCTGCTGTACAGTGAGGTCTGCACAAAATCTCCCTGTCAAAACCCCTCCATATCTCTCTATATAATTATTTGCATGCATATTTTTCTATGCCCATTTGATTGTGGGTGACAATCTAGCAAAGAGTTTTAAGTTGCTATTTTTAAGTGCTAGAAAGGAAACATACTTTTATGTATTTTTAATTGTGTTTTCACTTTGTTGTCAGATTGTTTTCCGCATCCCTTCTCAGACTGCTCTGAGCATTTCCTAGCAACCATGTTATCATAGAACTGAACATCTGCTTTTGTTTGTTTGTTTAGGATAGAAAACATTTTTAAAAAGAATTTTGCAAAATCTAGCACTTTAGATATTACTTTTGTTTTTGAAGGCATGTATGATTCTGTAAGTTATGGTTCAGGGCACAAAAGATTAACCCTTGCCTCTGTGCTACATTCTTTTTACAGAATAACAAAGAATAGAAATCCCTTTTTAAGATTGGTGATATTATCACAACTACTTAACCCTTTTTGTCATTTCAGTGTTGAAAAATGGTCCATTTCTTTCTTTCCCATCTTGCTGTTCCTAGCTGCTCTGCAATCCATACCAGGCTATTTTCCCTTAACACTGTATCTTTAAATTTTTATATATTACTCCATCTTATTCTCTCTTAAATGGAAAGGGTTATTGATTTCCACTTCCTAAGGCAATTGTGGCTCCATGGATTTGCTGAGCTCAGGCATTGTCGTGCGATCTAGCCACTTTCTCCATCAGGGAATGCTTAACGAAGCATTCTGAACTGACCTTCTAAATATATTACCTGCATAGAAGGCCTCTGCAAGGTATTGTTAGGGCGGTGAGAACTCATTTTAATGATGAGTTAGCCATGCATGGGCACTGGCATCTTTTACCTTTTAAAAAATATTCATACAAAGTAATTGGTTGATCTTGTTAAAGTCTCGCTCTTTGTTGGGTTTGCTCTGATTTCATGCAAACTGATACTAAAAGTTGTAAATTCAGAGTAAAACACTGTTTTCCCTTCTATTTTGTTTCGGCAAAGGGGGCTTTATTAAGCTGTTTTACACTTCCCGCTGCATTTACATTTAGGCATAAAAGAACCATATCTTGTTAAGTATTCTTGTCTTGTATTCTACATCCAGAAACATAGTTTACTGAATACACTTGCTAGATATTCCATTTGCTTCTGAGAGGTAACTTTGGTGATAGTTAATGAAAAGCACATACATCCTGGTGACGTGATCTATTGGCCTGCTTTGCACCATGGCTTAGCACAAACCAAGTATGTAGTTTCCCAGAGAGAAGGTCATGGCCACTTTTCCCCTTCCCAAAAAGTAAGCCAGGTCTGATTTAACATGTTGTTCAGACCCAGGATGGGATTTAGCTCTCCCAGACAAACCACAAACAGTAAACCATGGGCTAAATTTTGGTTACGGCTTGTGGTTAATCTAGAGAGATCTAAATCAGAACCCCGGGTTCTTACTGCACACAAAGTCAAGCCATGGCTTAGCAGAGTGCAGCACAGGTGCAAAGGAGCTGCAGTCGCCTTTCCCAGAGTCCACACACTTGCATGTCCATGCAAAGACATAGTTTGGTTTAGTGTGGCACACAAGCCAGGTTAATGAAAATTATAACAGTTTCTCAAAATGCACATTTCTATGTTGCTCAAAATGCATTTCACTCTCCAGAACCCAGGCACCCCAAGGAAAGAAATCTCAAAGCCCTATCCCAGCCAAGTGTCAAAACATCAAGACATCACACTTTCAACATTTGTTTGCCCACCTATCTCTATATGCAACTATGTATCTTTCACTGTATATTAAAATGTAAATTAATGAATGGTATTAAGTGAGAAAAGGTGTGAGCAAGGCATTATGGCCAGTCCAAACAAGGCATATAGTGACTTCTACAAGAATATTTTTGGAAGGATTCTCATGAATCCTTTTCGTGAATATATGCCCATAAATGTTTAAGATGGAGCGTACAGGCAACTATGACAGCACGATAATCTTATGCTGGTGTCATAATAATAATATACATCAGGAGATTTTTAGGTTGGGATAGTTAGGTGTTAGAAAATCTGGTAATAGGTATGAAAGTAGGGTTGTAGTTCACTTGAATTAATCTACCATTTCAGATTCTGTAATTCTGCAAACTCCATCTGGTTATCTTACCTGAAATCTTCCATAAATTGTATAACCTACACTTTAAAAAAAAAATGTATCATTACATTCAATGAAAAACATTGGTGTCTATGTGTTGTCCAGCACTGAGTACCTAAACCTCTTTAAACCCCCTTTTTTGTATTGCATTGCAGGAAGTTTGCTAGATTTCTTAAAAGATGGAGAAGGAAGAGCTCTGAAATTGCCAAACCTAGTGGATATGGCAGCACAGGTAAATTTTGACTATGTGCTTAGTACAATGTACTCATGTCAAGGTTCTGTGTTCTTTATTAAGTAGAGTGTATTGTAAATCCAACAGGTTGCTGCAGGAATGGCTTACATTGAGCGAATGAATTACATACACAGAGACCTGCGTTCTGCAAACATCCTGGTGGGAAATGGTCTAATATGCAAGATTGCTGATTTTGGACTAGCAAGATTAATTGAAGACAATGAATACACAGCCCGACAAGGTAGGATAAGTAGTCACTATAACTTTTACTGTAGCTTTCAAAGGTGATTGATAGAAAAACATGCCAAAATCTTGATGGGTCTTCTTCCTACTCATCTAGTGTAAAGGAAATGTGAATCAATGTTCAGTTCACAAGTATAGATGGGGAATTATGAAACTGTTTATCAGTTCCAATACACGGGAAATGGAAGTGTAATTGTATAATGTCAAAGCTGCCTCTAGGTCCCAGCTCACAGAGGACCAACGCTAGGCTGTCGTTATGTACAAAAGTCTTTATTGAGGTTCAGTTTCCATTTCAAAGCCGCAGCGCGCAGCTCTACGTCTTAAACCCTAGACCGGCGAAGTACCGTCTGAGTCTCCTCCCCTATGACACCAGTTTAAGATCCTAGCCCTGCTCCACCTTTTACGCTGCTCTCTCCTCCTCTGGGTCCTCCTGCCCGCTGGGGCATTGCCCTTTCTGGACTCTTCCGACGCTGAGTCGCTTAGCTCCTCCCCCTCCCTCCGGCGGGCTTTAGGACCCGGTTCCCAATCCTCATTCTCTGCTGTCCCGCGCTCCTGTACATTTGAACTTGCCTCTCGCGCCAACCCAGTGACCTTCCTCCTGACCGTTACACTACTTCTGTCACTGCTTCCCTCTTCCGGGATACTGGCCGGATCTGACCTCCCCTCCGTTGTCTGACTCTCCGATGGAGGTGTGGTCAGCCCTGCCTTATCTTCTCTCCCTGGTGGGGAATGCACTGGCCCCGATCCTTGGGACTCTTCCCCCCCACTCTGCTCTGGTGGGGAAGCTGGTCCTGATTTCCAACTACTGCTCTGGGAGTCCCTGCTGCCCCCTTGCTCCTGGGGCGTTCCCCTTGGGAACCCCCTACCCCTGGCCACTGGCGCCCCCTTCTGTGAATCTTACGATTCGCTGGAGAGGCTCATGGAATCCCTCGGTCCACTGTCCTCTTCTCCTACGCTCCCCTCGGATTCTTCCCCTTCGCTCTCCATCTCCTCTCTTCCCTGTGCCTCTGCTCCTGAACCCCTGACATATAATATATGACCTCTTTGGCCAATTTGACCAGCGGTTTTCAATAAGAATTTCTGAAAGATAAAGAGGAATGGGATTCTGTTGCTGAGTGTAAGGAAAAACGAAACAGACCCTAAACCAGGCATAGGTAACCTCGGCCCTCCAGATGTTTTGGGACTACAGTTCCCATAATCCCTGACCACTGGTCCTGTGAGCTAGGGATCATGGGAGTTGTAGTTCCAAAATATCTGGAGGGCCAAGGTTGCCTGTGCCTGCCCTAAACTCAGTACCATACAACAGCATAAACTATGGCTTGTGTTGGATGGCTGCTCAAAGAGGCAGCAACTTGTGCACATGATCTTTATTTTCTGGCGCCTCCCACCACAGCTCTCTGTACCCCCACAAAACCTTCTCACATTGGTAGGGTGCCTAAATCATGAGGGCTGTTTAATATGGGGCTGCAGTGCAAAGGGGAATGTCCCAAATTTAGGCAATTAATCCCCTGTACTGCAGACCCATACAGGCCCATACAGAATAGCTCCTATTGTTCAGGATGCTTTTGACCCTACGGAAAGAAAGATCAGCTGTGTGAGCTTAAGCAACCAATGGATAAAACCCTGTCAAAGGGAACAACAGCTATAAGTAAAGTGGAATATTATTTCCTTAGTGTACTGTTAAGAACATTTTAGAAGAAACTGTTCTGTAAATTCTTCACTCCATATATATGGATCAGTCCATATAGTACTTTTTCCCTTATGGATTAGTACAGCCAGCATATCTTGAAAATTATCATCCCAAGGAAAACTAAATGTAACAGTCAAACATTCTGGTTGTAGCATGATCATGTAAAAATGAATCATGCAAACCAATTATTTCCTTGTTAGTTTCTAAATATTTTATTGGTTGAAGTGAATTTACTTCATAACATGTACCATGCTTCAATTCATAACATACTTAAACTATGCTACTTTGACTTTCTCATATCTCTTTGAATACTGTCCAGTATAATTGCCAGTGCGGTACTTAAGGACATACAAGCCACAGTAAAATCAATACAGTAGAGCAAAAACTTAAATAAAACAAATTCACAGCGGATTAAAAGTAGTAAATAAAACAGTTTAAAAATGGGGGGGAAATAAAAGCCCAAGAGAACACAGGTCTTACTGGGCACCAAAAACATGTAAGCCAAGCAAATTTCCCTAGTGAGAGATTTCCATCCACAGGACTTCACCGCTGTAAATACCATTGAGAACAGAATGCTAGATGGATGGGCCTTTGGCAGTAGGGATTATCATATGTTCTTAAAAGGCTCTCTCTGTGGAGGAGAGCCTCCACTAGTGACCTTGCTTTTGTGAAAAGCATTAGGATTTTCTCTTAAAGGGCAAACTTAATATCATTGTCTGGGCCCACAGTAACCAAACTGCTTTGCTAATAGTTCCCCCAAAAATGTATGCTCTATATAAAAATGCAGAATTAAATGAATGTTGATTGTAATACACTTGCAGATTCTTCTGTAGATTCTTCTGGATATACATTCTGCAAGAGGAAATTCTATAATCAGCCTGAGTTACATGAATTAATGCAGACCTATTGGCAATGATTTCTCTATATGCATTCTAGAGCCTGTAATTCAGATCACTGTCTGGAATTTCTCCCTTATATTTAAAATAATTTTTGAAGCAAGCTTTTAAATACTGGAGTATTGTACAGATTTCCCCTTGCTCAACATTGCTTAACTCCAGAGGGGCTGTTGATGGCATAGTAACACTTTGAAGCAATAGCTGTTTTTGTATGTTTTCCCCCACGACCCTCTCACATAGATTTTCCAGAGGGATGCAGCTGGGGGATTGTCGTGTTTATCTAGCCAGCTACTGTTCCTATGGTGTCTCTGGCACACAGGAACAGAAGACTGGCTGGGAAAGTATGATACAGGCTGGCAATTGCTTTTGGAGACAGGAAACGCTTGTTTTCTGTTAAGCCTTGAAGGTTGCATGTCAAATACACTTGGCTTTCATTTTTTTTTTCCCTTGCCACCTGATAGTTTGTGTACTTGACATTAATAGAACTGACTTCCTGCCTCTTCCACTCTCTAAAAAGTGCTCCTATGAATCCCTGAATAAATTGCTAAAGGAAGCAGATGGTGTTGATACCCATCTCCAGTGGTCTTATAAGATGTGGTACTATTCATTGAGTCTGATTTTTCAGTGTTTTTCTAACATTTACGCTGACTATTTATAAGAGCAAAATAGGCCTGCAAACTTTATTTATTTCCTATCAATCATGTGGAAGCAACGGGTGGGCATGCACTGACATGTGGTTTCCCTGGCATGCAGCAAAATGTTCCTGCCTTCTCACTCTTCCCTGCATAGTGTTGCAAGTCTGACTGCAAGTCTAGATCACTATGAATGAGTGGCCAGGTCATGATCTACAGGTGCTTGACAAATTAAATTTCTGTGAATTCCTTTGTGAACTGACTGGATCTAATCTTCCCAGACTTACGTGTGGATTGGAATGTAACTATCCCTTGGATTTTGCCCTTCACCAAAACATCTTTGAAATGCATATTTAAGGGCAACATTCATTTAGAAACATAGAATCGTAGAATGCATGATAAAATACAACTTCAGTACCAATTTCCATGCAGATCATGTTTTTTTAAAATATCATAGGGTTGCCATATGTCCAGAATTTCCTGGACATATTTGGAAGACTGCAGTCAGAAGCAGTTTTCGTGGCGGTGGATGTATGGCAACCCAACCCCAAAAAAGCTCAACTTTTCTGTCCGGATTCTCACTATTTGAAATATGGCAACCCTAACATATTATGGTAGAATGAACACACTTGAAATTGACATAGACTGGAAGGTTAGTATACAGTTTAATTAATAATAAATAATAAATAGACTGATCCAGCTCCGAGGGCCTTCTGGCGGTTCCCTCATAGCGAGAAGTGAGGTTACAGGGAACCAGACAGAGGGCCTTCTCGGTAGTGGCGCCCGCCCTGTGGAATGCCCTCCCATCAGATGTCAAAGAGATAAACAACTACCTGACATTCAGAAGACATCTTAAGGCAGCCCTGTTCAGGGAAGCTTTTAATATGTAACGCTGTACTGTTTTTAACATGTGATTGGGAGCCGCCCAGAGTGGCTGGGGAAACTCAGCCAGATGGGTGGGGTATAAATAAATTATTATTATTATTATTATTATTATTATTATTATTATTATTATTATCCCTCTATCCCTGTTCATGACACACCCACACAAAATGCCTGCGTTTTCATATGTAATTATGTATATTTTTAAATGCTGATTTTATTTTATTTGGGGGGGGGATAAGCTAGTTTTACATAAATGAGACTCCACTCCCCCCCCCCAGGGTCTAACTGCAATGCCGGAGGGAAGGAGCAGGATTTCCAGGGGGGTTGACACTTGGGGAGGAAAGGCTTAACCCTTTCATTGCAGCATGCTACTATGGTAGAAAAACAGAAAATATAATACAAACCATAAAACAATATTGAAAACATTAGGCCAATAAAAATTAAAAACTACAGAAATAAAATGGGCTAATTCATGAAGCTTTGGGAGAAAAGAATTTCCCCCCTTACAAAATATTGGGGCTTGCTTCACTTGCAGGGGATAAGAATTCCAGACAACTGGTGCAAACAGTGATAAAATCATGTGCTCAAGTGACAGCATGCTTCACCACCATGGCATGCTGCACTATCAACAAATCTTCATCCACTGACCTCAAGAGACCAGGGTGAAATTAGAGGGAGAGGTGACTTCTCAGATACCCTGATCAGGAACCACATAGGGTTTAATACACAAGTAGTAAAACCTTGAATCTGACGTGCTAATAGCTAAGGAGAAGACAGGAAAAGGGGAAGAGAGAAGATGGGTGTTTAGATGGGTGTTACAGGGATGTGTCTGAGAGTGATGGGAGGTTCCTCACTTCTCCTCTAGAAACCTTTCACGATACTTACCGTATTTTTCGCCCTATAGGATGCACCGGCCCATAGGACGCACCTAGATTGGGGGGGGGGGAATGAAGGGGGAAAAAAATTTTTTCCCCAGGCGCGGGGCTGGGGCGGGGGAAGCCCGAGCTTCCCCCGACGCCAGCCCCCAGAACAGGACCCAGAGCGATGCCGAAGCTGCGTGCAGCTTCAGCATCGCTCTGGGAGCTTGCGGGGCTGGAGGAGGGGGAAGCCCTCCGCCAGCCTTCTAACCAAGTCGGGGGACAGCGGGAAAGGCGCGCTGGGGCTGGAGTTTGCGGGGCTGGTGACGGGGAGGAGCAGGCTTCTCCCCCCGCCAGCCTTCTAACCAAGTCGGGGGACAGCGGGAAAGGCGCGCTGCGCCTCTCCTGCTGTCCCCCGAGTTTGCGGGTCTGGCGACAGGGAGGAGCAGGCTTCTCCCCCCCCCCCCCCGCCAGCCTTCTAACCAAGTCGGGGGACAGCGGGAAAGGCGCGCTGTGCCTCCCCGCTGTCCCCCGAGCTTGTGGGGCTGGCGGTGGGGCTCTCCTGAAGCCTGGAGAGCGAGAGGGGTCGGTGCGGCTTCAGCGAAAGCCTGCATTCGCCCCATAGGACGCACACACATTTCCCCTTCATTTTTGGAGGGGGGAAAAGTGTGTCCTATAGGGCAAAAAATATGGTAGGTGCCTTTCCATATGCAAGCATCATGTTCAAAATAATTATGCTTCTAGATTTTGCAATAAGAACAGGTAGATTTCGATGGTGCCAAATGCATCCTAATTTCTGATGATCACACACACACACACACACACACACACACAATCGCTGTCATTTATGTGCAAATATACCCAGAAGCATCATGTTGTAAATATGAGAAAGAAAAGAAAAAAAGAATGTTGTGGCCTGAAGTCGATATTAAATAGAAGGAAGCTTTGAATTATTTCCCCAAGTAAAGAAATGAAGTGACCTCCTACTAGCCACTTATACCTCAATGGTAGCTGCTTTCTTCTCTCCTAGGTGCAAAGTTTCCAATAAAATGGACTGCCCCTGAAGCTGCCTTGTATGGAAGGTTTACAATAAAATCAGACGTCTGGTCCTTTGGAATATTGCTGACAGAGCTAGTAACAAAAGGGAGAGTGCCATATCCAGGTAAGGAAATAAGAAACCATGCTAAAAATGATTTCAGACAATTATGTGAGTTGGGTGAAATCTGTGGCTTTAATGCTTGGATCCCAGGAAATTATACGTGTGCATGGCAGAGCACCAACAAAAAACCCCCACCTCATTTCAGGCAGCAAAAACAATATGAAATTCTGTCTGCACACAGAGATCTCCTCCACATATGCACTGCCCTTCAAATCCTTGCCATAGTCGAGAGGCCATTTCTCTCAATTGTATGGTGTCAGTAGCCCTGTTTGGGCATTATCTGAACTCTGCTCAGATCACACAGGGGACATGTGGGTACGTGGGCTGGCTCCATCCCTAGCCTTATCCACCCCTGAACTTCTCATGTCGAGTAGGAAGATCTGAAGGGGGATTTCTAAGTGTGTCTGGCTAAGCGCACATAGAAGCCTTCCCACAGTCAAGAACCCTGTTCAGTGAGGGTTCCCAACGATGGGGGTGGGGCGCTTCTGCATGTGTTCTGCAGACCCACAGGAAATCTCCAGAACTTTGTACTCCCCAAAGAGATGGGGACACTGAGAGAAGGGTTTGGGTGTGTGGCCCCGCTGTGCTCTTCGTGTGTTTGCAGCAGACACCTGACAACACCTTTTCTGAATCGCAATTTTGATGCACCTATAATTTAGGTGCCATCAAATGCAAATTTAAGTATTGTTCATCCACAAACTACTTCTAGGCACCAAATACTGAATTTGCTATTCTGTTTGATAGTTCTGGCACGTTGAAGCCACTGACCATAATGTGTGATAAATACTTCATCTTGGTATCTGCTGCTGGAGTCCTGACAAGATGATGGTTGTTAAGGGAAATATGCCCAGCCCTATTGCTTTTTTCCAAACAAAATTCATTTTCAGTACGTCTCTCTGTTGTTGTTTTTGCAGGTATGAATAACCGTGAAGTCCTGGAGCAGGTAGAACGGGGCTATAGGATGCCATGCCCTCAGGATTGCCCCATCTCCCTACATGAGCTCATGATCCACTGCTGGAAGAAAGACCCAGAAGAGCGCCCAACATTTGAGTACTTGCAGGGTTTCCTTGAAGACTACTTTACTGCAACTGAACCCCAGTACCAGCCTGGTGACAACCTGTAATTTTTCTGGTCTGTGCAGACTACAGTTATCAGGTGTTCCGACTGCAGCTGACAAAGGCTGACTAGCTACTTCCAAAGGCTGCATCTTAGAGCACCAAAAAGCACTGGAGCCAGAAGCTGAGAATTCCCAGACCTAACCTGCCGTAAAGATCTGAATGTCTTCTATGAACAGAAAAGTGAACACTTGATTTTGTTCTTCATCAGAGACTCAGAAACTGCATTGTTTTGATGTTATGTAAACTGCAAAATCTTTGTTCAGTGTAAATAGTAATTCAGTGCCAATAACATCCTAGTGCTTTCCTTTTTTAAAAAAATAATAATAATGCAAAGTTATGTGATTTTAACTAGTCTTCTCCTGATTCAACTAAAGTATTATTTTCCAAAAGTGGCCTCTTTTTGTCTACATTTTTTCACGTTCTAACAAAATAAAATCAGGACCAGTGTTTGGGGATTTTGGTTTCGTTTGGTTGGTTTGGTTTTTTCCTTTTCCTTTTTTGCTTTTATATATAAGATATATGTAAAATATATACATACTTGTATATATAGTTGTGGGTGCTACTGCAGAGGAAACTCATTTCAGAAACGGATTAGCCATAATGCTGAAGCACCCAGAAAAAGACTAATTTCCTTGTAGACATGAAACACTGGTGAAGATTCTGAAAGCCAGTGACTGAATTTTTGGCTTTTGCCAAGCATGACTTTTTAAATTGGATTGCACTTTTGGGTTTGACTATGTACCTGTAGGTCGTTGTAACTTTTGAACTTTCAGAAATCATGTGCAGCATTTCCAGCAACTTTTGCCAACTGCGTGGTTTGAATTTGTGATCAAAATTTAATAACAAACTTATTAAAGCAAGAAAATGCGCCATTACCTGTTCAGACTGGAAGACTGAAACTGCAAGTACTTTCCTGTATCAAAATATGTATACTGAACATTTTCTGATTTTTTAAAAAAATTAATAAACATTACAACCACACGCAAATAGTCTCAACCTCATAGCATTTTAATCATGTCCCCATGCTTAACCATTCATCAGGCATCTGCTAGAGTACCTTTTTCACATACCATAACCCATCGTAAAGTAGGTGTTTTAAATGTCCTGTACTGCTGATGAAATTACTTTCAATATGTCTGCAAGTGTTTCAGTGGAATTACTATGCACTTCTTTTATGGGGAAACGGGGAGGGAATGGAGGGATACACACAAGTATTACTTTTTCAGTTGTCTGTATCAGCCTTGGATACCTTCTTTTCTTACCTTTAACCAAAAAGAAACAAAAAAGCCACATCCTTTCTATGTCTCTTTTAAGTTTTTTTTAAAAAAATAATTTTAGTCTTAATTACATTTTGTTGTTGTTTTTATTTGCAAGTTTACATTTTTAAAAATGTTTAACCGTCTTAATTTAGTAATTAAAAGAGTATTTTACATTTGGATTTTTGTTCTTTCATTTAAATCATAGCCAGATGGAGGTTTGTAGCAGAGGAGAAGTGTCCTTGGCCTCTTGGCTCTTGCAGCAGCCTTGTATTATGAAGCTGATGTGAAACAGCTGGGATTCAGCCTAAGAGGGTGGCTGGAAGTGAATGGGTTTTGTACTCTTATAATTATTCAAGAATTACTTTCTTTAGCGTGAGTCTTTGTGCACTGTTGTCAGAAGGAAGGAAGAATATTTTCTATGTAGAAATAAATATATTTTTCTCAACGTTCGCACTTGGAACTCTATCGCAAATGAGTTGAAGCAAAACAAAGGTAAAATCCTATCCATATCTGGAAGAATCCAAAGGGTCATTTATGCTAATAGATCTTTACAAATGTTACAAGAAACCTTAGAGGGTGTTTGTTTGCTAGACTACCACCAGCAGCTGATAATGTGGTGGGGCTGCCCTGTTTACCTGACCTCCCACCTTGCTGAGTCACTGCAGCATCCCAGAATGGAGGCAATGCATTGGTGGCAAGGGCAGTGCAGTGCAAATGTGCTGGCAGGAGTGCTGGATTGGCTCCACCAGCACATTTGCAATGACCTCACCTCCTCGTGTGCTGCAGCAACTCAGCCAGGCAGATATTATTATTATTTTTTAATTTAATTATACCCCGCCCTCCCCGGCCAGGGCCAGGCTCAGGGCGGCTATCACCAAATATAAATTACAATAAAACGTAATAGAAAACAACAACAAACAGTTAATTAAAATACAGCTTAAAATACAGCCTCATTTTAGAAGTAGCCCATAAATCAAGACCATAAAGGGAGGAAACATCAGATATTCACCCTACCAGCTATCCATGCTGGTCCTACATGGGCCAGCAAAAAAGCCAAGGGGAAATTTATATACCAAATCCCATATAAGGGGTCAGAGTGAGTGTAAGCCGAAGGCCAGGCGGAACAGCTCCATTTTGCAGGTCCTGCGGAAAGATGTCAAATCCCGCAGCAGAGCCACACCACCCCTACCATCAGGAAGGCTCACTAGAACTACAAAAGTACAAGACATTTTTCCATTCAATAAAAATGCTCTGTGTCAATCTTTACAAAGCCCTTTCAGATTTTTTACAATTGTACCTACCAGCTGCAGTGAAGAGTGGGGTCTGAATTATATCCCTGAACAGCTGTTTATCCAATACAGGGGCAGCCAATCTGTGGCTCTCCAACTCCCACGAGGCCTTGGCAAGTGGTCAGGGATGATGGGAGTTGTAGTCCAGCAACATCTGAAGGGACAAAGATTAGCTCAATTCAAAAGCCAACTCTAATCTGTGAACTCAATTCAAGCACGCAATATCACCTGCATACTTAGTGTGTGTGAATTACACAACTCTCCAAACATTGTGCAGATCACTAATCTGTTTTTATGGTCCAAATACACAAAAGTTTTATTACCATGTATAGAGTCAGACTGAGATTAAAACAGCTACAAATGCATTATGTGAATCAGTCCTCTGTAACAGCATGGCAAACATGGTGTGTCCCCAAAGAGTAACTGGTTTCTTTTGACACGGGCTAGCAGCTAGGATCTCGTTTCTTGAAAATGATTTTTGCACTATCTCAGTTGATCACAAACAGGCCTACCTTGTGAGGTATGAAGCCACAGTTTCATGGTGGATCAAATACTTTAAATGAACCAGGTCCCAGGTGTCATTGCTGACATTTCCAAGTTAAAGGATTTTGGAGCTAAGAAATAGCTCTTCATGAGACCCTGGAAAGTTGCTCCTAGTCACAGAAGACTGCTCTGTACAATGGGCCACTGCTCTGACTCAGTGAAAGGCAGGTCCATTTATTTTCATTATTAGGTTACCTGATGCCTATATTGTTTGTGAACCATCATGTTGAATAGAGTCCACCACATTTGGCCTTCTGAATGCCTGACCTGCCGGCTTCCCCCACCCCTGTTAATTTTATTTTTATTGCATTTATGTCCCACCTTTTTTCCCCCGGGAGCTCATAGTTCTTCTCCCCTTCCCCATTTTATCCTCACAACAACCCTGTGACAGTAGGTTCGGCTGAAAGGCAGTGACTGGCCCAAGGCCCACCCAGTGAGCTTCATGGCTGAGTAGAGATTGTTGCCAACAGGCAGCAAAAAGGAGATCTATAAGGGTCTAACAGGCCACAAAATAAGGCTTGTGTGTTGTATTCAGTTTGGTGGGCCAATGTATAGCAGACCTGTGATAACCTAAGCAAAAATGATAACAATGCTATTTGTTCTCCAGATGTTTTCAGGGTAAGTAGCAGGTAGACAAATCTGCACATTGTCTGATATTCTACAGTGAAAAACACAGTATTGATAACACTTAGAAGAGATATGTGAAAATACGTTGGAGGTTGCTGTGACATATAATTGCTCATATAATTATGTGGAAAACACCTTAAGCAGCTGCTCCGCAAGGATGGTGTAGAAAAATGTGTGGAGGACACAATGTTTGGCTCAGAAAACGGTTTGCCTGTTTCAATTCATAGCCAACAAAAATTACAGATTCATTCATAATGCTAAAATCTCACAGCATTGCCACACCAGAAAGCAATTGTTATTCAGAGTGTGTAATAGACAAAAAGAATGCATGTATTTTTTATTGAAGCGTGGTATCAAATGTATCTGTTCAGAATGCTGCTGAGAGGATTTCCTTACCTGGCGTTATTTAAATCCTTGGCAAATATCATTTCTTGTGCTTCTAGTACAGCCAGCTTTTGCCAATAAATTATTGTCTGATTATAGTATGTCTTGGTGGCATGATACAGAAAGGATCTTCATATCTCCAGAAGTCTTCGTTTCTAACATTACCCTTGAACAATGCTGTCTCTAGGGGCAAAAGACACCCAAGTGGTTTCGGAAATAATTACTTCTGGCAAAGCCCTTCATCTCTGAGTATTCATGTGAGTACGAATGAATTATTCCAGGAACAAAAGAGGAAACTCCCAGAGGTTGGTATTTTGTATGAGTAATCCTTTAGATTTGGGGGTTGGGGAAAATAGTCTGTGAAAGAAAACACAGAAAGACTGTAATCCCTGAAGTATCTAACTGAATCGGTTGTGGGCAACCAAGCCTTAAAATGGTCTGCTAGTAAAAAGCCTGCAGAACAGTGTTTTAATGAATTTTAACTGTTGGGGAATGAACTCAAAAGGACTCATTTAAACATGCACAAAGGTACTAACATTTCATAAAGCTAAAAATTCCATAGTAAAGCAGTACTGTGATAAATATATTTCAGCGTTGAAATCACGTCTTCTCTATTCAGCTCTTAGACCACTTATTTGAGTACTTTCCCCCTTCCTCAATATTCTAGCCACAGTTTGTGGGCAAGATAACACACACACACCCAAATCCTAACAGCTTCAAATATTTTCAATTCATATATTTATTTATTTATTTATTTATTCATTCATTCATTCATTCATTTATTCATTTATTCATTTATTTATTTAAAAATCACATCAAGCCTTTGCCTTGATAATAACTATCTCCCTTTTCATTAGTTTTCTTTTGTCCAGCACAGCTGGTCACTTTTTGGTATATCATCTGCTGCAGATTCTAATTCTTGTTGGGTGTGTGCGGTTTGTCCTCATTCTTTTATCCAACTGAGGAGCATCAGCCTCTTTCTTAACTCCAAAACATCTCTTTTTAACAATGGTGGTAGCAATAGCAGTGGCTGAAGAGTGCCTATAGCTTCTCTCTTTTCGCATTTATTTTAGCATTTGGCACCATGCACACCCTTTCCCCGGGTCTCTTGAGATATCTGTCTACAGCAGGGGTCAGCAACCTTTTTCAGCAATGGACCGGTCCATCGTCCCTCAGACCATGTGGTGGGCCGGACTATATTTTGAAAAATTCCTATGCCCCACAAATAACCCAGAGATGCATTTTAAATAAAAGCACACATTCTACTCACCAGGCAGGCCCCACAAATAACCCAGAGTTGCATTTTAAATAAAAGGACACATTCTACTCATGTAAAACCATGCTGATTCCCAGACCGTCTGTGGGCTGGATTCAGAAGGTGATTGGGCCGCATCCGGCCCCCAGGGCCTTAGGTTGCCTACCCCTGGCCTACAGACTCAAATCTCACAACTTGAGACTCAAACCCAGGCCTCTCTGTCTCTCGCAGAAAGGAAGAGTACATAATGGTGCTTGTTTATACTCCAATTGGCTTACATAGTACAGCAAAATCTCCCTGTTAGACTTAAGGCTGCCTCTTTATTAATATTAGGCAAGACCAGTAGGTGTTTGTCCTATCTGAATTTATTGGTATGCTTTGTAAACAGGTTTCTCCCCCCACCCCACCCGTTTGGTATTTTGAAAATAAATCAACTTTTGTTGTAAGCTGCTTTGGGCACACCCGACTCTGGAAAAGGTGGCAAATGAATGAGCAGAATCAAATAAATCAGTAATCTGTAGTCAAAGGGGAAAGGGAGCTTGGCAAAGGATTCAAGGCATGTATACACTGTGTAAGGATCCCCAAATTAGATGAAAGCACACATGCAGAATACCCTCTAAATGATTATGTATTTAGCAACACAGGCTTAAATTTTCACCCTCCTCCCATTATAACACCAGGAGCAATCCAAAAGTCTGGGTACAATGAAATTTTCTATCCCCTTCCTATTCTAAGATAGAAAATTACTTAAGCAAGCAGTTAATATTTCATCGCTGTTAACACCAATGCTTGCACGTCTTTCAGCGGAGCCCTATCATTAAACCTGACCTTCACGGCTCCTATTATTCCCAATGAGCCTTCAGATAAGATTCGTGTCATTCATTTTAGTCTGTCTCCTGTCACAAAGCAAGCAGGGTGAAAAGTGGGATGTGATTTATGTTTACTGAGAAAGAACCTAGGATGGGGCACATGGGGAGAGGAGCAAAGGAATCCATATCATGTAGAAGAATGAAGCTGAGTGAACTTTACTGGGGAGAAAGTTTTACTTCACTGGTGGGGAATTCATGAGGGCTGGTGTGGAATTTCCCCATATTTTATATGTTAAAAAATGTCCTGTGTAGAATTTTATGAAGTGCCCAATCTGATGACAGGTTTGGGTGCAATCTTCTGAAACCATCTAGCAGCCACAAGATGACTCCTGTGATTACCTCACTGCTCTAAATCCCTTGGTACTGCGTAATGCGAAAGCCAAGGAGTTCAGACTATTCTGGCTTTTGCAAGACTCCTGTAATGTTGTGTGCTCTGAGGACCTTCTCCAAGGAAAAGTAGGTGACTGTCTAAAAGGCAGCCTTGAAATCTGATCAGGCCATGCAAGTGGTTTAAAGGTTACCGGACCAGTTGTGCTCAGAACATCTGTGTCTGAGAGCCTGCCAGGGATTCAAGTAATCAGATTTACTACAGCGCAGAGGGATCTGAGCTCCAGATCTCCCTGCCAGAATTTGCAAGCCTCCTTAGTAGGGCAGCAAGCGTAATCTATTTATACTATGCAATGAGAGCAAGTTGGTGAGCACAGGGATGAGCTTTCAGCAACATTTCTGTACTCGGCTCCCCCAGCCGAAAATATATGTGTGTATGTGACATGCTTGGTTCTCATCCCTGTTGCCCTGAGACTGCATAACTGAGCGGAAAACACACTCTAACTTCTGCCTCTGACCAGGTGGCCAAGGGCCACTGGGAGCCTGCATATCCCCTGTCTCCCAGGAAGATCAGCACAGTTAAATGGTCCTATCCCACAGCCAGAGAAAAATCAGCTACAGAAAGCTCAGTTCCTTCCTTCCCTGCCAGAAGGAAGACTTGGCTCCATTTGCATGGGGAGTGCAGAAATGAGGGGGCGTTATGGTCTGGCACCCTCCATCCCCCAGAAGATTAAGGGCGGCTAGGTTGTATGAATATGTGCGCTTAAAGGCGGGGAGGCCCACATGTTCAGATGATTCTGCTAAGGTTATTTAACTTGAAAATTTGATATATGAATCTGCTTGCTTTTCTCTTCTATCCCCATTCCTTTTTCTTTTTGTTTTGTGTCACTTATTATTTTATTAACTATTAAATTTGCTTTAAGGTCTCAGAGCAGTTACAACATAAAATCACAATATAAAAATACAAAAATTTTAACTTCCTAACTGTGCTTAACATATGTTAGCTTATAAACAATATAGTAATATAGATATTGGCCAGCAAACAAACTACTTTATAATCTTATAAAATAAGATGCTATTCAAAACCATTAAAGGCTTGTGCATATATGGACCATTAACGTGGATGCCAGTTTCCCTGTGGAACCAGGAGTGAGAAACCAGTAGTCCTCTAGATGTTGCACTTCATCATTTGCTTTTGCCATTGTAGTAATGCCTCCCTTTAAAAAAACAAACAAAAAAACATGGCAATCAAATTTCCTGGTGGAGAGCCGCTTAGATGTTTTCTTTGCTACAGAGCTACTGCATTCCTCTCACATACCCCTCCTGGACGACTACATTGCAGAGAACATGTACTAAACAGGGCAAGAGAATAAAACAGGAGAGCCAGGAGCTCTGTGGGGAAAAGACTGCATTGACTGAGCTTTGTTGGACTTGGACTTGTCCAGTAGAGAGCGCATCTGGTGTACCACTCTTAAAATGTCTGAACTGCGTCAAACACGGTTACTTGGTAACAACTAAGATTAAATCTGAAGGTAAGGCTTCCTGATAACATTCTCTGGGCATGGATGACAATCTTGATCAAATTTTTGCAAACACCAAAACAGCCACTATCCCAAATAGCATTTCAGTGCTACCTACTGCTTTTGAGTTCCCAATCCTTTGCTGATACAAAAGAATGACTCTAAGATAGCTGTGGGAAACCTCAGGGTTGTGGGTTCGAAACCCACATTGGGCAAAAGATTCCTGCATTGCAGGGTGTTGGGCCAGATCGCCCTTGTGGTCCCTTCCAGTTCTTCCAGCAGTTCCACACATACATACATACACTATCTCAATCTATGCATTTATCCTGAAACACACATTTTAAACCCTTGTTGATGTGTTTCTTAAGGTGAGAAGTGTATCACAACATTCAGAAAAGTGCAAAATCCATATGGCAATTCTGATCTAATCCACATATCAGTCTGGGTGCTCTGAGTTAGGTCAGTTAACATCAACATTCCAGAAATCTAATTCTTCAAGCCTCATACACATAGTCTTGCATACAAGGATTTCTGCAGACAAACATTTATTCAATTGAAAGCCAGTCACCTACAAAAAGTTGATTGGAACTGTCAGAAACGATAACAGCAGGCAAATATTTGGTGAAAAAAAGGTGGGAGATTCTTGCAGGTTGCAGCAGGTACCTGGAGTGTTCTAGTGAGTGAAGATAATTTCAGGTACAGCCAATTTTCCCAGGTACTGGCTGTGATCTTTTACTAGCAGCCTTGTGTGCATGTGGATCCCAATTCAGAAAAATGATCCACTCAGAGAAGCTTGCTTCTCCTATAAATCCCTGGCACCTCATTATGTGTAATGCTCAATCTTGAATTAAACACTCCTTTAGCTTTTCCTAATGCTACATGCACTTCCAAGTATATGTGTGTTTTTGTCTTTTCCTAGCCAGTACATTCCCCTGTTGCCTCTTGACGCCTTTCTCGTCATAGTGACTGAATCTTCCTTTATTCCTGAAGCATAATTTCCAAGTAAATTCCTCTCTCTCTCTCTCTCTCTCTCTCTCTCTCTCTCTCTCTCTCCTATTGTTTATTCTTGTTCTATTAATCATCAAGTGTCTGCTAGGTAATGATCAATGAACAGTTAATTGAAAGCAAAAGGGAATAAGGAAAGCATTAGTTTGTTGCTGATCTTAATTAAGGAGATATGTATTGCTGTGGGGAAAACTGTAATAAATAGCAAGAGAGGTTTTTATCATTAAGAGGGAGTTAATTGGAAGTTGCTTATAAATTAACATAGAGGCATTGTGATCACTCTTTTGTTTGCATCTCAGCAGGGTGTAACAAATCTTGTAGCCTTAAATCCTAATAAGATGAAGATTCAGCTAGCTACAAAATTCATACAGCCCTAAATGGAAATAATTTATAATTTCTTCATCAGCCACGAAGCTGTAAATAGGTGACAGAACATTATAGCTGGGTAAAGGCTGCTTACCTAGAAAGCACCCCTCATTCTTACTCCGCTCATACTGATCCTCAAAAATAAGTTGTTTGATTTTAGAGGCTATTCCCACTCCAGCTGCTACAGGTTAGTGTCTCTGAGCCCCTTCAGATAGTGCCCCACAGATGGCATTTTTGAGCAGCTGTAAACTTTTGGATTTCGTGCTCCCCTCCCCTTCTGTACTCCTTCACACAAGGAAAGAAAATGTAAATATTTCCCTCAAGGTTTCTAACAAATAACAGTGTCACGTTTTATCCAAATAAAAGAAACCATGGTTTGACATCCTGGTTCATTAACTAATTGTGGTTTGGATGTTGCAGTTTCACATATTTGGACAAAACAGGAAACTCTTCAAAATTACAATCAGATGTTCTATAGCCTCCTGAAAGCAGACAGGCACTGCGGCTCATGTACATAATGCTAAAGCCATGATTTGTGTTTTGTCTGGGCCTATACATCCAGCATTACCTAGAATCTATAGTTTTGCCCTCTGCTAGGAGCAGAAGAGCCTCTGGTGACAATTGTAAGCTTGACATACTGATCAAAATCTGAATATTAAATAGTTGTGTGCTAAAAAAATGTACCCTGCAATTTTATTCACCAATTAATGAGAAAATAAATGTATGAATTACCGTAATTTTTAAAAATACAATAAAACAACATCCCTCAAATAATTTACAACAAATTGTAGTAACAGGAAAGTATAAAAATTACAGCGGACTGATGCAACATAACCCTTTAAAATGCCTGAGCAAATAAAGAAGCTTTAACCTGGTACGGAAAATACTGCCATGTTGGTGCCAGGCTTACCTTGCTGGGAGAGCATTTTAGAGGTAGGGTGCATCTCTAAGGAAAGTACCTCTTTTTAGAACATACATAACATACCTCCTTGAAGGAAGACATGTGGGGAAAATTATAAAGGAGATAACACCATCCCAATTAAAATGGAGGAAAAGAACTTGTTCAATATAAGCAGAAATTAGGTTGCCAATTTTTTTACCAGGCCAGACCCACATATTAACGATTTGTATGCAATTTGCAGCCTCTGAACTTCCTCCATTTTGAAACTGTTCAAGGTGGACACCCTTATATTACCATATATTTCCTCACTGCCTTCTTCCTCATGCTTCAAACCTTAGCCCCACACTTTATTTTCATTTTTATTTGCGCAAAGATGCATTTTTGACACTATTTTGAAATTGGCACACCAGAGAAATATTCAAGCAGCCTTTTTTTCCTGTTCTACTGCCTGGCGTGTGTATGAATTCAGCCTGTTCCTCCTGCCAGCAGTATTACAAATCATAACTCATGCCGTCAGCCCTTGCCACACTGGAGCACATTTTCTGCTTCATTCATCACCGTCAGGGTCTTATGAACGAGGATGTGTTCAGGCAGGTCATACAGTAAAGAAACCACTGAAGTGAAGCTGCCTAGAGTCCTGGTTAATAGTTCATGATTTCTACAAGAAATTCAATTACGGGGCCAGAAGAGGGCTCAGGCTTTCCCTCAGCAATCTTCGCAGCATCCTGATGTTGTTCTTTTGAGGCACACATACAGCCTCAAAGGTCGTCCAGTCCAGTCGACTGTTGATGCCAGAAATCTGCATCTATAGCCTCCCTAATAGGTGGACATCCATTCTCTGCTTTAAAAACTTTTAAGAAGAGTCCACTGCCATCCAAGTTGAACAGTTAATGCCATCAGGAAGTTCTTCTTAATGTTTAGCTGACAGTATTTTTAAAAAACGTATTAAAACTTAATTTAACTTATCGCTTTCCTTGTAACGTGAACCCTTCGGTTTAAGGTGCTCCATCATCTATGTGAAGATGGCTATCACATTGTGTCTTCCCCAGGTGAAATACACCCAGTTCGTTCATCCTCTTCTCACAGCACCTTGTCCCCAGGCCTTTCACTGTCGTCATCACCTTCTTGTGTTCCAGTAGTTTGCTGACACACTTCTTAAACTGTGGTGACCAGAACACCATACTTCCACTGAAGTCTGACCCAAAGAAGAATAGAATAGTACTGTTTCTTTTCATGACCTGGACATGATATGTCTGTTGTTGCAACACTGCTGATGCATTAAGCCTTTTTAGCTGCTGTATTGTTCTGCTGACAAATAACTTGTAGTCTATTAAACCCTCTGCATCTTTCCTTCTAAGATTTACTGCTATAAAGCCAGGTGTTCTGTGAGAAGGACTGACGGCAAGGCTCAACCACACAGCCTGCATTCATTTGAGTACTCATGTGCAAAGTGTTTTCCTCTCACCATTTTGAGCGGCTTCAGATATACCAGGATGCACAAGTGTTGTGCTTTCTGCTCTCTGTGCTTAAGTGTCCACAACTTAACATTCGCATCTGCAACTGATGTGTGTAATGCGACTGGGACATATCAATGAATTTCTCCACACAATAGGCAGGGGTTAGCAACAGCATGGAAAATAGTTAGCATGCCCTGCGCAACATGTATGAGCCAGCCGTCTTTCCTGGCACAAGCTACAAAAACAAGGAGATTGCTGCCACTACACCATTTTTACTGCTCAATTCACACCAGTCTTTCCTCATGTGATCATACAAGTATGTGGCACAATTCATTAGAGTGTGAATCCTTTGTGCAATAAAGTTTCCTCTAAATCCAAAATGTGTGTGCGAGTTTGTTCTTTCTTAACTCCAGGGCACTCCGCAGCACACGTACTGCTTCCATGCCCAGCTGTTTCACACATGTACAACGCTCACTCAGCTGCTTACACAGCATTAACATATGATACCCTTTTCCCACAGAAAGAAAAGGCTAAGCCAAATCGGTTATATCATCTACCACAAGTTGAACAAAATGAACTAACAGTTATATATCCTTTCGCTGCATTGATTCCAGTGGGTTTTTTTAACTATCAAAACCTTTGCAAAATATTTAGGATGAACACATTCTCAAACTTGAGCTCTATCCTGAAAAGAAACACAGACTGTGTGCCTTATGTTTTGCCAGTCTATGATCTTCTTCATTTCTAAAGGCAATGGAACCATGGAATAGTAACAAGGCCAACAACTGGGAATAGTTTTCCTCACTTGGCTGCCATATTCTTGCAAACACCGTCTGGAAAACTTTTGGGAGCAATCAGGGAACCAGAAGACAGCTGTCAGCTCACAGTGAGAAGTCTGCCTTGCATAATATCATTTTTTATTGTTGGAGAAATTGCCTGAGAAATAAACATGCCAGGTTTGCAAAAATTAGAAAGTATTTTTAGGTCTGATATGAAACTGAAAATGGATCACTTTTTCAGTAGAAGAGATAAGCTTCTCTCTCTCATACTGAAATCAGTGGTGCTACAAAAGTGCATTGCATGGTGATAATAATAATCTGCTTAGCATTCTGCAGTATGATCCTCACCTTGTTTACTCAGAAATAAACCCTACCAAGTTCAAATGGGGCTTTCTCCCTGGTAAGCTTGTTTAGGATTGAAGCCCTTTTTGCAGAATGCTGTATAAGCTTGGGTTTGCTCTCACAACATAAAAAAAAGTAGTATAAACACTGACAACTGGGAAACACAGGCCTGCGAGCGCTTCAGTTGAAGAACAGCCTTTACCAAAGGTGTCATGGGCTTTGAAGACACTCAAAGAAGAAGAAGAGGAGTTTGGATTTGATATCCCGCTTTATCACTACCCGAAGGAGTCTCAAAGTGGCTAACATTCTCCTTTCCCTTCCTCCCCCACAACAAACACTCTGTGAGATGAGTGAGGCTGAGAGACTTCAGAGAAGTGTGACTAGCCCAAGGTCACCCAGCAGCTGCATGTGGAGGAGCGGAGACACGAACCCGGTTCCCCAGATTATGAGACTACCGCTCTTAACCACTACACCACACTGGCTCTCTCAAACTCAGGACACAAGGGAGAAACGTGCTAAGAAGAAGGCAAGCTTGTCAAATCCACACTGTGATCAACTCCCGCCCGGAAACCAATGTCCCCACTGTGGAAGGACATGTGAATCCACAGCCTCCACAGTCACTTATGGACTCACTGTTAAAACCATGTTTATGGAAGACAATCTTACTCGGCTACGAGTGATTGCCGAAGAAGAAGAAGAAGAAGAAGAAGAAGAAGAAGAAGAAGAAGAAGAAGAAGCTAGGCAAGTCACAATGGCTGCAATCCCTGTACATATTTATCTGGGAATGCACCCCATTGATCTAAATGTATTTTATGTTATCATTTTGTGTTTTTATGTTGTGAACTACCCTGTGATCTTCAGATGAAGAGCAGTATACAAATTTAATTAATAATAATAATAATAATAATAATAATAATAATGGGATTTACTGTTGAACAGACATGTATAGGATTGTGTTGTATAATTCTGAGGACTGAGACTGATATGCAGTAATGTCAATAGCCACATAATGAGCCACACAAAGGTTGATTTTAATCCAAAGGCCAAAGCTAAGTTCTTCCCTCAACCTTCCCTCAGTGCCTTTGTTTTATTGCCTATGGCAATATAATTATAGGAGAAGCCAGGAAACAAGCCACAAAGTTAGCTCTGAAGGGCCTCCTCCTGATCTCATGCTTCATGGAAGAGGGTCACTGAATTATTTATGATTTGCAAAGCACCTTTAATTTTCAGCCTTCCACCTGTGCATGTATCTTACCTGTCCAATAATCTCTAAATGACTCACTGCTAGATATCCAACATTTCCAACAATGGTGGTACAGTATTAAAAGATACAGCTCCTGAGAACAAGAAATTTAATTTCAAGAAGAATGCCTGCACTGGGCTTATCAAAATGAAATGTGTTTTAAAAAAATACTGTGAGGTAATACATACACAGAGGACCATCCCTACCATTTGTTATGGCTGCCTCAGGCAGCAGAGGCTGAGGGAAAGGAAACAATGGTGAGGTGTTAGAGGACAGAGAGGAATGTGCCATGGGGTGGTTTGCCTTGCCCAAAGCTTGCCTGCTGCTCACCAACACAAGGGAGGACACTGGCCTTTAGTAAGTAAGTAAGTAAGTAAGTAAGTAAGTAAGTAAGTAAATTTTTATTTATACCCCACCTTCTCCAGCCAAGATGGGCTCAGGGTGGCTAACATCAAATATAAAATACATTAAAACACAATTGAACAATTGATTAAAATACAGCTTAAAAATTAGAATCAGGATAAAATTAAATGATTGCCCACGAATTACAACCATAGGGGTCAGGAACCTCAAGCATTCATCAGGGCCAGCTATCCATGTTGGTCCCACATGAGCCAATAAAAGGGCCAAAGAGGTAACTTACAGGGTCCCATAGAGGGGGGTCAAACTGGCCCCGGACCGAAGGCCAGGCGGAACAACTCCATCTTGCAGGCCCTGCAGAAAGATGTCAAGTAATAATAAAGTTGCCAGGCCGGTCAGCTTCTGTATATGAAATTGAGGTGTGAGGCTTGTTTTTTGCCTCAGGCAGTAAAACATCTTGGGCCAGTCCTGCACGCACAACTATAACCATTTTCTTTTTATTTAAATAATAAATAGCAAAATATTCTTACTAGCAAAAATTAGGCTGAAAATTGTGATGCTTTTCATTTCAGCTTCCCCACTTCACCAGCAAACAGGAACAAGGTAAGTACTCTTCAAAATGGAGAATGAAGACTCTCCTCACATTTCTAATCACCATTGCTCTTTGCTGAGGCCCTTCCACTGATTAAAGATGTTTAGTTCGTTAATCATATTCCTTTTAACTGATTTAATCAAAGAGTAAGTACATTTAAAGAGATGTTCAAAATGCTTCAAATAATAAAACAAAAATGCTCTTCCGTCTCAGGGCCAAAGTTGACAAGAGCAGACCCTGTTGTCTGACAAGCATGACAAGCAGCCAGTCTTCCTTCCAACACTGAAGCAGTAGAGGTGGGTGGGATCATCCAAGAAGTTGCTAGGAAGGAGAGGAATGCTTGGCATCTGGGTGGCGAAGGGTTCTGAAATGCCTCAGACACACAGGGCCAAATCAGCAGTTCCATACAACCCTCACCCACCTGTCTAGCTTCCAAACAGAAAAAAGCAAGAGGGGAAGAGTTGACACGGCTGTCTCAAGGCTCTCTATGCATCTTTGTGCAGCAACACTCAACAGTGCACACTCCTGCCATCACTGTCCACCTTCAGGAAGACGTGGATACTATCCGATGTGGGAGAAGCCAAAGTGGTGTCCTTCAGATGTGGTTGGGCTGCAACTCCCATCATTCTTGGCCATTCACTTGTCCACCTGGGCTGATGGGAGTTGGGAATCCAGCAGTGTCTGAGAGGCACCACGTTGACTGCATCTGACCTGATGGAATAGGTGCAGCTTCTTCTGTAGTTCTGCTGCAGAGATGGGGGTGGGGGAAAACACCCCACAAGCTTCTGCCAGCACACAGCTTTTCTAGGTTTCCCAGGATTGGCCACATTAAAACCAGGCTGTTGTGCCATGTTCCACTTTAAATTATATACTTTATATTGAAAGATGTTTAAGTCTTGTTGCTTGGGGTTTTTTTTTTAATCACACATTTTTACAAACGGCACCTAAAACCAAGCCCACTGATGTACACCTCACTTTTCAACAATAAAATTAACACCCATCATATCCTAACCTGAAAACTCTCATATTAGCATTTAGAATTGTACAATGTAGTAGCGTATTTGTAGCTAATGTACTAATATTTGATTCAGCTGTTCTACCTTCTCCCACTCTGTAACACAAAGTGAAGATCTTCATACTTCTTCTCTGTCAGAAATTAAAGCAGAATCCCCTCTTCTCCCACTTCCCCGAACAGCTGAAAGAAAAAGAGCTTCGCCTCCTTAGACAATCTCTCGTCAATTTTTAACGTCGTTCTGCTCTCTTATCGATTGCATTTCCCCCCTTGTCTGCCCTCTGGGCTTTTCAGAAAGAGGCGTCCCACTCTGTTTTTGTGTGATTTGCATAGACTGTTTTACTTCCTGGTACAGACGAAGCCTGTTCAGCAACTTACCTGGCAGAGGAAGGCAGAGGAAAACAGAGAGAGAAAAGGGAGGGGAAGAGAAGAAGTCCTAAGAGAAGAAGGACCCTAGCAAGGCTAGGGTGGTCCTCTCTGCCTCCCTAGTCATCTTCTGGGGTCTAAGGTAAGTTCTCAAAGGTCCTTCCACCCCACTTCCTTATATATTTCTCACTAGCTGCTGACCCACTTTCTCTCATGTGGTTCTTCTTCTCTGTCTGGGTGTGCTCTTCTTGGTTGCCAATTCTCTCCAGTAGCAAAGGGTCTGTGCTTAAGAGCTTTGGTGACCACTTTGCAGGTAGTTATATCCGATTATCAGTGGGGAAAACAAAAATTTTGAAAACACAGAAAGTTTGCTTCTGTTGTCCTGTACATCTGCAGTACTGTCGTGGGGAAATGTCAGGCCTTGCTACAGCAGATCCTCACAGGTTGAGAGACCATGGCTGCGATTCTTCTGCTCCTCCGTATATGCAATGCAAAATGAGCTTACTTAAACATATGGGTGTGAGAAGTGTCGACCTCTGTATGGCTTCCAATTTGTAATGGATTTGGTATTTTCAAAAGGTGTGTTTTTACGGTGCTCACAAGTGATTGCTACTAGTTAAATGGTTAAGCAAATTAGTAATGTTAGTGGATTTAGTTGTCAGAGATTAATAAATAATACAAGATAACAAATAGAAATACATTAATAAACAACACACACTTTTTATGGGAGAGGGACATTGTCACAGACCTATAGCTGAAGAAGGTTGTCGCTAGGGTTCCATGCCTTAGATTGCTAAATGTTACTATGAAATATGCAGAACTGAGTGCTGTTGAAAGCAGAATAGTGAGATTGATAAATAGTTCTTTTGGACATGCGTCTTTTGTCCTGTACCCTTTTTAATTTAAGAAAAATGCTGTGACAAAAGCATATGAAGGCAAGTGTAATTCTCTTATTCCCTCTGCCCCCCCTCTCTCTCTCTCACACACACACACACATATATATATATTCAATAGTCTGCTTCATCTCTTTTCTTCACATGCCTGAATCCTAGCTATGGGCCTGTCTTAAACAGCATGAAACTGAAGGCCTTTGAAGTGGGAGGAATTTACCTAGTACGCCATTCTTCACTGTGCATTCTTTCTCTTCCTGTCAGAAAAGGTTTAATCAAAAGCAGGCTGGTTTAGCGAGGCCTGTTCTTTGGAAATCTTGTAGGCCGGCACAAGTCTTTAAGCAGGAAACTACACAGATTTCAAAAAATCTATGTGAAGAATTGTACTAAGCAGTGTGAATTTGGAACTGAGCATGAGAGTAAGATGTGATCTTTCTTAAATGCTGAATCTTATTATGTTGTGCATTTCAGCCATCAATATGAACTCATCCATGATAAATTATTAGCTAGTTATTAGCATCTGCTTCTCTTACTACTCATCTACCACATCTTGGAAGCCTGAATGACTGTTATCCATTGGCACAGTCATTTAGTTATCAACATTTCTGTGCCTCTTTCTTTTAGCTAAGGCGAAACTGCTCCCGTGCTTCTAGTGTTTCCTAGTCCTTCAACCATGTTGACAGGCAAAATGTAAGACCTCCTCTCTGTCTGGGCCTTTTGCAACTCAGATTTAGAACAGCCTACTCACAAGAGCTTGAGTTTTCTGCCAAATCTCTCACTGAAGACCTCCAGAGCAATTTGCAGAAGGAATTTGTGTTGCATAATGTAGTTTTGACGAGGAAGGGAGAGAAAACATAAGAGTTAATAGATCCTAAATTTTGTTAATGCAGGCAATTTTGAGCTAGACTGTTCAAGAGTGTAAGTCAGTATAATGCAAAAACCTATGTTCCCATGCTTTCAAGTATCTGTGCATATGCACGCCTTGAACAGATGATCAGTGCTATAAGTTTTCATAGCAGTGTGCAGTGTGTAACTATGACCGGGGAGACCCTGGGTCAAATCCCCACTTAGCCATGGAAAGCTCACTGGAGAACTTTGGGCCAGTCATGCTCTCTCAACTTAGTCTACCTCACAGGGTTGTTGTGAGGATAAAACAGGGAAGGGAAAGGACTGTGTATGCCACCTTGAGCTCCTTGAAGGAAAGGTGAGGTAGAAATGTCACAATAAATTAAATAAACCATAGAACCATAGAATTGCAGAGTTAGAAGGGACCACAAGGGTCATCTAGCCCAACCCCTTGCAGTGCAGGATACATTTGCCTAAAGTGTCCTCAAACCCACGACCCTGAGGTTAAGAGTCTTTTTTTTTTTTAACATTGGCACTGCAGCACTATTATTACTTCCCTGCCACGCTGATATATTCATTGTATATTCAGATGACTTGGGAAGTGGAGGGTTGAAGACCGTATTATAGACAGAGATGAGAACTGTTCAAACCAAGATTGAATTACTTTTGCCCCAATCCTTTGGAAACAAAAGTCAGAATGAACTTTCCTCAAGCTGAGGATACAGTATTAAAATGTTCTCCTGGGTCTTTTTTATTCTCTTCCAACATCTCTGTAGTTACAATAAAATATCATTGTGACCATGAAGCAAAAAAGGAAACAAAAAACATTCATTTTAAAAATAAATTGCAGAGTGACTGTCTAGTTGCAGTGTCCATTTGATCTCACTTTCTGCTACTAATGGGTGCTTTTTTCTTTCCATGTATTTTTTGGTTTTGCAGTCCTTTGGGAAAGGATGAGATTCAGCCTGATATTTTAGAGGTTAAAGAAAGAAGAGGGGGGACAGGATTGTTCTCTGACCTAGTCAGCAGATTTCCTATTGTATTTCATTTAGGAGTAGATTTTCATCATGCCTGTTTATGTTCCTCCAGAGAGAAATACATTTTTAAGTGATTAATTCTGATGATGTGGAGGTTACTACAGTTTAAGTCCACAGGACTCTAGTTATGTACAGGCAGTTTTCAGTGGTTTCTCCTCAGCAGAAACTGAAGAAGTTAAATTGGATTTGTTTCAGTTTTAATATTGAACTTTTCCCTTTATGCAACTGCAAAATGAGTGAGGCTTGAAGGAACACATCAAATCAACTCTACTGGAACACATTATTATTCTTCCAAACTTGGCAAGAAAAATTAACCATGAATAACATGTGCTTCCTCAAATTAAACGCACGGATTTTTGGACCAGAGAGCTGCACAGGTCAGAATGGAGAAACAAACACTCACTTGTTAGGATCCTAAGTCCTTTAGGTTTTCCATCTGTGGGTAATAGCAGCTTTCGGAGGGCACTGGCTTGATTTGGGGCTAAAGTGCAAAGGCAAAGGCTTGCACCCTCCCTCTCCTGCATCACCTTCCAATCCAAATCTGTCACCAACTCCATACTTGGACATTCTGTGGCAAATTTATGTAACAAAATGCATATCTCTTAACTGTAACTAAAACTTCTAAGGGGTTTAACAAAGAATATTCTCACCTCTACCTAGTTTTATGTGTTTATTGCCTCCATAAAAGAGATGCAATATGGAATTGGAAATTGCTAATTTAGGTAAGTCACAAGCTATGAAATTCAGGGTATTTTACCCATACACCCAGAGCCCAAATGGATGCTGTAAAATGAAAACTCAGGAGAGCTAAAGTAGGATGTCCTTAACAAGTATTAACTCTTGGTTCTGAAGTGTTGTACCATGGAGGACAGTGTCAAACTAAAAACATTTTGAGTAGCAGGGGGATTTATTAATATTTGTGTATCAGAGACCCTAAAAAGCATGAAAGGTTCTTTGGGAAGGTGTAATAGCTAGAATGGAACAGGGAAGAGTTGCTATTTTATAAATAAAATCATAGTGAAAAAAGACGTGGGATGTGTTGGAGACAGTCACAAACAATATATTGCATAAATGAACCTTTTATTAACCTATTATTACAAGAGCCCACTTTTAAGAAAAAAATAGACCAGAACACCAGGTTCTAAGGATCCAAACCAACACAGCATCTATGGTACAGAAGACTAGATAGGAATGCTGCCACGAGACTAAGAATCCATATTGAGTGATCAATGTGATCAAAAGTTTAGCTCTGATCCTCAGCTATGATATTTTTGTCTTCCCCTGCGCAGTTGCATCTGCAGTTGGTACATCTATCGACGGATTTCTTTAAAAATATTGAAATGGCGTCCCTAACAGGTTAGTATTTTTGCTCCACAACTATGCAGAGTTAATTTAATTCTTCAAAAGCCAGTCAACCAGTGATGATAAAATGCATCGTAATCTCTTGGCTGTCTAATCACGAATCACATCAGAGATGGGTAAACAGTGTGCTGCTTGCTGTGAAAAATTTTCCTTGAAAGAATGCCAAATGCCTTCCAACACTGGCATAAAAACACACATCTCACCTGGAGACAGGGGCAATGGGTTGGGTATGAAACAAAAAGATTGGGGGTGAGGGGCCACTCAATGTGGCTTGAGCCCAACTTAATTCTGCTTGCAGGTATCTGAGCATAGAATCATAGAATTGTAGCTGTAAGGGATCATCTAGTCCAGGGGTTAGTAAACTTTTTCAGGAGAGGGCTGGGGGGCCAGACCCATCCTCTCCCAAAAGCACACCCCCCCCCCAGAAGGACCCCCCTCTCCGGAAAGGACGCCACGGCTGCCACCTCATATTCGGCAGCGTCGTTGTCCTCTGCCTCGGCCAGGGGTCCGCAGGATGCAGAGCCTAAGCCGCTGGCCTGGGCAGTGGAGGCAGCCTCCCCGCCACCACTGCTTCCTCCCACTTGGCTCTTGGCCATACGTGGCCGCCTCAGTGGGAAGGAAGGGGCATCATCCAGAGGCACCTGCAGCTTCAGATTGGCTGCAGAAGCTGCGCCAGCGTCACAGAAGTCAGTCCCTGCGCGGCGAGGCTTCCGTGCCAGGCCAGTTTAGCACAAGGACTGACCGAGCGGGTGGCAAGGTTCGCAGGCCAGATTAAACCACACCCGGCCACCAGGCCTTAGTTTGCTAACCCCTGATCTAATTCAACTCCCTGCAATGCAGGAATATCTAGCTGTCCCATATGGTCTCCTGGTATGCCCCATGGAAGACCTTACGGTCTGCAAATAATAGCATATTGGAGGTCCTGGGCTTCAAGGAGATTAGACTGGCCTCAACGAGGCCAAGGCCTTTTCAGCTGTGGCCCCAGCCTGGTGGAATGCTCTATCACAAGAGACCAGGGCCCTACAGGATCTGACATCTTTCCGCAGGGCCTGTAAGACGGAGCTGTTCTGCCAGGCCTTTGGCCAGGATCCAGTCTGACTCCCCCTTTCTCCTTATAAGAACTTGCATGAAAGTGGCCCCCCAACTTTTCTCACAGGCTCATACAAGATCAGTATAAACAGTTAGGCCTGGTGAGCATTTAAGGTCCACATCCCTAATTTGCAGGTTGCCATCGTATTGGATTTCACTTTGATTCTGATTTGATTTAGGATGTATTTTAATTGTTTGTTTTTATAGTAATACGTTATATATTTGATGTTAGCCGCTCTGAGCCCGGTTTTGGCCAGGGAGGGCAGGGTATAAATAAATTTAGTAGTACTAGTAGTAGTAGTAGTAGTAGTAGTAGTATGGGGATTGAACCTGCAACCTTGACATTGTCAGCACCATGTTCTAACCAACTGAGCTATCCAAGTTGTTCACAAGATCAAACATCTTTGCTTGTATTTTATGCATAACAAATCAATAGACACCTTATACTGTATTTCTTTTCTATTTTTAGGTGCTGCGATGGGTCGAAGTATACCAGTTGAACATGATGAAACTGGAGATTGGTCGCCATTTCCAGAGCATTCACTGGAAGAGGCTTTGGACCCTTCTGGTGAAAATATAGAGAACTTGGTGCCCATAGGATCTTATCCATCTCAAATGGCTTCTCATTCATTGACTAGGCAATCATGTTTCTGCAAGCACCTTAATCGTGTGGATTATAATAATGCTGATCTGGAAGCGTCTAACCACAATCACCTGCAACGATGCCAGGATTCTAGAAGGGAGATACCTCCTGGTCCATTCACTGAATCAACAGCTTCATCAGAACTTCATATTTTATCCATAAACAAAAGGAACCAGCTGCTGAGGTCTAGGCCTTCAGCTGATTCTCCTGACACTGGACACAATTCTAGTGGTCTGCAACAAAGCTCATCTGACATTTACCAAAATTCATCTGGTGAAAGTCAGGAGAATGCAAATCTAAACCAAACTCAATGTAATAGACCACCAATAGACCTACGAACAGAAGATGCAGGATATGATTCTCAGCCTCTGGATCTTATGGGCATCAGGCAGCTAGAACCTCCATTGCCACTTACTTCCGTGTTTAACCTCCAAGACCTTCCAAGGCCTCTGATGTCCAGAGAGTTACCACAGATGGACCCTCAGCCATATCCTGTGTTCCCACAACTGGCCCATCCTTCCCCACAATCTCAGTGGCATCCTAGATACTACATTCCTGGGGATTTACATTGCCAGAATCCATGTAAGTTAACTGGTCAGGTATTCAGAATACTTTTTTTCCTAAGTAGCTTAGAGAATTTTGCACAGTTTTTCCAACTATATTTAATCATAAGAAACGTGTGCTTCTGGCTTCTAGCATTTCTTGCCATCCACTTTTATGTTTGCAGTTCTTAGCTATACCAGTGGCCTCATAAAGGCTGGGGATTCCATTCAACAAATCAGCTGCGCAGTTCAGATGTTTACACTTCTGAACGAGAAATCTCTGCTAATCTAATCCTCACATTTTGTGATCTGGCACTTGCTTTTCTCTACTATAACTTCCTGTCCTGATAATATTATATTTCCCTTTTTCATTCTTTAATCACTTCCATCATTTTTCTCCTTCCTTTCTGCCAGAATTTGAAGATTCAATAGTTTTCTCTCCTATTATCAACTTGCTAAAACTAGACTAAGAGTATGCATCAACTCTGTATGTACCCAAAATTACAAGGCAAATCAGGGTGATTTCTGATTGCACCATTAAATGCCTTCTCCTATGGAGAGATCTCTAACATATCCCCAAAAATCTGTGGTGGTAGGTGTCTACCCTCCACCACCACTGACCCTTGAAGTAACAAGGGCCTTACTCGGGGTGACATTTCCTCCACCAACCCAGTCCTTCCTGGCAATTAATGCTAACTTTCCACCCCTCCTTCCCCTGAGCAAATCAGTGGAGACATTTCTTTCCCTCAACACCCCTGCCTTCTCTCAGTTCCCAGGTTCATGCTGTACTTTAGAAATTGTAATGTCTGTGTTTAGGGGAGGAAACGTGAAAAGTGCCCTGCTCCTGCATTAAAACCCCTATGGGTATCTGCCTACAGTTTATCAGGCTCCACACTCTGGAGGGGCTGCAAGTTTCATTCACTTCTGTGAAAAGTTATAGCTGTTTTTAGATTCCCCATTATAGTGAATTTACTCACCTCACTGTTCCTCATCTTCCCTGGGGGTCTTATGGCTTTTGTAGCCATCTGCCAGTGTTGTTACCTGACAGATATTTGGATGCCATGTCCTCTTTCATGTCATCCCTGCATTCTGGCACCCTGATGCTTCCAACTAGAAGCAATCCCACCACGTGCCCATACTGTGCCACGTTCTTGCGCAAAGCTGCACTAGGTTACAGACGCTTCAGGTTACAGACTCCGCTAACCCTGAAATAGTACCTCGGGTTAAGAGCTTTACTTCAGGATGAGAACAGAAATTGTGTGGCGGCGCGGCAGCAGTGGGAGGCCCCATTAGCTAAAGTGGTACTTCGGGTTAAGAACAGTTTCAGGTTAAGAATGGACCTCTGGAACGAATTGATTTCTTAACCCGAGGTACCACTGTATTCGAAAAGATATAAGTGATAATTAGGAGGATAGCTGAAAATGCACAGGAATCCCCAGGCCTGGGACAGTCTGGTTCATCATGCCTTTCCATGGAAGTGTTCAAAGTTTGAGCCACTATCACATCAGATTTGATCACCCCACTTTCCATGCTAAGAAGGGAAACCTAGAACATAAAGACAAAAATTACTTGCTAAATGGACCCAGACTACACAGCCCCTTCATTTCTCATCCTGTTAAATATATACTAGTTTAACAGTGCTACTTGAACAACACTTTCTTTAAAACATGAGCCATTATGTAATTTGAGACATATTGCAAGAGCCTCCGCCCACCCAACAAAAACCCCAAACCAACATACTTGTTCAGAGCTGGAGGCAGTATTTTGCTTACTAACTTCCTATCTTCTACGAGGCATAAAATGGCTTCCTGACAGCTTTTCACATTTCCAATGATTACTGGGCAATCATCGCTCACAATAGGGTTTTGTACTTAATGTGTTCTAATGTGCACCTTCTAGACAGAAACAATCTAGTGTGCTGTGCTCCCAGGCAGCCATCTAGCCAGGGCATCTGCTCTCTCATATTCATAATAGACTCAGCACTGCATTTCAGCTGCATTCTCTCAATGATAATGCCTTCTGAAATGAATGTTACTTTTGCAAGGGAGTTCCTAGTATTCAAATCACAGGTATGTGATTGCTGGAGGTGAAACCAGCTCATATTCCCATGGAAGGAAGGGCAAGATAAATTGCTGGAGCTGGAGCATTCCTAGTTCTTGCATTTCCGTCACGAGTCTTGTAGCTTTTTGAGTTTATGATCACACCAAAGTGAAGCACTTTGAGACTTTGTTCATTTCAATGAGTTAACATGGCGTCTAAGGCCGTAATCCTCCCCACACTGATCTACAAGTAAGCCTCATTTATTTATTCGTTTATTTCCAACATTTGTTTCCCACTTTTCTATAACTCATAATCAGACTGGATTATAGTAATCAGTCAAAAAATCAAGTGCTTCCTTTGCTGTCAATATGCAAAGGGTTGCCCTGTTCCTCTATCCTATCCATTAGTTTGCTGAAAGAGTGCTTAATTTGGCCAGGTGTTTTCTTAAAATCTAAAACCGTAAGACAACCATGAAAAATACAAAACACAATCTATCTACAACTAACCAATTTTAAGACTATTGATTTCAGTGGGACAGTGAAGCACATACTTAAATCCCTAGTAGAAATGCTTGACTTTGGCTGAATTGTGCCCAAGGTTTTCAAGGAGAGAAAACTGATTGCACTGTGAACTTAAACAAAAACAACCCTCCAGTATTGATGCTCATAATTTTATTTCACACCATTTTAGTCTGTTCACAACACTGGCAATTTTCTTAATTGTCAAGATTCTCAATTCCAAATCTGCCATATCTTCCAGAGTGAGGCAACATACTGCTAACCTTTTCTGAAAGTAAAAAAGTGGATCATTCCCATTAGGTATACTGTGAACCTATTCCCATCACTCAACTAGTGAAGCGAACTTTACGGCCTGCCACTACGTCGCGGGCATCACCTTCAGCAAATTGGAAGTTCTGCTTAAAGTGACAGAGACCATTTTCTAGTACACAATTTCATGCTTAAGCCTATCGATTCTAGTTGGTGCAATGTGCTAAACTTGTAGTTTGATCATATTCATTAACTGTTTTGTTAAATTCTGTTGTTCAAAGGTGACTTAACTATGCAGTGGCTCAAATTTTCCTTTTCTACTCTTAGATGGGCAAACACGCTACCAACACTTCGCACATCCACCTCAACCACGGCTTCCTGTTCCTGGCCCTTGTGTAAGAGCCATCCATCCTGGCCGGCAAATAATCCCAAATTATTCCAGTCCTCCTTCTCCTCAATGTAATGAAGAAAGGCTCCCTGAGAGAGAGAGCTCTTCTGGAGAATTTAAAAGATTGTAGTAAGTTTGTCCTGAGATTCACTGGGAAATTGCAGCAGCAAGAAGCTGGCGGAAGCAAGACAGAGGCTGTCTTGACTCTGGCAGTGGTGCTATTGGTATGCATAAGGTGTTGTTTTAACTGTGGCAGCTAAAGTAGGTCTAAACAGCCTTCCCCAATCAGGTGCCTTTCCAACATTTTGGACTACAGCTCCCATAATCCCTGATCACTGACTGTGCTGGACCTGGTATAAAGGCCTGGGTGATTCACAGTACCAGACTGCTTTTATATCACACAGAGAGAGTTTTTCAGAATGCCGAGTACGTTTATCTCTTTTTTGCTACATTTATAACCCAGTTTTTGGCCAATACACAGCAGGAACTTTGCAATTTAAGGTATTAGAACAAGCAAAATTAAAAGCTAAAATAATGAATTCTTTTAGACCTCTGGTGGTCTCTTCAGGGGCTAGTGGCACATGCTCCCTGCCCTGGGCTTCTTGTGGGGCTTGTGGATCTTTAAGCAGCCTCTGGAAAGATGCTGGAAGGCCTCCTAGAGAGATTGTCTTAGGCTATATGTGATCTCTTCAGGAGCTGACAGCATGAGATCAGTCATGCATTGAGCCACCTTTTTATTGCTAAAGTGACTTTTTCATAAAAGGAAAATTTTCTCATTAAAAACAGGCCTCGCACATGTGCTGTTAGAATCAGCAGCTTTTAACATTTTATAATGACTCTTCATGTTTTTCCTAGTGGCCAGTTTCAGAACCAACTACTGCATGGTGGAGCATCATCCAAGGCTTATGGCGCTCATGAGGACATCTATAGGTGCCCTTCTGATTCCATGGCTCAGCCTAATGGCCCACCATGCCCAGCTGCCATCCCAAGGCCTCCAAGTAATTTTGCAGTCAGGGGAACACTGAGGACAAGTAATTTGCCAGAAGAGCTGCGTAAGTGTCCCCCCCCCCCCGCGCCATGTTTGGAAAATTGTGTATAAAGCCATAGCATTGGTTAGTGAAGAAAGTGGATGGTCCAGTCCTAGCAGAATCATGCATACATAGAACCACACTCTCCTGCTGATCACAGCAACTTCTAGTGCTGCCTCAGCCTAACAGCAGATAACACCAGGGCATGGCCTTTTAAAATTGGTATCTTCTAGTTGTCCTGGAAGTGGATCCTTTTCACCAGAAGCCCAGCTATAACCTTAAAGGGCCTGAAACTATTCCAGGTGGAGACTGCCAGGATACAACTCTGCTAGGCCTGAGGTTCTTGCTACTCCCCATGTCCTTGATTTAACCACATCCACATTTTGGGGTTCAAAGTAGCATGCAGTTCAAAGTGTAAAGCAGGCACCATGCAATTAATCTGGAGAACAGACAGCTAGAAGGATTAGGAGGAAGTGACATTTTCATGGCTTATAACAGTCGTATTTATTAACTTTCAATTTTTTAACGTTAGGGTCCAGGAATCATTAGGTGGTTGGAGAAGGAGCATTTTCCATTGAAAGTGTCATATACTCTGAGGGTTTCTGCTTGTCAGAGCAGGGACATGGGACAAATTAAAGGTATTCTAGAGGTCTCTAATGGAGATGCTTAGCATGATCACAAGACATTGAGCCAGTTCAGCTCCATTGTACAAACAATAATCAACCCAGTCAGATGGGTGGAGTATAAGTAATAAATTATTATGACTATTATCTAAACCAAACAAGATAGAGCTTATTGTCTGCTCTGTGCTAGTATAACAAAGAAAAGGCAAGCGCTTTTTTTCTAGTACTTTGAACAATACTTTGATCATCTCTCTTAGGTAAAGTCTTCATAACCTACTCTGTGGACACAGCTGAGGAGGTCATGAAATTTGTGAACTTTTTGTTTGTAAATGGATTTCAGACAGCTGTAAGTACTCTATTCTGGAAGGGTGTTTCCCTTTGCTGGAATTCAATCAAGAATGTATGAAATCGGTTGTCTATATCTTTAAAGCTTCGTCTTCCTTTTTAATGTTCCTGCCTGCACTGATGAATCTTGTATGCAGGGGCATGTACTCAAACCCTAAATATATGAATAAGGGGGGAAGAGGCTTAAGTGGTGTATTTGAAATTCCAACACAAAGTTTATGTAATACACTAAGTGGAGTAAGGTTGTACTGACAATCCTTTGGAACATTGAAACTGTTTCTACATCACCTGTACAACACAAGCTTATGCAGTTTTGCTTGGAAGCAAGTCACACTGTGTTCAATAGGGCTTCAGGGCAAGTGTGGATAGGGTTGTATTTTCCCTCAAGGTCACTGAAGGAGTTCAAGGTTAAACAGGGGTCTAAACTTTGCATCACAGCCGAAACCCCAGGCAGTGAACTTTCTTGGAATACAAGAATCCTACACAACAGCACAGGGGACAAGATGGAATGACCTCACAAACTCTGAATAATGCTTCTTTTTTCTAGAGGGGGAAAGGTGTGATTCTTTGCCACTTTTGACAAACTTGGGTTCAATCTTGCAGAATACTAGGCAAGATGATATGGAGCCATGGCTCAGTGTTGCTAAAGACCATGGGGGGGAAGGCAGATGGTGGAAATTGAAACAAAGGATTGGATGGAATCAGAGGAGGACAGTACAGAGTCAATAATGCAGTAGTACAGAAGAACATTTTTTGAAGCAGGAGGAGGAGCAGGAGGGCCAGAACAAAACCATTAAAATACACTGAAAGTGTATACGGTTTTTGCAGAATACACCTGCTGTCAAAGACCCATCTGGAGTCTCAGGTGACAGAAGGGGGAAATAATTAGCTGAGGTCCCTGGAGATTCCTTGTCAGCTGTGATATTGCTAGCAGAAACTTACCAAGCTGCAGAAATGCCCTGGCTCTTTGTGAATAGAGAGCCTTGTTAGACTATGTACACTTGCACTTCAACTTTTGAACTGGGAAACTACACATTGAGGGTAGAACCATATTATGCCTTCAAAGCACATCCAATAAATATTTAAAGAGCATGCTTCCCCCAAAGCATCCTGGAAACTGTAGTTTAAGGTTGCAGGGAATCGTAGCTTTGTGAAGAATAAACTAAACTTCCCAGGATTCTTTGAGGGAAGTCATATGCCTTCAATATGCATTTGAGATACTTTGTGAATCTTCTTTGTATTGATGGAAATATTTGCCTCTGCACACAGAGCTGAAGAAATGTTAATATTTTCCCGTTCTTATAGATTGATATATTTGAGGACACAGTTCGAGGTATTGACATTATCAAGTGGATGGAACGCTACCTGAGTGATGTAAGTATGGGGGGGGGGAGGTGGTTCTTGTGCAAGCATTTTCCACAAGCAGCTCAAAGACAGTTTGGGGCATAGGCAGCTCAACGGCAGTCCTTAAGGAATTAGTCCTTAAGACAATACTGGTAAGAAACCACGGACTGAAACAGAAGCATCTCCTGCCCCCCTTGTGACTTAATTATTCATGTTGTTCCTACCCTTGCCTCCCCACCCATTCTGTCTAATTTAAAATGTGAGCCTTCTGAGATAGGAGAACTTGGCTTTCATAGATCTGTAAAATGCCTGTGTTAGCCACATATTTATTTGTTTAGGTTTTTAAATGTTGCATGCAGAAGCAAAAACATTTGTGTTTTTAGCTTATAAATGCATAACAAAATAAAATAAACACATCAGGCCTTTTCAAGCATTCCAAACAAATGCGTGGGGAAGGAGGGGGGCTTATGCCAGCCCTGCCCCAACATCCTTGTGGGTGCACTTTCTATGTCCATTGCACACCCCACCCCAATCTTCTCAGGAAACACTTTCTATTTCCAGATTTCCTCATGATAGGGAGCCCATGCATTTTGGAACCCTGTTTGACATAGAGGCTTTGCATAGAAGATACTGCTAAGTATTTTAGGATCACAAACGAAAGAGCACAATCCTAAGCATATCTGCTCAGAGGTTAAGTTCTACTGAATTTAGGGAGGCTTCTCAGCGCCTAGGACTTGCCGATCGAAAGGTCGGCGGTTCGAATCCCTGCGGCGGGGTGCGCTCCCGCTGCTCGGTCCCAGCGCCTGCCAACCTAGCAGTTCGAAAGCACCTCCAGGTGCAAGTAGATAAATAGGGACCGCTTACCAGCGGGAAGGTAAACGGCGTTTCCGTGTGCGGCTCTGGCTCGCCAGATGCAGCTTTGTCACGCTGGCCACGTGACCCGGAAGTGTCTCCGGACAGCGCTGGCCCCTGGCCTCTTGAGTGAGATGGGCGCACAACCCCAGAGTCTGTCAAGACTGGCCCGTACGGGCAGGGGTACCTTTACCTTTTACTCCTGGCAAAATGGGGTTTAGGCTTGCAGTCTAAAGCATTTGGGGAAGGAGGACCTACATAAGATTAAAATAACTGTTGACAAGCTGTGTGCATTCCACAACGACATTGTGTTAGTGCTAAGTGTACAGCTGAAGGCAGAATTGTGCCTTTGCTTTAATTATTTAAAAATAAACAAGTTCTTTCCAGGGGCCCCAAATCGTGAAAACGGGCTCAAAAATGATTCAGCAAGGTGAATTGGCTGCTCATGGGTGGGTGGGTGGGTGTGTATGTGTGTATGAACAAAATTCAGTTAAAATCCTCATTATACCTCTTCAAATGAAAAGTAAAACTTAATCAAGACACAATCTGAAGCTGGTGGGGCACAGCTGCTACGCTAGCTTCCCAGCAGTGAGCCACTACTGCTTACCTGGACGGGGAGGTGGCAGAAATGACAGCATGGCGACTCACCTGCCAAGAAGCTGGTGTTGTGTCTCTGTCCCACCTGGCAAACTGCTTCTGGACACAGCAATTAAAGCAGAGACTGAAAAAGCTCTTACGGGTTCTTTTTAAAAATCACCAGTGATGAGGGTGGGCATATTAACTTCCTGTAGAAGGGCATTCTGTAAATATGGGAACCTCACTGAAAAGGCCATGTCCTTAGTTGCTGTTCATCTTCTTAGTGGACCAGGCAGTAGGGCCTATGGGGCTGATCTTCATGCTCAGGCAGGCTCATTGTCAGGAGCTGGAGTCTGGTGCAGGTCAGCAATAAAACAATAAAGCACCTGATGTCAGTGAAGTTAACTATTTATTCAAAAAATAAAACAGCTCAGTCCTAGTGATCCAGGCAACTCTTCCGAGTAGGTCTTGCCTCAACGGGGCATTTGTGAGGACTGAAGGTCCCTGCCTTCCCTCTGCTCTCTAAGGCTCCTCCCCCGGTTCCTTCCCCAGCAGCCTAAGGCTCCTTCATCTTGTCTCTCATTGCTCTACTGTCTTCATTCCTCTGTGTGTTCTGAGAGAGCAGGAGGTGGGAAGCTGGTCACAGCAGGAGGGGGAGAGTTCCTGGATTCTTATGCAGCCTGCCTCGTTTCTGTCTCCTGGTCCCCATCCTCTCCAGCCTCTGCTTCCAGCTGAGTCTGGACTGCCTGCTGCCCCAGCCTCTTCCTGCTCACTAAAGCCTGTTGCCTCTTCAGCTTCCGACACCTCCTCCTCCCAGTGTGCTCCCTCTTTTTCCTCTGACCACATATTGTTGTCCCACCACCAATCCCCTGCTCTGAGGGGTTCCCTTGCCTTTAGGTCACCCTAAATGGTTTAGAACTTTAAAAGACGAAACCAGCACTTTATATTCGGCCTGGAAACAAATAGGCAGGCAGCATAACCAGAAGAGAATAGGTACGAAACAGAAACAAAAGTAAGGATATTTATTAATGCTCACAATTTTATAGAGGTCACAAATCATGGTCTATTTGAGCATAGAATTCAGATTCTCCTGAAATAGGGGACATATTCTACTAGAAAGAGTGATAGAGTTTCAATTAATAAACAGTAATGGTGCATTGTTTATGCATACATTATTTTTAGATTTATGTTTCTGGAAGATAACCTGGTCAATGCTAAAATGTATTTTTCCCCCTCTCCATTTTAAAGTATGTTAAAATTTACTAGTGGAGAGAGAGCGCCTGGAAATCTGGTATGAGGAAATACAGTGTGCAGAGATTAGTTTTGCTTCATTGCCAAAATGCACTGGATTGTCTTATGCTTCCAGAGAACATCAGATCACGTATAATACAAACTGGCAGGTTTCCAAGCTGCTCTGCCCAACCACACTGCATTTTACAATTTCATAAAAGCGCCTTTCTCCCTGACAGAAGACAGTGATGATAATCATAGCAATCAGTCCAAAATACAAACAGGATGTTGAAGGGGCTGAATCCCAGCTGGACAAGGATGAGCATGGCTTACATACTAAGTATATCCACAGGATGGTAAGTGAGGACATGTGCTTGCCGTTTCAAAAGAGTTCTGCAGCTTCCCTTCTCCCAAATAACTGCCCTTTGTGTCTTGTCCTTCATCAGTCCTGCAGTTAAGTGCCGCTTTGTTGGTGTTCCCTGTTAGTACTGAGTGTTTTTTAGAAGCGGTGCTACTTGCGACTGCTCAGAAGTTCTGTTTGAGATAAATGTATATGACTGGCTGCTTGACTTTCTTTATGGCTTTTGCAGCCTGTTTAAATCCCTTTATACCCTTTCCCCAAGTCCCTTAATATGAGCTTATCTCATGCCTGCACTTCCTCATACAGATTCACTCCAGAAAGAGATGGGAATCCACAAACAACAGTAAATCTGACTGCCTGACCTATGAAAATAAGCATGGGGCAGGCGGGGAAGGAAATTCCCATCTGAGCTAGTGTATTCTCTGTCTCCATGCATTTGATCTGCTCTCCCTTATGGCCCTCCCATTGCCACAGAAACTCAGCTTGCTCACACCCTCACAAAGTCTCTCTAGAGTTTCTTCTGATCGGATCAAATAAGCTGCCAACAAAGTTGGTTCCTCTTTCAGCTGGGAGATAAGTACAGTATTAAGTAAAAGAACATCCACCAGTGAATCAGACTTCTTCACGTGACACAAAAACATAGAGCCAGACTGTGAAAAAGAAGCACAAGTCTTGTTAGGGAAAGGCATAATTTCTTCAAACATTGTTACAATGAACACTCCTAACAGGAGAAAAAGCTTCCAGATTTAGAATCATAAATTGTAGAGTTGGAAGGATCATCTAGTCCAACTCCCTGCAATGCAGGAATATGTATGTGGCCTGTATGTGCCACAATATGTATGTGGCCTGTATATGTATTGAACCCGCAACCTTGGCATTATCAGCACCATGCTGTAACCAACTGAGCTGGGCAGAAGTTTCAATAGTGTCTGTGGACTTTATCCAACATGAGTCCACTTTGATTAGAACCAATGTAATTAATGGGCATTACTAACTCAGGTCCATTAATTTCAGTCTACTGTATAATGCAGCTGGATAGAACCTAGTGAGTTTCTTTCTTCCAACATTGCTTTGCATCAACATAGGATCATTTTTTATGGGCTGTATATAAATCAATCAATCAACCAACCAACCAAAAGGCACAGTTCAGCAAAAGCTATGTAAGCCTAAGTCATATTCCACTGCTTTCAGTAGGACTTAGTCGTGATTAGTTATGGCTGGTGATTTAAGATTAACCAGACTCTTCACTCAGATACCCAACTGGTATTTGCGATATCTAAAATTTGTGGTATCTATGTCTTGGCAGCACACAAGGGACAGCGGGGAGCTCAGATCCTGAGCTATAAGTCAAGCACCCCTTTCTTTTCTTCATGATACTCGTTTGAAACATGGGAAGTAGCTTGGAGAACCAACTTACAAGCCTAGTGTCACAGGTTTCACCAAAGCCTAGGGAACACCTGTGTGTGCACAGCAGGTCCTGAGCATCAGTTGTTACTAATCCAGGTTCATTTCAGACCAGAGATGGACTGTAGGGGGCTCGGAAATCAAGCTGAATTGAATTAGGACAGCAGGTCCTGAGCATCAGTTGTTACTAATCCAGGTTCATTTCAGACCAGAGATGGACTGTAGGGGGCTCAGAAATCAAGCTGAATTGAATTAGGACAGGGGGGAATTAAACCCCTAAGCTGGTCAAAAGTCCAGGTTATTTCAGAAATCAAAAGCAATTCTATTCTGTATTGTTGTCAACAAAACACAAGTTCTGTAGTAAGGAACTGATTTTCTTTTTTATATTCTTTAAATCACACACAGAGAGATTTAGATATCATTTCCTCGTACACCTAAACAGCAGATGAGAAAATACAATTCAACATAGTGTTAGGGGTCTTCAGTCAAGAATATGCATCAATGGGTTGCCTGCACACTGCGACACATGTACTTGCAATGTGAAGGTGAGGGGGAAAGGGGAACGAGACACAGTTCTGCCACCTCCAAATATATGACTGGCATTGTCAAGATTTGAGAATGCTGAGCAGGGCAGGGCATGTAGTTTTTGATGTGGTGTAAGAAACAGCTGGCACCACCCTAATGCTTCTGAAATTCAGTGCAGAAGGAGAGGCCTACACAAACAGGCTTGCACATGTGAAGCATAACCACTGGATTCAGGAAATGTGATACAGCAGACAAGTTGAGTAGGAATGGGCTCCAGCACAAAGAATGGTTGGAGGATAAGAATGCATAATTCTTACAATTATATTTGGGCTAATGTTGTTTTTCATATTTTAGATGCAAATTGAGTTTATACAGCAAGGAAGCATGAACTTTAGATTCATTCCTGTGCTTTTCCCAAATGCAAAAAAGGTAAAGAAAACTGATTAATCATGCTATTTTTATTTCTTTTTACAACCCGAGACAAAAACCTTCAAAAGCCTTTTTTGAATGTTGAATAAAATCATGTTAGTATTTGAAGTAGGACCTTAGACAAATGCTTCATAACATTTTTAGATAAAGGTCTAGTTTGATTTCAGTAGTATGCTTTTTATTCAGTGTGACTGGCACAATTTATCCTGTATTGATGGAATATACCCATTGTTTCTATTTCCCCTCTTTGAACTTATATATGAGGTAGCTTTGAACCCCTCTGCTCAATATAGTACCAAACACCTGTTTGATGAGCAGCTGTGGAGAGACCTTACATGCAGTTGTGTTCATGCAGCCTGCTGGTCCTGTCAAAGATAGGTAGCAATCTCACAGCAGCCTTTAGAAAAGGAACAGAGCAAACTGCCTTTGTCCCCATCTTTGTACCATACCGGGAAATCTCACAACCAAGTATCAACTTTTTCCCAATTTCTTCTTCCCAAATCCCACTGAGATGATCAGGCTGTAGGAATGCTGTTTTCTCCAACCATTTGGATTAGTGGGGATCCACTGCCGGGAGGGGGGGTCAGCAGTCTCCTCAAGTGTGATTACGTGAGAAGATATCACTTACTACAAGATCCTCTTTCTCCATGGAACTTTCCTTGCCTCCTTGGGGTGCCTTGGTGAGGACACTTGGAGGGGAGGTTCTGCTATAAATGAATGTGGTGATGTAAAATAATTTCCATTGTCCCTCAGTTTGAAGGCTGGGGAGTGCATTTTGGGACTATGTCTACTTTATGTCAGTTAAAGAGCATTAAAACTAAGTGATGGTTAATGCCACAATGTGCTGACAGCAATGTTTCACACAGGTGATTTCTACAATGGATTATTCAAATTGCACCATAAGCTGAGAGGGGACCCAAAGCATGACTAATTGCTTGTGTTTTGGCAAAGGCTCTTAAGAAAGGGACGGAGGGGAAGGTATATGCCTGTGACTGTGATGCCTTCAGGTTTCTGAAAAGCTGAAATACAGAACGGAATTTAATATAGCTGCCTTCCACCCTCCCTCCCCCACAGGAGCATGTGCCTACCTGGCTTCAGAACACCCACATCTACAATTGGCCCCAAAATAAAAAGAACATTCTGTTGCGGTTGCTGAGAGAAGAGGAATATGTTGCTCCTCCGATAGGACCTTTGCCCACTCTCCAGGTTGTGCCTTTATGAATGTCCATTAAAGTGCATATGAAGCAATTGTTGTATAACTGTTGGCTGGCAGCCAGGGTTTTCCTGGCTTCCCCTTCTAGGGTGATGAACAGCATGTGCACACAGACACACACACTAGAATTGTCTTGGGTTAATGCAAGCCCATGTGTTTTCTTTTATTCTGAATGTTTCCTTCTGCAACTGATCAGGCACGTTGCTTCCCTGGCAATATTTAAACAAACTGCAAATGGAAATAATGTCTCATCGCTTTGTCTTCTAGCAACTTGCTTTCGAAGTCTGCGGCACAGCCAGTTAGTACAGTGAGTGGCACTGTAATAAGCAAAACAATTGCATTCCTGTTTCCTCTGGGTTCCTTTTATTATTGGCCAGCTGTTCTTGCATTGTGCAATGGTCTCCTGCAGTCATTTCATATACACAATAAAACTCTGGTCTTTCGTATAGATTGCTATCGTTCTCACTGTAGAGAAAGAGACAAGTGTTTCAACAGTTTAATTGTGGGTAAACACAGACATTAACCCCCCCCCAAGGTTAATGGGTCTGTGTGTGTGTGTGTGTGTGTGTGTGTGTGTAATCCTTTTCATACATCATGGAGTTTTCTTTGCTGGTTTGGCGGTGAACCATAGCATAATGATTTTATGCTGGATTCGAGCAGCATAAACTGTTAAACGCAGGTGAAGCACCATCTGTGCTCTATTTGAATACCCTACCACTTATTAGGGTAGAGCTGCACATTACACTTGACATGCGGCTACTCCTCCAAACAGCATCCTCTAATGTCAGTCTCCCCTATTACATGCAGAATTGCTTATCCTGTGACATGACAACTCCATGAACTGCATTTCTTTACCAGTGTCAGCTGGGGATACTGTATGTAAACCTGAGGGATCTTTATTGAGAAGGCAGCTGTTGACATGGGTGGAGGACAGTTAAAGGCTACATTCCCTGTTCAACAGGTGATGGAAGCTTACCCAACCCACCGCAAGCCTAATAGAAGCATGAGGTTTTTTTTTTACAGGATTGCAACTGGGATGATAAGGCTTAAAGCTCACCTCCCTGTGTGTTGTGGTATTGATCAAACTCCGGGTTCCATAACTATTGCTCATTACAAAAATAAATAAATAAACACCACCTATGACTGATTTAGCATTCTGAGTAGTTCTGCCCTTAGACTGTAACCTGCAACATATTGGGAAGTAAGTTCAACTGAAGCTGACAGAACTTCATTCTGAATAAAGCTGAACATGGAATAGGTTGGAAAAAGTTTACTGCTGGTTTGACTTAATTAAAACTAGTGTGAAAGGGGAAAGGAGGCCCAATAGTATAGATTATGAAAATGAGTCTCAGAACATGCCAGGAGTTGAAGAAGAAATATTACCATATATTTGCTGCCCAAATCCATTATGTTTCCATGTAAATAACAACATAACAAATGAGATAAGTGCTCAGTTAATTAATGAGTACATTAAGGCTGCCATTCTTACCTAGCAGAAATTATTGATTTGGGGTAATCATGAAGGTAGAAAGTTGCCACAAGAGCATGTTTAGAATGAGAGAATGTGTCTTCCCCCACCGCCCACCAAGAGTAATTGGATTTATATAGGAGCTAATGCAGTGCAGTTTCCCCTCTCAAAACAGTATTTCAGCTGACGCACACACAAACCTCTAACTCCAAATTGAATGCCAATTTCATTGTTCTCTTCAAACCCATAAACACCCATACATTTTATAAAAATGTTAGGGACATAGTGTATTCATACAGTTAAACGTGTCTTTGGCACCTTAAAAATACAATACAGTGTGTTTATAGGTTTTTGTTTTAAACACTTTTCTGAATAGGATGGGAGCGTTGCAAGTGGGGGCAACGCAAGTGCAGCTGCATCTCTGCATCAGTCCTTAGATTTCACATGGAGATGCAGCTGACAGGAAACTTCCAAAAAGGTACAAGTATCCTATTAGTCCCATTATCCATTGTAGTGCTGCACTGTACCTATAGGCATGAACCGAACATTTCATTAGTGTGCACCCAGGGGAATTTTATTTTAAGGTGAATATTTATTGAATGCATACTCATAAATGACATTGTTTTTATCCAAGGAAACTAAAGAAACTAAAACGTTTTTAAAAATTAACTAAACTTTATTTTAAAAATGCAAACTTAAAAAATGAGACACAAAATACCATTTTCCCCCTGTAGATAAACAGGCATATACAAACAGTCCATGTTCATGATTTTTATCATTAACCAGATAAGGAGCTAACCTAAACCAGCCAAAACATATGGCGTCTTTCTTTCTGTCCTAAAGAATGAGGATCTCTCACCAGGTGTTATGGACTTAAATTGCTCAATCACATTACTGCAGTTAACTGACGAAGCAAAGGGCGGGATGAATCCTCCTCCATCTCCTTGCTTGCATGCCACAAAAGCAGCCCCTCACCCCAACAGATTTCTTTCTACAAAATGTAGCGAGTGGAGCTTGGACAAAGCCACAAGACAGAGATGCAGGCAGAAGGAAAGGGCTGGAATGGATCTGCAGCTTCTGCCTGCATTTGACTCTGGAAACGGCAGTGGAGTGATTGGCTCCAGTGGCGGCAGTACAGGAGGAGCCAGTCACCCCACTGCCACTGCCACTTCCAGAGGCAGACACAGGCAGAAGCTGCAGATCCATTCTAGCCTTGTTATTCTGCCTGTATCTCTCTGTTTTCCTCCTGCTTTTGTCTCTCCTCCCTCCACCACTTTCCCACAGGTTATGGCAATTGACAGAGCTAGGTTGCTGCTCCATACCCTCTCCTCCTCACTATGATCCCTGTCTTTTTGAAACATTAGGATGTGTCTGGGTGTACCCCGTGTGCATGCCAATGACCGTCCCAAGAACTGCCCATTTGCCACTCTGAAGAGCCAAAACAAATGTGAGGTTAAATGCACTTAACATGCCTGTTTTTACTCTTAACAACAGCAACTGTGCAGGATGGGGTTAGGAGAAATAGGAGGGGGGGTGTTAACCACAGCAGCCCCTCCCCACTTGCTATTGTTCACACCTTGCCTCTCAAGTTGCTGCTAGCCCAATAAGAGAAGCTTCCATTAGCAAACACACAAAATTACACCCTCGCTTTTAGGTTCTGTTTGGCACCATTTAAACAAGAAAGCCAAAACCTATTACTACATGCGCAGCAAGATAAACAAGAGAGCTTTGCCCAAAAGAGTTGTTTAATTGAAAAGGCCTGTTGTTAAAGGCCTAGCATCCCTTATCTCAAGTTACCAGGGCTGGGGGTGCAGCAGGAATCAGGAATGACTGCTACTAACCTCTGTAAAGTTCAAAGGGAGAAATAGTTTGCAGCTCTGTGACACACAAGCGAGACAGGCTGCTGAAAGGGAAAGATAATTACTATAATTTATCACTTGTCCACATTAATGAAGCTTGGGTGAATACCTGGATTTTTAAAGAAACAAAGCTGCATATCCTTGTACAACAAGTTTACCATGGCAACAGGCAGAAACTAGCCTCTTGGAGCTATCCTATCACTGAAGGGACAGAGTAGGTTTGACTTAGACTTGAAAGAAAACAGTCACGTACTCAAAGAAATGGCAGTGGGCAGGGCTTACTAAAGCAGCTCTGTTTGTGTTCTTTCTGATAATCAGGCAAAGGGTATTTGTTTATTTAAAGATTGTTCCTTGTCCTAATCAAGAATTGGCCTTGGGTTGTTTTGTTCTGCTGTTTAGAGAGCTGGATCAGAAAAATAGGTAACCCTTACCTTGGGGTCCCTATAGTGTAGCGCTGCCACTTGTATTTAGATAGAAAAGGAGGGCAATGAGCTTATATTTCAGGCCTTATGTAATCAGGCTTCAGAAATGCTTCTATTTATGCCCACAGCTCCAATTCTGTACAATGAATGTAGGATGCTGCTGAATCCTGAAAAGGGTACTTGCCAGTTGCTTTGGCGAGCTTCCCTTTATCTGAAAAGGAAGAGCGGAAGCAGCAAAGACAAGTTCCTCAGTGTGCTTGTGTCCTAAAAGCCTTTTAATTGATTTCTAGTCCTTCATTGCACTTTTTTTAAAAACGCACAAAGCTCATGAATTTCAGCATAGCCACACCTGTTCCATTAAAATAATATTTGTACAGTCAAGCAGCAGCTATACAGCTTAGTTTATCAGCACAGATAAGGGCCTCCCAGCAGAAGGGAAGCTCATAAAAGGACTGTTGCTCAAAGGTCTAGCTGTTTTTGTTGCTACACCACTCCCACTAATAATAATAATGTGAGTGGGCTCATGTCTAGGCATGTAAGAAACACATTTTTATCAAGCCCAGCTAACACATGGACACAGTGTCCATGCAATACAACGTACTGTACATGGTACACAGTACATTGTACACAGTACAAATGTGAAGGCTTTAGCTGACAGCTAACTGTGCATTGATTTACACTTTATTACTAAAGGTTCTCTGTAGCTTCATTGAGACTATGTTCCTTTCCATGCTTCCTCTCTGAGCTTCTGAATAAGGATAGGGGAGAATGAACTTCCTGAATCATTCACTTCCCTACAAAGAAATGCATTGTTTTCTGACCAAAGAAGCCTATCCATCAGTAAACAGTTTGTGTGGGAGCCTCTGAAGAGTCTTCTAGGAGGAGAGCTTATTCTCCCAGATCTATTTGTCTAATGAAGTGGATCATGTGATAAATGTGCATAATGAGTTTTCTCAGTTGCCAGTGGAAATCCTAGCAGATAAAACACTAAATCTCACAGGCATCACTGGATGCATAACAAGCTGATCACAGAGAGCCAAAGTCATTTGGAGAATGCTTCCTTTTCTCAACCAGAATGAAGATGCACAAAAAAGCTAATGTACTCCAGCTAAATTCTAAAACCTTGGCCTCACCAAATCCTATCAAGTCTATTACACAACATATACTACAACTTAAGAAAATGAACAAATCACAATTTGCTGTTCACCTGCCAGTTCCAATGTATGAAAGTATTACTGCCACATAGGAGGTGGGCTTTAGGGGAGCATATCCTCCCCCCACCAAAGTGTTGTGAAAAAACTGTTTTACTCAATAACATAATTACTGAATCAAGTATAAAATAAGATACTACAGTTGAACAACACGTAGCTCTGCTTTAAATCACTGACTAAAGCTGAGGAAATAACATTACTGACATTTAACTCTGGTTCCTGTTATCTCCAATAGCAAGTGATGTGAAAGATTACCTCAGGTCCCCCCCCCAGGTGACCCATTTATTGAGCATTTGTGATTTCCCCCCAGGGAAATTAGATGACATTTGGCTATTGAAGGAGCATTCATTCTGATTTGTTTGTGAGGTGGTTAGATCACATTGCATCAAAGCAGTGTTATCTCACACTTTCTAGTGCATTTCCAATCATTCCTTATCACAAGAAGTATGATCTTTTGAGGAAGCAAGTTTGTTGCACAACTATGATTGAGCAACCTGAATTTGCCAGTATGTGACAGAATCAGAACTGGAAATAGTAAATTTGGAAGTGCCCTCTGTGGCGATCACACAGGGTTCCTGGACGTTTGACAGTCTATTGATACCCGTGCCACCACTGTGATTGCTTCCCCGCTGCCACCAACCCGTTTCTCCCGGGTACACACAGAGTCCAGACAGTTATTAACATTAAATCAAATAAGCAAGTTTATTTTATAAGCCTTAACAAGTTTATGGTTTCAGATAATTTTTCTTGTCAGTTTCTTAATCTTAGTTTCTATACCGGCTTATACCTTTCCTAATAACTGCTAACTGATTATCCCAACTGTCTATCTGACTCCTGCTATCAGTTTCTCTCACTCTCTCGCAACACAACTCGACCAACCCACAGACTTATCCTCCCTCTTCCTTCTCCAACTCCCAACTAACTTCCCAACAATTACAACTCTAACTCCTCCCCTTGGGTTCCCACTGGCCAATCACTTCACACTCATTTAACCCTTTTCTTATGACCCACCTAGGAGGCAAATGCCACACTGATTGAGCAACCTGAATTTGCCAGTATGTGACAGAATCTGACCTGGAAATAGTAAATTTGGAAGTGCCCTCAGACACAAAAGAGTCATTGACAAAGCAGACAATGGGCAAGGATGGACAAATAGTCTGATCTGGTGATAAAATAGCTTGTGTTCCTTTGTTTTAGAAATCCACATATGAAGTTAGAGACCTAGCTGCTTATTATTTCTAGCACTACAATACTTCTCTTAGGCTGCCATTCTATGCCTACTCATGTGGGAATAAGCCCTATTAAACTCAATGTGGCTTACTCCTGAGTAGTCATGTGCAAGATTGTGCAGTTAATTGTGTTTTTGTTTTGTTTTTTTTGACTGCATATAAGTAACTAACTAGCTGAGGGCCAGTTTTTGCCCTGGTATGGTTCCAAAGAAGTACAGAATAACATCTGGAATTAATTACACCATGGCTTCGTGAAGTAAGGCTCTACTTCTGCAGAAGTTATACAATGTTTAATGTTACATTTGGAAAAGCTATACTTTTTTCACTGAGCTGTGGAAAACAATCCTTTCTGTTCTATGCGGGCTAAATAAGGAGTCTGTTCTAAAAATAGTCACTCATATTGGTCTAGTTATAGCAAGAGTTATAATCGTTTACAGATCTGTGAGGATCAAGTTCAAGTGAGGACATACAAGCAGAGAGGAACGGATTTGCATTTGGCCTGTTAACTGAGAAGCCATGTTCTTGTTTGCTCATTAGCAGAACTGAAATGATCTTAGCTCTCTGTTTAGTTTGAGATGCTAGGGTTTCATACTTCAAGAAATTATATTTCATTCTTTAAAGAGATACTTATATAAATATTGTGGAGTCAGTAAGATATGGTTGAGTATAACATTAACTGTAACATTTTTTAATAAGTATCCATTTTGTTAAATATCAAAAGCACACATAAAAAGGAAATCAGACAATTACAATGATATAGCCTTGCCACAAATACAAATCAAAACTAAACAATAAATACATACTACATATTCCAAGAGTGCAGAACATTTGGTCCTCCAGATGCTGCTGAACTAAAACTTCCATCATTCCTGGCCAGCTGATGCTAATGGGAGTTGTAGCTCAGGAACATCTGGAGGGCAAAGGTTCCACACACCTGATCTAACATGACAAATGAAAAAAGAGATAAATCCATTTTGCAATCACATATTAATAAACAATTCTGTTTTCTTCTACTGAATTTTAAATGTAGCTCAAAAATGTAATAAATATATTAAAAGGATGATTGTGGTCTGCTATTTATTCAATCAGAATATATGGAAAGGCACATCAGCATTCTCCGTAGCATTTTAAATGTTACCCTCAAGATAAATATAACATATGCTTACATAGCAAAGATTAACAGTTAACTGCAGAATAAACAACACAATTTGAGGGATGCTACTGAAACTCACACTAGGCATAATTTTATCATTTACAGCCCTGTATTCAGAGCACTGATCTTGCATATTTCCCATTTACTGTAATCAGAAGTCCTACAAGTTGAGTGATTTGAAAAAGTCAGCAGTTATTTTGCAGCAGTACGCTATAAGAAAGGGATCCTACTTTCGCTTAAAACATAAGCAAGAGCTAACGAGAAAAGATGCATCTAGGAAAATTAAGATATAAGAAAAACAACCTGATAAAACATATGAGAGAATGTGAGAACCATTTTGCAAAAGCTGAAAATGAGCAGTAAATGAAATGTGAATCTGCACTGTGATGCCAATTTCAAGAAAGCCATTGCAGGCTTGAGGCAAAAGTACTAAGAACAGAAAGATAAGAACTCATCACAATGTCTGCTTAGACTGAGATGATCTGTTCCTGCAGATTCCACAGCACTGTGGGATCATGCAAGGTCCTCAGCATTCAAAGCAGTGGAAAACACAAGTATCTGTTCAATTATTTAATTCAATAAACAAAATAGAATTTTGTCATGTTTTCACTAGACAAAAACTGACCTCATTTATTAAATATTTTACTTGCTGAAACAACTGAAATATTCAAGGTTGACAGCTTTTCCATGCTCAGGGTTGCTGGACATAACACAGATTGTTTAAAAAAAAATCCTTTCATACATTTTCCACCGGCAAACAGAGCTGCAGCAGAAATTATGTGTTCATTGTCAGGACCTGCAAAACAATCAAGTACTTCATACTAGGGGGGAAAACTAGCAGTAGCTAAAATTTTGTTTGCCCACAGTTCTTCACTAATTCTGCTATTTCTCTATTCCAAATGTCACTTTCTATGCTGTTGTGACATGGAGTTAACAACTATTTATTATGTACTGCATCCCAAGTCACTGAATGCAAACCAATTCCAACTGTTTGACTTACAATGAATGGGGAGTAGCAGAACATATTAGCATGCAGGGCCTGGGGGGAAAAATACCGTAGTTCTGCTGCTGCTGCTACCACTAATAGACATTAAATGTACAATCACAAAACTGAACTTAATCAGAACCACCAATCAAGCTATAGTTGTTAAAATGTTCACACACACACAATAGAGCCAATTACAGAGCCAGTTATCAAAACAGCAAAATTTTTGTTTGCATTCCTGGTGGTCTTTTCAAAACTAATGTTATTGCTTTCCATAAGCGCAAACCATAGATAATTAAGCATCAGTCTTACACGACAATCCACAAGACTTAACCATAACTAGAAATTCTATTGCTTTGAGTACCATTCACAGACACATGCTTCATTTTCTATGAAGCACACTCTACCAGTACACTCATAGCTACTAATTCAGATGAGCCTATATAAGAAATGTTAAATAGTTGGTAGAAAAAACTACTTTCATTCTTTGACATGCTTCTATCTTCCTTTAAATGGTCCTGTGATTCCTTGGAAGGAGCCTCACTAGTATATTTGATGAGAAAGATGAACCCGGACCTGAAAACATTGGAAAGAAATATCATTTTTACTTCTTTGCATTCTATTTTTTAACTTAACTTTTAAAAATCCATTAAAAGAGTATATATTTCATAAACAAAGTGAAGACAGTAACTTTATATGAAAAAGATTGCTCTATTATATATACATATACACTTTTAAATTGTATTTTTAAACAATAAAATCTGATAGAAATTAACAGAACAGGGTCCATCTATCACGTTTGTTTCAAACTTTGCTGACTTTGGCTTATCAGTTACTATTGAGAAATTAATGCTATCCCTGTCCTCTTCACTTTTTGCAGACAGGGGAAAAATGATTCCTCACAAAATAATGTTCTGTTGATTCCAGCTTCATTATATTTAAAAATTTAGCTAGACTGATTTTAACTAAATTAATTTTGTGTAATGGTGTAATTTATTTGCACCATTTTTGCTTTGTGGAGTTATGGTTTGTTTTTAACTTTTTACCCAAGTTTTTTTAGTGTCATGCTATTTTGTTTTTAACGCTATGTATAACTCAGAAACCCATTTGGGACAGATAGGTGACTAAGAAATGACTCAATACATGCATTTAGGCAGAGCTGTTTAATTTTCTTTGGTACCAGTTATTTATTCTAATTTGTAGCTGATTACTGAGGAATGTAAATGTTGCTTAGCAACAGATGTCAGAAGTTCTGAAGGGCAAAGGGCAGAAATTCCTCATTTCAACACAAAATCTGACTAGGGCCTTTGGATATTGCATAATATGGTTAAGTATCTTCTTTTCCCTATGAAATTTCTATTTTAACAGTGGCTAACAAGCTTCAACAATGTTCATAATAAGTGTCTGTGCACACTCTACGAACTTCAGAGGTGTATGTCGACAATGATTATTTAAACATTAAAATAATTTGTGTGACAATTTACCAGACAATGTGTTTCAGTTCTAAACAGGATTTGAACATATCTGTTCAAGAAGATAAATACAGAAACAGACAACTGGTCTCTTCCTGCACCTCTGCACACTCTCCAAAAGCAGCTCACACTTTTCCCCTCCACACTGTCTGCAAGGTTGCTCACACTCTCCAACTGCCCCCTCTGAACACTCTCTCAAGCTGAGTGCAGTGGTGGGTAGGATTGCTGGACACCTATTCCCCTTTAAATTTTTTCAGCCAAATGTGTAAAGTTGGACTTGCATGTGTTAAATGAACATAAGTCACAGGTTATCTGTACTGGACAAAAAAGGAGGGAAAATTCCGCTATATTTTCAGAACTGACCATTACTTATCTCTTAGGAAACTGACGTACACAGAGTCAGAACACTGATCCACCTAACTCAGTATCAACTCTTGACCAGGTTTGCACATTGTATCAAACCACAGTTTAGCATTACATGTGACTTCAGTCATGCACTTTACTATGGTCTGTTAACAAAAAAGCCATGGTTTGATGCTGACTTTAACTATGGTTTAGCATTATGTCTGAACACAGAGTTTTCTAACCATGGTTTCATGGTTGTTGGTTGGCTTGCCCCACTCATATTGCTCTTCAAGCAACTGGGAAACCAGCCAAGAGCAGCTGAAAATAATCCATTCTCAGCTCTTCTTGTCACTTTCTCCTAAGCTGATATTACCATTAATTGTACACTTTTTGCTTTCTAACCTCACCATCCAACCTTTGATTCACAGCTGCGGCAAACACTGCAGATGAATTGATTTAATATTTTGGTGGATTTTTTGCTGTTGAAATACTGAACTTATCTGTGGGTGGGTGGGGGAATAATGTTTTGTTGCATGCCTTAGTTAACTTGCAGAGAGCTTCTCAAGAAAAAGTGAAGACAGCAAAGTATGCCTATCAACAAGGTCTGTTCCTGGAATTCCTTCCCTCCACATTCCTCTTTATAGCAATGGCTTGGAACATTTAGAAAACTTTCATGGAACATTTCCAAAGTCTGCACTGCTTAAGAAGGAACCCTTCTCCCACAAGCAGCAATTTGTTTCCCTCTTTTCTTTCCACTATACCACTGAACAATGACTCTTCTTCAGATGGGAAGATTATAACTGGCACAATGTAAGCCAGTATACAAGAAACCAGCAGAAATTTAGCAACCATTTTATGCTTACTATTCCCTGAATTTCTACTCTTAGATTCCTGTTAGAGAAATCTGATTTGAGGTTGGCCTAAGTCCTGAAAAAGAGGCATCCCGCAGAGACACTTACCCATATGTGAAACTCTGTTCAGCTTGGTCACATGTCCTACCAACCCAGCATAACTCATACTTATGAGTTACTGTATAAGTATCTGATACATACATACATACATACATACATATCTGATCATATTAACAGTGAATTTTGTGTGTGTGCTTCTTATCTTGGGTGACCAGTAGCATAGTCCAATAAATGGGCCTAACTGATGCTACTGCACTGCTGAGAACCCCTACTAGGTTTGGCAGGTCTATTATATCATTGCAAACCGCAAGAGCCCACAGTTGGCTTATCTATGTGACACACTAATGACCAAAAGGCCACCAACAAAACTAAGCGTGTGGTAAAAGTAGGTAAGTGTGCTTGTCCATCGATTACAGTGGCTGACAAAATAGCTCAAGGAAATCAAAAGGGCCATAACTCTTTCAAGCAGAATCATAGCCAGTATGATTAATAGCTATTGATAGACCTGGTCTCTGTAAATTGTTCTTATCCTCTTTTAAAACCATCAAATACAGTGGTACCTCAAGTTACATATGCTTCAGGTTACATACACTTCAGGTTACAGACTCTGCTAACCCAGAAATAGTACCTTGGGTTAAGAACTTTGCTTCAGGATGAGAACAGAAATCGTGCTCCGGCAGCGCGGCGGCAGCGGGAGGCCCCATTAGCTAAAGTGGTGCTTCAGGTTAAGAACAGTTTCAGGTTAAGTACGGACCTCCGGAACGAATTAAGTACAGTGGTGCCCCGCAAGACGAACGCCTCGCAAGACGGAAAACCCGCTAGACGAAAGGGTTTTCCGTTTTGGAGGCGCTTCGCAAAACGAATTTCCCTATGGGCTTGCTTTGCAAGATGAAAATGTCTTGCAAGTTCTGCGGGGGGTTTTCCCTTTTTTCCCCCTTTTCCTAAGCTGTTAAGCCGCTTATCAGCTGATACGCTGATAAGTCGCTTAACAGCTGATCGCTAAAAGCCGCTAAACCGCTAATAGCGCTAATCCGCTAAACTGTCAATGGGCTTGCTTCGCAAGACGAAAAAACCGCTATATGAAGAGCCTCACGGAACGGATTAATTTCGTCTTGCGAGGCACCACTGTACTTAACCCGAGGTACCACTGTAGTGGCTATCCCTACATCTTCCTAAGTTATTTATACATTGTGGGGAAAATACTTTATGTGACTTGAATCTCTTTCACTGAAGGACCACAAATATGAAAGGGGACAAGTACACAATCCATGTTCTTTATGTTACCTATGTTATAAGCCTCTATAATGTCCAAAGCAGTGCAGCAACTTAAGCTTGCAAAGCAGTAAGCTTCAAATTGTGCACAATAGGCTGGACTATTGGTGTCAAATAATTTAGCACTATTATCTTTACTAGTTAAAGCGTTCGTTTTAATATACTTGCAGCATAACCTAAACTGCAGAAACACATAAGATGTGGTGCATGTATCCTTATAGAAGTGTTGCTTTCCTCTGGTTAAGCTCGGGTCATTTCTAAGGTCTGTGCTGGAAGGGAAAGTAGACTATAAACACAACCTGACAGATATTGCTGGTTTCCAGACAAACTGATTATTATTGTGACTGGAGAAACAGAAGGGTTAACATTATTAACTGGCCAAGTGAAGCAACGCTTTCCATTTGTCATTCACTCCTCTGAACACTGAGATATCTGGATGGAGGGGGGATGATTAATACATTCTATTCCGGCTTTCAGGTTTGAATAATGGCTAGAGTCCCAATGTTTCGTCTCAAAGGAAGGGCGGGGGGGGGGGGGGAATCAGAGTATAACAGGTATCAGACATGACGTTCCAGGTATTTCAAGTTTTGACCCACATATACATCCCCAAGCTTGAGTGAGGGGTGTGGGTGTGGGTGTGTGTGTATAAAACATCGCTACGCGATAGTAAGAGCAAGCCCCTTCTACCGGAGGCCCTTTGCTCAACAGCACCCGGGTTTAGCCTTCATATACTGTATAGGGGCTCAAGCGAAAGCAGCTCTGAGCTCCTCACCTGCGGCAACGGGCGGGGCAAAGGGAGGAGCACGGCGGTTTCCACTTCCGCAGAGCACGAGAGTAGCCCCGCCCCGCCCAATCGGGAACACGCGCAGCGGCAACCGCCCTTTTATAAGCAGAGTCCCGCGCTTCATTCATCTTTCTCTCCTCTGCACCGCCCCGCGCGCGAGAAGCCAAGGGGAGCGCGCGCGCAGAGGAGACGTTAGGGCCCTTCTCTTCGCCCCCCACCCCATTTATGTCTGCGCCTCATAAATGTTACCGGCACCCGAGATTCCCCTTTCATCACCCCTCTTGTCCTCTGAAGCGCCCCAAAGACTCACCTTTTCCTACAGACAAACGTTTCCGAAATGGCGGCCAAACATGGACCCTGATCACGAGCAGCCCCCATCCAAGCCCCGAAGCTGCCCCGCCCATCCGCGATTCGGCATTCCCCAGGCTTCTCTCATTCCCACCCAGGCCAGCGCGGCCGAAAGCCGAGCCACCGATGCCTCCTCACACTAAGTAGAAACCAAACTCTCGCGCTAAAGCTGGAGGTGGGAGGGGGAAGGAAAGCAACAGCCCGCCCTTCCTGCGCTTCTCGGTCGGCACCGCCAACACACCCCTTCCGTCACCCAACGGCGGTGGTTGGGTCCGTGACATCATCATCATGGCAACAACAGCTGCAGCCAAGGAACTACTGCTGAGGAGCTCCAGTGGGGAGGGAGGGCTGCTTCTGACCATGTGAGGTGTACACAATCGGCTTGGCTGGGGCGAGCTTTGCCCGGGCTTGCCGCCGCCGCCGCCGCTGTCGCCTGAGGGCTGGAGCGTGCGCGCACACACACGTCGGGCCCCTCCTTCCCTCCCCCCCATGAGTGCTCCGCCCGCTCGTCCATGCGCACGAGGAAGCGCGCGCGGCGGGCGGGTGAGAGGGAGGGGGCTGCGCTCGAGCTGCGGCGGGGTGGCAGCAGCAGCCGCCGCCGCCGCCGCCGCCTGAGGAGGCGTAAGTGCGGGGTGGGGGGGCGGTGCACCCCAGCCTCGCGGTGCGCCCAACGGTCGCCCTCAGGGGCGCCTCCCCCCGCAGTGGCGAACATGTTCTCAGTGAGGGTCGTGACCGCCGACTACTACATGAGCAGCCCTCTGCCCGGCCTGGACCCCTGCCAGTCCCACTTCAGAGAGGCGCCCGTCAAGAGGGTGCCCGTCGTGAGAGTCTTCGGAGCCACCCCGGCAGGTAAGAGAGAGAGAGAGAACCGCCCAGTCGGGGGTGCAGCAGGTTCCCCCTCCTCCGCCCCATTGAGAAACCATTCGCGGCTCGGGAATCCTGCGAGCGCAGCAGCCCTTTTCTCGGGGCTGCCTCTCCTTTTTGTGACTGGCTGAGTGACAGGCGCTGCCTTTCCTCCCTGCGGTGTTGGCGCGCTGCGGCGGGTGCCTCACCTACCTGCCGCCGCCGCCCCCCCTTTGGCCGCTGCGGTTGAGTGAAGTCGCCCATGGCCGGGGCCCCGCCTGGGGGCGGCGGCGGCGGCGGCAAGCAGCCCCCGCCGCGGTGTGTCTGTATATTATTGTGTTCGCTATGGCACGCAGGCAACGCCGGGAGAGCGACCGCGCCGCTGACCCCTGACAGTTGCACAGATGGGAGGTGGTCGGAGGGTGGAGGGCGCTCTACTTGCTGCTGGTGTGTCTCGGGTGCACTGCCAGTGTATCCTGTGCTTGTGCTGCTGGAAGTGGATGGATACGCTCCCCTCCCGCCCCCGTGTATTACAAATATTATAAGCCGTAATGAAACGCAGCTGTATAAACAGGGCTATTTCATACTAGTGGCAGTACTGAGCAACAACTCATCTTGGGAGGGTTTTTATTGTTGTTGTCTGTTTTAAAGCATAACCTCCCCAGCTGTAGAATTTCCACCCCACATGTAGGAAGTTCCTGAGCGTGTTCTTATTTCATGAAGGTTTCATTAAGCATCCATAACAGGGACATTTTCAATCCATGTCCTTTAAATTGTCAGTCTGCAAACTTCATAAATTCGCTGGGTTGGTAAACAAGAGCTGTTGTCTCCACTGCAGGAGTACTATTCTAATCCCTCAGAAAATTTCTAAAACTGGTTTTCCTTTCAAAATTCCTTGTTAATATCCATATATTACTACATTCTGTTCTTTTCATTTTTTCTCTACTCTGTCATCTTCCTGCTCCACCAGTCAAGCTAACCACTGTTATTGGGTTTTTTAAATAATAATAATAATTTCCCATTACTGTTTTAACAAACTAGTTTTAGTTGATGTTATATAAACCTTTGGTAGCCATAAAGTGACCTGGACAACTACACAGTTTGTGTTTCAGCTGGGCCACGTATATATTGATGATACCACACAGTGATATTGATTGCATGGTGAAAGACTGGACTTACACAAGAAAATGACACAATAGTTCAGACTTAGGCCAAATATTGTAATGAATAACAAGGAAGTAGGTTGACAAGATATGCTAGTGTAAAACATTAATAGCTTTTCTACGATTCTTTGCTTGTGTTTAGTATCCTACATATTATTGGCAGAAGTTAATACGTCACATGTTATTTTCACCTACTTTTTTGAATTCGTTTTCAGACTAATTATATGAAGGGAGAATATTTGAGTGTTATGTAAACTGGGTAATTGTTTAATTCATAATTCATAAGTATGAAGGAAGCTGTGGAAGCAGCATGGTTTTTATGCATTAAATGTAGCTTCTTGTTTAGCAAGTGTGGCTCTCTCCTCCCCCCCGCCCTGAGTACTGTGATCAATTATGATGTTTACTTTTGGAAATTTTTACACACCCATCCACAGCAGCAGTGAACATCTCTGCATACCCAGTGCAGAGAATGGGGAGGAGAAGCAATATATGTCCTGTGTAAGCCCAAGAAAAGACATAAAAAACACCCTCCTTTTCTACTGAATTCTCTACAATTCATGGGCAACTTGTGAGATGGAGAGGATATTTTATTTCTTTCCCACTGGGCTTTTACAAAAGGGGGGGGGGCAGTACTTCAGTGCCTTCTAGGAATGCCCAGAAAGCACCTTTCTGTTATCCCAGAGTTTTCTGCATATGCCACAGGGCATGAGAGAAGGGAGGCGGCCACAAGTGAGGGCTGACAACAAGCCAAGATAAAAATTGTCCATCCCTGTATGACAATGGAACATACTATGGCAAAGCCCCTCCCCCTGCACAATGTAGCATAAAGAGTAATTGAATAAAATTCCCTGATAACATGGTATGCACTTTTAAATGGCCTGTGGAATAAGGTGTTCTTTACTTCTAAAAAGTTTAAAGATTAGCCTGATACTTCTCCTTGAGAGAGCTACAGAATGGAAAAAGATTTGAGCAGCGCTTCTCAACATCCTTAAAGCTGCCTGCTATACAATCTTACTTGGGAATAAGCCAAATAATATTCAAAGTGAATTCAGTGGAAGTTACTTTCAGTAAATCTGCATAAGAATGGACTGGAAGTCTCACTGAAATTGAACAGAATTTTCATATAATGACTGCATATCTGGCAGTACAAAAATTGTCAAGTTACTATTTTGTCATTGTACCATGCCTCAGTATACCTGTATTATATAGCTGTGCTATTGTAACCTTGTTTTTGGAAGACCATCTTACTCGGCTATGAGTGATCACCAAAGAAGAAGATTTAAAAATCTACAGCTAGTGCATTGCTATCAAAGTTTCATGCCTCATCAATTTAGTGTTCCCATGACTTGCATAAGATCCAACATGACAACAGTGACCAGAGTACAGTATTCTTACAAGTGTGTCCCTCAAATACATCAACCCACAACTTTTTTTTACTAGTCTCTGTTGGCTAGCCTTTGTAAGGCATTGCTGATGGCGGGGGGGGGGGGGGGGGCGCAGCTCTTCCAATTTACAAAAATTTCCCTGCCTGGTTTTAGGGCAGTGGTCATTTAAAGAACTGCAGTACCAGTTTCTTTATGGAATCCTCTACATAGCAACTAATTTTCTGCGGGATGTAGCATGCAACCTCACAGTGAAGCAATCAATATATTGCATAATATAATACTAGAGTGATCATAGCCGGATAAGGGATTTATACATGAACTACTCAATTTGAATTTTGGTAAATACATTATTTGCATTATTGAATCTTGTGCATTTCATTGGTTGGGGAGCATTTGTATTTTCTCTAGATGGGATAGAAAATGAGCAGCCAACCATGTGAACAGGCTGGAGATAAGTATTATCATGGTTGCTTCTTAATTTTGTATGCAGACTGACACTGGAAAGTTTCCCTTTGACAACTTTATTGCCTTTAACAGGAAAATGAGCTAACCTCTAATGGGGAGTAATGAGGAGAATACCAAATAGCTATTGAATGTCCCTACTATGTGTATATTCTTTGCAAAGGCAAATTCTTCAGCAAGATTTTAGCTCAAAAACAATGTAAGGTCTAAAATATAAAAGGGCCTTTGGCTGCTGCAAGAAAGACATCAAAGTGGGCACTAGGTGAAGCTTTCTGGGGAGAATATTTTCAAGCTGAGGCACATCCACTAAAAGGGTTCTTTATCCCACCATACTTCAGATTTTTATTTTATTTTATATACGTTGTTAAAAAATATAAATATATTGCTTGATGGTTGAAAACAAAGAAAGCTCAAAGTAGTTTACAAAATATAAAACATTAAAATTATTGCTAAAAACAATTACAGTCGTACCTTGGAAGTCAAACGGAATTCGTTCCGGAAGTCTGTTCAACTTCCAAAACATTCAGAAACCAAGGTGCGGCTTCCAATTGGCTGCAGGAAGCTCCTGCAGCCAATCTGAAGCCGTGTTGGACGTTCGGGTTCCAAAGAACGTTCTCAAGCTGGAACACTCACTTCTGCATTTGTGGTGTTCCGGAGCCAAAACATTAGACTCGCAAGGCGTTTGGGATCCAAGGTATGACTGTGTAAACAGGTATTTAAAAATATTCAGAAGATGATTAAAATCAACAATAGCTAAAAATATATAAAACACATATAACTACTTGCTGGCTAGGCATACCTAAACAAAAATGTTTTAAGTAGACAATGAAAAGACTATAGCAAATATAGTTAATAGGCAGGGCATTCCAACATGTTTGTGCCACCATGCTAAGAGATCGACTTTGTGTGTGTGTGTGTGTGTGTGTGTGTGTGTGCGTGCTGAACGAGTATTATGTGCCCTGTAACAGTGCCTGTTCTACAGATCAAAGCGACTGTGTGGGCATATATGTGGTAAAGCAATCCTGTAAGTAAACAGCAGGGCTGGGCAATATCTGGTTTTCAACGTAGTGACATATCACCAGCTAAACATCGTGATATATTCATATATCATGATGTCTGAAATAAGGATGGAACTGTGTAGAAGCAAACGCAGGTCCTAAGTTGGTAAGGGCTTTATCTACTACAGTAATAGTAAATCCATAAAATTGGCCCACTAGCAAATGAACACCCACATCACAGAACAGAAGAAGGTCTCACTCCTGTTAGCAACTGTGCTGCAGCATTCTGCACTAACCGCAGCCCCTAGATTGAACATATGTGAAGCCCCACAAGTGCAGCTCCTAGATTGAGCACAAGTGCATTGCAGTAAGCCAGATGGCTATCATAGTTCCTCTCAGTCTCTTCTTTTACGGGCTAAAGGTACCAAGCTCCTTCAACTGTTCCTCATAAGGCTTGGTTTCCAGACCCTTGATCATTTTGGTTGTCCTCGTCTGCATACTTCTCTCTGACCTTAAGCTATTCACTATGTCTTAGAGTCTAGACACCTTATAGTGCAAAGAGCATAAAACTTTTTTATGTCCTGTATAGCACTTCACACATTAGCAACAAACGCCTTCTAGTAGCAGTAGGGTGAGAATGGTAAGGGAGAAGGGTAGCAAAGGCCTGCTGGTAGCTGCTCTGAGGTACGGAGACAAACAACAATCCTGGTGAAGAGGGAATTTTGTTCCATCGGCTGCTGCCCTCCCTGCACAGCAGGGTCAATAAAGTAAAGGGACTTATTTTCTTGAAGATCCACTGTATCAGGGGAAGATGGGGATAAGAACTGTACCACATATACCATGACTAATCCAATGTAATAGCTAGTAAAGGGGAATACATGTCTTGGATTACTGTATTTTCTTATATGTGGAACTGCCATTGAAAATGGTCTGTAAAATTCAGGTGCCTCCAAACCAGGCAGTAAGGTTTTTAACAGGGACTGGTTAACATGACCGAATTACATCAGTACATCTTCATTTGCACTGACTTCAACTCTGTTTCCAGGTCCAATTCAATCATCATCTGAGGCCCTTTTTCGTGTGCCTCCACAAGAGGTCTGTAGAGCATCAACGTGAGAACAGGCCTTTTCTGCAGTGGCTCCCCGTTTGTGGAATGCTCTTCCCAGGGAGGCACAGAAATTTTAATAATAATTCAAAGTGCTGATTTAACCTTTAAAGTTCTAAATAGCTATGGCAAGGTGACCTGAATTATCTCCTCCCATATATACTTAGCCAGATTCTGAAGCACCTTTTCCAGGTGCCCTCACCAAATGATATGCAACTGGTGGTTGCTGGAGAGTGCGCGTTTGGGGCAGTGGCACTCCAGTTGTTGAATCCCTCTTCAGAAATGCTTGCTTGAAATGCTTTAAAGCCAGTTGAATATATATATATATTGTTTGAAACATGTTTTAATGAAAAACAAATATATTTGTGTTGGAATTTTCATTGATTTTGGAAAAATCAGGTAAATGCTGAAGTGTTCATTTACGTAGGAGAAAAGATTTTCTTTCCAGGATTACTGTGTTATATTGGACACAACAAAATAATGGAAACATGAGCATCAAATACATTGCTGCACCAATTATATGTTTGCATGTGTATGTAAAGCATTTTACATGTACATCTAAAAATGTAATGAGTGTTTGCAGCAAATGCATGCTTCCACTGTACATATGATATGGCTGTATACGCCAGGGAGCTGAAGTTGGCCTCAGCTGGTCTCTCCTCCCACCCTTGTACACATGCTGGTAAACATAAATTTACTGCTGTATAATATTGAAGTAGCCCTTGGTGTTGTTTTTACTGATTTAATACCATTTTCATACAATAAGAAAGTAAAAAAGATTAACTAGCTTGTAATGGAAATGTGTATTCCAGTTTCATAATTTATAATAAGAAATAAACAAGTAGAGAAAAGTAGTTTTAAATTCTTGAGAAAGTGGTACTATAGTCAGTATTTGCTTTATCCTTGTCTTGCATTTTATTATCAGTCATTTGGCCTATGTATAAATCCTATGTATGGCAAGAAAACACACTAAATTGGTAGAATGATATACTTTGCTTTTACCAAACTGCAGCCACATGCCAAAGGAGTTTTATTTATTTTTTGTTACATTGCTAACTTGCCTTCACTCGAAGTTTGGGTAGTATATATGAAGTCAATTCCCTCTCTCTGCTGCTCCCTCCCTCCTTGTTTACGCAGTGTGAATGGCCTGATTCTTGATTCTGTGGTCAAGATTTTTTCTGAAACTACTTCTCCAAATCTTACACTGAATTTTTATTTGCCTCTTTGTTTCTACAAGCCACTGCACCAAAAAATATTGATCCCTCACTCCAGTCATGGTTTTCAGCTATACATATAAAGCTCTGGATTGTAGTGTAGTAGAGAATCAAAACTGTTAACACCTCAGATATTCCCACCCCCAGCCCTACAGGGAGTACTACTATAATTGCTGTTTACTTAGAAAAAAAAGGATCCCTTGATACCAAGTAGCAGCCACAACAAGGAAATGCTTTAAAATCTTGTGATTTCGGGTCATTCCTATTTTTTTGCTAACATGTCTTACATGTTTATCTTAATGGTTATAGTTTGATTGATTGGATTCATTCACTGCCTTTTGTCAATGCAGTGTACAATTTTGGAATTGTTCAGTTTTACAGTTCTCCCACCCACTCACCTGCAGATAAGGTAAAGCAAACAAACAGAAACAACCCCGCCCCCATCCCATTTTCATTCTCATGGAGCTGATTATATCTGTTGGTCCTGTGGGAGGAAGGAACAGACTCACTGGCACACACACATATGGTAACGTTTTCCTGCAGTGGGGATGGAATTCTCAGGTGCCTAATAGCAAATTTGGATTTTTCCAAAATCTGTGATAGTGTCGTGGAATTAAACAGGAAAATTGAGTATATGAGCAATATTTTTTCTATGTATGTATCTATGAGGCCTTTTTGTATATGAAATTCCCTGACCTACTCTGTTGTCATTCTGGACTGGCTAATTTTGTTTTAATTAGGTTTATGTTTTATTTAATGTTTTAATGCTTCCTAATAAGGAAAATATGGTAATTTTCCTTTGAAATAACATGGCATAAAAATGCATAAACTTATATTCATGTATTTTCCCTATACAGTTAAAATATATAGTACTGCCATTGAAAAGTATTGTATATGACTAAGGTCTATTAGTTTCATTGGTCTACTCCAAATAATGCCACCCATAGCCATACAAAGATGGTTTGCCAAAACAATAAGAGCAGCATCCATATCTCTCCATCTTGTGAATTAACATAGATAAACAGGGACCACATAGCCAAGAAGCCATGTTTTTGTATTCTTCCTTCACTAGTTTACATTGCTGAATTAATTTTTCATCCAGGGCTAGTTGCTGGTACCAACTTCAAGTAGAAAATGTTTCCAGCCTTTGAGTTTTGCACTATTTCCATAAGCGCTGCAAGGAACACTTTGAAGATCAAGTCCTTGCATAATGATTATTTGGTTCCCCTCCCCTGCAAAAAAAAGTGAGGGCCCAGTCTAATTGAATGGACTGCTACTCTGTTTCCTAGTACAACCTGACAGAGAAAAGGTGCCACTTGAATCTCAGGCCAAAGTTATGCCATGTTGAATTCCTACCCAGTCAGGACAATATTTTCCAGACACTTTTTTCATTCCTTAAGCCTTTTAACAAGGGATCGAAGTTTATCACCTATTTGTAAAATAATCTTAGTTATAATGATAGCAATGTATTGAAAGCTGCTGAATTTCAAAGTCAAGTATGAAATGGATTTTTGCAAGTGCTTCTGCACTAAAAGTGATAAATTAATACAAAAGATAACGAGCGTTGCATAATTATTTTTAAACCACTCACCTTATGGAAGCAGTCTAATTGACTTCAGTGCTGAAAATGTCAGTACGGAGTTCAAAGTGTTAATAGCATATAATCAGCAAAAAGACTGATTGGTAATATGTTTCATATCATTTGTGTTTATACTTTGAAATCCAGGAGCCACTTTATGTTTTTGAACCAATGCTTCTATTGCATTTGCAAAGAGGATTTGGGACAGTAGACATCCTTGTTTGGTGCTCTAGGTCTGTTAGGATGAATAAGAAGGATTGTAAATTTTGCATTGTTAGAAATTTCATAGAAACAAACAGAAATACTATTGTGTAGACTTCAAACTTGATGAAAAACAGGCCACACAGTAAACCTGTTTCTATGAACTATCCACCTTGTTTAAGGTGTTCATATCTCACATATACTCATGAATCTATGTTTATAGGTTACTTTCAATAGAATTAATTTGATTTTTTATTATTTCCCTTAAAAGTTAGTGAATTATATTAATTGTTTTGGCAAATAGGTTTGACAACTTTCTGGAATCTTCCAGTTTTATGATTCTCAAATATTGGTATCTGGTCCTCTAGGTCAGAAGACTTGCCTCCATTTACATGGTATTTTTCCTTACCTGTATGTGCCATATGATGGTTATGGGCAGCTGGCAGAACATTATCTGCGTCATTTGGCATTCAGCATTGACCGAGCACTGAATGTAGCTTTAGGAAATCCATCCTCTTCTGTTCAGCATGTATTCAAAGTGTCACTAGTATATGGAATGTAAGTATTACTTTATTATCCCTTTTTAATTTGGTGGGTTGTGGGGCGTGAGTTGCTGTTGACAAAATTTAAAGAAACTTATAAGGTATTCAGGTTATAAAGCACTGTTAGTTAATAAAGGATTTAGAATCATAGAATTGTAGAGTTGAAAGGGATCCTGAGAATCATCTAGTCCAAACTCTTTAAATGCAGGACTCTCAACTAAAGTATCCATGACAGATGGCCATGAGAATCTACAACCACCTGGGGGAGTATGTTTCACTCTCAAACAAGTCTTATTGTCAGAAAGTTCTTCCCAATGTTTAGTAAGAATCTCCCTTCTTGTAACTTGAAGAAAGGTGTATTAATACTTCTGCAAAGGCTTTGAGTTGACAATACTTGTTAGTATCCTTATACACAGAAGAGAACAACTTTCCCCCTCCCAGTAAGTCATTTCATTTCCCACTCTCTCACCAGTTTTGTTGCCCTTTTGATGCCATGTAAATTTGATGTCCTGAGTTTAATTCAACCCCAACTTTTCTTTCTCTGAAGATTTTTTTTTAAAGTGGGCTATAAATTTATTAAACAAAATAATTTAATATATTGACTACTTAGGTTTCCAGTACACTTGTGCTGTATTCTTTAACATACTATATTTTTGGTAAGCTTTTGTAATATTTCCTGGATAGTTTGAGAACCATATGCAAAAGATTTGTTTTAAAGCCATCTAGGATTGTGTTAGTAAGCAAAGTCTTACCTTTCAAGTCCTGTGATTCACTCTGGTCCATTTACTACATAGTTTTTGGATGATAAAATGCCCCTCATGTAGGAGTAGGAAACAGCCATAATTATGATGCACAGAGGATATCCAAATCTGGAGCTTAGTGGAAGGTCTAAAGTGCTGAACTGCCATTTACTACAATAGAGTTGTTCAGCATACAGATCATAGGACAAACAGTAACCTTACACCTTACTGAATATTTGTTTTCCAGACCTTTTTATGGTTACCATGAAAAAGAAAGACAATTTATGAAGATCTACCTTTATAATCCTGCTATGGTGAAAAGGTAATGTAATAAAAATATGATGTGTCTGCTTTAGAAAATAACACTTTCCCTGTTACCTTTCAATATTGCACTCTGCCAGCGGCTGCCTTTAAAAACGTTTTAGAAGCTGCTGCTTCTAATTCTACTCTGTGGATCACTGGTGGCTCCTGGATCATAGTTTGGGAACTTCTGGCTTAAACAGATGCAAACAGCTTCTTTAAATATCTGCTCCTGCAAATATAACACATGTAAATTGGCTCTTTGGAACATGGTTTTAGTGCCTAAAAATTTGACTTTTTAGCTATAATTCTGTGCTAGAAAAAGTGTATTTTGTACTTTTGGCTTGTGTTTCAGTATTGATCAGCATTATATTTTAACCAGCGCTATGTTTAAACCAGCATTATATTTAAATAATATGGTAATGTTTCATTTCTAACTTTTTCCCATTTTAGAGTGTGTGAGCTTCTACAAGGTGGAGCCATAATGAATAAAAACTATCAACCTCATGAAGCTCATATTCCCTACCTCCTCCAGCTCTTTATAGATTACAACTTGTATGGAATGAATCTAATAAACCTGGCTGCTGTCAAGTTTAGAAAGGCGAAGAAAAAAGGTATGCAATTCCAGTTCATAAATATTATTTAGCAGTTTTTGACAAATCTCTGGAATAGACTTTGTGTGACACAAGATATGATAATGGATTCTGCCTTTCTAATAAATGATGTATTTTCCATTCTATTCTTCACTGTTAGTATACCATGTAATGTGTAGAGATGTAGTTTGAATTGAGGAAAGAAACACAGTACTTTCCCACATTTAGAGACAATTTATTCAGCTTGGGGTTCTCTTAGGGTTATTTTTGTGATGATAGGAAGTTAGCTGGCATATACAGAGCTACATTGGAACTACTGCAGCCTCCTATTTAAGCATTAGCCAGCAGTCATAGATGACAAGTAATTCCATGCAGCTGAATATGGTGAAGTGCTTCATTTTTCCTCTGTGCCTAGGATAGACACCAGGTAGGCAGCTAGAGGAGAGACGCCCCCTCCTCCACGCCTAGCATAGAAATGCTCCCATATGAGATGTGATGCTCAATCAAGACAACCTCCCCAAACCTATGGAAACACTGGTAGAGACCTATTGGATTAGAGGCTTTAAATAGGCATTATAAATCGGTTCTAAGTAGTGGTTCCAACTTTAAGATCCTGTTACACTTTTCACAATAAATGACAGACTAGCTGCTATCATTGTTGTTTATTGTATTTTAGATTATGTTTATTACATGTGAAAAAGAATTAAAATACATTAAAAAGGAATGCAGTGGGATAATTCAGCAGGCTATTAATTCTGTTTTCAGGCTAGTAATTTTCTATGCTTATTCACAAAGTTGTGCTGTTTAGATTGTACAGCTGCTCTACATTTGTTGTAAGGCTGATAAGACAACAACCATCTCATGCATTAACTGAACACATGAGGAGGAAGCAGGAACACTCCTGTCAGCCCTACCACAGATGCTGACACATTCTTTGTACATCCTCACCACCCCAGCAGCTGCAGGAACATAGCCAGCAGGCAAAAAAGCATTTAGTGCATATATATGGGGGAGCCTCTGCTTTAGGGAATCTGTCATAGGCAGTAGCAGACAGTTGGATGTAGTGGCAGTGCTTGCCCAGCAGCAGAGACCGGGAGAAGCCAGATATTTGGAAAGTTAGTGTTGTGCAATGCACTGGCAGGAGTGCTGTATCAGCTCCACTTCTGAGTTTGCACAGTGGCAACTTTCATCTGCCTTGTTTCTCCCACTTTCCAGAAACAAACCAGCAAAAACTGGAAAAATGTGGGGAGTCCCATTTTACTCCCTGGGCCTTCACACCACTGATAATGAAACTGTATATGATTGGGACGCAGGTGGCGCTGTGGGTTAAAGCCTCAGCGCCTAGGGCTTGCCGATCGAAAGGTCGGCGGTTCGAATCCCTGCAGCGGGGTGCGCTCCCGCTGCTCGGTCCCAGCGCCTGCCAACCTAGCAGTTCGAAAGCACCTCCGGGTGCAAGTAGATAAATAGGGACCGCTTACCAGCGGGAAGGTAAACGGCGTTTCCGTGTGCGGCTCTGCCTCTGGCTCTGGCCAGAGCAGCGATGTCACGCTGGCCACGTGACCCGGAAGTGTCTCCGGACAGCGCTGGCCCCTGGCCTCTTAAGTGAGATGGGCGCACAACCCCAGAGTCTGTCAAGACTGGCCCGTACGGGCAGGGGTACCTTTACCTTTACCTTTATGATTGAGGCAATGTGTGTACACAGACATTTCCCCTTTCCCCTGTAGGACCTTGTTAACATTTCTCAAGCTCCTCCTTCCATGAATGTCAATAATTATCTTTGACTCTCTACCGTGACACTACTTTTCAACACTGGGAGAGCAGGTTTAGCCCTTATTTATTTATTTTTTTAAATTACACCCTGTTTTTCACTATCGAAATCTCAAAGCATCTTACAACGATAAAAATATACATTTAAAAAATAAATTAAACCTCAGATGCTTAAAACCTCAGAAATATAAACAAAGAAAATTTACCTCAACTGCTAGATTGCGACCGCTTCAAATTCTCTGACAGAAATGTCTGGCTCAGATTAATTTCTTCCAAAACCATACTTTTTTTATCAGGCAACAGGAAACTCGTACTGTTGTGAGAGGACAGTTGAGTTATACTAATGGGCATTTGGTTAGGGACCAATCTGTGGAACAGAGTATTGAGAACAAATAAAATATGTGACCCAAGCAAAAAAAAAGCTAAGGCCCTAGAAGCTCAAACTTTGTTGGAAAGTATTAGTAGGTTCTCTTCTACTTATGCAACGCCCAATGTTCTCTGAATCTGAAAAGGGCAAACAAGTGGGATTAGAGAGTTTTAAGAACATAAGACATATCCTGCTGGATCAGAGCAAAGGCCCATCTATTCCAGCATCTTGTTATCACAGTGGCCAACCAGATGCCTATGAGAAGCCCACAAGCAGGACCTGAGCATAATAAGTTTCCCCAGCAGCTGGTATTCAAAATCATATACCTACTGATACTCTTGTATTTTCTCAAGCACCCTTTCTTAAACTGATTTTGCATTTATTTTTGTTATAGGATTTTGACTTCATTCACAATGCAAGTGGAATATGAATGTTTTGTTAAAGAAACAACAACAAAAATCACTTTCAATATAAAATGTTTAGAGTAATAATAGTTCACAGTACCTGAAAGCTTATCTACTGTTATCTGTTTGTAGGTGATGTATTAGAAGAAAGTGGATCTTATAAATACAGTTTGTCAGGACATTCTGCTACCAGAACCCTTCTTCAATGGGAAAACAATCAAATACCAAGGTTAGCATCTCTGAATATATATCTCTCTAAATAGTCTTGAGACCACTTAGTCAAAAAAATAGTTATGACATAAGCTTTCATGGACTGCATTCCACTTCATCAGAGGCTTGAAGTGTTACCCTGAGGTACAGAAATATATGCATATTTGGGGAAAATTGTAAACAGTAATGTCAAAAGAAAAGGAAATGCTAAAAGTATAGCTGTTGATAATTATGTTATTAACAGTGGCCACTGACTAAAAAATAGTTGGAAGTATACATGTCCAGGCACTGGTTAGCTAATTAACAAATTAAATGTGAGAAAAAGAAATATTTGCCCTGGTTCAGTGTCTACTTGCTATCACTGGTGGATTGATTCAAGACAAAGGTAGCTGGATGGAGGAAGCACAGATAGGCCCAGTTAAGCCATGGTTAAGAATATGGTTCTGACCAAACAGGATTTACTAAATACAGTAAGTCTTCAACTTATGCACATTTCACTTGTGTGCATTCAGCTTTACACCAGTGGCAAAAAATAAATATAAAGTAAGGAGTGGGGTTCTGGGAAACATTAAATTGGCAATCCCACTCACTGCTGAACCCAATGTGTTTTGACTATACACAATTTTGACTTTAGGCGCAATCCCTGTACGGTAAGAATTCACCTCTACACCACCTTGTTCATTACCCAGTTGAGGAACAACCACCTTTTGAATAAACAATGGACCCAAGGAAACTATTTCCAAGTCCATCATCCAGATTTAGGAACCCAGCATTTATTATAGCTATTGCAATAGGACAGAGCTCACTCAGCTCAATGTGCCAGTTGAGAAGGTCTGCCCCGAGGCACTTCGGAACAGATGTTTATATAGTAGTTCAAACACAGCAAACAAAGAGTCATAAAACATCTTCACATGTGTCAGGAAAGGTTACAGGTCATGAAAAGTACCGTATTTTTCGCCCTATAGGACGCACTTTTCCCCCTCCAAAAATGAAGGGGAAATGTGTGTGCGTCCTATGGGGCGGATGCAGGCACCTTGGCTTCAGCGATAGCAACGCAAAGCCTCCGAAGCCTGCACTCTGGAGGCTTCGCGTTGCTTTCGCTGAAGCCAGGAGAGTCTGCTCTTTGAGGCTGGTGGTGGGGGATAGCAGTGTGTCTTATAGAGCAAAAAATATGGTAGCTGTATTTATCTCTGCCTACCATCTAACTATGGCATAAATATAATTGCTTTAAAATTTTTAGACTATTTAAGATAAATTGTGATTTAATATTCAGTTAGTTATTTTTTCTACTAATAGAATTTAAGAGAATATAATTTTAGTGGGATGTACCATATTTTAATCATCCTTTAATTTTAATATAATTGCAGTTCTTTGATACTGGAGGGTGTTGAACCACAGAGTACCTGTGAACTGGAAGTAGATGCAGTGGCTGCTGATATTTTAAACAGATTGGATATTGAAGGTAAACAATTTTGCTTTGTGTAATCATTTAAGACATTAACAAGTTTGTTTTTTATGCATGCTTAGCACAATCTTCCCGAGCTGCTCCTCCATATATTTTGGACTGCATATTTTGGACTCTGCCCCAGCCAGAGCAGAAAAGGAAGGCTGGCATAACCCAATGCATCCTAAGTGGTATTTAAAACCTCTAAGTTACAGTTAACCTGAAGGGATTATATAAACAATTGACACAAGGTGAAGGCAGGAACAGGTGGTGGGGTGCTACGGCGCTACCCTCCCAACAGTGGCATTGCTGCCACTTACTGGGAAGGTGCAGGGACAGGTACGCTAGCTGAGCCACTCTGGTACTGAAGACAGTGTCCCGCGTTACTCCCACAGCATTATGGTAAACAGCAGCAATGCTGCTATTGGGAGGGTAGCAACATAGCACCCCCTCACCACAGTAGTCACTTTGGGAAGGCAATTGTCTGAAAATATTGTCAGGTTAATTCTTGCAAATAGCATAGATTGTACAGACAAGTTTACATTTTAGTAAGCTTGACACTCCTGTTGAATTTGCTGTATTTTTTACTTTTTCCAGCCCAGGTTGGTCGGAACCCAGGTTTGCAAGCGATATGGGATGATGAGAAACAACGGCGTAGAGAAAACAATGAGTCCTCTCAAATTAGTCCTCCTAACTCACAAGGTAAACAGGTCAAAGTTGTTGTTGCTGTTACATATTTATTTCTCAGTCACAATTCCTGGGCAGGTACTTTTGATGGGTCAGTACTCAATTAAGCATTTGCTGCTTGTTGGGTTGTTAATTTTATCACAGCAATCAGAAAGTCAAGAAGCTTTCCCATTCTTCTTCTAATACAATACTGTAGTTAATAAAATTAATGGAGACATCATGATAGTAAACTTTACATTCTTTATTTAAGCTGCTGCCTGGTTCGTTGATTAATTTTAAAATGGTTAATCAGTCAGTGCAACAGTTTTAGGACTACTGACACATGGTCCCATCAGATTGCCCCACTTACCAGCCTCACTTGCTGCAGTCTTCAGACCACCTTCAAGGACAGCCCCACACACAATGCAGTACAGTAGTCCAGATGAGAAATAACCAGAACATAGACAACTGAGGCCAGGCTACCTGTTCCAGGAATGGCCATAGCTGGCAAACCAGCCTAACCTGGGCATAAGCTCTCCAAATGACAGAAGCCACTTGAGACTCTTTTTTCAAGGCTTTAGGTGTATTTCCATTCCACTGATCACTCCTTGGACCCATACCATCAAACCCGTCCTAGATTTTACCAGCTCTTATGGGCAACAATTGAGAGAGCATGTAAGTCAGTCCCAACACTGCAAGCATCCCATTCACATCCTTGGGCTGCAGCAACTGAAAGTGATCCCACAAGCTATAATTTGATAGTGCTCTAGGTTCCTACAATCAGTTGCGGCATCAAATAGAGGGTGATTACAAATGTTTTTGAGAATGTTTGTGCAAACAGAAGAATTCCTCTGGATTTAGAGTCAGTTTTTTCACACAGTGCTCTTCCTCTAATTTGGAAACAGCCTTCTGTGAGTGGGAGAAACTTAATTAGTAGAACAGCAAATTTGGATATAATCAACAGATTATATTCCTTATAATATTTTTATAACTATATAAAAAGCATGGTAAAAAGAAAACAACCTTTTTAAAATTGGCTCAGAGCTGCTTGAAATTCAGACTATGTTGCTTGCTCTGAGCTTAAAAGTATTAGAAAAAATACATAAAGAGAAGGGTACTAATTGTTAATAGAATGCCTATGAAGTTTCAGTTTCTTATTTAGGAATTCAGTAGTCTTTTCTTTGTTGCTGTATTAACCATCCTGTATAACCTTTCCCCCTTAATTAAAGATCGTGGATTTGTAACTGCAACAGAAAGTGAAAAAATCTTTCAGAAGAGGCTTAAAGAAATCCTCAAGCAAAGTGATCTCTCTGTGTAAGCGTTCATTTAGCTGTTACTCTTGTTTTTATTTGTGAGTTGTACAGTCATTTTAAAAGGTTTTTTTAATTTATTAATAAGGACATTATCTGGATCACTGGACTACAGTAATGGATCACAGGAATTCTCTGCAGAGTTGACGCTACATTCTGAGGTACAATCTCCTAAAGTTGTTCCGTGTTCACCAGCAAATATGGTAGAAGTACACAGAGATAAAGAACTCAGCAAAGGTTAGTAGTATTAATACAGTTGGCTTTTAAGTCAAATACAGCTCATGAGTACATCCTAGCTGGAATTACTTTTATGGAAAAACTGAGCAAAGGAGGAGAAAGAGACATAGAAGAATGCACAAGGAATAATCTTTACCTTTGCATGTCTGTCTACAATATTCTCTGTTCTTTTCTTTCTGTGTCATAAAACAGCTGAGAAAAGCAAAAGTGAAGAGAGAGAGAGAGAGAGAGAAAGGCACAGAAAAACATTTCTCCGCCTGCATGCTTGCATTTCACTGTTTCTGAGGGTGTGGTGATGGTGAGAAGTGGCACCAAGGAATAGTTACCTTCTGCATTTGCTTTCCCAATAGTTTTTTTGGGCAGGGGCAGGGGGAGAGAAACTTTTGAAGAAAAGAGAGGTTTAGTGCACATCCTTGTGCCCCACCCTCTCCCAAAAACTCTATTCTCTTTCCAGAAATTGCTGGGAAGAGGAGATCTGAATTGCACCCCTCTGTTCTCAAGTGCAGGAAGATCTATTTTCAGGTTTCCCATAGGCATCTGGTTGGCCACCATGAAAACACAATGCTGGACTAGATGGGTCATTGGCGTGATCTAGCAAGGTCTTCTTATGCTCATGTAATCTTCTGCCACTTCCTCTGAGCAAAATGCCTGGGAAGTGGCAACTTGTGAAAGGAGAAGGTACCCTTTGGAAATGTATTGATCTGCTGCGAGTTCCATTAAAAACAGTTTTAAATAACCACAACTGAGTTTGCTCAAATTGTATTAAGAAAAGTCTTGCCACCATGAATTCCTATCTCTTTCAGACTCTGTAAGTTGTATAAACTTATGCATCTCAACTAGCATAAGTCTCTAACTATCTTCTGAAAATCTTGTTCAACTAATTTGGATATGTTAATATGTTTAATAGTCTTCAGCGACTACTTTTGTGGGGGAAATGTGTTGGCAGCTCATGTGCAGAGTTTTAAATCTCATTTTTAGAGGAGTCCAACAGGAAGTATAAGGAGGAGGAGGCGCTTATTAATGAAGAAGCTATTTTGAACATCATGGAAAATAGTCAGCATTTTCAATCCTCATCTCAGAGACTGAATAAGACCCCGGTGTTCAGTAAGTACAACATAAATATATTCTTTTCCCCCACAATAATAGGTTATTCTTCAGTATGCTTGCAGTTTTATCTCTAGTGGTCCATGCAGTTTGTCTAAACTGAATTTACTCCAAAAATTAGATTTCTGTAAAGTATTTCTAGTTTAGCTGTTCATCAGTAGTGGTGTTCTGTTACTGATTGAAAAGAGGAGCCTTTGGGCCCTAGTGCTCTGTAAAACCACTTCCATTCGGAAGCTTGAAATTAAAATATACACCGCAAAAGTGAGAAATTATCAAAAGGTAGTAAGATTCTCAAAGGACAATGGCATCAAAAAGAAGATACTGTAAAAAGTTTTGTTTGTCTAATACTTGCTTTTAAAATATTGTGTTCAATCTGCACATGGAAAATAGAGGTTATTTAAAAGAACATATCACAAAGATAATCTTGAACTTTTAAAGATATAGGCTATGTCTGAATTTGTTTTTGTTTTTCTTTCAGTGGACAGTAGTGCTGATCAAGCCATGATACATCTCTTGGCTGGGTTGGAGGATGATGGATACGCAATTGGAGGACATGGTACATTATCACAACACTTCTCCTCTGGAAGCTGTAGAAATCCCCAGAACAGTGATGATGAAGAAAATGAACCACAAATTGAAAAGGAAGAAATGGAGCTCAGCTTGCTAATGTCCCAACGATGGGACAGCAGTCCGAATGACGTGAATGCAAAGAGAAGGTATCTAGTGTTTTTTGAATAATAGCTCCGGAGGAAATGGTACTAACGAACTTAGACTGAAGTTCTCATACTTAATAAAGAAAATCAATGTGGGTGTCCAGACGCTGGTATACTATGAAGAGAGGTGTTTATTGGACAAGAAATGTGATTGGTGATATAATTTCATGTGGCTCAAATGAGCAGGCAGATAAGAAAACCCAAGGGTTACTAGACTGCCAGAGCTTGAATGGAATGAGAGAGATTTGTAAGTGTGTTCTGCAATGACTGCTCCAGAATTCTACTCCTTACTGTGTATTGCTATATTTGCTCAATGGGTACATTACAGTCATACCTCGGGTTAAATATGCTTCGAGTTGAGTGCGTTCGAGTTGCGCTCCGCGGCAACCCGGAAATAACGGAGCGTGTTACTTCTGGGTTTCGCCGCTTGCGCATGTGCAGACGCTCAAAATGACATCATGCGCAAAAGCGGCACGTGCATGTGCATACGTGCCGTCGCTAGATATGTTTACCTCTAGATGCGAACAGGGCTCCGGAACGGATCCCGTTCGTATCTAGAGGTACCACTGTATATTAATGTGTGTTAAATACTGTGAGGAGGAAGGAACAGTGCTGCTGTGTCTGTGTAAGTTGTTACAGGAAGCCCCACGAGCAAGAAATCAGGTTTCTCAGCATGCAGAGATAAAACAAAAGCACTGGCAGGGGTGGGGAGGTGTGGACTTGATGAGAAATTACAGCGACGATCGCTGAGAGATGTAGGGGAAGAAGAGGAATTTTCAGGCCACATATCCTGCTTTCTGAGTGAACAGTTTGGGGGAATAAATAAGAGGATGAGCCCTCTAAAGGAAGGTCCATTGGAGAAGGGAACACCCATACTTGGTGCAAATAAGAAGGCAACAAGAAACAGATATATTGGAATCAGGGTCTGGAACACAAACTCACAGTAGTATGCTTGTAACAGAAGAGTGGTGGAAATTTTAGGGGAAAGTAGGATTTCGGAAGCAGGATAAAATACAAGACCAGGGGGGAGAAGTCCTGTGATGAAAACGGAATCAACAACAGGCTCATTCAGTATAATCTGATGTAAGATTGTATTGGCACTCTGAAGATCCACTGGTGGGTGGATTTCAACCTCTGTTGAAATTTGAAATATTTTCGTATTCTCAAGGGAAGAAACCACTCTATGATTATTCACTTTTGCATCCTGTCAGTTTGAAATACAGTTTAATGACTGTCTTAAAAATATTGTATTAGACCACATTCTGTAGTGTAATAAGTTAATGTTCATTTTTAGTAAGCAACATTCAAATTCTTTGTATCCTTCCTTCCCAAGCAAAGTATAATGTATTAACACCATAACCAGTAAATTCTCAAGTGGCTGACCAAAGGTTTTTATATACCTGAAATAAATTGCACTTCCAGGTCATTGGGCAGAAGTAGGAACCAGAGCTCAACTGAAGATGATGGCACTTCAGAAGATGATATGGACTGGAGTGAAAACAATTTGCTTCTGGCAAGCCTATCTATACCTCAGTTAGATGGAACTGCAGATGAAAACAGTGGTAAATCATAGTTTTGGAATTTCATATACCCATGAGAAAGTAGTTTTCCTTTCTTGATAAAAAATATCTCAGTAGATACCTTTGTACTAAATATTCTGCAAATATAGTCTATGAATTAGAATTCTCAACATAAATAGGTTGAAATTTTAAAACTGCATTAATTCATCTCTTTAAGTTTTCTAACTTTCAAACTGTGACACAAAACTGTAATGTATTTTTTATTTAAAATATTTATTATCTATTCTTCATTGCAACTGCAATTCCAGAGTAGGTTACAAATAAAAACAAATGCAAGACATATAGTAAACTAGATGACTCTCAGGATCCCTTCCAACTCTACAATTTTATTATTATTTTATTCTAACCAGACACTAAACTTTTTTGCAACTAGCCAGGCCCCTCATGACAGCCATTTTATGGCAACTATATCAGTTTCCAAATGTGCCCTCAAGCCCCATAATGTTGGGAACTCCTGATCTAGGTAAAATAGAATTACAAACTTTTCATGTCATTATTTATTTATTTCATATATTTGTATACTACTTAATGCCAAAACAGACTTTAAGCAGTTTATAAAATATAATTGCATTGTTTACATGGTGAAATTATAGGCTATTTTATAATTATTATTATTATTATTATTATTATTATTATTATTTATATCCCGCCCTCCCCAGCCAAAGCTGGGCTCAGGGGGGCTAACAACAATCAAAATAATCCAACGATTCTAAAAACATTTCATTATAAAAATTAATTAAAATCAAATTGATGGCAACCATTAAGCAAAATTCTGTGCAGATTGCCAGAGGAGGGGGGTCAGGCTGCGCCCTGACCAAAGGCCTGGTGGAACAGCTCTGTCTTGCAGGCCCTGCGGAAAGATGTGAAGTCCCGCAGGGCCCTAGTCTCTTGTGACAGAGCGTTCCACCAGATTGGAGCCGCGGCCGAGAAGGCCCTGGCTCTAGTTGAGGCCAGCCTAACCTCTCTGTGGCCTGGAATCTTCAAGATGTTTTTATTTGCAGACCGTAAGTTCCTCTGTGGGACATACCAGGAGAGGCGGTGAGGAAGTATGTGAACTAAACTGCCTTTGTTTCTGCCAGGAATAGAGGGATACATTGTATCAAAGACTAGCAGGCAGCGAAGTGTCAGTTAAACTGTCATTGCAACCTAGTGTTGGCAAGATGCCTATATTTGAAGTGGTTTCTAGCTTTATATTCAGTATCGCAGGCATCAACAGGGTAGCCAGTTTTAACTGGATCATAGACATGCTTCCTCATCTTATTGGCTCATAATTACAGACCAATAAGGGTTGAATTTCACCCAAATTGTAGTGATTGGGTAAGGAGGGATTGTAAAAGGTAGCAAAGCTCTGTGGCAGTCCTGAAAAGAAAGGTACTGTCAAGTGACAACTGCTAAGTGCAAGTAGAATAGTCAGATGTGGGGATTAAGTGGAAGCTAGCAGTAAGGAGAAAAAAATATTAATCGCCACAATGTAACTGGTGAGAAAAATACAAGAAGGTAAGTGACTACATGTTGCTATTTTACCTAATACTTAAGTGACTGGCTAATCTTTAAAATAGCTGATCTTAAAAAATAAAAGATGAATAGTGAAAATTGCGTGTGTTGTATCTATCCCTTTCTAGACAATCCGTTGAACAATGAGAATTCTCGAACCTCCATAATTGCAACAAGCAAAACATCTGTAAAGTCTTCGATTTTTCATAAAGATGCTGCTACTCTGGAACCACCTTCTTCTGCTAAGATTACCTTTCAGTGTAAACACACAAGTGCCCTTTCTTCTCATATTTTGAACAATGATGACTTAGAAGGGCTTTCTCAGCCAAACAAAGGAGACATAAGACCTGAATTGTCAGTCCATTCTCTTACAAAAGAAAGCACTTACAATGTGAAATACCCAACATCCTTCAATAATATTCTCCATTCTGAAAATTCACACACAGAAAGTAATAAAAGTGAAATATTCCCTGCTTCGTGTGAAACAGTTTATGAAGACATTTCCTCAGTAAGTAGACATTTGCCTCACAGAAAGTACACTGGAATAAGAAAAACTACAAAGGATTTATCTCTGCATATGAACCACCAAATGGGTGAAAGTTTTTCGGTTCAAAATTCTAACTTTTCAGATTTGGTCCACTCCAAAAATAAAGCATCCTATGAAGCAAATAAAAAAGCCAGCAACACAAATACAGATAATCTCTTCCCAGCACTAGAAAACTGTGAAATGGTGTCTTGCTCAGAGGGTAATCGAACTAGTATTTATTCTGCTGAAGGTAGCACTGATGGAGATGGCCTTAATAACCTTAAAATTAGATATGAAGAATTTCAGGAGCACAAAGCTGAAAAAACAAATGTTAATCAACAAGCAGCGCATTACATGTTCTTTCCTAGTGTTGTTCTTTCTAATTGTCTCAGTCAGCCACAAAAATTAAGTCCTGTTACATATAAATTGAAAAAAGGCAAGAAACAATCTAGGTTAAAACTAAATAAAAAGAAAGTAATTCTTAGCAATCAGCCGTCTACAACTATCAGCGATATTGCTTCCACAAAAGAGAGCTGCTATGTACAAGGTAATGCTAGTAATAACATTCCTGATAAAGACAGTTTGTTACCAAATGATATCATTCAAGTTTCTCCTGGTGCTTCAGAAAATAAATTGTCTGTGGATACAAGTAATTGTATTGACTGCCATTTTGAAGATGGAGCTGATGGTGCTCGAGAATCTGAGCAGGCGTTTGGGCTATGTGGAAATAAATACACACTCAGAGCTAAACGCAAGATAAATTATGAAACCGAAGACAGTGAATCTAGCTTTGGTGTGCATAATTCAAAAATTAGCCTACCTCATTCTTTGGAAAATGATGAAAATATTGATGGGTCAAAAAAATGTCGAAAACGAAGAAAACTTTCTAAAAAATTACCACCTGTTATTATAAAATATATTATTATAAATAGGTTCAGAGGGAGGAAAAATATGCTTGTTAAACTAGGAAAAATAGATTCTAGTGAGGAGCAAGTTACACTTACAGAGGAAAAAATGAATCTATATAAAAAACTTGCACCTTTAAAGGACTTTTGGCCAAAAGTTCCTGATTCACCTGCAACCAAATATCCTATTTATCCATTAATGCCAAAGAAAGGTCACAAAAGAAAAGCAAAATGCAAGTCAACCAAGAAAAAGGTTGGAAAACTGCAAAACATGAACAGTAAAAATATTAAAAGAACCCTATATTTCAGAAGAAGAACCTCTGCCTTTCTGTCTCCCCCTCTACCATCATATAGCACTGAAGCTGAAGACTGTGACTTGAACTATAGCGATGTTATGTCTAAATTAGGCTTTCTGTCAGAAAGAAGTGCAAGTCCAGTTAATGTATCCCCACCTCGCTGTTGGTCTCCCACTGACCCAAATGCAGAAGAAATTATTAATAATCTAGAAAAAGAAACATTAGTGTTTAAAAATGCTACCACATATAGCACTAAGACTGTTAATTCCCATACAGGAAAACATAGTCAAGCAAAAGCTCAGACTAAAAAATGTAAAAAGCAATTTGTTAATACTACTGTTAGAGTTAATAAAAAGATTAGGAATAATCTGACTAACAAAACCGGAAATGAGGTGAAGAGAAAGCCTAGAGCAAAACAAAAACAAAAAATAGAAAAAGTGTCAAAGTTGATGACAGTAACAGATGAAAAAAGTAGTATTCCTCCTTCAACTGAGGTTAAACTTGTGCTGAACCACCATGATTTACCTGAGAATGCTCACAGCTTGGGAAACTCGCAGCCACTTTGTACCCAAAAAGATATCCAAGCAACTGGCTGTTCAACAGGGCATCTACCATCAGCACAACTGCCATTGACAGCTCATGCACAAGTAAATCCATTGATATATTTCCATTCACTCTTGGAAAATGAAAAGCCTGTAGGATATCAAGGTTCCCTCCTGACACAGGAGGACCATCATCCAGCCATAACTTCTGTGGTGTCTGGAAAGGAAAAAGCCAAAATGAATTTCCAAAGAGCTACTAGTCAAAGTGGTATATTTAGGACAAAAGAACCAATTCAAAATAATTTATTTGACCAGTCTCACCATATATCTCAGGTAGCACTGAATGCATACAGTTCTAAAGATAGAATGCATAAAAAGGCTGAAGAGGTTACAAATTCGCAGTGCAGACTTTTATCCCCTGTTGGAAATGTAAATGAAAATTATATTTCTTCAGACGCAATGAAGATCGATCAGATTCATCCTAGTAAACTTTTGCATTGTAAAGATAATCAGCAGCAGATTGTTTATCTTCCAGAATCAACAAAAAATGCTGAGCATATTTCTTCTTTTTTTAAAACTTCTGAGGAAAGCCATGGATCTTTTCAGTTGCCAAAAAAATGCTTTGTAGCTTCTTTGAGAAGTCCGGTTAAAAAGCTGGGATGGGAACAGAAACAAAGAGGATTTATTTTGGATATGTCACATTTTAACCCTGAAAAATATATAAAACAAAAGGGTCTGTCAGAAACAACCTCTCAAACCAAAGCTGATTCCCAGTGTAAAGGCAAGACACTGGTAACACCTTCAGCATTCAGTGAAGGACATTCTGGCTTAGCTGTTCTTAAGGAATTACTTCAAAAAAGGCAACAAAAAGCAAATATAAACAACATACATGAGCAGTTATCATTTAAAACTCAGTTGAACAGAAGTGCTTCCTACCCTCTTGATCAAAACAAATCAGTTAAGAAATCACGTTCAGTTGCATCCCCAAGAAATCCTCGTACATCTAGGGATAAAAAATCTAAAGAAAAAAATCTCAAGCTTTTAAAAGATTCTGCAAAGCAGCAAAACAGTAAGACTGGCCATGTGTTATCTGTTGATAGCCCGGTTTTTGGTTCAGATCCAGGTTTTGAAAGTTGCTACTCACTTGAAGACAGCCTGTCACCTGATCATAATTACAATTTTGATATTAATACTATAGGACAGACTGGATTTTGCAGCTTTTATTCTGCAAGTCAGTTCGTCCCAGCAGATCAAAATCTACCACAGAAGTTTCTGAGCGATGTAACTCAGGACCTTTTTCCAGGTCAAGCAGCAGAAATGGATCTTTTAAGTCACAATAGCAAAATTTCTAAGGAAGAAAACCATTATTCTTCAGACCCCACAGCTTGGTTAAGATCTGGTCCACTAAGTCCTCAGCTTTTTGATAAAAGGTGCCCAGATACGAATGAAAACCATCTCCACAGCCAGTGGAAAAATAACATTATTACATCAACATCTGAACCTAGCTTACCACTAGATGTGCAACAGGCAGAGATGTGCCAAAAGGAACAATTTCAGTTGGAGAGAAATGCAGTGAAGAAAGGAATTTTTCTTAACCTTTCATCGCCAAATAGTGATTGGAGTCAAAACCACTTTAGAAAGGAAGCCACTTTTGAACCTGTTCAGTCACTTGATTCAATTAGTATATCTTTTTCTTCCATTTTATCATCACCGGATGGTGAACTTATGGATGCAGCTTCTGAAGATTTAGAGCTGTATATTTCAAGAAACAACGAGGCATTAACACCAACCCCAGATAGTTCACCTAGATCTACAAATTCCCCCTCACAGTCAAAAAATGGAAGTTCTACACCTCGTGCTGCTCACATCCTTAAGCCTCTCATGTCACCCCCAAGTCGTGAAGAAATTATGTCAACTTTACTGGATCACGATCTTGCAGAAGCAATTTATCAGGAACCATTTTGCAGCAACCCTTCTGATGCACCAGAAAAGCCAAGGTAATGTGGTAATACCAGTGGACTGTAGTCACATTTTTCTATTTTATACCTATGTATTTTTAGTTGGCTTTTACATAATTTATATAGTCATGGAAAAATTAGGTGTAGCTTTATTGTAGCATTCTTTCCTGTTCCCTTAAGCAAGAGCCAGAATTGCATGGGGTTAAAGTAGCTCATTAATCTACAACAGGGTTTCCAAAACTTGGATCTCCAACTGTTTTTGGACTACAATTCCCATCATCTCTAGCTAGCAAGATTAGTGGTAAGCCATTGTTGGAATTGTAGTCCAAAAAGAGCTGAAAACCCAAGTTTGGGAAATCCTAAGATTCTATAAAAAGAAAATATTCTGCTTTATCTTTGCAGATTCATAAATTCTGGGCACCTTGAAGAATTTAACATAGGGTTGTATTCAGTGTTGCAGGTGTAGAAAACAAACTTTAACAGTCAGTCTTACCTTTCCCCTCCTGCTTCCATTATCTATCTTGTAAAACCTCTCCTGAGGGTGGGGGCATGACATACTGTATTACACAAGGTTGAAGTTGGCAGGAGGTACCGCCCAAAATTGAGCAGAAGGACTTACAAGGGCAAAGGAAAAGATCTATTGTGGAAACTCCTGCTCATGCAATACTGAATACAATTCATATTCATTAGCTATTGCTATGGGGAGTTGCTATGGGGAGTATTGAAATGTGAATCAAAACTTTAAATGTCTGTCCTTGAAATGTTGATGACCTAATTTGGATATTGACAAATACAAGAGTTGATATTATGTGACGGAATCTTTTTTCCTGACAGTTCTTTTCTTCTAGTAAGATTTATTTATTGTTAACTGAAAATAATATCTTCACAGAGAAATTGGAGGACGACTGCTTACAGTAGAAACCAGACTTCCAAATGACCTACTTGAGTTTGAGGGAGACTTCTCATTGGAAGGGCTGCGACTATGGAAGACTGCATTTTTGGCAATGGCACAAAGCCCTAGACCAGGTTCTCCACTTCGCAGTAGCCAATCCACTACTGACAAAAAGCAAAGAAATAACCGTAAAACTAGTGAAGACAAAAAGATAGTGATCATGCCTTGCAAATGTGCACCAAGTTGCCAGCAAGTTCAGTCATGGCTGCAGGCAAAAGAAGATTATGAACACTTTAGGAAAAGAATGATTACCAAATCGATTGAGGTGGAAAAGGTTGATGAGAGTTTGAACTGCACGTCTTTTCCAAAAAACATGTGTTCTCAAATGGCCAAGGCAGTTGAGAATTCTATCTTGCCAAGCAAAAGTGTTGTAGCATCAGAAGGTACTTGTTTTTCATCCTCAAAGCCAATGCCAACACAAACCATGGAAAAGCATGATACAGATATCCCTGAAATGAGTAAGACTGCGCTGCTTGACACTGCAGCAATAGAAACAGACAGGGATGAGGAGAATTACGTTGATTATAGCTCCCCTGATTCATCAGTGCTTCCTCCTTGGCAACAAGTAACATCCCCAGATTCCAAACAATCTTCCTCAGAAGATTCAGAGGATATTTTATCCTCTATAGAAGAAAATGAAACATTAACAGATGGAGAACAGAAGCTTGTCAAAGAGGAAAGCAAGATACCCTTCACTGTCTCCCCATTTGTGAACAAAGGATGCAATAGTAATTCTGAAACTGCTTGCCTGCATAGTACACCCCTTAGAGAGGAAATGTGTAAAGGAGGAATAACTGAAACACCTGGATTCACTCCATTATTACCAGGTAAGATTATGAAAGGAGTGGTTTGCAGAAATTGAAAGTGAAATTATGCAAACATATATGTACTTATGTAATAGAAGATAGGCAATAAAAGCCTGAAACCACTTATGGAAGTATTATTAGACAAGTAGTTTAAGGTTTACTAATAGAAAATAGCCTTAACCAGAATAACTTGATTTTTTCCATAATATGTAATTAGCATGACCAAGGAAATGAAGATTAATTTTTATACTTGGGATAACTTTTAGGACCAGCCGTATAAGATGCTGCAGTGTCAGACCATTATATGCCTTGATATTGTACTTAACATTTTGTAGCTTTTAAAAAATTAATTCCGTAATACTAAAGGATGCTTTAGTGTATTTTTGTTGTGGTAATCACTCATTACTTTCTTCTCTTTCCTTCACCCCAGGACCAAACATTCAGAAATTGAATCCTAGAAGGAGAAGGAATGTTGATGCTTTTCGAAAAGTACTTTTAAGAACTCAAGTCAAGGTAAAAATGGAATTGGATGCATTTTTATTAGGCTCAATTTTAGTTATTTTCTGAGTTCTGAAGTAAAATATTTTATCTCTTTATATTCCGGTAAGGATACTTCTGTACAATAATTATACTTCTATTTTTTCTTAATTGAAATTGCATCATAATATTTGCACTGAAAAGTGTCTTGATATCAACTGATGCAGAACACAGCAAGCGATTAACAGCATCTGACCATTGTGAACACATCAGTCTGCCGTTAAAAGAAAATCAGTAGCTCCCACTTTATTTCTGGACTCAATTCATAATACTGGTTTGGATATATTTGAATACCGCAGGGCTCTAGCATGTTTTGTAAAACAGTCCTTCTGTTAGCAGAAATTGCATTCTGTGCCAGAAAAGTACCTTTAACTCTTTGGTACTTACCTGTAGGTAACAAAATGATCCTGATTGTGAATAATGTTGATTCCCCCCCCCCCAAGTCAAATTCAGTATTAGTTTGACTTTCCTTAGTGCTAAATACATTTAGAATGCATGCCGGGCACCTAGAACCTGATCTAGTCAGACTAGGGGACCCATTCCTATACACCTGCAGCAGCAAAGGACCCCTTGGTCCTGTGGTGCAATTCCATGTGACTGATATGCATGTGTGAATACTGGAATCATGTTGATAGAGTTAGTTGCTTCCCTCCTCCAGCCTTTTATTGCCTAGCCAGAAGTTAGGAAACAGTTGGTGCGCAACCTTACAAGATTTGCCATACCCATATGGTTGCTCCATTTAGACACACTCTTAGTGGTATGTCTAACCCTACAGTGAAATGGTTCTCATGCATGTGCATGTAAATAGAATAGAAGTTTGATATGGCAGGGCTTCTGTTCCTGGAAATGGGTATGAGTTAATATATTTTATTAGTGTTAGCAACTGAAGAAAATGAGTAATCCAAATAATGAGTAATCCCAATAATTGAATTTGTTCAATAATTATACTTGGTAGAGTTAAGGCCTTAATCAGTGAAAAGTTTATTGTTGTCAATGTTTTATTTTTACAGAACCGATTCACTCCTTTAAATGCCCCAAAGAAAGAGACTTCTCAGATTGAAGGACCATCATTAAACAACTCATATGGTTTTAAAATAAGTGTACAAAATCTTCAGGAAGCAAAGGCTTTACATGAGGTAATTTACAGTATTATTGAAGATGCTTTACCTATGGTTGCATTTGTTTTTTCTATGTTTTAGCAATTCCTGGTTTTATCTGTAAGCTGCCTTGAGTCCTGTCAGGGGGAAAGGTGGATTATTTCTTTCATTCTTCAGTCAGATTTAGCATTTAAGAGGGTTTGTGTTTTACTCAAACTGCTGTGGCAGTAACCAAAATTGGGCAGTTGCTGCTGTGGCAGTAACCAAAAAGTGAGATTCTTGATTTCTAATTTAAATACATCCAGGATTTAAGAATTTTAGTATATGACTGCTTATCTACTGGATTTATTTATTATATCGTACAGGCAGACTTCCATTTACTCACATTCAATATGTCCACAATTGTGTATATGTGCATTGTGCCAAACTTAGAAGTGATCCAGAAACAGCATAAAGACATCACTGAACCATCACCAAAGGGGTGGAATGGGGTGTTTGCAGGCTTTTTCAATGAGTTTCAATTTTATGTGAGTTCACTGACCCTTGTGGTGCCTCGGAACATAACCCACATGTAAATAGGGGGTTGCCTGTATTATATTTTTATCCGGCTCTTCAAACAAATACTGTCTCCCAAAACTGCTCACATCAGTAAAACAATGGCATGTCTTGTCATCAGACTAGCAAACTAAAAAGGCAAGATATCTGATGGAAGGAAAGGGAAAGGAAAGGAAAGGAAAAGAGAGAGGAGGAGGTTTGGTAATGTCAGGATGAAGTTGTGAACTGGACCCAGCTGATCTTTCTTTGCTGCTTTGCTTGTATAGAAGTGGTGCAACTACCCAGTGGCTCTTTGTAGATAAGGAGATAGGCAAATCTTGGAGTAAAATGGTCAATATATATCAAATGTAACAGAAGTAAAGTTGTGTCAAAGTAATGCATGTAGCTTATGTGTAACACAAAATGGAATACCCAAGGAAGGCAAAAAAATGTGCTTTTTCACAGCTTATCTGGAGCCATTAAAAACATGCTTCTTGAACCCTCAAATGAGTAACCAGTTGTGACCTGGGGTAAACTTGTGCCAAGCCCAGAGTGGATGAGTTGTACTGTCTGTCTGGCCCTGATATATGCAGAGCCTTATGTAGGCCTGCAAATCTCACTCATAAGACCCAGGAAACCTGGCTTCTGTGAGACTTTGTGTCATAGGTCCCATGAGATTTGGAAATCCCAGGTCTCACACTTTCCCTCCTTGGCATCGCAACAACCAAGGTAGGTGTGTTGGATGGACACTGAGTAATCTCCCTACCTGCAAACTTCTAGCCTCAACAAGCCTTGTTAACGTCACAGATCCTCTAGGCCTCTGGCTGGTGGCAGAAGCATTCTCATCACTTCTAAAGTCATGGGACAACTGGCAATTACAGCAAGAGTTCTTTCTGAAGGGAAGGAGGAAAGCAACCTTCCTGCAGCTGTTTCTTTTTCAGCTATCTAAAAATATTGCAGGCATTTAAAAAGTGAATCATTTAACATATCCCTGGAAATTGTTCTAAGAGTAGCAGATCTAGCAGGTGTAGGCAGCCTGGATATAGAACACAATATCCTCTTTGATGGTAACGAGACTTTGAGGTTTTTGGTTTCTAATCTAAATACAATCTGGAATAACAGATCTTTGCTTGTAACTTTGCTTGCCCTATGCTTTTGTTTATTACATTACATCAGCCTTTGCCAATCTGGTCCCAGCCTGTGCTGACTGTGGTTGGTGGTAGTCCAAAATATATGGAAAGCACCAGATTGGCAAAGGCTACATTACATTATCTCTTGCACCGATGACCTGTGCTTGATTAGCATTAAGATTTTTCAGCTTGCGGAAAGTTAACAACTTGATCTGATAAAATAATTTACTGTCCTGCTTTTCAGCTGCAGTTGGCTCCCCAAGCAGCTTGCATTTAAAATCCATAAAGCATACAATGTGTTAGAGATACATGGAGGTATCTGGCAGTTGATGTCATGGTATTCTCCAAGCTTATCCTCGAGTCTAGAGGAAGAGGGGGAAAGGACTTGCAGATGGAACGAAGGGCAGAATAATGGAAAACATGCCAACTCACAGAAGTCACCCTCCTGATTATCTGCAGTCTTTTCTTTTATATTCCCCTTACTTTGTGTCAAAACTAATTAGGTATAACTCATTTAATATGTATTTTCTTTGGATTTCACATTCAAATAATCCATGTATAATTTTTTCTGTTGAGTTATATTTTGATATGCTTTGTGTATTGTGAATGTAACCACCTGCCTTTAAAATAAATTTAATGTGAAGTCTAAATTTCAGAGCCATTCAAGCAGGGTGGATGCTATGTGTCAGTTTTCCTCTTGCACACTGGTCATATCCTGAATTAGGTAAAAATATGTATTATTATGGTACATTGTATAATTGGACAATTCTTACTCTGTTTACATAGTGATTAAAAATTAGCTGATGTGGGAGTTTCTGGGTATCTTGACTGTAATTTCTTATATGGATGCTTGTTTGGTAGTGATTGTATTTGAATATTAATATTTGGTTTTGGCATCCTGCTAAAAAAAATCCTCAGAAAGTGTGAAGACAGGGAATGACACAAGCTGTTTGAAATACAGTACTAACAAAATTTAATGCAGTGTATAAAATACATGGCTTCTAAGTATCAGATACCTGCTGCAGATTGGTACTTTTAAAAAATGCATAAATCTTCAATAGTAGGGAGCAACGGTCTAGATTTCCTATACTTATTTCATTTAATCCCAGTTATTATAATTATCACAAAGCATACTCTATATTTTTTCTCAATTTCCACAAGCAAACATGAGGTTATTTTTATTGACCAGCATGTAAAATAAATTGATAGTTTCGTATTTGATTTGATTCAAAGGTATCTTAAAAGAAGATAACAATGTATACTTTTTGCTGTAGGTTCAACATCTTACACTTCTCAGTGTAGAGTTACATGCTCGAACAAGAAGAGACTTGGAGGCAGATCCTGAATTTGATCCTATCTGTGCTCTATTCTACTGCATATCATCTGACACACCGTTGCCAAATACTGATAAAATGGAAATCACTGGTGCTATAGTGATTGATAAAGACAGAACAAGAACAATCTCAAGCCAAGGTTCTTATTTCAATTTTATTTTAGGAATTTACTTCAGTGTTTGAATGTTGTCATATTTGGGTATTAATGAACAATATGAGAAAATGTGGCTTTGAAGGATCTTTGCTAGTGTTGTTTAAATTTATGTCATCTCACTGTCCAATCATGAGAAGCATAGTAATGGTTTCTACCTTATATCTTCCTGTGCACATTTGCAAGGGCTATAATGCTTTTAAATACCAATTAATAATATATTAAACCAAAGTTTAATATTTCACGGCATGCTCCTGCAGAAGTCCAGAAGATATAAACAGGAAAACATGTCTTAGAAGGAAGTGCTCAAAACCCTTGTGCTGGACCAGTTCCTTTTAGTTTGCATTGGGACTGTTCGAGAACAGCAACTTTGGTAATCTGTCAAAATTGATTTTAGTAGAAATAGCAAGTTGATTTTGTTAAATATTGCATAAGGGTTGTTGTGTGGTTTTCTCTGATCTTTGTAGGGTCTAAACAGGGCCCTTATTGTATTGTACCTTTTTGGCTTTGTTTAGACCAGTGATACTCAACCTGTGGCTCTAGAGCCGGATGCTCTTGAGGCCCTACAGGCGGCTCTCGCAGTGTAGGCATCTGATCGGCGCTCCATTCTATCAGGCAGCGCGGGGAGCACTGACCAAAGGACCGGCAGTGTGGGAGTCACTGAAGTACCTCCTCCCATAGGAGGAAAGCGAAGGAGCTGCTGGGATCTCCCCACAGGTAAGAATAGAAATTGCCTCCAACCCAGCAGCCATGGGGGGAGAATGGGGAAACCTCCCTCTTTTTCCCAGCAGCTAATAGAAACTGAAGATTACAAAATGTCTTGTAACATATGATATTTGTGGTGGGACGGCATCATCACAAATTAATGTAACATCATGATGCAAGGTTGCAATGTTGGTACTTGATGTTATGCTCTGCAACAACAGTTAATGGTGAAGTGGCTCTCCAGCTGTTAAAGGTTGAGTACCACTGGTTTAGGCTAGTAAACAAAAAATAGATTTGATATTGAGAGTAAAATGTTAAACTCTGTGAGATGATTTATCATTAAACAACTCCATGCTGCCTAGCTTTAAGGTTCTGAGAAAAATAAGCAATTAACATTATGACAAAACTTCTATCTTTCATCCACTTTTATTTCTAGATGTTAAGAATATTAATTTCCTGTTCTTATCTTATTTTCTTCAATTTTTTACTTTCTAAAGCTATAGATCATTGTACTAAATTTTCCTGACTTCCTGGAGGCTAACTTGACGGATTCTGAAAAAGAATTTATGAATAAGACTAGATTGTAAACACAGAATTTCCCCATTTAATGTTGCAGAGTTCTTTATTTATTAGTATTGAGTGCTGGCATTTTTTGAGTCCCTTGGTTTATTTAATACATCAGTGAATAAAGTAATGCATAGCTTATGGTTAATCTATCACTTCTATATTGTCCTGTCTAGATTTTGGTTTAAGGCCACTAATCTTTTTCAGTCTTGCTTTGCTGTTTTTAAAACTCACATCTATTTGAAATGGTTAAGTGATAAGATTTATTCTGATTATTGTTTGAATCAAATAACTAATGCATTTTTGACAGTTTGAATATTGGATGTGGTCCTACTTATCCCATGCACAGGCAGTAGAGTGCAGAACAGCTCTCTCAGATCCCAGCATAGTTAGCCCCTTTCCCACCATGCCACCTTAGTGACTGGCAACTGCTGCTCTTAATGTTCTCCATCATAGCCTGAGTGTCACTTCAAAGAGATGCCCTCCCATGCATCTAATACCTGAGGCAACCAGAATTTTGAACTTGTTGTAAATGTCTGCATAAAATATTATGTTTTTTAAAATTATTTGCAGAATGATTAAGGTGATATAGCACAGCTCTTATAATGTTCATTAAACATAAGTAGTCATACTGCTGTGGATGTAAAAGGTTTCCATTCTTTGGATCAAGCATATTAGAAACTGAGGACTGCTGAAAATTGCATTCATTTAAAACATCTATTTGTTAGTTGATTTTAAATGCCAAGCTCTCATGAACTGATTGGGAAAAAAATATAGAAAATTGCTTATGAATCACATTTCAAATGAGGCTGGCTTGGTTTGCACATCTTGGTAAACCATTTTCTGAAATAAAGTTCCCCTGTAAACCACTGAGTATGGTTTACCATAATGTGTGGACAGAGCCTTTATTTATTATCACTCTGTTGAGTGGTAAAAGCTAAATCTTTTTCTCCAAAATTTAGAAGTAAGCTTGAGAGGTGCCACACTTTATTGTACCACATTTATGCTGATGAAAGGTCATAAACACTTGAACAAAAGATAATTACTTAAATCAGAGCTCTATAAAATACAAAAGCATGTGCATGCTTTCCCACAGTTTGTTCAAATACGAAATCTCCACCAACTATTCATTGTCTGCAATGAGCAGTAGTGGCAGGGAACTTGAACAATGAAAAATCATGGCTTAATTTTAATGTGTGTTTTTTATTAAAAACAACAACACGGTGGTATTTTACTAGAAATAAGTATTTAATTTGCTTTTCAGGTAACAGAGAACATGCACCTTTGCTTACCAGATCTGGCATCTCAGGATTGGAAGTCAAATATGCTGCTGATGAGAGAGCACTTTTCCAGGAAGTGGTGAACATTGTTAAAAGGTAGGGCATCTGTAGATCCTGCTTTTTCATCCTCAGAAACTTTTATTTAAACATTTTCAAATCCAAGTTTACCTACCTTCTCTTCCCATGTTTAAATGGTTTTGATTTCTTGGAAAAGTCTGTTTTTCCTGCTCACAACAGATATATCTATATTATAAGGTTCTTTATGCAAGTCTCTCTTATACAGGCCTCTCACATCAATCTTGGTGGAGTTTTAATATTCCCAAACTGCATTTCAATGTTTATTAGAAAATACTCTAAGGTTTAAATGATCTTGCAATACAAATTAAAACATACACTGTCTTAAGTAGGAAGAAGTTTTTTTTAAAAAGAACTTTATCACAAAACTCATATCTCGTAGTTGTACAGACATAAACAGATATAAAAACTGGCCTCTTTACATGTCTTCTCTCAATGGGAAAGTCCTTATTTTCCCCTGGTTTGAAAAGTTCCTGGCCAGTTTTTGTAGCAAACTCTGATCATGGCCTGTGGAACTTCAGGTGTGTCTTTCTTCAGGTCAATAGCCAAAACCTCAAAGTCTGAATGTTACCAAGGAAACAAAATTTTGAAACATCTGGCTGGAATACATTCTCAAGGAAAATGTGTACTAGGCAGAGTACATTTGCAATTCTCTCTCTCTCTGACTAGAAAACTTCTGATGAGAATGGCATTGACTAAATCCAGGAAACCAGAGTATTAAAGAGTTGCTGAGAGCAACCAACACTGGGTGGGTCCTGGCGAAGCAGCGGATTCCTGTTCAGAGAAGACAAAATTACAGGTAAGGAAATTAATTTTTTCTTTCTCTTTTTTGGGAATCCGCTGCTCCGTCTGGCTTAGGAAACAACTTGGAAGTAACAACCTGCTACTTTTATTTTTCCTATAAAGTTCTCCACCATTTGGGGAAAATGCCACTTGGCCACATGAAACCATGCCAAAGAATATTGTTACAATTTATTTGCATTTCTGAAGACTTAACTGCTGAAGGCTTTATTGAATGAAGAAAGCACACCAATTTCTAATATAATTGTTGCGGACATTCAAAGTTACCTGGGGAACAGCTTTTGAAGTGCTGTGTGCCTATTTGCAACGTCTGTACAACAAGTGGAATATCGTGTGTACCTTCAAATATTTTGATTAGGCTGTTTTTATCCCTTGAAGGATAGCAGTTCATAACCCCTCTAGAAAAGTTGACACAAGACTTTTTTTAGGCAGTTCTCAGCTTAGAACAGTAAGACATTTGCTCTTTTTCATTCTTTTTAAATAGTTTTCTATTAGTATTGTTTCTTTACCTTGATGGTAAAGAGAATTTCACATTTGTTTGTTTTAAATACCAGATTAAAGGGCAAACTAATTTTACCATACCTTCTTGATGATGGAGATACTGTGGGAGTTATATAATTGACTGTTCATATAAAACACAGAGGTCTCAGGAAGAACAGCAATTAATACCTAAACTATTCCTTTTGGGCCACATTCTTTGCAACACCTTTCTGTAAAATCAATGACGTACTTCGGAATAAATGTGTTTTCAATTTCACTATGAGAGCTGACAAGAATTTAACCTCTTTTCCCCCCCAGTTTCTATTATATTTATTTGTTAAATTTATATACTACCCTTCATCATTAATAATAATTATATTGGACCCATAAATCCTATAATAGCTTTTGTTGCTGATTATTATGCATCACTTGATTTATTGAAAAGACTGCTGAATGGAGAAAATCCAAATGAAAATGTTTTTTGATATTTCTGTGATGTTGTGGATTTTTTTCTTTAGGAGCTATTGATTCTGATGCTGAATTCAATCCAACTACGTAGCCATACAAATAAGACCAGCAGTTGTTTGAACCTAGGGATAGTCCAAAACAATACAGCAAATATCATTTGTCGTTTGGATTCCATACAAACCTCCATCAGAATCCTTGACTTAACCTGGCCAAGATTTGACAAGGTTTCAGTGACATAGGATTTGGCAAAATGCTTTGCAGAGGATCAGGCTATTGATCCTCCTGCCCAAGACATTTAGTGCTCTGACAGGCACCGGCTCACTAGCATGTCAGGCAGGGTTACCTGCTACATGAAGATGCTGGCAGTTGAACCTGGGAACTTCTGCACACAGAGCAGATGCTTTACCACTGAACTATGATTGCTCCACAGTTTCACTTTGAAGATCTTTTCAGCAAGTTCAGGATAGAAGCAAATTATGTTCACAAGTTCAAGTTGGCAGTATCTATAATAAAATGGTGATATTTGTAGGTGACATCCTTTTAGCTATGGAAGCTGCTGCTGTAGATTTTTCTGGCTACATTAAAGTAAAACTGAAGATAATGATGTCTCTGTTATAATTTCTTAAAAGCCTGTTGAGTTAATTCAGAAATGAGAACTTTTACAAAAGGAACCAAATTATTTCCTAGTAGAAACTTCTATTTTTTTAATAGTACAAATGACCTGAAAAAATGTTTTGAGAAATCAAATATTCCCTAATGTTACTAATGGATAAGCCTTATCAAATATTTTTTATATGTTTGAATGTCCTACGGTTCCTTTTTGTCTAAACTGTGCGATTTAGAAAAGTATTCTCTCTTCTGAAATGAAAAGGAATATAACCTGTAGAACAGAGGTGGCTAACCTATGGCACTCTAAATGTTGTTAGAGTACAACTCCCATCACTGGCCCTCCAGATGTCAATTGTCTCCAACTCTTAACAGCTCAAGTCAGCATGGCCAGTTTGTCCAAACCTGCTGTAGAAGAATGCAGGAGGTAAAGAGAGAGAGAAATAACCTACTGGGTCTGTGGTACACTACTTAGTGAAAGCACAAGAGTCTGTGAAGTATAGAACAAAGCTTTCACAACAGAATCTGTTGGGTGCCCTTTTGCCTTTTAATTCAAATAATAATAACCCACATTTTCATTTTAAAAAACTAAGCACTTCTAGACGGGGGAAATGTTTTTGGGGGGTATTTTTAAGGAATCAAAGTATGTTGACTATGTTCTTTTAAACACACACATACACACACACACACACACACACACACACACACACTTCCTTGAAGCAAGGTGGCCCTGGATAATGTCTGCATTGCTGCCACTTTATGGCAGCAAGTACTGTTTAAAGTTTTTTAGCAGTAAACACTGAAACTTTAAAGAAGCGTCCACAATGCCCACTCTTGAGGAAAAACCCTTCTGCAGATGGAGATATAGATGACCTAGAGACCCCTTTAGGACCACTATAACAGCAAAGTTGTAGCAGTTCTGCTGAAGTTTCAGACAACAGCAGTAGCCAGCCAGAAGAATGTTGGCAACAGTGGACAGGCTAAGGAGGCCACTGATCTGCTGCCCATCCCAATCCACTACTGGGTACAAAGACTATACTTTGAATAGTGGGTGGGTTGGCCTGAGCCATAACAGATTAGAAAACCATCGAAGAAATCAGTATGTAACAACTAAACTAAAGGCATTTCTCAGTCTATCAATCATAAGATTTTGGCTGGGAAGCTACATGGTTTAGGCTCAGAGTGCTGAAAAAGTGAAAAGGAAAGTCACTCTTCGTTAAAATACTGAGCAAGAGCAGCATATGCACATCACGCAGAACCAATGTCCAGAGTGTCTCACCTCTGCTCACAAGGAGGCATAGAAATCTGACGTGTTAAGCAAAGTTTTATGGATTAACATTTTTAGATACTTACCATAATTCAAAGAGCCACAGTATTACATGGCAGCAGCTTCTAGTGCAATGTTGGAGGCTGCTTCTGAATTACATTGTCTAGGTTTTTTCTGTAAATAGAGCCTTTGAAGCCTTGCTGCGTGTGCAGAATTTACCTGGTTGTGTGTCATCATTTTATAAGACAATGCAGTTTGAAGGATAAGCATGAAATTATAGCAAATGAAGCTTTCTATAGAGCATGTTACTTTTGCAGAGGGAGCTAAGGAATTGCTCCTGCTTTATGGTGAAATGTGTACATTTTTCCTGCACTGATGTATATAACTTGGGCCTCATTCTCACTGAGCTTGTAATGCTGTACCTGGGTCTAGCTTTCTATGTGAAGGAAATATTTTGTATGGACAAACATTCAGTCATATGGGCTCCAAGCAACAGTCTTGATACAGTACAACATTTATATACTGCTTGATTGTAAGAGAGCCTCTAAGCAGCTCACAAAAATATAAAGCAAAACATTAAAACTCTCAGTGAAATTAAATCCCACATTATCTCTGCCAACTGGACAATGTAACTCTACTATAATTTTTCCGTACTTATGTGAAACATTACAGACCTCAAACATGGTGATCTTTTCTCTTCTCATTTGAATTGAAGTCATTGAGAACTCACTATGTATAACTTGTGAGAATTAGAGCTTCCAAGTGGTGGTTTTCTACATGGCTACTGTCAGTGCTTTTTTCTGGGGGTACGCAGGGGTATGCATACCCCTAAACATTTTGTGAATCTAAGTTTGGCCTCATTGAGGGGCAGTATTTCAATATGAGTAGGATAATGAGAGTACCCCCAAACATTTTTTTAAATAAAAAAGCACTGGCTACCATGATTCATATGGTTACTGCAGTGCTTTTTTGAAGTGCCCCGATCACACAAGTCACAAAAAGTATAAACGGCCCTTGTATGGAGATAACAATTCTCTTTCAAATGCAGCCTCTGTATGAGTGTTGCTGGCATTTGAACCAGCATATTGCGTCACATCTAAAGCAGGCAAAGTATTTACAGTGGTGCCTCGCAAGACGAAAAGAATCCGTCCCGCGATTCTCTTCGTATAGCGGTTTTTTCGTCTTGCGAAGCAAGCCCATTGACAGCTTAGCGGCTTAGCGCTATTAGCGGTCTAGCGGCTTTTAGCGATCAGCTGATAAGCGGCTTAGCGGCTTAGGAAAAGGGCGAAAAAAGCGAAAAAACCCCGCGGGAACTCGCAAGATTTTTTCGTCTTGCGAAGCAACCCCATAGAGAAATTCTTGCGAAGCAACCCCATAGAGAAATTCATTTAGCGAAGCGCATCCAAAACAGAAACCCCTTTCGTCTAGCGTTTTCCGTCTTGCGAGGCGTTCGTCTTGCGGGGCACCACTGTACTAGCTAAGTTCAAAATAATTATGTATCACACAGCAACCTTCCAGGGGACACATCTTTTTTTAACCAATGGGAGTTTCAAACATGGACCTTATGACATGGCATAAGGACCTGCTGTTTTAAAAGTAACAACATGTCACTATACATACTTAAACTGGCTCTTTGGATCCCAGCCTCTCCCCTCCCCATGGGAACTAGAAGGGAATTCTCCACCAGTTATTTGTGGTTAATTGCTTGTATTTCCAAAATTGTCATTAGAAAATATACATGTTAGACCTAATCCAGAGAAAGCACCAAAGGAATGATATACAAAACTATGGATACATGACACTTCATGCTTACACTTGGGTACAAGTTTCCACATGGGGATAAATACGGAATTTTTGTTATTTGTAATTAAATGTATTCAGTTTTTCTCCGTAGCCCCATCCACTTGGCAGACTTTTGCATACTCAGTACCTTTTTTTTGTGTAGATTGTGTTTTCTGACTCACGGTATGTTCTTCCTTCTTTACTCAAGCAAGACTTCATGTTTATATTAGGCTGCTGGCATTAAATTCAGTATAAATTTGTTGAGTTTATTATTTTATTTATTTAACAGAGTTTATATACTGCATACTAGAACAACAATGTCCTCTAAGCAGTTTACAACAAAATATAAAACATTCATTAAAAATACCTGTAAAAGCAAACATTAAAAACAAACGACATAAGATGGTAAAATAGAAAAAATGAGTAATTTTTAAAAGCATAACTTTTAGTTAACGTGAAATGCTAAAATTACGTCTGAGTAGGTTTGCTGAAACAAAAAAGAGCACATGGTTCTATGAAGAAAATGTATGTTCTCTTTTTAGGTATGATCCAGATATTTTGCTGGGCTATGAAGTTCAGATGCATTCCTGGGGATACCTCTTGCAGAGAGCTGCTGCTCTAGGTGTTGATTTATGCCAAATGGTCTCACGTGTTCCAGGTGTGTTTATGATTCTAAGGTTCCTAATTCTAAAGTTATTAATAACTGTGAGAAGCCGTGGTTTTATTCTACTATTATTCCGGGTATAAAGCCATTAGTACCAATTTTTTTGTATATAAGATGAGGTGTTTTGCTATAAAAAAAATAGTAAAAAATTGGTGGTCGTCTTTTACACAGAACATGGGCATCTGGGGGAATTTTTAAAATATTTAAAATATTTAAGCATATGTTTGGCTTGGGCGGGCTGAGGCGGTCCCTCCTGCTGCTTTCCCCCCTGCCTTCCCCCGGTTCTTCCTTGGCATCCTGCTTGGGAGCCTGCTTCCGCAGTCGCTGCCTTTGCTTCTGCACTGCATGCACCTCATGCTGGAAACTTTGAGGGCAATTGCCCAAAAAAAGATCAACAACATGCCACCATCAATCATCCAGATTTTCACTTCTATTTTAGGGTTTCATTTTTCTTAATTTGGGGTTCAAAAAAATAGGGGTCGTCTTATACATGAGGGCATCTTATACATGGAAAAATACGGTGTTACTGTTGCAATTTTAGTGTTTTTCACTGTCTCTCACTAGGAAACTTGACTACATGCATTCTGTTCAATCAGCTAGCAAGGATCCTTCTTTCAGTTTTCTGTATTAGAGTAGTGGTTGTTTATCTTTTTTTTTTGAAGAGATGGGAGCAGAAATAGATGAAGCAGCTAGCCAAGGGAGAAGCATTTGAGGACCTGAGTCACTGCAATGAACAGTGGGAGAGCCATATCCTGTGTAAAGTGTCCACAGGATAAGAACCTGAGGAAGAGTGACTAAATATAAACCAGTTTGCATAATGGAAACCATATAGAACTGTGCTCTTCTTCACACACTACTTTAAACCTAGGGTGTGGAACTGAAACCAACCAATGGGTTGGAGTCATACTTTGCCTGCCCACCTATCAATCACCTGATGTCCCAGTGACATCAGGCAATCCATTTTCCTTTGATCACACAATTAGAATTAAGAAAGAATGGGTAAAGGCACACTTTGCAGGCTCCAATGGTTAGCTGGTTGTTGGTAGTCACAAAGCCCTATGTCTTTGCAAGCATCAGCATGATAATCAGGGCTTGCAAAGGCACAGGGCTTTGCTGGAACAGCTGATCTTCAGTACCTTCAAACCCCACTTTCAGCAGGGAGCTGCAACTTTATCCCTCTCCCCCCCCCGCCCCGACATTATATATGAGGTGTAGGGCAGGTGGCTTTGTCTTGTAGAAGGTGGCTTCACGGGCCAAATGGGTAATCCTGATGGGCCTAACTAGGCCCATGTGAGGGTTCCCCTTCACTACTTAAAATCATAGTTAAGCTTAGTTGTAATTTAAAGGGTCCAGTGTGCTCGTGCACATGGCTAAAATCACAGGCACTTTGCTCTTTTCCTGCTGCTGATAGCTAAGCCATGGTCTGGGTTAGTTTTACATCATCATCATTTAATTTATTATTTATAACCCCGCCCATCTGTCGGCTCATGGTTTGTTCCCTCCAAACAAACAAACCTAGCGCTGGAGGAAGTAGCATTTAGCTTGTGGTTTCTTTGGGGGGAGAGAGAAGCCCAGGTTCATCCGTAACATTAAACCAAACCATGGCTTTGCTCTTGGCAACATAGCAGCGGGAATGAGGAAGAAGTAAAGTGCCCACAATTTCAGCCCATAGCCCCAGCTTTCACTTAACTATGGTTAAGGTTAGCTATGGTTTGAAGTGACATGCAAACCATGAGTAGTGCAGTGGATGCTGCTTCTGGACAATTTATATGAGTGATGAAACCTTGGAATATGATAAAAAGTAAGTACTCTATTTTTCCACGTATAAGACGACCTTTTTTGATTTTTTTGTGATAAATTGAGGCTCGTCTTATACACGGGTTAATATGCTAAGTAGCAAGGGCTGGTGCTATAGCGGTGACAGGGAAATGTCGGAGAGGAGACTGCTTACCCGCTCTTCCTGGCTTAGGAAGAGTATCTGGTGAGTGCCAGTATGCGGTGTATTGCGGCACCAGTCCCGTCAGCCCGAGCAGGGGATCGTCGAAAAGCTGCTCAACAGCTCAGCGAACTTACAAAAGAAGCTAAACAACTGTTGAGGGCTCCCAAAAATAGGGGTCGTCTTATACATGGGGTCATGTTATGCACAAAAAAATATGGTAAGTTGTAAGGGCAAAGATTTTAAAAACACAAAATAATGAACATTTCTGGTTCTTCTAGTGCATGGATTACGGATATGCCTTACAGATGCTACAGGTGACTTTAATATGTGTGAACAGAAATTGGGAGAGTCTGCAAACCAGATTCCATTATAAAATCAGACCTGCATTCCTAAGTAGAATAAAAAGAAAACCCACAACAAACCACAAAGATTTTCATATTTGCTGTAATATACTATCTAGTGGCAGTATTTTGGCCTTTTTTGTGTTATTCTTGCCAGAAAGACTGACCACCACTGCTCTAGTTTGTAGGTTCAGAAGATGACTTTTCCTTCTGATAAATATTTCATTGTATTTGTACTAAACTTGATTTGAGTTGCTGAAATATTCTCTTTTAATGATTTAGATGATAAAAAAGAAAACAGATTTACTTCAGATCAAGATGAATATGGGTCTGATACAATGAGTGAAATAAACATTGTTGGAAGGGTTATGCTGAATATCTGGAGAATCATGAGAAATGAGGTAAACTTTGGCAAAATCACAAAAAACCTACTTTGAAATAAATGCCATATTTTCAATAAAAAACCATTTTCTTATCTTGGAGTTTGCAAATTTGTATCTTCTTCCCATATGCTTGTTATCAGTACAGGAAATATGAAATCCATGGAAATGTAGTTATAATCATAATCTTCCATTATTTTGCTGAGCTGATGCTTTACTCTATAGCATATTCCACTCACATAACCTATTCTCTGTTCAAGGGCCACCTTGCATTTCAGCACTGGCTGCCTACTAGTTTAATTCCTTGATTATTACACTTGCTGATATTATTAATTATACTACTGGTAACAACTGTGTTGACAAATCAAAGAGTCCTATGACACCTGAAAGGCTAACAAATGAATTGTGGTGTATGTTTTCAGGGGCCAGAGCCATTATCATCAGATACAGAAAGGAGCATCTGATAAAATGAACTCTGGTCTTTGATGGTTTATGCCACGATTGACTTGGCATAGGTCTCTTTGTTTTTGCTGCAAACTAATGTGATTTCTTCTGGATTATGTAATGAAAAAGCATGGCCATAAGACATTTCTAATTCTTGGTGAAAAACCAGTTGTTTCCCCCCTTAGTCCCTCTAATTGTCTACTTTATGGGTGTTTGAACTTCCTTTTGCATGTTCAGGTGATAATCTGTGCTCTCCCCCCCCCCCCCCCGCTGCAGGCTGAGCCCCACCAGCAGTGGTTGCACCTGTTGGCTTCCTGGGGGCAGATCATGGTATGAACCAGAGGGGAAACCCTCCCTTCCCTTCTGGTCCATTCCTGGGTTATGAAAAGTTGACCTTGCCTGGGCCTCAACAGTGCTGTCAACTTCCATTCTTGTCTTATAGCACACTTCACCTTACAATTGATTAAGTTGCTGGTTAATTTTACTCATAGTCACAACTGGCTTAGCAATTACAAAGGTATTGCCTTCCCCACAGCAATGTTCTTCAATGGTGATTCAATTACATTGCCCTGTAGTTTCATCACAACTGTGTGGCAGACCTTGAAGACAGTCAAATACATAGCAGGGGCTGTCTCCCCATTGCAGGACCCTCATAATGGATCTTGGGGTCACTTCAGAGCCAAACCCAGCTCACGGGCTAGCAAGCCTGCAACACACCCAGGGTGGTTGCAGTGATAGCGCATAGTACCAGTCTACACAGAGGTGGGCCTGAGCTTGCCTTCTATCCATTGATGGATCCATTGAAGTATTTGAGCTGAGTGGTTGTCTTGAACCTGAATCCTGTGCTATGCCATGGCAAACTCTGTGTAAGCTTTAACCAGTAAAAGTTGTGAGCATTTTTAAACATACCCTGTAATTCTTACTCTTCCACTCCACTTTACCAGGACAAATTATATAGGCATGTGATCATACAAGTCTTCTCTTATTTTAGGTGACTCTAACTAACTATACTTTTGAAAATGTGGGCTTTCATATACTTCATCAGCGCTTTCCACTGTTTACCTCTCGCGTTCTGTCTGATTGGTTTGACAACAAGACAGACATCTATCGGTAAGTACCAGTTCTTATGAGTATTTTAAAGTATGCTTCCTGAATCAAAGTCTGATCTGTTGTATATAAAGTTTTCAAACCAAATGAAAACTTAATTAGCAAGGAAAAAATGAAACAAAGTTGGCTCCTGACAGAAGAATAACAAATGTGCTGCCATTCCGTAGCGCACAATTCAACTTTCTACCCATATCATTTGATCAGTTAAGGCAGCACTGACCAATGTGGTGCCTTCCAGTTGATCTAGTACTACAGTTCCCATCAACCCCAACCATCATAGCCTATGGTCATAGATGACAGCAGTTGTAGCCCAACGTACTCTGGAGGCCATCGCGTTGGCTACCTTTGACTTAGTCAAGTTTGCATACCACTCCTGCATGACCAGGTACCACTGGAGGTGGATCAAGTGGCTACTTCAACAGACCCAGTGAAGATGTGGTGCTCATGTGCAAAGTACTGACATTATCAAAGATATACTGCATATTGCTGAATATCAGACATAAGTAGTTATGTAACATGGTTGCTGATCACAGGAGTGGCAATTGTGCTGTAAAGGTAGCATGTTAACTAGACTTTACCATTGTTGTATATCTCAAGTGTAACAGAACTTCATGGTGCAGTTTTCCTTCCAGTTTATTCAAGCAATAAATAACAAATTGCTACCCCTTAATAGCTAGGATAGGGACGCGGGTGGCGCTGTGGGTAAAACCTCAGTGCCTAGGACTTGCTGATCGTCAGGTCGGCGGTTCGAATCCCCGCAGCGGGGTGCGCTCCCATTGCTCGGTCCCAGCGCCTGCCAACCTAGCAGTTCGAAAGCACCCCTGGGTGCAAGTAGATAAATAGGGACCGCTTGCTAGCGGGAAGGTAAACAGCGTTTCCTGCTCGCCAGATGCAGCTTGTCACGCTGGCCACGTGACCCGGAAGTGTCTTCGGACAACGCTGGCCCCCGGCCTCTTAAGCGAGATGGGCGCGCAACCCCAGAGTCGGACACGACTGGCCCGTACGGGCAGGGGTACCTTTACCTTTACCTTTAATAGCTAGGATAGCTGAATTCATGCACCAGTGATAAGAATGACCTTGAAATTATTGAAGCTAAGAAAAAACAATCTAACTGAGAAAAAAGTAGTCATGCTACTTTAGAAGTGACTTAGTGCATTGTTTTCATAATGCATCAAATTAATAATGAGTGGCATAGTAAGTCACTCCACTTCTAATTTTAAGGTATAAAATCTATGTCACTTTATGTCAAAGCTCTGAATTGCCCTTCCCAGCAGTTTCATTTATATATTAAGTAACATACAGGACAAGGCCGTGGTGTGGAACAGTAGTCCCCCAGCACCACATTCTGGATATGGTGCAACAGAAAGAACAAAAAATAAACCAAGGAACAACCCATTCAGGTGGTCCAGAAGGATACTATGGATTATTACTGGACTTAACCTTAACCTTATGTTAGAAGCCTCCAGGAGAACTAATAGGGCTGCACATCAATTTATTAGAGCTGCAAACTGTTGATTACTGCCTTGAAAGGTTTTTTTTCTAGAGCATCCTTTAAGACTTTTAAGATTTTTGTACATTTATTATTTGATTTTAAAGCTGGAAAATGATTGATTACTACACAAGCCGTGTCCGTGGAAATCTCCAGCTGTTAGAACAAGTGGACTTAATTGGCAGAACAAGTGAAATGGCAAGGCTTTTTGGAATTCAGTTCTTGCATGTATTAACAAGAGGATCGCAGGTAAGCTGTCCTTAATATTTTTGAGAAGTTGTTGGGACCTCAGAATTTTTTTCACATGTTTTGAACCTTGGAAGTTTTCACAAACAAGGGGTCATTTCTAAAAGACATTAAAAATCCAATTGCCACTAGCCTTGCTGCTTATTAGGAAAATAATATTAAATGTATAGCCATACTAGATCAGTATTTTTATTTGCAAATATAAGAAAGAGAAAAGAGGATGAAAACATTGCCAGCAGACATTAACAGTAAGAATACATCAATTATAATTTAAACATACAGGTCAATATAAGCAGTTTCTGTGCTCCAGTGGGTATCTAAACAAGACTGGCAGTTAACAAGGCATGCATTTGAATATAGAAAAGAAGTGAAATCTTCTGTGAAGTAGTAGACAGTGGTTGTAATGTCTTTTAACCACCATAAAGGCTCACAAAGTCCACTTATATTGTCCGTTAGTCCCCACACCACAGGAATATATTTTAAGAATATATGAACATTCAAAAGTATCAGTAATTAATGTTTTTCTTTTGTAGTACCGTGTGGAGTCAATGATGTTACGTATTGCCAAACCAATGAATTACATTGCTGTTACACCGAGTGTCCAGCAACGAGCTCAAATGAGAGCACCTCAGTGTATTCCTTTAATAATGGAGCCAGAATCCCGTTTCTACAGTAATGCTGTCCTTGTACTAGATTTTCAATCTTTATATCCATCTATTGTGATAGCATACAACTACTGTTATTCCACATGCTTGGGACATATTGAGAACTTGGGAAAGTAAGTATTAAATATTTAAAATCTAGATGCATTTTCTCTGCTACTTAATAAGCACTTGAAAGATCAAATGGAATACATTTAGCCCACCACTTCTCAAACCATGCAACCAGGAAGTTGTTTTTCTTGTAAAAAAAAGTTGTCGTCTGGGATTTTTGTAATTCTATTAATCTACTTCTTGGCTGCAGAGACAAAACTTGTGAACAGCATTTTTGAAATATACAATTTTAGAAGTGCATCAAAACAAGTGTGTAACTCTGCATGTGTGTGTGGATTCAGTCTCCCATACATGCATACCAAGGAATACGTAGATGAAATATGGGAAGAAAAGGTGTGTTTCAAATATATATATTGCAGATGATACAAGGATTCAGTGGGGTGGATGTTGGAAGGTGGGCACACTCCAATATGATTATCTCTAAGGAAATATTTTGTTAATATTGATCTTTAAATTGTAAGTTATTTGCTGATAAGAACATAGGAGAGCTTGCTGGATTACAAAGAGAAGGCTAGAGCATGAGAGAGACTAAGAGATACAAATCTGATATAAAATTAAAACAGGTACTGTATTTATGCTGCCATAGCACTAAATAGTGTGTAGCATGGGATATGAATAGCAGTTAATCTGTGATGTTACTTGAGGGTTCCGTACACTTTGTCTTATCTTCCAGATACGATGAATTTAAGTTTGGCTGCACTTCTCTGAGAGTATCTCCTGATTTGCTATATCAACTTCGTCATGACATCACAGTGTCACCCAGTGGAATTGCTTTTGTTAAGGTAATGCTTTATTCTTCTTGTTGACATTTTATCTTTAACTTGTTATTTCTACTTCCATCTTGCTTTCCGGAAGAAAAAAGACACATGAAATGTAAATATGTTAAGCATATTAATAAACACAGTATCTACAGTAGGAATGGGGAACCAGCCAGCAAGGCCATTTCACCAAAGCCATGCTCGCCTGTCAATCAGCTGACATCACTCCAATAATATCAGGTGATGGGTGAGATGGCAGGGTTCCATTCTGCTTTAGGTATGCTCCTCCTCCCCGCCCAGTTCTGCGTGCACAACCAAAGCAGGATTTAACCCATACTTGTTAGCTGATGCAGGGAGTTTAAATCCTGCTCAGTTTGGCTGTTTCTGGGAACAGGCACCTGCAGGTTAAGCAGCAGGATTTAACCCACTATTCAGCTGATGAGCAGAGAGTTTGATACTGTTTGGTGCTTGCTTTGTCAGCACACATTCCCTGCTATGAACACCACCCCACAGATCAACTTTGACAAGTGGGTGGGACTGGCCACCTACCAGTCACTTGATCAGATGATTGACAGATGGGTGGCTCTGACTCAGCTGTCAAAGTTGTTGCATGAAAGTGGGGGCAGACAAAGCTCTGGCCCACTGGGGGGGGGGAGAACTCATACTCCATCTTAACACCCAGAGGGAAAAATTACCTGGTTACCAGTAGTGTAAAAATTATCTGATAAGCTGCATTACAAACATTTGACCCAACAGTGGTCTACTGTAAACCACCCTAAAATAAACAGTATTAATGTTGCTGCTAAACATATATTTTTATTATTAAATGTTAATTTTTAATGGTGTTGTTTTTGTGCAGCCTTCAGTAAGAAAGGGTATATTGCCAAAAATGTTAGAAGAAATTCTGAAGACTAGAATCATGGTGAAGCAATCAATGAAAGCTTATAAAAATGACAAAGCCATCACTCGAATGCTTGAAGCACGTCAGCTTGGCCTTAAGCTCATAGCAAATGTCACATTTGGTTATACGTCTGCTAATTTTTCTGGACGGATGCCATGTGTAGAGGTAAGTGATGAAAGTAAAGTGTAAAGATATTTCAGAGACAAGAAAACAACAATAATAATAATTTATTATTTATACCCCGCCCATCTGGCTGAGTTTCCCCAGCCACTATGGGCAGCTTCCAATTGAGTGTTAAAAACAATACAGCATTAAATATTAAAAACTTCCCTAAACAGGCCTGCCTTCAGATGTCTTTTAAGAAGAATATAGCTGCTTATTTCCTTCACATCTGAAGGGAGGGCGTTCCCCAGGGCGGGCGCCACTTCCAAGAAGGCCCTCTGTCTGGTTCCCTGTAACCTCACTTCTTGCAATGAGGGAACCACCAGAAGGCCCTCGGCGCTGGATCTCAGTGTCCGGGCTGAACGATGGGGGTGGAGACGCTCCTTCAGGTATACTGGACCGAGGCCGTTTAGGGCTTTAAAGGTCAGCACCAACACTTTGAGTTGTGCTCAGAAACTTACTGGGAGCCAATGCTCCCATTCTTCTTCACTATAATACCTACATTAAGGCAAAAGCTGATTCTTAACCTCAGTTCTCTGATTGTAAAATAGGAACAATGACTTCAGAGGGTCCTGAGGAGGACATGCAATTAAAGATTTATAAACACCTTAGGTTGAATCCAGAGTTACACAAGCATAAGACCACTCATGCCACAAGGCTTTCCTGCTGCTCCTCTCTTGTGCCCACTTGAAAACTACTCTGGAAGACTGAGGAGACTGTCCTGCACAATGTGAAAAGGCAGGCTGGGAGCAGGCAATATTGGTAGAAATTGGACAAGGGAACATTGCTCCCATGCAGCTCCTGGGCCCAAGCCCTTGAAATATCTATATGCATGCTTACTAATAACTTGCAGTTGCTATTTCCTCTTGATGAATGCATCAATCCACAGAGCTATTTGGACACAGTCAAGAGAGTTTGACTTTTCTTATTTTTAAAGTTATCACGCACATGCCTTCCGCAAACTTCAGCACAAATTGCTTTTGAAACTTTTGTCTTATGGAGAAGAAGTGGGCTGCTGTTAATCAAAAAGATCAAACTTTCTACAGGGTTTATAGAATGAGTTACAGAACAATGATATATGCATAATCTGTCCACAAGAAAGATTTTATCAAGGTTTGTCTTTATATTTTGCAGATTGGTGATAGCATTGTGCACAAAGCCCGAGAAACCTTGGAACGAGCAATAAAACTGGTGAACGAAACAAAAAAATGGGGAGCACGGGTTGTATATGGAGACACAGACAGGTAATTAAAACTATTCTTTTGTTTGGGAGACTTTCCAACCAGTAATATGTCATTGACTGCCTTTCCTTCCCTTACCAGAAATTAGTAGATTTGTAATATGCAACCTTTAAAGCAGAGTAGGAATTTAATATGCAAAATAGGTATGCTAGCTGGAAGAAACATTTGTTTTCTCAGCAGCAAAATTATATATTTTGAATGCAAGGAAAATGTGTTTTTCCTGCAGCAGAAGTGAGGGAAGAAAGCCTGAACAACAGCAATTGTAAGTTTATTTCTTGCACACACTTTTTTAAATTACATTTTTATACCGCCTTTCATCCAAGGACCACAAAGCGGTTTACAATATGAATACACAAAAATATATAACATAATAACAAACAAAAATAATATCCCAAGCACAGTTTAAAAGGCCATCATTATTTAATTAGCTGATGACCTTGGAGAAGAGGAATGTGTTTGCCTGGTGCCTAAAGATAGGTAACGAAGGCACCAGGCAAGCCTCCCTGGAGAGAACATTTCATAAACAGGGAGCCACTACAGAAAAGATCTGTTTGTGTTGTCACCCTCTGGACGTCTCATGGTGGAAGCAGATGAAGAAGAGTTTCAGATGATGATTGTAGAGTCTAGGTCTGCTCAGATGGGGAAAGGCGGTCCTTGAGGTATTGTAGTCCTGAGTTGTTTAAGGCTTTATAAGCCAAAACCAGCACTTTGAGTTGGGCCCAGAAACTAATTGGCAGCCAATGCAGCCAGGCCAGGATTGGCGTTACATGCTCTTTTCCTGATGAGCAACCTGGCCGCTGAATTCTGCACCAGCTGAAGTTTTTGAACCGTCTTTAAAGATGACTTCTGTTCTACTAGGATTAAGTTTCATTTCACCATCCCACATCCACTCCATTACAAACTTCAGATATATCTCTTCTGTGTATTTATCTTGGATTTTTATGTTGTGAACTGCTCTGAGATCTATGGATGAAGAGCACTATACCAATTTAATAAATAACAAATATCAATTGCTTACCTGTTCATTTTCTGTTTTTAGTCACAAGGAGAGAGAAAAAAGTTGCCATACTTTTGGAATATTTTTAGAGTGGGAAAGCTAAATACAGTGGTACCTCTGGATACAAACAGGATCCGTTCCAAATCCCCATTCGCATCCTGAAGTGAACGTAACACGCGGGTCGCGATTCGCCGCTTCCGCATATGCGCGTGACGTCATTTTGACCGTCTGCGCATGCGTGAGCGGCGAAACCCGGAAGTAACGCATTCTGTTACTTCTGGATCGCCGCGGAGCGCAACCCGAAAGCACTCGACCTGAAGCATATTTAACCCGAGGTATGACTAGTCATTTCTTGATTTCCCTTATCTTATTTCAGCATGTTTGTACTACTGAAAGGAGCTACCAAGGAACAGTCTTTTAAGATTGGCCAGGAAATTGCTGAAGCTGTAACAGCTACCAACCCCAAACCAGTAAAACTGAAGTTTGAAAAGGTAAGAGAAATCTGAGTGTTGCCTGACTGCAACATTTAACAGGACACCTTTCCAGAAAGTGACATAATGAGCAAGTTAAGAAATAGATATTTGAAACAAAGTGTTAAGAGAAGAAGGAATCTGGATGGGAAAGCAAACCTGGGAAGAGCTGCTAGCTTACCACTTAAAGAAACAAAACCAAAAAAAACAAAGACTGCCTATAAAAATGCACCTACGCCAAGCAGGATTGAACTTTCCATGCATCAGTGCATGCACAACAGTCCTGCTTTCTGCAGGAAAGCCAAGCTACATCTTTGCCTGCCCCACACAAAGGGGGGCACACATGAACATAAAAATACAGTGAGTGTGTGCACACTCCCCCTACAAATGAATGCAATTTTGTACAGAAATTGCACTGAACTTAACAAGCTTTGACTGAGGCTTTTCCACTATTGCTCTTCATTGATTCACTGCCACCAACCTCATTGACATGTGGAGAAAGGCCGGTGTCCTTAGTGACCTTCATCACACAGCTGTTCTGCTTTGCTGCAGGACATCAAACCCAGAACAAAAATTTCCCATTTTCCTCTCCAGAAGGGATTTGTGAGAGGGTACTAATATTAGAGTCCAGCTCTGGGGTTTCTTGGAACCTGCCCAAAAAGTCAGTAATGAAGGCGAGATGGCAGTGTCATGGAATAGGTGGTTTAAAACTGCAAGGAAAGATCATACTTCCCTCAATTGGATTTAAATGCCTATTTTACAATCCATCACTTTCTTTTGTTGTCAAACTGATTTTCCTTCTCTGTCTTTTCCTTCTGCTACACTTCCCTTTGTCGTCTTTATGCCTGACGGCAAGGCCCGTAGGGAGAAAATATTTTGTCAGAAAAACTTGACAAAATAATAAAACAAATAAAATTGCATGGTAAATGGTTTTTGAACTCCACAGTACCCAAGGGGTCAGAGAATGTTCTGCATTACACTTCTGTCCATGTCTGTGACGAGAACCCGCTCGCCATCCGTAAATAATCAGTCTCACACCATGATGGGTTGCAGAAATCTGGCCGCAGCTCTCTCTAGAAGCTGCTGGAGCACAGCCTTTATTGTGTGTCCACGAAAAGATACAAATTCAAGGAGAGAGCTTTGCCTCAGTCAGCAGATAAAAGACCATACAATATATTAGTCTCATGTTCTCACACCAGACCACGTATTTGATCATGCTATGCTACGTGGACCAATCATTGGATGGCATGAGCTCTCCACGCGTTGATCATGCTCCAAGCAATGCTTTCTACTATGAAATCATCCTTGCAATAATGAACTTTTGCCCATGCTCTTATGGACAAATGACCATATTCCCACATGTCTGGTGGTATTATGAATACATTTGCAGTTCTGCCTAGCACAGTGATCAGGTTGATTGAATCATAACATAACTTAAGATGTTTGTACATTAATTGAATAAGGACAAAGATGTACATTTAGAGATTAACAAACATCCAGCCTAATTTTTTCCCAATTTAGGAAAAATGAAACATTTTTTCAAATTTAGAAATCAATCTGCTCTAAATGTACCTAATATGCTTGAAAATATTTTATGGTTAACAGAAACTCTTTCAGTGCATCCAAGTGTTTACATGTACACAAGGAGGGCTTTCATATCCTCCCTTCTAGCCCCTAGTCCACACACAAAAAGAGCTCTTCAAATGGCTGTTTTTGAAGCTTCTCTGAGTTGAGAAAGCCTGTCATGCATGCACAAATTTATCATCTCGACCTCTCGCTTAGGGCCTAAAATAGAGTATGTTGCTTAGTAATGTAGATATATAGTTTATGGGTGACTTGGGTCTAATTATGAGCAGTAAAGAAGAAAAGCGTTCAGTCCAGAAGTTTGCCTGCATTTCTCTTATATCTAGACTTGCAGAGTTTTTCTTTGCATTGCAGGTCTATTTGCCATGTATTTTGCAAACCAAGAAGAGGTATGTTGGTTACATGTATGAATCACTGGAACAGAAGGACCCAGTATTTGATGCAAAAGGCATAGAAACTGTTAGAAGAGATTCTTGCCCTGCTGTTTCCAAGGTAAAGTGGCACAGGCATTTTATTGTGTTCAGAAGTTCTTTTTAGTACAGTATCAGTTCCACATATTGGGGAAGGGGACTCCAAAAGTGAAAGTTGAGGGATTCAGAATGGGAATGTTTAAAATGCCTTCGGTGTTTCAAATGACTATAAAATCTTTTTTAATACACTTTTTTCAGATGCTTGAGTGTTCTATCAAGTTGCTGTTTGAAACACGTGATATAAGTCATATCAAGCAGTATGTGCAAAATCAGTGCATGAAATTATTAGAAGGGAAGGCCAGCATGCAAGACTTCATATTTGCAAAGGAGTACAGAGGAAGTTCTACATACAGACCTGGAGCCTGTGTACCAGCTCTAGAAATCACAAGGTAATACGGATATATAATGAATGGCACTGTGAGATCATTTTAGTTTATATTAAATCATTGTCGTTATGGGAGTTCAAAGATGCGTTAAATATCTACTACAGAAATTTATGCTTCTAAGAATATCAGGATTTTATTACATTAAAATATAAAATATGGATCAGTGGGAGCTCCTTAGCTGTAGTCCCTGCATTGAAGGGGTTTGGACTAGATGGCCCTTGGAGTCACTTCCAATGGGACAGTTCTGTAGATAGATATATTTTCCATCAGCCAGGTCCTAAATACATCCACAGCTTGTTCTGCACTCCTCCTTCAGAGGGGAAAGTGTGAATAGTGGTTCTGTCAGAGGCTGCAGACTTTGGGCAGAAGTATGGGGCCTCATAGCGCTCAACTTTGAAGGGGGGGACTAAGAGCCCCAAAGTAGTAGATGATTGTGGGCAGAAGCAAGAAGAGGGGTGCTAAGCGAGGAACACACACACAGGTGTGGGGGTCCTGTTTGTGAGACTGGAGGGTTTCCTCAAATAATGAGAAGTGCCTCTGGCTGACCCATCCTCCCATATAACAAAATACAGTGGTACCTCGCAAGACGAAATTAATTCGTTCTGCGAGTTTTTTCGTCTTGCGATTTTTTCGTCTTGCGAAGCACGGATTTTGGAAAAGCTTCAAAAATCATGAAAATCTTCAAAAACCTCAAAAAAGGCTACCGCACCGTGTGCTATGAGTTGCTCCTCAAAGTCAAGTCGCAACAGCACCCCCTGAATGCACGGTTTTAAGAAAAAGGAAACAAACTTGCAAGACGTTTTCGTCTTGCGAAGCAACTCAAAAAACGAAAAACTCTTTCGTCTTGCGAGTTTTTCGTCTTAAGAGGCATTCGTCTTGCGAGATACCACTGTATAGCAGAATACAGTATAGTGCAAATTTAGCACTTTTTTGCAAAAAGATTTTTTTTCTGGAAGCAAATAACATGAAAATGAGCCCCAAACCTCTTCTGTTTCTGGAAGTGGCTTTTATGTCATGTGAAAGCACAAATACAAAGCAGAAATCAACAGTCTGGGAAATGTAGGGGGAAATGAATAAACCACTGTGAACACAGCCTCAGCCCTAAGGTGCAGTGGTGAGTATAAACATGTCCTCACTTTCTAGAATTATTTTGTGGTTGCATAAGGTGCTGTTTCATTTTATCCTTTGTGTTTAATGCTGCTGTGCAAACTGGCAAGACTGATAGGAAAGTTGTAAGAATATATGGAGATTATTATAGGAGTTGAAACAGGTACATAGATCTGTCTCTCTCATTTGTGGGCCATATATTTTGAGATTGATTTTATTTGTCCCAACAGGAGGATGCTTGCCTATGATCGGCGGTCTGAGCCACGAGTTGGTGAAAGGGTGCCCTATGTCATTGTGTATGGCGTGCCGGGGTTGCCTCTCATACAGTTGGTTAGGCGGCCAATTGAAGTTCTACAGGATCCAAACCTGCGTCTGAATGCCACTTACTACATCACCAAACAAATTCTTCCTCCGCTGGCTAGAATCTTATCACTTATTGGCATAGATGTTTTCAGCTGGTATCATGAATTACCAAGGGTAAGTTGGTGAAATAGTAAATCTGGATATGGCTACAGCTGGAATGGAGTTTTTATAGATAAGTACAGTGGTAACTCAGGTTAAGAACTTAATTCGTTCTGGAGGTCCGTTCTTAACCTGAAACTGTTCTTAACCTGAGCTACCACTTTAGCTAATGTGGCCTCCCGCTGCCGCATGATTTCTGTTCTCATCCTGAAACAAAGTTTTTAACCCGAGGTACTATTTCTGGGTTAGCAGAATCTGTAACCTGAAGCATCTGTAACCCGAGGTACCACAGTAGTTTAAAACAGTTAGTACTTCTCCTGGTTACTGAATTGGCTCTCCAACTATCAGTGTTATTCAACCAAATGGAGAGGGTGGAGGGTATTCCTACCAATGTGAGCCTGTGGCTGCTGTGGGAGGGAAGGTCCAGTTACCTGATGAATCACTAACAGGTTTGGGGCAGGTTAACAAATAGATTTTCCTTCCAACCCCTATCATTTGATGCAAGACTTACTAGGAAGAGGGTGTAGGAAAGACTACCCATAGTAATAGCAATGCACAATAAAGAAAGAAGAAAGTAAATAAAGCAAAACACACACCTACAGGTTATGTATATGCAGACAAGGAGTTTGCTTGCTATAGACCCAAACCTCAGATTGTTCATACCTCTGGTTCCCACCTAGAATTAGTTGGCCAAATGGGAAACAATGTATCTAAGGTGGATTTCCACAACACATTAATAGGGCTGGCTTTCATCCATCCTGATATGAACAACCTTGTGTGTGGGCAGCCTCTCAAGAACGGTTTCACTTAGCATGTGGAGCTGATCTCAAAATGGGTGTTCAGCTCCACCTAGTGGTAATAGGAAAAATCTCAGCTCCAACAGTTTTGAATGGACTTGTTGATATGTTTTGATATGTCTTTGGGAACATAGGATGCCAAGACCCAGTAATCTTTAATTTGAGAAGGTGTAAATTTGATCAACGTATGTTGGCAAAAATAGTTATTACTCATATGTATCAAATATTTTAAAATCCTGCAGATCCAGAAAGCTGCTACCACATCCCACAGCGAGCAGGAAAGCCGAAAAGGGACAATTTCCCAGTATTTCACCACTCTACACTGTCCTGTGTGTGATGAATTGACTCAGCATGGCATCTGCAGTAAATGTAGGAGCCAACCACAGCATGTGGTAGTGATTCTTAATCAAGAAATTCGAGAGCTGGAACGTAAACATGAACACCTAGCCAAGGTAGGGGAAATCATCTTTTATCTTGCTTCTAATAAACTTGAACCTAAAAGAAACTTTTCTGAGGTGGAGGAAACAGCACCTTTTGTTTTTTAATAGTTAAGTATAACATGTTCCCTAATAAGCAAAATAACGAACTTTCACAAAAGCATGAAAAAGTGCTATCAGAGAAACTGGCAGGCTAATGAATGACCTTTTAATACAAAATTATGTTGAACTCCCCATCATAAAGATCTTCCTTTTATGTGACGGATTCTGTTTGTACAGAAATTAAATCTGACTAAATTTGGTTGTAAACAGGTTTATTAAGCCACTCTTTTATCAAAGGATCATTATCCAGTTTCCACTTTGAAACTGCTAGAATTTCTGCCATTAAATGTATATTCCCCACTGTTCTGTTAATTTCAATATATTATTTAATATTACCAAGAAGTACCAGGATTTAATGGAACTGTACTCTCATAAATATTTTCAGTGTATTTATGTCCAGTATACCTTAATCCCATATATATAGCTGAAACCAATCTTATCTGCAATGCAGCTTTTGCCATTTATAAATCTCTTACCTTGCCAGATGCATGATACTAAAATGTTGAGTCAGCTAGAATTTTTGTTAAAATATTCTCCATTATTTATGCTTAATTTTTTCCTTTGAGTGAATGTGAGCTCCCTCCTGCAATGCAGGAAAAGGCTGTTTTCCCATATGGGGATCCAACCTGTAGCGTGGGCATCGCTGCTGTGTTTTTATGGGGTTGGTTGATTCTGGCCTTTCTGTCCCTTTCTCTCGAAAGCCCATTCATTTCCTACAACCCTCCTCACATTGTTTTTAGTGTTGGTCCCATCTCACCTTTCTTCTAGTTATGTGAATTTTACACCACTCCATTTTATGTACCTCTAGATATGCAAGAATTGTACCGGCTGCTTGGAGCGACAGATACCTTGTGTTTCACTGAATTGTCCTGTACTTTACAAGGTCTCAAGAGTGAGCAGAGAATTATCCAAGGCACCGTATCTTCGCCAGCTACTTGATCAATTTTAGATTGCCTATAATAGCAGGATTGCAGGTGCTATTTTTTTTAATAATGTTTACCATTCTAAAACTATCATGCATGGTCCTTCAATTTCATCTTGTCTAGAATTTTCATTCATTGTTGACCTACTCTGAGAAATAATAAATGTTTGTCCTAAGTAAATTGAAAAACACTTGTTAATCTATTAACAACTGACTTTTTACAATGTCAATTTTCCTCATTCTTCTGCCTTTGTAACATACTGTTTTATAATGCAGATGTTGAAATAGCTGTGTTAACATCCTGTAAATCCATTTCAATATAAAAACTTTTTCCCAATGGGCTTCTGAAGTACTGAAAATCTTTGGGGAAATGTCATTGTGTTTTATTGAATTGTCAGTATCAGGATGTTACTTATAGATATCTCATCCACTTTATAATTTTGACTGCAGAATATTTTGTAAATAGACTTTTTTACTTTTCAAACAACTGAGTAAAAATAATGTGCAATGAATTTTATACGGACAATTTTAAAATCAGTTGGAGTATTTCTCCTAAGTTTTGCTTGATTCCAAGTAGCTTTGTTGTTTTGACCAGACTGTGCAAACAGTAGCGTGTAGCATTTTTGAAACATTTTCTAAAAATCACTGTCTTGCTTTAGTTATTAATTGGGGCATTGTGAAGAACTGTGCAAAGACATTTTTGTTACAAACCTGTGGGACTGTTGCAATACTTTAAATAAGAAATTTTATTCCATTTTTGCTTTTGTATAGACATTTCTATTGCTTCTAAATATGCTTAATATTTCATGATGTACTGTACAGTTAAATCTTATTTGCCATCATCTTGAGAAAATGTGTATTTAGAATATTTGTATAACTATAAAATTAAAAGGAATTATGTGGTCAGTGCATTTTTTAATTGAAAATCATTTTGTTTTAAAAATTAATGGAAACCATAGTAAAATAAAATAAATGTATGTGCATTTTTAAACTTCAATGTAGCTGTAGTGCTTTTCTTTAATAATGGCCAATGAGTTCCAAAATGACATTCCCTAAAACTGAAGCTAGTGTTGAAACCATCATTTTTCTTGAGAAATCCACCTTTAGTCACAATTTAGTATAACAATCCCCCAAATAAGAAATTCTCATAGGATAAAGCAAGCTTTAAAGAAAAAGAATACTGTTACATGACCTGTTTACACAATCGCTTACCTTACTAAATTTTTCATGGCTTTGTCTAATGTGTGAACCTGGCACTCTTTTTCATAGTTCCTTTGGCCACCCCACAGGCAGGAGCACCTGGAAAACATACCAAACTATGGAGAGAGAGAGAAGCAATGGTTTGACTGAAACAACTCAGGATTTATTTGTAGTTTCTTAAATCATGGCTTAGTTACATGCAAAGTCGAGCATTAGGGAAACAATGAATGTACTCTGTTTACTCATGGAATTGATTATTGGATTCCCTAAGAAATAGTGGTCAAGGCTCACTTTGGTAAATAAATAATTTTTATTCAAGAAAATATCACACTTCCCAATACCCCTGTAAACACAAGCAATTAACTCCCTAGCTGCATTTACATTACAAAATTACCTTACCAATAGACAACACACTTGAGAAAAACTAATCATCATATCCAAATAAGAGCTATAACATTTAAGGCAAATGTAGCATTGATGTGAGTTAAAACAAGTTGTCAAAATGTCTATTTCATAATGCCATTTCATACAGAACAATCACAAATATACCAAGAATAACATTTGCATTGTAGGAAAGGACCCGATTCCTCAAGTAAATACTGCGTTTGGAGTTACAGCATTTACAATACTTAGAACCCCAAGAAAGAGCAAGAATCCTTAATACGACCTTGTAATACCCAACACCCACAACTCAGCACAAATTCTTGAAAAACATAAGCTATTACCATGCTCTTGATTTGATTTTACCCAACAATCGGAAGCTATTTTCATCAATGAAAAGGCTACCACACAACCACATGGCTTCAGTTTCAAAGAAACTTTGAAACTGTAATTCAGCAACAGCAGCTTTTCATAGTGCATGGAAAACCTGTTCTTGTTATGGCAATGAGGTGCACCATTCAAAATGAGGGGGGAAAACAATCCCCTGGACATATTCAATCCTTTATGCATGTCTAAAGTAGTATTTTGGATCCTAGTTCTTACAGGCAACTATAAGCTGGATATACACACTTCAGGCAGTTCAAACGGTTAAGAAATTTACTAATGAGATTCAGTTAATGTAAACACAATTAACTCTGGCTTTTACATGTGTAATATTTCTAATTGTGAAACAGTGTACAAATTCAGTCTAATCCGCAATTTATTGCATATTAATGCTTAGTTTTTAAAAGACCGACATCTTCACTTATTCAGCTTTTAATATTAAAAATCATCCCATTGAGGTAGCATCATTGTCTACAGCCAAAATGCTAGCTTTCCCAAGTTCCAGTCCACAATTCCTCTATTTCACCATGAACAAACCACATACCACAGAATCTTGCCATTTAATTGTACAGTCATAAATAACGCCATTCCAATTATACAGCAGTTACAAAAGAGCATTTCTTAGGTATGGACAGTCTGTACACTAATAAGTTGAGAAATTATGCCTGGATTGGAGTGGGGGAAGAAAGCACAACCTGTGCTCTTCTAGTAGTGCTTGCAATGTTGTGTTCTTTAAACCACATTCTGCATGTTCTAGAAAGAACACCTCTACCAAGTGGCATTATTGAGGGTAAGGATCTGGATGAAGTGCCATTACAGATTACAGCATTTCCCTTCTACAGTAACCTAGCAAATTGCTGTTGCCATGTGCTTTTCAGTAAAATAAAATAAAATGATATGACTTGTAAGTTCTGCTAGTGGAAATAGGGTGGCTAGGGCTTACTCATACATAAAGGGAAATAGATGTGCCTGGGTTTTAGCTTGCTCCCAGAGAAAGTACAGGCATCAATCAATTTAGGATTGTCTGAACGACACACAATCACCCACATGGCCCTGAACCTAAAGTAGCCCCAAAACATAAAGATGTCACAAAAAGGGGTGGGATGGGAGCAGAACAGGCTTACGCATGCTCCATCGATGTGCCCGGAAGTCCGGAACATAACCTCCACACAAATTAAAAACTGCCTGTACCAATAATGTAAGTACTAAAGAATTAAATATTTTCATAATGTGATACTTCTGCTTTTCAAAAATCAGATACAACTATTCAAAACCCGCAAAACAACTTTTTCACTTTTTTAAAAATATATTTGTTATTAGAGTAAATCTTGGCATCAACATCTTAGGAACACAAGCGATAACTATTTACAGAATGAGGACTAGCCCTGGTGCCCTCACAAGGTACCTCGTTAAGTATCACACCATGGTTCAAATGAAATGCAACCCCCTTTGGTCAAAGCTTGCTTACAATGTTCAGTATAGAAATCAGATATGAATCAAGACAGTCGTGATTATTTTACTACGCTTCCCAGATGTAAGCTCACCATCTGACTAAAGAACCACTAGAATATGGATTTATGAAAACCTGGCTTTTTGTTTGCTTTTTCTACTACCATCACACTCGCATAAATGGCTCCACCACATCATCCCTTTTTGGTACCTGCAAATACACATTTATACCAAAAACCAACTTTAACTGGGATTTAACCAAGCTTCTTACCACTTTAATGAAGTGTTTGGTGAACCTCTTGTTCTTAAAGCAAGAGAGGCTTAGTCATTCTTACTAGAATTCTTATGTTTTGGGGAGCCGACAGTAAGCCCAGGAGAAGAATTAAAAATGTTTCTTGAAGAAGGGTGACCAGAGGTGGCAGGTGTCGATTCCCCTTCGATCGTCTTGGATGTTTCTATGACAGAGTTCCTCATAGTGTCATTCATCTCAATTACTTCAAAGTCTACTTCATTCCATTCTCTGCCGTCGTCGTCGTCGTCATCATCATCCTCAAGATGAGACTGGGACAATAAGGCTTCCTGGAGCTCACCATCCCCAGCATCCTTCAGTTTAGCATCGAAGGGTGACGTAGCTAATTTATACATCACGGGGAACAGCACTGATGTCATGGCTGCTGCTCCCAACACAGAATACATGAGCACCGGGATAGCAGGAAAATGTCCTTGAAGGTAGCCAACCACTGCAGGAATACACATTTCCCCCAGAGCTGCACCCATTACAAATAATGCTGCAGATTTCCCATGGATGGTTGTATACTGCTCAATCCAGGAAATGCCGCTAGGGAAGATAGTCGCCATGGATGCTCCATATACTGCAGAGCCAAGCCACAGAGAGACTGGGTATGTACTGAACAGTGCCAGGAATAGGCATGACAGAGTGGAGCCTATGATACTCAGAAGGATCATAGTTCCAGGGTAAGAGCAAGCAGCAAAACAGATTGCCAGTCCCCTGCAAGCTGCAAATGATCCCCAAAAGAGGGAATTCAACCCAGCTGCTTCATGTTCCTTCATGGCAGCGAAGGTTTTTGCATAAGTAAAAATGTAAGAACCATAAGTGACCTCTGCCCCTACATACCAGAAAAAGAACACAGAGAGGAGACATATGACGGCACGGTGGTATTTAGCAACCTGGTATTTCTGTGTGGAAACCTTTGTCCTGTCGCGGACGGGACTGCTCTTCAAACACAAAACAAGGAAAAACAATGCAACAAACAAAAGATAACTGCCTATAACAACATAAGACCACATAAAGTTCAAGCTTAAATGCAGTTTCAGGACTGGTGTAGCAGCAGGAAGAGAATTCACGGCAGACTGATTGTCAATATTACCACTCAACAGAACCGGAGAACCAACAGCGGAGCCACCAAGCGCCATCTTGGCCAGGATGGGAGCCACAAAAGCACCCAGAGCAAAACTGAAGTGTAAGGCCTGCATATGCGGACCGGCTTCTTCTCCCCATGTGTCCAAGGCAAGAACATTGCCACCTATGGGGTAAAGAAAATATATAGGGTATAGTTTCCATATTCAGACTGGTTTCTTGGAACTACACATCATCACTCAAGAGCAACCTCACTCCACCTGCTGAGAACTCTGAAGGCTCCCTCATCAACAGGCACAGGTAACTAACTAGAAGGGATTACAGCCAAATGAAAGAAAAGGGGAGCTGTGGCTAGTTAGCCTGTTTTCAATTCCCAGTGTACTTTCCCAGGGTGGGAACCTCCAGTTGCTGCTTGACTTAAATCCCCATCAGCCACAGTCATTAGGGCCAATATTCAGAGAAGATGAGAACTAGCACCCAGCAGCACCTGAAGAGCCACAAGGAGCCCCCCTACTCACGAGTTGAGGGGGGAAGAAATGATGAAAAGCAGATAGACTAGCAGCTCCTCCATCCCAAGTCTTCCTGAAAGCCCTCTTCTCACACTCCGAATCCATATTCAGTGTGTGAAAAGCTTGTACCTGCTGAATCCCACCCTGCTGATGGGCCCTGTGCACATTCAACTGTAAACACACAGGGCCTGAACAAATGATTAGGGCAACTAGGATAACCCTGCTTCCCCAATCACACATGCAAAGCCCTTCATACTTTCACTCAGTGATCACAGGTGAGGGGGAGGTTCAGGGGGACGACAACTGGCAGCTGTATGCAGGTCATGCCAGTTGGTGAATGAACTCCTCCCCCAACTGATTAAGCACAGAGGAGGAGAGCATAAGAGGTAAGACAGAAAGGAGTTCCTTCAAAATTCTCAACAGGCAGAACCCAGGTTCTCTCAAGTGACAAGCACTATTTGCAATAATATGTTTAGTATCTTAATTAAATGGAATCCATCTGCTCACCAGTATGCAGGAGGTGGCCAATTTAAGAGAGCATATTCAATGTCAACTATAAAGCTTCACAATTATTTCAATAACTAAGTGAACATTCCCATAAAATTCTAATTGTTCTCGAACGGTTCCTGCTGAAAACACAGTTTTGATAATATTATGAATAAATAGCAGGAGGTGTTCAACGGCGTCTATTCACAGAAACACAGAAAGTTTCCTCTAGCTTGACAGTGACACTTCAAAGGTCAAAGGTTTGCTTACTGATAAGGATTTATATCCCATACTCTCGTAAAATACCAGGGCGGACGGTGTACAGCAATATAAAAAAATTTAAATCAATCATTAAAATGACTGCCTTAAGAAATTGTTTAACAAGTGCACAGGCCTGCCAGCATAAAAAACAACAACCCTGTTGTCTTGACAGTCTTCTTTCTTCCTTGGCTCCAAGTGCTACTGAGGACTAAACTTATTTTTCAAAGGAAAGCACTATGTTTGCAACTGAAAGATGCAGATACATTACTAGGCAAGATATCACACCTGCGTGACTCTCTTACCAGCATTACACCATAGAAACAACCCATCATTGAAGACAACAAGATTACCTGCCAGAGATGCATTTTATGACCCTCACTGCTCTACCAATATCATTTTCCATTTCTCCTTCAGCGCCTTTTCTTGGCTCCGGAGCTCTAGTGGCTTCCTCCAGCATTGTGGCATTCACTTGCCGTCTCCCATTCACTGCTACCCACTCCTATTTTCATCCTTCCTCTGGAACTGCTGCTCCCTCACTCAGAAATCATTTATCTTTCACAATCCTTTCTTCTCTTAAACCCTCCAGCAACTTGCACTCACCAAAATCGGACACACTACCACCTGCATTGACACTGCTGCTGCCCTCTCCTTCAGTGGTCTCTCCTTCAAGTGCTCACCTCTTTCCTGTGGCTGCATTAGCATTGACCTTCTCCCTGCTAATCACAGTGCCTGACCACAACCACACCCATCTCACTGTTTTTCAACCTCCAAAATCCATACTTCTGTATGATACAGTTCTCCATTACCACTCCATTCCGCTTCCCTTTATCACTCCTTGATCCTTCTCAATAATCATTTCAGATCAAAATCCTTGGCTCACCTTCTTCCTATTTGACAATATTCCCATCTATCTCCTTTAATACACATGACAACCGAAATGCTTTTTCTGTGCAGCCTGAGCAGGAGCAGTGAAGGATGTTATAGTTAATTGTTGTAGCTTGTCTTCACTTACCCTACCCCACTGCCCTGCTCACAGTTGTGAAGAATATTCCTACGTTATGAATGGTCTGTATTAAGAAAAAGAAGTCAGAATAGGCCAATATATATGTGAACTGTCCCTGGATCAAGTGGTTTTTCTTCTTTAAGTTCTCAAAGTATTATTAACCTAGCTCAAAGCTGTCAACTGAACTACCCAGATGTTTAACTGAGAATCAATCAGTCGGTCCATCATTTGAAAATAAGACCTTAGTCTTCCCAAAAATGGCAACTAGACATTCTGTTTTGGTGACTGCAATCTTGGTTTAAGAAGCCTTTTGGCTCCTAGCTTATATATCTGAGTTTCTAACACCGCCTCTGCTGTATTCCTTTGACCTTCACCTTTGAATTAACTGCACCATTCACTACCTTGGATACTCTCTTGATCTTCAATAGAAACTGTTCTGTTTCTAAGCTCTTTGCTGCCTCATCTGTTTGATCATCACCATAGCTTCTTCAACACTGTGCATACTCCATCTTCCCCCGCATGGTATCTCTTACCCCTTCCGTGACCAGTAAAGCAGTAGTTTTCTTCAAAGTGAGCATCTCTCTTCACTTTCGTGTTATTTCTGCTTCAGTTCAAGACCGTCTCAACAGTTGACTTGTGCTGCTCTCCCAAAAAACACTTTTGCTCTTTTGATTCCTACACCTCTTCTATCCAGAATCAACCCTGAAGATTATCAAAGGCACCTTCTGCCATATCAACCTCCCATTGCTCTAAGATCTTCTGCCAATGGCCTTCTCTGATTGCCACCACCAGAAGGCAGCAACTTCGAGACGGAGGGTTTTCAGGTGTGGTGCTCCAGTTATAAAATGCTCTTCACAAAGAAGCCGGCTTAGTATCAGCATTAGTTGGTTTCCTGGTCTTTTTAAGCTTTGCTGAGTGCTCTGTTAACTGCTGTTTACCTTTTTACTGTAGATTTTTATATACTGTACTATATTTCTTTATATTGATATTTTTGATTTAAAACTTGTAAGCCATTTTAAATTAAGAGATTCAACATAATCCTAACTGAATCATTCCAAACAGGATGAATATCATGAAACAAGTGTTGTGGTTTTATTACCTGTATCAAGGACTCCCATTGCAAACCCAATGACAGACATCATGAATGTTAACAGAAGTGCTTTATTGCACCAGGGGATGACATAAAGACCCAGAGCTGTACCCAGCATAGAAAATCCTATAAGGGAGAAATAATTAAACACACCATTTCATATTGCACTTTTTAAAAGCTACAATTTATAATAATTTCATATCTAAGTTTATTCTGGAATTTTTTAATTCCAGAAAAATATTTAAATTAGATTTAAGTAATAAACATAAGACATTAGTCACACAAAATACCCTGTATGCTAGTTTTACATTCAGACATCAAAAGCATGCATGAGGTATAATCTTAAACATGTCTCCTTAGACATATACTTGTCTACTCAGTGTGTGTTTCTCCCAGGTAAGTGGGAATAGTACTAAAGTCTTAAGACTCCAAAGGGTTGATTGCATATTGAAGCAGCAATCTAAAAAAAAAGTTATTAACATGCAAGGAAGCTACCCATAAAGCTGAATTCCATTGAATTCTCACTGCTGAAGAGTCACGCCATTAAAAAACAACTGAATGACTTGCTTCAACGGTGCAAAGAAAGTATCAAACAGCCTGGGGAATGGGCTGTGGGAGCGAGAGAAACTTAATCCACTCCATTTCCCCTCAAGTTGGACTGCATGAACAGCTTGTGACATACGTATTTGTGCCCTTACATTTTTGACTATGCAATTGCCCATCCAACTTTTGTGAATCAGGGCAATGATATAAAAATCAGTATTATTCCCTGTGTACTTACCCAAGAGAAGTTGGGCATTCATGCAATCAAAAAGTATACCACCAATCAGAGAACCACCAAAGTACCCCGATGAACGGCCCACAAAAATATAAGAAATTTGACTGACATTTTTGTTCACATTTGCAGCCAGGTCTTCAAATGTGGGCCCTAGGATAGCAATGGCCATACCCTGGAAATAAATAAATATCAATGTGAAGTGCAAATCAAACATACTTTCTGTTATTAATAAACTTGACATAAAAAATAAGTCAGTAGGTGACAACCACTCCTTGCAATCCTAAGCACACTTATCCAGAAGTAAAAGCAACTGATATTAGTGGGATAATGGGAGATTATTACTCGCAATTCAAATTTTTAAAGAAGTATCTTATCCACAGAATACAAATACTTATTCTCCCATTAAAATTTTTTTAGGAATAAGATCAAAAGCAGTTTTAAGATCAATTAAATGCTCATGAAACCATCCCAAACAGCTATATTGTGAACCGTGGTTTCCAGATAATCGTCAAAAGCAGCAAGTACATTGTGATTATTTCAGTGCAAGAGTAGTTTAAGAAAGAAACTACATGCTAGACATATAACCCCACCTTCAATAGGTTGAACACCATGTCTGAGACAGAAGAATCGCCTACCAACAGCACCTCCATTTTGCTGAGATTGATCTTAAATTTATTAATCCATTACCAAGCCCAAACAACAATTTAGCACTTCCACTCTCCCACCTTAACCACAAAAACAGCAGAGCAACATCAGCATATGCATTGGCGACACCTGACTCAAAATCCTCAGAAACCACTAGGTGGTTTCATGCAATAGACAACAATATCTTCATCCTTTGACCCTGCAAATATACTTCTCCTTTTTACATGGATTTTTCTGCTGGTGCTGCTGCTGGTCTGAGCTATTTAATTTATATGGTTAAAAATATATATTGTAAGCTATCTTAAGGCTATCCTGGCAAAAGGCAGGATCTAAACCTAACAAACTGAGGGCTTCTATTTTGGGACCGCAGCTGCACTACACAGGAGTGGATAATTCACCATAATATCCTTCTGCATCCTAGAGCCTTCCAGGTGTTTTGGGCCACAACCACCTGCAAATCTTTGCTTGGCTGCAGTGAGTGAGAACTCTAATCCACATCCCTGGGAAGGCCACGCTAACGCTCTGTATTTCAAGTACTTGAGGAGAACAGTGCACTAATTCAATTAATAATAATAATAATAATAATTCAATTAAAGAAAAGGTATATTTGTTTCTTGGAGAAGTCCGAGGGAAGATAGGCGCCCCGCAAATCCCTCCATCCTTCAGCTCGCTCGCTCGCTCTCACACACACGTGTACTTGTTTTTACGCATCTACTGGCGGTGACGCCACATTTCTGCCCGTGTCAAGGACCGGAACGTGCCGAGTCCCGTCCTGAAGTTCCTTCGGCTCCTCTGAGGGCCTTCGGCAGCATTGCGAGGGAATTGCGAGGGCGCCTCGAACGGACAACCGGGCGGAGGGGGGGAGAGAAGAAACCCTGGAAACTTTGAGTGACACACGCCCACCCCCCGAAACGCTTACCAGGCCCAGGAAAGCGGCGCAAAGAGCCGCCGAAGTGCACCATTGCAGCGCCCGCCGCGGAGCCGCCGCCACAGCCGCTTCCCGCTTTGCGGCGCTGTCGCCGCCGCCGCCGCCGCCTCCAGCCCGGCTTCTTCGTCCGCCGTCGGCCACCACGACCAGCGGCTGAAGGGCGAGCCGCGCAGCAGAGCCCCCGAGCGGCTCCTCCGAAGGCGCCCCTCCGGCCGCCGCCGACTCACTCTCTGCCTCGCGGCGGTTGCCACCTCCTCCTCCTCCGCCTTCATCCTCCTCCTCCTCCAGACGAGCGAAGCGAACCTGCTTCTTCCTCTCGGCAGCGCCCGCCATCCCTACAGCCAGGAGCCGCTACGGCAGCGCCGGGCCACGTGACCCCGCGACGCACACGTGGCTTCCGCATGTTGCGCGTCGAAGGCCGGAGGGCCAGGAGGCACCTCCTCTCTGTTAAAAACTACAACTCCCAGAATGCCCTTGGAAGTAGGCCCCGCCGCAGCTGTGTGCCCGCTCATTCCTGTCTATTTCCGCGAAGGCCGTTCAAACGCTCGCATTGGCTAACGTCGCTCAAATGTGCTTTTCGAGCTTCCCAGTTAGTCGCCTGCTTTACGGAAGCGGTTTCCCGCTAGGTGAAAACGGGTGGCCGGGTCTCTACCTGCCGTTTGCTCGATACTGTATTTTGTAGATCTGGGCTTGCCGGCTGTTGCAGAAGTGCTGCCCAGGGAACGAACATGTTGAAGGGGACAGAGAGAGGAAAAGACTAAAGGACCATTCTGTTGCCGGAAAACTGATTTCTTGTGCATTTTGGGGGGCCTCCGCCTCCCCCCACCCACCCCCGCTGCCTTTTTACAGGGACGGGAGTGAAAGCTCCCTTTCGCCATAGAAATTGGTAATTCCTTGTATGGGTATGTAAATTTGAAATTAAAAAAGAGAGAGGAGAGAAAGCAATGGAGAAAGCCAAATATTTCTTATGGTTGTGGCTGGGTAACGATGTGACCATCCACTCAAACAGGACTTGATGCTTTTTATAACTCGGATCTTACTGCGTGTGGAAAATGTCGTGTATGGGGGTTGTCTTTAAGGGGTTAGAAAATGTCTTGCCACTGCAAGTTCCCCTTATACAAAAACTCTCTGAAGCAGGCCTTTTCTGTCGTAGCCCCAACCCTCTGCAGTACCCTTCCAAAGGAGATTTCACAGTGATGCTCCATCTCCTAAAAACTCGAGTTGTTTACTCAGACCTATTTGGAGTCCTGAGTGTTACCCTGTTCAAGAGGTGACTTCCTATTTTAAATGACGGTAACAATGTATTTATTGTATTCTGGATCGTTAAATGTACTGTTTTATTTATCTACTCTTTTTATCGTTTCTGTAGGCTGGTATATATATTTTCTCAATAGCTGGGGGGCTGGGGCAGAGAGTGGCTTAGGAGAACCCTGTTCATATAGCACCTTGCTAAGAGGTGGGGCTGAGTAGTTTGAATTTCCACCCTCCCCACTGTGACCTCTGCTGATCTGGGTATAGATGCCCATTTGCATTTTGACAAGGCAGAAAATTCACCACCCTACTTTTTCAAGGAGGTAACAAAATATATAATGCAACTAAATAGTTGGCAATGGGTTTTTAATATTTGACAGGGATATTAAACCTTTGCTGTCACCACACTCCTTAAGCATGGCACATGCACTAAGAAGCACAGCTAAGAGAAAAAGCCTCAGATACATGGGGCTAAGCTATTAAGAAAAGTGAGATAAAGTTGATAGATATTTGTACTTCAGACATAAGCAGTTTTTTTGTTTTATGCAGCTAGAATGTTGGTAATAGGAATATGGCTAGAAGTAAAAGTTGGAAATTTTTATAAATGTTTTCATATAGGGTAATAACTAAAAAGGTTTCCTTGAAAACTGTTTATTGTATAAGTGGAGGAGGTAGAACTACAAATATGTTAAGAATCAAGGTTACTCTTCTAAAGAATTATGACTGGGTACTTTGCAAGTCAGTTTATTGCATTCCACTGATAAGGTAAAATGTCAAAAGACGTAGTTACTGATGCTCTCACTTTCTTGGTACTGCCCTTATCTTGTAAACAAGTACAAGTAACAAATGTATCTAAATGTAAACAAGTACAAATAACAAATGTATCCATTTAGTTACACAGGATGTACATTCTGTACCATTACTATTTATGACGTCTTTATTTTCAACCACTGTGGTGCTGCATTCTTGAGATGGAGCAAGGCACAATTATAAACAGTTTATAGAATTCTGCACACTTTTTCATCTCACACAGTATACATTTTAAATCAAAGAAGGGATCCAAGAGCTAATTATTGCAGAGTGCAACATCAGCACATTAAAATGAATCTTTTAGAAGATATAGCACGGTAAATTAGAAGTGAGGTGGGCCTTTTTCTGCCTGCTAGTCAGAAGCATGTCCGATTGTGTCCAATGTGATACACCCAAGTAAATGTGTGTAGGATTTGCATAGATAAGCCACGTGTGTGTGTGTGTGTGTGTGTGTGTGTGTGTAGAAATAACAGCATGCCAGTTCAAAAAATGCTTCTTTTTCATGGGATTAACTTATGCTGCAAGGAAACTTAGTATTTTTCTCAGATAGAAAGCTTTGTTCACATAGTAAAAGGTGAACCTTTTTTTACATTCACATGGGTTACACAGCAGTAACAAAAACTTCAAAGGCTATGACTCCCACCCCTCCCACCAGCAGTAATGGGGTCAAGAGGAGTTTGGTTCCATTTATGAATGCTGTAATATTATTTGCACCAAATAAAAAAGTGTGTGTTTATTGTAACACACATGGATGTGCCATGTGCCACTCCACTTCCATGACCACACTTTCAGATTTTGCATTGTACATAAAAATTGTGTAGAGCAGACCTGAGGGGCAATGGAGGGGCTACTGAAGTGCAGGAACAAGTTTTGCCATTTTTAAAGTTACATTGCAACAATCCTATTTCACAACTATCCAGTTTCTAACATTAATAGTCCCTGCATTAGTCATGTTAAAAGCAAAGCTTGAGAATTATTTAATAAAATCCTTGCTTTTAGAAAAACTTTGGTTAATATTGTAACGATGAGAGAGAACAAGCACAGATTAAACTTTTAAAAAATACTGTTGCATGTTCCTTTACAAGGATTTGGGGTTTCTTTTTTTCTGTTTCTTTTAAAATAACCTTCAGTGGATAAATGGTTCATCTGGCATCAATCACTTTAAACATATACATTTGACAGATTGACGACAGATTTTTAAACATTGTCATGTGCATTATTATACATACAGATACTGTATTAGATACCAGTAGTAAAACACTGCATGCTATTTGTAGAATAAAATGTGTTTTTAGTCAAAACAATTTTGTTTTGCTACAGTCTATTTAAATAATCTTTGTGCATGGACACAGAGATGATGTAAATCTCTATATAATTGTGCAGATCTAGACACACTGGAACAAGCTAGTTCATTCGTCTTGCTACAGTATTTTATTTTGAGCGTTTGTCCACAAAAATCTCCCTTATTCTATTTGTACTTTGCATAGTCTGGGAAGGCACACTGACATTAGAAGGAGGAGGGGGGAATCTCTGGAGACTTGCATACAGTTTTGTATTACTCAACTCCCAGCATGCTTCCTGAGACTTACAAAGGTTTCTTCTTTCAAATCATGAAGGCTAAGGAATATCAGTGGACTTTCAGACAAACTGTTCCCAAATAGACAGGTAATAGGGAAGGTTTGCTGTGTGGCAAAGTATTTACCCATCCAATATGCAACTGCAAGGGTCAAAACCACACCTCTTGGAAAGGAAAGAAGAGTTGTCTTGCGATTTGAGAAATGATAGACCCACTTCAGGAAAACAGGAACATAACAATGACAACATGCAGATGCTCTATAAAGTGTGCAATTCCCTACCTTAATGTGCACAATATTATGCTATTGCCCCCTTGTTCTCCCTTCCCTCTTCTTGCTGCTTCTGGAAGAGAGATTCTCTCAAGAGAGAAATTCCTTCCCCGTGTACATACCTCAGTATCTGAGAAGTAGCAGCAACATCTTGTTAAGTCTTAGCAAGTTTTTAACATGATCAAGCAATATGAAGGCACTTTATCAAGAACACCACCTCTGAGCATACACATACCCCTTCTGCAAGCCTCTTAGGTCCTCCCAAGACCTCACATGGACACTGTGAATCTAATCCAATCTCCAAGTCTCCTTGGAAGAAGTAGTTGAGGGCAGTTTCCTATTGTTTCTACTCCATAGTTTTTCCATGATCCCATAGTGAGCAAGGAACACAGATTCTTAGCCCTGATCTTTAAGGAGCTAGAAAGAGAATGAAATTATTTTGGCAGAATGTCTTTTAGAGACCATGCAACTAGAGACTGAAGCTCTGTTTCGGATCCAAAGGCTGGTGCTTCTACCCCACTGGGGTATATATTTTGAAAGAAAGCGAGTATATAGACCACAGAAGGCAAATGCAAGGTGTCAGAGGTTTTTGGGACATTCAGAAAGGTACAGCCTGTGGTTTGAAACTTGGAGGAGTAAAGGGTCTCCCCATCCATCTTGATTTCATTACTTTCTTCTCATACCTGCTGTTAAGTACCAAAGAGAAGCAGAATCTTGCCTCCATATATGGGCTATGTTGCTTTGTATATCTCTTGATACGGCAACAGAAGGACTCAGATGCAAAGCAGGATTGAAACCAGAATGTTAGTGAAATCTTAAGTATGCCCCTTGATTTGATCCATCAAAAGAAAACACAAGCAGTATTACTACACTTTGGGTTAAATAATGAAAATAGACAAATCTGATGGAAAACAGTTGCCTCACTACACTATATAATATAGGATGGAATCCAATGGGTGTCACTGCACTAAGGAAATGTACCTATCAAATGTGAAGTAGGGAATTTTTTTTGGCAACTACCCCTGAATCACTTCGCCCAAATCTGGCAATTTTTCTTCCCCTTGCATCCTGGCCAGATCTGCTCTGGAGGATACCCCAAGAGAAGATTGTTGAGTGCTGGAATTGCCTTATACTGCTCCCCATTTGTGGAATGCTCTCCCCTGGGAGGCACCTTCATTATACACCTTTGGGCACCAGGTGAAAACATTCTTCTTCAACCAGGCCTCTGGCTGAATGACATTCAATACCCTTTTTTAAATGTGTTGTGGAATGGAGGATTATTGGTTTGTTTCTGTTTATATTTTTATTATGTATTTTGTGTTTTTTTATATTGTAATTTTATGTTGTTAACTGCCATCCAGTATAGGGCAGTTTACAAATTTAATAAATAAATAAAATAAATTGACCCCCTACCCATTCTACTGAAGGATGGCTTCCAGCAGCAGAGCAAAACCCGTTGGATTTCATTCAATATATGTGATTTTATAATTACTAGTAACCTATTAAGAAAGATGATGTAAGAACCGTGTTTTTCACATACACACGAATAATTAGCTTATCATTAGCTCAGCAGTTTAAATTACTTAGAAATAAAGAGTTATAAGGTTACCATGATGCCACCCACCTTTAAAATACATGAAGCAAATAAATGAAGAAATGCAAGAGTTAAGCAAAAGATAAATTGTCACTATTGCATTATGAAAATACATTTTCATAGTTTACTGCAATGGTTTCCTGGGGATTAAAAGCTAAAGCTGCAATCTTACACAGCATTAGACATTCTTAAACCCATTGAAATCAGTGGTCTTAAGCATGCCAAAATCTGCATAGAATTTGTTTTTAAGAGGATCTAAAAAGCTGGGAATCCACATTACAAACCCCACAGATCTTTTTAAAGATTAAAAATAGTAGCTTTAAGAACATTAGGATGTTACTAATAATTCCAGATGCATGCCATTCCACCATTAGGTGAATCATGAAGTTGCTGGATGCATTATGAAAGGATTAGTTAGTAGAAGGGGGACATTTCTTGAGTTCCAGAAATGTAGTCATATGTGTTTGTTTTAAATTCTCCTGACACATGCCCTCACTAGCATGTATTCTGATGACAAAAAGCTCCATATAGTATGTGGAAGTGTGTTTTGAGACCATATAAAAATGGGTGAAAGGCATTTTTAGCTATTAACCATTTTTTAACCTTTACTACTTTGATAGCTCTCATTGTGGCTTTGCTTTTGAAGTACAATCATACGGTACATTCAATTCATAAACAGAAAGCTAACCTAGTTCTTATAAAAATAAATTCAATCTGGTAAGAAAAATATCGGCCATTAAATAACGGACTCTGGTTCTTTTCTCGGTTTTTCATATGAGTCTGACTCTGAGGTGCTTTTGATTTCCAGCATTTTCTCCATACTTTTCCCATCCATAGGACTAGCTTTTTCTTTGTGTTTCTTCTTTTCATGCACCCATGGGATGAAACACAATACAGCTCCTCCGATCATTGGGGGAACTCCTGCTAGGTAGAATGCTACATCATAAGTACCCAGGTGATCTTTAAGTATTCCTGAGGAAAAAGAAAATAGTATTCAGTATTCTGTGACAAAGTAACAGACCTGAATACAACACATGCAGACCTCAACTTCAATATGTTATAAGAAGCAACATTGTTAATGGAAAAAATAGTACTGATCTGAAATCTCTTGAGAAAGTTACACAATTATACAAACAAAGAAAAACACACACACAATTCTACACTTTGAAAGCAATTATTACTTTCACATGCTTCCTACACAGATTAGAAACAAAAAAATTCTGCCTACCTGCAACAGGTGGACCAACTATCATTGGAACAGACATGAAGCCCAAGAGGAATCCAATTGCCTGAGAAACATACTGTGCACCAACTAGCTCAAAGGCAATTGGTGCCATAATGCTAATGAAGCAGCCATCAAAAAGACCCATGAAGAGGCAGACAGCAATGAGACTTCCAAAGGAGTCGCATAATGGAATCATCATAGACATCAGGCCAATGAAGAAAAATGAAATCACCTACACATTGGTAAAGGAAAGTGTAATTGTAAAATCAGAATAAAGGGGCAGGTTTCAGGGTACTAAATATTATGAAGCCATTCCAGATTTTGTTGTGGTTAAACAATTAAAACTACATTTATTCAGGGAAAGGTTTTTGAAACCTTGCAATAAAGGGAGCACTTCCATTTATTTTCCATTCATTTTCATTTCGAATGCTCTTTGAGTTACGGTAGTTGTAATTTCTATAATTTATAATAATTGTTTTATGTAATAGTTTTCATTTCATTTTGTAAACTGCCTTGGATAATAATTTTGCATTTGAAGGTGATACAAATTTTTTTTAAAAGAAATAATTTCTTAGAACAAAATAATTGCAAGGATATTGCATTTTCTCACCATTTAGAGAGGCTATTTGCATGCCATGGGCACCTACGGAACATTTTCTGAGACTCTTCCCAACATGTACACCACATAGTTAAAAGTTTAATTTTGTTATGTCATAAATATTTTTATTGTGTTTCACACTATCACAAGTGTGGCAATGCCCATGTAGTTCTTTACGAATAAACCAGAAAAAGTAGAAATCAGCAACAAGGAAACACCTCTCATCTGCAGCAGTGACCTGCCAATTTATAAACTATTGGAGTGAGGAGAATTTTTTTGGCCAGTTGTGTACTTCCCATCTCTACTAGAGCAAATGTTTTTAAATAAGTCTTATTTAATAAGGGAAAACAACAACAGTGAAACTGAACCCTGTATCAAGGCAATCCTCTCTAGAACTTACTTCACTCTGCTGGGGACTAGATATAGTGCATGTTTACTGTAACAGCATTCACAAAGCATGGAAGGATTATCATCACCACCACCACTGAACTCACACACGCCAGACCAATTTCAACATTCAATCCATGGTATAATCTTGCAAGCTTGGTATCTGTCAGGCCAAGTATGGTGAAAGGTTTCATGTGCAATTTTTAAATCACTAACAACTTACTGGCCAATTCAATGTGTTTTAATAGTACCTTCTCTCAAATATATACTTAAAAGACCAGATTCAAAATTCTGTGTTGTGCAAATATTAGGATATCGAATTTCAATATTTCTATTAAGCAGAGTCAATCACACTGGAGTTAATCTCTCTCTGCTCAGACATGTCATTTCCTAACATTGAAACTTCAAAGAAGAATGTAGTTAGCTTCCCTTCCTGATATCTGTAAAGTCCTGTGAATCGCTCATATGCACCCCTTCCTAATCACACAGGTGAGGAAATATTTACTTAGACCCTGATAGACAGAACAAAAGGATTTACTTGGATACCATCTCCAGCAAGTAGCCCTGCTGAGTCTTGAACATAAAGATATCCTTCTTTGCATTTTGATTTAAGTTCTCTGTGGGAGCCAAACTTCAAGAGAAACTATTGTTCCATCCTGTTAGTCTCCCTCTGATCCAACAGGCTTCCTGTCTGATAAGATTTTTCACAAAGGCAGACCTCAGCATGCCCTGCACCGGATCATAGCTGGTTGGTCCTGACTACATGGGTCCAAGTCACACATTTAGCCCCTAGCATTAAGTGGTGCCCATTTGTTTAGAGCCAATTATAACCATGTTCAAAAAATGTTTAATTGTCAATATTGCAAGCAGATAGCAATATTTTTCATCACCAGTGTAGTTCCTTAAAGAAGCACAATCATGTAAAAAATAATAATAGTTGTGCTTTTTAATTTTTACACTGAGCCACAGCACATTTTTACAAGGTCATACTGAATGAATATTGTTCACAATATTATTAGTTTGTAAGGAAGCTATGATTGCCTCACTTCATTACTTAGCCAGCCATGCATTACTACCATGCATTACTACCATTGTAGTAGGATTCATTGTAAAAACCCTGCCAAATGAAATGCTTTATGGTTTAGCATCAGGGAAGAAGGCAGAGTACAAATAAATTACTATGACTACTACTAATAATAATAATGCATATTCTGGGGAATATCACAGTATTCTTCCACTTGACACTCTAGTGCCAGGATTCTCGAGTTTTTGCTAAGTTTCGCTTCAGGGATATCACTGAAACTAGAGATATAACATGTACATATTGTACATATTGAAAGTCATTGAATGTGGCATAGTTATTTATTGAACATACCAATCACCCTTTCATACATAATCAGAGTAATGTCAGACTGGATCCTCAGACTGGTGAATATCTGAACCAGTCCAAGGAAATCAATTTTCAGGTACATGTATAGTAAAAAAAAATATTTAAATAAAATAAGAATATTCTATGCAATCACTAAAAATCTGTGGAACCACATCCTTCTCTTGTCATCACTACAGCAGGACTAAGTGATGCTGAGTTTATGACCAAGCTGTGCGTATACAACCCCTAGGATAACTGCTGCCAGACCACAATAACTTTGGTGTCTATAGGGAACGGTAGGGCACTTTTCTCAACTTAATGATCCAAATTTTGCTAATCTCCATCAGTTAAATTCCATTAGTTTCAACAAAATGGCCAATGGTCAGATGATAGCAGTTGTGGGGAAGACTACTTCAATAGGCTACAGCCACTTAAATTTCTCAGCATTATTCCCCTCAGCGATTCCAGTGGTTTGGAGAAGAGGCCTACTGGGTATCAACACCATGACTTCTTATCACTGCTGTGCTTGGCAGAAACTTCTGCTTCTCCTTTGATTGCTTCCTGTCACATAGGTTATAAAAAAGCACCCTGAGAATTAAGTGTTTCCTGCTTGGCAGGGGGTTGGACTCCATGGCCCTTGTCGTCTCTTCCAACTCTATGATTCTATGATTCTATGATTCTATGATTCTAAGTGCTAAGGGACACGGGTGGTGCTGTGGTCTAAACCACAGAGCCTAGGGCTTGCCGATCAGAAGGTCGGCAATTTGAATCCCCACAACGGGGTGAGTTCCTGTTGTTTGGTCCCAGCTATTGCCAACCTAGCAGTTCAAAAGCACGTCAAAGTGCAAGTAGATAAATAGGTACCGCTCCGGTGGGAAGGTAAATGGCGTTTCTGTGTGCTACTCTGGTTCGCCAGAAGCGGCTTAGTCATGCTGGCCACATGACCCGGAAAAACTGTCTGCAGACAAACGTCGGCTCCCTCAGCCAGTAAAGCAAGATGAGCGCCGCAACCCCAGAGTAGTCCGTGACTGGACTTAACGGTCCTTTACCTTTACTAGGCAAGCATATACAGTGGTACATCGGGTTAAGAACTTAATTCGTTCTGGAGGTCTGTTCTTAACCTGAAACTGTTCTTAACCTGAGGTACCACTTTAGCTAATGGGGCCTCCTGCTGCCGCAGCGCCGCCACTGCGCAATTTCTGTTCTCATCCTGAAGCAAAGTTCTTAGCCCTAGGTACTATTTCTGGGTTAGCAGAGTCTGTAATCTGAAGCGTCTGTAACCCGAGGTACCACTGTATATTTGTGTGTGTGTGTTTTCACCCAGCACCATATTTTAGTTTTGCTCTAGGTTTTATGGTCTGCTTTTATTCCGATTATTGTATTTTATTGTTTTCCTGTGCTTTAATGTAATTGTGTAATTGTGAACTGACTTAGAATTTAGATGAACACTATGTGTTGTATTACAAATAAATACATGTGTGATAACACACACTGTCAAGTTTGCTTTCAGTTTGCAGGAATGAACATATATGGTTGATGATGAACATATTACTGTTCTCTAATACAGGGCAGTGGTGATGGAGACAGATGACTGGACTTAACTGTCCAGGGGCCCTTTACCTTACCCTCAATGGGTCACAATAGTGGCCTTGATCTTGTAATATAATATTTATCCCAATATATATATTTATAAACCACTTAATATAAAATATCTAACTGGTGGAGTACTGTATATAAAATACATAAGATAAAAATAAATCACAAAACAAAATTACAAAGTACAATATAAATATTTCATTGTACATTGTATCAGCTACAATCTAAAAACAATTACAATTTCTAATCTTATCAGGGTTGTTATGTATTTGGTGTACCTGTAGATAAACCTTTCTTGCACCCGGAATATAATCTGCAATTCTGCCAAAGATCAATCGACCAACTCCTGAAGTAATGCCAAGGCAAAGCAGAAGTGTCTCATCTGGAACATGCTCACCAATACGTTCCTTCACATGGTGCAACTGTTCAGAAACAAAAAGATGGCATGAATTCAACAAGAAAATCTACCTTTCCTAATCATAAAACGGATTTTTCTTCATGATGCTGTCAGTCATATTTTTAAAGTTGCCTGAAAGGTCAATTGGTTACTTCTGAAAGAGATTAACATGACAAAAATACAGACAACTGGAAACAGAGGAAGTTGTGGTCTGCTGTTATATTTCTAGACTGTTGTCCATCAAGCCACATGTAACTGTGGATCATTATCTGTAAACTGGCAAAATATGAGGTCTGCCAGTTTACAGGCAATAAGTACTATCAGAGCTGATAGCTGGCAATGTGATGGCATAGGAAGACTCATAGACTGTAATACTGGATAATTTAAAGTTGTTGTTGTGCTGTGTTATGGTCATTACTGGAAAATCAATAAAAATTCATTGCAGGGAAAGTTAGTTTCAAAGGGTCTACTCTGAGTATGAATTAATCAGATCCCACCCAAAGACAAAGAACTAGAAGAACTATAAATGTGTACAAAGAAAAATATGTAGAAAATGTAGAAAATAAAGATCTAAGATATCCCAAGTGTTATCAAGAAAAAAATAAGGGGGAGAGAGTAACTAGATACTATTATTTCACACAATGAGAAATGGTTTAAGAAATAAAGATACGTTGTTGAAGGAAAAAATATTAAAGATGGAAGAATAATACAGAATGTATGACCATTAGCTTATTAAGAGTTCAGATGAGTCACAGCATATTTAAAGCCAACAGAATAATTCAACCACACTCTCATTACCCCACCCACAAAACCAATTTATAGGTTGGTCAAGAAACATTGCACTGATATAAACTAGGTTTTAAAGTAAAAAATGTAATTTCCTTAGACAGTTGTAAACAAAACAAAAAAAGAACTGAATGTAAAAGCCTAAATCTTCTAATTCTACTAAGTTTGTGAAGTATGGGACACACTTTATTCTATAATGATATTAACTCCTAATGAAGAGAAGTGTGGAAACTATTTGTTTAGAGCTTTTTATTTATGGGTATACACTTTTTGGTACTTAACCCATTAAATGAAAGCATGTTCTTTCCCCTCTTTTTTCCCCAGAAGGCAAACTGCCTTTATTAGAGAATTAAAGTTCCAGACAATTAGTGTCTTCCTTCACCACTGCTATTTATAAAAGAAATTATCTGGTGCAAGGTACAGAACACATAGCTGCAATTTAAGCATAGCCAGTGCTCACAAGCTTCAGTTACCTTCAGATGTGCTGTTTACTTCACCCTTTTGCATAATGATAAAAAACTTCTCTACTTGGAAGTGCACCCAATTTATTTTTAGTAGGAGTTTATTCCAAGAAAGTGTGGTCAGGAATGCTAAACTTAAACAGTTTAAGAATTTGTGGCTTAGGTTACAATACTGTGTCTAGATCTCTGTTTGGCCATCAAGCCAATTGTTCATTGCCTCTCACAGAATTGCTGAAAGGAATAATAAGGGGAAGAGCTATATATATCACTCTAAAGTCCTTGGAAGAAGGATTAAGTAAATCAGATGTGAGGAACCTTTGACCCTCCAGATGTTGTTGAATAACAATTTCCATCAGCCCCAACAAGCATGGTCAGTAGCCAGAGATTATGGGAGTTGTAGTTCAACAACATCTGGAGGAACTCTCAAGGAAAAATGACAGTTTGTCACCTAGTACACTCACTCTAGACCAAAGAAAGGGTACTAGTAAGGCTAACTGATCCTGGAATATGCTTTTAAATTCCAAAAGGAAGCAAGTGGCACTTCAAAAAGACTTAACTTCACCCATATCATAAATCTTGTACCAGAGTCACCCCACAACCGAAAACAACATCACAGTATTATTATTATTATTATTATTATTATTATTATTATTATTATTATTACCACCCACTTAAGACTACACACAGGAGTCTGGGAGAAGCTTGGTTATATCCTATTAACTACCCAAACTTGGATCATTGTGGTTTTGTATGTACAATGGTTTTAGACAGTACTTCTAAAGTCAGTGATTTACCACTACTGTTAACATCTGCAAGAAATGTACACACAGAAAAGCACTAAAGACACTATTTGTTTTAACTGTTATCATGCAAATGAATCATTTATAAAGGTAACAGTACTTTATACATCTTAAATGCCACTGACTTTATAGTATTAGCTAGCGTGTGCCAGTCTCTCACTTCCAGTCACCACTGGTGATAATTTGCAGTAATTAGAACTCCACTTATTTACTCTTCTAGAAGTATATACTCAGTCATTTAGAGAGTGAAAACTAACACAATTAATACTGTTCCCTTATCAACAGTAGGAAATAGAGGGCACCAGAGCTTTGCCGAATTTACCATGGACCATATGGCACGGCTGAACAACAACAAAGCATTATTTATACAAAAATACAAAAATAAACAATATCTTTCAATTTTCTGTAGCTTTCGTTTCATTGCAAAAATAAAATTTATTATTTGTGTGTGTGTGTGTGTGTGTGTGTGTGTGGCACCAAAATCTTTTAAGTGCTTAGGGCCTCTAAAGGTCTTAATCCAGCCCTGACTATATGCTTTGCATGAAATGTCTCAGGTTGGATTGGGAAAATTTCTGTCTGAAATTGATGAGCTAATGCCAGGAAGTATAGACCAGAAATAACAAATCTCTGGCCCTCCAGATATTGTTGGACTCCCAATTCCCATCAGGTCCTGCCAGGATGGCCAATGGATGATAGAATTTATAATCCAATATCTGAAAGGCTACAAATTCCCTATACCTGGAGCAAACAATACCAAGACAGATGAACTGACTCAGTATAAGGCAGTTTCTAATGTTCTTTATAATGCTGTTTAATGATAAAATAAGGTGGACTTTATATATATACTGTAATATCATACACCAGGTACATGTCAACCTGCCCATTTCTGTTCCATTCAAAATTAGCTACTTTTGAATGCTGAACTCAAGACTTTAAAAGTACATTAACTTAAGGAAAATATATTCTACATGCCCCTACTCATAGCTTATATTTCTGGGGAGTTCAAGAGTGTAATAAAATTGTATACTAATAGCCACAAATAAAACTGTTGTGGTTATAAATACTACATTTAATTAAACTTCTGTTACACCCCTTAGCCTTTTCAGTGTCTCAAGATTCTACAATGTCACATATGCTGTTTAACTTCTACATGAAAATGCAGCGAGAAATAATCTAGAGCTTTAGACTGAAGAATCATAAATATGTAGATGACACACAGCTCTATTTCTCTTTTCCAGCTGCTAATCCCAGGCAGGCAAGGTCAACCCTATGATGAGGCTTAGTGATACAGCTGCCTCAGGGGGGAGATGCTGAGGTGTGTGGGGGGGCAGAGCTGTGCGTGCCATGTGGTCTGCCCCGTGCCATGTGGCCTGCCCTGTACCCCCTGTGCTAGCCTGCTGCCCTCATCTGTGGTGGAAGATACTGTCCTCTTACCAGTATTGGAGTAAGATTCAACTACCAGTCAAATTGGCTTCTTGGGGTCTCAAATTTCAATAATGCCCTGTGCGACACCAAAATATGGTGCACACACCCCCACAGGCTCCACACCTAGTGCGACCAAACTGGTTTCACTCCCCTAAATCCACCTTTGCCTTTGCCTCTGCATGTGCCTTGGGGAGGGCACTATCTTTTCCTTTGCCTTAGGCAGCAAAATGTATTGAGCCAGCCTGTAGGCAGGTTTCTGAAGTACTGAACTGATGGCTGGTAGCTAGATTGGACAGGATAAAGGTGAACAAGATGGATCTTAATTCATCTAAAATTGAAGTGTTGTGGGTAAGGAAAGAGACTATTCTGGATAGAGGACTGCAACTGGTCTTGGACAGTGTTGCACACCTCCTAAAATACTTGGGTATACTCTTGGACTCAGCACGACTTGGGGAAGCTCAGGTAGCTGCTGTGGCCAGAAGTACCTTTCATCAGCTTAGGCTGATCTGACGGCTGTGACGAACTAAAGAGAATGGGCACTGCCACAGTTATCCATGCACTACTGACATACTAAATTGGCCACTATAATATACTCTGTGTATTATAGAAAACACTATAATACATTCTATAAAACAATATGTTGAGCTACCTTTAAAGACTGTTTGGAAACCTCAACTGGTAAAAAATGTGGCCACAACTCCAGGCTAGAACCAGGTAAGCAGCATATTGAGTTGCATTGAATGTAGCACTAGTAACTCATTCTGTCAGCAGGATTCATGTATATGCAATGGAACTCCCTGCTTACTTGCAGAACCCCTAAATCTGTTTAAGGGGTTATCCCAACTCTCCAGGTGGAGAGGGAGGGAAAGTTCTGTGGTACAAATATAAATCCTTGTGTTAATGGAACAAGTGCATTGAATGCTACCCATTATACAAATATTGCATCAGTTGCACTGATTGCCAGTGTGTTTCCAGGCCCAGTTTAAAGTGCTGGTCATGACCTTTAAAGCCCTGAACAGTTTGGGATCAGGTAACTTAAAAGGATTGACTATATTCATACAAGTTTGCCTGTACCTCAAGAGGATGTTCTGTTGAGATCCCCACAAGCAAAGTAAATTAGTTTGCCAAGCACACAGGCCAGAGATTTTCTAGCAGTGGATGCAGAATTGTGGAATACTATCCCACTAGATATTTGGCCCCATCCCTGGATATTTTCAAGATCTATTTATCTAGTCTTACAAAAACTAACAATGACTGGGAATTTAAGTGCCTTGCACCATGCTAGATTTCTTATTTTAATAATATAGGTTTAATTTCTTGAAATACTTTTAAATGTTATTTACTCTATTTTATTGTTGCAGCTTATGTGAACTGCCTTGGGAAGAATTTTACTCTTGAAAGGCAATACAGAAATTATTAAATATAAATGAATGATGACTTTGGAAGTGTGTGTACTCAGCCTTTTCAATAACCCTAAGGTTAATATCATTTATTGGTCCTTTGCACTAATTATGGCATTAGATAATAAAAGAGGCTCATAAATGAACATTGTAAAAGCAGCACTATTTTAATGTTTTGTACAGAGTGACATCAAAGCTATTATATCACTCTGTGAGGCCACTGGCAACAAAGTGCGGCTCCCCTGCCCCTGGCCTAGTATGCAGCCAGGAGCAGTGAAGAATAGAGCAGTTTATATTCAAGTATTTTTTCTTTTTTTCCTCCCCCCACTCCAATTGTAAAGGTGCAGCTTATATTCAAGTGCAGCTCATATTCGGGCCAATACGGTAGCATAGTTTTAGCTTCTATTTGGGTGAAAAAGGCTCAGAAACTTCATTGCATTTGTGAAGCTCACTGCACTGTCATTAAGCTTATATACATGCTACATGTGGATTCACATTAAGGATCACAGCCTCAAGAGAATGAGTAATTTGATTATAACATAGATTCATGTGGAAAGTAATACAATGGATGACGAACTGGGTATGGCCATGGGGGATTCAGGCTGTGATCATATACAGTTAACTTGCAGTAAGTCCTACTGAACTCACTGGGGCATACTTCTGAGCATACATGCATAGGATTGTGCTTTAAAAATTAAATCCCTAACCTGTTTGGATTAACTTGCTGTAACTTGCTCTAAGCCACAAGTTTAGAGTATATGGATAATCAGTTGATCGAACAAGTTAAAGTCTTAAAATACCTCAGCCTTATTTTTCAGTCAACAGAGTCATGGGGAGCACATCAGAAATATGCAAAGAAAAATGTGTCTCAAAGTGCATACAAAAGGTGGCAATTACATACCATCAGCAATTAAAAGTGTTTCAAGCTAAACTTCTAGCAGTTATTTATATGGAGCTCAGCTTTGGACAGGCGCTCACCTTGTATCTACAGAAGCTGTTCAATCTAAGTTCCTACGGCATTTTTTTTCTCTTTCATCCTGTGTTCCAAATGCTTCATTGCGCTTGGAGGCTAATTTCCCCTCTGTTGAATTACAAATTTGGTGTAGGACATTCAGTTATTGGCTTCAGCTGAATTTAAACCCCACCAGTCTACTACCCTTGGTATCGCAGAATTGTCATGAGAGCACTTGGACTAAAATTGTCAACCAAAAGCTTTACTTTTCTGGTTTATCACCACAACAGTTATTAACACTGAGTTTCAGTAAAGCAAATAATTTAATTAGATGGTGCCTATATGATATTGAGTGACAGAATGATTTGGCCATGATAAAGAAATTTTGTCCATGGTATGATTATTTCCCACCTAGTCATTTTGACACGTTGGCACCCTATTTGCAAAATTTAACAATTCCAAAATACAGATGAGCTTTCACTTACACAAGATTACATATACTCCCTTCAGTTGTACTTGACGGTTGATTTCAAAAAATTTCACTGGAAAAACAGTTATGTCCATGTAGAGATGGCAGTATTGAATTAGTAGCTCATGTGTTTCTAACTTGCATTCTTTATAAAGATTTGAGGAATGAGGTTATTACGCCTCTACTACTATTTACACCAGGTCCCTCAACCATTGCCAATGTGTCCTTTCTTCTAGCAGATCAAGATAATCAGGTGACAGCAAAAACTGCAAAAAAATTAGCAGGGGCAATTCGAATAAGATCTATTATTTGATTATTGATGAAAACTTGCAGAATGTATCTCCAGTACATTTTATTTTATTTTATTTTATTGCTATGGCTAGTGGCTGATGGAAATAAATATTATTATTATTATTCTTGCTCTAAATCTCTGGAACAAGGAAGTAAAATGATCTATCATGAGAAGTAATATTTGATGTCAGCCAACATTTTATATGCTACTGCCTCGTTGCATTTAACATTCATGCCTCACATTCCTTTGGCTCTTCTGCCCTTTCCCTCTTCCAATATTTTATAGAAGTTTCAAGAGAAGAATATTTCTATATGCCAACAAAAATAGCACTGATAAGTAGTCACTGATAATTATGATGAACAGTCACCAGTTTGGCCTGGTGCAAACACGGCAGAGCACTGTTAAAGAGAGTACTATTCTGTGGAGGGGAAAATAGTTTCCTGACATTTTTTAAATGAACATCTATAATGTATCACTTTCAGATGGAAGTAAAGGGGCTAGACTGCCAGGTCAATATTGACAAGTGCAAAGAAGAGATAAGAAATGCATAGTAAGAAATGCAGTATAAAGGGGGGGAAATTCACTAACCTGGGCAGTCAAATTGCAGCAGAAGTTGAGATCTGAAGGAAGATAAATGTAAAGATTAGAAAAGCAAGTACAGCACACAGGAGCCACTGAAGATCTGGTGCCTTAGAAAATGTCCAGCTAAAAATCAAGATGGCACTGTAATACACAGGTACCATATTAACTTTTGATAGGAAAAAATGTGTAGAAGGTGGCATGGATGAAGAAGAAACAGAAAGAGAGAAAGAGGGGAAAGTACACAAGAGGAGGATAGTGGGAATAAATATATTTAACAGCCATACTTGAGAATATCTAAAAAGATAATCAAAATAGTAATTCTCATTTTGAATTACAGTCACCCAGAACTTATTTTTATACAGGCATAGAAAATACTGTTTTAAAGCAGCTAGTTCTTATCGAGACAATTATGCAAAACACTCAGTAAATGCTTAACTCAGTAAAAGTAAATTAGGAGTTAATTCATAAATTCATACAGAATTTGGAACCTATGCTTGCCAAGACTGGGTTGTGCCCCAGACACTTGTTTTGAAGATCACAGTAAGTTTGACACACAGTGCTCTACATTTTGGGTAAAATATCCACAAAGTGATTCTTCCTTTTAAAAAAAGATATTGCCAAGTATTATTTAAGGCTGGATCCAAAGGGCCTCTCTGGCAATTGGAAGGTATGTGTGTTTACAGGGGCAGGGGTTCTCTACTTTTCTCTGGTTCTGTTCTCTAAGGCACATACCAAAGCTGCTACAGTCCTCCAATTTTAAACTTAGGCACTGGGCAGGGGCAGACACAGCAGAGGTAAATCCAAAGGCAAGTAAATTGTTTTATAATCTTTTCCAAACAATCTAAAGCTGAACTTCAGGAATTTAGTCTGAAGGGTTTGGGGGAGTCAATAGTTCATTAATGAGAACTTGTTGAGAATCCAGACACTGAAGGTTAAGATGGGGTTAGACAAGCAGCGTTAGCAATGTTTCAGGTATGAGTTTTCATCATTATACATAATGCTACTGGTGTTTTTCAATGGAGTAGCCTTATTCACAGCCCTAGCTGAACAAGCTAGCTACTTCTGTCTATTATCAGGTTGTCTTTCAGCTCCAAATTGATAGCAGATGCCCATTGTGAGCAGGCTTCCTAGTCATTGCTCTTGAGCAGGCATAGGCAAACTCCGGCCCTCCAGATGTTTGGGACTACAATTCCCATCATCCCTAGCTAACAGGACCAGTGGTCAGGGATAATGGGAATTGTAGTCCCAAACATCTGGAGAGCCAGAGTTTGCCTATGCCTGCTCAAGAGCATCACCAATATGGAGATGTCACGGCACAGTCACAGGGTGTCTGCACACATTGCACTTGTCTTGCAGCATCCTGGAGCTGCTTCCCCTGATACCACGAATCATCAGTAGTTAGAGCACAAGGCAATCTATTCGGAACTACTATTTCTTGCCTGAGTTAGGCCTTCAATGCACCTCATGAGCAGGCTGACCTCATTTCTATTTCCTAGTACAAATTCAATTGTAGAAAAGATACATGGATATATAAAAAGTCTTGATCAATACACAAAGCATACCCATTTACCAGAAGAAAAAAAAGGTCCATGCAGGAAATATCTGAGATATGCAGAAGGTAGGATAAACACTGAAACCAAGAGGTCCCTTAGGTTTATCTAGCACCCTTTCTATCAAACGCTAGATGCAAACCTATGACATTCACAAAATTGAAGTTGCACTTATTCAGGAACAGAGATCCCTACCACAAACAATTTCAATACTTCAAAAATGAGCAAGGATATTCTCTAAAGAAGCCACAGCTGCCAGCTCAAATGATTTATCCAGTTTACAAGACATGCATTGTATTATACATCAAGTCAACACCAAGGACATAAATTTGCAAAGGAGGAAACAAAGACATTGTAAATTATTTAAGCATCAATGTAAGCAAACGTTCAAAATATCACATCACACTGCAGTAAAATCTGAAGTAGACTTCTGCTTGGGTGTTTTTCTAAGTGTACAGAACACCTGTATATGCATGCTTCCTTCTGCCAATGGGATGGAGTCTGAAAAACACACTGCAATGTGCTCTGTCCATTGAGAAACCAGTTTGGGTCTCATGCTCCCCATGTTGGTTTTGTCACTGCTTCCTAAGATTTTATTTTTTTTCAATTTGTAGCAAACAACTTGGCCCAACACACCTTCATTTCTCCATGTTAGAACACCAAAGGGGCGGAACAGGGAAAGGGAGCAGGCTACTAGAACAAGCAGCCAGTTATTAGTAAGAAATAAACCAGACAGAATAGATGAAAAAAAGGGAGGAGGGGAGGAAAATGGGGTAAGGGAGAGAAGGGGAAATGCAGTAGAACTGAGGTAACACATTGAGTTGTAGATGTATCTACATGCTGCCAGTTCTGTTGTGATGCAGAAAAGCAAGAATGTAAATTCTCTCACTATCTGTCCTAAGTTTTGCATACAAAAACCTTACCCCATAGGCTTCACATGCTTCTCCAATAGATTAAGTACCACAGTTTTGGCAATCATAATACCAAGCAACAAAGGGATGCATTCGCCCAGAAACAAAGGAAGGGACAGAAAATACTTTAAATGTGCTTTTTGAGGATTGTAAACTCTTCAAATATAACCAATTCCAGAAAAACGATTTATATTTCTTGCTAGGGTTTTACAATTTTCAAATGATATCAGAGTTAATATTTTAAGTAATGACACAGGAATATTGTGTGTGTGTGTGTGTGTGTGTGTGTATGAGACTTATTTGTCTAATAGCCTTTGTGCTAAGGACTAGACACACAAAAGCAGGTCCATCCTTCCTGCCCAAATATTGGGAGCTATCCTCCAGATTTAGTCTGCAATTCTAAACCCACCTAACTGAGCACACTTCACTGAATTTAGTAGGACTTTCTCACAGGCACCTTGTTCCAAACTGATAACCATTGTTCCCCAATTCCGATGAAACAGGAAACTATGATTACTAAGAGACTTCTTTACTTAATCATGACTTGTACAAAGGGGTTGCATACAGATGCAAAGCAACTGTGTATCACTTGGCTTATTAAATCAATATAAAAATGTCCAAATTTAATAAAACATGTATAAAATGAAGAAGATGCATAGCCTTTTAATTTAAAAAAAAATTGCTAAAGAGAAGGCTCATAACTTCTGCAAGTTGTAGAGCCTAGAGATAAATATATAAACTGCAAAAGACTAACACAGCTACCCCTCTGGAAATTGCTGTATGATTTATCTAAAAGTTTCACAAAGCCTTGAATAAAACAATTGTTTGGCTGAAAACAACAGGAGGCATGACAGAATGTACTCAATTATAATAGATTCTGCTAAGAGCCAGAAAAAGAACTACTAAGTTAAAATAACCAGGTCTTCTATACCAGAAGAATTCTGTTTTAATCATACATAGATTAACTGCAGTTTATATTTACATATTCCTGTTCAAGGTTATATAGGATTTGTTCCTGGGATCTTCTTCATTTGTACTTAAAATGTATCTATTTCTTATATTCCTTTAGAATAATCTATCTATCTATCTATATGAGAGAGAGAAATAAGTTTACTTACTAGGTGCACATAAGGTATGAAGTATCCAAATAAGGCAGCTGGGATCCCAATAGCCCAGATTAGATAACTCTTAATTTTAAAAATGGAAAAATTAAAAATATTTTTTGCAGGAGGAAATGTGGACTTGCTCTTTCCCTCATTTTCTTTGGCACTGGGAATGAGAGGTTTGTAAGTAAAACCAGCCAGGAAGAGAACGAACACAAAAATGCACAGGATCCGGAAAGTGTTGTATAAGCCAACTGAGTCAATCAGTACAGTTAAAAGAAAGGGCAGTGTTACAGTAAACAAGCTGCTGCCAGCAGTGACAATGCCATTCACCAGTCCCAGGCGCTTCTTGAAATAATGCCCCAAAATGACCAGGGATGGCTGATAGGTAAATGAGCAACCACAGCCAAATAAGATTCCATAAGTGAAGTATAGAGGTCCAAGTGAGCTACAATAAAACAGAAAAAGTTAACAGTTATGTTCTGCATATTTCTTTTATTTTTCCTTATAAAAACACTTTATGCTACCTTCTGTCCCTAAGAAGGGATCCCAAGCTTGTTTAAAACAGTAAACACTAAATGCACATAAAAACAAGATAGCATTAAGAGTTGAAGTAAAATGATAGTTAGGAAGATTAATATATACTAAGAATCTGGCAGTATAATAGCATTTTAATTTCTGTCTAAAAGGCAACAGGTATCAGTTTAACCTCCTTTGAGTTGGAGTTCTGCAACTGGGACACTACTAAGGCCCACGTCTTCTCACGGTGGCAGAATGAGCAGGGAGGTCTTCAAATGTGACTTCATTTGATTTGCAGGTTTGTGGGGTAGGTTGTGATCCAGCAAACAAGCAAGCCATAGTTAAGAATAAGCACAAGTTTGTACAGGCTTGAACAACAAGACAAGCTATGGTTGATCTAAAACAGAAGCTGTGTTAATGGACTTATCTCCCTAGTTTAATACACGTAATGGAAAACTGGAAGAGTTCTCTCTGAACAATATGTATTGAAACCACAATTCTGTATGCTTTGTTTCTGAAAAGCAAGCTACCCACATCTTATCTTCTCCTTGAAGAGCAAATAGATTATCAAAGAAATTTATTAAAAACTTCATCTGCAGCTGCTGAACTTTATTTGCTTTACTAAGTTCCTGGAAGTGGAAAAAATTACTTATGCCAAAAAATACAGATGCGACTGGTGCACAACTTTAGGTGCACACAAGAACTTGGGCATGAAGACTGGATTGTTTAAAAACATTTTTTTTTCTTCCAATGACACCCCCCTCATTCAATTCTCAAGTTCTTTCACAGATTGCTTTGAATAGTCCCTCCGCTGTTGGAAATTAACATTTTAAAAATAACGTAACCTGAGTTTCAAATGAAATTTGTCATGTGGCATGTATAGGGGAATTGTTATTTTAAAAACAAAAACTAATTCAAGCTCCCTTGTGTACATGGTAGTTGCACAGTTCTCTGGATCTAATGTGTTGTGTTCTATCAAGATTAATGTACTATTATAAGCTTCATAAACCTGCTTTTTTCCATTGTTCTATAATAGCTACAAAACATAGGAGAGGCATCAGTAAAAATAAGAAACCAATATTTATGTTTAGTTAACAAAAATAGGTATATCATTAATTAGTAAGGTTTTAAGAAATAAGAACTCTCTGTTCAGGATAAATCAATGTTATTTAAAATAAGAATACATTATCTCTACTAAATATTCAAAGATAATTAAATTTGGTTGGAAAAGTATATCTCTGCATATTAATTTTACTGAAAGCTTTTAGAACATGTTCCAGTACAACAGACTCATTCAAGGCCATCATCATTAATAAGTGAGGAAGTAGCATTAAATACTGGTTAATATTTATCAGACCTTATGACTCATTAAAACAGAGATAAAAAAGTATAGAGTTGTGTTTGGTAGAAGAAAAGCAGACAGCCACATCTAAAATGTTTCTTCACAAATCTAGTGGGGAGAAAAAAGGGGGGGCAAGACACCAATATAACCTAACTGCTTATGCCTAGCATGTGGCATAAGGTAATAGAAGGCAAGACTGTTCTCCCTTCTAAAAATTTGCTCAAATAAGCAAGAAATGCTTCTTTTCAGGGATACCATACCACCACTAACCTCTTCTCTATTTTGTCTTCTCCATCAGAAATCTCTCCCATATACAAGGTGCTTATCAGTGGCAATAATGAGGTGCTACAGGGTTCCATCATTGGAAAACAAGAATGCCTCTTATTTTATTAAGAGCATAAGAACAGCCCTGCTGAATCAGTCCAAAGCTACTGTATTTAGTCCAGCATTCTGTTTCCCACAGTGACCAACCCAATGCCTATGGGAATGCCATAAGACAGACATGAGTGCAACAGCACTCTCCCTTTCAGCTTCCCCAACAGCTGGTATCCAGGGACATACTAGCTCCAATACCGGAGATAACATTTAGCCATCGCAACTAGTAGTCATTGGTAGCCATTATGCTGGCTCTTTCCTTGGTGCACTATCTGTGCAGCCCTGTCTTGCAAGAATGAGCAGCAAAGAAAGGAGCTGGTTCACAGCTCCATACCCAGTTAAAAATCTCATTACTGCTTTGAACATACTACAGGACCATAGGCAAGAAACCTAGACATTCTTATAAAATATTATTGAAGTAATCTATGTGAAATGATTTTAACCCTCCAAAGTACTATATAAATGCCAAATATCACTCTTTTATGTTAATTATTTCTGGACCACTTAGTCAGTTTAGAAAATCATAAGGCCACAGAATATTTCTTACATTTAAATTTTGTTTGACAGAACCTTGAGTAGACACTTGAACTTTACTTTCTTGCTTTCCTCCTGAACATATTGAGCTTAATACTTGATTATCATAAATGACAGTTTAATACTCGAAAGGCTGCCTTTCAAATATTTTGTAGCACATAATACTGCCTTGTCTATGTCAGAAGAGAGGTGCAGCATAACCCACCATGCCATGTGCTCACTACCTACAAAGAATGTATAGTAAGGTCTGCAAATTAAAGCTATGTAGTGGTGGTATCTTCAGGATATATGATCAGGATGCCAGGCAGTATCATATATCGTTGGTCAGCCAAAATGGTCTAAATTAAGGTACACTGCCAAAGGCCATGTGCATTCAGAAAAGTCAGTGGAATGTGTATTCTTACCTTACAAATGAGCTTGACAAAAGCCCAACAAGTGCCACTGCTGCTCCAACAACAGCTACTTTCCGGCAGCCAAATAGGTTGGTAAATACACTGACTATGGGAGAACAGAAGAAGATCATTCCCATGGACAGGGAACCAACCCAAGCTGTAGAAAAGATTAAGAATAGAACAGTTAACTTAATATGGCAGGTTTCATTACATGACAAAATAGCATATAGTGCAATTATAACTAGTTTTAAAGGAACACAGAAAGAAATCTTGTAAGTAAAACAAACTACTAACCAGCATTTTGTTTAACCACCAGTTTGAAAAACCTCAGGAAAATTTCAAGTTGAACTCTGGGTACTGTTGTGCAAACTAACAGCCTAAGAAGAACCTGCTGGATCAGGCCAATGGCCCATCTACTCCAGAATGTTGTTCTCACAGTGGCTGACCAGATGCCTGTGGGAAACCCTCAAACAGGACCAGAGCACTCTCCCCACTTGTGATTCCCCAGCAACTGGAATTATAGGCATATTAGATGAGCAGTCTTGATCAATTATGTTAAATTATATTAAAATTTGTATTATACAAAAACAGAAGACCGTATGATAGAAGTTGCTAGTCAATGTAGACAATACTGATCTAGATGGTCTGACCCAATATAAAGCAGCTTCCTATGCTAATTCCCATCATCCCTGACCACTGGCCACACTGACTAGGGCTGACAGGAGTTGCAATCCAGCACATCGTCATCACTTCCCTAGCAATAGGAATTTCCTTCCCACTTACTGACATAATTTCAACAACCACATCAGGGACAAAAAGCACACTATTTTATAGATCTAATGTGTACTTTGAGGCCTATAGCCATCATTTTTCCAGTATTCCCTTTCACTCCCACTGTTTCATCATTCTGTTTTGTCTCTAATTAAATTAAGGTAGCAAACTCAGAGGCTTGGGTCCTAACCATGTTCCAACCAGTGGGGAGACAACCAGTGGCGTTCTGGAAATTTTTTAATAGGAGAACAGTTAGGGCCAGAGACGGCAGCTTGTGAGAGCGATTGGGAGTGGGGAGGCGCAACGTCAGGCGTGTGAGCATCACGCCTCCCTCCCTAAGTCAAGCAGAAGCTTCATGGATTTTGGGAAGGAGGCTCCAGGCTTTAATACTCTAATTTACCGGGAACATTTAGGGGACTAGTCCAGTCCCCCTAGTCTACTGATTGCACACCACTGGAGGAAACATTTGTCAATTCCCCATGCAGCCCCTTACACTCACTAACAAACAGGCTCCAGAGGGCTTGGGGAAACTGGCAAATATAGTCTCTTCCCTGGTTCTTTCTTCTGTAGATGGAAAGATCCCTTCTGTTAGCAGAAGGCTACATTTGGATCCTGCCCAGTAAGCATGATGCAGTATTAAAGCTGTGTATTTGCATTCTAAAGCAGCTGCATAAAACTCCACTAATCTAGATGCTGGACAGTGAGTGTGCTTGTGTTAATAGGGCATTCTAAATGATAGTTTCAACTGCAAGGTTTGGAAGTGCAATTCCTGCAGTCCAGCTCCCTGGGGTGCTTACATCCTCACTTGCAGAACTGATATGCAGCATATGGGGTGAGGCAGAAGATATGGTCCAGCCTTTCCCTGGGATCATTCTAGTGCCCTCAACAAGTAGTACAGGAAACTGTCTGAATTAATGCTTACAATCATAAAAATGCTCAATGTTCATCAGAAAAAGACGCATTTTTTTGCTTTATGGTGGAAACATCTTAAATATCTACTGCAAATGTTGCTCCACATACTTCCCAACCATGACCACCAGAGGGTGTAGAGAAAAATAGGTTTAGGTCCTTTGGGGCCTGAATTTCAGCTGGCAGCTAACAGCAGTTGTTGGGAACTGAGGGAAAATATTAGAGTGTGTGTACTCAGAAGCCTATAACTATATTAGCATATTTTTCCAATTAATGCCTCATACAATTTAAAATTAGATGACTTATTTTATGACCAGTGGATGAAGAATTGAGGGATAGCCGCTATAAAACAGAGGGGCATTGTATTGAAGGGCATGAGACATAGAATAAAAATGATATAAAAGGAAATAAAATATGTAGCACAAAATTAAATTTACCAGAGTATTTGAACATCATAACTTAATATACTTAAGATGGCAACCCAAAAGGAAATACAGTGGTGCCTCGCAAGACGAAAAGAATCCGTTCCGCGATTCTCTTCGTCTAGCGGTTTTTTCGTCTTGCAAAGCAAGCCCATTGACAGCTTAGCAGATTAGCGCTATTAGCGGTTTAGTGGCTTTTAGCGGCTTATCAGCTTAGCGGATAAGCGGCTTAGCGGCTTAGAAAAAAGGGGGAAAGGGGGGAAAAAGTCGGAAAAACTCGCAAGACATTTCATCTTGTGAAGCAAGCCCATAGGGAAATTCGTTTTGCGAAGCGCCTCCAAAACGGAAAACCCTTTCGTCTAGCGGGTTTTTCGTCTTGCGAGGCATTCGTCTTGCGGGGCACCACTGTACCTGTTTTACACATGTTGAATCCAACAGACTAGAGTGTCCAGCAGCAGGTATATGAGGTGGCAATGATTGCGTCAAACAAAGCTTTCTCCTCTAATCTTATCCAGCAGATGCTATGGGATTTCTTAAACAGGCAGGAATCCCTAGAGGTCTAGATGCATCCTCTAACTGCCAGGAAAGTTTTCAATACATAATTTTACTCTTGTATTTGATATAACTTGATTCCACTGTTGATGCAAGCTATATACCAGAAGCATTAAGAACAATTGCTTAGGTCACTTTGACTTCTCCTCCAAGATGTGGATTTGATAACTGGGGTTGTGAAGGCCAGCATGTACAAGTTGGATCCTTGCCCAAGAATTTTGTGATTTATTTATTTATTTGTCAGAATTGATAATGCTTTCTTTAGAAAGGTTTGGCTTCTTAGGGGTTGAAGAAGGCAATGATTTATCTACTCTTAAATAAACATTTTTTTAAAGATAAGGGCAGTCAAATCAATCTAGAGCCTGTTTTCAACCTCCCTTTCTCAAAATGATTTGAGCACAAGATAACACAGCAACTCCAGACATTCCTGAGTTATGTGTTTTGGCTTCAGCTTTTTCAATGTGCCAGAAACTGCTTGATACATAATTTACCAGGGAGGACCAAGGGAAATACTTCCCTCTACATTTTGTTCAACTTCTCAACAACATTTGATATGGTAGGCCAAAATATTTATTTTAGCTCCATTACAAAATTTGGCTGGTGCTTGAAGGGCTGCATCCCAGTAAGACAAAGAGTTTTATTACTGAGGACAGTGATAGCAACCTGGGACTAACCAAGGTGCCTTAAGCTCCAATGCTTAACATCTACAGAATGTGAAGTTACCAAGCAAGTTCAGAAGCTTGGGGGTTGACTGTCATCAGAAGATGACACCCAGATCTATATTTCTTCAGAGAAGCAATCTCTGCCCTGAAACTGAATCCATACAAGACAAAGATTATATTAGTGGGAGCATTTCTGCCCTGGAGAGGAGCAGTTTTATCTGTGATAGGGTGCTGTTGCCTGAGCAGGTGAATGGGTTACTGTTGTATTCAGGCCTGCTTAAGATAGATACTCTTCCCCATTCCAAGTAGCTCAGAACTTGCTACACTAATCCATACTTCTGCAACTTCCAGTAGAGGAGATGTCCTTGAAAGCTTCAAGCAATGCAAATGTAGCAAGTCTTCCATCAAAGGTCATGTCCATATTTAACCTGTTCTGCTCTAGTTACACTGGTTACCAATTTGCTTCCAAGCTCAATGATTCTTAAAGCCCTTCACAGCTGGAACTCACAAATCTGAAAAACCAAATCTCCTATTCCCCATAAGATCTGACTAATCAGCATTGTTTGCTGCTCTGTCTTAAAAAAAGTAAGGATGATGCAACTTGAACTAGAATCTTTGCAAAAATGTTTCCAAAGCTTTGGAAACTTCTGCCTAAGCAAATATGAAAAATAACATCCTTGCTGGAATTTTAGAGAAACTAATACATTTTCCTGCAAGGTTTTGGTTGATTTTGCCTTGTTGCTATGACTACTGTGTTACTACTGATTTATTTTAAAATAGGTTTGTTTTATTCATTACTTTGACAAAAAGTGGTTTATATCTTACTACAAAAAAGTGCCCATTAATTTTTGCCTTTGTGTTTAGACCAAAACTTGATCAAAACTTGATGCAGTTCAGTGTACCGCATCAAGAAGTAGTAGTAAAAAAAAAAGTTTAGAACACCAATGTAACTTGTCTGATATGGCAAATTTTTGGTTGCCACTATATTCTGAGTACAGCAGTATACTTAAATGTTTAAATAAATATTTAGCATTAAAATGTGAGTTCACATATCTATTATATCAGCTCCACTGGCAAAGCTTCAAGATAACAAGCAAATTTGGCAGGAGGGCAAGGAGGCCAGGGCTGACTACCTTTTTGAAATTCCCAACTCCCAAGTAAATAAAGTCAAATACAAATACAGATATCTAGGTAAGCAGCCAGCAGCATACCCTCCAACATTTCTCCTATAAAAATAGGGACGTCCTAAGGAAAAGCAGGACATTCCTGGATCAAATCAGAAACCAGGACGGCTTCTGTAAATCCGGGATGGTCCCTGGAAAACATGGGCACTTGTACGGGCAGCAGCAGCATTGTGGAGGCTCTCCACTTTATTATTATATCACATGGATTACTATTTGCCTGCTTTTCTATTGTGTAGTCACAACCGCAGACAATTTAGCACCCATATACAATTTGTGGCCAGAACTGTAATTTCTTAGAAAGACAGGATGCATAACAAAATCTAGATTTCTATAATAGCAAAATAGACAAAGCTGAATCTAGAGATTATAGTGTTGTGGAGAAAGATGGTGGAATTTATTAAGCAGAGGTTGAGATATGTTATGTAGATATCAAAATCTGATATACAGCTATTGCATTATGGCCTGTTAAATAAGGATTACAAGAAAGAGGAAGGATAATCAAGAGCATGGGTAGGCAAACTAAGGCCCAGGGGCCAGATTCGGCCCAATTGCCTTCTAAATCTGGCCCGTGGATGGTTCAGGAATCGGTGTGTTTTTACATGAGTAGAATGTGCCCTTTTATTTAAAATGCATCTCTGGCTTATTTGCGGGGCATAGGAGTTTGTTCATTTCCCCCCAAAAAATATAGTCTGGCCCCCCACAAGGTCTGAGGGACAATGGACCAGCCCCCTGCTGAAAAAGTTTGCTGACCCCTGATCTAGAGTCTGTCCTAGATTTCACTTCCCCTAAAACCATTACCTCAATTTACTCCATTGTGGTAAAGCATAATGGGGTGAAATACTAAACAGATGTTTGTCTGCAGAATGACTGACAATAACAATAGTTGCTCAATCTGTACTTTCCACATTATTTTTAATAGTACGTTCAAGCCCTAGTCATGGTTTAACTGTAAAGCGTAGTTACAAATTATCAATAAAGACCTAAGAAGTTTATAAAAATTATTTAAAGTAAAAGCAGCCACCAGAAATTAACAGCAGATTAAATCATATTCTTGCTGCAGACATTTATTGGAAGTAATTTATGTCATTTTATTGCGGTCTGCTAAACATCATCTCCCTCACATTAGCCAAGACACAATGAAATGCCTGAGGCAAGCTCCAGCTGCTTTCTTGCTTCAAGTGGAGGGAGGAAAAGCTGTGCAGGAAGAGTGCAGGAAGCTGTGCCACAAAAGGCCATGTGTCCTTAAGCTCTTTTCAGACTTTGGGTCAAAGCATAGCCCAAAAAACCCCAACAATCTTGCTGCAATGTACCTAAAAAGGTGCCTAAAAAGAAACAAGCTGCTTCACTTAAAAACTTAGCCCTCTAACAGGTCAGCAGAGCCAGAGGCCTGTTGCTTGCTGATCAGACAGGAAGGACTTGACTGGGAGCAGAGGTGAAGGGTCTCCCCTTCTGAGATGGCTTGGCTTGGTGGAGTGTGAATGGCTCTGATACATATCCTCTGAAGTTTGATTCATACCCATTTTACTTCTTCTGATATCAGAACCCTTACCCATTTTTTTTTTTAAAGGTATAAACCCTTGGGCATGGTAATCCATTTTCCAGTCCCCAACTGGACATAATCTGTCATTTAGGCAGAAACAAAGCAAGCCCCTTTGAGGCCGTAAACTCCATGCTTAGTGCCATCTGCACTAAGTCAAACTGAAGGGATGGGACCTGACAATATGTTGAGCTACCTGGACTCAGCTTGAAGGCATCCATCCATACTAGGGATAGCCTATGCTTGGTATTGCTCCCTCACCAGGACTAGCCCAGGTGCTATTGCTGCCATCTGAAAGAAGGATGCTTCTTGTCTAGGATACAGGACTGTAGGCAGGGAAAATAGGCAGGGAATAAATCTCCTCTTAATGTCAAGTCTGGCTTTCTTCTTTACACAGAAGAGCTGGCCCAGCTGCCAGCCAATGAGAATACATTTTATGTGCAAGAACTGTGTGTGTGTTTCTGCTTGCCAGAAGCCAATGTGGGAGGTACACTCCACTTTGCAGCCAGTTCCACTGTTCTCCTTCATGGGGAATGCAGCAGATATGTGGCAGAAACTTCCTTCAACAGGGGAAAGAAACTGCTTGCTGACAATAAAGGGCTTCTCTTTCTTCTCCTTAGCGTGAATGATGAGTGTATCTATTTGCCACAACAGACTGCTGATTCAGTGAAGGGGTCTAGAGAGATTCTCCAAACTTAACAATGGGTAAAAGTTGGCATCTGACCAGATTATTCATGTAACATTTCCCCATAGTTGCTGGCTGACCAGAGATAGATTAGGCTCCCTCCAACTGAAGATGTTGGAGTTTGATGAAATTGCCAGGACTCCAACACTTGCAAACTCTCAACTTGCATGTGCTAAGGGACATTACTGTAGATTATGTCCTGCTAGTCGCTTTGCTAGGCACGGAGCTAGGCTGCCAAGAACAAGAGGTTGTCCTTTCCCAGGCTGTTGCCCAAGCAGGTGTGGAGACAGAAAGGTGGTGCCGAATGCCATCTCTTACTTCTCTGAAGCACCTTGATGACCACTGAAAGAGGGAACAGAGCACTAAACCTGAGGGGCTGAAATAACTCCTTGAAACTCTGGGCAGCTGGCCCCTGCTTAACAGGGAGGAAGCTGGGTGCTACATGTGGGGAGCTATGAGGGGGTATTCTCACTACCCCATTTGGTTGTCCCGCCCCACCACCACCAAAAGAAGGCTGTATGGATCTATGATCCACAGAGCATTGGGCATTACCTCTACAGTGGAACCTCGGGTTGTGGACGTAATCCGTCATGGAGGCACGTCTGCAACCTACAGTGTTCGTACCCTGCAGCACCACGTCTGTGCACGTGCATGACATGATTTGGCACCTCTGCGTATGCGTGAAGCACGATTTAGTGCTTCTGTGCATGCGCGAGCGGTGAAACCCGGAAGTAACCCTTTCCGGTACTTCCGGGTTTCCCGCGGTCTGCAACCTGAAAACACGTAACCCGAAACGTTTGTAACCCGAGGTACCACTGTAATGCCTAATGCTCTTCAAAACATTTCCCCCCGCTACTACTTATTTCTCTTTTTTTGTAAGCTACTTCAAAGCGGTAGCTCAGGAGCAACAGAGTCATCCTAACATTCTCTGGAAGGCAGAGCTCAAAACAAGATTTCTACTCTCCTTTAAAGAAAAAAGTGTTTTCCTATTCACCCTGTCTTCTTTTTCAAGAGAAGTGAATTCTTTGATGTATGCTCCACTCCTTCTGACTGAGAATAATACACTCATCTGCTCTAACAGTACAATCCAGACTACAGCTCTGCTGCAGCTCTCCTGTACTGCATGTTACATACAAAAGAACATCACAGAAATGTGCTTGTAATCTGAGTGAATAAAGCAAGTCACAGAGGAAAGACAAACAACTTCAGGGTCAACACAGTCCTTTGATTTCTATTTCTCACCACTTGGAAGTAACAGATGACAAGTTATATGCTTGTTGCTTTATATCTATCCCTCTTTAGTCAGTGCCATTAAAAGTTTTTTAACACAATGTTTCAAACTTCATATATGAAATGCATGCAAACAATTGCTGTTAGAAGAAGCAGATTGGCCATTTATGTAGCTACAATACATAAGGAGGAAGGGAAAGGAGATTGTTAGCCGCTTTGAGATTCCTGAAGGGGAAGTGAAAGGCGGGATATCAAAACCAAACTCTTCTCTTCTTCTACAAGTGTACAGTATCACATTTGTATTACATTAGAAACTCATACAGTTCAATATAAACCATTTTATATTTACTAGGTTGGAACAAGTATGGATGTTTACAGTTTCTATTACATTGTACTTAGCCTTGTCTAACCCTTTAGCAGGAATTATTTTGATAAATTAATTTTATAATGAGAATTACAGTGATATGATTTATAGGTTGTTTTGTAGCTTGCCAGAATAGCTGTTGGAATTCTTTTATTTCTTCATTACACATAATTAGCAACCTTGCAATTTTCTACCTTGTAATTTTCAATGAAAAGGTTAACAATTATGCCTAATAGGCTCTAGGTTTATAAGAAAACAGATACACATTCAGAAAGCTAACTACTGCTTTTCAAAACAGGTGAATTCAGCTAGAACAGAACAGTACATTTTGTTTCAGAAGAACAGGGATGCCCAGAGGCAAATTTCAAGTCTATGTCCTTTTAACTTGCTTTTATTTTTCTTTTATTATTTCAGAAATGTATACACTGCTTGATTGTAAAAAACAAAACAAAAATCAAAGCAATTTACATATAGATAAAACACTAAAATCAATTTAAAAATACAATAGTACTTTAAAGCATACAAAAGTTAGAATACTAAAACAAATTAAAATTACCTCAACTTTCTAAGCATCTGAGTAGGCTTGTGTGAACAAGAATGTGCCTCCAGCCATTAGTCCTAGAAAGTTTAATGCCAATTTATTTATTTATTAAATTTATTGCAATGAATTAGGCACTGCCCAACACCCTCAGGTCTGCCCTCAGGTAGCCCCACCTGCCTGCTTTCTTACTTACAACCAGCTCAAGGGGTGACAGTGCCTGTCAGCTTTCTCCTCCTTAGTCTGTGTTGCCCTTGTAGAATTAAGCAGGGAGGAAGATGAGGAGGAAATGAGAACAAAATGAGAATTATTTGGCTCTCCTGTCATAGGTTCTGGTTCCACCAATGGTTGGTCTCCCTGCTTTCCATCCTGTGCCTCCCTAGTCCTACATGAACACTCTTAGAGTCAGATTCATGTACCTAGCACAATCCAGCACAAAGACTCTGGCTAGTGTAACAGGACTTTCCCCCATTTCCTCCCCCCCCCCCATCATGCCTCCTGAAGATCTGCTCTGGAGGGTTGGGAGAATCCCCAGAACAGCACACAGAGGCAAGGGCGAAAGGGAGATGCTTCCATCATTGCAAGCATTTCTGCTTTTGCTGATGGAACAATATCCTAGTGCCACGTTGAATTCTACCCTTAATCATCATTCTGGCTTCCTGTGTCACAGTCAACGGTACTTAATTTTCGTTCATGAATAGCAAATGCAATAGGAGTTTTTTGACATCCAGCTACCAATGATTTTTACAACAACAGAAATTTAACTGAAATAAAATAGAGGGGATGGGGTCTGCAATATCTATCAAGGTTGGAAAATGAATATGCCACATCCTTAACAAACACAAATCATTTTATGGTATCCTTTTAAAACAGATAAATTTCTGTGGAGATCTAGTTGTCATTGAGGGAAGAATTAAGGAGAAAACCAAGGTGATACTGTAAGCATAACAAAGGCCCTAACCCTGAATGGGAGGTCAAAGGCCTTTCAAATAATTTATATACAGTTATGCCATTGCCTCCCTATAGCATAATTTATTAAGCCCCAATACATTCAACTTCTGCTTAAAATATAGTAAAAAATATTTTTTGTACAACAAGAACATGTGGTTTGTTTTTTAACTGCAGGAGAAGCTCTGCAATGAGTGTGAAGGAGAGTGACTGCTTTAGTCTCTTGGCACCAAATTTAGAAACTCATAATTATGAAATGAGAGGCCTTGACAATTAAATATAATGAGGAACCCAATTGCTCCTCATTTAGTCATTATTTAATGTACCCATTACTTACACAATGCAATTTAAAAAAAAAAATTAAAATAGTTTGAGCCACTTGTATGTAAAAACTCATGCTGGGTAAAGCATAAAACAGAAATATCCCAAGAATCCTTCACTTTCAACACAAGATGGGATACTGCTAACATCTAACACTTACTGTGATTACCATGATTATTTCATACATATGCTTTTTTAAAAAGTTTAAACATACTTGGAAAGTGAGTGCTTCTGTGCATCCTTTTTACAGAGATGAAAGGGATTGCATAGGATCAGGGCTCAAGATTAGTCATACTCAGAACAGACCAATTGATGTCAATGGACTTATTTGGTCTATTCCAAGTATGACTGTTGTAATCCAATCTTAAATAGCTGTTAACTCACTAGTTAATGACACTTTCAATCAAGGTTAACTGAACTCTCCACTATCCTTTTGTTTGTCAAATATTCTCCCATGGTTAAAAATGGCACTGTGTCTCCATTTAAGGGTTCAGTATCCAAGTTCCTGGCTAAAGAGAAATAAGGCCAAACTGTTCTTTGCACCACAGCATTTCCTGAAAAAGTTTCATACTGGGCTCATTAAGACCAGCTCTGCATGGGTAATTAACTGGAAAAAGTCTGTTTGCTACATATCCTTATTATCTCAATAGCTGCAATGATGAACAGCCAGAAACATCATAGCCAGACACTGGAGAGATCTTCCAGGAGTCAGCATGGACCACTGGTACCAAATCATATGGGAAACAGTCTTACTAGAAAAGCTAACCAACAGACTAAAACTGACATGGGGACAAATAGAAGAGGACGCCTTCACCCCAGTATGGCTCCCTTTTATTACATACACAACCAAACAAGACAACAACAAGAAACCCCCCCCCCCCCAACAGCATACAAATCAATATGGCTAACTTGACACCCAACAGCCCCCCCCCACATGCAAACGAATATTCCCCCTCTTCTGCATACAACACTAACATCTCATTTATTAAAAAAAAAAGTTGCAGTGATGAGTGTGAGGACAAAAGAGACCCTAGTTAAAATATGGACAGAGAAAATCAATAATTGTAATTATCTCAAAGTTTGCTTAGAAAATTAATTGGTTCAGTTTCAGAACTTGCCTGCAGCCTATTCAGGCTTCAGCCCTAGCCACACTTATCTGGGGGTGGATCTGCACACAGAGGGGAAATTCTATGGAAAAACGCGTATAAAAATTCCCTGCTCTCTGGCACCATATGGTGTTGCATGTTTATAGCGCATTCAAATCATTGTTTTTTTACTAATGTAGCGGAGTCCTGGGAATAGGTCCTATTGTACTTTATGCCACTTACCGGTACTTTGGAATAGATACAGGATTGCACTGACCATAAGTTAGTATACTCACATTAAGCATCAATCCAAGATGGTGTGTATAAATGTTCACATTGCTTTTGTGATGCGAACAACTGAGTGCAGCATTGTCTAAGATGGATAAAAGAACCCTGAATAACAGTAGAACAAAGGCTTGCTTACGGCAATATATTTGAAAGTGTCATTGACTGCTGTGAAGTACAGAGGCTTGAATAGGTAGGAAATGCTTGATTTTAATAGAAAAAACAAATCTCACCCCAATGACTTCGCTAATGTAATATGTAGTTTGGCTCTAAAATAGACAGAGGAGGAAGGTCAGCTTGAAAGTCTAAAGTGAAGTGGTGATACTGAGTCAAACCCTATACAGTGGTACCTTGATTTACGAACTTAATCCGTTCCAGAAGTCCATTCTTAAACTGAAACCGTTCTTAAACTGAGGCGCGCTTTCCCTAATGAGGCCTCCCGCCACTGGTGCCCTTCCACCATTCCAGTTTTGCGAAGTTCATAAACCAAATTGTTCTTAAACAAGACTGTTCTTAAACCGAGGTACCACTGTATGCATCTACACAAAAGTGAGTCCCATGGTACTCCATGGTATGTAGGTATAGCACTGAGGTCTTAAACAGAAATAAATCTTATCTCTGAGAGGAAGAGGACATAAAAGCTCTTGACACTCTGATGGCTAGTTACAGGAACAGCAAAATGCACTGCTCAGGGGAGTAATTAGTAGTTAAATTGGCATTCATGTTTCCTGTCCATGGCTCTGTAAGAAAATTGCTAGAAAAATAAAATGCTGAGTTTGGAGCAAACACACAGAAATTTTATGTAATTATTTTAGAAATGATTGTGAGGTTCTTTAAGAAAGGCATATTGAGTTTGAACCAGTAAACTAGTTTTCGACTTTGACTTGCTTATATTGCAATTTCTATAAATTGTGATAGGTAATATCTGTAACCTTTGAATAACAACTTAAGGTTTGATCATAGTGCAAAGATCACAATCTTTTTGTCATATGAACAGGGAAGCTTCTCAGCAAAAGTGTTTTTCTTTGTTTTATTGGACTGCAGGCTAAATTCTAACTGGAACATTCTACTGAATTTTTTTTTAGTATTTTATTTTTTGTAGCATATTTCCCTGGTTAAATAATTGAAAGTTCCAGTTGTGCACTTAGAAATTCCTGAGAATTCCAGGATTTGTACATTTTAAACTGATGGGAGTGGGGTCAGAATAAGAAATGCAACAAAGGGATATGTTCTCTATAGATTGCAGTGACACCTTCCTTTTAATGTAAAATAGCATCTTAGGGAGATTTTTGCTGAAGAATCGTAGTTCCAATCCTAATGCCTCTTTCATTGTAGCACTATTTAAATTAAATAAATTAAACCAATGCCAACATGCAGTTCTCAGTTTTAACCTTGTGGGCAGAATGTGTCTGAGATTTGTTGTAGCTTCACTAATGTATCCCCTGATTAAATGAAATGCAGCCACAATCCTAATTATGGAGCTTTTGCGGACTAGATTCAACTTCATCAGATGTATAAATTTCACAAAAGCTTATTCTACCACATGGAAGGCTAATCTGTGGTCCAGATCCAGCCCTGCAAGCCAGAAATGTGGTTTGCCAGTCCTGAGCTTTCTCTCCTAATCTTCACACTGCTGTACTAAGTTAGGGAAGTGGGTGATACAATCACTCTACCCACTCAAAACATCACCTTTTACATTCCAGAGGGGCTCATAGTCAATGTGACCTCCAGGCTGAAAAATGTCAGCCATTCCTGCTCTACAATTAACATTTACAGTTGACATCAACTAAGTCTTAGACATAGTCAAAGGAGACCTACCGAAGTCAGTGGACATTATTACTTTGATTTCTTTCTCATTCTTGATCATAAGGTCCCAGGGTAGGTGAAATAGATTTTAAAACATAATTAAAATCAGTGATGTTTAAAATTGTTTTAAACTAATTTAAGTTAATAGACTTAATAAATTTCAGTGGGTCTAATTCTGTGTATGCCTTAGCTAGATCTACAACTCCCTATCTTTAAATATATCATAAGCCTACTGTTTTGCAGAAACAAACTAACAGTTACCCCTCTGTATATACATTGACTTTGCACACTCTAGAAACAATGCAATACCTATGGGCTCTTCAAAAGCCCACTGATTCACAACAGCTGCAGATACTCAACTATACCATATGTTCTGGTAGCAAGTTTATTATATTCTGCTCTTTACAGAGAAAAGGCAAGGTAAAGCAGAGAATATAAATCAAAGGAATGTAAAGACCTTTCAGGTCAAGCAGTCAGTATTTTGTTTCCAAAAAGAAGACTCAGGACTTCAGTACGGAATGAAGGAGATGTGCACACTAGAAGCCTCAAGTGAATACTTTAGCTGTCCTGACAAAAGTCCATCCCACACTTGCTTTGCAATGGTAGAAGCTACCAGTTCTCTGAGCGACACTAGATGAGGAAGGTATATTGACAAGCCACTAGCAGGTCTAGATCTTCTACCAAGAGACTAATCTCGTCGGTTCTTGTTTCAGAAAGTCTATAGTCACTCCATCAGTGCTATGGCAGGATCAGTATATCCTGACAACAGCTCAGCTGAAATATGTGCTGCTATCATAATGACAGGAGCACCACAAGTCCAGTAATAAAATGTTTGGTTTAATGCGAACATCTAGTGTCTTGCCTAGCAATTTAACATAGTGCTGTACCAATGCTGTAAATTTTATCTTCTATAAGCAACGATTTTATTATTTTCAAGCTACACATCAGACAGCAATATATTTTTCTTACATCTCCCACTAGAAAGCTTTAAAATGGAGGTTCTAAAATATGATCCAAGATCCAGAAAGGCCTGTGCATGCACAGAAACCGGCCAAGTCTCCCTACATGCAGCAGCCTTTCATGCATCACTGAGTGCTAGTCTACAGGAGTTCAACCTTTGAGTGGTGCAAGTGTCACCACTGGCCATTCCCATGTGCACGCATGCAGTGCTCTGGAACCCAGAGTGGCTCAGTAGCCATATTATTATTATTTCAAAACAAGCATAGGAGGCACATAGCACTCTAATAATTAGACTTTTCTGAATACTTGGCAATTTTTGACAATTCTGTAAACTTTTAGAACTTTCATAAGAATGAAGCACACCTCCAGCCCAAGTCAGAGCAATTATTCAATGATTACTGCTTATTAATTCACTTATCCTCTTCAGTGAGCAAAAATAATGGGGATTAGGTTGCCTTCACCTTTTGTGAAGTTCATGCTCAGTTTCAACCAGATGCTTGCAGTCATGATAATTAATTATAACAGGAAGACATGCTAATTGGATTAAGAGATACATGCACCTATTTTCTTTCCAGTTGGAAGTAGTTGTTTCTCTCAGAGATCGTTAGAATAGACATATTAATTACCAGGGATTGAAACAAAATGTGTTCCTTCTATTCTTCCCTGGCAGCTTATCCAACTATCAAAGCATTTATCAAAGCTGTAGGAAAAATATATAGGGTTATATCCAAAATGGGAGAGTGTAGTGGAAAGCATTTTTGCTTGCAGAAGCTGGGTTATATGTGCTTTTTATTCACCCTTCTAGCTATTTATTATGTTCCTCCAAAAAGTTGCAGCAAATGTCTGGGTACTTTCTGGAACTTCATGGGATGTGCTTCAGAGGGCTGCAGTAGGAAAGAGAAGATTTTTAAAAAATTGGGTGTCCTATTTTGTTTAAACAGAAGTGCTTTATGCTAAGGAAAAGCCACTACTGGATGCAATTCATAAGAGCTAAACTTTAAACAGAAGGTATTTCAAACTTTTATTCAGTTTAAGACAGAGTTGAGATAAGGAGCATGGGTTGAAATCCTATACATATTTACTAAAGTAAACCTCTGCTTCAGACTGGGTTCTAGATGTAGTTGTTACATAGTTAATTCAATTTTAAGCAAGATGAACAGAAACTTTGTCTACTAGAATAATTTCCCTTCTACATACCAGGAGCTTCCTGAAAGTCTTGGTGCTCAGCAGGAAACAGTCTACAGTTGCTAAAATTTGTTTTGATACAACAGAGAAGCACCTCCCAAGGCCACTATTAATTTAAACAAGATTTGTTCTAGCTGACTATTCTTTTTCAGTTATTATCCAAAAGAAACACACTGTTGATTACAATAGGGGGCAAATTTGAAAGACTGCATGTGTTCAGACGGATTTTATATTGCCAAGATTTCTTGAAGATAGACACTAGTTCAAAACAGCTGTTCAAATAGCTGCAAGTTTTGGATAAGTTAGCAGTTTACATGGACATTTCTGATTCACATTTATTTACGTTAAATGACACAAAATCTGTTTAAAGTGTTTTGCACATAAGTAGCATTATCACAATAAATCAGAAAAATTCATTTATATTTTAAGGTGGACCACAGAAACCAATTTCTGCTACAAACTCAGTGGCTAGTCTTGTAAAATTTCCTTTTCAGTCTCAGCTCACACATCTGTGAAACAGATTAGCAGAAACCTGCATTCAGAGTTACTGCAAAGGTGAGAAAATAATTATTTTAGACAGCCCAATGGAAAAGCCTGAATAAGAGGAGACTGAAAAGAAACATGATAGCCATCTTCAAACATCTAAAGGGATGGAACATGGAGCAAGCTTGTTTTCTCCTGCTCCGGAGGGTAGGATCTGAATCAATGGATTCAAGTTACAAGAAAGAAAACAAAACATCAGGAACACCTTTCTGACAGTAAGACCTCTTGGACAGTGGACTCTTGGACTCTCATTATATGGGGGATTTTAGGCAGAGGTTGGATGGCCATCTGTCATGTATGCTTTGCAGGGGATTGGACTAGATGACCCGCAGGATCCCTTCCAACTTTATATTTCTATGATTCTATGAGTATTGTTGTCCAGCTGGTTACAAATCCTCAGCCAAACCTTTAAACCCAATTCTGTTTAATTTTCTTTCTTTCAGAAAACAGAATCTACAAACTCTTGCACAAGCTAGACAGAAAGAGAGGGTGAAGGAGATACAGAAGTAAAATACGCATCCAAAAGCAGAAATCCTACCAGGACTGCATTGTTCAGGATCATTAAAAGAAAAAGATTGTGAAGAGCTCCAAAAGGCTTCTACAAATTAAGTGAATGGGTGGTGAAATATGAAATAGAATTCAACATAAAAAAGTGTAAAGATATGAATGCTGGCACAAAAAATATTAATTTCACATATGTGGATGGGGTCTGAACTGGCAGTGACTGACCAGGAATAAGACCTCAGGTTTGTAGTAGATAGCTTGATGAAAATGAAGAACTACTGTGCAGTAGCTGTGAAAAAGGCAGATTCCATGCTAGAGATTATTAGGAAAGGAATTGAAAATAAAACTCCTAATATTATAACACCATTGTACAAATCTATTGTGCAACTGCATTTGGAATACTGTGTACAGTTCTGGTTGCCTCACCTCAAAAAGGATATTTTAGAATTGGAAAGGGTTCAGAAAAGTGTGATCAACATGACCCTTAAAAGGGAATAAAGCAACACCCATATGAGGAAAGGTTGCAATCTTTGGAACTTTTTAGTTTAGAGAAAAAAAAGTAATAGAAGTTTGTAAAAGTATACATGGCATGGAGAGAGTGAAAGTTTCTCTCCCTCTCATAACACTAGAACTCATGGGCATCAATGAAGCTGCTGCTGGAAAATTCAGGACAAATAAAAGAAAGTACTTCATACAGTGCATAGTTAAAAGTATGGAACTCTGCTCCCACAGGAGGCAGTGATGGCCACTCACTTGGATGGCTTTAAAAGAGGGCTTGGATGGCTTTAAAAGAGGACATATTCACGGAGAATATGGCTCTTAATGGCTACTAACCGTGATGGCAATGCTCTGCTTCCATGATCAGAGGTTGCAATGCTTCTGAACACCAGTTGCTTGCAGGTTTCCCGCAGGCATCTGGATGGCCACTGTGAGAACAGGATGCTGGACTAGGTGGGCCACTGGTTTGATTCAGCAGGGCCCTTCTTATGATATTTTTGTTTTAAGGACGTCACACACAGTCCCAGAACAATGGGAAGCAGGGCAGTAACTTTCCCCCAAATAGAGGGGACAGATTCTGCACATACACAGCGGCAACTGCAAAACCTTAGCGCCTGCTCCTCCTTCACCCAAGCCCGCCCACCAATTCGGAGGTTTTGTCCTGTGCACAAACAACGAATAGGTGGTTTTAAATCTAAACACAAGCCACCTTCGCCCAGAAGTGCTCCAGCCCAGTCTCTCTCGCTTCCTATCATCTCCCTATCTCTCTGAACGCAAAAGCAGGAGCCCCGATTCAGAGGCGGTTGTGGGGGGGTCTCCATTCCCGCACCTCCCGCCTTCCCTTTCGCCCCCCCCCCGCACTCACTCACCTGTCTTGAACGTCAGCTGCGGGTCGTTGGGGTCTCCGAACTCCTTGAGCATGGCTTTGAAGAGGACCCCGCACGAGTTCTGGATGCCGAACACGGCGCCGTTGCACCACATGGAGGCCAGCATGACCACCCACCCCCAGCCGCCCTCGGGGGGCTCGAACGGCGCCTCGCCTCCCTTCGGCGGCGGCGTGGGCGGCTTCTGCAGCTGCTTCTCCGGGGGGTTCCCGGCCGCCGCGAACGCCGTCACCGGGGTCGGCTCCCCGGCGGCTGCCTCCAGCGAGGAGAGCAGCGTCTGGTGCGAGCACCACTCGCCGCCGTTCTCCTGCTTCGGCTCGTCGCCCAGCGCCTCGCTCCCCTCGAAGGGGGCCACGGGGGCAGTCGGGACGGCGTCCCCCGCTCCCACCTCCTCGCTGACGGGAGACATCGCAGCCCGCCGGCGGGAGCTAAGCGGAGGGAAGGAAGGGCGGCTGAGGCGGCCTCACGCGGCTGCTCGCTCCCTCGCTCTGCCCCCCTCTCTCTCGCTCCCTCGCTCGCTCTGCCTCTCAGGAGCCCAACCGCCGCCGCCGCCGCCGCCTCTCGCTCCCTCCTTAGCTCCGCCGAGGCAATGCGGTCATCTCTCTCGAAACAGGAACGGGAATGAGCGGGTGAGGGGGGGGGTATCAAACTTCTCGACAGGAAAAGAAACTCAGCGCTTTGAAAACATATATATAGTATATACAAATAGATCTATATAATTCCCCCGTATAAAATTCTCCCTCACAAACCGGCCCCTGAGGGTGGTAAATTCGCTCAAGGCGCCTTCAGGTTATTTTAAAGGAGTAACTCCCCACCCCCACCCCGCGCGCGCCCCACCAAGGGGCGTGGCTGGCAAAGAGGCAGGCTCCCTTGCCACCACCTTCTTCGTCCCCCTAATCCTGAGGTTCTCACTGGCTAGGAGGCGGGGAAGCTCCGCCCTCTCCGTGGGCCGCAGCGGATGGCTGGGAGGGTAAGGCGGGAGAGAAGGAGAAAAGCACAGCGTGCCAGTGGATGAGGAAACTGACTCCAGCCTTGCAGCGACGTTCGGGAGAGAACGTGCCTCTTGGCGCGCTTGCGCGCGTGCCGAGCCATAAGTCAACAGTTAACGACCACCCATGGAAGGCGGTTGGTGGAAGGCGGCGGCAGCGAATGAAGCTGCTTTCCTCCCTCAGCAGGCGCAATTTGGCGCGCGGGGAGGGGTGAAGGGGGAGGGGAAAGTGAGAAGGCAAGGTCCCCGTGAACTTTGCTACAGAGTTCGTACTGTATAGAGATATATGAAAACACATACACTGCTATACTGTATATAAAACGTAAAGTATAGAAAGAGAGGCCCCAGAGGCTGGAACCGTAACACACACAAGGCAAGGTGTGTGTCTGTGACGTCAGTCGCCTCCCCAAAGTCAGCGACATACTTTGCTGGCAGGGCGACAGGGAAACAAAGGTTCTGCCAAGGTACAGGACAAAGGGGCAAGCCTTTTTCCCAGAGTTCAATTGCTTACATATGGGAACACAGGTCCAAGAAGAAAAAGAGGAAAATATGTTTGTACTGGGCATTGCTTACTTACTGAGCCACATAGCACAAATGGAGATAGGTCTCTTGAGGAACAACCTTTAAAAGTAAAATCCAGAGGGGGAACAGCAGGGTTTATATCCCCCCCCCCTTCAAGCATATACTTTAGTGTACTACAAACACCTTATAATAGATTTACTGTAGTAGTATAAGCTTTTGTGGACTACTCCCTTTTGTCGACACACACACACACAAATCACTTTCTCCTTTTCTGATAAGCTTGTGACACAGGAGGAATTTGGTCTGTTTTTCACAGGAAACAGATGCAATCTGCTGTTGCCAGTTTAATGTTCTTGCAGATCACAGCGCAACTCCCGGCCAGTCACACTTCCAGATTTTGCAGTGTTTCAGTGTGCAAAAAATGCATATTTTTTTTCTCCTGAAAAATGCATTGAGAAGCATTGAAAATGTATTTTATGTAAAAAAGGCGTATGAAATTCATACAAATGCAAATGCAGGCTTAAAAACAAAAATTAACACAAAATGAGAGAAAACATACCTGTGTTTGAGTGCTAGGAAAACCGAAACAGAACTGAATCAGGCTTATGTAGCACAAATGGTACAAGTAATGCACAATAAAGAAGAAGCGGTAGGCATGGGGGGAATCCCAATATTTGCAGAAGTACCAAAAAATTGGTTGGTGCAGGGAAATGCCCAGTATAGACTGGTTGTGTTTAGTAGGTAACGAATGCTGGTTGACTGTTAAGGCCAGGGGGCTAGAAACCTGAATAAGAGCACTCCACACTACAACATTTTGTTGCAGCCCCCAGTTGTGCCAAAATAAATCTGTTAAGGTCTTATATTGCCAGAAAACTTTGTCAGTTTTTTAAAGAGATATTACATAACTTAAACAGTCCCACAAGGACAATGTAGGCAATATATCACCATGTACAAACAAGCCAAAAGCACAATACAAAGTCAGGTGTTTACTGATATATCAATATCCTGGTTTTTGCTATTTTTGTCTTGCCGTATTAATGCCAATTATTTAGAAATGTAGGTTCAAGAAGGATCATTTACAGAATACCATAAAAATATACCACACCCATTAAAAGCAATAAAAGGGCTGTTGTTCATTTTGTAAGCAGTTAGTGGGGAGAAATCACTTTTAAAAATAGGATTTGGTTAAGATATGCATGTGCATAGGGGTGTCATGTTAAATGTGTAACACATCTGCTATTTAGTTACACAAGTCTGGTCTGGGAGAAACTGAGTTCTTTTAAAATACTGTACTGAGAGAGACTTTTGTAAAATTACACTTCTGATTGACTTATTGGGCAGAAAATATTGGTCACTTGTTGGATTAGGAAACTAGTCTGATGAGGGGGAGAATTCTATGCTGCTCTAATATGATTGACTGAAGGATATGTTGGCTGAAATATAAAGAGGCCAAGGCCCATAGAGGAAGCTGTCCGTCCCCCTGCACAGCAACAAAAAATGTTAAAAACAAATAATTTAACCAACAGGAAAGCCTTTGTTTTCCGTTCTTCAAGGTCCTCAAGCTTTTCTGTCTCTCTCTGGCCAACCAAACCCCAAGCCACAAAAAATAAGCGTGGACATGCTAAGCCAATCAGAACTATGCATTCTAAATTTATCAGTTTGGTCTTTCTAGTCTGCATTTTCCCTCCTTCGCTAGCTTGCAGCACCCTGTGTAAGTTTTCTTTGTGGAGGAGGACCTAGCAGCAGCACATCTTTTCTTCTTTGCTAAGGTGGGTTGTAAGGGGGAAAAGGACTCTTAAGAAACTATTTTTCCCATGGTGAGGAGAGAAGTGAGCATTCTGGAGACTGAAATGCGTGGGAAATCCTTTGTGGCTAGGATGGGTAGTAATCCTAAACACTCTGGGTTGTATTATACTAAGTCCTACCCATTGAAAGTAATAAAATCTAAATTAGTCATGTCTATTAACTTCAATGGGTTTACTCTTGAGTAGGTCTAGCATTGAATACTACCCACTTATGTCAAAATACATGTATATGTGTGTGAATAATGATAATGAGATGGAGGGTGAAGAAGAGAGAAGTTAGTCTCCCCAATTTCAACATACATCTCTTGTGTTTCAAGTTTTTTAAGGCAAGTGAGTAGACCCTATCTTCCATGACAGTGAGACAATGGGTATCTTATTAACTCCCTGCTTTTAAAATCACTGTCACTGTGGACAAATGGAAGGGAAAGAACAGAGTTCCAATTACAATAGTTTGTCTATATTCATGTTTCCAACTGAGAGACACTTGATTTCCACATCTGTTACAATCCTACCGCCCATATGGCTACTCTCAAATGGGAACAGAAAGTGAAGGCAAAGTCGCTTTTTAATCTCTTCTGAACTCTATGGAGGAAATTAAGGCTATACCCACATACCTGGGAGTAAGTCCCAATTAACTTACTGGAACTTGCTTCGTCTTTTTATTCCTTTTCAAAAAGCATTTTTTAAAAACTAGCTATATAACCCAAATAACAAAATAGAACTTCATGAAACAAACACATAAAAATTAAACCAAACCATACCAAGGTGGGCATGGAATGTTCACAATAAGAAATATTAAATCTGGTTATCTGGATATTTGCAGTGTGATACAGACAGGTAAAGAGAGAGTACCATCAGAAGAAATAAGAGTACAAGAGGTGTGGTGCACATGACTTGCAAGATATACAGAAACATAAACCTGTGATTGAAACCATCAGAGGTACGAGGAATACCAAGAATAAAAGGTTCTCTATTACATAAAGAAGAAGAAAAATCAACCAGTTAGCTATTGCTTGTCCCAAATCTAATGGAACTTACTTCTGAGTAGACATAGGGTTGCACTGTTTACAGAGCAAGACAAATCAGTTCCAAGTTCTCCATGATTGTTATCGTGAGGTGTTGGCCACTGGTTGGCACACTTTTAAAAGTGATTAGTCAAAGTAGGGCTTGAGACCCAAAGCCTGTTGCCAGCCTCCACAACTTCAGCTTACTCAGGTAGACTGCCTCTGAAACTTTGAGTTCCCTATAACAATCTTTCCTCCATCCATGTTCAGAGGAAGTCTATGTCTGAATTTGCTGAAAGAGATAACAGACTAGCATTATTGACTTCAAACCCAAGTGCATGCAAATGGTGTTCAATTAATTGTGTATGTCACAATTTTTGTATTTGGGGCGGGGGGTGAGGTGCCGGTACTCACTATAAAGTTGTTATAGTAAGTGCCACAGTAAGTGTGTGAGAGAGAGAATATATGAATAGAGAAGAGAATGAATGGAGGGAGGACAGAGAGAAGAAGAGGCTTCCCTGCCTAGTTTTGGTATTGGACACACCTGCCAGATGGAGCCAATGCCAAATGTGGGCAAGAAAGCCCATTCCCTTTCTTGGAATTTGCTGCCAAGGAGTGTGGTGGAGTCTCCTTCTTTGGAGGTCTTTAAGCAGAGGCTTGACAACCATATGTCAGGAGTGCTCTGATGGTGTTTCCTGCTTGGCAGGGGGTTGGACTCGATGGCCCTTGTGGTCTCTTCCAACTCTATGATTCTATGATTCTATGATTCTCTTTCTCTCCCCTCCTTTCATTCACTTTTGTATTCATGTATTTATTTTACACACACATGCTTCTGGGAGAATGTGACCCTCAACCCTAAGAAGGTTGCCCACTACTGGCATACGGTATTGCAATAGGACTAAGAAAAGTATATAAAGCAATTCTGAGCATTTAGAGAAGAGAGAGTAAAAAGCAAATTATATGAGCAAATGCATAGCCACAACTTCTTATTTGCAGAAATAACAAGGCTGCAGAGACACAGAGTGGGGGACATTCCTCCTAAATTCATCACTTCTCCTCTAGCTCCTTTCCAGTTACAGAGCCTGCATGCGGGGTGGACTCAAGGCAACTTACAGATAAAAACAAGGACTGCTAAAAACATGTGGGGAAAACAACATAATTAAAATACAATTAAAACTAAAGTGCATGGAGGTTGTGGGTTTGTAAGGAACAATCAACAGGCAAGGGTAAGTGTGTCTCAACCTTCTTTCTACATTAGCAATATAAAATGCATTTCAGGTTGAAAAGACCTTGGCTTCCCCCCTTCCCTCCCCTACCAATATTTATTTGATATGGGGCACAAAGGAGAATGAGGGGGGATACAGGGTCATAGGCAGTGGAACAAATACATTTGGAGTAGAGAGTCCTAGCTGATTAAGTGTGGACAAAGTGCTTTGCAAGCAGTGGTGGCCAACTTAAAATACTGGGGGGGGGTAGGTACACCATTTGAACGGCAATGCCCATCAACTTTGGTGGGGGGCAGCCCCCTCAAATATTTTATTGTAGGGGGACCAAGGGTACTGGGAATTGGCTTCTATGTTTGTGAGGGATATTGGAGTTGCTTATTTTTCTATGGAAGATTCTTGACCTTTCAGAGCAGGCTTTCTGGAGGATGCAGGACGCTGTGGTAGAAAGCAGGAAGTAAAAAGCCCTCTCTCTGTACATGTGATTTATTGTGTGTGACTCTTAGCATCTAATACTTTTTTGAGCACTATAATCTATTTCTCTTCTTTCTCTTCCATGCACAAACAATTAATTCCAACAAATATCTGAAGAAGTGTGCATGCACATGAAAGCTCATACCAGGAACTAACTTAGTTGGTCTTTAAGGTGCTACTGGAAGGAATTTTTTTATTTTGTTCCAACAAATAATTCATTTCAAGTTGATCTGTGTACAATAAGAATAAAAACAAGAACTGTAGCTAGAGCTTTAAACCATGTGACAATAAAAGCAAATGAGGGTTTTACTAAAACCATTGCAGTCTCAGGTGAGGTGAACCAACAAATTAGCAATTTTCTCTGAAAAACTAGGAGAGACTTAGAGCGCTGTTAATTTTTTTTCTTTTTTCATTTCTCAATCCTATTGGCTTTCTGAACAAAATATGTCTTTCTTATCAAACTGCTGAACCATTTTTGCCCAAATTCTTTGAGAAAAACATCACCATACTCAAGACAGAATGGTTTTCAAACAGCAGAAGCCCCTTTACATATTTTATTATTTCATATTTTCTGCTTCAAATGGAGTAAATAAAAACTAAATTACAGATTTGCCTTTTTGTCCATTCCTTTTAATATTTTAAACAGTCTTGACTTATGAAAGTCAGTGATCATGAAAGGCAATGTACACCCTAGCTTTAAAAAAAATAAACATGGATTGCTGCAGGAGCTACACATCGTTCTGATTCAAAGAGCACTTCCATTATTTTGTAAAGATTTCTTGACATATTTGACTGCTTGGCATCTAATTTTCACTGCATTAGAACAAGTCATTCACCATCTCACTTTTTCTCAATTTTTTCCTGAATGTAAAAACAAAAAGCAATCAGTATTTGCCATATTTTTACACTAATTATTCTAGTAATTAATATTTTCCAGCAGGATGTGTACCAAGTACCAGTAGTCCTGAGCCATGGAAAGGTATCAAATTAGCTTGTTTTCATTTATGACTCCTGATTCAGATTCTCTAAAAGCTGGAATATAAAACGATTTCTGAGTAGGTAGATAATACAAGCAGATTTATTTGTTGTGCAACCTCATCACCATTTGTTGCCCACTTAAATATAGTAAATCTCATATTTCTGCACACAATACAGTAAGGTAAAGGTAAAGGTACCCCTGCCCATACAGGCCAGTCTTGACAGACTCTGGGGTTGTGCGCCCATCTCACTTAAGAGGCCAGGGGCCAGCGCTGTCCGGAGACACTTCCGGGTCACGTGGCCAGCGTGACATCGCTGCTCTGGCGAGCCAGAGCCGCACACGGAAACGCCGTTTACCTTCCCGCTGGTAAGCGGTCCCTATTTATCTACTTGCACCCGGAGGTGCTTTCGAACTGCTAGGTTGGCAGGCGCTGGGACCGAGCAGCGGGAGCGCACCCCGCCGCAGGGATTCGAACTGCCGACCTTTCGATCGGCAAGCCCTAGGCGCTGAGGCTTTAACCCACAGCGCCACCTGCGTCCCTACACAATACAGTAGTAACACCCAAAATGAAATGTAAGTATTACATTGTGTTAATTCTTTTTTTTTTAATAATGTTTGCCAGCTTAACACGCTTTTTGATGAACAAATCTCATTTATTTTAGCATATGCTATGTTATGACCACATTTTGAAAGGTGGTGGGGAGAGGAAAAATAATTGTTTGCCCCCTAGAAACCAAGCAGATTCTACTCATTCTAGTTTGTTTATGCAAACTATTTTCACCCCACTATTCAGTCAGAAAATAACAGATTACAAAGGAATAAAAATAGCACAGCCCCTGCCCACAGACTCACAATCTGAAAAGACATGACACAAAAGGGATGTGGGGTGGGTGGGAAGGAAAACAAGCAAACCAAATTCTAATTCAGGCACCAAATTCCTAGTGTTAAAAGGTTCTTACAATGATGAGCTTGGATGGAAACAGGCTGCTCACAGTTTGTTTGTTTTGAAATGCCCTGCGAAGAATTTACAGTGACCCAGCCTTTGAGGAAGTGACTGTAATGCAGTTAGAACATTAAGAAGGACCCATCTTAGCCCAGTATCCTGTTCTCACAGTGGCCATCAAGTTGCCTATGTAGTGATTTTTTTTAACTATTGTGTGAGGTGGTACTTCCCTTTGTGCAAAAGCCTTCAACTTTCAGTTTTAATGCATGGACTTCTAGTATTTGAAAGAGGGAGAAGAACTTTTCTTCACACTGGGTATCAGGGTGGGGCCTTCTGGACTCTTAACTAGAATCTGTCAGCTTCATATCACTCCTACCCCAATAGATGGTCTCATGGGACTTAGCTGATATTACACCCCCAGTGGATAATTGCCTCTGTGAGTTAATTAAAGCAGGGGACTGTTAGTGGTCATTTCCAATTGTTTCTTTGCAAATGTGCCTTGCCTTTGGTTCCTTTTAAATTTGACATCATATCCATGTACCACTGGGATTGGTTCTGCTCAGAAGCTCAAGTGGAGCCAAACCCTGCCAAAAGGGCAGTTTGAACTTGGTGCTGATCAGCACTGACTTTAAATGCCACTGGGATCATCCGTACTCCCCAATGCTGCCAATTCCAGCAGGGTTTTCAGCCAGAGCCTATCAGTGATGACTGGAAGTCCTTGGAGTTTGACCCCAAAGGAAGGAAAGAAGCACAACGCTTTTCCTTTGAAGTATGCCATCTTCAACAGCAGAAAGTCAGTCGCTGGGGGCAAACAGCAAGGGAGGGATATTGTCTTTATTCTACGTTTGTGGGTCTTGTATAGGGTGAGTCTTTTAAAAGAGGCCCCATGCAACATGTGTACTCTGTATCCACGGGGCCTCTTTTAAAGGACTCACCCTGTATAAGCACTGCTGGAAAGAGGGTGAACCTTTAAGCTAATAGCAACTGAGCTATTATTGCATTCTGCTGGTTCAGCCCCTTGGGCCTGGAACAAAAGTGAGCATCGCAAAAGGCTTCAAATCAAGGTTCAAAATAAAGTCAGTCTAGGTCTCAAATCCAAGAAGCCAAGTTGCAAGGGGAAGCTAGATGGAAAGGGAGGAGGTGGTTGGCCACATTCACTCTTCCAGACTAAGACATGAGTGCTGTGCAAATGTTCTGTATGGCACTGCAAATGTGCTTGGAGATAGGTGTCAGGCGCACCATGTACAGGTCAGCTGTGGCCTGACAAATGTTCCTTGCTGCTCAGTTTGGGGTTACAGAACTTGAGAGGTTCATACTGTGAGTGTAATTAAGATAGTATTGCAGAGAGAGAGAGAGAGAGAGAGAGAGAGAGAGAGAGAGAGAGAGACTTCTAGCAATAACTTAAGCAAACCTTAGTTACAACAAAATTGAGAATTAGATATAGATATTAGATATAATGTCTGAAAGGAATTACAACACAGATCAGACAATAAAAGTTTATTCACTAAACTGGCTAAAAGCTAATTTTCTGATTTGCTTTTTCACTGTTAAAGCTGCCTTAAGGTACTTCCAGCAGAGGATGCAATATGGCTAACAGGTCATTCAGATATTGCAAATGAGTCACTGGCAACAAGCTTTAAATTACAGGGTTAAATTAAATTAAATTTGGATTAAATAGGAGGAAACATAGACTAGTATTTTTTATGTCAGAAATATCATTTAGATACTGTGGGGAAAAATGCATGCATGAGGACCACCCATCCCACAACGAACACTCCTCTGAAAGCACCCTTATATTCTGACTATGAAGATACACAGCTGTTCCTACTGAAGTTAGTGTTAGCTGTAAACATATTTTTAAACACTGTGGTCCAACATTTGCTGCCCACATGATAGACCACACAAAAGTGCCGACATCTGACGTAAGGTACACAGTCTAAGGTATTCCAGGTAATCCATGGGCAATAAATGCAAGAGTAAAAGGAAAGGAAGATAAGGTTAAAAAGTCCAGCCTAATGTGAAAGTTTGGCATATTGTGCAAGTTTATTAAGAACAAATAATTCATAAATAGGGACATATCCCTTAAAAGAGATACGCTGTCAACTATAAAATGTTAATAATATTAACTGGGTGTTGTTTTTTTTCTTTCCAATATTTGGTCCTAAGTTTAAACAAAAAGGGAAGGAAGAGAAAATTGAAGGCTACATGGTAGCCAAGCAATATGGAAGTCAAATATTTATGCTTTTTCCTCATCATAGCATTTAATTCATGCCTCTCTGCTGGAGCAAACATTTTGCTGCTGCTTAGTGCCTGGGCCCCTGCTGCTAAGTAGTTTGAGGCAGAGGAAATGTATTTGCCTAAAAGTAAATAAGGATCTGGATGCTTATCTCTGTGAGAAAAATAACATTTAGCAAAAGAGACCAGAGCTTGCTTTGGGACATTAAATCTCAGTTTAGGATCCTTAGAACAAGGATTGTTAACCTATGGTTCTCCAGATGTTGTTAGACTCTCATTAGCCTTATCCATTCTTCAGACTAGCTGAAGGTGGAGTGTTACAACAGCTGCAAAGCCCCAGGCTCTCTACTGTTGTCTAGAGTAGAAGTGAGTTTATCCTGAAATGAAAATGCTTTGCAAACAAGTCACAGTGAGTCAATTCTATTACTTCCTTTGGGCCAGACCGTAAAAGGTCTCATAGTACCTTGAAAAGCTTCACTAGATGTCACAGTGAGAAAAACCAGTTCCAGAGTGTAGCTTGCCACATGCATGAAGCCAATGACATATTGGGACACCCCCAAGGTTATAATGGTGACCATTAAGTCCTGAGTCACCCCAAAAATAATGGCCTCAGCATAGCTGTTCATGCCTGACCCCTCCCCCCCAAGCAGTCAGGGAGTCCTCAACACTTGCTCTGAGACCATATCTGTCAGGCTGGGCAGTGAGGTGGGCAGTAAACCAGCAAAATGTGTTATAATGCCTAAAACCAGGTTGAGATACTCTATATTGCCAATCAAGTGGACAGAAAGCATGGGAGGAGATTCTATAAATTACAGTAACTCCCCTTCCCTAGTCCTCAAGTCTGCGCCTAGGCTGCCTTGAGTACCCGGGTGGGCACAGCAGGGTGAGATGAACTCCACCATGCTTGCTCACTTAGGCCTCAATGATACAAACCAGATCAGTCTCCTCATGTATGATCAAATCATGGATAAGGGAAGTCTTAATCAAAGCTGACCTGGCATTCAGTAGCTGCAAACCTAAGGGCTGGCTGCTAGAACAGGCATCCCCAGACTCGGCCCTCCAGCTGTTTTGGGACTGCAATTCCCATCATTCATGACCACTGGGTCCTGTTAGCTAGGGATGATGGGAGTTGTAGTCCCAAAACAGATGGAGAGCTGAGTTTGGGGATGCCTATGCTAGAAGAACCAAACTTCCTCAGGCTGGAAAGGGGGTTGGCCCATGGCATAGCCACTTATTGTCTGTGCCATGAACCTGCTACATGGCTTGCCCCCTTTCCCACACCATATCTCCCAGTACCCAGGAACCACTCTAATTGCCTCCCTGCTTTGTTCTCTCCCCAGCTGATCTCACCCGTCATATGTATTGCTTCCCTGCCTCCAAATAACACAGCAATATATACAACCAGGTTAAGCAAAAGCTAAAAAAGTCCACTCAAGCAGACACAAATAGGCGAGATAGCGTACCTCACACCAGCATAAGGCCTCCTTCATGATATATTAGGGAGGTGACCCATGCATCCTCCCTCTGAAGTGGTTCATCCCCAAAGGGGAAAGGACACACTGGCATCATTCCCTTCAGGGCCAATGCTGCCTGGGGAGCTGTGTCAGCCCAGGAACAGATATATAGCCCCAGCTCCCCTGAAGGTCAAGTCCAGGTGGCATCTCAGTCAGTGGAGATGGGGCAAGCTTGTATCTGGGCTAGCGGTGGAAAAACTGGTGGTGGAAATGTAGCAAACTGTTGAAAGGTATTTATTTATCCACCCACTTTACCATCTGCCCCTGTGCCACACTGGAATGTGGACTCCAGAAGGTTGTCCGCAGAAAAAGGCGGTACTTGATCTGAAAAAGCTTCCCCAGCCTTGCATTTAACACACTGGGATTTATTTCTGAGTGCATCTGTATAAGATAGCACTCTGTGAGATCCTTAAATCTACAAACATGATGATAGTATTAACTTGCATTCACCACAAAATGAGTACATCAACTGATTGCAGAATTCCATCAGATTATATTATCTATGCATATAAGATCACCTCTACCTGACAATCAAAAAACATCCTATGTACCTGCCAAAAGTGTTTAGTATGGTATATTTTAAAAATCCTTTTTTTTTTTGTCCTGCTAGTAGTATTTCATACAGATTGGTGTATGATTAACAGAACTGCTAGCTGAGCAATGAGATTGCAAAATCTTAGTGATGCATGAAGCAGAAATACATCTGAGCTTTCAGTTTCCAAGCTGAGTCTGCAAAACTGATAGGCAGAAAACGTTTCCACCACAGTTGCTATGAAGTTCTTAAGATACAAGCCTAAAATACTAGAAGCTTGATTAATTTTAGTCATTACTCTAGCCAGAGCTGAAAAACAGAGGTAAATGAAGTAGGGACCTCCACATGACATTAATTACCCCTTTGTCTCATTTGGCTCCCTTCTGTGATATACTAGTTATACATTATTAGTCAAAATTGCTTCTATTAATATTATGTCCTGTGCTCTTTATTTTAATGCATTCAATTACCTGGCACAATGTGCTTTTGCTAAACAAAGTCAGAAATGTATTGTGTGCATCTACAACCTAGCTATACCCAGTGAGCTGCTGCAGAGGTTAGGTGAAAGACCTGGGGTTTGTGTGCAGATGTGACTCACCTTCGTGCAATTGGAGCAGTGTGTCGTGTCAATTTTTAGTCCTTCAGGAAGACTATATGCTGAAATACATTGGACATAACTGATATATAAAAACAGTTAGACATTACCTCTTTTTTCCCCTCACATACTGTTGTGAGTTGGTGTGTATGAGTCCCTTCTAATTCATGTACCCAGCAAGGGTTAAAATCTTGTTGTTTAGTCATTTATTCGTGTCCAACTCTTCGTGACCCCATGGACCAGAGCACACCAGGCACTCCTGTCTTCCACTGCCTCCTGCAGTTTGGTCAAACTCATGTTCGTAGCTTCAAGAACACTATCCAACCATCTCATCCTCTGTCGTCCCCTTCTCCTTGTGCCCTCCATCTTTCCCAACATCAGGGTCTTTTCCAGGGAGTCTTCTCTTCTCATGAGGTGGCCAAAGTATTGGAGCCTTAGCTTCAGGATCTGTCCTTCCAGTGAGCACTCAGGGCTGATTTCCTTAAGAACTTATAGGTTTGATCTTCTTGCAGTCCATGGGACTCTCAAGAGTCTCCTCCAGCACCATAATTCAAAAGCATCAATTCTTCAGCAATCAGCCTTCTTTATGGTCCAGCTCTCACTTCCATACATCACTACTGGGAAAACCATAGCTTTAACTTTAACTTTAAAATCTAATGGAGGATTAAAATGTTGGAATAACAAGGCCAGCTTCTTGATAATGGCCCTCAGTTTGGGTCTTTAGTATGTATCTTTAATAAGTTGCTCTGGGCCAGAGGGAAAATGCATGGGTCCCCTCCCTCACCTGGCTGGTAGTAAGAAAAACAAAAGCCAGAATTTATTTGTGTGTGTGTGTGTGTGTGTGTGTGTGTGAGAGAGAGAGAGAGAGAGAGAGAGAGTGTGCAGACAGAAGCCAGAGAGTGAGAGAGTGAGAGCCATGCCTGATTTCTGCTTGAATCCAAGGCTTTGGCTATTGGAGAAGCAAGACCTTCTGGGGTGTTAATGCCATGAACCTCTCCATTGTAGGCTCAGGTTGTATATATATATCTGTAAATCAACCATATATCATAAAGACACCACAGCCTCCACTGCCCCTCATACCAAGGAAAGTGAACCCGAGTTATGCACCCCAAACCCCAAGAATTTTGCACTACTCATAGAGTCTGGGGTGCTGTGCAACAATTATACTGCATTACTGCAGCTGCCTTAGAAGACCACATGTTGGCTCTCTGAATTTCTAGTGTATTGATGTTCTCTAGGCCACAGAAAGGTTGTGCCATAATCAACTAATGAACTGAGAAACTTGCTTTATACCAAGTTATTTGGACCATCTACCTCAGTATTTCCTGCACTGACTGGCAGCAGTCTTTAAGGTACTTAAAGTCTTTAAGGTACTTTGTTGCTATTGCTGTCAGTCCCTCTAACATGTCAGTCTCTCTGAAAGTCTGCATTGGGTTCCATCAGTAAATAAATAATAATCAGAATAAAGGGGGGGGCGACCCAAATCTGTTCAAATAAGTTTGTAGTTTGGAACTACTTTCTTGAGTCTAGGTTGCCATTTTTTTCCAGGACACGTCCTCTTTTTCAAGAGTAAAATTTGAGGCAATTAGCATTTATTTGCTTTGAATGGCCATCACAGTGTCCTCTTTTTTGATCTTCAAAATATGGCAACCCTAAAAAATCTTGACAGCATTCTGAATTTCTCTATTCAGTATTATCCTTCCCTGCTATACCCATTCCTCAGTTCCATACCAAGTCCAGCCAGGCTTCCATTCAAATGAAGTACTGTAATAATACATTTTCAGCAGCCTTCACTTCTGTCTCAGTACTTATGGAAGAGATGAGATGCTGAAGAATGATGCAATGTGGGTCTTTTCATCCCATCAGCTAATGCATACATCAGCTCCAAGGTCCGGACAGGCTGAGTACTTAGGAGAAAGTTTCAGTGCTGGTCATTCATCTGCTTATCTGCTAAGGCAGATAACTGAAGACAAACCATTCAGAAGCTTTAGTTTAGTCCATTAGGTGTTGAAGTATATTTTTGAAACTTATAAGCAATGTGCATGATCCAGCCAAACTAACTTCAGTGCTTTTAGATCTGATTGATTTTATAGAGAATATAAGCAGATACTAAACATTTTCCCCTTCAAACCAAGAGGAGTTACCGTATTTTTTGCTCTATAACACGCACCCAACCATAACACGCACGTAGTTTTTAGAGGAGGAAAATCCGTAGGCATGCCACCCGTAGGCATTCCCTCCATAACACGCACAGACATTTCCCCTTACTTTTTAGGAGGAAAAAAGTGAGTGTTATGGTGCAAAAAATACGGTAATTAAAAGTGTGTAATTTTGACCTAGTTATGTCCAGTACTGTATAACTGAAATTGGCTGTGCTTCCTATGTACGTAATATTTGATATTCACTACCTTCAGGTAAGCATTCTATATACTCACTTTTTAACAAACTTAACAAGAGATATACTGCATAATTACTTCTTAGACATTAACCTCAGCCTTTTCAAGCTTGTGAAATCCATAGCAGTCTTGCTTTGTGAGTGTGTGTGTGTGCTAACCTCTTCCCTACTTTCCTTTTTACCACATCTCCAAATTGCTCTGTTTAGTTTCTGCTAGCTTCAGTAATTTATACTACGTATGCTTACTGCTCATTGCATAATATAGCCTGTGATCTGTTTATTTTTAGGCCCTGTCAAGTTACCAACAAACTTGCCTGTGAAATGAATGCTTGCGATAATTTGTACTTTCCATTTTTTAAAAAAAGTTTGTTTTAAGGTTTAGCTGAGTGCACTATGGATTTGTTTAAAAGTCTCCAGTACCTACTTTGACACAGTCGCTGCAGGCAAACAAAAACAGAAGTTACAACATAGTTCAATATTATGTATTATGTAGCACAGAAAACTTCAGCCTAAAAGGGTGAACCTAGGACAGAGACCAACTTTGACCAATGAGTTGACTTTATAACAATGTTAACCCTTTTTTTAAAAAAACCCTCCTTCAAAAGACTCACAAAAGCAGTTATGCTGAAAATTCTCTGCTGAAGTTAATTTTACGTGCATCATAAACAGTTCACTTTATTACTTTATTGACTTTGGGCTAACCCTTCTTGAACATGTGCGGCTTTAAAAAAAAGCAGTAAAATTGCCATCTGCTGAGAGATCTATAATTGTTGCAGAATTCAATTTGCTTTCTTACTTCTCTCTGGTAAAATCAGCAAACACTATCCTTAGATGACAGGAAACAATCTGGTATTTGCTTTTGCTTTTTTGTTGTTGAAAAAAACAAGTTACAGTACTCAGAGCAAGACAATAGATGCTATCTCTGTTAGAGGCAATCAGTCAAGAAGCATATGAGAGACAGGTTACCTGAGCAATTGAAGTTTAGTTTCAGAATCATGGCATTTCAGAACTTAGCTTGTCATTGTTGGTGGTTCCAATTTCTTTCTCCAGCATAAACCACCCCAGTTAAATTATTGCCTGCATTCATTTCTGAAAATAATTTTGTGCTATGAGAATATGTGCAGCGCCAGATTAGGGTGGTGTGGGTGGTTCCCTCCCACAAGGCGCTAAGACGAAGGGGCACATAGTAGTAATAATAGTAATAATAATAATAATACCTATATTTATACAGGTACCTACTCAAAGTTAGGGGATGCCAAATTTTGTCATTGCTCAGGGTGCCATATTACCTAGGTCCGTCTCTGATCTGTGGTGGTCATTTAATGGAAGGCTGTATAAGCATCTGGGTTTGATTTTTATGTATCAGATGCTGCTTCCATCCTGTAAGAAACAATCAAATGCAACATTACCAGTAGTGCACATATGTGGGGGAAAATGCATGTTAAAGTTACTTACGAATACCTCAAGGAAGAATAGCTGAGACACAGTATTCCATATAGCAGAAGAACCAAAAATGGGCATTGCTAAAATGGGCCACCCTGCAGTCACAGTCTCTTGAACACAAATGCACACACAACCAAACACACACACTACAACACCCCTGCAGGCCACTCTCTCTCTAAGCACGCACCTTTCCAGCAAACAACACTGCAGTGGGAATTATATTTGTGCTCTCTGTGCTACAGAGACCAATCCTCTCAGCCCACAGCTGTGATAGGGAACATGATGGGGGCTGGCAGACCACTTGTAATGGCTTGATGAGCCTGGATGTGGTCCACAGGTTCAGCACACTTGCTCCAGTTATCCCCCCCCCCCCACAAAAACATACTTGGTGCAAGTAAATTAATGGGTCTGAAACCCAAATAATTATATTTGATAATGGTTATAATTTACAACAAAATGTGGATTTCTTTCCCAGCCAGCTTAAAATGCAATTTAAAACACTTTATCAGACTGTTTGCTGCATAGAGTGTCCCCCCCCCCCAGGGCAAATCTAATAGTTTAAACTTGAGACAGAAACTTCCGTTTTCTGGACAGTATCAAGCTATCATCAAAATCAACCATCCATTATTTTCCAGAGGCACCTTCTCTTTTGATGTCAGAGCAACAATATGACAAAACCATCAGACCTGAAGAAGAAGCAGAAGTTTATCTGATTTTTTTGCCTTAAAAACCCGCACAACTAGTAGTGTTCATAAATGTTAAACAACTGGACGATGTAGTTAATGAGGCTGTATTTGCATGTAGCAATAATAAAGCAATAAATTTAGCCTAATAAACTATGTCATTGACACCGTCTATGCTCAGTATAAAGTACTTTAAGAAAGATAATTTCTATTTGTCACTGAACTTCTGTTACTTGCATAAATATATTTATTTTGACCTAGACAGGTTAAACACAATGCCTACCTTTTTTTAAAAAAAATGGCAACCCCTAATTAACATATTATTATTATCAATGCTTTTTTGTAGGGGGAAATGGTGCTGACACACACCATGAAGTTGTTACAGTAAGTGCATACAGCAGTACCTTGGTTCTCAAATGCCTTGGTACTCAAACAACTTAGAACCCAAACACTGCAAACCCGGAAGTAAAGTAAGTGTAGTAAAGATAGTTCCTGTCTGAAATGTAACAGAAGAAAGTTCCAAAGGGTAGTTGCCACTACACTAAAGAACTAATTCCTAAACCTTGCAGAATTGACCTCCTTAAGAGATGGTATCTGCAAGAGGCCCTCTTTTTTATCAAAGCATTTACACAGTACACAACATGATCTATCCAAGGTTAGGACTGCTTCTTCTAAGATAAAAAAATCATGTGGCATCTTTGGGAGATCAATATGACTTTGCAATCTTATTGTTCTCTCTGGTAACTGCTATTTTCTTCACAGCCTGAATTACATTTCATAAGCTCTCTGAAAATAGGGAATGCTTTAGATCTGTGCAAAAAACATTCCCTCAAAATATGTTTACTGTTTACATGGAAAGGACTTCTTTCCCTTTCCTCCCATTATCATTTTCAGAGAACTTGGTCCTACTTGTACTATACATTTATAAAGCAGAATTATGCCATTTTAAACAGCCACAGCTCTCCCCTCCCCCGCACAGAACTACAACAAATGGATGTAGCTAATTCCTCTTCCCAGGGAACTCTGGGAATTCGAACCCTGTGAAGGGAATAGGCGTCTCCTAACAGCTCTTGGCACCTTTAACAAACCATTGTTCCCAGGATTCCTATGAATGTTTAAAGGGATATGATGGTGCTTTAAAAGTTTAACCTTCTTAGATCTGTCATTTCTGTCCATAAAACGCACCAAATCATGTATGGGTAGGAGAAGCCTCATTCTTTGGTGAGTTTCTTTGCAATTAATATCCAAATAAGCAAAAGAAAGAACTAAGGGGCAGTATCCAACTAAACAGTTCTGCTAATGCAAGGATCTTTGTGCAAGGGAACTTCTGCACCTCCTCCTCCTCCCGCCGTGTGCTTCTAGGCAGCCTATAAATTTGCTCAAGAGAGTTGGGGGAAACCTGACACAGATTAGAACTCACACAGAGCTGCTTAGCTGGATATCACCCCAAATGTTTTAGAGCAATTAGCTGTTTTCCACTGAATATTAAACAAGACATTTAAGGAAGATTTCCACAGTAAGGTTGGCACTTTTGCACTCTTTCAATACTGTGTATTCCCATCAACAAGTTATTCTGAGTCCTAGCTGCTCCTATTTGTATTATTCATATAAATGTCTAATCCTTTTTCAAAATCCCACTAAGCTCTTTGCATTAGTAAGCTTATCATGAATCTGGATCCAGAACTGCTTACACATCAACCAAAGACCCACAGGAATAATCTGATTTGCCACATGAATCCTTCATACTTGTAAACTATAGGAGCAAGCAAGGCTACAGGAAACAAACGAGTCAAAACTAGATCTATTAACAGCACTACTTGGCTTGGGACAAGCATCCTTGAAACAAACAAACAAACAAACAAACAAACAAACCATTCTGTAACATTGATGTGGCACATTAGTAGTAGCACTCAGTGTTGTTTCTTCAAATTTCAAATCTCAAGAGCTCAAAGCAGAAAAGTTGAACAACTTAAAAGCATGATCCTAGAAAGGTGCTTTCACAAAGGTTTAGGAAAACAGACCACAGGAAAAGCAGTCTCAAATAATAAGTTAAATAATCCTACAATGACCACTTGAGTTTTCCCCCACCCTTCCGTGGAAGTGGGGTACTGGGCATCAGGGTCCAGATAACACAAAATGTTAATGTCCAAAGAGGACAGAGGCATCTCTTCATTTGGACAAATGCTGCCAACATCTCCTCCTCTCATAACAAGCATGAACCTTGGTTTACCGCTCATGGCTTGTTTGGAGATGAACAAACCATGAGTCTGAGTCTGCCCATCACAAGAAGTCAGCCTCTGGTGTTTTCCCTTCCCCAGGCAGCTTATTTGCTCCAAGAGTGGGGAAGGGGCAGTGTGTTCACACATGCTAAACCACAGTTTATTTAATGTTACATTTCAACACGGTGTGTGAACCAGGCCTTTCACGCTCATAATACACAAAAAATAAATGAAAAGATTTGGGAAAGTACTCCTTCATGCAACACTTAATTAACTTATAGAACTTGTTGACACAAGATGGAGTGAAGGTCCCTAGGTTAGTATCAAACTAAGTTAAACGTGTGATCAGATGTAAATTGTAAGTGGTCCTTCCAATACCAACCTCAGGCCAGAGCCCAAATGCAGCCCTCTGGGTCTCTGTATCTGACCCTCAGGCCACACCCCTTCTCAGCCTCTCCCAAGGCCACACCCCCTTCTCAGTAACTTGTCCTCTCCAGGCCACACCTCTTGCCAGCCCTTCTTGACTGTTTTTTCCTAGCTAGAATGTGTCCTTGAACTCTGATAACCCCTCTTAGTTGTCTGGATAGAGGCTAGAGAGAGGTGTGTGCAGAAACTAGCCTATCAAAGTTAAGATGTACCTTTGTTACTTCTCCCACTTTTGTCTCTGGCCTCGCCCCCCACTGGCAACTTGGAAGGTTGCCCAGAAGGTAATGAAAAAGGTTTGCCACCATTGCAGAAGAGGGTGGATTGTTAACAAGGAAGCACAGAGGACGAGGGATGAAAATAACTGCAAACAGGAAGAAGGTCCATTACCTTCATGCTCTGTGTTCTGGCTTCTGTTGGGATCAGGATGCTTCGTTAGAAGGGCCTTTGATATACAGGATGCTGCCTTGGAAGCAAACTTTTTAGTATTATGTTCCCACTTTACAAAATAAACATTGCTCACATGAGTGAGATGTAGGAGCTAGCCAGTGGTATGTTTGGGTGGGATTTGGATAGAAGTTCTGAGTTCTACTTAGCAGAATGAACAAAGCTGGCTTACCACACGTTGAATTAAGTAATACACATGCCCTGAAGGACCACTTGCTCCTGCATAGATCTGTAAGATCCGTTAGATAATCTGGGCAAAATTTATTCGTGTCCCTGCACCCTACAAAATATCATGAGGGAGGGAGGGAGGGAGAATTCGGAAAATAAGGATTGTCCACCATTGCCTTTGGAATGCTCTTCCGTCTGTCATAAATGAAGCATCTCCAATTACTTGCTTTTGACATTGTAAAGACATATCTTTTTGCACATGCCTTCCTTGATCCATGAAACTGCATGCTGTATAACTGGATTCCTGTATTTATTTATTTATTTATTTCCAATTATTTTTATTGATTTTTCAAATTGTTTTTATTTCTTTTCTAAATGGCTTAGAAATTTTAAATGGCTTAGAAAAGGAAGAAAATAGGGGTGCCCTGTAAGACTAGTAACTTCAGTGTCTTAAATTAGCTAAATTGCACCAGTAGCACCAGCTCTGAAAGAAGACCTTTAAAAGATATGTTCTGTATATAATTGGTTCTATTGTCTTTATGTTCTAGCAATAGAAAGGCAAAGACATAGATCAAACTTGAGGCCTACACTTCCTGGACAAAATCAAACCCTCAGATTTAGGATTTAAGCTTCCTTCATTCTGCACTGGGCAGCAGCAGTTCCTCTTTAATGATGACTCACTGCTCTTTCTATTTTCAATCTATTCCAAGCTGTACCATAATAGTACTGCAAGTTCTGTTGATTTGATTTAGCATTTAAGGTTAAAAGTTTACCCTATTTATTTTTCCCTTCCCCTGTTCATAGAACAACAAAACCTTTCTGTAACTTTCAGTCACATTGCCTGATAAAGCTAGCACTGAATAAATTATATAGAGCTTCATCAGAAGTTTGTTTAGCATGAAAATTGTCAAATGAAATGCATTTTTTTCAGACATAAACCATTTGCTAGTTGCTCCACTGCATTGTGGTTCACACATATAAAAGTGTCAAGAGTTGTGATGAACATACAGCACACCCACAATAAGCAAAGTAGATGGAGGAAACATTTAGCATTGCAGCTGCTTCACTTCTTAAAAAGCAAATAAACCAAACGAAAGTGTAAGCCACCTCCTTTAGGATAATGCATTAAAGTCAAATATTTTAGCTGCTTACAAATTAAAAATATTTATATCTAATCAACATCATTATTCAAACTTAAACATATTGTGTCCAGGAGAAATCTAAGCACAATCCAGTTCATCACAAGCACGTCCAAGTCTTTTATTCTAGTTTATTCAACAAGCACATTCAACGCTGCTCATAAAGCCTTATTCATAATCCCCACATGCGTCCCCTTTGTGACTTCACCAGCAAAATAAAAGCTCTCTATTCAAGAAACTTAATAGTGGAGAAAAATCATTCCTGCTATAATACACACCACAAGAGGAAACTTGTCCAAAGGCTTGTTGTCAAATGGAAGCTGGAATGGTTTCTGATATTATGCTGCTACTCAACATAGCCTAAGCACAAAGAAGTGCAATACACAGTTAAAGAATTGTTACTGGCAATATCCTGCCTTAGTAAGAATGGACAAATTCCACTATTCCAGTTTTCCTCAATTTCTCATTTTTCCAGTTCAGTTTGTCAAATTTTTGTATTACTTTGCAGTCTCCCCCCCCCCCAATCCTCGTGAAAATTCAGCAGCATTTTACTGTGCTTTTCTCCTAATATAAGTATTTTTTGAACATCTCAAAATTTGAAGGAGTGCAAAGGATACCTATTATTTGTTTCAAGTATATATTTTTTGGCAAAAAGTGAATTAGGAACATATGAAGACGCCTTATAGCCAGTCAGGCCAATGATCTATCTAAAACAGTGCTGCCTCACTGACTAGCATTAATACTCTAAGGTTTCATGCAGCTGTCACTCCCAACCATAGCTGGAGATGTTGGGAGTTGAGCCTGGGCTTTCTGCATATAAAACAGATAGCCTACCACTATAGGCTATAGCCCTTCCCCTAAATTAGGTTCTCATTAAAATGCAAGCCAAATTCACCCCCATTCCTATGCCTTAAACAATTAACAAATAAAAAACAAGTGCATCAAGGTTCTGGACTGTACGTTATGTTGTAGGATGTTAGATATTATAAAAATGAGGATATCCAATATTTCATTTTTAGAAAATTTGGGTCGGGGCACTATTAGTCCCTATAAAGGTAGACCCATTTAATCAACATGGCTAACATAGGCCCATTCATTTCAATGAGTCTGCTCAACCCATGCTAATTGTCAGGGAACTGTCATCGGAGCCAGAGGTGGAGGGAAGGCTCCAGAGGGATGCCGGAGAGGGTCCCAGTAGGGAGAGAGGCAGCCCATCTGGTGGGGAAGGAAATCACCGTAGCACCAGTGGAGAAGGGGGCAGATGGGGGAATCGGAGAGAAGGCTCCTGGACTCCTCACCAGAGACCAGCGGGGAGAGCACGGGTCCTCCACTGCCCACACCCTCCCTGCGCAGAAGACTTCCGCGCAGGGAGAGTAGGAGGCGACTGGGTGTCAAAGAACTTCTTTGCTGGAAGAAGTTCAAGAAACGCCCACTGACGGATTCTGCCAGCGATTGAGACAGCCATGGATGGGTGGCTGTCCGGACAGAAAGGGTTCACCCAGGTGACTCAGCCAGGTGTGGCGACGACTTACGCACGAGCAACCCCCTAGAACCATTACACTAATGATCAAAGTACCGCATTTTTCGCTCTATAAGACACACCAGACCACAAGACGCACCTAGTTTTTGGAGGAGGAAAACAAGAAAAAAAATATTCTGAATCTCAGAAGCCAGAACAGCAAGAGGGATCGCTGCACAGTGAAAGCAGCAATCCCTCTTGCTGTTCTTGCTTCTGGGATAGCTGCGCAGCCTGCATTCGCTCCCTAAGATGCACACACATTTCCCCTTACTTTTTAGGAGGGAAAAAGTGAGTCTTATAGAGCAAAAAATACAGTATTTAATAGCAATAAAAAGTCAGATTCATCAGGGCATGGAGGCTCAGAGATTTGGAGAAAATTTTAAAAGACAACGTTCATGTTGCTTTCTAGATTTCCTTCCCCTTCAGAACGAAGGTTAGAAAGAGTAAGACGCTCTCTTGTAACGTTGTAATCTAAGGGCAAGCAAGCTGTTACCGTTCCTTGTTAGGAGCCTGAAAAAGTTTGTCTATGCATATTCCTTAGGAACAATTGCCATTGAAATCCATGGTGCTAAGTCCCCATATCGTTTGGTTTAGTAAATATAAATGGCTAAAAAGAACCAGTTTTCAGTTTTAAGATATTGAAAGGAAAAGCTCCCCACAGCCCATTTCTGTGAGGCTATTTAATATTCTACCTAATAACCTGCCATGATTTATTGCTGTTGCAAAATGAGACTTCAACTTGAGCACTTAAAGAAATTAAAAGCTTATTTCTGTTTTATTAGCACACCAGGAGTTTAATTGATGTGCCTTAGGGATTATTATTTTTTGTATTATATGTACGGAAATTAGATAATTGAAGTACTACAAGCAAGAAATATTATGTGAAAAGCTGCACGGCTGACTGAGATGCTCAACTGGTCTTTTTTATTTTTAAAAAAACAGTTAATTGTACTTTCAAATTTTGTATTAAGCGCTGCTAGTACTTCATCTGCAAAATACCAAAAGTGACATAGCTGCTACAGGCCACTAAAGTTTAAAGGAGCCAATATCTATTCTCCCAAGATGTTTACTACCCTTCATTTGAGAATATCACCTAGCTTTAGGAAGAAAGCATCTCAACACAGAACACCAGAACAAAGACAAAGATCTGCATAATATTTACATGTGCTAAGCTAATTCATATTGGTGGCTTCGAATGTAGTGTGAGTGGACATCCACTTGTAGAACAGGACCTTTTCTTCCCTTTGCAGCCTCCCTATATCCCCTAAAATCACCCAGTAACTTTGGGCCAGCCTTTGCCTTCCAGCCTAATCACCCTATGATGTGGAGATAAAATGGTGGAAGAGAGAAGCATGTATGTCACCTTGAGCTCCTCAGAGGAAAGGCTGGTGTGACAGAAAGCTCAAGTAGGCCAGAGTCTGGAAGTTTGCAGAGTGCTGGGCTGGAAACCTCACTCTGATTGGCTGCAGGTACAGCTTGCCAGAGGGGGCAGAGACAGCACTTTGGGAGGGGGGAGAAGCAGTTGAGAGTTGGGTCCCTGGTGTTCAGCTGGTTAGGAGTATAGCCTCTGAGCTGTGTGTAATTCGCCCTGAGGGAAGATTTTCAGCCAGAGAAGGAAGTGTTTGAGCTGAGTGTTAGTTTAACAGACAGGGGCTGGTGTCTTCTAAGAGCATACAGACAAATGAGAACTAGGAAGCTGAATTTGAGAAAGGAGAAGCGGGAGTGATGAAGGAAGACTCTACTTGGGTCTCCATTCAGTGAGAAGGGATAGATCTTCTGGAGAGAGAAGAGTAATCCCAAACCAGTTAGAGGGGTGCGGTGATCCGCTGGTCTGGTATCCTAGAAGAGAAGCCTCAGGAGTGAGATTTATAGAAGGTTGGGAAACTGACAGAAAGTGCCAACTTGTTTCATAACCCAAGTTTTAAGACCCAAGCTGCAACACCTCTGCAATTAGTTTAAGGAATGGAAGTAAATCAAAACTGTACATTTCCATCTTGTTGAGAAGCATGTAAGACAGTTTGACATCCTTGGCTATTTGGAAACAATTCCTGTAGTTTAAATAGAAATGCATTTCACCATAGTAGGGAAACCTGTGAACTATGTCTGCTTTTCAGATGCTAACTGTTCCAACAGAACTGGAAAAACAACACTATCCCAGTAAGAAACCATAGAAGTCAAATGAAATATTGCAGTTACAATAGTCTTCCAACCCCTCAAATTCAAACATTAAATTATTATTGTTTATTGCTTAAAAAAAAAGTTGAAAGAGAAAAGTTCTTGGTATAAATACTGGGCTCTGCATTTTATTCTTTTCCAACCCAGGCTAGCTTATCATGTAAGCAATAACAAGGGTAGACAAAGCACAGCCTGATTAGGGGAAAATCCTAGGATAGGATGAAAAGGTCAAAACAACCTGGAATTCTTTGTTTATATAGACAGAATTTTGTAGTTCAATATAACAGCCATAAGCCAATTTGCTGATGCTCTAAACAACACACACACACACACCCCTGGAACTAGGTCATGGCTTTCCCAGTGATGAATATCCAAATATGTTTATTTTTAAAAAATCCAGAGTACAGATGTATTTCTGCTCATGTCTGTGATGATAATGTCTTTAAAAGCACAAACATAAATGCCATATTCTGAAAACTTAATGGCAACAGGGGCTGGGAAGAGAATGAAGAGTAGAACAAGTCATCCTGAATGGCTGGAAGCCACTGCTGGAAGCAATGGCTGGCAGTATCTGTTTCAAGTGGTTATCAGAAGAAACTTGTCCAAAAATTAAGCAATATATATTCATTTCCTCCCTTTAAAACATCCCTGCCTTCCAGGAACAACCAAGTAGTTTTGCCTGAAAACCCATTCAAAATAAATTTCAGAAGTATATGGCATTTAAATGAATAAATCAAAGGAGCAGCCAGCTCAAGTGCTCAGTCCAGATGCAGCCTATCATTCTAACTTTACTTTTTTTGGATTCTTTCCATCTTCAGTCTTCTTTTCAGCTGGCCTCTTCTTTAAACCCTTCATTTTCCTGGTCTGCAATTTTTCCAGATCCTGTTTCTGCATGTGGATCCGTCCATATTTTGTACCAAAGACATCATGGGAAATATTTTTCTTCTTCTTTGGCTGAAAAATAAGAAAGCATTACAGTTTCTCTAGACTGACATCTAGCATTTGTATAATGCCACCATCCCTTGTTACATTTCAAAACAGTTGCATTTAAGGACAAAAACCAAGACTGGATGCAACTCACAAACTACTAACTTAGAAGAGCCACCCCCTAAAACTCCATTCAGGCAAAAGGTTTCATTTGGCAGAAAACTCCAGAAGCAGTGATTTGGGAGTTACAGGAAGAGACAGCTATTTAACAGAGCACTAGTGACAATATGAATTACTAGCAGCAGTGACCTTCCAAATTAAGGCCGCATCCAAATAATTCCAATTAAATTAGAGACCTAACAGTGGTATGCAGATTTAAAACATGCCTGATGTCAAGGAATCTTTTAAAAACCTACTAAAGATCATAGGAAAAACAGGACAAAGCTTAATGGATGATGTAATAGAACATGGAAACAGACAACGAATTGCTGATTACATAAAAGGTAAACATTGAAGACGAGAAATCTACATATCTCTTTTTTTATGGAAAAGCTTTCAGGGGTGTAAAGATGTGCCAACATACCTTGAGAGCTTTGGATTGTCTTAGAGATAACTTATAAAGATCATCTGAGGCCAAATGGGTCCTCCTCATCACCAAATCTAGCGATGGCCCCATGTCTTCAAGTTCAATCCTTGGTATTTTGCAACCAGATTTTTTCAACAGTACTCTTAAAAAGATAAGAACAAGTTGCCTTCTCATCTGACATGTTTAACAGATGCCTTGCAACAATCAACCTCCCCCTCACTTGCATTCCACAGTGATGCAATACCAACATGACTGGACGATGTGCTTTTCTCAGTAAGGCTGCAGAGTTTTGTGCAGGCTGGAAACTTACTTCCAATAAGAGAGAAACTATCGCACACATGCTCTTTTTTCTGGGAAGAAAGATCCTGATAGTTCAGCATGACTCATTAGCAACCAAATCCTACCCTATTTGAACCTGATGCCATTGATGCCCTGGCTTGTGTGACTGGTTCAGTAATGCTGGTGTGCAAATCTTAAGTAAAGCAAAAACACAGGGCACGAATGCTGAACAACAGACTTTGGGGGAAGGACTAAGGTGGACAGAAATACTGGGACCACCCTGTTCCATGACATGCATCCTTAAGGACACAAGAGTGGCCCTCTCCAACCAGCTATTCCCACAGACAAATCACTATTTGCAGGACACAACATGTGTTGGCCCCATTTGCACTGCATTTAGCACTGCTTTTTCTGTGTTGGGGCAAGCTATTGTTTACTTTGCAGTGCTAAAGTACACCAAGGTTATACTTGTCTGCCACAAACTTAAAGCTCTGCTCTTAAAATATGCTTCCCTAGAATGAATGTCATATAGATTTACAAGCAAGTACATATATTTAAATGTCATTTAGTTTGGAGGTGAATCAATTAGTAGTATGATCATTCCTTAATTTATTTATTTTTTAAAAAACCATTCACTGTCACATTTTCCAATCACAGGTAGAATTTTTACACAAATGTTTAGCTGTTTTGTTTTTACTATATATTCCATAGCTCAATAGCTGAGCATCTGGTTTGCATGCAGAGGGTTCTGGGTTCAAGTCCCAGCATTTCCAAGTAATACTGGGAAAGACTCTCTATTGAAACCCTGGAGAGCTGCTTGCCAGACAATACTGAGCTGGTAGGACCACTGGGTCTGACTTGGTACAAAGGCAACTTCTCACATTCCTAAATAATTTGGAAGCTGAAGAGTTTGAGCAGAACATGATGGAAATTATTTTGAAAAGGTTTATAAAATATGTCATTCCTGCCTTGACCTCTAGGAGGCGCTAACCACCTGGCTCCAGTATGATAGCATGCAGTGAATCTGTTCAAGCTGTTTGATAATTTAGGTAAATTATAACTAGGCACCTTCACTTTGATATACAGCAAGCCTGCAACTTACGCAAGGGTTACATTCCAAGGATCACACCGAAAGCTTATAGCCAAAACACATTGGGCTCAATGGTAGGTGGCATTGCCAAAAGTCATTTTTCTCACTCTGTCCCCATTCTCTCTCCCCCACCCCCATATAGCCACACACATAAAGCTGAATGCGCACAAGTTAAATGTGTGCAAGTTACAGGCTTTCGAAATCTGATTCTATAACTCTAACTCAGGCATAGGTGAACTCCAGCCCTCCGGATGTTTGGGACTACAATTCCCAACAGCCCTAGCTAACAGAACTAGTGGTCAGGGATGATGGGAATTGTAGTCCCAAACATGTGGAGGGCCGGAGTTTGCCTATGCCTGCTCTAACTCAATCCTACAAAGCACTTCACACAATCTAATTCTTAGGAAGCATGTTAGTATTGCATATAAGAGCAAGAAATCAGCACTGAGAGACTTACTTGTAACTTCTCATATAGACTTTTTCATCAATGGCTGTGAAGTGAAGAACGTGTTCTAAGCCTGCCAGGCGAATGCTGGGCACAACAGGGCCTCTGAAAAAATCTGAAAGAGGGAAAAGAGCAAGAGCCATTTCTAGACAGCCAAAAGAAACAAGATCAGGGATCTGCAAATAGAATCGCCACTTGCAGCCAGACGTGTAATTTTGTCAACCAGCAAAATATTCTGGCACAAGAGAAATATTTCTTTTTTAGAGCCACTAGGCCAAAACAGTTCAGGTCAAACAGTGCACATGCAACAATCAAAACAGGAGGATTCAAAATACCATACACTTTTAGAGACCTTTATCTTTAAAACAGTGGTTTTCCACATATTTCAATGTTTGTGAAAATTAGGACTGAAAGAACAGAAAACAACACCTCACTTCAAAATAGATTGATATATATTCTCTCTCTCTCTCTCTCCCTCTCTCTCTCTCTCTCTCTCTCTCTCTCTCTCACACACACACACACACACACCCCAAACAGCTGACACTAGTGGACAATTTTGAGGTTGCAAGAGATTATGCGTTATGGAAAATAAGAGTTAGCAGTGGCTGATTAACTGCTATGTTTGGCACTAATTAGAACAACCAAATTGGAGAATTGCCTCCCAGCCTTGACGCATTTCGGTTATTAATAGTGAAAGTTATGTAAAACATAAATGAAATGAAACATTATTCCAGATATTTGGGTCTACGAAATGATATCAAGCATGGTAAAACTTAACAGAAAAACAAAAGCTATTTTATTATTTTTATACAGTCATTATGATCAGAAGATGTTAACAAAATTGCTACTGTAATGCTCACCTCCTTGAGACTTAGGGATGAGGGGGGAAAGCACAAGTAAGATATCTCTGGTCTACACTTGTTGATACCAAGGACAAACATAATCACTACACAGACCGATCTATGCACCGTAAACAATAGATTCAAAATGTTAAATTGGAGGCGTTTTCTCAACCTAACCTAGGGCACCATCTGTATGTGCTCATTTTCAAGGCATATCAAAGATGTAAAACCCACTGTAAATGAAATCTCCTATTGAGCTCTGAGTTCCTCCAACAACCATCAATATGTACATTTTAAGACGACTCTCCATTTGAACCTCAAGTCCAGCTTGTGTCAGGACAAGAAGAGACAATGTGATGCCCTCCAGATCTTACTGGATTATAGTTACCATCATACTTGACCATGATGGTTGGGGCTGATGTGGACTGTATAAGTTACACCGACTATCCCTCTTTTAGGAATATTAACTTCTTCTTTTTAGAGGGTGAGAAGATACAATTAAAACAAGATCTTTGAATTAATATAAACAAAATGTGACTAGAGTTGGGGACATGAAGAGGATGTTTAAAATGCAGCATTCCCTGCCAAACTCAATGTAGAGAGCACGACTTGAACATTCTGCAATTTCTTATCCGTACAAATAAGGGCTGCTAGTTCAGATTAGCAACCCTGAACCAACAACTTCTGAAATTATGCAGGACAGGTATGCCCAGATTATTTTCAAATGGCCCTTAACAATTTTGCATAGTATTGTTCAGTAGCAACACATTAGAACAAAGTCACCTGTGCTGGGATGTATGCATAACTGTTCAACTGGAATAGACCATAACACTCTTCTGAGGCCGCATTTAGCTTGTGAGAGAAGGATTTGAACTATACTCTCAGCCAGGAACACAGAAAGAACGTGGCCTTGAAGCAGAGTACAAGGCATGTTAACAAAAACAAGTATCAGTACTGCAAATTAAAAAGTAAGGTAAAGGTAAAGGTACCCCTGCCCGTACGGGCCAGTCTTGACAGACTCTGGGGTTGTGCGCCCATCTCACTTAAGAGGCCAGGGGCCAGCGCTGTCCGGAGACACTTCCGGGTCACGTGGCCAGCGTGACATCGCTGCTCTGGCGAGCCAGAGCCGCACACGGAAACGCTGTTTACCTTCCCGCTGGTAAGCGGTCCCTATTTATCTACTTGCACCCGGAGGTGCTTTCGAACTGCTAGGTTGGCAGGCGCTGGGACCGAGCAGCGGGAGCGCACCCCGCCGCAGGGATTCGAACCGCCGACCTTTCGATCGGCAAGTCCTAGGCGCTGAGGCTTTAACCCACAGTGCCACCTGCGTCCCATAATTAAAAAGTAGCATAGTGCTAAATGTTCCGTTCTCTTCTAGCTTCCAGAGTCAACTGTATTTTTCTCAGTGTCATTTCCTTGGTTATTTCAGCCAAACCAAAAGCATGAAGTGCAAATATACCAGTGATCAGTTTAATACGTTTTCACATGTATCCTTTTGAAATACCAGATTTCTAACTGAAGAAATGAGAAAATATTTTCTTGACATTTCAATGTCAAACTTTCTCTGCCCATGACGGATGTTCTATGTGGGTAGCTTTTGAAATATTATTTTCCTATGTTTTTGGCATCCAGTCTTTAAACTGGCACTAGTCCAGTCCAAAGTTCTATAGCAACAGGAACACTGCTAAATCAAAATCCACATAAAGGTGCTAAGTTTCAGAAAATTCTTTTTGTTCTATTATGTTATTCTCCGAGTTCTTGCCAGTTTCTTCCCCTTTTGCTTTCTTAACAATTCGTGCTCTTCCAAAACCAAACAAGGATCTCAAATTATGACTGTAGAGTCCGGGCAGGTTCATATGGAGAGAGGTGGTCCTTGAGGTATTGCAGTCCTGAGCCGTTTAATTCTGTTTGTAGTGTAGTGTTTCCCAAACTTGGGTCTCCAGCTGTTTTTGAATTCAACTCCCATCATCCCTAGCTAGCAAGACAAATGGTCAGGGATGACCAGAATTGTAGTCCAAAAACAGCCGGAGACCCAAGTTTGGGAAACACTGCTCTAGTGCCTAGGGTTGCACATGTGGTGCTTCAAATCTGAACACGCTACACCAAATGGATGGGGGTCCCTTGATCCAGAACAGGTGGCTGGTGTCTGTCTGATGGACTCTCTATCCAGGTGGGGAAGAGGAGGAACCTGCACATCGACAACAGAAGAGATACTCTTGGACTCACTTCATTTGACTTCACCTCAGAACCCAGTAATATTCCTTTGAGTGACATCTCTCTTGGTTGTGCTCAACTATTCATCATCTTGCTCCTGATTGATATCATTCAGAATATGTCAACAGATTAATGAATCAGTGATGTCACAGGAGAGGAACTAATTCTCACACAAAACTGGTTTACAATCTGTCAGAATGCAATGCTTTTATTTAAAGTAGGAAGAGGGGGAGTGTCAGAAAACTGTCTCAAATTCAATATGCTTCTGGAAACTGTAGCCATGTCACATGTATAACTAGCATACATGCCCTAAAAAAAGATTTAAAGGGGCCAGGAGAATTTTCCTGTTCTAGCATAACACTTATGACCTCATTTTCCCAACCCCTGTGCTCCCTCAGCAGCAATGTCACATGACTCAAATGGGCAAACTCCACAACCGGCCAATGGCTCGCAAGTCAACAGAAACCTAGTTGTTTACCAAGAACATTGATGTGGTCACATAGCTTTGGTAAGAGTTTATTTGATGCTTGATATTCCCTGTGGGCTAAAAGCAGAATATGATATTTACAAGGGCAGTGGCTTTTTAAAAGCCATTTACTTTTAGCTGAAATCCAAAGCAAAATGTTTATTTTTCACAAGTCAGATAAATAACAGTTCCACTTAGGTCAAACTGTAGAAAATCCAGTTTCATGGGAAACTTCTTGCTCCTCATATTCTTTTGCCTTTACATAGTCAATTAATCTTCTCCTGCTCGCAAAATTTTGCAGCCAAAACTGTACTGCGTAATCACATGAGGGAGGTATAAGCAGATTCTAGCTAATTCTAAGGTTGCCAAGTACACACAAAGCCTTTAAGAAGAAAAACAACCTAATGGAACTCCCCAAAACAGCCCAGCAGGGACTGAAGAGCCAAAGAATGCTGACTGACAAGAGAAACAAAACGCTGAAAGCCAGGTGAGAGGGAAGAATGGAAGGGCTGAAAAAGAGGGCGAGAGAAAGAACTGTACAGATATAAAGAGAGGGAGAGAAAACTATCTCGCTCACTTTGCACAGGTTGTTCACTTCTTCCACAAGGAGAAGATATTCTACGTGTTGTTTTTTTAATTCCCAGGGCTAGAAATGAGGTATGTTCATAGGAAGCAAGATTTTAAATGTGACTGGGATTAGGCAACAATATTTTAATTCGATATTTTAATGCCTACAGGGAAACAAACACAAATTACCCATTCCAATTTTATTCTATCTAAAAAAGGAGGACCCCCCCATCTGACTTGGAATACAGTGGTACCTTGGGTTACGAACTTAATTCGTTCCGGAGGTCCGTTCTTAACCCAAAACCGTTCATAACCTGAGGAATGCTTTCGCTAATGGGGCCTCCTGTTGCCGCTGCACAATTTCCATTCTCATCCTGGGGCAAAGTTCTCAACCTGAGGTACTACTTCCGGGTTAGCAGAGTTTGTAACCCAAAGCGTTTGTAACCCGAGGTACCACTGTATCTCCCTGATCATCCAGTCACTCTCTTCTGACATAAGAACTGGGAAACTGGGCAGTAGTAACCAGTGATGGGGTTTAGATATCATACTGACTTCCAATATGACTTTGAAAACCTACGAATTTGAAGTTGTATTTGCAGGCTTGATTTCCATCTGCCAAGGATTCTACACACACACACACACACACACACACAGAGAGAGAGAGAGAGAGAGAGAGAGAGAGAGAGAGAGAACATTTACACAGGGCTTTCAGGGCCTTCCTAGCCACAGTCCTGAGCAAGTCCACACTCACTGAGCTTCTGTAATGCATCAGATGTTCCCAGGCAATCCACTGGGTCTTGATTTTTAACTTAGGTTGCAACTATTTCAGCTTACAGATTCATTTCTTCACAGGAGGACAGTTCTCAATATTCTCCCACCCCACCCCCTGCTGCAAAAAAAGAACAGATGACCACAAAACCGCCTGGGTTACTGACCGAAAGATAAAACTTCAACATAACTTTACAAAACAACATAAATCACCGCAACCTTTCACATTTTAGTACTCCCAACAGATGGCTAAATCCCAAATATGAAAATTTCCATGACTCAGCACTGCAAGAGTTCCTACTCTGCTGCACAAAAAATGCAAACTAAGAATACTTACCAATTAGAAGGCTTTTTAATCTCCTGTGTTCTTCACTGATGTCGAAAGCATCACCGGCAAATATCAACATAGGTTTTGTCCCTTCAGGGCACTTGCTGTTCTATTAATTTTGTTTTTTAAAAAATAAATGAATCAGAAGATTAGAAAGTGAAGGGTTGCAGTGGGAGAAGAAGCAACACCTCAGAAAACTGCCAATGAAATAAGTGATAAAGTACACAATAAGTACACAAAATCCCAATGCAAGGAAGAAGGAAACGTAGCTATCGTAAGGTACAAATATTTTAGTTGGCTTAATCTGTGCTGACTGCCTGATAGCATTTTACACGGAGAAGCCTCACTAGGTCTAGGTATTAAGTCAGGGGTGGGGAACTTGTGGCCTTCCCAATGTTGCTGGACTCCAACTGCCATCTGTCCCAGTCAGCATGGCCAAGTCGGGGTGATGAGAATTGTAGGCCCGTAACATCTAGAGGGCCACAAGAGTCTGTGACAAGAGCTCACTAAAAGGAATTTCATATTCCTATACTATCTACAAACCATACAGCATAAACGATAGGTTAAATATCCATTTAGGCAGTAGGCAAAGGCATTTGTATTTTCCATGACTTTTAACCTAAGCCGAACCACCCCTCCCCTGCTTCCGTCATTCTTTTCAGTGAGCACTTTAACTGTTTTTATTGCCTTTTTTTAGTCCTAGAAATTTTGAACTGAAGGGAAATATAGTTATGTTTAAAATAAATGAATGAATAATGCCTAATACATAGTTCGGGTGTACTTCTCCACATCATTCCTCATTTTAAGGTTATGTAGCCACCAATCCATTTGGTAAGCAACTGATAAGCTACTGGTTTTACAGCATCTTACCTTGATATCTCTGAGAGCTACAAACTTCTCAATACCCAGTTCAACCATATCCAGAACATGATAATCATACATGCGACCTGCCAAAGAAAAGAAAGTGGTTCAAATCTTCTCCTTGAATAGGTATTTTCAGCACAAAAACAGATGCACAATAGGATTACAGTGTACATATTTAAACACCACAAGTTATATGGATGTAAGTACTGCCAGGTAACAGTTAACCACTTCTGAAGGCAGCCCTGTTCAGGGAAGTTTTTAAAGTGTGACATCTTAGTGTATTTTTCGTCTTTGTGGAAGCCGCCCAGAGTGGCTGGGGAAACCCAGCCAGATGGACGGGGTACAAATAATAAATTATTATTATTATTTGTGAGTAACTGGCAACCTTGTCTTCATAAACGATATACATTTCAGACTCTGCATTCTTATCCTTTGAGAGAGGCGTCTGAGCATGTTGGAAAATCCAGTAAGTTAAGACTTCCATCACCTCTGCCACCAACTCGCTGCATAGCCTTGGCCACTAGTTCTGCTCCCCAACAAAATATTTATGCGGATGAAGGCAATGAACTGTAGAAAGTATTGCACAAATCAGAAGTGCTAAACAAACTGTGACAGCTCTTCTTGTCACAACCAAATCAGTGCACCAAAATTTCTATCCTCATTTTCTTTAACATGTGCTGGCTGAATTCACAGAGTTGGCTGTGACAGTGCCTCACCCATGCCCTCTGCTGGCCCTTCCCCTAACCTGCAAGCATTTGGTGGAAGGCAAGGATTCAACATGCGTGGTGGCTGTGCAAGAGTTCCTGCTTGAAAATACAGACCCCACAGCCCATTCTTGTCTTCAGTTGCATGCATAAAACTTAGGGGGAAAGAGCCAATCCCACTTCCTCTCCATGTGTAGGATCAACATGGAAAAAGGATAGTGAAGTTACAGAGGAACCAAGAGCTCTCCTACCAACATGTCTACAAAAGCAGACTAGCTTTCAAATTATGTAACAGGAAAAAGCCTAATTCTGCTTCGAATCTTTCAAGCACACTGCTGTTACTTTCCTCCAAACTTGTTTGTAAAAAAAGGAGGTCAAAGTAGCAGAAGAGCACTGATCTTTTTATTCTCATGTTAGCTAGATCTTGTTGGTAATCTATTCCAACTCACAAAAAAGAAACAACTTTACCTATTATCAGATTATTAGGCCTCTTCTTGTTATGTGATCCAAACAGGAACAAAGAACAGTCAGATTTCTTGGAAAAAAATTCCTGTTAATAAAAGACGTCAGTTGAAGGTTTTGCAAATTGCAACATAAAAAGCACATTGCAGTGCTGAATGCCAATCCCTCGGAAGAATGTTCTGCTCCTGAGCAACTTTAAAATCCTGCCAAAGGAGGAAACTCAACTAGCTGCTTATCTCAAGATCAAACCTAACTGGCCTTGTTGGAATATTATAACGTTTTATTTAAAGTCTGCAGGAGAGACATGGGTGGCAATCCAGAAAACCCAGTGTGTGCATCCAGTTGGGTTTGCTCTTAGGATTCTTAAACAGCCTGCTTGTACAGACTGCTTCTGTAATTCACATGCAAGACACTCTCTCACCCACAAGGTGAGGTTACAAACTTTTCTTTCCAGCCACAAGCTCTCATGCCTTATTGTAAGTGTGAGGAAACTGTGGCCCTCCAGATGCTGCTGGACTACAACACCCATCACACCCCTGACTACTGGCAATGCTGCCTGGGGCTGATGAAAGTTGATGATAGTGATCTGGAAGAATCCGGGTTTTGCATGGGGGAGGGTGTGCTTCTGAAATGGGGGAGCTGAAAAGCCACACACACACCCCTTGTGCAAAACACTGTCTGGGGCACTTTGGATCCTAGAGTGTTGTAGTCCAGTGTGAGGTTTAATTTAAAAAATAAATAAATGTGAAATCAATCACACATGTTCCTCATCTATTAAGAAACCTAACGTGCACTATAAACATTCATTTTAAAGTTATTTGCATTTTTCAGATAACAGACTGCATTCACATTCCAAATCCAGATCATCCAGAATCATGTCTAAATGCATAAACAATACCCAATGAACACCAGCTGCGAAATGAGAACGGGGTTTCCCATTAAAGCTTTCATTTGGTAACACTAACCTAATGACTTTATGTTTGAAAAGGTTAGGGAAATGCCCAGATATTCAACTTAGCTTGGGTGAATGTTTGCTATCTGCCTGAGTTTTTGAGACAGAGCAAGGTATAAAACAGAATGGAGTTGCAGATTGCTCCTGTTTTACCCATAATTGCCTTGAGCATACCATGCAGCCCTCATTCAGGTTGACTCTGTGGAAACAATATTCTCATTTCAAAAACTTCTCACAATAGGTCATGTTTCCCAAGTCACAATACAGAATGGAAGCTGCTTATTTGAATATTTCAGAATCAAGCACAGCTATTAATGAATTTAAACATAAAGGATCCTCTGTCTCCTCCTCAACAAGTTCTGCCTAGAAGCCAAGAATTACTGTTAAGAGAATTACTGTGACAGGAAAAAAAGATTGCAGTGTTTGTTTTACGAAAACCAAAATGAAGTGGATCCATATACAAGCACAGCTTATCAGTCTCCTCTGAATCCATCATTATTTTGTTGTTTAGAGCCATGCAATGAAGACAACCCATTTGTTCTGATTGGACATATAAGTTTTGTATACTTACCAGCGAGGTTTGATCTTCAAATGGTCTTGCAATGTTTTTTCTAGAGAGAACAGAAATGTTTTAATTTTTTTTGGCTCTTGGATATGTGGCGCGACAAGATCGACTTTGAAGTTTTAGGCACACTGTGACAAAAGACTCTTGCTCTCTTTATCAGTTCAGGAGCTTCATCACCACTTAAATTTAGTGTAGTACAGTAACGTTCCCCCAACCAGGTGCATTCCAATTGTTTTGACTTCAACCCCCATTATCCGTGACCATTGGCACTCCTTACTGGGAATCTTGGTCCAGAACACCCTGAAGAAAGGCTGCGGCACTGCAAAGGCCCATGCAATATATGATATCAACTCTATCATGGATCAACCAAATGCTCTTGTTTACTCTGTTTACATTCTACCTTTCTTCCAAGGCCAGTGTAATTCTTTCTACTCAAGGACCTGCCTGAATGGGAATCTGCCAAGGGCCCACATCCCAACAGGGGACCACAGACAACCTGCTCCTCCTCTTCACCATTGCAACCTGCATGTCCCACCCACTTCTCTGCATCTCACTCTAGCCCAGATGGTGGTGAGGAGCAGTACTTGCCACTGGCTCTCTGCCTGGCATGCAAGCAGATGATAGCTATGACAAGGACGACACGGAGTATCTAATGATAATGGGTAGAGGAAACAGACCCACAGAGGGAGAGGTCTTGCCCTAGGGCCCTTGTAAACCTGCCATTGGCATGGTTTCCAACTTGTATCTTCACACAACCCTATGAGATAGACTAAGCTGAGATAGTGAGTTAGCAACTGGCCAAGGTCAGCCAGTGCACCTCCCTTGTTCTAGTCCAGGCATGGCCAAACTTGGCCCGCCAGATGTTTTGAGACTACAATTCCCATCATCCCTGACCACTGGTCATGTTAGCCAGGGATGATGGTAGTTGTAAGTCCCAAAACAGCTGGAGGGCCAAGTTTAGCCATGCCTGTTCTAGTCCAACACACTAACCAAGTAAGGTGGTTGTCCCACAACATCTGTTTCTGTAGATAGGGGCTCCATTTGATCAGTTTATAATTCCTGACTCAATTTTCATAAATATATCTAGCCCTTTTCGAAGGCATCACAACATACTTTACCCGTGAATCTGATAGGTTAAGTTCATGCCACATTTAAGCAGTTCTTCCTTAACTTCTTGCATTAACCAAAAGGTAGGTTAAAAGGCAGTGACTGGTCCAAGGTAACCCAATGAGCTTCATGACTGAGTGGGGATTTGAACCCTGAACTCCCAGGTTCTAGTCTGACACTTACCACTACACCACACTGGCTTCCTAGAGTATTTCTGCTATGGAGCAGCTCTATAAATTAAGTAGTTGAATAAATGCGGGGAGAGCAAACTATTACTTTGAGAAGGATCTGAAATATTTTTCTTGAAGCTTGAATTTGTTTTATTCTGGAGTGTTTTATTTGAAGTTTTAATCTGTTGTAAACCACTTTGAGTTTTTTTCTTTAAAATATAAAGTGGGGGGAAATGGCACCTAGACATACCGTTCCAGTTTCTAACACTGCTGAATACTGCACATGCACGCACGCACGCGCGCGCGCACACACACACACGTATGTATTAGCTGCTCTTAAATTATGCCATACAAGTTCATATTAGATTAACTGGGAAAACACTTACTTTTTATATAGTACAGCAAAAGGCTTTTTCAGCGCATACTACAAAAGGAAATAGAAGTTAGAGATAACATTTTAACGTTGAACCACTCTATGACAAATCACTTTAAATAGAAGGGAGGGAGTGCTTGTCTGAACAGATAAAACAGATTAAGGAATGCCTGAAGGATTTCACTGTGTACTGTGCTTCCCAACAGGTTTCTGATAATGGATCGATCCATCAGGGAGCTCTGCAACCACACCCTGCCCCCCCCCCATATCTCTCACTATCAAGGAAATACAATAAACGAATAGAAATAGAACCTACCCGGTTGATGTTGATACAAAACCCCACACGTACACTATATAAAAGAATATAAACCTCACCTCACCACCCCTCCTCTCCCCCATCTTCTTCCCCAGCCTTATACTGTACTCAGCACTAAGGTCTCACAACAAATGTAACTGATTTGTAAGAAAGACTGAAAAACCTGAAAAAGGAGACAAGGCATGTACTTTTGTAAATCAAGAAAATCTTTAATAAAAATAAATTGAAAATATTAAAAATTAAAAAAGGACTTTCTTCTCTCTTCATTCCTCTATTATTTTTTCTCCTTGGTCCAAATATATGGCCCCTTTCTATTGCAGTAGCTATACAGCTGTAAACCACCCTGAGACCTCCAAATGAATGAAGTAAATATAGATTCATCAGGAAAGTAAAATGGGGGGAACCAGAAGAGGATCATTTGGAAAGAGCAGCTTCAGAAAATCCTCCAAATATACTAACAATCAATAATTCCAGGTGCTGTGGATTTGGGTTTAGAATCAACATTCCAACAAGATTTTTTTGGGCTGCATACCCCAAGTGTTCTGCAACAAATTTTGGAATTGGCAGAGATTAAGCATACCCTATTAATACAACAGAAGTAAGGCCATTTGGAATCCAGCGCTTGGAGGACTTCATTTAAAAGATAATGCCCAGTATGTATTTTCCAAGTCACATTCCCACACAACCCAGAACGCTAGCCATTATTTCACACACACAAATTCCAATCATACTTACAATATCTTTGAGCACGTCAGTTATTGTTGCAGTTGCATTTCCACCTTTTATTAGCATCGCATTCTTTGTGTTTTCTGTGAGCTTTGGCTCTCTCTTCTCAAGAAACCTTTTGGCCCTCTTAGTTTTGGGCTTTCTGCCATGGGAATTTATAAGACACAGAGTCAGCTCTCACAAAGTATTTGAGCACATCTATAAAGAAACTGGGTTCAACATAGCCCAAGGTCCCATCAGTACAAGGATTGTTCTTGCATGGCAAAACCGTCTTGCCATATCCTCCCCTTAGCATGCCTCATATTGGGATTGCCCCAACCCCACAGAGCAGATTTGGGCATGACATGGGGCATGCATGAGGGGAGGGATGGTGAAGTCCTGTTGCACTAGCCCAACAAATTACCGTATTTTTTGCCCTATAGGACGCACCTTTTCCCCTCCAAAAATGAAGGGGAAATGTGTGTGCGTCCTATGGGGCAAATGCAGGCTTCAGGAAGCTATCCGCAAGCCTTGCGAGCCCGGTGGGAGGCAGCCTGCAGCCCGAAGCGCGCTCCGGAGCGTGTCCTGGGCTTCGGGCAGATGTCCGCAAGCCTTGAGAGCCCACGGGAGTTCCCGTCGGGCTCGCAAGGCTTGCGGATAGCAGTTTGTTCTGGGGGCTGGGGGGGAAATAAATTTTTATTTATTTATTTCCCCCCCCCAAAAAAAAACTAGGTGCACCCTATGAGCCAGTGCGCCCTATAGGGCAAAAAATACGGTAGTTGAATACTGCCCATCATTTTGTGTTCTCTATTAAATATACTTAATATTTAGTTATTGCTGTATTTATTTACTTACAGTGGTAAATCAAGCCTTATTAAGATGCTTTTATACTTTAAAGTCAGCACAAATAGTGTTTTGAAGAGTTCGAAGTTTTCAAAGTGGAATATTAACTTCAGATTGATGATATAGTGCTGGATACTAGGATCTAAACACGAACGTTAAAGGAGTTGTCCTCTTTCAAAGGAACAGGGACTTTCAAAGGCACAATTCCCTCACGCTGTCCTTTCACCCCAACTACACCTCACACACCCAAGCACACATAATTACCTGTGACTCAGCTATACAGCTGCAAATAAAACTTTTAAAGTCTGTTTTAATGTGACACTAGATGGTGAGCCTTATGGAAAATTCAATGTATTTTTTTAAATGCTTTTTGAAAAAAAGCATTTTCAGAATGGTTTTTATGTATGTCTAGGTTACACCCTGGCTCAAAGTCCAACGCTTTGACAACCAAATAAAACAATTCCTCATTTCAGCATTGTTACCAAGCCTTCCAAGAATAAGAATATTGACACAACTCGAAATGTAGCTGAATAAAGATCTGGTCGAATCTGGAGTCATCTGAACACATTAGTATGCAACCAAAATTCCCTAGGGATAGATGGACTGATGCGAGAAGAACGTTTATGCAGAAATGTCAGATTGTCACCCTTGCATTTTATGGCTCTGCGGTCACACTGCCTACAAGAAATTCTTTATGTACACACAGAGGTGGATCCGCCCATTAAAACGACTAATGAAATGGGCTCTCTTATCTGAAATCTGAACAGGACTGTGCACTCCATTTTTTTATAAGCCTTTATAATTAGAATACGCTTCTTGACAGATAAAGCAGCATAGCTGCAGAGTACCAGACATTTCATTGCTCTACACCTAAGCAAAGGAGTAGGGCAACGGCTTATTTAGTTTTCCATATACAAAAGGACGTTGTCATAACACTTGTAAAGCCTGCAGTCCAAACTATAGCCATGGTCATTCAGTAGCATGATGTCTTGATTTTTGTATCCGCGGAATGAGGAAAGTGCTTCCCGCGCTTAGTCCGCGAGCGCTTATGCCATAATAAGACACAAATCTGGGAAGTAAATCCCATCGAGCTCACTGGCTTTTACTTAGAACTGGACCTGAGCAGCCTAAGGCTGTATATCTGCCAAACCTGTAGGGCAATTAAACATTTTCTTAACGACCTCAAAATAACGCGGGCACACTATTACGGGCACAAGCTTCGCAACGCTTCAAAACAACTGTACTTACACCACCCGGTCCAAGGACTCCATTTTCGCCGAAAAATATCACCCGTCTCCACGTGGGTCCGTTGAACATGTGCGCCGGAAGAAGAACTACGCCCGGTGTGGTGACGTCATATCCGGCGGCATTGGGAACAGGCGTAAAAAGATAGGACAGGCTCAGAGCTTTGGAACGTAACAAACGCGCAAGGATTTGTCTCTGTCTCACAGACCCAATATACTGAAATATTCTGCGCGGCGGAGCAGCATTAAATAGTTCTGGGGGAATAACATTTTATCACTTTTTAATTCCCTTCCCCGCATATGGCAACGTTCAGAGGTAAATCGGAAGTTCAGGCTGCGTAGAAGTGGTCCTAATTTCCCATTTCTATGAGAAAGGGTTTACGGTAGAGCGTCGGTCATAGAGATAAGAAAATTGAGCAGCCAATATAAACCTCCGGTTTTAAAGCTGTTGTCCTTCATGTTTCTCTTTGGGCGCGTAATTGCAGATACTGTATACACAAATTTAGAAAGGCATATCTTGCATAGACATTTTTACTTGTTCCTCGCAAGGGAAGTGAGAGAGGGCCATAGCAATCAAGGGGAAAATACAGGATTTTGCAGTAGGCGTCCCGCCCCCCCCCAAATGTTTCCGTACAGCACGAGCCCCTGTTCTTCCTAACGCAGGTTTTTCTGAGACAGCAAAAGCCGCCTGTCTGCCAATCAAATAAGTTCGAGGCTTCCGTTTGCAAGTTAGTCCTTAATTTGGTCTGGGAGGAAGGGACAGTTTAAGCAGAATAGCCTTTCTGCTCCATGAAGGTTGTTTGGGGTCTTGTATAGAAGTCCTATATGCAGAAGATGACATTTGCAAATGAAGCGACGAAGACCGGATTTTTCAGGGGCTGCGCTGGGGCTGTTTCCACCTTGGAACAGGTGGAAGCAACGTACGGTTCTCCCCCGACCCCCATTGTTCCGCTGTCCGTACCATGGTTGCTATGCACTACTGTTTTATGGCCACCAGGGGGAAGAGATGAGCAAATGGATCCACTCTCCGTTAAGGGAATTTGAGGATACTTTTTATTTATTAAGGTGGGGAAATGATACAGGATGTCAGGGTGCGAGGTTGCAGTTAAAATGAGGAGAGGGAAATGCGGGGGGAATTCGGGCTCCAGGTGTCCCTTATTAAACCTTAGGAAATTTAAGTTTTCCTTTGCATGCAGCAGTGAATCTTGAGTGGTTGTTCTATTTGGTTAAAAGCACATTTATCATCATCATCATTTATTCCTCCACACTTTAGTATATTTTTGAAGCAGCGTTAAAAGCTTTCCATTTACACTTCCTTTTGAGACCAGGTATACTTTCAGGATATTCTGGCATGCAGGCTTTTATTCCATTTTAATTGGTATTGCCTGGAGGGGTGTAATGTTGAGAAAACAGAAATACTAACCCTCTCCCATATTGGTCCAACAGTTTGGCTAACCCCTGAAGGCACACGCTTCCATTGTCTCCCAAGATAGACAGATATCAACAAGAAGAGTCGGAAAGACTTAATCTCTTTCTTTCAATTTATTGCCTCAAGCTTTCAGGGTAGAATGCATGCCTACTCCAAAGCAAGCTTAAGTTCTGCCCTGGGGCAGGAAGGTGACTGGGAGAGTCACAAAACCACCACCCAAAAATGAGATTTAGTTGTGATTTCTGCATTGCAGGGGGTTGCACCAGATGGCCTTTGGGGTCCCTTCCAACTGGACAGTTCTGTGATTCAACATAATTTACTCCCAAGCAGTTGTGTATTCAGCATGATCAGCTAACCACTTTTTTTAGCTCTGTAGTCTGTAGTCACTCTTGGCCAACTTCTAGGCTAAGTTATAGGTGTGTCTACAGCATTTTGAACTGAAGTTAACCCCACACCCCTCCTCAGTTATCTCTGCTTATCAGTTGATATGCGGCTCTGAAGACTGAAGACTGTGGTGGGAAGATTTGTATCCCCAGCGGGGCCAAGAGGTTTAGCTTTCTCTGCCTCCTTCAGTTCAGGGTCTATTTTGGTGATTCTCCACTTTGCTGCCTCTGCCCAAATCAATGGGGTGAGGTGAGAAAACTTTGCTTGCTCCATCCCATGGAGGAATACTGTCTACTGAGAAGTAAGCACCATTCAATAAAATTAGGCCTGCTCCTAGATATATTTATGCTTGCAATCCTACACCCACTTCTCCAGAAATAAGACCTGCTGAATTCAGTGGGACATTCTTCTGAGTAGAAGTGCAGAGGAATGTACTATTGTACAAGTAAAATGTTTTGCTTGACCAGACTATAGGTATTGCAGTACTACCAGAAAAGTGGAAGAGCTTTGAACATCAAGCTAGACAAAGTGGAAACATAAGTAAACTAAGTTTTACATTTTTTTCTACCGACAGTTTCTTTTACAAACTAGCTTCTTTCTTAGCCTTATTGCGGTTATAAACAACAAAGGCTGTGTACACACCCTGGGAAATGTAGCTTGCTAAGAGTGCTCAGAATTGTTGTTCTGGGTAAACTATGGTTCCCAGGATTTGATGCATGTGGGTGTGAAATGTGCTTTAAATGTATGGTTGCATATGCAGCAAAAGAAGGTTGTGGTACCCAAAGAACAGGTGGGAAACTTGTGGCCCCTCCAGAGGAAGTTTATCTGCAACTTCCATTATTCCTGATCACTGATCATGCTACCTCAGATTGTTCGGCTTTGGAATTCAACAATATCTGGAAAGCCATACATTTCCCATTCCTGCCTTGAAGGTAAAAGGTAAAGGTACCCCTGCCCGTACGGGCCAGTCTTGACAGACTCTGGGGTTGTGCGCCCATCTCACTTAAGAGGCCAGGGGCCAGCGCTGTCCGAAGACACTTCCGGGTCACGTGGCCAGCGTGACATCGCTGCTCTGGCGAGCCAGAGCCGCACACGGAAACGCCGTTTACCTTCCCGCTGGTAAGCGGTCCCTATTTATCTACTTGCACCCGGAGGTGCTTTCGAACTGCTAGGTTGGCAGGCGCTGGAACCGAGCAGCGGGAGCGCACCCTGCCGCAGGGATTCGAACCGCCGACCTTTCGATCGGCAAGTCCTAGGCGCTGAGGGTTTAACCCACAGCGCCATGGCATAATCTTTTTAAGTCCAGAAAAGCCTATGGAACAATAAGGTTGTTAGTCATTAAACATAAGGGCTTGTTTTTGCTGCTTCAGACTAGCACAACTACCCCTCTGGAAATCCTGTGGTTACCCAGATGTCAAACATACTAAATGCAATGGCACTTGCTTAGAGGCATGTGTACTTTGATGAATCCTTATCATTTAAGCAGGGGCAAAACTAGGTCCTATCGCACCCGGGTCAAATACCCATATGGCACCCCCATGTGCATTAGCATACACACACAGGCTGGGAGCCTCAATTGCACCCCTCTGGAGGCTTCACTACAGCAAGAAACCTGGCTAGTCGTCCCCACCCCCCATAGCTACTGCTATGCTTTAATGTATGTTGTTTTAAACTCAGTCAGGCTTACTTCTAAGTAGCATGCATAGTGTTAGGCTTTATGCACAATTTCTTGGCAGTAAGCTGCACTGAACTCTGTGGGACATGTTTCTGTTGAAGCAGCCTCTCAGTAACCACGTTTGCTTCACCTCCCCCTCAGTATATAAAAAAAAGTGTGCTAAAACTAGCCAGGCACATGGATAATAGGGTTTTACATCTCTGAGAATAGTATTTATAGTGGCTTGTCTTTCTGTTGGGGGATCAAAGTGCACCATCACATGCAAATCAGGCTCATTGTTTTATTTAAAGCTCTCAAATCAAGACTTTGATAATGTAAAAGAAGGCGCAAGTTGGCAGCCTCCAGGCAATGCTTGGTGTAGGTTTATAAGTGGCTCTAAGCATTATTTCAGGAGCTTTGCTGAAGTGATGCTTGAGTCAGTATTTTGCAACATGTTCTTGGAGGTTCTAAGCATAACACTTTGAAAACAATTATATTTTATGTTAGTTCTCTTTTCAGCTTATGTTCTTGTTATGCAAGCCCCGCAAGACAGAAAAATGCTGTAGAGCAGCCTTTGCCAACCTAGTGCCGTCCTGTTATCGTTGGATGACAACTCCCATCAACCCTGACCATTGGGCTAAGCTGGATGGGGCTGATGGGAGTTGTAGTCTAAAACATCTGAAGGCCAGCAGCTTGGTAAAAGCTGCTGCAGAAATTACACTGCAGTCAGGTTACAGTAATACTTCAAGAGAGAACTCTCACAGTATCATTAGACTGGGAGGTACCAAGTGATCATCTGGTGCTCTCAAGGTAATATAAACAGCTAGGAGGTTTGTCAGGCCAATTTCCCCCCAACACCACCTTCAACATTCCATGTTGCCGTGCCATTTCGTTCTTGCTCCTTTTTAATTTGCAAGCCAATATTTTTTTGCAAGCTTGGGGAGTCTGCCAAATGTGTAGAAACCCTACCTTATCTGTGCGTGGCTCCATTTTCCTGTCCTGCTGATAAGCACGGGACTACCAAGCTCATTATTAGATATAGCAATGGTGAAGCAAATGAGAATATGGAGACACATTTCTTCACATGTGATCTGTAATTATGAGTATATTATTATTTCATCGTTGCTAGACATTGTAATACTTCTGTTATCTTGAATGGTAAAATTGACACTGAAAGGCAAAACAATCTAAGCAGAATGGATATTCTGAGCTGGGGGTGGGGGGTGATTATATATAATTAGCAATTAACTGGAACACAGGGTACATGTTTATTTTAATTTGAAGGTTAAAACAGTGTCTAACCACAGGAGGTGAACACAATACTAACTCTTAATCTGTCCTTGTGGTATTGACCAAATAAGCACAAAGAAAAACAAAGCCATTTTGCTATGCTTGTTTGTTTTCAGAAACAAAGAAACAAATGCATATCTAGAATCACTAGCAAATGTTATGCATGGGACGGCGAGGGTAGTGGGCACAGGACATCTCTCTGACCAAAAACTGGAGATTGTGCTTGCTAAAGTTCTTTTGCAGCTGCTGGTGTTGCAAAAATTAGATTCATAAGAGCTGAAAAGATAAAAGCAGATGGTTAATTGCTCTGTTTTTTTCCTATTCAATCTTTTGCACTGGCAGTGCTTTCAAAAGAGATTCTAGTTAGTGTGTGTGGGGGGGAAGCAACATTTATGTTTGCACACTGATATAGATATATATGTTTACGATCAATAGAACACAAAATTATGGATATCATATGTGTTTCTGACAGCATGCCACATCTTTTCCAAGGTAAGAAGCTGATGCAGAAAGTATAGATGCTGCGGGATATTTCTAACAATGGTGAACGTACCAATGATGCCCAATTCCTTGTGGGAGTGAAGCATAGCAGGTGCGGAAGGAGAAAACACTTATTACATGTTTACAATAAATGCACTGCCTGTTCAACATATAAGATATAAATTTCAGTCTGCCTTTATGCTTGATGACAGTAAACATTTATTTTACAACAGAAATTATAGAAGTAAAACTTTTAAATAAAAATTGCTTCCACACTTGAGAAGAATCAGGAATGGGTTGACATTATTTCTTCCTCAGGCATAGCCCTCTGCTTTTCTGAGGCCAGGGATGTTAGACAAAAGCCAAAGTCCAGCATGTCTGGTGGACATGCCTCAGGCCTTACATTTACCTGATAGGATTTATTTTTTCCCTTGAATATCAGTTCCTTGCTGCACAACATGCTTTGCTGAGTTTTGGAAGTGGCTAATGGTGCAGTGTGGTCTTGTGGCGAGCAGGGAATCACCGAAAGTAGAAGGGCTTGTGGGGAACATGGACTTAGCTGCATAGTTCCTGATTTGTGAAAGATGAGACTACTTGGCACTCAGATTTAGGGTCCAATTCTCCTATATGTGATGTAAACAAACCATCGGTCACAAAGAGTTCTCTAAAACAACGGGATACAACAATAAGAAGGTCCGTTAATTGTCATCTCTCAACTACAGTCTTTAGAAAAATGTGGAGAATTATCTGCAGTAATAACCTGACTGTCCTCTGAAGAAGAGTCCACAGCCTTGGAGGAGGTGGCATCCATAGGAGGGGCACCACCATCCCTTTCAATGTGTGGATGCATCTCAGGTTCAAAGGCCTGATCAATACTTCCTCTGTCACTGGCTTCTCCTTCAGATTCTTCTGCCATTTTGTCTTGGGACTCAGCTGCGTCTTCTTCTTTCTCGTATAAGAAGTTGCAAATCATGTTAGGTCTGCTGTATGAGAAATCTTTGTCCTTAAGCTCTAGCCATTCCACACCACCACCTGACAGAGAAAGAGAGAGAAATCAGGAAGCAGATGAGTTGGGGACAGGATTTTAAAACTTTTTTAACTACAGTAGTATTAAATTCATTAGTCATATCTATTCTTTGTCTCTCCTTTTCCTTTGGTCCCTTCCCCTTTCTTTGTCAGTGCCTTGATTTAAATGGTAAGTTCTTCAGAGGAAAAGAGTGAATGTCATTCTATGAAGCGCAATCTATGCTAATGGTTGTATATAATCACCATCAATAGGAAGTTTTAGGGTTAATCATGTAGCAGTAGTTAAGGAATACATTCATATATGCCATAAGAATACCAGTTGAGGGAGATGGGGACATAAGGAGTTTTGCACATATTATTGATAGCAAACTTATAAACAGGCCTGGTATGTTACCAAGTCAGGGCTAGGATTTAACTGGGATCACTAAAACAAAGAACCAGAACCACAACTCCTTGTAGGCTCAGTTACTTCCAAGTGGAGTAGAAGTGGTGCCAAAAGGGTATGTTTATGAACGAGGGAGGTTGAAAAGAAGTGAAGCAATCTGTATATACAGGAACTGGGCAAAGGAGGGTGGTGAAGCAATGCATGACATGTAGAAATCTGGTGAGCATGCAAAATGGGATTTATAGAAGGGGAACTATAGAAAGCAACAGCAATTTTCTCAGAACCACCTATGTTCTCTTCTCCTTCCTTCTTCTCAGTCAGGAGTGTCCGTGTCATGTTCAGCTTCTTCATTGTGTGGCATTTATATTTTAGCTGTATTTTTTGGTTGCCTTCTGCATCTAGTATAAGGAAAAATTACAGATTATTTTTAAGTGGTAACTTTACTCTTTGCAATGTTCCCCCTGCCTAAAGTTCTCTTGAGCTTTTGAAAAGCTTAGAACAAAAGTGTTCCTTACCATGATCTTCATTTTCTTCAAACACCAAACAGGTACCAAGAGTATCTGGGAATGAAAATGAACATTTTGTTAAGGAAAGTGCAGGTTACTTTTTAAATGAATAACACTCAAAAGAGTGGTATCTACTCTCATTAAGCAATAGATTTAGAAGATAAGTGTATGTAAAGTTGGGGCCAGAAGAGCTGATTAGTTCATACAAGGGGCTTTTGCTTGCTTCCTTTTTTCTTATTTAATCAGTTTACACCAATGCCAATACAAACTTCTCAAAGCTCCCCTCAATTTCAAAAGCAATTTGCAAACAGATATTGTAGCTAAAACTTGGATGTGAAAATTGTTGTCTGCTTTTAGTTAATGTTAACATCTCCTATGTTTGTATTTAGGTGTTTTTACTGTGATGTTATTTGAGAATTTATGGGTGAGATCCAACACTATGCTAGCAGATGCAACAGGACTTCCCCTACCCCTCATCTCCCCATTGTGCCCCTCCCCTGCTTCCTTGCGTCCCCAACCCTAAACAGATTTTGGGTGCGTGGGGGGAGGGGCTGCAGGAGGAAGGATAATTTCCATTTGTGCAAGTTCATTGTGCAAGCAGGACACTTGAACTGGATATCAGCCTAAATGTATTTGCTTTTTTTCTGTGTGGAAAAACAGCAAAGGTATACTACTAATAAAAAATAATTCTGCCTTGGCTCACATGACTAGTTTTATTGTGCATTGGATCCTGGCTTATGAAAAGAAGTATAGTATTCATAAAACATTTTCTTACCTTCATATTCTCCAGCAAAAACATATCTGTCTACTTGCAAAATGGGCCTCTCTGTGTCTACTCCCTGCAAATAATAAAAAGAAGAGTCACAGCTGCATTTAACAAAAAGATCATTAAATGCAAGTACCTCCCAAGCAATTTTGACTCAAAGCGCAGCCTGAATTGCTGAAGTCTGTAACACTTATGAAAGGTTACAGATATCATTGTCATTCACAAAGAGCACGCAGTCTCTATTTTGACAGTGTTTATGTACCCTAAGGGACGCAGGTGGCGCTGTGGGTTAAAGCCTCAGCGCCTAGGACTTGCCGATCGAAAGGTCGGCGGTTCGAATCCCTGCGGCGGGGTGCGCTCCCGCTGCTCGGTCCCAGCGCCTGCCAACCTAGCAGTTCGAAAGCACCTCCGGGTGCAAGTAGATAAATAGGGACCGCTTACCAGCGGGAAGGTAAACGGCGTTTCCGTGTGCGGCTCTGGCTCGCCAGAGCAGCGATGTCACGCTGGCCACGTGACCCGGAAGTGTCTCCGGACAGCGCTGGCCCCTGGCCTCTTAAGTGAGATGGGCGCACAACCCCAGAGTCTGTCAAGACTGGCCCATACGGGCAGGGGTACCTTTACCTTTTACCTTTATGTACCCTAAGCTGATTAGAACTTCCCACTTCTTGTGCACACAACAAAGACTTGCACATTCTTCATACATGACAGTACTTCCCCCACAACAACCGCAAACCAGACTATAGTAAGCAAAACACCTATATTGACTTTTGTAGGTTCTGAATAGAGGTTTGTTGTTCTTAACAAAATCTGCAAAGATGGAAATTTGTATTAATCACACTCACCAAAATCTTGCATTTGTTATCACATTTTTCCAGAAAGTCTGAATCAATTATTCCTGACAGTTCCACCATGACCAATTGTTCCTGGGGGCAGAAAGTTTTTAAAATATATTTGAAACAATGTATTCATAAACTCCATCTCCCTTACAGTCCAGCAGATGGAGCCCATCTGCAAATATATTACTGCTATACAACCACTTTCCAGGAGAACATATACAAACACATCCACCCAACCATCAACCTCTATGTTGAAATTGCATGCATTTATATTTTCAACCAAGTTTGTGATGCTATGGGAGAGCAAGACATCCACACCTTCTTCTCCCCTCCAAGTTTCAGTAGGTTGGATATCTCACATTAGTTAGTTTTGCTCTAATGCAATGAAAGTGATGTGCATCTTTCTCCAATGCCAATTTGCAGCTGCAGCTGACTATTTCAAGTCTTATACAGTGGTACCTCGGGTTACATATGCTTCAGGTTACATACACTTCAGGTTACAGACTCCGCTAACCCAGAAATAGTACCTCGGGTTAAGAACTTTGCTTCAGGATGAGAACAGAAATCATGCTTTGGCGGTGCGGCGGCAGCGGGAGGCCCCATTAGCTAAAGCGGTGCTTCAGGTTAAGAATAGTTTTAGGTTAAGAACGGACCTCCGGAACAAATTAAGTACTTAACCCGAGGTACCACTGTATTTGTTTCATTAAAAAATAAATAAATCTGTTGCCTTTACTTAATGGCTTTTCAAAATGTTTCACTGCTCTCACCAACTTAGGACATGGAAACAAAATCATAACAAAACAGTTTAAAGTAAGTATCAACTTCTGATTCTGTATTCCTAAGTAGTGCCCACTAGAACTGTTACTAATAAATATGCACCAATATATGCAAGAGGTAGACAAAAGCAATTCTTCTCTTCTGAGTTATAGTAAAAGAAACATAAGATGCATTCACATTTATATTTTCAAACACCAGCAGTTTACTCCCACTTAATTCCAGCAGTAAAGCACTTCACTATTGTACATTCTGCACTGCTATTTCAACCCAGAGTAAACTAATGCTGCCTCTTTCTGCTTTCTTTCATAGGCTGACATAAAAAGTACTAGCACTCCCACATTTTGTTCCACCACCAAGTAGGGGAGTATGCAGGAGCTATATACAGTTGGAAAGTAGGTACACTCTACTCCTTAACCATTTACATACAATGTTTCAACCATTCTGAGGGAGACAGCATGAAAACTACTGATGGAAGATGCAGCTGCAGTTACTGTCACTGCTGGCCCGGAGTAACTCCTGCGGAACAGGGCCATGTTCAACACAATATCCAGCAGTAAAATGCATTAATGTTTATTATCAAAGTAATAAAAGGGCATGTTTTTCGCCTTTCCTTTGGGGCTATATTCCAGGTGTACAACACATGCTTTGCCCGTAGAAGGGCCAAGTTCAAAGCCGCATCTCAAAAGTTATGGAGCCGGGAAATATTCCTATCTGAGATGGAGAGGAACATGGACTTCAGGGAGGTAGACAGACTGTATTCTGCCGGATCAGGATGGGAGCATGTGACCTTCCAGACTCCCAACTCCCATCAACCCCAGGCACCATTGCCATTGGGATGGATAATGGGAGTTGTAGTTCAGCAGGGCTGGCACTCTGCAGATGGACCAATATAACCTGACAGCATGTATAAGGTATACATGTATTCTTTTATACCATGAAGTAATCATTTTAGTGATCCTGGATATGGACTAGTGGAGGCAGAAGGCTTTTGAATATTAGGAGATCCAAGTGTTGCACCTATTTCACTACAGGGAATGGCCCTCCAGATTTTTTGGACTACAATTCCCATCATCCCTGACCACTGGTCCTGTTAGCTAGGGATCATGGAAGTTGTAGGCTAAAACATCTGGAGGGCCGCAGGTTGGGGATGCCTGCTCTAGTTTCACTTCGCAAGGTATGGAGAGGTGAGTCATGGCATTAAACGCTGGCGATGACGAGACTAATGCCAGTTACCAGGAATCGAGTCCGACCGAGCTCAGCAGAACTTATTTCCATGTAAATATGCGTATGTATCAGGTTGCCCTGAGGAAGCGCAATCCCCATCATCCATCCGTAGGCGTCAGCCCGGGACTCCCAACGAACCCGGGACGCTGCTCCCACGGCTCTCGGCGCCACAAAGAAAGGCCCAGGCTGAACCACTGGCAGGCCGCTTTCCCTGCTTAGACCCCGCAGCGGGAAGGCAGCCGGCAGCCTCGTCGCAAAGTGAGCCGCGGAGCAAACCCTGCGGGGTGGGGGAAGAGCCCATTCCTGCCACCCACCTCCACCTCCACCTCTTCCCCGTCGCGGGGTACTTCCGCGGCCTCCATGCCGGTAGCGCCTCAACGAACGTCACGTGATCCCCCTGCCGCCACCGCCGCCGCCATCTTACGCAGGACCCTTTCGGCAAGAGCAGCGCCTCTGGTTGCTGCGAGGAGGACTCTGGGCAGGGACAGGAGAGCCGCGCAGCTCGCAGGCTTGGGGCGGCGGCTTCTGCTCAGAAGCAGCCGAGGGGGAGGCAGGTACAGTTCAGGCAGTCTAATGATGACTCATAATCCTCTAGAAAATGTTACTGGGGTGTTTTTAAACATATATATCCTGACCTATAGAGAACTTTGGCGGGGAGTGGGAAAGAATTCTCGCTTGTATCTTCCGCGCTTTTAACATAAATGTGGTCATTTCGCGGCTTTCCTGCTGTTTAGCAAAGTCCTCTCTGTTAACAACTGTTCCCTTCACTGGTCATCATCTCGTCCCGGATACATTTTTAAATTTAAAGTATTTATATTCCGCTTTGCGTATAAAACTGCAAAGCACGGTGTAAAAATTAAGCCGCCCACTGTGCCGTAGTAATAAAAATAACAAGACGTACATACATCCAAAGGAAACGGACAAAACCTTAATGTTAGCTGCGTTTTTAGAACTAAAATAGGCGTTTTAAGAAGAGCTCTCGTAGGTCAAGTATTAAGGTCAGCAGGCTGCTTTTTAAAATAGCAGCTGCTGGGAACACAAGCCAGTCATCCGTCAAACTAATTCTTCTAATCGTAAAATTGCAATTCACCTTCTCTCTTGATAAACTCTGCATGATCTCAGATGCACTCTCCCTTTTATCTTGATGTAAGCCATATACTGTATAAATAATGCTTTGAAAACCTGCACTCCCCTACTAAACTGTATTTTAATTACACTATCTTGCTTCAAGACTTAGAATTTTAGCAGCACGTAGGTAAATTAATCTCGTAAGTTTTACACAAGCAGGGAAATAATTTGATACCGTTTCCTTGGTGAAGACAAGAGGGAGTAATTAGCAGCTGAGATTTCAGTACTGTACTAGCTCAACTTCACGAAACACACAAAAGCCAAACCAAACCAAGGCTGGTATGGGATGTTAGGTAAAGGTAAAGGTACCCCTGCCCGTACGGGCCAGTCTTGACAGACTCTGGGGTTGTGCGCCCATCTCACTTAAGAGGCCAGGGGCCAGCGCTGTCCGGAGACACTTCTGGGTCACGTGGCCAGCGTGACATCACTGCTCTGGCCAGAGCCAGAGCCAGAGCCGCACACGGAAACGCCGTTTACCTTCCCGCTGGTAAGCGGTCCCTATTTATCTACTTGCACTCGGAGGTGCTTTCGAACTGCTAGGTTGGCAGGCGCTGGGACCGAGCAGCGGGAGCGCACCCCGCCACAGGGATTCGAACCGCCGACCTTTCGATCGGCAAGCCCTAGGCGCTGAGGCTTTAACCCACAGCGCCACCTGCGTCCCTGGTATGGGATGTTACATTCATAATAAAGCTGGTTATTCATTTGTTTGTGATGAGATACATACACGAAGTGGAGAACACAAGAAATGAGAGAATAAAAGGAGTTGATTGTTCTTATTTTATTAATGCATATTTGATATTAAGCAATCTCATTTTGATTTAGTCAAGAATGTTACCTGTGGGAATATGGTCATTTGTCCATAAGAGCATGGGCAAAAGTTCATTATTGCAAGGATGATTTCATAGCAGAAAGCATTGCTTGGAGCATGATCAACGCGTGGAGAGCTCATGCCATCCAATGATTGGTTCACGTAGCATAGCATGATCAAATACGTGGTCTGGTGTGAGAACATGAGACTAATGCATTGTATTGTCTTTTATCTGCTGACTGAGGCAAAGCTCTCTCCTTGAATTTGTATCTTTTCGTGGACACACAATAAAGGCTGTGCTCCAGCAGCTTCTAGAGAGAGCTGCGGCCAGATTTCTGCAACCCATCTTGGCGTGAGACTGATTATTTACGGATGGCGAGCGGGTTCTCGTCAGTTACCAGTAGTGGCAAAGCCACAGGGACAGTATCATACACTTAATGTAACCTGTATAGGGTGTTAAAAGGCAACTTGTGTACACAACAATGTAAGGGTATTGATATAAACACCATTACTGTTATGGATTCTTAAGTGCTACTCCACAACAGGTTAGCAATACCTCCAAGATGTTGGTCTCTATTATCTATGTCCAGCAGCAAGTTTCAAAATAAGTGCTTACCATCTATAATTTTAAATTTGCTTTTTTCTGTTGCCTGCCAGCAATGATTGTCTTATTATTTATTGCATTTATAACCCACCTTTTTTCTCAGATGAACTCAAGTTGGTGTACATGGTTGTCCCCCTTATTTAATCCCCACAACCACCCTGGGATGTAAGTTAAGCAGAGGCAGTGACTGGCGCAAGGTCACCCAGTGAGCTTCATGGCCAAGTGGGAATTTGAATCCTGGTTTTCCAGGTTTTAGTCGGACACTCTAACCACTACACACTAGCTTTTCACACCTTATAGGCAGTCATCCACTGCATTTACCACTTCCTCTGTATGTCCACTCCTCTCATTATCAGAGCACTACCTATAATTGGATCAAATTGCAACCAAGCGTTGAGGTACCTTAAAGAAATACAGTAACAGTTTTGTTAAGATCTTTGTGGACCAGAAACCACTTAAGATACATGACATGGTAGCCTCAGATGCAGGCACACATACATGTGTAGATGATGGCAAGATTAGGGCAGAGGGATTTAAAATGTAAAAAGTAGCGACAATTCCAACTTGGTTGTAGGCAAACTAACCATAGTAATCATTTAAAAGCAACATTGCTAAAGTAAATTTTAAACACTGCTCAGTGCCTACTTCAGCCACCCTAGAATCACCCCTCCCTATCACCATGAGCTATCAAACTTCTCTTTTCTATTGAAAGCCAGAAGTAAAGGTATTGACTTTTGTCAGTCCTTTTTAGGGGAGCTGCTCATGATAGATTATAAGCAATGGCAGAGTGTTCTGTAAGAATATAATCACACACATTCAGTTGCACTTGGGACTATACACAACTGCTATTTAAGTAGTGCCTTCATTCTAAAAACAAGATTACATTAATAGTCTGCCCTTTGCATTGATTAAAAATAGTACAGACAGGTAGTTGATTAGCAGGATTAGTGCTTCCAATAGGCTTAATCCTCCTGGGTCACCCTGACATTTGATTCCCCATCACAGTTATTAGCATACAAGGGGCTGTCTGGAGGTAGACAAGAACTTAACCTGGTCAAGGCTTGAAGTTGCCATGTATGAATTCAAAATAGAATTATCTAAGTCAGGGTAAACAACATTCACTCATTGAAAGAGCTTAGAAAGCAAACTTTTATTGAAGCATTACAATTTCAGGTACAGATATATTTTTGTACATTTTAATGATCCATGTCTAACACCACAAGAGAGAAGATTTAACACCAAACATCACCCCTTCCATTGTTCGCCCTAGTGTTTAAAAATACCCAATTCAGCTGCTTTCTTTCTATCCAAGGCTTTTTACCTGAATCTGCATTTTCAGTATTATTGAAGGGAACTTCAGTCTAGCAGACCTCAAGTCAACTTGAGGCACTCTTTCAAGAACAAAAACCATTTGAAAAATTGGTCCTCAAAATCTAAAGCACCCTAAACTGTTAGGTGCTACTTATAAGCAAAATTGGTAATTTTGGTAGAAAACAAATCTACTTAAAAATAAAAAGGTGTTCAACCGCTTGATATCCAACCAAGCAGATTTAGTAGCCTAGAAACACTAAAAAAGTGTTTCATTTATAAATACAGAAGGAACAAAATATTGTCATATTCAGAGAATCAAAAACATAGCAAAGATGAGTGTCAAATTTGTAACAGACTTCCTGGTCTCAACAGCTGAAATCCCACAGTATTTCCAAGGTTACTTGAATATACTGTCTCAGAAGCTTGAAGTTTATATCCATGAAGTGGTATTTCCATGCCTAAATTGTTATTAAAAGTTGTGCATAAAGTGTTGTACTTGACTGTCTAGGCTCCTCATATTTTGCCTCCTGCAGCCAAATCACTCAGTGCCTTCCACATCTTGTAAAAAGGAACCACACGTTAATTAAGAAACACAGATGAAGTCACAATATTATTAAGTTCAGCTTAAATATCACATGCACAATGCTGTCACAGGACGTCAGTCACAGTGTGGAAGGATTTGTGGTGTTTGAATATGCAACAATAGAGCCACCTTATTTCACAGTAAATGGTAAGTAACCATTTTGTGCAGTAGTTTGAATCACATTCCATTAGATGTCCCTGCCAAGTTACCAGTAAGTACCAAGCTCCAAACCAATTAGATTCCTCAACACTGCAACTATTTGAAGCTTGTCAAATGCCTAGAGTCAGCTTAGTCTATATTGTCACAATTGTGTAAGTACCCTTACACGGATGTTCAATTTTCACCAGTTGCTATGTGTTGCCTTTGAACAAAAGACCAACACAGAACAGAAATGGTCTTGGCCGAAACTGAAAAAAGTTGATCAAAATAAAATGACCAATGAGCAATTAAGTTTCCAGAAGTAAAAAGCTAGTGCGTTAAACCCCAGTATATTGTTTCAACTGGTTGTGAAAATATACACAGACCTAGTGATAATTTTTTATACTAGCCTCAAATTTTAAAAAGTAGTCCACCATGTGTAAGTAGTCTTGTTCTACCAGTCTCAATATTTCAAAACTGCAAAAAGTTTGAATCTGCCATCAAAGAGTTACAAAATAAATGTCAATTAGAAATTGCTCAAATTCAAGATTATTTTTAAAATTTTAAGTTACAGCATACATATGAAAAAAGTTAGGCAACAACTAATTGTTTCAGATAAGTAGGTCCATGGGAAATCCTAATGAGGACGAAATCCTTGTCTGTGGGGAATTTTTGGTGATACGTTGAGAAAAACTATACTGCATGTAATCCTATTGGAATTTTTACAAATGCTGTAGAGTCTCATACAGTAACATTTTTCTACATGCATTTCAATTTCACAGCAAAAGTGAAATAGAATACCTAAACACAATAGAGAGTATTCATGCAATATATCTAATTTTTTGATATAATAATGCATACAATTGAAAATTATACTATGATTACATTTAGGGCTTTCTGCAACTACGAGGTGGATATGAAAAATATGGCCCCTTGTATCATTAACTAGAAAGCAACCACCACCTCCTCTATTGGGTATCTTTTTGCGCTTTTTCTTCATTTCTCTTAATCAACTCTGCTGTTTATTCTTGGCAAAACTGGTAAACACGAAGTTGTAGTCATTAAACTGAGCAATCTGGCGATCTAGGCGCTTAAAACCTTCAATCTTCTGGGCTGAAGAAAACACTGTGCGACATTTTGAACTCTAATAGAAAAAGAAAAAGATATTCTTCAGATACACGAATCTTGATGGTAGAATATTCAATACTAACAAATTAAGAGGGGTAACCATGTTTGTCTGTTGGAACCAAGAGCCTTAGGTTAAGGTAAAGGGACCCCTGACCATTAGGTCCAGTCGTGACCGACTCTGGGGTTGTGGCGCTCATCTCGCTTTATTGGCCAAGGGAGCCAACTTACAGCTTCCGGGTCATGTGGCCAGCATGATTAAAACGCTTCTGGCGAACCAGAGGAGCGCACGGAAATGCCATTTACCTTTCCGCCGGAGCGGTACCTATTTATCTACTTGCACATTGACGTGCTTTCAAACTGCTAGGTTGGCAGGAGCTGGGACCGAGCAACGGGAGCTCACCCCGTTGCGGGGATTCGAACCGCCGACCTTCTGATTGGCAAGTCCTAGGCTCTGTGGTTTAACCCACAGCGCCACCCGCGTCCCTTCACCAAGAGCCTTGTGCCACCTTAAAAAATAAATTGTGGCATAATGGGCCAGAGCTCCATTTAAGTTGGGTGACATGACACACCTTTTGAGTAGGCATAATTTATTGTAAGTACAGAGAAAATGTGTGCGCATGAGTTTGAAGGGGGCAGACATTTTACAATCCCTTGGCTGTTGTAACTCCAAAGAGATTTATTATGCACAAAAGCAGGAAGATGAGGCAAGTTAAAAAGGGAATGATTTACTTGCAATTAATGAATTAGTAAGCAAATTAATAATGTAAATATATTAAGTTGGAATTCATATGTAGATGATATTTAGGACTAGGGATCAACTGAAACTAGGAATGGCTAGTTCATTACAGAATTTTATCTCTTAGTTTATCTTGATGTGCTAAATCTTCTATGATTGGATCTTTTATTCTAGACTATTTGCATAACACAAATGAAAATAGAATCCAGTAAAATGTATTGTATTGTTTAGTCTTCAAAGGCTTGCTTGAAGAATATCTTACTTCCCCTATCCTTTCCCTTAGATCAGGAATGTCCAACTTCAAGTAGGCTGTGATCTACTATCCAGTAAATAAAACGGGCAGTGATCTACCACACACTCCCATTGTCATTCTTCAACTTCTTCGCTTTAGGGGCGAGGGGTAAGGCGTTGTTGGTGGCCAGAAAAACACCCTTTCTTTCCTTAGCACGGATTCACGGTTGATTCCATCATCTTCTTCCACGTATTGCCCAAACGGAGACTACAGCTGATTAAGCCACAGGCCGCTCTGTATGGAGGAGGAAGGAAAGGCGCTCTCCTTTTATCCAGCCTCATCCTGAACACGAAACATCGGCACCCCCACGCCCCACTTTCCTTTGCTCCCAAGGGGGACCGCTGCACCCTCTCCCCATCGCACGAGTGTGGCCCTGTAGCACCCAGCAAGGGCCACCCAGCCGAGAGCAGCTTCCTTAGCAGAGCAAAGCAAGAGACATGTGCTCCGGAGCTCACGGTACGGCAAAAGCAGAGGCGCAGCTCGCTCCCTCCCACAGCAGAGCCCTGGCTGCAAAGAAGGAGCAAAGGCTGCCTGGCCATAGTGCAACTGACCAAAATCCATCCAGCAAGCTACCCGTCGATCGTGATTGAGGCGTTGGACATGTCAGCTTTAGATCACAATACACTGTTCAGTCTATAGTTCTTTTTCACAGGAGGACACTGAAACACTCAAGGCCTTCCTCTTCTGCAATCAAGTGGTGGCCCCATAAAAATCTACAGTTCTTTCTGCAAAAGCATGAATGTTTACTACTTATAAGTTCAATTTGAATCTGGAAAACATGCTTTGGATTATAGCCTTCAAATCAGTTAGGGTCCTCTAACATTTGGTGTGGTTTAAAGTAGCTCCTGTCCAGTTTCTCTTGACCATCAACATTACAAAACCATATTTTGTCTCCTTTTTGCAGCTGGAATACACCTGTTATTCATTACTTTCTTTCTTTCTCTTTCTTTCTTTCTTTCTAAATCAGTGTATTTGCGTTTTCTGAAGAAACAAAACAAAGATGCAAAAACTATGGCCATTGGGGGACGGGAACACTCAATGGCAATGGTAGTGGAAACAGTAAAGTTGATTGTGTGGAAGTAGCCTTTTATGTGCTATTTATGGCATTTCCAATTTATTATGGTTTATGCAATAATAATAATAATAAAATGCTGTAAGATGCTACAAAACTGGTTTTGCTGTAATAGACTGACTAGGTAAACATTTTCTGGATTACAAATACAATTACTTCTGTAATGCTTGTGGATAGCTGGATCATTTGGGATTATCTGGCTGCCAAAACTAGCCTACTGAAAGTAATACAAATGTTTGTACCTGATTAACAAAGAGGGTTGTCACAAATTTTCCTGGCTTAAAAATGTCTATGACCTTCCTAATTAAGTCATCATAGGATGTCTGACTTATGTTGGTTTCAAAACTAACGTATGAGAACTCTGGTTCTGGAGTGATGTGAATAGTCCAATAAGTTCCCTAGAAGAAAATAAAGGAACCAAGTTAGAAATCTCAACATGGCAACAGTTAATAAGTGAATTATCATTGCAAAGAATAAAAAAATATGGCACTCACATCTGTTTTCATCCCATTCATTGAATATCCACAAGGATTGAACATTGTAGCATCAATGACAGAACCTGTTATCAGGTCACGAATTCCACTCACCTAAAGCCAAGAAAGTGTTTGTTTATTTAAGCTATTTATGTAGCTGACATTTCTGAGCAGTGTACATAAAAATTAAAAGGATAAATTAAAAGTAATCATAGAAACCTAAAGTCTTAAAATGCGTGCTCATATTTAATCTTCAGTGTAGACTACTGCTTCAACCGATTAATGTACGTCTGATGAATCAGTTCTTTTCACTCATGGTTCCTCTCTTCCTCTCTCAAATAAGTTCAAGGCTTTAGATGTCTGGCTGTTAATTTACCTTACTGGTTTTAACTAGAGAAGCCAGTTAAGTAGCTGAGAATACTATTCCAGGTGCATACATTTCACCATGTGTGTTTTAAGCTGATCAAATGGTGTCTTCATTGAGATATGGATGAGAGATGTAGTGAATGTTCTATTGTTGACTAGGCAACCATTAAACAAGTCAATGTTTCTTATAGTGACTACGATAACATGTGCCTAAATTTAGTTAAAACTAAAAGCTTGCATAGCATATTTTAATTGTGGGGAAACTTTTCTACTCCCTGCATTTAAATCCTTTTGAGTATTATTCCTATTTTACAGACAAATTAGCTGGCAATCAGGAAAGGATTTGCCTAACGACTTTACAAGTGAGGGGCTGGTGAGGACAAAAGTCCTACATATTAGGAACTGTATTAGTCTCTGTTCTTCTCCTTCACAGTAGACAATCCACACTTACACGAGTGACATCATTTGCAGTAACACCATCTTTCATGTAGAACTGGTCCATAACTACTGGATCGAGCTCGCTCATCAGAATTTCCAGTGTTTGATCTGGCTGATTGATGACCCGACTCTCTGGAAAATCCAGAGTGTACAAGTACCTGTTTACAGGGGGTAGAGAATCAGAGAAGATAATATATAGCACATAAAAGTCAAATTTGTACTGCTCAAGATTAAAGTAATAATTCAAAGTAAACCTACCAGCAGTCAGAGTTCATACGACCCATGCAATAAGCTGCTCCATCTGTAAAAAGCAAACAAGACCAGGAATAGAGCTTAGAAACAAGGACTATCATCTTTGTTTTGAAACGTAATGTTTAGTACAGCTAAAAATTAATTCCATTGTCTAATTAGTGTCTCCATAACATCATGAGAGTAATTCACACCATACATCAGTTTGTAGCACTGATGTGGGGAGAAAACTAGTACTGCAAACTGATTCCCCAACCCCTGTAAATATTTCCATTTTGTAAGTTCATTATTAACAACAACAAAAAGGCTGCCTATTCCAGTATTAGGCAAGATTGACAGTTTTAATTTTTTAAAATTTCATTTATTAAAATAAACATGCTAAATTAGATCACTCTGTGGCATCAGAAAATTTTCCAATGCATGCATGAAACCCCACATCACTGGTTTGCAGCAAAAAAAAAAAAAAAGTATTAGTATATTACTAGTTGGCACTGGAGATTTGTCGCTGTGCTCTTCTTACAGAGCTCCTAAGCTCTGACTACTTATTATAGGCATTGGTTGTCCATGTTATTGCAAAAGAGACACAGCCATGCCTCACTGCCAAGCAATCTACTAGATTTGCTAGAACTACATAGCTCTTTGTCCATGCAACTGTTTTCTTTTTACCCTTTTCTGAACTTACGGTCAACAGAAGACAAGGGGGTATTATCACCCAAGGATACACATAAAAATATCGGACATCCATCAAACTGTGTGCACTGTATAAACCTATTACATTTATCATACCATAATTCTGACTAGGTGTGAAAGTCTACATAAGAGTAGATAATGTAAGAGTCAGTTCTTGACATCTTTTGGTCAACTCAGACTATCACTTCTAATCAAGGCAAAGCTGCATTTTTAGTATGATAATGATTTTATATTGGTTTACATGCTAGTTTCAACAACCCACTGTGCATAAGCCTCTTGGACAGTTGTTTATTATTTACAAGCATTCCATTAAAAATACACATTTACTTACTTGGAAATATTTCATTAAGGAACTCTACTTCTTCCTGGAAATTCCTATGTGGGTACTCTTGATGGGAAGGCTTCATGAAATTCTTGCGTGAATAAAAGAAGCTCTAAAGAATAAGAGGGGTGAAATTAAATATGCAGCTTTTCTTAAAAGTTCCATTAGGATCAAAAGGAAATTATTTAAACACATGCTTCTGCTCAGGCCTTTCCTTCTTGTCTATAATTTAATCTATTGTCAACTCAAAGATGAATGCACTACTCTGCAAAAACAAAACATGACATCAGTTTTGTCACATATAATACATAAGAATGATCTGCAAAGATTTTAAGTGGTGTCTTTAAAATACAGACTGGCAACTGCATATAGATAATGCAGGGGTTGGGGGTCACCAGAAGAACTGATAACACTTTTGTTACACCAAGCTATTCCCTTCACTGAGTCAAATAAAGGAGAGTCCAATGATAAGGGCTCACAGAAGCCATGACCTTGATTGTCAGTATTGGGTATTAATTTCAGTAGCCCACCAATGCCTTTCAAAGTTGTACCTGTTTAGCTACCAACATTTGGTTTTGCTGCTTTGATACACCATCAATCTACTTTACTATTATGCAGCTTGGAAATCCTAGGCTTACACAAATGTCTACCCCAAACAAGATACAATGAATTGATTTGATAGCCAAGAACACTATCTTAATATGTATTGCTTCCTCTTAATGTGGATTAGTGCTATTCAGAGATCCCATAAGCACATATAAATTGAAATAGCTTTAGTATGTTACAGTGCACTTTGATGTGTACATTAACAAAGTGATTATTTTGGAAAGCACTACCAATATGCTTGCCAATTTCCAAGGTGCAGTGAGAGAGAATGACCATCAGGATGTCAGGAGGAGTGTTTCTAGGGCCTCTCCCTAGAGTGCTCTTTACATGCTACGACTACAATTCAAGGCCCAGTGCCAGGCAGGGATAGGGCAAGGATAAGGAAACATATTACATGCTGTATTCATTACGGTGGCTTGGGTAAAAAGCTGGTTTAAAAGATTTGCCTCAGTGAGTGGGGAAAATAAATGTAAAAGCTTTCAAAAATGGCCGACAACAGGAAGAACAGTCAAGTTACCTGCACTTCCAACAGTTGCCTCATAATACTAACTATAGCCACTCTATTTTATAGTATCTGTGTGTGCTTGTAGCTCAGCCTCTCTGACAAAGCTGTTTTAGTTTTCATGCAGACTTTCATGCAATCAAAACACTAGCTAGGCCACACAACAAGGCGATATTGTGCCACACACTATTCTTGTAAATACAGAAAAATACTTTCATGAGTGCATTATTTCCAACTGCTTAAATAGTCTTTAAAAGAGGCCATGCAGACAATAATGCTCAGGAACCTTAGTAGAACTTGTAGATTAAGATCACACAGAAGTAAACTTTTGAAGCAAGGGACTGGGTAGAATAGATCTGTTGTACAGTTGTGAACTGTGCACGTTCCAGCAAGCCATGTTTAACTGAAGGGTACACTACAGGGCATCCATATGGTATACTGATGGATAAGAACATCATGCACCATCTTTGACCAAACCAGAACAACTTTTTGTCGTGCATTTGACCAGAAGGTGAATTTGACCTTAGTGTTGGCCTGGCTCTCCCACAGCTTTTTCTGCTTGTACATAAAAACACAGGCAATGTTACTTTATGGAACATGCATGTGTAAAGGCAATATGGGTTGCCATCCTGCTGGTATTGGTTTGTGAGAGATATTGTATTCACTCCAATAAACACATTAATATGAAGAATATTCTTGTGCAGGATCCAGGAATCAATGTATTTCTATAAGATGTCTGCTGAAGCTTTAAACATAGAAACAACACTGAAACAAGGTCTAGCACTCTACACTTCTCTTCCTTAAATATGTAAACCACCACCACACTTAAAAAGTTCATATACCTTTCAATGCAGCTATAACATAAGGATGAGATTCTGGGTATCTTACCTGAATTGAGTCAAACCCACAGTACTCTCTAGCAAGCTCTAACAGGGGAACCAGTGCCTGCAGTAAGAGGGTGGTACCACATGTCTTCAAAATGAAACGTCTCTTGGAGACAAACATGCTACTCTCACTGAAAAACAAAATACAAGTGGTAGTGTTACATTTCATACCTGGGTAGCTTTGGGAAACTCAAAATTTATCTGTCAACTGAGTTGGTTCACTCAAAGCTGTTCTTCAGAAACATCCCTGGGAATGTTCCCTAAAGATTGGTTGGGGGTGTATCATTCCACAATGGGATTTGGATCAGGCAGAAGCCAACAGCTCTCCTGCAGGACTTTTGCCTGCATCAACATTGTGACCTGACAAATTGCTCCTCTCGCTGTTGGAGAGAAGGGAGCTACTAACGGTACTGAGTAAAGGCCTATGTCATCAATATGCACATTTGTGGAGGTCTTAAATACAGGGAAGGAACACAATGACAGCATTATATACCATCTTAAACACAGCCACTAATGGCTGATGAAGTAGGCATATAGAATATTAGACAGTAACACCAATTTTCTCCTGAACAGCAGCCACAAAACGTTCTATGGGTCTATCTATGGGTTCATACCATGTGAAGAGACATGATCACATCTCTCACAAATGACAGCGAACGTTTTTTGCCAAGAGCAGGGAGACAGCCAACTGATCAGGGCTGCACTGCTGGGGGAAGGAGGACTTTCCCCTACCCAATACCATTTCCCAACTTAAGATCATCCCTTCCACAACTGCAACTGGCCCACAGGGTGAAAAAGAGTGCATATATGTTTTCCACATCAGACAGATATTAGTTTCAAAGGGAAAGGATTTAATTCTGAAATACTGAATTTGAAGCATGTTGAAAAGGATTACCACCCAATGTAGTATTGCCATTCTGATCTGACTTTCCTCTGCATTTTCCTCTTAGAAAGAACACCACAGACAATCCACTCACAATCTTCCAACATCTCATCTAGTTTGCCATCCCTTACAATGAAATGAATAACTATGCCAAAACAGTTTAAGACTTCTGTATTGGTGAAAACCAGCATGGTAAAGAGGCTTGTGTTGGGACCAGATCCAAATCTCAACTTGACTACAAAGCTAATGATCAGACTTTCGTCAAGTCAGTATTCTTGACTTAACTTCCACCACCTGACTGCACTTAGCCTCAGAATGTTTGGATGAACTTCTCATACGTATACTTTTCATAAGTATAGCATGAAAATGTAACAAAGGGAGTTGGACAGGCTCCTTTTCTCCACAGCTACACACTCCAACAAAACTCATAACGGGGCTGTTCTGGGGTGACCCTCCCCTGAGTATCCAAGCAACTCTACCCTATCTGTAGCCAAGAGGTGGCAATAAAAGACTATCACAATATTTATACCATAGTACATATGTAGCCCAAAACACAGCATAATTTTATCAGATCCATCAACCTGTTCCAATTGAAGACCATTTGGGTAGCTGCAGAGCTGAGTTGGTGCTTGTTTTTTCAAGCAAGCATTTAGATTTGGAACTGATGGCAGAGGGTTGCCTCCAGCTGCCTCCATATGTACAGGGATGTATATGATCAGCAGAGCAGAGTATACTATAAAGGGGTTTTCTTAATAAATAAAAAAAAGCTGCGGTGATCAGAACTGCATAAAACACTATAAGTGGGTACACAGACTGGAAATAGTAAGTATATTTCTCAACACTGACTTTTTCCTCACTTACAACCACAGCACACGAATTCATGTTTTCATTGAGTTTTCTACTGGACCACCAAGATCTTACCTGACTAGTAAAGCCAACAGACCTATCAAGCAAATACATAACTTTGAACCTTAATGATAAGATTGTTTCTAAAGAGCTATGTTTAACCTTTGTAAGCTTACCTGAGTACATAAGCTTCCTGCTTGTCAGTTTTTGTCACACTTATGATCAAACAATGCACATTCTCCAAAAGTTTGTCCCACTCAAATCTGTTAGGGAGAGTAAAGTTTAAAATTTTAATTTAAGCAGAATTCCAATACGACTACAACATTACTATTTCAAGTCATAAACGGGTAGTACAAACAAGTCCATAGCTGTAGTGTCCAATGCCTTATTTTCCTTCCTAAGTGGTTTGTAGATTCTGTTTAACTACATGAGTAGTAACATAATGACCAGCCTCAGCATGGTTTAGATGTAAGCCATAGATGTAAGAGTAATAGTAGATTGCAATTCAACATGTTGCAGAACATTTTTTCTTTTGTGAAACTTTTGTGTGTGAATTTTAGTATTTGGGCACTCAAAGCTACTGGTATCTGAGTATTAGCACTTACAAGCCATCACATGCTTTTAGAATTAGAATATAGGAATGCTGCAAAAGCAGAATAAAGCCTGAAGTTTCAGCATAGGAGCCTGTTTCTGGCCTGGCTATGGCCTCACACACTGCAATGTGACACTATATGGCATGGATGAGGAACCTGTTGCCCTCCAGATGTTGTTCAACTATCCCTGACCATTGGCCATGTTGGTTGAGGCTCATGCAACTTGGAATGCAACATCTGAAGGACCACAGGCTTTCTGCCACTGCCATCTGGTGAACACAAGTGCATCTTTCAAGGCTTTATAGTCCAAGCCATTCTTCACAGCACATTGAAAACATTTTGCAAACCTGGAAAACATCACCATAGACAGGACACAGAAAGAACTAAAACAGAGTCTCATTCAGTTATGAGGTTTGTCACAAACTGGAAGTATGAAAAATTGTCTCAAAAATTAGACAAAAGTGTTACCAAATGGAAGTTTTGGCATGGTGGCTAAATAAATTGCTTTTAAAGGCTCACTTTTAAATTTATTTTTAAGGTGCTTCTTAAATATATTTTTAATTATTTCCTTGAACAACCACTCGGTTAATATTAATGTTTTCCCTAGAGATCTCTGAACTGAGTAAGTGCCTTTCTTAGGTACATTTGAGTTAAAATGAGATTTTTCTATGTAAAATAATTAAAATAATTATTTCTCATATACAAATATGTACACCTCTACCTACCAAACATAGGTATTTCTTTTGCACTAGATGAAAATAAACTACTCGTGTCTTCTTATTAACTATCAATCATGGACATTTATTTCTGCTTGCTTTTTTGGCGGGGGGGGGGGGGTGCCAAGGCAGAGTGAAGCAGAAACACAAGTAATATGACAACTGTCCAGTGCCCCAATTCCAATATTTCCTTAATTAGTGATTATTGTCATGGCTGAATGTCATTCCCTCTAAAGGTAAAACAGAATGCATGCAAAGGGTATACAGTACAATGAAGAGATGCAAAAGCAAAATAAAATAGTGTCAATAAAAGTAGCTGTAATTAACATGATGTAGTGGTCAGATATACACCACTGTTTTAGAAATATATGTATCAGATGGTGGCGTACCAATGAGTGTTTCTCCAGTTTGCAAATGTGTGTCCAGTCCCAAAGAGTTTGGCAACCCTACCCTTAGGATAACTTAATGGAGTACCATAAAAATACTGAAGCACCATCAAATGTGCACATAACCTACATAACTCATAGCTGCCTATAGCATGATAGGCTTAGTTTTTTATATCAGAATGTTTGGACAAGCATTTGGCTTCCAGTTACTAGCATGTTTGCTACTGCAGTATTTAGAACAAATGACATCTTTTTAGCCTTACCAGTTTTCTTACTATTCATAGACTGGTAGTGTTTTAGATCACAATTATGAAAGGGATTTACTTTTGCCTGAGCAATTGTACCAATTTTTTCAGTAAGAATCAGGTTTCAATTTAATGTAACAAACCTTTGTCCATACTAAGCAGATTCTGAATAGCCATGTTTGAGGGGAAAGCCTTTTTATTTTCTTGTCTTACACAGAACTTTTGAGTTCTATGAGACGTCTCATTCTATATCCCAATAACACTTTGGAATCAGTTCCATTGACATATTGGCTTCCAACATATGCCTTGGCAGACAGTAAGCTTACGTTCTGTTTATTTGCTCAGCACTTACTAAATAAGATCTGGAGAAAGGAAACTGATCCTAAACCTCCACTGCCTTGCAGCTATATGAAAAAGGCTCCAGGACTAAAACCTGAGGAAAAATCTGTACCTGCTGCCTTGCAAAACATCTATGGGAAAAGAAAAATCTAAGGAGTAAATCCTACACAAATCCAGAGTAGAGTCCTCATAAGATGTCTTGTACACCTCCTGGCAACTCCTGCAATCAAGCTGGTCCAAATGCATTGCTCTGCTTTCCTTTGGACAGTTTTCTTATGACTAGCTCTAAAGGAAGGGAATGCTATGCTGGGGGGGGGGGAAACATGCTGCTCCACTGGAGTTACAGATGGAGCAATAGGATGAGGGGTCGCCATATTTCTTGCTTAGTAAGGAGGTGGAATTGAGAGAACTTTATGCTAGTGAGGACCACATTGCACATGCTGGTGCACCTCCTTCCTTTATAATGCAACCTCTCTGTTCCTTCTTTGCATAATGACCCACCCATAAGAAGAAGCAGGAGTCAGTGGCTCACACTTTTTAACAACTTTGACTGCAGCAGAACCATAATGTTCAGGGGTCCACAACTTATTGGTGGTTGACTAACAAAGCTGCAGGATGGGTCTTGTCTGTGATATCACACTAACTTCCCAGGCAGTTGGGAATACAGTGGTACCTCAGGTTAAGAATTTAATTCGTTCTGGAGGTCTATTCTTAACCTGAACTGTTCTTAACCTGAGGTACCACTTTAGCTAATGCGGCCTCCCGCTGCTGCGCAATTTCTGTTCTCATCCTGAAGCAAAGTTCTTAACCTGAGGTACTATTTCTGGGTTAGTAGAGTCCGTAACCTGAAGCACCTGTAACCTGAAGTGTCTGTAACCCGAGGTACAACTGTACCTCTAGCTTTGCATAACTGCAGGCACAAATCCCCCTCACACCAACTGAGGAAGTGAAGACTCAGCAAATAGTGAGAAGCCTTGCTGCTTTCCAAAGCGCTCCAAAACACAGCCAGTAGCCTTCTCCAGGCTCCAGACAAGTGAACTGTAAGTGGTGACTACAGGTTCTGCTCCCTGCCATCAACATTATCTGCTCTATAACAGCATCAAGCAAAATGTGATGCTTCCTCCTCCACAAAACAAGTGCAGAAGAGTGGCAACAGATTTAAGTCCATCCTGCTCTGCTGCCTTGTACTTTGCACTTGTTTTATTTATTTATTTATTTATATATATATATTATTGTGGGTTTTATAAACAAGAATAATGTAATACAAATAAGTATACCAAGTTTTCTCCTCTCTCTTAAGAGGATAAGGCTATCAATGGCTAGATCCTACCTCCAGTATTGGAGGCTGTATGCCTCTGAATACCTGTTGCTGAGGAGCACACGTGGAGAGAGTGCCAAGGGTAAAACCCTGGTTATGTTTAGACCGAGGTGCACATTCCCTAATGAGGCCTCCTGCCGCCATTTGGCTTCCATTCCTAGACCGAGGTAAAGTTCGCTAACCGAAACACTACTTCCGGTTTGTATACCGAATAGTTCATAAACAGGGCTGTTCTTAAACCAAGGTACCACTGTTGTACAGAATTTTAAGTTGGAAGGGACCCAAAGGATCATCTAGTCCAACCCCCTGCAATACAGGAATCATAGTACACATAAACTTCACTAGTGATCCACAACAGCCCCTGCCCGTCAACTATGTGAAATTTTAAGGTATATGTGTAGATATTGGTTGGCTTGATTTAACTTAAGTTTCTGTACTAGTATTCTTGACTTCTGAAACCTGCCATGGTCTTAGATTTCAGGCCAACTGGTAACACACTGCAAACAAGGGGGAGATGGATGTAATGTGTTTATTAAGAGGTTTGCATGCTGCCGATTCTGTCCTAGCTTTGGGGTGTTCCATATACAAAAGGGACACACTTGAAATGCTCATATGCATGGGTAGGTGCTTACATTTTTCATTTATGCCTCTTTATGAGGGGCACACACCTGCTCCTGTAGACTTCCATAAAACAGGAAAGAAGTTGTATTTGTTTCCAGTACTATTATATCCAAGTTGTAGGTGAAACCTCAGATGGCTGGGGTATAAATAATAAAATTTATTATTATTACTACAACAGGTACTGTTTTTAAAAATCTGTTTTTAACATACCAGGTTTAGAGAATCTCCTAAAATGTATAGGTCTTAAAGGAAGTTTCATAACCTCAACTATATTACAGGTACTTGTTTCTAGACTACATGTTGATCAGATTGGATATTAACTTGTTTTAGGATTAAATGTTTCAATGCAATAGCCAAAACTACAAAAAATTGTTTCACCAATGTTGGGCCAAAACGTATTTGAGTACCACTGACAAACAAGATTGGCAACCACAATGTAGATAATTTGCCATAGGAGTCCAGGTGTGTTTTGAATTCTCAAATAGCTCAGTTTATAGAAGTGTGAGCTATCCAGAAGACTTGATTTGAACAGGGCTCCCCTTGCCCATCACTTTTCTCTGTCTTGTTTCAGCAAGTTAACCTTGTCAGTCATTAATTCCCACTCTGGTTCCTATGCTTAACAAGCCCAATGCTTCAAAGTTCTACTAAAAACTAGTCAAGGGAGAACCCTTTCACACACAAAGCAAGGAAGATGCAAGCACATGTACATTTCAGGCTGTGCAGGGCTCAGCCCTTCCCCCCACTACTCTGTTGGCTGAGCTGGCGCTTCCTCCACATTCCTGAAATGCCCACTGGATGACAGGCCCAGGCCCAGCCCTTAAAATGATACTGCAATCTCATTGGCCTGAGCTTGTCAATGGGGAAGGAGAGGCCACCACATCTGGGGCGCGAGCCAGAAGCCTCACGTGTGATCTCGGTTTCAGCCACATTTTTCAAAAGATAGGAGGGGCCTCTCCCCGCCCCAGTGCCCAAATAGGATAAAAGCCAATCGCGCAAATAAGAGCCGCCCCGGCCACTGCTCTCCTCGCCGGAACGTCCCTATGTGGCCCAGAACACTAGACCTGCCCCAGTCAGAAGCTGAACACAAGACGGTGCGAGGGCTAACGTTCCGCAGCATTTAGTAAGGCCCGCTAAAAGCGTCATTTCACAGGTAGCTGACAGACTCGATTAACTCTTCCACAAAGCCAAGTTCTGGGGCTGACAGAGACAACCAAGCGCCCGCTCTGTCAGAATTTGGTCCGAGATTATCGAGGCCAGGCTGGAACCACGGCGCCAATGGAGACGACACAGGCACGCAAGGCTGCTCGCTCGCTCGCCCTCCCGCCGGGGCGAGACCGGGGTAACGGCGGCCGCCGGTGCAGCGTTCGGAGGCGGAGGCGTTAGACACGTGTCCCGCCGTCACGTTACTCTCCCATGAGGAGCTTGCGTGCTCTCAGCCGCGGGCAGTGCCCAGTTCGCACACGAAATACGTTTCAGACGTAGACGCCGCTTATACACGGGCGAGCAGGTTTGCCGGTGGCCCCGCGCGCGGCTAAGGTTTCATGCGCCTCCCACTCTTCCCCGAAGGCCCAGCCAACCGCCGCCCGCCCCGACCATTACTAGGGCGGCCGGCAACGACTACACGCGGCGATGGCATCGCTCCGCGCTACCTCAGAGCAGGGGCGGGGGGAAGAGGAACCACGCGGACTGAGCTGAAGTCGGAAGCTCTCCCGAAGGCACCTTTCTAGCAAGGTCGTTTAAAAGGACCGGCGCGGAAGGTCACATTCCGCCCGTGCAAGGTCACCCCGGCTCTTCCCACCACCAAGTTCCTCCACTCGGCCAACTTTTTCCTAGGGCTGCGCGGCCTGCTTGGAACTCGGACGCAGGCCTGCCCGCCAACGGCCGTGCATGGAAGCCAGGCCCGCGCGCGTGCCGAGGAGGGACGTTGGTGGCGGTTGGCGGTTGTTCGTTCTCGTGCCCCCCCCCCTCCGCCCGTCAACGCCCAGAGAAGCCGGCGAAACTCAGCGCGTCACTTCAATGTCCGCCGTATCCCTCCCTCTCCGTCGGGCCAGCCCCGCACTGTCCCTCCTTCCCGTCACACGCTCATCCACACATCGAGCTGCGCTCTGAATGGAGCAGCCGCCATGCCCTTCCCCTTTGCTGGCCCATCAGCCTCGTTCACTTCCCGCCCAGCGGAGCCGGCATCGCGGCAGTCCTCTTGCCAGTGCATGTGCGCCACCAGTCGGGCATGTTCGCTCCCCCCTCCCCTCTCGCCACTAACCCATCCATGTTGCTTCTCTCCCGCGCCCGGCCGCCCTCCAGCAGAGCGGACCTTCCTCTTTTTCGCCACCACTCCGATCGGCCCCTCTGGCTCCCTCCCTTCTCCCCTCGCGAGCAACTAACCTGGGGATGGTGCGGAGATCGCCGGACCCATTGGTTTGGTGCGGCTCCTGCGGCGAGGGCTGTTGCCAGGCGAACCACACCTCCAGTAGCTTCTCAGTCCCTTCGAAGAAGTGTGCACCGTTCTCCTCCATCATGGTGAGACAACTCCGCAAAAACCAACAACCACAGAAATTAAAACGACAGACACCCCCGACCAAACTGCTGCTGCTGCTGCTGCCGCCGCCGCCCTCCTCACCTACACACCGGCCAAGGCTGGTACTGCTGCTGTTCCGGGCCGCGGCGCCTTCACCGGGTCTCAGCCCGTCCCAAACAGGTTTCACCTTTGACGGGGTAGTAATCTTATATTAGGCTATAAGAGAAATATATATATAGATATATATACCAGAGAGCGGTTGCGGGAAAGGTGGCGGGTTGTTACACAGTCCTTTGGGGTAGGGGAAGGAGGGAGATGGAAGGAGAGAAGTGCGGAGTAGGCAGGCGTGCAGGCGATGCGGTTCGGTTCCTTGTAGTCCGTGTGTTCCCCTGTTACAGAGAAAAGCACAGAGCGAGCGCTAGCTAATGTCGCCGGCCATACTGTGGAAGCGAAGAGGAATGAAGCACGCAGCAGCTTTTATATGCACACAGGTATTCGAGTCCCTTCCTCCGCAGCGCCGCCATTGGGTCTTTGCTGGTTAGTCCCGCCCATCTCCTTCACGGATAGGACGCTCCAAGATGTCTGTCAGGCGACACGGGCTCGCCCCGTGCTACTGACGGTTCCAGCCTGTGCGCCCGAAGGCGAAGCGGACGGAGGCAACGTCCCCGGCTGGCACTCGCGGGAGCCAGTGGGCGAAAGAGGGAGAGAATAGCTGCAGAAAGAATACAAAGAAACCGCACACAGCTGCGTAGCAACAGAAAATATGTTTGTGGTTAGAAGAGGGGGGTTGGGGTTCTGTTCAGGAGAGAAGGTATAAAGGTACTGGAAAGCTGACATTTGTTTTAGTGAGCATTTTGGACTACACTTAAATCATGAGTGCCTGGGGCATGTTGCTGGGACCTTCTGAAATATGGCTCTTTCAGTACAAGCTAAAGGTGGAAAACAGCAATGTGTGACAGACTCAGTATATTTGTGACAAATGGAAAGTATAGGGTGTTGCCTAATATATAGAACCTTGTGTATAAAATATACTATTGACCTCTCTGGGAATTATCTCTGAGTAAACATGCATAGGACTGGACTGCACCTGTAACTCAGGAACAGGAAAGCTATAGGAAACCCCCTTGTTCACTGAAGCAGCTGTTCAATGATTTTGTCCTCTGCAAGCAGATTAACCAGCCATTTACAATGATGTATTTCTACCAAACCCACTGGGATTCCACCAACAGTAAGCAAATCTTCCCCAGTTTAATAGTATATAAGGGCATTACTGCACAGTCAGTCAAAGCATAATTCAACATAATTCAATGCACTCTGATCATGCTTCCATTTAGGTATATCCTACTGTGTTCAATGTGCATACTCCCTAGTAAGTATGTTTAAGATTGCAGTTTTATGTTTAACTTCAGGTTCTTTTCAATGCACAATAATCCATGAATCTGCACACAACTTGGAAGAGCGTAGTTATGCTGTGTGACAGTGGTCCTTAAACTTTTTTGGGTTACAGACTCACTTGAGAATCTGATGAAAGCTACAGACCCACTTCCCAGGAAAAATGCAAATATGCGCAATTTTTTTGCATACAGTTGATTTTATTGCGTGGGTGTGTTTTGCATCCATAGGCCCTAGGGCAAGAGGGAGAACTTACAGTTTCACATATAGGGAATCTACTGAGAGCTGATGGACAAGCTTCAGTGACATATAGTTACAATCTTATATTAATCCAGGCATGGCCAAACGTGGCCCTCCAACTGTTTGGGACTACAATTCCCATCATCCCTGACCACTAGTCCTGTTAGCTAGGGAAGAGGGGAGTTGTCCCAAAACAGCTGGAGGGCCAAGTTTGGCCATGCCTGTATTAACCTATTTGGCAGTAAACTTCACAGTAGGGCTTATGAGTAAGCAAGTACTGTATAGAATTATGCAGTGTATTGATAAATAAAAGGGGGGAGGTAGTTGGTTGAGAATTCTTGCATTGGGATTTTCCACAGGGCTGCCTCAAGACAGTTTCCTGCCTGAGGCAAAGGACAAGATGATGTCTCCACCATTCCATGTACAGAAGCTAATTGGACCAGTAATGGAATAGTGTCTTCCACTGCACCTGAGAGTACCAGGCTAGTTAGGGGAGTATGGCACACAGAGCTCTGCCTTTAACAGAAGAGTACAGCTGTGGGATTCAGGAGTAGAAGCTAGAGGACTACCATTGCTGCCCCACAACATATTGCAACATGAGGCAGTTAACCTCATTCTGTCTAATGGTAGGGCTATCCCTGGGCATCCAAAATATATTTATTTTAAAATAATAACAAATGAAAGTTTATGAAAGTTCCCGAAAGTGTGGAAAGGGGAAGATAAGCATTCTGCTGCTAATTTCATCACAGGAAATACCCAATAGCCGCCACTGCATCCCACACAGTAATCACAATGGCAATTAATCCAATTAATCCACTGCCTTGAGCTATTGTATTTCCGCAAATGAGACTGTGTGAATTAATTTATCTAAAATTAAGCTACTTCTACATCTGAACAGTGTATGTGTAAGGGGCAGGCAAACAACACAAGCTTATAGGGAGGCTTTTGCATCTGAGAAAATATATTTTAATTCAGGGGAAATTGTGACAGTGCACACAAGATTTCCCTGGGAAAAGCGTGAACAAATGGTTACTTCTGATCTGAAAGCAGAAGACAGCAGAATTGTGGGTCATAATACAGTATTTGTTTTCTAAATTAAGATTGCTATCCTATGATGAATTAGTGGAGGATAAAAGTACCTCAGGAAAAGCTTAACATGTTTTGTATGTGAGAGGGAAAAACAAAAAAAGTAAAAAGATGTGTTGAGGTTAGAAGTGAAAATGTATCAATGGGAATTAAAAGTAGACGTGTGTACAAGAAACCTACTGAAACTCTTATTAATTTTACTCAGTAAGGCTCTGATTTCATACCTCAATGTTAATGCCTACTTCAGATCTAATGGAAGACCATGGTTCGTTCATCACTGTGTGAGTAAGCTATGACAAACACTGGGCTTTAGCATTTCCCCTCCTCTGCTTCCCTCTTTTGTAGGCAGGGGGAGATGAAGATGGGGTCACACAGTGTAATTTGCCCCAGGTGCTGCACTTCCCCCAGGGACAGCCCTGTGTTCATATGGGTGGTGGGGAAACTGGTGGCTGAATTAGTTTCCCAAAGAGATTATACAGTATTTCGAGATCATTCCTCTGTAGTTGTGTGCCCAACCATCATGTAGGCTGGTATTAATATCATGCTTTGATTAAAGGTAAAGGTAAAGGTACCCCTGCCCGTACGGGCCAGTCTTGACAGACTCTGGGGTTGTGCGCCCATCTCACTTAAGAGGCCAGGGGCCAGCGCTGTCCGGAGACACTTCCGGGTCACGTGGCCAGCATGACATCGCTGCTCTGGCCAGAGCCAGAGCCAGAGCCGCACACGGAAACGCCGTTTACCTTCCCGCTGGTAAGCGGTCCCTATTTATCTACTTGCACCCGGAGGTGCTTTCGAACTGCTAGGTTGGCAGGCGCTGGGACCGAGCAGCAGGAGCGCACCCCGCCGCAGGGATTCGAACCGCCGACCTTTCGATCGGCAAGCCCTAGGCGCTGAGGCTTTAACCCACAGCGCCACCTGCGTCCCATGCTTTGATTATATCCAAGTAAAAGCTTCAGGAGCATTGGTCCTGAGATCTGCAAAAGATCAAAAACTTGAACAACTTGCATTTCATAGCTTCACCCTTGGTAAATATTGTTAAGCAATACAGTACAACAGTGCCCTTCCCTGTAATGTTTTTACATTCAACGCTGGATTTTACAATAACAGGTAGGCCAGTAGAAAGCCAGCAAGGGACTAGCCAGTTTATTGTACAGAATATCACACAATTTCTGCTTGGTTTTAAAGGAAAGTGTTGATATAGTGGGCCTAGTTGAAACCAGATGGAGAGAACCAGTGCAGTGGGAGAACTAGTGCAAAACAGCTATCTCTTGATGTAAACTACGGGAAGGTCAGTAGGAGGGTGTACTGGAGGTGGTGTTGCTCTGCATGCCAAAGGACACAGGGTCCAGCAAGCAAAAACTTATAAAAGGGGTAGACTCCTCCACAAAATTGCTGTGGATGGCAATACCAAGGCATCAATATAAATTTAGTACTGAGTTCATGCTATCACTGGGACGCGGGTGGCGCTTGGGACGCAGGTGGCGCTGTGAGTTAAATCACAGAGCCTAGGACTTGCCGATCAGAAGGTTGGCGGTTCGAATCCCCGCAATGGGGTGAGCTCCTGCTGCTTGGTCCCTGCTCCTGCCCACCTAGCAGTTCGAAAGCACATCAAAGTGCAAGTAGATAAATAGGTACCGCTCCGGCAGGAAGGTAAACGGCGTTTCCGTGTGCTGCTCTGGTTTGCCAGAAGCGGCTTAGTCATGCTGGCCACATGACCCGGAAGCTGTACTCCGGCTCCCTCGGCCAATAAAGCACCGCAACCCCAGAGTCGGCCACGACTGGACCTAATGGTCAGGGGTCCCTTTACCTTTTACATGCTATCACCCCCTGACCAAAATGCTCAGTGTGATCTTGAGACGGAGACAGAAACCAAGGAGGCATCCAAAGGAGGAAATGTAATGGGTGACTTCAATTGGGTAAATGAATGCTCCAATCACGATAGAAAATAAGCCTTCCTTTATAAAATGTAAGTCTTATCCAAATGAGGAGAACAAAAAGGTACAGAAACTTCGGCAAAATAAATGCAAGCACACAACAAGACAACATTTCATATTGCAAATGTTTTTAAAGACCAACAATAATACATTTAATAACATATTAGAACCAGCAGACTAGCTGGAGAGATGTTTGGTCCTTTGGATGACAAATGAGTCAAAGGTGTACTAAAGGAGGAAAAGGAGATTGCAGAGAAGCTGTAGTGCTGATCCCTGCACCTGAACTGAGTCTGAAGAGGCAAATGGTGGTGACAAGAATTGATGTTCTAGGCCTTGATGACAAACTAAAAATGAAGACATCACATCCAGGAGGTAGCATCTACTTGAGAGCCCTTTAAAAACTTGAATTTAAATAACTGATCTTCTAACAAAAAAAAGTAACATATGTGAGATCAGCCAAATACCTGAGGACCAGAAAGTGGTCAATATATAATCAACTTTTAAAAAGGGATCCAGAAAATATATAGGAAATTGGTTTTCAAGTAACCAACCTGTAATGAAAACTATTGTTAAAATTAGAATTACCAAGCATAAAATACCAAATTTGGCTGAAGCAAAATCGGTATGGCTCCTGCAAATTTAAGTTATATATAACTAACCTTTTAGAGTTCAGAGTGTCCATATGCATATGACTAGGGGTGATCAACAATAACATAAACATGGCCATTTATCAAAAAGCTTTTGATAAAGTCCCTTAAGAAAGGGACTGAAAATAAAACTGCCAATCATAATGGTGTTATATAAATTGATGGTGAGACCAGATTATAGTACGAACATTTCTGGTTGTCATACATAAAAAATACTATCTTAGAGCTGGAAAAGGTGTTGGAAAAGGCAACCAAAATTATAGAAAGGTAGGACCAATTCCCATATAAGGAAAGGTTACAACATTTGGGGCTTTTTAGGTTAGAAACAGTGCATAAAATTATGCATGGTGTGGATAAAGTGGATAGAGAGGCTTTCTCCCCTTCCCATAATATTAGAACCCAAAGTCATCTACACAGCACATAAACTATTGAATTTTATCCCACAAGATTTAACATTGGCCACCAACTTGCACAAACATAAAAAGAATAAGACAAACTATTGTAGGATAAGGCTATCAAGGCTGCCAGTCATTATAGTTGTATGCTGCCTCTAATATTGGAGGTGATATGTGACTGAATACCAGTTGCTGGGAAACACAAATGTGGAAAATGCTATTGTGCTTGTATTGTGTTTGTGGGCTTCCCATAGGCATCTGCTTGGCTAATGTGAGAACAGTGTGGTAAACTATTTATTTATGGTTTGATCTAGCAGGGCTCCACTTGTTATTAGAGGTTCCACAATGTTCTTTCTTATCCTTCACCCTATTTAACACCTTAATGAAGCTACTGTGGGAGGTTATATGGACATTTCATATGCAGAATAATCAGTATGTTGATGACACCCAACCCTGTCTCTCATTTTCAGCTGAACCAAGGGAGGTAGTTGAAACAGTGAACTGTTCATTGTTGTGAAGGACTGGATGCTGTACAAGAAGCTGAAACTTAATTCACAGAGTACAGAAGTAGCATTGGTAGGTGGACTAACATGACTAAAATCCCCTCAATTCCTTCGTCCAAGTTATTTATAAAGGCATTGAACAACAATGGACCCAGGACAGAACCCCGCTTGTCACTTTTTACCAGAATGAGAAGAAACCATTAATGAGTACTTTTTTTTTTTAATACATATTTATTAAGGTTTTTTGAATACAGATGCATAAATAATAATCGACATTACTTATATCATAGCATAATTTCATCACTTCTTTGGACTCCCTCACATCTCCCGCTCACACTTACATCGTTACAAAAAAAATTTTCCAAGCAAATTACCCACTTGTTTGCAATATTATCTCCGCTCATTTTAAATAAAATCTAGCAATTCTCCAAAAAAAATATATTTTCCTTATTCTCACTTATCGTCGAAATCAGATCTAATTCAATGGTAGGCAGTTATTTATGATCTAGCATCCTTCTTAACATTCAACCAAATTACAATATTTCTGTAAATAAATCTTGAATTTCCTCCAGTCCTCCTCAAACCTCTCTTCTCCCAGGTCTCGGATTCTACCAGTCATTTCGGCCAGTTGCATATAGTCCATCAGCTGCATCTGCCAGTCTTCCAGTGTGGGTAGATCTTGAGTTTTCCAATTCTTAGCGATGAGTATCCTTGCTGCCGTTGTTGCATACATAAAAAATGTTCGGTCCTTCTTTAACACCTTCTGGCCGACAATACCCAGAAGGAAGGCCTCTGGTTTCTTAGTAAAGGTATACTTAAATACCTTCTTCAGCTCATTATATATCATTTCCCAGAAGGCCTTCACTTTAGGGCAGGTCCACCAGAGGTGAAAGAATGTTCCTTCATGTTCTTTACATTTCCAGCATTTATTATCAGACAAATGGTATATTTTGGAAAGTTTAACTGGGGTCATGTACCATCTATATATCATTTTCATTACATTTTCCTTCAGAGCATTAAATGCAGTGAAGTTCAGCCCAGTGGTCCACAACCTTTCCCAGTCCTCAAACATAATATTATACCCAATGTCCTGAGCCCACTTTATCATCACCGATTTAACCATTTCATCTTGTGTATTCCATTTTAACAGCAAGCTATACATTCTTGATAATACCTTAGTCTTTGGTTCTAACAATTCTGTTTCCAACTTCGATTTCTCCACCTGGAACCCTACCTTTTTATCATTTTTGAAAACTTCTTTAATCTGAGCGTAGTGTAACCAGTCTCGCACTTTATCCTTCATTTTCTCCAAACTCTGCAATTTCCAATTGTCTCCATCTTTTTCTAATATTTCCCAATATTTTGGCCATTTGGCCTCCATATTGGGTCTTTTTCGGGCCTTAGCTTCCAGAGGTGAAAGCCACCTTGGAGTTTTGTTTTCCAATAAGTCTTTGTATTTTGTCCAGACATTGAATACTGCTTTCCTGACAATATGATTCTTAAAAACCTTATTGATCTTAACCTTGTCATACCATAAATATGCATGCCAACCAAAAGCGTTGTTAAAACCTTCCAGGTCCAGTACATCAGTGTCTTTGAGAAGTAGCCAGTCTTTTAGCCAGCAGAAAGCTGCGGCTTCATAGTACAACTTTAAGTCTGGCAGGGCAAAGCCCCCTCTTTCTTTCGCGTCAGTTAGTATCTTAAACTTAATTCTGGGCTTTTTGCCCTGCCAGACAAATCTAGCTATATCTCTCTGCCACTTCCGGAAGCACTCCGTCTTGTCCACAATCTGCAATGTTTGAAACAAAAACAACATTCTTGGCAATACATTCATCTTAACAGCAGCAATTCGGCCTAACAAGGAAAGCTTCAATTTTGTCCAACTATCCAAGTCTCTCTTGATTTCAGACCAGCATTTTTCATAATTATCCTTAAATAGACTCAAATTCTTTGCAGTTATATTTACCCCTAGGTACTTTACTTTTTTAACCACAGTTAATTCTGTTTCTCTCTGAAACCGTTCTGACTCTGTATCTGTCAAGTTTTTTCCCAGCACCTTAGTTTTCTGTTTATTTAGTTTAAATCCCGCCACCCGACCAAAATCTTGAAGCAATTGTAATACTCTTATTGTACTAGATTCTGGCTCCTGCAGGGTCAGAACCAGGTCATCTGCAAAAGCTTTAAGTTTATATTGTTTCGCTCCGACCTGGATCCCTTCCACCAGCCGGTCCCCTCTAATCATATTCAAGAGCACCTCCAGAACCGTTATGAATAACAAAGGGGAGATCGGGCAGCCTTGTCGTGTTCCTTTTTCAATTTTAAACTCTTCTGCTACCACATTATTTACTATCAATTTAGCCTTTTGTTCCGAATATATTGCTTCAATCCCATTCTCAAAACCCCGACCCACTCCCATTTCTTTTAAATTTCCCTTCATAAATTTCCAAGAGATATTGTCAAAGGCTTTCTCCGCATCTATGAAAATTAGCACTGCTTTTGTATTTATATCTGTTTGCAAAAGTTCCAAAATGTCAATAATGTTCCTTGTATTAGCAAACATATGTCTACCTGGGAGAAAGCCTGCCTGGTCTTTATGAATTACTTCATTTAAAACTTTTTTAAGTCTACTTGCCAGGACATCTGCAAATATTTTGTAATCCACATTTAACAGGGAGATGGGACGGTAGTTCTTGAGTTGTGTCTTTTCAGAATCCGATTTAGGTATCAATGTGATAAATGCTTCCTTCCACGAATCCGGCGCCCTCCTCCCCTCCATAATTTCATTGCTAACCTCCATCAGTGGTTGTATCAAGTAGTCTTTTAGTGTCTTATAATACTTGGAGGTTAGCCCATCTGGCCCTGGAGATTTGCCCAATTTCATGTTCTGAATGGCATTTTCAATCTCTTGGCGTGTTATTTTACTGTTCAGGAGTGATCTATTTTCTTGTGACAGCTTTTTAAGTCCATTTTTCTCCAAAAATTGTTTAATCTCAGCCTCATCCTGCGGCCCTTGAGTATATAATTTTTTGAAATATTTCTGGAAACACTTTCTAATCTCCTTGGGGTTCTGAATGTTTCTTCCTTCAATTTCCAAATTTGTAACTGTATTTAATTTTTGTCTCTTCTTCAACTGCCAAGCTAGCAGTTTCCCACATTTATTTGCCGATTCAAAAGTTTTTTGTTTCATTAATTTAATCTTCCACTCTATTTCCTGGTTTATCAGTTTAGAATATTGTGCTTGATGGAGTTTGATTTCTCTCAAGATCGGCTGTGACTTCGGGTTTGATCTTAACTTCTTCTCTAATTCTTTTATTTTCTCCAAAATCTTTTCTGTCGTTTTGTATCCTCTTCCTTACAGCATTCTGTTGTATCAAGAAACCCCTCATCACAGCTTTACTTGCATCCCAAATAGTTCTTTTTTTCACCGTAGTGTTCATATTTATCTCAAAGTAATCCTTCAATGCTTTCTGGGCCTTCTTAATAATCTCCTGATCTCTGAGCAAATTGTCATTCATCTTCCATCTAAAGGAGCCGGTTGGTAATAGTATCATGTCCATTTTCAGTGTGTTATGGTCGGAGCAGGTCTTTGGGCAGATTTCCACCTTTCTGACCTTGGGTGCCAGACCTCTAGTTATCCATATTTGGTCGATTCTTGTCCATGAGTACTCATGTCCATGAGTACTTTTGGGTTCGGTCAGTCAGCCAGTTACTTCATTCAAGCCACATTTTACCAGCTTCCTCACAAGAATATCACGGTGTGTGCGTGTATTTGTAGTTGTCCAAAGCCTTACTGAAATCAACATACACTGTGTCCACAGCATTCCCCTGATCCACCAAGATTGTAACTCCATTTAAAGAGAAAGAAATGAGATTTGCCTGGCATGACTTGTTTTTAAGGTATAAATGATATGAAAGGGAAAACACAGTTTTTGTGATATGTTAGTCTGCACAACTGTAAGTTCACATTATCTGAAGAAAAGACCTTGCAGAGCAAGCGCAGACCTGCATGTAAAGTAAACTGTATGAGTCATTTAACAATGCCTTTTGAATGCTGATAGTTACCTGAAATACATTAGGAAGAGGTGAAGGCAAACCAATAGGTGCCAAATCAATTTTATCTTTGTAAGCAGTGTTCCTCTACGTCAAGTTTCGAAGTCTCTAGGCTTCATGTTCAAGAGACGTTAAACTCAACGCCAGCTTGAAAACTGCTCTACCCTATCTCCACCCCCTTCCGCGTCCTAAGGTAGTCCCTGGTCGGTGAGGCATATTGTACGTGTTGCCTGTGGGGCAGCGTCTTCCAGCTCTAGCGCCTGGGAACGTGCACCTGCTGCCTTTTCTTTTAATTATTAATTTGAGGGCAGAAGAGCTTTGCCGGTGCTCTGCCGCTCCTCCGTTCATAGAACATGAGACGCTCCAGGAAAACAGCGCTGCGCAATGTCAAGCGAGCGAGCCGGAGGAGGCGGGAGTGGGAGCCAGCGAGAGGCGCGTGAGCAGAGCCATTGTCAATATGCGAGCGAAGGGGGAAGGGCGAGAAACGCGAAGGCTTGGGAAGAGCTGCGGAGGGACGACGACGACGCGGAGATCGGCCGAAGCGGCAGCCTTTCTCCCCCAACTCTCAGATTTGAAGCTCCGCCTTTCAATTGATTGACAAAAAGGCCAGCGTTTCAGATTCGGCGTTTGGGCGGGCTCAATGGTGAAGGGCGAAAAGGCGGGACGAAGTCTAGCCAACGGTGACGAATGTAAGAGCGAAGGGCGGGGCTACAACCTGAATGACAGCTCAGGAGATAAACAAGCTCCAGCGCGAGACCCTCAATCGACCGACCTCGGCCGTACCCCGTTCCCCGCCCCGCCGCTTAAGAGTGCGACTGCGACTCATTGTTCTGCAGGCGGACAAACGAAGCAAAGAGAGACCCCGCCGTCTCCCTTCTAAGCAACCGTCTGACTCTCCCGCCACTGCCCGGCAACGTGAAGAGTCAGCAACTTCCCACCACCCGCTCAGCAATAACCGGGGAGCGGGTTGCAATGCGCAGGCGCACAGAGGCTTCAGTGCTGCAAGCGACGCCGGGAACTGTAGTCTCCGCTTCCTCAACCTTCCCCAGACGCCTTCGAGCTCGCGCTTCCTCCGATACTACCAAGCCCAGAATCCCTTGCGGCCCTAACTATTGGAAGCCCTAGTTGAAGCGGGTGGCGGCGGAGCGGACCCCCCCCCCAAAAAAAAACCCAAAACAAGGAAATGGTGCCCAGTGCGGTGGCTTCGTGCCCCTGACGCTCGCGCGGCCGCTGGTCCCGCCGCCTCATCCCGCCCTCCCTGCGGCCGCCCCTTCCATGGGTGAGAGACATGGACTACGAGTTCAAATCCAAGCTGGCGGCCGAGCGCGAGCGGGTGGAGGATCTGTTCGAGTACGAGGGGTGCAAAGTCGGCAGAGGCACCTACGGGCACGTCTTCAAAGCGCGGCGCAAGGACGGGTAAGAGGGAACCGAGCTCCTTCGAGAAGGGCGGGGGGGGGGTCGGGGAGAGCGGGGGGGAGCCGGCCGGGCGGGAGCCGAGGAAGCGCAGATTGCCAGGAGGCGCCGGCGAGGTCGGCTGAACTTTGAAGCCCCGCCGCTTTCCGCGATTGCTGTCACAGCGGCGACGGCGGGTTTTATTTCTCGAGCCCCAACCCCGCCCGCTAGAGGCGGCTGAGGGCGGGAACAAACTTTGTCCCGCGCTGGCGAAGCCCTCCTTCCGCTCCTCGTGCCTTTGGGGTGTGAAGGAGGCTCGGGGTCGAACGGGATCCAGGAAGAGACGGACCCGGGTTCGCCCCGCGCTCTCCCCTCGTTTGTTTTGTAGGGTCCAGCCCAAGCCGTGCTTTCTCTGTCTGAAGCAGGACTAAAACTATCCTCTCAAGTCTCAGCCGTTCAAAGCCTAGGATTTAAATGCTTGACCTGATTTGAGTAAGGAACAAAATTTCCCTCTTTCTCGGTCGGAGGCACTGGGAATGTTTGGAGCTTGAGATAGTATTCTGGTCACGGAGCTAAGAAAACGGTCTTTGTTGGATTAATAGGTCTTAATATCATAGTTTGATTTTAGCTGATCCACATTTGAGGGGGAGAGCCCCCCAAATTCATATTAGCTGCTCGGAATAAAAGGGTTTTTGCGGTTAGTGCACAAATTACTTGCTTGAGAAAAAATTCTTTTTACTACTTGTCCTACAAGTACATCTCATGTGACACAGGTATTACCTGTTTGGATAATAATAATCTGCACTGTCTTGTGTAGGCGTATATCTGAATAGAGAGGAGCCTGATGCTTTGTAGATGTTTTGACTAGATAGTTTTTGGAACTCCTCTGGATCGAAAAGTCTATTCAGTATTATTACGGTATTCTATATATGTGTATCTAGGATTGGTTAAATGTATGAAAACAAAGAGTAAAGTATACTCCCATCTTTAAATTTCTGATCTATATTTTTGTAATGCTATATATACAGGCTGATGATGTAAAATCCCTTGAGTACTGAAAGTGGTTTTATGTTTATATAGTGTCAATGGTTTCCACCATGAAAAAGAAATCAAGCCCTTTTGTAACTATTCTGCTTTGGCAAATCAGGTATTTTGATTACAGTATGTACAAAGGCTCAAAAATCTGGATGCACAAAACCCAGTTTCTGGTAAGTCTGCAGTCCTGTGTATTTACCCTTACTTGGAATACACTCCATGAAACAGTAGGGTTTGCTTCTGAGTAAATATGTACGGGATTGGACTGCTTGTCTCATTGAGTGTACAAATCCTTAATTCACAACACTTAGTAGCTCTCTTCTGCAGACATTCAATATTAATTTCATGCTAACTGGTAGAAATGATAGCAAAAATCACAGTAGGTAGAGACATTCCCATGTAATACATTGATAGATCAACATAGCTATGTGTGTGTTGTCTTTTCAACTTGGTAGTTTTCTTTTACAATACATGTGAATAAATGTATTGTAAGTGAACCAAGCCTGCAGTTTCAGTTATGTTATTGACAAAGTTAATCACAGTAGTCTTCCAACACAAGTCGTGAGATGAGAACCCTTCTATTTATTATGCAGTAGGGAAAAGGGAAACACAACTTTAGGATTAACAGCTTTTTCAGGAGGGAGAGGGAGAACCAATATTTGTTCCAATATCTCTACATTTTGTTCTGAAGCATGGGCAGATTTCAGAGGCATCAAAATACTAGGCCCAGAAAAAGCAATATTGAGACAAAAAATCACAAAAAAGTTTTACTGCTTTTCAGCAAATATTGTATTAATATATTGACTGTTATTTATTTTGCTATTTTTATATTCCACTTGTCCTTTTGAATGCTCAGAAGCCTCATGCATGTGGTTTTCAATAGTTTCACACCAGGTGTTGCTCAGGTCCACACACGCCAAAGATTCAAGCAAAATATATGATTAGACAACCTCCGTCCACCGACTTTGTTATCAAGAGATCAGGTGTGATCACAAATTTTGAGTTGTGCTTTCCTTCCCTCACTAACAATAAAAAAAAATTAAACTGACTGACAGTGCCATGGAATTAGATGAGACTTACTGTCCAATCCCAACTCAAGTGTAGTACTTATTCCTAAACATGTGGGGTTAGAATTGCAGCCTTAAACTGCGTTAGCATGATCTATTAAAACTTGTGTTTTTTTCTTTTACTTTGATGCAGCTGCAATAGCTGTGATACTTACAACTGGCCGGGCTGAAATTAACAGCATCTTCCTGCATCTCTTTGGAGTAAATAAACAAAAAGAACTTAAATTGTTTAAGATAATATTTTTCTTAAACATTTCCCATTATGGCCATTTATATGGAAGGAATTAGTAGCTCAACACACTTGTTTTCCTGGATTGTGTTTGGTCAACCAAATGAATAGCAGCACCAAACTACAGTACATATTTGTCCTATCACAGCTGCAGAAGTGCTGTTAGCCATGGTTACAGAGTTGAGTGTTACACATGACATTGACATAAGTCCAGTATGTCATGATTCTGCACGATGACAGAATTCTGCCTCCTGGAAATGTATCTGAATTTGAAATAAAGTGAGTTCCCTGTCCTTACTCCTGCAAAGATATTTAAAAGTATGTTGCAAGGCCTGATGAAACCTTATTTAGCCACCTGTCTGGCTTCTCAGTTGTCCAGCGGTGGGAGGTGCAATTTTTTAAAATAGATCTTTCTGCCTCTCAATGTCTAGGAGAATAGAATAAATGTGGCAGACCTGCATGATATTTCGTTTTGGCTCAATTTGCATAGTATCAACAGACTTTAACACTTGGCTTTTCTTGATGCACAATTCCTCTTTCAATGCAGGAGATACATTGTTCTAGCTTTATTAATGCACCTCCCTCTTTCAGCTTGGAGAGGCCAGCTTGGTGAGGCAATACCACAAATATACCCTCCTGATACTGGTTTCTCTTTCACTTGCTGGGTTAGTAGTGGGAGGTCAGGGTTGTGCAGGCATACTGGTGGAACCAATCCAGCACTTCCTCTGATGTGCTCACAGAGCCTTGACCTCACTGTTACTCTGCCCCTACAACACCTCTTGGTAAGCAGCAGCTATGCCCATGTTGGAAACATCTCTCTGCAGTACCACCTTACTGCACTAGCTGCTCTTATATACAGGCTTGTGAGAGCTGCTGCCGTCTTTTTGGAGGAAATGTGTGGTGGCCGCATTCAGGATACCTGTTCCAGTTTTAAAAGGGAAAGAGAAAGCTGCACTGCCTTTTGTAGGTGTGGAAAAAGCACCATGATGGCAGGGAAGGAGATACGAGAAGGGAGAGGGAAAAAGGGGAGCCAGTGGGTGAGGGTGGAGAGGTGGGAGGAAGATTTAATCCACTACTTGCAAGAGTGATAAGAGGCCTGCTCTGGTTCTGATTTTGTCATGTTTGGATTCATGTCGATTTCAGGGAAGTCCTAGGGAAAATTCCTTGAAGGTCATTGCTGGCTCTTAGTCAATATGCCAAACCAGTGCAGAAGGCTTATTAACTTTGCCGCTGCAGTTTTTCTGGAAGTTTATCATCTCACTTCTGTAATGGGTGTTTTTTCATGGAGCATCTGGTTGCCTATTGGCCAGGATAAATTGTTACAGTGTAACAGTATTGTTTGCAAGTCAGATGTTGTAGATTATTTTCAAGGCACTATTGCACAAAACATCCATATTGAGATATGTTTTAACAAATTTGAAATGTTGAGCTGTAATAGTCTGAAATTCATAGAGTCTCTTATGTTGTGTCTTATAATTAAATTGGTTATTGCTGCCATAAAGGATACAGTTTGGGAAAGAATAATGAATGCAAAAGATCTGATTAAACCTTTTTGCATTTATTTAAAACTTTCCATGTATAAAAATGCTTGCAAAATTTATTGCACCTTAAAACAGTTTTGTTGCCTGTATTGTAGTTTACCGGTACATTTATGATATAAATACAGTTATAAGCTGGTGGTTTGGGCTCTCGTGGGTGTAATGGTTGTATGTCCTTTGATTCAGTATTGGTGGAATAGGAGCAATGGAGCTGGCTACATACGTACTTGCCTTTGTTACATTTAACTTGTGTACCACAATTTCAAATTTTATTTTTACTTACAGTACTTAGACTTTTAACCCCACCCCCGAAAACTCAAGACAAGTAGAGAAACAAGTTATAAAAGTACTGTCAAAATAAACATGTTGCTGCCCATTCCAGTCTTCTATGCTACATCAAATGACTTTGCATCGTTAGTGTGTTCAGCTTTTGGGAAGGCACTTCCAGAATGTAGAAGTGACCACTAAAAGCTAGTGATAGGGTGAATTTAGGTCAGAAAGCCTTGCCCCATTATAGAGTGTTGAGATCCCTCTGAATTTGGGTATAGCTAGTAATGGGATTTGTCTTTGTTCTTGCTACTCAGCTCTGCCTCCAGTCCTCCTGCTTTTCCAAGCAAAGTCCTTGCAATTGAGAAGCTTTAGAATTCATTTCTAATTAAAGACAAGGCCTACAAGCAGACTTTCCCACTCTCTTAGGATCCCTCTTTGCTGCTGGTTCCTCACTCTGCTTTTCTTGCGATGTTTTGGGAGGGGGAGGGGATACAGGGGAACCTGAAGATAAGAGAAGCTCATTTCTCCTTGTTCCTTTATTCCTGAATGTTCTTGGGGGGGAGGAATGTGCACAAGGTTTCAGGAAAAGAAGAATGGATTTGGAATCAAGCAAAGGGGAGTTACCCAGTCACTACATAAAACTAGGGTGGCCAGATGAAAAAGAAGATAGGGTTCCTGTCATGGGCATAGCCAGGATTTATGTTGGAGGAGCAGGCTTTATGTTAGGGGGCCAGAACCTCAGTAAGTTATGTATTTTAACTGATTGATTTGGGAGAGCAGCTGCCCCCTGCCCCCCTTGGCTACAATCATAACTCCTGTGCCTTTAATAGTTGTATAGAAAAGGTAATTGAAATTCCTCTTCTACATCTAAGTTGCAGGAGTTCTGTCTTCTGTAAAAAAGGGGGGGCAATCTGGGTAACATGCTATGCTCTTGCTGTTTGAGGCTTCTCAGAGACCACAATGCGATATGCCTTAGTAAATGCATTCTTCCATATGAAATGTTTTTAGGTGTTGGTATTCATGTGTTCTTGGGTTGTACCTAGGGTTCTGTTCAGATAAAGATCCCATTACCGCCATACTTTGTCTAAAAATAAGTAGAAACAGGGGGGAGCAATCCTGCGAACATCTGGCAGGTCTTTCAGTTATTTTGGTTGGTTATTCATTCTTACCTGGGAGAAAGTGGAAATGAAAACAATGAGGCTTACTTCAGAGTAGATGCTATCAGATTGCCATGTTAATATATCATTACTAATTTATATAGTTTAAAAACTTATTTTCATGAGTCAGTTACTGGGATACCAACATTTCTGAAACAGCTTTAAACATTCTAAATATTAAGGAGGATATTCAGAGAGGGAAGAAACACTACATATGTGTTTATTTTTCTCTTAAGAATGGGGGAAGGAACAAATGGTTGTGGAATGCTACTTTTACAGTACAATCCTGTATGCATGTCTACTGGGGAGTAAGTTCCATTGAGTTGAAGAAACTCACTCCCAAGCAAGTGTGTATAGTATAAAAAGGTAAAGGACCCCTGACAGTTAAGTCCAGTCGCGAACGACTCTGGGGTTGCGGCGCTCATCTCGCTTTACTGGCTGAGGGAGCCGACGTTTGTCTGCAGACAGCTTTTCCAGGTCATGTGGCCAGCATGACTAAGCCACTTCTGGTGAAACCAGAGGAGCGCACGGAAATGCCGTTTACGTTCACCTTCCTGCCGGAGCGGTACCTATTTATCTACTTGCACTTTGACGTGCTTTCGAACTGCTAGGTTGGCAGGAGCTGGGACCGAGCAACGGGAGCTCACCCCGTCGCGGGGATTTGAACTGCCGACCTTCCGATTGGCAAGCCCGAGGCTCAGTGATTTAGATCACATCGCCACCTGCGTATAGTGGCCTTCAAATGAATGGAGTCTTTTATAAATTAAATTAAAATTATTGGAGGGGTAATTTCCTTAGAAGTAAGTTTGATAAATTTATTGGAGTGTTAGAACACTTAATATTAAGACATCTTTTTTTCTTGGGATTTTAATACATTAAAAAAGGTGTAAAAAAAAAACCGTTAAGAGTTCAATCCTATAACGTCTTCTCAGAAGTTAGATCCACTCAGTTCAGTGGAACTTTTTCCTTGGTAAGTGCTTATTTAGGATTATAAAAATGTCTACATAGAAGGCTGCATCATACCTACAAAGCTTGTGTTAAAATAAACTTAGCTTAAATCACGCTAGGTTAAATGGCTTTGATTTTAATTATGTGACGCTGAATATCTCTGTGTACCTCATTGTGTCTAAGCAAATCACACCTATTACGTATATGAAGTTTTGAGGTGTATCAGTTAAATAATTTAGAAAAAAAGACATCAACCAATGCTAAGTTGCAAGAATGGCTCCTTAAAAAAAAATACTTGTTTTTGAATAGAAAAGCTGTGGCAAAGTTTTAGTGTGGGAATGTTATTGGTAGAAGGAGGCCTCTAGCCGTGTTGCCAGCTAAAACTCCATAGAAACCCAGCAGTGATGCATATTTATAGTTTGCCAATCACCATGGTACCAAGGCACTGCTATAGCTAAAATCTATTCTACCCATTCTTATAGGTTGTTTCAGCATCCTTCTTAATCTTTCTGCAGATGAATCTTAAACAAATTGGGAGAATGCATTCAGTACTTAGTACGTTTTCATGATTGTTGTTTGCCCACTTAATATTTTATAGATTCAATAAGTATCATGCAACAAATATTGTTATATCACACTTTTGTCAGCTATGAAATATTGCTTCTAAAACAGTTGCTTTGCTTGGATAGGTACACAAAGAAATAATTGCTATGGTAGTAGCTTTCCCCCCTGTAGTGAGTGATGGCATAGCCAGTGGCATATCTCTTTGATTTGGTCAGCTCATCTTAGACCTGATTTATACATGAAATTGACCACAGTGAAAGCTCTTACTCATGTCAGTTTCCCATGCTTGCTATATCTTAAAGAACTTGCAGGATATGTTGCCCCATTCACATGTAATATTAGCATGCCAACAATCAGGGTGTGCTATTGGCATGCTAATGTTGCACATGAATGGATGAGCACGCTATTTTTTTTTGTATGTGAATTTAAATGTGGTGAAGCACATGTAAAGCTTATCCAGATAAAAGCTTTTCATGTGACTCACATCCTACATGAATCTAGCTTTAGAGAGGGGTAAGAATAAAGAAAATCCAGTAGTGCTTATTTTAAAAACCTAAATAAATACACACTTTTGGGAGTTGATGAATGCCTGAAGTGCCTGGTCAGACCAGTGGGCTGTCGGTGGTGCTTAGTGATTCTAAAAGACTGTTGGTTGTATTGATTAAATAACCTTTTTATTATAGTGCTAACCTTGCATGTTTGAATTCTGTGTTTGAAGTGATCTTGTCTTTCTAGGCTGCTGAGACAGCCAACTAAACTTGACCTTCCTAAGTCAGTACTCATAGTAAATCAAGAGCTTTGAGAGGCTGTTGAGGTGGGCTGCATCTGCAAGCTATTTAAACACGAATCTCGGTAATTGTCATTCTGATAGAAACATCCAGACTAGTAAGACAAGTCCGTCATCTATGAAAATTTAAATCTATTAGCTCCAGTTTAAGAGCTGCTACTTCATGTCAGGAATATTTTGATGATGATGAATAAAATTTATATATTGCCCTTCATCTGAAAATCACAGGGTGGTTTACAGTACAAAAACACAAAATACAGTACATAACATAATGATGAAATAACAATAACCCCTTCCAGTTTAAAAGGCCATAGATTATTTAATCAGCCAAAGACTTGGGGGAAGAGGAATGTTTTCACCTGACGCCTAAATATATTTATTGAAGGTGCCAGGTGAGCCTCCCTGGGGAAGTGTATTAATGCTTGCTACTCATCCTTACAGTAACCATAGTACCTCTCCCCAAAGCCATTCCTACCTGTCTGCAGTCTCTCTTCAAACTTTGTGTCCATTATGCACTATGTCTTCTGCTCTTGAGCTTACTTTTCTATCACAGAGAATCTGTAACTCCTAGTGCCGTATCTTTGACTACTGGATTCCTGGAAGTACAGACATGACTTTCTTGCTCTGCCAGTCATGAGAGTAAGTCACTATGAACTGGCTCACATGACTACCAGCTGTTCATTTCTCCCTGTACAATCTCTGGTGTGTACAGGATCATGTGGACCAATCTTGGTAAAAAAAAATCTGACTGTTTACGTTGTGAGAAACCTACAATTATTTATTTGGTAGATTCAGGAAGTTATTCTGCAGTCTCCATGTATAGCCTCATTCACACTGAGGTTCCTCATGTGAAGATTGACTGGATTTGTAACTGTGAACAGGCCCTAAGTAAAACCTGACAAAACTTCAGATAGGCTCCCTTTGCTATCCAGTATGAAAGGCTTCAGACAGTCCTGCTCACCTTGCTTGTTTCAAAGCATTTTCTTCCCATTATGAATACTTATCAGATTCAACCTGTGAGAAGGGACATCATTTAATGACTTTCTAGCCTCTGTGGAGAGCATGCTTAGTGAGTCCCTTCCAAGTGTTATAACTTGACAAACATTTAATCAGTTTGCTGCATAACGTATTTCCCCTTTTTGCTTGCCAAAAAACATTAACAGTATAATGTTGATATATGCAGCATGATCTAAGCATGCCTAGTTGTTTGAATAATTTCGAGTTTAATTGGTAGATCCTTGTGAATTCAGTGAACTTAAATGTAAATGTGCATAGGATTGCAGCTAAACTGAATAGTGTGTTTATGCCAAAAAAACCCACATTTTTTACTTGTGATTGTATTTTTTCATGTAAAGGTGCTTTATATCTATATGTATCGAACTGATGAATGACTTGACCCTTCTGAGAAATTAAGTAATTTTTTTGAGGATGAAACTTAAAGGGCTTTCAGTATTTTGCACTTCTAGTACATTTTAGAAAAAAATATCCACACCATTGCCATAGAAAAGGGCCCATTATTTTTAATTAAAGAAACTGTTGAGAAGAAAAACCAATGATAAGATTGAAAAACTTTATGGAATGGAAGTATTCACAAGTCAAGTGGTATCCAGTCTATTGTCAGTAATGGCAGAAGGTTTGGAAAGAATGTTTTGGTTTGTTTTAATTGTTGTCAGCATCACATAAGTCAATTGTTTAAGGAAAGAAGCTTTGGTAGACCAGTCAAATATAGCTTACATTCTAGCTAGCGAGATGTATAGTAGTATGCATATTTACTCAGAAGTAAAGATTTCATATGTAACTATGCATAGGATTACACACTTTATTTAAAAAACTGAAACTGTGTTTCTGAACGATGTATCCTTTATTGACCTTGTTTGTTGGTGTTCATGAACTGAAACAAAGGCAGTATTTTATCTCAGGTTTCACCTTGGATAAAATACATGAACAGCTGACCTAAAAAAGACTTGTTTGTTTCAAGTCTGAATCTGCTCCAAGCTGGATGTTTTATGATGAGTTTGCAAGCTTGTTCAATAACTTCAGTTCCAAAAAAAGTTCCAACTGTATTGTAACGGGGTAAAAAGTTGTGGTACATTATGTTAATGAAAATATATTGCTTTAAAATATTAGAGGGAAAATATTTTTGGTACACATGACCCACTTGGTACACATGACCCACAAAGTGGATCGTTTTGAAAATGTATTCCCTTGACACCTTGACGGTAAAGCCTGACAAATTTCTTCCTTTGCTTTGACTCGTAAGAAGGGCAGGTTGAGTATGCCCTGAAAACTCAGCTCTCCTTTGGCAGTCTATTCTGGGAATTAAAAGTTGCCTAGTGAAAACAAATTGCAGGCTAGAAATTCTGTACACTGGAAGAAGAGGTTCTCTCACTCAGTGGCCTTCTGTGCTTCTGATGCATACTGACCAGCAGAGATGGAGGCAGGCTTGAGGCCCCAGGCACTTACCTCCCTGGGAATGGATGGGGACTAGTGGTGAAAGAGAGTTGAGGTGAGGGGCTAGTGATGGTGGAACAGCGTTAAGGATGTACAGCTAATTCCAGCTGCCCAGTGTCAGATGCAAAGCAGCTGCCACTCACTTTCTTCTCAATAGCAAGGTCCTTTGTGGGTCCAACTAAGCATGGAGCGGGGGTTCCTGAGCCTCTTGGGCCATCCACTCTGGAAATACACAGCTGGAGAGTAACCTTTTTTTGTCTTGGTATGGTATTAGGAGACAGAAGTGGTGGCAGCTGGAGCCAAAAGGATTTTCATCATGATCCCTAAGCACCAGAGACACGCTTTGTACTCAGCAAAAGGTATCAAAGAGCCAGGAGTAATAACGGCTAGAGGCTTTTCAGCTGGCCAGTTTTCTTCCTCTGCAGCACTGAAGAGAGTGATTGGCTAGGGATGGGACAATGCTGTCTTACTGGGTGCTGAGGAGATCCCAACAGAGGGAACAAGTACGAGAAAGAATGCCACGCTCACTGCTTGTGGTGTGGCTTGGTTTACCATGACCATCTCTTTGCTGTGTTGCTGTCTGATGATTTAAAAACGGCAGAGGCATGTGCACAGATGGAAGAAACAAACCACAGCAGTAGTGGCAGTAGAGCAACTCTGCACTGGTGAAAAATGGGGACCAGGAAGGAAGGAGAAAGGAAAACTTTATCCATGTGGCCAGATGGGCGGGGTATAAATAATAAATTGTTGTTGTTGTTCTTGTTTGCTATTACAGCACACAACCAAATGACCTGGTGAAGGAGGAACAGAGCAATCTATTTCTCCTTCACCCAGCCCAGTTACTATCCTGAATAGAATAAAGAATAGAATAGTTTTTTAAGGCGCTGCAAGGATCTTTGCTACAACACTTACATAGCTACTCTGCTGGAAATTGCTGCTGTAAGCACTCCTTGTGATTGAGCTAGCCTTGGGTTTCCTTTTTTTACACACTATACCTTTAAAGCACATTCGAAGCACATCGCCCCACAAAGAACCCTGGAAACTGTAGTTTATCCCTCACAAAGTTATAGTTCCCAGCACCCTTAACAAACTATAGTGCTCAGAACGCTTTGAGTGGAAAAATGTCTTTGAATATTATTGGTGTGTATGTCCCCCTCATAGAATTGTAGAGTTAGATAGGACTGTGAGGGTCATCTAGTCCAGTGTTTCCCAACCTTGGGTCTCCAGCTGCTGTTGGACTACAATTCCCATCATCCCTGACCATTGGTCTTGCTAGCAAGGGATGATGGGAGTTGTAGTCCAAAAACAGCTGGAGACCCAAGGTTGGGAAACACTGATCTAGTCTAACCACCTCCAAGAAGCTCAATGCTTTCTTGTATGTTCTTTATTCAGTCACAGAGCTTATTCCCCACCCCTTGCCCCCAAATGAAATGGCAAAATACACATGAATTATGGTATGAGTCTCATTCATGTATAACTTCCTGCTGGTTGTGTTCTTCACAAAGAGCTTGTTTCCATAGCCACCAGTTTTTTTCTTGTATTAATCAGTTTTACATAAGATCAAATGTGTATAGTGACTTTCTTCCTTACTGCATTAACAACATTCACAAGTGATATATTACAGACTGCAAGGTGCTGTTGATATCAAATGTGAAAGCATTTTTAATAAATGGAAGAAAATTAACATAAATTGAATATAAACTGTCACTGAAAGGGGAAAACATATGAAACCTAACTTACAGTGTTTGAAACCAAAACTGAAAACTGGAACAGATAAAGTGATGTTTGTATTTCAGATAATGTGCTTAGCACTATCAAGAAGTTCCACAACAAAGATTTGTAATCAGGTGTAAGAATTTATAATATTTGTTTACTTAGTGCTGGGAGACATATTTCCTTTATCTAGTTGTTTTCAAGCAGTGTTTTTATATCATGCTTTTATGCAGGATGTAGGATGGCCTTGGGAAGAAAAGCAGGATGTAGTTCAGGATACTAGTGTGTATAGATTATTAGGCCATGGTTTAATGGTGTTATTGCTACTTCTCTGGCAAGTACTGTAAATTAAAGAAAAAAATGGTCATGCAACATTTAATGAGCATCAGTCCTGCTGCTGTCTCAGATTGAGTTTAATTACTGCATGATACTCAGTTGCATACCACCTCACAGCAGTGCCTCATCTTTTATTTTCTTACTGCGTATGGCTGTTCAGAGCTACAATGCATGTCTTCCATGTTTGGTTTCCCTTTAAGGGTAGGAAAAAAATTAAAATGCATAGTCCTTTCAATTACATGGTATAAGTGTAATGGAACTGTAGTATTGTGTGGCGGGGAGAAGGTGTTATATTTCTTTTGGAAAGACTTTTAAGGCACAATCCTATACTCAATATCTATCAGTTGAGAGACTATAGGATTTGGCTGAATCACCCTTACATAGGCAGAATAGATATACATAGAATAGATATACATAGATATACATATACATATAGATATACATAGATATACATAGAATAGATATACATAGATATACTGTCAGAACATTATGTTTGCAGCCCATTCTGACAGCTAAGATACACTGGTAGAAAGGCTGAAATAACCTAGAGTCATGGGTAGCCCAGGCTGTCACCTATACCTGTTTATTTCATAGTTAGAGCCCCAGTGGTGTGGGGCAATATTTCTCTTGCCATGCATGTTTAGTTCACAAGGTGAACTTTAGTGTTGGGGAACGGGATACTTTGTACAAAATAGCTTGTCTCCAGAACATTGCTAGGGACTTCAGGACATTTTTAACACTTCTCTGCACTAAGCAGGGATGGGGAATTGGGGCCCTCCAGATGTTGTCGGACTATAACTCCCATCATTCCCAGCCAGCATGGCTAATAGCCTGAGACAATGAGAGTTCTAGTCCAGAAACATCTGGAGGGCCTCAGGTTCCCCACCCCCTTTCTTGGAAGATCGCAGAACGACCAGCAGCTACATACATAGTGCTTCAGTATAGCCCTACTAAGTAGAAACATGCATATGGTCACCACAGTCTCCCCCCTCCCCTCTCCCCATCCAGGTGGTGCAGAGGCATCAGTTTTGATTGAGCACTAAGGTAGCACCACTTGCCCTCCCTTTTTCACGCACTCTGAAATACTTAACATGCAATGTGCATCCAGGTCCACAAACTATGTTTTCTGTCTGTTGACTGTGATTTGCTCTGTCTGCCCTAACAGAGACTGCTTTGCAACAGGTATAGGCAGTGCTTTTTTCTGGGGGGATGCAGAGGTACGCATACCCCTAAACATTTTGTGAATCTTAAGTTTGGCCTCATTGAGGGGCAGTATTTCAATTTGAGTAGGAAAATGAGAGTACCGCTGAACATTTTTTAAAGAAAAAAAGCACTGGGTATAGGATCCTGTTCAACACCCCTTTCCATGCTGAGAACATGGGAGACCCATCCCACGATGAGCAGCAGTGCCCAGCACGCTCCTGGTTGTTTCTCTTTGTAGTTGTTAATCTGCTTGTTCCAGGCAGACTACTGTACCCGTGCAAGCTTCATGGCAGAGAGTTATGCAGCAGATGAATATGTTCCTATCTTAGAGCTAGTTCCATGAGGGATACTGCACCTGTTACTCTGCTGTCTGTTGAACAGCTATCTGAGACACAGGAACCCTATTATCCATGATGCTGTTTAAGAAAGACTATGATTTTGCCCTGCTTGTTTTTGTTGTTGTGGAGTGGTAAATAAGAATTCCTTTCCCACACATTACTTGAATTGGCTTCAGGATTGCACTCTCTCAGGAAGATGGGAGGAGCTTCATGGGCAAAAGGGAATTGGCTTCTCCCCTCTCTCTGCTTACTCATACCACTTTGATAGGTGAATAAGGCCACCCACCTGCGAATCGCCTGATGACAGATGACTCACCTGGGAGTATGTCCCTGTTGATAGGGGTTAGAATAGAATTCTAGAGTTGAAAGGGACCTTGATGATCATCTAGTCCAACCCTCTGTAATGCAGGAATCTCAAAACGTGGTCTCCCATCCAATTTGAAACCATACCAGATCCTGCTTGGCTTTGCAAATGTGTTAGGAGTTTTATTGCTGTACCACTAGTTCATTGCCTTCCTCTATGTGTGGGCGGTTTATGGGCTTCATTGGCAGTACAAATCTTGGCTACTTGGTACCGGCAGAGTTTTCAGGTATTCTATATGCTTGTCTGTTGTTGTTTTTTTTACACCATTTTGGGATTTTCTGTTTGTATTTTCCTCCCCTTTGCTGAGTGAGCATTGGAGATGGTAGCTGTTTACCTATGTATATTGGCATAGCCCCCTAAAGGGGGGGGTAAGTTCTGTTATGAAGTTTTATAGCACAGTAGGAGCAATGAAAATACATACAGACCTTCCACTGATCCCTTTGTTTGCTTCTAATTGATTTGAGCAGATTTCTCTATTTACTGCTTGAATAAATATTTCAGAAATTATTCTTAATTTTGATGGTAACCTGTCTTCAAAAACTGCATTAATTTTACTTTTAATGTGGTGTTTCAGGAGTTTTAAAGTGTAATACTTTTCTTCAGAAAGGCTGGGAAACAGGTGTGATTGCATTTATCCGAGAACTGAAGAAACACTTCAGACTCCTAGGTGACAGCCTCGCTTGCAAATAGCCATTCCTTTTTACAGTTGTTCTGCAGTATATAGTGCAAATGGTGCTGTTTTGGAAAATGTTTAAGTGGCAATTTATTTTTTGCCACCTGTACCTGGAATTCTGATCTTTTAAAATACTTAGTATAAACTTCTGATTCAGGTCAGTTTCTGAACTACTGTGCTGATGTCTGAAAGGCTTCTCCTTATCATGAATAATATTGTGGTGATTGCTGCATCCATGCAAATATTTCCACTGTTTATTAGTTTCTTATAGTACTGTTTCTATGTTTTTGTTGATAACTTTTGAATATACATTTGTTCTTAAGTGTTTTCCCACAATATTTTGTCCTCTTTTCTCACCCTCCCCTTGAGGCAGGAGGAATGGAATTTTCTTCCATGTCAAACTGGCTGGTGGTCCTGTACTGTGTGGGACATAGCTAGTGTCAGGGAAGAGTTAGAAGTTTCCAGTTTTTCAGAGGGAGAAAGCATTCCCCAAGGGGGGGAGGGGAGCAGTGAATCTAATAGAAGAGAACAGGAGGAACAACAGGGAGGGACCGGCTGTTCCCAGGAAAGGCAAGGGTTAAGTTCTAGCTCAGATTCGGAGGAGGGGAGATACAAGCCAGCTCTAGCCAGGAGGTTAGAAAAAAGAGCGGGAAAACAAAGGGAAGGGCGCCTTCGCCATTTTGAGAGTGGCTGGTCATGGAAAAGCAGAGCTCAGAAGGTATCTGAAATAAGCGACGCTGAGGAATAATATTTAAGAACCGTTTATAAGATTGTTTTGTTAATACGCAATAAAAAGTTTTATAAGAGAACAAGAAGCGTTTGTGTGGTGATCTGAAGAGGACAACGACCAGGCCAGACAGCTAGCTTGCTATAAATGGAGAGGATTTTGAATCGCCACCCCTCAAATAAAGAGCTTATTAGCTCATGTGTGATAAAAGTAGGATAAGTGAAGATATTCATTTATATTCCATAAAAGGTATATGAAGATTTTATCAGTGCTTACTTTGAAAAAAAACTTTTGAGTAAGTTGTATTTTCAAGGTAGCCATAACTGCTTTTGTGTACTGCATGTATTTCAGCAATACTGAAGTGGATACAGATGATGTTTTTTTCAGTGAGTTTAAGATGGTTTGAAAGTGCAAGTGATTGCTCATAGTGTTTACTCTCATCCCACTGGTAAGAAGTTTTTTTAGGTTTTTTTTAAAAAAAACATTTGTTTCAGAGACTTGCAAAATGTGTTTAACCAGAAGCAAAAGTTTGGCCAATAAAATGTGTCTATTTGTGGGTATGTTCTGGGAAGTTAAGCCACTCACAAACACTTTCAACTCTCAAATATTTCTGTTTAGTATCAAAGAATAATCTTTACCTGTTTGTTGTTTTAGTGACTCCTGAACTTCCTTGAAAGTCTTGGACTGATAACTATCATGTTTCCAAATGGTGTGCCTATTTATTAAAGAACTGCTCAGTGGATATCTAGGTATTTGGCACTGTTGAGACGTAAATCTTGTATATCTACATAAATCTCTGCCTTTTACTTCTGCTGTGTCCATAGATTCCATCGGGCTTCGTATATGGACTTCAAGCCTTGGAAGTAGCAGAATATTCAGCAGAAGGTAAAGAGGAGTGTTGCCTTCTAGCGTCATAGTGTGTGCTTGTGTGCGAATGTGCGCTGGGGTAGTTAGTGTTGTACAGTCCTTCTAGGGAAAAGGCAGATATAGTCCTGTCGGCTTGGGATCTTCGTTAATAGAACAGTTATGTCAATAGACTGCCTGTTGTTTGAACTTGGTCAAAAGTTCCATCATCAAATGTTCCATGAAATCAAGAATGCCCTTGTGTAAGTCTCAGCTTACCACTGTTTCCCATCATAGGCTCACCTGATAGCAATGGAAGGGCTATACAGTGGTACCTTGGGTTAAGAACTTAATTCGTTCTGGAGGTCCGTTCTTAACCTGAAACTGTTCTTAACCTGAGGTACCAATTTAGCAAATGGGCCTCCCGCTGCTGCCACGCCGTCGCTGCTGCGCAATTTCTGTTCTCATCCTGAAGCAAAGTTCTTAACCCGAGGTACTATTTCTGGGTTAGCAGAGTCTGTAACCTGAAGCGTCTGTAACTAGAGGTAGCACTGTAGAGCCTTTGTCTCCCTCTTCGGTGGGAGTGAGGGAGGTCACTCTCACATGCACACTCTAGCCTCTCAGATAGGACTGGTTATTCCTTTCAACTCTCCTCAGAAGACTTACCCATTCTCCATTCCCAATTTAGGCCACATGGCCTAACTTCCCCTTCTGTCCTTTCACTTAATGTCGGATATCTCTCGACATGAGCATAATGCTCAGGAAGAAGCTTACAGCAAGCAAACACACACACACACACACACGAGTCTTCACAGGTTTGAAGGGTTCATGTCAGCATTTGCAGCGAAGTACTTACGTGTGTTGTAGATACAAGCACATGTTCTGCTCCCTATCGTTCTGCTGCTTTATGGGAGGGCCGTGGAGGTGGATGCCACCATTCCATAGAATGCATTTAGTGAGATTCAGTGTGTATGTTTGTGTATTGATCTTAAGACATACTAAGAGTCTGCTGAATTAGGCCAATGGCCCATCTGCTTCAGCATCCTATTTTCACAGTGGCCAACCAGATGCCTGTGTGAAGCCCTCAAACAGGGCATGAGCTCAACAGTGCACTACCCACCTGCAGTTCTCAGCAACTGGTATTCAGAGGCATAGTGCCTCTGACGGTGGAGGAAGAGCATAGCCATTGTAACTAGCAGCTAGCATCTTTTGGGTGCTATGTTGGCTAGCTTGCCAACTTTCTTGAAAAGTGTTACAGGCCACTTTTCAAGCAGTACAGCATCCACGTGGCCTCTGCCATTTTAAGTAGGTAGGTTGATGATGAGGGTATAGACAGGTGAGAAGCATTCCCTTCTCAAAGGAAAGGCAGCCTGCACATGCTTAGTGGCACCTTGAAAAGATTTCCCCTCAGAAAAGAACTCTGCACATTCTAAGAGACTCTTTGTTCTAGGTTCCAGAAGCTTTATTCATTGCACTTTTTATGGAAAAGGGGCCACCATATGATGTAACTCGGTGCTCTGGAAGGTTTTTGGGAGGTGTGGATTCTGGAGGCTTCTTCAAAGCAGAACTTTTTTGTAATTGATATACTTCAATGTATGTCTTTTTTTGTTCCAATAAACTAATGCTTTCAATACTTGGCCTCTATTTTACAATATTTGACTGGTCAAATGCCAACTTTATACCAAAATGAATAGGAATGTTGAACCAAATAGAAAGATGTTGTGTTACCTGTACATACTCCATTTAGGCTCATGATTGTAGGTGAAACCAATATGTAATACATTTAATTTAATTTCCTCTTCTGTGTATGTTAAACTTTTTGTTTATAGTGGAATATGGCTCCTATGGATGAGTTTTTACAAACTCCTGTTGATAATTTCTTCTACATGTTTTATAATTTAACTTCAGTTTTATTATATTGTCACCATGCATGAAACAAAACCAGGAGCTGATAACCTTTTTACACGAATAGCATCTTTAATCTCAACAGTTGCTGCTGGCCTGCTAGTGGTTCAGTCACTGCCACTAGAACCTGGCATGGCTCAAGTTGACTAAACAAAACTAAATAATGGCTGCTAATGGGCTTGGCAGTGCTTGAATCAGGCTTGATTAATTTCTTGTGTAAACAAAATTTAGTAGAGGAAAAAATAATGCACATTATATGTAGGTCAGCACATGGGAGAGTTGCCCATGGAATTCATCAAGAGTATATGCAATGAACTAAGCATGTCTGCTTTTCATTTCATAGCTTTCTCAGTAAGTAGGCTTATGCTTCAATTTTTACTGTTCTTCTCCAGGCTAAATATTAAAAATTGCATAGGCTTAATCTTATTTCTCTGGGATTTATGTGTAGAACAAATCTTTTGGTGTGATAGTAATTGCTTAGGTATGCATCATCTGTCCTGTCTTGTTGCTGACATTTATTTCTATCCAAATATAAAGGGTGTGAAAGGTAGCTTATTAACTTGTTGGATCACATTATTAATACTGGTATCTCTTATCATTTTGTGATTTCAATTCTCTTCAATTTTCTTCAGAATTTCTGTTGAGTACTATAGCAATTTCTAACATGAGTTGTGTCTAGGGGGAAGACTTTGGTTTCAGGAAGGTGACACTCCCAGTAGGAAACTATTTTAGGATGATGATGCATAGCAAGCGGTTGTAGAACCTTATTATGAATGTGACATATGGTTCATAAAAATCTAAGGGCTGGATATGAGGAGAGGTTCTTCTAGGGAGCCAGCTCTCTGCATCATGACAAGTATCCTTTACACATTAATGTTCTTTCCCACCCCTGCCTAAAGAATTCACATGATCTTGTCTACAGTGTGCCGCAAGCAGACAGCACAACTGAGCATGATGTCTCACATCAAGGTGCATGCAAGTAGCTGACTTGCAGTGTGGCTTAAGCAGGCAAGCCAAAGAAAGGCAAAACCAGCTGTAGTGTCGCTAGCTGTCCTGAACTGAGGAATAGATTCCTGAATTCAAATAATAGTAATCAATTGCACTCTCCATATTCTTAAAGCTTGTGCATTTTTTTTTTTAATAGTGAATTTGGGTTGTGGTGGCAGTATAGAAACTTCAAGGACGAGGCAAGGAACACAGCAGCAGCAAGACACTTGATTGTACCAGCTGCAAACTCTGACAGTTACTTACACAATAATAGCATGAATGACACTGAACCACAACAACCCTTTGTCCTTTGCCAGAGCTGAATATCTTGGGAACACTCCTTGGGTGGGAATGAGTTAACAGAAACCGGCCTGGATCCCTAAACAGCATTTCCATTTCCCAGGATACCACCCTTTTGCAGGGACTACAAATTACGCTGGGGTTATAGTATGAGTAAAGTGCTCGTTTCTATATCTGGCCGTGAAATCCAGTCCCACCAAATATATCCTCTGTTGCAGGTGGGGTGGAGAGTCCAAATATAAGTTGGGGGAGTTACACACAAGTAATAGAATGTTTAACAGTCAGATTGTCAACAGGTGAAACTTTTCTTATAATTTAATTTCTGTAACAGAAAAGGCTCAAACATGTTGAATTCCTGTTTGCCACAGAGCTACCTTACAGGTGGTTATCTCATGAGCAAGTCTGCCCCCCCCACTTGTCATTTAATTTTTCAAAGTTTTTAAATTTGGCTGTTCCAATGGGCTTCTACCTGGGAAACTGTAATGTCAAAAGGATTTTGTGGCCCCTTATACCCCCCTCCCCCAATTAAAAATAATTTGCTGGCTTTAGGCAGTACCTATTTTACACTTTAATGAGCAGGCCCTGATAGCTTGAGGAAGGCAGAAGATCAGATTGCATCTGCCCATCTGCCAGGTAGTCAGAGCAACACCTGCTCTGGTTATGCTCCCTGAAGCGTATCTAGGGCTCAGTAGGTAGGTGGTCCTTAAATTTAAGGATTTCTGATCCAGCAGTCATCTTTGATAATGGAAATGGGAGGAAAGTTTAGCTGATTCTGAGTCTCCTCTGCAACCCCACCCTGACCGGTGTTACTCTATTTTCTATATAGGAGCCCTCTAGAACAGCATGGGAGGTAGTGAGGGTAGCCAACAGAGGTTGGGAAATGGATGCATGTTGGCTCCCCTCTCCTGTTAGCAGAGGTGTTCACTATGCTGCAAATAGAATGAATCCTCCTATACAAACCACAGGTGTTATTGTGTAAAACATGGGGTATAATAGCTAAAATGAAAATAATTGTGTATAAAAATAAGTTGGTGTTTGACATTGTGGAAGTATTGGGTCCAGTGATGCTATGCTCAGTTTCTCCTCAGTTAAAAAGTGAGCAAAGTTTGGTCAGTGTCTACTGGTTTGGTAGTTTCCTGCTTGCTTCCAAGTATGTATATTCTTCTTTTAGCTGTTCAATGTTTAAATAGGTATTGATAAATAATTTTTTTAAAAAATTTAAGAACATCTTTGGCTTTGTCAGTCAGAAAAGTAAGGGGGAAATAAAAGTTGAAAACTGATCTAGTAAGCAGAGGAAGATTTTTATTAACTAAGCATAAAAGTAAGTATACCAGAGCAAAACAATGCATAAACAAATTAAATGTGCATTTTTAAAGATGAGAAAATAAACTTTAATGAAACATGATTAATGCGTAGCAGTGAATTTGAGTATTTAGCGTAAACTTAATAGAAACATAACATTTTACAAATGCTGCTGTCCTATGCATATTTGAGGATGATCCTCATTGAACAACCTGGATCATGTACAGGAACACTCAAGCTTTCCATACCTGATGTTGGCAGAAAACGTGCATAAGCAACTGAAGGAAAAACATAAGCTTCCAGCTGGCAAGACAACAGTTTAACTGTCATAACATAACTGTTACCACAGACTATCCAAGTGGAATGCTTTGGTAACCCTGGAGACCACCAGGTAGCTTGAAACATATGCAAACATGTACGTAAGCTCAGACACACAACTCAGATACTGTTGTAACTCCCAACAACTAGTTGGGAATTGTCGAATAATGTATGGAGAGCACCAGGAAACCTGATCCAAGTTAACTACGTAGAAAACCAGGACTACAATCCTGAGCATGTTTTACTTGAGTTTAACCCATAGAGTTCATTGGGACTGGTTTCAGGTAAGTGTGTATAGGATTGCATCCTTGGTATCCTAAAACCATACTTATTTTCTGAGAGCTGGGTATAAATAATATATCGCTGAAAAAACTAGCATAGCTCAAATTCCTTTTCTGATCAGTATCTGAAAGATAGTTCTGATTTCAAACTTTCATTTTGACCTTCATGGACACCTGAAAATGGAATATGGCATGAATTGGAAGAAGATTCTTAACTCTCTTACACATGTTAGTTTTTTCATTGGTTGTATATGTTTGACAATCATTCATTGGGCTTTATGTCACTTGATGCAGAAGAGGGAAGAATCTGAGGAAAGTGAAGAGCAGTTTGGAGTCTGAAGCTTCCCCATGCAAAGGTCTTAGCTTTACGTTGCAAGAACAATTTGTTGAGTCATATATCTTAACATGCTCTGTATTCAACTTCTGAAACATTTTCCAGACAAGATTGTTGCTTGTTTAATAGTCCAAAGACAGTCCCTGGAAACTGCTTTTATATAGTAGGCAAGGCTATTTGTTCAACCCAGTATTGTTTTCTCTGTTTTCCAGTTGCTCTCTAGGTTCTTGTGGTTCTTATGCAGAGGTCTTTCCCCATCTCCTGATACCTGATCCTTCTTTAAATGGAGTGCTAACAATATTTGTTTTCAATGCTACTTCCGAAAAGCATTTCACCTATTTTCAAAGAAAGAGTATTATATTCTCAGATTCTCAGTTTTTGCAGTAGCATAATTTGGGGGTGGGCAGTTTGGAATCTCCCTCTTCCCTGATGCCTTTGCATCGCTGACTTGGTACGCACCCAACTGAGGAGGCAGATATCGCCCACATAAGCATCACCTTCAAACCCATTAGGAATGGGAGAAGCTGTCTTAAACTTGCAGTATGTAGATTGTTCACTTCCCAGTAGATGTCAAGAATATGGTAAGACCAGCTTCCTCCCTTATCACTTGACAGAGAATCAAACTGTGAATTACATGTGTGGCTAGCATGTCCGAAGAGCTTTAAAATTTAATCCTACTGTACAGTCTCTCTCCTCCAACCCTCTCATATTATTCAGGCATGCAACCCATCAAGAGGTTTAGCCCTTCTCTCCCCAGCACTAGTTCCAGTGAAAAACACATGCACAAACATTCTCAACCTGCAGTGTGGTGTAAAAAATGATCCTGTTGGTACCAATGGGAGATCTGTTCTGAAGACTAATTACTGCACTGGGAAGCAATGTTCATTTATCACAGATGGGCAGGGAAAGGTTCAACTTCACTTCCATCAGTGCCATGATCCCTGCACCTTGTTGGTGCTAACCCTGTAACTTGTCTAAGGTTTTTGGGTTGAGCTAGCTTGTTTTGTCTGTCTTAGTTGTATTTCCTGGGTGCAGCTATATTTCTGTTTCTCTAGGAGATTCTATCTTGCTGTTGTTGGCTAGTGTAGCTGGGCTGCTTAGATCTTGGGATCTTAGATCCAGGTTTTCAGGCTATGCTTGGTGCAGCCCTGTGTGCTTTTGTTAAAATACCAAAACTTCATGTTTTGTTTTTGTTCTGTTTTTGGGTGGTATTTGGAAAACTGCCATTTCAAGAGAAGGTATTTTCACTAGAATATCACATGCCAGATTTATTGTTTTCTGGTTAATAGAAGAACTTTGTCATCCCTGACAAATATAGACTAGAGATTAATTAGTATATGTGTTCTTTAACTATTTTAAATATAAATAAGCCCTGTACCATTTACTGTTTTCTTTTTCCAGAAAAGATGAAAAGGAGTATGCATTGAAGCAGATTGAAGGTACAGGGATATCCATGTCGGCATGTAGAGAAATAGCAGTAAGTGAATACATTGCTTAAATAAGTTTATAATTAGTGGTGGGGTTTTTTTTAAAAAAAACTTTTGTAAAAGTTCAGGTTTAATTATCTGATAAATTTCTTAACTGAAACTTTATTCAAGTTTCAAATATTTTTAAAAAGTATTTTGTTAAAGTTAAGATGCAAGCTTTAAATACATCCTGAACAGCCATCTAGTTGGGCAGGCTTTTCCTGGTTCATCAGATTCATAATCCTGCTCCATTATTTCTTGTTATTTTATTGAATGTTTTATGTACATAGATTTTTTTCTCCTGTAATCACCTTATTGTGATTTATGATGACTGCCTAGGGATTTTTAAATATTATGTGGGGTGTGTGTGTGCGTATGAAAGTTAAATAAAGAATTTTTTAAAAAGAAACTTTTGCAGAACATTTGGTACCACTCCAGTTGGGTTTGAAAACAATTTGTAGCTTGGAGCTTCTTGAACTTGTGCCATCATTAGAAGGGATCTTATTTAAATGCTTTGATGTGTAATTAAGAGAGATTACATGGTTTTTGGACTGAGTGTATAAATTGAACACCTCCCTGTTTTGGTAGCTGGAGGTAGTGAAATAACTTTTAAAAAATAAAGGTGTTTTAAAAAGAAATTTGGTGCTTATTACCTTAGGGGTGTATGCATTCATTTTTCAGTAATGAAAAGTTAAATCCTTGAATGCAATCCTCAGCAGTAGTGACTATTTCTGACCTGTATGCCACTGACAAAATATGAAATGGTACACTAGCTGAATATGCCACCAGGTGCGAGACACAGATTCTCTTCCTTTAGTTCCTCCCACTTCTAGGATATTTCTGTCATTCTGCATTTATAGCTCAATCACTTTTTCTATGAGGGGAATGGATAACCAAGCATGGACACGTTATTCAACAAATAACAGGAGACCAGGAACCTATTAAAGGCAAGCTCATAAAGCTGAGCCATGCATGTTTATGACTGTGTATACATGTCTTTTTCTCAGAATCATGGAGTGCCATTGAGAGACAGTATTCAGACAACAGGCCAGTGCTCAGAAATGGAATGCATAGTTTGATTACAAAGCAAAACATTGATTTAATATGCAGGCTGTTAAGAGCAAAAAAAGCATTGGTTAATCAAGCCATAATATTAGTTCTCCTGAGATGAAGAGGCAGGGACTGAATATGGATATCATTCTTAGCACCAGATTGGAGTATTTGGGTTGGTTGCAGGGGGGGCTAGGGCTTTCCCAATTCTGCAGGTGCCTGAAGCCTATTATGTTACAAAGCTTCTTTGAATGGGACTAGGAAGGGAAGGGTGTAGTGGTGCTCACTTGGATCTTGAACTGATTTAAGTTCAAAACAATAAAAATGGAGGAAGGCAAGGAATATTGTGAAGGAAGCCAACGCTTCCTTTGTTTCTTAAACTAATCCTCTTTCTTGAGCCACAAAATGGATTATTTGAGAGCATATCCCAAACTGAATACTAGGACCTAACTGAAAGAACTCTCTCATATGTCAATTTATTTTTGGTTTTTATGGAAGCCGCCCAGAGTGGCTGGGGAGACCCAGCCAGATGGGCGGGGTACAAATAATAAATTATTATTATTATTATTATTATTATTATTATTATTTATTTATACTAGGAGAGTTTCACTCCCTACAATTTGACCTAAATGGCCAAGGAAAACAGAGTCTTGATGGGCACCTAGGAGTTGCCCTGGGGTGTATCGAATGAAGTGAAAATATAATTTCTACTCATAACCTCCAGTGAATAATTCACTCCCCCCTTAAAATGTATGAATGATTAGCAGTGGTAGTGCTTTAAGGGTGATGTTTTACTGCAGCTGGCTTTCAACACATGCTCTTGAGTGGTTTGCTAAAGTTATGCATCAAATAATTAGAGTGGCTTCTGTATGTTTGGAGTTCTTGTGCAGTTATGCAAAGCTGGCAAGAAGCATTCCCACTGAAACCAATTGGCATGAATTTAAGATTTCCCCCTGGCTGATCCTAAGATCCATGTGAATTATGAAACAGCCATTCCACCTGCCTCTAGCAGAGGGAGATGGGACTATAGGGCTTCTCCATTGCCTCTACTGGAAAAACACCAACTTTTGTCCCTGCTGCCCTTGAACTCTATCCAATACAGCTGGCTGTTAAAATAATTCTATTACTAAAATCCATTGCCTAAGTTTGCTTTCCCCTCCTTCCTTCCCAACCTCCTTTCCTTTTGAAAGTTTGTTCACTATGCATTTGAATACCTCTGAAGCTAACCAATTTTTGTATGATAGGTTCTGAGATCAAGGTACAGGTTTTCATCTGTATCTGAGTACAATTGAATGTCATTTTGAATCAAAATTGTCGATTGAACCTTTCAAAACCACACTGATTTTTACCACTGATTTCAAAACTGCACTAATTTTTTTGTTTCTTAGTATTTCCGAGCAATGCTGGGAATGAAGCTGCTGTTTATTGATATTTGTAAACCTGTTCTGGAAGCCTTTTTTCAGCTGAAGAGCAAGCTAAAAACACTTAACAAACAAATCAGATATGGAAATAATCTGTGCAAACTTAATTCAGTCACAGTTTACACAATTAGCATTTTGTAGGGAGAAAAATGAATATTGTATGCTTTACCTTTTGGACTTCTAATCATATTTAGTTACTTGACTCTTAATGTGTTCAGTACGTTGTTAGGTGGCTTAATAGAGAGACATCTGCAACTTTTACTTACTTCTATCACATTGCATAGTTTAAGCTCAGATGAAAATATAATGAAGACACATTCTTAAAGTCTGAATATAATTCTTATTTTCTATTCTTTTGCTTTGCTTTTCATAAAATTCTACATGTACATATTGGTTTTTTAAAAAAAACAACACTCAAGTGTGAGGTTTAGAAGAGATTTTAATATTGCTACAAATCTTCATTGATTTCCTTGTCTAATGTCTGCAGAAGCATTTACACCCATGTAATCAGCAGACATAAAATATGTTGAAATTATATTGTGCACACTTGCAGGCTACTTATCATTTATTCAGCTAGAGCACCACTTCTTTCTTGCAATCATCTAGCTTGCCTGATTTATTAAACTTTTCTGCTACTGTTTTTACTTTCCCGCATTGGTCACTATGATTGGGTGTGGTATATGCCCTATTTCAGAATAAGCAATTGTTAACTTGATGATATTTGTGTGTGGGTTTGACTGCTTCTACCTTTGCACTAAAAATTAGGCATAGGAGGAAATTTGTTTGGTCCACTTTGCAGTGCAGTAACCTGATCTGATTCTCCTGAGCTTGCTTGCTGATTTTAAGTTAAGTGTGCACGGAATGCATACAGCAGGACAAGTGCAGATGAATTGGATGCAGTGGGCACCAGGGGACGCAATGGGATGGAACACAGCTATGATCAAGAGCCAGCAAGACTGAAATAGGATGGAATTAGAGGCTTAGCCCATCCCTATTGAAAAATATGCAGGCTAGTGATTGTGATATTTTACTGTGCCTCCTATCAGTAAAAGTGCCAAACTTATTTATGCTCTTTCTGTGAACCCCATGGAATGAAGCACAATGCTAATTGTCTCATTTCCTTTACTTGAATCAAAGCATAATCCTTTTTAAAGTCACTTGAAATGCTTTTGTTTAAGAAGAATGCTGTTCATTAATGCCAGAACATTTTCAGATCTTGAAATGAAATTATTTATAGAACAACTGCTTTTCAAAATGCTTGTTATGGAACAAGGGTGTTGCATGACTTGAGCAATTGTAGTAAAAAAGAAAAGCAGCACTTGCCAACAATGCACAAGAAAGTATTTTTAAAAATCAAGGATTCAATAAGCTATAGTTATTGTGTAAAATATCCTAAGGGCATTTTAGTTCCCTTGCTCGGTTTCAGATGTCTGCACACCATTTATCCTAGGCAGTGAATAGCCATTCTTAGTTGGTTAAGTGATTTGTCCTCTTAATTCTGGTTTTGAAGGCGAAACTGGCATCCCAATAGTTCTGCAAGCTACGAGCAGGCAGCATCTAGCCTGTTTGAAGGATCTGGCATTTAGTGATGCTTTTACAATAAATTGTCTTGTACTTCTTGCAACTTTAGAAATTTAAGCAATAAAAATGTAGAGGCCCTTCCCATCTGCCTGTGTGCAAGAGTAGGTTAGAAGATATGTATATTATGGTAGGTGGCTTCAGATTTCTGAGTTAGACAGTGTGGTTTGCTAAGGCTGCACTAGAGGAGCCAGATTAAGTGAATATACGGCTGGGTGCTAGTCGGGGAGAGTTGGCGTTGGTTGTATCAGTTTGTGTTGATCAGAGAGGGAGTTAGTGTTTGTTGATGGTGTTTGTGGTGGACAGCAAGAAGACAGCAGAGGAAGAGGGTCAAGAAGAAAATGGAAGACCCAAAAGGAAAACAGAGTGGCTTGGTGGCCGAAGACTTGTTGGGGTAGCTGAATTACTTGCCTCAGGCTAAGGAGATGAGGGGAAAATATGTATGGTATATCCATCAAAGGTGAAGAAATGAGAGGCAGCTTGGAATTTTAGGCAGTAGTGTCTGGTAGGAAAGCCAGAGGAAGATTCCAGGATAGCACAGTAAAAACAGATCTATGCTCCAAACAATCAGTAGGAGTTGAAACAGAGGTTTCAACAAAGGCACTCTGTTTTAGTGTTGGTGAGGCTTAACTGGGGTGGAGTAAGTACAAGGGCAACCCAGCAAAGGAGTTTTAATAAGTTAACTGTTTCATCAAACCTGTATTGGTTTTGTAGTGTAAAATAAGCTGTACTGCATATTAAAGTAACCACAAGATTGGGCGCTACATAATCTTTTAATAAATAAACATGAATGTTTGTTTATTATTTATCTTTGTTAAATATAGTAACTATATTCGACTTTGTACCATACCTCCATCCCACAATTATCAGGGATTATTGGAAAGTTAATATGCTAAGGGTGCAAGTGATACTAAATGATGGCAGTTGTATGGAAGTTGGCCTTTGTTAATAAAATAAGTCATGAAATCCCCCCTCCTTTTCTCCACCTAGACCTTGGACCTAAAGGGGAGGAGATTAGTTGAATGATCCCCCAGATCCCCCAGATTTTAAGACCTGCTAAGGAACAGAGGATTGTTATTATGTCCTCATATGAAAAACCACAGAATTCAAGGAGGATGTCCTTTATTTTCCCCCATGACTGTATAAGCTCTGTATTTAAGCTCTGATCCAGCAAAGGCTCCTGCCAGTAAAGGGGGAGAGGTGATTTTAGCTAAATTTCCCTTGCAACCTCTATGCCCTTTGAAGAATAAATTGCTATGGAGATTAGAAGACCCTCTAGAACCTCATGGGAGGTGGTGCTCTATGGGCTGTAGAGTAGGCAAAAATTCCTTCTCGCTGACAAGAGCCTCTGCTGGCCTGGAGCAATAGTTATTTCAAATTGCCAAAACATCAGTATAGGTGCCTTGTGGAGCTAATGAAAGAAGTGTAGGAATTCTTTCAGTTTAATAAGCTGCTGCCATGTGCCGATTGAAAAAGCGGCCGTCTTATCTTCTAAGGCTCTTTTTCATTTCTTGTTAGAGGACTGCATCAAAATAGCCTAGGCAAATAAAAGAGATTATTTGCTCTCTGGCTCACTGTTATAAAAATAGGCTTCTTCAGTTACTCAACTAAAGCTTTATGTCAAATAACAGATTAAAGCAAGAATGAGGAACCTCCTCCCACTTTTTACCCTGGAGGGGGGACTGTACACTGACAGCGGATGAAGCAGAAGCCAGGGGAGGACAGGGCATCCTCTCCTCTCTTTCTCTCATTCTGCCTCTCCTGGATTAAAGCTTGGCACTTTTTTACTGATACTTGTATTGATTTAGAGATGAACTCTCTTCCTTTCCATATGGCTTGCTTTATTTTTTGTGAGTGAGTCTGTTGCGTCACTGCACTGGACTTTTCCAAGAAAGCACATTCGATCTTTGCTGAACATTGTATTTTAGGGAGATTTCTCTTGTGGTGGAATCAACCCACAAATCACAAAACTACTCTCAGACGTTTTCACCTAAACACTGCCAACAACACAAATTTTTTTTTTCTTACATATACTTAATGTGTTAAAGACATGCCCAGTATGACAAGAATTTGTTATATTTGAGAATGCTCCAGATTATGCAATGTTTAGTAATTAAATATTTGTGCAAAATTGGAACTTTTGTCAAAGTCAAAATCCACGATAGATTGACATTTCTTAAAGGTTATATTTAAGAATGCTGAATTCAATACCCTGTGTTAAAAATTGGGAAGTGGGGAAAGAGAGAAATTAAATTATTGTGAAATGGCAGGTTAAATAATAACCTTCCTGAACTTCATACTGATCTCTCTTTTGTGATCATAGGCCAGTAGATTGTAAAGGTCATTTAAGAATTTTTAAATGACCATATAATACTTGCCAACTGCTACTATGTTTTAATCCTAGAACAAAATGAAGCCTTTGGTTTATGTTGTTCATGGCATTCCATTTATTTATCAGTTTAGTGCAATAAACAACCTGAACACTGAAGAGTTAGGCTGAAAGTTGGACTATGCTTTTAGGATACATTTCTATATATTGCATCCTGACTTACACTAAGTGGAGTTCTGCTGGCACTAGAGAAAGAGGGTTGGATAGTTTCAGTTTGCACCGCAGGGTTCTCCCCTTTGCTGTCACCTGTGCCTCTTGAAAACATTCTCCAGAGGCTGAGGGGAACAGTATGGGGTCTGGGGGCTGGGAAGGTGGGACTGGGGGATGCAGGGAAAATGAGGAATCGGCAAAGAGCATCCATAATTCCATAATTCTCTCACTTTCGAGGCAATGTATGTGGGTCCACTGCAGAGATCAGTCCCTGGAGGGGATTATACACATTGTTCCTGTTTGATCTCCTCTTGTACTACTTTGGGGGAAAGGCTTACTCCGTTATTGTTCTGTAAATGAGGTACTTCTTGTGCTTAGATTATTCCGGAATTGCTGGAATTTTCAAATCCTTTTGACAAATTAAAAGCAAATTGTCCATTTTGTGGTGACAGAAGTATTGATGATTTTGTCTCTTCACTTACAGCTTTTGCGAGAACTGAAGCACCCTAATGTGATTGCATTACAGAAAGTTTTCCTTTCCCATAGTGACAGAAAAGTGTGGCTGCTGTTTGATTATGCCGAACATGATTTGTGGGTAAGTTCAGAATTTATTGGTGCTTTGACTGGCTGTGGTTGCATATCCATAGTTGCGGATGGTAAAAATCTGTAAAAATGAATAAATCCAAAACCCCAGAAATCAGAATAATTTATGAACTTGTGCAGATTTTCATATGCTTATTATATAGATACAGCCGCATAAGGCAAATTGGAAATGGAGACATAGCTTGAGTGCCAAAATGATTTATTTATTTTTATAAAAAAGTTGGCCTAAAAGAAGGAGCTTCTTCAGATGACCTGTCTATTTAGCATCATTCTGATTTGCTTGCACAAAGCTTACATGGTGGTCAGACTTCATTCATTTTGACTTTATTGAAATTTGTTCTGATTTTTTTATGGGGTGGTTCTGTGACATTGAGTATTCGTTTTGTATTCTTCCTGATTTGCTTGTAGGGATGGGGGTTATACGTTTTCCTGTGGATCTTTATTCATACCACACTTATCAATGTGTTTCCCTGTCAGTTTATAAATGTCCAATTCTTTTATGATTTAAGTGGATTTGTTGCACTAAAGATCCAGTATGCATTTGAATTGCTCCTGTAAAATAATTACAGTCTGGAGGCATCCTTGTTTTTAGAGGCATGACTTCTTTTTATTCATGAAGACTAGAAATCTCCCACCCCAACTTCCCCTTTTTTGATGTGTAATATTACTGGTTTTCTCACTGTGTTTTAATTCACATTGCCCTATTCTACGCTTTATAGTTTTAGGAGTATGCAAATATTGATACCTATGCCTGCAATGCTGCAATACAGATAACTGTTTGAGATCAGGGCTTATGACCTGAATGTGCTTACCTGACCCAACAAGCCCTCTTCCCCCCACCCCCCACAAACACAAGCAAACCCCACTGCAGCCAACCACAGACAACCAACCACACCCTGCCCCCCAGTACCTCTCACTGCCAAGGAAATGTAATAAATGAATAGAAAGAGAACCTACCCAGCTGACGCTGACACAAAACCCCACAGTACACTATACAAAAGAATATAAGCCTCACCACCCCACCCTCCTCTCCCCCCTCTTCTTCCCCAACCTTATACTGTACTTAGCACTAAGGTCTCACAACAAATGTAACTGATTTGTAAGAAAGACTGTGCAACCTGAAAAAAGAGACACGGCATGTACTTTCGTAAACCAATAAAATCTTTAATAACAATATAAATTAGGAGCCTGTTCACATATTGCTTACAAGTTGGTGTGCGAACGTTTATGTTTGTGCATCATGTACAATATGAAAATCAAACATATTTGTTAGCAGTTTGTTTGTAATAACCTCCTGTGGAAATAGTCTAATTACCACCGGTCTTCCCTAATCAGTTTAAACTATACTGAACTTGGATTACATTAACATGAAATTTAGGCTTGCCTGGGACAAATTTCTGTAAAACATACAGTAGTAAGGAAACCACACTTTGAAAAGCCATTACAAAATACATGAGTAATAGCTTACTGTCAAGGAAAAGAAACCACACACACACACACACACACACACACACACACAATGTTCAAAGTAAAAAGAAACTTGGATCAAAATGATATAAAGTCATGAGGTTTCATGTTACTGCTTGCTGCTTATAGTTTAATTGGGTAGACTTGTTCTTACAGATTTACTAGCTTGCACCCACTCATTTTCGAAGTTTTCCCCATTGAAGTTAATTGCACAAAGAACGAGTGTACAATTAATATCCCAAAGTATCCCAAAGTTATTATGAATAACTTCATTTTATATGCATGAACTTTAACTCTGTGCATCAGTTGAATTTATTTGTTTTAAAAGCAACCACAAAACAATATTTTGCTGCTAAAATGAGCAGTGCGCTTAAGAATTCAGTTTGCAGATCTTGCCATTTGAATGCTGCTTGCACTGTGTGAAAGTTGCCACATGAACAATAGGTTTGTCGGGTCACCACTACTTGTTAGCTATCTGTTATGCAGTCATAATGCAAAGTGTACATATTTCACTGTGCACTGTCACTTTCTGTGCAATGCACCATTTTATTATCACTAACAATTTTCAGATATACGCTTCCACTTTTTAAATATGTTTGTACATTGAACCATTGAAAAAGGTACTTTATATTTTTCTAACTAAATCATGCAGCTCGTTAAAGGAAGTAAAAGTATTTATGCGCAATTGCCACAGGCTAATGACTACTTCACATATACCTGCAGTGGTAAGGGGTAAGGAAGGTACCATGCTGCTTTGAGAATGTGCATATGATCAAGCCATATAGATGGGACCAATGCTGTTGTTTCTTACCACTAAACCACTGGCTTCCCTCTCTGCCAGTAAGATTTGTGTGGGTAGTAACTGCATTGCTGGCCCTGCCTTCTTGGAATAGTGTTGGATGTCCTCCAGTAAAGTGACTCTCATGAATAAATATGAATTAACTCAGAATCTTATTTTGTGATTCTTTCCGGTCATTGCTTCAACCCTCTACTTTTGCAAGCAGAGCCTTGTTTTGGGGTGTTTTTGGGTCCCAAAATCTGAATATTCTATGATCCTTGAAATTAGCTACTTCATTATTCCTGTTGGCTTTCTTGGTTTTTTATATTTTGTATAAAACATTAGAAGATGTATAGGGGCAATTGTACTATTTCATCATTTAGGAAGCATGCAATTCTGGGAGGAGGAATTTCAGAGGTGTGGAGAAACTAATTATTTTGGGCCAGTGAGAAACTTAAAAAGTGAAATGAAATGTGAAAAGATTGTTGCTAAGGGCACAGCTCTAGGAGGATCCATGCCTTCTTTGTTTATTGAGCTCCATAATGTACATCTTTGAATAATGTTTGCTTTCTCTGGGGAGTGACTGAAATTTGCTGACGGCCAAAACTTTATCCCTCATGTTTTGAATAACTCTCCCTCTGTCACGTATTCTAAGCATCACTCTACCTCCCCCCGCCCCCGTTGTCTTTTTGCTCACTCCCAACTTTGTCTCTTTCCATGCTGCCTCTTACACTTGGAACAGCCTCCCAATCAACGTATGTAAAGCTCCTTCACTCTACTCCTTCAAAACCAACTTTAAAACCCACATGTTTAAGGACACATTTTTTTATCAGATCACTTACATTCTTGGTGTCATACTTGTTTGCATGCTCTGTGCTATAAATAAAGAGTAGTATTTAAAATTTTCAGGATAGAAAAGGTGGTAGTCTGGGCCATTAATTATACTAGTAGTATTTTATATTTTAGATTGAGAGCCATCGTGGTGTAGCGACTAGAGCAGTGGAATAGTAGCAGATAGATCAAGGTTTGAACCTTTAATCAGCCATCAAACTCCCTGGGTTATTTTGGACCAGTCACTATTTCATAACCTAACCTACCTTCCTAGGGTTGTTTGTGAAGATAAAATGGGAGGGAGGCGAACCATGTGTGTCGTTCTGAGTTCCTTGGAAGAAAGGCGAAATACAAGTACAATAAATGAATAATGCCCTGGTTCATGCACAGTGCTAAGCCATAGTTTGCCTAACATGGGTTGTTTCTCCAGTAAAAGGTAAAGGTAAAGGTACCCCTGCCCGTACGGGCCAGTCTTGACAGACTCTGGGGTTGTGCGCCCATCTCACTTAAGAGGCCAGGGGCCAGCGCTGTCCGGAGACACTTCCGGGTCACGTGGCCAGCGTGACATCGCTGCTCTGGCCAGAGCCAGAGCCAGAGCCGCACACGGAAACGCCGTTTACCTTCCCGCTGGTAAGCGGTCCCTATTTATCTACTTGCACCCGGAGGTGCTTTCGAACTGCTAGGTTGGCAGGCGCTGGGACCGAGCAGCGGGAGCGCACCCCGCCGCAGGGATTCGAACCGCCGACCTTTCGATCGGCAAGCCCTAGGCGCTGAGGCTTTAACCCACAGCGCCACCTTGATTTCCAATTGCTGTTGTCTTATGCCTTTGTTTCTTGGTGATCATCTGCAGTGGGATGCCTGTTCAAACCATGGATGCTAGATTTACATGTCAACACCAAGCTATACTTAAATTCAAGGTTCATATGGAACACTAAGTCATCACAATAAACAGTAATTTAATAAGCCGTGACTTATGAGGAAACCAAGTCATATGAAGAAGGTTCTAATTTAGCACAGAGATAAGATCTAGTTGGGATCACAAGCTTTATTGGGGAATAAATAAGGAAAATATAGAAGCATTCATAACGTTAAAGAAGTAAAACAACTATAGATGCTTTGAAGTCTTCTTGGAATGGCCTGGTCAAGTATCACATTAAATGATAGCTAAAAATAAAGTTTGGCTTAACATGAACAAGCAGTGTGCTGGAGTGCGCTCCTCAAAAGTCCTTGCTCCTGCTGGAGAGAACACAAATCAGAGGCTAGCTTCACATTACATGTGAACTAGCACTTGCCACTTTTTCTCTCCAAATAAAGAACAAGCAGCAAACCAAGAACAGATGTTGGTTTGGTTTACCGCCCATGGTTTGTTCAGAGATAAGCAAGCCATGACTACTGGTTCACACATAGTGCAAAGCCAGCCTCTGATTTGTTTCCTCTCTAGCGTGGAAGCAGGGGAGATAGTGAAGTAGGGACCTTTATTCAACATGCAGCAGCAGATTGTTCATACATGTTTACACCATAGTTTGTTTTTCACTGTGGTCAAATGTGATGTCCAAACCAGGTCTATAAGTTGGTGAAAAACCTCCATCTGTTTTCTAATTGATAGATTGCTGGTTCCAACAGTATCTGGGGAAAAGCCATTTCTATTTCTATTTTTTTTAAAAAAAATGTATTTAATGAAACATAGTAAAATAAGTATAAATGTTAATAGAATCAGTGATATATCAGATTTGGTTAATCTACCTTTTAAAATACAGTTCTAGATAAGTTAGTTGCATAAATCTGAATTAAAACTCTGTGCACCATTTCTGTACTGAACAGGGTGGTCTCTAGAGGTTGAAGATGCTGAAAAAAGTTCCTATTTTTATGTACCAGACAGAGAATCAAGAAAGCTAGTTGGAATCCCATGGTTTTGTTTCTTTAAAAAACAGAAGTCTGTCCAGGGCTTTTCCTTTCCTGGGTCAGGCAATTAGATTTCATCATAGCTGGAACATTTGCAATAGCAGTAGTGCTGCAGTCCAGGGTATAATTACTTTCCTGAGCATGTGAATGCTCACATTCTGCCACAGTTTGATTTGTAGCCTTTAAAAAGAGCTCTGAATTTGGACATAGTCTGCTGTATGACCTTCCTTTCCACACACAGTACAAATGTTGTTGTATAAGCTTATCCGAGCCTCTCTAGCTTTGTGTGCAAGGTGGTCCTAGAGGCACTTAGGTACGTAAAGGTAAAGGGACCCCTGACCACTAGGTCCAGTCGTGGCTGACTCTGGGGTTGCGACGCTCATCTCACTTTATTGGCCAAGGTAGTCAGCGTACAGCTTGCTAGCATTCCTTAAATCAGATCTAATAAGCTAGGAATATATTACTTCCACATTTCTCTTTTCACCAAAGTTTGAAAAGTTAACTGCCATATTATCAATATGAGCCTCTGTTGTGTTAGCTTTTTGGTGAGAGCTTCTGTCTTGTACACGCCTCTGTTATTTCTCCTTGTCAAAACTGGTTTTTTTGTGTTTTTTTAAAGCACCCCCAGTGTTTCTCCGTCCTTGCTTTACTCAAATCTCTACTGTTGTTTTAAATGGCCACTATTAGTCTCTGCCTTCTCGCTGTACTCAAATATCTTCTTCCTCAGCTGCTTCATGCGAGAAAGATAAAGCAGGTTTTCTCCCTGAGATTGTTTGTGCTCAACAATTTAAAAAAGAACCTCAATCTCAGTTCAGTTTAGAACTTGTAAATTCATAGGCACAATAATTCATTGATAAATAATATGAGCATACTTGGGTACTACTGAGCTAGGACATAAACAAGCAGAAGGTAACACTTTTTGTTGTATTACTGTCACTAGAATAATAAGCAAAAAGGCAGGTCCTTGTTCTTGAGGATTTTACAATCAAAAATCCAATCTAGAGAAAGGTGATGAATGGAGGGGAGAAAGATGGGGCATTTGTGAATATTTGGGCTTAGTTTCAGTAGGGGATGAGGACTATGGGTTATGCTGAAGTATCGCAGAAGGACTGAATTTAAGGTATAATTTGAAGGAAGAGAGAGGATGTGTCACATAGGTGTTTTAGGAAGGAGTTCTGCGAGAAAGGGCAGATTTAGAAAAATAAAATCCAAAGATGGTACATTTCCATAGATCAACAGTTTTGACTAGACTTGGAAACCAAGACAAAAATTATGGTTGCTAAATCTCTAGCCTTACTTTGCTATTTTGGCTTCTACGCAGCTGAGGAGGCCCTGCACCTTATTTTCCTACTGGAGAGCACATCTTTTTTTTGTTGTTGCTTAGCTAAAATGCTCCATGCACCTTAATCAGACTCAGGAAGCGTCTTGCTTTACTTTCCTGCTCTGGGACAGAATGTGGTGGCTTTTCATTTTGGCCCTACATGGTGAACATACTCTAGGTAGCTTGGCCTGTGCAGCCACCCATCCTTGGTTCTGGGGAGGGGATTGACTTCTGGGATGAACACTGCCACCACTAGCGCTCCAAGGTTGGAAGGAGAGCTGAAACTCATTGCAGTTGCCCGAGGGCAGTGACATACATGCCAAGGAAAGGGTGGCAAACATAAATATGGAAGACTGCACAATTCATTTGACAATATGCTACTAGTTAAGAGTCATCAATTCCAGTACACTTTGTTATAGGAAATAAATTGTTCTCCAGATCATAAGTAGAATACAATAATATTTTAAGTAAAAACACATGGCAGTGCCTTATTGTCCCAAGATTCATCTAATGTCCACTAAGACCAGGGCATTAAGTGTCATAGCACTTGCCCTTTGGAATATGCCCCCAATGAATATCATACAGGCAGCTAAGGTCTTGGCATTTAGGAGCCTGCTTAGAACTCATCTCTTCCCTCAGGGTTTTTGGATTAAGCTGATCTACTGATTTATGATGTCTTTTGTACTTGTTTTACTAATGTACGGGTAATTTTATTGTTGCTTTTATGCTGTTCATTGCCATTTTTTTTCTTAATGCTGGAGGTATGAATTTTTTTTGGAAAACAATTAAATAAAAATTGAGAAATAGGGCTGAGCATTTAGTTTCTGGAGTGATTTCTAAGCATTGCAACTTCTGTATATGTTTCTTCATTAGCTGTTTTTCCACATTTAAGCTGATTGCATGCCAATGAAGTGGAGAAAAACCTAATTAGGAATATTTGCATTTACAAATACTGTAATCTGTAATCTCTGGGTGCTTTAAGTTTTTTGGTCCAGTGAACAGGTTATGCAGGTCCTCAGGCTTTAGTTTATATTTTAAATAGGGCTGGTGGAGAAATCTGTCTTTAACTTACCACAGAAAGCACTAACTTAATTGTACTTCTTGAAGACATCCATTTCATAACGATCATAATCAACAGTACAACTTCAATTAAGTTTAAGGTAATAGTGTAGAATCTCAATATAAGCATTCCTTCCCCAGACTCTTTTTCTCTATAGACTCTTCACTATGGAGAGCTTTGTGCCTTTCTAGATGCCGAGTGTCTAAGAAGTCAGCCCTTCTTCCCTGGAAACTCCTGTGGGGAGACCTGGTTCTGGTTGTAATGCCAACCAAATTGGAAAACAGCCTTGAATTGGCATTTTCCTCTCTGTTCCTTGTCGTCTTTCTGGCATGAATTCCCCCCTCCTTTTCTTGTCAGCTTTAGTATGATTTTTCATTTTATCCCTCATCAACAGTAACCAACTAACCCTCTAAATTGGAATTTGAAATGTCGGGAAGCCCCGGTTGAGAGAGGAAGGATGGTTAGCAGCAGTGCAGATGAAAAGCTGACCAGGGAGGAAGGTGTGGAGTTGTGCTGGAGATAGGAGAAGGAAGGTGGGGACCAAGTGTAGCATTCCCAGGGTTTGCACCTTATTTGAAAACTTCCATACGGGAGAGCAGCTGCTGATACATGTGCATTAGACCTCAGTGATCAGGGAAGGGCACTTCACATATGAACAGACTCACTGCACTGCGACAGAGATATTGCACTGGAAACAGGTCTTTGAACTAATCTGTAACAACCCAAGGCACAAACTTAGTCCCTGTCTTCTCTTGGGTGTGTGTGCGTGCGCTACTAACAAAGTAACATCTCCCCCAATTGCCAGATCTCCAGCAACTTCTTACTTTAGTTTCCTGTGCACTCTAGAGCAGTGGCTCCTAAACTTCCACCCACCTCAGACCACTTGAAAATTGCTGAGGGCCTTAGCAAACCACTTAATGTGTGTTGGGGGGGGGATTGTTTTGCCTGTTAATACACTGTGCTAGATGCTAAAACATTTTTAATGGAATTCAAAATTTAATGCAACCTCCCCCCAAAATAAAAAATAGAAGCAATAAAAATACAATTAAAAATCAGTATGAATATTTTAATGCGATGGATGTACTTGTTACGTCTAACAAAGTTCTTTGATGCTTGGTGTAATATTTGTTGAGTCTTAGGTCAACAGATTCAGCATTCATCCAGCATCCTGTCCTTTTATATAAACTGACAACACCTACTCTGAGTCACTCTCTTTCTTTTGCATGTGCTCCCTCTTAGCTTCTTCCCCTCTTTCTTGCTTTTCCTTTGTTCCCATGTATGGACTCCCCACTCCTTTCAAGTGCCTTATCAGCCTCTTTCCTCTCTTGGGACCTCCCCACCCTGCCTTGCTTTATTCCCCTGAGGGAGGCAGAGTCTCCTGCCTCTTTCTCCTCAAGTCACTTCTGGTCGGTCCTACTTACTTTCTGGTCTGACTGACTGCTGGGTTTTAAGAATGATGGAGCAGCCACTGCACCCACCAGTCCTCTCACACACGTAGCCCACTGTTCTTCACAGGCATATAACATGCATTTGAGGGTTCAATTCTTAATGTTTGCATGGTAGCAGTGCTGCTGTTGTGACCAACCCCAACTGGTCCCACCAACTGAGACTTACTTCTTTCATGATTGACCCCAGCCTTTCCCCATGACCATACTCCTTATCCTGTTTTCCCATTAATCTCAACTTTCCTTCTCTAATTACTGATAAAAATTTAAGAAAAGAACTCCTGGACTGTATCTTCTTACCCCAAACATGTAATGTAAACAGAGCAAAATACATTTGGGGTGGGGCTGGGGTTTGCATACCATAATTTGTTTTCCACTGACTCCAAACATTTATTTGGCACAGATCTCCCAGAGTCTATGACTCTTAAGAACACAGTGCTAAATTTAATAAAATTGCTTTAAAACAATGGGAAATTACATAGAAATTGGGGAAGCATGAGAAACAAATCTGAAAATAAAATTCATTCCAATCCTAGTAATCTCATATCCAAGGAGATTAAAATATCATATCACATTGTTTCATTTTCTGAAGTGTCAGATGTAAAAGCATGTAAGATGGGACATACGGTACTTGCATACTATGTTTGATTTTGGAACTAGAGAAGCTTCAAATTTATATTTCTTGAATTATATTTTACTGAGTTTCAAAAAGTCACAATAACAACACTAAGCAAGTAGAATCCCTCCTCAGGAGAGAATAGATGCTGAAAATATACCAGATGGCATGTAGATGTAAAAAAGGTGCCACTCAGGTAAGTAATATTATAGCTCGTTGCAACTCACCAGACTGAGAGTCCCCTTAGCCAGCATGCTTCAGTTTCAGAAAGCCACCTGGAACATGCAAGGCTTTTATTTTTTAAAATTCACTGTAAGAATTTTATTTCATCAACATTCATGTCTGTAATCTTTTTTTTTTTATTCCTAGCATATTATCAAGTTCCATCGTGCCTCAAAAGCAAACAAGAAACCCATGCAGTTGCCAAGATCTATGGTGAAATCACTACTTTATCAGATTCTTGATGGAATTCATTATCTTCACGCAAATTGGGTGCTTCACAGAGACTTAGTAAGTGCTGTGATTTTTAACTGTTTAGAAATAGTTTGGACTACATTTTTGTTTTTGGGAAGTGAATAAAACAGGGTGGGGGTGGGGAATCTCACAAACTGCTTCACTTCTTGATGTTTTTAAATACTCCTAGGGGTTTCATGGCAAAAGTAAACTTGTATCATCACTGGCTTTTAACAGCAACATCTGCTGCAAGTCTCTGGTGCTGCATCCAGTTAGCAAATAGCTTTATAAGCAAACAGTACATCAGCCAAAGAACACTTTGCACTGAAAAAGCAGGTAGCCGTTTAAACTGCTCTGGGTTACTTTGACTGTCTACTGTTCTAAAACTCAACAAGCTGTAGGAAGTTCCTTAGGAGACTATGGCCACATTTGTGCAATCGTATCTTGTCATAATAAGCCAATGTATGAAAGCGCCTCCTGGACATGCATAGAGCCATTTTTGTCCTCCCGTCACATGAGCAGGAAAACAACCGTGAAGCTACAATGAGCTCTAGCTTCTCATTATATTCAGATCAGGTAACTGTAGTTAATGGCTTCCAAACAAACCAAAATATTAATTCATGTTTTAATATCCTGCTTTTTTTGGAAGCCATTGACCTCTGCTTTTTCAATGCAATAGAAAGCTAGAGTTAATTGTCACTTCTTAGCTTGTTTCCCTGCTTGCACAACAGGGATAAAGCAGATGTGTGCAGATGCAGGAGGCTTGTTAAGCTGAGATATTGATCGTCCAGAAACAGTTGTTGTTTCATGAGAACAAATCACTGGCCTCATAATTCTGTCACCAGCGTAAATGACGGCTGAATAATATGAGAAGTTGTTTAGAAACTTATCTAAGAAACCACCTCTTCCGCAAGGTGGCAACTTCCCCCAACTTCCCAAAAGGGGGGGGGGACAGTGCAAGTTTTTTTAAAAAAAAAAGTAGAGAGGCTTCTTTCTTGTCTTATTAATCTAACATTGCTTATTTGGGTGCAGCCATTCCTTTTTACAGTCATACCTTGGAAGTCGAACGGAATCTGTTCCAGAAGTCCATTCGACTTCCCAAACATTCGGAAACCAAATCACAGCTTCTGATTGCCTGCAGGAAGCTCCTGCAGTCAGTCAGAAGCTGCGGAAGCCACATTGGATGTTCGGCTTCCAAAAATAGTTCGCAGACTGGAACAGTCACTTCCAGGTTTGTGATGTTCGGGAGCCAAAATGTTTGGGAACTAAGCTGTTCGTAAACCAAAGTACGACTGTATTGGGGAGGGGGGCAGATACTGAAGTCACTATTTGATTTCACTGCTGCTATTACCTTCTCTCATGTGCACACATAAATAGTACTCAAATGCATCAAGGCACTGTTATTCTCAGGGGCTTGTACATAATTATTGAAAGGTGAAAGAAACATTTTCATAAGCTGTTTGTGTCCAGTGTGGGTGTAATTTAAATGATTCTGTAGTCAATCTCTAATACTCTGCCAGTAGAGATTCAATGGGTGCGTTTTGTTTCAATCTTTAAATGCCTGCTGAAAATCCCTCTATTTTGCCATGTTTATGCAGGCAATTAAGAACACATATTTCCATAATAGTTAGTTGATGGTGTCTGATTTTAAATTTTATATTTGTTTTTATTATATATAGATACTACTGCTTTGATGTTGTTTTATGATATAGCAGTATATAAATAAATAATGAAATTATTTGAACTCTGAACACATTAACAACTTTGTATTGCACTGTTATGGATACTGGGAGACCATCCTTTGGTATGCTGTCGATGACTGGATGAAGTTTCATCAGTGAGTGCTAATGGAAAAAAGATTTCTTCCCTCCTCCCTCTTGATAGCTGGATCCATCTCTTCAGCCTTTGGAATGTAGTATTCATGGAAGCTGGAAAAATTAAGCCCTTCAGCTAATGAGAGACCCCTGAAATATAAGTGGAACCAGTTTGAATGTGTAGCGGCAAAGAGAGCTCTGAATTTATTGAAACAGCCTTAGGGTGCTGTGGCTCTATTTGGAGATCTGGTGCAGAACTGCCATGGGTCTCACTGCAGCATGGGCCTGCAAGCCGTTGTTGATCTTGATTCTCTAAATCCATGCAGAGAATGTGGAATCAGCCATGGTAAATGGAAAGTATTTTGCCAGTTCTTTTCTGGCCATGCTGCTCCTGAGTTGTTGGCATTCATGGCTAACAGGATCCACAGGCACCTTCAGACAAGTGCCATCATGACATGCATTCCTTCTTCTTCTCCTGTTTATTATCTTCATCAGACCAAAAATATGACCAAAAATACAGCACAACGAAACCTTACAGTATTATTAAATACAGGATAAATACAAAAAGTGTAACATACTAACAGCATCTCAAATACACACACACACACACACACACTTTGCGTAAGCCCCTGGAAATATTTTTTTTCAATTTCAGGTGCTTAAATGTCTTCTTAATCTCACTGCCACCTATAGAAGTTTTATTACCTAGATCATGAGCCAGGCTGTAACTGATGCTGGATTGCGGACTGCCCCCCTGGATCGTTGACAAGGTAGCTGTTTACCTTGTCTGTTTGCTTTTTTAGACAGTGCTCAACTTTCACTTGTCCTTTGGCGGAAGCGTTTGATGAAAGTATTCATGGATATCCATGAAGTTGAACAGTAGAGGGGAGCCTGGAGCATGTTATACCAGTCCTGACTGACAGGAGATTCTTTCACAGACAGAAAAAAATACCCCTGCTGAAAATTTCAAATACCGTATTTTTCGCTCCATAGGGCACACCTGACCATAGGGCGCACCTAGTTTTTAGAGGAGGAAAATACGGAAAAAAATATTCTGAATAAAATGTAGCACTAAAATATTTAAAGCAGCAAAGCGGGCGGCTCCTGTCCGCTTTGCTGATTTAAATCGAGCCTCAGAGGAGGGTAGGAAGGGGAACCATGGGTTATCTAAGTCCAGTTAATAATGCTGAGCCAGACTTATGGCCATCGAGATTAGCCTGGCCGTCTCAGTGGAAATCTGGGGAGGCTGGGGTGGACTTTCAGTGGTCAAAGTGTGGTTGTGTCTTCCTGCCCGGCATCTATTTCCTGCCGTCTTTCCCCCCTGCACCCCCGCACCCTGCTTCGAGGGAAGGAAGCGGAGCCATGGATCCTCTGCTCGCAACTGCAGTGGATTCCCTCCACTTTGAAGCAGGAAAGTGGGAGAGGAGCTGCTTACACGAGTGTCAGCTGCTCCCCTCCCACTTTGCTGCTGCAAAGGGAGCCCGGGAGGAGGGAATCTGCTGCAGTCGCAAGCAGTGGAGGATCCATGGTCCCTTTCCTTCCGTCCTCCGTGATTGCTTTGAAGAAGGAAAGTAGGAGAGGAGCTGCTTACACAAGTGTAAGCTGCTCCCCTCCCACATTGCCGCTTCAAAGGGAGCCCGGGAGGAGGGAATCTGCTGCAGCTTCCTCCACCTCCCGCAGAAGCCGCACGCTCTTTAAAGGGGCTGCGCAGCTTCTCCTGGCTTTTCTGGGAGGTGGGGGGATTCCCCCACTTCGTAGAAAAGCCCACAGGAGCCGTGCAGCCTTTAAAGGGGGCACCGCTCTTGGGGGCTTTTCCCCAAGGAGGGAGAAGGGACTGATGCGGCCAGTCAGTCCCTTCTCCCTCCTGGGGAAAAACCCACAAGAGCGCACGAAGCCTGTGTGCGGCTCTTGGGGGCTTTTCCCGCCTGCCCCCCCCTGCATTCGCTCCATAGGACGCACACACATTTTCCCTTGCTATTTAGGAGGGGGAAAGTGCGTCCTATGGTGCGAAAAATACGGTAATAGACAACTGTGAAATATTGTGAGAACCAGTCATAGTTCAGCTACTCAGTGGTGATATAGATCTGCAAACAAAACAAATATAAGATCCTGTTGTGCATCTCATACAGGAAACAAATGTTACCAGGAAGCCAGCCTTTCCTCAGGGGCCCATGACAGTAATTCTGCTTCCATGGAGAAAGGAGCCAGTGTTCTAAGGCTGCTGATCCCAGGAGTTGGAAACTGATGAGTATCAAACCTTAAGGACGTGATGCTAAGTATTTCCAGTGGGCTGGATTAGAGAATTGCTTAGCAGACCATTGAATGGCATTCTATTACTTGAAAAGATCATCCAAGAGTTGTTTGCAAAACATACTTGCATTTGTGTATGTGTATTTTAAATAGCAGTTGCAACACCTTCCCACCCAGATCTGGCATCAACAGAGGCTTCCTTCTGATGTGTGTGCATGTATGTGCAGTTTTCTTTGGGATCATGAAGAAGAAGGTGAAAGGTTATCCCCCTTTTTTTACCTGCATTGCAGACCCGGCCCAGATTAGGGATTTTGTGGTTTGCACAGAAATCTGAGCATGCATTTAACATAATATGTTCCTTGGTCCTCAGAGAGACGGTTACAGAAAATGAGAATCTTTGTGTAAGAAGGCACAATAGGAAACCTTTAGAGACCTACCTTTCATCTACATGATTTCATGCTGAGCATACATTTTCTGGTACAGTGGTGCCCCGCAAGACGAATGCCTCACAAGACGAAAAACCCGCTAGACGAAAGGGTTTTCCGTTTTTCGAGGCGCTTCGCAAGACGAATTTCCCTATGGGCTTGCTTCGCAAGATGAAAACATCTTGCGAGTCTTGCAATTTTTTTCGCTCCTCCCCTTTTTCTAAGCCGCTAATAGCCGCTAAGCCGCTAATAGAGTTGCTTCGCAAGACGAAAAAACCGCAAGACGAAGAGACTCACAGAACGGATTCTTTTCGTCTTGCGAGGCACCACTGTAGTGGTTGAATACTTGTAGTGTGCAGGATCCGATCATTAGGGACATAGGGACATGAGTTGTGGTTAGCATGTTGAATGTATGGTGACCTGCTTGCTTCCATAGGTGATGAACATTACTTGCAGGCTAGAAAAGCTGGCAGTGTGTGGGAAGAGATTGTGGAGTGGAATTCAACTCTTTGCTATGGAGATCATTCAGTTCGCATAAGCATTTCTGCCTGCCCAACAGAACAGTCTTCCTCCCTCCCACCACATACTGTTCTGGGAGTTTTCACTGACCCTCCAGAATGGTTTTAGGAGAGGTGGGGAGGTAAAGCCCCATTGTGCTAGTGGGAATTCTTGTGCTGTTTTCCACTAATAGAACTGGGTTGTTGAATCCAGCCCATAGTCATGTTTTCCTGGAACCATATTTTTGGGGAAGGCACATGTTTGATGTATAGATGTCAGGACCGAGTTGTTGCTGGCGATCCCAGATGAGTGAGATGGTGCCCAGGACTAAAAGTGAGACTATTGAAATCTGTATGTGGCTCCCCCATGTGGTGAACTGCTGAACTGCATGCTGCACCATCTACATCTGGAGTAAAAATGTCGGGCCAGCAGGCCAAATCTGGCCCTCTAGGTCTCCCCATTTGGCCTGTGACATCGTTTTCCCTAATCCATGCCCACTTGTGCCACACCTAGAGACACAGGTAGAGATGCAGCTGCAGAAAGTAGGATTGAATGCTGAATGTCAGTTGATGAGAAGGGAATTCAGTTAGCTTGATTCAGGAGAGCCTGTGAGTTCCTGCTGGGACCTGGCTGGCATGCTCAGGCCTTACCAAAAGCCTGATTGGGCAGTGTTTCCCCACCTCACACCTGTGGGCCAACTTTGACAGGTAGGTGGTCACCGCACCTTTCAATCACCCTATACCATTTTGAAATCAGACAATTGTCCTGTGAAGGTGGGGGAAACAAAGAGCTGAGCCATGGAGCCAAAAAGTTTCCCCATATCTGATCTATACCAGGCACATCCAGAATCCAACAGGTTGCAATCCACCATCCAATATAAAAAACTGGCAGTGATCTACCACACTCTCCCATTGTCATTCTTCAACTTAAACATGTTCTATTTAGCTGGGGAAACCGAGCCAGATGGGTGCAGAAAATGAAAAGGAAATAAACTTTGTTATAAGACTGTCTAGCTCAAAACAGCTTTTGTTAGAGCTCTGCATATTAACTTGCTATCAGAAACATCCATTTAAAATGTTTTATGGGTGCAGCTCAGTGGGGCTCATTTTTGGTTTGCTTCCTTGTGTTCATTCCACCCCAGCAAATACTGTGGGTTATGTTTCTCCTTCAATGTTCGGTCCTGTGGCAAAAGATTGTATCCGTAAAGAAGACAAAGAAAACTATGTTAATCTCTTGGCTTTGTCCTTGGTACCATGTTGATATTTAGTTTGCCGACATTTTATGGACATTGTTTGTATCATCTAGATATAATAAGTCCTTCAGGGAATATTTATAATAGGCATTTTTAGAGTGCTGCTCTTATATAGTGCTGCTGATTGTGTCTTAACAATTTGCTATTCAAAACAGCATGCACAGATGGTGAAAAAATATCACTATTATTTGTATAATATAGTGGTACTATTGTAAAAAGTCTGGAATTCACAGAATCCTTGATTTAAAATTAGCTTCTTTTCAGTTACTTTCTTTTTTACAGAACAATTGCTACAACGTATTTTTTTTTTGGGGGGGGAATCTTATTTTTTGTTCTTTACCACTTGTTCTCCCAAAATAGTATCTTTTGAGGTATTCCCAACTCAACCGCAACAAAGACTAAAACAAATTAACCTCTGTCTGTAAATAGTCATGTCACATTCTTGCCCTTCTCCTTCCTGCCCACCCTTCAAACCTTCTGTTTCACTTGAAGATTCAAACATATTTCATTTAGCCTAAAGCCACTAAGTTCAGTCAGATGGGCAGTTACATGCGTGTACTTTAACCATCACATATATTTGAAAGTTGTTATAAGTTAGCAAATGCATGCATGCATGCATGCATTCTCAGCATATCGAGAGTGTTGTGTAGAAAAGAGTACTTCTCCGGGTTATTTATTACTTCTATTAAATACACTCATCAGAATACCTAAAAAGTATCAGCATGCATTATAAATGTGGAATTATACATTTCAAGCCTCTAAGGGCCAAACTTAGCGAGATTCATGATTGGATCTCTGGTTTCATTACCAGAGCTCCCCACTCCCATTAGAATGGGACCACAGTATGGGGGGGGGGGTTACCCTTCTCCATCACTATATTACCAATGTAAATCTGCCACAGGTGGGAAACCTTAGCACACTGTCTCATCACCATATTAACTTCATGAAACTGATTGGCTCATATCATTTTCCGAAGGAGAGAGAACCTTAAACGTCTCCGAAGACACAGAAGCAGCAGCTGACTGGAGTAGCAATGACAGCTAAGCAGCACCAAAAAGTGAATATTATCAGCAGTTAGAGCTTTGCGGGAATGATTTGTGGAGTCGCAAAGCACTGCACTGACTCAAATAAATTAAAAGGTCTAGATGGTTAGGGAATTCCCCAACCATTTATCCCTTTTGTATTTCCCCTGCTTGTTGGATCACCTGCCTTCAAGAAAGAGCCGAATTAAACAGATGTTAGAGATCAGTGATCAGATCTTCCATTTTAAAAAATATCACTTAAAATGCAGCTATGTTCTGGAATTCAGTGATATTCATTGCATGGTAGGCTGTCTACCCATCAATAGAAACAATCACTCCAGTACAATTCATTCCATCACCTGAAAGTGAACATAGACACCACGCCAAGCAGTCTTCCTTTCCTGTCTGAGTGTCTTTTCTCAGCCTTTAGGCTCTGGTTCTTGGATTGTTGGCACTCAGTGCAGAGTAACTTTGGAACCATCTACTGCACAAGGCCTTGTTGTTATCAGAGGTTAATTTTCCATCTAGATCCAGAGCGGTCCAGCTGACAACCCAGAGAATGGACAGTGCCAATTAGCTTCCGTGGGCAATACATGCCAAAGATCATGGCCACCATTCTTTTCTCTCATACCAATCAGTTGCTTTTGAATCATCTGCAAATTACTAGGCCAAAGTTAACAGTCAAAATGTTTTTAATACAGAACACTACCCTAGCCAGGTCACCCATACATAAGTTGCTACTCAGATTATGTAAATACTGTTATTTGTTCAATGGTCTAGAGCAAACTGAGCCCAACTGAAAGTTCAGTTCTTAAAAGTTAATATGTACTAGCAGACACTGACAGTAGGAAAGTGCAAAACATTAATTCTGCCGCTTTAGCACAGATCTTGTTTGATAGTAGTAATTCTTTATTTCAGTAGCTCCGATTCCTTTTCAGTACTGTTACGGAAGGGGGGGGCATGTCTTCTTCACCTTCTTCACTACAATATATTTGCTCAATTTCTCTAGGACTCCATCACCCCTCCCCTGTCCTCCATAATCCCTCAAGGTGTCAAGACCCTAATCCTGTCAAATGCTCTGATCAGCCTTTCCTCCAGGCAATGTCAGGTGGCAGACTATGCATATTTGGGACCATTGTTTTCTCATCCCCAGGAAGTGTTTATCTGTGCATATCTCCAGCTCTGCATATTCCTTCCTCCCTCCTCCATATGTTAATCTGTGTAACCCAACCTCCCTTTAATATATTCATGATGTAATCTGTGTAACCAAACCTCTCTTTAATGTATTCATGACGTGTTTTGCACTGTATTCTGGGACATGGAGGGAGTTTCAAAAACTCATGTCACCCCTTTCTCACTGTTCAATCTCGCCTTGAACCTGTTGCGCAATAAACTTGGATCTTCTGCTGTTTGCTCCTGTCTCCGGCTGAGCTCATTTTCCTCCGCAGGGACCCACGGACTTAGTCCGATGAGCTGGGTGGCAGAGCAGCCTCGCACCCAGATTTTGCCGTAACAGTACTCAATCCCTTTTCACCTGTTTATAAAAGAATTTAATATTCCACTTAGAGTATGCAGAAGAGCTGTCCCCAAATCTGCTGCTATCATCATAAAATACTAATTGGGATGGGACATCCATTTTTGAAAGTTCAGGTATCTGAATCTTTGTGTGGGCAATACCATCTCTGTTGATCGTATCAGGTTATACTGTACTTCTTTTAAAAACTAAACTATGAAACAATTTCCCTATATTTCAGTCTATACTTAACTGCCACTTTGGTTTTGTTCCAGTAGTGTTACCTCAATGGTGTGATTTGTATGAAGTTTCAACTACGGTCATGTAACATTGACCACTGGTTTCAATTTTAGTAAAATACACAGACACATCACTACATTATTCACAAGGTGAGCATGGCCAGGATAAACATCTTGAAATCTGGTGTATCATGTTTACTCATTCCTTTTTATTATATTTTAATAATTAAAAAGTGCATATTTTTTAATTGCTAGGCTCTCCCACAAGCAATAATAGAAGAAGCACAATGTCCTGTTACTTTACATATTAAAATTAACCATTAAACGCCACATGGCATTTGGGAGTGAAGGTTCTACAGATGCATAATTTGCTGTTTAAATTCACTTTGTGCACCTGACTTCAAAAAGTGACTTCCATTTTGTAATAAACAAAAATCTGCCCTTATTCCCTTATGGGGGACACAAGATCCCTTATAGAGCCCTTTGTAGGTTCTCCTTCGGTTGGAGAAAATAACAGAGGCCAACCAGAGAATATTGAGAAGCAAAGCAGCTCGTAAGCCTGATCTTTATTGAACTGTTGCAACAGGGTGCTCCCCTCACACGCAGGGAAGGAGGAGGACCCAGAACAAAGGTGTGCCCGCCCTTATATAGACATTTTAAATTCCCCACCCTGGAGTCCAAGACCACCCCCAGAAACATCATACATACATCACAGAAGGGGTGTAGCTCAAGACCACCCCCCAGATACATCATACCTACATTGCAGAAAGGGCAGTCTACAACAGAAATCTGAGTGCGTTGTTTATCTCCTGTCTGGCAGGTTACCTGTTAATGGTTACTTGATTGGATACCCTGGGGAGCCTGGCCAGCCTTTTGTAATGATAAATACTTAGTTCCTGAGCCAGGTCACAGGCTCACCCTATTCATACACAGACAAACCCTTAAGACAGAATTTGTGAACGAAAAGACAATGAGGAGGCTTTTCCATTTTTCTTTAACCTTGCAGAGAAATATTTGAGGTCAATTTGGGAGGGACAAAATGGTTTCAGGACCTTTTCTGTGGGGTTTCAGACATTTGGTTTATATATGCAGTTACGAACATTTATCTTTTATATATCTAAGACCTTAAAGTTTTAATTTCAATAGTCAATGAGAGACACTGGGCAAACTACTGGCTAGATGAGAGGTGGGCATGGGCAACTCGTGGCCGCCTACAGGTCACATTGTAGTCCTTGGCTACCTCACCAAGTCCCCTAGCAGCAGTCATACTAAGAGCTTTACAAAGGTACCAGAGCTGGGGAAATTGTGGCTTTCCAGTTGTTACTCGATAGCAACTCAAATCATCTCTGAGGGTTGGTCATGTTGGTTGAGGCAGATTAGACTTGGAGTTCAACAACATCTGGAGAGCTAGAGGCTCGTCCCTGCTCTAGACAATGCACTCTATAGTTGGGCAGTAGGGAATTCCTGAGCATATTAAAGATACTGGAACTTGTATAAAATAGTGATGCTGCCATCTTGGAAAAAGGCGAGGCCATTTTAGGTATGCTTCATATATGCACACTTTGGGTATAAGGTGAGGTGAGCCAAGTTCACATTATTTGAGAGGCTTTTTAAAGTTTAATTGTTATTACACTCTCCTGACGTAAAGGGACAGCTATAGTTGCCCATTACCCACAGCTACACTGCATGCAGGAGGGAACATTTGAACTTTCAATGTGTAAAATATCCCATTTTCACCCCACCCCTGGTAATCAGGATGTTTTGGATAATGGGTGTGCCAAATTTCACTTTTTCTTGTGGAAGCATGCTAACAATTTTGATCCTCTCTTGAATTAATGGAAACAAAAAAAAAATTCCTTCCAGTAGCACCTTAAAGACCAACTAAGTTAGTTCTTGGTATGAGCTTTCGTGTGCATGCACACTTCTTCTGTGTATCTGAAGAAGTGTGCATGCACACGAAAGCTCATACCAAGAACTAACTTAGTTGGTCTTTAAGGTGCTACTGGAAGGAATTTTTTTTTTGTTTTGACTATGGCAGACCAACACGGCTACCTATCTGTAACTTGAATTAATGGCTTAGTAAGCCAAGTGCCTTTTTGTATGCTCATGAATCATTTTCTACGGATTGTTTTGATATAGTGGCACGCTCCAATAGTTAACTGCTTTTGTTTGCATGTGAATGATTTAAAAAAACAAAAACAAAAACCAGCAGTACCCAGAGGATAACATTTTTCTCATGGGAAGGTCGTATCTCTAAAGAATTATATCCTAGATAAGCTCAGGAACAGTAAAGGCTACTAAATGCTAGCATTCTGTTGGCCATTGTTTCCCTTATCATTTAATCAGTTGTGTTCCTCTTATTCAAAGCTGCAGACAGTTTTACTTGTGTGTGGTTTTTGCTGGCTCCTTTCTGGCCTTCATACTAAAGAATTGATTGCCCCTGCATGCATTAAAGCAGCTCCAATGTTCTTACGGTTTGATTTCTGTTTGATGTTGAATTATTTTTATTCTTCAAGATCTTGATAGTTTGTCTGAGCACTCTTGGCTCTTGCTCTTGTTGCCTCTCAGAGATGTATTCGTTGCATTACACCCACTAGCCAGAGGAAAGAAAACATGATCATTTACATGTTTACTGCTCTAAGGAATTTGCCTTAAATTATAACACCTATGCTACTTTTGCAGCAGATGGTTCCAGTTTATTATTGTTGACCTTGTACATTCTACATTTACACCTTTACTACACAGTCAGACCCCATGGTTCACACTCAGCAGGGATCTGTTTGTTCAGTTTTTATTGCTGATAATTTAAACATGAGATTCCAAATCTAACCTTTTGTTTCTATAGCAACTAAACATGGGCTGATCAGTACTATCATTTTCTTTAACAGCTGGCATCTTCTGTTCACTGTAAGCTGAGTTTTAGAAGTATAAGATCTTTAAACTAGGTGTTAACTGGCCCAGAGGTGTTGACGTAATTAGGAAGCACATATACTATTATAAGAGACCTGATAGGTAATTTTGAACCATAAATTCTCATGTTTTCATTGGAATGAATGCCAGTGTCCAAAGCAGAGGCATGCCCTTGAGATGTCCTTGGATTTGCTGAACGCATGCGTCTTTTCTGAAGTTAGTGTTGGAGATCTTAATGCTGTCTTTGGCTTATAATGTTTGCTGCATTTTCTTATGGATAACAACAACTACATACTTTCTTTCTTCAGTCATATATATGCCTACATAAGCTTTTTAGTCTTCTTATACATGCATATATTTAAACCAGGCAAATGCCTGGACACGTGAAGAATGAATTTGTGTACAGCAGCATGCATGCAAGCCCCACTCCCAGCATCTGATGTGAGTCATTCCGCCCACTCAGTCCCTGACTGTGCATGTTGTTCTACTCATGTTCAAGCAAATACAAGTAAAAATACCCTGCAGACTTTCCTTGTACACCCCTGCTCCTTACCCACAGTTTTAGTCTACATGTATTCAGGTGGATGCACAAACACACTCTTTCATTTGCTAATATGATTCTTCCGTACTAATTCCTTAAAATACTCAACACCATAAAATGGTCTAATGTATTTACTTCAACTTCACATGTAAGTAAAGTTTCTTGGATTCTTCTGGAGGGGAAAAAACAGTAAGGAACAAATCGATCAATCTCCAAAGGTGTTTTCATCAAAGCAATTATGATTCTATGTTTCTAAGTAGATTCAAATGAGATTCAAAATTGCCCAAGACTTTCCACCTAGTGCTGGAGGACCTGTTTTCAAACTCTACTAACAATACATAAAGTTTATGTATAGTGCTTCTCAAATGATGTTCTGTAAACATCTGTCCAGTATTCATAGCGAAATGGTATTATGTTGGTTGGTTTATTGGAAGGAAGGAAGGAAAAAGTAGAAGGTGCATTAGGAGGATCTGCCAGACTTAGTGGAATAACAAGAGAAGGAGGGAAGAGCTTAAATTGTCACTTGTATAATTTGGTAAAATAGGATAAGGAAAAGCTGGGAGATAGAGAGGGACATAAGGTGGTTTTCACTGATGGTTGTACTCAGAAACGGACCTGCAAGCTTCATAGCTGTTTCACAGATATAGCTCATGCTGTTGTGCTCAATTCATTTTCTTCCTACGTCATCTTAGATTGCTATTGAACCAAAACCTACCTCATAGTATGCATTGACAGATTTCACAATTATATTTTATGCAGTTTTATTTCATTTTGTTCAGGATATTTGCTTGAAACCTACAAAATTAATGGGAGTTGCAATTATCTCTAATCTCAACAGCAGATTTAACTGTGTTGCTGATGTTCGGTCTTATTAGTTCCAAATAGCAAATGTGGTACAAAAGTTGGAACTGCTCCAGTTGGTACCTTTTGCTTCCCTGCCTTCCTGGTTTACAGCCATGGGCAACTGCAGCGGGGAAAGACAGGCTGTTGCAGCAACAGGCCAGTATTGTGATTATTTGAAACTCTGTTTTGCATAATGTAAAACAGAGTAATTTAAAATAGTTCATGAACTATTTGCTTGCATACAATTTAAAACGGTATTTCAAAGAGGAAAAGTGATCATGATCTGAGTACTTTAAACTTCCAAATTACACAGAAGACTTAATTTTATGTGGATTTAACAGCTAGTCAGCAGAATATTTTACCTTTTTTTCAGAAACCAGCAAATATTCTGGTAATGGGAGAAGGTCCTGAAAGAGGAAGAGTTAAAATTGGTAAGTATTCATTACATTTCTAATGCAAATTGTTGCAACTGCTTTTATTAAGGTTGTAATCTAATGACTGCTGAAGGGCCAAAGATTATCAGGGCTATGAATCCTGGAAGACCTGCTCCATGACTTGGAGGTCTTTTTCCACCTGGCCCTGACTGACTCCAGCTACAAAAGCTGAGGCTGCTGAAGGGGCCAGAGACAGTCTTGACTGTCACTTAGTGCAGACTCATGTCATCAAGCCTGAGCTTCCACAGCCGCTATCCGCCATGAACCACCATTGGCCGGATTGGCAGCAACAGCAGCAGCAATGTTTATACTCATGATAATATTTTATTTTATTGCTAATTATGCTGTTTTAAATGTGCATTTTATATACTGCATTAAATGTGTGTTCTGTAGCTGACTTCCTTTGTAAGTCAGCTTCCTTTGTTTTATTTTGAAATCTTTAAGATAATTTTATAGTTTCTGTTAATTATGTTGCTTTGAAAGTATACTTTATATTTGACTTTAATCTGTAATGTTTTATTCTGCCACTCCCCTCTGAGGTTCAGCAGGCACAGGCATTGTCTAGTTCCCCCCATATTAATTGTACAGTGCACTGCAGCTTGCTTTCAAAGCTTTTGCTCTTGGTATAATAAAAATACTGTTTTGTTTTTCAGCTGATATGGGCTTTGCACGGTTATTCAACTCACCTCTTAAGCCACTTGCAGATCTGGATCCAGTTGTGGTGACGTTCTGGTACAGAGCCCCAGAATTGTTACTTGGTGCAAGGCACTACACAAAGGCCATTGGTAAGCAGGTGGCTAGACTTACCTTTTTAGTCTCCAGATGTATAGATATTAGGTTTTGCAATCTAGGGCTCCAGAATATGTCACTTCTAGGAAATTTCTGGTGCAAGTACGTTTCAGAAACAAGACATGGTCCCGTCAGTGAACATGTAAACTGCGTGCACAATAGGCCGAGGGTGTTTTCTGCATGAATGTGTTTGTGCTGGCCCACCCACCCTTACTTTATAATGGGATGTATCCAGCTGCCAGGCTTTTTCTGGTCTCTTCCAAGGATCTCTGGTGCCAAAGATTCTATGCTTCAAGCCATCTCTATCAAAAGGCCTTCCATAATTACAGGGGAAATGGCAGCATGTTCTCATTCACCCATCCTCTGAGCTAATCGCTGAAACATCTGAGAGTGGTGCCTCCAGTAGTTTAACAGTCTAAGAACTTTGTGTTAGTGCTGATGCAGATTTAGAAAGTGAGGTGTCTCTAATGGCCACTTAGTATTAATCTTGTATTTTCAATCACTGTTATCCCATTGAGTGAGCTGCCTGACATTCCTCCAGTACCATTATCTGCATCCATTACATCACTAGCACGTACCTTTCCATTTTTAGCTTCTGCATTTTGGCAGCCTTTAATATCCCAGATGTTCTGCCTTCAAATGTCATGTCCTTGGATTTTATGCTTTCATACTGCTATCTAGAAATGTGAAGATACAGGGGAAGAAAATAAGAGGGTGGGTCATGGCTGATGAGGCTGTACTCCACTGACATCTGGAGGGCCACAAGTTGGCCATCCCTTTAAAAAAATATATTGACAAGATCACATCAGGGCTAAGAGAAATACCTGTATAGGATTCTAAACAAGCTATTAAATGGCAATATTTTCACTGATCAATTTGGTATTTGAGTTTGTTACTGAGGGTTCATATGATCAGCTGAACTGTTCACTGACTGTGCTTCACCCATTCCACATATATCCATACATATACATGCTCTGTAGTTACAATGGCACATTACTTTGTTTGTACCATTGTATTATGGAATACAATGGGCATATTGTTTCTTTTGGCCACTTTCAGACCAATGCAGTGTCTTGAGATGCACGTTCTACTGCATGCAGTGGCTTTTGAAAGTTGCTTGTCTAGGTGTTCTGCATAATGCACTGTACCAGGAGTACAGGATGAAGCAATAGTGGAAAATACAAACAAACACCTTAAATAGTGGGATCCCAGCCTATCTAAATGATGGCTAAGCAGTTGGGTGGTTGGTCTTACTGTTATATAAAGCGCTATGGTTTCATTAGGAGCAGGGGAGTTCACAACCTCTAAAACTACGTATGTGTGTGTGTGTGTTTTAAGTGCTTCATGCAATAGGGGAAAGTGGATAAAGAGGAAGGAAGGTTTGTGATGATCTCAAACTAAACCCACAAAGCACATACATGTGGCCACAACCAAAGCTGGGGGCACTATGGGAGATACACTGCATTTTCCTAGATGTTAAATACAGCAGTTTGGTTGTGCCAAAAATGTGAAATCCCTGTAGCATGTGACACATCCAGAGAAAAATGCCCAAGGATAAGTGTGATAAATTGAGAAAGTCAGAGAAGCTGTGGTACAACTGTGCTCCAAGATGTGTTATTGAAGGCCATGATAAGACACGATCAGACAGATAAATATACCAGGGTAGTCATATGAAGGTTCATGGCAAGGAGGACAAGCAGCAGACATAGTAACTATAATTGTTTATGTACCTCTTGAGTCCAGACTTGCCTCTAGCATTATGCACACTTTACAAAAAAAAGTTAATGAGTTAATCGTATAATGCTTTGCAGCTACAGTGCTTATTACATGCACATTCTTTCTGTGGTGTGATTCAAATCTCACGCTGCAGCTTGAAATATATTTATATTAAATACCATTTGAATATAAATTGCACAACCCTCATAAGAGGACTTGCTTTATTTAGTAATAGCTTGTAGATTTATAAGCTCTCCTTTTGAAGTTCAGCATGTAGGGAAAGGACAACCAATATATTTGCAGGGAATGTGTCATCTATAACTGTATAACTGTTCATTGTGTGTGTGTGTGTGTGTGTGTGTGTGTGTGTGTGGCTAGATAGGTAGACCCATACGTACCTATATGCCCTTCAGCGGAACTTCTAGGATGGCTTACAAAATCAAGATAATTAAAGTACAGCAAACATGTTAAAGCAGAAAATGTATTAAAATACATTTAAAAGCCTGGGAGAACGAAAGCACATTTGCTTGGCGCCAGAAGAATAACAATACTGATGCCAGACAAGCCTATCTGGGAGTGAGTTCAAGAAACAGAACCACATCACCGAAAAGGCTCTCTGGTGGCCACGTGCATTACCTGGCAGGGCACCTAGAGGACAGCCTCTTCTGCAGAATGGAAGGAGCCTCCGTGTATGGACAACTCGCTTATGAGAGCAGGCATTCCTTCAGGTGCCTGGGTTGTAAGCCATACAAAGCTTGAAAGGTAGTCACCGGCACTTTGACTCGTACTTGGGAACAGCCTGGAAGACAGTGAACTTATTGCAATAACTGGTGAGATATGTTCCCAACAACCAATCCTGATCAACATCCTGGCAGCTGCATTTTCAACTGACTGGAATTGCCAAACAGTCTTCAAAGGCAGTCCAACATACCACGCATTATGGTAGACAATCCTAGATGTTTCTCAAGGATGGATAGCTAAGCAGATGAAAGGCACTCCTTGCCACTATCTGAGCTTCCATTGACAAAGCTGGAGCCAGGAGCACGCCTAAACTCGGTGTTTTATCCTTTTATCCTTTTAAGGGGAGTACAACAACATTTCTTAGACGAGACGAACCACCTACTTATGGAACCTTTGTCCTGTCAGGATTGACTTTGATTATTGGCTCTCATCCAAACCATTTTTCTCAAGTGGAGTCTATCCTTTTGAAATTTGGGGGCTTTCTCCAAAACATTTTCTGGTACCTAACACATCTGAACTTTTTCTTCTGACACCACCTGCACATAGAACAGTAGCATTTCTGAGAATGTTGTGTTGGGGGTCCTGGATTTCAGCATCCTACCCAGCAACTTAATTTGCTTCCAGGATTTCATGGCTACATTTTCCGACTTCACGGGGGCCAACGTGCATTGTGAGTGCTCACTATACTATCTCACCATGCAGTCAACTCATCCATCACAAACCCATCTTTCTGCATCCCTGTTGACTGAATCATGTTTTCCCAGAGCCCACCTCTTCCCACTCCTGGAGCATATCCTTAGTTGGAGAGGATATCAGCTTGTTAAAGAAATAAGTGTGTTGCTCAAAGCCAGGCAAGGATTTGGAATCACCCACACTTTCCCCCTCCCCTTCTCCTTCCAAGGATGGTATTTTTAACCTAGATCTGTGCACAAAAGAGCTGATTCAAAAATAAGAATACTGCAAATGTGCCTTCAGCAACAACCAGTGGAAACAGTGGAAAAGTTCAAGGCTGATAGAAGCAAGGTGGAAGTAAGGGTGGTGATGATAGATGCCACCCAGTGAAACACCACCACACCTGTGCAAAATCCTGCCCATATGCTGCACTTCAGTCGCATAACACGCAGTTTTATATCTGATTTTCTTCTCCTATTGTATTATCTGTGGATGTGTGAACACAAAAAGAGAAGAAAGAGACACTAGCAGAGTCAAATCCATATTGAACTCCAGTAGGGATGAGCCCTTCGTATATTTGAAGAGTGATTCTAGCTTTTCCTTATTATTCATAGTGTTTTTTAAACCGAGGACTCAATTTTTTAATATGTAGAATTATATAACAGATGCACAGAATAAATATTGCTGTAAACAGCCAATGGAGTGATTTTGCAATATGGTACATGAAGCCTGAGACCAAAATGTCATGCTCTTAAAAAACTAAGTGTACAATCCAGCCAAAATTACATGTTCCCAAGTCAAATTTGTTTTTGGTGGAACAGATCAAAGCATGTGCTTAGCTCTCCTGTTGAAAACAATAGAACTTGGCAGTGACTAACTCTAGGTAGATTATGCCCAAAGTATATAACTAAGAGACCTTAATAATCACTGTGGTAAAAGCGATTTCATTGTGGTATGAGTGTGGACAAATTCCCTTCCTCAGTGCGTTGAGTTTTATTTATGTTGAATGGTGACTGTGTACCTGGTAAAATTCTAGAATAATTTAACATGAGAAGTAATTTCAGTATCTGTAAAACAATATATGTGTCCTTTATTTTTGCATATGTTTCAGGCAAGAATACATCAGAACAGTAAATAAATGAATGCCCTGAAAATGCTGAAAGCATGATCCCAAGAATTGTGATTTTGTAACTCTGTCAGCTCTCTTGCTCTGTTAAGTGCTCCTCGAAATGGCAGTGTTTTCATTCTAAATTTATGATTAAACTTAAAGCAAATAACCCTGCTTTATTATCTTAATGCTTAACTGGTGCAAGCCATGATTAGTTAGTTGCTAGAATTTTTTATATATAAATGCTCCTATTAAAGTTCAAAGAAAGCTCAAAAATAATTTAGTGCTCACCTGAAAGTCCTCATGAGAAATCTGGAGTTGAAATTTTGGATGGGAAAACCAAACACCTCCAGAAAATTGGGGGGAGGGGAAAGGATTGAGTGCTAATTGCTGAAGCTTTTTCTGGCAGTCACTGGCTAGCAGCTGCTATCCCCCCCCTCAAAAAGCCCTTGGATGTGGGGAACACTACATGATGATATTGTGTCTCTCCTGGGGGATTTGGGCAGGAGGGGTGGCGATGGCAGACGCATTAATAAAGCTAGGAATAGTGAGGCCAAAATAATACAAGAGAATTTCTCTCTCCTTCTCAGAACACTATAGATTTGGGACAAATAAAGGAAAGTCTTCACACAACATAGATTTATTTAAATGACTGCTAGAAAATGGTGCTGGCAGCAGCTGATTGCCCCTGGCTAAGAGTGGAATCCTCTACCTGTTAACCCAGGAAAGTCCCACTGGGTTCAATAAGGATTGCTCACCGTGTGCAAGTACGAGTATGTTTTAATGAGGGTTAAACAAATTCATGGAGGATAGTTCTTTGAACAACTCCCAGTCATGATAGCTAAATGTCACCTCTGTGCTCTGATGCTGCGTACTTCTGAATGCCCATTGCTGTGGGACATACGATAGGGGTAAGAGTGTTACTCTCATGCACAGCACGTGAGTTTTCTAGACAGTGACTGTAGCTTCCAATTCTACAAGCTCTCTTGTCATCTTTGACACTCCGGCTGGCCCTTCAGGAGGACAATCGCAGCAGTATGTTTCAGCTCCTCCACACCCTTCCCCAGCACAACTCAACCAGTCTCCTTTCAACCAGAAATGCCCTGGGCTAATTTTATATAAATAGAAACTTCTTCATGTGACTGTCATGAAAGTACCTTTGGGCCAAATAATTTGTTTGATTCTTCATCATTATATGCACCCTCCCCATGTAACCCACCCTAAACAACCTCCTTTGGGAAATTCCAAAATGAGGGTTGATAATCATTGCTGGCATTCATAATTTGGTTGAAGAAGTTTGAAATGTTGCAGAAAATTCCTACTTGAGTTTGTTCAAATGTCTTTTTAGATAGTCAACAAAATAGCTTTTGTTTGTCATCAGACATAATAGTTTTTCTGCTTTGAATTAGTTCTGTAGAATATCTGATTATGAAAGTATGTACTGTATTCATGTGGAATTTACAGGGCATTTTGTTTCATTTAGTTGCATCACAACTATGCCATTTTTGTTTATCCATGTTTGCTATATATTTCATCACATCATTTTGTGATGAACATTAGAAGTATCTTACTTCAGTGAAAAAATAAATGAGGATACCTAGATTGCATATGTGATCTTCTTTCCTAGATATATGGGCTATTGGCTGCATATTTGCTGAGCTATTGACTTCAGAACCTATCTTCCACTGTCGTCAGGAAGACATCAAAACAAGCAATCCTTTTCATCATGATCAACTTGATCGCATATTCAGTGTAATGGGATTTCCTGCAGGTAATTTAATGTTATGAAGGAGCCCCATGCAAAATCCTTTATTTGATTTCTGACCACTCCCAATAAATTAGAGTCTTATATTACCAGGGAGTAAAAATGCATTATTTTGTGAACAGTATATTTTCTTATCCTTCAATAAGTTTTCAAATTGCTTTTTCTTGTCAAAGATAAAGACTGGGAAGACATTAGGAAGATGCCAGAATATCCTACACTTCAAAAGGACTTTAGGAGAACAACGTAAGTGCTATGTATCATTGACTAATGGCAATTATGCTTCTAAAATATTATTATTAGGACCAACTTTTTATTGACTTCATTTATATGTAACACGTTGCTTAGTACAAGGGTAGTCAACAATTGTGCTCTCTACGTATTCTTGGACTACAACTTCCTCATCCTGGACTACTAGCCATGCTGCCTGGGGCTGAGGACTCCATGTAGTTACTCTAGGCAGAGTAGTATGAGTCTGTATGATGACGAGCCTTCAATATTCATTCTTCTGTTTTTATGTTTTTTCTGTATCCTGGTTTAAGCTTCAATTGCTACTGTTTATATTTTGTATTATTTATGTTTTGTGGTATTTTTAGCTTCCTTGAACCTCAGTTAAAAATGGGATATCAATTAATCAGATTGATAAATGTAGGAATTTTGTGACAAGTCAGTCACCCCTGCATTTGTTGTAACATATCCCATACCCAATAAATACCAATACCTTTTACCTCACATCCCATAAAAAACATACTGCCATATCCATGTTTACATGTTTGAATAAAGAAAAGTGATATTCATGAGACACAAACAAAATACCACCACCTGCCTTGCAGTACATCATTTGTCTCGGTAAATTAAAAAAAACTCAGAAAGTGTTATTTGGAATGTAAATTACTACATACATTTCTATGTTTTTGTTAATGTGTTACTCTTTTGAAACATGTTTTTCCGTTGGGTTTTTCAGGTATGCCAATAGTAGCCTCATAAAATATATGGAAAAACACAAAGTTAAGCCTGATAGCAAAGTATTTCTTTTGGTAAGTTACGCTGCCCATCTCATAGTGCTGTTGAAGACTGCTTATTTTGTAAAATAATAAGCACAATTCCATATATGTCTGTTCAAAAATAAATTCCTGTAGAGTTCATTTGGTCTTCCTCCCAGGAAATCTCTGTATCGGATTACAGGCGTCCCTTTTTCTGACAGAAAATGAGGATAAAGATGCACGGATTTGAGTACTGAATACTTTTAAAAATCTGTTTTCTGTTTTTTTATTTTTGGTGTTCTTAATGTTATTGGCCTGACTGACTATTTTTTCAATTAGCCCTAAAGTTTTAGGACTGACTAAAAATTAACGAGCCACCAGTTCCAAATGTCATCATCCAAGGGTAAAGAAACTCAAATGTGACATTGCTGGTTGCCCTACTGAATATTAGTTCCTGGCGTGCAGAAGTAAAGTTGCTTTCTTCCTCTTCTTGTGGGATTCCCAGAAGCATTTGGATGGCCACTGTAGGGAACGAGATGCTGGACGAGATAGACTTTCGTTCTGAACTTTTTATGACATCTTATTGTAGACACAGGAGAGACAACTAAGTTTCTTCTCCTGAAAAGTCTTTTTTTCTGAATTACAAATGATACAAATTGAGGGTGTAACCACATGTATTAACCACAATTTTTTGTGTTACTATAAAGATAAGCAGCATTCTTTCTGTGTATGAAATCCTCAGTTTTTCTTTGATTTAGTTACCATTTAATACTTGGTATTTTGGCATATAACTCAGTGAGTGCTATTCATATAAACTTACTTTCTCTAATATTGTGCTACACAGCTTCAAAAACTTCTCACTATGGATCCTACAAAAAGAATTACCTCAGAGCAAGCTTTGCAAGATCCCTACTTCCAAGAGGACCCACTGCCTACGTCAGAGTATGTCTCTCTGCTAACCCTCTCCTTCTTTAGAGCTTTCCCCTTCTTGTTAACGGTAAATTTGGCTATCTGTGTGCCCTGTGAATATATAAAAATAAATAGGTCTAAATAGTTCACAAGGCAGAATTTTTGTTTGGCTATATCCCTGAAACACCTGCTTATGTACCAATTGAAAGTATGCTTTCTCTATTCAGTAAGGAATAGCTGAGTGCAAGGGATAAAAAAAGAAAAACTTACATTTGATCACTTGCCTTTTCCAGGAGACAGTCAGCTTGATGATGCAGTTCACTAAATGGACAGAGATTTCCCTATGAGTTATCAAATTTAGTAAAAGTGAAGAGAACTTGCAAACATTATTTACAGGTTTTTCCTCTGAACATAAACTTCATTTTTATACAGCACAGTCAATGGTACAGTCCTACTCTGAAGTAAGTCCCATTGAGTTCAATGGGACATACTTCCCATAGTTTCTTGGTTTGGTTGGGAGCCATAGCAGAGCATGATTGGAAAAAAAACATTCTATCAGTTCCTGTAGTGGGCTTTCTTTAAGCCTATTTGTAGCATGGAGGACCCCTGGAAAAGACCCTGATGTTGGGAAAGATTGAGGACACAAGGAGAAGGGGACAACAGAGGACGAGATGGATGGACAGTGTTCTCGAAGCTACCAGCATGAGTTTAGCCAAACTGCGGGAGACAGTGGAAGACAGGAGTGCCTGGTGTGCTCTGGTCCATGGGCTCACAAAGAGTCGGACACAACTGAACGACTAAACAACAAAGCATGGAGGAAATTTTTAATATAATGCATTTTTTCAAGCCTAAGTGTTGGGGCAATGCAACCTTCTTGAACAATGCAGCTGCAGTGGAAAGTTGACCCTTCACCCCTAAACTGTGGTTAATATTAACTGTAGCTTAAAACACACTAGCTTATGAACCATGGTTTGAAGTGGACTTGCTCCAAACTATGGTTAAGATTAAACACAGCTTTGTCAGATTTGACCAATATGAAAAGCTGCGGTTAAGAAAAAATGGAAGTGAATGTTCCCAAATTTCTCACAGCCACACCACTGGAGAAGAACATGTAAGCCCAGAGCGAAATGAGGGTCATTTCCATCATGATAAAACACAGTTTATGATGACATCCCAACATGACCAATGAGGTAGCTAAAAATGAACTAAAAAAAATTCCAACGTTTTCACATCCATGCCTGGCAAGGTGTGCGTGTTGTGAAATTCATTAGCCAAAGCTTGTTCATGGAACACTAAACTGTAATTTTGTATTATTTCCAAATGAAGTCTTTAAGATTGTAGTACTTTTAAATAAATGCAAGATTGAAGGATAACACCCTCAATGTTTTCTTTCTCTGCCTCAGTGTTTTCGCTGGCTGCCAGATTCCTTACCCAAAACGAGAATTTCTCAATGAGGATGAACCTGAGGAGAAGGGGGATAAGGTATAGTTCAAAGATTACTCAACTAACAGTAAAGAAGAAGAAAATATGGTTCTTTGGCAGAAACACTGACAGAACACAGGGGGTTGTATCAGACACACATTCCTGGTCAAGACTATCCCAGCACAGTGTCATGGGACATTTCTAAAATATGTAGCATTTTCACGCCTGATCCTTTACAGGGGCATGGGTTGATTTATCTTGAACAGCTAATTTAGTAACACATGGCTGGAGGAAGCAAGAGAGGATGCTTTTGGCTCTAATCATCTGATGAGGATATCTTTCAGTTGATGAGAAATTTCCCTCCAGCCCTTTATGCCCTATATTCTGGGTAGCAGAGGGCCTTGACTTGGGTGGTTTTTTGTTTAAGTGTTTTGATTGATTTTCCATTTACAAAAACACATACAACAAGAGGACTTTGGTGTCCACAGACCTTCATAAAATAATGCAGAGTTGACACAAATTAAATTAGTCCATAAGATTCCATATTCTTCCATATGTTTGGGGTGGCTTCTTTGCACAATCCTCCTGTCACATATATTCAATGAAGGGCTGCTCAGTGTTGTAAAACGAGAAGGGAACTGATTTTCCCTTAGCAGCATTCCCGTAAAGGCTAGTTTTTTTAGCCAGTGCTATTGTCCATACTCTTGGCTTACCCAAATTTGATGTTTAGAGCTCCAGGAGACCCCCAGCACTTGGCTATTTCCAATCACATAGCCACAAGCAGAAAGAGTAGGAGGTTCTTGTGACATGATGAAGCATCCAGCATCCCCAACAGCTAGTTTAGGATATGCATGTTTGGTCATATATTTTCAAAACAGTTTTTCAACTCTCAGGCCTTAGGTGAAGCTAATTCTTGTTACAAGAATTCCCACCCCCCTCGGTCTAAAATGGCCTTTAATCATTCCAGGTGTTAACAAAAGCAAATAAACCAATTTCCCTTTTACCCCTGGTTCACAGGGCTACATTTCAGTCAACTACTTTGATCTTTGGCCAAGAGCACATTCCTTTGGCCATAAACCTGATGAACAATTGCAAACTGGCTGGTTGGTCTCACTGAATAGTGACATGTCCTCTTTTGCAATAAAAGCACAAACATGGTTTCAGTTGTAACTTCTCGCAGTGGTAAAACAGAGTTTTGTATCCTTGGTGGTGGAAATTCCTTTTGCTTTGTGTTGCCTTTTGTTCAGCCTTCTGATTATAAACAATGAAACCCTTTTATTACACTGAGAGACATGGGAAAAGAAATTGACACCAAAGCTTCTTTTGTTTTTTAGTGGCTGTTTAATTCTTACTTTCTCACTATTAACCCCACTTACTTTATGATATGTAATGCTATGGAAATCCTACAAAAATTGGGCTCAGGTGTTACAAGGGAAGAGGTTGAAGGGTGAGCTAGTTTGCCTCTAAGATGCTCTTGCTGTGCTGGAGGGTGAAGCACAGGATGGGGTGGAACAACAGGAGGAAGAGGCAGGTTAGGCAAGTGCAAGGCCATCTGCTTCCCCACCCTCTTCTGCACCTCTGTGTCCCAGAACCAGGAGGGAATTGAAAAGGAATGAGCAATGGAAGCTTCTATGCAGGCATAGCCTCTGAGGAAGGTACATAAACTGGTGGGGGGAGGGTTCTCCTATTACGGCAGCTGCTCCATAGGGCTCAGACCTCAGAATAGCTGCCTAGATGCTAGATTGGTGCGCGTAGGTCTCCAGAACTGTAGAAACGACTATATTATCATTGACTTTAACTACAGTTAACTATAGAGTTAACTACAGTATCTGCCATGTGCATTCCCTTGGCTGTGAAGCACCCTTGACAACAGTATATAAACAATATTCATAGCCAGTACAGTCTTGTGTACTGAAGAAATTGCTAAAACATACTCATTCAAACTCTGGCTTTCCCTCCCATGTTCAATCTCGTAGAATCAACAGCAGCAGAACCAACATCAGCAACAAACAGCACCTCAGCAGCAAGCAGCACCTCAGCAGCAGCAGAACAGCACCCAGACAAATGGAACTACAGGGGGAGGTGGAGCAGGAGGTGGCGGTACTGGGGCAGGTCTCCAGCATAGCCAGGACTCCAGCCTCAACCAGGTGCCTCCAAATAAGAAACCACGCATAGGGCCTTCAGGCGCTAATTCAGGCGGGCCTGTCATACCTTCGGATTATCAGGTACGGTTTTTGTTCATTTGGTTCATGCTGTAGCGCCAGTTTCAGAAGCTGATAAATATTGCCCTTTGTCACATCTGAGCCGTGTGGTGAACTTTTAGGCTGCAGCAGAGATGGAGAACTCTCCAAAGGTTGTTGGACTCCAACTCCGACCCAAGATGCCCAGTGGTCAGGTATGATAGGAATTATCATCCATCAACATCTGAAGGACCACAGATTTCCCACCCATCTGCACCAAAGCAGTCATGCACCCAGATCAGGTCACTGTGCAGTTTGTTGGTCGTTTTCCTACATCCTTTAACAGCAGCCTAACACATGTGAATTAAGGAGGTGAATTCCACCCCCGCCCCCGATATGCTGGGAAAGTGTTGTCTGCTAAATTTCAATATTGTTGAGCCTGGAGGGTATGAAAGAGATAGCAGCCTTACATCCAAATTGCTGCATTGAGGACAAGGATTCAATCAGCTCATCAAAGGCTGACAGTGATCAACAATTTGGGGATATGTTGTAAGACACTCATATGACCTAGTTTAGTGCATATTCACATAGGGTTATGTGAATCATCTCTAGCAGACAGCTAAATCCACATGACCTTTTTGAGGCGTAATTGCAACAACAGTCATATGATAGCATCATCATACAAAACTGGTAGCGTATATTAGCTTTCATGGATAATGGTCTTTTCATTAAGTGAACATTGTAACTTTAGATGTATTCGAAAATTTATGGCTGAGCTGCCAGTGCATGCATTCCTGGAATCAGACTGCAGGAAAGACATTGAAATGTCACTCAAACGCTGCTTGAAGAATTTGGATCTCTGCTTTGATACCCAGGCCAATTATTCATTCTCTGTTTTGGAATCATCTATAAATTTACATTAATCCCAGTTGGTGCCACAGAATTTGTTTTGTTCTACTTCCTCCATAGAAGGTTTGGTAGGACATTTTACTCTTAAAAACAGAAAAATAAATGGTGAAGAGCAGTTATTTCGTTGAAAGGTTAGATTTAATATGAAGATCTTATGAATTTCCCTCCTATATTTATGTAGAATACTAATATCATTAAGCCTTTTCATTTTTATGTTAAGTTAACTGGAGGTAAGGAAAGGATCTGCCTTAGTAGCTGGTTATTTCAATACAGTTTCAAAACATGCATAAGTTGCCAGTGCAGTTTGGAGGGGATAGGAGAAATAATATTTCAGATTTATTGTAACATCTCCTGTTACCCTATTCTGCCTTGCCATGCTTGCTGAGCACGTGATTTAAGATACCCAGTTAAGCTTACCAGACATATAATGCTACTTATCCAAGCTGAATACAGAAAGTTTATAGGACCCTTGGAAGAATATTGTCCCAAGTCTGATGTCCTGTGTTCCGCTTGTTGAGTCATCAGTTGTGCTGGTCTTGGCTGAACATTTATATGGTTTCCCAAGCATGCTAGGCTGCTCTGAACAAGTGGGTTATATACAGTAGTGCTTGCCATCTTGAAGAAAGTAAATTAGAAAAAGTAGGCTTTGAAAACCACACTGAAAAAGATTAATATTGGAAACTTTTTTAAAAAAATACTTCTGTATATCATTTAAGTAACTAAACCAGTATAAATTTACAGAATAATTATGCTTCTCATTCCAATATTAAATAAACAGGAACTGGTTTTGTATGCATTTGTTATCTTTATAGCCCTTTCTCATTCTTATCCCCTTCTGCCTTTTGCCATATTTTAAGACTTCCATTAATGGAAGGAAATTCCTTATTCTTGCAGCACACAACAGTTCCATCACAAGATTGATATTTGAGACATAACTCTTCATTTCTGAATGTTTAGTCATACGTGTAGTATGTTTATCAATTGCAAACACAGAATTGCTTTTAGTGGTGTGGCGACATCAGTCTATCATAAAGCCAGTGTTTCTTACTTGATAAACTGCAGGCAATCTTGTCATTTCATATTGTAAACCTCTAAGTAAACTGCTTAGAAATTCTGAAGATATTGCAATAAATAAATGAAATAAATAATTAGAACATCACAAGCTGCCCTTTCAGCTGATAGACTTTGACCTTATTTTTGCTGTTTGACTCTATTGATTCCTTTCCCCCAATAATTCAATTCTGTTCTTTCAGTAAAGCTTTATATTGCTATAAAAAGAAATACCTCTGGCTTCCAAGTCATGAAATCTAGGTATAACTGCATATAGTAAGCTGTCTATTGTTATTATTAACTGGAGCATCATAATTACATAGAACCTTTTCTTGGTTCATTGTCTAAAATAAAACTTCTGTACAGTATAGCTTTTTAAAATCTACAGTAGCTCATGTGCAGTGTTTGTGTGATAACAGTATTAATAGTGTAGATTTATACCTTCTAGTTATAATCTCTTAATTGTATACTGAGACCTCCTGTGGAAGTTCCACCAAGTGATTTCTGCGGATCCCTCCATGCCGTGTTCCATATAATTGTAGATAATCCCTGGCCATTTGGCCAGGCTTTCTGTGTTAGGGTGTGTGTGAGGAAATTGCACAGGGCAAAAACGGGGAGGCAGGAACCACCCCATTGCATGAGCAGAGTTCTCTGGATCCTGGATCCAGAGGACTTCCGGTTGGCGCCGGCGCTAATGGCGGCTCCCTCTCCGTTCTCCGGAGAGAGAGCTGCTCCGCGAGTTCGGGTCTGACCGCTACGGCGAAGCGGGGACCCCTAAAATCACAGGCGCGGAAGCCTGTGAGCAAGGAGACTCGGTGGGCATCATTTGCGCCCCCTTTTACTGCGAAAGAGCCTTTTTAAAGGCTCCGGAGGAGCATCGGGGGAGCGCAGAGCTGAGAGTCGCTACCCAGCTCGTGGAGTGAAGCCGCATCGCCATTAGCGGAGAGCGCCGACTTCTTCCTGTTATTCGGACTGAAAGAGATTCCCGTGAGTAGGATTGGCAACCCTTTCGGGACTTTAAATTCAACTTCTTTTAAAATTTGGCCGAAAGTGGGGACGGTAAATAAAGGAAGTCTGCCTTCCCCAGATTGCATGACTGCTAAAGCAACGGACTTAGTAAGCTACAATTGACATCTTTTAAGGGAAATTTAAAAAAAAAGGATTAACCCCAGCATTGACTTAAGTCCTCCCCCCTAGGGAGCAGGAACGGGGGGGGGGGTGAAAAAGAAAGGAAACCTGCAGGAAAACTTTTTAAGGGACAATCTACCGCAGACTCTATCTCTGGGAACGGACTGCCTGAGTGATACACTTTGATAGGGAGCTGTCAAAGACATTGCAAAGAGGAGACTTTATTTGCTACAATTTATTGAGACTTTGTAAAAATTATATGGTTGCAACTAAAAGACTGAGAGAAGTTTTTTAGTAACTTTTCCCTCTGAGGGCTTTTGGATTCATTGTTTCCTTGCTATATTGAAGGTCTCAGCTCCCTCTAGAGGGCTGGAAGTAACAGTTGCAACACGATTGTTAGTCACTGGCTTTTTCCATTTAAACCTGTTCCTGTGAGAACGACCTTGGGACATGAGCGGCCCTGGAGACGAGATAGCAACAAGATCCAAGTCTAAGGCAGCACATAAGAAAAGGGGCTCTTTATCAGGACTATTGCCAACAGGCCCAGGTGGACAGGAAAAGGGAATAAGTGCATTCATGGAGTCAGTGACGCAGGCATTACTGAAGATAAATGAATCTTTAGAAAGATTGAATAAACAGAGTACAGAAAATACCAAGCAATTGGCAGATCTAACGGCAAAATTGGAATTGAACACGAAGAGCGTAACGTCTAATACACAGATTATACAACAGTTGGTAGAGGAGAACGCCACAATAAGGAAAATTGCAGAAGAGGCTAAATCTACTGCGGAATCTACACAGGAAAATTTAGTTCCTGTTTGTAGGAGGCTTGACCAGCATGAGGCGACCCTTTCTTTATGGGATATGCAGCGTAAGGAGAAGAACTTAAGACTTAGGTTGGTTCCTGAGAGTGAGGGGGACAACCTAGTGGACTTTCTCACAAAAGAAATTTCAGACTTTTGGCAGGAAAATCTAGAGGGAACAGAATTTGAGATTACAACCGCCTTCAGATTGGGTAGAAGGCAAGGCAGGAAGATTCCAAGGGACTGCCTGATTACATTGAGGTCGAAAGAGGAGAGAGACAAGATACTTAGTTTGCATTACCAGAAAACACTCCAGATTCAAAACGTCTCTGTGCAAATCTACAGGGATATCCCAAAATATATTTTGGAGGTGAGAACTCAGTTCAAGACTCTGGTGGACCTGCTGAAGAAGAACAACATACCTTTCAGGTGGGAATTTCCACAGGGTTTGTCTTTCAACTTCCAAGGAAAGAAAGTCAAGATAAAGACTGTACAAGATAAAGAACAGTTCCTACACAAACACGGAGAAGACCTGGTGAAAGGGGTCCTCAACTCAACTGCAGATACAGACTTGGGGAATTTGACATTTGGACTCAAATCACCAACGGACGAAGAACAGCTGCAGGGTGCAGTTGGAGGTAACTAATTAACAATGTCTCTGAGAATTTTAACTTGGAACTGTAATGGACTGAACCTTCCCAGGAAAAGGCGTGAGGTTTTTCATATTTTGAAGAAAGAACAATTGGATCTGATTTGCTTGCAAGAAACCCATGTGACCAGAGCACATAGAAGACTACTTATAAATAAAAGATTGGGACAAGAATTTATTTCATCAGATAAAGTTAAGAAAAGAGGAGTGGTGATATACGCAAAAGAGAAATTGGCTCCAAGACAGATTTTTAAAGATGAACAGGGCAGAATCTTGGCAATTGAGATACAGATCCAAGGAGAAAAAATTTTGATACTTGGAATCTATGCACCAAATGAAGGGAAGGCAGAATTTTATAAGAAATTACATGAGACATTAACAAATTATCTGGATTACAAGGTGATTTTATTAGGCGATATGAATGGGGTTGTCTCTACAAATATGGACAAAGCGCAAAGACAGGTGATCTCCAAGGACGGGAGACTACCTAAGACTTTCTTTGAAATGACTGATAACTTGGACTTGATCGACATTTGGAGAATAAGAAACCCCCTTGAGAGGGAGGGAACATTCTTTTCAGAATCACAGATGACCTGGACAAGAATAGATCAAATATGGATTACTAGTGGGATGGCTCCTAAGATAAAGAAAGTGGAAATCTGCCCAAAGACATGCTCCGACCACAATGCAGTAAAGATGGAAATGAAAACAACAACAGCTGGCTCTTTCAGATGGAGAATGAATGACACCCTATTTAAAGATCCAGAGGTGTACCAAAAGGCCCAAAAGACTTTGAAGGACTATTTTGAGATAAATCTAAGGACAGAGGTGGAGAAACGAGTGATCTGGGACGCAAGCAAGGCCGTGATGAGGGGTTTCTTGATACAGCAGAACTCCTTGAAAAGGAGGAAACAACAGGAGAAGAAAGATAAAATTTTGGAAAGGATAAAAGACAGTGAAAAGAAACTGAGATCCAACCCAAAGTCACATGAGATCTTGAGACAAATTAAATTGTATCAGAAGCAATATATGGAATTGATGAACCAGGAGATTGAATGGAAAATTAAACGAATGAGACAAAAGACATTTGAATCGGCAGATAAATGTGGGAAACTCCTGTCATGGCAATTGAAGAAGAGACTGAAATTGAACACAGTTACAAGTTTGGAGGTAGATGGAAAGAATATTTCGAAACCAAATGAGATCAGCAACTGTTTTCAGAGCTATTTCAGAAGATTGTATGCACAAGGGCCAGAAAACGAAAGAGATATTGAAGAATTTCTTAAGAAATATGGATTACAAAAAATTTCGCAACAAAGTACAGCGCTTTTAAATGAGAAAATAACTGAACAAGAAATCGAGGGTGCCATTCAAAACATGCAACTGGGGAAATCTCCAGGGCCAGATGGACTAACCTCCAGATATTATAAAGCTTTGAAAGACTGGATAATTCAGCCACTTAAGGAGGTTTGCAACGAGATACTAGAGGGGAAAAGGGCACCTGAGACGTGGAAAGAAGCTTTCATCACACTTATACCAAAGACTGAGGTTGATAAAAAACAGATCAAGAACTACCGCCCTATATCACTACTTAATGTGGATTACAAAATTTTTGCAGACATTTTGGCAAGAAGACTAAAGAAGGTCCTGGTGGAGGAGATCCATAAAGACCAGGCAGGCTTTCTCCCGGGTAGGCATATATCTACCAATGTAAGGAATATAATTGACATTATAGAAATGCTGACAGTGAACATTAATACAAAAGCAGTTTTAATTTTTGTGGACGCGGAGAAAGCCTTTGACAATATATCTTGGAAATTTATGAAAAAGAATCTCCATGGGATGGGGGTAGGCCAAAGGTTTGAAAATGGTATAAGTGCAATTTATTCTGAGCAAAAGGCTAAGTTAATTGTAAATAATGTGGTTATGGATGAACTTCCTATAGAAAAAGGGACACGTCAGGGGTGCCCAATATCCCCATTACTTTTTATATCGGTCCTGGAGGTCCTGTTAAATATGATTAGGGGAGATCAGCTGGTAAAAGGGATTCAGGTCGGAGCCAGACATTACAAATTAAAGGCCTTTGCAGATGACTTAGTACTGACTTTGCAAGAGCCAGACACTAGTACTAAAAGAGCTTTGGAATTAATTCAAGTATTTGGCCAGGTCGCAGGATTCAAGTTGAATAAACAAAAAACCAAGGTATTGGAAAAGAACTTAACAAATGTTGAAAGGGATAGATTCCAAGAGGAAACTGGGCTAGTGGTGGCAAAGAATGTAAAATACCTGGGGATTAATATGACATCTAAGAATGTGAACTTATTTAAGGACAACTATGATAAGTGCTGGACTGAGATAAAGAAAGATTTAGAAATATGGTCAAACCTGAAGCTTTCCTTGCTAGGTCGAATAGCAGTGATCAAAATGAATGTATTGCCTAGAATGTTGTTTTTGTTTCAGACATTACAAATTGTTGATAAACTGGACTGTTTCAAGAAGTGGCAGAAAGACATATCTAAATTTGTCTGGCAGGGCAAAAAGCCCAGAATTAAGTTTAAGATACTTACTGATTCTAAAGAAAGAGGGGGGTTTGCCCTGCCGGACTTAAGACTTTACTATGAATCGGCAGCTTTCTGCTGGTTAAAAGATTGGCTACTTCTTGAGAATCCAGACATTCTAGATTTGGAAGGATTTGATAATAATTTTGGTTGGCATGCATACATCTGGTATGACAAGGTTAAAGTGTATAAGGGTTTTAAAAATCACATTGTCAGGAAAGCACTATATAATGTTTGGATACGGTACAAAGATTTATTGGAAAATAAAACTCCCAGGTGGCTCTCACCAATGGAGGCCAAGGAGGTAAAGAAACTTAATATGAGAACTAATTGGCCGAAATATTCTGAAATTTTAGAACAAGAAGGTGGTGAATTTAAACTACAAAGCTATGAGAAAATAAAGTCCAAGGTACGGGATTGGCTCCATTATTTTCAAATAATGGAGGCCTATAAACAAGACAGGAAAATTGGTTTCCAGGTGGAGAAATCGAAACTAGAAACAGAACTGTTAGAACCCAATACTAAGAATTTATCAAGAATGTATAACTTGCTGTTGAAGTGGAATACAATAGATGAGACAGTGAAGTCAGCTATGGTTAAATGGGCACAGGATATAGGTCATGACATTATGTTTGCTGACTGGGAGCAGTTATGGACCACAGGTATTAAATTTACGGCATGTAATGCCTTACGAGAAAACATTATGAAAATGATTTATAGGTGGTACATGACCCCAGTCAAGCTTGTGAAGATTTATCATTTGCCCAATAACAAATGTTGGAAATGCAAAGAGACTGAAGGGACCTTCTTCCATCTTTGGTGGACCTGCCCAAAGATTAAAGCCTTCTGGGAGATGATTTATAATGAAATTAAGAAAGTGCTTAAGTGCACCTTTAACAAGAAACCAGAGGCATTTCTCTTGGGTATGGTCGGCCAGCTGGTGCCGAAGAGGGACAAGAATTTCTTTTTGTACGCCACTACGGCAGCAAGGATCCTTCTAGCAAAGTATTGGAAGACACAAGAGTTACCCACGCTGGAGGAATGGCAGGCGAAAGTGATTGACTTTATGGGACTGGCAGAAATGACCGGCAGAATCCGCGACCAAGAGAGAGAGACTGTGGAAGAAGATTGGAAGAAATTTAAGATGTATCTTAAGAATTATTATAAAACTGAGGAGTGTTAAAATGCTGAGGGGAAAGAAGACGTAGAATTGCAGCGATAATTGGGTTTAAATTTTAGGGTGGAGTAGAAAAAGAGGATGAATTTATATTTAATTGGGCAAGAAAGGTTGCTGAATAATGGTACTAAATTAAGGATGCAAAAAGGGGAAGGTATGGGGAAGTCCGGGAAAAGAGGGTTATGAAAATAAGGTTAAGAAAATATGAGTTTGTTGTTTGTTTGTTTTTATGTTGTTTTTTTGTTTGTGATAAAAAATTGGAAATTAATAAAAATCATTTAAAAAAAAAAAAACAGAGTTCTCTGGATCCAACCATATGTTTTGTTCAATAGCAATAATCCAGACATTCTATTAGTAAAGAAGAAAAAAAGTAGGGGTGGGGGGAGCAGACAGTATAAATCCCTGTCTCGTTTCCCTGCCCAGTGTAAATCTATCTGAGAGAAAAGACAGGGATCATCAGCATTAACATTTTGAAAAATCATTTTGGAGCAATTCCTGCCCACCAAAATGTTCTAACATGTTTTGTTTCCCTCCCTCCTTTAGCACTCCAGTTCACGCCTGAGTTACCAAAGCAACATTCAGGGATCTTCTCAGTCCCAGAGTACAATGGGCTATTCTACATCATCTCAGCAGAGCTCTCAGTACCATCAGTCTCACCAGTCGCACCGATACTGAGGAGAGCACATAGACGGTGTTAGAAAGGAATGAACTAGCAGTTGGCGGACTCCAGCAATATGAAGTTCATAACCATGAGAAGAACCAAAAATGCAAAACTGTGATGCAGATTTTAAAGTTAACAATTATAAAAGGAGAACTTTTATTAACTAATTGTTTTGAGACAAGAGACCTTTTTATCCTTTTTTTTGCCATAAAGGAGATTCTTGTGAAGTTTCCCCTCAGCTTGCTTTCGCATGCGTTCCATTGTGGTTACTCGAATGAAACCGTCTGATCCGAACCCAGCACTTAAACTTCTTTAACCTATGGAATTTTTGAAGGATTCCTGGTGCACCTTTCTTGTGTTGTAGTAATTGCCATAAATCTTATCTTTTTCAAATCCCTTTACCAGGATTTTAAAGTTTTGAAACGTTGAACTCCCAGGCTTTTCAAGCTTGTATATAGTTAGTTTTTTACTAGGCAAACCCGTTTAGCTATACAGGTATAATGCACCTTTTAAAAGCACTATGTTATTTTCACAGGATATTACTGTTTTGCTCATGGATGTCAAGAACAGCAGATTTTACTGTTCCAGAGTATTTTATTATTCCCTTTTTTATTAGTCTAGTTTTCAGATGAGGTCTTTAAAAAAAAAGAAGAAAAGAAAAGAAAAATATACAACCCAAGTCTCTGCAGCAACTATTACATGTTATGTGTTTGGATTGAACACCAAACAGAAGATTATGAATGTTTGTTTTTATTATTCAGATGAGCTCCCATAGATCATTTGCCATTATCTTCCAAGTGGGTTGACCTAAGCTTTGCTTTAAATTAAGGCATAACAGTGAAGTGGAAGGCAAACTCTTCTGTGGCTCCAGTAGGACAAGAGTATGCTATGGTGTCTTCTCTAGTAGTTTTTCGTACATGCAGTGGTGTCTTCTCCAATGTTTATCTGTTTTTCGGAACTCTGCCCTAGGAGTTTAGCATCAACTAGAAAAAGGGCAAACAAGGAGACTGTGCTACTACTTTGGGGGGCTGTCAAGAGGGACAGAGCATCTTTTTAGTATATCTTTTACCTTCTAAGTTTTGTTTGTTTCTGATGAAGCTTTCCTTTGCTAAATGTGGATGGTTCTGTAACTTGCAGCAAAAAAGGGCAAAATGTGCTGCGGCACCTTAAGAGACTAGCACATTTGTGGCATGAACTGCTGCCTACTTGCAGGACACTTGCAATCATGAACCTGGACAAGCCATTCTTATTTTTTACTATTACTAACCTTCATTATCCATTTGAACCAGATCAAATATTGAAGTTGTTGAGCAATGTCTTGAAACTGCTTAGCCTTCACATGTGGGAAAATGCATGTTTTGCCATATTGCCACTGATGTGATTAACCTAAATTGGTTAAGTGCTAGGTAAGTGAGGCTGTACTGAAACGACTGTTTTCCTAAGGTCCGACATATTGTGGATGTTGGTGTATTGGATAGGCAGCTAACGGAGGAGATGTCAGCTTATCACCAGAGCATAATACTGGAGAGCCGTTGGGTTGGATCTAAAGATCCACCTATGGAAGGGGTAGGCAGAAACTGACTATCCCATCCTCTCCCGACTAGGTCAGAGCACCCCTGAATATTCTCCTCTGAGGATCATGGCACTTAGCTGAGTGGGGTGGTTCTGGCAAAGGGGTCCAATATGGAAGAGGGAGCTCACAGAAGCTCAGACAGAGGCATCTACTCATATTTTAAGGCATGCTCCAAGGGCTACTGGGGAGAAGAGGGGACAAGAAAGTCATAGGTCATAGAATTGTTGAGTTGAAAGGGACCACAAAAATCATCTACTTCAGTTCCCTGCAATGCAGGAATATTTCACCCAGTGTGGGGCTCAAGACCACGGTCATGAGATTAAGAGTCTGAAGCTATCCTTCAGTCCCCTTCTGCCTGGTCGCTTTCACAGGTAGATCTGTATATTATATCAAACTCAGTATCAAGTACTTTGAGACATCTCCCTTTGTTTTGTTTTTTTAAGAGGCCCAGAATTACAGCTAGTAAAAGCTGTATATCTTCTGCAATTCAGCACCTTGTGATTCTGAGCCCACCCCCCACCCTGGTCTCTCTTTTAAAAAAACAGGTTTATTGCCTTTCTGAATATGAAGATAGGCATCAAGGTTGTCAGCAATGCTTAGTGAAACGCTAGATGGTGAGGAAGTGGAGCTGAATAGGATTTTCAAGGGTTAAATCTTGAGTGCCCATTAGTGGCTTCCCTTCCCCATCACTAAAGGTAAAGGTAAAGGTACCCCTGCCCATACGGGCCAGTCTTGACAGACTCTGGGGTTGTGCGCCCATCTCACTCAAGAGGCCAGGGGCCAGCGCTGTCCGGAGACACTTCCGGGTCACGTGGCCAGCATGACATCGCTGCTCTGGCGAGCCAGAGCCGCACACGGAAACGCCGTTTACCTTCCCGCTGGTAAGCGGTCCCTATTTATCTACTTGCACCCGGAGGTGCTTTCGAACTGCGAGGTTGGCAGGCGCTGGGACCGAGCAGCGGGAGCGCACCCCGCCGCAGGGATTCGAACCGCCGACCTTTCGATCGGCAAGTCCTAGGCGCTGAGGCTTTAACCCACAGCGCCACCTGCGTCCCCATCACTAGCAAAAGCCAAATACATTATCCAACATGTCTGCTAATTTGCAGTATTTATACCGACTGCAGAATCCAGCTTTTTCTTGTGTGGAATTCAGGTTACCTTGGTGCAGAATGGTTTTAGCTCCTCTGACTTTATTGCACTAAAATGGAAAAGGCATAAATTTTAGAATATACATGCAGCACCCTGTATTTGTCATAATAATTAATAAAGAGGTACAGGGAGGAGCCAGTTATTGATATATGCATTTATAAGCATTTACATGGTATAGCAGGGGGTTTGCAGACTTCAGGCTTGTTGAATCTACTTTACTTTTTACTGGAACCCCAAAATCTATCAGCCAGAGCCATATAGTTAAAATTAAAGGAAGAGTGCCTTTGAGCATTCTGAGCTTACAAATGTGTTTTCTGTACCAGGACAGGACTGAGCTCACAGTCTTTTCACACAAAAGTCTACTTCTGGTTAACATTTCACAAGCTTAATGTGTTTGGGAAATGTTATTTTGTTGTTGTTATTAAACAACTGGTAATCACAAACTCTTGCTAAACTGCCATCTACATATCTACCAATAGATCCTGATCTACCTTCTGCCTACCCCTGCTGTCTAGCAGGAGCTCATGCTCACTCTGTGTTCTGATCTGAATTGATATAAAAATCACCAAATCTTTGCACTAAGATTGCAGTAAGCTAACAAGGGGATGGGCCAGTTTTCTTGAGGGAGGAACTATTTTAATCCCACGAGTAATACATTTATCCTATCCCAGGACTGTGTGTGATTCCACTTTAAACTTTGAAAGGTCAGCTCATGTTAAGCTCAGTTGTCTAGTCACTGACATTGTTCCATTTGCTGTTGATACCAACTGGCTCTCTGGAGAGAGCCAAAAAATAATTTATCATAGCATACCCATAACAGGGGGACAAAACAAAAAGTATTCCATTTGATACAAACATACCTTTATGCATCATGTATCTTACACTAGTTTTGTTTTACTGAAGTAATGTTTCTTTTGCACCAGCTTTCAGTGAAAATGTTCTACCGGCTCCATGTCTTCCTGCACCCAAGCTAATGTTTGGTGAGCAGCTTAGGAGATTTAACTTTATTTTGATTGGCTTGTGAATTGCTCATTTTCCTCTTCTCCCTCTGTTGCTCTGTCCCCCAACCTCCCGTTTGCTACAGCCCAGCATCTGCGACAAGCTCTGTCCAAGTGTGGTGGGTTCCTCTGTGCATGCAGTGTGACGACCTGTCTTGAATGTGCTTTATCTCCATGAGCTTCCAGTCCCCTAGAAGGATGGCCATGATCGTTGTCTGTACTGACGATAGTTGCAAATTGCTTGCTTGCTATACCCCACTTCCCCATGGTGTCTGTACACACAAATGTAGCTGTGCTAAGTAATACTTCATGGCCTTCCAAATAAGCATTGGCAGGGGAATAGATGAAAGTATAGGTTTACACTTCTGAAATGTTTACTGCACTCATTCTGTATTTGTATTTTGGCTTTTTGGGGCATACTTGGCCTATTGCAGTGAGCTGTATGTGTATAATAAATGAGTGTCTCACGTGCTGCAGGGCTAAGGCGAGCCAAGGTGAGGTAGCTTTGTTTCAGGGGGAATTTCATGAAACAAAAATTTAATGTAAGACAAATCATATATTGTATGTTATGGAAACACAGAACATGGACATTTTCATAACTGTGCAGCTCTGTCAACTCATTCTTACTAGCATGTGCAGCTTTGACGTCACCTATAATAAGTTTCTCTTTCCTATCTCATCGGCTCTTAGAAGTGGACGTGGAATCGACCTTGGTTGGTTTCTGTCTTGCTACTTTGGGAAACAGCTGCTCAAGCCTCATTCTTACAATGTTGCTCTTCTCAGCTTTCAGAGAAAAGGAGCAAAGAAATAGGATTAGCAAAGCAGTGATGAAATGTATTGGTAGCATAGACTGCATAATGAAGGAAGAATTTTGTGAAAGCTGCAAGTCCTGCACTCTATATCTGTGACACTGTATCTTTTCGGGTGGGGCTGGGGTGGGAAGGATGGGAGGACATCCTGAGGTTGGGGAGGTGGAAGCTTGAAGTATTTGATTATGTATGATATTTTATATAAACATAATAAGCTTAGTTCCCCTTCATAATCTTCAGTGATGGTACTTAAGCAACATTAAGCAACAATAACTGTTTTAAGATAAAAGAAACATATTGTACATAAAGTCCATGTGTAATCTATATGTTTTGCCACACAAGAACGATGTGTATTGCTTTATGGGGGGAAAGTCCTTAATGCACTGTTATCTCCTAAATATTTAGTAGTAAATTAATACTATTTAATTTTTTAAAGAAAATCTGTCTTGTGTAGACACTAAAAAGTATTACACAATGTGGACTGAAGGTGTCCCTTTTTAACAGCAGTTTAAATAATGTTTTATATCTGTCATGTAGTATGCTTTTAAAATGGTTTTTAGTTGTATTTCCTCACTGTGGAAGGGTGCCTGCCATAAGTTTTCTTTTATATATAATTTCACATATTCATCTTCTATTCTTGTGTCTTTATTATATAGTTCTGTGTCCTCTCTTATGCAACTTCAGCTCAACAGCGATGCCCCACGTATGGCAGTGTACTTTATAGTGGCTGCTGAGTTTTGCAAAATTAAAATGAAACCCTTCCAAATCCAGATTTGTACTCTCACTTCTTGGGATTTTATGGGGTGCTCAAGCTAGGATAATTACGTTCAAGTCAACAATGTAGGGGAGTCCTAGAAAGTACACCTCCAGCCCCATTGAAGACATACACACACATACAGGCCCTTTCCTGCTTCTGTCTGGAGGTCAGTCATTCTTCCTTGCTGTCACCAAGCATTGATCTCAACTGGCTATGTTGCTGAAGTGAAAGTGTAAGAATCTGGCAGCTATCTAGCAACTGCCGAATATGATTAACCTTGAACTAGCTTAAGTGGCGCAAATATAGGATGGGATGTCACTGTGGGAGTCCAGTTCTTGCTGCCACCCAGCTCACCTCACCTCCTGCCCTGCAGTGGGAGAGGCTCAGTACCAAGCTAGAAACATCCACCAACTCTGCTGGGCAGTTACAAGACACTGAACTGTCAGGCTTTGCCCTCATAAAGCATTTACTGTTTTCATAATGTCCCAGAAGACTGTTAAAACTATGCTTTTTGTTCATTACATCATTTTTATTTTTTGTTGTAATTAAATTGAATTGCTTCAGTGTGAATTTTTTAAACAAAAATAATATACGTTTGTAATAATAATAAAAAGTTGAAGTCAAGCAGCTGTGTGATGAGACATGTGTAAACTTTGGGCTTCAGTGGAAACAGGATGAATTCCACAGACCTGAACTGTTGTTTGATTTAAGACCCTTCTAAAATCTGCCTCGGGAATTGTGTGCGCTTGCTTAGGTGCACATTACATCCTTTCTCAGCTGATCCTTGGAAGACAGTACCAAAAGATCTTGTGTATGTTGAATCAGTACCTTTCCACGGAGCTATCACTCCTCATGCAGCCCCTTCACTTCAGTACTGATCTACCTATGATTGGGTCCATATGGTCCTGAGGCAGGGTAGGGGGAAAAGACATTTCATGGGCTTAGCCCCTTAGATGCTACAAGGGGACGTGCCATGAACCTATGCCTGAAATCTCTGTAGATAAGGTGGTGTTTCTGAAGCAGGGGCCTGGGAGCTAACTGCAATGTGTCACCCTTTTTAAAATCTAAATATATCATTGCTAGGTTGCCTGTTGTGAATCTGCTGTTGGCAGCTTCTGTTCCTGTACGTGTGGCCCACATCTCCCCGCCTTCTCTTTAAAGCACTGGTTCCCCCTGGAGACGTGAATATAATTGTACTGTTTTAAGTGTCATGAGACTTGTCTGCATGGAGGCATTGTTTCCATAGTGCCATAGTAAGACTCGTGATCCTTTTCCTGGAAAATCTCTGGGTTCTCCATTCAGATTTCCTTCCCACAGCACCCAGGTTGCTTGTGTGCAGCTGGAAGTGCTATGATCTCTTTCTGCTTGCCGTGCCTGTGTGAGAGTGTGAAGGAGTGTGTGAATGTGTGTGCAACACAGTTTTAAACTACATCACTCCAAAGGATCATGAGAAATGAAGTTTACCCCTCATGGAGCTATAATTCTCAACACCCTTAACAAACTACAGTTCCCATGATTCTTTTGGCAGGGTGAGATGCTTTAAATGCATAGTGTTGTGTACACAGCCTATGTCTGTACTTGGTTGGGTCAGTCAAAGGGAGGGAGGTGGACGTTGGAGTTTTCAGGGATGGGGTTGGTTTTCTCTGATGTTACAGTTTCATATTCTGTTTTTGCAGCTCTTATTTTTTTCAGATCTTTAAATAATAATAATAATAATAATAATAATAAATTTTTATTTATATCCCATCCTCCCTGGCCAAAGCTGTCTAATATTGCTGGTTGTTGCATCTACGATGATTAGGGGCTGCTTATACAATTCTGGGGGGGGGGGCTGAGTCATGCTAATTTTGGGGAGGGTGGTCGTTTAAACATTTGCAGACCCATGAGGAGACCAAGACAGTCCAGTGCGGGATGGCCACTTGTACTAAAATCCACGTAAAGAGCCTAGGGTCAAGATGCCTGCTGTTTTGAAGGAAGGCAAGTGGCAAAGACAGCCTTCCCCATCCTGGTGTATTCCAAATGTTTTGAACTACAGCTCTCAGCACCCATGACCATTGGCCTTACTGACTGGGCTGAGGGGAGATGGATTCCAACAACATCTGCAAGTCACCAGATTGGGAAATGCTGAGCTAGGAAGTGGAAGTACTAAAGGATGCTGGGATCTGAGCCGCACTACTTTGGGGGACTCCTTTGAGACGGAAAGAGAGAAAGTAGCTGGCAGAAGGAGCTATTGGGCAAAAATTGTTATAATAGGCATCTGGAAGAAGGTGTCTGATATGCAAGGAGCACTGAGGATGCTTGAATCCAGATACAAGGAATAGTTTCCATGATTTTCCATGCACAAGATTGATCAGTGTAGGATATTTGGTATGGATGGTGTGTTCAGTGGAGACCATGTGACGAGAGACTTCTGAACATGAATACAGGTAATATTTAGCAGAACCTGTAGAGACTTTGTTCTTGTTTTATTTTATTAACCTACTCCTGCCTTTTGGCCTAAAGGATCCTCATTTTGAAACTAATTGGTTATTATCCCACTGCTGATGAATAGAAAACTGGAAACCTAGGAAGACCTAATGAATTTCTTTCAAGCCCATACTAGCTTGGCCCATTCGGGGCATGCTGTTATTGTTTAAGATTATTTTCAGATTTACAAGTATATTTTCAGATGTAGATTTTCTATGAAAACAAACTTCCTGGTCCAGTCTTTAATTAAACTGGATTCCATTCTTTGTATTGCTGTGGATGGGATCTGTTCAGATCAGCACAAGTGTGTGTGTGTTGTTTTTTAATTACATGCAGCCCTCGTGTACGGCTGAAATTTGACTGTCCATCAAATGTGCTGTTCTCCTGCCTAAATTAGCTTTCAGGCACACCACTGTTCCATATAAATGTATTTAAATGCTGCTGAGACAGAATGAGCCAAAGCAGTACTTGGCAGAATATTGTATTAACTCAGGCGATGAATTTCCTTCAGTACCTACCATGCTGTGCAGGAGTGCTGCTGCAAGGTGTAAATCTAGCTGGGTGTGTGAGTTTGGCGGACAACCTTGCCTCTTATCTTCTCCAATTAGTAGTGGGGAGGGAAGGGAGCTGAAATTCTGTGAAATATATACTGCTAGCAGAAGATTGCTGTTTAAACAGTCACAGGTTTAGCACAACACAATTCAGTAATCATGCTAGTTTTATTGGTAGGAAGTAGAGGTATAGCTACCCAAGAAGCAGGGCTTTTTTTCAGCCAGAACACACCGAACTCTGTTCCAGCACCTCTTTTTCTAGGGGGAAAAAACTGCCAAGGAGTGTGAGGTGTGAAAAGGCCCCGAACCCACAACTCATCCTAAGAACTGCCCTATATCAGTGTTGGAAGTTTGCACAAAAGTTAGCATTTTTTTTTTGTATCCCCACCCCCATATATGTTTCTAGATGTGAGTCTATAATAGAAGAAACTGCTGAAAGGGTCAAACAAGTCTCTTTGTTAAGTTACTGGCTCTGCCAAGCCTATTAAACACCCTTTTTACATGACTAAAGAGTTGGCCATGTTGCCACAGAAACAACTAACTAGTAAAGCCTCCAGAAGAAAGAGGTAAGCTTTCACCTCTCACCTGGGTGGATGTCATTCTAGGGTATGAGAAAAACAGTCCAGGAGCTGGTCTTGTCTGGTCAGGAGCTGGGAAGACTTGCTCTCTGTGTTGAAACCATAGCTGTGGCTCTGAAGACAGCCTGGAATCTGGGGAAGCAAAATCAGTTGCAGTGTTAATGCAATTAGACTATCTTATGCTCATGTTGTATCTATCTGTAATTAAAACCATGTATCAAAATGACATCACAGGCTCCAGTGAACTTTATTCCAAGAAAGCTGAACTTGTAAGTGCTGGCACCCTTGAAGGTTCCGCAAGACAGACGTCATTGCTGTTCTCTGGGGGGATACAACCATTGGAAAGTGTGTTCTTCTAGCACACATTTGAACTAAAAATTAATAATCTGATAACTTCTAAATCCTCAGGTAGCACAATAGAGCTTAAACAGCAAGTGAGAACTGCAAGCGGACTATATATGGATCCGCTTGCAGTTCTCTTTTGCTATTTAAGCTCTATAGTGGCAGAGGATTTGAAAATTATTATCAGATTATTAACAGCTGCAGCGATGGTAATAAGCGATAAATAGAAAAAAAAAGTTTCCCACCTATGGCAAAGGGTTCCTATGGCTCACAGCCAGCAATTCAGAACCTTTAGGATAGCACTGCCCACGGGAACAGCAGGCAGGATCCAATCATGTGGATTTTCTCCAGGGAAAGGAGCTACTATGAGTTTAAGAAACAGTACAGTCGTACCTCAGCTCCTGAATGCCTTGGGAGTCAAATGTTCCAGCTCCCAAATAAACAAAACCCAGAAATGAGTGTTCTGGTTTTCGAACATTCTTTTGGAAGCCAAACGTCCAACGGGGCTTCCGATTGGCTGCAGGAGCTTCCTGCAGCCAATCAGAAGCCACGCTTTGGAAGTTGAACTGATTTCCAGAATGGATTCTGGTTGACTTCTGAGGTACGACTGTATTACAATTGTGCAGCTTTTAGATGGCACTGTGAAAGTGAAGAGAAGAAAGCAAACCAGGAAAGCCAACCCTTGCAGATGACACCAAACTGGGAGCAGTAAACAATGCAAATGAAGACATAATCAGGATTCAATATGACCTTAACAGAGTGGAGAACTGGGCCCCGAACATACAAAATGAAATTCATAAAGGACAAATGTAAGAGTCTGCACTTAGGCAGGAATAACGAGCTGCACCAATATAAGATGGGACACACCTGGCTTGCCAGTAGTACAGATCTAGGGGTCTTGGTAGACCACAGTGTGATGCAGCTGCAAAAAAAGCTAATGCTATTCTAGGCTGCATCAATAGAAGCATAGTGTAATGATCAAGGGAAGTAATAGTCCCGTTCTATTCTACCTTGGTCAGAGCGTATCTGTAGTGTGACCAGTTCAGGGCGCTACAATTTAAGAAGGATATTGATAAGCTGAAACATGTGCAGAGAAGGATGAGCAAGAGTCTGGAAACCAAGCCTTTTGGGGAATGGTTGAAGCAAGTGAGTATGTTTAGCTGAGTAAAGAGGAGAATGAGAGAAAATATGATAGCCATCTGCAAATATCTACAGGCTGTCACTTGGACGATGGAACAATAATGTTTTCTCCTGCTGTGGAGGGTAGGACCTGAACTAATGGATTCAAGTTACAAGAAAGGACATTCTGACTAAAAATCAGGAAGAGCTTTCCGACAGTAAGAGCTGTTTGCCTAGTGAAACAGACTCCCATAGGAGGTGGTGGACTTCCTTAGAGTTTTTTAAGCAGAGGTTGGATGCTTTAGTGTAGATTCCTGCATTGTAGAGGGTTGGACTAGATTACCCTCAGGGTCCATTCCTACTCTACGAATCTATGATTCATTCTTGTTAACTTCACTGCTGCCATATTTTTATATTTCTCTGGCTGCTAAGCAAACAGCTTTTTAAGCTTCTCTATTTTTTACTGGCCCAACCTACTCCAAATATTGGCTAGAGTGGTATGGCACTTTGGCATGGATTGTATAACAAGGCATCTGACCAAATTTCTCCAAAACAAATTGTGCTTTTGCTTAAGGATTCAGATAAAACACTTTTTGGGGAAAAATCATCCATAGAAGAGAACTAATTTTACAGTTTACCCATAAGAGCAAATAAATGCATCCATCCATCTCTACCTTTCTAGATTGTTTCCCTAACCAAACTGATACTTGCCCATTTGCATCCAGATTTCTGGATCCCTTTCTCCAGGCTCCTTACTGCTGCAATTGTGCTTTCTAACATTTTCCAGAGTTCACACTGTTCAAGTATTTCAACCCCTTCTTTCTCTAGCACAGAGATGAGGAACAGGATTTAGCTGGTGAGCCAGATTCTGACTTTTCTCACATCCTGTAGACCATTTTGACAGGTGGGGGAGGCTGCCCAACTGTCAATCAACAGTCATCACAGCAATGTCAGGTGACCAAAAAAATTAAATAAATCATTTTGTGGGCATGTCTCTGACCAACCATGAAAAAAGATTATCTCTACTTACAGCAAGACCTGCTTGGGGCAGGGATCGACTCTGCAGTGGAATTCTGAATTGGGACCTCTGCAGTATAGTTGATCCCCCAGTGGCTTCCTGCCACTACTGATCATCATGTGCATCTTCATGAGTGTATATGCTCAAATTAATTCATAGGAGTTAGAGAAAGTAGGTATGAAGATAATAACTTTATTGAAAAATGTAGCACTTTTGTTTTTTTACATACTGGAATGACAGGAACCAAAGTAAAATACCCCTCATATGTTAAGAAGGGGGGTACATTTTGATTAATCCATTTTATACATTGTTGATTGTCATTTCATTTATTTCTTTTTTAACTTTAAAAATCAACAATACACTAATAATAATACCAGATCTGAAGAAGAAAATACATGTTTGTGTAAATTGAAGAGACAATCATAAATAGTTAACTTTCAAACAGTGTGACAAGTAGTGTTTTGTGGACCTAACCCTGAGATTACAATAAGAAAATTAAAATGAACCTGAGCCCTAAGTTAGCTGGATTCCACCCCCCACCCCCTACAGAACATTTAACTGAATCCCTCTTCATATTGGATTCAAGAGCCTAAAAGCAAAACTAAACTAAGTTACCAGTTCGGAATGACGGTTCAGCTTCAAAAAAGCCTTGATGTGATATTACACACACTGGACCCCCACCCAACCTCAACAGCGTGTACACACACACACACACACACACACACACACACACACAAAATGCAAGAGGATTTTATGTGGCAATTTGTCCAGGCTTCCATAGTCTGCCATTTTCAGTGTCTGAGAAACAGAGATTCAGTCTGCTACTTTAGACCCCAATCCACTTTAGCAGAGAGAAGGAGAGAAAGGTAAAGAACAGCAGCGGCTCTGCCATACTGGTAGTGATTGCTGAAATTAATTCCCCCCCTAATGACTGCATCTCTGATAGTCTGAGCCAGCTCCATTGCTGCCATTGATGCACTGGGCCTGATTACGACACCATTCTAGCCTCCATAACCCAACCCTTGACCCCCACCCAGTATGACCAATGGTGCCGTGGTGACTAGGCTACTTTGTCATAAGTTGATGCTCCTGGGCAGGGGATAGGATTGATCTGTTAATAATTCCAGCAATTGTAAAACAAAATCAATATGTCTATTTCTTTTTGTTTCATCATTTTCTCTGTCTCCCTACTCACGGTAATTTTCTATCTGCTATTACAGGCTTTACTCTTTTGCCTAGTTACTATTATGAATCATCTAGTACCAATATAAAATTCAATAACTCAACGATGATGGATCACCATCAGATATTCAAATCAGGACTGTAGTGTGAATTTTCTTCCCATGTGAACTAAAACTGAGCTGCTAGTTTCAGAGTGTTAGAGCAGCCAATAAATTTGTATTGGCTTGAACTGGTACACAACTTCCTTCTGATCCCAAATGACAGGAAGAAACTTCAACTGTTGGACTACCTGATTACAACAGCCTATGCAGCTCCCAACGTTCTGTGATATTGGAGGTGGAAGAGGTAGTTATGCATTGTAAGTAATACTGGCCAAATCCAAGTGCAGGGCGCAAGTGCAGGGCGCAAGGTGGACTGCACCTTGGAATGGATGTTAGTCTCCCAGGACTAACAACCTAGGGGTCTTCAACAACAGATCTGAGGCCACCTCTCTGCTCAGGAAGGGAGGTAGTTGGGCAGAGGGCCTAATGCTACCCCAACATAATATCTAATCTGTCCCAAGAGCTCAGCCCCAAACAGGATAATCAACTCTGGTGATGTTGCCTCTCTGAGGATCTGGGTTGGTTCTGCACTGAGAACAGAGTCAGGCATAGCTGGGGGAGACTAATGGTCCCTCCTTTGCCAAGCCAGGTCCTCAATGATGCTCTTGTTTTATAAGCCTTCTAAAAACATCTTAATCAGACATTTTAAAGGTACATATATTCCAGGGAGGAGGGATTTATCCATTAGTGCCCAATTCATTTATGTAAATAGGCTCTGCATAATGGAATCTAACTTGATACACATATCGAAAGGCACAGAAAAATAGTCATTTCCCGTCCTCTTCTATCAGTTGAAAGGCAGTCTCCCATTACTTATCATTAACTGGGATGCTCCAGGTTCTGTTGTCCATTGAAAAGTGATATAGTGGAGCTTGTCCTTAAGTTGCAGCTCTGCTCACTGCAAAATGTTTTTGCTAACCATAAATAATCATTGTGGTGTGTGGGGGTGTACATGGGCAAAGGTACAAAGTATGGATGGAGGAGGAGAGGACAGAAGGTGAAGAAAGAGCTGTGAGTGGAGCGGGGGTCCTTTCCCCATCCTCTGGACCTCCTGGGTCAACAATCCTGCTGCACCTGGAACTGGGGGTGGAGAGTGCAGCTGATTCAGACATAGCCTGAGGAAGTACCATGCTCCTTGGGCTTGCCCATAAAAAGCAAGTCTAGAGTGAGAGAGCAGGGTGATGTCCACTTTTTCTCATTGTGAGACTTTTGTGGGCGAGATGAGAGTTTGTTTGGGCCCTGAGTGAGTGAGAGTCCTCTGGGTGAGAGGGAGGGTGTGTCAGAAAGAAAATGAATTGATACTGATTTATCTATATTAGTAATTTTGTATTAATGTAACATCTCTATATGTAATTGTGTGTTTTTGCAATATTTGATTTAAACTGTCTGTTGTTGCTTCAGTTTTTGTACGCCACTTAATCTAATCTTCTAGACTGTTGCTATTTTCAGTTGGGATCCACATATTGGCACATTCAGATTGCACAATTATAGCTGATGTGGACAGAGGAAACAGACGGAGCAAGACTTTGCAAGGAGAACAGATATGTATTTGCTCGCCCCATTTTGTGTTTGCATACCCAAGAGAGTGAATGCCTGAATTCAGAGTTTACTGAAGAGCTTTTTTAGTGCAGCAGGAATAGGGCAGAGAGAGTGGCACTTTGCCTTTTGAAGCAAAAGTATTGAGGAACCCTGTCAGGAGAAGTGGCCATATTAAATCAGTGGCTTTCTTTCTGAAGAGTGCCATAGCCACCTTCAGATGCCCATGCTGCTTTGCGGAATTTGCCCTCTTCAGAGTCATTGCACCCATGATCTAGGACCACTAGAACAGATCGCATCCATTCTATGCCTCTCCAATGTGTGAGTTAATGAAGAAAATCATATGCAGTTGATTTACAACTCTGTGCTGTAAATCAAATGTTGTAATTTACACTTCAGTATGCTCCTATATTTCAGATGCTTTCAGACATGAAGATTTGTATCCTGCACGCCTTTAGAATCCTAATTTACTCAAGCTTGTTGCAAGTCTCTGAAGTGTTAATTAATAATGGTCATGCCCTGTATTAGCTGTCTAGTGACCATCTTTTGTTGAATTGCTTCATGACCAGCTGTTTCTATAATGGCCCTTGGAAGTTACGAGGGGTGGCGGGAGGACACCCTCACCAAATCAGTTGGGGCACTGAATTTGTGTTTCTATTTGGCAGGGGTGAGTGAAAGAAAGAAAGAAAGAAAGAAAGAAAGAAAGAAAGAAGAAAGCACCCTGAATTAAGACAGAGTGTTACAATTTCTATGCACTGCAAAGGGAGGTCATTCCAGGAATGTCCTGCTAGTCAAGAGACGTGGGGTGATCAGCCTTTCATAACACAGCTTATGAAATGGTCTCAGCTTTAATGTACATACAAGGCTAGTGAGCAAAATAATGTTTATCGTGTTGGAAACACATGCTCATGCCCCTGTCTGCCTGTAATCAAGCTCACTCTTGCTTTCCTTGGTGACTAATATAGACAAGAGATAATAATTCAGACAAACACTTTTAAGCTGCTGAGTTTTACAGAAGTGATTTGGTATTCCATTAAATCCTGCATATAAAAAAATATGGTATTTCTACGTCAGGGTCTTCTACCATACCAGCAGAGATGTATAAACAACTCCAACTGTCTTAATTTCTGCCTTATGCGGAGATAAACAGTCACATAAACAGTTCGTATCACTTTGCTTCAAAGTTTTCTAACTAGTAAGCCGAGATGTAAAGTTGAGGCCATCTATTATCTGAAAATGCAGAACACGGGCATACTCTCCCTGCCAAAGTACTAACCAAATATAGTTACTCTTGGCGCTTGTACGTAAGCAAGGTTTCAGATGTACATAAACTATCTCTGACTTCTCAAAGAAGCAACATGAGAACTTCCTTCAACTGGCTGATGCCAAGGTCCATTCCTGCAGCAACGGAATAGTAACGTCTTTACCTCAGCCTGAGTCAGTGGTCCTGTGTGTCCAAATAGCTCACTATTTTGCTGTGCTAAGGGATCCCATATCACACATGAATCACAGGCTCACAAGTACGGTATTTCTTTCATCCAGGAGTCCTCTACTTCCTTCCCTACCCAGTGGTGAATGGATAGCTTGGAGAACAATTTACAGGCTTTTATCACCCAGAACACAAACTACAGGAGGTTTTCTCTAGATGCATTGGCTCCCCAATTTATTAATTCAAACACAGTTTTTGCTACCAGTTGCCTCTTGAGACAATTATTTCCTAAGGGAATTGTTATGAATTTGTCAGTGCCAGACTTCAAATCCCTATAATCCTAGCAAGTGTTAAAATACAAGCCAGGCTAGCTTCCTCATGAGTTGATCGTCTGGGTGAAGGGCCATTAAGAAAACAAAGAAAAGGTGATGGGTTATTAAGAGAGCAAAAGAGAATGGGCTCTGTGCCAGATGGCAAATGAGTGGAGGCCCTCCTCCAGAGAGGCAGAGCACAATGTTTGAATCCAAGCAGCTATGGGAGAAACAAGACCCTCTTGGGGTGTTAATGCTGTGAAACCCTCTATTATTGGCTCAGGTTGTATCTATGTGTAAATAAACCATATATCATAAAGACACTAGAGTGTCTACTATGCCTCATTCTGAAAAGGAAACACAAACCCTGGATAAAGGCCTGGTAACCCTGGAATCTCACACTGCTCAAAGACTGGGGTGGTGGGCAACAGTATTTTGTTGAGAAAGGGCCTTCCCTCAGTGACAAAGTGTGCAAGTAGAAGGTCTCGAGTTCAATCCTTGGCATCTCTAAGTACTGGGATTGCCCACAGTTGGAATCCTGGAGAACCAGTGCCAATTGGGCTGGTGGTGTTGCATTTTAATTTATTATCTGCCCATCACTCTAGGGTCCCAGTATTACAACACTATTAAACTGTTCTTAATGTTGCATTCTAAGCAACCTACAATCACAAAAATAGGGCTGGTCCTAAAAATATACGTCTTAAGTGTCAAAGCCTAAGATAATAAAGTGTGTCTTAAGCATTCTCCAAAAACTGTACAGTATAATGAAGTTGCCAGATGCACCTCTGTGGGGAGAGAGTGCCTCAGCTTAGGGGCTGAAGCAAAGATTTCCCTCTCCTGGGCTTCCACCACCCCAGAACTTCTAAGGGCGGCAGAACTTCCAGAAGGTCCCGCTTTGCTGATCTTAATACCCAAGGGGTCTGTAAGGAAGGAGGGGGTCTTTCAGGTATTTGGGGCCTGAGTTGTTTAGGGCTTTAAACATTAACATGTGTACCTTGAAATGGACCCAAAATAAAGCAACCAGTGCAGCTGTTTTAGAACTAGATATGTGAGAACTGAATGAAACCCCAGCCGGTAATCTAGCCGCTGCATTTTGGACCCATTGAAGTTTCCAGGTTGTCTTCAAGGGCAGCCCCATGTTGAGGCATTACAACAATCCAGTCTGAGAGTTACCAGAGCATGGAATACGGTGACCAAGCGGCTGAGATGCCACGAGTTCTGTCCTTCTCACTCATATCCCATGACAACATTACATGCATTTTGAATCTTACCAATGGCCAGAGATTATGAGAGCTCTCATCCACAACATATGTAGGGGAAGCAAATTCCCTATCCCTGCTTGTATGCAGTAGTTATGCAATGATAGCTTTCCCTAACTTGGAAACATTTGTTTATTCCCCTTTAAAATAAAGTCTAGAATGTACAGTTTAAGGGGGGGATTCTGTACAAAGATGAAACAAAAGCTGAACCAATGCACTGTGAGCATTGGTTCATTCTAATAAAGATATTGCTTTACTGTGGATTATGTTTTAAAGGAGCAATACAGCTATCTGGAGTTGATAGGCGCATGCATTTCGGAGAAACAATGGAGCAGGTGTAGCTGCCTCCACCTCTCCTATTCCCTTAACATCCATGGCGGATTTGCTTTTGCTTCAGGTTTACGTGCCAGGGTGTGAAATGGACAAATTACTAGGCAGGAATACATGAGACAAGCCAGGCAGCCTCATATGCTGTGGAAAGGATCATCCTTCTCTTGTCTACTGCTTTTTACCAGCTTGTAGTGATGAAAGTTAATGGGACAAGTTTTGCATTCCTTTTCTCCCAACTGAAAGGCAAAGCTTGTGAGTAATAAGCTTTTTTTAAAAACAACAACCCCAGATTGAGAGTGTTCAGACTCATTCAGATTTTTAACTGCATTAATCAAAATGCATCATGGCTGCCTTTGTTGTTTATTGGATCAATCCTGCATTTAATTTTTGTAAACTTTCAGCCTTCAGTGAATTGAGTGATCTGAGGTGAACAAAGCATCAATTAAAGCAATTCTTTCTCTTTTTCTCTCTCTCTTTCTCTCTGAAAGGCTGAGATGAATAGTGTTGAAGCAAGAATTTTTGCTAATCTTTTGCTGACTTCAATACTTTTCATGTATGCATTCCTTTCAAAACTAATGGACCCTGGATTTCCCCTCCTATTTTCCTCCTAAAAAGCTATTCCATACCTCAGTGAAAAGACAGCATGGGATGTCAAGGGACAAGAGGCAAGACAGAGGTGGTTTGGGGCAAAAATCAAAGACCCCAAAAATGTAATTCAGTGCTAGGGACGTGCTATTACCCTCCTGAGTTGAACTCCCTTATAGTGGTACTAAGATGCAAACAGCAGTCAGGGCGCCAACTACAGTAGGTCTTACATTAGAGCTGATTTCGGCTGTCATCAAATTACCAAGGTAATCCTGAGTCATCATGACAAAGACTCAACACGCCTAGAATTAGATACAGTAAATGATTGTGCTTTGGAACAACGTGTGCTGAAACTTGTCAACTCTTGATTTAAATCCTAAACAGCACCCAAGATTATTGCAATACACAGATTCTGCTGAATCCCTTATGAACACTGCACTCAACAAATGAGTGGGAAATTGCCCAACTATGAGATCATACTTTCAATACATCTTCTGCTATTGCAGCATTCATTTATGATAGATACACAGTGAGAGAGACTCAGATATGCTTTTAGTGCCATGAGTAATGTTGATCTAAAGCTACACCAGAAGTTTGCTGCTTCTGTGTGTCCAGCAGCTGGTAATTCGGGGAATAAAGGAAATTTTGCCTACTACGCTATGATAATTGGATTACTATTCTACCGTGTTTGCTCAGGAAGGAGATGGGCTGCATTTAAAGTCTTCAAGGAACTATGCTGGGAAGAACTTGTAGCTTGCAAGCTAGGTACATATCTGCTTCGGTCCAAATGCTTAGTTTACCTTTGGAAAATTATGACTAGATTCCCCTATTCATTTATTTTACTTTGGTCATTCAGAATGTTTCTCCCCAGAAAATGTAAGCAAAAATATGAGGGCACATAAGCACTCTAATGATATGTGTCTCCAAGGGAAATGACTAAAATACTTGAAGTTTTACTATTTAGTTTTGTTGTATTTTACTTTCATGTGTATTTGTCTACATAAAAATAAATAAAAATGAATTTTTTTAAAAAAAGCACTCAGAATACTGTAGGACTTAGGTAATGATGTAATTTGGCACTAAACCAACAAAGACCTGTGAAAATTGTGCAGGTGTGGTTCTCCATAACAAAATATTAGTGGAAATGCAATATCCAAATATTACATTGCAGAAAGGGTTTGGATATCCAACAATAAATAACAGCTGTTTATCTATTGCACATTAAAATGGCTATCTTACACTGGAGCTGGCCACTGAAAGTCAGGCCAGGCATTTCAAACATAAAACTGTTCCACCTCTGGTTGTTATTCTCTGCCCATCTTCCTTTTTACTTTTACATACAGCTTGTTACATTTCCTTCCATTTTTTGCACTTCAGAATCTCCCTACTGCACTTTTGTCAAACCAAACAGTGCCCAAATTCTTTTAAAACTAGATTCATGGAGCATTGTGTTCCTCAATTTATTCCAAGTCTTACTGTGGGCTATTTGAGGGGCTCAGCTTGTTACTAATAATTGAAATATGAAGTGTCAAAGCAATACAGTAGTTTTAATTCTCTGGGACCAGGGGCTAAAGCTGGGCCTTCTGCTTCTTGATTCTGAGCCCCTGTTCTGATCTGTGAAGTCTTTGTGTTTTGCTTTCCTTCTTTGCATGGTAGGAACAAAGATACAAGCTGCATTGGCAAACTTGATCACTAAACCCAAGTTTTATCTCATGCAATTTGGTTAATTATACGTTAAAATTTGGTGGCGGGGTCTTTGTCTTACAAATATTTACGCAGCTTCATTTGTATAAAGAGATTATTTTCTTAATCCTTTTGGACTTTTGCTTAGTGGGCAAGGTGTGGCTAATTTAGCAGCTCTCTTAAGCTTTGGGTGCCCTCTGCTGGTAAATCTTGGGGTGCAGCAAGTGTGGAGAAGAAGAGCTCCAGGTTAGAGTCCATGTGTTACTGCTTTACCTGATCATTTTTGTGAGCGCATACACATGACCAACACTTGGGCCTACCCATACCCTCAATCAACATGCACATTGGCACTTTGCCTGGGGGGCATGCTCCTACATGTTCTGTAGCCATGCATTGCAAACCAACATGTAAATCACAGAACAGCTCAGATGGTTGCCCTGTGGCAGGCATGGTTAAGCTGTGACCCTCCAGATATTGCTGGACTACAATTCCAGGCAGATCTGCACCATACATTTAAAGTGCATTCAACACCCATTCAAAGGATATGGCTTCTCCCTCAAAAAGCTTGGGAACTGCAATTTGTTAAGGATGCTGAGACATGTAGCTTGGGGACTACAGTTCCCAAAATTCATCGGGGAAAGTCATGTGAGAACCTCAGGAACTGTACTTTCTTAAAGGTGCCAGGAAGTGTAGCTCTGGAAGAGGGAGACTACAGTTCTGATTTGGGGGGGGGGGATGTTATGTGTTCTAAATGTAGATCTGCAGTATATGTCCCTTGCTGGCTGGGGCTGTTAGGAGTTGGAGCACAACAACTGCTGGCAGGCTGCAGATAAGAACCCCACGTGACACCCACCCACCCAAACACACCAGGCCATGGGCATTTTAGAATACATTTTATGTTTTGCACATTTTAAAATACAATTGCAGCTGTGCCATTAAAACTAACAAGGAGGTAGCCCAGAGCTTCCTGAAGAATAAACGGGATTTATCGTTGGACGCTGCCTAGCTATCCTTCCCATCCTGAAAGGAGCAAGAGCTCAGCTGCTTATGACATTTCCACCTGAGTCCAAGGGCTGGCTTACACATGCACACTCATCATCTGATGACTGCAGCCTCATGTGCTGCATTTGCCTTGCTGCAAATTCATGAGTTTCATATCATCTGTCAGCTCAGCAAAGGCAACGGGCTTTTCAACAGAGGCTCTGTTTCCTTTGTGGTCTCTGTACAGTCCCAACATATTGTGCTGCTTGTGTTGAGTCAGATCACTGGTCATCTAGCTCCCCTGGGTTGTCCACATCAGCTGACAGCAGCTCTCCAGGGATTCAGTCAGGGACATTCCCAGCTCTACCTGGAGATGCTGGGAATTGAACATAGGACCTTCGCCTACAAAGCAGATGCTCTGCTGCTTCTCTTGTAACTAAGTTTAGAGAAATCTGCAGAAGACAACTCCAGCCCCCATCACAGCCCTGGTGCTTCTTCATACAATATTCAGCTGTCTAGAGCTGTGCAAATAAAGCAGATACTCTGCCACTGAGCTATGGCCTTTCACCTTGGGCATAGTTGGGGATTAGTGAGACTCCTGGGCCTTACAGATCTGTATACCCCTCTGCTTTCTTCCCCTTATACATGCACCTTGATAAACAAAGCCTGATCCTATCTATGACTATGGGGTGAAACTCTGGTACTTGTTCAGCATAAACAAGCAGGAAAGTAGCTGGCTTTATTTCTTGCAAATGCTTCTATCTTTCCCTCCTAGCACTTGCACACCATACAAGGCAGCTAACAACAATTAAAACACAACCATAAAACACAAATCTATCTCATGTGCAGCAGATAAAATGAAGGTATCAGCCAAAACAAAGGTTTGTCTATCAGCAGAGTGGTCATTTGGCCTGCTGCTGACTGTGGGTGCTATAGAATTATTATGGAGAGGTGGGCAAAGAAGCACATTTTGCTTTCAGCACAGTTCTGTTATTTGGTTGAGATAAGCCACTTAGTAGCAAAGGCATTTTGACATTTGCAGTTGTCTTGTAATGTCATGCTGATAGTGACACTTTGAAACTGCTGACAGAATTTGTTTTGTAACACCTGTGCGTATCTGTCAGTATTAATAAGAGCAGCTGCATTCCGGGTGTGTGTGTGTGTGTGTGTGTGTGAGAGAGAGAGAGAGAGAGAGAGAGAGAGGGGAGGGCCTGCAATATATATTGAGTGGAGTGTCTTCTTTTGTAGTTCCTCCCTCTTGAGTAGAAACACAGCGTAGCATTGCCATTTTTACTGTAATTGGATAAACCTGCCACCATTGAAATTAATGGTACTCACCACCACTACCACTTGAGTTTGAGTTTTGTGTACAGCAAAATTTATGTAGAACTCTGGATTGGAGTGGCAATATGCAGCAGAAGCACTAAATGTAAAAATACATCCCTATCAATTGGCTCATTGAAATGTCAGCTTATATATGATTTGAAGGTCAAGCTGATGTGACAGATTTTGAAAGCAGTACGACATAACAAAATGTAAGAGGAGCCCTGCTGAAGCGGAGCAAAAGGCCCATCATCCTGTGCTCAAAGTGGTGAACCAGACACCTATGAAAATCCCACAAACAGGACACAAGTGCAAGAGCACTCTCCCCATCTGGGCTCCCCAGAAGCCGGTATTTAGAGACATGCTACCTCCCTTACTGAAGGTAGCACCAGGCCATTATGGCTAGTAACCACTAATATCCTCCATGAATTTGTCCCAGTCAATCGTCAGTACTGGATCTTCAGGTTAATGTATTCCATTGTTTAAAAATGTGCTGTGTGAAAAAGTGCCTCAACCACAAATATCTACAAAACCTAGAAAGCGTGTGCTAAGCATGGAGAACCATGGGCATCAATACTTCCTTAATGTGGGTCCAATGTTGTACTCTAGGATTTCTCCGCCCGAGCCCATCCAGTAAAACCAAATGCAACTTATTATATCCCAGCTTGATGAGTGAGATCATACAAAGAAGCATTGTTAGTTGCACCTTGTGTTACAGAGACCTGAATGGCCTCAGTTAGAAGTTGAACACTGAGTATTGTCATTCCATTGCAGCGGAACACTCTTCTGGCAAAGTCAGCAGGCTCCCCTCCTTTTTACTTTCAGGTGTCTCTTGAAGACCTTTTTGTGCTGACATGCCTATGCAGTTGTTTAAAACTTTCTTGATTAGCCAGTCATTTTAATGATCTTTTCGTGCTGTTTTAATGATCTTTTTATGTTTTATTTTATACATTTCATGGCCCCTTATCTTTATTACAGTCCTCATGACCTATTTGGAGGGTGAGAAAAGTCTGCCCTCCCTTCTGAAAAACACACCAGCCCTTTTCTTCCTAGTATGGGAGATCCATACTCACTCCCAGATTCCCTTTGCTTGACCATGGAAATAGAATATTTGCTGCCCAGGAGCAAAACAGCATCAGGAAAATAGATTTATTTTCAAGGGTAGTCCTATCAAATGTAAAGTATTGACCAAGGTCAGGGTTTTTTGTCTTGTTTTCTGTTTTTGTCTTCCCTGGTATGTTAGCAAAAAGACTCAACTCAGTGAAAAACATCTGATGAGATTAAAGTTCAGTTGTTTTTCAGTCACCAGTCCAATGCCTGCATTACTCAACCTTAACTTCAACAATAATCAAAACAAAAAAAATTCCTTCCAGTAGCACCTTAAAGACCAACTAAGTTAGTTCTTGGTATGAGCTTTCGTGTGCATGCACACTTCTTCAGAAGTGTGCACACTTCTTCTTCGTGCATGCACACGAAAGCTCATACCAAGAACTAACTTAGTTGGTCTTTAAGGTGCTACTGGAAGGAATTTTTTTTGTTTTGACTATGGCAGACCAAGACGGCTACCTATCTGTAACTTCAACAATAATGTTATAGCACTGGCAACTATTTCCTTTGTTAGGCAGATTACTGGTTAATGGCCCAAGATGACTGAGAAATATCCAACCTAACCCACTGAATTGATTAGGAGATAACTGCAGATCTCTCTCGGAGCCTTTTGCAGGAGTCAGCCATCAAGGTTGGAGGAGGTGGAATGGGGGAGAAAGGACAGGGGGAAAGAGCGTAGTGAAGAAATTGAATTTTGGCAGCGGGAAAGAGAGTGTGTGCTGTGAGCAGTCCATCAGCATTAATACTTTGACTTTCTCGCTGGGTATCTCACTTGACATTGTTGGTATATAGCCTTATAAGGGTGACATAGGCTTACATGGCCACCTGCACTTAAGACCAAGGGTGGAGATCCTAATGCCCTTCAGATATTGTTGGCCTACAACTCCCATAATCCCATGCTGACTCTGGCCAATGGAAGATGGAGTCCCACAGCACCTGGAGGGCCACCAGTTTCCCATTCCTGATTTCAGACTACAATAAACTGGAAGGGGTAGCAAATGCCGCAGAAGCATGAATCGGGAATCAATATGACCATGACAGATTGTACAATAGGCCCAAATTAACAAAATGAATATCAGTAGGAACAAATGTTAGGTTCTACATTTAAGCAGGAAGAACCAGCTGAACAAACAGAAGATGGTGGGACACCTGGCTTGCAGGTAGCACATGTGAAAAGGATCTCGGGGTCTTAGTAGACTACAAGCTGAACATGAGTCCACAGTGTGATGCAGCAGCAAAAAAATGTGAACGCTAGTCAAAGCTGCATCAACACAAGTATAATGTCCTGATCAAGGAAAATAATAGCCCCACTCTGTACTGCTTTGGTGTGACCACACCTGGAGTACTGTGTCCAGTTCTCGGCACCACAATTTAAGAAGGATATTGAAAAGCCAAAAAATGTGCAGAGGAGGGAGATCAAGATGAAAACCAAGCCTTATGAGGAATGGTTGATGGAGTTGGGAATGTTTAGCCTGAATAAGAGAAGACTGAGAGGAGAGATGATAGCCATCTTCAAGTATCTAAAGGGTTGTAACATGAAAGATGGAGCAAGCTCATTTTTCTTGCTCTGGAGAGTAGGACCCGAACTAATGGATTTAAATTACAAGAAAGGAGATTCTCACTAAACATCAGAAATAACTTTCTGACAGTAATAGCTGTTTGACAGCAGAACAGAGGTCGAACGGACTCATTCCTTGATTGTTTTTAAGCAGTGGTTGGATGGCCACCTGTCATGGATGCTTTAACTCAGTTGGCTGCATTGCAGGGAGTTGGACGAGATGACCCTCAGGGCCCCTTCCAACTCCACAGTTCTATGTTTGTCCATCTGTAAAACAAAATGAATGCTATAACAACATCAGAAGCCTCAATTACTTTCATTTCAAGGAAAGCAGGCTTGAGTTGGGCTGCTTCTGGAAGTTCTTGTAGCTTGAGAAAGTGAGGTACATATAACAATACTTTTTCACTTTAGCTTGAAAAAGAAACACAACTTCTCTCACTAGAAAAGAATATCATGCATCAGGCTTGGCAGGCACAATTTTGAAAGATAATATGTAGGATCCCATAAAATAACCCCGTCCCTAAGAATGATGGTGAGAAAGCTGCAACCCTATAACTGGATGCAGAAATTTCATGAATTAGAAGTTACAGAATCAGAATGGCTTGCAACTGGGTACAATTGTGCAAGAATGTGTAATGAAAGGATGAGCGAGCCATGAAACTAAATGTGTCTTTAGCTGATTTATTAAGGCTGTCCTGCAAATTTGCTGAGACTGCAATTTCATTCTGGGAGAAATGCATCATCCCCTTGGTCTGGAAACACTTATTTCTAATAAAGCACGGGCGGTATATGTAATCTCTGGTGGAGGAAAGTGTACATAAATGTCCTGCTTTCCCTTGCCTTTGAATTTGGTTCTGACATCATGGCTAATTGGCCAGGTGTCAATCATTTACTTGAACAGCTTAAGGCTATTTTTGTACAAATAATGCTTTCTTTAAAAGTTGCAACAGCACCCCTGTAGGCAAATGACTTTTACAAAAATTTAAACATTCTTTTAAAAAATATTTTTTAAAAGAACAGAAACAAATGAACAAATAAGCATAGAGACTTGGTTCTTTCCAAGTTCTGTTCCAAAACAAGTGAGCTAAAGAGGTTCAAACACTGGCATACTCTGGCTAAATCCTGTTTAGGGAAGAGCCATAGCTCAGTGGTATGGCATCCGCTTTGCATGCAGAAAGTCCCAGGGTCAATTCCTGGCATCTCCAGGTAAGGCTGGGCGAAGACTTCTGTCTGACACCCTGGAGAGCTGCTGCCAGCCAGTGTAGATAATATTGAGCAAGATGGAGCAATGGTATAAGGCAGCTTCCTACATTCCTCTTTTGAGGTTCCAAAGTGCACAAAATGGGTGTTCAAATGAGGTCCCTTCACACGTGCAAGAGATGATTGGCGTTAGTGGGAACATTCCTAGTGACCATGCCCTTGCAAGTCAGCTGTGCTTCCTGGCGGCCAAGCATTTGGCAGAGGGGCTCTACACATGTGCAGCCCCACCAACTGACTGGGGAATGCTGACTGGCCAGGAAATCAGATGGTGGGTGTGTTGACACATGAGGAGCATGGCTAGCAGGCACACCTTCCCTTGCACCTGCTATAAGGCAATGTAGGGAGTGGGTGGCAGGCCAAGAGTTACTATTCCAATTTGATTTCTACCAGAACGTGGACAGGCTAAAGCAGTCTTGAGGCTGGAGCAAGAGCATTGGCAGTGATTTCTCACACCCACCCCTTCCTAAGGATGCAAGGCACCCACAAAACGTGTGTGCATTTGTGTTTACAAATAAGAATATACAGTAATTGTGAAGTGGGGACTGTACACTGGCAGGGGTAGTTCCAGTTATATTCTGATGGTGCTAATGGGAATGCACGTTAGCAGCTATTTAGGGCCAAGATATACAGTAGCAGGGAAAGGTGATACTGCTTGATCAACTGGCTAGCTTATAGCATGGATTTGCAATAGGCTTAGAAGAAATGAACACATCTACTGCTGTCGGGTTGTTGGAGGAAGCCTCTTCACCAGTCACAACTGCACAGAACTAAGGGCCAGGATATGTTGTATACTTTAGGCAGGGAGAGAATTAAAAGACAATCCCAGTTGTGTGAGATCTGGAAAACAGAGGAAGTATGCTGTAACCAGGCATCTCTCTTTCTATCAAGAAGCATAGAAAACAGGCCATAACTTTGCTAGTTTGGCCCCTGTTTCTTGTTACCAAACTGGCTGCTTGTGTAGAAGCCCAAACTCCTGCGGCATCTAAAGCATCTCTGAAGTGGATGGTGATTCTTTTGGAAGCTCAGACAGAAAGCAGAGCCAGCCAGGCTTATGATGATCTGCCCGTGGCAATGCAGTGGAACAGGAGCATTTGGAAATCTGGGATGTGGGTTGGTGACGCAAATGAAATAAAATCATTGAAAATGACGCTCAGCTACCTTGCCACTCCTGGTCCTATGCCAGTGTAATATCCCACTGAATCATAGAATTGTAGAGATGCAAGGGGTCATCTAGTTCAGCCCCCTGCAATGTTGGAATCCTTTGCCCAATGTGGGGCTCAAACCCACAACCCTGAGATTAAGAGTTATTTCTTGCTGTACTGACTGAGCTATGTTAGATCCTCTTATTTTCTTACTCCTCTCCTACTTCTATGATCCAACCCCATCTTCTCCTTTTCAGCACAGCTCACTGCTAAGCATTTCCTGTGAAAATGACTCCCCAACCCAAGGCCTCTTCTTTGCTAGTTCTTAGGGGCTACTTTCCCCCCTAAAGTCTCTAAAAAGGTTATAATGACATAAATCCAGTTTAATTAAACATGTGCTGGGTATTATATTGAATGTCTTCACCATCTGTTATGCTGGCAATGCTGAACACTGAATCAAAACAAGAATCTCTTTCAAAATGTGTTTTGCAGTTAATAATAATTTGGCCTTAGTTATTTCATTAGCATGCCAAACAAAGCGATGTTCAAAGTGTTGTTTGTGCCTTGTATTTGCACATACTAGGTACAAAATACTTTCTGTACCACAAGAATTTGAAAACATTGTCCAATGCAAACCACACCATGTGTGTCCCTTTCCAGAAGTTTGCCAGTTTTGTTTTGGTTTTCTGGCAAGGCATCTGTGCCTTTAACAGCTGTGGGACAAACAACAGCTTGAAACTTCTTTAACAGGCAGTAGGCCAGATTGCCAGGCACATCTTTTCCTGGGAAAATGACAGGTAAATAACATACAATGGCTTGGAAATAGCTAGGGGAACCTCTGGAAAGCGAGGGCCATTTCAACAAAATATGCCTTTCTGTCCCCCCCACATTCCAGCTAAAGATGATGTCAAGTTAGATCTGTGTCTGTGAGAACACCACACTTGCTACACAAAAGTAATGCAGTTTTTGACTGGGACGGAGAAAGTCAGAGAGCTTTGAGCATTGGAAAACCCATTTTGGGGCCGGCCTCTTTGGAGATCTAAAAAAAAAATATTTGCCTCCATCTATGCTCAACCTGAATATTTGTAAATAAACTCAAATAATACCCTCATGCCCAACATCAGCACCCAGAACGGTTAGGCAAACATTTGGATGGCAGCATGCTTTTAGCTGGGTGAACCTGCAGCTGCTTCCATCTTCATTTCCCCAGAATGCATCTGGGAAAATGAAGATGGCGACTGTCAGGGTTGTTTCACCCAGTGCATCTTGTCTTAGCAGTGCCGGTCTATGGGGGGATATGTGGTGATGCTTAGCCTGGACCTGAGCAAAGAAGTGCTGGACAAAGAAGCTGCAACTGCTAGTGCTATTTCCCTTGTTGCTTAGGGCCCCTTCAAACCTGGTGCAGTCCCTAAAGACAGAAAAACCATGAATCCCTGGTCTTTTCCAAATGAAACCAAATCCAGGTAAGGACAATGCCCCTAGAACTGTTCATAGTTTAGGAAAGTGAGTGCACATGACAATGTGGCCCCCTGTTGGTGACTGAGGGCAAAGCTCCACATTCACATCATACAGTAGCTGTAAATATTAGCAGAATGAATAAGAATAGCTTCACATTTGTGTTCCGAAGCCTTCTCTCTGGCTGGCTGGCTTATTTATTTATTTGATTTATATACCACCCTTCATCACAAGATCTCAGGGCACTTCATGGGCTGCTTTCCACATTATGAAAAGTTTCAGATACGTCTGCCATTTTTTCTAATAATAATAATAATAATAATAATTTATTATTTGTACCCCGCCCATCTGGCTGGGTTTCCCCAGCCACTCTGGGTGGCTTCCATAAAAACCAAAAATACACTAAAATATCACAGATTAAAAACTTCCCTGAACAGAAGATGTCTTCTGAATGTCAGGTAGTTATTTATCGCTTTGACATCTGATGGGAGGGCATTCCACAGGGCAGGCGCCACTACCGAGAAGGCCCTCTGCCTGGTTCCCTGTAGCTTTGCTTCTCGCAATGAGGGAACCGCCAGAAGGCCCTCCGCGCTGGACCTCAGCGTCCGGGCTGAACGATGGGGGTGGAGACGCTCCTTCAGGTATACTGGGCCGAGGCCGTTTAGGGCTTTAAAGGTCAACACCAGCACTTTGAATTGTGCTCGGAAACGTACTGGGAGCCAATGTAGGTCTTTCAAGACCGGTGTTATGTGGTCTCGGCGGCCGCCCCCAGTCACCAGTCTAGCTGCCGCATTCTGGATTAGTTGTAGTTTCCGAGTCACCCTCAAAGGTAGCCCCACGTAGAGCGCATTGCAGTAGTCCAAGCGGGAGATAACCAGAGCATGCACCACTCTGGCGAGACAGTCCGCGGGCAGGTAGGGTCTCAGCCTGCGTACCAGGTGGAGTTGGTAGACAGCTGCCCTGGATACAGAATTGACCTGCGCCTCCATGGACAGCTGTGAGTCCAAAATGACTCCCAGGCTGCGCACCTGGTCCTTCAGGGGCACAGTTACCCTATTCAGGACCAGGGAGTCCTCCACACCAGCCCGCCCCCTGTCCCCCAAAAACAGTACTTCTGTCTTGTCAGGATTCAACCTCAATCCATTAGCCGCCATCCATCCTCCAACCGCCTCCAGGCACTCACACAGGACCTTCACCGCCTTCACTGGTTCTGATTTGAAAGAGAGGTAGAGCTGGGTATCGTCTGCATATTGATGGACACCCAGTCCAAACCCCCTGATGATCTCTCCCAGCGGCTTCATATAGATGTTAAAAAGCATGGGGGAGAGGACGGAACCCTGAGGCACCCCACAAGTGAGGGCCCAGGGGTCTGAACACTCATCCCCCACCACCACTTTCTGAACACGGCCCAGGAGGAAGGAGCGAAACCACTGTATAACAGTGCCCCCGGCTCCCAGCCCCTCTAGACGGTCCAGAAGGATGTTATGGTCGATTGTATCAAAGGCCGCTGAGAGATCCAGCAGAACTAGGAAACAACTCTCACCTTTGTCCCTAGCTCGCCGGAGATCATCAACCAGCACGACCAAGGCAGTTTCAGTCCCATGATGAGGCCTGAATCCCGATTGGAAGGGATCCAAATGGTCTGCATCCTCCAGGCGTGCCTGGAGTTGTTCAGCAACCACGCGCTCAATCACCTTGCCCAAGAATGGAAGATTTGAGACTGGGCGATAGTTGGCCATACTGGTCGGGTCTAAATGTATTGTTCCTTGCATTTTATCTCTGCAGTTTTCCATCTTTCAATCAGACAAAAGAAAAAAAGAAGGATTTAAGCTCATGGGTCCTTTTAGTGAAAAACATGGTGGTATGTGTAATGTGTATTCTGAAACAGCTTCTTTGCTTACTGCTTATTCACGCCAGTGCAATCAAATAAATAGACCAGACCTGCAGCTAAAAATAGTTCCCATATCAGATATCTATAGCACGGAGCTTCCTATGAAAAGTGAGGTGTGTCTGTCATGAATACTGGTTAAGGACTGAAAGATAGTGGCAAGGGATCTACAGATTTGCACGAGCGATTGAAGAACACAACCATCTGCCCCATTCAAATAGGTTACCATTAGACACGCCATTTTGCTTTACAAATGAATCCGTTGTAGAACACTTTGTGAATTTAAAGAGTTGGACAAGTATTTCACAGCAGAAATCTCTGACTCTCATTTTAATATTTTTATAATAACTTCTGGCTCTCACTAATTTAAAGTAGTTGTTCTAACTGAAAATTACTCTTCTATATTGCACGTCATTTTGAATGTTCCTCCTCAATATATGGTGGGTAAGTTAAAAGAAAAATAAAACAACCTTAGTTTTGCCTGCATTTCACTTTTCTTCTTCCTTCCATCTGATCTGGCCATAGAAAGTCAAATAGCAGATTATGGGTGTGTGGGTGTGGGTGTGTGGGTGTGGGTGGTTTCAGGTTTTTGCAAATCAAAGTAATTCTCCCCCCCCCCAAATGGAAGGACTGCCATTAATATACTGAAGAACAGTCATAAATACCTCCTAGTGTTTCTGACAATGGTTCTGTGTCTCTTATTATTATGAAATGCTTTTAAAATGACACACACTCCATCCTCTTGTATACAGAAGGAACAGGCCTTTCAGTTCTGCTGTGAATTTCCATCCTTACCCTTCCCCCAAAATCTGAAATGGTACTCCTGATAGATTGTTTGCTCCAGCACTCAAGACCATTTGAAAATTATTTCTGTGCTCTTCCTTTTAGAGTGAAGTATCTGTCTCTTCTCTGATCCTATTTTAAGCCTAGAGATTTTCATTCAGTGTGCCAGTTACAGTACCTCATTCACCTATGCTCTTGTCTAAGAGTGAATATTCCATTCATACAGTGGCTGCTTTCTTCTTTATAAAGAAATACTGCTTTGTTATCTCATAGATAAGATAAGGAACCGAGAAGCCTGCTTACATGTCAAGGGACAATTGCTGCTGTATTAAGTATACGGGACTTCTGCACATGGAGGACCAGAGAAAGCAACTGAACAGTTTCTTTTAGTAACATGAGAATCAAGTGAAACCCTCTCACAGTACGTTTTGGCTCCTCTCCAATGGAGGCTTGGCTTTGGGCAGATGCTATTCTGAGTAATGCATCTCAAATGTTCTGTTAATCTATTCGGGCTGAATGAATGGCTTTCTATTTGATTTTATTCTCTTTTAAAATGCTAACCAAAAAATGACTATTGTGCGTGATTTCAGAAAGCACAAAAGCAGAGAACGCCAGCTTTTACCCTTGTGTTTGTTTTCTCCAAGAGTGGGATATGTTAGCAATTTTAGCTAACAGCTGTCACAGACAAGTTTGTTCTTGACAGATTGCAACAGGAGGGGGAGCTTTTGACTGCAGCAGCCAAGGAAGAAGAGCCTGTTAGGAAAACTGCCTCCAAACACTTGCTGTGCTGTGTGCTCTGCTAATGTTACATTTTCAGATGTTCAAGGCCAATCTAGACGTGACGGGCAGGGCAGAGATGTGCATTTTATGCATGTGCCTTCCCCATTCACATACACAGCATTCTGGGTGGGTGCAGAGTCTATTTTTGCCCTTTTCACAAAAAGGAGGATTGGGAAGAGAAACCCTGTAACTGTGGGGGAAGGGTTAGCGCCAAGGATGTGTCTGAAGCCAATTCCCACTTTGGTTCCCAGATGAAGGGAAGTAATTGGTAGCCCCACTACTTGCCTCCATTCAGCTTCCCTTCAGTGGGACAGTGGAAATTTTTTGGAGAACAGGAGTTCACCATGTCAGCCCCTGTAGTCATGCCCCAATGCAGCCATGCCACAAATCCAGGCAGGTCTGTCTGTCTGTTCTCTTTCTCTCTGTGGAAGTAATACATTGCATAATACACAATTTATTAGTACTAGCATGATTGCAATCCTGCGTATAGTTTCCTGGGGCAGCAAACTCTGACTGCAATGGATCAGTTTGTGAAACACAATGAGCTTTTACACAAGACCTCTGGCTAGCTAAAAACGCAACCTTTAGCTTTTAATTAGAAACACAAACAATCTCAGACAGATGTGTTGACATTTAAACTGTTAGTGAAAAGTAGGAACCTCGCCAAAGAAAAAGAAAGTAGTATGCTAGATTATTTTCCTCACTCTTGGATTCCCTTGATGATAATTTGCCACAAGCTTAAAAGTCTCATTGTCACCACATTCACTTGCCATAGGAGATTCATTCAGTCACTTTGCCACTTTGATAATTTTGGTCTTGCTCCAGCTCTGAAAAAGCTCCGCTACATCCCTGTTCACACATCTCCTGTGTTCCTATTTGCTGGAAGCATGGCAGCGATGTTCATAAACAACCAACAATCTCTGCCAGTTTGGAGAGGGTTGGGAGCAGGCCGATGTTGCAACCCAACTATTTATCACAGCCTGTGGGAGCTTGTGACCAAGGACTTGTAAACAGGAGTGTTTGCAAGGGTGTTTTGTGGGATAGGCCTAGAGCGCTGCCTCATAGTGTATGTAGGACCAAGAGACATGGACGGCGAGGGAGCTGCTGCCGTGACCTGCAACACCTGTGCCATGTTTGTATTCCTGTCTCAGAATATGAAAAACTACACATGCAGCAAGTGCAAGCTGGTTGCCTTGCTGGAAGAGAAAGTACAGCAACTTGATGCCCACCTACCCACTTTCGAGATACCAGGCAAGATGAGAAATTTCTCGATACAGCAGAGTGGACTGTCCTGAGACAGTGATGCAGGTTGGGGAGGAAGACGATCACCCACTGCAGGAGTCAAACCCCTGGAAGAACATGACAAACAGGAGCAGGGCCCTAACTGAGAGGTGGTGCAAGGGCTGTAATAGGAAAAAGCTAACCTGTACCATTCTGTTGTCAGGGAACAGGAGCAGGATTCCTCTTAATTGAGTGATGAAGGTGAGGACTCCAACCCTGACAGGTATGCAGTGCACCGCATACCCAATGAACCTACAGAGCAGCACCCCCAACTTGAGGGTGTGGCACTGCCACCCTCGCATTTGGAGGGCTCTCCTGCAGAAGGCCTGAGCCTTCCCCATTCCACAGCTGTATATAAGGCCTAGGCCCCTTTAGGCAAAGAAGCATATTGTAACCATAAGTGGTACTATTTATTTAATTCATTAGATTTCTATACCGTCCTTTTTCATAAAGCTGCACCTGGTGCTACTGCTACAAAAGCACTCAGTTTCTGCTTATTCCTTGCTGGATCGACTTCCACGTTCCCCAGAGCAAAGCTTCACATCTAGCCTTGAATCTCACTTTGCCCTATACCCTGGTTGAGCCAGAGCAGGATATCCATGGGAGAAGGGGTGGCGCAAGAATGCCAGTTTTGCTGTGGCTGGATAGAGAATCTTTCCCTCACCACTGAATACCCAGGACTACCTCCCCTCTCAATTTAGGAGTTCCAAATCAGGAAATGGTAGATGAGTAACTCCCAGCATCTCTTATAAAGGACAGTGACAGGCAGAGTAGCTGAGAAGTTAGGCCAAGTGAAATCAGAAACCTTTGTAAAAAGGGTTCTGGTTAAGTAATGTTATTCCCATAGAACACACTGAGCCAAGTGTGTCAAAGCAAGTTGCTGCTGGCACACGGCTTCTTCTAGCATTGCTGGGTAACTGTCACTTGGTTGAACCTTCAGAGAAATTTTAATATGAAACCAAGAGGGACAGGCAATGGCTGGCACTTTCTAATAACATGGGTGAAACATTAAGTTTTTGCAGTCTTTGCAGCAATGTACTGACCTGAGCACACCTGCACCATGCATTTAAAGCACTCTTATACCACTTCAACACTTATGGCTGATCCCTGTCCCACAGTACCATGAGCACTGCAGATTTTTAAAGGGTGCTGGCAACTGTAGCTCTGTAAGGGATAAACTGCAGTTCCCATAATTTGCTGGGTAAAGCCATGACTGCTAAAGTGGCATAAATGTGCTTTAAATGTATATGTGTGTATGTGATCTTGGGTCTTAAATTAACTTAATGCAAGGAAAGTTTATAATCTCTTCTACTTCCTACATACTCTGTGAGATGAGGTATGGGAGGATGCTGCCGGGGGGGCAGAATCACCCCAAACTGGACTGATTGACTGGGGAAACTCAGCTAGATGGGCGGGGTATAAATAATAAATTATTATAATATTATTATTATTCCCCCCTCCAGCAGCCCCCTGATCCCCACCCCATATTTTTTAGCCCTTCACGCTCCAGAGATTTTGGAGGTGCAGAGGGAGTATGAAGGTGATTGCAGTGGGAGGAGAGGATAGAACTGTAGAGTTGGAAGGGACCCTGAGGGGCATCTAGTTCAACCCCCCGCAATGCAGGAATCACAACTAAAGCATCAATGACAGATGGCCATTGAACCTCTGCTTAAAATGTTATTTCTGTGAACTTAGGATCCAATCCAATAATGCTAGAAATTGATTAACTAAGATTTATGTTAGAATAAATGGTGCCTGAAATCATTAATCATGTGTATAAAGTTAATTGTTGTAGAAGGACTTTACCCCTAGGTGAGGAGGGTAGAAGATGTCCTCCTATGATCTGCCTGACTCAATCCCTGCTCTCTTTTAGATGAGCAAGATCTTACCATGCTTAATATTGCTCTTACTATGTTTCCATGCTACATATGCCTTGGTTCTTAGAATTTTAAAAATATTTTTTTCATTTTGAATTTAAATCTGTGAGTTCATGCACTAGTTTAGCTTAGTGTGATGTGCAGAGAATATCACACAAGCAGAGATATTAACTATGGTTGTATATTGGCTTCCTTGGACTGCAATCCTACACTGTACTCACTTACCTTGAAGTAAGCCCCATCAAATTCAGTAGACATGTGCAGGGCTGCACTGTTAACTACAGTATATAACTTGAAAGAGTGGAAGGTCTTTCTCAATGACAGCTGGTGTGATGAAATCTGCTTACGCAGATGAAAGTTTTATTTTCACATGCCCAAGGGGTTGAACAGGTATTCTGGTGACTTTAAGGAACTATTGTGAAAAGAACCAGATATCCACCAGAATGTTGGAGTTTCAGAGCTGAGAAGCTCCTATCTCTTGCGCTTAATTGCCTCAAAGCCCTGCATGAAGGCACACCAAACAGAGCCTTGGGGGGATATTTCATTGTGATTTGCAAGCAACTGTGGACTTGATCAGTGTTGGGGTGGATTTGCATTTCTTTCTTGCACTTGGGAGGAAAAGGGTCAAATTAAAAGATAATAAAGGTTTGCAGTATTATGTTCTATCTTGGCTTGTTCATAGAATACTCCTACTTTTAAACGTAGTAAAAAAAAAAGTTAAGCCACTGTAGGACACCAAAACTATAATGAGCCATGGACTATGAATTTGACAAGTAGTGTCATCATAGGCCAATGAGAACTGGGCACATCATGTAGCAGAAGAAACTATTGCAGGTGTTGTTTGTTAAGGAAAGGTGGATTTTGATCATGCTACATATGTTAATTGGCTTTACCAGCTGGATAGCATTGGTCACCAGTTGAATTAAGTACTTATAACACAGTGTTCTATATTCAGTTGCATGATATCTTCAGTTGCATAGACTTCGTGTGTCTATTGCAGTGTACGGACAATCTGGGACTTAGGTCCACCACACTTGCACTGACAGCCATCCAACTCCAATGCAGCAGTGAAGCTAGAATTAACAAAAGGGTAGGCCATCATATCAATATTGCCTAAAGAACATTTATGTTAAAAGTATGACCCTTAAAGGTAAAGGGACCCCTGACCATTAGGTCCAATCGTGACCGACTCTGGGGTTGCGGCGCTCATCTCGCTTTAGTGGCCGAGGGAGCCAGCGTACAGCTTCCAGGTCATGTGGCCAGCATGACTAAGCCGCTTCTGGTGAACCAGAGCAGCACACGGAAACGCTGTTTACCTTCCCACCGGAGTGGTACCAATTGATCTACTTGCACTTTGACGTGCTTTCAAACTGCTAGGTTGGCAGGAGCTGGGACCGAGCAACAGGAGCTCACCCCGTCACGGGGATTCGAACCGCCGACCTTCTGATCAGTAAGTCCTAGGCTCTTTGGTTTAACCCACAGCGCCACCCGCGTCCCTTCTGACCCTTAGCAGTTGTAATTTCCCAGCATGCTGGAGCTTCAGCAAACATCTCATCTCTCCCTCCCACTGTCCTTTCATGTTCCTCACACGCAGCTGTTTGCCAACACACCATCTCTGTCACTCACTCTCACACCATTAAACTTCCCTTTCAACTCTCCTTCCACTTAACCTTCTCTCAGAACAGGTTCATATTGAACATGTGTGATGAACACCCTTCTGAAATACCACTGACTAACACTGGCCACAGAAATGCCTTTAAAAAGAAAAACAAACCAAAACTGCAAGCATGTTATACAATTCATGAGTAGAGGCACATGCTTGTTGTGTTTGACCCAACACGGCAAATCATTTCCCAAAAGATGCTGAACAAATGGAGAAATATTTTCCTAAAAATCATCCTAGTAAAACCCATAGAAGAAAAATGCACGCCATCTTTCAGCTTGTCAAACATTTAATTCATTAAAAAGAAGGCCTTTATTATTTATACCCTAGAGCTGGCATGGACCATCCTCAAATCGACATCTCTTACACAGCCAAGTTTCAGATCAGTCTGTTGAACTATTTTCTGACTAAAAGCTGTAGAATCACCTCCTCTCAGTTTCTCTTTATAATGATGGAATGTGATTCAGTTGACTCATCCCTAATTAATATAGGGCTGCAACAGTAGCCCTATAACAACTGCTAATCCTTTCCCCTGAATGTTGTATAGGGTCCCTGAAGTATAAAATGAAGCCCATCCTTCCATTCCCCATACCCCAGGAATGTGCTTTTGCTATTATTTCTACAAGTGAGTCAAAAACCAGAAAAGTCTGGGAAATTTAGTCACTAGAGGGCTGTAGGTCACAGCCTGTCTGTACATCCAGCATCTGATAAGTGGAAAGGGAAAATATATATACTTCTTCCTTGTTAAACAGGTGACTCAACCTAGAAGCAAATTGACTCTTTTTCACAATGATTTATAGAAGTGCAAAATTATAGGTTAGGTTTATTCTGAAGGGTGGATTGTTTCAAAACCATTCACAATGATGACACTAATCCATCTTTACCTGCTCAACAATAAATGGTCACATGAGACAATGTTATATGAAGACTCGTGTTCAGCTGCACAATGTGCTTTCAAGGCAACATGAACTCCTGCTGGGAAATTAATGAGTCTCCACTCAATAGCACTTTCCACCCTTTGATTCTGGCTGTGTGTTAGTAAAACCTCATTTCCTTGTTTTGTAAAATCTTTGTAATAAATCCAGCTGTGATTTTGGCCTGCTTTGTGTATGATGGTTAGTTTTACCAAAAAAGTTTGTTTTAAAAAAAGGAATTTGTTCCAGTTCCGGTTCACCCCTCTGCAAAAGGCACCTAATTCCTTTCCAGTTCAATTCACAACCCAGTCCTCAGCATTTTTTTGTTCCAGCCTTCAGAATTTTACAAGCTGCTCTGCTAAAGTAAACTATACTTAAGAAGACCAAAAAAATATCAAAACCCGTGCACACAGAATGTGGCCAATTGTTTCATTTATTTCCCCCAACTATGATTTTTAAACCTAAATGGCAGCATGATGGCCTTAGCCCCCCCTTCCACACTTGAAATGGCAATGTGTATTACAACTTCACTTACTTCAAAATGTGGGCAGCCAGCTCTGCTGCACTTTGGAGGTTCTCCTGCTCATGATGGCGCTGAATGGGGCCCTGGACCTTTGCCACAAAGACTTTGCTTGACAGCACAACTGCCATGATGTTCTTCTTCCTGGGAAGAGGGTGCAGACTGTTAGTGGATGTATGTCTCACAGACTTCATAGCAGAGGCAAGGAGGGTGTGGCCTTCCTTCTGCTCTGCAGTCCCAGGGCATCCCTTAGACCTGGGACAGCCAATGTGGTGCCCTTCAGATGTTGCTGCCAGCGCCTCTAGCCCACTGGCTGTGTTGGCTGGGGCTGATGATGGGAGTCGGGAATCCAGCAACATCTGGAGTGCATCACATTGATTGCCGCTTGCCTTAGCCTTAAACAGATGCATTTCTGCAGAGGCCAGAATGTAAAGAAATTGAGTTAAAGGCTGACCTAGCAATTCAGTCTCATATAGTCAGGGCTCCAAGATTTAGTATTACAAGGAAACATAAGTGGGTTTTGGGGTGCTCCAGGTGTGAAGCAGCCCTTAATGATTTCCTCCACAATGTTGTATTTAAGGTGTCCAACAACTTTAAGGGGGGGGGGAGGCACATAGGAGGCATATATGTTCTCCATATATGAACATTAGAATTGCCCTGCTGGTTCAAACAGAAGGCCCATCTGAGAGCCAGCGTGGTGTAGTGGTTAGTGTGTCCGACAAAGAACTGGGAGACCAGAGTTCAAATCCACACTCAGCCATGAAGCTCACAGGGGAATCTTGGCCCAGTCACTGCCTCCCAGCCTAACACCTATCTCAAAGGGTTGTTCTGAGGAGAAAAACAGGCGGAGTGGGGGGTGGGGAGTAGAAAAGGATGGACGCCACCTTGAGCTTGCAGGAAAAGTGGGGTGCGAATGTGAAAGCAAATAAATAAAAATAATCTAGTCCAGCATACAGGTACTTGTTCTCACAGTGGGCAACCATACGCCCCGACTGGAAGCCCACAAAAGGCGAACGGCCACAAGAACAAAACCACCATATCCTAGAAAATTTGGCCGGGGAATTCGACTTTAAACGGGACTTTAAGCGCGCTGAAAGGGCTCAGGTGTACCCTGGCGCTGCTAGAGGAGCTGAGGTGCGCCCGGCGGGGGCGGAATGGGCCAGGGGCCTGGAGGGAGGGAAGCCTGCACCGGGCTGGAAAGGAGCGCGCGCGGCCGGGGGAGCTGACCCCCCTGGCGCCAGGGGTGGGGTTACAGCGCGGCCCTTCACCGGCCTGAAGGGTCCGTCTGTTGGACAGGCGGGCGAAGGAGCCGCCCCTTCCCAGCAGGCGGGCTCTGCGGGGCAGGGAGGGGAGAGGCTGAGATGGGACTCTGGCCGGCCCCGCACACCGCCGAGCGCCCGCGCCATGGCTCGCAACTTCGAGCTCCTCTTTGACTCCCTGGGACACTTCGGCAGGTAACAGGCTGGAGCGCCGAGAGGGAGGGAGGCAGCAGCGGCAGAGGAGGAGTGGGGTTGGAGAGTTGGAGGCGCTGTGGGTCTCCGGTCTGGCCCTCCGCTCCCTGGGCAGGGGCGGGGGTGGGAGTGGCGAGGCGCGGGAGAAGCGGAGAGCTTTTTTGACTCGGGCGCCCGCCAGGGGTACGAGAGGGAGACACGTGTCCACCGCGGGAGAGCGAAGGTTGGCCACTTCCAGTGAAGGCTTGTTGCTAGTTTTGACTCTCGCCCTCCCTCCAAAAAGCGGGAAGCAGAGAGAGCGCTTCTCTTCTCCTGCTCGCGGCTTATCCTCGCACAACAACCTCGCGAAGTAGGCTAGGCTGAGAGATGGTGGCTGTCCCCAAGGTCACCCAGTGAGCTTCAGGGATGAATGGGGATTTGAACCCCGGTGTCTTCCCAGCTCGATTCATTAAAGCACGTTAATGCAGCGTCTGGGGACTTAGAGGCTAATAAAAGCCCCTGTTTTAAAATACCGGTGTAGGAACCCTTAAGGGAGTATCTGTACTATATATGAGGTGAAAGATCTTTTGGACAAACGACTAAAAAGAGGAAGTTCCCTAAATTACGGAAATTTCCCCCTTTATCCCAGAGGATAGTGGTAGTGGTTATTTTGCACATGCTCCAAAAAAACTCTTCCTGTCATTTATGTGGCATGAGCTCTGTGGGTAGGGTCCAAGTGAGCCTTGGCTCCCATTCCCACATGGGGATGGAATATGCTGTTTAAAGGGGGTTGTGGAGGTTTTCTTTCTGCCCTGTGTGTGCAAAACACATTGGGAGCTGCTTATAGCAGGGGTGTGTGTAAGGAGGGGCTTGGCAAACCTGTGTCTTGGGGTTCTTTGAGTATGCTCTCACCTCTAGGAAATTATCTCTACACTTAGGCAGGAAGAACCAGCTGCACAAATATAAGATGGGGGGCACCTGGCTTGCTAGCTGTTAGCATCTGTCTGCCTGAAGAGACAATGGAGTGCAGCTCTGGGGGTGAAGTCAAACTGCTGGAGAATCACAGGGCCCACAGTGACTGCACAGACTGGTAACTGCTACCTCCCACATTGTTTTGGCTGTTTTAGCAGCACCAAAGTAAACTCACTGGGGCGCAAACCTGGGCAGTGTGCATGGAGGTCCTGGGCTGCCCAGATGACAAGTCCTCGCTCTCTGCCTCGCTGATGTGGTCCAAAGGGAAGCAGAGCATTGCATCTGGCACCAGCTTGGCTGCAGGAGGAGTACAAGGCACAATCCAATCATCTTAGGGACACCACTCCAAATTTGTGTAGGGTTTACTCCTTAGCCTTTTCTTCTCCTGAATATGTCCTGCAGGGCAGCTTGCCAGTAATGCACGTGAAAAGGATCTTGGTGTTTTAGTAGACCACAAGCTTAACATGAGTCAACAGTGTGTTCTATATGCAAAGGATGTGCTATACCAACAAGCTATGGCTCCTCTTCCAATAATTTGAAACAGACTACTTTCTCATGAAAGCAAGAAAGTCCAGGAAATGCAGACATTGAACCATACGCATGTAGGCCCTCCTACACTCACCTTCAGTTTGCATTGTGTATGTGCATATATAACGCACACATATCCAAAACCAGAATCACTGGGTGGATCTACACACAGGAAAAAAGCTATAAATAAGTCATAAATTAAATCGTTGTAACCAAAGTAAAAAAAAAATCCTATGTAAAATCGCATAGAAAAGTTTTGTGCTCTACAGCTCCATCTGGTGTTGCATGTTTATAACACAATTAAAACTCTGGTTTTTGACTAATGTAGCTGAGTCCACAGTTTTATCACAGAATGACATGTTAATGCATAACTACAAGGGTGGTTCAAGCTGAGTACAGTTAGAGTTTGAGGGCTCGATCAGGTCCTGAAGCAGCATTCTTAAGAACTACTGCATATAGAAACTGTGACTGCTTTATAGCTGCTTTGAGTATGTTTTTTATGCATCTTCAGTCATTTGCTTTTTCAGGTTAGTAAGTATCTTTGACCCTTCATAAGCAATCAAATGTTTGCTAACTAGGCACTTTGTACCCCTCTTGGAATGTTAAGCTTGTTGCTTCTAAGATTTACATGTTAAAACTATGAAGCTAAAACCTGCAATTCTCCCCACCCCATTCTTGTTTACCGAAGAGCATAAATCTTCACGAGTGTTACTCCGATAGCAGAGTTTTATATAAGGTTCTGAATTTCATATAACCAGCTGCTCCAGGAGCAGAAGGGAACCCTTGCTTCACCAAGCCACTTTCTATGTTGGTTATCCTCACCAGCAAATGATGAACCAATGAATGTTTTGCTATTAATATAACTTTTTTAAAAGTTAACAACACGTTAACAATATGTTATTTCCTTTTTAGGATCATTAGGGTAGGTAGGAGATTAAAAGGGTATTATTTACACAACTTTCTGCTTTCAACCTGCTTTTCCTTGAAAATGGGCTGGGAATTGGTCAATATATTCCATTTAAGTCATCATCTATTTTTTCTGCAGTGGTGGAAGTTGTGCTTTGTATAGTATACATGGAAAATCAAGTATAGTAAATTATACAGTAATAATAAAGAGGAAGGCTTAATATATATCAGTGTGAGCTTTTCTCTCTCTACAAATAACTGGGCAAATACAGTAATTGGCCAATTATGCATGTGTAATTGACATTTAATTGGAGCTTATCTCTAAATTGGAGTCCGCTGATGAATAACAAGACAGTTATTGAAATCAATTCTTGACAGGGCATTCAAGGGCTAATGCTGAACACTAGAGCCATTATAAGAGAGAAACGTTTGTATAGCCTGGAAAAACACATGGGGACTGCTTGTCCAAAACCTGCTGTTTGTCCGTTCTGTTGTTCTTCCTCTCCACTGATACTTCTGCTGCCACTCCCCCCCTTTTCTGTGCCCCGATGGACTACTTTGGGTGCCTCCATCCTAGCCCAACACCTGAAACGACAATACAGCAGTGTGCTCATGGCCACTATTGCCTTGCACTGCGTTTTATTACAACCAATACTGGCAACTTCTTGACGGCTAAAAGGTCAAGAGCACAGTGCAACATTATGTTGGTAGTAACTACATAAAGCCTGGAGGGAACTGGTGATTTGATGCACATTACCAGTGTGGGTTACATGTTATTCATTTGCTTGACTATGAACTAATGGGCAACCTGTGGGCTGCCAGATGATGTTGGTCTACAACTTCCATAAGCCAATGGCCAGGGAAGATTGGAGCTATTGTTGGCATCCATCTGTCTCAAGAGACAATGGAGTGCACCTCCGGGGTGGAGTCAAACCGCTGCATAAGCAGCACCAAAGCAGGAGTGCCAACTGGAATAAAATATTGGGGAGCTGAGCATAGGGTGGGGACCAAAGATGGACAAACTATCCCAGAAGGAGCATGATGTGCTCCCACCGAAGGTGCTGCCCCTCCTCTGGTGCCCCATACACCCCATATGGAGCTACAATCCAGCAATATCTGGAGCATCACAGGTTTCCCATACCTGCTGTTGACTTTTATTTCCTGGACTGTAGGTTTCTAGAAACACTTTCCCCTGTGGACATCCTCCTTTCTGTTTGCAATAGAAACATCAGGGGTAAAAAGCAGCAAAGGGGTGAAAATGGAAAATGGTATGAAAGTAAAGATGGGCGAAAGTACAACATTCCTTCAACACCATGCCCTCAGCCCTACTGCTGCAGTTAGGTTTAAAAAGAGGAGAACACCAAGCAGGGAATTCAAAGATGTGATTAATTTCACCTCTAGTTCCAAGTAACTATCTTGGTGGTTTCTTGTACCTTTCTTAGAAAAAGGCATATAAATTAAATCTCTGCACGTTTTTCTTTTAGTTGCAGGAGGGCACGCCTTGCTTATAAGCCAAAGAAGACAGCCTTGGGACTCACAAGGTTGTTTATAATTCCATGGGTGGGCAACTGCTTGAATTATTAAAATATTTTGTTCGATGCGCAAGTGAAGTCTTGTCTCAGTAATGCTGCAAAGTGCACCTGTATCATAATACAAAAGCACCACAATGCCTTGGGCAAATTCTGTTCTGTGACTGACTGGTAAATAATCCAGACGTTATGTGCAGAATTTTGATCAGTTCCAGCAAACCCTGAGGAGCAGTCTGTTAAAAGCAAGAAAACCTGAACGCATGTAAAGATATTGTTCACGGTATATTAACGTATCCTGTTAACTGTCTTAAGTTGCTCTAGGGTTCAGTGTGTTCTAGATTTCACTAGTATTTGAGAAGCCCTACAACCGGTGGAGAAAAGAAGAACTCAAGTGCAAATACAGAAATAGGCCTAATATAGACAATATTCAGACAATGGTATATGGTATTGTAGATGTCTCAATTATAGTGTGTAGTTAGCAGAGACTTAGGGTGATATCCAACAAAGTCATAGAGCCTCTGAAATTAATTGACTTAGGTTCTGCAACTCCATTGGTTTCAGTGGGTCCGTTTCGAATATGCCCAATGTTGGATATCATCCTTTGGGTTTTGCTTGGCATTACCACAACATACTATTTTATTGAACACTGGTATTGCTTCATAACTTGCATAAATAGACAAACCAATGAACTAAATCCCATCAAACATGCATCATAATTGATGGATGGAAATACTATGCTGAAGAGCCTTTGAAGATTAGAAATTAACAAAAATAAAGCATATCCAGTAATGAGATACAAAAATGTAATTTGCTCCTCTGTACCTTTTTGTTGTACGGGACGCAGGTGGCGCTGTGGGTTAAAGCCTCAGCGCCTAGGACTTGCCGATTGAAAGGTCGGCGGTTCGAATCCCTGCGGCGGGGTGCGCTCCCGCTGCTCGGTCCCAGCGCCTGCCAACCTAGCAGTTCGAAAGCACCTCCGGGTGCAAGTAGATAAATAGGGACCGCTTACCAGCGGGAAGGTAAACGGCGTTTCCGTGTGCGGCTCTGGCTCGCCAGAGCAGCGATGTCACGCTGGCCACATGACCCGGAAGTGTCTCCGGACAGCGCTGGCCCCTGGCCTCTTAAGTGAGATGGGCGCACAACCCCAGAGTCTGTCAAGACTGGCCCGTACGGGCAGGGGTACCTTTACCTTTACCTTTACCTTTTTGTTATTAAATGGTTGTGTATGTGTTTTAAGGATTTAAGGAAGGGAAAGGCAGAACTAGGTTTTAATGGACAGAAGCAGATTGTTCTTGTTTGGGAAAAGTCTCACCAGGACATTTAAAAGTGGGATACGAAGGGCTAACTGAACATACGAGGGACTAATCTATGTATGTAAGGTGCCCCAATGCACTTTTTTTTTTAAAGGAAGAGCAGCACCGGGAATGCAGGAAGCTGGAGGGGGAGAAGGAGTGGGGTTGCTTCCTTCACCCTATATGTCAACCTGCAATGGCTTCACTCTAAATCTGAACCTCCGTCCGCTTAACCCAAACATTTTTTCCCCTTCTGTGGGGTTCATAATGTATTTGTGAGGTCAAGAGGCATGTTCAGTGCTGACAGATTCATTGTAATTATAGCAGGTGGCCTCTGTTCAAGTGACTGCCTAAGGCTTTATTTGTGACCCAGGGAAATGAAAAATACAGGTAGCAAAAAGGGACAATTAGACCTTGACTGACTGGTCTGTTATGACATATTTATAGGATATATAACATGCTTTTACTAAGCTTAGTTTCAGTGTTTGCCTACAGCGACACTCGTGTGCTCACACATACGTACCCAAAAAGGGACCATCCATACACAAGGGGGTAATATTGACAGACCCAGGATAACCCCAAGGTTTGCAGAGGTACAAAAAATACCTCTAAGCTAGAGGAAGTCCCACAAAATAACCCAAAACGCTTGGCCCATGGAATGCTGACTGACACAAGAGAGGGGGAAATCTGAAAATGGGATGGGAGTGGAACGAAGTGACTGGTAAAGGAGGATGGAGGAAGGGAGATTCTGATATTTTAAAACAGTAGCTACAAAAAGGAAAAAGGAAAATTTTGTATTTGGATAAGCTATTTTTAAATATACTCAAGGATGGAAGTGAGAGCTGCCCATAGGAATCGGTGCAGAAATGCTGTATTTTTCATGTACAGTGGTACCTCGGGTTACATATGCTTTAGGTTACATATGCTTCCACTAACCCAGAAATAGTGCTTCAGGTTAAGAACTTTGCTTCAGGATGAGAACAGAAATTGTGCTCTGGCGGCGCAGCGGCAGCAGGAGGCCCCATTAGCTAAAGTGGTGCTTCAGGTTAAGAACAGTTTCAGGTTAAGTACAGACCTCAGGAACGAATTAAGTACTTAACCCGAGGTACCACTGTAGCTGGAATTGAGTACAAATGTGTCCAACCCCACTGTAGAACACCAGAATGGAGTGGAGTGTACCCAAAACAGCCCAGTGAGGCTTGAGCATGCTCAGTGGGCACAGCATTCATTATGTACTTTGAAGAGATTACGTAAGGCACTTAATTCCCAGTGAAATGTGTGCCTTTTAGTGACATTTTAAGCTCTTACTTGCTGTGTTTGGCCTCAGAAAATGTACTTATAAATGAGAAGCGACATAATGGAGTTTGTTGACTTTTGCAGGTGGCCTCTGTTCAAGTGTTTGGAGTTTGTTGTTTTTTTGCTTTGCACAAAGTCCACAGTATTCTATGACTTTCCTAGCTTCATGTATTTTGAGGATTAATTTATTCATGTGGTATAGGAGCCAGCTCAGTGCTGGGGAACCATTTTTTAAAGCTTTCCTTTCTGGGCAGCCTTCTGGGGGCCACATGTTGGTAGTGAATGGGCTCAGAGGCAAAGGGGTCAGCGTGACGAATGCACATTTTATCTTTGTTTCAGTAGGCTAGTTTCTATATGCACTTACACACCCCTCTCTATCCTCCACCCAGGGAAACCAAAGGCGTGATCAGGGCTCAAGGACACATTCCAGCCAGGCAAAAACACTCAAGGAGGGTGTGGAGCAGGACGAGAGATGGGGTCTAGCCTAGACAGAGTTCTGATGGCCACACAGGGAGACCAGGAGGGTTGCATTCAGTTCCTGAGCCAAAGTTTGCCCACTCCTGTCCTAACGGGATGGTAAATACTACAGCACCGCAGATCCATTCCACAAATGATTGCTCTACACAGTCATCTCAAATAGGTTTGTTGTTTACACACTTCTTTACACATTTCTGAAAGCATCTCAGGAGGGGACTGGAATTGTCCTTCCATGACATCCAGTAGTGCACAAAGCAGCAAGTGTTGTGGAAAGTTTGGGCTGTGTAGCCTTGAAAACTTTCCATACATTTCTGGCAGTTCTGTAACCCAAAAGAAGAAATGTCCAGCTATTTATACTTGGCTGTTGGCTTGTGGAAAGAAGTGCCTTCTTCTTAAAGTTGTTGAACACAGTAGGTATCACTGGTGGCATTATTACTGGGACTCTCCTCCTCCTGAACACACCCCTCAGATGCCTGCTGCCCTACAGTTGCCTTTTTGTCTGTGAATAAGCAGTTTCCTAGTGAAGGTATTTGGAAGGACAGGAAAAGTACCAAAATAATTTTGGTGCCATAAATCCTGTGGGATGCTCTGAGGTTTCCAGAATAGAAGGGGAAATGCAACGTGTTGCTATGGGATTTTTGCACTTCTCCTTTTCTATACTTTAGTCTGTAATGGTTTTCTTGATCGATAGGCATTTTTATTGGGGTTGTTTTGCTGTTATTTCTGAAATATGTTCAATAACCTGTTGTTCATTTATTTTGGGAGATCCAGCCACAGGCTTAGAGCCTAAGATTAGCTAACTTGAGGAAGGTCATGGAAGGAAAGTTTCCTGTTCTCATCCCCACCCCATCTCATAAAGCCTCTCTGGAGAGTTTGAGGCCTCCAGAATAATGTGGGATGAGGTTGCTTCTGGGAGGCCCCATAGGCACTGTGGCTAACTTCTGGATTTGAAGATAGGCCAGAAGGGTCTTTCCTGTTCCTACCACTCCTCCAGCCATTGCTTCTCTGCATCTTTGTTTCAGCTGTGACACTGGGTGGCGGTGATAAATGAAGATTTCCCTCCTCCACATACAATTTCTTCAGTACATTTCGTTCAGAGCCCTGCTTCAGCTCAGGTCCTGTGTGCTTCTGGTTTCCATAAATCAAGTTTCTCCCAACTTCCCTTTGGGAAGTGTTGCAATAAATGGAGGTGAAGCCAGTTTTGGAATCCCTTTGTATGGCTTTTGCCCAATGTTGGCAGTAATTTGGGTTTGTGAACAGAAGCTCTTCATCCTTTACACTCACAGTAGGCCTGGTATGTTGAGGGTGTTGTGTACACAAGACTTGCTGGGTTTGGGGAATAGGAAAATTACCTAGTTATTCATGCTAGTAAGTTATAAATGTTGAGATACCATACTGATAGAAGGACTCTTGATGAAAGCAAAATTGTATTTATTTGTTTTGATGAGAGCTGTATGCATGATATATGGAAAATCAGTGGAATAAAACTTGCATAAGGAACTTTACACATACCCCCCCCCCCAAAAAAAAATGATGAATATGGTTCTGCAGGGCAGAAAATATAAGAAAAAAATCAAGACCAATGGTTAGGAAAAATAATCAAAGTGGGGATAGATGTCTCTCAACAAAATAAATGCCTTCTTTTATAAAAGTATATACTCATCCAAGGTTGCCTAAGATGCATTTCAGTAAACTTACTGTTTTTGACTAGTGAAAGAAATCTATAGGTAACAGAAAAAATAGTCATAACAATAATTAGACAAGTCACAGTCAGTCAACAAACAATAGTAACTAAAGAGCTAGCACTGGAAATGCTTAGGAAAAGGTAATATAGTCTGTTAAAGAACAGCCTAAAGCACAGGTGAGGTGCTGTTCCTTGAAACTGGGCTGTAACTCTGGACTCAGCTATATAACTGCAAATAAAACATTTTAAGTGTGTTTTCAGTGCAATATACAATGTGACACTAGATGGTGATGGTGAGCCTTATGGAAAATTCAATGTATTTTTTTTTTAAAAAAAAAACGCATTTTCAAAATGGGTATTATATGTGTGTAGATTCCACCTCTTACCACAGTAAGTGTGTGCTGAATCCTTTATTCCATCTGTGGAGACCATTCTCAAGAAAGGGGAACTTCCTGGAGAGATGTTCCTTCCCCGTCTCAGATTGTGCAATTTCCAGGATTAAGTTTTTTTCCATGTTGACACCCCAGGCTGATTTTCATCCATCCCCCACCCCTGACCGTTAATATAGAAACAGCAGCATGCCATTTTGAAATCCAAATATGCAAAAAGGACAAGATTTATTTATGGTCTATAAACTGGATTGGCTAAAATCGGTGTCATTTTTGCCAGTTGTCTCACTAAAATGTAGATTTTAATCCTTCAACTGCAGATTGCAAAACACTTTGGACCCCGATCCTGTGTCTATGTTCCTTACACAAGACATACCAGATCCATGTGCATATTGTTTATCTTAATAGAACTGTGTTTTCTTCTATCAATTCACTGGGACAAAGTTGAGTTTTTAAAACCATTTCTTTGAGTTTAAAAATGCGGCCCTTTTTATAACATCAGGATATATATTTCAAAGAATGGTGAATATAATGATAATTAATTATTTGTTTTCCTTTTCAGATATCAGGCATGGGTTTATTTTGCATCTGTTTTTCAATCTATTTCTTGTGGCATCCACTACTTAGCTTCTGTCTTCTTGGCTGTTACACCAAAGTTCATATGCAGTGTCCCTGGAAACGTGAGTAGTGTTCTGATTTATAATTCATCTAGTTCAAGAATAGAGGATGCCTGGGCACTCTGGACATCAGCACAACACTACATCTTGGTCCAGCTGGAAAATGGAGATGTTTGGGAACTTAATCAGTGCAGCAGGTCCAAACGAGAGGACACTTCAAATTTTACTTACGAATACAGTGGTAACAAGACGGATGTTCCATGCACTGATGGATTCATCTATGACCAGACCAAATGGCAGAGCACCATCGTGACAGAGTGGGATTTGGTCTGTCAGCGGGAATGGCTTGCAAAACTCACACAGCCCACATTCATGTTGGGAGTCCTTTTTGGAGCTGTGATCTTTGGAGATATTGCTGACAGGTACAGTAGTACTGAACTAGCTTGGTGACTTGGGTTCAAATCCCCATCCACCAAAAAAAAAAAAAAAAAGCCCTCCTGACATGGTTTGGTTTGTTAGACGCAACAGGAGAGCGCAGAAGGATGCCATTAAAATATATCATTCTAGATTTCTCAAGCAAGTTTCTGCTTGCAGTAGAAAGCACAGAGCTGAGAGATGTGGAATAAAATTCCTATTCAATCAAGTTAGCAGTCAGAGGCTGAGCTTGAACAAGGCATGTTAACTGAGTATTTTCAAGAGGAAATGTAGGTGATTTGCAAGCTCATGGAATGTTGGTGTCCTGTTCTCTTTCCACCCTCTCTGATGCCCTAGTCAAAAGACAAGAAAATAAGTTACTCAGCCAGAGGCACATAGCTCCAGTGCATTTTTGGATCACTTTTATTAACTTGGGAGGGAGGCCCTGCTTATGTGTTATCCATGGAAATGTATTTTGAGCATAAAAAAACGGAAAGGTAACCCTATCCATGCGTACTCAGAATTGTAGCCTAAGGGAACCTAAGATGTAGGTGGAATGCAGCTGCCACGTAGGCTGGAGAAATTACAGTAACTCCACCACATACCTCAGTATCCTTGTTGAGGAAATGTAACACACAATATAATGCAGACATACTCCAGCCCCTTAGCATCACTGTAGGTGGACTTCAGATGGTCCTACAGAATGTTGAGAATGGGCAGCAAGCAATGAGGCTTGTATCATCATCATCATCATCATTTCCTTTGTACGCTGCCTTTCCATAGTTAAAAGTATGTAGTCTGCCTGTGACCTCAGAACACTTAAACATCTAGCCAAAGTCAAGAATTTAAAGAAAATTCTTAAACTTAAGTGGGAGTTAAATTAAGCATTCTCTCCTGTTGAACTCAATAGGACATAGAAGTGTGTAGCTTTGGCGGGCTGGAGGTGTGTGTCTGTAGATTTTTTGTTTTGCAAGGAAGGAATGTAGCCTACTGTGCAAAGGCAAGAGTCACATCTGTTGCTCCACCTACTTTTGCCTCTGGCCCCTGGAAGTTTGCTTATGACAGGATGTTGCCCTCATGCTCTATGCAGTTACTCCACCCAAAGATAAAGTAATAGCAGCTGCCCTTTAAAAAGCCATTAGCTAAAATGCAGACTCTGAAAATGAGCTTTGAAGCTCATTTTGAGTTGATGAAATGAAGATAATTTTGTTTTTAAAAAGAGATTAATAAAAATCTATTACAGAAATAACAAGTATAAAAATCTAGTAAATGACAAGTGTAAAATCTGCAGTAAGCCATAAACTGCTAGGTAAAGCATTTGTGGGGCTTCCTTCTTTCTCTCTTGTTCTGGTAATGCAAGCCCCAGAGTTAGAAATGTTTTTCTGATGCAGTTTCTGCAATATTTATTTTTATGCTTGTTTTCTTACTGCGTTCCACAGGATGGGGAGACGGCCTGTCATGTGGTTCACCAGCACTGGCCAATTTATATTTGGCATTGCAGTGGCGTTCACATTTGACTACACAAGCTTTGTGATTGTCCGTTTCCTGCTTGCAATGGTAAGAACCCAAGTTGATTTTTCCAACAAAATAATTTCCTTGACTGTTTCGAAGGCTCTTCATTATTAAACCTCCAAAAGCATATTCTAGCTGCAGTCTCTAAACCAGTTAAGCCAGAGCACTTGGATTGATCTCAGTACGATTTCAGTGACACAAAAATGCTTCTATGAGCTTCTAAAGTTTCTCCAGGAGTTTGCCTGGCTGCCTCTGAGCATATTGCCTAACCTTGTTTTATATTGACTGCCCTTTAAAATATGTAGGCCCAATCCAGCCAAAGCGAAGCACTTTGAAATATCAATCATTTAAGGTGGAAGCATTAAACATGTACCTCTTTCATTTGATCAACAGATCTTAAATACTGAATGTTTTCTTAATTATATATAGCCATATACCATATTTCTTTCAAAGAAGCAGGGAAGTGAACTTGGGTAATCTTATTTTCCCCCCTGCATAGATTTGTTGAGGTAAGCTAGGCTGAGAAAGAGAGTGATTGTCCCAAGACTGCTTAGGCCTCATCCACACATCCATTTGTTCCATGATTACTTCTGTTTGCCCCTTGATTTCTAGGCCTGGGTTTGAGAGGCTTTTCTTTTGTCCTGCCACTTTCCAATACAGCTGAATTGGAACAAACATCAATCCGCAGAAAACCTGATTGACATTTGTTCCGATTCAGCAGTAAAGCATGGGTTTTCCCAGGGAATGCGGTGGGACAAAAGAAAAATCTCTCGGACTCGGGCCTAGTAATCATGGGACAAACAGCAGTGTGGATGAGCCCATAGTGAGTTTTCCATCGCTGAGGGGAAATCTGAACCTAGATCACCCTGATCCAATTCACACTGGCTCCCTTTTTGGCTGGATTATAGCCTACATTTATATCCAATACTATTGCTTCGTTTGTTCTTGGATCACCGCTTTCCTCTTTATTGCAGATCGCAGATTTCTTGAAATTCTGAGCCTCTGCAGCATGACCATCTATTTTTAATTCTTGTTGTAGAGGGAGACTAGACTGAAGCCGTTTTCTTTCTCTGTTTTTCCCCCACCTCCCAGGTTTCAAGTGGCTATCTGGTTGTAGTGTTTGTGTATGTGACTGAATATATTGGCATAAAGGCTCGCACATGGGCATCCATGCACGTCCATGCGTTTTTTGCACTGGGGATTATGGTTGTGGCTCTGGTAGGCTACTTGGCCCCGACCTGGTGGGTCTACCAGATATGCCTTTCCGTAACAACTCTCCCCTTTGTCTTGTGCTGCTGGATGCTCCCAGAGACACCCTTCTGGCTGCTCACAGAGGGAAGATACGAAGAAGCACAAAAAGTAATTAATGTAATGGCAAGATGGAATAAAGTAAGCACTCCTTGTAAAATTTCTGAACTGTGTCCCGTCCAAGATGATCTAGTCAGTAGCAGAACGGGTGATAATGACATTTCTCCCATGAAGAAGCACAACATCTTAGATCTGTTTCATAACTGGCACATTGCAAGAAGGACCATTACAGTCTGGCTGATTTGGTTCACTGGGAGTTTAGGATATTATGTGTTCTCCCTCAGTTCCGTGAACCTTGGAGGCAATGAATATTTAAATCTATTTCTCATAGGTAAATATTGTTTGATGTAACTTACTGTACTTGCAACAGAAATGCAACCAACTTTTTAAAAATAAATGTCTAGTGATTGTCGCCACCACCAGTGAACTTCCAAACTCAGGCCCTGTTCATACACACATGCAAATTATAATGTGAGGGCCATTTCACAGGCAAATGATTTTCAGGGTAATACTGTCATGTTTCAAGCAGGGCTGTGGTTATGGGAATGGGGACCTGGCCCTCTCAGGGATATTCCAGCTAAATGTTCAGCTTTCATCAAGTCTCTAGCCTTTTAGAGATGCAAAGAAACATGTGCAAGGAGCATTGTTGTTCACTAAGATATAATACTGTCAAACTTAAAACGTGTTAGGCTATAATCTGCCTGTATGAATGTTCTGGCTGTTCTGCAAAGCTTCTCTGTCCCTTTAGGCCTACAGAATTTCTTACTATGGGGTTGGTTTCAAGTGGCTATTATTCGCATGAATTATTTGGCTTTCACTTAAGGTTAGTTCACAGCAGTGGTGGCTAAGCTGTAGCCCCAGCCAGCATGGCCTATGGCCAGGGATCGTGTGAATTGCAGTTCAGTAATATCTGAAGGGCTACAGTTTAGCCACTCCTGGTTTACACAAATGTGGTTTAGAAATGCTGGCCAAAAAATGAGAATCAAGTATGCATGCTTCTCCCACTGTACACATTACCTGGTGTGCTATGAGGATGCAGGTGCATACTTCTGTATGCATGTCCTCAAATCCTTGCACATCCACAAAGAGGGGAAAGAATGCTGAAATCAAGTGTATGCACATGTACTCTGTGCCACATGTTGAGTTGTGCATGCAGTGCACTGTACTGATGCCTCACTACACATATAAGATTACCTGCTGGAAATTGCATGATCAGATGCTTGGAGTCAGATGCTTCTGTGTTGTGCAGCAATAACATAGCCTAGAACCAAGTGCAGGGTTCCCAGTGCTGAATCCAGAGAACATTTTTGTCTCCTTATTTTGGCAGCGGGAGTTGGCCCCAACACCTGACCAGGAGCCATTGTTACAACAGCACCAAAACTGTGGAAGAGCTGCTATGCAATGCAGAAGTACCATGCAAGGGTTTCCTTCAGGCCTGGCAGGGTACAGGTCTGCCTTCAGCCTAGCAGCAGATGACTTGGTGGGGTGGAGATGCTTACCCGATCTCTTGGCAGGTGAATTGCAGCTGCTTACTGGATGGGAAAGAGCTGACGTGGCAGGGAGGGCAGCACAGTGCAAACGCAGCAGCAGGGGCGCCAAGTCGGCTCTGCCTTTGTGTTGACCATGCTGCCCTCCCTACCACCTCACCTTTCTTAAGCAGCAGGGACTCACCTGCCAAGAGCTCAAGTCAGCGACTCTGCCCCACCATGCCACCTGCTACTGCTATAGCTACTAGGAGAGTATCCTAATAGTCCTCTGGCCATTTAATGCTCTTGCAGACGTTTATGCAGGCAGACAGGAAGTAGCACTTGGAACCCAGAAGGGTTGTGGGAACAGAGGTGGCCAGCCCTCCCTCACCTGCCTTGCCTAGAAAGGCTGCTGTAGCTGTATGCAGGACAAATGCCTCCGTGCCACAGCATCAGAAGCCGTGGATGGGGCTGGGCTGTTCTTTCTCACAAACTAGCATCATCAGTTGACATTTTTGAGGATGTGCTTAAGATAAGGTGCTAGTATTCCATTTGTTAAGCAGCAGTGTATTGCCAGTGGATCGATACTGTTACAAAAATGAATTTTTCTGTAATCGTGAAGACATTTATCAGCTTCTGACCACTTAAGGAATGGTTTAGCCAAATTGGAGCCGTGCTGCTGATTTCAGCGGGAGACTTAAAACATACACTTAAATCTCTTCCATTTTTATCAGTGACATTTCACAGTATTTCAGTTTGATGGGATTGTGCCCATTATTTCAATATATTTAGTGTCAGGATGTTAGTCATATGAGCTCCAGTTAACTGGCAGGCCCAAGGGCCTTTTCACCCTATGCATGCCTGTGTCACAATATGTCTTTAAAGTGCCACAGAGCAAAGAACTCTTTTTTTATTTCGGCTTTTTGACATAGTACTGCAGGAGCCATTTTAGGTATCCTTTTGACACCTGGGGAAAGTTGTTTTGTAACAGCCTTTGTTCCTGCAGATCATTTTCCCCAAGTGGCAAGTGTATTTCATATTCAGTACCTTGCAGTATTCTAGGCCGCCCTGTTGCCATCGCCATATTGCAAATCGGGAGGGCTGAGGCATAAGGGGAGGGGCAGGCTAAGGCCACACTGGAGAGAAAATAAAAATCATGAGAAGCAGCAGTCTAGCCATGTCTTTATGTATCTAACACATTTTTAAAATGTGAATTATCTGATGCTAGGTGCTGTGGAGCTTCCTGCCTATGTCCTGGCTTGCATAGGAATGGACAAACTGGGACGAAGGAACACCTTGATCCCATTCCTCATCTCGAGTGCAGTGATCTGCGCTCTAGTCATGGTGATACCTCAGGTGAGTCACTCACACCTGCGTCAGGTGTATATAAACATGCTGTGGGTCTTGTACTAATGTAGCATCCTGAGCAAGGCAAGAGGATCTAGTCAGGGCATGTGTTGTTTCTTGTCAGTTTCAGCCATATCTGCATTATATAGTTGAAGCAGTATCACATAGTTTTAAATAGTCCTGGCTTTCCTTGAAGAATCCTGGGAATGGTGGTTTTTAAAGATGCTGAGGATTGTTGGAAGACGCCTGTTCCACTCATAGAGCTACAGTTCTTAGAGTGGTTTAATAGTTCATTCCTCTTCCGAGGGAACTTGGGGATTGTAGCTTTGTTAGGGAAAATAGGGGTCTTCTAACATCCTTAACAAACTTTGGTTCCCATGATTGTTGAAAGTCTCATGGTTCTTCTTTAAATGTATAGTACAGATGGAGTCTAAGGGCAGGGTTCACCTAATGAACCCCACCAGCAGAAGCCCAGTGCAGGGGATTCCCCCACTCTCCTCCCCCTGTGCACTCCCCAAAATTGGCTCCTGGGGTTTGAGAAAACTCCCAGGATAGCAGAGGATAAGAAAATGGGATATCATCCTATCTGGCAAGCAGATACATGTGAACAGATGGAACATCTGTAACAGTGTGATGTTGAATTCCACCCAAGGTTTTTGAATTGCTGCCAGCTTGAATTACTGCATCAGAATGCTACGGAAGAATATGGTCCCAGTTCCACCCCCATTCCATCTCCTCTTGGCAAGTTTTGGGCTACATGAGGCCACATTTGGCAATAGCAGCTCTTGTCAACGTTGCAGCAATTATGGGACCTTAGGTTGACACAGAGGGTTGTTACTGAAACTAATTGTAGACCATAGCTGATGCCATGGCTTAAAGAAATGGGCCATAAATTCCAGAAATACTGACAATATTCCATCTGTAAAACTGGTAACTTGCTGATCTAGCAACCTTTTCCAAAATGTGAGTGTTTGCATGCTTAGATGGAACTTAAGAAAGGAACCTGCAGCCTTTGGGCCCACAATAGTAGTCAAAAAATACTGTCCAGTCATGATTAAGTGCAGAGATGGAATTAATTACTTGGTAAAGGAAACCGAACCATTGTCTGCTCTGAACAGTGCAGTAAGGGTTCCTGAATGTTTACAAAATAGCAAGGCTTTTATGAACTGAGTTCTGGAACATAAGTCCCTCAGTGACCCTCAGTGAATTCATGCTCCCTATGCTGTTATAAAACTATGTTTCCTCTTAACAGGATTACAGTGTTCTAGTTATTGCAGCAAATATGGCTGGAAAGTTTGCAATAGGTGTTGCATTCGGCCTTATCTACCTGTATACGGCAGAGCTATATCCAACAGTTGCACGGTAAGGCAAAACTCTTTACCCCTTAAGAATTGGAATTGTATCCTGCAGCTTTGCTCTGTGAAAATGTCTTCTGCTTATAACAGTATCAATTGAAATTGGACTTTTTGTTTACTGTTCAGGACCCTTGCAGTGGGCAGCGGGAGCATGATGTGCCGGGTAGGGAGTGTGGTAGCCCCTTTCTGTGTTTACCTGTCAAGTGTTTGGATCTTTATGCCACAGGTAAATGCTTTGTTTTAACAGCTTCATCAAACTTGACAATGCCAGTAATGTACTAGATGGCCAGGTGTGAGAACAGCCAGTAGCTGAGGCCTGGAACAAACAAATATCAGCACTGCACCCCCTTTGAAAATGACTTGAGCATATCCACAATGGACGAGTTCACATTTGATGCTAAGCCAAACTATGGCTAAGCTTGAAGTTACAAGCCTGTAGGTACTCAAAATTAAAACCACGGCCATTTCAGTCCTCCCTGTCATCCTGCTGCTGCCTCATCCAGAGCTAAGCTATGGTTTGAATTACCACACTCCTCAATGGTGGGTGGCTCCCCTACTGATGGCAGAGCCACGCAGAGCTGGGAGGGGGGGGCTCTATCCAGCCCCCTCGAGCGCACCTTGGGGGGCTGGGTTGCTCTGCAACTTCATCTGTGTCATTGTTAACAACAGTAAATAAAACCTCTTGTTTTGCTTTTCATGCCGTTAGCTTCTCTCGCTTACATGACCTGTTTTCTTTTAGCTGATTGTAGGAGTCATGGCCTTTCTGAGTGGAGTGCTAACCCTGATGCTACCAGAAACACTTGGGAAGCCATTGACAAATACATGGGCAGAACTCAATGAGCATATGAAAAAAGACAGTGGCTCAGAAAAGTATCTCCCAGCATCTCAGGATGGTGCAGCACGGGATAAGATTGAGATGCTGAACCAAGAGGCACACGGCACTGATGGATAAGATTTTTTTGAAAAAGCTATTATGTGCTGTATTGTGCTCCTTCGTTTGCAATATCCACTGGTTAGTACACATTCCTTGTAATCTGTACACCCTCTTGCCCTCTCATCATGGAGACAAGAATTAGAGCTTGTAGAACATATTTTGAAGCTGTTCTGAAGCACCTTGTTAACATATGACGTGAGTAATGCTAATTCAAAGAAATATGTTTTTCTGATACTGATTTTAAAAGGCCACCTCTAGTTTCTTTCTCAGATTTCCTGCTGCATTCATTGTCACTTCAAAATCCCCTGTCAATAACGTTTGAATTGCCAAGTGCAAGCACAACAAATCATGAATTGGTATTGTTACATTCTCGGACATTTAGACAATGTTTACATGGGAGGAAAACTCTCAAATAATTGTAGTGATTTCTTAATAAATGGAACATGCCAATCTAGGTTTTCTAAGCTTTTGTTTCATTTCTTAGCAATGCCATCCCTTTAAAAGGAGAAGCCAGCCCATGGCTTCTAATGGAGACAGTCAACATTTGTAAGTTGCATAGACAGCATGCATGCTCATTGAATGTTAAATGAATTATGTGTGACTGAAACAAAATATTGTTAGCTGTCTGTAGCAATGTCTCTGCAGCACAGATAAAATCAGGTTGTCTTAAAAACTGGAGTGCCATTTTTATTTCATTCCTTTTCATTCCTTCCCTTTATTTCAGTTGCAATCTTTAACTCTTTCAATCTTTAACAGGGCTCTTCAAAGGGGGGGGGGGGAGAATTGGCATGAAACTAAATGTGTGTACATTCCCTATGACTTATTACCATAGATTCCAGCGTATAAGATGACCTTTTAACCCCGGAAAAAAGGTTAAAAAGTTGTGGGTCGTCTTATATGCCGGGTATGGAGCCCGCCCACTGCTGCTTCAGAAGCTGCCGCAGCAGCGGATAGCAGGCTCCTCTCCACGCCAGGAGGAAGCTGCCCAGCAATGCTAAGCTGGCTTCGCTGGGCAGCTTCCTCCTGGCGCGGAGCTGCCCAGCGTATTAGGTGACTGGGCTTATAAGACGAACCCCCAAATTGGCAGCTGCCAGTTTGGGGGGTCGTCTAATACGCCCAGTCGCCTAATACGCCGGAATCAATGGTACAAACCTGAGGATAATCCAAGATACATTTTCACTCAGCTCGTATAAGTCTCATCATCTTAAATGTGCTATAAGAATAAAATGTCTTGGTATGCCTGAAGGCCAGAAAAATCTGTGAACAAAACTACAGAAGGATGTTGTATATTGGCTGCAAATAGCTCTTTGGGGGCAAATAACAGTCCTGGGGCCAATTGTCAGTGTGAAAATGGCATAAGGGAAAGAGTTAACCATTGTCCCAATCTGGAAAGGCCCTCCCTCATTGCTGCTTTTTTATTAATAAATAGGAATGATAGCTCTTAAGCTTGCTAATTTCTTTTTAAAATGGTTAAAGTAACATGTAGTTTTGACCCTGGAGAGTTTCTTTACCACCCTCAGTTAAAACTAAGGGCATGCGCTTGACTACTTTGCAGAGCAGAGGCTGGGGTCACCAAGCCACAGGTCTTTTGCTGGATGTGTTCTACATATGCATATGTTTATACATACTAGGCTTTTAAAAAAAAAATATGTGTGTTGAGTCTTCAGAACAAAGCTTTTTGGCTATTCTTCAATCATTTATCTTACGTTCACCCCTGCAGCTCTCTCACAATTAATTTCTGTTCCTGTTGGAAATGCAACTTTCCCAGCCATTTTAACAAAGAAAACAGTTTGAGGGGAATCAGCTGCTACAATCTCAGCCTTTGGTTTCCACAATGATTCCCCTGTGGCTTCAGAGGGAAGGGCCTTGCCAAGCCCCGTTTGTCTTCCTCCTCCTCTTCCCCCCCCCCACTTTTAACTTTCTCATGTGTTCAGATCTCTTTGGCCTCTCCCTTCCTCTTCCTCTGGCTCCCCAGCTGTGCCCTGTTGCTCTTTCCTTTCTTGGTAGTTTCATTTTCTCAACAAAGCATCCTGGCACATCTGTCCCAAGTTTCAATAAGGCCACCTCCTGCCATCACCTTCTGATCACCCATCCTAGAGGTACAGGCATCCACCTCACAAGGGCATGTCAGTTCCCAGAGCCAGGCTTTCAGCTTGCTAGCAACTCCTTCACATGCAGCTCCTTCCTAGCAGCTGCTTGCAAGCTTCTTGTTCATGGGTGTTTCACTGTGCAGGGAAGCAAGTGGACTAAGGTAAAGTTAGCGAAGAAGCAGAAACCCTTGTGTGAAACTACTAAAGCTCGACTGTGCAAAATGTATGCTACAACATATTTCTGAGGCAGCATTAAAGGAAACACTTATTTCCTTGAACAACAGCAGCAAACCCTAATATTGAGACCACTAAGCAGTGGTTCCTAATTAGCTAAGTACTGCAGACCCCATTTTTTTGAAAGCCAAGCTATGACACCTCCCTTACTTTTGAAATTTTTGATATCTCTGTGGTAGTTTTTGTTAGATGAATGGTACTACTGAACCACTTGGTAGGTTATGCAGACCCTCTGGGGTCCACAGACCACCAGTTGGGAACCACTGCCCAAGAGAATACTTTGACTTCTTCCCACCAACACCCCCTTCTCCCTCCCTGATTCTTGAACCCTCCTGACTCCAGTGATTGAGACTCTCCATTTCTCATATGCCCCATTTTGTCTGTGTCAGCCCTTTCAAAGGCTAGGGGATAAAGGCTGTGGTTCTGGAAAGGTGTGCATGTGTGTGTGTGTGTAGGCCAACTATATACAGTTTCTTATTTTAACAACAGAAATCTTTGGCATCCTTAGTTATCCTTGGGTGCAACATGTATTGTCCTGCCTTCACACTTGGTTCTTGCCTGGACCTTAATAACAACAACAATTTTATTATTTATATCCCACCCATCTGGCTGGGTTGCCCCTTCTAGATGTTGTACTACAACTCACATCATTTCTGACCATTGGCTCTGCTAGTTGAGGCAGATGGGAGTTGGAGTCCAACAACATAAGGAGGGCCATGGGTGCCCCACCCTTGAAATAAATGTTTCACGACTGGCAGGGCAATTCATTTATGCCACCATGTATTCTCAGCAGCAAAGGTGAAAGCCAAAGAACAGCAATAAAAACAAGAGGCAGTGTAACAAAACAGACAACCACTCCTGCATTGTTCTGAGCAACCCTGTTGCCATCCATCATAATGTTGGTGGTGAATGACATCCCCACATTAGAAAAGCAATTAAGCCATTAATCAATGTGTGATGATAAAATGTCCTGATGATGTCACTAAATGCAATGCTCACACCTCTCCCTATGCGCAATGCATTACAGTAGTGTTAAGTCAGAAAGAAGTGCTCTCAGTGGTTCCCTCTGTAAAGACTACTGTGAGAAAACCAGCAGGAAAGCACCAATATACACTGGCAGTCATAGGCTGCAGGCCTCCCCTCAGGCAAGGGGTGACCTTTCCCACCAACCCCAAAAACCAGGACTGACAAATATCACTTTTGGCAGGGAAAAAGATGGTCAGATAGCAAAGGAGGAAGTGCCATTTCAATCAGCAGCCAGACAGTTCCATTTTGCAGTAGCCAATGTGTGTCTCTACTAACATCATGAGGATATCTTGTAACAGTGTGTGAAGAGGAGAGCTATGGTTTTTCCTGGAACACATGTTCTCTTTCACAAGATTGAGTTTCATAAGAATATGGATTTATGGAGTGATGATGCCATCCAATAACTGAAAATATGGCAGTGAAATCAAGTGACAAACATCTTATGCCCTCAGAACCCAGATACTATTAATTATAGAAAATGAATGTGTGTGTTTTTTATATGAAGGAACAGACATAAATGATTGTCCAGTGTGTAAATCTATGTACCACTAACTGTGAAAGCGATAACATTGTGTTTTTAAAATTTATTTATAATTAACAATAAATTGACAAAATATGTCAGTGCAAGCTATGTATTTTAAGGGGTTTTATATTTTAAAAATCCTGGTGGTGTTATATATCTATACATGCAGATATATAATAAGCTGAGCAGTTGCCTTATGCTGACTGTCAGATACAGAGCTGGCCCACCCATGATGTGAGGTGATGCACCCACCTCAGGTGGTGGAACTGAAACAAGGCAGTTCTCTGCCCACCCCACCACTGCCACTACAGAGAGGGAGGCATTCTGGAGCACAACATTGCCACATGTCTTCCCTGCCCCTGGGTGGAAAAGTCAAGTGAGTGGCAACTTTTGGAGGAGCGCCTCAGCTCCTGCTGAGTTTGGAGAGAACTGGAGCTTGGTGGCAGCGGAAGTGGGGCATGGTGGGAGGAACCAGGGGTTGGCAATTCCTGTTTATCCTCAGGTAGTGAAATGGGATAAGCTGTCCCTGCTCAGATAACTAGTCCATGCCTAGCCAAGCATTTTCTTCATGGGCTGCCAGCAGTTTCCAGACATTCCCATTCTCCAGCTGGCAGCAGTTCCTAGGCAGAGATCTCTAAGTGGGAAATTGTGGAGACTGAACCTGAAACCTTATCCAGGCAATGAATGGGTGCTTCCAGGGGCTTTTATTGCTTGCTGCCTCCATACATCTGAAAAATCAGCAGCAGCTCTGAACATTCTACCTGCTACGGTAAGTCACTGGGAAATATGAGGATTTGTTTTAACTGGGAAAAAAAATTACACATGCACTATGTAGCTAATTGCTCCCAAAGTGCAAAGTGATGATTTGACCATTGATGAAAGAGAGTGCCCACATTGGATTCCTTTCCAACAAGAAGGAAGGTACAATATAGGGAAGGGCTTCCTACATTTATGGAAAAGAGTTCCTATTGCATACATAACCAAGGACCCAGATATATGGAGTATTACCGTAATTTGCTCTTCCCAGCTTCTGAGGAATCTACACATCTACACATGGCATAAACCTCTTTACCCACCTGGAACAGCCTTCATGTAAATAGCTGGCCCTAAAGATATAAAAATAAACATAGAATATATTCAATATAACCAGCAACTCGAAACATTCTGATCATAAAGCAAATATGAATTTTGGCCATGATCCAGCACAGCACTTAAATCTATGTTGCACAGTGACCATATGTGACACATCTAATCATATTGTATCATTTTGGCAAGAGACTGTACCAAACAATCATTTTCTGCACGTTGCATTTGCAGCCACTAATTTTTTTTGAACTGCATTCTAATATGTTTTGTGACTCACTGCCAGCTTGGGAGAGGTGGCAGTCCACAAACAATACAAATTATTAGGATGCTCCAATTCAAAGGGAGATTCCCTCCAAAGCGAGATTTCAGTCAAAGCCTCTTTCCATATGTTTGCTGGAAATGTCGAGTGGGGTGGCCATTTGAGTTGGCCCACTCATGTATAAATAAACCTTTGGCAGAAGCTCTGATAGACATGTCTGAAGAGAGGAGCTTTAACAGATTTCCCTCTGAGAGGTAATGGAAACCTGTATGTAACAGCTACACCATACATTTAAAACACATGGCTGCACACCCGAATCTCGGGAACTGTAGTTTACTCCCCACCTGGAGACTGACACACAAGAGCGTGAAACATTCATTGGGTCCCTTGCAGACATAAACCCTGGCGCAATTATTACAATTGCAACTATTATAATCCGGCCATGAATAAACTGCCTCTGGTTTAATATTTAACCTTGCGACTCCTATTTTGACTTCGTTGCCCAGCATAGCTGTCAATTTTTCCCCTTTTCTTGCGAGGAATCCTATTCGGAAGAATGGAATTTCTCTTAAAAAAGGGAAAAGTTGACAGCTATGTTGCCCAGTAGCACCAATTAAAATCATGCAACGAGACAACTGCAGCAGTCTTCCTTGAAGGGACCATGGACACTCCGCGACAGGGAGCCAGTCGGACGAATCCAAAACACCAGCGGGAGACGCCTCGTTGCAAGGAGCGAGGCTCGGCGGGAGGGAGCACGAAACGGGCCACCCTCGAGCCCGTGGAGTCGCCGAAGCCCGCCGCTGCTGACCAATCGGGAACGAGCAGAGCCGTCTTCAGAAGATTGCCCCGCCCTCCGAGCCTGCGTTTCCCCTTCGTCCCCTTCTAATGGTCGCGTCCGTGGCCTGGAAACCTTTGGTGGGAAGCGCCACTTTGTCGGAAAGGGTGCGGATTCTTTTGAAAGGAAAGGTATTTTTTAGCCTCTCTCCCGCGGTTGTCCGGGGCTCGTCAGAATGAGCAGGAAAACCCGTGAACTCCTCTAGTCCGTCTATCCACGTAAATGTAGAGCCTTGTAGGAAATGTACGCTGTGAACCTACATATTATTATAAAGCCGGTTCCTGGAGAAAGGGGAGGGCGGAGATTTTTATTTTGTGGATTTTTATTTTTTACTTTAATACTATCCCGCTTCATAGCTCCTGCTCTTATCTGCATTCTAAGCAGTTAGCTGAAAATACTGGCACGTTTTTGACTGGTCAGAGATCATTTGTCAAATCGTGTTTTTTGCAACGTTTCTGAACAGAAATCGAGCCCTGTTTAAAAGGGTGCTTCACAAACGGCAGGGGCTGGGACTAAGTACAGTGAGGGGGGGAAAGTATTTGATCCCTTGCTAAATTTGCCCGTTTGCCCCCTAACGAAGAAATGACCAGTCCATAATTTTAATGGTAGGTTTACTGTAGCTGTGAGAGACAGAATAGCAACAGGAAAAACCCCAGAAACCCAGAAGACAAAAGTCAGAGATTAATGTGCATTAGAATGAGTGAAATAAATATTTGATCCCTTTGCAAAAGACGACTTAGTACTCTGTGGCAAAACCCTTGTTTCCTTATTTCCTCAGTCCACTGGACCATTGTAACCTCAAGAAGGGGTAGCAACGTTAAGTCTTTTGCAGCATAAGCAGCAGAGTCTTGTGGCACCTTGAAAGATTATCAGATTTAGAACTGCACAAACTTTCATGGACTGGAATCCACTGCATCACACCTCTACAAAAGCTGACATCATAATAAATATATTAGGCTTTAATATGCCGCAGGGTTCTTGTTATTTTGGGACTAGTATAAAACTGTGTGATATACTCCATAGCATTAGTGGACAGTTTTGCTGGACAGACCTTACTCAACCATGAAACCCACCAAATCTTGAGCCTAGTATACCGTAATCTGACAGTAAAATGGGCTTGATCCCATGTATGCAGCCCTGTTCATTAGATGAAGAGTGCAGTACAAATGTGAAAAACTTTTTAATAAAAAAAATCTTATTTCCTAATTTTATAAGGCATTGAATGTTCATATTTTTCAGTGCCAAACATTTTACAGTACTGTACACATATTGAAATGTGTTTTGTTGATGGAGGTGCCTTCTCTATTCTGTGGAAGGGCAGAAATATTTCCACTTTGCCTTGATGTTTCCAACTGCAACACACACAACAAACACAAAAATCTGTGCAGGTTTTAAAAAATAATGTGTAGGTAAATTGCAAAGTTAGTTCACCAAACTAAACAGCTAGAAACCTTTGGAAGTTGTTATTAGCGGCTATTTATATCATGCTTTGTATGATGAACTGTGAACTGGTAGTTTAATTGTACACATTGTATATCAGTTTCAGACATTTCCTCTTTTACCTCTCCTCTGTGTGTTGGCCTATGACTGCAAGCAGTAAACATTTGATCATATTCATTCATCATAAGAGTGGCTCTGTTGTGCAATCATTATTGTTCTTTTTTGTTGTTGGACTGGAGAGGAGAGGGGGAGAGAGAAGAAAACATGCAGATTAAAGAGATGGAATAGTCTAAACTCAGTTCATATTAGGAAAAAGTATCAGAGCCCTTGCCTCTGATAAATTATGTATGCTCACTGGGATGGTTGAATGACCTCCCTCTTCCTTAGTATATCTGTATTATAGAGAATACAGATTCCTTCCCCACCAAAAATATCAGAAGGCAATGGTAAGCAGGAATTTAATCTAAAATAAACCAGCAGCTAAAACATGTTATGGAAGATTTAAACAAAGGAACCAGATCTACTAAAGTTTTCCTCATTTGATTTTTCAACAGTCAGGCTGGGGAGAACTGAAATGCCAAAATATTTTGAGAAAATATTGATCTCAGTCATGCTGTTGCTGTTTCCTTGAAGGGAAAAAAAAACAAATACTTGTTCTTTCCATTGGTATTCTTTTATCAGAAATTAACTTTGGGGAATTATCAACCAAATTCTACTTGTCATGTGCAAAGTTCAAAGGAAGTTCAAAATCTAAGATGTTTTAAAGCAGGGTACGAAGGCCACTCTCTACTAGATTTTTTTTAAAAGTACTTGTTGATCCATAAACTGTTCCAACATGAATGCCGTGGCTATCAAAGCAACAGGAGATTTGATGAATATTAATATTCTATGAATACAAAATCTCTGCATTCTGCCAGGACTGTCAAATACACAATATATTGATGTTGCCCCATGCTTTGGGTTGACTTTCTCTTCTTCACAAATGGTATCTTTTGCAGACACTGTTTGCAGATGTGTAGTTGGACATTGTGCAGTTTCATGTTGACCTTTTGTTCCACTCAAAGGAATGACTGGCTAATTGGCTGTGTTTTAGTTTAGAGAAGAAATTGTGCTTGCTTGCATACTCCATCTTCTCTTTACTTTGTTATTTAAACAGTGGCAGGCAGAGCTGCTGTAGTTTTGAAAGGGCCTTCAGGAAAGTCCTCTCCAGTGGGTCCCAGTCTGCATTGTTACACCTCTGGCCAGGGCTTATCTTGCAGCAACAACAGTGAGCGACCCTTTTAAGTCCCGCAAGAACCCTAGTGTACCATTGCTCTGAGGCATAGTAGGAAATTAAGAAGGCTGTCAGCCACTGCTAAGGAAGCCTGTAGCTGAATGAAAAGGCATCCAGACTAATGGACCCTGCCAGGTGGCTTGGGTCCAAGAAACTGCCCCAAAGTGTCAGGTGCTGTCAATGAAGCTGAACGGACACCTCTTAAGCTTTATTTCCAGAAGAACCTATTCAATCAAGTGTATGGGTGAGGTCCCCTATGCTAATCCCTCTTAAGATATCTATGGATTAAGAGCCCTCCATATCTTGTTCCACAATGGACAGATTCTTTTTAAAGTATTCTTAGATTATTATTTTATTTTAAAAATCATTATATAAGAAATCCTTATTTTGTCTTTAGAATTTTATTTTCACCCCCTCCTTTCTCCTTCTACTTCTCATAACAGAACATGGCCAAAACAAAGATTGCAGTCATTGGTGCAGGGCTCATTGGCCTCTCTACTGCTGTTTGCATTTCGGAATCTGTCTCAGACTGCAGCGTGACTGTCATTGCTGACAGGTTTACCCCCAATACAACGAGTGATGTAGCTGCTGGGATGCTCATTCCTCATATTTACCCAGGTGAGTGGAATTTCCTTCCTAAGATGCAAAATGTAAATAGGCATAGATTTTTACATTATGTATTTATTTGTTTTCCGCCCTTCTCCCTAAGATTCCAGGGTGGGTTACAACATTTAAAACATAATATTAAAAATGGTTTTAAGCAACTTACAACAATAAAAATAAGGTGGGTCCTAAACATATACGTCTCAAGTGTCAAAAGCGAAGGTAAAGAGGTGCGTCTTCAGCATCCTCCAGATGATTTTCTGTATTTACTATCAGCTCCCAAAACGGGCTTCAGAGAGGGGTAACTGTAGTTTTCAGTGCTGATTCCATGACAAGTGGATCAGTGCACCACGAGCAACAAAACACTGAAGTGGTTGCTGTGAAATGAGTGCTGCTGTTGCCAAATTGAGGTGCATGTACAGTTGACTCATAGCTTACACACATTTAACTTGTGCAAATCCAGCTTTATGTGCTTGGCCAAAAAGGATCCCTCCCACCATTGCACTCACCTTGGGAGCGTGTTCAGAGATGCAGGGAGAGTGTGTTTCATTCACGATTTTGGCTTTATGCATTATCCCTGGAACATAACCACCACATAAGTTTAGCATCAACTGTACATCTCTCTCTCTCTCTCTCTCTCTCTCTCTCTTTACAGTAGTTCTATAAGGAAAAAAAGTAGCAAATCTAAAATATTACACATTGAACTTGCACCCAGTCAATAAGCTACTAACATTCTTTGTAATATTGCCAGGCTAGGGTCCTTCCAAAACTCCATCCGAAGAGCCTTGTACACAGCGCCTGTCATAGTACCCCTATTGCTGCATGTAAGACTCTTCCCTGTTCTGGACTCTGTATGTACACTTTGCTTCCAGGCAGAAATATTTGCATTGTTTATTTGGCCATGTTACATACATCATAGAAGCTGGAAAATATATCCATTCAACTACGTATGAAGGTAGTCAGTATTTTACAGGAAGAAGCAGCAATCGCTTTGCAAGACTAGATTACAAATCAAAGTACCGTCAAGCTCCATTGTGTTCTAGATGTTTCGCTGAGTATGGAGAATAGAGATATGAAACTATAAATTTAAAACATCATTTAAAATGTGTTTTCTTTCTGCTCTGCAGACACACCGGTTCATCAACAGAAGCAGTGGTTTAAGGAGACCTTTGACTACCTGTCAGTAATCTGTAATTCCTCAGAAGCTTCAGAGGCTGGGATTCATTTGGTCTCTGGGTAAATAAGGAAGGCTGTACTATGCTTACTAAAAGCAGAGGGATAGGCAAGCCTGTTGGCCAAGCAGAGTCCAAGGCACATAAAGCCGTGAAGGTCTGGACAGTGCCTGTGTGACTGTCTGGGTAGGAACCCAATGTACACTGACTGGAGGAAGAAAGGTGGGCTATAAATACAATAAACACATAAAAATGCATGCATTGGAATTGTAATCTATGGCCATGTTTTAGAAAGGGAGAGAGACAAAACCAATATGCGCTCATGAATTACTAGTATAATGGAATACTGTGTCCGGTTCTGGGCGCCACAATTTAAGATGGACATTTACAAGCAGGAACACGTGCAGAGGAGGGCATGATCAAGGGTCTGGAAACCAAGCCTTATGAGGAACAGTTGAAGGAGCTAGGTATGTTTAGCCTGAAAAAGAGGAGTCTGAGAGGAGATATGATAGCTGTCTTCAAATATCTAAAACGGTGTCACATGGAGGAAGTTGGTTTTCTCCTGCTGTGGAGGGTAGGACCTGAACCAATGGCTTCAAGTTACAAGAAAGGAAATTCTGACCAAACATCAGGAAGAACTTTCTCACAGTAAGAGCTGTTCAACAGTGGAACAAACTCCCCAGGGAGGTGGTAGACTCTCCTTCATTGGAGATTTTTCACGGAGCGTGAATGGCCATCTGTCATGGATGCTTTACTTGAGATTCCTGCATTGCAGGGGGTTGAGCTAGATGACCCTTGGGGTCCCTTCCAACTCTATGATTCTATGATGATGATGATGATGATTTAAATTTCTATACCACCCTTCATCCGAATATCACAAGGTGGTTTGCAATATAAAAACATGCCATACATGCCATAATAACAAACAAACAAAATTACTCCCCCCATGCAATTCTATGAAAATAACATCCTAAATGGAACCCTTGGGATATGCTGTTCCCAGTGTGGTATCTGTTTCCCCCCACTGTCACATAAGCACATGTTTTAGTATCATATGAATGAATGGTAGAAATTTATTTGGGACGTCTCCCAATGGCTATTCATCATGGTGGCTGTTTAACAGCTTTGTATTAAAAGCAGGAGAGCAACAGCAGGAGAGGACTGTTACCACTAAGCCCAGCTTGTGGACTTTACAAAGGCCCTAGTTTGGTTATGGGGGGAAATTCATCTTAGGAACAGGTGTAGCAGGAGCACGAAACTACCCCCCCCCAAAAAAAAAACCCCAACCACAATTATATGAAATAATTTTGTTCTTAGATAATGATTTTCCAATAAATGTAACAGAACAGAATGGCTGTGTATTTTACGTTCTTCCCCCCTTTCATGTCTATGAGCTGGCAGATCTTTAAAACCATTCCTGAAGAGAAGCCTCCATTCTGGTCTGATGTGGTTCTGGGGTTTCGCTCGATGACTGAACAGGAAATGAAGAAATTTCCGCAGCACAAATGTGGTCAGGCCTTTACTACACTGAAGTGTGACTGCCCACCCTATTTGCTTTGGCTGGAGAAAAGGTATGAGTGTTTGGATGGACACCTTGCTATAACAAATGAAAGAACCGTCTTATTGGATAAGACCAAGATCCTTCTATCTGAGCATCCTGCCTCCACCAGCAGCCAGACAGATGCCTCTGCATGCTCACAAGCAGAATGTGCTGGTCCTTTGTCTGGTCAGGGATGATGGGGATTGTAGGACAACAGCTTCCCTGTCCCAGCTTTCAACACACTGCCATTTTCTTATTGTGGTGATGTGATGCAAAGTGAAACAAAGACCAAATGTTAAGAAAGTGCTCCCTGGTTGTAATGCAATGGCACTTCTATTCTTACACCATGTTACAACATGGGCTGGCAGTTCTTGCTTCAAAGCAATCACACGCTGAGTGCTCTTTATTCTTCCAGTGTGCTGTTCTGACATATGAGCAACCTCACGGGGAACTCATGCCTTGTCATGTTTCATTTTTTAAACAGTCCTGAAAGTGGTACCGACGCTCAACTAAATTACAGAATCCATTTAGTATCTGTCAGGCAGGCCTGTGGGCAAAGGCCTCTGCTGCCCCTCATTTCTGTCTTACACTCTTGTAATTTCCCAAAGGAGCTGCCTGATCCTCAGAGCGAGTCATTGGCACAAAACTCACTCAAATAAATGCTGTTTTGCTGATAGGCCCGTTTGAAGGATGGTGTCCAAGTAGCTGAAACAAATGATTAAGATTTCTTCCACTGAGTGGGTCAGAAGGAAGTGTCTATTAGATGTGTAATTTATTGTGTACCCTCAAGTGCCCTGAGCACTATTTATGGTGCTGTTCATCAAAAGATACAAAAAGCGAATCAATCATAAGCACTTGGCTGGAACCCACGAGCCACTTCTGCAGGCAAGAAGGGTTTTGATTGGGGCACGTCGACTACTTTTCGACTGTCACAACAAACTTAAGAAACATTGAATTGGGAGTGACCTCAAAGCCACTTCCAATTCAGGAGATGCAGCTGCAGCATAAATGATGAGCAGCCAGCCAGCCTCTTCTTCAGACCAAAGGGATTAAGAGTCTACCACCTTCTGTTGCATTCAGTTCCACGGCAGCATAATTTTCAGCTGCAGGGCAGCAGCTGAAGAAGAAGAGAGTTTGCAGGGCAGCAGCTGAAGAAGGAGCAAAAAGGGTTTTCTTGTGTGTGTGTTTCTTTGTGGCTGATTAGCTGCTCTCCCTGTGCAAAGGTCAGAGGGGGCAGGGTTTCTGTTGAGGCAGGTGATTAGCTGTGGGAGGAGCTTATCAGAGCTTGCAGGGCAGCGGCGCATGCAGTTTGATCCATCTTTTAGATTTAGGGTCTCAAACGTTTGTTGGGGGAGACCTAGGTTTTTTTTTGGGGGGGGAGTTATTTGTCCTGTCTTCATGCTTTTTATGATGGAGGACCGCTGTAGCCACCCCCAACGACACGTTCTCAAGATGGAGGGTGAGGGAACAGCTGCAGTCGCCTGCGGTTCCTGCGCCATGTTTGCCATCTTGCCAAAGGTTGCAGGCAGCTTTGCCTGCAGCAATTGCATGTTGATTGCCCTCTTAGAAGACAAAGTCCAGCAACTGGAGGAACGTGTAGCTACGCTCCAAAGAATTAGATAGCTGGAGCTCTTCTTGGAAGCAACAGAGCACACCGTCTCCACCAAGGAGGAGACAGGGGACTCCCCTGAGAAGGAGGCTAGTTCACCAACACAGGAGCCAGATATATGGAGAAACGTGACTCAAAGAAGTAGGAGGCCCAGGGTTCGCTCTGATTGTTTAGAAATACACAATTGCTTTGAGTTCCTCTCCCCTAGCATGGAAGACGAAGAGCAGACTCCATTTGAGGATCTCTCCCTCATTACAGTCTATCAGGTATATGAAGACGAGCAGCAAAGTCAGTCCTCAGGGAATGTGCAGGCGACCTTGGAACGGACAGCTCACGGAAGAACCCCGACCAGACCTAAGAGGAGGCGTGTAGTGGTGATAGGGGATTCCCTACTGAGGGGAACAGAAGCAGTGATCTGTGGGCCTGACAAGATGTCTCAGGAAGTGTGCTGTCTCCCCGGGGCTAAGATCCAAGATGCAACTGAACGACTGCAAGGAATCATAAAGCCCACTGACAAATACCCCTTCCTCTTGGTTCATGTGGGAACCAATGACACTGCAAGCAATAGCCTCCAGAAGATCAAAAGAGACTACGAGGCTCTGGGCAGGAAATTGAAGCAATTAAATGCACAAATTGTCATCTCATCTGTCCTCCCAGTTGAACGACGTGGCCCAGGGAGAGAGGGAAAAATAGTGGAAGTGAACAGCTGGCTTCGCAAATGGTGTAAACAGGAACGGTTTGGATTCTTAGATCACGGACTGCAGTTTCTTGAAGATGGACTTCTGGCAAGCGATGGGCTGCACCTCACAACGGTTAGGAGGAATGTTTTTGCCAAAAATCTCAGAAACCTCATCAGGAGGGCTTTAAACTGACTAATGTGGGGGAGGGAGACAGTGCTCATTGTGCCCATCCTTGAAAAAGCAAAAGCACATTTCCCATCTACCTCTACCAGGTAATAACGCATCCCAGTGTCAGGCCAAAGCAGGATACAAGAGCTGATGGACCTTAAGTTGGCCCTCGGTTTGTGCTGAAATCTCACTTGTCTGTGCCGCACCAATGCATCCTCACAGGTGGGCACAATTCTTTTTTAAAAAATCATGACCCTCTTGTGCCTTCAACAAATCAGTTGTTCATGGGACATGCCCCGTCTCAGTGGCAATCATTTTACTGTGAGGCAAAGATGTTTTTGTTTTCCCAGGTTTTTTTTTCATTTTAGTTTTTTTTTAAGCTATTGCAATGTTTATAGAATCATAGAATAGAATCATAGAGTTGGAAGAGACCACAAGGGCCATCGAGTCCAACCCCCTGCCAAGCAGGAAACACCATCAAAGCACTCCTGACATATGGTTGTCAAGCCTCTGCTTAAAGACCTCCAAAGAAGGAGACTCCACCACGCTCCTTGGCAGCAAATTCTACTGTCGAACAGCTCTTACTGTCAGGAAGTTCTTCCTAAAGTTTAGGTGGAATCTTCTTTCTTGTAGTTTGGATCCATTGCTCTGCGTCCGCTTCTCTGGAGCAGCAGAAAACAACCTTTCTCCCTCCTCTATGTGACATCCTTTTATATATTTGAACATGGCTATCATATCACCCCTTAACCTCCTCTTCTCCAGGCTAAACATGCCCTTAGCCGTTCCTCATAAGGCATCTTTCCAAATTGCATATTTTTCCTGCTTACATTGTAGAGTCATTGGGACGCACACAGCAGCCACACTTTTTGATTTTTGTTCCACTAACTTTACATAAATGAAGAAGTGTGTATCTGAAGAAGTGTGCATGTACACAAAAGCTTATACCAAGAACAAACTTAGTTGGTCTCTAAGGTGCTCCTGGACATTTTTTATTATTTTTTTATATATTTTGACTGCGTCAGACCAACACGGCTACCTACCTGAATCTTTACATAAATGAGATATTCTACAATTTGAATGGATACTTTATCTCTAGACTGAACTGGTGGCTATGAACTGATAGCTGAAGGAGATAGGATATACTCAGCATTATGTCTATAAATGCATGCTTTAATTTTAATTGTTAATTGATTTTAACATTTATACCCCGCCCATCTGGCTGGATTTCCCCAGTCACTCTGGGCAGCTCCCAACAGAACACTAAAACAGAATAAAACTTCAAACATTAAAATTTTCCCTAAACAAATGGATCCCATTTGACTTGTGTACACTTCTGTTCCATAAGGTTTTTCAATATCTTCACTGATTTTTCTTCTCAACAGTTTCTTTTTTTAAAAAAAGTAGGATGAGATTATCTGGATTGCATATTGGAACCTTTCTGTTTTTTTCTTTCCATCTTTCTATTTCACACTAGTCAAAGACCATCTAAATTACCGTATTTTTTGCTCTATAAGACTCACTATTTCTCTCCCAAAAAGTAAGGGGAAATGTGTGTGCGTCTTATGGAGCAAATACAGGCTGCGCAGATATCCCTCTTGCTGTTCTGGCTTCTGGGATAGCTGTGCGAAGCCTCTTCAGGGCAGCGGGAGGAACGCTCCCCCTGCCCTGAAGAGGTTTCTCACAGCTATCCCAGAAGCGATCCCTCTTGCTGTTCTGGCTTCTGAGATTCAGAATATTATTTTTTCTTGTTTTCCTCCTCCAAAAACTAGGTGCGTCTTATGGTCTGGTGCGTCTTATAGGGCAAAAAATACGGCATCTTATATCCTTGGCCTGTGTAGCAGTCAGGCAAAACATTCACACTGATAGAGAATGATTTCACCTCTTTGATTTTTTTTTCCTTTGCAGGCTGAAAAGAAATGGGGGCCAGGTGCATGCTAGAAAAATCGAAGACCTATGGGAGCTGCGGAGTGACTATGACATCATAGTGAATTGCTCTGGCATTGGCTCCAAGAAGCTTGTGGGTGACCTCGAGATACACCCCGTCAGAGGTCAGGTTCTCAAGGTCAAGGCCCCTTGGGTAACACATTTCATTCGGGATGGCGATGGATTAACCTACATCTACCCAGGGATACACAACATAACGCTAGGTGGGACACGGCAAAAAGGCAACTGGAAGCTGTCTCCAGATCCCAGTACCAGCAAAGACATATTTGGCCGATGTTGCGCTCTTGAGCCATCCCTTCAGGCAGCTCAGGATATAAAGGTGAGGGTGGGCCTGAGGCCATCCAGGTCAGCCGTGAGAGTCCAGAAAGAGATACTGGTTCGAGGCAGTGGAAAGCTTCTGGTGGTGCACAATTATGGACATGGGGGTGGTGGATTTTCCGTGCACCAGGGTACAGCTAAGGAAGCAACCCAGCTGGTTAAAGAGTGCATTGCAGCCCTTGAAATGTCAAGGCATAAGGCAAAACTGTAGCCTATAAGGTGAACATTCATATTCTCATTTCTCTCTCTCTCTCTCTCTCTCTCTCTCTCTCTGTAATGACTGATATAAATTGGATTAGTGTGTTAGTTCTGAAATCCCGTCAGGAAAAATGCCATTGGGTTGATTTACAGAGGCGTCTCTCTCTTGACAGCTGAGCACTTGATGGCCAGCAGGGGAATGTGAGAACTGGCTGAAAGGTGATGGGAGGAGAGGTTCTGTCTGCAGTGTTTAATCTGTAATGCAGCTGAATACAAAATATTATTGAGTCCCCAACCGTTGCAAAAAATTATGTTGTGCAGCTCCATTTCACCAGCAGAGGGCAGCATTGGATCAGTCACCTATTTGAGCCCTATTCAAGTTGCTTGGGAATGAGGGCTGCTCTGCAGGGTATCACTGTCTTTAAAAACCAGGGATGGCTTGGATGGTTCAGAAGCTACAGCATTCCAGGAGTCTCCTACAAGGCCCTCAGTTGGTCCAGGCCAGACTTCTCCTAATATTTCCCAGAGCAACCTGCTGTCACCACCTACTCCTTTACATAGAGGAACCAGATTTTCCCTTTATTGGCTGCAATTCAAAATCAGTATGTGGAGTGAGATCTGCTAACTTGGAATCCCCCAGACCAGAATACATTCATAAATTTAAAATTGGTATATAATTTTGGATGGAAAGCCACCCAAGCAAGTGGACTTTTAATATAGAAAAACAAATAATTATGCTGTCATAACCTGGCATGCTTGTCTCTTCTCTTCAGCAGCTCTAACACCACTCTGACTCAGCTCACTGCTCTCCCTAACACTCTGCTAATTCCTCTTCTGTGTCATTCTCCACTCTCCAATGATTGCTATCAATTGACTCCGCCTGTCACTCACTCTGACTCCACCCAGCACCCCATACCAGTCCCCTGCTGCCAATCATTCTTCCGCTCATTCTTCTGTTCTGAACATCATCTTAATAAAGGATTTCCTCTGCAGAAGCCAACATACTCGTAAGAAGCACAGGGAGCAAGCCACAGGGGGGTTATTCAGCACATACTTCGCTGTAATGAAGACCAGCCTCCCATTTATTTCAGTGGGGCTTGTGGATAAAAAAAAAAAGGCAAGGGGCAGACTTTGCCAATGTGATGGGTTGACTAATCGTCTCCTATTTTGAATGGGAAAAACTCTGCAGCTGTTTCTTTTTAGTGCATGTCTTTGTTCATGGTGGAAGCTTTCCCAATGATGGCTATTTATTTATGAAATTTATATCCTGCGCCTTCCTCCCAAGAAGCCCTGGGTGGCTATGCAAAAGCCTTCCTTTGTGAACACACGAGCGGCATCTGCTATCCTCGAGCAAGTGCTGTGTGTGGCCGCAGTGCCAAAACGTCATCCTTCAAACTATAGAGCAGAACCATATATCATAAGCTGCAGACCGTGAAGCTGCAGGCAGTTGTAGATTACAGTTGCCGTTATCTTTTATGTTACTAGCTTGTTGCACGATGCTGCCAAATTCCTGGGCTTTAATAGTCAGACCATTACGCTGCCTGTAACTCTTTACAAGTAGCTCTGAGCAAAACTGCTCACCTTTCCTGAATACAGAACAGTGCATTCCTTGCTATAGTCACCCCAGCAACATTTTCAGATGCAGGCAGCCCAAGAGTTTGAAGTACAGCTTCAAGACAACGGGATGTAAGAGCTAGCCCTGTGTCGGTTCATTTCATCCACGATACCTGCCAACTTGGAATCCCACTTGCTGCAGCGCTAGAGATGGGAAGACAGCAGCTTCTCTCTCACTTCCTCCTCAGTCATTCCTCAGTAATCCAGCTCCAGGTTCTGGGTTGCAACCTGGTGTGTGCGTGCACACACACATTTTGTTCTGGGGTATCCAACTGTTCAGGTGTTTTGAACTACGATTTCCATAAACCCCACCTGGGATTATAAGAGTTGTAAACATCTGAGGCCTCTGTGCTGGCTACCCCCAATTTAGCTTCTTATGAGAAGCTTTCACTTTTCCCTTCTGCTCCCAAACTAAAGGTAAAGGGACCCATGGCAGTTAAGTCCAGTCGCAAACGAATCTGGGGTGCGGCACTCATCTCGCTTTACTGGCTGTGGAAGCCGGCGTTTGTCCGCTCCGCAGACAGTTTTTCTGGGTCATGTGGCCAGCATGACTAAGCCGTTTCTGGCACAACGGAACACGACACCAGCACATGGAAATGCCGTTTGCCTTCCCGCCGGAGTGTTACCTATTAATCTACTTGCACTTTTTTGGGGGGCGTGCTTTCGAACTGCTAGGTTGGCAGGAGCTGGGACCGAGCAATGGGAGCTCACCCTATCGCAGGGATTTGAATCGCTGACTTTCTGATCAGCAAGCCCAAGGCTCAGTGGTTTAGATCACAGCGCCACCCATGTCCCTCTTCCCAAACTGTAGGTTTCCTTTATAAATCATTTATAAATCTTACACATCTAAGAAAAATATCAAGTCCTAAATATTTCAGGGGAGGGTTAGGTCACCCCCAGACAGTATTTTGTGGGAGTGATTCAAGCTCATACCAGGGAATTGGAACAAATGCTCCATAATCCACCGTCTGCACAAGGATTGTGAAAGCAAATCAGGATGAATCGCTCAATAAGTTGGCTGTCTGGAGGAGCCTATAAGCATTGCTGTGGAAACCAATTGGGATTTCAAAGTGCTTCTCTTTGGGATATATATCACATGTATTATTTGCATTCCTGGCTTCTGTCACTGTCATTTGGTTATCTTCTGTACGTTTACAGGGAGAAGAATATTGTTCCATGTTTCCAGTTCAATTTTGCCTTCAGATCTCTTTCAGAGAGATGAAAGGGGGAGCATTTGGGAAATCAGCAGGAATGCAATATGCTCACCTGAATGCAAGAGCAAATGCTGTTCCTCAGAGAATAGGCTCTGCTAAAAAAGACAATTTCTATATTAAGTCACATTTTCATCTCACCCTTCTTCCAAGCTAGAAATGGGAAACCTCTGGCCCTCCAGGTGTTGTTGGACACCAACTCCCATCACCCCAGCCAGCACAGGTAGTTGTCAGGGCTGATGGGAGTTGTAGTCCAGCAACAGCTGGAGGGTATCACATCAGGGTCCACATTCTTGCTGTCAGCCAATCAGGCAGCAGTTCTATGCACATGTACCAGTAAGGCCCACTGAACTCAGGTTCACTTATGAGCAGACATGTCTAAAATCACACTGCTTAACTCTCACATATACAAATCAGAGGCCAATTGTTTCAGAACATATGAACTAACAACACTTTAGGAGACACCTTGATAGCCCCAGCTCTTGGAAAGTCTTTCTTTGCACCACTGAATATTGATATTCTTAGAGCACAATCAAGGAAGTTGATCGGTTGGTGTTCAGGGACAGAGAAGAGATTCCAGTTTAACTTCATTAAAATTTCATGTGAGATGAGAGCTAACACTTTGAATTAGTAGTCTCTGGTTGAGCAGATGGGGTTCCGCCTCCAGGGGGCAAAATTGGCAAGGCTTGTTAGGCACACAGAGAGATTCATTTAGGAAGGGAATAGAGACAAGCTTTCCTTGCATCCCACAAAAGGAAGAGAACATATTCAATGTGGATTTCAGCTCTCAGCTTTGCATTTTTTGCCAAACAACAGGAGAGGCAAGCTCAGATTGTAAGGTTAATTTAATTTTTTGTAGATTAGGCCAGACGTTTTCAACCTTTTTGGGTCCCTGGCTCCCTTGACCAACTACATTCTTTCTGTGGCAGCCCCGTGGGGCTCAGGAGCCCAGTTATGTCACCCCTTGCTCACAGAGCCAGCAGCCCCTCACCCCTTTTCAAACACTGGTTGAAAACCACTGGATTACACAGTTGTATCCCTCTGTCTACCAGGTTTTGGAAAAAGTCTCTTAGTAATCATGGATTGCAGGGCTGAAACAGAGTTGTAAGGTCAAAATCAATGCTTTCTCTAACACTTAATTTACTTTTCAAATGAAAAGCAGTAAGAAATATGAGAGAAGATGCTTTCTTACTATGAAGGAAAAGCGTTTATTATTCCTTCAGATACCAACCTGTTTTCCTCCAGGGTGATGCTATAACATCATCTGCAACCATTCTCTGTCCTCCAACACAGATTATTTAGATCCATTCCAATCTGGTTTCAGGCCTGGCCACAGAACTGAGTCAACCTTGGTTGCCCCAATGGATGACCTTCTCATTGGCATTTGATACCATCGCCCATGGTATCCTCCTAGACTGGCTCCAGGGATTGGGAATTGGGGACACTGTATTACAGTGGTTCCAACCCTACATTCAGGACCGAGTCCAGAGTACAGCATTGGGAGAGTTCCTTTCAGCCCCCTGGTCGCTACGTTTACCTTATCTCTAGCGCTATTTAATAGTGTTACTGGGTTGGAAAAGGTGGCATTCTGCTAATCTCATACACTCTATAGTAGTAAAATGCTGGAAATTATCAGTAATACTAACAGGAAGTAGGTGCAAAAAAGAACGATAATAAATGACTTAGAAATAGAGTTCCCTCTGGCAGTATCTACTCAATATTATTTTTCTCCTTTTTATACAGTTGAGACTATTTGCTGGCCTGATACAAGAATAGCCTTTGATACTTAGCATCAGGGAGTGAACCATGCTTCCGAAGGCAGCCATGTCAATATTTAATCGTTAGATGTGATGCAAATGGGTGAGAAAATAAGGTTGCTCTGAGCCTTTGCATTCAAAATTAAAAATATTTCCAGCTGCAAATGTTAGAGGTGGCGGTGGGGACTTTGGGCATAGCTACCAATGTTTCAGAACAGGCAGATAACAGAATGTGAGTTTAAACAGCCCTGAAGGTGGCTTCCAAAACAATGGCAAGTGAACATTACAGAATACGCTATAAAAGTAGAGCATCCGTTGTTAAACTATTACAACGATCAAAACAGCAGGAGGAAAAGCAGAAAGCAAACAAAAACTGCAGGTAGAAACCAGATAGAGGGGCCTTAAATACTATTAAAAGCCAAAGAAGCAGAATGGACTTCACCAGGTGCCAGAAGGATAAGGGTGAGGGTGCCAGGTCAACATATTTAAGGAGAGAATTATCTCTACCTAGCCTACCCCACAGGATTCTTGAAATGATAAAGTGAAGAGGGGAAGAACTATGTATACCACTTTGAGCTCCTTGGAGCAAATGAAATAATGATACTGACAGTGATTTAAAAAATTGTTAAGGCTTTTGGCACCTTAAAAACTAGCATATATATTATGACACAAGCCTTTGTGGACTAAAGTCCACTTCATCAAATGCAAATGTTATTGTCAACTGGTAGGTACGTATATAACAGGAATAGATCATGGAAGGAGCATCTGTCACCCTCCAAATGTTGCTGGACCTCAGCTCTCATCATCCATAACATTTGATCCTGCTGACTAAGGCTGACAACATCTGAGGAGCCTCAGGTTTGCCATCCCTGGTATGCAGGGAGAAAATGGTGAGCAATGGGACCAAATGGAAACCAAACGCAATAAGCACTACTTGTGACAATTCCAGGTAAATATTGTAGCTACATACACACCATATAGCTTCCCCCAAATAATCCTGGCAACTGTGGTTTGCTACGGGTGCTGAGAATTGTAGGTGTTTGAGAGGTAAACTATAGTTCTTAGGATTGTGGGAGTGGGGTGCGTCAAATACATGGTGTGTATGCAGTCTAAGATAAGCAAAGTGACAGTTCTCAACAGCAGCGATAATAACAAAACTATCACAGCACTGGGGAGTTAGTTAGCTCCTGTAGTGGGCCAGGAAACCATTGCCTCACTTCAAACCTAAACAAAATCAATCAACTGGCTTGATAAGTTCAAATTCAGCAGGTGTCTCCTGATAGCAAGGGCAGCCAGAGTGGGCATCTGAATATGACCACAGCTGACAGAAGAAGGCAGCCTGTCCCCAGGCCATTTAAACTTTCAAAGGTCAAAAACAGCACTTTGAACAGAGCCCATAACGAAAGACGCAGAAAGATCTTGTAATACTGGAGTGATATATTCATGGCAGTTAACAACCTGATGGCTGCACTCTGTAAAAGTTGGAAATTCCCAGACAGTTTTGACAAGCAGCTCTAGATGCTGTTGTTTAAATTCTTCAGCCTGTATGTTATCAACCAAAACAGAAGACAAGCACTGCATGTCAGAGACTCCACTTAAGTAAAGGTTCCTTAACATTCTGATATTGATATCATCATCATGCCTCTGTCCCTTAGTGGAGCCCAGAGGGGTGCACAACCATGTTAAGAAAGCCATCATAAAACAACCAGACTAAATACCTTGTAGAAATTTCCTATGAACCACAAACAATACATAGGGAGAAAACACCTAGCATCAGACAAAAAAAAAATGATTCTATGATTCTGTGTACATTAAGGGGTAGGGGGAAGGATGCCCACTGGGGGAAATGGGATGGTGGACCAGATGGTTCCTTGGCCTGATCTAGAACAGAAGCTTCTTTGCTTGAAAATCACACTCTGCTATGGCTGTCCATCAGTTTGGGAGGAGAATTAGCTTTCTAGATCTGCCTGCCCTTATTCTCCTGCGCCCTGTGTTGAACCTCAGACTGAAACATTTGTTACACCGCTGAAAACCTCTGCTGGAGCAAGATGTGCTAATGGGAAATGCTGTGATAAAAAAGCCCTCTTATTATACTCTTACCTACTAAGAGCTGAACTAAGGCTGTTCTGATTCAATATGCACCAGTGATTCAGCCTTGAATCACTACTAAAGCTTTTCGTTTTCAAAAGTGGCACCTGAACAATTGGATTGACTTGTCTCATTTAAACAACAGACGGATAGAATATGAAGGATTAAAAGTCTTTATCCTCTCTTTTTTTACGGTTCCTGTCTAGTCATAAGTGTTAACACAGTGGGTGAAAAAACATTATTAAAAAAATTAAAATAATGATTAAAGTTTATGCCTTCAAACTTTCCCTTATAGTTCCAGTTGCTTCATTGAGCCATCTGGCACTCTCAGGTCTGCAGGCACCTTGCAGTGATGTGAAGAAATATGACCTGGGTTGATTCAATGGCGCAAAGCTTTCCTGGGTATACAAAGATGAAAACCCAGAGGGCTGTATTCTACTAAGGCAGAGATGGGGGAACCTCTAGCTTGTGGACCCAGTTTGGCCTGCCAAGGCTCCCACTGGAATTTCCCCCAAGTCGCAATCATCTGCTCCATACCTGATGACCTATGTAACAGTAGGTGTGGAGTAGCTGGATTGGCTTCTTGTATAACTTTTCTGCACAGAAAACAGGGATTAACTCCCCAATGTGTGGGAAGTTCACCCATGTGGGCCAATTCAGTCATCGGATGATGATGGGAGGGTTGCCCCTCTCACTTGTCAAAGTTGGCCAGTGCTTGTAGGGGAAGATAAAGATTGGTCAGCTGGGTCAAAAAGATTTCCCACCCGAGTTAAGGTATATTCAGTTAGAATTCCAGTTTTCTCAAGCCCCCTCCCGCTCAAAATATTCCAGGTTCCTATGATTTCTGGGCTTTTCATATATGCTGAAAATCTCTTCTCTCCCCCCCACGCTTTACTCAGGCTTTTCTAGTCTACTATTGTTAATTTGTCTACATCCAGCATTGCAAATAAGGGACGCAGGTGGTGCTGTGGGTTAAACGACAGAGCCTAGGGCTTGCCAATCGGAAGGTCAGGCAGTTCGAATCCCCGCAACGGGGTGAGCTCCCGTTGCTCGGTCCCAGCTCCTGCCAACCTAGCAGTTTGAAAGCACGTCAAAGTGCAAGTAGATCAATAGGTACCGCTCTGGCGGGAAGGTAAACAGTGTTTCTGTGCGCTGCTCTGGTTCACCAGAAGCGGCTTAGTCATGTTGGCCACATGACCTGGAAACTGTATGCCGGCTCCCTCGGCCAATAAAGCGAGATGAGCGCCGCAACCCCAGAGTCGGTCATGACTGGACCTAATGGCCAGGGGTCCCTTTACCTTTACCTTTACTAGCATTGCAAAAATGTCAGAAATTTGTTTTATTATGTTTCTAATGCTGTTATTGCCTTATATGATTACTTTTTTTTGTACACCAATTGGCTATTCTGATGTTTAGCAGCCCATCTATTTTGCAAACAAACTAAATATTATACTGATTTTTTTCTAGCACTCTATGTATTCTGTTTTAGAGGAATTAAGTTTCCCAACTCTGAAAATCCAGAGGTTTCTGACATGCTGCAATAACTAAGGCAGCGTTTTAATAATTAACTACAAGCTTTCCCTTCCCCCTGTGAGCTTGATTATTGCCAAAAGATTTTAACATTGCTGAAGAGCAATAAATATCAGTACCACATAGCAATTCCTCCCGCTCTTTTCTGAGGGGACAAACTCATGTGGAATTAACTGTATCAACTGAGACACTTCTTATGGTTGGCAGGGGGCGGAAATATCCACCTCTCCAGAGTTCACGGTCTCATTTGGAACAGTTTAAGGTGGTTTAGTAAGTAGTTAGGTGGAGAAAGAAATGCATTGTGGGATCATGAACTCTGGCAAGAATTCGAAGAATAAAAAGGAGTGTATCTGAAGCAATCATCTGGATGCAGCACCTGTGCAACTCAGCTTCTCACCTTCCCCATTATTGTAAAAAGACAACTGCGATGTGATAAAATGGCCCTTTGACCTCACTGATCTTCATTTTCGTCCAATAAAGGCATACGTGCTGCTTGCCTGCTTTTCTAGAGCTACACACATTCCTCCCTCCCTCTTCACTTCTCAAATCATATTTCACAGCTTTGGCAGAATTTTGCATTCTTAGGGAAGAGCTGCAAAGAGGTGAAGCTTTGAACCAAAATAATCATAAGCTCCAGTTCAAATGTCACTGCTGCTGGAAATTCAGTAGGTGGCTTCTCGGCCTCTGACCTGCAACATGAAGATAACAACACCGACCTCCTTACAATGTTGTAAATGGTGCCACAGAAATGTTTCTTTTTCTGTCTTTCCCCACTGTTTAAAAGAAGCATTGTGGTTTCTTCTCATATGCTGCAGCTGCAGTACTGTGGCTTTTGTCTTAAGTGTTGTGTTGTGTCATAATTCACCAACTCCTGCAGCCCTACATCATAGCACTGTGATTAAAGGGGAGGGGGGAATGGCAATTGTTCATCTGGCATCCTTTTCCTTCTCTGCTATTGTTTATAGTGGTCATGAACTGGCAGGATGATGTGGAAGAGGAAAAGGATCCCAGTGAGGGGTGTAGCTGGGACTGGGCCACACCAGGGCAAGCAGGGGGTGGGGAAGTATAGGGTGACAAAGGATGGCAAGGGGATGGGGGTCACTGCACAGAAACCAGAACAGCAGGCCCCAAAGCCAGAGGAGCAGCTGTCCCCACGAACACCGTGAGCTCTGAGGTTAGGGAGCAGTGGGAGGGGTGTTCTTAGAGGCTAAGGTAGGCAAGGGCCCACAGCCCAGCTCCCTAGCTCTGGAAGGAGATATTTGATTCCTCAGCTAGAGCAGGACTGGAACAGGTGAGAGTCACCTGCCTCATCAAGCTCAGCTGCTACAATCAGCAAAGTACAAAAGGGAAGCAGAGCTGAGGAGCTGTGTCTTCTCAGCTGCCCATGTTGCTGGACCTTGGCTTGTATGCTCCTGGATTGTGCTTTGGGTTTGACTCTGAGCTGTATCCTGACTGCTGACCTCCAGACTTGGCTACTTGTTTTGACCCTGAACTGTGTCTTTGGACTTCGCTTGTGTAGATTGAACCTCAGACTTTGGACTTGGCATACTGACTTGCTGCCAGGTAGGCCAGGGATTTGGGACAATAGTAATGTTTTGGATGGGGTGGAGATCAACTGAACCAGGTAGTGACAGCTGCCATGATGTGGAATAGCTTAATTCACTCTTTGTCTATGTAGGCTTTAGACCTAAAGTATTTCCCCAAACCCCATATGCCTGCGAACAGCCTGAGGCTTAAAGAATTAACTTTATTCCGTACATAGTGGTAGGCTTGAGGCTAAGCAGAGGTTACAACCAACTTCCTAATTGTGCACATGCTTAAAATGAAAAGGATTACAAAAATGGTTGCCAGCAGACCAAGTGGGGCCATCAGACTTTGATTTGGACTGGGGTATTTGGGGGGAAGTTTTTGTTGGGAGTTTTTGCTGCTGTTAATGATTAATTTTTTGTAGCTTTATTTTTATGTGGAATTTGTTCAGTTTGGTTATGTAGTTTTTGATGTGTTTTCTTTATTTTTATGACTACTTTGTTATGTTTGTAATTATGTAAATCTTTTCATATTGTACGCTGCCTTGAGCATTGCTTTAACTGTGGAAAGGCGGCATACAAATAAAATGATGATAATGATTTGGTATTTGGTGCATTGAGAAATGTTTGCCTCTCTTATAAAGCCAAAGTATTAATTTACCAATTGGAAATAGCATAATGGTGGGTTGCATCCAGCTAGACCCATGGAAACCAATCGACTTGTTAGGCATGTTATTTATTTCAATGGGTCTACTTGGAGTATGACTTGGAGTGTGCTTAGATGCATAGTTAGAGGTTCCATAACCACATTAATGCAGTCAGTGGAGGTTGATCCAATAGGGCAAATGGGGCACTGCCCCACCAAGCTGGGTCAGTAGCCACCTGCCTGCTGCCTTACTTAGAACCATCCCCAGTTGCGGCCCTGGCTGGCAGCTTCCTCCTCCTCCGTCTCAGTTTTGCCCTTTGAGAACCCAACAGGGAGGAGAATGGGGACAAAACTATGAGGAGTCAGTTTCATCTGTTACGGCATCTGCTCCACCTACCCTTGGCTTCCCTACTTTCTGCCCCACCACTTCCAATGGGCCCCAGCCACCACTGAATGCAACTGAAAAACATATTTGTTGAATACTGGTTCATATGGAATTTAAAACGCTGACGGAAAGAATATATTTCTAAACCTTGCTAAAAAGCTTTATCCCATGATGGTATAAAAGGTTCAGGAGACTTGCATGATTCCCATTACCCAATGTCCATTAAGTCCTTGTTTAGGTTATTTCAAAGTGTGTAATGCTTCTGACTGTGACTTCTAGGCCAACCTTTCCATGTGTCTTTAAAAGGTAGCAGAGGAAAAGGTTTGCAGCTTCCCCTGTAATGTAGGTCAATCAATACCTTCCAAGGAAAGAGGCAGGGCTGGTGGAAAGTCACCCAAAAGAAATGTATTCTAAAATGAGATTTCCATTTCTGAAGGTAATGAGGATATGAATTAAGCACTGCAATGTGTTGAATTCAGGGATGAAAGACTTTCCCTAAAGCATTCCAGACTTTTAAGAATGATTGGGCAACCATTAGGCAGGTTCAGTGATGACAGGTGGGCAGGTAGGGAGAGCCAAGCATGACTGCCTGGATGACAAGCAAAGTTAAGACAACCAGCTGTTGCCATTTCCCAAAATTGGATCCCCCCTTTATTGCTTTTGAGTGTTCAAACAGTTTCACCTATATCTTGTGGTAATCCTTGCTACAACACTGCCAGTTGGTTCAGTTACTTTAACACCGTATCACAGATAGTAGGCTGAAGCTGAGATAGTATTATTTGTATACAGGAAATCAGATGCTATACCTCACCTTTTTAGTCTACATGTATGACACTAAGTTTGCTTATGGTCTGGTGAAATCCAAACCAGGGACCTTGTTCCTTATTGCTACCTAAGGCTGCAATCCTATCCCCATTTACCTGGGAGTAAGCTCCATTGAATTCAATAGGACTTCTAAGTAGATGTGTTAAGGGTTGCACTGCTAGTCTATTAGCGACTAGCACTTCCACATTAATAATGATTGACTCATAACTATGGATTTTGTAGTTGTGCTACCAAACTGGATTCTGGAGAAGTGACAGCATCATGCAGGTGATAAAACTCAGGCAGGTTAACTCTGGCTTTCCTCTCTAACAAGGGAGGAAGGATTTTATTGGAAACATCCTGTGCCAGGGAACTTAGCCAGATGGAAAATGGGGGATTCCTTTCCATAGTCCTGCTGATAATGGCTAATAGTGCTACTGTGATTACTTCCAAGTAAATATGCATAGGATTGAACTGTCAGACACATGCTTACATCTTGGCCTGATCACCAAGGAAATTTTGTAACTGACTACAGTGAGGTTTTAAGTTTGCATTATTGCAGAGGAGCAGGGAGAGGATGTTTAGCATTAGTTATAAATGTTTCAGTGTTACTGATGTCCTTGCAAAGTAAGAACAATTGCCATTTCATACATTCCATTAACCCATCCCAAAGTTTACAGCTAAAGAACAACCAACTCTTTTAAAGTAAGTCCTGAATATGCTGATAAAACTTTTAACTCTGCAAGATCAAAGGCATATGCAGTATGTGAATGATTTAAAATCAAAAGTTACAGCAACTAGCTAGATTGAACCAGGGAAATAATTAAACATTTAATATTGGCATTTGTGTTAGATCTGTGCATCCACACAGAGCTGTGCCATAAAATACAGTGCCATTTAATAAAACTGTTCAGAATTGTTTGGCCTATTTTAGCAGCTGGAGAGGGAAATTCTAGTATGTACAAATATTTTGTTAAAAGCTATGTATTTGCATTTGTATTTATTTGAAACATTTTAGGCTCTTTTTCAGGGCAAAAAGCCTTCTCAATGCAGCTGATGTAATAGCATAAAACTGTTAAGCACACTTTCAATAATGTGCCTGTGATTATGCCTTACATACAGTACTTCAAATGATCAAAATGTACAGAATGACCAAGATCTTGTGACTGATTTAATCACAGATTTTGGATTTGGTTCCATTTCAGAGTGATAGCTCAACAGTATATTATAAATAATTCAATGAAGAAAGTAGGTTCTATTTGGCTTCTCAAGTTTGGGAAGATTTCCTTTCTGAGTAAAACCCCTTCCACCATTTAAATGGTCTCACTCCAGTATAGATTGATCCATGTATTACGAGTGCTGGGGTAAAGTTCCCTTATGTTTGCAAAAATATTGCATTCATGTAAAAACAGGGGGGTAGTGTTCTCCTTATTTGAGGAAGAATGTTCTCTTATACAAAGAGAGGAAGGGGTTTTAGTTCACTGTAGCTATATGAGGTGGTCATGTCCTCCATTTATTTTACTTTTAAAGCAAGAGACCTGTGCCATTCACAACGGTGTGGACCTCTCTGTGTTGGTTCTCTCAGCTTGCCCTGCTTAAAACATTTTCATAACAATGCACTACAATGTGGCATCATAGTGTTCCCTAGCCACTCTACCAAGTGTATCAGAAAATAAAATCTCCTTGGGTGACATCCAATGATGTCAGTCCACATGCACAACAGACTTCTGCTCGTGCAATGGGTTTTTTTCTTTCCTCTTAGCCCCAGGTAAGCCCCAACCCACATAATCACAAGATGCAGCCCCCACACACCATTTGAATGGTAGGGCCCATCATCTTTGCCCTCCTCCTGGACATCCTCAAATATTTTACTGGGGGGGGGGTTGAAGTGACTTCGGCCCTCAGGAGTTGACTTCCCAAAGGGAATTCCCATTGAATCTGCTAATATAACATTGGATATTGCACCATCTCTTTTAAATCTCAAACCAAGTCTGTTTGCATGAGCATGTACACTTAGCAAATGGGACAAGATTCCCTTCCACATGGCCATTTCACACAATTTTTTTTAGGTTTATACACATGATGATATGCACATTAAACATGCAAAATATAGCGTGGCAAACCTGTATCATGTGGATAGATTCATAAAGGAGTGGATGCTAGCTGTGACTTCTAACAACATGAAGAAGAAGAAGAAGAAGAAGAAGAAGAATAGTAGTAGTAGTAGTAGTAGTAGTAGTAGTTTGGATTTGATATCCCGCCTTTCACTCCCTTTAAGGAGTCTCAAAGCAGCTAACATTCTCCTTTCCCTTCCTCCCCCACAACAAACACTCTGTGAGGTGAGTGGGGCTGAGAGACTTCAAAGAAGTATGACTGGCCCAAGGTCACCCAGCAGCTGCATGTGGAGGAGCGGAGACGCGAACCCACGGAGACGCGAACCCGATTACGAGACTACTGCTCTTAACCACTACACCACACTGGTGTATACAGTGATACCTTGGTTTACAAACTTAATCCGTTCCGGAAGTTCGTTCTTAAACCGAAGCTTTCTTAAACCAAGGTGTGCTTTCCAATAGCAGCAGGGAACTCAATTTATAAATGGAACACACTCAACAGGAAGCGAAACATGTTCTTATTCCAAGTCAAAGTTCACAAACCAAAACACCTATTTCCGGGTTTGCAGCGTTCTTAATCCAAGTTGTTCATAAACTAAGCTGTTCTTAAACCAAGGTACCTCTGTACATGGAATGAACATGAGCTTGCTGTCACCTATGCTAAAGAGCCCACAGTCTGATTCTTTGCTTAGCACTCCTTCTCTGGGATGCATAGGATCAGACTTAAGGGTGCCTGTGCAGCACAATTGCTGGCATTACCATCCACAACTACAGAACTGACATTTCCTCCAGTCCCTACCTGCACCATAACTGTTTTTACTGGTAACAGGTGTTGGGTTTTTTAAAGCGATTGCAGCAGCGTACTCCTTTTTTTAAGGAATCACATGTGTTGAGATCAGTGAGGCTTTATGCATACATTACATTATGTGCAGGACTGCAGTTGGTTTCTGTTACTTTTTTATTAGGGAAACACGTTAGATATTGGTTTATTAGCTGAAATGTGGAATTGAATTTCTGAGTTTTAATGGTTTATTTTGCTGCAGTGTTTGTTTTCTTTTAAATTGTTCAAACTAGTTTTGTATGATGGTGTTGATGGGTTGTGAAATGTTTTACACTCCTATTTTAAATTATTTTGATTGGCATTAGATTTTGTAGCTTTATGTTTTCATTGTATGCAAGTTGCCTTGGGGATAGGTTTTTGGTTTTTACTCCAAAAGCCTGCATGGAAACATAAGTAAATATATATTTTAAAACCTGTTCTTCACCGCTCTTCTTGAACACCCTGCACAAACCTAAAGGCACATAGTAACTTGAGAATTAAACACCTGCTAAACAAACAGTGTAGCATGTGCTCAATTTCTGAATAAAAACTTCAGTGGCTCACCTTAGATTTCCATGAATAGGTTATGCTTGTTCAGGTTCATTGGAATGACTTTCAAAGAATACCTTTTCCATTCTTTACCAATTCACGCAGGAAGAAGACTCAAGGCTACTGTAGCACTCCACAGAATTTACTTTTCCCTCATACGGTTTATATGAAAAGCAATTATGTTTACTTGGCCCTCTGCTCTTTTTACCCTACATTGGCTTTGCCCTCTATTACTTCAGGACAAAGGAGCTTTTGTCTGGCTGAATTTATTTAGCAACTGTAACTGTTCAAGTATGTTCTGACTGCCAAGAGAATACAAGGCCATTGATACCAGGAGAAAGCATTTCTCTTTTCAAGCAAGTACCTAAGGCTGTTAAGTACTTTTATAGCAGCTGCATCTGTATTTTATCTTATTTTACCAGTTAGGGAGGGGCTTATTTGATGATTATTTAACAATCATGGCCAAACCTGTGAACAATATTAACTTCCTCATCACCATAAAAGGGATGAAGGGGATACCAGGACATTTTTCTGCTTACCATTTTGCTCTCACAAAAAAGACTGTCTCCTTCTTCTTCTTGAGTTAACACTTCTTAAGCTTGGTTGTGTTGCAGGCCAGTGCTCTGGTTTGCTAATTTTTTGCAGATTACATTGTGGCTTCCCAGTGAGAAACTGCTTCAAACATACGCATGGACTCTAAAGAGTAGCATCTGGACTAACACTGCTGTTTTCAGGATTTGAAAATAATCTGGTGGAAATGTGTACCTTTTTAAGCACGATTAAACGTTTAATGAAGTGTTCCTGGTCACTGCTAGGTCAACTTCAATTAATGTGCAGCTGAATGCATTGTAGATTTGTGAGGGGTAAACTACAGTTCCCAGGATTCAGCGGGGAGCCACGTGCTTTAAACATATGATCAGGGTGTGCTTCTGTATGATCTCTAATACTATGGTCACACCCACACCATACATTTTAAGCACATTTCTGGAGGGGCTTGTTTAGCCTGATTGGAAACTTCTGACCCATAGAGCTACCTTTGGACGTGATGGCACTGCCTGTTGCCTCCTGCCCTTGCCTCCTGCCCTTTGGGTTCTGTTGGGAAATAGCCCCCCTCTCCCCATTTACTTGGGGCAGTTGTTGAAGGAGGATTTGCATTGCAGGATCCTGGTCTGAGTCAGGGGTGGGGAGAGAAGGAAGGAGGGAAAGGATTGGGGGCAGGGCCTGATTTAGGTATGACGAGGCCCTAAACTACTGAAGGTAATGGGGCTCTTTATATGTCCACCTGTCCTTCTCAACAACCAATTGTTGCTCTTTTTTCTCTTGGATATATGCTATATGGTAATTTATGGACCTAATAGGTATCTAAAGCCAATTGCACATGTTGCCATGCAACCAGTCCATGCAGAATGTAGGCACCCTATATATAGAAATAAGCAAACCAGTGATATTTTAGGGAGCAGGCTAGCAGGCGGGGCCCATAGCTTACATTGTAGGAGCCTATACAACACAAACCACTGTTGCTGTATGCAGGTTTTATTGTTTTTTATCTTATATTTTGGAAATGTACATCCAGTTTTTTCCCCTTTACATTTTTTGCCCCCCCCCCTGTCCCACCACTCACTGTCTGTCACGCACAGATAATGTCCAGGTGAGGTGGGTGGAATCACCCTTTCATATGTACTTTTCACTTGTTACACGGTTTTTTAAAAGCATATATGCTTTATGCCAGTCAAAAGCTTGAATAGCAGTTTTTAAATTGATCCACTGCAAACTGCAACTACCTAGAAAACAGCAGGGAACCAGCAACAAACCCCGATTCCGAACTTAGCCACACAGGACAGCCGGCTCCGATGGCGCAACTTCAAGGGAAAGTTGGAAAGCGCTGCGAGAAAGTCCAACTTTCCCGCCATCCTTCTTTGCCTTCCGTTAACTTCTACCTGTTGCGCCGCTTTTCCAACCAAGCCCCACTGGATCCGGCCATGCTCTCTCCTGCGTGCTCCGTCGACGAGCGAGGAAAAGGAGGACCGAGGGACCCGCAGAGCCTCGGGGTGGCCGCCAAGAGCTGCAGCGAGGCTCGCGTCCCTCGCCCGGTGGCCGGGAGGCGGCGGCTCTGAGGCGCCCTCCGCTTCTCGGCTGGGGCAGGCGGAGAGGGGCGGAACTACCGCCAGCCAGAGCCCAAACTTTCCCCGGCATGTGTCCTTGGGCGAGGCACGCGCCCAGCGGCAGGAGCGCGGAGAGGAGGAGAGCCGCGCGCTCGCCCGGGACCCTGGCGGCAGCATGAGCCCGTGGCGCTGCGCAGCGGCCCAGGAGAGGCGGCCGGGGAAGGGCTGGGCGCTGCGCCTCTGCCTGCTCTCCGCCACCCTCCTCCTCTGCCTGCTGCAGCTGGGGCTCCGGCGCTCCTGGGACGCCGCCCAGCCCGCCAAGGAGGCGCGCAAGCCGCCTCTCCCGCCGCCGGGAGCTCGCAGAGCTGAGAAGACGAGCGAGGCGACCAGCAGGCGGCAGGTGACCTACGTGAGGAGCGGCCGCCGCAAGGGCCCAGCCGAGCCCACCTGTTGCCTCCAGGGGGCGCCCCCGAGCGACGCCCGCAAGAAGGTAAGAATGGCCGCCTCCGTGCGGTCGGTGGTTCACCCTTCAGTTGGGAGCTGCTGCTGCTGCTGCTTGAGACGTGGCTCGGTTCAGGCCTGGTGGGTGTGAGGAGGTAATCGTATGGAGGAGAATCCCAGAATCATAGAAGGGATCCGGTGGGTCATCTAGTCCAACCCCTTGCAATGCGGTGCATTGAGGCCCTTTGGTTGCCCAGGACATGATGTTAAATTATGAGGTGGCCTTGGGTTGTCTGCTAGTTCTGCTGAGAGTCGCAAAAGTGATGGTTTCTTTTCTTTCTCTCTTGGCTGTTTATGTATCGTACATTTAAAGCACATCCAACCTCCAAGAATTGTAGGCGCTGTGGTTTGCCCAGCAGAACTACGATTCCCAGCACTATTAAACTGCTCTTCCCAAGATTATTGGGGGGTGGTGTGGTGTGTGAGCTTTATTCAGGTGGTCTGTGGCATGTTTTTGATTTGTGGTTGAATATGGGATTTTTGTTTTTATGCTTTTTTATATTGTATTTTGTTTTATTACAGTTTTAATTCTGTGTAATTCAGATTGTAGTACAATAAAATACAATACATGTATGAAATAAATCAGTGGTGAGGCATGCACTGAGATTGAGCTGGTAAAACTGCCACCAAACTGTAAAGTGAGGGGCCCTGTGCAGCTGTCAAATCTGAAAAGGTGACCTTGGAAATATTCTACAGAAGTCTGGAGCATCCACAGGATGTGTATTCTGGAATAAAAGGCATCCCTTGACAATGAATATCGTAAGGCAACCATAAGTCATGAGTGCTAGACTGGTACATTTATTTAATCTCAGCCTAGCAAATCTATTTCCATTATGGCAGGTAGCCCGATATGCTGGTAAAATTGCCTTCAAAAATAAGATTAAGGTTGATTTGGGAATTTGAAGTTGTTCGTAAACTTGGGGCCCAGACAGGGTTTGAAGCAGTTGAGCCAAAGAGATCATGAGAAGTAAATTATTTTTTATGATGAGGGACTCAAAATGCTGTTCTCATCTGGAACAATAACAACCTGAAGCAATAGAAGCTCTGTAATGAGGACAGAGTTCAAATGTGATCAAAGAATGTCGGGCTTTGAGACTCCTCAGTAAGATTGCAGTCTGAAGCAACCTAAACTTTGAAGTAAACCCACTTGCAATCAGTGGGATTTGAGTAAACATGATTTAAGGTCAGGCTGTTCAGATATCAACTGGTGTCTCAGATCTAAATAGCCATGTACTTCAGGGAAATGTCATTTTCAGATCTGCATTATGTCCGGTCCTCTCTATATGAGTGCCCTTCATCAATTAGAAATAAATCTTGGTGGCAGTAATTTCCCTCTTTAAAGTGTATCAGATGTCCCCAGATGTACAGTACTTCAAAGAAGAAAAGCTGTTGCCTGTCCTTCGTTGCAGATACCTTATTGTAACTCATTTCCTACATTTTATCTGGATAATGTGTGTGTGTGTGTGTGTATACGTACGTACGTATATATGTGAATGGTAAGCTGCATTGTGTTAAGGCAGGACAAATATTTTATGAATAATTCAGCGGTTCTTTCTCTCTCTGCCTCTGCTTTTCTGCTTTTTACTTACATAATAATAATAATATTATAATTTATTATTTATACCCCGCCCATCTGGCTGAGTTTCCCCAGCCACTCTGGGCGGCTCCCAATCAAGTATTAAAAACAATACAGCGTTAAATATTAAAAACTTCCCTGAACAGGGCTTCCTTCAGATGTCTTTTAAAGATAGGATAGCTAATTATTTCTTTCACATCTGAAGGGAGGGTGTTCCACAGGGTGGGCGCCACTACCAAGAAGGCCCTCTGTCTGGTTCCCTGTAACCTTACTTCTCGCAATGAGGGAACTGCCAGAAGGCCCTCAGCGCTGGATCTCAGTGTCCGGGCTGAACGATGGGGGTGGAGACGCTCCTTCAGGTATACAGGACTGAGGCCGTTTAGGGCTTTAAAGGTCAGCACCAACACTTTGAATTGTGCTCGGAAACGTACTGGGAGCCAATGCAGATCTCTCAGAACCGGTGTTATGTGGTTCCGGCGGCCACTCCCAGTCACCAGTCTAGCTGCTGCATTCTGGATTAATTGCAGTTTCCGGGTCACCTTCAAAAGGTAGCCCCACGTAGAGCGCGTTGCAGTAGTCCAAGCGGGAGATAACTAGAGCGTGCACCACTCTGGTGAGACAGTCCGCGGGGAAGTAGGGTCTTAGCCTGCGTACCAGGTGGAGCTGGTAGCCAGCTGCCCTGGACACAGAATTAACCTGTGCCTCCATGGACAGCTGTGAGTCCAAAATGACTCCCAGGCTGCGCATCTGGTCCTTCAGGGGCACAGTTACCCCATTCAGGACCAGGGAATCCCCCACACCCACCCTCCCCCTGTCCCCCAAAAACAGTACTTCTGTCTTGTCAGGATTCAACCTCAATCATTTCAGGGATGTTTTTGTTTGTTTTTAGGAACATAGGATGGGTTAGACCAGTGTTTCTCAAACACTGCTCTGGGATTCACCATTGGACCTTGTACCACTTTCAGGTGGGCCTCAGTGCCACAGCCTGCCCAGTGCCACCCTAGCTATCCTATTTCTAAGTGATTCCCACCATAGCCTTGGATGGCTGCTACAAAAAGCTCCAGTACGCAGACAGTCTTTGTATTTGTGGACAACCTCGGATGGAAGACACCACTGATTATTAGAGCAGCAAGCCAAGTCTAAAATCAAGGAAGTCAGACCCTAAGCCCTTTACCAGGTGTTACTATTATTCTTGGGCCTGTGGTCACATTTGCAAAACAGAAGAACAGTTTGGGCAGTATGCGCATGCTGCAACTCTCCCCCCTCCCCAGCTGTAACCCCACTAAAATCACCCCATGCCTCAATTAGGCTTGGGGAAAAATCATTCTATTACCCTTGGAAGAAGCCATCTTTAGCTAATTTCAGAAGGGGGGGGGTGAGACCCTGTGAGCATCATAGGCGGCTTCTGTGGGCAGCTGTGTGCCCACAGGTACCACGTTGGTGACCCATGCTCTTACAGTGCAATCCTAGACATGTCTATTCAAAGGTGAGCCCCATTGAGTTCAATAGGACTTGCTTCCTTGGATTGCTTTGTAAATGTAAAAGTTATTCTATCCCCACTTCTCCTCCAGCAGTTAAAATGGATTACAGAGAAATTAAAAATACTGATAAGGATCGTACTCACAGATGTTTGAAATGATGTTCTTAATATAATCCTTAAATAACCACAGGGTTTAGATGAATTCTTGGGGGGAAATTTGCTTTGCTTTGCTTTGCTTTATTTTTGCTAAAGACTATCAGGAAATAGCGGTATTCTTCTATGAGTAAACATTGTGATGAAGGTTTTTGGCATGCTCATCAGGGACTTCCTGCTGGGAGCCACAGGTAAAGAGAAAAAAATGCACAGGGGCTATGTTGAAAAGATTTTGAAATATTTCATAAAGTTCTGCCTCTTATCAGATGCAAGGATCTTGATTGCAGGTTATCTCCATAACTGCAAGCAATTATAATTATATTAATCATATGGATTTGTTCTTCTTAGTCTGTGTTAAAATAACACATAGAGAGTTAAATGGCTTCTGTTTTCACCTTCAGGCTGTTTTTATGTAAAGTTATAACTGCTAAGTACATTTATCTGATTTTTAAAAAGCTGAATGTATGGAAAACACCAATAAAAAACAAAAGGATTGTCCTTTGTAGCCCAACCATGTGACAGATCTGGTAAACACCAGAGCCACCAATATAATTCTTCAGTATGTTTGCCAAGAAACCAGATGTTTCTACACTTTCTGGTTTATAAAAAACATATTCTCCCACTTGGCATTCACAGTCCATCACAGCCATCCAAAGAATAACTAGTGGAGAGAAATGATGTGTTATGATTTGCAAAATGAAAGCATGAAGCCCTCTTTATAGCCTGATAGAGTAGCCAAGATAAAATTGTCAAATATGGCTCAAAATACCACAATGGGAAATAAATGTATGATGACAATTTTAAACAGTACCAACAAAAAGCAGGTTTTTTATTTTCATAAATGCAGAGATTTGTCCTTCATGGCTGCTAGCAATTATGAAGCCTACATATTACTCATTGCCTTAACTGCAGCTAAGAAAATAGAATGGAAGTTTACATTTTAATATTTATTTATGCATTCATTAAATGTTTATCCTGTGCCTTTAGCTCATCCATGCTCATTATAAAAGACTAAAAACAGTGCAATCATACATTTTTAAATAAAAAAAATCAACAAAAAATAAGATTAAAATAGCAGGTAAAACATAATAAATACAATGCAACACATAAGCATTTCCTCAGTGGCTTACTTAATAGGTTTTAAAATGAAAGTTTAGGAGAATAAAAAGGTATTTTGCCTGCCACTGGAATGATATCAGTGTATGCAGGTGAGCTTCCCTGGGGAGACATTCCAAGGCTGAGTACCTTGGAATAATTCTTTGGCCACATCTGCTCTATGCATTTAAAGCACTGCTACAGCATTTTAACAGCCATGACTTCCCCTGAAGAATCCTGTAGTTTTAAGAGTTCTTAGACCACTAGTCCACTCAGTTACAATTGTTAGCAATCAATCTTCTTTCCTAAGGAACTCTGGGAACTGTAGCTCTGTGAGGGGAATAGGGGGTTCCTAACAACTCTCAGTGCCCTTAAAAGATCACAGTTCCCAGGATTCTTTGGGGGAAGCCATGATAGTGCTTTAAATGTATGTTGAAGACGTGGCCTATTTCATTCACCATCTGCCTTTCCTCAAAAGGGGGCAGGCCAAGCCCAAGACATTGTGGTCTGAGGGAAAGGGCAATACCGGACACACACACCCCACACACATTCCAACTTCTCTCTGTACTGGCAATGAGATTTTGCTTCAACAGTGGGACAGTGTCCACTACTGCATCTGAGGGCATCCTAGTTTAGAGGGCAAAAGGCTGTGGGAGAATGAATGGGAGGCTCAAGAGGAGCAGCTGGGAAGTCTGCTGCCACTTGGCTTCTACCACCTGAATCAGATGTGTTACTCTGCCTAATGTTAGGGTCGGCCCTGGGGGGGGGGGAGCTTTAGGGACTGGGTGAACTAGTGTGGACAAAGATGAGCTAATATGTAAACAATGTAGGTGTTTAAAGTTAGGTAACCATCAGCACTTCCAATTAAGCTCAGAAATGGACTGGAAGTCAGTGGAACTGGATGAATACAGCAACCAAGTGACTATTTCAAACTATCTCCCATCCTTTAAAATGTATGTGCACCAGACTGCAATAGTCCAACTTGCCCCAAAAGGAAAGGTTTGAGACAGGCTGATAACTGGGACATCTTTCAAGGTCTTCCCCAGCTTCTCCATCCCCTCCTCCTCAATACTTCCACTTGATATATTGCCTCTCCCACTTCCCCTCTTGAGCTGCTGATGGCAAAGCCTCGGAAATGCATCTTTTTTATACCCCCTGTTTTGAGGTTCTAGATTCAGGGAAGATAGTTTCCTGCCAGAATTGGTTCTCTGCCCTTTGTCACAGGGAGTCAAAGAGAAAGTTGGGAACTGACTATTACAGGCACACCATTACAAGGTTTTTTCTTATGTTTCTGGGAAAGAGACATTTCTTAAATGTTTAAAAATTGAAATCTTGCATTCTCTTTGACTTTCATCCAGATTTATTTTCCTTAATAAAGGGAATTTGTAGCCTTTGGCAAAACACACACACACTGAAATCTTTAGGACACTTAACAATAACATTATTATGTTACAATAAAAATGCTATTGCATCATCTTAGAAACTAGGAAATGCCACACTGAAACAGATGGACTGAAGAAATTATATCTGATTGTGCCTGGACTGAAAGCTTCAAAGGAAAAACCAAAACTAATTATAATCATTAGCATTCCTTCCAAGGGCTTATGTATATGATCTGATATACCAGACCTTTCAGAAGTGATTGATTCAGAGTAGTTATTCTGCATCAACATTCCTTGTTTACTCAGGCAGGGAATCTCAAGTGTTGCACATATTCTTATATCTTCGCTCAATATCTTGGATTGCTTTTAGTGTACTACTGACAGAGAATTTTGAACTCCATCTCTTCATATCTGAATTAACCACCCTACTAGGTTTTCAAAATCACAGATGAGATTCAACTGCTTCTCATTTTGTTGTTTTGGTCATCTTTAGTCTCTGATTATTCTCATGCACGTACAAATAAAACCCAGACTTTGGATACGATCCTAATCATGTTTGCTTGGAAGTGAGGATCACGCTGCAAAAATAGCAGATACTGTCAGCACTGTTTTAAGGACTTTTAGCACTTGGAGACATAGCCCTTGACTCCTATGATTAAAATTTCGTAAACATATAGCAACAGCATTCCTGGTTGCTGAAATAATGACATAAAATGCATCCTGAATTGAATACATCAATGTCACATGAGGTGTGCTGCTGCTCTGTTGCTCTCTCAGCTGTGGCAGTGCTGCCACTTGCCAGAACTAGAATGGCTGGGGAAGCACTGGGTTGGCAGACGTGGGTGCAGATGTGCATATACATGCTGTCACTGCCAGCCTGATCCTTCCCCTGCTGTGGCTGCCACCCTGCCCTATCTTGGTCATGGTGATGGTGGCACAGCAGTGGCATCCCACCTCATGCACCATGAATGGATGAGATGTGGGGCATGCTCTGGGAAAAGTTAAACCCACAACTATGGGGCTTAAGTGCAACTAGCTTTCTTAGAATTGATCCTATAGCATTCCTTAGCAATCCTCTGGGTGCAAAGGGCTTATAAGGGAGCTTGTGCTCTCAGCGCAAAGAAAAGGGAACTTTTCACACACATGGATTTTATATAAACTCTTGGTTATCTTCTCCTGTGATCAAACCCATTTCGCCTGGGAGATTAATAGCATTACAGCACTAGGTATTGTGACTTCAAGCCATTGGCATCTGCATGGATAACTAAGGAAGACTTCAGGGAGTTCTTGTTCAAATATTGTCAGTCTGAAAGAGCAGACTGAGAGAGATTATTGTGTTTGCAATAAAAGGATGCCCTTTCATTGACAGTTGTTTTCAACAGCAAATAATCAGGTCCCAGGAGCACCAGCGCAACCTGGTACAAAATCAGGGGGGAGGGGAGTAGAGAAAGAATGAAAGAGAAGATATAGAAGCTCTGGAATTATTTTCGTAGTAACTGTGCAAGGAAAAGCTACTGATCTTTTAATTATATTTTAAAGCCTTTTCATTTGCAGTTAATAGACCAGAAAATACTGATTATAAAATGGTTCCTGGCAGTGATGTCTCTTGCAAGCTTACTAGGTTAATGATCACACAGCAGAACCATGATCCTTGCATGCTTACCTTAGCTTTTAAAAAATTAGTCTTGCTTCATACATTTTTGAGCAGCAGCTGGGGAATCCTATCTTTCAAGGGTGGGGGAAACTCATAGCGTGACATGCTGTAATTATAATCACCTAGCAAAATCTCATCAAATTTGATGAATTGCAGGGTGATGGGCGATGAACAGAGAGCTCTGTCTTCCTTTCTCCCAGTAAGGTTCAAATTCTTTTCATCCCTTCCTGTTCCTCATTCTCTAGCTCTGCCCCGCACATCCCAGCCGCGGTTATTCTGCCCCAGCTCCTATGTCGAGGGAGGTAGACAGTTCTTACCAGCATTCTGGTAAGAGGGTATTGCTTTGTCCTTCATTTCCTGTTAGCACTTTAGTCACAACAGCTAATGAGCAGAATCTGTTGGATCAACTTCCTAGCATTGCTTTTTTTGAGTGGGGGTGGATACTCCAAAATACACAGCTGGGCAATGCCATCTGTCACTAAATAGGGGCAACATTTCTAGTTCTATCGAACTCTTCATCAGGCAAGATACTACACCAAGGTAGGAGATAGTGAGGATAAGGGATGCTGGAGACCTCTGACAGAAACTGGAGAGGAAAATGCTGATGTCCACTTATTTGTCCAGTGTCCAGAATGGAAATCAATCCAGCAATTATGATCAGTTGTTGCTTTCAGTCTTCAGATGATACATAATGGATGACTCCCCTTTCCCCAAGTTCAGTTGTGTTTCCTTTGTATTGTATTGAAGTGAATGGCCTGTGCATTGAAATGAATCATGGGGCATAGCATAATAATACTGTGATTAATAACATCATTAGTTATGTAATTAATTGTGTAAAATCACACTACAGTGGACACTAAGAAAATAATGCAGTTTTTGTCAGAAGCTGAACTGCATCAAAACAGAAGCACTGTACATTATGAACATGGGTCAGAATGGAAATCAACACCTTCTTGCATCCGTAGCAGGGATGTGGGGGGTGGGTGGGTGGGAATTAAAAAGCAAAAAAGTATAAAAATTATTCTGGATGTTATGAGCTTTTAGACTCTGTTCCAAAACTGTACACTTAAAAAAATCTCTGCTCGTTGTTACAGATACCAAATTACACACCATTTCTGAGAACACAAAGGCTGCCCATTACTCAGCTCCATCACACATCACAAGTTGATACATACAGGGCCCTAATTAGGCACAGAGCAGAAACAAAGAGAAACACAGCAATCTGTATTTTAGCAAAGCTGATGATTAATTCAAGTGATGCCAAATTGACTAAAAAGGTATTTTCCAAGGCACCTAAAAATGTAGCTATGTTGGTGTATAAGAAAAAACAACAACCTGCAAAATCTACAGCTGAGCAATGTAACAGAAGGGGGGCGGGCTGGGAGAGCTTGCTTCTGCACTTCCTTGCACAATTTCCTTGTGAGTAGGTCAGCCATGCCCTGAAACTATATGGTAATTGCTGCCACTTTTCTTCAACACTTACAGCCTCCAGACAGGAGGGAGTTCTAGAGTGCTTAAGGAAATACTAAAACCCGGGACTATGAAGTAGCATTTAGTTTCTATGACCCTCTCCAGGGTGCAAGATCTGTCTTACTTTACAAGGAGCTATAGGGCTAGTATCCAGCTGCATTTCCCTCTTGCAGATACAGTGCGACCAGCTCTTCTCTCCATTGAAATCCCATTATTTCACCCCAGGAACATAGGTGCAGTGGCTAGACGTGTGAGAGATTACCTGAATCCTGGAGTTTGGCTGAAATGCACTTCAGACCCCAGCAGCTAAATGCTATGAAGTTTAATTAAGAATAATAAAAATGGATAGAGCAGGCTATTGGAAAATAAAGGGACCCCTTAGCTAAAATTTATGCTGACCTAGCTACATATAGGCTTCTGGTTTCCTCATGAGTTACACAGTGTAGGTGGTCTGCTGCAGGGTTTTCTGATTGGGAACTAATCTTGATTGAAAAATTGCATATATGTGTAATATATTATTGGAAAAACATATGTGAATGCATATAAATACTGAATAGTATAATGGCTATTAAATGCATGCGGAGACACACCCATGTATTTATAAAATATAACCTGCAGTCTTCCTAGTGGGCTGAAACATAAAGCAGATAATAAATGGAGTGATTGCAATTTGTTAGAATGTAAGTAGTTTATCATTTCTAGAAAACATATCCATGTTCCTTTAGCATCTTTGTAACTTATTGATGCAGCTTGAAGTTATTTATGCTAGTCAGCCTTCTTTTGAGAGAATAAAGTAAAGGCGACATGCTGGCCTTCTTAAAGAGCCAGATAATTTATTAGAGTAATAGAATTCTGTATACAAATATGCTGAAGGCCATGCATACCAGTGGAATGAAAGCTATAATTTGGAATCTACTGTTGTGGTAATAACTCAGCAGCATTTAGAGCAGAGGCAGTTGAGCTGTTTCCAGCCTCATTTACAGGAGCTAGCAGCAAACTTAGTTGAACAAGTGGGACCTGCAACAAAGTCTTGCCATTTTGGAGTACTCCTATAGCCAACCACACCCTCTTCCAGGCCACTCCATTCTATTCCATTCTGGTTTTATATTCCCCCCCCCCCCAGTCATTCAGCATTCTGTGGTCACTAAGACGTTAAGTAGCTCAGTCGGTAGAGCATGAGACTCCTAATCTCAGGGTTGTGGGTTTGAGCCCCACATTAAGGGGTTGGACTCGATGACCCATGATTCCTTCCAACTCTACGATTCTAAGACTCTAAGCATGGGGTCATCCTGTCCTCTGGAAAAATCCTAACTTCTGGTTGGAGAGCAGTGGAGCTGACCAGAGCAGTGGGGGAAACCATTGCAGTATTTTTTTTATTTTTTTGCTGGGCTGGCAACAAGTGGGTACAAGAAAGAAATAATAATAATAATAATAATAAATTTTATTTATATCCCGCCCTCCCCAGCCGAAGCCGGGCTCAGAGTGGCTAACAGCAGTAAAATGATAAAACATTATAAAATCATTTCATTATAAAATTAATTAATTAATTAATCCAGATCTGACTCCTCCCTAACTGTTAAACCAGTTTGGGATCCATTGGACCCTTGGGTGGTCCATTTGTTCTGCCTCTCTCTCCTCATCTTTCCCTGTTTGAGGACATTACATTGGATACTGCTGGCACTGGCAGCAGCCTACAGTGTTGGTGGGTGCAGCAAAGCCCCCTGCAGTGTTGGATCCTCTGCCACGTCAGTGCAGGTTAGGATTGCTCTGCCCATTGGCCTTTGGTCTGATCCAACAGGATCGTCTTATGTTATAAGTAACTACTGGAAATGTTAATTTACTGATCTTTTATATCCTGGTAATCCTACACCTGAAAATAGTTAATATTGCTTGAAGATACATCCATTAATACTCAGGTGGTACGAGAGGTATTTGCATGCAACAATAATGTATAATAATAATAAAAAGCCCTTGTTGCTTAAAGGCTTAAGGTTGTTTGAAAAAAAAGATTAGGGGAATTCGTTCTGCTCAGCAGATTTTCGCTTGTAAAAGACTACAGGGTATTTTTTTATTTTTTTTGCTTTAGGCATAGTAATGCTATTTAGTGCTTTTAATGAACATTTTTAAATGAAGGTGTGGTTCTTTTAAAGTAGTCAGAAGCAAGTGAAGCACAGTGGATCTTGTTTCAGACTTATTAGCCAACACGTAGCTAGTTCTTCTTAAAAAACAAAAAACAAAACCTGCAGTTGCACTGCTATGCTCACTTTCTTGAGAGTAACCTTCATTTAACCTGTTGTGATTTAAAACCAAATCTGTATAGAACTGGACCAAGAGGATGGGGGTGGGCATAGTTCAGTGGTAGAATACATTGTGTTATAAGTTTGGGGGTTGGGTGGGAAGAAGTAGGCTGTATGTTAGAACCATCTAAGCCCTGGATCCAGCAAGTGTTAAAATATAAGGCAGGATAGCTTCCTGAGTTGAGGGAATATCCTAGGTTATTAAGGCAACAAAGGAACTGGCTTGGCACCAGACGTCAAGTGGGTGGGCCTCCCTCCCTCAGCTCATGGTTAGTTAGAGGGATGAAGAGTTTAGAATTGCAGTGATGGGAGCCAGAAGTGAAGCAGCAAGTTGGAGAGAGAGTGAGAGTAACGTTTGAAAGCAATATTTGATTTCAGTTTGGGTTATGGGAGAAACAAGATCCTTTTGGGGTGCTGTGAACCGTTCCATGATATGCTCAGGTTGTAAAAGGTAAAGGTAAAGGTACCCCTGCCCGTACGGGCCAGTCTTGACAGACTCTGGGGTTGTGCGCCCATCTCACTTAAGAGGCCAGGGGCCAGCGCTGTCTGGAGACACTTCCGGGTCACGTGGCCAGCGTGACATCGCTGCTCTGGCGAGCCAGAGTCGCACACGGAAACGCCGTTTACCTTCCCGCTGGTAAGCGGTCCCTATTTATCTACTTGCACCCGGAGGTGCTTTCGAACTGCTAGGTTGGCAGGCGCTGGGACCGAGCAGCGGGAGCGCACCCCGCCGCAGGGATTCGAACCGCCGACCTTTCGATCGGCAAGTCCTAGGCGCTGAGGCTTTAACCCACAGCGTCACCTGCGTCCCTATGCTCAGGTTGTACATATGTGTAAATAAACCATATATCATAAAGACACCACAGTCTCCACTGTGCATCATTCCCAAAGGAAACATGGACCTTGGGTGAGCGCCTGGAACCCCTGGAATCTCACACTGCTCAAATATTGGGGTGGCATGCAACAATACTTTGCCTGCAAAAGGTCCCAGGTTCAATATTTGGTGTCTGCCATTAGGCTGCAAAAGACCTGCCTGAAACGCTGGAGAGTCACTGCCAATCAGAGTTGACAATATTGAGCTAGATGGACCAAAAGTCTGACTTGGTATAAGGTAATTTCCTGTGTTCCTGTGATGCTCCTTTTTGCTGTACTGTATGTATTACAGGACATTTCTTTTTAACTAGACAGATTCTAATTGCTCCCTCTAATAGTGCACTCAGTCAAGGCCCTGTCAATCTGGAAGTAAAATGTGGGCACCTTAAAGAAGGGTGCTGGTTTTCAAGCATTTTGGTGACCCCCACCCCACCCCACCGGGGAAATAGAGATGTAATTTTGTAAAGGAAAAGGAATGATACCCTCCCAACAGCCCACGAGTATGCCCTGTGTTTTCCAGGGATGTCTGATGAAAAAGCAAAACAGAAAAGATGGAAGATGTAGGTGAAAGAATTAGCTGCCTTGAGCTCCATATAGTTCATAGTATGCTGAAGAAGGGTGTGACTTGCTCTGTGGAACTCTGGAACTAAACGCTTAAAAGGGTGGGGAGATACTGCAACATTTTGCTGCAAGCCCTGCTTGTGATTTCAGATTTTAAATTACATTTAACCTTTTTCTTGCAAATGCTATTTCTCTGTCAAATTCAAAACCCGTTTGTTTTATACCTGTGTATAATGAGAATAGGGACGCGGGTGGCGCTGTGGGTAAAAGCCTCAGCGCCTAGGGCTTGCCGATCGAAAGGTCGGTGGTTCGAATCCCCGCGGTGGGGTGTGCTCCCGTCGTTCGGTCCCAGCGCCTGCCAACCTAGCAGTTCGAAAGCACCCCCGGGTGCAAGTAGATAAATAGGGACCGCTTACCAGCGGGAAGGTAAACGGCGTTTCCGTGTGCGGCTCTGGCTCGCCAGAGCAGCGATGTCACGCTGGCCACGTGACCCGGAAGTGTCTCCGGACAGCGCTGGCCCCCGGCCTCTTGAGTGAGATGAGCGCACAACCCTAGAGTCTGGCAAGACTGGCCCGTATGGGCAGGGGTACCTTTACCTTTACCTTATAATGAGAATAAAAATACACCCCAACATACAACCAGCCCTTTAGAATATGCATGACTTTTTTTTTTAATTAACTGGATTTCTGTGTTCAGAGACCAGATGTTCATTGTCAGCTGGATCCACTCAAAAGGGTCTTTAATTTCAGAGCCTAGAGGAGATTTCCAAATTTCCAATTTCTACCTTTCCAGTACCCTGGTGGGCCTCCAGATTTTAAAAGCTGTGGTTATGCTTTCAAGCACTTGAAACTAAGAGTATATTTCTAAGTATGGTGTATAAATAATAAGCCATTAGTGGTAGTGCTCTCCAGAGTCCTGAAAGCCTCCAAAGTAAAACTAAAAATCTGGCAATCGACTGGAAGACCTGCTTTTGGGGGTTAGAGATCACAATCTCCCAAGCACTTGATTTTACTGATTAATAATTAAAAGCATCTGGTTCATTTGGATGTGCATCCCATTTCGAGCTTATCGTCTGGGAAATGGCCTGTTTGAAGTCAAGCACCACTTACTCCTTACAGACCAATGTTTGTCTAGGGTTAGACAGACTTAAAGTTGGCTAGTTTAGCTTGCTTAGTGATCTGGATTTATTGGAATGCTCTGCTGTAGGTGAGAGTATAATAGTATAGCTGACCTGTCAACAGTGATGGGCAAGGATGGTTTTGGCAACTTGGACATTAAATGGAAAAGGAGTTGCTAAGTTTCAATCAGGCTATCTCTTTAAGAGCCCCATGGCAAGAAGAGAGGAGGCAGCCATAGTTTCTTCCACTTCACTTGACCATTCCATTCCATTGCTCTCACCCCTTTGCATGCAGCTCGTGTGAGTGAGCAGCACCAAATCCAAAATCAGCTGATGTGTGGAAGTGTCTGTGGCCAAGAAAAGCCCTGGCTGCATCCACTCTTGCTGCTGAAGAGTTGTTAGAGAGAGAGAGAGGTGTGCTCTCCTATTTGCATTTTGATCCTTCTCTGTCCTGCATTGCAGATATTACTGGTCCTTCCCCTTGCTGCTTTCCTCCTGTGAGCATGAGAAACTTCAAAGAACATGTGCAAAAACGTAGAATCATAGTTGGAAGGGATCCTGAGGGTCATTCTAATCCAACCCCCTGCATTGCAGGAATCCTGCTCACAGCTGTCCCGAGGTGGGCTTAAAACACTAACTTTCTGGTTAACAGGCAGACACACTGACCCATTGCTCCACAGAGGCATGCAACATGTTATATTGCAATATAACATGGCTGTATAAATGTTAAAACTGCATCTAAGCCACAGGTTTAGAATTTGCATTCTAAACCAACAATTCAGCCAGTCTTGTATATGAAACTTTCTCCTAGGGAGGGAATTATCTTTGTAGCCCTTTGGCAGCTACTGGCCCACTCCCAGCATTCTGGTCAGTAACGTCATTACTATAGCTAAATCTGGAGAGTGAGTTTTCGAGCCCCAGGATTCCCTAAAGTCCCTTGGTAGGCTGGATTGTGGCAAGCTATGGTCACCAGCATTAAGCCAAGGCCTCCCGATGGTCTCCTGGCAGCAGTCATTCCAGCAGACTGCAGCAATGGGACAGATGGGAAGCAAGGTCCACAGTTGCGCCTTTCCCTGAACAGTTTTCATTTGAACTGGTCTTTGGAAGAGCTTTATAACTTTAAGAACTGGTGCCTGAGTTTGCTTGTTTTCCTTCTCCCTCCTCTTTTTCCTTTGCGATGTGCCCTTTAGGTTGTAAGCCCGGGGGGTAATGACAGTCTTGTTTATAACTGATATTATATAAGCTACCCTGGGAGCTTTTTTGGTTGAGGAGTTTGGTAAAAATAGTTTAACGAAATCACAGGGGTTCGTGCTGCACATTTCCCATCCTCTGTTGTGCTGATAGACGTTTTGATGCTTCAACATGTACAGTCCCAGGTATCTAGGCAACAGCCCCACCTCAGACCATGGTGTTTCTGACTTGATCCCTGGAGTCCCTGACACTTTCCTCTAAATTTAGATTTAGAGGCTAAGCTCCTTGGGGCAGGGACCTATCTTTTTACCTCTGTAAAGCATCCTGTATATTGACAACGAAATAAATGATTGATTAAGTAATATTTGACTGTTTCCTCTGGCCCATCATTTATTTAAAAAATCATTTATTGCTCTTACAGTTGTTAATATTCCCTCTCTCAAAGGCTCAGGGTGGATAATAACTCTTAGTGCATTTCATAATGAAACACTGGTGTACAATATATTAAAATAATAAAAAAGAGCCTGCACTTAAAAGACCTTTCCCTCTACTAATCCCCTACCACTAGATTATTGTCTGAATAAAAAAGACATTGCATTACTTCCTGGGGATTTCGACTCAGATAATTTGTGCACTTGTCATTATTATGCTTTTTAATATTGTGCTTCCGAATTAATTGCTTTTAATTATTAAAAACTTAAGCTCACATGAGAAATGCGGTAAAAGTGGAGCAAGACACTTTTGCTCAATTCAGGGGAGATGATCTGCACAGGGCAGGCCTTGTTGGATCAGGAACCATACGCAACAATCTGAGGCTCATGATCTGTACATTCAAATGCACAGTGTTCCGTGCATCCAATTACGGATGTTGTCTTTCTGCCCAGCATTGCTTTCAATGATGCACATTTGAATGTGCATCGGGTGGGATTTCCAGAACGTACAAAGACTGGTAACATGGGCATTCCAAAGTGAAACTTATCTTTACTAAGGCACAGCAATCTTAGGAGTGCCCCTCATTTTTATCGGTTTTTTACAGCTCTGAAGTGTGCTTAGCTTTTGACATTTGGCCTGGGAAGACTTGACGTCTCCCCTCCTGGCTTCTCTTAGCACACAAGCTAGTTTACAAATGCGGCTGCTATTGAGCTCTCAGTGGATAGCTGCACTGGGTAGCTAATTTTTGGCACAAGGCCTTTGTGGGTCACTTTCAAGTTTTGAGATAAAACGCTCTATTATTGTAGGGCTGTGGGATGGATTCCACATGTGGTCAGACTGCTAAACGGCATGAAATCGAATACTGATGGAGAGTGAGAGCATTATTTAATGAACTGATACAAAGAAGGCATTGTACACGTACACAATGCTGATGCTGTCAAGGAAAGCCTTAAAGAGGCTCTCTCAGGGAAATGCCTTTGAAGTCTAAAAATAGAGGGGGGAACCTACTACTGACTCTTTGCAAGCCCTTCCTCCTCCAAGCTTTCCACTTAACTGGGTGGGAGTTTGACTCTCGGGCAATTACCTGCTGCTTCAGAGGAAGCCATCTCTGCTTCCAGCAAACACCCTGTGACATTCAGCCAACAAACTCTCAACCTTTTAGGAGAAGACTTTGTAGCTATAACTATGTTTCTCTCCAGTAATGCTGCATTACAAATTATTTAAACTTCAGTTCTAGACATGTACATGTTCAGTAAGGCAATCTGTATTTCAGTGGCCGACTGTGTACAGATTAGCAGCCTAAAACGTGGTGAAATAGTTTCCCCCTGCTGTGTTTCAAATTGCATGTGCACATTGCTGTACACACCAGGGGGGGGTGTCTTCACTTGATATGCATTGCCCCTTTGGTTTCCTCATGCCTGCAGGACCCCCCCCCCCCTCTCCCGTTCCTGTTCACAAAGCTGTCATCTTTTGTCTCAAGCGTAGCACATCTCGACTTGACTGCAAAGTGATTGTGGCTTATATGTTCAAATCAGATGAAAGCTGGTTTGATAGGAAATGCATCAAACAACACTGTTTCCCAAGGAACTGCAGGTTCAGTATGAATCGTGGCTGACCTCATGTGAACACAACTTCAAACACCAGCAGCAGGAGAGCACTGGAGCCAAGAGTACACAGGAATGTGTGCATAGCCGCAGAGCTCTTTTAAAATTGCCATCACTTTACCTACAGAGGCTGCAGAGTAGCTATAAGAATGCCACCTTTTGAGTAGCTAAGCACAAATTGTTGGTGCAGCCAGTATAAATGTAAAACAATCACTGGTGTTTGCAGTGTGGAGTGAGGCAGTTCAGTTGCAGAAATGTGGTGGGCTTCTTTGCAAAATTAGTTTTCCTCCCTCAGCAATTCATTAGCTTGCTTCAGTCACAGATGTTAGTAGAGCAAATCATGAACATGGGGAAAATAGCCTCTAGGGTCTGTTTCCTATCCTTTTTACTGCAGGTAAATTATTTGCATTGCATTATCAATGAATTTACATTCAAGATACAATATGTATTAAGAATTAATAGTTCTCAATCTCAAGCCACAAGAGACTTATCACTGGCTGTGTACACACGCGGCAGCTTAAAATGGATTCGATGCGTCTCATTTGTGCATGTTTTTGGCATAGTCAAGATGATCTTCTCATCTTAAGTGGCAGACTGCAATTCCCACCCCCGTGCTTTAGTTCAGATCTTCTCAATTTGTGGATAATGCGGAAGGGGGGGGGGGAGAATCCCAACCTAAACGTGCATGCTACCTGACTGTGGACATTCTAAAGTGTATTGTTTTAGTGGATTTTTTTTAAATTAAAAATTAATTTCTATACCACTCTTCATCCAAGGCTCACGGAGCAGTTTGCAATATAAAAACAAACATAACATAGTAACAAATAAAGCATGTAAAACGTGTAAATCATGGCTTCATTTGTCACCTGCACCCAACAAGCACCCCCTTCCCCTAGTTTAAAAGGCCATTGATTGTTTCATTAGCCAAAGGCCTGGGAGAAGAGGAATATTTTGCCTTGCGCCACATATGTGGTGATGTTTTGCTGGTTGCAACGACCATCTAGTAACACACTTTCTACTTCTGTTGACGATGTGCTCCGTGGGTTGCTGGTGGGATTGGTCAGCGCACATGTGCTGTTGTTTTGAAAAGCTGTTTTTGTGCAAGTTTGGTACAGTGGTACCCCTGATTACAAACACCTCAGGTTACAAACACTTAGGGTTACAGACTCCGCTAACCCGGAAGTAGTACCTCGGGTTAAGAACTTTACCTCACTCAGGCTGAGAACAGAAATCACATGGTGGCAGCGGGAGGCCCCATTAGCTAAATTGGTACCTCAGGTTAGGAACGGACTTCCAGAACGAATTAAGTTCATAACCAGAGGTACCACTGTATATCATAAAGCTTGTATCTCAGAAATAATGGGAAAGAATGACTGCCTTCACAGGTAAACGAATACCTGTGTGTTTGCCCACAATGGACTTCAAGTTTCCAGAATTCAGGAAGGGTAGGGAAATATAAATTGAGGAGGAGGAAGTGACAATGCACCCCATCAGGCACAGCCCACTAGGATGGCTGAGAAACATTGAGATAGAGTTCAGTTGAAAGCTCTCATGTGTGGACAAATATGTACAAAAGCGCATGGGGGGGAATGGAACTGTGTGATCCATGTACACACATTAAACATGTGTACATAACAGTTTGAGCCACTCATACTCAAATAGTCAAATTTGGTTTCCTGAATCTGGAAGATAAATGCTGGAGATCCAACTGGGTTAAAGGAAGTGTGGAGGAAAGATCTGAATATATGGATTGAACAGACATCCTGGAATGGCTTATGTAGTAGGAAAAATAGCAATTTTCTCAGTAAATCAAATGTTAGAGACGTTTTGTGTTTCCATGACTCACATATTTATTGCTAGTCCTTGACTTGTGATGGTTATGCTAATCTTGGCTGTAATGCTGAAGAGCAATTAGAGAATTAATTAGCTGGATTTCTGTTTTTCACACTTATAAAATGGGCATGTAAGGATAAAGATTGTGTCTTTCTTTTTGTCCATCTGCCTTGTAAGCAGAAGACATGTTGGCACACACAGGGAAGTGGATATGTTTTGGATTGTAGTTGCTGGCTGACATTGAGCAGTGCTGCCAGCAAATAAAATGACTCCAAGTGGGGGACACAATCAGTCAGATTTAGCAACATACGACCATGGAATATTGGCTGAGCAATTCACTTGAAAAAAAAATTGAGGCACAGAAAGAAACCAAAGAAAATATATCATTCTGGCACACATTGCCCATTGAAGTAATGTGAAAATGGTCTTTTAAAACAAGCAGACACTCCCCCCCCCCCCCCAGCAGGTGCTAAATATTTCTCTCTGGTCATGGAATATTGCTGGTTCTTAATGTTTTCGTTTCTTTTCTTCACATACAAACACCTCTTCTTAAGCATTTGGTTCTGACCTGAGGCAAACCCATGGCTCCCCAGGTGGTAGAACATCTGCTTTGCATACAGAAGGTCCCATGCATAATCCTCAGCATTTCCAGATAGGACTGGGAAAAGATTCCCTGCCTGAAACACAGGAAAACCAGTGCCACTGCAGAGATCAGGCTGAAAGATCTCTAACCCTGAGAGCTGTCCTTGTGGCACATGGATAAGGTGAGCTAGGCTCTGCTACCAGCCATTGTCTCTGGTCCAAGACCTCTGGTGCCTTGCAGCATGGGTAGGGCTGGTGTAGATGTCATTTCCTTCACAATGATGTTATTTCCATGTGGTCCATTCACTGCCACTGACATCTAGATTAGCTTGCTACATACGGTAGATCAGAGAATTTAGACTATAGCAACCTGAGAGCAACTGGTGTGAGAATTACCTACATGACACAGATGATCTATGTGGTGAGTGGTGCTTCATATTATAGCATGTAGGGTGCTGTTCGTGGGAGTCTCCCTGTGGGGCAAACTGACCAAGATCCAAAGTTCTCTGGAACTAGTTCCATGGGCTCAAGGGGGAGGGTAAGATTTGTTTGTAAATAGCATTCCCCATGCCAAAATGCAAGCTGCTTTCCAAACTGAGTGGACTTTCAAAATACAGTTTTTGCAATATGACATGTGGGTCAGGCAATCCAGAGGTGGGGGAATCCAAAAAACACAAATATTGGGATAGCACAAGTCTCTTGTGTGAGCCCAAGCATAGGAATATAAGAAGAGTTCTGCTGGATCAGACCATGTCTAGCATTCTTTTCTAACAGTAGCAAAACAGAAGCCCGTGGGAAGCCCACTGCCAGGACATGAAGACAATAGCATTTTCCTGCTTGTGATTTCTAGCAACTGGTGTTCACAGCAGCTCTTTGTACCCAAACCATAATATACAGGGCTGGCTGCCCATGACTTAACTCTCATCAATGCTATTGCTATGGGAAAGAAGGATAGTACACTGTCACCTGCCCTCGGGCAAGCGGACACATCGCTGCCAGCCATAATAAAGTATATGGGTGTAAGTAGAGTTTGGAGAACAACATTATGGCCATCAATTGAAGTCAACAGTTAGGGAGTAATGGCAGGCTCACACACTGAATTCACATGTAGAAAGCAGCCTTACATCCTGTCAAAGGTTTTGTCCACGTAGCCCAGTGTGGGGTGACTGGGAGTGGCATGGTTCTCTGCCTTTGAGTGTAAAGCAGCAACCCCCCTCAAACAAGGAGTATCAGTGACAAGGCAGAGCCCACCAGCTGATATCCAAAGATCCTTGTAGTCTGTCATTCCAGTGATATAATAGCTACTTGTAAACTTGGCCTTTGAATGCTTTATTATTGCAGTGTTGCCATTTCAGAAGGACACATGAGACAATTTTAATTGCAGATTATTTAAAGGGCGCATATGCTGAAAGAGAAAGTGGTCTCCAGGGGAACATCAACACAGATTACTGTCTAATTAGGCCAAAGAAAACATTAAAAAACAACAACCTGACCTTTGCATGATTCTAGATATTAAACAGATTCTCAAAAACATATAACTGTCTCATGGAAGAGAACATCTTTTGGCAAGAAAAGTTTGCATGTTGGATAAAAAAATTTTCTACAGCTGTTATAGCACTGCTTAAAACACAGATGGAAATATCGGTAATAAAGATGGACATCTAATGACTAAAATGCATTTATGTATAATCAGGATAGAGAGAAAGCCTCTAGTCTAATTTTGTGGATTTCCCCCCTTGCTTGATGAAAAGTACCTTATATTTTTTAAAATGGTGGGCACCTCTGAACACATAATTCCGTTTCTCTTCATTCTTCTTTGATCTCACATTCTTAGGCCCAATTTGTTTACTCTATTTTTTTTTAGTCCTGTTAGAATGCACCATGTGATTTTGTCAACGATGTCATAAGGCCACATCTTATGAGATGATGTCTCTTACGTGAGGCACCAGAGACAACCAGCATCAGTGGGAATGTGGACCATTATTGAGTCAAGGGATTGTGAGAGCAGAGAATAAGGGAAATGGTGCTACTTTGAATACGGTCCAATATGTATAAATGAGTCAAGCCTTATTTCTGCTGCACAATTTTATAAGATACATAAGTATTTTTATACAGCTATATGCATCTGTTTACATGTTGGTTACTTTAGGCAACTTGGATATGCTAGAATTATTCATATTGTTAGCAGGATTTTTATTATTATTTTTAGTGGTTAGGTAGGGAGAATTAACTTCTTTTCAAAATCGAGGAATAGGATGGGAGTTAGAAAAAATCCATGCAGAGAAACTTGACACTGAGATTTTCAAAACATTCCATCCCTATCTTGTGGTTACTGAGGTTCTTCGTGAGGAAGAGAAAGGATTAAAAACAAATAAGGAAATGCAATTTTTATAATAGCTGAAATACCAGCTCTCTTCTGCTGTGACACCACTCTGTGCATCAGATGTTAAGTGATACACAGGCTCCTTAAAAATGTAACATCTGTCAGATATTGTGCAAAGCTGTGCACTCTCTTAGATGAAGACTACTGTAGTATTAAACATCCTCTGTTGTGGGGTTTATTTTATATTCTCATGGAGCAATCCAGTAAACATTATGCCATGCTAGAAAGAATGTGGAACTTAAACACTGTGCAGTGCAGCACATTGCATTTATTTCCATATGATATTATGCCTAATTGTTTGTGAATTACACTTTCTTACAAAATATAGAGGACTTCCCATAGATGTACAAGTAATTCTCAGACTTTGTCTTCTGTTTAAAGAGGTCTGTTTTGCATCTGTATTACAGCCATTGTATGCAGGGAATCATTTGTAAAACACACACACACACACACACACACACACACACAGCACTGTAGGTGTGTTATGTATTTAGCAGTAATTTTTTAAGTGCAGTTAACAGTTAACATTTAGATATGTACTGGATAAAAAAGAGGAAGTGTAAAACTATAGACATCACAAGCTTTTGTGGTGGTGTTGTTTTTTAAATGATGTTTTAGCTTCCCAAGTTGTGCTTCATCTATATGCTGCTGGTCCTGATATGAGAAATGACATGTGTGGATAAGAATTTTGTGCTTTAGAAACCTCTGTCCTAATTGGATCCGTTTATTAACTTTGAAAGGAATTTGTGTCAGCCATTGGACAGGAAATCTAATTGTGTTTAAATCTATGCCCTACCATATTCTTGTTACTGTCAAGATCAGAGGTCTGAAAAACCTTGACTTGCGGAGGTTTTAGACTGTCATTAATTTTTGGTGGGATTCAATCATATCCCAGCAAATTCAGACTGTACTATTAAAGCTGATGTGGAGCCCTTGTGAAATAAAGCTTGGACTTTTTGTGACAAGGAAAATGCACAGAAAATGCACTGAAAAGTGTGGGATAATACTTGCTCTGATGAGTGCTCTTTAAATGGCCTTCGGCATCTAACCTCTTCGCAAACAAGTAAGGCTGAATGCTCATGTCATCTAGAAGCAACTTTGAACTTAGATAATAGTTTTTCTTTTTTCTTTTTCAGACACACATGCACCCCCTCCTCCACCCCAAAACCCAGTGTCCCTGGCCTGACAAGTTGGCTGGTAACACTTCCTCCTCCTGAGATTGGCTTCCTGTCTAGGACCCATTTGTCTCAAATGTCTATGGAACCATCAGATTATTTTCCATAGCTGGTACCACCATCTCCAATTTGCTTTGCCAATGTTTACAAGCAACTGGCAGTTATATTTGGATTACCTGACGTTCCCATTTATCATGTAGAGTTTAAATTGACTCCTATTTTGTCTTGAGGCTGTTGAGATTTAATTTTCTATCAATAATATACTTGGCCCATAATATCACTGGGATGAATGTGCTGGCACATACTTCTGTGCTGCTAAAGCAGCCTCTTGTGCCAGGTTAGCAGAGCAGAGGACATAAAAGTATAACACTGCAATTGCACTGATGTACATTCAAACATGCTGAGAGACAGCATACTTTTATCCTACTTTTTAATTCCCCCGCTTCTGCTTTTACATGGTGCTACCAGTGGTCTTCCATTCAAAGGGCTGATCAGGTCCACAGCTGGTTAGCTTTAGCAATGCTGCAGCATTAGTTGCTCTTGGACAATTCACTGCTCCCCAAAATTTCTTTTTTTAAAAAAATAGATTTTTATTAAAATTTTAAAGGTTACATGAGTAATAAAAAAATAACAACAGAAAAACACCCAATTAAACCAAAAAAGAAAGCAAAACAATACATAAAAACAAATCACATCAAAGAAAAAAGATAAAAAAGGAAAACAGACAAAAAAGAAAAAAAATGCATACAATCAAAAAAAAAAAGAACAAATCAAACCTTTACATAACTTTCTTTCTTTACCTTATTTCCTTAACCTCCTCACACCTCTCCTCTTTGTATTCTGGTTCAGTTAGATATTTCAGCAAATCCTTCATCTTTGTTTTTATCCTAATAATTTATCTTAATATACTGTAATTTAACATTCTCTTCTTTCACCAATTAATCATCCATTTTTACTTTGTTTAATCTTATTTCTCATTAAAACTAATATATTTGAACTTAATCTCTTAAGACATTTCCCCTAGGGTCATAAAAACTTCATTCCACGATTTTTCCATCTCATTAATTTTTTTTAAAATCTCCATATATACACTTTAAATTCCCAATTTTCTTCCACCGTCTCCCCTCCCCAGTCTCAGCCCCTGCCGTCAGTTCCATCAACCTCCCAGCGTCCATCAACCTGGAGATCTTATATCCAAGGCTCTTAACTCTTCTTCACTTTCCTTCTGCCGATCTTCTTGATAGTCTTTGGTGCTAAAAAGCAGATCTCGGGGGAGCTCCAACCCAACGATGCTTATATTCCTTCTTGACAGGTCTGCCAGATTTCCATAGTTAAAGCTAGGGCCCATAAAGTATTCCGAGTCTTGTTTCACAATTCTTCCAAGTCCAAAGGCCCCAAAAGCTCCAATCTCCTCCTGGCTCAAGTTCATATTCCAAAAGTCATTTGATCCCTGCATAAGGGGATCTCTCCACCTTTCCTTTTCCAGATCAGGCCAGGCACCCATCTTCAAAAACTGGCTTCTCCTAATTACAGTCATATAAGGCCTCAAGTTGTAATCCTCCATTTGCCTCTTTAGGGTTAAGGCTCCCTCTTGTTTTGCTTTATACTCAACAACAGCAACTTTCTCCTTCTCTAATTCATCAATTTGTTCAGTTTAGGAAGATTCTTGTGCCAGGTTCTTGTCGACTTCTATGCTGATGCCCACTTTTGTTCCCAAAATATCAATATTAGTAGCCATGACATCTTATCTGTTTATGCAGCTTTCCCAACAGATAGATTGTCCTATTCAGTACAGACGCTACTTCTTCCTTTGCCGACATTCTTAAGATGTTCACGGTCAGAACTAGTTTCTCACAGTCTTTATCTTGAGGCCAATTTCCCAGCTGCACTCTTGTAACAATGTCCCAAAACTCCCTCTAGAGGAAAACAGTCTCCATTTGTATCAATCCTTTCCAGCACAATTCCAAAAGTAAATTAGTAACAGTTTCCAGTTACCTTTTCTTCTTTTTAAGTGCAGAAGCGGACAATAGAAACAATGTCTTTCTTTTAAAACTGGCTGTCAAATTTGTCCTGTTTACCGTCGATGGACTTTTTGCAAACCGTTCCCAGGTTCAGAGACGTGATGCTTCAGTTTTTAATTTTTCACCTTCTCCTGCAAGTTCACTTGGTCAAAATTAATAGTTTCAATCAGTGGAGTTTTAATCCTTTACGTAAGACTTTCCAAAACCTTAGTTAACAACTACTTTGCTTCAGTCTATTTACAGAAAGGGAAGGTGGACTTCCTGTTCGAACCTTCCCCGTTCGGTGCCAAATTAAATTATTTAAAAGCTCAATTTCCCGTTCTACTCATGGGTTGTTGTTTAAAATCCGATTGTCCACAGGAAAAAAGTCAGCGCTCTCCGACAGCAGCAATGCGGCTTTGCTCCGTGAAATAAGCGGTTGATTCAAAGCACCGCGCCTCTCACCCCACGTCGCTCCGGATTCCCGATACCGGGTCTCCCCGCGAGTAGGGGGGCGCAGAAGGTGCCAGCCGAATCCCAGGTTCACAGACTTCTTCCGTCTGTGATTTCTAAGGGTCTCCGCCGTCGCCGTGGCGGTCAGACCCTGTTTTTCACGGAGCCGGTTCCTCCCGATCGGAGGAGCTCCGCCATTGCCGGAGGCGCTAACCCGGAAGTCCAAAATTTCTTATTCCTTTTGAAAATGTCAGATTGATTTGCCATGAGCCAAGCTGTTCTGTTGTGATAAGCATAGTGAAAAGCCTCTGTACAGGCCCAGCTTGTATTTGTTGGTTGATGGTGAACACCAGGTGATTCTTTACATAAAATACTTTACAGGTATTTCTTTACATAAAAATGGTAGAATAGCCCTAAAGCTTGGGGGCATGAGATAAAAGGAACGATTGGGCCCTTTGGATTTTGACTGAGGGAAAATAAGCTTTTGAGTTTTTAGCAGTCTTGGGGTCTGTTTCTGCTTTAGCACTGCTTGGTTTTGTATATCTTCCCCTGCCAGTAACAACCCCCTCCCCAAACCAAGCCCCGTGCTGACTGGGGCTGATGGGAGTTATGAACCAACAACTGTTTGAGGGTGCCATGTTGGCTAACCTAGATACTACATTAACTACATTAGATCTGCCACGATAAAAAATTCTTCTCAGAAAGGTGGCAAGTATTTTATTTAAAAAAATAAAGACACAAGTTCAGTTTGTTGCAGCAGATGTTTTCCCCACCCGCTACAAGCTATATGTAAAAATACATTTAAAATGTAGGTTTGGATATGCTAAGGTTCACTTTCTTTTGTGTGGTACATGCACTGCCTGCCACAAAGACATTTCTGAATTAACTGGACTCAGGTCTGCATATGTCCTTGGCTTCTGCCTGGGCAAGTGTTGTCAATTCTCATTCTCATCTCTGTCTTCTGACCTGTCAGAATTCTAGCCTTCAAGTTCCTTCAAATGCTGTCTGGCTGTAGGAAAGTTTTGAATGGTTTTGGAAAGCTTCATGCTTCTCCCTCCCAATGGGCCCAGGCAATTCAACACTGCTGCCTAGAAATGAGATAGCAGTGACAGATGCTGTAAGTTGGTATTTCAGCTTCAGTTTTGAAGGGCATGCAAGCTCATTCATTGACCAGTAATGGAAAGTTAGGAGAGTGCAAAAGAACAGTTTAAGTGATGGAAAAACCGAAGTCTGCTTTCTGGCTGTCAACTGCAAAAAATTTATAAAATGTTCTTTTCATCATTCCTCTACAAGGGGACGAGGGAGAATTCTACTCTCATTGAACAAAAAGCTTCGTGTAGTGTTTTTGGCTCCCAGCAAGACAGTGTTTATTTAAGCTGCAAAAATATGACTCACGCTATCCATTCATGGCTGTTGATCTGGTCTGACTCTCATCCTCCTTTTGTCTTTGAACTTTGCCCTTTCCCTCTCATTACATTCCACCCCGCTCCCTGCAATGTGTCTACCATCCATCCTTGCAAAGCGTCCTTTTCTGGTAGTCCTAAGGATATGGCCTCCATGAAGTCGGTTGTAGATGAATTCAGAGCCTGGCACCCAATTTACTTTTGCTTCTGTTAGTGTTCTCAAATTGTACAAGGCGTTTCTACCACAGGCTTTGAGGTTTTTATGATAGAAATATGGTTACCAATGTGGTACTGTACTCATGGGTGGAATGGCATGAGCACTCACAAAGCCTTCGAACACCCACGCTCACTGCCCCCTTGGTCATGAGAGGGTTACCTTTTTTATCTCTTGAAAAGCACATAGTGTCACTCTTCCCATTTCATCTTTAAACACAATTTCCCATTTTCTCTTTAAGCTCTATGTGCTTTCCAAGGCCCAGATCAATTCTACTGGATCCAACTTTTACTCAGCTCCCTTGGAAAAGCAAAATAGGTGTGCAGGTGCCTTCTCTCTTTCTGCTTCTGCCAGTGGAGGGGGAAAGGAGGTGATCCAGTGGACGGGAGGGGAGAAGTGATGAGAGGGGCTGGCACCCATGGCCTAAAAAGCTTGGAGACCTCTGCCCTATCAAATCCCCAATTGCACTCTTTGTTTAGGGACTGTGTTTTAGTTTCCAACCTCCTAGAATTCCTGATGGGTACCTCCCTTCCCATTATTTTTACATATATTTATTTTCTCCTTTTCTGTGCAATAGAGGAAAAACACAGGTTTCCTAATCCATGTTCTCTAACGCCAACTCTGCTCCTCCTGCTTGAGCTCACTCTTCTTAATGATAAATATCAGGAGCAGGACACTGGCTTTGTCAGAAAAGATCCCACTAGCACAGTGTTAATACCTAAGATCCAAATCTGAACATGCCTGTGCACAAATTAATGAATGAAATAACTCCTCATCAGAACTAGGCCTGGGCGTTGTATCGATGTATCGCCCAGGACTGGTTTGAGGGCCAGAGCGTGATGGCACCCGGTGGTATACTGTGGGTGGGGATTGCCTGACTCCCTCCACCGCCATCACCCGGCACATGGAGGGAGGAACAAGCTGCATCAGCCCTGGCCCCACAAGGTGCCAGGGTGAAACCACCACCACTCCCGCTTTTCAACATCCTGATATGTCACTATGTCACAATGTTTGGCTGGTGATACATTGCCCTATTCAGCACCTCTTCTAACAAAAATCCCTGTGGAACTCAACGTAGTGATACTTGCCATCAGAAGCTGGCTCTCACTTTGTTTACTTTTTCTGTGGTTGGCATTAGGTGTATCATAGAGAACAGGAGAGAGGAAGCATAACTTCCTACTTCGGACATCATACATTCCCCCACTTCCCCAGTCTCTGAATATCAAATGAAACTACCGTTCACAGCATATCAACAGCGTATCAACAGCATGGAAGAATCCCTTTTAATTCCAGCATCCCCAGTAGGGCAATACAAAGGCAAACCAAAATCCTATTTCTCCAGGCAAATGGTAAACAAAACAAGGAGGGGATGGGGGAAGGAAAGAAAGAAAGTTGACTGATGTTGCAGCCATGGAGTCTGCATTTAACCATAATCTTCCTGTGGAAGGTGGGAGGAAGTAGCAGATGTTCAAATGAGGCTGTGCTAGTGGTTATGCAGGTTTCAGCTTGTCCCTCAGCTAAGTCAATGGAGTCTGATTTCTCTTCCTTCTGAAGCCAGATGAAAGTACCTCAATAAAGAAATTGGAACTGTGTTGCTATTGAACTCTAATGCCCATCAGGCCCCAGCCTACATGGTTAAAGGTCTGAGGGGGTGGGAGTTGTACTCAAACAATATGGCCTGGCCACTGATGCGCCACCCCTGCTTTAAAAGAGCATTATTTTTTATTTCTGAGAGGAAAAGGGTGGCCATATGCATTTTTGACATGATGACAGAGATTCCACCAAGGGAATGGATTTCTGGAGGGTGGGAAAGAATGTAATTGCCTTTGTTAATGCAAGCACATTTTCTCAAGTTCTTTCCTGTCCTATTTTATGTGTGAAAAGTTATATGCTAGGCTGACAGGATCTCCAAGGTTTTGAGCTGACAGGTTTCACAGATTCCAAAAAGTACGAACAGTGCTGACACTAGCTTTCCCTAGAGATGAAATCAAGAGCATGCCATGCTGTGGGCAACAACATTGCCTCTTTCAGGACACCACATAATGGTCGGGGTGGCGGGCGGATGGAATAACTTTTCTCTGCAGGTGCAGAATAGCTTCTTGTATTATAAGGTTAGATTCACAAAATCAGAGGCCTGATTTGGGGAGCCCTGTTTGACAATAAGCGCTTTGCAGCTTTTCATATGATCTTGGTCTTTCTTTCTGATTTCCTCTAAGTCTAGATAGGCTGCATCCATTATTCCACATGGCTGGCAGGAACAGATACAGAACAAGCTTGTGTTTTTATAAATTTTTATTATTACCTCATAAAGCCAGCCACAAAAAAAGAAATCCATAAAATGGGATCCAGTGTGGATGCGGGAAATTATAGGACAGTTAACTTAATGCCTATTCTGCAAAAACTGGTGCCTGCCGTCACAGGAAGCAGTGGCAGGCAAGGGAAAAAGAGACAGCCCTATGGCATACCGGGGCTTACCGCCTAAAAAAAAGCACTGGGTGGAAGTATTGTTAAATATAAAACATATATTGACATAGTATACTTAGACTTTCAATGCATTTGCTCTAGATCTAGAAATGTCTTTTCTTGAAGATATGTTTGTTCTTGACTATGCTAATATTCTTTTTGTCCCTCCTTGGTATTCCAGACAATCCGCTGGCACATAAATTTGCAACCCTGGGCAAGTCCTACAGCGTCCCTGAATAACGAAGCCCACAGGCTCTTAAAATACATCAGCACTGCACAGGTTGGTTTTCATCTTGACAGTCATTTAGGAAATCACAGTTTATATAGATTTGTTCTCAGAAAAAAAAAATCTATGGCATAATCATACAGCAAGTAGCATAATGGGTAAGGTATGACCATTCATTTTGTGATTTTACCATTTAACAGGCACTGCTTCAGATAAAAATAGTAGTCAAAACAAAAGCTCTAAAGTGGTGTTCTGATTCACAAAATCCATCATTACCCTGAAAACTAGGAAGCTTTGATGGGGTCTTTATTGTTTGTGCATTTTATGGCACACCGTCTCTAAAACATTGAAGCACTTCCGAGTATTTATTTATTTTATTAAATATACTTCTATTCCACCGTTCCATCTATCGAGCTCTAGAATATGTAGCTTCACAATAACTCTGTGAAGTAGATTAGGCTAGTGACTGGACTAAGTTCACCCAATGAGTTTCATGGGTGATTCTTCCCCAGTCCAAGGCCAACATGTATCCACTCCCCAGTGTCCAAACTATTGGTTTTCAAGAAGAGAGCTGTGGGTGATATCCAACATTGTTCAGGTAGGCTTCAACTCTCCCCTGAATACCCCTGCATGCCCCCAAAATCTGTCCTGAAAGCTTGACCCTTTGGAGCAGATTTGGGAGGTGCAGGAGGGTTTCGGGGGGTAGAAGAAGGAAGTTCTTTTGCACAAGGGGAAATTTATTGAGTATTTGGGTGGACTTCATTGTATGCCTGAATAGGGTCCCTTCGAATTAAAAGTCGGATGTACCACTTCTCTATCCAGGTAACCAGTATTGTGTTATATGACATCAAATCCCCTTGGTGGGGAAAAATGTATTCTTGGATCTCAGAAGTTTAGTACAATCTCCTGGATTGCATTCCATTTCATGCAAATTTCAGAACAAATGAAGACTTTCTCACAGATGGCAGCTGTAGACCCCTCCTAACCTCTTGTTATATGACTCTGGTTAATCTTCGTCTTTATGAAATTCTGTTCATTTGGTATAGCTCTTCCACAATAACTTAAGCAAAGGATCTAAACCACAAGGGTGTTGGGGGTTTTTGCTCCCAAAGACTGTAGCCCAAAGGTAAAGTTCAAAAAATTGTACTGGTTTCATTTTCTTTTCTTTTTAAACAAAAATAATTCTGTTTCATCTTGTTTATGGGCGGATAAATACACCCATTTTAACAAACAAACAAAAATACTTTTGAAGTAGTCTATGGACTGCCTCTTTCTTCCTTAACATTTTAAGCTCTTTAGAGCAGCTCCATGAGGCAAAATATATATATTTTTAAGTTGCTCCCAGGAAATGACCATACATCAAAATGTGCAGTCTCTTCTCGGGGAACTGAATGAAGAAAAAGATGGCAACTCCCACAGGTACATGGGGCAGCCATCCTTTTCGCCATACAATTCCCCACTGAACAAGATGATGTCTTTGAACAATGTTTCAACAGAGAATTTTTACTGCATGCAGTTGCTCTAAACAGCTTAAAACATTTAAAGGAAGAAAGAGGCAGCCCTCGACTGTCTTGTAAGTGCAGGACCCATGTGTGGGTTGGTTTGTTGACTATGCGACTTAATCCGCAGAACTACATTCTGATATGTGCACAGGACCTGGGGTGGAGGGCGAAAGGTTCACCCTCAAATGCAGAGTGAACTGGAATCCTCCCTAAAGCTAGCATCAGTTGTCAATATTAGTTCCAGATCAGCGTTCAAAACGCCCATTGTTCCAGGCGTGTTTTGCGACAAGGAATTTCATTAGCACGATCAGTTTCGGAGGTCTGACCACAGTGCTGCGCCTAAGATTTCAGATTAAAACTGCAGAGTGGAAGCAAAGGAGGACCTTTTTCTGCTTCCCCACTTCCAGCTACTCTCTGAAGACTGGAGAAGACCCTCTTAAGAATATTAGGGGGGTGGATAGGGGAAGCATAGCTTTATTTTTTGCAGTCTTCAGATGAAGACTAGACCATGTGAAAAATGAACATAATATTTTAACTGCGGTTCATTCATTTTCAGCTTTGTATTCTTGTTACTAAAAAAAGTGCGCTTAGACCGTCCATTGTTGTGCCCATAACCTAGGTTTAAGGTGCCATTTAACTCCTGGCTTTCATATCACAGTTTCTAACACTGTTCCAGATTCCTGTTAAAAGAGAGAATATGTTCTGACTTTTATAACTCTCCTTCACTGAAGAGGAATAGTGAAGGGTATTTATCACTCCTGCAAGGTGAATATTTCAGGTCAGCTTCCCAGATTGCAATTTTCATTAACAGAAGTGCTCATGCAAATCACTTCTGTGAGCAGAGCAGAATCACAGTGTGAGAAGATATTTCAGTATCTGCTGTAACACATGAGTCAAAAGCACGTAGAATTGTGCATGAACCTTGCATTATTACAGTTTGACATAATGATCCTGTGCAAGTTTACACAGTAGTAAGCCTCACTGAGTTCAGGGGGACTCCCTTCCAAGTGTACCTCGTTTCTGTCACCCAAATGACTTGTGGGACCACATATTGGAAGTGTACATCTAATGTGCATCTGAATGGTAGTCTGAAAGCCATTTTCCTAACTCCTTCCCCCACCCCCAGTACTATTGCTTTGTCTCTAGGAAGAGCAATGAATGTTACATGATGGATGTACATTCCCTTGAGAAAACATTTCCCCATGAAATGCTCCCAAGCATAAAGACAATGACTTTGTCTTAGGCATGTGCCACTCAACCTGTCAAAGGACAGCTTTGTTTTTTAAGTGAATGCTTACAAACTGGTGTGCACTTTATGGTGAGAAATCTCTGAAACTGCAACATGCATGTCGTTTATGCTGCATTGCACCCTGACTCTTTTCTGCAGTGCCCTTTTTCTGTGGTTTGACTGGGCATTGCTTTTATGCCTTTATGGAACTATTTGCCCTGTGCTGAGGTTCTAAGCTACAGAATTCTTACAGCAGAGACCTGGCTTACCTGAGGATCCTTTCAGTAGTCAAGGCCTTGAATACCTGAAGTGACGTGTGATACCAAACTGTTCCATATTATCTTTACCCTGGTTTTTTTTTGGGGGGGGGTTGAGATATTAAATACTTGTATAATACTTCGTTTCCTGCATTTGTTGTCTATGTAGGAAAACCTTCCTGTTAGGAAAAGTATGCAATGGTGATATAACTGCCGTTGCCACCTTGGGGACTGAGGATAAACCTGAGTTGGAAAGAGACCATTTCCCTCCACTCATAACCTGAAAAGTGCAGACTTCTTCCAGCACTACTATTGTTCTCCATGCCAGGAAAAAAAACCACACACATAAAAAGTGGCACCCAGATGAAACAAAACAGAAACACATCCTGCATTTGAAAATCAAATAACTGCATTTGAAAGGAGAGCAATGAAACAACACCTGTGAGGTCTGAAGGTGTGGAAATGCAACCTAGCTTTTGACTAGAGCGACGGAGTGAAGTAGCTTCACTGCGCAGCAAGCCAGCCCTTTGCCGCACTCAAGGATGTAATAAAATGTGGCAGAATCTGCTAGGCTTCACTAGCTGGGTCAAAACCTACAAGCGCATCAATTTGTAGAGAATTTATAGTTGCTGGCATAGCAATCAAGACTTTTAAGTTTGGGGAATGAATGCCTCAACTCCTCCAGGCAGGCATAAATTAAAATGGAGAAGGAAGAGGAATCCGCATTCTCTTTTTGCCAGATGCTGCAGAATTCCCACCTAACAATGAACTTTAAGCGTTCTGCAGTTTTATTTCATGGTTTCAGCAAGCTATCTTTTCTCTCTATCATTCTGGTGGACTCTTTTAATGCCTTTATTCATGACTGCTGTTAGTGAGGATATAATATGGGTATGGGGCTCTTATATAACCATTAAGCCCCTCCAATGGATCCAGATTTCCCTCTGCGAAGACTCTGGCTCCCTCCTGGGCTCAGTCATGTTTTTGGGGTTCCAATGCCTATAGCTCTGATTCCCTGAGCTCCTCCCATTCCACCTCAGAATCTGACCAACACCTCCATGGGACTCATGACATCTACAAGGACTATTACCATTTCAACGGCTTGCTATGATCAGGAACCAGTTCACTCGTTGTGCTGGTGAACATTGCTGGGAGATCAAGGAAGGTAGAGGAATTCTTGTTCTTACCAGAGATTAGCAGGCAGTGCTAGAGAAAGGGACACTTCTGTCAGCCTCATGCAAGCATATGGTTGCTGATTAGCTGGCATCAGCATCCCAATGGGGTTTGAGGCAAAGCTAACTAGTTAGCAATCACATGCTTTCATGGTGCTGGCTGTGGCACCCCCTGCCTCCACCCCAGCACCCAATAGTTTCTTATAAAGATTGAAATTGCCCTGCTAAAATACCCACCAGTTCCTTCATCAGTGACCCCTGCTAGCAATGTTAACAGAACTCTTACTAATTTTACTTCAGTTTAATGTGTTGCACAGTTAAGCAGTCTCCCACTCCCATATTTAAAACAAGTGCTTACTACATTTATGGGAGGGTAGAGGAAGGAAAGTCAGATCCTTACAATAAAAATCATAAAAATCTTGTAGGAATGAAGAACGGAGGAGTGAGAATAACCACAGTATCATCCAGCCCTTCCAGTGTTAATTCTCCCAATATAACACATTCATAAAGTTTAATATTCGTTAATCATGTTTGTTCAGTTTGCTCATTAGGAAGGATTAGTTAGCATCTGCTTTAGTCAAGGCGGACTCCTGATTTTCATTTTTGCTTCTTTAATTCAACTTCCATTTGCATGGGTAGGATTTTTATAGATTTTTTTTCCAGTCTTGGAAAGTCTGAAGGGATTTTCGTATAAGCAAGACAGTGCGTGTTCTGTGTCAGGATGAATGGATCAGTCTCTTTCCTCCCTGTGATCATGCCATCCCATTTCTGTGCTAATCTGTAACTTTAAAGAGAAAATAATATGAAAATTTGCATTTAAATATATATTTAAAATTTTAATATGTTTTAATCTCATTTGTAAACATTTTTATCCTAAAATATGCTTTTTTAGGATACATTTTTTGAGTCAAGGACTGCATACACACACCATACATTTAAAGCATATTTCTTGTACTCAAATGAATCCTAGGAACTCTAGTTTACCCCTCATAGAGTTCCAGTTACCAGCACCCTTAACAAACTACATACAGTTCCCGATGCTTTGGGCAACCAAGCAGTTTGTTATGGTAGCAGGCCAAGAAAATTGAGTGCAAAGATAAAAGATACTGTACATTACAGCAGTTAAAGACAAGTACATATAAATAATTTTTTATCCCAGGAATCCAGCAATATCCACCCCTCAGCGTGCATCAATATCAGATAAAAAGCCCTGGCAACCTTCTCTGTGCTACAGGAGGGCACAGTTGTGTGGGAAGTAATGTGGTTTAAATGTATGGTGTTTACACAGCCAAGAATAATAACACAAAAGTCAGAGGGGTACGAAATCCAAAAGACAACTCAGTTTCAAACTGCACAGTTGTTCAGGATTATATCAATTAGCATTGGAATCAAATTCTTCAAGAACCTTCATAGTTCTACGTGTCTTAGATATTACTCTGTAAACATGGAAATGTGTCCCCTCCCATTAGAAAATTTCTAGTCCTTAGAGAGTGGTTTGAGAGAGGCCTTTCTATCTCAGTGTTGCTTCCAGTCACTGATCAAACAGGCTTTGCAGATTTTAATAGAATGCAAAATCCCACAAATCCTGTTTGCTGAATAGGTTTTGCAGGTTTTTGTGATATATTAAGAAGTGGTGAAAGTGGAACTATCACTCTTTCAAACTTCTTCCATTTCTTTGCAGAAACGGCCTCTAGCATCCTGGCTTGTGAAATCTCAAAGCCAACCAGGAGCGGCTGAGCAGGACTTTTATTTATTGGGGTGTTATAATTCTGTCCCCTGAATACGCTTCCTGTTTCTCTTCAGGAACAGCCTAGGCACTCCAAACAGAAATATATAAATTAAATGAAAACGGGATATAAATACATTGAAATAAATAAAATAAGTGAAAGCCGTTATGGTAGGAAATCAAGTGTGTGTGTGTGTGTGTGTGTGTGTGTAAAATTTATTCAGATTGCAGAATCTGGAGTATTATGGTACAGAGCTTGAATCTTTGGACTACAGAGTATGAGCAACCTTGCCTTGTGGAACCTTGTGGAATTCTGAGGCAAGATTTCTTTTGCTTCTCATGTGTGCATAGCTGGGCAATTGTTAGTTTGACTCCTTCTGTAGCAAATAATCCTGTTGTGAGTTCTAGATGGGATTATTACAGTGCATTCTTACTTTATATAGAATGTGTTCAGCAAAGAGCTGAACATATAATTAATTCTCATTTTCTCCAGTGGGATTTATTTAAGCACATCCACTGAAAAAGAATGAATGGATTTAAACATATGGGTATTCAAATGAGCAGGGATTTAAGCCCCACGGGAGGGTAGGGAGGCGGGTGGGAGAGAGAGATATTTTTTTTTTATTAGAGCCTTTATATTGGCTTGACTGTTGCTTCGCATGCCTGTAGGACAACCTCCATTTAAGAAAATCATATTATTTTACCATATGTATAGCCTCTCTTTCAAAATGACTTTCTTTACTACACACAACCACGGAAAATGTGAAGATATCAAAACTAACAGCGGGGGTGGGATGGGGGAACAGCCTATAAAAGAGCAGGAAAATGTTTTCATATCACGGGCTGAATTCATTAAAAGGCCTAGGAAATGGAAAAGGAGTTCACCAGGCACCAAAGAGATAACAAACTAAGCAAGCATTAAGCAATGCCCATCACCAGGAGCATGTGCTTTGCTGAGGGGTTACTACTGAGAAGGCCAACCACACACACACACACACACACACACACACACACACACACTGGAGAGCAGCCTGTGCTGCTGCTGCTCCTTTGACACTGTATAACACATCCTGTTTGATCACCCCAATGTTTTACTTTGAGAAAGGTGGCTAGTGACCTTCCTCACAGCGAGCCACCAGGAGACAGAATGGCTGCAGCATCAGGACAGGGGGGGGGGAGAAGGGAGTAGAAAAAGCAACAGTGAGCAGCATCTGTACTGCTGCACCATGAGGAATTTGAAGCAAGGGCGGGGGGAGCTGGGCAGCATTTGCTGGTCCACCTCAGGTGGCAATATTCTCAGGCTGGCCCTTCTAGTCCCAAGTTGTGTAGGACTTTCAAATCAGCGCCAACACTAGGGAAGGGGTGCCATCAGGGCGGGGGTGGGGGCTGAGCCCCCCCCAAAGAATTCAATGAGAAATCCAGGCCCCCTCAGTATTCCTTGGTGACTGTGCATGCGCAAGTTACGTCTCCACGTTGTGTGGCATGCACGAGTGACTTCAGCATGTTGCAGAGTGTGTGAACCCCCGAAATTGTATCGGTGTGGGTACGCAAGAACCCACAGAACGGCATGTGCAGTGGGGCAGCGATTGTTACATCTGGCAAGCTGAAATGCTTGTGCATTTTGTTCATAATGGCACAACATTGAGTTCCACCCCAATATTTGTTCCTGGAAATGGACTGGGAGATGGTGTAGCTATTTAAGCACTGGTGTGATACGATCTCAGCACTCAGTCTCTGTTAATTGGGACTCACTGTGGTTTCCACACAGTTTTTGAAGGCAGCCCCCACATACAGTAATCTAAGTTGGAAGCTGGTTCAACATGGTCCCCGTGGCCAGGCTGTGTCCATTCAAAAGAGGTTGTGCCCATTGGAGCAGCCTCAGCTGGTGAGAGGCTCCCTGTGCCAAAGAGGCGCCTTGATGTTCTAGTGGGGAAGCTAGATCCCAATAGATACAGATTTCAGACCTGTAGGGCAAGTAACGTAAAGTTAAGAGTGGGAGTTAGGTCGTTACTATTATTTAAATAATGTCAAATGCGGAATCCAATCCAAGGCTTGAAGGATAAAATAAATGGTCTTTTGTAGTCCAGGGAGCTGTTTTTGGTGAAATGCATCTGGCACATAATATTCACTGGAATTCAATTATTTGCCTTTTAATGTTTGCCTTGCTCTTCTCACCGTCTGACTTCTTTCGATCTGGCACATCCTTCTTTAGCAAAGCAAACAAACAAGAGATAAGCAAACAATAAATTAAGCCTGGCTGCCTTTCCCTCACCCCACTTTGTCAGTCACATAACTGTTGAACAATTTCCTGTAAGACATTCCCTCATTCTCCCTTCTCCCTGCTCAAACAAAATGTGAGATGTGTAGAAAGATTGTAACACAGAATGAAATCGACATTTGTTATTTTAACAGATTTCATGTGATCATATGAGCATGAACAACCTGCCAGGAAACCCCAACAGCTCAAGGAGGCCATGGTCAATATGCTTGGATGACCGATTCAGTTTAGTTCATCAAATCAAAAGAAAGCAGTGCCGTCTATATTCACTGGGGTAAGTCTCCCTTTTGAGTGGGGGGAACCATTTGTGTTATTCATTATTAATTAACATTCTTAAGGGGCCCTTTTCAGAGAGATCCAAGTTAACTTACAGAAATATAAGGTATCCAAAATTTAAAACAAAGCAACAGAAGCAGCAATTCATTTAGTGCTAAAACCACTCCAGCTCCATTACAAAATAACAAAAACAACACTGGTGCAAAAGCAGTGTTAAAAACAGCCCATCACATAGCACCAAATACCTGGGGGTACATGAAAAAACTAACTTGTTGCTGAAAAGATAGCAGTGTCAGTGCCAGGCAGGTTTCACTGGGGAGAGCATTCCATAAGTGGGGAGCCACAACCAAAAAGCCCCCTCTCCCTTGTTGCTACCCTCTGAACCTCTCTTGGAGGTGGCATACAAAGGAGGGCCTCAGGTGCTGATCTTCAAGCACAGGTAGATACATGGTGGGGGAAATTCAAATGAAGCAATCATGAATGGCATGCTCTTCACACAATCTGCTAGGCTATCTTATGCTTATCTTGTTCCAGGATATATGTGTTTTTTTCTTTTAAAAAAACAACACCATTGCAATATTAATTGGAAGAATGTGGGCTGAAGTGGCCGACTTTTTCAAAAAATAAAAAAGTCATGCAAATGTGTATTCAGAGGTATTTGCACCACTCAAGCACAGACTGGTGCATATCCATTTTGCAACAAGACGCCTATGGATATAGGCAATTCAGTTGACACTGTGTACTTTCAAAAAGCTTTTGATGAAGTGGTTGATAGGGAACCACAAATGGGGAGAGGCTGTTGCACTCATGTCCTGCTTAGGGGCTTTCCATAGGCATTTGGTTGGGCACTGTGAGAATAGGATGCTGGACTAGGTAGGCCTTTACTCTGAGCCAACAGGTCTATTCTTACCTCCATATGATTTCACATAGATTATGTAGAAATAATTCAATCGAGTCAGTTTTAAACTTCATGTTGAATTTTGTCACCTTACTTCAAAGAACGTTATTGCCTCCATATCTATCTTCCATTAAGAATTCCTTCAGCTAACCTAAGAAAAGCAAGCGCACAATGAGACCTTTGAAAAAATGTTTTGCTGCATAAATAAAATATATAAAAAATGGAAACTAAACCAGTCCCTTCTGCTGGAATATATAAGCACTGAAGATTTTTCCCTAAAGCACAGAATGAAAATAAGAAACGAACTCTAGTAACATTCAGATAAATTAAGTGTGCACGCGTGTGTTTGCAATTCTTGAGGAATTACATAGCAATCAATTCTAATTCCTTGTGACTCCAATCCAATTACAATCTTTCAGTAACATTGGCACTTAATTCTGCTCTTTGGTGTATGATTGCACAGAGAAGCAATCTTGTTCAGAATGAAACAAAATCTCCTTGAAATACACTTCTTATCTAATGAATTTCTATTTATGAAAGAGGAAATGAAGACCAGCTGGTTTCTTCCCAGAGGATGACTAGAGAGAAAACAAATGTTTTTGAGTATATAAAGGACAGCCCTATGAAAAATACGTATTGCATGAAACATTGAGAGGAATGAAGTTATTGTCTGTGCATTTGTGAGATGAAAAGCAGAAGCATTTCATATGAACATGATGGAGCAGAGCTCAAATCCTCTGGAGGCTGCCCATTTTAGATTATTTTCTTGCTACTCCATCCATTGGGAGGCACGTAACACTCTGTCGTGTACAGAGGGCAATGTTACTGGCTGGCTGGGATATGGCAAAATGCATCAATGAATTTGAATGATCATTTTTAAATTGGCTTAGTATAGAAAGCACTGTTTGAATTTATTAAAGAGATTAATGCTCTATCTGAAAGAGTGTTGTTGTTTTTTAAAAAAAACCCCACAGACTCACAAAACGTTTTACCAGCTTTCAGCATTCTGAAGTGTTTAACTATGCACACAATAGTTAAGCATTTTTAAATTGACAGTCAGCAATGAATGTAAGACAGCTTTCATTTTACATTTTCCTCTAGCTACTGAACACTCATGAGGCTGGATCCAGACTAAGGCTGCAATCCTAACCCCACTTTCTGGGAAGTAAGCTCCATTGAATTCAACAAGACTTACTTCTGAGTAGACATGGTTAGAATTGTGCTGTTAGCTGCATGTAATCCCCATTATGACTTGACTTAAACTCCATTGATTTCAGAGGAAGCTAGGTGTAACTAATGAACACTAGGTGGAAACAGGATGCTCAGCTTTTCTTCTAGGTTCCCATCTGCCTCCATTTCCAGAAATCAGAGCAGCATGAAAATCTGTGTGTAGCCCACAGAAGAGCATTGTGTATGACCTTAAGCCATACAACATTTCTTATGTTATCATGATATGTAGAGACTTGCCAACATGCAGTAGTCAGTCACAGTTCAGCTTATGTGTGGAGGGCCCTGTGGTTTATAATGTGCTTAACACTATTGATTTATGCTAAAGGAAATGTAGCCATGGGTCTTTGGTGCCATCTCCTGTTCCCTATTTTCCCACCTGAAATTGCCCCAGTTACTACTGGTTCCAAAGGTGCTTCTTTACTACAAACTGTTCTGAGGCCCAGTGGGATGGGGTGAGTGTGGAGTTAATGAGCAACTGGTTTTTAGACTGAAAGGAAGCAGCACTAAGCATGCTCTTTAAAAAATTGTGACTGATATAATGTGACGTTTAGCCCTGAGAATGCCCTGAGTTTAATTCATCTTGCAGTGTTTGGACAAACTCCTACATGCACCTTCACCCCTTGATAGCAGGAGCATTAACTGGTGACAAGCATGTGCCAACATGCCATTAACACCTGACATGTTACAGATTTGTTTCACCACATACAAAATGGCTTTCAGTTGAGTAAGTTGACAAGTTTAGCTGACAGCCATTGAACGAAGTTACATCATGCAATGCACATGCACATCCGAACTGGAGAAATTGGACCTAACCATAGTCTTTCATACTTTAGTTACATCCGGATTAAAGCATCTGCATGGGAAGGTTGCTTTGAAGAGGTTGGAAGCTTCAGCTGCTCCAGAATGCATCATACAGACTTCTGGGCAGATGTGTTCTGAGCACATCATTCTAGTTTTGTTTCAACTATGCTGTCTGCTAAGTTCCTTATGAGCCCAATTAAACATACCATATCCATTGGTCATATCCATTAAGGCCCGAAATAATTTGTAATCAGGGTTTCTTAAGGTCCCCAAACTAGCATATGAACTTGCCTAGGTGCTTCAATCAACTACTGATACCCTGCTGACTGCCCCTTTCCCCCACTGTCTGAAGTGTAACATGCAGGAACGCAACAGGGCCTTTTTGAGTGTAGCGCCTAGATTGTGGAATGCCCTCTCTAAACAAATCCTTGTATCTTCTACTTCACTGTTGGCTTCTCACTTTTCAGGAAAACTTCTGGGCTGATTAGAATTAGGAGGACAAATCATGCAGTGACTGCTTTTCATTAGTCTATTATTATTATTATTACTGTTTTTATTTACGTATTTTCTGAGAATTGTGGTATTGTAAGCTCTTTCTAGTGCTTCCGCACACCTACCAAGAATTAATGTTTCCTACCTTAAGTCCTTCAGGGATAGGTGAGCTAAAATGTTATTAGCAGCGATCCTTCAGATTTTGTTTTTATTTGAAGTAACAATACCTCTTCTGTTTGCTTTGGGAAGACTGGGCAGTGACAACAACCAGTTTGAGATCAGCATGGCCAATAGTGGATGTGAGGTGCATCGCTTTGACCCCAGTATCAAACTGGCACATATTCAGAAAGGACAGCGCCTCTGGTACCATCGCCTGTCCATTGACTGGCGGGATCCAAATCCAATGATCGCAGCTCATAAGATTCATACCAACACCAAGAAGCTTGGCACTGTATTAAATGACTTTGGACACCACAAGGTAAGACTCCACTTACTGTTCGTATAGCTTTATGAATTACTGGGGGCCTTCATTGTGTTCATAAAGCTTAGCCGTTAGAGCCTAAACTCCATTTATATAAGCAACGCAGAGAACGCCCATAATATCAGGATAGTCAAATGTTTAGATAATTCGGAATGTTTTTCTACATTGACATAGAGCTACACTAACATGTATTTAGGTAGTCATGGTGTGAGTAATCAAGCTTTTACTGTGGATATTTGAGGATTGGAGGGACACAAATGGGGGAAGAAATCGTGATTTAAAATTAATAGTCAAATACCCCCACAATTTTTAAATCACCCTCACTTCTTAAGATCATATTTTTCTCCCTTTCTGCCCCATCAGTACTGTAATGTACATCTTACAATATCTGCAACTTTTATTCTTTACCGGCTCTGAAAATGTAGCAATGAGCAGAATTGTACAGTGATCCTAAGTGCAGAATTTAAAGAAATGGGAAAACATTTCCAGCTATAATTGGAGCAGAAGAGATTATAAAGGGATTGTTGATGTTCAGAGGGTCACTATTTTCTCCCTGTTAGTGACACCAGTAGCAAAAACATCCTGGCTTGAAATGGAGTGCAGTTTTTTTTAATAGTGTTTTTTAATGGACTTGCCTGACCTCCTTTTAGGGAACTGTGAATGCAGTAGAAGCTTTCCACTAACTTTTTGCCAATGCATACTTCAAAAAGTTCATGACATTCTCAGCTAGCATACTTTCAAGTTACAGCTGCCCTTGAGAGTGTGCAGGGAATGAATTAGATTGCTAATATATCACGATGCCTGCAGGTAGTGCTGTATGCTTTTTGGTTCCTTTTTAAGACATGGGCAGACTTGGCTGAGGACACCACCTCCAGGGCTTGCAGTGCAAGGCTGTGAAACATAAAGCATCATTGCAAAGTGCAATGTGCTATTTTATGGGGAATTAACACTTCTGAAATAGAAATCGAAAATGAACTTTTTTTTTTAACCATTGAATCACATTATGAAACTGTCTTGGGACCAGATAATAGTTAACCACAGAAAGAAATGGTACCTTTTGGTAGCACTTACATTTGGTGGGTGGGTGTACTTCAGGTGGCTGCTGTTTGCTGATTTTTGAACTTTGGGTTCTTATTTTTTATTGTTTGTTATTATCATTTGTCATTGATACATTATTATGTTGTGTGTATTCTTGAGCTCTTTCAAAAAGGTAGGGTATAATTTATTTTTAAGAGATGTATTAAAAATGTCATTCTGATTATTAGTATTAGTATTTTATTTTAATCCCACACACTCTAGACAGCATTTCTGAATGCTCCTTTGTTTCTAAGGGAATTTCTCAACACACCAAATTGTATCCATCTAAGTCATACTCTGAGTAGACCCACTGAAATTAATTGACTTAAATGTCCGTTGAGTCTGTTACTGAGTTGGAGTCATCCCATTTTGTTTGGTTGTGCTCTGTAATGCTGCATCTCATATCTGCTTCGATTCTAGCCATTCTCTTTGAAAATATACCTCTTTTGCAGGTATATTTAATTCTCCGTTTGGACTGTAATATTTTGTTGCTATGAAATAATGCCCCTTGTCAACAATGCCAATGTCTGTCTCTCTTTTCAAACTAGAATGACTGGAGTTTGTAAAGACTGGGAAAGCTTCTAAAAAGAGCCCTACCTTTTAGTGGTGTCGAAACTTTCCAACCAAGGGGCCGACCAAAGTTGTTGACCTTTTTTTAGGATTGAAGTTGTTCAGGTTTAAGTTAACTGCCACAGGGTCCGGATTAAACCGACCGGCAGGCCGGATTAGGCCCCCGAAATTGACTTGGGACATGCCTGCTTATGTGGAACTTTAGAGGTCTCTATACTGGAACATAGGGTTAAACAATAGGAGAAGGCTATCTACTTAAAACCCTAGTTTTGAGCAGCCAGAACTAGACAAGGCAGCAGGGCCAGCCTAAGACATTTTGCTGCCTGAGGCAGACAAGATTACGCCTCCCCTCATTCCTTGCACAGAAGCCAGCGAGACTGGGAGTTTAATCTTACTTTGACACGGGCAGTGGGACAGCATCCTCCACTACATCTGAAGGCTATCTTAGGGAGTGCAGAGCACACACAGCTCCATCCCATCTCTGCCCCCTAGCATCTGCTGCTTGAGGTGACTGTCTCAATATGTCTCATGATGGGGCCATCCCTGCAGGATGACAGAACAAAGGAGATGGAAGCCAGCCCAGTGAACACTGCATCTTGTCCTGTAGAAGGCTTATATTCACAGTGTGTTTTGTTGTTTTTTTGTCCGGGGTGCTTTCTTAGGGAGAATTAGAACTGTGCTGCTTCCAATTAATGAGAATTTCTTGTTTACAGAATGAAACACACAGTTTGTTTACACTGCTTTCTCTGTTCTTGAGAAAAGGCTGGGGGAATTAAGGTTGCGTTGGGTATTGCAGAGAGGCTCCCCAAAGCTCCTTATCAATTAAAGAGTGCATCAGAGTAAATACTGACAGTACGATCCCAGACATGTCTACTAAGAAGTAAGTCCCACTGAGTTCAATAGGATTTACTTCTTTGTAAGTGTTTATATAATTGCTGCCTGGGCTTTTCATCTGCCTATATGTCTATCATGTTCCCCCTGAGAACAAATTGATGCCAGAACTTTCTAGCACATATTAATTAGAGGTCTCTTCTCCCCTGCATTCTTCATTCACTTTGTTCATTCACTTTCTTAGGGTAATTCTGGAAGGACCTTTCAGTGCCCTCTCCACAGCTCTTACTTTGGGAGTGGGGGGGAATCAGGCATGGCACCAGCATCTTTTTGAAAATTACTCCTTGCCTTTTCCTCCTTCCATTTTTCCACTAACGTGAAACCATGGAGGTTTGGGGAAGATCCAGTCCCAGGGCACAATCCAAACATGTGGATGTTCTTTGGGCTTCTTTGCATATTTACCATAGCAGTGTTGGTGGGTGTGCTTTGACATAGTAATATTCGTGGTGACTGTTCTATTATCCAATACCACATCTCCTTTTTCCAGTTGCTACAATCCAAGCCATTCCCATTGAAATTAAAAATCAGATTTGGTTCCTGAATTAAAAAGAGCATGTCCCATAAAACTGCCTGCATTATCCCTTAGTAGCTCCTGCTTAATTTTTCCACATCTGACCTCCACAACAGATCATGGGGAGTCATTCATGCAGATTTTTCTACTAATTTCTGATTCTTTCTATAAATTGTATTTTCTCTCAGGCAGCTCTGTGAGTTTGTGATGGGTTGTCTCTTGAGTGTTCTTTTGGAAATATTTGTCTACATATTCATGTGGTTGACACAAAAAAGAGCACCCCTACTACTTTGGAAGTTAAAATGTGACTGTGTTCATACAATCATACATCTGCTTATTAAACTGAACTGTGCATGAATATTTTGCCTCTGCACCCAGGCCATTCCCCCATGGAGTTTCTGATTAGCCATAGTATTAGTTTTCTATTTTGTCCAAATCAGGAAATTCATGATGTCAGCTTTGGAACCAGCGAATATATTAAACCATGGTTTAAAGTGAAGAAAATGATAAACTGTGGTTAATGAGAGACTTCCTTGTTTCATCACGATTTGTGCAGAAGTGAAAAGCAACAGGAGAGTCTCTCTCTCTCTCTCTCTCTCTCTCTCTCTCTCTTTGTGTGTGTGTGTGTGTGTGTGTGTGTGTGTGTGTGTGTGTAGGGGAGAAAGAGCGTATGCAAAAGGATTATACCTATCTTTGCTTAAACAGAACGATTGCCCAAGGCAGCTTTGTATGTTGGGTGTCCACGTTTCACTTGCACATCAGGCATTTCTTTTTGGCTTTAACTCACTATCTCCCTTCTCCTTCAGCCATGTGCCTGTGACTTGCATTTCTAATGATCCAGCAGAATCTAAACATCGTCAGTCATGGCAGCAATTTGCAACTTTAGAGGATGTTTCATTCTCCATAAATCTGTTTGTGCCCTTGGGCCAAGGCACTGGAGAAATAGCCTGGGATCACAAAATAATGAAGATATATCTATCTGGAACCCCTCAACAATGATTTATTATCCTTTTAGGAAAGCCTCCCCCCCATGTAATAATTTGAGGATCCCCCTGGCATTAGCTCTGCCATTGCTGGTGGCAGAACAGTTATTGTTGGGATAGGGCCAAATTATACAATGTGCTGAGTTTTAAATAGAAAACAAAATGTACTCATGGAGGGTGCTACTGAAGCACAAAATGTGCAGCAGAGAGGCTTCTTAACCCTTTCCCTTACTGCAGTGAAACACCCTGAAATATACTTGGAGTCGGGAGTGGATTTCATGCTCTTTATCCAGCTCATAGTGGTGAGGAGGAATGGACGTTCCCCCAGAATGTCTGCTTTATATACATTATTTACACAATGGGCCCCACGTGATTGGCTAATTCCGGGATTCACCTATAGGCCAATCAGGTTGCGGATTCACTTCCACCTGGAGCTGGATTGGGTGTCTCCTGTGGACCAATCAGACTGCTGCATTCTGAATCCTATTGTTCTAGGACCAATCAGACTGCTGCCTTTTGGATCCTATTCAACTCAGTACATAACACAACCCAAACTTCTTTCACTTAGTTGAGGGGTGAGCTACACCTCTCTTTCCTGCTATGGGTGAAAAACCCAGCTTGGAGGAATTTTAACAGAAAACTGGCAATAGGGATGGGTTAAGACCCTCTTCCTCTGCAGCTCTGAGGCTTCTTTTTCAAAAAAAAACAATGCCATGGGGGCAGGGCAAGATCCTCTTATGGGAAAACTGGGACATAGTTCTGTCAAGATTACAAACTCACCTAAACATCCAAATCCATGGTCCAGTCTTTGTACTGTTACTGTATCACAGTGAGGCAATTGCTGTCATTTTATTTTGATGAATGATGTATGCTGTGTGCAATCCTCTGAAAGTTTCATCAAGCTCCTCCCTCATTTCAACAGGTAAACAAGCCACAAAGTGGTTGACCTAGTAGAGAGGGAGCTGGTGGCACTGTGGTCTAAACCACTGAGCCTCTTGGGCTTGCTGATCAGCGCTTCGAATGTGCACGGTGGGGTGAGCTCTGGTTGCTTTGTCCCAGCTTTTGCCAACCTAGCAGTTTGAAAGCACACCAGTGCAAGTAGATTAATAGGTACCGCTGCAGTGGAAAGGTAAACAGTGTTTCTGTGCGCTCTGGCTTCTGTCACGCCAAAAACGGTTTAGTCATACTGGCTACATGACCCAGAAAGCTGTCTGCGGACAAACACCAACTCCCTTGGCCTGAAAGCGAGATGAGTGCCACACCCCACAGTTACCTTTGACTGGACTTAGCCGTCCAGAGGTCCTTTACCTTCTTTACCATTACAACCGAAAGGGGTGAGCATGGGGACCTAGGTGCCACCCATGTGACCTAAGCACCACCCACATGACCTCCTAGGCACCCCACCAGGTCCTGTTTCCACCAGCCTCCACTGAATGGGGGAATAGGTTGGGAAAACTACACACAACTCAGTATCACTTGCAATTGGCTCTGAGGTTGTGTTCACACTCCTGCTTACTCCAGTGCACTCCCACTGCTGGTTTCGGTAAACACAATATTACCCACAATCCTTTATCTATCCTGTGCTTTCCTATGAAATGCTGTGTTTCCTTCCAAAACAGCTTTAATTGGAATTGAAGAAAAGAAAAATTTAGCTGGTAATATGTATGCAACCTTACTCTCAGAGGTCGGGAATGAGACTGTGAACTTTAAAGGCAATCCTAAGGGAACATATCATGAAAATCTGAATTTGCAAAGCAGTAAAAATTATTTTGCCCTGTTTTGTTCTACTTATGCCAAACATGGAGTGGTACACTGAGGGCCTGTCCTATAACTGGTAGAAATCTCGTTGCTTTATGCACACCACCCACCTGTTTCTGAGGTTTCATCAGCCTGGCATTGCTTACACTTTCAATCAGATCTTCTGTGCCTTAAGGACTAGGAATTTGCTAAGTTACTGGAGAGCTTCTTCCAGCCAGCACAGACAGTATTGGGCTAATGTAAGCTGAGAGCCCATTTTCATGGCTGATTCATGGTAGCTGCTATTCTTGCTACAGCAAGTCACTGCTACTGTGAGCACAGATGTAGAATTATTCATTTATGTACAACATTTGTTGCACCAACATTTGTGTACACCCCGATGTCTGTACATTGATCTTCAACAGATCAATGCAAAGTGGCTGCTCTTCTAGGAAGGCCATACAGCAGATTGTGTGACACTCAGTATGCGGTATTCTGTGCCTAACACCAATTTCAGTGCTTGAAAAATGCATATAGTCCTGAATCAGAGATACAAAATAAAAGCAATTATTATATTTTATGGGGTTGGCTTCTGGAAGTGGAAATTTCTTGAAGCAGAATTTATTGAGCTTTTTGAGTTCTTGGATAAGGGAAGCAGGGATTATTATGGAGCTTGAGGATAGATGTTCATTCATTTATATATTTGCTCATATGTCTATTATTTAATGCATTCCTATACCACTGTTCAGATAAAAATTGAATAGCAGTAAAATCAGCATGACAGAAATGAAATAGATTTGTACTAAAGCCAAACACTTCAAAGTTTCCATTGAAACTTAAACTGTTTTAATTTTAAAAGTCTGAGAGAACAAAAATGTCTTGGACTGGTGCCAAAAATATAGCATAGTAGGTGCCAGGCAAGCCTCTTTGGAGAGGGAATTCTACAAACAGGACACCACCACCAAGAAGGCCCTTCCTCCAGTTTCCAGATGCCATCTAAGTTGATGGGGGACCCTGGAGGGCCTTGCAATATGAGCAGTTTTATATGGGATTAGGCATTCCTTCTGGTACCTGTGAGAGTAGAAGCATCAGGAGATGGAGAAAAATAACCATGACAAAATAAAATGAATGTTCAGATGTGGATCTTCAACTTCTGACAGTCAGAAAACCTGTTCAACATTGCACTGGGTTTCTAAAATCATTATTTATTATTTGTTATCTCCATAAAGCCTTTTTTAATGTTTTAATTTTTACAAAGTATTAATATTTAAAATTGGGTTGAAATCAGGTTTGTAGGCAGAGGCATTTCTCATCTCCCACTCTGCAACCTGCACATCCCACCCCCACCCCAAGCAGATTTTTCAGGGCATGTGGGGGCTACAAGGAGAAGGAGAAAGAGAAGCATGACTGTGTGAGAGGATGCCTGCTTGCCTGACATTAGATTTCACCCTTAGGTTCCCAGTTAAAAGAAAGGAAAGCAATCTTTGAGTCACACTGGCTATTTTAAGGATAATTGGTGCTGGCTTTTAAACTAAAGGTGGCTTGTGTGACAAATCTGCTAACAGATGTCAGCTCTCTTTGGAAAAGCATGCCGACATTTAAGGCTTAGTAAGCAAAAAACTAACTTTTGGTGTATTTTTAAATATCCAACACCATTGCTGAAGAACTCTGTGGTAGAATGCATTAACAGCTCAGTGCCATCCTGGACAAGGAGTTTTTCCTGCCCACGTTCTTATTTCCAGGCAGTTCATGCAAAACTTAAACAGCACAAGTCCATACATTTCTACTCAAAAGCAAATCCAATGGGGCTTACTTCCAGGTGCGTACAGATTTGCAACCTAAAGCACATACCCTTTGGTTTGGAGTAGGAACAGCATTATTTTTACCTCTTCTTATTTTATTGCACAAATCTAAGGTGACAGCTCAAATATGAATATTCTGTTTTGAAGACGTTTGCACCTCCTTCCTCAAATAGAAATATTTTATCTCTATATTCACCATTATTATGCTTCCCTTCTGTGCTGCCACATCTCCAGAGATTAAACAGCTGCCATTTCTCCTTGCTCTACATTCCAAACTGTGAAGAAATGTACTAATGATGCAGAGCCGACCCTGTCATTAGGCAAAGTGGGGCAGCCACCTCAGGCAGTTGGTTTTGTGTGTTATGAAAGTGGAGCAGATTGTTAACTTACTTAATTATTAGTATATATTTGTCACAGAGCGTGGCGGTCAGTAAATTGCACAGTTCAAAGTTGTAGTTAACTCTTTATTAGCGAAAATATGATCTCCACAGACTGGGCTGAGTCTCAGGCTTCATGAGTACAGCAGCTCATTCCCTGTGGGTCTTACCCCATGAAATCAGTTGCCAAGATTAAGGTCCCTGCCTCCCCACTGCGGTCTAAGTCTCCTCCTTTCCAGGGCTTTCCCCAAGCATTCTGAGACTGCGCCTGTGTGCAGCCAGTCTCTCATCTGCCCTTTTCATGCATCTCCTGGTTCTGGGAGATGGGGGAGAGAAGCTTGTTGCATAGGGTGAGACACCTGTAACTTCACCAACTTTGATTCATCTCTGCCTTTTGACCTCCCTCCTCCCACTTGCTAGCTTCATCTTCTGATTCTGAACTTCTCTGCCACGGACTCTCCCAGCTCATTAAGCCCTGTTACCCCTTCAGCTTTCAACACCCCCTCTTCCCAGTCATCTCCCTCTGACCACTCATCGTCATCCCACCACCACTCCCCGGGCTCTGAGCCTTCTTCCTTTGGTGGCTCCCCACCTCGTTCCTCCCACCAGTCCTCTGTGTCTAACCAATCGATGACAATATTTTACTGCCAGGAAAAGAGGAGAGGTGCTTGTGGGATTTTCGGCCTCAGGTCTCCAAATAACCAAATGGCCTTGGTTGGGAGAAAGGTGCTATTTGCTGCTTCACCACAGGCTGCAAAACGTTGTGGGCTGGTCCAGGTTATGTCACAGTTCATTGCATTGAGTTGGAGACTGGAGTCTGCTGCCTTTGAAAATAGCGCTCCAATCATCTATTTCTGCCCTCGAGAAAAGAACTAGGTCACCCTCTCAGTCCCAAAGTATCCTGGCAGTGTCCCTTTTCTCAACTCACGGGAGACCTTATGGCTGGATCATAATAGCAATAAATTAGAACTGAGCAACAGCTGGCCAAGTACAAACCACATAGCAGCAGAGATATAAACAAGTGATAAACTGTCTGTGTCATGAAATTTTTGTGCCATTTCTGGTGGAAGCTATGCAAACTTAATGAAATAGTTGTGCAGATGAAAAAAAAAATTGTGAATGTTAGTTACTTCTGGCATTTAGCCCAGGCTTGGAGAGCTTTTTCAAGCTAGGGGCAACATTTCCTCTAGCCAGCCTTGTGGGGCTTCCTCATGCCAGTGGTGAACAGGGCCAGAGGCAAAAGGGGGCCAAGCGACAGTAGCTCTTACCTCTGTACGGTAGACTAAATTCCAGCCATGCAAAGGTCAGAGGTTTCTAAACACACACACACACTTCTCTCCATCTTAGGCAAGGAAAACACAGCAGGGCTGGTGGGAGATGTAGCCTGGGTACATTCTTTGTGGCCAGAAAAAGAGAGCAGTGGCTATATTCAGCCCTTGATCCTGAGGTTTTTTGTTTTGTTTTTTGCCCCTGATTTAGACAGTGTAGAACATGTGCCTGAAGAAAAGCTATTCTTAATTTTCAAAGCAGTGAACTAAGGGAACTTCTTTCTATTTATGGTTCTGCAGCATTGCCCAATAAGTAAAACGGTGAGAAATAATGAGGAGTTTTTGCTTCCAGCTTTATCAGAAGGCATACTGTAGTTTTGGGGAAGCAATACCACTCTTTTCTTACTTTGCACATGAATTGAAATTGAAGATCCCAGCCTTTAGTTCTTCTTCCCTACTTTTTTCTTCACCCATGAAGGGATTCATGTAAAAAAATGCTCTACCGGGTGGCAAAGTCTGTGTGGATTGTGAATTCAAATGTCACCTTTTTTCTTTCTTTCTTTTTGGCATTCCTGTGTGGTGGAAAATCATAATGTCGGCACTGGCTCTGTCTGCTGTGCCACCTAACAATGGAATGAAGAAAGCCCCCAGGATCAAAAGTCAGGCTAATGGCAGGGAGGCTCAAAGACATGGCTGCCCATAGTGACAAAAAAAGCAAAACTCACTCCTCCTTGATCTCTCAAAATTTTCCAGGTCTTCTAACAAAGGACAATAAGCTCATTTTTATATGCTGACATAGTAAGAGCAAGATATAAAAACACACCAGCAGTTGGAATTTGCAACATATACCACATATACCTTTCGTATAATGGGTCCTCCACCGGTTTCATGCAGGAATCTGATTTGTTGTTGTGGTGGTTGTTTAGTCGTTTAGTCGTGTCCGACTCTTCGTGACCCCCTGGACCAGAGCACGCCAGGCACTTCCATCTTCAGGAATCTGATATGCCAGCACAAATAAATTAACTTGTGGTTGAAATGAATGGGAAGCATGTAAGAGATCCAAGTGTGCAATTGTAGGTCTTTGGATTAGAGTATCTGTTAGTGATGCAGTGGGAACTTCCTTGCTTATGTGTACTAAATAAAAACCTCAATTTTCTTATAACTGGTTAAAACACTTGGGGCTTATCCACACTTATTTTGCCCCACTGCTTCCCATACAGGTCCATGCTTTAAAGCTCCGTGTTTGAGTGCTCCCCTTTTTTTTGCTCCAGAGCTTTCCCCGCGAACACCTGCTCTTTAAACTTGAATCAGAACAAATGGCTATTTGGGTTTTTTTGTGGACTGTGCCTGGAAAGTGCAGAGGGAAGGTAGGTGTGGATAAGCCCTTAGCTAGAAATCCTAGGGCTCCTTCAGATTGGCTTATACCTGGTCTTTATAGCATTGGTTCTGATTTGTTTGTGAGGACTTTTTAGGACAATGAGCATTTATTCTGATTTGTTTTTGCTGTCCTTACATTTCCCCCCAATTATTCTACACTTCTCAATGCATTTTCCCATCACTTTCCTAACCACAAAACCCCCTCTTTCTGTGGATTTGTTGCACTGGGGTAAAGAACCCACTTTAATTGTGAAAACTTAAATTTTCTGTTATGCACTTGAATCCCTCCCGCAAAATTTGAACAGTCTGAAGGTGCCCCTACCCTAATAGGTAAATCCGATGAGGGGCCTCAGGACGGGGCATAAAGGCTGATTTGCCAGCAGAGGCAGAGGTACATCAGCAGGATGAAATCAAACGCTAAAGAATGTTAGATCTGGAGCAGATTTTGTGCTTTCTAATAGAAAAGCACCGTAACAAGTTATCTCCAGGTTGACTTTGAAATCTTTCTATTTTATGAAAGCACAGTACAGTAAAATATGAAGGTCAGACTTTCTGCTCTGCTGTACCATAACGTTTCTTTCAAAAAAAAAAAAAGGGAATTGGCAACAAGCTGGATTGCTGTAGCCAACAGGTGTACTTACTGAAAAGTTTGACAAGTGGAAAAATGCTTATGATGTCTGAACAGAAATGGAAGATGGGAAACGGCAGGAAGAGAAAGGGGAAAGGGCTTGTTAATGTAGGGCCTTCCTTTTAAAATCATGGGGAAATAGCTAGTGAGCTCTCTCCCCTCCTGTGGCTTCCAGCAACTGGCATTCAGGAGAGCATCGCTGCCTCCGTGATGGTGTTTCCTGCTTGGCAGGGGGTTGGACTCGATGGCCCTTGTGGTCTCTTCCAACTCTATGATTCTATGAAAATCGAAAGCTCTTTTAAAAACCATCATGTTAAGGTGATAAATCCTAAACTATTAGAGCATGTGATTCAACAAGAAACATCTGTCTTCAGTTCTATAGTTGAATTATGGGCTCATGCAAGATTGATGGTGCATGATACAAATTAAGTTCCTCCAGGATCATGCTTACACAATCAGGACCGAGTTGAACCTTGGTGGAAGGCCAGGAATGCCATTATGATTACTACAACTTAATTTTGTGTATTAACCATTCCCACGTGTGAGCCTTCTTTCCAATGATATGTCAACACACAAGCGAATGCTGTTTCTATGGCAAACTGTTATTGGTAGCCAAGTAGCAGGTGTTTCCATTTAATATTTTAGAACTAAGCTCATTTGTGGCATCTTGACCTTCACCAGTTAAACCTGCATCATTGAGGTGTGGGAAGTCATTGCTTTTGGAATAAGATAAATTCAGTGGACATCAAATAGTCTTTTTAAAAAATGGAACATCACTGTTGTGTTGAAAACTGTCAGGTTTGTTTCCCATTCATAAATGTGTTTTAATGATATTGTAACAGTAATTCTGAAGCTAAGGGCTACATTTCCCAACAGCCTCATTGACTATGACCTAGAAAAAGTAGCTATCCTTCCTCTGGGAGATGAAGGAAGGAGTCAGGCTAGAAAATGAGCAGTGTTGGTGGTGGAACACAGGAAGATAACTACTGTCTGGGAGCATTCTGCAAGTGCTGGTGAAGCATTAGTCCTATATTAAGATGTTTGAAATCTGCATATTTTCCAGGGATGGATGGGTCAGGCAATTTTGGTTCACGTCCATTTCACAAGTGATTATTCCCAAGTTCGTTCAGTCATCACATTTACCTTGTGATATTTTTTAAACCTGCAAGGAAATTTGTTCTTAATTGCACCACTAAGTATATACAGTGGTACCTCGGGTTAAGTACTTAATTCGTTCTGGAGGTCCGTTCTTAACCTGAAACTGTTCTTAACCTGAAACACCACTTTAGCTAATGGGGCCTCCTGCTGCTGCCGCGCCTCCAGAGCACGATTTCTGTTCTCATCCTGAAGCAAAGTTCTTAACCCGAGGTACTATTTCTGGGTTAGCAGAGTCTGTAACCTGAAGCGTATGTAACCCGAGGTACCACTGTATATACTTAAATATTTTATCTCAACATACACGTTTCTTGGCATCTTTTTAATCTTAAAATGTGAATTTTAAAATACGTTTTGCTACTTTTTTATAGCCAAGAACAGTATCACAAAATTCAGAGAAGTGCAAAATCAGTGCAATGATTTTAAAGCACTATGGGCAGACTCTTAGAAGCTAGAGGAGGCCAGTAGAGAAGTCAGGGGAGAGAAGGCTGAGGTGATGGGCAGAAGCTGCAAGTTTCAGGAGCTTGGAGGCAAAGAGTAAAATGGAACCAGGCAGATGTGGAAGAGGAGGATGTGGCAAGGATGACTGAATGGGGAGATTGGTGGCCTATTGGAGTGTGGTAGGGGAGCAGCCTGAAAATAATTATGTGGTGGTAAGGAGTAGTGGCAGACTTTGGTCTTTGAAATTTCAGCAGTGCCCTGTGCAAGGCCATAATTCGTGCCCCCCTGCCTCTCAACCTTCTTTTCTACTTAATTCACTAGGTCACAGTTGCAACGCTCTGCGGTGCCCCAAGGCTCAATGCCCAGTTTGGAGGATCTGGTCAAGCTGTTCTAAATATGCCTCTGAGAGGAAGGATAATGGTAGGGATGTTGTCAAGCAGGAAGGGATAGAATCAGGAAGGCTAGTCAGGGGTCAGCAACCTTTTTCAGCCGTGGGCCGGTCCATCGTCCCTCAGTCCATGTGGTGGGCTGGACTATATTTTGAAAAAAATAAAAAATGAACAAATTCCTATGCCCCACAAATAACCCAGAGATGCATTTTAAATAAAAGCACGCAGTCTACTCATGTAAAAGCACACTGATTCCCGGACTGTCCATGGGCCGGATTGAGAAGGCGAGTGGGCCGCATCCATCCCCTGGGCCTTAGGTTGCCTACCCCTGGGCTAGTGAGAACAGCAAGGCAGTTAACTTGTCAAATCAGGCAGAAGGAAACAGGAAAATTGCAGAAGGGCTTGGGAAGAGAAAGAGTTCAGAACAAATAGTTTCTATTTAATATTTTGCTCCTCCTTTAGTGTTAAAACTGAAGCTATCTAAAAATAGCAGCATATTTTAATTATCATGCATGACTATTATTTTACAGTTCAACCCAGACCCCTTGGGTGTTCTCACAAGCGATACTGAAAATGCCGCGGTCTGGGATGTGTTGTTTGTACATGTTGCTAATGTGAGAAAGGAAAATGGCTGTTTTAAGATCTAGTGAACAGTCTAATGGATGTCTCTTTTTCTTTCTTCATTCCGTTTGCAGAGCTGGAAAAGTGGGAGCACTTAGGTATGCCTCACTTGTGAAAACAGCTTTCGAATTCAAATCTGGATTATTTTTTTAGGAGCTTGCTTTTATCTGTGATTATCTTCTGAATAATGGTGAAGGCTGGCAGAAAGTTAGAGGCTATGAATCTCCAGAGAGCCTAGGCATGAATTTCAGTGGAGAGATGTTAATTTAAATGAAGAGGTTAAACTGAGTGATGGAAAGTAGTAACTGAATCAGATATCTGTTACTCCCCTGTAACATGTCCTAGCAATGAAGGCTTTTGGTGTGATGTTCCTCTGGTACTGTTATGATTCTTCCTTGTGTTCTTTCTCACTTCTGCATCTGGCTCAAATCTTTGATAGGTTACAGCAGGCAGTCCTTATGCTGTACTTTTTGCAAAGGCACCATGGGATGTAAGATACTTTCCCTTCATAGGAAAATAAGCATTTTGTAAGCAACCAAAGCAATTCATGTGTGTTTTGCAAGAGGCATCATAACCTGGTTTGAGGTGGGACCTCTTGGATAGGGGCATAAAGTATCTGCCTGGGGATGATAAATCCTGAGCTCTAGGAGTAACCTGTTTCTGGAAAATGAGCAGTGGTGGTGAGGTTGCCCCACAAAAACCTAATGAGGAAATGGTGTGAGTGGTAGCTAGATGAAGAATCTGTTCCCTTCCTGCTCACCTCCTGCCATGGATCATTAACCAGGATGACCAAGGACCTTTCAGTGCCAAAGATGGTAAAAAGCAGATTGAAGCAGATATTGATCATCAGTATCATCCAGAAATACCTGGAGTGGCTTGGCAGCAGTGGACATATTGACTTGCTTCTTAAAGGCTTTGTGGTTTGAGCAGAGATTTGAATTGGTTACTTTGTGGCTCATGCTCTTAACTACCATGGGACTCCAGATGTTGTATCCAGCTAGGGTTGCTCTTTCTGCAGATCATTAGGAAGCTGGGATTTGTTTGTAAAAAAAAAAAAAATGGGCAAGAAGAAGTGAAAGAAGCTGCTTGGTGTTGACTGACTCAGTAGGCTTTTTGAAAGATGGCAGCTTTAGGGCACGGCTCAATACTGCCATGCTACTAGTATTCTCTGCTTGTGCATTCTTGCTTCTGTCCAATTCCTGCTATATTCTGTTTAGCTGTAAATAAATAAAGAGACCATATCAATTTTCTAGCACCCTCTCCTCCCAAAGATGATAATCCTGGTAACAGCTGCCATGAACTTCTCTTTGCATGCTAAAGGGAGTATGGGGAAAGAATTAAATACAGCAGTTATAGTTATAATGCTGAACAATCAAACACAATTACTGCATTGCTGTTGTGCTGTTGTGAATTGGTGGGAGGATGGTTAGCCTGCATGATGCCTGAGTACCATCCCTGGTATAACAAAAGAAGTTGCTCTCTGTCAGAGGGCAGATGGATAGGCCCCTCCCTCACCTGGCTGGTACAGTGGTACCTCGGGTTACATACACTTCAGGTTACAGACTCCGCTGACCCAGAAATAGTGCTTCAGGTTAAGAAGTTTGCTTCAGGATGAGAACAGAAATCGTGCTCTGGCGGCGCGGCGGAGGCGGGAGGCCCCATTAGCTAAAGTGGTACTTCAGGTTAAGAACAGTTTCAGGTTAAGTACAGACCTCCGGAACGAATTAAGTACTTAACCCGAGGTACCACTGTATTTGGAAAACAAAGGCAGAGTGAGCTGAGTGGAGAGCTAGAAGTGGGCAGAAGCTGGGAGAGAGGCATGACTGATCTTTGCTAGAATCCAAGGCTGTGACTATGGGGGAAGCAAGACCTTTGGGAGTGTTAACGCTGTGAGCTCCTGCCATATATCGTAAAGGCACCACAGTCTTTGCTGTCTCACATTCTGTGGAAGCACCTGGAGCCCCTGGAATCTTGCAGCACACAGAAGTTGGGGTGATGTGTGACATACCGTAATGTTTCTGCTTGTTCAAATATTTGCTTTGTGTTAGAAATACATAAAACTTCTCTTTCTAATCAGCTGCAGGTATAATTTCAAATGCATTGTAACGTGCTTTTACATTCAGAGAGAGGCTGCTGATGGAGCTTGGTTACATATTGAAAACTTGCCGCATAGCTTAAAACCAGAACAGTGTAAACAAGCTGCAAATATTTGTTCTTCTGTCAAAAAGGAGCAACAGGGGCTCACTGTTGTAAATCATGAATTCTTTTATGTAAACATCCGGTATGCTAGGGAATCCAGCTGTGTCTGGGCCTGTGGCACTTCACATCAAAACTGTAGATAAGATGGGATTTTTCTTCTGCGCTACAGATGATTCCAAGTAAACATGCATAGGATTCCACTCTGAGTCCTACTAACCTCAGTGAGAGAATTAAACGTAACCTCAACTTTTGATGCCTACCTTTGGGACTGGATTGTGCCCATTGTTAGCAGAATCTTTTTGTCCAGTCCACAAGTTCATCTTTAGCAGATTTGCACCGTATGTTTAAAGCACATCCAATGTTCATTTAAAGCACATCACTTCCCCTAAGGAATCCTGGGTACTGTTGTTTGAGAAGGGCGCTGGGAATTGCAACGTTGTGAGGGGAAACTATGGTCCTCAGGATTGTTTGGGAGAAGTCCAGTGCTTTAAATGTGTGTTAAATGTGTATTGTGTGGATCGGGGGTGGGGGGGAGAGCAACTCATTTTATTGATGGTTGATGGCAGAAGAGATTAAGTTAAGGTGCTTTTGTAAAAAGAAAAAAGACACCACTTTAAGGCTTTTACAGTGTGTGAGTTATGGTTTGTGCAGCAGAGTATGATTTGCCTGCCTTTAGTGCAATATTTTTCACAGAAAAATAGAAATGTAAATAAGAGAACCTCAGTCATGTCTACAAAAGTTTGTCTAGTCCACGGGGATTCTACATTCTATTCTATAGTAACTGCTGCATTTTACTACCACAAGAAAGCCTCTGAAATGTGAAGTTAAGAACAGGGGAAGTTTTCAAGGGGTCAGGTTACCAACTTAGAAGACTTTAAAAGGAGATTAGACATATTCATAGTTAATTAGTCTATTGGTGGCTACTCACCCAATGGCTCTGTTCTACCTTCACTGTTGGAGGCAATATAGAGTTGCTAGAAACCAAAGATGGGGAAAGTGTTGTTGCACTCAGGTCCTGCTTGTGGGCTGTGAGAAGAGGATTCTGGACAAGATGCAATACCAGCCTCGGGAGCCTGATCCAGCAGGCTGTTCTTATTCTTAAGTAGAGTCTGAGGACTAAATGCATGAAGGAAAAACCTGTCAATGGCTGTTAACTATTTGAGCTTAATTAGAATGCCCAGAGTCAAAGATGCTACACCTTTACTTACACAATGCTGGGGACAAAAAATAGCAAGGGCTGCAGCCTCACCCCCTGCTTGTAGGTTTCCCAGAGGCATCTGTCTGGTCACTCTTGAAAACAATACTAGACTATTGGCGGACGAAGGCAGGGGTGACATCACGGCCCATCCCGGGGGGTTGACATCGCAGCCGCCCCCACCCCTCAGGGCGCTTGGTGCACACCCCAGGATGCTTGCCACTCACCGCACATGCCCTGGGACAGGTGCTGCTTGCGCGCACCCCCGACATGTGCCATGCCCCTGCTAGGGGCACGCCACGCCCCCTGGGACGCATGCAACACCCCCTGGGACACATGCCAGCCACACCCCCAGATATACACCACTCCCAGTGCCGGAGCAGGTTGCTCCGCCACTGTACTAGACTAGGGATGCCCCCTTTTGGATGCTCTAACAGGGCTCTTTTTTTGTTTTTTTTAATTCAGGTTATATTGGCAAGAAACCTGCTCCCAGATCAGTCCAGGGAAATCCACAATTCAGGATAGTACAGACAGGGATGTCTCAGGCTTTAAAGCCATTCTTCTTAATAGCTTTTATGGGTGTGTCAGCAGGCCCTAAACACCCTAATAGTAGAAGTTATGGAATGATAATAGACCCTTGCTCCCAGGGTTAAGCTCTGGGTAGACTTGGACTGTGTTTTACTTGTGTGTGTGTGTGTGTGTGTGTGTGTGTGTGTGTGTGTGCGCTTGTGTATTGAAAGGCAGGAGAAGTACTTACATTTTGGCAAGAGGCCTGACCCTTGGATAGGTTTTCCATCCTGCCATTATATGAAGCAGGCTTGTGGTGCTCTGTGTTTGTTGTGCTGCTCATCCAGTCCTTGTGTGTATCTCTTGATTGAGGTGCTAATATCCCAGGAACAGAACCCTAAACAAATCCTACAAGAGCAAAACACCAAATGCTCCCTATGCCAAGAATAGGTCATGGTGATGGAACAGCTGTTATGGGGTGAACTCTTCCTGAATAGCCCAAATAAGAAGGGAAATTGTTGCAATCCACTCCCTTATTTGCATATGGCTTAAACATGTAAATATACAATGTGGTAAATTTGTCATCCATGCAAAGTATAGGAACTAGGAAAATTATTTTCTCCCTTCTTTCCCAACCAGAAAAGATTACAGTGCTTAACTTTGACACCATGGCTATGTAACCTAAATCTCTTTGGACCCAAGCACTGCAGATATGATCTCTTGTTATGTGCAGAGATGCAGGAAACCTGATGTGTGGTAAATTGGGATATCTTGCTTTCTCTAGTGGCTTTTATCACATGCTGTGATAACACCGGCAAATAGCTTCTCTCAGGTACTTACTCTCAACTGATTGTTCTCTGTAGGGAACTTTAAATGGCACTCAGGTCAATGCCAGATATATCAGAAATCCCATTAACCTTGTTGTTGCAGATATTAAGGCCTCTTTGGCCCTGACTATTGTAGCGAAAGCCTGAGAGTTCATTCCTTCCCTCTCTCCTGGGAACAGGAACAGCTCCTGTCTCTAACCATTTGGTCTGCTGCCACCAGCCCTTCCTTTTCCTCTGACTTTGAGAGAAGGGCAGTCCTCAAGGCTGTGAGCAATTCATCCTGGATAGGGAGATGTGGGAGCACCCAGCCCACACCTCTCTCCCTCTACGAAGGAGGGCAGCTAGCTTTCCCGCAGTTCTCCCTAGACATGAAAACAGCATGGACCCAGAGATCTAGGCACCGTGGAGAGAAGACTATCTTGTGAGCAGTCACAACAACACATGATTAAACCCCTACAACCAGTTTTAAGAGAAAGGGGTTTAAGAGAACAAAAAGGGGAAAGGCAGAATACTGCATGAAAGGAAGTAAAAAGCACTTCACACATTTCATGCTAAGTAAACTACAGCTTGAGGCCTCAGATTAAGAGGGGGCTCTAAATGCTTTTTTCTTTCTTTCTAAATTTTATGATATGTGCATAACACACAGGGTGCATGCCTCTTCTGCTTCGTTAAGTGCTAAACTATGTGTGTAACTGATTTTATGTTCCTGAGCATAAAAAGTTTTCATATATGCTAAGTAAGAATTCAGAAGATACTTTCATTTAAAGGTGTTTCATGTGCTATGGGATCTCTTAAAGTTGACTAGGGTTACGGTCTCAGCATGTCTTCATCTGGCCCTGATACCAAGTCTACTCTATCCTAAGTAAAAAGGTAAAGGTAAAGGACCCCTGACAGTTAAGTCCAGTCGCGGACGACTCTGGGGTTGCAAGTCTCATCTTGCTTTACTGGCTGAGGGAGCCAACATTTTTCTGCAGACAGTTTTTCTGGGTCATGTGGCCAGCATGACTAAGCCGCTTCTGGTGAAACCAGAGCAGCGCACCAAAACGCCGTTTACCTTCCCGCCAGAGTGGTACCTATTTATCTACTTGCAATTTGACATTCTTTCGAACTGCTGGGTTGGCTGGAGCTGGGACCGAGCTACTATCCTAAGTATCCATTCACCGTATTTTTCGCACCAGACCATAAGACGCACCTAGTTTTTGGAGGAGGAAAACAAGAAAAAAAATATTCTGAATCCCAGAAGCCAGAACAGCAAGAGGGATTGCTGCGCAGCGGAAGCAGTGATCCCTCTTCCTGTTATGGCTTCTGGGATAGCTGTGCAGTGTGCATTTGCTCCATAAGACGCACACAAATTTCCCCTTACTTTTTAGGAGGGAAAAAGTGAGTCTTATAGAGCAAAAAATACGGTAAGTATCTAAGCAACTATCCTATGTAGTTACTCACAAACATAGGCCCCTGAGTAATGCAGCACCAGGTTGATTGGATGGACGGTGAATATTGGCCAAATTCCATTGTGAAGGGTTCCTTGTCCGGGTGGGTTCTGATTGACAGGTGGCTCTGAGCAAGCCAGTCTGATGAGCGGCACATAGCCAGGAAAGGTACTGATACCACCTTTTGGGATGCAGCCATCACAGCGTTAATGACTGTCAGAGTTGCCCAACTCCCCTGCCAGACAGCAAGCTTTGCACAGCTTGCGCACTGAGACTTGGCAGGAGCTTCCACGGTCTGCCTGCCTCTAGGGAATGGAAGCTGAGGGAACTGTGAAGCTTTTTTTTAAAAAATAAAGACATAGGCTGGGACTGTGCCACAACAATGAGTCCAGTTGGCATGTTACATTCCTTTCAGTACTTCTACAAGTGCACTCCTGGTATGTTTTTTGGTCATATAAAAGAAACCGGAAATGGATTGTCAGTGCTATCTCAAGGCTCTCTGATAAGCTCTGGATTTCACCCATCCTTGTAGCTGTTGTAGCAGCTAAGTTCACCAGCTCCCCACGGCTGTGAATAGAGCAGGGACTATGGGCCTGCAGGTTTAGAAATTAGAAGTCTTTATTACTTTTCATTCCAGTTGCTGAAGAAATTGCATGTAAACATAAGTATACTTCAAATTTATCTGTCTCCTCTTTCCCCAATCTGCCATACTCAGCCTCAGCGTGTGAAAGAATGACAATGTAGCACCAGGGAAACAGATTATACACGGAACATAATGCTGGCAAATGCATGGTGAATCATTAAAGCAACATTCTTTTGTCTCTCCTGAGGGTAATTTGCAGCAGGAACATAAAATGTTTTTCAGATGCTCATGGTGTCCTAGTGATAAGCACCGTGTAGGTAGAATGCTTAAGACACAGAACCTGCACACTCCTTTGGCATCTCCATTTTTATGACTGGGCCTGAAATAATGAAGGTTAGGTGTGCAACAATATCATTATCAGTATTATTGCTAAGTTTATTGCATGCCCTTCAGCAGCACATCTTAGGACAATTTAAAATTCAGAAATTAAAAACAGTTCAAGCAAATTGCAGGAGTAGGGATTGTGCATTGTGAGAACAAAGGAAGGTGCATGACACCAAGCCAGGTTCTTTGTCAATCCATCCCCGAATTGTCTAGGGCAGGGGCCATAACTCAATGGCGAGGATCTGCTATGTATTTAGAAAGTCCCACATTCTATGCTTGGCATCTCCAGACAGGACTGGGAGAGACTCCTACCCGAAACCCTGGAGAGCCGCTGCCAGTGTAGATAAAACTGAGCTAGGTGGACCAAAGTCTGATATTGTATAAAGCAGTTTCCTGTGACTCGATGTCTCTTGACTGACGGCAGCTTTCCAGGATCTCAGGCAGCAAAGTGATCCTTTTAGCTAAATATGCCATGGAATCGGGGATTGAACTAAGTAGGCAAAGTATGTGCTATGCTCCTTCCCTGGAAATTTCCTACAATTCCACACTGTAAAATGAATCTGTAAATTCATGAACGGCACACCATGAAGCCGCCTTATACTATTCTTTTTTTTTTCCTGCATAATTTTTATTGTTTTTTAAATCATAACAAACAAGAAAGTAAAACAATTTACGCCTTGTTATCACAGATTTCTTTCTATAAGACTTCCTTCAGCTTCCCCTGAAATCATCCATACCCTAATTTAACAAATTCACACAAATCCTAGCTTATATTGACATTATTTTCTCTTTCCTTCTTTTTCTCTTTAGACAATATTCCAACCTTTTCACAGAGCTTTTTTAAACCCAACTAGCGTTATCTGACCTTCACTTATATTTTCCAGATATTCCACAAATTTCCCCCAGTCCTCAATGAACCTTTGGTCTTTTAAATATCTAATTTTCCCCGTCAATCTGTCCATCTCCGCGTATTCTAGTAGTTTTGCTCTCCATTCCTCAAGCGTCGGTATGTTCTGTTGTTTCCAATTTTGGGCCAATAGGACCCTTGCGGCCGTTGTTGCATATTGAAAGAATTTACTATCATTGTTCTTTATATCACTTCCTGCTAGGCCTAGCAGAAAAGCCTCCGGCTTTTTCCCAAAGTTATATCTTAATATACTTTTCATTTCATTATATACCCTTTCCCAAAAGCCTTTGACCTTTCTGCAGTCCCACCACATGTGGAAGAAGGATCCCTCTTTTCCCCTGCATTTCCAGCATTTATTGCAAGTTTTATATATTTTTGCTAATTTTGCAGGTGTTATATACCAACGGTAAAACATCTTCATGAGGTTCTCTTTTAACGTTATGCAAGCTGTAAATTTAAGATTTTTTTTCCAGAGTTTCTCCCATTCTTCATAGTATATATTATGGCCGATGTCCCTTGCCCAATGAATCATCACAGACTTCACTTCCTCATCTATCAAGTTATACTCTAATAGCATATTATACGTTTTAGAAAGAATTTTGTAATCATTGTTTATTATTTCAGTCTGGAATTTAGATTCTTTATCCGCGTATCCTCTCTCTTTAACGTCTTGTCTAAACATTTCGTTTATTTGGAAATAGTGTAACCAATCATAGACTTTTTCTTTAACCTGGTCATATAGTTTCAGTTTCCATGTCCCCCCTACTTTTGTTAACAATTGTTCATAAGTTATCCAATCACCTCTCATGTTTACTTTTTTCACGCTCATAACTTCCAATGGGGATAGCCAGTGTGGTACTTTAGGTTCTAGTAAAAATCTATTCCTCTCCCAAACTTCCATTAGGGGGCCTTTAAAAATATGCGTTGCGAAACCCTTGTGCTTCCTCTTCCCCTGCCATAAGTACGCATGCCATCCTGCTCTATTGTCGAACCCCTCCAGGTCTAATAGTTCCTTATTTTCCAATTTTATCCACGTTTTCACCCAGCAAAGGCACGATGCCTCATAATATAATTTCAGATCTGGCAGAGCGAATCCCCCTCTTTCTTTAGCTTCTGTTAACAATTTAAACTTAATCCTTTGTTTTTTGCCCTGCCAGACATATTTTGAGATTCCTCTTTGCCACTCTTTAAATATCTTAGTGCCCTTGATTATCGGTAAGTTCTGGAACAGAAATAACATTCTCGGGAGAACGTTCATCTTAATTAAAGCTATCCTACCCCAGAATGACAATCTCAGCTTCCCCCACCTCTCCAAGTCCTTTTTTATCTCTTTCCATACCTGCTCATAGTTATTCTTAAATAGGTCTATATTTTTCGGGGTTATCCATATTCCTAGATATTTTACCTTTTGGGCCACTTCTATTTCTGTTTGTTGTTGTAATTCCTCGATTGCCTTCGAATCTAAATTCTTCACCATTATTTTAGTCTTTCTTTTGTTTAACTTAAAACCAGCCACCTTACCAAATTGATCCAGTTCTTCTAATATCTCTTTTATTGAGTTCAGCGGGTCTTCTGTTGTTATTACTAAATCGTCTGCGAACGCCTTAACTTTATATTCATTTTGACCAATTCTAATCCCTTTTATTTTCTTATTTTGTCTTATTGAGTTCAGAAGTACTTCCAGTACTATTATAAATAGCAACGGGGAGAAGTGGGCAACCCTGTCTTGTACCCTTCGCTACCATTATTTCTTCTGACACCACGTTGTTTATAATCAATTTGGCCTTTTGCTCCGTATAGATTGCCTTTATTCCGTTGAAGAAGTTCATACCAACCTCCATATATTCTAGCTGTTTTAGTAAAAAGTCCCAAACTATATTATCGAATGCTTTCTCTGCATCCACGAACATCATTATGGCTTGCTTATCATACCTGGCAGACAAGTATTCTATAGAATTTATTATATTTCTAATATTATCTTTCATTTGCCTGCCTGGCAGAAAGCCCGCCTGATCTCCATGGATATATTCTGACCATATGTTTTTAACTCTACTTGCCAGCATTCCTGCGAAAATTTTATAATCAACATTTAACAGCGAGATCGGCCTGTAATTCTTAACTTGCGACAGATCTGAGTCTTGTTTTGGGATTAAAGTAATGAAAGCATCCTTCCAAGTATCTGGTATTTCTTTTTCTTTCAGAATATTATTCATTACTTCTCTCAGTGGTGCCAGTACAGTATTTTCCATTTCTTTATAGTAGCTTGCCGTGAAGCCATCTGGGCCCGGGGCTTTCCCTCTTTTTAAATCTTTAATTGCTAATTTTATTTCTTCTATCTCTACTGGGGTGTTTAATTGCTCTTTTTTCTCTATTGGAATCTTCTGAACCTGCTTATCTTTCAAAAATCTTTCTATTTTTCTCTGGTTAAATCTCTCTCTATTTTTATATAATCCTCGCCGCCTTATACTATTCTATTAATGTCTGGGGAAATGTAATTTTAATGTGTGCATGGTGGCATGACCACCTGTATTGCTTAGGGGCAAATGTGCAATAATTCCAGCATTGCCCACTTGGACTTCTTCCTATAGTGAGCAGACAGCTGTGCTGGTGTGTGTGTGTGTGTGTGTGTCACAGAGAGAGAAAGAGAAAGACTTTCTAATTCAAGATTTAATAGTTCTGCCCAGAGTAGCCTTTTCTAGGCTTCATTCTGGGTGCAATGGAAAGAGTGGTGATGTTGCCACTTCCACAAAGATCAGTTTTTCTGTTGTTAAGTACATTTCTGCTGTCCTCTGTCTTTAGAGCTCTGACTGGAACAGGCATGTGTTCGTCCAGAGCAGCCCTTACATCAGGACTGAGGGAGCTTTGGCTTTCCAGATGTTGCTGGACTCCCCTTAGCCAGCTAGCAGGGCCTGTCAGGAGGGCCACAGAATCACACACCCCTTGCCTGACATGGGTTTAGTGTCTATGTGGGGTGTGCATCTGGTGACAGAACTGTCCAGAATGACGTGCACTAGTAACACAACAGTAATGTATAGAAAGTCATGAGTAGGAAGGCACATCTATTTGGTTCATGTCTTTATTTTACTTATACCTTTTTTTTAGAATTGAGGGTAGAAATCTGCCCTTCATGGCAGTCATTGTTTTGGGTTTTAGATGCTGGAGCATTTTAGATGCTGTGCTTTTCTGTCAATCTTTTTTCTTTTTCTAAGCATGCTGAACATTTTTGTGTGAGCAGTGCAAGTAGTGTCAAACTTTGAATTGGCTACCTGCTATCTCTTAATACTGTCATCTTTCCTTTGTGAGCTTTCCCGTATGCAACAGATACAGAGGCACAGCTTATGCTTTTCTTCTTCTGGCAGCTCACTTTATCCTGGAGATGCTGTTCATAACAGTCACATTTCAGTTCAGTTTTGTGAATGTTGTAGGTTATGAGCTGAATACCTGCTGCTTGTCCTCCTGAATGCAAGGCTATCAACTCTTTTGGGCATTAACTTGAGAGTACATGAGGTGAAGGGAGGCATCAAAGCCAGAATACCACAACCTAAAAGCCCCTCCAGATGACCCATATACTGAGTATTGATCCGGACTTATGTGCACTATCCTTACATCAAGATTAGATTATATCTGGTCTTTATTAAGCATTTGTTATGATTTAGTCAATGAGCATTCTTCCCGATTTGCTTATAGGGTGTTTTCACAGCTTCCCATTAGTTATTTATTCATCCCACCCTCTTCAGGCCACTTGACAGGTGTGTGTGTGTTGTTCACTATGTTGTTGATGCAACAATAGACCGTCCGCACATGATTCTGCTTTATGTGTTTTTCTGTGATGCTTCCCCATTGTTACTGCAATTATTGTCATCTGGAGACATAGCAAAAGCTGGGCAAAAACAGTAACACACAATCCTGTAACATTCCCTGTTTAGGGAATGATTAATGACTGATGTTTTAATGTATTTTTAATCTTTTGTTGGAAGCTGCGCAGAGTAGCTGGGGAAACCCAGCCAGATGGGCGGGGTATAAATAATAAATTATTATTATTATTGTAGCATGGAGAGTTTTAGGATAGGCAGCAACTGGAAATGAAGCAGTATGTCCATCCCAGAACTTCTGCAGGAGCAAACAGTATTGAAAATGGGATCACACATTGCTGCATGTCAGGGCATTTTTGTGACAGTAACTCCCTATATGGAATACCCGCACCTGTTCTTTTGCTGCCAATGGCAGCTGTTTTATTCTGGCACAGCAATACTATCAATAAATGAATGCCAGCACCTCTTTTTTTAAAAAAACCAAAAACCAAAAAACCACTGAGCACCTAGATCCCATCATGAGCACAAAGCACCATGAATGCACCATGAAAAGGATGTCTGGATGCACCCTCAATGCATTTCCTTGTCATTTTCTGAACCACACAAGTTTATTTTTTTAAAGTGGATTTGTTGTGCTAGGGTGAAAGAACATCTTAATCCACTTTTATTGTGCAAACCTGAAGGTCTGGTACGTGACAGAAACATTTCCACAAAAGACATCCTGTCACTGATGGAGTGGAAAGGGGGAAAAGCCAAGTGATTCTTATTTATGTAAAAAAGAAAAGGTTGCATTTGCAGGTGTGTAAGAAAAGGTAAATGCTTGTATGAAAAGGCAGATATCTAGTTACAATAGTTATGCAAACTGGAAACCCCCTTAAATTTTTTACCATGCTGTACATCTGTTTTTCTCTAAAGCAGAGGAGACCTGTGGCCTTCCAGGTGTTGTTGAACTTTCATATGTTTCCCCCAGTATGGTCAAGGAGGATTTGAGCTGTAGTCTAGCAACATATGGAGAGCCACTGGTTATTTACCCCTCCTCTAGGGTCCCTGGGCCAACTGCAAAGGAGAAGAGGATCTCTATGCTTTCAATAGTTGTGCAAGAGAGAAAATCCTGGAAATCGCAGCTTGTGAGACAAGTAGCAGCCATTGAAATTCTCTCCTCTTCTACATAATTATTTCAGCAAGAGAGATGTCCCTTTCTTCTTATTTAAAACCATGTGCAAGCATGCAGTGTCAGAGAGAGAGAGAGAGAGAGAGAGAGAGAGAGATCTGATGTTCGATCCCTCCTCCCTTCTGCCACTGCAGCCTCCAGCATCTTGGCTCTATCGACACTGGAGCTCTGACATCAGAAGAGCCAGAAACAGAATGTGTTGGGGCAGTTTTGAGAAAGGACTAGGAATCAGCTTGGTTCTGAAGGGTGTAAAGCTGTTTCAGCCACCAGGATTTCCCTAAACCTAAACCAGGATGACATGTGGTCTACGGTCTACAGAGCTCCTTTAAACCACTTCCTTGTTTTTTCCTCCCACTTGGAACAGTGGGCGGGGGGAGTTGTTTCTTTTAAAATACCTACAAAATTGATGGAGGAGCATATTTTTCTCTGAATAGATCTTAAGATACTCCTATTCAGACAAGGGGACGCAGGTGGCGCTGTGGGTTAAAGCCTCAGTGCCTAGGGCTTGCCGATCGAAAGGTCGGCGGTTCGAATCCCTGCGGCGGGGTGCGCTCCCGCTGCTCGGTCCCAGCGCCTGCCAACCTAGCAGTTTGAAAGCACCTCCGGGTGCAAGTAGATAAATAGGGACCACTTACCAGCGGGAAGGTAAACGGCGTTTCCGTGTGCGGCTCTGGCTCGCCAGAGCAGCGATGTCACGCTGGCCACGTGACCCGGAAGTGTCTCCGGACAGCGCTGGCCCCTGGCCTCTTAAGTGAGATGGGCGCACAACCCCAGAGTCTGTCAAGACTGGCCCGTACGGGCAGGGGTACCTTTACCTTTACCTTATTCAGACAAGAACCTTAATGGTTAAATGTGTCGCCTGTAGCTTAATGTTTCTGCACAACTGCAGGAACTAAACTAATTTTTCAAGTGTATCTTGTGATACTTGTAACATTTTACCAAATGCAATGCATATTCACCATTTATACATTTCCACCCCTCCTCTCTCTCGACCTGTATCATACTGGCTAACAGCTGTTAGCATGAGATGCAGCTGTTTCTCCACTGAACTGAAACTGATGAAATCCCTCTTGGAATTCTAATTGTAGGGCTAATTCAATGGTGTGTGTAAATTCTACATGTGGTGGATCATGGCAGTGAGTCTTGGGCCTTGCCCAGCGGGGCTTCCCCCTGCCACTCCCTATCAGGCTGCTTATTGTGAATGACCTGTGTGCAAACATTCCTGCACAAATAGGCTTCCTCTGTTTCGTGAACCATCTATTGCTTTTGACTGCAGCAGATGGATTGTGTGAATGAATCCTACCTGTGTACCAATATGAGCATATTTCCCAAGTAGTCTAAATTCTCTATTTCTGTTTGGGGAGGACAGTTTCCCCCTGTACCGTATTAAATATGGGATGTACAATATCTGAACCTTTTGTTATTTGTCCCTATACAAAAAAAAGATTTAAGACCTAATACACCAAACAGATGTCTTGTGGATGTCATTTTCAATTGCCCTAAGTAGGAGCTTGCTGCCTACTGTATGCATTGAATTATTTTCTGTATGGGATCCCACCACACAAATAGAAAAAAGAGCAACCACCAGGATTGCCCAGGTGAAAATACATCCACTCCGTAGGTCACTACACAAAAGTAGTTCACTGGGTGGGCACATTTGCTCTGTCAAGCAGCCCCCACAAAGAGGTTGCACTGTCTGCTCTGACCCTAATTATTGCAGGCAGTTAATAGGTATTGAAGAGTTAAACAGGGCATGAAGCAAAATCATGCAGATGGCGCACACAGCAAAACTGAGATGGCACAACTGAATTATCACCAGATGGAGCCTGGTGACGAGTGCATGCTTTTCTCCATCTTCCAAGATGGACTTTTTCTTTTCTCCTTTTGGAAGACATAAACTGACAGCTGTGGATCTGGGTGGAGACAACAAATGTCTGACGTGAATACTAAGTAGTCTAGAATCTCTTTCACACACAGTAAGGAAATTGCTATGAATCCTCTTCTGCAAAAGCATTAATAGGGATTTTTCTTTGGCAGCAGTAGCAGTCCTGCAGTAATTAATATACTTAAGCAAACATCTGCATAGCATTCCATGTTTGTACTTCTTCTTTAGAAGAGACGAGTGCCTTTCAGATGTTTGACATCCAGTCTCAAGGGAATGCTCTAGTCTTGTTTAAAAAAGCAATCTATAAGCTTAGTTCCTTTAAATAGCCTTGCATGATCTAGGGACTATATAGTAAAATGTACCACACTGGGATATTTAAGAGCAACTCATTATCCTGGAGTTTGGTGCTCACAGCCATGAGCCACAATCATTTCCTTACCACTTCAACTGATGTATGTTGTTTTCCATAGTCATGTTCCACCTGAAGCCAAAGGTTCAACACATACTTGACTCTGCTGTTGAAATAGTGGAATTTGAAAGTGCTGAACTTTGGCTGGCTCCTACTCCTAATGATTGTCATTTGTTGTAACTGCCTTTAGATCTGTTGGGGGCATAGGCAGTGCAGGGGCTAAGGAAGGAACACCAGCCACCATACTTGAAATAATTTTCATGGGAAATGTGGATGCTATTGTGACATTTGCTTTTCAAGTTCCACATTAATAAAGTCTTTTCTTTTGGTTCCTGATAGTGACTTTTGCTTTCACCAGGAGAGACTATGACAAGAGAAAGGATTTCCTTTTTCTTAAAATGTTCCATAGATGCTAATGGCACTATCTTACAGACATCTACTTAGAAGTAACTCACATTTAGTTCAATGGGACTTGCTCCCCGGCGAGGATTGATGCCTAAAAGCCAAGTTATTTGCGACTGTTGAAACTGTGAAGCAATCAGGAAGGAATTTGTAGCTAGGAATGAATCGAGTGCCCATGGAAATGACAGATAGCACTTCCTTCAGCCAAGTCAGTCAAAGAGTAGTCAGGACAGCTGAGCAATCTCTATTGACAAACTCTTGGCTGGTGAATCTCTCTGTGTTGTAGGTGTGTGTGTGTGTGGTCTTTTATTTGGGAAGTATTCTGCATGATAATTTTCATCGGGTTATCTATCATTATTGTGTTATATGAAAGGGAGTATGGATGTTCTGGTGGCTGTTAAGATACAACCAGTTTCAGCACAGAGAACTGTTCAGTTACATAAGGATCCACACCTTGAAAATGAATTTATCAGTAGTGCATAGAATACTATGCACAGGACCTAACAATATGCTAACAGATATGATGAGGCTGCTTCTTCTGTTCCCTCCATCTCCTCTAGTGGCCCACCAAACTCCAAAGCAGATTGCACTTGGGGGGGGGGGCTGCAATGAAGAGAGGAAGCATAGGTCTTATTTGCACATGTAGAAGTCAGTTGTGCAAGGGGACACTGATCTCACCATAATGCATGTCTCTGTTTTCTAATAATTAGTTCTTTTTATACCGCCTTTGTAATCTCTATTCTGTGGTAAATAATCTACCATTCTAACTTCTAATAATCACATGGAAATGACCTCTCTGATGAGGCTTGATACACAGTTGATTCATATGACAGTTGATTTATGAAACAAGGAGCTTGTTTTTCATGCTTTCCTGTCCTACTGTTACAGATCGATATCCTCAAAGCAGATATGGAAAGTGCAGAGTGGAAAATTTTGGAAAACCTGATCCTAGAGGACGTTGTGGAACACATAGGGCAATTGGTCTTGGAAATCCATGTTCATTGGCCGGGATTTGAGGTCAGCGGCAATGACAGCACTGTGGTTCGGTACTGGTACAGTCTCCTCAAAGAGCTAGAAATGAAAGACTTCAGGCTTTTTCACACTTACAAAGACTTATCAAAACCACAGATGTTCCTAAAAAGGGAAGCCTTCAACGCAAGTAGTTGTTATACACTGAGCTGGGTGAATACAAGATGGAAATAGGGGCTTCGGCCTACAGAACAGAACTGCGACTCATCCCCTTCAACGGTACTACTGAAGGTGAGTTCAGAGATGCACTGTCAAAAATTACCCAAAGTGCAAATACAGCAGCTGTGGTATATAATAAAAATATATTTTTGTTCCCCAACAAAAGCGGGAAGGCATAGCTTCTATATCAGGCTTCCTCAACCTCGGCCCTCCAGAGGTTTTGAGACTACAATTCCCATCATCCCTGACCACTAGTTCTGCTAGCTAGGGATCATGGGAGTTGTAGGCCAAAAACAGCTGGAGGGCCAAGGTTGAGGAAGCCTGTTCTATAAATTCAGGCTTCAACTCTTCTAAGATAAAGTATTTTGTTTAATTTATCTATGCACTTGGCTGCTGCCCAGCCCAAGCCTGTTGAGATGTTTTCATCATCATACTGATTAAAAACTCAGAATGTGTGGAAAATAAATTGTTTCTTCATGGCTGAATAGCATTCCCCCACCCCCCCCCAAAAAGCTGTCTTAAAATACTAAGCTTTCTTCTGTGGGGCGGGGGCTAAGGTTATCAGGATGGTGGTTTACAACATATACTGTTATTAACTGCCCATCATCATGTGTGAAATGTGTCTGTTTTGGTCCATGACCACATTTTTAGAAGCAGCCATGCACAACTATAAAACAGTTGTGTAAATTCACACAGCAACAGCCAAGGTTTTCAAAAGGCAATTCAGATTGGGGCTTCTTGGGGAATTAAGCCCCCTGCAATTGGCCTATCTGAATCCTCCCAAAGTGGCACACAGGTGCCTGTATGCTTCACACCCATGGGGCAAACAGCTGTTTGAGGAGGCATGTGGAACTGGGACTATGGTAGCAATGAAAAAGGTGAAACCTTTCCTCTCTCCATGCTATGACTCCTAGTTAGGCCCTTAGATGAAGCACAAGTAGCAGTGGGTGAGTAGATGGGAAACACAAATTTGGCAGCAGCAATTTATTGATGCATGTATTTAGAATAAAAAAGTAGTTGTGCAGCTATCATGTAGTATTCTTACATGCTTCATCCACTATAATGCCGTGTTATCAGAAATGTGTGAAGTGGTTCTAGATTTCTGAAGATGCTGCACATCTTCAACTGTAGAAATGTACAGCACAAAGAAATTCTCCCACAATATTTTAATATAATAAATTCAATGAAAGATAAATTTACACTCTGGCACTGCAGAAAACTAGGCAGTTATAACTTTAATACCAAATAAAGAGTAAAAAGAAAGGAAGGAAGAAGCAGCAGCCACCTGCAGACAATGCTAGAGATGTTACACTAAGCTGGTATCCATCTTTTAATATAAAACATTTATTAAAAATAAGATCTGTAAAAAGGAGGATTGAGACATATGTACAGTAGTTTAGCACAAAACACATAATTCTATGAAATAAAAATAGATATTAAAGTGCCCATTTACAAGACATAGGTGGTCAAATGGCAATGAAGCTGCAATGTGCTTTCAGTTATACCTCTTGGAAGCATCTCCACAAAGGCAGTAATTCACTAATTGCACAAGCTCCACTGGCTGAATGGGGCCTATGCTAAAACAGCATTTGATGAATTACTCGTTAACTGTCTTATATACATATATACATAATATTCTTTGGATTTATTTCATTATAAAAAGAAAATCTTTGAGTAAGAATAGAAACCTGACTTGTCAATAATAATTATAAAAAAGGAGTCCTGATAAAAATGAAGAGTTTCTTAGCATGTATCCAAATCCATGCATCTGCAAATATAATGGGATTGAGAAAAATACCTGGAGGTGAGGGAGCATAAAGTGTATTTCCTATCCCATCTCACCACAAACAGCCTGTCCCTCGCTGAATGGAATGGGTTGTGGTGTTGGGGGCTGACAGGAAGGGTGTGGATTGCTGAATATTGGGCTCCTACAAAAAGAAGGTGCCCCCACCCAATTTTTGGTGAGCCCTGCTTTAGCCCCCATGTGCTGCAGCCCACCACACTCAGCAGCATGCCCTAACACCCAGGAAAGGCCTTTTGGTAGTGGGAGGAGCTATTAAATGTACCTCATGCTCATCACCTTTCATAAGCATTTTTCTGATTTAACCCATTAGCTATATCCATCTGCTCCACAAAATGGATAATGGTGAAGAGAAACATCCAGGACTTGATGGAACTCATCTTAGAGCTAAACACAGCAACAGATAGACATCCTCTGCCTATCTGGGTCTCTGCTCTAGGCTTTCCTTCATATTTTCAAGTCGGGCTGTTGGGTTTGAGGGGATTGCCCTCACAAAGAAACAACAGCTGTGTTGCACATATAAAATCTTTGTGTATTTCAACATGACCAACAACTGCTGTTAAAATACAAAAACAATTCTAACAACTTCTATTATACTGTACACACACACACACTCAGAAATATCCAATGTATTTGGAAATTTGAGAGTACTGCCAAACAGTATTTATGAACAGGTGCATCATCTTGCAGTGCTGAAATGAAAACATTTTTCTCCCAAATTGTGCACTTTCGAGGATAGAGTGAAGCTTATGAAGTGTATACTTCAGCTTCATGAACACAAAGCTAGACACAAATCTCCTCGGTTCAATTTAATTTTAAAATATTTTACAAAGGATATTCCATTTAGACCATTTCATTTGGTCACTTTCAGCTTATAATAGTTTGAGAATGGAAACATTTCAGATGAAGTCTTCTGAATTCCCCATATGGTATATGTGCACTGTAATACTGAAATACCTGAGGCAACCCATCTTTATATTCTAATGTCAGGTCATCTTTGTTGCAGAATAGATGTTCCAAAATCTCAGGTGTTCACCAAGTGATGAGAAGTTTAGAGTTCTCCAGCGTGGCCTTCAGTCCCACAGCTTAATAAGACCATCCCATCCACAAGTGATTACCTTGGATGTCTCATGTGGGTGCCAAACTGCACCTATACAGACTTTGTCATGGGCTTTTAATCGACTGTATAGTTTTGTTGTCTTCCAGTCCCAGATGTTCAGTTTACCATCTGCATCACCTGATATCACATAGCTTCAAAGAAAAGAAATTAAAAATTGCTTCAATCCATTGAAACCAAATTTTGAAGGGTTATGTCAAAACACCAAAATACAGTTTAACCATGGAAAGCAATTCCATGCTTACTTTCTACTGCAGGGTTTTTGCAATGAATTACGCTAATCACAATGGCCTCAAAAGTTACCTGCCCAGCAGTGGGCTGCTTACAAGATGCTGTGTGCATCAGTTGCCCAACTGGTTGCCGCTGTGGTCAGTATCAACATGCAAATCAGCTGCTCAAAAGGGTTAAAATAATTAAACCAATTTCTCCTCATGCTGCCCCATCATATGACAAGGAAGGTGAAGACAACCCCCAATTCCTCCCTCCCCCAAAACAAATGGTACCAAAACCTAGGCTCAGCACTGCTAGTATTGGGCACCACATGTGCAGCCTTGACTACTGGATGGAGGAACCTGGTCACTCATCCTCCTCCCTAATCCGGAATCATTGTTTTAGACTATACACATATGAGGACTCCTTTGACAGTTTAAAAACATATTTTAAATCACTTTAGAGTCCAAAATCAGACCAGAGGGGAAAAGTCTGAAAATCAAAATGGGCGTGATAACCCATAATAGCCAGATGAACTATAATGAAGCATACCTCATGTCAGGTGAAAAATCTACTTGGCAAGCATACCCAGCCACCATATGGCCCTTGAATATTTTCTTTTTATTTAGCCTGAATCTGTTTTGCGCTCCAAAAATCAAAATCTGGTTGTCCATCGACTGACAAGCCAGCCACTTCCCTGTTAAGAGTAAAAAAAAAATGAATGTTAAATGTCATTCTTAAAATAAATTCATGCACTTAGATTTCTACATCTGATATCCATAGTATATTTTTAAAAATAAAGCCCCAATTTTGCATTCTACAAAGACACACAATCTGAGACATGGAATTATGAATTATTTTGGTTGTAATAGGACTTAACATGGATTTGTAAAAAGGGTAAAGGTAAAGGTACCCCTGCCCGTACGGGCCAGTCGTGTCCGACTCTAGGGTTGTGCGCCCATCTCACTTAAGAGGCCGGGGGAGAGCGCTGTCTGGAGACACTTCCGGGTCACGTGGCCAGCGTGACGAAGCTGCTCTGGCGAGCCAGCACCAGCGCAGCACACGGAAACGCCGTTTACCTTCCCGCTATAAAGTGGTACCTATTTATCTACTTGCACTTAGGGGTGATTTCGAACTGCTAGGTGGGCAGGAGCTGGGACCAAAAGACGGGAGCTCACCCCGCCGTGGAGATTCGAACTGCCGACCATGCGATCGGCAAGTCCTGGATCGGCAAATCTGCGTCCCTGGATTTGTATTCTGCCATAAATATGGAGCCTCAAGCGTTAATTCTAAAGCAATAAATTATTCTATGAGAGGCCTAAGAAGATACGTTGGCTTACCATTTGGAGACAAAGTCACTGCTGGCATTGAGTGCATACTTGGTTCTGCTATGTATTTGAAATCTACTGGTATGTCCCTATGAAAGAAGAGAAATATATGGATGAAATACTATAAACATACACCTAGCAAACAAAATTAAGAGATGAGAGAGGCCTAGAGGTCTGCAGTCTAAATGTGTTTACTTGGTTATTGAATTCTGCAGTGTCTAACAACGCCATGTGCAATACACTTACTTTCTCCCTGTGTTTCAAATTTAGGAATCACGATCTCCTTCAATGCAGAAAGTGGGTGGTCTAATGCCTAACCATTTTGAAGTGAAATGAGCCCCCAGCCCTGGACAATGTTGTGGGGTTTCTGCATTTTCTCATACAGTAGTTTGCCAGTTAAAACAAAATGTTACCACCTGCTCATGAAAAACCCCTCAAAACAGCAGTTGAGCCCTGAAAGGTTGAAGGTATCAGCTGGAAATAAACAAAAGAACAACGGAGGAGGAAGGAATTGGCTGGCTTCAGCTTCTAACAGTTTATAGTGCATTGGATGGGGTAGGGCAGCAGTGGGAGATACCTCGCCCACAGGCCTAATTAGGCCTGCCATTTGGCCAAGCCACACTCACCTGCCCTACACCAGCCATCATAAATGACAGCTGGTGTGGGGCAGCAGCATTTCCCCCTCTCATTCTCTAGAGCTCCCCTCCCTGTGTAAAACAACAAAGTGCACTCAGGTTTGGGCCAGGCAGCCAGCTTTAAATCTGAGCCCTTTGGCATTATGCGCACTGTGGAGGTGGTTTTTAGGAGGACTGGAAACAGGAGAGTTGGGGAGGAGTCTCTTTACCTATCATTCACAAACCCACACTATGTCACAAGACTCCTGATTCTATGTTAGCTGGAGCCCTGAAAAGGAACACTCCTAGGTATGCACAGCAGCACTTTGTTGCAGATCTCTCTAGTTCTTTATTTTTGAATAATGCTCTAGACCAGGGGTCAGCAACCTTTTTGATCCGTGGGCCGGTCCATCGTCCCTCAGACCATGTGGAAGGCCGGACTATATTTTGGGGGGCAAAATGAACGAATCCCTAAGCCCCACAAGCAACCCAGAGATGCATTTTAAATAAAAGGACACATTCTACTCATGTAAAAACACACTGATTCCCGGACCATCCGCGGGCCGGACTGAGAAGGCGATTGGGCTGCATCCAGGCCCCAGGCCTTAGGTTGCCTATCCCTGCTCTAGGCTAGGGTAGGGAAGCTTGAAGCGTGGGCTAATGGGGGAGGGCAAGGCTCAATCCTGTTGGTGGCTGCTTTACCATTACTATGAATAGTTCCTAGTAATATCTCAAGATTTGCAGAAAGAAAAAGGCAGCATTCAACATGATTTTCTTGTTTTTCAAAAATAAATAAATACTTGAAGATAAATACATGGGAAGATCCGCCTCAAGTAGGAGAGAGTTAAAGGACTTCAGCACACTTACATGCTTCTGTACAAAGAATAAAAGATTTCCCACTAGAATTTTCTTTTGCTTCGTGATTCTGCTCAAGGCATTTAACTGTTTAGTTTTGGTTAACTGAATGGTCTTTGGAAACTCTTGAGAATTGCTAAGGCTGATATAAATATCATCAGCGTCTGTGAGTGGCACTGAAGATTTAACAATGCAGAAACCATTCATTACACAGCTACATTAACCTCCATAATATTTACATACATCACATTAATGACAAATTAGATGGACTGTAAATGCTCTCATGAAGGTTAATTGCAGCTTAATTTTGTTCATATAACCATGAGATCATATAAATTCAAAGTAATCAAATTCTACCACTGGCACTTTGGGCCAACAGAAAGACTGGAAAGCTTTTTTTAGAAGATTCACTCACACCTTTAAGAAGCAAAAATGCAAGGGAGAAAACCTATTTGCCTGTTATGGCAAATAACTTCAGTACTTCATGCCCAGCTTTTATGCAGCACATCATTAAAAGAATCCTACACATTTTAGATAAACCACACATTTATTTGTTTTTGTTTAAGAAAACAAGTAACCCTCATCCTGAAGGGCACAGCAATTCTGAGTAGACAGGATGCAAGGGCCCTCAACCAATCTCTCACTCACTATACCAAACATTCTGCTATTTTGAAGTTTATTATTCAACTTCAGAAGTCATTAAAATGAAGTCAAAATGCCCCCCAAGAAAGATTAGAGCAGGAGCGCAGTGCAACAGCACTCTTTTCCACTTGAGATTCCCAGCAACTGATAATTAGAGCTATACCTCTTTGGATAATGGAGGTAGTACAGACACTAGCTGTAATTGTCACTCCATGAATTTCTCCGACTGCATCTACTGTGATTTCCATATTTCATCTACCCATTCCTCATGGTTATAGTAAATGTTATAGTAAATGTTCATATGGCCTTTAAGCATTATGAAGTGGTACTGGTAAAGCCAGTAGGTGGTGCTCTTTCCACGGAGTCAATAACTAACCAAAGCCCAAACAAATAATTTTACTGCAATGGTTCCATCTAAAAACAAGAAAGAAAGAGAAAGAAAGAAAGAAAGAAAGAAAGAAAGAAAGAAAAGAAAGAAACCTGACTTAAAGTATGTCTTCATTCTGATAATTCCAGTCTCTGACCTGGGAGTAAAATGTTTGTGTCTTGGCATCCTTTCTCGAATAGCCCACTATTTGAAACAACACTGGAAAGCATACTCCTTTCTTTGCCATATTTGCCCATTGTTTCTTCAACAACATCCCCTTTAAATTTGGTGTAAACTGTGGTCCCTCCTAAGTTTTATCTCAGGGCTGGTACAGAGATGCAAGCTAACCAAGGTTTAGGAATCAGGCCATGTCATTGTATGCTATATCTCAGCATCATCAATACCAGAGAAGGGGAGGAGATTTGTGACTCCAGGTCCTAAAACTTAGATTCTACAGCATAAATTGCAAAACCAAGTCGAGAAATTACTAAACATTCTGGATGGGGTAGACTCACAGGAAAGAAGTCTAAAGTTCTGCAACCAGTTGGCATCATGGCTATATTGAAGGGGAAAGTATAAAGAGAATACGTTCACTACTCAAACTATATTTTCTTCCTCTCTAATCAAAAAGCCAAGACACAAATTTTTACTTACCATTCCCAGACTCTTAAACTCTTGTCATCAGATGTACTCACAAATCTTCTATTCTCATCCACGAAAACAATGGTGTTAACAGCACCTAAATGCCTATCATACTCCTGAACAATTTCTCCACTTCGAATATCCCACTGCAAGACAAATCCAAACAACTCCTTAAAAATGGTGAAGAAAATGATCCCTTTTTAAAAACCAAGTACTTTGTAACAGAAATAGCCTATTGTTACTGCAACAATAGGAAAGGAATTCTGGTTAAATAGTCAATTGGTTTGATCTTCAAATTGTTTCTGCATGATCTTTACCAAATACTCTGAATTTTCTAACTTACCTGTACAATTTTCTTATCTGACATTCCTGCTACAAAAAGATTTTGCTTATCTTCATCTGGATTGAATTTGACACAGTAGGGAACTTTCCTGTTTGTGAATCTTGAAATACACTGTCCTAGAGAGGGGATGGGAGGGGAAACAGATCAATAAAGAGGAAGAGATTCACATACCCAGCTTGTTCGTTTTCTGTTGTAGCTGTTGGGTTGTATGGTGGGATGACAATTTTGCACATTATAAAATAAGCCTCAACCTATATTTCTGAAGGGTGTGCCATTTGCCTTAAATCTAGATTACCAAACCCAATCCACTGAGGGCCATTTCATTGCAATACAAAGCAACAAACCTGGTTTTGCCAACAAATGTAATTTCTGGAGTACAGAAATATAGGCAGTTACCCTCAAACCACTCTAACTCATCTAACTCAAGATTGTTCACAGTGGCCCTGATTGGCAGTCAACTCCCCAGGATTCAGACAATGGTGTTTCCAGCCCGCCCTGAAAATGCCAGAGTGTCAAGATGTTCTATCACTGAGCTACGTTTCCTTATCCTATTTGATAAATACACCCTTATTCATTTTTAAACCAACCATTTTCCAGAACGGTTTAAATGCATCCAAAAAGCAAAGCTATTCTAAGACGATAATGCTGTACAGGGATCTGCGCTCCTGTCATCCTGTTGCACTTTTAACAGTTGTATTTGTCATTCACAAAAATACAGGTATCAGAAGAGGAAACATAACAAGCATTTGCCTACCTGTCTCCGTGTCCCAGAGTTTAAGATACCGATCATATGCAGCACTGAGAAACTGAGTCCCAGCATTGTTAAAGCATATATCTCTAACAGCTTTACTGTGCCCTGCAGGACAAATATATATAGTATTAGTAGGAAAAGGAACCAGACGTTTTTCTTTTCGGTACTAGAGCAGTTGTTGGACGCGCAGTGTCTGTGATTTGCAATATGGCTCTGGCACTTTTTATCTCCCCCTCTATTCAGTCCTCCCATCTCCATCACCCCTGCTTCCCCTTAAAAGCAAGCTATTCTATCCAATTAAGAGCACAAACCATTTGGGCTCAAGTGCTGTGACTGTGGTTCTTAATCCAACACTGGAAACTAGGGATACAGCATCTTTTTGTGCATGCAGTTCTCAATTCAGCAGTGGCTGCGCACAGGGAGGCCCAGGTCCACCTGTGCACCACCCCTCATTAGGATCAGGGTGTCCTTAAGCTACTTCACATGAACCATAGCTTTTAAAATGTAAGTGGAAAGAGATGCTGAGCAAAAATACATATATTTCACGTTAATGACCCCATTCTAAAAACAAGCAGCCCTGAAGATCCGGGGGGTGGGGGTGGAATAAGCTATTTGAGGGGTGGGAGCTTCCCTTGCCTTCCCCTCTGGTACAACCCAATTGCTTTACTTGGGATAAATGTGTGTTTAGCTATGTACCACACATGAATGAATTGTACCGCAGGGAGGATTTTGAACTACCATGCTCAATAATTATTTTCTTAGCATCCATCACTTCTAATTATTCCCTTGAGGCACACATTAATATTTGGACATATTGCTAAAGGCAGCACACAACTGGAATCTGACGCAATTATCATTTATTAAAAAGCTGATTTTTTTTTAAAAAAAATTAAAAATATTACCAATGAAAGTTCTTAAGCATCTTCGTTCACCATATACTTCCCAGAGCTGGTGGGTGGAAAATACATTTTACAATATGGTTTAAGGAAGACACAAAATGCAAGTAGAACAGCTAATGCACACAACTTATTATTTTAAATTAAACCCATCTTATTTTTGCCTCATTTATGAATTGCTTCCCATAAAATTTCTTGAAGCAATTCAACAAAACAAAACTTGTTAGCCTGTAGAGGTCAAGTCATATGTTCTGGTAACCTTTATTATTTCTTTCTGTTTCCTTCAATAATGAGGACTTCAAATAGATGTCTTACATCTGTTCAGCTACTCTGCACTGACACCTTGCTCAAAACAGGCAGCAATCCATCTCCATAAGTGAGGGAAAGAAATGCACACCTGCCTCTCCATAAAGCAGAGGCCTTCGTGCATAACAGCCCAGTTTTGTGCTGTTTCAACTTTTAAAAAATTCCTGAAAGGGGGCTGCAAAAAAAATGGGCTGTCATGCATGCAAACCTTTGCATGGAAGATGCACCTCACATGTTACTGTTTGTGCTTGAGCTCGAATAGAGAGGTGTATGCTCCTCCTTCATGCAAAGTGGATTGCTCAAATAAAGTATGTGGAACAGGCTATGTTTTTCCAAACTGCTGTTAATTGAGACAGCATGTAGTAGTTCTCTTATGTCCCAGTCCACTACGCTAGCCACTGACCAAGGAGATTCCCCTTCCCACACAAAAAGTTTGTATGGCAGCCTGCTTGGTATATATTGCTTGTTGTTGCTTTACAATGATCAAAGAGTCACTGTATTTGTTTCATGATAAACAGAAGATTCCATTATGAACCTGACCTATTACTTTAGCGCAATAAAAAGGCAACAACTGAATTTGCCTTGACATGAGTGTCAAAAGGGAGGCATATCCCAATACTTTTGATGTGAATTTAACCATCTGTAGGCAGCAATAAGTGTACTTTCTGAAGCTACTCACCTTAATTTTACAGTCCATGGAAGAAGACAACAGCAAGTGGCCAGAAAGAGGAAACAGCCTGACAGCGCTGACTCCCTTATAAATAAAAACAACTATGAAATAGCTACAAATATTTTTCTTTTCTTTCCAAACATGTTTATATTTGATCCTATAGGAGACATTCATTGTTAAAGGGTGGCTGCCAATGCCACTAACTTAGCTGTTGGCACAGCAACAATTCCGTTTCTTGATACTACTGAATAGAGTAAGTAGCACAAGTTGCACTGGTGCCCACCAAATCTCTTAATGAAGAAACATGTATTGTGTGTTTGGAAAATGGGTTCCTTTTCATAACATTATCAATGTTTTGAAATCATGCTGATTTTTATTCTCACCCGATTTTTATTCTTACCGCTGAATAAAAGGCTCTGGTTGTTGCTGTTGTTTTTAAGAGTACAGCTTTATCAGTGGAATTCCCCCCTCCTACCCCCACCCCATGCATGCTTCTTGGGGTTCTCCCAACCCGATTTGGGGACAGTACAGGGGAAAGATTGAAGGCACAAGGAGAAGGGGATGACAGAGGATGAGATGGTTGGACAGTGCTCTCAAAGCTACCAGCATGAGTTTGACCAAACTGCGGGAGGCAGTGGAAGAAAGGAGTGCCTGGCGTGCTCTGGTCCATGGGGTCACGAAGAGTCGGACACGACTAAATGACTAAACAACAACAGGGGACACACATTGGGGGTAGTTCTGTTGCACTATTGGGACTCATTGCATTGGCTTTCGCTAGCGCAACAACTTAGTTGACTCAGGCCCATAAGCTTCATATGACATATAGAAAAAGCCTGGGAGTAACTACTAAGCAGGCACTCCAAATCTTAACTGAATCAAAGTTTTGCAGGTTTGCCCATGGATTTGGGCCCTAATGGATTCAAGTTAAGCATATTGCATCTAAATGACAGCTATATGTGCTAAAGTTTGAGGAATAATTTCTGCCATTCCATTCCCACCATCTCTAAGTAGGCATCTGAATTTGTATAAGCTCCCTAAGAAAGTCTCAAAGATTAGCAACAGAAAATCACAGAAACACACTTGTAATTCTACAAAATGTACAGCGAGGACTACCAGTGCAAAATATATAAATAACCTCTGTATGAATAAGGAAACACATTTCTCAAAGCCAGTTTAGTTCACTAACAGGGACCCATGACAGGGAATTATTAGTTAGGAGACTGGCTGAGAGAATTGCATCTCAGGGGATTTGTGTGCTTGTATCATGGCTTAATGGTGAAAGAATGATGGCCTATATAGAGTGTGAAATTAAATATTCATAGTCCCAAATATAGTAATAAGGTTTTCACACACCATTAGCAAACGAACGCTATTGTGTACCTAATGACACCGGTCTAAACTATGGGTGAGAATTGGGATAATGCAGAATCCACTCCTGCCTCCACTGCAGAGGAACCTTACCTAGTGGCAAAGGAAATAATCTGGGAAGTTTAGCAACTTGCTGAGCAACCATACAGTGCTGCATTTGGAAGACTTTGGACATTCGACCTCCTATTTCTCCTTCTCACTCCATATTCTGGTTGTTCTCCCCACCCACCAGAGAGGATTTGGAGGCGGCACGGGGGGAAGTTCGGCTGTGCTAGTGGGAGTCCTTGTGCTGGCTTCTGCTAAGAGAACTGGGCAGCTGAATCTACCCACAAGTGTCTCCACCTATATAGGATCGCTAAGTACTGAATGAATACAAGCTGGCACATGAAACATGTTTGTGCATGGGCAATTTTTGAAATTGAAAAAAAAAATGACGCTGGGCCCATAATTATGAAGCAAAGAAAACTTAATATTTTAATCGTCTCTTACCTTTGTATGACCAGACCATACATGGATCTGTTTCTTAGGAAGGTAGCATTTCTCAGGGGGTACTGTTGAACGTAGGTTAACCCCAACATCCTGAGGAACATGAAGATAGGATCTTCCTTGATAGTCATACATGTCTTTGACTGCAAAATAAACAAAACAAAATTAGAACATGCAGATTTACAGTCTCCCTCAAATATGACATGGATGAAATCAGTTTTAGGACACAATGGTGATTAAAATGAATAATCTACTAACTACACAGCTCAAAAACTAACTTCTCCTGACCAGATACACACATTCATGATCTTAAATACTTTATTCTAGTTGGCTTTTTCATGCCTCTTAGATGACAATTTAAATCTCCATAGGCTAAAATGCTATACCCAACGCTGTATAATATTTATGTTTAAAATACCCAGCTCTGTATCAAGAAACATCAAAAGTGATTTGACTGCAATGTTAGGGTTTTTTTAATTGGTTTATGAAAATCCAATGAGAAACAATTCAGAAACCCTGTTTGCAATTTCTGCACACACCTTGCAGTCTTTGACGAAGGCACCAAGCAGTGAAATGTACATTAAAACACTGCATGTAACTTCAAATTTCAGAGTTAACTTGCAACTTATCATTGCATTTGTGGTGATGGGCAAGAGGGTTCTATAAAAAAAGGAGATGTGAATGAAGTCCTGCCGCATGTGTGAATCTCAGGAGAGATGTGACAAAGAGAGGAGCGAAACATTAGGTTAAGAAAATGTGTGATGCAGAAGTGGGGAACAAAAAAGACTTTTCTCCATAAGCCTATGAATTGCTTCCACATCAGCAGCAAAATTCAAAATGACAATTTCAAGCCTTTATAGTCAACAATGAAGCCTACATTCCTATATCGTCAAAAATGAGGCAAGATTTGTCAATATGTAATGATCTAAAAGTTGACAAAAGTAAAGATTCAAACGATTAAGTTTGATGTGGTACAAATGACAGCCAAGAAAAGGAGGCTGGCAAATTAAAATATAAGGAACTGACATTTGAGATGAATATACAGGCAAATGACATTTCCACAGTGTTCCCAATAATACAATCTGCCCGCAAGCTAAATTTAACCACATCTTGAAATTCTTTCCGGTGTTACCAGAAACAACAAAACCAGGCTGTTTCTAAGTTTCTTCCTTACTGAAATCCCCCTTGTGTCTCTGGCACCATGTTTTCATTTAGAGATCGTTTCTTCCTACATGGTACGCTGCAAGAAGAACTAACGTAGCAAATAAATGACAACATACATTATTCCTCATAAACAAGTGTTTGAAAGTAGATGCAGGAAATGCAAATCAGCTGCTAAAGAAAGCACTTACCATGCAAAATAGTCTTCTCTTCTCCAGGCTTATCATCTTCATGTTTGCCTTTCTTTTGTCTCTTTGCTGTTATTTCATCCAGTTCCCTCTGTTCTTCCTAAGTAGCCCAAACATTAAAAATTACCAGTCTTGTTTTTACAACAAAATCTAGAATATTTTCACTGAATTCACTTAAAGTTTCCAATTTTAATGCTATTTAGGGGGGGAAAGGTCAAAAAAGCATGTTAGAAGAAGAAGAAGAGTTTGGACTTGATATCCTGCCTTTCACTACCCTTTAAGGAGTCTCAAAGCGGCTAACAATCTCCTTTTCCCTTCCTCCCCCACAACAAACACTCTGTGAGGTGAGTGGGGCTGAGAGACTTCAGAGAAGTGTGACTAGCCCAAGGTCACCCAGCAGCTGCATGTGGAAGAGCGGGTAATCGAACCCGGTTCCCCAGATTACGAGTACACCGCTCTTAACCACTACACCACACAAAGGTCAGTAAACTATTCAGTTTAGAAACAAGTTTTCACAAAATAAATTCTAAACATGTTTCCCAATTCTCATTCAATTCATTGCTTATATAGTCAAACAGCAACAGCCATACACAACTCCAAAGTCTGCAGAAGTCAAAAGGGGGAACCCCAAAAGCAGTTCAATATGAAGTGAGCAGAAAACCAAGTAGAGGGTGAAATGAAATTGACCAGCTGGAAATAAGGAGGGAGGAAGAGGTACAGGTATAAAAAAGGGTAGGGAGAACACTCTTATTGACCTGATAAGTAATTTATTGGCTTACAGCAAGATGTTAATTTTAAGTAGCACCAGTGAGATGAAAGTGATAAAAGCCTACAAAAATCAATGGACAAATCCAATGTTTTAGTATATCTGGGACTGGACACAGTGGCATGTACCATACCTTCACACAGAAATCACTCTGATCACCTGCCACCACAGTGAAAATAGTCAGGGCATATGTGTGGGCTCAGAGACTGAGTCAAAAAGCATGGCACTTAGAAACCCACTTCAAAAGATGCTGCTCTAGCCACTGAGCCTCCTGAGGCACTGGGTCTCCAAGCCTCCAACACCCTGCCTAATAGTTTCCCTTTATGGCAGTGTCAGATTCCTCTCGTTAGGAACTAAGTCAGGAAGAAGGAAAATCCAGACACAGAACAAGAGCCTCCTGAGAAAGGCACCCAATATTGAGACAGGGAGAGAAGGGGGCAAATGTTGCTAGGGGGACAAGCACCCAATGGAGAAGAGATCAACCTTGCTGCTGCTTCAAGAAGAAGCAGTTTCTGAATGGAAGGGAGCAATAGAAAGCACACAAATGGCCAAGAAGGAACAGCAGAGATGCACATGTACAATATAAAAGAAGTCAGCCCAACATGGTGGGTAGACACAGTTAACTCTGCACTGGCCACTTCTTGCTTTGGGCCCACTATTGGCTCCAGCTCCCACCCACCACAGGTGTGCAGCCCTGGCATCTCCTGTCACTCGCTGCACCTTCAGAAAGATTGCCTAAATAAACCTACACTGATTCTGACAACAGGAACTTTTCAAGACCCCTCCCACTGCAGCCCTCCGTGTCCCATCCTCAGAGTCACCAGAAGCTCAGGGGACTCTCGGGGCAGCATTTAATGCAATAAAAGCAGCTGGAGCTGGAAGGGAAAGCCAGACACCCTGCTGCAAGGTGTGAGGAACTCCCCTATGACCACACATGGGATCCCAGACTAAACATCCCTACTACTATTCTACTTCGAAGAATAAACAAGGGGTGCTCACTTCTGAAGGTTTTGCAACATCCTTTTCATCAACATATTTTGCCCACGGTCCCAAGAAGCCATCAATGTTAGATGCATCATTCTCTTTGAATTTCTTCCGTTTCTCGGTTTTCTTTTGTCCTGTTTCAAACACAGTCAGACCTGTAGGCAGCAGCAGAAGTTTATGTTTAGGTTCACTTTAAGAACGACCATGTATTCTTCCACATTCCACACTTCACCATTCCACTTGAATCATTTCAGTGTTGTCAGGAAAGAGAGAATGTACTAGATTAGGGGAAGTTGAGGCTTTTGTGTGCAATTGTTGGCCTTGGACATGCATCTTCAAATGATCTGTCAAACAAGAAACAAGCACTGCATGCAAAGTGAATGGTAGCTGTAAAATCACAAGATGATAAACCAATCAGCTCTCGATACGCTATATTTGATTAGCCTTTCTAGAGAGTTGTGCCTTCATCGGCAACTAACCTATCGCCGCCTTCTGCACTCTCCAATGAAGAAACATCTAAGATGCAAATCTTGTTAGCATTTTGTCAAGAAGCTGAGATGCACACAGTTCTTTACACACTATGCCTGACTTCTGCTATGTTCCAGAAGCAGTCTCTTTGTATGTCCAACATCAGTCGCTTAAAAGCACCTCCCTACTTAAGTAAACTACTATTTCATCCATTATATACAATTTATTTTAAACATTTTGTTAATGCACACACACACACACAACTGATTGAATTTTGTAATTAGGTGACGCTATAACAAATATTCTTTACCTTGATTCTTTTCAGCTTCTTCAACAGAACCAATATATTTAGTAGGAACTTCATAATTATCTATTGAGGGATCCAAAGCATATCCTGTGGAAGGACAAAACCGTAACATTTTAAGATTCACCTCTTGTGGAATATTTTTATTGGCAGAGCTCCAATTTCAGCCACCAACTCTCAGAAGACCTTTACCCTGAGGACACATCCATCATAGTGAAGCCAAAGCACAGCTTAGCACAAAGGAACAGACATGCAGCTTTCTGGAGAGGCAATTGTGACCGCTTTGCTCCTCCCTGGCCATTTTGCTGTTGCACTGAACTAAGTCATAATTCGGCTTAGCATGTTGTTTGAACCCAGAATACAAAAGTGTGCTTCTTTCAAACCTGATTTCACCAACGGAAGGGGACCTTCTGGATGCCAGAGAAGGCCTCTGTAGGGACACGTGCCCCTGTGCTTGCCATGCTAGCAACCCTTTCACATGGTGGATACATGAGAATAGCTTCATAGTTTATAGTCAATTCTATCTTAATTCAGATAAAGACAGAAAGTAGGCCAATAATAGCTTGGGTGATGTGGCAGGCCTCAACCAAAAGTATCTATTACTAAGTGCCAGTATATTAATATGACAGCTACTAGTCATGGATCATCTGCTATAGAAGACGGGATCACTTTGCTTTCAGCAAAGAACGAACTGTTTAAACAAAATTCTCAGTCTGTTTATCAAAGCTGAACGTAGCAGACTGTTCTTGAATCTGCTACAACCAATGAAATACAATGTTAACTTGTTCATAAGAACAGAAATTTGCACACCCTGAGCTTACAGTACCCTGACTCAAAGTGGCAGATATTAACAACCTTAATGACCCTGTCAAAAGGCAGCATACAAATATAATTAACTGAATAAACATAGTAAAGTTTCCAGCTTAACAAACCTACACTGAATAATAGTTTTAGAGTGCAAATCTGCTTGCCTAATGAAAGTAGCAACTTTCCAATCCAACCCAGAGTCTGGTCAATTGTCAGAACCTAGCTGGTGAGGTGGGTTTTCATGAACAATTTGCAAGGACGACCATGGTAAATGACAATTGTCTGGATTTTACTATTCTGATGAGAATTCCACATAAATAAGCCAAGCATTATAGAACCCAGTTTTATGCTGAGTGAGGTCTTTGCATGGGGCCAATGAGCCAATTTCTCAGTAGACTCAACTTCACAGTTCTTATTTAAGGCAGAAATGCCAATTTGGATGTATTTCAAAATCAATACAGCAGCTTATTTGTCCTCTCACTGTATTGATGCCATTTCTGGGACTATTTGTTTGCTCCCTCAAACCGAGTGATCGTGAATGGAGCCACTGGGTGAGATTTAATCTTCAGCGGGAGCTGTGTTCTCTATAGCCTGCCTGCATTTCATTCAGCATCTTTTCCTTATGAAAAGGACTTTGAACAACTCCTACTTTATGCTGAGAATGTGAAAGAGATTCCTATCTTTTTTTTCTGACAGAGACTTCCAAATGCAGCTGTAAGGGGAAACCTGCTGTTTTAAAAACAGACCTCTTTTTATGTAACTGGTCTCTGCTTAGAACCTTTGACTTAACTCCCCCCCCCAACCCAATTACAAATAAGCAGGCCCACATGCGGTTCACCTTCCCCGTCACTGAGAAGTGAACCTGAATAAAATGAAAGATGAACACTGCATGGTTTTAGTCTTTAAAAAGAAGGAGACATTTGTGAGACTGCACTGCCTTCTCTTCCCCACCTTCTCTGTGGCAACAGAACTGACTCAGCCGTGGTAAGGACACAAGCATTAAATTGCCTTTGGGGGGTTAGAAGCAAATGGCAAGTTGTCTAAAAGCACAGTCCAAAAACACAAGATTGACCAAGAAGGATCCTTTCCTTCCTTCCTATTTGACATAAAACACAATGAAAGTGATGTGGTCAACACAAGCATGTGGCTGCTAATAAATACTATTTGTTTCAGTGACATCCGGTCTATAAATGCTATCACTGCGAGATGGAATTATCCGCAGTGCCAGTGGCCAGCATGCATGCTGACAAAAGGCAGCTGAATGGCTCCCTTCCAAATGAAACCACAGTTTGTCTATTCACACAAAGGTCAAGCTCAGGGTAGAATAATCCACTGGCAGCATGAAACTTGCTTCAATAATGCAGCAGGTAGAATCTTGCTTATGGATAGAAGAGAAATGTTTTATTACTGGTCAGAGTATGGAAAAAGAACAATACTCTCCCTTCTGATTCCTAGATATCGCTCTCCTTCCATATATCCCCTGGAAAAAAAATGCTCCTCTGCAACCTGACAGCGAAGATGGAATGACTGGCTACCTTCCTAAAAGCGAAGAACTTCAACGGTCTTGACAAAGCATAATGCGTATAACCATATTTTAGCTGGTGAAGAATAATTTCTGAATGAGTGAATAATGTCAAACATACTATAATGCTCTTTCTAGGTTGAAACACTACTTAAAGACAAAATGCAAGAGTTGGGGCAAAATTGAGGCTTTGTTCTTTTTTTGCTTCTCTGAAAATAAATTCGAGTGCCTAATGTTAGCGTAAGGACTATGACCAGCTCCCAGCACTGTGATGGTGGAGCACTAAGATGGGCCTGGAAGACAGCCTAGTATCTGGATGAATTAGATTTATTAGTTCCTACTGCCAACATCCTAGCGTATTTTATTAGCCTGATGTAACTGAACAATGGTGCCTTTGTCTTATGCTAGCAACATTTTAGGCATGAAGTGCATTCCTGTGCAAAGAAGCCTGCATTCTTGGAGACAGACAATATGTCCTTCTCTGCACCCTGGTATTTAGAAAATTATTTTATTGTGGTTTTACAGAGAGAAATCGCTCACCATGTCATGGATGCAATAGGAAAGCAAAGTATTTTTCTTCTTATAAAGTACACTGAAACCACACCAATATTTAATTCCAAGGCAACATGCGCATATCCCCATAGATATAGACATTGCAATTGTGCATTAAGGGCTATCTTTGGAGAGCTCTCCGAAACAGGATACGTGGATGGGAGATAAAAAAATTCTCCACAGACTGCTATGCATTCTCTCTACTTTCATTTACAACCATTTTCAGACATCATATTGGAATAGGCATTAGTGATTAGCAGATTCCAATGGCTTTGGGATTATATGTAAAGCTGATGCTGCTCAGAAATGGTTGCCCTCTTATGTGTCTTGTTTGTTGTTATGTAATTTTTGTTTATTTGAAAAATCTCAATTAAAACGGGAAATTGCTCTCAGAACATTGGAGGCTACCTTATACCAAGACTAAGGCTACGTTTGAGTCAGGACCAGAGGCTCCAGCTGGTGCAGAAAGCTGTGGCTAGACTATTGATTGGGACAGACAATTGCTTCCACTCTGGTGCTTAAAAGCTTTCCCTGGCTGCCCATATACTGGCTGCCCATAGGCTAGGTTCAAGGTTCTGGTAGCAATTTACCAAGCCCTTAACAGCTTGGGTCCAGGATACTCTAAGAACCACCAGATTCATTATATCCGTTCCTTATCACCAAGTTCTTTGGGGAGTCACTATCAGCAGATCCTCATGTCTCAGATGCATGGCCTGGATCCACCAGAAGCTGTTATGGATTCAATTCTTCCAGCTGAAATTGCACAGGTCCCTCCTAGTTGGACGTCCAGCAGTTACTGAAGACTTTTATTGTTATTATTTCAGCAGACATTTTAACTGTGTTCTGATTTTATAGTTTTAACTGATTTTTATGTTCCTTATACTGTGCGAAATCACCTGTATACTACTTAGAGATTATTGTAATTAGTCCACATATAAATTGTTGAAATATAGAAATAAGTCTGTCTGTCGAGCTCAATATTACCGGTAGCTACACTAACTAGCTGTGGTTCTTCAGGGTTTCAGACAAATGACCTTCCATGCCCTATCTAGAAATGCTGGGAACTGTACCTGGGACATTCTGCATGCAAGCATGTGCCCCATCAATGAGTATTCTCTAAAGAATAAAGGACAGGGTCTTCCTTTTTCTATGTAGCCATTCTTTTGGTTTCTTGAAGATGCTTCCTCCCTCTACTTGCCACAATCAATTGACTGTCTGACATATAGGATTGCTTAAAGCAGCAACACGAGGCTTATGGAATGGACACAGGGAGTCTTTTTAGACTTCAATCTTTTTGCACAATGTTTAGATGTACTTCTCAGAATTGCTGCCCTTGTGTTCACTACCACTATTGTTGTGAAATTCCTATTCACTGATCCTCTTACAGAGGACATCTACAAAATAATCTTCAAAGGCTATTGAATAGTGAAATACCATTCACTGGTTGACACTTCCTTCAAGTTACTCTTATAAGTAGGCTTCATTTTTCAAAGAAGCTGCTAGTGGATGTCAGGATCGAAATCATAGCACACAAAATTCAGAAAATATACAATACTCTTCATGATATTAACTACCACTTGAATTAACAACAGCACTGCTCCACTTTCTCTAGCAGCATTTCACAATTGGAACAGATCGGGTAACCATAACTCCTGGATAACCTAGCAGTTTCCAGGGGAACCAGCATGAAAAGGGACTGCACTAATGGTTCTAGGAATCAAATCAGCTTCTGAAGAGACAAGAGTTTGGAGGCATGTCTTGCAGATATGGTATGCTCTGTACTTATTTGGTTATTTTAGGAAAATACATAATAACCAAAACACTTATCTCACCATGATGCATATGTTGGAGCAAGTGCAGTTCAATCTCAAGAGCGCTTTCAACTTACATTAGAAGGTAGAAATTATTACTATTACTATTATTTAAATTCTGGATACTGCCCTATACCTGTAGGTCTCAGGGTGGTTCACAAAATATAGAATAAAAATAATTAAAACAATTAACAATACTAATGTATAAAAGGTAAAGGTAAAGGTACCCCTGCCCGTACGGGCCAGTCTTGACAGACTCTGGGGTTGTGCGCCCATCTCACTTAAGAGGCCAGGGGCCAGCGCTGTCCGGAGACACTTAAAAATACACTCCCCAGTGAAAGCCCTTAAACCACCCCCTAAACCACCCCCTAGCCCACAAATACAAATAAAGAAATCCAAGTTATCATATAGCAAATATAAATACAAATAAGTAGTTGTGGCATACTTTAACATACATTTAGCACATAGTACGGTAATTAAAAGAAGCTTCAGCTATCTTATAGACTCAAGTACATTTTTGCCTGTGTTGTATGCTGAATAATGAACTCCCACCTCAGAGTTCATGTAATTAAAATTTAGATTGGGGGGGGGGGGAACATTAGCAAATAAAAGAGTGACTGAGACGTGAAAGCTACCTGGCTAACTGAAAGCTGCATGCTTTGTAGTTTCTCACAATTCTGGTGGAAACAGGGATACGGCATATGCTACCTCTAGGTCTCCAAACTGGAAGAAAAGGACCTCAAGCGGCTATTGACTGTGTACTGACCCATGCACAAAGATCAATGGCCTTGTATAGGACATAGCATGTCGATATTACACTCCTAATCAGATCCCTTTTCTAATTATCTGAACTAGCTAACATTTACAACTGATAAGAGTATATTTAAAACCTTTGAACTCTATCAGACCATGTCAACCATAGACAAATGTAGCAGATTCAAGATCACAAAAGGATTATCTAAAAAATATACCTTACCATAGGTTGCAAATGTTCTTCTCTGTTGTTCAAACATGAAATCATTAATGTGTGCTGGTTCTGTATATCCAGAAAGCATATTCCTAGGTGCAGCCATCTGCTGAGTCCTAAATGGATTCACCGGCCCAAACTGCATTAAAAATAAAGGCCATTTCACACGCAACTCTTTACTTACATGCATATGTGTATCCATGCATTTATAACATTTTCATCCTGCTCTTCTTCTAAGGTTCTCAGGGGAATAAAAGTGATTCTCTTCCTGCCCATTTTATCCTTAACAAACATGAGATATAGTGACTGGCTGGCCCAAGGCCACTCAGTGAGCTGCACAACTAGCTGAGCTTTTTAACCTAGGGCTCAACAACTCTAGTCTAATCCCGTCTTCCCCAACCTGATGACCTCCAAATGTTGTTGGACTACAACTCCCATCAGCCTCAGGCAGCATGTTCAATGGTCATGCATGATGGGAGTTGTAATCCAAAACATGTGGAAGACACTAGGTTGGAGAAGGCTGTCCTGATGACAACATCCACTGTGATCCATCCTACTAGCTTTCTGTTTTAAAGCCTTTGCATACAAGTTGACCAGCAAAACAAATGAGTGGCTAGCACATTTTCCGTAATTAAACAGAGCAAGTGGGCACCATGGATGGGAACTGAGCCTGGCAGCGTTGCCTGTTATCGCTGAAATGGCTCTGGGGGCTAGGTGGGGAGTGTGGTCCAGCAGGTTGGCCATGTGAGAGCCATTTGGAGCCCCTGGGATCCTTGGACAATGCCTGACTTGTCCAACTGCTGGCACCTCATAAATCAGCTACTGTAATGTGTAGTATAACCCACAGAGAACCTAAAATAATGAATACCGTACTTTTTGCTCCATAGGGCGCACCTAGTTTTTAGGGGGGGGGAGAAAAAAAATTATTCCCCCCCCAAGCCCCAGAGAGCAAAGAAGGCAAGACAGTGAGTGGGATCCATCCCACTGGCTATCTTGGCTTCCTCTTTAGTCACGCGCAACCTCTCCAGCCAGGAGAGGCTGAGCGCGACTTCGTTTTTAGCCACAGGGCTGGGGAGGGGGAAGCCCGAGCTTCCCCCGACCCCAGCCCCCAGAACAGGTCCAGGAGCGGCGGCAAGATTGCACACAACCTCGCTGCCGCTCCTGGAGCTTGCGGGACTGGGGACGGGGGAAGCCCGAGCTTCCCCCGACCCCAGAACAGGCTGCTATCCGCAAGCCTTCGGAGCCCGGTGGGAACTCCTGCTGCACTCAGAAAGCTTGCGGATAGCTGCCTGAAGCCCAGGGAGTGTAGCGGGAATTGGCGCTGCGCTCCCCGTCTTCAGGCTGCTATCCGCAAGCCTTTGGAGCCCGGCGGGAACTCCCGCCGCGCTCAGAAGGCTTGCGGATAGCTGCCTGAAGCCTGGAGAGCGAGAGGGGTCGGTGCGCACCGACCCCTCTTGCTCTCCAGACTTCAGCGAAAGCCTGCATTCGCTCCATAGGACGCACACAGATTTCCCCTTCATTTTTGGAGGGGGAAAAGTGCATCCTATAGAGCGAAAAATACGTAAGTCCACAACCATCAGAAAAGTAATGTTGCGCCACATTTGCAAAATCTAATCAGATTCCTTCCATGCATTATTTGCTATTTCTCAAGGGTTAAGAGGAGAAAACCCATTTCTATTTATTGAAGCCTTCCCATACACTCTCATGCTTTTAATACAAGTTGAAACTTCATAATCAGTATTTAAACCTAAACCGTGACTAAGTTTTATAAAAGAATAAACAAACAGAAAATTAGTGTACATATTAACATCCTTGCTTCAGATGAGATTTTCCATGGGGAATGGAAACTACACTTACTGATTGGCTAAACCTAGGAAAACTGCCTCAAGCTTACACAAATAACTTACAGCTTTGGACAGCAACAATTTCAAGATTTTGACAGCTGCATGTATTAAAACTAACTATAGTTGCATTTCCCCAGAGGTGTTTTTCCATGAGGAATATTCGATTTCAAGATTAAATTGTTTTTATAGTCCATTTATTTGACAACTTTTATATAGTAAATATTATTTTCCAACCTCCCCCCCCCCCCATGCTGTACTGGAGTAGATTTTATTATGCACACTCATTTAAAGTGTATTTCTTTTTAAGATTTGTGAAGATTTTTTAAAAGAGTAGCTTACTACAATGCTTTCTACATTCTCAGCTGCTGCTATGATAAATACTGCTAATGTAGAAGATAAGGGTAGATCCAGATTATATTTTTGAAACTGTGCAAACTCAGAAAAACAAACAACATGCAAAAATAATAAAGCACAGATCTTACATGGTGTCAGATTAGTGTACATTTTAGTGTACCCATGATTTGAACACATGATACTTTGGGATACAGAGAGGTACAAGTGACCCTCCTATATGACAAATCATGAAACATATAAATTGTCTGAGCATTTAGTAGAAATAACTTGCGTTGCATATGGTCATCTACTATGAATCAGACCTTCAGAATTTTACCTTGGCTTCCGCTCGTGTATACAGATATGACAATTCATCAGAGAGAGGGAGAGAGGCTAGATGCAGTATACCCACCAACTGTGTGATTCCACAAATGGGGGGGGGGGGGTGGAGAAAGAAACAACATAACCCCTGGCTAGGAGATTATAAACAGCAAATAATGCATGGTTTTCTTTTACTCGTCTAATATTCCCCGGACTGAACATGATATATCCTAAGCATTTCAACCGAACATGGAAATGAACTTTGAGTGTGCAATTCCATGATTTTTGCCTGATGAGCATACCTATTTGCAACTTTAAGTGGCCTCATTATAGAAATTTAAAAACGATGGCTTTAAAAAAGATGTTCACAAGGACATCTGACTTCTAATTTTGCTTGGCCTCAAATCAAGATTTATAGAAATACCTGTAGAATTTAGTATTATTCCTAATTTAAAAGGAGTGTTTTTTAAACAGGAACGATTTAATAGTTCACAGGGTATTCCTTGAAGAAAGTTAGCCAATATTGTTCCAACTTACTCATATTTTTAACAAAAGTTAGTTTGCTTACCTCAGGTGCAAACATGGTGTCATAGGTTGGGTTGAACTGAACTTCCTTTGTAGTTGGATCAAGGTGAACTCCCGTTTCCACATCTTCCTAGAAAATTCAATCGTATTTTAATAGAAACCATTTTCTGACAGCACATCATAGGGAATAAGCTGATTCTACTAAGTGGCAACATTCACTACTTTTAATACCATGTTTTTACTTTTCACTCTGAAGCACTAAAAGCTAATCACATTTGCTTCTGATGTGGTACTGTCCACACACTGAGGAAGTATCCTGTGGATAAATTACTGAGACTGTAACTTCTTGGGGTGGGGGAGAAAATGAAAACATTAAGAAAATGCTTATACTTCCAAATACAGAAATGCCCATTTACCTTTTCTGGCACTACAGCTCACTACAGCTCCCCTTTAGTCTTGTACAGTGGTACCTTGGTTCTCAAACATCATGGTACTCAAACAACTTGGAACCCAAACACTGCAAACCCGGAAGTAAATGTTCCGGTTTGCCAACTTTTTTTGGAAGTCGAACATGCTCCGTTTTGAGTGCCACACTTCCGTTTTGAGTGTTATGCTGAGGTCTGTCTGTTTTTGCTATTTATTTTGCGTTTTTGTTTTTGTGGTGCTTTTTTGTTTTGTGGCTGTGTGGAACCCAGTTCAGCTACTGATTGACTGATTGATTGTGTGACTGGGGTACATTGTTTATTGCTTTCATTTTATGGATCAATGGTCTCGTTAGATAGTAAAATTCATGTTAAATTGCTGTTTTACTGGTTGTTTTTAAAAGTCTGGAACGGATTAATCCATTTTGCATTACTTTCTATGGGAAAGCGCATCTTGGTTTTGGAACGCTTTGGTTTTGGAACGGACTTCCAGAACGGATTAAGTTTGAGAACCAAGGTACCACTGAAATACAAAATCAGCCATGAAGGGGATTGCCTTCTGCACAAATTCCAAACCTACCACAACACAGCCAACTCATACTTGTTCCAGTTCATGCAATAATGCAGTCCAATGAAATTTATGAGCAACTGATCCACATGAATATTCACAACTTATAAATGAAAAATTGACTATTTTCATGTCACAAAGTTACCATTGAATTAGTGACAATATACCTGTTTGTCTGTTTCTTGTTACCAGGCTACACTGCTTTATTAATTTCAGCTATTCAGTTCAAAGTGTATAATATGGAAATGGGGCCCCATGCATCAGCTACCCCAACTTATTTCCCCAAGGAGTTAAATCCTATAACAAAAATATTAATGACAAATACAATCTGTCCCCCCTATTAAAAGTAACCAAGGAACGAAATGTCACAATCACACAAAAAAGTTTACTCAGTTGCTTAACTGCTTTTATCAACTAAGACATTTTTGCAAACATTAAATCTCCATGTAGTTCAAAATCATTGGGTTCCACAGCAAGGTATGCAATGTTCTGCTTGCACATGGGGTGTTTTTAAGCTACCTCCTCCCAGTGGCAACCCCTGTGCCCTCTGGTGTAGGACTCCATATGGTAAAAGTGGCTGCCGCTGAAAGGATTTCCCTTCAACATAGCCACTTATCATGCATTTTAGACAATATGTTATGCTATACTATACCAATGGCTAGAATTTAAAGAGGAACAGTTTGCCATGTGACAAAGGTGGTTATGTTACTAAAGCAGTAGTCAAAAAGTCACTGGACTAGTTGCGAGCTCTTTTTTGATGCTGACCAATATTCTTTTTGCCCACAGTCTACAGAATTGCATGACTATTTCCACATGACCACCAGCACTTTGGAGTAAAGTTCCTTGAACTGCAGTCCCTGCATGTTGCATAGCAACCTGCTTTTAAAATGCAGGCGAGTTGCCAAAGCTGTTTGAAACATAAAGCACAGGAATCTGCAGGCCACTGTGCATGCACACAGTTGAGTAAGACTAAAGTCACTCTCTGGACTGCATACATTTGTTTTCTCCAGTCTTAACATGCCTCAAGTTTTCCACAAAGGACCTGCTTTTGCCCCTGTAAATTTCCCCTAAATCTGTTTTCCCCTGTCAGCATCTTTCTCGACCTGTGAAACCAAGAACTAAATGTGCAATTCAGATGTGGAAGTGAACCAACACATACCACAAATTGAGAAAATTAGGTTAGGCTAGGCCTAGCACATCAGTGGAAAGAGCCATCAGGCTTGATACTTACAACTGAGTGAGAAGAAACACAAGATGAGCATTTTGACATTGCCATGTTTTCAGACCATGTTTAAGGTATTGAAATGCAACACAGTTAATTAAAGGGAAAACCAACGTGCTTAGGTGTCATGTCTGCACAGGAATAGAGATGGTATGGGTTTGCCCAACAACAGATGTTGGAAATGTAAAGAGACTGAAGGAACATTCTTTCACCTTTGGTTGACGTGCCCAAGGATCAAGGCTTTCTGGGAAATGATCTATAATGAAATGAAAAAGGTATTTAAATATACCTTCTTGAAGAAACCAGAGGCCTTTCTCCTGGGCATGGTCGGCCAGTTGGTGCCAAAGAAGGACAGAACTTTTTTTATGTATGCCACAACAGCAGCAAGAATACTCATTGCAAAATACTGGAAGACACAAGATCTACCCACTCTGGAAGAATGGCAGATGAAGGTGATGGACTATATGGGACTGGCAGAAATGACCGGCAGAATCCGAGACCAGGGAAAAGAGTCGGCGGAAGAAGACTGGAAGAAATTTAAAGACTATTTACAGAAATATTGTAAAATTAAAGAATGTTAGAATGGTGTTGGACAGAAATTAAGTGGTTTCCAGCTGTAATGCTTAAGAGATATGAAAAAAAAAAGGTTTAGAAATAAGTAAAAAACTAATGGTGGGGATTTGCTGAACTAACAATTTGAATTGGAATACAAGAAAGGGAGGTATGAGGAGGTCTGGAAAATAAGTTAAAAGAAAATAAGTAATGGAAATTCTCTGTTTTTTTTTCTTTTTCTTTTTTCTATTTTTAATTGTTTTTGTATTTTTGTATTTCTGTTATCTTTTCTTTTTATTCTTTACATTGTATTATTTCTTGAAAATCTTAATAAATATTCTATAAAAAAAAGAGAGAGAGATGGTATGGGGAGCCTTTTTAAAGCCAAAGGCTGCATTCTCTTGGGATACGTGGTCGAGGCAGTGGTGGGAACCTAAGAACAGGGGGCCAAAATGTGACACTTCAGGCCTTTCTATCTGGCCTTTGGGACACTGGCCAGGTTAGATCCCACTCCCTCAGTCAGAAGGGAATGTGGTCCTTTCCTTAGACTGAAAAGGGTTCCCCACCCCTAGGTCAAGGGCTTGGGGGAGCAGTGGTTGAAGGGCCACTTACCAATAGTAAGCAGAAATGGGCAAAACACCCATTTTCTTTGTCTCTGCCATACTTTTCCCTCTCTTTTCATCCACCCCACCACATGCTTTCCTTCTATCCACCCCCAACCACAATTCATTTACAGTGGTACCTCTGGTTATGTACTTAATTCGTTCTGGAGGTGCATTCTTAACCTGAAACTGTTCTTAACCTGAAGCACCACTTTAACTGATGGGGCCTCCCGCTGCTGCTGCACCACCAACGCACGATTTCTGTTCTCATCCTGAAGCAAAGTTCTTAACCCGAGGTACTATTTCTGGGTTAGCGGAGTCTGTAACCTGAAGCATATGTAACCTGAAGCATATGTAAACCGAGGTACCACTATACTTTCTTTCTATTCAGCTTTCCTCGTTGCTGGGTGGGGTTATAGGTTTCTATTTCCCTTAGCCCAGCACAGAAGGAACGCAGGCTGCTAATACCCAAACAGAGTGATCTGTTTCTCCACTGGCAGCTCAATTTCCTTCCATGCTAGGCGAAGAAGAAGAAAGAAAATATTTCTCTGAGTCCAGCATGAAAAATGCAGCAAGAGGAAGCAACAGCAGCAGCTTTACTGCGAAGTAGAAGCAGATGGAACAGGGCTGATGAAGGAGAAACTGTGGCCTGGATGGAAAGGCCCCACAGACCAGAGGTTCCCACTCCCCAATTGCAGGATACAGGGAAAGACAGACAGTATTTTTTGTGTAGCTCTCTATAGGAGGAAAGAATGCGTCTTTCAAAATACAGTGGTGCCCCGCAAGACGAACGCCTCGCAAGACGGAAAACCCACTAGACGAAAGGGTTTTCCGTTTTGGAGGCGCTTCGCAAAACGAATTTCCCTATGGGCTTGCTTCGCAAGACGAAAATGTCTTGCGAGTTCCTGCGGGGTTTTTTCCCTCCCCCCCTTTTCCTAAGCCGCTAAGCCGCTTATCAGCTGATCCGCTAAAAGCCGCTAAACCGCTAATAGCGCTAATCCGCTAAGCTGTCAATGGGCTTGCTTCGCAAGACGAAAAAACCGCTATACGAAGAGCCTCACGGAACAGATTAATTTCGTCTTGCGAGGCACCACTGTAGAATATCATGCACTGTATATTATTGCTAAAGCTGGTGGCTTTCAAAGAACTCTTCATAAGAAGTTTGCTTACAAATGGTCAAGCTGTACAGAGGTTTAAGCACCAGACTTTTCTACAGTTGAGAATAGCAAGATTAGGGACAGCTTCTGTTTGAAACAATCTGAATAACCTACTAGGGGCTGAGTCTTTAGTGTGGCAGACCCTGCCCCGTCGACAGAGGTTCAGCAGCAGTAATCCCTGGTTTATAGGCACTCAGACTGGCCTTTCAAACCTGAGATTCTTTGCCAACTAGGCCTGGACGATATATCACCCAGGTTTGGTATGTTGGCTTCACTCAGCAGTATATCGCTGGTGAAACCGCCACTGCTCCTGAGTCCCTCTGCTAGCAACGTCTTCTAGCAGTTCCTTTCTCCAGCGGCACTGCTAGCACTGTCTCGCGGGCAGAAGCCAATGCAGCTTGTTTTATCAACATTGGAGTATATTGCCCAACTGCGATGTTTGGCTGGCGATACACTGCGATGTTGCCCAGCCCTATTGCCAACCACTGCTTTTACTATAATGCTATGTTTTAAGATTGTATACTGCCTTGTGATATCTTATATGAAAATGTGGTTTATAAATATTTCAGTAAATAAAGTAGGCATATTATAAAGTACCTATATTCCTCAATTTACTACTATTGCCAGTTAAAAAACGCTACAGTCCAAAGTACAGTAGTACCTCTAGTTGCAGACATCTGTTCCGGGGTGCCATTCACACCCCGAAAAGTCCACAACTAAAGCGGCGCTTCTGCGCAAGTGCGATAGAGCACGTCTGTGCACGCGTGTGGGGCAAAACCCAGAAGTATACACTACCGGGTTTGCCACGTTCGCAAGCCAAAAAGATGCAACATGAACCTAACGCAACATGAGGTATGACTGTATGCCCTCCCTGTGTCCTTTAACAAAAGGGTTACAAAAGATAGAAGACACCAGTTCAGTGAGCTACTTTGCATAATGCATCATCTAATCAGTGACTTGCAATCCAAAACAGTAAGTGTGTCTCACTAACTTTGCCTATTAAAAATGATGTACACACAGCATTCCACAGTATGTCCTCCAATGGTGGTGTAGATGCACTGCCTGACTTCATTCTTTTCAAAGCAGCCTCTTCCCAATTCAGTTGCTTGTAATGGCAACAGCTACTGGTATATTCACAAACCTCCACTTTGCACCCCGTACTCTAACTGGAAAGAGTTACACTAACAGCAGTTAATTTTTTCAGAAGACACCACAACAGAATTGTATGGAGTAGTACAATTATGTGACAAGTGTGGTTCACACACTCCAATTCTATGCTATGGGTTTGAGGCTACCGTACTTTAAAAAAATATTAAAATCGATTTTGATGGATCTCAAATTCTACTACATGAAATGCATTAATTCTTGAGTAACAGTGAGGATAATTTTTGCTATTAAGGAAACTAGACAATTATGCAACTATTCTAGCTGTCAGTAACTAATGTAGATTCAGAAATCGAAAGCACCCCACATTTAATTAAGGGAACATATGAAATTCTCTCCTTGCTGAAATGTCAGAAATCCATAATTTTATCTCATTCCTCTTTCCTGTTAAAATTATTTTACTAACAGAACAGACTGTGACATGAACAATTTTCACAAGGACAATTATAGCTATTCCAGTTCTATTGTACTGTTATAGCTCAACTTCTAACTTCAAAACCACACAATGCATTCACCATTCTATCTGAACCTGGGATCTTTGAAATTGAAGCACAGTAGTATTAACCCAGCTTTCACTTACAAGGCTCCCTGCATTCACCATTTTCAACAAGCAAATCTAATTTTTTGCACAGATGACTTCCTGCTAATCCAGACAAGTTTATCTGGATCTGTCTCTGAAATATGTTCAGAACCATGATGTTTCAACCTCTTTGGTACTGCTTTGAAGGGGGAAAAGTGTAGGTCACATCACTATGTGTGATTTTGGAAGAGTACGTTCCAAAATTTCAAGTAGAATAGTGATCATTTTGCAATAGATTAAAAAAGGAGCAGGGAAAATTAGCACAAACGTGGATATCTTTCAATATATTATTTACAACATTGTATGGCTAGCATGCACAGGGTAACACCTCCAAAAATTTGCCATGTTATAGAAGATTAGTCTCTTTAGCCATCTTTGGGGGACTCGTGCATATATCTAACTCCTTGCTTTGCAAATTCTTCCTGCTTCTGTACCACACATTTCTAAACATTAGATTTTTTTTAAAAAAAAAATCACACATACCAGAAGAAGTCAAAACAAGCTGACAGAATAATCCAGCATTTATGGAACATGAAGAATATACTGCAGCTCTTTAATTAAACATTAATATGACAAAAGTGAAATTAGAAAGCGCTGTCTGCTGGATTTGTCTTCTTTCATTACATACCATTCTCAAAGATAAACACAACACCTTGAAGGCATTGTTCAAGCTTTAAATCAAGAGAAAAATGACTGAATGGGTACGTGGGACTGCCTTTGAAGATGATTCAGAAGCTGCAGCTAATGCAGTATGGTGCAGTCTGTCTCCCTACAGCAAAGGCAGCCAATGTAGTGCTCTCCGGATGTTGACTGACTATAACTGACCATTGGCCATGCTGGCTGCGGCTGATGGCAGTTGCAGTCCACAACTTTTGGCCGACACCAGATGTTGTCCGCTTGCTTTCAATCCTAATCCAAATAGCTGGTGGTCACCTCTAAAGATGCAAATGATCCAGGTCATTGTACTCTAAGGAGTACCTTCTAGCATATATAGCTCAGTTGGTTAGACCATGGTGCTGATAACGCCAAGGTTGCAGGTTTGATCCCTGTATGGACCAGCTGCATATTCCTGCATTGCAGGGGGTTGGACTAGATGATCCTCAGGGTCCCTTCCAACTCTACAGTGCTATGCTATGTATCTCGCCATGTGGTGTAGTGGTTAAGAGCGGTGGACTCGTAATCTGGTGAACAGGGTTCGCGTCCCCGCTCCTCTACATGCAGCTGCTGGGTGACCTTGGGCTAGTCACACTTCTTTGAAGTCTCTCACTCACCTCACAGAGTGTTTGTTGTGGGGGAGGAAGGGAAAAGGAGATTGTTAGCCACTTTGAGACTCCTTGGGGTAGTTATAAAGTAGGATATCAAATCCAAACTCCTCCTCTTCTTCATGCTCATAAAATTGTGAGATGACGTCCTACTCTGTCCCATCCTTCACAGCAGTGAAGAACGGGCTTTCTTCATAGTGATCCCATGCTATGCAATGGTCTCCCTAGATGAGTACATCAGAGCCCCTCATGGATTTCATTGCACACAAATCCGGCAGGGAAGGCAGCATAAGAAAGGCCCTTCTCCTTTCCAGCACAACTCACATTAAAATACTTTATGCATAATTAAAATTATGTGAAATCACCAGGAATTTAACAAGGCATTTTTTTGTTATTGTGCACTGCAATGTTTGTTACTATGCTTTGTATTTTGTGTTTTTATATTGTAGACTGCTTTGTGATCCTTGGAAGAAGGGTAGTATAGTATGAGGCACTTTCCTACCTTCCCTCCCAGTCTCTCCACCTTCGGCTTTGTTTGCTGCTGATCTGCTTTGAAAAGTTCACAGAGTTCAGTACTTTTCAATGTGGGGAACAGACTCCCATGAGAGATGATGGACTCTTCTCCTTTGGAGGTTTTTAAGGAAAGGTTGAATGGCCATCTGTCATGGATGCTTTAGATGAGATTCCTGTATAGCAGGGGGTTGGACTAGATAAGCCTTGGGTCCCTTAAACTCTAAGATTCTATGATTCTAATGCAGATGTTGCTCCCTTCAGACCTCTGAAGATGGGCAGGGAGGGGAGAAGAGAAGAATGCAGAAGCTTTGCAGGTGGCTAAGAGATATTCACGAGCACAACAGAACCTACGAGTGCCACTTGTGCACCAGGCGATGAACTAGAGGACGGCCTTTTCCCAGCACAAAGCTATCATTGGAAAAATGAGGCTGCATTATAGTTTAGACAACTGAAGAAGGGAAGCAGGGAATCCCATATATCCACTTCTATGCTTGCAACGCCAAGAGAGTACTTCAGTGCAAATCCCTATTTCTGGCAGAGATTAGTGCAAACATACAGTGGAGCCATAGAATTGGAAGGTATGACAAAATGCAAAAGCCTGTAATGCAAAAGCCTTTTTACCAACGTGGGGGTTGAACCCATGACCCTGAGATTAAGAGTCTCACGCTCTACCAATTGAGCTATCCCATGTTAACTACTATTGCCTGAACTTTTATTTCAAACCATTTAGTCCACAATAAATGCAATGTGTCTCTTCCTCTACCCATCCAACACCTTCAAAAAGAGTGACCACATACTCTTTTCGCTCTCCCAGAAGCCCCAACCTGCAAATCACAAAAGATGCTTAGCTCATTTTATCTATTTGTTAATTAGGAAAATGAAAGAAGGGGGGTGTTTTATTGTTTTTTGAGATCCTCCAGCTGCCCCAAGGAATAAGAGGTTCCACATTCCTCAATCTGAGAAGAGGTTTAGGAAGCCCTATCACAGACATCCAAATTTATCTTGATTTCTCTTTTCATGTGAGCCACTCTCATTGGTCTAATCATGACCCTTGCACTCAGAAAACTGTATCTGCCCGTTTTGAGCATTCCTTTTTTGCAAGATCAACATCTTTGCAACTAGAACTGTCATTTGAAACCAGGCTGCTCGATTCTTGTTTGGTCTCCATATCTGAGGTGTGCAGCAAGCATTTTTTTTAATGATATAATCACTAGAACAGGAATGAGCTTTTTTGCCTTTTCTTTACAAGAAATGCACCCTCTTGGAGGTAATCTCTTTGCAGGGAGTGGGGTTGTATGCTGGCACTGAGAGTGGGGCCAGAACCACCCCCACACTGTTTTTCTCGTAAAATGATCATCACTCCTCCCTGTTTCTCTCCCTCCTTTTTTCTCTCCTGAATTTTCAAGACACAGAGAGAAAGAACAGTGTGGGTGGTGATAATCTTAAGAGAGAAAGGAAGTGTGGGCTGGTGACAATCTTAACTTTGCTTTCTTGCTACCTGCAGAGGATCACAGATTGCCCGCCATTGCTCAAGAATATTACACAACGTAATGTTATTCTATTAATGAATTATGGCAGAGAAAGAAATATATAGTATTGGTTTTAGCCTTCAAACAAAAGCTATTGTTTTAGTACATTGTAGAGAACTCTTGACACATCTACTTGCTTAAGAGTTTACCGTATCTATTTTCAGGGGTGCCCAAAGTTTTGGGGCCTAGGAGAACATTTTAAAAGCTAAGAAAATGTCATGGGCACTGCACAATACCCATTACATAGAAGAAAATCTGGAATGACTCAGAACTGGGCCCTCCTACAAGCAACACACCTATTCCTACCCTCCTGCTGAATTAAAGCTGACAAAAATGCATGCAATTCCTCAAAGAATAAGCAACACTCACAATCAAACAATGAAACAAAACATCACACTCAATTTATGGTGTAACTGTGGTCATATGGGAATTTAGAAGTGAATTTCTGGAATACTATACTACAACTTCTTGTCAAACACCTGATGCAGCATGTAATAGCATAGTAGGAGCAACAAAAGGGGTACATTGGAAATGTTTTCTAAGTTCAACACATTTCAAGTCAGTGAATTTTTCATGAATACTACAAAGGCTGTATAGAAAGTAAGAATTTGAAAAACGTATTATAAAAACTTGACATTAAAGTTTTGACATTAAAATAATGTGTAGAATAACACAGCCTCAGAATTTATTTTAATCTACTTTTGCAAACAATGCCAGAGTTTGGAAAAGTCTACCAAACATATTATTTCTACATAGACCCCAGGTCCTGCCCATGGACAGCTACAATTCTAGGAGGGATTTTCTCTCTCTCTCTGTGTGTGTGTGTGTGTGTGTGTGTGTGTGTGTGCGCGCGCGCGCACACACACACACACAATGTATCTATATAGCTCTATACGTATACATATATATAAGCAAACAAGACAACCAAACAAAACAGATGTAATGACTACATTCACATGTCACAGCAAACAATAGCTAATGCTTAACTGTAAATGTGCAGGAAGCTCCCGATTTATCCTTCTGGTAGCACAAGTGAAAGCAACAATGACATGTGGCTTAGCGTTGTAGCCAAACTAGAAGTTATGGTTTGTTTCACTCCAAGCAAGCCACACATGAAGCCGAACAATGCTCTTCCCAAGATGTGCAAATAGGGCCATTCTTGAGAAAAACAGGGTGACAGTCAACTCAGTTTTTCTAAAAGTAGATCCATTGAAATTAATCAAACTTAAGTAAATTGAATAAATTTCAGTGTATCTAAGTAAAATTTAACTGAAAAGTATCCATAGCTACTATGTGGAATCTTAATCAATGCACTGCAACAAAAAGAATTATTCCAAATTGGTCTCTGATTAGTATCATGAATATATATAACAATCTTAAAATGGGAAGGTATTCTTCTCTATTACGATGATGAAGTACACTAAAAAAGCTAAAAAAAACCCTGCATTACTTAATTAGAATCATACAACCTAAACAATTGCAACACTGCTCATAATAAATCTTCTTTACTATGAATTAACCATTGCAAATCAGACTTCTGCCTCTATACAAGTTTCAGAATCGGAAGCAAACATTTGTGTTATGCAATTTAAATTCAAGGGTTGTCTGCTTCCTAAAAAGTATGTACCTTTCCTGTTGGACACAGGATTGAACTACTTATGTACATTTCTTGGCTGTTCATTGCCTTTTGGCAGTGAAAATTTATAGCTGATGCTTACAAGATAAATTATTAGATTGTGTAGGAAACAACCACCACCAAATTGCTGAACACTGTTCAAAACTAGCACCAAAGGAAACATTACAGGATTTTACCAATACAAAAGATGTTGGAGCAGTTAGTAGACTACAGTGGGGGTAAAAGAAAGGGCTGAGAGAAGCAAGAGCAGGAAGACTAAAAGGAGTCCTCACTCTCACAACCTAAAAACAGCTATATGATTTCATGAATAATTATACTGCCATAGATGTAAGAGTCCCATGTGCTTTAGACACACACAGGCATGACAAAGAGATGGACAGGGTTATGCAGCTAGATACTGGACAATGTAAAAGGGCTTGGATCTTGTATAAGATTCCACATAGTAGCTATGGATACTTTTCAGTTAAATTTTACTTAGATACACTGAAATTTATTCAATTTACTTAAGTTTGATTTGGGCAACTGGTTCTCCAAAACTGCTTCTGGGAAGACTGGCAACTTCCTTCTCTCAAGTGGTTGACTGCTGAACTTTGGAAGAATGATGCAGCTATGGCAGAGGGAGAGAAGCAAGGAAAAGGTTGAGTCTTCTGCTTCTCTCCTGATCTGCTAGTTCAACCAGCAGCATTGCTTAAGACCTGCCATTAATTAAGACAGGCAAGAAAAGCACATCTGTAGGGGAGGTGAGAGATCCGCGTGAGGGTCTCCTTGTTTTTCACAAGGGTAGCAAAAGGAATTGCTAAGAGGATGAAGAAGAGACCAGATCTTAACAGCCCAGCCTAATAACCATTCTCAGTTTTATTTCATGCCCAGTCCTGGTCCATACTAGCATTTCACTTCTCAGAAGGACTTTGGAATTGCGATGAGTAGTACAGAGAAAATGATGACACAGTGTGTGGCAGCTAAGAAAAGACAAATTCCATATTAAGGTGTCTGAAGAAGTGTGCATGCACATGAAAGTGGATACCAATAACAAACTTAGTTGGTCTCTAAGGTGCTAATGGAAGATTTTTTTTATTTTGTTTCCATATTAAGGATCATTACAAAAGGAATTGAAAGCAAACTGCCAATATGATGTCTATATACTACCTCATGGATCAGAAGCACTATGCCTCTGAATATCAATTGCTGGGGAACACAAACAAGAGCTATTGCAGTCATCATAGGGTTATTGTTGTTTTAATGGTCTTTAATCTCATGGAATTGGAGGTTACTGTGAAGCATAGATTAAAGTGGAAACAGGAGGAAACAATTTATAGACGCCTAGCCTGTTCTACTACAACAGAATAAGCTTAAAGTTTCACATACATGAGAAAGCATTAATAAAGACAGCCTAAATGGATCCTAGCCAGATGTCAAGAATATTGTACAACAGGGCTGTCTCACCTTCTGCCATCCAGATGTAGCTGGACTCCAGCTTCTATTGGCACCAGCCAGCACAGCAATTAGTCAGGGGTGTTGGGAGCTGGAGCTGAGCAACACCTGCAGGGTCACAGGTCAGCCATCTCTGCTGTACAGAATGAAGCAGGTAAGCTCCCCTTATGTATAAAGGGAGTGGAATCACACCTAGCATTAAAGCCTAGCATAACAAGAATATCAATGGTATTAGCTTAGTTCCTTAAAATCGAGCAGAGCAAATATTAGAGTGGGATCCAATCAATTGAAAAGACAAGTACTGTAATGTTTTCAAGTCCCTCCACTGCAAGGTGCCTAACTGGGCAATGTTGGTTTTGCCACTCAGACTCAGTAGGGGCAAGGGAAACCCATAAACAAAGTTTATAAACAAAGTTTATTCACAGCAAAAGTTTGAAATATGGGTCAGACCAAGATGCAGCAGGGCAAAAATATGACACACTAACTTTTAGAGATCGCTTTCCCGTTAAGGAATACCAAATAGGCCACCGTTACCCTCTCTCAGTCAAAACACCCAAGTATTTTTGAGCCTTAAGTTTGTAAACCCCATGTCCCTTCTCCGCCTTAAGAGTTCTCCTAAAGCTTTAAAGTTTAAAGGAACAGGCAGGCTTCCAAGAGGCGAGAACTCGTCGGCCAGCACTCTCCCTCCACGGCGAGCAAGCTCTCCCGGTTGACTTTCTGCCCGTCCTGCATAGAAGTCAGAGGAATTCTTCTAGAAAAACTGGCGCCAACCCTCGTGCGCCAACGAGAAACCTTCGCGGGATAGGTGACCCCCGGGGAGAATCTGCCCGGCTCGGAGCAGGATGAAATGACTTCACCTCGGGGCGAGAGAGGGAGAGCGAGTGCCAGCCCCGCAGCCGCCGCTTCTGGGCGACCTCCTCGGACCACGTACGGGCGAGGAGGCAGCGCTTCCTTGCCCCCACCCGCCCCGGGGCCCCAGGCGGGCGACTCCGGAGCAGCTCCTACCTTGACAGCCACCGCCGGGGCCGAGTCCACGACGGGCAGCAGCGCTTGCTGGGCCGGGGCAGACGAGGCGAGGTGCAGCACCGCATCCTCGTCGGCGACCGGAGCCGCCGAGTGGCCGGGCCTGCCCTCCGCTTCCGAGTCGGAATCGGAGTCCGAGACGCCGTACGAAGCGAGCGCTGCTATGGCGGCCGACATCTTAGCAGAACGGAAGTGGACCATCGGCAGGAGGGAGGAGCCACGAGGAGCACCCGGCGGGTCCTGGCAGCTGTACAAAACAGCTCCCTTTCCCTGTCGGGAATAACGCGCCGGCTCCGCGACTTTGCCCAGTTTTAAATCGCAAAATTGTTTTTAGAAAATTGCTCCAATTTTAAAAGCATCCGTCAAGAAGTCTTCGCCGTAGGTATCATTCATTCCAAGATTGGTTTTAAGATTACATGGCGTAGGACTTCCAGCAAGTATACAAATCCCAGCATGCAACCGACATGCCGACCCAGAGCCAAACATGAAAGCTTTTTCGTCGCTGAACTGGGCTGTATAAAGCGGCTCCCTGATGCACATTTATTTGGGAGAACGCTTCAGTAGGACTTCCGAGTAAATAAGCAGAGGTGCGGCAGCTGCAAGTATGTGAGAAGGAATGTTATGGCCTGCCAGAAAATGGCTGAAGAGACGCAGTGCCCCATCGTTCCCCCTTCCACAAATATTCTGTGACACTTAACACTTCAGTGCTGTATTTCCCACCACCAGTAAACAAAGCTTGTTTTCTCAAGTAGCCCCAGAAGAAGTACGAAGTAATATGATTTAACATTCACGAAGCCCTAGGCTGCAACTCCACCACCTACCCAGAAGTAAGCCCCACTGAATTGGACTTACTTCTGAGTAGAAATCCTATTGAAATCAGTGGGACTTGCTCCCTAGAAATGGCGCATAGGATTGCGCTGCCAAGAGCCATGCAAGTTGTTTAAAAGGCTACATGTCCATTACGAGGACAAACTGCATATCGAGCAATGCATTGGCTCATTCTTGCGGCACTCAGGAGGAACCACTGCATACCAACAACCATGCGGTGTCATTTGTTTTATTATCCTGTAGCCTGCAAGGCACTTGATTTCACATTGCATTAACAAGTAGGGTGTTTTAAAGCAAACAACAAGCTCTATATGCATGTTTACTTTTAAGTAAGCCCCACTGAAATGCAGCGCAATCATAACCACAGCTACTCAGAAGACCAGTTCTTACTTCCCCGGTAAGTTGGGCTCTTGGCCCTGGGTTAGTCCCAGGTTAAGGCGGCAGGCGGCAATCCTCTACTCACCTGCAGGTAGATTCCACGGAACTAAATGAGGCTTATTTCTGAATCGTGCATTTTAGGTGTATTATAGCCTAATCCCACGCATGCTTATTCAGAAGCAGGTCCCATTAATTTCCATAATTTACTTTTTACGTAAGTGTGCTTAGTTCACTTGCAGCTTTACTAGATAGTTAAGCCCCACTGAATTTAGTAAGATCGTCTTTCGATAAACATCCGCAAACTGCAATCCAATCCTATTTATGTTTACTCAGAAATCCGTCAGGTGTGCTGGATAAGATTGGCTCCTGAGAGTAATAGGACTGCAACCTCACTTCCTTTGTGCATCCTAGACTAGAGACGTCCCACATAAGCTTTATGAAAACTTCAGTGATAAATGTTCCAGAGCCTGCGCTATCAAGTACTGGCTCCTCAGCACTTTTCGCTTCCAGTCAAACACGTCTCAAAAGGAAAATGGAGGCGGACACAAAATATATAGGATGACCCTGGGCCATGAAAAATATTTCTCTCGAATAAGCAGGGCTAAATGCTGGAAAGAATTCGTATATAAGTGCGTCGGAACATCCTCCAGCTCCGCCTCCCTTCATTCTGATTGGCTGCGACAAGCCGGCTAGAGTAAACGCCGCAATAATTCTGGTGCCTCCTCCATCATCCTCCCCCCGTCAAGAGAACAAAAGTAGCCTGTACCACCCGACATCGTGCTGGGGGGTGGCGAGGCAGGGGAGCCGGATGATGGTGGTGTCTGCCGTCTCCCTTTCCAATGTGTGTCAAGGGATCTGTCGAGGACGCCAGTCAGGTGGTTGCGTAAACAACACCTCCACCTCCCCCCACCCCCTTACCATCCTCCACCCCCGTTCCAGGAGAGAGTGCTGGAGCCGGCGGAGAAGCCCCGCCTTCGACACACACGCACATACACACACGCGCGCGCCGCTGCGTGTCTATTGTGAAGCTTTGTGCGGGGGAAGCTCCGCGTTTTCTCTCCTTCGCAGTTTCTCTCTACCGGCCCCTTCTCCCCCCCCCCCCCCGCCCTCACTCTCTCTCACGGATCATCTCAGCCTCCTTCTCTCCCCCCCCCCCGAATTCTCACGAGCGCCTGTCCGCGAGGGGGGCGGCTATTGAGAGTTCGAACTTCAAACCCAAACGGACCCGGTTGGCACGAGCCCAACAGACCCAGAAAGGGGAGGGGCTGAGCGGCGGCGGCGGCTGTGTGAAGATGTGAAGAGAAGGACGGTGCTGCTGGCTCTTGCTGTGAGAACGGGCAGAGAGAGACGGTGAGTGCCCTGCTGCGGCCCCGCATTCACTGCAGTGCTCCCCCCTCCCCATTTCCCCCCTCCTCATTCCCGCCGTCGCCGCTTCTCTCTCCGACCCCCAGCTTCCCCGGTTTTCCAGAGTGGAGGGAGAGACCTCACCTCACCGATTCCAACCCGGAGAAGGGAGGGAGCCTCCCACCTTGTCCTGCTCGCCGCCGCCTCTGCGCGGCTTACGGAGGGGAGACGCAGGCGAGTGGGTCAGGCTCTTGCAGCCTCTTCTCCCTTCCCCCTCCCTTCCTCAGGTTGGGGTATGCAGGAGCTTCCGGTCGCCTTGCTCTCCACGATGAGAGATTGGAGTTGTGGTCTCTGAAAGAAAAGGGGGGGGGGGGCGAGGCGAGTCTGCTTCGGGAATCCTCCTCAAAAGGGACTGATCGTGAGGTTGGTTACTCACCGTCCCTCTATTTGAGCAGTTTCCACTCCTGTGTACGTATCTACTATTCTGAAATAAAAGAACAGCCTTTTAAAAAATCTGCCCCCCCCCATTTCCTAACTCATCCCACCCCATCTGTCCAATTTCCAACTTCTGTCTCGTAAGATGCAAACTTGTTACTTCCTTTTTCCTGACCCATCAACCCACATTTTGACTAAGGAGTGGTTAGAAGTATGAGGGCCCCTTCTTGCCCCCCCCCCTTACCTTTGAGAGTGAAGTAGGAATCTTAATCTGCATTAGTGGTTCTGAATACCAAACCAGCAGATGGTATTTATTCTCGGCTAATTAACAGAGAGCAAAAGCCTGTGATCTAGTGTAATAAGGTTTCAGTGAAAAATAGAAGAGGGGACTGGGAAATACCCTTTTAATTTATTTATTTTATTATTGTGTTTCTATCCAAATTTGGGGGCTATTTTACTCTGGCTTTAGCCCCAACATAGCTGCTGTTCAGCACATTGCTTATTTTACTCATTATCATCTTACATTTATATCATGCTTTTCTTCCATCCTGTATTCAGGGCAGTGTACATGTGATTTCCAAGTGATCATCCATCCTGGCACTGACCAGACATTAGACCTGTTCAGTTTAGGAACATAGGAAACTGCCTTATATTGAGTCAAACCATTGATCCATCTAGATCAGTAGCAATCCTCTCCAATGACTCACTGCCGCTCTCCAGGATTTCAGGCAGGGTTCTACCAGTCCTACCTGGAGATGGTGGGGATTGAACCTGGGAAATCCTGCATACAAAGCAAATGCTGTACTACTGAACTATGGCCTTTGCCTTAGCTTCAGCAAGGTGGCAGCCTCATGTTCTTTAGATCATATAATATGAATATTGTTCTTCATATTTGCCAGACTGCTATAAAGTGCAGTAAAATATTAGGGAAGTTTTTAATGTGTGATGTTTTACTGTGGTTTTATAATTTGCTGGAAGCCTCCCAGAATGGCTGGGGTAACCCAATCAGATGGGTGGCATATATAATAATAATAATAATAATAATAATAATAATAATAATAATTAATTACTACTGTATACAGCCAGTATAACTGAAGTGGGCAAGAAAGTAATATAGGATGGGATGAAGAGTTGTAATGCTTTTCTTCTGGACATGTAAAGGTAAGAAAGGACCTCTCTTTCTCTCTAGATGTGTTATAATAGGTGGTGCTATGAGAGATCATAACTACTTCATAAATTTTTGCCTATATGTCTTAAATCTAGCTAGAGACCTTAACTGCCTGGTAGTAGTCAAAGCATACACATGCTTCCCAAATGTATAAAATCTACTGCAAGCAATGCAAAAATGGTAGTAATCTAAAATAGTCTAAATGCCTAATTTTAAATGAAACTAAGCTTATAGTGATAGATCTGAATCAGTTCTTTCAACTGCCTTCAACTCTTTTAGCTGTTAATTTCTGACATTTTACATAATTTTGTATAGTTTGAAATTAAAAATAGTGCAAATATGAGGTATTGAATTTGATATTTTATTTTGAGTGCTTTTAAATAATTCATGTATATAAGAACTTTTGAAAGCCAGTGCTGGACAATAAGGTGATAGAGGTTTTTTAATCTATAAAACATAAAACATTTATATGAAAATAGGCTTCCTAGTAATATTTTGTTACATTTCTAGGCTTTTTCTAATCTTTTGCAGAGTCTGAGAATTGCAGAGACTAAGTGTCTGTGATGCTCTTATTTTAAAGAATTTGAAATGTGATCTACCAATATTGGATCCTGCATAATGTACTTCAGTTGCATTGAATTGCTTCTTCCTGTAAATTAGGTTTTAAAATTTAAAACTTTGTCTGGAAATAGATGTCTCAAACTGTGTATTTAAAAAAAAGAGAAAACGTTTCTCAAGGGCCTATTTGCAAAAAAATTCACTGATACTACCTTTGGATCATTATACTGCAGATGTTCCATCATATGTGAAGCAAATGTAAAAATAAAGCTAAATCTAGACATTCTATAATAGATGATAAAAACCTGATTGTAGGTATGGTCAACTTAATAATAACAGCAGCAAATATATATCTATATTAGCACCCTACTGGCTTTAGGTAATAATGTAACAGATTTATTTTGAACATAACAATGCACATACAGAGGTCTCTTGTTTACGAATACCAGTGTTCAAAAATATCATGCTCGGAATGTATCTTTGAAAACATTGGTCAGATACCCCATTCAGAAAACTATTTTGTTGAAGTCTCTATTGCTTTTATCCAGCAGCACTGGGCATGAGATATATAATTAAGTTGAAATGTGTGAATACAGTAGTGCACTGTTCTGCAGTAGCATGCATTTGCTGTAAAGGCTTTCAAATATCTGTTTCTAGTTTTACCATCAGTGAGGTGCTGTATGTGTGTGTGTTTTCAGAGTGAGTCTTTGAACAACATAACCAGCATTTGTATAAAACAGAGGGAAATAGATATATGTGAAGATAGCCTTGTCTGATTTAGAATGAGTCAATACAAGAGGAATATTTAGAACAGTTCAGTTATAAAAGGTGCTCTTGTTACCATTCTTGTCTCAGGAAGAGTTATTTGCTTTAGACAAGCAAATGTGTGGATTTTTAAAATGCTAGTTGTCATCTAGTATATTATTTTACAAGCTTGAAACTTCCAAAGGTTATGTCCAGTGGCGGCTGATAATACAGGATGTGGCATATAAACTGATTGAAGGTGAATGGTAAAAGGAGGATCAGAAGCATTTTAAGTGGTTAATACTGTAAATCATTTGAAAGCACAGTGTTTCTGCTAACCATATGAAGCTAAATTATCCTACATAAGTGAATCCAATTTTCTTTTTAAGCTGCCCTGGGAGGTCTTTGCAGCATATATGTAGTTTAAATAATCAAATTGAATTTGAATACCGACTGGCATGTGTTGGTGTTCATTCCTAAGGGTTCTTCTTTAATTATCTTTTAGATGCCTAATGTAGTTGCCAGTTCTTGACTTGGTCACAGAAGATAATACCCAACTAAGTCACTCTTGTAGGGCCCCCATTGAAATCACTGGATTTCAAGGAATCCATTCTGGAATATGTACACAAATATTACACACCCACACCCACACCCACACCAATTATATTTGGCAATAGTTTTTTTCCTCCCCATTCAGTGGGATGAAGAACTTTTAAGCACACAATATGCATGGAAAGAAATGGACATCTCATTGCAATTTGTTTTATACAGTGGAGTGAAATGCACTGGGATAAAATATTGGAAGAAAAGTGGGGCAGGATGATGAAAACCTGATAGAATGGTTTGAGGAAGGCTGATCTCTGTGTTTTGTTTGTGACAAGCTGTAGGTAATAAGAGTGCAGTGCCTGTTAATTTATTCTTCTAAATCACATTTATGCATTGTGTACAGTCTTTTCTATACATTTCCCCCCATTTTGTACATCTTCGGTATAGATTCCATTTCCCCCGTATATTAAATCTGACCAGCCTGTTGGTTTGACATTATCTACTGGCACGTCAAACTCCAACATGAGAATCTTCAGATGAGAAAGACCTTTCTAGGCTTTTTGCTTGCTATAAAGTTTTAAAAATGGAAAACATACTAGATTACTGTAAAACATTACCACTAACTTTAGTTGTTTTATATAATGACTACCTGCTAAAGAATAGCATTATGTTATATCAGGGGCGTGGAACCTCCAGCCATGGGTCAGACATGGCTCCCCAGCCCTTCCTATTTGGCCTGTCAGACCAGTTTGGAAGAGCCATGCCCACCGCCCATCACCTTTCTCCTGGAGGGAGAAGCAGTTTTCATTGAATGGGAAACCACCGCTGTTTGAAAGCCCTTTTGCAGACAGCCCTGTACTGCTCCTTGAATCCCTGGTTTTCTGAGGTTTGTAGAGGAGTGCAGGGCTGTTTGCAAAAGGGCTTTCAAGCAGCCCAAGTCATGGCAATGGGGGCTTCAAGGCACAGAATCACTTGACATCATAGTGATGTCAGGTGATTCACTTCGCAGTTGAGTGTGGCACATTTAATTAACATATCTAATTAATATCCCACGACCAAACCAAAGTCTTAATACATATGGTAAAATAATCAACTGAAATTTTAGGGCTTAGGTATGATCTGAGATTTATGTGTATATAATTTTTAAAAATAATTATGCATTCCATTTTGTACCAGCACTTTAACCAGAATTCCTCTGGAATAATTTTGTTTCATTGCTGGAGTTCTTCATTCTGCCCATTGTTGTGTTAGATTCTGGGGTAAATCACTATTTACTGCTTTAGGGTACAGAAGTTAAAAAGGAGGGGAAATCCAGTAGCTTTTTTGATTGGGTGGGGGTGTTGTACATTTTTATTTGTAGTTTACCGTCCCAGAGCCGTCTCACAGCAGCATACCAGACTTGTGTCAAGTCAGGTTCTCAGAAGTCGCTTTATACTGTCTTGGCCAAATCCCTGAACATATTGAGTATTTTAATATTTATTCTGGCTATGTTCTTGTCTTTGTACAAGAGGAATACATTGTCTGGATTGTGTACAGGTAGTATAAATCAAATAACCTCCTTAAACATGCTAGTTTAATCAGCAGTTTTCCAGCACATATTTTACATTTGCACAATGATTTCTTGCTGTCACATGCAATTCCAAACAGCAATAATGTCTAATGAAATTATATTTCATAATAACTGCATACAAAAGAACAGTTTTAATGGGAGGGGCATATACATTTTGAAAACAAATTATTTTTGCTGGATAGACATTCTGATTCCAAGCAAATTTAGGCATTTTGAAAGAACTCACCACCACATAAGTTTGCTTGAGAGAATACAATCTTTAACACTCCAGTTTCAATGAGATGAATGTCACTGTTGTAAAATTGGCATATGCATAGTAGCACCCCATATTTTTGACTGAGTTGGAGCAATACTCTCAACTCCTGTCTGCATGTGTCTACTGTATCTGAGATACTCCGATTATAAAATCATAGAGTTGGAAGAGACCCTGAGAATCATCTAGTCCAATCCCCTGAAATGCAGGAATATGCAGTTGTCCTACATAGGGATTGAACCTGCAACATTGGTGTTATCAGGACCACACTCTAACCAACTGAACTATTGACTTGGTCAATGGCATCATACCTTTATTTATTTACTTCCTAAATTTATATTTTACCTTTTCTGCCAAAGGAGGTAGGGAAGCAACTGACTCCAAGGAAGGAGGTCCTTTTGTAATACTTCCAGGCCCTTCACTCCACCATCAACCAGTATATAACCATTAAATTTTCTGATCACTATAATATAGCTATGTAATAGATATAGCTTCTGGAATAAGGTAGAATTTCTCAATGACTTCTGTCATTGCCTGAAGGTTTACAGCCAAGTTAAGACATAACTGCATTTTCAATAATACTTGTATAGGCACAAATATCTACAGGATCTACATAAAAGGATTTCAAAAACTACAGTAACTTGGTTTACAAACTTAATCCGTTCTGGAAGTCCGTTCTTAAACTGAAACTGTTCTTAAACCGAGGCGCGCTTTCCCTAATGAGGCCTCCTGCCGCTGGTGCCCTTCCACCATTTGGATTCCATTCTTAGATTGAGGTAAAGTTTGCAAACCGGGACACTACTTCTGGTTTTGCAGAGTTCATAAACCAAATCGTTTGTAAACAGGGCTGTTCTTAAACCGAGGTACCACTGTACTTAAGCAAATTTAGAAATAGATACTTATTTGGCTGTGTCAGTCTAAAGAGTCAACTGAATCGAGAAAGGGTGGAATTCAAAATAGTACTAAGGAGATTCCTCCATCAGGCAAGTATAAATTCTTGCACTAATGGCACTATCTCCATTCTCCTCCGGTGAGCTGTTCTAGCACTTCTCTCAACCTCTCTGGAGCCTACTGGGAGTGAGGGGAAGCCCCATTGTGCTAACAGATTCATTGCACTGGTGGCTTCTGCTATCACAACTATTGAGTATCAATAGTTGTCACCTACAGCTCCCAGCTATATCCTATCTCTAGCGCATCGTTAAGGATCAGCAGCCTGTCTTGGAATGTGAGCTTTTCTTTTCAAATATTGGGTAGAAAGCTTCCGTCATCACCATCTGAAGCAGCTACTTACCAATAAACACAAATTCAGGAGCTAGCCCTTTCAACTGATTCAATATTAGCCTTGTCCTCATATTTGCTCAAGTGATGCTATCATGGGGCAACATAATTGGCAGTACCACCAGGGACTCATTAATTTGCCTATTTTCTGTGTGATACATGTTATCATGTGCCAGCAGTGCCTTTCTGCCTTGACATGAATAATAATAATAATAATAATAATAATAATAATAATTTATTATTTGTACCCCGCCCATCTGGCTGGATCTCCCCAGCCACTCTGGGCGGCTTCCATAAAAACCAAAAATACACTAAAATATCACAGATTAAAAACTTCCCTGAACAGGGCTGCCTTAAGATGTCTTCTGAATGTCAGGTAGTTATTTATTGCTTTGACATCTGATGGGAGGGTGTTCCACAGGGCAGGCGCCACGACCGAGAAGGCCCTCTGCCTGGTTCCCTATAGCTTTGCTTCTCGCAATGAGGGAACTGCCAGAAGGCCCTCGGCACTGGACCTCAGCGTCCGGGCAGAACGATGGAGGTGGAGACGCTCCTTCAGGTATACTGGGCCGAGGCCATTTAGGGCTTTAAAGGTCAACACCAGCACTTTGAATTGTGCTCGGAAACGTACTGGGAGCCAATGTAGGTCTTTCAAGACCGGTGTTATGTGGTCTCGGCGGTCGCCCCCAGTCACCAGTCTAGCTGCCGCATTCTGGATTAGTTGTAGTTTCCGAGTCACCTTCAAAGGTAGCCCCACGTAGAGCGCATTGCAGTAGTCCAAGCGGGAGATAACTAGAGCATGCACCACTCTGGCGAGACAGTCCGCAGGCAGGTAGGGTCTCAGCCTGCGTACCAGGTGGAGTTGGTAGACAGCTGCCCTGGATACAGAATTGACCTGCGCCTCCATGGACAGCTGTGAGTCCAAAATGACTCCCAGGCTGCGCACCTGGTCCTTCAGGGGCACAGTTACCCTATCCAGGACCAGGACCCTGTCCCCCAAAAACAGTACTTCTGTCTTGTCAGGATTCAACCTCAATCCATTAGCCGCCATCCATCCTCCAACCGCCTCCAGGCACTCACACAGGACCTTCACCGCCTTCACTGGTTCTGATTTGAAAGGGAGGTAGAGCTGGGTATCATTGGACATTAAACATGTCAACACTCAGAAACCAGTGGATGAACATGTCTGCTAGGTATTCTCTAACTAACTTCAAAGGTGTCTTACACAAAAATTTCAGTATGAAGCAGCTGAATTGGAAATCATACGAAGATTTTACAGTTATCAAATTTGAATTCAATAGAGACCGAGTACGTAGTGTACTAGAGAAAATAAGAAATCCCTCCTCTGATGTTGAGATGTACTTTTCAATTGTGAGTAAGTTACACACACTTTGAGTCTTTTTCTTGCTTTACTGGGTCTCACTTTCATTTGTGCTCTATAATCTGATATTCCTATCCCAACCTTCTTGTCACATTATCAGTTTTGCTGCCTATCATTTTTATCCCATGCATGAGACTTAGGTTTACTTGGCGCATTAAAGACACCACAGCACACATCACCTCTTTTTAAAAAGCCCGATGTAATCATAAAATAAGATCACAGCATAAGAGTAACATAAATCCCATATGTCAAACAGGATGAATTAAATCCAATCCAAATAACCAAAGATTAAGTGGACTTGAGACGTCCTATTTTGAGATGATTAAAACAGATGGAGTGAGGGATCTCTTAAGCAAGGGCAGGTGTCAATAAGATTCTTCATTACTTACATGTGGCTACACATGTCATGAATTTTGTATATAGATAGCATTTGATTTGTATTCTGCCCAAATATAATTAATATTTTTTTAAGGATTAGGACTTTTTGCTTTGGAAGATACAAATCCTTGAAATACACTCAAAATGTATTCCCCCCCCAAAAAAAAGCTGGTGGGGTTATTTTGGACCCCTGCAGCTATTTGAAGTATGGTAATCGTAAATTTTGTGCAGCAGAGCTGACCCACTTAATACTCTGTGTGCTCCTCAACAACTATGGAGACTGTTGTCCCATGATGTTTTTGTCTCCTTTCCTCCTTCATATTTAATCCTTCAACATTGTAGATGGTAGCATTGAGATTATAACTTTGTTGTAAAAAGAAGAAGTAGTTGTTTATATATCTAGCAGGTGGAAAATATAAAAAATTCACTGAAAGTCATGATCATCCATCTCTTAATATGAAAAATGCCAAAAAGCCAGTATATTCTAATGTGTGAAATGCAGTTGTAGTCTCAATCCAGTTCCCAGTGGACAGGTGTTAACATAATAATTTACATCAATTACATCCTTGTTGACAATCATTTGTAGAAAGGTCAAAGATTAAATAGTTTTAAATTAACCTTTCACTTCTAGATGTGACCGTTTCCTGGCCAGAGATGAGACACAAGTGATTGCAGTGTATGCTTTCCTATAATGAAGCAGTACCTGTTTATGCACAGAAGACTATTTTGAGAGTGTAAAATCAAACACCCCCTGGAGTGTTATTGGTAGAAGACAACTGAAAAGCAAAAGGTAAGTTACGATAGATGGTACAAACATAATTTCAGATCTTAGACATGTTGGCTGTGATCTGGTAAACTGAATTTGAATGCAAGGTTGAGCATACCTATCTTCCAGTACAGTATAGAGAGAATATAGTATAAGTGGAATATAAGTGGTAATTCCTTATAATTTGGATCAGAATTACAGTTTCTTTGTCTGAAAAATTGCTTAATTAAATGGTAAATCTATAATTTATCTTTCACATCCCATTTCCTCTCTACCAGTGAAATACTGATTATAATTACTAATTTTAATGTCAAACAATGCAAAATTAATGGGCTTGAGGCAGCTGTCATTTATCTCTGGAAGAGGTAATGTGCAAGCTGCCATTTCCTAATCATGATATTCTTGAAAGTTTCCAACTTCTTCTGCTTGCTGCCTTCCATCTCAACATCAGTTGCTTTGTGTGCAGTTTTTTTAAACACCGGGAGTAACTTGTGTGCAGTCTTTTAAAGTGAAGGTCTTAGCAAGGTGTGCCTTATTGATACTGTGATTTATTTATTAAGGGTACTGAAGTTGGCAAATGAAAACTTGAGAGACAAGACCTTGAGTACTAAAAAAGGAGTTCTAGCAATAGATCAATATGAGTTAAACTGTTTTCCCATGGTTTCCATTTTTGTAATTTTAGAGATGCTCTCCCATAGACTAAGGTAAGAACCAAAGCCCTTTCATGTTGTTTGAAGGAGAAATGATGATGGATTGATAGCACTCTTCTAAGAATTGGAGTCTTACTTTCTGTGGATTCTGGTATTTTTTCAGATGATTAATACCCCTATTGAAATCTATATTTCTTTGAATAGTGTTCCTCTGAAAGCAAGTCTTCTGCAACTGTATTTTCAGCCATCAGAGCAGCAGGGGGAATAATGCATTCAAATATGAAATACATCAAACCATATTTGATTTGTTGCTTAGCAGCCAAAGCAAATTATGGAAATTGAAATCTGAAACAGATTGAACATCATGATAGCAAAAGAGTTTCACTTCTGTTTGTACCATCGTATTAAATAACACAATTTCTGTTCTGTGGGCTTTTTCTACACTTTAGCAAAATTGTTCTGCTGATGCTTTCAAAATACACTGTAGAATGAAAGTAGTGTTATAAAGCTCATGTCTGGCTTACAACATCTGAACAGATGAGCACATTAATTAGATATATCAGTAGGAGATATTAGAAGATTCTCAGCATGGTGTTTTAGGGAATGCCTTGAAATCTACTTAATTTACATTCTATTTCAACATATACATTGAAGAATATGAAAATTACATATGCCAATCTTCTCATAGCTTGCAGAACTATTTTATGCTGCACATCTCCTCCTGACTGTTGGGGATTCCTTTTTTTTTTTTTTTGAGATTCCTTCCTTTATTTATTTTTTTAACATTGTTAGATATGGACAATTGACACAGGGTTGTGTTAATTACAAATGAGGCACATGTTGGTAAGCAGAAGACCTAACCAAATGCCTTATACCGAGTCAAGACAATTGGTCCAGCTAACTCAGGGTTGTTTTTTGTTGTTTTTTTAATGAATGTTTATTGGCATTTTCAAAAACACACAAAAACAAAATTAGACAAAAAATAACAAAAATCCAAAACTTAAAAAAAACAATTAAAAAACACATAAAATTTCAGTTACTTATTTTCATTTAACTTGTTTCTCAGAGCTCCTCACACCTCCCCTTCTTGTATTCCAATTTAAATTATTAATTCAACAAATCCTTATATCCAAACTTAAACATCAATACTTATACATCATTGCTCATTCTTAAACATTTTTCCTAAAGTCGACCAAAATTTCCCTTCCACGGCTTTCCCAAATTCCATACAAATAGCAAAACAAAGTAAAAACAAAGCAAATTATAGTTATGTACCCTTTGGATTCCCAGACTCCACCCACCCCTTTCCCGGTTTCAGTCCCCAACAAATGTTCATCAGTCTAATATACTGTTTAGCCTGGAGATCTCACGTCCGAGGCTCTTAAATCTCTTTCAATTCCTCTCTGCCGGCCTTTTTGATAGTCCTTAATGTTAGACCCCAAATCTTGGAGAGGCTCCGGCCCAACAGGATCCATATTTTTTCCAGACAGTCCTCCATGCTTAAAGGTAAAGCCTATGGGGTACTCCAAATCTTGTTTCATGCTCCTTTCAAGTCCAAATGTCCCCATAGCTCCAGCTTCCACCTTGATCAAATTTATAATCCTTCAGTCTTCAGATCCCCACATAAGGGGGTCTCTCAATTTTGCACTCTCCAATTCAGGCCAGACTTTCCACCTCAAATTTTTATTCTCCTTTGTTGCCTTCATGTCAGGCCACAAATTGCAGCTCTTCTTTAACATCTGCGAAATTACAGCTCCTCCTTCCTTTTCTTCAGGGACAACATATGTCTCCTCCATATTCTCATGGCTCTCAAGTTTCTCTATTTGTCCAATTGTATAGGCTTCCTGCTTCAAGTCCTTATCAACTTCAACAATATTATTTGCTGTTAAGACCAGAGTTGTGATGCTTGTAGCCAAAACATCGATTTGGCCTTGTAACTTTCCCAAGAGAACAAATGTTCTTTCCAATTCAGTCTGAATTTTCCCTCCTCCAGCCATTCTTGTAATGTCCCTAAACCCCCTCTAGGGGGATTTTAGTTCCTTAATGTCTTTCAGCTCAAATCTAATAATCAAGTTAGTTTGTATCAGCCCTTCCTTATTTTCAGCAAATTGTAACAAATATAACCAGCAGAAGCGACAGAAACAAAGTTCTCTTTTTCCTTCTGACAGCCAATTTGACAGCTGTCAAACTCTTCAATACTTCATCAACAGGCTCTCCCGCGGGACGCTCCCAGGTCCAGGGGGGTGAAACTTCAGCTCCCAAAGTTAATTTTTTATCCTCCAGTAAAGTTTCTTATAATGTCAAACCATGAAGGTTAAAGTCTTTTAGAAAAGAAAGAAAGGATTCTCTCGACCTTAGATAGCAGGTTCTTTGCTTTAGATTATTTACAAAGGGGGGGGGCGGACTTCCTTTTTAACCCTTCCCCACTCGCTCCTGATTCAACAAGATTTTTCTTTAAATTCCAAATTCCGTATTACTCACGGGTTGTTACTTTAAAATCCAATTGTTCCAAGGAAAAAGTCAGCGCTCTCCGACAATGGCTTGCGGCTTCACTCCGCAGGAGGAGCAGTCTACTCACAGCACCGCGCCGCACCCCATCCCCGTTCCGGAGCCTTTAAAAAGGCTCCTTCGCAGCTTGGGGGGCGTAAATGGTGCCCGCCGAGTCACCACGCTCACAGGCTTCCGCGCCTGTGATTTTTAAGGGTCCCCACGTCACCGCCGCGGACAAGACCCAATCCTGCGGAGCCGAATCCCTCCGGAGCTTGGAGGGAATCCGCCATTAGCCGATGGCGCTAACCCGGAAGTCCTAACTGTTGGGGATTCCTCCATCAGGCTAGATACAGGATATCACAATTGAAGCAATGTGAAAAGAAAAGTTAGAAATCTAGTTAGCTATAGCTTTTAACTTCTGCTGCCTTTTTCTCTGGTGATTGTCAGCAGCAGTCTAAGAAGTCAAGATTCAAGAGTAATTGATAATTAACCAATGCTTCCAATCCAAATTGCTAATTACTGGCATATTATGACTATGATGCAATTTTGCAAATAATTGTTGAGTGAGGACTTCTGCTATTACAGTGCAGTCCCACTATTTTGAAATAATCCTGTAATTTCTACATTAGTTCTTTTAAGTCAACTGGAGACAATCTCAATAGCTTTCTACTGTGTTCCCAAGTCAGGACCAGCAATACAATGCTCAAGCAAGGGCCAGTGCCTTTAAAGGGTGGATAGAGACTGTAAGTTTACAGTTACTGAAGTGCTTTACTGTTGATACACTTTTGCATCCCACTCTAATCATTTCTTTTAATTATAATTTTAAAGGCCTTGTGGGTGAAAGTTCTGTATTTGGTCTTAGTTCAACAGTTCAATACTTAGTTCAAAACTTAGTTCAATACTATTCATGGTAGGAAGTCTTGGCATTCATCAAATGCTACCTTTTGGAACTGTCTGCAGAACAATTCCCTGGATATCTTTCTCCCAAAATTCCATTGGCCCCAAAAGCTTAGCAACCTCTGCCAGAGGTTAAGTGTCCAACAGGTAAAACAGCAAAAAAACCACAAACCAAAACAAAAAACAACAACCCCAAAACCAATCTACATGTCCATATTGTCTTTTTATAAGAATCAAAGAGGTAGCTGGTGTAGATCTTAACCTCCACACGTATATGATTTTGGATGCAGTCTAATTTGTTTGTACATGTTGAAGGAGTGTCAATAAATCAAAAAGGGACTGGAGAGGGCTTTATAGCAGTTGGTGGTAGCTGAACAGCTCCCTACTTGCCATCCTTTCCTGTTATTCTGCCTATTATAGACTAAATTACTTTTAGTCTATAGTGTGTGTGATGCAGGATTTGAACTATATGCAGGATTGCACTAGTGGAATATTTGTATAGGTCTAGGTGCTGTAGTACAAAATTGTGAGTTTTAGAGGATGTGTGCTGGCATTCAGATAGATCCTAGATCAGGCATCCCCAAACTCGGCCTTCCAGATGTTTTTTGAGACTACAACTCCCATCATCCCTTTCCACTGGTCCTGTTAGCTAGGGATGATGGGAGTTGTAGTCCGAAAACATCTGGAAGGCCGCGTTTGGGGGTGCCTGTCCTAGATCACTCTTTCCTACCTAGAATTTTCCCTATCCAGGCGCTGAATATCAATATGTATGGCTATTGTTTGCATCACACATACTGCTTTTCAGATAGACTTTTGAACGCATCACTTTGTTCTGGAGTGCAATCAGCTGATTCAGAATTACTTACTGTATGTGTTAATTAATCCACTGTGATATCAATTCTAGCCATGTCTCTAATGGAAATAAAGTTTTTGAATTTTGGGGATGAATCTGCAAGAGCTACACATGACAAGCAGGATTCATTTCATACTATTATTAACACACAGTGAATTGACATTAAAGGAAACTCATTGATATTACAACAAATGAAACAATTATACACAATTTAAACTACAAACTAGAAGAAATGAGAATTGTATAAACTTGCCATACTAGAATAGACACATACATTTTATTCATAGCTGTGAAAATTCTGTTCAACTGTGTATAGCTATTTGTTCTCAAACTATGCATTATATGGGACTCCCTATACCTGGGTGTTACTCATCTAAGTGTTACTCAGAGTACACTAATTAAAATTAATGAACATTAATTTCAGTGCATTTACCCTGAGTAAAACTTAGTTGAATGCCACCTGGGTTATTTAAACTATACATATATGTATACATACATACATACATGTATGTGTTTTTGTTTAAAACAAACATGGCTTAGACCAGGGGTCTGCAACCTTTAAGACAAAAAGAGCCACTTGGACCTGTTTCTGAAGAAAAAAAAAAAACTGGGAGCCGCAAAACTCGTCATTATAAAAATAACTTTTTTGTCACTTTTTTATTATTTCTTTGTTTGACCCCTCAGAATTTACTCCTCCTCATAGAAATAAACGTTAAATTAACAAGTTACCTTTTTGTGTGTGTGTGTGTGTTCTTCACTCCCCTTCAAAACAGTGACCAGCGTACATGCCCCCTTTCAATGCAGTGACCAGCGTACATGCCCCTTACAATGTAGCGGGTGGGCGGGAAGGTGACATCGGCACGGTGCGTGACTAACGCACACATCGCCCCCATGCGACGTCACAGCCAGTACAGCGCCCGCCACAGTGGGGAGTGTCGGGGCGCACAATGCGCCTCCTCCCCTCGCTAGTATCCGCCCCGGAGCCGCGGCAAAAGTGTAACAAAAAAGTACCACAATGGCAAAACATTAGTAGATTTAGTGAGGGTTTTGTGTTTTTTTACCCTAGGTGTTTTTTGTTTACAGAATGAAAATTTTGAATTACACGTGTCTGAAATTTGTGGACATTGGCTGCAGCTGTGCAGGTGACCATATCTAGTAGCTCTGCTTCTGTGTAAATTCTGCAATGAAAAGTGACCCTGGTGTGACTTTCAACCTAGTTTATGTGGAAGAAAGTTCAATCACCCATCACAACTTTTTCTCCACTCCTCCCCTGTCCCTACATGATTGTAAATGAGAGCTGACTCACACCATGCATCTGCTGTTTGGCTGTAGGTGGGGGATTGAATGTTTAAGTGTCCCCACATAAAGATGCTAACATTTCAAAGAGAACATTAGGGTTGGAATTCTTCTCCTTGGGCAATGAGATCACAATCAAAGGAGAGGCTACCCAGGGAAGCAAAAGCTTTGAACAGAAGGGGTGGAGCACACAGCATTCACAGGAAATGAACAACTTGGCACAGAACCACAAAATCTATTTAAAAAGGCAAAGGATACAATAATCATGGCTGTGACCCACTCACAACTAGTTGTGGTTTGGCAAATAAATATGATTAATAAACATAAAACACTTAAAGATTTGATAATCATCACAATTGGGGTCAGTAGAGACTGGGTGTGGCCAGGTTGCTGCAGAAAATAATTGTTTCTTTAGCTGCTTTTTGTTTCTTTGCGTACCGGGCAAGAATAATTGGATTTTTCTTGTTCTTTTTTTGAATGCCTAATGTTCTGAACTGCACTCTTAATAGGTTATAACATGACTATCATGCTTTCCTGAGCCTTTCATCTTCATGTTGCTACATTGCACTTCTTCCCACAAACTTGTTTATAGCTGTGTGTGTGTGTGTGTGTGTGTGTATGTACACTTACACCCTTGTATGCATACCCATATGTTTACGGATGCATCTGTCAGCTGCAGATAGCATTTCATGTGCCTGAGAAAAGTGTTCTTTGACCCACCAAAGCTTATGTCCAAATACTTGTTCGTTTTGAAGTTTCACTGGACTAGCCCCCACCGCCCAGGATTAATTCTTGGCTTCTTAGACTGCTGTTGAGTCACTAATGGAAAATCTTTAAAAAGAAGGATGTGTTCCAGTTTTGAGTTGGTACACAGAGTACAGAAGCATCCATATACACCAGCGAACCAAAAGGCTGGCCATGTGGTACTGTCTGCTCTTATATTCTGCCCCAAGCTTCTACTGTGGATATGCCATTCTCTGTTTTATCATGGCCATGCTAGACATGTACCTCCAGGGTGAGCTGTGTTATAGCAATGACAAAACTGTTCTGTGCCTTCAGCAAGGATTCCAAACTGCTCAGGCAGATAAAGGCCCTTGCATGCAGTTAAATCTTGCTTGTAATGCATTGAAGGTTTGGCCACAGTCAATCTGTAGCTGAGGAAAGTCTTGCTGGTAGAGAGATAGGATTTCTGAGAGACCTCTACAACAGCCAATATCCTCCTAGATGTGTCTATCTGTTTGCAGCTCTCTCTCATTCTTTAACCTCCTGTTAGACAAACTTACCCCAACTGCTGCAAAGGTCTGGGTTGTGCACACTTGATTTTTATATTGAAGAAGGGATGTGGAGATTTTTAGACCTTGAAGCATATTGTGCAGTCCGTGGATCAAAACAACTGTGCTGATTTGGTTATTTCCCTTAATAGACAATGTATTTTGTGCTCTCCTCATTTTTTGTTATTGTAAAAATAAGTTGCCACAGTTGGCGTTTTGTGCAGACAAAATCTTTGGATTCAACCCAAAATCACCAACTAAGGTTCTGAGTAATAACAACACGTGCTTTATTCCTTGTTATTGGAAGGCATGGGGGAGAGAGACAAGAAAGCATTTTCTATTAAAGAAGCTTTTATGATGCAGGGAAGAGGGCATCTAGAATTTGTCACAAGAAGGTAAAAGATACTACAAATAAGAGAATAAACAAAAATTATGCAAAATCATAATACATGATATAGAGCCAGTTTTTCTGAAGGCAGCCTTAGTTTTCACTGCCAGCAACAAATAACAGATCTTGCTTTCTGAATTCTGGTTAAAGAAATAACTGCTGCTCCCCTGCTAAGAACAGCAAAAAAAATCTGGGAAACTTGCCCCAATCCTTCTTTTAGCCATACAGAAGATACCACATTCTTCCTTTAGCCATTTTCGTGTTTGTGGTCTCTGCACTGCTGGAAATGTGCATATGTAAAGCTACCTACAGAAGTGTGTGGAGCTTTAAGAACAAGGTATTTGTAGCCCTGGGGAATAAGATGGATTCTTCTTTGTGCACAGATAATGTGTAGAGTAATATTTATGTTTCTGTGGAAATTTTGAATGTGGCAGTATTCATTTTGCTGATATGGACATCTATATCCTTTATTCACAAGAATATTGAATCCTATGCCATAGAATATGTATTTCTGGCCATGCAGCAACAAGCTACTCAAGCTACTATGTTGGTCATGGAACACACATTCACTGTTTGATTTTGTTCATGCAGAAGCCTTATCTTTGCTGCTCTTCATATATTGATGTGCAGTTTGCATATCATAGTTACCACCTCTGTTGACTACAGTACTGCTTTTTCTGTGCAGGAATGATTTCAGTCATTTGTAGGCCATTTGTTACCATAGTATCATGTCCCCTTACTGCTGCTTCCCTGAGCCTACATACTGTACTACTGGCTGACACTAGAGAGGGTGGGTTCAGGTTCATCCCTCAATACTATTACAGCCACAGAGTCTAAGTTCATATTGGAGCAGTAGGCGTGGGGGAAGCAGGGGAGAGAAAGGAAAGTGCCTAGAAAGTGAAGCATTGTCCTTCAAGTCTGGCCTTTCACTTGTTCCCGCATACTACCCCAGCACAGCCTCTTATTTATCAAGCACTGATCCCAAATGGAAGTGGGAGTGATTCCTAGGGGAGGGAGACAGAAATGGTTGATTCTTTTTCCTGCCAGTGCTACAGGAACTGGAGTTTTTTTTAGTTGCACCATGAGGCAAAAGAGAAGCAGGAAGAGGAGAAAAAGGGCTAAGATTGGGTTGTGTAATTGTGCTGTTAAAGCATGCGCACAAGGATAAACAAAAATCGTGGCACCTAGGTTTAATTTTGAGGGTTGCAGTTGGCAGTGGTTCAGTTTGTATGTTGGGATGAGGCCCCTGACAGGTGTCCAGCCATGCCAGCTGCTGAGGAGAGGGTGGCCCTCATGCTTCTTAAGGGAAAAAACCCCACATTATTTATTTATTTAGCCCCACCCATCTGACTAGGTTGCATTCTGGGCAGCTTCCAACAAAATATAAAGGGACACAACAATTATTAAAAGCTTCCCAAAACAGGGCTGCCTTCAGATGTCTATGAAAAGTCATATAATTGTTTGAATTTTTGACATCTGATGGGAGGGCGTTTCACAGGACAGGTGCAACTACCAAGAAGGCCCACTGCCTGGTTCTTGTAACTTCTCGCAATGAGGGAACTGCCAGAAGTTCCTCAGAGCTGGGCCTCAGTGTCAGGACTGAATGATGATGGTGGAGGCACTCCTTTAGATGTGTTTGCACCTGGCTTTTGACTACTTACAAGCAAGTGAAGATGCCTGGGTGCCAGGATGGCGCCTGACATCTCTACCATCTGGAGGTGCATGCCTACGGATCATTTGATCTGGACCGTTTTTACACGCTAATACCCCATCTTGTAGAATTCTATCAGTTATATTTTATCTGCATAATTAGAATGAATTTCTGGAACCAAAATGCTCTTTCTGTGCAGCCTAAGCAGAAACAGTCACCATTAAGAAAAAGAGGTCAGAATATGCCAATATATATGTGGACTCTCCATGGATTTTTTCTTTAAGGTCTGAAGGCTCTTAACCTAGCTCAAGGTTGTCATCTGAACTAACCAGATATTTAACTGAGAATCTATCATATGAAAAATAAGACTTTAGAGCCATCTTGCCCCAAAATGGCAACTAGACATTCTGTTTTGACAACTGTAACTCCTTTTAAGGAGCCATTTGGTGTCTAGGTTATGTACCTGAGTTTCTGACACTGTAGAGTGCATTGCAGAAATCCAAACAAGAACATCTCAATTTCTTCCCCCACTCCCCAATCTTGAGAAGCTGAAGAATCTTAATTTTTCATATATGTGGAGCATACTAAAGTTCTCTGTTTTTTGAGGTTGCAAATATATGTACAAAATATTGGTGTGAAAATCAAAACCTACCTATAGTGCTTCCTAACATTGTCATATATACTATGTAATTCAGTGGTACTAGATTTGTTCCTAGTAACAGCCGCAGTGGCGGATGTTGGGCTGTCAAATTTCAGCAGCTCTTTCTGGAATGCTAAAATTCAGCATCACCCCCACCTACCTCTCTTGCTCCGTTCTACATCACTGTTGACACGTCCCCTGTGGCACCAGTGTCCAGTGCAGCCGAACCAGTTACACTAGCCTAAAATTGCCTCGGGCAGCAGGGATGGTTCCAGAAACATTCCTGAGCAGTAGCAGCATACATAATTAACAACTGGGAAGGGGGGAGGGAATAAACCTTATCAGTAATGGACCAGCAATCCTATTAGATTCCAAATAACTATACTGTCTTGTAAATCTGTCTGGTTCCAATTGGCTACTTTGAAGGAGGAAGAGTTTAAGAACTGGTGCTATTGCTTCTGGGTCAGTGAAAAAGCTGTATGCCCACCTTAGCCTCAAGGCAAAAAACCTGTTCCCTAAGAGCTAGAAGCTCAGTGGAATGAGGACACACCCATGACTTCTGTCCAACAAACTGTGCAATACATTGGAAATTACTCACCCTTCTGGTGATTTTCTACCTTCATATCAGTTTTTGTAATTTATTGTGTTACTTTATTTGAGAGCTTGGCATTTCTTAGATCAAACAGTGGAGGGGCAGAGGCCTCCTCACCCTGTTGCCTTACTCAGCTGCTTAACTTTTCTGTTAGCTTGATCCTTTGTTTCTGGGGCCAAGACACTATCAGTTGGAGCTCCCTCTAGTTTATGGAGCTGGCTTAGTCGCTGGGCTAGCTACCCTTAGCTGCTGCTGAAGCCAATGATATCAGGTGGTCTGACTCAACTTCCAGGGATTAGGAATTTGAAAGGGTGGGGGGATTTAGGAAGTGAGGTGTGGACAATGGATGTCGACCAAGAGGTATGGTGGACAGTGAGTAACTGGTCATTGATGCTCTGTTGAGGATTCATTTTAAAAAAAAGAAAACTAACTAGGTTTTACCTGGTTTTAAACTGAACTGAATGCTGAAATTTGAGTCTCCACAGAGCCTTATCTAAAAGCTATGCCTATGTATGATTCAAAACTGACTTCCGCTAGCTAGGTTTGTATTGTGTGGAACTGTGTTGGTGAGGGTGAGGGGATTATTCCTTCTCCAAAGTTGGGATTTAGTCCAGTTTTTGTTTGTTTGTTTGTTTACTGTGGTTCTTGTAGTTTCCTTGCTAGGGTAGAGCTGAAAACTTTTGGTGAGAGAAGTTTGGAAGAGACATTCTTCACTCGGTCATAGCAGAGTTAGTACAGTGGCGGTTGCTTCACGCACATTAAAACTTTGTTAGATTAGCATCTGGCCAAATCCATCTTTAAACAAACGTTCCTCATGAAAATACTTCAGCTAGAATACATTACAGACTCTTAGCTTTACAAATAGGTGAATGTTCTATCCACAGTTTCCAGAAATTACAGCAAACAAGTCTCCATCTGCTGGCAGTAAAATGAAGATGAAAAAGGTTCCAAACAGCTTAAGTCTGAGTAAGACTTAGTTGCAGCGGAGCGCAACTCAAACGCGCTCAACCCAAAGCACATTCAGCTTGAGGTATGACTGTATAGAACAGCAGGGTAAGGTTTCAGTAAAGGTGTTGCTTTTTCCTTTTCCACTCCTCATTCTCTGCAAGAGTCACACCATTCTACAAAGCACTTACTTGTCATGATCCTATGATCCCCTTTGTCTTCAGTGGACAAAGCTGGGGATTCAGAGGTATAGAAGGGGTTTCCCCTCAGAACTGGCCCTATGTTTTTTTCCTGCAGCACAGCTGGAACCTGAGGAAGCCATTTTGCAGTCTTTGGATTCCAGGCCTGAAGCTCCAACAGAACCAGCACTGTTTGAGTCAACAGGTAGTGATCTTGATGAAGTCTCTTTAACTGATGAGACTTCATTTACTAGAGGTGGAGGTAGTCCTGCAGCTTCATCTAATGCTAAATCTTGGTTTGCTGTTCAGCAAACCTTGCACAGAACTATCCAAGACATTTACTGATTTGCTTGGACTTTGCCTTATCAGAACCTGACTTCTGCTTTGCTCTTTTTTTATCTGAACCTGAATTTTTTCATGCTTGATATTGTCTGACTAGAAGTTGAATTTGGACTTGCTTGACTTTTCCTTGTAAATTTGTGCTTAGCATTCTCATCCTGCTTGAGCTCAAACCTCACCCAGCTGAGACCACCATCTGAAACAGACAACTATTTTGCTGTTCAAGGTCTTTGTGGGGAAACACCTCTTAGGGGCTGGTGTTACAGTGCAGCATTTTGTTGCAAGTCTTTACTTCCATATTCAGAATTTGCATTGCAGAATAGAAACCACACTTATTCAAGTGTTATTGCTATAGTCAGAATTTCAACTGAATGACTGTGCTATTCATTGTAATGTCAGAATGATAAATATGGGACTTATTGCTATGGCAGTAGTGCCACATGATATTAGTGTGTTGAATCAAAAACAAGCACATTGCAACCTAATGGGATGCTATATATGACTACATGGTAGCAGTTTTTCAACTCCTTAGGTTGCAAAGAAATTTTATTGTAAAATGGTACTCTCAAAAGCGCAAATACTTCATTTAGTTTGAAAAAACTGATTTAAATATAATTTACTTAACATCTCATCACATTCTGAAAATAATAACTTGTATAGCTAAAGATGTACTGTGAGTACAAACTTGAAGAAGGATAGCAATATTTCTCAACAATGGAGCTCAGGATTTTAATTTGATAAAAGAATGCTACTTTACATATTGCTAACCTTTTAAATTAAATTGCAGACCCTTCTGCACTACCCAGCCATGGACTCTCTAGGGCACATTTTGATTTTCAGTAGAAGATTTTAACCCTGCCAAAAATATATCTGTATAGGATATATTCTGAGAACAGCTAGGAAGAGCACTGTCCCTGGTTTGGCTCCAGTTCCATGTTCTATTGCCAATCAGTACCTCTTTCATTAATTTAGCATTACTGTATTCACATTTATTTACATAGCACCATTAACATACATGGCTCTGTACACAATTAAAGGAAGTAATTCTACCACAAACCATGTACAGTCTAAAACAATGAATAAACAATACAATTAAAATAAGTTAAAATGTACTTCCACATTTTCAGACTCTAGATCCCCTCACCACACAGTAGTCATAAACCAGCCCTTGGAGAGTGATAACAAGTTGATCACTGTAGTAGTAGTAATGGATTTCTTGTATCAGCAGGGGCTTCACCTAGATTACCTTTGAGATCCTTTCCAACTCAGTAATTTCTTATATCTAAAACATTTTTAACTTTTATCACTTAAAAAAGCAGTTGTTAATTGGAGTTATAAAATATAAAACTTGATAAATATATTTAGGAAGCTGAAAATTTCTTGGGTGATATCCAGTGTTGGTTATACTCAGAGTAGGCCCATTAGAATTAATGGACTTAAATTACTTAGCACTGGATAGTACTAATTTCTGAGCAACTGATTTCCTGTGATCTTAAGGAATGTTAGGCAGTTTTTTATATAAGAGAATAGCATAAATAAAGTAATTTTTAAAATTCTATAATAATTTTTCAAATGAATCTAAATTAAGTATACATCACTCTTTGAATAATCAGCAAATTAGGTCACATAGGATATGAAGGTTCCTAGTGACAGACCTTTGAACAATAGATTTCATTTTGTTTGACATGATTTATTATTTCATTAGCTTCCAATTTCCAACTTGGATCTTCAGTATGAGCTGCACACATTTTTCCCCCCGCCCCGAACATCGCTTCTTGTTGCCTGTATGCCCTAGCCTAGAATTTAGGAGTTATGGTTCATCACCAAATATATCCTCCTCCATTTTTTAAAAAACAACCTTCACATTTCTGAAGAAGAGGGGGAATTGTGAGCACTAGGGTGAGCGTCTCTTTGAAAAGGCAGCACTATTAAGGGAAGACACTGTGTGTTGAATTCCAGTTCTTTTGTGTAAGGGCCGGCGGTCCATTCTGTAGCATCAGAATGACAGGAGGTGTTCAGTATGATTAATGGAATCACAGCTCTGTGATTGACTAGCCCGTCTGTGCTTTCTGTGTATTTAGAATTCTGCCACTGATGACTAATTGTGAAGTTAACATTACAGTAGAGGTTGAACTGCAGTTTTTTTGTTTTTAATAGCAGAGTGAATTTGTGCATCCCTGTTTTAGCAGTTAAAGTTTAGGTGTAAAATAATTGTACAGTACTAGACCGCATTTTGCTATTTATAGGAAATAGGGGACTTTTTGAAGTTGAAATATATTCTAGACTACCTTTAACATAAATTGGTGTGCATTTTATTTAAACTCAGATTATTCAGCTGTTTTCTGAATTTGAAAAGCAAGTTATCCTTAAGTAGTGGAAATAGATTTGAGATTCCAACTGTACACAAGCAGTGTTCATAAAAAGTAGATTTTTGAGAAGGAAAGCCTTCACAGAACTTTAAAAATTATAATTTATTAATGATGTAATTATATCCTTAGAAGATACAGTTTGTTTAAACTATTCACGTTTTTAGCTTTAAAAAGGGATTGGTTGTCTATGGCTGTCAAGAATACAAAGAGCTGTTGTGATCAGCCATAGAGCTTTTGTGGCTGTATGCTATACGTAGCAGCAGTGGAGAGATAATGAGTAAGCTCAAAGTGAAATCATTTTGAAAAAAAAAAAGGACTAAAAAAGATTACATTAATTTTTATTTTGGGGAGTGCATATAATGGGAACAAAAATCAGCCTGTGTACTAATAGATGCACTTCAATGCAGTTTTTTATGTGTTTAACTCACCCTAAGGTTAAGCACAAGTCCCCATTGATTTCAGTGGGAGATAGCTGTGCATTTACTTAAATTTCCCATTAAAATAAATGGAGTTAAATGTGCTTAGCTATAGCTGGATTGTGGAACAGGTATGTTTTTGAAGAATACAAAAACATCAACACTGTCAGAAATTTGAAAGTGTATTTGTTACTATTATACTGAGTCTTGTAAGCCACACAGTGAGAGCAATGTGTTCTGAAAGGAGAGTTAACAATTTTTAAATCAATGAATAAAATAGACAAGAAATGTGGCTAGACATGTTGTAGTTTTTAATGCGTACAATATATTTTTAGGGCTATTCTTGCTTTCCCTACCTTGAGACAGAACACTAAAAAAATCTATTTGTTTTTAATGTAATAAAAAGCACATTATTTAGTGATCTAGCCACCATCATCCATGCCTTGGGTAGTTTCACAGATTGACTAGTGTAATGCTTCTAGACAGGGCTGCTCTTACTGTCAATTTCAAAACTTCATCTAGTCCACAATGCAGCCAAAATGGAAGAAGGTTTTAGTTAGATTCATACGCACAAATAGGAGAAAAAATAATATGTATGTAATTTCTCTAAAAGTATACATGTTAAAGAGACAGAACATACAGTGACAGTATCTCTTTAAAAGAAACACAATGATAAAAATTAAATGGAATGTAAACTAAATTGAATGAATTTAAAAATAGTATTTTTATACAGGCAGCTTCCCATTTGTATGGGGGTTGTGTTCTGGATCATTTTGTATTCATTTTATATAAACAAGTTCATTAAAATAAAATAAGCAAACTTTACGTACAAACAGTTGTACGTAAGACCATTCCACCCCCTTCTGGTGTGGAAAACTGTACAGTCTGTACTACATCAGAATATCGGTGTAACTGATCCGACACTAGGCAGAATTAACATAGCAAAACTTAGAGTATATTCATATTACTGCTTACTCTGCATCCAGTTTTCTAATTGGATTGGAGCAGATTTGAGGATAAAGCACATCAAAGAGAAATATTTGTCATGAAATCATAGTGTTGGTATGGATTGTAGCTAAAGTCGGCCCAGCATACCTGAAGGAGCATCTCCACCCCCGTCGTTCTGCCCAGACACTGAGCTCCAGTGCCGAGGGCCTTCTGGCGGTTCCCTCACTTTGAGAAGCCAAGTTACAGGGAACCAGGCAGAGGGCCTTCTCGGTAGTGGTGCCCACCCTTGATTTGAATTTCATTCAAGTTCTGGATGAAAATCATTAATTTTTGTGCTTGCTTTTGTAGTTATATATTAACTATAACGTAATGCAACGAAAACCATTTACAAATAGTTTCTCCAGTTGTTAATTCTTTATTGTTAATCCTGTGTTACCTGAAAGTAAGCCCCAATGTACATAGTGGGCATGCAAAGGTCATACTGTTCATTTTCTTAAGAAACTACATTTGTAGCATTCTCAAGTAAGGGAAGTTGAAAATGAACAGCAGTTGAAAGAAAAACCATCTTGTAGTTCTCTTGACTTTACATTACTGTAAAGAATGTATATAATGTCTAATTTTCCCATTATCAATAAGTGAGCAATGATCTTGGTAATTAAACCATGTTCTAATTTATCTCCTGTCTTTTCCTAGGTGTGCTGTGTCATCGATATCTCAGGATGCCACTGGTAAAAAGAAACATAGACCCTAGGTATCTTTGTCATACAGCACTACCACGAGGCATCAAGAATGAACTGGAATGTGTTACAAATATTTCCTTGGCAAATATAATCAGACAACTAAGCAGTCTAAGTAAGTACCCCGGTATATTAAGGGACAGTGCATTTTGAGCTAATGTGTAATACAGCTGCATTTTATAGTTAAACAAAATAAAATTACTCTCTTCAAAACAATTAATTCATAATGTTCATCCCATCTTTTTTGAATCTTTCCAAAATGTTCTATGTCCCCATCAATTGTGCATTTAACAAACTGTATGATGTGTAGTTTTATTGTTGACTTTAATGGTCTTAAAAGAACTGAACTGGCAGTTTTACAAAGTTTATATAAGGACTATAGAACTCAGGCAGAAATTTCTCTCTGTACTCTGCCAACTTGGTATGTGTCTGACCCGCTATTTTGAGAATAATATTGGGATAATACAACTGCCATGTATATGAACATTTCTCTGTTGGAGAGGCCCCTTTTATGTCCTTCTGCCTTTCAGTAATTTTCACTCTTAATTTGCTTTTTGGTTTTGGTTTTTTTTAAATCTAGATTTTAGTTCTGTACACATTTCTGTCAGTTGTACTACTTATGAAGCACAATGACAATTGTTAGTGAATGCTAATAGCCAACATGTGCAGTTGCTATGCAAAACATAGATGTAATAAGGCTCCTGCTCAGTAGGCTAATAGTGTTAACCTAACCAAAGTTAAGTGGGACGCAGGTGGCGCTGTGGGTTAAAGCCTCAGCGCCTAGGGCTTGCTGATCGAAAGGTCGGCGGTTCGAATCCCTGTGGCGGGGTGCGCTCCCGCTGCTCGGTCCCAGCGCCTGCCAACCTAGCAGTTCGAAAGCACCTCCGGGTGCAAGTAGATAAATAGGGACCGCTTACCAGCGGGAAGGTAAACGGCGTTTCCGTGTGCGGCTCTGGCTCGCCAGAGCAGCGATGTCACGCTGGCCACGTGACCCGGAAGTGTCTCCGGACAGCGCTGGCCCCTGGCCTCTTAAGTGAGATGGGCGCACAACCCCAGAGTCTGTCAAGACTGGCCCGTACGGGCAGGGGTACCTTTACCTTTACCTTTAACCAAAGTTAAAGGGACTCGACTGATTTAACAAAAGAACGATTGACTTTTGAGACTGGTAACCTAAAGCAGAAGATTGGTAGCTCCACACAATTTTAAGGAGAGAAGGTTTATATTCCAGCCTGGGGAAAGGTTAATGGTAGAGGCTGCTCCCAAGACATCCTGAATAAAGAGGAAAAGCAGGAAAACAGGTAGTTGCATATGTTTAAATTAGAGTAAACAAGAAACAAACCACTGATTTAATGTTCAGAGAAGGGGGGGGGGCGGATATGGGATATTATTAATGGTAAAATTCAGAACCACTTTTCAACTCAAAAAGGGTCCTCAAAAATATAATTGAAAAATAACAATGTACAAATAAGCATAAACTACAAAATATTTGCAAAACACAGATTGTGTAAATATGAAGACTATAGATAATAGTATTTTGGAATGTTTTATGTGTTTGCATGAGTACTGTTCTAGTCTATTATGCTTATATTAAGTAGACAGTAGAAACCTCCAGTCCATGGGCCATGCCATTTTGGGTGGCCATGCCCAACCGTCACTCACTTTATATCATATGACATCAGGTGCAGGATGAATAAAGTTACACCTGCAGAGGACAATCAGATGCCTTGAGAGTTTGCTCCCAGTTGTTTCTTAGCAGCCCTGGACTACTGTTTTTACATGGAATCGGAGTCACCTGGTGTCATATGACATCAGATAATTGACAGATGTGGGTTGGCCACTTTTTTATCCAGTCCATTGGACAAAAGTGGTTCTCCAACCCTGTCTTAAGTGTTTTGTCATAAACCTTAGGGGTACTGGAAGTAGTCTATATGACCTTTCCTAGTAGCACATTTAATGATTGATCATTTATATATTTCAGTTTTTGTACTGATCTTTTGCAAAGAACAAATACACTATGGCTCTATTTAACCAGATAGCAAGAGTTTGGTAAAGCTGAAATAATATTACAGTCTTACCTGTAGAAAATTGAAGCTGATTTCATATTTCATACCACAGATTTCATATTTTCACTTGTGACCTATGTTCTAAAGTATGCTCATAAAAACTTGTTTATTCATTCCCAAAATAAGAATAATTTTTAAAACATAGCTGTAGGTTAATTGCCCTGAACTACACTTTGCTTTATGTATGTAGCAGAAGTGAAAAAAGGAAACAATAAAGCTTCCCCCCTTTTCTATATTAATTTTAAATGAAGTAATACTTTAGAACCCTACAGCAATCTGACTGAAATGTATTGTTTTTCCCTCTGAGCTGTAACCACTTCAAAAGGCTATCAGATGGAATATGGTGCGTGCAGTGCTGGCCTGAACTGCAACTATTTCTAGTACATTTTAACCACTGACATTATCATTTTCCATCCTGTGTCAGCCAAATGCATCCTAAGGAGAGCAGCGCAGAGCTATAGCATGTGCATAGCTTCTCTAATAAATTAAAGTCTTCAGCTTCTTCAGGATCCTTGGCCCAGAAGTTCATTATGACTTCAGTTAAAAAATGAATATACGTCTCTTTTTTCAAATATGCTTATCTGGTGTTTTTATACTGGAGTATTACACTGAGTATTAGATTAGGGGAAGGCTCGGTCATGTGTTTCTCACTAATTAAAAGTTGTGTATGTGTGTATGGTTTTGTTTTGTTTTTAAAGTGACTACTTTAATTCAGTTCTCTACAAGTTGGGAGAGATGATAACCAGCACATGCATAAGAAATCTACCACTTACATGGATTATTCAGTAAGCTGCTGCCCTGTTCCCTGCATTACCACATTGAGTATCATGTCTTAAATTAGGTGGTCACTGGAGTTTCAGGTGTACAGAGATAATATCAAATTCCAGATTCTTCTGCTAGATAAGAGTTTTGCCAAATACCACTGAGACTGTAGCTGTGGCCTGGATAAGATCTAGCTTTTAGCCACTAGTGGTTCCATCTATATATCATTCTGAGTAGCGAAAGCAAGCACATGAAAACGTATTAACAGCAATTGCACTTCCATTTGTTTCTAGGATTTATTGCTCCCCCTTCACTATGGGTGCCATACAGCAATATAATAGTTCAATAATAAAATCAACTAAAACATTTTACATCTCAATAGGGTGTGTCTTAAATATATATCTTAGCTGTCAAAGGCCAGGATAAAGAGGTGTGTCTTCAGCATACAGCAAAAGCTGTACAATGAAGGCACCAGGCACATTTCTCTGGAGACAGAATTTCACAGCTTAAAGGCTGCCGCAGAGAATGTCCTCTTCCATGGCCACTAGGTTGGCCCCTTGTCCATGATTAAGACATACATGATAGATGTTTTATTACCAGCAGGCCTAGTGTTTAACACACTACCACCATACCAGTTGTGAACTATCCCCCTGAAAGATTGTCAGAATGGGAGCATGAGCATTTTCTTCAAACATTAACTTTGTTCCTCTGGTGGACTGTCAAGTTTCAGTGGCTGAGAAGTTCAGTATATGTGCAGGTATATTTCAATGCATTATATGGTTTTGTATCTTAAAATACTACAAGGTGAGTATTTGAGGATAAAGTGGGATTGCAGGATTTGAGATTTTATAGAGGACAAGCTCTCTGGTAAGCCTAGTCACAATTATCTCAATAATGATGGGAAAGATCAAGGAATTTTTTGAACTCATAAGGAAGTACAAATTTTTGTGTAAGCCATGAGCCATTCAGTAACAGGAATTAGCTTTTATATTGCATGAAACCATGGGATGTAGCAGGCTTTAAATATAAAGCCTGTTGGGAGAGAACTGTAAGTCCCAGTGAAATTCTTCAGGGAAATAAACAAGAAGTGACATTTTGAAATATATTATTGTATCTTTTTCAGGTTTATAATGACATATATGTGCATTTTAAATAATAAAGAAAAAGATTTCTATCAAAATGTTTGTAAAACATTGGTGATTGAGACCTTAGGAAAACACTGAATGCTTGGCCAAGATAGTTGCATTTCAGGTTGCATGGCATTCAGTGTTTAAAAATATAACAAAGTGCTGTGCAAGCAACCATTACAGACCTGTGCCACTTTCTTATTTTGGGAACTCTGCTCTGGCAAACTTAATTGCATTAATTTTGATACAGCAGAAGACTGGCAACACTCCAGATTCAAAACTGAATCATGTAGTGATTGAATCCATTTTATTTCATTTGCAAATACATATTTAAACACTTCCTTCCATGGTTGTCTTATGTGCATTTCATATTTTTAGAGTGCTACTGATTACTGTAATTCTGCCGTGGGAATAAAGCATCAGATGTCTTGTTGCACCTGGGAGAACACCGGGTAATAATAATTGAGAAGAGAAATAGGGCATATCCTGGATGATAAAACAAAAATGTAAACTCCTAAGAACAGGGTCAAGCTTCTATTAAGGAGAATTGCAATGTCTTAACTTTCTTAAATTGGCAAATTTTGATAATAAACAGATTTACTAAGGTGGACAGTGAAGCCACTGGGTTGGGTAATTCCTCCAAGTGACGGAGGCAGGAGCAAAGAATTATGGGAGGCAGGCTTGTGTAAGAATGCCCTATATCAAAGAATAATTTAACAAATTTAGCTGCTTGTTGAAATTCTTAACCCTAACTTTTAAAAACGTCCCTTTGCAGGTAAATATGCAGAAGATATATTTGGTGAGCTTTTCAATGAGGCACACAGTTTTTCTTTCCGAGTGAACTCCTTGCAAGAACGTGTGGACCGTTTATCTATCAGTGTTACACAGCTTGATCCAAAAGAAGAAGAACGTAAGTTTTTATGTAAATGTTATGTGTGGTCTTGTGGATTATATCAGCCATAGTTGCTATTAGTAGTGAGCATATCTGGTGTGAGATGCAAAAGACAACAACAAAAATATTTGGGGGAGAGAGATTCTAACAGAAATTGGCAGGGGGTTGTCTGAACCTGTGGATCTCCTGATTCATGGGCTTATGAGGCTTCAGCAAAGACCTACCAAATGTTACTGAATTGTAGCAGCACTTAGAATCTCTCTGACGCCAGTGATAGTCTAGTTCAGAGCTTTCCAAACTGTGTGTCATGACACGTTAGTGTGCCAGCTGCAGTGTGTAGGTGTGTCGTGCAAACACTCCCCACGCTCGTCCCCGGGCTGAAAGGGGGTTAGTTTAACCTCTGGTTTGCTAGTAAAACTGAATTACTGTGTCACGAAATGATGCATGACTAGAAAGTATGTCACCAGCATAAAAAGTTTGGAAAGCTCTGGTCTAGATGAAGGTGAACAAACGGACAGACAAATTAGAAATAATGTTGGCTGGTGGGCCTCTGCTTCAAGGTTATAGGGCAGCCTGTTTGGAATGAGATTGTACTTCCCCAAAATCAGGTTGATAAGTTGGAGGTACTCGTTCTGAGCAGTGATGCCAGCTTTCCAGCTAAAGTTGGATTTCACCATGACATTTCATGCTTTAGTGCTGGGTAGCTAACCATTTTACCCCAAGAATCACATAGAGGGTTGGCCACCTCCCTCTCTCTCACACACACCACTCATACTGTTATTTGTTATCAATTTGTGGGATTTTAAGTAGTCTCTACAAAAATACTATTTTGGGGCACTGTTTTAATAATAATAATAATAATAATAATAATAATAATAATAATAATGATAATTTATTATTTGTACCCCGCCCATCTGGCTGGGTTTCCCCAGCCACTCTGGGCAGCTTCCAACAAAGATGAAAGATACACTAAAATGTCACATATTAAAAACTTCCCTGAACAGGGCTGTATTTTGTATTTTATATCTTGTAAACTGCCTTGTGGAGACTTCACTTTGAAATATGACCTAAAATGTTTAAATAAATAGAGTAATATTAGTACAGAATGCTGTCTCCAGGCTGTGGGTTAGAAAAGATCATACCATTCTTTCTTGCTTGCTTGCTTTGCATTGGCTTACATGTTTGTGCCAAGCTCAATTCAAGATGCTGGTTTAAATGTGTAAAGTCCTAAATAGTTTCAGAGCTGGGTACCTAGAGTTGTGCCTGCTCCCCTTTGTGTCACTGCATGCACTCCTTTCAACATTACACATCTTAATCTAGGCGCTTCTGCTGAATAAGACTCCATGGAATCTGCTAGGAGTGGGGCCTTTTCAGTTGTAACATCAGTCCAGGGACACCTGTTAAAACCAGACACTTATATAAAGCTTTTTTATTATTCCAGGCTTTCCTTTGCATTCCTTTTTTTTAAAAAAAAAAATAGTTGCTGTGGATTTATGATAGTCTTGCTGGCTTTTTGTTGCTCATGTGGCTTTGGATATTTTCCTGCTCATTTTAATTTTTACACTATTGTTTTTTATTGATTGATCAATCAAAATTATGGTGCTATTCTTTAAAGCAGGCCCGTCCAACTCCCAAGAGACTGCGATCTACTCCCAGTGTAAAGACCAGAGTTGTTGAGCTTTTTCGGGGGAAGAACACAGTTGTTGAGCTTTTTGTTTGTTTGTTTGTTTGTTTTTGAGGGAGAAGGACATGCTTTGCTCATTTCACACTCCACCAATAATAAACACGCGTAGCGCTAAAGTCAATCACCATATTCCTCATCACAATGAGAAAAAAACAAACTGCACCCACATGACGCGACGGAGGGACAAAGAGAGTGGGGCGGGGGCAGAAACATTAATTATGAAGTTTTCTTAAACCCGCGATTGATAAGGATCCCATGATCGACCAGAGTCACCAGGGGATCTACCTGTTGATCGCGGTCGACCAGTTGGACATGTCTGCTTTAAAGGATACATTGTTAGCTACCTTGGTTTGTTTTACAAGAACAGTGGACTACACACACACACACACACACACACACACACACAGAGAGAGAGTGGTACCTCGGGTTACATACATTTCAGGTTACATACGCTTCAGGTTACAGACTCCGCTAACCCAGAAATATTACCTCAGGTTAAGAACTTTGCTTCAGGATGGTGGCTGATAAGCGGCTTAGCGGCTTAGGAAAAGGGGGGGAAGGGGGGGAACCCACAGGAACTCGCAAGACATTTCGTCTTGCGAAGCAAGCCCATAGGGAAATTCGTTTTGCGAAGCGCCTCCAAAACGGAAAACCCTTTCGTCTAGCGGGTTTTCCGTCTTGCGAGGCGTTCGTCTTGCGGGGCACCACTGTAATTGACTACTCCATTTAAATCAAATGCATCCAGTGAATTGTGTGAATGAATTGTGTGTTGTGAATACCCACTCCCAAACTCAAATTACTTCAACATGGACTGCAAAACTGTATTAACTGGTAATTATCAGAAGGAGTGCTGTCATAAGCATTCTTCTCTAGTCTTCAGGTACATCAGGTGAATTCAAAAGCATGACCAACTCTCCTAAAAAAAGAACAGCTTCCCCTTCCAGAGAACATGGGCAAAGTGAGAGCAAGTAGGGAGCTCAGCACAACTACTAGTGCTTCAGACTGGGGCTCAAAAAATGGCATCTAGCATTTTTAAGCCCCCAGGGGTGCAGATGTGACTGTGCAAAACCGGAACTGCCTTGTGGAAGTCAGATGTGCCCAGGGTAACCCCAAAAGTGTGATGGTAGCCATGCCGCAGACCCTTCTTCCCAAATAGTGAAAACAAAGAAAGCAGCAGCAAAAGCCAGAATTCCATAAATAAATTATCTGAAGTGGAACTCCAAATCTACCACCAATCAAATCCACATTATTGAATCCACACCAAAGTAATGATTGGGTTGCCACTGGATTAATATATCATTGGAATTGGTTGAATTGCGTATTCCAATAAAAGAGTGACTTTTTGTATTCATCTATTTTTCTTCCAGAGACTTATGCTCTTCTCTGTCAACATCTTCCACAGTCAAGTAATAATAATAATAATAATTTTTTATTTATACCCCGCCCTCCCTAGCCAAGGCCGGGCTCAGAGCGGCTTACAAACAATAATAAAACAAGAAGAATGATTACAACTTAAAAACAAAAATAAAATACAGCATTAAAATAATGGAACATTAAAATATTAAAATGTAGCCTCACCGCAGGAGGAGAAGGAAAAGAAGAGAGAGAGAGAGAGGGAGGGAGGGAATCAAATTGGCTCCAAGCCAAAGGCCAGGTGGAACAACTCTGTCTTACAGGCCCTGCGGAAAGAAATCAGATCCTGCAGGGCCCTGGTCTCATGAGGCAGAGCGTTCCACCAGGCCGGAGCCAGAGTTGAAAAGACCCTGGGCTCTGGTTGAAGCCAATCTAACTTCCTTAGGGCCCGGGACCACTAGGGTGTTGCTATTTATGGACCTTGAGGCTCTCCGTGGGGCATACCGGGAGAGGCAGTCCCGTAGGTACGAGGGTCCTAGGCCGTGAAGGGCTTTAAAGGTCAAAAGCAGCACCTTAAATCTGACCCTGTACTCCACCGGGAGCCAGTGCAGCTTGAAAAGCACTGGGTGAATATGCTCCCATGGCAGAGACCCCGTGAGGAGCCTCGCTGCAGCGTTCTGTACCCGCTGGAGTTTCTGGGACAGCTTCAAGGGCAGCCCCACATAGAGCGAATTACAGTAGTCAAGCCTGGAGATGACCGTCGCATGGATCACTGTGGCCAAGTCGGGGCGGGAAAGGTAAGGGACCAACTGCTTGATGCGGCGAAGGTGGAAAAATGTCGCCTTGGCTGTTGCTGTAACCTGCGCCTCCATGGAAAGGGAGGCGTCAAGGATTACACCCAAACTCTTAACGGAAGGCAATGGCACTAATTGGGCCCCCGCAAGAGAAGGGAGTTGGTCCCTCATCCCCATGCCATCCCGACCTAGCCATAGGACCTCTGTCTTTGAAGGATTTAGTTTCAATCGGCTCCCACGAAACCATCCAGCCACAGCTTCCAAGCATCTGGTCAGTGTGTTCGGGGTCGAGTCGGTGTGGCCATCCATCAGCAGATAGAGCTGAGTGTCATCAGCATATTGGTGACAGCCCAGCCCAAAGCTCCGGATAATCTGGGCAAGGGGGCGCATAAAGATGTTAAAAAGCATCGGGGAGAGAATTGCGCCCTGCGGCACTCCACACACCAAGGAGTGGCGCGACGACATTTACCTCCCTAGTGCCACCCTCTGTCCCCGACCAGAGATAAAAGAGCACAACCAGTTACGGGCAATGCCCTGTATCCCCACGTCTGCGAGGCGGTGGTCCAGAAGATCATGATCGACCATGTCAAAGGCTGCTGACAAATCTAAAAGGATCAGCAGTCCTGACCCGCCTCGATCCAGTTGTCTACGGAGATCATCTGTTAGGGCAACCAGAGCCGTCTCCGTCCCAAAACCAGGACGGAAACCAGACTGAAATGGATCTAATGCCGATGTTTCCTCCAGAAACCTACCAAGTTGTTCAGCAACCGCTCTCTCAATTACCTTACCCAGGTATGGAAGATTTGAAACTGGGCGGTAATTGGATAGGTCTAAGGGATCTAATGAAGTTTTTTTTTAAGAGTGGACACACCACTGCTTCCTTCAGTTCCCCTGGGAATGTCCCTGTGACAAGGGACAAATTGATAATTTCAACCAGGGGGGTCCGCACAACATCTGGACACTCCCTAATCAGCCAAGATGGGCACGGATCGAGGAGGCAGGTGGTGGGCCTACCAGCTTGGAGGAATCTATCCACATCAGTAGGGAGTATCCGATCGAAATGGTCCAACACTGGACCTGAAGTCAGTCGAGGGGCCTCCAGTTCAGTCACTGTATCTAAATTGGCAGGGAGGTCACGGCGGAGCAACAGGACTTTCTCCGCAAAAAAACTTGCGAATGCCTCACAGCTGTGGGTCGAATTTGTGCTTAAATTTGGTTGTCCTCCTAAGGACGTTATTGACCTAATTATTCTAAAAAGTTGTGCCGGGCGAGAGCTAGCGGATGCAATGGAAGCTGCAAAGTAAGATTTCTTAGCAGCTTTCATAGCCGTCTCATAGGCTTTCATAAGCGTCCTATAAGATGTTCTTGAGGCTCCGTCACGAGTCCGTCGCCATACTCGCTCTAGCCGTCTGAGATCCCACTTCATTTTCCGGAGCTCCTCAGTAAACCAAGGGGCCCGGTTTCGACGGGGTCGCAGAGGGCGCTTAGGCGCGATCTCATCAATGGCTGCCAAGAGCCGGTTATTCCAGTCCTCAACAAGGTCATCTAATGAGTCGCCAGGAGGAGCAGGGTTCCGCAAGGCTTGTCGGAATCTATCAGGATCCATCAGTTTTCGCGGACGAGCCCAAATAGGCTCGCCACCCGAGCCGGGGAGGAGCGGGAAGTAGACAGCATTTACTTAGGCAGGCGGGGGGGGGGGGGGATAATTTTCAAATTGCTATGGATTGAATTTCACTTAGTTTGGATTGAATTGATTTAAATGATGAATTAAAATAGTACTTCCATATAAGTTTGTGCAAATAAATTAAAGTAGAGAAAGAGATGCTATTATGATGTGCTTATAGGTAGAGGTATAACAATGTAGGACTATAATATAGATGAGAGGATGAAGCTGAATAACAAAACTATGTCTGCCAAAAGATTGATTAAAATATATAGAATATTTATGAGTCAAATGTCTGACAATTTTCATATTTGGCTAAATATTTGATCAAAATTATGTCTGTGTATTTCAACATTTTTGTATGTAGCATTATGTGCAGTTTTATAACAGATGTTATGTACAAGTAAAGAATCTCAAGAGCAAAGAAGCCTAAGTAAACATGATAAAAATGGGAACCAGAGTATGAAGTCAGTTTAAAAATGGGGCAGACAGTTGTAAAAATCATTGCTTAGTAAATAGGATGTAAAATCAATATGGAAATCTTAATTTATTATTGGGGTTATTTGTCAATTTGATTCAAAGTTTTAAGGATTGCTAGAGGGATATTAGAGTTTATAAAATTAGTTCTGTGTAAAGTAAATGAAAGTGGAATATAATTAGCCAAAACAATTACCAATTTATGAACCTGTAGTGCAAGACTTCTGTTAGCATAGATCCACAGAACCCTCTTAGCTTGTAGTCTTGCCTGTTCGTGTCAGAAGGCAACTGTCACTCAGTTAAAACCTGCCAGAGGCCTAAATCACGTTAATGGGATTATAAGCTGCCGAAGAAAAATGTATACAGAGAATCTGTTAAGGTATAGAATTCAGGTGTAACATGCAAAGAGGAGGCAGTACATGAGTCTAAGGCTCACCAGAATTCACGTGATCCTTTGAACCAAGACTGAAGAAGTCTCTTATAATGGAAAGCTGGAGAAATGACATGAATGAAGTGATAGAAAGGGAACTAGGGAAAAAACTGTTTTAAAAGCTACAAGATAGCAACTTCTTAGTAAAGTTGGTACAGAAGACTATAATTTAGCAATAGCGGGTGGCGCTGTGGGTTAAACCACAGAGCCTAGGACTTGCCGATCAGAAAGTCGGCGGTTCGAATCCCTGCATCAGGGTGAGCTCCCGTTGCTTGGTCCCTGCTCCTGCCAACCTAGCAGTTCGAAAGCACATCAAAGTGCAAGTAGATAAATAGGTACTGCTCCCGCGGGAAGGTAAACGGTGTTTCCGTGTGCTGCTCTGGTTTGCCAGAAGCGGCTTAGTCATGCTGGCCACATGACCCGGAAGCTGTACGCCAGCTCCCTCGGCCAATAAAGCGAGATGAGCGCCGCAACCCCAGAGTCGGCCACGACTGGACCTAATGGTCAGGGGTCCCTGTATTTTTAATATGTCAGGGATGATGCAAATGGAACAATGGAGGCCAGGCTGAAAGAAAATACAGTGGGACCTCGGGTTACATACTGTCCTCCCTATGAATCCTTCGGGTAACAAGCTCCGCTAACCCGGAAGTAGATGTCCCTAGTTGCAAACTTTGCCCCTGGATGTGAGTGTAAGTTGTAAGCTGGCGGCAGCAGCAGGAGGCCCCATTAGCGAAAGCGTGCCTCAGGTTAAGAACAGTTTCCGCTTAAGAACGGAGCTCCGGAACAAAATAACTTTGTAACCAGAGGTACCACTGTACTGAAGAGCCTTCTCTAAAATGCAGCAGAGTTCTAAAAACAGCATAGTAAGTAGAAGATGAAGTCTAGAAGGCAATTTTCTTATTGTAAAAGCTGAGAAGCTAATTTCTATAAAGGTGTTTCCAGACAGATTACTTAGCTTTAGCTGTAGAGGCAATTTGCTGAAAGTGCAAACAGAGTGTTATTTGATGTCCAAAGTATTGTTATCTGCCCAAAGGAATTGGAAGGAATAAAAATTAAACAGTAAGCAAGACCAGTTGATATATAATCATAGTCAGTCATCCTGAACATAGACATAGCCAGACAAGGAATATTTTGCATGATTGAAGTGCTTAGACTGGTCATATAAAATCTAAACAGTCATTTTAACTTTGTTTCCAGACATAGGCTTTTGTCAGCCCATTTATTAAAAAACATCCTGATGTTGTCAGTAGGAGTCTCTAAATCTATAGATTCAGTGTTAGTGTGTTGTTATCAGGCACCAAAAAATTTTTAGCCCCACCATCTACTCATCCTGTGCTATGAAAATCATGGTGTTCCACAAGACACTGCAGAAAAGTACCTCCAAAGGATGTCCTCAGTTCTGTTCAAATTGCCTTTAAAGACATGACTAGTAATATGGGAGTAATGCTCATTGCTTTGCTACTCCAAATTATGCATATATATTTAAATACAGGCAACCCCCCATTTACATGGGGGTTATGTTCTGATGCACTGCATGCATCAGTGAAATTGTGTACATTTGAAACACCATTGAAAAAGCCTGTAAAAAACCAGTTCTGCCCCAATCTCATTCTGCCCCTTTTCATATTGTTTTTGGGTCACTACCAGGTTCGTGGCCAATACATGTATGTGCAGTCGTGCACATATTGAACACACATAAATGGGGAGTTGTCTGTACAGAATTGCATGGAATCGTCATTGTATGTGATCATGATTTCTTTTTGTAACTTTATTTTTAATGATTCAGCAACAATAATTTCCACAATCTACTTGTGTCTTATGAGCTACAATTGTCAAATACAACTTTTGCCTCCTAATGCAACATTTATATCTCACTATCTAAATGTTGATGGTTTTTTTCAGTTTCACTGCAAGATATAACAATGAGAAAAGCTTTCCGAAGTTCCACAACTCAAGATCAGCAGCTTTTTGACCGCAAGAGTCTGCCCATTCCTTTGCAAGAGACTTATGACACATGTGAACAGCCTCCTCCACTCAACATACTTACCCCTTACAGGTCAGTGTTAAAAAATGAACAGGATGCATTTTAATTTCTCAAACTTTACTAGTGATAAGCAAGAACCCTCTAATCAAGCGAATGAGTTTAATTTGGGAACTGGAGATTTGTGTAGCTCAATTCTTATTTTGTTTTCAGTTTTTACTAGGACAGCTAATCATTCTAAGATTACTTTTTGCATGTTCCATTAATTGTGATGACACAGTCTCTGAGAATGCATAACTGTTGTCTTCTTCACTGTGAAATTGTACTAGTGGTTCAACCAAATTCCTAGCATTCATGTAAATATCAGGTATGATTGGTATAGTCTTCTAGCCTCGTACTTTAATCTTGTCCACAGCCCTACAAATACTAAGCCCACATTGTAGAGGAAAAGTGATGTTGTTGAAGGTTTTGTTTGTGATACAGTACTGCACAGGAACCTGTTATCATGGCTACGGCCTGTAACATTTTATTTAAAATGCAATAAAACTGCTAGCATATTTGCAAAGCTAAAGAGGGACGCGGATGGCGCTGTGGGTTAAACCACAGAGCCTAGGACTTGCCGATCAGAAGGTTGGCAGTTCGAATCCCCATGGCGGGTGAGCTCCCGTTGCTCGGTCCCTGCTCCTGCCAACCTAGCAGTTCGAAAGCATGTCAAAGTGCAGGTAGATAAATAGGTACTGCTTTGGCAGGAAGGTAAACGGAGTTTCCGTGCACTGCTCTGGTTCGCCAGAAGCGGCTCAGTCATGCTGGCCACATGACTCGGAAGCTGTATGCCGGCTCCCTCGGCCAATAACGTGAGATGAGCGCCACAACCCCAGAGTCGGCCACGACTGGACCTAATGGTCAGGGGTCCCTTTACTTTAAAGAGGGTCTGGTACAGCTTCAAATTGGATGAGGGACTGCATGATGAGATTCCTGAATGGTAGGAGGTTGAACAAGATGACTCCCAGGGTCCCTTCCAACTGAACCATTCTATTACTTCTATGCAGAGTGCATTTTCAAGCCCAGTGCTGGAGCCCTCAGATAGGGCAGTGACTTGCAGCCCAGAGGGACCCAGAGACCCATTGGCTACTCTTCCTTCCAGGACCCTAACCAAATGCATTAGATGGGCAAACTAGTGCTGCTGCAGCACTGACAGAGCCCAGCAATTCAAAAGGCCATAAGAATTCATTGGGTAATGCAGCCAGCTGATTGGATGCAGTGGGGTAATTGAGCTGCCCGGTTGGCTGGAGTTAGAGGGAGGGCCTCTTCACCCTTCTCCCAGATGGATGGGTGGTGACTGAAGCCTCCTCTTCATTGCTTTAATGAAGAAAGAGCAGAGTCCAGCTGAAAAAGCCTGGTGGGACCTGGTCTTCTCTCCCCCACCCCATGGCAGCTTCCTTATCTCCCTTCCTTTCCCAAGATCCACTCTCAGCTTGAATTTGTGTACACACACTTGTTCTACCTCTCCATGTCTTTTCTTTTTTGGTACATGTAGAAAACTTTATTTTCCCTCCTCTCTTCCATATACTATTTGTTTGTGCTGTCCCCCTAAGAACAAACAATAAATTTCTCTTATTGTTCACTTTATATAATGAAAATTATATTAACCTCATACCCTTCAAATTGTTAGGATTTTCTTTCCTTAATTGGGAGGTGAGGGTTCAGCAGTCTCCCTTTTGCTGTTACATGCTATGCATACCATATTTTATATTTATTTAGTAACATGTTTTATCTAATAATTTTATTTTTCCTTTAGAGATGATGGAAAAGAGGGTTTGAAGTTTTACACCAATCCTTCCTATTTCTTTGATCTATGGAAAGAAAAGATGTTACAAGATACAGAAGACAAAAGAAAGGAAAAAAGAAAGCAAAAGGTATTATCCTCCTAGGAAATGAGTTACGTTATGTGGTCCTGAAGGATGCCCTGCTATTAAGAAAATTTAACATCACATGAATAGAACATATTGTTCAGATTTGTGCTATATTTTATTGGTTTTATTCTAATCATTTGCTTCTCATTTTTTTAACTAAAATTGACCAAAGCAACCAACAAAGCAAGACAAACCACAATAAAACAATCATTAAAATCAAACATGCTGTCATAAAAATCCAGGAGGCAGAATAACACAAACAAAAAGCATCCATAAAAGCCTTCTGAATGGAAGAAATTATCAAAGACCATCTAAACACAGGAAGAGAAAAGATGCTGCTACTTTACAAAAGAAAAGAAAAGATGCTGCTGAGATATAGCCTAGTAATCTCAACCCAGTCTGGAAGCAGTTTCCCTAGTGTCAGGCAGAGGTTGTTCCCCATTCCCATGTTAGCTGCCAAGATGGAAAATAGAAATATTTAGAAGGATTAAATCAAGATTTAATATGGTATTGTCAAATCTGGTCCATTGCTATTGCTGAAAAATTAACTCATAAATTAAGTTATACTAGAGGACAAACAAAAAAGATTCGCTTTCAGCTATGTGGCAGATTTTTATTTTATATATTAATGATAACAAAGTTCAAACTCCTGTGAAATATTCTACTGCGTTTATTTATAAATAAAGCAAATATTTTAAAAGATGTCACTGCACCAATAATTATTTTTTCCAGGGATTTTATTATTTATTTATTTATTTATTTCATAAAATTTATGTGTCACTGGATTGTAGAAAAAACCCTCAAAAAAGATTTGTATATGTGTTTGGGTTTAATTTTCTTTCTTTCTTTCTTTCTTTCTTTCTTTCTTTCTTTCTTATGTATGTTTTTGAAGTATATTAATTATTTTTAAGAAAAAACACTCAGGTAATCCATTCTCTTGCACGACATCTTATATAATGTCAGATAAAGTGGACTGAGTGCTTATATAGATGAAATGCATGTTTCTACTCCTTATAGCCTCCATTCAAACACTTTCTTCAGCGTTTCTCAATTAGCATGATTTACAAAGCATAATAGCTGAAGTAATAAAAAATGGTTCTATATGTACAAATAAATGTTTGAATCAGTTGTAGTGATAAGCCTTACTGATCTATTTTGAATTTTGTATTTGTACTATAATTAAGTAATTTTGTTGGTGTTATAACAGATTGTATTATAGTTTGCCAGGAAGAACAGTTGTCAATTTATTTTTTGTGCTATTTTGTAGCAGAAGAATTTAGATCGTCCTCATGAACCGGAAAAAGTGCCGCGGGCTCCTCATGACAGGCGCAGAGAGTGGCAGAAGTTAGCCCTGGGTCCAGAGCTTGCTGAAGATGACGCCAGTCTCTTACATAAGCACATTGAAATTGCTAATGGCCCTGCGTCACATTTTGAGACGAGGTTTTCTTTTTTACTTCTTACTTTTAGTAGCTAATTATTTTGTATATTAGTTATAAAAACAAAGATTGGCCAGTTTGTAAAATTATTTTTCATAGAATTTAGAAAACTTGAGGCCATTGTTTGAACTTTCGATATCGTAGACAAAATGCTCATGAGTTTATGCTATCCATCACATCAAATTGTATTCCTCTCCTGACCTAGCAGCTTTTTTTCATTTATTGTCTGCATAGATTTTTGAGCCGCATAATCACCTGAGGCCTGTTATGACAACACATTCCCACTATACCCATTTATATATTTGGATGTACACATGCTGTTTTTATGCTGGTTCTTCAGACAACCTCCAACTACCAGCGGTTGCCATTCCGCCCACTACACTCCTACTGCTGTTGTGATCCCTCCTTCATTGTTCAGCTGTTCCTCCTTTAGTGTCTAAGCCAGTGGTGTCCAAACTTTTTTCAAAGAGGGCCAGATTTGATGAAGTGAAGAGCCGTGGGGGCTGACCAAAGGGTCAAACAAAGTTGTTGACCTTTTTTTAGGATTGAAGTTGTTGAGGCTTTTTTAGGATTTACCCCAGGAAATAAACTGCCACAGGGGCCGGATTAGGCCCCCGAAACAGACTTTGGACATGCCTGGTCTAAGTCTTTGTCCTCCTTTTGCCTCTATGTTTCAGAGAACCAGAAATCCCCTTTATTTGCTTTCTACTTTGCGATTAGAAGAACTCAACCTACCATTTACATTATTTACTGTTATTTGTATACTCTGTTAACATACAAAGATTGTTACAGAGTAACGTAAGCAAAAAATATTCGCTAAATGCTTGCGAAGTGCTTCCTTTATACTTGCAGTGCTACCTTGTGTAACCTAGTTTGTCATGTTCTACTGATCATTTTGTACTGTTTCTGTCTTTGGTCTTAACCCCATACAAACTTTCAGAAGGACTGTCTTCATTCTTTTGAGGTTCTTGAAACCAATAGGGCTGTAGACAGGATGCAAAATTAGCATATACAATTTGTAAGTGGATTTATATCTTTTCAGACCTCAGGCATATGTGGAACACATGGATGGACCCTATTCTCTTTCTGCATTGCCATACAGCCAGATGACTGAATTGCTGAGTAGAGCAGAGGAACGTGTCTTAGTCAGGCCACATGAGCCACCCCCACCTCCACCAATGCATGGAGCAGGAGATGTGAAACCCATTCCACCCTGTGTCAGGTATGAAACACTTAAAATACTAATTCAGGACACCTTTTCATTAAACTGACAAAGTGGGGGAAAGATTGGTCTTGGCTATAGGCAAATCAACCTGTCAAGGAACTAAAAGGCATTGAATGCTTGTTTGCCAAATACTTTGATATACTGTACTATAATAAATACAGAACTTAACATTGAGATTTCAGTTTTGTTATATTATTACTGAAAGAAAACTTACATTTTAAAAAAACCAAAAATCAGTTTTTCGAAGTTTCTTTTAAAGTACTTCTATCTTGTTCAGTACAAAACACTCTAAAGCGTAGGTCTAAAAAACAGACTTCAAACACAACTTTATATGAGTTTTAGAGTGTTTTCCACTGCAGGACACAGGCACTAATTTTTGAAAATAAGGTAAGGAAAATACCCTGCTTCAGCTCACACAGTATTAGCCATGTGGGGACCTGGCTTGAGACATAGGCTTCAAGAAATGAACACATTCCAAAATGTAGTTGTCAGTTTGTTAACATGATTAGAGATAAGTTTAATACTAGTTCCCAGTTCTAAAGTGTTTTCATGCTATGCTTTAAAAGCAGGTGTGGGGAACCTATAGCACTCCAGATGTTGTTGGGACTTCAACTCTCACCAGCTGCAACCACCTTGGCCAATGGTCAGGAATAATGGGAATTGCAGTCTAATACCATAAAGAGGACCACAGATCCCTCACCCCTGCTTTAAGGGTATTTCAAGTTGCTTTCAGTCTAGCACTGGCCATGTGACAGAATTTATGGAACATTCTCAAAAAGTGAAAGCGTAAATAATGCAGTGTTGTTGTTACATTGTTTGTGTAGTAAAAGCTTGTAGTAAATGACTAAACTATGGTATCCTTTAGCACGCTTGTGCAAAAATATATCTGCAATAGCCTTATTACTGGAGTTTAATTGAAAGTTAAATATAAATGCCCTGTGGCCAGCTTTCACTCTTATAGTAATCACTTGGAGTGTTTTTCATTTCAGCTCTACCACAGGTTTGACTGAAAATCGTCCTCAGTCACCTGCTACTGGCAGAACACCAGTGTTTGTGAGTCCTACTCCTCCTCCTCCACCACCACCCCTTCCATCCGCCTTGTCAACTTCTTCATTAAGATCTGCAATGACTTCCACTCCACCACCTCCAGTGCCGCCGCCTCCACCCCCTCCAACAGCTGTTTTGCAAGCTCCAGCTGTGCCTCCGCCCCCAGCTCCTCTCCAGATTGCTCCTGGAGTGCTTCACCCTGCTCCTCCTCCCATTGCACCTCCTCTGGCACAACCCTCTCCTCCCGTCACCAGAGCGGCCCAAGTCTGTGAAGCCATTCCAGTTCCACAGGGCGAAATGCAAGGACTTCCTCCACCTCCTCCTCCTCCTCCATTGCCACCTCCTGGCATCCGACCCTCATCACCTGTTACAGCACTCTCCCACACTCCCACATCTGTTGCCCCTGGGGCTCACGTTCCAATAATGCCTCCATCACCACCTTCACAAGTCACTCCTGCTCCTGAACCCAAGCGTCACCCATCAACACTACCTGTCATCAGCGATGCCAGAAGTGTCCTTCTGGAAGCAATACGAAAAGGTATCTCTTCTGTTCATTGGTTAGCAGCGTTATTTGTTTAATGAATCAAATACTCTCTTAGCAGATTTAATGTTTTCAACTAAATTATTTCTGTTGAGGATATTTTAAACACTTCATTGGTTCTGCAAAATAGGCAGATTACCATATATAGATTATTTTCTCATATGCACTTTACATATCCTTGGCTAAAGTGTAAAGGTGACATGTTAGAAGTTTATAAAATTATGCATGGCCTGGGGAAAATAAATAGAGAAAAGCTTTTATCCCTCTGTCACAACACTAGAATTTATGGACACCCAGTGAAGCTGAATGTTGGAAGATTGAGGACAGATAAAAGAAAGTTCTTCATGCAGCACATAGCTAAACTGTGGAACTAAAGAGGATTAGACATAACATAGCCATGATGCCTATGTTTTGCCTTCACAGTTGGAGGTGACAAGGCCACAGGAGGGGAAAACCACAGGAGGGGAGAGCGCTCTTGTGCTCAAATCCTGCTTGTGGATTTCCCATCAGCTTCTGGTTGGCCACTTTGAGAACAGGTTGTTGGGCGAGATGGGCTCCTTAACATAAGAATGTAAAAGTGGTTTCATATAAATGTTAGCTGAAGAAGTGTTCACACGACAGAACAATTGGCCTACAGTTTTATGACCATGAGGTTATAGCATTATTTAAATGTTTCTTTAAATTGAACCAGAATGACTTTAAAAAATCCACAATTTATGTAATAAATAGAAAAACCAGGTTTTCCTTCTATTAATTGCAAATTGTTTAACCAATTAAATACAGATAGATATTGTGCTGGTCATGTTACATCCTTCTGCCAACCTAAAAACTATGATAATTTTCATGGCGTCGGTCTTTTTACATTGTCAACTTTAGATAATTAGTAGCTTGAGAATGGTTTCAGAAAAGCTGTGTATTTTGTCAACTTAAATAAAGCAAAGCAGAAAGGGGGTGGGCATATAAGACAATCACCAAGTGGTATTCTGCTTTGTGTATATACTGCATATCCCAACATTGGAAGGTCAGGCTTGCTTAACATTTGGAGAGCATGTGCTCTTAGACGTGGTTCTACAGGATAATTTGAGAGAGACTAGTTTTATCTCCTGGGAGTCTTAGTCACCATATCAGAGGCTACAATTTTTATAGCAATTTAGCAGCAAACCTCGGAATATTTATTGAGGGAGTTGTTGACATTTCCCTTTGCTGTTAAATTACTCTGAAATAATAAAAGAAGCCATTATCCCATTTCTACTAGACTTTGCTGCAGTTTACTCTTCACGTGTGACTCTCTCCACGTGCAACTAACTATGCAGGCAGAATTTATTTTTTAATTAACAGTAAGGAGAAGTTGGATTTTTTTCATATGAGCAACTGTTATTGATGAGTTTAGAACCCTAAAAAGGACAATGAAGAAGAAAAAAAGAGTATATAATATTTATTGTTGCTAATGCTTACTGGTAGGATTAGCATCCATCAGCCTTCTATTTGAGCTGATTTCTAAAGCTACCAGGAAAAAACTTCAGTGTCACTAAAGGACCATTGAACAAACAGAAGTTTGTTGTTGCTTTTTACAGTAAAAGCATGATTGAAAAGAATATATGCCTCTCAAAAAGACATCTGCATTAGTAGCCAATTATAACTTCAACCTTTGTTACTTCTTGTTGTTGTTTTTTTTTAAGTAGAAATAGCTTATGTTCATGAGGAGAAACTGGAGTCTCATTGTGTGATAACGGCATTTTTATGCCTTATGATATATTTCCATACACTTATGTCCTTAGGAGAGGAATCAAAACAATTTTCTCTATGTTACATGAAATCCCCTCCCTGTATAAACCTATAGCCATATACAAACTAGTGTTTTGTGGAGATTTGCAAGATACCGGGGAAACCGCAAATGCATGAACTATAAAAAGCTGTCTAAAACAATTGAGAATTTTTGGCATTGCTTTGAACAAAGCAAGTTCATATTAGCATGTCTGATAAATATGGTGTACACAGTACTATTAATTCCCCCCATGTACTTTTAGGTATTCAGTTACGAAAAGTTGAAGAGCAACGTGAACAAGAAGCTAAACACGAGCGTGTTGAGAATGATGTTGCCACCATCTTGTCTCGTCGCATTGCTGTGGAATACAGTGATTCAGAAGATGACTCAGAGTTTGATGAAGTTGACTGGTTGGAGTAGAATGGATATATGCTACAAAACTGAATGCTGATGTCCATTGTGGTGCTTGTTCTTTAAAACTGTTTGGTCATTTCTAGTGTTTTTGTATTTTCTTTATATAATCCATGTTTTTCTACTTTTCAGTTCACAAAATGTTGGCACATCTTTGAAACTAAATGTTTTACAGTGATACAGCTCTTTTAAAAGAGTGTAATTTTGTTCCAGTAGACCACTAAGTATTAAGCATGGGCAGCTGTTGGTAGAGTAGCAGATTTAAATTTTCTGGCATATCTTTAACTGTGCACTTTGTGAATTTTAAGTTATGAAGGCAGAAGCTTCCAGGAGAGTTGTACGTAGTAATGAGCATTACTACACTGTTAACAGTTTAAAAACAGAGAAGGGTGTAATCCATCAAGTGCTGCAATTCCCAGGTACTTCATAGGGATTTGAGCAGGAGAAGAACTTGGGGGTTTGCACCCTAGTTATTACTGCCTTGATTAAATCTGTACATTACAAGGTACATATAGTTCTAGCAGCACTGGACACACTGAAAGAAAAACAAATAATGATCTTTGGGGGTTTTATTGTTGTTTTTAATTAAAAATTATGGCCTTATTTGAATGTTTTAAGATTTTCTTTACTGGTACCTATTGTGTGATACTATTTTGCCTGCTTGAGAGTTTGACCCTCCTCCCCCACCTTGTGAAATCTTCTGACTTAGCCATTCTATGTAACTTATGTAACTGTTAGAAATAACAGTTTGATTTAAATAAATGGTTTGTTTTAAATGTTTCTAGCTGTTGCTTTTTTCAGCACCGAGCCACTTTAAGAGCATTACTATATAAGAAACAAAAACAACAGCAGACAACACCAATGTTTGGATGAATTTGTAGCCCTACTCAGAGGGAATTTATTGCCTCAAGTAAGTCAGGAACTACTTAGTATGAATCAACCAATCACACTAACCAAAATTAAAACAATTGCTTGTTTCTTAAATTAGCTGTGCTATGAAAACATTAGCTTCAGCTGAATTTACCCAATCCTCAAGTTCTTTATCTATAGATTAATCATAATTAATAATTGTTAGCATTGGAAAACACGGGCCATCACCTTAAAAAACAACCACCACCATGTATTTATATAACAAAATATTGTTGCTTTTTGTCTGTGTGGTATGTATCTGCAATTTTATTCCTTCCCAAACAGCTAAAATAACAAAAAGGGTCAAAACACCAGTTTGATTTAGCTAAGTAATGAAGAACCTAAGGCACTGTTTAGTTTAACACGAAATAACCTAGCTTCTCAATTCTAACAGTCTGCGTAGTAAGGCAATGTGTAACTGACAGCCAGAGAACTCGTAGCTCTTACTCTTTCCAAAGTAGGCTGATGATCATTAGCAGGTGGGAGGCTGTTTTATATTTCCTGCTCTGTACTACAGAGCAATCTATTATGCCTCTCAAAAGAACCCATAAAGCAGCTTGATGGTAAATTCTGCCTTCAAAGAAATGTTTGTGTGCCAAGAAGTGCTGCCAGAAATAACTATGGTGAATCACGCATAATCTGTAATCTATATAAAGGAGGGGGGTTTTTTTGTCTCCTAATATGTTCTAATGAACAGATTAATTAGAACTAAACTAACAGCTATAAATATTTTGTCTACAGATAAGCTTTCCAACCTTGACGAGGGAGATTCTCTGTAAGTAAGTGATGTTTTGCAAGAATTTGGATCAACTGAGAGATATGCCTACTACTTTCTACCCAAAGCAAACCATTGCCTGTGGCAGTCTCTTTACCTTGTTTCTCTGGGAAATGGGCTGACTGATTCATTTGCTATGATTAGCAGCCATGTTTCTGCACAGTGCTAGTCAGCCATTTCAGAGACACACCTGATAATTGCTACCTAGGTACTACCATGCACTTTCTGTGTACTTCATCCTTTTTCATTGGTGTTTTAAACAAGCAAAATTACTGCCATGGTTTTTCAAATTCTGTGCAAATAAAAGCTGAATTCTGCAAAACATACATAATTTTTGCAAAGTGAACTATGTTTTCTGCACTTCTGTGTAAGAAGAAAATATTGATTTTGATATTGGTCACAGAAATCATTCTGAAACTCAATTCCCCCCCAGACATTTGTCTAGTCTCAATAAATGTGGATATAGGCCTGAACGTGTTCAGTTTGGAGAGACAGCTAAGCAGGACTTAGTTTTGCAAATAGTCTTTATCCTGATAAGACAGAGGGGCTACTGTGCCTGCAGATGGTGTTTGCACTCTCCATGAAGGACTAGGTTTATCTTTTGCAGATGCTTATAGCTCTGGTCCTGTCAAGTAGCTCAAGTGGCATGGAGAGGTTCCTTTCAGCTAACACTGGTGCACCTTCTCTTCAAGCTGGAATAGCCTGGCCACAATCATTCATGTTCTGGTACATCTCAAATTACTGCAACCCATTTTACATGGGACTGCCCTTGAAGAGTGCAAAAGCTGCAGTTAGCATAGAATATTGCAGTTAAGATTACTCAGTGGGGCCAAACTGATGGAATGCATCTCTCACCAGTTTTGAAACAGCTGCACTGGCTCCATTCTGAGACCAAGTTTTAAAGTTGAAAATTCTAAATGGCCTGGGACCAGGCTCACTTAAGAACTGCCTCCTCCCAATTGAGATCCACCTCAAATGCCCCTCTTCAGATTTATGGGGGTGGGGATCTGAGTTGTGGCATTTCAACTCTGGTCCGATGTGGAGACCTTGTTACCACCCAGACCATATCTTGTGCTTTAATGAGTTGTCTAGTTTCACCAATCTTTCTTCTTGTTTTTATATTATGTTATTGTTAATTTTTAATCTACATTTGCCACTCTGAGACATTTCACTGACGAGCTGATTAGAAATGTCCCCAATAAATAAATACATTAAATTGCACAACTCAGCTTTACTTGCTTCAGAAAGTTGGAGGGTGTGAAGAGGAGACACCCCTACCTATATTGCCACTGAATACCTCATCTGTAAGTTAATTGTGTTTGTATTTTGACACTATGCTGAATATGACTAACAAATTGTCTAATCCAACAAGCTACCATACTCGCTGTCATATGGCATGAAGCAGTACCATGAAGTTGCCAGTGCTCATCTCCTGTTGAAAACTGTTTGCTTCTACATGACTCAGCAATAACCTTACATGGCTTCTGGAGCCTGTGTTAATGAGATAGAAAGTGGGGGCATTGGTGGTCTTTCCAGAAAACAACACCCCAGCAGCCTTCCTGGAGGCTAATGCAATGCCTGATAGCATCATCTTGGTGCCACTCTGCCCCAGTTAACACTGCAGTGTTATGTAGCCATGTGCTCAAGTTTTAACAGTATGACCAGTTGTGACACAGAAATATGCCCCTCACAAGGTTATTGGCAGTGCTGGCAGTGACACCCACACAATGCTTCTTAGCAGTCAGTCTGATAGTGTGCAGATTTTTCTTCTACACATAATCCCTACACATATGAATCCTGATCCATATGAGAATCCTCACATGGAAGTTTCTCTATGCAGATAATCCTGGCTATATTAGGACTATCACTATCATTATTATATTTACTTATACCCTGCCTTTTTCCCTGACAAGACTGAAGGCAGCTGACAGATTTTTTTTTTTTAAATTGCCTATATATATATATACTAAACACTGATATAATTAAAACTATATACATATAAAATCTGTTTAAACATACAAATAATTATAATAAAAACAGCATGGCACCAGCCCTTTTGTTAAAAGTCCATTTCCAAAAACCTGGTAGAAGAAGAAAGTCTTCACCTGCCAACCAAAGGACAGCAAAGAGGGAGCCAGTCTAGCTTCTTGGGGAAGGGGGGAGTTCCAAAGTCAGGGGGCAGCCACCAAGAAGGCCCTGTTCTGTGTCCCCACCAAACATGCCTGTGAAAGTGGTGGGACTGAAGAGAAAGACCTCCCCTGAAGATCTCAAAACCCAGACAGGTTCGTATGAGGGAATATGGTCTTTCAGATATCTTGGACCTAAGCTGTATAGTATTTTATAGGTCAAAACTTTGAATTGTGCCCAGAAACAGACTGGTAGCCAGTGGAGCTGTTGTAGCAAGGAAATAGTATGCTCCCTACAATCAGCCCCAGTCAGCAACTTGGCTGCAGCTCTTTGAGTTTTTGAGTACTTTTCAAAGGCAACCCTATGTAGAGTATGTTACAGTATTCCAAATGTAATATAACAATACACTTCATGTATAATTCCTGCATCATGCTAACTTTGGTGAACTACTAAACACGAAGAAGAAAATGAAACATTACAATTTCTAAACAAGTATTGAGTGGGTAGGATTTTGAAACAAACATTTTCCTGAATCCACATTATTTCAAGGTCTGTGTCCTCTCAGTGTACAGAGCAGATCATAGGATTTGTGGAGTCTGAATGAATGGTATTGTATACTCCATAGAGGAGACGGCTCTGTGCACCTCTGTGTGTTATGGTTCATTTCCCCCTCACCCTTCCCCCACCACAATACCCGTTTCCTGTTTTCCAGTTCTACACTAAAATGCTGTACAGAAAATACTAGAATCCCCTTAGGAACAGTCTCAAAAATGATCATTGCTTGACATTTGCAAAACAGTGATACTATCATATAGAATGGGAGAGGAAAACAGTTTAAGGTTTGGTAGTTTTCAATTAATTAGCATGTTGGAATTGGAGTTCAAGGGTCAGTCATGCCATAAAGACAGGCACCTGGCAGGACATTTGATTATGCTCCTTGTGTGTTTTGGTGAACACCATCACACTGGAAAGAAGGGGGGGGGGGAGATGCATTTCTGCATATACATGGACATTACACAGGGCTCTGCATACAGAAGATCCCAAACATAGTCCTTGGCATCACCAGCAGTTTTGGGAGATACTGAGCCCCAGGAGAACTGCCACTAGCCAAACATGAAATACTGGATTACATACAGAATGCATACAGGAGGTCGCATAAATATTATAAAGTGGAACTTGCACAACTCACATATCTCAGTGTCTCAGGGTTCTTCTGAAGTTCCATAACAGTTTTCCTCTTGTCATTTATTTTCATTCTATATCAGCAACTTCACAATCCCCACAGATGAAATTTGTCATTTTGATCCTTTATTGGGCTTTCGGAATCTGTGGGAATAAAATACTCTCTTTTACCTTTTGAAAAGAGGGTTTTAAGAATAATCATGTCATGTTGCTTTCTTCCCCAGTCTAATCCTCTATTTATAGAATCAAAGAATTGTAGAATTGGAAGGTGCCCAAGAGTCATCTAGTCTTATCCCCCGGAATGCTCCTTGATTTACACCATGCTTGTAAGTAAGAAATAGAATGGTAGCCATTATAGTTTGCGCAAATGTTTGCATCAGCACAAAAATACAAAATCCTCTCAGTTCCATAGACTGGATGGATGGATGCAAATTCTGTAATTGCAGAATGGCTAAATTTTAAACTGACTGATTACATTTTTTTAAAAAGTTATTAAAAGGTTTATCATAAAATCATAGAGTTGGAAGAGAACCAGGTATCATCTAGTCCAACCTCCTCAATGCTCAGTCCCCCATCCATTTTGAAACCAAACCAGACCTTGCTTAACTTTGCAAATGTGCTAGCAGTTTTATTGCTACACCAGCATCCCTTACAGATTGGGGGTTACAGTAAAAAGTTAACATCTCATGTAAACTTCTCATGGTTACCAGAGCTGCCTTTCTATCTCCTGACATGCATTCTTGTGTTTATTGCCAATATAAGTTTTATTATGTACATTTGGTAGCCTTTTATTCTTTTAAAAAAAGTTATGTTTATAACAATTGCATGCCAATCTTGATCTGAAATGAATACTGCATGGAGTCCATGTCATAGATAGCTGTAGGGAAGAATGAGGGCCCTCTGCTGCTCAGCATGCCAACAGTTTTTTAAGCCCAAAATTGTGATGTGGCAAAATATTAGCTAGCTTATTATTTTTGGGAAAATAATATCTAAGCACCCACTCTATTCTTGAGATTGTAATTTGTTTTAAAATGGTGGTGATGTTGTTGTTAATTCAATTTATATACACCCGTTATCAAAAGTTCCCAGGGTGGTGTAAAACATTAAAAACATAATAAAAAGCATAATAACAGACAGCATAACAATAAAATAAACATACTGACATATTGACAGCAACAACATCTCTGCATAGTGTGTATATGTTAAAACCAGGACCAGCAGGATACAGCTGAGGTCGCATGGTAAAGCAAAGTCGTCCACAGTGCCTGTCTCTCTAGATTGTGTGTTGTGCCACACCTCCACGGCAGCCATGTGATGTTATGCTGCACACCCGCTTCCCATAGCAGCTATTTTGTGACTGGAGCCCACAGAACTCTTTCAAAATTGTAAATGTGCTTACTAGTCCAAGATGGTTGGCAACCTTTGGCTTATGCTCTTGGAAGTAGTATTCAGCCACCATGATTAGTAGCCATTCATTGACTTATCCAGGACTTTGTCTGATCCCCAGGCAAGAAGAAGTTGATCACCTGCAGTTGCTTAAGGGACCCTGCTTTCCACGGTGCTCCAGTCATCCTGCTGATGTTTCACTCACAGCTAATCTTTTTGTTTCAAAAGCCTAATGGAGAAAGAGAAGAAGTAGAATTTAGGACAAGAGTCTGTGAAAATGAAAATGCACACCAACAGGTGGCAGCATCCCCCTGCTTTTCACAATCTGAAGCTCATTAAAGATTTCCAGAAGATCTTTGGAAGAGCTGCTTTTGTGACATTTTATCTACAGAAGTGCATACAAGAAGCATGCGTCCCCTTTTCCATGATCACACCTGAATATTTGGTAAAGGTTCAGTTCACTGCATCCACACGCTGGTGAGCAGAGAGGTGGATGACTGTCTCATATGATGGGGCACATTCATCTCCGCAGACGGCATTTGTGAAACAGTGATGAGTGTGGATATGGGAACATATGGAATATAAGAGTAAGCAAGGCTGCTCTCCCATTAGGCAAAGTCCGGCAACCACTTCAAGCAGCAGGTGCTGGGCAGGGAGGGGGAGAGCAGCAGCTCCCTGGTTGTTGCTCCTAAGGTGCCCTGCCCAGTTCCCTGTGTCTGAAGACACAGCTATGTAGACTATATCACATGCCTTTGCCCCACACTAAATTAGCCTGCTGCCTCAGGTGCTGTGGAAGACCCATTACCGGGGTGAATTAAGATTCAGCTTCAGTTTCTGAGCTGAAGTTGAGTGGTGGTGGGGAACACACATTGTTCTTTGCAACAGGCAGTGAAGTGTCCAGCCCTGTGTGTAAAGTTTATCAGTGATACAAGAATATTGCCATAAGAGGGTTGGGGCTGGGAAGGCAAAACTCCCCAAGCATATGGAATGCAATTACAGAATAGGGCTAGTGAGCAGTGCTTGATTGTAAAAAGTGCCAGATCTTAGGTTCATATTGAAGGTGTTTTCCTCACAAGCAAACATATCAAACTTGGGGCAGGGGGGATTGGCGGAGTGGGGGGGGGCGTGACCACTTTTCCAATGCTGAACTTCCCCTCTCAGAGTTGCTTTGCCAATATTTTAATCGGGCATATTTGCATCCTTGCATTCAGTTGTGGTGTACTAAGGAATTTTGTGGAAAAGCTTCCTGCCTAAGTATGCTTAAATTCACAGTTAGTTTCATAGAATCATAGAATTGTGGAGTTAGAAGCAATCCCAGGGGTCATCTGGTCCAACCCCCTTCAGTGCAGGAAATTGCAACTAAAGCGTCCTGGCAGAAGGCCTCCAACCTCTGCATTGAAACCTGCAGTGAAGGAGAGTCCAGGGGGAGTCCATTCCATTCTTACTTTGGCAGTGCTCTCTAAAGGGCAGTTGCTTCTAAAAATAAAACACATTTACTGATGTTGATAAAATGAAGAGCAGCCTGTCAAGGCCATGTCTACATGTGAGCTTCAAACATGTGCTCAGGAAGCACAGTTGAGCCAGTCTGATACAAACTTTAACATCTAGTGAAGCTGTCTTTTCAGGGAATAGTTTCCTGCACACAGCGGATGCAAAACCTGAAGCTCAATATCTCTTAAACCAGCCTTCGTCAGCCTTATGCCCTTGAAATAGCTGTGTTGGCTGGGGCTGATGGGAAATGTAGTCCAAAACTTCTGAAGGGCACCAGGTTGGCAAAGACTGCCTTAAACTAACCTACCAAAAGCACTTGTGCGGTGGTAAAGTCACAAATGAAAGCAGTTCAGACAACATGAAGTGGCCTATACAGACAGGCATGGATGACAGTTTTAAGACTGATTTGATCTTTCAGTTATAATCATAACTAGCTGCTCCTTTATTTTTTCTTTCTGACTGTACCCTTCCCATCAAACACAGGGATTGCCTCCATCATTCCAACAAGAGGATAAATAAGGACAGTTTTAAAAACTTGAGGAGAAAGGAATCCATCAGTTAAGAGACCTTCTGCCTAGAGGTAAAGCAACCTCAACGCATGATCTCATGGAGAAATTGGATGATGCCCAGTTAACCTGGTTTCAATCTATTCAATTGTGCACATTCATTCTGTTGGGAACCACTCAGAGTGGCTGGGGAAACCCAGCCAGATGGCCGGGTTATAAATAATAAATTATTATTATTATTACTATTATTTGCAAGATACTTGGAACGCAAGGGGAATGGCCTTCATTCTCTTATGTCATTTGAATCTCTATATAACAAATCAAAATATGGCATAAAAGGAGCTGCGACTTTAAATTATAGCATTCTTTTAGAACAATATGCAGGTGATACAGGAGGCCTCCAGACAGTGTGGGAAAGAGACTTGGGGATCCTAATTGCAGATAATAAATTGCAAACAATTTGGCACAACCCATCCCTATGTACAATCTCTGCTCGTTTGCAGGAGACTTCTCTTAAAATTGTATTTCGCTGGCACTTAACTCCACCACGTCTAGCCAAAATAAACACTACCATCTCTCGCCTATGCTGGAAAGGCTGCAGAGTGATAGGCTCATATTTTCATGGATGGTGGAGTTGCACGTTGGTTTACACCTTTGGGGGAAAGGTGTTCCAGATTATTTCCAAAATTACTCAGCAATCCCTTCCACCCAATTCAGCTCTTGCCTTGTTATCCTTAGGCTCAAATTTAAAAAATAACCTTAAATGCAGAGACTGAATTTTTTTTCTATTATCAGCTAATAGAAATCCCCATTGAAACCTGGGTAAATAATATTTGGAATGTGGCTCTATCAGAATGCCTTACTCGCCATAGAAGGGTAATTAAAGGCACTTCAAAGATAGATTTGGCTTCCATTATTTTCCTTTATAAACAAGACAGTATATACTTTCATTCCACCCACAACACAAGAATCTCTGTGGAGAAGATACCTGAATTGACAATGCATAAATAAATGTATTGCTTATGTACTGTGTACTGCATATGAAACTTAAGAATGTACCACTGGACAAGTTACTGTAGTTCTATGTTGTTCTTGTATTTACATGAAAATCAATAAAAAATATTTGAATTAAAAAAAACCACACACACAGGGATTGCCTTTCTAATTTTAAACACGTTAACCCCAGATTTTCATTTTATAAATGACAGCAAAGATGCTTTGCTGATTAAACTACTGCTGTCTACACAAATGCTGAGCTTGTGATCGCATCACGTTCTTGTTCATCAACTGCTTTATTTTTATTTTTATTTAAGTGCCCAAAGTGGAACTTCATAAGTCAAATTCTTTCTAATTCAAAATTTTGACTATAATTTAAAAAAGTCATTTCTCATTGCCAAACACATGATTGTTCAAAACACCTTCATTAATTTACTGTTCAGAGGAGAGTAAACACAGCCAGGAGAAATATCAACTGCACAGATTGTCTTACTTGGCAACTGGTGTAGTTTAGAATAATCTTTGCATGTCATGTGCCCTTGCATGTGTTGCTCTCACCAGCATCTCCTGCACAGCCAGACACCTTCTTACATCACAAGACAGTCTCAAGCATAAATAAACACTCAGAATTCAGGTTTATTTTGAAATAAGTCTTATTGAAATCAGTGGGGCCTACTTTTGAGCAAGCATAGCTAGTATTTATCAGGTTTCCTTACATCCTTTGGCAATTCACATGTTTTCTTCCAGATCACCTACGTCTTTTCACAGATCATTTTTTACATACTGACTAACTAACTACAGTAATAAATTATGTTATGGGGCTATGAGCAAAGTATGTATACCAAAACCCTTTGGGTTGAAAACCCCTAACTCACACATTACGGCAAACTAAGCAGTGGTGGCTGACACAAGCCTTATTTAATTGATATCTCAAACTGCTGTACAGCAATCATGACTGCTATGTAGTTTTTCAAAATGGGTATTCCCATATTTTAGTTTTGGCATTGCAAAAATCCCAGAAGTGTGAATTTTGAAGGATAGTTATGCTTGTGCAGTGGTGCCCCGCAAGACGAATGCCTCGCAAGACGAAAAACCCGCTAGACGAAAGGGTTTTCAGTTTTTCGAGGCGCTTCGCAAGACGAATTTCCCTATGGGCTTGCTTTGCAAGACGAAAACGTCTTGCGATTTTTTTCGCTTTTTTCTCCCTTTTTCTAAGCCGCTAAGCCGCTAATAGCCGCTAAGCCGCTAAGCCGCTAATAGCTGCTAGATCTTAGGTTGCTTCGCAAGACGAAAAAACCGCTAGACGAAGAGTCTCGCGGAATGGATTCTTTTCATCTTGCGAGGCACCACTGTGTATTGTTTTGGGAACCAAATTCCTACCCCATCCCTACTAAAAATACAAATGCAAAATGGATAATAAAAACATAATCATGAAAAAGAAAAACACCCAGCAGGGCAATGAAAACACAAAAACCATTTCAAGTACACATACAGTACTTTGGGTTTTTTTACAGTTGTGGACAAGAATTGAGGCATTTGGGGTATAAGATGCCAGAGGGTTTCAGTAGTGAGACCCAGATGCCTTACTGTCTCTGTACCACAAAGGCTACCACTACAGACGGTCATATTGCACCTCCTAGGGTTCAAGTGACACGAAGAGCGAGTATGGCCCAATACAAGCCACTTGGCCCTATAAAGCTACTGACTTTGGTCTGGTTCTTCAGCTTGACCTCTCCACCTGGACCAGGGGTCTGCAACCTTTAAGACAAAAAGAGCCACTTGGACCCATTTCTGAAGAAAAAAAACTGGGAGCCGCAAAACTCGTCATTATAAAAATAACTTTTTTGTCACTTTTTTATTATTTCTTTGTTTGACCCCTCAGAATTACTCCTCCTCATAGAAATAAACATTAAATTAACAAGTTACCTTTTTGTTTGTGTGTGTTCTTCACTCCCCTTCAAAACAGTGAGCAGCGTACATGCCCCCTTTCAATGCAGTGACCAGCGTACATGCCCCTTACAATGTAGCGGGCGGGCGGGCGGGAAGGTGACATCGGGACGGTGCGTAACTAACGCACACATCGCCCCCATGCGACGTCACAGCCAGTACAGCGCCCGCCACAGTGGGGAGTGTCGGGGCGCACAATGCGCCTCCTCCCCTCGCTAGTATCCGCCCCGGAGCCGCGGCAAAGGTGTAAAAGAGCCACATGCGGCTCCGGAGCCGTGGGTTGCTGACCCCTGGCCTGGACAAAGGAATTATGGAAAAGTCTTCATTGTGAGGAGGGTGGCTGAGAAAAGGACTGAAGCAGAGGGGAAGGTAGTGAGAAAGAGTTTGAAGCTGGCTGCATGGTCATAATTTAACATGTGAGGTTTCATGGTACCTCCAACAGCTTGTGTGTCCTAAAAAAGAAGTTTACCAACTTCCTTCTTGGGGATGCTATAATCTGCACTAAGCTGCCTTCTGTTTTGTTTTTCTTTGAGGACGTTTGCTGAAAGGCAGACAAATGTCTTCCCTTTTTTTCACCATACTACTTAGTTTGACAAAGAAAGTATTGATTTTACCTGATATAACCCATCCTCATGGCATCTCACTGTTTTTCAGCAGGGAAACTTGTTTTCTGCTGATTTATTACATATTGATCCTATGCTTATTTGCTTTAATATTTCACTCAGTATGGAGCCTCTGTGAACCAACTAGCAATTTGTCTGTTTGTTCTTTCTGCCCTTTATAATAAGCATACTCTTTCCCACCATTTTCTAGAAGAGTTTCTGTACTAGAACATTCATCTCTCATCCTCTGTTCATCATCAGCCATGTTGAGATTATTCATCACCAAACTTAAAGGAGCAATCAAAGCAGCATAAAGATTGCAAAGCACATCAAAGAAGCCTTATATAATTTACAAAAAAATCAGCCCTTTTAATTCATTTCTTTGCAATAATGGAGTCAAAATATTTTAAAAATGCCACGCCCTGCTCCTCCACAGGAAAGTGTGTCACCTGGTATTTAGAGTTGCGTAATGTAATTGACTCATGGCTTATCCCTACTCCCTTTTGTTCCGCTGCTTTTCTCCAGGGAAAACCACTGTTTAGCATGCAATCGGAGCAAATGGCAATTTGTCTTTTCTCCAGATTGACGTTTGCTTCAATTTAGAGCTAAAGAGCAGGTTTTCCCTAGTAATGGAGCAGGGCCAGCACTTTCTATGCACAGAACAAGTGGAAATGTCCTAAGTCTGGGGAGATCCGGGTTCAAATATCACCTCAGTTTTGAAACAAACTAGGTCATCACCTTCAACTGGTGCAACTGGGCCTACAGCTGGGCCACAGCCTGATCTATAGTAGAACACCAGCAGCATTACTTCTCAGGGTTCCTTCTTTGAGGGAGGACTAGAGGATTACAGCAAATAATTATACGACCTTCCACAGACATCTGAGGGCAGCCTTGCATATGCTTCTAATGTAATAATAATAATAATTTATTATTTGTACCCCGCCCATCTGGCTGGGTTTCCCCAGCCACTCTGGGTGGCTTCCATAGAAACCAAAAATACACTAAAATATCACAGATTAAAAACTTCCCTGAACAGGGCTGCCTTAAGACGTCTTCTGAACGTCAAGTAGTTATTTATCACTTTGACATCTGATGGGAGGGCGTTCCACAGGGCGGGCGCCACTACCAAGAAGGCCCTCTGCCTGGTTCCCTGTAGCTTTGCTTCTCGCAATGAGGGAACTGCCAGAAGGCCCTCGGTGCTGGACCACCGTGTCCGGGCAGAACGATGGGGGTGGAGACGCTCCTTCAGGTATACTGGACCGAGGCCATTTAGGGCTTTAAAGGTCAACACCAGCACTTTGAATTGTGCTCGGAAACGTACTGGGAGCCAATGTAGGTCTTTTAAGACCAGTGTTATGTGGTCTCGGCGGCCGCCCCCAGTCACCAGTCTAGCTGCTGCATTGCGGATTAGTTGTAGTTTCCGAGTCACTACTCTGCTCTGTTGTGGTGTTTCTGTATATTATGTTGGAAGCCGTCCAGAGTGGCTGGGGCAACTCAGTCAGATGGGTAGAGTACAAAAAAATATATTATTATTAAATAATTATAGGAGAGGACCTTTTCAGTTGTGGCTTTGCATCAGTGGAACACCCTCCCCAGTGAGGTCTGCCTGGTACCTTTGTTTCAGTGCCAGGTTACAACATCCATTTCCCTCGCTTCTGATGTTTTAACATGTTGTTGTTTTTGCTGTTAGTATGGTGCCAAAGCTTCCTGTGGTTGTTATTGGGTGGGGGTGTTGTTTTGTATACTTCTATGAATTGCATGCATTTTTGTATGAATTGGTGAATACTATAATGTATTTATGTTTATATTTTCAAATACTTTTGTAAGTCACTTAGCAAGAAATCTGTGTAACAAGAGACTAACCAGTATAATATAATAACAATAAGTAAAATTAAAGTCCCCAAATGCAAGATTAGGCTAGAGATGAATCTTTGGATATTGAAACAAGTGTCCTTTGACCAATCGTTCTCTCAGCATAACCTATCTGCATAGTCCCCCTAGTATTTGCCAGTGCTCCTTGGGAGAAGAGTGAGATAAAAATGTTATTTGTAATTTTAAAAGCACTAAAATATTGTAAGTGCTATTATAAAAAACAAGGTAGTCACTGTCCAGAAGCTTACAATCTAATAGACACAGGTGTGCCAAATCTAGGGGGCAGAAGTGCTGTCAGCCCCCTCAATATTCCTTACCGGGGGCTCAACTCCCACCCACCCATTACTGTAGGAGGCTGAACTGACAAGCCAAGAGCAGTGCAGCATGAAAGGCAGGCTCCTCCTGAGCGTGAGAGAGAAGGAGTTGCCGCCATTGAAACTGTGTGGTGCTGGGCAAGGCTTCCTCCCAATGATGCAAGCATGATGGGCAACAGGCACGTGATGTCACAGGCATGCATCAGGGACATGATATGTTGCTGCTCCCTGCCACCCAATCTTTGGCCCAAGGCGGCACCCCTGAATAGTCATGACACAATAAGAAAAAAGAATGGACTGGGGAGGGGAAAATAAAGAAACTGGAACGATACTTCTTGAAGTTACATGGCTGTTCTTACAATGACTATGCAGGAAAGAAACAGTTCAGGGGAAGAAAGAACTAAATGGCAGCTAATCTGTCAGCTAAACCAATGGGATAAATTATAAATACCCTTGCTGGTTATTTCGGGGGCACTGTGATAAAAACAAAGCATTTTCAATGGCTGGGTCAGGTCCCAGCCCATGCCATGAGACAGCTGGAACACCTGAATCCCTCTGAGCACCAGCACCAATAGTGCCTCACTATCTCTGCTACCATTGTAGTGAGCAGCCTGGCATATGAGAGGATGCCTAGTCTGGGTTCAGACCCTTTCTCTTTCTCCCAACAAATGCTTCGTCCTGCAACAGCACAGCTCCCAAGAGCACCATTGTGTTCTGGTCTATTGGGAGGCTGAGAATGAGGCAGGTGAAAGAGCAGGGGGAGGAAAAAGAGCCAGGTGGGGGCTGTTGTGTTTCAAAGCAAAAGATGGCACTGCCAGCAGGAGGCTGCAGGCAGGTGGACTGCAGGGAACGGATGTGTTACCCCATGCAGGCACATCATTACTGAGTCCCTGTAGTTCAAACACAGATCTATTATAGGATGTTATTGTGGGCTCCCTGCTTCTTAAATCATCAATGCTTTTTAAAAAGGAAAAAAAAAAACCCCTAACACAGTTAGGTGAAAGAGTTTGAAGAGCTATGGTTTACTTTTTTGCCTTTCCATTGCTCTGGGGCTCAGAATAGAACTTTATATGGCATGTTTCTAAGGCCATAGCCAAGGCACTCCAGGGCAGCTATCCCTAAACGACTTCAGTAATTCCTCTGTAACAAGATGAAGCTCAACTGGATAGAGAATCCCTGCAGGAATGGTTAACGAGTTGCCTTCTACCCATGTGCATGATTTGCAGTATTCGTTTCTGCAGAAAGCTATTTTATTGTTTTTGTTTGTTATCAGGGTATGTATTTTTCTGTTTTTATATTGTAAACCACCCTGTGATCTTCAGATGAAAGGCGGTATAGAAATGCAATTAAAAAGAAGAATAAAAGGTACAGAAAGATCTACAGACCAACTGCAAAGGCTGGTGCTTGATTGCAGATGAGACGGAAACTCATGGATAACTTTGAAAAACATTCTCCTGAGAAACAGTTTGACTCAAATACATTCAGTCTGGGCACCAGAACGTCATAACAGTTGGTGGCAGGTACACAGTTTCAACAGGATGTTGTGAGAACTTACAATCACAAGATAAGTGCTGATCATACTTATGCATTATGAAAATACTCGTGTCCATATGCTTTCCTCCATACTACTAAGGTTGTGAATGCAATCCTATCTATACTTACTGGGAAGACTCATAGTGAATTTGCGTGAACACTTCTCAGAGCTTATTATTATTGACCCTACTCATGGCTGTGATGTCAGGAAAGAAATAGGCCAGGTTCAAGTTCTTGTATTAATTTACAGGGTCCTTCACAACTTGGGCTCAGGATATCACAAGGACCCACCTGATCCCTTATATCCCAGCCCAGTCACTTAGATCTTTGGGGGAGTCTCTGTTGGAGATCTATTATGGTTTATGCATGGCTCATAACTACTAGAAGAATTACATTCAGCATAGTGAGCCCAAGCCTGTGGAAATCCCTCCCAAATGAGATTAGATAGCTACCCTACTTTCTGACTTCAGGCACATGACTAAGACTTTTTGTTCCAGTGGGCATTTTAAGGTAGTGTTTGGTTTCACGATAATTTTTTCTTGTTTTCTTGTCCCATTTCCTATGGATTGTTTCTATTCCTCGCAAGAAAAGGTAAAAGTTGACAGCTATGATGATTGTTGTATATAAATATTTTAAAAACAGGCAATGAAGGATCACATTTTCATACAAGATCAAGAGCAGAGAATTTAAAAGGCATTCATTTCCTCGAAGCTTAGTCTCTATATGGGAGTGAGACTGGGGGCATTTTACACGTGCTTAAGGTGTTGTAAGAGACTCTTTAAGGTGTCAAATCATAAAAAGAGTGTGCAGGCAAGCAAACTTATTTGAAGAATTCAATAAAAAATACACTCCTGAGAAATAGTGCTTGACAGGAAATTGAACTGAGTAATAATTCTCTTGCCTCCTCTTGTAGATGTGAGCCACAGAGTCAGAACTGTTTGACCATAACACCATGAGCTCAGTGCAGCAGATCAATATAACAAAATAATGGAACAGCCAAGAAGCTGTTGCCATTTATTTATATGAGGTTAAAAGCCTCAGAGAAGGGCCATCTGAAGGAGATATTGCATTAGCCCAGTGTTCTGAATTTTGAAGACAATAACATCCAACATCAAAAGTGTTAGCTAGGGAGTACAATAGATTAAGATATAAAAGAGATTTGGAATCAATCCAAGAAAAGCTATGCACTTCAAAATCCTATCCATTTCAACAGAAGAGAGTTGTGTCTTAAAAGATACTTAACTTTGGCTTTTTTGCCACCAATGTTTTTTTTTTAACCATTTAAAATCTTGAAAAGTGTTTGTATGAAAGTTTAGATATCCTTAACCATACTATATCACAGATTGAGGATAATTTAATATACTTTCTGGATTGTTGGAACAAGAATATGAAACCCTTTGAGGCACAAAGAACTTTTCTTCAGACAGGACAGGACTCAGCCTGCACACTGGCCAGAATTCCATGTTACCCAGAATTCCATGAGTGTACCCCATCATCTGTTTCAGCTCAAAAATTAACCCCCACTTGGCTGTATTTCCCACCTCAGGTATAGGGTCTCAATATCATTTCTCTCACACACATGAAAAAGCATGTATGTTTTCAGCTGTTTCTGCTTTATCTGTAAGTCATCTTGAGTCCCTGTCAGGGAAAAAGATGAGCTTATAAATACATTTCTTTTCCAACACTGACTAGAGCTAATGATAATTCAATATTTGCATCCTCACCTTTTCATTGATTGATTTGCCCATTTCATTTATATCCCATGCAAGTCAGGGTGGTATACTGACCACATCCTTACCTCCCTAGCTTCAGCAGTGCCAGCCCTTCCCTTAGACCAGGGGTCAGCAACCTTTTTCAGACGTGGGCCGGTCCACCGTCCCTCAGACCATGTGGTGGGTCGGACTATATTTTTTTGGGGGGGGGGGGGGAATGAACGAATTCCTATGCCCCACAAATAACCCAGAGTTGCATTTTGAATAAAAGCACACCTTATACTCATGTAAAAACACCAGGCAGGCCCCACAAAAAACAAGAGATGCATTTTAAATAAAAGGACACATTCTACTAATTTAAAAACACGCTGATTCCCGGACAGTCTGCAGGCCGGATTGAGAAGGCGATTGGGCTTCATGCTCCGGCACCGGGGGCGGAGAGCAGACGGGGCGGGGCTAGTGCATGTCTCAGGGCGGGGCACACCACCTGCGGGGGCTGGGCACCCAGCGCGGGCAGGGGGGGCAGCAGTGATGGCACCCTGAACTCCCATCATCCCTGAGCTCTGGCCTTGCTAGCTAGAGGTGATGGGAGTTGTAGTTCAACAACATCTGGGGACCCACAGGTTGAGAAAGGCTGGCTTAGACAAAGTGAGGGAACTGTCTCAGGTGGCAGATGCTGGGAGGGGGGCAGGAGACCCCCCCCACACACAATTTCTCCCAAATTCTCTAGCCATTCCCCTCTGGTAGAGAATAGAACTATGTGTGCCACAGGTCTGTCACATACCTACCCCCAATAGTCTGCTGCCCTCAGGTGCACTGGAAGCCTTTGTCTGTGTTGAATTAAGCCACTTCTTCAAAATCAGTTAGCTATGTCACCTGCTACTTACTTACTTACACACAAAACTGCCTGAAAAGGCAGCATAGTCATCATTCTCATGCTAATATGCCAGGTCTAGCCACTGAAGAAAGGTAGCAGAAATTGTGATTGTGGAAGCAGATCAATCTAATGTCTGAGACAACCGTTTGTAAAATGCATTTCACATGGGCCTGTTGTAACGGTTCTCAAAGGCAGTTACCTCAGGTTACCTATTTTTCCGTGCTTTGGGTTTATAAATGAAAAATGAACGTTAAGTCAGAATCTGAAAAATAGTTCCCATTGTGTACTCACACCTCTCCATGTAGCTTATTTACTCCACAGCAAGGGGACAGAGAACAAAATGCTTTGGAAGTATGAAGTTCTGGACGGAAAAGAACAAATTCCAGAGCTCTTCACCCAGTGGTTTCATATACAGAAGACCTTAACAACTTGGGACCAGTTTACCTGTAATATTGTCATACCCCATATATGCCCAGTCAACTGCTTTGATCCATGGAGCTGGCACTGTTACAAATGTTGCATAATACCACACAATGCTCATCCCACATTTGTCAGAAATCCATATTTCCGTGTGGCAGTACGTATACTTTGGAACTCCCTGCCTGCTGACATCAGGCAGGTGCCTTCATTGTACTCCTTTTGGTGACAGCTAAAAACACTTTTTTTTTTTAGACAAGCCTACCCAGATACAGTGGTACCTCAGGTTACATAAGCTTCAGGTTACAGACTCCGCTAACCCAGAAATATTACCTCGGGTTAAGAACTTTGCTTCAGGATGAAAACAGAAATTGCGCGGCGGCAGCAGCAAGAGGCCCCATTAGCTGAAGTGGTGCTTCAGGTTAAGAACAGTTTCAGGTTAAGAACGGACCTCCAGAACAAATTAAGTACGTAACCAGAGGTACCACTGTATGCAGAATGTTGATGTGAGTCTTAAACTCTTTTCAATTTATTGCTGATTTTAATTTCTAATGTTGTAAATAGTTGTGTTTTAACTGATAATTCTATTGTATTCTTCTTGGAAACTGCTTTGAGGGTTGTTGTTTTTTACTATCAAGCTGTGTATAAATTTTATGAAATAAATAAATAAATAAAATGCCCAGTAGCACAGAGTACAAAATGGAAACTTAAGGAACACTGTAGGACCAAGGCTTTGAATAGAAGTCCCCAAGTATCATTGCCATTGTAGCAATTTGGGCCAGGTAGTGTCAGGTGGTAGGATCCTTCCTCATGCAGTCTGCATCTCCTGGCTCTTCTGGTTGGCAGGGGTGACTTATGAAGGCTCTTGGGGGGGGGGGGGTGAAGTTGAAACAAGACTATCATGCGGACTCTAAGAACACTTGCTTGGAAGCAAGGTCTACGAAACCCAGAAGAATTTACTTCCAAACAATGTGCTTTGGATTGAGCTATCAATCAGCTTAGAAATAGAAAGAAATCTGCTCAGTTGGCTTGTGGATTGAGTCATTTTTCATATTCACATATGCCCTTACTTCTCTTACAGCAAATTTGCATCTTTCAAGCATGCTTTGCAAGGTACATAATGTTTTCCTTATCTTTTGTGTACAGATGAATAAGAAACAATGAGCAAGAAAAAAAGATGAATGAAAACCTGGATCACTTTTGTCTCAACATTTGAAGGGTTAGCGTCCATTCCAGTGCTATAGACTTGAGGACTCTTGAGAAAAGCAGAATGAATAATTTCTGGGAAAAAACAATCCCTGAGAGCAAGTGTTGTATAAGAGTTCCTGCTTGCTGGCAGCTGCAATGGGGAGATTAAAGGGTGATAATCATGGCTGGTGCTCGGAGAAGAGGGAAGGGAGAAGAGGGCAAGCAGAGTATGGCAGAAGGCACAGAAACCTTCTGCAAAGCAAAACCATACCCACTGAACCAACCAGCCTAATTCTTCCAAAGACTGGGGGTACTAATATCTTCCTAATTTAAAACTTTGCATTTTCTCTCTCTCTTTCATACTGCATCTGAACACACATTCCCAGTAAAAGGTAAAGGGACCCCTGACCATTAGGTCCAGTCGCGGACGACTCTGGGGTTGCGGCACTCATCTCGCTTTACTGGCTGAGGGAGCCAGCGTACAGCTTCCGGGTCATGTGGCCAGCATGACTAAGCTCAAAAAGTATTACACTGAAACACAGTGTCCTGACATTCGTAACATTTAATCCATGCACCCATTTCATGCAGAAAATTCATGACCAGAGCACCCCCAACAGATGGCTACATAACCAGAATGGCTCAAGGTGCTGGACTGAGCCACTTTGCTAGCTACCCAGCAGGTGGGTGACTGTTATTTACCAGAAGAGGCAAGGGGAGGGGAGGTCAGAGCAGTCCATATGCACCAGTGGAGACAATATGTGTTCCTGCTGGTGTGTTTGCACTGTGTTGACCTCTCTGCTTCCTTGCCCTTAGTCCTTTCCCTCCCAAGTAAGGAACAGTGGCCCATCTGTCGGGAATCTAGTGTTGTGGCTCTGTTCCATCTGGCAAGCAGCTTCAGTGTACTGCCTTTACTAGAAGGTTTTCAGCACCACCCTGAGAGCCAGTGTGGTGTAGTGGTTAAGAGCGATAGACTCGTAATCTGGGGAACCGGGTTCGCGTCTCCGCTCCTCCACATGCAGCTGCTGGGTGACCTTGGGCTAGTCACACTTCTTTGAAGTCTCTCAGCCTCACTCACCTCACAGAGTGTTTGTTGTGGGGGAGGAAGGGAAAGGAGAATGTTAGCTGCTTTGAGACTCCCTAGGGTAGTGATAAAGCGGGATATCAATTCCAAACTCCTCTTCTTCTTCTTAATTGACTCTTAATTTGATGTTTGCAAAAGTGCATCATACCTTTAATTTAGTTTATTCCAACTGCAATAATGTGCTCCATACAGCCATTGCTTTTGTTTTATTGTTTGTATGTTGTTGTTTTTGAAAACTTACTCAACTTTTTCTTAAAGGGGTGCCATTTTGTCTCCTCTCAGTCTCCCCTTCTCCTGACAGAGTGAGGACATCATAGTATTTTCATTTGTCCCACTATCACCTCTGTTCAAAGACATCTAGGCTGTGTATGCATTCCATTTTACTGTGCATCCAATGTGCTCACACTGCTGGTCTGGAAAGCGGTATACACACAACATTGGCCACAATCCAAGTAAAAATAATACAGGTTGCTATGGGACCACAGAGCTTTGAGGGGAGAAGGCAACCAAGAGAAGACTCAATAAAGAGCACATATTATAATAAGTGCAGTTACTTAATTACAGCCTGATCTAGCCACACCATCTCTCACATCTCTAGTGCAACAAAATTGAGCTCCAGCAAATAAGTCTACTCTCCATATGAGGAATTTGACTTATTTCTCTAACTTCTGCCTGAGGCTCTTGTCCTCCCAGTTTACCTTGGAAATATACCCTGGGGAATAAACTCTCATTGCCATGCTAATAGGTCAGCAAAATCACAATATCCTAATAGGTCAGCAAAATCACAATATCCACCTCATCAAATATCAAATTAGCACTAACAGCAACAATAATACTTAAAACACAATTATGAATTCAAGCAGCAGATAAATAGCAAGTTGACAACACAGTAGTAACATTGAGATCACCAAAAATGCCACTCCAATGCATAGAAAGAGTCTGTTCCCTATTTCCAGTAATAGCACATGGGGACAGCCAAAAGACCCCCTAGAACCAAACCCAGTTTCACCATGCCTTGTCACTACAGTTAGCCCATGATGAATCACTCCCACTAAATTACGAAAGAATGGAGTGGATCCACCTTCTCACCATAAACCTCACACTGGGGGTCACTTTGAGGATCAAAAAGTTAAATGGATGGCCCTGCCCAACTTCTAAGGGCATGACTCCCCTGTGGCTATTATCCTGCAGGAGTACCTGTTCTCTGGTAATGCAAGTACCATCCTGTAGGTTGGTCTTCCTTTCTGTCGCTGCAGTGACATGCACACTGCTTCCCACAGCCCTTCAACCAGCCATATGCCAGCTATAGAATTGCACTTCTTGTTCCCACATATTTATGCTTTTTATTTAACAGAATTTATATACCACTTAATTGTCAAAACCTCTAAGTGTTTTACATAAAATATAAATTACTGATCCGAATTGCCAATAAAATCCAGATGTTAAAAACTATATAGCTTAAATATCATGAACTGGCAGGACAAAGGCGAGAAGGAAGAGGATCCCAGCAAGGGGTTAATGAGACGCACTGGGGCAAGATGGGGATGGAGAAGGAGAGGTTGGTGTAGAAACTACTCACAGTTCAGTGGAGGGTGGTGAGGGGATGGGGTCAGTGCATAGGAACCAGAGCAGCAGGACCCACCACCAGAGCCAGAGAGGCCCCTGTCTCCCCGAATACAGCAGGCTTTGAGGTGTAAGGAGGTATGCTCTAAGAGGCTGAGGCAGGCAAGGGTCCACAGCGCAGCTCCCTAGCTGGCCAGGTGGGGCTCACTGGCTCTGGAAGGAAGGGTGTGATTCCTCAGCTGGAACAAGTGAGGGTCACATGCCTCATCAAGCTCAGAGGCTGTAATCAGCATGCAGAGTATAAAAGGGGCAGTAGAGCTATGGAGCTGTGTTTGCTCAAGTCCCCATATTGGTTGGGCCACATCTTGGATGTTCCAGGGCTCTCTTTGAGACTTTGCTTGTGTGGGACTGACTGCCAGATGCTGACCTTTGGATCAGCTGCCGGGGTAGGAACCTGGACTTTGGACTTGTTGGCTTGCTGGACTACATGCCAGCCTGTGCCATGGGATCATGCACACCAGTAAGACTTGCCGCCAGGTACCCAGGATATTAAGATTTTAAAAACAATCAGCAGTTTTGTTTATAGTTTTATTTGCATTTTTTGTAGTAGACAGATGCATGAAGTTGGCACAGTTTGATATGATTGTAGGAATATAGGGCCATGCCTTTTACCAGGTCAGGTTACTGGTCCATCTAGATCAGCAGCCTATTAACCAACTGCAGCCACAGTTATACAGCACAAGCTCCACTGAGTATTAAAAGATGACATGAAGCTTTTTTCAAGTTAGCTTGGTTACACATTGTAGTTCATTAGTTTGACTCCATTTCAGTTGCAAATCCAATCACTTCCAGGCTGAAATTTACTGAGAAAGGAAAAAGCAGCAAAGAAAGACCAAAATACCACTGGGCGTATGACACTGTAATCTTGCGTCAATGGAAGCAGTGGGTTTTCCAAGCATGAAGTGTCATCAGGAGAATGAATTAGCATAATTAAAACCGACAGTATTGTAATGCTGGGTTGGCAGCACAATGAGTCCAGAACACAGAAGTCAACAAGCTGTCCAATTTGGAAGAGAATGCAAGGAGTCATATAAGAAATTGTTTTGTTTTCAGTGTATGCATATTCAGAATTTTAATTTCCATCCCATCTCCCCCATATTTCAGAACTTTGCATATGCTGGTGCTAAATAAATCTTACAACCATTAGTCACTGAGTAGCATGTGTTAACAAAGATTGATTTTCTCATGTTGTTTTAAGAAGTCCTGGATCTGGCCAACTAAAGGATTAACACAGATTGGTTTTTGTTAACTGCATTCAGTGAAGGGGTGGCAAGATGGCAATTTCAAAGTTATGGTGATATGCCAGTGTGTGGGTTGATAGCTAAGTTCGTGCTACAAAAATAAGAAGCCACGTTCACTGCCTTATTTAATACAGTGGTAACTCTGGTTAAGAACTCAATTCGTTCTGGAGGTCCGTTCTTAACCTGAAACTGTTCTTAACCTGAGGTACCACTGTAGCTAATGGGGCCTCCCACTGCTGCCGCGCAGTTTCTGTTCTCATCCTGAAGCAAAGTTCTTAACCCGAGGTACTATTTCTGGGTTAGCGGAGTCTGTAACCTGAAGTGTCTGTAACCTGAAGGATCTGTAACCCGAGGTACCACTGTTTTTCTTTATCCAAGCAAGGAACATTGAAAATTATATACAAAAGTAGCCAGGGTAGTAACATTCAACATAACTAGTAATCCTTCACTTTGGGCCTCAGACTCCTCAAACCAGGCAGTCTAAGAAGTAGGTCCCGTTTATTGTAATTAGGGATGGGAAAAGAAACCCAAACTTGCCTCCTTTGCTCTTACCAACCCAATATGCAAACTGAAACAGAGCTATCCTTCAAAATTCTCATTCCTCCTAATTTTGTGTTACAGACTCCAACCAAAAGATGCATGCAAAAAAAGTGTGTATTAGGACAAAGTTTGCTGAAAATGCATAATGTTAGGGGAAGTTGTTTGTGGAAAAAGTAGCATATAAATCCCTACATATTAGGAGAATCGCATGCAAAAATGTGTAGAAATGTTCCTGCAGACTTTTTGAAAAAATCAGGAATTGATGTTGAAATGGGAAGAACTGAAGACTGGAAAAATGAGAAAGAGTTAAACTGACATTGACAGATTAGTTCCTCTCTAACCCCATCCCATCCTCCTTACTATACCCATGGCCTCCTCATAAATGGCAGATGAGGAGGGAAAGCTGTCTGGGGGCTCTACCACTTCAGGTTGTAGGTGGGGGCACACACAACAGTATAAAATAAAATTTAAAAGCCTTTCATACAGAAAGTTTTCATGCCAAGGAAGAAAGCTTCCAGTTGTTCATGTGTAGAAAAATGTGTTGTACGAAGGAACCCCCATCTTTAGAGCTCTCCTTATCTGCTGTTTGTGAACTTTCACTTGATATGCATGAGAAGCACACAAACTCTCTAGGTCTTATTGGCTGACATGCTGGTGCTGCTTAAGTTTTGTGCAAATGATTGCAAACCAGGTACAATCAATGCATGGGGGTGGGGAGAAGTAAGATCACAGCACCAGGTCCCACCCCAGAACTCCATATGTAGATTGTACCTTGGACTCATAGCTGGTCTGTGTACATAAGTGAAAGTACTTTGCAGCCTTCTGCAACATTACCTCATGTGCTTATATAGGCTCATTGTCACCATGAGGCCTTGTGGGTGTAGAACATGCTTGTCAAATGGGAAAGGATTAATTCAAACCAGGGCTCATAAATGCTTTGATTTGGGAATCTATTCTAATTCCAAAAGCTCAGACATGCAGGATGCCTGTGAAAGGGTGCTGAGTGCTTTTCCCTCGCCACCGAATAATGATACCCATCAGTAACTGGGTTTACGATAAAAGATGTCAGTTTGAGAGCTGCTTAAAATCACAGGAAGAAAGATTTAGATCAAATATTATGAGCATATGCATTGCAACAAAAGACTATGAATAGCAACACATCAAACTTCCATGAGAGGTGGATGAATGTCTTGCCTGGGATGTTTTTCATAGAATAATGGGCATATATTTGGAGATATATGCATGGGTACATGCCCTCTGGGGTCTTTTAACCTCCCCACACCACTTGGGGCAGGTGACATACGTACCCTATAGCAAACACTTTTCTTTATTTTCTTTAGATTATTTTTATATCACCTTTATAGGGAAAAACCCCCTCATGGTGGTTTACAAACTAAGAACATAAAAACTTGTAACAGTAATACATATGTACACACACACACACACACACACACACACATTACAAATAACTGATACAAGAACAGTTAGGTAACATTTCAAATAAAAATAAAAATATTACTAACAGTTGAAACCAGAACTACATAATGTATAATGTAAAGCCAGCATCAATAAAAAACAGACTGAGTTATTCAGGTCTTTAAGACTCCTTTAAAAATAGGAAAGGGAGCCAGGAATGTCTTCAGTTGAAGGACATCCCATAGAGATGGGGCCACAAGAGAAAAGGCTGTGTCTCTCCTGTCTAAAAACCAGGCACATGCAGAGGGTCTCTGTAGCCTGGGAAGCTTCATGCAGCTGCAGATAGTCCTTTAAGTAACCTGGTTCCAAGTCACTTAGGGCATTAAAGTATTCAAATTGGGTTTGGAAATGCACTGGCTGCTGCAATATACAGTTACTGACTAACACTTGAGTGCATGAAAGGGTCAATATGAGTCCTGAGCTCAAGTTGCCAGCATGGGTATGGTTTAGCAGGCTCTCAACAACCTCTGCCCCATCCCTTTCTTCTTCTCTCTTCATGCTCCCTGGAGCAAGCGAGAAGCCATGTGGCCATGGCTCCCTGCAAGTGAACTGTAACTTTCTTGAAGGAGATATTACAGCCTGCGTCTTTGCTAACCCAAATATTGAATGATCCTTTTTGTATGGAAACCAATTATTTTTCTGTTTAAGTCATTTGGAACATTTTCTCTCTCCTTTGTTTTCCTGCCAACAGATGGAGACTTGTTTGATGCAACTTCTGTGAGTAAAACATTCGCTTATTTGCAATCTAACCAGGTTTTAATGTGCTTGGAGCAATAACCATTGTGCTAACTTTTACAAAACAGTAAGAATATCTCTTCCAAACTGCTCTCTCTAACCCTGGCAACCAGTGCAGCTGGGCACAGAATTGGTGTTATATGCTCTGATTGCCTATATACGCTCACAAACAACCAGACATCTGCATTATTCAGCAGCTGAAGTTTCTTTAAAGGCAGATGCAGAGTGTGTAACCAGGGCATTGAATGACTGTAGCAAGTTCCAATACCACATGTGCCTCCATAGATAGCACCAAGTACAGGTAAAACAACAACACTATGTGAAAACTTTGTCTTTCAGTTCGATTCAGATCAGCTGGTTTCCCACCCAGCTATATCACTTCCATTTTATCTGGATTAAGCCTCTGCTGACAAACATCCCAGAACTGCCTCCAGACATCGTGGTAAGGATATTTTGCACTAGGTCTGAGAACCAGAGTTGATAAACTCTGACTTTCATCCTAGATTTCTGGTTCTATGGAAATAACAACTCAAAAACTGGAAGGGTTAACCATGCTGAAGATCTCTCCTCTGAGCAGAGTAATGAATTCAGAGTAATTTAATTTTCTTACCTCTTAGATCTTGCGGAGTACGCCTTTTTTGTAGCATTAAGTTGTAAATAGATTCACTTTTCCCTACAGTACATAACATTAACCAGAAGAGACAAATCATATCTCCCTGCAGGTATGGCAGTCCTATTATTTATTTTCCTGTGATGCAGAAGATTACTTGCTACTATTACAACTGTGGTAAATATTTAGTCATACAAAATGTGTCATTAATCACTTATCTCAGCAAAACCTAAATTCCTACTTAAATAGTCATCCAAGCTCTGGTCAATACAACCACCGTTTATTATTTCTTCTCCTATAATTCCCTTTGAATGTTCACTAAGATGATACAGTACAGAATTAGTTTGTTCCTTATAAGGATGCAGTTTATCAGAGTAACAATTGAAAGGCAGTCACACCTGAGAACTGTGGCCTGGGAAAATGTGTAAATTTGGTAATGAGACACCTTATCACTATCCTGTGTAAAATAAAGTACATTGTTTTCCAGGAACTGTCTACCAGCGGCATTTAGTTGAATTCTGTTCTTGCTTTTTGAAAGGAGAGAAGAATGCAGCCTTCTTTGAAATTCCTTTTAAAAGGAAATCATGATAAAATACTGTATCAGTGGCACTTAACAGCATGTTTATTTGATATATAAAAGAAGAAGGAGGAAGAGGAGGAGGAGGAGGAGGAGGAGATAATAATGGGTAATGTTATTTATGTCTGGTGGAAATGCCCAGTAATCAGACCCTTTTGGAAGAAGTTTTAGTAAGTCATTGTTCAAATTATCAAGAAACCTTTGGCTTTTAAAAAATTCTGTACAGTCATTTTACAGTGCTACCTCAGGTTACATATGCTTCAGGTTACATACGCTTCAGGATACAGACTCCGCTAACCCAGAAATAGTACCTCAGGTTAAGAACTTTGCTTCAGGATGAGAACAGAAATTGTGCTCTGGCGGCGCGGCAGCAGTGGGAGTCCCCATTAGCTAAAGCGGTGCTTCAGGTTAAGAACAGTTTCAGGTTAAGAACGGACCTCCAGAACGAATTAAGTTCTTAACCCGAGGTACCACTGTACTTTGATACTAGGATCTGTATGTAGAAGGAAAGCATCAATTTGGTATGGAGTACATTGGCAGGTGCAAAACATTTGGTGGCAAAGAAGGGGCATAATTCCTTTTGAAGCCCATGCTCTAAAGGAATTGTTAATTAAATTATGAAAAGTAGCAAATAGAGATGACGAAATTCATGGGATTTTTTTTACACCAGAGAGAGAAGAATACAACAGAGACTTTTTGTATAAATTGGTTTCCTTTTATTGAATTTATGAGGAAGAGATATAACCCTGGTTTGGTAGAACACAGAAGCTATTCTATGATTAGAAGAGTGGTAAGCAAAGAATCTATTCTCCCACTGAAATCAATGGGTGATATTCAACTAAGTGGTAATTAATGGACCTAACTTAGTCATGCTAATAAATTTCAGCGAGTTTACTCTTAAAATATAGTTGAATAGCCAGTGGCAAAACTACCTGCTCCAGCATCGGGTGTGGTGTACATCTGGGAGTGTGGCTGGCGCACGTCTCAGGGGGTGTGGCGCGCTGCCCATGGGGTGCGTGGTGCACTTTGGGGGGCTGCATGGTAAGCGTTCCGCCTTGTGCGGGGTGTGCAGCGAGAGGCCTGGGGATGCATGCCGAGTGTCCCGCAGGGCAGCCATGATGTAGTCATCCCCCCCGGATGGTACCCAGGGCAGACTGCACCCCCACCCCCAGCTTCGTCCGCCAGTGTGAATAGCACCCAGTGGGACTTGAAAATGCTTAACTCTGACTGGATAGTTCCTTTAGCAATAGCAGGCTAGTGAAATTAACACTGAAGGCTTTAATAGTGCATCAGCTTTTTGTGGACCCTTCAGGCAAAACTCCTGTTGAATAAGGATAGAATGCGCTCTGGCTAAGGGCTCTGGCACTTACCCCATTGGTGTAGCTCATCTAATAAAGAGCTTGGCTTTGGAGGGCTGTCAATTTATTCATTTACTTATATATCTGTGAGCATTTTGTGACATAAATTGATGCAGAACAGATGTAGAAGTTTACCAGGTTCATCCATTTAAAATCTGAAAACCATGTTTTGTTGATGTGTGTGTAGGATGTTTCAGTTCAAATGCTCCTCTTGCTTCTTCTTCTTTTTTTAAAAATGAAAACGTGCTTGCAACACATTCTCCCTCCTACGCCTGCCACCACCACCGAGTATTCATATGAATGGGTTGATTTGATTGTAATTAAAATCCAATAACAGATGACACTCAAGCAGAAATTAGAGGTAATTTCCAGCATTATTGAAACATCCAACTTCTAGAGCTTATTGAGCTTCTCAAATTATTGAGCGTGATCCCCACCCCCAGGGGTGAAAATTAGTATGGGGCTGGCCTACTTAGTTATTTTAAAGTGGGGACAGTGTACCTAGTTATTATTCAATTTTAGTCTAAGGATTTAATCTTTTGCTTGCATTGGGTTAACAGAAAGTAATAGAAATAATAAAGCAACAGAACATGCACATACACATGCATACACACACAATTAAATAGACTACAGCAGCATTCAGAACACTTCCAAGTTTTTATTGGATATTTGTTTGGCTGAGTGTTTTATGTTGCATGATGTCCTTCTAGAAGCCATAATTTTCCATTATGTGTTGGTGCCTCATATAATTTGTGGGGCCCACCTTCTTCTTGAGTTAGAATCCACACCTGGATCCAGTTAAATCAATGGGACATGACTATTCTTAATTTTATGTGAAAGGCTTAAGAATCTACTTAAATCAATAAGAGAAATCAACAACTAATATTTATAGGTTGGGTGGTATCCATTTTTGTAATTTCAAATTTCAAAACAAAAACTAAACTACAATTTATTTTTTTGCATGATTCATCAGCATTCAAACACATTTACATCCCATTTATTTTGATAGCTTGGGACTCAAATATGCTTAACTTCAGGTGGACTGTGCACGCAAATCTTCATATTTAGTTACAAAAAGCCACTGCATCCAAAACAGAATTTGAAGCTACTGCTTCAAAACTGTAGAATTTTAAAATAGTTTTGAATAGATTTATGGTCTCTAGAATAACTTTTGGGGTCGTTTTAGTTGAAAAAAAATGGCGAGATTGCAATTTCAATTCTACCTCCCAAGTATGTGCTAAAATATTCAAAATTCATCAGATACATGAAGTGTAATCCTCCATTAGAAGATACGTATGAATATATACATATGTCTGAAGGAGCGTCTCCACCCCCATCGTTCTGCCCGGACACTGAGGTCCATCTCCAAGTGCCTTCTGGCATTTCCCTCACTGTGAGAAGTGCGGTTACAGGGAACCAGGCAGAGGGCCTTCTCGGTAGTTGTGCCCGCCCTGTGGAACACCCTCCCATCAGATATCAAGGAAATAAACAACCACCTGACTTTTAAAAGACATTTGAAGGCAGCCCTGTTTAGGGAACATAATGTCTGATGTTTTATTGTATTTTTAATATTTTATTGGAAGCCGCCCAGAGTTGCTGGGGAAACCCAGCCAGATGAATGGTGTATAATAATAATAATAATAATAACACTTCCGGAGGCGGCGCGAACGGCAATGGCGGTCCTTCTCACTCGCTGAGGAGGAAGCTCTGCAGAAACGGGTCGTCCGCTACGGCAAAGCGGAGACCCGCACCGAAAAACCACAGGCAGCAAGAGCCTGTGGCCGTGGGACTCGACGGGCGCCAGAAGCGGCTCCTAAAACTGAAAAGAGACCCCGTAAGGAGCCTCTGATCGTGGAGGGGGTCGCGGCCCTGTGAGTCGATCGCTACTCTGCAGAGTGAAGCCGCGCAGCTGCTGTCGGTGAGCGCTGACCTTTTTTCTTTGAAAAATTCGGCTTTGAGAAATAACAACCCGTGAGTAAAATTGAGACTGTAACAAATTTGAGCTAAAATTAACAGAAATTTGGCTGAAAGCGGAGAGACGTCAAAAAGGAAGTCCGTCTTCCGCTGCTGCGGTAACATCAAAGCAAAGATTCTGAGCTATGGAGCCTTTGAAGAGGCGCTAAAACTAACTGATCTTGGCTTCCATTGAAGTTGGGTTAAAGTGAAGATTTAAGTTACCCTTGTGATTTACCTTTTTATTGGAACTGTGTTAATCTTCTTCTTTTGGGGACTATAAATTTGGACTGAGAGACCCAGGGGCTTGGGCTGCCTGAATAAATAGAACTGTCAGCTTGCAGTTTTTGCTACATGATTTCTGGGATTTGTTACAACCTGAGTGCTTACAGACTTGATACTTTGAAAAATCAATTGCTACTTATCAGAGACAGTGTAACACATTCAAACCAACCCTGCTAAATTCAAGCTTTTGAAGGTTCCTGGACATTTAATTGGACGTTGTTGACTTTATGGACTTTTAACTGGACTTTGTTGACTTTATGGATTTTTATTGACTTTATGGATTCTTGCTGGTTTAGCCTCTTCCCTCGAGACATTTTGAGCTCCCTCTAGAGGATTTTACTTTATTGTTTCTTTCCTTTCCTCCTGTGTGACTGTTTATTCTCTGGGCTGTTGCATTCCCATGGGAACAAGTCAGCTTGACCTTGACTATTAGATAAAATTGGAATGAGTGGCACAAGAAAAAAGGAGTCTAAAGAAGAGAAGTCTAGAGTAAGAACTAGACAAACAACCTTGGCCTCAGCCTTACAGACACGTAGATCGTCTGTGCCTATTTTGCCCTCGGCAGGGGAAGAAGAAATTGTGCCTATTCTTTCACTTGCAGGGGAAGAAGAAACTGAGCAACTGCAGCCGGAAGATATGGCTGCAGGAGCAACTGCTTCAATTTTAGAAAAAATCTTGGAAAAATTGGAATCTTTGGATAAGAGAGTGGAGTCTTTGGACAAGAAAGCGGATGAACAAACGGCCAAGATTGACCAAAACACAACCTGCCTAAACAAAATAACTGAACAGGTGGCTTTGAATGTAAAATCAATTGGACAGCTTGCTGAGGACACTGCAGAAAATCGTAAATTGGCTGAGGCAACAGCCCAGAAAGTTGAAAATTTGGAACAAGAGGTAAAACCACTGCATAAACAAGTTGGAGAGCATCGGACGTATTTGTCCATGATAGAACTGCGAAACCAGGAAAATAACCTAAGGTTAAGGTCAATTCCAGAATTTGAACAAGGAAATTTAATTGAGTTCCTGACGAAAGAATTTTCTAAATTTTGGTCCTTAGAGGAGGAAAAGGACTTTAAAATTGTGTCGGCTTTCAGACTTGGAAAATTTGCAAGGAAGGACAAGCCCAGAGATTGTTTGATAATTTTGAGATTGAAGGAGGAAAGAGATAAGATATTGGGCCTACATTACGAAAAATCATTGGACATTTCGGATAGGAGAGCTGAAATTTATAAAGATATTCCGAAACAACTTTTGGACCTTAGATCCACCTATCTTGAATTGGCCAGATTGTTAAGGAGCAACTCAATCATCTTTAGGTGGGAATTTCCTCAGGGACTATCTTTTACCTTCAGAGGGAAGAAGGTTAAAATCAGAACACCTGAAGACAGAGATAAATTTCTAATTGCCTACGGAGAGGACCTTCAGAAAGGAATTGGAACACCTTTGGGGCCTGGATTACCAGCTGCACCTTTATCCTTGGAGCCTGAAGACCCAGAGAAAAAGATACCACCCCCAGAAAAATAACAGATTTATTCAGGATGTCTCTGCAACTTCTGAGCTGGAACATTAATGGTTGCAATTCTCCGGAAAAAAGGAGGAAATTATTTCATATATTGAAAAAAGAACAATTGGGCATTATCTGTTTGCAAGAAACACATGTGACTAGGCTGCATAAAAAAGTGTTAATAAATAAAAGATTAGGCCAAGAATTTATTTCTTCGGACCGAGTTAAGAAGAGAGGAGTGGCGATTTATGCAAAGGAGAGCCTGTCACCTAAATTCTTATTTAAAGATGAGCAAGGAAGAATTTTGGCAATTGAGATACAACATCAAGGAGAGAAGCTTTTGATATTAGGAATCTACGCACCAAATGAGGGGAAATCGGAATTTTATAAGAAGTTGCATGAGAGCATGCTGGATTATCTGGACTATGACAACATCATTATGATGGGAGATATGAACGGGGTCGTATCAACCAACATGGATAAGTCACAAAGTCAAAACGTGACAAAAGACGGCAGACTACCTAAGACTTTTTTCGAACTCACTGACAATATGGACTTGATTGACATCTGGAGGACAAAGAACCCCTTGGGAAGAGAGGGAACATTCTTTTCTGAAGCCCAACTGACATGGACAAGAATCGACCAAATATGGATATCTAGAGGTCTGGCACCTAAGATCAGAAAGGTGGAAATCTGCCCAAAGACCTGCTCCAACCATAATGCTGTAAAGATGGATATGACACTACTACCAACCGGCTCCTTTAGATGGAAGATGAACGACAGCTTGTTTAGAGATCAGGAGCTCATCAAGAAGGCCCAAAAAGTTTTGAAGGATTATTTTGATATAAATTTGAATACTACGGGGGGGAAAAGAACCATCTGGGACGCAAGCAAGGCTGTGATGAGGGGGTTCTTGATACAACAGAATGCTGTAAAGAAAAGGTTACAAAATGAGAAAAAAGACAAGATTTTGGAGAAAATCAAAGAATTAGAGAAGAAGTTAAGATTAAACCCGAAGTCACAGCTGATTCTGAGAGAAATTAAACTCTATCAAGTACAATATTCTAAATTGATAAACCAGGAAATAGAGTGGAAAGTTAAATTAATGAAACAGAACATTCGAATCGGCGAATAAATGTGGGAAACTGCTAGCATGGCAGTTGAAGAAAAGACAAAAGCTAAATACAGTTACAAATTTAGAGATTGAAGGAAGAAATATTCAGAACCCCGTGGACATTAGAAAGTGTTTCCAGAGATATTTCAAAAAATTATACACTCAAGGGCCGCAAGATGAGGCTGAGATAAAACAATTTTTGAAAAAGAATGGACTATCAAAACTGTCCCAAGAAAACAGATCAATCCTGAATTGCAAAATAACACGACAAGAGATCGAACAAGCCATTCAGAACATGCAATTGGGCAAATCTCCAGGGCCTGATGGGCTGACCTCCAAGTATTATAAGACATTGAAAGATTATTTAATACAACCATTAATGGAGGTCAGCAATGAAATTATGGAGGGGAAGAAGGCGCCGGAATCGTGGAAAGAAGCGTTTATCATATTGATACCAAAATCGGAAGCTGAAAAGACACAACTTAAGAACTACCGTCCCATCTCTCTCTTAAATGTGGATTACAAAATATTTGCAGACATTCTAGCAAGCAGACTTAAAAAAGTCCTAAATGAAGTAATTCACAAGGACCAGGCAGGCTTTCTCCCAGGTAGACATTTGTTTGCTAACACAAGGAACATTATTGATATTTTGGAACTCTTGCAAACAAATATCAATACAAAAGCAGTGTTAATTTTCATAGATGCGGAGAAGGCCTTTGACAATATCTCCTGGAAATTTATGAAGGGAAATTTAGAAGGGATGGGAGTGGGACGGGGCTTTGGAAATGGGATTGATGCAATTTATTCAGAACAAAAGGCTAAACTGATAGTTAACAATGTGGTTACAGAAGAGTTTAAAATTGAAAAAGGAACACGACAAGGTTGCCCTATTTCCCCATTGTTATTCATTTCGGTTCTGGAGGTGCTCTTGAATATGATTAGAGGGGACCGGTTGGTGGAAGGAATTCAGGTCGGAGCGAAACAATACAAACTTAAAGCTTTTGCAGATGACCTAGTTTTGACCCTGCAGGAGCCAGAATCTAGTACGAAAAGAGTATTACAATTGATTCAAGAGTTTGGTCGGGTGGCGGGATTTAAATTAAGTAAGCAGAAAACTAAGGTATTGGAAAAAAACTTGACAGATACAGAGTCAGAACGGTTTCAGAAAGAAACAGAGTTAAATGTGGTTAAAAAAGTAAAATACCTAGGGGTAAAGATAACAGCAAAAAATCTGAGTTTATTTAAGGACAATTATGAGAAATGTTGGTCTGAAATCAAGAGAGACTTAGAAAGTTGGACAAGATTGAAACTTTCCTTGTTAGGCCGAATTGCTGCTATTAAGATGAATGTTTTGCCAAAAATGTTGTTCTTATTTCAAACATTACAGATTGTGGACAAAACGGAGTGCTTTCGGAAGTGGCAGAGAGATATTTCTAAATTTATCTGGCAGGGCAAAAAGCCCAGAATTAAGTTTAAGATATTAACCGATGCGAAAGAAAGAGGGGGCTTTGCCCTGCCAGACTTAAAGTTGTATTATGAAGCAGCAGCTTTCTGCTGGCTAAAAGATTGGCTACTTCTTGAAGACACTGATGTATTGGACTTGGAAGGTTTTAACAATGCTTTTGGTTGGCATGCATATTTATGGTATGACAAGGTTAAGATTAACAAGGTCTTCAAGAACCATATTGTCAGAAAGGCAGTGTTTAATGTCTGGACAAAATATAAAGACTTACTGGAAAATAAAACTCCAAGGTGGCTTTCACCATTGGAAGCCAAGGCCCGAAAAAGACTCAATATGGAGGCCAATTGGCCAAAGTATTGGGAAATATTAGAAAAAGATGGAGATAATTGGAAATTGCAGAGTATGGAGAAAATAAAAGATAAAGTGCGAGATTGGTTACACTACGCTCAGATTAAGGAAGTTTTTAAACTTGACAAAAAGTTAGGATTCCAGGTGGAAAAATCGAAGTTGGAAACGGAACTGTTAGAGCCCAAGACTAAGGTACTTTCAAGAATGTATAACTTGCTGTTAAAATGGAACACACAAGATGAAATGGTAAAGTCAGCTATGATAAAATGGGCACAGGACATTGGGTACAATATTATGCTAGAGGACTGGGAAAGGTTGTGGACCACCGGGCTGAACTTCACTGCATGTAATGCTTTGAAAGAAAATGTTATGAAAATGATATATAGATGGTACATGACCCCAGTCAAACTTGCAAAAATATACCATTTGTCTGATAATAAATGTTGGAAATGTAAAGAAAATGAAGGAACGTTCTTTCACCTCTGGTGGACTTGCCCTAGAGTGAAGGCTTTCTGAGAAATGATATATAATGAGCTGAAAAAGGTATTTAAGTATACCTTCACTAAGAAACCAGAGGCCTTTCTTCTGGGTATTGTCGGCCAGAAGGTGCTAAAGAAGGACCGAACATTTTTAATGTATGCAACAACAGCAGCAAGGATACTCGTTGCTAAGCATTGGAAAACCCAAGATTTACCCACACTGGAAGAATGGCAGATGAAACTGATAGAATATATGGAACTGGCCGAGATGACTGGCAGAATCCGAGACCTGGGAGAGGAGACGGTAGAGGAAGATTGGAAGAAATTCAAGACTTATTTGCAAAAATATTGTAAATTGTATGAATCTTAAGCAGGATGCTAGATTATGAATAACTTGGCACCATTAAAACAGATGAGGTGAATGACGAAGATAAGTTTTATTTAATTAGATAATGACTAGGCTAAATTAATTTTTTTAAGGTATTGAACAAATTTATTGAAATTGTGGGATATAACATCGGGAAATTAGTTAGTAAGAATGGAAATAAGGTGATAAATTGCTGGATTAAATTTTAATTAGGAACGCAGGAGCGGGAGATGTGAGGAAGTCCAAAGATGACAAGAAAATGTGTTATGATATGTACTATTGTGTTTTATTTATTTGTATTGTAATTAAAAAAAAATTCCTAATAAATATTTATAAAATAATAATAATAATAATAATAATAATAATAATAATAATAATAATATTCCCACTTACACATGTACACATTCAAACACAGTGATGCAGATTGTAAATAGCCAAGAGGCAATGAAGAATGAAAAAGGCAATGTAATGTCTGCAAATCTCATATGCATATAAGAACAGTGACTAATTCACAACAACAGTAATTGGTGAAAAGCCAGCACTATACTGGTGAAAAGCCAGCACTGTTCAGATATGCTATGATAATTATACACCTGTATTGCAAATGAGAGCTATGGTTCTGATAAAACTCAAATAAAATATAATCAAATTTGCTAATAAATCTCTAGTTCATTCATTTCACACTGGGATTTCTCTCTATTGCTTGTTACTAAATTTTAAAGAGCCCTCCAAGCAGGAAAAGCTAAGACATGCAAAATTACACTGTGAATATTATCTCTTCCCCAAAGTGCTTTCAACATTTGCATATAACTAGAGGCTTCTCTTATTTGGAAAGGCAGAAATGTCATAGCTGGTGCTAATGTTATTCTGCTCAGGTACCCTTGCAGATCCAACCTGAGTATGAAAATGAAAGGCCATCTTTTTACTGCAACTAGACTGACGTCAATTCTAGTCCAAGAGTTAACCAGAACAAAACCAAAGCGTCTCCTTCCTCATTTAGGCGTACTCCTTCCCAGAAACAATTTGTAAGCTGAAAGAGAATTTTTTGACATGGTATATACATAAAATTATTATTATTATTATTATTATTATTATTATTATTATTATTATTATTACCATTAATGTTCAGACATATTGGTCTTCTGAGTAGTAGCACATTTTTAAAACAAATTAAGATTTTATCCAATTATTAACATTTATCGATTTCAGTATTATAAATGATTGGGGAATGGTTAAAATGTAGCTGTCCTGATGTAGGAAACCATGCATTCATACCGATATGGTTGCGGAACCCCTTTAATTAGAGATGTTATGTTCTGCCAGAGATACTGTAGTTTCTGAGGTCTGCTCCACCACATGTATACACTAGTATTCAAGGGGGAGAAAGACCCACATAGATCAGCACATGTCATCATTTGCAAACATAATGCCAGTGTCTATATACTGTACTCACTACATGAGTGGCAGAGGGTTCCCAATGAGTGTACACGAGGCAGAACAGACACTTGCACGATCTTCAAATATTATGCTGTACACATGTTTTCTGTGGGTTTTTATGAGAACAGTGTGCATCCTTGTGGAGAAAAGGTCACATATCACAGAGCTCTGATGGCACCAGACACCTCTTAGGTTGGGCGGGAGAGGGAGGGATGTTCTTTACAACTGCAGCCATCTGAAATGAAGGGTCTGACAGCATCAACTATTATGCAGCCATGAGGTTAGACTGGGAAGAGGGAACTCCATTTCTTTCCTTCCTAATACTGTTGTCTAATTAGTGATGGCAACCACCCCACTCAGCCTGATTCAGCATTAAGTCAGGAATTATAAGTGACATTAGAGAAAACTTTATTTTTAAAAAGCCCTCTACTTCCAATGTTTAGGGTATGCATGGTGTTGCTTCTGTATCCAAAATGGCACTACCCATGCACAATAGAGAGAAAGAGATTATCAGCAGGCTGGGGTTGGGGAAGCACAACATTTTGCAGAAGGACAAAACGCATGGGGGGAGGGAGACCTCCAAAGCAGTGGCGTAGCGTGGGGGGTGCAGGGGGGCTGGCCGCACCGGGCGCAACATCTGGGGGTTAGGGAAATCCACGGGTTAGGGTGCGCAAATCCACGGGTTAGGGGGCGCAAATTACTTGCCTTGCCCCGGGTGCTGATAACCCACGCTACGCCACTGCTCCAAAGAACATGCTCAGTGGCATGAAATGCCAACTGATGAAAAACTGGGTGTGGGAACAGTTATTCAAGACTAAATTGGATATAGGCCAGTACATTTAAATCGCCTCATACCCCATACACCCACTTAACTTAATAGTACTTAAAATGCACACCTATGGTTGGATTGTGCCCAATCATCTGGGGAAATTAATATTTAAAACAATCCTACCATGAATCATCGATCAGATTACTCAGTGCACCAGTAAGTAACTTGTGTTAACAATTACAGATAGGTAGCCGTGTTGGTCTGCCATAGTCAAAACAAAATAAAAAAAATCCTTCCAGTAGCACCTTAAAGACCAACTAAGTTAGTTCTTGGTATGAGCTTTCGTGTGCATGAAGAAGTGTGCATGCACACGAAAGCTCATACCAAGAACTAACTTAGTTGGTCTTTAAGGTGCTACTGGAAGGAATTTTTTTATTTTGTTTTGTGTTAACAAGACAGCCCTCCAACAATGCAGAATCTTGCACGTGCTTCAATGTGTAGACTGGTCTATTCACTTCAAGGAAGAGGATTCACTAATCTGGGAATTTCCTGGTTCAAAATTTCCAGGTTCAAAATTCCAACTTCAAATGGTTAGGCACATGCAGTGCCCTCTGACATGACTTTCCCTCAAAGTGAGTAGGGTATTTTCCCACATTTCCCCTGATAGGCTTACACTCTCGTCTCCTGCTTTCCAAATCCATGCCTTATGGAGTGAGCCACTGGAGGCTGCTGCTGTTGTGTGTGTGTCTGCCCCTGTTGTATGTCCTGTGCCTTCCTTCAGCTGCCCTACAAAATAAACTTTCTAAACGAGTCTTGAACACTTGTCCCAGGAGGTGTGTGTGTAATATTTGTAGGTATCCTGCCTAAAGAGCTAGGTGAGCGCTGTGGTGTGTCGTCTTGCTCCCCTTGTGCTTATAAAACTGTGGTTGTGAGCAGTATAAATGAATTTGTATCTTTGCTTTGGGGCTGGCGGGAGCAGAGACTGAGTTCATGGGGATGTGGTGGTATTGTATTATTTCCATGTGTGGGGTGGTGGGGTGGGGTGATGCAGGGGTGTGTTGGGTGAGGGTCCCCATCATCATGGGTTCACTGGCTCCCTCTATGTGTAGAACATGGATTGTCAGGTATTGGCAGAATTCCCATGACTGCTGATAACATGTCTGCCAATTTTTCTTTTTTCTGCTTATATATATTTCTTGTCCCCTCCTGAGCACACCTTGGATATGGTAGCAATTCTGCCGATGTAGCAGCGGCATATAGTGTATCTGGTCCCAAAGCAATATGAGTAAAGGATTGCTCTGCCCATGTTTTCACACCTTAACATTCAATAAACATTTGCATGCCTTGTAAAAAATGCACAACTTTACAATATCACAAAAGATTATGTGAAATGAATTAGATGTCAATCAGTGGAACTATCGCCTCTTGTTTATGTACAGCTTATTCCTTATTCAGTAAATGCTGGTGTACTGTAAATTCATTGTATTTTGGTAATGGTGGAGCAGGATTATATAAGTAGCAACTAAAGACATTGCTCACATATCATTAGCACAGCTTGATGCTCAAATAGCCAAAAATTTACAAAATATTGTTGTCTATCTGGTGTTATATATACTACGTAGGTACAGTGTAAGCAGTATTATTCCTTGAAACTAGTTGGCACTGTTTATACATGCTTCATCCTTTGATGACCACATGCCAGATGATGGCTTTGTTGTATGGAAACAGCCTTCCCAGATCAAACACAAGCAGAGGTTTCATGTCACCTCAAATGCAATACTTTCCAGTAAAAGCAGTTCACACTGCAGGTTGTCGAGTTGAACAGTAAAGTGTTGGGAGATCATGTGGCATGCATGCCTGTGTGAAATAGCCTTTCATTTTCTCATTTTGATAATTACGGATCACCTAACTAGGTCTTTACATCTAAATACCTGATGTTTGGCATTCTATAGTTGTTTGATACTTAATCAATGGACTAAATTTGTATTTCAAGCATATTTTTGTGTAGCATTTCTTGGTCTATACTTAAATAAGTGGGAGGAGCGAGAGATGTAGAGATCACCTGATCCAAAAGATTTGGTCTTTACAGTCTTTGTTGCTAAATGATGTTGTGTAGCTGCTGCAGATATTAAAACTAACATATACATTCTACTCACAATATACTCATTTGCTCCAGTTTAGGGAACTGCCAACACAACCAAACTCTCTCAGAGCCTGTCCTTCTTAACTAGTGCTAGCAGAGCAATACTTCTGCTGATTTGTTCAGCAACTTGGGGGAAGGGAAGGGGTAACTACTAGATCAGGCTTCCTCAACCTCGGCCCTCCAGATGTTTTGAGACTACAATTCCCATCATCCCTGACCACTGGTCCTGCTAGCTAGGGATCATGGGAGTCATAGGCAAAAAACATCTGGAGGGCCGAGGTTGAGGAAGCCTGTACTATATTCATACTCTCTCCCCCCACACCCAATCCATGTCTCAACAAGTGAATGGCATCGCATGAATTTCATAATTTTCGTGGCAAAACTGTGTCACCATGCCTTAAAAAAACTGCAGGAGTCTGAATGCTGCAGCTATTGAATCCAGGGTCTTCCCTGCCCCCCCAATAATCCATACAAGTCATAGGTTGTAGAGCTGCATATTGCCCTCTCATGTCATGTGTCTCTGCTTAATTTCATGCAGATGGCAAGAAAGTGAAAAACAGCACGAAAGAGTTGGAAGAGAGAAAATAAGCAATCCTGCCAAACTTTGGCCCCTTTTACTTTTGCCTCAGTCACACTCACTACCAGTATGCAGCCTGACAAATTACCCAATGAAATGCAGCCCTCACCCAAGAGAAAAAAGTGTGTCTATTCTTGCTGTCAGAGGAACTATTTCCCATGCATATATTGCTTTCACTGGATTGGAGCAATTACTATCAGTTCCCAGATTTTGTTAACCCTGAATGTTTATGTTTTCCTCATTTTAATGTTACTGGATCAAAGTGTTCATGCGGTTTTGGGTTTTTGAGTCTCTACTGCTGCAGGATGCAAATGCCACATGATTTGGTCTAAACTATAGGTTGTTTCTTTCTTTAAAAAGATTGCATCTGGATTAAAATACTTTAAAGAATTTATGACCTAGAAAAAAATATGGAATCTGCTTTCTAGAACTTATTAGAGATGTTTTAGATAGCTGCAGTTTTTAAATTCAAACAGAAGTGATAATAAATAATCATTTGACTCTAGTTAAGTAGGAACTCTCCCAAGGATACTTTGAATCTAGACGTCTACTGCAATACACTATGGTTTCAAAGTATTGGTTTATTTATTCATTTTGATTCAGCTGTGCAAGTCCTTCCAAGCTAAGATGTAATTCTCACCTGCTGCTTCTGGAAAAAAATGACTTATTATAAGTGAATGGGTTATATCACAATGTGGCCTAATGCACACAGCCAGCAAGCTGTGCATAAGTCCCCCTGAAGAATTGGTCAGACAAAGACAGACAAAAAGAGGCACCCAGGGCCTGTGGATTGTCACAGAAATCAATTTATTATGAGCTTGCGCAGGTGTGTCAGGAAGGAAACATGGACCAAATCTAAACTAAGCCACAAAGGAGGTCAAATGGGAAAATATAGAAATTTTCTCCAATGCTACCCCTCCCCCCCAAATGAATGGAAATTAATTGGAACTCTTGAAGATTTCAATGACAATCATATAGAATAATTTCCCTGTGAGCTGCAACCATCATTTGAGAATCAGAATAACTCTTTGATCTTGTTTCCTCTCTTGAAACAAATTTATTTGATAGTCTCATATCTTACCTAAGAATAGTGATGAGGCCTTTTAAAGACTTAGAGGAATTAATATTATACACATGCTTGATTAGCTTTATCTCTACAGAAAATAAAATTACTACTGAATAGAAACAAAATAAACAAAACAGTATATTTGAGAAACTTGTTTTATGATGTGGTTCCTCTGCATAAGTAAACTAATTTCATATGGGTGGATAAACCCAATTCATATTTTCAAGTAAATAAAGGTGAGGCATCATGAAAGGTTTTTCAGGCTCTTAGAGGCTATTAAATCAGCTCAACACACAAAATAAAAATATGTAATGAATTGTTTTATTTGTGTACAAAATGTCATAATTTGTCAATACTGTGCAGCAAAATATATTATCACTCACATCCCAAAATAATCAGCCAATATTTTACTTCTTCTCTCTCTTTCTTTTTGCCCTTTAAAAATGGCAATACTGTTTTGGCAGTTCAGCAGCTAAAAATAAAGTGCTATAATTACGTAGTCTTGGAATGCCTCCACTTTACAAATGTGATGCACAATCTTGTATACAACCACACTGTTGTCCCCCCACCCACAACCAAAAGCTTTAGACTTTTCACATTCTCAAGAATACACACACATAAAGTGCTACTGTTTAAACATCTCCCCCCAAAAAACAATTTCACAACATGTATCTGGTTCATACCAGGCACTGTAATTCACAAAAGTCAAAGATTGTCACTTTGTGCAAAACGACACAGAAGAAGTCACTTAGACATCACTGGGGGATCTTGAACGAAAGGACACTTTTGATTGAAAGCAGCCACAAAACAGAACCCACATAGACCTCTGAATTTCTTGGTTTCTGTAGGCATAAATGATAGGATTGATCATGGAATTGTAGGTAGCAGGTAGAAGTGTGGCATAAGTGTACACAGCAGGGTAGCGGGAATCTCCAACTACGCAGTAGATAGCAAAAGGTAACCAACTGGCTCCAAAAGTCCCAAGGATTATAGCAAGTGTTGAGACTCCCTTTTTGGTTGCAACATAGTGAGATGCAGTCAGAAAATGTTGCTGGAGTGCTATCTGGTGTGCATGCCTGCAAACTATTTTGCAGATTTTAATGTACAGGTGCAGCATGAGAATAAAGATGACAAAGAAGGAGGCAGACAGCAAGGTCACATTACTTTTGGTCAAGGGTCTCACAATACTGCACGATGAATAATCTTCTAGGCAATTCCAGCCCAAGACAGGTAGAAGTCCTAAGCAGAGTGAAACCCCCCATGTGATGATCAGCATCATATGAATACAGAGAGCAGTCTTCTCAGAGTAGTAAGTCAGTGCGTTGTACAGGGAAAGGTAGCGATCAACTGTGATGGCTAATAAGCTACTCACAGAGGCAGTAAAAGAGGCAACTAGGAAGCCAACTGTAATAAGGCTGATGGTTTCTGACTGGATCACATACTGGAAAACAAAATTGAGGATCAGGCCAACTCCAGCCAGTAGGTCTGCTGTGGCCAAGCTCCCAATCAGCACAAACATTGGGGTTCTTAGGTTGGGAGTGTAGAATATAATGGCCACAACGATCGCATTTTCACAGGCAATGATGGTCCCAGAAATGCAGAGCATAATATCCCAAGGGTTGATGGTAAAGATGGGGAGCTTGGAGGAGAGCTCCAGAGAAGAATTCTGGTTGCTGGCTTGGATCCAGGGCACAGGGCTCCTGGTTTCATTCAAGGCAATGCTTTCATTCATCTCTGCCGCAGCTAGGTATGCCACCTGCAAGGAGAAGGAGGAAGAAAGGAAGGAAGAAAAGGGGTGTTAAAATAATGCCTTTGCTAAAACAAAAATAACAAGAGAGAAGGAAACACAGAATAATAGCTAAGTTAAAAGGACAAAATAATAGAAGGCAGAAATCTAACACGAAAGTGAAGGAAACATGTCTAGTCTAAGCCTAAGGCACAAGGAAGTGGGGATCAGCATCCACAGGCGGGAAAGAAGAAACACAAACCCATAGAGCCTGGTCAATAGCTGGTGCGCTCAGAGAGCCGCGTTTGCAAAAGCCGTCGGGCGCTCTCCGTGGTGCTGAAACTAAAGTTTTCCCTCCCTCTTTGGGAGCGGATCCCAAGGCAGGAGAGCCTCGTTCGCGCAAGCAGGCGACTGGCTCAACCGCATCTCGCCATCGCAGCCTATTAAGATCCCACTGGTTTGGCTTTAGCTACGCGCTGCGCTCTCTCTTTGTCCTGCGATTCTCCCGCCACACACACACACAACCCCCCCCCCGCAGCACCCGCTCTTACTCTGCTTCAGGGCTGAGAGATGCTTCTCATGGATGCTGCTTCTGCCGCTGCTCGCCGCCGTCTGCCCCGTCGCGTGGCTGGAGCCGCGTCCCTTCTTTGCCTTTGGCGGGCAGGAGCCGAGGAGGCGGGAGCAGGCGGCTGCCACCCTGCGCGTCTCCGTCCCGAGTGTGAGCCAGAAAGAGCGGGAGCGCTCTCAGGCGGCTGCGAGTCTGACGTAGAAATGACAGAGGCGAGGGCAGGGCCACCAGCCGCCCAAGCGCGCACATGGAGCGCTGGCCCCGGGCGAGCCCCCGCCCGCCGAGGGAGGGAGGGGGGAAAGCGCGCGCAATTAAACTCGAGGGATGAAAGAGCAAGGGGGCTGCGGGGAGGAGGAAGGCACCGCCGAGCAGAGACGCTGAGCGTCTGGGGAGGGCGGAGAAGCGTCCCCGAAAGCAGCGGGGCGGGGGGCGCAGGCGAGCAGATACTCCAGTCGGGAGCGGGAAGGAAGGAAGGGGAAGAGCAGCGCCGAGGGGCACGTGGACTGGGCAGGAGAGGGGGAGAGGAAGGCGGGAAACGTTGCTGTGGGGGGAGGGCAGGGGGCCAGCAGGGCTGAGGGGGAAGAGGGGAGAAAAGGGGCTCGTGGGTGGCGAGCGCCCTCCCGCCCTGCTGCCTCAACCCCGAAAGAGGCCGCCCGCTCGGGTTCCTGACCAGGCAACGCGGTCGTTGAGATTCCCCCGCAAGGCAAGGCGCTTCCCACGCCAGTGCGGTCGTGGGGGAGCTGCCGCTCACCTTGGCCCCCTGGAGTGTGAGACACATGTTTGCAAGCACGTGCTGTTGCATCCACACTTTTACATGGAAGGGGTTGCACTCCCTCTGAAGGAACAAGTTAGCAAGTCTAGGAGTGCGACTGGATTTGCTCTGTCGCAGTTGTCCCAAGAAGACTCCTCAGCTAGGGGTGCTTAACCCCCACTTCGGCTGGTCACTGGTTGCCCTTGGGTTGTTGTTTTTTTGGACCCCTGATAACCTGTCCTCAATGCTCTAGTGCCTTTCCATTTGGACGACTGCAATGTGCTTAACATGGGGCTACCCTTAGAAGTCAGTATGGAAGCTAACATAAAAATATATCATGGAATTGTGTGAAATACTCAGTCTGAGCCTCAGTTTCCCCATCAGCAAAGTGGAAACAATTGTGACTTTTCTCAGACTGCTATGGGAGGGATGGCAAAAGAGTTCACCAAGTACTTTGCAAAGTGAATGCACTACATTAAATTTTAAGGAGAAATAGTAGTAGTAGCAGTTAGCAGTTCTTATAGGACTCAGTGGGATATACTAAGCAAGTGCTACCATGCAGCCCAATGCTGTGCACAGGGAAAGGCTTCACCAATTTCTGTGGACCTACCCTCAAATAACTGCATAAAGTCTCAGTCTGAATAACTTAGGCTGTGTACACAATATGACATCTGAAGCATGTTGTTTCCCTCAAGGAATTCTGATCACTGTTGTTTTAAAGGGTTGTTGGGAATTGTAACTCTGTGAGGAGTAAACTACAGTGCCAGTGGCACAGCTAGCTACTTGGGATGCAAGCCCCATGCTTCCATTTTGGGCAGTGCGGAGCCTGCAGACGCCTGAGCCACTGCGTCACTCTCAGGAGAGAAGCGAGGCTCGGGCACGGTAAGTGCGCCCTGACCCCGCGGTGTGGCACCCAGCAGTCCCCCCCCCCCCAGCTATGCCTCTGTGCAGTGCCCAGAATTTTTTGAGGAAAAGAATGTGCTTCAGTTGTGCTGTGTGTATGCAGCCTTAGCGACTAAAGATCAGAATTGTCAGAGCTGCCTCTAGGTCCCAGCTCACAGAGGACCAACGCTAGGCTGTAGTAATGTACAAAAGTCTTTATTGAAGTTCAGTTTCCATTTCAAAGCCACAGCGTGCAGCCCTACGTCTTAAACCCTAGATCGGCGAAGTCCCGTCTGAGTCTCCTCCCCTATGACACCAGTTTAAGATCCTAGCCCTGCTCCACCTTTTACGCTGCTCTCTCCTCCTCTGGGTCCTCCTGCCCGCTGGGGCATTGCCCTTTCTGGACTCTTCCGACGCTGAGTCGCTTAGCTCCTCCCCCCCCTCCGGCGGGCTTTAGGACCCGGTTCCCAATCCTCATTCTCTGCTGTCCTGCGCTCCTGTACATTTGAACTTGCCTCTCGCGCCAACCCAGTGACCTTTCTCCTAACCGTTACACTACTTCGGTCACTGCTTCCCTCTTCCGGGACACTAGCCGGATCTGACCTCTCCTCCGTTGTCCGACTTTCTGATGGAGGCGTGGTCAGCCCTGCCTTATCTTCTCTCCCTGGTGGGGAATGCACTGGCCCCGATCCTTGGGACTCTTCCCCCCCACTCTGCTCTGGTGGGGAAGCTGGTCCTGATTTCCAGCTACTGCTCTGGGAGTCCCTGCTGCCCCCTTGCTCCTGGGGCATTCCCCTTGGGAACCCCCTACCCCGGGCCACTGGCGCCCCCTTCTGTGAATCTTCCGATTCGCTGGAGAGGCTCATGGAATCCCTCGGTCCACTGTCCTCTTCTCCTACGCTCCCCTCGGATTCTTCCCCTTCGCTCTCCATCTCCTCTCTTCCCTGTGCCTCTGCTCCTGAGCCCCTGACAAGAATGCTCTAATGCAACCTTCTTAAAAACTGCATTGAGAACAAAGAAGACTGAGGAGAAGATAAGGTATTAGAAAACAGGTTGAGAAAGTTGCCTTAAATCAGAACTGGAAGGAGAAGATGTAGCACAGTAAAGGTTCTTTTCCCACCACCACTGCCCATCTATTTCACTGAACAAAAACAAAACTATAGTCTATGTCAAGACAAAGAGGAAAATTAGCATCTGCTAATGATATACACTAAAGGAAGTTTCCTTATAATGTACTAAATCAGATCACTGGTCAATCTAGCTCACTCTTGTCTGCACTGACTGACAGCAACTCTCCACTGTTTCAGGTAGGGTTCTCTCGAAGTCCTACCTGGAGATGTTGAAAATTAAACCTGCACCTTTCTGCATGCAAAGCATTTGCTACAGCACTACGCCATGATCCTTCCCATACTACCGGAATAATATTTGAAGCTTTGGACCATGTGGGGAAAATCCATACTGCAGCTCAACCCCAGGCTGGCATTGCCTTTTAGGAAACTGGACTAATGCTAATTGAAGGAGGAGCCTATGTATGGCCCTAGAGCTTCTCATATTGCCTTGTTGAGGTAGGAAGGAATGGCACTTCAGCGACTGCCAGGCCATCAGTACAAAGTGAGAACCCAGCCTAAGGAGAGAGAAAAGACACCTGCAAAGTGGTAAGGAAAGCCACTTTCTCTATTTCTTCTTTAGGTTTGTTTGTTTTTTATACATGTAGGTGGAACATTTTGCTGCTGTCAGCCTGAGTTTGATTCATAAGTATCTCAGTGTTCCCTGAATTTAATTTACTTTTTTTACCACAGCCTGAGTCCTGTAAACACCAGTTTAGAAGATATACTAGCAGTTCGGCAACAGAACACATGATACTTCTCTAGATTAATACATGTTTATCACAACGTAGGAAGTAGTTTGGGACGCGGGTGGCACTGTGGCCTAGGACTTGCCGATCAGAAGGTCGGCGGTTCGAATCCCCGCAACGGGGTGAGCCCCCATTGCTTGGTCCCTGCTCCTGCCAACCTAGCAGTTCGAAAGCACATCAAGTGCAAGCCTTGCAAGTTGCTGCAAAAGAAGGCTGGTGAACAACATCACGAGTGTTTCGAGAAACAAATTGAAACTCTCAAATTTGGTACTTTTACTATTGCCAGGCACTGTGGGTTAAACCACAGAGCCTAGGACTTGCTGATCAGAAGGTTGGCGGTTCCAATCCCCGCGATGGGGTGAGCTCCAGTTGTTCAGTCCCTGCTCCTGCCAACCTAGCAGTTCAAAAGCACATCAAGTGCAAGTAGATAAATAGGAACCACTCCGGCAGGAAGGTAAATGGCATTTCCGTGCGCTGCTCTGGTTCGCCAGAAGTGGCTTAGTCATGCTGGCCACAAGACCCGGAAGCTCCCTCGGCCAATAAAGCGAGATGAGCACTGCAACCCCAGAGTTAGTCATGCCTGGACCTAATGGACAGGGGTCCTTTACCTTTAGGAAGTAGTTATTCAAGCAAAATAATTTTTTCATACTATTTTAATAATCTGTACACACTCATCAGACAACACAAGAATCAATTTTATGTTGCAGTGGGTGTTGATTGCTACAACAGGTTTCTTAAATAGGCCATAATGGCCAGTCATGGCTAGTACTATTGGTAGTATCTCATTCACCCAGGGTGAGACTCACAGAAAAACAAATTTCCCTGTAGCCCGTGAAGTGGGATAGAACTGTAGGTTTTTGCAGAAGACTAAAAAGAAGGAGCCTTTATGGGGGCTCTAATGCTCTTTTCTCTGAGGGAAACTTGCACTCTTTATAGTTTCACACAGGTATTGCTGTATGCTTGATTAATCCCACACACACACTGTACATTTGTAAAGATATAGAACATCATAAGACACACACAAGTGCTTTCTCCTCACAAAGAAACTGACCCCGTAGAAGGCCTTTGGGATTCCCTATTACTGAGAAGAGTGAGGAACTATACAGTAAAACATCTATTAAATCTTTGGAAACCCTTGATACAAGAGTCATAGGCTGCAGTCCTATACACATTTACCTAGCAGTAAACCCCATAGAACTCAATGGGACTTAGTCCTGGTGTACAGAATTGTACTGTTAGGGAATGCTTTCATTACCCGTTTCATTGTAAAAGAAAAGGGGCAATAAATCCTTCAGGTTTGGCAAATATATATTTATTGGGCTCAGTGTATTTCAAATATCTTCTTCAGATGCATGATCAGTTTGAGACAGTTTTTTGGGGGAAATATGCACAGAGGCTGAAGTCTCAAGTTCATCCTAAGCATGCTCCTGAAAAAAAATATTCAAAGCACACTGCACCGGGGGGGGGGGCTTCCTCTCTTCCTGTCTTCAAGTTTGGTGTCCTCCTGATATTCTTTATTTGAAAACACAGTTTCTTCAACATCATTCACTATGCTGTACTCAGATAGTATGACGTTCAAAACTAACTGGAATAATGCAGCTGCTGCTACTACATGTGATCAAGGTTAAAAACCACACGTAGCTACGAAATCAATGCCTTAAAGACACATTCCAGCTTTGATTATCTCCCGTTTGGAAGAGGATAATTAGATAACAGCAATTAAAGTGAAAATCTTTGCACTTCTTGATGATTCCCCATGAGAAACATATGAAACAACCTTCATTCTTCAAAGGCAGAAGAGATCCAACTCCAGCTGTCATTAGTAATATTACATTATTAACATCTTCACAACGTTTGGTATGAATCTAATGGTTGTGACTGAAATAACTGATGGATGCTATACGTTATATGCCATAAAGAAATAGTCCACAATCAACTGACATTGTTATCTTTTATCCCCCTTTATATCTTATTCAGCTAACTATTCCTTGCTAGTGGAAGCTGGCACAAGGACTTCCACTAAGACATCAAGGCTTTCCACACCTCTCCTCTCCCCATGCACCCCCTGAAATTGGCTTGGGAGTGTGTATGCATGTTGAGGATCATTCTGTCCTGCAAGCTGAAAAGCTTGCACAGATGGAATGACTGCCACAGCACAATATTGAATTCCTACCTCCGTTTTGGAATGAATACCCAATACAAATTATTCATGCCTCTTATCAAGGTGTGTGTACAAGAGAACTCCAGAGGATATATTCCTGAAAAATAATTAGGGTCTCCTGCAAATACCATCTTATCAGGAGGTAAGAAATGCACAATGTAGGAATTGGGCCTGTAGTGCTGTGGCACCTACCATTCGGAATTCCCTGCTGTTGTATATTAGACTGCTGCTCTCTTTTGTCTTTTTGGCACCTACGAAATACTTTTCTCTCCCCCCCCCCCCCGCAACAAGCCTTTTAAATATGTTTTTACTGTTTTATCACTTTTTTTGTTGCCCTGGGCTCCTTTGGAAGGAAGGGTGGGATAGAAATTTAATAGGTAGGTAGGTAGGTAGCTGATAGGTAGGTAGATGATAGATAGATAGATAGATAGATAGATAGATAGATAGATAGATAGATATTTCATGCTGACGTTTCCGTAGCTGAGTGCAACGTTTGAAATCTGGGCAAAATTATACGTTATGACATGAGGATGCCTCCAAAAATTGCACCCTTGTGCTGGATTATCCCTTTACCCTATATTAACAAGTAGCAAGACATTTACCTGGGTTGTGATGTCAACTTTTGCATTTCTCCATTCTTTTCAGCTGCAGTCAGTGTTGTGCTGTGAGTGGTAGCACATTCAATACTGTGATGTCACATGAGTAAGGGTTGCTTTGCATTAAGAAAGAAATCAACTGGAGGTTTCTGTTTCCATTGACAGCCTTGTATGACCTGTAACATGTAGTTCCTTCCTGAGTCGCCTCCATTTAAAACTGTTACTCCTTGTTCCTTCCTCTGTTAACAGAAAACAAATTAGCGTCATCCTTATAATAGCATCTTACAGGTGTTAGAATGTACCTCCTTGTCCCTATAAAAGACACAGCTCTTTTTCAGGCTTTCAAAACACTTCTTGTATTAAAGACTTTTCAGTCTGTCACACTTCCCTGAATCTTTTCCAGATTTTCTATGGCTTTTCTTTAAAAGGTGCAGTAACCAAGAAAGCTAAGAGTAGGTCAGTCAGGACTCCAGCATTTGCATCCTGAAGTTTGAATATCATGTTCTAATGTATCATGAAATGGTTTTTGGGTTGGGGGTGGGGGTGGGGGTCACCACCTCTCTTCCTTTCATCTCTGTTTCATTTGCATCTTAAATATACACAGGATTTAATTTGCCTAGTCAAATATATCAGCTGAACAAATCTGAAAGACTTGTGCTGCTATCTTAGATATCTCTATTCAGAATAAGCCCCATTGAGTTCAACAGGATCTCCTGCAAGGTAAGTGTTTGTAGATTTGCAGCCTATATTGAGAGTACCATATGCCCCAGAGGTGCACTTAGCCTATTCTAGAACTTGGGACTCTTGCTGTTGCAGCATCTACTGTCTGTAATCAATTACAAGCCAAAATCAATCTGAAGAAGTGTGCATGCACACGAAAGCTCATACCAAGAACTAACTTAGTTGGTCTTTAAGGTGCTACTGGAAGGAATTTTTTTTGTTTTGACTATGGCAGACCAACACGGCTACCTATCTGTAAGCCAAAATCAAGTATGATGATGCTTAGTTGCCTACTAAAGAAGCTTTTGTTTAGGAAGGCTTTCCCTAAGTGTAACACAGTCATTTATAGAAGATCAGTTTTATCTTTGATGAAGTGCTTTTGTTTGTATGGATGGTTTTATTGTTTTAGAATTTATCAGGTTGATTGTATTGTTCTTAGACCTTGTGTTTCTTTTTTCTTTCTTTTTTGTGTTTCTGAGTTTTATTCTGTGTTTACTCTGTACACTGTTTCAGAGGCTTAATGCCAAGAAGTGGTCTATGGATTTTTAAAATAAATTATAAATAATAATCTTTTAAATCTCTGTCATATTTTCTATCGTAAAAAGTACTAGGAATTCTTTGAGCTTTGATTAATGACCTACTTCCATAATGCTAACAGGCCTAGAAGCCAGTCTAACAATACTCCTGATAAATCATCAAATAGAGTTTATCATTGTAGTTAAAAGGGTTTACACATGCACTCTTTGCAATTTTCGGAGCACAGTTAACAAACATTACAGCAGTGACAGAGAAAATAGTGCTTTCAGGGATGAATAAATATTTTTTCCAGACCTCTTTATATATTTATATATTCATATACTGCCTTTCATTCTAAAAAATGAGACCTTGAAAATGGCTAATACCCCCATTGAAACGACTAATTAAGAAGAAAGTTAGTATAGAAGCAATATATAATTGCATAATAATTATGCCATCATATCACTTTTTTGAAGCCTATTTTCTGCCATTGTCTCTGCTGCTCTTTTGGTAACAATGCTCTTTTTTTGTATTTAAATGACTGCATCCTGTTCTTTCTGCTTTAATTACATGAGCTATCCCAGTCAACGAGCTAGAGCTGGCTACATTGGAGTGTCACTGAGGTCAAGCAAAGTCCATGGAAGATGAGGAGAATGCTTCTTCCATCTGTCAAATAGATTATCCTAACCAATTAGGAATTATGAGAGGTTGTCACAATTAGGGATTAATTGATGATGTCAGAATGGAATGATGTCACAATGTAGCCAATCAGATTTAATGTGCTGATGCGATTGAAGACAAAGCAAATTCAGGAAGCATCACTCTCATTTTCAATGCAAAGCCTGAGGAATTACCAGGGTCCAAGTGTCACTCATCTAATTCTCATTGTAGCTATAAAATTCTCCCCCAAAGCCTTCCCGCCTTCAAATATCTGTGCTCCGTGTAGAGATATGGCAGTAGGGTAAGAGTGGCACATGACCCTGAGGGTGGAGGGTTATAATCCTGCTTCCTACTAATTATATCAAACTCCTTCACAAGTATAATGCATAAAGGGGACTAGATTCTGCAGATTTTCCATTATGCTTGGCTTCATAAACTTTTATGTTTCTGTAGGCTATATACACACAGTAAAATTGATTTGATAAAGCTTTTAAAAATAAAATAAAACAAAAGTGTGTGCCGAGATTCCAAAATAATTACATTTCTGCATGCCTAAAGCTCTTGAAGAAGTAACTGAGAACTGTAGTGAAACCTTTTCATAATTTAACTTTCCCATAGAAGCTTAGAATAAATTCTCAAGGGGAGGACATTTCATACCTGGGGTGCCACTCACCTGAGAAGGCCCTCTCATCAGTAGCCACTCCCTGCAGCTTCCATACATCTGCACCTAATGGCTATTGCACTATAACATTTGCCATGGCTGCAGTGGAGTGTTTATTAAAGTAAACAGGTAAAGTGTGAAAGGCACATAAATGACATATGGATTTGCAGCCAATCAACACTCTAGTGCACCCCTCTCTGTGTTAGGAATGCACACCATCCCTTCACACTTAGTTGTGTAACAGCAGTGTGTCTGCAGCAAAACAGCCACTATATAAAGCATGAAACAGCTTTTTGAGGTTGCCTTTTTTGAAGCCAATGTGAGCAATAAGACGGGTGCTTTCCCTCAATATTCTATTCTCATTTTTGGGCAGATCCTGTGTGTATGTGTGTGTATCTCTGCATAGAGTTACATCCACACAGTTGGTACATTTTGCTGGTGCACTTCAGGGTATTTTGAACGCTGATGTTTTATCTAGATACCATGGTCAAACTGTGTCTAAGGTTGAGCATCACCAAAAACACACCAAATGTCTTTCATCTCTATAATGCAAAGGCACCTTAGGAATGATGTTTACACTTTAATGCAAGTAAACTGAAACATGGACCTTACATTTTATGTCTCAGAACGAGAGCCATTTCATTAAATGAGTTGTTGGGAGTGAATTCTAGAAACAATTTGCCCAGCAAAGGTAAGCTTATTGTCCTCATGCTGTTCAGCAGCGAAATGTACCGTTCCTTTACAAGGCCACACAAAGACAAGGCCACTGAACTGCGAACTGAATCAAGCAGGGTGTCCATGACAACACATTCAGCAGATACGCTTAAAGCACAGGCCAAGGTTCACATCACATGCGTACCAGCACGTTGTAATTAAATTTGACTGTGCACAGAAGACTGCGGAGAACTACACGCAAGTTTCCAAATATTATGTCTGAGCTCAGAATTTTTCCCTTGCTCCAGATCTTGAGGTTAGTAGAGACTGCCAGTACTTAACTCCGCAACACAAATCATTAGCATGAACTTGCTACAAGACAAAACAGAGCAGAAGCTTTTTGCTTCACTGTCAAGAGCTACATGATTGCAGCTGTTGGGGCTGAACTGGAATGCAATTCTGGTCAGATTTATTAGTAATCCTGTCTTCTTGCCCACATCCATTCCTTTCTTAAAGCTCAGTAGTGAGTTTGACTCACTCGCTGCTGCTGCTGAGTCATCTTGCAGCTACCTGCTTTCTAGTAGCCACTGCATGAAGATTCTTTTATGCTTCTGCTCTCCCACGGCGGTAATATTGCAAGAAGGGCAATGTAGGCTAAGTAGGATGGGGGTGTGGATAGTATATGAGCAATCCTGCCTAAAAGTGGAAGGGTGAGGGCTTCATTCCTTTTTAAATTATATCGTAAATGAGTACGAAACAGCCATTTAAACAGCAACCAAAATCAAAACCAACTTGAGATTACAAGTAGATAAACAGTAAAGGACCCCTGGATGATTAAGCCCAGTCAAAGGCAACTATGGGGTGCGGTGCTCATCTCGTTTTCATGCCGAAGGAGCTGGCGTTTGTCCAAAGACAGCTTTTTGGGTCAACATGACTAAACCGCTTCTGGCACAACAGGACACTGTGACAAATGTTGGAGCGCACAGAAACACCTTTTACCTTCCCGCTGCAGCGGTACCTATTTATCTACTTGCACTGGTATGCTTTGGAACTGCTAGGTTGGCAGATGCTGGAACAGGGAACAGAAGTTCACCCCACCGTGCAAATTTGAACCGCTGATCGGCAAGCCCAAGAGGCTCAGTGGTTCAGACTATGGTAACCAGATCCATTCCACATCTACAATTGCCTTTCCATCTCCACCTCACCCCTATTCACGGATGGAAAGTAGGAGACACAGTAAATGAATGATGGGCCACAACACCGTTAATTTACATGCTTGCTCAGAAACATTATAAACTATTCACAACCATCCTCTTCTAATTTGTTACTAAGGTGACAACAGAAAACTATAACTGCTGGCTGCTGCTCACCTAGTACAGGTGTTCCCATTCCAGTCTGGCTTCAGGCTTGGCCATGGCACTGAAACTGCCTTGGTTGCCCTTGTTGATGACATTTTATCAGGAGAGAGATGAGTGTGCAACCCTGCTCGTTCTCTTTGATCTCTGCTTATACTGTTCAGGCTACATTATTAGATTCACACACATGGGATCAGGAGGGGTGACTGGCTGAAACTTCCAATTAGGTGCCTGGGAGTTTGGCTATCAGTCTTCCGACTCCAAAATAAATAAGCAGCAAGTCAGTAGAACTCCCATAAGGTCCTTGAACTAGCTGACGACTAAGTGGATGGTGGCAAGAAGAGAACAATGCCTGCAGTAGGCCAATTGCTATTGGGCTTTGTTTGGTTTGCACTGGTAAGGGGCCTGACCATTTGTGACAGGGAATTGCAAATTTTTAGAACTTGTGCTGTTTGATGGTAATAGGGATGAGGCTGCAGCAGAGGTTTGCTCTAGTTGTCACTGCCTTTTCCAAAGCCAGGAGTCATTGCTTCTCTTGGAACTTGATGGTGCATGAGATCAAATGAAGTCTTCTACCTTCCCCATTCTACATTTTATAACAGCAGCCATGCCCCCCCCCCAGTCACAGCCTCCACCAGACTAAGTGAATGCACAGGCATTATCCATGATAGCTAATGAAACCTCCAAGTTTTTATACGGTATACCTCTAAATACCAGTAGCTGTGGAGGAAGTGGGAGTTTTGTTGCTTTCTAGTTTTGCAGTGGCATTTGGCTGACAGAAATTGGATGCTGACCCAGATGGGCCATTGGTGTGATCCAGCATAGCTCTTATGTCTTTTTATAGCCCTTCACCAGCCCTTACTCCAGTAGGTCAGCTTATCACCACCTGGCAGATTCTCATAATACTTTTGTAGGTCAGTTAGCCACAGACCTGGAAAGCAGCCAGAAGTGATACTTCTGGAAGAGAAACAAGGCAAACAAGAGATGTGCGCATCCAAGATGCTTGAAGAAGAAGCATTAATATTCAGATTGCTGCATAGCAATGGTGAGAACTCTCCAGTATGGCCAATGGTCAAACATGGTGAGAGTTATGGTCCAGCAACATCTTGAGGGTCAATGTTTTCCACCCCTCCTTTACAGAACCTCGGTTCTGTGCATCATGTATTAATTGCCTAACATGGGGCAGTCCTTAGGTAATTTACAATATATAATTGTTAAAAACATTATGGAGGCAGCAAAGGGGAAAATTCAAATTTGTGTGACAGAGAGGTACTGAGACAAGAGTTATGTACAACTGAGCAGCTGGCTTATTCATTAAAAGCAATTTTGACATTCTGGCTGTGCCCTTGCTAATTTAATTTGTTTAGACAACTAAGTGAAAAATAATTAGGTTTGGCAGTGTCAGAAAAGTTCTCACATAGTGCTTAATAGGCTGATCTTACACATTTTTGGGGGTGTCATTATAATAAGTAGGGGAGAAGGATGCTGTAACTCAGGAGCAGTTAACCCATGTCCTTCCAGCTATTGTTAGACTCTGTTGCCCGTCATCATTAGCTAGCATGACCAAAAACCAGGGATGGTGTTACAAGGAGAAACAGAGGTTAGTTACCCTTACTTTAAAAGGTCAAATGAAGGAAAAACAAGCATAACTCGTCAGCAGGACAATTACAGCATACAAATCTCCATCCTAAAAACTCACTGCCAAAAATATTAAAGGTAAAGGTAAAGTGACCCTTGACCATTAGGTCCAGTTGTGACTGACTCTGGGGTTGTGGCGCTCATCTCGCTTTATTGGCCGAGGGAGCCGGTGTACAGCTTCCGGGTCATACTAGACAATGACAAATGCTATGATTTGCATCTCCATTTGCTGTATATTTATAGACTATCAATTATTATTATTATTATTATTATTATTATTATTATTATTGGTGCATATCTAAGTGTACACCTACAGTGTAGTGTGTAAAAGCGACAAAATAAAGCCAGTCATTGACTGCAGTTTCCTGTCACTGACAAACTTTAGTTGACTGCCATGTCATGTGTGGAATGGCTCAGAATCATTCACTCTAAATAAGCCTTTCCCAACCTCGTGCCCTTTAGACATTTTGGGCTACAACTCTCATCAGACTTGACCATTGTCCATGCTGCTGGGACTGCTGGGAGTTGAAACAAGAAACATCTGGAGGACACCATAATAAGAGCATTGGTGAATCAGGCCAAAGGCCCACCTAGGTCAGGATCCTATTCTCACGGTGGCTAGCCAACCTGTGGGAAGCCTATGGAAGCTAAAATGCCTCTGGGAAGCCTGAAACAGGACTTGAGTGCAACAGCAGTGTTCCCACTTCTGATTCCAAGCAGCTGGTAGAGGGATTTTGCATTTAACAGTAGAGGCAGAACATAGGCATCGTGGCTGGTACTCATTTATAGCTTTATCCTCCATGAATTTGTCTAATATTCTTTTAAATTAATCCAAGTCAACTCTTTCTTTGTTAAAGTTGCAAGCAAACAAACTTCATCTCTTGTCACCGCCATTTGCTTCATTTACTCAGGTTCCCTTCCTGAGAAAGTTCAGTCATCTCTCCTTGGTCTTCATAATTCATTTAGCTTCTCTGCAATCTCCTTTTCCTTTCCTCTCTTGTCATCCAAAGGTCCAACCAGTTCTTTAATTGGTATCCTGCTACTTACATATACAGTATTTGAAGAGTTTGTTGTTGTTGGGTCTTGATGTTTTCAGCAATGTGCTGCTCAAATTCTCTACCCCCACCTTTAATTATCTGCCTGCATTGGTTTTGTTCTTTTTTGTTCTCTCCATTTGGAGAGCTGCTCTAAATAGCGCACATTCTGTTTTGTCTGCTTTCCATTTTGAAGAGTGAATATGCTTGAATGAAAAATGAAGTAGAAAAATATTATGGTTTAGGTCCCAAAGAAGCTTGTGCATGCATGGGATGATGGCACCAGGTTTCCTACTCCTCATGCCACTCCAGAGATCTCCTGACCTTCCACATGCACAAAGGACTGATTGGACCCCAACCTATACCCCATAGGGAAGAAACATGCCCTGAGCCTATTGAAATGGTATTCTGAGCACAATTGCTCTAGCAATGCCTTTGATTTCTTAAGCTGTGCCACCTTCCAACAATCATTCTTTGTGCTTTCCAAAGGGTTATAGGACACAACAGCTTCAGAAGTGAATACCTAGTGGCTCTTGACAAGTATGGTACTGTGCAGACCTTTAAAATAAGAATTAGAGATTGAATCACCAGTGGAAATTTCAGGGAGATCTGTCAAATTGTGGCTAAGCCATCAGCCTCATAGTGAAAAACCCCCAGGGAGACAAAGAAAGGGAAACACATAAAGAAATGACTAATGTATAAGCCTTTCCAGAATATAGCGCCAATTTACAGAAACCAGAGCAAATGTGTTTTACTCAGAAATTAATTAATTATTATAGTGTGGTTATAGTCAATACAGCAGGCAAACGGAGCTCTTTTCATTTCTTGCTAGTGATTCATAAACTCCTGAAAAAGTGACTTCCTTGGCCTGGTTAGTCTTTGACCTTCTTGAATTGAGATGGCCCGATATATTAGGCAGCCCAAGAGGGTTGGGCAGGCCCAGCATCATCTTGGTGAAGCAAATGCTGGGACCCACCAGGGCTGATGCCCTCAGCCCTTTAAAAAAAAGCTTGTATTTGACACTTATACCAGTCAAAGAGGTACAAATCTTAAGAGTTCTCTGGAGAGAGGGATTGATGGTAAAACCACTCTGAGAACTGTAACTCTGTGATTATGACGCTTGAAGGGTTTACAATCTCTGAAGGGTTTACAAGAAATTAAAAATATCAGTAAAAACAGTTAAAAACAAGTAGTCAAAACTTTGAAAAAAAATTCAAATAAGCAGCAAACTGAAAATAAATTAAAACACATCAACAGCTACATTTTTTGATAGATTTGCATACACAAAATTGTTTTAAGCAGGCAACGAAAAGAGTACAGTGAAGACAGCTGCCTGATGTCAATAGATTGGAGTCTTCCAACAAACAGAATCAAGGATATGGGATGCTGGAGATCAGAGGCGTACAGAAGGTACATCCACAAGAACCCTCATTAATTATGCCTTGTCACTTCTCTTATTTCAGGTTACCCTGTGACTAACATTTGGATGGTGGGACACAGTATTGCCCACTGGGCCTGGGTGCACCCCATCAATATCAGCGTGGGTAGCTGCCTGAAAATGTCATAATTTCTTGGGTCACAAGACCCGGCATAAGGTGTGAGGAGTTTTTGCCAACTGTGATGGCCAAAGCTGTCTTGCATGGGCCTCCTGATGCTTCACTGGGCAACAATTTTTTACTTTTTGAATGTTGTCTAGATTTCTACAAATGATTTAAAGTATTTTTGCACTGCTGAATCAGGAAATGGCATCCGTTTCTCTCCATCAGGTCAGGTTTTTGTGCTAAGTTGATTTGAAAAAAATCAGATCTTGTGACAAAATCAATTACATTTTTGTGGCATTATCAGCTGATTTTTGTCAACATATATCATCCTAAATATGTTTTTAAGAGAAAAAAATGTTTTTCCAACAACATATATTGATTACCTGATGTTGTTGTTGTTGTTGTTTAGTCGTTTAGTCGTGTCCGACTCTTTGTGACCCCATGGACCAGAGAACGCCAGGCACTCCTGTCCTCCACTGCCCCCCGCAGCTTGGTCAGACTCATGCTGGTAACCTCGAAAACACTATCCAACCATCTCGTCCTCTGTCGCCCCCTTCTCCTTGTGCCCTCCATCTTTCCCAACATCAGGGTCTTCTCCAGAGAGTCTTCTCTTCTCATGAGGTGGCCAAAGTACTGGAGCCTCAGCTTCACAATCTGTCCTTCCAGTGAGCACTCAGGGCTGATTTTCTTCAGAATGGAGAGGTTTGATCTTCTTGCAGTCCATGGGACTCTCAAGAGTCTCCTCCAGCACCATAATTCAAAAGCATCAATTCTTCGGCGATCAGCCTTCTTTATGGTCCAGCTCTCACTTCCATAAATCACTACTGGGAAAACCATAGCTTTAACTATACGGACCTTTGTTGGCAAGGTGATGTCTCTACTTCTCAAGATGCTGTCTAGGCCTGTCATTGCCCTTCTCCCAAGAAGCAGGCGTCTTTTAATTTCGTGGCTGCTGTCACCATCTGCAGTGATCATGGAGCCCAAGAAAGTAAAATCTCTCACTGCCTCCATTTCTTCCCCTTCTATTTGCCAGGAGGTGATGGGACCAGTAGCCATGATCTTCGTTTTTTTGATGTTGAGCTTCAGACCATATTTTGCACTCTCCTCTTTCACCCTCAATAAAAGGTTCTTTAATTCCTCCTCACTTTCTGCCATCAAGGTTGTGTCATCTGCATATCTGAGGTTGTTGATATTTCTTCCAGCAATCTTAATTCCGGCTAGGGATTCATCCAGCCCAGCCTTTCGCATGATGAATTCTGCATATAAGTTAAATAAGCAGGGAGACAAAATGCAGCCTTGTCGTACTCCTTTCCCAATTTTGAACCAGTCAGTTGTTCCATATCCAGTTCTAACTGTAGCTTCTTGTCCCACATAGAGATTTCTCAGGAGATAGATGAGGTGATCAGGCACTCCCATTTCTTTAAGAACTTGCCATAGTTTGCCATGGTCGACACAGTCAAAGGCTTTTGCATAGTCAATGAAGCAGAAGTAAATGTCTTTCTGGAACTCTCTAGCTTTCTCCATAATCCAGCGCATGTTTGCAATTTGGTCTCTGGTTCCTCTGCCTCTTCTAAATCCAGCTTGCACTTCTGGGAGTTCTCGGTCCACATACTGCTTGAGCCTTCCTTGTAGAATTTTAAGCATAACCTTGCTAGTGTGAGAAATTAGTGCAATTGTGCGATAGTTGGAGCATTCTTTGGCACTGCCCTTCTTTGGGATTGGGATGTAGACTGATCTTCTCCAATCTTCTGGCCACTGCTGAGTTTTCCAAACTTGCTGGCATATTGAGTGTAGCACCTTAACAGCATCATCTTTTAAAATTTTAAATAGTTCAGCTGGAATACCATCACTTCCACTGGCCTTGTTATTTGCAGTGCTTTCTAAGGCCCATTTGACTTCACTCTCCAGGATGTCTGGCTCAAGGTCAGCAACCACACTACCTGGGGTATATGAGACATCCGTTTCTTTCTGGTATAATTCCTCTGTGTATTCTTGCCACCTCTTCTTGATGTCTTCTGCTTCTGTTAGGTCCTTTCCACTTTTGTCCTTTATTATGGAAATCTTTGTACGAAATGTTCCTTTCATATCTCCAATTTTCTTGAACAGATCTCTGGTTCTTCCCATTCTATTGCTTTCCTCTATTTCTTTGCATTGCTTGTTTAAGAAGGTCTTCTTGTCTCTCCTTGCTATTCTTTGGAAATCTGCATTCAATTTCCTGTATGTTTCACGATCTTCCTTGCATTTTGCTTGCCTTCTCTCCCCCGCTATTTGTAAGGCCTCATTGGACAGCCACTTTGCTTTCTTGCATTTCCTTTTCATTGGGATGGTTTTCGTTGCTGCCTCCTGTATAATGTTACGAGCCTCCATCCATAGTTCTTCAGGCACTCTGTCCACCAAATCTAAATCCTTAAACCTGTTCCTCACTTCCAGGTTATGCTTCCACTTCCTTCTATCATTACCTGATAGAAACATCAATTACTGTAAACTGTAAACATCAATTACTGTAAACTGTAAACTGAATGGTGGGCATTGATAAAGGTAAGTACACGTAAATTGCATGTTGCTTCACCATTTTTCAAACTTCAGGGCTTGAACTTCTGTTTCTTGGAACTCCTGGAATGCTCAGCAGCACGGAGGTCTCTCTTCAGCGTCCAACAGTAGTCAGCCATCATGACTGCGTCCCAAAGACCCTGATACCTGGTCTCCATCTCTTTCATGTCCTGATGGAATCTCTCCCCCTGCTCGTCACTCATTGAACCCAGGTTCTCAGGAAAGCGGTCCATATGTGAAAATAGGTAGTGCATCTTGACGCTCATGTTGCAGCCCAGGTTTCTGAAAGCAGTCAGCATGTTGTTGACAAGTTCTGCGTAGTTTCTGGCCTTATTGTTGCCAAGAAAGTTCTTCACTACCAGAACAAATGCCTTCCACGCTTCCAGTTTCATTTCGTTCATTGAGTTTCCGAACTCTGGATCTCTGATGAGCTGACAGATCTGAGGACCGTCAAAGATGCCAGCTTTCAACTTCTCCATGGTCAATCCTGGAAAAGCCTGGCACAAGTAAGTGAAGCAGTCACCATCCTTGTCCAGAGCCGTGGTGAACTCCTTGATTAAGCCGAGCTTGATGTGCAGCGGTGGGAAGAGTATTCTGTCTCTGTCCACCAGAGGGTCGTTGATGATGTTCCTTTCTTTGCAAGGCACAAATTCCTCCCGCACAGGCCAGTTCTTCTTCGTGTAATGCTGAGCACGGTCCCTACTATCCCACATGCACAGAAAACATGGGTACTTGGTGAAGCCAGACTGTTGTCCCAGCAAAAAGTTCACCATCTTCAGGTCAACACAAATAAACCACTTATGATGATCATAACCAATTTTCTCCAGCACATACTTCACCGCTTCATAGTTCTCTTTCAGTGTAGTCGAGTGAGCCAGGGGTATAGAGGCAAACTAGTCACCGTTGTGTAGCAGAACACATTTCAGTGATCGCTTGCTGCTGTCAATGAACAGTCTCCAATCTTTGGGTTCGTACTGTGGCACTCCAAGCTTGAGCAGAAGCTGCGCAACAAGTCCTTCTCTTCTGAGAAAAAAACGGAGGTACTCTTGATGCCTGTTGCGGAAGAAGCTGATGCGAGCACTGTCAGAGAAGAGGTTTTTTTCCTTCAATCTGGATGCCAACAGTTCGGCAGAGTCCTTTGACAAGCTGAGGTCGCGAACTACATCATTCAACTCCTTTTGGGAAAATGGATGTGGAGCATCATCTTCAAGAACCACTTCTTCTTCTTCATGTCCTTCAACACTGGAGGCATCTTCGTCACTAATGTCAGGAAGTTCTCCGAAGATAGGCACTTGAATTTCATCACAATGAGCTACAGGAGGACGTGCTGATTGAAGATCAGGATACTTGAGGCTGCTCCGGTTCTTTTTGTTGATCCCAGTCACATCAACAGCGCAGAAGTAGCAGTCAGTGACATGGTTTGTCGGCTCCCTCCAAACTATGGGAATTCCAAAGTTCAGACTCCTCTTGCCATTGGTCCACCCACGTAGAGTCTCGGTGCATGCCTTGCACACCATGTGTGGCACCCAAGCTTTATCCTGGTCACCAAGTTTAATACCAAAATAAGCATGGTAAGCAACTTTATGCTTTGCCGCACCAATTTATGGAAGATTTCGAGGTTTTATGACTTCAAACTGATCCCTTTTCAACATATTCACCCAGAACTATCGGCCTGAATACTTCTTGTCATTAAAATAATCATTTCCAATCAAAACAATTATTCGACATGGCATTTTACTCCCACCAACTTCTTCTAAAATGCTCCACACAAGCGTACATGTGAACAAAAACGTAAAAAAATGACATGTGGCCATAGCTCAAAAACTTGACCTGATTGAGCAAAACCAATGTGATTTTTGGATTCAGCCCATCAGATTCGTCCTAAATCAACTGAAAAAATGCAGACAATAAATTTGTTGTTGACCAGTGATTCAACTTGGAATGAATGATTTGGTCCTAAGAAAGGGCATTGAGCTGACCTGGAACATCAAAGAGGACTTTGATAATTTGGTCGCTTACACCTGGAATTGACGATAATATGGTCCCAACTCTTGGAGAGGCGTGGTTGGCGTGGTTGCCCCACCAGGCAGCAATCAACAGGGCCTAGAAAATTGCAAATTGTGCCGTGACACAGAAGGTGCAACTATTGTGGGACTAGGTGATACGGCACCCTGCCATTACATTCGACCAGGAGGCCTTGTTGCACAGTGATGGTGTTCACCTTTCCAATGATATTTGGCTGGCCAATATCGTCAAAGGTATTAGGGGTTGGTTGCAGGTGTGAGGGTGTTGGCGGCGAGCCTTTTGGCTCAGATGGCGGTTAGGCATTGGATAAGCCTTGTTATGAGAGGGGCGGTTGTTGCCTCTGGCCTGCCCCTCCACGTAAAGAGTATTCTGTTAAAGGGATCCGGGGGCATGGTTCCTGTCCAAAGCCTGGGTGTGGGCTAGGGCCATGCCACGACCCCATCAGTGACCCTCAATTGATGTGCATCATAGGGTTCCCCCTATCGGCGGTTGACCCTTACGGGACTCCTGCAGACGGGCAGGAGTCAGGATATAGTCTTGCTTCACCCACTTGCCTAAGCCAAACCACTCACATCTGTAACCAATAAAGTTGTGGCCTAATTTATCCCATGAACCTAACATATTTGTGTCTGTGTGTTTATTTCTGAGGGAACTGTGAGGTCTCGCCACAGAATAAAAAAGACTACTGTGGTCAAGCTCTCTTGGTTCAGAAATGGTTGTTGCTGTTGTACCAAGCATAGTTGGTAAAAGGCGCTTCTAGCCACTGAGGCTCCTGGAGAAGAAGCTGGATCCAGAAGCATCCTCAGACAGCACACCTGCTCTTTCATGGGATTGCAACCTGTCTAGGGCAAGCAATTGACCAATTTGTCAGACAAAGGGACCACTCACCCAAAGTGCTTTCTCTTTGTCAAGATTCAAACTCAGCTTATTCATTCCACTACCGTGTCTAAGCAGCTGTCTAAGCATAGCCTCTCCTGATCCGGATGTTATGGAGAAATAGAGCTGAGTGTCATCAGAATCCTTGCCCAAAAACTTCTCATGACTGCTTCTTACAGCAGTTTCATATAGGTATTACATAGATCAAAGCCCTGAGTCTTACAATTATTAATGATCCCATGTGTTATATTGCCACCCTTCAGAGGAGTTTACATAGGTTTCTCTCACTTCACCCAATACCACGCATACAACAAGATAGGTATTACTGAAAGATAGAGGTAATAATAGCAATTTGAACCTATATGTCTCCAGCCAAGATCCAACACAACCATGGCTCTTACACTAGATTATTTTTGCGCTAGCTAATAGCAAGCCAGTTTCATTTCTCTTGTTCTATGCCAATATCTCACATGCTGAATTGCTAAATAATAGTTCTTTTAAATATACACCGTTCTGAAGGGCCACTTGTTCTTTTCATAAATCCTCATGAGTTTCTACAAATATTCAACACCTACGCATCATTCAAACCCTTCAGTAGGAATGGTGAATTAAAAGCCACAAACATACTGAAAACAAAGGTTGTGTGCTGATCCAGCAAATCCATTCAACGGGTCAGAGTCATAGTGACAACAGTCTGAGTCTCTGCTCTGCAAACGCCATTTGATTGCTAATGTCAACAAAAGCATTTGGTTATGATGAGAAAGACAGATGCAATCACTTTCTTGCATGAAGCCAATGTGTCTAAAAATAGGAACAGGAATGGAAGAGAAGATAAAAGCAGATTGGGTTCTTCCTGATCAGCATGGCTGTAAAATGAGGGACTTTACCCAAGGCTGTGTATTCCAAGAAAACCACCATTTCAACAGATTTATGAAATCATTAATTAATATGTAATAACATCATGAAATTATTAAATTAATAAACATGACTAAAATACTAGGAACAGGAGCATAGAGCTTTTTAGCTGAGACTTTGCATCCTTTGTTCTAAAAGCACTTGGTTTTTTTAATGCAAATTTTTAAAAAAATATGTTTGGATTTCTGTTGTCCATTAATGTACTGTTTCATCTAGTGAAAGATGAGGAGCCTGTAATCATCCAGATGTTGTTGGACTGTTAATGCGTGCTTCAGAATGGAGGTCACACACATAGCCCTCTCTCCCCCTCCATAAGATCACCAAGCCCAGGAGCTGAAAATTACCTAGCTGCGCCACTGGTTGGAATGTAAGAAAGGGGGGGATTCTTAGCTGTTTGAAACCAGTGGCAACACTTTTCAGAAAATCCCACAGGCATCTGTTTGGCCACTGTGGGTACAGCATGCTGGACAACATGGGCCTTTGGTCTGACTCAGGAGGGTTATTCTTATGTTTTAAGAAGAACCTGGAGTACTCCTGTTTCATATTCTGGTTAGTCAGCTGTGTCCTCTTTCAGAATATTCTATTCCCTCTCTCTGTCTTGGCTTTCCATCCCCCACCAACAGTCATTCTGCATTCTGTAGCCACCACTGAGCATGCTAAGTCCTCATAACGATGTTTTGGCTTTCCCTTCACTTCCCTCACTAAAGAATTATTTACTTCTGAAAACATTTGGATCCCCCCATGCCTGCTGCTACCTTTACCATTTGTATGGATGGTACTGTTTTGGCTACATAAGGATCCAAACTCACTTTGGAAATACAGTAGAACCTTGGTTCTCAAACTTAATCCATTCCAGGAGTCTGTTCGACTCCCAAAACAGTTCGAAAACCAAGGTGTGGCTTCTGATTGGCTGTAGGAGCTCCCTGCGCTCAATCGGAAGCTGCAGAAGCCGCGTCAGACGTTTGGCTTCTGAAAAAATGTTCGCAAACTGGAACACTTACTTCCAGGTTTGTGGCGTTTGGGAGCTGATTTGTTTGGGAGCCAAGCCGTTCAAGTACCAAGGTACCACTGTAGAGGGAAATACAAGAAGCTGGCTTACAGGCAGGAAAGAAAGGGAATGACAGGATGCAGGCATGGGCATAGCCAAGGAGGTGCAGGGAGAGGCAGCTGCCCCCCTAAATCAATAAAAATACATAGCAAGCTGAAGTTCTGCCCCCCCTTAACAAAAGGCCTGCTCCCCCCACTGGCTACGCCCATAGATGCAGGTGGTTGGACATTTGTGCATTTACTGTCTGCTCTGACTAGCAGTGACTGTCCAAGGACCTGGGCAGAAGTCTCTACCCATTTCTTCTAACTGGAGAGATTCCAGTCTGCAGTCCCCAGAAAATTTGAAAAGTATCGCACCCCTGAAAGAATTTGGGGGCTGTAATTTTTGATTCTCGCAATGATTTGAATCAGCAACAGTTGGCATTTTAAGCTTTCACAGTTCACTACTCAGAGAACATGTGTTATTCCACAGCTTATGCATGCTGTAAATAAATAAACAAGCTTGTAAACATATGGGTTTGCTGAGCAAGTCCTCCAGTATCAGAGAAAAGGAGGAAGAAATCAGAAATGGATTAATCACATCTTTCCTCTAGGTACCCTAGTAAAATCCTCACTGTATTATGCCTCCTTTCACCTCCTCTAAAAAGTGTAAAATCCATAAAATAGTAGACTGTGCAAATCACACTTGTTTATGTAAAGTGCCTGACATTCATTTAGACAACGGAAAGGGTTTTTTGTGGTTGCAGAACCTGAAAAGGTAGTAGCAGGGGGGAAAGCTAGCATGAATGGATGTGACCTATATCTTAACATGTGGCAAATCGGGGCAGTGTGGCCTATCAAGCATCCCATGGGGTAGCTGAGAGTCAAGCAGGATCCAATCTAGCCTCCATATATGGAAACAAACCGCCCTAGTGATCATGGAAATCGATCACTGGCCAATTGGCTGGCATTGAGCCACAACTCCCCATGAAATGAGCAGGGGGTCTGTATGGAACACACTGAAAACAACCGCAGAGACAATTGTCACCTAGCATAAAATAAATTTTGCTCTGTGAATTGCTGCTGGTCAGGTGTTTTTTGATGAATCATCGCTACCGAGATGTGTTCAAAGGGCACATTCCTCAAATCAAGCTAGTCTTGTCACCCAGTAAACCAATCATTGGTCGCCTAGGAAACAAGCTAAAGGTGCAAGTTTGCATGCTCTGTAGGAGCTTCTAAGATTAGAGATTGAATATTGGTTAGTTTACAAGCCAGAGAAAGCAATATCCCTCAAATTCTCATTTAAAGCAGCTCACTGCACAAACCGTAGGTTCTATTTCCCCCGTGATGAAGAGATCAAAAGAGAGGAGACTTATGTTAGCAATGTACTAAATAAAGCATGCATCTTTGATAGTTGGAGCATTTGGCCTAGGAAATTACCAAAGGTATGTTTCCATGGCAACTAGGACAATTAATTTTATTATACTCGTATTGCATGTGGTGTGTTTTCAATCATTCACATAGGACAAAAGCACACAGACATTTTAGCAATGGCATTGTAAATTTGCTTCCAACCTCACTGGCCACTCACATATATTCACGTTGAAGTGTATTCACTGCAGTGGTGGAGAGTGTGTGGCCAGTGAGGTTGGAAAGCCAGTTTTTGAAGCTTTTGTGTAAACACACAACAGAGTTGAAATTTAAAGTCCTTCTTAGCATTTCCAGCCATTTCTTTAACACACACACACACACACACACACATTTTCCTCATCACCTTTTTAAAGTCTGCAATTGCTTTGTCTGAGAAGCCGTGGCTGGTGCAGTCAAGGGGCTCTTGTGTGGATGGGGTGTTGTTGGCAAGAGAGGAGGGGGTGGAGGGAGAGGGGAGGGGCTGCTTATGCATTCTGCACTCTGAATTGTTCAGACTATCTTTGTGATGCTTGATTATCTGCCTCTCCACAGCACTCTCTGCTCCCTTTAACCCCCATGAACCCTGCCTGGATGTAGCTCACAGGTTTGTTTCTCCTGGTGTTGGCACTTTAAATAATCAAAGTGAGTGAGAGGAGACAAATCCCACCCCCTCTCTGAGGCCACGTTTGACCATCACCTGACACCATAGCTATGTCAGGTGACCTATTTTTGCATAGTGCTGTGCAGGAAGCCCATGGCTTGCAAAGTGTCTTTCTTAGTGCTATGGAAGATAGTTAGAGCTTCTGTGCACAGTGCTGTTTAAGTCTCGACCATCACTGAATTTATATACTGTCACAGAATCACTGATTGTAACTATTGAACACGCTTTGCTCATGACACCATGCTGGGGTTCCAAATATGGGCTGTTTGTTCACTGTGATGCTCTGCCCTTATGATCAGGCAGCATCAGATTTAATGAATGAATGAATTGCTGCGGAATACAAGGAGCAGGAAGGAGAGTATATAGTTAACTTACATTACTTTTCAACTACATTAAGTAAAAAGGCAGTGGTTCCTTCCACCTGTAAAATGGTCCATCATTCACAATTTTCCACCTGCTTAGTTCAATCACTTATTGGAGACGTTTGCTGCCCCCCTGTTCCATTAGCATCACTTGAGGTAGGTAGGTACAATTGGTACCAAGACACTCTACAGTTGCCAGAAATAGAGCATTGAGTGGCAAGTGTTATACCTGCAAGTGTTCTTAGCCTTGTGACTGTTTGTTCTGTGAAGAGGCAAACAACAAACCAACCAGTGATGATTTGTAGTAAAGCTCTTCTCAGGAATGTGCCAAAATAAGGGGCTGCATCCAAGGAATAGCCTCTTGCGGGTGTTACTATTTCTCATAAGAAAAAGGAGTCACAAAGAAGAGCCTAGCTTCAATATTTTGGTTTGATCCATGAGATTATTCAACACCCCCTTTGAATCCAACTGTTTCTAAAGGTCTGGAATGAATTTTCTTGAGGCTGTTAATTTTACAGACAGAAAGTTGATGTTTAGAGAAGACAATGCTTTCTGATGTGGAAGATCAAACCTTACCTGATAAATTTGGCATTTACTATTAGGATGTGGGGCAAAAAAGTTGCCTACCAATTCTGGCTACCAACCTGAAGGCATGACAGGAGTAACAGGAGGAAGGAAATGTTTTTGATGCTCCCCACAGAAACAGCATAAGGAGCAGGAGGAAGAAAAGAGGTGATGCCAAGGACCTTCTGGGTTCAAAAGGCATTCTGGAACTCAGTTTGGTTTTCGGAAAGAAGACTTGCTCTGTCTGAAGAAAGAGCCCCAATAATAGATGGTGGCTTGGTATCTTGGAGGCAAGGCCAGCTCTACTATTAGAACAAAATAAAGAAATGACCTTAGGTGGCAGATGCTGGACGGCAGCAGTGGCAGCTCCCTGGTTGTTCCTCCTGAGCCCATGGATATTTCTCTTCTGATCAAGGATAGAGCTGGGTATACCACACAGCCTGTCATGGGACCTCTAAACTAGCCTACTGCCTCAGATGTGGTGGAGGATGCTAACAGCTGCTGGTGTTTTGAAAAAAAATATCCAGCTGCCACTCCATGAAATAGAGACGGGGAACCATCTTATTTACTGTATTTATTCAAATCTAATGCACACCGTTTTGGGCAAGATTACATTGCAAAAATTAAAGTGCACATTAGATTCGATGGCACATGTACATTTGCCACAAATACTTTTTTTTTTTGTTTTGAGGTGCACATTAGATTTGATGGTACATTAGTAATTACAGTAATTGCCTCAGGTAGTAAAAACTCTTGTGCTAGCCCTGCTGGAAGGACAGGGGCTCAGGAGGGGATACTTTCCATCCTGTTTTCTTCCTTTCCTATCAAATGCAATGAAACCTCAGCTAGTGAAATATATTCTTGAAGTGACTTGCTCTGAAGCTGGCAGTGGGTAACCAGATTGGCAGAAGTATTATTTCATTAGCAGAAATTGGACTCTGGCTCAAATGAACCCTGTTATTCTATAAGGGGTGGAGAGTTACAGGCCAGACAGTGGGCTGCTCAAAAAACCCCAGACCATTTCCCTCAGCCTTGGATTAAGCACCACAGTAGTCCCCTGACAATGCACATACTCAAGAAGTGGAGAAATGTTATGTCTCCCTCACGGTGAGCTTCTGTTGATGCTCCAGGGCTTCCAGAGCCCATGAGAAAAGTACCTGTCACAATAGGCTCTAATATTGTTCTCTCTTTTCTCTCTTTGTTATCTTGTTGCTTGGATACTGCAATGATTCACTTCCATAGATATTTAAAAACCCAGAAGGATAGGGTAAAGAATGGTTTGATACCGAGTTTGAGCAGTTCAGAAGACCTGCATACCGCGGCAGTGGGCTGTGCGAATGGAGTAAGAACGAAGTCGAAGGAAGTGGCCAGGGCTGTCTTTGGAACGCACAGTCCTCCCCCCTCCTCTTGACTTAATGCCAGTTCAGGGAAGTGATGCACAGTTTCTTCTTGTAGCCCTGTGACAAACCCAAGTTGCAGAGACAAACCTGAACAAACAAACAAAGCTGCCTGCAAGTGGTTGAAGAGCAGAGGGAGCCCATTTCCCCTCATGCTGTGCCATTTGCGGCCTGTGGAAAGAGGGCTAACATGATTTGGTGTGTGAAGTTGCCCGTCACTTCCATGGAAAATAAGTGTGAATGCTGCCAGGCAGCTCCTGTCCTACGGCAAAAAAGCAGTAAGAAAAGGAATAAACCAAACTTCTTGGCAGTGGGGAAATATGTATTCCGATATGTGCTTTGTTCTTGATAGATAGGAGATGGATGGAATGACGCAAAGGGAAATCAGAAATTGCTCAGCAAGTCTCCAGGTGCAAACATTGTTCTTAATTTGTAAAAAAACAATAACTCCAAAATATACTAGACTAATATAAGATACTCATATCAGGACCAACCTTTCCATGTGTCTGACTCTCCTAGGAATCTGTTTCTTTTAAATAAAATTTTGCTATCTGGGAAATGCAAGTTAATTTTGATGTCATCTTACAGGCACCAAGCACCAAGCGAGGGACAGCACCCACATGGCACTGGGAGGGTGACAAAGTGTAGGCTGGGAACAGGAAAAGAAAACAGGCTCACCACCCTGAAATTCGCCCATCCCTATACAATACTTGTAGTTCAAAGGTCTTTGCATACACACTCTAGCTGCAGTCCTTGTAAGGAAGTCAGTATTATTATCTGCTATACATACTGCAGGCGGAAGGACTGAAACAGAGAGTGTGGCTTAGGTTTACCTAAGGTTGCCTAGTGAGTTCCTAGCGGAATCAAGGTTCAAACTGGGGATTTCCTCAGCCACTGTGCTATGCCAGCTCTCTTTTATAAACAACTGGCAATAGTGAGGAGTAATGACAGAAAAAGAAAAAGTTGATTCTGCTAGCATTCAACTGCACAAATTTTAATCACCAACCTATCTCAACCTGGTGCCTTCCAGCTGTATTAGACTCCACCAGACACAGCTGTAGTCCAAGCAGCTGGAGGACATCAAGTTGGGGACATCTTTTCTAAATCATCCAGGACAGACCATTGCTTGAAACAATAATACTGGGATTGATATCAATTTGCCAGAGTTTTTTCTTGAATTATCTTAATGGGAAGCACTGGCACGTATTTCTATGTCACCTCTTCATTGTCTGCAATTCTTTAAAAATCTAAGTGCCTTGAAACAGAAACCATAGCAACATACGGTAGAACCTCCAGAAGTAAGAGGAATTCAATGTCACACGCTTCTGATAGTTTCACCCATGCAAACATTTTGGCTTCCAGACAGACTGATCCCCCACCTCCTCCTCCCATGGGGTTCTCTCCATTAAAACCAATTTTTGTAGGGCGGGGGGGGGGGGACTCTGTTGTGCAAGAAGTGATTGTGCAGGGCTTCCACTGACAGATCTTATGATTTGAATCCCACCTACATTAATATAAAGAAAGAAACTGAAGTCCTGTTGTAGCTTTCTTTGCATAACAATTCTATTCTATTCTCCACTCCACCCACAACTAATGCATCTACAATTCCTAATCACGGCGAGTGGATTCTATACTGTACATATATTATGTGCTCAGAAGGACGCTGGCTTTGCCTGTCCAATATATAGACATCACAAAACCCCGATATATTTTTATGGGATAGGACTTTAAAACAAATGGCTTGAATATCAAAAAGCGTACATTTAAGCCAGGTTTCTTTTCTCCCCTACAACTGCTTTTTAAATGCAGGGCTGAACAGTTGGTTTTGGATTGTCTTCATGTGTGTTATTTGCTGTAATTATTAATCAATCACTAATGATTTATCATTAAGTCAGTAACCTGCCAGTAATCTGCCTTTTTACTGGTACTTTCAACAATGGCTTCTATTTACTACTGGCTAAATCACTAACTGCTGCCAGTATTTCACTCAGCTGCATTCCTCAGAATTGTTTGCTAAACCTCCCATCAGCCTAAGCCATGACATGATACCAACTTAGCTAAGAGGCACATTCATCTAAGCACATTTGGCTCTTCTGTCAGTCTGTAATGAGGAACAGCACACTTCATTCTAGATAAGCAACATCCTTACCATTTACAAGGTTATCGTCTTTTCAGAGATCTATCTTTGGATTATTGATTTTCCCCCTTAAAAGACCAAGATTATTTTGGGTTTTCAGCCAAATCTAAAGTTCACCGCATAATAAAGACTGCCTTTTCGCCATCAAAACTGTGTATACTTTGATCATTAATCATTCATGTGCAATCGTGTTTTAGAATCCTTGCATCCTTCATCCTACACAGCCCTGTAGGCCAGGGATGGGGAACCCTCTTCAGCCCGGGGGCCACATTTATTTGTGGGCAACATTCTGGGGGCCATATGCCAGTGATGGGAAGGACCAGAGGCAATAGTGGAGACTTTGCACCTACTATAGGCTAGTTTCTACACACACACTTGTCTATTTCCCATCCAGGCAAGGGTCAGGAGTGGGAGTCAGGGGCAGGTCAGCAGTAAAACACAGTGTCAGAGAAGTTAACTCTTTATTCAAACAAACCCAAACAGCACAGGCCTAGTAATCACATCAACTCCTCCCAGTAGGTCTTGCCCCAATGAGGCAGTTGTGAGGACTGAAGGTCCTCGCCTTCCCACTGCTCTCTAAGGCTCCTCCCCTGGGTCCTTCCCCACCAACATGAGGCTCCTTCATCTTGTTTCTCTTTGCTCCATCCTCTGTGTTCTGGGAGACTGGGGTGGAGAGGAGAGCTGGTCACAGCAGGAGGAGAGATTCCCTGACTTCTTCAGCAGCCCGCCTCCACTCTGCTTCTTGAACAACCCCTGCTTCTGCCTCTGATTCTGGATGGCTCTCTGCCCCAGCCTCTTCCTGCTCACCAAACCCTGTAACCTCTTCAGCTTCCAACACCTTCTCCTCCCAGTCTGCTCCCTCTGGTCGCTCATTGTTGTCCTACCACCACTCCGCTGGCTCTCAGCCTTCTTCCCCTGAGGTTTCCCTTGGAGGTTCCCCAGCTGATGCCTCCTCCTCCTCCTCTGCATCCAGCCAGTCCATGACATCAAGCAAGAGTCATTGTTGGGTGTGTGGCCTGGAGAGTGCCCTAAGGGCCAGGTAAAGAGGCCTCAAGGGCTGCATTTGGTCCCTGGGTCTGAGGCTTCCCATGCCTGTTGTAAGCAGATGAACACATTTCACATTCTACTTATGGAGAAGGGGTCTTCTCTGAGTAAAACTTAGTGGAGGGGTATTTTTTATCATTATGTTATGCATTCTGTGTTTTTAACTTGTAAACTGCCTTGTGATCTTCGGAATGAAGGGCAATATATAAATTTAATAAATGATGATAATACTGCCACTCAAAGACCCTTCATTCTTCCAACATGCCCCCCAAAGGGACAACAGGTCAGATTCAAGAGGCTTTGTGTTTTTTTAACCTGTTTGGCATTTTCTGTTTCATTTTAAATCTGTATCATGCTTTAATACGAAGACAGTGCTATGAAACTTGTTGCTCACATTGAGGACGTATTTATGTATTTCAAGTGTGAAAGCTAGCTGAACATGGAGACCAAACTTGTAAAATACATTAACTGTAGATACTTGAGATGGTCTATGTGCAGAAAAAGAATTCAAGACAGAGGCAATAAAACAGCCAGACTGGGCCTGGCTCCTTTCAGTGTGTCATTCCCAATCAAACAGAAACAGTCTAAAGCAAAATGCTGTGCACCACATTCAAGAAGAATTAGTGCCACATAACTGTGAAATAAAGGTCTAATAGCAAAGAATGACAGAATTGTGTCATTTGCAGCATGAAACTGTGTCATTAACTCTTTAACTGTTATTTTGAAGGAAGACCATTAGAACTTTGCAGTTTGCTGGTTATTATGTTGGCCTGACATATTTCAATTCACACTGACCCTTCTTTGTGCCTATGGTATCTTTCAGAGATAATGAACATTACAGAATGCCTATATCTACAGTATCAGCACTGAATTTTCACTGCTGATAAGAGATCCAGTAAATATTGATCCTGTGGAGAAAGCCAGCCAATGTACAGTAAAATTGTTTGGAACAGTTCAGGAAAATAGTGTTTACTCTGTTCTGGATAAGATTGTACTTTTCCCTCTTAAGGAACAGGTGTGCATGTTGGGATTCACAGGATGCTGTGTAAGTAAGTCTGCAGGCTTCAGTCTGCAACAGGCTGGTGCAATACTCTCTGTGGAGGTGCTGGGTCAGGATGACTCAGCAGTAATGTGATTGGCTGTCACCGTTTTAAAAGTAAAGCCTGTCCAATAGTAATTGTGGTGGTGTGGTGTAGATGAGTGTGGAGTCTTCTTTTGCCTCAAGGTGCAGGTACTCTGTCTGATTATATGAACTGCTTCTGTAGATATTTGTATATATATTTAGCTCACAATAATAAATACTGCACTAAAGAACCTGGGACTCCGAGCGTTCTGCTAAAAGTGCAAATGCAAGTTGGCGGTACTAAGATCCAGCCCTTCTTTTGAGTGCACAGGTAGCACTTGTGGCTTCTACTGTTGCATCAAGTGCCCCTTTCCTGGACAGAGAGGGTCTGACCATATCTGTGCTCTGGTTACATCGGTATTTCTACAATTTGGGCTGCCTTTGAAGACAGTAACTAGATTATGGAGCATATCTCAACAGCATTAAAACAGCTCAGATATTGGGATAACCTCATGCTTTCATATGGATCTTCTCTATTAAACACCTAGCCACCTTTAGAGGATGAGGCAGGAGGTGACTGGGCTTCTGCCCAGTCCTTTGGTGGTGACCCATCTATGGAATAGTGTAGTTCTGCTAAACTACCTGAATTTCCACAGTATACTTGTGCTGCCATTTGACTCCACTGTTTACAATTTTCCCCTTTTCATGCATGTTTGTGTGTTCCTACTAAACAAGGATAACACTTCATGCATATGATGAAATAGACTCCATCCATGAAAGATTATGCCAAAATAAACATGCTAGGCTCTAGGTGGCATAGAAAATTACTCTGTTGTAATTCTCAGAGTAATTGGTCTGGTGCCAAACGTACTTAGATTTAGGCACCAGGTTAAAAGAATTATTTTAATCAAAGAATTATTTTAATCAAAGTGCTGGTGTTGACCTTTAAAGCCCTAAACGGCCTCGGCCCAGTATACCTGAAGGAGCGTCTCCACCCCCATCGTTCTGCCCAGACGCTGAGGTCCAGCGCCGAGGGCCTTCTGGCGGTTCCCTCATTGTGAGAAGCAAAGCTACAGGGAACCAGGCAGAGGGCCTTCTCGGTAGTGGCGCCTGCCCTGTGGAATGCCCTCCCATCAGATGTCAAAGCGATAAATAATTACCTGACATTCAGAAGACATCTTAAGGCAGCCCTGTTCAGGGAAGTTTTTAATCTGTGATATTTTAGTGTATTTTTGGTTTTTATGGAAGCCGCCCAGAGTGGCTGGGGAAACCCAGCCAGATGGGCGGGGTACAAATAATAAATTATTATTATTATTATTATTAAATGAACAGGATGGCATTTTATTTCTGTTTCAGAAGTTTTGATGCTATTTGTTTCTACTGCTGCTTTATCTTGTTTTCTTCTGCTTTCACTATTTGTGATTCATTGTTGCATTGGTTTTTACTCTGCATTTAAAGGAGCCTTGAAAATTTTGCATATAAATCAGTAGGTGGGATATAAATATCTTCAGGAAAATAAGTGTTTCCAAATTATCAGATAATCTACCCTTAAAAAAATCTATTTATTCAGTAAGTGTTTATAAAAATATTATTCAAAGGACAGAGTTAAACTTCATCATCTTGGTGTGATACAGAAATACCATAATATAGTTCAGACTGTTGCATATTTACAGATGGAAGGGAGAACTGGATGGAAACCTCCTTTTTGGAATTCTAACTTTAGAATTGGCCTGCTGACAATCATATAAAGCCCTATCAGGACTATATACATTTAACACTTGTAACAAGCTGTATCACACCACTTTAAACAGTCATTGCTCCCCCAAATAATCTTGGGAAGTGTAGTTTGTTAAGGATGTTGGGAGTTGTTGGGAGTTGTTAGGAGATCCTGATTCCCCGCCCAGAGCTACAATGCATAGCTCTGTGAGGGAGAATAGTGGTCTCCTTAACAATTCTCAGCACCCTAAACAAACTACAGTTCCCAGGATACTTTGGGGGGGGGGGAAGCATTACTGTTCAAAGTGGTATGAGGCAGCTTTAAATGTACAGAGCAGATGGGATCTAAGTGTACCAGTTATTACCACTCAGGGTGGGACACCAGAACGGATTCATACTCAGAAACTTGCATTTAGTACCCACTGAAACAGGCAAGGTATGGTTTCATTTCCATTGAACTTATTAGAACATAAGCACAACTAATGTAGTCTGGATTCAACCCAATGCTTGACTACTATAGACAGGTGGCTAGCAAAAGGGAAGAAACATTGGCATCAAATCCAGTTTATACATGTTTCCTAAGTATCTATCTATCTAAGGTTGTGAAGTATGAAGCTGCAATAGATAGATCATGGAATCAAATACAAAATATAGCAACTCCTATTGCTGTTAGAGTTGGGGGTGGTATTAAAAAAAAAACACCTTTGTGTTCTAATGAGAAATGAATTCAGTCCAATTTTCTTCAACTGTGTCTGTTAATTCCCCACCCCATCACACAATAATAAATAACTTTATCAAAACTACAGCCATCCATTTCCATTCAGACCATTCATATCTCCAGTCATTTCAGTGATAAGGCCCATGCACAGTCTAGCAGCCATCAACAAACAGATTACCAATTCCAAGTAATCCACATTCCCTTCTGAGCAACCTTGGGTGGAAGAAGCCAGAGGCACAAGTGGGCAGGGCAACAAAAGGAAAATTTACCGGTAGCTTTGTTCAGGGGTAGGTTAGTTCCCCCCCCCTCCCTCTCCCTCTCCCTCACACACACAAAATAAAAACAGTTTAAAACAATTTACCACCACAAAACTAAGGTGGATAAAAAGCCATTGTTCAGGGGTAGGCTAGTCCCCTCCCCCCCCCCCAAAATAAAAACAGTTTAAAACAACTTACCACCACAAAACTAAGGTGGGTAAAAAGCCATATTAAAAAGGTTTGTCTTCAGCATTCGCCAAAAGCTTTATAATAAAGATGCCAGACAGACAGACTTCTGTGAGGAGGAAGTTCCACAACTGAGGGGCTGCCACAGAAAACAGCTGCTCCTGGGCCACACTCCCTGAGCTGCTTTCTGAGGGTGGTGGAACAATGGAGGCCCAAGCAGAGGGGTGAGGAAGGCTCTGTAGAAAATGAGGCCTTTTCCCCCCAGCTATTTGGAGCCTGAGTCATGTAGGGATCTGAATGCCAATACGGAACACCTTGAAATGAGCCTGGAAATGAACCCATTCTAACCGGTGTATCTGTTTTGAAATGGGTTGTCTTTTTTAACGCTTGACGTTATATTATGTTTTCATATGTGCTGAAAGCTGCCCAGAGTGGCTGGGGAAGCCCAGCCAGATAGGCGGGGTATAAGTAATAGCATGGAAGCTATGGCCCTGCTGGGGCAAAGCTGTGTGTGCCCACAGAGAGGGCTCTGAGTTCCCTCTTTGGCATGCGTGCCATAGGTTTACCCAATAGGGCAGTGGTGGTGAACCTAACTGCACCCCATTCAATTTGTGCCCATACATTTCTCTCTCTCTTTTGCTGCTCTCAGGATGTGTGTACAAACACAGTCTTCTATTTCTGTTAGGAAAAACATTTCTAAGAATATTTTTCAACCACACAAATGTCATACAGAATATGCTTTCACATCAACTGCATGATGAAGTCACTGACCGCTGTACTAGCGAACTGCACAAGAGTTAAGATGAGACTGTGACTAGATGACAGGTAGCCTAATTAGAACCAAAATATTAGTTGTGTAGCAAATAATCAGTGCAAAGCAAAGCAATTCCAATGCAGGAATTACCAAACTACGGTATATCTTAAAAGGGTTAGCAAATCCACTTCCCAAATGAGATTGTGGAGAGTTGGCTATTATTGTTTTGAACTCCTTGACCGCTGCTGGTTGATTAGGGCTAGGTGGAACATCCAGTTTCTGTTCTGGCTTTATTGCATTATCAATTCACACTTTCCCAGGCTGACAAATCTGGAAGATGAAATTTAAATGTTATTTTTAAATCTTGGGTCAGGTAAGGTAACAAAGATCGTATGTTCCTTCGAGAGAACCTAATCATGTTAAAATGTCATTGACTTTCATGGCTTTTCTGAATATTTGGGCTGATTCTAAGAGACAGATTAATTGGTTTAATTTCCTCCCCCAGTTAACTGTACACATACTGAGATCTACAATGTGTGTGACAGCCAAATATTAATATTTGTAATTATTTGAGTTCATTTTATCCAATCATTTGTTCAGGAATTACTTGCAGCAGAAATATACTCATTTCCTCCGATTTTGAAAGAGCACTCATAACTGTGGCAGCCTTCACCTCATTAGACCTTTTGAACAGATTGCTGGTAATAAGTAGATGGGATCACAAATGTGCAGCCACTTGCCACTTCTGCCAGCTCAGTCTATAGCCCCCCACCCCCGCCCCAGCTGATTATTTAGCTTCAGAATGGATACCTAGATGCCTATCTGTGATTGGAGACAGAAAGTAGCTTTCAGGGGGAGATTGTTTCTCAAGATCTATACCCTCCTTTCTTTTCTCCTACTATCATTTCTACATAAACAGGTTCTGCAGGGTTGTGAGCACTGGCAACCTGTTAACCAGAGCTGACAGTAGGATGAGCATGCATTCTGTGGGCAATGATGCCTCTATATTAGAACCCTTCAGCTAACTTATCACCTTTCCAGATTTCTTGTGAGAAAGCTGAAGATTTACCAAGCAGCTGAATGGATAAGGTGTGCAGATGGCAGTACCCATCAGTGAGCCCTAGTCAGAGAGCAAAGATTGTGTGGTGCAAAGGGAAATTACTTTGAAATAAAACAGCATGCCTTTCAATAGGCCAAAGCTAAAGGTTTCCAACTGTAGCTTCTAATATCTGGCTGCTGGTGTAATTAGCAATCACCCACTAACTCTGCCGATAATTTATTTATTAAATGTATATACTGCCCTTCAGTTGAGGATCACAGGGTGGATAACAATATAAAACATAGGTAGGCAAACTAAGGCCCGGGGGCCAGATCCGGCCTGCAGATGGTCCAGAAATCAGCGTGTTTTTACATGAATAGAATGTGTCCTTTTATTTAAAATGCATCTCTGGGTTATTTGTGGGGCATAGGAATTTGTTCATTCCCCCCCCTTCAAAATATAGTCTGGCCCCCCACAAGGTCTGAGGGACAGTGGTCCGGTCCCCTGACGAAAAAGTTTGCTGACCCCTTATATAAAAACACAAAAATACATAAACAATAAATACATAAATACATAAAGATAAAAAATACAACAAAACATCCTCACCCTCATCCCAGTTTAAAAGGCCATAGATTGTTTAATTGGCCAAAGGCCTGGGAGAAGAGGACACCACTTTTGATGCAGGCAAAAGTAACCCCTTACTCATTCTCAGTGGATTCATTTTTAAAGGAATTTTGTTCCAAGAACTGGAATAAATCACGTAACAAGATTAAGCATGATATTATTCTATGTACCTTGCAGGAACATAGGAAGCTGCCTTAGTCAGACCACCTGCCTGAGTCAGACCAATGGTCTAAGGTCACAAGGGAAAAAAAGCAGCTCATCTGCAAATTTGAGACACAAAGCTGATATAGGTGTTACAGGGGATAGTCTAAAACTTCAGTGATCTCAATGATAAACAGAGAGACAAAATATTTACAACTGTGGAAAACTGGAATAGGAAAACTATGATAAAATTGTACAGACTGTACTAAGAAGTGTTCCTTCTAATACAAGAGTCTATTTTTTAAAAAATAATATTTATTCAAATTTTAAAAATTACAAAGAGAAAATTAGAAAAAACAAAAAAGGAAAATAAAAGAATACAAAAAATACAATACAAAAATACAAACAATTCGAAAAAAGAAAAGAAAAAAAAACAGCTCAAACTTTTACATAACTTTCTTTCCTTTGCTTATTTCCTTGACCTCCTCACACCTCCCTTTTTTGTATTCTAGTTCAATTAGATATTTCAGCAAATCCTTTCTAGCTTTGTTTTTATCCTAATAATTTATCTTAATATACTGTAATTTTACATTCTCGTCTTTCTCCAATTAAAAAATCAATTTTTACCTAATCCTTTATATCATTTCTGCTAAAACCACATTACTTCATTCCAACATCCTTCTAACATTCCTTAATTTTGCAATATTTCTGTAAATAAACTTTAAATTTTTTCCAATCTTCTTCCACCAACTCTTCACCTTGGTCTCGGATTCTGCCAGTCATTTCCGCCAGTTCCATATAGTCCATCACTTTCATCTGCCATTCTTCCCGGGTGGGTAAATCTTGTGTCTTCCAATACTTCGTGATGAGTATTCTTGCTACTGTTGTTGCATACATAAAAAAAGTTCTATCCTTCTTTGGCACCAATTGGCCGACCATGCCCAGGAGAAAGGCCTCTGGTTTCTTCAGAAAGGTATATTTAAATACCTTTTTCATTTCATTATAGATCATCTCCCAGAAGGTCTTAATCCTTGGGCACGTCCACCAAAGGTGAAAGAATGTACCTTCAGTCTCTTTACATTTCCAACATTTATTATCGGGCAAATGATAGATTTTTGCAAGCTTGACTGGTGTTATGTACCACCTGTATATCATTTTCATTATATTCTCTCTTAAGGCATTACATGCCGTGAACTTGATACCTGTGGTCCATAACTGTTCCCAGTCAGTTATCATAATGTTATGTCCAACATCTTGTGCCCATTTTATCATAGCAGATTTCACCATTTCATCTTGAGTATTCCATTTCAACGGCAAGTTATACATTCTTGACAAGTTCTTAGCTTTAGGATCTAACAATTCTGTTTCCAATTTTGATTTCTCCACCTGAAAACCAATTTTCTTATCCAAATTATAAGCCTCCATTATTTGATAATAATGAAGCCAATCTCGTACTTCTAATACAAGAGTCTAGAACACATTGTAAAACGTGTTGGAAACTTTTTTCACAGGAGAAAGGATAAAAGGAAGAAATGTAATGGTGTCTTTGAGTGCCACCTTTTATAATGACATAGCAACTCATTAAAAGTATATTCTGAATTTGTACCCAATGTGCACCATGATTTTTCTTATATTATCATCTGTGTTAATAAATGACAAATTGTTATTTTAAGGAAACTATATCACATACCAAAGTAGAATTTCACATCTTTCTGCTGGCCTAGTGGATTCCATTGAAATACTCCAGAACTACTCATCCAGTCTACACGACCTATAGGGCAATGCTTGCATGGCTTATTGCACCAAATGTAGTTCAGGGAGCTGCTGATTCTAAGACTTCCAATTCTACTTCATACTAAGTTCAAGGACACCCCACTCCCCCATGACATTACAGACTGTAGCGGGGGGACAGGGCCTCCCGTTGTCAGGAGCTGGAATAAAGCGTAGGTCAGCAATAAAAGAAAAACACAGTGTCGGTGAAGTTAATTCTTTATCCAAGCAAACCATAACAGCGCAGGCCTAGTGATCCCAGCAACTCTTCCCAGTAGGTCTTGCCCCAATGAGGCAGTTGTGCGGACGGAAGGTCCCCGCCTTCCCACCACTAAGGCTCCTCCTCTCCAGGGTCTGCTCTGCTCTTTACATTTCTCTTTGTGTTCTAAGAGACCAGGGAGTAGAGGAGCCGGTGACAGCAGGAAGGGAAGACTCCCTGGATTCTTCAGCAGCCTGTCCCAACTTGGCCACCCTCTAACCACTCCTCACTGTCCCACCACCAATCCCCTGGCTCGGAGCCTTTTCCTCTTGGGGATCCCCTAGCTGCTGTCTCCCAGCACTCATCTGCACCCAGCCAACCCACGACACCTGTTGGCAACAGAGGCCAAAGAGTGACAGGGAAGGATGAGAGGTTGGGGGACAAGCCAGGATGATCAAGAGAGGCTTTAAAATGCAGTTTGTGAACATATCACTTTAATTAATACATGACATGGTGGGTAGGCTTAAGATATAATAATAATAATAATAATAATAATAATAATAATAATAATAATAATGTAATAAAAACAATAACTCCCATATATTATTATTATGTTGTGTATTTTTGTGTTGTTATATTGTAAACCACCCAGTGAACTTCAGATGAAGGGTAGTATAGAAATTCAATTAATAATGATGTGCTTTTAAAAGCATTGTAAATGTAGCTGTTACTATAGGCCCACGTTCTTGCAAATTAAGGTGGCAATACATTAATTGAGTAAGTGTAACAAAATATAATAATGAGTTTTTATGTTTGGAGAACGGATAAGTAAAAAGAAAGAAAGAAAGAAAGAAAGAAAGAAAGAAAGAAAGAAAGAAACCCACATAATATAGCTCCATAATCCAAGTATGAAGGATAGCAAAATACAGCCGTTGGCAGAGGCAGAAAAATAGATTTACAGTAAACTGAGTGTAACAAGAGCCTCTTGGGATTTACAGAACAATAGCTACAATAACTGCTGTATTGAACAATGAAAATCCACATGACTGCAGGGAAATAGCAGTTACTTAATAAAGTAAAACAAAACCTAATACCTCTATGCAGAACTGCAGCTCAATAGTAGCTTCCATAGGAGAGTCAACTGTTAGGAAAAGAACTGGCCAGTGCTGGAAAAATGATAATAGTCTAGGCAGGCTATTACCTGTGCAGCAAGCAAGTGAACTACATAAAGGCATGAGAGGTCATTGTAACCAGAGGACCAGAAACAGATATTGAGGTATGGCCCAAATGCATAATTGGTCAAATGAAACAGGAGCTGCTGTATTCAATCTGCCTTTTGGCTGTGCACAGAGCCTCTTCACTTCTCTCTTTGTAGAAGTAGGACAGAGGTGAAGAATCGGCGGTTCTCCAGCAGTTGTTGGACTGCAGCTTCAATCATCCCCAGCCAGCATGGCCAATGGTAGGGATAATGGGAATTCAGCAACATCAGGAGGGCCACAGGTTCTCAACCCCCAGGATGGGAGAGCAAATCAGGAAGTCTGCCATTAAGTATAGTTTCACATCACATCAGAACCAGGAACCTATGGTTAACAGCTTTGGAAGATGATATGGTGTAAGGAAAAGAGGCTTACTATATAATTACCAAAAAAATAAATAAAAAAAAAATCCTTCCAGTAGCACCTTAAAGACCAACTAAGTTAGTTCTTGGTATGAGCTTTCGTGTGCATGCACACTTCTCCAGATACACGAAAGCTCATACCAAGAACTAACTTAGTTGGTCTTTAAGGTGCTACTGGAAGGAATTTTTTTATTTTGTTTTGACCATGGCAGACCAACATGGCTACCTATCTGTAACCAAAAAAAAAAAGTAAGTGGATATCAGGGATTCTTTCCCTGGAGGCATTATGACGATGTGCCCCATGCCAATGGGTTTCACATTATGTTTTATGAGAGGGAAATGCTGGCGTACAGAATGGGGGTGGGAAATATTCTTTGTTTTACCAAAAAGGAGAGAGAAGCCCTGAAGAGATGGGACTGTGTCTTGTGAAAGTTACTGATTACAAGTAGCGCTAAAACCTTAGCCTAAGCAAAATGATACTTTAGAAATATACAGCATCACTGCACTGTGGAAAAATTTTCTGGCACAAAAATAAGTATGAAAAACCACTTATCTTTCCAATAAAAGAACACACACTTCACTTGTCTTTTTACAAGCAATGTGTAACCCGTTGCTGTTTATTTTTCTTGGTCTGGCAAATCTACTAAATTATCCATAGGTACAAATATTTAATTGTAAGGAAAAAAACCAAGGTAGCTACCTGTAGAAGTGAAATACATACATGATTTTTAAAAATAAACTTTTAACAGCATACCAATATAGAAAGAGCAACATTAGCATATTATGTTACAGCAAGTATGAAGTGTAGAAAAAGATTAATTGCATATAGATCTTTTTCCATTCATTAATAATCACTCCCATACAAATGGAATCTGTCTTAAGTCTACTAAAACTAGATGCAATGGCAAAGAGAAATTGTGACCTTAGATAGGAATTCATCAGATGATGTGTGCTCCTTAAAAATAATTATTGTTTCTTGCTCTTTACAGAGCAAATGTTTGATTTAATACTGGCATTTTTAATGTAAATGCTGCTTTATACTTACAGAAAAGATACACGGCTTGCAGAAGTAATATTTTAAATGAAACTCAGGGTGATAGTGGAATATGGAATGCATATCAAGTAGATAATCACCCACACTGGTAAGTCAGTGTGCGCCAGCTGCTTCCCACTTCCCACCAAGCATGTGACTGTTGGCCAGACTTGCTAATTATTTGTCAATGGGCATTTGGCAACTGGCTTGGCCATTACCTGACACGAGGCAGCTGGCTACCTGCCAAAAGCCTGGACCTGCTGGCTGCATGATAAATTAATGTTTGAAGGAAAATAAGGGGAGGAAGGCTTCTTAATTCACCTACCTGTGCAAATGACTTCCCCAACTTTCCTTCTTGAGGGGGCTGTCTAAGTGCCTCTGCATTAAATACTTGGCCCCACAACTCATGTTTTCTTCTAGAATTACCTTTTAAAGAGAAGCTCATTCTTGTCGCAATGAAGGATCTAGGTAGCAAAAAAAATCTAACAGAAAGAGCATTCTTGGGTGTAAATAGCTGTTTGCAGGAATCAAACTGAGTGGACTTTAGAGTGGAATTTGACTGCTCAATATCAAAGCAAGACACGTATAAACAAAGAGATAACACAACTTCAATGTTTATTATGTGCCAAAGAATAGGAACTCATTTTTTTTTCTGAATCCAATAGAAATCCAGTTTTCATATAAATTTACAGAAGCTTATGAGAGCACACTAGTGTTCCAGAATAATAATCCTCCCATATGCAGCTAGGTACATCAGTGCAATGCTCCATGCCTCAAGTCACGGCGAGTTCTCATCTCTATTACCTAATTGCCAAACACATCACTACTTTATCAAATAAAATTTTAATGACACTCAGCTCTGATCTGGGAAGTTTTAGAAATTACTTTGCAGCACACAATAATGTTTCCAGAGATGCTGCTGGGACCCTGCCAACATCTCAAGAGAGAAGGGTGGAACAAGAGCCAAGTGCCATTTCAATTCCCAGTATGCTTACTTAACTTGCTGGCACGTTTTCACTTCCTGCTATCGATAAAGTAGACAGATATAATACTACCCTCAGATCATGTCCTACAAACATCTTGGATGGATGTGTCTTCTATCTTATTTTTCTTTTAGAGCACTCTGACTACAAACACATCCTGTTTGCAGTCACATGATAAATACTGCTCAGACCAGGGGTAGACAACATGGTGTCCTTCAGGTGTTTTGGAACTACAACTCTTGTAATCCCAGACTGGCTGGAGATGATGGGAGCTGGAGCCCAAAAGTATATTGAGGATACCATGTTGACTCACCTTGACTTAGACAAACACAAGGAACTCCATAATTGTGAAAAGCATTCTCAACTGCTCCCCGCTGGCTATATGTATTGTAAGTGCCTATATATATACTTAAGTGCCCAAGAAATTTGACCTAAGCAACACAGATAACTAAAGAGAACATAATTAATCTGAACAGTTCACAAGTCTTATCAATAGGCACTCTCTCTTGTTTCTAAAGAGAGGATATTTGTATCTGTTTTCTAACTTAATTACCAACAAAAAAAAGTCATGATAGGCTATGAACCATCTGACGTATGGTGGAGGGAAGCATATAATAGAGATATCTACTTTTCCACTGTGACTCAGTGATTCAGGCTGTCAGAGGACTCAAAAACAGTTGTTCTTCACATGTATCTGTTTCGAATGTATTCTCGATACAGGAGGATGTCTTCTTTTCCCAATGGCTGCATGATGCCTTTGCCAGCCTGGATGTGAGCATGAAATATCTCAATAGATTTTCTTTCTACTTTAGGAGGCTGGACTTCATAAATGTTGTCTTGGGAGAAAGCAGAGATGTGTGTTCTGTGAAAAGTAAATTAAATAAAACTAGCATTAAACTACAGAGAAACCATAAAAGAGGAGGGTAGGCATGAATTCTATATACATCACCATTGTAGGCTCAGAGGATTCCATGCCATTTTGCATTAGTAGGTAAGTTAAGTTGATAATACAATGGAGGGGAAAATCCTGAAATGCGATAATTTCTACTAGGATTTCTAGTAATAAGCACTTATGATCTATAAAATACAATATATTTTAAACTGCAGGTAGACTGTTTTATTGCAAAACATTGTTGAGTGTTTAATTGGTTGGTATCTTAGCAACAATGTGCTGCATCTAAGCAGAATGAAGAGTCACCTTTTGCCAATAAAAAATACAGCCCATGTTCTGTTTTATTATTAATCTGTCATCACCTGTACCATATTTCTCCGTGTATAACATGCCCCGTGTACAACACGACCCCTATTTTGGGGGACTCCAAATTAAGAGAATGCGGGGAAATTGCCCAGAGTTGTTAAGCTTTTTTGGGGGGAGAATTGCCTAGTGTTGTTGAGCTTCTTTTTTTGGGGGGGGGGATTGCCGACACTCGCTCACCCGCCTGACCGCCACTGACAATCACACGCCTCGCCGACAACAACACTCGCCTGCCCACTCACCTGTCTGTCACTAGGTTTCAACCTGAGAAGTTTTTTCTTTCTAAGAATCACACAGCTTTATAACCTCTAACTTCCAGAGATAGATTTTCTCTCCCTTCAATGGATGGTGAAGAAAGGGGAAGCATTGTTGTGACAGTTTTCTAAAATACATTAGGTGGCAAACAGCGTCTCTAATGGAGATAATTTAGCTATGGTTGATGGAGATTCTGTACATATTTAAAAACCATTAACTATTAAACATTCTGGATCCAATGAATATTGATCAGCCTGCACAACAGCAAATTTGCACAGGATTTTTTTACATTGATGTAAAAGGTGTCATTCTCCTTGGTCCTCCCACTGCCTTTGACAAAGGCGCTCCCACTCTTGCATAACTGCCTTCATGCTATGGAGCTCCACGATTCTGTCCTCAGCTGGCAATCCTTCTACCAAATCATTATTTCAATGTTTTCATAGGAGGAAACTCAGTTATTGGAGTGGTTTAACAGTCAATTCCTCTTTCCAAGGAATTCTGGAAACTTCAGCTCTGTGAAGGGAATAGGGGTCTACTAACAACTCTCAGCACCGTTAACAAACTACAGTTCCCAGGATTTTTTTTGGGAAAGCCATGAATGTTTAAATTGGTATGGCACTGGTTTAAATCTATAGTGCAGATGGGGCGCATGCCGAGGTCCCTCAAGAATCTGTTCTTAGCCCTCTGATTTACTTTCTATATATTTAATGTCCCTAGGTGAGATTAATCAGATCCAAAGGCATTTAGTATCACCTGTATGTAGATGATACCCCCCTCTCTTTCATCTCTGAACTGTTTGCCTCACTCCAGTCTCTCATGTGTTGCCAATGCTCAGGCCATTTTTAAGTTGTGTCACTTCTTTTGCAATATGATTGTGAAAATAAAGCCCTTCCTCTCTGTTCCTTTAGCATAAACGTCTCTCTGGTCTTCTGTTATCTCACAGCTATCTAGTGCTCTGTTGTGAAAAACATTTACCTGTCTCATCACTTAAATCTCTACAGTGGGTTTCTATCCACTCCCACATCTACCAAGGGTACCTTGTTCTTGCTTTCAAATCCCTGATGGCCTTGTCCTATTTTTATCTCTCTGCTTTTATCTCAATAAATCGTCTGTGACCTTTCCTGTTTTTGTAAAGACTGTTCCCTTTATCCTTTGCTGTTCTGTATGCTAAGAAATGCTTCCCAGATCATCTGGACAATCCCATCTGTTACACCCTTCTAACCCACCCTTAAAACCCACCTTTTCCATGGCACTTTTAGCCCTAGTTCCCATGCCCTACTGCAACCGAGTCTGTAACTAAACTCAAATATGAAAACCTCCAGCACATTGCCTTCCTCTGTTGTTTCCATTGTACTAACTTTAGATTGTAAGCTTTTTGGGGCAGGGAATTATCCCCCTGTATGCTGTAAAGCACCATTCACACTGATGGAACAATATAAGTAAATAACCATAACGTAAGAACTAGAGTGTCTGCAAAGAAGCCTCTGTGTACTGCATATGCCAGTGAAGAACTGTAAATTATGGTTATTGTTTCCCCCTTAAGCCAGGCATAGGCAAACTCGGCCCTCCACATGTTTTGGGACTACAACTCCCACCATCCTTAGCTAACAGGACCAGTGGTCAGGGATGATGAGAGTTGTAGTCCCAAAACATCTGGAGGACCGAGTTTGCCTATGCCTGCCCTAAGCCAATGTCCTATTTTTCTTACATACCACTTTGATTTTACCACTTGTCTTATATAATGCATATAAAGCAACAGTCTCTGAAAATACAAAGCCTAACTAAAATATACAAAAAACACTGTGAACTGTGAGAATAAGAGAGAGAGAGAGAGAGAGAGAGAGAGAGAGAAGGGGATTTGGAAAAGGGGCACTGAAAGAGCATGAACCGAAAAATAAAAGACAGCAAGTACTTACAAGTTTATAACCCCGTCTAAGTGCTTACAACAAAGATGTTGGTGTCTCTTGTCGTGCTTGTTTTGACTGTGCCCCAATTGAACAAACCTATGAATAGAGGCAGAAAAATCACAATGGAAAAAGAACTTTCTGAAATAAAGAAAATAACATGTCTTTTGCAGCTATATAGCAGTCATACAGTTTGAAGTAAGGGACATCAAGTTCCATAAAGGGCAGCTGGAACATACACCACACTTTTTTCCTGACACTAATATTGTGGGTGAGTAATGCAGTAGCTCTGAATTTATTTATTTTTAAAAATCCACTTTGATCTAGGTACTTTGGAGGCCCTTCAAGGCATCTTTTCGTTTTGAATCTCACTAAAAGCCTAATCAATTTTAGTCATAGTGTGTTCCTGAGAAGCTCGGTTCAGCTGGCACTTTGCACATGGCCCAGACCTATGTGATTCCTTTAACTTCACTCAGTGAGTGCAAGACTTGTTGCAACAGCACGTAAGTAGCAAACCCTGACATAGACTGGATTTTTTAACATATTGCTATTTTAACTGATGTAAGCCATCTTGTGTAATACAATGCTTCTTAGATATAGAGAGACTATATTTTTACATAAAAATATAACTGCAGAGTTAGCAAAAGGGCACAAGAGCTGGTGGAGGCACCATCCCCCGCCTTTCCATGGATTATTATAGATGCCAAAGAAGCCACTGAGGCCTGCACTGTAGTAGTAAGATAGGTAAAGACAGAAGAGGGTGAACAAAAGTTGGTAGTGGATCCCTGCATCACCTCCCAGGCTTTAGTTTCAGTCTAGTCTTGTCCACCCCCCTGCAATGCAAGAATCTTTTGCTGTTCAACAGTAGAACAATCTCCCTCCTTCCTTGGAGCTATTTAAGCAGAAGTTGGATGGTCATCTGTCATGGATGCTTTACCTGAGATTCCTGCATTGCAGGGGTTGGACTAGATAGCCCTTGGGGTCCCTCCCAACTCTACGATTCTATGATTTTATGTGAGGCTCGAACCCATGACCTTGAGATTAAGAGTCTCATGCTCTAGCGAGTGTGCTATCCCAGGTTCCCAAGAGCCAGTGTTGGACTGAATCATAGGAAGCTGCTTTATACCAAGTCAGACCATTGGTTTGTGTAGCTCAATACTGTCCACACTGACTGGCAGGGGTTTCAGTCAGGATTACCCACTGTCCTACCTAGAGATACCAGATGTTGAAATGCAAAGCAGATGCTCTACAACTAAGCTAATAGGGCAGATGTGGGTTCAATTCTCCATGAAGCTGACCATGGGCTAGTCACAGTCTCTCAGCCTAACCTAACTCACAGTATTGTTTGAAGATAAACTTGGGAGCAGAGGGAAATAATGTAAGCCACCTGGAGGTAGACCAGGATTTTTGAAAATTATGGGGCTGCTGTGCAGCTTGATATATACTATATATAGATAACCAGGCAAAAAGTAAGGACCTTTAAAGATCTTTTGGCTTTCAATACATCGTGAACATTCCCAATGAAACAAGTGGAATTTAAAATGTGCTTAATTTTGTCTGGAACATACACTTTTACTATTCACTTTTTAAAAATTTGTTCCCTGCTAGCATCAGTGAGATAATCAGAAACACATTACCTTGTGTATATGCCGAGATCATCTTCCGAAGGAGATTCTGAGAGGTTAATCCCATATATATCTTTTATAGGCTGTACTACATTCTGCAGCAAAACAAGAGAAATATTAGTGAGAATAAATCTTGGGTTTAACATTTATTTAAACATTTATACCTGCCTCTTAGAAATGCAAGGTGGCTTCCAGACACACACACACACACACACACACAAAATGAATAAAAAGACAATACTCAAGAGCAACATTTTTTCAGTTTTTCCGAAGTAAACAACTGCTACTTCATGATAGAGCTGAGAGCTACGTATCAGTATTAAACAGAATTATTCCACTAACAGGGAATTCCACAAGCAGCGAGAAAATTTTATTTGCCAGTTTTGTGTCCTACTGAAGCATTTCCATATTGTACCTCACTATATCTAATGCAGCATCCTGTTCTTATGGTGTTCAACCCGATGTCTACTGAAACCCACAAGAGGACATGAGTGCACTAGAACTCTCCCCACTTATAATTCCCAGTAACCAGCATTCAGAGGTATACTTTGTCAGATACTGGAGATAGTACACCACCATGGCTAATAGCCATTGGTAATATGAACAGAAGGGACACGGGTGATGCTGTGGGTTTAAACCACAGAGCCTAGGACTTGCCAATCAGAAGGTCGGCGGTTTGAATCCCCGCGACAGGGTGAGCTCCCGTTGTGAGGTCCCTGCTCCTGCCCACCTAGCAGTTCAAAAGTACAGTGGTGCCCCGCAAGACGAATGCCTCACAAGACGAAAAACTCGCTAGACGAAAGAGTTTTCCGTCTTTTGAAGTGCTTCGCAAGACGAATTTCCCTATGGGCTTGCTTCACAAGACGAAACGTCTTGCGAGTTCTTGCAAGTTTTTTTCCTTTTTTTTCCTTTTTCTAAGCCGCTAAGCCGCTAATAGCGCTAATCCGCTAATCCGCTAATAGCCGTGCTTCACAAGACGAAAAAACCGCAAGACGAAGAGACTCGCGGAACGGATTAATTTCGTCTTGCGAGGCACCACTGTACGTCAAAGTGCAAGTAGATAAATAGGTACTGCTCCAGCGGGAAGGTAAACGGTATTTCCGTGCGCTGCTCTGGTTCGCCAGAAGCGGCTTAGTCATGCTGGCCACATGACCCAGAAGCTGTACGCCAGCTCCCTAGGCCAATAAAGCGAGATGAGCGCCACAACCCCAGAGTCAGTCATGACTAGACCTAATGGTCAGGGGTCCCTTTACCTTTTTAATATGAACAGAGCCACTGACTGGTGGTAATGACTATTAGTGATCATTACTATCATCTTGTTGTAGTGAATTCCATAGTTTAAGTGTGAAGGAGTACGTCCTTCTCAATCTTCTAACATTTAACTGCATTGGTTGATCACATGTTCCAGCGTTATAAGAGGGAAAGAAAAACTGCTCTCTGTCCACTTTCACCACACCATGCATCAGTTTTATACATCTCTATCATGTTCCCCTTTACTTGCATTTTCCCTAAAGAAAAAAAGCCCAAAATGTTATAATCTTTCCTCTCATAGGAGTTGCCCCTCAGTCATTCTCGTGGCCTTTTTCTGAACCTTTTACAGCTTTACAATGCTCTCTTTGAGATGCACAGTATTTGAAGTAGGACTGCACCGTGGATTTTTATAAAGGCCTATTCCACCATTCCTCACAAAGCAGCCAATGAACAAAACAGCCAAACAATATATTTCTAAAAAACCAATTATGAATTTGCTAATTTAATTTAATTTTCAATTCCATTTCTAATGATGCCAAACACAAGAACAGCATTTTTCACAGCTGCTGCACTCTAGACAGACATTTTCATTCAGCTATCCACCATGATCCCAAGATCTCATTCCAGTTTAGACCTCATTAGCTTTTATATAAAGTTAGAATTCTTTGCCTCCATGTGCATCACTTTACCCTTGATCACATTGAATTGCATTTGCTATTTTAATGCCTAGTCACTCTGTTTGGAGAGATCTTTTTGGAGCTCCCTTTTTGCTCATACTGCTGAAACTCAGGTTACCTGAATCTCTAAAGAGTGGTTCTCCATCCTGCAACATTTTGTTTTAGGTGTGCAATGCACACAAAAATATTGTGCTATCACACAGAATGGCAGTTGCATGAAAATTCTGAGGACTCTGAACTTAAAATGTGTATAGATATACAGTACTGCATTGTCTGGACTCATGTTAAATTTTTCACGTTCCTTTTAAGAAGCAAAACATTAAATAAAGCCTTCACAATACTATCATCACCATGCATCTTTAGATGTTTTTGGGGCACATTATACAAAAGCATATTGTCATTTCTTTTCAGGTTCCTGATAATTTCACATTTATGAAATTAAGCTAGTATAAATTAGCTGCAATGCTACATTAGACTTCAATAGCAGATGTGTCAAAGTTACTTCATACTTTAATTTAACCTTGCCATCCATTTTTTTCTTTTAAATTACAGGAACAATTTTTGTTATCTCACAGTTCCTCCTTTATTTTCCCGTAAATTCCCTGTGACTCATTCCCCCCGCCCGCTCACCCCGTTGTTGAAATGTGTGAAGGGAGGATGGTGAGTTAGCTAGGCAACTGATCAAGGCAATTCACTGCCATGCTGTCAGAAAACCAGGTGCTTAAGTGGATAGGGAAAAGGTTAAAAATCATGCCAAGTCACCAGCCAAGACAACAGATGAAAAATACAGACAATGGATGGTCTAACTCTCAGAATGCCATGAAATTCTATAATCAAAAACCTATTTGGATCCAATCAAATAGCTTTTTTGACTAAAAATTTCCTCCCATACATCCCACTAAATTACCTGAAAATAGCAGGGAGTAGTGTTGCCAATTTTGCTGTCTGCAGCCACCACCCCAAAACTGGCTCCAGAGGGCTGGATATACTTTTGGGTCCCATGCATGGAGAAGAAGTGTGTCTCGTTTGTACAGCAGACTCTTTACATTCAACCCACCTTATAAAAGACACTAAAATATCTAAAGGTACTTCATTTGGTACATCTCAAAATAAGATGTATATTAAACATCTAGTAAGACGACTAGTAAGTCAGAATTTCAAGTTATGTGGATGGCAAATGTATGTGCCACAGGTTGTCCCACGGCAGACGTGTCCTCATCCCATGGATAATCTTGGGGAAGGGACAATGTGGGACACAATGAATTGGCTCAGGTAAACATGTGTGACCCCACTCTCCTCTCTTATATGATTACAACTGGGAATTTGTAAATATCTGAAAGTAGCTTCTTTTGAGTATCTGGAGCACATCATGAAAGATGTGGGTATAAAGGACAATCCTTTATTTACAGTGGTGCCTCGCAAGACGAAAAGAATCCGTTCCGCGAGTCTCTTCGTCTAGTGGTTTTTTCGTCTTGCGAAGCAAGCCCATTGACGGCTTAGCGGTTTAGCGGCTTTTAGCGGCTTATCGGCTTATCGGATAAGCGGCTTAGAAAAAGGGTGGGGGAAGCAAGCCCATAGAAAATTCGTTTTGCGAAGCAAGCCCATAGGAAATTCGTTTTGCGAAGCACCTCCAAAACGGAAAACTCTTTCGTCTAGCGAGTTTTCCGTCTTGCGAGGCATTCGTCTTGCAGGGCACCACTGTATTTATTTATTTAATTTATATTTTACTAAGAACTCTTCATCCGGGGTCTGGTTAACACAAATAATGTTTTGTACATTGAGAGCAAAGATAGTTTAGACTACAGTGTTATTCCTTAACTTTTGTAAACAGCAGGAAGTTAATTTAACTGATTTCTACTTTAATGAAGCCAGCATTACAAAGTTTGACCTTGATAACAGCTTCAATTCCTGCAGCTTTTAAGAACCTACTGATTAAAATAACGCAATTTAAACCAGTTTTTCAGCATATTCAGCTATGTGGAAGTGCCAATATTCTGTTCAAGGCTGATTGCCAAAGTACATTAATTGCTATCACAGGGAAATATCAACATTAGACAACTGTTTTCCTTTATTTGAGAGGATGATTGCATAGAGATGAATTATATCACTGACAAGCCAACACAACAGAGAAACCAGGAATATAAAAGGTAAAGTTTGAGGGTCTTGAACTCTAGAGCCACAATTCAAAGACTTGAACTACTAGCGCCTGTCCAGTCATGTTTGGACTCATGCTTCTGAGCAGCCACATCAACACCACAAAGTAAGCCTCTCCTGAAAGAGCCTCAAATAAGGTTTGTAGAGGAGCAATGAGGCCTGTTGCCCCCCCAAGTACACCCCCAAAATGAACACAAGCCATTGGACATTAGTTCTCCGACTTGTTGCTTAGGCCTCTGTGTCAAATATTGCTTATTATCACAGAAACAACCCATAGCAATGAAGGAAAAGCATACCTGGCAACTGATTGACATTAGATAATAAGCACCTTCTTATAGGCATACCAAAAGACTTGGAAAATAATATCCATAAGTAAGTCACTCTTAGAAAAGTAATAATAGTAATTTTGTTTCACTATCATTATACACAGTAATTATTAAACTTTCTTCAAGGCTATGATGAGCGAAGCCATTTACTTTCAGAGACTGCAAGGATGATCTCATTAACCAAGTTTACTCTGGAGTCACAAGAGATTGTAGACAAATTTCACGTGAATAGAAGAGCAAAGGGGTTCTCCTGCCCCTTCATCCTATCACATTCCCACCACTGCATCCCATGTCTTTCTTGAGGGTTCCCTGACCTTCAGGAAAGTTTTTTAGGGTGATACATCAGAGAAGAAAAAGAAGGAGACTTCCGGGTTAGCGCCATCGTCTAATGGCGGATTCCCTCCGAGCTCTGGAGGGAATCGGCTCAGTAGGGATCGGGTTCTACCACGCCGGCGACGCGGGGACCCTTAAAAACCACAGGCGCGGATGCCTGTGGACATGGTGACTCGGTGGGCACCATTAGCGCCCTCCCGACCCGCGAAGGAGCCTTTTTAAAGGCTACGGAACGGGGGCTGGGGAGTGGCGCGGTGCTGAGAGTCCTCTGCTTCCCCTGCTGAGCGAAGCCGCATGCCATGGACGGAGAGCACTGACTTTTTCCCTTGAACATTCGGATTAAAAGCAACAACCCGTGAGTAATACAGAAATTGGACTTAAAAAAGATCTTTTTTCTTTAAATTCGGTATGACCGGGGAAGGGGTAAAAAGGAAGTCCGCCCCCCCCCCGCCTTGCAGACAACCTAAAGCAAGGACCAGAGAGCTAAAGTTGAAAGAAGTATCTTTGTCCCTTGCGGAGAAAAACTATTAATTTCATGATTGGACACTACAATTAATTTTTGCTGGAGGATAAGAGTTTGTTTGGAAAGTTAAAGTGCAACCCCCCGGGACCCGGGAGTGATCTGTGAGAGAGCCTGCTGAAAAGATACAGACTTTGACAGCTGTCAAACTAGCTGTCAAAGCTGGGAAACAAAAGGAAACGTTGTTTCTGGTGACTCTGCCGGTTAGATTTTCTGTAATTTGGATACAAATTTGCTGGAAAAAAGAAAAATAAGCTACATTGGACTTTTGGATTGGAATTGGAAAGATACTAAGTAAACAAAATCCCCCTAGAGGGGAGTCTTGGAACATTGCAAGAAATGGCTGTAAGTGGAAAAATACTGACTGAGCTGAATAGGAAATTTCACCTCCTGGGAAAGCTCCTGGAATTACAGGGAGAGATCAAGGACCAGGCTAATATTTTGACTACAAGGGTGACAACATTGAATGAAGCCGTAAACAAACTTGCTGAAACAGGACAAGTCTTTGTTGTGGAGCCAAAAGACCTTGAAGCTGGAATAGAAATTGCTGCAGTTGGGCAGACATATGAGGATTTGATGGAAAATTTGGTGGAAAATGAAGATGAAGCTATAATGTTGTGGAAGATCAAGGCAGATCAGAGGCCTGTCAGCACAAGTGAGATCAAGATGGAAGTTGGAGCTTTTGGGACATATAGTTTGAAAAAATTTAAAGAACTAAATTTGAGCTCCACTTTTAAATCTAGAGACTGGTTTGGAAGAAAATTGGTCATTATTGGGACAGATCTTCCTCGAGAGTTGGTGTTGAACACAAAGGATGGTCAAAAAATCCGGCAGAGTGAAATGGAAAGAGTTTTAGGAGCATCAGAAGTTTGGGATCCAGGCTGAGAACTGATGGATTGACGGACATTGATTTGGGGATCAAACCGGGAATGGGAGGGTGGGATTTGGGAATCCAAAGGGTGTTTAAATATAGTTTGTTAAGTTTTTTTTGTTTTTCTTCTTATAACTTTTGCGATTTTTATGGAATGTAGGGAAATTGTGGAAGGGAAATTTGGGTCGACTTTAGGAAAAAGGTTTAAGATTAAGTTAAATTTGGGTTTTTTAAATTAATTAGAAATAAGGTTTTTAAAATTAATTGAGAAATGAAAGAAAGAAGAAAAGGAAAATAAATAGCACGAATAAAGAAATTATTAAGGTAGAGCAAAATGATAAGAACTTGTTGGGCAGATAACATAAATTGGAATGCAAGAAGGGGAGGGGGGGGAGGTCTCAGAAATAAGGTGAAAGAAGATAAGGTTCTTTAAATATTATGTGTCTTTTTAACTGTTTTTCTTTTTTGGATTTTTTTGTGTTTTTTAATTTTGGTTTTTTGTTTTGTTATTATATGGAAAATTTCAATAAACATTATTTAAAAAAAAACAGAGAAGAAAAAGAAGGAAAAGCCTATTGTGCAAGCAGCATTTTGCTCTTGGCAAAGTCTTTATAAAACCCACTCAACTCACTTAACTTATTCTCAGTAAATGTGTGTAGGACTGTAGCATTAGGTCAAATTAAGATTCAACAAATTAAATTCAATCAGACTTTCTTGCGCTAAATCTCCAAATGGAGTATAATGTTCCATTCAGTGGGTTAGGAAGGATTCAGACTGTTAAATTCCTCTACTATGATTACCTATTAAACCCAAAATGGCTTGGGTCCTGAAGGATTGCTTCTTCCTAATTCATCCTGCCCACACCTGAAAGGGCCTTGGGTGACCATGAAAGCCTTCTGGCATCTTGGCTCCTGGCATTACCCAATAAATTAAACTGTTTTTCTTTATTTCATTTATATGACAAATTTGAAGGGAGACTTGGGAGGCCACAAAAACTCTTTAGATGGTTGTTTATGTCACATAGGTTGTGGCTTAGCCACCTCCACTGTAAAGGATTCTGGGGGCAGCTCTAATCATGCTTAGGTCACAATATGAGAGGGCGAAACCTAGCATCACAAGCAGGATGACAAGATAAAGTGCCGTGCACCTGCTTGGGGAAACAAATGGTTTGGGCCAGCCTATGACCTTCCAAATTCATCAAGATGCTCCAAGCTACAGTAAATTTATCTGGAACAAGAAAATTAAATTCAAGCAATGATCATGCAGGAAAACTGGCTGGGGCCATGGGCTTCCCCACAAATGTCACAGCAGAGCAAGTGGCATCATCATCTGTGTTCTTCCTATCAGTTGCATGCTGTGTTCATTCCCTTGTGCAATATTTAAAATCCAGATTTTGCTGCTATAAAATTGCTAATCTGTTTTGTGTTATTGTTTTTACAGATCTTCATTAACATCCCCAGATACTGAAGTATTATAATGGTACTGAAGTCTGCACAGGAGTGTCATCTGGCAAGATTAGTGTTTGTATTTGAAAGAGCTCTATTAAGCCATATTTCTGTATTAAGCCACTCCTCTATTAACACATCCTTCACTTCTAGCTGAATTACCTAGTTTAATTTAAACAACTAATACAGATCAACACTATAACTCAGCTTTAAAACTAATATATTACCTTGCTCCCTTAAAAAAGAGTTAAAGAGAGAAGTTTTAAACTGCTTTAAGAACTACATCTGCCTCCAAGCTTCCACATATTTGTTTCACAGGTTGTTTTTTTTAAAGTGTCTTCTTTTTAAAAGTATATAGTACCTTCTCTTACTGCTGAGTGAGGAAAGCCCCTAACATGTAAAGAGAGATGTTCATTTTAGTAAGCCTTAGACACAAATCATACACAACACTGGAACAAATATGCTGTAAAGAAAGAGATGTGCTGATATTGTCCCTTTGCGGGTTAGCACACTTCCTTACTTCTGTTGTTTTGGCATTATCTCCCGTATCTGTCATTTTCACTGGCGTTGAACGCTGAGATGCAGCCCCCTCATCTTCTTTATCAGTTCCAGAATCATCCTCCGAACTGCTAGACACGGCCTCCTCGCTGGGTGGTGGTGGAGCACTAGCAGCCGTTTTGCGCTGAAGCACCGTTTCTTCTCTGTTGCTCTTGTTCCTAAACAAAATTGGAATTTATTACACATAATGATATCTCAAGAAAGAGGCAGTTCAATTTTATCACCATTCCCTTCAAGAGACAGAAGTGAAAGGGCAAGAAGAGAGAAAGCCTCTTCTTTTCTCAGGTATGAAAGTCCAAATGGTTCCTTTAAGAGATCGGGAATGGGATGCAAGATCAAGTGTTCCCTCCTCCCTTCAGCAAATTCTGCCTCCCCATCCTTAGCCACAGTTAAGCATTATGGGTGCAAATGTTGCAAATGTTGTTGTCATCACTGACCCTAACAGAAAACAATATATCCAGGTCTTGGTGAAGGCCATTAGAATAAATTTTAAAAAGAGAGGAGGGGGTCTGAAGGGAAGGGGGCGACCTTTCAAAGCATGCACCCTTGCAGCCCACCTTTGTCATAAGCACAGATAAAGAGACCAGGAACATTGTGTCTCCACCAACTCTCAGTCTTATCGCAATGCTGCTTTGAAAAATGCTCTATGGATTCCTCTGCTATATATGCTACTTTCCATTTATGTCACAGGCCTTTGGGATCTCTAATTATCTGTTATACTCACTAAGTAGTATCCAACAGTCATACTCAGAGTAGGCACAATGAAATCAATGGAATGAAATAAATGGGTCCTATTGGTTTTAAAGGATCTACCCTATTTCAGTCCAATGGGTTGTATCCAATGAAGTTGTCCCATTAGCACAAGGATTTCCACCTGAACAATGGGACTTTCTTTCTCTCTTATCTTTCCATGCACCCCCAAATCTGATCAAGAGAGTTGGGGGGAAACCCTGGAAAAGATGGAAGGCTGGGTGAGCAGATCAGGAAGAGAAGAGGTAGTAAAACTGATAGAACAACTCCACTGGATACAAACCACTAATTTGAAATTGATTGCTTTAAGTATTTAAATCAATGGATTTCAATGGAGCTAACTCTGAGTAACACTAGATATCATCCACTGTTCTCAACTATAACCACAGTTTATTCTGTCCCCGAACGCTTGGGTCTTCCTGTCATTTTGACTAGGACACTGACTACGGCATCTTAAACTAAGGTGCAAAAACATTAGAATATAAGCACCTAATTAAAACAGCTTTAATGTTCTCCCTAACGTTCTTAGGGAGAACTCTGCAAGCAAACCCAGTACGAAGGTGGCTTTCAAAAAGCTTTTCTAGAAGCACTGAGTCACTTTTTAATACCTCTAGTCCAGTCATAGAAAACTATAAATTGCCAAATAGTGAAGTAGCTTAATGGCTCCAAACCAGGTTCAGAACATTTTGACACTTCGAGTTTTTGAAAATATGGATCAAAAGCAACAATTTGGAGTCTTTGAGCTATTTCAAGGAAAAGAATGTGATTGATCTATTATATTGTTCAGGTACAAATGTTCACTTTAGGATTCCCAGCACAGATAGCCTTATTGATCTCTTGCATACATTTAAGTAATTTCTTTCTTAGAAATATAAAGCTTTTGTGTTCTGAGCAAATGGATTTTTACAATAAAGAATGATGAGAAGAATGAAGAAATAAAAATCTACACTCAATGCTTTTTTTTTTAAAAAAAAAGTTGTTAAAAAAGTCAAAGAGAACAGAGCAGAAGAACCAAAGACCTCAGTATGCAATCAGAAGAACAAGTTGTCCTATAGGTTGAAGCATGCAAATAGTCAGATACAAAGGAAAGGATTTATTTCATAAATCAATACAAGTGCAAAGATGTCTCAGCACAGCATTCAAATCTGTGACTTGAACTGCACTGGTAACACGAAACTTCAAATACACTACTGCTATAACTGCTGTTCTTGCAGAAATAGATCATGCTGGCAGCTTCTGCTTCTTTATCTGTGGAAAACAGCTGTGGCATATGAAGATGTCCTCCTAGCTATGTCAGGGCTGCTGCTCATTGAGACTAAGATAGGGCAGGGTGGCAGTGAGAGTGGGGGAAGCACCAAGTTGGAGGTGGCATTGGACGCAGGTACATATGCCTCTGCGTCCACTGATGCCAACCTAGTACTCTCTTGTTCTCACCCAGCCCCAGCTTGATCCTAGCCCTGACGAGTGGCACTGCCACTGTGGCCAGCAAGGCAGGGCAGTAGTGATGCCTTACTAGTGGAAATTGACCTTTAGGTCCATTTGTATGCAGTAAACCACTCCCTAGAATCTAACTAAAATTACATCAAAACTTTAATTAAAATTAAGAGCAATTAAAATTACTAAGGAAACAAGAAGGGTATCGGAACTGCCTTTTCTTGGCAGTCAGAGAAAGGGAGGAGGAGAGGAGAGCAGCAACTCATTGCAATTTACCTTTTGTACAGGGAACAACCTCAGCTGTTTGTAGATAGATGGCCAACTATATGTAAATAAGGCAAACAAGATTTGGGGGGGGGGGTCTTTCCTCCCTCACTCCAAACCATCCTTTGTAAAACTAATATAGTGTCTATAAATTATACACACGCAAAAAACATTTACTGGTTTGACTCAAGAAGGTTAAACTACAGATATCATTGTATTAAGCCCCATATTAGTTAATATTAGGTACTAAATAAGTTTCTGCATTCAATTCTTGATTTTCTTCTTACCCCAAAACGGATTTTCCAGTTTCATCAGGTTTACGTACAGTAAATGGGCTGGGATCAATGCCAACATTCTTGGGCATAAAATCTCTGAAGGGTATAAAGAATAAAGAATCAAATATAACAAGTTAACAGAGCAATCCAAACCTTAGGTAGGCGGGGGGGGGGATGACAGAAAGGTCTGCTTCTGCAGCTCTGTTGCTAATACTGGCCAGAGCATAAAATGGGGGTGGGGCAAGGCAAAAACTTGCTTCATGCTTTACCAGTCAGTATAGTGATTAGGCCTGAAGCCATAAATTGATAGCTGTGGGATTGCTCAGCCCCTTCTCTGGAAAACCTCATTTCAGGGAAGTCTGCCAGTAGTACTTCTCCCTGCCCACACTTTCGGCAGACAGAACTAGGTCGACACCAGCAGTGACACTAGTAATTTTATACATTTTTAAACTGGTGCTCCTCTATCTAATGTCAAAAGACATATGTCAAAAGCTTCAGAATCACATTTTTATTGCAGATTCGTCCATCATATGAAAGATACGAAATCTTTTGTATTAAATGCCATTTTAAGGCTATGTAAGGAAAGTTTTTCTAAAAGAATTCAATTCAGTTTTGTTTGTAAAATGGAAAGGCTGAATCAAAATTCTATTATCTTGAAAAATAAAACATACATACCGGATTGAATTTGTCATTGCCAAGCAAAAAGTGTCATCAAAACTGCTGAGTTCATAAGGTCGAAAAAATTCATTATGAATGTCAATCTCTTCATCATAGTTATGAAATTTCTTCACTATTAGCTTCCTTCTGTTTTCAGCAACAGACATTGCTAAAAAAGAAATGCAGGTAAAGTGAATCTCTTAAATACTGTATCATCTATTGCTAAGGGGACTCTTTCCCCCTGGAGCCCTCAGAACATCCTCCCTAACCCTCTGGAGCAGCGTTTTCAAGATGAGTGGGGGGACAGCAAGAGGTGTCAGGAGAAATCATCTTCTCCCCCATTCCTCTAGTGGAGTGGAGTGGAGTGGAGTGTGAATGCCATCCATGTATAGTTTGAATACAACCCAGTGTATTAAAAACTAATTTTCTATAGAAGAACGGCCATGTATAGTACAGTAAATACAGTGGTACCTCAGGTTACATACGCTTTAGGTTACATATGCTTCGGGTTACAGACTCCGCTAACCCAGAAGTAGTTCTTCAGGTTAAGAACTTTGCTTCAGGATGAGAACAGAAATCGTGCTCTGGCGGCGCGGCAGCAACAGGAGGCCCCATTAGCTAAAGTGGTGCTTCAGGTTAAGAACAGTTTCAGGTTAAGAACGGACCTCCGGAACGAATTAAGTACTTAACCCGAGATACCACTGTACCTCCATGTGTGTTTGCAGCAAATCTCTTGATCCTTAAGTTAACAGGTACATTATTTCACTTTTCTATTTTTATTCTAGTAATTGTGTCCAATTAATGTTACTATTATGTAAGCAAATTGTGTTCATATTTAAAAATAAAGGAAAAACACACTTTCTTGTATGTATAACTGACCTTCATCATAAGGCATTGGCAAGCATTCCAGGACACCTGGAGTCCACCAGAAAGTGTAGCTTTAAGTATGGAACAAAAACAATAGTTTTAAAAATCCAGTGAGTTATATCCAAAAGATCCCCCATTCCATCAAATGCTCAAACCCTTTCTCCCTTTTACATAGAACAACCTCTTATAACACCTGCATCGTGCCTCTTCTTTCTTCCTGCAAATCTCTTCTCAAAGCGCATTTGCCCATGCAGTATTTAGGAAACCCTCTAGTTCCTGTGCCTTGCTTTAACTAAGCCTGAGCATGTTTAACGGAAAGAAGCATGCTCTTTTCCTGATTACACCTCTGCTTCCACTTGCTGTTTCCCTTTGTTAAATTTTATACTATCAACCCTCCATAAGATGGTGTAAGCTAGAATACACATTGACAGAGCAAAAGAAACAACAGGAACATCCCGACTAGATCAAACCAACAGTCTATCTAGTTCTGGATCCTGCTTCCCACAGAGGCCAACCAAAAGTCTATGGGACATGAGAGCAATAGCTGTGGCCCCATAAGCAACTGGTATTCACATGCATGTGCCTCTGCTACCCAAGAAAATACATAGCCAGCAGCCATTAATTGGCTTATCCTCCGTTAATGTGTCTAATCCAGCTGTCAAAGTCAGTGGCCATCATTGTATCTTGGAGTAGACAGTTACACAGCTTTAACTACATGCTATGTGAAGATGTATTTCCTTTTGTCAGTTTTATGATATCCTTTTGGAGCTGGGGCAACCAGAATTGTGCATAGTACTCCTAGTGCAGTTGCAAATACCAGCAGTTTTGATCCCTTTCCTAATGATTCACCAAGACTGAATTCTCCTTTTTCATAGCTGTCAACATATACTAGGGAGCATTTTAATCAAGCTCTTCACTCTGACTCCAATATCTTGTTCCTAGGTAGATAACATTAACTCAGATCCCTATCTGCATATCTTTAAGAGGTAGGATTTTTTGCCCCAATATGCATCATATTATACTTTACAGGAAATCGATCTGCTATTTTATTGCCCACTCACCAAGTTTGCTTTTGGAGATCTTTGCAATCTCTATTATTACCCTGAGCTATTAGTGCTATCAGCAAACTTGACTACTTTGCTACTGACCATTAACTCCAAATAACTTATGAATATTGGGGGACTCCACTTTTTACATCCCTAAACTATGAGAATTGTCTGGTTATAATTACATTAACTACATCATAAAATCAAACTTATGTTATGTTAGAAATTATTATAGTTGCCCAATTTAAACATTTCCAACCATAATCTCTTCTTGAGACATAGAACACGGAATTAGAGTTTATTGATAGCCATGTGTGCTTTTGGAGCTCTTTCTGCTATAACCAGCAATGGAAATGCTAGTCACACACAAGGGAATATGGATTGTGGTCCATGTGTCTATTGCTCTACACATAACGAAATTGACTTCAACATCCTGCTGTTTGTTTGACTGAGGAATAATTTGATCTGGTAACCTAGGTGTGAAAAGATAAAAAACCCTTCTTGGCTAGAAGAGTTTATAGTCTCAGCCGTGTAACTGCACTTTTATGAAGAATTTTCTGGAGTCTGCAAGGGCAGCATGGCTATATTGATCTGCACAATCAATATATATTGGTCTCAAAAGCTCATACACAGTTGGAGCTAAAAAGTCAAGACCTACAAATTTAATAGCAGTTTAAAAAGATGAAAAATCAAAGATAATAGCCAGAAACTTTGCAATGTCATACGGTGCTTTAAACCCTTGTCAACTCAGTATGACTACGGTTTTAGCAAATGGAGGTTCTGCCTTTTTAAACCCTTGTCAACTCAGTATGACTAAGGTTTTAGCAAATGGAGGTTCTGCCTTATGTTTAAATTTGTGTTGTTTTTTTTATTAAGAATTACTTGACAAACATAGTGGCAATATTTTAATTTTTTTAATGTAGAAAACACAACTGAAGATGGGCCAGTAGCCTGTAACTGAGATCATTTTGTTACAAGATGTAATAGTAACTTTTAGTTTAGGTTGAGGATAAAGGGAACACGTGTTATCAAATGAGACTACAAATCTAACTTAGAACTTAACCTTTGGGGTCATGTGGAACAATATTTAACTGCTTATTGAAAGCAGGGAACAACACTGAAGACAGCAAATCCTTCCAGAACACAAATTGGCACAATGATTCATCCTACTATGAAATATGAGGTTAAGTTGATTCAGCACCTTGCTAGCCGTATTCTATATAGATGTGGAGATGGTGAACAGAAGAACGCTACTCATTCATTTTTATTTACATTGTCAACTTTACAAATCTGACAACCTAAAGTGGGGCACAACAGATTGTCTCCTATACTACCCTTCCATGACTGGAAAGAGCCCTTCAATTGAAAAGGAGTATTTGATCTAGCAGGAGCCTCTGCTAACTGAAGAGGAGGGTGAAGGTGATTTTCACCAGTTCTTCTTTCTTCTTTTGTACTATGGGAAGAGGGTAGAGGTGTACAAATGGTTTGGTATATGGTCACACTTCTCCTGAAAGACCAAGTCATGGACTCTATGCAGTCTATGGAAGCACAGATGGTGGTGATGACTAAGAGCATCTTTTATCAGCTTATGCTGATACTTCAGCTGCGACTCTATCTAGAAGCAGTGGACCCTGCCTCAGTTATTCATGCTCTTGTCACATCCATACAAGACTACTAATGTGCTTTACATAAGACTTTGAAGACACTTTGGAAGCTTCAGCTGGTACAGAATGCAGCCATCCAGATGCTTGTGGGAACTGAGCATTCAGATAATGCTATAAAAATTCTGTATCAGCTCCATTGGTGAGCCACTCACATTTGGCTGCAATTGCTGGTATTGTTCTTTAAAGCCTAAATGGTTCAGTTTACTTGAAGAACTACCTGAACCAGTATGAATGGGTCTGGGCCTTGAGATGGGCCACAAAAACCCTTCTTGCACATATACTATCAATGACTATTAGGTCATTGACAGTGATGGTCCCATATCTTTGGAACACCAAAAGGAGATACAGCTAACTTGTTCTCTGATTGTTTTAGATTAGGCTTTGAAGACCTTTTAATTTCAATCTGCTTTTGGTTAAAACAACAGGCCAAATATTTAAAAAAAACTATTACTATTCTTGTAATGTATTTTTTATTGGTCTGGATTAGAAACTGTTTTATGTTGCTGTTTTAGCTTAAAATATTGCACTACTTGGTTTTAGAATTATTTTATGGTACTGATTACATCGCCCTAATTTTGGGGGGAAGCTAACAAGAAGAGTGTCATGAAATACCTTCTCCTTGCCTGGATAAGAGTCATTGTGTCTTTCTGGTGCAAGTAAAAATCAGTAGGAAGATCACAGAGGTGAGGCTTCCCTTCTTCTGGTTGAAATACTCCCAGAAACAGGTTAATTGAATCTTGCCTGTCAGCATCTGGAAGAAATGAGTAACAATTGAGAGCCAATCAAATATTTATGTGTGATACATGGTTAATCCAGGGATGGGCTGAAAGCAACAACACCAAGAACACCAATTTGCCACCCTACTGCCACACTGCAAACTGGGGGTGACCATTTCAGGAGTCACAGTTTGACCCTCTCAAAATGTCTTTTTGGAGAGAGGAGCTTTGCCTTTGTAAGCAGTGGTTGGTACAGCTATTGGCATTGAAAAGTATTAATATATTCAAAAGGAAGGAAAAAATTGTAAATGGTAAGACCCCAACGTGTACTGCAATTGTAAATCTCCATCCCCTTCTCCTCTCCAATCATTTCACTCCACTCCTTTTTGTTTTGGGAACTTGCCTTGAAATGTTCCTCCATGTCTGGGCAAACTTCCAAAACATTATCAATAAAATTAACAGAGAGCATATGATATACAAGGATAACTTGCAGGTTTATCAAAATAAACACAGCTTTAGAATGCAACTGGGGGAAAACGAATACAAGAAAAGCAACAGGGAAGTAACACTGGAGCTACCTTAAGAATCAATGTTGTCTGTTAAATGTGAAAATAACTGCAGTAACTTTTATGAACAAACTAATACAACAAAGCTGGGCCTTGAAAAATAGTAGTTTGTAGTTTTATTAAAAGATGAAGCACTGATGGAAACATTAACTGTTTTCCCTTTAGCCATGCTTAAAGTGTGCACTGCAATTAAGAAAATCCTGTACAGATTCTTTTCTAAATTATTTTTGTACCTACGTGTGCTCTAGCACATTTTTTGTATGCCGTCTGTGGAAAGACATATAACCAGGAGCTAATGAGCCAAAGTAATTGAGTTAGCTTAAACACTTCATTGCCCTCACTCGGCAAAAAATCTAAAGGGCCAGAATTAGTACGACTAGGACTGTAGTGCACCATGATTAACTGGATAGAGTAATCAGATTACTTTCCTATATATCAATTAAAGGGAAGTTGACTGTCCAGTCCTGTTTCTGGATAAATAGCCTGTTTTAGATTCCAGAAACAAGAAATGTGGCAACATTAATGCTGAAGTCTGTAGTGGGTCATTACCCTTCCTAGACAGATCAGATATACTGCTTTACAATGGTTCTTCCAATAATCTTGACTACATAACGTGGAAAGAAATCAGTGGCTTATAATGCCTGACAGAAATGCTGCACTTTAAACTGCTGTTTGTCCTCTGTTGCCTGTTTGAAAAGGGATTAGAAGGACACACTTTTATACCTATACCTATAATAGAAATAACAGCATGTCTGGCTCTAAACATTTTAACCGCAGTATGACATTTGGATGCCCTCTAATCTTGAGTTCTGCTTGGCAATTCCAATTCATTCAAGCAGTGAAGAAAGTTACCTGCCTATGTGACCTTATTTCACTTATTTTTATGTTATTTTTGTCTGCTTCTTTACAGAAAAATAAGTTTATTTATGAAGGATTCTGTCTAAACACTTACCATTCTTGCACTCAAATTTCTCAGAATAGATCACTTGGCTGCATACATTTGGGCTTAATGCTCATATTAGCAAGGTAATCTTCTGCATGGTTTCGTGTTCCTTAACAACTGCAGTGGCACTTATGAAGTAAATGGCCCCTGCTAGCATATTATAATGCTACTGTTTGACTGAGTGCTTTACTCCAAGCCATGAACGATTTCCACTAACACACAGGGTGTTTTAGATATTTTACAGCCTATATGGGAGCTGGAAAACAGACCCTTGATGGCTGCTTGAACACTACCATTCTGCTCACTGAGAGAAGGCAGATTTTGTCCAGGGTTACACTGTCATGCCTGACAGCAATTACAGTGTCCAACCCTTAAGGTTTAACTCTGAAGCTGTCCTACTGAATTTAAAGTTGATCCTGACCCAAATACCTTTCAGGCTGTCAACATGCTATTTTGACCCAGTTTCATTTTCATCATAAAAATTCAATAGCACCATGTAGCCAGTTTAAAAAAAATCTGTGTTTTTTAAAAAATAATTCTCACTTTATCAAAAACAACAAATGTTGGAAATCTCAGAGAAAGAATTCAAGTTACCTGAAAAAGCATTACTATAGTATCTTGAAAGAGTTTGCATAATATCTTTAGAATGCTGGGTCCAAGGTGCTATTTTTCTGTAGGTTTTTACTCGATGAACAAGTTGAGATCCACCATACTGAAGTGACAATGTATCTCCATGATCTTCATACAATTCTTCAAATAATCTAAAGTAGAGAGAACAACATGGTTAAGAATTCCAACAAGATGAATTTTTACAACAGTATGCCAGTGATTATTTCCATTTTATTTTTACTATCTTTCACCTAGATTTTTTTTTAAGTGTAAGCATCCATACTTATCTAAAATGATTTGTCAAAACAGAAATTAGAAAAGTATCAATAACAAAAAACGTATATGCTCCTTTTCTATTAACAGTTGTAGGAAAAAACTACTATTTTAATAATAATGATAATTTCTAAAATGTCTTACCTAACGGCATCTGTGTCAAACAGCAGGTTGGGTTTGTCAATCAGGCCTAAGGAATAAAGCTGATAGGCCAAAGCACATTTCCCAACCATAAACTGGGCTGTGTTCGTGCGATCCAGACAGTCAACACAATTTGTTCGAAGAACTCCAGTCTAAAAAAATAAGTGCAGGGACATATAATTAGTTTCAAGTCCATTAGTAAATATCAAATTATTCTTTAGGGCATAACAGTAATTTTTGCCACCAAATCATCTATACTAATAGAACTTAATTAAGGTTGCACATGTGGTTCACTGGTGCAGATTTTCACATTTGCAAACCCATGGAAGTCTTTTAGGTACACTGAAAACTCACTCAAAGTGTACGGAACTGTTTTTGCACATAGTTCAGGTTTTTTAATTTTTTTCTTGTTAATTTATAATACATAGAAACCAATGTAAATGCCCCATAAACAGAAGGAGCTTTCATTTAAGGAAGCAGAGTTGCACATCTTCCTACCAGTGCAACTCTCTTTCTCTTTACAAGCATCTGAGTGGGATGCAACTAAACAGATTTTTCACAGAATCATAGAATTGTAGAGATGGAAGGGACCATGAGGATCATCATCCAACCCCCTGCAATGCTAGAATCTTGCCCAACATGGGGCTTGAACCCACGACTCTTAGATGAAGAGTCTCATGCTCTACCGACTGAGCTATCTCGGGTTTCTCAGTTCCACAATTCACGGCAGGTTTCTCATGTTTGGTTTTATGCAAGCATCTTGAACAAATGTATTTTTTTAACTATATCCACAGTATGAGATAAGTGAAACCTTTTTCTGAGTCATATTGCAGTCATATTGCTTTGATAAGATTGATACAGTGATTTCTCTTTCTTACATAATACAACTTTAAATTTGAAGTATTGGATATCATTTAGAAGAAACTGTTTTCAACCCTGATACTAAAAGGGTTTGGGAAAAAACCATATGTTTATAGAGACATCAAGTGTGTGCTTGCACATCTATAGCACATTGTGCAGCAATTCTGCTTTGTACAGAAAAATGTGTGCATTTTAGCTATGAATATGTAGAAGTGTAAACATTAACAGAAAACATTTTTGGAACTGAAATTATGGATATTATGTTGTACAGTGGTACCTCAGGTTAAGAACTTAATTCGTTCCGGAGGTCCATTCTTAACCTGAAACTGTTCTTAACCTGAGACACTACTTTAGCTAATGGGGCCTCCCGCTGCCGCTGCTGCACGATTTCTGTTCATATCCTGAAGCAAAGTTCTTAACCTGAGGTACTATTTCCGGGTTAGCAGAGTCTGTACCCTGAAGCGACTGTAACATGAAGCATCTGTAACCCAAGGTACCACTGTATATTAAATAAAGATTCTGTTCAATGAAGAAGAAAAGACTACACTGATCACACACATTTCCAAGTCCGTGTAGTTCCAACACTTGGCTTGGAATTAACCAAAAGTCCGATAATACCTCTATGGAGTACCAAACTAGGGATATTTATGGGACAAATGTACCTTAGTACCCAATGGCATCTCAGGCTTTATTATTATGCCAACTACATTAACATCAGGATGCTTTCTAGTGGCCCATGAAAAACAGTTTTAAATCAATTCCATTAAAATACCTGTAAACGGCCAGTGGGAACCACAATTCCTCCCAGCTCATTCCACCTGTAAGACAGAACATTGTGTGTTACAAAGCATTGATTCTATAAGAATTATCATCAATCTGCCCTCAGTCAGTAAAGACATAACCCTGGGAGACAATCCTATAAGACATTTACAACTCTGGAGCTTAATCCTTGGGGAGATAATTCTAGGAATCTGAAGCTCTGCTCTAGCAAAGAAACCTGAAGTGGCTACAGTAAACATCAACAGAAATTACCTTGCATTTTTGAAAGGGGGTGAAATGTAATGCATAGTTCTACAAATGCTGACAAAGGTCAAAGTGCAGACTTGGAAAATTCAATTTAGAAACAAATAGTGTATGCTTAGCCTTCAGTCAAGCTCAGTATAGGTCAGTTTTGGTTTAAAGTGCAGCTTATAAACTTAAGTGCACAAGTAGGCCTCAGTTCTTTCACAGAAATGCTTAAACAGAAAATGTTATCCTACAACCAGGGCACTTGGTATTATGGCACAGAGGAAAGGGAAAATGCTACTAATCCTGTTTGAACCTTGTATGGGAAGCCAAGGCTGATATTACAGTACTAAAAGGCCCAATTTGGGTAGGAAGTTTTCTTCTTTTGAAGAAAGCAGTTCACTCAAGAAAATTGTTACCAACACTTCACCTGAATGAAATACTTTCCACATAGTTAATTTCCATTAGCATATAAATTACTCTGAATGCTTTGTAATGGAATAGACATTCAGGTCTCAAGACAAATGGTTCCCCAAGAACAGGTTTCATTACATCCCAACACAAATGAATTGCCTGTAAATATTAAAAAATACCCTTTAATATTAATGGCTTATACACCATTGAATAATACATAAAAATATATTAACAAGTTGAATCAAGCAATTGTATGTGGTAGATCAATAACTGTGTAAGCAGTCTCAAATTAATTTGTAAATTGTAATGAAAAATCAAGCATTACAAGTACAGTCTTTTTTGTTACACACATTTAAGATTTGTATTTTGCCTCTTATACTACAGTATCTGAAGAATAAATCATCTTAGTGACTACTACTCAGAGCCAATTGAAACAAATAAGAAATGAGCAACAGCAAAGCTGTGTTAATGTGTATACCAACATTAATTTTGATAAAATATACAGAAACCAGTTTTGTATTGGGAAGATGTAGCCTATCAAATCACCCAGGAAATAAACCATGTGAGGCAGAACTTGCTACATGATAAAATACCGTTTGCATTCCCTATATAATTCCTAGCAGGGATAAAGAGCCTGTGGCCCTCCAGATGTTGCTTGGCAACAACTCCTACCAACCCCGACCACTGACTATGCTGGGTGGGGCTGATGGACACTGGAGTTCAAAAGCACTTGGAGGGCCACAAGTTCCCTAGCCATGGTTTACAGCAGTGTTGCCCAACCTTGGGCCTCCAGCTGTTTTTGGACTACAACTCCCATCATCCCTCGCTAGCAAAACCAGTGGTCAAGGATGATGGGAATTGAGATCCAAAAACAGCTGGAGGCCCAAGGTTGGGGAACACTGGTTTACAGTAACTGATCATTAGATTCTATTGATGGTATTGCAATTTGTGAACCAATGGTTTTAATCTTGTGAACCGCCCTGAGATCTTCAGATGAAGAGTAGTATATAAATTGTAACAACAGCAACAAATTGTTTCTGTGTAAATACTTCTTTACTGAAAAAGGAGGAGGAAATTATCTTTCAACAGTCAATTGCTGTTTTTCTCTAAAGCAGCTTGAGGAGAGCTCCTTTTCAGGAGCTGGGCTGCAAGATTTAATTGAGATTTCTCTTCTCCTTCCATGTGATGTTTTATTAATAAATGAATAATTAAGGAAGTCCTTTGTCTAGCTAGAAATGACAAACTATCACATGTAACAAAGGTAGGTAGTTTCAAATAGCACACTGACAGTGCCATAGATTTAAAAACAATTGACCAGGGAAATAATAAAAATTATCTCCCTGGAATAATCAGAACTCTTCAACCATGAATCAAAGCTAGTTAGTCACACTTAAGTGCCATTTAATGGAACAAATAAGTTCCAAATAATTTTTCTCATTCTTTTCCATGGGACTTAAGCATGATGAGCTTTCTTTGGACTGGAACTTTAGTATCCTGGTGGACTTCACAAAATTGGCATTAGTGAAACCTAGGTGACTTCAGAGACAATCCACAGCATACAAGAGCACTGTGCTTTAACAAATATTGCTATAAGACTTCAACTAATAGCACTCAGTGCTCAACTGGCTTTTGAGTTTAGAGCGGGCAAGATAGCTGCCAAGATTTAAAAATCACCCAGAGAAACCCAGTGTACATGAGAAACTACTGCATGTATTCCCTAAATAGTTCATACTAATTATTCATTAGGAACTTGGGGCAAGGTTCAAAAGCACAGGATACAGCAGCTATGACAAGCATCATCATCATTTAATTTGTATACCGCCTTTCTATCTTACAATACTCAAGGCGGTTTACTAGCTGAAGAAACAAAGAATGTACACCTTGTAACAATCTAATGCAATACAAAAATGTGACAATAAAACATAGCAATCTACAATAAGCAATCTACATCAAATAAAGTAACATCCAACAAGCAGGTCAGGATCTGGTCTGTGCATGGCTTGAAAACTATTTGGAAGCCATGTGCATGCTGCTTTGAGTTCCATGGAAGAAAGGTGGGTTATAGTTGTAATGAATAAACACAATAATGAGATTTGAACTTTTGGCTTACTATACTAAAAAAGGACCATGAAATTGGTGTTCTTGAATCAGCCAGAAAAGCTTAGCTGACTTCTGCTTACAAATAACCTTCAATTAATGTTCTTAGAACTGTTTATCATCTCCCAGGAAAGCAAGAAAGTATAAAATTAAAGGTATAGGAGATTTGCTGACAACACAAATAATAAAACACTATTGTATGACAAAGAGATTGATTACCCCTTGTTGTTATGAAATATCTGGAATATACTTTTCTATTTGATCTACATCGGTAATAAATGAATATGGATTTCAAACTACCTTTTAGAAATCTTTTAAAATAATTATACACAAGAGAGCATTCTCCCACATACATACTTCTCATCTGGGTGCAAGACACTGCAGTAGGAAGCAGGACGATTTACAAAGAAGCCAGTTCTCTTCACTACATTCTCTGCAATAACGCTCAGCCTGTCAAGGACGTTACACAGTTTGCTAGATGGAAATAAAACCAAAACACTGAAGACATGTTTGTATTTACCCTCGTGGAAGAACAACTAACAAAAAAAAAATCACTTCAATAAACTCCAGCCTCTTCTGCACTCTGCATGCATTGTATCCCTAAGCAATGTTAACCAAAGTTTAAAAAGAAGATAGCAACACACTACAGTGGTGCCCCACAAGACGAATGCCTCACAAGACGGAAAACCCACTAGACGAAAGGGTTTTCCATTTTGGAGGCGCTTTGCAAAACGAATTTCCCTATGGGCTTGCTTCGCAAGACGAAAATGTCTTGCGAGTTCCTGCGGGGTTTTTTCCCTTTTTTCCCCCTTTTCCTAAGCCCTAAGCCGCTTATCAGCTGATCTGCTAAAAGCCGCTAAACCGCTAATAGCGCTAATCCGCTAAGCTGTCAATGGGCTTGCTTCGCAAGGCGAAAAAACCGCTATACAAAGAGCCTCACGGAACGGATTAATTTCTTCTTGCGAGGCACCACTGTATCAGTAAAAGCATAACCTGTTAACTACTTCCATTTCTCTGTGGCAAAATCATTTTCATAGAAAAGGGATGGGGAACTGGTAACTCTCATCAGCCACAGACACCATGGCAGGAGTTGGTGCAACAACATCTGGAGGGCCAGAGATTTCCCATTCCTGTTACAGCATCTCCAGAAGAAGGGATCACAAACAATCAAACAACTCTGCTAGTTTTACTCATGTAAAACTACTCACAATCCATTTTGAACTATCTGATACAGTTGGGATTTTGAGAAAGTGCTGTGGGCAACAGCTACGAAATGGCTGCCACGGGGAGCAGGGTATAACACAATATAGCTACCACAGGTCAAAACACTAAAGGGGGGGATAAGCTGAAATACTTGCACAGATTGAACATTTGTAATAGCACAATGTTGAATTCCACTCATGAAGTGTTTTAAAGCCTAAGCAAAAAGCCTCTGAAATGCAGAGCTGGCTGGCTTGATTTCCAAACAGTACCATTTAACACAAATGACTCACACTTCATTTACATTCCCATGATACACTAAATGAACAATATAAAAATGGAACTTCATCTCCAGGTCCACAAAAGACACACTCTGAAGAGAGTTATGACAAAGTTCCCTCTGTCCCAACTAACATCTGGATTCATGTGCTGCTCTAGTAATAAAACAAATACCTCTTCGTATATTTGGCCATGTCCCATGGAATATATACAATTGCATGTTCAGGAGGTAGAAACTGATTGAGGTAGGTCACAGCAGCAACGAGCTCTTCACTCAATATCCTTTCATGTTTCCGTTTTTCACGTTCCTTCAAAAGGGAAAAATTAACTGATCATGGTAGTACATACACAAAGTAATGTTAACTCTGAACAAAAAAGAGAACACAAATATTGCAAATGATACAGCAGGGTAGGATTTATTTCTGCCCCCACAAAGTGTAGGCAGCCCTTTCTGGGGATCATCACAGATGTAAGATAATGAAGAGAATCACTGTCTCAAGCCTCCTTAAATTGACAGAAAAATCTGTTCATTTCACTCAATTAAAAAGGCAAGGTCCTGGGATCTTGTGAGCACATGTAACAATGCAAAAAAAGAAGAGTCACTATTGTTTAGCATATGTTATTATTTTTTAGAGTATGCATCTGCCATTCATCATGAGATCCCAAGACATGCTTAAAATACAGTATTAAAAACAGTTGGAACAGATTGCAAATCAAAAGTGGTCCTAAAATATATGTATCAAGTGTCAAAGGTCAAGATGAATAGGTGTGTATTTAGGATACAATGGAAAGTATGTAATGAAGGTGCCAGGTGTACCTCTGTATTGAGGGCCTAGGTTGAATGGGCTAGGAAGAAATGATCTCCTTAATACTCATTAAGTATTAAGCTACTCTTTTTCTTCAGTGACTTCAAGTGATAATGTTGCCATGAGAAATAGAAGCCCAAGTAGTATAAGAAATGTCAGCTACACTTTGGGAAAATCCTGAGCTCTGACAAATGTATGGGCCTATTAGACATGCAAAGTTATTACAACTTCCCATGTGCTCCTCACCCACTCACAGGGTGGAAACATTATTCCGTGGCAAGAAGAGTGTATGAAAATAGCAATCTCGCCTATTTAAACCTCATTATCCTGGGCTTTCCATCTGAAACAAGTGTAATGAGCTGGACTTTAATTCCATATCCTAACCCCAAACCCAAATTACATTTGCAAATATATGGATTTTGAGCAGAGTTTATGGAAAACAAACTGTAAAAATAACACACAACTAATGTCACATCCTGGGCAGTCCTATGCATGTCAACTCAGAAGCCCCTTGTAAGCCTGTATACCAGCCAAGTCTGCTGTATATAATCACAAACTAAAGGATTATCCTTTCCTCAGCTTAGATCTTCTGCCTTGGCTGTGAATCTTGGAAGACCTGCTCCCTGGCTTGAAGGCCTTGTTCCACCAGGCCTGGGAGGACAGGGTGCCTGACTGACTCCAGCTATGAAAGCCGAGCTGCTGAACAGGCTCTTGGGCAGGGGTATTGTTTAATCAAGCCTTGGCTTAGCTCAGCACAGCATAGGAACACAAAGGACCTTGGAAGACAAAGTGACTGTGAGCTTTTCTCCAGAAGCCTGCCCAATTATTTAGGTCCTGGTAAGCCATAGCTTGGCTTACAGTGCCACGTGAACCAGGCCAATGGAAGTAAGTGTCAGTATCCATAATGACTAATATGTAGGTTTATATTGTCTTTTAGTTCCCTCCTGAAATGATCTAGTATCATAAAAATACAATGTGTCTATGATGGCAAGGCTTTCGATGTCTATAATGGCAATGCTTTTGAGAAAAAACAAGCTGATAAAGACTAGAACTGGCATGGAGACTAGCTCCTTTCCACATTCAGAGTCACCAGCCTGAGTCTGTAGAAAGCAAGGGAAAATAATAAATAATTTTGTGAGGTGGATTTTCAAAAGTTAAAGCATAGTCATAATATTTTTTCAGACAGATTTTTTTCAAGTCCTATTAAGTATAGTCCTCTAGATAATTGGGACCAAGGAGAAAGCCTGACTGTCCCTTCCAAACTAAAAGGCTAATGAAGTGTTTTGTAGAGGTGCCAGAAGCAGAACAGCAGTCCTCAGACCTTTTAACCTGGTGCTGAGGGTGGCACATCCTATTAGACAACCATAACGTTTTGGGAAGTAAGCTGTCTTCTCTTACCTTCTGTGTCCCTCAGTGGGTGAGTAAATGACCTCTGTAACCACCCAAGGATGAAACTGCTAGTGCAAACTGATGATAAATTTATTTCAAGGCCAAGCACTATATTGCAAATTTCCATTAAATAATTCCTGGTGACACACAGAAGGGACTTCTTACCTATTGCAATACTCTGTGATTGGGATTGGCTAAGTGGTACAGAGAGTTGTTTGGCCAGAGAACAGGAGACTGAAATAAGTATCTCCAGGAACTGCTCTACATTCAAATGAAAGTATAAAATGTCTGTGGGACAGGAAAAAGTGTATTGTTTTGAGACGGGGGATATTTATAAATTGTTTGAGATTCTTCTTGGCAGGTCTGTGCCCAGTAGCCCTAGTGAAACAACCTCCACTGCATGCCCAGCTGCTTTCCATTCTCACAGTCATTGTATTCAACCCATGGTTAAAACATTTCTCCATACAAATTTTAGAGGAATAATGTTTTATGAAACAATTCAATAAATTAAACTTATCCATACTTGGACTTATAAAAGAAAGAAAGGAAAGAAAGAAATTATATTTGAATATACAACTATTGTTTAGTAATTCAAACTTTCAGTGCTTCTGATATAAAAATATACTGAAGTACTAACTTAGTGTGATTTTCAAGAGGCTGGTCTTTATCATAAATCCTCTTCACCAGTCCAAGACTAGATAATATCTATAATTAGTAACACTTTTGAATAGGTTTTTTAATTTCTTTTTTGTCCTTACTTCACCATTGTTGCACATTTCATGAAATGCCAGTTTCAATTGTATAAATCCAGTGACTAAAACGTAAACACATCCCCCCAATTCAAAATGGCCTTTAAGAAGCCAAGCACGAGGCCGTTGTAAACATTAGACATAACAAGGAACAAAATCATTGTGGCTCTTGTATTTTTAGATTGAGTTTAGAACTATACTGTGTATCCAGGCTCACATGACTCTGCCATGTGAATCATTCACAGGGCTTCTGTAGTGTGGCTGCAAATGTGTCTCCCTGTGGGTGCTTGATGCTAGGATGTTAACATTAATGCTCTCTTACCACTTGTGTGTAGGGGGAAGGGGAAATAGTATCCTGTTCATGTGAGGAAGCATTGAATTAACTGCTAATCAACCAGAGAGGCTTTCTAATTCAAGTATTTGGAAGTTCTCTTCAGATAAATGAGGGTTTTTAAAAAAATGCATTTGTTTGTTTAATGCAATGTGGAAAGGAAAAATAATTAGGGATATACTTTTCAGCATTTTCATGTAATCATGACTTCCACTGTAGACATTTTAACAAGTATCGTATTCAAAAATGTAGAGCAAGCTTTTAATTATGCACCTAAAACATATGTTACAAAATGCTGTCAGTGTAAACCTTTCTTCTTTTTTTGTACTTTTAAAAAAACATTCCTAGTATTATTTGCAGAATGTTTTCAAAGGTGATATATTTGTGTCATCATCCCAAGTTGTTTGCAGATGGTGTCCTTTTTCTGACAGAAGGCTGTTTGATCTAGCAGCATCTTCTGTCCGTGGCACAGGGATCAAGGTGATTTTTGAAAAAAAAATGTCCCTCTCATCCTGACAACAAATGCATGCGTAGGGCAGTCAACTTTCTGCCCCTAATAAGCCCATGCAAGACACTAAGGCACACAAAGCCTATATAGTCAACTCAGTTTGCACTTAATGTACGTTTCCGAGCACGATTCAAAGTGTTGGTGCTGACCTTTAAAGCCCTAAACGGCCGCGGTCCTGTATACCTGAAGGAGCATCTCCACCCCCATCGTTCAGCCCGGACACTGAGATCCAGCGCCGAGGGCCTTCTGGCGGTTCCCTCATTGCGAGAAGTGAGGCTACAGGGAACCAGGCAGAGGGCCTTCTCGGTAGTGGCGCCCACCCTGTGGAACACCCTCCCATCAGATGTCAAAGAGATAAAGAATTACCTGACATTCAGAAGACATCTTAAGGCAGCCCTGTTCAGGGAAGTTTTTAATATGTAATGCTGTACTGTTTTTAACACTGATTGGGAGCCGCCCAGAGTGGCTGGGGAAACTCAGCCAGATGGGCGGGGTATAAATAATAAATTATTATTATTATTATTATTATTATTATTATTATTATTATTATTATTATTATAATGGGCAAAGGCTGGTCTATGATTACCTTTTGGGATACTCTTCTTCTCCATTTATTATTGTTATTGTTTTGACCATCATGGTCATATTAGCCCAAGGGAGTAAATAACAATAATATACACTGATACAATAGTGAAGGGCAGCATCTGGCTTAATCAAGCCATGGCATTATTCAGCAGGCCTTTCGCTCAAAGCTTTTCAATAGGGCTGCACCATTCAGTCCGTTATAAATAGCACACACTATTTATCACATCTTTTCTATGACTAGTAGGTCATAATACAAGAACTGCAGAGGCAAAAACTAATGTATGAAAGTTCAGGTACTGGAATAATTATAATAATTTAAATGATGTGCAATTTAAAATATGCCTAACAAAATATGAGTCAAGTCACCCTTTTCCAAGGATAGACTTGAAACATAGAAAATTTTACTGCTCTTGTTCTTTGTATACAACAGACATAAAGATTTGCCACAATTCTGGATGTACTAGGTAGGGCTAGATGTCTGGATAGCTTTTTAAAAAAATATAGCAAATGCTTAACATATTTAACATACTAAGGCAGAATAACAAGCACCAGAAGGAAAGTATAAATGAGACAAGGGAATTGTCTAAACAGAAAAGTGGATTTTTCTTCCTTAGGTGTCATTTGCTTTCAAGAATATAAAGTACCAAAGAAAGTGTCTGCTTTCCAAAAAGACTTAATGCTGAGTTAGCACAGTATTAATATTTTGATGATGTCAGGGAAGAGTTAGAAGTTTTCAGTTTATCAGAGGGAGAAAGCATTCCCCAAGGGGGGAAGGAGAGCAGTGAATCTAATAGAAGGGAGCAAGAGGAACAACAGGGAGGAACCGGCTGTTCACAGGAAAAGCAAGGGTTAAGTTCTAGCTCAGATTCGGAGGGGAGATACAGGCCAGCTCTAGCCAGGAGGTTAGAAAAAAGAGTGGGAAAATGAAGGGAAAGGCGCCTTCGCCATTTTGAGGGTGGCTGGTCACGGAGAAGCAGAGCTCAGAAGGTATCTGAAATAAGTGACTCTGAGGAATAATAGTTAAGAACTGTTTATAAGATTATTTTGTTTAATACACAATAAAAAGTTATAAAAGAACAAGAAGCGTTTGTGTGGTGATCTGAAGAGGACAACGACCAGTCCTGACAGATGATAGCTTGAAAACTTCTTCCATCTGTTGCTTCCCTATTTTCTAGCTGTTTTCATCATTATAATGTATCTTTTGGTCACATCTGCTACTTTCCCCCATCTCTTCCAGTTTCTAAAGAGCTATGACAAGAAACACCTGGCTTGGGTCCATGTTCTCCTCTACAAGCTGGGCACAGCAATTTAAAGAGAACACATATGAATCATCAGCTCTTGTCCCTACAGCCTTTTGCTTCCACCCTAATGCTCTGAGCATGCCATGTGCGTGTAATCTGCCTGTGACTGCACTACCTAGAAAATATGTCTATCCAGGCAGCCAATCAATGATGCACTAAGTAACGATGCACAGATGCTATGCACTCAGTGATTCTACTGACCATCCCATGAGGGATTTTGGAGTGTGGCAGAAACATTGCTGCCAGTGGCTGACACTGATCAGAGAGTCACCTTACATCTTTTCCAGTTTTATCATCTCAAGGTGAAAAGTTCCTGCCGATAACCAGCTTAGTCATTCTTTATGGCACCCCTCCTTCTTCAGATGCAGGGAAGGAAAGCCAGAATAACTGGTTTGGAATTTTTCAACTTCTTCTTGAAATACTACAGAGTTTCAAACTTCTGTAAAGGTATCCTGAAATAATTTTACCTAGAATGTTACAGAAGTTCCTAAGATTTAGCTCCTTCTAGAGCACCACAGTCTTGGCAACTAGAGAAACATTTTAATAGTTGCCCTTTTTCCTACATCAGTCTTTTACAACTTACTATGTTTGAAGCACTAAAAACTTGGTAAAAATTGCTTACCTCTATACACATTAAATTTCCTTTTGGCTGTGCCCTGTTCTGTTTAGAAACCTCATGTAGAGCCTCACATGTATCTGTTTAACTTAGTGTCAGAGCTGCCCCTAGGTCCCAGCTCACAGAGGACCAACGCCTGATCGTCGTTATGTACAAAAGTCTTTATTGAAGTTCAACTTCCATTCCAAAGCCGCAGCGCGCAGCCCTACGTCTTAAACCCTAGACCGGCGAAGTCCCGTCTGAATCTCCTCCCCTCTGACACCAGTTTAAGATCCTAGCCCTGCTCCACCTTTTCCGTTGTTCTCTCCTCCTCTGGGTCCTCCTGCCCGCCTGGGCTTTCCCCTTTCTGGACTCTTCCGACGCTGAGTCGGCTGACTCCTCCCCCTGTCTCCGGCGGGCTTTAGGACCCGGTTCCCAATCCTCATTCTCTGCTGTCCCGCGCTCCTGTACATTTGAACTTGCCTCTCGCGCCAACCCAGTGACCTTCCTCCTGACCGTCACACTGCTTCTGTCACTGCTTCCCTCTTCCGGGATACTGCCCGGATCTGACCTCCCCTCCGTTGTCTGGCTCTCCGACGGAGGCGTGGCCAGCCCTGACTTATCTTCACTCCCTGGTGTGGAATCCTCTGCCCTCGATACCTGGGACTCTTCCCCCCCACTATGCTCTGGTGGGGAAGCTGGTCCTGATTTCCAACTGCTACTCTGGGAGTTCCTGATGGCCCCTTGCTCCTGGAGTGTCCCCCTTGGGAATCCCCTTGCCCTGGCCACTGGCGCCCCCTTCTGTGAATCTTCCGATTCGCTGGAAAGGCTCATGGAATCTCTCGGGCCACTGTCATCTTCTTCTACGCTGCCCTCAGATTCTTCCCCTTCGCTCTCCATCTCCCCTCTTCCCTGTGCTTCTGCTCCTGAGCCCCTGACACTTAGCTTTACAATATATTGAAATAATGGTACTAATATTATTTTTCTCCCGGGAGGATCCACAAATAGAAGCTGACAGAGATGGAGAAAGAGGGATGTTGAAAGACTCTTATGGGACTTGCATATCCTGTTAGGCAAATGCATTTTGGAGTGTTGAATTGGCTGTTGACAGCTGTTCTGAAAGAGCCCTGGAACAATGCAAGTGAAAACAAATTAACTATTTTGGTAGCCTGCTTTATTTATTCCCAAGACACAGCTCCTTCACTCCAATTTATGTTCTACACAGATCAAAAGAATATTTTGTAAATTAAGACATCTGAAAGCAGTCCTGTTTAGGGAAGTTTTTAATGTTTGATGTTTTATCGTGTTTTTAATATTCTGTTGGGAGCCGCCCAGAGTGGCTGGGGAAACCCAATCAGATGGATGGGGTAAAATAATAATAATAATAATAATAATAATTATTATTATTATTATTATTATTAGAAAGAAAATGCAAAATGTATTATATGCTTTAGATTACTGTTGGGAAGATATTTCCACCCCTAAAGAAGTAGTTTTAGACAGATTTTGTCTAAAAGAGCTGTCAGAGTTGAGCTGGTTTGAAAATGAGCCCTCACTTTCCAAAATGACTTTTGCATTATTTTTACTTTATTTATTTGGATACCACAATTATGCTAGCCACTGAGTTCTAGTAGAAGTGCTTACAACCACAAATATAAAACACTGGCACACAATGCCTAAAAATGCTACACACATCACAAATGGGGGTGGATTAGGACTCCAATTTTACTTTTAAGACTTGGATTGGTCTTCAAGGAAGAGTGCAGTGAATCATGCAAGCTTTCTCAGAGTACAATTCCCCCTCACATCAGCACTCACCAAGTTATGTCTATGCATCATTTGCTGAAGGCTGTCAAACACTGCAGATGGTCTGTAGATAGTGTACATATGGCACCTGAAGACATTTAGATTTTTGGAAGAGGAGAGGAGGCTGGTTTCACAAGGATGGGGGATCTGTACCATCTGTTTGCAAACAGGACAAAGATATCCAGGAACTGTGCTACATAAATGCTAAGACACAGGTGGCACAGGTGGTCTAAACCACTGAGCCTCTTGGGCTTGCCAATCAGAAGGTTGGCGGTTCAAATCCGCACAACGGGGTGAGCTCCCATTGCTCTGTCCCAGCTTCTGCCAACCTAGCAGTTTGAAAGCATACCAGTGCAAGTAAATAAATAGGTACCACTGCAGAGGGAAAGTAAATGGTGTTTCCGTGCACTCTGGCACTCGTCACAGTCCTCTGTGTGCCAGTAGTGGTTTAGTCATGCTGGCCACATGACCTGGAAAGCTGTCTGTGGACAAACACCGGCTCTCTTGGCCTCAAGCGAGAAGAGTGTTGCACCCCATAGTTGCCTTTGACTGGACTTAACCGTCCAGGGATCCTTTACTTTTTTACCTTACATAAATGCTCCAAACACTTTTCATACCAAAGGGCATAGCTGAAACCTACAAAAGGGCACAAAAGTCTCTATTTCGTGTGACAGTTCAACAGATTATCCCACTGCATTTTAAGCACTTCAGCGGGAAGAACTGGCTCACTGGTAAGTTATAAGGAAAAGGCACTTGCTGACACCTCAAAAGTGGCTTAAAGCCTACTTGCCCCCTATAAATGGGCTTCAGAAACTTGAAGGATCCTTTGTAGCTGCTTTTCATGGGGACTAGGAGAAGGGATAGGGAGAGAACCAGCCTTCTTTCCAGTGGCGTAGCGTGGGTTGTCAGCACCCGGGGCAAGGCAAGTAATTTGCGCCCCCTAACCCATGGATTTGCGCCCCCTAACCCGTGGATTTGTGCCCCCTAACCCCCAGATGTTGCACCCATTGCGGCCGGCCCCCCCTGCACCCCCCACGCTATGCCACTGCTTCTTTCTAAACCAACAGAAGGCAGTGGAATCTTCAGTAAATGTAGCTTGGATCCAGATGCCTTTCCTCGAGAATGTTCAAGAGATTAGAATACATAAAGCAATGTTCTTAACAGTATAATAATAAAAGCAGTAAAATATAATTATCTGCAAATTAAAATCAAAGGTGGAAGCTGCATTGTTCCCAGATATATTTTTCATGAAGCCTGTTAACTTCAAAAGCTTGCCCATCACTGTACACACGAACTTATCATTAAAGCTACTTTGCATCTTAAGTGCTAAACACTGCTCTTCTAAGAGCCAACATCTTGATTTCAGTAGTCTCTCTCTGAGAAATGAACACAAGGAAATGAATATATGAAAAGTTCATTAGCTTAATGAATAAATGAATAAATTAAGATAAAACCGTGCCTTACCTTTACAAGATTCAAAATTATGATAGGGGAGCCAAACCTCTGGAGCATCTGATCAAAATGAAGAGCAGCTGCACGTGCATAGGGGTCAGCCTGATCCACTAGAAAAAGGAACTACTATTATTAGGTGGATTGTGATTAAAGTATTTTGTTATTAGGAATTGCACCACTGAATGTGCCAAGTTTTAGCAGTCTCAAAAATATTCAGGCTGGCATAGGAGTGGGAGCGTTTGACTACAGTGTCAAGCACACACTATGAAGTTTGAGCAAGCTTAATAAACTTGTAAATAAATTACAACGTAGGGAGAAAGAAACATTTTTTTGGTTTATTTCAGACTGATGAAATTCTTTGCCTTCTAGAATAAATAAATATATATTTATTCCTGACCTGTGACTGTTAAGGGACAGCCAAAAAAGAAAAAAAAGAATCTGGAACTCCCATTTAAAATGATAAAATAGAAATGAAAACTAGCAAGGCTTATGGAAGCACAAGGTAAGGAAATGTTGGGCAAATAATTCCGAAGGGAGGGTACAATTGTGGTTCTACAATCCTTGTAATTTTATTGCCAGGCTGCAAACTGGGGGCAGCTGTGTGTAGGGGGAACTGGGCAAAACCCTATGCAAAACCGCCTTCAGTTGAAAAATCAGACCTAGTTTAGGGACTGAATAGTGGAGCCCAAACAGGTCCAAGGAATAGATCTTGGAATAGATGTCTGATCAAGCTAGACATTAAAAGAGATACCTAGTTGACACCCTATGTCCCATTACTTTCTTTTCACCTATAATTGCTATGCGTGTGCGCAAAAAAAAAAAATTCCTTGTCTTGTCTGCGACTTGGAAGGACAACATTTATATCCCCTGCATCCAATGGAATGGATTAATGAGAGCTAGTGATTTGACAGTAGGCATCTGTACAAGTTCTAAGATAACATATTGTATACACACATGTAATTGGTGGCTTAGGCATCATTGTTGAAATATCCTGAGACCAATAGAGAGGGACAGAACCCCGCACTTGGACATAAGATGAATAGCTTCCAGCAGAAAATGACATCACTGAAGCATCATAGAGTATTTGTTCAGTTTCTACTTCGTTAGCTACATCTCCCTGTACCAAAAAAAAGCCAGGACATCACATTTTCAGCCGCATTCTCGTAAGTGACATTTATACCACCCATTCATCAGACTTATCATAGTTAAAGCAGTGCTGAACAAATGTTCTTAATCCAACTTTAAGGGTTTTTAACTCCAGACCTAAACAAATTTGTTTGAGAGAACAACTTATTAATTTTAGTTTTGCTTTCTTCTACAAAAACATTTTCAGGTTGAACAGCCTAAATCCATAGCTGCGTCAAACCAGAGACCCATGAGTGTACTAGAACTGCCTGGTATAAGCCTAAGGAATTTAATTACTGAAATATGCTTTATCTTGTCCCAGATGTTTTGTTCCCTTACCTCTGTAGGTAAGCAGCGTCTCTAGGCAACAAAAAGAACTAAGGACAGACAATTCTGAATAATCCCCTAGACCTTGATGTTCAAATGGAATCCAATCATCATCTGAAACGTCCACTTGAGAATAAGGATCCTGGGTATACGCTGGCTTGTAAGTCTATTTCAGGAATGGGAAACAATTTTCATCTGAAGGCCATGTTCCCTTAGGGCTACTTGCCAATGGTAGTTGCACCGATAGGCATAAGTAAGCATGTTCCTATGTGAACATGCACAGTGTGATTAGAAAATTGTAGCATACCTGTAATTGCACAACAAAGCCTAGAAATATATAGTATATGGTAAATTGATATATGGTAAATTAGATCACTGAATTCAAGGACACTCACTAATGCCCAGGGGTTTCCAGTATTTTACATTAAAAAAATTAAGCACATTAAATACACCACATGAATTTTTAACTATAAATGTCATCCTCAAAAAAGATTTACAAGTTTTAGATTTGCTTGTATCGTTGCCCAAATGAGGCAAAATACACGTGCTACAAAGCCAAAGGATTTAAGGTCTTATTCTCTATATAGCAATAACACGTCTTCATGAAACTCTCACAGTGAAAAAACAGATAATGATCTATTTTACCTCACAGTTCGCTCCTCTCTTCAGAAACCGTGTTCCAGCAAATTTACTTGATCTTCTAGCTATCAGGGTGACGTACACTGGACGACCATAAATGAGCAGCTCTTGGAAGCCAAGTTAAGGGTTACAGATCTTTATATTATTTCTCTAGCTTATTTCTCTTGAATTTTCCCTTAGTCCTGGCATATACATGAATACACCTACTCTCAGTGCCTTTTTGTAACTTGTTTTGAAGCAGATGAAGAGTTCTATTTTTGTTGTTGTTGTTGTTGTTTAGTCGTTTAGTCGTGTCCGACTCTTCGTGACCCCATGGACCAGAGAACGCCAGGCACTCCTGTCCTCCACTGCCCCCCGCAGCTTGGTCAGACTCATGCTGGTAACCTCGAAAACACTATCCAACCATCTCGTCCTCTGTCGCCCCCTTCTCCTTGTGCCCTCCATCTTTCCCAACATCAGGGTCTTCTCCAGGGAGTCTTCTCTTCTCATGAGGTGGCCAAAGTACTGGAGCCTCAGCTTCACAATCTGTCCTTCCAGTGAGCACTCAGGGCTGATTTCCTTCAGAATGGAGAGGTTTGATCTTCTTGCAGTCCATGGGACTCTCAAGAGTCTCCTCCAGCACCATAATTCAAAAGCATCAATTCTTCGGCGATCAGCCTTCTTTATGGTCCAGCTCTCACTTCCATGGGAAAACCTTCTATGGGAAAACCATAGCTTTAACTATACGGACCTTTGTTGGCAAGGTGATGTCTCTACTTCTCAAGATGCTGTCTAGGCCTGTCATTGCCCTTCTCCCAAGAAGCAGGCGTCTTTTAATTTCGTGGCTGCTGTCACCATCTGCAGTGATCATGGAGCCCAAGAAAGTAAAATCTCTCACTGCCTCCATTTCTTCCCCTTCTATTTGCCAGGAGGTGATGGGACCAGTAGCCATGATCTTCGTTTTTTTGATGTTGAGCTTCAGACCATATTTTGCACTCTCCTCTTTCACCCTCAATAAAAGGTTCTTTAATTCCTCCTCACTTTCTGCCATCAAGGTTGTGTCATCTGCATATCTGAGGTTGTTGATATTTCTTCCGGCAATCTTAATTCCGGCTAGGGATTCATCCAGCCCAGCCTTTCGCATGATGAATTCTGCATATAAGTTAAATATGCAGGGAGACAAAATGCAGCCTTGTCGTACTCCTTTCCCAATTTTGAACCAGTCAGTTGTTCCATATCCAGTTCTAACTGTAGCTTCTTGTCCCACATAGAGATTTCTCAGGAGACAGATGAGGTGATCAGGCACTCCCATTTCTTTAAGAACTTGCCATAGTTTGCCATGGTCGACACAGTCAAAGGCTGTGTCTATTTTTTTAGATATAGTCTATTTCTATTCTATTTTTAAAAATATATAGTCATCTGCAGGGCTTCCATTTCAAACAACAAAATTGATAACAAAAGCAAAAGAAATGGTTTTTAACTATTTAGGATTACTTTATCTGGACAAAGAGTTATTTCAAGCAGATATGAGAACTCTCAAACATTCAGTAGCCCTGAGACTGTGGGACTAGAATATGTTTACCACTTTGCCACAGACTTGTAATCCCACGCATCTTCTCAAACAAGAAATGTGGGTTTTTGCAATAAAATTGAAAGATAAAAAAAGCAAATCCCCTTTCAATGCTCTTTCATAAATGTCCTTAATGAATGTACAGGGTAGCCATGGCTACTTCACAAAGACTATTTATGCTAAGGCTAGATGACCTTCTAAAAGCAATGCTGAATGAAAGCATATTATTTCCAGAATGTTTTATATATATTGAACTAAAAAAGAATCTAAGAACCAAATACTAAACATATAGTTATGCAACAATTCAATTTCAGATATTACGTTGAGCATCAGGCTTCAGTATTACAAATAATAGTCCTTAATAATCGTGTGGGTTTAGGGGGGAGCTTTGGAAGATACATGCCCTATGCTCACATGCAACGTGATTTATGTTTAGAAATATCTGCAGTTTTCAATCTTAAACATATGGAGCTACAAGTAAAGGCTACTACAAATGGAAATAATATTTTACACAGGATATTTTTAGTTGCAATTCAAAAATAACAAATAAAGTGTCATTTGCTTCAGTGTATATTCTATTTGATTCTTCTGTTGCACATTTTGGAGCTGTTTTCAACTAATGTATTTTTATAGTAATTCTACTCTTTTGTGTTTCCAACTATCTGCCCCTAAATTAGTCTGTTCAATTATCCTATTGAGACCTGACTTCACAGTGGAGCTAGTTAAAGACATGGTCACTGTGATAGGTAAATTAAGCTATTATCAAGCCCTTATTTCTTCACTGGCAATACTAGCCCATGCACGATTTCTCGTAACATGCATGCTTGAAATAAGAATTTTCCTTCATTGTGTTTCATTATCTATGCAGCAGATGAAAACTGAAAACTCATGTCCCCTTTTCATAGCAATTAGATCCAAGAAAGATCCTTTAAAAAAGAACTAGGCAATTAATTTGTGAATGGGTTTAATCAGCATGTCTGAAGACACTGAACAACAACTATATTGTATGTTACCATAATTCATTTCTCTTTCTACAATTTCAATTTGCTGTTACTATAGTAAACATAAATCACCAACAGTAGGAGGATACTTGACTGTCCACAAAATCCATGAATAATATACAACAACCAGTCTCGATGAACCGTGGTTTTGACTATGTCAAGCAGTTTACCATTCCACACATATTTCCTATAAGGTTCACTGCAAATTCCAAACACACCTGAAAAATAATTGAAACCAAAACAGTAAGTATGTGTGCTCAATGTGGATTTTGACCAAACTGATTGTTCCCAACTCAAATCAATTATATACATATTTAGGCAATAATCTATTTTTATCTATCTTAAACAGTGAACAGAGATCTTTTTCATAATCACTGATTTTGAATGCTCTCACCCCTGAGATTCTGCACTGTTTTCACGGACAGGGGGAAACAGAAACAATGTCAATAGTCTCTGGCTGACCATTGTTGGAAACTGGATGCTCGACTACACAAATCTTTGGTCTGGTGTGGCAGGGCTCTACTTTAGTCATATACAGTGGTACCTCGGGTTAAGAACATAATTCGTTCTGGAGGTCTGTTCTTAACCTGAAACTGTTCTTAACCTGAAGCACCACTTTAGCTAATGGGGCCTCCTGCTGCCGTTGCGCCGCCACTGCATGATTTCAGTTCTCATCCTGAAGCAAAGTTTTTAACCTGAGGTAATATTTCTGGGTTAGCAGAGGCTGTAACCTGAAGCATATGTAACCCGAGGTACCACTGTACTACAACTACAGTCTATGTCTTGTAAAGGTGAAATGGGAGCAGGAGCTCAAGCCACTCTCAGGAAACAAAGTTCCCCAATACAGTGGTACCTCGCAAGACGAAATTAATTCGTTCTGCGAGTTTTTTCGTCTTGCGATTTTTTTGTCTTGCGAAGCACAGACTTTGGAAAAGCTTCAAAAATCACCGAAGTCTTCAAAAACCTCAAAAAAGGCGTGCTATGAGTTGCTCCTCGAAGTCAAGTCGCAACTGCACCCCCTGAATGCACGGTTTTAAGAAAAAGGAAACAAACTTGCAAGACAAAGGAAACAAACTTGCAAGACGTTTTCGTCTTGCGAAGCAAGCCCATAGGGAAATTTGTCTTGCGAAGCAACTCAAAAAACGAAAAACTCTTTCGTCTTGCGAGTTTTCCGTCTTATGAGGCATTCGTCTTGCGAGGTACCACTGTACTATTATTAATTTTATTATTTATTCAATTTACATATCTCCCTTTATCCAAAGATCCCAGGGTGATGTATTAAGAGGCATTTAGGAAAGCCAGATTTCCTTCAAACATTATAGAAAGAGAGTCATTATATATACTTCTCCCCCACCCCAAAAATGGTAGGAGTTTTACGAACTGCCCATATGAGTGATACTTCATCTAATTATTATTAATGATTCTATAAGATTGCAGGATAGCCAGCATGAGTGCTTCTCATGCTCACTCCCTTCACGATGACAAAAAACCAACACCCTACTCATGCACTCTCAAATTTTAACTGTGGAGGGGTTTTAGGGGTATACCTGCTGGCCCTGGCCCCTCCACCTCCATCTTCTCATATTGATTGGAAACATGAAGGGAAATTGAACTTGCATTTGAGCAAACATGGTTGCAATCTTCCTTGCAAAATGGTACCTAGGGAAGAATTGTAACCATTTTTGGCCATATGCACTGATAATTTCCCTTTAATCCTTCCCACTCAACATGCAAAGGTTGCAGGTGGAGAGGCCTGTACAGGCAGCCCCTCCACAGATACAATTTAAGAATGTCTAAACAGGACCCAAATTCTCCATATTTTTCCTCCAGTAACTTATCCCTCTCTTTTCCTATAACTGAAATTTTAAAAACAAATTTAATCTTCATTGCTGATCCAAAAATAAAATAATGAAAGGCTTTGGCTTAAGTTCATGAGTGCTCCCAAACACTACAATTCTAACAAGATAAAACAGCACTACCCTATTTTCCCATCAGCATTTGGCACAGTTGAACAAAACAGCAGTAGCTATTAACACTATTTAAATGCTACGGAAGACAGATTAATGCTTCATGCATAAATTTGTATCTATCAAACCTTCAAATTAGTTGAATAATCAATTATCCAAAAAAAATATTTCAGCATGTCCAATTATTCTCCTGAGTTACCATTTAACTTACCAAAATAAGCAATTAATCTTTTATAGACATTGTCTTGGTCAAAAACATAAAAAACCAACTCTACTAGCTGTAATTGGCCCTTTATGTAATCTTTCATTAATTTGGAGCTGTTACAACACTACAACAATCAATAACAAAGAGCTAGATGTTTCTGCTGTTGAAATAATTCCAAATATATGCCTGATGGCTTATTTCTATTTAAGTCACACTCACCACTTCCACCCTGAGTTGCAAGTCCCTCATCTTCAAAAATATCAAAACTCTCCTGCCTCGTTCGAGTTGTTTCTGCCTTTAGTGTGTCAAGAGGCAGCCTCAGAACAGTAAGGTTATACTGAAGAGAGTGGGACAGATCATAGCTGTAGCTGGAATCAGGATGAAAAAGAAATACAATGGTAGAGGCACTTTTGACATAATTCAGGATACAGGTCCACAGTTGCTCAAATGCAAAACAGGCTACCTTCAGGTGCTATGGCTTCTACATATGCCTTGGGCGAGCTTAATCCAATATGGTACAGAAGGATTATTGGGGTGTAGTGGGCAGAACATGAGCTCTTCCTCAGTCAAGACACAACTTGAGTGACCATGTCTAGTCCCTCATCATCAGAGAGGGCTGCTGTGATTATAAAAGGGAATAACTCTATTGTGCACCTTGAGATCCTTTGGAGGTAGGGCAAAATACAAACATTTACTTATTTAATATTTCAGCTATTTATATACTGCTTTATCACATGACTTTCTGAGCAGTGTGCATAAAGATTACAAAAAAGCATGCAGTGGATAAGACCCATTAAAATTAATCATAAAAACATAAACTTCATTAAAATGCATGCTGAAATGGAAAGGTCTTTGTCAAGCGACTAAGGTTCAACAAGGGAGGGCACCTATCTGATCTCATCTGGGTCCTCAATACCAAATGTGCAGCTTCTGGTGGATACAAGCTGGGCGTCTGAGCCATGGGGGACCACTAATGAGACACCACCCAGGTTCTTAGTGGCTGGGCAAGGATATCAGGAATCAGGAAGTCCTTAAGATACTCTGGACTCAAGATATTACTTGTAAATTAATACAGTACAAGAACCTTGAACTTGGTCCATAAAGACGTAAACAGCCAATGCAAGCTTTTAAGCACCAGAGACATGTGCTGGCAGTAGCCTGTTCCTACCATCAGTCTAGTTGCAGCGTTTTGCACAAGATGGAGCTTCCAGATCAGTCCAAGAGTAGACACTTTTATTGAAACTGATCTGACTTGGATATGCAAAGTAAAAATGATAATCCTGCGGTGCAGACATTTACAAAATAAAACAACAACAACAATCCTGCAGCTTTGTTATTAAATGGAGTGCTGAAACTGATAACTTGTAACTTTGGTGGAGCTTGGGCTTGGTTCATGATGAGCTCAGTCCCTCACTCTTCCTTCCCATTGCCCAAAGTTTAACTGTTAGCAGCTGCAGTTAAGCCTCTCGGGAGGCCTCTTTGTAATATCTCCCCCATCCTGATGCCTGAAATACTGAAATGAAAGCATCCCAGATGCTAGGTATCTCAGGAAATGTAGTATTCCAAGACACTTGGAACGGAATTGCTAGAAATTACATGCCCCATGGTTCTTGGCACCTAAGATACTGGTTTGCTGGGGTGCCTGGGGCGGCGCATGTGCCTTGCATCCAGGGGCAGGGACAGCCACCCACGGGGGCAGGGCAGGACACTCTGTGGGGCTTCCAGAGTCTGCCTGCTTCCTCCCACTCAGCCGCCCTACAGCTGAGGGAGAGGCAGCGGGCGGACCGTTTGTGCATGCCCAAGCCACTGTGTCTCTCCCATGGGAGACGTGTGGCTCAGGCGCAATGCAGGCCCCACGGTGAGTGCCGCTTGGCATTTTGTCACCCCCCTCAGTAGTGACACCCGGGGCAGCCCACCCCCACCCCCCACCCCTCCCTCCGCCTCTGATCCTAGTCAGCAGTGACTAGTGGAGATCTCACCCAGGTACATTTTGTGATAAGAAAAAGGGATGGTGGGGCAGGGCTCTGGTGTGTGGGAGGAGGAGGAGGAGAAAGACTTAGCTCCCGTCACACTCTCAATGAAATGGTGGGGAATGCAGAGGAGTGCAAATTTCAGAATGGACTCAGAAATAATACTAGTCATTTTCAGATTTCATGGAGAAAAATAACTTGTTTTAGCTGAGGCCCTTTCTAAAAACTGAGATGGAAGGGTTCATCCATCATTAGCTTTGTAAGCGGTCAAGTGTGCCCACTGATCCTTGGAACTTCCACCTTCACCACTGCAGGGGTCAAACTACATGAAAAAGTGACCAAGGGGACTTAAAGGCAACCAAGTAAAAGAGCCAGAGACAAGAATGGCTGAGACAATTTCACATATGATCAAGGTGTCTTCCCTGCCAAGTAAGTATCTGAATGTTCCTATGTGATGCCAATAAAGGTTACTTTACTTGACTTGAATTTCACATATGAGAACAGAAGGATCCTAGGACCTGGACAGTGGTAGGCAACAAGCACATTCTGTTTCAACAAATAAGTTGCCTGTGAGTGTTGCTAAATGGAAATGCTTCAGACATCTTTATCCTTCCGCAGGATTGTGAGAGAGATAATGGAGAAGGAATTCTTGAATGTTCCATAATTAAGAACCAATTTCAACATTCTAATAATCATTTGAAATGAAAAACATACCTGAAATAAAAGTTACTAGACAAGTCCACGTTCTGAAATATTCGAAGGTATCTAAAGACACAATAAGACAATATTCTCATAAAGCAAGGGTTTGTTTTGTTATAGCCCCAATACTTTAGCCCCTCCACCAACAATGAAACATCCTATCAGTCAAAGAGTCATTCTCATTAGCTCTGAACATGTTTTGAATATTTCTTATATTGGTTTGTGAGCTCAAAACCATATCCTCTCTATGAGAATGAAGATGCCAGGAGAACATATGATAGCTGTACATTCCCTAGAAAAAAGTGATAAAAGAGAAGGAAACACCAAAACTTTAGTTAATGACAATGCACCAGTATAAAGACAAGCCACAATATTAGACTTCAGACGATGTCAGGTGATGAGTCTTGGCCAAAACAGTGTAGGCCAAAGGTTTCCCACCAGTGCTCTGAAAGGCAAGGCAATGAGGCAGCAATCCTACACAAACTTACCTGGAGTACCGTATTTTTCCGTGTATAAGACACCCACTATTTTGGGGGACTCCAAATTAAGAAAATGGTGGGGAGATTGCCCATAGTTGTTGAAATTTTTAGTGTTGTTGAGCTTTTTTTGGGGAGGATTGCCCAGAGTTGTTGACCTCACCCGCATGACCTATGACAACACTCGCACGCGTCACAAAAGGCATATATCGTCTGTCCGCTGATCAGTGACAATCAACACCAGCACTTGCCGCAGCCACCAATAAGATGCCCAATAGCTGCTGGCAATCTCTGGTTCATGGCAGCAACCAGTCCCATGACCCTGCTATGCACTATCCGTGTATAAGACGACCCCCAATTTTTAACATAATTTAATAAAAAAAAAACCTTGTCTAATACATGGAAAAGTACGGTAAGATCCACTGAAATCAATTAGTTGCTTCTAAATAGACACACACACCACTGTGCTATTAACCCTTCTCCACTATGCTATTAACCCATAGCTATGCATCAGCATTGGTGACCACACATTTGAGGTGGTAGATGATTTTGTCTACCTGAGCTCCACCATAACCAGCAACTTCTCCATGGATGCTGAGCTGGGCAAGTGTATTGGTAAGGCAGCTACAACAGTGGCTCCCTCTCCAAAAGGGTATAGGAGAATGTGATGCTAACAACCAATACCAAGATGAAGGTCTATCAGGATCGCATAGTTAGCATGCTGCTTTATGGTAGTGAGATGTGGGCAACTTACACCCAGCAGAAGCAGCGCCTCAATGCCTTCCATATCTGCTGCATCAGGAAGATTTTGGGCATCACAATGCAGGAACGGGTCTCAAACAAAGATGTAGTCTCCCAAGCCTACATTCCCAACATGTTTGCACTCTTGTCTCAGCAACATCTACTTTGACTTGCTCATGTCCACAGAATGGAAGGTGGCAGGATCCCTAAGGACATGCTCTATGGGAAGCTGGCTTCAGGCAGCTGGCTTGTTGGCAGACCAACTCTGCATTACAAAGATGTCTGCAACAAGAGTTGAAGGCTGGCAACATCAACTCCACTGTGTGGGAATCCCTTGAAGATTACCACAGTGCCTGAAGACAGTTTGATTGCGTATCCACAGCAATGACCAGAGGAAGAATGACGGCTGAGATGAGTGCAGAGAGAAGAAACACCATGATGCACAACTGGCCACCTTCATCAATCCCAGCTACTATGAAATGTGTTTATCTCCTATTGGTCTCTACAGGCATTGTAACTCTCCAAAGGATTGACTTCACCCCTAAAGAACCACTCCTCCATTGTTTCCCAAGACACATGGGTGCCAACTTATGAGTAGACATGCATATCACTGTGCTTTTAACCCTTGTCCTCTGTGTATGATTATGTTATCTCAAAGAGAAAAAGGATAATTTACCTTGCTTCATCAGGATGAGTCACTCGTACAGAGTCATTTGGAATATATATCATAGTTGTATCTTCTATTTTATACACTGCATGTCCTCCAATATCTGCCATCTTTCTTCTCTTTGTAATTAGCACAATGTAGTATCCTTCTAAAAATCTGACAAAGCCTGTAAAAGACAGAATAAATGACTTCTGTCATTTTATTCAATATAGTACTAGACGGCTAAAACCAAGCACATGCCATTTCAAGTTGTATTTCCTAACACCTCAGAAAAATGCAGTTGGAGAAAAAAACTCATGTGCAAATGGATCTCCTTTAATTTACAGAATTGTATGAAATGAGCATGCATTTCCTTCTAAATTGTAAACTAAATTATTCAAGGATATAAATTAAAATGTGCTTTTGAAAGTGGTTGCTGACTTTTGATTTTCTTTTCTTTTCCTTACAAAATAATTTATTGGATTCTTGACAGGTATTTCATCAAGTCAGTGCCGGGGTGAACTAAGGAAACCAAAAAAACCCATATCAATGTCTGATACTGCAACGTGACTGATTGTACAATGACTGATTTGTCTACACATCGTCGTTATTAACTTCAACTTGAAAAAACTTTTCATCACTGCAGGGAAAAGAACCCCTGCCTAGCAGAATAAGAAAATACCACATCCACTTCAAGTGGTAATATTTGATGCAGAGACCAGGTGAACTTTTCATTCTTTGAATTTTATTAGGAGTAATCATTTAACTACTCATCAACTATGGATTCTGGCATTTGGCTACTTACTCTGGCCCTTAATTACTTATCTACATTCAGAGACATTTTGCATGTTGTAACAATGCTGCATGTGTGTATATGCAGGAACAACAGCAAATACAGTGGTGCCTCGCAAGATGAAAATAATCCGTTCCACGAGTCTCTTCGTCTAGCGGTTTTTTCGTCTTGCGAAGCATCTCTATTAGCGGCTTAGCGCTATTAGTGGCTTAGCGGCTATTAGCGGCTATTAGCGGCTTAGAAAAAGGGGGGGAGGGGAAAAAAGGAAAAAAACTCGCAAGATTCGCAAGACATTTTCGTCTTGCGAAGCAAGCCCATACGGAAATTCGTCTTGCGAAGCGCCTCGAAAAACGGAAAACCCTTTCGTCTAGCAGGTTTTTCGTCTTGCGAAGCATTCGTCTTGCGGGGCACCACTGTACAAGAAGCACTGTTCCCACATGAGCCTACCTGCTTTTTAAGATCTTTGTCAAAGACTCTAGTCCAGATATTCCCACCTTCAAAACTTAGACAATTGGTTCCTGGGGATAGGGTTTTTTTCAGTGGTAGTGCCTCAGGTGGCAAATACTCTACACCAGGCATAGGCAAACTCGGCCCTCCAGATGTTTTGGGACTACAATTCCCATCATCCCTAGCTAACAGGACCAGTGGTCAGGCATGGTGGGAGTTGTAGTCCCAAAACATCTGGAGGGCCAAGTTTGCCTATGCCTGCTCTACACAATACATTCAGCTGAAGTCTAGCTTTTTAACTTTTAGGCACAATAGCTTTTAACGGACAGGGTATTTTAGTATGCTTTGCTGCTGTTTTGCTTTTACAGCTTTTCTTGAATTGTCTGTAGTTTTATTGCAGGGTTGAGGAACCTTTATTCAAACTGAGGGTCAAGTTCCCTTTTAGTTCTGGGATTTTGTGTCTGGTTTCATGAATTACCGTACTTTTCCGAGTATAAGACTAGGTTTTTTTACTAAAAAATAATGTTAAAGAAGGGGGGGTAGTCTCATACATGGGGGCAATCTCCCCCCATTTTCTTAATTTTGAGTCCCCAAAAATAGGGGGCGTCATACATGGGGGCATGTTATACATGGAAAAATACGGTACCTCTACTTACAAAGACTTGATAATATTCAAATTTATGCAAGTCACTTCATAATAAATAAATATATAAAAAGGTGTGCCTTACCTACTATACCAAAAGCGGAGACTGCGCGGGATAATCCAGAGGAGCCCTTCTGTCCAATTTTTGTCCTGTTCCCCAGATCTAAGCGACCAAGCAGCTCTCTCACCTCTTGTTGGGTATAGACATGCTTAAAATGGAGAATGTGCAATCATATAAAAATATGTTCCTTTAAAAACTGCTCTGAATAAATGCATATATAGACAGAGAAAGGACTTTTTCTGTGTCTTGTTGGAAAACGAATGGACTGATTGCTGTTTTCCTCATCCTTTCATGTTTTTTAAAGCATAATCCAATTGTAAACCAGATGCTGCAAGATGTATAGCAGCAAAGTGGGTTGATTTCAAAAAGGGTTCAAATACAGCTTAGGCCCCAGTCTAAAGTGTTTTGTGTTTTCTTCACATTAAAAAACATAGATTCAATTATGGTTAATTAACATTCCAAAAAATCTTAAGCTATGTTGTTAGCAACTCATTTAAATAATACTGAAGACTCAATGAGGGAGATAGACTTTGTAATATGCTGACAGAAAAAGCTGAAATAATATCCATTGGATAAGAGTCCTATAACACTGGAGACACTACGGGGGCTGAATATTGTGACTTGAGAGGATTTTTCAAGAAGAATCCTTAACTAGGATGTAAGGTTTTTGATGGTTCTTGCTCATAGTATCATTCCAGAAAAATCCACACAGGTGGTAAGTTGCCTCAGAACACTCATCATTTAAATGGTTCCATAGGAAATCATTCCATCACACACACTCATGGCAATAAATAAGAGACCACTAAATGCATTCTTATGACTTGATCATTCAAAAGGGTATATCAACATGTGGGTGCCAACAATCATTTTTCTCCATTATTATTATTATTATTATTATTATTATTATTATTATTATTATTATTATCTGCACAAATTGTATAGTAAAATGGGTAATAATATCCTTCTTAGTGCTTGGCAGAATGAGATAATTGTGAATTATCAGGCTGACACAAAAATCAAAAGCAATGGGTCTCACAGCCACTTGGCACACAACAAATAAGCACAGAGGGAGGGAGGAAGCATATCTTAATCAATTTCCATCTCTTTTACTATAGTACAGTGGTGCCCCACAAGACGAATGCCTCGCAAGACGAAAAACCCGCTAGACGAAAGGGTTTTCCATTTTGGAGGTGCTTCGCAAAATGAATTTCCTATGGACTTGCTTCGCAAGACGAAAATGTCTTGCGAGTTTTTCCGACTTTTCCCCCCTTTCCTCCCCCCCTTTTTCTAAGCCGCTAAGCTGCTTATCTGCTAAGCCGCTAAAAGCCGCTAAGCCGCTAAAAGCGCTAATCCGCTAAGCCGTGAATGGGCTTGCTTCGCAAGACGAAAAAACCGCTAGATGAAGAGAATCGCGGAACGGATTCTTTTCGTCTTGCGAGGCACCACTGTACTGGAGATAAAACTAATGGATTTTCTTCAGTCCTACAAGTTTCATTTTCTATGACACAGGAGAAAAATATGCAATCAAATTCTCTCTCAGAGGACATTGTAGGTTGTACCTAAATGTGTTCTTTCTTCAGAAGAGATCTTCCATAGGAGGAAGTCATTTCTGTCATAGGAACAGAACATTTTGATATGAGCCAAGCTCAGAAGTTGTTCCCAGTTACCACAACAAAATCACCTACCACAGCCATTCATTTACTACTGTTCAGCCCCTCTACTGGAAAACAATATAAAATGAGAGGAACCAATATTTTGAAATGAAACATTAGGAAAGGGACCATCTGAATAGCTTCATTTCCACTTGAATTCAAAATATTTGATTATTAATACTGCTTGCTATAATGTCTCAAATTGTGATGTACTCACCCTGTCATCAATAACAACTAAATCCTTTGGTTCGGTGCGATCAATTTTCAAGACACGATATTTGGTTTCTGCATGATTGCTCCCAACAAGAAAATAACGCTTTGTAAAAAGAAGAAAAAATAAATAAGATTTCATACAAAGCTAATTAAACCAACACAACCACACTTAACATAACTATAGGCAAAGAGTTTTGTTGCACCTTATTATAGCACAAGTTTTCACAGGTAAGAGCCTCCTTATTTAGGACTTAATCAATATCCCACTTCAGCTATCATTTATCTTACTCAGTGGCGTAGCGTGGGTTGTCAGCACCCGGGGCAAGGCAAGTAATTTGCGCCCCCTAACCCATGGATTTGCACCCCCTAACCCGTGGATTTGCGTCCCCTAACCCTAACCCCCAGATGTTGCACCCGGTGCGGCCGGCCCCCCCTGCACCCGCCACGCTATGCCACTGATCTTACTAATGCCAGAATGTCTGTATTATCATCATAGAATCATAGAATCTTAGAGTTGGAAGAGACCACAAGGGCCATCGAGTCCAACCCCCTGCCAAGCAGGAAACACCATCAGAGCACTCCTGACATATGGTTGTCAAGCCTCTGCTTAAAGACCTCCAAAGAAGGAGACTCCACCACACTCCTTGGCAGCAAATTCCACTATCGAACAGCTCTTACTGTCAGGAAGTTCTTCCTGATGTTTAGGTGGAATCAACATTACTTTGTGAATAGTGACTGTATCAATTTTAGATACATTTAAGCTTCAGCCTGTGCATTTTGCATTCCACTTTCCTCTGACCTCACTGCTTTCAAAATTCTATCCCACAAACACACACACACACACCCAAGCAGTGGGTAATTGGATCTGACTGACAAGGCAAATCCTTATCTGCCCGACCCACATCTGACAGGGGGCTTGATTCTACAATGACATTGGGTGAAACATTTTTGCTTGCATGGTTTGAAATCAAGCTGTGTGGGTATAGTCTTCAAAGTGACAACAATCAGCTGATCATTGGGACTTGCAAAGCACTATGCACAAGGCTTCAGAAGCACCAACAGTCAACAAAAATCCACCCCTGCAATAGGATTTGTGGGGGCCCCCCCTGTCCTCCAGCCCCCTGAATGCCCCCCAAATCTACTCTTTAAGGTCCCCAGTTTCACAGATATTCTGGAGAGGAAGATGAAGTTATGCTATGTGAGCGAAGGTCTGCCCACACTACAGCGGATCTCCCACATAGCCTTGCTCTTATTTTACTGTACAGTACAGTATTATCAATTGTTTTAATCTCCTTGCAAGCTGCCTTGGGGACTGCACAATTGAAAAACAACACGGAAACAAAATAATATTTTTTGTTATATGTTTGTTCAGCTGGATTTTTATCCCAATGAAGACTTTAAAATATTAAAACACATTCTAAGTCTTTATAATATACCGTAATGGGATAAAATGATAAATCATTTCCCTTCTATCTTGTCTATAATAAAAATTACTCTGTTATCTTAGTGGAGACAATTTTACATAGTACCTAGGTTTTTCTAAAAGAATGACTCAAGAGAGAAATGCATATTTAAATGTTTGGCAACTATTCCAGGCAACCTTTAACCAGGCAAAATACCACAAGGATACCAAACAAATGTTCATTTTCTGAGCAAAACAATCTGAAGTACACATTACAAATCACTCTTTTAAAATATCCAGAGCAAATTGCAGTTATTTTTTGTAAATACAGTCATACCTTGGCTTACAGCCGCTTCAGGTTGTGTTTTTTCAGGTTGTGGACCGCCGAAACCCGGAAGTATCGAACGGGTTACTTCTGGGTTTCAGCGGTCGCGCATGTGCAGAAGACCATTCTATAATCCCCAAGGCTATAAAAGCCACTGAAATAAATACAAAGAGGAAATGGAGATGAATGCTTCTGCCTGGCACCTTTGTCTTGTAAGATTTATGATTTAACTATGCTCTGCAAGCTCTTCAAATCATTCTGAGGGAAGAAAAAAAAAGCCACCTGACATCCATGCAGCCTGATCCTATGGATGATTACACAAATACATATTTGCATTTGTAAACGTAACAGATTAGGAAGCAAAAGATAACATCTAATGTTTTGACTAATATGGACTAGGTTGAGGAGGCAGGGTCTAGAAAGGAACCACTTCAGTGGCATAATACAGGATGTAGATCAGGTACAGCGAACCTGTGACCATCCACATGCTGCTGTACTCCATTTCCCTTCAAGCCCAGCCAGTGTGGTCAATGATCAATTATGATGGGAGTTATAGTTCAATAACGTCTGAAGAGCCAAAGGTTCAATTGGCCCTGCTTTCAATGGATATGCTTCAAATCCTAGCATATCAAGTTAAAGAAGAAATCTTGTGCCAAAAAGCTGAGGAAAACCTCTGCCTCTTATTAAAAAAGGCTGCTGCCAATCAGAAAAGACAATGTGGTACTAAGCTCTGGGAATATATAGTGAAATGCAGAGACAGGAATAATCTCATACAGACTTCCGGGTTGGCGCCTCCGGCAATGGCTGAGCTCCTCCGATCGGGAGGAACTTACTCCGTGAAAAACAGGGTCTGACCGCCACGGCGAAGGCGGAGACCCATTGAAATCACAAGCGGGAGAAGCTTGTGAACCTGGGATTCGGCTGGCACCTTTTGCGCCTCCCCTACTCGCGGGGAAATCCTGTTTTGGGGATCCGGAGTGACGTGGGGTGAGTGGTGCGGTGCTTTGAATCGACTGCTTCTTTCACGGAGTGAAGCCGCATTGCTGTTGCTGGAGAGCGCTGACTTTTTCCTGTGGACAATTGGATTTTAAACAACTACCCGCGAGTAGAACGGAAAATTGGATCTTTAAATACCTTAATTTGGCGCCGAAGCGGGAAGGTCATAAACAGGAAGTCCGCCTTCCGCTTTTGTAAATAGACTGAAGCAAAGACGTTACAAGCTAAAGTCTTTGCAAGCTTTTGACAAAGGATTAAATCTCCATCGGTTAAAAATACAACCCCCCCCCTTGGAAGCAGGTGAAGAGGGGGGAAATTTTGAACTTAGTAAGCCTGCAGGAGTGAGGGGAAAATCAAATTACCACAGCTCCGAACCTGGGAACGGGCTGCCAGATGACGTTTGGGGAAAGTTGACAGAACGGATTTGACAGCTAGCTAAAATAAGAGTAAGATACTGTTTCCATTGTCCTCTTCTGCATTTAAAATGGAAGAAAAAGTAACTGAAAATCGAAACTATGTTTATTGCTTGAGTTGTGCTTGAAAGAACTGATACAAGTGGAGACTGTTTCCCTCTAGAGGGAGCCTTTGAAATTGTTATAGGAGTGTAACTGGGAGGTCTCCAGCTGCAAGATAAGGATTCTGAGAACCAGAGATTGACCTTGGACCATTCAAAATGTTGATAGGAGAAGTTATTGTGACTGCATTATGTAAGATAAACTATTTGCTGGAAGAGCTTCATAAAAAGACGGATGACATGACTTTTAAAATTGATAATTTGGAACAGAAAGTGACTAATTTGAGACAAAAAGCGAGCACCAACACAGAAATAATTCAGGACCTGGCACAGGAACCTACTTTGGCAGAACAAATGGTGGAGGAAAAGGAGAAAGTCGTTGTTTTTGAACCTAAAATAACACAAGCGGGATCCTTAGTTTTACAGAAGCAAATTAGGGACTATAAATTGAGGCCTTTTATGATTGAATCTATAAAAAGCCAGATTTTGAGGATTGGATCCCGGCTTGGACTGAAGAAGGAAAGTTGGAAAGATCCCTCTATCCAGGGATCAATTGACTTTTGGGACATGGACTTGGATTTGGAGGAGATTGAAGTTTTGGTTGTGTTTTGTATTGTTTATATATTGTATTGTACTTTCTTTTTTTTTCTCTTTTGTTTTTTCTCTTCTGTCTTTTTTCCTTTTAAAAGTAATAAATATTATTTTGAAGAAAAAAGAAAAAAAAGGAATAATCTCATACATACAATGTATACATGGCAAATGAAAACCGAAAAGAAAATTTCCACATTGTGGAGTTCAAGGTTTCCATTTGTTTGTCCTTTTCCCCCTTCATTACCTTTTAAAAATGCCTCACGACTCTTGAATTCTCAATATGCTTCTAAGGAACCCAAATTTGTTTTGATTCATTCGTAATATTATCTTTCCCCACATTTGACCTTCTGAAGGAAAACATGGCTTGATTTTTATTGTGGTTGATAATGTAATGCACATACCATGAACTGCTACAATTTATTGCATGTTGTAAAATAGCCTAAGTGTTTTGTAAATATTATTGTCATAGAGAGAGAATACTGGACAGGAAGCACAGTTCCTTATCACAAACCAGAAAAGGTGAAAATCTGCAACAGGTATTTTTCCATTTTGTAAATAGCAGTAGGGTGGGTCTCAATCAGGAATGAAGAGCTAGGAAGTTTTTGAAAAACTCTTTCTCCCTATGTTGTTTCCCAGTGAAAATAATCACCCTAAAGCTGTGTTAGGGGAAATACTATAAGGTACACAGGTGATGCTGTGGTCTTCTAAACCACTGATTCTCTTGGGCTTGCCCTTTGGAAGGTTGGTGGTTCAAATCAGCAAGATGGTGGTGAGCTCCCGTTGCTGTGTCCCAGATTCTGCCAACCTAGCATTTCAAAAGCACACTAGTGCAACTAGATACCGTAAATAGGTACCGCTGCGGTGGGAAGGTAAATGGCATTTCCATATGCTCTGGCTTCCATCACGGCATTCCGTTGCGCCAGAAGTGGTTTAGTCATGCTAGCCACATGACCCAGAAAGCTGTGTGTGGACAAACGCTGGCTCCCTTGGCCTGAAGCGAGATGAGCACCGCACCCCATAGTTGCCTTTGACTGGGGTCCTTTATCTTTTTACCTTAGGAGAAATATATATGTAAATAGCCAAAAACTGCAAAAAAATTAGCAGGGGCAATTAGAATAAGATCTGTTATTTGATTATTGATGTAAACCTCCATAATGTAATTTTATATAGTTAAGTTTTTACCTCTATTTCAGTACATTGTATTTTATTTTATTGCTATGGATAGTGGCTGATGCAAATAAAGATTATTATGATATGTATATAGCCTGGAAACATACATTCTCCATTGTCTAGTGAACTTATGAACAATCTCAGTTGGATTCTGTGTAGACAAGTCTTGGGGTGATATATCAGGAGCAATTCTCAAATGCAGGCAAAGCCTATACTATTCAGATAAACAATTTAGGAGAGATAAGATGAGGACCTATTTAAAATACCCATAATCTGTCAGATACTAGAGCAGGGTACAGATCAAATTATATACAGTGTGTGCACAAAAACACAATAAAACCTGCCATAGACAAATAAAAAGGCAGTCAAAATCAGAGCAATCATATTTACGCAATGACTACCTTAAAACCTTTTTAAATGTGTGGGCAAATAGATACATTGGTATTACCACAGGTGCCCCACCACACCCATTCTGCATTTGTAAGAACTTGGTAATTTAGTGTGGCAGCACCTACACCTTGGGAGTCCCTGCCTATTGAAATAAAGCAGGCACCACCATACTCTTTTTGGCATCTGCAAAAAACATTCCTGTTTAAACAAACATACCCAGATGCTTAGAAAGTTCAGCTAATCTGCTTCAGTATTTTAACTTCTGTATGTTTTAAAGTAGGGTTGTATTTTTCTTTTCTTGATTTTACTATTTTAATCCTTTTGCAAACCACTTTTTACAATCAGTGTATAAATTTTATGAAATTAAATAAACAAATACATCTTGATCTGGCAAGAAAATAATAGCCATGTTGCTTCTAGTCAGACTTTTAAGGGGAGGGTGTTCCACAGATGAGGTGCGACTGCAAATAAGTTTCTCTCTTGTGTTACTATGGTGAAACACAGCAAGAGCCACCTCAGAAGATCTTAAGACATAGCTGGGGTAGCAGAGAGAGAGGCCATCCTTTTGGTATTTCGGCCCAATGACATTTAGGGCTTCACAGATAAACACCAGCACCTTAAATTTATTTATCAAACAAACAGGCAGCCAATAAAACTAGAGGCTATATATGTTATGCAGAAATGAAACTTTTTTAAAAAATAGAAAACATACATCCGAGTGTATAATTAATGGATGACAGAATTAAAGAACTAGCAGTAAATGTAACTCTTCAATAATAAATTATCACCATTCATAATAAGCAGCAATCCTACCCATGTTCATTTGAAAGAGCCCATTGAACTCAGTTTGAGTTGCATCTGAGCAAATATGTCTAGAAGTGGGTCACAGTGTAAATGTCACAGGCCTGAATCACACAACATGCTAAGCCAAATTTAGTGGTCACTTGGCTCCCTTGGTCTTTTTTGCTGCTTTGCTACACTGAGCTAAGCCAAGAAACACCGGCAACAGATTAATGAATCCTACACACACTTAACTGAGAACACAGTAGGACTTGCATCCAGGTAAACATATTACATTATCTTTTAGTTTCTCATATTATACTAAATTTAAGGTTTGGTAACCAGGCTGCTTGCAAGAGGCAAAGGCACAGCGCTGAGGAGTTGAAGTACCTCTGCTTCAATGTGGCATAACAAAGAGACCATGTTTCATCAAACAAGCAATATTTAGCTCCTTCCACAGAATCCCCGCGACGGGGTGAGCTCCCGTTGCTCAGTCCCTGCTCCTGCCAACCTAGCGGTTCGAAAGCACATCAAGTGCAAGTAGATAAATAGGTACCACTCCAGCGGGAAGGTAAACGGCGTTTCCGTGCTCTGCTCTGGTTCGCCAGAAGCGACTTAGTCATGCTTGCCACATGACCTGGAAGCTGTACGTTGGCTCCCTTGGCCAATAAAGCGAGATGAGCGCCACAACCCCAGAGTCGGTCACAACTGGACCTAATGCTCAGGGGTCCCTTTACCTTTTTTACAGACAGGACAGCCTCACCCTACAATTTGGGTAAAATTATGAGGTGTTTCATTTCTTTGAACAAAATAGGCACCTCAGTTTACTAACATAGTTGCAGATTCCACTTGCAGAGTCTAAGTGTGGAATGATTCTGTTCAGTACAGTGGTACCTCGGGATGCAAATGGGATCCGTTCCGGAGCCCCATTCGCATCCTGAATGGAACGCAAGATGCGACAGCGCGTCTGCGCAAGTTGCACGTGACGTCATTTTGAGCGTCTGCGCATGCGGCGAAACCCAGAAGTAACGCACTCTGTTACTTCTGGGTTTCCACGGAGCGCAACTCGAACGCACTCAACCCAAAGTGCATTCAACTGGAGGTATGACTGTATTTCAGCTAGCCACAACTTCTCCCAGAATCCTTCATTCCCTTCCTACAGCAATCAGCACTCCATACCCTTTAAGATTGCTCAGCCATCACTGGGCAGTTGTAGGGGTCTGCTCTGAGGTTTTTGCCCTCTCAACAGTGTTGCTTCATTATTCTATGGTCCAAACAGCATGGACCTTTTCAGTCTGTTCCTATGCATGTTTATTCAGAAAAATCCCATCCAGTTCATTAGGAGTCACTCCTGTCTAAATCATGGGCTACTATACTAGGCACATCTTAGGGGAGTGGTGAAACATTAGTGGCCCTCTAGGTGTCACTGGAATTCAGCTCCCATCATTCATCACCTATCACTGGCAAGGGTTGATGGGACCTCCAAGAAGATCTGGAGAGCCAAGGTTTACCCACTCCTGGTCCAGGGAGCAAGCCCTAGAGAGCACAGTGGGGCTTGTGATCCATAGGATTAGGGTGTAAACTGGGCTCAGAAGGTTTAAGCTGGATCACCACCAGTGGCATTCCCCGCTTCCCAACGCAGCACTTACAGCTTCCCAGGCATCAGTCAAGCAGTGGGAGAGAAGGGCAGGCGCTGCGGGGGTTACTTACAGCTCTAGTCTCGTACAGCACCAGCTTCTGCACAGAGCTGATGATCGGAGCCGCCACAGGCATGGTGACAGCAGGGGAGAGGGCCGCACTCAGTCAGTGGCGAACCCCTTCTCGGGCGCCCCTTCCTTCTTTTGAGGGAAGCTCTGCTCCCAGAACCCCCGAGGTTACCGAGTGGGGATAGAGGAGTCCATGAACCCCGAACTCTTTCCCCCTCTCGCTCCACTGAAACAGCAAGAACCTCCCACCATCCCCCTCGCTAAGGAATAACAGGTAGAAGGAACGGGGGCTCTCCAAAACACCAGGAAGGAACCCGTCCCGCCTACATCCTGCGCAGTCGCAGGAGAGTGACAGTCGAAGGCTGCGCAAGTTCACGTGACTGCCTCTGCCGCCGCCATTTTACGTTCGGGAACAAAGCCCGTTCTGCCAGGACTGCATATATAGTGGTTCTCGGTGGAAGGGCGCCGTTTGTGGGCCGTGTGTGTTATTGATGGTTGCAGTGCTAAGCACACTCTGTTAGGAGTGTTCCGTAGTCACAACTTCCAGAGGGTGAGCCGTGTTGGCACCTTTAAGACCAGCAGGTTATTTGTTGTCTCCAAAGGACAGGTGTGCCTGGCCCCTGTCACAAGAGCCTCACAATTATGGCACCAGCTTTCGCGGACCGGAGTCTTCCTCAGATACTTGAAGTATTATCCTCGGCTCAGAGGTCTGGGCATGTGAGGGGATTTGCTGTTCACCGAGAACCCTCCATACCTCTGATGGTGTGGAGGCCACAAAAGCTGGTGGCATAATAAACGCGCGAGGCTTTTAGGTCTCGCGCTTCTTTGTTCCCTAGGGAGCATGTCCCGTTGAACTCACACATTCAACGAGGTGCGGATTTCGCTTCGCGTAGCTGCAGCCTGATCTTAAAACAGAGAGAGTCTCGTGGCACCTTAAAGACTAATAAATTTATTAGGACGTAAGGTTTCGCGGATTCAACCCGCTTCGTCAGATGCCGGTCGTACTCATGCGTACTTGGGAGTTAGCACCGCGGAGTTCAGCGCCACTTACTCCTAACTGAGAGCATGTAGGCGAACCCCGTTAAGGGCCGACACGATCAGAAAAGGCTCCGATTTTTCCCCCCAACGGCTCTCAATTCCGCTACAGAGAAACCGTTAATGTCGAAACTCTCGACGGCGACTCCAACTGCCGCTCACCCAGCCGCCGAACCCTTGGCAGCTGAGCGTGGCCGTTGGTCCTCTGAGAAGAGACCGGTTAGTGGTGCCCTTTTATAAACTACTCGGCCTCGTGCCCTCATCGCGCTCGTTGATTGGGCGAAGGGAGCGGGGCGGTTCCAAGAGAACGGCGAGGCTGGTCGCGGTCGCCAAGGTTACGGAGAAACAGTAATCTCGGCGGATCAGTGGTAGCCTATCGCGCGCCGCTTCAGTGTGGGCTGCCACCATAAAGAAGCAGAGGGACACAGTTTGGTCACGTCACGCAGTAAGTGCTCTTCATATCGTTTCATCCGGTGCTGGCCGAAGCCAGACTCTCTCCTGCCGCTGTGTAGTCGGGGTTTCTTAACAATACCACATGATTTCTTTTTCATAGATGCTACTACATTTCTTATACTGTACCGACTTTCTGCCTGTGCACTCAAGGTTCACAGTTTTGAAAACAATCTAAATTTACAGTTTAAACCTAACATTCTGTATCATAAAGAATGGTTTCTGGACTGGGAAACCTAACTACGCTCTTGGATTTTGCCAAAGGGTATTGTGATATAGGGCTTGTCAGTAAATCGGTTTATCTTGTAAGTAATAGTGATATTGATAATGAATACATTTTTCTCCTAATGTAGGCTTAATGATGACATCTCAACAGGAGGAGCAACCTTATCCCTTTGTAGATATATATGATGAAGACGAAGCTGACAGAGTCTTTCTTACATCTAAGCCCACCTGTTTCGCCATCCTTGGGAAACCCGTAAGAATTTCCAGTTTGATTAAACTGGCATTTTGAACAATATAACTTGATGCACAATCCTATACATGTTTATTCAGAAGTAAACCCCAGTGTGTCCAATGGGAGTGTACCTATAGGAAGTATAGTACACTTACCTGGAATTCACTGGCGGAGGAAGAGGAGTGCGGGGGGAGCACACTGCCCCCGGCAGCGCAACCCCATGGCTGCCCCCCCCCCTGCAGGCAGCGTACCACGCCCCCGGGATGAGTTCCAGCCCCACCTCCGCCTGCTCTCTTCTCCCCCGTGCCGGAGCATGAAGCTCTGTCACTGCTGGAATTAAGCCCCATTGAACTTAGTGGGATGAATGGAGTGCATTAAAGCCTTTCTCTCCATATTGCTCAGTAACAGTTGTAAGCCTTAATTGACTTAAGTTATAATAACATTAAAATCTGCCTAGACATTTTCCATAGCAAGTGCAGGCTCTTCAGCTCAGGAGTCCTGAAGAGATCACAGTAGACATGCCAATCCTCTCTGTACAAGTTTAGTGAAAAAGAAACCTACCAATGGTTTTTACTTCATGCTTGCACCTAAAGTTTGCAGATAGTTGGCAGATACCATCTCTTTTATGGAACAGATTGGAAATGGCCTCTGCAGGATGACTTGCCCACACCACTGTTGTAATATGTAGCATAAATGACATATCTTATTGTGCTTTGGTATTCTTTGCAGTGTTTCTGTGGTAGCCCTAACTTGCCATCAGAAATAGTTTGGGTTTCTCAAAAATAAGTCATGCTGGACCAATCTGATTTCTTTTTTTGATGGAATTACAAACTTGGTAGATCAGGAAAAGACTGTGGACATAGTGTAGCTTGATTTCAGTAAGGCTTTTGACAAAGTCCCTCATGATATTCTTGTGAGGATGCTGGTAAAATGTGCGCTGAACGAGGTAACTATTAGGTGGATTTGTAGCTGGTTGACTTTCCAAACCCAAAGAGTACTCATTAATGGTTCCTTATCATCCTGGAAAAAACTGACAAGTGAGGTGTCACAGGGTTCTGTCCTGGGCCCATTCTTGTTCAACATCTTTATAAAGGACTTGGATGAAGGAATTGAGGGGATTCTCATCAGATTTGCAGATGACACCAAACTGGGAGGGGTAGCTAATGCCACAGAAAACAAAATCAGAATTAACAGATTGGAGAACTGGGCACAAGCTAACAAAATGAATTTCAATAGGGACAAATGTAAGGTTCTGCACTTAGGCAGGAAGAACCAGATGCACAAATATAGGATGGGGGACACCTGGTTTACCAGCAGTACATGTGAAAAGGATCATGTGAAAAAGCTGACACTTTTCTAGGTCTTGCGTAACATGAGTCAACAGTGTGATGCAGCAGCAGAAAAAAAGCTAAAAAAATTCCTTCCAGTAGCACCTTAAAGACCAACTAAGTTAGTTCTTGGTATGAGCTTTTGTGTGCATGCACACTTCTTCAGATACACTGAAACAGAAGTCACCAGACCCTTCTATATAGTGAGAAGGTGGGGAGGGGTATTACTCAGAAGGGTGGTGGGATTGGGTGATTGGCAGATAGCTGTGATGAGCCTGTTGATGACTCTTAACAACTGCAATAGGTCTTACAGGAAAAAGCAAGGGGTGAGAAGGTGAAAAATGGCTTTGTCATGTATAATGAGATAAGAATCCAATGTCTTTGTTCAGACCAGGTCTCTCCATGGTTTTAAGTTTGGTAATAAGTTGCAATTCAGCAGCTTCTCTTTCCAGTCTATTTCTATTCCAGTCTATTACCCAATCCCACCACCCTTCTGAGTAATACCCCTCCCCACCTTCTCACTATATAGAAGGGTCTGGTGACTTCTGTTTCAGTGTATCTGAAGAAGTGTGCATGCACACGAAAGCTCATACCAAGAACTAACTTAGTTGGTCTTTAAGGTGCTACTGGAAGGAATTTTTTTATTTTGTTTTGACTATGGCAGACCAACACGGCTACGTATCTGTAACCAGAAAAAAAGCTGACACTTTTCTAGGCTTTATCAACAGAAGTATAGTGTCCGGTTCAAGGGAAGTAATAGTACCACTCTATTCTGCCTTGGTCAGACCACACCTGGAACACGGTGTCCAATTCTGAGCACCAATTCTGAGCACCAATTCTGAGCACCAATTCTGAGCAGCTTGTTGACAAGCTGAAACATGTGCAGAGGAGAGCAACCAAAATGATCAAGGGTCTTGAAACTAACCCTTAAGAGAAATGCTTGAAGGAGCTGCGTATGTTTAGCCTGGAAAAGAGGAGACTGAGAGGAGATATAATAGCCATCTTCAAATATCTTAAGGATTGTCACATGGAGGAGGGAGCATGCTTGTTTTCTCCTGCTCTGGAGGGCAGGATTTGAGGCAATGGCTTCAAGTTACAAGAAAGGAGATTATGACTAAACATTCAGAAAAACTTTCTGACAGTAAGATCTATTCAGCAGTGGAACAGACTCACGAGAAGTGGTGGAGTCTCCTTCCTTGAAGGTTTTTAAGCAGAGGCTGGATAGCCATCTGCCATGGATGCTTTAGCTGAGATTCCTGCATTGCAGGTGGTTGAACTAGATGACCCTTGGGTCCCTTCCAACTCGAAGAGTCTATGAAGGGTGACATGATGTGCTTTGTTGCACACTATGGTGAAAATATGGAGAAGCCACTACCTAGAGGTGATTCCATGTAATTAAAGTAATACATGGCTGATCTTTAGTTCCAAGTAAGATTGTTGAGCATCACAGTCTCATCTGAAACCATTGATTGTAAAAGTACTAATTTCTATTTATTTATTTTTAATAATATTTATTAAAAATTTTCCAGAATAAAAAGGAAAGATAGCAAGAAAGAAAGAAAAAACAAATATGATTTACACTTGGTTTCAGTGGCATCTTTCCCGGACTTCCCCCCCCCTCCCCCTCTTGTATTCCATTTCCCTTAAATTGATTCCACAGATTCTTACCCCAAATTTTAAAACCTTATTTGTAATTTTAAATAACCCATTTATTCCAAATTAATTTATCTTATTTATCTTAATGAACCATTTCTCCTTATATTTTATATAATTCCCTAAGATCGACCCCATTTCCCTTCCACGAATTCCCCTATTTTCAAACAACAAACATGAAAAAAGAAAAGAAAGAAATAATATATAATTTTACAGCCTTTGGATTCCAAATCTCCCCCCCCCCCATTCCCCGGTTCCAATCCCCAAAGTTCATCCATTGTCTACTGCCAGCCTGGTGTATCCACGTCTATATCTCAACTCCACTTTGCCGTCTTTTGATAGCTTTTAATTTCAGAAAGTCCAATCTCAAATAAACTCTCAGAAAAAGTCATTGTTCTTCCATCCAGACCTCTATGTTTAAGAGTCTAACTTAAATTCTATTTCTTGGTCCTTTTAAAGTCTGGATGTTCCAAATACTCCGGCTTCAAATTTGGTCCAGCTCTTATTCCTCAGGTTGCTTTTTCCTGTTCTGCTGCAGAAACCTTCTAATTCAGAAACTTCTTGTTCTCCACAGAGGCTTTTGTTATTCAGGAACATAACTTGCGTCAAGTCCCTTCCTTTCTTCAATAGATAAATCCATTGTCTCCTTTAGTATAGAAACCTCTGTAGACAAAATAATGCTTCGTTTTTGCAGCTTTCCCAAGAAATAACAGATCCTGCTCAAATTCATAGTATTTTTCCACTTGCTGCTACTGTTGCAATGTCCCAGCCTCCCTCTAGAGGGAATATGGTAACTTAATTTCTTTCAAAATCAGACCCAAAAGTCAAATAACTTGTTGCCTTTATTTCCAATAATTTATGTCCAAATTGTAACAAATCTAACCAGCAAAGCCATCGTAACAAAGTTCTCTTTTATTTTCCTACTTTGACAGCTACTTTGACAGCTGTCAAAGTTTCTGTGTCTCTTCACCAGTCTCTCATAGCGGATCGTTCCCGGTTCCCGGGGGGGTTGCATTTTAGTTCCCACAAATCAGTCTTCTCCTCCAGCACAATTATTGTAATTTCCCTTCGTGAAGTTAAAATTTTTTTTCAGGTAAACAAGTTTATCTCTCAATCTTAGTTGTCAAATCCTTGCGTTGAGCCATCTACAACGGGGGGGGGGGCGGACTTCCTTTTTGCACTCCCCCCGCTCGCTCCAAATTCAAAGATCAAATTTCCCTTTTAAGTCCAATCAATTTACTCACGGGTTGTTCCTTTTAGTCCAAATCCGAAATTTTCAAAGAAGAAGTCGTTGCTCTCCGCCGAATGGCATGCGGCTTCGCTGGGCAGGGGAAGCATTGGACTCACAGCACCACACCCCCCGTCACCCGCTCCGCAGCCTTTAAAAAGGCTCCTTCGCGGGTCGGGGGGGCGCAAACGGTGCCCGCCGAGTCACCAAGTCCATGGGCATCTCCGCCCATGGTTTTTGAGGGTCCCCGCATCGCCGGCACGGCAGGACCCGACCCCTACCCAGCCGACTCCCTCCGGAGCTCGGAGGGAGTCCGCCATTCGGTGATGGCGCCGACCCGGAAGTCTAAAAGTACTAATTTCTAAATGAGTATATTTATATTCTCAGCCATGAATCTTGAGAATGCACCCATTTCAGTGAGATTTATTTTTGAATCTCACTGATAAGATCAGGCTGACTGGAGCTCCAGTCCTTCCAAGCCCTTTACGACTGACTAAATTAGCTTCTTTAAAAGTTTATAATGAATATGTCATTGTGAAGCTTGGTGTTGAGATATCTGAAAGCTAAATATATTGGATGTGATTCAGCAAGTCCAGCATTGTGCACTGCTAAAATGTTTGTGTCTGTTTTGAGTAGGGCTGGATCTGGACACAACAAAGAACTTTTTCAGTTAAACGTGTTGCAACATTTATGAGAAATCGGGTTAGCAAAAACAGAACTCCACAGCACCATCTGCTGTCACAGTGTTAGAATGTATAAAGAACGAATATAAAACGCTTTTTCTTTGGCAATGTAGCTGAGTCCTAGATTTCTCTCGAAAGTCTCTTCACTGAGTTTCAGGGTGCAATTAGTCAAAACAGATCTAGAAGGTAAAGCGGCAGTTGTACATTTGATGCACTTACTTCTATATAATAGGCACAATCCAGGAAAAGTTAAGGAACCCACCATGCTTATTAAAAACCAGAGCCACCATGTTTTTTTAGCCCCTGCAGCCCTGAGCCTGGCTCCTTGTTACAGCTGCTCTTCAATGGGCACTCATGCAACAAATACTGTACTGATTTCCTGACTGGTAGTTTGCCCCTCCCCCATTCTTTTGGTGGGCTGTCCCCCTTCAACTCTTGTTCAGTTACTTTGGTTTTCCAGGACTAGCAAGTTTAAAATGTCAAATATGTTTTTGCTGTGAAAGTTAGCAAGGAACAGAAGGTACAGTTTTAAGTTTAGTATAAAAATGGAAGCTATGGAATATATTCTATCAGATACAGGGATGAAAAATATGATTTCTGGCCTGCACATTTCAAATCCATAAATGCAGGTCTATAATAAAAATTAGGCTTTTAGTCTTTGTCTTTCCATTATATTATGTTACATTTGAAGCACTGCAGGGATTATTCTAGTTTTAAACAATACTTCTTATGTTTATTTATCTTCTTTTTCAGAGTGTTGGGAAGAAAACATTAGCTAAAAAATTAGCCCAGATCTGGAAATGCACACTCATAGATGGTAAATATAAGCAACATTATGTTAGACAATATGTTACTTATTGGATTTTTTGAATGATTTCTGAAATTACATGTGTCAGTCAGATTAATGAAGCAATATGCATCTTTCCCATTGTTTTCAGATGTTAAGAACTTTAATAGTAAAAGGAAAATAATAATAATAGTAAAATAATTTTTAAAAATGCTGCCTTCATGCTCTGCTTGCCAGCTTTTATAAGAGTGTTAGAAACAAAATGTGTTAAATGGGTATTTAGTCTGGTTCAGCAAAGTTCATTTATTCTTATGGTCTTGTTTGTTCAGAGCTATAGGAGTGTCCTTCATTTATTGTATGCAGTGTACACTTTTTAACCCCCCTTTTACATTTTGGTCACTGGCAAATTTTACTTCAGTTATATAGCACTTCAGTTTTCCTTCAGTTATATAGAAGCCAAATAAGGGATAGTCAGACTGGTTCACATATATTTTTTTAGATATTAAGTTTCAGGATCATATTTAAAAAGGTGAACCTGATATTGGTCTGGAAATGTTAGAAGAAAACTTTGAAATACTGAAAAAGATAATACGTACAAGATAAAACCTTATTTACATTTTTTTTAGGAGGCTTAGATAGGAAACAATATCCTTTCAGCCTCACCTAAAGTGCAGGTCACAATCTAGAGCTGCATGTTGTAGCCCCAACTTCTGCCCCCCCCCCTCCCGTTCAGCACGTCACCCTCCATCTAGTCGCACACCTTTCCCCTCTTGCTAGGTGAAACAAGGACAATCTCATTTTACCTTCAGCGAGCAGAGAAAGATTGGTGGCTGAATTGAATCAGGAGGCATAGCTACCACAGTAACATCTTTTATGGCTGTGAAGTGATTTAAAGGGGATACAGGTTCTCTCTGAGGTTCAAACTGAAAACCTCATTGCCACTTCAGCTACCTGTTCTTTTTCTTCTTTCAATTTTAAGTTCTTCCGCAAGTTCATTCTGCCCCTCAGAAACAAACCATAGTTCCCCAGGTGATCTGATTTCCTCAGGAGCTGTTACTTTGCTTAAATTTGCAAGAATGAACACAGCAGGGCAGTGATTGAATTCTCACTTGCTTGCTTGGGACTGATCTGGCATCAGCAGGATTCTGAGTAAAAAGCTGAGAAGGCAACAGAGGTTTACCTGTTTGTTTCAGAAATAAGTGCTTCTCTGAAATTCTACCCTTGGTGAAAAATTACAGTGATTTCCAAAGAATAAAATATATTTGCAAGACTAGACTCTCTCAACTTTTAAACCACACTATAAGTTTTCATTCAATCTGCGAGTAACTTATTTTAACTTAGTTCTTTGTAATTAACTGTTCGTTTACAAATCTTGGTCTTCTTGGATTTCATTACTTAGAAAAACATGGGAGCCCTCTGGTGGATAAAACCACATTTCATGATGCAGGATATCTATAATCAGAATATTTCACCTTTTTAAAACTAATTGGCAGCTTGCATAGCTACTTTGAAGATCAGAGAACAGGAGGGGAAGAAAAAGTGCTTTCCCCTGTCTTCTGCTACTGTTTCCTTGATATAAATGCTGTTTTCTGAAGCCAGCATTGGCAGAGGGTGCCTTTTAACTTTGAAAATCCCTAATAAGGCAATGCTTTTATTAGGCCAATGAAAACATCACAAAACTCTTAATCAGATTGGGGATTAAGTGGCTATGTTTAGATTCTAGTAAATCTACAGCATGAAGATAAATTAGTTATTGTCCTTCTATTTATGCAACTGTGAATTCATGCAGTCTGCTTTGCTTTTTCTTTATTCTTTTTAAAATAATAATTGGTATTTGCATTAAAAAAATTGATTCAGCCAACAGTTTAAACCTTTTAAAAAACACATACCAAAATTCTCCTAAACCATGACAAAAATGCAAATTAAAATTAGAAATAAAAAATCCTAAACCTTACAAAGGTTGAAGATTTAGACAACAGCTCAATATACCTATACTGTTCCCCTCTCCAAAGGTCTTCTGTACAGGTTATTTTTAATTATCACACAGCACATAGATAAACTATGGGATTCATCAAGTTGCTTTAGAAGGGACTTCCGGAGGCGGCGCGAACGGTAATGGCGGCCCCTTTACCTCTGTGAAGGGGAAGCTCCGCGGAAACTGGGTCATCCGCTACGGCGAAGCGGAGACCCACATCGGAAACCCACAGGCAGCAAGAGCCTGTGGTCCTGAGACTCGGCGGGCGCCTGAAGCGGCCCCCAAAACGCAGAAGGAACCCCGTAAGGAGCTCCAGAACGTGGAGGGGGTAGCGGCGCTGTGAGTCGTTTCGCAATCTGCGGAGTGAAGCCGCGTTGCTGCTGCCGGTGAGCGCTGACCTCTTTTCCTGGAAAATTTTGATTGGAAAGGTTACAAACCGTGAGTAAAGAAGGACTTTAACAAATCTGACTAAATTACTGAATTTGGCTGAAAGCGGAGTGATGAAAAACAGGAAGTCCGTCTTCCGCTGTTACTGAATCTCAAAGCAAAGAGCTGGAGGAGTGGAGGCGTAAAAGAATTTCTTGCCTAACTGATCTCAGCACCCACTGAACTTTTTTCTAAACAAAGTAAGGACTTAAAATATTGGATTCTCTGCCTTGCATTTGTATGGTGATACCGTTCTTCTATTGGAACTACAATTTGAACGAGAAACCCAGGCGCTGGATCTGCCTGAGTAATTTGAGCTGTCAGTTTGCAGATCTGGATACTGTGTATTGGAACTTGCAATAATCTGAGGGGGTTTGGACTTGTTACTTTGAAACATCATTTGAAACACCAGTATGCACTGCCTGAAACAATGTGATTGTTAATACCAACTCTGCTTAAAACCTGCTATTGTAGGTTCTTGGACATTAAATTTGATTTTAGTAAAATTACCAGAACTGAATTCTTCCCTTAAGACATTTCAAGCTCCCCCTAGAGGATTTGGGATTTACAGCAGTGACATTATTTTACTTTCTTTTTCCCGACCTCCTGTTTGACTGTTTTCTCTGGGCTGTTGCTTTCTCATGGGAACAACTCAGCCTGACCTTGACTCTTAGATAACTTTGGAATGAGTGGCACAAGAAGGAGGGGAAGAACTAGACAAGCAACTTTAACAACTTTAACCTCAGTCTCGCAGACACGTAGATCATCTGTACCTACTTTGCCTTCAGAGGAAGAAGCTGCTTCTCTGCTACGGGTAGGAGAGGGAGAAACTGAGCAATTACAATTGGAAGATATGGCCTCAGGAGCAACTGCTTCTATTTTAGAGAAAATTTATGAAAAATTGGAATCCCTGGATAAGAAAGTGGAATCTTTGGACAAGAAAGCTGATGAACAAACAGCTAAAATCGACCAAAATACAGAATGTTTAAATAGATTAACTGGACAAGTATCCCAGAACGCACAGGCAATTGGGCAGTTGACGGAGGCCACAGTAGAAAATCGGAAACTGGCTGAGGACACTAGCCAAAAACTAGAAAATTTAGAACAGGAGGTAAGACCACTCTGCAAACAAGTAGGGGAACATCAGACTTATTTATCTAGGATAGAACTGCGGAACCGGGAGAGTAACTTAAGGATAAGGTCGATACCAGAAGTGGAAGAAGGCAATCTAGCTGAGTTTTTGACTAAAGAATTCTCCAAGTTTTGGAACCTAGAGGAAAAGGACTTTAAGATCGTCTCAGCTTTCAGACTTGGAAGACTAGTAAAGAAAGAGAAGCCCAGAGACTGTTTGATAACACTGAGATCAAAGGAGGAAAGGGATAAGATTTTGGGCCTACACTACGGAAAGTCACTGGACATTTTGGATAAAAGAATTGAAATTTACAAAGATATTCCTAAACAACTGTTGGACCTTAGATCTGACTATTTGGAACTGGTCAGACTGCTTAGGGGCAACTCAATTATCTTTAGGTGGGAATTTCCCCAAGGATTATCCTTTACTTTCAGAGGGAAGAAGGTGAAAATTAGAACATTGGAAGATAGAGACAAATTCTTGACTGCATACGGAGAGGACCTCCAAAAAGGAATTGAACTACCCTTTGGGCCTGGAGCACCGGCGGTACCGGCACCCTCGGAACCTGAAGATCCAACGAATAAGATACCACCCCGGGAAGAATAACCAGACTATTTCAGGATGTCTCTGCAACTTTTGAGCTGGAATATAAACGGCTGCAACATCCCGGAAAAAAGGAGGAAAATATTTCACATATTAAAAAAAGAACAATTGGACATTATTTGCCTGCAAGAAACACATGTGACTAGGCTCCACAGAAAAGTGTTAATAAATAAAAGACTTGGCCAGGAATTTATATCTTCGGATAGAGTAAAGAAGAGAGGTGTGGTGATATATGCAAAAGAGAGCCTGTCACCCAAATTCTTATTTAAAGACGAACATGGAAGAATTTTGGCAATTGAGATACAATATCAAGGAGAGAAGCTTTTGATATTAGGAATCTATGCACCAAATGAGGGGAAATCGGAATTTTATAAGAAGTTGCACGAGACCATGCTGGATTATCTGGATTACAACAACATCATTATGATGAGAGATATGAACGGGGTCGTATCAACTAACATGGATAAGTCACAAAGCCAAAATGTTACAAAAGACGGCAGACTACCAAAGACTTTTTTTGAAATGACAGACAATATAGATTTGATTGATATCTGGAGGACAAAGAACCCCTTGGGAAGAGAAGGAACATTTTTCTCTGAAGCCCAACTGACTTGGACAAGAATCGACCAAATATGGATATCTAGAGGTCTGGCACCGAAGGCCAGAAAGGTGGAAATCTGCCCAAAGACCTGCTCCGACCACAATGCGATTAAGATGGACATGACACTATTACCAACCGGCTCCTTTAGATGGAAGATGAATGACAATCTGTTTAGAGATCAGGAGATTTCTAAGAAGGCCCAAAAAGTTTTAAAGGATTATTTTGAGATAAATATGACCACTACGGTGGAAAAAAGAATCATCTGGGATGCAAGTAAGGCCGTGATGAGGGGGTTCTTGATACAACAAAATGCTGTAAAGAAAAGGTCACAAAATGAGAGGAAAGACAAAATCTTGGAGAAAATTAAAGAATTAGAGAAGAAGTTAAGATCAAATCCGAAGTCACAGCCGATTCTGAGAGAAATTAAACTTCATCAAGCACAATATTCTAAATTGATAAACCAGGAAATAGAGTGGAAGATTAAATTAATGAAACAAAAAACTTTTGAATCGGCGAATAAATGTGGAAAACTGCTAGCTTGGCAGTTGAAGAAGAGACAAAAGCTAAACACAGTCACAAATTTAGAGATTGAAGGAAGAAATATTCAGAACCCGGTGGATATTAGAAAGTGTTTCCAGAGATACTTTAAAAAGTTGTATACCCAAGGGCCGCAAAATGAGATTGGGATTAAACAATTTTTGGAAAAAAACGGTCTACCAAAATTGTCACAAGGAAATAGATCAATCCTGAACTGCAAAATAACACGACAAGAGATTGAACAAGCCATTCAGAACTTGAAATTGGGCAAATCTCCAGGGCCAGATGGGCTGACCTCCAAGTACTATAAGACACTAAAAGACTATTTGATACAACCACTGATGGAGGTCAGCAATGAAAGTATGGAGGGGAAGAGGGCGCCAGAATCGTGGAAGGAAGCCTTCATCACATTGATACCAAAAACGGAAGCTGAAAAGACACAACTTAAGAACTATCGTCCCATCTCTCTTTTAAATGTGGATTACAAAATATTTGCAGACATTTTGGCAACTAGATTTTAAAAAGTTCTAAATGAAGTAATTCACAAGGACCAGGCGGGCTTTCTCCCAGGTAGACATTTGTTTGCCAATACAAGGAACATTACTGACATTCTAGAACTTTTGCAAACAGACATAAACACAAAAGCAGTGTTAATTTTTATTGATGCGGAGAAGGCCTTTGACAACATCTCCTGGAAATTTATGAAGGGAAATCTAAAAGAAATGGGAGTGGGACGGGGGTTTGAGAATGGGATTGATGCAATATATTCAGAACAAAAGGCTAAACTGATAGTTAACAATGTGGTTACAGAAGAGTTTAAAATCGAAAAAGGAACACGACAAGGCTGCCCTATTTCCCCATTGTTATTTATTTCGGTTCTGGAGGTGTTGCTGAATATGATCAGAGGGGACCGGTGGGTGGAAGGAATTCAGGTCGGAGCCAAACAATATAAACTCAAAGCTTTTGCAGATGACCTAGTTCTGACCCTGCAGGAGCCAGAATCTAGTACGAAAAGAGTATTACAATTGATTCATGACTTTGGTCGGGTGGCGGGATTTAAATTAAACAAACAGAAAACTAACTTGACGGATGCAGAGTCGGAACGGTTTCAGAGAGAGACAGAATTAAATGTGGTTAAAAAAGTAAAGTACCTAGGGGTAAATATAACAGCAAAAAATCTGAGTCTGTTCAAGGATAATTATGAAAAATGTTGGTCAGAAATTAAGAGAGACTTAGATAGTTGGACAAAATTGAAACTTTATTTGTTAGGCCGAATTGCTGCCATTAAGATGAATGTATTGCCAAAAATGTTGTTTTTGTTCCAAACACTACAGATTGTAGACAAGACGGAGTGCTTCCGGAAGTGGCAGAGAGATATCTCTAAGTTTGTCTGGCAGGGCAAAAAGCCCAGAATTAAGTTTAAGATATTAACCGATGCGAAAGAGAGAGGGGGCTTTGCCCTGCCGGACTTAAAGTTGTACTATGAGGCCGCAGCTTTCTGCTGGCTAAAAGATTGGCTACTTCTCGAGGACACTGACGTATTGGATCTGGAAGGTTTTAATAATGCTTTTGGTTGGCATGCATACTTATGGTATGATAAGGTTAAAATCAATAAGGCCTTCAAAAACCATATTGTCAGGAAAGCAGTGTTTAACGTCTGGACAAAATATAAAGACTTATTGGAAAATAAAACTCCGAGGTGGCTATCGCCTCTGGAAGCTAAGGCCCGAAAAAGACTCAATATGGAGGCCAAATGGCCGAAATATTGGGAAATTCTAGAAAAAGACGGAGACAATTGGAAATTGCAGAGTTTGGAGAAAATGAAGGATAAAGTGCGAGACTGGTTACACTACGCTCAGATTAAGGAAGTTTTTAAAAATGATAAAAAGTTAGGGTTCCAGGTGGAGAAATCGAAATTGGAAACAGAATTGTTAGAACCTAAGACTAAGGTACTTTCAAGAATGTACAACTTGCTGTTAAAATGGAACACACAAAATGAAATGGTTAAATCGGCTTTGATAAAGTGGGCACAGGACATTGGGCACAATATTATGTTTGAGGACTGGGTAAGGTTGTGGACCACTGGGCTGAACTTCACTGCATGTAATGCTTTGAAGGAAAATATAATGAAAATGATATATAGATGGTACATGACCCCAGTTAAACTTGCCAAAATACACCATTTGTCTGATAACAAATGCTGGAAATGTAAAGGAAATGAAGGAACATTTTTTCACCTCTGGTAGATATGCCCTAGAGTGAAAGCCTTCTGGGAAATGATATATAATGAGTTGAAAAAGGTATTTAAGTATACTTTTCCCAAGAAACCGGAAGCCTTTCTCTTGGGTATGGTCGGCCAGATGGTGACAAAAATGGATAGAACTTTTTTCCTGTATGCAACAACAGCAGCAAGGATACTTATTGCCAAGCATTGGAAAACTCAAGATTTACCCACACTGGAAGAATGGCAGATGCAACTGATAGACTATATGGAACTGGCTGAGATGACCGGCAGAATCCGAGACCTGGGAGAGGAGAGGGTTGAAGAAGACTGGAAGAAATTTAGGACTTATTTACAAAAATATTGTAATTTGGTTGAATGCTAAGAAGGATGCTAGATCATAAATAATTGACCACCACTAAACTAGATGGAATTAGGACGATAAGTAGATTGAGGAAAATATAAACCATTTGGAGAACTATTAGACTATATTTAAAAGAATGGGACCTAAGAATATAAACAAGATGACAATTTGCTGGTTAAAATTTAAGACGATGTAAGTGGGAGCGGGAGATGTGAGGGAGTCCAAAGAGGTTTTGAAAATATGTTATGATATATGCTATATTGTTGATTATTTTTGCATTTGTATTTAAAAAATCTTAATAAACATTTATAATAAAAAAAACAAGTTGCTTTAGAAGGAGAGAAGATAGATTCATGAAGGATAAGGCTATCAATGGCTATATATCTAGAATCAAAGACATTATGCCTCTGAATATCAGGTGCCGAGAAACAACATAATGAAAAGGCTGTTTGCTTCATGTCCTGTTTTTGGGATTCTCATACACAAGTGGTTGGTTGCTATGGCTGATCCATAAGGGCTCTTATATAGTCCTTCATTCTGTTTCCCAAAGACCTATGATCTCACAAGAGAGAAAAGAAGGGGCTAGCAAAGCCTACAGGCACCAAAGAAAAGGCCCTCTATTGAGGCACAGATTGTTATTCTAAAGCAGCAATGCAGCAGCAAGCAAAAGCTCTAGCAGCTCAGTCAGCTGCTTGTGGCTGGAAAGCCAAACAGGATGTGGGTGACTGTTGCCATGAAAACAAAGGGGCAGTCCATTCTGTATTGAGCACCGGATGTTAGCTCAGTGTGTGTGCCATATGACCTGTACTGGAAGTACATGGGTGGAGTTTATTCTTACTGCTGTTGTGTGCAGACATGTTTTCTCTGTACTGAAGTGAAAGACAGAAATAAAAGATGTAAATAGATTTCTGTCTGCTTCTTTCCCCTCCCTGGGGGACACCAAAGGGGAGAGAGAAGGAACGGTGTGTTTTTCTCACAGCCTGAGAAAAATCGCCGAGACCTCGCCTGCTTATCAGCGGAGTAGCAGCCGGGAGGTCACCGAGGAATATCTGCCGGTGCCTGGAAGACTGGCACATCCCTCTGACCGAGGCAGAATTCCAACAGTGGTAGCAGAGCTGCTGGTTTCTACGATCCATGGAAGTCTGCAGAAATAGTAGCAGAGCTGCTGTTTTTATCTCTCTTCGTGGAAGCCTGAAGCAAGAGGCTGTTCCTCTGCAGCTAGAAGCTGACCAGAAGAAGCTGACAGCCACGGAGCCCAAAGGTATGAGATTTTCGGGCTTAGAAGTGTGAATGCAGATTGATTCATTCTCTGCTTCACGGGGAGCAGTGTATGGGAAAACAGCTCCAGTTAGAAGAGGCCCGCATTCCAGACATTCTTGTGGTTTCTTGTCCAAGGGAAGGAATGCACTGTTGCTAAGCGACGCCCTTCAGTCAAGGCCGTGCCTCAGAGAGGAGAAGTGAAAGTTAAAATGGAATGTTTTGACTACAGAGTCTGAAGAGCTCTTGGAACTTTCCAAGCAGCCAGTGTTATAGCTGCCAGGTGGCCAAGAGTGTAAACAAGCCAGCTTTTGGATTTTAGAGGCTTGTGTTTGAGAGTTAAAGGCAAGGACTTAAAATGGATGCCAAGAAGGGGGGAGGTCTGCCTTCTCCGCCCCTTCTGACCAATGAGAATTATGCATTTTGGTCTATTAAGATGAAGGCCCTGCTGCAGAATCAGAGACTGTTTGGGGTGATTGAGAATCCCATCCCTGCAGCACCAACGCGTGCTTGGGAGTCACAGGATGTGAAGGCCAGAACGGCAATAATTCTGTGTGTGTCAGATTCGCAGCTTATCCATATACAAAGTTTAGAACACGCGAAAGATGTTTGGGACACGCTGAGAAGGACACATCAGAGAGATGCAGGTTCTTCAGCGTTGCTGTATTTTGAGAAGCTGACCAACCTGAGGCTTGCACCTGATGGAGATGTTCAAGCGCACCTGACGGAAATGAAATATCTGCGTCAACAGATGGTGGAACGTAATTTGTCTGCAGGAGGAAGTGTTTTGCTTCATGGTGATAAACAGCCTGAATCGGACATACAAAACCGTTGCCAGTCAGCTGGGGTCCCTCCCAGCGAATGATCTCACTTCGGAGAGGGTCTTTGCCGTGGTTCTTTGTGAACATGACAGACTTGCCGCCCTGGAGGTCAAGGACAGGGGGAGGGAAGAACGGAGTTCTAACACCCCCACTGCTGTTGCTACTGGAGAAAATGCTGTAGCTTTGAACGTTGTCCGATGTTACAATTGTGGACAAACTGGGCATCTTCAGCGGTACTGCAAGAAGCCACGTCAGAACAAAGGAGCCAAGGGAAGCTTCACAAAGTCTGAGGCGTCAGACAAAGGTCATATCATCCCAAAGGCAAAGACTGCAAAGGCTTTGATGTCACTAAAAGCCACACCAGAGGTGGGAAACTTCTTTGTCCTAGACACCGGGTGTACTCAGCATATGTGTCGACACAGGGGACTATTTTCGACGTTTAAGAAGCAAAGCTTCGTTGTACAACAAGCCAACGGTCAAGAGCTGGAAGCCACCGGAATTGGGACTGTGTATCTTAAAAGTCTGAACTTGACTATAAACAATGTTTATTTGGTTCCAGAGTTGAAGTACAATCTGCTCAGCGTTTCGCAGATCGCCAAGAAGGGACTAAAACTGTCCTATGATGATGAGAACTGCGAGATCTACAAAGATGGAGAGCTGTATCTTTCTGCCGAAGAGAAAGATGGACTGTATTTGTTGACTTTTGATCAAAGTGATTACATGAATTGTAATTCTAACATGATCTCTTTTGCAGGTGTAGCTGAGAAGAGCGCCAAGCAGGTGACCTCGAGGATCAACAGGGCATTTCAGCGGGTGTATGCTGATGTGATTGGTCCTCTAGCATCTTCTAGAGGCAATGCAAAGTATTATCTAATATGTGTTGATTCTTTTACAGGTTTTGTCTGGATTAATCTTTTGGAGAGACCAAAAGACACCTTAGAAAGGTTTAAAGAGTTTTGTGACAAAGTTAAAAATATGCATGATGCTGACATAGATTGTCTTTGCACAGATGAGAAGCCAGTTTTTCTCTTACAGGATTTCCAGAGGTTCCTGAAGAAGAAAGGGATAAGACACAAAATTGCTAGTTCCGAAGAAGCTTGGAATAGATGTGTCTGTGTTAGGGTGAACAAAGAATTGCAAAAGGGAATGGAAGCCCAATTGCTTAGTTCACATCTGCCACATGAGTACTGGGCTGAGTCGCTGATGTCATTTTGTTATACGTGGTTGAGAAAGTTTTCAAAAGAATTGGGAAGTTCTCCTTTTGAGAAACTGTTCCACAGAAAACCTTCTGTTGCCCATTTCAAGGTTTTCGGGTCTCATGTGAGAACAGAAGCTCCGGGTGGAGTAAAGAATGCCAGAGGCATTTTTGTGGGTTATGAAAAGGGTCTCTACAGAGTAATTTTGTCTGAATCTGGTCAGGTGATTCTCACAAAGTTTCTAGAGAGTGCTCCTGAACAGGAGAGAGTGATTGTTCACACATTTCCCACAGGAGATGATGATGATTCTGATGATGATGATGATGATGAGTTTGATCTTATTGAGTTCAGTAGTACTGATGATGACAGCGATAGCTCAGACAGCTCAGTTGTCACAGTCATTGAGAGGAAATCTCACATAATGACTAGACCCTCAGAAGAGGAGGATGAACCACTGATTAAGCTTAGTACTGGTTCTCCAGAGAGCTCAGAGGCTGAACCAGAAAGCAGAGAAGAGCAGCACCTCTTACGTAGGTCTGAAAGAGCAACGAAGGGTGTACCACCCAAGAGGTATTCAAAGGAGTTTGCAAACCTAGCTATTGCATGTGTTGCTGTTGTAAACGACCAAGGTCAAATTGATGCTGTGTCTGAGTCAGAGACAAAGGCACAACACAGAGTTGCTAACCAAGGTAATGCAGAAGCACTCATTCCTTGGAAGTCACACAACCAGAGAGGTACATTGGTAAAACCAGTGGCGGGTAGTTCCAAGGGTGGAACTGAAACAACAGGGGAGTGTTATACATATAACAACTGTTTGTTTTCTTCTCTGGATGACGCTTTGCTCGCTGCACGCATTGATACTTTAGGGGGAGTATGTTATTCTAAAGCAGCAATGCAGCAGCAAGCAAAGGCTCTAGCAGCTCAGTCAGCTGCTTGTGGCTGGAAAGCCAAACAGGATGTGGGTGACTGTTGCCATGAAAACAAAGGGGCAGTCCATTCTGTATTGAGCACCGGATGTTAGCTCAGTGTGTGTGCCATATGACCTGTACTGGAAGTACATGGGTGGAGTTTATTCTTACTGCTGTTGTGTGCAGACATGTTTTCTCTGTACTGAAGTGAAAGACAGAAATAAAAGATGTAAATAGATTTCTGTCTGCTTCTTTCCCCTCCCTGGGGGACACCAAAGGGGAGAGAGAAGGAACGGTGTGTTTTTCTCACAGCCTGAGAAAAATCGCCGAGACCTCGCCTGCTTATCAGCGGAGTAGCAGCCGGGAGGTCACCGAGGAATATCTGCCGGTGCCTGGAAGACTGGCACATCCCTCTGACCGAGGCAGAATTCCAACACAGATAACTATCTAAGCATACAGTGGTACCTTGGGTTACATACGCTTCAGGTTACATACGCTTCGGGTTACAGACTCCACTAACCCAGAAATAGTGCTTCAGGTTAAGAACTTTGCTTCAGGATGAGAACAGAAATCGGGCTCCGGCGGCGCAGCAGCAGCAGGAGGCCCCATTAGCTAAAGTGGTGCTTCAGGGTAAGAACAGTTTCAGGTTAAGAACGGACCTCCGGAACGAATTAAGTACTTAACCCGAGGTACCACTGTATACCTATCTTCCCATGTTGACATCATCTCCGTATTGTGAAATGCACATCCAGCAAAGGGGCTGTATTTACATCCCACGGTGGACGGGTAGTTAAAGAAGCGGGGTGTATCATGATCTGTATGATCATTCTACATTGTTGCTGTTTAATTACTATTTAAAGTAATCTAAACTCTGTTGTGTTAAATGTGCATATGCATCCAGAAGTCAACTCTAATAAATTGTAATCTCTTTCTCTATGATGTATCATTTTTAGCTTCAGAGCTTATTGATGAGAACATAACAGCAGAAACAGAATATGGAATCAAGGTAGAGCTGTTACCTTCTACTTTTTAATTGATTTATTGGGCATATTTTGTTTTTAAGGCTATGTTAGTGAAGGTCCATTTCATCTCAGTGTTGCTTCAGTTAAAAAGAAGAAGTAAAAGATGTGGTGAAAGATGTCCTGGCTGTTAACCAGAAGGTTGGTGGTTTGAACGCACCCAGGGATGGCTGTGGGCAGGATTCTTGCACTGCAGGGGTGGGACTAGATGACCCTCAGGGTCCCTTCCAACTCTACAGTTCTTTGATTCTATGATTCTGGAGATTTTGTGGAGCTAGTTTCAGAGTAAAAAAAAGCCAGGCCAGATGTGTGAATAGTCTGAATGGTTATTAGGTAGCTGCCTATTTTAACAACAACAACAACAACAACAAACAACAACAACAACATATTATTATTTATACCATCTGGCTGAGTTTCCCCAGCCACTCTGCGCGGCTCCCAATCAAGTGTTAAAAACAGTACAGTGTTACATATTAAAAACTTCCCTGAACAGGGCTGCCTTAAGATGTCTTCTGAATGTCAGGTAGTTGTTTATCTCTTTGACATCTGATGGGAGGGCGTTCCACAGGACAGGCGCCACTACTGAGAAGGCCCTCTGTCTGGTTCCCTGTAGCCTCACTTCTCGCAATGAGGGAACCGCCAGAAGGCCCTCGGCGCTGGATCTCAGTGTCCGGGCTGAACGATGGGGGTGGAGACGCTCCTTCAGGTAATGTGTGCTAATTAATGTGTGTTAATTATGTATTTCACTTTATGTATGCAGAATATGATGTTTTGTTTTGCTTTTTCTTTAGTGTAATGAATTGCTCTATCAAGGTCAAGCTATACCTGAAGACTTGATTATCAAGATGCTTATGAAGAAGATTGAATCTCCAGAGGTTTTTCACTTTGGTACTTTTTTTCTCCCCCAAATCCTTCTTTAAAGGCAGAATTGTGTATGATGGGGGTGGGGGGGTCGATGTTAGTTACTTGGTAGCCCTGAACATAAGGTAACAAGGGGGTGCATTTGCACATTATGCTTTGCTAGCAACAGTGCAACCTATAAACATATAATTATTATAAATCATCCCATAATTTTTATTTTTTATTAAAGGGCAGCATAAAAATCCATTGTATAACAATTTGAAATAAAGCAATATGGGCTTCTTCTCTAGGATTCCATCTCTTGGAAACCCTATAAATTGCAGTGCTTTGTCTCCCTGCATGAGAATAATATTGTAATCTTTGATAATATGGAGCCCTGTGCAAGGCCAAAATTTAGTGACCCCAAATGGACCTTCTCAGTTATGGACCTTCTCAATTTTGCACCCCCATTGCTCAGCGCCCAGTGTGGGAGAACCGCCCATACCCCCTGTTTTGAACTGCAGGCCCAAAGGAAGGCTTGTTGGAGTGGCTGGGTGTAGGGATACCAAAGAAGGATGCCAAATGCACCAGAATGGCCAGTTCTAGTGCTTTGTTAAGAAGGTGTAGCAAAGCAGCCTGGCAGGTCTCTAGCCTTTATAGACACGAGACAGACACCGCAGCAAGGAGATGACTTGTCCACACCCAAGCAAACATGCATACATTTTTTATACACAAAGCAGCATACATCATTTCAGCTGACTAGATGAGGATATATGTGACAAATACCCAATCTTTACAGATAGCCCCCTTTTCTGGGTTCATATATATATAAAAGCTCATTGCTACAACAACTACCAATTAATTGTGGGGTTATCTTGGCAACCAATATGGAGTTAGCAAAGCTTGTGGAACACACCGTCCTAAATCTGGTGCTGGAGAAAGGTACACCACCTCCTTCATAGTCACACAGTATGCTCATATTCAGCCCCAGCACAGCCTTTTTTTGGATAATTTAGTGTCACATAAAGCAAGATAACTGCATGATTGAACATTGATGTTCTCACACAAGATTTTTCTAGGACCCCCATCCTCGTCAAACAACATCAGTTACACACTTATTATTCTGTAAGAGTGGTTGTAAAATTTGTATATTTTCGACTTTAAAACAACCCATTAAATAGTGTGTTTTTTCTGGATGGGGTTGTGTGTTTTTTCCCATAGGTTATGTTCTCTGTGATTTTCCTTCTCTCTCTGAAGAACACATGAGTATACCAGAACAAATTGACGTAATTAGAAATGCAAAATTAAAACCAGATTTCCTGATTAATATTAAGGTAATGTCAGTTTTAATTATTTCTTAGTCAATCTACTACTTACTCTGCAAATGTGATTATACCTGTGGAGCAAAATATTTCAGACAATTCAACTAATTTTTAGTCACAGTGGACCCATTGAAATGAGTGAGCATCAGGGCATTTTTTTAGCCGGAACTCACTGGAATTGAGTTCCAGCACCTCTTTGGTGAATTCTGGCACCCCTTTGGTGCGTTCTGGCAGCTCTGTAGCATTGCAGTATGGTGGCACATCAGTTGGAGCTGTGTGACAACTTTGGCTGCGTGCTCTCCCCCCCCCCCCAAAAAAAATAGTTAAACTTCTTTAGGTGGGTGCTCCCCCTAAAAAAGCTACAGCACCTCTTTTTCTAGAAAAAAAGCCCTGGTGAACATGACTAAGTTAGGTCCAGTTATTTCAGTGGACCTACTTTGCGTAAAAATTAGCTTAATACCAGGTTTCTAGTTGTTTCATTCAAAGGTTCTGGTTTCTCCCAAAGTTAACATTCTCTCTGGTGCCCATGGCACTTTCTCAACACTTCAAATGTGCCAAAAAGGTTGGTGATCCCATGGTTAGTCATTTGAAGTTCCCCAGCAGCAGCTATGCTGACATTCACTTTAGCTTAGGGCAGAGGGGCTGGATGAACATTTTGCTGAATAAAGTGATCCACTACCTGGTGACACTGAACCAAACAGTACTGAATTGGACTAGACCCTGTATAGGACTAGTGATGTGCATGTATGCAAAATCATCCCTTTTTACTGCTATCTGGAAACAGCTTCTGATTTCCCTTTTATTATCCTGAAGATGTTTGTACACTTTAATTTTACACTTTAATTTTAGTTGCAAGGCACTTAGTGCACAACCTTAAAAAAATGTACAAAGTTGTGAAGCTCTCTTTTAGCTTTACTCGGATGAAAGAGGACCAATCAAATACAATTTCCATGACAGATATGAAAGTTCTTGTTTCAGGATCCAGACCTGAAGGAGGTTAGGTGCAATAACGCCAGTCAAAGCTTTCAACAAAATAGCCACGTATTTAAAGAAATTGTCCACCACTGCATTGCCCTTTTACATTGTTCTGCAGTGCTTGCTGTTCAGGGGGGATATAATGCTACAGCTTGTAGTATTATTATTGTACTGCAGTCTCCCCCATATGAGAGCAGCCAACTTATGAGTGTGCTCAAAACTCCAAGTCCTCATCTTTCCTTCAAAGAGGTTTTACTGAGGCCTAGTATTTGGGGGTTGGGACTCTGCACAGTATCCTCAATGAGAGTTTTATGATGAGAAAACTCACACTGGGAATACTGTGCAGATTTCCTTCCCTCCTGCCTCAATTCCTGCTCCTGTAAAGAGTTTACATTCCTGGCTCACCACTTGTTTGTCACCCAGAAAGGGTTCTGTCAGTTCCTGCTATGCCTCTCATGGTAAGGCAATATAGCACTTAATTTTATAAGTGTCTTTTCCTTTTAACTAGATGCTGCTGCTCAGTCTTTCCCAAGTTCTGTTCCTCTTTATAGCATACCAAGGAGAGCGATCCCAGGCAGGTGTTAGGCTCTGCAAAGCCAAAATACAGTTGTGGCTTGCCTCCAACATAGCTGATACTGAGATCAGACTCACTATGGTATTATGTTTAATCTTAAAGATGAACAATATTATTATGTAAACAACATCCCATCCCCCCTGTTTTTCACTAGTGTCCTGACTATGATTTGTGCCAAAGAATCAGTGGACTAAGGCAGCACCCTGAAACAGGGCAAATATATCAAAGGGAAGAGTGGGATCCTGATATTATTGAAAAGCGTAAGAAAAAGAAGAAAGAGCCACGCAAATCTGCAGAAGAAGAAGAGGAAGAAGAGGAAGAGGAAGAAGAAGAGGAGACAAATGAGGTAACTTAACCAGGTTATCTAAACAGGTAAGGTTAAGAATACTGCAAGTAAAGGAAGACTTGGGAATTGTTCAGAAACAATCTTGAATACATTTTACTCAATTCTATTTGTAATTGAATACAAAATTGCTTCCTAGATAGAATTCAAATAAAATACTTATTTTCTAGTACAGTTATCTTGCACATATATCAAATATTCTCTTCAGTGAATTGAAAATAATTTATGCCCTTAACAGTAATACATACAACATAATAGACTCTTCTCTGTGCTCAGTAAATTAGTAAGCTTACTTGAATGTCTATCCTGTCTTGATCTTTAAGGCTTGAAACAGCTATAAAAATGTATTTAGAAAGGGGAGGAAAGACATCCTATTAATTAATTATTCACTTACTCCTGCACGCCAAACATTAGTTCTAACATAAAATATGTTACACTGTTTATTAGGCCAGGCTTTGGCAATCTTCTATGAAAAAATGAGTCCTGTAATTGTAGAGTATTATTGTACACTTTAATAGTCATGACTTTTCCCAAAGAAACCTGGGAACTACAGTTCATGCTTGGAATTGTAGCTTTCTGACAAACTATAGTTCACTTGAGGAGTGAAGGAAAACTGTATGATTAAAAAATGGTAAATGAGTTCCAGAATTTGGTATACAAGAATGCAGAATTGACTAGAGGATCATATTGAGGTATACTGAATTATGAAGAAACACCATACCTTTGATCATTGGAGACACTGCTTAAATTCCAGTCTGATTTGTCTGCATTCATAAGAAACATTCCTCATTTGGAATGTTGTAACCAACTGCAGCCTATAGTGACCCATTGAAATCAACAGACTTAAGTTGGTCAACATATTTTTATTTCAGTGGGTCTACTCTTAGCATTACTTCAGGAACAGTGAATTGTTTTCAGCCAAAGGGATGCATCCTCCTCTGGGCAACTGGTGGGGTGGAGTGTGGGACATGTCAGTGGTGGGTGTGGTCAGGGGCAAAAGTGGGTGAAGCAACAAATGTGAATTTTACCTTTACCGGCTAGATTCTACCCACACTTGCACAATGCTCTCTGCCCTCCATCCAGGCAAGCTAGAAATATCATCAGAGTTCAGGGATGCATTCCAACCAGGTAAAAACACCCAAGGAGGTTGCAAAGCAGGGCCAGTGAGGATTGTGGTCTGGGGAGAGTGGGTGTGGCCAGGGGAGAGTCCAGAGGGCTAGGAAGAGAGGCATTTCGTCCCTGGGACTGACGTTCCCATCCCTGACTTAGTTGGATTCAGTCCACTATGACCCCAAGGCACACCCAGGCTTTATGCACACAGTATAGAGGCTGCTCACACAGAGTTCTCATTTATAGAATTGAAAATGCCTTTTTGCTACTGTTTAGATTTTTCATTCTGTAAAATACTTGAGTAGGAACCAGAAGCAAGCTTGGTATATTCTATTTTTAATTATAATGAAAGAAAGTATGTTTTTTGTTTTTGTTGTACTCTTAGGCAATAGCTGATCAGATCATGCTGACGGAAATTTTGCCACATTTAGTGCACAGACCAGAAGATTTTTTAGAAAACATACAAGAAAGAGTTGCAATCTATAAGGACATTATGCTACGTCCTTTAGAGGTAAGAACAAGATGAGATCTGTGCTACAACTTCTAGAAGTAAGTTAGTTGTTGTTTTTAAGTACCTGATTGTCATTTCTTCAAAATTTGTTTGATATTGCTAATCACCACATGTGCCCTGTGAGAACTATGCTCGTAAATTATACTGATGATAACAAAAATGCCCACTGCTCCTATAAACCATTCATGTTGTAGTTACTCATCACAGCTGTAACAGCACAGAACTGGGTGGTTGAATTGGGCCCATGCATCAGGAAGTAGAACTATAAAACATAAATTGTAGGGTAATACATTCATTTCCTACCTAGCTTTTTTGTTTACAGGGGAATGAGTGGTGTCTCTGTATTAGAAGTATGGGCATTGGGTATGCATGTTGGAAAACTGTCATGCCACTAAGACTGGGATAGCTCTGTTGGTAGAGCATGAGACTCTTAATCTCAAGGTGATGGGTTTGAGCCCCATGTTTGGCAAAAAGATTCCTGCATTGCAGGAGGTTGGACTAGATGACCCTTGCAGTCCCTTCGAACTCAACAATTCTGTGATATCTACATTTGGTGATAATGAATATCAGTTGCTTATTTTATGATCTACTGCATTGACTCGTATTGTAGTTTTGAGTTAAGATTAAGATCCAGCCTCGTTTTATATCAAGGTGTGTTCCCAGTATTGGCAAAGTGGATAGGATAGTTAGCATTGCTATTCTGCCTGCACTACATCTCTTCTTTATCTCTTGCAACATGCCACAACATAGTTACAAGTGCAATTGTACTCATGAGTCTTTTGTATGAAGGCAGTTCCATCTATGTGCACAATAATCCCTAATATAATACCATGAATATAATACCCTGAATTAGTACAGCTACTATTTTAGACATTTACTATTCATAAAGCGTTGTACAGAAGTGAATGTCAAAAAACAGTTTTATAAACTGTTCTCAAATAAGTAATTGAAATCAGATTGGAAGGGAACAGAACTGGATAGCAGTGTATGCATAAAGCATTTTTGTTTCTGGTTGTTGTTTTTTTATTCACTTTTAGACATTAATGGCTGAGCAGGATTCCCAGTACCTGTTTGAACTAGATGGAAATAAACCTGCTGAAGAACTCATTGGAGTATGTACATAGCAATTGTTATATATTCCTCTCAAAAGAAGCATGATTAATTGATTATTATTAGATTATTATTTGCAGCTTTTTTGTTCTTTAAATTGATACCTGCTTCCTCTGTTTTAATATGTCTAATAAAATTTATCAGAGTATTGGGACAGTTGTATAATACACTTATGGCCTCATTTACAAGCTCATTGAGCCCATATCGTTAAGGACAATCATTAGTTCAGTAATTAGTTACATCCAAAAGTATTGGTTCAATAGTTTTCTACATCAGGATGATCATCAGTCTTTTCCCACATACAGAGATACAAAAAAACAACACTGTAGCACATTTTTTGCGAGGAGCTCAAGAATATTTCCATGCTTAGTAGCCTCAATTCTAGCTATCATGAAATATTTCACCAGTGCCTTGTGCTCTTTTCACAAGAAACAAACTCATTTAGTATGCTTGGAATATGATACTCAGAAAGGTTTTTTTGTTATATCTGCAGGGACATGGATTTTATTAGATTGAACTCTTAATAAATATGCAATACAGAGACATGCTCTGATCCAGAATCTCGTGAATGTTGTGATGTCTATACATTCCTTTCCCACACATGAACTTTCCTGCACAGTCAAATGTAGAATATTGTTCTCCTTCAGTGGTAGAGGTTTATCTGCTTTAGAGGCTTGGTCTCCTTCAGTGGAAGGAGCTGTCCCCAATTCCAGTCCTACTTTCTTCAGGACAACAGGACTTTTACAGAGCTTCACTTTGTGAACTCTTTATCTGAAGGAAACAGTTGAAACCCTCACATTTGCAGATTTTGTCCTTTCAAAAATGGAAAGCCTTTCATTTGTAGGACTCTGCATTGCAGCTGGTATCTTTTATTGATGGAGATAAAATAATGCAATCCTGTGTTGCAGCAGAGGCCTCAGCTGTGCTCAAGCAGACACAAAACTATTGCTAATGGTAGCAGGAAAGTCTGAAATAGGGCATTTCTGGGGCAAGAGCTTGTAGCTCTTCTGCAGGGCCTAATCCTCAAGCTCCTCAGCTGTGCCAGCCTGGAGTTGCTACAGTGAAAAAGCAGGAAGAAACTGCCCCTCACCTACTTGTGCCCTAGTCAGCAGAAGCCTACAGGACATTTGAAGTGTCAGTGAATCTATTCATCTCTGACCTCATTTAGAATTTTTCTTTCCATTGTTTAAAAATATTGTTGATTACTGTACTTTTGAGGGGTACCCAAGTAAATTGCCAAATGTCTGTTGATTTATATTTCGACAAGTACATATGTGATATCAATTAAATGTATAAAGGACCATTTATGCAAAAAGTTTTTGTTTTTGTTTAGACAGTAATAGCTCGTCTTCAATCCATGGGCCTACGAAATGGAGCTCTTATAACCAAACTTCAGAGTGGTGAGGAAGAAATGTTGGATGGACTGGATAACGTAAGCTTGATATTTGCATGTGATATAGTTAGTTGTCTGCAGCAATAGCAATAGCACATTATAAAGTAAAGGTGGCAATGACATTTAATGCTGATATAGACTTAAGAAATCTTTTGCTTTTTATTTAGCAGAAGCGCAAGACAAAACTAGAAGCATATATTCCATGAGGTTCCCAAACAGTTGATCCTGATTCATCAGCTCAGCACTGTTCGTTGTGTCCAACATTTTAAACCTGCCCCCCATTTGTTTGTCACCTTTCCAAAACAAATAATTGTTAACATGGTTAGATTGTCATCTTATGAGGCCCTTGTGGTTGTGCAGTAGCCTGTAGAACCTCATCGTATGGAGGCCAGGAAGAGAGCCTTTTCTGTTGTGGCCCCCACTCTTTAACCTCCCCATGGAAATAAGGTATAAGATGATTTAGTTTCTACTTGTTTATGAAGGCCTACCTAACTTGCCGGCTACTGATGCCAGTCATTTGCATCTCTTTTTCAGTTAAATTTTATACTAACAAGTAACACTGCTAGATTTATTTTATTTTTCTTGCATTTTTGATACAACTACCTTGAGATGTTTTCATAATAGCGCAGTATATAAATATTTACAAAAAATAAATTACAGTTTCCCCTCTCCATGTCCCTTAACTCCTATGGCCCTTGTTATGATTGTGCAGTACCCTACATAGGCAAAGCTACATATCAGTAGTATGTAAATGTAGTGCAGTAACTTTTGGAAATATGTGAAGATATTTGATCACTTTGTAAAATAAATGTAGCACTTTAATTCTTTTGTTTTGGCATACAGGATGAACTGTTCCGGGTGCTTGCAGCCTACAAACTTGTAGCACCTAGATACAGATGGCGTCGCAGCAGATGGGGACGAGCATGTCCTGTGGCTTTAAAACAAGGGGAAATTATCATGGGATCAACAGACTATGCCCTTGGGTAGGCCAAAATCCAGTGTGCCTTAATGTGAGTGCAATCATCCTAAGCCTCTCGTACTATGATTTTGTTTTCTTTTTAGCTTCTTAGGTAAGATGTATATGCTTTCAAGTGAAGAAGCCCTGAAGGCGTTTATGCTGAATCCCCGCCCCTATCTTCTACCACCTATGCCTCTTCCACCTTGTAAAGTAGTAGTATTTGGACCTCCATTATCTGGACGTACAACCATGTGTGGCTTGATTGCAGACTATTATCAGGGAAAGGTAGGTATAAATTAATACTTGTGTATAAATGACAATAATTTAGTCTATAGATTATTTTCTTTAAATTGGCTCCCAGTCATGTGATGGTTTTGCTGACAAGGAACCAAAGATAGGATCCTGAATAAACAAAAGTCAAGGTATGAGACCAGGTCTCATGCCAGTAGATAGACTGGTAGCTATGCAGATTCAGGCAGGGCTTGCTGCTCAACCTACACAATAAGCAATGAGTTGCTCCAATGGAGGAGTCAGGCCAGACACAGCAATTATGAAAGGTCAGCTGGGTCCTTATTGGTTTCCTCAGTCACCTGATCCTGCTGGGCTGAAAGCTGCAGTTCACCATCTCAGTGTTTCCAGAGGTGGCACCATAGAGTTTCAGCAATCAGGCAAGCAGTTCCCTCTGCCTGAACACTGCCCACTGGTGCAAAGAGTAAGTGGGCTGGGCTGTCCTAAGTGCCCAATTTGAGATTCCAAGGATATTGCAGAAAAAATGGGGGGGGGTCCCAATGAGATGTTTAGTAAAAAAAGGGTTTGCCATAAAGGTGAGGGGATATATATCAGATTTAAAGGTACAGGGACAGATAGGTCAGTAGCAAAAACAAGGATCCTTGAAAAATATTTTTCAATTAAAATAAAAGACATCAAAAGAAGGTTAACTTCTATTTTATGAGGTTTCAGCTTTCGTTACCAGACTTGGCAGTAGGTGACATAAGGAGGTGGGGCTCTTCAAGTTTCCACTTTCCGTGTTTTGAGAAAAATTGTGTAGGCATAATTTTCTCTCTCCCACAATCCTCTGATACTTTACTTTCAATGGCTTTATTTAGGTCATTGATATGGAGGATCTTCTTAAAGCACAATTTGAAGAGGCAAGATTACAGCTCATTGAGCAGACTCGCTATGAAGCAATTCAGGCAGGCATTCAGAAAGTGAAAGAAAAAATGGAAAATGAACGACTGTACCAGGAGCAAGGTGAAGTTGTTTTATGTAAAATTTGAGGTGTTTAGTTATTTGTGTTATATTGGAAGGCCTTCCCATTGAAAGGCAATCATTGATGTTACTACAGCAGGGATAGGCAACTTGGTGCTCTCTTGGTGTTCTAGACTAAAACATCAGCCTCAACCAGCATGCTATCGGTCAGAGATTATGGCAGTTATAGTACAGAACATCTGGAGGACACTAGGTTATTTACCCTAGTAAAGGTAAAGGGACCCCTGACCGTTAGGTCCAGTCGTGGAAAACTCTGGGGTTGTGCGCTCATCTCGCTCTATAGGCCAAGGAAGCCGGTGTTTGTCCACAGACAGCTTCCAGGTCATGTGGACAGCATGACTAAGCCGCTTCTGGCGAACCAGAGCAGAGCACGTTATGCAAATAGTATGGTTAGCAATTTCAGATATTTAAATCATATTGTAATCCAAGTAGTATCAAACTCCAAGGCATTTGCAGTGCTGTCTTCTGCATGCTTACTCAGAAAAAAACACTATGTTCAGTTAAGTTTATTCTCGTGTAAGTGTGCCATGCTATCCCACCACCTATGGTGGAGAAGGCAAAAAGGAAGTGCTGCAGGGGTAGTTGGAGGGAGGCTGCTGGAATCAGAACCCTTCCATTCCCCAATATGGCCCCAGAATAGCAGGGGGAAGTATGCCATTCCTGGAGCTGGGAAGAACAATCTTTTTTTAATTGGGGGGAGGAATGCACAAGCACCACCTGAGGCCAGCAGAGCTCAGCAAGGCTTTGAAGCTGGTGATTCCTCTGTCCCCTTTGGACTGGTGCCCTGCTACCCTGTAAAAATGTATGCTGTACCCTTTTATAATAGAAAATGTAGTTGTCTTTTCTTGACGGATCTTCTCCATATTTAATTTTCTCTTACAGCGGCATTGATAGCCCAAGACTTAAGTGACAAAGAACCAGATGAATATGAAGAGGGTATTACCGCTGGTTCAGTGCAGCATAGTGTTACAACATCTGGTAGCCAAAAAGGTATTATAGTAACTTGGTTTGTGAGAACAGGTCAGAATCTGAAACTATGGCTGTGTACACACATCAATCCATTTGTAGCACAAAAATATAGTGGTGTGTGTGTTTTTTAATCCAGAATCATTTGTGCTCAGTCTCAACATACTGCTTTAAATCTAGATGGATTCTAGATCCTGCCACAAAGGTGGATGTGCTTACTTGATATGCATTTGAAATCCCTCCCCTTGGTTAGGTTATCTATGCCTTTTCCTCCCTGGACATGCCCACCTGTCTGTTCTCACAAGCATCCATTTGATGGTGTTCTGATTGTAACATTAGTGGATGCAGCCAATGGCAGGGTCCTTACATAGTAAGAGAGAAGATAATGGGAACAAATGAAACGATTGTCCACAACACTGAATACATATATGTGTGCATGTTTTTTTTTCTTTCTTTCTATGCCTAGAAAGTAGTACCATAAAAGAAGAAGATGAAGGTGAAATGGAAGAGTTGTCTCCATCCCAGGCTGCAGAAGAAATTGGTATTATTGATCATAGCAAGTAGCAATAGTTAGCTATTCAAAATAGAAGTGTTGTTAGTCATAGCATTTTATTTATTAGTGATGACAGGTTTATTTATTTATTTTATGTAGAGCATAAGCAACCTCTCAAAGCAGTTTATGATACAGGCAACTCTTACCTTACACCAGGGCTGCGTCTTGGGATAGTTCATAAAGCCAAAGTTGGGTATAGAGTCAAATCACATTGGGTTCAATGGTGAGTGTAATTGCCAAAGTCTTTTTCCCCCAGACACCTGCCCACTTTCCACCCCATTTTTATTTGCCAAGTTTGTAAAGCTGAATGCACACTAGTTAAGTATGCGTAACTTGTGAGTTACCTGTGTACTATTGAATTTTAAAATGGAATAAAAACACACATTTGAGGTGGGGTGGGAAAACGCTTTATCTGGATTTTACACAGCTAAAATGAACTAAAATCCTGGTTAAATAAAAAGTTATTCACCTGGAAAAGATAATGGAGTCTGTTGACATTGGGGAGCATTTTGCAAGGGTGGGACATCACAAATGAGAAGCAAGACCTACCCAGGACCTACCTGCCCCACTGCAGATTACCAATCCAGAAAAAGGCATTGAATGAGGATCATAATATTTGGGCAGGTTCATGCAGGAGAAGGCAGTCTGTGAGATATCTCTGTTCCTTGCAGTGGGCTCAGAAATGGACCAGAGGACTGCTGCCTGTGCACTAGCCCAAGTTAGTTGTTTCACTAATGTGCTTTACCATTGAGATGTGTGTGTGGTGAGCATATGTCACCATCAGAAGCATTTCCCAAAGAAATGGGTGTCCATTGAGGTAGCCTGGGCAATTCTTATTATAATTTATCAATGATAATTTGATAGGTCTGCCTTTGTTTAAGGTACTTAATTTGCCCAGCATTTAGCTCTTCTGCCTGCATTTTTCTTCCCTACACATTCACTATGTAGCTAGAAATGCCTAGAGGATGGCCATTCTAATGACATTCTATAAAGTCAGAAGTAAAGATCCCTGCCTCAGCCCTTTCCACCTGTGGGAGTGTGGCATTCGTACAGAGCCCCCGGTCGTTTCATGGACTATTGACCTGTACACCACTGCATTATTCTTCTGCTGCCACCAACCAGGTTTCTTCTGGTGAAATACTGAGTCTCAGTCAGGTTGTAAAGTCAACAACGAAGATTAAAGTTTATTGAAGAACAAACAAATTTTAAATATGTTCAGAATGGTTTCTCAAATGCACACCCTTAACCAGATGTGGCAATGTCTCACACTGTCATACTCTTCTCTCTCAGTTCTATCCCTGTCTCCCACTCTGTCACAACCACTATGTTCAACTTTTTCTGCCTCTGTCTGACCCTCACTCCTCTACCTCTCTATGGTAAACCAGGTAAGCTCCGCCTCTGAGCTTTCTCATTGGTCAATCTACATTGGGGTAGGCAACCTAAGGCCCAGGGGCTGGATGCGGCCCATTCGCCTTCTCAATCTGGCCTGCGGACGGTCCGGGAAGCAGTGTGTTTTTACATGAGTAGAATGTGTACTTTTATTTAAAATGCGTCTCTGGGCTATTTGTGGGTCCTGCCTGGTGTTTTTACATGAGTAGAATGTGTGCTTTTATTTAAAATGCATCTTTGGGGCATAGGAATTCGTTCATTTTTTTCCTTCAAAATATAGTGTGGCCCATCCCATGGTCTGAGGGATGGTGGACCGGCTCACAGTTGAAAAAGGTTACTGACCCCTGATCTACATTATCCATTTCCATCTCCCTATATAAACATAATCACAAGGAATGGGAAAATGCCACAGGGAGCATCACCTGAGCAGAAATTTCCACAGGGAATGCAGTCACAGGCAGGTATAAAGTGTCAAACCAATGTTTCTGGCAAAATGAATCTAATGTTCACCTGCATATTTCCATTTACATTTTTCTAACAGAAACCTCAGTGCCCCAGACTTCAGAGGTAACATCTGAGCATCCAGAGGTGCAAGAGATAGTACAGAAAGCCATTGAAGCTGTAAGGTTCTCTCCAATACTGCTACCACCAGAAGCATACGCTGATGCATTAGAAGAAGCAATTACCGAGGTAAAAGTACCAGGAAATGTGCTGTTATTTCAAAAAATGTTACTCATAATGTGCATTTTCATGAACTTTCTTTTCAAATTCTCTATTTTGAATATAGGTTTGGAATATATTCACTTAAGAATATAGGGTAGTTTAAAGCCAACAGCTGGTGCTTTGTGTACACAGGGACAGCTGGCATGGTAGGAAGGAGCTGCCCTCCCAGCAGCAGCATCTCTGCTGATTACCAAAGTGGAGCAGGCTGGAGGCAAAGTTGGGATTATGCAGGCACAACAATGGAGCCAATCTGGTGCTGCTGCAGGTGACCCCCTCCCAGCCCCAAACTCCACTCCACCCTGCCCTACACCAGCACTGTTTAGGTAATCAGCGGTAATGCTGTTATTGTTGAGAGGGTGGTTCCATGGCATCATCCCACCACACCAGTTGCTTGTATACTGTTGAGTATGAATGCTTTCCCATGAATGTTCAGAGGCGCTCTCATCAGTCATTTGAGCATCACCATTCTGGTGCACCTTTGTGTCTAATCTCACAACTTCCCCACCTTTTGCAGGAAACAGAGACTGCACACAGTATTTAATATAACATATTACCGTCCCACAAAATGCTTCCTCATGACCAAGATCTCCTACATAATGTTAAACTTCCCAAAACAACCTTTCCATATTAATTAAAAGTTTCCTGCTTGTGAGTCCTGCCCATTTTATTGCTTCCTGATCCATGGCCAGGAGATGTGTGATGAGTTGCCTCTTATTTGCCCCTAGAAAGTCTCCTCTTAGACTGCTCACTGTGCACACTTACCTGAGTGAAAGCCTCATTGAACAGAGTGGGACTTACGTCTGGATAAACATGCATAGTACTGCACTGTTTACTACTCCATTGTCAGTTTCTACCATGGCCAAAGTCTTTAATTATTGGCAAATAACATTATAAAAATGGCAGAGGAGTTGGAATGAGAGGAAATCAGTTTTGAAAGCTCCCCCCCCCCCATGTTTCTTAATTATTGGGGTAATTAAGAAAGGTTATTCAAACAAGGAATAATTAAGAGTTTACCATTTAATGCCCCAACTACAATTGATGGGAAGCAATACAAAATCTGTGCTTTTAAAGTTCTTTTTAGTGCTTTTTAACTATACAGACTATGTTTGTAGTTGGGTTTTATTGCAATATTTGTTGTTACCAAAACTGAACAAATTTGAGGAATACAGAAAACACTTGGCTGTAACAATTTGTCAACGATACCATCTGGATTCTCTGTGAAAGTGAGTGAACCAAGAATGACAATTGTAAGGAGGAAAGGGACCAGTGTGGAAGCAACCACTAACTGGCACAAATTTGCAACTCCCTCTCTTCCTTCTAATACATTAATGTACCGTATGTGAGCTCTTTGATATGCTTGATCAGAATTCTATTACTTAAGACAGTATTCACATGCTGTCCCATTTTACCCTTACAACACACTTGTTGGGTAGATTAGGCTGGGAAATACTGACAGGCTCAAGGCTACCCATGAGAACTTCATGAATGATGAAGATATGAACTTAGGTCTCTCCAGCCATAGTCTGACAATCTAACTACTACACTACAATTCACTAATAGCTTCATTAATGTTATTTGTTGTTATTAACGGCAGTGTTTTATTACAGCTTTCTAAATCAAATAAATACAGATATCCTGGAGCTGCAGAAAAAGGAGGATGGGTCTTGGATAATTTTCCTCCATCGACAGAACACTGGGCAGCTTTGGTAGAAAAAGATCTTCTACCGGATACTGTGATTTGCTTGAAGAATGCTGAACAAAATGGTTGGTGCATATTTAAAATTGAATGTCTAACATTAAAGCTATTTTTGAAACAATCCTCCAGGGTGGGAAGTATATGAACATGGGAAACTACCTTATACTGGGCCAGATCATAGGTTCATCTAGCCCAAAGGTGGGGAACCTTTTTCAGCCAAATGGACTTATCAGTAACCTTCTAAAGACTGCATGCCAGTGTTGGGTGGAGCCAGGTGCAAATGCAGACAGAGCAATGGATGTGACTCTTACCATTGTTGAGTAGGATATATATGCTGGGCTAGATGCACCCTTGGTCTGATCCAGCAGGCTCTGATTTTGTATATGTAGATTCCCCAGCCCTGATCTAGCCAAACAATGTATGCTCTGGCAGGAAGCAGTTCCCCAAGGTCTCTAGCAGAGGTGTTTCTCAGTCTGCTTGTCAAGCTCCTTTTAACTAGAGTTGCCAGGAACTGAACCAGGGTTCTGTGCCCCATTACTATTTTTTTTTTATCACTGAACTATCCTAAGTAGCTTGGGGGAAAACCACCTGCAAGCATCAATTAAGGTCTGATTTAGAAAAAGCTAATCTTTATTATTTTTTCCATTTTCTTGCCACCTAACTTGTTAACTTTTTGAAAAGGAGTTAATTGCCTACAGAGCATCAAAAGTAATCCACTAAAGAGAGAGAAGATCATTCAGAAACAGACCTGTCCTAAACTGTACAATGATATGTCCATGATATATGAAATATCTCTTTAATTTTTGAAACTATATGCAAATTCTAAGTCTTATTTCATAGCATCTTTTTCTATTACATTGCAGGAAAGGTATTGCTCACTAGACTGTACCAAGCAAATAAAGCAGAAGTTGATGCTAAAATTATAAAAAGGCTAACAGACGAAGCTTTAAAGAAGAAACAAGAGGAAGAAGAAACAAGGTAAATATTTGAAAAACGAAACACCATGTGCCCTCTACATGGAGCTGCATTTGGGGTTGTTTGAAAAGTTGCAAGTAGGCTGTTAAGCAGGACAGCCTACCAATAACATATTACACCGTCTCTGAAGAAGCAGTTCATTGCTGCTGGATTGCTACTGAGATAAATTCAATGTGCTTGTTCTAACATTCAAATCCCTACACTGCTTAGGACTTACCGTACTTGATGGAACACCTGTACCCCATATGCCTGCCCAGATGTTACAATTTAGCAAGGATTTCCTCTTTATCATTGCCACATTTGTCAATTATCCACTATGCAGCAATGTATAAGAGGGTATTTTTGATGCAGGCATTCCCGGCTGTGGAATGTCTTCCTTCTACAGGCTTCTACAGGTGCCAACCCTGATGAATTTTTGGCACTAGTTAAAATCACAGTTATTTGTCCAGGCCTTTGTGGAGATAAATGTGTATGTCCTCACTGGACTGTAGTTTCATTTTGTTGCCTTGTGGGTATATTAATTTGGTTTGTTATGTATTAGTCCTGCTCCGGCCTCTTATCTGAGTAGCTGTGTTTTTAGCTCTTATCTTTGCACTTCGTAATTGCTTTCAATGTAAGTTTCTTTGGTGCAGTCTGTGAGAAAAGCAACTAGCAAATATGATTAATAAAATAATATTAGGATTTATTGGTTTGTACCCTGTTCCAGGAATATATTTAATGAAGAATGAGCTAGAGTTTTCAACCAGTTTCTCATAAATATCTGTACAATTTACTAATTGCAGAAAAGAACTGCAGGAAATGCTGAAACTGCAAGCTGAAGAATTTGCCGAAGAGAGAGGTAAAAAAATAATGCAATAGCAATATTTGGAACTGTTTCTGTGTGGAAGCTGATCCTGTGAATTTGAGCTCAACCACTGGACCCAATTGAGAATGTTGGCCATTAGTCAGTAAGACAGCTAATCTCAGGCAGCAGATGCTCTGGTGCAATGGCAGCAACAGAGGTTTCCCCCTCCCCAGTGCCCCCCGCATTCCTTTAAGCCCCCATATATTCACTTCCCTGTGTGTGCTCACTATTTGACTTGCTCTAAACTATCTTGCTGCCCTTGAGTGTAGTGGAGGATGCTTCTCTTATTGCTGTCATTGAGGAAAGAGGTAGCTGTCAATCTGGCAGGCTTCTGCATGTTGAATGGCTGTGCAGGAGGCATCTTGTCCTTTGCCTCAAGCAGCAAAATGCCCTAGGCCAGCCCTGCTGCTAGTTTTGACCCACAAAACCCTGTATGACCTAGGACCTCAGCTCCCAATATAATGCCTCCTGCAGTATGCATAAGCACTGCAAAAAGCGGTGCTTGAGAAGTGCTTGAAGATGCTGCTTCCTCTGAATGAGCATACCTGCACAAGAGTGAGCATCTTCACTCTTGCCCTTTTTTGTGGTGCTTGTGCATAAGAAATTCAAATCTCAACTTGGTATAAAGCACATGCCAAGGTAGCGTTCATTTGGGCATAGTTCTGTGCAAAATGCAGAATATGTGAATGATTTTTCAGTTACCTAATGTATGTATTTATTTCTAAAGTTTAAATGCTTCCCTTTGATGGTCACTTGGCATTGCTAAATATATAAAGAAAAATACTTAAGAATCTGTTGTTGTTTAGTCGTGTCCGACTCTTCGTGACCCTATAGACCAGAGCACGCCAGACACTCCTGTCTTCCACTGCCTCCCGCAGTTTGGTCAAACTCATGTTAGTAGCTTCGAGAACACTGCCCAACCATCTCGTTCTCTGTTGTCCCCTTCTCCTTGTGCCCTCCATCTTTTCCAACATCAGGGTCTTTTCCAAGGAGTCTTCTCTTCTCATGAGGTGGCCAAAGTATTGGAGCCTCAGCTTCACGATCTGTCCTTCCAGTGAGCACTCAGTGAGCACTTCAGAAATGGATGGGTTTGATCTTCTTGCAGTCCATGGGACTCTCAAGAGTCTCCTCCAGCACCATAATTCAAAAGCATCAATTCTTTGGTGATCAGCCTTCTTTATGGTCCGGCTCTCACTTCCATACATAACTACTGGGTTCTTTAATTCGGTATGCTATTTCTAAAAAAACAACCATTTTCATTTCAAGGTGCAGTACTAAACATATATGTTTAAAAATTAATGGAGTTTCCTTCTGAAAAGGTATACTCCTTGGATTCTGTAAAAGAAAAGACTCCAGTGCAAGTTCCTGCTGGAGGATGGAAAGGAGGAATTTGCTACGTTTCCCTTCTCTTTTTCCTCCAGCTCAGTGACTCATGAACAAAGTTCTGAACTGAACCCTAAAAAAATTATAGAAGCTGCTGAAATATTTCTGTGTGAGATAAAGTTAGCTTTTGGGTGGTGGTACTTGTTATCTTCTATTCAAACAGTTACTCATCAAGGAAAAAAGAATGTCATGCACAAATGCCTGTATTGAAGATGAGCCACAGTTCTTTGCCTGAGAAAAGCATGTTTTCCCCAAGCTACAATTTGATTTCAATAATCAAACACTGACTAATCAAACATCTCAGTCATGCTGACCTTTGCCTGATGATGCTACTTCTGTTCAATATACTATTGCAGATTGATTTCACCTGCATATAACTGCATATACTCAGTTTCTATTCTCTCTCTCAAAGCAAGCATAATAAATGTTATTGTTGCAGGCATTGAGTCTAAGGAATGTTGACTGAAACTTTTTAGTTGTGTTCTTTGACTAAGAGGGGCTTCATACATTACACAGTGACAAACATTGCCACTAAGCATACTTTTCAGGCCTCAGAAGTAGTCAGACTCTTGAGTGTCAGACTCTGGGACCCTGGCAGGCTGTTCTAATGGGACAGATGCATGGTCTAACCCAAGCACTTTCCAGAGCAATAAATCATGAATCAAACGACTAGAGGCAGATGTATAGTTGAAACCAGACAGAGGTCAAGATCCAAGAGAGCAGCTGAAGGTTAGGAGGACTAGAAGTAGGTAAGTAAACAAAGCTAGGGATGGGCCAAAACACATTTGGTGTGGCTGTGAGCTCTGTTGTATAGATGTTATCATCTGTTGCTGGTTTTATGCTTGTTAGATCTTATGCACTCTTCGTGATGCTATGTCCTCTTGACAAGCTATATGAAGTTAAAGACTAAGCAGTGGGTAAAACAATAAAAAAAGTCTGAATGGGACATTTTGGGAAAAGATAATTTTTTTAAAAGTCATTGGGATCAATTTAGAAATATCTCAAGAGTGGGTTTTATGTAGATCTTGGGTGGGGGTGGGGTAGAATTCTGTAGCTATGGATCCAGCACTAAAAAGCCTCTGTCCCTGATGACTTATCTAGGGAAATATCCCAAGTTCTGAACATGACTGACATCTCTTTGATATTTTGTAATTCATAATCACTGGGATGTATGTAACCATGCCTTATTTGTTCTTCTGCCTCCTGTGTGATTTCAAACATGCCTACCTATTGGAACATACATCTAGTCTAAAAAGAGAATTGTTACCTAGTTGATAATAATAATAATAATAATAATAATTATTATTATTATTATTATTATTATTATTATTATTATTATTATTTATATGTCATCCATCTGACTAGGTTGCCCCAGCAACTCTGGGTGGCTTCCAACACATTAAAACACATGAAGAATCCTTATATTGTTAATGATACTATGGATTTCTATCCTTGAAGATTTAAAGTGGCTTTGTGAACATTAGGAAGGATGTGTTTTCTTGTGCCTACAGAATCCATAGAGTTTGATCATCCATCTGCATCTGAATCACAGACCAAAATGCCGCCAGTGACTGAATCAGGCCAAACAATACAACCTTCTGCTTCTGATGAGACTAAAGAGAAAGAAAAATCTGGAGGTTGGTCTTCTGTACCATGTGGCTTATCCTTTTTTATATTAAAAGAAACTCTGTGCCACATTATTTTATGCCTTTGCTTGCACGTACTTTCTCTCAAATATCATTTATTCAATAATGAAATAATGTAAAGATGTCGCTGTCAAAGATTTGCACACAATACCATTGATTTTTGCCTAACAAAGACATTTGTCTTGTATTATCTTCCTTTTCCATTTTCCTTTGACCATATCTTCTCTAGTAATAACATCTTTCTGTACCCTAGTTCAGACATTCAGGCTGCAAAAAAGCCAAGCCTTAGAATTGTACATAGCTGAGTCCTTAGCACTGTACATAGACAGTACCACACAAATGATGTTTTGTGTGAGCCAGTAGATCTCATGGAAACTGTGTGCTTCCCCAAAGTTTTTAGTTCTAACATGAATTTGTGTTTAAGTGTGTCTCAGTTATGTAAAGAATCCCAGTTTATCTTCAGTAGTGATTTTATCTTTTAATATATCCAATCACAGAATCATTAGAAACTGAGGGTCAACTTGATGAAGCGCAAGTGTCTCTGGATTCCAAAGAGCAACAGGAGAGCAAGACAGGTAGGATTTCACAATCAGACTTTTGTGCATACATTTTGCCACACAAATAAATAAATCAATAAAATGTTACTTATGTTTATTTATTTGGGTGGTGCCATTTATTTCACTTCCAACATAATTGCTGGAAATGTTGATTTTCTTTATTGTTAACTTTGGGTTTGTCTGTGCCCTGAATTTAGTTTCTGCAACTACAAAGTTCAATTTTACATGACTTCACTCAGGAGCACAAACAAGAAGAGTCATACTTCCAAAGATTCCCCGGGTTATTCTGAGACAGCCAAGGACTTAAAAGGTCTCAGCAGCTATCTCTAGCCTCAAATCCAAAACCTGTCTTAAAGGAGAATTAATCACAAGTGTTCCTTAGTTTTCTATTGTTAGTACTAAGTGATCAGCTAGTAGATCTCATGGAAAATGTGTGCCCAAACTACTCCATAATCCCCAAACAAACATACATGTAAGAATTACATTCAGAGCATTTCCTTCATAATGTGCATGTACTGTATGAATAATGAGCAATAAGAGCTGGATTTGATATGGTCCCTCTAAATGTAATTCAGTGGCTGTGTCTTCTCAGCCTGCCAACTGCGTATTAAATTACTAATAAAAATAAATCCTCTGTCAATAATATACATTTTGATGACACACCAGTATCGTACCCACGTTTTGAATTCCTAAATTGCAGATAACTGTAGTAGCTTCGAAAGCATGCTTTTCAGCTCTTTCTCCTTCTTCCTCTCCCTCCACCCTGAACATCTTTGGTCATGTCAACCTTTACCATTAGTCCTGCTCTTGCATATTGCAGCATTGTATCTCTGTAGTAACTCCCTTGATATTTTGAAATCTTTTTGAACCTTTCCTATAAAGTGCAAATGGGTATCCTGTGGTTCTCCAGAAGTAGTTGGAGTTCCAGCTCCTACCCAGCCAGCATGGTCAGCCGTCATGGATGAGAAAAGCTGTAGTGCAGGAGCACCTGGAAGGCTACAGGTTAACCTTCTCTTCTATAAAACATGCAGAAGGCATAACCATTTTCTGCTTGTTCTCACAGAATCAAAACGATCAGCAGAACACATTGAAAGTGAAGAAGAACCTCAGCCACCAGCACCACTGAAGAGTGTTGCATCTGAACTAGGTTAGAGATCAAGTTTTCTTCCACCTTCCCTTCTTAAACCTCACAGAGTGTTTGTTGTGGGGGAGGAAGGGAAAGGAGAATGTTAGCCGCTTTGAGACTCCTGAAGGGGAGTGAAAGGCGGGATATCAAATCCAAACTCCTCCTCCTCCTCCTCTTCTTCTTCTTCTCCTTCTTCTTCTTCTTCTTCGTCTTCTCTCCTTCCCTTCTTTCCTTTTCTTAGCCATTCAATTATCTAGAGATCCTGTGTTGCATATTGTAATGACAATTATGCACATGTCTTGCTTTCTCCACCATAAATCCAGTTTTGAAGTGAAGAATTGTGCACTTGAATTGACATACTATGCAATTAAATAACGATACTCAAACCTAAAAAGTAACTGAGCCTCTTTCCTTTTCCCCCTTTCTTTAGCAGTATATCAATGAAGAAACAATGCAATAACTTGGCTATTGTGATTCTCAGATAGTGAGAAGAATAAATTATTAAACATATGGGGTGATATGCTACATAAATCATAATCACAGTAGATGCACTGCAGTTAATGGACTTAAGGCCATCAATTTCAGTCTATCTACTCTGACTGAGTTGAATATAACCAGCATGTTATGCTGAAAAGAACTATTGATTTGTTGAAAGCATGTGCTACAAAGAGCCAATGAGAAAGGAAAGCACTATTTGAAATTACCTTATGAGAAATGGGACCTGCAATAAAATGTTACACTGTGGAGTATCCAGTTTCTGTTGGTACCTCCCTCCTGTGTGAGGGTGGTGCCATATTGGCTACATAAGTGTTGGCACTCATGCCTGAATATCAATCTAGAGGGAGCAATATACTTCATACAATGTCAAACTGTTACCTAAAATGCAGTTTGCTTTTTTTTTTTTCAGGAGTCAGGCTACCTGAATATCCTGAGGATGCTTTCCCAGATGTAGTAGAAATGGATCCACTTAAAAGCAAGATTATCCAATTTCTGCATGAATGGCAAAGAACGGAAGCAGCAATTGCAGAGTCACCTTTAATTCAGGTTTCAGAATTGGAGATTGACGGGCAAACTCTGCAAATGCTTCTTGACCAAAGTATTCAATCTATGGAACGTAAGTCTCATAATTGTTTTTTATTGACATTATTTCTAGACCAGGAGATATTTGAAAGAAGAAACAATAAATAAATCAAGAACTCTAGAAGAGCAGTAGTGCTAGTTTTTTAAAAAATATGAAAGGGCTTAGCAGGATGCTTCTGTTATATCATCATAAAAAGTTTCTTTATGGCAGGCTTGTAGAGCTTATGATCTACTTCCAAAGGTAGCAGAACATCTTGTGAGTGTCTACTTGCCAGCCTGGCTAGGGCTGTGAAAACAAAGGGGTTATACAAGTTCCTACTCTTTATGCAACATGCTCTGCACATAATCTACAACAGTATGTAGGACTACAGGTTCCCAATCTCTGTCTAAAAGGGACTCTGAGCTTTAGAATTTTATGGTGCTTTCTTGGCAGGCCCTCTGGCAAGTGGAATGGGGTAATGTTCTCTGGATCTGCTCTTACAGTGGTCTCTGGTGGACAGCTGATGGACGAGAGCTTCTGGCTCTGAGGTTTGAACCTTCAGTGGATGATGACTCAGCCTGGATCAGGAGCAGATAATACATTACTGCTACAGATAAAGTTGTTATATGTTCAATCGATTTTTAGTGAAAGACTATGTCATGATTTATCTCTGCTGTTGCATGCTTTTATACTTGCATTTTAAAGAAAATAAATTAGAGCATGATTATCTCTGGCAGAACCTTTTAAGTACCATGGCTGGGAATTTGGTCCTGAAGATGACGATGAAGAACAAGAAGATTTGCAAGCTGAAGCGGAGGCACTGGCAGAGGAAGAGGAAGAGGAGGAAGAGGATGAAGATGAGGAAGAAGAAGAGGAAGAAGTAAGTAACAGCCTAAATGTAAGATTATATTTAGCTATGATTTTAAATACATTTTCCCCCAATCACAGATTAAAGACTATGGTGCATTTCGTTCTCAGCCTCAATACATATTTTATACTGTTTCATGTAAGGGAGTGCTGAGATTTGGGGGGTTTCTTCAGCATTATCTACGTGCTATGACATTATTGAAATGTGGATAGTATGTGCATAATGGACACATTCTAGAGAAGAGGGGTGTCTGACCAAGTCCATTGCTCTTCTTGGGCACTTTAGGAGTCAACAGTACAGCCAACTTAGGATGGATTTGAGATACTAAACTCGGGAATTAACATTTTGTTGCAAAATTAGGTCTGTGTTCTCCAGCTTTGTGCTGAATGCCCAATAGGAATTTTGGAGAATTCCATTGAAAATGGCACCAGAAATTGCTGGGATAGCTTATTTGTCCCATGTCCCAGATGGAAATCAAGCCAGCAAATATGATTGATATTGGCTGCTGTTGTTGCTCTCAGTTCACAAATGATACCTAATTGAATGTGGGGTGAGTGGGGGTCCCGTTTGTATGGCGTTTCCTTAGGAATGAAATATACGGAATAAAATAACGTAATGACAACATAATTTACAAAATTAATTACATAAGTTACATAATTTTGCCACAGCAGCAGTGAGATGAAGATAGTTTTTGGAGGAAGACTTAACTGCAGCAGAGTAGAAACAGTGCTGCACACAACAAATACAGGGTAGAATGGAAAACAATGACTTCTTACATTCCAAGTGCAGAATTCAGTCTGTCACACAATACAAGTTCATTAGCACTGATCTGCATAACACTGAAATGCAGGACTGCTTTCACTATGTGTTCGCATCTCACTGAAGTTAATACAACTTGCAAGTGTTACTGCTAGCTTTCTTTAGACTGCTCCACATCATCACAATCCACCACTTTGTCTACATATGATTAGCACTGCCAGAGGTGAGTACCCTGATCACATTTGAGGGTGAGGGGCAGTGGAAGATATGCAGCTTTCAGCGGCCGTTTGGATGCTTATAAGTATGCCAGTAAGGAAGACTAATTTTTTAAGGATGTTTATCAAAGTTATGCTCAACACCTCATCAGAATTATTTTGCTGTTTTAAGGATGAAGAAAAAGCTGCTCAGAGGAAGAGACATATGGGAGATACAAAGCACTTTTGTCCAGTGATTCTAAAGGAAAACTTTATCCTTTACCCAGGACTTACTGAAAACACAGCTAAATATCGAGAAAAACACTATTATTTTTCAACTCCAGAAAACAGAGATAAATTTTTGGAAAACCCCGAAGAATATGTGTCTCGTAATGAGCCATTGAAAGTAGGCAACATTTTCAGCTTCTTTCATATGTCTGTTATAGATAAGAGATTAATAAACCAAAGTCCAAGTCTCAGACACTGTATTAACTCAATTATGAGAAACCTAAATATAGGAGGCACATTGCATGAAGACATAATTGTTACAGTTTCTAAAAACTTTGTTAAATGAGTATACGTTTATGGACTATCGTTTTTACTAAGGGGGAAAAGGTGTGATACTGAGCTGAATGAAGGGAATGAAGAATGCTGAGTAGCTGTAGTGAATGGGAATACATTTAGGCTGCAATCTGTTACCCAGTTTATCTGGGAGTAAGCCTCATTGAACTCAGTAGAACTTATGCTTGGGTAAGCATGTATAGGATAGCACTGTTAACTACCTCTTTTAGAGCCCTGCCAAAGGCTTATTTAGTCCACTATTCTCTTTTCCATAGTGACCAACCCATGAGAAGCATACAACCAGGATAGGAGAGCAAATTTATTTCTGTTACCAACACTGAAGCATGTACAATCATCTGATAATCTGCCTTTAAGAAACAAATGCAGTTCTTTTCTCTGAAATATCTCAGGATTTTAAATGATGTATTATTCAGCAGAAACCTGCTCTTATAAAATCCAAACATTTATATTTTTTCTGTTTCTTATTTAAGGCTCCCCCTATAAGAATATGTCTTTTAGGATCACATGGAGCAGGTAAAACAGTTTGTGCCCGTTGGTTAGCAGACAAATTAGGTATTTTCCACATTCAGTTTGAGGAGCGCCTACAGGAATTGATCATGATCAAAACTGGAAAAAGAGTTGGACCTGAAGAAGAGGAGGAAGATGAGGAAGAGGCTACCATTCAAGAAATGGTTGAATCCCCTCAATCTGCAGCTGAAGAACTTGAGGGTGAAGAGGAAACTAAGCGACTCCAAGAGGTAACACCTAGGATACATTAATGGCTTTCTGAGATGAATATTTGAACCAGTTTACACAATAAACAAAATCAAGTCCCATTATAAACAAAATCAAGACCATGGAACTTTAGACTGTAGATGGAGGTTCACATGCTACAGTCCTCCCTAGACATACACCAAAAACCCCGCCTGCATGTCGAACAACGGCATGCTTGCCTGAGCTACTTTGAGGGATGGTGCAGGTTATAAATTTAATAAATAATGTCAGGTCAAAGGCTAGGCCTAGCCTTTCACCCTGTTGTGCTAGTTTGCAGTGTTCAGTAGCTTTTGTGAATTAAAAGCAGGATGCATATCACACCTGAAGTCTGAAGGGGTACATCCAAGAGAACATTTACGCTCTTGGTTCTAACTTAGCCAAGGATAGAACTGAGTCTTCAGCAGGAAGAAAAAGCAGACAACCTGTTAAAGTCCTAGCATCTCCTGGCTTCAAGCAATAGAGGAACATGAATCCTACTTGGACTTATCCTAACATCTACATAGAGACACCTTTCAGGAAAGCAACAACAACTGTTTAAGCTCTGTGTCCAATTCTGTGTGTTTGATGTCGTATGAAAATCTTCTATCTCTTCTATCTCTTGATAGTGCAGTCATTAAATGTTGAATATGCATGAGCCAACCAGCTCTTGTACCCAGTACAAAACAAAAATTTTGCAGGTTGAATGAATTAACTCAGTGCTTCCGTTGTTCCACACTTTCTATAGTGATCCAATTTCCCATGAGAGCTAAATGAAAATGAATAATTCAAAGTTGCTTGAAAAAGATTCAGCTATTTAAGCTAATATTATAGATAGAGTAGCCTGGATTTTCCTATATACCTGACCCATAAATGTATCTCTTAGGAAACAGAAATCAATACATATACAAACCTTTGTTTTACAGTATGTAAAATATTATGCAATATAATTTACATATTGAAGTGCCATATTTTTCCATGTATAAGATGCTCCCATGTATAAGATACCCCTATTTTGGGGGACTCCAAATTAAGAAAACACCCTCAGCACTACTCGTGTATAAGATGAGCCCCAATTAAAAACCTACTTTTTTGGTAAAAAAAAAACACCCTTATCTTATACACGGAAAAATGCGGTATTTTGTTACGAAAATGTTGAGCAAAGAGAATGAGTTATATAAAACCCTTATACTGCTAAACATTTGTCAAGCGAAGAAGAGATCAAATACTTACATGTATTTTGGATCATTTTAACAGAAAGAGATGCTGTTAACAGATGAAGAAGAAGCAATCAAGGCAAATCTAATAGAAGGTGAAACCTTGCCCATGGAGGTGCTTGACGGCATTGTTCTTGATTGGTGGATGAAGGAACCATTTCGGTAATTTTTGTGTGTCTAATATGGTCTGGCTTTTTTTTTCCTCTTAGGCCACAATCCTGTAGTTACTTGCCTAGGAATAAGCCCCAGTGAACTCAGATCCAAAGAACTGAACTCAGTGGGACTTCATGGTAGGTATGCATAGGATAACACTGCCTCAGCATCCTGGGTCAAACATATCAAGACAAGTACCTCTCTTCATCTGAACCCAGAAGATCTGAAAAACAGCCTAACTTATGGTAACACGAGACTGGCTGGTGCTTGGTCTTGTTAGTTTTATTGAATTATGAAACTTATTAGTCACTTCTCTATTTAAAAATTGCTGTAGAATAAGTGCCATCTATTCTTTGAAATCAACTGCCATATGAGATCCACTGCAGTTCAGCCTTGCAGATCATTTATAGATTCTGTTTAGACGAGCTTTTATTTAAAAGCTTTTTACTAAGTTTCTCATAGATTTGGTATTAGTGTGATTTCTGTTGTTGTTTGTAGTACTTATATATTTTAAAAATTTCAGTGGGTTATGGAAGTGTTAGCTGGGTTGGGTAATGATCATGAGGTGTGATGAAGGCAGGAGCAGGATTGTGGGAGGTGGAGTGAATCTCTTCATTTTTTTCTCTCCTGCCTTGGCAAAAGCAGTTCATTCCTCCTGGCTCCCTCTGTTCTTCAGTCAGTTAAGGCATCAAGTCCCACCCAGTCTTCAGATGTCACTTTGCAAGTGCCATGGATTGGCTTCTGTTCACTAGAGTCTGTCTGTCCAGGCTCTCTATCTTTTTCCTTCAGCGTCTACATGCAGGGTCCATTGTTTTCCTCCAGTGTCATGTATGCACAAACACACACACACACACACACACAGAGAGAGAGAGAGAGAGAGAGAGCGGGGGGGGGGAGAGATTTTGACTCTCCCAACACTTCAGAATTGAAATGGAGCCTCCTAATTCATCCTTGGTATTCAAATCTGTGTTATGTGATACGGCTTGCTCTGTATAATAAGTAGAGTCAATCCACATTTGGATCACTCCCTTACACTGGACCAGAAGGAATATTCGCAGTAAGTGGCCATCATGCCAATCTACCCTACAAGCCCTAAATATTGTCTCCAGTTGCAGAGCTGCACTAGGGATACATTTAGGAGCCTGGAATATTGACCTTACGAATCCTGATTGGATTGTTTTCCATCCAACTATGCCCATCCCTTGCCTACTAGTAGGAAACTACATTCTTGCTATTAATTGGGAAGTCCATGGAAAATTGACAGTTACTTTTTTGCATTTAGATCCACAGGTTTTATACTGGATGGTTTTCCTCGAACAGCAGAGGAAGCTCAGTATTTAGCAGACCGCTGCCTTTGTCCTGATGTTGCAGTTTACCTTGAAGTTGATGAAGAGGATGTTACTGACCGACTTCTTCCCAAGCGTGTGCAAACATGGCATGAGAAACAAGCTAGGAAATTTGAGAAGAAGCAGCAGATAAAAGACATGAAGGCAAAATTAAGAGTAAGTATTCAGGATCTATTAATAGGCAGTGTATCACAGATAAAAAAGTACAGTATCCCTGCTTGCAGGTTTAGGATTCAAACTCATGTTGTAGGAGTTTTAAAGCAAATATTGGTGCAGCACTAAAAGATGGACAGCTAATTTCTGTGGCACATAGGTATCCTAACCACTTCAGAATTGTTTTGCCTTCTGGAGCCTAGATGAGAGTGCCTTGAAGCAGATGCAGTGCTAATTTGAAGTAAGCGGTAATTCAAATGATCCAGCTCATCAGGAGGCTTTATGAACAAAAACTGCAGTGCAATCCTGTGCATGTCTACTAAAAAAACCCAGGCCCTTTGAGTTAAATGGAATTTAGTCTCTGATAAGCATGCACTGATTGCAGTCTTAAACAAAATCAACAGAGGGGGAAAACCCTGTGTTGCAATACAGAATAATCTGCACAAATCCAAATGCAACACATGCCCAAAAATGCATTACCATTAGTTTGATTAGTTTTGTAGTATGATCAAACTAATGGCAATACATTATTAGCCACGTGTTGCGTTTGGATTTGTGCAGATTAAACAAAATCAAAGCTCCTGACTCTCACTGAGTCTTCAGCATTTCTTAAGTGGAATAGGGTTCTGATTCTTACTAAATTTTACATCTATAAACATAAATTTTGCATTTATCTCATACCTTCCAAGTGTTCAAATTTTCCATGGACAGTCCTAGGGGGGAGTGAGAAATGTTCCTATTTTCATCTGAGGAATGTTGAAGGGTATGCAGGTCACCACATAAAGAAGTATTTTTTTAATGAAGAAAAATAATGAAATATTGCTATTGGGCTTCATCATACTATTGTAAACTTAGTAGAACCCTTCTTCAGTATATCTACCCAGCCAAATGTTGCCTTACAGTCCAGCTTTGGGATGTATATCCCCAAACAACCCCCGCCAAAAAAACCCCACAGAACATCCATTGCAATTTGGAACTGCACTGGTTTCCACAGGTGTATAGGAAAACTAGAAAAAGTTAACCTTCCTATGTATCCTCAGATGCCCATGAAAAACCTTTTGAAATTGAATTTTAACACGTCAGTTGTTAATGTGTGTGTGTGTGTGTGTGTGTGTTTCATATGTACTCTTTTTAACAGGCAGAGCTGGTTGCTCAAAGAAGGGCAGAGCTTTTGCTAGAGCAAGCAAAAAGGAAAATGGAGGTAAGATACACATTAAAAATAACAAAAATTATGATCACTTTACAGTGGTACCTCAGGTTAAGAACTTAATTCGTTCTGGAGGTCTGTTCTTAACCAGAAACTGTTCTTAACCTGAAGCACCACTTTAGCTAATGGGGCCTCCTGCTGCTGCCGCGCCGCTGGAGCACGATTTCTGTTCTCATTCTGAAGCAAAGTTCTTAACCCGAGGAACTATTTCTGGGTTAGCGGAGTCTGTAACCTGAAGCGTATGTAACCCGAGGTACCACTGTATATTGGATTTTGTAAAGTGGCTCTCAGTTTGGCATCCATGATGCTTATTAAAAAAGATACCTGTGTTATAAATGGACTTGGGAGAAATTGCTGTTTATACTGTATTTCTGATTATATAGGAGCTTTCCCATTCACAGAAGGGCATTTTGGATCCAACACAAGACTCCCTTTTTATATATGACAGCTGTCTAAATATAGTCAAGTATCTACTACATATTAGTCAGGGAGTAGGTACTTTGAAATTAGGGCATATAAATTAATGTGCAGGAAAAACTTGGGCTGGAAGCAGTTTTAATAAACAGGCAAAACAAAAATACACTTTTTGTGTATAAAATTAATCCCTTAAAAATCAACAGGAATTAGTTTTTATTGACTGTGATATATTCCAGACCAGTTTTTCTGTACCACTACACAAATAGTGAACTGAGAACAAGAATCAACAAGCATTGCCATAAATTCTATTTCACATAAATATTTTCAGGAATAATATAATAATTAAATATTTCCATTTTCTCTTTTAGGAGGCTGCTGTTAGGCTTGAAAATGAAGTTCCTGATGAGGAGGAGGAGGAGGAGGAGGAAGATGATATTGAAGCTATTTTGGAAGAAGAGTTCCCGAAAGAAGAAGATGAGGGAGAAGATGAGGAAGAGGAGCAGGAGTCTGAGGCTATTGAGCGCATGAGAACTGAACTCTCAGAGAAATATGAAACTGATGTTACTAATCTGCAAGCAGTGCAGGTATTTTCAGCATTGTCTGATGTATTGTATTCTGCTTTAACATAAGTGTAACAGAGACTAAATGACACTATTTTACTATACAGTGGTGCCTCGCAAGACGAAAATAATCCGTTCCGCGAGTCTCTTCGTCTAGCGGGTTTTTCGTCTAGCGAAGCATCCCTATTAGCGGCTTAGCGGCTTAGCGCTATTAGCGGCTTAGCGGCTATTAGCGGCTTAGCGGCTTAGAAAAAGGGGGGGGGGAAAGGGAAAAAACTCGCAAGACTCGCAAGACTCGCAAGACTCGCAAGACTCGCAAGACGAAAACAAGCCCATAGGGAAATTCGTCTTGCGAAGCACCTCGAAAAATGGAAAACCCTTTCGTCTAGCGGGTTTTTCGTCTTGCGGGGCATTCGTCTTGCGGGGCACCACTGTATCTAAAAAGAAGATATGTGAAATATCTTCTTTTTAAATCATCAGTATTATATTCACTTTTACAGAGCCAAATTAAACACCCCAACAGACTTGCCTCCTGGAGAATGCATACATAATTTGTTCATGAAGAGGAAATTGTAGACATTTCCTGCTGCATATCAGATGTGCCAAATGGAATAAAATATTGGGGGCTCAAGTAAGCCCTACCACACATAATCACAAGACACGGTACACGCACACAATTTGAATGGCAATGCCCATCAATTTTGAGGGGCAGCCCCCTCAAATGTTTTATGGGGGGGTGAAGGGACCTAGGAGTTGACTGCTAGGGTCAATATACATATCTACAATAGGCTGTGAGGAATGTACCTATTTTAACTGAATTTTGTGCAGAAAGTACAGTAAACATAAAGTACAGTAAACACATTCTCCAGTCAGTAAACATAAAGTACAGTAAACACATTCTCCAGTCAGTATGCATAATTTCCAGGAAAAAAGCCATTGTTTTCTATCTCTAGTTCAGAAGTGTGCAGTCTGAGCTTCCTGGGCTGCACCTGGCCCACTGCCTGATCTTATGTGACCCACAACATACCCTCCCACTGATCACTAATTTTCTGCTAACTGCACCTCCCAGTAAAAAAACATATAATATGGACTGTTTCACCCAAGTGGTTTTTGCCTTCCTTTTGGCCTTCTTCTATAAATTGGCCCTATCTCCCACAGCTATTGCAGGAGTTATCATCGAGCAGAATGATTTCAAATACCATAATCTGTTTCTTTTAAAAAGGGCTAGAATTATGGGGGGGGGATGTTTTCAAGGAGCTTTAAAAACAGAGAAAATGAGCTTACTTAAAATGATTTGTGATACCCAGCTAAATAGAGGTTGCACTACAGGGGGCTGGACTAGATGACCCTTAGGGCCCTTTCCAACCCTTCAATTCAATGGTTTTATGGTAGCCAATCCTATGTCAATTTTAATACCCATAGTTGTAAATTTTGATTGGAGATCTGTTGAGCAGCCTTGTAGGTTGTTGATTGTGAGGTAGGTAGTTTGCCAGATATCACAAGTCAACCTGTCACCTAACACATAGGTACAAGTCTCCTGCTAAATATTTTGTGTTGCCTGCTAAATATATTGCTTTATTTGCAAGGTTAAGTAAAGGCATAGTTAAACAATAGAATTTGTTGCAACAACATGGATGACTTTGAAACTGATATTTGACAAATTGATGGAGGATAAGGCTATCAATGCCTCCTACCCCAAACAAAAGAGAATGTGTCTCAAGATGCTAAAGGCGGTCTTTAAATATAATGGTCTGAAATGTGTTGGGCTGCTTTGAAAATATGATCCATTTTGTCAGCATCTTGAGACACACTCTGTTTTGTTTGGGTGCTCACTTCGCATGTCTCCAGTCTTTGCACTTCCTATCAATGGCTACTAGTCATGATGGTTATATGTTACTTCTGTGACCCGAGTATCCCTCTCAGTATCAGTTGCTGGGGAGCAGAAGTAGGGAGAGTGTTATTGTGCTCATGTCTTGCCTGAGGGTTTCCCATAGACATCTGGTAGGATGCTGGATTAGACTGGCCTTTGGTCTGATCCAGAAGGCCTCTGTTCATGTTCTTAAGGATTTACTTGGCTTTGTTGTTGTTGTTGTTGTTGTTGTTGTTTCTGTTTTGCTTGCTTTTGTTCTCAGGAGGAACTTGAAAAATTGTTGATACCTGAAGTAACTCTTGTATCCAAGCGAAAGCCTCACATTGTGTGCTATCAATTGTATAAAAAGCTGAAGGACCTAATAGAAAATCGTGAAAGCATTTTTGAGAAATGTTATCCAATAAGCTTATCCCTTGCACGCAAGATGCTAGTTCTTGCCTATAAACATCCAAGCAATTTTGGCCAATGGGACCCAATCAAGGTAAATAACCTTTAGGGAAGAATATTTCGCTTGTTTTTTACCATTATTTCTTAAATCAGTTATATGGAGTCCTACATCGATTCTTATGCATAATTGTGCTATGCTATTGTTTCTAGGTATTGTTTATTATTCTAATTGGTAAAATAGGATTGATTGTTCAAATATAATATCTGCTGCTAATAGAATCAGGATGGGAAACCTTTTAACCTTGAAGGCCACATTCCCTTCTGATCAGCCTTCCTAGGGCACAGGCCAGTCAGTAGGCTTTCTACAGTGGGCTAATCTCTTCAGGCTTTCACACTCTTCTTTATCATCCCTCCAAGCAACAAACAAACAAACACCATGATCATAGCTCAAGTACATTCCAGCCAGAAAAACAGATTACAAAGCAGGGCTGGTTCAGGATGTGTTTCAGGGTGTGTTTGGCCTGTAGAGAATCTCAAAGGTCAGATAGTGGATGGAAGGGGCTTCCTTGTTCCCTGCCTTCCTTGTTCTTCCTCTTCTCATTAGGTGGTGGCCGCAGACACAGTGATACTTATCATGGTCTGCATGGACATCAGTTTCTTTCTCAGCTAGACAGAAGATCATATCTCAAGAGCTGTCAGGAAAGATGACCATATGCAGGCCAGTACTTAGCCATAGGAAGCTGCCTTCTACAGAGTCTCACCATTGGTCCATCTAACTCAGTATTGTCTAAAGTGACTGACAGTGGCTCTCAGGGTTTCGGACACGGAACATTCTCAGCCTTACATGCAGATGCCAGGGATTGATCCTGGAACCTTCTGTATTCAAGGATTCAAGGCAGATCCTCTGGATTGCAGCCCTTCCCCTAAAGCAGGGGAGTCCAAACTTTTTTCAAAGAGGGCCAGATTTGATGATGTGAACATGCATGAGGGCCGTCCGAAGTTGTTGACCTTTTTAAGGGTTTTTTAGCATTGCTCAGCTTTTTTTAGAAAATAAACTCCAGGAAATAAACTGCCAGATTAGGCCTCCGAGCTGGACTTTGGACATGCCTGCCCTGAAGGAAGAATGCAGTTTGTTCCAATTTAGCACTAAGGAACAGGTTTTCCAGGGGGAAATGACAAGCAGACGTAATCACTTGGATCTATGCTTAGAAAGCTTGGACCCATGCTTTCTAGGCATGGGACAAGCAGAAGTGTGGAGAAGCCCTCAGACAGCCTACCCAACGCCTGTTTTCTTTAGACCCTTTTTTCTTTGCCCCAAGGGAGTTGCCCATATAAAACAAAGGAGAAACCCAAGTTAGTGTAGCTGTGCCCGGAGTAGAGGTATATCTGCCCTGAACCAAAAATAGGAGTTGCTATTTTTGACATTCAGTGACAGTGAGGAAGATGGGATGAGCTACATTTCACTTCCAAAGTAATAGGCACTTGACACCCCAAGAAGAAATTACGAAATTGTTAAATTATTATTGTTCTTACTAACATAATAGTTTTCTGCAAAAGAATGCATTAAAAGAGCTGCTTGGTTACTTTAATGGCCTGGTTTAACTGATGTGACTGTTCTTGCCAACTTTTCCTCACCAATTATTTGTGCTTGCATAAGTAATTTCAGTAGAAAAATAGGAAAACTTCATTCTTCATAAACTTCATTCTTATAAATTAAAAGATAATATTTGTTAAATTGTGAATATACATTTTTCATTGGAAAATAATTACAACAGCAGTTCTGGAGGTCAATAATTCTGTGTTTATTACAGCTAAGTGAAGGAGACGCAATCAAGCCTTTTCAAAATCAAGATACTCCTAGCTTTCCACTTATCCATCGAAATTGTATTTATTTCTTTACAAGCAAAGAGAACAGGGATACATTTATGAAAAACCCCATCAAATATCTCCGTCAGCCAAAGCCAAAGCCAACTGTGCCAGTTAAGATTGCAGTTGTGGGGCCTCCAAAATCTGGAAAGACTACAAGTAAGTCTTGAGTCCTGAGTGTATAGATGTTTATATAGGTATAACAGTATTGCATTTATGGAGAGGATGGTATTTTTCTGTTCTACCAGATAACTATACTGCCGGTAAGTTCATTTAGGTTTTTTCCAACACATTATTTTTTTCTTGGGTGATGTTAAACTGTACAAGGGATCGCCCTTAGCAGGCTGCTTTCAGAAAGCAGTCATAGTAAACCTTACGCTTTTATCATAACCGTCTAGGTCTAATGACACATCCACAAGATATGTTTGAAGTACATGGCTTGTTCCAAAGGAACCTGGAAACTGTAGTTTATCCCTCACAAAGCTACAATTCCCAGCACTCTTAACAGCACTCCAGTTTCCAAGATTCTTGGGGGGAAGCCATGTACTTTAACGGTGTGGTGTCTGAGGGTCACCTATGACTGTGATTCTGCTCTATTGACGCAATCATTTTCCTTTTAAAACATAATGGTCAGTATTATGGGTCGGTGTGGTCAAAAGCTGCTCATTAACAACAAAACTGTTTTGCAGTTGCCAAAAGATTTGCAAAAGAATATGGATTGTTGCGCCTTTCCATGGGAGATGCCATCCGTATGGTGTTAAACAATCAGCCAGAGACAGAACTAGCACTTATATTGAAGTGGCATCTGCAGAAAGGATTGACTGCACCTGATGAACTTGCTGTGAGGGCTCTAGATATTTCACTGATGGATACTGTGTGTAACACCTCAGGGTGAGAGACTTTCATTTTAGTTATTTCATAGCATTGCTTCCAGATGGGTCACATTTAGGACTACATCTGCATAACATTGCTTCCAGCAGATATGGAAGGCAGTTGCCTTTGTCTGTCATGCAATTCTGCCTTGCCTAACATAAAACCAAAAAATGTAATAAATAATGCTGTACAATTTGGTCATAAAGGTTCAGATACGCATGCTGGCAGATTATAAGCATTTCTCATCAGGGTGTTTTGGTATTCTGCATTAAAGGAGGAGGATAGTAAAAATCGTACTTGAAATTGTGAAACGTAGTTTGTTTCTTAATCCTGCAAATATATCTTTTAGATGTTTTTTAAAGCCCTGGTGAAACAGAGAAGGGCTCTGGCTGCAGTCCTATGCATATTTATCTGGGGGTAAATCCCATTGAACATAATGGCCTGGATTGCACAACACAACACAACACACAAAGCTAAACCATGACTTAGCATGAACACAACAGAGTGCAGACTCCTGGAGAGGAGATCACAGCCCCTTTGCTCCTTCCCAGGTGCTCTGATGCTGCACTACACTAACCTGTGACTTAGCATGTCATCCAAACCCAGACATGTGGTTTAGCTATCCCGGACATACCATGAGCTCTAAACCATAGGACAAACCTTGCCTACTACTTATGGTAAGTCTGGAGCAAGCTAAACCATGAACTCAGATTCAGAGTACATGCTAATCAAAGCTATGGCTTAACTTCATGCAGAACAGCAGTAGAGCAACTGGGGAGGAACAAAGCGGTCACATTTGCCTCTCCTGGAGCCCACACATTCATGGTAAGCCATGGTTTGGCTTAGTATGACTTGTGAACCAGGCCATTATCTTAGTCTATAAACATGTACAGTCGTACCTTGGTTGACGAACTCCTTAGCAGTCGAACGTTTTGCCTCCCAAACACTACAAACCCAGGAGTGTTCCAGTTTGCGAACATTCTTTTGGAAGCTGAACATCCAGCAGGGCTTCCAATTGGCTGCAGGAAGCTCCTACAGCCAATCGGAAGCCATGCCTTGGAAGCTGAACGGACTTCCAGAACGGATTCTGTTTGGCTTCCAAAGTACAACTGTATAAGATTTCCGACTAAGGACAGGAGGAACAGATTCTGTAGTTGATATGCTATAACTTAGCACAGGAGTGATGAGCTTCCAGCTTAAGGGTCAAACTTTGCCTACTAGGCCTCCCTATTTGTCCTGCAAAGCTGAGCAGCCACACCCATCTCCCTTACATCTGTCATACATAATGTGTGGATTGAGGCTTCAAAGAACAATTGGGAGCTTAAAGTGGGCTTATGATAGTTGTTGTACTGGAGAAGGTGTGATCCCAACCACCTATCAGCTGATGGGCAGTAGGTTTGTGACTTCCTCAAGGAGGAGAAGCAGTTTCCAGTCAGTAGAAACAGCTTCTCTATCCCAGCACTGATGGTTTGGTGAAGCTGCCCTGACATTAGAGGTGAAAAGGAAAAGCATGGAGAAGCTTACAAACTGTGGGGCTGGCAATGGCCCTTGCACCCGAGAAGCTTGGGAACCCCACACAAGGTGGGAAGGGACATCATGTGACTGACAGGTGGGTTGCCCCTGATAAAGTTTGCCCATGGAGCCAAAAAGGTTCCTCACTCCTAATTTAGATCTATGTACAATGTTGGAATACTATTGAGGCTTGCTAGCTCAAAAATACCTACTTTGTTTAGTTTCCTGGTGAATGATACTATGTTTTGACAGCCTATTCTAGTTTTATTCAGTCCCTTCAAAATGTATTACCCTGGTTATGTTTCTTTATAAAAAGGGTGATTCAAAGCTCTAAGATAATTCTAGAAATCGGCACAGTGCCAACAGGAATAATAAAGAATGAATATGCTGTTTGGCTCTGTTTATTATTCCTGATTCAGAATATCCTGGCATGTGTATGGGCTTCATCAACAAGAGTTACTGTTATAAAAATAAATAATAAATCTGAACCCAATCTGAATTGTGGTCATTTTCCCTCCCACAGAGTTGTTATTGATGGATACCCTGTAACAAGAAAACAAGTAGACCTTCTTGAAGAAATGAAAATCATTCCAGTAAAAATCTTTGAATTAGATATTGATGTGAAGGAGGTCCTAAGAAGAGCACTGCAGGATAAACAAATCCCTAACAGGTAGCAACACCATGAAGGGTGTGAAGTAATAACACCCTCAGGTCACATTAATACAGTGGTAAAAAAGTAAAGGTAAAGGTACCCCTGCCCGTACGGGCCAGTCTTGACAGACTCTGGGGTTGTGCGCCCATCTCACTTAAGAGGCCAGGGGCCAGCGCTGTCCGGAGACACTTCCGGGTCACGTGGCCAGCGTGACATCGCTGCTCTGGCGAGCCAGAGCCGCACACGGAAACACCGTTTACCTTCCTGCTGGTACCTCGGGTTAAGTACTTAATTCATTCTGGAGGTCTGTTCTTAACCTGAAACTGTTCTTAACCTGAAGCACCACTTTAGCTAATGGGGCCTCCTGCTGCCGCCGCGCCGTCAGAGGACGATTTCTGCTTTCATCCTGAAGCAAAGTTCTTAACCCGAGGTACTATTTCTGTAACCTGTAACCTGAAGCGTATGTAACCTGAAGCGTATGTAACCCGAGGTACCACTGTACTTCACAATTAGGCATGGTTTCTGGCTTAACATAGTTTACAGTGAAGGAGCAGCATGGTAGACAATGTCCAGTTGCTCCCACTTCACTACTCCCCTGGCAGAAACAGGAAAAACAAATTACGAAGCTGCCATTATACTTGGCTTACCTTTACATCCAAACAATGGACTGTGTATTGTTATTTCCTAACAAGCCACAATATGTAAGCCACCAACAAACCATGGTTAAGGCTGATTAGCAGTTGTGGCTTGTTAGGGTTTGGACATAACAGGAAGCCAAGCTTAATGGTAGCTTCCTGGTAGGTTTCTCACACATGGACCAGGGAAGTAGTGAAGTGGGAGCAGTTGGCCATTGTGCACTAACCTACTGCTCATACTAGGCTGATATTAAAGCCTAATATTAATGCACTTAAAATTCTCTTCTCAGATATCCTTATCCAATGCACGACAGCTCCCATATTCTCTCTATCAAGAATTCGTGTTACAGAGCACAAACAGAAGAAATAAGACCTTACTACGAGGAGCAGCACCAAAACTGGTATGTGATTGATGCAACACACAGCAAATGGTGGATCTGGAACAAAATACTTGAGGAAACTCAAGCAATCACCAAGCAGATCCAGATCTATCTGGAAAGAATACGACAAGGTAAGCAAAGAATCCTGTTTTAAATAAATGGGGGGGGGGCGGGTTTGTTAGTGGATTTTATATGTAATTCTGTTATGTTACTTGGATTTGACTTTAACTTCAAATAAATGAAGATTAATATGAAACTTAAAAATAGAAGCTCAGAGTCTGATAAAGAAACACATGACCTATTTGAATAATAAAGAGAACATGAACCCATTACAAATCTTTGGGCTGGTCCACACTGGGCTTTATCATGACTTTCAAGTTGTTTGAGTCCCAGATTTCTGGCCATTGTTCACATTATGTTGCTCTCAACCAGAACTCATCCCATGAATCACACCAAATCAGGTGCAAGAACCTAGCACTCCACAGGTGCAAGTTTACTCCAGCCAATTTTGGGCTATTCCCTCCCTCCCTCCCACTGCAACCCTATAAGATGCAGCCCACAGTGCTCAGTAGATCCTCCCCCCCCCCCCGGCCCTCAGGAGAGGCTTTTGTTGGGAGTAGGGGGGGGTGCTGAGAGGAAAGGAAAGAGGAAGTTTACTTTCAGCTCACGCAACACTGGATACAACTCTTAGCAATTCAAAAGTTCTGCAGTTATTATCTGTATTTATACATTTTTGGCCTGCTTCTTGCCCATCATCTTTCAAAGGGGTTACAAGTCAACCCAAATGGTAAATGGGATGGTAGTGCTGTTATCTGGTAGAGTCATGATCCTTCCAGATTGCCCTTTCACCAATATGAGGTAGGGCCAACTTGAAACTTGACTTCAATTATTATTATTATTGTTGTTGTTCTTACTCATTTTTTATTCAAAGCAGCATTTTGTAAGCAGACTCCAGATTCTGTTTGGAAACTGAAGTGAAAAGCTACATACGGTCAAAGTCTAGTTATAATTTAGTGTACTCCATGTAAAGAATCCATTTAGCAAATTAATTGTTTTCAGCTGTGAATGAAATACAATACTGCTAGTAAAGCTAACTTGCACGAAGCATTCTAATAAATTAATCATGTGTAGTAAGCCTTTAGATTCTGCAAACTGGTGAGCTTTCTCTGCTTCATGGAGGCTAGATTAAATTAGAAACATCTTTCTAACTTCTTGATATTCACAGAAGTTAATGTGACTAATCTGCCAACCAAGCTATATACAGTATAACATACTGATTTGCTCTGTATTGTTTGGTATAGCTTTTGCATTTTCACATATCAGTAGAATAGGTATAATCTTCCAAATATGTAGTGTCACAGGTGAAACTTCACAGCATTGTATCCAATTGTTAACAGGAATGGCAGCCAGTATTGCCAATTTGTGTATCATGCCGCAAGAGCTGCTGTCTCGGCTGGGAGAGTTTGGGCAATATTGTCCTGTCAGCCTTGCAGAAAAGGGAGAGCTCGTTGATTGTTCTGTAACGCCTTCTCTAAAGTTTGCAGCAGAATTTCGAGGACATTACTACAAAATGGCTGGACAAGAGGAACTAGATGTAAGTATCAAAAGGGGTAGAATATATATACATAATCCATTTGGAAAGCAAATGGGTGCTGGCACAATGAATATACAAATAAAAGTTCAAAGAGCTGGTGTCCTGCAGTAGCTTAGTGTGGGCTGGAAACTCCCTACCTGCAGTCTTACCTCTGCCACAAACTCACTAGATGGCCTTAGGAAAGCCAAAAGATTGAAGAGTTTTGGGGTATCTTAAATACTAACAAATGTATTTGAGAACTAGACTCCAGTTAGCTTCAACCATTTGCAATATGGCACTCAAACTAGTTTACTCAAAATAAAAAAATTCCTTCCAGTGGCACCTTAAAGACCAACTAAGTTAGTTCTTGGTATGAGCTTTTGTGTGCATGCACACTTCTTCAGATACACTGAAACAGAAGTCACCAGACCCTTCTATATAGTGAGAAGGTGGGGAGGGGTATTACTCAGAAGGGTGGTGGGATTGGGTGATTGGCAGATAGCTGTGATGAGCCTGTTGACGACTCTTAACGACAGCAATAGGTCTTACAGGAAAAAGCAAGGGGTGAGAAGGTGAAAAATGGCTTTGTCATGTATAATGAGATAAGAATCCAATGTCTTTGTTCAGACCAGGTCTCTCCATGGTTTTAAGTTTGGTGATAAGTTGCAATTCAGCAGCTTCTCTTTCCAGTCTATTTCTGAAATTCCTTTGTAATAGAACAGCTACTTTGAGATCTTGTATAGAATGTCCTGGGAGATTGAAGTGTTCTCCTACTGGTTTCTCTGTCTTGTAACTAGTTTACTGTTATGGGAAGCACTTTGAATGTTTTAATTATATAGAAGTGTTAAGAATTATTGTTTTATGGATGCTGACTCCAAGAAATGGTTAGCCATTGTTTTGTTGTGGCATTTGTCATATGGCCTTGTTTTTATAAACCCTTTATTCAAAATGACCCCAGTGAAAGGGAAGTTCCATTGTTAGGTTAGAATTTTCTTTCCAAATGTTTGCATTCTTGATGTGTGTGTGTGTTGAGTGAAATGATGATTTTGAGGAGGGTGGCAATAACCAAGCATTTGCCTCTATTCTGAATAAGTTCACAGCCTCTATCATATCACTTGCTTGTCCTCATAGCCTCTTTTTTCACCAAAAGCTGGGCCATGATGATGTTACCTTTATTGTGTTCTCCTGGACTACTTTATCTCTCAGAATTGGATTCTGTCCCTTAAACAAAGATTGGATTATGTGCAAAAGAAAAAGCATCCCAGAGCACCAAAATTCTGACATGCTTTTTCCACACAAAAGGTGGTAAATATATACCCTCAGTCCTGGAAGTGTTCCAAGCTAAACCCCATCACAGTTATTATATGGGGCTCAGATTTGGACAGGCACTCACCTTAGATCTACGGAAGCTGTCCAATCAAAGCTCTTAAGGCAATTTTTTTCTGTACCACGCTGTGTCCCAAACGCATCATTGCGCCAGGCTAACCTCCCCTCGGTAGAATTATGGATCTAACTATTGGCTTCGCCTAAACTCAGATCCCCCCGGTCTAATATCCCCAGTGCTGCAAGATTGTCACAAGAACGCCTGGACTAAAATTGCTTATCAAAGACCTCACACTTGTGGTTTATCACCACAACTGCTACTCACTTTGGGTTTTAGCAAAGCAAACAGTCTAATTTGTCAGCACCTAAATGATATCAAGCATCAGAACAACTTGGCCACGATAAGGAAATTTTGCCCATGGTATGCCTATTTCCCACCTTCCCATTTTGACTCTCTGGCACCCTATCTGCATAACCTAGCAATTCTAAAATATAGACATGCTTTTACCCTCGCAAGATTGAATGTATTGCCTTTGGCTGCACTTGAGGGACGATTCCAACAGATTCCACACAAAAAACACATGTCCCTGTGGAGATGGCAGTCCCAAATCGGTGGTGCATGCCGTTCTGGTTTGCACTCTTTATGATGACTTGAGGAATGAGATTATCACCCCTCTTTTATTGTCCATTCCGGGTCACCCAACCACTGTCACCGTGTCCTTTCTCTTGGCAGATCAAGATGAGCAGGTAACAGCAAAGGTTGCAAGGTTTTTAGCTGAGGCAATCAGAATAAGGTCCACTATTTGACTGTTGATTCAGGACCCTAAAGTGTATTTTATATAATTGACTTTTTATTTCTGTTCTTTTTTTCGCATTGTTGTTTTGTTGCTGTTGCCGATGGCTGACGCAAATAAAGATCCATTCATTCAAGATTGGATTATGTCTTTATTCTGAAGTGCACCTAATGGAACTGGTGTTGAATGTTACATATAACAGTGGTCCCCAGCCCCCAAGAACACTGGAAAATTGCTAAGAGTCTTGGTGGACCACTTAAAAGATTTTTCTGCCTTTTGTATGACTTATAATGTAATCTCCTATATGTTGTATGTTTTTTTAATTGTATTTTTCTTGCTGATCTTATTTCTTATATATTTTATTGTATTACAACTTGAATTCCACATAATATAAAATACAATAGATAATAAAACACAATGTAAGAAATAAAAGCAGCTACAAATATACAATCAAAAATATTTAATTCACCATGTCTGCCTTTCACAGTGGCTATGCCACCTGACTGAAGCTCATGGACCACTGGTCTGTAGACTAGAATTTCAGAACTTCTGTTATATAAGAAATAAGGGGGGGGGATACATATTTTCCTTAATAAGTAGCCTCAAATGATTTTGACCATGAATGAAAACATGACATGTTTCTCCTCCTTCTCATACATTGCTTTCAATGCAGAAATTCCTGAAGAATCCAGAATTATATGTCCCCCCATTAGCACCTTATCCTCTCCCTCTCCCACATAAACTACCAAAGAAACTGACTGCAGCAGATGTGAAGGCTTTATTTCCTATGCAAGCTGAATTGCAAGGATTCTGTCCAGTTACTTACCTAGATGGGAAGCAAAGGTAAACACTTGCATTTCCAAGGATTTCTGTTAATATAGAATATAGAAAAATGCAATCTGTGCTAATAAGTTCTCAAACGGGCAAACTCCAACACCTTCCACTTTGCAGAATCATTACTATTCTGCATCACATCGTATTATTTATTGGACTTTATTGAATAAAATTTTAAAGTGGTGAAGGTGAAGTTAATATGGTGTACTTGATAACTTTACATAGGATTTAAGAATCTTTGCATTATTTGGGTGTATCCAAAGGTGCTTTTCTGCATTCTGTAAATACCTTCCATTCACAAAAGGACTGTTTGGCACCTCAAAAAACTATGCAACTGTTACCCTTCATGGATTAAAAATTTAGATCAGCCACATGAATCCACAATCAGTAATGGACTGGATGTGGGCATACAAATGTAATCCACTTGACAGAAATGTTCCTGCTTAGAAGTCCTGATCCAAGGATATTGATGTAGCATGCTTTGGATGAGGTTGTACTCTTTTCAAAGAATCCGGTCCATAGTTTGGGGATGCTCCTCCAGGTGGCAGGTGTGGCCAGAAGCACTTCATAGGCAAGTGTATCAACTGTGACTTCTGGAGAAAGCAGACCTGGCCATGGTCATGCATGCTTCAGGTTGCAATCCTATTCCCATTTATTTGCAATCTCCACTGAACTGAGTGAGATTTACTTCAGAGCAGGCATGTATAGGATTGCAGTATTAAACAAAGACTGGTTCTTGACACATGCTGGATCTACGTTTGAAAACACCTGGTCCAAAATGTTTTTCTGGAACATGCAGCTCCTCTTTTATGACAATTTCACTGGCTGCAAATCAAATTCTGGACTCAATATAAAATTTTAGTGTAAAGCCACAAATCACTTAAAACCAGGGTAAAAGAACAATGTTCTCCTACCAGCTGCAGCAAGTATGAGATGCAAATGTGGTGATGATATCTTCCTTTCATTTGCTGTTTTGAGGTATGAAGCACTGGTACCTGGGGACATTGAATATGCTGTACTTTATCGCAACAAGCTATATATTTTTGAAAGTGAAGAAAAGCTTCAAAAGTTTATGAGGTACTGAATACATCACTTTTTTACTTTCATTTATTGCTTTGTGTTTGATTTGGGTTTTTTTTTAAAAAAACTGCAATTTCTGTATTCTTAGATTACCAGAGAAATATTGGAACCAGACCCTTCCACATAAACTTCCCCCAATAAAGGAGCCAATATTGCTGACAGCTCTTCCCCTGACTGGATACCTGGAACAGGTTATTATTTACTGTTAATGACACTCAAATTGACTTAACTTTGGGGGCCAAGATTCAAATGGGCAGTATCTAATCTCAACGTTGCTAAATGAATTCAGTAATGTAATGAAGCCATGTCACAGCTTTAGTCTACGCTTTGCAAAGGGTTTTCTTTTATTCTGATAAACATGACTGATGCCTTCCTTCCTTTTTCAAAAATACAGTGGTGCCCCGCAAGACGAACGCCTTGCAAGACGGAAAACCTGCTAGACGAAAGGGTTTTCCGTTTTGGAGGCGCTTCGCAAAACGAATTTCCCTATGGGCTTGCTTCGCAAGACGAAAATGTCTTGCAAGTTCCTGCGGGTTTTTCCCCCTTTCCCCCCCCCCAAGCCGCTTATCAGCTGATCCACTGATAAGCCGCTTAACAGCTGATCGCTAAAAGCCGCTAAACCGCTAATAGCGCTAATCCGCTAAGCTGTCAATGGGCTTGCTTCGCAAGACGAAAAAACCGCAATACGAAGAGCCTCACGGAACTGATTAATTTCGTCTTGCGAGGCACCACTGTAATGGACAGTAATGGAAATAAGGGCCCAAATGTTGCACTCTGTAAGCTTTTGGAAGGTCATTCGGTATTCTCCAAACTGACAGATGGTGATAAAGGTATTTATCAGAACTCCAGGGGCTGCTGAAGCTATGACTTGGATAGCAGAGTTAGGAATATGTTGAGCAACTTTCACAGTGATACAAAACTGAAAGGCACTGTAAGTGATATAGAGGAGAGAATTAAAGGCCAGATTATGAATGATCGCACCAAGCCGTAAATATTACAATACATAAAACCTTATAGTAGTGTTTATATTGCTCAACTAACATTAGTGTTTGTGTTTGTAGGGTGTGGCCACAGCTCTGATAAAAGCAATGAATGAAGTAGGTTGTTTAAAACCAAAATTTCCTTTCCTAAGTGTGAAAAAGACTGCTCTGCTGTTCATAGCCTATCATTTGAAAGGTACAGTAAAACCTGTGCTATTATAGTATGAAGTAAAATAAAATAAAAATTAGTTTATATTTTTGACATTGATCTTTTATTATTTTGCTAAACATACATGGTGACACAAGTCAATGCAAGCAGAATTCTGCTCATGCAATAAGATCTCCCATTTAACCCTCCAGGAGAGATTTGGGGGCCATGGGAAAGAGTGTTGGGATAGGAGAAAGGGGAAATCCCTTTATGTGAGTGGAAGGCTATTCTCCTGCAAGCTGGACACATTCATCCTAGAATAGTCTAAGATGAAACTAGAAGTGACAGGGTAGGGTTCTATTGTGCTAGCAGAAATCCTTGCTCTGACAGAACATTCACAAAGCACACTACACTGGATACAACCCCATGTCTTTAGATATGGGCCTGCCCCATTAAAGTGGAAAGTGGGGGCGATGGGTGCTGAATCTTTCTCCTACCTGGCCCTCTTAATTCATCCCTCCAGATACTTTTCTTACACCTGGCTCCAAGAAGAAGCCCAGCTGGAAGCACAGGTGTGGGGTGCAGGAAGGATATGACATCCAATACCTATGCACTGCTTTTGACTCTTTAAATTGCACATCTACCCCCTTCCTCTGCATGTTAATGGTGCAGACCTACATGGCTCTACCTCCATCATATTTAGTTTTGGCCACTAGATAACTAAGATAGACACTGTACCTAAAATCTGGATTTCTAGTTAGAAGCAACTGCACATCACTGTTAACAGTAATGTAGATAGGGATTCAGTCTGGAGATCTTGTAGGCACTTGATGTTGCATAAATAATTCTATAATATGTCCTTAGGTGTTGTATAATTGCACAATTAATTAAGAAGTACAAGTGATATGGCATAATTGGTATTATTTAACTTCCTACAGCATATAACCCCAGGAGCTCTGATTATATACGAAAGAAGTACAAGAGGAAGTTGGAACGCTTCATAGATCATTGTGAACTTATCCCATACCTGGGAATCAAAATGACACAGAGGTATAAAGAGCCTCAAAATCGACCTATTGACTTTGATCACAAATTACATACCTTTTTGTCTCTCAAAGATGTGGATCCAACCTCTCATTAGCCTGGAATATATTCACATTTGAATGTTAAATTCTTTTGGTTTTTCTTCTGATCGTGCCCAATAAATGATGGATCCAGCGTAACAGCCTCATCAACATAAACAATAGTCCTATAGTTTCATGCATTTTAATGGGACAATTTGCAATTTACTCATATATTCTACAACTAATACTAAAATATACTTGGCTTTTAATTATTTTGCTGTCATTGAAAAATATTCAATCTAAAACTATTGTTCTCTAATGCTGTTAATGCAGATATTTAAATGTAATGTATTTTATTATAAAGCCACTGAGAGAATGCTTTTGGTCTTCTGTAATTAGTGATTTTTTATCTTTAATCTTTGTGAAGTATTAACTTCTGCCTATATTTAATTGAAATTAAACAATATTCAACTAATACCCATTGCTTGCTGCATACTGATTCTGAAGAGTTATAATTTTATTTTGCCCTTCTGCATAGAATTATGAACAGGGTGGTCATTTTACTTCTTCATGTGTAAATCTTCTAAGGAACGAGAGCCACTTAGCATAGAGTAATAGTGTACACTGTCAGCAGCTGAAACAGCTGCATGCTGCTATTTCATGTGTGGACACATCTAAGAAATGCAGTCAATTGTGTGTCAATATATGAACAGTCAATATGCAGTCAATATATGAACTGTGTTCATATATGGCAGAACAGACACACTGATATACTTTGAATAGGTTCTCAGATGAAAGAGATTGCACCTGCCTGCATCTCCCGTCACACAATTCCTTCTTTATAGAAGTGGGAAATCAGATGTTTCTTAGAAGATGTGGCATCTTCTGCTGTACTTGATAAACCTGTTCTTGATGAAGTGGCAAATTGGTGTCTGAGCTGAACCATTTCCCATCAATCTCCCGATCAGGGACTTCCCCATTAAACAGTGTTTTGGTGGTGGGTTATCACTTTTTCTGGTCTTATATAAAGGGATTTCAGTTGTGCTTGCTTCAAAGTAATGCCTTTATGCTGAGCCTCCCAGCTCAGCAAATACAAGATTCTTCTGTGACCAAAGAATCAACATCAGCCAAGACTAGGATTTAAACAAGTGGCTTTTCCTGTATACTTTCTAGCATCGAGATGTCTCGCTTGAGCTTGATGTGCAAGCAACGTTGTCCGGATAGTCACTTACTTGGTTAACCTGCTATATAGCTCTGACTCCTGCTCCTTCGCTCCCTTTGGCTGCACCCTCCATTTGGATGGTGGCGGCGGCAACGAGAGCGAGTGGGCCCCAATCCTTCCAGCCATGAACAGAGAGGTAGCTTACCCCGTCTTTTGCTTACTCGCCAGCACTGTCCCTCTGGGTGGTGTGGCAAGTCCAGGACCGGATTTAGGTTTGATGAAGCCCTAAGCTACTGAAGGTAATGGGGCCCTTTATATGTCCAGCTGTCCTTTGTCAACAGCAAATTGTCAGTTTTTGTGTTGAATATATATGGTAATTTATGGACCTAACAGGTATCTAAAGCCATTTGCACGTTGCCGTACAACCAAAATGTAGGCACCCAATATATAGAATTGAGCAAACCAGTGTTGTTTTAGGGAGCAGGCTAGCAGGCGGGGCCCATTAAAGTGGTACCTCGGGTTAAGAACTTAATTTGTTCCGGAGGTCCATTCTTAACCTGAAACTGTTCTTAACCTGAGGTACCACTTTAGCTAACGGGGCCTTCCGCTGCCGCCGCCGAGCGATTTCTGTTCTTATCCTGAAGCAAAGTTCTTAACCCGAGGTACTATTTCTGGGTTAGCGGTGTCTCTAACCTGAAGCGTATGTAACCCGAGATACCACTGTACTTACATCATAGGAGCCTACACAACAAAAAACACTGTTGCTTTATGTAGGTTTTATTTGTTTTTATCTGATATTTTGGAAATGTACATCCAGGTTTTTTTCGTTTTTGGGGGAGGGGGGCCAAGAGAGTAGGGCCCTAAGCTATAGCCTGTTTAGCTTATACGTAAATCAAGTCCGATCTGTACCCGAGAGACGAACAAACGTGGAGGCAAGACTTGCTGCTCCTTGCCGCCTCCACGTCTGTTTTTGCAGGCGTAAAAGTGACAGCCAGCTGCCTTGTGCCGTCCAACTTCGGGGAAGGAAGCGGCAGAGGATGGGACGCCCGCCCTTGACTCATCCCTGCCGATGCAGCAATACGCCAGACGTGCCTCCTTTCCGCGGCCAGCTCCCGCTTGACTGCCTGAGAGCAGCAAATGAACCACCCGAGCTGCCTGCGCCCTTCGGAGACTCCAATCGCAGCGAACTTTCTATGTTGCTCCGCCCACTGCCGCGCGCTGGATTTCTGACCTACTTCCTGCTCCGCGCTAGCGTCACTTCCGGAGTGCGCGGCTGCCGCTTTTGGCCTGCGCGTTCGGCTTCTTGCTCAACTGCCTGTCAGGGGGCTCGGGGTCCGGAGCCGCCTTCGCGCGTGGTGAGTCTGCCTCCCCTTTGAAGCGCTGATAACGGTCTCCACCGAGGAGGGCTCTGCCTCCCCCCCTCCCCTTTCCCTCCATGCTCCTGCGCCTGCCTCTCTTTCCCTGTCAGGGTGGTCCCTCGTCCTGCTCCTAGTTGACAGCAGTTTCTGGTGTGGGGCTGGGCTGCCAGCGCTGTCTTTCCTGGCAAGGCTCTTGCGCCTTTTAAATTAATAATCGCCCAGGAAGCAGGAATTCGGCAGGTGGAGCCTTTCTGGTATTTGGCATCTCCACGCCGTGATGGAAGAAGCATCACCTGTTGAACTTATTGTCAAGAAAAGTAAAAAGGGACAGAGGATAGAAATTTGATTTCTTCCTACACAGACACCTCCCCCTGGAGAGAGGAGAGAAAAGAATGGGCAATTTTACTCCCTTTCCCGGTTCTTTATCTTTCTGCTATCATCATCATCATCATCATCACCACAACTCCCTTTTCTTCTGTATTTGTTTTTCTCATTGGTTGTCAATGGGAGTCATTAGGTGGGAGGAGTTTAGAGAATAATAAGGGAGAAAATTAGTTTTGCCTATTCTTTCATTAATGAGATATTTCCCTCCTGGAACAAGTTCATTGGAAGGAACTTTAGCATACTCTTGTTGTCTTTATGGAACTGTGATATAAAAATGTTTTTGTTTTTTTTGAATACGTACAACTTGATATCTTTGATGTTCTTAGTGATGGTACTGTGAGTAGATGGCACATGCAGACGACTGCAGATAAAAGCTACGTCGGAACAGGACATGAAACAGCCAGTGATTGTTTTCCTTTACCCTAAACTTGCAAAAGCATTGGAAAAGAAAACAGATGATTTCTGCTGATATGATGAGCCCAATAGTGATCTAATAAAAGACTTTCGTAAGACTAATCTTATTGAGCAAAGGTGGTTACTACACAATTCCTTATTCCAGGGAAATAATACACATAAGTTTGAGGGTCAGTTGGGCTTTGCTATGCTATTTGGTTATATTGCAAGCTGCTCTGCATACTTTGAGTAGCAGAATGTTGTGGCCGTTAGATTCACAACCTCTGTGAAAAGGTCCTTCTATAAATTTACAGTTATTTTCTACCAGGAAGTGAAAACCTGTCTCTTTTACCCTCCCTCCTCAAAATGCAAATTATTTATCTGGCTGCAATCTAAACTGAGTTATGCTTAGAATTTGGGGTATGTGGTATACTGAGAAAACAAGCTTTAGGAGATTGGGGAATCCCCCAGAACAGCAGTTAATGCTCTGTGTGGTGTTCTGTAATCACTCCATGTGCATACACAAGGACTTTTCCAATCATGCAGAAGCTCCTTGAATCACAGCAGCGTTTCTCAACCTTTCTTCTGTTTACAGCAACAATGGATGCAGCAGTTCCTGATGCTTCTGAGAAGCGTATAATCATCCACTCACAGGTTCACAGAGATACTATTCTGGCCAGTTTTGAAGAACAGAGGAGAAAAGATTTTTTGTGTGATATCACTTTAATTGTAGAAAATGTTCACTTTAGAGCACACAAAGCTTTACTTGCTGCCAGCAGTGAATATTTCTCCATGATGTTTGTTGATGAGGGAGAGATTGGCCAGTCGATCTATATGCTGGAAGGAATGGTGTCAGATGCTTTTGGTGCGCTCTTGGAGTTTATCTACACTGGTTCTCTGCAAGCTAGTGAAAAAAGTACAGAGCAGATTTTAGCCACAGCTCATCTCCTCAAAGTGAATGATTTAGTAAGGGCTTACACAGAACAAGAGAAGAATTTTAGCAGCACATTATCTGCCACGCCTACTAATGGGGGCACAGTAGCTGCCTTGACAAATGACAAGAAAAGTGAAGATCCACCAAAGCGAAAACGTGGACGACCAAGAAAAGTGAAGAATATCCAAGAGGAAAAACTTGGGATATCTGCTGAAGATGCTCAGTTAAGAGAGAACAACTCTGTTCATAATAAGCAAAACTTTATGGATAAAGATGCTGTGGTAGAAGACAGAGATTCCAATGAGGAGGTTCCTGTAAGCAGAGAAGCAAGAGATACTGATCATGCTTGTAGTTCAGATGCTGCGGTGAGTGTCTCCACTGAAAAAGATGAGAACTATGATCCTAAATGCCAAAGTATACAGGCCAGTCAGAGTCGTTACAGCAAACGTAGGATACAGCGGTCTATCAAGCTAAGAGATTATAAACTTATTGGTGATGAAGAGGACAATGGGCTGAAAAAGAGACATGATAGGAGAAGAAAACGTACAGGTTCTGAAGTTGAGTGCAAAGACTGTGGGAAGGTATTTAAATATAACCATTTTTTAGCTATTCACCGAAGAAGTCATACGGGTAGGTACTAATGATCACTTTATTTCATTCAGTAATATAATTGTTGCATACCATAGCCACAATGCTTCTTAAACTGTTTTTTTATTGAAATGTTTTAGCTAGCTCATAAGGTGTAATGTAATTTTTATTGCATGACCATAGGCTAATGATTTAACAGTTATATAAGTATATAAATTTAATGAAATCAATCCAGTTACAAATTGGATGAAATCACACACTAAAAATCATTAGATAGATAGTTTAAACAAAAAGTCCATTTTAAATTTATAAACAATGTAGCAGAAAAAATGTTTTTGCACACTCCAAAAGTCGAGAAAACAAAACCCATATGCCAAATAACATCCTATTTATGATATGAAAAGCAGCTATTGACTCTATATAGACTACATTCAGATGTTCCTTTTTGTGTATATATATTTTGTTGCATGATACAGCGCAGAATATTTACGTAGCATAGAATAGTAAAGGTAAAGGGACCCCTGACCATTAGGTCCAGTCGTGGCCAACTCTGGGGTTGTGGCACTCATCTCGCTTTATTGGCCGAGGGAGCCGGCATACAGCTTCCGGGTCATGTGGCCAGCATGACTAAGCCGCTTCTGGCGAACCAGAGCACAGAAACACCATTTACCTTCCCGCCAGAGCAGTACCTATTTATCTACTTGCACTTTGATGTGCTTTCGAACTGCTAGGTTGGCAGAAGCAGAGACCGAGCAATGGGAGCTCACTCCACTCCGTTGTGGGGATTCAAACCACCGACCTTCTGATCAGCAAGTCCTAGGCTCTGTGGTTTAACCCACAGCGCCACCCGCGTCCCTACACATAGCATAGAATGCTGTTGTCTAAATACTGCCTGATTTTTCTAGAATAATCTTTTACCGAATCTATTCATCAAAACATTTCATTAAAACTTCAGCATAGAACTTTGGCAAGCTCTTAACTTTCAGAAGAGGAACTGATGAAGGTGGTTTCTCCATAATATTTTTCTGAATATCCCCCCCCCCCTGCAACGTAATGCAATAATGGCCAGCTGCTATGGTTCATGGGGATGGCAGTGGACTCACATTGTCATGATCATTCATTGCCCCAATGCACCTTGACTGGGAAGGTCTGCTTTCTAAGCTGAAGTACCCAGCAGGCACTGTCCCAATGCAAAAAGAAAGTCTAACGTTTCCATTATCTGCTGTATAACTTATTGGTAAATTTTGCAAAGTCAAAACATACATGTTACTTCTGAATTTATAAGATAACAATTGCATAATTGTTGTTATTAATTAATAAATTTACACAGATCCTTACAATAGTGTGTATAGCTGTGGTTTGCAAATCAGGAAGTCAGTGGCCTTTGGCATGGCCCTGATTCTTTGCTGTTCCATTGGCAGTGTGATAATATTAATACTGAGCAACCTTGCAGGGCAGTTATTAGGATTCCTGAGAACATACCATATTTACTCAAATGTAATGTGCACCTTTTTGGGCCAAATCATGTCACGAAAATGTGGGTGCACATTAGATTTGATTTCAAGCTTGAAAAACAACGCTGACATAGCAAACACTTTTTTGGTTTAAAGGTTTTGAAAATTGAGGTGCACATTAGATTTGATGGTGCATTAGATTTGTGTAAATACAGTATGTGAAGCACTTTGAATACCATCAAGTTATTAATAATGATTTCACGATAACCATTCAATTTATTTTTCTTAACCTACAGTTTTGAAAAAATGTTTTGGGGTTTTCTTTTAAAATAATGTGGTTTGAAGCATCTTTCTGTCAACTTGAATTGTCTAACTATTTGCCACTCACAAACCTGGTACCTTGTTTTTAGGGGAGCGCCCGTTTAAGTGCAGTGAATGTGGTAAAGGCTTTTCCCAGAAACACTCTCTCCAAGTTCATGAGCGAATGCATACTGGAGAACGGCCATACACTTGTACTGTTTGCAGTAAGGCTTTAACAACAAAACATTCACTCCTGGAGCACATGAGCCTTCATACAGGTAATGTCAATAGCATTTTAGCTGTGCTAAGGGTGTAAATTAATTCGCGAATAATTGTTTGTTTAGATCAGTTCCTAGATCCATTAAGCCCAACATTGTTTCCAATTGCAGAATGCCTGAGGCCTCTGGGCCCTTACAAAGTAGTACATGAAGGTTTTGGCTAATCCTGATATCCAGCTTAAGTTGTACTCAGAATGGGCCCTCTGAAATCTGTTGAATTCAGTGGGTCTGTTCTATGTATGACTAACATAATGGGTATCATTCCTAATGCTTTGTCCTCAGCATCTGGTATACTGCCTCTGCACACAGAAGTGCAATTTAGCTGGTATAGACTTTATCCTCCATGAACTGGTTGAATCCTTTTAAAAAGTTTTCTAGGCTGTTCTCCATCACCACATGTTGTGGAGTAACTTTCCTGTTAATTACACATACAAGGCTCTCTGAATTCCCCCAGGAATAAGCCCCATTGAATACAAGGGGACCTGCCTCTGAATAAACATGCACAGGATTGTTTTTGCTTGGTGTTCAGTTGTATGTTTGAGTAAGACCCAGACTAAACAGAATATAAGCTATGCAGTGATATCTGTTGTGATTTCTTTGAAATATCTTCTAAACTCCTCTGTTTTTCTTTCAGGTCAGAAGGCTTTTACTTGTGATCAGTGTGGAAAATACTTCAGCCAAAAGAGACAACTTAAGAGTCATTACAGAGTTCACACAGGTATAACAAATTTAAGAGGCATGGTGGATTTTGTTGGAAATTTTTTAGCACATTGTCTTTCTACGTTTTTCAAATCAGACTCTTTTTAATAACTGTATCAAGCTATCAGAGGGTATTTATATAATAGTTCTATGGCAAGGAGGAATGTGAGTCTTTTGAATGCTTAGCTTGAATATTCCCATCTTTGAGGCTATTCCAGAGTTGAGGATACCACCTCAAGGTGACTTTGTGTACAAGCATGGACAGGAGTGTGAGCCACACTTCCTCTAGACACACTTCTAGGACAACATAACTTTTCTTGTGAAGAGTGCAACTACTGCTCCCATGCATTTCCCAATGGGGTAGATGTATGATTACAACTTTGCACATCCCCTCTCCATCCCAAAGCACAGTAAAAGTAGCATGAATTTCCTTGTGCTTTATGCTTCTACATTCTTCATGATGTTCTAACTATGCACATTGGGTTACAGTGCCTATATGTGTGTAGCACCTCTGGTCTTGGGCTCCAGAGGGAAGCTAGGAATGGCAAACATGATCCTTTTGGTCCACAGAAGCCTATGTGAACTTTAATGTTCTGCTGTCTCTATAATACTCTGCTGTCAGTAGTATTTAAAACAACTAATGTTGTGATGGAAACAATATTTAACCAACTCAAATCTCTCTGAATACCAGAAAATAATGTTCTTTCTATAACTGCCTTGTGTTGCTTCTCTTAACTGTGGCATTGGTTTGATTCAGAATATGTCAGATTTGTATGTTTGTGTGCTACCTTGACAGTGCTGTTGGACCAAAAGGCAGGACAGACATTTTAATAAATAATAGTAATAGACTCAGAAAAGATAACGGATACCTATTTTTCTTTTTGTAATAAGGCCATTCTTTGCCAGAATGTAACCTGTGTCATCGCAAATTCATGGATGCAGCTCAGTTAAAGAAACATTTAAGAACACATACAGGTAATGCCCCTCCATATTTCTTTCAGAGAAGAGACAGCTGTCCTTTGGGTTTGGCCTCTGGGCATAGCAGTGTGCTGGAACACACAAGCCAATAGTTAGTGTCAGGTCAAATAAGAGATTTGCCCTCCTACTGGGAGAGTTTAGCACCAGCTAGGCACAAATTGATATTCACATTGGGAATGTTGATGCACAGCTGAATTGGAAGAGACAGCAATATGCCCCAGAGAATAAATGTGGTTGAAATGGATTTTAATCTGGATTGGTGAATCCTAAACAGCGCCAAATCCATAATGTGCAGGACTTTACTGATACAAAGCAGGCTCCTTGAGTTTCTTTTAGAGAACAGAGGGATGTGGAGGCTATGTGATTGAAAACCATGAGCAAAATGACAAAAAAGAAATATGGATAAGCGCTTGTAGGATTTATTAGTCACTTGTTTGTAAGAAAGTCTCCAAGCTACTTACATTTAAAAACATAAATATATTGTGCCATTTAAAAAAGAAGAAAGGCTATATAAAACATTAACAGTTTTCAATCATTCAAACAACGCCCCCCACCAAAACTAAATAAAGCATTGTTTTTCAACAAAATGAAGTGTTATACTGTGAAACGTTTCTGTAAGCTTCCTTCTCATGTTACCTCAGTGGTATGGGACCTCCCAACAACACTAAAGGACTTAAGCTGTGTGGAAGGAAGCCACAGTGCTGTATTCCTTCCCAGGCTAGCATAGGTTCAACTTCCAGGGGAAGCAATGCTTGCATGAAAAGGAGCTGCATGCACTGTGAATTCCTTCCATATTGTCTAGCAACATTTTAGGAACAGTACAGAAGGAATACTTGATGCAGCTGCTGACATCCAAAGCGACTTTGATGAGGAAGAAGAGCACGATGGATTCTACCTCTCTTCTTTTTTGTGTGTTGATTAGCCATGAGATTTGTTGAATATTACTTAGATGAAAAAGAGTCCCTTCTTTTCCAGTGCTCTTTAAATTCTGACAGGCTTTCCAGTTAATCCCAAATTTATTGCCACAATTATCTCCCTACAGCGAGAATACTCCCTATATGTGGTAGCTGCTATTATATTTGATGCTCTGCAGTCATAGCTCTTGGTATGTTCCATCACAAACAGTGTTCTGGTATAATGATATTTAGAGTGCTGCTGTTGTTTCGTTAGTAAGATATTGCTCAGATGTCAAAGTCCCACACACTGTAACTGAGTGTATTTTTTAAAATCATGCTAGCCTTTAATTAAACAGTGGTATCTTGCTTTTACACTAACCAACAAGTTTTTGTAGGTGAAAAGCCATTTACATGTGAAATTTGTGGCAAGTCCTTCACAGCAAAAAGCTCTCTCCAGACTCACATAAGAATCCACAGGTATGCTATTCCTCCTTTTGTTTTGTGTGGCTGCATGTCAGGAACTAGTTTTTTTTATGGGAAATGCTTTGAGTCTAAATTGTTGCAGACTGGGTGTCCACTGTAACTACAGAAGTTGAATATTTAGCTGAAAATACAAAATGGGATTTTTTGAACAGTTTAAAAGCTGTCCTTGTACCCCAAAGGTATACTAAAATTTGTGTTCTGTGGGCCAGTTACAAATCATGGCCTGCACTGTAGCCTGCCCACCTTGTTACTAGGCTGCTGTCTACATGCCAACTTAGTAAACTAGAAATAAAACCAAACCAAGGCAATGCGGACAGCATAAGTACACGGGTAATCCTGTCTTGCACTGCATCATGAAATTTTGTGAAATGTCTGTATCCTTCAAGCTTTCACGTACTTGATGAAGCTAACCTGTCTTCCCTTGCAGAGGAGAAAAACCTTACACATGCAGCATTTGTGGGAAATCCTTTTCTGATTCCAGTGCCAAGAGGAGACACTGTATCTTACACACTGGCAAAAAGCCCTTTTCTTGCTCAGAGTGCAGCGTGCAGTTTGCGCGCCTAGACAATTTGAAGTCACATTTAAAGATCCACATCAAAGAAAAGCAGCTACAGGAAGCAAGCAGTGCTCCCCACAGCAGCAGCAGCAGCAGCAGCACAGACGAAGTCAGGAACATTCTTCAGTTGCAGCAGTATCAACTCTCCACTTCTGGAGCACAGGAGATCCAGCTGCTGGTCACAGATTCTGTGCACAATATCAATTTTGTGCCCAGCCATAGCGAAGGTATTAGTGTTGTCACTGCAGATGGCACCCAAAATGTGATGACGGACCATGCAGGCAGTCTTACCCTTCTCACTCAGCCACCCCAGCAGCTACAGAACTTGCTCCTTTCCACCCAGCCAGAGCCAGCAGACCAGATTCAGAATATTAACATTGTGAGCAGCCAGATGGAGCCTCCACAGGCTGAGCAAGTGCACGTCATCACGCTCTCTAAAGAAGCCCTGGAGCATCTACATGCCAATCAGAATCCAGCAGAAGTGCTCCAGATCACCACAGGAACATCACATCCAAGCCAGCACCTGCAGGTGGCTCAGGAACCTAGCCAGGAGTTTCGCATCAGCCAAGCTACAGTCCTACCTCCGCAAATGAACAAGGGACAGACTCAAACTGTACATGTCTCTGAATCACCTCAGCAGTCTCTGACTGTAGGCCAGTCATCTGATGATCATCATATTGAGAGGCAAACTTTTTAAAATAAGGGCTGTTTTGCTTCTTTATTTATTTATCAAAAGTGAAATGACGTCAAACCAAGTCATATTTCATCTATCTATTTAAATTTGCATTTTGGTAATACTGATGGTTCACTTTATTGTAAAGCTGAGTATTTTTTATGTTTTCTTAACTTAAATATATATTGATAGGGTGATTTCATACTCAAGACCCATGCGTATTTTGCAATAGTTATTGAGATACTGTTGGTGGGATCCAACCATTTTAGCTGTTTCAGTGGAAAAGAGCTTTTCACTTGCTCCCATTTAAGCTGATGGGATGTAAAAATTAACTTCACCTGGATCATGCACTGTATAATTATGTGCTTGTTTTCAGAGTTCTGCTTTGCTCTTGGATATCTACAGAGGAATTATTTTCTTTTTCCTTCCTTCCTTCCTTCCTTCCTTTAACATGGAAAAGCAGTTGTGCTTATTTATGTGCATTACAATGGCAAGCTGGAAAATACATATTGCCATTTTATATGTGCGAATACATGTGCAATATTGCCAGTTAAACCACAATTTCCAATCCAATTTTAAGATTTGTCTTGATGTATAAGCATATGTGTGTAATTTCAAAAGGATGGAAGAGTAAAGTTGGACTTCTGACCACGTGTGGACAGACCATCCTGAAAAGTGCCACCTACAGGCTTAAAGAAAATTGTTTTTCTTGTTTGGGTTTTACATTAGGCTTTGCCGATTCAATTCATGATTCAACTCTAGTTGTATATAGGCCTAATTCAAATTCAACAGTAAGCCATGGTTTATTAGACCAACAAGTGTTGTGACTGTGTATCCCCCTCTTCCATCCTATTTTCTCTCTTGCATCTTAATGCAATGCTTCTGGGATTTCTTAAATGACAGTTTCTGATTATGAACTCAGACACAGTTGTTTAAGCAGCAGCGAGGGAACGTGAAGACATAACATTCATTCTCAGTCTGCTAAACCACTGTTTTACCGGACCTGAAATAGACCATAGTCTAGTTCTGCTTGTTGTGGAGAGGAATTCATATTCTACTTCAATAATGCACTGTTGGCAGATAGCCACCCTCTGATAAACATTTTGATGTGCATTTGGCCTCTGCTGTTTCATTTCTTGGTCCAGCTTGCACAACAGTTTGCACATCCAACCACCATTCTTCTGGGAGATTGGAAGTAAATCTGATACAATTGACCATAAGGAAGCTTCAACAGCATTGTCTGCACCAGTGGAATAATACTATCAATGTTGGAAGTAGAACCTTCCAGGTTATCTTGGCACCCTTGTGTTACCCATGCTTAACGGTTGGATGTGGTGCTAAGCTGTGTTAACACAGCTCTTGACACAGCCAAAGTTAAGGACAAATATTATGTCATATCATGTTTTCAATCACCCATGTACCTATTCTCTGCAATACGGTGGGCACCAAAAATGTGTCACTTGCAATCAGTGCATCTTTTGACTGTTTTTGTCACGTTACTCACTTTTGCCCAGAGACCATGCGGTGATGCATATGTGGAGCTACACAATCAAATCCTCCTCTTCACTACCGTGGAGGAATGTGTCCAGAACGCCTCTCTGTGAAACACACACACACACACACACACACACACACACACACACGAGAGAGAGCTGTCCTGTCTAGTGAAGTAAATACAAAAGCCTTGGGGAGTGTAGTAAGGACCTTACCACAGATTGCTGGTATTACATAAGAATGTTCCTTATGTAAACATTCAAACATGCTCTTCTTACAAAGGTGATATAATGTGATGATGAGAATAAGCTATTAATAATCTTTGATTCAGTTAGTCACTCTGCCGATAGTATAGTTATAGCCAAATCGTAAACTTTCTGTGCCTTAGCTTTTACAACAGAAAAGCTTTTACAGCAAAAAAAGAGATAAGAATGAACATTCATCATCTCTGCAAAACAACGTAATTACTTTCAAATGCTAGAAATAAGTGCAGGATACCTTAATCACATACTTAAATTTTAAACACAGCTTCATATTTTGCCTCGAGAACACAATACTGTTTTTATTCTAAGTTAAAAATGGTTTCATAATCAAAGATTTAAGATGGCACAAATCTCAAATTGTTTCTTAAAAACTATAACTCTATAATTGGTAACAGTAAAAATACAACATAAATATCAAAGTTTAAATGGACTTTTTAAAAAGATTGTTATTTTAAAAAAATCAAAGGGGGAGAGTTGGAAAAGAAAGACATAATTTCTGGGGGATAAATTTCCAAATTGTAAGTTCTTTCTCTGACTTTATAATTCAGTTGTGACTGATGCAGTTGCAAAAATAAATCACTAGGTGAAGGGGAAATAATGCTGTTTCCTCAGTTAAGGGTTACATTTTCATGCTTATACATATTTATTCTTGTATGTGAAATGGAACTGTTTCTCCTTTAAAATAAAAACAATGCATAAATTCATCCTTCTAGCATTTTTCTCTGTGTAGTTTATCTGCATGCTGCTAACACTTCATCCTAGCCAGGAGCTCATTTGCATCCTGTTTGTGTCAACCTTTTCCCACAGTCAGATTTTCTGATTATGCTCCTGCAATATGAATGAAAAGCACATAAATCATTTGTTCTAGAAACCGTATTTACATTAAAATTAAAGGTAAAGCAATGTTGTTATTTTATAAAATCATCCAATTACAAAAGTAACATTCATTTGACTTGCTTCTGCATATTTCCAATAATGGAAAATAATGTTACGCATCTACAACCTAGATAGTTGCTACAAGAATAAATAAAGTTATGAGTTATCCAGAAAACTGGTTCTAATAACTGTAAAAGCATTAAAATGATTTATTATTATTATTATTTTTGTTTTACCCTGGAATACTTTCATGTGCTTAATGTGTCACATTGTTCCCTGGGAACAGGGATTGATTGCTAAACCACTCTGAGAATTGTAGCTCTGGGAGTGGAACAGGAGTCTCCTAACAACTCTCAGGACCCTTAACTAACTGCAGTTGCCAGGATTTTTAGGAATCATTACTGATTAAAGTGGTATACTATAGATGTATAAATGATGACTGCATGGCAAAAATGTACAACAAGAATGCAACTATCAAAATAAATTGTACATCAATATTTTACTTACTTAAAATGTACTCTCTGTCAATTTTATATTCTTCCAAGCTGCCTACATAGAATAAATGTGCCATTTATATATCTAATCATTTAAGTAGGGCCGTGATTTGAAGTACAGCAGGGCCAAAAAAAAATTAATCGGAGTAGCACTTATCTGCTATTCTAAAATCACTGGCATCTGCAATAGGTTTTTTTAAAGGGTTTATAAATTAATACAAAATATTGCCATAAATAGTTACCCAATAAAAACAAGAGGGATATCTGCAATAAATGTATGAGACTTTGGACCATTTTTATAGATCTCACTTTGCTAGGCATAGCTTAATATGTCACGGCACTGTCACCTGTACAACATGAGAATTATTTAATTGAAATGTTTGGATTCTGCAATCTTACCTCAATCAGCATCACAACTAAATAATAATAATAAAGTTACAATCTCTCACTAACTGCAGTAAAAAAAGAAGGTGGAAAATCTGAACACTATAACATTCCCTAACATCAGACTTATGATCACTCACAAGCTACAAGGTGATTGGTTCAACCTGTCATCTTGTGCTGTAGAAATACTAAAGAAACCAAGGACCAATCACAGGCTAGCAGAACTCAGAGTGGCACAGAATGCTTGCATCTGATTGGAGTCGCTATAGGGACCAGGATTGTTTTTATTCCTTCTCCCGGATGTTTGAGGGGAAGGAGGCAACTGAGGCAGCAAGGAGAAGAGGAGAAAAGACAGAAAACTTTGTGAAGGATGTGGAGAAAGGGTGCTGTGCAGCCTGTGAGGCTGCAAGAGGTGGAGGTTGTAGGGCTTCTCACAGAACCCTCCTTTCACATGGCAAAATGTGCAGCAGAGGTAAGTTGCAGACCTTTTTTCTTCCTACTGGAGCCACTTGCTAACATCATTCTTCCTCTTTTTTTTCATGTGTGGTCTTTATGTAGACTGTATTCCTCAGCTGTTGTATTACGTATAGTTGCAGTTGCTGAATACAAAGCACATCCTTCCAAAGCACAGTTGTGGAATGGGCTCTCCTCACCAAAAAAAAGAAAATGGAAAAAAAGCTTAATTATGAAACTTGCCACTTCCATTTGGCTTATCCGAGTACCCTCTTTTAATATTTTATGACGATACAGGTTTTCCAGAAAATTTTGAATTGGAAATTATACACGAATCAGGGTAATTTGCATAAGGTAATTTGCATCAGAAAATTATCAGTTTGAATGGGAATATATTTATTTTCATTGTATTCAGTAACCAAAGTAAACATTTTGAAACTGACAAACTTGCCTAATACTGTGTTTGCAGTTGGCAGCCATTCAACGTTACTAATGAACAGATGAAATGGATTTTTTTTTCTGCAGAGAAATGAAGCACTGCAAAATTTTCTGTGCCACATCATTGATATTTTATCAACCTTTGCTTGATAAAAATTATCCTTTAACATTTAATCCACAGAACTGAAACTGCAGTCTGTGGTAATTCGCAAGACTTTAAAGCAGAGCTTTTCATGTTGGTGACACACTTTTTAGAAATGCATCATTTCGTGACACAGTAATTCAATTTTACTAGCAAAGCAGAGGTTAAACTAACCCCTTTCCAGCCCCAGGAGGCATGCGGGGAGCATTTTTGTGACACACCTACACACTGCAGCCGACACACTAATGTGTCGCGACACAGTTTGGAAAGCTCTGCTTTCAACGAGCCAAAATGTCCAACTTCCTGATTCAAAAAAAGATGGTCATTTAACTAATACAGTATGGTAGCAAAAATCTTTTGTCCCCACCTTCTAGGTGTTTGCCTTGAATTTCTAAACCACTTTAGATGTTTGTGTTTCTCTCTCTGAGTGTGGCCACATGGAAGAAGGAACATTCCAATCTGCACCTCTTTGAATTCAGTCAGTGGCAGTGCTTCCTAGCTGTGCTTCATTTGAAAATGACATGTTCATGAATATCACTACTGAGAAGCGGCAGGCAGCATTTCTGTGTCAATGACAGGCTGCTTCTTCAATATGTCTGCATCTCCAAGGCACATCTTGTCTTATGTGGCCTTTGACACTTCAATAAACAAATTTGGCTGTCTAAGCACAAGAGAGTTTTATTACACAGAGAATGAAGGGTAAGATTGGAAACAGTGGAGGAGCTCACAGGGGAATGAAAAAGGAAGGATTAAGAATGGACATCTGTTTATAAATATCCATCTTTATACACCTGGTTGAGACGTATGAGAGTGCTCAGACTTGCTAGGAGTATGATGGTTGTATCCAACACTGTTGTTCTAATTGTTCAGTGGATTTCCCCCTGCTCTCCTCCTCCCTGCAGCCTGCCCCCCCCAGCCTCAAAATCTATTCCAAGGGGTCTGGGGACCCTCCAGAGCATATTATGAAGGCATACAGGGAGAGGAGACAAAGGAGAAGCCTTCTCAGGCAAGTGGAACTCTGCATGTGCAGCACTGGCTACAACCCTATGTCCCTGCAGGATCAGTTTGGGACCTTAGGAGTAGTCCAATGGGAAGGCAGAGATGTGATGCAGGGAAACAAGGGGGGAAAGCAAGGCCTAAAACTAGTCACTGCCCAGGCAAAGACACAAAGCAAGCTCTGCTGCATTAGGGCCAATGGACGTCAGGGTATGTGGTTACGCTGGTTCATAGGGAGAAAATTGGGATTGTAAGTCTCACATCGATCCTGTAAAGCAAATGACTGTTATGTTCTCCATATTGCAGGATGTGTGACTGTGAAGAGTGCAATGAACACTCAGTAAGTTCATGACGGAAGAAAGATGTGAACTTGGGACATCCTAACTTTTAGCTCGTTGTATTTGCCACTACCATTCTAGTGTTCAAACTGCTTTCAGGATTAAACAGAGAAGGATTTGACCTTATTATATTTTGCCATGGTTTTTACTCATCACCAGTACAACTCATCCATCCCCATGGAAATACAGTAGTGTGAATGAGATAAACAAGGCAAAAGTACAGTTATGATTGGATTGATGAGGCATCTAATCATAAGCCTGCATTTTTATCAAGCTTATATTTTTTGATCAAGGTTGTATCTTAAAAATGAGTTCAAATTCACAAATGTTTCATGCCAGGCAGGAACTAGGCTGGCTAAGATTTTGGCAGATGTTCATCCTCTTGGCCAGAGAGGCCCTCTGGTTTATTGCGGTCATAAAAGGCTGAGAGCGAGGTCACTGACCTTGCATGTTGCAGAGTGCAATTAAGCTACAATTAAGTTGGTAAATAGTAAGAATTATTGTGCCTCCCGTTAGAGACTTGAGCCACATTTTCCTAAGGGCAAGAGCTAATGGAAATAGGGAAAGAAAGTGTTTTTAAGTTTTTTCTTACTTTGAAAACGTCTTTGCTTATAAAAAAATTATATATGTTATGTATTAAATATATTGGCTTAAATGTAATTATGCAAAGGACTTAAGAAATGTTGGATTCTTATTTCATATAGTTGTAAGAGTTGTAACTATCCTGAAATTAAGTCAGCCATCAGCCCAGCCCCCCTGTCGGGCAGGAAAGCACCATCAGAGCACTCTAGACAGATGGTTGTCAGGTTTTTGTTTAAAGGAACCTCCAATGAAGGAGATCTTTCATTGATGATGCGTACAAAAGATCTTTGATACCTGTTTAAAATAGAATTAGCCACCATCTGTTTTAGCCATCTGCTCTATTTTAGAATTAAGGGGGCAAAGGTGATTTGGTAATTAAGGTGCCTTGTAGAGGTTAATGGCTACTTGTTTGCCAATTATAAATATAGCTTTTATTTCCCATAAAAGGCAATAGGAAATGGTTGTATCTTTTGTGATTGGTTCTAGCAAACAGCCAATAGGAATTTCAACCAGGCTGATTGGACAGAGGCAGCCAAAGGAGGAGCAAGGGGGCTGGGTTAAGGAAATATAAGTGCTGGCCATAATGGCAGGAGGCCAGGCCAGAGCTTGGTAACCATATACCACTGTGCCTCATATTTATTTGTCTGACAAATAAATTATTATTTTAATTTCTCTATTGCTGCGTTGAATATTTCATTCCAGCTAAGCGTTAACCACAAGCAGGGTGCTACATTTTATGGTGCCCCTGTGACTCGGATAAGTGGTCTGCTGGAACGCAGCCCCTTCGCCCTACTGGGCAGGGTACAAGAGAGAGGACCAGATCTGTACTGTCCTTTTTAATATTGTCATTTTCTCTTGAATAACCAGGGCCTGAGGAAAAGTTTTCCAAACAAGATAGCAGAGCCAAAAGTGCTTCCTTTGCTGCAGTTTGCATGGGATGAATATTTACAGGAGAAGAAAAAGGTATTTCTTCTTCTTCTTCTTCTTCTTCTTCTTCCTCTTCCTCTTCCTCTTCCTCTTCCTCTTCCTCTTCCTCTTCCTCTTCCTCTTCTTCTTCTTCTTCTTCTTCTTCCTCTTCTTCTTCTTCGTCTTCTTCGTCTTCTTCTTCTTCTTCTTCTTCCCAAAACAGAGTGGATTGGTCTGATTTTGGTATTACAGCAGACACACTCTCCTGAAACTTTCAGAATGAATGATTTATTTATTCTCCAGGTTCTGCTCATAACATCTTTTCAGGAAATGAGCCTTTAGTCTGCATTATACCAAGCACAGATAGGTGCTTGAGCACACAACAAGCAGGTTCAGTGTCTGGCATCCAGAAACTCATAACACAGGAGAATCTGAAATGCATAACACAGGGGAATCTGGCACCCACAGACTAATAGCAATATGATTGTAGCCTTTCCCACTGATGGACACTAGTCTAGCCCAATAATTGGGAACCTGTGGCCCTTCAGATGTAATTGTGCTACATCTCCCATTGTCTCTGACCATTGGCCATCTGTTCCAAGACATAGACCAGTACTCTGCTTCCTGGAAGTGATGACATCTGACTTTGGGAACTTAGGCATGGTACTGCTGATAGAACTGTTATTCTGTGGGTTTTCTCCATTTGTAAAATCTGCATGTTTAATTTTTCTGTTAAATGCCTGCTGATTCTGAAACAATGCCATTTTCATCACAGGAGTTAAAAGGGGAAACATGGGAATATCCTTCCAATGTGATGTGCTTTATTGATGGCCAGCTTGTTGGAGATGAAAAACAGCTGTTACAGTGGGCCTATGATGTTTGGGATTATGAGGACTTCAAGCCTGTTGCACTTTATGAAGCAATTACACAGGATTTCCTCACTAAATACATGAGAAACAAGCAGGTAGGTTATTGGTTTTCCAAAGGAAATAGCTCTGTGAACAATATTGTACCTTCAAAATGTGTCTTCAGCTAGAGCGTTTCACTGCTGGTCACCATATTTTAGATTGGCTGTGATCCTGTGTGACTCCATTATTTATTTATTTTTGCCTTATAGTCTCAGTTCGAACAATCCTTTGGAGGATTCGAAATGTTCTGTGGACTTGCACATGCATGCACCTCATTAACATTTTTTTTAAAAAATTAATTCACTAACCATAGTTGCTGTCATATCTAAATCAGGTGGACTTTGCTAAGTACTATTTTCCAAATCATAGTTTGCTAACTCACTTCAAGTCATGGTTTGGAGGTTAGTACTAACCATAATTTGCCTAATTCAGACATCACAGCAAACTGGTAAGAAGAAATCGGGAAATAGAAGGGGGAATTGGCATAGAAAATGGAGAGTGCCAGTCTGCCACACATTCCTCATCCTCCAAATCATGGTTTGGTGTGTTGTAATGTGATATCTGAACCAGGTCATATGGTATATGACTTTGCTTGCTTACAATACAGTCAACTCTCAACTTATGCAGGGGTTATGTTCCGGGGATAGTGCATGAAGCCAAAACAGCATGTAGTCAAAACATACTCTCCCTGCATCTCCGAACACTCTTTCCTGGGCACCCTATGTTACCACTTTGATGTCCCTGGAAGAAAGATAGAGTATATAAAATGATTGATTCGTGGGTCATAACTGGCTACGGCAAGAAAATGCTGTGTCCTTCAACATGAGGGCTCTTTGCTAACAAAATTCTCATTTCAATTTTTGGAAGAAAACAACATGGTGTTGGAGCTTGTGGAGAAGGCCCACAAGGCCCCCTCCTATGGATGGCAGACTAGCTCCTTGAGAGCCAGTTTGCTCATGGATGAAACTTCTCCCCGTCTCCTCACACAAGTTGCACAGCCACAGGGGAGTTTGGGGTATGTTCTATGTATTGGAGCTGTATCTTCCTGGCAGCAGACGACAGAACCATGAGACAGGTGTAAAATACTCAAGCAAGAGTTTTATTTACAACCTTACAAACACAAAGCATGTGGGTATTCTCTTTTGCAGGCAAATTCAAACTGCAACTTCTCTTCCTTTTGTATTCATCACCCTAATCAGCCTAGGAAACCACACCCAGAGCTCACAGAAACAGTTCTTAAAGTTACAATCATCTTTTTCTGTTTCTTTGCAGAATGACTCCTAACAGTATGCTTCCTTAGTTTAAGCCCAAAAGGACTTGCCACTGGCCTAAGAAAAAAATGTGCACCCTAAAACACATAGAAACTTCTGCATTGACCCGGAGTTCTTTGGCAGCTTAGCTGATGACAGGATTTCTCAGAAGTAGGAAATTGGAAAATGGCAGCTTGAGAGATGCAGAACACATTGGGAGGCTTCTTGCTTATGGGATTCAACCTTTTACTTTCTGAAGCATGACTAATGTTCAAAAGAGAATCTTTATCCAATTAGTCACTGTGTTCTATTTTGACAACTGGTTTTGCCTTTTTTTCTTTATCTTTTTTGGCAGCATGTGTTTGTGTACTTTGAAATATCTATTCAGGCAGAGCCTAAAGGAAAATTGCTATTTGAGGTAAGTGGCTGAAGAAAAATCAGACCTTGGCATTGGATCTAGTGCATAGTATTTTAAAAAGACTCAACATTCAACTCCAAGGAACTGCAACTCATTCAAATGAAGCATATATGCATGTGTTAATGTAGTTAATGTAAAGTTAATGTAAAAAGTTAATGTAAAAATGTTACAGGCACAATTCTGTATTCTGGATCCAATGCCCAAGGGGCTGTAGGGTTCAATGGAAGCTCTGTTATACCAGCGGATTGTGGAATAAATGGCCACCATTGAAGTACACTGAGAGCTGGACCATAAAGAAGGCTGATCGCCAAAGAATTGATGCTTTTGAATTCTGGTGCTGGAGGAAACTCTTGAGAGTCCCATGGACTGCAAGAAGATCAAACCTATCCATTCTTAAGAAAATCAGCCCTGAGTGCTCACTGGAAGGACAGATCCTGAAGCTGAGACTCCAATACTCTGGCTACCTCATGAGAAGAGAAGACTCCCTGGAAAAGACCCTGATGTTGGGAAAGATGGAGGGCACAAGGAGAAGGGGACAACAGAGGACGAGATGGTTGGACAGTGTTCTCGAAGCTACAAACATGAGTCTGACCAAACTGTGGGAGGCAGTGGAAGACAGGAGTGCCTGGCGTGCTCTGGTCCATGGGGTCACGAAGAGTCGGACACAACTAAACGACTAAACAACAACAACAAAGTGGAACATTTAGCCACTGGAGCTCTGCTGCCAGAAAATATTGGTCAGCAGAACAGTCACATCCGGGCAGAGTCATGGGTGCCTCAGTGGAGCACAGTTGTGCCATTTCCTGGATATTATTATACTCCACTGCTATCGTACAACATAGCACCAGCCCCATACCTAGTGTAAGAAACTTCTCTCCCATTAGAGTTTAGGATTGCATCTCAAATGTATTAATTCTTTCTGAATGTCCAATGTGTTTTTGTGTTATTCCGATCAATGATTGCTAAAAGAGTGAGTCAAGAAAATGTGGAGGTGTAATGCATAGCAGGGGCAGGGGCAAGTAGCATCCTAGCAGGCGTTCATATTCCCATTGCAAACTATAGGTACAGATATAATTGAGGAGAAGGAGATGGCTGTACAGTTAATGCTTTCTGTTGCTGAGCATGAACCAAAATGAGCTGGATGGGTGGGATAGCTGCTCAAAATGGTTATAATAAGCACAGCCTTATGATGCTGCGCTGCTGAACGTTTGTATTCATTTTAAGCCTGGAATGGTTAGTAGATAATCAACAGAATAATCAATTAAAAATATTTTGATATACTGAAAATATCCCTTCATTAGTTGAAAATATATTTTATCTTTCCTCCCCCCCTCCTTATTTTTATACAATAGCAACTTGACAAGTACCATCTTATAAGAGGCATTCCCTCTTTGGAAAATTGTCCAAAGTTGTGGGGGAGGTCTCTATTGACATGACAAAGGGCCTTCTCTGGGACCGAGCTTGTAGAAACTTAACACATGCTTTCTATCTCCACTGTGCAGCTCTATTCTGATATCTGCCCTAGGACATGTAAAAACTTCCAGTATTTGTGTTCAGGGGAGAAAAAGAAGTCTATGTCTGGGCTTCCACTCACTTACCGTGATTCTATCTTTCACCGACTTGTAAAAAATGGATGGATACAAGGAGGAGGTGGGTATTGAAACCTGTTTATACAATAAAGACACAATGCAACTTTCCTGTCTTACTTGACATGTATAATTGCATTTGCACTCATCAGAGTGCTTTGAGATGATACAAGTATTGATGCCAATCTTCCCAATCCCGTGGCTCTCCAGGTGTCATTGGGACTACATCCTCCTTCATCCTTAACTATTGGCCATGGGGACTGGGGTGATGGGAGATGTCACAGCACCTGGAGGGTAACAAGTTGAGGAAGACTGATTTATGCATTCTCATTACAAGATAAAAAGCCTTTCTCTCCCTGCCCCCCTTAGCCCTCTCTCTCAAAGGCTTGCAAACAAATCACTCTGGCAATTTGTTGCAAGTATGAGCAGGGATCCATAAATGGAGGGCTCCTACCAGTGTGGGCTTCCCCATTCACTTGGACTGAGCCAGTTGCTTTGTAAACCCACTCCTTTGTATGCACAGTTTGGTCCTTCCACTGAAGATAATGGAGCCAGTGTGCATGAGAGGATTTGGGTAAGTGTGAAGAACAACGGCCAGGCATTGATTACTGCTGCTATTTCTCAGCCAAAAACCCAACTATTTGACAATATTTTAAGAGAAATTAGGGGATTAAGTGGGAAGAGAAGATCATCATATTGAGGGTGTTGTGCAGATTTCATTGTATGGGAGCCTTTGGGACAGATAGAACCAAACCTAAAAATAGTGTCAATTCAACACAAACTTGCATGAGTGTAGAGATCTCTGCTGAAAGCAGTCATTAATCATACTGTTTGCCACTCCTATCAGATAGTGTCATGAAATTATATTTAATAAGGTGACATTTGGAAGTTTCACGCTTTTTCTAATACAGAAAAGGTAATTTCATAACCTTAGTTTTTCTCAATTTATATACAGACATAAGGGGAGGAAGAGGGACTGGAGGCGAGTCAATTTATGGACCTTTTTTTGAAGGTAGGAGCATGTTCTTCAAATGTCCTGGTGACAACAACTAGGAGGCATAATCTATGCTGAATATATTGTCTGAATACAAAATGTACAAGCGTAATAGACAATGGGATTCAATTAAGCACAAAATGCATGTTTTTCAAATATCTGCTGGAAATTAGTTAAATTGACTGAGTGATTTTCTGCATGAGGTTTAAAGTGGCTTTTGCTTCCATCAGATGTGTAGTGCAGATGTAAAAACTACATTAACAAGAATGTCAGCTTGCATTACAAGTGCTCACTTTCTCTTCCTCACAATGATCAGATGTTTGCGTGCAGAAGATACTCAAAGGCAGCTTAAGGCTCATGTGTAAAAAGGCCTGTTGTATCTTGATTGCTGGCAATTTATCATTTTGGCAACCATATGCCTGAAAAATCCAAACTAGAATGAGTGTGAGGAAATGAATAGCTGCAAATTTAAGTGAACTTGTAGATATGCTGCTGAACAGAGTGAAACTTATTCCTGGAGAAAGTGTTTAGCAAAAGACTGAATAATATTTTTTTTATGGTCAATGCAGAAATGCTGTTAAAAGTGGCACATTCTTTCTCTGAGGGCATGTTGTGATTTTTCTTGCCCCACTCTACAACACTGGTTGCCACTGAGTGTGGAATCAGATAAACTTGCAACATAATAGAATAAGGCTTGGTACGTATTACGGGGATGCGGGAAGAAACCTAACCTGGATATTGGTTGGGACAGGTTATGCACACTATGCAGCTCTAACTTTTACACCTAAAAAGTTCATAACTATTTCAGGTTGTTCAGTTGATAGCTTAGTGTGCACTGGGGCAAATGGGTAAGGAAGATGTAAGATGTGAATGAGTAGAAAGAACACTGCCACCATTTATAAACTGTTTCCTAGATGAAAGTTTTGCAGTTCTCCATGACAAGAGAGGTGTTCTGGGAATGGCCAACAAAGGACGCCACAGCAATGCATCTCAGTTCTACATCACACTACAGCCAGCACCCTACTTGAATGAGAAATATGTGGCTTTTGGGTATGTTTAAGAGCTCTGCAGTATATCTCAAGAGCAATGTTGGAGTTAAAATATGGAGGAGGCAGTACTGCTTAATTGGCTAGATGCAGTATCTATATTGGTACAGCATGACAGCAGTGACTAGACTTGAAAATAATTGGAATAGCTTCCTAGTACTTACCTAGCTTTCCCCCTCTACTTTAGACAGCTGATCGAGGGCTCAGAAGTTCTCCGGGAACTGGAAGCAGTGGAAACATTCAACGAGAGGCCAGTTGTAGAATGTAAAATTGTTAACTGTGGAGTATTTCAGCCATAGCCATGGATGTTAGATATATTTTGTTTTACTGTAATGCATGACAGTGTTGTTTTCTAAACATAGGATTTACTTCTGTTAATTTTTTTGAGGGGTTTAAATATAAAAGCATTTTTTCCACTTTGAAAAAAGAAAAGAAAAACGTGTGTCCTTTTCCATGCCAAATAGTTTCATTGCCAAAACAGCCTTATACTTGAGACTACAGGATCTTGGGAACCTAATGTAATGTATTAATGTGACCACTATGCAGAGAGCTCTCTTAAGTGCACCCAGGGAGCTACATGTGTGCATCAAGACTCCAGTCTTGTTTTCTTTAAGCAGCAGCCTCCCAGTTCTGGACCATACACTGCTTGTGAAACTCTTCTCAAAAGCTAAGAGCTACGATTCCTAGTACCCTCAACAAACTACAGTTCCCAGGATTCACTGGGGTAAGCCATGCACTTTAAATGTATTTTTTTTGGGGGGGGGGGAGTAACAATTTATTGGCTAATCAGAAGGCCAGCAAATTCTGTTTAGCTTTTCCACCTTAAATTTATATGTTTCATTTCCCCTTACAATTCAGTGTTCGGGGCTGAACGTTTGACCATCCTTGTCAGAACAACTTAAAACAAAACAAAAAATACTTTTGTAACCAAAACCAACACAAAACTGGTGAAACAGTTCCATTCCGTTATAGGCTGCATGCCTAGTGAGCAACATAATCCTGCAAATTTTGAATGCAGCTTGGATCCTGCCAGAGTGTGATTGTAGCTCAGGCGGTCTGTTGCCATTCTTAATGTTTGTTTCTTATTCCCCACCCCACCCCCTTTTTTTGCCTTATTTAAATTAAACGCTTCGGAAAAACACAGGACAATAGTAATTATTCAACTGAAATAGTAAAACTGGGTGAATTGTGACATCTGACCTGTGATATGGCTAATGAATGAGGGAGCCACTATGTATAAAGGTGAACATAGATTAAAGAAAGAATCTGCAGTAGTTAGTCCTATGATCTGTTATAGCTGACAAAAGAAACTGCTCACCATATGTTTGCTGAAGGCAACTGCCTGATTTATAGCTCAGTTAAGAGTACGGGTTTTATGCATTCTGTGGCAAAACACTTGATCAGGTTGGTCTCGTGATATCATTTGATAAAACAGAGGTCAAGATAACAGAGAGACTGAGAAACCATACTAAATGAGTGAGATATAAGGGAGTGTAGAATACTGAAAGAATAAATTGAGATTCTTAAAACAGTGATTTCTACAGACTGCGCTGCCCAGAAAAATTATGCCAGCACACAGCAGCTTAGGCTCACCATATCTGAAGGGCATTTCATATCCGGGGGGGGGGGGGTAGCACTATCACTGCTCAGTAACGTATTTAACTCATGGTGGGTGGATAGCTATCAAGATATGAGATATGACACTGAGTCAGACCATTGGTCTATTTTCCTAGGTATTGTCTACCTGGGAGGCAGGCTTTTTTTCTCAGCTCAGCAAGCACTGAGGACAAGCCAGGGACCATACCGGGAAACTTTATGGAAAATGTGTTCTCTCCCACTGACATTTTCCCAGTCAAAATTCACCTCCCAAGCTGTTTTCTCTCTGTGTCTTTTCCCTCATAAGGAAGCAAGCAACTGGGCCAGGAAAAATAGCTCAGTGGGAACGGAGCAGGCCTGCCTAATGGCCCTGCTGGTTTTGTACTCATGACTGCAGGTTCCTGTGACTGCTTTTCTTTTAAAATAAAATGCCAGGACAAAATTGCATACTACTCTGCATCCTGCACAGTTTGGCTAAATTTATAATGGATGCTTTAGTTGAGATTGCTGCATTGCAGGGGGTTGGACTAGATGACCCTCTGGGCCCCTTACAATTCTACAATTCTAATATACTAATGCATGACTTTTCCACTGGTTGACTGCATTATATAGACAAACATACTTCGCTTGAAATTTGGAAGTCTTCTTCACCCAGCTTCTTATACTGAGGGGATCTAGCTAGTGTTTACTGTTATGTGTCTGAGCTTCAGATTCCCACACCACCCCTCTTCTCCTCTGGCACTGCAGTGAGGAGGCTGGAAGCTTTTGTTTCTGAAAGTAATTAACTACACTACAGTTTAATCTTAGTAACTTCAATTGATCATTTATTCTATCATGATCTCTATTTGGGATGATCTTAAACCCGCACTTATAACAATTATGTATACCCCATCCTGTTTCTTTAAGGCACAAGAAAGTTTAAATACAGTCAGAACATGGTAAGAAAGAGACATCAATTGCACTCTGTTTCTCATTTGTATTTCACTGACATAATTTTGGGAGCCAGAGTGTCTTAGCTGGCTCATCTACAGACTTTGAAAGAGGTTGAAAAGGCACTTTATTTTTTTACTCCAGTTGACATTTTAAGAGAGTTTTTGATGCTAAAGCTGTGTAGCTATCAGAAAGATTCATAAAATATTCTCCTAGGAAGTGACAGTGTGTCCTTTTATTCAGTAAATGGACATCCCTAAGAAAAATGGTTAAACAGTAATTGGTACTGTCTTTCTTCAGTCAGCTGAAATGAAACAGATGCATACTTAATAAGAGGCTCACTGCATATATTTTTCTGGTGCAAGCTATAATGTTCTTGGCCATTCTCCTCTTGCTTTGGCTGTGCATCCTGTGTTTGTAATGGGGATCCATTTAACAAAGAATGACAAGAATCTCTCTCATTTTCCAGTGTTTTATCACAACAGTTCTGTGGGTGAAGGCTGCATTAAATGCAGCCTTGAAGGAACAGGAGGTACAAGCGCAGCATGCTGCTTGTCACTTCACATCTCCATGTTGTCTGACAATTTTATTTATCTGGACATTTAGAACCTTCCTTTCTGTGAGAAAATCAAGTAGGTTCATTGCACAAGACCTAATAAGTTATTTCACAATCTGAATTTTCCAGTATGTGACTGAATCCCACCTGAAAATAGTGAGTATAGAAGCACCCCAAATTTCATACTTGCACCTTGCAAAAGATTAGTAGTAGTGAGCTGTGCACAATATGTTTACTTCTCTGCTATTACTGATACTCTCATTGAGGAATGTCAGTATTCCTGGAACACTATTTGCAAGCTGCTCCATAGGTCAATTTCCACCTAAAAAGAATAATCAGCCAGGAAAGTGGTGCTGTAACTGGAATTGACATTCTTTCTATCATCTTACAATTTTAAGTGCATACACCGCCTTTCCGTACACCGTTGTCCCTGGCCTTGTACACCCTCAGGTCACATTAATACAGTGGTACCTCGGGTTAAGTACTTAATTCATTCTGGAGGTCCGTACTTAACCTGAAACTGTTCTTAACCTGAAGCACCACTTTAGCTAATGGGGCCTCCTGCTGCTGCCGCACCACCCGAGCACGATTTCTGTTCTCAACCTGAAGCAAAGTTCTTAACCTGAAGCACTATTTCTGGGTTAGCGGAGTATGTAACCTGAAGCATATGTAACCTGAGGTACCACTGTATCTGGATTGAAGTTTTGCTTCAGTCACACAGAGTTCACTTAAGATGTTTTGCTGCCCTAAGCAGATGAACTGCATGGTCCCATTGGTGTGACCAGGGCTTCCTGGTAATGTCGCACAAGAACCTGGCCATCATGTGTGGCTGCCAGGAGCAGCCCAAGCCTTGTGCCTTGATATCCTCTGCATATAAGCATTGCAGTACTGTATTACAAAGCGTGCACCTACATGCAACACTGGAACATCAGAGAAACTGCTTGGTTTCTTAGTCTGCCCAGTCAGCTCTCCTGTTAAAGACTGACTTCAAGTCCTCTGGCAGTCATTATCCCTCACCCTTGGTTATTAGTCTGTTTTTAACGAGATATTTTACATTGTTGTGACGCGCCCTGGGACCTTGCAGCGAAGGGCAAGTAACCTAATACAAAAATAATTTTAGGCTCAGGACTTAATGCACTGTATTCAACGTCTCTGCTTTTAGGTGATATTGTGCAGCTCGCCTGCATTTGGTGGGCAGCGGGGCTTCCGCTCATTCTACTGAGTGGAGTTTAGGCCCTGCCATCACTACTGCCCGTCTGGTTTTTGCGGCTTGCTAAATGCAAGGTCAAGAACTACCAGTTAATAATTTCACATTGAAATTTAATCGCTTTTCTCCTATCACAAAGCTATTTTAAGTGATCCCAACTCCAAAGATCAATATTGATCTTTTAACGACACCCACGTCTACAACCCATGATCTAATTTTCGCACGAATTGAGACATCAAGTGACAAGCGAGCGGACGCCGAAGCAGCCACGCCCGCTCCGTCGGGATCTTTCCACGCCATTCGAGGTTTCGGTCACGTGACGAGGAAGCGGCTCTTTCCCTCGAGGGCCGTTCCATTGCAGCAGGCGGGGGGGGGTGTGTGCGCTGCTTGAAGGGGTTTACGCGTCGACGAGACCATCTCTTATTACGCAGGGAGCTGAGAGAGAGAGAAAGAGAGACAGAGCGCGCGCGCGCTGGCGCTTGCCTCAATCCACGCGTCAAACGGCTCGCGCGGGCCGCCCAACGGCCGCGTCACATGACTGCAGACTTCGGCCGGCCGGGAAGCGGAGCGGGTTGCGCGAGCTGAGGGCTGAGCCGCTTTTCCCGTCGTTGTTTCTTCTTCCTTTCCTCGTGGGGCTTCCCCTCGCATACCTCGCCGAGAGACGCCATGAGCTGCTTCAGCCGCCTTCGCTGGGCTGCCCTAGGCTGGGCGCTGCTTCTGCTGGTGGTCGCCTCTTGCCTCACGTCCGCGTTGGCCGCGGCCGAAGAGGAGGAAGGTGAGGAGACGGAGCGGGCGGGCGGGCGGGCGGGCGGCGCAGGGCTTCGGGAGCGAAAAGGCTCCTTGCGTCGCTGCGAAGCCTTGAAAGCGAAGCGGGGGGAACACAGGGGGCCCGAAAGCTGCCAGATAGCCGCCCTGGCCTTGACGGAGCGGCGCTAGACGGGGCTCGTAGTGCAGCCCCTCCTCGAAGAAAGCAGCCCCCAGGGCGGAGGGAATGAAGAGAGGGGGGAGGTGGTCTTGTTACGGGTTGCCAAGGGGCGGAGGCGAGGCGGGGGGGGGGCAGAGCGCACCTCCGGCACCGACCCCCCTTTACTCTTTTGAAGGCATGCAGACGACCCCCCCCCGCCAACGTGGAATTCCCCTCCCCCTCTCGCTCCCCACGTGGCAAACAGTTGATTTCGGTCCGAAAACGGCCGAGGGGTTGAAATGGTTAAACATGGCCCCGCCGCGGCTGCATTCAGTTCAAGCATCGCGGTTTTTCCGCGTCAGGGGCGACTCTAGCCCTAGTTTATTGGGGCAGGGGCGGCTTCTGCGTCCCCTTCTCCTCCCTCAGAGAGAGGCATCGGCAGGCAGGAAGAATGCGGGGAGGCAGGATTCGCGGCGTTGAGAAGCTCGGGTCGTGGGAAAGGGTCCGCCCACCGCCAGACCTGAGGCTCAGGAGAGTTGCCTTCTCGTCGCTTGTAAGAGAAACGAAACCGTGGGGTGTGGTGGTGGGGATGAAGGCGGCGGAGGGCCACTGGCAGCTGCCCTGCTCGCTCTGGTTTCGGATTGTGTTTCGAGCCGAGACAATGCAGCAACGTTGCCCTCTCTCTTCGTATATTTATCCTGTAGTGACGCACGATCTGTATATCAGTTATGAGTTAACCAAGGGATGAAGTGCAAGGATTTATTGTTCAAAAGCCCTAATTCTTTACAGCGTAGGAGCTATTTTGAGAGAGGTTGCAAGCGTCTAATCGGCAATCTGACCTCTATTTTCAGGGAGATAACACAAGTATTTATTTGTTTTCCTCCTTGCCTTTATATCATCATGGTTGTTACGATGGCACCATCAACTTTCATGGCACTGGGCAGTATATAAGAGGTTTTGTCTAAATTAACAGGATGAAAGCTATAAACAGAAAAAAGTACTTTGGTTCTCTTATTTTAAAGCTGTGTTCATTTGTTTGTCTTTGCAACTGCACAACTGATGGAGGCAAGTAAGTTGGGAGAAGGCCTTGAGGGAAAAGATTTCCACCCTCCAAAGATTCCCCTGCTGATGTGTTTTAACAGCTGCTTTTGCTATTAATGTCTGTAGAAGCTGCTATTAGGATGAGTCTAGATTTCTTTTAATCCATTGCATTAAAGGTTTTCAACCTAATATACCATAAAATTCCAAACTAAAGAGAAAAATGAAAGAATGTATCAAACAGAAAGAAACTAAATACAAAATTAAAGTAAGATAATCTTCATAAAACACAAAATTATAATCTATGTAGCCCTTGGTCACCATTTTATCTTAACCTTCACACATTCTCCCACCTCCCACCCTGAGAAAAGCCATTCTGACCTGCCTCATAGAGGCCCTATCCTCTCTGTCAGCTCCCTGTACAGGATGAGTCTAGATTTTTTCTCCCCAAAAATAAATTACCTCACTGGAGTTTTCTGAATTGTTGACATTCATTTCTGCTCACTTATTCACACATTACATAGCATGCAAGCCCATCTTTTAAAACCTATTGAAAACGGTTTGACTAGAATGGACCTGAAGGACATAGAGCTGAGTTGGCTGATGCTAGATATCTTGTGCATACTTCTAACAGATAAACCCACATTATTATCTATTAAATTTGTATACTGCCCTTCATCAGAAGGTCATGGGGGGTTCACAACATAAAAATACAAAATGAGAACACAAAATACATAATAAAAACAAACCAATAACTCCCTCCCACAAACACATTTCAAATTCTGTAGAATGTTTATCAGTTGAAAGTGGTTGGTGGTGGTGCTAGTATCATTCAGCCTGTTTTGATTTAACTAAATGAGAAAATAAAGTGGAAATGGAGGAATGAAATAATTTATTTACTAATATCGACTTAGAACTTTTAATTTGGGCATTCAAAGAAGTTATTCCTTCGAATTTCATCTTAAACTACCAATTGCTTATTTTGAGTTAGATAACATTTTAGGATACTTCATCTTTGGCGTGTTAGCTTGCAGGTTAACTCTGGAGGCCCTTCTTTGAGGAATATTTCACACATCATTGTTCTTCTGTATAATTAATGCACATAATTAACTCGTTTATAAATATGTATTTAATGCAGTATGCTACTAAAGTACAGCTTTTCAAAGGTGTGGCTTCTGATATTATAGTGTATTTTGCACTGTTTATGCTCTCCTCATAAAACTAGAGTGGAAAACTTCAAATAGTTGATTATATGCAGGACTCTACGAGCTCCTTCCTTGCCCACTAGCAATAGTTTTCAGAAGAGGGGAAAGGTCATACTTTAATTCTCAAAGCAGATATCTCATTGCAGTAGTTTACATATTGCTTGGCACTGGTGGGGCTTCAATTGGAGTATGAAATTAAAACTAGAATTGTTTCCAAAACATGGCACACAAACTCATTTCATTTTTTTTTTATAATAATATCAAATTTTTGTATAACCAATAAAAAACATACATAATAACATAATATTTTCCATTATCCACATTCATTCTCAACTTTGGACTTCCTCACATCTCTTGTTCCTGCTTTCTAAACATAAATTTTACCAGCAAATTATTAACTTAGTTTAATTCGTATAATATAATTTTCCAATATTTAATGTCTCAAATTTTGGGATTTAACATACTCTTATTGAAGCTTAATCATAAAATATTACTTATCCAAAATTTATCTTTTCATCTTCCAATTAAATTTAAATTTATATTCTTTATAACTAGTTTGTTGGAGCCGTGTTTTTGCTAATCTTACATCTTTCTTAACATTCATGCAATTTACAATATTTTTGTAGATAATCCTTAAATTTCTTCCAGTCCTCCTCCACCAGTTCTTCTCCCAGGTCTCAGATTCTGCCAGTCATCTCCGCCAGTTCCATATCAGTTGCATCTGCCATTCTTCCAGTGTGGGTAATTCTTGAGTTTTCCAGCTTTTAGCGATGAGTATCCTTGCTGCTGTTGTAGCGTACATAAAAAAGGTTCGATCCTTCTTTTGCACACTCTGACCAACAATGCCCAAGAGAAAGGCCTCTGGTTTCTTAAGGAAGGTATACTTAAATACCTTTTTCAGTTCATTATAAATCATTTCCCAGAAAACCTTCACTCTAGGGCAAGTCCACCAGAGGTGAAAGAATGTTCCTTCAGCTTCTTTACACTTCCAACATTTGTTATCAGACACATGGTATATCTTTGCAAGCTTGACTGGAGTCATGTACCACCTGTATATCATTTTCATAATGTTCTCTTTCAAGGCATTACATGCCGTAAATCTCAAACCTGTGGTCCATAACTTTTCCCAGTCAGCAAACATGATGTTATACCCTATATCCTGTGCCCATTTTATCATGGCTGATTTGATCGTTTCATCCTGTGTATTCCATTTTAACAGCAAGTTATACATTCTTGAAAGTATCTTAGAGCTGGGTTCTAACAATTCTGTTTCTAACTTTGATTTTTCCACCTGGAATCCTATCTTTTTATCCAACTTAAAAACTTCTTTAATCTGAGCATAATGTAGCCAGTCTTGCACTTTATCTTTTATTTTCTCCATACTCTGCAACCTCCAGTTATCTCCATCTTTTTCTATTATTTCCCAATATTTCGGCCATTTGGCCTCCATATTAAGTTTTTTCAGGGCCTTAGCCTCCATTGGTGATAACCACCTTGGGGTCTTGTTTTCCAATAAGTCTTTATATTTCAACCAGACATTAAATATTGCTTTTCTGACAACATGGTTCTTAAAATTCTTATGTATTTTAGCCTTGTCATACCACAGATATGCATGCCACCCAAATGCATTGTTGAATCCTTCCAAATCTAAAACATCAGTGTTCTCAAGAAGTAGCCAGTCTTTCAACCAGCAGAAAGCTGCTGATTCATAATACAACTTTAGGTCTGGCAGGGCAAATCCCCCTCTTTCTTGAGCATCAGTTAATATCTTAAACTTAATTCTGGGCTTTTTGCCCTGCCAGACAAATCTTGAAATATCTCTCTGCCACCTCCCAAAACACTCCATTTTGTCCACAATCTGCAAAGTTTGAAACAAAAATAACATTTTTGGCAATACATTCATCTTAATAGCAGCAATGCGTCCTGTCAAGGAAAATTTCAGTCTTGACCAAACATCTAGATCCCTTTTAATTTCAATATATGTGCTTAATGGAATTAAAGCAAAGCTGGCCAAGCCTATTGCTAGGAAATAGGAGGGAAGATTTGTAAGACATAGCTACCAGGGCGGTCAGCATTGACCAGGGCTCCTTCCTGTGCCTAAACACAGTGACTGAAACCTATTTGTAGCTATGTGCAAAGGCCTGAAGGCAGTTTGTGTTATTATTTCATTTATGAATTGCTTTCCATAAAAATCTCAAAAGAGGAAAGCAATTTCAGGTCTGGTACAAATACAGAGTGTAGGATTTTAGGCACCGATAAGCTAAAATAATTGGTCTAATACAGCATTCATAACAATCTTTGGAATTTAGGACTTACCATCACTGTCATTGTGAAAGGTCTATAATATAGCATCTCAGAACTGCTCCTTTTGACAAAGGACACTTGCAAGCAAGAGGTAGTGAGGCCAGAAGTAGCCTCCATTTAGGGGGGCCACTAGGGGGCGCATCGGAAGATGGCTGACAATAACATCTCTCCGACCCACACGAGGTAATTTGGAGGCTATGATGGGAGTAATTAGCCTCCCAACCCGCCCCCCAGGATGGTGGGGGGGACTGCCCTTGCCTGCTGTGCCCTATACCACCCCCGAATTTGTGGGGATGGGGGCACTAGGCACAAAGCCCTCCTGTGGGATTCCGGCACTCCTGGATGCCGTCCCTGATCCGCGCCACTAGCTGCAAGAACTTCAAAAGAAACAATTTGGATGAAGGAATGCACATATCTCAAGGAAGGAGGGGGAGTAAAGACTGCTAACAGAAGAGATCTCTGATAAAACAAGACAAGAATAAAACATGAGAAGATACGCCAAGATACGGTATGGCAAATGACTGATGGGGGAGGGGGAAAAACTTTCCTTTCTTTCCTTATGTGATTAAACAAGAATCCCCTCCCCTCACGAGTCAGAATTGTCGTTTTAAGGACTTAAAGGCTTTAAGGCTGTGTGGAGATAAACTTTCGAACCAAAGCATGTTTTAAGAAGAGTGTGGAATGTATAAGAACTTTGGAATGACGCAGTTAAAAATGCCGTCGCCATATTGGGAAGTTCTGTCGGAGGACTTAAGTCTGAGAGGAGAAATAGAGAAATAGAGCTGTTTTTATATTGTGGGTGAAACTTCTCAGTGGGACTTAAGAATGACAGTTCTGTAATTAATGATGGAAAGAGCGCTGTTATCTATGAAGGTGATGATATATGGAAACCATCTTGATTTGAGGATTGGAAGAACGGAAAGTTCACACAGGATTATTATTGGTGTTTATCGGCTTAAGGAGACTATCAGAAGAGATCATAAAGAAAAAAGAGAAAATATATGAACAAGATGTGATGTGGAAACAGCAAGATAAGACTGGATAGAATTATGAACTCTGTTTGGACTGATTTGGATTGATTTGGACATTAACGCAGTAGCAAGAAGATGATCAGAATCCCCCTTCGGATCTTGAAATATGGGTTCCCCCAACAAAATTTAAAATTCGGCTTTGTAATTTGGAATCTATGTGATGTGATTTAATTTGATTTGATTGGCTGGTTAATAAAAATTATTTTTTTTAAAAAAAAAAAGAAGTAGCCTCCATTTATTGGTGCTGTTGCAGACCACCACCACCAACACATAGGAGCCAAAAAGCTAGCCTTCTGGTTTCCTATAAAGTTAGGTCATCCTCAAATAATTATTCAATAAACGATCATTTTCTATGGCATACAGCTCTAATTGTGAATCACGTTGCCCTACAGATGTTGCCAGTGTACACCTCCTATCAATCTGACCATTTGCCATGCAAGCTGGGGCTGATGGGAGATAATGTCTGGAGGGTCCCACCCACCCTGACTTACTGCTACGTTCAAAATCAGACTCATGGTTTGTCTCCCTTAGACAAACCATAAGCAGTAAGCCTAGAACAAACATTAGTTACAGTTTGTATTAATGATGGACATTACAGACTTGGTAAGCTAAAATACAGTAAATTAAACAAACAAAAAATGTAGGAAGCATATTGCTAAAAACATTAAGACAAGTAACAAACATTTGTTTACACAAATGAGAAGGAGCCATGGAGGTAATTGGGCTGTTCAGCAATGAAGAAATGGTAAAGGAAGACAGGAAGTTTACATAAAAACTGAATTAATATTTTGTGTTGTCCACACTGCAAAACTAACTCAACTAGAAGTAACCAGAAATGAATGTCTAGGGTCCTTTCTCCTTGGTTACAGGTGTTAATTTTTCATTTAAAAATAAAAAAACAATTACTTTATTTAGCACACTTCTGTACCTCAGGGGTGCCATAGAATGTTCATAATTTGTAGTGACCTTTTGAAATTGTGATCTATCAACTGTTTAAAAATGCATTCTTCCTTTTTAGCTGGCTGTGGAAAACATACCAACTGTAGTTCCTGCATTAGCAGTACTGACAAGTCTGAAATAAACTGCACCTGGATTTTCTGCAATGGTAAATGGAATTATTTTGAATTGTAATACCTAAGAGTAGTTAAGTATGTTTGCTTTTTTTGGCTTAATAGTGGTTGGCACTTACTGAGGTGTGAAACCTGGACTTATCATTTTTGACCCAAACAGCATGCTAATAAGCCCACCCTCTGTTGACGCTACCACACTCAGAGGCTGTCTTCAGTTGAGGAAAAAGATGCATATCTGTGTAGTTGTCCTTTGGGCTGTAAGCTGGGGTTCAGGCTTTTTATTTGGGGAAGGGAGATTTTCTGATGGAGCGACACTATCACTATGGGAAGTGGGGCAGAGTACACAGTGGAGTAAAAAACTGCAACTAGAGAAAGCCATGGGTGTTGAAAAAATGAGGTGGGGAAAAGTAGGAGGGTTTGAAATATCAGGCTGAAATATCAGGGAGTTGAGGAGGCACAGGGCTGCTGGGTCTTGAAACTTGAACCTGGCAGCTGCTGTTTGTTTAAAGTTGCAAGGTTTTGTCAATTGGGGCTTTTACTACTGCTGCCCTACAGCACCTTATAACCCTAAGGCATGGGTCGGCAAACTAGGGGCCGGATCCAGCCCAATTGCCTACTGGATCTGGCTCACGGATGGTCTGGGAATCGGCGTGGGGATTCTTATTGTTTGGGCTGCACCATTCCCCCCCAACACACACATCACGGCGGCACCTCCTCCCTCCCTCCTCCTGGTCTTCTCCTGCCTAGAGGAGGGGGGCTGGGCTTTGTTGAGCCGCTGTTGGCTGAGCCCCATTTTAAGCAGCCCCTCTCCGGAGCCAGCCCTTTCGCACCACTCATTGTCTCTCTGCTGCTGCCAGCTTCTGCCACTTGCAGGGCACAGGTAAGCAGCCACAAGGGCTCATCCGGTGCTGTGGAGAGGGGAGGGGAGAATCGGGGGGGATTTCCCCTCAAAAAAATATAGTCCAGCCCCCCACAAGGTCTGAGGGACAGTGGACCAGCTCCCTGCGAAAAAAGTTTGCTGACCCCTGCCCTAAGGGGTCAATGAGGACCAAGAAGCAGGAGCATGATAAATTTCTTTTGAATTTTACATACTGACCAGCTCATTTTTCAGCTTCTGGTTTTTCTTTGGTGTGGGTATACTCTGCTTGGTGAAATACAGTCAAATCTCGGTTCCCAAACGGCTCTGTTTGCGAATGTTTTGGCTCCCAAATGCTGAAAACCCGGAAGTAAATACTCTGGTTTTCAAACAATTTTCGGAAACTGAACATCCAACGATGCTTCCACTTGAGTGCAGGAAGCTATTGCAACCAATCAGAAGCTTTGCCTCTGTTGTCGAACGTTTCAGAAGCTGAACAGGCTTCCGGAACAAATTACGTTCGACAACTGAGGTTTGACTAGTAGGTCCACCTCTCGCCGGCCTGTGAAAATCTAAGGTCTTGAAACATTTGGTTACTTATAGGCCCTGTTATATATATGTATGGGGTTGTGTGTAAGTAAACAGGGTTTTCCCCAAGTTTTCCAAGTAGCAGCGCACTAACTTTACACCGTAGCTCATGAAAATAAGTTCCACTGTGTATACAGATTTTACCTACATGTGTATTTTTAGTGAAACCAATGCCCTTATGTATAGAATTTTTGACCAGGCGCAGAATTGTATTGTGGAGCTTTTCAGAGATTAAGGGACAAACATAATCTTTGTGACGCTTCTTAATTTTCCAGAGTTCTGGAACTCTCAGTATATTGGTTAGTTAACTGCTCTGTGCTAAAATTACACCTCTGCTAAATGTTAATGTAACGAGCACCACAAGTGAAGCTAATTTAGCAGCTGTATAGCTTTTCTAGGACAATGAAGATAAATGTTTCTAATGGAAACTTGTAGCCAAAGTATTGCATTGAATGTTTCACTCTTGGAAAACTAAACCGAGAATTCTTCCTCAATCTTCTTTTTCTGTAAGATTCTTTGTCCTACTGTACAAATGCAACGGAAAGTGATAACTGTACGTCTACTTCTAGAAATGGAACTTGTTCAGGTAAATATTTACTACTACACTTGTGATGTAAAACCAATTCGTTGTTTAGGATCCATGCAGTTGGGAATGTTAAAGTCTCCAAAGCTGGGGTTGTCAGTGCAGCACTTGCAGGCGCACATACATCCAATGAAACCTTCATTGACTTCCACAGCATCCCCATTTCCTCTTCTATTGGGTATATTACCCCTTCTCCACCATAATTAGATTTCAAAATTTGGTCTTAATAGAAAGCTTTTCTCAAGCCTCATTATTGTGGGAATATATGTGGATGATCATCCTGGAGAATGTTGCTGGGGAGGGAAATTAAAGCCTTCCCTCTCTAGCTGCACATTCCAGGAAGATCCGTTTCCCCACTCCTAAATTAGGTGGGGCGGGGATGGAAGCTAAAACACCTTTTTCAAGCTGTATTGCTGGTAGAACATACGTGTGTGGGACTCACTGCTCCATAAATGTTGATGATCCCTGACCCAAGGCCACAGGAGAGGTTATTATTGCTGCTGCACAGATCTGCCACACCTGGGACAATGGAAGAAGTTAGGTAAAAGGCCCAGTGGAAGAGCAGGGTAGGAGGTGTAGAGGTTTTTAAACATGGGTTTCTTGGATGTAATCTGGCAAATTACCTTTTATTTAATTATTCCCCCACCAGTATTGAATAATTAGCACTTGAACGGATAGCAGAAGCTATTTTCTGTCCCTACGGTAAAACAGTTGGGGAAGTGTAATTTCACTTAGGTTGTATGGGAATATCTTCAGACAGGAGTAACTATTGCATGCCACCATCAATATTGAGCAGTTCTTGTCTATTGCAAGAACTGGACAGCTGTCAAAACAGTGAGTGCTGTAGTAGTTCACCCTTTCTCTTTCATTCCACTACAAGTAGATTCTCATGGATAGCATGGCTATCTACTGCTTCAGGTAGTGGTGAGTGTGCAATAGCGAATTGATGTCATGTGTCTATACAAATAGGAGGAGTTTGGAAACATAGGATCCTGCCTTTCATTGAGTCATACCATTGATCTATCTAGCTCAGGATTGTTCACTGACTGGCTGTGACTCTTAGGGTTTCAGAAAGGATTCTTTTACAGCTTTAACTGAAGGTGCTAGGGATTCAAAAGGGACCTTTTGCATGCAAAGCATGTGCTATTACTGTACCACAGGTGAGGACCTTTTAACTGAGCCACGATGAAAGTGAATAATTGCATCACTTTAGGTATAGGCTTGGTGCTTTCTTTGTTTTTTAGGATGGGATATTAATTTGCTAGTGAAACATCTATTTTTTAATATTTGCCCCACCATAGTAGGATGCCACGTGTAGGTAGAGCCGCTGTTTTTAAGACCAGTGGGCACACTTTAAATATTGAGAGAATTCTTTGGTTGACAAGGCACAGTCATTGTTTCTTCCCAGTGTCCCGCTTCATGTTTACCAGGGGAAGTCAGTGATGTTCTGCTGGTCCTGATCATGGAGATACAGTAGTTTAAGACACAAAACCCTTTCCCCACTTGATGCTATTCATAAACCAAAGCTTAGGTTGTAGTAAGGCCCATTATACACAAAGAGACTTAATTGTGAAGTAGACATGTATATTATTGTACTGTTAGTGTGAATTCTTAATGAGTGCCTGGCCATCAGAAGATACGCCTTAAAACCCCTTTGCAGTTTTTTCACATTTTGCATTTGCAACATGGGAAGGTAATTGTTTAACATCCACCTGCATAAATAAAAAAATTGTCCAGTAGCACCTTAGAGACCAACCAAGTTTGTTCTTGGTATAAGCTTTCGTGTGCATGCAAACTTGGTTGGTCTCTAAGGTGCTACTGGACAATATAGAAAGGTAGACAGACAGACTGTGTCAGACCAACACTGCTACCTACCTGAATCCACCTGCATGTGATTGTGCAGTAGTATGTGCAGAAAATAATTTATGGGTGGGTACCTAATCTCAGAAGAATTCACCACAGTAAAATGTAAGCTGAAGGGCGAAAGTCAACATTTGGGGCCAGTTACAATTGTAATTGTATGATCTGTTCTCCATCACAGCCTCAGATGTATCTTGGGAGCAGAGGTGGCTATTGATAATATTAGTACCTCTTATAGCATAATCCACATCTCCTTGGAATTAAGAGCTATTGAATTCAATGGAGCTTATTCACATGTAAATGAGGTTAAGATTGTAGCCTCAGTGTTTAAATATTCTGTTTTCTGCTTCATACTTTTGTGTTTTTTTTAGCTCCTCCTAAGCCTACCACAGTTGCACCTACCACAGCCAACACTTCTACCCCAGGTAACAAACTTTTGTGCATTAATAAGTAAACAAGTATAAAGGTTTCACCTGTAATAAGGTTTCCAGGATTACTCTGTGAAAATCAGAAATGAGAGCTCATGTTTTTATCCAGTTTCTTGAAATGGCTTAATCACTATAAAGGACAGGCAAGTAGTAGTAGTAGTAGTAGTAGTAGTAGTAGTAGTAGTAGTAGAAGATTATTTATACTCTGCCCATCTCTTTCCCCAGCCACTCTGGGCATCTTCCAACACAATATTAAAATACAGTAATGCATCAAACATTAAATGCGTCCTTAAACAGGGCTGCCTTTAGTTGTCGTCTAAAAGTCTGGTAGTTGTTGTTCTCTTTGACATCTGGTGGGAGGGTGGGTGCCACTACCGAGAAGACCCTCTGCCTGGTTCCCTGTAACTTGGCTTCTCACAGTGAGGGAACCGCCCAAAGGCCTCGGCGCTGGACCTCAGTGTCTGGGTAGAATGATGGGGGTGGAGATGCTCCTTCAGATACCAGTACTATGAGTTGCAGGCCAGAATACTGATAATTTCCTGTCCTTTACTGAATTGTCTTTGATCACTAAGGTAGATGATACAATTTATTGATGGGAGAAAAACCTGTCTTGAGAATTCATGTTAGTGAAGAGCATGTAGTAGAATTAGCCAAGAAAAAATTTGAATGCACAGGGGAGTGACTACATGTACACTTCCTCTACATGCATACTTCCATGTTTCTTTTATTCTCATCTGGAATGTCAAGAATCAACATTATTGTATATATGGCAGGCAGTTCCTGGGATCTGTGCTTAAATGATTTCTACTTGTCTGGTTTTGTTAATTGTCCACTTTGTTGGGGACTTAGCTTCTTACATAACCTCAGAAATGTTTTCCCTAATGTGTTTAATTTTTGATTCTTGAATTATATTGTATAGATTTTAGATACGGTAATCTCATAATTTGGAAAAAAAATTGCCTTCAAAATGGAGGAAATGACTTTTTAAAACTACTACCAATTTTTCTATCCATGCATAAATATTTTTCATTTATAATTATTACTGTGAAATGCATCTATCAGTGCATTTGTTCTGCAATCATTTGCTCAACTTGTAAGATTAAAATAGTTATTTAAAGCTGGTTCCAAGATGTGGTATTTTCTTTGAAACAGGTCCTACACATAATGCAACTGCACCAGCCAAACCTACTTCTGCCAGACCTACTGCTTCTAATAGTACAATAGTTACACCTGCTGCTAGCAACACAACTTCTACACCAGGTAATATTTGATTTATAGCAAGATTAAAATCAGTCATGTCACAGAGACATTAGCATCTCTCTCGCATGCACATACATATAGCTCTCAATCATGTGCACTCTTGTTTAAAAATAATAATCCAAAATATTATTATTTTTGGTGGGGGGATCCAAGTGGTAGGAATCCAAGACATTAGGGCCACCAACCTGGTGCTCGGTGGTGATCCATGCATTAAAGAGTAGCTTTCTAAATTTGCACAGCCTATCACTAGTAACTCTACTTCTTTCATTTGACAGGCTCAGCTTCTCCCCAACCAACTTCCAAACCATCTCCACACAAATCCACCTTTGATGCTGCCAGTTTCATTGGTGGTATTGTCCTAGTGCTGGGACTGCAAGCAGTAATATTCTTTCTCTACAAATTTTGCAAGTCCAAAGAACAAAACTATCATACCCTCTAGAATACGTTGCTTTTAAGTGGACTTTACAAGGTCAACATTTGTGGTTAGCTGCACCAAAATATCTTTATTCCTTATAGAAGACAGCAATTCAAAATACTCTTATTCTTCAAGACTTTTTTTAAAAAAGAAAATGTTTCTGCAACATGCTTGGAAGAAGGTTGTATGAATCATGTTTTGCTCTGCAAGAATACTTGCAATATTGTGCATGAATCCTCATTGGCTGTCTGAAATTTCTTTAGTGGCTGCTGCTGTGAAACCGTTTCTTTTATCTGACATGCCAAATGTAGACTTTAATTGTAACTGTATTCATTGGCAGCAGTGTTCTTGATAGATAACTTTATGATTGCAATTGATAAGTTAGCCTTAAATGCAGTGCCCCCTACATTATTATTATAATTATAATTATTATTACTATTAAAATGTGAATTTCTGGTGACTTGGCATAAAACACTATGTGTGTGAAAACTGGCTTTTTATAGTGTACTGCTAGGAGATTGGGGCAAATTTCTAGAACTACGTTTTTTTCCTTAAGGATTATGGAAGCCCATATTTTTCTATACTTGGTGTCAGAAGGATAATTGTTTTCTAATGTAAGCATAAGCAGCCATAGGAAGAATGATAGTCAAAGAATGCTAGTTCCTTGGTGCATAAGGAAGAAAGACCAGTGCCTTAATGAGTAGGCTGCAAACTGAAACGTTTGTGCCATTTTATTTATTTGAGGTACAGTGAATGTCATTCCACTTGCAGCAATTTCATTCTAGTAGACGCATGAACTTGGGCATTATTTATATATACTTGTCTTTATATAAGTTTTTGTGAAGACAGATGTGGAAAGAAAACAGTGTAAGCAATCTCCATATACTGTTCCTAAAGCCATGTGTCTCTAGCCTTCAAAACACTTGCCTTGGAAAGTTCTATTGAGATGCTTTACATTTCAGAGCAGTAGTTTCAGTAGACACCTTTTGTGATTGCAATTCGTGGATATTACAAACCTACCATAATTCTGTATGGATTTGAGAGAATATTTGCTCTTATATCAATGCAGTTTCCTACCTTAGTTTCATAAAACACAGATAGTCATGGTGGAAGTAGGCAGCCCAAGCACTTGGAGCTATGTAAGTTTTTGATAATTGTCAAAATAGACTGCTAATCCTTGTTTTGCAGGTTATATGGCAAGCATAGGTTAAATGCTAGAAATGCAAGGTTAAGTGATGCTTTTGGATTAGCTCTATTGCTTGCTTGATTTTAAGCTGCTGATAAGTCTGGGTTTATGGCTTATTGCAAAATTTTACTGCATTTTAATTGCTCAACTTCTCTAACCCTTGTAGCTAATAGTATTCACTTCAATAATGTTGCATAGAAAGTCTATTCATAATAATACTTAGCAAACAGTACTGTAACTTTCAGGCAACTGCACTCCTAAAAGACAATCAGCTCAGGTGTATGAAATGGTAAATTGATCAGCCAATTTTCAGCAAGCAACACATCTGTAGTAGGTGGTATTTAATGGCCTTAAGCTATATAGTCCATTGTTTAACATAATTCCCCATCTCTTTTAGCTTCATAAATTTAGATAAAAGATCTGAATATATTCTAAACTTTAAGCATAAATAAATGCACTTCTAAACAGTGACAGTTTAAAAAAAGCCTCTTTGCACTCTAAAGCTGTAATAAGCTTATGCCTAGTGGTGAGACTTAGAAATTATTTCTAGTTAGTGTTGCTTCCTTACTGGCTCTTGAATGGCTACGTATTGTAAACTTGTAGCAGAAGATTTCAAGACTAACAGTGCAACTTGCAGTTCCAGAATTGAAATTTGAGCCAATTTTATTACTGAGCCAAGAGTAAGTGCTGTTTAAAACACCACTAAACAGTCATGTATTCTGTGCTGATGTTAACATTATGAATCTTTCAAGTGCCTTAAATTTTATTACTGTCAGCTACATGTCTGTTGAAGGAATGTGGGGAGAGGAATTTTAGTCACTAGTCTTGCCCCATTGCCAGCAATTGTTCTTTTCCAATGACTTTAGGAAATTCAGGTCTCACTGCTACTCTTCAGGAAGTCTGCATTTTCTACTTGGTTGGGGTATAGATGTGTACCAGGTCTTTAAGACATTTCTAATATCTTCATGCAGTGGCATATTTGATTTTCTAGACCCAAGCTTTATCACTAACTTACCAAACCTTGGCTAAGACTGTGAGGGTGAGCCCTCTTACCTTCTATAGCTAGATCAGTGACAGTTGTTATTTTTCTGGTAGTGACATTAACCTGACTACGTACAAATTAGGTAAACTAATAGATTTTCACAGCTTCTGTCTGCTTTTTGGAGTATATGCATAGGGTTTTGGTTTTTTTTAACCACCCCTGTCTGTGAAATAGATTTTTAAGGCAGTGAATTGTGACTTCCAAGCTCTTAATACAGATTTTCCCTAAAATTTAACACCTGCAAGTATGTTGCATCTAGAATGGAATGTTATAGACATTACTGTACTGCATATGTGTGTTGTCTTCATTGGAAGAAAATGCAAACTACTTAATCACAAAACCAAAATAAATCATTTATTAAACTGTTTCTGTTCGTCTGTTCATCTTTTTCTCCTCCCAAAAAAATCCAGCTTGTTCTGGGCCATAAAAAGCAACGTGTGTTGTACTGTACATGGCCTCTCCATTTGCCAAAGTAAATTTCAAGTGGTGTGGATTGTTGGGTGATCCAGCAGATCTCTCATTTAAAGCTCTTTGTCAAAGACAAAAATAAAATGGGAAGTATACAGATGTAGCTTTATAAAATTATTTCATAGTAAGACAAAACACAAATCAGCTACATAATTGCTTTGCAGAATTTGGTCAAAGTCATGCAAATGCACCATGGTCAGCCAGATAAGCTTGTTGCCATAAACACATAATATTGTGACAGTGCATTCCTTATATATTTGTTTGAATAAAGGCTTTCAGTTGCCTGTGCTGAATCTGCTGCTAGCTTCATCCAGTTAATAACCTCACGTCGTCAGATTTTTGGCAGTAGAGAATCTGGTGGAAAGTGGCTTATTAAAAGTTATGGATAACTATAAGCAAACATCCCATTTTTGAGCATGACCAGAGTTCTCAAGCAAGACTGCTTTGTACTTTATCATGGAATCAAACCAGCAAGTAACTCTTCAAAGAAGCAGTAGAAGCTTATTTTTCAGATGTCTTCTGTCCACAAAACTGCACAGGTGACATAGAAGAGTTTTCTGTAAGAGCTGGCAAGAGAACATCTATCACGCTATTTCTCCACCCACAAGGTACCTTTAAATATAAATAAAAACTGTTGTAATTCTCATCTGTTTCACCTTGAATAGTCAAAATTTCATTCATTGGGGGGGGGGGGTAGATGGCTTCTCTTAACTGCTGTGGGCCAAAAGTTTATTGCACAGGAGGAATTCCCTGAGAAGCATGACTGAAGAGTTAATCTAATATCACTATTTTATAAAGCAAGTCCTCAGTATAGCTTGCTTAACATGTCTACAACCCAATCGTCACTGTCTTGCATTAGAGATTCATACTAACATTGCTCCCCAAATACTTCACTACTCACCGTTTTGGGCCTCTGAATCTTTTCTGGTTTTATATTGCTGCTACCCACAGAGTCAGCAACCAAAAGCTGATGCCTGAAGTCCTTGGTTAACGTGAATGTTGAAATGCCTGTATTCTGGCTCCATGAAGCAGAGCCTGGAACATAATTTTAAATAATGTAATTTAAGTGCTGCCTTTGTGAAACTGTTCTAGAACATGCTTTTGTGTGCAAACACTGCTGACACTGTATTCCTTGGTAATACATGCTGTTGACACTGTTGTTTTGTAAAGGAGAGATTTCCATTTTTCTACAATGTTCTCACAGTCAATGGTTAACAGTTAAAATGTGAATGATCTTTGATGCGATCCCAATAAATGGTCTGATAACAATCACGGTTTATCTAGTAGTAGTGTATATTAGCAACAGGCTTCTGTGTATCAATTTTTAAAGAAACCGTTTTCAAATTAGGACATGGTATACTATCTTAGGGCAATGGGAGCTCATTTCTTTTGTGAAAAGCTGCTACATGGAAGCTTGATGAGCCTCAGGATCAGAGCAATGGGAAATGGAACGTTTTCTCTCCACCACTGTGCACACCACCCCAAAGACTCTGAAGCTGCTATTTGCATTTCAAGGATTTCTTCCATTTGTCCCGAATGGTTCTTTCCCTTTAAATGCAAAGACTTCTGAGAAACAATTCATGTTGCAGGACTTCCACAGTGGAAGAGGGCATCAAACTCTCCCTCACCACCCTGCATAGGCCCAGAGACTCATGGCTGCTATTTCGAAACCGGAAAAGTACACATCTTACATCTTTAAATTTATGTCTAGGTTGACACTGAAAAGGACTAGCTTAAGGAAATGTGGACTTAAGGTGAGTTGAGAGAGAGGCTTTCTAAGAAATAATGTTGGGGGGGAGGTATTTTTGTTTGCATTATTATATTGTGAACTGCCCTGGGAACTTTGGATGAAATTTACAGAAAGAAGTAGAGGAAAGCATCGTAAAACAGCTGATGCTAGTAGTATGATTCCTTTTTACCTGAAAGTGAGCAATTTATACTGCTGGCACTGTGTGAAGTATTAGCAGACTTTCTTCTTACAGCTGTGAAAGCCAAGGACATGAGTTAAATAATCTGTGAGAAGAATCCATACAAAGCACAAAGTTTTAAAAGTTAACGACGTCTGTTAGAGTATTTTTATAATGTCTGTTGCTTTCCTTTACCCAAAATGAAACATGTACAAGTTCATTTAAACTGCCCTTTGCTAGCTCCACTTGGCAACCCTCTTCCCTTTACACCTTGCCTATCCTCTCACAGCTTGATCCAAGCCCCATCACCTTTTAAATAGGGTGGGGAGACACTTCAGAGAGCAGTTTTCTGAAGCACTTCCCTCCATTAAACAGTTGGCTTTGGCTACCTACTTTATGTTTTTATGTATATAGTATGGCATCTCAAGACAAGCACCAACACCACTATGAGGTGAAAGCTAAGGCAATACAGCCAGTTTTCCTGCCTTTTCTATGCCCATGGTGGCCCATCACTGAGACCACACACCCCCACACTTCCAAACAATACAGTCATGCTGAAGCATCATTTGGGTGTCAGACCACATTCTCTGTGGTCTCTGAAACAGTGGCAACACTCCACAATTTTATTATATAGTAAGATAAGACACCTTTGAAACAATTAAAGGTAGAAGACATGGCCAATACACTATGTCTCAGTTGTGTGCCTGTTCAAAAAGTATTCATTTAATGCTATTGCTTAAGGTTTAGAGGTGGAGAGCAGTAATCTGATCAGCTTTCAAATTCAGTTTAGCATCTTTTAAATAGATTAACAAATTGGATCTACTTGGAGCTTTGGCTCAGTTATCAAACACAATGTAATATGACAGCTGGGGTGGTTAAGTGAATAGTCAAACTGGCTGAGGAATTTATCCCATCCTTATGTGCTCATACCACCATCCACATTTATTGCAATCTTGCAATAATATACTGACAGGACAACAAGTAGCTGCTTCATTGCTACAAACCTGCCAAAGAACTTGGTACTGCTGCCTCCCATACAGGCTTGACACTAACACTAAGCAGCTTAGCTTAATGAGAAACTCCTAGCTCAAAGCGGCTGTTAGCTGAAGTGTGAGACAGGATCTAGGACCTCTGCCCTCATTGGGTTGTATCCAGACTTGCACAAGTGAAAGTGCACTCCCTAACTTACTGAGGGGAGGGGGAATGAGCTCTGCATGCAGAAGATCCCCCCGTTAGGTATTTCTTTAAAAGAAGCAGCCAGGTAATATGAAGGACCCTCTGCCTAAGATTGTGGAGAGCTGCTGTAAAACAAAATAGACAATACTGGGCTTTACGGAGCTTCATAGGTCACCCAGGTGTGCATGCACCCTGAAAAATCTCCCTGCACAAGCTGCCTCAGCCTGAATTTGGGCTGTTTCCAACTCCCACTGCACTTCCCAGGCCTTTCCTGCCCCCCAGGAGAGGCTTTATAGGAGTTACAAGGCCACACTGGGCGCATGTATTTCTTCTCATGCAAATCTGGCAACAGCTTAGTGTAGGCACCTGCTTCCCCCGCCACAGCCTGGGATGATAACAGAGTCTGTACTCAGAAGTCTCTGTCTGTGCTGATCTATTCCTGGTATATGAGAGAGGGCATGGTGACCTAACTAAGTCCAAGGTCTGCATCTTTGGTTCACATTTAATAACCTATTAACCAGCACATTTACTGTTAACTGTTTAACAACCAAAGTATAATACATTTTCAAAATACAGCAGGACATGAAATAAACAATCTATGGAACACCAGTATTCTTGCAACCAGCTATCATTCAACCTACATTCATCCATACCTGCAGAGGAATTTCTCTGGGATGTTGCAACTTCTGAGTCATACAGCTGATGCTGCAGCTCTTTTATCCTCTGGAAAGCATCCAGTTTTAAACTGCGTTCCTGGGACAGCTGACTTCTTACCTAAAAAGATACTAAATTTTTCTAAGTGAACATTACAGTTCCAAATCTATCTTTGTTGTCCATTTATGAAAATGAAATACGGTACATTGGAAGTTGCAAACTTTGAGTGAACTTGCATGATTATATCAGATGCTGCTTGGTTAAGCAATATTTATGAAACTTTGGGTATTAATTGTGGGATGAGCGCTGATCATGCATACAGGTTTTTCACCCAGTCTGCACAGCATCATTGGTGTCTAGTTGCCTGTCTGCATTTTTCCACCATTAAACCTTGATTTACCCTTTTGGGATGGGGGTGGGATGGTTTGGTGTGGATAAGTATAAAAATCGCCCACTGTCAATGACCTGTTTGCGATATTAAGCCCCCATCTTGGAACATATAACCACAGGCACATGAGCTACTGAAAGTATGTATTTATAAACTTACCTGTTGGATTTCTTTTTTAACCTTTTCCCCCTGAAGCTGCCTTATCTTGGATGATCTTTCAGTTTCTTCTGTTAGACACTGCAATCTCAGTTCTCTCTCTTCAAGGCTTTCCAGCATTTTTTCCAAGTTTGCTGTCTTAATTAGATCTAGTTGCTGCTTTCTGTGAACTTCTTGGTTCATCCTGTGTTCTACTTCCTGTAGCATGTGTCCCTTTGCATAAAATACCAATAAGATTTGTAAAACACAGGAGGAGAACACATGGGTGATATCCAGAGTAGACCCATTGATTTCAGTAGGTCTATTCAAGTATGACTTACTAGGATGTCATTCTTGGCATTTAGAAGGCAGGTGAAGACCATTTTATTTCAAATAATATTTATTGGCAGTGAAGTTGTTCTTATTCTGCAGGATTTCTGGTTTAAAACTGTCCAATGGAGGAAAGATATAAACCAGAAATTCTGCAGAATAAGAACTACAGTGTGTGTTATGATGACATTATTTAATCTGTGTTGTAAATTGCTTTGGAAGATTCACTATTGAGCAGTTTGGATGTTGTAATAAGCTAAGCCAATACAACAAAATTTTAATGCCTGGGCAAATACAGACACATTAACACTTGCACCAATCTGACTTCTTTTGGAAGGGTCAAAGTGAGGGTTTCGCCATCAAAAAACCCTCTCTCCTTCACTGTTAGATATTAATTACTATAAAACTTGTGTTAACTGTATTGAGGGGTGGAAGTATGCGGAGACACTTTGCATCTTCACATTTCAGATCCTTGTATTTTCATTTTCAGTTGAATAATGATCTTGAACAGTTTTGCTGAGAAGAGGCAAAATGTAATATATTCATTCTGTCTTTGCTGTCAGCAGTAATGATTCAAGAAACAACACATTTGGCAAGTATTCTGATTTTCAGTATGTAAGATGGTTCCCCAACTTCACAAGAAGCTACAAGGAGCTGCTATGCAAATCCTCTCTAAGCCACTGCTATTCACTTATAGGGTTTTAATTTCTAAATTACATCCATCTCTGGAATCTTAAATTGGTGTGGGCAGACACATCACATAGTGCACATTTCACCTCCTGCATAAGTAATATTACAAAGGTTCAGTGCCACCCCCACTCTCTGCCAAGCAGTGGCAAGATTCCAGGGGTTCCAGGCGCTCACCCAGGCTCATGTTTCCATTGGGGGTCAGACTCAGTGAAGGCAGTAGCATTTTAAGATATATGGTTTATTTTACACCTATATACACCTAAAGTCTTCCATGGAGGGAGTGCAGAACATTACACCCCAAGACTATCTCTCATTGCCCCTCTCATAGCTTCAGCACTGAAGTCAATGCAAGTGAGAGAAAGTAATTTGATTTGCTGTATAGACAGTATTACAGCAGAGTTTGGTTACATACCTGTTTGTCTAGCTGTTGCTTCAGCCTTTTATTCTCAGTCTGAGACTCTGCCAAAGCTTTCCTTGCAGCCCGCAGCTGCTGCTGAAATATAATCGCTTCTTGTTCTGCCATCAGCTTGGATTTCAGATGCTCTTTTTTGTTTTGAATGGCCTCCTGTAAATGCAAAGGGTTCAGGATGTGAAGCAGAGAATCAAGCAACAAACCCTACCCCCAAAACAAACAAACAAACAAACACCCTACACTGGGTTACTTAGGAAGAAGTGAGCTTGTGCCCTTTAACATGTAGAAAAAGAAACCCTACTTCTTTTAATTTCATGGTGTTTTTGCAATACAGTAGAATTTGTTTGAGCATTTGCAATCTTTCTGATGGGTATTGTAAAATAACCACATACAGTGCCAGGTTAGCGTACGTAATCCCCACCACATTCTTTGTGGGAAAGGGTTGATGCATACAGTCATTTGTAGGTGGCAAGAGGTATTTCACAGACATGCATTGAAGTGGCATCTTACAACTACAGCACTTGTCAAGCTTCTGATTTTGCATTATGTGGCTACAATCAGGCTCAACACCAGATGGCATGGTTATTTTTGGAAACTTTTGCAGTGGTATGATAAATCAAGATCTGTGAAGTGAGACAATCATGTGAGCGCATCACGCATCAAAGGAGAAGAATGAAAGCCAGAGCTGCTGATCTCATAACTATTTTATTACAGTTAAACTGGCAGAGAAAAGCAGACGGACTTTCTGAGTTCTTGTTCACACATTCATCATACCTCCATACACAACTGACAAACATATGTGGAACCCAAACACAGCCATTGTTTCAAATTTGCATTTCTCTGAATTTTCCAACCAAACTAATGTGTTCAAAAATGGGTATATTGGGTGTATATGAAATGCATTCGTGAAAACAAAGTACAAAAATGTGTTCCATTAGAAATAATGATTTGCAGAAGTGTGTATGTTAGGAGAAATTCATACAAGAATGTGAATTTTCATGAATATATTTTTTAAAAAGTTGCAAACTGATCTGAAATGTGGAAAACTGAACTTAAAAAGATTGGGGGGGGGTTTGACAAGAAATGGAGAGAAACAAAAATTGGCAGGTTCCTTTGCCCCTAGATATCATACCCAGTGTTGTAAGGTGTGCATGCAGTCCTGATGGCTCACTGATTAGTGTCTGCTTGAACTGGCCCTAATATGCAGTTCAGTTTTTTCATGGGTTAAGAATTAAATAGACTGTTCTAAGGAAAAGGATGCATCTCGCTCTTCATGCAGTCACTCACTGGTATTACAAAGTATACATGGCTGAAGCCAATGGCCCTTTTCACTAAAGAACAAATTATTCTCTTTGTTTCAATTATGTAGAATGACTTTATTTCAACAGGCTTTTTTGGGGGGGGGTTAGGGGCTCTCACCTTCTCCATTTCTCTCAATGTGGCAGATGAGTGTGCTTTTTGCACTGTTTCTTTCCAGCAGCTCATAGCCTTCAGTTTGCATAGCAGAACTCTCAACTGGTTGTTTTCATCCTGTAATGCTTGCAGGTGCCCCTGCTAAGAAGGCAGATAATTCTAGTCAAGGTAAGCTCCAGCAGCTGCTTGACTATGCACTTTTAAGAATAAACATCAGAGTCTGTACTTGTGAAAAAAGAAAAGTGAACACTCAGCAGAAACTCAAGTCACTAAAGTGTGCATCCATGATAACACACCCATATCTGAAATCAAAGTATTCACCCTGTGACTGTTATGCAAACCAGTGGCTTTGGCTTATTATCACATGGAGCTAAGCTTTGAAATTTTTATTTTTGCATTACAGCTGTGCCCACAATGACGCACACAAAGTATCTATAATGGGTTTTATTTCTCCAGTTCTGGGTTAAATCTGATATATGAGCTTTCTCCTCCATTTGTACTATATTTATCTTCCAGAACATCTGCTTTTTTAGAAAGTCAATAATCTGAACAGTTAGCATCTTGGCTATTCTGTGTGGTCTCATACAAGCAAAACTCTAAGAGTCCATATGAATGATTTGATAAGCAAGAACCAACATGTAAATTTACAACCTACCCTAACTGGAATGGGATTACATTTAATTTTAAAATCATAAAACAGAACACTTCAAAAACATAAGAATGCCCATTTTAAGCACAGGTGCATTTCAGCTTCTGAACTTTCTAGGAAAGAAACAACTTTTATTTTATTGGTTTTAAGCCAAATCATATTTATTTCTCTGCTTAATTACATTCCACCCAATGTTGGATTTGCCGAGCAAGGCTCATTATAATAAACATTATAGTAATATTTAACAGAGTCGCTATAATAGGCACATAATACATGTGAAGTGCTATGAACACTTGAACTCATTATGCAAATGTTAAATGAGTCAGTGTTACTGTTCCCAGTACTGCAGGTGGAGAGGAAGTGAGGGTGAGAGAGAGAGAGAGAGTAGCTGGCCTGAAGTTCATGACAGAGGCAAGATGCAAACCAGGAACTTCCTGTCTGATAGCTTACTCCTTTTGCTGCTACACTACAGCAGCTAACTACCCTCAGTTCCTCTGGGAGGAAGGGCAGGTTACAAATTAAATAAATAAACCGTAACACAAGAAAATCCATTAAAGCCGTCTCTTATTATGAGCCTTATATTTAAAGGCCCAGGGAAAGAAAAAAAAGACCACCAGTTCAATTAAAGCAGGCAGCTTGCCTGTAGGGCATATCTGTAGGTGAACAACATTCCACCAATGAGGTACATCCTTCTACTGTGTTCACTCTGTTCCTTGCAGATGCCAGCCCTTATCTCAGCTTAGAAAGATCACCTGATGAGTGCCTGACCCTGGGGCCTTTGCACCCCAAATGGTTCCTATGAGAGGAGTGTCTCCACAACAGCAAGAACATGCTCTTCCAAGTTCTTTTGGCACTGGGCATTTTAATTGGGCTTATGAACTCCTTTTCTAGAAAACATTCTTTAAAACCACATTTCTCACACATTAACTTACCTGAGCCAAATGTTCTTTGAGTGTCTTGTTATCTTTTGTGGAGCCGTACTTTTTCTTCAAGTCAATCATTTTGTCCACTCCTTCTCTTCTCACCTCACTGATGATCTCAAACATGCGTTGGCTCATGCTTAGACGATATTCATCCACCCTTCCCTGCAACCACAACAAGAAGCCATAAACTGCATATGCCATTTAATGTACATGAATTTAAAGGAAGGCAAGCAATTCCATAAGATTTCCTTAAAATATAATTATTATTTTTCCAGCAATAAAATGATTTATTTCTGAAATAAGGTGATTCTTCTGCAATGGAAGTGCTCCATTCAAGAAAAAATATCCAGATATGTTGCAATAACTAACAGGTTACTCCACAAAAGAAACCTGCACCAAAGAAATGCTGAAAAGGTAATGAGGCTACTGCTTCTAGGTATCACATTCACACAACCAGCAGGCAGATGTTGCAGAGGAGGCTGGCTATAGCCTGGAGTCCTGGCTTTGTATATCCATAGACTTACAAACCAAGACAAGAAACAATGCCACTATAACAAACACAACTTTCTTAGAATATAAATCTATGGACAAGAATCCAAAGGAAATGGCCTTTGTGATTTCCAATATAATCCAAGTCATGGGTTGTATCCAATTAAGTCTTACTTTTGTACCTACTTTTAGTTGCAGACAGATCATAAATATGTTTTGCACCAATGCTTCATAATCTTCTTGCACTTCTTTTCTGATCTTATCTCTGAGGCCATGGGCTTCTCCTTGGAGATCAGCAATTCTAGCTCTCAGAGCCATCATTTCCATAATCATCTCATGACTCAGCTCTGCTACCTAGCAAAAGGTGAGAAAAATGCTATGCTATAACTCGTTTTCTCAAAAATAAGTGACGGGGGGATTAAGATGCCAGGCCCTGACAGATATTCCTAAGGTTACCTGAATAAAAACAATAAAACTACTGCCACTAACCTGACTAAGACCCAGCTCAGCATTTCCTCGCTTGTCTTCTACAACATGCATTTCCTGAAAGAGAATGAAAGAGCATTTTTCATTTGGTTTCTCCATCAACAGCCACTGTCAACTATTTTTTTTTTTACTTGTTTGGCCGAGCAATCAATGCAGCACATGACCCCTCTTCCACCACAATCAACAGTATGAGAATACTTGTTCTTTTTGATAGAGGAGCTGATGTTGCTGATGGAGTAAATTTTCATAAAACATGGAGTAGGTCTCAAAGTTGCTGCGTTCTCTGGCCATGACATCACAACCCAGAGCAGTGAAGCATTTTTGTAAGTGGTCTTTCGGAAAGGTTATCTGAGGGGAAAACAAAAAATGAAACTGTCAGGTTTTTCTGATGGTCACACAGATAAATCTATTCACTTCCAGTGGTTCCTCCATTGTTCACTGGTCCCAAGCACATACATCCAAGGTCCTGTCACCAGAATTTCTGCTTGAAGATTTCTGGTATGATGCATAGGATAGCCTAAACCTCCAAAATGATCCTCAGTACCTTCCAAGAATCAGGATCAACTGGATCAGGGGTAGCCAATGCAATGCCCCCAGATGTTGCCGGACCACAACTCCCATCATGCCTAACCATTGGCTAGTGGCCATGCTGACAGGGCCTGATGGGAACTGCATTCAAACAGCAACTGGAGGACGCCATTTTGGCTACTCCTAGGCTAGATGGATAATTTATTTGATTCAGTAGCCAGGTTTAATAATTTCTGCCCAGCTCTAAAATGTATCTTCTTAGGCTAGCTGGTGAAATATTTAAATTAAAAAATATGCAAGAGAACTTTCCCCTTAACCATGGGATAAACACAGCTTGTGCCCATGGAGGATGTAAAAACAGCATTTCCAGGAAAGTGTGTGTGTCCTGGGTCCAGCAAAATAATTTGGAATATGAAAATTGGAGAACATGCTTGAACAGACTCATTGGATGGTATCTGACTAAATCATAGTGACAACTAACTTAAGTCCACTGATTTCAATAGGTCTCCTCTCAGTAGATATGACTGACAGTGCTTATCTCTAGCAGAAAATGCCTGTAGCACAGCACATATTTCACCAAGAAAAACCTAAGTTATGCAGTTATTTTGCCCCACAAGATTTCAATCACTGGAAAAGAAAAACAATTTATGTACCTCTGCATCAGTTTCTTGGTGATTTTCCATTAGCTTCTGTACAAATGATTCAACAATTTCTGGCCTTGTGACAGAGAAGATTTCTTGCATGCCATGATGTTTCCAGAGCTCTGAAAGAACAAGTTTTTGTTTTGGGGTGTGTGTGTCTTTTTCTTCAATCTTCAGAGTAATAAAACATGGAAGCCTCAGTCTACCTTGAGTATGACTAACACTGGGTATCTTGCGATGTGACAGGCTTTTTGATGGAGCACAAGTCTTACTCTGCTACTTTTTTTTAATATAAAAAACCAAATGTGCAGGAGCACAGAAGATCATAATTGCAGGCAGACAAAGGGTGTCTGAATGTGACTAATGATGTTATCATAATCATTATCATTATTATAGACGTACGCCATGCTCTTTGACAGAGCACAAGTCCCACAGTTCTGTAAGGGAAAAGAAAACCTGAAGGTACAGCAAGAGTGATGTATCCCACATGCTGATAAAAGTGGAATGAGAAGGACATGAAACAATGTCTGGAGGACACAGTGTTGGTTACCTCTGGCTTAACACAACACAAATGTGGGCTGCTGAATATATGCAGAGGCCTCTTTACACTTGCTGTTTGAAGAAAGCATCTCCAAGTGACCAGCTTTAGTGTTTTTTAGTGTGGCAACTTTCTCCATGACTCCTTAGTTGCAGCGCTTTGAAGAAAGTATTATGTGGGTCATGGCTAACCACCAAAGACAGATGATATATGGAGAAATTCAGGGTGGTGCTGACATAGTGACTGTGGTATGTACACAAGCAACTACTGGGTGTTGTTTCTCACTCCCCCCCCCCCGTCAAAACAGAACTTGGAGTAGAAGCTAGATGCAAGATGGGTTCAGTTGTTACCTGTAGAGAGGTTTCTTTCTTCTCTTGTTTTTTCAGATATAACCAGCGTTATTTCTTTGTTAACTTTCTTTTGTACATCACGGATCATATGTATTTCTAGACTTTCCAAGAGTTTTTGCAGCTAGGATAAAAAAGCAGAACAAACTAGCTTGCTTTTAACTATATCTTCATTTAACCATTCAGAAGCCATGTTTCTTCAGAAAGTATATGGTCACTTTAGACTTCCTAAAATGGCAAAGTAAAGGCCAAACTCTAAATAGGGCAGCGGCCGCTTTAATCATTTTTAAGGCCTACAATCTTTAATTGATCAATGGGATAAAATTTTAAATCAATCACTTTAATGTATTTTAAAATAGACTAAAATGGGATCTGAATTAAATAGACAACACCTATTTTAAAGTGTATTGTTTTTAAAATGATAGTACTAATGAGACTGCAGGTCTGTCTTGGAAGAGGCAGTCTCCATGCGCTCTCAAGTAATAGGAAAGCGCACATCTACAGTGGTACAACATTTGCATGCACTATATTAAAACAGTATGCTTTTTCTTCAAAACAATGACTTATTTATGTGTATTTAATTGATTAAACTATGAAAATTAATTTGATTAATTGCCAGATTTCTTTAAGCAAGTGACAGCCTGACAGCTTTAAAAGATCATAAACCTAGGAAAAGTACATTTTTATACAAACAATATTTTGATAGTTATTGTCAGAGAGCATCAGGAGCAATGCCAGAGGTACTGTGAGCTGAGGACTGACCTGTCAAAAAGGTTGACTCAGGCCTTTTGACCTGATGAATGTATTAAGGACTTTATAAACTTCCTGGTTTTTTGCTGCTTGGTGGGAACAGGAAAAACAGGACAGTAATCAAGCCCCAAGCAAGTCACCAAACATTTCAGCTCAGAGGCAGAGTCACTGCCAGGCTGTGTAAACAATACTGTGTAAGCAATGGCTGGAGCAATAGTTTTATTTGGTATAAGCATGTTTCCAACAAATACCTGCTGAGCGGCATTTGGTTTGGTGGGCCATGTTGTCTAAGGTTATCTGAACCATTTGCCAGGAGCACAAGCCAGTGGCGTAGCGTGGGGGGTGCGGGGGGGCCGGTCGCACCGGGCGCAACATCTGGGGGTTAGGGGGCGCAAATCCACGGGTTAGGGGGCGCAAATTACTTGCCTTGCCCCGGGTGCTGACAACCCACGCTATGCCACTGGCACAAGCCACTATCATATATGCCTCTACAAACTTTCCAAACAGCTTCAGAGCCAGATACAAAACTTCTGCTTGAAGAAAACTATTAAGGTAACTTCTTCTGCCTGAAGACACTATTCAGGCTACCTGTGTGTGTAAGATCAGGGTGGATGTGTGTGTGTGTGTGTGTGTGTGTGTGTGTGGAGGGTGGTGGAGGCTTAGTCAGCCATTATGCAGGGAGCATAGTCATGTTAAGGATTTGTTTGCAACAAGTAAAATATGGACAGACAGCTCACAGCATTTGTACTATCTCAAGCTGCTGGGAGGGATTCTAATGTACCACAGAAACTATATTTTACTACAATTTTTAAAAGTATAAAATCATTCTCTTTTTGTATTCTGCTTGCCCATTAGCTATGTTTTACCTGGTGTGTTTTTATCTCAGTTTCTGAAGCGTCTTTAGGGGGCAGAATAGAGTGATATGTCAATCCAAATCCTTCAAGTTCATCTTCTATACCCATATGTATAGCCATGCTTCTCATAGCAGGATACAGAACTTCAGTACTAGAAAAATGCAGATACAGACATTGTACATGCTTAATTTCTCGTTTAATGTTTTCCATTTATTTTGCATTGGTTTCTAGCATGCCCTCAATATTACAATTTTCTCTGTGCCTTTAAACTTGTTCATAAAGGATTTAGACTCATTGTGATTGAGGCAGCCAGTTTTGATGATAATACCATTTTTTCCCAAGGGTGTTAGAACAGAAAAGGATTGTGAAGAATCTCTCCAAACTGGGTAAATGGGCAGTGCAAGTGTAAAGTGATGAAAATTGTGGCAAAAAAAGTTTCTTAATTTCACATCAACGTGTTGCTCATGAGGTCTGAAGGGTTGGTGAATGATAAACAATGAAATCTGGGGGTCATATGTTGATCCAATGTGTGGCAACTGTGAAGAAGGCGAATTCCATGTGGCAAAATCTGAACTTCTGACTCCATTATGCCTCCAGAATAAGGCATGTTCCTTTCCCTAAACACTCAAAAAGCACATAATTGAATCCTGTTTGGCAAGAAAATCAAGAAATCCTAGTGATACATTGTCAAAAGAGCCACTTCCCTGATCCCGTGTCAGCCATCTCCTCGAAATTTCCCTAAAGGAGTTAAAAGATTTACCTGGCAAGTATGAGATAGGATCTAACTGGACTGATAAAATGGTCCTTTGTTCCTCACCAACCATCAGGAAACCTACAACTCATCATCTACACTGTGTATGAGACCACAAGCCTCATAGATCACATTTCTAACTGGCTGATTGCAAGCAAGAAAGTCATTCTCTCGCCACTCATAAGGTTGTTGTCAGGATGACTGGAATACAAGTAAAATGCTTTCCTTATGAATCACATTATACAGTAACTTAGTCATCATAATGTACCATGGGCAGGGTGGGTGGGGCAGGTTCCTGCATCCTTGTGCCTTATTAAACACTCTGCGGTTGGTTTCTGGTTGCAGTGGAGAAAGCCAAGAAAAAAAAGCCCTTTCCCACTTTATTTTCCTTTCCATCCCACCCCGCTTTTTTATAGACAAGATTTTGAAATGCCGTGTATCCTAGTAATCTAGTTTTAACTGCTGAAAATGAAATCAAATTTATAATAAAAGAGCAAGAAAAACCCAGGAAAACAAAAAAGCACTGAGTACTGTTTTTTTCTTTACTTTGTTGTCTGCACTGTTGATGATTAACCTTCACTCCAAAATCTATTACATGGAAATGGAACTTACCCGTATTGTTCAGCAAATTGCTTGTATAGAGGAACTGTGTTGATATCATCAACTTTTAATTTAAGCCTCCCCCATTCTGCTTTTAAAATTTCCAGTTGCTTCCACAGTATCAGGTAAGATTTCTGCAAGGAACTTGAAGCCACTGAATCAGGCAGCTCCAACAGTGCTTTTGAAGCCTTTCCACTTGCTTCAGTTGTCATTGCCAAATTCTGCTAAAATCATCGTGGGGAAAGCGTCAGACACAGAAGCTTAAAGCCAGAATGCATTTATAATGGCAGGGAAGACTTTTACTCTCTCTTCCTGCCATGACTGCCAGTCTGGATAGGCTAGCCATGCTAGGGACTCTTAAGTAGATGCCTACCACTTTCCTTACATGTCATCCAATCTGGGGGTGGGGAATATGAAACCTGAGGGTCCAAGGTAAATATTTATATGAGGAGAAACAGAGAGAAAGCACCCAACTTCCTGGTCTCTCTGACCAGAGCCCACGGTAGCTTGTTTTTCTCTGTCAAATCCCACTTATAAATGCATGTGAAGCATGAAGCCAAATGGTCTAGGCACAAGAGAAAGAAATAATTGAGCCTGGCAGAAATGCATACACAAACTGAACAGTCAATATTAATAAGTTAATTAAGAATAAAAGTTAGGATGACAAAGAGAAGCGGCAGAATGGTGCTTTTAAGAAAATTAAGAAAACAATTTTAGTTCAGTTGTATCTATCAGGCTGTAGCTGCTTCTGGTCTCCTCACACATGATGTAGCGGCACTGAAAGTCAGATGGAGTATGGAAAACAAAGGTCTCTTGGTTACAGTCATCTCTTGACCCAGGTGTGCTCTGATTGACAGGTGGCTTTTGAGCAGCCACTCACAAGATAGCCATGCCCTCAGAAGTTGGCAGAAGGGCCGGAAGCTATCCTTTCTGCTTCTCCTACACAAAAACCATTCCACACTAAGTGAATTGAAGGGAGATTGGACTTCTCTGCATAAATGTGAGGGAGGATTAGAGAGACCAAGTAACTGTACAGTGACAGGCTGGCACAGGGCAGGGCTGCATTACAGTGTTAACTAGTGTTGCCAGTGTTGCAGGCAGAGAAAATGTAGCAGAGCAGATGTTTTAGACACAAAAGCTGCATCACCTCACACTACTCACGTTGATAAAGAGAAGAACCTCAAGAAATACAAAACTGTACACCACATTTCTTAGCATTCTGATTGACTCAGTCATCTACTGTGCCACTTGTGTAAGTCACTTCTGCCAAACACACATTTGCCAGTTTGCATGAAGAAGTTTTATTCATATATACAGTAGTACACAATTCTAATATAAGATCCCATATAATATCTTCTAACATGCTACATTCCAGCAAGCACTGCAACCATGTGATTTTGTTTAACTTGAAACTTGACTAGATCTTTTTACAAAAAAGGACTAAAAACCACATTAGTTAAACTGAACTGTTCATGAAAAGATGGTGCCAGATGTCAGTGAGTTGCTGTCTCTAATTTACCTTTCCAAAAGATGTTCTCTGTTCTCCATGACCATTCAGACCCTCATAATTACTCCAGAGTACATCCTCCATTGCAAGCTGCATCTCGACCAGCTCCCCATGGACTACTTTTCGATCCTCATCGTTCAGTCCACACAGACATAGCTAGAAAGGTCAGTCAGTCAAATTTTACTTGCGAAATATATGACATATATTAAGGATACATATATAAAATTGGTTAAGGACAACTGCACATAAAAACAATTCTAAGTTGGGTTGGTGAGTAGGGATGGCAGCCCCCAGTTGAATTTAATATGCACCTTAGAGGTAATAAGAGTACCATACCTGCATATTATAGTTTATGGGGTCTAGGTTGCTGATAATAACAGGAAATGGACCTGTGCTTGCTAGGAATGTTCTCCATGGGAACAACAACAGTGCCTAAAAACAAAGAGTTGCAACTTTAAAATGTAATATTAAACTACAAGCACATATAAACCAAATATCCTAAAATGCAGTTTCACTAACAGTATGCACTTTTCTCTGCTAGGCAGAAAGTGGCAGTAAGGCTACCCAACTTCACCAAATCATGCCCCCATTCTTTCCTTTTATCCGTTACAGTTCAGCTTGAAATCAAGCCAGGTACAAAAGAAGACCCCTGTGGGAAGATGTAACTACCCAACAGCTGCTCAATGTTTACAGGTGGAAGTTCTTGTGCTAATCAAAACACAGTGGTACCTCTGGTTAAGAACTTAATTCGTTCTGGAGGTGCGTTCTTAACCTGAAACTGTTCTTAACCTGAGGTACCACTTTAGCTAATGGGGCCTCCCACTGCTGCCATGCCGCCGGCACACAATTTCTGTTCTCATTCTGAGGTAAAGTTCTTAGCCCGAGGTATTACTCCTGGGTTAGTGGAGTCTGTAACCCGAGGTGTCTGTAACCTGAGGTACCACTGTAACTTCACTGGATGCAACTCTAAATACCAGATCAGAGAAAAGCTGGAGGGGGGAGGGAAATGTTATATGCATAGCAATACATAGGAGGCCTAAGCCTTTCTCAAATCCACCCCCCCCCCCACACACACAGCAAATAGTATTAGGATAAAACTTGGATTGACATAAACAAGATGTATTTTCCTAATAATGCTAGCTGCCATGTGCGGGGAAGGTGAATTTTTACCGAAATTGCAGTTGGGGAGGGAAGACTTAAAGCCCTCTCCCTATAGGCTGCGACGCAAGTGATGACATTCTCTGCCCTCCCACCCTCCATGCACCTGGTATTTACCGTAATTTTTTAAAGCCCACAATATGATTGCTAATTATATCATTAATATAGTTAGACCCAAGATACCAGTTGATCCAGGGGCAGTGCACAGCAGTGATCTGCTTTTGGCAGCCAGTTCTGTCCTGTGCCCACAGCAGCTGCTAGTTTGCAGTTAATGAGCCACCAGGCTTGACTGTGCAAAAACTGCACCTTTGCATGCTGTCCACACTGAGCTGTCTTGTGGTGGCAGTTAAGACCACAGATTGTGCCACACAGCAAAAGAGTTGGGCCACCTGCCTACCACAAGCAGGGAGCCACCTAAGCAAGAGAAGAGACCACTGGCTGCCATAAGGAGGTGAACCAAATGCTTTGGGTCCTAAGCCATCATGAGGTTTAGGACGCAAGAGACTCAAAAGGCTCAAATTTTGACATCAGTTATGCCACTGCTGGTGGACTGGCGAAAAGAGAAACGGCTAAAAAAACCTGGAGACTGTTGTGATGAAACCTTTTGTACTTTGAAAAAATATCCCAAGGAGACATCTTGGTTTTTTCAACAAAGAGACACATACATATAGCCTTGTGCTGATTGCACAGCTAACAATGGTACAAATGAGAAGGAAACAGTTAAGGAAGAGGAATCTTTGGACAACTATTTTACTCACTCTGTGGCCATGTGGATCTAGTGGCTGTGGAAGCCGGAGCTGGGAAGCAAAGGCACTTCCAACAATGGTGTTACTTATGGCAGGCAACCCATGGTAAATGTGGTCCATAATGCTCTGATAGGCAGAAACATTTCCAGATGATAAAAATGCTTCTCTGGAGGGTTACCAGGGAAAAAAAATACATTATAAAAGCAAATACAATAAAATTATTTCCTATTTATTAATCAATGTTGTTTTTTAAAAGGTCTGATTTTAACATGTACTTATTTTCAAACTGCTCCATACATCCATAATTTAGAAAATTAGCATGACGATGTACTTCGCTTGAAAGTGACATGAGATTTGCCCTTTAGTGAGAAGCCCTGAAGAGAGGTTTTAGGCCAGTTTAACTGTTATGGTTTTCTTCCCCCAAATCCTGGAAATCAGGAAATCTGAGATCAGGAATGGATGCTGATAATTCTCTGCTTGAGACCTATTCCTCATAGAACTATGACTCCCATTATTCCTACGCCTCTTGTATAAATATGCCCCGGAGCAATAGCAATCAAAGTAGCATTTCTGGTAGAATTCAAGAACTCTCCCAACCCCCAGATGATCCTCAGGGTTCCTTCCAACTCTATTATTCAAGATGGAGAAAGCAAAGCAAACCCACTGCACTCTCTCACTGTTGAGAGTTTACTCCGGCTCCTATCTTATGTGCATTTGGAACTCACACACATCTCACCACAGGGTAGATGTGCAAGTTCTCCCTTCAGGTATGGACATGCTGGCTTGGACAGATGGCAACTGTAGTCCAAAACTTCTAGAGGGGACCTGGTTAGTGTAGGCTGCTATATTATTCTAAACCTTCCTATTGGCTAATGTGCAGATTAAATAATCTGAATGACCAACTACCTTAAATCTATGCATTACAGCATAGGGTTCTACAAAAACACAGAAATGCAACAGCTTTTTGCAACACATGGAAATGAACAAAGAAAACATTAATTTCATTTACCGTAAATATCTTTATTATATATCTTCTTAAGATCAATCAGTGTTTAAAATATTGCTAGATGTACACCTCCCATGATCAGAAATTTTAAAGGTGGCTTTGGTGCACAATACCGAAACCTGCTATTTTTAGAATTCGTTTTTCGGAAAGGTTTCCAATAAAAGCAAAACAACAGGTGTAAGAATGCAGGTGGTGCTGCTATTATAAGTTTTGGAATCACAGGCTGAAACACACAAACACACAATCATGTGCAACTTTCCCCAGCTAATATATATAAAAAAGACAGCTAAAAGCAAACTCAAGAAGCTGCAAATTTAAATAAAGGATAGGTTGCGTAACTCTTTTTCACTGCCATTTTTGTTCTCAAAAAATTTGCTCTTGCCCCCAGCTGCTTTTTATCTGGCAGGGGAAAAGATAGTGGTACTTATATGTTTTCTCAAATAAATGGGAAAACAGCAGGGAGCTACTTTTGAGTGGGGCAAATGGCCAGGGGTGGGGGTGGGGAATAGGCAGCCTCTGTGCATCTCCCCTCCTCTATTTAAATCCACAGCTTCATATGACAGCTTTTGGTTAAAAGAAATTTAAAGAGGAAGGGAAAGTGATATACAACTTCTCATAATGTGTAGTTTCAGCCTTAAAGAAAACACCTGCCAGATCCTTCCCTTTTGACATATCCCCCAACTTGAATCAACATCCTTATTTTTGAACTATGCTAATCTCTTACCGCACAGAATGTCTAACTGCTGCCTCAAACTGCAGAAGTGTAACTTCTCTGTGCATGCTCAGCATCTGGGCCACTTTCTTTGGATCCGAGGGACTATGAAGATTGTCTATTTTTTTCTGCAGGTCTTGGAGCTCAATTCCTAGAATCCCAACAGCAGTCATAAATAAAATATCCTGGCATTTATTTGCCTTATTTATTTCATTCTTACATCCAATGCTTCTACCCATTTAATTTCAGTCCAAGCTGAAACCTATGGGAGGCAATGGTGGCTTTAGACAACAGGAGCTCGGTCCCTACAGTCCCAAGGATGGCAATAAATCCAAGGAGGCAAACTGGCTCAGCCCTTGTAATCACAGCCAAGGATAGGATCAGAATGCACACACAATCTATTTTTAACCATTGCAGAGAAAGTTGCCTAGTTTCTTATACTGTACAAACATTATTTTGCTCCTTACTTCTTGAAAGCACCACACACAATAAAACATCTGCAGCGTGTATGTTACACCCTAGTGCAAACATGTACAAAGATCATAAGTCTGAACATGCATGCATACATCCACTCATGGGCGTGGATGGACATACACAGTCAGGCATAACCTAAGAATTGGTAAAATACAACCATGTTCCATTCTAGAGAAAACTGTGCCAAAAGCCAGCTTATGAGTCTCAGCTACCAGCAAGCCATACAATATAACCATTTCAGCAGACAGTTAAAACATTATTTGATTGAATAATTTGGTTTGTGAACAAGATCCAACAGAATACATAATGGCAAATGTATAGTAGATTTTCATTAAATTAGGGCTGTACAGGTGTTTGTAGTTTAAATATGGACCCAGAAAATGCCTCCCTGCCCATCTTTTGTTTCAATGAACTGGATGTCCTTCTTTAGAACATCTGACAATTCAGCTGAAGATGTTTCACTCAGCAGTAAATCTCACTGATATCAGATTACAGTCTCGTAGAGAATCAAAGACAATCAAATAAGAATATTTACCACAAAAAACAGAAATGTTTAACTTGAACTGTGTCAAATGTGTGAGGGAAAGAACCCCACCCCCCAGCCCCAGGAAAACTCAGGAAGACCCATACATGACTGGATCACCAGCCAATATGGTTTGAGGAAATATTTCCCAAACCAGAAACTCTTAATTTGAAATAGTGTGTGTTTGTGTGTGTGTGTGTGTGTACACACACACACACAATGAAAATCACAGATGTTAAGCATAAACGTGCAGTTTCTGATTTATGGCATCTATACCCATAGTATTCCTTTGAACAGCGCATTTCAAACTTCCCCTTACATTCATTATCGGTTTCAAAGAAGAACATCTGTTACTAACCGATCCATTCAGTCCCTCCCCATTCTGCAGTGAGATGGTCAGGAGGGCACACATAATCAAGGCAGCCTGTTGCATTTCCTAGCTGTGCAAAGCTGAAAATGTAGGAAATAATGTCGTGAAAAGCTGCAACAATTTGCAGTGTCTGCCTCAGGGCTTTGAAGCCAGTCTATGGAAAAGAGAAGGAAATACAGGGAGAAAAATCTTTCAAAAAATAAACACAAGTCATAATCAATTAGCCATTTAGCAATCACAAACTGAAAGCAGCAGCTGCTATTTGCAATCTAATGGGTGTTAATTGTGGGATCAGTGCAGGCCCACACAGGGGAGGGGGGCAGCCAGGTACACTTGCCCTGGGCCTCACAGGGCTAAGCTGGCATGGGGCAACCCACCAGGGATCAGGTGCTTTTTTTGTTTGGGTTTATAACTCAAGACTCTTGCCCTGGGCCTTAGACAAGCTCTGCATGGGCCTGGACCAGTGCTTCTCATGCACTGTAGCATCACACAACATCAACATCAAAACACCAGCTTGCCCCCACCCCCATTTAATCATTTTTTCCCTACTTCTGGGGGAAATCCAATAAGTTAAAAGAAATGGTTGCCAGCAACCCATTGGCAATATTGAGGCCTCATCTGAAAACACCTCAAGTGAGTCTCTAGATTGAACTGCTACCTTTACTAACAGTTCAAAATCCATTCCAGAAAATATTACTAATATCCCATAGGCTTTCTATATTTATTTCATTCAAGGTTAGTTCTGCCATTAAACAAAAGAGGCAGTCCACTTGAGGTGGTAGATTTGGGGATTACCATTGGAGAGGACCAGATCAGTTTTTGCTTAGGGGTTAATTTTGTAGCTGCCTCCCTCCCTTGTATCTCATCATATAGCATTAGAACATCTAATATTCAAGAACTGAGTGGGGTTTTCAGTTTTAAGGTCTTAAGTTCCTCCCTCTTACAACTGTTACCCATGCCTCAGGCAGCTGATGGAGTTCAGAAGGATGTCTCCACCATGGCTGCTAGACAGCTGGTGACCACCCATTCCCCCCTGGAATCCTCTCTGCCACTGGAGAGAACTTGAATTGTTTTACCAAGTGTTTTACTAATTGCCATGGGCAGAAGAGACCAATCTTTGCCTAACCACACACTCCTAATCACACTGGGTTGAATCCAAAGGCTACACAGGACACTGCAAGGGTGGGGGGATGGGCCCAAACTGCATGCAACTCTGTTCATACAGGGTGCTTCTGCTAGATTCTGGGCAAGTCTCCTCTCCCACTGCAACCCTGCAAGCCTCTTATCTTCGTGTGGATTTTAATTGTCGGCTGCTTCGGGAGTAAAGGTTGTGGTGCAAGGGACTGGAGAAAAGGGAGGGAGGTTCTTCTGCGAATGGAACGCCCCATTCATGGAAATGTCCTCCTCCCAGTTTTCAGAAATCCTCCCATATTCCCTAGTCCAGCCTATTCAGCAGAATCGATGGTAGCTTCTAAAGCCCCTATAGCACACTTTCCTCTGGATCCAGCGCCTAATAATATTTCAACAGCAGCACAATATGGCAACATGAGAAAAGAAACCAGTTCCAGGTTAATCTAAACCAGGGCAGCCCAACCTTTCATACCAAGTGGGCCACAGGAGTACTTGCACACTGCCTTGTTGTGTGAACAGGCGGGGAGCAAGGCCAAAATTTACTGCCTTCTCAAAGTTGGCTAAGTGCAGCACAAGGCTCTGGCAGGGTCCTAGAACCCTCCCACCTTCTTCCCCATGCTCAAAAAGTGCCAACGAGGCTTTGGAAAGGACCCTGTCAGAGCCCTCAACCTCCTTCCCAGATCAAAAGTGCCTCGCTTACCCAGCTTGGGAAGGCAGTACAAGGACTGGGAGGGGCGCCAAATGTTGCTAGGGGGCCACCAAAAAAGGAATCAAGGGCAGCATGTTGGACCACCATGATCTATACAGTTTGACTGACAAGAGTTTTCTTCAGGACTATGGCGTACGAACCTTCTCTGGTAGCATTTTAAACACAGATAGGATTTCAGAAGGGTGAGGGATGAACCACAGATTCAAGAAGGACCGTCCATCTGTGGACAGCAAACCACGAGGCCGTGTCTGGAATGACCTGAGTTGTTACGGGAGGAAAGTGAATTACTTGCACAATCACATCACAGTGTTCTTTGGCACTCAACAGGGTATTTTTGTGCAATAGCTATACAGTTGTTTTTCGTTTGCTGCATGTGGTACATTCATATATAAAAACAAGAAATATAACCTATATAGTCATAATTTTATAATTACTACATTAAGTGGTGCCTTTTCACACAAATTTCTCCCAAGCGGCCGACAACACAACAGTGGCAAAAATAGGCTCAGCTGTGTGGAAACTGAGGTGGTGTGGAATTGATAAAGTGATTAGACGAGAGACAGCAGAAGGCCCCACAAGATGCTCCAAGTTTCTAAAGGAAAATATGATAAAACAAGCAAACCAAATAGCAGCCTCCTAAGCTACCTCTCCGTCCAACAGGGGACGGGAGGTGGGCTTCTAATCCCACTTTGAAGATAACACTTATAGGCTTTATTCGCATGATTCTCCCTCTGTTTATAAGCTTACTATCATATCCTTTGACCTTTCCAAACAGGTGTAGTGATTAGAATGCTGAACTAGAATTGGGGAGGCCAGGTTAAAATTCCCATTCTGCCATGAAGCTTACCAGTAACCTTGGGCCTGTCACTGTCTCTCCGCCTAACCTACCTCACAGGGTTGTTGTTAATTTATTTATACTCTGCCTTTTTCTCTGATGGGATTAGATCTATCTAATAGCCAGAAAGAAAGAAACTATTGGCTAGCAGCAGTAATCCCACTGTCCCCAATTAGCAAAACAACATGATATGGAACTCTATAAACAAGCAGCTCAGAGTATTTACATACCTGGGATCATCTTCAGGCTTTTCTTTTAATTCTTGTTTTTCTTTCTTCTCTTGCGGTAACCCAATCATGAAGTATTTGTCTCTCACGCTGGGGAAATCATCTAGCATAGATTTTAAACTGTTGTAATAAGCAATAATCTGACTTCGAAGAGAGTATTGTGATATACGATGGTTCATCCTAAAATGGTACCAAAGTTTAGCATTAGCAAAACACTATAGTGCTCATATCTGAAGAACCAGTTTCCCTGCTTTATTGTTTTCTTTCACTGAAATGTAAAGGACATATCCAAGTTATAAATATTAGCACAGAAGAAACCTCGTAATTTCTTAGTGCTCTCTTGCTCATGAATGGACAAAATGTGTTGTGTAAAATACATTGTATTTTCAGCGTTAGTGAAGAATAAATGGTAGCACTCATTTGAATGCACACAGCTTTAAATATTTTCCATTGTTCCATAAAAAGCAGTTGTGTGATTCTGACATTTACATAATTGGAAATAGGTTGCATTTACTGTTTAGGCTGTTGCAATCCGTATCCAATCCAGCTACAGGATTCTTGTGTTCCCTCAGGTGAGTCACATAAAATTCATGTAGCATCAGGGGTCACAATTTGTTCCTAGCGATATTACAAGATCCAAAATTGATGTCCCAGGTGAAAACACCTTTGCTCCTGAGGAGTCAGGGCCTACTACTCTTTAATCTGGATTGCCTGTCTTGATAACCACTACTCACCTTCACTCTTCCTCCCTCCCTCCCTCTCTTCCCCCTTCCCAGAACATAATGGACTGGCTAACAACTGCTGTGACCCAGATTATTACAATTGTTCTTATATAGGCAGTTTATTTGCAGAAACTGCCTGAAGCATAACTAGATTGCTTTTACTTTCCAACTGGCCCTGTTGAAATTATTTTAGTATTATTTATGTTGTTTGTGTTTTGCTTTGTTACATTTTGGCAGGCTTTTTGTTTTTTACTTATAGGCTTGGACATTACTCTCTTCTATTTTCAAGCTGATCTAAGGACAGACTGTTTGGCTTTGTCTCCCCATTACTGAAATGTCCACATCGTACCAATATAATATATAGCATCGGCCTGCAGCGAGAATAGGAAAATAAACTTTTTACATACATTCATACAAACAAACTCCACTAGCATTTGGTGGAGATATGCTGTATAGATTTTGTGTACTTACTTATGGCAGTATTCAACAATAACTTCTCTTTTGACTTTTTCAACTTCCTCCTGCAACAAATTATACCATTTGTTTTTACATAAGATTTCCAGTTTTACATAATTATGCATATATATTATCTTACAAAGACACACGTCAATGGAAAGTTGTGTATTCAAAAAGTCAAATGCTGCAACCTCTCTTCATAGGGAAGTTGCTCCATCCTATTGATGTGTGTGATTGTCCTTTTTCAAGCCTATAAATTCATCTCTCATAACCACTATCTGCCTCAGTTTCTCAGACTCCCCTTTTCAAACGTTTGTTCAAGCACTAGAATGTTCCCTATATTTTCTGTTGCAAATAATTCAGTCAGCTTTTCCACAATCTCCTAATCCTCCTTTAGCACATCTTTGACTTCCTAGTCACCCAGCCACCTCCCTGTAATGTATTTAAATAACTTATTGTTGGCCTTGATGTATTTAGCAATGTGGTCTTCAAATTCTTTTTTCACATCACTTACTAGCTGCTTCCCCCTTTTTTGTGCCAAAGCATGCTGGTTTATATTAGGCTGAGTTTCCACAATACACTCCAGTTGAGCTTCTAATATTGTGTGTGTGTTTTAAACAACTCCCAAACATTTGGGAGTGCACTGATTCTGAAGCCAAAAAGTTCCCTAAGCTTTAGTCTGAAAACACATACAACAAAATGTAAGTAAATTCCGAGATGATTTCCTGGCACACTTACAGGATTTTGCATTCTAGTCCCTAGGATTTGTTTCTTTTGAATGAACGTGTTCAGCATCATGTCCCGTGGACCCTGTTTCTCCAACTGAATTGAGACAAAAGCTTCTCGAGGCCTGGAGAATGAGCAATAATGTTATCCTGAAGGTAGAAATACTGACATTTTCCTGTTAATAGGCAAACTACATAGTTGAACAACTAATATTTACCCACAGCGGGTGGCGCTGTGGGTTAAACCACAGAGCCTAGGACTTGCCGATCAGAAGGTTGGCGGTTCGAATCCCCGCGACAGGGTGAGCTCCCGTTGCTCGGTCCCTGCTCCTGCCAACCTAGCACTTCGAAAGCACATCAAAGTGCAAATAGATAAATAGGAACCACTCTGACGGGAAGGTAAACGGCGTTTCTGTGTGCTGCTCTGGTTCGCCAGAAGCGGCTTAGTCATGCTGGCTACATGACCCGAAAGCTGTCTGTGGACAAACGCCAGCTCCCTCGGCCAGTAAAGTGAGATGAGCACTGCAACCCCAGAGTCGGTCATGACTGGACCTAGTGGTCAGGGGTCCCTTTACCTTAATATTTACCTCATATCTACACTTTATAAACATTTAGTATTTATGCCATTATTAAACATTAAACTTTAAACATTAAACTTTAACTAAGGAATCCATGCTTATTGTAAATATAGTGACTTTCTAACAATACAACACTTATTTCCCGTAATGTGATCCAACACCACCTCTGTAGCTGAAGGTGTATACATATACCAACAGTATGAGCAGGACCTATCATGTGAGGTGTCCCCAGTACAGTATTAGAGGTCCTTTGAGGAATGGCAGGACATAAAATAAATTAATTTCTCATCCATTCCTTGCTCAGCCAGAAAGGGGAGACCAAAAAAAGCTGGTAAAAATATCCATGAGATTGTAAATGAATACTTGTATGGATTGAGCCAAACTGCAACACTGTGGGATCATGTCAATGGATATACGTGCATGCCATAAGCTATGGGAATGGCGGTCTTTGAAAGTGCTGGAAGAGGCAGAAACATGAAGATATCAGTGGTTCCTGCATCCTAGTAAGAGTGCTTAGAACTGTAGCCTCAGGGTGAGAATGAAAGAAAAAGCTGTGTACATTGAAACATGCGTGCGTACATACATGGAAAACACCCTGCAGTCCATTATACTATCAACCTACCTTTTTAAAATGCTGTGTCCTGCTGCAAAATGTCGAATGGAATGTATTACCAATGGTGATGTGGTCAGAAACTGGTCTTCTGTTTCAGTTCCAACCATAGAACTTCTACTTGCTGAACTGCTCTGACTCCTCAGACTTAGACCTCCTTCCTGAAACATTAAAGATACACATTTCCTTTTACACAGATCTACACCACTGCCCATTACCTAATGGTTCTTGTTGTAGGATAAACCGCCTCATATAACCAAATTGCTGGTCTAATTAATGCATTAAGGGGTTAAGGCCATAGAGTAAGCTATCCTGCCATGATTAGCTCACCTTGGGAGGAACTAGGTAACCAAGTCTTTGTTCCTCCCTCTGTCTACCTGAGAAACTCAACGTGTAAAGAGGTTTGAACTAGTTGCTCCAGCTCAGACCGCATGGCTCTCACAAGCCACTCTTAAATTCTTATACCAATAATTAAGGACCTTTCACCATTTGGAACTAAACTAAGTTTTACTGCCTGTGCAACATTTCTAACTGATGCATGGAAAAGCACATGAACCTGACCTTTAGAGAGCTGGTAAGTAAACAATTGTTAACTTACTAAATGTGTGGGATTTTCCTATGCTGGGTGAATAAGGTACTATTTTGGAACTCACTTGGAAAGACATGTTTTAAAGGTCTAATGGCCGATACTTCCATGCTTTACTTTGCTGCATATTGTGTGATTTAAATCTCTGCTTGGATTCTCACCAAAGAGTACTTGCCCCAAACTTGGATCTTGACAGCATGACAGGACGATTCTGAGGAATGTAGTAGCCTATAGGGGAAGGGTTACATATACCTTCCCTGCTCACCTTCCAACTGTAGCCTCTGGTGGGTGATTTTCATTTCAAAAAGTAAGAAAAAGTTCCACAACTGCATTCCATGTATAGTTGGAGAGAGGGAGAAAATGCAAACCTTCATATCCAGCGTCCGCAAGGGCTGCATCATGGGGCAAAATGCAGCCTGTTGAACAGCAACAAGCAGTGTGTTTTTATGAGTGACTTGGCAGGCAAGAGCAATCTGAAGATTTTCTAGTCCATTAGACTTCAGTAACAGCTGAAGAATTAAGATAAAAACTATTAGGACTCATATAATAATCGTAACATGAAGTTGCACAGTTTTCTCTTGATATAGATGTACTTATCCTTAGACTCACTGAAATCTTTTCACTTGCATTCAGATACAGGATTTTATTTTGCATAGATCTAGAACCATAATTAAGTGCAATATAAGGTTGCATATACAGTATACTTTTATACTGGGAGCTGAAGGTAGCGAAAGATGATGAGAGCTGTATAGCTCTGTGAAGGGTAAACCACAGTTGCCAGGATTCTTTATCGGGAATGAAAATGGACTTTAAATGTATAGTGCGTTCACAGCCCCAAATAGTAAAATTGGATGCCACATGGAGTTGAATATGAAATAAAGTAGCAATGCTCATCAGAATATTTGGAGGAAATGTTGAAGAAGAGGTAGCTTCACCTTTTAAATGTCTGTTTCAATACATATTTTATACTTATTTCCTCCCCCATACTATTGCAGATCAGGTGCATTCCCAGGTGAATCATGAGAAGGAAAGTCCAGGAAAACAGAAAGGAACGTTGAAATATCTTTCATTGTGTTCCTTTAATTTTTTAAAAAATTGTTGAATGGCTATAATTAGGTACTTCAACTTAGAAATGGTTCATCTACAATGTAATTTACGCACAGTGTAGATCCCCCTTACCTGATTTACAGTGACTGAGATAGTCAGGGTACAGTTATATTAAAAATGACAACTCAGAACACTGCTGGTTCTCAAATAACTTCTGGTGCAAGACAAAAGAAAATTTATAGGAAGGGAAGGAATAAAATGTATTCATTGTGGTTGTACAGTATTGAGAATTACTGGGGGGAAATAATTCAGTCACCTGAAGAATGCTGTCTCTTGTACGAAAGCTAAATTTTCCAATTTGATTGTCAATATCATGGATGTTTAACATTAAGCTGGATGGAATATATCTGCAAGAGGTAAATATTTCTAAATTACACAAACTAATATGCAAGCATTCATGAACGTAGAAATGTAAATAAATGAAAAGGGAAAGTGCTGTGCTTGCTTCTTATTCACATTTTTTATTACAAATATTTTTAATCTTATCTACAGAACATGATTTGGATCCTAACTACCCTTCTGTGAACCGAAGGGCTCCTGGTTCTGCTTGTCAAGCTTCTTCAGAGAGTCTTCCAGCACCTACAGAGTAGATTTTCAAAGAGCAAAGGGGAAGGGGTCAGTGAAAGTTGGAGTGTCCTGTAAACAGAACTCCACTCATGGGATGTTCCTGCCAGCAGAAGCTTAGTTAGGATCTGAGCCCATGTCTCTAATGATACCACTACAAAGTGGGCTTCTTTGGAAGTAAGGCCGGGATATAAATTAAACAAACAGACAAATAAAATCAGACACATTTCCAAATGCTGGCCAACATAAAAGCAGTATATACTGGTATTTAAAATAAATAGTTGGCTTGATTGTCTCACAAGGGAAACACTGGAGATGTGTGACATATTTCTTTGTATAGATTTAAAGAAATCTGTTTCTGAAAATCACAGCAAATTTCTGAAATGCACTTGTGTTAAATCATACATTCTGCTAGTTTGTGATTGGTTTTAATTTCATATGGGAGACTGGTTACAAATAACTGCAAAAGCCATTTGTTTAATTACAGTACTCTTCTACCACCCCCCCACCCCCCGCATAGAAGCCAAGGGACATAGAGTCATTGCAATTTTGCAAATCTAGGAGGGCTGGGCCTATTGAGAATACAGTACAAATATGCAAAGTAGATTGAGAGAGAGTGTTATGATACAACTGAGGGCTGGATGATTAACTGGGCAAAGTTAATCAGACCTTAACTATAAATGAGAATACTTGGCCCCCAATATAACTGTATGTTTATGGAGTATCCACATCCCAGCCTCTAAGAAATACTACCAGAGAAGAATGGCAGCTATGGTCTCTTTCATGGAATAAACCTTCAGCAGTTTGTGTTAATAAACACCGGTGCCTCAGAAACCCTGAAATAGATGAGCTGCATTGAATTTGGCGGTGGCGGCGGTGAGGGGGGATTTGACTTCACTCCTTATATGCACTTTTCTTTTGTGAAATTATACTAGCTTTTTATTTTTAAAATACTAATCTTGAAAAGGGTGAATTAAAACAACAGAAGCTCCAGTCATACTTTATGACAATGCTTAGAAAGAAGATCAATTTGGAAATTTTTAAGAAAGAATCGCTGTTCTATTTCCACATCATTTGGACCTAGATAAGTTGCTTTTGGGGCTGATCGAAAGACGAGGAAAATGTGCCACAATACCCATAAAGCTCTGGTTTACCTATCCACACTACTGTCATGATGCTCTAGAAGAGAAGTAACAAATATTGGTGAGGGCTGGTCTGCTTTCTCTTTGTGAGTTGCAAATTCAAAGTACACGGGCCTTAAGTATAAATGGAACTCATCAAAGCCCATTTCTCCTGCAAATTCTTTGTAGAGTCTAAAAGGAAAAGAACACATACATCTAACTTTGCAATGTTTCTTTAGCCACTGTCAGGGTCACCCTTGCTGGCAACTCTTGCTTTGCTAGAAACAGAAATTTTGTTTGCCAGCAACTGTGCGCTATTGATTATGGAGTTTAAGAATCATTCTGTGTCTCAATAGGTGTGGGAGACAGTGGGCAATCTGACCGTGGGTATAAAACAGGGATGGGGAATCTCGGGGCTGGGGGACATCTCTGTCTGGCCTTCAGGACCCACACTTGCTATGCTTTACACACTCCTTGACTGTTTTTGCTTGGCTGGAATGTGTCCTTGAACTCTAATCGTGCTTCTTGCTTGCCTGGATGGAAGAGTGGGTGGGTGGGTGTGGAAACTAGCCTATTCTACAAAGATAAAATTCACATTCATTGCTCTGGCCCCGCCCACCACTGGCATGTGGGTCCCAAACAGTTGCCCAGAAGAGAATGCAGCCCTTGGGTTGAAAGGGGTTCCTCATCCGGGTGGAATAAAGGTGGCATACCTGAAATAGTGGTTTGGAGGGACTGCCAAGAGGAGAGACCTAAATGTCACTGGATATGCGTTTTAATCTACATACCCCAAGAGTAGGAAAAAACCCCCTGCTGCACCAAAGTCCTTAATGGTTACTTTCAATCCTTCTTCAATGGGATTTCAATATAGCTCCCTGCACTGCCATCCCATGTGCCCATTACTTTACCTCTGCAGCTGTGCACTTTCTACTGCTGCCTCTATCAATCGATGGCGGAGGGTTAGAAGTTCAAGGAGCCTTGAGAAGATGTTCAGAATAAAAGCTTGCTTTTCTTTACCCTGTTTCTGCTTTCCCTCTTCTGCTGATTTCAGTGCTGACATAGCAATCTCTCTTACAAGACAAGGATCTTCAACCAGAACTTCTGTGAATAACTATGGGGGACATACACTTCCTTTCAACAGTCAGTAAAAATAATGTTGTTGCTTAATTGTCTTATCAAACCACGAGCCCAGGTTCAGATGACAAGTTAAGGCTGTTAAATATAATGGTTTAATTGACACTGAAATGGAGAATGCCTATGTGTATTAGTGAAAGGGATTAGCTAGAAGATTCCATTGAAGCTAAAGAAGAACAATAAAGGTTCTCTGAGCTCCTAGATGGGTTGATAACTGTTATTGTTCTCTACTAGCTAATACGTGAGTGTTTAACCTTAGGTAACAAGGGTGCCATTGAATTTGTCCAGCTCACAAGCATAAAATCCTTAAAAGTTTGTATTGAAACTTTTAGTTGACTGTGTCAACAAGAGAAAGAAGATTTGCAGACCATATCAACAGATCAGTCCATTTTAACTGACATGAATGTGTAGAGTCCGCAACAGACATCACTAACAGCAAAGTCCTATGCTTGTCTCCTTGAAAGTAAGCCCCATTAAATAAAAGGGCACTTACTTTAAGGTAAGAATGTGTATCATAGCCTGAATTATTTAAAAACAAGACAAAATCACCACAGATTTAGAATGTAGAAGACATACGTACATCTTTCTGAATTTGAGAGCCATAAAAAGACTCTGGCTGTTCCATGGTCAGCCATGTGTCCAGGGCAAGTTGAAGCACATGTTTTTCCAGATTAATTGCCTCCCTGGCTGTCTTTGGCCTACAGCTTTGCTGGAACTCCTGGAGGATATGACCCAGAGCTTTAGGAACTAAAGATACTAGGCCAAGGGAAGGGTGGAACTCGAGCAAATAAATGTTCTTCAAAGCCGAACTTTAAAAACAAAAACAAAATTAAAAAGCATTATGAAAGGATAGAATCATTACATTACGAGAAATAACTTTTGTTTTCAAGGAGCCTAATAGGACAAATGATAGTTTTGTTTAAGTTAACCTGAAATCTGATACATTCCATGCAAACCTTTACATACTGAGTGTCTTATGTAAATTGCGTAAATACATATTCTTCATTTATAAATCATTCTGTATCCTAGTATATAGTGACAATGTAAGGATGTCATCATGGGGAGCCATGCAAACTGCACTGTAGGTGAGCAACCCAGGCAGGCAGGGCAGGCTGACCAGCCAAGTGAATTAGCAGCATGGGTGGTGGTCGGCTCGGGTGAGCAACAAAGGAACAGGCAGGCCAGGACGGGGAACCTCCTCAGCAACTGCCATACTCTGCTGCCACTGCCCACCTCACCTGTCACCCCTTCCTCCTGTTACTGGCAGTGACAGCAACAGCAGGATGAAGGTAGGAAGGCCTTTTCTCCTTTGTTTCTTTGTCCTGCTGCTGCCACCAAAGAGGCGGAAGTGAAGGAGAGAATATCTCCTTTCCGTCCTGCTGTTATTGCTACCATTGCTAGTCGGGAGGGGACAAATGTGAGAAAATATTTCTCCCCTATGTTGCCCATGTTCTTGGCCTTCCCTCAACAGTGGAGGGGTCTAAGGGGAGGTTTGGCAAGGTCAATGGGGAGTGGGATGGGAGGTTTGGTGAGGGAGGTGCACTTGCAGCTGCCCATTGGTGATTGAGAGGGCACCCCAACCTTCCTGCCAGTGGCGTAGCGTGGGGGGTGCAGGGGGGGCCAGCCGCACCGGGCGCAACATGGGCGGGGGGCACGCTCGCACTAGCAGCTCTCTGCCCCTACTAAAATCCACGGGTTAGGGAGCCCGCGCTCGCTCGGCTTGGTGAGGAGGTCGCGGAAGGGGGAGAGCGAAGCCTTCTGCCGCGGGCGAAAAAAGGAGAGGAAGCCGGGCGGGCGGGCTGGCTGGCGGGGGGCTGGCTGCACCTGCTGCTGCCGTTGCCGCTGCTGCCGGGCTTTGACAGCTTGGCGAAGCGGAGGGAGAGGAGCTTTATGGTAATTGCGGCTCTCTCTCCACTGGCCTTCTGGGTAGTGAGCCGAGCCGAGCAGGGAGTCTGGCGAGGGGGCGGGAAGAGACTTTCCCCCCTTTTTTCCACCTCGCCTGGTCAAAAAGGAGAGCGGAGTCTCCTCAGGGCGCCCTCAGGCAGGGCAGGGCAAGGCAAGCAGAGCGAGGAGGAGAGAGAGGGGAAGGGGGGGGAAGCAGCAAGGAAACGCCGCGGTGTGGAGGGGGAATCAATTAAGGAGAGAAAGCGAAAAGCCTTGGAGAAAGGGAAAAAAGGAAAGAAAAGAGGCAGCTCCGGGAGAGCGTGGGGGAAAGAGAAGCCTCGCTGCTGCTGCTGCTGCTGCTTGGGAGAGTAAATTACTGTACTTGCCTTGCCCCGGGTGCTGATAACCCACGCTACGCCGCTGCTTCCTGCTTCTCCTTCAAACCTCCACAGTTTAAAGGAGTAATGTGGGGTGGGGTGGGGTGGGGGGCTGAAAACCCTTTGTAAACGTCCCTTTGCAATGTTGTCAATAAAATATTCATTTGGAAAAGCCATGTTGTTCATTTGGCTTAACATTGTGTTCAAAGTAGATCCGTGTTGTGAGATATGGCAATGCTATGTGTGAAAGCTACTCATCTACAGTTTAATTAGCTTATCTGCACCAACATCACTTTAATACAAAGGGATAACAGTGTGATTTTTTGTGGAAGATTCTGACTGAGCAAGTTAAAGATGGGCTCCCTTATAATACAGTACTTGCATCATATGATAAAGAGAGACAGACATTACTCACGGGGTGCTATTAATAGCAATTAATTGTTTTGCAATTATATATGGGGGAAAACCAAATTCACAGGTGCCACCTTTGGGACCATCACGCCAAATCCTGTGGTTATATTCACGTTGGTTATCTATCTAAAAACCAAATAAATAAAAACACAAGCCTCATGTAGCAGAAAAGGTGGGATATAAATGTAAGAAAACAGATTAAAAATAATAAATAAAAAACTCAAAGAGTCCACTAACCTGTTTGTTCAGTACACCTCTCACCAGCTGTAGGTGAAGCTCAAGGCAAGCACACTCATCTTTATAGATGTTCACAAAATACCCAAGATGGAAATCAAATCGAGGGCGTCTGTACATGATGCCTGTTACAACTTGGGCCAAAGCAAATCTTTCTTCTGAATCTAATGCATGTTGATATGCTTCAAAGTAACTATTCAAAAGCTGAAAATAGATTTAAGGCAAAAATATATAGGTGGGTTTTTTTTTTTTTAAAAAAAGAATGATACCGTAATTTCTCTCTATTTTTTTACCAAAAGTTAACTTTCCCTATTTCACCTCTCTCTCTTATTTGCTAATTTAGTCAGCTATGTTTTATGTGGCTTGGCCATTCTGGGAACAGGACTATGGGAAAGAGGGACCTTAATTTCTATAAAGGAAGGGCTGGATGGGCTGTGGAACAGAAGAGTTAAAATGCTTCAAGATAAAATGTTTTGTAATGCAAGTTCTTTTGTAGTACTGCGTTTCAGATGATAAAAATTGAGTATAATTTAAAAAATCAGCTTCATATTCATTTAATAACAATGGAGCATTCAGATTAAAGTGATACTTAAAGTAAGCCCACTGAAAATCAATGAAACATTAGTCTGATATTTGCCTTGGATTTTGTCACATCTCACACTTTGTCTCTGAATTATGATAGCCCTGGAAAATATCCAAACCAATTAATTTAAGTTTTTCAGATATATTATAGCTATTAGAGCTACATAAGATGACTGGGGGAAGGGGGATATAAAATACTGTATTCCAAAAATGCTAATGATCGCTGTTTGCAAGTATAGTTGGTTTGAATAGTCCAACACACAAAGACAGCTCTAGGCAACTTTGGAAGGATGAGAAATAATTTTAATTTAAAAAAATATTGAATGTAACAGGAGCTCAGATTGGTTGGTTTTTAAAAATAATGTGGGAATATATATACACCTGCCATTTATTTTCTAAGAAAGCTGTTTCACAAGTCCAAAGGTCAAGGATTACTGCAGATCGATCCACTGATGCATGAGCCCAGGCTGAGTAGTTGCTATTACTGGAATCACGGCATGCTTTGTGACCTCGAAAAGGAAAAACAGCACAACAGGCATTTCCACAGAAACCAGCAAGCTAAGGAAGAACAATGCCTACTTAACAAAACAAAATAAAAGAAAAAAAATTCCTTCCAGTAGCACCTTAAAGACCAACTAAGTTAGTTCTAGGTATGACCTTTCGTGTGCATGCACACTTCTTCAGATACACTGAAACAGAAGTCACCAGACCCTTCTATATAGTGAGAAGGTGGGGAGGGGTATTACTCAGAAGGGTGGTGGGAATGGGTGATTGGCAGATAGCTGTGATGAGCCTGTTGACGACTCTTAACGACTGCAATAGGTCTTACAGGAAAAAGCAAGGGGTGAGAAGGTGAAAAATGGCTTTGTCATGTATAATGAGATAAGAATCCAATGTCTTTGTTAAGACCAGGTCTCTCCATGGTTTTAAGTTTGGTAATAAGTTGCAATTCAGCAGCTTCTCTTTCCAGTCTATTTCTGAAATTCCTTTGTAATAGAACAGCTACTTTGAGATCTTGTATAGAATGTCCTGGGAGATTGAAGTGTTCTCCTACTGGTTTCTCTGTCTTGTGATTCCTGATGTCGGATTTATGTCCGTTTATCCTTTGGCGTAAGGTTTGGCCTGTTTGTCCAATATAGAGAGCTGAAGGACACTGTTGATATTTGATGGCATACACAATGTTAGACGATGTTTCTTGTGTTGAATATATGCTATATGGTAATTTATGGACCTAATTACATCATAGGAGCCTACACAACACAAATACTATTGCTGTATATACCGTATTTTTCGCACCATAGGGCGCACCGGACCATAGGGCGCACCCAGTTTTTGGGGGGGGAAATAAAGGGGAAAAAATTATTTTCCCCCCAGGTGCGGGGCAGGGGCGGGGGAAGCTCGAGCTTCCCCCGACCCCAGCCCCCAAACAGGCAGCTCTCTGCAAGCCGTGGGAGCACTCCCGCTGCTTGCGGAGAGGTCCGCGAAGCCTGGGCGCGCTGAGCTCAGCGCGCGCAGGCTTCAGCATGCAGGCAACTCTCCGCAAGCAGCGGAAGCCCAGCGCTGGGCTCCCGCTGCTTGCGGAGAGGTTTGCGAAGCTTGGAGAGCGTGAGGGGTCGGTGCACACCGACCCCTCTCACTCTCCAGGCTTCAGCGAAAGCCTGCATTCGCACCATAGGACGCACACACATTTCCCCTTCATTTTTGGAGGGGAAAAAGTGCGTCCTATGGTGCGAAAAATACGGTAGGTTTTATTTTATTTGTTTTTTCATCTCATATTTTGGAAATGTACATCCAGGTTTTTTTCCTTTAAATTTTTTTGGGGCCCCCAAGAGAGTGGGGCCCTAAGCTATAGCTTGTTTAGCTTATACGTAAATCTGGCACTGGCTGGAAAGAAGCTTGCTGCACAAAAGAGTGACATCCTCTGGCCCCACCCATCACTGACATTCAGCCCTTGGAAGGTTGTCCTCTACTTGAAAAAGGTCCCTTGCCCCAGTCCAACAACAAATATAGACTAGACATTGTGATATGAGGTGCCTAAAGGTGCTTGCTGTGTCACCATTGACACAGACCAGTGTTTCCCAAACTTGGGTCTGCAGCTGTTTTCGGACTACAATTTCCATCATCCCTGGCCACTGGTCTTGCTAGTTAGGGATGGTGGGAGTTGTAGTCCAAAAACAGCTGGAGACCCAAGTTTGGGAAACACTGACATAGACCTCAACATTTCACACAATCATATGAAAAGAGTCTAGAGTCCCACTCTGCTAGGCTGGCTCAGTAGCTGACAATAAGCAGCTTACTATAAACTGACGTTTAGCAAAGTCAGGCACCCTGGCTGAGTTTTTGGGATACCAACTTTTGGGCTGGTGATCATCCTTGTGACTGATCATTCCTATTTGTGCTCCTTTCCCCCCCTCTCTGTCCTTCTCATTTGCAGAAGTGTACCAAACTGTGATGATTCTTACCTTTCCCTGCCTCAATGTACTGGGTTGCCACAAGCAAAAGCTGCTTTTCTAGCTCTTTCAGGTCCTGGAGGGCTACATCGTACATCACAAAAGCCCCTCGCTGATCCTGGGTGTGAACATACATGTCCTCTGTGGTGTAAAAATCATCATGGTTTTCTACCTCTGCAAACTCCATAAACTGCACACTGTGAACCTGTGCCAGGGACAGATTAGAAATAAACACATGATGAAGCCTATATTAGAAGTACCAAATAAAACAGTGCATGTACATGTGGGCATGTGGGCACACGTACATACATGTGTGTGTGTAACTTTCAAGAGTTTTGTAAAGGTATGGAAGAGTTTGACCTGCTGTAAACTTGTGGAGGAAGATTCAGTTCTGGTTGGCAATGAGATTTAGGAGTGGAAGCAGTGTATTTTTTGTGAATTTCAAGCTGAAGGCAAATTTTGAATGTTAAAAGTCTGACCCATCCATAGAACAGATTGCTTTAAGGCTGCAAGACTAAGCATGCTTGCTGGTGAGCAAGTCCCAATGAGATCCATGGGGCACTTCTGAAAATACACGATTAGGGTAGTAATTTTAGTAGTGGGGGAGGCTGCAGTGTACAGGAGGGAGACTTTGCTCATGTGTTTGCTGCATTTATTTAGTTAGTGAAATTTATACACCACTTAATTTTAAAAATACCCTCCATAAGTAGCTTACATAAAATGGTATAAAATAGCCATTTAACAATAGCAATAAAAATAGACAAATTATTTGAAAAAAAATTTTCAAATGAGAAATAAAGTTTGAAAAGCAAATGTGCACCAGAAAATTACATAACAGGGTAGCCTGGCTAAGCAAAAAAGGCCTTGAAAGCAATACAACGAAGGCATATGCCTAATGTTAATTTGTCTGCTTCGACCTTTGAACAGAGATAAGAAATCTATAACTCTGTGTCAGATGTGGAACACTCAAATGCATTTCCGCATAAGGCATATGGCTTTGATTTTATGACCTGCACTTCATCAGCTTGGGTAAATACAGATTGTCATAAATAGAGCTGGGGTTGTAAGGAGACTGGGGATTCCCCTAAATGCCCCCATATGCTATATCCTGTAACATGCAGGACCTACTCCATATATATATATGAAGCTGCCTAACACTAAGTCAGACCATTGGTCCATCTATCTCAGATCCTCTACTCCGATTGGCAGCAATTCTCCAGGGAGCTGGAAATGGCAGGGATTGAACCAGGGCCCTTCTGCATGCAAGGTCAGCTGGAACACCCGTTGACCTTGGTGCCGCACCTATTTTATTCATGTGTCTGTCTATGAAGCTATTTTACAAAGTACCCAAATGCCTCACCTTATAGTCGGCTGGTGTGTAATGCACATAGGGGTGTGAACCAAGACCACCATAGGCACCTCTGCCCCCTTTGGCTGCATTTACCCAACAGGAATCTTCAGCAGTGGAGACCAGATGGCCAGCACTCAAGGCAAGACCCGAGGTGCTGATGGTTAGGGTTCTTTCAACGGATCTGAAGTAGTTGAGGATGCCCAAACAAATTCTCTAGTACAAATGAGACAGTTACGATGAAATAAAAATAAGTCTTATTATGTACAGTCTTGCATAATATGAACATTTGAATGCAATTTTTCTTTTTACCTGCAGCTCTCGGATTTGCAAGTGACGCAAAAGGAGGAGAGATAAGTAGGCTCCTTTCCTCATGGGAAGCCCCTTGCTGTCGGCCTCCATGTCCTCATCTAACCCCAGCAGCTGCAAGGTCGTTGTGTAACTACATATTTTCCCCAAGAAGGAGAAATTTAATTAAATTACTGTTCCTCAAAGAGATTCTCAGTTACATCTAAATTGCATAATCTCTTTATATTTGCTTTTTAGGAGGTAAAGCTCCTACTGTAATCACTCACATGGAAACCTCCAGAACAGAACAACATTTAGAAGGCCAGGAGAGTGTGTTAGTGCAATCACATTTAAGGTGGTGCCAGTGAGTACACATATGCAGGGTTGGACCTTGATAATATGCTGCCCAGTGCGAGGCCATTTGACGCCCTCCCCCTAATCCTTGTGGTGCCGCCTTAAACCAAGCTTTGGGAAAGAGGTGTGAGGCTCTGCCAGGGTCCTAGAGCCCTCCTATTTCCTTCCCAATGCCTGGGTAAGTGCTTGCCTGACACTGGGAAGGAGACAGGGCAATTTGAGAAGCTGCCCTTCCATTTGTGTTTTGACAGCTTTGGTACAGCCCATTCATTTTTAGCATTAAACATAAGCATCACACAGAGGAACCGGCAATATTCATTTCACCTTGTGTCTTTTTTCTTTCTTGAAAAAGTGGAGGTCTTGTTAAAGTTGGAGTGTCTCATTTCCTTCTCACCAGATGCCATGGTAGGATTATCAGCATCATCACTGGTTTGCTCCTGTCCATATTTAAGGGCTAGTTATTATAGACAAACACACACAAAAGTTTTCGTTTTCAAGATTTTTATGAAATTTAGATTTTTAAAATTATGAACAAAGGAATCCTTACATCATAGCCCACTGGTTCTCTTGTTGCTTGTACAACTTGTGACCTATCAAAATAGCAAGTACAGCAGCAATATATGGTGACCAAGAGATCAACCTTTGCTACCTACTACGGACTACAAAAAAGAAGTACCAAGCAGATTTCTCCATTCTTTTCCATTCTTTTCCAAGGAGGAGGGTGGGATCCCTCTGTCACATACAGTGGTGCCTCGCAAGACGAAAAGAATCCGTTCCGCAAGTCTCTTCATCTAGCGGTTTTTTCGTCTTGCGAAGCAAGCCCATTGACAGCTTAGCGGATTAGCGCTATTAGCGGCTTTTAGAGGCTTATCGGCTTAGCGGATAAGCGGCTTAGCGGCTTAGAAAAAGGGGGGGGAAGGGGAAAAAACCCGCAGGAACTCGCAAGACATTTTCGTCTTGCAAAGCAAGCCCATAGGAAATTCGTTTTGCGAAGCACCTCCAAAACGGAAAACTCTTTCGTCTAGCGAGTTTTCCGTCTTGCGAGGCATTCGTCTTGCGGGGCACCACTGTATTCTGAATTGTATTCAACACAGGACTAAGGACAATGTTTCACCAGCACAAGGATTCTCCTTATGCAATGGAACATCCTCCTCCATTTCTCTCCCTGCACTCCCGCCCCCCGCAAAATGTATTCTGGATTTCTCTCCAGTCTCCAAACATACGGTATATTGGGATTGCACATGGCACACATAGGGAAGGAAAGGGAGAGAAACACAATTGTGCTAGTATTAATCCTTGTGCTAGCACACTTACTTTGTTGACTACCACCCTATGATCTATTCAAAAGCTAGCACACTGCTCTGTGGTTTTTAGTCTATTCTTACAAAAGTATTATGTTCCTGTTTGGACTTTCACAAACCATTATCAACTTCAAAGCAGACTGAGAATCTCTTACACTGCCAAAGTCACCAAGAAACAAAGAAGTAACTGGTGGTGGGGTTATATTTTGGAACACAGACCTTTCAGGACTCCATTTGAGATACTAGTCATAAAAGGTAAAGGTACCCCTGCCCGTACGGGCCAGTCTTGACAGACTCTGGGGTTGTGGGCCCATCTCACTTAAGAGGCCAGGGGCCAGCGCTGTCCGGAGACACTTCCGGGTCACGTGGCCAGCGTGACAAAGCTGCTCTGGCGAGCCAGAGCCGCACACGGAAGCGCCGTTTACCTTCCCGCTGGTAAGCGGTCCCTATTTATCTACTTGCACCCGGAGGTGCTTTCGAACTGCTAGGTTGGCAGGCGCTGGGACCGAGCAGCGGGAGCGCACCCCGCCGCAGGGATTCGAACCGCCGACCTTTCGATCGGCAAGTCCTAGGCGCTGAGGCTTTAACACACAGCGCCACCTGCGTCCCGATACTAGTCATACATGCATCCTAAACGATGCTCTCAACTTTCATGAAACCAACCCCACTGAGTGATAATCTTATTGTCATGACTCATATTGACGCCTGATTATCTGAAGTAATAAAAAGGCAAGAATTTGGTGGTGGCATTTTATCAGGTCCAGCTATTATGAAGCAAAATGCAAGTCATCACAAAATATAGCAAGGACAGCAGTTTCATAAATACATGGTAGTCAAATGGAAGCTCAGTTGTCACATAATATTTTAACTTACCCTGAATTGGAGTATCCTCTTCAAAAGTAACAAAATTCATTCCAAAAGAAAATGTACACAATCGCTATAGAGACCAACACAAATTTCAGTTTATAAAATCTTCTGCATATTTACCTGATGGAATCTGGAGTTGTGGTAAATCTTGTTCCAGATTTGATCATATTGTTGTGAATTAAAAGAAAGTGTAAAAGTATTAAAAGCCGATGTCATTGATCTTGGCTCTAGCACTGCAGATGCTTGCTCCTGAAGAACCTCCATCACCTGTTCTGGATTGGAAACCTAGTTTGTCACAGCAACATATTTTGACTTTTAGCAAAACCAGAAGCCACAGTTCAGATAATATAGACTAACTTTGTCTGGATTCAACTGAGTGATTTGAAATTTCAAGGAATGGCAAATAAGTTTAGGCATAACGTAAGAGTACTTAAAAACAACAACACTACCCCACTATACATCGCAAAGACAAAATGTGAAAATGAAAGTTCATGGTGTCCTGAGTAAAAACAGTCTTTGGAATCACTGACTGTGGAATTCTTTGCTGTTAATGAGTGTAGATTTTTTAAAAACTTCATCCTGAAATATCCAAAAGGGTTTTGATTCACTTAAAGTAAAAATAAATAATTTGACGTAAACCTGCTACATATCACACAAATTGGAGACAGGTTTGATAGAAGTGGATACAGGTTAGAAATTGACTTGAAATGCAAGTTAGAAAGAACCTTGAAATGCAAAAAAATGGACGTAGGGAGTGGAGAAGCAGTTACTCAGGAGTTTTTATTACCTCTAAAAATTTTGACTGAATCTGCAGCAGTTCATCAACCTTCCGATGCTCCAGTTTCCTGAACATTTTTTGCTGCCATGGATCTTGGTTAGATTTAATCTGCTTGTCAGTAAAAAACCATGTGTAAGGAACATAAAGAAAACACATTCCTCGTCCTAATGCAGCACAGGTGATTGGGACATACTGAATTGTTTTGTGTGCACAAATTTGCACATACAGGAACTAAAGGATGCTTTGCATGAAAGAAAAAACTAGCACTCAGCAGATTTGGGCTTGATCCAGGTGTGCCAGTGTTGTACAGAAATGAACGTGTGCAAAGATCTTACCATTTGCTTGCTGATCTTAGTGCTAACCACTTGTGGAAGGGATGAATCCAGGCAACCCACTACTCTGTCCAAATATCCAATCACCTCTGTCAAAGGTAGCAGCCAATCATATTTCTGCATATGCCAAGTTTCTGGACAAGAGCCTTTGAACTGAGACCATTTAACCCACTTCAACTCAAGATCAGTACACATGGTTTGCTAGTGAGAAGCTGGGAATTTAGATATTTTAGCCTGAGCAGACAATTTATCAGAACAACCAAATGCAGGTCTTATTACCTTTATGAAAGGAATCCAGTTGGCTCTCTTTTTCAAAGCCATGTTGGGGTCTCTGGTACCCCAGGTTTCTGATCCAGGCGTTCCAGCATCATAAACAGGAAATGTTCTCATTGTCTGTTGTTTTCTGAAAATGCTTCTAAACTCATGCATAACCTAAGCATCCCAGGAAAAAGATACCTACTAGTAAACATAGGTTTCCACTGAGCACTGCAAAATATTTACTATGTTAGATAGTTCAGAGAGAGGAGTAGTATGCACTTAAGCTTCACTGAACATCATAATGAATTTCTATTGACTTAAAATGGGATTTAATTGTACTTATATTACTCCGGATTTTGCCACAAATTCCTTACTATTACACTTTGGAGGATCATAAAAAATTCAGAAGGGAGATCATTATAGACTTAACTCTGCTGATATCAAAGTAAATAATTGGTTGAACCGTTTATTCTTTTAGCTGTAGACTTTCAGTGGGATGAGAGGGACCATATCAGTATACATATTATATACAGTAATATAAGAGCAACCATTAAATTACCATAGAAAAAAGTTGCATCTCATCAGCAGAATGCTTCAGGTCTTCCACATCATAGTTGATATGAAATTTAGAAAGTAAACGTCTGAGTTGAGGCTTTAGTTCCTCAATTTCTGCAGTGTGTTGGGGAAGTATGGCTTGGAATCCTATAAGAAGGCAAGAATAAACTGAAAACTTTGTAATGCTGCCTGCTGCCAAGTTGCCTTCAGGTGAATTTATGCTTCTGGTGGTGCATCATTTTATATATATATATATATATATATATATATATATATATATATAAAAATATTACACACACCCACACCCTAAACTATTAAAATTACAGTAGGCCACTGAGGAAGACTGGAAAAGTATATGGCCAGCCTTTTGAAGGGCCAGGTTGTAAGCCTAAAATCACAAATAAAAGGATGTAAATATAGTTGGGCTGCTGCGAAAGTCTTGGCGGCATGAGCTCCCAGTTTTTTATTCACCTGACAGTTTGAAACAGAGTTCAATAGAAAGACTTAAAAGAACCGAGATTTATATGCCCCTGCATTCCAAAGTAAGCTTTGGCCCATCTTCCCTAACTGGAAGGCTCTCCCATTCAAGAACCACCACAATTATGAACCATCACAACATTGATGTACAATATTCATTAGCACGTGATAACCCCAGATGACAATGTTACCATGTATCACACCAAAATGAAGCATTGTGCCAGACACTTCTATGCCATCTTCTATACATTACATCCGTCTGGATATGTGGGTTTATGATTTGGTGTGGACCAGCGCTTGCAGAGAGATGTACACCCCCTGGTTCCTTATACTTCTACATATATTGGCCATTAATAACATGAACCTACACAGCTGTCAGTGTCTTGTGCTAAGTGTTGGCACTGCTATGACTCTATTTAACCTCATAGAGGACACTCCTCTAAACATGTAGATGTGTTTTGTGGTGGCCCAAAAGGTTGTTGTGAGATGCACCCCAAATTCCATATTTGTAACTGTCCTCTGGGGTCATAACAAAAAATGGTTACTCTTGAACAGCAGAGCCCCCTGCTATGAAGATATTTGGTGAGTCAACACTTATTTTGGGTTGCAGGATAAGCCTCAGTTCCTTATTAAGTGTTCTTGTTGAGCTCGATTTCAAACTGTACTAATACAGCTTGAGAACTAGTAACCAGCTTTTGTCTTGTGCTTTCAGGACTTTTGCAGCAGCCCTTCAAGGTATCCTTTTGTTTCTGATGATAAACTTCTTCCAAGTTATACTATGAATACCAGATATAACTATACCACACAGGTGTCCTTTGTACAGCAGCTCATTGACACACCAAGAATTTTAATCACCATGCAACAACTTGCTAAAGTTCAATAAGGCTCCTGAGGATCTGTAGAGTTATATGTAATCTAATTTGTTATCTCACTGCTTGGCAGTAATGGGCCATCTGTGTCCCTATTCTACTCTTGGCTCTATCTTAGCTATTAATGTTTTGCTTAATCAATTTTCTGTTTAATCTATCAAGCTTAGATCTATAAAGCGGACTGAGTTGGAGACCTTATTTAATATAACACTATAAAACGAATGTTCCTGGACAACGCGTCGCTGAAAGTAAACAGCAAAGAAGCAAATCATCGTGATTAACTTTCTGTCTCCATAAAAGTTCATTTCCTTTCAGAATAAATGCCCAGATGTTGTCTGCGTATATCTACATATCCCCACCTGGCTGCTATCCTGAAATGGCCTTTGCTAAGTTGAAAGGTTGAGAGAGTGGAAGGACTGTATGGTATGCCCTTGTTAATGCTCAAATTGTAGGAATAGGATTACAGGAAACTGCCTTATACTGAGTCAGGTCATTGATTCATCTTAGCTCAGTATCGTTTGCACTGACTAGCAGTGGTTCTTCAGAATTTCTGACAGGGTTTGTCCTTCCCACTCTTACCTGAAGATGCAGAGGGCCAGGGACAACCTGCCCATAAGGCAGACTAAAGCAGCTGCCTCAGGTGGCGGAATTCTGTGTGGTGGTGCGATCTTGTGAGAACTCTGCAAGATCTCATGAGACTTCTGGGGATTTTAGCAGAAGCTGTCACTGCGCAACCCCAGTAAGTGAGACTTCAGCAGCAGTAGGATATCTTCTCATTTCACCTCAGGTGGTGAAATGGGACAGGCACCCCTGCCGAGGGCAGAACCCAAGACCCATTGGCATCCAAAGCAGGTGGTCTACTACTGAGCTATGGCCCGTCTCCTTTGTCTCTAATAGGAGACTGTGATGCTTGCACAGCTCAATTCCACACACCACACGTAATTAGCAATGAACAGAAAAGAAATGGGGAGTACTCTGTATTTCCCCCAGCAACAATATAATAGTTTGCATGCTTGGAATATGCAATATCCCAACAACAGAAGGGAAACTTGGGGAAGACAAACCACATGCAACAACTGCAAACTAATGCAGTATTGCTACATTGTACAGCGAGGCTCTAAGGCACATGAGGGTAATCCCTTCTTACCATCTGTTGCTGATGTGTCAGGGTGAATAGAGAGCTGGATACTGGGAGACAAATATACAGTTTTGCCAACAGCTTTGAATTTATCACCATCACCCCAGACAGGATGTCTGTTAATCTCCAGTCTATGAGAGACAGGCAAGTACTGGAGTACCTACAGAGAGGAACACATGTTTTGCATTTAGTGTTTGTCTTCAAAGCACAACTGGGACCCAAAGGTTCCATAATTAAGTTATAAAGTTTTACATTCTATAATCGTCATCTCACCTGAAGGTAGTTATGGATGGTCTTAAGTGAGTGGAGGTGACATACTAGCCACTGTGTGTAAATAGCCAGGTCTTCTTGGGTCACTAAATTTGTTGGATTTTCCTTTCCTGCCAGGAAGTTCTCCCGGGCACTTGACAATCTTGCTGCCCTTTGAACAGCGTCATTGTACTCCTGCATAATATGAGCCACTTGTTTCTAGGGAGATAGAGAGAAGAGACATGATTTTCTCAGAAAGATTAATTAATTATCTAGAACATCCTTGCTTTAGCCTTTCCCTCCGCAGAAGGAGTCTCAAATCAAGAACAAGAGTGGCGCCATTGGTGTGTGTGGGAGGGGGAATGTAGTCCTCTAGATAAAATCTGAAAAACAATGTTTTGGAAAGGGCTTTAAAAAAAAAAAGTCTTCAGAGCTTTTCACTGTATGGAGGTCCATGCACCAAGAAATACTGAGAACACAAGACTCTTTTAATAGACATCTTCAAAACAACCACAGGCTGCTGACATCTTAATAACTGGAATTGCCGATATGGTCCATGTCCTTTTAACAGTCCCCTGAGCCTCTGGTTTTCAATATTAAAACTGATTTACACATTGAAGAGGCACTTATGGTATAACTTCCATAGACTTTGGCACTTCAGATTGCCAGGGCACCGAATCTCCTATTTGTAATAGTTACTATGCACAGTTCCTGCACATAGAAAATTAGCATAGCAGGGGGAAAGGCTTTCACAGTCTTGTTTTCTACAAACAGAGAAACTTTTATTCCTTTATGAACGAGCAGTATTATTATTATTATTATTATTATTATTATTATTATTATTATTGAAATTCACATTAGCTCAAAGTGTTTGAGAGTTGCCATTGCTGTGCAAGCAGCAGTGCACATGCTTCATTATGACCAAGTGTAAGGATAATATTGCAACAGGGGCTAGGCAGCATCTTTTTGCAAGTGCATGATATCCACTGGATCTGAGTTTTGAGCTACACACTGAGAATGAGGTTGCCATAGAGGGCTGTCACAACTGGATGCTGCCCATTATGATTAATTACGTATGAGGCACATAATCTTGTACATAACGTTTACTGAGCATTATAAGGTGAACTTCATTTATACAGAAAGAAAACAATGGGTTGTATCCATACATATTCAGAGTAGACCCAATGGGATTAAGTCAGTTGCATCTGTTGATTTTAAGGGGTCTATTTCCAAGCAGGATTTAGTTGGATTCAACCGTATGTACATATTTACAGTTCTGTCCCCTACATGCAAAGGAAATCAAGCCAAACTCACAGCTGAGCTTTTATTACACACCTGGAAGGAAAACCCATGTTCCTATTCCAACTCAACAAATCTATGATTCTATTTTTAGCATCTGTGGCACTATGAGATTAGCATACCTGGTACAAAGGATAGAATTGCTCAATAACACTGCTGTGCTGACAAAATCTCTTCCATCTAAGCATGTGTAAATATTTGCTTTGGACCAGCTGCGTGATTCTGTCTGTAAAAAACTATACAAAAAGCAACAGAATTTTATTTTTATTTTTTAAAAAACCCCACAGTGGCATTGTTTCCAGAATACAGCACTATAGATTTATAGGTGCTGGAATTTATGAAAGGTTTTGAGTTGTCAAAACTAATTTCCTTCAAGGAAATGGCCAGGGAGTAGTGACCTACTGATAAGCCTCTTTTATTAGCACATGCAAAATACTGAAAAGGAAAGGAATGGAGAAGCATTTGAAAAACAGGATGCAGTATGGAATCAGCTGTCCAAATGGGGCAAAGCAAAACATTCCAGTGCACTAGAATGAGTCCAAAGTAAGACCTGGGTCAGGGATTGGGAATCTTTTTTAGACCAAGGGCCACTTTCCCTATTTGCAACCATCCAGAGGCCACATGCCGGAGGTCAAAAATGGGTGGAGCAATGGATATTATTATTACCTTTGTACAGTAGGCTATGTTATGGACACACACAATTCAGAAGTTTCTCCTCTCCATCCCACAGGCAACAGACACGTTCACAGTTCAAGAGCAGAGCTTATTTTCAGCTGGAACTCGCCGGAACTCAGTTCCAGCACCTCTCAGGTGGGTTCCAATAGAACAAGGGAGGTGTTTGTGGCAAGTTCTGGCATCTCTTTTTCTAGAAAACTATCACTGTTCAAGAGTATATTCCCTCTAGTCAAAATCAATTGAGATCAGAGAGAGGATGCAGCCTGGGCCACTGGGCCTGAGGTTCCCCACCCCCAGTCAAAGTAATTATGTGGAACTTGGCTCATATTCTCCTGCTCCCCTGTACAACTTCTGTGGAGAAGAACACATATAATCATATTTTGTATCATGTAAAGGAACAATCACTCTTGCTCTGCTGCTGTTATGCTCTCCTCGCTTCTCAGTAAAGCAAGAAGCCTGGGGCTGCACTGGTTTCCTCTGGATGACAGGGAAAGCAGCACACTGGAGGCTTATATCTGTTTACATATATATAAGCAGAGTACAACGGAAGCCAACAGAATCCTACTTTAGGCAGATACTAATCCTGTATCAGATCCCCAGAAGTCACAAGGCTAAGCAGCTGTTTGGAACCTGCCCTTTTTAAAGCTAAATCAAACTAAAGTCTCTCAAATCTCTCTCTTTTAGTGGCTCTTTGCATAATGCAAAGAGTAACTGCCTTCTTTTCTGTCACACAGAACAGCTTGCAGAGCAGTGATCTTAGACCACACCCTGCAAGTTGACTGATAATTAAGGGGAAACATCCTTAATCATTAACTCCTACCTGGGAATTATCAATTGATTATTCCTGGCATTTGATAAGCAATCAGCTGAATGAAGCTATGCCCTTGCCATCAGATGTACAGGGTATTCCTTGTGCTGCTGCCACAGTGAAAACCAACTTGTGAGCATACTAAATATCGGTTGTAGCATTTGTAAAAAAAAAAAAAAAGTCTACATAAAGGCACCTATTTTTATTCACAGACATAGCTGTATGAAGCTTCATTTCATGTTTGCCCATGATAGCAAATTCACACTGAAAAATGCCAAATGAGTCTTCAAATCACAAACATGACAAATATTACCTGGTGCAGTAACAAAGGTAAGCTTTCAAATGTATATTCCCTTTTTAGACAGGTCTCTAGCTCCCTCTGCATGAGATCAGCCTGAATTACAAGAGGCTTTGCCTCCGCCACCTGTAAATGAAGGACAGAAAAATAATTTTGCTCTGAAATTAAGTTCTGTACATTCAGGACACCCTAGGTGCAGCAGTTGAGTTCTACACATGTCAAAAACACTTTCATTTGAAAGTTTTGAACACTAAAGCTGTTTTTAATTTCATATTCTAGAGTGGGTTTCAGAGGTCTGTGAACCTAGCACAATTTTTTTCCAAAGCAATAAATAGTGTGTGTGTGCGTGTGCACACACATATTTTTCTGAGGAGGGAGTCCATAGCTTTCATCAGACTCTCAAAGGGTCCATAACCCACAGAGGGTTAAGAGCACTGTCTTAGATTAAGATGAAGACCCTAGAAAGGTTGATTGAGATCATAAATATATTTCCTTTTCCAGAATTTCCCCTCTCCTTTCTCAGTTCAATATAGTGTTTGTGATCCCATGGGGAAAGGGATATACTACGGTTAATATTCTTCATCCTGAGTCCCTATGATAGTGAGAACTTAATTACTGAATTAAAGAACTAGAAAAAACACTGCTAGTTAATCAGCATACCACTAGACTTAAAAATCCAAAAGGTTACTGAAGTAAACACTGGAGGCCGTACCGTTAGGCCAAATGGGGCACTGCCCCACCAAACCAGACCCCACCTCTGCCTTCTTATTTACACAGAAGTGGCGCTGGCTGTCAGCTTCTTTGCGCTTGATCTCGGGATTCATCTGCACCGCAACTGAAAATGTTTTCTTTTTCAATTTGTCCTTTGCTGACCTCTGCAGGTCCACGTCTGATTGCTTTGTGCATGTATAACCACCTGGAGGTAGGGCTTCAAGAACCACACGTGTTGTACTCTTTTAGCTATTCTTCCCACCTCCCAACCATCTGCTCTTCAGTCTGTCCCTTCTTTATTCAACAGCACATGTACGTGCACACCCAGCAAAACACATGTGCTGTTTCTTCTCCCCTGCCCCCTTCAAGTAGAGGAAAGGACAGAAGGAAGTAAAGAAAGCACCTGTCTCTCTCACACACTGTCTGGAAAGGAAAGAAAAAAAGGTGTTTCCAAGTCTCTACCCCGCCCCTCCACTTCATTGTTTGTTTGCCTGGCTGTAGTACTTATGAGTATCACTGATATTGCACACATTTGGTTTTTCCAAAAGAGTTAATTAAGTGTGTGAGTTGTGGCGATGGGTTAATAAAACACAACTCATTCTGTCTACAGCATCCGCAGTCACCAGCCAGCCGGAAGTTAAACAGGGTCACTCCCAGAAGCAACAATTGAGAACTGGAGTCGTGCAGAGGTGGAGGCAGCAGAAAGGTGGGCTGCAACCAAACTGCAATAGTGAAAATCCAGGGGGTGAAACAACCACTGGTGCTACTTTAACAGAGGATTTTAAAAACCTTTTCACGTTACTACTGGTTAGTGAAAAGGCAGGTTTTCACTAAGGAAAAAACGTTGATGCCGTCCTCTCAGTAGGAATGTCATATGGCTATTGCAAAACATTTAACTTAAAAATAAATAAATGAACGAGATGAATTAAATGACACTGCAGATGAGCCCTCATTGTTAACCTTATAGAACTCAGCAGGGACATGAATAGGGGCAAATCTAGAATTAGCTGTCATGGGCTCTGGCTCCACCTACTGTTGGCCTTCTGCCTTCCACCCTACTAGTCTCAATGGGCATCAGACACCACTTTAACAGTGCCAGATGGATCCAGACCCTTCACAGCGGGGACATGATTAAGAAGGTCTTACATGCTCTTACAAGCTGCACTGGGCTTATTACTGCACTCGTATTCCCCGATTTATTTTCCTGTAAAAACTATAAAAGCTGAAATAATAGAATACAGCTTAATTACTAAAAAGACTGAACTTCAGGCTTATCCTAACCATGCTTACTCAGAGGCAAGCATCACTGAGTTCAGTAGGACAGGTAAGCATGAGGCACAGGACTGCAGCATTACCTGAGGCTGGTTTCTCTGAGACTTTTACAACGTTATCTAATGAGGTATTTTCACACCGACATTTTCATCACTTACTTGTAAACATTTCTTCAGCGCCAATTCCCTTTCTCTTCTGAAGTAATCAACATCTTTTGGGAGGGGGACAGAGCTATGAAAGATTACCAAACTTCCTTTAGAGAAATGTAGAATTAGCAACAAAATACTTGAAAACAATGTGGTATCTAGTATTCAGTACATTAGTCAATCATCTGAAAAACTTGTAAAATTCATATAGTTTATGCCTGCAGTAGTTATGAATACACTGCCACCCTGCCCATGACAACTCTTTCATTTTTGCCCATTGGCAGATCCCTGCTTTTAGCAAAATGGTCTTCTGACATATTCATAAATCACAAGCAGCAGACCAGAATGCTTGTTGGATGAATGGATGTGCAGCAGATGCTCTCAGAAACTAGATTCGGGTAGATTGACTGGCCATCTCCTTTGGAAGAGCTTCTCTGTGCTGAATGGAGTCACGCATTTTGAACAAAACATAAACGTTTAGCAGGATTCAGTCAAAGTGACAGTTTTCAACACCCTAATCCATTTAATTTCAATGGGTAGTTCATCTCACACTTTGAGAAAGGAGAGCAGAACAGAACTAGAAAGAGCAAGTAAAGTTAGCAATATTTATGGATTTTAAACTAAAGTGAAAATAAGTACCATGCTACAGGTTGGGCCTAGGCTGAAAGCCACTGCTCCACTATAATATTTGATTGAATTAGAGAAAGCAAACACACCACACAGAAAAATCAATGTATGATAAATGCTACATATGAACCGACCAGGATGCTGCAATCATTATCTCAAGCCCTTCTTTGTGTGCCCCCTTCCATGGGAGGCCTTGAGAGTGGCGACTCATGTATAAGCCTTTTCAGTGGTAGTTCTTTGCTTGGGGAATGCTCTCCTCAGAGAGGCTTACCTGCTGCCATGGTTTTTAGGTGCTGGGCAAAAACATTTCCTTTTCGTTAGGGCTTTGGCTTTTAATTATCTATTATCTTCTTGTGTGGGTGAGTTGTTTCTAGGTTTTTTTTTTTAAAAAAAGAATCTTTATTTATTTTAATCGAGACTTTATCATGAAGCTAAAATAACAATTCAGTTTTTTATGCTGGTTTTAAGGTATGCATGTGTTTGCTTAAAACACAGTGAGTTGCTTTGTGTTGCGGTGGCAAACAAACGACTAATAAATTTAATACATAAAATAATAGTTATTATAGTAACAGGCATCTACTCTTGCAATTAACAAACAATTAAATGCATGGGAGTTGCATTGAAACAGAGCAGTTCATTTACACTAGAACCATTTTTCTGTCTGAGGAAAATAGTTCTCTTTACCAATACCGTGTCCCCTGCAGATTCCCATTTCCCTCTATTTCTGTCTTTAGTTCTTCCAGCTGTACAGCTAGTTCCTTTTCCACCTGCTGGACCCTCTCAGTGGAAGAGATCTTGTAAATTTCATCCATTTTGCCTTGATTCACAAAAAGGGAATATTGGTTAGTAACTCAGCATGGCTATAGAGCCACAGATTTCCTAAAGTGTACATAAATATGAACTGCAATATAGGACAAATACACACACACCCTTTGACAGGAGAACTTTAAAAACTGATTAAAAAAACCGAGTATTTGTTTTTTAGACTTTCCCATATGCGTGTGCGCACTTCATTGCTGCAGACACTTTCCTCTCAACCTGGAAGTGACCGGACAGGGTTGGGTAAAATGTGAATGAAATGAAAGTAAAGTAGAAAAAGTTCAGCTCTCACCTATGTGCCTCTTCAGATTCCACCCATGTGTAGTGACTGACCAGGAACAAGACCTTGGGAGTGTAGTAAATAACTCAATAAAGATGTCAATCCAGTGTGTGGTAGCTGTAAAAAGGCAAATTCTATGCTAGGAATCATTAGAAAATAAAAGCTGCTATCACAATGCCATTGTAGCAAATATATGGTGGAACCACATTTGGAATACTGTGTAGAGTTCTGGTCCCCTCACCTCAAAAAAGATATTGCAGAGTTGTAAAAGGTTGCAGTATTTGGGACCTTATAAAAGTTGAGTAAGATGTGGAACGATAGAAATTTATAAAATTATGCATACGTAACCCCCCCTCCCCATTACACTAGAACTGAATGATGTTGAGTATTGGAAGATTCAGGCAGGTAAAAGGAAGTAGCATCCTCATTCAGCACAGACAAAGCAATAATGGCCACCAGCCTAGACAGCTTTAAAACAAGATTAGATAAATGCATGCAGGAGTGGGCTAGCTATCGGTGGCTATGCTCTGCCTCCACAGTTGCAGGCAGCAACACTTCTGAATACCAGTCGCTGGAAAACCACAAAAGGGGAGAGTTCTCTTGTGCTTGAATCCTGCTTTTGGGTTTCCACAGGCATCTGGTGGGCCACAGTGAGAACAGGATGCTGGACTAGATGGGCCATTTGTTTTATCCAAATGGCTCTTATGCTAATCTGAACAAACATGCATTGCAGAGGCAAGCAAACTAAAACAAAATGGTTATTCAGTTGACACAAACAGTTCGTCAGGCATGGTGGTTTATTTCAACCAAGGTAGGATGATGTTGTATTATTATTATTATTATTATTATTATTATTATTATTATTATTATAATACTTCTAAAACCTGCTTCCTGCTGGTTGATAACAAACAGTGGATGTTTTACACACTAATAATTGGATACTATTTTTCTATGGCACCAGCACCCAGACCTTATGGTGAACCAAGTTACCTCAGGAAGAAAAGGAATGGGTTGCTATTCCTGTTACGGTCACAGAAAGACAAACTTAGGCCTACAAAGCTTTGCAGTCATATACAGTAGCCCATGTCGGGGGGGTGGGGAGTGGGAGTCATGAACTCTCTTGCTTTATGTTTCCTGTATTGGGTGGGGTCATGTGTCATCAGGTCACATTACATGGCTGGTGAGCTGCATTTGGTTTAGTGTGTCAAAATGTACAGGTTTTATGAAATACTAAAGTAGGCCCAATACTCTGCCTACATCTGTTGCCAATAACGACAAGCGCAAGTCAAAGTCCTCCCCTCTGTTTCGGCTTAGTGAAATGAGACTATTGAAATCTACATACCATTTTCCTAAAGGAGCTCAAGGTTCTCCCCGCTCCTCATGCAATTTATTTGTAGAACCACCCAGTAAAGTGAACTGAGTGGGAATTTGAACTCAGGTCTCCTTAGTCCTAGTCCAACAATCTTAACTACTACACCACCAGAACAGGCCTGGGTGATATATCAATTTATCGCCCAGGACCGGTATGAGGAGCAGACTGTGATGTCGGCTTCACTCAGCGGTATATTGCTAGTGAAACCGCCAATGCTGAGTCCCTCTGCTAGTGACTTCCTTCAGCGAGCGTTGCTGGCAGAGGGACTCGGGAGCGGTGGCGGTTTCACCAATGATATATCGCTGAGTGAAACCGCCATCCCACTCTGCCCTCATACTGCGCAGAGGGAGGAAAAAAGCTGCATCAGCGACGTACTGCTACAGCTTGTTCCTCCCTCTGCATGTTTTTTAACTGCTCAGCTGAGGAGTGTGCAGTTGCCGCTCCCCTCCAATCAGTTAAAAGGATCCCCCAGCCCCGCATAAGCACAGGGAGCACCAGGGATGGGGAGGCCTCTCCATCCCCAGCAGAGCCACACAGAGGATCCCCAATGCTCTCCCCACTCGTCTGCGAGCAGGGGGACCAACCAGGGATGTCTCAGCTGGGGATCAAGAGCCCTCCCATGCCCCAGCTAAGCCGTACAAACATCTAGGTGCTGGGGTAAAACTGCATTGAGAACTGTAGGAATTTCCCCCGGCGCCTCAAGGGCTGAGGCCAATGCAGCTTGTTTTTTCAACGTTGTGGTATATCGCCAGATCACGATCTTTGGCTGGTGATATACCGCGATGTTCAAAAGCTGATCTCGCCCAACCCTGCACCAGAACAGGTTCTCCCCACCCTGCCAGTTCTTCACAGCAGTGGCTAGCCCTAGTAGAATGGGAAAACTTGATTAAATAATCCAAAATGTTATAATGCCACCACTTCCACCAGTCTATGCTGATAATCACATCCAATTATTCTCTTAAGTGTATGACTCCGTAGTCCAGTTTCACATTATCTCCTGCAGTGCTCATAAGAAGGCTCAATTTCTGAGTTGCTTGGATCGCATAAGTTGCTGCCAAGAAGTCATGCCACATAAATCTCTGTCTCATGGCAAGTACCGGTAACTTGTGTGAACCTGCAGCCACATAGTACAGGCATTTTTCATCTATGAGATAGTTAACATGCCCTGGAATACATTGCAATGTGAAGCATTTTCATAGGAAGGCAGAAAATTGCCCAAACCACCCGGAGGCTGTTTACCACACAAATTGAAAACATAATGTAATATATCAAAAAGAATGATGCTACCCACTAACAGCATACGAATCAGTCTGGCTTACTTGACCCAACAAGTCTTCCTCCCCTCACAAGGGCAAGCAAACCCCACTGCAGCCAACCACAGCCAGCCAACCATACCCTGGGCCCCCAACCTTTCTCACTACCAAGGAAACACAACAAGCAAATAGAAAAATAACCTATCTAGTTGACGCTGATATGAGACCACACACGTACATTGCAAAAAATATAATTTTTACCACCACCCCTCCTCTACCCCCCCCCCACCGTCTTCCTGACCTTATGCTGTACTCAACACTAATGTCTCATAACAAATGCAACTGATCTGTAGAAAAGTCTGCAACTTGGGGGGGGGGGAAGAAAAGGTATGTACCTTTGTAAACCAAGAAAATCTTTAATAATAATAAAAAGACACTGTCCAAGTTAACGCACAAGACTGAGAGCCGTGTTTGTGTGTGTGTGTGTGTGTGTGTGTGTGTGTGGCAATTGTTAAACCAAAGAATTTTTCTTATGGAATCAGCAAAAGACAATGAGCAGCTGCTACTGCTTTTTTTAAAAAGCAATTTTCCACCCTTTTTCTTTTTTTAAAAAAAACAACTAAACATGCAAGCTCTTACTCGAAGCGCCGTAACTATTCCATGGTACATTGTCTCCAAGGTCTGGACCTCAATTATTTTCTGAAATTATAGCTGATCAGTTTTACTCCCTCCTTTAAAGGCCAAAGACATGATTGAACAAGTTGAATTAGTAATGAGATTAAGATCAGCACTGTGAAATAAGTGTATAAAATTTCAAAGGAAACAGGATTAATGACATCAAACTTGTCTACCAACTTAAAAACACAGGTAGCAAAATGCCTGTTGTTATGGCTGGGGGGCGGTCAGCGGAAAGGTTACGGAAGAGAAAGTGGGGTAGTAGACAAAAAAAAAAAAAAAGGTTATTTGTTTTGATTTGGGAAGTCCTTATCCAGTCTATCAGCCAACACACCTGCACAGAAACTAAAAATACAGTTTTAAAGCTTTTAATTAGATTGAAGAAATCATTATTCTCCCCTTATCTCCATGATGATTAAAAAAAAATTATTTCAGTTTAGTTTTGATTTAGTTTGCCAAGGGAAGAGCTACATATTGGCTTCTGTGTCAGCTAACAGAAAGCTAACTTTTCTTTGAAAATTTTATATGCAGCAATTACAGCATGAATTAATAAGCAAGGAAATGAGTTTAACAGACTGCACCTAGTGCAGTATATGTGATAAACGATTAACTGATTTACTTGGAATTATTTAAAATGCTTTGCCTTATCTTAGATCTCACAGCTTGAGAGCAATATGATACCTGGTAGGAACAGCAAGGTCGCAGCCTCCCAAGTGCAGAAGGTAAACAGCCTCCAGCAGAGCAAAGAGAAGCCCTGTTGTGTTACTGGAAACTGTAGCAGCAAACCACGTCTCCCACAGGTTTCTATAGCTAGTGAAATTGAACACCGAAGTAGCAACAGAGGCGTTCATCACTGTGCAGGCCGAACTGTAACCATAGCAACCTCAGCATGCATACACACAATCCACTGAAAAAGAATTGACCATGCTTCTAAAACTAAAGGGTGGTGCACTGCTCCATTGCAATGCAGAATACAGGAGCTTTCCACAGAAGGAGAGGAACAAATACTTATTTCAGCCCTGGAGGACCAAAAGACAAAGTAGGCATGTAGACAGTTCTGCTACGAAGCTAAATAAGAGGAGTGCTATTAGAATATTGACTGCAATGATGGTGAAGCCACATTTTTAATATATATAAAGCTGTTAAAAAGCATTTTGCTATCAAACATTAATAATTATATTCAATAATCACATTCCGCTTACATGACCCGACTTCACCTGATTTCCCCCAATTCTTCTTTCTGCTACATTCTCCTGCCCCACATACCAAGTCAGAAGGTGCACCAACTCTCAAGAGAGGCTTTTTGGAGGGGGCATGAAGAGGGCTGAAATGTGGATATCCCTCATACAGTGGTACCTCAGGTTACGTACTTAATTTGTTCTGGAGGTCCGTTCTTAACCTGAAACTGTTCTTAACTTGAAGCACCACTTTAGCTAATGGGGCCTCCCACTGCTGCCGGCCCGCCGGAGCACGATTTCTGTTCTCATCCTGAAGCAAAGTTCTTAACCCGAGGTACTATTTCTGGGTTAGCAGAGTCTGTAACCTGAAGCGTATGTAACCCGAGGTACCACTATATCTGTGTCCCTTATTTATTTATTTATTTTAGACTATTCATATCTTATCCATATGCTAAAGATCTCGGGGTATACAACAGTAACTTCAAATAAAATATCCATATTCATGAAATCACAGAAGTAGGTGGAAAAACCCCAGTAAAAAGTTTAGAATACCACACATCTATCAGTTGACCACCACTCTATTACCTGGTTTGGGACTTTAATTAAAAAAAGCAACTCAGAGATTCTTCGGGTGAAATCCAGCATCTATCTGCCACTGGAACAGACACCATTAGTGGAACAGGTTGTTCTACCCCCTGCACTCAACCAAGATGTACTCCTAATTGTTGAGGGAGCCTCTGAAACATATTTGGGGTGTGTGCAGGGAAGAGAATAAATCATGCTGCATGCTCCAAAGTCCACTTGTGCTGGATGTTGCCCAATGGACTGAGGGCTGGACATCTGCATGTTACGGCATTTGTTACACCAGTCAACTACCTACTGAGTTTGAACGCGAAACCTCTCACATGCAAATAAAGAGTATTACATGCCCAACACCAACTGGTTAAATTCATTACCCCCTCCCTCCCTTTCACAAGAACCAACCCCTGGACAAATCCCGGGCACCTCATTGAGTTCTCAAGTCATGCAGGGCTGACACCTAACTATTTCTGTTGAATTTTATTTTTTCTTGCTATACATTAGTTAACCTTTTTCTCAAAACAGAAAAGTAAATGAGTGAAAGCTCTTTGCTGTTAAAGAGGCCTCAGTCATATGGATACTAAGAATAATGGTCAGATAAACAGTGATGTGGCTTAAAACTATAGATTAAATTTCAGGGGGAAATATTGAAAGGCAGGCTGTAAACGTTTTAAATAAATGAATAAATAAATAAATAAATAAATAAATAAGCATAGATAGTCATTTAGAAGCCAAATGCTAATTTTTGCTCCTGGATGATTCAGTTCTTTCTCCCCCCAATACTGTACAAAAACCAGTGGTATTTATTCTATATAGGCTGGTAGGTTGTTATTATTATTTTTAATAATAAAGAACACTTCCTTAGAACAATTACAATTATATTTTTAAAAGTAAAATTAAAAGTCAAGATAGAAACAAGAAAAAATATTTATTCCAAAACTAAGCTGCAGAATTTAAGGGCACATTAATGAACAGATTTGTTCAAGCCAAGATAATAAAATCAGCCCCCAATGGGCATTTATCTATAAGCCAATTTTGAGAACTAAGGTTCCCACACAATATCATCTTTCTTCAATACTGATTGAAGCTTCTGAGCATTCTTTAATAGCTGGAGAGAACTTGTGCTTTTATTCATAGGACAGGCACTATTCACACTGGCTCTTGAAGCGGCTGAAGTCTCTTTTGCTCCTTTTAATCCATTAGGTCTTGATGCTGAACTGGCTGCTTTTTGTTTCAGTTTTTTAGCCTTTTGCCTCAGTCTGTAAACCTAAGAAGAGAACAATTCTATAATACATCTAATGTACAAAGAAACATGCACTTTTTGGCACAAAGGACCCTGTAACGCAGTGCCTATACTACACAGCTCTCCCCACCAAGACGGATAGTATACATTTAGTACTTTTCCAGATATATTTGGTTATGATACAGGAAGGCCAAGCAAGGACATTGTCAGTTGTTTTTCTGCAATTATGGAATTTGCTTGCAGTGGCTGGTTAGAACAAAGGGAAGAATGAAAATACTAGAAAGCATATATATACCTCACACTTCCTTACAAGCATATGGTAATATGCAATACACAAAAATATTACATCATGGTGGTGGCATAATTTTCAGCTCATAATGTAAATACAGTTATCAATGAGTCATGTTACAACCCAGTAACAGAGAAGGTGAAGACGTCTATTTAATCCCTATGATCAGTTATAGTCTAGAAGGGACAACATGTAGACAACTAGATGTATTAGCATCTAGTTTTAAAAATATTAAAAAACATTCCTCAATTTAACACACACAAAACCAGATGCTGCACAGGAGATGTGTAAACAGTTTTCTAATGGTTAGCTCTTTTTAATGAAAAGCAATCATGGGAGGCCCCCATGGAGAAGAGGAATGGTGGAGGATGAGGAGAAAAAGCAGAGCTGCTTATTTCTTTCTCATCCAATGAATTTGGACACAGGGAACGAAAAATGATATGAGGACATTCCTTGCCTACTGGTGAGAAAACATCTGGGTGTGTGTTGTGATTCTGAGCAGACAAATGGCAAATCCTGATTGCAGGCTTACAGACTGATTTTTCAGAAAGAAAGACCCACCCTCTCACACATAAATTGATTTATTCATTTCATAAAATTTATACCCCACTTGATTGTAAAACAAAAACAAAAACCTCAGAGTGGTTTTTAAAAGATAAAACAGTAAAAATCAAGAATACATCCACCCACTCTTTCAAAACCTTTTAGGAGACAGTTCATATGTCTCCTACACAACATCTAGTTTGCTTGTCTCATTCAAAATCTAATACACCCATATAAGTCTTAGCAAATTTATTTTATATAACCTCACCACCTATTACGCATTGTTTCTGCAAGACTCATATAATCTAGGCACTGTCTTTCTGAAAATACTAGTTATTTTTTGCACTGCCTACACTGTCAATCCCTTTTCCTGACTTCAGGACGGTTTGCTTACATTTTCTTGGTGCTTTCTCAGTTTCGATATCTGCTCTCCTTTAGATTCCATCTGTTTCACAAGACAATCTAGTTCACGTTCTAGGTCTTCCCGAACCTCCTGGTTTTGTGTTTCTTGTATCTGCTTTAGGAGTTCTTGATGTTCACTGTTGGAAGACAAACTCTCAGTGGTCATTTTAGGCACAATCCAATCCACCACTTCCCTCCGAAGACTATTGTATTTCAGCATGTCCTCCAACGTATGATGATTGACTGTACATTGTACAGTGATAACGTAAGTACTATTAGGGAATACTTCTCATTACAGAAAGTATAGCATCTATGTTTGAAACAGTGTCACACTGTCCTTAACACATTATCATCAGAAAATAAGCTACTTCTCTTTGTAGCGTAAAAATTTCATATTGCTATAGTCCTGTTTTCTATGCAGATGTTGCTTCAGCAACAGAGTTACAAACAAGTTCTAAATAGACTATCTAGGGCTTGGCTGGATGAACAGAGTGAAAAAGTAATATTCTGAAGCTACTGGAGCTCCAAATGCTACAATGAGAAGCAAATGTATTAAAGACCAGAAGATATGCTGTTTAGACTAGAGCTGCAATAACTGGATATGCTATTATGCACCCTACTAGGACTAAATGTGTTTTGACTTCTATCACAATAAGTTGGCAGTTAACAAAACACCGCATTAGTGTCTTGTGGCTCAAAGGCTTCTATAGACACAAATTCTTGCAATTATGGTTTAGAGCCTAAAATAAGTCCTCAGCTGCTTATAGAAGATGGGTCAATTACCATAAATGGCAAGTTGCAAAACAGAAGGCTTAAGCCCACAAGGGGTTTGCACTGCAGGCAATGCATTTTTTACCTTTTAAATGCTTCATTGCTTTCTGTGACTTGCCACTAAAATCTTAGGGTGTTTTCACAAGTGATACCAAAAACAGTAGGACTAGAATCTAAAGAGCTGTATTAGGCACACCTCTTTTTTTCTTTTAACGGCACCATCGCACCTGCCCTATCATATATTACTTTTGAATAGCACTTTGTCATGCTGCACTGCTGTTTCAGTAACTTATTCTACTATACTAACATGAGGCTTGATGACTTGGGAAGGTCTGGTCCTAAACCTCTGCTGCCTTGCAGGATATCTTCAGGAGAAAAGGCTAAGGAGTAAACCCTACACAAATCTGGAGTCCTTAAGATGGTTTGATAGTGCCTTGTATACCTCCTTTCAGTAACTCCTGGGGCCAAGCTGATGTCAAATATTTTTCTCTGCTTTCCTTTGGACCACATCAGCAAGGCCAATTGTCATCTGGGCAGTCTAGGACCTCCATACACACAGCTCAGGCTTGTACGCTAGGAAGGTCACTTTGGTGCTGCTAACACAGCAGTTAGGCTTCACCCCCCGAGGTGCACTCCATTGTCTCTTGAGACAGACGGATGCCATTAACAATATCCGCATGGAAAATGGGGGTTTAAAATTATTCCTAGCACCACTTGCAAAAGTGCCCAAATAGTTTCTTCTCAACTTACAAAACAATTTGCCCCAAGCCTACAGGTTTTTTTGTGTTCAAATGGATAAATGAAAATAAGTACTTACAAGTTCATTTGTCCCAGTTCATCTTGCATAATCAAGAGAAGATCTGAAAGATGCTCAGTAGCAGAGGAAGATGTGGAGCAAGATGAAGGTCTGCTCGTGCCAGTCCTCTTTTCACCTCCTTCTGGGCGTTGTGAAGCTGCACTCTGACTACGGTATTTCATCATATGCAAGACGCTTTGAACATTTGCAACAACTGAGTGACTTGAGCTAGCAGACTTGTGGGGAAAGCAGCACATAAGAAAGCCTCATTAAACAAACGGTAATTTTAAAACAAATTCTCAATGGTGATGATGATGATACATCGCTTACCTTCCCAGCAACAAAAGGTAGTGTCCCAGCTGGTAGGTATGGCTGCGAGCCGCATGCTTTCCTCAAACCAGAAGGTTTCTGAGAAGTATAAAAACTAGAATTATTCCTTTATTTCAAGAAGCAGAAGTAGTGTCCTAAACTTGCAATTGTATCATGTGTTGATTTTGACATTGGATTGATTTTCTATAGTGTCCCAAGCAACCTTTTAAATGGCTAGAACAACTGTGTAGGAGCATGCTGCTATATGCAGTTTTAAGAAGTATTATTATAGTTTGCTGAAGTTGCATTGTTACCAAGACAAGACTTCCAGCGTTATCAGCATCTCCAATGTTCAGAATAATCAACAGGATGTTAAGCTGTCTTGAGACTTGGCAAAATATGAAAAATGCTCAGAAGACAAACTTGCTGTACAGTTAAAGTAATAGTTGTGTGTTAAAATACAGAAGAGGTCTTAAATCCACTTGTGTAAGCTACCTCTTGTCAGTTCTTCCTCCCTCTGTTGCACCATGTCACAACTGAAGCCTTTTCTGAGGATGCCGCACACACATCCATTCACCCCCCTGTGCACCCTTTTAATGTCAATCTCACCATTAAGCTTCAAAAAAGCCACTGAAGACAATAGAAGACTTCTTCCAAACCTAACTGCAGTTTGTATGTGAGCACATTTTTTGTTATTGCTTCATGCTGCTTTTAGACTTGGAAAATACCTATTGGTGTCAATAGTCCCCCCCCCCCAACACACCTATAATTATACAGGTGACAGAGCAAGGAGGAGAAGCTGTAAGTTGAGTTTGGAAGCCCCACTGGTTCTATCTAGCTCAAGGGCTCACAAGACACAACAGAGAACATAAGAAATACACCACTTGACTAGTTTCTTCTTGGTATTCAATACATAGCTGAGAAACCTAACTTTTTTCCTTTTATTTTATTACCTTTACGGCTTTCTTCTTCCTGCTTTTTTTATTTGCTTCTTTTTGAGGTGAAAGTGAACACATAAGAATTCTATTCATCTCAAGTCCCGTTTGGAGCTGCAGTAAAAAAATACAACCATGTCTTGTTAAATGGACAGAGTGGTATCTCAGTCCAAAGCTACAGAGAGAAAACAGCTGGGTCCAAAGATAACGAATCTCTCTCAACAGATGCCAATGATGTTCACTGAGATAGTGATCCCTCTCTTCAGTGTGACATATGTGACCAATGGATAAGTAGCTTTAACAGTTTGTAAGACCCATCTGAGCAGTTTAACACCACTACAGTGAATAATGATTGCTCTCAAAAAGGCCATCTGCTTAATGGGTTAAAAACTATACCCTATATTGGCATGGAACAAAACGCTTGCCTAAACTCATTAGCAGCATCTAGTCAGAACATAGGGCTTACTTCTATCAGGTTGTACTAGTAAAATAGTAAAACTATTCCTTTATATCATGAATGACTTCCAGCCTCATTTTATGTAGCGCCTGGTATCCCCTGAAGTTGCCCCATTCTTTCCATTTTCTTTCCTACTTGTTTTTTAAAAATACTTTACTCCAGATCCACTTAGTTTCAGAACAATTGGAAGGGACAGAATTTTATTTGATGATAGCAAATTGTTGTTCTAAGGTTTTCTCCTAATTGTGACACCTGAGAAGAACTAGTTTCCCCATCCAGCTATCAAATAACAAATTAGTAGGATCCTGCTATATACGTGGCTGTGCAGCACACTAAAGCCAGGGAATAATTACTTCATTTCAGAATAGTAGTTGTATTGGTCTGTTGTACTAAAGAAATTCATCTATATATTAATTTGAGTGTTACCATCTTGGTTGTGAGTGATGTAAGATCTGCTCCCTGGCTTGCAGGCCTGTTTTCCATTTGGCCTGGGATGGTAGAGCCCTGACTGATTCCAGGTACAAACTTTTGGACTGAGGTATTGTTTTGGGGTTTTTGTTGGGGCGGGAAAAGTTGTTGCTGTTATTGATAATAGTTTTTGAATATTTTAGATCTTATGCAAAAATTGTTCATTTTGGTTGTCCATTTTTTGATGTTTGATTGTGCATGACTACTTTTGTTATGTTGTACTTATGTATTATTTTCATGTTGTAAGCTGCCTTGAGTATAGTTGAACTATGGAAAGGCAACACACACAGAAAACTATATACAGTACAGTATGTATGTCTGCAACACCATCAAACACAGCGGAGCTTACTTCAGAGTAGATCTGAACAGAATTTGAAACCATTCTATGCATCTGTAATCTGAGGCAGGTATGGCAAAAACTGAATCTAGACAGTCAAGTCTGGATCAGTTTATCAGGATTTGGGGCTAATAAGTCTCTCAGGTAAAGCTACTTATTATGCACAAACTTCTTGCTTAGCAAGGAACAGGACCACCTTTCTCTAAAACACATTAATCTATGTTTGCTAATATGTTAGAACTATTCTTTTTATTAGACCAAGCCTGCACAGCTTACCAAGATCATGTGAATTACAGCTTTATGGTGTGCTCTCCAACTGGTTAACAGAGACCTTTTTTGTAGTCACAGATAGGCAACAAGAATAGCAAGTTCAAAAATGATACTTTGTTGATGGGCTGAATTTCCCTTGATGGGTCAGGCTATTAGCCCAACTAAAAGGCACAATGTATTTCTGGTAGCTTTCTATTCTCAGGGGATTGTCCTTCTTCAAAAGCAAAAGGGGGCAGGGGTAAGGAAATGACATTTCCTGCAATCAAATTTTGGATAAAGTCACTAGATCCAAACTAATGCAGATATAGACAGCAAAACATACTTGTGTGTCACGGTTTGTATTCAGGATCACTGCTGGTTAAAGCAGAACTGCAGCATAAGGCTGTCTGCAGAAGCTCCTGTTTTATCACTGCAAAAATACTCATCTTCCTACCTGCGCAGCTTTATCTTGAATTAGTTTGCGCTGGTGTTGCTCTTCCAGAAGCTTCTGTTCCAGGTGTCTGATCTTGTCCTTTGAGAGAGAGGGAAGGGACCACATACAATAAATGAACTCAACAGTTATCATTTTTAGGGCGAGAACACTGAAAGTGAGCCAAAGCTTTCCATTAAAGGAAACAAGGCTGAGGAAAGAAAAGCAAAAGTAAAATATTTATTTGTTTGGGTAATTTATATACCATTCCATATTTCAAAGAAATATGTGAATGGTTTACAACAATAAAAACATCAGAAATAAAGGCAAAAATCCACATTTTAAAGCAGCACAAAACATATGGGGACCATATTAACCACTAGTAGGTCCAAAATACAGAAATACGACAGAAACAAACAGCCCTGTCCACCAAATGTAGAAGTGTGGCGTTTATAGGTAACAGCAGTGCTCCCACTTCTGCCGCCATCTCCCTTTGCCACAGGAATGCCCAGATCCAGAACTGCAATTTTGCTACTAGTCTCACAAATGTTAAATGTTATTGGAAAGCCATTTAATGATATTTATTTACTTACTTCTGCAGTCTTCTGAGTGCTAGTAAGTCTCCAGCATTCTTTTTCTAGAATTTCAAGCTTGTCAAGTTTTGCACATAGCTCCAGCTGATTCTGGTCTTTTTCCTTCTGAAGCTGCATCTGAAAAATATGCACATGATAGTGGTTTGGCAAGTGATAGATAGCAAGCTTTGCTGAAATGGTTTACAGCTTTCAGATTATCAAATTCAATGCCACAGAAAATGCAATTATGATGCAGCAAGTGCTATGGGCATGAGTTTAGGAGGCTTACAGACAAGAACTGAAAATGCATACAGATTTGCACAAAATCTTGCTGCACATGGAAACAAAGGGCATCTGTTTTCTGTGTATGACAGCTGGCACTGGATATCACTATGTATAGGTGCATATGGATTGAGGTGGAGATGGACAAATTTTGTAAACATGCATGCATTATGTTGCAGGTGTCCAAGTGACACCAGCCGTGCATAACACAAAAAAGGGAATACACCTTGGAACATGGATGGAAATGTGTATCCTTATCTGCTATCCATAGTTCACTGCACATTTACTAGTTGCATGAAACACCAAGCTGCATTAAATCTAGCTAAGGAACAGAAATGCCAACTTTCAATATTGCAAGTTTGCATCTAGGCAAAGAATATAGCAGAAAACAAATCTTGGGTTTACTGATGTCTTTCCGTGAAACACACACACAGCTTCAACAGAGATTGTACTGAGGCATTTATTGGCCTCAGTAAATGGGAAACAATTATGAGACATTTCCCATTTACAGGCAACATGATCTCCTAGAAAAAGGTTCGTGAAATCTCAGTTTATTTTTAAAAGAAACCCTAGTATTAAAAAATCCAGGAAAGAATAGTTAGATGGCTATTTTCATTTTTATTTACACACTATTTGGCAGCTTTGAGGGAGGTGGGAGGTAATATTTGTCATCTGCAGACTATTGCAATGCACTCCACGTGGAGCTACATTTGAAGGTGACTCGGAAATTACAATCTAGAAAGCGGCAACTAGAATGGTGACTGGGAGCAGCCGCAAGGACCATTTAACACTGGTTCTAAAGGACCTACACTGGCTCCCAATACATTTCTGAGCACAATTCAAAGTGTTGGTGAAAACAGCTTCAACCAGGTTGGCTGCGGCAACCCAGTCAGATGCATATAAATAATAACTTCGTTGTTGCTGTTGTTTTTAAATTTAGCCAAAGGTGACTTATTGCTAAAAACACAGGAATCTATGGAAGCCACCATACATTGTAGTTGTGTGATTTCTATTCTATTCTTCTGATAAACAAAGCATGTAATAATAATAATAAAATTTTATTTGTATCCCGCCCTCCCCAGCCAAGGCCGGGCTCAGAGCAGCTAAAATCATAAAAACAACACAATAAGGAAAAAAGCAAACATCAATTAATTAAAATACATCTTAAAATTAATTCAGACAAAACGCATGGAAGCCGATATATGTGCACCTTATGCTTGATCAACCAGTTTTTCACAACCACAAATTCTCAGTGTTTTCAAAGACTGTCTATGAAGGTGACAGATAAGCAAGATCTAACAAGAGATCACACCAACAAGGTTTGAGCAGAGCCTCTCAGATACAAAGGAAGGAGAAACAAAGGGCAAGAATATGATATATTAAACATGTGCACCTGCTGTTCTAGAACCAGTTTCTTTTCCAACTCTGCATTGACCATCATTTTTCTCATGTAATCTAGTTGTTTCTCCAGCAAAGAGCAGCGAGACTGTGCTGCCCTTAACTGCATGCTCACATCTGAAGGGGAGGAATGCAGGGGGAGGGAAAGAGAGTAATAATTATGTCTTATTTGATTTTACAGATTTATGCTCTAATTTGCAATATAATGATGCTGTTGAAATGAACTTGCTTGCTTTCACTAATGACCCAATCCCATTACTGTCCTCTCATTTTATTAGGTTATCAACAGTGGAGATACATGAAGCGCTCTGGTTATTTTCAGAGAGGCTCATGAAAGTATTCCTGCAACAAAACTGATAAGTATACTTATGGTTTGCCTAAAGCCTGCACAATTCTTAAAAGAAATTATGTTTGTATATTTAAGGACATTGTACCCTGCCTCTCACTATATGTCTCAAAGTAGCTTAAAGAAAGAAGCAAACAATCTACAATTTAAAAAACAAAAAATAGATTAAAACATCAGAAATAGAAACATCAATCCCAGCCAAGGGATCACAGGAACTGAAGTCCAGCAACATCTGGAGGTCACAAGTTCTCCACCCATGCATAAGGGAATTTAAATGAAAATAGTTTAATAAGCAGCAGTTCCTGCTTTTTAAAAACTGCAAATGATCACACACTTCTATAATATTGCCAAAGTGCAATATGCATTTTTATTTAAACAATTAGTAAAGCAGTTAAAAGGCAGATCTGCCAGAACAAAATATTTAAATCATGTGATAGACCTCTTTACTACATATCCTGATTAAACATTAATTGAACAACCAAACAACAACACGAGTGCTCATTTGAGATTGATATATAATAGATGCGAATGGTAAGGCTGTCATCAGTGGTAGTAGAAGGGTACCTTTCTTCTCTTGCATCATTCCCTGGTGAGTTATATCCTTCTCGTTGGAGTCATGCTGAAAGGCCTTTTTATACTGGGCAGCTTCTCTGGACAAGCAATTCAGGTTCTCTTCAGCCTGTGACCTCTCTAATTCAAGACGGCGAATCTTTTCCTGAAGAGTTTTAAGGGCTGCCACTAGAGCTGGTGAAAAGGTAACTTAATTGTTAATGACACATCTCTACTTTAATAACAATGAAGCAAAGAAGCTACTTTAATGTGAACATCAGTTATGCATCAACCTGCAACATCAGTGATATTACATTGCTATATATTTTGCTTAGATGATAGAAACATAGACTTGTTTAAAGATCCACTTTCTGTCATTTGTGCTATGGTTAGAAGGCCAGTAAGGCACCAAAAATATGAAGGTTTCTCTCATCTTCTCTTACTGCTTCTGGTTCAATGTAACCACCACTCAGATTGGAGCAGGTGGATTATAGAAGGCATAATTTGACACACATGCATACACAAAGCTACAAAATATTACTGCCCATTCTCTGCTGATAGCTGCAAAATGCCCTAACCACACATGCTTATTTTTCTTGGTATAAAGTTGTGTATCCTGCTCCACTAGAAGAAAGCTGTTCTTGAGCTCAGATGAACAAGACTATATACTAAGAATGACAAAATAAAGAGGTTCACTATAGCTACCTAGCAGTAATTTCCTAGTCAAGGACTGGAATGTTACCAAGACCTAGGTGGGCAAGCTGAGTGGAATTGATCTGACTCAGCTGTTCCCATCTGGGAACTTGGTGCAGCACCAGCATGGGTTTAATGGGCTTTGGTGTGGCCCATAACGTTTGCAACCCATTTCCCAGGATACCTCTCTGCTCCGGAACATGCTATGAGGGTCTGCATCTGCTATAGGGCCAAAGAGACAGATTCCTCATGGAACTGTCAAAAGTGGTGTTGGAGAACTCTACGGCTGTTGCCCATTCATTGGTAACCTTGCGAATGGATTACTGCAATGTGTTCTATGTGGGGCTGCCCTTGGGGCTGGTCCAGAAACTCCATCTGGTGCAGAATGAAGTGGCTAGACTTCTAATGGGGGAAGACAGCATGTGACACCTCTGTTAAAACATTTGCACTGGCTGCCTATACGCTACCAGGCCAGCTTCATGGCTTTTGCATTAATACAGAAAGCCTTGAACAACTTGGGTCCAGGATACCAGACCAATCACTGAGGCCATCTGGAGGAGAGCTGTTAGTTACTGAGGCCTGACTCGTCTAACTAGACCCCTGGCATTGAGTGTTGCTGGTCCCATGCTGTGCAACTCTCTTCCAGCAGAGTTGGCAGGCACCCTCACTCTTGAATTTCAGACTTCTATTGAAGATTTGCGATTCCAAGGCAGAACAAAGATATTTGCTATTCTTTTTGTCTCCCTGCCCCCACTCATGTTTGCTTTACTCAAAAAAAACCAACCAAGTTTAAGATAATGATATATTCCAAGGACAAGTAAGTAAAACATTAAATAGGTACGTGCTGCATAGTCCAACACCAAAAGTTACATTTCTCTTTAACAAAATAAATAAGAACGTAAGGACATAAGAAGAGCCTGCTGGATCAGGCCAAAGGCATCCTATTCTCGGTGGCTAATGAGATGCCTGTGGGAAACTTTCAAGCAGGATTCAAGCAAAAGATCACTCTCCCCTCCTCTGGTTTCTAGCAACTGGTGTTCAGAAGCATTGCTGCCACCAGCTGTGGAGGCAGAGCACATCCATCGTGCCTAGTAGCCACTGACAACCCTCTCCTGCATGAATTTGTCCAATCCTTTTTTCAAGACATCTGCACTGGTGGCCATCACTGCCTCCTGTGGGAGTGAGTGCCATAGTTTAACTATGCGCTGTGTGAATAAATACTTGGGCATGAAATAAATGGTTCCATGCCAAAAACAGACAGGAATGCACTTCAGGTTAGGCCAAATTAAACTCTCACTCTTGTAGAGAACATGAAGCCAAACACAAGCACATGCAGTACTTATCAAGTCTCCACATGTGCGTACAGTTATTGCAGCATAATACTGTAGTATAATATATTTCTTTTGCAATATATTCATTTGTGACAATTTTCCCCTCAATGATGTTTACTGGTTGTGTTTCTTTTGTTATGTTTCAGAAGCTTTGATTCTTTTTTGTTTTGACTACCAAAAAGCTAAAGATAAAAGGCCAGGAACATGGCCCAAATTTACCTATGTAGGCAAAGCTGGTAAATGAAATCCAGTTAATGAATCAGCCATTTGTGCTAATCCCAAAACTTTTAGATATACAGTATATATATGGATCAACAAACTAGTTTGTGATTAGCTGGCAATTCAGGATCCAAAATCATCGTTTGGTGTGATGAAAAAATTGACAAATCATTTGTCCTCTTGAGGCCACTACACTTAAGAGAATAGAATGCCATTGAACAGACATCAAATAGAAGCACAGAAGCAGCTCAAAACCATGGTTTGCCTTCATATTTTGAGGATTAAACTACGGTTGAAGTTCTAAACTACTACTTAGAGGTTTGAGGTCTAAATTGAGCTATGTAGCTTGCCAGACACGGCCACCTACGAAGCCTCAGCAAATTGAAAAAGAAGTGCACATATTTTTTACCCCTGGCAGATTCCCTTTGTAGCTGAAATCTGAGTAGCCCCACACACTGCCTAGCTGCACCTGGGAGAAGTGTCACCTCGAACAAATACCAGAGAGAGCCTGTTCACTAGAAGATATGTTACTCAAGCCAACATTGTCTTTCTAGCTATTTTTCTTGGATCTCAAATATCAGATAAGTTCTAAACCAGTAGCACATTCCAAAACGCATTCAGCACAGGCCAAGAATATTTGCTGACTAAATGTCACATTACTCATGTGTCATAGTACAATACTTTGTGTTTTACCTTGGTTGTTTGGTGCAGGAGTGTCTTTTGCCACAGCTGTTGCCTCCTTTGATCTGACGTTTGCAAATGCAGAGTATATGTTACCTGGAGGCTGAAGAAAGCTTCCTATGTAGCTGTTCTTCGACTCAGAATCTAGAGACTGCAGAAAAGATATACAGTGTCATTTAGTTATGTTAAAGTGTTAATTGAGGCACCTTCCACTATGCTGGGGAATCTTTTTCACCCAGGGTTGTTTTTCCTTCTGGGAAACATGCTACATGGAAGTGGTGGATAGAGCAAGGAATGCACATTTTATCTTTGTTTAGTAGGCTACTTTCCTTTTCATGCCTGAACCTGACTCAAACATCTATTGATGGGAATAAGAATGAGGGCAATGACTTTGAGATTAACTAGTTCACTGTGGCAAAACGTTCCTTCACAGACGTTTGTTTCCATGCTCCCATAGCAGGTTAAAATATAAAGTCAGAAGCATTAAAACTAAACCCATACAGCTATTTTGCCTAATTCTGTGGAATGATGTAAATTTAGGTTAGATTCCTTTGTAGTTCTATGTTCATTCTCTCATGTTGCTTGAGAGAGGGTTCTCTCAGACCCCTAATGCTAAGAAGCATTAAGTTTCTCAGTGATTATTTGGAAATTAAACAGAAAGATCAATGTAGCTGACAGACTCATAAAAAAGAGAAGAATCTGCAGTAATACTACACTGAAAGCTATTTTCCCTAACTTAAAAAACCTGCTCAAACGTCTTTGCCTCTTTAGGGACTGCTTTAGAATGGGCTAGTTTCTTTGGCTGCTAACATCACATTACTTACCTCCATTATAGGGGTCTAGACTCCAGAGTTCCACTCACCTGCCGAGACAGAAAAGTCATTATGTTGTGTGATCCTTATTTTGAAGTATAAGCAGAATGCCTTTTCTCCTCAGCTATTTGTATTTATTTTAAGACATTTACACAGAAAGGAAGAGAAGATAGATTACATTTTTTATGAACAAGACTGAGGCTACATCAAGTCTGGTTGATTTCCCACAAACTTGCAACAGAAAAATGGCACAAAATATATTAGCCTGCTCTACACTTTGTTATGTGATTGCACTGTTTGCATTCCACTTAGCTGCAGATTTTTAATGCATAGCAGGGGGTTGGACTAGATAACTCTTGGGGTCCCATCCAACTCTAAAATTCTATGATTCTATACAATAATCTCTCAATTGGTCTGGAAAAATCATTTGTACGTTTGCTCTTTCCAGCATTCTCCCTTCATCCTTCGTTACTGGCAGCTTTTTTCTTCCAAAGGATTTTTTGTTCAAATGAAATTAGCCTTTGTACAATACTTACATAATTGTTCACCATAGCTAACCAGAGTCTCCCACCCCAATCTTGTTCATTCTTGCGGAAACTAAACTGGTTCATGGTATCCTCACCATCAGCAGGCCCCATCTTCCTACATATTATGTAAAATGACCAATGTTTAGGTGTTCAACAAAGTAATAAGTATAATACCAAGAGTGTAGGAGCACACAGCTTTATTTGCACAAAGTAGCAGTAATCACTTATTAGGAAAACCATTAAAACCAAATTTCAGCTAGAAGCAGCATGTATGTAACTATGGAAAATCAAAAGAACAAACGTGGACACAATATTACATGCAAAAACAATGCTCATTTGGAAAGGTTCTGTCCAAATGTTTTCACTGGGTGCAGCAGTGTTGCAAACAAGCCTAAACTGTTTTACATTGGTACAAATATTAAACAGACTTTGTCTATTTAATTTTAGCTAGTAGCTGTAATAAATCCTTCTGTTTTAGGCTGACAAATGGGGGTGAAATAATTTTTATATTTGGATTGAGACACTTAAGTCAGAGAGATCTTTAAACATGTTTTTGAAAGGAAAAAACAACACCATTTTATTAGACAGATCAGTTTGAAAGCTACTTAAGGAACACTCTTGTATCTTGTACTTTGTCACCTATCCCTGCATCCACACCTGAGCTGAATTTGAACCATGGCTGGTGAGCTCTAGCACCTCTCCCTCCTTTTTAAAGTGAAACGATTAAGTCCTGGAGGCGCGTGTTTTAAAGGCCTTAAAAAGCAAGCCTACACGTGTTTTCTCAGAAGCAAGCCGCCTTGAATTCAACGAGGCATGTGCGGGTGCAAGATTGAAGCCATACTCAGCGAATATATCAGGGATGGCCCCTTCACCGCCATCAAACACCTCTTTTGTGTCCTCCCGGTGGTAACAACAACAACAACAACAACAACAACAACAACAATAATAATAATAATAATAAAGTAGTCGGCTCCCTCCTCCTTCCCCTCCCATAAAAACAGCTGCAGGTTTAGTGTTCTTCGCTCGCCTGCATCTTCTTCCTGGCTCACCAAGGTGAGCTTGGAAGCGAACTGTTGGGGGTCTGTGGCCAGGATTGCTCTCGCCTCTCTTGGGAGAGGGAGGGTTGGGAAAACCCAGGGAGGACACTCTTTATGGACTCTGCCGAGGCGCTGGAAGTTACTGCAGGGTGGGGCCCTTGGGCGAGGGTGGGTGGTAAAGGAAGGGATCTGTGGGTCTCCCATTTGGACGCGGGCGGAACGAAGAGCCTGAGCCAGGTGAAAACGGGGGCGGGGGGGGGAAGGGAGCAACCACCAGAAACTCAACAGGTGAAGAGACGACGACCTCCTCCCTCCCCGCATACACACCTTACCGGGATTCACCCGAGCTGCAAGCACCAGAGGAGCTCGCGCTACGACCCAGCCCCAGTTATGCCGCTCGCCTTCTGCTTCCCGGCTTCGGGTAGACCACAGCTAACCATAAAAGGCGGCTCACTTCCTAGAGCGCCCTTCTTGACCGGGGCCGTTTTTCAAGCCGCCCGCTTCCCCTCCCGCTCTCGGGGATTCCACGCCCTCGAGCCGTGACCCGGATTATTGGCCCCGCCTCCTCCCAGGTCCTTTAGCGGCTCCCCCTGGATTAGGGAAACTGCCCGCCCTCCTGCCTCGCCCGCAGAAGTGCTTTCCTTGGCTCAGGGCGGGAGGGGGAGGTTGTTTGTGCTGCTCTTGGGCTGGCACGCCAGCATTTCCCTTGCATTGCATGCAGGGGAGAGTACGTACGTCTCGCGATGGGTTGAATTAGCTGAATTACCTGGTTGATAGGCTCCATGAGAGATGTATAGACCAGTGTTTCCCAACCTTGTGCCTCCAGCTGTTTTTGAACTACAACTCCCATCATCCCTGACTAGCAAGACCAGTGGCAAGGGATGATGGGAATTGTAGTCCAAAAACAGCTGGAGGCACAAGGTATAGACAATGGACATGCACATTCTGTTTTGCTTTCGCCGCGCTTTTTCCTGTGCGGGAAGGGGGTGTAGGTCAGTGGTAAAGCATCAGAGGTCCTACGTTCAGTCCACAGCATCTCCAGGTAGGGCTCAGCCCCACGCTGAGACCCTGAAACGCCGCAATACTGACCTAGATGGACCGATGGTCCGCCGTGGTATATGGCGGATTTTAGCAATACTTTCGGAATTTTTACTTATTAAAGGCGCAACGGCCCTGCCGGGGGGGGGGGGGGGAGTTGCTAACCCTCCACCAGCCACAGTGTAGGCGACTGGGATGATGCAGCTTTTCACAACACTGACCACATATACAAAGTGACTATTTATTACTGCCCGACTTATAATATTTATTTTACACCCCTCTCCCCCAAAAAAGCCCAGGATGGCAAAACACATTAAAAACAACTCCAATGCAGATGCAGGAGGGGAAAGGTCTCAAAAGGCTTGTTGAAAGAGGAAGGTCTTCAGTCAGGCACCCAAAAGATAATACTGTCTAATACTAAAAGGGAGGAAATTCCATTTCCTACATTGTGGCAGAATGGATCAACTGATAAGATGGTATCTAAGCCCTCACCAGCAGAGTAGTGATAAAAAGATAGTGTGAAGTAATAACTAGTCTGAGTTTGGTGTTCATTGTTTGCATCTTAAGACTGCATGTTTACTCAAACACCTGTCCAACAAGACTTACTCCCAAGTAAGTCAACACAGGTCTATGGTCTTAGTCTCTTATTTTTGTCAAGGATAATTGATTTTCAGCAGTTGATATTATTGCTGTAGTGTTAGTGCAGGAAACACAAAGATGTTTTAATGAGCGAGACCTCCATTTATAGCAGTCAGATGCTTAGCTCATATTAACTGCATGCCAACTTCAAACACCAAATCAGCAACAGGCCTGCATAATACAAAGCAGAAGTATTGGAAAGTTTATGTATCTACATATTATTTTAGAGTTAAAACCACATTTGCATTATACATAGTATTTTGATACATATAGATATGTATATGCCTGCAAGTATAGCATACAGAAAGTTGATATGGCATAGTGTTATCCACTTACATTAATGCCTCAAATTAATTATTTTAAAGGTTCACTTTTTTTCTTACGGCCTGCAGATTTTAAAAATGCAAAGTTGAAATCTTTCTCAAAAGAGTTGATTCTTTGTCTAGTTGGGAAAGTTGCTGAACAACTGTGGCTCACAGTTTGCCAGAAAGAACTGAGTTCTAGAATTAAAAATGTTGTTCAGAGTAGTCAACTCTCTTGCTTCAGAGAAGTTAACTTTTAATAGGATTAAGGTAAAGGTAAAGGGACCCCTGACCGTTGGGTCCAGTTGCGGACGACTCTGGGGTTGCGGCGCTCATCTCGCTTTACTGGCCAAGGGAGCCAGCGTATAGCTTCTGGGTCATGTGGCCAGCATGACAAAGCCACTTTTGGCGAAACAGAGCAGTGCACGGAAATGCATTTGATTTAGACCACAGCGCCACCCGCGTTTAATAGGATTACTTACTTTTAAAATGGTTTGAGAACTGCTACTGTGCCCTGCATTCAGGCAAACAGTTATAAATCCTCCAAGGTGGTTTACTGGAATGTGCACATTTATCCACATATGTTTGTCCACATTTCAGCGTTCAGTGTTATGAATCATTCAGTTTCTGACCGTTTTCCAAAATAAATTCATGCTAATAGCTACAATATGGGCAGCAATATTGGGAAACTCTCTCCTCTTCTAACTATTGTCCTGAAGCCAATATGACTGGCAAGAGACTGTTTAAAAAGGCCAGTTTGGAACATGAACCTGCTTCCCAACCCCCCTTGTTTTCCATCCAGAACTGAGAAAACAGTTGGCTGAACATCTGCACATACTATTTTGATGGTTTCTTTGAAAATTCCTCCTGCTACGATGGTTAGGCTGGGAAAAATAATGTATTTTGGTGCTATTCTCCACTCTCCCAGCCCCCAGCTTGACATAAGGGGGGGCATACAAAAAAGCCTCCACTGTGTCACATTAAATCCCAACTCCAATAACTGACTGTTCGCACAAGCACAAAACAGCCATCTAAATCATTTTAACATAACTTTATATTAACCACAATAATCCTGTTGAGAGCTCGTTTAGAGTAGCAATTGATTTAGAACATCCATATGAGGAAACAGAAATGAGTAATTTTTTTTGCCCTTTGCATATATTATATTAAGTTTTCAAAAGTGACCATCTTAAACCCAGGGTTGTTCACTTTTGAGAAGAAACTGAAAACCTAATGGTTTTATGTATGCCTAACACTGCGTAAGATCAAACTGCATACATTTAATTACTGTTGTTCATATTGGGAGGAATTCAACATTGTACTCTTCTGATTGTTCTGTCAGCACAAGAATTCCAGCTTGCCTGAAAGAATGACCCCTTTATCATCCCCCCATAAGCTGTTCTAGGGGTTCTCCTGACACCCCCCAAAAGCATGGCATGTTACGGGGGGGGGGGGGGGCAGAACCAACGTGATTGGTCAGTTAGTTAAGTATTTATTTTGTTTTACTTGATGGGGGGCAGCTGCCCTCTCTTGGCTACGCTCATGCCCCCAAGGCTCATTGCAGACAGCAATGCGCAAGACGAAGCCCTTGTGTAGGACTTCCATTGATGTGACTGGGTAGGTGAATCCTGCATATAGATGTATACAGTGGTACCTCGGGTTACAGACACTTCAGGTTACAGACTCCGCTAACCCAGAAATAGTACCTCAGGTTAAGAACTTTGCTTCAGGATGAGAATAGAAATCGCACAGCGGCAGTGGGAAGCCCCATTAGCTACAGTGGTACCTCAGGTTAAGAACAATTTCAGGTTAAGAACGGACCTCCAGAACGAATTAAGTTCTTAACCCGAGGTACCACTGTAATAATATAGCATGTTTTTCTTCTTAGTTCACTAGGAATATAAGAAAAGCAAGTCATAAATGTCATTAAAATTTCAGTCATAACAGGTCTTCAAATGGTTGTTTGCCAGGAATGCTTGGCTCTAAGCAGAAGAGCTAAAATGAACAGGTTAGAAAATGTTATGATGACTGAGTTTTGCTGAATTTTAGCTTTAGCTTGTCAGAGATGTTGTGGATAATTATTTCAGTTCTTTTGAAGTTATACCATGGTGGAAGAGGATTATATCAAAGATCCGATTAAACAGCTGTAGAAGCAAAGGCAATTGCAAACACTTTAACCTTCAAGACAGTTTAGAACACACTTAACTATGGCATATTTGAATTTTAACCAGCTTTCTACTGTGTGCTGTTTTGCATGATACAGGTATCTTAGTTTAAGGGTTTTATAAAACTGCAACTCAGGAGCACTTACAGCTCAGTTCTAGCAGGTTTACTTTGAAATAAGCCCCCATTATGTTAAAAGGGGTTTATTCACAGTATTGCTTAGAATGGCTTAGGCTGGTGTAGGTTATATATCAAATGTCAAGCTCATGTCAAGAGCTGTTTTGGAAAGATAGCCAAACTTTGTACCAGAGAGTGTTAGGAGTTTTGCTTTGGATAATATTTCAGCTGCATAACTTCCTCCCTCAACTTTTTATACCAACTTCACTGCATCTTACAAAGTTCAATAAGAATACTCTCTCTCATCTACTGTAAAGATGTAGTCAGATACCAATTACATTTTAACCTGCACAAACAATAGACAAGATTATATACATTAAATAGGTGGCATAGTGAGATGTGGTGGTATCCACATTAAGTGAGTCATACATATAATAGACAAGTATATAAAGCTGTAAGCTTCTAGAATAAGCTATTATTGTGATGTTTAACTTAATATTTGCCTTCCTTGTTACAAAAGAATGACTAATTGGCTACTGTATTCAATTAATTCAATGACCCTATATAAAAGAAGTGAAAGGAAGTACAGTGGTACCTCGGTTTAAGAACAGTCCGGTTTAAGAATGATTTGGGTTACAAACTCTGCAAAACCAGAAATAGTGTCTTGGTTTGAGAACTTTTACCTCGGTCTAAGAACGGAAGCCAAATGGTGGAAGGGCACCGGTGGCGGGAGGCCTCATTAGGGAATGTGTGCTTCGGTTTAAGAATGGTTTTGGTTTAAGAATGGACTTCCAGAATGGATTAAGTTTGTAAACCGAGGTACCACTGTACTGTATCTTTAACTTCACAGACTGAAAGGAACTGAGCAACTATTGCTTTTCTAAAAAATGAAAAACAATCCTACTCTTCTAGGAGTCCAAAACACAAAGAACTGACATGGAGATAAAATTACAAGAGGCCCAATTTGATTTATTTATAATGCTTATAAACTTCATATTAAAAGAAACATTGGAGGAGACCCGCTGAAAATAATGGATGCAAGTTAGTCATGTCCATTAACAGGTCGTCTCTGAGCAGGGCCAACATGGGTTATAATCCAGTAAAAATGGCCCTAACGAAAGTACATGCATAGCCAACATTCACTTTCTGAAGACGCTTCGTTACTATGCAGCCGTTTACCGTTAACGGAGCAGGATCTTTAAGAAAAGCTAGTCACCCAGTATATATCCAGCTATATCTATGCAGCACTTCATCACAAAAGCGACCATCTTCTTCCTTCTTCTTCACCTTTCACCTTTCATCATTCTTCCACCTTCTCATCGCAAAAGCGACCACTACCCTCGTCGCCTGTAGACAAAGACAAAAGAAACACGGAGTAGAGCCGAGGTTGCAATTTTTTTATATGCCCACGTGACCAGATGGCGCTGACGCTTTCTCCCTCAGCGCACTGCTTACTGGGACTTGTAGTTCCTCTTGAACAAGAAAGCTCTGCAGTTCCGCCGGCTTGACACTATATGTCCCAGGCGCCCCGGGAACACTTTACGCCGATTGGTGGTTTGACAGCTCAGAGGGGGATTGGCTGAAGCCGGACATCTACCTCGCGTCGACTCCACAGGCGAGGCGGCGCGTGCAGCTTTGAGAGAAGGGGCGGGGCCTGGTGTCTGCAGCCGCCCCGGGGGATGGCGGGGAGAGAGGCTGGCCGCTTCAGAAGCGGGAGCGGTGGTGGGCGGGGGCGCTCCGCCGAATCCGACCCGCTCCGGTTCTTTGGGGTTCCGTCCGGAGAAGCCTCGCGGCGGGCTCGCGCCAGCCTCTCCTCCCCGCCCCCGTTCTGCTGATGGGCAGCTTCCTCCCCGCTGCGCTGGGCGAGGGGTGGGTCCGGGGCGGAAAGAGACCCAGGCCCTGCTGGGCTGGGAGCAGGCGAGCCCGGACGGGGACTTTCTCCCCTTGAAAGCGGGGCGGCGGGCAGAGGGGAGCGCCAGGAAGGGAGGGACTCTCCTCCTCCTCCTCGCACGGTCCCAGCCAGCGCGAAGCAACTTTCTTAGCCGTGCAAGTGCTCGGACTCTGCAAGCCGAGCTTCTCGCAGCCTAACGGAGGCGCCTCTTCGCGCATTCAGGGAGCGAGACGTATTTTATTTCGCAATATTTATATAGCGCTTGGTTGCAACAAAGCCGCGAAGCGCTTCTCGGCACCCGGCCATTATAATGAGGGCTGGCGGGTAAGAAGGGAAGTGGCGGAAGGAGCAGGACAAGACCCCGACTCTTCTGGGGAGGAGGAGGAGGAGGAGGATGGCGGCCGCCTCGGAGAACTGAGTCGCGGGAGAGCGACGAGCGGGGATCTCTTTCTGACAATGGCCGACCGAGATGGAGAGGTGAGGTGGGATGGGCTGTGCAGCAGGGAGCGCAGCGCCCGCGACAGCGCCATGGAGAGCATAAGGCAGGCGGTCCTGAAGAAGAGCGAGGCGGTGGCTCCGGCCAAAGAAGCCGCGTCTCCTCCGGCGTCGCCGGCGGCGGAAGGGCTCTCGCCGCCTCCCAGCGGGGCTCGTGGCGGGCTGAACGAAATGCTCGCCCGCCTGCTGATGCTGTCCAAGAGGTGCCCCTTCCGAGACGTGAGGGAGAAGAGCGAGGCCATCCTGATGAGCGTTCAGGTAAATACCCGGCTCCTGTGCTTTCTTCGGGGAGCGTCTCGAAGTTGGCAACTCTTTTCCTTGGAAGAAGTTTCGCTGAGTTCTGAAGGCCTCGCTTCTTTCTGCCTTCAGGACGAAAGTTTTGTGTGTGCGTGTTTAGATGGTAAGACAAGGCGCTCAAGGCACATGGGATTTTCTCCTTTCACCCTTGCAACTGCCCTGTGAGGTAAAGCAAAGTGAGGGACCAAGGTCACCGTGGTAGAGCGGGGAGCTGTCTTAAGCCGAATTGTATCATGCAGCTACTTTTGCTGCGTGGCTCAAGGGTGCAGACGGAGTCTTTCTCAGACCTGGTGTTGGAGATCCTTTCACCAGGATTGTCAAGGATTTAGGTCTGTTTCTTCTACTGCTGCCAAACCTTGACCTCTGAGTAAATGATCGATGAGATTTCATTCTAATAAAATTTGTTTTGCACTGGGATGTAAGAAAATTTAAGCAGTGATCTTCTTAAGGGGAATTGAACTAGGATTTACCCCCGCACAACATCATTAATGTCCAGTTAACAAAATTCAATCCCCTAACCTTATCTGGATTATGCAGTAAACATTAATGCACCTTTGGGAAAACCTTTGCCTATGTAAGTGGCTCTTTGAGCAAGTTCTCCATCTGCTCATAGTAATATAGTTAACAAATGAATGTTCCAATGTGTTTGCTTGGAAATTGTGCTTCATTGGAGACCTGTGGAACAGTAGCAGTGCTGATTAATTACACTCCAGCAAATAATCTCCATTCCTTTTCTATTGGAATTAGCAGTTGATAGTAACTATGTTCTATGCAAGTAAAGAATGTTACACTTGCAGTATAATTCTAACAGGTCCCATTGACCTGTTCAGCAGTTAATTTACTCACTGGTGGAAGAAGAGGAGTGCGGGGGGAGCGCACCGCCCCCCCCCCCCCAGCGCCAGCCCAGTGGGGTGCCATCACGGCTGCCCCACCCGTGCTGGGCACCACACCCCCGCAGGTGGCATGCCACGCCCCGGGACGTGTGCCAGCCCCGCCCCCTGGTGCCGGAGCATGAAGCTCCGCCACTGAATTTACTTGCCTGTTTTAAGTCTTTTTTTTTTTTTTTACCAATTCAGTATATTTTCTTTGAATTGTCAAATAATTTTGTGTACATTGTGGCAGCCTTTGGCTATGTGCAATAAAACTGACTGAGACTGAGACTGAATTTACTTGCCTGAAATAAAGGTCAAAATCCTCCAACCTTTGCAAGGTCATTGTGCCCTTCAAATTTTAATTGGGATGAAGATTATTACTTTTATTCTTCCATGTGGAAGATTTTGCCAAGACTTATTCCTTTTTATCTAGTTAAAGCAGGGGTGAAGAACTTCCAGCCTGCAGGCCTAATTGGGACCAACAGGCCTCCCCAGTTGGCCCATGAGACAGTTCTGGCCAGGTCATGTTCACTTCCCTATACCTGATGTCATATAGGGGATCTCCAACTGGCTGTGCCTGCAAAGCACCTGGCCAGACGGTTCTTTATAAGGGGTTTCTGAAGACCTGCCAATCACTGTAGAAAATAGCTGTTTGAAAGGAGCTTCTGAAAAGGTGGGTGGACAAAAGAGATCACTTGATTGCGTTGTGACATCAGGCAAATCAACAGGTGGACAAACTTGGTAAGTGCAGGGTGAGGGAGATAATCTGACCAGCACCCCAGAGCAGATCCATTTTCCCACCCCTGAGGTAAATGGACAACTGAATACTACTGAGAAAAAAATGCATTGGATTTTCACAATGAACTTGACAGAAATTAAGCTTAATATTAAGTCAGCCCCTAGGGACGCGGGTGGCGCTGTGGGTAAAAGCCTCAGCGCCTAGGGCTTGCCGATCGAAAGGTCGGCGGTTCGAATCCCCGCGGCGGGGTGCGCTCCCGCTGCTCGGTCCCAGCGCCTGCCAACCTAGCAGTTCGAAAGCACCCCCAGGTGCAAGTAGATAAATAGGGACCGCTTACTGGTGGGAAGGTAAACGGCGTTTCCGTGTGTTGCGCTGGCTCGCCAGATGCAGCTTTGTCACGCTGGCCACGTGACCCGGAAATGTCTCCGGACAGCGCTGGCCCCCGGCCTCTTGAGTGAGATGGGCGCACAACCCCAGAGTCTGTCAAGACTGGCCCGTACGGGCAGGGGTACCTTTACCTTTTATTAAGTCAGCCTGCTTTAAAATATGAGTGTTTCCAATATAGTTCCTGTTCTGTCACCATGCTACCAGCCATGACTCAACTCTGTTGTTACAGGTTTATAAAGCCAGAAGTTCTGACAAATCTAACAATATAGTAAAGCTACAAAGTTAGTTATCACTATTAGTAGTCCTGCTACACATGCTCATACCATAATATTACCCACTCAGCATGAATTATAAATGTTCTACAGTGATAAACCATGGAAATAAGTTCAGATTGACACACACCCATTACAGAAAAGCTAGTACTGAAGGGCATGCTCAGTGCTAAATGTCTCATGTATGGTGGCCCTCAGGATCTCAACACTTTAGCACATGTCTGATTCATATAACTGAACTTTCCCCCTAGTTATCCCCCCCCCACTTGCCCAGTGTCCAGAAGGGAAATGGGATGGTGTTTTCTTTTCATGATCACAGCACGTCAGTGCATGGTGATAACACTTGAACACACCACACACAGGACAAAATTGAGGTGCAATTGATTCTGAGACTGAATGAGGGAACTCATTAACACTTTTCAGGACTGCATATGATATTGCATTGATGTATGGGTGTTTTATGCAACAGGTGTGTCTGGTGGGCAGGTTAAGAAAGTGTAATAGCTGTGCATAAGTAGAAGTTCAAGGAGGAAATATTGTTTGATCTGGGCCTCTATGTTGCTAACCTGAGCAGGCACTGTTGCCTGAGAGCATATGAAGGGCCCCGTTAGATAAGATCAATGTCCACATAGTCCAGTATTCATGGAAAGTATCCCAGCTATCAGCAGGCTCTATGGTCCATTGGGGGTCATCATGGTATCTTACCAATGTTGTTGGAATACAACTCCCATTATTCCCAGTCAACATAGCCAATAGTCAGAGCTGATGGAGTTGTAGTCCAACAGCATGTGGAGACACCATGTTGACTACCCCTGCGGGTGGTCCATGGAAATTAATAATCTACCATTTTTGCCTGGCCTTGCGGGTCCAGCCAAAAATTGTAGTCATCAGTTCCCCACTTGGCAATCCTTTCTGTAGGGAAAGGATGCTGGGCAGGAAAGTGTACCAGCTTTGTCCCCACTTTCTTCATGTAGGGATCAGTGGAGATCATGTCTGGTTGGGTGCTACCCCTTCCTGCTGTCCACGTTTCCTGCTGAGGTGTAGGGAAGCCTGGGACAGGAAAAGCCAATGGCATAGTGGAGATTGCTTGTCAGTTTGCCCTTACATGGCCAAGGCTGCCTGGATCCTTTGGTCACAGGGCTGTCCCCAAAACTTCCAGCCTTCCTCCCAGTTTTGGAGCACCACAAAACTTCTTGAACTATTCCTTGGAACTGACAAGGTTACAGGTGCCACATAATATTTGTTCTGCGCTTGTAATAAATTATTGTTTTAGTGTGGCAACACCTTCGCTTTGGAACTTCCTGCCTATTGTCATCAGGCAGGTGCTGTATTTTTTTTGGAACTTGCTTTAAACATTTTTGTTTAGGCAAGCCTATCTTGACATCTTGTTAGTTCACTGCTGATTTAATTTTTTATAATGTTTTTAATTCCTTGTTTTAACTGTTTTTATTAAAAAAAAAAATATTTCTTGTAAATTGATTGGTGGTTTTGCTACAGTGAAGCGGTATATAGATTTTCTTAAGTACAGTGGTACCTCAGGTTACATATGCTTCAGGTTACATACGCTTCAGGTTACAGATTCCACTAACCCAGAAATAGTGCTTCAGGTTAAGAACTTTGCTTCAGGATGAGAACAGAAAGCGGGTTCCGGTGGCGTGGCAGCAGGAGGCCCCATTAGCTAAAGTGGTGCTTCAAGTTAACAACAGTTTGAGGTTAAGAACGGACCTCCGGAATGAATTAAGTTCTTAACCCGAGGTACCACTGTAAAATAAACCTGCTTCCCTCTGCAGCTTCAATATTGGGAAGAAGGAGGTCCTCTGAGAACACTTTCCGCTAGGTGGTTCCACACTTACCATTATTAGTGTGGCAAGAGGAATTGTTGTTGTCTGGGTCTACCAATGGTCTGTGATCTACTCTTGGCCTCCTCCAGTCTGACTAATAGAAGCCTACAGTGTTACAGTGCTGCTTATAGTACTTAGAAGGTTGCTGGAAAGAATGCTTTTTAAGGCTGCATTCCTGTTGAAGGTTTTCTGGGAGCAACCCTTTTACTTCTGAGTAGACATGTTTAGGATTATGCCTTTGACATTTGCTTCTTAGGATGGCCCAGGCAGGAAGGTTTATGTAGAGGAGTATTTGTAAACCTAAACTGAGAGCAGAATTTTCCAAGCATTCTGCCAACTTAAAAGCATTGTTCTTAATGTGGTACTTTGCCTCTCCAAGTGAAACATTCAGTAAAGGAACAGTCAACTATCTCTTTCAGTATGTTTTTGTAATGAGTGGTTATTTGCAGTACCTCAGATGCAGTTTCAAGTCTTGGCCTAATAGTTGTTTTCATTGAAATGAAAGATTTGTGGGCACTTTGAATTATTTCTCATAAATTCCTTTCTTTTTTGTTTGTCTGTGCTATATAAATTATTTAGATTGCTTAATAGACTGGTAGTTTAGTCGCTTGATTGTAAAAATAGGATCAGAATATGCTTGTTGGAAATAATGATGTATAATCACAATAACAGACAATTATAAACTGGTTCTTTAGTTTAAAAATACCCAAATAAGGGAACAATAAATAAAACAATACTAAAGCAACTTTAAAAAACCCAAAAAACAATGAGTCTCTCATTTTAAGAAAGTTTATATTTAAATTATTTATAATGGCATACAGTTTTTCTGCATCCTGTGCAGGTTGTTGTTATCCTTTCAGTAGATACTTAAAAAAAAAACCAACTTGTAGATCAATGACTTGTGCAAATCTGATGTTTAAACGACTGTTTACACATACTTTTTCTCTTGTTTGTGTAATACAATTGCTAATACAAAACAAAAATACATGACAATATGGGTTAAAATATTTTCAGAGTCTTGATTACCCTGTTACTGGTAATATAGGGCAGCAATCCTTAATAAAATATTTTGCCTTGGTATGAGAACTTAGAGCTAAATCTCAATGGTCATCTTTTTTGAGTTTCATTTGTCAGGAGATCTCCATTACCTTCCCTGCTTACATTAAATTGTAGTAAGTTGGTTCTTTTTTGTTATACATTATATATTTTATTTTATTTATTTATTTTATTTCTACCCAAAGGTCTCAGGGCGGTTCACATAAAGGCTCACATACATAAAATAAAAAATACAAACAACAACCCAATAAAAAACCCCTAAAAAGAGCCAGCATTTTAAAAAGGGTATAGGATCTTGATCGGGTCAGGCAAAGGCCTTGCCAAAAATGAATGTTTTTGCCTGGCGCCTAAAGGTGTATAGTGAAGGCACCAGGCAAACTTCCCTGGGGAGATCATTCCACAGACGGGGAGGCACTGCAGAGAAGGCCCGTTCTCATGTTACCACCTTCCTGACCTCTCGAGGAAGAGTCTCACGAAGAAGGGCCTCAAGATGATCTCAGGGTCTGGGTACGTTCATATAGGAAGAGGCGGTCCTTGAGGTATTGTGGTCCTGAACCGTTTAAGGCTTTATAGGTCAAAACCAGCACTCTGAATTGGGCCCAGAAACTAATTGGTAGCCACTGCAGTTGGACCAGGATTGATGTAATATGCTCAAACCGTCTTGCTCCGATGAGCAACCTGGCTGCTGAATTCTGCACCAGCTGAAGTTTCTGAACCGGCTTGAGAGGCAGTCCTACATATAACACATTGCAGTAATCTAACCTTGAGGTTACCAGGGCATAGACAACAACAGTTAGGCTATCCCTGTCCAGATGAGGGCATAGCTGGGCCACCAACCGAAGTTGGTGGAAGGCACTCTGGGCCACTAAAAAATAATTATTTTGAACTTGAAGCATATACTTGGTTAGGGACTGGATATTATCCATGTAGCATACTGAAGGTGTTTAAGGCTTAAACCCTATACCCGACTCACCTGGGAGTAAGCCCCATTGAACTCAGTGGAACTTACAGGCAGCTCCTCTGTTTCCACACATTGTTTAACTATGCGCTCTGTGTAGAATTACTTTCTTTTATCTGTCATGACCCTTCCAACATTAAGCTTCATTAGATGCCCACAAACTCTACTGTTATGAGAAAGGGAGAAACACTTTTCTCTGTCATGCCCTGCATAATTTAAAAACTTGTATCATGTTACCTCTTACTTGCCATTTCTCTACCCTGAAAAGCACCAAATGCTGCAGTAGGGGAATCGCTCCAGCCCCTTAATCATTTTGTTTGTCCTTTTTTGAACTTGCTTGAACTTTTGTGAAAAATTATTAATTACAAAGATGCATATTTAGAATGAGTTGCAATTACAGTATAATGTTTCTTGACAGCATAGTCAGGAGACTGATAGCTGTGGTTCTTCTTTTTTTTTACCGTATTTTTCGCTCTATAACACGCACCAGACCATAACACGCACGTAGTTTTTAGAGGAGGAAAACAAGAAAAAAATATTCTAAACGAAATAGTGGATATATGATTTTTGTGGTTCATGCTGTGGCCACAGACATGTGATCTGACAGTGAGTTTGGAGTAGCCCAATGCAAAAATCCTGAGGATCCATGTGGCTCCATGCTTTGTAACCACGGAGGAGGGAAGGAAGGGGAACCATGGATCCTCTGCTCACGACTGCAGATCCCCCCCCGCCACCCGCAGGCATTCACTCCATAACATGCACAGACATTTCCCCTTACTTTCTAGGAGGAAAAAAGTGAGCGTTATGGTGCAAAAAATACGGTACATCTTTCTAAGCATACCAGGATTTCTAGACAAAGAAGCTGCCTGGGGCTGCCTGGAGGAGTTGTCCAAAATTTGGAGAGCACCAGGTTGGAGAAGACAGGTCTGCACTGCTGTGTTTTTAGCTTGGGTTATGTTAGGTCATAGGATTTGCATGCCTTGTATCTGACTGTCATCTGGCTGAACTGCTGCCAAATGATAATGAAATGTATGTTTACACAGCAGCTGGCTCTCCTGTGAAAAAAAGCTTTGTCAGTTTTTGTTGTTCTCTTCCTTCTCCCACCCAGTGTGAAGTTTGCCTGGAAGATTTCTGCCCTTGGAAGAAATTAAAAAGCTCCATGCGATCAGGCTTCAGATGCCTGTGGCAAAAGTCTGGCCCTTATCTTAAAGGGCTGTGCAGTTCCTAGATTGTGGAGAAATGTTCAGTCATGCAAAACAACAAGATATGCTTCTTCCGAGCCCCAAACTGATAAAGGAGCAAATACAGCCAAGGGTACGGTGTCACCACAGCGATTGTGATGATGAAGCGCAGAGCTAATTTGGATGTCGGTTCTCACACTTTTTACTTCGAAATGCAAAGCTAGAGAATGGATATGAAGCTAAGCAAGTTGATTTGCTGTCCTAATTGTTTTGAGCATGGCATATTGCTTCAGTTAACTTCATTTGTGACTTTCTTAACCAGGCAAGTATCCTTGTCTCTAGCTTGTGAGAGGCAAAGAAAAAAAGTTGTTTGGTTTTAACAGAGCTATGCCTAAATATAAGTTATATTCCTGAACTATCAGAATGAATTCAAAGAATGTGTGTGCCTGCTGAAATATTCCTGTTTGGGCTTAGAGTCACAACAGTCTGTTGGCTTTGTTTCCCCCCCCCCCCCCCCGTTTCCCAGAACATTGTTGTTCTACTTGATTTATATTAGCATTGCTTTCATTTGGAAAAAAGAGGGTGTCTTAACCACAGTATTTTGGAAACCGAAAAGAGTTCATTTTCAGGCTTTGGTTTCAGTGTTTGTGATTATCCCAAGTGAAACTTTGTTTCCACTTCAAGACAGAAAATGATTTCTGTTTTGATTGCATTGAGCAAGAGTTCTTAAACTATACACACCCAACAAAAAAGATGAGTTTTCCTTATGTGGCCCCCAAGGTTAAAAGAGAAGCTATCAGCAAATATTAAATTTATTTATTATATTTTTGTATTTTTAAAATTTCTATACTGCTCTTCATCACAATTTAAAAACAAAAACTCACAACAAACAAAACAATACACCCCCCTCCCCAGTTTAAAAGGCCATAGATTGTTAGCCAAAGGCCTATAAGAAGAGGAAAGTTTTTGCCTGGTGCCTAAAGATATGTAACAAAAACACCAGGGAAGGTCTTCCTGGCAAGAGCATTCCACAGGCAAGGAGCCACTGAAGAAAAGTCTCGTTCTTGTGTTGCCGCCCTCCGGACCTTTTGTGGAGGGGGCACATGAAGAAGGACCTCAGATTATGATTGCAGGGCTCAGGTAGGCTCATAAGGGTAGAGGCAGCCCTTGAGGTATTGTGGTCCTGAGCCACATAAGCCCTTATAGGTCAAAACCAGTACTTTGAACTGGACCCATAGACTGATAGGCAGGCAGTGCAGTCAGGCCAAGATTGATGCTACATGCTCAAACCTTCTTTCCGTGGTGAGCAACCTGGCCACTGAATTCTGTCTCTCAGAGGCAGCCCTGCGTATAATGCATTTCAGTAACCTAACCTAGAGGCCCATCATATGCCAGAGGCTCCCACTCTGTTTATATATTTTCATAGAATTGTAGAGTTGGAAGGGACACCAAAGGTAATCTAGTCCAACCCCAATCTAGTCAGTCAAAATATAAAAACAAACAAGAGCAGGTTTCCTCAGCCTCGGCCCTCCAGATGTTTTTTGGCCTACAACTCCCATGATCCCTAGCTAGCCGGACCAGTGGTCAGGGATGATGGGTATTGTAGTCTCAAAACAACTGGAGGGCCGAGGTTGAGGAAGCCTGGACAAGAGCATACGCAGCAAATAAGGCTATTTACAGAATGCAGATACACATATTCATCCAAAAGCTTGAGTTATAAGCTGGTCTTCTGTTGCAACTGAAAGATCGGCACCAACTAGTGATGATGCCATGACCAGAAATTATCCCCTGAACAGTTTGCTTCAAAAAGATATAGCTCCCTCTCCAGGCTTAAGAAGCTGGATGAGTAAAAATGACAAGTGAAACCGCCTTCCCTCCCAATGCATATAGGACAGCTTGGCTATGACAACAGAAAGCTAATATAAAAATACTTACCGGTATATGCTTTTAACCATGTTCAGATTGGAGTCTTCAGGGGAAAACTTTCTAGAATTATAGGGGCAGACATCAAAAGCGCATAGATAGTGCAGGAAAGAGGATATTCCTGTCCAATGATGAACACCATGACTGGATGTAAGGGAGTGACTTTGGGGGCATGAAGGGCTAATCCAGCTCATTAACACTACCTTCAAATCTAAATAAGTGGTAGAAAAGCAAAACAAAAGAAGTGAACTCAAAACTAATTTCCCTTAAATCCAAGCATGACATTAATCTAGCTAGGCCAAGGACTGGACATGTGATCTAGACATGCATTAGTACCTGCTGAACGGAAAAGTTGCACCAGTTGCATGTTGAAGGTCTGGACATTCTCATTGCTGCATGAATTCTGCTTACTTCTCCTTCCCCCTCACTTGGGGGCACTGTGACTTCATTGTTTTTAACTAAATGGTTTCGGGTTTCTTTACAATGCTTATTTTGAAAGCGACACCCATTGCATTTCAGCTGTAAAACTTACATAGGTGCTGGCCTGCAAGGGACTGCTGCAACCTAAGTTGCCACTGGTGTACAACTAACAGCAGATATCACTCCTTTCAATGCCATTGATTATAGTTGTCCAAAGGGCTTGAAAGCTTTGAACTTGTACAAAATGGTGAACATGTCATAATATGTAAAAAGGTAAAAGGTAAAGGTAAAGGACCCCTGACAGTTAAGTCCAGTCGCGGACGACTCTGTGGCTGCGGCGCTCATCTCGCTTTACAGGTCGAGGGAGCCAACGTTTGTCCGCAGACAGTTTTTCCAGGTCATGTGGCCAGCATGACTAAGCTGCTTCTGGTGCAACGAAACACCGAAACCAGAGCAATGCACGTAAACGCTGTTTACCTTCCCACCGGAGCAGTACCTATTTATCTATTTGCACTTTTTTGGTGTGCTTTCGAACTGTTAGGTTGGCAAGAGCTGGGACCGAGCAAGGGGAGCTCACCCCATTGCGGGGATTCGAACTGTCGACCTTCTGATCGGCAAGCCCAAGAGGCTCAGTGGTTTAGACCACAGCGCCACCCGTGTCCCTATCATAATATGTAGACAACGGTAAATAGGAAATTTTGCTCTAGTTTCTCAGGGTAGAATAATTTAAGGTAGCTTTATGGAAACTGGATCATTGGAGTGAAAGGTATATGAAAGTACTTCCATATGTATATTCAGGTCCGCAAACCTGTATGGAGGCTCTGTCTAGCCTACAGCTGCAGGAAGCAGGCTAAGATACAATCTGATACAGCTGGGGGTGAGCAACCAAGAGGTCTACTCTGCGGGTAACAATGCTTAACTCCTGAGAGAAATTGGTGCTCATATTTTAAAGACACAGTTAATACATTTTCATATTAAATATGAAAGTTGCAGTCTTGCAACAAGCTCTGTGTGTAGACTTTGCTTACACAGTCCTTTAATTTCCCCAAAATATCGGCAAAACTAAATATGGGAAACATTGTCTGAGCTGAGTCCCCCCCCCCCAAAGGTCAATAAAAGTACACTTGTTACTTGTGAAATGTTTGCTTGTGGAAAGTAGCTGGTATAGTAACCTTTATAAAGAGAAGTGTAAATTTGGGATAGTCTCAAGCTCTAAAAAGAAAAGTGTTGTGGTTTATGGCAGGTTTGGAACCTAGGGAATAGGACTGTAGTCCTAACTAATTACCTACTATAGTTTTGTGAATTTTAACATTGGTGGACTTTTCAGTCTGTGATTTCTAGTAATAAAATAACTATGAAAATAAAAGCTGTTTCTACTGCTCTTAATATCCGTGCTTTATTCAGCTTAGCAACTATGGAGCATGTAAACTTGTTTATACTTGTTATACAACACTGTTGTTGTCCCCTTCGGCTGGTAGCTGCAGGAACGCCTCCGGCACAAGCCATTGAGGCAAATAGGGCATGGATCAGCTGGATGTTTGAGGACTGGCCCCTTACATTTTATAGATGTAAAAAGATGTGAAACAGGGGAAAGCCATTTATTAGACGTCATTGTTGAAGAAATATGATTTCACTTCCAAATAAACAGAAATACATTGCAGTGTGCTGCCTGTGTGGGGTAAGATGTGACATCACACTGCTGGACATGAGGAGACTTCCCCTTTTCCTTGCCGCAGCTCTCTGCACCCTCTCAATCCACTCCACAGGGTCCCCCAACCAGCTGCATCAGGTTTTGGAGCAGCATTCAAAATTAGCCAGGCGATGTTCAGGAGCCATCCTTGGTGCCTAGCATCTCCCCCTGCCTGGCTGCAGTCCAGCGGCGGAGCATATGCCCGTGCTGCCTGGGGTGGGCACTTGGAGCGTGCCCCTGAGAGGTGCATAGGGCACCCCCTGCATGCCACAGTTCAGGGTGAGGAGAGGAGTGGGAAGTTGCTGCCCACTCTCCTCCTCCTCTCTGCCATCTTTCTGGCCCGGCAGCAGTGCTCCTGCGGCTGAGGAGAGCTGCTCTCCGCTGTCAGGTTAGAAGTGACCCGGCAGCAGAGCTGCTGCTACTGGGCACCAGGTGTGCCACGGCCGAGGTGGGTGGGTGGCAGCGCTGCCGCCCAGTCGCCTGCTCTTTTCCCCTGGGTCAGGCCTGACCTGGGGGGTGGAGCTGCACCAGGCCACAAGCGCTGCAGCCAAGGCGCAGCTCCTTCTGGTGTGGAGCTAGGCTCCGATGAAGGAGTCAGCTGTGGGGACGCCTGTTTGCGCCCCCTCTCAAAATTCTGGCTGGGGTCACGGCCCCCGCTGCACCCCCCACGCTTTGCCTCTGCTGCAGTCAGCTGGTCTGCCATGTATAGCGGTAGAAAAAGATGTGCTGTTGGATACCACCAGTTTGATATATTGGAGGCTGGTAACATCAATACCAGTAAGCTTATTGGTTTTCTATAAGCTATTCTGGGAGCCTGGTTGGCAGAAGAGAATATACATTTGAAACAAAAACAAAAACACTCTCTTCCTGTGTACCATTAGGTGGGTTGAAACAAGATGAGCCATATATGTGGTGCGTGTATAGGAGCTTAATAGACCTGCTGCTGTTTCCAAAGACCAGCTTGCCCCAGTGAGAGCAGGGAAGAAAGAAATGGCCTAGCGAGCTGCTACAATCCGTCTCCCAGTGTTGGCCCCTCTCTTCCCCAGCTGCCCCACAGGGACTTCTGAAAGACCATCTTGCCCCAAAGGGAGCTGAGGCGAGGCCATTGTAGCTTGCTCTAAACTGCCATATTTTCCTCTTACTATATATTTTTTTAAAAAAACAAACTGATTATTGTTATATGGCCTTTTGTGAACTATTTTGTGTGATCTACCTCTAAAATTATATAAAACACCTTTAAATAAAGAGTCACGTAGGAGAAAGAGTTCTATAACTACTGCAACCACCAGTTTGTGGAACACCAAAGCTAGAGGTTTGTTTTGGGGAGTGGGGAGAGATAATGGATGGGGCAGGCAAAAGGGGTGGGCATGTCTTGATGTAAGGAAGGTGAATGGTAGCAGAAGAGAAAAGTCCATTGTAACTCTGCCATGTTTTGGCATGTGACTCGGCTTTGAGAAATTAAAATCCCCAGTATAGTTCCCAAATGTATTTGTTAATGGAAGTTTGAGAAGCGGACAGCCGTTTGAGGTACCTGGAGGATGGTTTCATGTGCTTTAAAATCTGAACAGAAGGAACATGAAACCTGCATTTAGGTTGTGAGAATTTCACACGTGCATTTCAAGTAAATGCCTACTGAAATTGCAGTGCTGCTGTAAGCTCAGCTTCTCACATCTTCATTTGTCCAGCCATAATTTCTTGCTTTTACCCATTTTTCTCCTGGTAGGGGTCGTTTCTGGTTATGGAATCCCAGCTTAGAGAAAAATATACTACCTTCTTTTCTTTTCTTTTTGCAAAGCCATCATGTTTGTTGAACATCAGGCAGAGACATGTGAGTGTGGGCTCTTTTTTCTAAAATAGTTTTGTGGAGGAAGAGCTGGCAGAGGCTTCAGCTCCTCCTGCTTGTTCACTTTGTTCTTCAGCACCCTCCCTTCCACTTTTTAGACTCTTAAAATTTAAGAGGTTCAGCTGCTTAGAGGTCGTCTGCTATCCTGCCTAATTTGGCCCTGTAAGTTTAGGTTTAGAGAGATACAAACAGTAGAGAGGAACATGTTTTCTACTCTGACACTTGCTGTTTGTTCCATCTACTTTTCATAATAAATCTCAACTGCACAGCTTGATCTTTTCCCTGAAGCAGCCATTCATCATTTAAGATCTCAGACAAAAGCAGAAAAACAAGCCACCCTTTGCTGTAATAGGACGTGGAGAAATGGCAGCATTGTGTCTTAGCTTTGTGATTGGCTGGAGGAGATCACACCTCTGGAATCTGTTTATCCCCTAAAAATAAGATAGAATCTTCTGTGCGTTTCAGTGAAACCTTTTATGCAACACTTCATATTCAAACAAACATAATTACAGTATTTGCAAATTATTTGGGTGGGTTGGCTACGGATGAGGGGAATGAATAAGTGTGTTTCTTTTGAGAACGGTGAGTGCTATGTGAGTTTTTTGTGGGTAGGGCAATGCTTAGTTGTTTTTCAGACCTAATGGTACATTGACACACGTAGGAAGCTGTGCAAGAGATTAACTACATTGCATCTTGCTGTGTGTGTGCATACATACATTCCCTTACAACCCAAAGTACAGACTAATTGCAATTATGCCTGTGTGAGTGGTGTGAGTGTGTGTTGAATAAAGGACTTGCTAATACTCCTAATAACCAGAAATTACTCGAGATCTTATTTTATTATTAGTGCTACTAAAAATGTGCTTAGCATGTGCCCACATCAGATATTACAATTTTCTTAAAGTTATACACAATTTTAGTTTTTTAATCTAGTGAAATAAGTAACAATAATTGTGGTACTTGAAAATGTTTTAAATGAAAGCAGCTAGAAGTTACAGTAATCGGCTCTTTAAAAAAAGAAAAAGAAAATAACTTTACATAGTAAATTTTGGTTATGAGCTGGTGGGTAGCCAGTACAATAGCATGTATTCTCTCTGTATAATATTTTATTTATTTATTTATATTATTTATATTATTTATATACCACACTTTATCAATAGATCTCAAGGCAGTGTACAACATTAAAAACACATTACAAAACATCAGTGATAAAAGCAATAAAAAGCACACTGACAGATAGTTTAGTCATCATAAAAACAATCCTCTCCCCCACACTTTTACAGGCCATAGATTATTTAATAGCCATAGGCCTGGGTAAAAGAGGAATGTTTTTGTCTGGTGCCTAAAGACATGCAATGATGATGTCAGGCATTCCACAATCAGGGAGCCACCACAGAAAAGGCCCATTCTCTGGTTGCCACCTTCTGAACCTCTCTGGGATGGGGGGGGGGTCATAGAGAAGGGCATCGTATGACAATAATTTATATATATTCAGTTGTTTCCAGGGACAGATCTGTACTTAGATCTGTGCTTACTTTAAAAAACAATCAAGGTGTGCATTCTATTTTTTCTACTGAGTTTAATATAAATTGCCCTCATGCCAAGTTTCCAATTTGCTCTTTAAAACAACACCCATATAAATTCATCCACAGTGATCTTGAGATTCCACAGAGGTGCACACACCTTACATCTTCTGTGAGACACTTGGCAGTTAGTCCCACAGAACCCAGCATGTTCTTTATTGTCAGGTTTAAAAAACAAAAGGAGTAGGCATGCCATGTAAAAAAGTATATTAAAGGAGATACAAGAGCAGGAGATCAGAGGGATAAAAGAGAGTTGAAAGGCAGAGTTGTGCAATCCTTTCCTTATAAGCAAGGATCCACATGCTTTGACTGGCCTTGGTAGCCAACTAATGTTTTTAGTTGCTGGCGAGGCTCTTTTACTTCCTGCTGCACATAAGTGAAGTTAAATATCCCATCTGAATCTTTTTGCAGCCACTAATGCACCATTTTACATTACAGTGGTACCTCTGGTTACAAACTTAATTCGTTCTGGAGGTCCGTTCTTAACCTGAAACCGTTCTTAACCTGAGATACCACTTTAGCTAATGGGGCCTCCCACACGATTTCTGTTCTCATCCTGAAGTAAAATTCTTAACCTGAGGTATTATTTCCTGATTAGCGGAGTCTGTAACCCAAGGTGTTTGTAACCCAAGGTACCACTGTATTTTCTTCCATGTGCTACTCACAGCTTTTCTTTTCCTTTTTAAGTGTTATTCTTCTGGCAAAGTGTACTTCAGACTTTCTCTGTGATTGTCAGATTGGATTTGTGAACATCTCTCCAATGAAGATGTCATGGTGATTTTTTCCTTTGGGGCTGTTGCTTGGGTCAAGAACTCTAGGAAAATTTACTTGTGTATCTGATGAATGAATTTTCCTTCTCAGACATCAAAACAAGACTGTGTGTTTCTACAGAAATCTTTATGTTCCTTCAGAAATAATTTTTCTTGTACTTGAATAATGCAAATGAAAGGAGGTAAAATGGGCAAAGCCCGGCTTCTTGTCCTTTGTACCTTCCTACAAGTGAGACTTAAATAATTTTTGTATTTCCTGTGTTACTCAGATGTGAGACATACACTGGATTGAATGCTCACTTGATTTAAGAAGGATTCCTTTTAATCCTTTTCCTCCTCTACTAGCAGTTTTCACATGTAACTCAATGTAAAGCATGTTGTTTTTAAAAATGTCCTTAACTTGCCTTGCAGTTGCAGGTGGTAAATACAAAGTGAATAAATACATAACAATATTACATTTTGCCTGTGTTGGAGGTTCTCGTTTAGAAATTGGCTTAGTTATTTTGGGATTACTACGATACATTTTTATTACAATTCCTTATGAAAGAATAAAAAATCTGGCTGTGATACATCACTGAACAGGAAACATCTTTGTGCCCTCAGAGCATTTAAATGCAAGATGAAACAAAGCTTTTCCAAAGGGAAGCAGATAAGCAATTCTCTCCCACATGAAGGCATCGGGCTGGAAACAGGTTAACCTTTATATTTTGCTCCCAGTGGAAACTGCACAGTTAAAACACTTTGCTCAATTGCTGTGAAATAAAACCATCATTGTTTACTTGTTAAGTAATGACTTGCTTAAAGACGAGGCTTCTTCTACTCACAAGTGTACACTTAGTTGTAATTGAGACCTTACAGGTGTTTTCGTCCACCCATCCAAAATATTACACATAGGAATATATATATATTGTCTAACTGTTTACAGCTCAGCTGTCCACTGAAATCCTTGAATAACTGTTAAAATGAATTGGGATAAAGGATGGTGGACGGAAGTAGGATAGGTATGTGTTGGGCCCAGGAGGGAGAAGAGAACAGAAATGGAGTAGAAGAAGCACAGAGAGGTCTAAGTGAATCGGGAAAGGTAGATTGACGCAGGGCAGTGGTGGAGGAAAGATGACCTGTGTGATCCCCTCTGTATACCAGTGGAACAGTAGACCTGCCATTCACCCCACCTGGTTCCACCACTTTCCCATCTCTTTCACTTTGTCAGTCAATCATTAGACTTTCCATATCTTCCTGCATAGCTGAAAGCACCCTGTGATCGTCACCTGAGGCCCTTCTTCTTGTGCCTCCTCCACAAGAGGTCTGTAGGGTGACAACCCAACAACAGGCCTTTTCTGCAGTGTCTCCCCACTTGTGGAATACTATCCCCAGGGAGGCTCAACTGGTGCCTTTGTTACATATCTTTAGGTGCCAGGTGAAAACTTCCCTCTATAACCAGGCCTTTGGCCTTTAACTGTTTTCTGAGAGGGTGGGCTGCTTTTAATGTTTTTCTTTTTCCTCTTGGTTTTAATGCATCTATCTCGGGTTTTTTGTCTGCTTGGTTGGTTGTAAGATGCTTTGGGTTGCCCTGGGCAAGAAAGTGACTAACAAATTTAAGAAATCATCATCATCACCATTGTATTCAAACAGATTTAACATTTAGGGGCTCTTTCTAGTCCATATCTATCAATGCTCTCTCTTCTTCCCAACTCTTTAAATTGCTTAAAGAGGAAGAGACAACATGCTCTTAGACTAAATCCCTACTTGCCTTTCATAGCCAAAAGCTGGGCAAGATGGTAGGCAGCCAGAGCAGCCAGAATTAGAAAAATGTTGGATTCTGGTGTCACAAATTTGCTGCAGTTTCTACCTCCTTTCACTCTGGTGTTCTCCAATAACATTTATTCCCTTCCCACTATCCATTTCCTTCTTTCCTCCTGTATTTCAAATACTGCATAGGGAGGAAGTGGTGCTAAGTCTTGCTGGTGTGGTTCTTCAACCTCTGTTTCTGTACTTTACTGTTTATGTTGGTTTATTGTTTAGTTGTACATTGCCATACTTTTTATTTTTATATTTTAGAGTCAGAGGTGGTGTTTTTATTGGAGATTGTAAGCTGCTTTATAGAGGAAGTTCCTTAAAGTTTGGGGGATATAAAAAATACCTGGTGGTAAAACTAGTTACTGTGAAGCATGTTGATCTGTTATTGCCTGCATTTTACTGAAGCTGGTGGTGAATATGGTAAGAAGGCCTAACCATACAAAAGGCACTTTAAAAAATGGTTTATTTAATGGTTTTTTGTCCCCCAAACCCCAAAGCAGTGAAAAGCATATTAATACAAAATAAATATGCAATAAGTACAACAAATCAATAAAAAACAATTCAAAACATCAAAATCACAAAATACCCATCTAAGCAAAGACATACACCACATCTACATTATCTATGCATCTTAATTATCTGGTAAAAAGAAATAACTTTACTGGAGAAACCCCATAATGACTAACAGTCACTTTAAAACAAATACCTTAAAAATTAAAAGTAACCTCCAAAATTAGAACACTGTCTTTGTGTATAGTTTGCATGCAAAGTGTTCTTCAGTTTACTGTACTGGAAAATGAACAAGCTTCTTAAACACAATCTATCATGAAATTTAAAAATGTACTGCTGTCTATCATTTCTGAAGTGTACGCCACCTTTTATAGAAACATGTAATTTTTGGACCATTGAGCTCTCCAGCAGGGACTTAGCATTTTTCAAATTTTAAAACTGAGAATCATAGAATTGTAGGGTTAGAAGGGATCCAAGGGTCATCTATTCCAACCCTCTGCTATGCAGGAATCTCAACTAATGCATCCATGACAGATGGCCACCCAACTTCTGCTTAAAAACCTCCAAGGAAGGAGAATCTTTCACCCCCTAAGCGAGTCCATTCCACTCTCGAACAGCTCTTACTGTCAGGAAGTTCTTCCATATGATTAGCTGAACGCTCCTTTCGTGTGACTTGAAGCCATTAGTTTGGTTCTAACCCTCCGGAGCAGGAGAAAACAAGCTTGCTCCATTTTCCATGTCACAGCCCTTTAGATATTTGAAGATGGCTATCTTACCACCTCTCAGTCTCCTTCTATCCAGGCTAAACATACCCAACTACCTCAACTGTTCCTCAAAAGGCTTGTTTTCCAGATGCTTGATCATCTTAGTTGCCCTCCTGTGCACACATTCCAGCCTGTCAACATCCTTCCTAAACAATGGCGCCCAGAACTGCACCCAGTATTCCAGGTGTTGTCTGACCAAGGCAGACTAGAGCAGTACTATGACATCCCTTGATCTGGGCACAACACTTATGTTGATGCAGCCTAGTTTGGCAGAGAAGCCAAACAGTGGGAGGCAGTCTCCCCTTTAAACCTAATTGTTTTTTGCCTTCAATTCACATTATCTCTATTAAGGCAACGTGCTGCTGTTCTCACTAGCAGTGTTATCATGTGAGATATGGTGCAACAGTACTAAAACAGTTCTGTTAAATGGTTTTGGAATGGCTGAGTCCTAAGCCAAACATGTCCTCAAACTACCTTATTCCCAGGCAATCACCATAGACCAAGATTAGGGGGGGCTTGGATTCAAATATTTGATAAAAAATATTGTAGAAGGCAAAGGCCTTTTTAAAAAGAATCTCCTGAAATTTAAAATGCAAATTTCCTCCATTTACCTCCAAGAATTGAAATTTGGGGAGAGGAATGCAAATCGATTGATCACAAACCTTGGTATTTAGCATGACATCAGCTAGCAGGACAGTGTTGTGAGATGACGAGTTTCTGAAAACAGAAATGGCTCTAGGAGAAATTCTAGATGAGACTGTAGTGACATATGTACAACTGTTATTTCAGTACAAATAAGACATTGAACTAGTAACACCAGTTATATCATGGGTAGGCAAACTAAGGCCTGGGGGCTGGATCCTGCCCAATCGCCTTCTAAATCCGGCCTGCGGATAGTCCGGGAATCAGCATGAGTAGAATGTACCCTTTTATTTAAAATGCATCTCTGGGTTATTTGTGGGGCCTGCCTGGTGTTTTTATGTTAATAGAATGTGTGCTTTTATTAAAAATGCATCTCTAGGTTATTTGTGGGGCATAGGAATTCATTTTGCTCCAAAAAATATAGTCTGGCCCCCCACAAGGTCTGAGGGACAGTGGACAGGCCCCTGCTGAAAAAGTTTGCTGACCCCTGAGATATATAGTATGCTTCAATGCTTCAGTCTGCGAGAACAATTTGGAATTTATTTGCTAATCTTCAGTTCTCTGGCTTTGGCATGTGTGGGCTTTTATCATTTCCAGCCATGTAGCTATACAGAAAACATTCTAAACACAAGAGAGTTACTTATTCTGTAAATATCCATCACAAGACACTATTTCTGTTTGCCTCTCTCAGGCCAAGTCCTAGATATAGAAAAGAACCAATTTAGGGAAAATGAGCTCTTTGGTTCTCACCTTAACCACACACTTTGCCATTAATCTCCATATTTACAATGTTACTTATAGCTGACAAGCTCAAAATAACTTTCTATATAGTGAGCTTAAAACCTAGTTTCAATAACAGGCAAATTTAAATTTTGATGCATTTTAAATGAACTTTTGTTTACATTTCAGAACCAGCTCCCCCAGGAGCTTCTGTCTATAAATGTATACATTGAGTTCCATTTGATTAATATGAAGCAGATCTTTATTTTTTCTTTTTAGCACAATATTTAGAGCTGTGACCCATCTGGTATGCTGGACCTCTTGCAAACTGAACATATGTAGCAAAGTTATTTTGTCACAGACAAGGCTTATATTTGGTTTGAGTCCCCAGAGTTGATAGAACTTGTTTTTCTCATTTGATTCAAAAACAGTTGCTAATCTCATACAAAATTATCCATACAGCATATTTTAAAGCGTCAGCAAAAATACACTATAATATCAATGTGGTCACACAAGAACACATGCGATTCATAAAAATACCATAAACTTAGTACCAAACCTTTAAGGGCTCAAACTCCTTTCTCATATCATAGCTGCTGCTGCTTCTCCTCCTCCTCCTCTTCTTCTTCCTCCTCCTCCTTTATCATCATCATCATCATCATCATCATCATCATTTAGTTACCGTACCTGCCCTTGACTGTAAAGTCCCAGGGCAGATTATGCAATGATATATGGGGAATGCTAACAATAGCTTGACTATTAAAGGCCAAGGAGAAGTGCATTATCAAAGATTGCCTAAAGCAGATCCCTCTTGACACACCACTATAGGGAAGGAGTTCTACAATTTGGGGGGGCATTGTGAAAAAAGCTCTCCCACCCCTCCAAGGGAGATGACATAATAAAACCCTCTTCTGCAAATGCTGACTGCAATATAGGGAGGAAGTAATCTTCCATGTACTTGGGACCCAGATTGTTTAGGCTTTAAATATGTTGACCTGGCCCTGGAAGTGAATTGGCAGCCAGTGCAGCTGCTTCAGGACAAGTGTTATGCTTGTCCTTAAAGATATCTGAGCAAAGAGCTGGGCTGCCCCTTTCTGCTGTAGTTGCAGCCTCTGGACTGTCTTCATGGTAAGCCTTGTGTAGAATGCACTGCGGAAGTCTAAACTGGAGGTTATCAGAATATGGAGTACAGTGGCAAAGTTATTCTTATTCAGGAGGGTCTGGAGCTGGCATACCCACCAGAGCTGGAAGTAGATGTTCCTAGCCACTGAAGCTACCTGGCTGGGCCTCAAGTGATGATGAATCAAGGAGTATCCTCAAGCTACACACTTCGTTCTTCCCAGGGAGTCCAGAACAAGCCATTCTGTACCTCATGGACCTGAAAACTAGGCAGCCATACCTCTGTCTAATCTGGATTGAGTTTCTGTGCCAAGAAAACAAACTCTGGGCAAAAAAGTATTAAAATGCCTATTTGAACTCTCCACTCTCTGAACCCACTCATGCTGAGAGCTCCAAAGCACTTACTTTAGAAGAGTGAGTAGCAGGTAATATATTATCCGTTCTTTGTTCTTGCATCTTGAATAGGAGAGAAGATCACACCTCCTATTTGCAATTCCTTTAACAATAGCCTGGGTTTGGGGGGGGGGGTTTGAGGGTAACAGGAAATGTCCTCCCTTCTGATCAGCAGGAGACCCACAGTCAAACCATGCATGATTTAAATCCACAAAGTGGTCATTTATGGCTGACTGTATACAGACTTCATGTCACTTCCTTTATTGAGTGCCTCCTGTGCATATTACTTTTTGTAATGCATGAAGCAGCACTTTTAGTCATTTATCCAGTCCTGATAAGCTGTCACCAAACAGCTTGTCTATGTAGGAGGCCTCCCTGAGGTCGCTCCTGCCAGGGCTAAGCCAGCAACAAGGGGTGGGAGTGTATGTGTGAAGATTTTAGCATATGTTACTCTGAGCATACTGGCTATCTTGATTTCTGGTTTTTAATTTGCTACCCACGCAGTGAACAAAATTGCATATAATATATATGCAGGATAGTCTCAGCCGTATCTAGAGATGTGTGTAGATAGAACTGTCTCCAAGAATATGTTGGGGAGAGTTTGAAAGATAAAGCTTTCTCCTTTGCAAGTGAGTGAGGAAAGGTAGTTCTGGTAAATAGTTACAGGCTAGGTAAATGGCTACTGCTCATTGATGTGCATAAAAGGAATTCTCATCTGTCAGCAGCCACCAGGCATAAAGACTAGAAAGCTAGATAGTACACAAATAATATTCCAGGGTCATGAATGCTGTATATTTATAGACTACAAGATTGGGAAAATGTCTGATGCGTGTCTGGCAATACACTTTACATTCTTCAAGTTGCAGATCTTTAGCCCCTTATGTGACTGACTTCCTAATGTGGTTCTTGGAAACAACAAATTTCTCAAACTTTTTGTTCTCTCCTGTAAGCTTTGGCTTGCTTATAAACAAATAGGAAGGATGCAGCAGGGGTGTATGGAGGTATCAAAAATAAATTCTCACAAATGGTATTAAAACTGCTTCAGCACTTTGTATGCACGTGATTGGGATAGCACGTGAATTTGGCATAGCTCACTTTCGCCCTCTAGTGTCACATTTGTATATTGCACTTTAGAACACATTTAAAGGTAAAGGGACATTTAAAACGTTTTATTTGCAGCTGTGTACCTGAGTCCATAGGGGACGCAGGTGGCGCTGTGGGTTAAAGCCTCAGCGCCTAGGGCTTGCCGATCGAAAGGTCGGCGGTTCGAATCCCTGCGGCGGGGTGCACTCCCGCTGCTCGGTCCCAGCGCCTGCCAACCTAGCAGTTCGAAAGCACCTCCGGGTGCAAGTAGATAAATAGGGACCGCTTACCAGCGGGAAGGTAAACGGCGTTTCCGTGTGCGGCTCTGGCTCTGGCTCTGGCCAGAGCAGCGATGTCACGCTGGCCACGTGACCCGGAAGTGTTTCCGGACAGCGCTGGCCCCTGGCCTCTTAAGTGAGATGGGCGCACAACCCCAGAGTCTGTCAAGACTGGCCCGTACGGGCAGGGGTACCTTTACCTTTTACCTGAGTCCATAGTCTGAACTGTCACTTTCATGTTCATTGTTTAGAAGTATCTGAAACATTCCCCATCACATGTACCTAGACAAGAAAGGCAATGCCAACGATTCAAGGCCAAGGCACAGGAGTGTAACCTGTTTCATAGCTGGCAGGAAAAAGTCTCCATCGTATCTGTATTGTTGTAGTGTTAGTTCTCAGTTTCAGCACCTTGAGTGAGGCATCCTTGAGTTTCTTATTTTAATCTAGCCTTGCGGTTAGTTCTGTAACGTTGCTCAGGTCTTCTTCCCCAGCTTGTAAAAGTATTGTGATAATTACACTAACTAGTGCTCTGAGCCCTATAAAACTAAGAGAATGGGGTGGGTGTGTGATGGCCCGATTAGAAAGAATGCTATTATAAGGAAGCACTGTGCATCTCTTTTCCCCGGACTGGAAACCTGTGTGGCTATCCTAGCTGTATCTGCTGGCTTTCAAGGGATGGGAGAATCACGAGACTCTTCCTTAGGCAATCAAAGATCATTGGGGTGGGGTAGGCGTGGCTAATGAGGATAGAGAACTAAATGCACTCCTTTTATTTGCTTGTTTGGGAGCAATTGCTAATTTCTTTTATTTCCCCAATAACCATTCGCTGTTTCCTCTCCCCCTGTAGTGCATGAGTTCTGAGAACATTATGAAAATAACATTGATTTCATTTTGGAAACAAAGAACAGTATCTCTTTTCACTACATATTGTGGGAGGAGAGGACATATTTCAGCATACCAAAGTTTGCGTGGCCTTCTGCATGTTGTTTTTGAATGTGCATTTATGATGGTTGGTCGGATCTATTTAAAATCTTATTTAAAAGTTAGTGGGTTTTAGTAGTTTTATTTAAGGTTTTACGCTGATAATGAATAGTATGTATTTTAAGCATGGTTTTTAGCTCTATCCTTGTAAACATGTTTTCTAGAAACTAAACTGGGTGTACTTAAAATAGTTGTCCTGTTAAATATGAGTTACTAGAGGTTATATGAGTGGCAAGTCACTTGTGACAAAGGATTCCATGCAGTCTTATTAAAAGGCAATGAGGCCAAGATCCTGGTATAAACTGGGTTGTAGAAAATAAATCTCACATTTAGCATTAAGTAATTACAACACTGCTTTCAAAACAGCTGATGTTCCCAGAATACCTACAGCAGCATTAAACTGGGCGGATGTTTCTTTTTTGGGGGTGTACTTAAGTGTATCTTGGAATTTGTATGTTTAGCAGTACAATGAGATCTCAGTTAATAAGCAAGACTTTAGATGGACAAGCTGATATATTGAACAGAATGAAACAACTTCTGTGCCAAGGTCCAGCAGAAAAGAGAGACCTAAAATAAACAGGGAAGCTAAATAGATGAATAGTTCATAGTACAAAAGTTCTTCAAATTAAGGAAAACACGTTTGTTTTTATTTAACAAGTGGAGGCAGCCCTGTACATGAAAACATTTGTTTGTGCCTTATATCTTATAGAGCAGGAAAGCAAATGTTCCTTTTCAGCTTATGAAATGGCAGTCAGTTTTTTACAGTACACAATCAGAGAAGTTGCTTGAGGAGGCTGGCCTTTCTGAGGTGTTGAGAAGCCGAGCCTCATACCTGTTTATCTGATCTCTGATTGGGTAAAAACTGTTGCTAGGCTCACTTCTTTGTTCCTGGGCAAAATTAGAAAGGGGAGTGTGGCATGTTTCAACTGCTTCTGCTGCTTTGCTCAGTTCTGCCTGCTTCACTTTCTTCTCTTTTGTTCTTTTCCAGAGGTATGATAGATTAGAAATTTACACAACTTTTCTGAGTTTCAGTAGGTTAGTCCTAATGAACATATAGAGGCAAAGAAATCTAGTATTGTTATGTTTTCAAGAAATTAAAACTTAGAATCTTAATGAAGAAAATTTGATTTATTTAATCTGAATTATAAAAAGTCACACTGGCAGCAATTAAAGAATAGTTTCTGGCGCCTGGACAATAAGAGTTGCCAGAGAAGAAAGATGAAGGCTGTTGGTGGTTTTAAACACTGCATGTTGAGTGTTTCCATGACCCAAGATACAGAAATGCCCCATATGGCCACACTTGTGATAATGTTCATAAAGGCAATGCTATTATTTTTATTTCATTCATTTAAACTAAGCAATTCATATACTCCTTAACTACAATCATCTCTAGGTGGTTGCAGAACATAGAATATAGAAAAGGGGCAAATTGGTTAAAACTATAAAACCAGAAAGCCTGCTGGAAGAAAAAAGTATTCAATAAGTGTCAGATGTTCCACATGCAGTTACATAAAATTGGGCGTACAATACTGAATGCACAGCTCGTGAGGCAAGCATCCGAGCCATGGGCGGGGGGGGGGGCACACAGTGACTCCCCCAAAGACCTCAGTGATCAGGCAGAGATATAAGGAATTAAGTGGTCCTTAAAATATCCTGTAGCAAAGTTGTTAAGGGTCTTGCGAATTACTATGAAACTGGTCCAGTAGCATATAGACAGACAGTGTAAACTTTTGAGCACCAGAGTTACATGCTTAGTCTAGACCCACAGCACTCTCAATGCGGTATTTTGCACCAGCTAGAGTCTCAAGACCAGGGCTAAGGGTAGCTCCACATTGCAGTAGTCAAGCCTTGAGGTTACCAGTACATGAATCACCATAGTCAGACAATCTCAATCCAATAACGTCTGTAGTTCAAGCAGTTGAATAGATGTGTCGGCATAAAAAGTTCTTTAATAACTATTTGAAAGTTAGCAAGGATGCCTGTGCAATCTCTCATGGAAGAGTATTCCATAGCATGGAAATGGTGATTCTAAGGCTGGATCTAGACACATCAAAGAAGCGTTTCAGGAAAACGTGTTGTAAACTTTGTATGTGAAACCGCATTGGCGAAAAGGGAACTCCACAACCCCATCTGGTGTCAGTGTTATAATGCATATACAAAGCATATAAAACATTTTTTCTTTACTGATCTAGATGAGTCCTAAATGGTTGATACTGTTCTAGTGTTGGTCGGCACTTCAACATGAATAATATCTATGGAAATCATGCTACTATTCAGTGCGTTTGTACTTTGCCATTTACAAGACCAAACTTGAAATTGTTCAGTAAATAAGCCTTCAGAAGGGGATTCCATACTAGAATCATATAACTACAAATGAAACACTGAATTATTATGTGTTGTTGTTCTTAACTGCAAACATCACTGCTGTATTGTGGATTTATATTTTAGTAGTTCTTTATTAGGAGGGAGTTAAGATTTTCTGTGTGGAAGTTTTCTTTGTTTATACAGGCTGTCCTAGGGTATTTGGGAAGTGGGTTCCATTATACTTCCCTTATCTTTTTTTCTTGTTTATCTCTTGCTAGTACAGTGTAAATAATGATATTTAGATGGGGGAAGGGTTGCTGGATATGCAAGGACTTGATATTTACATATAGTACTTGTTTCAGTCTTAACATTGACAATGGTATTTTGGATGTTAATGTTTGCTTGATGTGATCTAGGAGAACTTCAGAATGAGGGTGGTAGAGGAGATATAATGAAACAAAGTTTTTAGGCTGTATGAGAAACAGTTAAGAGTACCTTGGATCCACCAGGTATGGCTTTGCATATCTGATCTTTCAGCGTCCACCAAAAAAAGGTCACTGGGGAGGTCAGAAGGTCAGAGCATTAGTACCTATTATCTGTTTGAGTTGAAAGAAACTTATTCTAAATGAAGTTGTGGTTGTAAACCAAGTGTGGGGAACTTTTGGCTCTCCAGATATTGCTGAAGAACAACTCCCATCAGCCCTGGCAAACACAGCCAATGGACAGAGATAATGGGAGTTCTAGTTCAGCAACGTCTTGGAGGTCCAACAGTACCCCATATCTGATGTAAGCAGAGAGCTGTTTTGTAATGCTTAAATGACAATACAGCTTCTCTTTTTGCCTATGTGCACAATCAGATCAGGAAGCTGTAGTGGAAAATGCGGAAGAAAAACCAAGGAGGTGTAGGTTTGGCTTTAGGCAGCCAACCCTTCCTGTGAGTCCTTGCAGGAGCACTCCTGCCTTCAAGGGTGGCCCAGCTGGGGCTTGATTGCCCTGAGTAGGAGCCCTAACTGCCACAGGTGGCGGCCATGGAGATATCCAGCCGCACCTGGTTGAGGCAGGTATAAATAGTGCAGGGCAATGGGGTCAGGAGGGAGAGGATGATGGACCAAACACTGCTGAGGCTTCCCACGGTTGGATCTGGTGTTATATGTGAGTGAAGGTCTGGTGGGGGAATTGTTACTTTGGAAATTGTTCCTTTGGGGTTACTTCTTGGTGGTAGAGTGCTTTGTGTTACTGTGTAAGAAGGTTTAAGGAGGTTTATTATTGAAGGTTTAAGGAGGTTTACTGTTTGAGGGGTTTTGTTTTTGTTACTCGTTAAGTCGTTTTTCCTGTTCTGTTCAAATAAAAATATATTTCCCCTCATATGTTGACTACCAAATATCCTTTAAAGGACCTGTAGAATTAATTGGCAAAAGAAAAGCCAATACTCCTGGCAGGATAGATGCCTTCCCCACCTATTTACAAGATTCTTTATCACCAAACTGTGTTAGGGTAATATGTGAGGCAGTGTCCAACTCCCCTTAGCATCATTATATTTTTGTTGTTCAAGCAACAGTAGTTCGACTTCCTTTAATTACTGATTTATTTTGGTGTGTCAAATATGCATATCAACAATAAAGATATAGGCAACCCCCCCTTTTTAAAATCCACACGTCTTGAGACAATTTTTATGAGAGACAAGTAAAATAAAGAGCCCATTATCCTGTCACAGTTGAGAGCAATAACACTTTTTTTTTTTGCAAGTTCAGCAGTTTTCCTCCCTGAAGGGAGATATGTATTGTAAACACTGTGAACCAACTGTACACAAATCCCCACACGGAGTTAATGTGCTTTGTACAGAGCAAGTGAATACATGTTGAGTCAACTGAAAGCTTTGGCTTCTGCAACTTTATTTTTCTGTTTCCTTTCAGTTCTTGAAAAATAGTGCAAATTGACACGCGCTCACTGTCACAAGGACTGACAGAACATCTTTTTAACCTTAGTGAGGAGCTTTGGAGCCCCTGTTTGCAGGAATTTGAACATGAAGATGGTGGAAGTTTGTGGAAAAATGCAGACCAGTTGTTCCCCAGCAACATCTAGCATGTTGCATCATTTTCTGGCGTGACACAATTAGCAAGGAAAGCTGTGGCTGGAACGTGGGCAAAGGACTGGGTACTTTGAAATCAGGGCAGATCGGAGAGGGAGAGGACAATGCTGATGCCTAGCAAATCTCCTGAAGAAGCTAGCATAGCCTAAAGTGAACTGCACCTGTTGAACAGAGACCTTTTCGTTTTGCAAGCCTTTCCTCAACTGGGAAGGGTCCAGTTTTTGAGAAGACTTGGTTCCCCTTCCCTGTTGTTGTTGTGGTGGTGGTTGTTATTGCCCTCCACCCAGCAGTATCCCTAAGTGCCTAATCCGTGGCAGGGAGGCATGCCAGACAGAGCCAGGCTTCGTAGGCGCTGCCAAGAGCGCTTTCTAAGATCATATGCGAACTTTATTTGGAGAGTGGGAGGGGAGAGGGCTGGTAGCTGGCTCCAGGGCCTGTCGCTGCCTGCAGCCGGGATATTGTGCCTCTCCTTATCAGCGCTAAGAAAAACGCGGCGGCTTCTTTATTATTATTATTTTTCTGCTTAAAGGGGGGGGGGTTGAGAAGGGAGTCTTGGGAGAGCAGGCGCAGATGAGGGTCGGGGTCGCCGTCAGGCGCTCGCGGCCCGAGTCAGGGGGACGGGGCGTAAATCCACGTGCCGTTCTCCCCGGAGACCCTCGGCCCTTCGTTTTCGCCCCCCTTTCCAGGCGCTTTTGCCTGCCTGCGAGTCCCTCCGCTTCCCGGTCATTGGCGGGCAGCCGCCAAAGGGGGCGGGCTCTGCTGGGCTTGTTGTTTGTGCCGGGCCTGCCCGCCCACAGGCTGGCTTTTAAGCTTCGGCCTGCCGCCCTTGCTGAGGCCAGGAGGCGGTCGCGCGCTCTGAGCTGCAGCACCAGCAGCTCCTCCTCCCCGTGACCCGAGCTAGTAGGCATGCAGCTGGCCAGCACAGCCAACCGGACCTCGGGCTTCTGCTGCAACCACTGTGGAAGCCAGCAGTGCCGCAAGGTAAAAAAAAAGGGGGGGAAGGGGGGGCTTGAACCAGCGGGATGCATCGGGAGGAGGGGACTCGCTTCGCGCTCGGAGGTGCTTCAGTCTGCTGCTTGGGAAGTAGAGTCGGCTCGCGCGCCGCTTGTTCGGCTGTCAGTCAACGGGAGTGAGAGCGAGCGAGCCTGAGGTAGATTCAGCTGTTTACGGAAAGGCTCCCAGCTTCAGGTGTTCTTGCTGGCTTCGTCGGCGTCGCTTGTCATTTCGCCACCCCCCCCCCCACTTGCATGCTCTTAGGCTGGGTTGCAGAAAAAGCATGTAGGGGAAGAATAGCACCTTTTGGGGGGGGGGGAGATGCTGGAAGCGTTGCAGCGTTGTGAGGATCTGCTTCTGAATCCCCTGGTTTGCCGTATTGGCGTGTTCTTGAAGGCTCATTTGGTCCTCCTGCTAAGAACCTAACAAAGGGTGACTGGCTTGTAAAAGATCCTCTTCTGTGGTTTCAACAGACCTGGGAAAGCAATTCTACATAGGGTCAAGGTCAATTATTTAAGTGCCATTGTTGTCTTTAAAAGTTGTTGGGTGTGCTTCGAAACTGGGTATTGCAGCCCATTTTAATGCTTAAATGTCGGAATTGTTTGGTTTGTATTGTTTATTCATGGACGGCAATATTTCTCCCTTGAAAGCTTCCTGCAGCTCCTGCAGCTTTATTTTGGAAGGGCTCAGGTGTTTGGAGGACAAAGCTGGTTTTTGCTCTGTGCATGTTCTAGAGTAGCACACAAAAGATTGTGATAATAGCTATGGGGTAGCCAACGTGGTGCTTCCCAGTTGATTCTGGATTAAAACTTTCATTATCCCTGATCAATGATCATGATGGATTAAAACTTTCATTATCCCTGATCAATGGTCATGATGCTTGAGACTGATAGAAGCTGAAGTCCAATAACAAGGTGGAGGGCACAGCACTGTCTACCCCTGCACTTACTTTTCAAATCCCAAACACAAACTTGATCAACAAATGAAAAACCACTGTAATAGTCTGCAGTCTTTTCAAAACCACCTTCTAGTATAAAGTGTACTGCTCAAGTTCCCTTCTGTGGTTAGAATTTTTGGAGAATGTGGGGAAAACTTAGTAAAAGTGTTGATGGGGAAATTAAATGTGGGGAAATTAAATGTGGAACTTCACATCGAACCACAATATCAGTTTATGAATAACAGTAACTAATGCTAGAATTTTCCAGTCTCCTGCATTCTTACATATCAGAAATATAACTTTGGAGACATCACAAGGATCTTAGTAGTACTTCTCTTAACTAAAAGTAATTATTTATGCATGACTGTAGTTAAGAACATAAAAACATTATGAAAACGGGAGCTGAAATATTAGCAGTAAATTACAGTACAATTTTGACAGCATATTGATAAGCAATTAAACCTACTTGATTTATGTCTGAACTTAGTTGGAATGTTTAACATTTATATACAGGCACTACAATATTTTCTCAGTTTCTAAAAAGTCCTCTGAAGGCATCAAGTGCCAAAATTGTAAATAACTGGCAAATAATTTAAACATCTGAAAGTGATGTAAGTTGTCAGTCATGAATCATAATGTTATTCAGAGACTAGGCTACAGTGGGAACAGTGTGTGTGGATAACATCTCTGACTAAGCAAAGAGAAGCTCGTTGACTGTCTACCTTACTGCCCTGCAAGTAGCGAGAGGCATGCCATTTTTATGCACAAGAGGGACAAAAAGAATAGTATGCCTCTGAGTCTAGATAGCTCTCTTGGAGACAGTACCATTCTTGTCTCAAGCTGAAATGAAAACATGAATTTTCAGTGTGTATCAGTTTGTGTAGAGATGTCAAATACTTTAATGCAATGACTGCAATGCAATGCCTGTCATTGCATGAAAGTATAACTGGCAGCTGACATTAACAGTATCATGATCAGTGAGTTATTGTCTTCAAGTGACATTTGAGCAAGGCATGGAAGTTTTAACTTGCTCTCACGTAACTAAAGAAGTACAATACTGTGGTTTTATAAAACACACATTATTTCTGTACTGAAAAGTGAGAACAAGAGCATTGGAAATATCTACCCATGGTTGGAACCATGGGCGGCTCCAACACCAAACTAGTTCAGTTTCAGTTTAACATAAGAAGAGCCTGCTAGATCAGGCCCATCTAGTTCAACATCATGTTCTCACAGCAGCCAACCAGATGCCTGTGGGAGATCCACAGGCAGGACCTGAGGACCAAAGTGCATGTGCCTCCTGTGGTTTCCAGCAACTGGTATTCAGAAACATACTGCATCTGACCATGTGGGCAGAGTGTAGCCATCATGGCTAGTAGTCATTGACAGCTCTTTCCTGAAGGAATTGTCTAATCCTCTTCTAAAGCTATTGAAGTTGATGGCCATTGCTTCCTCCTGTGGGAGCAAATTCCATAGTTTATGCATTGCGTGAAGTACTTTCTTTTATCTATACTGAATACTGAAGCATTCAGCTTCACTGGATGTCCACAACTTCTAGCATTATGAGAAATTGCTAAAGCTGTTAACATGCTTGGTGTTGGCTCCTTTGGGAAGAAGGATGGAGTAAACATGTTTTTTTTTTTTGTGTGTGTGTGTGTGTGTGTGTGTCTGGAAGAACTTCCTGACAGTAAGAGCTGTTTGATTGAGAGTGGAATGGATTCCCTCAGAAGGTTGTGGACTCTCCTTCCTTGGAGGTTTTTGAGCAGAGGTTGGATGGCCAACTGTCAGGGATTTTTAAGCTATGATTCCGGAATTGCAGGGGGTTACACTAGATGGCCCTTGGGGGTGCCTTCCAACACTACGGTTTTCTGATTCTAAGCCAGTAAGCAATATAATAATCAAATATAGTGTAAAGGAATCTTAGAAATACAAAAGAAATCAAATCTACATACCAAATAGAACTTAACTGTGTCTCAAAAAACTATGCAGACTAAAAAATACAATACAAAATATTAATAGTCAGGTACAAATATTTTTAAATGTTACCCTGAGCTGTAAAAAATGATGCCCAATGGCTCATCAGACCAACTGCTACAAACAGCAAAAAGAGCAAGGAAGCAGGGGAAGAGAAAGAAAATGGGGGAGGGCAGGAGAACAAAAGAAAAGACAAGATGAGGGGAGTTTCATCATCAGCTGGTTTCAGTCTTCCCCTTCTGATGTCAGCCCAAGGATAGTGCCTCTTCCTGTTCCCAAACTGCTCAGCATCTCCCAGAAGCAGGGGTTGAGCAGCACTCTTTGAATAAGTCTGGGGGCCTGGTGTTTCAGATAGGCCACAGCAGGTTTCAGTTTCCCCCCTTCTGACTATGTAGTCACACCACGCAACGATTGGCCCTGATATAGGTACGCAGATGGCTTTTTCTAATCACATTAATTGTAAAGGTATATGGCAAGTCCACTCACTAATTTTGTAATGCATGTTGTGGCCCTTGCCAAAGGTTCTTGCCAAATATTTTCCCACTGTCTGCTGACTTGTAGGATTCTAGTTGTGCACTGGAGTCTGTTGATTCTTTTAGTGAAAGTATTGTGGTAGATGTGTTTCAGATTGACATGAAATTTCAATCTGAGAAATCATTGCTTGTTTGTCATTTTTAAACAGTGAACTTAAAAACACAGTTGCATATATTTTTGTGGTTAATGCATGTAACTCCCACACTCATGCAAAAACCTTCGATAAGATTACAGCTGTGTTGCTTCCTGAAAGATACTGACAGATTTCACATTCTGCTTTGCGGATGTGCAGAGAGGTACTTCAAAAGCCTTTAGTATCACTGACAGTCAACTGGCAGCTGTGTGCTGAACTCCTTGTTCTGGACACTTTGCCAAGTGCTTTATGCAAAACTAGGTTTGCAGTGAACCAGGTCTCATTGTTTTTAATGGCATCAGTATGGTATACTGTAAACAAGTGTGGCTTGTTATGAAGCACAGATAGAAAATTTCCACAGACAGCACTTCTGCAACAAGGACAGTTCTCTTGGTTTCAGTGGTGAATTCTTTCTTTCCCCTGAAACCACAGCTGAAATGTTTATAGCTAAAAGTTCAGATAGTGCAATTTTCTTTTCTAGGAACTTGGAATTAGGATCCCTAGACCACTGGGACAAGGACCAAGCAGATTCATCCCAGAGATGGAGGTGCGTGGTGATTTACGTTTTGCAAGTACACAGAGAACTTGTTACATTTTTTGGTGGTGGTGAATCTAGTATTGGCTGAGGAACAGCTGCAAAGTATTATTCACATGTCCACAGTAAATCATCAGGAGTTTGGCAAGAATTCTGCTGAATTAAAAAACAGTAATGTCCATATGGAATTTTGATATTTAATGGCACACTCATACTAGCTTGTCTTAATAAACCCAGTGTTGTTTGGATACTAGGTAAGGATTAGCTTGCCCTTTAATTGTAGTGGACATGTATATTTGTTTAAATCTAATTAACCAGCATGTTTTAGTGCATAGTGTGAGTGTATGAGAGAAGGTGAACAAGTGATCTTCCTGGGCTACTTCACACGCTGGCTGATATAAAACTTGGGTGGTAATAAGAGGCTTTATCAATGTGGCTTTGGTTAACATTACGCCAAGCTTAGTAGTCATAAACATGTTTCCCACAACAGCTAACTATTTAAATAGCTCAGCATTTTGGGGTACTACTGTTGCCTCTATAGGCTAGCATACTGCCCTTCAATAAATATATGTTCCCTGTCCACTTATCTCTGTTAAAATTTGATATAAAGCCTGAGGTTACAGGGAACCAGGCAGAGGGCTTTCTCAGTAGTGGTGCCCACCCCATGGAACACCCTCCCATCAGATGTCAAGGAAATAAACAGCTATCAGACATCTGAAGGCAGCCACATATCAGGAAATTTTTAATGTCTGATGATTTACAATTTTTAATAGATGGTGTAAGCTGCCCAGAGTGGCTTAGGAAACCCAGCCAGATGGGTGGGGTATAAATAATAAACATATTATTACACGTTATTGATCCAGCACACAATTTGCTATACTTGGGGATTCACTAAAGTCCTTCAGTTATGAGAAGCATCTCATTTGGTATATTAAGATTTAAGAACTGATTTGGAGCTAGTAATTATTAACAAATATTCATATTGGCTGCTATGTCTTTATTACAATGTTTTGCTACTATTCTTTTTCTAATTCAAACAGATTATCCAAGTGAGCGCTGAAGATACCCACATGCATGCTTTGTTTGCAGAGTCTTTCACCACTTTAGGGCATTTGGACAACATTGCCTTGGTGATGGTTTTCCACCCACAGTACCTGGAGAGCTTTTTAAAAACTCAGCATTATCTGTTGCAGATGGATGGCCCATTGCCTCTTCACTATCGACACTACATTGGTATCATGGTAGGTTAAACTATGAAATAGAGAGCAATGGCAGTATTTTGTACATCTTTTAAAGTTTCTATATCAGATATGGCTGTACTTAAGAGAAACTTAGTATCTTTACAATCTCTTTGGCACTAAACTAAAAAACATGTATGCTCACCCATGCATTTTATTCCTGTGTGTATTTTAATAATTTAGTTTTTGTTGCTTTAAAATGCTTAAGTGATTGTACAATCAGAAAATTCTAAATTGAATGAAGTGTGTGTGTGTGTGTATAAAATATAAATGAAGTTTGTTAATTTTGTGGGAATTCTGTGTTCATATTGTGGCTAACCTGTAGCCCTTTGGTAATATTGAGCTGCAATTCCCATCAGCTCCAGCCAGCATGACCAATGGATGGTAATGATGTGATTTCAAGTCGAACAACATCAGGGGTCGACCGTTAGGCATCTCTTGTGCATGTTTGTTGTGTATATTGGTCAGAAAGTATAGAGGAACAAATGTGTTTAATTTTTGCAATCTGGAACACTTATTTCTAATATTTCTACTTATTTCTACATTATAATTTTTCAGTGGCTAGAATAGCAGAGGAATTATTTAAGGCATTCTAGCTAGTAGTGGTCAGCGGAACAGGGCAGCTGCACTCACCTGACCTCCTGTTACCCCATGCCACTGCTGCTTACTGAGAGCCAGAGGTGGAGTGACAAAGGCATGGTGCAAACACACGGATGGGAACACTGGATTGTGGCTCTACAAGTGCATTTGTACCTTGCTTCTGCTTCTCCCCTTCACCTCCTGGTGACCACCACCAGCAAAGGCGACAGGAAGGTGAGGTGAGTGGCCTCATCCTGTCAGCTTCTACTTATTCTGGCAGTTCTATTTGCCCTGAACAAATCTGACTGCAGCAGTGGGGAAAAGGTTTCACTGGTCTAAATATCCTCTCCAAGCTGCTATTAGTTCTTCCTGGAAAGTAATTGTATTCCCCCCCTCCAAAGAAAACAAAAGGCTGAAATGCGCATAATTCAGGGCAAACAATAGGGAGGTGTTTTTTTTTGGGGGGGGGGATAGATTTAGATTAGTGAAATAATGTAGGAGAGGAAAAGGTTTAAACAATTTCTTTCCTAGCACTGTTGCTGCAATCAAATTTAAGCAAAATCTAAAATGGCAAGAGACCGAGTCACACATCTTTTAATACTTTGTAGTTGGCTCATTTGTGACCAAATAATTTAAGACTGTCTGTTGAGGTTCTAGTATTATTGCTGCAGCTTTCCAGGAAATCTGTCGAACAAAGAGAATGACAGTTGTGGGAGGAAACATCTAATGATGGCTGTTGTTAAAACAGTGTTCAAGCTGTTTTCTCTAGCCTTCATGTATAAAAGGGATTGGAGGAACTAGACAAAAATAGCAGAAACAAAGTATCTCTGATATATTTAAGTTAAAATTATGGGCTGCAATCTTATATAATTTTACCTGGAACAAAGTGGCCCTTTTTTGCAAGGACGTCTTGTGTAAAAGAATTTGCCCTTCTTCTTATACCCCCTCCCCCCGCATGCCCCCTAAATCTGTTCTGGGGGCATCCTCCAGTCCTCTGGAGCAAATTGGGAGGGGGTTGCAAGGAGATAAGGGAGGAGAAGTTCTGTTGCTTGAGTATTTGTGTGGAAAGAAAAATTTCATTGGATGCAACCAGTCAGTGGGACTTGATTCTGAGTACACTGGTTTATAAAGTGAATACATTTGTATATGGTAAAGAAATAAAAGTTGCTGTTGTACTGCTTTTGCCATATACAAAGCACACACAGAAATAAACCACTAAGCAAGCAAAATACATAAACATTACTACACAGGCAGGTTTGGTTTTTTGTTGTTGTTTCCCATTCTTGAGCATAGCTATACTCTGTAACTATCCATATTGATAGGCAAGGAACTTCCCTGCAGGGAATCTCTCAGTTTGATAGTTCTTGTGCTTGTTTTTCCTCCAGGCTGCAGCTAGGCACCAGTGCTCCTACTTGGTTAACGTCCATGTCAATTGCTTTCTTCATGTTGGGGGAGACCCTAAGTGGTTGAATGGTCTAGAGAATGCACCTCAAAAACTGCAGAATTTGGGTGAATTGAATAAAATCTTGGCACACAGACCATGGCTCATTACCAAAGAACATATTGAAGTGAGTATTTTACTTACTTACTTACTTATTTACATATAAATACTATATATGTAAGCTCCCTTAACATTTTTATTTATATTTAAAGCTTTTCAAGCGTCTCTAGTATTTTAATCCATACCTTTTTAAATATTTACTACCATGTGCTGTGTCATAAGATGCTAAAACATTCAAACCATCTTAATAGGAAACACAAGTGCTAAGTGTCTGTGCTGAACAACATTCTTACTTGGAAATTTACTTCTGGGATACCAGCTGGTTTTTTTTGGGGGGGGGCATGGCATAGTACTAGGTACTTGCCAAGTCTTGATATATAGCTCTCAGATGGATGGGCACCATCCTTAAACTATGATTCATGTTGTTCGCATATAGCACCTGATGCTGAAGGATCATTTAGGGACATGGTAGGTCCAAGTGCTTTCTTTTCTTTCTTTCTTTCTCTCTCTCTCTTTCTTTCTCTCTCCTTTTTGAACCCTGAGATTAACCATCTAATGTTGATTTCCATTTGTCAAAACAAAACAAAACTGAATTATATTTTTAACTAGCTCTCATTATACTAGACAGTATCATTTTAGTGTATCGGTGACTAATTTGTCCCTGAACACCTGACCTTAGATACTTTAAAAAGTAATTAGAAATTAGTGTTTAGGATTATTTGGTCTCCCATAGCTTAGCTAGTGTACATTTTTGTTTCAAAATTATCTAAACTACCTTCAACTTTGATAATAGAGCAATATCACGTATAAAGTTGCAGAGCTATAAAGTATTCACCTAGTTGAAAATCTTGTTCGTGGGTGTTCAGTCCCTGCATTTAGTAGGATCTTTCTGATATAAAAGCATGAGTGTGTGTCATGCTAGAAACATCTGTGGCCTTATTGTATAATCAGATTTGTGAGGTAGCTACAAGCAAAGTTTCTAAGAGAACTTATAAATCTTTTTTCCTCCTGAAGCAACTTCTAAAGACTGAAGAACATAGCTGGTCCCTGGCAGAACTGATCCATGCTGTAGTTCTCCTTACACATTATCATTCGCTTGCGTCCTTCACATTTGGCTGTGGAATCAACCCAGAAATTCACTGTGATGGTGGTCACACGTTCAGGTCACCTTCTGTCAGTGGCTACTGCATTTGTGATATCGCAAATGGAAATCATGGTGTGTATGAGATGCAGGGCCCAGCTGCAAATATTGCTGTAAGTATTTCACATATATTAAGTTACATACATGAACATTTTTTTCCAGCATTTCCACTGGTAGTGAAGTATATATACATGAAAGTATATGAAAAATCCCAGTAGCACTTTTTTATTCATTGGGGGTGGGGGCACAAATCAGTGACTTTTCAAAGCAGCAAATGTATTTGTACTTGTATGAATGTAGAAATTGTATTTGTATTTTCTGAAGCAAACACATCAGGGAAGCCCAGTTAGACCAAGGTCCCTAAATGTGGATAACGTACAGCAGGCATAGGCAAACTTGGCCCTCCAGACGTTTTGGGACTATGACTCCCATCACCCCTAGCTAACAGGACCAGTGGTCAGGGATGATGGGAGTTGTAGTCCCAAAACATCTGGAGGGCCGAGTTTGCCTATGCCTGACGTACACACTTGATATGGAAAATACAAGTGTCAGTTCAAGAAATTTATTTGCCGTGAAAGGTGTGGAGCTGATCTGAGTTTCCCAAAATTGAACTGAAATTGTTCAAGTCCTCACTAATTTAATATGATGGTTTAGTTCAGGGGTCGGCAACCTAAGGCCCATGGGCCACAAGCAGCCGACAGGGGTCGTTTAACCAGCCCACAAGCCGCCTGCTCGGCGAGTCCCCATGGGCTGTGCTAAACCAGCACAGTGTGGGGACTCACTTCCGCAACGCCGAAAATTGTGGGCGTGATCTGGCCCACAGAGGGATCTCCACTGGAGTGAACTGGCCCAAGGCAAAGTAAACCTTGCCGACCCCTGGTTTAGCTGGTCTAGTGACTTTTGCCATTGTCAAAAACAATGTGTCACTGAGAATTATCAAAAGGTTCCTAAGGTGAGAGACAGGCTTACCATGAAGCAGATTCCAACTCCCAAGAATGCACATACACTTTGTATGTATGTGTATTATTATTATTATTATTATTAACAACCACACAATGTGAAAAGCAGTCCTAATGAATTTCAGTTATAAAAAACACATCACATTTCACAAGTGAGATGTTTAATCAGTAATGTTGCTATCTTTTGCGGGTGGGGGGGTGAAGTACTAGCAGGAATAGAGCATTTGTTTTAATTATTCCTAACATCTTTTACATCAAACTACAGCCTGAGAACAAGGTGATAGACAGAAATTGGATGTTATGTCACTTATGTTGGATGTTATATCAACTAAATTTTCTTGTAGGTATGTGATGCCAATTTTAAATGTAGCTGTTGTGTTTTTTGTTAATAGCATTTTAAGAAAGTGCAACCTTTTTTTTTTTTAAATAGGCATTTTTAAAGAACTTTAGATCTTTGGACAGCATTTTGCACAAGCTGCAGCTTTTGGACAAAACTTAATAGGATGTACTTCAGTCGAAGCTACTAATGCATCAAACACTGTAGCCAGGTATCCCTGTCCAGAAACAGCTATAACTGTTAATTCTGCATTACATCATTGCATAATAAAGGCAAATAGAATATCCACGAAACTGAGGGCACCATTGAATTTAAGGTAGTAAGCAGGGAGGCATAGAACTGGAACATGGTATAATGCTTATACTGTGACTGTATACTCTCAGTACAATATCCCAATGCATTAGAATATTGGTTTGTGTTTTTTAAGACCACCGAGCCTTTCTGTGAAGTAGAAGCACTTATGGAAAAACTGAAGCAACTACAGGAATGCAGAGATGATGTTAAAGCCAGTCAAGAAGAAAAGGCCACTCGTTTTGAGAAGGAAAAGAGAGAAAGCATGTTGGTGTGTTGCTCAGGTGGGAACATAGTTAAAGTCAACATATCTTTAAAAACCATCTTGGCTTGTGGCGCATGTCTTAGTGTTGCCTATCAAGTTAAATAGCAAAATGCTTTTGTCAATTCCAGATCACAGCAAGTTTCCACTGTCATGAATAGATAATGAAACACCACATTAAAACACTGATCTCCTTTATAACTCAAAATCTTAATTACAAGTTAATCAGTTCATCTGGGTAGTTGTCCAAGACAAACCTACGCATGTAGGTAGGTATGTTGCCAAGGGATGTGTGTGTTGGGATGCCCCACCCAGTATGTCTACTGCTTAATTAAGGTGACCCTTTCCCACTGGCTGTCAGCTAACACTAGCAGCAGAAGAGAGCCCTGGCCTTCCCTACTTGGAACAGCCACCTAGAGTCGTTTATTTCATTCGTTAGGCACCTACACAAGAAAGTCCAGGTATATTAAAATGAAAACACAAACCCAGCAACAAGCAGATCTGCAGTCTGCTTGCACCTAACACTGTTGCTGTGCACTTTATTTTGGAGCATAATGGGGTGTGGGGGTATGGACTTTGTTTCCATTAACACTGTTGATTGTACCAAGACCACAGCTAATCTTATGTACCTGACCATGCTTGTTACTTCTGTGAGTCTGGAGTTTATGGCCTCCCAATGGGGAGTGAGTCTGTATCTGGAGTGTTGCCATACCAACACAGAGAAAGCATTAAATATTAGGAACTGTTTGCCATTAACATGTATACATGATTAGGTGGAAATACGCAGGCAAAATAGTGCTTGAAACTAAAGATGTCCTCCTTTTGCTATACTTTGGTTTTACTCCCATCTTAAATTCTGTTTATATCCTCCTTTCCACTGCCATATAAACCTAGAAGCAGGATGTTGCTAGTTGTTGACATGGCTTTCTGTAGCATTCATTTTTTATTTTATCTTAGAAAGTTTAGTATTGTTGTGTCAGTGCAGTGTCATGTCAAGAGCACATGGATGCAAGGACATACCCAATGAAAAACTAGTGTAGTGTTGGGCTGCATGTTATCCCAAAGTTTGGCTGAAATCCTAAAAATACTGGCTTTCAGTTTAAAGCAACAATGCGTTTCAATCCCATCTGACTATACTGACGAGCTTGAAATATACAGCCTGAAATGCTAAGACCAGAAACAAGAAGACTTGTTACTAATTTCTGGCCCTGTATTTTTTTCTGTTCATCAAGTTAGACGTTTCTTCTCAAGGGCCATTCTCACATTTGAAAATAGTTAAGAAATGCATCTGTACTTTGCATCTGCCGTGTAGAGAAATTATATGCTCACTACTTGCATTATATACTACTTGAATTATATACTCACTACTTGCATTAATATGTGGATGTTATTTTATTTATATAAATAAATAAAAATGCAAAATAAACACAAAATACAGAGTTATGGCCTTGAATTTCACATAACTGAAGGATACGGAACTGGCGGCCCTTTATCATATAGGTTCAGTGCTGCATTTTAAAAAAGGTTTTGTCTAATAAACTATCAATTTTAATTGATTTCATGTGTATTTAGTTTGTATCCCTTTAGTCTAGAAAAGGGGACGCAGGTGGCGCTGTGGGTTAAAGCCTCAGCGCCTAGGGCTTGCCGATCGAAAGGTCGGCGGTTCGAATCCCTGCGGCAGGGTGCGCTCCCGCTGCTCGGTCCCAGCGCCTGCCAACCTAGCAGTTCGAAAGCACCTCCGGGTGCAAGTAGATAAATAGGGACCGCTTACCAGCGGGAAGGTAAACGGCGTTTCCGTGTGCGGCTCTGGCTCGCCAGAGCAGCGATGTCACGCTGGCCACATGACCCGGAAGTGTCTCCGGACAGCGCTGGCCCCTGGCCTCTTAAGTGAGATGGGCGCACAACCCCAGAGTCTGTCAAGACTGGCCCGTACGGGCAGGGGTACCTTTACCTTTACCTTTTAGTCTAGAAAAGGATTTTCAATTTTTAAATTGTAGCCATTTGCATCAGGGCTTTCTGTGTTAAGTTTTGCAATGTTTTGTTACATTTTTAACAGAAGATGAAGAATCTGTGCCAACAAGAGATGTGTCTCGCCACTTTGAGGATACTAGCTATGGCTATAAAGATTTCTCCAGACATGGAATGCAAGTACCTACGTTCCATGTTCAGGTAGGACTTAGGTTGCAAGTAGCAAAACTTGGAAGAGTGCGCTGCATAATTAGTATTTATACACTAAGCTCATTGTAGGGCTTTACTATTATCCTAAGAAAATAAGATAGTGTTTCCAAGCTTAGTTTAAAACTGTGTGTGTAATACAATGGCATCTTTCTTGGGAACTTGCACTCACGTACTGAATTTGTTTTTAAGGACTATTCATGGGAAGACCATGGCTATTCATTGGTAAATCGTCTCTATCCAGATGTGGGGCAGTTGATAGATGAGAAGTTTCAGATTGCATACAACCTGACTTACAACACAATGGCTATGCATAAAGATGTGGATACCTCAATGCTCAGGCGGGCAATCTGGAATTATATCCATTGTATGTTTGGAATAAGGTTGGTCCTGTTATCTGTATATGGGCAGCTTTATGGTAACACTGTGCACTTGTTTGTTATGGTAGACATTGTTGACATTCTGAGTTTAGTATATATAACCTGTAAAGAATACTTTGCAAAACCTACATCAAAAGTTATGTTGTCCCAAACTGTAGCAGTCATGGATACATTAATTGGATAAGCAAGAGGAGAAGGTAGTGGCTCTTAGTAACTCCTTATCAGGAGTTCCAGGTCAGAGCAAACAGCCTAGTGGCTTGGAATGTAATTTGCCTTAATTTGAATAAAATAAAATGCTAGTATGGAATAGGGTTGTATACTACTCTCAGGTTCATGGCCTGAAGAAATCGCCAAGGAACTGGAATTATTTGTGGGTAGGGGCATGGGAAGCAGTGATCTGCAGGATAGAGAAAGGCAGAAGAAACTTGTAGGACTGTAAGTACCATGTGATAGTGCTTATACACACAAAGGAAGTAATCTTCCAGAGCTGTGGGAAGCAAAGAAAAGCACTGGAGAAGGGAAGTTGTTCAACTGCAGAGAAGAGGAGAAAGTATTCAGAAGGCTACTGTCATGGGGCTGTGGTTGGAGATCCACAGAAACACCTATTCCTGTCAAGTAGCTAGTACGATTGATTGTACTGTAATGACAAAAATGTTTGTTTTTGGAGAGATAAAATTTTTCCCTTAATTCCAAACAGATATGATGACTATGACTATGGTGAAATTAACCAGCTACTGGACCGCAGTTTTAAAATTTACATCAAAACTGTGGTGTGTGCTCCTGAGAAGACTACAAACAGAATGTATGATAGCTTTTGGAGACAGTTCAAACACTCTGAGAAGGTAGGTTCTTCAAACATATATTTTGACTTTGCTATATTGAGCAATAATGTTGCTTGATAGTTAGATAATGAGGCCAATACATTTTGTTTGCAACTCCCATGATTCTACGTAGATTTAATCTCCCATTTATTACAAACTTGTATACTTTTTTCAAATAAGCAGTGTTTGTATTTTTACATTCATAGTATGAGAGAATAAGGATTATAATGTTGCAAGCTTGATCAAAGACCTCATTAAGGTAGGCCTCTGCCTGCTGCACCTACTATGTTCTTGGATCCCAGGGAAGGCTCTACACAGTGCCTTCATTTTACATTGGCCAACCTTATCACACAGAGAGGATGTATTGGACACTATTTCCCACTTGCCTGTCTTCTGTACACAGGATTCTAGTGGTTTAATATTTTTTTGTGTTGATTCATTTTAATACTTTCAAACTGTGACCATGGCTGTCAGATGGAGAAACATGCACTCTTTACAGATCCAGGGCCAGTAGCCACCATGCCACTGCTACTGGGTTCACAGCCTAATGGGTTGACCAGTGAAACATTTAATCGCAGAAATCCTGCATGCTTGACAACAATACTCTGGACAGGAGACGTACTTGAAACTTAGCTATGTTTCTTCTCTTCTTCTTTAAAGGTTCATGTCAATTTGCTTCTCATAGAAGCGCGGATGCAGGCGGAACTGCTGTATGCTCTGAGAGCCATTACTCGCTACATGACCTGAAATGTTTGGCTGGCTGGCTAACTAGGTTGGAAGGTGCAGCAGGTGCTGCCTACTAGGAGATGCTACCGAGCTTCGGAACCAGTGGTGGCTAAAAGCCATGAGATCGATTGTGCCATAACTTTCCTTTAGTTTCAGCTCCTTCCTTGGTGGAATATTGCTACTGGGCTTGGTGGACAAAATTGTTCAGAGAGGCTCCTTGATCACTACAGCCTGCTCTTGATAGCACAGGAAACCATGATTTGTGGCAGCCAAGTAGTTAATTACGCAAATCTTGTATTGTTGCAAGTAGATAACAAAATATGGGGACACAAGGAGAATTTAAAAAGACTTCTGCTTTTGATATAAGAATAATTGATATTTTTTAAAGGAAACATCTTGATGCTGCTGTACTTGCTAGCGAAATGAAGAGACTAGCAATTCCAATTAAGCTACAAATGAAATCTGAGCCTTATATGGTTATTAGAGAAAGTCCTTGCTAATGATTTGAAACTGAACTGTATTCACACTAACAGTTTTGATTGTAACAGGAGTGTCTAGCTTTAAAAAAAAAAAGTTACTGGCCTGGACTTGTTCACAGTGCTTGTGTGGGTAAATCAACAGTGTGAAAAGGAGTAAGAATTTTCAAAGCTGCTTAAGACTGCAACTATGTGAAATGCTAAATGCTTGGTAACAAGGACAAACATTCTCCTATTTCTTATTGTTCCTAGAAGTTATCTAAGGTGTGGGAAAGTTAATTCAGACTATCAGGCAGCCTCTCAATACATTTGCTTACCCATGCCTATGGTCCATCACTTAGCTTATCATAACAATAAAACCCTTAAGTTTGGCATACAGCTGTTTCTGGAATATATATGGATACTTTTGTATGAGCAGCATGAACTGCTATAAAATCTGTCAGTATTACTGAATTGTTTAAATAAAACAATTTTTGTTCTGTTCTTATTTCAGGCTTTTATTTGAACTAGCATTAACTAGTCTAGAGTAGTGAGTGCGATATCTGGCCCTGCACTGCTGTCTATGTGTGTTTGAGGGGAAAGAACAAAAAACTAAAATGCAACCCTTGACAGTTTAACAGGAAGCATCTGCTATTTCCTCTAGTAAAAAAAATAAAATACAAGGTTTATGCTGATCCAAAAAATCATAGAACGAATGTGTGGTTCTTAAATTGGCTTAGGCTAAAACATACCTTCTACTAATTGCTGTATAAAGCAATTGAAGTCTAATAATATCAACATCCAAAGATGTTCTCAGTTCAAGGATATTGTATAAAGCTGATGCTTGCCTCTTTGCAGGTTGTTTAGTTTCAGTTTTAAAACAGATGCGGTCCTTTTTTTAAAGCATCAGAGGGAAGAGTAGAATATAGTAGTTTTGCATTAAACCAAATAGGAGCTAATGATGCAAAATCTCCTATAGAGGTTATTTGGGCATGTGCCTCTTCTGTATAATGTAGTAGAGATTTTCCACCACTATTTTGTTGATAGCAAGTTATATAAAAATTTCCAAGATAAAAAGTAATAATCAGTTTCTCTATGGGCAATGTCTTAGTTGAGTTAGTATGAGAACACGCCATTATCTAAAAAACAGTTGTATGAAATATAGGATCGGGGGGCAATGTCTAATTTTAGCTACACACATGAAAAAAAACCTCTTAATGCTGATTTAGTGCACCTCTAAATTTCTGGAAACCACAGAAGGGGAGGCCAGAAGTTGCTATTTTCCCCCATTAAGGCTCTATTTTCTACAATCCGATCTAATAAATGCATATTTAATATCCCAAGTCAACAGGACAAGGAACAGTGAATCCTTGCTCATCATGAGATAATCACTTTTCTGCAAACTTCTACTGTCTTGGGACATATTTTTAGCTTTCTAAAAAGACACACAAACCATATGCTGTAGCTGGTTTATTTTTACATCCCTAAATGCCACTGGAAATTTAAGAAAAGGTATCATACAATGAACGTACATGCTAATACAAAAGAAAACTACCTAAAGCCACTTTCTGTCAAAGCACTTTGAGTGCAACAACTTTGCATAAACGGCCACTGGAGTATCCTCAGCACCCACCTTAAAATAAGGAATTCAAAAGTTACAGTTTTGAATCCTCTGGAGAAGCTTCTGCGCCACAGGTTTGAACTCTGTTTCCCAGTAAAGTTTGTGATAATCTCTTAAATCGTCCAAATTGTAATCCAGAGCTAATTCTTCATCTGCAGCAAGAACAACGATGACATTATCAGTCAATATGAAACAGAACAATGCATTTAAATTATTTAGGGTCTCTTCACAGGACGTGCAGGATTTTCCTTTTAGTAAACATGAGTAAGACTGAGAAAAATAGTGCCAATGTCTTCTTAAAAATCCACCTTGTGCATGTGACAGCAGTGAGTGTTGATCCTGGTCTAGATAGAACACTGCATAGATAATTTCACACAGCTGCTATACTGCCATTTGAACAAGAGGTAGTTTCTCACTAAATATGGCTTAGTTGGATTCAACACAATAGAATTACAATTATCAGAAGTAGAGGTAAAACACTGGAGCCCTGCTGGATTAGACAAAGACGCTATTTAGTACAGCATCACGGCCCACAGCTGACTGCTTCTGGACAGCTCTCAAGACAGGCCTGAAGGCAACAGTCCTCCCCTATGTTTTGCTCCTCACCACAGTTGGTATTCGGAGACATGCTTCCTCCGAACATGAAGGTACTATTATAGCGCATAGCTATTGACAAAAATACACCCCCCATGGATTTTAGGCAATCTATGCCTGTGGCCATTACCATTATTTATGGCATTTGCTGCCATAAGGTACGTGTGCATTTTGTGAAGTGCTTTCATTTGTTTTGAAACTACTGCCAGTCACTTTCATGGCATTAACACTAAATTCTAGTATTACCTAAGAGGAAGAAAAATACATTCCATTCCCTTAATGACTTCATTAAATTCTGTCATGCCTCTGCCTTTTGCATTTCCCTCCCAGCAAACTGAAGACAATATGGGTGATATCCAGTTGTGGTTTCCCACCTGCACAAAAAGGAATTCGTCTCCTTCCCCAGAATCCTTCAGAGCAGTTAAGGAAGACTTTTTGAATCTTACTAGCAAACACTCTATCTAGGGTAGGTGTCCAACCTCTTCTTGCGAGGGGGTAACCAGCACTATACGTAGTATTCAGAATACGGCTGCCTGAGTGAGTAGCTTCTGTATTTTCATTCTACTTGTTAAGAAAGGTAATGAGACTGGCTTTTACAGCTTACCTAAAAATGATGCAAGGATAACGAGCAAGGTGTTTGATTCGTCATCTTCAAAGCAAGCTTTGGCCATGCTAACATTCTCACTGTAGTTCCACAAAGTTTTACATATCAAACAAGCCAGCTGCCAGTCTGTAGGCCCAAAGTCTCTCAAACAATCGATCAACCTGTTGCAATAATGGAGTAAAGATAGTTTTACACTTTTGTCAGGACTACCTTTTCTGTGGCTGTCCTTAAACCTGGATGTTTCTCTCCACCCCAACATAAACATCAGTAAAAGCTCACTTAACTCTCCAACTCCCACTAGTTTTCTGAACTCACTTTTTAATTCCTCCTTCTTCGTTCAATATACTACGCCTGCTTTTATCCACTGTAAGATTGAGGAGAACTCCACAGGCTGAAAAGCAGACATCCTGGTGTTTGGTATCGAGCAAAGCGATCATGAACTTGTACACTAGATAGCACAGCAAAAAATAACTATTTCAGAGAACAAGATTGTCTTTAAGAATTTTCACAGTGTTAACAATGAAACAAATGTGTGTTGAGAGTTTGAAGAACCCAACAACCCATGAATTTATCTGGTGCACTGCCGGAATACCACTCTCGCACTCCCAGCATTCAAGTTGCAGGTATCTAATGCTAAACAATATGAGCACTACAAAGCTGAATCATTAAACTTCTTTATTATAGCAACTAAAATAAGATGTGCTTTACCAACAGCTCAGACTGTTAACATCTTTGCTTTTATCATTACCTACATGCTCAACAACAAGATGGGCCATAGGTGTTCTTGAACTTCCCTCCAATTCTTGCAAGCTCTGCCTTTTTGATGGTTTATCTGCTACGATTTCAGAGTGGCCCTAGCCATGGAGAGTTATTATGATGTATCTGCCCAACATTACCTGTTCTGGTATAATGAGAATCTCTGAATTCCAAGGGCTATAAGCAGCCTATCGGACACATTGTTCTAAGCCATATGCTTTCAAATGGCGCCATTTTGGTGTAGATGGATTTTAGCACTCGATATGTTAAACTTGAATAGGCAACATATTGTAGTCATGTAACTGATATTTATTTATTTGGTCTAATGGGACAGAAACTCACCCTTTCGCTGTATGATGAAGTCACAGATTTCATGGCATTGTGAAAGATTACCAAAGACTCGAATGGCCTCCAGAATTCCATCCATATTACTGCTCATTAGTAGCTTTAAAAGCACTGTTAGTACAGAAGCAGAAAAGATGCACTTAGCATAGTTCAAGAAATTGGTCACCTTTGCAACACAGTTAAATGATGGAAGCAAATTTACAACGTAGAGGAATGGAAGTAGGAAAGCTCAATGCCCGGAGTCTGCTGGAAACTAAACCACTGAATCTCTGTCATATGAAAATATTGATGTGTGACTAGACAAGCACATTTTGGTTACACTTGGTAAGCCAGCAATAACTCAGTATCACTCACTCAGTTTTCGGTATTCTAAAATAATTTCTAGTTCTCCTGTAACTACAACTCCAAAAAAACTACCTAGTGTATAATAAATCCAAGGAAATACTCAGTTTCTAGTCTTGGAATATGTGTAGACTCCTGTTAATGCCTTCTCATTTAATGTTTTTGAGCCCAATACTTGAGCTTTAAATTTGATATCATAGTTTTTAATCTACAATGGGAAAGAGCAACTTTGAGTTTAGATCTACACCCAACCTGCTGTTCTCCAGCCTAATCAGTTTGCAAACTGAGCAAATTTCATATTCATCATTACATCCACAAGGATTATCAAATGAGAACAGCTTTACCAACCAAAACTGAGAAAGTAGATAACAGCTATCTTATTTCAGTGCTATTTCTCACTGTTGCTCAATACTATGAGAGATATTATATCATTATAATAACAGAAATATGATATACTAATCTTTTTAAATAAAAAAAATCCTTACACTCTGCAATATATAATTTCTTCTCCTGGATTACAGAATTCTTCACTTGGTAGAAAGATAAATTGCTGATTGTTGCTGTGGTATTAATAACCAGCTCCTCACATTCATCAACTGATTTGTTTTCTAGTAATTTGGACAAAAAAAGACATGCGTTTTTTCAAGACACTTAACATTTTGACACTTCGGTGACTGTTGTTCACAACATTCCTACATAAAAGAAAGCTTTGGGCCATTCCAAAACCGCATTGTGATCATGCCTGGTTTTTCCATGAGGTGTTTATATGTGCCCATTCTCCTTGCTAAAATGTAAATCCTTCACACTGCTATTTTAATAAGCAATATGCAGCAAGACTTGTGAAAATTTGCAAGTGAGAGGAGAGAGGCTTTCAAGACATGTCAATGCCAGTCCTTACTTATATGGGCTCTCAAATTTATATCCATCAAAGCTGAGTGCATTATCACAGAATACAGCCCCAGCAATCCTGCTTACCATTGATACCAGTTTGTTGGTGTAGCATAGTGGCCCAAAAGACTGAATACATCAACTAATTAGGTGGTCTTAATCAAGCAACTCTCTCTGTACCTCAACCATCCTATCTGCAATATGGGAGATATTATCACATTACCTTAGAGGGATGTTGTAAGGATTACAAACCGAATGCATACGTGAAGAACTCTGAAAGCTTGAGTGTGCTATACAAACATTTAAGTATTATGCATTTATGATGTATGCCCACCACTATTCTCTACACTGCACTACAGAAAAACCTGGTGAAATTCTAAGTCACACTGACCTAGTAGTAAGCTCCATTAAAATGTGAAAAGGAGCTTGGTTCCAGTGGCTTAAGGCTTCATGGTCATATAATTAGAAAATACACCATCTTCCCTCTGGTTTCAGTATTGTTTTTGCAGCAGAGAGAAGAAAATCAGCATGGTCGGCTTGCTTTGTTTTCTCAATGGGCTAAATCAGCAAAGGGTACCTGAGTTTCTGAGGGTGGGAGCTGGAACTGGCTAGAGGGTACAGGGTGGTGTGAAGAGGTTCAGTTTTGAGATGCTGAACTTAATATAGGAAATATCAGGGAGAGAAATGACATGCACTATGGTTTATAGGAGATCGAATAGGGGATTGCTGGTATGCAGCAGTTGAAACAGCAGACAAGCTTGCAGATAAATGAAGATGATGGTGAATATGGTTTGGGGGATGTCTGGAAAAATACTAGGGAAATATTGGAGATGCAGCCAGTTTTATAGTATCATTAATCAACCAATTTCATCATGTTAGCAGGATTTAAATTATTTCACTATGGGAAACTTAAGGAAAAACGTTTCTTCCTCTAAGAACAAAGCAGTTCTTACCTAGTACCATAATGAGTAATGTCACAATATGATGGTTTGTTGCCAGACTTGTGCCTACAGTGGGATGGATGGACAAATTGGCAACCACTCTTACAAGTTTGATGAGCACATCTTCTGCTTCAGACGGATGCTTGAGATTTTTTATATCGCCATCACCTTTCAGCAGTTTACTATTTAAATCAGCTTCACAATTAGCCTGGAATATTGCTATCAGGGTATTAATGCTTCCTTGCACCTCAAAAAACTGTTCCCGGGCCCGGTTGTTCTTTGCTGTTAAATTTCCAAGAATAAAAATGATACGGATGACTAAATCCTGGAATTAAAGAAGATGGAAACATCCCTGCTGTAAGTAAAAGTGATCAATAATGGTTTGCAAGAAGAAGATGGTCGTCTTTACTTCAGTTAATATCTACTGTACAGTATTTTAAAATGAAAAAAACCCACAGCATGTAAAATTACCTCTCTTCTGTCTCATGTCATAACCTTACAGAAGCCAAGAATGCCTTTTGATATTTTAAAAACAGAATGTGTTAATAGTCCTAAGTACATATATTTCTATTTTAAAGTGTTTTTATTTTATGGTGGTACTGTATTAGCTGTATTTTATTGTTTTATTACAGTTTTGTTTATTTTAATCCCCATATGTGAATGCAGGAATACCTTTCTTTGTTAGTTACCAAGCAACTGATGAATCAGGAGAACAAAGTTAAAATATTTTTGACTTTCTCTTTTTGTTAAAATGCAGCAGTCTGAAAACAAGACTGTCCAGTCATAAATTAGAATTATCAGCTAGATATAATCAATTTATATCTCGCACCTTCACACATTTATGTTCTCAGGACAGCTAGCACAGTAGGGCAAGGCTATCAACAGCTATGAGCTACAATGGCTATGTTTCACCTCCACTGTCGGAGGCATGATGCTTCTGACTATAATAATTTATTATTTATACCCCGCCCATCTGGCTGGGTTTCCCAGTTGCAGGGAACTGCAGGGAGAGAGCTGAAGCACTCATCTCCAGCTTGCAAGCTTCCCATAGGCATCCGATTTGCCATTGTGAGATGGGCCACTGGTACAATCCAGCAGGCTTGTTATGGGGTCTTACATAGCAAGAAACAAAACACCACCACAAATAAGACCTTGGACTGACAGATTTAAAGTTAGTTCAATAGGCTGGTGGTCTGAGACTGAATATACTGTTCTACCAATGGTATTACCACCAGACAAAGTGCTCTGGCTGTGTTATTATTTGTTGCATACATCAGGTCCATGCTGTTATGCAGTTTGCTATACCAGAATACTTATTTTCTATGTAACATTCTAGGCTATGGAAAGACATAAATAAAAGGGTGTGATAGGGTGGGATTTCTACTGTGAGATTGTGGGCTCACAGAAAATTACTAAAATAAGTCTGGCATTGCATTAGTAGTGTAAATTTCAGGGAACTATAGTACAGACTAGAGGAAGCGATGGAAGGTTTCAGAATTCTGATACTTTTTTGCACAAGAAGAAAAATAAAACATGCACTAGTCAGCCCACAGAAAACAAGTCTCCCATATCTCTATTCCCTGTGGGAGGTGGCTATAAGACATGCAGAGCTACTCATAAGTATTTCATCAGGAGTAAATTCTTATCTTCAAAGTCATTTTAGGCTGGAACTTTGTCCTCAATAGTCCATTGGTTGGTGTCATGAATTCTTCAATGAGTCTAATCACTCTGATTTGATTGGATATTCCATAATTTTAAAATCTATGTTTCAGCTTTAGTAAAGAAGAATAGAACTTTAATGGAAGAAAGTTACTCCTGAAGCATGAAATGCAATAGCTGTCAGTCATTAAATCTTAAACAGATGAGCATTAACAACAGCATGAGCTGGGAGGGCAGATTTGTTGAGACTTGGTCCAAAATACAGAAACTATTATCCTTATGTAGTAGAACACATGATTTCTTTATATCTCTATTAGTATCCTAAAACTAAAATTATTACATTTTTGTTCTAAATTTATTTCCCTTGAACTAAGTCCCAATAATTTCAGATAACTTCATTCTAAGTAAGAATTATTCAGCCTAAAACAGCCCAGCCTCGTACCAGTGACATTACCAAGAAGAAAGAGTGACCCATTGTGGCTGGTTTTGGCCCAGTCACCACAAAAATCCCCTGGGGAATTGGTATAGATTTGAGTAAACCCACATCTCTTTAAGGATTACAAACTTCTCACTTTAAAAGTAAAGCAATCCCTATTGAAGATTTAAAAGGTGGGGGCTTTGACCTCAAGCACATAAATTCAACTGAAGTCAGTGGGGCTTAAAGCAAGACATCCCTATTTAGCTGTTCATGCATCATTTGGGTATCACTGGTCATACCCTTTTCATGTGCTTAACATGTTAAAGAACAGACCCTAGTACAAATATTCTTGGGACACTCACTATAACTTCTTGTCACTGTGAAGAAAGGTCATTAGCCTCTGCTTCTCTATTCTTCTGAGATGTTGGCCAATTGCCCACCGGGCATAAAAGGCCAAAGGATTCGGGTGAAACATTTTTTTTTAATTCCCAGTACAAAATAACAATTTTTATCCGCTCAGCATTTCCCACAGATTTGTGAGATAACAAAGGGAATTTTATATTATCTTAGTTATCATGGGGTGGCTTCCTGCTTTTAAACACATTTCCTCTTGGAAGGCCTGTTTTCAATGGCATTTACCTACAAGTACAAATTCTTATGATCAGACTAAGGCTGAAATGCACACTTACTTTGGTGTGCCCAATGACTCCAGTAAGATTTATCTATGAGTAAGCATGAACAGAGTCAGACTACTTAGCACTTAAAGCAAGGGGTAAGCAAGTGCAAGGCTTGTGAAATATGTCTAGTACACTGAAGCTTGGCACCATGCACTGTTGTCACCCATCCATTGTAGCACTGCTACTGTGTGATAACTTTCTTGCAGGCCTGGTGGCAGCAGCGGATGCTGTGGTGGAGCTGCACCTCTCGTTTGACCTCTGTCTTGCTGACACTCTGCAGAATACATGAACAGAGAAAGGGAGGGGTGCAGGGGCAGCGAGGCAGGCATGGTGGAGCCAATGTCTGGCTGGAGGTCAGAATCAAAGTTTGGCCCGATATAACATATAGGCCTTATATTGCTTATTTCCGATAATGAAGTCCATGAGGAGAAATGTCAAGGGTGGGGAATTCAACGCAGCATCAAGAAGGGTGAGAGCTTGCTCAACAGGACTTCTTCCCCCGATGTGCCCCTTAAACCTGTTCTAGGTTCCCCCAACTCTTCAGAGCATATTTGGGGGCACAGGATCAAGCAAGGGAGGAAGAAAGGAGAAAAGTCTCATTGTGCAAGCGGATATTGTTCTATTTGTGCAACAACTCAGCTGAATCCCGCCCCAACACTCCAAAAACAACTCATCTGTATGCTAAGAAGAAGAAGGGAGTTAATCAACTGCCTGTCCCTTATATCGCCCCCGCTGTTAATCTAAGTTGAGTCCATTTCAATAATTTACTATTTAGAAATGCTGTCAACCGTTTAAAATTTCTATCTTGTAAATGCACATGAAAGTAGGTCACTGAATATGGGCTTACACACATACGACACCACAGACACATCCGAGGATTAAAATATAAAAAGCAGGAGATGAAAAAACTGACCTGCTTCTTTGGGTGTTTGTTTAGCAGGGCTAAAAATAAGACGTAACATCTGGAGCAATCTGCCAAAGCTGTACAGCAGTCATTGAAGGAAGAAAGTTTGCTGTATGTTTAAAAATAATAGCATGCATCAGTAGGGTAGCTTTTCCTACAGTTGTCCCCTGCTCTTGCCCAAGCCAAGTCATTTGCTCCATTTTTAAATATTTTTCAGTGTTCATACTGATAGGCTAGAATTCTGGTCCAATTCAGTAAAGATAAGGATTATATAACAGAGGAGCTGAGCCGTTATGAATGAATAGCTAATTATATTGCATAGGACAATGACAATCAAAAGCTGAATCTGAGATCTCCAGTTAAAGTGGAAGACAAGAAAACCATTGCCTCCTTGGGACCCAGACAGAATGCTAAATCCAAGGTTTCAGCTGTGGTGCTGCCTACCCCTTTCTCTCTCTCTTTCTCTCCACACAAACACCCACCCCTCCCCATCCAGGCCAACATGCCTCAAAGGAAAGTGCAAAGGAACATGGATCTTCAGTATGGGCAAAGGAGAAGCAGCAGCAGCAGCAGCAGCATGACCCCCACAGCCCCCCTCCCTTACCTCCTTTTCTTAAGAACCTAAATGCATTTATCTGGGAGTCAGTTCTACTGAACTCAATGGGGCTTATTTATGAATAGGCACATAGAGGATTGCACTGTAAAACCCTTCCTTCCTTGTCATGCCCCCTCGGAGCCTCAATAAGGGAAGGTTCAGAAGCAGATGAAGCATCCATCACAGCTGTTCTGGGAAAGAAAAGGCTTTATACTGACTGGTAGAGACAATAGTAGGGTGAGATAGTGGAGTGCATCCCTGAATTGCATTGCTATACCTAGAAGTGATGTTTACTCAGAGTGCAAAGGTAATCAAATGGTGCCACAGAAATACTGGGGGGGGGGGGGCAGGGAGAAGCAGGGCATGTGCTTTTCCTTATTTCAGCTGGAAACAGTGACAGAAAGGAGTGTAATTGGGTTTATGGGTTGTTGACAAAGGGTCCATGGGTTTCAAAATGAGCAAAATAACACTAAATCCAAGAAACATATGAGCAGGGTGTGTGGTCCTGTGACAATGGGATGTGATAACAATGAGCAGTGGTATGGAACAACTGAGGGCTACAATGCACAAACAATGTACAAAGCGGATATGGAAAATGTGGATTTGCAAAGAAGAGCCCAGTAACAGTTGCTCTGGGAAATTTGAGATACAGGCCTTTCAGTGATTTGTGGACATCCTTCCTTAACTGATTATGCCAAGGATTGAACCTAGGAATGTGTATGTGCAAAGGAATTGCTTCCCAGCTCAATTTCTACAGAAGTTCCTTTCATGATTTTTGCATGGGGTTCTTGGGCTTAGCAATGCTGGTGACTCATGCACAAAGGAGAGACCAAACAGAGATTTAGTTAATAATGTCATACGACTTGAGGAGGCAAAACATATTTAATTCTGCAGGTACAGCCTGCATGTGCAACTGGGTCCTATTTCAGGCAAGGCAAATGCAAGCAGTGGTGCCATCAGGACAGAACTTTGGGGTCAGTGAAATGAGCAAAACACCAGAGAGCTAGCTTGCCATGTTGTGAAGTAAGCAAAATAGCCAACACTGCTATTTAAAGAGAAAAGGGGCACCATAAAAACCACGAAGTCCAGGGTCTAAAATTCCCTAACTGCATACAAGCTGACTTCGGTACTTAAGGACTGTTTCTGTGTATGTCCATTTATGTGACTTAAGTCTATGAGGCAGAACATTTCCCCTTCAAAACAATATCCGCAACAATATTTCAAGGATTAAAGCTGCACACATACAAAAGATGGTAGTACAAAATAAACCAGCATGGCTGGGGATGGAGGTGAAGAAGTGGGTACTGCAAGTATTTGTTCTGTGGGAAACAAACAAATTGTATTGCATTTCTTTAAAGGACTTTACCTGAATATTCTGGCCACATTGGTGCAGACATCCTTGTCGTTCATACGCTTCTCCAACATCAGACAAAGCTCTGGAATTGCTTCAGAGTCCAGGAACTTGCACCTTGACTGAGGCAAGTCAACCAAGTTCCGCAAAGTGGCAGTGAGCTGGAGAAAATATATTTAAACATGAATAAATCATCACATTATTATGAGTCCCAGACACTTTTGAAAATTTAACAAGGTTAGATCTAGCCTAAGCCTCCTCTGATGGCCGCTCTAAGAAACTCTACAGACATGTATGAAATAGTGTGGATTATTTAAACTCTGGAATACAAAGCAATGATGCAGACATAATTTAAAAAAACAGGATAGAGGACAGCACGAGTCGCATTTCTCTATTTTGAAAGCAGACAGTATGTTGTTCCTTCCCTGGATACAAGTGAATCCATCTCCTCCTGCCTTTTGACCTGTCTTGTTTATCTAGTATCTCTTCACAACTGGGCAGGGAACTACTGCCTGTGCGTGTGATGATCCTTCCTTTTTTTAGCCAAAATACTAGAGCAAACCATGACAGACACTCCTAGATGAAACCAAATTTCCTAAACCCATTTCAATCTAGCTTCTGACCAAGGACTGGGGCCAATATTTACCTTCACCAGGAGACAAACAGAAGGAGTACAAATTCTGCCACTTTCAGCACCTTCATTTTCAGTATCCTTCTGGACCAACTTTGTGGATTAGAAGTACAGGACAGTACTTTTGCAGTAGTTCTACTCCTACCTTGCTGAAAGGATCCAGAAGGTGGTTTTAGGAGGCTGCTGCCCTTCTCTACAGGAATTATCCTGCAGTGTTTCTCTTATATTTAACATCTGCATTCAACCATCGGGGAAGGTTGTCTTGCAGTTTGGAGTGAGATGTCATCAGTATACTGACAATACCCAGTTCTCCATTTCTTTTCCAACAGAAAAGAAGGGCAGCTTTAGCAGTTTCTTGCTTTAACAACTGCTTGAAATCAGTAATGTGGGGAATGTTATCTCATCCAGGGCAAGGAACCAGGAATGCATTTGGGGCATATTTCTGGATCTGAGTTTCCTCCTGGGTTGGCAAAGTGTTGCATGTGGCGCTCAGTGTGTCCCTTTCAGCACAAATTTCAATGATGCCCTTCTTTAAACAGACAACTTGTAATGTGCATGCCCTGACCACCTCACAACTTAACTACTATATTACAGTTTGTGTAAAGCTGCCCTTGAAGATAATTAGATAATTCAGCTGGTTCAGAATACAGCAGGATATGTCCACCACTAACTGCATGGAGTATGTTATACCATATTTACAAGAACTCCGCTGGTCATTGTTTCCAGCCTAATTTCAATGTGCTGATTTTAACTTTTTAAACCCTGCATGGATCCACCGTATTTGACAATTTGTCTTCTTACACATGTACTTTGCTATGCCATAAAGTAGGAAGCATGAAGTCTGATAGTATGTGCTGCACCATCAGTAGCAGAGACTGGTTTCTACCAGCAGTAAAGCTTTTTTTGACATAGCATCCACAAATCAGAGTTCACTGCACAAATCCCTTTCAGAAGGCAATTTAAGTGTTTTCTTTTTAGGCAGGCCTCTGGTTTGTCAGTGACTGAGAGCTATGGCTATTTTAATTATTGGTTCCACATGTTAATGCTGTTTAAATGTTGACTTTTTATATTTTGCCTTTCATGTACTTCAGAGCATTCAAAAAGAAGACTATATATACAAACAACTGGTAAAGCCAGCAAGGACAAGATTGCCAAGAGTGGGACAGGTGGTGGTGAACAGCAGCTTTGGGTTTTTTTTAAAGCTTCCTACATTTTGGATGTCTTCATTTGCTACTCTCTGAATAGCTAACCCACTGAACAAAAATAATCCAGCTTTAACAAAATGTGAACTGAGAAATGAAGGAAGGCAAGTTGGGGTTGCTCTGGAACGGTGGCAGCTAGTTAAAAGGAGCTTGCCCTTGTAACACAGCAACTTTTGTTTTTTCTGGAAGCTCACACTCAGACCATGAAGTCAACAACCCTTCAAGAATTTGGTATTCAGAGGTATACTTCCTTCCATGGAAGAAAACAATCATGGCTGGCAATAATTTCAGCAGTGAATTCTACACACTAATTATATGCTGTGTGATGACACACTTCCTCTTGACTGTTCTGAATATGCTGCCAACTGATTTCATTACATGACCCTAATATGAAGAGCAAAGGATAAAAAGTCTCTCTATGCGCTTTCTCCATCCCATTCATAAACTTATAATCCTTTCTCATATAGTTATCTTTTCCAAAAATAGAAAACTCCCAATAATACTCCAGCCTTTCCTTGTAGAGAACATGCTCCAATGCTTTCATTGTTTCAGTTGGTCTTTTCTGTATTGTCCCTGGCTTTGCTAAGTTGTTAGTTATATCAACAATATTGTTCTCTTGGAGCTGCATCTCCTCTTCTACAGAGTGATGACCACAATAGTAATGATAATCTTCAACATTAAAATCCCTCCAAATTGTAAACTTTCTACAAAGCACAAGACAAGCAAAAGTGGGGTTGTTTTGATGAGAACTTTACCAATGACTCCCACTGCTAGACTTACATAAATGCCCTTTGCAAAGTGATCTGCATGTCCCCTCTACTCTTGTCAATAGGCAAGCTCCAATTTCCATGTTTCATCATCATCCATACTAGAACAAGAGCTTTTTCATCGGCTATTGATGCTATACGGAACATCTATCTTGCATCTCTTTGCTTCACTGACTCTCTATCCATTTTCTAATCTCCTCTGAAAATTGCCTCTCTGCTAGCTTGCTTTTGCCTCTTAAATAATAGAATAGGGCATAAAGACATTTGATTCCATTCCTTTATCACTTTCCTCCCAACTTGCCAAAAGCATAGAAAGTAGTCACAAGAATTAAACTTTTTTTTTTTGCCTTCCCTTGCTGAAGTACTACTATTTTCTCATAGTGACCCCATGATTACTATACACTACAGTCTAACACCACCATATTGTTTGTGTGCATAACAGGTGAGATAGATAATTGTAAGAGCATCAAACAGCACTTCCTATAAGCTTGCTCTGGATCCCTTTTAAGGACTTCGTTAATCACTAAAATAAAGCACATGTTACTATATTTAGCAAAATAGAGCTTTTGTTATTTATGTGGCAGAATGTTTTGGCTTCCAGAATACTTCCAGGGAATCTTTCTATGAGTAATATTTCATTACCTCTTCTTTTTCTAGTGATCATAGCAGCTACAATTGTATATGTAAAGTACAGGAAATAAAACCAGAGACTAAGATTCAAGAGATTAGTAAGTATGTTGAAAGCGTGCCCCAAGCTTCTGGGTGCCGGCAAGCGCTCCGCTAGCCATGGGAGAGCTGCGTCTCCCACGGCTAGCGGATAGCTTCCTGAAGCCTGGAGAGCGAGAGGGGTCGGTGCGCACCGACCCCCCTCGCTCTCTAGGCTTCAGCGAAAGCCTGCATTCGCCCCATAGGACGCACATACATTTCCCATTCATTTTTGGAGGGGGAAAAGTGTGTCCTATAGGGCGAAAAATACGGTAAATGGCTATCTTTAGTTATTTTTTGTTTTTTCCTATATTTCCTATTCTTTACCATAACTTGTGAAGCTCCAACTGTCATACATAAATACACACGTACCTGTTTTCTCCCTCTCATTGTTTTATACTTTATGCAAAGTCTCAAGACTAGTCCCAAATCTTATCTGGTTGAAATAAAAGTTTAACTCTGACCTGAACCAAGAGGTGTCCTGAACTGGAAAACCGAGCTTCATTTTCATTAATTTCATTGATCTGCTTCATTAGTTGCAACAGTATTTCAACAGTTCCCTTGCTGACCATCTCATTAATGAGCTTTGCATTTCCAGAAATGAATTTTATAGCGCCCATACAATAGAGAAAGGCCTCAGTAGTTGCTTGCAAGTCTTCAGCTCTCAGAACTTCTAGCAGAGAATCTATGGAGAAAATTGTGAATGCTAATCTGAACAATGCTTATTGCCTCTTACCTTGAAGTGACCAAGAGTGGGAGTGCCCAGACATTTGCCCAAGGGAAATGCCCCACCTCCTCCTTCCCAAGGCAGCCTGCTGTACCTGCCCCCCCCAAAAAAAACCCTGTTCTGAAAAGGAACAGGGCTGGGATGAGGGGCTATAGTATCAGGGAAACTGGCTGGAGGGAGCTTGGGTGAGCAGAGCTGATTCACACAAGCTACCGCCACCCCATTTTAGAGTGTACATATGCAAGACTTTAAGTAATCAAAATGAGGCATCATCTATTTATGTTGCTGATTACTTTCTGGGATCAAATACATTCACTACCTTCAAGATAGCAGGCAGGCTGGCTGGCTGAATATAGATGTGAGCTGACATTTTTTCTGGTGCTCAGTTGTGGTTTATTTGAGTTCAAAAGGTTAAAATAAAAACTTCCCTCCATCCTTGAAGTATGAAAGGCAGACATACCTGGATACTGAAGAGTGTGGGAAATTCAGAGTGCTTTATGCTCGGGGGGGGGGGGGAGCAATCTAAAATCAAAATGCAGCCTGGAAATCATGTCTGCATTCCTGCTTCATTTCTAGACTGCTCCATTTCCCCCAACAAATTAAATGTGTATTTTCTCTTATAAATTACCCAAGAAATAAAACATGGGTACAGCCATGGTAGAATTTATAAGATACTTACCCAATATTTGGTCATGTTGAATGATGGAATCATTTTTTTCATTTCTGCTTATTTTAAACACCAGTTTGCAGACATTAAGCAGGTTCTTTCCACTTACTTTCAGCTGCAAATAACACAGGAAAAAAGCAACATCAGTGCAATCAATACTTGATGGGGAAATCTGTTTTAAATAGACAAGGATCAGTGTGTCAAAAAAGTGCAGGAAGGACTTGATGGGTTCCCAAAAATCTTAAACTATGGTTTAGGAAGCTGGGGTTGTTACATCACAACTGGCTGTCTGGCATAATTAATCACAGAATTCTCAGACTCTCCTTTCCTAACTGTGCTCTTGAATTCCTGGGCAAAAGTGATATGACTGCTCCTTACCCAAACAAGCGCACACACACAAGCACGCGCGCGCGCACACACACACACACACATTGGTGAGAAGATATGGAAAGCATGCATGAAATACTACACAAAAATTTAATCAGGCATAACACAAAATAAAGGGTGCAATTCAAACCATTTATGCAATTTTTAAGTTCCACTGTTTTTGGTGTGAGAGATTTAAGCATGAGCTTGATTTCAATGAGACTACAACCTTTCATGGGCAATATATATTAAAAACATAGAAACCAAAAGGCAACCAAAAGACTCGTTCATATTCATGTGCTTAAGTCAGAGATCTCTACAGATGTGCCTAATTTTATCTGTATTGCACTCATGATTCTGAGGTCTATTTTTATAGGAGTGAAGGGTTTTTGTACAAATGCAGTTTAAAATCTAAAAATGAGAACGTCATGTCAGGACGGCTGACAAGACTGTTCCTTCACACCCATTACAGTCATTCAAGCTGTATTAAAATTTTAACTGAGTATGAAAACTAAAAGTATGCAAATGTGTTTCACCTCTTTCCCCCCAATATTTTCAATGTGGAATAAGAGCTTATGATACATAGAGCAGTGAGAGAAACATAAGATTTTTTTTCCAGATCCTTAGGTTTTTTAATCAGAGATTTCATCTTTTTTATTGTGGGTTGCATTTTAATGGTATATTTCTCACAGGAAGTTTCTGTGGCTTTACTTAACAATCTAATACATCTGATTCACTTGAGAGAGGCTTATAGTTTTCCAGTTTGATGCATAGCACAGCATTAATAGACAAATATTCTGGATATTCTGGTGCGCTAAAACCAATAAAACAAAACATATATTTGGGATACTATGTAGCAATGCAGATTTTTGTTTTAATAGGGCAATTATTAAAAATCACATGCTCACAGGATTTGTATTTCAGGCTTATAAAACTATGTTAATCCAGTATTTTTGAACTTTTGGTTTAACTCTGTGTGTTCTCTTTTGTGAAAAGTTGTTGTGTTTCTTGATACTTAGGATTCATCATACAATTTCACACAAACAGGGAGCTTAAAGCACATACAAAACATCACATTGCACCATGATCCCTCCAAACTTTTAACTTACGCCCAGAATAATTTTTGCAAGTTTCAGGCCAAGCACATCTGAAGCAATGTCAACTAATTTGTATAAAGTCTTCAGAAGCAAATTTCGTCTTTTAAATCGCTTGCAAAGCATATTTCCTTCCTCCAAGGCCTTATAGAGAATAGTACAGGCATGGCAAAGTCTTTCTACGTTGTCCTCTATTTGATATGGAAAAGAATAAAGCAACATCAATTATCAAACATTTTTCAGAGTCACCAAGAAAAAACAAAACCATAAATTGACTAAAAGGAAAAGCGTTACAGAGATATAAGAAACTCAGTATCAAGCATGATTCTAAAAACTGTAGACTAAACCTGAAACCTTTAGGTCAGGGGTGAGTAATCTCCAGCCCACGGGCCTAATTAAGGCCCATCAGCTCTCTGCATTTGGTCTGTACTGTAATGCCATTTTGGCCAAGCTGCGCCCACCTGCCCTATTCATAGATGTCATATGTCGTGCAGGTAAACATGTGGCTCAGGCAAAAGGGGTTTGCAGGCATCACTGATCAGCTGATTGACAACACTTGCAAAGCACCTCAGGTGCTGTGAAGCCCTATGCACAAAGGTTTGCAACCTTCAATGACCAGCTGATCCTTGGAACTTGCAAAGCATTATACATAGTGTTCTACAAGCACTGATGATCAGCTGACTGTCAGTACCTTGCGGGTTATGCTTTTGCCCCCATGGTTTGATTTCACACCATGCAGGCAAAAGCAGGTCACCTGATATCATTGTGATCGGCATCAGCTGAATGTCATCAGCATACTGATAGCACACTGCCCAAATCTCCTAATGACCACTCCCAGTGGCTTCATGTACATGTTGAATAGCATTTTCCCCTACCCCAAATCTGAAATGGCAGTCCTGATCATAGTGCTGAAAAGCAGATGTGGATCACGCCCTCAACCATAAGCCACAATATATTACCAATGCAAGTACATTAATTGGAAGATCAATTACTGGAAGTAAGTATTGGAAAATCTATTTTGTGAAAGTCATAACAAGTATCATAGAAACCATTATGCACCAGACTCTAATTCGTGTAGAATTGGTAAAATTTTCATATTCCAGTAGTTTTCTTCTTCTTCTGTCTCATTAGCTTCCAAAGTATTTTCTGAAATTTGAAAACATGTTATTAAGTGACCACACATTGAAACTTACACAACATATGCAAAACTGATTTTAACAACCATATTAATACTTTAGAATGTGTAAATGAGTGGAATATTGACAATCTAAAGTACAGTATCTGCCTAAGCAATAAAAAATTATTTAAGGTTATTATTTTCAACTACCTCAATGTATGTTTACATTTTTTAAAAGGAAACTTAAACAACAAAAATTGACAAGTTGAACAAAATGTCTTGGTGGTTTGTCGGTCATAACCACATCTTTGCAGTCTGGTCAGAGAAGTGACATTGGCTTGCATTTATTGGCTGCTGTTTTTAGTATGTAAATACAAAAGCCTTAGCAACACTGAAAGTCGAACCCTTCCAAGCTTACTGTTTCAACCTTTTTGCAGAAGCAATGGAAAAGAAATACACTAAGCTTTACATATAAGTGAATCACTCTAACAGGTTCTTAGCAGTGTAAAATAGCTTGACTGTACTAAATGAGAATGTATATTGGGCAGCTGCATACGAATTCTAACCACTGCTAGAATATCATAATACTGAGTGATGATGCTCTTTTGCAGCTTTTGAATGCTCCATTAAAAAGACTTTTGTAATGGGTTGCTTCCAATATGCCTGTTTAGCAAATTAGAGTACCAGGCAGGTTGAATCACTTCTAGCCCAGTTTTTAATTAGAAGGGAACACTCAAAAATTATGTAAGTGAAACAAATCTAAAGGCTATTTCAAATTTCAGGTATAGGTTATATTTTTAGTTAGAAAATAAATAAAACAGAACATCATGTCTATTCAGAAACCTGACACAATGCAGCAAGGTGTGAAAGCTGGCGTGGTGCAACTTTTAGATTTAGTTGGCATGCTAGTATCAGGCACAATCTTTCCTAAGCATGTTTACTTGGAAGTAAACCCCAGTGAGTTATTTTTCCAGGTATTTTGTTACAACACCTTGTAAAATGTTAGCTGTGAGTACTTCTTGAAGAAAAATGTTGAGAAAGAACATAATTAGCAAATCACATGTCTCACTGCTATCACGATAAAAACAGCTTCATGAAAAAAATCAGATGCTTACAATTATGCATATCACTTATGTTTTCTAAATGCAAAGGTGCAACCCAGCAGTGTACAAGAAAGAAAGCCAGTAATTTTTTTTAAAAAAATCTATGCTCAACCAAACTATGTGATGTACCTGACACAGTTGCAGACTTAGTCCACTCAGTGTTTTCTAGGCACGATGAAGGACTTTCTTGCCCGTTAACCTGGTCACTTAAAAATGGGAGATGAGATTAACACAGAGAAAACTGTAGGTACACATCAACATCATGTACATAGTAGCACTTTCAGCTTTCCATGCACACAACTGGGAAAGTCATTTTTGGAAAATTGAAAGTGCACCTCAGTGCTGGTAGAACTTTACCAAATCATCCCCCAGGAAAATGCACACACTGTAGTCTCAGATCTGGGGTTTTCTTAGCAACCCAAACTAGAACATAAACACCAACTTTCTGATAAACTGGAGAGTCGGGCTTCCCGCCTAGCCCAATAACTTCCTATTATCTGATTGGGACTACCAACCACAGCTCACAATCAGAGGATCAATGCAGAGGCTGCCAAGTGTTGACACTGAGAAAATTCTAGGCCTAAGTTAACTCACCACAATCAGTTTGGGAATCTTATAGATAGAGCAGGAGTCTGTCTGCTCTGTCCAGCCTTAGCTAAGCAAAAATAGCCATAAATTTATTTATGTCTTCTGGTGCCAGTCTGGAAAGCCAACAGGCAATCCTCAGCTGAGGCAAAAGGCCCATCATCATATTATATACATTTTGACCAGCTAGTTATAGGAGTAATGAAAGCTCCTATAAGCTCCTTTTGTGCTTCCACCTCACTGATTAATACCAGTACCACTTGTGTTTACCATTATCATAAGTGAGACTTGTCAATTGTTTAATACAGTTAATAATTTTATATATTACTTACATTTTCCCACAAGTTGTATTTAAACAATATATCACGAATCAATCAAAGCATGCTGCAATTAAACCGTCAGGCCACAAGAGGCCGCCATTATTGAACATAAAATACTGACAAACTTTCTATTCAAGACTGAGAGAATCAACAGTACAAAGGATTTTGCTGTCATGAAATAATGAAGTGAATCTAAATCTTATCTTTAAATTCTACTTATTGTACTTTCTTAGAGCAATTGGTGCTTATGCAAAATGTATATATTAACATCTGATCTTCAAAAAAGGTATACATTTTATATTTTCAACAGAAAACATCAGGTAGATTTTATTTTATTTTACAAAAAACTGTTTGCTTTGAAATACTCTTCTATCATTTCAATAGTATTTTGCAGTGTAAAAAGCAGTTAAGAGTCTGTGAATTCTCATTTCTGAGCTCAGTTAAGATTTGCACAAAACAACCATACATCCATTTCGCCCTTAAAATCCCCACACTTGTTGGTGCTTGTGAGATAAAGACAATTCTCTTAATTATGAGGAGTAATTATCTAACCATCCCATTATGCATATTAAGCTTCTGTAAACCAACTTGGGAAGGCTTTGCTGTGAAAGGTGGCATAGAGTACTTTTAAAGAAACAAGAGTTCTGCTTGAATTTCAATGGTCCCGTGGTAATTTGGTCACAAAATGTTAATATGAAGCAACATTTACAGCCAGTGAAATCTACTGGGCAGTTCTTATGGCTAGAAGTTCATGACTAAGTTACTATCAAATTCCAGGAAAGTGGACACAAGGTTAGGGGGGAAAGGAAGGAGGGGAACTAGAGCAGAAGCTTATGTTTGAATTATATAGTTTTTTTAGATCCCATAGGATTTTATACAACTCATACTTATGAGTAGGTCAATTGATTTCATTGGGTCTACTCTGACTTAGTTAGAGACAACCTTATAACTGTAAGCATCATGTACCTGAATAACATGGACATAAGAAAAATTAAAGGTGCCTATTATGTAGAGCAGTGCTTTTGTCAGTGTGAATACTAGAATTTAAAGAGCATCAATCCACTTACGTAAGATTTTAATCCTACATACTTTGCTACCATAATTAGGCATTGTCAAATCATATTCACTAAGCACAGCGAAAATGAAATAGAACAATCTGCCTCAAAACTGGAGTGCATGTAAACATCTAGTATTCAAAAGTAATATGGATAAGAAAAAGTGAAAACGTGCCGATAGAGATAAATCAGTTTAGGTGAATGTAAAGAAATTTAACTGCAACAGTAATTCTGCGAAGTGACAAATTATTTGAGTATACCTGCAAATTTAACAATTATAACTCTGTGCGAGGCACAGTGTCATCAATTATGAAGAATGGTAGATGCAAACCCTTTGCAAGCAAGTATTCACTTGGGGACGAAAACTAATTTCCAGCCTCGCTGCCATACAAAATGAGCAGAATGAAAGCAAGTTTGGAAAAGCTCAATACGTTTTTGCAGCCCATGAAATCCGTTATACAAAATATTTTAGTATGAAGGGACATAAATCAGCTTAGGATGAAAACGAAGCATATTCTTTCCTCTATATCTGCCTCCTTCCACCAACTTGCCCCCCCCCCAACTTTTCCTATTAAATTTCAAGTGCCCTGTGTTTGGCATCCCATTCTGCACCCATTCCTCATTGCCTTTCAATCTCTTTCCTTTTGTTTGGTCTTTCCAATATACCGTAGAATGTGCAGACTTGGATTAAGTCCAGGACACAAGCTGGACTTATATTCTAAACTGTTAGAACTGGTTATCAAATTACTTTCTCAGGCTCGGTGTTAAAGAAACTTTAGCTCATAATATAACTCTAAAATATTACTATGAAACATATTGTAATAAACTCAACTGTAATCAAGCATTAATTCCATCTTATTTTAGAAAAGTGATAATATAGCAACAGCTGGCACAATCAGGTAATCGTTTGGTGGAGGAGAAATTGGGTACCAATTAGACTTTTTTTTACTCCTGGCCTCTTGGAACTGGCAGATTCTTCTGCAGCAACAACTGCATGCATACAGTCCTGATCAATCTTAAGCAGAGCATATGCACTGGCAAGAAAGGCAAAAAGTAGAACTATTGGCTGATAACCACTGGGGAATTAAGTATCAATGACACCTGCTTGAATGGAGACAAAATGAGCATCTCACTAAAGTTAATAGGCCCAAGGACATTAAAAAATCATTGCCTGGGAAAACAGTGGTATATTTTTTCTTTGCAATCATCTAATAAGGGCTCAGAATCCATGTTTTAGGGAATGTAGCAGAACATCTGCATCCAATACCCTAGCCACTTTTTTGTTTGGAAGCTTCATTAGTTGTCATTATTGTTAAACAAAATAATGTTCCTATAAACAATGCAAACAAATGTAGCATCAATCTTTGAGAAAGAGGTACAAGAGGCTTAAAATACAGCCTGGACAAGAATGATAATTTTGACCCTGGGTCCTGTATGTTTAGATCCATAAAGAGTATTTGGAGAGGGGCAGCGATTTGCTGTTGTCAGGAAAAGGGGCATAGGAAGTATTCCTTAATTTTGTAAACAGTTGTCTACCATTTTTTAAACATTTTACAATTTACAACAGCAGGAAGCACAAAGTTTGGTGCTAAGATTCCTAACACCAATGCAAGAGGAAACCATTTGATCCTTTGGTAGATTAGGAACTAGTTTTCCTTACTGCATCAGGGGATAAAGCTAAAAACACTTGCCAAGGGGAGAAGCAAGCCAGTGTCTTTTTAGGAAGCTGGCAGTTGAACCAGGAATAAAGAAATACAATAAAATCTAATGAAGATGAAAATTAAGCATACACACACACACACACACACACACACACATTTGGGTCGCTTCATTCAAAATCCCTGGGGGGAAATAGTAATGTTATTATTGGTGTTGAGTAAAAGACCTCTGGGTGGTTAAGTCCAGTCAAATTTGACTATGGGGTGCAGTGCTCATCTTCACTTTCAGGCCGAGGGAGCCACTGTTTGTTCACAGAGAGCTTTTTGGATCACGTGGCCAGCATGACTAAACTGCTTCTGGAGCAACGGGGCACCATGATGGAAGCCAGAGCACACGGAAACGCTGTTTACCTTCCCACCACAATGGTACCTATTTATCTACTCACGCTGGTATGCTTTCAAACTGCTGGGTGGTAACATTATTTGAAAGATTTGTTTCATTTATAACTATCAGTAACTGGAGAGTTACTAAGAATTCCAAATAGTAGCATATTTTACAGGAGGAATTTGAACACTGTTATCATCTTTAATCTGGACCATAAAGAAGGCTGATCGCCGAAGAATTGATGCTTTTGAACTATGGTGCTGGAGGAGACTCTTGAGAGTCCCATGGACTGCAAGAAGATCAAATGTATCAATTCTTAAGGAAATCGGCCCTGAGTGCTGACTGGAACGACAGATCGTGAAGCTGACGCTCCAATACTTTGGCCACCTCATGAGAAAAGAGGACGCCCTGGAAAAGACCCTGATGCTGGGAAAGATGGAGGGCACAAGGAGAAGGGGACGACAGAGGACGAGATGGTTGGACAGTGTTCTCGAAGCTACCAGCATGAGTCTGGCCAAACTCTGGGAGGCGGTGGAGGACAGAGGTGCCTGGCGTGCTCTGGTTCATGGGGTCACAAAGAGTCAGACATGACTAAACGACTAATCAACAACAACAAATCATCTTTAATATGTAAAATCATTTTTTTGCCATGTAGTTGAAAAAGAATGTTTTTATTTGGCCTCTAGCATACCTTAATTTTTGAGCTAATTTTTCAGCAATAGCTATGGACCAGATTTAATTATGCCATAGATCATTATTTAATCCTTCTTAAATATATCCATTTTCTTGTGATAACCATCATGATGGCTAACAGTGGTGTAGTGCCATGAAGTCACCCTCCCGACAGCAATACCACTGTCACCTGGGACACAGGGAAGGGCAGTGAGGTCAGTGCTGTGTTGATGCACTGCTGGAGCCAACATGGCCCTTCTGCATCCTGTGCCATCCTGCACCCTTGCGCCACCCCACTAAGCAACAGCGATGCTGATGCCAGTAGCGTGGCTCCATGGCAGCACACCAGCTGCTCCCACTTTTAAACGTTTTGTGTGAAAATACCTGAAGATAAATAAAATACTGACCATTGATTGCTGCACTGAGGTGAAGGCAAAATGTCTGTCATTTGTGAATATACTTCTTCCCCTTCTATCTTATTTTGATGCTCTTTATATGTTAATGGAACACACTTATCCTTAAAGGTCAACTGGACAGTCAGGTTTTGACTTTCACCTCTAGTTCCAGAACTATCACACGTGGTAGGATGGTCTTCAAAATTCAGTGTCTTACCTGTTTTAACAAAATGGTTAAAGTGTTCTTATAAAGGAAACATACAGAAAGATGTCCTTAAAAGGACAGCTAGTCTTCTGAAATATTATTATTCACATTGTAATAACTGTCCTTGCTAGCTGGCATTAACTAAAATAAGAGAAATCTGTATAAAAGGAACTGATGAAAGGCTGGTATTCTTTCCATCAAAGTTTTTTCTAAAGACACATGAACTCCTAATGACATCTTTATTCATAAGAGCTCAACCTTTCTACTGTATAGAAACTTTTATTCCTAAACTAAGTGAAAATGTTTTATATACTGCAGCATCAGTAGTAAGATAAGGTTAGAGAAGCACACTCAAATTTAATAGTTTCCCCAAAGCAGTCTCTCTCTCACTTTCTTCCCAAAGGACAAAGCAGTAGAAATATGCTTTCGTCAGAGATGCTTTAGCTGAAATAATATTTCTGCACTACAAGGAGGTTGGACTAGATGACCCTCAGGATCCCTTCTAACTCTACAATTCTATGATCCCACCCTCTTGATTGAGAAGTAATCCCCTCTACCTTCTTAGATAGTATAGAAATCAAGAACTATATAATATATCCATCTATATATAGATGGATGTGCTCCAATCTAACTACCTGGCATTTCAACCCAAACCCTTCCTTCATACATTCAACTAAATCCTGCCCCCCCCCCAAAAAAAGGGATCAGATTTTTTAAAAAAGAAACTATTCCAGAGTTTGATGTATCTTCACTGCAGTTGTCTGGATCCTTGGTTAGTTCTATTGGTGAAATGGGAGGAAGGTGACTTTTGGCGATTCCCCATCCCCCTGCAGCCCCTTGCACCCTCTGAAAGCCTCTGGAGGGCTCAGGGACTCTCTGGAGCAGAGTGGTGGGGCTACAGGAGGAATTGGTGAAAAATGTCCTCCCTCCTTTTGATTGTGGGTTCCTCCACTGGACTGAAAGTTTTCTATAGATGGAAGGAACCCATCCATTTGTAGAAGGTTACCGTATTTTTCACTCTATAAGGCACACCAGACCACAAGACGCATCTAGTTTTTGGAGGAGGAAAACAAGAAAAAAAATAGTCTGAATCTCAGAAGCCAGAACAGCAAGAGGGATCACTGTGCAGTGAAAGCAGCAATCCCTCTTGCTGTTCTGGCTTCTGGGATAGCTGCGCAGCCTGCATTCGCTCCATAAGACGCACACACATTTCCCCTTACTTTTTAGGAGGGAAAAAGTGAGTCTTATAGAGCAAAAAATACGGTAATTTATGGACTAACTACACGTGAAGCTAGTGGCAGGATAGTATTTGTGACACTGATTTTGTTAAAATTAAATACCAGGCACATGGGGTGGTGAGGAGGATAGTCAACAGAACAGCAAGGGGAGGGGGAAGCATGGCTTTCTAAATAGCTCAGTTGGTTAGAGAGGGGTGCTGATAACACCAAGGTTGCAGGTTCGATCCCCATATGGGACAGCTGCATATTCCTGCATTGCAGGAAGTTGGACTAGATGACCCTCAAGGTCCCTTCCTACTCTCCAGTTCTATGATTTAAGCCTTCCCTCCCAGCCACAATCTCATTTAAAAGTCACACGAACACAGCCAAACATAGTAACTGGAGGTCCCGCTTCCACAAAATGCTAATTGCCCAAGCATTTATGTTTCGGGTATGCGTGACTTTTAATGAGATTAAGCCTCTCCTCCCATGCAGTGAAGCCAATAACTACTGCAGCTCCCCCAGCCTGGCATTTCATTTAAAAAACAACACTATTTCTGATCACATCATTAGCAGAATCCACACCATTAGCAGATCCACACCAATGTATGAAAAGACATTTGACTTGGGATGAACTGCAAACTAAAACACTGGACTTTAAGAGAAGGGCCATAGTTCAGAAACAGAGCATCTGAAACGCATGTGGAAGGTTTTAAGTTCAATCACTTGGCATCTCCAGGAAGGGGAGGGAGAGAACCCTGCTTGAAATCCTGGAGAAACAATATAGAGCTAGATGGATCAGTGGTCTGAGTCATATAAGGCAGCTTCCTATGTTCCTATGAACGCAACCTAGGGCTGTGGAGCAGTAAATTTTCTGCATCAGCAGTGAGTTGGACTAGGGGACCTTTGAGATGCCTTCAAACTCTATGACTCTATGAAATCCAATTGTTCAGTTAGGCTGTCTTTAATATATTTTATACAGTAATTGAGTTCTTACAAAAGCTTGGTAAAAAGGATTAAATAGAAACATTCTTACTCTCATTGGGAAGTAGTATTTTATCTGGGAGAAGGTTTCCATGAGATGCGGTTCTAAACAAACGGGCACGAGCATTGCTGATTCTCCTAATTTCCTCTGAATCTATTGGTGATTTAGGAGGTGAAATATGATGCTCCTCATTATTCCTGGGTGATGACAGCAACTTTGGCTTCTGTTACAAGAAAAGATCTAATTTAACATGCAGGCGCTTGTAAGAATCAGAAGACGGAGGTTATTAACATTATGGGTCTTGCCATAATCTATTTATTGACAAATTTCTTCTCATAATAGTTTTTCCTGAGCAAGAAGTTCCACTAAACTTAAGCCAGTCTGTTTACTACTTCATTTTATCTTCCTGGTAAATAACAGGAGCTGACTCTGAGGTCTTAAGTGAATTCACAAAGGAACAAATACTCCGAAGGGTATTCTTGTTACAGACCACTGTAGTGAAATGCCACAAAACTTATTTACACACATTTCCAAAGATGGTTTTGGAAAGAAGGGGGGTGGGGAGAAGCAAGACATGGATGCTTCAGTATCAGCCTCTGTAATTTTACTTCCAATGGATAGGGCTAGGAATATGCCACAGTTCCATGAGACTGCAGAAAAAGCACCGAATGTGGTAGTGGGCATAAATTCACTTTCCTGATAATCTAATTGTAAAAAGCAAGTTCCTCCTGTGCTGTGTAAGAAATGCTTGCAGAGACCTAAGGAGCCAGAGAGGCAGCTGAAAAATACTTAAGTGATGGAAAGTGGCCTTAAGTGTCAATCTGCATTAAGTTTGCAGAATGCAGTCTTTCTTGGCACATAATTTTAATGGAGCACAGAATACACAAAGCCCTGCTAAAAGATAATACATACATGGTCCAGTGGGCTTAGACGTGCACAAGAGACAGGCCTTGATTCAACCCATTCAAAGCTGGAAGCATGGAGACTGGAATGAAAAACAGAACATATTAATTAAATGTGTAGATAACATGTTTTTCTTCACAAAGTACTTTCTATGTGCATACTAATGGAGTGAAAATTCTACCTCTGCCAAATTGCTTTACTGAAAATCGCTTTTTTGGAATGCAAAACAAAACACAGGTTAGAGAAGATGTAAAGAAAATAAAGGGGCTAGTTATATGACATGGTGCCTATTCTACTTCCTCAACGGCACAAGGAATAATGCTGCCTTATTCAGAGTCCCCTCTATGCTGGCTACTGAGCAGCCGTAATGGCAATCCATATCGTGATAGTGCTTCTCTTTTAGAAGCAATTCCTTTGGGAATGTCAAAATCAACAAGAGCAGGAGATGACACATCCAGAAAGCAAATGAGAGGTGCTTCAGCTTCCTACACATTAAACCTAATAATAGTTTTGGGTTGACAGTGAATACTTCTTTTCCTTTTAAAAGTTGTCAGAAACACTTCAGTTATTTCTAGCCAAACTTCTTATCAGCTACATCCATACAACAGGAAGCATGTACTCCCTACCAAAATTGATGGACAATTTTATACCTGCGTTTTTATACTTCTCTAATTCACCTGAATCAATAGACAGACACTTAGATTTTATCTCCCATTGACACGGAATGTAGGGTTATAGCCCTTCCCTCCAAAACCCCATACCTAAAAGCAGAAGGTGGTCTATTTTCAGGTGTTCTTGAAGACGCAGATCCAAAAAGCTTCCTTTGCTCCTCCCTTGGTGTGAACGGTCTTTGAGTCCTTAAAATCCTTAGTGTATTTCGTGCTTCATTTATTATCTCAGCACTGGTCTTCTGGACAGCTAATGGGGGCTTATAGAAACCTTCTGAATATTCTACATTTTTGTTCTTTGAGGGCTTCATTTTTCTGATAGAAATGAGTTTGCAGTAAGTACTCCAACACTGTACAGAAGAGATAGGAAATATAAAACTTCTAGAAACTTGTTTGCAATGTCAGTATTTCAAGGTTCAGATCACACTCTGATGAACATCTAATCCCTGTGTTTCCCACTGCATTGGTCATTAGTTCATGCTGCTCAGCCATCTGTCTGCACCACAGATTAGCATGGTCAGTCTAGTCTGCATGGCAGCAGAAGCTATTCTGCTTCAGGATTCTCCAGTGCTGCTTTGTTTCTGCTATTGATATATTTGTGTTACTTCCTGATACAATTAAAGTAATCAGCAGCACATGCAAGTGCAAATGCACCCTTAAAGCATCAAGACCATTACGAAATGCAGTGGTACCTCGGGTTGCATACGCTTCAGGTTATATACACTTCAGGTTACAGACTCCGCTAACCCAGAAATATCACCTCGGGTTAAGAACTTTGCTTCAGGATTAGAACAGAAATCGTGCTCCGGCGGCGCGGTGGCAGAAGGAGGCCCCATTAGCTAAAGTGGTGCTTCAGGTTAAGAACAGTTTCAGGTTAAGAACGCACCTCCGGAACGAATTAAGTTCTTAACCCGAGGTACCACTGTAAAACATTATGTCAGACAATCTCTAAATTCACAGAACCTATGCACAGCATAGCCTTCCCCATCAGATATGGCTGCTTTAAATAAATGCAATAATAACAATAATAAATTATTGCTTTCAGAATCTAAAATATTTATTTGCAGAGGTGGCGCTGTGGGTTAAAGCCTCAGCGCCTAGGGCTTGCCGATCGAAAGGTCGGCGGTTCGAATCCCTGTGGCGGGGTGCGCTCCCGCTGCTCGGTCCCAGCGCCTGCCAACCTAGCAGTTCGAAAGCACCTCCGGGTGCAAGTAGATAAATAGGGACCGCTTACCAGCGGGAAGGTAAACGGCGTTTCCGTGTGCGGCTCTGGCTCTGGCTCTGGCCAGAGCAGCGATGTCACGCTGGCCACGTGACCCGGAAGTGTCTCCGTACAGCGCTGGCCCCTGGCCTCTTAAGTGAGATGGGCGCACAACCCCAGAGTCTGTCAAGACTGGCCCGTACGGGCAGGGGTACCTTTACCTTTACCTTTACTATGCGGCCCATGGTAAGATGTAAGATGAGCTTAATACACACATGAAAGTAATGCTTATGTGATGAGGGCATTTTGTCTACAGTGTATTGTTTATATAGGATGACAAGCTGGATATTTTTTGTCTTTTCAGTGCATTTCTGTAGTAAGGCTTACTGAACATTTTCTTCCTGTTCAGCAAAAAAATCCTGGATAATAAACCAAATTTGAAAAATCCCCTTGGGGTGTTATTGGGAGCTATTGGTATGCATGTGGGGTGGTTGTTGATCAGAGTAGAAGAGCAGTATTTAAACTCTATGGTCTCCTGGAGGACTTCCAACATACATTTAAGGCCATTTTGGAAAGTGTCCTGGATATTCCATCTGAACTATGTCAGAGTATCTCCTGTGTGATTTTTTTTTCCGAATACATTTTTATTAAAGTTATACACAAAACAGACATATAAAAAAGAAATATATATATATATATATATACAGAAAAGATTACAAAAAAGGGGTCACTACAACAGAGATATACAAGCCAACTTTTTCCTTTTTCCAACTATACAAAGAAAATAATTTAGCTACATCGTGCAAAAAAAAAAGAAAAGAAAAAGAAAAGAAAAGAAAAACACCCTAGACTCCCTTCCACCCTTTTGGTAAGTATCGAATATCTACTTCCATTACGTATTTGATTTTTAATCTATAATCCTAAATTCACTCGCTGGTAGTATTGTTCTAACCCCGCCAGTTCACATTAGACATTTATTCCAATATAGTTCCAGTATTTACTCCAATTTTTCAGATATTTCTGTTCATCTTGATCTCTTATTTTACCTGTTAATTTATCAAGCTCAGCATAATTTACCATTTTAATCTGCCAGTCATTTATGCTGGGGATGGTTTCCACTTTCCAGTATTGTGCCAACATAATTCTCGCTGCTGTGGTGGCATAGAGGAATATCGTCTTGTCTTCCTTTTTGATTTCTTTGTCCGTCATTCCCAGCAAAAAGGCTTCAGGTCTTTTGGGAAAAGTGTACTTAAGTATTTTTTTAAGCTCATTATAAAGTGATTCCCAAAATCCTTTCACCTTTTTACATGTCCACCATAAATGATATAGATCACCCTCCACCTCACCACACTTCCAGCATTTCTTATCCTTTAATCTATACATTTTGGCCAATTTCACAGGGGTGTGGTACCACCTATATAACATCTTCCAAACATTTTCTCTCAGTGCCATACATGCTGTAAACTTTATGTTACAATTCCACACTTCCGACCACCTTTCGAAATCGATGTTATAACCAAAGTCAATCGATGTTATAACCAAAGTCCTGTGTGATTTTCTAACTTCCGTCAGTATACAATTTATAACTTTACATTTTACAACTTCTACCTGCATTATGCATGTGGTAGCTGCATTACTGAGGGACTAAGGCAGGCCAGAAACACTCAGCTGATGGGCCAGGTGGTTGTGATCCCACTTTCCCACAACTTTAGAGCCTATGTGGATTAGCCCATTCAAAGATGCAACTTTTGGAACCTGGGAGAGAAAGGCACACTCAGATAACTCAAGCTTCCTTGCAGTACTGAAGTGCCAATGATTATTATCCTACTGCTTTATTATTAATGGCAAAGAAACAATGGAGAAGTACAGTGAGCACAGAACATCACTTACCAGCGGGAAGGAAGTCACACAAACATATGCACAAAAGATACTCACCAAAGGATTCACTGCTATGCACTTTCAGGGCCAAACACAACAGTTTCCTGACTCCATAGAAAACTTCATTAAATAACCATATAAACACCCACAAGCTGAAGATGTGGTAAACACTACAATGATGATATCACAGCAGGATCTGAATGATAAAAAGAAAACATTTACTGTCAAAACAAACAAGACAAGTTATCAGTGCTATCTAGGGATTGTTCTAATAGAAAATGTAAACCGAAACTACAGCCAAAAAGAACAAACACTAATATCCTACACAAGACAGATCATCAACTTAAAAAATGCAAGCTCCAGACAGTCCATATCTCAATGAAAGATTTCTTGCACATTTATGCAGCTTAAGGCAACATGCCAACTCAATTTCTTTGTAGATAACCAACAAAAATCTAACCAGAATATTTATTGTTAATTTGTTGCCTCCTCTGCATAAAAAGGCATGGCAGTTTGACTTCTAGAAAAAACTTCTCAGGACTTTGCGTAATGTGCTTCTTTCCAAACCACTTCTTTTTAAGCACAAACTCCACAGCCATTACAGTATTACATTCTTTCAAGGAATCCAAGTTTCTTACTGAACAGTAACTGGGACCTACTTCACACATGCATATACACACTTGATTTCTCTGTACTTCTTTAATGTACAGTGGATGACTGGCAGGTGAATGCAGGTTTCTCAAAGAGGTTGGTCTGCTATTATGGCTTTTCTCACTTAGGTAAAGGTAAAGGTACCCCTGCCCGTACGGGCCAGTCTTGACAGACTCTAGGGTTGTGCGCTCATCTCACTCTAGAGGCCGGAAGCCAGCACTGTCCGCAGACACTTCCGGGTCACGTGACCAGCGTGACAAGCTGCATCTGGCGAGCCAGCGCAGCACACGGAATGCCGTTTACCTTCCCGCTGGTAAGCGGTCCCTATTTATCTACTTGCACCCGGGGGTGCTTTCGAACTGCTAGGTTGGCAGGCGCTGGGACCGAACGACGGGAGCACACCCCGCCGCGGGGATTCGAACCGCCAACCATGCGATCGGCAAGTCCTAGGCGCTGAGGTTTTACCCACAGCACCACCCGCGTCCTTTTTCTCACTTAGAAATCATTTTAAAAGCTTTTGAGAAACCTTCAATGGAATAGGCTGAAAACAACTGCTCTTAGGTATGCCAACTGGCCTCTGAAATTCAACATGCGGAAAATGCAGCTGGGAAACTACACATTCATTGAACGCTGAGCAAGTTGGAGGGATTTATTGGCAGGAAGAACTTCCTGCCAGACCTTTTCAGAACCATAGGCTGTGCCAACAAAATTTTAAGTTTTTAAAGTTTTTAAGTGTTAAGTTCTTATTTCAGTAGTTACACGGACTTTTCTATAACGGTTAGATGTATGTATGTATGTTTGTATGTATGTATGTGAAAATACAATTCAGTATATGGTAACCCAGTTCACACATCAACCATGGCTCAGCATGTGGGCTTCTGAAGTGAAAATCCCGACTGCTGTACTCCTCATCCAATCCTGCTGCTGCTGTGCTATCTGGGGCTAAGCTATGGTTTGGCTTTGGGCTCATCCATACTGTCATTTGATGTGGATAGTAAACTTCACATACTTCCATTAATTGTTAGCTATCTCACCAAACTACAATACCCAGGGTTCCTTTGAGGAAGTCCTGAGAGTTAAAATGATGAGTGAACTATACAAATTGTTAGAGTAGATTAACAAACAAACCAATTTTCTAATCTGGAAAATTGCATCAGATACGTATATTTTTTGTGAGTTTTTGTTTATGTTTCATTTTTGTTTCTTCTCTTCTATCACAAACTCCAAGCTGGAGTCATGATTTTGGCTTGTAAGTACTAACAGTAGGTTATATTTTAATTAAATAAGTGCTATAATCAAATGATAAATTAAGTTTGCGACAGGAATATAAACAGAAACAAAATCTTTCAGTTTCAATTTCTATTATACTCCCTGTTGCAGTGTGAAGTTTTAGAACACCTTAACAATTCTTATGTCGCTGGTCTCAGTCTTTGAAGAATGAGTCATTTCCTTCTACTTTAAAATCCTTACATTTTGCTCTAGAGATATACCATTTATTGGATTTTAATATTTGCTCTCTTTTAATTAAGTAACTGGCAACCTGGGAGACATGAATACATTCTGTACTGTAGCAGAAGCATAGCCCATGACATGTTCTAATTAAGTTTCAATCAAATCTCCTTTCGATCTTAAATTGTCTGCCTTACAAGTACATTTATGATGGAGGCGTTGATTGCAGAGCCATAGTCAAGCCTGCAAACAGACTTTTATTACAAAAAAAATTTCCTGTCTCCTCACTTACCACATTTTGACCAACTCTGCTCATAATGAAAAAGTTATGATTTATTCGTAGGATATGGCATAATTCCCTCAAAAATAATAAAACACACATTATTAAAAACATGCTCCTTCAGTATTTGTGTTTTATGTTTTATTTGAATAATGAAGGAGCCACATATCCTTAATCTGAATGGCATTCCTACACTGGAAGAACCATCATGTCTTTGAAATAAAGACTAATCTGAATTCTGAGGAAAAAATAAAAGTTAGCAGCACATCAGAGCTGCTTTCCCCCCAGTGATTTGAAAAGATTAAAAACTCACAAAGAATCGTGCTGATCGGGTCTCAGGAAGGGAATTCAGGAGAGGAAGGATGAAATTTGTTTTTCTTCTGTTGAAGCCCCCCTAAGGCCGTTGCCAGAGGCATACCTAGGCCCCCTTGCACCCCAGGCAAGAAGCTAACAGTGCTGCCAGCTGGCCAGAGAGGAGGCCCTACAGGCCTGCTATGATGGAGTCAGAGTGGAAGGGTGTGATTTATACGCCCCCCTTAACCTGGGCCCTTGGCAGGGCCAACCTTACCAACACTTAGGTACACCCCTGGCTATCACTGTCTATGTAGCACTAGAGGATTTAGGTTTAGGGCTTCCTACTTGCCTTGATTTATTCTCAACTCTCTTTTTTTAATAGCAGGGGTGAGGATGCTGGAAAATATTAGGCGTGTCCCTTTCCCCTTTCTTTCATTCTGAAACATACCAGTATAGTCCAAGGAAGGGAGTTTATTTTAACTCTAAAAGCATACACCACCACCCAATTCTAATCTCCCCACCCTCCAGAATACTTACTTTTTATATATTTTAGTGTTTTAGTGTATGCCACTCTAATACCCTTAGGGAGAGAGGGATATAAATGGTTTTAAACAAATAAGTTAATAAATAACTATAAACTGCTATTGAGCATGCCCATTTCTTCTCCTCCTTCCTCTACAAATGGATACCCTTGCATTTCTATATCCTGAAAGGAAACATGTGCTTGTTGCACTGTATTTGGAGTGTGTGTTTTAGATTATTACAAACTTCTATATACATTTTTTTAAAAAATTGGTTACCCAACAGGCACTCAGTTGCCTAAGTTCACAATAAGTTAGGGACCAATTTAAGATAGCCAGACTACAAACAAATTATAAGATCATCCTTTTGTCTTCATTTGTCACAGTTTTCCAAACTCTTTTAAATAACAGTTTTCAGGCCTGGTGTAACTTGAGATATTCAGATTATTTCTGAACCAATCATTGATACTTCAAAGGAATCAGAAGAATCAGTGCAGCTGGCACAACTTCCCCACCACAGTTGTTTTAAATGAATTTAAATGAATCTACTAGCTGGGGCTTTTCACAACCACCACCCCTGCCTTACACACACACACACACACACACACTTACTTTCTGAGCAGAAGCAGCCATATACATATAGGCTAGATAGTGTGGGATAACTTCAATATAGTTATAACAGGAACTCAGCTTCAAAGAAATACCACATGATTTAAATAGCTGGGTTCACAATTACTCCTAGGTTTCTGACCGACACAGCAGCCTTATGCATATTATATTTTTGCACAGGCATTTATGTATTTGCTATTCACAACAATTCACACAACAAGCCGGTTCTAGAGAGAACCGAGTTGGTACCAGCGTGGTTCTTTTTGTCTTTAAGGCTACATTTGCTACATATTTACCTATTTAACTTTTAGTATCTTCTAGGAATAGATGCATTTCTAACAACCACCAGCAAACCTCAATCTCAGTCCAAGGCTTGAGTGCAGATGGGCACCCCTGATGCCATCCGCCAAGAGGGTTGGCAGCCCAGGAAAAGTCCAGTAACTCACTCACACAGACAGACAGACGGACGGAGGTATATAGAAGGAGAATCTAGGCAGTCAGGCCAGGAAGTCCTTAGCAGTTCCTGCTCCAGGCGGCATCCTGTTCCCTGGGAACCGACCAGGTAGCCTCGGTCACCATAGCAACCACACGCGCGCGCGCAGAAACCCTACTTAGCTACCCCCTTCCTCCAACTCTCCACACCTTGGGCTCCCCGTGTCCTTCAAGCTACTGAAGGGAAGAAAGGTATCCGAGAACCTGCGAGGAAAGGACGGTCGCCGCGTCAGCCGCTGCTGCTTTTTCTGCTCCCGTCGCAACCGGTGCACCGTAAGAGTAGGCAGCGGGCGCCTCCGTCATCGGTACTGGGCATGCTCGGAAGAACGGCGCATGCTCTGTAGCAGCGGCCGAAGCATTTGCCCTTATCCCCTCTCGAGCTACTTCCGCGTTGTTGTTTTTTTCAATACGGCAACCTGTCCCGAAATGTTGGCGGGCGAGCAGGCGGGAAAGGCGGGGCTGTTCTGCCGCAAAAACGACACCGTAGTATTCGTCCGTGCTAACTGTGCTAGGTGGGAAGTCATTTATTAGCGCTCAAGTTTAAATAGGCCTAATGGACCTAAATAGGACCTAATGGTCAGGGGTCCCTTTACCTTTAAATAGGCACCACATTGCCGCTGGTTCTGCTGAAGTGTTCTCTGGCAGCATCGTTACTCTGCCCTGCATCGTGTTACAAAGTCAGCTCTGTGCCCACGCCCTACATCAGTTCACTAGGGGTTTCCACAGCGATGCCTTGACCGGCGCAACAGACTTTAGCCCCATCTTAATTGCACTGGTTTGTTTTTCTTCCTTGCTCACTATAACTGCAACACCTTTATATGTAACATCACGACTACTTTTTCTACCTGTATGTCGTCTCTAAGATTTATATGTTACATTATTGCTTCATTTTTATATATAATGTCAGCAACCCTGTCACTCAGCCTAAATAATAGAATTGCAGAGATGGAAGGGACCCCCAAAAATGATCTAATTCACACCCTAAATCTTTGAAACCATGCTGATCTACAGATATATTATATAATATTATAATATTATAGCAGCAGCTGCAGATCTGGCAAGGGTTCTAGATCATTAGTGGGCTTGCTAAAAGGAAAAGGGTAGGTACTTCCAGATGGGCATTTATTGCAGAACCTGTGCTTCTAGACAGGGTTTTGGTTCTAGATTATGCTGGAGTAGGAAGGGCTTCGGTTTAATCCGGCAGGACTCAAGTTTACATTCTTATAAGCAGACAATGAATAGGATTACATTGTAAATTCCACTGAACTCAGTAGGACTTCTTAGTAAAATTGTGCTGTACAAGATTTTCCTGCCCTATTTTGACCAGCTTTTAGTCTAAGTGATGCAGAAAATTAATCAAGCTCACTTTGTTTTGACTTTTCTCCCCCAAACAACTCCTTTTAGCAATGGTCGTTTCCGGGCCCCTTGCTTTGTATTTCTATTTGCTTTTCTTCCACAGATTCCAAAACATATAAAAGCTGAGGCATTTATAAAGAGGTTCCATTATGACCTTACTGACATTTATTTCATACATGTAAAAACCTAAGGCAAGTGTGCCTGTCATGCTCATCAGAAGATCCCAAAAAGCCCTTTGGAGTCCATCAGTGTCCATAAGCATCTGAGTGTGAATTACATTAATAGACCTCCCATGCATTCAGAGGGGAAATGCAAGTCTAGATTTCAACCGGAAGTGGTTCAATCATAATAATGCAAAATCCCCCATTTTCAGATTACTATCCTCCTGTGTGGCCAAGAAACAACTATCAGGTGTATCTTGCTTTATGTGTTGGGCTAAAGCCATGTTGGAATAGCTCAGGATTGTAATGGCGCCCATAAAGACCAGAGCCATCAAGGACCTGGTGACCTTAGCATGAAAACTAGGTTCCCCCCAGCCCAGAACAACCATCCTGGGAATCTTCAACACCATATCCAATACCACCTCTGTCAGGTGATTCACCAGCAGAATTTCTAATCTGTCCTGGTCACTCAACACAAGATACATATACTCCATACTGCACTCAAACAGACAAGAAGCCTGGAGACAGTGAGACTACAGAAACCATTGCTGCCACCAGTTCCTGACTCTATTCTGATACTGAACTGAGTACTTAAGTAGGATGGCATAGCTAGGAGAAACTATACCCTCAGCTCGTCAAGCCACCTTTCAGTAATACAAGCTAGGTCAGCCTTTTTATCCACCATGGAATCATGGGTGAATGAGATTTTGTTAGGAACTGACTTTGCATTTAATAGCAGCACCAGCAGACTGCAATGCAAAGATGTAAGACAATCACAAACCATAAGGTTGAGAAAGAAACTGAACAAGTGAATAAGCATAAGGCTCACTTGGCGCCATCATTCATAGAATCATAGAGTTGGAAGAGACCACAAGAGCCATCGAGTCCAACCCCCTGCCAAGCAGGAAACACCATCAGAGCACTCCTGACATTACATATCTTTAGGTGCCAGAGCTGTTCAGCAGCAGAAATGACTCCCTCAGAAGGTGGTGCTCTTCTTCATTGGAGGTTTTAAAGCAGAGGCTGGATGGCCATCTGTCATGGATGCTTTAGTTAAAATTCCTGCATTGAAGGGAATCAGACTAAATGACCATCTGAGTCCCAAGTCTTCAGTTCTATGATTTTATGAAAAACTCCTCTATAACCAGGTGTTTGGCCTTTAACTACTGGTATTTGTGGCCTTTTAGAATTGGTTGGCGTGCTTTTAATGTATTTCACACACACCCCTCCAGTTTTACTGTATTTGTGGAGGGTTTTGCTTCCCTGTTTGCTTGCTTGGTTGGGTATAAGTCACTTAGGGCTGCCCTGGACAAGATAAAACACAGTGGGAAGGAGCATAGAGAGAGACAGAGGAAAACTAGAAAGTAACACTTCTTAACAAAAAACTTACAAGTCTCAGTATAAGGCAACCCCTTATACAGAAAGTGATGAAACTACAACTACTTAACTGGGAAAACATCACATCACAGGTCCTAGTCCCCTTATGCTTGACTATCCGGCCTTTTTCATCCTACCAACCTAAACATAAGAACATAAGAAGAGCCTGCTGGATCAGGCAAATTGCATATATAGTCCACCACCTGGTTCTTTCACAGAGATAATTATAAACATAAGGACACAAGAAGAACCTGATGGATCAAGTCAAAGGCCCATATAGTCCAGCATCCTGTTCTCAGTGGCCAACAAGGTACCTGTGGGAAATCCACTTTCTCCATGCCATGCATAATTTTATAAACTTCTATCATGCTACTCCTGCTCACCTTTTCTTTAAAATTAAGACGTTCCAAATGCTGCAACCTTTTATCTTAGGGGAGTTGCTCCAGACCCTTATCATTGTGGCTGAACCTCTTCCAACTCTACAATATCCCTTTTGAGGTAAAATTTCTGCTGCACCCCAAAGGGGGAAATTGGCAAGCCCATCCCTGGAAGTGCTACATAACCTGAAAAGTTAGCTTGATCAACAACTATGGTGGGACAAAAAGAAAGAAGGAAGTATAGTGGCGCAATGGCAATTCAACAATACTGCTTCCAGCACTTAAAAAAGTTCTGTCTTTTTTAGCACCTAAGCCTTCAGTCCTAAACAACCTACTTGGATGTAAAATCCATTAAAAGAAATGAAGAGTTTCTTCCAAGTAAAGGTGGTTTGGATTGGGATTATAACCTGATATATAAGAAAAATCATTTTCATATGTCATTCTGGTTTTATAATACCAGTACTGAAATTAGGAGACGTTTTCCCTGTTGGCTATGTAGTGTCACCAAGTTCACAAAGAGAAATATATTATTTTTCTGTATATTTAAGACTCTTCTCATCTGTATTCCTCCTTTTTTATTTTCCTGTGCAGGCAGACACCACAAAGGAAATCAAACTCCATCTGCAATGAACTAATTTTTCTTGGTGCTCCATTGTTCTCTGGTCCCCCTCTTGGTTTAAGAATCAAAAGGCAAAAATATTTCCAAAAGTCATTTTCTGACACATAATGGACAATTAATTGTTCTCTCTGGCTTTCTCCCCAGAACCTTTCCTTTACCTATATAGCATCCAGTCAAAACCTCTGGATCTAGTTCCATGATGCTGGCAAAATAATGAGCATGAACCTTTTCCCTATGATTATCATAATCTAACATTTCTTTGAGCCACTTTTGTATAAAAGTCACTAAGCTTTCTTGGCTCCTTCTCTAACTCTTTTCATATGCACATTATTTTTATTCTCCCCATTCTTTAGGTTGTCAAGTTCAAGAGTTAATTTTTATTCCACTGCTTTGTTTCCCTTTGTAATTTTTATTTGCCATGTCTTAATGGTTGAAATTCCTTGCACCTCATTCTTTTAATTTGTAAAAAAGGTTCCTTCTTCAAATACACATACTTTCTTCATCCATCTACTATATCTGGAACAGACTACACTAGGATGAGTCATCAAACCAAGTAACATACATTAGGATCTGGGACTTATTTGTAATTGTATGGAATGCTGCAAAGGAAAAAGTATTTCTAGAAAATGTAATTTCTCCTTAAACTCACCCTGAACAATGGCTTCAGCACAGTTACAAACTAGTGTGTCATCATGCTGATAGAGGCGTGAGTCAAAAAAGAGACTAAAATCTGTGGTGGGTGTTCCTATATCATTCATTGACAGAGACATCTGAAAAATAGTGGGAAAGATTTGGAATCACAAATTTCATTTATAAATAAATAATCCCTGGATGGCTTACAAACAAGGCAATATTAAAAATTACAACACATATTAAAATCAACAATAAGCAGTAAAAGACAGCAAAATATGTTAAATAGAAAACCTTGCAACAGTGACAGTATAAACAGTTTGCAGCACAGACTCAAAACACAATGAAAAAATATGGGTGAATGAAAGGTTATTCACTTACAAAAAAACACTCCACAATAGAGAATAGGGCAACCTATTCCATATCTGGGGTTCCTGTACCAAAGGCAATGAGGGAGGAAATTTAGGGTCTGGACAGTGTGTAGTATGTAATTTGCATTTAACCATGATTTACTATTCCTATGTTAAAGACAGTTTATCTTGTCCACTATACAAAATCAGGAGCATAGTGTGAGATAGGGGAGTATATGATCATTGCCCCAATCCCACCAAATCTAGTAAGAAAAACTCATGCCTAGAAGTAGTGTCCCAGCTAATGTAGATACAGATGTGCATCTGGATAAACTTACCCTCTGCATCACAATGTTCATGCAGGCCTCATTGAATTGGCTGGATGCATATTTTGTCATCCATGAAAATACTCTCCATGTGGAATAACCTGTGGTTACAGACAACATTGTCTACAGTTAGATCTGTGTAAGGTTCATGCCATTAAAAACTGTACTCTATTTAAGGCTGATTGTTTTCAAAATCAGAATAGATTTTGCAAAATTCTGTAGTTTACCCAATGACACAAAATATCAGTTTGCTCTGAAAATCTCCTTGAGTGAAATAAGGGTCTAGACTAGTGGTTCCCAATTAGCTAAGTACTGCGGACCCCGTTTTTCAAAAGCCAAGTCATGGACCCCCTACTTTTGAAAATTTTGATATCTCTGATATTCACATTTTTATGTGAATGGTGTCATGGAGCCCCTGGGTCTGTGACCCACCAAATGGGAACCACTGGTCTAGATAATAATTATTAGTACAGCTGGCAACCATTTTGTGTGTGTTCAACTGATATGCGACCGCCGATGGGTGCGTCCTTTTGGACCCATAGGAGGGCAGAACAGGGGCATAATGGGGTGTGACGGGGGGGGGCTTATGCGTGTTCTGCTGATGCCCACAGAGAACAAAAATCCCGCACCTACATAAGCAGCTTTATGATGTTGCAAAAGCTATCTGAGCTAACTCTGGCTTCATCCAAAGAACAAAACCTTCAGCTTCACTACCTAGGTCAAAAGGAGAAAACTTCCCCAGATTAAGGTCTGAAATTATAACGTAAGAACATGAGTTATATTGTCAGACCATATCTAGCTCAGTATTGACTGGCGGAAGCTCCCTTGAGTTTCAGACAGCAGTCTTTCTAACCCTACCTGCAGATGCCAGGGAATGAACCTGGAAGCTTTTGCATGCAGTCCATGTGGTCTGCCACTAAGTGACACCTACATATAGGTAAATGTAAAATGATGTTCACGGGGGCAAACATCTTCAGATATACACTGATGAGGTCTGAGCCAAAGGCATGTGGTTGGTTGCTGAAACAGGATACTGGATTAGATAGGCCTTTGCACCTTTTTTATTCCCCTTAGATGTTTCACTTAACATCTAAGAACTCAAAAGTTTGCTCACAATTTTGTGTCATTTTGATTGAACTTAAAAAAGGTATTGCCCTGTTATAAATGTTGTATCTAGAAAGGTGACTCCCTATAATATACAATCTGAGCCAACCAAGAAGTCCCAAAAGACAACAGAGTTCTGAACCCTGCCAATGGAAATAAACAACCCCCACTTTTAATCTTATAGTTTACTATGAAAAACCAACAGTTTCTGTCACTTTGAAAAGTATTTTCAATAAACAATTGTTGAGATTGATTACATGCCTCAAATTTGCTTTGACTATTAATCAATCTCAGCTGCTGTTTATTACTTTATGAATTACAAGCGTTAAAGATTATCCCATTAAAAAGTGCTCCTGAAAACTTTGAATAATACTTTACAATCAGCATTCATTTTGAATGGCTTTCTTGCCTTGCACTATACAAAGCTTTCCCTGACAGAAGTGCCTTCAGTGTAGGACATATGTGAGAGTGTAATATTTTTGTATTTATTACTTTTAAAATTTATATCCTGCCTTTTAGATCATTTCTCACAAAGTGGCAAACAAGAATGTAAAGTTAAACAAGCAAATAACAATAATATATGAAACATTCAAATCACACACACAAAAATACTAATGGATAAAATAATAAAAACCAACAATTAGTAAAAGATGCAGCCAATGCAAAGTTACTGAGATAGAGCCAATCCCAACAGCAGAAAATAATCCCTCCAAATTAGTTGTCCTTCAAGAAAAAGTCTACCAAAAAAAGGGGGGGGGGGACAAGTCTCCTAATGTTTCTGGAAAGTCTGCAGTATTGCAGTCTGAAAGAACCCAATTAACAATGAGTTCCATAGCTGGGGGGCTACCACGGAAAATGCCCTGTGACTTGTACCCTATGGTGGTAGGCAAATCAGAAGAGTCTCCATTGTTAACCTCAGACTGCTGGAATATTGATTCTGTTCTTTAAATAGCTTTGACCCAAAACATGTAAAGCTTCAAAAAACATAACCAGCACTTTTATTAAAGCATGGAAATGCTACAATTTAATCAGTATAGCTGGTACAGTAATGGTGCCACATGCTGTGACCATTTAGGTCCCAACAGAACTCAGGCAGCTGAAATTGGATCTGCTGAATTTTCTTAACCATTTTAAAATGTGGCCCCATGTGCAGTTCATTGCAGTGGTCCAATCTGTATAACTGAGGAAGGGTTTGGCCTCTCCAGATACAGTTGCACCTCGCATACCAGCCTAAATTGGTAAAACTGCCACCAACTGAGCTTCTCCAGTTAGCACTGGATCCAGGAAAACACGTTTGTGCAATTGGTCCTTCAGAGGGAGTATAATCCTACCTAGCAACAACTATAGATATTGATAGATATTATATTATTTATATGATGTTAGCTGCTCTGAACCCGGCTCCGGCCGGGGAGGGCGGGGTACAAATAAAAATTTATGATGATGATGGTGAAACAATCTGCTACACTACTGCTCTTTTACCTGGCTGCAAGCTCAGTTTTCGGACTCTGATCTATTCCAGAACTACCTCCAAACACTGGTTTTGGATTTTATTAGCCTCCCCTCTCTGGAATCAGAAGATGGAAACAAGAAGTAGAGTCGAGTATCATCCCGATACTGGTGATGCTGCAACCCAAATATCTGGACAACTTGCCCCAGCAGTTTCATAGATTAATATTGCACATTGCACATGTGTATATAAGTGCTAGGAAACCACAGATGGCCATGGTTCCCTAATGCATGCACACTATATGGAAACAGAAATGTTGTTGTCTTAATATTTCCTATATTATTTCCTACACAGAAGGTTCTTCTGTGTAAAAAAATTATAACAAATGAAGCAGCTTTTAGGACTAGTGAAATGTTCAGTTGTTCCCCAAACTATCTCTGCTCCCTACCTTGTACCCTTTTCGGACCTTTTTGTGTACAAGAACCTCATACAATTATGGAGCAGGAAGCTTTCTCTTTCCCCCATACCTCATTATATGGCACCCTCTGGTTCACCTAGTAGAGGTGCTAAATCATTGGATTTTGGATATGGGGATGAGCACCGCACCCAACAGTCAAATTTGACTGGACTTAACCATTCAGGGGTCCTTTACAATTGCTTATAACCCATCTTTCTACTGGAAAATATCCCAAGTGGCTGGCAAAAATGAACTATCCAATTAAAATGGTGCATGTGAACATACAATGGCCGCCAGGTCAATCATAAAATTTAAAATTCAAGTATATCAGATAAGATTTCATTGTTAAAAACACAATATAAAACTGGCAAGGATACCACCCAGTTAAGAAAAGTCTTTGGTAATATCATCATATAATAAAATAAAGATGACAAAAATGATGTAAGGATTATTTGTGGTTGTGTTTTATTTTTGTTTTATTTTATCTTTATTTTTAAGGCAATGACTCCCATCACATAATCTTTTGATTATCATCACTCTATATTTAGAGTGAGACCATATGGTTACTAGCTGATGAATCCAGTCGTCATCGACTCATTTTGTAGATCTTCGTGTATTTTCCTAATGACAGGGGTGGGGTGGGGGATGCATTTACTGACAGAGAAGACAGGCTGAGAATAACTATTTTTAGCAACCACTTCAAGTGCAGTAGACAAATCAAGTAGGTAACCTGCCATGGCAAATTTTACAGTGAGACAAGAGCAGTTACTGGAGTCAGAGAATGAGGACAGGACAGTGGGAAGATTTATTTGCCTTTTCTGAAGTTATCACTTGCTGCAAGGCAAAGATGTTGAAGTATAAAGTTTGCTCTCAGGCAATTTCTTAGTGCTTGCTTATGGAAATAATAAAAAAAAATACAACCAGAATAGTCAGTCCTGCTAGATGCCATGCAATATAAACAGATATCTGTTGTTAAACAGCCTGGTCAAAAATTAATAAAGAGTGGGCCATTTAAAAAAGAAGTTGCATGGTGAAAGGCAGGTTACATGTCATTTGGAAAAACCAACATAGTCCCATGGCATTATTATCTTCAATGATTTGCCGAAATTCTTAACAATATGTTGCTTAGTTTGGCTGTTTGCAAATAGTACATATTACATTTTTTTTAAATAACCAGGGCAAATATATGGAATATTGATGCCCTATGCTGCTCCCGTTAAAAGCTCCCTCACAGTGTTAATTGTTCCTACTGCACTCTAATATCTATTTTTCAAATAATAACTAATTTTAAAATATAATAAGCACCAATTGGTCTCAGTAGTCCTAGATGAATGGCTTGCCATCTCTAATCTCACATTCTTTCCCCACTGCCCCAAGACCACCAAACTCCACTTTGGCAGGTGGTAAGGAGCATGATTTATACGGGGAGGGAGGTGGGTGGGCTTCGGCACAAACCCACTGGGGAGGCATCAAAATTCACTAATGGAAGGAATGTTGGTGAGTAGCAAGGCATCCACAGAGGCTGCAGGTTTCCTTATGATTGTGTGCGGCCTGTAGGTTGCCACATGCGTGTTAGTCCATGGCAACCTTTGGTAACATACCGGGTAACTTACCACCAGTTCAAGCTGGAATTCTGCAATTTGGAATTCAAACTAGAATCCTGACCTTCCAGAACCAGAAAAATATAATACTGTGGGATACAAAAGCTTAAAGTACTTTCACATTAAAAGTATCACAGACCAAACCAAATCTTCTTGATTGCTGCAACCAGCATAGTCACTAAATTGCTGGAAATGCCATTTTTTAAAAGGCAGTAATAGAAGTGGCAAAATATTAAAGTCTGTGCATTATGGAAGAAGCAGGCTCTTCAAATGTCTCTGTGGTGTGTATGGAGATGTGAACTGCTTTGATGGAGAGATAATGTAAATGGAAGCAGCATATGTTTCAGTTAAACTGAAGGACTGGTGCCAGGGAAGGGTAAAGTATTTATCTAAACTAAATGTCAAAGTAGTTATTTTTAAATGCAATTTAATTTGATTTTTATTTTTTTACTGAAGCCAAAAGGGCACCTCAACTATTTTTACTCTTACCTATTATGCCGTTCCATGAATAAATCATCTCTGTAGGGTGCTAGAAGAAGATGCTTTTAGTTCAAAATGAAGCACAAAGGTTATTATTTTGAGCTCTTTGTCTTGAAAATGGTTGGAGAAAGAAAGAAAAGCATTTCTCCAATCACAGGATTGTCAGGTAGAAGAAATGTTTGTTCATGTGGCTTTAGTGGCATTTTGGGTATTTTAAGTCTCCTTTAAGTCTCCCACTAGCAAGAGCTGTGTCTCCCCAGACGTCTGATGGCTTAAGGGACATTTCTTTTTGCAATTAACACAGAAGGCCCATGTACACTCAAAAATGTCTACTAGGGAATCCATTCCTGATCTTTTTGCAGGAATCATTCTTGCCTTCTGAGAGGACTCGTGCAGTGTACAGTACGGTGGCCTGCAGGAGGCAGAGTTTTGGACTAGGGAGACCTAGGTTGAAATCCTCACTCAGCTATAAAGTTCACTGAGTGACCCTGGGCCACTCACAGTCTTGCAGACTAACTGCACTCACCGGGTTATGTTAAGGATTCAGTGAGGGAGAGAACTTGCCCTGAACTTGTTGGAGCAAGGATAAAATTAAGGTGTAATATTCAACAGATATCAATCTCACTGGCTGGCTGGCTGGCTGTGGCAAGCTACAATCTCCCATTCTTAACCTACCTCACAAAAACATAAAAAGTCTAGCCTATGAGAAGATACCTATGGGACGCCTGTAAGCAGGACCTGAGCACAACATCATTCTGCTGGAACTTGCAGTTCCCAGAAACTGGCATTCAGACACTGGAGGTAGAACTTAACCATCATGGGCTGTAACCACTGATAGCAGCCTTTTCCTTCATGTATCTGTCTATAACCCTTTTTAAAAGGCATCTTCTGAGAGCAAATTCCAAACTTTAACTATGTGCTTTGTGTGAAATGTTGTGGGGATAAAGGGGAGGTTTAAAAAGACAATACACATATTTCAGGCTCTTTGGATGATTTAAATACATATGCAATTAATACATAAAAATAGTGAAAAATTAAGTGACTCATGTACATGCCACTAGCATATATAATGAAGATTTGCAATGTTCTTCCAACAGTAAGCAATGCTGTGTCCAGAGTAAGATAATCAGTTATGTAACTGCTGGTTATACCTTATTCCAAGCATTAAAATATGGGATCTGCTTCGCATTTGGCATATAATTTGGTTCATGTCTGATCATACTTTACATAAAAACTGTGGTATTTATGATATCTCTTCTATGCCAGCTAAATAATGCTGTCTACCAAATGCACACAAAACTGTATTGCAGAAAAACAAAAGTTAGCAAATTGAAGAAACAGCCATCAGGCTTAATGGGTTTTCTGCATGATTTTAAGTGCTGAAGAAATTGCCTATTTCTGCCATATAACTGTCATTTATTTATAAAGACTGAGACCCAAATCTCATTCCAAAATGTTCAATTCCTGCATTTCTTATGACTTAAATGCAGTCTATTGTACCATAAATCCGCAATGGCGAACAAAGGCTACTTTGTTGCTGTTGTTGTCTAGAGAGTATACTTTTAAAACACCAGTGTAGCCACACAATGACCGCTCCCCGCATAAAACGGGGGGCGACCTTTGCGTGGACGCGCACAGCCCCTGGATCTGGAGCGGCTCCATTCAGCATAGGCTTGGCTTTGCCTTCCCTCAGGTGGGATACCTGGAGGTCTCCGCCTACCCCAGTCAGTTGTCCAATCCCACCTGGGGGAAGCGTTGCCAAGGAGATCAGGCCAGGTGGGGGAGGGATTACCTGCCCACACAATAGAGGGAGGATCTTACCTGGGAATTCAGAGTATAATATAATGAATATTATAGAAAACTCCATGCAGAACATTACAAGACTATGACATATACCAAATATGGCAAAGGTAATACAAGGACCCTTCTTTAATATACTGCCATATTGGCACACTGCAGCTGCAAAAACACTGATTAAAAGGCAAGTCTCATGAATATAACAAAAAGTTATAAGACAGAATCAGATATAGCAGTCATAAAAACGCAAAAAGAGTGTTTTTGGCATGATGGACCCAAACTTACAAATAACATTTAAAAATTACTATATTGTGTGGTTTCTACAAATTTGCAGGCAGTGCCGGCTATTTGATGCTACTAATAAATGAATTGAGCCTCCATGTTTAGTGGCAGTATAGCTCAGATATCAATAGTTATTTATACATTTGCATATAATGTTTATTCAATTTTGCAAATCGGCACCATTTTTTCTGCTTTTTGTTGGTGCTGCATTCTGCTTGAGCGGGGCAATTCTTGACTTGAATGTCCACTAAGTCTTCCATGACAGTAATGGAGGTCAAGCTTGTTTATCCGCTCTTAGAGATCTTCTACTTGAAGATAGCTGCAATAAGCTTTCAGAGGGTTCTCCTTGAACAGATCTTTAAATCCTCTGCCCCTCATGGGCGTAGCCAGGATTTTTGTTAGGAGGGGCAAGACCTTGGGGGGGGGGCAGAACTGATGTGATTTATCAGTTAGTTAAGTATTTCTATTGTTTTACTTGATCTAGGGGGGCAGCTGCCACCCCACCACTTGGCTACACCCATGGTGTCCCTGCAAAACAGAAGCCCATGTTGTAGTATTGTTCTCTGGGATTCCCAGATACAGTGGATATGCAAATCTTGTCCTTTCTGCCAATAAGTTGCTGTAAAAATCTTGTCTGGGTGGAAATTCAAATACTGATAGCTTAACAGCACAAGGACCAGGATTACCATTACTATGCTTGCTGTATTACTGGGTGGGATAAACTGTACAGGGTCAGGGGAGGAAGAATGCTTGCATGAATCTCTCTGACCACTTGCATGAATGTAGGAAGAGAAGGAATATAGCAAATGGGTCAAAGGGATACGGTACTCCAAATGATTCTCCATAAAACCTCTGTGCCTACTACTCCATGCAGTAATGTTCTTGGACAGTCCTTTAAAATAATAACCCTACTCCAAAAATACAGCCCTCTAACAATGGCACTACACTGCATTTTAAAAGAGAAAGGTGTTTTTCTCCCTAAGCGAGTTGTAGATCATGGATTATATATATATAAAATCATATATATATATATATATATATATATATATATATGAATGATCATATACAGCAACAACAGAGTATTTGAGAGGATGCGTCCTGAATATTAATTCAAGTGTCTGAATTTTAAAGATTTATGTCAAGAGACAAAAACAGTGTCTCTAAATTACCTCAGCATTAGGGATAGAGGGGCCATATGTGTTTGTGCAGATTTCTTTGCAGAAGAGGGTTTTAACATATTGGTTCAATGTGCAGGTGTGGTGGGTCACTTATATTTGTCTCCAGTTGGATTTAGCTCATGCACTGTACATAATTCAGCTTGACAAGATTTTCCTTTCAGTTTGCCTTATTACTAACCTCTTTTCTTCTCTCTCTCCCCCCCCCTTTTTCTTCTTCTTCTTCTTCTTCTTCTTCTTCTTCTTTTTTTTTTTTTTTTACAACAGCCCCCTCGCTTACATCACCGTGTAGTAGGATTTAAATAGCTATACATGCCATGTTTCTCCTGGAAACAAAACACACGATTGGCCAGTCCGGCAGCCAGCCTCTGCCTACCAACAGGGATAAGCCCGACCTCGCCAGCCAATAGCGGCAGGGCTCGTGCCGCGGCGAGAAGCCAATGAAACGTCTGTCACTAAGGGAGGGAAATACATAGAGGCATGAAAGGTCTGTCATGTGTGTTATAATATTCTCATGCCATGTCAGTGATTTTATTTTCGCTCTGATCTTAATGTACTTTAAATCGTAGATTAAAGAGATAAGTGGTTGATCCTTTGCTCGGGGTTCTAATTCGGTATCCAGAGAACGGAGCTCACTAGGAATGCGATGTGTAGTACTATCAGGTTGTAAAGGGGAGGGGGAAGGTGGAGGAGATTTGCAGGAGTGTGCAGTAATGTAAGTACAGTTTTCTCCCTTGCTTTCTGGTGTGTGTGTCCCCCCCCCCACCCCCTTTTAAGGATCCTCGGGGCAGTGAAATGTAGCATAAATCTCATGCCGAATGTAGCTCCTCTTGTGCTGTCTCTTCCCTACCCTCCTTATTCCATTTTAATTTTCTTGGAAGGGCTTGGAAAAGCAAAATAAAACCATCTTAAGATGGCTTGTGCGTTCAGCAGACGGCTGAGATTTAATAGTATCCCAAAATGAATGTTATGCAAAGAAGCAGCAGCAGCAAAAAAAAAAAAGAAAGAAAGAAAGAAAAGAAAAGAAAGAAAGGTAAATACATTGTTTACATGGATACTTGTGCCTGTGTGTGTTTCTTTGTGTGTTGGGAAAATAAAGTGGAGCCGGGGATTGAGAGCAAGGAGGGAAAGAGGGGTTAGATATACTGTTAATGTCCTATCAAATCTTTGGGGTTTTTTTTACAAAATAAGGAAAGGGAAAAGGGTACTGGCTTGTTCAGAGATGCTGAAAGACTTGCAGGCTGCTGCTATTGCTGCTTGCAAATCCCTGACAGGGTTTTTATACATAAGAGAAGCTTCAGCAAAAGCCAGTGTGGAGCAGTTTTTTTTAAATCCAGAATAGTACGCTGTGCTTTCTGGGTTACAGTTTGGCACAGCCAAAATGAATGTACCTGTCCATTGAGCCAAAGCAGATAAATAAGCCTCTTTTACAAAATTTTCATCCAAACCTAACATAGGTGGACTATTTTAGAGAAAGCAGAAAAGAAAAAACTGGGAGGATGATTTAGAGCTTATAAATGAAAAGTGCATGTATATAGCACTGCAAGCAAACTAGTTGAGTATGTAACCGGCAGAGAGAAGCTTATGTTTACTTCTGTTTTATTGTCTTTTATTGGCTTCCTTTCATCAATTCTGGGCCTCTCCTCAAAACAAGACAGAATAAATGTTTCCCAAACAGAATGTTAAATATATTTAAAACCTGAACAGTGTAATATGACTAGATAACCACTAACAGCTGGCTGTTTGGTTGCCACACACAACTTTCAGAATTAAGTGAACATGGTAAAGCTGTGGTACTCATGTGGGGCTTTGAGACTGTTGCATTATGTGATAATAGTTGACTGACTGAGTGATGTGGAAGAGGTATGCTTTTCTAGACTGAGAGACAAACCCCTTAAAAAGCAGGGGCAGAGCAACAGCAGTTAGGCAATCTAGCTTGCTTCATTTGATGACCAAGACATGTTTCCAGATGTGAAAGAAAGTGGCATTTGCCAGCAAAGGATAATATTACTGCTTAAAAACATTTCTGTTTAATTATCATTTTCCACTTAAATTTTATTTTTCTTGAAGTGTTTTTCTAAATTGAACGTTGAATCCAAGATACCCCTTAATATGTTTTTCCCCTAGGATGTTTTAACAAGGAAACAGGTAGTTGGAATCCTTCCTAGTTTCAACTCGGGATAATGACTCTCAGATTACAAATCTGCTTGGTAATGAAGCGGAACAAAACCAATGTGGAACATCAGAAACCCAGAATCTCATAGAACAGCCAGACCGTTCAGAGGTCCTGTTAGAAATAAGATATTTTTCATTATTCTTCCTCCTCCTCCTCCTCCTCCTCGTACTGTGAATGGCAATGGTGGCCCTCTAATCTTTTGATTCCACAGAGGGCTGAATCAAGGTCATAGGGTTATACTTACAGCAGCTCACCATAAACCCAGCTCTGGATAATGCTCTCACTTCCTCGTTAATAAATTCTCTAAATAAAACAAACATTAAAACAAATCAGCTGATGGCAGTAATGATGTTTCTAGGATTTATGGGTCAGCATAAGTACTAGAAACATTAACACAAAACTTATGGTCCAGTGCAGAAACTTGTACGTTTTAGATTTAGGGCTTCATATGGAAATATAAAAAGACAGTCACACTACACTCCTAACCACATTTCTGAAGGGACAAGTTCCAACTTGGGAGTGAGCTGACAGTCTCACATTTTTCTAATCGATGTTGCTTTTTCATACTGAAAGCATTGCAGCCACGGGCAACGTTTACTACCTTGGACAACTGGTCAGAGTTGTGGCCTCTTGCACTTTGCTGGGTAGTCCACTTCTAGATGATCCACATTGTATCTATCCTTCACCTGTGCTTATTGCACTCTTTTACCAGCGATTTTGGAAAGAGAAGCAGCAGCAGCACAATGAAGCGCGGGGCCGGCCTAATTACTTCCGATACATATTTTATTTGAACAAAGGCACCAGATGGGTAATAATACATTAACATTAAACAACATACAGTATAATATAACTGAAGCCAATGCAGTGGATGGATCATAATAAAAACTAAATCCTACCTAGCCTAACTTCTGCCACCAAAAGCCAGCCTAAATAACATTAAAAAGTCTTTAAATGTTTCCTAGTGCTTTTATCACATTTGGTGAGATATCAGTGTAATAAACCTAACTTAACCTAACCTTGCAAGAAATGACTTTCAAGTTCTAACATTGTAGTAGAGAAGACCTCACAACATGCTATTGATGAGTCTGGGAGATGACAATGTGGAAGAAGTAGTCATGTATTTAGGATGCAATACAGTAAGGGGAGCAGAGATGGGGAATGCATGGGAAGTCTTAAAGACCCAAACAGGAGGTGGGCTAATGCAGTGTGTTTAAGGACATACTTGGGCAGCTATTTGTAAATAAAATTCTTCACTTCTAGTGTCGATTTTTTGCCTGAGACAAATCGATCCATTCTGTCCCATGTCATATAAACCGATCTAAAAAGTACAACTACTTATAATAATTTCTGCCTCAAGCATTTGGGTGCAGATGGTATGTTGGGATTATTATTTTTTTTAATAGTGCCACAAGATCATAAACATATTGGGTCCAGTTACACATATCCCCAATGAACGACAATTCAGCTGCCCAGACCTTGAATGGCGGTCAAAATTAAGACGAGTCAAAGACTCTTTCAAATAAACACATTCTGCATTTTCCCATCCCAACATTCTGTGGAAAAGCTGCGCTGTCTGGCTAGCTGGCCTTCCATTCTAAGAAACTGCCATTTCTCTATATTTAATCATAGGCATAAGTGAACCACAGGCTATTTTTTTCCTGTTTTCCTGGGGAGAAGTTTTTATATTTAATTTTATATTATTTTTGGTAGCATCTTGACTTTTTAATTAAAGATCAGAGGCACTGAAGGGCTGTTTCTTTTTTTTGAATTGTGTACTTTGCAAGATGAAATATAAAGTGCATGTTCACTTCATCATCTTCCTCCACTAGTCAACAAATGCAGATTTAAAAATTCCCATAAAAGCAATGGGATGATTCTCCTCTCTCATGTGCTACAAATAGGCATTAATTATCAACATACACTGAGCCCAAACCACACTTGGTGGCAATCAGTGATGTCACTAGGGCCCTTTCTGCACTGTACATTACTGTGTGCGTGCATGCAATGTTGATTCAGATTACTTACCGCACAACTGTATTCTTTCTGATATTATGCCTTTCAGGGAATGAGATTTTTTGTCGAACTTACTTATAACTTTTTTCTGAGACCATGGCCTCTCCTAGGAAATGAGTTAGTGAAGCTTGAATTTCCATTCTTCTTAGTTGTCCTACTCATTTTTCCATAAAATGTGTAACTACCTTGAATTTTGGCACAAGTAGAGTGTGCATTATAAACATTAAATGAGGCATGATCCCCACATCTGCAAGCAACAGTCAATACTTTCTGTGTTTTCTGTATTGTTACTTATAATTGTGGGGACTGTTGTCTAAATTTGGATATTGGAAGAAAGGATAAGCAAGAAACAGAAATTCAAGGAAATGGAAACGTGGAAACAATTGTGATGCACCATGATATCCAATCAATATGATTCTTGCACAACAAAGGTACATTCTGGTGGCTTTAATTTCTTGGACCTAGTATGCTAACTCAGTACTTCGTTATACTTCTGTCTAAATGCACAGGGTTCCCCAAAGCAAACTGTTTATTTGCTTTACATTTTTAAACCACCTTTCTGCTCTGAAACAGCTAAAGCATTTTTGAAAAGTAAAACACTAAGAGCATAAAAACAAAATAGGAATAAAACAAGGACAAACACCAAAAAATGGATAGAAGTTGTCTTTAGCAATTAAATTGTTGAATTTAAAAGCCTGTCAAAAGTAAACCTCTGTGATATCTGAGAGAGATACAGAGATACAACTAGGAAGTTGATTCCAAAACTGTAGTGCCACCCCTGACAAGGCCCTGTTCTGAACACTTACACTCAGACACCATATCTAGTGTGTGTTCAGCCTGGAGGAGAGGGGAAAGAACGTACAAGTAGAAAATGTGAAAATGACCGACATGGCTATAGTGCCCTTGGAACACCACCACAGCAAATAACAAGCAATATACTGAACACACAGTGTGTGAGCGATTGAAAGAGAAGAGGGAGTAATGCTACCTGAGTGCTCTGCCACCGTTAGCTGTCCACCCTGTGGGGGAAGAGAGACTACACTGACACTGAGTAGACATACTCCTTCCCCTTTGGGGGTTGTTGTGGAACTCTTACGAGAATGGGAACAGCTTTTTCTGCCCCGTTCATCCATCTGTGAGAATGCAAGGTAAAAATGCTCATGAGTGTTGGCTAGTACAGTAGTGGCAACAGTTGGAGTACCTGGTCTTTGACGGCAGAGAGCTTGCATGGCTGCGGGATAAGGGCCTTGCCTGTGTGCGCGCGATCCTGCTCCTAATTGCTGCAAGGTAGGAGCAGTATAGTTCAGATGATACCCATATTCCCATAGGGACTCAGGGGGCATGGGAGTGGGAGCACCCTGTGTGGGTGCTCTATCCTGGCATCCCCGGATATTGGAGTGGAGTAGAGTTTGGTGTTGGATATTTGTGTCTGGAATTCTAGAGAAGCGTTAGAGATGTGCTCCAATTCCCAGATGTGTTGCAAGCTCAGGGTTCAAAGTGTTCTTTCTTCATAGTTTCCTGCTACCAGAATTCCCCCTTATTAGCATAAAATGTGTGTGATGAAAAAAATACTGCACCTGATCTAGGGATGGTGTAAAATTGCACCATTGACCGGGGTGTGCATAGTCTGGGAGAGTCTAGAATGGAGTATAAACATGATCTTCCTCTGTTCCATGTTGAAACCACAACTCCACTTGGTTTTGGCCATTCCACCAGCAGCATATCTGGTGTTCTGCCAGCATATAGAGCTCCCATCAAATCTTTTATCTCCTCGGCCAGTAAATCTTTAGTATGGGACTATGTTCTTAAAGACTGGGCATTATATGGGCATTAGATGGAAAGTGGTACACTTCAAGTGGTAGCCCATATGGATAAATTACATTGTTGTGGCACACAACTGTAACAATGAAAAGCTGCAGGATGGAATAATGCTGCCTCTTCAAATAGATGAGTTTACACCAATGGGAGGCCACAGCAATTCTGCACCAAGACTGATTTTCAGATGGCAAAGCAGGTGACGCAGATCAGATGCATGTTACTGACACTGCAAACCAGTCTTGCTGCGTGTGAAAATATTAGGGCAGATGAGCACTGTAATTTTTTCTCTTTATTTTCAGAAATGCTTCCAGTAATTTTAGCCAGTTTAAAAAACACATCCCCCATTCAGACAGATCCCAATCTTACGTCAGTAAAGGTCTCTACCTCTGGTAGGAATTTTTTAAAAAAGATCATGAACATTTGTCGAAGCAAGTATCAGGCTTCTGTTTCATAGTGTAAAGAGCTGAAACAAAAAAGTACATCATTCATTTTTTTCCTAGTCAAAGACATTTTAATTTAATTATACTGGACCTTAAATGCCGGGCATAAACATAGGCTAAGAGGAAGAAATAGTTGTGATTATGTAACAGCTAATGGCGCCCTATTAGAACAGCGAGTATACCATGATAAGAGAGCTCCTTTCCCCTTTCCCCATCTTACAGAATTCTTACTAATTACTTCCCTTGCAACTCTTCAGTGAAACTTTGTAATCCATACATTTATTGGCTGTAGGAGGACATTTCCTTCTCTGCAATAATAAAATAAAATTTAGTCTTAGCTAGAGATACAGGCATCCCGACATGAGGAATCCCAAGTCCTGATACCAGTAATATAGACGTACATAATATGTATTATAATCAAGTCTGTGATTGCATTCCCTCTTAAATGTCTCTGATCAGTCTCTATATCGATTCATAGACCACCAGTTGTCGTTTTGGTGATGCAACTAACTTCTTTTCTAGCTATTGTTGGATTTTTAGCTAAATTCTCCATACAGTAGTTTTCTTTTGTAACTGAACAAATGAAACATTAGTCCCTCAATGAATTACATAATACATTTGAGATCTGGACTTTACGGAGAAAACATGCTGTTGTCCCGTCTCCGTCCCCCACTCACATGATATAAAAGATCCTCCCAGAACTTATTTATGGTGCAATTCACCCTTGCAACATTTTTCATGGGAGCACACATTTGTGCAATTAATAGTTCCAATGAACATAGAGAGATAAACTGAACATTAAGCTAAGATGTGTTATTTATGGGTTGCTAATTTGGTTACACATTTTACTGTGCTGCACTGCTGGTTAGATGTTTGTCCGATGAATTATGTGATATTTGAAGGCTTTAAAACTCTTGGTCCCGTAATAGGCATTATCATGTCTAGTTGATGACAATCGGATGTTAACATAGAAGTGCAAATGTTACTACAGGATACTTACACTTTATTTATCTTGAGACACCTGAACTCTCTTACATATACTAACACAGAGGTAGACAAACTAAGGCCCGGGGGCCGGATGTGGCCCAATTGCCTTCTCAATCCAACCCGTGGACAGTCTGGGAATCAGCGTGTTTTTACATGAGTAGAATGTGTCCTTTTATTTAAAATGCATCTCTGGGTTATTTGTGAGGCCTGCCTGGTGTTTTTACATGAGTAGAATGTGTGCTTTTATTTAAAATGCATCTCTGGGTTATTTGTGGGGCATAGAAATTCGTGCATTTCCCCAAAAAAATATAGTCCGGCCCACCACATGGTCTGAGGGACGGTGAACAGCTGAAAAAGGTTGCTGACCCCTGTACTAACAGATTTATTACCTGTATAGTAACACTTGTTCTTTATATTTCTTTGTAATATAGTTATATAGTAATATAGTAAAATAGTTGTAAACTATTAGCAGAATTCTATACAACTTAAAAAGTTGCCTTGCAAATTCTATGATCTGGCGTTTTCACATTTCATAAAAAAGGAGGAAATTGCCTCTATTCTTTCATTAAAATATGAAATTGACATAAAAAAAATAAACAGCAGTTCGAAAGATTACTTAATATTTCCTTTTTAAATTCTCCATGCAAGACAATCACTCATTGATATATCATATAACTATGTTCTTGGTCATCGCTTTCCAAATTTTATATAGCACCCTTGCCCTTACCCTTCCCCACCCCCACCCCCCGCTTTTCTGCTTGAATTATCCTTCAGGATGAAGGCTCTAAAGTTGGCTTTCTAATTATATAACATGGGAATGACATAAGGCCAAATTCTACTTGTGCTCTCCACCCACCCTATATGTCTCCCACGTATCCGTTCTCTTTCTACATTAAATAGAAAAGTATTTCATAAAAGCACATTATTGCAGAGCATAATTTTACATTCATTTTTAGGTTCTTTTGTAAGTACTACAGTGGGTTTTTACCCCTTATTTCATCCAGTATTTGAGGGGATGTTTAAAATATCTTGTCCCTTTCCAGAAAATTGTGGACTCTTACTGTATTATGTATTGATTTTGGTTTGGACTATGACAAATGTATTCTATATTTTGTGGAAGTATTGGCAGTTGTTTTACCAAGGGTTTTACCAAGAAGGCCATTTGCTGTATAGATTAGAAAACAAATAAGAATTATAATGCTCAAGGATGTGGGTTTTCATACTTTTGGCCACTTCTCCTCTAAAGTTAACACTGTACTTTACAAAGTAAAATAATCTTTAAAGTAAATCCTGCTATTCAAAGTGTCAAGATGGTGGGCCAGATCCAAACACAAATATATGAATTGGGTGGAATTGTTTCAAAATATGTCTGCTGAACTTGTTGTAATTGGGAAATGTTCAAATTATTATTAAAATGTATTGCAGCAACCACGAATTGAGTGGAGGAAAAAACTAACACAAATGGATACTGCTGTACTCCTTTTTTGGACAGTCGTTTAACACACAACGTCCAAATCCTGCAGCACAGATCATTTACTTACAAGCTTGTACAAGTTATAGCATAAAATAAATTTTAAATAATTTGATATAAATAAGGAAGGATATATACATCACACAAAGACGCCAATTGTTCTAGGTACCATGTTTCGAATAAAGGGTAAACTAGGAAACCCAGAAAGCAGGACATTTTAAAACGGGCCTTTTCAATACACCAATGGCTAAGACTATTTTTTAAAAAAATTAAATAGTCATTCAGCAATCTTAGAACTTTATAAAAGCTGCACTTCTTTTAATTCCCTCTCCCCCCCTCCCCAGTAATTCCGAGTCAGATGCCATGAGCAACATTTACTCTTAAGTAAGAGAGTTGAAAATGTTACCGTTAACTCTTTTTCAATGCATCAAGCTTAATGCATCCTTTTTTAAAAAAGAGCAACACAAAACCAAATACACTATCAAAACATTTATAGCAACTTTTGCTATATGATTTTAATTTTCAGAAATTATCCAGTAGCGTCCATGTTAATACATGTAGCATAGACCAGGTCATTGGCTGCACAGTAAAAATAAAAAGGATTTCTATTTACCTTTTAACTGTTCCAAGATCTATCCAAGTGATTTAGAAAATGTTGACCTGCAAAATATAAGAGTAATAATCTAAAATGTTCTATATCTGGAATTGTAATTTCTATTTCCATTTTCAAGGTGTATGCTGATGAGACTGATTATGTGATACTTGAGTCTTACATAACCAAGACTTGCATTACAAGCATTTCATCCCATCCTCACCCCAAGATTTAATGAAGAACAAAATAAAGGAATGTAGCTGTTTATCTTTAATAAACCTTGTTGCGATACATTGGACACATATCAGATTTAATGGAAATACAATGCATGCCTAAAATTATGGTTATGTAAGTGATAAATAGGCAACAATATAGACAGGTAGGTATGCTATAAAGTAATATTGTATCAATTTTTACAACACTCTTTTAATCAAAATAACAGGTTGTCTACTATCAATGATCTGCCTAGATAATGAAACTAAAACATTGCTTTGCTTCTTAAAATGAACATACCACATTTTTTTTAAACCCTTTTGCTTTTCTACCCATCTTGCAGGTAGAAATAATTTCCTAAAGGGTTTAGGTTTTTTTTAATGGATAGAAGAGCAGAATGCATATAAAACAATACTATGCAACTACATTCATATTAGGATTGTGTCATCCTATTATAACAATTTTAAGTTGAATTTATCATAGTATATATATATAAAGGGCCTGTTACCCAAAAAAGAGCCTATTTGCTAAGCCTAACTTACACCTATAGGTGGCAGTCCGCTTTCACTAAAAAGATGCTGGACTTCTCATTCACAGTGTTCAGAACTTGTGCATGGAAATTATACTGGTGATGTGCATGCATGTACGTGCTTGGAGAGAAGGGGATCAAGGAGGATCTATGCTCATTAAACATACAAGGAGAAACTTGTGTAGCACTGTAACCCATTTACAGTTTCCAGAAACGAGTGAAGATTAAATGTGACTTCAGAAGGGTTGTTGTGAGTCTTGGTTTAATTTAGTCACTGATCAGGACTGAATTAATTAAAAACATTATAGATGGAAATAGCCCAGTAGTTCTGCAAAATAAATTTCCAGCACCAGCAACTAATGCGTCAGTTTAGTTTTTATATCGGAACTCATTACTACTGGGACTTCCATGATCCAAACCTCATTTCTGTTACCTAAACCTTCTATTATCTGGTTATCAGCATTTCTGGCAGTAATGTCCTGAAAGGCCAATACCATACCCAAATTAGGGCTACTGCGCAAGCCCAGCATTTCATCCATCTTGTCTTAATCTTTCACTTGCTGAAGCAGCAAATCAAAAGACCCTGCCCTTTTTTTCGTCCCAGTTCACAGTGGCCAAGATAAGCTGAGATTTCACATAAGGAAGAAAAGGCAGCCCTGTATCATGAGGTTGTTAATGTTTGATGTTTTATTATGTTTTCATATGTATTAGAAGCTGCCCAGAGTGGCTGGGGCAACCCAGCAAGATGGGCAGGGTATAAATAATAATAAAAGTATTATTATTTGTTATTATAGTCCTATAATATTCTGACACCAGTTTGCGGGGAAAGGCTGTGTTTGGATTATTGCCCAAATGGTGACGATTTTGCCCATTCTCATTTAATTATACAACCATTGCAGGAAACGATCTTATACTGAGTTGGCTCAATGCTCCATCTACCTCCGCATTGTCCGCACTGACCAATAGAAGTGCACCAGAGTTTCAGGCAAATGCTCTACCAATGAGCTACAGTTCTTACCCCATAAGCTGCGGCCTGGTTTATGCACTCACCTGACCTGTGCTCCATTTTATGAGCTGGAAGAGGAGTTTTCTCTCTTCCATCATGCATATAATGTAACAAGGGAGGCAGGTACTGCATTCACAGATCTCTACTTTGATGGCATGGTTTTTGCTTTATTAGCCACCTTGTTTTTATAAAGGAAGAGCTATTAAAACCATTATTTAGACACATGAGTCTTCTGCTTCATGTAGGCCGTGAATAGTATAAGAAAGGCCAGAAAGGGTGCCCCTCTGTGCTGCCTCCTTAATTAGAGTGCTAGTCCAATGGGTGTATAAATGGCAACGTTTGGATAAGTGTGCTGGTGCTGGCACTATCATTATTACTGCTGCTATTTAGCATTTGTTTAGTACAGGGGTCTGCAACCTTTAAGACAAAAAGAGCCACTTGGACCCGTTTCCAAAGAAAAAAAAACTGGGAGCCGCAAAACTCGTCATTATAAAAATAACTTTTTTGTCACTTTTTTATTATTTCTTTGTTTGACCCCTCAGAATTACTCCTCCTCATAGAAATAAACATTAAATTAACAAGTTACCTTTTTTTGTGTGTGTGTTCTTCACTCCCCTTCAAAACAGTGACCAGCGTACATGCCCCCTTTCAATGCAGTGACCAGCGTACATGCCCCTTACAATGTAGCGGGTGGGCGGGAAGGTGACATCGGCACGGTGCGTGACTAACGCACACATCGCCCCCATGCGACGTCACAACCAGTACAGTGCCCGCCACAGTGGGAAGTGTCGGGGCGCACAATGCGCCTCCTCCCCTCGCTAGTATCCGCCCCGGAGCCACGGCAAAGGTGTAAAAGAGCCACATGTGGCTCCAGAGCCGCGGGTTGCAGACTCCTGGTTTAGTAGAATCAGTGCACCATTGCACTGTCTGTTAAGAAGACTTTTACAGATAGGACAGAGGGAAACGGAAAGGGCAGGACTTGATAAGCAAAAGTAGGAAGGATAAAATAGTGATGACTGCAGGCAAAAGAATAGCAGCATCTCCAGACTATCTGTATTTCAAGGGAGGGATTGAAGTGAACACGAAATCTAGGTTTGCACAGCTAAAGTAGGTGAAAGAGCTCTGTCGCAACAAATTCACTTTTAAAAAACCTGGTTTTTGCAGTTAAGAAAGTGATGGGGAAATGAAACTACAAAGTGTGGGGTGAATGAATGATTAGCAGGAAGATGCACAAGCAAATTGGGATGTATTCAGGATGAATGCTCATTGTCATAGAACCTCCTTGCAAACAAATAGAACAAATTCTCAATAAAGACCAGACAGAATTTAACCTCCATGTAAGCTTTGTGTAAGCAAATGTGGGTGAATGCTCAATAAACAGGATGTCTGGAGGAGCCCTGAGGACAGATGCTAGTAAAATATCTGTAGAAAAGTTGGGTAGTGTTGACAGATTCGAAGGAGGGAAGAGAGGTGACTTAATAGACAGTGGTGGGAAGATATTTAGGATTAGTGCATTAATTAAAAACTGGAATATAAACTTAAATATTAAATCAATTATTTTTAAAAAAATATTGGTTGTAAATTATTTAGTCTCATTGTTCAACTGACTATGCTTTTACCTTTAAAATGTCAAGGATTCTGTATGATGTAGACTATTTCCGTGTTAATATTCCTAGCACCCTTGAACAACATTAGCTGAACAAATATTGCAGTGATGATACCCTGGAGTAGTTCCCCAAGTCCCATTACAGTTGGATAGAAATAAAACCTGTTTAGGACCAACATTTCCTATATATAAGATACAGTACACCTTGAAAATAAGATTCCACCATTCCCAGAGCCGAAGGTTTCTGTAGCAAAATGGCACACAGTAAAAATGAGGCTTTTGACAATTGCAGTGTGATAAAGTGGAGCAAGATCCATATGTACTCAGTTTTGCTGGAGTTTATTAAGCTTTCACAGGGAATTCCTTTTGCAGTATAGATGCAATTGATAGAGCCACAAAAATTAGATATGGAGGAGAATTCAATACTCTTGAAATAGTATATGTATCCTGTTATGGCCACAGAGGCCTTAGCGAAAAATGTAAATCTTAAAAGTCACTTAAAAGTCTGGATAAATCATTCCACTTCTCACTACTTCTCAATCACTTAATTGAAGGCAGAAAGAAAGCAGAACATTTAGACTGCTGCTCCGAGCCAGACAGTTGCTTCGGTACAACTGAACCATGGATAAACCAGATATAAAAGGCAGACCTTTTACATTAAAAGTAAATAGATTGGAAGGTGGGTGGTTAACTATATTCTTGCTCATCAGCCTGACTTCTAAAACCTCTGAATACAAACAGAATAATTTAAATATTTTAGGATTTTCTTGATTCATAAAGGAGCACTCAATTCTTAGATTAATTTGTACAGTCTATACTATATACAAGTGAGGAGATACCAATTCATAATGTGATGGATGCAATCTAAATGCAATATATGCTGCTTGACACAAGTTTCCATTGCTTCAAAGACATTTTTGTTGGGATTGTTTTATAGAGTGTAAAGGTGCACCATAAAACATCTGATGCTTTCTAAAAACAAGTCCTCTAGCTCTCTTGACTATTTTATTCACCTTTGGTTGCAATTTTAAACACGCAGTGCAACTGTATGCATGTTTACTTGGAAGTACACAACACTATATTCAGTAAGGCTTACTCCTAGGTAATTGTGGATAAGATTTTTCCCAATTCCTACGGAACTCAATGGGATATATGTCAGAGTAAATACAGATATATTTGGGGCATGAGTAATATATATAATAATTAATGAAACATATATTAAAAGATTATGTCCCTGAGCCCAAGGTTACAGTCTAAATAAATCAATACCGGCAAATTCTGAAGTAACAGATTTTGCTGCACTAAATACAGCTAAATACGATGGAGCAAGTACTGTTTGTAAACCACTGTTGAATTTAACAGTGGTAATAAATATTAGTAGCTCTGATATACTGTACAGGAGTAAGCTTATAGAGTCCCGAAATACATGTTTTTATTTCTTTACGGGGTTTTTGTTTTGTTTTGTTTTACATTTTACACCACCTTAGGTTGAATATCTGGAAGATGAATCTTATGTTCTTGAGGAGTTAGACTTCATATTGACGGGATTCAAGAGATGAATTCTGGATATTTGTAACGAAGAGGTGATTAAAAGAGTCATCTTTTGCTATGGTCACTTTTGCCATATGCTTATTTCCCAATTCTTCAGAAATAAATGTTTTGGACAGCTAAAAATTGATTTGCTCTGCAGAATGCAGCAGCAAAATACGAAGCATCTTACTCGGCAACATACTCCCCCTCCGATATGGCTAAAATAGACATCACTGCACTTCATTGTTATACAGTGCTGGTACGATCGCAGTGCAAGAGTATCCTGAGGTATCCGTTGAAAGTTAGTTGATTCCGACTATGATTCACTGCTTTTGAAATGAAAATGTATTTAAAGTGTTCGGTCAAGCAGTTACTTTGTTTTAATAGTTAATGTAAATAAATATATAGATCAGTTAGTACTATGTCTCAAAGCAAATGATGTTTTGCAGTTATTTTATAAATATACTAGCTTCTCCTAAGTATACAATATAATGTCACTGTTTGGGAAATCAAACTTGTGTGACTCATGAGGTGTTCGTAGGCTGTCACCACTGCAAGGGTTACATCTCTGATTGCAACTGGAACAGAAATCCATCTGCTAAAGCTGTGATTAATTTATTGATCAGCTGCCCATGCCAACTAATGGATTCATGCTATTCGCCCTGATTTGAGGATTCCTTTAAAAGTCAGGTATTTTAAGATAGGTACTTATCGCTTTGCATCAGCATCATGATTAGCACCGGAAATGTGGAGCTTTCAAGTGAGTCCCCAGATTTAACTGTGTGTTAATAGGATGGACACAATCCAAATATATTTCAATTACAAGGAAATTCTGATTGCAAGGAAAAACAATGACTAATCTGATGCAAAAATGCCAGGTGCCATCCAAATCTATTAAATGTAAGTGGAGCTTTTCTATAATTTAAAATGCAATGTGGATTACACTCTTTAGTAATGACAAATTACAGGCAAAATAATGGAAGCAGATAAAATATGCTTACAGATAGGCTAAAATAAATTGAATAGTAATATTAGTTTAATTTATTGCTTTTAAGAATGCTCATAGTACAGTTTCAGAAGCGGTGATAGCCATGTATTTTAGCAGCTGAGGATGAAGTTTTGATTGAACAATAATTTATTTTTAAAAATAAAAAATAAATGATCATCCTCTGCAACTCTGGAAGTTTTGGCCAGCAAAAACAGGAAAATAATGCTTAAAAATAACTATTGATCTTATCTTTTTGAAGTGCTTTTAAACATTTTTTCTTACTGAAGTCTGCCCAAGCTGACTCAAACGTCATCAGATAAATATAGAAAAATCGCCTCCTTGCCCGCTAGAAAGTTGAAGCAAGGTCAGGTCTACATACATATCATGTAATTTAAGGTTGCCAGATGTCTCTTACTTAAAGGACTTTCCTTATTCCAGAACAGCACAGCTCCATAAATGCAATGATCATCCCTCCTTACTTTAAAATCTTCCAGCTCCATAGAACTTCACAGAGACTTCAGCTTGGCAGTCTGCTATGCTTTTAAATTTTGATCTGGCAACCTAATTGCAGCAAAACTTCATCCAGCATGTGTGTATATTTCATTATTTCCCTGCCCTCAACTCCTACAGTGACAGTTTAGATAACTCCACACTTACATAAGCCTAGCTTTCCCCCCACTACAGTTTCTGGTTGTTCTTGCTATCAGGGTTGTTGTTTTAAAAAAATAGCATTTACCATGAATTTTTTTATAGCTTTTTTCTGTTTTGTTTACAGTAGTATTTATATTTGCAGCAAAGCATTTGAATCTATTTTGAAGTGTGCTAATCCATACAGTAACAACCTCTAAATATAATGCTGTAATAAACATTGTTGTTCATTGTTGTTGAATTCAGTCCTTCTCTACATACTTGGCTGCAGCTGTCCTTCTGGTATATTAAGGTTACCGTTAATTAAAACACCCACCAAGATAACTAAGTTATAGTGCAGCAAATGGGAATCTACGGACCTTCAGAAGTTGATAGACAGCAGTTCCCATAATCCCTGATTGTTGTCTGTACCCTTCTAGTTTCCCGATTGATTTTCCAGGAGGAATTCTGGAATTAAGAAAGCCATCCCGGCTTGTGATTTCATCTTGAACTGTCCCTATTTCCCCTGCCACTGCTGCTGCTGAGCTTGAAAAAGAGGGTGAGTTGGGGCTTGTCCCGAGCAGAGGTGGTGGTGAGGGAGCTCCCTGCTGCCTCTCCAGGACTGCTGCTACTGGCCTCCTCCCTTGGGCAGCTTGTAGCGGCTGCTGGAGAGCGGATGAGGAGGAGAAGAGGCTGTTGCCACTGAGGCCCAGCCCCACTGACATGCTGGCTACGAGAGTCAGGCAGAGGGCAGGGCCGCCCTTGCCACCAAGGAGTGGTAGAGCAGAGCGCAAGGAGTCTTGATTTTTTAATTAAAGAATGCTTTGTGCATCCACATCTAATCCTCTTTTCTAAAATTTATTTGTTGGTGTGTATTTTTTCTTTTTGTAACCCTACCAAAGAATAAAATAAAAGCGGGATTAAGGAGTTTTCTCAGGACAGTGGAGGGTGTGTGGGCTGTGTCCCATTGGTAATGGCACTCACCCTTCTTCTGATAGGAAATGCTCTGCAGGAAGGGGAACAAAAAAGGGGGGTTGAGGAGGGTCTGTTGGGGAGGAGTAAGAAATGTCCTTATTTTCATCTGAGGAATGTTGGAGGGTTTGCATTGTCCATGCTGACTAGGGCTGTTGGGAGTCAAACACCTGGAGAGCCACAGATTCCTCACTCCTGTCTTGTGGTGTAAGAAGGGCTGGAATGTGGCTGGAAGGATGGGCAAACTTACTTAGCAAAAGCGTAATTGCCCGTGTCTCCAAAGACCTACTTTGGATGCGCCTATGAATTTGGATACATAGAACAGAGCTTGGGAAATTCATTTTAAAAGGGGTTGTGTTATGATATCCAAAAAGGAACAAATTTCAGATGCAGTTCATCCTTTTATAAAACTGACTAGTTCATTTCATGTTGTGATCCAAATGATCGTCGGCAATATTTTTCACCATTCACTATGTTACAAGATGCAATGTTGAAGTATAAAATATACTTTAGAACACTAAGAAAGCATTGAAACATACACACACATACAGAGAGAGAGGGGGGGAAGAATGTGAATTGTTTAAAATCCACGAACAATTAAAAAGTATAAATGTGTGTAAAAAAAAATACATGCAAAAGAATGGACTTGGAGATGAACTAGAAATTATTAGACCCTCCCCCCCAAAAAAAAATAAAGTCCCATTTGGAATGCAGAACTTCTAATTGTTTTAGATCCCACCACATATTATTATCATGGTCCATTATTCTTCAGAGCCTTTCCAGAGACTTAACAATGCCTCCATCATAGCTTGTTTAAAACTGTACATTTTTCTATGAAGTGCAATAGTTATTGGATGGCAGAGTCAAGATAATTGATGGTAATTGGTTTTTTGTAGGGGGACATCCTCAATGAGCTCATTTTGCTTCGGCATCTTGCACTTTAGGATAGTTATATTCAGCTGGCATAATAAAGCAAATGGGGATCCTTCAAGAGATTGAAATTTGCATATTAAATAAAGGTATATTGATTTCTCTCTTGGAAATATACCAGGCCAAGACACAATGTTTCATATTTAATATTTCTTCTGGTACTTAATTTTTTAATAGGTTGGTAACATGTAGAGTGTCTTGGCCTGCTTTACTCATCTTTTTTAGCGATATTTTTTTGAGGGAGGGCTTTTCAAATACCCAGTACTAGGTAATGGGTTACTTTAAATTTGCATATATTTAAATGAATAACAAAATGCTAATATACTATAGCCACCTTGAGGAGTGGTAATCTTACTAGTACTACAACAAATGAAGTTGAAAGAAAACTATTTTTATAATGATGACACTTCAATTATACTATTGTTTTTAACACTGTCAGTGAGTTTTGCGGAAGCTGTAAAGAGTACTCTGCTCAAACCAAACCAAATCATTTCTTTTTTAAAAAATCTGATCTACAAAAATGTAAAGGTACATCCTAAGATAATTGCATTAAATTGCTAATGCAAATCCTATTTAAAATAAAATTTGAGTCAATTAGGTTATATTCATGGATATAAAACCTTTTGATTAAAGAGCTGCTCTTTATTAAACCAGGAAATGCATTTTAAAATATATTAAACTATATATTTTAAATCCAAGTATTTGTAAAAACTGCAGGCAGCAGGCTCATCCCTGTTTTTTTTCACACGGGTATCTATTGTGTGGCACATACATACATACATACATAATCTGCAAATAACTGATATATGATGCTCTATTTTAAAACTCATTTTATTCCCCTTCAATTTTATGCAGATTTGATTGATTACTCAATTTAACCTTATATGGGTGATACGAGTTAAGGTTTCATTAATGGTGTGACAATTATAAAAATTAAGAGCAAGTTCTTAAAGCATTTTTTCAGCAAATAACAAAGCACACCAGGATCATTTTCTCCTTATAATTGTCCCATGAATTGTAGATAGGTGAGGATCCTGCCCTGCCCCGCCCCCAATCGCTGCCCACAGCTCAGGATACCTGATAGCACAAGATTTCGTTTTGTTTTTCATGTCACAGATTAACAAACACTTACCAATCTGTGATTGTAAAAGGAAGCAACTAAAAATAGGAACAAAGTCTACCAAAGAGTGGGGTAAATATATAAAGTTATGACCCAGTGATTGATAAATTATAGCAATTTCAAATCAATATGAAATTCCTATGTTCAGTCGTATTCATTCTGTCATACAGGCATCAGTTTAAATGCATGTGATGGGGGGGGGGATGACAGAGAATTCAGTTACATAATCCATTAACCAAGATGGTTCAGCAGAATCAATGTCACATTAGGTGCTTCATGGCAGCCAGTTGCTGGAAAACAAACAACAGAAGCCACATTTTGCAGAATGTTTTTGCACAGCACTCCACCTTTGCTTCCCCAGGGTCCCTGAAAAAGAGTGCCGCTTTTGGGTCTATGCTGAAGATTGCATGGTGGCTAGAAATAGTACAGAATGCATCAACCTGATTCCTAAATGTATGGCATGCTGGAAGAGTTATTGGGCTTCTTCACAATGGCATCCAGGCTTCATTCATGCTTTGATCTGTTTGAAAATAATTCGTTATGTTGTACAGATATTCTTCATACTCTTCACAGGCGGAGAGAGATCTGTCAGGAAACGGTGGACCAACGTAAAGTAAGGGCATTCCTTACCATAGGTAAAATATTGTTCAGGTGAAACATTGTTTGTGTAGATTCTTTGTTCATTCTTATTATATACATCAATTTTATTCTAGCACTGTGCACGTAGCATGCTTGCTTGCTTGCTTGCTTATTTATTTATTTACGAGACATTGTTTCACACAAAGTATTGGGTGAAACACACAAAGTATTAACTCTGGGGTTTGGGTTGTTTTTAAGTTAGGGCTAGTAGCCTTTTTTAAATAATATTTTTTTCTGTAAGAAAAATAATGGTTATTCAGGTGAGGGGCTTGGCAAGCCACCATGCCTTGTCTGTTCTGTTTCTTGTCAATAATATTAGTTGGTACACATCTCAGTATCTTAATGTATAAGAGTTATTTTTTTTTCTCCACTTCTCTGACAGAAATCAATCAAAATACAGCCCCTTCAAAGATTTCAGCCAAAACAGAAATATCCATAATAAGCAGATTCTATCAAGGCCTGGCTCTTAAGATTTATGGTTAGCAATGTATTATTATTGTTGTTTTATGATTTTCTAGTGTTTAAAACTGCGCTACTTGCTGGTTAAAAAAAAACAGAGGAGAAAACAAGGGAAGTGAGGAATAAGGGATTTTTGTATACAATAATGTATATGAATAAAAATGGAAATTTAAGAAGAAAAACAAAATGTGAACTATTTTATTTCACAAGAGTCCTCCCATCCAATATTTATTTTGGTGAACACTTAGAAGCCAGTGGTGAACTTCGCCATTCCCTGTCATAGATGTAACTATACACAAAACCGAAAAGTTTCCCTCGTCCTGTTAATGCTACAGTGAGCAAAAGCTTAGAAAACAGAGAAGCACAGATTTGGCTCCGGAGAAAGAGGTTGAATTGTTATTTTTATCATAATGTTATTTGATGAGGAAACTCTTTTTTTGTTCTTTGTTTCAAATTAAATAATCTTGACTTTCTAAAGTCCAGTGCTATGCTTTACTACATCAGCCTAGGTGCTCAGAATGAACACAAAGCAGGATGTTAGCAAAGCTAGTTAACATCCCTGACAAAATACAGAGAGATAAATGTTTAGGGTCAGAGTACTAGTCAGAACCACTACCTGACGACTGAATCAACCCTTAAAGATGAAGAAACAGAAGAACTGAAATGTTTCTAAAAGAAACATTGGCAAATTATAAATTTGAAAAATTAATAGGGGGAAAGTTGGCAAATTATGGGAGTGACAATTAATACACTTCTGTTTATTACAAAAGAAATACATAAACAACATAACAAAATTTGGTGGTATTTTAGATGTCCTCATTAAAGGCCGATGACAAAATTCCAGTTGATCATATTTTAGCCTGGAAAATAAAACCTGATCTTGTCCAGAAATATCTAAGGAAACCTATGTAGGATGACGTTTGTAACTGCTATCTTCAAGTCACACAGTCAATGTTTCTTTGTCTCCTCCACCCCCGCCCTTTAAACTGGAAAGAAAGAAGTTGCTGTAATTGTAATATTTCTTGTATCTCACTCCTCTGCAGTTGTACACAGTGCAGTGTACAAAAACAAAAAACAAAACAGCCATTTATATTGAAAGCAGCCATTCAACCCCATATATAATAAAGTAAGCTTTAAAGCCTGAGGTGGCAACATGGTCAGTCAAACAACCATTAAAAGCTTTCAGAAACAAATGGGTTAAATTTTCTTTCTAAGAGGGAGAACCAAACACAGTTGAAATGGAATTAATAACTTAATGAATAACTGTTGCCTAGCTTGCTTTTTTTTTTTTAAGGCAGAGCATTTTAACAGTTAATTTTCCGTAGTCACCATTGTAACCAATTTTGTAGTGGTGACATTGACTCAAGTATTCACTGACATTGACCAAAGGATGACAAATGGGGAAATAAAGATGTTCAGATGCTCTGGGTAGTGTTCAGCTATGTTTTCTCAGAGTACCATATTGACTGCGAGTGCTGGAAGACCTGCTCCCTGCCTTGCATTCTTTTTCCACCTGTCCTAGAAAGGCAGAGCCCTGACTGACTCCAGCTACAAAAGCTGAGCCTGCTGGGTATTGATCAGAAGGAAGTTGGGGTTTTTGGGTGAAGGAGGGGTGTTGTTACTGCTATTATTGATATTTTTTATCTTTATTTTAGATTTATTATGCGGAAATGTATGTGGAAATTGTGTTTTTAATGTGGAAATTGTTTTAATTTGATTGTTTTCTTTTTAACGTTTTATTTATTGTTTATGACTACTTTATGTTTGTAATTATATATTTTTCATGTTGTAAGCTGCCTTGAGCATGGTTTTAACTATGGAAAGGTGGCAAACAAATAAAATTATGTATGTATGTATGTATGTATGTATGTAGACTCATTGAAAATGGACCTAATTTAATTGTTTATTATATTTACTCGGAAAACACAGTAAGATGGGCAACATATTTGTTGTTGTTGTTATTGTTGTTGTTGGGGTCTACTCTGAATACAACTTAAACGCCCCCACCATTTGTAAACATACTTCATGTGGAACCTGTTTTAAATTTCCACTTTCTCATATGCATGTTCAGTTTGACAGTGTTAAAGCTGCCAGAGGATCTAAATAAATAATAAATATAAAATGTCCAGTTATCCATGAAAACTCAGATAGGGATGGTCAGTGGGACTATATAGGAAATGTCGCATTTCTGTGACTTGGAGCGGGTAGCAAATTTACACGGGTTACAGTTGCCACCTTTTCACTACAAATTTGACTGCCCAACAGAAAGCAGCAAAAGGAACGAATCTAGAGGAGGATTGAAAAGTATCCGGCACTAAGGGATATTAGGCCGAAGTGAACAGAAGGATCGCTGAAAGGATATTACTCCCTTTTTAAATCTGGGGCACATGTTAAAAGTTTCCCTCAGGCAGCACGTGCATTGCTTTTATTTCTTCAACACATAACCTGAACTGACAGTAACCTTGGCACCAATACATGGGCAATATTTACAAAAGGATGCACCATTTCTGAACAATGTCACCCTAATGTAGGATAGGCAGGCTTTTCTTGATCATCAGGCATGCATGTCGTCTTGGTCCAGCAATTTTGTTTGCAGACAAATGTAGTCATTGTGGACCCAGAAAAATAAAGAGAGAGAAAATTGCTATTCTGCATTTGAGTTTTTGTTTCCTTTTATCATTCTGCACATGTCCTAAGGCGGTACATAGAAGTTTGCTTTGTATCAGGCTTTTAATTGGTGTGAGCATGTCTGGCTTCTTCACTACAAAGCTTCTGGCAAATGCTGGAGACACACCTCTTCACCCTGGCCTTTCCACCAGATCTAAGAGCCCTATCCCTGTGATTGTAATCTGTTTTTTTTAAATTTAATTCTGAATTTTAAACTGTTGTAACCTGCCCTGGGACCTGCTGGTGAAAGGTGGGGAAGAAGAAGAAGGAGAGGAGGAGGAGGAGGAGGAGGAGGAGGAGGCGAATGCACTAATCCCATCAATGTTACAAAACCACTGGGAGTTAAGAGGCTGGTGCACTCATTTGTGTGTGAGAAAGACAGTTTGCTCTCCCTTGCTCTTCTAATCCCCACCCTTTTGGCCCAAGACAAGGCTAAACAATTTTCTTGGCAGCAGCAGATGAGACAGCAGTAGTTCCTCCAGGCTGGGTAAGTGGATGCACCTGGCACATCGTGGCCTTGAATAGATGAGAATTCTCCCACACTGATGCATGAAACCACCCATTGCATAAGCAACCCCACACTGACAAAGGCTGCCTCTGTCCATAAGATCCTTGGAAACTGGCAAAAGGGGCAAATGGAAGTTTGTGAAAGAACCTTGCCACAGTGATGAATTCAGCATTGGTGAGAACAAGCACAAGAATTTAGCTACATGGCAAGGGGAAATGATGGCTTCGCACCAAAGTGAGAGGTGCTGCCAAATTCAGAAAGGCTTCCATAATTATATTCTGTCACAGCTCTTTAGAGAATTCATCTCTCTCAGTACGGCATCTCATAACTTTTAGTTCAAGCCATGGCTGCTACCAGAATAGATTGTGCCATTTTTGCCGAAATATAACAGGATCTGTTGGCATTTATTAAATGGGAGATGTGCTTTGAACACACGGACAGACCTTTCACAGGTTAGTTTATGGAAAACTGATTTAATGGAGAGAAGATCTCATTTGCAGTATATTATGGACCACAACCATAACTTCCAAGTCTAGACAATTGGCAATTCATTGTAAGTGAGGCAAACTTAATAGTCACTGCAGGTGACAGATTGCATTGTGAAGGCAGTCTGCATTCTCTAAGAGTAAATCTGCTCCACACTGACTCTTAGATGTGGGGAGGGGATATTTTCTGTGATGATGTTCTAGATCTATTAGTTGTGACTTTTCTGCTAAAACACTGAAGTTTTAGGGGGAATGTATTCAACATCTATTCAGAAGCAATTCCATTCTGCTTTTTTATTTGTTTAATTTATATCCCACTTTCTCAAAGGAGTCAAATGTAGCATTCAGCCTTCCCATGTTCTAGAGTTGAATCTTGGCACTCAGTCCAGGGCTGAGGTTCGGTGAAGTCTGGCACAGTGAATCCTTTGGACCTATGTGCTACATAATAATATATTTTCTAATTTCAGTGTTCATTAAACTTATGCTTAGGCTATATAGTGACATAAAAATTAGACATCAGGAAAAATCAAAGGTTTTTTGTCCATCATTGCTTTTTATTAATTTAATAAGCTTTGTGCATTGCACATACCCTGCAACATGCTGAGTCCCAAAACCAGGATGTGTGCCTTCCTGTCTGGGCTCCCAGGCAAGTCATGTGACCTACACGACACCATGGAGCCCAAATATGCATCTTTTGGGGCACCACACAAGTTCGCAGCCCCCCAAAAAGCACGTTTTCGAGGCAAGATCTCAGCATGACATCATGCAAGATCACAGTGCCCACAATGGCCACTGTGCTCTCACAGAAAAAATAGGATGTCCCATGTTTTTCCGGGACACTTGCAAGGTATGCATTGCATAAAATAACAGAGATTTTTAAAGGTTGTCAAAAACTTAGTTTAAATCCCAAGAAAATGTAAGATCCTCTTAAAAAAATATCCAGGAGAGTTAAAAATCTTAGGGTTAAATATGAAAAGGAGGCATTGTACCAGTGCCTTTTTTTCTGGGGGTACGCAGGGGTACACATACCCCTAAACATTTTGTGAATCTTTGTACTTTTGTCCATTTACTGTATTTACCGTATTTTTCGCTCTATAAGACGCACCAGACCACAAGATGCACCTAGTTTTTGGAGGAGGAAAACAAGAAAAAAAATATTCTGAATCTCAGAAGCCAGAACAGCAAAAGGGATCGCTGCGCAGTGAAAGCAGCAATCCCTCTTGCTGTTCTGGCTTCTGTGATAGCTGCGCAGCCTGCATTCGCTCCATAAGACGCACACACATTTCCCCTTACTTTTTAGAAGGGAAAAAGTGAGTCTTATAGAGAAAAAAATACGGTCTTTTCCCCGATTTGAACTATAATATTGTGATTTTCTTGAGTCAAAATGAGAGTACCCCTAAACATTTTTTAGGAAAAAAAGCACTGCATTGTACACATGAAAATTACCAGCATTAAAGAGTTTTTAAAATGTCAGTCGGGAGGGGATGTTACGTATGATGGGAATCTACAGCAAACTATCAATCAGTAAAAATAATATATAAAGAGGGGGTGGTATTCAACTATATTTTTAGTCAGAGTAGACTCAATGAAATTAATAACCATGACTGAGTTAGGTCCATTAATTTCAGTAAATTTGAGTAAAATTCCTGAGTAAAACTTAGTTGACTTCCACCCAGGATATTTAAGCTACAAATATATCAATATAAGAAATACCCATTTATACAGTATAGTTTAAAGAGTATAGTTACCTTGACTATTTTTTTGCACCTAGGTTAATGAGTTAAATGGAGAAGAACTGGGCCATTCTGCAGGCATGAAAATCTGAAGTTAAATAAAATTGGAGCATGCTGTCCTTCATATTTAAGAGGAAGTGAAATTAAAAATAATCCATCTAAGGAAGAATAATTTAGCATGAATTGACCAGATAGTACAGAGCTAGATTCCTGAATAGGTAAAGTGAAACAGCAAACATTCATAGGCCAATCCAGTTTTCTCTCAAAGTTCATGTGTAAGTGTTTATCTATACAGTATATAGACATTTGAATGGGTTAAGAAACTCAAGGCTGTACATCAAGATTTGGCTTGGACTTTATTTTCTAGAATGAGTCATACCTTAATAGACAGCACTGCAAAATAGTACCTACAATAAGTAGGAGGTCAAATTTCCTTCAACCTAAATAGGAACTGTGCAAAGAGGACTAATTATGTATTTTCTTCACAACTAAACTAAATATATTAGCAGAATTAAGTCCCACAGAGTTCAGGGATACAGTGGTACCTTGGGTTACAGACGCTTCAGGTTACAGACACTTCAGGTTACAGACTCCACTAACTCAGAAATAGTACTTTGCTTCGGGATGAGAACAGAAATTGCACGGTGGCAGCTTCTGGTGTAAAAGTACTTTTTAGTACAGTGGTACCTCAGGTTAAGAACTATATATATATAGTTGGGGAGGGCGGCATATAAATAAAAATTATTATTATTAATTCGTTCTGGAGGTCCGTTCTTAACCTGAAACTGTTCTTAACCTGAGGTACCACTTTAGCTAATGGGGCCTCCCACTGCCGCCGCATGATTTTTGTTCTCAACCTGAAGCAAAGTTCTTAACCTGCGGTACTATTTCTGGGTTAGCGGAATCTGTAACCTGAAGCATCTGTAACCCGAGGTACCACTGTATTTGCTTCTAGGTAAGCATCTATATGGGATGTGGGTGGCGCTGTGGTCTAAACCACAGAGCCTAGGGCTTGCCGATCAGAAGGTTGGCAGTTCAAATCCCTGACTGGGTGAGCTCCTGATGTTCGGTCCAGCTCCTGCCCACCTAGCAGTTCAAAAGCACATCAAAGTGCAAGTAGATAAATAGGTACTGCTCCTGCGGGAAGGTAAACGGTTTTCTGTGCACTGCTCTGGTTCGCCAGAAGCGGCTTAGTCATGCTGGCCACATGACCCAGAAGCTGTCTGTGGACAAACGCCGGCTTCCTCAGCCTATAGCGCGAGATGAGCGCCGCAACCCCAGAGTCATTCGCAACTGGAGCTAATGGTCAGGGGTACCTTTATCTTTACCTTTAAGCATATATAGGACTACAGTCTCAATTGTTAGGTGTTAAAATCATGCTGCTGCTATACTCTGTGTACTAAAAATCCACAAAAATTTCAGTCAGGATTCTGTTTTCAGATAGAAAACTGATCATGTAGTTAGCAAGTTATGTCAATCAAGATAAAGACAGTAGATTATAAAATGTTTGCAGTATAGAAATTGATAAAACAGCTAAAACTAAGAAAATTAAAATTATGAATCTTCGAAGAATAAATACATTAAATTTATATCTGTTTTGGGCTCTGGACTTAAACACAGAGAACAGATTTATTAGCAGCATTTGTTCACAGTGGAAGCTATAAATTGTAATAAGCTCTGGGGTACGTGATCCCACACAGAGCTATTGCTAACCACACACCATTTCTGAAAATAAACGTGACTTATTTCTATACTTCAGAGAAATTGCTGGAGGGTCCTTTTTTCTGAAGGACTTTGTGTGTTTTGTATATCCTTACAGAGGGGTCCAGACAACCAACCACAGACCAAGGAATCCAATCTCCAATTTTTAATAGCACCCTAACACCCTACAGGACTCAGAAGCAAAGTTCAATTTCTCACAGAATGAAAATAGACTAGCTTTAAATGGAATTAATTTTCAAGATTCACTAACTACGTGTATAAAAACGACAATTTGCTCTCTCACTTGTTGCAAGATGCTAAGTCAGGTAACACTTTCAAAGGAGCAAGTGAACATATTTAAAAGCTTCACCATTCAATTTACATTAAAAGGTTCCTGCCCACATGTACAATCCAGGTGTAACACTAAAATACGTTTTTAAAAAGTAGCCAAGTGTCAAGTTCAAAGTTAAGCAATATTAGGATATGCAGAAAAAAGTATAATTATTAAGTCATGGAATTTAGAGTTATGGAGCAATCCTGTAGTTACTGAGCCTTATGATTCAGGATGCCTTTTTAGTAATAATTTCAGAAGGTAGGGTGATGTAGTTTTATTTGTTAGTTATGTTATTTATTAATCATTTGAACAATACAATAGAAAAAACAGCTAAAACATTGGCATAGTAAAAAACAATGTAAAACACCATCATCACATATGTACGTCGATCCTGTGAAAGACATCCAAATATCAGTTTTAGCATGATTTTATGCATGTATACTCAAGCACACACACAGTTCAAGGTAAGTGCTCATAAGTTTGCAGCTTTTCTCTCTCCATAAACCACTGATGTATGCATTAATGCTAAAACCCATTTGTCTAATACACACATTTTATTATTTGCTTACAGTGGTGCCATCAGGACAGGACTTCAGGGCAGAAGTCCAGAGCCTCATTCAGCAGAATGAGCAGAAAATGTAACTAGATGCATCATGTCTGGCTTATCGTACTTTGAAGTAAGCAATTGCACATTGCCATACAAAGATCACCGCGCCAACTGAGCCCAGAGTAGAAAAATACCTAAATGCACTACAGATAGCTCAGTGAAAGAGCACAGGATTATAGCAACCTGCATTCATTCCTGTAACCATCTGGCAGGAAAAACAATGCTACAAGTCTGATTCTTCTCAGCAAGACTCAGATACGGGGAAGGTGGCACGAGAAGGACGCAACAGCCGTGTGCCCTCGATCCCAGCTTCACCAGCAAAGGCGAGGCTGGGATCAAAGGGTGCATGGCTGCTGCATCCCCACCAGCCTTACAAGGCTGGGATCTAGGGAGGGTGGCGCCAGCACAAGAAGGAACAACCACACGCTGCTAAGCCTGCCTACCTGTTCAGGGGGGAACCCAGCCAGTCGACAAAGCATTTGGCCGGCACAAAGCAGCAGCCCCCCCCCCCCCCCCCGTGCAGCACACACTGGTGTTTCTCTGCGCAAACATTGGTTCCTCTGACACCAGGAAGGGACCGCCAGGCCGGGCCATGCTGGGGGTGCCTGCATAGGGTCTCCTGCATGGAAGCAGCCCTTCAGAAATCCACACCTGGGGCCACGCCCCCCCCCACGCTACACCCTGGCTGCACCAGACTCCATTTAAAGGGGGGTTCAGATCAGCTGAGGCATGGGAATGGTGACTTTAATCAGGGGAATGCTTCTTATCCATTATGCTTGAAATCATGAACTTTTACCGACTGATAAATGAAGCTGGGGAGGTTTTTTAAAACCATTACATTTATTCCACTCCCCCATTTGTTCACAGACAATGTATCACAAAGTGCACCAGAGCTACTGGAATGCAAAGCTGAGTTTTCTTGGGATGCTGCCATTCACCTCCCCATTAATGTCACTACTGATGTGTCCTGACACCAGACATGTCTTTTCTGGCAAGCCTGTGATAGGCCTGTGGATGTGTCCTATTTTTAGTATACATGTTGAAAGAAACATGTACTTTATAAATACTGCATGTATAGCAGTGTCAAGTACAAAATACTCTTAAGAACACTGGCTTAGTTATTGAAAGTCTTCTACACTTCCTGCCTATCTAAGAGAGACAGAAACACCAAAGTCCAATTTAACAAGAGAGCTATGGTGGAAATGTATTGCACATATCAAGAAGGCCACCCGGAACTTCAGTTGAACACAGAGGAAACGGCCTGATATTTCTCCATTAGTAACAAAGCTATAGGTTTCTAGAAATATATACTTTTGTTACAATTGAAGGAGCAATTAGCATTGACATTATTTTAGTGAAGCCTCCAGTATAAGTACATTTTAACTATTTTCAAGTAAAACACATGAAAGTTAACATTTTATATTGAACTTTGCAATTAATCAAACAATGGACAAACATTTTGAATATTTTAAGCTACCAACAAATAATATTAAGGTTATAATTAGGGGAAAAGTTTCTATTTTTAAAAAGATACTTTTTACTGAAGTTCATTTTATTTTTGCTATATTTATAAAAAGCTGCCCAATAACATGATCATCCTTCTGCAGAACTTTATTTAGCTCTCTTACATACAAATCATAAAACAAATTTACCACCACAATTACCACCACAGGAAGCCAGAATAAAAAGGAACAAAGAATAACAGTAATGTGTCTCTGCATTCATTTCTTAAGATTTAAGACTGATCATCATCTGAGGCCCTTCTTTGTGTCCCCCTTCCTCAAGAGGTCCGGAAGATGGCAACACAAAAACGGGCCTTTTCTGCAAGGGCCCCACACTGGTGGAATGTTCTCCCCAGTGAACCTCACTTGGCATCTTGGTTGCATATCTTTAGGCACCAGGCAAAAGCATCCCTCTTCTTTCAGGGCTTTGGCTAATTAAACAATTGATGGCCATTTAAACTAGGTGGGTGGCGGTATTATTTTTGTTTGGTACTATGTTATGTATTTTTCTGTTTTTTTATTGTAAACCACCCTCTGATCCAAAGATGAAGGGTGGCATAAAAATTTAATAAATAGTAGTAATAACAATTTCCATGAATCGTTTTATTTTGGATACAGGTATGAATGTGCCTTCTTACAGGTGATACCCGCTATTGAGATGGTTTTGCTGCCACTCTAAACAAGGGATTGACACTGTTAGAATGGACAAAAAGGACCATTGTGAGTGGAGTTTGCTAGAAGTTCCAAATCCAGTGTTGGGAAATACATATGTAGCTCCAAAGGTTGGACACACTCCACACCACCATGCATAGGCCCTGTTTGCATGTGCAGCTTGCCTAATCCAATGGAACAGATACATGCTGAATGCCTGTTTCTACATGTATATCTCCTAGCTAGATCAGAGTGGTTGTGCAGTAAATATAGCTTATTATCTGTGTATCCTCCTCAGTGTTCAAGCTTCAGTCTTTTGTCACATTCCACCCAAACAGGCCTGCTGTTAAATTTCATTGGGGGCACCAAAGACATGACAAATCTTGTACTAGAACATTTAGATTTTAAAAATAGTGGTGTTCATTATAATTGTTGCCTAATCATAGGTTTCTTTCTCTAAATCAGCAGAAGGTAAGGTGTGGCTGATATGCTAGATTCCCAAATCCATGTATTAAGGCAGCAGGATAGATATGGGAGAAGGAAACATGATACCCATTAAACTGCAACCTTGTGAAACTTTCCATTGTAAAATTAGGCTGGATACACATTCCCGTTTGCTCTGCATCCAGTGCCGTATCCTGTCATTTGGTGAAACACTGCTTCTATCCAAATTGAGAGAAAGAAAAACCTAGCTGTGTTTTATGTTGGCAAGGTGAACACAGCTTTACATCCCTTGTCATCAACGTGGTTGCAGATCAGGAACCTGAGATCAGGCACCTGCAGTCAGTTTCCTCCACTTTCCTAATTGCAACCATTTCCCATGCAAGTAAGTGAAGTACCGATATTTACAAAACCAAATTGCAAACACAGCTTCTGACTTGCTTCAATATCAAGCCAACAAAATGTTCTTTTTTAAAAGATAAGAAAACAAATGGCTACATGAGGGCAAATGGAGCCATATTTTCAAAATCTGAAAATATTTTTTAAGAATGGCAGGATACCAATCCTATGGGTGAATAAATTCAGGAACATCAAGGATGACCAACAGCAACAGGGGTCATCAGAACATTGCAGATGGGAGCAGAAGGGGTGTAGTCACATTAAAGGCTTTCTTGCACATGAGCCACGTATTTCAGAAGTGACTCCACTCCTCACTACTTCCCATCCCATACCAACAGCTTTGGCAACACTGTTATTCAAATATGTTGGTTATATCCTGTATGCGGGTTTTGCCCAACCATTTCCTTGCTCATTCTAGAGGCATTCATGCCTCTCTGCAGCCTGTCATGCCAATGTAAAGAGTCTCCATAGCTTTCCAGTTTGGCAAACTCCCTCACTCCATATTGACAATATAATGCTGTGGGAAGCCCTGTAGCAGTGCATCTAGAGAACCAACCAGCCTCCTTATTTGTTACTTTTTCCTCCTACCAAACAGAATCAACTAAGGTTGGATTCCGCTACTTTATTTGTACTTTTTATTTTATCAATTTGTTGAGAGGCCTTCTCAGTAGTGGCGCCCACCCTGTGGAACGCCCTCCCATCAGGGCTGCATCAATAGGAGTATTGCATCTAGATCAAGGGAAGTAATAGTGCCACTGTATTCTGCTCTGGTCAGACCTCACCTGGAGTACTGTGTCCAGTTCTGGGCACCACAGTTCAAGAAGGACACTGACAAACTGGAACGTGTCCAGAGGAGGGCAACCAAAATGGTCAAAGGCCTGGAAACGATGCCTTATGAAGAACGGCTAAGGGAGCTGGGCATGTTTAGCCTGGAGAAGAGGAGGTTAAGGGGTGATATGATAGCCATCTTCAAATATATAAAAGGATGTCACATAGAGGAGGGAGAAAGGTTGTTTTCTGCTGCTCCAGAGAAGCGGACACGGAGCAATGGTTCCAAACTACAAGAAAGAAGATTCCACCTAAACATTAGGAAGAACTTCCTGACAGTAAGAGCTGTTCGACAGTGGAATTTGCTGCCAAGGAGTGTGGTGGAGTCTCCTTTTTTGGAGGTCTTTAAGCAGAGGCTTGACAACCATATGTCAGGAGTGCTCTGATGGTGTTTCCTGCTTGGCAGGGGGTTGGACTCGATGGCCCTTGTGGTCTCTTCCAACTCTATGATTCTATGATTCTATGATCAGATGTCAAGGAAACAAACAGCTATCTGACTTTTAGAAAACATCTGAAGGCAGCCCTGTTTAGAGAAGTTTTTAATGTTTGATGTGCTTTTAATATCTGTTGGGAGCTAGCCAAATTGGCAGGGTATAAAAACAAATTTATTATTAATTAATTAATAATAATAATAATAATAATAATAATAATATCTTTATTTAAAAACAACTAGAGTTAGGTTCCAGTAGTTGAATCTGCTGAGGGGAGGAAGATACTGGTATCGCCTCTTAACAGATTGCAGTTAGGAGGACTGTTCCAAGAGCAACGCCTGGACAAAGAATGGGCTGCCTTATAAGACTGTACATGTACATCCAAATAACCTTTTTCATAAATGTACAGGAATGCAGACTTGATTTGATCACATGCCCACATCTTTTATTCTACAGAAGTACTGCTTTTGTAGAGTACACTACTGGCTTTACCAGACTGACAGCATTCACAAAGAAGAGGAAGACATTATAAAGGGTCATTCTACTTATTGCACTTAATTTATATATAAAAAAACAGTTCTAATCAATGCTAATCCAAATAAAACAGAAGTGTCCAGAGACATAAATGCATTCTCTGCCTTGGGCCAGTCTCAAAGGAAATGAAGGCATTTTTACACCTTCTGTTGGTGTGTGAAGACTTTTGAGTGTTACAAAACTCTTCAGCAGGGAGGAATGGGATCTGTGATTTACATGCTTCACCTGCAGAATTTGGTCCCCAAATAAGACTATGGTCTGCCTTTTTATTTTCTGGAATCAAATCAGCATAAGGAGGCAGGCTGTAGAAGGAAGGGAGGAAAATAATTCTTATCCAAATAAAGGATAATTGCTTCCTTAATACATTCTTATTGGAGAGACGAAGAAGATTGATAGGTCACTTCTTGAATTACTGGAAAAACATCATTAACAGAAAGAGATTCCTTTCTAAGGAGGAGCAATGAGAAAATATGTTTATGCAAAACAGGTGTGTCACCAGCCAAATCTAAATGAAGCACGTAGCTATAATATGCAGGTGACGTACAGTTTCTAATTCTGGACTTTATCCACTTGAACAACTCAATTTCATAATCCTAAAGAGACAGATATTGGTGGCAGCAGGTCATCTCATTAGCACCATCTCCCAAGGGCATCTAAAGGTAGCAACAGGAAAGGACTGGTGAAACAGAAGGAAAGCCAATAATTACACTTCAGTGTTTTGCAAAAAGGATGCATTGCCTTCAAGATGACAGCCAAATGGAATGTATGTATGTTTGTGTTGTGTGTTAGTTTCATTTACTCAGTCCAGAATCACCCCAAGCCATACAATACAACCTTGCTGCATTTAAACAAATGAGAATTTGCTTTCCCAGGGCAAGTCCCAACACTGCAAATGTAGGCTGAATCGGCACAAGACTTTATTTGAGAACTAGATGTGCTGATTCAGCGCTATTCAAATTATGCTGGGAGGAAAAAGGGAGAGATGGAATAATGTTTTTAAAAAACATTGGAGAATATATTGGGAAGCCTGGGATGAGTTGAATAATTTTTGCCTGTTTCTTCCAAGAATATTTTCTAGTAGTAGCTTATGCAGCCCACAATTAATTCCATATTCCGCCTTGTTTTGCAAATGCAGGTATATGTCAAAAAATAGGGATCAAGGAACAGGCATCTGGAGAATCAGCTTAGTGTGGTGGATGTGAGCTGGAGAGACCCAGATTCAAATTGCAACAGCTATGAAGCTCATTGAGTGATATAGGGCTGGTCACACACTTTCAGTGTAATCTACCTCTCGGGGCTGTTGTGAGGCTACTATGGAGTGGAAAATTATGCTGCCTTAATCTCCATGGAGAAAGAGCTGGATAGACATGTAATCATGTGTAAATACATTGACACCTCCTGGCCACCTCCCATCTTGAGCATTGTTCTGATACTCTCATATTTGTCACAATATTCTTTGCTTTAAAAACAACTGGTTACATATTGGTCTACTCACATTTTCACCAAAATCCTTCTAGGCTGTCACTATTTTGTGGGATGGATTCAGTTGCATTCTGGCAAATACAGGTTGCACAATTAAAGTGAATTTGGTGCTCTTGTATAACAAGCTCACTTTGAGAAAAAACAGTCCCTTTGTGGTAAGGAAAATTATGCAAAAATGTACTAGAACGTGTGGGATAACATTTTTTTGATATGGCTTCCAACAGGCCAACGCCCCCGAAAAACCCCCAGAATTAATACTCAATAAACAGCAGACATTGTATAACCTTCCTACAAACTTTGTGCAAACAAATCAGGATGAATGCTCAATAAACAAATCATCTGGAAACGACCCAAGTGAGATCTCATTACACCTTTGTTTCATTTTGTCTGAATCCCCCCTCCCCATACCTGGGCATCTTACACTCTGAAAAATACCCAGTCTGCTTTAGTGTTATACTCCTTCATACACACCACTACCTTTTCATCAGATTTTGCATACATTTGCAAATTCATTGCTACATTTATAGCCCACCTTTCTTACATCATGGAACCAGCACAGATGTGGTTTCCAAGCAGTATCATTTAGCATTGTATAAAATATAAAGCTGTATACAAATTACAAATATATTAAAGACCACTCTGAAAAACAGGAAAAGGCCCAAGGGAGGAGGAAATCTGTAGACACTAAGTATATAAAATAAAATAAAAATACATAAGTAGAATAAACAATTTGGCCAGATGGTAGTGTTACTATGCTGGGCTTAATATTTTATTGTTAGTGCCAACTTGTTGGTATCGTTACTGATTTGTAGGTGCCCTGATTCCCCTGGGTTTCTGGGTGCCCTGCCTCTCCCAACATTCCTGGCTGTTGAGGTTTAATCAGTGTTTAGAAAACTAAGGCAAGCTAACAGGCTCTGAAATTAGCAGTGTAGAAATACAGACGACACAGGTTTTCCTGTTCAGGAGTTTGTTTCTTAATGGCACCTCTATCAGCCAAAGAAAGCAGACTACTGAGCCATCAAGAGTGATTGACAATGCATATACTGTCCCCCCCCCCATGAATAGTGGGCAGAGACAAAAGAGTTGGGAGGGGGAGGTTGCCAGGGTTACAGGGCGTGTGATGTCACTACAGTAAAAAAGTGTCCTTTTGCAGGACGTTTTTAGAAAGATCGAGAAGGAAGGGGGCAGCAGAACTCCATGCAGGCTGTCTGGGAGAGACTGTACCCAGAGAGCATGGCTAGCTTCTTCTCTGGACCCAAGCTGGCTGAAACAATGGGAGAAGCACCATGGGACACTCTTGGGGTGCAATGCTCTGCACACCTTCCGTCAAGGCTTAGGTGTAAAGACACTACAGTCTCTGCTGTGCCTGAATTTTCCAACAGAAACAACCTTGGGTTGTTGCCTGGAACCCCACATGAATTTTGCTACTACACGGCAGAGATGGGGGGTGGCATATAACATTATGTTATTGTTGTTGTTGTTTTCTAACAATTTGTATACTGGAAACCACCACGAGGGGGTCTGACCTAGAAAAGCAGCCTATAAATATGTTAAATAAATACAGTGCAGAAGGCCCATAAAAATGTGCTGCACACTGGTAATAAGGAATCATGCATTAAGAAAGAAAATGCTATGGATTACAGTTGTAATTCTATCAAGGAATGCCTGTTGGGCAAGGATAAGATCACTCCTAAATTCCTCTCTCTGTGTGAAACTGAAAGATTTGTCACAGGAGTGGATTTACGCTGATGTTTCACCACTATTGCACCTGCATGTTGTGCCATACCAATTCACTGTGGCAATGCAAAAGGTAAGAATCATAGCTGTCAACTTTTCCCTTTTCTTGTGAGGAATCCTATTCAGAATAAGGGAATTTCCCTTAAAAAAAGGGAAACGTTGACAGCTATGGCAAGAATGGGTGCCTTAGGGTGTGGCAGGGGATGAGGGTGCCTTACACCTGCTCATCATAGGTCAGTGCCGCTTCCAATACAGCAGAACATTGCGCCTGAAAAATTGGTGAAATAAGTAAAAATATTGTCCCTAGAGTACAGGTCCAGCTTAAGGGCCTTTGGCAAAACTATACCCTGATCAGTCCCCTCCTACACTGGTGTGGCCCCAAGTGTGGGTTTTTACAGGTGACAGAAGCAGCAACACTTGACAGCCCTTTTATATTTCCCACAATGCCCTGAGGGACGCTGTATCTGAAGGCCAGGGCAGTGCCAGCATTAGTAGGCCCTGCCACGGTAGTGGAGCCCACATTAACTATCTGAGGATTCACAAACAATTAGATAACATGCTAGAAGGTGGGGGGAGGACTTTACCTGGTGTAAAAAGGGATGCTTGGTGCCTGGCAAGTCTTCCTGGGGAGGGAATTCCACATGCTGCATCCCAACTGAAAACTACTTCCAGCAGCCATCTTAATCACCAGGGGGCTTCTTTTCCCCACAGTCCACCAGGAGGCAAATGGCTCCTCCTCTGAAAGTTACCGTAACTCTGTGGTTCCTATTTGGAGATGAAGCCTTCCTAGTTGCGATCTTTCTTTACTTTAATTTGTATTGTTTTCTGATGTCCTGAACCCCTGGCCTACCTGGCAGCACGTCAGTATGTCAAGTCCAAAGTCCAAGTCCAGGGGTCAATCCACACAAACGAAGTCTGAAGTCCAAAAGTCAGGAAATGCGGTCCAGGACAAATCCAAGCAGCCAAGCCTGAAGTCCAGGAGTCGGAGTATAGTCCAGAATCAAAACCAAAGCGCAGTCCCATAGAGGTCTAGCAGAGCCATGGGGCAGGGGGGATAGCCAGTTTTTATTTGCCCCAGGTGAAACCTACAAAGGGGTGCCATTGCGGTTCACAGCCTGTGTATATGCTAATGCATGCAGAGGGTGCCACACTGGGTCTTTGACCCAGGTGAAATAAAGCCTAGTGTTGCTCCCAAGTCCAGGATCATCCAAGCCAACGTCCATCAACATGGACAGCAGACACAGCCCCTCAGCTCTGCTTCCCTTTTGTACTTTGCTGATTGCAGCAGCTGGGCTTGACGAGGCAGGTGACCCTCACCTGTTCGAAGCTTCCTCCAGCTGAGGAATCAAATCCCTCTTCCCAGAGCTAGCCAGCCCCACCTGGCCAGCTAGGGAGCTTGGTTGTGGGCCCTTGCCTGTGTCAGCCTCCTAGGTCACCCCTTGAGCTGCTCCCTAAGCTTCAAAGACCACCGTGTTCTTGGGGCAGCGGCCCCTCTGGCTCTAGTGATAGGCCCTGCTGCTCTGGTTCCTGTGCACCAACCCCCATCCCTCACCATCCTCTGTCACTCTGTATTTCCTTCCCCATCCCCTGCTTCCCAGAGTGTCCCAGTCCTGGCTGCACCCCTCACTGGGATCCTCTTCTTACCCTCCATCATCCTGACAGCTGTTGAGAGACACTGAGGTTTTTTATGAACAATGTAATGTTGATGTACACACATCTGGCTTAGTGGCTCCATCATCATGTTGTTAACTGAATCAAGAAGCAAAGGAAGATGTCCAGAGAGGAAGATGTAACCCAAGGTATCTGTTTTGCATGTAGAATGTCAGGAATTTAACTGGTTGCCAAGGCGTGTTCATAAGCCTGGAAGGAATTAGTCCCACTCAGCAACTGGGCTGACCTTGACCTTTTTAAATGTTGTGGTGTTTGACCCGTAGAAGCATGCTGTATTTTTTTTTAAACAATTCTTCAGTTTCTTACATAATAAAGATGGCTAGAAACTTCTTTTTTAAAAAAAGTCTGAGGTTTTTATTTAGTTTTAAACAAGCAAATACACAATTTTAAGTTTGAACAGCCAAACTAATCTAGTTCAGTTGAAAAACTTGGATTTAAGCACTTTTGTCCTACTGACATCTATGAGTAACAACCTGATTCACAAACCAATTACGCTGGAATGCCCTGATTTAAATCAAATTAGTTCCATTGACGTAAATGGGTGTAAAGCTGGCTTACATCCAAGTGCTCTGGTTTAACTGGTTTATGGACTATAACCGGGATAATCTTAAATCAAAATATGCAGGGTTAAATTGCTTGTGAGGTTCAGCACGTGTCCAAAATACATTTATTTGGAAGTCTTATAATCTCGAAATATGTCTATTTAAAAGCCCATCTCCTGTTGCAGATGAAGGGATCATTTTCCTGGAATTCACTGGCATTTGTGAGGACTAAATTAGCTCAAAAATCCAAAGACTCTGGGTTGTGGCTTCAAATGTTGTCTTAACTTACATGGCAATGAGGAAATGTAATGAAAAAATGCACAAAAGATTAGCATTGTCACCCTCAGACTGAAAAGTCAAAGTCCTCAAGCGAACTCATGAGTCATCAATCTACAGATTTTGCAACAAGTCTGTAGCTGACAGAGGTCAACTTCACAAAGCAGAGGGGCCAGCTCTTTGTGATTGTTGACCTGCTCTTGGGCAGAATACAATACTATAATTATTGCATATGATAATTGGCAAATTAGGGCCAAGTTACACTTGTAAACATGGAAACCGGGGGAATTGTGTGGTGAGAAAAAGCAGGCAGTTTGCATATGTTAGCCGGCCTTGCGTATTTGAACTGCAGTCCCAGGAATGTATACTTGGGAATAAGGCCGACTGACCTCAGAAGCAAATACTTTTGGAATAAGTATACACAGGACTGGAATGTGTGAACATTTTCACTGGTTTTTTTAAAGTGGTTAGAACTAGATGTACTCACATAAAATGTATAGGGGCCAGGATGCTTTTGTCCATCCCTCTTGCAGTGAATTAACATGCACCATCTTGAACACACAAACTTTACAGATCTCCTCATCACAATGGACCATGTTTTTGTGTCACATGATAGCACCTCAAACAGGATATTTTGCAAAAGAGCCAGCTGCACAGGCAATTCCCATGTTATCAAAGTCATCAAGGGCCATCAGTTTGGTGCACTGTTGCATTATATTCTTTCTAAATAATTCCTTGTCTCAGCCTTACTTTTGCTCAGCTATTTATAGATGGCTTTGGAGCAAAATCAAGTATCTGTTTGTGGCAATAAGTGCTCAATTTCATACATGCGTCATTTTATTTGTATTCCACCTCTCCATAGTTAAAGCCATGCTCAAGGCAGCTTACAACATGGAAAAATTATGTAATTATGAATATAACAAAAGTAGTTGTCAGGGGTTCAGGAGCAGAGGCCCAGGGAAGAGAGGAGATGGAGAGCGAAGGGGAAGAATCCGAGGGGAGCGTAGGAGAAGAGGACAGTGGACCGAGGGATTCCATGAGCCTCTCCAGCGAATCGGAAGATTCACAGAAGGGGGCGCCAGTGGCCAGGGGTAGGGGGTTCCCAAGGGGAACGCCCCAGGAGCAAGGGGACAGCAGGGACTCCCAGAGCAGTAGTTGGAAATCAGAACCAGCTTCCCCGCCAAAGCAGAGTGGGGGGGAAGAGTCCCAAGGATCGGGGCCAGTGCATTCCCCACCAGGGAGAGAAGATAAGGCAGGGCTGACCACACCTCCATCGGAGAGTCAGACAACGGAGGGGAGGTCAGATCCGGCCAGTATCCCGGAAGAGGGAAGCAGTGACAGAAGTAGTGTAACGGTCAGGAGGAAGGTCACTGGGTTGGCGCGAGAGGCAAGTTCAAATGTACAGGAGTGCGGGACAGCAGAGAATGAGGATTGGGAACCGGGCCCTAAAGCCCGCCGGAGGGAGGGGGAGGAGCTAAGCGACTCAGCGTCGGAAGAGTCCAGAAAGGGCAATGCCCCAGCGGGCAGGAGGACCCAGAGGAGGAGAGAGCAGCGTAAAAGGTGGAGCAGGGCTAGGATCTTAAACTGGTGTCATAGGGGAGGAGACTCAGACGGTACTTCGCCGGTCTAGGGTTTAAGACGTAGAGCTGCGCGCTGCGGCTTTGAAATGGAAACTGAACCTCAATAAAGACTTTTGTACATAACGACAGCCTCGCGTTGGTCCTCTGTGAGCTGGGACCTAGGGGCAGCTCTGACAGTAGTCATAAGCAGTAAATAAAACATCAGACGGTAAACAACCAAATATAACAACTTCCACATAATCGGGGAGAGTTTTTGGTTTTTTTGCAGAACCTGTGTACTATAGCATTACAGAGTAGGGAACAGGTTTAATGTCCTTGAACCTGACCAGTACAGAACAGGAAAGTGGATTAACTTTCTGTGACCACACTGTATGGAAGAGTTTGGAAAGAAATTGTGGTTGAGATGCAAGTGCCATCAAGGTGTCATGACTCATTTCCAGTAACTCCCATTTCCCTGCTTCTGGATCATTAAGATTTTAGGTCTTTCCCCCCTCCCACCATCCCAGTTTCAATTAAGATTGGGATGTTGTGAGTTAATTTAGATCAGAAAGGGTACTTTCCCCTCCCATCTTAATTAAAGCCTTGTGGGAGGGGCAGGCGCCCTAGCAGCTGATATCAGGAGTGGTTAGCCTTTCTCCACCTGAGGCTGCATTCAAGGTTTGGCTATTCTTCCAAAGGCTGCATGCCAGTACACACAAAGCCACACATGAAGGTACACAACACATCCTCACCCACACCCAAACACCTTGGGGTAACAGGACCTTTCCTGGGTGTGGGACTGAGATTCACCACTACCAATTTCTGGAGGTGTATCATTTCTCCCTCCAACCATACGCAATGAATGGTGCAGTTTTAGGGGTGGGCACTATCCCTGCATGGACGAATGATTGCTACCGGTATATGTCCCTGGGATGAAGAGCTGGAATGGGGAAGAAAAGGGGAGCTTGCAATCAATTGGCTTTGTGAGTGGCAGGTTTGTCATCCTTGGCTCAAAGGATCTTGAATGAGGGCAGGTTGGAGTCAGAGACACACAATGTCACCAGTATACTGTATTCTACTAGGCCCTTGGTAGAACAAAGTGAAGCAGAAGGCACACCATTGGCTCCCCAGCTTTATTATTAGAGGGAATGTTGGGCTGTCATAACATCAGGGCCAGACTTCCACGGCATGAATAGCATGAATAGTTTCTAGAACCATCTAGCAACACCCCCCTCCTTCCAATACTGGCACGGCAGCAAACACTTGGTTTTCATGATGCTGACAGCCTCTCTCTAGCCATTATTATCTGAGCATCATCTCAATTCACTTGTGCTAACTTCCACTAGAAAGGAAGATAAATTAAGATAAAAGTGGTAAGGCCGAAGAAAGAATTGGAAGCTAACGATTCCATCCATCTACTAATTTGTCTCTTGCAGACTATCTGATGAACCAAGAGGGTTCAGAGAAGCACGCACAGGTTCCATGGGCACAGACTCTTTCACATGCTTTCAACAGAAGAACTACTGAAGCCAAAGCTAGTTCCAGGTTTTGATGGGCACTTGGGAGACTCACTCTGCCCTGATGGCACTACTACCTCTTAGCTGTTTGGAGAGCAACATAGTAAAAGAGCTATGCTTCCCCTCCCACTTTCCATAAGCAATTATACTTTACTCCTTCAGCAAAATTTCCTTGGGCTGCCCAACTTTTCAGGCTTTGATGCCAAAGGCTGTGGCAGTGTGTTCCGTTGCTGCTAGTCCAACTCAGTATGAGCAGTAGGTAAGAAGTGAATCTCTGAAATGAGAGGCAGCCTGGTGTAGGATAACACAGGAGCAATTCCAACCCTAACTCTAGGCCAGCAGTTTATTGAGCTGTGGTATGAATCCTGCAGCTATCAGGGCATTGCCACAATAGTGCAGTGTAATTGATCCCATGTATCAATCCTACAGCCTAAACTGATCTGATGCAGCCATTGCCTAAATTGTATTGCATTTAATACCTGGCACACATCAAAGTTTGTGTCAGCTATGGAAGTATCTTAACCATTTTTATACCTTTTATGAGTCAATCAGTGCCTCTAAAGCAAGGGGTCACCAAACATTTTTGGCTCCATGGCATTTTTGCTAACTGGAGACACTGGCATCGGCACCACACCACATCACAAACAAGCACAGACTGCAATCTATTGTGTCAGCAACAATGGAACGCTTGTTTCAAGCCTGATTTCAGCAGGAAGAGGGGTGAGGACACCACAGTCAAAGCCTCATGGAGCACATGTGTGCCCACGGGCACCAGGTTGGTGAGCCCTGATCTAAAGCATCTTTATGATGCTAAGCAAGAAGGAGGCTTCCAAGTTTCAAATAGAAAGTTTTTTTATTTTTCAAATGTAATAACTTGGTTGGTAGATTGGATTGTGAGCCCTTATGAGGCAATCGTTAAATCTGAACAAAATTTGATTGGAGTTCCATTACACAGAATACTGTGGGAAACATACAAAAATAGATCATTCATATATATATATATATATATATATATATATATATATGATTTTCTAATTTGTTAAGAATAGGCGGTTGATAGAAAAATAGACAAGACAACTCAATCCTAAATTCTCTTCACTGGAACCAATGCAGACATAATAGAAGAGAATATTTTTAAGTTAAAAATGTGGGAAAATTACAATATTTTTAGATTTCATGGATTAAATAAGCACAGATATATGTTCATATTTAGAGATTAGGAGACAGATGGTGGGAAGGAATCCTCTCTGTTTTGAATACTTCTGAATCTGTTCTAAGCTGCAAGAACAGAGAAAAATATCTAATCAAATTAGAAAAATGACTGAATTTGAGAAACTAATTTAAAGTAGATAAACAATTTACCAGTTGCTATTGAACTATAATATGGGGCCAGAAAAAGTCAAGGATAAAATGGGCTCAGAACTTTGGGGGAAATATACCAAGAGATGTGTGGGAAAAGTTATGGTTATATGGACACAGGGCTTCTTTGAATTCATGAATAAGAGAAAACTGCTATAAAATAGTGAGTAGATGGTATATCACACCAATTAAAATAAACTAAGTAAAAACAATTCCTCCACATGCTATAAATGGCAGAAAGAAAAGTGGGACTTTCCCCACATCTGATAGAAATATGAAATTATTGTGCAGAGGGTAGATCATAGTACATTTATAAAGAATTCTGGGATACAAAGTCCCATTACCTCCAGTTATGTTTCTTTTAAATTATCTAGAAGGGCCAGTGAAGGAAGAACACAAGGAAATGACTTATTTGTTGCAGCTGCAAGGACCTTATTCACAGCTTTGTGGAGATTGGCTACTACTCTGACAATTAAGGAACAACATAGTAAGATACGGGATTATGCAATGATGGCAAAATCAATCAATTATGTAAGATCAAAGGTGTATAATTATAGATGGGATACTTCATTGATTGTAAAGTGTATAGTTGACCTTTGAATATCATTAAGGGATTCTCTATGTTGTAAAATGAATGATAAAAGGAGACTATGTGGATATTATTATTTTTCTTCCTTTTTATTATTTTGTGGGGTATTACTTAACTGAATACAATGTAAAAACCTATGATTTATTTTTTAAAAAACCTTACCCATTTGGATCCTTCTACAAAGACAACTTAATGAAGCAAAACCAAGTCTGTTTGTTTCAGCATAGAGATCCATTATGCTTTATTTACATGCGTCACAATTTCTTTTACAAACTAGATTACAATTGAGAATGGAATACATGAGGCAATAGCTACTAACACCAAGTGGAGATAAGCTCTGCACTGCTATTTCATTTGCAAAGGGGTAAGATTTCAAAATCAAACTGACATCCAATCATTATGTAGTAAGGTAGTATATTCACCCAGGTCAGCATTTGGTTTCACAAAAGTCTCCATTGCGTTTGCAACAGTGCTGGCTTTCAAACGAAACTGCAAGGTAGCTTGTACGAAAAGTAAAAATTGTGCACCTCTTAGGAAAGATGGCCATGCACTAAGGCAGTGTATGGAATATTCTTCCAAAGTATGTGGTCTGACAGTGAAAGAAATAACCCAGATAAGACAGTTTTACAGATACTGTATACATATTTTGTCCATTCATGCAACTTTTTTTGGTTAAAAAAAGTTTCACACGTGAAGCCAAAATGTACAATACATTCCCCCTTCCCTCCCTAGTCCCTCCCCATAGCAAGTAAAAGTATCTGGTCCCCCTCATCTGCTGGTATTTCCAATATACATCATGTATAGAAACTAGTGAATGAAGGTTGTTCGCCAAGCAATGATGTCATTTCGAAGAGATCAGCATTCCAACATTTGGTTCTTGAATACGGTGTGATATGATAGGCAGCAGTCTGGTAACCCATTATTAGAGAAATTATTTCATCAAGAGTGAAATCAAAAAAGAAATGTGAAGTGTTCTAAAAACAGAATCCTATGAACTATTCAGACAGTTAAAGAAACTGCCTACGCATCTATGCCAAATCCTTATTTAATGGACACAATTTCAATTTGTAATGAACTCATAATTCCAAAAATTAGGGTGACTAGGGCTAGTTACCTAGCTGTTGTATTTTATAAGTATAATCCCACAAACAATTCAACAATGCCTGCAAAGTTGCCCACAGACACAATATAACAACTGCAGCTTGTGCACCGATAATCATGCTCATATACCATAGCATTTAAGGACATGAAGAGTGAACTCATCAGGAATGCACCACTTTTCAATGCTCTGTAGGATTGAAGTGATCTTCACAATTGAACCCTTAGGTAGTGGATGATGGATAATTGGGATAGTGGATGGCTGGGAAGTTCAAATCACTTGCAGGTGCTCCAGGACTGCTTCAAGGTAAGTAGGTTGAGGTTTGCATTTGAAAAATGTTGTTTGGTGGCCAAAGGTTCCAAGCAATAATATTAGCCTCTGAATTTAGAAAATACGTGAATTTTTGGCACAGTACCCCATTCAGGTTTAACAGTAAACCATGGTTTAGTGAGTACTATGAGAATGAGCTGTGATGATCTGCGGGCTTGGATTCTTCCCCATCCCTTTCACATGCAAAAGAAAAAGATTACTGAAAGCTTCCACTTTCAAAAGCCACTTTTAAAAAGAGGGGTAGATATAGATATATATGATGCTACATCCAAATTCTGAAAACTAGTTTATTCTAACAGTGGCTTGTTTAAGCAAACCAGGATTAAATTATTGTTTTGGATTCTGGTTTGTTGACTACCCACAGTCAATAAAATCAATTTCCTGAGTCTAGAAATATAATGGGACATTGCAGTTTATTCAAAAGGAAAAATGGAAGCTTTTAATCTTGCAGATAGAGAAGAAGGGTGTAGCAGTGTGAGAGCCTGAGACTCACTGAAACTTATAACACCAAACCATGGTTTTGTGTTACTTCTAAAGTGGTCTAGGATCTAACTAGAGGATTTTTCAGATCATGCTTTCTCCTGACATGGGATTCATTTAGAGCAGCCTTTCTCAACCTGTAGGTCCCCAAGATGTTGTTGAACTACAACTCCCATCACCCCTAGCTAGCAAGGCCAGAGCTCAGGGATGATGGGAGTTGTAGTCCAACAACATCTGGGGACCCACAAGTTGAGAACTGCTGCTTTAGAGCCATGTAAATGCCATAGTCTGGCAAGCTTGAGAAATCATTGCTCATTCTAGTCTCCAGATAAAAGATGAGACACAGAGGCTACTTATGCTTATAAACTAGAATATAGTTGTTGGGACAATGTCTGAAGAGAAGGGTTTGTTGACTAGCCTTCCAGTTGAGAGCAGAAGTCAAATACTTGGAGTTGTGTATTGTGAGAGGCTTCAGGGACTAGCTATAGAGGAGGGCAAAAAATGGATTGACTGATAGACCTTTGTGGGCTCTTTTCAGATTTACATTCCTATGACTTGAGTCCAGAATGCAATGTACTATCAGTGAGACTTACTTCTGAGTAAGTATGCATAGAATCAGGCTACAAAGTGCTTAAATATAGCTTGATGGTGTTCATTGTGACTACCCTATGGTTGTCAATAGAAGCAAGTTGCCTGTAGCTTCAGTACCCTAATCTAACTAACTAGCTTGCATTTAGGCTCTTTGTTTACTCAGAAGTCTCCCTTGGTTCAATGATGCATGCTCTTTATACATACTTTGGGATGACACAATTGTCTCCCAGCAATACCCCCAATAAAGTATAAAAGTTGAGGAGTCAGGCCATTGGTTCATCTAGTTCAGTAGTGTTTACACAGAGTCTTTTCTAACCCTATGAGGAAATGCCAGGAATCTGGGACCTTCTGCATGTGAAGCACATGCTGAACCACTGATCTACGTATGGTCCAGGTGCTTGGGCTTCCTTGGAAGCCTGTCACTTGGGCATTATATAAACACATATGGGAGCTTAACAATGAGGATGGAAAGCTTATTGCAAGCATTGAGCTGTGTCATCTCCAATAAGTGTACTTAGGAATATGGCCATGTAGTTTGATTCTATGCATGTTTACTCAAGTCCCCTGAAAAGTCCCCAATGATGGCAGGTGCTTAACTCTCTTCCACTGAAACAGGCTTAGTTGTGGACAGATTGCACACACAGTTTTTGTGTAAATTAATCACCTTACTAATATTAGAGCTTGCAAAATAAAGAATATACCTGTTTCTCTAATGAACTCCCTGAAATATTAAAGGAAATTCAACAGAAGTCAAATGAGGAAACCATAAAGTTTGCTGTGTACCAGGTTTTTTTATACAGACTTCCTGTTGAGAAGAAAGACAGAAACTTACAAATAAAATAAACTGTTAGTCACCAAACACATTGCTATACTTTGGGAGGGAGGAACACCACAAAACAAAACAACAAAACACCCCAAAATGTCATTGTCAGCTGAATTCACATTTAATGATGTACCAGATACTCCTATGCAGTGAAGGCATGTGAGCAAAAATTCTTAACTAGCTTTGGTAATAGGTACCTGTAACTGAGTCTCTCTAAAAGAAAACGACACCTTCCTTAAGCCCCTGGAACAGATGACAATTGTACAGTGTTTTCCTCTCGGGGAAGCCCTTTCCAATGTGGAGAACAAACGCACACATTGGTTATTTCTGATTAAAGAAATATGATAAACTGGACCCTGCCATTGATAAATATACCACCTTAATTCTTAAAAAAATAGCCTGTCTTTTTTTTTATTTTGCGTTTTTTGGAAAATGATAAAAATCTTTTAACTATCTGGAAAGTTTATATTCTATGAGCTACTTAGAACCACGACAGCACAGAGTTTTCATAATTCAGTTTATGAACTGCATGATGGAGTTCACATGTTCATCTAGAGAATAGCGCAGCACAGTCATGAGGAAGAGGCTACAGTACGAAACAAAACTTCCATCGTATAAGGAGCTGTAATTTCACCAATATTACTTCAAAGGGCTGGAAAAGAAGGAGCAATATGGGGCCCACAGATGTCTGTGTGCGTGTGTATAAGTGTGTGGGTGCTTGTGGGTGCCTACAAGTGTGGCGGCTGAAGGGAGTCACACCACAAAGTACATGGTTCATGTGCCAGTGGAAACTCATGCACTGAAACTTTGGGTTAAAATGCTAGCCTGTTCTCCTAACATTCATGCATAATGATCCGTTTCTGTACATAATAAAATATATTTATATATTTATATGCATTATGTCTTTTTTATGCCAAGAAAAATTCTTCATATACCACTTTGGAGAAATCCTGTATACGTTGTCCTACCCAAAGTGACTTCACACCACTTCCTGCCCCGCCCCACCCCAAAAAATTGAATCGTACCATTAGGTTTCCCTCTTTGCCCTTATCTTCCCCAAAAGGTATCAATAAAAAGTAATCAAACAGAGAGGACCTGCACAGCACCATACCTTTCAGTCATTATTACCATATAAATTTACAAAAGAAACCCATAAAAGCAAAATATATAAAAACTACTTTGTTTTTCCATGGAATTTATCCAGTTACAGTCTACGCTCCTATGAAAAGCTATCTGTATGTATTCCCCCACCCTGTCTCTCCTTCCTGCCTTTCCCTCTGCTTCTCTTCCTAGACTCGATGACACTTCAGAAGAAGGAAAGAATAATCAAGGAGAGGATGTAAAAATAATTACCAATGTAATAAATCATCGAAGTCCTGGATGATGCATATACATAAAACTCTCGTTTTCATGCAATATAGTCTTTTTATTTTAGGTCTTTGTTGTTGTTGTTATTACTATTATTAATAAATTTAATCTGAAATTAAGCTGCTGCCTTCTAGGCTGTTAAGGACTAATTGTCTGGCAAGATGGCAACCAGGGCAGACCACTTACTCATTTTCAAGATCAGCCAGTTGCTAAATTGCCTGGGCAGGCCAAAATCACAATCACAATCACTGCAGCTGTTTTGGCAGAATTGCTAGGATTACGCACTAGGCCCGAGTCGATTTGACTAATAGCAAGCCAGTTATTGACTCATAAAACACTATGAATTTACCCCTCCCCGCCACACTGCCTCATAGCTTTCGAACACTGGTAAGGATGCAGCCTTGGTGGTGGCTAATTTTGTGAGGTAAAATGCACCCTCTTGGTATTGAAAGGAAAGAAAGGAGTACCCTTAAATTTAAGCAAAGACTTTTGGGGGTGGGGGGAAGGGTTCTGAATCAGAATCAACCAACTAAAAAATAAAATAAAAGCCCAAACCATATAACAAGCAAACATTAAAACCCCTCATAAACCACCTTTCAAATTCAAATAGTTGGTAGGTGCTATAAAGACTGAAATATTCAAGTGCTGTTGGTATTTTCAAGCCAAAATCCATTCAGCTTTTCAGTGTGCATATATTAGTCTGCATTTCATATTCATGAGGAATCGGCATGTGAAAAGGAACAATTTAAAGCATTTCACGGGGGTGGGGGGGAGGGAGAATACTCACACCTTAAGAGGGGTAGGGGAAACCCTGAAAAATAAAAGCCAACCGAAAGCATCCTGCAACCCATAAACATATTGGAACCCCATAGACTGATTGACAAATAAACTATTGTAAAGGCTACACAGTGTGTTCTGAAACAGGGTGGTGGCTAAACCAACATATCCTCAAGTTGGTGGTGGGACATCCCATAAAAGGAAGATTTTGCATACTTCAGAATGAGTTCAATTCCAGACACGGTGGTTCATCACTCTGGTTCCGGGGCTCTTTAACAGTCTCTGTTTTGTTAGGAAAATAATGCAGGGTTCACAAAGGTTATAAGCTGTAAACGGTATCCCTGTCCTTGCTGACAGTTGATTTGGCAAAGTTTTTTCCCCCCTCTAGCTCTCGTGTCAGATGAAGGGCCTGGAAGAAGAAAAAAGCAAGACAAAACAGCATCAATGAATGTCCACAAACTGTCAAAAGAGGCAGATAACTGGAAACATTGGCTTTTTAGACAGTTTAGCATTGTCCTGTGGAGACCTGCATTTGTTATGCTACATATCCCTTTACCTTAAAGGTGTGTCACTACAGAGAATGGCATTTAATCCAAGTCCACCCCCAGTCCACTCCATTACAATTCCACCTTAAAGGAAATCCAAAATGTTGGGTTGTAGGAACACAGAAAATGACCTTATGCCAACTCAGACCACAGGTCTATCTAGCCCAGTGTTGTCTGTGCTGACTGGCAGCAGATCTCCAGGGTTCCTTTCAGTCTTTCCCGGTTCTGGAGATGCTGGGGATAAAGAACCATGCAAAGCAGTTATGCTATGCTATCACTGTTGATGGCAAAAACACATGCAGAGCACTAGACAGGTGAGATATCCTCAACGTCACTCCTTTTCTATGTCATCTTTCTGGAGTGCGTACACAGAGCAGCTTTGGGCGTTACGTAAAATAATGGAATCATGCTTTTTCACACAGTTCCAATGTCTATAGAGAAAGCACTGCTCCCACACCTATCATGGAAGTTCAGGGGAGCTTGGAGAATGATAAAAATATTGTGTGTTTTACGGCAATCAAAACTAGCTTATCCTTAATCTTGACACTGTCAAGCATTTTATGAACAAGCAATTGGATAGATCAATACATTTACTTTTTTCCATTTGTTGTAAAGTCAACATTAGGATCACAGGCATCAGAGTGTTTGACTGGCTAGCAGGCATCTCGCCTAGTAAATCTGTCTCAACGGTCGGTATACGGATATTTGCTGACACTCAGCCAGCCTTTGAATCTCGTAATGCAACCTGAGGAATGGAGTATGTGAACACAACTGCTAATTCTTCTAGGGCTCATGCACACGTGTGGCTTAGTCCAGGGCAGCAGATCAGTCACGTAGTCTCCAGTTATTTGGGGAATCTTTGATGCTTAATCCCTTGCAACTCCTACCTCGTTAAGGAGGTATAAATAAATCCTTGGTACCTGATTTACAAAATTCCACTGATATCATTTGGTTGCCTGGCCTCTATTTGAAGTTCTCTTGGATCAGAACAAAAGAGAACAAAAGCTGACTGTTCTGATTACCATCCTGTGTGCTGCCTAACAAGAACAATGAGGGATGCCAAGAAGAAACAACAAGCCCACAAAGTGAGGATTTAAGATGCAAGTACAGTGAAAGGGAACACAGGGCACCTGCAACGTTATCAAGTTGTGTGGAAGAAGGAATTTCAGCACATGCAACATTTCTCATTTCATCATCAGACTGCTTTTGCCTGAATGGAATGTGTCCTGAAATGTGACAATGCCTCTTGCTTGCCCAACTAGAGAGAGAAGTGGGGGGGGGGGGTGGAAGGGTAGAGAAAGCTCTGGCTTTTGCAGGGCTGCAATGTAGCCTACTGTAAAGAGGTATGAATCACAACTATTGCTTCTTCACTCATTTTTGTCTCTGACCCCTCTCACCCACAGGTAGGCAGCTCCTGGAAAATTGCCCACAAGGGGATGCAGCCTTCCGGCTGAAATAGGTTCCCCACCTCGTTTAGAAAAAGCATGGCCTGTCCCAGTGGATGGAACTACAGCGAGAACAAAGGGTCAAAACTTGTTAACATATGGAAGAACTCATCCTGTTACTTGGTTAACTGAACTGGATTGCTTCTTTGACTCTGGCTCCCTGAAATGCCTGGGGTAATGGCTAGAAAGCTAGGAAATTGGTTTTGGGGTGGCAAGAAGGCTGAACGTCTCTGCCCCCTAGGCGCAGAGTGTAGCAAGTGCTGGCTTCCCTCCTTCCTAGGCTAAGGGGGAGGAGTAATGTTCTACTTGCCCAAGTAGGTGTGGCTAACTCAACCACTGCCATTTCCTTGTCCCCAAGAAATTTCTTTAGTGAAGGATATGGCAGCTGTCAGCCAGCCAACAAACACAACTCCTACAGATGCACCTGCTAGTGGGCCAGCTAAGTAGTACACGTCTCTCTTTCCCAAAGACAAAGTGGGGAAACAGGAAAGGAAGAAGCTGTCACTTGTCATACCACACATCATAAGGCAAAGAAAAAGATGCAGGGCCTTTTCTTTTCCTGCCCCAAACCAATCCCCTAATTTTCAGCTCATTGCTGAAAACTGGCAAAATGCTCTCTCACAATTTGATCCCTGTGAATGAGGTATTTATTTTATTTTTCACCTGCCCCAGCATGAAGAGAAACTGGTTTTCTCTTCACTTGATTTTGCACTTGTGCAAAATTCAAGGGGCACCGCAGATAAAACACCGCAGACAGCTGCTTTGTATAATTTCATACTGCTGTTCAGTGGGGTTAGTTCACACATTCCTCTGCCAATTGTCAGGGGGCTGATCACATGAAGCACAGATCAGAGGAAGCTGCCTTCTACCAGGACAGACTGTCCATTTCGCCCAGGATTATCTACTCTGGCTGGCAGAGCAGCCAGAGTCTCAGTCCGTTACCTGCAGGAGATGCCAAGGATTGAACTAGGATCTTCTGCATGATAATTTGCATGCTCCACCACTGAGCAAACGTTCCTTCTTTTATGAGGGAGAGAATTCAAGTTGCATTCATGACTGGCAGCTGGATGGGGAATGGATTCCATTGAAAAGCATTGGCTTGGATCTTAAGATAAGCAAACTCGCATGTCTATCAGTTTCTACTCCTGTCCCAGCAAGCTGTCTTATTCAGAACCAGACCATTGGTCCATCTGGCTCAGCAATGTTTAAACAGACTGACCATGGCTCTCCCAGATTCCTGACAGTGGTCTTTCCAAGTCCTACTTAGAGATATTGGGAATTGAAATAGGGACATTCTGCTGCAGATGATCGCCATCTGAGCTATGTCCTTCTCCTGCTTCCAGGCTCTGCTCCCTACCTCCCCCAAGGAGCCATAAGGCTCCACTCATCCCTCAACAGGGTTCCTTCTCCACTGCCTAGGCACCACCTGCTTATCTCCAAAGCTCTTTTTTTCTGGTCTCTGAGTTTAAGAATCTCAAAAGACCTGGCAATGGTAATAAGAACTAGTGTTTAGATTTTCTCCACTGCAACACTTTGTAAAGTAAAACAGATAAGGGTTGTTGGCGAACAAGATAAATAGGGATTCATTTGAAAAGAAATATACTTTTGTCAATCAAGACAGGTTAAAGGCTGATTCACATGGCCAGTCCGCAGCACGTGGCCGGAGGTCTTATGAACTGGCTTGCAGAGTGTTTTCTTTGCTTTATAACGAGCTTTATAATTAGTGGCACTTTATGTTGCTAGGTGACAACTTTGTTGATTTGAAAAAAATAAATAAACAAAGAACTATTATAATCAAGTTAACTTTCCATCAAAAGCAGAAAAAGTACGAAAGTGGATAGCAAACTGTGGCACCCCCTCCCTTCCAGCCCAGTCTGCTTTGCCCTAAAATAACTATTCTAGTTATTCCACCTTTATACTGCTTGGACTGAAAAGTCTTTTTATTTGCTACTGTCTAACCTCATTCCACCACTGTTAGCTTAGAATTGAATTCCCCAAGCTCTGACCTCAGCTGAAGTGGGAAGAGAGAAGCCCATAAGTATTACCTAATGCAGATTACTGCACCCATTGGGTTCCCATAGGTGTTAATTATGCTGTGCTGGAAATTTCTCCAGAATGGGAAAGGTGACGCACTGACGTTTCCCCAAGTGCAAGGTACAGTAAATGTGTCACTGGTGAACCTGAATTTGAGCTAATCAACAGGGAAGCCATAACATTCCATCCAATATAAACATTTAGAAAAAGGAGAATTCAGTGGTACCTCAGGTTAAGTAGTTAATTTGTTCCGGAGATCCATTCTTAACCTGAAACTGTTCTTAACCTGAAGCACCACTTTAGCTAATGGGGCTTCCTGCTGCCGCCGCACCGATGGAGCATGATTTCTGTTCTCATCCTGAAGCAAAGTTCTTAACCCGAGGTAATATTTCTGGGTTAGCGGAGTCTGTAACCTGAAGTGTATGTAACCCCAGGTACCACTGTATTGATGTGTGGAGTGAAGCAATGAATGAAGTACAATAATCACTGTGTGATCCAAAAATGATTTAAGCTGGTTTATCTAGAGATGCCAAGGCCCTGAAAAAACCAGCAAATTGTGTGTGTTAATGCCCCCATCTTTTCCCAGGCCTTCACATCTCTAACTATATATATAATTTATGGATCATGTTGTACAGGTATAATATTGTTGCTAACTGCTACTCCAGAGCAGCCCTACTTAATACAATACCGTTACCCATGAACAGGATTTCAGCTTTATTCTTTGTAGGTCACAGATGTGTCTGAATCAAGAATTGTATTTTAACATCTGAGTTGCCATCAGCTGATAGGATACTTTTAAACAAGCAAAGAAATAAAACAATGCTTTGGGCGACAACCTGTTACAAATTACTCCCAAGGCTTACAAGGAATTTTCAAGTTAAGGTAAAACAGCAATATTTATGTCTGGTGACCTGAAGGTAAGATAGTTGGATCCAGTTATCCCTGCATTAATAGAAGAACTCATTCACTCATTCCCTTGGTGGGGGGAGCACTCCTCTACCCCCCCAGAGCAGATATTGGGGGGGGCATAGGAGGCTGGGGTGAGTATCAGCAAAAACTACCTTCTTTCTACTGCCTGTGGGATCATCCAATTTGTTCCTCTCTGCACAACTCAGGTTCCAACACATAATTTATTTATTTATTTTCAAAGCCAATATGGCTCTCTTCTGGCTCAGATTTTTTTTTTTTTAATGGGTGCCTATTCAGGACAATCTATTTTCCAATAATATTTTACAATCTAGCACATAAGAAGTCACTGTTAATTTGTGAAGTGGATGTTAAAAGATAAATGGTTTAGGTATACAGTGGTACCTCGGTTTAAGAACAGCCCTGTTTAGGAACTATTCAGTTTACGAACTCCACAAAACCGGAAGTAGTGTCCCGGTTTGCGAACTTTACATCAGTCTATGAACGGAATGGTGGAAGGGCCTCATTAGGGAAAGTGCGCCTTGGTTTAAGAATGGTTTTGGTTTAAGAACAGACTTCCGGAACAGATTAAGTTCGTAAACTGAGGTACCACTATAATTCAATGTGGCCTGATTAAATGTAGGGTGAACCTTGTACGGGTTCATATTACAACATTGTCGTAGATCTACTGGGTTCCCTCGGGCAAGTCAATCTCTCCCAGCTTTCGTTTCCTATCCACAATAATTTGGGAACATGATTGATGTCCCTTATACAGATGTTGTGAAGATGAATGATGATGGCAAACTACCCAAATTTATAACACAGAAAAGATGGATATTAAAGATTGAAGGGAAAATCCTAGTAGAGCCCAGGACTTGCCGATCAGAAGGTTGGTGGTTCGAATCCCCACGACGGGGTGAGCTCCTGTTGCTCCTGCCAACCTAGTAGTTCAAAAGCATGTCAAAGTGCAAGTAGATAAATAGGTACCACTCCGGCGGGAAGGTAAACAGTGTTTCCGTGTGCTGCTCTGGTTCACCAGAAGTGGCTTAGTCCTGCTGGCCACATGACCCAGAAGCTGTACGCTGGCTCCCTCGGCCAATAAAGCGAGATGAGTGCCACAACCCTAGAGTCGGTCATGACTGGACCTAATGGTCAGGGGTCCCTTTACCTTTACCTTATGGTTTTTTTTAAATAGACCTGCAGGATTCAGGAAAGAAACCCTGATTACTATAAAAAGGCAAATTATACATAATAAAAAACCTTGCAGATTCCAAGCATACTGGGTAAGAGGAATTCAGGATCTAAAGCTAAACAGAATGTAGTGCTCACGGAAACATTCATTCATAGAAAGAAGAAAAAGCAACTGGAAAAAAAGTCACTCTCTGCACTTCCTAACACTATTAATACAAGAAGCAATGTGCCAGGAAGTCCACCTGATGCTGCTCTGTGTGTTCTAAAAATACCAAGCAATGCTGTCATCTTGTGAGAGTGTGGTATCCCATAATTTTGGCATCTGTAGGAACAGCTAGTTTCCAATTATCCTTGCTGAATCACATGAATAGCATAATGGCCTTTAAAAGGCAGACAGAAAAATCTCAACTGATGGCCCATTATTGTATTACATTATATTACGTTGCATTATGCCAGGCATCCACAGATCCACTCACCTGCTTGCCAGAGGCAAGTGTCCTCAGACCTCTGCTCAGCTGGATGCCCAACAGTATATAGATCACCTCCCCCAAACTCTCGTTTGTGCTGCATATGCAGAAGGTAATACACAGTGAGAGTCTCTTTAGAGCATTGGAAGAGACGCCTTGCCGAGCATAACTTCCCCCAAGCCCAATGCAAATAATATAAGACTCTACCTCTCCCCAAGCCTTCTGCATGTACCAAAGGACCCTATGGAGGGAATGTGTATGATTTTATTTGGGGAAATGGCACAGAGGGAAAGGATTATTTTTCTCCTGTGGCCAAGGCCCTGATCCAATTCAGGGTCCTGCTTTCAATTTTCTTTTTCAAAACTGTGGGAGATCCTAATTATCAGCCTTCAACATGATGTCTACGTTGGCCCTCAAAGGTCCTGTTTTTGAAGGTATCTCTTTCTGAAAAACATTCTCTATTATTTCAGACTAAATAGAGTTAACATTGGACACAATGGATGTCACTTTCACAGGATACTCATTTTTTTTATTTTGTGGGCAGTAAATGCCTTTGAGGGAGATTATTTTAACACACATAAATTCTCAAAAAGCTGCTTCACTCCCTTGTACCATCTTCTGTTGTGGCTTTCAAGTGTCAATTGTTCAGAATTTCTCTGTTGTGCTACAGGTGGCATGAGAGAATGTGGAAGCAGATCTGCAACAACACAAACAAGCTACCATGAGATTGTTGCTGTTCATCATCCTGAAAAATTTAGGCCTTTAATTATTTGATCATTAACTATAATCCACATTACGAAAGGAACATGTAGCTTTCTCTATTGCCTGTTTTGTTGATGATACCATTCATTTTTCTCACCATGTGCAATTCAGGGCAAACTGACTAGTGAGAAAAACAAAACATATAAGAAAGTAACTTGTGTGCCAATTCACACAACTCTATGTGGTACAGTTATTCTGGTGGGAGCAGAACAGGGCGGGGGGAGAGAATATCATGGACAGCAGATGCAACATGTATCAAACCATCACTAAACAGAATAGTTTTACTATCTGAGGATGTGTTGCTGCATTGTCATTATGAGCTATATGAGAGGAACTATACGTTCAGAGGTTCAAAATGCCTCTGTGTCAGAATCCTCTCTCAACAGACTATGGTCCCCACCACCAGCATCATACATACACTTGGGAGCTGATCATGTGTAGAAGAAGAATATCACTGTACATCTGTTAATAAGATGTGCCTATAGTGATCACCTTGTAGGAGAGTAAACCTGAGCCAGCTCTTAGTCACAGCTATGGTAAGCACATAACTGGAATACACGGCATTGCTACCTACTCATCAGCACCCCACTTTGGTTCATGGAGTTTGTTGTAAAAGGCTGTACTTTACATAAACCATATGTGCATATGGTAAGGGCACCGCCTAATGAGATCTAATAAATGACAACGGACTTAACATCGCTAACCTGCTTTGCCCATTTCCCCCTCTTTGCATAAATCCTTTAGCCTGGAACCCAACTCTGTGACGAAGCTTGCTTAGCACCAGTGAAGTTTCCCACATTCAGAGTGACAACATTCTGGGCTGAGATGAGGGAATCAAAGTTAAAATCCAACCCATCTGCATCCATGAGTTCGCTGCGGATAATGGACTCCATATCACATTCCAAGCTCCCGTTGAAAATATCCAGGTCCAAATCACTGGGGAATTTATCATGCCCCATGACTGGAAGGCTCACGCTGCTGGAGTACAAAGAAGAGCCTGAGAGTGAGTCAGAAAGCGATTGCATAGACTGGTTGGCAGGTGACTGTTGCTGGTGTTTTGTCGACCCAACGTTGCTTGTGTCACTTAAGCCCATAGTACCGACGGAATTCGACAAGGCACGACTGCCACCGAGAGAGGAATTCTGGGACTGGTGCTGGTGGTGGAGCAGATTCTGGTTGACCAAACTCCCCTGACTTGGCTGGGCAGCAAACGACATCATGGGATCATTCCGGAGCATAATATTCCTGCGTACGTTATGGGCAGACACAGCTGTGCTAGCTTGTGACATGAGTGGATCAGACTGAGTCATCATGACATCGCTGTGGCTATGCGAATCCGAAGCCAGCAGATCCTGCAGTGTTTGGTTATTGTAATGCGAAATGGAAGAAAATGTAGCTTGCTTGTTCTCTTGGATGGTTTGCATGGGAGACTGACGGAGGGAATTCAGAGATGATGGTCCAAACACAGCATTGTTGAAACTACTTGATGGTGAACCAAGACCTGAACCTTTGGAGCCGTATGGAAAACTTGAGCTTCTTTGCATGAGTCCCCCTGTGGGCGACTGCTGGGAAGAGGGGAGGGTTATACTGTCCAAAAGATCATCCATAAGATTGTCTGTCAGACCATCGTTCAAGTTCATGGTGCCCGCCATATCAGTCAACCTTGGCAGCTCAATGTTGCCAGGTTTATTTACTGAGGGAGACATGCTGGGTGGACTACTATACAGCATAGGGGAAAGTGGAGCATCATCATCCTGAACCTCATCTAGCTCAGTGCTGGCCAGTATTGGTGACAAGCGGCCACTTATTGTACTGGCATTTGAATTTGTACGAGACCGGAAATCTGTCCAGGCGTCTAGCTCATCGCTGCTGCGTGAAGTTGGGCTACCTGGCCACTTGGAGAGCTGGGAGGGGCTGTCTTCGCTTGTTTCCTGTGCAGCTTGTAGTGCTGCCTTCTTCTTAGCTGCTCGTCCTCGGCTCTTGGTGTACTTGTTGCTGTTATCCATCGAAACAGCACGTCTCCGTGGCGCTTTCCCACCTTTCCCACCGTCAGGGTTGATCATCCACCACGAACTTTTCCCAGTTCCTTCATTCTGTACCCTGATGAATCGACTATGAAGAGACAAGTTGTGCCTGATCGAGTTCTGCAAGAGCCACAAAAAACAAAACAAACAAAAAACAAGGAAATTTAGAATAGGGGCAAATTTCCTTTGTCCATCTCAACAATCTAAAAATAACATGGAAAGTAATAAGAAAAATTACTAATTCTACTACTACATCTACTATCAGCATTTACTGATGCTTAGGAACACTGAATTAATGTGGTCCATTCCTAAAGAGCAGGGCTGGCTGACCTGTGACCCTCCAGATGTTGTTGGACTACAATTCCCATCAGCCCCACCCAGCATGGCCAGTGGACACGGATGCTGGCATCTGGAGTGACCATGCTGGCTGAGGCTGCTGGGAGTTGTAGTCCAACAACACCTGGAGGGTCACAGGTTAGCTAGACCTGCTGTAGGGTTATCATGATTCTTTGGGTCAGAGATGTTCCTGGGAAAGTGCATTTAGAACTGATGTCATTGTTGGTTTGTGTGTTTCAATGTGAATTTTTGAACAACTTTAATATGACTTTTTGACCTGACTCTCCCCTCCGATTCTGTGGGTTTATTAACGAAGGAGAACCCGCTTTCCTTCATTAAATAAAATCTCCCATTGAAAAACTTTACTGAGATAATCGTATGTTTATTTTAGTAAGCTGATGCATCAGTACATTGCTAGAAGCCAAGATAGTTAGTAAAGATACGCTGTGATCCCAAGCACATGTATTCAAAAACCAGTTTTGTAACAAGCTTATGTCCAAATCAAGGTCTTCATGATCAGGACGTAAAACATGTTTGACATGTTTTAACCTAATGGCCTTCTACAAATAGCACTAGTTATAGTTACAAACTCTACAGTTTATGGATTCGTTATGTATTTCCTCCTCTTTTCCTTTAGTGACACTCCTTCAGCGACATCTGAAAGAAGAAACTGGCCTAATACTCTGGTGCCCAGAAAAGCCTCATAATTTTCCAAATAATGCTTGCCATTATATACAACAGCACAGCCAACTGTTACGTTATAAAGAACTAGTCAACCTGTAAAAAGTTCCAACATGTTGACAAGCTTTCAGTGAAAAATTTAGGAAGTGAAAGCCCCATTGATATGCCTATAACTGCCTCAACTAAAAGGGAAAACATACCCACTGCCCAGAAATTTCTATGCCATTTGGGACATTTGTTAGGGTGGATAGACTCAACGCAAGAGGAAATGAACCAAGAGTTGAAAAGCCATTCCACCACCTCTATGAGAAGTGCCTCAAGTTTACAATAGCTGAACTGAGCAAAATACCTGTAGAGTCTATACTTAAAAGTATAGCCTAGAGTAGCACTTTTGATTAAAGTTTTAAAATCTGGTAAAATCCCTCTGTGATGCTGAATGCTTAAATGGGGAGATTAACAAGTTCTTTTTGAAATATGGGTGAATATTGGTTGTATCTAGGTTTTAAAGACAAATATACCGGTACATCTTTTGCCAGCATATTTTGAAAACAAAAGGCATCAAGAGCTCACAAAATACAGGTTTTTATATGCATAAAAAACTGTTTTTTATGTACCACAGGGATAAAGTGAATGATTCACATTGGCATCCCTACCACTGACATAAATGGGATGGATGACATTAAGTAAATGGAAGACATCTGGGTATACAAGAAATCTGGTCCACATGCTTTTTTAATTCAATAGTAAGCACTTTAAAAAAACCTGTTTTGTCTGAGGCCAGGTCAATTCAAGGAAAAAGCCTATATTGGAGTATCACTTTAAGAAAACAAAAAGTTATGCTAGCCACTATTCTTTCTGTGTAAGCAAAGATGCACGGCTCCAGTAATTTTTTTAAAGGTTCCCGAGCATTTTCTTTTCACTTTGCCACATAACGGCTTTGATCCACAAACCATTTGCTCTAGCACCCTCTGGGTTAAGATTACTGCAATGCATTATACATGGGGCAGCCTCTTAAGACAGTTTGGAAACTTCAGTTGGTGCTCAATTTAGCGGCCAGGTTGCTCATTGGTGCAAGACAGTTTGAGCATATAATGTAAATCCTGGCCCAACTGCATTGGCTTCCAATTAGTTTCCAGGTCCAGTTCAAAGTGCTGGTTTTGAGTCATAAAGCCTTAAAGGCAAGGGTCCTCAAACTATGGTCTGCGGGCCAGATCCGGCCACCAGGGTCCTGAACCCGGACTGCCTGCGCGGCGGATCGCTCCAGACCCCACCCCCCTTGGCAAGGCCCGAGGCTCGGAAGCGGCTGGGCAGGAAGAGCCCTGAGGTAAAAGTGCGTGCATGTAACAAAGCCCTGTTAATGCGGTTGTTACTGCTGGTGCTGGCTGCTGGATAACGGTGCACTGCCCCTTTAAGCCGCCGGAGGGCAGGGTGGCAGCGAAGGAACCCCTTCCACGCCAGCCCTTCCCCTCCTTCCCCTCTGGCTGGCTCCATGCTCGCCAGAGCAGCACCTCACTGGCTGGTTGCCTCCTTAACATGCACACGGGTCCCATGCGGCAGCCTTGGCAGAATGGAAATGGCAGCCTGTCTTTCTGACAGATGTAACAGAGCTACTCAACAGTTTCAATGTTCAACTTCAAGGAAAGGAGAAGCTCATCTGTGATATGCATTCACATGTGAAAGCATTTCAAGTAAAATTAGACCTCCTCATTAAACAAGTGGAGGAGGAAACTTCTGCCATCTCCCCACAACTCAAATCCTGTTGGCGGAAAAACCAGCAGTTGCATTCCCAAACAAAACATGTGTGGATTTACTAGAAATGTTGCAAAAGGAGTTTCAAATTAGATTTAAAGGACTTCATCACCATGAACAGGACAGACAGCTTTTCCGGACCCCATTTTCTGCTGACATTGAAATTGTTGATCCGATTTACCAAATGGAATTGGCCAAACTACAGAACTGCGATTCTCTGAAAGACACATTCAAATCAAGCAGCCTCACTAATTTCTATGCATCTCTCCCCTCTGAGACATATCTTAATCTCAGGAACCATGCACTCAAAATTGCAACCATCTTTGGCACCACTTATGTCTGTGAACAGACTTTCCCCCGAATAAAACACCTGAAATCTCCAATCAGATTCAGATTAACTGATGAACGCTTGCATCACTTGCTATGACTAGCAGTGACAAATATGGAACCGGATATTGACCATCTCTCATTAGCCAAAAGCAGGCTCAGTACTTCCCATTGAAATACTTACAAGTTTATGTTGATTAAAATCGTTCTTCATTTTAAATATTGTATTGTTGTTCCTGTTCTTTGTGCACCACTAATAAAATATGTGCAGTGTGCATAGGAATTCGTTCATATTTTTTTCAAACTATAGTCTGGCCCCCAACAGTGTCTTAGGGACAGTGAACTAGCCCCCTGTTTAAAAAGTTTGAGGAACCCTGCTTAAAGGGCAGGGTGAGCCTCAGAAGAAGGGTGGTATATAAATTTAATAAATTTAAATAAATAAATAAACAAAACCCAGAGCCCTGTGAATATACTCTGATGGGCGCATAGTGTTTCTACGTATGTATGCACTGAAACTCCCACATGCATAGAAGAATCTCTGAATTTAGGAGAATATGTCTTTACTTCTTTTCTTAAAAACATAATTCTAACAATTGTGGATTTTTTTCTTCACAATTCTCATATTCACAAATAGGAGAGCCAATATGGTTGAGAGGTCAGTGTTTTTGTCAAGGCATTCTGGGTTCAAATTGACCCCTAACATCCCAGAGTGGACTTGGCCACCTCAGTATTCCTCATAGGGGAATACTCTATGGGGCCTGGAGGTTGTTCTCAGAGCAGTTTATATTGTCTCATTAGCTTGACCAGGACCACTAACTGGCCTTCCTACTTCAGTATGCTATTTGAATGTGTTTCGTGCTTTCCCCCATCTTCTTTGGTCAAGGAAAATTGGCAGATCCCCTTCTGCAAGAATTTCCCCACTCCTCCTAGCTCGTGTCTGTTTCAGTCTCTTCCATACCGTGTTTACCTTATGGAGCTTGCCCATTAATTCAGACACCAGCTGCAAGCACCTACTGGAATACAGAGGCTTTTTTGTCTGGGATCAACATGTGGTATCAATTTATCATTCCCAACAACGCAACAAGGAATCCACTTGCTTTAAAAATAAAAAGGGTTGTGTGATTTAACTCTTAAAAGTCTTCCCCCTTTCTATATTTTAAAAAATAAGCCTGCAGATTAGCAAGATGAGATACAGCTGGTATCCTTTGGAATCCTTGCTACATGACTGACTGGCTCTGTGCGTTTGGTTCACGTTTTTTTACCAGCTCATTGGGCATCGCAGAGAAAGGAAACGCTAATGTATAAAGCTACACCCAGCTACGAGTGTGACCTTTTGCAGATTAAAGCAAGAGTTTATTTTCGCAACAGGGTCATTTAGAAGCAATGAATTACAAGTCAGCAGCACCGTCTGACTAGCTTACAAATGCTGGTAATATTCTCTAAGGAGGCTGTTCTACTATTCTAAAGCAATGTGGAACAGGGTATAAACTTTACTACTGAGTAAAATAATTCAGGGGAGGGGCAATATTTATTTATATCCTGCTTCCAGAAAATTGTTCCCCGAGCTTACTGATTGCTTACATTTGTTCACTCTGTGGCATGAGGGCTTCCCACAGAATTCACTGGGCTCAAGGGAAAAAAAGTGCTTTATTTTCAAGCTATGGGTCAGGGCTAGACAGTGCTTAGTATTTATTTATTTCATTTGTATCCCAGCCTTTCTTTAGAGCATCTCTGAATGGCATACATAAAGGTTTATCTCACTTTATTCTAACCAGAAATCTGTGAAGTAGGTTAAGCTGAATGACAGCAATTGAACCAAGGTCACTGACTCATCTTCATAGCTAATGAGAGATTTCAGCCCGGGCCTCTCTGTTCCACATTCAGCAGAACAAAATGGGGGCAGGGGGGCACATGCGACAAATAGAGTCTCTATCTCTCCACTGAATATGCCTCATTGGATTTTGGTAACAACAACAACAACAACAACTGCTTGCCCCAGCCACTCTGGGCAGCTTCCAACCGATATAAAACATAATAAAGCATCAAACATTAAAAACTATACAGGGTTGCCTTCAGAGTTGTATATTTATCTCCTTGACATCTGATGGGGGGGGGGGGAATTGCACAGGGTGGATGCCACTACTGAGAGGACCCTCTACCTGGTTCCCTGTAACTTCACTTCTAGCAATGAGGGAACCGCTGGAAGGCCCTCGGACCTAGACCACTCGTTGTCTGGGCTGGACAACGGGAGTGGTGATGCTCCTTTATAGGGCAAATGCTGTTTAGGGTTTTAAAGGTCAGCACCAACACTTTGAACTGTGCTCGGAAACATACTGGGAGCCATTGTAGGTTCCTTAGGACTGGTAAAGTGGGATGGATTTCCTTGGCCACTACCTCTGGAACCTAGAGATTCTTGCGAGGCCCCACAAACCGAGTCACAACCTCTCTTTGCAGGCTCCACACTGGCCCTGCTTCACACCCTGCTTGAGAGTTTTTGCCTGGCTGGAATGTGTCCTTGAACTCTGTTAACGTGTCATGCTTCCTTGGATGGAGGGTAGAGAGGAGTTTGTGTGTAGAAATTAGCCTTCTGTACAAAAGGTTTCATTTATGTTTGTTGCTCTGCCCACTTTAGCCTCCCACCCACCACAGGCACGTAGACAGTTGAGGTTATTGCAGGCTCTCTGAGGTGCTCCAAGACATTGTCTTATTCTTATTCTAAGCATTTCAGGGTTCAGCCCTACGATTCTGGGAATAGGTCTGGCTCAAATTTCTGCACAGCGGTAGCTGATTCAGCTCTATTAGGCTTTCCAACTCAGTGAAAATTTTTTTGGGGTTAATTATGTTTACTGTATGAATTTACCTAAACATACCTTTTTTTTGTCAGAACAAAAATAACCATCCTTAATATGGGAGCTTGAAAAATCCGAAAACAACGTTTATCCTAATAATCTTAAATCTGCATGTACTTAATTGCGAAAGGAACACACCCACCCCAAACAGACACACCTCTTGGACTTCCAGCCCTTCAGATCACAGTCAGTGAGTTCTACTTAGCATTCCAGCCTTTGCACAAAGTTATTTCAAAAGCGTTACAACCAGGCATTTCAACAGTTGAGGGGGGCTTTTCCCTGAAGTCCTTAGTAATATTTATAAACAATTCAAGTTGGGAAATTATTTGATGAAAACCAACTGAAAAGCAGCCTACGCATGGCAAATGCTCCACGTGGCAGTGATCATTTTCACTGCCAGGAATGTCTCTATGCTGTCGCCCAGGAATGCTTGGTGGTCGTGTGGCGATTCTCTTCATAATGGGGCAATCCTCTACATATAATAGCTGTTGCTGGGAATAGCAGCCATGTGGAGGTTATTTCAAATAGCCTCCATGTGCTTTTCATATGACCAACTATTTAAAGTACCTCATCAAAATAACCCCAGGAGAATCTGTTCTGAACACCAAGAGCAGAAAACTGAACATTATAAAAGGTGTTTCAATGATCACTTTAAAAGGGGCAGCATGGAAATGAATAGTTTAGCACACAGGGCATCATGAGATCTGATCTGTACGTGTGTCCTTTATCGGACTGTCAGTTTTGACCATCTTTTAAATGGAGTCCAGTTTGAAGACATACCTGTTTACACAGGGATTCCCATGATTGCTGGACCTGAATCTCCTGTTTTAATTGTGGTTTGAATTGGTGTGCTGCTTTAATGGGATTGTTTTATTGTGTATTTTAATAATTGTGCACTTTAATTATGGTATATTTCTACAATGTTGTGCAATTGGTTTTTTATATTTGTGAACTCTTTAAGAAGCCATCTGGGCGTTAAGCAGTGTATATACATTACTACTACTACTTCTATTATTACTACTACTACTAATAGAGTAGTTTTGCTTAAGTAGTAATGGTATGTTCATTATCTGTTATTCAAATTCTGATCCAGAAAGAGACATCTGTGTGTGGAAGCAGCATTTTACACATGTATTTGATACTGATTCAGGTACAAAGACGTATGTATCACCTAGGGCCATAGCTCAGAGGAGGGCAGTGCGCATGCTATGTATGGTTCAATACTTAGCATCTCTTGGAGAGCCACTGCCAGTCAGTGAATAGACAGTAGTGAACCAGATGGACCAGCGGGTAGCTTCATATACATGTTCTGATATGTTAAGATCGGTGTTCAAAACTCCCATTATTCTAGGCACATTTTGTGAGAGGGAATTTCATTACTGCAAGCAGTTTCTGAGCTCTGGGCGCAGTACTGCACCTAAGATTTCAGATTAAAACTGCAGAGTGGAAGGAAAGGAGGACCTTTTCCTGCCTCCCCACTTCCAGCTGAAGACTGGAGAAGAGACCCTCTTAAGAATATTAGGTGGGTGGGTAAAGGAAGGACTAGACCATGTGAAAAATGAACTTAAAATTTTAGCTGCAGTTCGTTCATTTTCAGCTTTGTGTTCTTGTTATAAAAGAGTGCACCTAGACATTCCATTGTTGCGCCCGTAACCTAGCTTTAAGGTGCCATTTAGCTCCTAGTTTTCATATCTCTGTTTCTAACACTGGTTAAGATCTCCTTAGGAAGCCCTCAGAGTGCACCATTACTGAATGTCCTACTGTTGGAAGTGATGCAAAGGCAGCAAATGGTCCAACCCCAGGTGAGGAACTCCCTGCTCATGGAGGCTTAGCTGGCAAGCTTTCTCTTTTAAAAAAATGGCAGAGACAGGTTCTTTTCAGAACTTTAAATTTAATTTAGAGCCAGGGATAATTGGACTGTGCTGGCATTTATGGTCTTGGGATTTATTATTTTGTTGATTTTAATGAATTGTTAATGATTTTTAAATCAATGAATAAAGGTGTCCATGTGGATCTGTGCCACAGTCTTGATCTTATCCTCACCAAAGTGGCTGGATAGATGCAGATGGAGAGGCATCATCCTGAGATACGTACTATGCTGGTGCATACAACTAGCTGTGCTCAACCAGAACTGAATCAGGGCCAGAAACAGTCTGCTTACTGCTCCCTCCCTCCCTCCCTCCCAACAACACTTTAAACTGCTACAATAAATAAACCCACCCTGGCTGAAAATATAGCATCTGGGAATTGGCAGAACACATCAGACTTTCAGTCAGCAGCACCATTTCCAGTTATCCTATAGACAGCCTTCTGCTGACCACAGGAGACCTCTAATAAGTAACATTTGCTTTGCTTGAAGAGAGCATGCTGTTTGCAGTTTACTTTTTTCCACTGGGAAGAGAAACACAGGGAGAAACGTCACTGTCAATAATCCAAATGCTGCAATTTTCAAAGTCTTAACCCCCCCCCCCAAAAAAAGGAGGGGTAGCCTAAGTTTTTAAAGGAAAAGAATCAAGAATAACCTTTCATTCGGATTAAAAATATTACGTGTGTGCTCTGTTTATGAGGAACTTCAGGAGGAGAGATAGCAAGGGTTAAATGGCTGTGTGCTTTTATTTTTCAAATTTAGAAACTGTCTCAGTAGCTTCTTGCCCAGCTGTTTTTGTTCTTGGAAAACTACAGAGAACATTCCATTCCACTCCGCCAAACCTGCACTTCCGGCACACATTGGACATTGGAAGCAGCTCTCACAGACACATTCTCTCCCCCGCCCTGAACACTGTCTTTTGGCCAAGTGCTCCAGCAGCTCTTGTTAGTATAAGGCTGCATGCATGCATGTATCTGTGCTTCCAGTACATGCAACCCACGTACATTGCAACACACATACAGAGCTTCTTTCATGCACAAGTGCCAGCATTCGCAAGGGCTTTGTCAAGCACTGTAACATCGGGGAGAGCACTTTCTCTGTAACCAAGATGCCTGCAAGAAAGCATCTGCAGTACTGAATGGAGGGGAAGACCTCGGGCACATGGGAATTCTTCAAATGAGCAACAATTAAGCTCCAAAATGAATATATTTTCTGAAATGCTGCATCCTTATTAAAAAATTGACTAGACCAATGTAAAAGGAGTAATCATTAACAAAAGCAAGCCAGCAAACAAAAAAAGGCCCGCCTCACCTCTACCTGCACATTATGTGTGAGGAAACTTTGGCCCTCTGAGGTTGCTGAATTACAACTCCCATCATCCCAGGCTGGTGGTCATGCTGGTCATGCTTGCTAGGATTGATGGGAGTTGTAGTCCAGCAATATGTGGAGGGCCAAAGGTTCCCCACCCCTGCTGAACATGACCTATATAAGGACTGCAGATGCTTTGAAGCCTTGACCAAATCCCAGTTTAAAGTCATCGTTGAAATAAAATAGAGATGTTTGCAAGCATCCCTGGGCTGTGTAACTGGCCAATGTAGATGTCTGTAGGTGAACGCAAAGCAAAATGGACCGTGCACTTGATTCAAAATGTCAGTCCTTGAACTGGTAGGATTAGCTCTGGAGCACACAGTTAGGAGAGGGCTTGTAAGAGGGTCATCTGGAAGTCTTCCTTTGTTTTTAAGTAGACCATGGCTCTCTTACACATTGCTCCTGTGTGTAGTGCTAACCTTATTCAGAAAGTTGAGGGGCATGTCTAGCATTGTAAGTTCAAGCCTTCAAGCTGTGTTTTCTCAGGAGCTTTTGATAAGGAACCGGGTCCTAAAGAACCTAAGAATCCTAAGGAACCAATGTAAACCTTTGCCATTCATCCTCCTACAGAAACTGCAGTGAGAAGAGGAACCTGATAGGAATGAAGACTGGGGAGGGACAGAGAAGTGCTGTTTGCGGAGACAAAGCATTACCACCAACACCACAGTTTCCCCATAGGTACATGTGTGGTAATACTTGTCTCACATTGTGGCCAGAGTCTATGGGGGGAGGGGAGAGGAAGAAACTCCAGCAGCTCAAATAAAGGGTTATCAGTAGGAGGCGCTGTAGTGGTTCATGCAACTTTGATAGTCATCTATACAAAATGTGCCTTCATTGGATTATTCCAAAATGTTTGGGGCCAAAAGTAAATTGTCTTTCAAGCACCTGGAGTTGTTTCTTCTCTTTCACACACTGCCCTGAAAGTCTTTTAGATAGGCTGTATAGCTAGACTTTGATGTGAAAGAGTTGCAAATGTCCAAGTGGTCATCTGTTTCCATTCTAGGTGGGATGGGAAGCAGAGTGATTGGCGAGAAGACGCCTTGTTCTTAAAACACATCAATTCAGCAAATTGTCAACCCACGCCAACACCTTCTGTTGCTAAACTGATCCCCTTTACTGCACATGTTAAAGCCCCAATGTGGAAGCTGCTTTTCTGCGGGGTCAACCCATGACACGCTTGAAATATGTTTAAAAGCCTGTGAGCACATGGTGGTGGTGACTGGGCACAGCACATGGCACTTTCTCCCAGAAATGAACCTGCTTTGCTTTCCCGAGAAGCAGCTCTTTATAGCAACTGCTTCTAGTATGTGAAGGGAGCACAGCCAATGAGGGCTTGAAACAAACTGAAGAGACAAACATTAAGAGAGGAATGTGGAACATTCTGGTGGTGCTTTTGCTGAATCAGAACATTCTTGATGGGGGGGGGAGTGTTTTATATATAAGAATCTTGTGTGAACAGTGCAGAAGAATGGTGATTGGGTGGGATTGTTTGGGGTTTTCTGTTGGAGTTGTTGTTGCTGTTGTTTATTTGCATCTTTATTTTAGATATTGTGATTTATATAGAAATTGTACAGTTTGGTTGTGTACTTTTTAATGTTTTATTTATTGTTTATGACTTCTTTTGTTGTGTTGTACTTATGTATTATTTTCACATTGTAAGCCATCTTGAGCATGGTTTGAACTGTAGAAAGGTGGCATACAAACAAAATTATGCATGACTGAATTTTGCTGTTGTGACTGTAGCCCTCAGCGTATGAGGACACCTTTAACTTCAATTAAAATTTTAAACACCAAATTGCTATCTCAAAATTGTTATTTTTCAACACACAATCTATCCTGTAGTTTGCATATTTGAATCAATTCAAAGGCCTCTTTCTATATCCACTTAAATGTATTGTTCCCATGTTATTATTTTCCTCAGTTAGAAATGTTAAGTTTTATGTGAAAAATTACAAGGGTGAGTCAGTGCTGGCCCTCCTGTTATGAAATCTACCCATTTTATTGAGAGCAGTAAGCTTTGGAAATTGTGACTAAACTAGCTATTCCATAACAGGAAATGCTGTGTATTAGGCTGGGAACAAACACTAAAACTAATCAAACCAGTGTGTCAGCAAAGTTTCAAAGACCCTGATCCTGAAGGGGTTTTTTTTTCTTGTGCCAAGTGCGGTGTGTCTGTGTGCTACCTCAGCCATGGCAGTGAGAGCAACTGGACTTGCAAAAACTTGTTTATCTTTAGGAATCTGAAAGTTTTGCCACAATTGTGTGAGTGCTTCACATATAAAAAGCCAGAAATGCCCCCAGAAGCCCTTCCCAAAGGTAGCATGGGAAAAAAAAGAGGGTACAAGAAATAACTAGTTGACTAAACTTGCTGGGTATCCAACATGGGTATCCATAGTACCACTTTAGCATTCCGTTGCCTCATTCTGCATGTCTAAACAAGACCTTAGTTCAATGGGCCTACTCCAAGGTAAGTGTGCATAGGAAGCCACCTTAGTAATGACCAAGTTGGCTGGATATAGGCCAGACTGAGCATTTAAGTTGCTGAGTTGGAACACTATTTAAGCTAAATATTACACATGTGAACTAGCTCTGAAGCTCAGGGACTTTGAGTCTGGGAAGTGTTATGTTATGCTATGTTTCACTTATACATTGCTTTTGGGACCAAAGGCCCCCAAAGCAGTGAGCAGCATATTAATATAAAGAAAGATAAAATGAGCATACAGTACAATAAGTTCATCAAAACAACATAAGAAAGCAAAAACAATATATACCCACCAATCATACTAAATATGTATTATGGGCTGCATTTATGCTTCCTACATTTCACCTCATGCTTGGAAGCCAGGTTAACTTGAATCCCCCAACTTGGGTGCTCTAATATCTCACCTAGGAGCAAACCCACCCACATCCAGTCAGCTAGCAGGAGTGCCCTTGCCCTCAAAACACACACACACACACACACACACACACCCCATGTTTTAGTAGGTCTGTGCAGGTCCTTCAACAATTAGCATGACATAATAGCCCTTCTAGCCAGAGGCTTTAAGCCACCTCTGGCCTTGATTTTTCTATTACGAATACAAATCAGAAACAGGAACCTCTGTTCCATGAGATTTAAAACATGTAATTAGTTTATCATTGCAGAGAGCAGATAATCTGATTTTTAAAACCTCTAGAATTTAAAGTATGTTACATTCTGGTTGCCAACAGACAAAGAACATTTCAGCTTAATAGTTTGTGTCCCTTCATCAGGGGTGGTAGTAGAGGGGGAAGTAGCTAGCATTTGGTTTTTTTCTTTTCTTTTTATCATGGTTCTTTTGCATATTCAGAAACATTTTTTTAAAAGAAACAGATTGAGTTCAAGTTTATACAGTGGCGTAGCGTGGGGGGTGCAGGGGGGGCCAGCCGCACCGGGCGCAACATCTGGGGGTTAGGGTTAGGAGTAGGGTTAGGGGGCGCAAATCCACGGGTTAGGGGGCGCAAATTACTTGCCTTGCCCCGGGTGCTGACAACCCATGCTACGCCACTGAGTTTATATTTTAACCAAATAAACCAAGTGCCACTAGTTATTTTTAACCAGATCACCATTATGCTTTGAATGCAAACATTTTTAATTATATCATACTAATTTCTACCACCATGGAACAGCTGTTACCAATGTTTGGAAACAGCCCAACAGGTAATAAATGTATGGATCTTTCTTTGACCTATTCCCCTCCCCACCCCACCCCCATTTGTGGTTTTTCCTTATACATTCTCATTTCGATGTTTATTGTAAAGTTCTGAATTAAGTCCATTCCATAGCTTCTAACAAAACAAAAGAATGCCTTCACAAAATTGATCAGCATTATTCAGACATGCTACTGCCTGAATATGTGTCATCCAGAGTTTGAGCTCAGATCTACAGCAAACACTCCCATTGAAGTGATAATGCTGGGAAAGAGGCATTACCTGGAAAGAGAAATAGGTTTTGTTTTTTAATTTTTTGTACCTACAACCTATTGAATCTCCAAAGTCTTGGAACAGGTAACATCGTGACACCATAGCCTTATTGCCATTTAGAAAGAAGTGGGACACTGTGGCAATTGTGGAGCAAAGGTGTTTCTAGAAGGCCCTCAGTATGGAGTCTCATATGGTCACCCACCCAGAGACAGAGAGATCTTATTTAAACACTAAAAGCTTGTCGGACCCTCTGTGAATCTCCCTCCTTGATATAACAAGCAGGACAGCTCTATGTCCATTGATAAAAGAATATCTGACACCAAGATATACAATAAGAAGGATATGTCAAAGAGAGAGCATTTATGTTGGATAATAGAATTAAGAAAACAGTACAACAAGGTTCTAGCTAAACACAGGCCAGATGTTCAAGAGATGCTCACATGAGTGGCCTGGTTTAGTCACTCTCACCGTGTATGGGTGCCCTCTATGGGGCTCTGTGCCTTAGAGACTTTGCAGAATTACAACATCTAACATACGAACACGCACACACTTTAAGAAAGAAGTACACAAAGGAACTTCAGGAATGTTTTAGCTTCTAAATTTACTGGATGGGCTCCTAATGCTAAAGAATAATAGCATGAAGTAAGATCCTCTTGAATTGCGGTTGAACTGGAAGGACCAGATGAGAAGGTATTGCGGTGAATAATTATTTCCAGGACATGCCCTACTTCCACCCTGTTAAAAACTCTAACATGATGCATGGTGGGGAAAGAGCCAAATCAGTTTTGCAATTCTTTTCAAGTGGTGTGATATGACAAAGATTCTTCAAATTGCAGGCCTGTGCAGTGATCAGATTCATTTATTAAATAAGTATAAAAAGTTATCTTTGGATTCAAAACACAAATTTCTTTGTATGTATGAAAATGATAAATCATATTTCAACTAGAAAAAATTTGAAAACGTTATCTGCAAAGCCAAAGAAGCAATAATTCCTAGTATGGTTCTTATAAAGGTATCATAACAGCCCTGTATTTCCTCCATGAACAGGTCTGTAAATGGTCTTTTCAGGTGTTCCAGCAGGATGAAGCTGTGGGTGGCCAGATCTGAATGTTGATCTGGAGGGTGTTTCTCCAACCCAGAGTCCCTGAGGGCATCTGCAATATCACCTGATCTGCAGAAGGTACAGCCACACACAAGGGCAGAAAGTCAGGTTCCCAGTGCTTCTATGAGGCCTGGGCAATCATGAGGATGCCTGTCAATTGCACAGTCTGGTGTTATACAACCTTGTTCTCTACCGCGCCTGAAAAGAGCCTTGAAACTTGAGCATACAGTGGTGCCTCGCAAGACGAAAAGAATCCGTTCCGCGATTCTCTTCTTCTAGCGGTTTTTTCGTCTTGCAAAGCAAGCCCATTGACGGCTTAGCGGATTAGCGCTATTAGCGGTTTAGCGGTTTTTAGCAGCTTTTAGCGGCTTATCGGATAAGCGGCTTAGCGGCTTAGAAAAAGGGGGGGGGGGGAAAGTCGGAAAAACTCGCAAGACATTTCGTCTTGCGAAGCAAGCCCATAGGGAAATTCGTTTTGCGAAGCACCTCCAAAACGGAAAACCCCTTCGTCTAGCGGGTTTTTCGTCTTGCGAGGCGTTCGTCTTGCGGGGCACCACTGTACATAGCCCAGGAGGCTAGGCCACAGCTTCTGGACATTTCCTAGTCATAAATCTCATTTCAGTTTAACCTGAGGTCCACCACCTATACCCCAAACTCCACAGATGACCTTCTCAGACCAAACTTTTCTCATGCATGTTCATCCAAAGAAGCACCCTCAATATGGTCAGCAGCAGCAGCAGCAGCAGTACTAGATAGCTGAATAAAAAGTGTCATACACATACTCAAAGAAGGCATGCTTGAACAGCTCCTCAGATCTTCAGTCTTAAGTTGCAAGAGAAGTTGTAGCAGTTTCAAACCAACAGTAAATTGATGCTGATTGAAAAGTTAATTCCATCTAGCTATTTTGTATTATAGTTACTATTACTTAACCATTTATATCCCAGTGTTCTGCATTTATATTTGTCTCCCCTTCACAATCCCACTCACAATCATTACTGCTCTTGTTGTACATACGGGACACAGAGAAAGAACTTGCCCAAGGTCTCCCTGCATGTTCATAGGTGAACTAGTACTTGACCTCACTATTTTCTATTTTTAGGTCAAAATTACACACTGCTAGATGCCACTGAAAATTTGTCACGTTGGCAAATGACTAGGCCCAATAACACTTAAGAAAAATAAAACTGCTGCATAACCAAATGCTTTCCTTCCTTCCTTCCTTCCTTCCTTCCTTCCTTCCTTCCTTCCTTTCCACCAAGGAACTGCATCCTTTCTATACTTTTAACAGTTACAAGGTTAACATGTCAGCTCCTCCAGACTGTGCATGGATGACCATTCATAGAGAGCCAGTGTGGTGTAGTGGTTAAGAGCGGTAGTCTTATAATCTGGTGAACTGGGTTCGAGTCTCCGCTCCTCCACATGCAGCTGCTGGGTGACCTTGGGGGCCAGTCACACTTCTCTGAAGTCTCTCAGCCCCACTCACCTCACAGAGTGTTTGTTGTGGGGGAGGAAGGGAAAGGAGAATGTTAGCCGCTTTGAGACTCCTTCGGGTAGTGATAAAGCGGGATATCAAATCCAAACTCTTCTTCTTCTTCTTCTGTAACTACAATACAGTTTGTGCCTGGATAGGTAAACTCAGTCTAGTTATTTCCGGTCCTTTGACAAATAAAGACGGTCAGAAATACACACCATCACTAACTCCTTGCTGACCCTTCAAATGTTTGTCTGGGTTGTACTACTACTTATAAGGGTACCATATTTCTAGAAGTAAAATTCAGGACACAAACGTTGTTGAGGGAAATGAAAAAGTTTCATTTTGCCAATTCCCCAAAATTCCCCCTAGACGCTATTTTCACCGGTTAAATCCCAGACATGTCAGGGAAATTCCAGACATATGGCAACCCTAACTCTTGCCACAATCGTATAGGGTGGGGGTGGGTGGGTTATGATGACTGAAAGTTACCCCATAAGGGACAACCTATGTTTTTGGTGTGTTGATGGAAGTAGCTTGTAACTGCCACATAACTGGCCTTGCTTTTTTTTCCGTTTTAAGAGGTATCTTCAACAGAAAGGGGGGGATGTTCCACCTTCTACTCCTTCATTTATGTATTTATTTTTTGTAGCTGTAACAGCTGACATCTTTCTCAGCTGTTTTCTCAAGAGATCTGCCTGTGTTTACATGAGAAGAAGGAATTGTGTGTGTGAGAGAAATGAGTCCCTACTAGCTCAACTAAAATTTTAAGCAACTGTTAGTTAAGAAAAGGGGCTCAGTGGTAAGATCAGATGCTTTCCAAGTTCAATTCTTGGTATCCCCCCAGTTAGGACTGGGAGAGAGACTCTCATTTTAAAATCTGGAAGAGTCGCTGCCAGTCAGTGTTGACAATACTGAGCTAATAACCATGAATGGAATAGTATCAATGTTCAAACAAGAAGCACACATTGGCTTCAGCAGGACTCTGGAGGAAAGTGATGTCTGATTTTGTTCTTCAGTTCATGAAGGGATTATGTCCTTCCTCTCTGTCTGCCTTCTTTCCAGGCATTCGTATAAAGCATACTATGTTCTCCTTTACTCTGACAACATACATGTTATTGGGAGAAAAGCCATAATATGCTAGCTTTTATGATTCAAGGCTATTCAGAAAATGAAGGATGAAAGGAAAAGGGGTAACGATTACTCAGAATCTGCCAAGAAGATTCTGAGTAACAGAAGTAGTATGTGTGCGCTAAGAAGGCCCTGTGCTTCAAACTCCAAAGGTAAATATTATTTGTATACACATTACAGAACCTAATTTCAAGTAGATACAGTTTGGCTCTATATACTTGGTTTCACACGCTTCTATGCATCCTACAAGGAACAACTTTTTCGGTTCACTGTTGAGTGTGCAGCTGCATGTCAAATAGCTGTAAATACTGGACTGCTGACCATATGCCAAAAAAACTATACTGTGACAATTAAGAGTGCCCAGTGGCAAAGCTTCCTTCACCTTGTGTGGCATCTTGGCTGGTGAACACAAAGATCTTTCTTTAGCTTCCTGCCCTCTGAATCAGGCGTTTTAAAATTTGATATGACGCTGGCTGCATTAACACATGACAAGAAACAGAGCCCCTGTAGGACAACAGGATCATTTCTCAGGCTCTCTGCTCACAGAAAACACAGAGCTGGAGTTTGCATATTTGGATTACAACTGTAGCACAAAAAAGGGCAGGCAATTGTGGGGGGGGGGGAGGGAACGCACACACAGATTAAGAATCCATTTCTACCAATTGTAGACAGACTAGCTGACCTGCCAAGCAGCTAAATTTATTTTGATTCATGCCTCCACTCCCCAAAGTACACAGCGGTTACTGAGAAGCTAAAATAGAATGAAATAAAATGTTAAGAAGTCATACATTGGGAGGTGCCTCCAGAATCCATCTTGCACCGACAGGAGTCTAGCAAAATTCAGAAAGCTGGCACTCCTTCCCCCCCCCCCCCGAGTTGAAACTGGAAGCATGCTGCTCTCTTACACCCCAACATGTTTTCTTTCAGTCTCTGTACCACTGTCTTATGTAGCTCAGTATTGTCAGCACTGACTGGCAGCTGCTGTCCAGGTTTGCAGGCAGGAGTTTTCCTGGACATGCTGGAGATTGAATCTAGCATCTTCTATATGCAAAGCATGCCTTGCATATGCTCTATTTTATTTTATTTTGCATATTTACATTGTGCCTTTCCTCCAGGGAGCTTCAGGTGGTGTATGTGGTTCTTCTTGTCCACATTTCAGCCTCACAACAATCCTGTGAGGTACCGTATTTTTCGCCCTATAGGACGCACTTTTTCCCCTCCAAAAATGAAGGGGAAATGTGTGTGCGTCCTATGGGGCGAATGCAGGCTTTCGCTGAAGCCTGGAGAGCGAGAGGGGTCGGTGCGCACTGACCCCTCTCGCTCTCCAGGCTTCAGGAGAGCCCCGCCACCAGCCCCACAAACTCGGGGGACAGTGGGAGAGGTGCAGCGCGCCTTTCCCACTGTTCCCCGACTTGGTTAGAAGGCTGGCGGGGGGGAGAAGCCTGCTCCTCCCCGTCGCCAGCCCCGCAAACTCTCCCCCGACTTGGTTAGAAGGCTGGCGGGGGGGGGGAGCCTGCTCCTCCCCGTCGCCAGCCCTGCAAACTCAGGGGAAAGTGGGAGAGGCGCAGCGCGCCTTTCCCACTGTCCCCCGACTTGGTTAGAAGGCTGGCGGGGGGGGGGAGCCTGCTCCTCCCCATCGCCAGCCCTGCAAACTCGGGGGAAAGTGGGAGAGGCGCAGCGCGCCTTTCCCACTGTCCCCGACTTGGTTAGAAGGCTGGCGGGGGGGAGAAGCCTGCTCCTCCCCGTCGCCAGCCCCGCAAACTCTCCCCCGACTTGGTTAGAAGGCTGGCGGGGGGGGGGGAGCCTGCTCCTCCCCATCGCCAGCCCTGCAAACTCGGGGGAAAGTGGGAGAGGCGCAGCGCGCCTTTCCCACTGTCCCCGACTTGGTTAGAAGGCTGGCGGGGGGGGGGGAGCCTGCTCCTCCCCGTCGCCAGCCCCGCAAACTCAGGGGAAAGTGGGAGAGGCGCAGCGCGCCTTTCCCACTGTTCCCCGGTCTTGGTTAGAAGGCTGGGGAGGGCTTCCCCCTCCTCCAGCCCCGCAAGCTCCCAGAGCGATGCCAAAGCTGCACGCAGCTTCGGCATCGCTCTGGGTCCCATTCTGGGGGCTGGGGGAAGGGGGAGCTCAGGCTTCCCCCACCCCAGCCCCGCGCCCGGGGGGGGGGGAAATAATTTTTTCCCTTTATTTCCCCCCAAAAAATCTAGGTGCGTCCTATGGGCCGGTGCGTCCTATAGGGCGAAAAATACGGTAGGTTAGGCTGAGAGGCAGTAGCTGGCCCTAGGTCACTGCAATGAGCTTCATGGCTGATCAGGGATTTAATCCCTGGTCTATTTAAGACACAAGGCCTAGTCCAGCACACTGAAGCATGGGCCCTCCTCTAAATTTTGCTGCATCTCTGCATTGGAAGCAAATAATTCAGTATTACCTGATGCAGAGATATGACTCAGTGGAACAAAACAAGGGCAGCATCTTCTTTATGTGGTTTTTTCTGTCTCGCAGGACACCAAATTCATGTTTTAAACTAATTTAATTCTTCTGTTAGTACCAGCCATTCTACTGTGACAAGAGTTTGTGAATTGCTGGTCTAATCCAACAGACTAATGGGTCAGGCTTGCATTTGTTGCACCACAAAACAGCTGTGGAGAATCAATGCTTGCTGTCTTCTCTGTGCTAAGCAGTTGAAGACAGCTATCCAGACACTCTCTCCAATCCTCCAACCAAATCCCCTTGAGGCAAATCGCCTTGGTTTACTTCAGGCGTCCCTCTGGGGATCTGTGCTGGGTCAGCATAGGTCCTTCCAGTCACATATGCAAATCATTACCTGGAATAGCTTAAAAGGAATACAAACTAATTTTCTTCTGGCAATAAAACACTGAGGTTGAAGGGCCATAAAAGTTCCAATTATTGAATGCATGAACAGGGGCTGGGCATGTTTGTCCAGAACACAATCTGCTCCTCAACTTGCCCAAAGTGTCACATAGGTCTGGAAGAAATTAAATGTTTTAAAGCAAAGCGAGAAAACAGGTTAAAGGAACAGCTACATTCCACTCCAACTTGGTCAAACCTGGAATGGTTTTAGGCCTCTCTGCACATGCTCCAAGGCTTTCAGTCTGCTGAGGGGTAGAGGAGACAGAATAGACTCCCTCATCTCATTTCCCCAAGCTCAGGTGCATCAAGCAGTTGGTTATACAGCCACTCCTTATACAGCAACAAAGGCCTCAGAGCAAATGACCCCACCACAGCCCAGGGGAACTGTCTGGGGATGCATGAGTTTCCTCATCTCCTGGGTGCAGCGATAGTGGCCATGTCACCAATCCCTCTGCAATCCACAGGCTTACACTCATGGGATGACCCAGAGAGTGTTGTGCCCGCCTTACACTTAAGTAAGTAGCCTTAGTGCATATGCATAATGTTGATACACCTGTGGACTTAAGTGGGTCCGTTTTCTAGCTCTACACGATACTATCCTGCAATCCTATCCAAACTTACTTAGAAGCCAGTCCCATTTGCTTCGGTTGAAAATGCTTCCAATGTGCATAAAATTACACTCAAAAGGGTTTCCCCATGTCCACTGAAAGATCTGCCCAAAACTTACATCTATCTGAGCCACAACCAGCCTCTGCAACTATAAGGTCTATAAGGTTTATATAATAAAAATAAAAATTGTAGAGCTGAGATATGTTCAGAAAAGGGCAACCAAAATGATAAAGGGATTGGAGCAACTCCCCTATGAGAAAAGGTTACATTTGGGGGGTTTTAATTTAGAAAAAAAAGTTGGGTGGGCATGATAGAGTAAGGAAGGACATGATAGAAGTGACTAGGTCAGGCATCCCCAACCTTCAGGCCTCCAGATGATTTGGCCTACAATTCCCATCATCCCTGACCACTGGCCCTGTTAGCTAGGGATCATGGGAGTTGTAGGCCAAAACATCTGGAGTGCCGCAGGTTGGGGTTGCCTGGACTAGGTTATGCATGGTGGAAAATTTCCTGTTCTAAACTGCATATATACTAACATTCTGGCTAAGTGCACATAATGCTAAGCCAAACCATGGCTTAATGTGAGTGTGCAGGCTCCTGGAGAGGAGATTGTGACTGCTCTGGTCCTCCTCTGGCCCTGCAGCTAAAGCTGTGAGCTAAGCCATGGTTTCACATGGCATGCTGTCCAAACCCAGGCTCATGATTTGTCCCATCAATAGATGAGGAAGATACACTGGGCTCCTTGTAGTATATGAGCCCTTCTCTCTCCCTCTCCCTCCCTCCCTCCCTCCCTCCCTCCCTCCCTCCCTCCCTCCCTCCCTCCTCTCTCTCTCTCTCTCTCTCTCTCTCTCTCACACACACACACACACACTTGTAATGATGAGCATTTGCTATCTTATGAATGAAAATTAGCAAGTCACCAAGTAAGTTAAGCTCCATAATAGGATTGCCGTGCTTTTTGTTCTTCACCATCCCATAATGCAATGTTCTTTCTTTCTTTTTTTTCTATGTAAAAAAGGGCAGCCTTGCCCTAAATGACAGGACATATAAACTTGGAGGGAACAAAAGTACAGGATGTAAATTAAGGTGATTTGCCACCCCCTCATTATGCAGAGGCTTTATAATCTATACTAACAAGAAACACTGCGTGGTAACCTAACCTGTTATTATGCATATTATTGTGAGAGTAATAACAATGACTTATATGAGCAATTGAAGCTTGCCAACTCATTTTGAGTGCTGCAACTCCTTTCTGGATGACAAATAATGGGTGGCGACTGATAGCACATCCCATAGCCAGGATCAATTACACTTATAGCTTTGGGAGGACATAGCATATGGCATTGAGATGCTGCCATCTGAAAAATTTCAGTCTATACAATTTGTGTAAATGGGAATGCAGTCTACTGACTGTGATAGACCAATAGAACATGGTGCCACAAAACTAAGAGTTGGTTAGCTCTATAGGGATGGGGAACTTGTACTGTAGCTCTCCAGGCATTGCTGAACTACAGCTCCCATCATCTTTGAAGTTTGCTGTAGTTCAGCAACATCAGGAGGGTCACATGTTCCCCATCCATGTTATAGAGCAGGCTTCCTCAACCTCGGCCCTCCAGATGTTTTGAAACTCCAATTCCCATCATCCTTGACCACTGGTCTTGCTAGCTAGGGATCATGTGAGTTGTAGGCCATAAACATCTGGCCAAGGTTGAGGAAGCCTATTATAGAGGGTCACCTCCACCCCCATTCATATAATCAGGAGAATTCAGGGTAAACAGGTAAATTCATATCTTTTGTTCCCTGTGAAATGTTGTAATTTAACCATAATAAATAGATAGTTATATTCTAATTAATTATTATGATTAAATTACATTTCATGATGAGTCATAGGAGCCAATAATATACATTATTCCTGTGAACTGCCCTGGGACCTGCGGGTACAGGGCGGTATACAAATTTTAATCATGATGATGATGATAATAATAATAATAATAATAATAATACATGAGTTCAGTTATTCTGAGCTATGATCACCATGATTTTAGAAGCAGTGCAGTTGAATTGCTAGTTTTTCATGCAGCCTGTAGTCTTACTTATAAAAAAATTAAAAGGTGGAAATTTCTGATAGATAGCTTGAACCTATATATACTAGAACTTCCACCGTCTGTGGCAATGTTGAGGAGTTTCTAGCCCACAGGCCAAATTTGGCCCAGGATGGGTCCCTGTTTGGCCTTTAAGGCCATTTTTCCAAAACCATGCCCACATATGATGTCATATGTGATGTCAAGTGTGAGGAAGGCAGATGTGCCTTGATTGGCCACATGACCAAGTTCTTGTAGGAAAGTTGACTGTGCTGATCCCTGAAGAAAGCAGCTTTTCCAACCCTGTTCCAGCTTTACCAGCCCTTTGTTGCATGCTAGGCAAGTGCTCTGTAAGGGACTTTGATAGATGGGTGAGATAGCCTGTCTGTCAAGAATGTGACACCTTAATGATGTCAGGTGAAGGGCAAGTGAATTGTCCTGCCCAATGATCAAAGTTGGTGCACGGGGTTGGGAACAGAGAAGGATCTATCCTGCTGGACTAGAAAGGTTCCCCACCCCAATCTATGGAATCTCTTGTTTACATGAATTTTGCTCCTTCGCAGCATCCTTCACTCACAACATATGGTGTACAGAGCACTATTTAAAAAATAACAACAGAACAACATTTAACAGTGTCTCCTTTCTCCCAGTAAATAGGACTTGGTTTTTATTAAATGTATTTGGAATCAGGGTAGAAGACAATCCAACAAAAAGCATATTTCCCCCTAGTCTATCTAGTTACTTCTTAGAAAAGTCAAGACTATATTTAAATGGAACACAAATTGCGCATATATTTTCATTTTCTAGCAGGACTAGAACAGATAGGTCAACAAAATCAAATTGCCTAGCTCAATACAAAAGAAGAATAGAAATGAAAGTGAGGTAGATCGAATGGAGATGCTGTCACCACAGAAAAGGCCGATCTGTTTTCAACCCATCTAGCCAACTCCAAAGGACAGGCAATGACACAAGAAATACCACAACACATTAATGATAAGAACACTTGGGTTGGAAAATTGAAGAACTGGTTATTTCACAATTGTACACGCTATTTTGTTGCAGCTCGAATCAAAGCCAAATGCAAATCAATTATTCAGATTTAGAGTAGGGTGTTTTACAGGAGTGCTCATAATCTCTCTAGTGAATATTCAGAAATGAAAAGACAAACAACAGCTACAGTGTGGGTACAAATCAACCTACCCACCCATCCTGCCTACACACACACACACACACACACACACACACACACACACTTCACTTCTGTAGCTTGGAAGAGTACTTAAGCTTTATTTCTTAAGAATTAAAACACAACAATCAACCCTCACCCTGCTTGGCCTTCACAGACATTATTGGTGTTTTAACGAAAGAAAGAAAGAAAGAAAGAAAGAAAGAAAGAAAGAAAGAAAGAAAGAAAGAAAAGAGAGAGCTCCAAATATGTTGAAGGGGAGCAGAACAGAAGTCATCTCTAGTCATAACTGAGCTGTGACAACAGCTCATCAACCCATAACACATTTTGAAACAGTACATACCCAGAAACAGAAACAGACACACACACACACACACAGAGAGAGAGAGAGAGAGAGAGAGAGAGAGAGGGGGGAGGGAATAAGGTCACATGCAGCAAAAGAGAAGTATATACAAGGGTCATTCTTTGGGCATTGAGTAATCCTGCTCTACATTCTTTGAACATAATAGTCATTCAATAAAATCTGGCTACAGAAATAGTATACCTGTTACCTAATAAACCCATTTTCTTCCTCAATGAGCTTTTTCTCTCTTTTTTGCGCAAATGCTTTACTGGTGTGAATCAAGTGGAACTAGGTTGTTTTAAAAGGATCCAATAAGCAATGGCCCCACAGCCAAGACATGTTGGAAGTGTTCCATGTTACTCGCTTGTATAACAAAGAAAGACTGTAGAATCCATAGGTATTTAGACTCTTCTGTTCAATTTGATTAACAATAGTAACTGGCAAAACGCATGGAGGTGGGGTGGGAGGGAAGAATTATGCTGATGAAGACAGAAAAGTGTATGCTTTAAAATGGGGTAGGGGGAGAGATATTGCACTAAGGATATTATTACTACTGGCATGGAAACTCTTAAACAAGAGTAAGGCTCCTTTTGTTTGTTTGTTTTTTGACAAGTTCTTAAGAAAAAACGTTATAATTGCTTATTTTGTATGTGGATGACTCCCAGTTCTAGGGGCAAGTTGACTCACTCTCAGATCCATCCCATTTCCTACCAATTTGCTTTCCAGCTTCTGGCTACATACACCCTAAAGGTAAAGGTGAAGGTACCCCTGCCCGTACGGGCCAGTCTTGACAGACTCTGGGGTTGTGCGCCCATCTCACTTAAGAGGCCAGGGGCCAGCGCTGTCCGGAGACACTTCCGGGTCACGTGGCCAGCGTGACATCACTGCTCTGGCGAGCCAGAGCCGCACACGGAAACGCCGTTTACCTTCCCGCTGGTAAGCGGTCCCTATTTATCTACTTGCACCCGGAGGTGCTTTCGAACTGCTAGGTTGGCAGGCGCTGGGACCGAGCAGCGGGAGCACACCCCGCTGCAGGGATTCGAACTGCCGACCTTTCGATCGGCAAGCCCTAGGCGCTGAGGCTTTAACCCACAGCGCCACCTGCGTCCTTACATACACCCTAGCATCCTTTAAATGAAAGGTTGAGTAACTAAATAAAATCCTCCTAGCCAATAAAAAGTTGTTCTCCATGCTTCCATATCCATTAGAATTATCCTTACTTCAGCCTTAATTTTACCAGCTGAAACCTTGGCACTAATCCTTGATCCCCAAACCTTCCATCTTACTGCACTATAATTGTCAGCCTTTCAGCAGCTATGAAACATTGCCAGAACTGGTCCATAACTTACTCCACCTGGTCTGAAATCCTTAATCATGTAGTAATTACTTCCCCCATATAGAACTTTAATTTGTTCTTAAAGTCTACCTCAATCTCTCTACCAATCTCAGCCTCTCCCAACTTTAAGGGTGGGATACGTAAGGGCTTCCCATTCACTTGCAACATTCCAGACTCAGTTGTCTGTCGGTGGTGTGAAATCTCTATGACTGTCACCAACAATTAAAAAGCTATTGCTTTTTGTGTCATTAGCGTTTTCAGTTAACCCTGCATTTTCAGCTGTGGTCCATAGTATGCAGCCATTGTATGTAGGTTCTATATACAGCCTGGAGACCAATAATAACATCATCTTAGATACTGTAGCTTCTTTTGTCCTGGGTGGTCAATGTTCCCTTACTCTGGCTGGCTTCTCTAGGGAAGTGAGTTTAAAAAGGTAAAGGTAAATGACCCCTGACAGTTAAGTCCAGTCGCGAATGACTCTGGGGTTGCGGCGCTCAACTCGCTTTACTGGCTGAGGGAGCCGATGTTTGTCCACAGACAGTTTTTCTGGGTCATGTGGCCAGCATGACTAAGCCGCTTCTGACGAAACCAGAGCAGCACATGGAAACGCCGTTTACCTTCCGCTGGAGTGCTACCTATTTATCTACTTGCGCTTTTGACATGCTTTCAAACTGCTAGGTTGGAAGGAGCTGGGACCGAACAATGGGAGCTCACCCTGTCGCGGGGATTCGAACTGCCAACCTTCTGATCAGCAAGCCCCAGGCTCAGTGGTTTAGACCACAGCGCCACCTGTGTCCTAGGGAAGTGAGTTACATCTCCCCAAAAGGCCAGCTCTATGCTGATTCTCTTTTCTTCCTCTTGCCAGTTTCTCTCTCCCAAGGACCCTTTTTAATCCCAATTCTGGATTGCTGTTTCCCTGTTCCTCTTCCCAGTGTTGGTTTATCCCACTTGTCATCCTGCTCTGTGTGAGGTTTTGCCTACCCCTGTCCCCGACTCATACATATTCAGCAATGGTGGTGGAAGTTTTGCCAGTATGTTGTAACAATGCAGAGACACTGCACAGCTTGCCTGCATCTGATACACTTCCTCAGGGCCATTGCACATGCTACTTTTCTTAGATGGAATGGTCCACCTTAAAAATGGAAACACACGTTTGGAACGATCTGTTATCTCACCAGCTGAGGCAGCATTAGCTGCAGTTCTTTGTCAAGTGGTACACACAACTGCAAATCTAAGTTAGTATGGAAAGTCCCTAACAGTGTAAAATGTTGGGAGAACAAAAATCTTATGTGATGTTAAGGAGTAGGGAAAGAAACAAAGAAGGGAAGAAACTGAAGACCAAGCAAAACAAGGAGGAATGGAACCGCAGAGAGACAGAGGTGGTGGTTACAGAAGGAGTACAACGAATATAGATGTAGAATAAAAGATACATTAAGGAGCAATATGTTTTAAAAAATGGTTAGGAGGAGGAAATGCTGGGTAAAAATTTGTGGCTAATGTAATGCTACAGCCCTCGTGAGTTAGAAAACACGCATGTAAAAGTGGCATTCAGAATGATTTGAGTCATTTAGCCCTGGAGTTATGGTTAGTTGTCTCTGTCTTGAACCCAAAGAAACTGAGACACATAAGACGATGATATCTTTTCAGGCCTACGGTCCTAAGTACACTTCCTTACAAGTGAGACTAACCAAACATATTTAAGATTCACAGGTTGGTTAATGCAGGAGTATTCAAATGTGTTGGCCCAATAAATGGTATCACCTTTCCAATGCTAATTGTGGGGGTTTTCTGTTCAAGACTGTTTCTGAACTGGTTGACACGAGCTGGAACAAACATCCAGAGAAACTTTAAACTAATCTTGGTGTGGTAACTCACCATACACCCACACAGTTGTGCTTTCTTAATGTGGTTGGAAACTTTTTTTTTGTCAGACGGAAAAATAAAAGGAGGCTTACATGTATTATTATATGTTTAAAACCTTTTCCACATCACATTTGTTCATTCAATATTGCTACCTGCCACAGAGGCAGGTTTCACATTTACGGGTCCTCCCCAGTTCATTCATTTCCACTTTATAACCCTTCAGCTGTCATAACAGGTTCCATAACCATGATGGGAGAAGCTAGGCTTGCTCCAGCCAGCTCTGCCACAGTACTGAGCTTGATGTACCAATAGTCTGCCATAGTACAAGGCGGCTTTCCTATGCTATTATGACATGTAGCTATTTGTCTGTTAAATTTATAGACCGCCCTTCATCTGAGGATCACAGTATAAAAACACAAAAATACCTGACATAACAAGAAACAAAACAATACAATACCTGCTCCCCAGTTTAAAAGGCCATAGAGATTGTTTAATCAGTCAAAGGCCTGGGAGAAGAGGCATGTTTTCCCCTAGTGCTTAAAGAATGAAGGGACCAGGCGAGCCTCCCTGGGTGAGCATTCCACAAGTGGGGAGCCACCACAGAAAAGGCCTGTTCTCATGTTCCCACCCTCCTGACCTTTCGTGAAGGAGGCACGCGAAGAAGGGCCTCAGATGATGATCACAGGGTCTGGGTCGGTTCACAGGGAGAGAGGCGGTCCTTGGAAGTACTGAGGTCCTCAGCCACCTAACGCTTTATAGGTTAAAACCAGCACTTTGAATTGGGCCCAGGAAGTAATTGGCAGCCAGTGCAGTTGGGCCAGGATTGGCATTATGTGCTCAAACTGTCTTGCCCCGATAATATTTTCATGAATTTGACAGAAGAAGATTTGTGCTGGAGGGTAAGAGTGGAATTTTAGAAGCCTTTGTTTAAACCCCCCCCAGACCCGGGAGTGTCCTGTATGTGAGCTGGAGAAAAAGGAACAAGGAGTTTGACAGCTGTCAAAGGAGCTGTCAAACGGGCAGTGAAAGTTAAAAATCTTATTATTTAACACCTTTCTGGACTAAATTTGTTATATTTGAATTAAAGTGGTTGGGAACAAAGTAGTGAAATAACAAAGTAATGGACTGTTGGGAAAAGACTATTAAGTAACCAGAATCCCCCTAGGGGAAACATTGAAACACTACAATGGCTGCAGATGGAAAATTACAGGCAGAGATAGAAAGAATGTTTTTTCTTGTGGGAAAGTTGCAGGAGCAGACTACGGCTATGAGTAAACAACTTTTAACCTTGAACTCTAAAATAAGTGGCTCTGCTGAATGCACAATGGACTTGACCGGGAAAAAATCTGCAGCTGAATTAGAAGAGATAACTTCGGAACAGGAGGAGAGGGAACAAGGGCCAGTACAGATGGAGAGTACCAACCAGAAGCCTACATTGTCAGAACACAAAGAAGAAGACCTTTGGATTACAAATTTGCGAAAGAAGCGAAAGAGGAGGGAGGAAGCCCCTGGAACACTTGGAATATTTGAATTTAAAAGAATTAAGAAATATGATTGGGGCTTCCTCTTTGAGTATGGATTAGCTGACCTTTCACAGCAGCTGGTACCAAGTACTTTGGATGGAAGAAAATCTGATGAGACTGAGCTAGAACTCCTTCGGGACCTGAGGACCAACAAAGAGGGCTACCAACAAAATTGGCAGAGACTGACAGAGATTTAAAGGCCTCAGATGTGAGGAATCCAGGCTAAAAACTGTTTTTGTGGACATGGGGACATTGGGAAGGGACAGAAACCGGGGTGGGGGGGGAAAGAATTTTTAAAAATATGTTTATGACCTTTGTGTTTGATTATTATGACCTATTTTTAAGATAAAAGGGAAATTCGTGGAAGGAATTCGAGTCGACCTTAGAAAAGGATTTAATATTTATAAGAAAACTGGATAAGTAAAATTTGGCCAAGTAATAAGAATTAAGTATTTTTTTAAAAAAATATATATATAATAATAATAAGTAAAGGATGAGAGATATGAACTTGCTGAGCTAATTTAATTGAATTAGGATGTATGAAGGGGGGTGGGGGGAGGTCAAGAACTGGGGTTAGGAAAGTAAGGATATGAAATTTTATATGTGTTGTCTTTGTCTCTGTGTGTGTGTTTGTGTTTATAAAATGTGAAAACTCAATAAAAATTTTATATAAAAAAAAACAAACTGTCTTGCCCCAGTGAACAACCTGGCCACTGAATTCTGCATCAGCTGAAGTTTCCAAACCATCTCCAGAGGCGGCCCTATATATAACACGTTACAGAAATCTAACCTAGAGGTTAACAGAGTATCAACAACAGAAGTTAGCTTTTAAACTCTGATATGATCATAACTGTCACAAGCAGCTGGAATTTATCCGCTACCCTCTTTTCACATGAAACAAGAACAGATCCATGTACTGAGTAAGAGGAAATTTCAGAAGTGTACAACAGAGTGCAGAAGAAGTCCTGTTGTCATGCAGATGCATGATGTAGTCATGCAGATGTATCTCAAAGACCGTATTTCAGCAGAGACATTATGCTGGCAATAGTAGGATGCACTTGACATAATGGTTGTATCCATCCTGCGTAGTGAAAGAATAACTAGTTGCTCTTGTTCAACTACAGCTCCCATCCTCCCTGACCACTGGCCCTGCTAGCTAGGGATTATGGGAGTTGTAGTCCAACAACAGCTGAAGACCCAAGCTAGAGAAACACTGACCTACAGTCACTGAAAGCTATTTCAGAAGATGCTGTCTTTCTTATCCCTGTATTTAACAGAAGCATTAACCTCCTGCATCAGGTTATATTATATCCACTGCCACATGACTTTCTGCTATCTCATCCTTGTTGTCAGTTCCTTAACTCTCCCACATTCAAGTATAAGTCCTGTTGGCAGGCAGGCATGTCAATATTTTATACAGCACTATTACTGTGCTCTCTATTCTATCCATATCCATCTATCTACTTTCGTCAAGAAGTGTGTTCTTCTGCCTTTTGAAATATGCCCCTTGACTCAAAAATATGGTCTTTGAATGAAGGCATGGGTGCAGCCAGGATTTGGGGGGGGGGCTAACCTCAGTTAGTTATGTATTTTTATTGATGGGGGGAGCTGCGCCTCTCTGCTCCCCCTGGTTACGCCCATGGATGAAGGGTGGTATATGAATTTAATAAATAATAAAATGATTGCTCCTTTGGTTTAGCCTTGAAACAATATTCTTGAGAGCTTCAGCTACAGGGTGTCCTGAAGGCCATAGCCAGCCCCCCCTCCAATAACCTTAACTTGAGAAACAAGTTGTAGAATAGAGACACAGGATTACTAGTGGAATTCTGAAGTACTGCACAGCACACAGATGCACAACTTGCAATTCAGAAAGGTGAGCACAGCCTACCAGCCAAGTCTGATGGCTCATAAGGGACTTGACAAATTGTTAAGTTTTGCCGCCTGTCTGGAACAGAAAGAACAAGCACTGGGCATGCTTCCTCCTTACAGGCTCACAAATCGCGCAGGCCTGATTCAGCAGATACACCACTTGCTTTCACTTCATTTTCTACCACTTCTCTAGCCGAGCTTCTGATGTAATGGCAAGCGATTACTCTTAATTGTTAAGCGCGTTGTCTATGCAAAGGCTGCATTTGCATGTCATCGTAGGAGCGCTGGGTTGTCCCGTGGTTTCTTATGAATGAGCAGTGTTCTGGTGCATGCCATCCATTCACTCCTGCTTTGCTGCGCCTTGGAGTGAGCAGGGAGAAACATACCAAGAATCTGCTATTAAGCTTAGCTTCCTGGGATGCTTGAACCCATTCATAGAATTGTTGAGTTGGAATGTACCAAGAGGGTCATCTAGTCCAACCCCCTGCAACGCAGCAATCTTTTGCTCAATCTGGGGGGTCAAACCCATGATCCTGAGATTAAGAGTCTCATGCTCTACTGACTGAGCCAGGAGAAGAGCAAAGCAAGAGCAATTGGGGTAGCAGGCACTAGTTCATTCCCACTGCTCATTCACAATACCCCACAAGCCGGCAACCCTGGCTTGCTGTGACCTACTTAAGAAACCAAAGTTTCCAATATTTTGGGCGCAGTGGGGAGGGTTCTTTTCTTCTTTTTGTTCATCACCATAGCCAGTTAAAATTATTTCTCTCTTTCTCACTTTTCACTCTTTTTCTGTGTTTCTTTTGCAAAAAAAAAAAAAAAAAAAAAAAAGGCAGCCAGGTTGGAAGAGTTCTAAAGTTTTTGGAATAAAGTGTGCATCCAGAAAGCTCTGGATATTCTTTTTAATTTATTTTTAAAAAACCATGTCTAAGAGGCATAGTGCTTTCGCCTCCTGCTAATCCCTCCCCTTTTTTTGAGAAGGCAGGATATTTGCTTTTTATCATCCCCATCGTTTAAACTTCCCTTTTCGCAGATACAGTAGCACAGTTTGTACTCTTCAGAATTGCTGAGTCAAAGCAAAAATAGTCCAAGTAATTAAAATAAAGAAGGGGGGAAGGAAAACTTCCCTTGCAGAACTTCCAATTTGCCACATGCTAAAACCACACTACAAATCATGACGCACCACAGAGAACATGGGCTTCTCCTTCACGGCAAAGCCAGAGCTTTGCTCTTTCTTCCCTCTTGCACGCAGACATATGAGATAAAAATACTTCGCTACAGTTTAGTCATCTCAAAACTCTGTCAAAGCCTTCCAGTGGTCTGCTTCAATACTTTTGCACGATATTAAACCCTGTTTATAAACTGTGGCTTATGTGTGGGAGGGAGCAAAGAAGGGGTTTCTGTGTGTAATGCTAATGTTTGTTTCACTTAAGACTGCAATCCTATGCACCCTTACCCAGGAGCAAGTCTTACTGAACTCAATGGGACTCCTGTCTGAGTAAACGTTCTGAGGAATGCACTGCTAAGAGTCTTGTTCCATGCATTCTGAGGTAGGAAACTCACTGTTTTTTCTATCCAAAATGTTCTACATCAGGAATAAGTAACCTTGGAACTTCCATATGCTGTGGACTCCCACCAGCCCCAGTCAGAATGGAAAATGCTCAAGGATTATTATTTTTAAGTCAGACTCCCCCCCCCTTTTTTTTTTGCCCCAATGTGCACCATGTTACACTTGTTTGCACTGAATTGTATTTGCCATTTTGCTGCCCGCAATTTGCCTGGATTAATCAAAACTGAGTCAAAAAGAAAAACACAGAAGCGAACACTTCCAATCTCTTCTTTGAGGCCACAACAGAGCAAGAGAGAGAGGGGGGAGGGTAAGAAGCCAAGGCTTGATAACAATACCAAATGCAGCCTAAGAGCTAGCTCTCACTTGAAAATCAGGCTGAAGTACCAGCGTTTCAAATGCAAAATAATGCACACACGGTTTAAGTGCTCCCCTTTCCTGTTTATTTCAGGGACACCCATTGAAACATGCAGGCACAACTGACAATGCCATGCATTACATTTAAATAGGTTGCTTTTCATCCCAGAGCTTTAAAGGGGAAGTGTGTGCGGGATCTAATGAGTTCCAAGTACAACGCTTGGCAGATAGGTAAAAGTAGGTGAAAGGGACACCAATGGCAACCTGCTTCACTTCTGCAATTTTCATTACGGGATTCTAGGAACTGTAGCTTTTCAGAAGGGGGTCTCTAATAGAATCCTCAGGACCAAATTATACTTCCCAGGGTTCAACTCAGGTAGCCATAATTACATACTGGCTTTAAACTGGTTTACATTTGATGGGTAGACAAGAGAAGGGAGAAAATACCGCCCTCTTGACTCTAAAGGTAAGAAACCATGTGTGCTGCTACTAATGGTTATGTTCTTTGCAGCCTCACTATATAGTGTAGTATCACAGATCATGTGCAGTTGCAACATACTAATAAATGTCAATTACTTTATTTAAAAATAATGTGTGCTCGTTTAAAACACACACATACATCTCTGAGTCATGCTGGTTGCATGGAGAGATCATAACCAAAATTGGCAATGCGTTCACTTAAAACCATCTGCTACTAAAGCATTTCACCCTGGAAAATGCAAATGGCTGAATAATTAACTGCAAATGGTTGCTGGGTCAGGGCAGGAGACAGAGAGGTCCACAACCTTGAACTACTACTGCTGATGTTTAGTATCTTTATCTCTTGTTCCCTATGGCCTACAGCTGCTTGCTATCTCAAAGGATGAATGACCTGACTGCTGTGAATTATGTCTGCTTATCTGTGAGACAGAGCATGCCCTAAGTCATTAAGTCACCTATGAATATAGCCCTGAGGGATTTAAGACAGCAAATAAAGCTCCTCTCTTGTTTTTAGCCAACGTGTCAGAAACCTTCTGTGTGCTCTTGACGAGATATGGTTGTGCTCATTCTAGCAGTTTAATGCAGCCTTACTGCTAGAATTACTACTGGAAATATATCTACCAGTGCACAGGTTTCCTGGTTTCCTAGTGGCTGGATTCATGGAAACATTTTAATAGTAGTCCCAGCGGGCTTCACAACTGCATACTTTATCTTTACAACACCACTGTAGGCCATGTTGAGAAGTACCAACTTAGCCAAGCTCAACTGTTACCAATCAAGGCTCTTTACTGAACCAAAATGGCTCTTGACTGTAGAATTCTAGAATTATGCCCTGACACAGAAGTGTTAAAATATTAACACCAATATATATACTTATTTGCAACCAGAGAAAATGTTTCTCCTACTTCTGAACAAACAAATATTTATGCCCTGAATTTGCGAACCAACCTTGACCCTGCAATCACCCTCTAACAGGAGAACGGGCCTTTTCTACAGTGGCTCCCCATTTGTGGAATGCTCTCCCCCCAGGAAGGCTTGCCTATCACCTTCGTAACATATCTTCGGGTGACAGGCAAAAACATTCCCCTTCAACCAGGCCTTTCGTTGGAGTGGGTATTAGGTGTTTTGTTTTGTTATGTATTTTGTTTTCATTTTTTATTTTTATGTTGTATACTGCCTGTGATCTTTGGATGAAGGGTGGTATGTAAATGTAATTAATCATAATCATAATATCACCGTATTGGCCTGAATATAAGCCGCACCCAAATATAAACCACACCTTTAAAATTGGAGGGGGGAAAGATAAAAAGCCCACATATAAGCCACTCCATTCCTTGCTGCTCCTAGTTGCATATTGGGGGGGGGGGGGGGTGGCGAGCTGCATTGCTGGCGGCCTTTCCCCTTCCTCGCTTTCTCCCTTCCCAGCCTTGGGGGAGAGGACAGGGGACTAGCCACAAGGCGGACGCCGCTTTGCTGCGCTCCTGGTGCTGTTTGCCCCGCGCTCCTGGCTGCATACCGTTAAGGTCACGAATATAAGCCACACTTTAACTTTTCACAGTCGGAATTTGGGTGGAAAGTGAGGCTTATATTCAGGCCAATATGGTAACAACAACAACAACAACAACAACAACAACAACAACAACAACAACAACAACAACAGCTTATTGCACTGCAGTCTTTTCTGAATTACCCTCGGTGTTTTCTTTTAAAACCAACCTGATTTGTGGGAATTTTCCTGGCTTACAATTGAAGTGCCAGCCTTTCACATGTGAATTGGCAAAGTGCTGCCAATGTGGTTTGTAGGGTGGTGGGAGTTGTGTTCTGTGCCCAGCTTGGTGATGCTGTTGTGACAAAGAATCTTCAGCTGGTCCATCTCGCTGCCTGCAGTTGGAAGAAGCAATGGAAAGCTCCTCGTTCACCCCAGGAACTCTTCCTCTGTGACACACCAGAAACAAGCCAGTGCCCTTTGGCATTAAAACCACACCCTCTTGCTCACTGACTCTCTCTCTATTGGTGCATCTGAGCAGGATGGCGCAACCCCGTGTGGGGGGGAATGGCCTTTGATCACTAATACTCATTCTCTGCAGCTGCAACCCAGCAAGGCAAGCTATCGGAGTAAGTGCTCTTGGGTCTGATCACACCACATGCTCCCCATTATTATTAACCTGAGCTCAATCAAGTCAGGTAGACATTTTTCCACCTTCAGTCCCATTGCTGTGTGGAGGGACATCTTCAGCAGAAGAAAACACTAAGGAGTAAACCCTACACAAGTCCCTAAGACAGCTGAATGGTGCCTTGTACGCCTCTTCCAGCAACTCCTGCAGCCAAGCTGGTACTAAATGTATTGCTCTGCTTTCCTTCGGACCACTACAGCGAGGCAAAAAGGGGGAGGGTCCTGTCATCTGGGCAGCCCTGGACAAACATACACACAGCCTAGGCTTGTGCCCCAGAGAGATCTTTTTAGTGCTGCTATCGCAGCAAAAACAACACAAGAGGCAGGAGTTATGAGTTACCGGGCTCTGCAGCCACAGCAGGCGCTGTGATTCTCCAGCGGTTTGACTTCACCCCTGGAGGCACACTCCATTGTCTCTCGAGACAGGCGGATGGCAACAAAGTCCCACTGCTGCACAACAGTCCACGTGCTGGGATAATAAGCAAAAATGTTTTACAAATTAATACAGTACTGCAACATGAAATGGCAGCAATTCCAAGCATGCTTTCCAGGGAGTAAGTCCCATTGCACCGAATACCAAAATTCTTAGGATCCTTGGGTACAGCTGCAACCACCCATTTTTGTCTCTGCTGTAAAGATGGGAGCTACAGAATGTTAATAAAGATCTAGCACTGTTATTAAGTGTGTGTAACTACAATTATAATTCCATTTCCAGCTGCTCCTGGAAGAGGAATCCTTCAGCAGGGCTAAACGAAGGATCACAGGAGGCTGCCTTATACCACATTGCTCCATCTAGCTTGGTATCTACGCTGACTGGCAGTGGCATTCCAGGGTTTCAGGCAGGAATACTCCTCAGCCCTAGATGTTGGGGACTGAACCTGGAACCTTTTGCATGCACCACTGAATGAACTATGGCCCGTCCTCATATGGAAGCAACCTGTATCTTTCAAAACAATTTGTGTTGAAATTCATTAGGCATTATAGGCAGTAAGAAAAACATGCACAAAGAAATATTTTTCTTCGAAAACTCTTACTATTGGTTCTTTAATTTTTTAAAAAAAAACTTTTAAAAAATTACATTCTTTCAACATATAACAATAAAATACAGATACAAAAAAAAAAACCACACCCCCACGCTAACCCAGAATAGCTACTGGTACTTCTACTGCCTTTGTTGCATGAATAAAAAGAGTAATGGAACAAAATAGAAACATTCTGCTCCAGTAAACTTCAGTGTTTGAAATATATGCTCTGCCATCCCTGACCAGTAATCTTATGCCAAGAAAACACACCCTAGGCTGGGTGAATTAGATACGTTTTCCCCAAACCTTATCCTCAGAGAGCCACTCGTGGAACTAGGCCAAAACATGTGTATCTATCCATCACAGAACACTTTGCTGTTGCTTCTTGCCAACTAATGCATTACTAGGCCTCAGGAGGACAGAAAGAAGCTCCCTCCTTTCCATATGGACATCAGTAAACCTTTGGTGAGAACAGAAGATGGCACCCAAAAATATTAAAAATTAGGAAGGGATTCAATGAACATTTATACTAGTAACGTCTCATTTAATTAACCAATAAAACTATACAAATGATTGAGCAAAACACACATGAGAAAGAAGGTGTGTGGGTTCAAAAGCAGTAAAGCTCCAAACTTGAGTGGCTCTTCACAGCTATATTGTAGAGGTATTGTTCAAAATCTGATCTATAACTTTGCAACTGCAATGAACTGCAGGGGATATCATTTCTGATTTTCAGATGCATTTTCCCTCATACTATTTCCCATCACACATCAAATCAACAAACTGTGTGTCCTGAAAAAAAGAGCTGCATTCAAGTAATAGGCCTTGTGAACGAAAATTACTCATAAATTTAAGAACAAAACCTCAGAGGTTATAAATTTGTTTGGGATACAGAGCAGGGAATGAGTTCCCTCCCTTGTTTCTGTTTATGAACTCATCACAGATGACCTGAATCTCTTTCCAGACCCCGCCTTCCCCACAGCCTATAGCTTAGATTATTCACTTCTTAGCGAAAACACCACCTGCCATATGGACAGGAGATTAATTACCCTGCATTTACATGAATAAAATATATGTGTCAAAACTGCCCTGCATCCATTTTCTTTGGCCACAGCTGTGTTTGGAGACATTTGCATTGCGAAGTCCCATGCTTTGAGTCTTAGAAGTCTACATTATAATTTGGACTACTGTTACAGGAGGACTGCTGCATCTAACCCCCCCCCCCAAAAAAAAACACAACCCATTATATGAGTACCTATGTGCACTTTCCATATCCCTTTGTTAGCAAACCTCACTTTTCTAAACTTCAGAAAATCTGGACATTTTCAGCATTCTCAGATCAGTTATGTTGACTTCTCACAGTAATTTGGGGAGACAACCAGAAAATGTCTTTCTATCTGCTAGAGATTCTGGCAACAGAACTGAAATGGTGGCTATAATGATTGGGTTACAGAGAGAGAAGGAAAATCTCTAATGGAAGCAGCAATAAGTCTGAGACCTTATTTGAACTTGGTGGGGGGAAGACGACTGTGGGCTTAATATAAGCAAAAGTTCAAGCCAATTATTTATCTTTCCCCCATTGTATGCAGCTCTCTTTTTGAAATTAAAAGTACACAGTGAAGCAACCTCTCAGAAAATATAACCTACTCTGTGATGAACAACTCCTTTGGTCTCTTCCGTAGGATTCTCCACTGCTGCCAATCTGACATGGCAGGAAGTGGAAGCAAGACTTGTGATGTATATTGCACCACTAGATAATGAATGGCTGGCTTAGGTTGACCCAGCGTGTCAGCCTGTCACCGAGTTGGGATTTACAATGGTGAAAGGGACATTGGATTGTCCTGTTGGCTTTTGAAGAGTAGACAAGAACTATGGAGAAACTCTTACTACACTGATTCAGGGTGTAAGGAAGGATCATAGCACACTGTGTTCATTTGGATTTTTTTGTGTATGTGAAGTATCTTTGGGAGAATTTATGTAGTTGCAAAAGGTGCTTAAAAATATATATCTAGGAAGTGACATAAAGAACTCTGATTCGACATAGCCAGATGTTAGATGTTCCAAGAATGACTTAGGATAATATTTTCCAATAATAAGGAAGCTATTTTCACATGCTGCACAGAAATTGTGACTTTTTCCAGCTGCCATATGCAAGTAAGCTGCATCAGCTACTAATTGGCATGTGTGTTCTGCAGGGCTTTTACAGACGCGTAAGGAAGACCTCATTCAATTGGATAGGTGCCTGTATCCTAAATCTGTCAATTGGATAGTTGCCTATTCCCCTAATCTGTATCTTGAAATAACCCATGCAAAAAGAATGAAAGCTTTGTGCAACATGCATGCTAGTAGGTGGTATCTTTTCAAAAATTCTCTTTCTAAGCAATTCCTGCACTTGAGACAGAGCAGGGAATGAACTCGCCTGAATGGAACAATGTTTATTACAGTAGAGCTGGGTGATTCAGTAAGTACAGGATGTGTCCAATTACTCTCTCTGTGTGAGTGTGTGTTTTCCACCCCTCAATCCTATTTCATAAACTCCTATTACACAAGTCAGCATATGCACAGCATTTATCCTTTCTCCCTTGTTCATTACTGCTCCTTTTATGACAGGTCCTCCAATTTGTCTACTGGAAGAAGCACCAGCAAACCAGTACAGGAATCAAGATTTCTGTCGCTGTGGGACAGAAATCAAGTGTGTTTGTTTCTGTGTCTAGATGTATGTCAGATACTTCCTGACCTTCTAATTTACGCAAAGTGCATGCCACTAGTTTGCCCTCCAGCTCGCTCCAAATTTACCTTTTGTAGGAAGCGCAATCTCTCTCCAGAGTGTAGATGCCCCAATTAACTATAATTCAAAAGATATGTATAGTATATCCCAAACCAAAAGCACCAGGTTGCCTAACATGAAGGAATGCAATGTGTGTGTGCTCTTTCCAAGGTAAATAATTACATAGAAGTCTGGTTTATGGGACTATAAAGTCACCACATAAATACCAAGTTTTGTAGAGAGAAAATGTAAATTTCAAGGAAGCAGGAGTGACGTCAAAGCTTTACCTTTTCAACACCAAAGTACTAATCATTTTGCATAAATAGAGACTTTCATTTACAGTAAAGTGGCATGGTTACTAATAAATGGATTTATCTTGACAAGGATACGGCATCTATTTTTGACGCTTAAATATGGGCTTATGTTCACTAAGATCAACTCAGGCCTATACAAGTGTTTATTCCTGTTTTTAAGCATTCACTCCCATAAGTGATAACCTCTAGGTAAGGTTACTGCAATGCATGATATGTGGGACTGCCTCTGAAGATGGTTCGGAAACTTCAGCTGATGCAGAATTCAGCAGAGCTGGTTGCTCAGCCGGGCAGGACAGTATGAGCATATTACACTGATCATGACCCAACTGCACTGGCTGCCAATTAGTTCCTGGGCCCAAATCAAAGTGCTGGTTTTAGCCTATAAAGCCTTAAATGGCCCAAGACTGCAATACCTCAAATACCGCCTCTCCCCATATGAACCAACACAGACCCTGCAATCATCACCTGAGGCCCTTTTTGTGTGCGTCCACGAGAGATCCAAAGGGTGGCAACGCAAGAACGGGCCTTCTCTGCTGTGACTTCTCACTTGTGGAATGTTCTCTCCAGTGAGGCTTGCCTGGTGCTATCATTATGCAGTCATACCTCGGGAGTCAAACGGAATCCGTTCCGGAAGTTCGTTCGACTTCCAAAACGTTTGGAAACCAAGGCATGGCTTGGCAGGAAGCTCCTGCAGGCAATCGGAACTTGCGTTGGGTTTCAAATAACGTTCACAAACCGGAACACTCACTTCCAGGTTTGTGGTGTCTGGGAGCCAAAACGTTTGACTTCCAAGGTATGACTATATATCTTTATGTGTCAAGCAAAAACTTTCCCCTATAACTAGGCCTTTGGCCTTCAACTATATGTAGCCTTCTAGAAGTGGGCAGAATGTTTTTAATGTATTTATTTTTCCTCTTGGTTTTAATGTATTGGATGGGTTGCGAGGAAGTTGTGAACCTGTCTGCCTGTTTGTAAGTCTCTTTGGGTTGGCCTGGCCTGGGCCAGATGAAGCAACTAACAAATTTAATAAATTAAAAAGAAGAAGAAGAATGCGAATCTTTTTTAAAACAATTCTAATATTTACACTACGTCATTCGTATAGAAGACAAAATAAGTTTATCAGTTTGTTTGATGGGACTTGGAGTAAGCATTTAGTGCCTGGATTAAAGACCAAACCAAGTCACCACTGTTGGGCTGCTTATTTATTAAAACAATAAAAATCAAGGATTTTTTAAAGGGGTGCTGCACATAAGGGAGTTAGAATCAAGTTGCAGCACTCATCACTTTTGCAGGTGTCTAGATGTGCTCTCCAAGGGTTTACATATGGATTTCATTCAGCTGCTGAACAGGCTATTTTCAAGACCTGGCATCACTACCAGACTCCACAAGTGCGCAAAAAGTCATTTGCCAGCTTTGCAACCTTAGGAAAGAGAGTCTTAATGGTTAACCACACAAAACTAAAATTCTTAAAAGCCATTAATCACACTCTCATGACGGCAAATAAGGCAGTGTGCAGCATATGCTCATGTAGGTCTTTGCCTTTAGCCATAATCAAGAGGTATTAACCTCTCCATGGAAAAGAACTGCATGAGGTTCTACAGTAACACAGTGACAGAAGCGAAGTGGGATAGGCAAAGGTCAAACAAATTCACTTTGTATTAAATGACAGTTATGTAAGAAATAACTTAATACCTGAACACAAATGGGCTGATTAACATTCATGAAATGAGACTCATCAATCCTCAACATAAAAGCGGAGCTAAAATTTATGTCACAATTCCCTGCTCAATGGCACTGCGAGCGGCAGGAGTCCAAATGGGTCGCTGCTAAGTCACTGTGTTCTGTAGTCAGCCATTTGTCAAAGGAGCAAAATTATCTGATAAATGTTCTTTCATTCAATCCACAGATAAATGAAGGATGAGTTAGGGGGTGTTAAAATACCAACACCGCTCTTGCATCATAAAGCAATGAAAGCAGGAGGGAGAGCAGGTCTAGGTTGTTTTTTTTAAAAGAAGGTGCCTCATTTCAATCATGTCTAGGTATTAGGTGGTAGTTACTACAAGATGCGTCTTCTACCCAATATTCCAATGTTCAGTGTTCCTAGGAAACATCCAATGTTCCTAAGAAAAAGAAGAGTCAGGTGCTGTTGGGGTTTTTTTCGGCTGGTGAGGTGGTCAAGCCACCAACTGGTGGGGGATAAAAATACCTTCCAAATTATCCCTTTTTACTCTGATAATGTTTACTCTGGCAGGGACCATTTGGCTTAGCCCTGATTCAGGCAGGCTTCACCGTGCCAGGTTACTTAGACTGCGTCACATTAGTAGCAGAGGGAGCCAATGTAGCAGCCTCCAGATGCCATTCAACTACAATTCTCGTCATTCCTAGTCATTGGCTATGCTGGCTGAGGCAGATGAGAGTCGGAGTCCAGAAATGTCTGAAGGGTGCTATGTTGACGACACCTCCGTGAGTTAAATCTAGTGAGCCTAGGTCTGAAAATGACATCAAAAAGTACTATCTGTGCCACATAAGGAGTGTAACGCGAGAGTTTAGATCACTGCAACTACATAGCTCAGGTGTCCATTGGATGCAGTGGTTGCTGACCAAAAGATCAGACATTACAGGACAATCCTCACTATGGGAAGAATTCAATGTAGTGCCAAAAAGATTGCTTCATCAGACCAAGCATGTCTGGTCGTCTGAATGGGACCAGAGGTATGGGCCTGAAGTTGCTTCCTAGGCCACATACAGAGAAAGGAAGGGGGGCGGTTACATCTTTGGATTTTGTAGGCAATTCTCCAGTTGGGACCAACAGGGTGTGTTCTATAGCTAAGAAACCTTTACTACTAGCTAGCACCAACTACTAGCTAGCAACCCAGATCACATTGTGGAGTACAGAGTGGTCACAGGGAACAGAAAAGCTGACCGGCCCAGAATGAAGTCTCAGCCCAAAAATCAATGGATCTAAGTTTCAAAGGAGATAAAAGTTATTGCACTACAGAAGATGTGAAAACTACTGAAAAATCTTTAATTGCTTTCACTTTACCCTTAGAAATAAAGAACACAGACAACACACACATAAATACTGATCTAGGAAACAGCTTCCGTAAGTGCACACAGTGTTTCCACAATCAGGATGCAATTCACCACAGACATTCCCTAAACCACATTTATCACTGGTGGACATATATGCGGTAGACTATATGAAACCTGATTATCCCAATCTTTCAATTACCTGATTTTGCCAACTGTATCCCCAACTAACTCAAGGTCGATTAAACCTTAAGAAAACAACATTTCCATGAACTATTCTTGCCCCATGGTCATCTGCTTGCATGAGTGAATACCGCACAGCCCTACTGGGGCAATCTTGGCAGTTTTTCATACTGTGCATAGTTTATGTTATATCTGAAAATGTGGTCATTACATTATCAGCAGCATTAATGTTCTCTTGAGAAAAGAGATTACCTTGCCCCAAGAAATCTCATAATAAAATGTAAAGACATTCTCCTAAATGACTACCCCTCAAGCCAGGAGTACTCAGTAGAACACTAAAAATAGCTAAAGGTAAATCTTCACTGCACAGAGGTCCTAAATGAAGATAGTTGTGCCATATGCCTGGAAGGAATCATTTGTCCATAACGTCTCAAAAGCATTCAGACAGCTCAACAGAGATACACTTGTTTTAATGCTTCCCACTCCCATTTCTTGGAACTGGTACCGTGGATGAACATTCTGCCCTGAGTGCCCATAACCATTAAGGATTTGGCATGCAGTTTCCTGCGAGAATCATTTCAACAGAAACCATTCTTTTTTAGGCTGCTCATCTCTCATCAGAAAGTGAAAAGAAGAGTGTGGCAAGAAACCACTTCTTTGTTTGCCTTCTATATTCAGGGGATACTAACAACACAACAGCATCCTTTGTTCAGCATCCGTGCTTAGACTCTTCTGCACCTGAAGGAAGTGCAGCTGAGTTTGTCCTGCGGTCACCCTCTTTTGTGACAGGTATTCAGAAAATACAATTCAATGTTCCGGTTGTCATGAGATTGCTGACCAATCCCTTTTGCACAAGATCTTGTATGTTCAGACGATACTGTCCTCTGCTAGTATCCTGTCACCAGATCCCTGTTGATTATTTCCTTTGGTGACAGTTCTTATTTTCCCCCAACTTTACTCTCTTGGAACCAGCAATATTGCATGCCTGTCTAGTTGTTTAGCATGGATCACGAGCATCTAGAAACACACTTTTGCACATTTAAACAAAAAATAAAGGCTTTTTTATTGGAGAACACAGAGAATCATTTAACTTGGAAAGGATCCTGTAGGCCATCTAGATGAACCCACTGCTTGATGTAGGAAATCCTAAGGCAAAGTATACCTAATGCCTCTGCTTGAGGACAATCTATAAGGCAGAGGCCGGAACTAAAAGCATAAACGGATGCAGGAAAAATTCACACAAGAAACCAAAGGAAAAACAAAAAAAATTCTGGCTCTGCACCAGTGTGCTAGTGCACTAATATACTGAACCAGGCCTCAGTTACTCAGTAGCACCTATATATACATTTCTGGATCAGAACCATTATTGATTCTGGATGGGCAACTGAAGATCCCTACCCCCATGGAAAAAGAATTTTGCCTTGGGACCCTTAAATGATCAGCTTGGGAAGTGAGTAAGGAATATCAGACACAGGGCTTAGTCTCACTAGCAGATTTGAGACCAGCCAATGGCAAAGTTAGCTTTGAAGATGGTCCTCCCAGGTGTTTCATTAATTACGGAAGGCAAATGGGGCAAGAGGATTAACTGCCTGTCAGGGCAGAGATGTTCCTTAATTATCGCCACTTAGCTGGGCATTTAGCTCTCTGCAAGGAAATGTATTGTGACTAAAGGGACAGTGTGTGAGAGACACACCTCTTAGGCCATTGCTGTTTTCTGGAAAGTGACTCTCTGGTGTCTATGGGCATAGCCAGGATTTATGTTAGAGGGTGCAAGACTTTTGTTGGGGGGTGCAGAACCGAGCTACCTGTGATGTGATTGATTAGTTGGTTACTATTTTTATTTATTCTCTTGACTGGTGGAGGGCAGCTGCCCCCCTGCCTACACCCACGGTTAGGGCTGGTCCTGATTTAAGGCAGAGTGACACCACTGCTGGCAGGTGTTGAGGGTTGTGGGGTCAGTGGCAGTGAGGTGTGTGCCACACAGCCTGCCCTAGGTCCCCTAATCTTGTCTGATGGTCTCAAATGTGGTAGAATATGCTGCATGTTTAAATCAGATTCAACTTCCACTCTGTTTGCTTCTGTATGTGAAATGGTGGTGACAGTGGGGCCATCTTGTTTTTCACCTCAGACAGCATAAAGTCTTGGTCCAGCCTTGGCTATTGCCAAGGATACCTGAGAGACCTTCATTGTGACCAATTATAGTCACTGGGATCCACGAGCAAGCTGTCTTCAAATTACCATCTGTGTGTCTAGCTGCACTGCAGATATGACAACAACCATGCCCAGGGAACTTTTTGGAAGTACTGTAACATTTGCTTGTTTGGGCTAGCCTTGGGAGTTGGATTAAACACGACCATTTTGAAAAAGATAGGTAGCAGCTACCAAATTACCTATTTAGATCAGGGACTGAGAACCTGTGGCCCTCCAGTTGTTGTTGGACTACAACTCCCATCATCCTTGCTGGGGCTGAAGTGAGGTTGTGTCTTTTTGTACATATCACATGATGTTCTTAATGTACTAGAGCAAAGATAGATCCTTTTCCTTTCCCGAACTAAAAACTGCCTACATTATGCAATGCAATCTTAATGGTGTAAAACTGAGTTTATAATTCACTTTTACTAAATGAAATCTCTTTTATGGTTGGGTAAACCATGAATAATCTTTAATAGTATAAGAAAATGTGCTGTAGAATTAAACATTGTGATCCATCTTTCTCTTGTGGTTAAATCCTACCAAAGGTGAGCATCCGGGAATCTGCTTGAACCCCATTTTGTTAAAGTTAAAGAAACAGAAAAGAAACATAATGATATTGATGGTTAAATGAGAAATATGCTTTGCCACATTAAATTCCCAGTAATAAATGCCTTGGGACACGGGTGGCGCTGTGGGTTAAACCACAGAACCTAGGGCTTGCTGATCAGAAGGTAGGCGGTTCGAATCCCCGTGACAGGTGAGCTCCTGTTGCTCAGTCCCAGCTCCTGCCAACCTAGCAGCTCGAAAGCACGTCAAAGTGCATGTAGATAAATAGTTACCGCTCCAGCAGGAAGATAAACGGCGTTTTTGTTCGCTGCTCTGGTTCGCCAGAAGTGGCTTAGTCATGCTGGCCACCTGACGTGGAAGCTGTACGCCGGCACCCTTGGCCAATAAAGCGAGATGAGCGCCGCAACCCCAGAATCATCCATGGCTGGACCTAATGTTCAGGGGTCCCTTTACCTTTACACTTTTTATTACTGTGTCAGGACCAGTGGTAAACAAACTTGCAAGCAGGAACTTGCAATGCAAATCTCTTCGGCTGTAATCACACACTGCATTATTATTTGGGTATTAACTGATATCACTTGATAAGTTTTGTATTTAGCATTTCTAGCTGACCACTTATTATCCCTGTACTTCTTGTTGAATGATGTAAGGGCCATGTGAAATTGTGTTGTTAAGGTGTGCTCAACCCCTGCAAATGCACCTCCAGTGTCAAAACACTTGCTTCCTGTCACACAATGTGTGAAGCAGGCCTCAAGCAATCACCCAACCACAGAAGTTGGAACCCTTTTCACAGACCTACATCATGGGTAGGCAAACTAAGGCCCAGAGACCAGATCTGGCCCAATCGCCTTCTAAATCCGGCCCACGGATGGTCTGGGAATCAGCGTGTTTTTACATGAGTAGAATGTGTCCTTTTAATTAAAATGCATCTCTGGCTTATTTGTGGGGCATAGGAATTCGTTCATCCCCCCCAAAAAATATATAGTCCGGCCCCCCACAAGGTCTGAGGGACAGTGGACTGGCCCCCTGCTGAAAAAGTTTGCTGACCCCTGATCTACATCAACTGTTCCTGAATGTTCTTTTAGATATCCCTGTGTATCAAATTGCTTGGAGCCAAATGTTATGTGAAGTGCAGTTGTGTGCAAATCTGCAAGCAACTTTAAAAAACAAAAACAAAAAAGCAGAAGTAGAGATAGGAAGCTACACTCTTTAGTAGAATTATTGGTGGGAAGAAGATGCCAGTTTGGGCAGAGAGATGACAAAGAGGCCCCATAACCCCTTTCTCCTTGGACTATTTGGTACTCAAAATCTACCAAAAACCCATGAAGAAATTTCCTCTTCCTCCCTGTGTGGAAAAGCAGCTGGCAGGTGGGGATGGGGTAGGGGAGCATTTTAAGAGATGAAACAGCCAGAGGGGAAAGGGTTAAGCAATTCCTACACTCATACTGGCAGCTTCTCACATCTGTTTTTCCTTAAAAGGAATGCTGGAGCAAAGTTACATGCAACTATAGTTTGACCCTAGGTTTGCTTCAAGGCTAATTCCACAGAAAGCAGTTCTCTGGATGAATTCAACCTGTACATAGGTAAGCATATTTGATGTCAGGAAACATACATGCTTTATGGCACATACTGCATTCAACATACTTAATAAGAGTTATCATTACAACAACCCTGTAAGATAGTCCAAAATTATCGTTCATAGTTTGCAGATAGGAAGCTGATTCTGTGAACATAACACCTTCCCTACGGCCGCCTACTGAGCTCAGTGCAGAAGTAAAATCTGAACTCCATTTGCCACTTACACTCTTAGTTACTCCCCATCAGCTCTTACAGAAGTTGCAACTACTCATAAAGTCCCCCTTCTCTTCCAAGAGCTCCAGCAGTACTTCCAGCAGCAACAGGAGGAAGAGGAACTATGGCACTTGGCGGCCTTAGCAGAATAGTAGTTGCTGCTGCTTTGCTTTTAAGAGGCAAGCACAGTGTCAGGAGCACAGGAATAGACTGGCGAAAGGTCTGGCTGAATTGACTCTGGCAACTACAAGCTTCAATGACCTTCTTGGTACATAAATATATAGCACAAGTACTCTGACAGACAGTAACTGGATCACTTGTGCAGCAATGCAAATAAATAGTAAATATGTCACTGCAATTAAAGGGATACAAGACTCATGGATAAATCTATGCGCTCCTAAGGATCTGTGCAGGCATGTCAGTCTCAAGTGCCAGGGAGGCTTTTTGCCACCTCTGCCCAGAGCTTGGTCTGACACCTGCGTGCATGCACATGAATATGCACACAACTGCTGCTAGTTCCATTCTACATTCACTTCCGCGGAGTGGACACGATCTGGACACACTAAAGCAGCCTTCCCTAACCGCATCAACCATAGAGCTAAGATTTGCATGCGCAAATAAGATACATTCAAAAAGGACCAAATTTATATGCATTGATCTAGTTCCCCCTAACTACCTAGCCTGTCACTTCAAGATCACCCAGGGCCTCTAGTCTTCCACTGTGTTCAAATGAAGACTTCCTGTCTTCCCTTAATATACAAGCTGAGGAATGAGTTCTGACTTGCAGGAAAGAAGGAATATATCTGGCAGACTCTAACAATGAGCCCACTTTCCAATTTCCCAAAAGGTGTTAAAGCAACTTTTCCTGAAGTATGTGGCCTTCTCATGAGTCACCTACTTAAAATCAACTTGTCAATCAGAGCCCACCTGGGTCAGTAGCCCTTGAAAGCTGGAATGTTGTCAGCATACATCACTCTGAACATCCAAGATGTGACGTTACTCGTGAGGAGACTAGTCACCTGTTTGTAGCTACATTGGGATAGAAAGCATTGAAATATTTCCTTGTTTTCTTTCATGCACCTTGTACCATTTTGCCTGCTTAAGCCTTCTTTCACTAAACCTCTTAAAATTGGCATTGAGGTGCTTGTGCTAGATGCAAAACAGGCATTTTGCCCTCACATGTCCAAATCGTTCCACTTCATGCTACAAGGGTGTGTCAGTGGGATTCTGACCAAGGAAAGCAAGCCCCCCCTACTCCCCCTGGGAGTGACAGCGTTGGTTGCTCCCTTCCTCTCCATAACTAAAATTACTCACTTGGAGCCATAAGAATTTTCCTCACCTCAAGCTCAGAGGAAAAGGAGGGGTTGGTGGCAGCAAATGTCAGTTTGCAGAGCCCTGAGAGACTCCTGTTCCCGTGCTGGGATTGAGCTTGTGGCTTTGCTGTCACAGATTTCTGAAACAAGGAACTGACATCCTTCCTCATCCTTTTAGAATTCTAGGATTCCCAGCAGCTCCCTCCATTTAAGTTATCTGAGGGGGTATCAATGAATGTGGAATCTGCAATTTGCACCAAATTCAGAATAAATGTTCCTGATTTGCATTAAAGGGGTGGGGGAGGAGGGTGTGAAATGAATGGTGGGTAGTTTCTGGTGGTTAGAAAAGGAGACTCAGATGGTGTTGAGGCCAGTAAGATTTGTGTGGCACAGTTGTTTCTGTATCTGCATCTGAATGGATTTTGGAGGCAAGTCGGAAGCGGTCTTAAGATGGTGGGTGTTGAGAACCAAAGGGGAAAGGACTCGGACAGGTTAACATGTGGAAATGGGGATTCTATTACTGTATAGCTGGACTGGAATGTAGTTAAGAACCATTATTTAACTTGAAGAATTGGGGTCTGGATTTCTTTCTTTCCTTAATTCACTTTGCAAGTCATTTTGGACTACTTCAGCCTATGAGCAGGGTAAAAATGCTTTAAATAAATAAAAAATGAATGTACTTGAGATGACAGAGGATATTCTTAGACGCTAACCACTGGTCCTATTACTAGCCCCCTAAATTATTTTTTGTTTGTTTGTTTAAAAATTTTGCTAGGTGCAATAGCTCAGTTGTTAAAATAAATCCTTAGCAAGAGCAAACGGAAAGCTTCAGAGTCAAGCACCACCTTCCCCTCTCATCCCCCAAGATTTACAAACACTGATCACAGAGCACAATGTTTCCTAAAAATGTACTTCTTATTCTTAGATTACTGACTCATATGAGCAAATGTCTGAGCTTCTACTAGTGCACAGTTATTGTACAAAAACAAGCAGAAAAGTGCATGCGCGCACACACAAAAACCACACAATGTGTGTGTGTGTGTGTGTGTGTGTGTGTGTGTAAAAGGCCACAATTCAGGACTGCAAAAGTGCAGCCATGTGTTTACAGTCTAGCAGTACAGAAACAGAAGCCAGCATATGGACTGCTTGCAGTACAAGTTACTGAACCAAACACATGTTGTTTTTTAGCTTCCGTTTCCACCGAAAATTCATTCCCCAATTGCCTCTGTGTGCGCACGTGTCATTCTTCTAAAATAAGATCATCAAGCAGTAATTAGTCACAATTTGGCATTTATACTGCTCACATTAAAAAGGTAAGCAATTCTGAGTGAACTCTGTCTGACAGATCTTACACGGATGGAAACAGAGTGCTTCATGATCCTCCTAAAGCTTTTTGAATGATGTGTTTTGCTTTCAGCCTGTAACTTCTTATGTGTTGTGACTTTAACTTTATTTTGGCATATATTGCCAAAAATGGTATGCAAATCCAATAATGGCTCAATTTCCATTTTAAATATTAAAAACTTTTTTGAATTGCAGCAAACCACTTTTATGAATGGTATATTTTCATTCAACAGGATTATGTTAGCTATAAAGTAACTGTATCACATGCAGCATAAACTCATATATTCCACTAAATTCAACAGAGATTACGCCTAGACAAGGGTACCTAGAATTGCAGCCCTATGTGGACCTCTGTTTGCAGTATTTGTCATTAAGATAACAGGTAACAAATATTGAGTCAATTCTCTGAACTTCAAGGATTTGAGACTAGTGATTTGCTCTTCTTTCTTTTCATGTGAATGTAGATTTTCAAGAACAGGAGAATGCAGCTTTTCATTTAGTTATATCCCTCTTTTGAGGTTTTGGCCAATTCCAAACAATGGAAGACTACTTGAAAATTGTTGCGTTGGGACACAAAATCAAATGAACGTTGAGATCTGTAAACAGAGAACTTAAGTTATTGTTTATTTCTGATTATGGGCCTTATCTGTAAAATCGTCATAGATTCTGCATTCTGATGAAAAGCTTCTCAACCCAAGGAGTGAAAGCAATGAATGAGAAATGTCCTTTTGAATAACTGCCATCTTTTCATTTGGTTTCCTCCCAAATCCATCAGCATGACCATCAAAAATAATATAAAATCCGCTTAAGTGGATTGTGGATACCCAGTTGCTACAATTAGTGGGTGGTGATTATATTGCTCCTACACATGCTACTATTGTGGTCACTCTCACACTTAAGGCAGCAAATGTGTAGAAGTGAAAATTTAAAGGCCTTGGCCTTTAAATAACCATGCACATGTGCTAGGAGCACTGACTGAGCCAGGATTCTCAAACACATGCAATATGACTGTTGAAATGTGTTTTTAACAACTGAGTACTCCATGAAAGCTGCAGCCAACCTTGATTACGTTCATACGGGTCCTTATCACTGAAATACTGCAGCTTTCACCATTGCAGGAAAATCTGCCCTCAGCAGCCTAGTAGCTTAGTATATATGTAGCTGCAACTCAGGATAACACTTTATGCATCTGATGAAGCAGACTGTAGTCCAGGAGGCCTTATGCCACAATAAATTTGTGAGTCTTTGAGGTGCCACAAGTGTTTATGTTGTTTTTGCTGAAACAGTCTAACATAGCCAACCCTCTAGAAATTAACTGATACCATCTCTTTAGCAAATATACATAGACAAAGGGAAGGTACTACATGGTATGAGCCAGTTCACATAGCAGAATATGCCTGAAATGTAGTAACCTGTACTGCACAACTGGATGTGATAATCATGTGCACTGGGTATATGTGTTGGGTGAAAAAGAGACCAAACTTCTGCTATCTACATGGGTTGCATTTTATTTCCCAGGCAGGAACTTCTTCTATGTACATTTTTAATGTGCAAATATCCACACATCCACAAAGTCTTCTTGCACAGGCCTAGATAGAACACGTGGCTGATCAGATTCAAGTTCATCAAACGTTCAATAAAATGAAACTGACACGAATCTATGGCCTACTTTAGCAGCAACTTAATCTGATCTTGTTACTTTACTCAAATCATCAGACTTGGTTTCAAAACTAAGTTATGCACACAGAATGAATTTGCGGATGGTTCCCCACCCCCCTCCCCACCTCCGCTCCTTATTTGGGTTAAGGAGGAGGGAGAGGGAAAAGGACCTCTTCTGAGAAAAGGCTGTTTGTAAGTAAGAAAGGAGATCACATGACAATAGTATTGCTGTGTATCGTGCAAGCGCTGTTGGAGTCAATCCAATTTCTATACAAGTATTGCCATTTTGACAACAAAGCGGCCTTATTGAAACAGGCAGGCTTCATCTTAATTCTGGCACCACTGAATGTAGAGTACACACTGGCCAGGGAACAATGAACCAAGAAAAGAGTTACAAATCTCTAGTGACAACTGCACGCAAAGAAAGAGAAGATTCATTGTGATAAGGTTGTTTATTACACCATTTGCAAAGGACACTTTCAAAGAAATGGATGCTTTTTTTGCATAGCAAAAACAACAACACTTCCCCCCCCCCCCATATTTTCCACAACTCCAGGCCCTTCCTCTCACAGATCACAAAACCACTACACATTTCTTTTAAGGAAACTCTGCAACAGTCCAATGTAAGGAAAACCTTTCCCCTTATTACTTTATTTCTCCCTACCCTTCATTTTCCTGTCAAACAAGCCATTTAGCGCTTTCAAAGCGATCTTCAGTTCCCAAGGCACCTCCTGTACTACTGCACTACTTTACTGTACTGGAAAAAGAAACTGGGTGCTCTACTCAGTTTGCATTAATTATCTTTCCTCTTAAATTCAGTGCAGTTTTGTTGCCTCCTGAAATGGACTCGCTTGAGGAATTTTATGCCTGCAGACCCAGCAACACTAGATTAAAGGATATGGAACGGATGTCCTCTCGTTCCACCTTCCCTTGGATCTTCTAATCTGCCTGCCTTGGAAATTGGTCAGAAGGAAAATGAAGGGGAAATATAGTGGTAATTTTTCAAACATTTAAATGCATTTATGGAAGAAAACTGAGGGGGGGGGGTATTATCACACCAAGCACCAAGAAAAGGGTAAGACTCAGTGGTTTCAAGCTATAGGGTTGTCGGCTTTCGAAAACATTCATAAGTCCTTCCTTACAGCAGCAACAGCAAGTTATCTAAAACAAACATTAAGCTTTCTATGTGTCACTTAACACGTGTGGCTGTATACAGTGTGTGGAAGATGAATCTAATGTACATTCTTGCCACTGTAGGTTTCACATGGCTAACAGGTTTAAGGGAAATCATCAGTGTCTCCAGCATGAAATGATTGGGGCCTACTGACAGATCACTGGAACAATTTGTGAATGATTTGAGAAAGGTTTCTGACTCCCAATTGTTTAACAATAACAGAATGTGTCAACCACATCCTGAAACTACTAATCACACATAAATACATTTTAAAAGTGTGACAAGAGCCTGGACAGGAATACTGCCTTCAATTCAAGCACTCCGTGGGTTGTGAAACAGGCTAGATGGCTATTTTTGAAAGTACAGCAGCCCATTCCAAAGTGCTGAATTATGAAAATGGTAGCTGGGGGTGGGGGTGGGGTGGGACATGCTGGAAACTTACTAAATTTTAACCATTCCTTATTTTGTCTCGTTCTCTTCACAGTTGCCTGCACACTTTGCTTTGTATGTAATAAATTGATTTTAAAAAACAACAACCAAAAAAAACAGCCCTTGTATATTCTTAAAATAATAAATAAATGAGTATCCAAGGGATTTTTGTTTTGTTTTTTGGCTGAACAACTGTATCTTGGCAGTAAATCCCTAGAACAAAAGTTTAATCTTTCAGAACTAATTATTCAAGCTTGGATGATGTGAATGAGATCTTTTATGGTTTTTTCTGTAAGTAATTGGGATGGGAAGGAATTAAAATAAGTTGCAGCGCTAATTAAAATACTTTCTCAGCCCCTCTACTGTATAGTGAAAGCAGAGTTTTTGTTTTGCAACAACATTACCTTAAATTTTCCGTTGTGTCTGAAAGAAAACACTATACTGACATTGTATATATAATAGCTGCAGAATACAGAGTCCCAGGGGCTCCCCCACTGCTAGTTATGGTGTCTAAGCTCTGGTGGGCATTTTGCTCTTCCCTGTCTCAGCCAGCAATAAGAAATCCCATCTTACATCTTAGGACTGTGCAGCACTTTCCTGTACAGGGCTGCCTTCAGATGTCTTCTAAAAGTTGTATATAGTTATTTATCTGCTTGACATTTGTTGGGAGGGCATTCCACAGGGAGGGCACCACTATTGAGAAGGCCCTCTGCCTGGTTCCCTGCTGCATCCTCTGACTGGGTGCAAAACAACTGAGGAGAGTACTGTAATTACCATCCAGTTTAATGACAGCCAAAGTTTACTATGCTTGAATCCCATTTATTCCACTGGAAGAGATTTTAACATGCTATACTTTTCTATGGAAATTGAAAAGACTTAAAAGTGCTTAAAGGTCACTGGAACAGGCTCATAATCTACAGCAAAAAGTTGTCTTAACTGTAGAAATCAAAGTTTTTAGTTTTCAGTTGCAGTCTGCACTGCTCTTGAAAAAGATCTATGCAAACTAAATTTTAAAATATTATATTAATGAGTTCGATTCTTTAATTTTGTTTAATGTTCACAGTTTCTACTGAGGCAACTGCTTTTGGTTGACTGGGACAGATAAAAAACACGCTGCCCGTCAATTTAGGAATACAAAGCATAACTTTCTCTCTGAACAAAGAGTTCTTGGCCAGAGTGGCGCTGCCAAACTGCTCTCAGCCATTTCAGAACAAAGCATGGAAAGACTGAACCACAAGTATCACTGCTGCAGCACTTTCAACTCCTCAGCTGGTCCTTAATATTCCAACTCTTAAGTTGCTCAGTCCCCTGCTACTTTCTTCCTATTAAGCTCTCATTCTTAAAAAAAAAAGGTATCAAAAATGTTATCATTATATTAGATACAGGGTTTCTAAGGGCAACTCCACAATTCACCAAAATATCAGTTAATTACCATCTTTGAAGTAGTCTGTGTTGTTTTTTTTACTTCCTGCTTACATAGAAGGAATACTGCCAGCCTCTACCTCAGTGACAGTCAACATGGTGGCCTCCAGATACTGATGGACTATGGCTGGGGATTATGGGAATTGCAGTCTCAACATTTTGTGGGTGGTGGGTGGGAACCACATTAGCTACCCCTAGCTAAATTACTGGTTGGCCATACTCAGTTCTAAAAATGAACTGTCTCTGGTGATTAGGGTGGCCAGATGCAAAAACACAAGACTCCTCTTTTTACAGTTATGTAGAAGAGGGGATTTCATGCAAGATACAGTTGCTGAAATCCCCTGTTCTTCACAACCATTTAAGCTGTAGGAGCCCTGTCCTCTTCAGCAGTTAGCCATGAGTTAATGGATGTTTGCTCTCTCACTTATGGCAACAGAAAACCCACCATTTTCTGCATCATTGCTATAGGCAGGGCTTTTTTCAGCCAGAACTCACCAGAACTCAGTTCTGGCACCTCTTAGATGGGTGCCATTTTCATTATAAGAGAAAAAGGAAGGTGTTCATGGTGAGTTCTAGCACCTTTTTTGCTAGAAAAACAGCATTGGCTATAGGCACCAAATGTGAGCAGGTTAATAGTCAAGAGAGCTTTACAAAAGGTAAGATAAAAAAAAAGAGCTGATCCATGACCATGGAAACCGAAATTAAGAACTGTAAATGAAGAGCTATAACTGAGGAAGTGATACCTTTGCTTTTTTAAAAAAAGGAAAAAAAGCTTTAAAAATAAAATACTAGCCATATTGTATGTACCTTTTGGACTATCTGACACCGTGTTTTGATTCCTACTATAAATTCCTGCTTTTGTAATGTAAAGTTGTCATGTTTTGCCATGTTTCACAACTATGAAGATTTTCTTCTATACGGCTAACCCCCCCCCCCCCCCGGCAAAGTCCTAAAAATTACTACAGGTATCTCTCTCTCCATGCAAACGTGGGCATTATTTGTTTTTCCTTTACCTGCATTGTTGTATTTCCTGTACCTACATTAATATAAACGACACAAACATTGTTGATATTTCTCAGTTTTTTCAGGGAAAATGCTACCAGTAAGTCCTGAGTAGTTTGAGGCAACCCAACGTGGTGATTTCACTATTAACCACTTTGATCTCCCATTGATTTCAATGTGAGTTAAGCACATTCTAACATCTATACAGGGTAGGGAAACCTCAGCCCTCCAGGCTTCTCTGGCCCTTGGGACTCTCTATAGGCCACACCCCTCACTGCTCCACACCTTGACACCCCCCTTTTTTGCCCAGGTGACACATGTCCTTGTACTGTGATAATGCCTCTAGATTGCTTGGATGAGGAGATGTACAAGTAGGAACCTCTGGCTTTTGGGTGGATGGACTATAGCCTACCTTGCAAAGCTAAGAGCCACATGTATTGCTCCACCCACCACTGTCTTGTGGCCCCCAGAAAGTGATCTATTAGGAAATGCAGCCATCAAGCCTTAAAAAGCTCTCTACCTCAGAGCTATTTGCCCTACATGCATAATTTTATTAAAGTCTACTCTAACTGTGATACAGACATACTAAGAAGCACAGTATCTTTATATGTCTTTCCACAGCTCAGGGCGATTTGCCTGTATTTTCCTAATATCTCAACTTTCTATAGTTCCAGCTATATTTCAGAAATTTGGGCCTTGATTTCCTTTCATCTAGAAATTATTTCCTGAATCCTTGTAAAAAAAAATTAGCCATATCCATTGTCAGTTTCATAGTACTTAATTTTGGCTCTTAGAAGTGTGATCTGATCCTCAATGTATGAAATACAAATCTGTAGTATAAATTATGAGCCAGCTAGACACCGAGAAATAATTGTGGCACCATAAAGGCTAACAAATTTATCATGGCATAGGCTTTTGTGGAAACATATAGATGACATTATTAAGAGCAGAAATTAAGCGCAATTTGGAATAGTTTTTCTCTATACTATTAAGTTTTATTAGGAAATTGCTCAATTTTGGCAACCTTTCTACAGACCTGCCAAGCATTCTTGAAATCAACTCCAGTAAGTTAACTGACTTTCCAATTTAGTTAGCAGTAAACAAAACTAAAGCCAACAAAAAACAAATTCTGAGCATCAGTCCTTTGCATATGTTAATTTATTACAATGTACACAAACTCAGAATGATCCACTACCAGCCACTGAAGGTATGAGGACCAGGCCAGCCAATAAACTGAAGCTGCATCCTGATGAGACAAAGATATTCATGGCCTGTTAATTAGGAAATAGGTAAGCAATGGAGTCCCAATAGAATCACCCTCCCTTCTGAAGGCATGGGATCACATCTTGGCCTGGTATCGCAGCTTCAGAAAGTGGTTGCATACAACATAAAGATCTGGCTTTTGCCATTCATACCCTGGAAAATTCTAATTAGATTACTCTGATGAACTCTATGTGAGGCTGCTTCTGTTAACTTAAATTCACAGGAAAGTTCAGCTAAGGGAAATATTATCTTTCCAGTAAGTAATGAGCTAAACATAACAACCAGAAGAGCTTCCAGTCCTGTTTTTTTATCTCACTTATTTCCTTCTAGCCCTGAAAAACCTAACCATGAGACTCAATGTATCTTCTGTGCTGAAGTGATAAGCATCTGTCTGTAATACAGTTGCAGGAGCTAATAAGGGCTGCACTTGTGACTCTTCCTTTAGCACATGACTCCGCAGTATCTCTAAGGCCACATCACCCTATCTTCAGGGTAGCTTTCCTTCCCTCTTCAGGGGGTAAAAGAGGAAATGCTCTTTAGCAGTAACTTTTGGGAAATACACTATGCTCTAAGCCTATTTCCCATACTAACAATTCTGAGGCTAGTGCATGGGTGTAGCCAGGATTTTTGGTTGGGGGGGCAGAACCTCAGTTAGTTATGTATTTTTATTGATTTTAACTTATGGGGGGGCAGCTGTGCCTTCCTGCCCCCCCCCTTGGCACCCATGAGCTAGTGGCAGTCCTGCCCATCTGGAGGCCCCAATCTTAAAGACTACAAACCTGTTCCCTTGCTAGCCAGGGGGAACTGGCAGTTTCTGTTCAACCGCTTTCAAAACCAAACAGGGTTTTTGGTTTTCTGCTATGTGAGGCCTCAGAATCCAGAACTGTTTATAAGCATAACAAAATTAAGACATACTCAAAGTAGACGCACTAAAGCAATAGGCCTACTCTGAGTTTGTCTAACTTTGGGTGGTTATCCAATGTGCCTAAAATTAAATGTGTAGAACCTCTGGCCCTCCAGATGCTGCTGAAATACAACTCCCATCAGTACCAGCGAGCATGGCCAGTGACTACGGATGATGAGAGTTATAGTCCAGTAACAACTGGAGGTGTACAAAAATTATCAACAGCACAGTCCTTGCCTATAGTAATGAGGAGGAGAGGAGACAAGAAAACCAAAGCAAAATCCAGGCAAAAACTCTTCATAAAATTGTATCTTTTTTATATATAAAAAAAAGACCAGCTGGAAATGACCACCAATGAGTCCTGTGAGAGGAACAGCCAAATGGCAGCTAGTTTCTCAGCTGAGATGATAGTGTGTGCAGCACTTTCCCACCTGTCCCTCTGCTGCAGCCAGGTGGAAAGGATGCTGATGGATGGCAGTTGCAGGAGAAAGAACCAAATGGCAGTTGGTCCCAGCTGAGTGGGTGGAGTGGGCTGTCTGTTTCACGTCCCCCTTCTCTGGATGAAGCTACATACATTTGGAGGACAGGAGAAAATATCCATCAACTGTGCCTGCAGGTGAAGGCTATTTCTTGTGCTCTTCCTACCACAGGCTTCATCAATCCCAGTCATGGCCAGCCCAATCAAATCTTAGAAATAGGACAACAATTCCTGACAAAACACCATTAGGTGACACTCCGGTTATAATGCCTGGCATTTCTCTAAAATGTGAAGGCACGCAGCTGGTTACAGCTATTGAAAATGTGGAGAAAAGCACCCAGTGTGAACAATATCTCCAATGCAAAGGAGAAAATAAACAAACACAGTCCCCTTCCCATGGATACCGACAGAAATATCCGTGAGTTATGACTTCTGTCCAGGTCAGTTGATCCAAAGCAGAAGAAAATACTTTTATCAGGCACAGCATGAGCCAATTATCTGCTGAGTAAAGTACACTCTCTGTAAATGGGGCCAAACAAAAGATGGTGATGACAGAACAGGGACTCTAGAAATGGCCTGAGTTAGATTAGATAGCACCATGGATGAACAGGGCATTTTAATTGCATAATACAGAAAGGGAGCACCAAGGAGCAGTCAGTGCCAAACAGCTTACAGCCACTGAATGGAAGGAAAATGAGAGGGGTAAAAGGAGACGCCAGTTTAGAAGGTTGTTTGGTTAAGCCAGGCGTATTCTGTTGGTTTATCGCAGCCACAGTCTTGGCGGAGCAAGATCAATCTGGGCATGTGGAGCCTGGCCTTGAAACCTTTTTTTTCAATGGAGTTGTGAATACACAGCACAGCTGGTTGAGCAAAAAAGCTGTCTCCTCTTTTGTTACTAACATAGATATGATACAAACAACTCCAAACAAAGTGGTAACTTACCACAGTGCACATGTTACCACATGGGAATCTGGCTGCCAAACAACTCAGGTTCCACATGATGTGTGGTAAAATTCTCCTGACTACTTGGCAGGAGACCTGTGGGTATAGGGCTGTATATAAATTAAATAAATTAATAATAATATTCTGGTTCTGTGAATGTAGGGGAGCACATGGCCGAGTGTGCTAGCTCTGTTACCCATTGCTATTTTCATCCTTCTCCATGAGTTGGAGGGTGACCACTTGAACAGCAGGAAGCCTCCTAAGCTAGAGGCTCTCAATCTTAAACATATTCTAGCTTGTGTGTGCCTGGTGAGCTAATGGTGTCCAGGCCTTCCTTGATATTCTATGCTGCTTTATCTCCATCCAGCAAACCCTCACTGCTTCTCCTTTCATCACCCAAACTGCCATTTCTACATCTGCTCTTTATTCATTTTCTCCCCACTCATACCCCAGATTTCCATTCTAGCAAGGCCACAAACACTTCACCCCCAACCAAGATCCACTATCTTCACATATTTGCCCCCAGGAAAATAAAAAAAATATTAATATCTGGCCCCTTTCATGTAAATAATACACAATTATTACTTTAAAATGGCACAATTTCTATGACTACTTCACTGGATAATAAATAATAATTATTATTACTATTATTATTTTCTATCCCTCCCAAAGGAGCTTTTGCTAACAAACAACAGATCAGCAAAAACTACTCAACTTTAAAACACTTTTAAAAATGAAACAAAACACTCATTTAAAAACAAAAAAAATCTCGCAGCTAGGATTACACAGTTAGGATCGAAGTTTAGGGGCAAAGATCAACAATTCAAAGCAAAAGGCTTTCAGACAGTATTTATATCCATTCTCCAGAATTGGTACTGTAAGGGACTGCAATAAAGCACAACCTTTTCAAATGAGGGCTAGCCCTTAAACTGCAAGACATTTGCTAAAAGTAAAAAGAACTGTCAATCCTTGCTGTCTCAATGCACCATAATGAACTTCTGAGCCAGTGACCCGATTTTGTTGTGTGTGTGTGTGTGTGTGTGTGTGTGTGTGTGTTGTGGGAAGAGGCCAACAAGAATCCACCAGTCCCTCACACTCTTACACACTGATCTTCTTTGTGCTTATGCAGAAAGTATTGTGACAGGGCTTCTCGTTTAACTCAGCAGCGGTCTTTAATTTTTTATTATTATTATTGAGACAGCTTAAATGTTTGTGTGTGTGTTTTTAAAGTTGTCTCAGTTTTTCGTTTCCTTTCCTACTGAGAAAAAAAAGATTAGTTCGGTGCTGCCGCTGCCGATCTCTGCAGCTCTGCCTCTGCTGTCCTGTTTGTTGCATAGGAGCCTAGTGTAGAGACTTTATAGAGCTGGCAAAGTGCCAGATTAAACAAAGCTGGATTCAGGAATGAGAACAACGAGTCAATTCCACATTGCTATACTGACCTATATCCACTCCCTGTCAGCTGAGCCAAGCTAAAAGCTGTTGGCCAATGAGGCGAGGGGGAGGGGACCCATAAAAGCCTATGGGAAAGCTGCCAACACAGCTCCTGTTCAGGTTTGCTTTCTATACTGTTAAGAGGTGATGGTAGAGGTAGATGGAGCAGCAAGAACAAAAGGAGGCTGGCTGAAGCCTCCAGGAGTACAAAAAGAAATTCTGGGCATTCAGGAAGCTAGCCCTGAACCAGCCTGCAAAGTCATCCAAGAGGATTTTTAGGAACAGGAACAAACAGCACCAGTATAAAATACACAGAAGCAAGAAAGGCAACTAGTGTAGAGTTTTGCCTTGCATTATGAGTCAGTTCTGTTGAGAATAAATACAAGACATTGTCCAAGAGAGTTATTTTTGTTTTGTCTAGGTTTTGACAAAGTTAGAGAACCCAAAGTGGGTGCCTTTTTGGGGTAGCCTCCAAGCACGTCGACTCTGACGACTGTTTGAAGATCAGCACAGAGAGAAAGCAGCGCATTGCTTTAATTTAGCTGCTAGGGTTTACATTCAGAATTTGTTGACAGGGTACAGTCTCTTATAACTGCTTTTCTACAAGTCGTTATATTTCTTGATGCCTTGTTTTGAGCGCATGAGCTTTGACTAAGGGCTATCTTGGTCCCACGGAGATAATGTCTACTCCTTTAAAGTGTTTCAAAAAGCAGTAATAGATGCAGACACTACATCACCCCCTTTGTTCTCCACTGCACCCTGTGAACAACCCATTTTTCCAACCTGCTGCAGCAACAGGACTTTTGTTTTCCACCTGGCAACCATAGCTCTGATATATGTGGTTAGCTACTTCCATTCTTGCACTTTAACAATGGTTATTTACATTAAGTGATATAGAAACTACAGTTTCTATATTCCTTTAGGAATTAAAACATTAATTTCTTATCAGTTGGGGGTGTGGTTACAGTGGCTTGTTTCTGTTTTACTCCTCCTCTGGCTTTTTAGGTCAGTGTGGGATGGCAGCTAAGCCAAGTATTGCCTTAGAACAGTGGCTTAGAATGTTATCTGAACCTGAGACTGTGATTAATATCGCTCCTCCTTAACCATGATCTATAACCATAAGAAACCAGTATGTTTTAATATTTATGCTAAGCTATGTAAATGTGTAATTCTGTGTAAATGTGACCAGTATGTCTGGAAAGCTGAAAAACTCTTGTGCAACAACAAGACCTCTTGAGAAAATAATTACAACATAAACAACCCACATTTCTTCTGATGTATTTATCTTATCACGTTCCCATGCCTATTTTTCATTATGCACCTATCTAATGCCTTGCCTGCCACAGACACATTTAGAAAAATAACCTCCTCTAAATGTTAAGGATGTCATTTCATGATTAAGTTTCAAGAATGGGAGTCATGTGTATTGACTGGTTGTTATCCCCTTAGGCCTTTGGGATTATTGTTTTCACTGACCATTATCAGTTCTCTCACGGGAACTGGGCTGCTTAAGTGGCTTCCCAGATGAGCCTCTCAAATCCACAAGAAATGGTGAATTTGGCTCAGAGGCCCCAGCTGCACCACACAAATCACAGTCACAGCATATGCATTCCTTTTTATGGCCGACACTGACAAAAATGAAATGAAATTAAAAGCGTGATAAGCCTTTTATAGAACCATCCATGTCTTTTTTAAAAAACAAAAAGAAAATAAAGATTTAAAAAATGAAGAGGTAGAATATTCCTCATCCACTGTAAATCCAAACATGAACCTACATAATAACACATCCTTTTCGGAAACTGGGGTGACTTGTGTTTATGTGTGTGTGTGTGTGTGTGTGTGTGTGTGTGAGAGAGAGAGAGAGAGAGAGAGAGAGAGAGAGAAAGAGAGAGAGAAATGTACAACTGTGTCCTGTACATGTATAGCATGGATTTATGCTCACCTCATAGTCATAGGTGACTAGGAAGTACATGTAGGCAAATTAATGGGCTAGGGGAGGAATTTCTCAATTTTTCTGACTATCTACTTGGATTTCCATGCTGGCTGTGACTAGGGATGTAAGAAAACAGGAATTTCTACCGCACCCTGCATTCACCGCAATCAGCTCTGTTTCTGTTCTGCTACAGTTTGACTTCCATTGAAACCTATGCTATTTATCTTGCCATTTACTATGGTTCAAAATAACTTAATTACATAATTAATTTCAATGCATGTCAATGGAAGGGAAAGAAAAATGCAGAAAATAATGTAATTATTTACAGAATATTTGCAGAGGGAAAAAACAAGGATAGCAAATATTACGGTATCTGTGTTAACTTGCATGATTTCTGTTCCTAACCTTGGGTGAACATATGAACTGCAGCTATTTCTGCTCGTTTCTATTTCTGGTGGAATTCTCCAACATTACTAAATGTGATGTAAGGGGTGCAGATCCATCAACTCTCTTCCTCCTCTGTCAGCCTGCTTAGTAGTAGAAAGCTGTCCCCCTCTTACTAGCTTGCTAGGAGTCTAGTATCTTGTATTTCCATCTTAGTCATGGAGACAGAGGGGCTCTTCTCTTGTTTATTCAGAATTGAAGCACAAGCTACTTCTTAGCAGGTTAGTAACTTTATGTACAAGGCTGAATTAAAAACGAAGAGGCAAATACATTTTATTGTTTAGAGATTGTGTGTGTGTGCAAGTATTTTCAAGTAAGAATAATTTTGTCTACCTTCCCCAAACCATTTATGCCAGCCTATATAGTTTCCAGAATGACAGACGAGGACAGGTTCGCAAACCTGGTTCACATTTCCACAGAACCATGGAGTTTACTGAGTAACTTTAGGCCTATCATTCTGTCAGCCTAAGCTGCCTCACAAGGTTGTTGTGAGGGAGAAAAGCATGTATACCAGTCTGAGCTTCTTGCCAGAGAGATGGGATTACAAAAAAGTCATAAAATTAGAATGCCTCACTCCCATTTTGCCTGTGAAAAGGGGTCTCTAAACAGTTAGTAAATTGCAGCATTTACACATTATTGTAAACTGTTCCACACACACAAAAATGATCTGTGAAGGAGAGGTGAGTTCACCTTTTTCATTTAGGATTTATGACAATATTGTTTCCTTCTTCCTTCACTGCAGCACAGCTACAGCCATTTAATTAAAGCTTAAATGAGCGAATTCATTTCAATATTTATTGCTGAAGTTCATGATATTATTTTTAGATGAGGAACTGTGATGATTGAAAGCCAAGCCTGGACAAAAATATAATGTGCAGCTTCCTGAATTTCTGACCGAAACATGAACTTCTAGCAGAGCTTCCTAAGAGGCTGGTGCTACAGTTCCTGCTATACTGGTGGGCTGCTAGGGTTGGGCTAATGCTGGCACAGCACAGTTTTGATTCTACGCTATACCAGACAAAATACTTCCAGTAGAGACACGCACTGTGTTCCCTTAACTGAGACCTATGTAGTTTTAGTGCTGGGCTTCAGCTGTGTGCTGAGTTTGTTGGAATCTGATCCCCTGGTGTGGAAGTGAGGATGGAAGGCAGTTGCCCTGGGCTATCCGTTGACTCCAGCAGGGCTGTTTTTACTCACGTCACCTTGAGTCAGAGCAGGACCAACACCTGAGCAAGCACAGGATCTGGACCAATCATCGCTTCTCCCTGCCATGACTCTAATCTACTCACATTTTCCCATTGCATGGGCATCAGGGTTCCAAAGAAGAAAGCCTTTATGTGTGTAGAGACAAAACACAACAGCCAACTCTTCTGCTACTTCTGTAGTATTTGGGTCTGCACGTGTGTGTGTGTGTGTGTGTGTGTGTGTGTGTGTGTGTGTTTGCACTGTGGATCTGCTGGAGATGGAAGGACTAAACAGAAACACACAGAAACTCAAACCCCACATGAATGAGAAGTATCCTGTTACCAGCACATCACTGTTGCACATCTGCTTGCAAATCAAAGTGCTCTGTGTTGAGCACTGTAGATAATACTGTAAGGTTATCAGATTACCAGTGTCAATGCATGCAAGAATATCTATTTTAGATTATATGGTGGTTTCAGGGTTGAGGAATTCATTGTGGTGAATAGTTTCAGGCTTATTTTCACAAGATATTCTTAGGTCTGCATGTCTTAAAATACAAACCAGTGCTGCTGTCCCCCACCGTCACCACAGCTATTTATACCAAGAGCTAACTTCTCTTAATTTCTGTACCAACTTCCTCATTCTGCCTCTGCAGAATGCACAGTGAATATGCAACAAAGGCATTTTCATTGTCCAGGAAAGTCTACTACGAGAGTGATTTCCAAAGATTAGTTGGTTGCTTTGAAAATGTGTTTTTTAAAAAAGCGTTTTAAAAATACATTGAATTTTCCATAAGGCTCACAATTGCCACCTAGTGTCACATTGTATATTGCACTTTAAACACACTTAAAACCTTTTATTTGCAGCTGTATAGCTGTCCCAGGGACGCGGATAGAGCTGTGGTTTAAACCACTGTGCTGCTTGGACTTGCGAATCGGAAGGTCAGTGGTTCGAGGCACCACGACAGGGCGAGCTTCCACTGTTCAGTCCCAGCTCCTGCCAACCTAGCAGTTCGAAAGCACACCAGTGCAAGTAAATAAATAGGTATCGCTCCGGAGGGAAGGTAAACGGCATTTCCATGCGCTGCTCTGGCTCTGCCAGAAGCAGCTTTGTCATGCTGGCCACATGTCCTGGAAAAACTGTCTGCGGAAGTGGACATACGCCAGCACCCTCAGCCTGTAAAGCGAGATGAGTGCCGCAGCCCCAGAGTCATTCACAAATGGACTTAACTGTCAGGGGTCCCTTTAACCCGTACCTTTAGCTGAGTCCCATGTTGCTGGCAATGATTGGGGAGGCCAGTATGGGCCAAGGGGCAGCAGGAAAAAGTGACATCAGAGTTGAATCCAAAGCAACAACTGAATATCTCTTATATGACATAAGGAAAGAAGAATGTATCTTAAAATGGGACTTGCCATGTGAAATTTGTATAAGTACCAGTGTTAAAAACAACGGGTTGTATTCAACAGTTCCATGAGCACAAGACAGTTTATGTAGCTAGCTGATCTTTCTCTTCTCCTCCTTCTCTGCTGCCCTCAACTCTCTTCAGGTGAGGTGGGGCAGCTCCTGAGCTGTGTGGGCTACAGGGTTGCAGTGGGAAGGGGAATTTCCTGGAACTGGACAGAGGAAACTTTCACAAAGTTCCTCAACCAGATTTCAGACCATTCTCCCTTTCTCTGTAGCCCCAAATAACATAGCCCCCACTGTTCAGTAAGGTCCCCGAGAGATGTTTTCATGAGGTTCAGAGGTTACAGAAAGGGAACAGCAGAAAAGAAGGTTCGGTACATGAGAGGCTTCCCTCTTGCCCAACCACTGCATAGAAGGCCAATGAGTATGCCTTGTTTAATCTGTTGCCCCATTAATTGGGGACACTTTTTAGTAGATTAAGTTTTTTTTAATTGATTGATCTTAACCAATTAATTGATTAAATATTGCAGCACTTGTGGGAATGCAACTGCTATTTAAACTTGTTTCATCCCTTTAGTCTGCATTTTCCCAAAGCTTTGTGAGCTCAGAAAGCAAAAGGGAATGTTTATTTCAACTTCAAGTCAATAGAAGTCCAGCATTGGTGCTTTGCAGCTTTGCAGCCACAGTGGCCATAGGTCCTCAGAAGCTCAATGAGAGACAAGAGGCTGGACAGCCTCCAAAATCCACAAACGGCCTTGAGAATGCTCCAGATGTTTGTACAGGCAAAAACAAACACACTATAATAGTGCAGAAAAGATACAGCCTAAATGTTCAGTTTCTCCCTCAAATCACTTCAGAAAAGTTGTTCCCAACCTTTTAATGCAGGAGGGGAGCTGGATCACATACATTTTGCCCTTGGCTGGAAGAGGATTTTAAAATTATACCTGCTACAAGGCATAAAAAAATCTAGAAACGAATAATTCTTCTTCCTTCTGTAATTTTGTTTTTACCTACTTCTAAACTTAGTTGATAAATCATTTATTTATTGAAGCTTATATGAATAATTAAACTTACTTTAGCTCAGGCTGCAGATCTCATTCTTACAAATGCAACACTGCAGCTCTCTTCATGCATTACCCACCTAAAAGGGCAACATGGATACAAAGGGGCTGTGGGCCCGTGCATTAGGCCCCGCCCCTGAAGTTACATGGCGCCTCCAGGACCTGCCCTCCCCATTCGCCATGGGATAGCTTTGTAGGCAGAGAGCCTTTTCTGTGTTTGCGCTTCCCCTTCATGCAAGTAACGCATGAAGAACGCTACAATAATTCGTGAAACTGGCGGTCCACAAACAAGCAACACACCTTTATCAAAGTGGGATGCATGTAGCATTAATTCTAGTTCAGCTGCGAATGCTCCTAAACAAGCAAAGGGAGTTAAATGGCAGCCAGGAAACTGAAAAGTAGCTCCGCCTCCATTGTGATCTAGGGTGGCCACAACTGAATGGGAAATGGCAGGCACAGCTGACATCTTTCTGGTAACAGTTGTCTACCTAAAATAATCTCTGTAACAGTAGCCACATTTCATGCCTGTGCACAGTTGCTTTTTTACAAACACACACAAACTACACATAGCCAAGTATAACTTACTATAATAATGCAGACACATAACACACTATCCTGGGGAAAATTCCTGAGTACTGAAAGAATGAAAGACCTTAAGGCACTTTTAACTAAGATGTTTTCTCTTGGTTTATGCATTTGCATATAATCAGAGCATGATAAACAACTTCATTATTTTTTAGGTGGAATTTAAAAACATTTCAGTTTGCTCAGACACTTGAGGGATGGAAGATACCAAAAGATATTGTTTCCGCCCACCTTGGAATTAGTTGTGATTGCAGTTTTTTTAAAAAAATGTGCACACAAACCAAATATCATGTTTTTATTCTCTGGCTGTTTGCTGGCCAGGACTCCTTGGTGAGGAATGGTGAGATCAAAATATAACAAACCACCACCACCACCTCAGAGGAAGCTGAAGATCATGGTGTGGTGCCTTGGAATAGTTCTCACAAACCACAGATAAAGTAGTAAAACTGTATCTTGGCTGCAGATTTATGATGTAAGGTGATGATTACATGAACATTATGTCGTTCCCCGTAGTGTCCAAAAACTGTACCTGCTGGGTTTATGTTAATAGTGGGTGGAAGTTGTTGAAATCTCTGTAGCTCTAAAATCTAAATATGCCATCAAAGCATGTCAGGCAGCGGAGAGGTTTTTAGGGACAGGATCTTAGAAGGTGTTGTTCCAAGCCAGTCATGGTACAACTGATCTCAAGATACATGTTCTTCCAAAAGATGAATTGTGGGTAGCTATAAAGTAGCAGAGTTTGGTGGCCAAATGCGCTATAGAGTCAGCAGGGAAGATGATGGTTTGTGTTAGATACTTATAAAGGACTTATCAATGCCTTACGGCAGTACTGTGTTTCTCTTCATGCCTATTTTAATAACATGAGTACATGTGCTGTCAGTTTCTCCTGCTACCCCAGAAGGATTCCATTCAGTGAAGTCCCATGTGGGTGTATCCAGAGTTCTTGGTTATGCTTTGTATAGTACAGAGGTATAGAACCTTCCCCCTTCCGGACAACCTTCCAGGCAGCACATGTCTGTGGAGAGTGGGGCCAGAGGCAATGGTGAGTGGAGCAATGAATATGAATTCTAACTTTGTAGAGCAGGCTAGTTTCTACACACATTCAAATGCTTGTATGTGTAGAAACTCTGTCATCCACCTGGTAAAGCAAATGGCATTACTAGAACTGAAGGACACACTGCAGCCAGGCAAAAATATTCAAGTAGCATATGAAGCAAGGCCAGTATGAGGTGTGGCTTAGGAATGGTATGCCTTAGAAGAGTCCTGAGGGCCACACAGAGGAGCATTAAGGGCCGCATTCTGCCTCTGGGCCAGAAGTTCCCCACCCCTGTACAATATAAACTACCACCTACTCTGCACATTGGTAAAGCAGAAGAATGAGTCAAACTTCAGTAATGTTGTCCGCTTTAAAGAGGAATTTGAACTCCTATTCCTTCATCTTAACTCTTCTTTGAATTTGTGGGGTACAGTCCTCATCATGCCTGTGCCACCCCAGGATGCTTGTGATTGCTCATTTGAAAATTTTCGCAAGATCAGAACCTCCTTCCATGTGGAAAGTTTACATACCACAGGGAAAGCAGTGTTTATTATTAGGGAAGCTTTTAATGTTTGATGCATTCTTGTATTTTAATATTTTGTGGGAAGCCACCCAGAGTGGCTGGGGAAGCCCAGCCAGATGGGCGGGGTATTAACAACAACAACAACAACAACAATTTGTTGTTGTTGTTGTTGTTGTTGTTGTTGTTGTTGTTATTCCATCGCCATTATTAATATTACACCTGCACACAGATGCAATGGACATTACAGCATGGCTAGTGATGGTATATCATGTCCCTGTGATGTTGTTGGTATAAAAGTCAGAAACATAGTCATGGACATTAGGGTGGTATAGAGAGAAATCAAATGTACCAGGAGCTCATTATACTGCTTCTTAGGAGTCCCTGTGGGGTTCATATATCAACCTTTAAATTTTGTGCCAAGGAAATTCAAACTGTGCAAGCCAGTCAACTACTGGCTTTTTTTGTATAATACATTCCGCTTCCAATACTGAGGGTTTTTTGGATTCTGGTGGGGTTTTGTGTTGGTTTTTTTAAAGTGTAATTTTGGAGCAAAGTCTGGAATTAAATCAAAAGATGGAAAGGTCTGGAAAGAGGTGTGCTGTGCTCACAGCAACGGGTGAGGAACAAGTGCCAAGAGTGACGACATGCACCAGGCAGAAAACCTGGCTTGCCTAGGCATAAAATTTGAACTGTTTTAAAAAATACAAAACTAGCAGCAAACTTAGGCTCTGCCCACCTGCTCTGTTTCAACTGGCATAGAAACGCTTTTTCAAGAAAGCAACAGAGTTCAGCAAAACTGGAAATGATTAGAGAATAATGCAGTGCAATCCAAGAACAAATGTGTGTTGCAGATTAATCACTTTCCAAGACTGGAAAGGAAAGATAGGAGTGAGAGATAAATCTGGCCCCAGTGTTTATGCAAGCGTATCATACTTCATAGTACTGAATGTCCCAGCACTTACAGAGGAAGTAAACAATGTTCTCTCTGTGTATATGTATGCACACAGCACTAAATATGATAGCCTGTAAAGAATGCCTAACTTTGAGTTATGAAACACGCACGTCAGAGATCTCCCAGTTGTTAAGTACAATACCACAGCCCAGGGATGGGGAACTAGAAGAGACATTTTACATTTTAGAACTATGTACCCTCAACACTGCTATGCATATTTACTCAGAATTAAAGCACACCGTTCAGTGGTGCTTACTCTAAAGTATGGGTAAACAGGATGGTAGCCCAAGTACTTTATACACAATTACATATTTCACACATTCTGCAGGCATGGAGTAGGGGCTTGGTTCGCTGCAGAGTTATTTAGTGTATCTTAAGTAAATTGACTTTACTGTAAAATAGAAACTCAGTCTCCCAAGATACAGAACATTTCTCCTTAGCCTTTGCTAAACTTATTGCCAGTGATAGCAACACTTCTCAATATTTACTTATAGAGACATGTATCAGTCAAGTGACATCTTAACACCAAACGCAATTGCTTCTGGCACTACCACCTGTTTGTCTGATATACAGTAAATGTGATTACATTTGAAACACTGGGATCTGACTTAATGCTGCTACCTTGATCCAGGTACCAGGAATGGCAGCACTGGCCATAAAGCAGTAGAGCATGCATGTTCAGAGGTAGTATACCTGGAAGCACTAGACACTAGAAGCAAATCAGGATTGCTATAATTTTAATGTGTTGCTTGTAAACCTTCCAAGGGCATCTGCCTGGCAACTGTTAAGCAGAATACATGGGGAAATGGTCCTTGGACTGATAAAGCAAGGAGATTCTTAAAATCTGTTTGACTTTTAGCATCAACATCCCTGGTTGTATCTTTCATTCTCTAGGGACAACACAGGAACAATTCCTTATGCTATGCCTTCAAACACAGAACAGAGATAATTACTAACAATAACACTGCTGCTGTGACTTCTGCTTAAATGCAAAGTCGCCAGCTGTAATGCACGGAATAAGAGAAGTCCATCAAGGGCTCTCAGAGAAAGATTAAGAGTCAATATAAACACCACCTTATCTCAGGTGGCCTGTAAAAAAAAAAGTCTACAATTTACTCATTTCTGCCCTCCCAAACAAAAAAACCCCTAAGGTCACAAGCATAAAGTAACTAAATGTTCTGTGACAAACAGAACATACAAAGAAACTATGGAGTCACCTGACAAGCAAGTACACTGTGGTCAGACAAGCAGTACCAGGTCAGACAAAAGGTGATATTGCAGAACAAACGGAAAGATTTTTCAGAAGGTACTTAGGAGGGTCTGACTGCAATATAATGGCTTACCAGAGCATTATGAGATGTCTGAAATGCTCCCATTTGACAAAAAGACAATATATTTTATTGCATGTTGCTACTACTGCAAACTACAAACAACATTAAATAACCTCACTAAGATTTAATTCTATAATTTTATTACCAACCCACTAAAAAAAACAGAAAAAGCAGTAGTTCAGTGCTTTAGCACTCTTCTCGCTTTTGCTTCTTTTCCCCGTGATTTCAGTTCAAACAAGTACTGTATAGACCAAGACCATGGAAACAATAACTGGCAGTCATTTTAATTTTAGACTCAAAAGTAAACATGGTGGCATAAATGTTCTTCTAAAATGGGTTTGCCTAGGGAAGCCTAGTATATCTCTATACAGTGGGCTCAATTTTCTCAAAATATATTAAGTAGTATATTAATTGTCTGATTAGACCAAATTATTAAGAAAACAATTCCCTATAAATTAGGGAGCTAAATAAATAACAGATAGATAGATAGATAGATAGATGGAACAAGAAAGCTAAAATCATATAGCTTTCACAGAACAATTAAAAGGCAAAATGGGTTGTGCATCATTATCTGGTGAATGACATTAACTGTAACCAATTCTGTTTTATGTGTATTCATACATATATGTACCCCTGAATATTAGGTATCTTATCCACTCTGCAGTTTAAAGAACGGTATGTAATTCGAAGGCTTGCATATTCCTACATGAACACTAAGTGATCCATCAAATGATACCATATATTTTGTGTCTCAAATATAAACACTACATACTAGCCACATGAGTCTGTTTCAATATGCAGTGCGTATGGAAATTATTTAGCAAAACTTGTTGCTGCTTCATTCCTGCCCCCTTTAACTTGCTTCTCTAGCATGCACTGATACACCCCAATTAACCATCTAATAATAACAAGCTTATGGCGCAGCTGCAAGATTCCCTTAAAGCAATATTGAGCCAATGGTCGTAATTGATCCAGAGATCTGTACCAGCTCAATAGTACAGGGTGTATCCAATTCTTGGAAACATTACATCCAGCCTAATTCCCTTCCAAGGTTACAAACTGCAAGGTTATGATCACTCAGAAAAGCTCATGTGACCCAGAGGCAAGTAACTACCCAGTTGTTAACACCAGCCTGGGGCAACAGAAAACTGCTCGGGGTAAGCATTATCATAGGATGCTTGAATACCACAGTCGCATGGGCACTGGTGGTAAAGGAGAGAGAGAGAAAAGCATTTTCCTTAAGTGAGACCTTAATGCAGAACTGTCACCACGTCATGCTAGCTCACCTGTGATAGTCTTTGAAGCTTCCTTGTTGAAGGAGCCCTCCAAAGTTCTTGGGACTTCATTCATTGAAAGATTATCAGCTGCCAATACTTTTAAAGCTGGAGGGAGGGATCACTTTACCTATGAAGGACCACAGACACTCAGGAAAAGTCAGCTGGGAGCCAGAGCTGATGGGGACACAGTTTGCTGCACTGCACAGCAATTTCTCTCTGTGTATGCCATCCCATCCCTTCTCTACCTCTTGCCTGCGCACAGAGCATAAGAGAAACATATTCCAAGATCAGTGTGTACACATGGCATCCAGAGAGCCAGATGACACTGAGGGTCACATGAAATTCTGCCAATGACCACATATAGTTTATTGGGCTGCACGTTCCTGGGTGCACACACTTCTCCTACAGGTAGCCAATATTGAGGCTGTAAATCCTAAGAACACCTAGAGCAGGGGGGGGGGAGAACCTGTGGCCTTCCAGATGCCACTGGACTACAGCTCCCATCATGCCTTTCCATTGCCTATGCTGGCTGGGGCTGATGGGAGTCCACCAACATCTGGAGAGCCACAGCTTCCCCAGCCATTAACTAGAGAGTAAGCCTCTTTGAACATAGTGGGGCTTACTTCTAAGTAGCAATGCATAGGCTAGCACTGAACATGTCCCTGAAATTCTTTGAGCAAAAGATGGGATGGAAGGCATAAATGTATAAAGGAGGAGAATGTATAAAATCAGTGCTTTGTCTACATCTTCAACACAGTCCTAAGTTTAAACCTGAGACCCAGCTTGCTAAAGATGGAAAACCAACCCTGCACAGGTTTCCACAGCATTAGCTGGGTAGCATACACACCCACACCTACACCCACACCCAGGGACATGGGTGGCGCTGTGGTCTAAATCACTGAGCCTCTTGGGCTTACCAGTTGGAAGGTTAGCCGTTCAAGTCTGCGTGACGGGGTGAGCTCCCCTTGCTCGGTCCCAGCTCCTGCCAACCTAGCAGTTCAAAAGCATACCAGTACAAGTAGATGCCGCTGTAGCAGGAAGGTAAACGGTGTTTCCGTGCATTCTGGCACTTGTCACAGTCCTCCATGCGCTAATAGCGGTTTAGTCATGCTGGCCACAAGAACCAGAAAGCTGTCTGTGGACAAATGCCAGTTTCCTCAGCCTGAAAAGTGAGATGAACACCATATCCCATAGTCACCTTTGACTTAACCGTCCAGGGGTCCTTTCCTACACCCACAGCCATTCCTTGAAAAAGAAAATAAAAAGCTGACTGAACCATCAAAGATGCTTATTGCACTGAAACACTAATGAAGCTTCCCTAATGCGTTATGTTGAGCCTCAACCCTGCATCTTGCCGGGAGGAGGGGTGTTTAGAAGAGAAGCTGCCTTGGCCTTGTAGAAGCAAAAAGGCACGGTGTTGCACTGACATCATATTTGGCAGCTTACGCCAGGCTGTAATACTTGACTTTGATGTGTGATGTGAATAAATGTTGTCAGGACCCAAGTGCCATCTGGACTGACAGAATGTGGAGGCTAAAATCTTGCAAGATCCATTCCCAGCCAATCTCAATGATTCCATGTCAAGAGGGAGCAGCCAAGTATTATAAAGAGGCAGATACAGGCTTGGAATCACGAGGGAAGGTGAGGCAGCCACCACACAGTGAGGGAGCTCCACAGCAAGAAAGCCAACTACTTCTGTGGTGTAGAATGTTGCACTGGGACCTGGAAGACCAGGGTTCAAATCCCCACTCAGCCATGAGGCTCACTAGGTGACCATGCATTAGTCACTACCTCTCAACCTAAACCACCTCATAGGCTGAAGTGGGGGGACAGGCATGGAAGAACCATATATGCCATGTTGAGCTCTTTGGGATATAAAACAAGCAAGCAAGCAAATTCTCATTGAACTATCGCCCTGTTACCATTTTTAATGTAAGAGCCCCATTTATGAAAATAATACACAATGCACCTGTTTCAAATGTGATACCATGAGTAATACAACTTGCTACTTATTGGGCTCAATCTAGGGAAAGGCAAAACCAGTTTAAGCCCGGTGTAAAGCAACAGCATTTAAACTCTGGGTAATATTCATTGTTCTCTCTCTTCTCTAAATGCAGGGATGCGGCACATTTACCACAGATAATTTCTTGAATGCAATGCACCTTACAGATTGACAGATGAGTAGAGTTTAGAAATTCTGGCTTTGCCTTGCTTGGGGGTGGGTGGGAAGAGATGTGGGTGACTGGTTCTTCCACTGACCATCTACCAGCAGGCTTCATAGGCTTTGGAAACAATTCTGAAATACAGGGTTGGGTTTAGATGCCCTAAGCATTTTTAAAAGCTTTTGGTGCCCCCAAACATATCTAATTAAAAATATAAACAATAATAAACCATGTATTATTAATCTCTATTACAATTTTATATTTAATATTTTTATTGTTGTATGTGTTTTTTCATTTATCGTGGGAGTCTTTTTTGTGGAACCTAGTTCAGCTGCATCGTATGGTCCATAGTAAATCCAGCAACAGAAATTTTCTGTAGTACCTCTTGATGCCTTATTTTGCTTAATGGTTAATCCAGCTCTCCTGAAATGCCATAAGTTCCATAACTGACATGCCGTATGATACACTTTGGCAAAAGACTCTCACAAAATCATAACTTAGGACAAAATGAGTACCTATACTCCTTTTCATGTACCTCATCCCCAGGGCACGGGGTGGCCACATTGATAAAAACATACACACAAAAGTAAAATGAGAGCAAACAAAAATAAAACAAAAGTTTAAGTCATCCCACTGAAAGCCAGCAATTGAAGAGATCTTGAGAGTTTCTGAAAGAGGCCCTAAGTTTGGCCCACCTCCAGGGGAGAGACCCCCAGAGAATAAAGATGTGATCATCCTTCAACAAAGTAATGCTTCCGAGCTTATTCTAAGGAAAAATGGCTACATGAATGAGCATTACCATTATATGTAGATAAGTGCTAGAGTGGCTAAGTGTCAGATTTATTACATTAATATGCTCCTTCACTGAGCAATGAGAGTCATCATAGATACGGATGATTCAACTGTGGCAAGTGGATGTTATCAACTAGTTTTAAAGTTATTATTCTGCTCAGACAAAAAGTATTCCACTTAGGAAAAAATGTCCATTGAACGTCTGTCTGTCTTTGAAAGCACCTTGCACATGGAAACAATAAGGTGCTGATATATCAGGCTTGTAAATTACCCACAAACAATCTCAATATGGTTTGAAGATGTTGGCCACTGCAAATAAATTACAAAGGCTTAAATCCTGTAGTACAAACAATAGTCTAATAATTCAAGTTCCACAAAGCCTTTTTAACCCTATAATTAAGTAGACGTATGTGGACATCACCACTGCACTTAAGAACACAGCTATAACCAAGGAAAATCTGAAGTGGTGAATACTACCCAAATATGAATGTATCACATTGTTTAGCTGTAATTACCACTTTAAATATACCACTATCATGTTCCAGGTCCGCTCACAAGTTGACTTGATCAACTTGTAAACTTCAATCAAAGCTGCAGCCTGGAAACAGCTGTTGGAAAAACCCAAAGTGAACCTTTTCTCCCAGCCAATTCAATGTTCTTTTCACTATTTATATTCTTGGATTGACCAGCTGCGACTGATACTGTAGGTCATGGTGTCCTAAACCTACCAAGAATGTGATGATGCTGTCAAAACTTCTGAACTTGTTTTTAATCATCCTAGTTCTTAATCTTAACTAGCTGTAGCTAGTGTTCTGCTGACCTTGCTTACTGCAAGATCATTAGGAAATCCTATTTTGTCAAGTTCTAATCTTGAGGCATTTCATCAATAAGTACCATATTAACAAACACTGTTTCTTTAAAGTTCTATTTTATCATATTACCATGCTAAGAAACATTTATGTGGCATAAAGATTCAGCACTGAGGGCCTTCTGGCAGTTCCCTCACTACGAGAAGCCAAGTTACAGGGAACTAGGCAGGGGGCCTTCTCGGTAGTGGCACCCACCCTGTGGAACGCCCTTCCACCAGATGTCAAAGAGATAAACAACTACCTGACGTTTAGAAGACATCTGAAGGCAGCCCTGTTTAGGGAAGTTTTAAATTATTGATGTTTTAATGTATTTTTAATCTCTGTTGGAAGCCGCCCAGAGTGGCTGGGGAAACCCAGCCAGATAGGCAGGGTACAAATAATAATTTATTATTATTATTAGTCACAAATTTTGCCAAATGACCCATCCACTGGGGAGGATCCAGTTCAACATGACCCAAAATTGATTGACAATGCCGAACAGCAGAGGCTCATTCCAAGACAACTTCAATGCAGGACTGGTGGAGAACAGAAGAGAGCAGTTATACATATTCACAGAAATCATTCCACCTCATTGTTTGGTATCAGCTATTCCATCTCTATCAATACTGGCAAATGCATGCAAGCTCCAGAAGAAGGCGGTATGTCACAAGAGGACGTATGACATTATGAAATCAGACAAAGCCCTTGAGGGGGTAAACAGTACTTTGCTAAGAATCTGTTCTGCTCCACTTAGATGCTCAATCATACACACAAGTGTTTATATGAGGCACAAGGTGTGATCCACATACAAGTTAATGACATAATTCCAACTCATATTAAAGGATCTGGTCTTCATCTCAAAACATGAAGCAAGCTGTTACTTCATACCCCACATGCCTCTTTCTGAAAATATGTGCACCAGCGCATCTGATAAAAGAGGATCAAAATGTATATTAAGGTGTCTTCAGATGTAAAACTATGGGTGAATAAATTGTTATTGTTTAAATAAATGACACAATTTTCTTTCTACAATGTTGCCTATGTACGTTATTTATGGATGGATGGATCTATCTGTCTATGGGTTGGATCCAGACTTGTACAAATATGCACGCTTTCTAAGAAGTCTTTTCCATAGACCATATCTCATGTGAGTTTCATTTCACACTAAATGCACACCATCATCTGGAACCCAACTTGACTGATATTCAAATATGGTTGACAAATTCAAGTGAGCAGTGGACTACATAATCTACATATGCATTTGCAAAGCAATAAATATAGCAGCATACAGGTACTAACAACAACAACAACAACAACAACAACAACAACAATAATAATAATAATAATAATAATAATAGCAAATTCTAAAAAGAGCTAAAGGAGCAAACTTATCCTACTCTTACAAGGTGCACTGCTAGGAACTGCTTTTATACTTTCAAAGAGGTGGGAGGAATAAGTATCAACTGCACACCATAATTAGAAGCCTCTACATACCACACCAACTTCCCTTGACACAAATTTTTACCAGCATAACATATCACGGTAACAAAGTGGATGTCCCCAATGCTATAGGATTTAGGATCCAGCAGCAGCAGCAAACTGGGTTATGCCCTCTGTTCTATCTACCTGTTCCACATCTCCAAAATGACCCGTCATGGGTGCTCCTGCACCAGGTGGAAACTCTTCTATTGATCTGACAGCTGACACATTTCACTCTTAATGTTAGTAAGCAGGGCAATTTTAAACTTTTCATATATTTCCAGTTCCCTTATTCAAATGACTAATGATTATGTTTCTCCAAAGCGGTAGCAACTCCATTTCATAGTCTTAGAGGCTCCTAATATTATGAAACACAATTAAGGCATTTGATTTGACAACAGGGCAGCCAGCTACAGGCCCTGCGGACTGCTTCATTCACTTCCCCCCTGTTATTATATGATTAAATGTTCTCATGGGTACGAAAGCTACTTATCTACTCTTACTAAATATCCAATTAGGAGACCTACTCTTTTCCAGTCAACGAATAGCCACTGCTATCCCAAATGGCCATTATAGGACAGTACCATATACTTTGAGGCACTATGTATGTGGAAGTGGGCTTTTTAAAGACCTGCTGCATCATTTGTACAATGTTCATTATGGAAAGATCAAAGTATCTCAAATACTTTCTATGCTAGGTAGAAAGGATCACTGGTCAAAGCTCCAAATGTTTGAATTACTTTGCTCACTAACAGGGGGGCAAGCTATTATGGAGATCCTGCAAATGTACAGAAAACAATTTTTTACTGCATCAGTGTTTGGTCACAAATCATCTTTTTTGTTCTTTTGGGAGTTTTGCGGCTTTTATTGCTAAGATCTGTGGTCTAAAAACAAATTTGAATTTTTCAATCTTTTGTACAGTGGTACCTCAGGTTAGAGGGAGGCGGGTGGCACTGTGGATTAAACCACAGAGCCTAGGACTTGCCGATCAGAAGGTCGGCGGTTCGAATCCCTGCTATGGGGTGCGCTCCCATTGCTCGATCCCTGCTCCTGCCAACCTAGCAGTTCGAAAGCATATCAAAGTGCAAGTAGGTAAATAGGTACCACTCCGGTGGGAAGGTAAACGGTGTTTCCGTGTGCTGCTCTGGTTCGCCAGAAGCGGCTTAGTCATGCTGTCCACATGACCCGGAAGCTGTACGCTGGCTTCCTCGGCCAATAAAGCGAGATGAGCGTCGCAACCCCAGAGTCACCCATGACTGGACCTAATGGTCAGGGGTCCCTTTACCTTTACCGTGGGTAAAGTACTTAATTCGTTCCGGAGATCCGTTCTTAACCTGAAACTGTTCTTAACCTGAAGCACCACTTTAGCTAATGGGGCCTCCTGCTGCCGCCACGCCGCCGAAGCACAATTTCTGTTCTCATCCTGAAGCAAAGTTCTTAACCCGAGGTACTATTTCTGGGTTAGCGGAGTCTGTAACCTGAAGCGTATGCAATTTGGAGTGTATGTAAACCGAGGTACCACTGTTTAGGCAAGCCCTAAACACATCCAAATGGAAAGCTCTAGAATACAAAATATACATGCTCAGCATCATTTCTGGATGGTGCCTTTATGTTTAAATTATGAGTAGCTTTTGCCTATAGAATACATAGGTGGTGATGGGCAGAGAGCTGGCTCCTTTCTTGGTCGTCACTTATGACTATTTTTGCAAGGGATGGGTGGGAATTCACAATTTATGCATGAAGTGCTGCTTACATATAGAGCCCATGTTCATGTTGTGCTGCCAAACACGAAATGTAACCTAACAAAGTTAATTCTAACACCCTGACAACTTGAAATTATATTAGCAGAAATCAGGAAGAATCTCACTAAATCACATAATCACGTGTGATAACCCTGTTCTTCAGATTGGGAAAGCCAGAAGCTATTCTGTTGGCTTTAATAAAATAAAATGTGTGGCAAGCCCTAAACACATCCAAATGGAAAGCAATAACAAGTAGGTTATTTTCATGGTGCATGTTTCTGCATGTCCCCAGATTCCCTGATTTGGCAAACTACTTTCAAGTAAACACTCCTGAAAAGAATGAATGGGAAGGGCAATTGGAATGAAGGACTCTGGTTGCAGGGTTCGAATGAGAAAAACAACAGGACCTGTATCAGTTCCAGTTTTGTTCTTTTGAAGAGTTCCAAGCAGAGTGTAACAGCACCACTCTTCTGTATGGGCAAGCTGTTATATAAAATGAATATAAGCTATTATATAAAATGAAACAAACAACTCAACTACTGATAGAAAGCAAACCTCCTCTGCCACTCTGCAAAATGTTTACAGTGGTGGATAACATCCTGTTTTTAACTGGATTTGTATATGATAAATGGTTGGAGAGAAATGCTACATACAATCAGAGATTCAGTCTATAGACTTTCAATCTCTGGGAGAAAAATTAATGGCTGACTGAAGAATTTCACCCAGGATGTGTCTTGTTTTTGTTGATGTGGACACAGTTATCCTGAATTACTTGAAAATCCAATGTCGTGCCTCCTTTTGTGATTGATCCAAAACTCTCACTGTGTAGGGTTACCAGAAGCAAAAGTGACAACTCAGAAGACTTTTAAAACATGAAAACAGATTTAAACAAACAACAGCATATGCAAAAACAAACACCATTCAATACTTTTCTGCATGTAAAAATATAGCTGATTGATTTCTAAGGGATATCCGCTAAAAGGTCTGAGTTTAAACCTCTTTACAAGTGGAAAACATGTTGGGATACTGCCAGGGAGACAGAGTCCATCATGACCCCACGTCGTCTCCGTTGCGATCCATCGGCCTCTGGTAGACACGCAGTATCATTCAATTAGTGACACGAGCTCCAGAAATAGCTTGCCACATTCCAGAGCTGGTGCACGTTCTATCAGCAGATAATGCACAGCGAAAGATGCACGCAGGAGAGCATTATTTGCAACTTTATTCAGCGTTGGTCAGAACAAAGAAAACATGACTGCCTGCTTCAATGTCTCAGGCACAGAGAGAGAAACGAAAGCATAGACACAAGAGAAACATCCTGTGAACAGGAAATACGCAGGCTATGACACAAACATCCTGCTCCCTTTTAAGGTGGAACGGAAATATCCTAACATCCTCTACGTTCAATGTTAAGCTTGCTTCTTTTTTAAACAGAACAGAGATTAATCACGGGACTTGAGAGACTCGTGAACATTCTTCTGGTAATGAACCACCATTGTGAAGTTTGTCATTTCTTTTGTCAAGTTGTTAATAAATGACTCGGGATATTAAGTAGCTACATCATGTTTACACCAAAATAAAGCAACTCTAGCTAAGAGCTTCAGATCGACAATGATAAACAGTGGCTATTATTCCAATATCTGAATGCAGAAATAAAACCATGGGTCACAACTCATGGCACAGTAAGATAGTCAGTCCTTGATACGCAGGTTATAACTGCAGAGTCGCGTGATCTGTTGAAATGCAGTTTCATTCTTGAAAACAACTGGAAAACATTTACATTTTATATTTTGTTCCCTGCTCCCCCACCCCACTAAAAACTCCTCCCATTGTTCACTTTCACTGAAACCAGCAAAGCTACCTATTTCTCTACCCCCAGGCATCCCAAGAGAGAGAGAGGCTTTCCTCCTCTCCGGCGAGTCAAGCCAGCAACAAAGATAATGGAAGCCATTTTGACCTACCCATCTCAGGAAGCAATCTCCAGAGACAAAGAGACAGACAGATTTTTCAGAGCTTCTATGTTTGGTTGGCACAACTGAGCTCTACAGATATTCTACCCCCAAACACGTATATTGAATATGGAGTGGAACATGGCTAATTCTCCTGGGCATTTAGTGTTCATGTGAAAGGATTGTGCATGAGATGGGCCCTTCCGCATGCTTGGGGACTATGACAGGCTCAGGGTTCCCAGTTGTGAGAAAGAGATCTGTGCACATACAGAACTCTCTCATAAATGCCAAACACGGGGCCACAGGAGGATGTCAGGCCACACCCGCACTCAATATTTAAAGCGCTGTCATACCACTTTAACAGTCATGGCCTCCCCCAAAGGCTCTTGGGAAGCGTAGTTTCACCACCCTTGACAAAGTTTGGTTCCCAGGATCCCGTAGGGGAAGCCATGAGTGTTAAGGTGGTATCATGGGGCAACATTCAGCAAAATATTTCCACTAGGTGCAAGGATGAGCACTAGAGCAACAGGAATGCCCTTCTTCCCCACAAATGGTGGGTTGGGGAGATGGAACTCAGCAGCTGGTGCAAGGGGAGAAGAGAGGGAGAAAAGTCAGTTGCATTGAGCTTTAAATTTATAACGCAGATCTAGTCTCAGACTCTGGGGCAGTGCTAATAAGCACAGTTCTGCTCCCCTCATCACAAGTTCAGTTAATTCCTGAGGTGAGGGAAGGTGTCTTCTGATGAACCCTAAAATGCTTCAGTTCACACCACACAGAAATATGCCTTGCTCCTCCTGTTCCCTGCTTATAGAACATTTCAAAATATGTTTACATCCTAAAGGACAGAAAAACATACCTCAGCAGAAGGCTAATATCGACTAGGGCTGCAGTCCTAACGCCACATACCTGGCAGTAAGCCCTACAGAATTCATGTGTTAGGATTGCCGCTTAAGAGATGGAACTCAGCAGTCGGCCTCTTCATATGCAATCCAGCCCATATATTTTGCAAAACACTTAACAAAACATTCAGTGGGTGGGTGTTTACTCTCACATCCACCCTTTCGGGAAAGTCCCCAATTCCTATACTCTCCATGTCCTTTAGTCGGTCCTAAAGCTGACATATCTCCCAACACAGAGCCCCCCATTTCTACTGGTGGGTAAGCAGCCTTTTTACATATAAGAAGCAGGGTGCACCTTCTATTTACCCTAGCTACTAAGCAATGCTCGAAAATGTGTCAAGGTAATACATGCTACTTATCAAAATTGCTAATCACACCTCATTTCCTAGTTTAGACAAAAGGTTAGAAAGTATAGCATGTGGTAACAGTCAGGCAAACATACACAAATAAAACAGCATGAACTCACAAAAGAAATGCATAAATGGAGAAAATGAGGCTTTTTATGGAATATATATAACATTTTGTTGGGTTCAGGATTAAGAGAAAATGGTCCTAAAGTGAGATCGGAGAAATCCTGACATACTGGGATTTCTAATGATTAACTATTTTATACTTTTTTAAAAAAGTATTTATAGAGATCATCCCTCGTGTTGCAGGGTATACGCTAAATTTCTCACCGTTACAAAGGCATGCTACCATTACACACATTTTTTATAATGACAGATTTTTTAAAAACCTTTCCCCCTAGGCATGTCAATGCACAGACATCATGGGGCAGATCTAAAACCATATCAAAAGCACACATCCTTAGAGTTCAGTTTATCAGGGGACCCCACGGAACATGTTAAGAACTTATCAAGAGCCTGCCGGGTCCTCCAGCCTTGATAGAGGATGCCGTGCTGTCTATCTTTGCTATGTTTGGGGAACCCGATAGTTCCAAGGCCTGATTAACATACTGAATGAAAGTGATATAACTCTTTAAGGGGCCTTCAAGTACTTAAATGCCCACTATAGCCTTACTTATTGATTTATATACCACTCAACTGCCAAGGTTTGTAAGCAGTTTATAAGTATACAACCAATTACAAAAAAAACACACTAAATAAACAGACACAATTAAAACAGATAATAAAACAATTCCATCAAAACCTTAAAATAAACAGCTACAATTTAATTCAAATGTCCAATAAAACTAACCAATTAAAATAGCATAATTAAGAGTTTAAAAAGCAATTAAAAGAATTAAAAACAATAGGTTCAGGTCAGGAAAATGCTTGGCTAAACAGATGTGTCTTCAGAAAGCCAGTACCAACAGATCCTTCGTATTTCAGCAGGGAGAGCAATCCACAACACTGGCACCACCAGTGAAAAGGCCTGCTTTGTCACAAGCCAATAAGCCAGGATGAAACCAACCAGGCTCCATGTATTTCCATGTCTATCATTCTAATCATTTTTATTTGTGTATGCCCATGGCTTATTTTAAACTAGTTTAACTACATAATGCTTAGTTCATACTCTTCAATATTAATCAATGGGTCATTTTAACTTTCATGCACATACATGGGCACATGTGAATGAGAAACTAGGTTTTTCTCTAGAAGAGAAAGTAGTTCTACATTTATAGTCTACAACATCTTTATATACAGTTTAGTATCCAGTTACACTCAATCTTGGAACATATAATTAACAACAATAATCACTTACATGGCACTTTCGGTACATGCTATAATCTCCTTCCATTTTTTTTTTATTTAAAGGCTATGACATTAAATTGAGGGGGGGGTACCCAATTTGGTTTTGATAATAAAATTATTTTAGGCCCCTTTCATGTCTCTCCAAAGAAAGGCAACTTAAAGTAACATTGTGCAATAGCAACACACAGCCCTGGAGACACCACCACAGAATAGTCCATCATGCTTCAAGTGGACAATGAATGCGTAGGCTTCAACATTAGTGTATGCAGTGAGGAAGTAAAGAGAACTGTGGTCCCTCCCATGCCTCACACATATGGGGGGAAACAATGAAATGGTTTGAGAATGAGAACTTAGTTCCTTTAGGGAACATCTCTCACAGAACACAGCATGGATTCATACGGCACACGCTAGATTTGAAATGTCTGAAGCAGCCCTTAGCACCCAGTGGCACTGATTGTCACACAACGCTTAGATGCCTGGCTACATGTTCCAGCTGCTCCTGTCAGAAACTGGCCGCTTAGAGTCCTGAAGATCTCCTTTCAAGTAGCTTGGAGCACTAGCCCAACCTAACCTTTCCCCACCCTCCCAAGAAGGTAAAGGAGTTCCAGGAAAAATCAGAGGAGAAGGGAACAGCTCCTTGCCCAGAGGAAAGAGTCAGTCTCCACCTTGCTTGCAGGTGCGCTCTTTAAAACAATCTGGTCTTTATTGGGGAAGCAGCAGAGAAGAGTTGCAATTTGCAAATTGACTGCATTTCACTGAATAAAACCAGAAGATTAAAAGAAGAAAGAATGAATGAAATTCCTCTCAAGGAAGCAGCTCCTTCCTACGCCTTTTGTTTTCCAAAGGTTCCTTTGCCTTCCTGGGAGGACAGGGAAAGGCAGAGGTAGCGTCTGAGCCGTTCTTCCATTGGTGACCCCTGCTTGTTGATGCCAGGACCAGGCAGTTGGGTCTAGTGGCCATTTTGTTTTCTACAACGCTCCCAATGTAGTGGTGATCCAGGGCACTGTGGGAAATTTTAATGGTTGCTAAACACAGCATCCTGGTGATGCTCATAGTCCTGGACCAGGCACTTTTTTTTATGTATTGCAGCAAGCCCTGCTGGAGCAGAGGGCCATGGCAGTTGCCCAAGGATACCAGGTACTAAAGCCATTGCTTCCAGCCTTCCCTGCCCATTGAGAGCAAGATCATCAGGATTCTCAACAATCCGCCCACAAGAGCAGCTGTAATGTATATCAAGCTCTAAAACAGCAGGAAATGAGAATTTAATGAATCTTCCCAGTGTTTCTATGTCCATAAGGAAAGCTACAGACACAAAAAGGCTCTGAAAAAAAGCAGAGGGCTGTCCCGCTGGGCCTCAGAATCAATCACACACAATCATTGAAATTAGGAAGAAGCACCTGGGCATCCCATAGCAACAACTAAAGCCGCTTTAAACTGAAAAGCAAGACAATTCATGGCGAGAAGTGACATGGCCATGGAGGGAAGTCTTACATCATCAGAAGACATTTTAAAAGATACACATGTTTTGTTAAAACCCACATTATTCAACATTTTGCATTTCCTGCTGTCACACTACAACCCACTGCAATGGATTTTGGCAAATGTGTAGGAGCTCTTACACATCATGTGCAAAATAGACGGATGGCAACCAAGCTTCTACACTTGTTTAGGACATGTGGGCAGGGTGGGCAAGGGGGAATTTAATCAGTTTATTCAACTTTCAGAACCACTTCCTGTGTGTGCCTTAGAATTGTATGCCCTATGTTTCTCAATAATTTCCCATTTATTTCTCCTTCAAACTCTTCAACATTCAGGTCCAGAAGCCAAGAGAAGAGTTTGCTTCTCCCAATGAAAACCTATTTGACTATTTCTAGGCTCAGCAACTAATCCATCCTTCAGTAAGAGAAATCCCTGCAGCCCCACTAGCCAGAACCAAGTAAATTCATCTCATGGTTTTCTTACAGTGCCAGAGCTGCATTTTATCACCTTACAGACCGTAAGCTCTATCAGGCAGGGATTGCTCTCCCACCCTCCCTGATCATTCAGCGTTGAGCCCACAGTTGCTGCTCCATACAAAGAACCATGACTCAGCATGGCCTGGAAGAACTAAAGCCAAGAATGCATTAAAGTGTATTGATAAAGTCAGAGCAAAAGTCCACAGCCAATGTTATATTCCATTTTCACACACAAATGACCAAACCAGCTTTTTTCCCTAGTAGCTGAAAATGGTAAGTGGAATGAAAGGGAAGGCCCAATTCACAGAACCAAACTAGAATCATAAAATTGTAGGCTTGGAAGGGACCCCACAGGACATCTAGTCCAACCCCCTGCAATGCAGACATCTCAACTAAAGCATCCATCACAGATGACTGTCGAACCTCTGCTTAAAAACCTCCAAGGACAGACAGTCCACCACCTCTTCTAGGAGTCTGCTCCACTGATGGAACAGCTCTTACAGTCAGAAAGTTCTTCCTGATATTTAGTCAGAATCTCATTTCATGTACCTTGGTTTTATTGGTTCGGGTCCTAGCCTCCGGAGGAGAAAACAAACTTGCTCCTCCCTCCATGTGACAGCTCTTTAGATATTGGAAGACGGCTAACATATCTCCTCTCAGCCTCCTCTTTACCAAGCTAAACATTACCCAATTCCCTCGACTGTTCCTCACAAGGCTTCCTTTCCAGACCCTTGATTATCTTGTTTGCCCTCTGCACACATTCAAGCTTGTCAATATTCTTCTTAAATTGTGGTGCCCAGAACTGAACACAGTACTCCAGGTGTGGTCAAACAAAGCCAGAATGGAGTGGAACTATTACTTCCCTCGATCAGGACACTATACTTCTGTTGATGTAGCCTAGAAGAGCAGTAGTGTGTGTTTTTTGCCGCTGCATCACACTGTTGACTCATGTTAAGTTTGTGCTCTACTAAGACCCCTAGATCATTTTCATATGTACTACTGGCAAGCAAGTATATTTGTGCAGCTGGTTCTTCCTAAGTGTAGAACCGTACATTTGTCCCTATTGAAATTCATTTTGTTAGTTTTGGCCTAGTTCTCCAATCGGTTAAGGTCATTTTGAATCCCAGCAGCATTGCACCCCTCCTAGTTTGGTGTCATCTGCAGATTTGATGAGCAGCCCGTCAAGTCCTTAACATCTATATGTTTATTGACAAATGGGGGGAACCACCCAAAGCCATTAAGGATATATTATTTATTATGTTAAGCAAGATGCAAGTTGCATTCGAGTTGTTGCATGGTGTCGCTTTTTTGAAACAGAAGCTTTAATACACACACACCTAAATATACCAGCAGTCTTTGTCTCAAACAGGGAAGATAAATAATGTATAGAATAATTAGGCTTCTGATATAAAACAAAATAAAGCAAATGATCTGCTTATTTATTCAACTGTATATAAAGAAACTCCACCAACTTTACAGGGTTAGAATATACATGGTGCCCTGTTCATGTAGAAAAGACCAAATACTGTTTTCCATCAAGTTGGAGATGGGGGTGGAAATAGAATTACCCAGGTGATGCACACAGTACTTAAAGCTTTTTCAGGAAATTTTCTGATTTCTGTGTCATATGAAAGTGGCTGGCACTCTTGGTTATAGGGAAGTGATCAATATTAGATAGTGAGGAATAAATATTGCCTCCTGACAGCAGCAGTTATTAACTTAAATCAAGTTAATAAAGACTACAGATGTGCTTGTTTAATGAAACTTCTTTTTTTTTTTTGCAATGCAGCATTCTGCCTAATAGTGGTTGAATAGTTTGTCTTTAGAACTCAAGCTGTGATAAGGACCAGTTAAAGGAAGCTCCTCCCTCCAATCCTGATCGATTGGGGTGTGGGTGGGTGCGTGGGTGTGGGTGTGGGTGTGCGCGCGCATGCATGCATGCATGCAGAGAAATTAGACGAAGAAAGAGTGCTTCTCTGCCCCTTGTCAGTTATAAAAACCAAGCTTCTTGTATATACTATTACTACTACTACTTTGTTGACTTCTGAAATATCCATCAGTTCTCCTTAAGGCAGATTGCTGTCTGCTTACTACCTTTACCATTCAGCTGCTTCTTTCCATTCTCACACAAATATTACCCAAGTTATTTTGGGGTAAAAACCATTCTACCCAAGTTATTTTTGGAGTAATTCACGCAGGAATGTTCCCCTCTCTCTTCCAGAGCTTTGTTATGAGTTACAGCAACTGAGAAACCTTGATTAAGGAAACAACAGTGAGAATGGCAAAAATTGCATGGAAATAAGCTGAAGCGTCACCTTAAATAAGGCGACTTGACAAAATTACCAAAAGGGAAAACGTTCCCAGAACATTCATTTCCACATAAAGCAAGAATGTTCAGCCCTTCCGTTCTCAAACCCTTGGATCTTTTAGAACCAGAAGCTACAGTCTTTTTTCCTTCACCCTCATCAGCTATTCAAAGGAGTGTGCAGATACTGAGTCATATAAATAAATCACTGTGGGACGGCTTGGAAATGTGTAGGTGAGTGTTAAAATAGCTTGCACATATGTTTATTAAAACGTAGACGGTATGAAGGATCTGGAGATATTTACTGTATCGTATTGCTGTGCTTAATGCTAGGTTAGATAACATTCTACCATGGTATGGGAGAACAGAAGAAAAAAATAGGCCTGCTGCTGAAGAAACTGGCAAAATCTTAATTATGTTAGAGGAAATGTAATTTAATACTAACCAAAGCTGACTAGCCATTTCTCGCTTCATGTTCCATGCCTACAAAAACTCATCTAAGAAGCCCATGCTTCTGCCATATAAAATAAAACAACAACAACATTGCTTAAGGAAAAGAGAACATGCTGCACCCATCTTTATCCCCACTACACTGAAGCAAACTCATTTTGTCCTGCATAAATAACAGATATAAGCAATAGGCTTTAACCAGATTCCTCAAACAATGACATCAGCATGGGATCTATCAATGGCAGTAAGTATCTTCAAGCTCTCCCTAAGACAATTCCCTTCCTCGAGTTCTTCACAAATTGCATGGATCTTGTATGTCCAGCTAAGCTTTGGCACAGAAAAGCTCAGCACAGTACAAGACTTCACCCTCCTTAAGAGAACCTTTCCTCCCTCTGTATCCTCTGACATATGCAGAAGAGTGACCCTGAGCTTTGGAGCATGTCAGAGTCCAGTGTCTTATGGGATATATCAACATACATACATGCATACATGACGAGAACCTGCTCGCCATCCGTAAATAATCAGTCTCACGCCAAGATGGGTTGAAGAAGTCTGGCCGCAGCTCTCTCTAGAAGCTGCTGGAGCACAGCCTTTATTGTGTGTCCACGAAAAGATACAAATTCAAGGAGAGAGCTTTGCCTCAGTCAGCAGATAAAAGACAATACAATACATTAGTCTCATGTTCTCACACCAGACCACGTATTTGATCATGCTATGCTTACGTGGGCCAATCATCGGGCAGCATGAGCTCTTCACGCGTTGATCATGCTCCAAGCAATGCTTTCTGCTATGAAATCATCCTTGCAATAATGAACTTTTGCCCATGCTCTTATGGACAAATGACCATATTCCCACACATACACTCATCCCCAAAACCTCTAGCCTGTGCTGAAGACTTACGGGAGGGAAAGGATTGGTGGCAAACACAAATAACAGTTAGTTACTGAGACAAGCCAAATGTTTTGGATCCTTGCCTATAACAGCATAATGGTATGATCTACAACCTTGCACTAGCAAAGCAGGAAGTAGATGCCTTCTCCTAAGCAGGCATTTGAAAATGTAACAAATAAATCTCCCTCTAAAACAGGTGAGGTGCTTCCAAACATGGGCTATTTAGAAGCAAATAATTACCACTGCAATGCCAGTGGAGTGGCAACTTATAATTTCCAGGCCTCTAGAATCCAAATAACATTCTGTAGCCATGTGGGTAACCCCCATTCTCCCAACCTCAAGAATTGATGAAGACAAAGGATTGATTTCTCTCCTCCCACCCTCAGCTGCCCTTTAGAATGAGAAAAAGAAATAGAAAAAAAGAAATGCAATTTGAACAGGGAAAAATTAAAGAGAGTTGATTCCTAAAGGGGAGAGAGGAACTACAACGAAGGAAATGTCTCTACCATAACCCAGTGCTTCTAGTTGTTGAACTACAGCTCCCATCATCCCTAGCAACTGGGTGTGCTGACTGGGGCTGATGGGAGTTGGAGTCTGGACAGCCAAAGGTTTCCCACTCCTTCCATAATCTATGCAGGCCATAACTGGTCCTGAACCCACAGAACAGCTGCACAATGGGTCATCTACAACTGGAGAAGTTGAGCAACTGTTCCACTGTGTTAAAAAGTGGGGTTGTCTAAGCTTTCGGGGGGGGGGAACCCTAGAAACTAAACAATAAAATATGGGAGGAGCATGTTTTGACCACACCATTACTGAGATGCCTCATAAAAAGAAAGTAACAAAGAATAGCTACTTCACAGTAACTCTGTGACCCACTGAGAGAAGCTTTAGGTATATTCATATACACAGATACAGTAGTGCTAGTGCAATCTGCTCATACTTTCTGTGCTTGCACAGATCATCAACTCCTGAAGATGCCTCTATTACAGAAGTGTAATACAGAAGTGTATTATGCTCTCACAGGGGAAGTCATAGGAAACTGGTTTATTGTATGTACATAATGTATGTGCCAAAATCCAACATCAACCTTTTCTCTTGGTTTGATGTATTCTTTATTTATAATTTCTTCATTCTGCAACTAATGTGTAAGTGAGAAGACAAATACCTGCCATAAACAAAGCCGTTACATGTATACAAATGCTTTCAGGTCCCATACTTGTAGCCATATGCTATTTAGACAGTAACTGATTAGCACCAAGTATATTGTTTCCTGTGTCCTCGAAGCTACTAAAATGAATTTGACCAAACTGTGGGAGGCAGTGGAAGACAGGAGTGCCTGGCGTGCTCTGGACCATGGGGTCACGAAGATTCGGACACGACTAAACAACAACAACATATTGTTTCCTGTGGTTATTACTACATTTCCAGACAAGCAAATGGTAGGAATGATAACCCTAGACCTATTTAGCTTGCCAGGTGAAATAATAACCCTGCTCCTTGCCCTGTGCAATGTTCTGTCCTGGGCCAATTGGGGGGGGGGGTTGAGCGGAAGTCCTTGTGCAAGTGTCCTCTGAAAAGTGTCATTAATTGGATCCTGCCGATTACTTTCAACTGCATACCATCAAGGAAGATGGTGGCTGTTGGTGGAGGCCACCAAAAATTATTCCACCTGGCAGTAACTCCTCACAGAAGCCATAATGTAGGAACATGGAGAGTCATATGACAGAGCCAATCAGAAACATGCAGCTGTGTCGCAAATAATTCTTCACCTATTGGCCTTTCTCCAGGTGTATGTGTGTGCCATTCTCCCAGGCCTTTTAATGTGAATTTTCAGTGCATTTTAGATTTCTGGCACTTAGTAAATTTTGTTGATGGTTTTACTGCTTTGTATGTTTGCTGTGCTGGTTTTATGTGGTTTTTCTGATTGTATGCAGATGTTACAGTTATTATAATGATATTGTGCTGGTTACTTTATTATAGCATCTTACTTATTTTAATCTTAGCAAACTGCCCAGACACTTCAGGTATTTGGGCGCTATAAAGTGTAAGTAATAGTTGTTGTTGGTGGTGGTGTCCCACATGCTAAACAGCTCACAAATGTTACAATCCCCATATGAAGGATGTAACTTTTAAAATGGACCACAGAGTTAATACACGGAAGCACTGGGAGATGCACTGCAATTTGCCTCTCCTATTGGTTATAGCTACTACTGTTACTTATTTCAATGCTTTGTTATATATGCAGCACTATGTAACAACAACCACATAAGGTCAAATATAAAATGCGGCAATTCTATGTCTTTCAAAAGTAAGTAGCTTGATGCACTGTAAGCTTAGGCATGGACCGGACAATGAATTCACCTTCACCCAAACTGCTGCATGATAGACATGTCACCTGCAAATTCCTCAGTACAGACCACTAGTAATGAACCAGATGCCTTATATATTTCTGCAAATTTATTGTGTGATTTTGTTATTTACACATTACAAGACGACAGTCTATTTATTTGTATCATTGATTATCATTATCCTTTTTTAAACCCATAAAAGGATTTTTTTGGGATGGGGATAGAACAGTCTGTTTGTTGTATACTAGTATCTCACACACTCCAAGTAAAAAATGTTCCAAATCATTAAGATGTGTCCTTTTCAACACAGAGAACTTCAAAGTGGTGCACTTCTGAAGTAGTACATAAACATTCTCAGTGCAATGAATCTGCTTAATAATTTGATTTTTAAAACTAAGTCCAAGCTAAGAGTACAGAATCTAGAAAAAACAGCAACTAAAAAAACCTAGCTGTAAGGTCCCCGACTTTCTCTGCCATAGCCATCATGTTTGTGTGATCAGCTCTAACCCATGGAGGTACAAGTCTAAACGAATACTTGTTTCTCCATTGTTCTACATAAACCAGGGAAGCTACTCAGATTACTCTGAAGCAAGGCACACAAGGCCAACACTGTGCTGAAGGTTTGGATATGACCAGTACCTAGAGGGCAATCGTCTGAGAACCACATCTACACCACTTTGAGTCCATGACAGACAGAAGGCAAGATATAAAGGTAAGAAAATTAATGTTTTTTAAAGAAGGCTTTCCAGTACTTTCCCATGGGCAGTTCATAATTCATTTCTATTATATGAGAAAATGCCTCACGGATAAAAGATAGTAGCATCTATTTCGGCCTGCCCAAGTTCCCTAAAACGAAACAAGATTTCACAGGTCTAGTTTGGTCTCCTCTTTCTGTAAGGTCATGTTAGAGGTTATTGCAAAATTTCTGAACTAACATATCACCAAGTATCCAGGGATCCAAGTTTTTAACATTTTAATTAGCTCAAAGTACCAGTTAAGGCTGCTCATAAATGAAATCAATATCAAATTAAAATTATAAATGGTTAGAAATGTTTCAACTATGCTTAGCAATCTAATTAATGTAAGCACTTTGCTGCATGGCCTAGAGTATGCTGCTATTGAAATCAATGAGCATAAATTCAGTACAGTCCTCCATGTTGCTACATGTTGTTGTTTTAACCGATCCTCTGTAGCCCATTTGATATGAAAGTTTTCTTAAGGCAGCAGCTTAAAAGGCATTACAGATTGGACTCCAAACAACTACATCTGCTAACGACGCAGGCTCTGTCAGAAGAGCAACAACTGACATCCCACCTCTAAACTTTATGGCATTTTTATGGTGCATTTATGGTAACTCTTGGAAATGCAGCACATGATCCAAAAATACACGTGTATTTTATGACATAACCACTCCCTTGTTTTAAACTGCTGGACATTATATATTATTACTAGTATTGAATTATGAGATCCTTCCATGCTCAGTTCACGACGACTGAAAGCCCTTCATTTGTATTTAAGTTTCTACTGGTGTGTCCTACAGAGAAGTTGGGACACATGAAAAGGTTACTAATAGAAACCTTGTGGTGCCTAACTAACTTCCAAATGACTTGTTTCCACTGAACAGCCTACATTCTGTTTTATTCCCATCAAATGAAAATATTTAAGAGGAAAACAGTTTCATTGTAAATTTAATAGAATTCTGAATGCATGGACTCATTCATGCCTCTGAGACGGATACTGTAGCTGTATAAAATTTTTGTACATGGGATCTGCATCAGGCAAGTACAATAGGCAACATTTGAGCAAATGCAAAAAGTCACGACATTTATTCTTGGCCACTGTAATAGAAAATAAATCTGCTATGGTTCTGTGTTGTATCAACACCTTCTTTCCATATTTATTACCTCTGTATATATATTTTTCATGTGAAAACACAGACACATATTAAATATGAAAGAAAATATTTTCTTGCTACGCTTCTTCAACTGTGTAAAAAAACTCAGGGCCACTTCACCATAAATTACAAAATACTCACTCAGTAGGCACATTCATGAAGGAAATAACATAACTCAGTCGATACAGCATGCATCTCTTATTATCTGAGCTGTGTCCCATGTCAGGCAAAAGAATTCCTGCATTGCAGCGAGTTGGACTAGATGACCCTCACAGTCCCTTTCCAACTCCACAATTCTTTAATTCTAACGTGCACACAGGTGTGCCACATGACCATGGCAGATTAACTACATGTACAGATGCACTGGGTGTGATCGCTATTACACAGGAGATGCAAATTGTTGACTTTGTAGGGAAAAAAGTGTTGTGTAGGAATACCTGCCAATACAGGAATTTGGTAATGTATGAAGTGGTTCCTATTTTATGTGTTTATGGATGGGGACAGACCTTAGGGTAGACCCACGGAAATTAATGGCTATGATTAACTTAGGTTAATTAATTTCAGTGGGCTGACTCTGAGAAGCACTAGCATTAAATACAATCTTTTCAAAAGGAGTTGAGGGTGGTACGACAGAGGCATCATCGGTTACGTAGTGCACACATACATTTCTTTTGTCCTACCAATAGTTCTGGTCAAACAGGTTTTGCTGGCTCTTGGAGGTCTACAAAACCTTGCAGAACCTGTGAACAAAGACAATAGAGGTGCGTACACCATGTGCAATAATAAGCCTCTGTCATAGCATCCACATCTCCCTGGGTGAAGGCTGGTCATCTCCAGTGCAAATCGTCATCTTTTGCTTTGCTGGCTTAGCACTTTGTTTACACAGAACAAATGGTTCAGCAGGAACTGAGAAGAGGAGGGACAGAGGGATATGGGTTTTCAGAGCAACTTTTAACTCAAATTATGTTTTCATTAAACCCTCCCTCCAAGAAACTCAAAGGGGGTTGCAAGTTGAAAGAGAGAAGATGGACAGAACTCGGGGTCATCCAGTGAAGTTGAAAACTGGCAGAGTCACGGGGATAGTGAATATGTCTTCACATGGTACAGAGTTAAAAAATGGAATTCACTTCCACAAGATATAGTGACAGCCACCAACTTAAAGGGCTTTAGAAGGGCATTAGACAAATTCATGGAGGAGGAGACTATCAATGGCTGCTAGTCATAAAGTCTATATTGCTTCTATTATCATAAGCCGGATGCCTCTAAATATCAGATGCTGGGAATCACTAATGTGGAGAATGCTATTGTGCTTGTGTCCTGCATTGTGGCTTCATGGACACCTGGTTGGTCACTGTGAGAACAGGATGCTGAACTAGATAGGTTTGATCCTGCATGGCATGTTCTCCCTGTGGCAATCCACCATGGCCTGTGGCTGGGTGGCATGAAGGGAGAAAGGGCAAAATGACTATTATTTTCTTCCACCCTTCCTCAAGATGCTCAAGGCAACTTACATGGTTCTTCCTCTGCCGATTCCAGTTTATGTGGTAGGTTAGCATTTTAAACCCCAACAGGGAAAAGGCTTTGGAATGGGGAAATGGCAGTAAAGACAATGGTAAGCACTCTCAGGTGCCTCCTCCTAAGAAGCTTTTTAAGAAAATTAAAATAAAATATGAGGACTGGAGTTCCAGTACACAATTATCTGTGCATAATGTGCAGCTGGCCCCCAAGCGGCAAACCCTATATAAGCTTCAACTGTGCCCTCAGCTTCAATGTGCCATGAGTGTGATCCTATGCATATTCAGTGGAGCAGATGTCCCATCTTGTTCAACGAGGCTTACTCCCAAGTGAACACACAAAACCACAGGATGATATCCAATGTTAGTTATGGTCATATTCAAAGCAGACCCAGTGAAATCAGTGGACTTAAGTCCACTGATTTCAGTGGGTCTACCCTAAGTACGAATTAGTCAAATTTCACCCACATTCACTGGTACTTCCTTCCGAAAAAGCATGTGCAGGAGCAGAATCCTATTAATCTGTGGCATAGAAAGCTGCCTTTGTAGACCATTAAGATTCTTGGCACTTCATGGTTTAAGAGACAGGAGGACCTTCCAGGGTTGAACTTGGGACCTTCTGAATGGAAAGCATGTGCTGTGCCACTACAGTGCAGACATTCGCTGGTGGGGCTCAAACACCCAGCCACTGTAAGTCACTGGCAGCAGCTGCTGATGGTCGCAAGCTGCCTTATACCAAATCAGACCATTAGTCCAACTAGCTACAGTGACGGGCAAGAGCTGCGCAGGTTTTCAGACAGGAGTCTTTCCTACCCCTACCTAGAGCTGTTGAAGACCAAATCTGGGACCCTCTGTATACAAAGTCATAGTGCCTTGACCATTACAAAACTTTTGTCTTGTCTAAGCAACTACCTCTAAGAAGCATGGGTGATGTAAGTAGAATGGTTTATATTTGTAATACTAGCAGATGGAAGCATTTCAAAAAGTGTCAGTGTTCCACATCCCATTTATGTGTTAAAATGTCACCAGCAACAAAAGACGGTATGTGAGTACAAACAGGAGTTATAATTCCTAGCTCAAGTTATTGTATAGCACTATTTAAAAGGCTGTGGGGTGCCTTTTACGTACCGATGAACGTAATGCCATAATCTGTGTGGCTATTTAATGTGGAAAATATACCTATCCAGTTCACCCCACTAGCAACAGATATTGCTTTCTATAACTCTTCACTATTTAGCATCTTGAGGTTCTGGGTTTGTTTGCTTTTTAAAAATACTATCCTGTCCCCTCTAGATGCACTTATTTACATTGCTTGCTATTTAAAAGTGTTCTTAATTTCCATTTCTTGGGTCTTGTCTTTTGCTGAACAAAGGAATTTAAAATGTAAAATAAACGACTGTGGCAGTGTAAATACACAAATATTGAGAAATACAAAAAGCAAGCGATGTCCTCACTTATTTTTTAGCTCAGTAGGTTCAGAGGCTGCTGCATGCATATAATCCCATCAAACAAAGGACAGTCTCCCACATGGCAGATTTAAACAGGGGATTGTTTTGCTTCCCTATCTGCTGAACAGTACCGATTCCACAGTTTACGAGTTTAACCACAAGTCTTGGCTACTAGAAAATAGATAAAGGGCAACAAGCACAAACACACCACACCACCATGTAAATAGACACGCCACTGACATACTCTTGCTCATTTCTGGCATAAGTTAGAAGCTTCCTGCTTTGCTATCACAGGAGGTCGCGTTTGACTGAGAAGACATTGGTCTAGCTTAGGCAGCAGCAGGTGCTGGCATCGGAGCGTAAGCCAGGCAAAGTAAAGGTGCTCTGAAAGAACCTTTATGGACTGGTCCTGAAGCAGGATCCCTGAGAGAGAGGCGCTGATGTTTCCTCACAACACCTTGAGGGTCACCCTTGCAGAGGACAGCAAAGAACTAGTTTTGGAAAGTTGTTCTGCAATTGCCCCATCACACCCTGTGGATGAGACCAACCAGGCCTGAAGCCTAGGGGAGAAGGGGAGATCCGCAAGGGTGGGGTGCACTGCGTGAGAGAAAGCGCTCTATGAACATAGCCACGCAGTCACCTTTTCCACATGGGCATCTCCTCCAGCTCCTACCAGCAGCAGGCTATAATCTAGAAATGTGAGTTAGTTGATGATGTGGGTCAAGTGTGTCTGGTGGTGGTTTTTGTGAGGTTTCTTTTTTAAGCTGTTTATTTAGGCTTGCCGATCTTGACCACGAAAAACCAGTTCAAGTGTGTGTCAGAGAACTCAAGTTCTGTTGGGTCAAAAACGGAGTTAAACACTGTATACCCTACTCTCACAAAGTCACTTGTAACACTTAACAAAAACCAGTTCCTCCCCCCCCCTTAACACTCGTGAACCACTTTTCTCCACCGTCTGAAACCATGACGGCATTTTTGTACTGTTTTTTGAGAGCTTTAAAAGAGTAGGAATTTTCCCGCCCTTTCAATGCGTTCTGAGGGGAGGTTCAGCGCTGGCGCTTGTTGTGACTGGGAAACAAACGGAGATAGAGCGGGGTGGTCGTTTTTCTGCACTAATTAACAGAGAAGATTGTGCGCGTGCGGATCCTGTATATCCTGCAATGGAGTTGGGGTGGTGGTGGTTTGCCTTCAGATAGATCCATTCCGACCCACTACTTTGAGGAAAAGTAAGAAAGGAATACGAGACTGGAGAGAGCGTGAGACCCACACAGGAGATCCCGTTCGCACAACCACCCGCCCGGCCGACCACCAACTTTCCTCCCCGCCCGCCGCGCGCTCACCTTCCAGCCGGCCGAGCTGTTGCTGTCGCCCTTATCCTTGAAGTAGGGCACGCAGCGCACCATCCACTCGTAGATCTGCGAGAGGGTGAGGCGCTTCTCCGGGGAGCTCTCGATGGCGCGAGTGATCAGGTCCGCGTAGGACAAGTTCCCCCACGCGTTTCGGCGGGACGAGCATTTCCTCGGCGCCGCCGCCGCCCCGCTCGCCCCCGGCTGCTGCGGCTGCTGCCCTCCGCTCGGCGCCCTGGCGCCCTGGCCGGACAGCCCCGAGAAAGGCGCCAGCAGGCGGGCCGTGTCCTCCGGGGCCAGCGCCTCGCCGCCGCCGCCGCCGCTAGGGACGGCGTCTCCGACGGCCATGGCCGAGCTGCCCCCTTGCTCCTCGTCGTCGACGTCGTCGTCCTCCTCGGGGATCATGGAGGCGGCGTCGGCGCCCGCTTCCCCCGCGGGCTTGGCCGGGCTCGCCTGCAGCTCAGGCCTCTGCAGCGGCCACGTACAGGAGCGCGGGCGGCTCTGGGGCTCGAACTCGGGGTCCAGGTCCACGTCCACGGGGGACAAGGGGGCGGGGGGAGACGCCTCTGCCATCTTGGCCTCTCCCCCGCTCGGGAGGCTGCTCTGCCTGCCTGCCGATCCGCTGCCAAGTGGGGATGTCAGGGAAGAGGAGCCCGATCCACACCTCGGCCGTCCCTCCTCCTCCTCCTCCGCCTCCGCCTCCTCTCGCACCTCCTAGTAGCAGCGATCAGCGAGGTTGTACAAACATGCCACGCTCCATTAAAGGTCCGGCCGCCTCCTTTTCACCCCACCACCTCTCCTTGCCTACCGCCAGCAACAACAACCAATAAAATCAATCGGGAAAAAGAAACGATCAGGTGGTCAAGCCGGCTCCAGGTGCGTCCTCTTCCTCGGGATCCTGAGGAGCGCCGATTTTGCAAGAAACAGCCCTCCCCCCCAAAAAAAAACCCAACCCTTGCAGAGTGGGAAAGCAAATCTCCGCGGCGGCGCGCCCGTGTGTTTGTTTATCTTTCACCCCGTGCAGGATTGCTCCAATAGCATCTCGCGGTATGCATTAAAGAGACCACTTCCCGCGGGCTCTCTCCCCCTCCGCACGCCTAAAAATAAAGAGAGAGCCACGAGTCTCTTCTTGCTTGTTGCTTTGGCGGGCGCTTTCTGTTCGGCTCCAGGAGTCCTTCGCCGCCGCTGACTTCGAAACAGCCAAGCTGGGAACCTGAAGTCTTAAAACGCACCCGATCGCGCCTGCTCCATTCCTCTTCCCCGCCCCACAAAAAAGCAAAAAAACCCCAAAAAGGGGGCGCAGAGGGGAAAAACAACAACACTGGGAAACTCACGCTCTGCTGTGGTTTTTTAAAAATCCGAATCTTCAACGTGGGGGAAAGAGAGAGGGAAAGAGAGCGAGGACTCGGGATCCAAGACAAGTCAAATCGCCGGTCTTCCAACAGGTCCAGAAGCCCGGAGTCCTCGTCCTTTAGGGCTGCCAAGGTTTTCGTTCCAGCATCCACACCACCCCGCGCATCACCTCCTCGCTCCTGCTGCTGCCATCTTGACAGTTTCCCCTCTTTCACTCAAGTCATTTAAACAAGCCTTGGCGAAAAGGCAGAGCGGGAGGTCACGCAGGCGGAGGGAGGGAAGGAGGGAGGGACGAAGGAGCGAGCGGCAGGTTCCAAGCAGCGGCGAGCAGCTCGGACGGCGGAAAATCCAGGTCGGAATTCACAGGAGGAGGAAGACGCAGCGTCGCTGCTGCTGCATGGCTCCTGCTAGCACGGTTCCTCCAGCTCGTCTCGCCTTAGGCAGAGGAAGAAGCCTTTAAAACAAAGCGACGCGGATGATCCCCCTGCCTGGAAGAAGCGCAGGAGGAGGAGGAGGCGGCGGCGGCGCCACTGCTGCCGGGGACGAAGGGCGCCTCTGCAGCTCGCGCGAGCAGCCCGCCGCCCTCCGCTCTGCTGACTTCCACATTCCTTCTCCTAACAACCAGCAGCGGCAACACAAAGTTATAGACACACGCAGGGAGCCTCAACCTAACCCGGTAGCAGCAGCCTGGGCACCACCCACCAAGTGGGAAGGCCTTGCGTCGTCGGCGGGAGGGGCGAGCGAGCTGCCAGCGCCAGCGCAAGGCTGGCTATCTGGAGGCATCTCAGCCAACAGGCGCGCTCGGTCGCCTGCCTTTAACCCCTTGGAAGAACGCATCGCTGTTAAAAATCAGCAAATGGAGCCATTCATGGAGGAGCAGGGATTTAAAGAAACAATGCATTAATAAAGAGGTGTGTCTTAGGAGATCTGGGTTGTGTTTGTTACTACGTGTTACCTTAGCTTTTGTTTTGTTTTGTTTTGTTTTGTTTTGTTTTGTTTTGTTTTGTTTTGTTTTGTTTTGTTTTGTTTTGTTTTGTTTTGTTTTGTTTTGTTTTGTTGGAACAACGTTTCCCCTCGTTTTGTTTACTGCCTTCGCCCTCAATCTTTCCCTTCCACTCAGGCCTCTTACCTTTAAAGCAGAGCTTAGAAAACACAGAAGTTGTGTGGGCACCTGCTGACCACTTTTTCATGCGCTGGAAGGTTGGGGACAATCTTTGCAGTTCTCTGTTGTTTTACTACAAAACATGTGGGTGGGTTGGAAACACAACAATGCCTTTTCTTTTACAAAGCAGTAGCTGTTGGAGTTTTCTGCAGTGATGCTGGAGTTTCTGCTGCAAAGGTGCCAACTAAGGAAATCCTTCTGGCAGTTCAAGCTAAGGCTAATGTTTGAAAATTCAAAAGTAACCATCAAATTTAGCTAACGGAAGCGTATTTTAATTTTCACACTTTTTTAAATTGAGAGGAATTTAGACATGTTTAGATGTGTCTTACACATTTCCAGTTTCTTTGGAGAAAGTCATGCGATAATGAATGAATAAAATGGATAAGTTAACAAACTCTGGTAAAAGGTTCAAACATTAAAGGAAAATCTGCTTCCTTGTTCCTGCTTAGTAAGTGCTAAGAATCCAGTGGTGGTCAGATATTAAAGAGTATGCAGATACATAGCAAGACATTACTTTTTCTGGTGAGACAAAATGTATTCCTTACAGAAATTTGATGTGTGGCCCAGTTCTATGTATATTTACTGAAGTTTTATTAAAATCAACCAGATTTATTCCCAAACATAGAGAATAAATAGGTCAGTTTTGTTTTAATCACAACCACCCAGCACTAGGTGACTACAAAATCGTGATAGGGGGAGGGCAAGTAATTAGATAACAAGAAAAGTAATTACTTTGCCATCTCTATAAATATAGTAGATTTTATAGGTATACATAAAATAGCCATTACATACCATTAATTTTAGTGAGTGAGAACTATACATGTGCTCTATTGTCCAACTGAAACAGAATGGTATAAAAATGCCTTATTTTGATATACATGTACATGTGATTTTTCTTTGGCCATAACCAAGTAAGAGTTGGGCCTTTACCTTTCTTTATTGGGATCCTTAAGTAAATAGCACCATCAGGTTGCAACATTATGTATGTGTTTTGGCCCAGATTCAGAATTCCCATGAAGAACTTTTCACCACTGTTTATTCTAGATAACACAATATCAGCAATTGACTGCAAGATCTTGGACTACATTTATGTAACACTCAAGTATCCAGATAGAATGGGTTGAAGTAATGTGGGGAAATAATAGATTTTTTAAACAACTTCATTTCCAAGTGAACTGGGCAGCATTTTCTTACAGTGGTTTATATATAATTTCATGATCCAGCTGGATGATATTGGTTTTAATATATTATTCAGCAGAAACAGTCACTGCACCCTTTACAATGATTCTGAACGTTTCATTTCAAGTAAGTTGGTAGTTATAAATTGACATCACTTCCTTACACTGTACAATATGAACTAGATTGGAAATTAACAGCGCTTTCTTACATTTTAAAAATCTCACCCCTCCCTGATGTTTATTCCGAAAGTGCTCTGTTTAAACACTACCTTGTTTAAATAGTGGAGAGGCTGTGAAAGAGTCAACATTTCATTCAAACAGATAAAGGGTTCACTTTATCCAGGACTGACTGTTCAGTTAATTCCCATACAGTCTCGAATTTGTAACTGATAATTGATCTTGCATCACGTTTCATTAGCTACTAATAATTTGCATAACCCCCCCCCAACTTCTGTGTATATATGCACATTTAGAATTACGGCCCAGGTACTAACTATTGATTGACAACTTCAAGGTTCCCCCTCCTCTCCCCCACATGATTCTTCATCCATTAACAGCACTTGGACCAGACTCCCCTTCTTCTTTCTTTTTAATTCAATCTTTATTGGTTTAAAATTAACACATACATACACACACACAAAACTTAGAAAAAGAAAACAACAAAAGAACCACAATACATCTCTTAAAAAAAGAAATAGAAAAATACATTGTGAATACACAGAAATATTCCAGCCATCAACTCCCAACAGCCTTTCAGATAGAGGACTCCATCTAATACAGGACCATCCTCCATAAGGCAGAACATGTGGCTACTTTGACACTGATATAAATAGGGACTATGGTGAATGCGGAGGAATCCCATTCTATATGCAAATCAGAGCTAACTTATGGAGGTGGGGGCAGTATTACAATGTGGATATTTTGTGTATCCCAGAGGCATCTGGTTGGGCAGTTTGGGAAACAGGATACTGGAGCAGAACCATGTGTTTACCTGGCCAAGACATGACATCACTTAAGATGTCGGATAAAGGGGCAGAAAGGCATGGTTTGAGACACAAGCCTTGCAGGCAAGAGATTCCCCATACCTGAGATAGCTCTTCAGACAGATTCAGCAAGGTTCATTTATATGTTCTTAAACTACTCTCCACTGGAAAAGCTTTGTGCATAGGCCCAGTCCAAACTGCTTTGCTCTCTGTAGCCTCAGTGACATCAAATGCAAACACAAGCAAAATCTAGCACAGGGTCCCAGGATCACCACCTCCTTCCTATGCTTTTCCTTTGTATCACTAACACCTTAACCCTACTTTTCGCAGAACTTGTCCAGTTTCAAATCAAAATTTAAATATATTTAGGATATTTATCACATTTTTTATTATTTTCATTTGGGCCCACAGTTGTGGTCTTAAAAGGGTTTTTCAGATGGAGCCCAGGGTTACGGATAAAGGGTTCTCAGACTTTCATTCTAATTAAATGTATTTTGTAAAGACAGAATGGGTTTTTTTTCCACATTTAGGACCTCATACACTCTCATATTTGGGGCTGATAAGGAATTTTCTACCAAGATATATTGGCAGGGTTTAAAAAAGGAACAAAAAGCTAGGGTTGCCATATTTCAAAAAGGGGAAATCCAGACACAAAATCTGGAGGGGTGCTTTTTTTGGCAAAGTTGTTGAACTCTATTTTTGGGGAAATTCGTAACAAAATCTGCACTGATATGGGCTGCCATATGCCTGGATTTCCCAGACATTTTAACCAAATTCTGCCTGGATGCTATTTTTGGCGGGGGAGTCCTGGATATGTCCAAGAAATTCTGGACATATGGCAGTCCTTAAAAAAGCAAAACAAAACCTCTACTCCCTGTAGGATATGGCTTTGCTCAGTTTGCCTGAGCCACCTGGAGCAATTTGCTCCACTATTACTGCAAGCAGGTATCCTGAGGCTTCAGTTGCAGTGGAACACTGTGCTCTTCATGGATCTCTCAAGTCTCATTTGTGGAACTCCACTTTGCCCTGGGACACCTGGGAACATGAGCCTGCAGTTCTATTGTTTTTCTGTAGTTAGGATTTGATACTTTCCACTTCATTATCTCCCTTTATCTCTCAGGGCCTGTTGACTCTGGAACTAACCTAGCAATTACCAAATGAAGAATATCCAAATAATTTTATGTGTTACATTCGGGGCAGACTGCAACACTTGGAACCCACCAAGCCAGTTGCCAAAGTACTTATCCATCACTGTGTATGAGTTTGAAAGTGTGTGTGTGTGTGTGTGTGTGCGTGCGTGCACACACACACAAAACCAGCCAGGGTGGTTTTAAACCAGTCAAGTGGCAATTCTGGTTACCCATTGCCATATTCACATTTAGAGACTATAAATTCAAAGCTCTTTGTTCAAAGTTCTTTGAACAACAGTCCTTGTTGCAGGATTACTACGGTTCTAGTCATACTAGCATCATTTCAATAAATATATCCATTTCCAGTTTCTCTTCTTATACTGAAAAGGCCTAGTCCATCATTTCTTTATATGGAATGCAGGTCAGATATAAGCATACAAAGTACCCATTCTTTAATTCCACAAAAAATTGAGAAAATTTTAAAGAACTAATGGTTTCACAGTTGTAAGAAGGTTAGGTTGTTTCATTTTGGGTCAGGGATAGAGAAACCTCTGCTTCCACCCCCGAGATGTTGTTCTAGTCCAGGGGTCTGCAACCTTTAAGACAAAAAGAGCCACTTGGACCCGTTTCCGAAGAACAAAAACATGGGAGCCGCAAAACCATTGCTACGTTTAAAGCATGCGCGCCGCTGCCCTCCGATCTGACAGCGGGCGGGAAGGTGACGTCAGGACGGTGCGTGACTAACGCACGCACCGCCCCCATGCGACGTCACAGCCAGTACAGCGCCCGCCACAGTGGGGAGTGTCGGGGCGCACAATGCACCTCCTCCCCTCGCTAGTATCTGCCCCGGAGCCATGGCAAAGGTGTAAAAGAGCCACATGCCGCTCCGGTGCCGCGGGTTGCAGACCCCTGTTCTAGTCCAACTCCCATAGACAATGGTGAGGGATGATGAGTTGAAATCTAACAACATCTGAAGGGTTGTAAGTTCCCCATCCCTGCTCTAGAAATATATTGGGGGGTTTTTGTTTTGTTCATATTTTATTATTCCTTCCAAAGAATCCTGGGAGTGATAGTTTGGAGGGGCAGCAACAAATCTTCTAGCCCCATATCATTAAACTATAGTACTTGTGGCTCTCTGGGAAGATGGAATAACTTGATCAACTTTCAGTCTATGGTAGGTTATGTCCACAGTGTAGAGGCAGGATTAAACAGGTTAGTTCAGCGCAGAGCTCAGAGGCCATTCTCATTTCCTGCCTTGGATTGTGTTATATTTTGACTAAAACAAAGAAAAAAATATCCCAATAGGACAGGTTGATCTATGTGTAAAGAAGAAGTAGAACAGAGCCACTGAACAAAAATGACTTTAATAAAACTGTCCATCCTAGGAGGAATTGAAAAGACTGGGGCTATTGATCTTCAAACAAAGATGAGTAAGAAGATACATGACGTGGGCATACAAATAATGAATGGGATCAAAAAGATAGGTAAGGAAACCTCTATTCACTCTTCAGTGCTACAAAAACAACAGGACAATAAATGTGAAAGATGAGCAACTATGAAAAGATGTCCACATGATATGAGGAAATGTGCCCCACACCTCATATCTTTGAATTGTCGTACTCATTGTCCCTAAAATATCACTGGTGCTGTTTACTGGGAGTCAAACAAAATTCAATATTGATGTGAAAATATTATTGTGTCTGCCTGTTGGCAGATATCTGGCTCCAGGTATTATTGAAAGATGGGCTGTTGAGTGAGGCTGCTTCCTTAATGGGCACAACAACAATTATAATATTGGAGGCTTTGGTATTATGCTGCACAAGTGACAGAAACTCATTAGGTTCAGCTTTCCCATGAATTTGCAATACCTGGCAATGCTGTTCCTGTTAAATTGCATAATTGTTAAAGGGGTAGAACCTAGGGGCTTTTTTTAAAAGGAAAAGGTGAAAACCACTGCAACATACCACCAAGGATCTATAGCCCACCCTGGATAATGGCACTCCTCTTTTGTAAGATGGGGTGGTAGCCTTGCTTACACTGTTTACAGTCAGCCCCCTGCTCTAAAACAGATACCCAACAAGAGGCCACAAAACAGAGACACAAACACCGCAATCAGATGCCACAACAAAACCAAATGCCAACTCTGTCCCCTTTTCTACTGAAGCAACACAAGTGCAAGACCTAATGAACAATGTTAGCCAAAACACTGAGGGTTAATTTACCCACTCATTATCTTCCAATGTGGCATAGATGCTGCCCTTCTACATTCTACCTAAGGCCTATTTTCTGTGCACAAGAGTAAATAGACACAACCCTGACAACAGGCTACTCTGCCCTGACCTAAAGATGGCTATTCTTCAACAAAGGATCTTCAAAGGGAGAGAGCAGTGTGAAACAGCTGGATTACAAATTATCATGTGTTTCAATTCTAATATCCATGGCTTGAATCAGGGTAAGAGGGTTCATATAACAATTAGTTCACCATAAGGACATAAGAAGAGCCTGCTGGATCAGGTCAGTGGCTCATCTGGTCCAACAGCCTGTTCTTACAACCAGATGCCTGTGGGAAGCCTACAAGTAGGCCTTGAGTGCAAGAGCACTCTTCCCTCTTACAGTTTCCAGGAATTGCTCTTCAGAAGCATGCAGCTGCTGATCACGGAGGGAGAGCATAGCCAACCATGTTATTTATGTTATCACCTGCCCTGCTTTGTGAATAGTCACTGCAAATGAGGCAAGGGGAGGCCTCAGGTGGTAGGATCTACAGGGCCAGCAGATCCTGGTGTAGATCTTTGTTCAGGGCCGGCCCACCCATGAGGCAAGGTGAGGTGTCTGCCTCAGATGGGAGGATTCCCCAGGACAGCAAATCTCAATGACAGTCTTTCCCACCCCCTTGTTCCTGATGTAGATCTTCCCCCACCCCTTCTTCCCTGGTGAGGAGGGATGTGCCATTTTTGGATCTTCCTCAAGTGCCCAAATGTCTTGGGCCAGCCCTAGTTCTATTATAGTTGTTAATCTTTAAGGCACCACAAGACTCTTCTGTATTTGCTGCAACACAGCTACCCATTCAGAAGATGCAGAGGTGGTCTTTCCAGGTTGTAGAAAGACAATCATTTGGCATTACAACGTAAAGCAGTATTTTACATTTGATTTTTGTAGCAGGCCCTGGAGCTATAATTGGACAGAACTGCCCTCAGTCCCAGCCTGCAGGGTGAGGGATGATAGATGTCCTCCAGTGCCAGGTGGGAAGCTGCAGATTCCCCATCCCTAGTCTGAATGAACTGCCCAGTGTGTCACCTAAAGCATTTACATGGCTGGGAAGAGACTAGGACTGAGGATACACGCATTCTGTTCCTTGCCTTGTTGGCGACACCCTTTGTGACCTTGCATAAGCGACACAACCGGTTTCTGCCTCAGTTTGTCCATAGGTAAATAGGGATAATGACACATAATGAACCCATAATTGCAGCGTGATTATTAGTTATTTGCACCTCGCGTGATCCAAGCGCAGACATTTTTGCAAGAGTTTAACCAGCCTGCTTTGCTTAGGTAATACGAAACGGGCAAATTAAAGCGTCCCCTGAAAGCTTAGCAACACGGCTTGCAGCAGCCCGCGCGGGAGGACTGCCTGCACAACAGACGAACCATTGCGCCATCTCCGCCTTATAGGTCAGCGGTATTTCTCAGGGCTCCTTGCGGAAACGATCATTGGCGGAGCGGTAATTTGAAGGACCAATCTGGCTCTCTCTGCGCCTCCTCCTGTTACTAGCCCTCTAACTTTCTTCCGCTGGTGCAAACACGGCGACGGGACCACCCCTCTCGGCGCTGCTGAGCCAGCGCGCCCGGGGAAGGCGCAAAGGTCTGCGGGCGACCTTCCGCCCTGGAGGGGGGTTGCCCCCACCCCGCCTGTCCCCCAAGAGCGCTCCGCAGCAGAGGAACCCGCTGGGTCGCTTCCCTTCATTCCGCGCCCGTGCGCTGTCGACAGCGCCTTCTGCAGCTGCAGCTGCAGCCGCGGAGCCCACGCGGCTGCCTTTGCTTCCCTCGCATCGCGCCGCTTCAGCCCTCGCGCTGCCACCCTGGGCGCAGCAGGGAGAAGAAGGGGAACCTGCCCGGGCTGGGAACGCAGCGCAACAATAGACCTCCTTCTCCCCACAATCCTGCTCTACGCACAAGCCTCCTCTCCTCCAAGCCCCTCCCCTCCCTCCGGCCCCGCCCCAACCCTCTGGCCCCTCCCTCGGCCCCGCCCCATCGCCACCAAGCTCGGTTGCCGCGCGCCAAGGGATGATGTCATTCTCTAAATAAGCGCGTGACCACCGGGGCCCGCCCTCTTTTCGCATTGCTCGGAAGGTGCCGTCCGTCTAGGCGGGGGCTCCCGCGATTGGCCCAGCTGCTCTTCCCTCCCCCGCCCACTACAAAATAATAAACAATCTAGTAAAATGCGGCCGGAGGGTTCGGCAGGCGGCTGGGTGGAGGCGCGTGGGGCGAGCGACCCTCTTGCGCGCGGCTGCCCTTGTGCAGCCCCTGCAAGAGGAGCCTCCTCGCCATGCCCCGGTCCCGTGTTAGTGCCATTGCTGGGAGCTGGCTCTGTCCCGGAGGCGCCTCCCACTGGAGGGGAGGGAGCGAGGGAATCTGGCCCACGGTGGCCTTGGCACGAGCGGGAGAGGGGGCTCGAGACTGCCAGCCCCGGGATTGCAAAGGGAGGCGCATGTCCTCGCGGGCGAGACTTCACCCAGGGAAGGGCAAGGGCAAGATCTTGAGTACCTCAAGAACGTGAAGGGAGCTGGCATTTGGGCTGGGGGGTCAGGGAGGGGAGGATTTCGGACGAGGCCGTCCTTGGAGTAAGCCCAGCAGAAAGAGCGAGTGGAGCAACTGGATCACACGGCTCCATCTCTTTCTCTTTGCCTGCCCTGCAAAGGATAAAATAAGGTGCCTAGCAGGATGTTCTGCAAAGGAGAATTGTTGCGGGAAAGGCAGATCTGAATCCCGTTCTGTGTTGACACGACGCCGAGCAATAGGGCCAAGCGTGGAACTATTTACACCCCGACTTTGTGTAAAGGGAGGAAGGCAAAGGGTGAGCAGGAACAGGCACGCAGCAGCAGCATACCTGCTGCTTGTGGCCTTGAGTATGATATAGCTTATTATTTGGCTTAATTAAAGAGAGTGCATTGAACAAGCTTGATCCGGGGTCTGTGGTTGTCAAAAAGCTGAGATACAGCCTGAGGAGAAATAGATCTACAAGGATGTCTATGGCAAATTCACACCAAGCTTCACAATATTGCTTTTTTATGGATGTCTGAGTATATTCTTAAATATGCAATCATTTGTGGAAGTCTTTGCTTTTTCTGGCCTAGGGCTGGGGAAGCTGAACATATGCGATGATAGAAAAGATATTCAAGCAAATTCAGCAGAAATAAGATAGCTCTGAGTTGTTGTTTCATTCTGTCTGTTTATATGGTTGGAACATAGAAGAGCGGTCCTCAAGTTTTATTCAGGTGGTCTGTGGTGGGTCTGTAAATCGTGCAGCATCTAGCACAGTGCATTAGAATTGCTATAACAGGTAGAAATACCATTAAGTGGTTCACCAAGACCCTCAGCAGTTTTCAAGTTGTACATGTTGGGAAAGGTTTGGGAACCAATATAGTTTTCCTTAATTTCTTACACCAATAAATTTGTCCTCGGCCATTACATTTACCTTTCTGGAAAGATGCATTTATCCAACTTGTGATAGTAATTGTATTGTTATCTGCTTTATAAGTCTCTTGGGCTATGACTTCATTTGTATTTACTACAAGCTCTCCTATCATGTTTGTTTTTGTCACACTGTGTGTGTGTGTTGTGTTATAGTCGTACATTAAAAAATTAAATTTAAAAAAGATAGTACAGAGGTATTCACTTCCATAATGCAAGATTTGTGTGTGCTGTCTGTTTTCACACATGGTTCTAAAGATGCTACAGTGAAGTGTTTTAAGTATTCTTTTTATTATTAGTTTTTATTAAATATTTTCTTGTGTTACAAAACAATAAAATAAACAGGGAAAAGTACATCTATTGTCTCCACTTTCAATTCATAGAGTCTTTTTCACAGTTCGTTTACATGTAGTGACAGACACTTTTGTCATAGGCATCTTGCAGTTGATGGAAGGGAGAGAGGTGGGGGTATTGTTCTTTTGTTGCAGAGTGTTACTGTACCGATTTGTGTTAGCATCACATGGGTAGATCCTTTGTTACACACACACATATACACACCCATTATGAAAGATTAGGGGATCCAGAGCTTGGTTTGTTGCATTCAGTTGATTGGAGTGTGGCTTGTCTGTATGTGTTAGAGGGGGAAGGTTGTTGACTCAGGTTAGCCATATTGATTTGTATACAGTGGTACCTCGGGTTACATACGCTTCAGGTTACAGACTCCGCTAACCCAGAAATAGTGCTTCAGGTTAAGAACTTTGCTTCAGGATGAGAACAGAAATTGTGCTCTAGCAGTGCGGCGGCAGCAGGAGGCCCCATCAGCTAAAGTGGTGCTTCAGGTTAAGAACAGTTTCAGGTTAATAATGGACCTCCGGAACGAATTAAGTACTTAACCAGAGGTACCACTGTACTGTGGAGAGGGGATAGGTCATTGTCCTGTTGTGCTGTGTTTGTGATAAAGGGGAACCACACCGGGATGAAGAGGTTTTCCTTTGCTTGTCCTCGTGCTAATTTAAGTTTGTTGGTTAACTTTCCTAGTCTAGGCCGGTTTCCCATACATTTTGGTACCAGTAGTCTGTGTTCACTTCTGATAGATCCTTCCAGTGTCTAGTTTTGATGTTTCTTGCTGCTGGGAATAAGTTACTTATGAGTTCCTTAGAAGAACACTTGGAAGCTTCAGGGAGCTCAAAATGCAGCCACTAGGATACTGACTGAGCTGGACTGCATGGACCATATAATGTAGGTATAATGTGGGTTTGAGTCAATCTTCACTGATTTCCAGTTGGTTTCCCAACTGTCCTTTCCCAAACTGGAGTTAAAATTATGGAAATCACTTCCTAGTGAGTTCTATTGTACTGTCATTAGACTCCAGACATTCAGGTTTCTTCTACAGAGCTTTTGAGGTTCACTGCGTATTGATTATGGCTGTTTTAATTCATTGTTTTCTTGCTGTGCTTACTGCTTCTTTATTGAATTTGATTTCATTATTGCTGTAATTTAAAATATTTTGTTACCTCCTTTATGAATCTACAGATTGGAAGGTTGGTATAAAATATTTTAATAAGTCATTGTGCGCCTGCAGCTTCCTTTTTGCTTTATTTTATTATTATTTATTAAATACCATGCATAAATATTATAAATGAGAAATAGACCTGGGAAATAAATTGTATTCCAGTCTGTGTTTTGCAATTTAAGGACAAATTGATTGTAGCTTCACCTATAGCAACAATGGAGAATCTGTGGCCCTCCAGAATGGACTGCAACTCACATTATCCATGATTCATTACCCTGACTCAGGCTGATCAATCTAACAACATCTATTCTCCACCCCTGACGGAAATCTAACAAAGGTCCGAGCCGAAAACTGAAAAAAGCTCAACAACCTTTCTGTCTGGATTATCACTGTTTGAAATATGGCAACACCAGGATCTATGCATGAGCCCTAGATTAAATGGGAAGTGCTTCCAAGTGGGTGTGACTGAAGCCACATTCTTTCACAGGCAAAGTGTGCATATTATTTTATTTCACTTTAATATTTCACACACATCCCCCTTGAGAACGCAGCCATATCTCCACAATCATTCACTATTGCTGTGCGAGTATGTGACACACTTTATTTGACAATAAAACATCAGAATCTCCGGTTTCTCAGAAACTCAGTAGATTCAGTTACAGATAGGTAGCCGTGTTGGTCTGCCATAGTCAAAACAAAATAAAAAAATTCCTTCCAGTAGCACCTTAGTTGGTCTTTAAGGTGCTACTGGAAGGAATTTTTTTTATTTTGTTTTCAGTAGATTCAGTCAGTGGCGTAGCATGGGTTGTCAACACCCGGGGCAAGGCAAGTAATTTGCGCCCCCTAACCCGTGGATTTGCGCCCCCTAACCCTAACCCTAACCCCCAGATGTTGCGGCCGGTGCGGCCGGCCCCCTTGCACCCCCCACGCTACGCCACTGGATTCAGTAATGAAAAGGCCATAAAAGTTTTCTAGACCTCTCAATTTCACTTTTTCATACATCTTTTCTGAAGTAAAAAAAAAAATACAGTCAACATTGATAGTTGTCAATGGCATAACTGAAAAAGCAAACAAACAAGCCCACAAGGGAATGATCTGTTTTGGAAGAAGATTCCAATATTTGTTTGTTTTTTCTTAATAGCTGCTTTCTGTGGAGCACAGCAAAGATCTGCCCTTTTAAAATGGATTTTCTTTCTTTACAAATTGAGTGGGAAAGTGGGGTTAGTAAGGGTGTAGTTCAGAGCTGACATATGTTCAAGCCCAAGAGGCTTAAGGAAGCATATACTCATTTTAATTTGTTGAGAGAGGCATCATGCCCCTTGTCTTTGCTGTAATGATGACTCGCTGTTTCAGAGTAGAAAGGGGAAGAAATTAACAGCTCAGGCTTATGGGCCCCTTGGTAGCTACCTGACCAAGGGCAACATGTGACTGTCAAGGCTGTTAGTTCACCTGATCTCTTAGCTAGGGAGAACCCCTGAAGTGACTGTTTTCTGTGTCCCTGTGTTAGGAAATCTATTTCAAGCCTTTTAATTGGAAAATTAAACACAAATTGCTTTAAAACAGTGGTGCATTGCTTTGAAAAATGAAGACCATATGGTGTCATTTATTACTTTGCAGGGTGTATTCAATCTTTCGGGTGTAATTTTAGATACCCACTAATGCAGAAAGTCTTCTGGAGGAGGAATAAAGCACTACAGTGTGTGATTTAATGTTGCAGGGTCACCAAATATGTATCAAGATTACTGCCTGCATCAGGCTGCCGTAAAGTAAGGGATGTCCCTGGAACAGTGAATCCGTGACAATGAGAGAGGCAGATAAATCTAGAGAGATTTTGAAAGTGTGATGTACAAATAAAAAACCAGAATAAACCCAAAACATTCCTAAATCCACTATCCAGACATATGCTAAGAAAAAAGGCTTTTAAAATAAGTGGAAACTATGATTGACAAGGACAAAGGGTGCTTCTAGCCTGTCATTATTTTGGGGTGAGATTCAACCAGACACTGACAAATTCAGGTTGTGCAATTAAAGTTGATTTGGGGCTCTCACACTACAAGCCTACTTCTTGCCAAAATTATACATGTTACGATAAGGGAAGTGACAGGAAAATGGACTGGGAAGTGTGGGGTAACATTTGCTCAAGACAAGATTATATCGCCTCCCTTGCAAACAGATTGGAACGAGTGTTCAATAAATAGTCAATGCTGTCTAACCTTCCTGCAAACTTTTTGCAGACGAGTCAAGATGAATGCTCAATAAACAGGTCAGCTGGAAGCAACTGAACAGTTGCGTTATTAGATCTGATGGGTTTAAGCTGATATTCCTTGAAATTATTAAAGCCATGTAGGTACATCTGTTGTGCCTAAGCTTTAAAAACAAAACCCTAAATACCTGCATGTTCAGATGCACAAGGCTAGTTTGTGCAGGGCCTATGTTTCTGTTTATATATGTAGCAGAGTGTAGGTCTAAGCCTCAGGCTCATGTAAACCTCCCTGCTGTGTAGGAGCATTTTAATGTGAATGGGGGTCTACGCTTGTAAATTCCTATGTGAGCAGGCGTGTCTCAGAAGAGCCATCCATTTTGCTTGCACACCCCACCCTTATGTAAGGCATGTAGGCCATGTGTGGAACAGCCCCAGATGAAGCATATTTATACATTATTTTGAGGTGCAAAGAGGCTCCATTGGTTTTTCTATTAAGACAGCCCATTTCCAATAATTTAGAGTCTGGTGTAACTCTGCTGCATGTAGGGGGTTTTCTTTTGCGCTTGGATGATCAGGCGAAGCTTATTTCCCTTCAGTTCTGACACACACTTTCATTTTTGAGGGCAATTGTATGTTGAAGTTGTGGGATATATCCAGCCTCATATAACCAACATACTTAAGTCTAATTAACGCATGAAGTGGTTAAGACCATAGAGTAAGCCATACTTCCAGGCCTAGCTAGGTCATTTACCCATCACCCTTGTTCTCTCTTGTGGGAATATGGTCATTTGTCCATAAGAGCATGGGCAAAACAAATGACCATATTCCCACACTCTCTTCCTTTCCACCATGTGAACCCTACCAGTTGGGATGCCTAAGCTGGATGTTCCAAGCTTAGACCATGTTGCTTAAGAAAGCCATCTTTGTGTTCCTGTACAAATAATTTAGAAACATTTACTACTTTTTGAAACTAAATTTTGTCTTTTCTTGATGCTGTATAGAAAAGCCCATGAATCTTACCTCTGAAAAGCTTGTAAGTGTTTTTAACTTAACGGTCGTGTGGTCTCTTTCCATGCTAAGGGAAGTGAGGTGCTCTGGAAGAAGATCAGAAGGGGATATTTTAAAGGTCTAACCACCTATATTTCCATGCTTTGCTGCATTTTTGTGTGTGATTTTAAATCTCTGCTGGGGTTCTCTCACCAAAGCCTGGATTTAGGCATGAAAAGAATTCTCCTTTTATTTTACCATATCTAGTATTCTTTATTTTAACCAAAATATTAAAACAAACAGAAGTGACCTTTCTTGTCCAAAGAAGGCTAGGTTGCCCTTCAACATGTCAGGACTTTGCTGCCTCAGCTGTTCAGGGAATGGAGCACTGAGAGGAACTTTCCCCCCTGCAGACCTGTGCATTTTTGTCTATCCATAACTGGCAGCTTCTGCTAGCATGGGTGCTGCAATTCCAAAATGAAGGCTAAAATTGAGAGCTTATTCCTTTCTTATTTTAGGGAAGTCAAATGATTTTCATTATTCTCTGGTATCATAATCAGGAATGTGACATAGGATTAGTTTGATTTTTAATGTACACTTACTGCCCTTTTAAAAATAAAAATTGCCTGGTGACTATTTTGTTTCTTTTTTGCCATTCTACTGTGACATTCCTAGTCTATCTTCCATGAACAGCCATCTTATAAGAAGATTCCAGTCCTTTCTGTCTCATCAGAACCCATAATCCATTATTCATGCTCTTGTAATTTCAAGGCTAGACTACTGTAATGTTCTTAGCATGGTGCTACCTTTGGTTATGGTCTGGAAGCTTCAGTTTGTTCAGAATGTGGAACCAATCCTTTGATAGGTTGATCACCCACAGAACATTACACATGTGCTCCAACATCTGTGACTTCCCATTAGTTTCTAGGCACAAGGTGTTTTGACCTGTAAAGCGCTTAATGACATGAGCCTACACCTCATCATGGCTGTTATGTTTAGTCTTTCCAAACCAGGTTTTAGACCACTAGAGATAGTGGTTCTGTGCCAGAAATACTTGTTGTTTTCATTTGAAAAAAATGAGTATCTCATGGAAGATTTAACCTTCACAACAATATCTTCCCTCAAAATTTGACCACACAACTTTATTAACTCATACTGCTGATGTGAACTTAGTATTGCCTGCCCTCCTCTTCTTAAAAATTTAAATAAAAATTCACTTCCTGTCTCAAGACACAACTATAAAAGGTACAGTATGGCCACATCTTACATGGTGGGTTCAGTTCCAAGGGTTCTGTGTATACACAAAAATGCATGTACTCAAACCACCCCCTTGGAACCTCCCCCACCTGAGCATCTCCTGCCTTCCACAGCCAGGGTGCTCAGTAGGCCTTGCTGGGTTTTCCCAGCATAGAAGGAGCTTTTAAGCTCTCTGTCTTGCTTTGCTGGGCAAGGCGTACACCAGCTCCTGAAGGCTAAAGATGGGCACAAGATGTCACAGGAACTCAGCCCAATGAGTCTATACACTCTTCTGTTTACAGTGGTACCTCGGGTTACATACGCTTCAGGTTACAGATTCCGCTAACCCAGAAATAGTACCTCGGGTTAAGAACTCTGCTTCAGGATGAGAAAAGAAATCGTGCAGCGGCAGCGCGGCAGCAACAGGAGGCCCCATTAGCTAAAGTGGTGCTTCAGGTTAAGAACAGTTTCAGGTTGGAGTGCTAAAATGTCAAGGGAAAGGAAGATGCAGAATTACAGCTGAAACTGTTTGATGAATTAAGATGAAATTGAGAAATAATAAGTTATAAATTTAATTGGACTAAAGGGTTGCTGAAAAACTGTAAAACAGGGATGCAGTGAGGGTGAGGTATGGGGAAGTCTGAGGAAGAAAGTCTACGAAAATGATATGAAATTATACTTGTTTGTATGTTTTTGTTTGTTGATGTGTGTTTGTTATTTTGTTGTAAAATTGGAAAATCATTAAAAAATTATTATATATATATAAAAAAAGAACAGTTTCAGGTTAAGTACGGACCTCCGGAACAAATTAAGTACTTAACCTGAGGTACCACTGTATTTTGCATCTACTATGCTCCCCCCACTGGTTTGGAAAGTGGTGCCCACACCATGTTAGCCACAATACATACGTATCCTGTATCTATCCTGTCATTTCTTATGAAATACTGTATTTTGTCCCAAACCAGCTTTGATCTGAATTGAGAATTGGAACAACCCAGCTGTGTTTTAAGATGGCATTGTGTACATACCCCTACTATAGCCACTGGAACTTATTCCTGGGCTGCAATCATTATTACTTACCTTTCTGGGTGCAAGCATGATTAAATGCACTGGGACTTTCTTCCAAGTAAACATGCATAGGATTACAGTATTAAATGGCAACAGAGGCATGGACCAAGTTATAATATTTAATAGGAATATTGTTCCAAACTTTTCCGGGGATTTTTGCTGCAAATTTCTATAAACCAGTACAGAAAGACTGGGGGAGATAAACTAGTGCAGAAAAGCTGGGGGGGGGGGAGCCTTCTGATCAGCCTTTTAGTGCAGATTATATTTTTTTTTACAGAGATACAAGGAATTGGGAGCTTTCTTTTTCTAAGCATACAATTTAGAGGAACTGGTTTTCACTCAATCATATTGCCTAGGTCATGACCTGTTGTATAACTTTGTTAGGCCAGATAAAAGGATCAGAGCCATCAGGGGCACGCTCCCATGCTTCCATGATAGCCAAGCAAAATGGCCATTAGAACGAGAGAGAAAAGATTATCCTCTGTCATTTAACATTTGGATGAGCACCAAGCCAGCTTCCTTCCAGATCTGTGCTTTGTGTTTCTTTATTGCTATAATCCAGTTACCCTGAGAACCTGGCTTTTTTTTTTTAAAGGAATCCATGGTTTCAAATACCCTCATAATATTGTTGTGCCTCTTCCTTTCTATGATAGAAGCATAAAGCCATGGGCTGAGAGCAGATTAATGGACTGATATCTTGCTAAGAACAGACATTAGGGGCAGATACACCTAACGCTCTTCAGCGCTTTTATCTCCCCTCTACAGTGGGTAGGGCTACATATTGTGGACAAACACATTGAAAACACTTTAGAAGAAGAAATGGTCACTTCCAGAGGGGCTGATCAGGAATTGAGTAGTTTTGTGTTAGGAGGTGGTTCTTAACCCTTTCCCCACCCATTTTCTTGCTCCAAAATGTTCCCTGAACCACTTACGCACCTCCGTTTGGGTTGATCTGGGAGTTGTGGTAGGGTAATTGAGGATAGGGAAAGGCCTAAGCACCATAGCTGCCAACTTTTCACTTTTTTAAAGGGAAATTCCCTTATTCCGAATAGGATTCCTCGCAAGAAAAGGGAAAAGTTGACAGCTATGGTAACCACCCCATCTTATTTGTTGCTTCTCCTCCAAAATGGCAGCTTCCTAGGGTTGCTGATTGACTATAAAAGAAGTGTTTGGGCTGCTCCTGTGCCTTTGACAACAACTGGATCTTTAGAAACCAGCCTGTAGCTTTCCATGACATGGATATAAGCATCACAGCCTGCTAATGTCTGTAGATCAATTGCAGTCAACCACACGGGAGCCATGTCTGCTTTAGAAAGTTGGTAACTCTGGCATAGTTAAGCAGCACTTAAATCACAATCACACCAACACTTTTCATACCCCTGCCACTATTTTTGTCATGAAACCTTTTTGTGTATCAAGTACACTTATACAAGGACGGGCATGGACTCCACCCTCATCCTGGCTACTTCTTGATATTTCTCTTTTCATTCACTCTAGGCTAGGCTAAAGTGTGAACGCTTACCCACATGTTATACAAACCCTCCTGACCTCAGTCTCACAGCTTGTATGAACAAGCATCCTCTTGCCAGACTTTTCTGGTGCTGGCATCTCTTGTGTGGCTGTTTTTGTACATGATTTGTGCTATGGGCCACTGTTTATGTCTTTCCTGGCCCTTAATCTGTTTTCACCCCTCTCTTATATTAGCAAAGTAGGTTAAAGGTAAAGTACCCCTGGACAGTTAAGTCCAGTCAAAGGCGACTTTGGGGTATGGCACTCATCTCGCTTCAGGCCGAGGGAGCCGACGTTTGTCCACAGACAGCTTTCCGGGTCATTGGCCAGCATGACTAAACCGCTACTGGTGCACAGAGTACCATGATGAATGCTAGAGCGCACGGAAACGCCGTTTACATTCCCGCCACAGCGGTACCTATTTATCTACTTGTGTCGGTGTGCTTTTGAACTGCTAGGTTGGCAGAAGCTGGGACAAAGCAATGGGTGCTCACCCCGTCACGCAGATTCGAACTGCTGACCTTCTGATCAGCAAGCCCAAGAGCAGGCACCCCCAAACTCGGACCACAGTGCCAGTACCCTATGTGGATAGTGAATTTTAGATCCTATGTCAGGGATGCTTTGGAAGGATAGCCCCAAAGCCTCTTCTAATTTCTCCACTAAGTTGTCCGAGGACGCAGTGTGGAAAACAGTGACATGGCTGGTGTCTGTGTGGTTATTGGGTCTTCTTTGAAAAGTACTCCAAGTCCTGCCCTAACCTTGTTCCCTCGTAGACCTTTGGCAAAGATCCTGCTGCTGCTTGACATTTCTTTGGCTGATAAAGGAAACTCTGAACTCAGCCAGCGCTTGCTTTGCTGCTTAGATGCAGAGCCTCTAAATGACCCACTAGATGGAAGCAGCCCTCCAGGAAGGGGATGGGAGGAAGCTGTGAAGCAGATAAGAGGACACAGAACAGGGCTGGCCAGGGGACACCAGAAAGAGTCAAAGCAGGGGCAGACAACATGGTGCCCTCCAGATGTTGTGGGCTACAGCAACCCTGAGCATTGGCATGCTGGCTGGAAGGCAGCACATTGGCTAGCCTGTTCAGGATTTGATCTGATGTTGAGCTGGGGCAAGTGTAAGGCAGGGAATCGTTGTGGCTCAGAGCATCTGCTTGGCAGGCATAACATCCCAGGTTCAATCCCTGGCATCTCCTGGTAGGGTTGGGAGAGACTCCTGTCTGAAACCCTGGAGAGTAAATTTAGGCAATACAGAACTAGGTGGACCAGCTAGGGTTCTGATTCAGTTTGGCAGCTTACTAAGCTCCTACCTAAGCTCTGAATCTTGCTTGTCCACCATAGAAAGCCACTGTGTAGGTGCCAAGTCTCAGTTTTGGAGGGCCTTGGACAGGGCACAATTCATGGAGACCCCCTGCCCCATGGTTTTACCTCCTCATTTTATCAAGTTTGGTGGTTTCATGCCGGTGGGCCTCCTGACACTCAATGTGTACACTCAGTAGATGACTGGCATTGAGTGGTCTTATTTTAACATTAAGTGGCTAATTAATTCCTCCTTCTATTTCTCCTCCTCCTCCTCTTTGTCTTCTTCAATAGGTATTAACTGCAATAAAATATCTCCCAGATTCTAAAATGCAGAGTGGTATCTAAGCATGATGTGTAACATCGTACAAAGATACACTGTACAGCTAGTATCTTGGCTACAAGCTGCCTGAAGGGTTCCTATTTGTTCTCTTTTGCACTATTTTTAAACTATCTGCACAATCCCATGCATATTTACTCAGAAGTAAGCCCCACTTACTTCCCCAGCAAGTGTCTGCAGCCTGAATGAAAGGGTCATCAACCAACTGATTTATTGGAAATGTGTCACTTTTATTCGTTCGTTCGTTTTAGGGATTTATACCCCACCTTTCGTCTTTGCTTCAAGACAGCTAACAACCAAAACAATAATTGAATGGAAAATATAATGAGTACGTGAAGCCCAAGGCTTGGCTTTCTGACATCAGCTTTATGCAATCAACTAGTGTTACTGTTATTAAGAAGGGCTCAACATGCCATGAAAAATCAAGTTCAAGTAGACTGGATATTATAGAATCTGCCATGGTGTTTGGGGCTGTGGATTTTGAACTTCCAAAGACTTTGTAGTTCCATCCATGCTAGTAAGCAGAGCAGTAGAACAGAACCACCCAAAGATGCAACAGAGGTTTTGGCATGCTAGGACCCACCCCAGGAATTGGGTGATTTAAAAAGAGGGGTGAAACCGTTCCCAATGGGAGCTGCATTGTGCACAAAAGCCCTGTGGCAGGAGTAAAATGTTAGAAACATCTAAAATCTGACAGTGACAAAGGTGTGTGTGTATGGGGAGGGGATGGACCCCCCGGGGGTCTAAGAGCTCCTCCAGACATCCTGTTTATTCCACATTTATTTAGCACGAGTTCTTATGGACCCCCCAATGTATTCAGTCCTCAGGGAAATTCTCGTAAAAGCTACCCCATCAACTGTGATGTCTTACCCAACAAGGCTCCTGCATTTACACTGGTAGATTCTTAACGTAAAAAATACTCTATGGTTATTTTTGAGACTATCTGAGCCAGTTAGACATGCGGTCCCTTAAACATCACAGTGAAATGAAGATACAACCAACCCTCTCATAGAGTGAACTCAGAAGCACTTGTTCCCTGAATAACAGTGATTATATTCTGCCATCTTGGGGCTGCATTCAAACTTGCAGTCAAATTCTAGGTCTTGAACGTCCAGCAAGCAAATGTAGTATTTTCACAACCATAATCTTGCAGTTCTCCAGACAAATAGATTAATTAATTAAGTCATACATACGTAGAATATACTTGTCCATAATGGTCCCAGGGCGTGGCCTGAAGGCTGATTGCAGCAATCTTGTTGAAGCCAGGCAGATCTAAGTCCTCTCAGTGCCAGCGGAGGACCACTTGGAAACTCAAAAGTATGCATACCCTCCAACATTTCTCTGATGAAAATAGGGATGTCCCATGCCACCACCACCATCATTATTATTATTCTATGTATGCCCCACCCATCTGACTGGGTTGCCCCAGCCACTCTGGGTGCCTTCCAACATATATAAAAACATTATAAAACATTAAACATAAAAAGCTTCCCTATATAGGGCTGCCTTCAGATGACTCAGGGGTCGCATAACTCCATACCCTCCAACATTTCTCCAATGAAAATCCTAAGGAAAAGTGGGACATTCTGGGATCACAGAAACCGGGACAGCTTCCATAAATCTGGGGCTGTCCCTGGAAAATAGGGACACTTAAAGGGTCTGAGTGTGCTGCCTTGAGTTCCAGGGAATAATAAACAAATTGTTGTTTTATGATCAACTGGTGACCACCTTTCTAAAAACAAGAAAAGAACAATCTTTTAAGAGTGTAAGAAGAGTCTTGTTGGACCTGACTATGAGCCGAATCCAGCATTCTGTTTCCCACCGTCAGCGGCGTAGCGTGGGTTGTCAGCACCTGGGGCAAGGCAAGTAATTTGCGCCCCCTAACCCGGGGCAAAGCAAGTAATTTGCGCCCCCTAACCTGGGGCAAGGCAAGTAATTTGCGCCCCTTACCCCTAACCTGCCGCCACTGCCAGCTTCTTCTTGCTGCTGCCTGGGCTGGTCGGATGCGGTTCTCTCCCGCGCTCAGCGCTGCGCTGGGCGGCCGCTGCACTGTCCCTCCCCCAGATAGTCCCTCCCTCACTCTCTTTCCGCTCCACTCCGCACCGCAATGCACGCCTGGCACCCTCCCCCTCCACAGTGGGCGGCGACCCGGCAGCTCGGATCGGATTCGCACAGCCAGCACTGCAGTGAGAGAGAGTGAGTGAGCCAGGTAGGGGCAGAGAGCTGCGAGTGCGAGCGCCCCCCCCAAATGTTGCGTCTGGTGCGGCTGGCCCCCCCTGCACCCCCCACGCTACGCCACTGCCCACCATGACCAATCAGATGCCTTTGGGAAACCCACAAGCAGGACATGAGAGCGAGGTCTCCTCTCTTCTGCTGCTGTTCCCCAGTACCTGGGGTTCAGAGGCATGGCACCTCTGATCTTGGCGGTAGTATATGGCCATCCTGACTTGTAGCCATTGGCAGCCCCCTTCCTTCATTGTTTGAGGATTTTAATGACAAATGACAATTACAGTTCTAGAACATAGCATTTTGGTTCTAACCCATTTAAGAATTTTTGAAAATCTGTTTTTTCTCTTTCAGACAGCACAAGAGTGGGAAAGTTGGCAGTGGCTGATCCCTGATGAACAATAAACAGAGATGGGCCAATAATTTTATTTATTTAGGTATTACATACTTTGCTACCCTTCACTGTACGGTTACAGGGTGATGCAGAACTTAATAGGTGGAATTCAACATCATGCTAAGTGGGGTAAGCACACAGGGAGTGAGGCCCACCCTCTCCTCTTCCTGTTCGTCCCCTAAACCTGTTCTGTTTCCCCTCAACCCCCCAGATCAGATTTAGGGGGGACATGGGGCATGTGGAGGGGAGAGTCTCATTGTGCAGAAATCATTCTGCACCTGCAGCAACTTAGTTGACTCTTGCCCACTGAGACACATCAATATATGTTCTAAAACTGATTGAAACATCAATAAAAAAAGAAACACAAAAAATAAAAAAGAATATAGCAGATTATGCTTCGTCACCTTCAAAAGCCTGATGAAAGGAACGTCACCATTCTCCTAAAATGTGTGCACCTCAGGTGGGTGAAGAAAAATAATATTGAGGGCTAAGGAAGGCTAACTGTGGCTACTATGTGTTAATATAAAAAGTGAGAAAGCATTACGTACAAGTACAAAAAAAGAGGACAGAGGGGAATACAAATTTGCCTACATTCAGACACAAGTTTAGAAATACAGTGGTACCTCGGGTTACAGATGCTTCAGGTTACAGACTGCTAACGCAGAAATAGTACCTCGGGTTAAGAACTTTACCTCAGGATGGGAACAGAAATTGCGCGGCGGCAGCAAAAGGCCCCATTAGCTAAAGTGGTGCTTCAGGTTAAGAATAGTTTCAGGTTAAGAACGGACCTCCAGAACGAATTAAGTTCTTAACCCGAGGTACCACTGTAATAGCTATTTCTGGTACATCTCAACCAGGTGAGGAGAACTTACGTAGCGACCTGTGTGCTTGCAGAGTTTGGTGTCTTGGTGTGAGCTGTTGATGGGCAAATTCCTGGTCACACGGCAGCTCTTCAAACAGAGTACTGTCCTCCAAGATGCTCTTGGGTGGGCCTATTTAAAAGCAATGGGAGGCTTCTAGCATCACAGATTGTGCTTTGCGATGGTGCACACAGAAAAGGACACATGTGTTTTTTTGAGCTCTGCTGCAGACAAACTGAGTTGAACACTTGGTGGTGCTAGATGCCGACATATGGAGTCTGTGCTTCTGGTGTTTCCTTAAAACTGCATTCAGGAACAGCAAATTCACAGCTTTCAGCTACAAGTAACAATATCAATTTCAGAACATTTTATTGAGATGCAACTTTATTATTTTAATGGGATCATTAACTGAGGGGAATGTGTTATTCCAGTGCCCCGTATCACACAACTATAACTGCAGTTATTTTTTGTTATCATGAATAAATATGATTGGAATGTACCTGAGTGGCAAAGCAGGTTGTGGCTGGAATATAACAGAATAAAGATGGCATAATGTATTCTGCTATCAAAGAATTCAAATTTCTGAAGTTCTTTTGACCTGACGATGATTGCTTCCACGCCACCCCTTTTTCCTGGAATTGCCATCCTTTGTTCACTCTTTTTTTACAGGCTGCACCTTCTTTTTTAAAAAATGTTTTTCAGGGCAATAAAATACACTTGCAGGGCAATAAAACCCAGTGTAGACAAACAAATAACTGTTTTCAGTTCTCTTGAACCTTTATTAAATATTTCCTGTTTGCAGGTCCTGCCTATTTCATAACTTTTTGTTTATCATGACTGGGAGATTAGTGACAAAGAGCATATTTAAATTTTCTCAGTGTCAGTTTCTGTTTTCTGGGGTAGAGGAGAGCATGGTTACTGATTTATTCTCTTTCCCCCAATTGTTTTTCTAGCAAAATCTTTTCATTTTGGGGGCTACCAACAATATTGTAGAAAATTGAGCTGCACCTACAGATGCACTATTTCTTTTTTCTTGAATTTTTTAATTTGATTTTCAAAAATATAAACATGTAACAAAACAATTCAGAATCCGAATATCGAGATTACTCTGAATCTCCTGACTTCCCCCATCCCTTCCATGGGACCTATTGATCCTACTCTCCACTGCATATCAATACTTTCCCAATTTTTTAATCTTTCTAAATTATTCATACATTCTGTTACACTACAAGTGTGTCTAAAATTCTGCCAATGTTTTAACCTGCTTACAATGATCTTTTATATAAATTATAAACTTTTCCCATTCTTTTTTAAAGTTCTTGTCTTCTAGATTCCTGAGCTTCCCAGTTAATTTTGCCATTTCAGCATAGTCCATCAACTATCCACTGATGGTTGACAGATGCACATTTCCTTCTCTCAGGAGTGTTAAGTTCATGGCTAGGATTTTTAAAAACATTGTAGGAAGCAAAGGCTTGGACATCACCCATAGGACCTAATGCTATAAAGTAGACAGATTTTTTTTTTCCTTTTCCCCATGGATGTAGCCTCCTTGGCAGGTGTGGGGAACCTTTTGACTTCTGGATGTGTCTGAACTACAACTCCCATTAGTCCCATCAGCAAGCATGACCAATGGCTAAGGACATACCATCTTGGATAGACTTTAAAGGGGGATTAGACAGGTTCATAGAAGATGAAGGTTATAAATGGCTCCTAGCCAGGTTGTGCTATTTCAAGTATGCCTCTGAATACCACTTGCTGGGAATTACAAGCAGGGAGAGTGCTGTGGGGCTCAGGCCTTGGTTGTGGGTTTCCCGTAGGTATCCACTGTGAGAGCAAGAGGCTGTCATCTATTTTTAGTATATTGGAATGGAAGTTAAAGGTAAAGGTACCCCTGCCCGTACGGGCCAGTCGTGTCCGACTCTAGGGTTGTGCGCCCATCTCACTTAAGAGGCCGGGGGCCAGCGCTGTCCGGAGACACTTCCGGGCCATGTGGCAAGCGTGACGAAGCTGCTCTGGCGAGCCAGCACCAGCGCAGCACACGGAAACGCCATTTACCTTCCCGCTATAAAGCGGTACCTATTTATCTACTTGCACTTAAGAGTGCTTTTAAACTGCTAGGTGGGCAGGAGCTGGGACTGAAAGACGGGAGCTCACTCCACCGCGGGGATTCGAACCACGACCATACGATCGGCAAGTCCTAGGCACTGAGGTTTTACCCACAGCGCCACCCGCATCCCCTGGAATGGAAGTTACCACCAGTCTTTTCTAATGGAAAAATTGATAAATTGAAATAATACCTGATGTTTAATAATAACCCCTGGACAATTTTAATATGGATGATATTTATGGGCTCATTCTTTACTTGGGGTTGATTCTTTTTGGGTGGTTTGCATATGCACACATATCCATAATACGACAGCATAGTTGTCGCCTTCTGTGGCAAAATCATAGCTAACATTTCAGTCCTGTGCATTTGTATTCAGTTGAATGCAAGCAAATTCAGTGGGGCTTACTTCTTAGGGCTGTATCCAATGTCGCTATTCCACGAGTTCAGCAGACTTCCACCTGCACAGTGGAACTCTTCTCCACCTTACAGCACATCCTCAAAATCTGTTCCAGAGGGTTCATGGAATAGAGGTTAATGGGGAGAAGAGAATCATAGAATCATAGAGTTGGAAGAGACCACAAGGGCCATCGAGTCCAACCCCCTGCCAAGCAGGAAACACCATCAGATTTAAAGAGGAGGAGGAGTATATTAAATTGCCACACCCTTTCCCTTGAAATATTATGATATTGCAACTAGATGCTGGTAGTAGGTTTTAAATATAATTGACATTTTTATTTACACTTTGTATTCCACAAGGCTTATACACTTAAAATGGATTTTACAATTATGGCAATAATCTTCCACATTCAACTATTTCTTACACGTTGTCCTTTGGCATCTTGGAAGGGCTTTTGCAGGTATACAATGGTATACAATTTTCAAGAAGTAAAATAAATATTCCAGTTTGGTTTGGTTGCCTCCAGACACTGATGAAGTTGCTAACTATTACTCATTACTGTCCCTGTGTCTCACTTGGCTCTCTACAGAAAACCTTCCAAGAGGTGAAGAAACAAGGTTATTCCCCATTGCCTAAGAGGTGGTCTACAACAAATCCAGCAGTGACCCGTGGGAATCAAGCTACTACAATGTGGAATTGGTAACTTTTTCTTAAGCGTGCCTGGCAGACAGTTGCCACAGCAGATACAGCAGTACCCAGCATGGAGGGAAAACAATACGGGGAAATGTACTTATTTCTCACCATCAAATGCACAGTCCTTTGTGTTCACAAAGCTATCAGAACTATCTTCCACCTATGAAGTTTAGTAAAAGTACTGTATCTTAGCTCAGCTGCCTTTAGGATCAGGACTGACACAATGTGTGTTTATGGGTCCACATAAAACCTCATCAATCTTGGTCAATATGGTTGGAGTTATATTGTGACCTTTGCCTCCGGAAGATGACAAAGACCTCATCATATGTCTTTCTGTTCCTGTGGCTGTGAGGATAGAGAACAGGTCTATGGGGTGGGAAGGATTGTTTCTAGTTCAGCCCCCCCCCCCCCCGCTTTTTGCAGCAGATGCCATTCTTGCTAGCAGAGCACCCACAATATAATCTCTTTTCTCCTTTTCCTTGTCATACAGCTTTCTACCTTGAAAACAGCTTGTGTCTGTTGGTTTCTGCTTCCTTCACTGTGCAGCGAAGTGCTTGTCACAAGACATTGTTTACATTCCACAGCCAGAGTTGCCGTTGGGTTTTCCCACGGGAAAGGAGACTGGATATGACGTACACTGGTTTCCTGTTTTTCACAGAGTTCTCTCGGTGCTTCCGAAGAGAGAGGTTGCTTCTCTGCTCTCGCAGAAGCAAGATGGATGTATGTAATCTATCAGCTTTGAAGTGTAAATAAAGTAATGTAAAGTATGTGGCACGTACTGCTCATCCTTTCGCTGTGCTCAGGACTCTGCAAAAACAACAGTGTCCTTCAAACAAAAGTGGTTATACTGTTTGTATTGCCTGTCTGGAAGCATTTTTCCCTAGTGGATTTGAATTCTCAAGTAGCCCATGGGCAACTATTATGGAAGGAATGTTGGTTTCTCTTTCTATGCATGGCCCTATTTAACTCACAAAATGGTGGCTGCTTGCTGGTTGTCTGCATTTGTCCACTGCAAGACATTGTCTTTAACTAGCCCTGGAGTAAATAGCCATAACTATCAGTGTTGACCTCCTGCTCATTGTTTAGTAGGTTTATGAATTTATATACCTATTCTAGTAAAATTGTCCTTTATATTCATAAGCCAGTTTTGGTGCTCCTGCTTACTGTACCATGGTGGTCTGCACTGGGAAGTGTGCCTTTGAGGATGCCAGACTGTGCATTGTTTGTGGTGTACTTTGGGTATCCAAGAGTTATGCTACCAACACCATTCATTGACTGGTACCTTTCCTAAATGAACAATGTTGGCGGTCTTATTAGTAAAGCAATATCATGACTGATGGGTGGTTGAACTCCTAAGAGACGTTTCTGTGTTTGCATTGCTTTCTCCTGTGCTGTTCAGTAAAAGAGCATGATCCACCAATGTTACACGTGGCAATGGTGACTATCTGGTGTAGAAGGATCACTGCATTGTGGTGGCGGTATATGAGTGTGTGTAGATTTGCACTACCTGTCTTGTGCATAGCTGCTTGAAAAGATCCTCAGCATCAGGCGGGAAGGAGGACAGCTTAGTCAAATTCCAATATAAAGTCCATTTTCACTACCAGTACAAAGTTCACCTCAAATCTTGTAAGATTGTCCTATCTGGTCTGCCTATACAAGACACAGTGAGTTCACTTTTGCTTTGATACTTATCCACTTATTGGCATTTTTTACTCTTGGTTCTATAATTCCACTTTTATTTTCTCTTTGCGCCCTCCCTATCAGAAGAATTTGAGACAGGGGGTCACACATACAGGCAATGGAATAACAATAAATAGGTCTACCGTGGCAGTAGGCAAGCAGAAATAAGAAATGTATTTAGAATGGCAGAGCTACCAAAATGCTATTATGTGATTTTGTACTTAGTAAAATGAGAAACTGATTTTGTTAGTTGCTGCCCAGAATCATTAAAAAAAATAAATTCAAGGGTACTGAAGGTGCAGTTATCTGTAGCCGAAATACTAGAGATAGGCAGGTGCAATAATATGTACTTAATTTGCCTGGTTTGAGCCTACCATTTGTTCAAGCTGTAGTTTTTCAAGTACAAATGCAGACCATAAACTGTATGTGGCACTCCTTTTCACATAATTTGTAGATTAAAACTGGATTTGGATTCTTGGTCAGGAAAGACTTCATGTTAGGCTGGACTTCCACACACAGGCATAAAACTGTTCCCACCAGCATTCCAGCATGTAACCTGTCCCTTGTTAACACATAAAAAGGCAAATGTTTAGGAAGTAAGGTGTGAGTTAGAACTCTTCTTCTTTACAACTACTATTTGTGTTTTGCTAGTCTTTTTGCAACTGTGGCTGGTTGCTCCTGTCCCCCTCCTTCCAGTACTGCTCAGTCTGCATTTCAGTCAGTCGTGAGATGGTACGCTGAAGGGCAAAAATCTCCTCCTCTCCTGTGAACATTGAAAGTCCTTGAGCTGAATCCTAGAGAGAGAGATGGAAGCAAAGAACAATTTTTTAAAATGCAGACAGCATTAAAAAGAAACCAGAAAAGGAAAGACTTCTCAAACTTGCAGTGTGGCCTGAGCCCACATAGTTACAGTCCGTCTGCTCCCCTCAACCCCCCCCCCCCAGGTTTGTGTGCAATCCATAACCATCGAGCTCCCTTTCTTCTGCATTCATGCTTTTGTGGAACAAAACTATTCTTAAATATTAAAAAAAGGATACAGGGAGCAACACCTTGCAGTTGCTGTTTTTGGCTGTGATTCTGTGCAATATTTTTGGGTGATATTGCGGTTCTCTGCGTTACATGTTTGTGAAACACAGGCACAATTCAGCTAGCTAACTCTAAAACACACACTTTATTACATGCACACAAACATTTTCCAGTTAGACAGAAGTTTGAGAGGCTTTAAAAATATTTATTCCAAGAGTAGGGACTGGGACTGTTTTCTGTGGTTGATAATAGTAAAACACACACACACTGCTTACATTGAATGGCACACATCCTTTTACCTACACAGATAAAGGCTATTTGGATGACTCCATATGTCAGTCTTCGTGCAATAAAATGGTATTGCCCATGTAACTTTTTTTTACTGCCTGCAGTGGCAGGTTTGATGGCCTCATAGGGATAGGGAACCAATGGCCCTCCAGATGTTGGTGGACTCCATCTTCCATCAGTCCCAGCCAGCATGGCCAATGGTTGGACGTGTTGTAAGTTGCAGTTCAATAACATCTGGTTCTCCACCCCAAATATAGAGGCTAATTGAAAAGCACACACTTGTTCTATGATAACAATTAACCTATATCTTCCTTTGCCAGTGGTAAAGCCACAACAAAATATTAGGTTTAAATATCACCATAACACAGCTGGCCCTGCAGGGGCCAATGTACCGTGAGGATGAATCTCTTTCCATTCCCACCTCCCCCCATTTGTGCATCACATCAGTTTTGTACAACATTTTTGTATGATAGAGATCTTTCAGAGACACTTGTGTTTAACATATATTCAGTAATGTGTTGTTTTTTTATCCTTATCAGTTAGGAGTTAACAGACTGGGTTCACAAAACATTCCTCTCACTTTCTTTGAATTTCCTTTCACAGCAGGACTAAAATGAAAGCAAGTTTTCTCAAGTATATAACATGCTAGGACAAGGCTTTTAAAATGTGTGTTGGCTCATATTCTGAAAACATTAAGCTTTCCCCCACCAAGGTGAATGGGACTAAGATAGAAAACTGTGTGAGTCTACTGTGCATTAACAGCATACAATGAAAGATCAGCAACAAGAGGACTAAGCTGCAACCTTTAAATTACTTTTCAGAACCACCATATTTCTTTATAAGATATAAAAGGGAGACATTATTAGAAAAGAGTACTTATTAGGAAACCTATTTTTACTGGATAAACACTGGAAACTATTTGCCATAGATAAAATTACTTGAGGCTTCTAACTTCTGATTTAACTTTCTGTTAGGTATTAGTATTCATAAACTATATAATGTAAGAATAGAAATATAATCTATAATGCAGAAATGCAAGCAACAGATTCTTGTATTCTGGGTTGTATTCAACCAACAATTACTCAGAGTAATTGCTTAATGACCATGACTAACGTGCTTCCGGTCCATGGGGTCACGAAGAGTCGGACACGACAAAACAACAACTTAGGCTCATTAATTCCAATGGGCCTACTCTGAGTAAAAGTTAGTTAATTACAAATCCTGTGCATATCAGTTTGGGGAAGCAGTATTTATCAGCTCTCTCCTTTGTAAACCTGGAGTGATAGAGACACTTATAACACACCTATTAGACAATAAACAGATTCCCGACATGGTGGCTCAAGTAAAATAAGGTGCCTTGAGTTCCAGTCCAGGAAAAAGGTGGGATGATGATGATGATGATACAAGTGCAATGTACAAAGCTAAATGTAGCTGCACTAAATCTGAAGAACATGTATTAAAGCAGCAGCATGACCCAATATTTCTAATATATTAGAAACACATACTGAGTAAAAGATTAGAAGTATCTCTAGAATTATGCTAAAATGGACTGGTTCAAACCATTTATGAATAGCATTGCATTAAGTTGGAATAGAAGAAAAGGTGCAACGTTGATCCTGCCAGAAAGCTACAGAATGACCGGTTAAATGCTTTTGCTGCTCACTGCCCCCCTAGCACCACCACTCAGACCAAAACCAATTATGCTCTCCTGCAACAAAGGCTCTAATGGTCATAGTGCTTACCTGGCTCAACCCCAAATCGTCCATCATTACCCTACTTTCGTCCAATCCACCATCATGGGATTCTTGAATAAATATGTTTTGGAGTGGTGCTGATGCTGAGCAAACAATACGCACCTGGAAGAGAGTGAAAAAACTGTAGGTGCTATCATATATAGCTCCTATTTCTCCATTTGAATTTTGTAAAATCCACCATGTTTTCATTTTGTATGGTGTAAGTAGCAATTTTGATATAAACAACTGAAATGATTTCTGATTTTGCCAAGCATAAGTAGCTCTCCATAAGAATGCAGAATGAAAGTGGCTTGTACTGTACCATCATTATTTCTTCACAAACACTAACCATAAACCCATTTATAAAAAATGTGCCATTCTAACACAACCACCACTAACTTTAGTTCTTTTACATAGTCATTGGGTATAGCACCTTACCATCAAAACCTATATGTAGTAAATATCCTCAAAACCAAAATGTAGGCCATTCTTTTCTTCTACTATTCTTAACAATGTAAGTCAGCATTAGGGCATTTATTTCTACTGGTTTTGTACAGCATTTAGCTTACAGTCACTCTCTCTCTCTCTCTCTCTCTCTCACACACACACACACAAAAACACAATTTAAAATACTTATGCTCATTGAACATTATCATGCAATAAGCTACTTTCCTTTTGTAGTAAAACAATATTGAAACTCTGTGCCACAATGGAAGGCAGGGCAGAAATTAACTGAAATAAGGCTACTAATTGGTTATGCTTTGTTAGATGAATTAAATTCAGTTGTGACAAATTTAATTGGTGATTTATTATCATTAATTTTTTTGAAACAACATTAATGCTTATAGATGCATCACCAGAAAATATGAAAAGCCAAGTGTAACTCATGGAATTTTGAAATGTTAAATAAAAAATAATACATCTTTTGGCATGGCATGAAAACTGTATCAGAAAGAATTAATTTTGCTACTACCTTTTGCTTTTGGGTGGAAATACTATAGCCGAATTGCTACTATTAAGATGAATGTATTGCCTAGAATGCTATTTTTATTTCAGACGTTGCGGATTTTGGACAAGATGGACTGTTTCAAGAAGTGGCAGAAAGACATATCAAAATTTGTCTGGCAGGGCAAAAAGCCCAGAATTAAATTTAAGATTTTAACTGATGCAAAGGATAGAGGGGGGTTTGCCCTGCCGGACTTAAGACTCTATTATGAATCGGCAGCCTTTTGCTGGTTGAAACACTGGCTACTTCTTGAGAACACAGACATTTTGGATCTGGAAGGGTATGACAATAGCTTTGGTTGGCATGCATATTTATGGTACGACAAGGCAAAGGTGTACAAAGGCTTTAAAAACCATATTGTAAGGAAAGCATTGTATAATGTTTGGATTCGATACAAAGATTTGTTGGAAAGTAAAACCCCCAGGTGGGTGTCACCAATGGAAGCTAGAGAAGTAAAAAAGCTTAATATGGACTCTAAATGGCCAAAATATTATGAAATTTTAGAATATGATGGTGAAAGGGTTAAACTTCAGAGTTACGAGAAATTAAAGCCCAAGGTTCGAGATTGGTTGCATTATCATCAGATAAATGAGACATTCAAACAGGACAGGAAAATAGGTTTCCAGAAAGAGAGGTCAAAACTAGAAACAGAATTGTTAGAACCCAATACTAAGAATTTATCAAGAATGTATAACTTGTTGTTGAAATGGAATACACAGGATGAAACGGTGAAATCAGCTATGATTAAATGGGCACAAGACATCGGCCATGATATTATGTTTGCTGACTGGGAACAGTTATGGACTACCGGTATTAAATTTACTGCATGTAATGCTTTAAAAGAAAACATTATGAAGATGATCTATCGGTGGTACATGACCCCAGTCAAGCTTGCAAAAATTTATCATCTGCCTAACAATAAGTGTTGGAAATGTAATGAGACTGAAGGCACTTTTTACCACCTTTGGTGGACCTGCCCAAAGATTAAAGCTTTCTGGGAAATGATCTATAATGAAATTAAGAAGGTCCTTAAGTGGACTTTTCCTAAGAAACCAGAGGCTTTTCTCTTGGGCATGGTTGGCCAATTGGTGTTAAAGAAGGATAGGATTTTCTTTATGTATGCCACCACAGCAGCAAGAATTCTACTGGCGAAGTATTGGAAGATGCAAGAACTACCTACTCTGGAAGAATGGCAAACAAAGGTGATGGACTTTATGGGACTGGCTGAGATGACGGGCAGAATCCGTGACCAGGGGAAGGAGACAGTGGAAGAGGACTGGAAGAAATTTAAAATATACCTTAAAAACCTTAAAAACTATTGTAAAATTGAGGAATGCTAAGATGTCATGGGGTAAGAAGCAGAGAATTGCAGCTGTAACTAAAAAGCTAAAGGAAATTTAATGAAAGGGAATCAGGATAATTGACTAAAGGGTTGCTAAAGAATCACTAAACAAGGATGCAGGGATGGGGAGGTATGGGGAAGTCAAAAGAAAGAAGGGTATGAAAATATAATTTTGAAGTTATATTGGTTTAAGTGTTTTGTATGTTTTTGTTTGTGTTCTGAATTTTTTGTTTTTTGTTTTGTACTGTTTCTATTATGTGTTTGAAAAACGAATAAAAATTATTATTTATTTTTTTTTTTAAAAAGGAAATACTATAGCTAGGCACTGCAACATTACAGTTTTGTATTTCTCTTTTTTCTTTTTTCTAGACAATTGTCACTTCTCTACCAGGGAATTTTTGTCAGCTTCAAAATGACCATTTTCTGAGTTAAGAGAACAATATAGAGCCACGCAAACGTACATCAAGGAAGACCAAAACACAGTTTCAAAGTGAACCAGGAATTTCCTTCTACACTGCCTGGAGTAATTCTGAAGTCATTTTGGCATCTTTGATGTGTGCAGTTCTAAATTTTGCCATAGTACTCCTCAATCACAGCTGTGACTTTACTCATTGACTAAATTCAGTGAAAGGGAGGCGGCTCCTTTGCCACCAAACAATTCCTGGAATGGTACCTGCGCATTTTGCTTCATGATGTTTGTTCTACAAGTGCTAGAGCAGACTCCCCCAACCTGGTGCCCTCTAGATGGTCTGCTGCCTGGGCCCAATAGGGGTTATGGTCTAAAATACATTTAATGTGAGTTGCTAGTTGTCAGCCATTAAGTTTTAGCATCTGTCAGGGGCTCAGGAGCAGAAGCACAGGGAAGAGGGGAGATGGAGAGCGAAGGGGAAGAATCTGAGGGCAGCGTAGAAGAAGATGACAGTGGCCCGAGAGATTCCAAGAGCCTCTCCAGCGAATCGGAAGATTCACAGAAGGGGGCGCCGGTGGCCAGGGCAAGGGGGGTCCCAAGGGGGACACTCCAAAAGCAAGGGGCCAGCGGGGACTCCCAGAGCAGCAGTTGGAGATCAGGACCAGCTTCCCCACCTGAGCATAGTGGGGGGGAAGAGTCCCAGGTATCGGGGGTAGCGTCTCCCCCAGCAGGGAGAGAAGAGGAGTCAGGGCTGACCACGCCTCCATCGGAGAGTCAGGCAACGGAGGGGAGGTCAGGTCCAGCTAGCATCCCGGAAGAGGGAAGCAGTGACAGAAGCAGTGTAACGGTCAGGAGGAAGGTCACTGGGTTGTCGCGAGAGCCAAGTTCAAAAGTACAGGCGCGCGGGGCAGCAGAGAACGAGGATTGGGAACCGGGTCCTAAAGCCCGCCGGAAGCAGGGGGAGGAGTCAGGGGACTCAGCGTCAGAAGAGTCCAGAAAGGGGAATGCCCCAGCGGACAGGAGGACCCAGAGGAGAAGAGAGCAGAGGAAGAGGTGGAGCAGGGCGAGAATCTTAAACTGGTGTCAGGGGGGAGGAGATTCAGACGGAACTTCGGCGGTCTAGGGTTTAAGACGTAGAGCTGCGCGCTACGGCTTTGGAATGGAAACTGAACTTTAATAAAGACTTTTGTATATAACGACGACCTGGCGTTGGTCCTCTGTGAGCTGGGACCTTGGGCAGCTCTGACAGCATCCTTTTTAAAAAGAGGATAAAGTTAATAAAGTTGAGAACCTCTAGTACACAGGCTGCCATTTCACAAGCTGCAGGTGCCAATGTATATTTTAAACTGTTGGTCTCTATGATAGGGCAATTGTCCAGTGAAGAAAGAACAAGCACTCTCCCAGCTTTAAATACAGCCAGTAGCTAACAGGGCTCGTGACACTTTTAGAATAATACTTATAATTGGCAAGGTAAGATAACATACTTGTGTGTGTGGCTCACCATAATGTCCAGTGAGAAAATATTGTTGTTTGACTGTGAGGAAAATGCAGGAGTTTTGAGAAAAGACATCTGGATCCACCAGAAAAAGTGAGCTGCATCTAAGTCATTTACTAAACAAAGATAAGATTGTCTGGATAAGTCCCAACTATCTTGCTGAACTAAAGGTAGGGTTTTTTTGTGTGAATTTCTTTGCCAGGACATTTTTGAAAAAGGTTTTTAATCTCAATCGATATTTCCTGATTGCATAAATATTTAAGTGTGTGGCTATAATCACACATAGGGTGAAGCTTAATGTCTTCCATTACTTTTTAAAACATCAGCTTAAATATAAAGAGCCTTTTTTAGTTGTTTTAATACTGCTGATTTTGCTCCCATGATTGAAACCTTTGTAAATCCAAGCTAAGTGCTGCATTTATCATTACTATTTCATTAGAGGTCCCACAACTCAGACTAAAACCAAGAGTGGCTGTTTCTTCTAAAATTATTATCACTTTGGGGCAAACCCATTAACACTTTACTCGTCTGTTCACTTATAACGAATCATGCCTGGGACTCTAGGTGAAATAAAACAAAAACAAAGCAGATCTGTACCCTGGAATTATAGCAGCAAACAAAACTTTGTGGATAATTTCAACTTAACTATTGTTCGGTTTGCAAAACATGATGTACTTTTTACCAATCAAGAAAAAAGAATCATGATCATTTCTCTTGGAAAGATATTATTTTGACTCAGGAGAGTTGGTGGGGGCATGGGGCAGAATATACCAACAATTTTCTAATATCTAAAGCTATCTTAAACTCCACGTTGGAGTTGCAGATTTTCAGGGATAGGATTTGGTGAGCAGCAATGTTTTATCTATGTGTCCTGGTTTGGAGAAAACAAGAGAGAATGTTTCGTTCTTCTTTTATAGTGCTGGAACTCAGGCTCACCTAATGAAATTGATTGGCATTGCGATTTGATTCCAGGAAATTAAAAACACACCAAATTAAAATCACACCAAATTTAATTCCCACCTGTTGAAGACCTATGACCTAAACTGTATCTGGGTTAAATTGTCCCATGACTTGTTCACCCCTGTCATCTCATGTGGAACCAATTTCCCAAAGCAGCACGCAAATATGAGAGAAAATAGGAAGATTTAACTTGCATTACCCATTAATCCTATACTGATAATTTCCAGAGCAATTCAAGATGCTTTCATCTTGTAAGAATTTACCAACTGACTGCTTACCTTCTTGTCATAAAAAGTATCAACAAGAGTAATGAAGCGGCGAGCTTGGGTCCTTTTTGCCATTGTAAACTCAGGTATGTGACGAACAAAGACTAGGTCAAAATGCATAGCTACTTCCAAGTAATCACTGGCTCCAAGCGGCTGAAACAGAAAATGGGAACTGTAACCCACTGAAAAGCCAACAGACCAACACAATAAATATTTTGAAATGCTATCATCATATCTCAAGCAAACCAGTGTGATCCCTCCTATTTTGTTTTCTTTTTGCATTAGGTGAGAAGGTTGACTGTGATAGTAACAGATTGATTCCTAAAGTTGGTGGCTAAGCTTAGCTTTATGATCTCTAAATTAAATCAGAAAGTAATTTGCTTGGGTATTGCCAAAATTATAGAGCAAATAAGAAGAAGGTGACGGATTAGGCCAATGGCCCATCTAGATCAGTATCCTGTTCTCGCAGTGGCTGACCAGAGATTCCTGTGGAAAGCAGGATCTAAGTACAACAGCACTCTGTGAACGTATCCTTGTAAATTTTGTACTAATTGACTACAGCAGGTGCCTCCCCACCACCCACCCACATCATATGTTAATGCTAAGGATAAAGTTAAAAGAAAATTGAGTCACTTCCTCAGGGTAAAACCAAATAGGATGCAGACTGTATTAATCATTTAATAAGTCTATTTTCAACTATGAAGTTAATACCCACAGTGAAGGGGTTAGGATTGGAAATGTGTTGCACAGCAAGGAAGATTTTGCATTTACCTCCTATGCTGTGGTCCAAGCAGATACAATTTCCCCCTCCCAGAGCAGAATACCATTGGTGCAACTGGCAGCTTCCCTCCTGCGGTAAACAACAGCATCAGAGAGAAGGGAGTTTTAGCAGGATTGTGATATGGTAGGAGGGTAAAACTTTCCCTCCTCATATGCCATAGTCCTGATCCTGATCCCCTCTTGCAGCTGTTGCACTGAAAGTACGTTTTTTTAAAAGACACAAGCATGGGCGTAGCTAGGATTTTTGTCGGGGGGGGGGGCAGAACCAACATGATTGGTCAGTTAAGTAATTCTATTGTTTTACTTGATCTGGGGGGGGGGGCAGCAGTCCATGGACACAAATGCATTCACACATTTAACATCACATCTAGTTTGCCATCAAGTCTTCCACTTTCTTGAAGCATTCTAACTCAAACTCAAGCAAAAGGAATATAAGCACAATGCAATAAACCCAGATGTGTGAACAAGCCCTAAATAAATCACATACTCAAGCTCTAACTACAGCTGCAGAGAATTCATGCAGGAATGCACACGTTACAGAAATAGGCTATATGAATTAGTCTGAAAATTCCAACAGTAGTAGATATGTTCCTGACATCATCCAGTCTAATACCAGATTGGTTTAACTAAATTTCTATGAATTAAAATAGCAGCCACAAAATAAAAGATAAAAGATGGTTCATGGATCATTTAGTACACCACACATTTGTGAATTAATTAAATTGCCCTGGATACCTAAGATTAAAAAAGCAAACCAAGTCCTTAGGTTTTATTTCTGGTTTCAGAAGATTAAAACAAAAAATACTCTTCCATGTTTGGAATGGAGGGAAACCCCTGAAACATAAAGAATGCCCTGCCAGGAGAATCTTGATTAGCACCCACATTATGGCCCTTTCAACACTAGCTAGAAAACTTTTTATTTCCCTATGGTATGTAAAAATAATCTTTCAGTGCTTTGCAGTGCTGTTTTATAGGGCTGACTGCTGGTGGTATTATCTCTTCTATTTCCAATGAGAAATTTATTACTATTTATTTAAGACATTTATATACCACTTAATGACTAATATTTTAAATGATTATAAGTTTGGTTAAGTTATTAGGCAATATAAAAATGTTGTAAAAGAAATGAAATGAAATGAAATGAAAAAGCCAAGTCTTTACCCAACATTGTTTTGAAACAAAGTTCTCTTCCCCCATATTGTACACTGTTACTACGCAACTTGCCTTTCTACAGAGGAGCAGGAGCCCTGTGACAGAGGAGTTTTCCTCCCTTTTGGGGAGGGGGGGGACAATCTGTGCCACTGAATTAGACCCTCCACACATGAAAACACGTGCCCTGCCATAAAAGCTTCTCAAAAGCATTACTCCAGCTTTGCCAGCTGCCCACCATACAGCTGCGGTTCCCTTGAAGGCATTGTGAGGGTGTTGGGCACATCTGCTGAGGAGATACAGAATTGGGCACTGAAAATGTGGTCCTGGCAACAGATCCTGAGTAGCCTCACAAGCAATATCATTTCTTTATGCTGGGACTCTTAACAGGGAGAGAACCCTTACAAGCCAATGAATAAGCCAAGAGTTCCAAAGGAAGAAATACAAGCCACTAAATATCACACAAGCCCAGGTGCCTTGTATAATGCCAGTATTCTTTTAACCTGGTGGGGGGAACACCACCACAAATTCAGTGAAGTCCAGTGAGATCCTGTGAACAGGTGGAGCTGCTTTATAGCAAGTCAGATTGAGGGTCCAATTAACTCAGTAATGTCTGCAAGACCTCAGCCAGGCCCCCTTCCCAGTCATGCTGGCAGAGCCCTTTTTAAGCAGGGGCGCCAAGAATTGAACATGGGGTCTCCTGCATGCAAATCTTGAGTTCTCTTACTAGGCACGGTGGTCGGATGCAAGAGAGGACAGGGCTGCTACACCTGTAATAGTTGTGTAGAAGAGGGAATTGCACCAGGTATAGATTAGCACACAATGTACAACATTCCCTCTTCTACGTAATTATTAAAGCTGCAGGAGCCCTTCTTGCTTTTGCGTCTGGCCACTGACTCCGACTCCCTGCCATGCACAACTTCTGAGCCATTGTGCAGTGAACCCATTGAACATATCCCTATTAACCAGCTAAAGACCTATATAAATCCAGTCTCTGGTTAGGGAAGATCCACCGATTAGTGGCAGAGCATCTCTTTTGCATGCAGAAGGTCCCAGTTTCAACACTGACATGTCCAGGGAGGGGCTGGGAAAGAACCCTGCCTGAAATCCTGGCAAGCTGCTCTGCCAATCAGTGAAGATAGTACTGAGCTAGATGGACCAATGGCTGGACCTGGTATAAGGCAGCTTCCTATGCACCTCCTGAAATTTCCTATGCACCTCCTGAAATTTCCTATGCACCTTCTGAAATTTATTGGGAAATGCTTTAATTTTGTTGAATGAGCCAGACAAGTTACTGAAACCTATCTGGAGTCCAAGGTCTTGCTTTGTACGATTGACTGATTAGCATGTAAATACTAGAAGTCTACGTTGGTATAATTTATTATGAAATGTCACCTTTCTGAAGAGCTTACTGCTTCTGTATCAGTCAATAGCAGCCTGAATACAATGCCTAGTTTTAAAGAAATAATTATTCTGAAACTACATAACATGCCCTAGGAAGAACTGATTTGCTTAATTTGAATACTCAATGGCACTTCAGCTAGTGTCGTATTTGGGCATGTTATTCCACTGCAAGCTTCAAATAAGATTACCTGGTACAATTCCTCATTCTCACAATGACACCTTCAGCCACATCTAATTTTACTTATTTATTTATGAACATACCTATTGTAGTAAACAAATGTTCTGATTTTGTTTTAACCAGATGGGACCACCAAAACCCACTCTGTGGACAGTGGTGTTTTTCCTATTACTAGCTCAATCTCAGCTGCACTCCCGACTGTTTCTGCAGGACTCTAAGCAATTTTCAGATAGTTCTAGGACTTCATGGGAAACTCCTTTAAGTTTGTAGTGTGTCTACAGTTATCTTAATATCAACTTCTGTGATTAATGACTTGGCTTTCTACCTTGTTGCTGCCATGTAAAAGATGGATAATGAAGACCAACCACTGTGGATTTCTATTACTAATTCTTAATACTGGGAAGTAGGATTTCATTGATGTCACACTCACTCAAACCACATTCATGCCAATTCAAGCCCACCAAGCTGTTAATCTACTTTAGTCTGCTTGACTGAGCTGTCCACTTCATTCTTTTTCCATTTCACTACCAAGTTAACAAGTGTTCTGCTACCATTATCTCAAGTTATTTTAATAGCTGTCTCTATATTGTAATGCTCTAACAAATCACTCCATTTTCCTTATTTTTCTATTAATTATTATTATCATTAAATTTATTACCCCCCTTCAGCAGCAGGTCCCAGTATTAAAATTCAGTATTTAAAGCAGGTAAAACGTATTGCAGTCACAGGAGTTAAGGGTGAGTCCCACACATCTCAGGTACCAAAAGCCAGGGTAAAGAGGTACCATACATCTTCCCCATTCACCAAAAGCTGTATAGTGAAGGTGCCAGATACACACTAGGGGGATGGCTTTGATCTTTTTTTTTGCTTCTGAAGAAAAAAAAAGCAAAGCAACAGCCCTTTGCTTTGAGGTGAGGTTTTTATTATTGTTACTAGAAATACAAAAAACCACATAAACAGGAAGCAGAAAAGAAAGTCAAGCTCTGGAATCTACCTATTGCAATTTCCTTCTTTCTATGTTATTTAAGGAAATTACCTTTTGGGTCTGTGTTGTTTGTACTTTTTGTGGGCTCTTCCACTTTATGTACTGTAGGTTGCAATTGGTCATTAACAAGTACTTTCAGTCTTAACATGCTAAGGGATGATATGTAACCATCCCAGCATCATCCTTTACATGAAGAATGTTCATAAGTGACCTAACCTGACAGACGATACAACCGCTGTGATAGAATCATTTCCATGATTGTAGCAGCTGATGAAAGGACTCCTGCAATTGTAGAAATCACTGCTTCAAGACTGTGGCTGTATTCATGAAATGGGTGGTATCCTTGCTACCTCCTCCACACAATTGTGAACACATGCAGAATTACAAATGGCTGCAGTTGCATTACTTGGAGCCAGTCTTCCCTAGACAAAACAACCTCAGTTCTTCAATCAAGGATCTCCTCAAAAAGGAAACAAACTTTAAAAAAAAAGCAGAGTGGAAGGGGGGGGCAACTCTTGTGCTCTCTCTCTCTAGGTTTCGGTGTGTTTGGTGTTGGCAGCTATTGAGTAGTGTCCATTAAAAGTAACTATCCCCTTGCCTTCATGGTTACCACACTTTTGGACTGATTTTTTTTTAATTAAATATTTTGGTACGTAAAATGATGGGTGCATATAAATATAGGTGCCCATGTAGCTCTTAAACTAAAAAAGTGCAAGTTATCCTTAGGACTGGCATTGACTGCCAAAAGATGCTGCTAAGAATTTTGAAGAGTGAGCGACCAGGCTTTTGCCCCTAGAGAGCGTCTCCATTATGTCTATACCACTATCAAGTTACTAATAGTGGATCAGGAAGTTCACCGTTGCTGCAGAGAAAGAACCATCAGCACACAGCCTTAATCACATTAAAAAGTTAGTATTGCCATCAGAGGGCAGTATTTGCTATGCATAATCATGGCTGAAAGTTTTTATTTCAAAGAAGCATTAAAAAATATAGATAACATGGAGATATTAAAGATAAGATTTATGCTGCACCTACCTTTCTGGTCAGTATTAATTTACATTATACACAGATGCTAGATTCCGAAACAAGGTTAAATGGATGAAACAGGTGGATGGTAAGAAGAGACAAGTGAAACGACTTTCTGTGTGTTATACAGTCATGGCCATCTATAAAAAGCAACTGTGTAATGAAAACAATTGTTCAGTGTGATGCAGTGGACCTTCTTCCATTTGCTATGCAATGTCTAGAACTTACGACCAACACAGAGGCTGGGAAATAACATACATAAAAATCTGCACATGACACTTGCTTATTATTTGAGTTTGACACATTCTGGGTATGCTGTTGTTATTATTCATTCAATTTATATGTTGTTGTTGTTGTTGTTGTTGTTGTTGTTGTTGTTGTTGTTGTTGTTTATACCCTGCCCTCCCTGGCCAAGATCCTACCCTTCCTTCCATAGCAGGCCAATATGTTGACACATATATAAATTAGACTTACAAAGAACTCACGGCACTCTGTAGTTTGTATGTAACGTTGAGACAGAGGTCGCCAACCTGTTTGGGACAGTGGGCACACTTTTGAATATTGAACTAGCACTGTGGGCACCAGCCATGAACCAGCTGCCTTTGGGGCATGGCATGGGGAGAAAAACATTGCCAAGGGGTATGGCATAACACAGAATTAAAGAAAGTACAGTCATTGTTGCTTCCCTGCTCCACCCCCTGCTCCAGACAACCTCAGTTGGTCAAGGGAAGTCAGACATGTCTGACTGGTCCTGTGGAGATCACACAATATTGATTTCTCTTTCTTTCACACACTGATGCTGTTGCTGTCTGATATGGGGCATTCTTCAGTACCAGGGAAACCATACAAGGTGGCTAAATAATATTCACTTTCTCATGCACATGCAATACACTCACTGCACACATACAGACCTCAGACAAACATACATCTCTCTCACACACTCAATAAATCACATATACAACCTCACAGACCAAACATATTCACCCTCCCACTCTCACACATAGACCCCATGTGCACCACGCACAGAAGAAGGTGTTCTCTAGATTGACAACCTCTGTACTAAGCAATGGTTTAGTGCAATGTGCATGAGCTGCAATAAGATCAAAGCTCAGATTTGCACACTCCTGACCCTGTTGTGTGATTTAGAGAAGGAGTTCTGCAGTCTTTCATTTTACATTCCACAAATCCTGACAGTGACAAAGGAACCAGATTTTGTCATTTAGAAGAAACTCCGTGCTAAGTTTCTAACAAGCCAACTTCAAACCATGGATTATGAAGCTGGCTTGTTTAACTAACCAGAGTTTCTTTTAAAGCACAAAATCAGGTCTGTACATAAAGCTACACCAGTGTTATCTGAAACTGAAAGAAGACACTGCCGAGGTCCTTTCCTTCCTTATGTGGAGAGGAGAGGGGAGCACCCAAGCCCAAGGCAATGTTCAGGCTCCTTCCAGATCATGCACATGGTGCTAAATCATTATGTGCAAATCAGTCCACTGAGATTTGTCACTGTTTAAAGCTCTGAGTGCCACAAATATATATAACTGTAAATATGAAACCTACAAGATTTATTCTATGTTGCAGTCTAATGCATATGGACTAATCCATGTGGGGTGTGTGAGGGGGGCATGATTCAACCACTATGTCTAAATCAAGTGGGTGGTCATGCACGAAGGTAGGGCTGGTCTTGAATGACCTAGGAATGAAAGAAAAACCATATTTCCATTTCAAAGTTAATTAGACTTTTATTATGAGTGTGTGTTCAGACTATAAATAACTACCAACTCATTTTCACAATCTGTATGTAGAGTTCATCTTCTTCAGTGTTAAATACTGCCATCTGAACATTTCTGGGGCCTGAATTGTTGTTAAAAATAATTTTGTAATGTTTAGAATTTAGCATGTAATCCTAATTGCACTAACTAAGAAGCCAGCCCCACTGAATTTGGTTGTAATCATCTCTGAATGCAAATGCATAGGACAAAACTCTTAAATTTCCATTTTATTATTTTACCACAAAAGGCAACAATCATGTTTCATTGCCTACTTGTCTGAGCAAGGAAAATGACCTTGCACCAACACATTTACTAGAAGAGCATTTGTTTTTTTGTGCTGACCCAAAGTTACACTCAAAGTTAGCGTAAGTTGATGGCATTATTATTATTATTATTATTATTATTATTATTATTATTAGTCCTGAGGGGTCCTACAGGCCAATGAATTAAACAGGAGTCCCTCCCTCCTACTTTGTTTTTTTCTCAGCTGAAACCCCAAAAGATTATAACTTTTCATCATGGTAGTGTTGTTCCAACTCAGTGATAATTCTGGTAGCCCTTTTCTGCACTTTTCCCAATGATACAATATCGAGCAGCTAATGGTTTTTTCCACCTGCCTTGCCCCACCCTCCAGCCCTGGGAGCCTTTATAAGGGAGCTGTTTCCAGAGGAAGGACTGTGAGGGGGAAGAGACTCAGAAGGTGGCTGGTTTCACTGATGCAGCTCTACCTCATTTCCCCCCTGCTTCTGAAGTCAAGTGCAATCATGTTGGACTTCTCTGACAATTGTCCATATGTTGATTGTGACCAGAACATGAATCTACCCACAGTCAATGTGAGAGTAATTTAAGACATTCATTACAACAACACTTTATCCTTTTAGATGCCTAATTGATTGCATTGTCCATCTCAAGATCCCCCGGGCATTCTGCTGAGGGGGTAATAATATATCCCCAATTCTATTACTTTGGGGTATGCATTATCATCCCACTTCCTGTGAAAAAGCCTGTTCCTTTGGAGATGTCAAGTTTCTTTGATTTTATCTTCTCTTTCACATACAGTTACACCATTCTCATATGCCCTTCCCTTTGCTTCATAGAATATTAGTACCGAAAATATAACTGTATCTCACCGGTTCTTTCCATTCAACATTGGCTACTATATCTATATCTATATCTACTATATCTATGCTCTCCTTTGGTTTTGAAGGACACTCTAGCTTGCCCATTTTGGCTCACAGACTTCTTGCGGAAGAGTATGACCATCTATATGTGGTGTTGCTCTCCAAATTTCCCCCTACTGCACTAAATGGTTATCATGTACCCTTACACTTTCATTGCCTAATTCTGCTCCACTCCCATATGGAACACTCCCATTTTCACCCTAACCACATAACCCCATTTTCAGCTCCTATCAACTTTTCCTCAGTGATTGGTTTCAAAGCTACTCTGCCAGCAATCTGTTTCCCCTCCAGTTTAAGTGGCGCCTGTCCTTATTGCAGAAACCCTATTTGTCTCATAACAGCCATAAATGTTTGAGGTAGGAGGTCAGGGCTGTACAAATCCAAGCCCTACATGGATTCCTGAGTCACACACCACCTCCAATATGACCTATATATTGGGGGCATGTCTGCAGAGGGGCAGTTTCCTGACTACACAACTACTTTCCTCATGAGCTGCAATTCTGAGTACTCAGAAAAAGGCCCAACAAGGCTAACACTTAAGACACACAATGCTAGACACTTTTGGTCATACAACACCATTAGATAAGATTTCTAGAGATCATTTTACATTCAAAAAAAAAAGTAAATCTTTTTAGAATATATACTATATGCAATTATAGAACTCTAGTATCCTACACAAAACTACCTATCAGAGTATCTTAATATACTTTACCTATAAAGTCACAGTAGGTAAGACAACCATTGAACAGCTTTTGCCCTTGATCAAGGAAACAGGCCTCTTTAATAAGCTACCTGGCTGGCAGCTCTACATTCTCAGTACAGGTACAGATGGGCAGTTTCTTAAAGAATATTCTCTAGGGTCTCACAGAGAGTCACCATGGAGTAGTAATTCAAAGGGTAGCATGTGAATCCTTGGCTGAAAAGGTATTTAGATGGAAGTCTTATCCTTTGTCTCACTGGAAGTAAGTGAAAACAGCTAGGATAGATCAAATGTAATTCACCATTGGAGACATGTGATAGATGGACCTTTGGTCTGATTCTGAAAGGAAGTTTTTATTCTTTGTGCTCCTTACCTAAGTGATCAGCATTTAACAACTGACATCTAGATGTGAATTTCTTTTGGACACTAGTGCCTTAGCAAGTTCCAGAATTTTAGTCACACATTTAAATTGTTTATCATAGAGATCACTTTCAAGAGAAACTGATTGTGTTATGCTTTTTTTCACCCTTTCAGTTTTACTTTTCAACTCTAGAATTCAAGTTTTCTTGTTATTGTTGTTGTAGGCTCAAAGGATATCTCAAAGCTTGTTTGGAGCTGGGATAATATAATAAAAAAGGGGGGGGGAGAAGCCTGAAAAGCCCAACTGATCTAGGCTTGACTGGGTACTCACTCTGTCACACAGCTCTTCAAATGTGAAGTCTGCAATGGTTCCACACGCTTTATTCACTCTCAGCTCTCTGCCTTGTACTTTTAAAATCCTTGGTCTAGTTACTATGGGAACATGAACAAAGACTCAATCTTGTCTGGATAATTACTACAAAACTCATCTCTTACAGATAGGAAATGCATAGCTTGATGAATAATAGCACATGATTCAACACATAAATTAGACAAAATGCTGATACAATGACTGCCACTTGAGTGTGGCATCAACCCATATACAGCAGTGGAACTTATTAATTGGTCAGTGGAGATTGGGCATTGTGTTCTAAATGTATTCTCTTTCAAGAGAAATTAACTTACGTACAATCATTTTGTTTTTGAGCCAGCTCATCAAACAACTTATCCATGACAGCCTCCACATCAGCTTCACTTGTGCTACAGTGAAAAGAATAATAGAATATGAAATTAATAACACTTGAAGCCAACATCAAACAGCTGCCTGAGCTTGCTTAGCTTTTTGCCCATAAAAAAGGAGAGAGAGTGAGAAAGACAGAACAGGATGTTATGTTGTAAATACAAACATTAGAGTTAGAATACACTTAAAAGCAGAGAACATTAACTCTCAGGTAGATGATTCTGCTTTATTTGCATACATAGGAAGACTTTTGTGTTTCAAGCTGTTTCCAGTAATGAGGCAATGCCAGGCCAGGCCATCAGATAGATACACACACACACACACACACACATGCTGGGAGGAGCGTAGAGAGAAGAAACCCCATGGTGCATCAGTAGCAGCAAAACTGGACACCTTCATTTGCCCCACCTGCAATGAAACATGTCTCTCCCATGTTGGTCTCTACAGCCACAGCAGGCACCATAACTGCCCAATGCTTTGACTTACTCTCAATGGCGCACTGTTCCATTGTCTCTTGAGACAGACAGATGCCAACAATGCATACACACACACAGAGTGAGAAAGATAAGCTTTTGTCTATATCTTGCACACAAAATGAGAGCAAAGAAGTAAAAGCTAGCAAGCATCTGAAGGGGAACCCATACAAACCTCTAAGAGGGTGCAGTGAAATTATATCTGAAGTAAATATTATTTTATCACAGGTTTAAATGGATACAAATAAAATGTAATGTGTTGATCTGGCATTTTCTAGAATAAAGTTTGCATTCCTATGCCCTCTTACTTAGGAATAAGTCCCACTAAATTCAGTGGGCTTTACTTAAAAGTAAACATGTATAGGATCATACTGTATATAATTAGTTTTGACATATCTAAAATCCTTCTCCAAATAATTTGAGATGGCCAAAGATTATGAAATTACAGGAAATTTTCAGCAATGATTGAAGCAGCCACTTACGCATAACCATCCAAAAAGTACAAAAAAGGAAGCAGATTTGCATAAAATTCGCATATAGTGGTAATTTATATGTTTATATACCATTTTAGAATTATAGGTTGATACTCTGTGTTGCATGAGAAGAAGTTTACTTGCGCAATGGGCCTTTCCTTTCCTTCCCCTGCAGCCCCTGACACCTTTCCCAAGTCTCTCAAAGGGATTCAGCTAGACATCACCCATTTACTATAACTGAAATAGAAATGCAATACATATTACTATAGTGGGAAATACTATGACCATGTGGCATATGTATTTGCTTGCTTTGCTGTCTAGGTGTTAACGATTGTTAGAGACTCCTGGTCTCTCTTCTTATGGTTCTTTATGGTGCTGTGGGTTAAAGCCTCAGCGCCTAGGGCTTGCCGATCGAAAGGTCGGCGGTTCGAATCCCTGCGGCGGGGTGCGCTCCCGCTGCTCGGTCCCAGCGCCTGCCAACCTAGCAGTTCGAAAGCACCTCCGGGTGCAAGTAGATAAATAGGGACCGCTTACCAGCGGGAAGGTAAACGGCGTTTCCGTGTGCGGCTCTGGCTCTGGCTCTGGCCAGAGCAGCGATGTCACGCTGGCCACGTGACCCGGAAGTGTCTCCGGACAGCGCTGGCCCCTGGCCTCTTAAGTGAGATGGGCGCACAACCCCAAAGTCTGTCAAGACTGGCCCGTACAGGCAGGGGTACCTTTACCTTTACCTTTATGTTTAAACTGGACTTAGTCTGGATACAGAATGCAAAAATGTTATAATAAACTTCTTTTGCGCAGTAAAATGTGCTAGTAGTTTTAAGGACTGGGACTATGGAACCAAACACAGAAAAATTGCCCTAAAGTGTGTGTGTGTGTGTGTGTGTGTGTGTGTGTGTGTGTATTCCCCACATTTCAATCCTTCAGACAGACCACAGCTGTTCCATTTCAACTTGTTGTAATCTTTGACTCAGCCCTTTGTGAATTCAGGCAAAAGTACAATGCCAGCAAATATGTATACAGTGGTACCTTGGGTTAAGAACTTAATTCGTTCTGGAGGTCCGTTCTTAACCTGAAACTGTTCTTAATCTGAGGTACCACTTTAGCTAATGCCGCTGTGCTGCTGCCACTTGATTTCTTTTCTCATCCTGAAGTAAAGTTCTTAACCCGAGGTACTATTTCTGGGCTAGTGGAGTCTGCAACCTGAAGCGTCTGTAACCCGAGGTACCACTGTACTAAGGATGGTGCCTCACCATTAGCAATCCATTAGTATCTCATCTTGCCCACTAGGAGAGAAGGCCCTGAAATATAAGTTAGACTTTGTGGGATTCTTCTGTCCTTGCTCCCATATATATACATTTAGCTCAAAATGTAGCAATGCCAGAAGCAGAAATCCATCCCCATAACATTACCTAGCACCTCTCCTTTATAGAGCTGGAGTGGTAACACTGTTTATGGGTGAAACAATCAAATTTTGCCCAAGCCCTTTGATTCTTATTCCAGATTTGCAGGAGGAAAAACCATGTTTCTATAGAAGTACCAATCAACATTCAATGCAGTCCAAGCTTAACACAATATCAACATGCATGAATTCTACCACAATATGAGAAAATAAATTGTTTCTCCCTTAAAAGATAAAATTTTAGTATTTCAAAATCATTTGTTTGTATTGCAAGCACTAATTGTGGCCTTGAACCCACTATGTGAAGTGAAATTTCTTTTTTCCTGCTCAGGATGGGAAGCAATGCTCAGTAACTTTTAATTAACAAGTCCCTAACTCCAATATTTTATTCCTTCCCCAGAAGCCTAAGAATAAGGTTAAAACCTAAAACTTTAGGTCATATCCAGTTATCTGGCAATCCTGAATATAAAACTCACCCCCAAAATTATATCCAAGGTGCTACCCCTGGATTATGAACTAAATGGCACACTCCCATTATAGTCCTAGACTGGGGCTAATCATTTTGCTAGCTGGAAAGCCCAGTCCTTATTTAAACTCCTCAAAATAATATTAAAAAAACAATGCCATAATAAAGCTACAAGTAGATTTGTACTTGTATTGGCTTGATTAAAACCACTTTCTCTTCTTAAATGCTGGAACAACTTTGCATCACATATACTTGTATTCTCAAATTGCTCTGAGGGTAAACTATCATTAGGGAAACAGAAATCAAAGCTATACAGATAAATTGTACTTATAGCTGTATTATGGTATTATTTTTTTATCATCTTCAAACAGAGAATAAATGCTGAAGGAAATCAACATCCTAGATACAAGCAGATCATCTGTCAAAATAAGACAAGTTTTTCAATCCACAAATGGTAACACCCAACAGTAAATGAGTCCTTGTCAGAGGATTTGTATAAATAATTAGTTTACTACAATAAAGGATGCTCTTTTATTTACCAGGGAATTGCACACTCTTTTACAAGAGGATATTCATTGCTTTATAACCATCTGTCACTTCAGTTCTGCAAACACCACACCTCCCCCCAAAATCTAATTAGTTTTGATTCAGTCACACATTTTAAACGATGTAACTGAAGATACTGAAAATGCCATCTGATGGCACTAGCACTGTGGCAAAACAGAAGATAGTTGGCATTTGTTTGGTTTTGTGGGGTGGGATGGGGGAGTGTTTTTACTTGCCCCTGTGGCAAGACATGTTGGCTAGTGAAGGAAAGAAAAATACCTTTAGCTTTAACAACTTACAGGTAATATAGCTTTCCTGCTGCTGGTAGCGCTTGTTTCCTATAGTCTATTCCGGAATCCAGCTGGATAGTGCTGCAGTATTTCTGAATACAGAAACAAAATAACAGAGTTGTTACTTTCCTTAAGCAGATGCTATGGAATTTTGCAAGGGTGTACAGCATATCTTAGCAGTGCATCGGCTCATATGTCCCTATGCATCAGCACAAGGCGAACTGAATGATGGGTCCGGCAAGTTATTCACTTGGATTATGCTCATTCCACCATCAAGACTGCTTCAAAGTTATACAAAGAAATCACTGAGAATTCTCCTCCCAGCCATTAAGAATGCCTTAATACAGCTGTTACAAACATACATTTTCAGCATCACTCAGTAAGCAATACAAGGTAGTAGAGGCAGGCAAAAACAACAACGTAAAGTGGACGTTTATCCAAATCAGACAAAAGGTGATCAAAGTTTCAAACAACCTCTATAGTTTTTGCTCATCAATATGAAATAGGTACTAGGAATGCCAGCAATCACAGCCCTAGTCTGAATGTACAAGAACAGCCCAACTCTCTGCATATGTACTTGAAGGTAAATAAAGTGAGCTTTACATAAGCAAGCCTCTCTTTGACTTCTTTCTTCACCTGTTCTTTATAAATTGCTGCTTCATATTATGGCATGCTGTAAGTTTTTTTAGGTTTCTAAAAGAAGTTTTATTGATACTGGGTGATTTCCTCAGTGCAGACTCAATGAAATCTATGGACCTAAGTAACTTGAGCTACCAAGTTCATTTTTTACAACCAGTCTACTTTGAATATGACTTAGTTGAATATAACAGATTGTGTTTTTGAATTGCAATGTGTAAGCTGCATTTGAACTCAGAAAAGCTACATATCAAACTTTTAGAAATACAATATAAAGAAATAACTACAATGAGTTCTGTGGACCTTTCTTCTAAGTAAGCAAGAATAAAATTGCAGCCCAAGCACACAGTGGTCGGCAAGAATGGATTTCTGTGGCAAATCTGGAAAAATGCCTTTAAAATTATTCTGCAGTTTGAGTAAATTTGCACAGTGTATGCAAATGCTTAATTTTACTGCAATTTGGAAGGGGCAGTTCTGAATATTTTTAAATGTATAAATTGCTATTATTAGTAATGTTATTATCCCTCTCCCACCTTCCTTAGGAGCTGTCTGCTCTGAGGGAAGCTGGATGTAAGGTCTGGGAGTTTGTGGCATCAGTTCCTGATGTTGCCTAAGGATATTTTGTATCATTTGTTTATTCTAATATTGTTTGAAACTATGCATTATCTTGGCACATAAAGGCAATACATACATACATGTTAATAATTATATAATAGTAGCAATGATTGCATGGTGGATATTAGATCTGAACACATGAGGAAGTAGGAAGGGAAAAGTTGTTTCAACACGAAGGCCTTCCCTTATAGTGAAAACTGATGTTCTTATAATTGTGCTCAAGCTTATGGAATCTGCATTTGAGATCCTAGTTCAGGGGTAGGCAACCTAAGGCCCATGGGCCGGATGCAGCCCAATTGCTTTCTCAATCTGGCCTGCGGACGGTCCGGAAATCAGCGTGTTTTTACATGAGTAGAATGTGTCGTTTTATTTAATATGCATCTCTGGGTTATTTGTGGGGCCTGCCTGGTGTTTTTACATGAGTAGAATGTGTCCTTTTATTTAAAATGCATCTCTGGGTTATTTGTGGGGCATAGAAATTCATTCATTCCCCCCCCCAAAAAAATATAGTCTGGCCCACCACATGGTCTGAGGGACAGTGGACCAGCCCATGACTGAAAAAGGTTGCTGACCCCTGTGCTGGTTCCATGGTCTGCAGCAAAATCATTGGTCATATTGTTGGGTCACCTGACTTCAACACAGGCAGGGTCTCTTATTATCAGGTGACCTGTTCACATCACAAACTATTCTCTAAGCTTCCATACACTGGAACCTCTTAATAACAGAAATACATGACTTTAAATATATACACAGAGAGGTGGTTATGTAAATAAAAATGGAGATCTCTCAATATTTGAAATACTTACACAAGGAAAATTGCTATTTGAAAAGGTCTTGGGTTACTGCACAGTGAGATTAATTGCTCACACAACACAACACAAAAGACATGTCAGAATGTTGTGCAATGCAAAATAAAACATTCTTAGGATAAAGACAGACAGAATATTTGGTAGTAAAGTTCACATGCTTCTGGATTGTTCACATGCTTCTGGATCTGAAATACTTCATCACAAATTTGCCTACTCTTTTTTTTTTTAGTGTTAAAAATAATAAGCCCAATAGAAACAATACATGTATTAATTTGGTCTCTCTTTGAGCAACTGACTTCTCCATCATGGGATTGATTAAAGCTTACAGGCATGATTGCATTCCACACTCACTAATCACCATCAGGGAATCCTAATCAGCAGCTAAAGAACTTTTAGCTGGAGTCTTCATATTTTAGCCCTTAATTTTAAAGCTACACTCCTAACAGTTGGTTTACATTTAAAGTCTTTCGATAATCCTATTTCATCTGCAGTGTTAAAAGTCTCCTGTCCTTTTCCCAATGGTAGTAGAAGCTAGTCATAGCAGAGCTGCATGTCACATCAAAGGAGCATTTCAATACCATTGGCATAAAGACTGTGACTTCTTACACTATTCAATTTTAATGCTTAGAATTATTCAGCTGCTCGCATTATTATGTATTGGTTTATGTATTTATGTAGAGCAAAGGACAAACACAATTACATTCTGAAAATATAATTAAGAAGGTTAAAAAAAACCCTTATCACTCACACACGTTACTGTAAGGGAAAAAACTTTAGACTCAGAAAGCTTTTTTACCTGGCCTCTGTAAGGTAGAAATGGAGACAAACCGTGATATTAGGAATTTCTGTTAGAATGGAATAATAACCCTAACACTACTGAAAATTATACAGCCATTGGAGACAACTATGCTTTCCTCCATATAATCACTACAAGTTAGATGTAACATCCATACTGAAAACACAGCATAGGAACATAGCAATCTGCCTTATACCAAGCCAGACCATTGGTTCCTCTAGCTCAGTTTGGTATAAAGTGACTAGCAGTGTCTCTCGATGATTTCAGGCAGGTTTCTCTTCCAGCCCCAAATGGAGATGCTGTATATGAAAGCTGGAACCTACCGGTACATGCAAAACAGATTTTCTACCACCGAGCTATGACCCATCCCAAAAAAGATTTGCATGCCCCCCAGCCTAATACCCAGTTTTCCTTAAAAAAAATAAGTTTCATTATTAAATTAAGGTGTTTTTTTTTAATTTGGACATCTGTTCTTAAAAATAAATAAATACATAATTAAGTCCTTACAAGAGATTAAAAAGAAATATATTTCTCAAACAGGAGGAATACCTCCTCATTAAAGCCTGCTACAACGCTTATGTGCCAGCACTTCTTCCAAAGATTTGGTTGTATTACCAATTCACTAATTTAGTCAATTGGCTAGGATTTCTGCCAATGTCCCAAATCTGATTTCAGGTTTTGGTTAAGGTGATTCCCTACTTAACATTTCCCTGTTAACACTAACTGTTGTGGATGCTTGTTCTAGCACATCTGTTATAGCTCTAGTTAGGGTCGAAGTGAGGGACTTCCTCCAGAAAGAAGAGTGAGAAAGGGAGAGAACAATATCCTGTATCTAGTTTCTGATCTCTTAGGCATGTTGAAAATCTCCCCAGTATTGTGTCTATACCAGTATTGGTCTATACCGATCTTGCAAGTACAAGAACCTACTGCTATGATTTTGCTGCTGGGTTTTGTAATGAATTGCAAATGAATTGTCTGAAATGTTGATTTGACATTTTATTATGTTTTTATATGTGCTGGAAACTGCCCATAGTGGTTGGGGAAACCCAGCCAAGATGGGCAGGCTATAATAATAATAATAATAATAATAATAATAATAATAATAATAATAGGGAAACCTCAGGCCCAGGGACTGAACCCAGCTCTTAAAATCTCTCTCTAAGTCATGTCCTCTTACTAGCCCTGCTCTAGGGACTCTGCTTTTGCCTGCTCAAATGTGTCCTTGAACTATGATGGTGCCTTCTGCTTGCCTGAAAAGAGACCAGGAGAAGGGGCATGCACTTACATGTGTATGAAGAAACCACTAACCTTTTCATGGCTTGAATTTAGCCCACTATACAAGATAAGAATCACATCCTTTGCCCCACCCACTTTTCGCCTCTGGCCCACCAATCATGAAGCCCTCAGAAGGTTATTTTAACTACTGAGAAGGGTTATTACTCATACCCAAGCTACCCTACTTCTAACCCTGCTGCCCTTATTATGGTTTCCGAGTTCTGTGCACCTACCTAATCTACTCACTTCATGCACATACCAGAAATCATTCCCCCACACCCCACTTCCCATTAAGTTCTACTTCTTCTAGTTCTGCATTCCCAAAACTGATTCCCCTCCTGATGTTTTCGACTACAACTTCCACCAGCCTCAGCCAGCAAGGCCATACCAGCTGGGGTTTACCAAAGTTGCCGCTGATAAAACATCGGCTGGGGGGAGCCGTAGCTTGCAGAAGGCTGTTCAACTGAGGGTTCAGACCAGGGGTTCTTAACCTGTGGCCCGTAGACCCCATAGGCTTCAAGAGGTCTGTGGACTGAGCATACACAAAAAAGATTTTTCTACTGTGATAGAATAAATTGTGTGCAAAATTGTGTGTGTGTTTGTGTTTATGTGTATTTTTCTGGGGAGAGGACTTTCATCAGATTCTCAAAGGGGTCTGTGACCAAAAACAACAACAAAAAACACCCTTAAGAAACACATTTTGCCTGAAATCACTTGCTTCACTCCTCTCTGTACAGTGGTACATCTAGATGCGAACGGGATCCATTCCGGAGCCTCGTTCGCATCTAGAAGCAAACATAACTAGTGACGGCACATCTGTGCACACACGCATCGCTTTTCGCCGCTTCTGCACATGACATCATTTTGAGCGTCTGCACATGTGCAAGCGGCGAAACCCGGAAGTAACGCGCTCCGTTGCTTCCAGGTTGCTGCGGAGCGCAACTCGAACACGCTCATCCCAAAGCATATTCAACCCGAGGTATGACTGTATACTTATTTCATTGGCCTAAATCTCTCCCCCAGGCATTGTATTTCTTCTGTCTGGATATTAGTTTGTCTTCAAATCATGACATGTAACACTGCCCACACTTCAGTTCCAAACATGGTACAAAGGGTACTAAAAAGCCTTCTATCTGAAGGTATATTGTAGGTTAAATGCACCTTGTAATCTAATAAAGAAACTGAAGATTCTGATTTATAAGATAACCCAAGTCATAGGAAGGAGACTGGGCTTTTAATTACCTCTACTTTGGGTTATGCTCTACATACAATAAACTATAGAAGAGTTAGTAGTACATTGTTTCATCTTTATTTGTTTGACCTTCTGAAGACAGTGATGGATATGATCAGGATATGATCTTAAAACAAAGATCCTGCCTTATCGTGTGAACATAAATTTCTGTAACAAAACGGAAAAGAGAGGAATCATCTACTGTTTGTGGAATAAAAAAACTTGGTCAAACTATTGTTCAGTATGCACTCAGTCTTTGTCTTCATGTTCAGATGTTGTTCAAACAGCAGACTTAAAAGAAAATAATGTCAATGAATCCTCCCAAGCACTATACATGACCTCTGGGGTAATTAGCAATCATTGAAAAGCAACAAGACTAAAATGTTCTATTCTTTATTACTGTCAGCTCTTATCTTGATCAGCATTTTAATAAAGATGGTTCGTTCCTAAGACAGTTCCATGAATCAGTCATAATTACATCCTGACACGCAGTGAATAGTAAAGCAATACTAAATATCACTTCATCAACCTTTCTAACCTTTATGCAAGTATTAACAGTAAATAATTTTTACACAATCCAACAACAGAAAATCTGCATATATCTTAGCTTTGTAGAGAGTCTACCCTAAGTGAATTTCCTGTGACCTACACCAGCAAAACACAATCGGGCATAATTATTCAAGCTCCGGAGATATTCAGGTGTTGCTTTTTTTTTCAGAGTGTACAACTTCAAGCACAAAAGGCTACTTGTTCTACATAATAAACCCTCAAAGGGTTAAATGAAATGCCAGCTTCCTTTTCTCAAGCATATCCCAGTAGCTACAGAACTCTAAATTGAGAATAGAGTGCATGTACATAAATATTACATTTTTAAATAAATACAAAATGCTAAATCTAAAAAGATAAAAAGCATTTTAACACCCAAAATGATTAGATCAGGCCCTCAAGTTGGAAAAGAATACTGTGCATAAAATGTGTGCATAAGGCTATAGCTACTACTGCTGCTACGTTGCATAATTGGAGTCTGTATGTATTAAATCAGATTTGTTGTACTTAATATTTTTAAAGGCTGACAATTATTCTCTATTAATATTGATTTATTTCCTATGCTTGTTAAAACACTGTGGATATGAAGTAACTGTTCATTCTCCATAGCTGTATCATTGTCCAGAACCTCAGCTGGAATAATAAGTTTAGTTTCTCTGTTTCAGCACACAAAATTGATAATTTGGTTCCTTAATTCAAATTAGATGCTTTACAGTTCTTTCTGCATACCACATAGCTGTAGCTATGCAACCGATTGAGATCGTTTGACTATAGTTGCAATAACGATAAAGTTCTTTAAAGTTCAGCTTAGTGGGTGCATACAGTGGCGTAGCGTGGGTTATCAGCACCCAGGGCAAGGCAAGTAATTTGCGCCCCCTAACCCATGGATTCGCGCCCCCTAACCCGTGGATTTCCCTAACCCCCAGATGTTGCGCCCGGTGCGGACGGCCCCCCCTGCACCCCCCACGCTACGCCACTGGGTGCATAATCAAGAGAAAGTCCTAAACAAAGGGAACAATATTAAGTTTTAGTGGGGAATAAGGTAAGAGCATAACACAGCTTCCTTTTTCAAGGTCTCTCAAGAGAATCATTCCCTACCCACTGCGCCAAACAGAAGCGATATGTAAACCAACATCTTGGTCTTTGACAAGGTGCTTTGCATTATATCCAAAAGTATAAACAACTCTTACAAAGAATGCACACCCACAACTAAGGATAGCTCTTATTCTAGTAAGTAAGAGGTATACAGTATGCCTTTCTGCAAAGCAGAACAGGACTGGCTATGTTTCATGCTAGACTAAATGAGCAGTTGTTCAACAACAGGTCAAATATATAAAGATGACTAAGTTACTTTAACTCAGTTCCATCCAATATGAAGTTTGCTCACAATGCTTTCTTACTTCAAAATCTGATTTGTACTTCCTTCCTTGGCATGAATCTTTGCTCCTGCCAGAGCTCCAAACAAGGAAGAAGAAGAAAAGGGAAAGTGTTGATTTCAGAAACTAGATTTCCAGAATAAAAATAAATGTTTAAGATCTAAGCAGACTAAGGATGGCTTACGCCTATCTCTGATGAGGTCTGCTACCTCATTACCAACAACTGAAAACTTCTGCTGCATTTTGTTTCAAGAGAATCCAAAAGTCCTTGCTGTAAAGCAGACTGGGGGGTGCAGAGTCCATTCAGTCTTTCTGTATCACAACCATTATGTAAGAAGTATAAAACACTGCCTTTATGCTGCCAAGCCACAATGAATCCTCTTACATCAAAGCAGTTTCACCACTTGGGTTTTTTTCTTCCAAATTTATTCAAGCCAAGGGCAGGGAGACAACAATTCATACACGCTAATTACACCTAATTATCTATTCCTCTCCCCACCCCAACTTTCGGCCAGTGTTATTTGCTATTTGGGTTTCTCACAACCTCCTCTTGCCCTGTCCATCCAGCTCAACAGTAAGTCTTTGAAGAAAACAGTTGTGGCTTTTTAGAATATTCACAATGTAAGGTTCAACCCAAATTAAACTATTCCCATTATTAGTTTTGACACGTTTAATGTGTTAAATATGAAGGCCTTTTGCTTAATTTGGCAAATTCCTCATATCACTGCAAGGAGAGAATTGCCAGTAACACCCTCTCTTACGGGAGCTTCTCCTCACACTTTCTTTTCATGGTCTAAATGAAATGTTTATTGGATTAAAGTTCTTCTCTGCAGACCTCCATGGTAGCCTGTGACAAAGCACTTACAAACCTTATTAACTGGCTCGGACCTTTGGGGCGAGGGGGGTGGAGGAAGATAAGGAAGACCTTATTTTGCATTACATCACAAGCTAAGGAAACATTAAACAAATCAATTGCGTTACAAGCAATGCAATATTGCATATCTAACTCAGAATTTGAGCCAGCTGTTGGAACCAAAGCGTTCATTTGCTTCAACAGAGAACAACTATTATTAAGATCAAAATGGAATAGAATGCAAGAGTTTGCTATCATTATTTTACCTTCAGATGACAAATATATATAATATATATTTAATTGAAGGATTGTCAAGTAGTCATGTTACTGTACTTAAAATGCAATATATTTAACAAAATATATTTTAAAACCTTACCTGATTTTTAGACATTTATTAATTTGGATTGTGAGATACAAAACTTATAAATATATTCAGTGTGGTATGGATTTGCATACCTACCAAAAGACAGGTTTCAGATGATCAAACAGAATTTTTGAGTATTTAGAGTTCTAATTTTGTGCATTAAAGTGTAGCTACTTTTGAACTCAAACTCTGATATGCAATCACATTAAAAAAGCCAAAAAAATACAATGTGAACTTTTGAGCCAAAGTCTGTTCTAGTCTTATATCTACTTATTATATGCTTGCACGTGTGTACCCCCTCATTTTCTCTCACTCTCACTCTTGTTTTCTAATGCTAAACACAATGATTCACAACTGAACTGTATTGTAAATTCCAAAAGTAATCCATTTAATTAACACAGGAAAAAAAGAGAAAAGCAGAGCCTACAACTTCCACAGGTTGGGAAAGAAAGAGTCTTCTATTTAAGACTTGCTTGGGTACTTACTAAGAAGGGAAACAAAAGGCCTAACGTCTTCAGTAATGAAAAAGTCAATTGATAAGTGAAGACATCACAATATCAAAGACTTAATCCCAGCAATTCTGACTCAGGTGACAGCTCAGCAGAGGTCAGGGTGCTGACACTGGCCACAAAAGCAAGTTTTAACCATTCAGCATACTGAAAGCTACTGGACTATCACAGCATTAGAATGGAACTAACTGACAAATCAATTTAATCACCAAGATGACTTTTTTATTTTAAAAAGAAATTGTCAATTCACAGGTCTGTGTGCTTCTAACACAGGTGGCTTGACAAAGGCAGAACACATAATCAAAGACATTTTATATCTCCTAACCAATGCCAGAATCCCACCCTCTGTCAAAAGATCGCTCTGAATCTGCTGGTAGTAGTTTTCTGACCTAATAGTAGTATAAAGTTGAATCTTCTTCCAAACATTAATAGTGGCTTTTTGACAAAAAATAAATATTATTATTTAGTGGGGTGAAAGCCGATGGAAGAATAGGAAATAATCAAACAGTCCAATTTTATACATGTTTACTCAGAAGCAAGTACCACTGAGTTCAAATAAAAGGACTTATTCCCAAGGCAATGTACATACAGTTTTATCACTGCATAAATGCTAATGGCTGTTCTATAAGAGAATCAATACTAAACACAGTCGTTTGCACAAAATCAGGTTTATTGTGTTGATTTCTAAGGATCAGGAGCTGGCTACTTGGAATCCCACTCATAGAAGGAGGAAACCTAAGTAAAATAACCCAGACTCAACTCAGGCTTAAATGGTCGTGGATTGCACCTTTAGTATCTAAGCAGGCTTTGTGGATTTATCACTTCCACAGTGAATGTCTTTGCTTCCACCTATAGAAGGCTCTCCACACTATTTTTAAAAAATTCACTTCTTTCATGTCATACTGATATTACATTGGCATTTTGGGGCCACGTAGAAGACTTTTAAAAGATGGTTTAAAGGGAGAGATGCAGGCTGCAGCCTTATTTTCACTTACCTGAGAGTAAGTCCTATTAATATCAGTGGGACTTGCTTCTGAAATATGTGTATTTAGACGTTTATAGACTAATAAAATGAAAAAGAACCTTTCCCTATACAATTAAAATGTTGATCAAAGTAATGAAATTCTAGGTTATCATAGAAGGATTTAAGCAATCAGAAAATGGCTGCAAGTGCAGTTGCAGTGCAATCTCCAGGAGTCCAAATTGAGTTTGTATTGGACTCCCATAGAAAAATTAGAAAGTAGTTCATAAAAGTTGGTAACCCACAGCCAAACCATGCATCAATGAGCCCTTCTTCATGTAAGATTAAGATAGAAATCCAAATGCTAATACAATTTCCCTTTCTCTTTGAACCTAAAAGCAGGGAAACCTGAATTTGTGAAACCCATGACACAATAGCAATTTCATTTTTTTTAAATATTGATTTTGGTATCTGGCATGGGTGATTACTATAATGCATTGATCTGAAATGTTTTTACTGCTATTATAGAATCATAGAATCATAGAGTTGGAAGAAACCACAAGGGCCATCGAGTCCAACCCCCTGCCAAGCAGGAAACTATGACTGTGATTATAATGTTTATATTTTATATGCTTTTAAATTATTTTAAAGGTTGTAAGCCACCATTGGATATATTGTATTCTGAAAGGTAGTGAAGAATTTTAAAAAGATAACAAATAAATAATCATAGGAAAAATGAACCTTGTAGTCATTTGTATTTTTGAAAAGAGTAGAATAGTAACAGGTAATAATGGATAGTGCTCTCCTAGACCTGGCTTGGGATTTTTTCTACATGTGAAAAAAAGCTGAGAAGTAAAAATTTCATTCTGTTCTGATAATGTTTCCTTTTATGTTGTTGCTCTGAACTCTGTCATTCAGTTTGGAGAAAAAGTAGAGCCTCAAGATTCAAAAATATTACAAATGAAATCTTCTGCCTCCCCTAATTGAGTTAATCCCAGAAGGTTAAAGAAAATTACTCCCAGAAATATGAACAAAACAGTTTTGCAATAAAGATGCTTATCAGTAAGCTAGCAAGATCCCTTATCGAGCACATCTTCATTTACCTTAAGAACAGCAATGAATGGCACGAAGTTCACTCTTTGGAGCCCATTTTTATAGAGATCTGAAAGAGAACACATGGATATTATCCTCGCCACATACGTCTGACAGGATTGTCTTTTGGTCTTACTTACAAATACAAGTTCTACATTAGAGAGAAGGAACCTTTGGTCTTCCTAGCATTGTGGACTAAATTCCCATCAGCTATGTTGGCTGTGCCAATGGGAATTAGAGTTGAACAGTATGGTTGAGTTCAACACAGCTAGGATTGTCATACGCCTGGATTTTCCCAGGCATATCCAGAATATTGAAGTTGGCAGCAGTGTCCAGGCAGAAACTGGGCAGCGTCCAGGGAAATCCAGCATTTTTTTATCCCCCAAAAGCTCAACAACTTTGGCCAAAAAACATTTCCCCACTTTTTGAAATATGGGAACCCTAACACAGGCTCTCTACTTCTGTTCTACCAAATCAAGAAATACGGAAGGAAAAAAGAAAATAATTTAAATTTAAATCTTTGGCTGCAATTTTTTTTTTAATTAAACTGTATTTAAAAGTAATTAATATATTCTTCTTACTTAATTAAATTAACCACATAGTTGAAATGTATCTCATTGCTTTGGAGAGGTTAACTTTATAAATCATAAACAGTAAAGCTACACAATACAGTGATTAACATTTCAGTATCTGCTTTTTAAAATATACTTAAACTTTAATGTATAAGAGACAAAAAATAATTTAAAAATAAATTTGACTGCATTACACTCTAAATAAGAAAAATTGGAGGAAATAGAACATCCCCAGAAAATCTGATTTGAATCTATGATAAAACATGTGAAAACATGTATGCATGCATGCATGCATGCATGCATGCTTTTTATGCAATTTATCATACCCTTCCCCCCCACCCCGAAAAAGGCAAAACACACGAAAGGGCTATCAGTAGCCTGTGCACATGCTCATAACTCTGACATTTACTGCTCAGTGGAACAAGGGAATGGAAGGAGTGTGATTACAGGCACAGAATTTTTCTCAATCTGATCACATCCTGTCACTGGTGTGGATGGAAAAAACCAACAGCTATAATCAGCAACACATGATTGCTGGTGTAGACAGCCCACTACAGTTTTGCTCCAAAAAACTTCAGAACACAGCATCTATAATGATACATCTGGAAGGGCCCACTCTTGCAACAATCATAAATAAATGTATTATATTGCAGTTTTAAACATATCTTTAATATGTATATAGTTTTAAATATCAGTGTTTAATTGTTTTTAATGGATGTTATTTTCTATGTTTTAGCTGTTCTTGTTTTTATCTGCAAGCTGCCTTAAGTCCCATCAGGGGAAAAGACAGGGTAATAATAATAATAATAATAATAATAATAATAATAATAATAATAATAAAACGTGCTTGACAGTAAGTTCCATTTAAAACAATGGAGTTCACTGTCCCAAGCAAATGCATTTATTGCCATGATGTAATAGATGTATGCTCATTTGTTGTATTTTATAGTATCTGTGATTCAGGAAGATTGGACACAAATAAATAACTGAAACTGACCCAGAATATCTCAGCATATGATTCTAACTCATTTGGCAAAATGCAGATACCATGGATCACATCAAAACTGAGGAGTAGGGGAGGAGAAAGAATGGTTTTGTCTGCAAGTAATCTGCTGATAACAGCACTCCAACAAAACTGCTCTGCAGCAGAGAAAGCTGAGCTTTCAGGATAATACAAACTTATTTCGCCCACATCCCATTGAAATAATATAATGTGTAGCACACTTTGGGCCTCCTGAAGGAATCATCAGCTTTACGCTTAATCAAACTATTGCCAGCTGCAGGAACTGGAAGCACTGTATCAATGCATGCCCGACCCACACTGTGGATTCTCAAAGTGATAATCCACTAGCCAGCAAAGCTGATAGAATCCAATGCAAGGCGTGCAGTCAGCAGAGTTGGTCTTCTGCAGCAAGTGTGAAGGTATCTCAGAGGAGAGGTTTGTAAAAATGTATTTGCCCAAGACAGCACACACATTCCCTTCGGATGTGCTATAATGCTTATTTGGAGCAACAAAACTGCTGTCTGGAGGTAAGCATAAGAAAATTAAATCCTGAATAAACTTCAGGATTACCTTTACTCTGGCCAAGGATATGGGTTAGCCTGAAGACTATCTTTAGTAAGGGTTTCCGTTTCAAGCATATACAGTCATACTTCAGACTATTTATAAAGGACTGTGAACTCAATGCTTGTTTTTGTATAATGGTTAAGCACTGTCATAGTCTCAACAAAGCCAACTGGACCATGATAGTTTCCATGTCATGCAATATCAGCAAATGATATTGCATGACATGGAAACTATCATGGTCCAGTTGGCTTTGTTGGGACTATGACAGTGCTTAACCAGGATCGGGACAATTCCAATAAAGCTGAGCATGATTTTATCAGATTAAATTCCATTAAAATCCCTACTCCTCTGGAAGCTTAGCTTCAGTTCCTGAAAACCAGCCAAAACAATTGAGCCTTATGATGTTTCCAGAAGACCTGCACACTCATTAATTGAATTTCTGAGAGGCAGAGCATGCCATGATTGTTAATCCTAGCACGAAGACAGGGTTGCTTATTTTTATTTTTAGGAAGACCTCAAAATTGTTGAGCTTTTTAGATTGAGTTGCCTAAGATACAGGACAAAGCGCCACATTTCAGAAATCCCTCTTGGACATATGGCAGCCCTAACACTGATGTTGTGCTGGGTATAAGACAAGGTTCTGAAACTGAAATTCATTAAGGTGGTTGCTTATTACAATATGTAATAAGTAAAATAAACAGTAAAAATCAATTAAAAAGCATACAACATCTGGCTCAGTGCATTACAACTGTAAGAACAGGTAGAAAGATCCTCAGCAATTTTCAAGTAGTCTGTAGGACTGGATGTGGAAAGTCCTTGAACCACAGGTCTAAGCTTTTTAAAGTTTCATAGGCAGAGACTGGTACCTGAAATTACAACATTGTTTTTCTCATTTCTATGAACTTCTCAATTTTGTCAGTCACATACTACATGAAGACTATGCTAGAGGTATTGGTTTAAATCCAGGCATAGGCAACCTCAGCCCTCCAGATGTTTTGGGACTACAACTCCCATCATCCCTTGCTAACAGAACCGATGGTCAGGCATGATGTGAGTTGTAGTCCTAAAACATCTGGAGGGCCGAGTTTGCCTATGCCTGGTTTAAATATGCCTAAATAGCAACAGGACTCTGCAGATGCTATGGCATTTTTAAATGAGCTTCAGCATTATAATTAAGGCAGGAGTAAGAAACCTCAGGCCCAGGGGCCAAATGAAACCCTCCAGTGTCTCCATCTGGTCCCCAGGATTCTGCCCAAGGTTGAACCCCTCATTGGTCCTTCTATGTCCTTTCCTCTAGTAATCTTAACCAGCTTGAAAGTGTCTTTGAATTATGATGACAGTTATTGCTTGCCTTGATGAAGGATGGCAAGTGGTGTTTCTAGCCACACCCACCACTGATACATGGCCGCTATACGGAATTGTGGCCATTGAATTGAACAAAGTTTCCCATCATTGCATTACAGTATTAATGATGGGGTTCTGGACAAATATCTGTGAGATCACCATTGTATGGTTCTGCTTATTAGGAGACAAGAACTCCTACCATCCCAGGGGTTCAGTCTTTCCTGTTCACTCAAGAGTGTTGCTGGCAGTGTCCACAAATGATTTTTCACCAATGCCATTTGGTAAGGCTGGCTCCTTTTTTCAGGCTGCCGAAATCATGCCTTTGTAGAATCAGAGCTAGACTTACTATAATGCACCTTATGTATTGTTGCATCTGCTGATATACAGAAATTTTAGCTGGCACAGAAATTAATATTATGCCTCTAGCCAGAGGCAGTCTGTGGAAGCTCATCATGCCAATGAGCCTCCTAGCCTGACTTCCTACTACTTATGAGCATAATTTGGTGTGCAGGTGTTTAGAACTCTTAGCAGTACAGGTTCAATCAAGAGAACATATCCTCTTTCAGAACCCCTTCACAATTTCTATACCCAATAAAGATGTTCTTTGAATATAGAATCTGCTCATCAAGGGTACACAAAGCGCTGTTTTCAGTGGCTGCCCCAAAATCCTTTCTTCTGAAGATATAAAACACCTAACGTCTGAACTTCATTCATAGAAATGTGGCCAATCACTTCCCCCTTTTGTACTCATTTTTGAAAACTATGCATAAACCAGTAATACAGCAGGCAAGGTTACCATGTGATATGTCTTCTGGGTTTTAAAAATTATGTATTTAAAAAAACTGGATTAGCTTATGATTATTTCCAAGATTTTGAGATGGAGCAAACTAGAAAGTGTAATAAACTATTCAACTTGAAACAGGCAAAACATAACTAATGGAGGCTATCAGACCTTTCCAATAACCTTGGAGGAAGCTGGCTCCCAGAGGAAATCATAAAGCTGTCAGTCAAACACAAAAACTCATCTCTAGGTGGTTTATTCCCAATAATTAGCTGATGGACAGGATACTGTTTGAAGATAGGAAGTCATGAATTGGGCCCACCTTGCTAGATCTCCATGCTTCTTATCACTATCTGGGTAGACACCGGCCAGAGACCCAACTTCTGTTTATTAGGGAGAGTCATTTTATTTCTATTCCCAGTTCCTACTCTGTTCACTTGTATTGCAGTGTTGAGTATCTGGTAATAGGCCATGGAGAGCACTTCCTCACCAGTCATTTATTGATGTGAGAAGCCAGCTGAACCTGCTGTTTCATTTAAGAATTGAATGAAGTCTGTGAAAGTCTACTAAGGATCTTACCATATTATCCACACGGAACCAGCAATGGTAGTATTAGTAAATACATATATGTTTTTCAGAAATTCTTGAGAAACAAACATAACTACACTAGATTGCAGAAAATAACAGTACTGAGTAAATATGCAGTTTTTATCTGCAATATCATATTTGCAGTACTTACCATAAACCACTCCTCTCACACACAAATGGCTGACTACAGATTATGTCTCTGTAATAGTACAGCTAGTAGATTTTTTTTGTTCCCTACTAGTTTTTAAGAAACAATCAAAATATAAAGTGATTAAAGAAAAGTTTTTGTTCCTTTTAGATGTTTACTTAGCAACAAAGATATGTGAAGTTTCATTTTCAGTTTTAAGTTTATTAAACATGTTTCCACATTAATTTGCAATTTCATTCAACATTTGTTGAGAAACTTTAAAGATTTCCATGTTCTTTCTTGTAGCAGCCAGTCATTTTCTTAGTTTCTTATTCCAATTATTTATTACATTTCTTGCTACAGGTACACCTGATTGTTTTAGAGTAGGTCTCATTAATCTTGGGCCTTATGCCAGAGAATATATCACTATCATTTGTCTATTTTATCATGCAATTATTATTACATTGTACAGTGGTGCCCCGCAAGATGAACGCCTCGCAAGACGGAAAACCCGCTAGATGAAAGGGTTTTCTGTTTTGGAGGCGCTTCGCCAAACGAATTTCCCTATGGGCTTGCTTCGCAAGACGAAAATGTCTTGCGAGTTCCTGCGGGGTTTTTTCCCTTCCCCCCCCCCCTTTTCCTAAGCCCTAAGCCACTTATCAGCTGATCCGCTGATAAGCCGCTTATCAGCTGATCCGCTAAAAGCCGCTAAACCTCTAATAGCGCTAATCCGCTAAGCTGTCAATGGGCTTGCTTCGCAAGACGAAAAAACTGCTATACGAAGAGCCTCACGGAACGGATTAATTTCGTCTTGCGAGGCACCACTGTATGCTTATCCTTGTCTTTCTTCACAGAGCTCAGGACAATGTACATTGTTCTCCCCCACTCACCACCCTGTAAGGTAGGTTAGGCAGAGAAAAAAATGACTGGTCCATGGCCATTTTGAGCTTCATGACTTAAGTGGAGATTTGAACCCATTCTCCTTGGATCTAGTCTGACACTCTGAATACTACATTATATTTACGTGAGCATCCATTTTTCTCAGCTCATTCTCCCTGATGATCAGCAATATTACCAATCCTATAAATAAGTACCCAGGGGGCAGTCATAAATGCATAATGCTGATCGCCCTTTCCCCTCACCTTTTTCTTCCTTCCACTTTCCATCTTCTAGCATGAAAGGACCATTGGATTTTCAGTGCTACAACAATTGTTCCATGAACTGAAGACACTTCCATTCACATAAGAAGAGTTTTGTTCACAGAAGTTCATGACTGCAACTCTCCTGCTCAGAGTTCCTCCTATACACCATGCAGTTTCCTTAGCATGACTATATTCCTCACTTCCATATATTTGAACAGAAGCCAAGGAAGTGTGCCATTTAGGGCACAGCGTAGAACCTTAAAAAATTACAATAGAAACAACACAAGAGATTGATCTTAATTAGAAAATGAATACATGTAATGCTACCTTATCAAGGCATCTATTCCTTTCCAGTGAAAACGTCAATAGCAACATATTGTTTGGTTTTACCTTCTGGTGGCCTGTTGGATGTTGCTACAACAACAACACCATTTTGAAACAGGTTTTCAAAGAGCTGCTTGAGAATCATGGCATCGGCAATGTCTGTGACCTGCGGAAGACAACACCGCCATCATGAGAGGCTGATTTTGACTTGCTCCATTAACTGATCTGCAACTGGTTTTTTGTAGTCACAAAAGAGGCTTGTTGGTTAAATGGCAGAAGATTCTAATTACCACTTGCAGCAGAAAAGGAGGGAATAATTAATAAGCAGTGAATGTGCAACAATATGTTGGTTCTTTATTACAGAGCCCCATCATTTTTTAACAAACTGCTGGAACAATTCTGTGTTAACTTCCATTCTAAAACTACAGGTGGGAAACACAGAAAAATAGATCCAAACATTTAAGAGGCCTTATTAATTTGGACCAACACACACACACACACAACCCTCAGAAGATCAAGGAAGAAAATACACACCAGCTGCTTTACAATTCTATTACCTTTCCAGCAAAGGATCACAAAGGTGACTTTAAATGGTCATGGAACTTTTGGAAAAAAGGACAAGTAGCCAAGTATACATAATCAGCTGCTGTTGAAAATAGAATGATATGACATAGATACTATTGTGCAATTGTTGCACAAAACAATTCAACAGATGGCCCATCACAAAAAATAAGCAATTTCATTGTTCTTTTTAAGTGCCTTCTATTACTGTCCATGAATAATCAAAAAGGCACTGCAGTCAGTTCCAGCACAGTCAGCCTCTTCTAACCTTCACAGACACAAATCACTCTCTCCCTTCATAGACACACACATACACACTCACTAACTCGTTGTCTCAATAAAAACGAGGGCAGCAATTAATAATGAAAAGAAACTTTTGTCTGAACGTTTTCACTTTCTTGCTTATTGTTCATCAAATTATTACAGTTGGGCTCAAAATACTAACTTTATTATACGCTGAATTTAAATTAAACACAAACTTACCATGGAGAAAGAGAACAAATGCAGAAGCAGGTATGAGAAAGGCCAGCTGAAAATGGTTTAAGGCAGAGCTGAGTTTTTGAACAAAGTAGCTGTAATACATTTGAAATCAGAGCAAACAGCTCAGCTGCCTTTGCCCATAGTACCCTTCTATGCTTCTTTAAAAGGCACTTGTGACACATTAAGAGCTAGTTTTGGAAGAGGCTCTGTCTGAACCAATTGACTCACGGCTGCAGGACTGGGCGGTGGGGGGGGGGCCCTGCAATACTGTGAATGGGGTGGCTGCACATGCAAACACAATCAATCCTGACATATAACCATGAGAGAAATTAGGATCTTTGGGGCCAGGAATAAAGAAAGAAAAAGAGAACTAAACAGGTTTTTAAACAACAACAACAAAACCTAGCTTCATGAGACCATTGAAATATGCAGAAGGCAACAGAAAGGAAAAGAGGAAGAAATACACACCTTTCTTCTAGTTTGGAAATTGAAGTGGAAGGCGTCATGCAATAGGACAATCTAGGTTTACAACAGGGAGACTTTGACAAGGCATAACACTCTGGCACATTAAGCTGCAAAATATTTATGACCAGAGGAAATGCAAAGAGGCCTTCTCAGTTGGTGTTTTGATGTTTCAGAATTTGAATCTATTTGCCTACCAAAATACATTAATTTTTTTAAAAGCTACATAATTAAAAAAGCAAGAGTCATTCTGTGTACTTGGGTGCCAATTTATGTCCTTTTGATCCTGTGTAGCTTTGGAAGAGAAGACAAAAGTGAAAGCATTCTCAAAGCCCAGGTTCTTTCTGTGCCCAGCATTCATTATAAATGGGAACAAAAGAAAAGGATACAAATTACCAATAAGAGGGATCTGCTAATGGAGAGAATGGAGAAATTTCATTAGCATTTAAGAGAAAAGATTTTTATGACCTAGAGTTGCTTTCTTTTCTCTTAAGTTGAAAAAAAATCATAATGTATGTGTGTAAGTGCTTGAAGCTCAGTTATCCTCTGATTGGTACAGTTTCTTATAATGAATGAAGAACATAAGCATGTATAAGCAGTAATTAGTGTTAGCTCAAAAATAAGAGCTTAAGTTTTTTTATTACATGTTTTCAACAGCTTTTCCAGACTATAAGCATTGCATAAAGCATATTCATTTTTACCAAACACATGAGATATTGATAACATCACACAGTGCTTCTCAATTTTTCTGTCTTCCATACAGTTAGCATTCTATCCCCCCCCCCCTTACCATTAATGACTTCAGACTATGTTTCTGAAGAGCCTTTTCATTTCTGGTTGGGATTTATGAGGATGACATAAGACTAAGGGAGAAGACAGATGGAATATAAAAAGAGCATGCACTGGATGCAGGATGAAAAATAGTATTTATTTTAGCAGCACATCCCAATGTGCACTAATGCAACAGAATCTGGGCAATGACAATCAACCTACATGCTATAGCAATGACAGAAACTAACTTCTGTATTTTATAGTTACTGTGTGTGCTTAATTTCATTTGGAACAAAATCTGTAACTGCTTTAATCAATCCTGTGATTTGAAGTGAAAGCCAAAGTGGCTCTTCCATCTCTTGAACACTGTCGATGTAGTAAATACAGTGGACCCTCGGGTTATGTTACCTTCGGATAACATAATTTTTGGGTTGCGAACGCGGCAAACCTAGAAGTGTATACTTCCGGGTTTCGCCACGCACACAAGTGCAGAAGCGCTCTATTGCGCCGTGTGCAGAAGTGACACCTCTTCTTACGAAATTTTCGGGGTGTGCACAGACCCCTGGAAAGGAATTCAATCTGTATCTGGAGGGTCCACTGTACAGCAGAATGTATTTCAAGACCCGGGGCTAGCTCAAATAGTTACATATTTACAAACAGTTTCAATTTTTATAAATAATAACTGAATACAATAATTTAGAATTTAGACATATTGTTTCATACAAGGAGGTTACTGTAATTACCTTGACACTCTCTTTTTGTTTCAAGTCTACAAATATGACATCTTGAAAAGTTGACCAATCAATTAATCAAGCACTTTTTAATGCTTCTGATTACATTTGACCAATCAATTGAACAGCATCCCACTCCTTTAAAGCAGAGAACACAAGTCCATCAAGTCACAACATGTAGTAGAAAAGGGTATGAACACACAGGCCAGGAATGTAATACAAGCCAGAAAGCCATGTGTCTTAGTACATGGCCAAGAAACACACAGTTGAAAAGAACACACTGGATGAGAATTCGACAATGTCGTACTTGAAGTAGACCCACTGAAAGCCATGGACTTAAGAATCTTCAGGAAGACTTTGTTGGGTATCAGCCACAGTCATAAAAATGGTAACCTAGTTACTAGTGAGCAGCACTGGCGGAGGAAGAGGAGTGCGGGGGAAGCGCACCGCCCCTTGCAGCGCGATCCAAGTAGGGTGCCATCGCGGCTGCCCCCTCCGCCTGCAACGAGCACCACGCCTCTGCTGGCGGCACACTATGCCATGCCCCCAGGACGCGTGCCATGCCCCTGCGGGCGGTGCGCCCCGACCTTGGGACGTGCGCCAGCCCTGTCCCCACCTGTTCTCCGCCCCCCTGGCGCCGAAGCATGAAGCTCCGTCACTGGTAAGCAGTAAGGTCATTCTGAAATGAATGTCACAGAAGCTTGCCTGAGGTTAAAGACCAGAACCAGCTAGAAATCACAGTACCTTATGCAGTGACTGTTATGGTGGCAGTCATTGAAAAATAGTACATGCCTCAGGACTACACATCCGACACAAACCCAGGCACAGGGCTAGCCCAACCATGAGGCAAAGCGAGTGGCCACCTCAGGGAGCAGGATCCACAGGGACAGCAGATCCGGCCTCCAAGGAATGCATCGCCCACTCCTGCCAAGGCAGCAGCAGCAACAACAACAACTGTGGTGAGCTCCTAGAAGGTTGAATCTGCCTTATCCTTGGCAGCCCCCTCCATGCCACTTCAGCTGTGGCCCCTTGGCAAATAGGAAGCGCTGCTGGTCTCCTACCACCCTTGTTCCCGATGTAGATCTTCACTCACCCTGACTTCCTTGGCAGGGGAGTGCCATTTTGTGGCTTGCCTCAGGTGATATACCTCACATCCATCCATTCCAACCATCCTCTGTTTGCACTACTGCTTCACTCTATAAGCCTAGTTTAGGCTCCAACCCAGGCATGTGTCCCTGGCCTGATATCTGTACATATAACAACTATGGCTGCTGGAGAGCAAAATCAGTGCCTCTCAAACCATTGGAGGAATTAAAGAAAAGGGAATATCTCAATCTAAAGTTATTGCCCAGGGCACAACAATATAGAAACGTTTTATAGAAACATTAGCTTCTAACGTTTTTTTCAAATCCTTTCTATCAGTTACCTATAGAAAGCAACTTTATAGGTGCTTTTCTTCAAACAGTTTTAGCAGCAGAGAAAGTGAATGCTAGAAGACATTTGGGTCCAGCAGCTCATGCTGAGATTCAACTCCCTGACGCTGGGTAACTCTGGTGAAATCATTTTCTCATATTTCAAGTATCAATTGGCAAATGGAAATCATCGTGACCACAGAGCTCTTTTGAGGGGGAAGTGGTATCTTATCAGATAATGTATCTTGGTTGCCATTTCATTTTTTCTTCTTCAGAAGTACACAGTGGATAATATCTTGCTTCTAAAATTACCTTCACAAGGGTATTCTTTCCATGCTCCCTTTTTCCAGTGGAGAAAGCTATTGTTGTAGCATATGAAATTCAAAGCTACCATCATCATCCACATGTCTAGTGCCCAACTATCTAACCCATTAAAATTGTATCTCACTGTACTTCATCTTGATGGCAGCCCATTAATACACATACTCTATGATCATTCAGCTAATGGCTCTGGAGCCAACACTTACCTCACTCACCCATTTAACAGTATCCAAGGCCTTAAAGTCAAGGTATATTATATACACTACATCTCCATAGTCTGCTATGCCAGTTTCCTATCAAAGGAGGAAATTAGGCTAGACTGGTATAATTTGTCTTTGGCTGATTCATGCCATTTATCATATTCCCTATTCTCCACTGGTCATTTACAAATGGTCTGCAGCTCAGTTGCTGGATGTAACAGGGACACAATGGGACTACAAGTATTTTAATGATGAACTCCTCAACAGATTTATCACCTGTCAGGAAACAAACACACTTGATTGCCTTGTGCCACCTTGATTACTATTAACCCAGCTGTGAATTTTCACATGCCAAAGGAAAAAAAATACTGGAATATTGCAAAAGGGAAGTGGCGAGATTCCACACAACAATGTGGACAGCTCTGATTCTGGGCTTCTTGAACTATAAAGGTGGAATAAATTTGGATTACTACTTTGTAAATGTACTTTTGTCTAAAGAAAACTCTGGATAATCTTGTTTCAAGTATTATAGCATGAAGAGGTCTCTGAAGGCACTGTTTGTAGGACAAAACTCTGCTGAATGAAGCAACTGACTATTGCAGTGGAATAAAATGCCCTATTGAATGCAGCAGCTCAGTTCAGAATTGCATCCACAGCTTCATTTCTTTGTTTTGTCCTGTGACAAAGAGAGTAATCTACATTATTAAGTGATTGTGCTGGCCAGAAACAGCATCCACACTGACTATGCTATTCAGGACATCCAGAGGATCAGTACACTGATCAGTGCAGATTTCAGCTCATTCCCAAGGTAGCATAAGATGAAACTTTACAAGGTCAAAAACAGGATTCTCAACCCTGTGTGGGCTTCATAATGCAAAAGGGCTATGCAGGCCATAGCCCATCTGGCAAATGCCATACTGGCAAATCTGGCAAATGCCATACTGGCTGGTGCACTCAAGGCCCTCTGTATCTGTCTGCTTTCGAACTCCTTTGGTTCGCCCCCCCCCCCCTGCTTCTTGTGGGTGACAGGGTTGGATGGTGACTGAGGCAGCCAAAGCTCCTGCTGCAGCAACTTGTGGAGAAGCAGCTTTAGATGCAAGTCAAAGATGAACCGGGCATAGCTGTGCCTAGTGGCAGCTGGAGGCAGATGGCTCTGGGGACAAAGCAGAATGGGAGGCTTTCCCCAAGTTGGCTCTGAGGACGGAACAGGGAGAGAGTAAGAATTGGAGGATGGGGGCTCAAGGTCACCTGCCACCCCTTATGGACATCAGAGGAATGTGAATGGATCTTTCCTCTTCCTCTCTTTGGTTAGTGGCATGTCACCCAGATAGCTGGAAGAGGGAGGGAGGGACTTGCACCTTGGCTGGCTTATGGTTTCAACTGCAGAGAAGCAAGTAGGCAGAAGGTAAGGGGCTGGGAGGGGAGAATGACTGGCTGAGAATGGAAACAAGGTACTGTGGTACCTCGGGTTACATACGCTTCAGGTTACATATGCTTCAGGTTACAGACTCCACTAACCCAGAAATATTACCTCGGGTTAAGAACTTTGCTTCAGGATGAGAACAGAAATCGTGCAGCGGCAGCGCAGCGGCAGCAGGAGGCCCCATTAGCTAAAGTGGTGCTTCAGGTTAAGAACAGTTTCAGGTTAAGAACGGACCTCCGGAACGAATTAAGTACATAACCAGAGGTACCACTGTACTGCTGAAATTCCATAAGCCAAAGTAGCCCATATAAAAATGAGTCAGGAAGGAAGAAGAGCTGTAGGGGAGGAAAGCCACTCAGGCCCGCAAGGGTAGATGCCCCAACCTAAAGGGTAGATTATTTGGTTCCAACCCACGCAGGACTTGAAGGGGGACCAGACTGTGGATATTCAAACAGTGTTAGAAACTCCTATTGCTCCATGCACATTTTGCAACAGGAAATTTCATTAGCGTGAGCAGTTTCTGAGCTCTGGGTGCAGTACTGCACCTAAGATTTCAGATTAAAACTGCAGAGTGGAAGGAAAGGAGGACCTTTTCCTGCCTCCCCACTTCCAGCTACTCTCCTAAGACTGGAGAAGAGGCCCTCTTAAGAATATTAGGAGGGTAGGCAAAGGAAGGACTAGACCATGTGAAAAATTAACATAATATTTTAGCTGCAGTTCATTTATTTTCAGCTTTGTATTCTTCTTATAAAGAAAAGCATGCCAAGGCATTCTCCTAGCTCCTAGCTTTCATATCTCAGTTTCTAACATTGTATTTAAGCTATGTCAAGAAGCTTAAGTCAAGAAGCTATCCCAGTAACTGTCCAGGACAGCAGAATCCATTAAGTGCTCCCTGGTGGAGAAGATAGCAAGCAGGACACAGTTTTCTGCACCAGACAATGGGAGCTCTGGGTCAGAGCTCTGCAACAGTTAAATAAGGTATTTTTTTTAATTAAACACATATTTACATTTAAACAAGTGTATGACATAAAGCACATAAAAATAATCTGGCAGAGCCAACAGAATTGAACCTAGGCTGGTGTACTGTCTGTCACAGGTGCTGAGGGTGCATTTTTAAGGAAGAATTGGTGTGTGGGAAGGTTTAACAAAGGGTCCACAAAATGCACTTGCCACTACTATATGCAACCACCTTAGTCCCTCTTCCCCAGTCACTACCAGGTACTGGTATTTCAAAGGAAATAAGGTTAGGAATTACACTTTACCAGCCAGCCTTAGGTAAACCTTTGTAACTGTCAATTAAAGATACTGTAACCTTATTAAAACAAATACAAGTCTTAAGGAAACAGTTAACAACTGACTTACAGTGTTTACCTTATTTTACACTTATAGTTTATAATAAATAAATAATATCTTGTAACTTTTACTTATAAAAGTGTGGCTGGCTAAAGTATCACAGCCACTGTCTTATAGTTAAAGGTGTTGATAAACAGTATAATACAGATATATCATATTTGATGGGAGCAGTTAGAAGGTGAATCAGCCGTGGTTAAAAAAAAAGCTAGTTCTCCACATGCTAAAGAAAAAGTGAATTCACTGCAACTTGCCTTCTACATGCACATAATGGACAAAGAGAACGAGTCTATCACCTATACATCTACTTGAAGCTGTGGCTTTAGGCCACGTGAACATCTATAGTACAACTTTAGATCTAGAACAGGTCAGCCCACAGCTACAGGCTCTGGCAGAAGTTGGAAGGGGGAAATGTTTTACAATACGCTTCCAATAGCGCATGATATATAAAGCCAGCAAAATATCTTAGTGGAACAACCAGGACACCATGCAATTAGATTAGTTCGTATCAACAAAGTCTTCAAATGGCTAAGCTGAAAAATGTTTTGCCAGTTTAAACTTATTTCCCAGAAAGGAAATTAATGCACTTCTGGTCTAATGTATTATTACCTGAAATTCATCAAAGCACAAGAGACAAGCCTCCTCACTTATTTCAGCAGCTACTGGGGCTATTGGGTCATATGATTTAGCCATTAATCCAGGTTTCCGTTTTGGCAGGGTCTGTTTAAGGCGATGTATTCCTGAAGAGAAGACAGTGCACAGACAATAAGCAAAAACTAATTTTTGGTCTAAGTAAGCCTAAATATAACATCATGCTTACCCATTAGTAAAACCAGTGATATGACAATTAAGTCAAAAGTGAATTTAAAAATACATTTTAAAAGTTGTCTATTCAACTTTTTGGAGGTTTATTTTATTTTTATTCAGTATTGCTTTTTTCTAGACCCTGGATGAGAATTTGAATTACCAAATCACAAAAAGAAAAAGAGCACTTCTGTGTGGAAGTTATACCATTGAGGGGGGTGAGGTAACCACAAAGTACTGGAAAATAGTAATAAGATAAAGCTTCATAAGTTTACAAAATGGTGTGGGCATGGAGGCAGGAATGTAGCCTTGTTTGTTGAAAACTACATCTGAGTTAGCTGAGTCAGTCACAGAAATATGAAGGCCTGTGCAACTATAGTGAGTTGGCTCACATGTAATATTAAGGCAAACCATGGCTTAGTGTGAATAGGCAAGTGAATAGAGCAAGTGTAAGTAAACAGAGAAGTGGGAAAGGGTATAAAGAAACTGTGAAGAAACCTCACATAAAGTCAGGGAACATTAAGGACTAAACATTATTGGGATGGGAGGTGGAAGAGGTCTGCGTGCCAAAGTACAATGAACCCATATTTCATGTTTTGACTCAAAATAACTAAATACTTCAACTACAGGTCCTGAAGAAGGTGCACTGTGGAGAAATCAAACTTCTTATCCCATTTAACATGCCCCCTGTTACACAAAGCATTACTAAACTTGCAGACAACAAATTACTAGAGAGATGAACTATCATCTTCTTATGGTTGTGGGAACACTTCCTCAAGCACAGACCTAGGGACAGAATGATGTATCTATCTATTGATACTTTGAACATTTCTGTGGGGCAACGAGCACTGGAATAATAATATTTGTAGAATGTAGGACATCACAGCAATGTGTAATCAGCAACAAGATATTTTAGTCTACCTTATATATGAATAGGAAGATGTCCGTGGTTGGTTGCATAAAGAAATCACTCACTCTCATTTGATGGCCTTTTCCTATATTCCTAATTTGATGTCCAAACATCTCAATTCCATAATGTTTACTTGAGTGAGAAACAGAAACTATGTATCTGTTTCTCACTCTTCCTCCCCCCTTTTTTTTTACTAAAACGGTTTTTACTCATTTTCATGTATATTTCTATCACTGAATATGAATGTAACAGGAGTGCAGAAGACAGGATCTGCTTTTTAGTTAAAACCAGAAGTCTGTAATCATGCAAATAAATATGATGTAACACAACTGGTCTACTGCCTGCTGATGTCACAGAAAAAGTGAAGTCTACATACTCAAGTCTTGCAGTAATTTTCCCACAGCAATTTCTAAGGGAAAGGAGAATTTTGGGATAACTTTATTCAAAGTGAAAGATCAGAGGTCCCCCAGAAACAACCTATAAAAATCCCTTCTCTATTTTCAGATAATAACTCTCCCTTCTGTCACAGCAAAACGATTCAGGAGGAGGATGACAAGACATTAAGAGGCTGACAGTGTTATGAACATGGGACATATCCATACCATACTGTACTGCATCAAAGAGATTTAAACTTACTTTTGTGCACATCTAACATGAAGCCATGAAAATGGACTCTCTTTTTTCTTTCTACTTCTATATGAGAATAAAATATGTCCATCACCATTGTCTTCCCTGTGCCTTCAAATAAAAACACACATACCCAACAGGTTGTTAATTTAAAACACTATGTACTGATTACAGTAATGACTGTTCATTAGCATCGAGCTAATGAAATCATAATCGTGATCTGAACAGTACAAAATCATTATCTTTGGGAAACAAGACTTCAGCTTATGTGGATGGAATTGCTTGTATTATCAGAATCTGAACTAAATATAATATCAGAACCAGCAACTATAATTATTGCTTCCATTTGAAATACTTTCAGCAGCACACATTATGAATAAATGTGATGCCTCTCTTCTTATTTTCAATTTTTATGTATCAACTACAAATGCAGCCTTGTTTAATCAGACCAAGGGTCCATCTACCAAGCATCCTGTTTCCAATCGTGGCCAGACAGATGCTTCTGGGAAGCCCACATAAGCAGGGCATCAGGTCAGCTGGCTGACTACACTGTATGCAACCCAGTACCAAGCCTTCAGAGGTACACTGCAACTGAATCTGGAAGCTGTTTGAACCAATAGCTAAACCTTAAATTTAATGCATTGCAAAAGGAACCAAATTAATATGGGTTTAACTGTTTCTTCTTCGATGTTTGCCAATAGATAGATCTGTCTTCTACTTAAGGATAAAGAAATACACATTTTAGCAGCTCAAGGCAAAAATACTTTGATCTATTTAGTCCCATTACCATCAACAGAATTAACATTTTTCAATGACTAGGTATTATTTGAAAACATATGCAAATATTATATGGGTAAACATTCGGATATACTTCTGATAAACTTACCAACATCTCCATAGACATAAAGGCCTTTTGGGGGTTTATGTCTTGTAAACAACTGAAAATAAAGAAAATTATTCATTATACTTTATTTTGCTCTGATAAAAGTTAAATAATGAAACAGACACAATGTACAACACATATTTATCAGGTACTCCGTCATTTGCAGTAAGTTGAGTCTGGCTTAGTTTTGACTTACACTGAAAATATATGAAAAAACAAACTTTGATAGCAGATGGTGTCCTATCAATTAAGAGCAAGCACAATGCAATGAATTGACTGTTGGGTTTGGGCAGAGTCCAGATTAAATAGATGACTTTGGGCATCATCATCCAGTAAGCCCAATATACCTCTTCTCAGGCATGCTGCAAGGATTTTAGGGGAAAGGATATAAAGTTGAATGATAACATATGCACCTAATAATATCCCGGAAAATAATGTTTAGGCTTGTTTGTTTTTAAAATGTTAAAGTTCCCATTACGTTCAATTAGGAAAGGAATTAACCCTTTAAATTAAAACAGTTATTTCAATAAACATGTGAACCTTGCTTCCTAACTCACCCAACTTGCATTTCTGAGGGCTTCCTGTACCCAATCTTTACAGCTTTGTCTTACAGTTTGTGTCAATGTTACTTGGGAAATGTTAGATGTATACTAATTTTCTGTCCAAGACAAGTCTTCAGGAAAAGGACTTCAACTAATCTGAATTTATTTTTAGTTTTATGATGCTGGTATTTTCTCATGGTTGCTTAGATCTGTACCTGGGAGTACAATTGTCATACAATTAGCCTTTCTGAAGTAATAGTGGTGAGGATGGTGATCTAAAAATTCCTCTCAAAATAGAAACCTCATAAATGGTCACCAGTGTCTAGCACTATTGTGTCTGCAACTCAAAATTCATGTTGCAGATGTTTCTGATTATCAAAATATTTTACTGGCTAGTTGACTCATAGCGATCAAACTGCACTTTAGCTTTAGTCCCTGCAGCTAGTATTTTATTAAACACATACCAATAACCACATTTCAAAGCATTTAAAAATAAAAATTGCAAACTAGTACATATCTGCAGCAACAAGAACCACTTCAACACAGAGAACAACAAAACTCCACAAAATAAAACTATGGCAAATGTCCATAGTCTGTAAAAAAAAAAAATGCTATTAGAAAAATGCAGATGTTTTAAATGTAAATTTATACTTGTCTATCTTTTCAGCTAGTGTGTGTGTGTGTGTGTGTGTAGAAATCAAATACACAATTACATCAGTGTAGCTATTTGCAGCCATGAGAATTACATGGGTTATCTGTTTTTTAGAAAAACAATAATGGATACAGGGTTTTGATCACATAGGAGATATCAGTGCATAGGAGCAGGCATATGCATATGAATTGCACTTCTTCATCTCACCCCATATGTGCCAAATGGATGTATATATATATATGAAATAAGGTGGGGGATATAGCAACCACTAAATTGATCAAGGTTCCATCTATATTTCCTAAGATGGAGAGATTCAATAATGGTGATATTTCTGGCCAGCATTATATGCAATTCCCATATTTATGCTTTGGAAGAAGCAACCAAGTTTTTGGAACAGGACGGCAGGATGTTTTAAATGCATCAACTATACGTATATAATCTATCTAATGTAACATTATAAACCCTGGTATTCTTAGAAGTACTAATAGTGGTCAGTCAGGCAAATCTATTCGAAAATTAAAGATAAATAAGCTAGCATCCAAAGAATTATCTAACTGGTTTATTGTGCCCAGTGTGGCTTTAAAATAACATTTCTTGAACAGAACTTGCACGGAAAACAACTTTTGAAACTGGGCAGTTTGCTGTACAAAGAAAACAAGCATAGAACCATTAGTAAAAGCCTTTGATCTCACCTCAAGTAGCTCTTTGATATCTATCACTTATATAAAAACAATCAAGCATGCTGAAAATATTTGTCTTTAGATTTTCAACCCACTAAATCATTTGCTAAGCAACTGGAGAGAATTATTTTTACATATGCATGTTATTCTAAGCAGAAAAAACTGGTAGTGAGACAGGTCTCATCAGTTTATGTGATTGCATAGATATTCACCATCATATTTCACAAATGTACTAATTTAGTTATTGCTTTTACAGTACATTTTTTTTAATGTAACACTAGAGCTGAAACAAATTAAAGTTCAAATTTTTTGATCTCACGTGGAGCTGAGCAATTTCTAGACTGTGTTTCAAATAAGTATTTTCCTCATCAGTTTGTCAAGTTTCTTTGCCTTTTAAAAATCAGTATATTCAGCAAGTCACACAAGCTAACTATTACAACTAAACCACTTGAAGATTTAATTTAGAGCCAAATTAAACTGTGCCCCAAAATGTTAATTCGGTGGACATTTGCAACAAGGTTTCAGATGTTCTGAAACTGTTTCAGCAATAGTTAGCTGCAACTACTGTAGTAAATTGTGCTGCGAAAATACAAGACAAAATTAGGGTTGTTTTCTAGCCTGTCTGTTTTTTAAGGACTTGTTTTCAAAATGCTTGCTTACCATTATTCAATATACTTAATTATTCAAAATTACTTAATATTCAAACACTGAACAAGGAAAGAACAAAGAAATAAGGAAACAGAAATGGTGATCTGCATTAGAATACTTAAGAACAGAGTAGAAAATTGTGGAGATTGCATTTTACATCATTAACAGTCCAAATCCAACAGCTCCTTTTTTTTTTTTTTTTTGCAAGAAGAGTATTTATAAGCGATCTGGAGTTAAAGTTGAGCAGTGAGGTGGACTAGTTTATAGGTGACACAAAGTTATTCAAGATGGCAAACTTGTAAGCAGTGCCAACAAAAAAAGTCTCCAAAAAAGTCTCCAAGCCAGAAGACAGAACAACAGTGATACACACTGCAGAGAGTGGATGGAAGGGAAAGAAAATCTTAATTGCATGCATGCTGAGAGGGGAGTCAATACTTGTGCTAAACAGAAATCTTTGGGTAACAGAACATGTACTGAAAATATCAGTTCAGTATTAAGAGGTAATCCTCATAGCATTGCTCATGACTGAAGCTGTGGGGAAAGGTTGTATGCAACTGTGGAGGAGATGTCTGATCTAAAGGCCAATTCCTAATATAGGGGTTTTTTTTGAGGGGAGAATTATATCTTGCATTACAACAGCTTTGCTTAAAGAAAAAAGAAGTAAATACAAAGTAATAGTGTTAGATTGTTGCTTTAGCTACTTACTTTTTGTTTTTAAAAGTTCTATGTTGCTTAACTACATATATTGCTTAACTACAATGGTCTCTATGGGGTGTACAAGAAATACAACAGAGAAAAGGTATAAAATCAGTATAAAATCAGTATAAAATCAGACTGCTGAAATAAAATGCCTGCTAGAATAAAAGAGTATTCAGTAGGTGCCAGAAGCTCAACTGGAAGGGGGCCTGTCCTGACCTCAACTGAAAGAGAGTTCCACAAAATTGGGTCCACAATAGTGAATACATGGCTTCTGGTAGATACGAGCCATGCATCTGAGCCACAGGGACGGCTGACAGGGACTTCCCTCAAGTTCTCCGTGATTAAGCAGGGATATGAGTGATTAGGTGGTCCTTGCGGTATCCTGGAACCAAGTTGTTAAGGGCCTAGTAAATTAATACAAGAACATTCAAGTTGGCCTGGTAGCATATGGGCAACCAGGGTGACACTTTTTAAACACCACTAGTGGTGGTGGTCTATATAGACCATTGGTCTAGGAGTGCAAGGTTGCTCATTACAACCTTAGACTCAGCTGCCTACCACTATGTTCTATCCAACTCATCTCATCCACTTGTCCAGTATCCCTACATATTTCCTACCCTTTTCATATTCACCCTTCCAAGGGTCTTCTTAGTTAATTCCCAATACATGACAATACAAGGGACTACTGACATTTTCCTCTCTGTAGCCTAGTGCTGAAAGTCTAGCAGCAATGATCCAAAGACTTAGGCAGAAGTATCAAAGGCTATGTTTAAGGAAGCTTTTAATGTTTGATGGACTACTGTATTTTAACATTTTGTTGGAAGCTGCCCAGAGTGGCTGGGGAAACTCAGCCAGATGGGTGGGGTATAAATAATATATGATGATGGAATCAAGTATAGTGCAATAAAATAATCATTTTCTATCATTCATTTCTGTTTACAACTCCGACAATTTTGTTTTGGCAAAAAGTTCTTTGTGGGACCAAGGTACTGCCTTCTGACAGCAATAATGAGCAATTCTAATGGAGAATCTGTTCACTGGGAAGTGGGGGAAATGACTTTCACCATGATTTTGGAAGCACATAGGCAGATGTACTGAAGTTCATGGAACAGTGGCAGCTAGATCATATTGCACCTCATGCTAGCCTTACTTTATTGCAGGAGAAACAGAGCTCAGAAACCTGAATAAAGCTTGTAGGCCAAACATTGTTTCTGAGAACTGAGATTAAGTTTGGAATAGAGAATGCCCTGCCACACACTTGAGAATTGTGGACATTTAAACAATATGTGTTTAACCGTGAACAAAACTTCACAAGGCATGTACAAGGGCCTCCCCCTTCAATATGAATAGGTAGGGATTTCACATCTAATCCATAACCAAGTCAGAACAACTTCATCAGTTATTAAGTGACATATTTGACCAGAGGTGGCCAACATAGTGCCCTGATGGGCTCCAACTCCATCTTCCCAGATCACTGGTCATGATGGCAAAGACAGATGGGAGCTGTAGTCCAACAACATCTGGAAGGTACCATGGTGGCTACCCCTACTGATCTGATCATAATTACAATACTGGTTTCAACCCAAGAAACATACTGTTGATCTGCCCTTGCCATCAGCTCTTGCCACTAGTACTTTAGCCTGGACTTATAGATTAGGTAAAGTCAACCAACTGCACTTATGCATGATTAAAACCAAAGCAGGTTGCCATTGTGGCAGCCTGCACAAACAAGTTCACCATCAACAAAGAAAATGGGATTCACAAAGCATGAAAAAAAAAGAGTAGGGGGAATACAGGGGAAAGAGTAGGGGAGTAGGGGAATACAAAATATCAGTGATCAGAGGAATTCAGATATAGAGCACATAGAGCTCCCACATAAGAAAGGCCTTCCATGATGGTTTTAAGCTTCATTTTTCCAATGAACTTGCAGAGCTCCGCAGCTAACAAAATCAAAGGGGAAATACTGTCATACCTGGGCTCCATATGTGCACCATATGATTTTGGATCAGAACCCTTTTCAACAAGTATATAAACTGGTATTCTAAATTTGCTAAAAATCATTTTGTGGAAAAATAAACTTTTAACAAGTTTCTCATTTAGACAAATAATGCAGTGCAGTGGTCATTACTATTTTTGTAACTGTGAGATGAGGCCCGAAGTCCCAGCTCTGACTCACAGGGTGGTCCTAGGTGTGTTTTCTCAGCCCGTTTCTCATGTGTAAATAAAAATTATTAAATGTTACCGTCTACACAATTGTTGCAATCAGAAGTAAGGGAAAAAAAACCTAAGTTGAACATTAAAGACTCTACAGTAATGCCTAGTGACAGAATCTCACCTTTGATAAGATGTGCTTTGGACTGATACTATAGCCTTTAAGGCTTTCATGTAGCTTCTGCAGGCATTGTACAACTTTTCGTTGTTGCTCATCGTTCCTCAGCTCCTTGGCTTTGATCAGAAACTCATAATGTTCTAAAGGTCCATTGCAAATTAACAAGGCTTTGGAATTAGCATCTGCTCGAGTGCCACTGGCAGCTTTCTCAGCTGCCTGAACCGTGTAAGCTGTAAAAAAGAAACATGGGGGAGGTAAATAATGATTTATTTCATTGTCAATGGAAAAGCTTGAAGATTCAGAGACATTCTTATATGTTCAAATATACACATAGCCATATCAGAGACTATTTATTTACTGTGCCTTTTAGTCTAGGAGGTGCCTATTAGGCTCCTCATGCTGCAGTCCTACACACACTTTCTTGGGAGTATGTCTTATACAGACGCTTCAGGTTACATACACTTCAGGTTACAGCCTCCGCTAACCCAGAAATAGTACCTCGGGTTAAGAACTTTGCTTCAAGATGAGAACAGAAATCACATGGCCCCATTAGATAAAGTGGTACCTCAGATTTAGAACAGTTTCAGGTTAAGAACGGACCTCCAAAGCGAAATAAGTTCTTAACCCGAGGTACCACTTTATATATGTAGAATGTATAGGATATGACAGGATGTTTTGTTATCTGGTGTTGGGACAGAAGTAGGATAATGAGATGCACTTACACAGCCTGCTGAAATTTCCTCTTCACCACAAATATAAAAAAATGTAGGAGCCCTGTCCTTGTTGGAACTGGCCAGCATAGACAAAAGTCAAATCTGTAATTATCCATTCTTCTTGCTCTGCCTTTTGTTTCATTGCTCAAGTTTGAAATTTTTATTAGTTCACATATAGTATTCTATGACAATTAGCCTAGAGCTAAAAGGAGCTGAAGTCCAAAACAGTTGGAAAACAGGAGATTGAGGAAGGCCAACATAAGCTTTAATGGACTTCAGTGCATTTCACTGGATGCATAAAATGTTTTAAGTTTACGTTACACAGTAAATTCACTATGCTTGAATAAAACACATTCTGGACTGAAAGCTTGTGTGCAGCATCTAGTAGATTTTAGACACAACATTTATGAAAATATTTCTAAACCACCATAAGATAAAATATCAGGGCAGTGAACAAGAAAACATAAAACACCATTAAAAAGAATTAAAATGACTGGTTCATCCATTTAAACAGCTGCAAATGCTTGGCAGCATAAAAATATAGTATAATAATAATCAGAGTTTTTGTGACAGTATTCACCAGTACAAAGTACCAGCACCTCATTTTTTTTAAACCAAAAAAATACTAATAATAATGATAAAACAGTGTGTACAATGTTGAAGGGAAGCACTGACATTTTGAATTCTTCAAACTTAAGAAAAAGGCAACAGAAAATCCCTTCAGGGTGGACAAATATTCTGAAACATCACAGTCAAAAGCACTTCTTATCTGAGTATCCTTAAACAGAGAATAAACGCCACTGTTCCAAAAGGCCCCATATGTAAGGTAGTGTGGTTTGTGTAAAGTTGGCCCGTTTGTGTAAAGGAAGCTCGCAGAACATCTCCAATACATTTGCTCCTGAGGAAGTCGAGGGAGGAGAAGGTGCGCTCCTAGTTACCGAAGGGGCTCCTGGCCAGAGGCGCCTGGGGCTTTGGCCCAGTCACGACCCGGCGGTGAGGCAGAGGAGCAGTCGCCGTTTGACAGGCTGCTGCAGCTCCCCGTTGATACGGGTCAGCGTAACTCTGGGCAGTGGGCGCTCAGCCCTCCGCGGCCAGGACCGCGCAGTCCCATATCTAAGCGGCACTAACCTTTCCGCGGGGCGCCGGCTTCAGCCCACCCGGTTAGCAGGAGAGCAGCGTGTCGAGCGGCAGCCCTTAGAAAGCAGCGCCCAGTAACCAAGGGCGACACGGGCGCCGCCATGTTGCCGAGGCCCCCCGCCTACTCGTTTGCTTATGAAGGAAAACTTTATTGAGAAGAAACGGACGCAGACAGCCACGAGTCAGGCCGGTTCCAGTCACCTTCACCTTGAGGCGGCGTTCCCGGCACAGACTACACGCTCCAGAATGCAACGCGCCGCTCCCCTCGCGCCAATGGAAAGCAGCCGGATACAACGGCATGCCGGGAAATGTTGTTTTTAATGCCCTCAGATGCCGACCCAGAACTGGGAGATCGCTGGGGTGAATAAACGTGCACCACCGGGACCGCAGGCTGAGGAGACAACGTGTATTATTTAGCTACACGTCGTGCATGCCCTTATGATCCCGTGTAGGAGATTGTACCTTGCACTAGTCTCGCTGCGATAGCTTAATAATTGACACCAGGCAACTCAAAATCCCTTTAGGTGGGAAGTTACTCAAGATGACGTGCTTCCCGATCCTGTGCGTTTACTCTTTCATCACATAAGCAAAACAAGTTCATCTTTTATGCTGAGGCAGGAAAAGAAGTTTATGCTGCAGGAAAAACAATCAAGAGGAGGCTGGCCATAAAGCAGGCCTTGCCCTATATAGCGAACAGTTTCCCTATCTTACACCAATTAACATAAAGTTTGTCTAACATATAAACAGCATTAATACCTCTTTTTTTAAAAAAAGTAATTCGCTACCTGCCATATTATTGGACTTAATGCCAATAAATGCATTGGAATGACAACACTACTATCATTCTTTCCTTATTTGATTTGGATGTAACCCTCACACCGCTACAAGAGCTGACTAGTGCCTTAGATCTCAGCAAATGTTTGCTGCGTCGCACATCCACACCACGCATTTAAGGCACTCTTATACCACTTCTCGTGGCTTCTCCCCTCCTGGCAAAGAATCCTGGAGACTTTGGTTTTTTAAAGGTGCTACAACTTGTTAGCAGACCTCTTACAGAGCAACAATTTTCAGCACTCTTAACAAACTACAGTTCCCAGGATTCTTTGTGGAATTTTTTTGTATGTGGTTAGGGTGTGGATGTGAACTTAGAAATATAGTTGTAACTACACCAACAAAAGGAACTGATGAACAGTTGAGGAAAGAGATGCTCAGTCATAACATTGCTACTTACATTGATCAACCTGTAAAACACTTAATTGTTTCAGCTCCCCTCCCCCTTCTTTTGATGCAGTGTGGGAAGAGCTTTAAGTTGAGAATGTACTAACACAGATCCATCAGTTAGAGCTAGATTAGTAGCTCTATCCTCTACAACTGCCCTGCTGTTCCATGAATCTTCCCATTCTGGAGACATGGCACTGTTGACCACCATTCCAGTGCATAATAGGATGCTTGCATACTCACTAGTGTGCATTATGTCATGGTGGAATGTTGAGCCTCTGTATCAGGAACAGGAGTCCGGAGCTGGTTGGCAATGGATCACATGGCAAACTCTTTACTCAAGAAAACACAGTTGACTCAGAGGGCCAGGCCTAGTGATCACAGCAACTCGTCCCGGTAGATCTTGCCCCTTTGAAGCAGTTGTGGGGCCTGAAGGTCTCCACCTTCCCACACTTCCTTAAGTCTCCTCCTTCCCCAGGGTCCTTCCAAAGCAATCTGAGACTCTGCTCTGCCCTCTTCATACCTCTTTTGGTTCTGGGAGATCAGGAGGGAAGGGAGCTAGTCGCAGCAGGAATGAGAGACACCCTGGCTTCCTCACCAGCCTGACTCATCTCTGTCATTTGGCCTCTCCTCCTCTCCAGCCTCCGCTTCTGCCTCTGATTTTGGACTGTTCTCTGCCACAGACTCTTCTCCCTAAACCCTGTTACCTCTTCAGCTTCCAACACCTCTTGCTTCCTCTTTTTCCCCTGACCACTCATTGTCATCCCAACACCAGTCCCCTGGCTTTGAGCCATCTTCCCTTGGGGTTCCCCTGCTGGTGCCTCCAGCTACTCCTCTGCATCCAGCCAGTCCATGACAGACACTCAGTTAAGAGAAAAACTACAAAGAAGTTTGTAGCACCATAAAAAAATAACAGATTGACTGTAGCATAATCTTTCATGGGGTAGTATCCAATTCATCAGATGTAAGAAGCCAACCAGATGCCTATGGGAAGCCTGAAAGCAGGATCTGAGTACATCAGCACACTTGGATGGCTTCAAAAGAGGATTATACAAACACATGGAGGTACAGGCTATTGGTGACTACTGGCTACAATGGCTGTGTTCTACCTCCACTTTCAAAGACAGAATGTGTGCTGATGCACCCTGGTGATTCCCAGCAACTTGCCATCATGGCTAGTAGCCACCAATAGCATTTACCTCCATGCATTTGTATGATCTTAATGTAAAGTCATCCAAGTTGGGGGCCATCACTGCCTCCTGTGGGAGCAAATTCCATAGCTCAGTGATGCGCTGTGCTAATAAGTACTGACTGAAGACTGAACACATTAAAAAATAAATATCTTCTTTTAAAGCAGCAGGATTGCGCCCTGTCAGACACACAAAGTGTTAAAAATGTTGTGCTTTGTATTTGTAATTTAATAATGATACCAAACCACTTCTTTATGAATTTTTAGAATCAATTTTCCTTTTCGCTGTCCTTTTAGGAGCTTTTATGGGTTCAGCTCGCTCTATATTGTTAAATGCATCAGCACCTGGGCTCATTTAACAAAGAATTCCAATGCACATCGCTATGAATTGAACAGCAGACATCTCAAAAAGGCACTGCAATTGTTAGAAGCAATATTTTTAGAAACTCGAACAAGGAAATAAACAACTTCAGTAAAAGTGATTTAAATAACAAATAACTTCTCTTATAAACAGCTTAGCTCCTTGAGAACAATGAATAAACAAGGAGACAAGAGTCTTTCTCTCCTCCCCCCCTTTGCATTATTAACTCTCATCACGATATGAATGGGTGAAATGTCAGGAATAATTGGAGAAAATCACAGCGTACTCTTTGGCAAAAACATCTGATTTATTTAAATTGTCACTACTCATTCTTAATAAATCCTCTCTTTAACCTTTTGATCTGCAATCCAGCAGGCTAAAAACTGTACATTTGTGTGCGATGAACATCTTCCGTCTTCTCACACAGTATCAACAAAACTGCATATTGTATGTTGAACGAAGAGCAAACACTGCATCCTGTACTTTCTTTCTCAGGGATTGAAACGACCCGGGGGCATGGCTCCAATCACAGAATCTGGGAATTCACACGAAACAAGTTTGTGCTAAATATAGCTCTGAAAATTATTTCAGTAAAAAGCATGTTGAACATATGAGTGCCGTCTTGTCTGCATTTCCTTTAATTTACAGTCTCGGTAGTGCAGGTACCTCTTTTCAGTTGCAAACAACAGGGTTTTAATTGTGCATCTGTGAGACTGATATAAACATGCCCAATCCAGGTGTCTGATCCTAGCACCATGCAAAAAATAAAAAGAAATAAAGGGAAATATTGTTAAGGGAACAATCCGGTTTCAAACACGGGTCAAATTTGTTCTTGATGGCATGGTATGAAGTGTACAACTGGGCCAGTGAATAAATGGAGGACATATATGTTTAAGTATTGCTACTTATTTCCCTCTGTGTTTCTGAACATGAGAACCAAGGGCTATGGGCCATGTGATCCTGTCAAACAAACTAGTCCTCTATTTCCAAGTATTTCATAGCCTGTTACTAGATGCTGAACAAAAGGTTGTTTGCTGAATGCCCAATAAAGGCCTATCAGTCTAGCCTTTACCTGAAAATATAACTGCAATCATCCCTAGCTATCTACAGAGTGGAGGGTAGAAGATATCTGGTTGACTTTATATATTATTGGCTGCCTGAGTTCGAGTGTCTTCAAAGCCCATGACACCTTTGGTAAAGGGTGTTCTCCAACTGGAGCATTCACAGGCCAGTGTTTCCCAGTTGTCAATGTTTATATTACATTTTTAAAGATTTGCCTTAAGACAGTCTTTCAACCTCTTTTGTTGACCACCAGCATTTCGCTTTCCATTTTTAAGTTCGGAATAGAGTAGTTGCTTTGGAATACGATCATCAGGCATCTGCACAACATGACCAGTCCAACGAAGTTGATGTTGAAGAATCATTGCTTCAACACTGGTAATCTTTGCTTCTTCCAGTACACTGATATTAGTTCGCCTGCCTTCCCAAGTGATGTGTAAAAATTTTCGGAGACACCGTTGATGGAATCTTTCGAGGAGTTTGAGATGGCGTTTATAAGTGGTCCATGTTTCACAGGCATATAGTAAGGTTGGTAGTACAATAGCTTTGTAAACAAGCATTTTGGTTTCCCTGTGAATGTCCCGGTCCTCAAACACTCTGCACTTCAATTGGGAGAAAGCTGCACTCGCAGAGCTCAGGCGATGCTAGATTTTGGCATCAGTGTTGGCCCTTGTGGAAGGAAACTGCCTAGGTAGGAGAAGTGATCAACATTTTTCAATGTTACACCATTGAGTTGGATTTGTGGCACTGCACAATTTGTTTTTATAGGCTCCCTATGTCAGTCATGCTCCTCCCAGTGAGCCACATAAATTAATGCTGCACCACAGACTTAAAAAAAAGACCCTGCCAAATGCTTCTTCTGCAATGAAGTTTTTCACTGCCTTGATATTTGAGCTTCAGGGTATAGCTGGTTAGTCCTATAATACAAAATGAACAAACAAGGAAGATATATAACAGACAGGAAAAAATAAACATGCCCATGTAATAAACATTAGTTCATAGAAATATTCACCTTAAGCAAAGCAAAGTATTTGCTAGGTTTCCATATTAACCTATAATACCTCTAATCAAAGAGACAGGTAAAGATATGCCAGTCCATACAAGTAAGGCATACATTATCATACAAGTAAAAGACACAGCAGTCCATTCGGTTGTTGCCCTGCTTTGCCCATAGGAGCCAACTTCTAAGGGCCAAAGTCCCTTCAGCCCCTCCAAAAATATTTGAGGGGACCAGGCCCCTCCAAAGTTGATGGGCACTGTCATTCAAAGGGCATGCATGCACCACATCATGTGATTGCCTGCTTGCCTTATTTTATTCAAGCTGACACACTTGAGGTGGCCGAGAGGAGTTTCTCAGGCACATAGAGGCCTGGAAAGCTGCATCTGGGCCTGGATCTGAGGTTCCTTATCCCTAGTATCAAGATTATTTTTTTTTATAATGGAGTATCATTGAAGCCATTGTTTTTGTATGAATCTATCTTGTTTTTCTTTACTTCTATTTAGCAATTTCAAGCATAATTTATGTATACAAAGTGTGTACTTGAGAACTCAGGGTTCAGGAAAGTGTCTTTTTAGTTTCCTAAGTAAGTATTGCATAATTGAGTGACATGTTTCTGAATCAGTGTTTCTCAAAATTCTGCTGAAAGATTTTCAAGTAAATGTTCCTTCCTCAAAATCTGCAATATGTGTTTAAACTCTTCGAGAGGAGTGTGACTGAGCTGTTTTCTCGTAAAGCGATGATCAAGGGCCGTTTTGCATAACAATTTTTAATACAGCACAATCAACATCACTTTTTCCAGTGATTTTGGCAGAATGCATTGATCTCAAATGTGCCATGGATGATATCCAATGTTGTTCAAGCAAACATACCCTTTCTCTTTTCTCCCTGAGGCTCCTAATGCCCCCCAGATCTGCTCTGGATGGTTCCCCAACCCTCAGGAGCTTTGGGAGGCATGGTGAGCAATAGGAGGAGGGGGAGTAGAGTTAAGGGGTCTTGTCACACAAACAGAAGTCCATTCCACTGGCAGACGGGCACTGGATTTCATCCCATGTTTATAACTCAAAATACTATCTCTTACTATAAAAAACTCCAACCATAGGTGTGGTGATGTGCAGCATGGTTACATGCTGGCTGAACCATTCAGAAGATTTGACAGATGAATGGCCTAATTCTCTGTAGGTTTACTCAAAAGTCCCACTGAGTTCCATGGGTCTTACTCGCAAGGAAGAGTGCACAGTACTCCAGCAGTCCCAGAGCTTATTCACACAACAGTACTGATGTGCTGGTTTCTTGTACAGAGCCAGCCCATACATAGCTGCTCTTTCAGATATTTTTTCTCATTGCTCTAAGATTCCTGAAGCTAGTACTGATGAGATGACAGAGGGCTGTGTAGCTGCATATGGTTGAAATTTACCTACATATTAGCTTTGTAATACAGAATGAGATCTCATATTGGCAACCCTCATAACTTCTGGTATTAAACATCGTACTCATTTATTGATTAAATTAATAAATGAACGGTTGTTAATAATCATTGTCACTTATGGGTGTTAATTTGATAACGTAAGCAACATCAGGGATAATGTTGAATGTTAAAAGATACGGGTGTCACCATTATGACAGTTCATTCTTTGTTACTCATTTAACAGGAATGCTTTTAATGGAAAGAGCTGCTCATGGGTATTTTGCTGCCTGAAGCCAAGGACAAAGTATCACCCCCAGCCCATATACAGAAGGCAACCAGACTAGTAGTTTAATATTGGTAACAGGAGCGCACACCACACCAAAACTGAGGGTACCAGGCTAGCCTTGGGGGTGCAGAATAGGCCGCATGACACATCCAACTCTGTACCTACTCCTTTGCCTTGTCGCCAGCACCGGTCGTCTGAGGTCTCTGCCTCACTTTGCCTCATGACAGGGCTGACCCCCATCACAAAGCATGTGCTGTGAAACTGTCCTGCTATTTTCAGAGAGAGATCTAGCACCAAGCATGTGCTTCCTTATCTCTGTCGTGTCTGGAAGGACGGTGCTGGAAGGGGAATGCAGGCTTCCTGTCCTGCAGAATGAAAGACATCTAAACCATCTCCCCCTCCCCCTCCCCCGGAATCAATGGGCGTGCCTCACTCTGCAGACAATCGCCGCTTTTACTCTCTGCAGCATTTTCAAACACAACCAGGCTGGCTCCTATTAAAAGCACAGCTACACCGGTTGGTTGAAGAGTCAGCAATCTCACGCAAACCTTTCCGCTTCCCCTCGCCCCACGAACGACGCTCAAATATGTACACATATTTGTGCACTAGGGAAAATAACGCTGAGGATTCTTATGATTCGGAGCCTGCGCCCCTTTATTTCCCCAGCTGTGTGGGGTATTTACCAGGATCACTCCAGCTTTTTTAGCCACGCCCCTTTCGAATCCAGGAAGGCCCCCAAAGAAAATTCTCCAAGCTCCGCTAATTGCGCTTTGCCCCTTCTAGTACGGATCGCCGCGGCATTGCGGGAGTTGTAGTCCCCGCGGCGGCCGCTGCGCATCGCGTCGAAGCGGCCTCCTGCCGATAGGAAGACTACAAGCTCCGTGGTGCTTTGCGCGCGTAGCAGGGCTCGCTCCCTCCGGGTGCGGTCGGCGGCTGGGCCGGAGCGTGTCGCGGGGGCGTCACGTCGGCTGGTCACCCGTGAAAAAGAAGGCGAGAGGTGGGGTTGGGGTGGGGCTGCTGCGCCGTGACGCCCGAGCGACCTCCCAGCCCGCCTGCTTGCCTGCCCTCGTCGGCGCTGCCCCCTCTCCCCTCCCCCGGTGCTTCCTCCGCGGTCCTTTGCCTCCCGGGTCCTCTTGCTGAGAGCGGGCGGGGGAAATGGCTGAGACCATCGCGGACACCAGGCGCCTGATCACGAAGCCGCAGAACCTCAACGACGCCTACGGGCCGCCGAGCAATTTCCTCGAGATCGACGTCTCCAACCCTCAGACGGTGGGGGTGGGCAGAGGCCGCTTCACCACCTACGACGTGAGGGTCAAGGTGAGGGATCCTAGCGAGGCTGGAGGGGGGGGGGGTCGGCGGATGGATGGGGAATTATGGGGGGGGGGAGGGCGGGCCCTGCTGGAGTCTCGGGCTTATCTTCTATGGGGAGCGAGGGTGGAGGTGCCTTGCCTGTGCAACTTCCAAGCAGTAAGGCCTCTTCACTCCTTCAAATACGTGCCTTGCCTGGCTGGCTGGGTGGGTGTAGCTTAGAAGTGCCTGAGCCAAACTGAAGGGCTTGTTTTTATCCCCCACCCTCACACCCTCTTTCTTTTCCATTTCCCCCCACCCACACACAATGGAAGGTCAGGGGCATTTCCTCACTGGAGAGCTCACTGATTCCCTGGCACACCTTCAGAGAAGATGCTGCAGTTCCATATACATGACCAATATGTCGTTGGCACTCTGATCTGGCAAGCTGAGCTGAGGTTGACAGTGACATCCTGTGCAGTTGAGGGTGGGGGAGGCGTCTGTGTGTGTGTAGGGAGAGATATTTTAAGCTGTTCATTTTCTCAGTATCTTCTAGTGTTGATTCCTATTCGAATGCCGTTAGCACCATATTCATACAGAATGAAAGGTCTGATGCAGATCCTGCGCATGCCAAGGTTCTTGAATGCACATGTAGATCCCAATTTGGCTTCCTTCAGATGCTTGTAATTGGAACTGTGTGTGTGTGTTTCAATGTTCCTTATCTCTGCAGTCCAGAAATGCAGTGTGCTTCAGCCTTGGTGCTGTTCCATACTGGCCCCATGTCTCTCATCACACACCAGAGTTATGCTAAGTAGTCTGTGTAGCTGGCTTCCCATACTCATTGTTTGTGTGGTCTCCATGATATGGCTGTACTTTGGTTATTCACAATACTCTTATGAGTACCTACTGATATGTGAGAACAAAGAAAACTGTGAGAAGGGCCTCCAGTGATACATCCTTCAAAAACTTTAAATTGTGGTGCTTCCCTACATAATGTCTAGTAACTGGTAGTAGTCACTGCATCTGAACAATTATGGTAATTCTTTTGGTCCACTTTTCATGTAACTGTATTTGTACTCTGCCTTTAACTCCAAAAGGAAGCCCACAGCAGCCTTATACATTAAGGAAATACATTGTTCTCTGATTCTCACCCTCGTGATAATAACATTCTCTGCATTCCTATAACTTAAAGGCTAAGCAGGGAATTTATTCTCTGGTGGAATACCTCAAATTCATAGTGTTAACTGTGTCTACATGATAACAAAAAGATAATCTCAAGGCTGTGCAGTTGACAGAGTTAAGATAGTGCCATCTCATTCTTTGGGGAAGGCTTTAAGGTCTTCTATAACTTCAGTACAGTGGTACCTCGGGTTACAGACGCTTCAGGTTACAGACTCCGTTAACTCAGAAATAGTACCTCGGGTTAAGAACTTTGCTTCAGGATGAGAACAGAAGTCGTGCAGCGGCAGTGGGAGGCCCCATTAGCTGAAGTGGTACCTCAAGTTAAGAACAGTTTCAGGTTAAGAACGGACCTCCAGAACGAATTAAGGTCTTAACCTGAGGTACCACTGTAGTGGATCAGGGCCCGCCACTTGTCTCTTGTGGGTTTTAGACAACCTGGCAGGAGAAAATAAGGATTTATCTTTGTTTTCTTTTTCCCTCCCCCACTTTTCAGGTAATGGAAGAACTGTCATGCAAGGGTTGAGGAAGTAATAATTTTACGTTACATCTCCTTGAATGTACAGTTCTTGGATTTATTAAGAATGACAGTTTGTCTAAAGGTGTTTTCCACCGTCATTTGTTTATCAGTTTGTTCTTCCTTTTATGATAAATGTTGTAAAAGTAGGTTTGCTCTGAAACAAGTAACAAGTTTCTTGTTGCTTCTATTTATTCTGGACCAGGTTGTGCATTTCTAACAAAGTTGACGGTGATAATGCAAACTAGTGCCATTGGCCAATATGTTTATGGATTGCTGAAAGTAAGTAAGGTCTAGGGTAATAGATGGCCTAATGTTATCTTAACTGGTTGTGTACATAAGTGGGACTGGAGAAAGAATGCATGTGCTTAGGTTGTGTAGGTTAGATAACTCAAAGAGAGGGAGCCATAGCACATTGCTTCACATTCCAAAGGTCCCGATTCCAATCCCTTCCATTGCCAGTTGAAAAACTCTTGATGTAGTAGGGCTGGGAAGACCTCTTCCTAAGATCTTGGGAGAGCTGCTACTGCCTGTTAGTTTAGAGGGTACTAGATCATAGACCAGTACAGTAATTAGGTTAGGAATAAGGTAGCTTAATGAATTGAGGAAGAACTTTTGCTTGAGGATGTGCCAGTGTGGGAAAGTTTTACCGAATACAGTCATGTTTTCCTTTTAATCCGTTAGATTGCTTCTTTGGCACTTGGTTGTCTGTGCAGTCCTGCATGTCACTTGAACTTGTATCCTGTGCCAGCTGAAAGGCTCGATGTTTTTAACTGATCCAGTTGATGAACTATGCTTGCTGATGTAGTGTAGGCTCTTAGATAGCAAGGTATAACCCATGCCTTCAGAAAATGCTTATGTATGAACTGTGGAGGAACTAGTTGGCGGATATTGCCTACTTTGGGTACTAACTGGCATTCACACTAGTGAATTGTGCCTGGCAGTGCCAACTTCAGTGCACCTCTACAATATGCCCTTCTAGTACTACCCCCTCACAAGACTTGTTGATGTTGTGTACCAGTTGCTAGAGCTGCCTTGAAAGCTGCGGAGTGCAGTATTATCATGAAGATTTTGAAGGACCAAATTGTCAGATCAAAATATAAGACTGCACCCCCTTCAGCAGATGGTGATAGCAAAAAGAATTCCTTGCTGTTTGTTTATCAATTTATTTTCATTGCCACGCCATGACTACCGTGGGCATAGTTCAGGGGGGCAGCAGCCCCCACATCAAGTAAAACAGTAGAAATACTTAACTAACTGACTAATCACGTTGGTTCTGCACCCCCCAACAAAAGTCCTGTCCCCCCAACCAAGTCCTGCCCCTCCTAACAAAAATCCTGGCTACGTCCATGATGACTACTAAGAACAACCTGGCCCAATAGTGGTTCCTAAAACAGCAAAGTTGTGATTCGTGAGGACCATGAAATGCTTGGAGGACTACAGTTTGCCTTGCAAATGAATTGGTTTCACCTGGACTTAGTTTCAGTGACTTCCTTGCATTTAGCCTGCTTCATTGCATTTAACCAGACTTCATTACATTTGTATCTTGCCTTTTCTCTTCAAGGTTAAGAGTCTGTTGTGAAGAGGGTTATTCCATTTCATTTTTACAGTCCTATAATGTGGGAGAAATGTGGTATCGCCCAAGGCAAACACTATTTCAGTGTTTCTCAACCACCGCCTTGAGCCATGTTCAGGTGGGCCTTCAGTACCTCAGCCAGCCCAGTACCTCACCTGCCTATCCTGTCTTCTAGTCAGGTCATTCCCTTATGGTTAGACCAGGGCCAACACCAGCAACTCCCTGCATGCTGAGCAAAGGTGGCAGAGAGACAGAAGTTTGGGGTGCGGGGGGGGGGGAGGGAGAAGAATCTCCTTCTGAGGGGAAAGGGCCCAGAGGAAGTGCTGAAGGAAATTAGAAACTGAGATAAAAGATTGTTATTATTGTTATTATTATTACTATTAAAAAAACCCACCAGTTCACACACAACACACTAAACACTGGTGAAATGTTCTTAGATGCAGCTTCAAGGAAACTGGAAGTTTTCACTTCAGTTTTAGATTACTCCAGACTGGTTAATCTTAACTATAGCTTGCTGAAACAAGTCAACTTCCTAATCCATGAGTTAAAGGTGGTTTGCTCAAACAGACCATAGGTAAGAGTAACCACAGTTTGAGTCCAGATGATATGGCAAGATGTGTTTCAAATAAAACAGAAGCGAAAGCTTCTGAACCTATGATCATTGCTGGGGGTGGTGTGGTGAACATATTTGTGACGTTTGTCTAGGCCAGGCATGGCCAAACTTGGCCCTCCAGATGTTTTGGGACTACAATTCCCATCTTCCCTGACCACTAGTCCTCTTAGCTAGGGATGGTGGGAGTTGTAGTCCCAAAACATCTGGAGGGCCAAGTTTGGCCATGCTGGTCTAGGCTCATCTTGGCCTTCATCAGCATGAATGTTGTGGATCACAACACCCATCATCCCTCAATGCCGGCCATTCTGACCAGAGCTGATGGGAATTAGAGTTCAATAACATCTGGAGGGCACCATGTTGAAGAAAACTGCTGTAACTATGGCTTAGCATCACATCTGAAGCAGCCAGTGATTGATGATTCCTAACAAGCTTTGGTTGATGTGCCTGCCTGCTAAATCTACTCTCCCTAGCTCCTGAGCCACCAAACTAATGGGAAATGAGATTTTTATTTATTTATTTTTTGCTTTTATGCTGTTGGTGCTGTTACTATGGGAAGATCTTTAAGTGTCTCAGAATCCCAAGGCTAAAACTAATTTGTAGACCACACTTGATTTGAGAGCTTGGAAGGTATCAACAACATGAATTTGCACGTAACTTGAGTACACTGCTTTCACAAAAGACAAGGACAGATGCATTTCTAAGACTAAACTAAAAGTTACTATTGAGCCTTTCTAATGGAAGCTCCTTTTTTCTTGGCAAGCCTCAGATTAGATACTTAAAAGCTATTATATATTGCATTTACCACTTAACCTATATTAACTTTTAATATAAAGCACGTAGATTTAATCTTTCGTGTTCACAATTTTTTAGAAATAAATTGCTGCCTTAAACACTCCACCACCTAAGAAAAGCTTCATTGAATTGGCTTAATGCTCTAACTAAACACACATCCTATTTGTACCCTTTTTGGCTTTCCATTATTAACAAATCCAGGCGCTGAAGAAATTGAAGGTGAGGAAGGCATAAAAGTCCACTTTAACAGCACTTTAGGATTTCTTCTTATCTGAAATGGACAAGAACTGTAACTGCAGATTCGTAGTGGGTGGGGTGAGCTTTCAGTTAGAGCGATTCTTTGCACACATCAGTGGCGTTGTTTTGTGGTACTGGGTGAGTGCATGCTTTCTTATGGAGCTGCACTCCTAAAATAGTGGATTCAAAACACTTGCTTTCATTGGGTCTAGACCGAAGCATTGTGAGACAAAGGGTGAGATGGCACCTTCCTCCCTTTCCATTGTGTGAAGTGGGGAAGGAGAAGATTTAGAGTGGGGCACCATTCCTGGCACAACGAGAAACTCTTGAATTGTCTCAGTCCTCTCTGAGACTAGAACTTTTCTTTCTCTCAAAGCCATTTAGGCTTTCCCAATATATTCTTGTCTATTCAGAAGTGCACAGGATTGCAGTCTTCCATTCAAATTTGTGAAAAGGATCGAATCCTGAAAAGGATCTGATCTGCACCACTCACATTTATTTGGTCTCTAGCATATAGCCGTGTTTCTCTACTGTTGTATTTCCAGCTCTGCTTGGACTTGGAAGATTGCACTGTAGTCAGATAAAAAAATTTGGTTCTACTATATACTCCTTTTGAGTGAGTAATATTTTGTTTGCAGTGAAAACCGTGGAGGTCAGGTATTCCCCATTGACAGTGACAAGCATGAAATATGAAATGCCACTCTAAACAACAAAGTTGCTCTCAAATCATAAAGCATACAGTTGATTAGTTAAAAACTAGAGTAGGAATTGAGTCACTTGTCTACTTTCACTTCTTCCATCAAGCAAAGGTACCCTAGATTGATGCAACAGAAATATCATTGTAATAGAATATTGCTTCAAGTGGTTTACACCACAAAGATTAAACAGCACTAAGAGTCAGATATTTTAACATTGTAGCAGCAGATGGTTCATTCTGTCATCACAAGCCTGGCTGGATTGATTTAGATTAAGGAAAGTTAAATGGCAAGAAAAAAGGCCAAAATATACCATTGATTTAAATCAGAGTTTTCCATTTACTTAGATATTTCCTATGTAAAAGTGCATGCAAACTGGTTACTATAATCTTAAACGTTGATTTTAAACTTTAGAGCCTTTATATAACCATGAAGACTGCACTGTTTTTCCTATTATTTAGAAAATGATGAATAATTGCTTTTTTTCCAAATAACTCATAATCCTGTCACACTGCATTAGAATTGCTTGCATCATGAATACACAAGAATTAAGCCAATTATCAAGCAAGTTTTAAGGTCACTTAGCTGCTTTGGTGGGTGAAGCTTGTGACTTGCCAGTCCACCAGTATCAATGTCATGTACTTGTATGATGACTGACAAAGTTAGTTTTTTCACAATTCATTCCCTTTAAAGAAAAGTAGTTGTTCATAAGAGGATAATAGAGTTTTAAAGAGTTTGAAGTTCAGGTTAGTTTTAAAATATTGTAGCTTAAACACTAACAATCAAATCAAATAGTTTTATTTTTTTATTTTTGTCAGCATCTTTTGTAGAAGTTGCATTCTGATCAAAAATTACAAAGGAGAAAAGTATATGTCTGAATTGGGATTAGAAGAAATATACCTTGGTGCTGCTGATGTGTTAATGCCTTGGCATGTCATAGAACTACACAATCTTTCTTAGAGTTGCACGGTGGGATAAAATGTTCATCTCTGAATTGAACAAAAGTATCTGATTCCACTGATATTAGATATGCTGTCCTAGAACCAGGTATTTTCCTTTCAGGTTACTCTTCCAGTTACTGTGTTCTTCCAAACTGGGTGATATGGGTGCATGTTTCTTTCTCTCAATTGTCCTGAGTCAAATGATCTCTTTAAGAACAGAGTATCGGGTTAATTAAATTGTCATTGGAATGATGCTCTTGCAAATTCTGCTGATTTGAGGGGCCAAGCTGAACAGTTCTATACCCTCTATATTTCCTTCTGCTTTTTCTTTCCTTCCTTTTCTGCTGTTCAGCAACTTTGAAGAACCAAGTGAAAGTCTTTCTGGAGAGATGCGGGTGGCAACAATATTAAGCAACACTTACTTGAGCATGTGCTTGCTCTTTCTGAAGTATACTTAGTCATGGGATAGAAGTCCCTGGTGTATTATTTTTATTTCAATTTGTATGCTCCTTTTCCATTTTAACTAGGCCCAGTGTGGCTCACAACACAAATGCAATCAATACATCATGACACTCAAATATTAAATAATTTCAAAAAGTAATATATTGAATAATTCACTTTGGTGACAGAAAAATAATGTAAAGCTATACTTATGTAAATACTAAGGAGGGAATTTGATGTTTTGCTAAGATTATCGTTCTGTTGGACAAGTTGAGCTTGTCAGACAGAATGATCCCTCCCCTCTGCACTGCTCTGGGGAGTCGTTTAACTCCACAGCCAGTCGCAGGGTGGGGTGGGGTGGGGTGGGGAGTTTGCAAGGAGAGGGGAAAGCCCCATTGTGCAGGCAGAAGTCCTTGCACAGCTGACATGACTCATTAGTTGAATCCCACCCTAAGTATTTTCAGTGTTTATACTAAAATTCTCTGGCCTTTTAAGAAGAGACTTCCTGAAAACACTTTAGACCTGTTCTTCAACTGATTATACACTTTTATTTCAATTAATCAGCTGGTAAATTAACTGAAGCAACTTCATAATGATTTTCTAGATATCAAGAAAAATTGTGACTTTTCATGGTTGAGGCCAGACCATTTAGTGTTGCCAGAAATTATTTCTAATCAGTTAATGTAAAAAGACCTTGGTTTTCTCTGAGATAAAGAAAGTACCATTCCATACAGCTGCTAAGTACACGGAACCCTATGACTCTCCTATTTGGCAGTGGGGAACCTCTGGTCCACGGGCCACACCCACCTGCCCCACACCTCATGTTAGGTGGCTGAGGCAAAAGGGGGTTTGCAGGCACCACTGATAAGTTATTTGGCAGCCCCTGCAAAGACCTTTGCAAGGTGCTTTGAAGCCCTGACTACCAGCAAATAGTCACCAATTTCTACAGAATCAGTTAATGATTTTTGCTTGGGACCTCCATTCCAGAATCTGTTCTCTAACATGGGCCAATAATTCAATGTGAATAAAAGTTTGAAAACGTGGATCTGTTCTAGACAAATGCTTAAATGACCATTAGGCTATGAAGTCTCCTCGACCTGTGTTAGAGGATAATATAACTGGTGGCTTGTTGGGTGGGCTGACAGCTGCTCCTACATGGGTAAGGCCACTTAGCTGATTAAAAATATTCCGTTGGAGATCAGTGGTCCAGAGTCCATCAGCAGTATGCCACATATCACACACCTTCCTTTTCTCAGAAGGATTGTGAGCTTTCTTGCAAGCAGGTCTGAATGTCACCCCTGCTGTTAAAAACAGTACAAAGCAGATGTGTTATTACACAACAGAGTTGTTGTGATATGATGTGAGGTGAAGGAAGTCTGCACAGAGAAGCAGTTCAGCCCATGTGTTGACAGCATCAAGTGGAACTGTCCCTGGAGGCTGGAGTCCTCTTCAGAATTGAGCAACTGTAGTGATGGATCTAGCAAAACAGAAGTGCAAAGGGACCATTCCCTTCTTGATGACTCAGCTGTTAGGCAAGCGTGTGCTTGTTGTGAGTCTCAGAAGCTCCTTTTTCCTGTCATTGGTTAGTATACCTTGAGTGGTCTTATGTCTCTGGTGGTTTTCTCTCTTCCCCCAGAATATCGTAGGTGGCTAGCCTTTGGCCATGGCTGGAGCTAGCATGCTCGATAGCTGACTATTGATGCAAATTGGAGGGCTTATATTGGGAAGGGGATTTCTTAGGAGTAGCTTTGAAGCTTTTAAGTGCTTCTACATCAGCGGTGGGTTGGTTGAGCTACGGTGCCTGGAGCTGAGGGGTGACGTTTCAACATCTGCAGGGCCACTAAAGCTTTTGAGAATTTCTGCATATGCAGGTATCATTACATGTGTCTAGCAGGTCACAGACAGTTTTGCAGACAAAAAAGTTTGCATCTGTTCTGACACTGAAGTCAATACAGAAGAGGTGTTAATATTCTCTTCTGATTGGTTTTTATTGGATAAGTGTCAATTACTGACACTCAAGGTTGTGGACAAGATGCTTGCTCTGATTCTCTTGCAACTTTCATGCAGCTTACCCCAGGAGAGACGTCCGGGAAGGACTGTAATAATTTTTGTTTTCCCAGATTGCTTAGCCATGTTTGGTACCATTGGTCCTGGTAGCCCCCTGATCCAACTGGCGTTCTGAGTAGGGAACATTGCTTTGCAGTAGTTCTGCTCATACTTCACCCGCAGATCCCTGGGAGCCTTCATGCAACATTCTGTAAAAGTTCCATTCAGTCTCTCATTCCTTAACTTTCATATTACACTTCTGGTGAAGGATTTCTGAAATGTGTATTTTCAGTGGATTATCATTGGTATCTTAATGATGCCCAGCTGTTACTCCTTTCCATCTTAATCAAGTATGATGGTAGTCCTTGAATGACCGACCACCTGAGGCCTATGATGGGTTGGATGGAGGGGAAATAAGCAGAAACAATCCATGTTTCTTTTGATGGACAAAAGTGGTTAAACTGTCTGTTTGAGAAGAGATTTCACTCCTAAACTGTTGACCTGCATTTTAAAGGGAATGCAGTTTGTGCCTCCTGGATTCTCAGAGGCTATTGCTTGAGAATTTTATTTGCTGCTTCTGTTGTGCCAGCTGCCATGGTGACTTTTTTACTAGAGCAGTAATTTCCAAACTTTTCCCCAAGGACCACTTGAAAAATTTCAGAGGGTCCTGGAGGACCGCTTAATGCTTTTTCGGCCTATTGTAGCAACCGTACTGTACTGTGCTAGATGCTGCATGGTTTTTCATTGTATTTTTACAGATGCACCACAGACAACTTGAATGAAACTCACAGACCACTGATGGTCTACAGACCACAGTTTGGGAACCCCTGGATGCAGTAAGGAAATTTCAGTGATATAGAATGAAGTAGCCCAGTAGGTTGTTGGTTTCCGGGAGTATACAAAATTTAATATTTGCAAGAATTCAACTAGCTATCAATTAGAGCAGATAGCTTCTCAAAAGCTTTAGAGAACCTATGTTAGATACACTTTCAGATATCTTCATCTGATTGCTGACTTCCAGTAAGGAATCTCTTTGCAGATGCAACCTACATAAGAGGCTGGATTGTCCTGACAGCTGGCAGAACATTCTGTTGGTGCCCCACACTTCATCGAGTTGATCTGTCCCTCTTTATCTACTAGGATTTGAGAGTCAGGCCACTTACACTGTGAGTGCTTAAGACTTTTAGCCTCCTAAACGTGCCACTGCTGTTTGATTTCTGGTATTGTTCCTGCTGCAGATTTCTCCCATAGCCTGAATTTTGAAATACGGTATTAGCTGCCATTTACCATTGTTTATCTGCTTTTTGCCTTATGGTGACATTGTGCTGATGGTTGCCATTGTTGGATTTTAAATTGCTTTGATGTACTCCACTCTGGGATCACTTAAGATGATGGGCAGGTAAGAAATAATTCAAATTAAGAAACGTGGGAGAGGGTAGACACAGGGAGGAGAGAAATCTCTTTTCGGTAGACAGTTGCAAAGGCATAATTTCAACCTTCCTGTACTTGATGAAATCTTTGAAGCTCTGCTTACACTTGTTTCTTGTAATTTTGCACCGTTCTGAACAATCGTGACCTTGACCAACGTGATACTGAATGTCTGTCACATTAGGCCCTTGGTTATAGCAGGCTTTTAGCCTGCAAGGCTACTATACTCTCCAAAAATATGCTGTAGTCCTTGTTAACAATATGTGTGGCCCTCTGGGATTCTGATATGTACAGTGTTCTAAACTGTGGTTAATGTCAAGTATTTAAAATCCCCCTGTGTGAGCCTTATTTCTCTTTTAATAACTAAGGCTTATTATCATTGTGGCAAATGTCCAAATAACTGCCCAATCCAAAATATTGGCTTGATAGGCGACATAAACAGGGACCCTCCAAAGGCTGCCTCCACATAAATAAAACATGTACAAATTTGTTGAATAGCTGACAGAATCGGTACCCAGTGGTAAAAGTTTACGGAAGCTCTGCAAGTTGCCCTGTAGTACAGATGTTATGGATTTGCCCTGAAGTACTGCTGTGGGCAGTTTGAATTTCTTTTTTATAATGCCTCTAGCAGCCTTTTTCAACCTTGGGTCCCCAGATGTTGTTGAACTACAACTCCCATCACCCCTAGCTAGCAAGGCCAGAGCTCAGGGATGATTGGAGTTGTAGTCCAACAACATCTGGGGACCCCAGGTTGAGAAACACTGCTTAGAGGTTAGGACTGGCAGCACTAATTCCGAGAATTCTACCAATTCTCTTACAAATGTCTCTTCTATCCCCGTAATCATGGGTTTGGCAACACACATTTGGCAAAGTGATTCAAGGTTATTTTTCTATCATAAGTATCTGGTAGCGTTGCTGATCAGTCAGTGGAAATATCACACAGTCGTGATGAATACCCTTTCGCTTCTAATAATTCAGAATGGCATCTTGTATCAAAGCCCAATCTATGAGTACTTGATCTTTCTAGTGCTGTGTTTGTATAGGCTGCAATCAGTTAGCACTTATTCTAGTTATCTTTTAGAAAAAGGGCCTTTTTTAGAACCTCCCTTCGGTTTCATATCTCAGAACCTATTAAAGGACTTCTTGTTGCTGTACATCATTTTGACTTTCCCACTTGCATTCATCTTATGGCATGTCATGCAAGATGGAAAAAACTCAGGTTTGGGAGGAACTGATTAATATACCTTCCATTTTTAAAATGGAGCTACCATTGATGGTGTGTTAAGGGTTGTTGACTCATGAAGAGAGTAGCATAAGAGAACTCTCGACTCATCTAGATAATTTCACTCCGTCCTCCAGTGCTTGCCATGCACTTAAAAGGAAAGTCAGTTTTGAATCTGGTTTTATATATTGTAACATCTTTGCATAGTATTTGAAAAAGGAATCTTGCCACTTAAACATGTTGGGAACTGATGATGCTGGTCAGTGGTGGTGGTATTTTTCCATCATGCATAACTGATACAAGTAAAGATGTATAAATGAAGATCAAGGTGGGGGGCGGACTGGCTTTTTCAGATGGAAATTCTCCTTGGGGGGAGCGTATGTGATGGCCCACATAAAAGCACATTTTAAAATTTATTTGTTGAAAGATATCGCCCCACCTGTTAGTCAAGATGGATGAGTGGCTTACAAAAACGCTTTGGCTTCCTCTTAAATTTAAACCTTTTTAACAACAATCCCATCTCTTTAGTAGACTTAAGAAAGGTTCACCAGGTATCCAAATAATGTTAACCAGAGAGAATCTACCAGCAGGAGGCAGTAGAATGTGTAGGTGGCACATGCAAGAGAGTCTCAGATATGCTTGTTTTACATCATACACTTCTGCCTGATAGCTAACTATAGAAAGTTTACTGGAGCACCTGGTTGCTTTTAGAAGCACCCACACCTCCCTGTTGGCAACTGAGTTGTAGGAAGGCTAGCTACTATGAAGGTGGCATTGGTGTAAGTTACACGATGGCTTTGTCCAGAGACTCTTCAGGGAGTCTTTTCTTGCAGGTGTGTTATAGATTTACAGTGGTATCTTGGGTTACATACGCTTCAGGTTACAGACTCCGCTAACCCAGAAATAGTACCTCGGGTTAAGAACTTTGCTTCAGGATGAGAACAGAAATCGTGCTCCAGCGGCGTGGCGGCAGCAGGAGGCCCCATTAGCTAAAGTGGTGCTTCAAGTTAAGAACAGTTTCAGGTTAAGAACGGACCTCCAGAACGAATTAAGTACTTAACCCGAGGTACCACGGTATGGGTTTACCTTGAGGCTGTTTAGGACATGGAACCTTCTAGTCTGTTTTTCAGTGTACAAATGCAAATCTCCTGCAAAGATTGTTGGTAAAAATGTGAGGAAGGTTGGTGTTTAATCTCAGTGTTTCAGAAAGCAGCTGATGAGGTGGTTACAAATGAATTTGCCACTGATGTGAATCCTGAACCAGATACTTAACACAGGGCTACAACGCTGCCTTGACTCTTAAGTGCCAGTATGTCAAGTGAGCCAGTGTAGCGGTTAGTTCTGGGCTAGAGCTAGAGACACCCAGGATCTAATCCCTACTCAGCCATGGAGCTGGTTATGAAGGTAAAGCAGGGCATCACGGGGAACCTATGGCTCTTTAGGAAATTACAATTTCCAATTCCCACCAGCCCCAGCAAGCATCACCAGTGGCAAAGGAGGATGGAAATTGTGGTTAAACAGCACCTGAAAGGCCACAGGTTCCCCATCCCTTAATTCTAAATCATCTTGAGCTCTCTGGAAGAAGGGTGGGATATAAACTTTGTAACTAAATGTCAATATAAATAGGTGTTTGTTTAATAAAAAAAAAGCCTGAGTTGCAACAAAATAGGTTTGGGAGGTCAGCGCCTAAACTGCACCATTGATCCTACATTATAGTGTTGTAAAAGCATACAATTCATCAGACTGGGATGTGTTCCCTTTCATTACTTGAGATGGATCCAAGTGTAATCCAGCCCTGCTGACACATATAAAGTTACACCTTCTCTGTCCTTGAGGCTCTGTTGTAGTTTTAGCAGTTGGTCTGCTGGAATGAATTACTGCTACCTCAGAGCAAATTATCGACTTCAAGGTTGGAGCAGTGCAGCCCTTGTCATTTATGCATATCTCATTGGAATAGATCAGTAGTCTTCAGACCTGCGACCCGCCTTTAACCCAAACATGTATTGAAGCCATTTCTTAATTCTCACCACCACCACCATATTTGTATGAAGTTAACACTGCTGTTGCAACCATGTAGAAGGTCTCAACCCACCAGTTGAATATCAGTGATGTAGAATATCTCATTTGCCGTCTTGAAGATATCCTGCAAGAATCATGAATAGCTTTTTTAGCTGCTCAGTTCTATATTTCAAGTCATTTCTCCCTCTCACATACTCAATACAGTGGTACCTCGGGTTACAGACGCTTCAGGTTACAGACTCCGCTAACCCAGAAATAGTACCTTGGGTTTAGAACTTTGCTTCAGGATGAGAACAGAAATCGCGCTGCGGCGGTAGTGGGAGGCCCCATTAGTTAAAGTGGTACCTCAGGTTAAGAACAGTTTCAGGTTAAGAACGGACCTCCAGAACGAATTAAGTTCTTAACCCGAGGTACCACTGTACTCGGTTTTAAGGTAATTGCAAAAAAAAGCAAAGAAAAAAGCAGAGTGGTTAGGATGAATCCGGGATAAATTCACTGCTGCAGACTACGTACTAGAAGCATGTAACTGAAGTGTTAACCAGTGTGGCAGAAAGTCTCACGTTCCTTTGCAGTTCTCTAAGCAGCTGTCTTGAGGTAGCTTATATCATAACAGGAAACGATTTGGCAAGAGTGAAACAGCTAAATGTGTTGGGAGTCTAAATCATGATTGTGTCAGAAGTTCAAAGGAGGAAAAATGGAGGGGTACCTATATTCGGCCAGCTCATTTTACCTAACACTGTACTTCTAAGCCTTATATATTGCTTGGAGATTAACTTTTATAGGCTCCTGTACCAAGAAATAAGAATTTCCGAGGCACTCCTTTCACTGCTTTATCTTAACTTACTGAATAAAAGAGCAGTTAACAAGAAGGATTAAGTAACTTGAGCAAATGGAATGTTAAAGGTGAAAATCTCACCTGCAGAAAACACTAAAACTCTACAGGCCTTACACACTTACAATGACTTAATTTGGAACTCTGCTAAGAAGCCAAAAGGTGAAATCAGAGAGCAATAATCCACTGTTTTTATTCTGGGAATCTTTACTCCTGAGCTCTGGGGAAACTGTATAGTGGTGTTCTCTGCCTGGGACAAAAATGCCTTTACAAAAGCCAGCGTCTTTCAATGCAAGCATGACTTTTTAGCATAAAGGAACTTGTTAAGAGAAAAAATATACCTTAAGACCTTAATACAATGAACAGTCTTGTCCTTACCTGGGAAAATGCAAGTGCCTTCCTAATTCCGCTTGGGTTGGGTTTCACACCATGTACATACAGATGTTGCTGTACATGATGGAGCACAGTGGAAGGATTTCAGCGTCACACGAAGGTGATCGTTTAGTCAGGGCAAGCATTTTGGATTGCCGTACTGAGCGATCTCCCTTCTCCCCCCCCCCACTCTTCCAAGGGTTCTTCTGACCTCCTGAGCCAGTTTTGGGGTGGGGGTGGGGGGAATAGAAGGTTTAATACCAAGAGCTCATGGGTTGTATTCAAGGCAAGCGTTCTCCTTGCATAATGGGATGTTCTCTCTCCTCCTCCCCCTGCATCCTCCCAAATCTGTTCTGGGTTCCCCCACCCCACCCCTCCACAGCAGGCTTGGGGATGGTGCAGGGGGCAGGAAGGGGAAGTCCTGTTGACTAGTGGTCATCCTTGCAAACGTGTGCAGCTATGCCATGACCCATACAACAGGGACTCTTAATGAATTTCAGTGGTTGCTAATCTACCACTGAACCAGATTCAAGGTTGCATTGTGGACATGTTTGGACTAGTTCTGTTTAGATTTCTTTTTAATTTTTAGGGTACAACTTTTGTTAAATAATGCCCAAATGGCTTGGGGCCCAGTTTACTTCAGGATCACCTCTCTTCTAACACCTAGCCCATGAAATGAGATCTGCTGGGGGCGGAGAGCCCAGCCCAAAGGGAAAATGAGGGATCAGTTGTCCACCTGAAGGTTTTCTTAACAATATCTCCCTGGCTGGAGAGTAGGCTGGTGCCAGCATCATACACGTTTTGGTGCTGCCTAAAGACCTGTTTTCTCAGGCTGGCTTTTAAAAACAGTAACACATGCCTGTGTACTGCGAAGCTTTTGCTATTGTGTTATGTATGCATTTGTTGTAACTTGTCCTAGGGCTTTCCAACCAAGTACAGGATGTAAGTTTTAAATAATAACAATAAAATGTAGGAAAAGGCAGATTGACAGTGTTGCTCTGTACATCAAAGAGGACATCAGTCTAGAATCCAACAAGCTATAAATTCTGGATTCGGGCCCAGTTTGGAGCAAGCTTCCTTAGTCATGCTGGATGACCTAACCAAGAAGTGGACAGAGGGAATGATGGGTGCTTCAAGAGTGAAGTCTACAGGCTCCCTGAAATGAAATGAAACTTTGTGCAGAAAAGTGTTCAGAAAATGTTCTAGAGTGAGGCTGTGATTAGTTGTTAGTATGAACTTTTTTAGGATAGGCAGTGCTGCAATGCCAGCATCAGCCTGGAGATAAGTACTTATCATCCAGAAGGGGTAGGACAGATCCTTACCTTTTGTGGGCAACAGTTGGAGCTAAAATAGTAAAATCTCTATACTTAGCCCTCACAGTGATGTTAAGTTTGGCACTTGGGCTTGTAGTGTATCAGCAATACATCCTGAACGCAGTGTTAGGAAGGTAGACATTCTCAGCATAATCAAGCCTGTGTACTCTATTGTTGATGAACAGTGATGGAACATTTCCCCCCCTTTCCTTTTCTTTAGACAAACCTTCCTATTTTCAAATTGAAGGAGTCTTGTGTCAGGCGAAGATACAGTGACTTTGAATGGCTTCGAAGTGAACTAGAAAGAGAGAGTAAGGTAAGGCAAAACATTTTCTTGGATACAAACGTGTTGTGGCACTGAAAAAGGTTGCCCTGGGCTGTTAAGTAATGTGGTGTCAGTGGTGGTGGTCAGGATTGCCAACTCAGTTCTGGACTTTACTGTGACCCGAGCACAGGCCATTCTGAATCCTTGCAGCTGTGTTTAAGCTTGGCACTTCTGTGCATCCCATATTAAATAAGCCATCCATCTCGAGTGCCATGTCTAAGGAAAGGGTACAGCCCATGTCCTCCTAAACAAATTTTCTAGGCACTGTATTAAAAGCTAGATGCTCTCTACATAAAATAAGCAGTCTGTTTTCCCGTGTGTTAGTAATTTAGATCACAACTGTCTTTCAGGTTGTAGTGCCTCCCTTGCCTGGAAAAGCTTTTTTCCGCCAATTGCCTTTTAGAGGAGACGATGGGATATTTGATGACTCTTTTATAGAGGAAAGGAAGCAAGGGCTTGAACAATTCATAAACAAGTAAGTGCACTATTCTATTTCTTGAGTTGTGTAGAAATGTCAGTTGTGTAAAGGCAGCCACATTATACATGCTTACATCTGTCACTGGCTCCAGTGGGTTTAGCAGTGCAGTTGCTCTCATACCACGCAAAGCTCAGTTCACCTTTTTAAACGCTCCTGAACTACTTTCAGGGTTGAACTAGCATCTAAGCGCTATCAGCATCCAAGCTGAACAGTGTACAAATGCTTTAACATTTGCTGCAATGATTGAAGTATTTGTCGTGACCTGGGTTTTGTTTCAGTTTTGCTTAATTTATGCAAATTGCTAAAATTACAGCATGTAAAGATGGAATCATACAAATAAGGCTGGGGGGAGGTAGGGAGGGGCTGCGATTCATCAGCTGGAACAGTTAGGTTACAATCTGACTACGCAGCCTGAGAAGCTGATGCTCGTAATGTGGCAAAATGGTTTTTATACATAGCCTTGGCTAGGGTGGCCGTCTCTTCAGATTTGCTTACTGGAACAGTTAAGCCTTGGCTTCCGTATTAGGTCAGAGGGGACAGTGACTGGAGTTGCATGGTAGTTTTGCCTCCTTGGCAGTTGCCTATAGGCTTTCCAATCCTGAAATTAGAGGGGGATATAGCAGGTAGTTGGGAATGCATTTTTCACTTGCTTCTCCCTCCTGCTTTCTGAAACTTGCTTATTTTAAGGCATCTGGATATGAACTATTTTATTTTGCTGGAAGAAGGCTGGGCCTACTACTGCCCAGTTCTCCTTTAATTTATTAGAGGGAGGATGACCAGGATTGGTTCCATAGTTCCCCATCCCATTTAGCTTCTTGGAACCAATACTGGTCATTCTCCCTCTAAAAAATCAAAGGAGAAGATGAACGTTATCAAACCAAAAACACAGTTCTGAAAGTCCAGCTCATTTGGTAATAACTTATTTGGACATGATGGTCACCTTTAATTGTGCATGGACTTTATTTGCATATAAAATAGGAATATGAGAATGCTTCTCATTGTCATTTTAGTACTTGTCCCAATAGCTTCATAATTGCAGTTCAATGGCATGAAATTTGTGCTTGTGACATCGGATTAGACAGTGGCTGCAGTCACACGGCTGTTGATTCTGTTTTCCTGACGTTGCCCTAACTGTTAATTTCCACATTATATTTGAGCTTTCACAGAACGTCAAAGCCACTTCCAGAAATACAGTGAAATATAGCTGAGGTTTTCATGTTATTTGCAAACAGATTGCTTCCAGGGGGGGAAACTTGTTTGCAAATGACACAGGAATTGACACTAAACTTGACATACCTTTTTGGATGTGGCTTTTATCTTGTGGAGAGCTCCAATATAACATGGAAATTAGAAGGAGAACGTTGGGAAAATGGAATAAACTGCTGTGGGAATGCGACCTGTCTCTAGCAAAGGGAATTTGGGTAGCAGGACTTGGGAAGGGTTGTCTGACTTGACAGCGCAGAGTCTGAAAGCAATTGACAGTGCTAGGCAAGATGGGCCAGTGATCTTTTCTAGCTGGCTTCTATCATCCATGAGCTCTCAACATCTCAGATGGCATCCAGTGGCTGCAGGAGGGGAGTGGCAGCTTTTGTAAGCAATCTTTCCCTCTCCGAAGACAGGTGGACCTACTGAATACTGCAGGCTGAGCTGCACGCAGCTGAGTGGGAGGTGGAGATGTGAAAGAAAAAGATTAGTTGCACAGTTGAATACAGCCCCAGATTTTTGGATACCTTCTAAGACTGTCTTTAACTTGGCAGCTGTTTCTTGGGAAAGTAGGTTTACTGCTGAGTCTTTGCATATAGGATGTGCTCAAAATTTCAAATGGCTAATAATGTCATTTGCTCTATTCTCCTTGAGGGTGGGGAGGGTACATTAGAGTCCTACCACAGACCCCCCCCCCCCGCCTTAACCTTTGTCAGGAATGATGCCTTGTTTGCAGTATGATCTCTCTGAAAGCAGTCATGCTGATAGGATGCTAATTCTGGTAACTGGTGGGTGGGTGGTAGCCCATTAGCCGTTGGTGGAGTTGTTTAAATGCCACTTAAGATAGGGGAGAGTTTGGTTTTTGTTGTTGTGGGGTATTTAAAAGCAAGTCTAAATCGGAAATCTTCCTGAAAGTTCAGGGTGGGAGAGTGGTTTTTAAAACTGGAAGTCTAATTTTTTTTATTCTCAAATTCTAGAGTTGCAGGCCACCCCTTGGCGCAGAACGAACGCTGTCTTCATATGTTCTTGCAGGATGAAGTAATAGACAAAACCTACACGCCTTCCAAAATAAGACATGCTTGAATGCTGCACAACACTTTAACTGGCATAAATGTTAGTGGTGACATACTTCGTCTAAGATATGTAGTTTAAGGTTTTTAGCATGCTGCAAACAAACTGGCACCAGAAGCCTTCGATATACTAACAGCACTGCGTGTTCTTTGCATTGATCTTTATGGCATTAAAGAACTCTAGGTAAACCTGCTGTCAGACTGTTGATTAAATGGCTTTTAAAAATCTCAGTATTTTGAAACTCTTCCCTTCTTCCTTTTGCAATGACCCTTGTGGTGGTTACTGACTCAGCCTTACTCGAACTTGCACTGTTTATGGTGTCGCACGTTCACTTTTCTTTGATTTTAAACACTAGAATATTTCTGTACAACTAGTATTCAACCTGCAATTTGGTGACTAACATGGTGCATTGTATTCAATACCCCCTTGTATAAAATAAGCACTTCTGTAGTTGTATCTTTAAGCTTGCGAGGGGTGGGGTGGGGGTGGGGCAGCCTTTGTACTGAGAAGCAATGAGGGAGCATTTCTTTATATTGTGTAAAAAGAAAACAGATTTGTATACTAAGAACATTTGTCTAAAAGTTGTTTTGAAATAAAAAGTAAAAATGCACTTAGCATGTCCTTCCTGCGATGGGAAAAAATAGTCCTTCTCTCTACACCTTGGGCTGGCTTATCTCCCTGGATAAATGTCCCACTGCACTGTGTTTTATGCTGGCTGTACCTTCCACTTAAGTAAATGGTTCTGAATTACTTCACTTCATTCAGCTTGAAATAGTAAAACTCCCATTGTAAGTTACAGTCCTATGTGTTACTGCTTCGGGGCAAGTCCTACATAAATCTTTGGGACTCCTGAGTTAACAGGGATAGGATTGTTGGTTTCCTTCATATGGTCGTGCAGTTACAGCTTATGGAGTACTGAATCAAAATTCTAGTACTCCTCTCTCTTACTCTGGGTAACAATATTCAGTGTAAGTTAGAATCATCATGCTATAGCTCTGAAGTCTTATGTGAGTTTTCTGCATTTGAACGATTAATTGCATTTGAACGATTAATTGCATCCAGTAGTATGTCGATGATTTCCTTGAACTTAACATAGCTATCCCTTTGCAACACTCCCATGTCCTAGGATCTAACCGCATAAGCAGCCAATCTGTAGGTTCTGTCAACATGGTGAACCAAATTTTAATAGCTCAGATGTGTGTGTTTTAACAGCTATCAAGTGTGCCATGGTGGAAGGCAACCCATGTAGGGTTGGAATCAGGAGTAACCCTTCACATTTTATTTTTTTTAAGCATTAATACCTGGCCATTCCTTTAATTCTGATGAAAAAGCAGCAGCAGAGCTTCACTCCAGAACATGTGCCATTCCAGATGAGGACCAACACTGGTTTACTGCTAAAACTTTCCCCATTCCTTGAGGGCATTTGCCCCCAAAGGTTCTGTTTGCCGTAGACAATAGGACAGCTCAAGAGGAGCATAAAGTCAATGCAGGGCCCCACAAGGGGTTTTTCTCTAAAGTTGTCAGAATAAGCACACTTTTTTAAAAAAACATGACTACCATGAATAGCTTTGTCTTCCAGGTTCATTACACTATGTATATAATACTGTCTTGCATGCCAATTTACTTCATTAGTATGAGCTAAGATGGTTTTTCTAGATAGTTTTAAAATCTTCTCTTGTACATACTCCTCTGCAGCTCTAGCTGAGACCCAACTAACTTTCATCACAGTTACGTATTTACTGTTTTCTATGTGAGATACTTAAGTAATGCTTATTGGTGGGTAACTATATAAATTTCCCTTAGTGGAGCAGAAGAAGAACTTCTGAAGGAACTATTCCAGTGGTGTTAGAATGGTGCTGTAGGCATCTTTTTGAAATATACTTGAGAAACTTAGACAGTAGCTGCTTGTTCACCTTCTAAGGTGACATTTGTGTCCAGGCACACTTAGTATGGAGGGGCCACATTAAGCAGCGAGGTGCTGCTGTAAGCCTCCTGTACTATCTACAACCTTGTGTGATAAGGTCCTAAATTGTACTGGGAGCCTACCCTTCTGTAGCAGGCTGCGCACAGTTGCCATGAGCATGTGGGATGGAGCTGTGTGACTGGGGGATAGGACTAAAGGCAGAGCTCCTTGGGACTTGTGTTGCCCCTTCGTGCAAGCAATTGCTCAATAGGGCAACTGCAACTGTAGGTAACCTTTGTGCCTCTAGATGTTCCTGAACTGCAACTCCCATCATCCCTGGCAGTTGCTAAAGGGGACTGATGGGATCTGTAGTTCAGCAACATCAGGAAGCCAAAGTACTCCACACCTGTTCACTTTTGAATAAAACATAGCAGTATACTCACCCCATTGTAATTTTTTACCTGTTTCTTGGAAATTGCACCATCAGTGGGGAGTAATGTTTAATCAAAGGCCGTACCATTTTAAACTTAATATATTTTTTATTCTTTGTAAATACAATGAGTACAACCTTAACTTCACAAATCAGTTAATCCATTTTTGTACAAGAGAAGTTTTACTCATTCTATGATACTTCAAGTGCTGGTTCTCCTTTCTCAGTGCTAGTTCCTAAAACAAATAAAAACTTGAAAAGTACAGCAGTTATCTTTTAATTCCCCCCTACATTTCCATAAGTGTATTTTCATCAAATTAAGCAGCTCATAATATGTGTGTTTTGTGAGGAGTGGTGAGAGAGAGAGAGGCTTTTATTAGAACCTGGACTTTTCTAAAAAGCCGCTAGAGTATTAGGTTTGTATTGATCAACCATCCTTTTCTTTCATTGTAAGACGGTTCAAAACTGTTTTTATTATAAGTCAGGTACCTTTTTTGCACATCTCATTGACAAAGAGTTTGACCACCGTTGCCTTTGGTTTCAGCACTATGCCAATGGGACAGCTATTAGTTCGCTGTATCAATCCTCTCCTTTTTCTTTTATTTGGTTTTGCTGTTTAGTCTTCGCTTAACATGCATTTTTTAAAAAGAAAAGAAAAACAACTTTTTATTTAAAGCTCTTTTGTCTGAGATGGTAATCCGAACTGAAATGTTGGCCAGACTTAGACGTGAAGTCCACCCCTTCGTGTTTTTTTTTTTAACAAGGAGGCATAGCCTATTGAATTCAAAAGGTATTTGCTGGCGTACTTCTTAAAAATCCATGATGAAGGCCACTTTTATTATTACGTTACAGATGAAGCAAATGTTTCTATAACCTGGTATTCAGTGTTGCCTCTCATATAAAAAGCATTCACTTAAACAAGCTACTTTAAAAAAACAAAAACCATTTTTGAAGGCCACCTCATGACACATGACGACAGAACAATGTTTGGTTACCCCATTTTTCAAAGTATGAAGAAACAACAACCCTAAAGGACCTTCTTCTTTACCTTGTCACATCTGCCAACTAAATGGCAGACTAGCACAGCCTTTGTTAACTATGAATGACAACTGAATTGGCTCCACTGGGAGAAGCAGCAGCCAAGTTCATTCTACAGCAGGTTTTTCCGTGGAGCACAGTATTTCCCCACCCACATCCCCAAGGACTTAAAGTTGCTCTGTTCAAGGCTGCAAAACCATATCTATTGGGTGTATTTTGTCACTAGGTTAAAACGTTTCCAGGCTCCAGCTTCTTGTAGAGTTTGTTAGCTGAGGCTTGCTCTCCATTGATCAAGAAGTTCTTCAGAAATGGTGACCCTGATCATTCTCATTTGCTCCCCCCCAGGTCAGTCTAGATGTCACTGGATTTGTACATATCTGAAAGCAGTCTTGTGATTGGCACATTCCCAATGGTTTTTTTGAAAAATACTTCTTCTATTGTGGAGGGACTAATCGAACGTAAAGCTGGCAAAAGCAACAAGAGTTTCCCGAAGCGACAGGGCTGTGTGGGGTATCTGGAAGGCAAGCATGAGAGTTATTGCTATGGATATAAATAACACTCATAATATTTTTTATGCTGTTGATTGCCTTTGTGAAAGCCAACAATCAAAATGCCAACAAAATAGTATACTTTAAGAAATCTGAATGTGGTAAAGTGCAAAGGTGGACAGACTTCAGGCTTTTGAATCTACTTTTTTTTTTTACTAGAAATCAATCAGACTAATGTATACAATAGTAACTCATGGGATAGATACACATTAGAATTACACTTATGGGCACCTCTGAACACATGATCAGCCCAGAAATTTGCAGTACTAGAACTGCTTCCCAGTCTTTTCTGCCCACAATGCCATTCCAGTATTCTGTCCCCCTTCTTTGTTTCAGCAGCCTAATGAGAGGAGGGCTTTTTGCTGTTGATATCAGAAAATCAGGAATTGGAAACCCTTGCCAACCTACTACAAATGCCAGAGATCTTCCAGTAGATTTCAATTTATCTGCTGCCCACTGCTGGTATAGTGGATGGAGTGAATGCTGGACTGGCTCAGATCTCTGCACAGCCATGAGGTCCTCCCATTTGAAATCAGTGGGATTGGTTACCTGCAGAACTGTAGCTTGATTCTACACTTTGATGATGTAACATGCTCCCCCCACCACAAAAAAATCAGTCAAAATTCTAAAAATATAAATTTTCACCCATGAAAGCATTCCAAAATTCAACAAGGTTGAAATTCCAGGCTAAAGCCAGCTCTCATTTACACAACAGATTAAAAGCCACTTCACAGAAGCAAAGTGTCTTAAAAATGCCAATACAGTTGTACCTTGCAAGTCGAACAGAATCCATTCCAGAAGTCCGTTCGACTTCTAAAACATTCGGAAACCAATGCGTGGCTTTGGATTGGCTGCAGGAAGCTCTTGCAGCCAATCGGAAGCCGCAGAAGCCCCATTGGACATTCCGCTTCCAAAATAGTTCGCAGACCGGAACAGTCACTTCTGGGTTTGTGGCGTTCGGGAGCCAAAACGTTTGGCCTGCAAGGTGTTCGGGATCCAAGGTACAACTGAAATCTGATTGTGAAGAGAGAGAAGCTTTCTGTGCTGTTGTTGTTTTAAATTCATTTTGTTTCTCATTAAACATTACGCCCTTTATTTCTCTTCCCCCTTTCATCTGAATTATTTGCCTGGGATGAATAAACTTACTGCAGGTACAGCAAATTAAGAGCTTGGGGAAAAAATGTATTCAAATCTAGTGTCCTCACCTAGTATGAATGTAGCTGTTCAGGGTGAGCTGAGCTTCATCTTGAAGAGCTGCAATGGCTGCAGCATTTCTAAAACTTCTGAGTTCAGAACCGCTATGCGTAGGTACTGAAAAGCAGATTGACCACTCTTCACTTATTAATCAGAACAGTCAATATTAACTCGATGCCAACTAATGTTACACTTCACCACTTAACTCCATAGCACCACCTACAAGCATGAAGGCACATCTTGGTGATTCCATTTCACTGCTTATGGCATTCTAGAATTTCAGTTTGTCAACATGTGTCCCACCCTGAAAGCTCCCACAAATTTTAATAAGTGTAAAGCAGTGTCACATTTTCAGTTAGCAGCATTAAACAGATGAGACCAACACTGTTACTTGTTTTCATTTCAACCTCCAATGGCCAACCAAATAAAAACCTTGCGGACTTCCTTTGACAAGATACTCAGGCTTGGGCCTTGGTGAACATTAAAGGGCTGAGAATATACTGGAATCCATCTTCGAATGTTTATTCTCACCAAATATGGTGTGTGGAAGGCAGCATTTAGATGGCCAGTCTTGGTCAATCATAAAGTTCACAATAGGATGAAAAGGGAGACATGACACTTAAGTATGATGGACCCAAGCTATTGAGGGTTTTCTAGGTCTACCCCCAGTAGTCTCTGCAATACAAAATTGCTCAGACTCATCAAGATACCAATATGCTAAATTCTTCAGCAACTGAGAAGACAATTGCTTTCCTGAAAAACCCCCCTGTAATCCATGGAGTTTTAGAAGAGCCCATCTCAAGGAACAAGGATTGGTACTCATTTTATATTGGAATTTTCTGGGTGTCCCAGTTGAGAAGTGGCTCTGCCCTTCAGCCCACATCATTAATCTATGATGTTCGTTGTAATCTGCTATTGGAGGTAGGATACTTGGCCACTGCACAGCCTACTGATAGATGCCCAAAAGGCTATTTTTATATTCCCCTTACCAGCTTTAAAAGTGACGATGCATTTGAGACAGGCAAATTCTGTAGCATCTAACCGAAGCTGTCTAAATCTAGCCACAACCTCTTGTAAAGCCTGTATTTCTGAGATAATCTTATTCAGCTTTTGAGAATCTGTGTTGTCTCCATTCATTCCTGGAACACAAACATGTGAAATAAATACACTAATAGGTCATCTGAATGTATTTTATGGATTGATTTCTGCAAAAAATAAAAATAAAAATCACATGTATCAATAGCTATTCCATTGTTACATTGAGATCCGCTTCAACACAAAACTAACTATAATGTAGGAAAGTTAGTATGAAATCTTCTGTTGGATGATAACAAACACAGTAATTTGCATTTAAATGACAATGCAAGCAGTCATGAATGCAACAAAACAACATTATTTGCATTTAAATATAGATTTATAAATGACAGGTATACTCTATTGTTCGGAAGGGATTTGTTATTCTTTACATGTTGTCCTTTTTTTCAGTAATGTATTTTTATGGTAATTTCTATAACAAAGTCATTAAATTGTGCAATTCTTACCAGATACAGCCAGTAGAGTGTTAGCATCAACTGGAATGGCCCATTGTGCTATTCCTAGAACAAACAGTTCCCTCCAAGCATCTTCCAAAAGCATCAGCTGTCATACAATAGAGGTACGATATAACATGGTGTATAATTTATAGATTGATAAACAATTTCACTATGTAAATTTCTGTTGTTTTAGAAATGGCTTTAAAATGCCTGCGCTGTTTTCTCCCATCCCCACTCCTGCCGGGGACATTTTAGTTATCGCTTTCTCATCTTGATTAAGAGCATCCATGGATATTATAAAACGCCACCTATATAATGCTGGGGTGCTGCTTGAAAGGTATGGCTTCACCTGTAAGGTACTGCATAAAACCAAAAATACATGAAGCTCTTCTTGCACTCCACATGTGAAAGTTGCACAAAAGCGCTACTCTTTATATAAAATGAACATTGTCCATCCAGGCTATTTTCTTTCTTCCATCACTGAAAATATTGGGGGGTGGGGAGGAGACACACCTATTTTTCAGACTGAATTTGACTTCCACAATCAAGCATCCTCTTTGTTTTTGCAACCTTCTTATAGTCATTTGTCCCAATGTAATGTAATAAATTGATCTGGTTAGGGAAGCAAATGACTACCATACAAGTTTTATTATAATTTGTATAGAGTTTGCAGATAATCATTTCTCCTTGGGTTTGTTTAGGTAGCCGCATGTGGTTCCAGGTACCTTCTTCTCTCTCCAGGACAGGCCTGGCCCATTGGGCTAAAGCAGTTGCGTGGATTGCACAGGTAGTGCTGGTGTTACACAAGTCTTTTGTCAGTATAGCTCCACACAAAGCTTGTCAAATACTGGACAAAAGGGACCAGAAGACATTGTAATTAATTGGGCCTCCTGCATCCCTTGGTGCTGTTCTCCCTACTGTACAATAGGGCTGTCTGGAATTTCCTGGACATAAGCCCCCCTTAAGCAGCATCCGGTCGGGAAACCGCTGAAATTTCCAGGAAAATCCAGACGTATGGCAGCCCATGCCGGCACACAACAACTTTTGTGTAAGGTTACCAGATGTCCCCGTTTCCCGGGGACAGTCCCTGGATTTAGAAATCAGTCGCCTGACCAAATCCATCTATTTAGTAGGAAGTTGAAAAGTGTCCCCAGATTCACTGGAAAGAATCTGGTAACTTTATTTTTGTGTCAACATTTTCACTTTCTGAAATATGGCAACCCTACTATGTTTTCACTGACAACCACTTCTATTGATAATGATGGTATTCAGCCACCAGGTGGTGGTAATGTTAGCTAACCTGCTACAAAGCTGCTCAGCTGTGTATGAAGCCCCACCCCATTCTCCACTGGTCACTCACAAGTTTCCCAGCCTTGGGGAGGCAAAATTACCCAGAGGTGACCTTCCTATCTGACTTTGAGATTTCTGATAGCCCCCTGGGACTCAAAATTTGACAACCTTCCCATATTGACAAAGTTGATCTCCAGTGTTTTGAGGACCAGTCACTCTGCTGGCCCAAAATATTTTGCTTTCTGGGGCAAAGGAGAAGACAGACACTGCATTCCTGTTCCACATACAGAATCCAATTGGACAGGCAGCTGAATTGTACTTTGGCACTGAAGATGCCACAACATCTTCCCCCATAGCTGAGTGCAGCATCTACGATAATAGGAGGTGTGCAGTAGGCAGGTAAAGTCTTTGCTGTTCTCAAGTTAAGGTGCAAATGACTAAGTTAAAAACAACAGAATAATTTAAGTATAAAGAACAGCTTCTTTGTTTTCTGTCTCCTTCATTACTGACTGTGATTATTGGACCTATGACTTGCATTTGATGTAAGTGGGATGGACAGCAGAAGAAAAATGTCTAAACAAAAATCTACAGTTCAGAATTTTGGGTAACCCGAAACTTTGCAACTCACAGTCTGGTCTATAAAGCCCAGAGAGGATAATGGTGCAGTTAATGAAATCCTTGGGCTTTAAAAGAGGGATTAATTTCATGTAACAATTCATGCAACTTGCCTTTAATTTTGAATGTTAGATATGCAGCCAGTTCATTTAAAATGACAGGATAATCTGATTCCTGACATGGATAATAGGCCTATTTTACAGAGATCTGTTCAGTGATCACTTTAATCTGCACTAAGCCATTCCTTGTATATTGATGGGACTCTCATTTCTGAGAAAGTTTCTTCCCCCTTTACTTTTCTAGGTCTCAGTTCCTCAATTAGTATGTGCTTTGGAGAAAGTTCTGTGGTAAAGCAAACGAAGCCTTGCCTTAATTAGAAGTCACCCATGCTGGTGGCAGGGCATTTGCACTGGAAGGAAGAATGTGGAGGATGGGGTTCAGTTACAGATAGGTAGCCGTGTTGGTCTGCCATAGTCAAAACAAAAAAATTCCTTCCAGTAGCACCTTAAAGACCAACTAAGTCAGTTCTTGGTATGAGCTTTCGTGTGCATGCACTGACTTAGTTGGTCTTTAAGGTGCTACTGGAAGGATTTTTTTTGTTTTGAGGATGGGGTGTTGCAACTAATTTAATTAGGGGAATACGTAGTCTTTTCCATAAGGCAGGAAGAAGCAGAGAGATGATTGCTTGCTTTAAGGTAAGCACCATTTTAATTCAACGGGAGTAGGCATGGTTAGGATTGCTAATGCTCTTATTGCTCACATCCAATTTAAGTTGACATAGTTTAAAACAAGTCAGGTTTTTGGGAGGTGAGGGAGGGGAAATATAACTATCAAAAAAATATAAATTAGCTAAGTGCTGTGGACCCCCTGTTTTTCAAAAGCCAAGCCATGGACCCCCTACTTTTGAAATCTCTGGTAGTTTTTGTTATGTGAATGGTGCCATGGACCGCCCTGGGTGGGTTACATGGTCCCCCTTGGGTCCTTGGACCACCAATTGAGAACCACAGGCTTTGAGAAACATAGTCCACTCCTATACCAATCTGAATCAATGTAGCTGAAGCCTTGATGCAAGTAGTTTTGCCTAAGTTCTGTTGACATCAGTGGGAGAAGGGAGGCACATGACTAACTAGAATTCCACAGATTTCAACAGTGCATGAGTGTAACACCACCACAGTTCTGATGCTTAGGGGCTCCAACATATTTAGTCTGCCTTGAGTGCACAGGGCACCACTGAACTCTTGCTCCAACAGATCACATGGAGATCACATGGTTGTACTAAACATTAGCTCCATGTGGAGGCATGTATGTTGCTAACATGGTTTCTGCATTTCCAGATGCTCTTTCTGGAGCCACCTTTAGTATGCAATTCTCAGCAGTCCTGCATACCCCCACCTGGAGGAATCATCTCAAAAAAATAAAAAACAACGACACCTTCATGCAATGCCCATTGAGTTGGCAGTCTGCTGGAGGCCCCACACCTTCCTGCAAGGGATCACGTGGGAGTTTCTGCCAACCAAGTTGGTTTTGGGGTGGCGATGGAATGTGCTAACATCAATAAACTGCAAGCATTACCCAATCAGTTTGATTAACTCTTATGGCCTTGTTGAAGATTTTAAAATGAACACCCCTGAACTAAGACATGAAGCAAGACTAGGGTTGCCATATTTCAGCGAATATCTGGACAGAAAAGTTGTTGAGCTTTTTTTTTAGTTTTGGCAAAACTGCAAAAAATAAAATAAAATGCCGTTTTTGAGCTGCCAACATGGGCTGCTGTACGTCCAGATTTTCCTGCACATTTTACCAATTTTCGCCTGGACACTGCTGCTGATTCTGTATATGTCCGGGAAGTTCCAGACATCTGGCAACCCTAAGCGAGGCTTTCTCTTTCACCTTCTATGGAGGCTTGCCAAGACTTGTCCCCCACATAAAACTGCAGAGAATAGTCAAGTGGCATTGGCAGGGACTTATAACTGTGTTTGGTAACCTTTCGTGATAATGATTGCCTTTGTTTTCAGTTATGCTATGACTTTGACTATTCCATCCCCATTGTTCTGAATGTTGTACCCGCCTAACCCTTTACAAATAAATCCAGTCTAATTCCCTACTAAAAGCCAGGAATATTAACCACAAACTCCAACCAAGCAACTCACTGCAGTACATGGTGTACTACAAAGAAAGAGCAGGTGCTCTGCAGAAGGGGTTTTGCTCTGCAATCAACTGCAGGTTCTAACCACAATGGTTTTGCTCGGCCTCCACTGTCAGAGGCATTATGCTTCTAAATACTGGTTGCTGGAGACCGCAGCAGCAGCGGATGGTGCTATTCTGCTTAGGTTCTGCTTGCCGGTGTCTCACAGGCATCCAGTTGGCCACTGTGAGAACAGGATGGTGGACTAGATGGACTGCTGGCCTGATCCACTAGGCTCATCTTATATAATTAAGTAAGCCAAGACCAGAAGGCAACTGAAAAGGAACCTTTTAAATTATACTGGATGAAGTATATGTTTTAATCCATCACTTGGCTAACAACAGCACTGATAATCACATGGTCTAAATCAATCCTGAGCAATCAGCTTAACAGAAATGTTGTCATTTCCTCTCCCCCCCCCCCCAATTCCATATAAATCTTACCTGATCTTGTAATGATAGAGTAGAAAAAGCAGGGACACTTTTAGCCCATTTGATGCTCATGAAGAGAAGCCTTGCCGCAGACTCACAAACAGATTCAGTAGCCACTTCGTAGAGATACATGGGAGTGCCACTGACTTCGTGTGGGTACTAAAATTAAAAGGTTGCATGAAAAATATTTCAGAAGGTAATAGGCATGAGCTTATGTTTGACAAAGAGCTGCTTATTTAATTAAGTACTTGATTATTGAATCTGGGTCTTACAAAGGAGGGTATCAGCAAAACAAAAGAAAGAAGAAAAATGGTAGGGGGAGATTTTAGGAACCACTGGCTTAACCAACTACCTTAAGATATGCCCCCCCCAGCTGATTTACATAGATACTCAAATTTGGTAGGGTGAGTGGTAAATATTTTGTTTGGTTTGGACAAGTATCAAGGCAATACACAATTAAAAGTCAAACTGAAGAACTGAATATGTGCTAAAATGGCACCACATCCTTCCTGCCTTTCACACTTCATGCATAGTAAGTGGATCCTGTATTTAGGAAGGTTGATGCTCAGACTAAATCTACACGTGCAACAGAATGAAGTTTTAGTAGAATATACTTTACCATTCCAGACTATAGGTGAAGGGTGTTTTAAAATGCTTCCTGACATAACATTCTCCCTGTAAGTAAAAAACTAGCACAGTCAGAGGAAGGAACCATGCTGGATTTTCTGTCCCTGATGTGCTCATTTTCCTCTTGCAAAGGGATTGATTTTTCTTATGTGGTGAAGCATTCAAAAATGTGCCCCTTCTCTTATTCTGCTGCATATGTAGTCCAGACCTCAGAGATGAATTTGGGTGAAAATGGGCAGTTATGGATTACAGGGGGGAAACATTATGGTGTTTGAGGGAAATGTCCGTAACCATCACTTCAGCAGTAAGTATTATGTGAGTACTTCCAATATCTGGATTCCACTGTCAATACTGCAACAGTTTAAAACTGGGACATCCTGACGTATTTGTAAAACTCCGTTTCTCAAAGCAAGGTGATTCAGGTTTGCCGGATGTCTTATAATGCTTCCCAGGAAGGCACACGGGGCCACCATCTTGGTGAAGCTGAGCAGATCTGGGTCTCATGGGTGCCTGGATTGGGGAGCACCGGACAACCGCTTGCATTCCATGACAAGAAGAGAGGTGGAGTATAAATGCAAGAGAATAAACGTCTCCCTCAGAAATAAGGCACTCGCTGACTGAAACATTTTTACTGCAAGGTAAAATGTTTTTGCTCACCACGGCCTTTGCTATCTGATGAACCTTAAGCATTCCACTGACAGCTTGATTGAACTTGATTCTAAATGTAATTGTATATGTTATGATATACAGCATCTTGAAATGTTTTGTGATATGTAGCACCTTGAAATGCTCACATGGCAGGCAGCAAATTATTTTTTTAAATCCCAGCCAATAGTGTTGGGGGCTGATTCAGATTGGGACCACAGCAAGAGGCAAAGGATTTAAGCCCCCCTAGCCCTTGCCCTTGGTCCCCTTACAGATTGCCCCCCTTTTATGTCCCCCCCCAAAAAACCACCTAATTGGCATCTCATCTATCTTGGTTCTCAGTCCTGATTCAGTTTGTGAGGGATGTTGATTTAACTTGGCAAGAAGGTGGAACTTTCCCCCTCTCCTCCTCAAAGTGCCCCAGGAAATTGGTTCCCTTGGGGTCAGGAAAACCCCCAGAATAGCACACAGGGGGGTAGTGGTAGGATTCTATATTTCAAGCTGATATGCTTGCACAGTTGGAATGTTTGTAATAGTGGTACCTTGAATTCCACGCCCTATGCCTGGGCTGGAGCCCCTAGCAACAAGTTTGCAGCAGTGCCATCATGTGAAACAATTCCTCCATACATTAATGGGTGGAAACTGAGCATGACAATCATATGGTTTAACAATTTTAATGATGGGTTCATATTGCTTTTAAAGGTTTTTACATTGCTGTACACCACCCTGATCTTTTGTGAGAGGATGGCATATAAACACTTTAATTAAATACAGTCAATGAATAAGTAGTAAGAATGAAGACCACGCATCTGTGCTCCATCCTAAAGGCATTCTGATGACTTTGGAACTATCTGGCAATTTGGAACACCTACCAGGATAACTGCTAGCATTGAAAAGGAACCAATATGCAGTATGGTTCATATGGCTTGACCAATTTACTCCCGCATGGTACACCAGACATGTCAATCATTTAACTTTGAAATATGCATAATATTTTAAGACATACGGTACAAAATTTACTATTGATTTAGGCTGCCATCCTGAAGAGGCTTCCGAGGAAGTAAACACCACTGAGACTTCCTTCATTTTTACTCCAATGCATTGTGCAAAAGTCTTGCTTTCAAATAAAGCATCATTAATTTACCAGGAAGTAATTGCTACACAAGCCAAATGAAGAGGAATCAGATTGAGGAGGCCTCATTCCATACCAATATCACAAGGTCTGGTTTCTTTTTCTAAAGTCTCTCAGGATAATGATGCATTTCCCCTGAATCAAGAAGGAGGAGGAGCTGACCTTTGGAGTTGGCTGAGCCAGACCCACCAAGGTCTGCCTTTCAGATGTTGTAGAAACTGCAGCCAGTTCTAGATTGTGAGGTTCCAGCTGAGTAACAGCAGTGAAGAAAGCTGGGGCAGGTAGAGCTGCAGAAGGGAAATGTGGCGTGGCTCCATTATCCTCCTTGTGTCCTCTGAAATACAGAGCGACTTGTTTCCTTATTGTGGAAGTTCTTGGTCCCCTTTCATGTTGAACAGCTGAGAATAAAAACCTGCATTAGCATGCTACTTGGAATTTGAAAAAAAAAAATTTTTTTTGAAGCCCACTGAAAACTTCTAATGGGATTAACTTGCTGTGTGATACATCTCTAATCATATATAAAGACGCTAAGGTGGTTGTTTGCTATATTGAAGCACCACTTCACTATTTGTTGACTTGCTGTGATGTCATGACATGCTCATATATGTTCTGATTCTTGAGAGTGAAGAGCAATTGAGTACATGGTATAACTTCTGTGAGGAAAGTGAAACGTTAATTTGGCCAGGAAGGAAACTCATACAGCAATTCTATGTTGAGGGAAAGAAATAATGTGTTAGACAAGGGATCTTTACAGAATTAAAGATGTAGAATGAGGGGGGAAGGAATAAAGAGTTTGTCTTAGGGTAGGAGCTGAATTTCATCTAGTAATGTGAACTAACTGATCAAATATTCAGCATCAAATCCCCAGTGATATTGAACTATTTTAAATTATGACTAAGGGAGAATCCAAATATTCAGTGACTACATGAAACATAAAAAGCATAAAGAGACAAACACTTGCTGCTTACTAGGCTGAATAACTGACAAATTAAGCAGCCTCACTAGTATTCAAAGGTAAATGAACATAATTCCAATATAGACAACCACAACAGGAATATCACTAAAGAAAATGGACAGCTTTCCTTTTTGGGTAGTCAGTATTCAAATATATATTGATTATTGTCACTTTGATATGAGCAGCAGAGAATCTCTTATTTTTGTAGCTTTAATTCAAATTAATTGCCCGGCACAGGGAAAAGTAAAGCATCCTAGCCCCATTTTAGAGCATGGAGAAAAGAAGTGTTTGATTACCAGGACAACTTCAGGGAAATGAAGATATGTACTTTCATCTACCAGCAGTGGGGAACATTTGGTCATCCACAGCTTGCTGAACTGCAACTTGCATCAGCCCCAGGAAGCATGGCCAATGGCCAGGGATGATGGGAGCTGTAATTCAGCAACATCTAGAAGGCCAAAGGTAACTCAAACCTGATCAACACTAATGCAGCAATAATGTAATATCAGTTAGATGATGCTCCTCTAGATGCACAGGTGCATATTGTCCCTGCCAATCTACACCCACTCATTTTCATCAGGCATGGGAAACCCGGGACCTTCCAAATATCTTTGGGCTTCAGCTCCCAGTAGAATGTCCAGCTGTCAGGGCTGATAGGATTTCTAGTCCAATAACATCTGGAGATCCAAAGGCTCCCTATCACTGATTAAGATGCTGGCTCTCCTATGTGCAGCAGCATCTATAACCAATATGCGCATGGGAAAGGCAGATCTTTGGACTGCAGGTAGAAGCATCCAATGCAAACCTGCACTTGCATACGCATACCCTGTGAGTAGCAATCGCTTGCTTGATGGGGCAGCTAAATTTGCTTTATCAGCCAGGATAAGTTGAAATTGTGCCCTGCTGGAAGGATGACTGTTCAGAATCCTGGGACCCTGTCAGTGTAGATATTTAACAGCTTTTGTTTGAGGTTCTTGGGTCCATTTCCTCATATACGATCCTACTGACATACCTGGGAGCTCTTCATTTTTTATTTGTATGCATTCTTTCCATGCATGTCTGCTTGGAAATAAGTCTCACTGAGTTCAGTGATTCTCACTCCCAGGCAAGATTGCATAGGATTGCAGCCTTTAAAAGTGTCATTTAGGATAGCAATCCTTTTCCTCGTCGGTAGTTGTATTTCAAAAGGGTCTGATTGTGGACAGTTACTTGCAAGCCAAAAATATAGGCAGATTAAGAGGTTTAGCTTTATAAAGTGAAAAGATAGTTACTTAGGACAGGTCACAGGAAGAGAATTTTGGGAGACTGTCAATATTGATAGGAACCCTAAGGACAGATCCATTCTCTGGACAATAGTTTTCACAAGCCCATGATATGTTTGCTATCCATTTCTCTCTGGGGTTTTTTTGAGGGGTGGTGGTGGAGGAGGAGGAGGAAGGATGCACAAGTACCGTCTTTGTTCATGTTGACTTCCAAGCATTTCTTCAGCCGACATGCCCTGCATTGATTCCTATGCGTCTTGTCCACTGGGCAGCCTCCCTAAAAAACAGAGACATATTTCTGAAAAGGGGGACAAAACGTGAGTCTCAGTAAGGAAATTCTGAAACAGGAAGGTGTCTGGGGATCCTACTAAGATGTGTAGACCCTTTCTCCCTTCTGCCACTCTCACTTCTTTTTGAACCAGTGCTGGATGATTGCCAGAAAAAGAAGAATGATGCCCTCCCAGGGCTCTATGAAAATTCCCTGGGGAAGAGTAAGCATTAAAGGGGCGTTCTAAAATCTCTATATGGACTTCAGCACCCGGGACAGCTCCCTGGCACTTGGAGCCTTTGACTGATCACGATCCTCCAGCTACCCACCTGCCGCCCTAGAAAGTATCTTCTTCCTCTCGCGTATTCCTCGGTTTCTTGCCCCTTGCTTTTCCCGCAGAGTCATAAATAAATGGTCCCACTGATTTCCACCTAACCGCCAAAGGTAAAGAGCAGGACTTCTGTGTCAAACAACGTGGCTGCCAGAAAAACAAAATAAAAATCCCGGACCTCTTTCTTTCGAGAAATTTCCCTAGAGATTTGGTTTCAGTTGAGCCCTAGGCGTCCACATCTCAGCTGAACCTGACTACTAAATAGACTTTACAGACTGAGGGTGCAGTCCTATAGGATTGCGTGGACACTATGATTAGGATTTGGTGTGCAGAATACATCACCTGCTGAGCTGTGGGTGGGTGCTTGAAATCTGAGGGTTCAGGCTCGGAGGGAGCTGGCATGAACTTGGGGCAGGATCCAACCAAAGCTAAGTGCCGCTAAGTCACCTTTAAGTAGGTTAGATGGAAGCTGCAATCATTATACCTACTTAGTTAGGAGAAAGGCCAAGGGTCCTCAGTGGGACTTACTCCTCAGTAAGCTTTACTCAGACTCCCCTACTAAAATCAATGACGCTTCACTTTCGCTAGATTGTGCCCTCTGATTTCTCAGTCCCCCATTCCCTTTCAAAATCGAGCAAAGGACCAGAAAGGCTAAGCTGCCCGCTGTATTATTTCACTGTAATATCAGATGTATTAGCCTGGGAACATTAATCCAAGCCATCAAAGCTGAACCCACTTTCGTGCATCCCTCAGCTTATTTGAGCAAGGCAGTTGGATACGATGATGTTCTCGTTAACGATCACCAAAAGAAACTGTTTTCCTTTATTAAATGCCCTCCAAAGCATCACTTCCCCTACTGCACTCTGTTTCAGGGATGGGGAACCTGTGGCCACCCAGATGTTCCTGGACCATAATGCCCACCATCCCCGAGTAATGGCTATACTGGCTGAGGCTGAACAACATCTGGAGCGCCCCAGCTGAGCATCCCCATCCCTGCTATACTGGAATCCCTTCATTACTTGGCTCAAAACAAGGCTTACTCCTATTGCAACCCAAGAGAACAGCCATAGGAACAGAGGCAGTTGCATTAGACTGTGCCAGACCACAGGTTCCTCTAGCTTTGTCCAGAGTGCCTGGCAGCTGCTTTCCTGTTTCAGGCAGGACCTTCCTGAAGACACCAGGAATTGCGCCTGGGATTTTCTATGGGCGAGGCAGACTCTCTGCCGCTGAGCTACGCTCCCTCCCATCCTCCTGCCAAGCAAGGTCCGATGGATTTTGGCCAGAGTTCATCTATACATGCAACCGCTGCGCCACAATTCGAAGCGAGCTGCACCCATTTAAACTTCCATTTGCCACACCTCGGTTAAAGGCAGGGGACAGCCGCCTGCCAGGGTGTGACTTGCCAGAGGGTGGTGGCTTGCAGCCCAATCTTAAGCACCTTTTCTACTCCGAAGCAAATCTGACTCTGTTTTGAGGGCCTCTCCCCGCACCCCGTGGCCAAAGCATGCAGAGGAAAAGAGTTGTTTTGTAAAAGATCTGCACCCGGATCCCATGCAGGTCTACTCAGAAGCAAGTCCCCTTTGGTTTCCAGCAGGGCTCCTTTCCTGGTACACATACTGCTGTCCAACAGCAGTAATCGGTTACTTTGGAATCAATCGCTGGTTCTGCTCCGTTTTCTCAGGGGATAATGGGCATGTGAGTATGGCTGTTAGAGGCTGAAATGATCACTGGCCTGTGAGTGGAGGCAATGAAGAAATGCTCAGTATTTAAAGTAGCTTGTTTTACAATGAGTTTTGGATTGTTCTCGAGCCCCCGAGCTCCCTTCTAATCCTTCCATTCATTTTGTAAGAATCCTTCTCCTTTGTTCGAGGGCTGTTTAACTTTTGTGGAGGGGGGAAAGGCGGGGGTGGAGAGAGAAAGAGAGATCAAAATATGGATGTTTTTGAGATTTTCTTTTTAAAACACCCCAAAAAAACCCCACCACCAAAGTTGCAACTATGCCATTTAAATGCTCAAAAAATCCTCTTTGGTTTCTTGCAAAGGGAGTTTTAATTAAATTTGGTTCCAACTGAGTTTGGCAGCCCCACCCTAAACTTGGTGGTTGGAAATCCCATGGTTTACCAGGAATCTTCCAAGCACACCCAGGAACAAGGGACTCGGCAGCAGCGATGGAAAACACCCAACGCAACGTTCCGGGAGAGCAAAGTCTCTCTCTCTGGCCTGGTCTGCAGTTGCAGCAGAACTAGATGGTGGAAACGGGGTCCTAAAGTTGGTCGAATATGCTGCAGGCTGGATGCCCTGCTTTGAAAAGCCCCTCTGAAAAAAAGCAAAATTTCCTGCAAGTAGAAAACGAGGAGAAATGTTCTAGTCCAGCCTGCTATACTAGATTTCTATTTGCAGGGAGTTCTTTTCTTTTTCTATTGGGGAGCGTTCCGACCTTTGCCTGAATTCTGAAGTGGTCTAATATTTGGAAGCCGCCTTTCCCCCTGACAGAAACTCCAGGCGGCTTACAAAAAGCTCCTTCTTTCCGCAGTCAGCCTCCCGACCCCCTTCTGCTTAAATCACCTCCACGTGATTGTGCCTTCGCTGTTCCTCTTTCAACCACTCCAGACTCCTCGGTTTCCGAAGCCGGCTTCACTCCGCCCCCTCGACCTCCCGCCCCACTAGACGGGGGGTGGAGATCGCGAGCTCCTCCCTGGTTGCGCCCGCCCAGAAAAGCGAGGAATGGCTTTGGGCCCGAACGGAGGGCAAGTGGGCGGAAGGAGGCTGGGGGTGAATACCTGGTTCCCAGATTTGCAGACGTAAGTGCGGTTCCTTCGGATGCTTCGCTTGAAAAACCCGGAGCAGCCGTCGCAGGCATAGACGCCGTAGTGCTTGCCGGAGCTGCGGTCCCCACACACTTTGCACGGGATGTCTAAAATCCGGCCTGAGGGCGAAGGCGAGAGAAAGAGAAAGAGAAAGAAAAGAAGGTCAGCCCTCTGGCATGGTTAAGTCCGTGATGGGCATCACAGCCAGGATAACGGGGGCATCTCCAGCGACCAGGGACGCAGCTCGACCTCAGGCCCAAGTCCAGGCAAGTCCTCTGATGATGACAAGGGCGATGAGAAGGAGGACATTTATATCCCACCTAACATCCAAAGAGCTCAAGGCGGCTTACGTGGTTCTCCCCCTCCCCGTTTCATCCTCACAACCGCCCTGCGAGGTAGGGTTAGACTCAGGGACAGTGACTGGCCTGAAGTCACCCAGATTAGCTTTATAGCTGGGTGAAGATTTCATAGAATTGTTGAGTTGCAAGGGACCACGAGAGTGATCTAATGCGGCTGCCTGCAGTGCAGGAATCTTTTGCCCAATGTGGGGCTCCAACCCATGATCCTGAGCTGTCTCCCTGGACCTTGGCTGACACTCTAATCCAGGCTTCCCCAACCTGTGGCCCTCCAGATGTTTTTGGCCTACAGCTCCCATGATCCCTAGCTAGCAGGACCAGTGGTCAGGGATGATGGGAATTGTAGTCTCAAGACAGTTGGAGGGCCGAGGTTGAGGAAGCCTGCTCTAACCACTTCACCGCACTTTCTCTCTCTACTCAGGGATTGACAGATGAAGGGAGAGGGGGCACATCAAAGAGCTGGCATCAGTATTTCTTCTTCTTTTTAAAACTTATAGTCAGGGAGTTGCAGGATGCATGGGCATGATTACTGATTCCAATTTCATTTAAAAATATACAGTGCTGCCCTTTTCTGCAAGTGAATGAGCTTAGCACCAGGGCAGCAGACACATTTTATTCCAATGGTCATGGTGGTGCTGTGATTTAAAGTGAGTTTAAATGCACATGCTGTTATTTTTTATTTTCCATTTTTAAAATCGTAATGGACTGGATGAGAGCCAATAAACTGGATCCAGATAAGACTGAGGCACTGGTAGTGAATGGTTCCCCAGACTGGAAGGATGGGATGAGGTTACACTCCCTCTGAAGGAGCAGGAAGTAGCTTGGGGTTAGCTTGGGGTTACTTTGGGTTCCATCATTGTCACTTGAGGCTCAAGTGGCTTCAGGGTCACAGAACGCCTTCCATCAGCTTTGGCTGGTGGCCCAGCAAACTTCTGATTTCTGTTGACTATGCTCTGGTAACTTCTCGGTTAGATTACTGCAATGCTTATACATGGATCTGCCTCTGAAGACAGTTTAGAAACTGCAGCTGGTGCAGAATTCAGCAGCCAGGTTGCTCACTGTGGAAAGATAGCCTGAGCGCATAATAATAATAATAATAATAATAATAATAATAATAATTTATTTATACCACACCCATCTGGCTGGGTTTCCCCAGCCACTCTGGGCATTTTCCAACAAAATATTAAAAATACGTTAAAACATCAGTCATTAAAAACTTCCTAAACAGGACTGCCTTCAGATGTCTTCTAAAAATCAGATAGTTGTTTATTTCCTTGCACCAATCCTGGCTCGACTGCACTGGTTACCAGTTAGTTTCTGATCCCAATGCAAAGCACTGGTTCTGATGTATAAAGCTCAGGAGCCCCAAATCTCAAGGACCACCTCTCCCCACATGAACTGACCCAGACCCTGTGATCTTCTTTGTAGGTCTGGAGGGTGGCAACACAAGAGCAGGACTTTTCAGTGATTGCTCCCTGTGTATGGATATCTCTTTCCAGGGAAGCTTGCCTGGCTCCATCACTGCTTAGCTTTTAGGCACCCGGGGGGACGGGACATTTAGGTCTTTGGCTTTTCATTGTCATGGCTTCCATGACTGAGAGGGATGTTTCAATCCACCTATTTAAAAATAGAATTGCCTTTTAGATTTTTTGTTTGTTTCATTTTAACCTGACTTTAATGTATTTGTTTGTTTTATATTGTAAGTAACTTAAGAGTTACTTTGGTAAAAAAAAGAAAGTGACTAGTAAATAAAAATAAAATAAAATAAAATAAAATAATAAAGCCATCCTACATATTAGGATTGTAGAAGCAATTGTAAAACATGGAATGGCCAGGAGGTGATGGTAGTGGTGAGAAGATCAGTGTTAATTGTGGGCTTCACAACTAAAGTAATACACATGCTCCTTTTAAAAACAACAACATTGAGCCCAGAGTATAAAATCAACTTGTTGCACCACTCCCAGCTTTTCAGGGACTTCTTTCTGGCTGCATTTGCTTTGATCAGGAGCCCAGCATCTGCAAGTCCTCTCCTGCCATGTTACAGGAGTAGCAGCAGAAATTCTGGCTGGAGGGGGCGGGAATTAGACGGTGGTACACTCAGGCAGGACTTTGGAACAGAAGTCCAGAGTCTCATTCAGCAGGAGAAGGACCCTCAAACGCAGCAGGGTTGGCATATCACATTGTGGAGGAAGTGAAGTAAGAAGCCTTTGCCTATCTAAAGACAACTACCCTCTACAAGACCATTAAGTCCTCACTTCCCCTCTGGAAACAGAAGCTTGTACTTCCTTAGTGTTGCTACCCTAAGCTCTCCTGCACCCCCAGCCTCTGCACGTTCGCTGGGAATGAAGCAATAGCAGGACTTCCGGGCAAATGTGTGCAGGATCCCCAAGTGACTAGGAAATAGTTCCACTGGCTTACTCCTTGTTCAAACAAGCATGGATTTGATTTATGCCTTACATTTATCTGCTGCCTTAACTTCCAGGAGCTCAGTGTGCATAGTTTCTTTCCCCATCCCATTTTTCTAACAACAACCCTGCGAGGTGGGTTAGTCTGAAAGATGGCGATTAGCAGAAGGTTGCTTCATGGCTAAGTGGGGATTTGAATTGGTGCCTCCCCAGCCCTTAATCCAGCACGCCGCTGCTACACTAAACAGATTTATAGTCCAGTCTATCCATGTTTACTCAGAAGCAAGATTGAAGCCCAGGGAATTTTCTTCCAAGTAAACTTGCTTGGGAGTGCAGCCTCCTTCTTTTAGCTCTGGTTGGAAGTAATGATATTTAATCCTGAGCTGGCGGGAACCCGAAAGAGCATCGAGTGTCCAGTCCGCTCATACTGAAACCTGGTAAAGAAGGAGAATCTACCACCTTCTCGGAGGCAGCCACTGTGGAACAGCTCTTAAAATCAACCAGGTTTTATTTCGATTAAGGGCACATTCCTAAAGACATGAGGCTCAAACCTAAACCTGTCAGGTGTTAAGTCCTAAGGGAACGAATGGGGTTTGCTTACGAGAAAGCAGGCAGAGGCTTGTCCGATGACTAGGGCAAAGCCCAGTCATACTCTGGGGGGAACTGCTAAGTAAACACCTGTAGGATTGCGCTGCGCCATCCTCTGGTGCACAGCCGGTGCTTTACAGACCCAGACTAAGGAAACGGGAACTTCGCATTAGGTGGGTTATGCCTTAATGTTCTGTGTAGCAGAAGAACCGCTCACCTAATCATACACCCCAGTTCTCTTCTCGCCCCACTTTCTCAGCCAGAAAGTCCTACTGATGCCAACGGTCCTTACTCTCAAGTAAGCGCGTCCTCACCTGACTAAAAGGAACAGGCTCCAAACTGATACCCGCAAGCACCAGCATCTACTGGTGGATCATCTCAGCCCCGGGGCGTTTCCGGGGACCTCAAGCCCTCCTTGCAAATGCCTTTGGGATAAAGTTTAGCCGTCAGCCTGCGATGGTGGGCAAAGCTACGTTACAGCCGCTGGAACTTGCCGGCAAAATTCAAGGCGCTTAGGATCGGGCTATTCAAAAGTGAGAGCAGCATTTCAAAGGTCAACGGGTAGTTCTCGAGGAAAAGTTTGGGAATGTCCCAGCGGCAGTTTCATCCCTGAAGCTGCAGCCCCTTCCAGCCCCGCCACAACGGGAGGCCCCACGGAGACTGCAATCCTATGGACTGCGGGTTAAGACACTCTGCAAACAGCAAAGGCATTCGAAGGATTGCGTTGCGCCTAAGAGGGTTGCAGGGGCGTAGCCTGGACTTATTTTAGAGGGGGCAGGTTTTTTTGGGGGGGGGGGAGAAAACCGAATTATCTACGACGCAATTGGTCAGTTAGTTAAGTATTTTTTATTTATTTACTTGATTGATTTACCCTTCACTCCTATGGCTACGCCCATGCTCTGGAGCAAATGTATTTGATAGAATAAAATAATAATGGCATTGTAAAAAGTGAGGAGGACTTCGGATCGGATTCGTGCCGGGTCCCATACATTTGCAACCCAGAGGAAAGACCTGCTCTGTTCAAGGTGGCTTACTTCCCAGGTGCAGAGCGGAGGTGTGCGGCCTTCGCACAGCAGCAGAGGGCCTGCTTCCAAGTTAGGCTGCAATCCAATCCCCACTTACCTGGCAGTAAGTCCCACTGAACTCAGTGGGGCTCCCTTGTGAGTGGGCAGGCATATGTTTGCAGGGAGGGCAGCCTGAAAGCTGTAAACCTCTTAAGATGGGGCGCAATGAAGTCGAAGGGACTTGGAAGATTTAGGTGCAAGACACCATCTTTTTGCAGCTGAGCAGGCAGAGAGCAAGAGGAATATTCGGAAAAGGAGACGGAGCTTCCAGCCTTTACCTGTGTGTGTGTGTGTGTGTGTGTGTGTGTGTGTGTGTGTGTGTCTGGGGTGGCTGGTTGCCCGAATGGCGTCGTCGGGGGGGGGGGGGCACGGAATTCCGAGCAGATTCTTCCGCTTTCTGGAGCAGCGAGGCCGGCGAGAGCGCTGCTCCGAGACCTGGCTTCTGGGCTTGGGGCGGGGCCCTGAAACAATGCCTCCCCGGCAGACAATAGGGACATTAGATAACGTGTTAACTTAATGATTTCCCCCTATGGAGAACTCGTTTGACTGCCTCCAATCAGCGCAAGCTGCCAGCCGCGGCCCGCTTCTCCTCCAAATGAAACCCGACAGCTGCTATATGCGGGGCCGGCGGGAGGAAGGGGGATTAGGTGGTGGGGCGCGCTGGGAAGCGAGAGAGGGGGGCGCGAGGGAGGGAAGAGGGATCCTTCCAAGGAGGAGGAGGAGGAGGGAAAGAAAGGGGGGGGGGAATCAGTCACAACAGGTCCGGGGAAAGGACAACGCTCAGGAATCTTCAGCCCTCCCCCTCGAGACGAAAAGTGAAGTTTGGCTGCTGTGTGAATGTGGGTGGTGGTTTGCGGGGGGGGGGGGGAGGGAGCGGGAAGGTAAGCGATCTCCAGGAGAGCCGGGCGAGCCAAGCTTGGCTTCTGGAGCTGTGTAATTACACGCCCTCCTTGCCACCTGCCTATTGGGTCACCAGTGACCCGTCAAAAAGAGTAGCATGGGAATTCGCATTGCAGACAATGGCCACAGGGGAGAGCACTCGACTCCCCCCCCCCCGCCTCCTCCCGCCCCTCCCCTGCCTCTCACACCGCTCTTGGCCGGCTCTCTCTCTCTCTCAGCCCCCCCCCCCCCACGTCCTTCAGGCGGCCACTGCTAGACTTTCTCAAAGAGGGGAAAAGGCAAGGAAATCGGACATGCCACGGTGCCAACGCCCGGCGTTGGATTTCATCGCTCCTTAATCGGACAAAACGCGCGCAACTCCTTATGCAAATCCCAAACTCGCCTTCTGGGCTTCTGCCCCCGCTCCTCGCTTTTTTTTTTTGCACTTGCACAGAGGACGCGCATCTCAGCCTCGCTCTTTCCCATCTCTCTCTGCCTCTGCCCCACAAGCCGATTTCAAAGGCCCGATCGACAGGACTTCACGTCGAAGTGCAGGCGGGAGGTGCCACGCCACCGAGGATGAGATCCCCCTGCATGGGGCAGGGGGGGGGGGAATCCTTGAGCTCACTTCCGAGTTAAAAAACCTCAGAGGATCGAGTTTGAGGGCGCGACATTTCTCCAGAACGGGGGGCGTCCTTTTGGTGGCTCTGTCCCCCAAGGCGTCCGAACCAAAGCCGTCCCTGTGACTGCGAGCCGCTGGCTTGAAATAGTCTAACCAGGCTTCCAGTCGCGTTGAAATCCATCGGATTTCCTTCTGAGCCAGCAGAGGATCTAGTCGTAAATATATTCAGAGGGCGGTAAACATCATATTAAGTGTAAAGTAAATAACCAGTTTACTTCCCAGTATTTCTGGAGATACCATTCCCCCAAATCGTAGCACCTTGGTTCTAGGGTTTTGCTTAAAAAATAAGAAAAAGAAAAGGGGAAATAAAATTGGAAAATAGTTATGACCCTGAGAGTCATAACTATTTTAGAAAATCTGAAATAGCGCTTTTAGAAGTACCTGAGGTATAACCATTAAAGCCCCTAGTTGTATATCTAGAATAAATTTTTAAAAATTAAATTCCTAAATTTAAATATTTTAAAAATGTATAGCTCTTACTTCGGAGCAGCCCAATTTATTCCTCAGGGGCTGAATGCAGGATAAGTGCAATTACATACTTGTAGCCGGTTTCTAATAATATTTCCTCTGAGCAAAAAGTTATTCTAAGTTCAAAGGGATTTATTTCCACTTGTATTTTTACACGCGCACGCGCGCGCAGGGTTAAGATGGTAAAACTTTGTTCGTTTACTTGGGAGTAAGCCGCTCTGCTATCCTAATCCAGAGTAAAAGTGCCTAGGAAAATTGAGGGCGGCAAAACATTCCAGCGGCGAATACAGAATAACGGAACACGCACAACTGTTTTAGCGTCCCGGAACAGGCGTGCAATTTTGACAAGCCAATTCAGTCACAGTTTAACTTTTAATTTCACTGGGACCCCCACGTATTCCACCACATTGCATATTCCTTATTTGTATTAAGTTTGTTTATATTAAACACACGCCCACGGAATTTCTTCCCGCGGCCTGCGGAAAAACTAATGGCCTTAATTAATGCCCGGGAGGATTCCTCTAAACACCTTCGGATCCGCCCGCCCTCTCCAGATTCTGGATCGATTCTGCTCTGTGCTTGTCTTGTTTCTCCTCTCTCCGACGCCCAACGTAGCTAGCTATATCTGACCTCTTGTTTCTGCTCTATTTTAAGTGCTTATATTGTATTGGGGCCGTTGAATATGCCTGCTTATTTGGCAACCAGGCGCCCACTTCAGACAGGAGATAGGATAAGCTGGATATTAGATTCGCTGTCTCTATAATTTCCTTGTTCTCCTTCCATTACTAGCTTAAACCCTGCACACCGAAATAGGCAACAGAATAGCCTACTATAATTGCGGGGAGGGGGGGGGCAATCCAGCCACAATCCAGCGCGTTTAAATCCTACGAATTCCAAAAGGAGAAGCTTAAAAACTCTCGCCGTTGAAACCCTGCGGGTCTCAACTTCGACAGCGCCTCTTTTCTCGCCTTCGTCACCGTCCTCTTCTGCTGCAAACTTTGGCTCCCTGCCCTCCGCTTACCCCCTCCACCATTTTAATGGCATTTGGAGAGGGTGGGTGTCAGTCTCTCAGCCCATTAATGTCTCCTCCCCCCCCCCCTCCAGCAACCATGGCTCCTGTGCTGAGAATAAAATTCCGAAGGATGCCAGGCGAACGAGGGACCCCGTTAACTTGACACGAGGTCACCAGATAACTGATTAACCCCTGTTTAAAGGCCCCAGAAGTCTAACGGGAAAGACAAACGCGGCTCGGGCGGCGCTGGGAAACCGTTTGGAACATCCCTCGACGGGGCGTCCGGGGCGGGGGCACTTTTTTTGTGTGTGTGTGCGCGCCTCGTAATTGCTTAAAGATATATGGCAGCTTCGATTACTGTAATTACCATCAGAGGCTGTTGAAAGAAGTTAGGCTGCTTTGCGAGGACTCCTCGACGGGGTCTTGTTACCACCCAAGCAGAGAGATCACATCTGACATCACTCCAGCCTGGCGGAAGGGAAAGCGGAGCCAGCGCCAAAGGCCGGAGGAGACGCGGCCGCTTCTGCGCCACGGCTCGGGACTAGACGGGCTGTCCAAGGCCTGGCGAGGGGCGCCCTCCCTCCATGGGGCGCAGGAGATCGCCCCAGTCTCCTCAAGGCAGGGCCGAGGTCCTGCGGGGGAGTAAAGGCCAGAGGGATCAGTGGGGAGGGGTCCGCCAGGGGGGAGATGGCGTGAGAAGCCACAGCTTTCTATCCTGCAGAATAAATAACCAAGTTTGCGCATACCCCGAATTAGAAAATGTTCCCCAACTCATAAACAGGGGACGATCCAAATAGAGTCGAGCAGCTTAAAGTCTGTGGATTGATTATTATTTTTTAATCCATTTGAATCCCCCCCAAACCGCAGATTGAGACCAGTCACCTAAAATCAAGGCTGTCGTGCCAGAGAGCAACCCAATGTCATTCAAACCAACGGCGCTTGGTTTCTGTTTATTGATATCAGTTAGGTTCTTTTTTTTTTTGTCTTTTTGGTTGGAGGAAAGAACTCGCTGACCACGTAATTAAACTCTCCTAGTTGCAAAAACGTTGCGTTTGGATCATTTCTGGAGCCTTAAGGCGGATCAATGGCAAGTTAAGATGCAAGCAAACGGAAACTGGCCGGGACGGAGTTCCTCCCGAGCTAATCTTCCAGCGGCGTTTATTCCGTTATGCCAAGTTAATTTTGTTTTTAAGCTATCCCGGGCGGGCTGCAGCCGCGGGAGACGGGGCAGGAGAAGTCCGTCTCGCCTCCTTGAAATGAAGGAAACTTACTTCCAAGTAACATCCCGACCCCACTCTAGGGATCTCATTCTCAGGTCACAGAAATCGCATTTAGTTTAAAAAAGAAAGAAAGAAAGAAAAAGTGTCCTAAAACATTTCTCTCTCTCTCACACACACACATCCCTTCCCGGTTTACACCACATTCTTTATTTCTCCTTAGGGATAAAGTTATCCGAGAGAACCTGTGACGGCCCTCAATGTAAGAAGCGACAGAGTCCCAAGGAGGGGAGGTAACGGGGACACTCGGGGAGCCCATCTCCCCGAGGCAGTTTGGTTCAACCCCAGGGACTAGCGGAACAACAAGGCCAAACTCAGGGGGCTGCGGCAAAAAGCTGCACCAACTTTGAACACACGCCCACTGGATCCTGGAGACTAAATTCTAAGATATAAAGAATCGAGCTGTAAGGCGGCAGTTCCATGCACGGTGACCTGGAGGAAGCTCCATTGAAAGTAGAACTACTCTCGAGCAAATTATCCATAGCCACCATAATTTCACAAAGTTGGCCCGAGAATAATTTCCACCTCACTTTAGATAACAGTCTGCACGTCCCCTGGCAAGAGCAACGCGGATGTCCCGGCCCCTGACCCCTCCAAAGATTGCGGGAAAACAGACGGGAGAGGTTTGCTCTAGATGGATCCAAAGGGATTTTGCTACCAGATTCATCCCGCTAACCTCCCCGCTCCCAGCCGCAAACTATATTTTGGTGATTCTCAAATACAGAAAAAAAACTTTACTTTCTCTTTTTGCCGTGATGATGGTGGTGTACACACACACACACACACACACACACACAGAGAGAGAGAGAGAGAGAGAGAGAGAGAGAGAGAGAGAGAGAGAGAGAGAGAAATATCCTCTTTTATATACTTTGCTCTCTGGGGAAAAGTTTCGAAGGCGAGTCAATATCGAGCGATGCCAGATAATTCGGAATAAAGTTAGTCTGCAGTTACAGCAAGCAACACACGCGCTAGAAGAGGAGGAAGAAGAGGGTGGAGAGGAAATAAAGGGAGACCCTTTTTTGACGGGGGGGGGGAATTTCTACACGCACGTGCTTCTCTTTCTCCAAAGGCATTTTTTATGTTGCTAAAAAAAAGTCACCGTGGCCCCACGCTCTCGCCCTGAAATGACCTGGTCCACATCAAACTAGATCGTGTACGTTACTGACCCTATTATGCATATTACGACCCCAAAAAAGAGGGGGGGACACCCACCCCCAAAGTCCCTTCTTGGATTTCTGGAGTCTGAAGCCAACTCCTAGCCCGAGCGGTCAATCAGACTTAAAGAAAGAAATCCCTCCGTTATGAGGTGTACCCGGATTTAGGATTAAGGGAAATGTGACTTTTAAGTTGTTTCTGCTTCTCCCTTTCGCAGGATTATTCGGTAAGGCTGGAAATGGTGTGCAAAGTATTCCCGTCAAATCCTCTTTCCAGAGAACGGCTCCCTCCCTCCTCCTCCTTGGCATTCAACTCCGAAGTTTCGGGCTGCTCTCCCTTCTCTTTCTAAAACGGATTAAGAGCAGCAGAAGGAAGTTGCGCAGGTCGATCGGCATCGCGATCTCCGCCGTGGGAAAGCGGCCCGCGTGCGCAACTCTTCGACTCGATCGCGACCTACCAGCGCCCCATCCTTACCGCCCCTCCCCGCCATCCGAAAGGGGAAATCCCAAGTTCATTACAGGCCCGGAGAAAACAACCACCTCCAAAATCCCAAAGCCACGCAGCGCGACCCTCCGCAGACTCCCTGGCGAGGAAAGCCCCTCCGCGTGGGTTTGCTCCCGGGAAGCGCGCTTTGCGGAAGATCCAGACTCGGAGCGAGAGGACACCCCCCCCCCCGCCCCCGCCCCGCCCCGCCGCCCCAGAGGCACCCAGCCTGGCCCGGGGGCTGCGAAGCCACTCGCCACCCCCGCGCCCCCACCCCCCGCTGCGCGCTACCCACTTGTGGATCCCGCCGGCTTGCTCATGGCGGAGTCCCTCGGGGCGGCGGCGGCTCCGGCTGGGGCTTCTTTTCCGGAGGCGGCGGCGAGCGGGCGCTGCGGCTTCTCCTCCGGCTCCCTCGGGGCAGCTGCCTCAGGGTTCCTCCCGCGGGCGAAAGCGACGCATCTCCTCCTCCTCCTCCTCCTCCTCGCCCGCCTCCCGCCTCCCGAAATCACTTTCTCCGCTTCCTCACAGGACGGTCCCGCTGCCTGGCAGAGAAAGGGGAAACTTTTCCTTTTTTGGCGGGAGGAGCTGACGGGGCGCGGGGCGGAGGGGGGGGGGAGGAGAGAGCTTGGCTTGGCTCGCTGCTTCTTTTCCGAGGAAAAGGAGACGCCGGTGGCTCTTCAGAAGGAGGAGGAGGAGGAGGAGAAGTTGGTGGTCGTCGTCCCTCCGGAGGGTTCCAGGAAGGGGGCGGCGGCGCGGGGCGGCTGGCGAGAAGAAGGGGGGCTCGGTCGGAAGAGCCCCACGGCGAGAGGAGGACGCCGGAGCTGCGCTGCGCGGCTCAGGGCGCCGAGGCAGAGATCAGAGGCGGGCAAATCATAAAAAGGAACCGGGGGTGGCGGTGGTGCGGGGGGGGGGGGGGCAACGTCAGAAGAGGCAGGGTCTGGTTCTCAGAAAGTGAATGGCACCGAGCGGAGAGAGGGAAAAAAGTGAAAGGTTTCCCGAAGTTCACCACACGGGCTGACTTTGTGCTTTGAGCCTCCAGCCTGAAGCGCCTATCATATCCCCCGGGAGCGCTGACAGGCAGCCCGCCGGGAGGGGGGGAGGGGGCTCCTCTCGCCTCCGTCCCTCCTCTTCCTCCACCTCGCCCCCCTCCCTCCAACCACCTTCACAGCAAGCCAGTTCTGGGCGATGTGCGTGACGTCAGTTGGAGGGAGGGGGGTGTTAAATTCTAATGCTATTAATGAACCTCCCTGCGGCTTCTGCACAGGAGTTTGGAAAAGGCGAGTCCGGAGCGTTTCTCTCTCTCTTTCTCTCTCTCTCTCTTATGCTTGAATGCAAACACAAACAAACAAACAAATAATAAATACATTAAAAAAAATAAAAATTCAATAGGGATCTCTTCTCCTGCAATCCGATTTCCCTCCTCAGCAGCGTGGTTGACTTGTTAATGGAGAGCCTGGTCCACCAGCCTCCCTCGGGACTTTCTCCAAGGAAAGCGTCCCTCCCGGCCAGGCGGGGGCGCGCTCCAGAGTCCAGGGGCCGAGAGATGGCCTGTACGCGAGCCTCTTCGCCCAGGTTGCGGGGGGGGGGAGCAAGGGAAGCGGCGATGGGGGGGGGGAATTGCTTCTAACTCCCCCTCCCATTCCATTTTGCTCCCGATCCTGAGAGTTCTTCCACTCCCTTGAAGAACGCCATTGTAGGAAACAGAAGTGGCTCTTTTTTTTGCTGCTGCAGAAACGTGCATGGTGGATCGGGCCTGGATGATGATGCTCAGGTGGTGGTGGTTCTGCGGTTCCTCCTCGTCCTGAGTTTTGGGGCGGGAAAGCCCCCTCCCGGTGGTGAAGCTCGGCCTGCAATTGGCCCTGGGCCCCAACGACAAGGCAGCTCCTCCTGCGAGGTCTTCAGCGTTTGCTGCGCAGCCACGTGGGCGCTGCTGATGCTGTCGGCCTACAGGTTAAGGCTGTTGTAAGGACTGGCGAGTGATGGGAACACTCGAAAAATAATGGTCTCCCTTTAGTCAGGGCTGTGTGTGATTGGATCATCTGCCCGCCCTCGAAGTACTTCACTAGGTTACGCAGGATTCCTAAGGAACATGGAAAACTGAACCAGACCATTTGCAGGGGACCTTTCCTATGCCAAAAGCAGCCAATGGCTTCCCCGGCTGTTCTTCAGAGGCAGGCGTTCAAAGCAGAAGTGCATGCAGGTGTGTCTGGGCATCTGTCTATATACTTATGTGTGCATAGCTGGTTCCCAAGACTGAAGCACGATTATGTGAACACGACTGTGATCTGGTTTGCCCAGCACAGCATCCTCCTAGCTGGTGCTTTCCGGATGTTGCTCGACAACTCCCGTAAGATCTCTGACCATTGGCCGTGCTGGCTGGGGCTGATGGGAGTTGGAGTCCGGATCACTGGGCTGAGGGGCAACAGGTTGAAGGAGGCTGGCTTAAAATGATAGTGATGCTGCATGTCCAAAGATCTTCCAGTCTACACATGTCCTCTTAGAGAAATTAAGCACCGCAAGCAATGCTCTCCCCCTCGCCTCCCACTTTACGACTATCAGGTCGCTGCAGTAGCCGAAGAAAGGATTCTCCCACAGTGGCGTAGCGTGGGTTGTCAGCACCCGGGGCAAGGCAGGTAATTTGCACCCTGTAACCCGTGGATTTGCGCCCCGTAACCCGTGGATTTGCGCCCCCTAACCCGTGGATTTGCGCCCCCTAACCCCCAGATGTTGCGCCTGGTGCGGCCGGCCCCCCCTGCACCCCCCACGCTACGCCACTGTTCTCCCACCCGCTAGAAATGCTTCTTTCGTTCAAGCCACCGCCCCAGCAAATGGTGAGCTGAGCCATAAGGACACAGCAGCAGGCAAAATCTCCCCAAGTGACTAGTCCAGGCATAGGCAAACTCCGGCCCTCCAGATGTTTAGGACTACAGTTCCCATCATCCCTAGCTAACAGGACCCGTGGTCAGGGGTGATGGGAATTGTAGTCCCAAACATCTGGAGGGCCGAGGTTTGCCTACGCCTGGACTAGTCCGTATGATCTGATGAAAGTTCCCCATCTCATCCCAACTTGGAACAAGCAGCCACTCCGAAACGCGGAGTCTTCGCTCTAAACAGGTGGCCTTCATCGCGCGTCCCTCCCCGAGCCCACATCTCCTGCTATGGCTGAGTTCTAATGGTAGCCATCTCTGATATCCCAGGGGGAAGAGTTTATTCATCAAGACTGGACATCCCCACGGAACTAAACACCAACGGGCAACAGATCTGATCCCATTTCCGCAAACCACTGTACTTGAGATTTATTTCATTTGGATGAGAAAGTTTTTTAATGTACTTTATGCAAACTTGGATATTTATCCCCCCTCTTTTATCTTTTGAACCCCAAAGGCTTATTATAATGCAACCAAAGCGAATGGTTAAAACAATAGATTTAACAATCCATCGTAAGATACGCAATGAATTATTATTCCAGAACACAAACCTTTCCTAGCAGGTAACCGCAGCGCCACCACGATTTCAGAAAACTTCATTGAACCATCACCAGCCTCTTAAAGGAAGCTCCTGATTTGGGACCCCGGGATCAAGCAATTCCGCAGGATGCCCTCAGACAGTCAGTAAATGGAAGCTGTGGTCCCAATTCTGCCGCTTGATTCCACAGGGGACCAAAGTAGACCCTTCTGCTCAGAGGATGGGGGGCTCTTACCCAGATCTGCAGCAGACCCTCTTTTACACACACACACACACACACACACACACACACACACAGGCTCGTCCTAAGTTGCCCCCCCCATCTTCTCAGCCCCCAAACGATAAAAAGGACATAGTCAAAGAGAGCCATTATCCGAGCCCCTGATCTTTAAGAGATTACTAAACTCGAACTTTAAACCCAATCAGAGGCTCTGTCAGTAGAACAAGAGCTTATTAACCTCTCCCAGGGAAGGGGGCTGCTTTGGGGGGCTTTACATCGCTTCGATAGGGGGGTGTCCGCGCGGAAAGGAGGAGGGGAGTCTGGAGAGAGACCCTCCCGCTCTATCCCATCAGTCGATGGGGGGATGTAAAGGGCTGGCGGCATTGTTTCGCGTGCATGTCAAGGGGATGTTTTTACCCCAGGCGCCGCAGATCTTGCTGCGGATCAGCAGTCAGCACGTTTAATTAAATCGGCTACAGTTCTCTAACGACATAACGAGGAGGGGAGATCCTTTGGCTGTGAGCCTCTTTGCGGAATTGGTCATGGTGTATTTATTGCTTTCGGATTTGCAGTAAATAATCCCTTTGCTTAAAAGAGGAAATGATTTCTTTCTTTCTTTTAAAGAAGAGGGGGAAAGAAGAGATCAACTGCATAGGTGAGACGGCAGGTTATGTTTTGTTTGCAGCAGCAAGCTTCTCCAGACTGCACGGCCTTGTTGTGGTCACCTCTGCTATGGGGCCACCAGAATCAACCCCCTAACAAAGCAAAAGGTTATTGGGAGGGATTCTGATTCAGGTGTATGAAGCCTTATGGAACCGCCCTGTGTCATCCGAGTCCACAAACCAACAGTCTGATGCGTAGGTAGAGGAACAACACTTCTTGGGCTGGACCTTGCAATATGCAGGTAGAAATATGTCCTCTGCCAGCTATCTGGAAAATCCCTGTCTGCAGAGTTGAGGCCACCCTGACATGCAACAACATTCATCTATCAAACATCCACGGGGTGGACTCCATGCACACTGAGTCATCACTGGACTGTTTTGACACCCCCTACCCCTTTCCACAATTATGGTTCTTTCCTACAGATTTTTTGGTACTTATGTGGAGTTTGGGTTTACTCTTTTGTGTATGTGTGGTTCCATATTGGCTACATTTGCGCAAACAAATAAAGACTTGAACCAAAAACAGAGGGAATGAGAAACAAGCAATTCAGGATTATAATTGGTGATTAAAGTTTTGGTTGATTAGAATCCATCAGAATGATTAGAATGGATCCACAGACCTAAGCTTATGTGCTCTTTGAGCTGCATGGAATTAAGACCAAAGCAAATGTTACTCCCCAATCCATGGTGCTATTGAAAATGGTAACGGCAGGTCCATGTTCCCTTTCAGCAGCATATGTAGAATTTCCCTCGAGTCCACAATTCCTTGCTTGGATCAGCAGTAGCTGTGAGATACAGTGGTACCTCGGGTTACATACGCTTCAGGTTACAGACTTCGCTAACCCAGAAATAGTGCTTCAGGTTAAGAACTTTGCTTCAGGATGAGAACAGAAATTGTGCTCCGGCGGCACGGCAGCAGCAGGAGGCCCCATTAGCTAAAGTGGTGCTTCAGGTTAAGAACAGTTTCAGGTTAAGAACAGACCTCCGGAACGAATTAAGTACTTAACCCGAGGTACCACTGTATTTACAATGCAGTCAAAAACCAACCATGCATGTTTGATGGATAGGCACATGAGAGGAGCAGAAGCTCAGAGTGCTGTAAATTTCCTAGAGAGGATCCAGAGAGACACACCCACAGTGCCTTGTTAGGGGGAGGGACTATACATACATACATACATACATACATACATACATACAATCTCTTCACCTGGCTGGGCACTTCCTCTTTGCACTTCATCTCACCAATGTAAAAGCTCCATTACTCAGACACCACTTTAAACTAGACTAAAGTATGTCTTTGTAACCTGATGATCATTTTAAGCCTGCCTGAATGAGGCTGCAGTATCTGTTACTCTTTAACAAGTATTCTAAGTGAGTAAATGTTATATTTACTGCTTACAAGACTGTGTGATGATTGCGTTAAGGGGAGAAAAGGGAAAATACCAGGAGAATCCAGTCTGCATTAAAGCATCCTGGATTACTTAAACTAAAAGACTAAAACTAGATTATCAAAATTTCCTTATTTTAAGCTGCAAATGGATGCACTTTGCTGAACTCACAAATGTGAGGAAGGAAGGATAATATTGAATAAATATATCCTCTCCAAGTTTCTATGCACATCCCCTCTGCAGGGAGGTGGGACCGATTCGGATGGTCCGCCCCCGCCACTTAATGGATCCAAATGGTTTCCAGAGAGTGGTAGGGGATGCTTTATCCCATGTTGATGGCCTTTCAGCCGATTCCCTGGTGGCCCGCTGGAATGTGGAGTTAACCAGGGCTATTGACTGTTTGGCTCCGAAGCGCCCTCTCCGATTGCATGGAGCCCGGAGAGCCCCGTGGTTTTCCACGGATCTGAGGGCAATGAAACAATCGTTGAGACGGCTAGAGCGCCGGTGGCGGATAACCCATTCTGAATCTGACCGGACACAGGTTAGAGCTCAACGTCGAGCCTACCAAGTGGCGATAGCGACGGCGAAGAAGACTTTCTTCACCGCCTCTATTGCATCTGCAGAAAACAGCAGCAGGAGACTCTTTCAGGTGGTTCACAATTTAGCGGAACCACCTGTAACATCGGGGCCCAGTACGGGCCACATGTTCTCCTGCAATGATTTTGCAAAGTTTTTTGCAGATAAAATCGCTCAGATTCGGGAAGAAGTAGACTCCACCGTGGGAGCAGGGCCGGGGCGGGAGAGTGCTAGAGTCCTGTCTGGTCAAGTTGTGTGGGATCAATTCCAATCTGTTACCTCCGAGGATGTGGACAGGCTGCTTGGACGAGTGAAGCCAACCACCTGTCTCCTGGATCCTTGCCCATCCTGGCTTATAAAAGCTAGCCGGGAAGGACTGGGCGATGGGCTTCGTGGGGTGGTGAATGCTTCCCTCCGTGAGGGAGCCTTCCCAGACCCGCTGAAAGAGGCGGTTATTAAACCGCTTCTTAAAAAACCATCTCTAGATGCGGCCACGATGGCCAATTATCGCCCAGTCTCAAACCTTCCATTCTTGGGCAAGGTGATTGAGCGAGTGGTTGCTGAACAACTCCAGGCACGCCTGGAAGAAGCGGACCATTTGGATCCCTTCCAGTCGGGATTCAGGCCTCATCATGGGACTGAAACTGCCTTGGTCGCACTGGTTGATGATCTCCGGCGGGCTAGGGACAAAGGTGAGAGCTGTTTCCTAGTTCTGCTGGATCTCTCAGCGGCGTTTGATACCATCGACCATGACATCCTTCTGGACCGTCTTGAGGGGCTGGGAGCTGGGGGCACTGTCATACAGTGGTTCCGCTCCTTCCTCCTGGGCCGTGTTCAGAAAGTGGTGATGGGGGATGAGTGTTCAGACCCCTGGGCTCTCACTTGTGGGGTGCCTCAGGGTTCTGTCCTCTCCCCCATGCTTTTCAACATCTACATGCAGCCGCTGGGAGGGATCATCAGGAGGTTTGGGCTGGGTGTTCATCAGTATGCAGATGATACCCAGCTCTACCTCTCTTTTAAATCAGAACCAGTGAAGGCGGTAAAGGTCCTGTGTGAGTGTCTGGAAGCGGTTGGAGGATGGATGGCGGCTAACAGATTGAGGTTGAATCCTGACAAGACAGAAGTACTGTTTTTGGGGGACAGGAGGCGGGCAGGTGTGGAGGATTCCCTGGTCCTGAATGGGGTAACTGTGCCCCTGAAGGACCAGGTGCGCAGCCTGGGAGTCATTTTGGACTCACAGCTGTCCATGGAGGCACAGGTCAAATCTGTATCCAGGGCAGCTGTTTACCAGCTCCATCTGGTACGTAGGCTGAGACCCTATCTGCCTGCAGACTGTCTCGCCAGAGTGGTACATGCTCTGGTTATCTCCCGCTTGGACTACTGCAATGCGCTCTACGTGGGGCTACCTTTGAAGGTGACCCGGAAACTACAACTAATCCAGAATGCGGCAGCTAGACTGGTGACTGGGAGCGGCCGCCGAGACCATATAACACCGGTCTTGAAAGACCTACATTGGCTCCCAGTACGTTTCCGAGCACAATTCAAAGTGTTGGTGCTGACCTTTAAAGCCCTAAATGGCTTCGGTCCAGTATATCTGAAGGAGCGTCTCCTCCCCCATCGGTCTGCCCGGACACTGAGGTCCAGCTCCGAGGGCCTTCTGGCGGTTCCCTCACTGCGAGAGGCCAAGTTGCAGGGAACCAGGCAGAGGGCCTTCTCGGTGGTGGCGCCCGCCCTGTGGAATGCCCTCCCATCGGATGTCAAGGCGATGGACAACTACCTGACATTCAGAAAACATCTGAAGGCAGCCCTGTTCAGGGAAGTTTTTAATATGTGACATTTTAGTGTATTTTTCATCTCTGTTGGAAGCCGCCCAGAGTGGCTGGGGAAACCCAGCCAGATGGGCGGGGTACAAATAATAAATTATTATTATTATTATTATCCCTACAGCAGCTGCAGGAAAAATGTCCTGATGTCAAGAGACAGGGAAAGTTCTGTGAGATATTATGGAGGGGAAAGGACGGGCCATTTTTGCGGCAGGATAACTTCTACTTTGGCCTCAAATTTCCATTGTAAGTACAGAATCCTTTTGGAACCCTACACCCATTCATTCATTCATTCATTCTGTCGGACCAGACAGAAGCTTCTTGGGAAGCCGAGTCCAAAGAATCCAAAGTGTGCAGAAGTGAGTCCCAGGTGAGCTGAGCTGCTTGACAGCAGGGCAAGCATGAGGACCAGTTGCAAAGCACTCACTCTCTGTGAATGCATCTTCAAGGAGAGGCAAGGGGAGGAGTAATACCAGAGTCCAGGCTGCCTGCGCTAACAAAAGCTATCAGTCACCAAGCATTCTCCTGCTCCCTCCATTCAGAGATGAAGCAGTGCAGGCAATTCAGCCACAGTTCACTTGCAGCAATGAAACGCCCCATTAATCACATATATGCCTTCAGAAAAGGAAATGCCAGCCCTGGACTGGCTTGTCTGCCTCCATTGGTATCTGACCTGCCAGTACATCGGGAGACAAATTCTAACAGGGGTCTGGATTGACTGGTTAATTCACTTCTTTGAGGAGTATATTTATTGATTCAATGGGTGACTTCAGCCAAGGTTACTTACAGAGAAAATGGACCTAGTGTGGGTAACAGCCTCACAGTGTTTGCTAAAAGAGGGGGAAGCCGTGCTTCACTTAGGCTGCTATCACCTTTTATTTCTTCTTTGTCCTGGCCCTGGCTCTCCGCCTTTGACAGCACAACAGGCTGACACACAGATATTATGCAGGTGAAGCGCTCCCTGCTCCCTGCACTGGCACAGGGACAAGGGCTGGGGGGGGGGGAAGCAACTAAAATCCTGCATGTCAGGCTGGCAAAGGCATGGCCAAAGACTCTGGGGGTAATTTTAGCTTCACTCAGTGGCACCTGCAGGCTAAGCAATATTTCTTTTTTTTTTTTTAAATAAAATTTTTATTAATTTCCAAATTTTTAACATAAACAAAAACAACATAAAAACAAACACAAAAAATCATATTTTCTTAACCTTATTTCCATAACCCTCTTTTCCCGGACTTCCCCATACCTTCCCCTTTTTGCATCCTTAATTTTAAACCATTATTCAGCAACCCTTCTTAGCCAATTAAATATAAATTCATTCTCCTTTTCAATTCCACCCTAAAATTAAACACAATTTGCCGCTGCAATTCTACGTCTTCTTTTCCCTCAGCATTTTAGCACTCCTCAATTTTATAATAGTTCTTAAGATACATCTTAAACTTCTTCCAGTCTTCTTCCACAGTCTCTTTCTCTTGGTCGCGGATTCTGCCGGTCATTTCTGCCAGTCCCATAAAGTCGATCACTTTCGCCTGCCATTCCTCCAGCGTGGGTAACTCTTGTGTCTTCCAATACTTTGCTAGAAGAATCCTTGCTGCCGTAGTAGCGTACAAAAAGAAATTCTTATCCTTCTTCGGCACCAGCTGGCCGACCATACCCAAGAGAAATGCCTCTGGTTTCTTGTTAAAGGTGCACTTAAGCACTTTCTTAATTTCATTATAAATCATTTCCCAGAAGGCCTTAATCTTTGGGCAGGTCCACCAAAGGTGGAAAAAGGTACCTTCAGTCTCTTTACATTTCCAACATTTGTTATTGGGCAAATGATAAATCTTCGCAAGCTTGACTGGGGTCATGTACCACCTGTAAATCATTTTCATAATGTTTTCTCGTAAGGCATTACATGCCGTGAATTTAATACCTGTGGTCCATAACTGCTCCCAGTCAGCAAACATAATGTCATGACCTATGTCCTGTGCCCATTTAACCATAGCTGACTTCACTGTCTCATCTATTGTATTCCACTTCAACAGCAAGTTATACATTCTTGATAAATTCTTAGTATTGGGTTCTAACAGTTCTGTTTCTAGTTTCGATTTCTCCACCTGGAAACCAATTTTCCTGTCTTGTTTGTAGGCCTCCATTATTTGAAAATAATGGAGCCAATCTCGTATTTCTTAAACGTTTAAAATTTGGGCAAATTAACATTTGGGAGCATCCTCCAGCAACCCAGCTTTCAGCCAATTAATTGGTTGCAATATTACAGCATCTCCCTAAGCATCAGGTTTCAAAGTTATTTAATAAATGCAATTTTAAATTGCTTCTGTTTGGCGCAATAACCCACATGGCTAATACTCACTTATCAGGTCTGTGCAACTTTATTTAAAATATTCTCCTCTGTTCTTTCCATTATCGGTGGCCAATAATGCTCACAATACTTACAATTGCCATCTGAAACAGCAGCCAATAATCAATTAAAACTTAGCTAATAGACCTACAACAATCAAATCAGAAAAACACCTACAGCTTGTATGTATGGTCATATACCAAAGAGCCAATGAATCAGCAGCCTTTATCCTCATGATATCACAGCTACTGTTAGATCAATGTTCCATCTTCATGGAACTGTTCTTTTACTGTGGTGTTGAAATTCATGACCAATAATATTTTAAACATTTTCTAATTCCTAAAAGTCATGTTATATGCTGACATTATGGGATCTACTAGAAGGGAACGAGGTCCACTAACAAATACCGGTATTTGTCTGTGATTGTTATCACCTGAATTCTTATTAACTCCCTCCAGGAAGGCTGTTACATAAACAACAGCTTCAGTATGTTTGTGATCACAGAGAATCAAGTTCCAGAAGACGATGCATGATGTGAAAACACTCTAAGCATACTAGGCACGTATGACCCAAAATTCTATAAGGCAGTGATGTGCTTATAGAGTGCTCTGTATTTGTGATGCGACAGAACTCTGCATGCACACCTGCTCAGCTTTCAGAAATGGAGAATACACTCTGTGGAAGATGAAAGATTCTACATCCTATCGGCTGCACAGCATCTTTCCAGGGAAAAGAAGTCCTTGTTGCATATAGAAAGTACCATTTATTTGTTGAAGCCCTCACATATTCATCAATGTCTGAAATTATGTAGAAGTTCCATTTAAATCCATATTCAGGATGAGGAATGACGTGTACAATATTTCTCACTACTTAAAAAAACTGGTGTACGTATGTGAGAGAGAATGACGGAGGGAGACTACAAGAGTTCTGACCATGATCTATGGTGGCATGTATAATTTTACATTGTATGTTTAGCATACCCATTCAAAGAACCATAGAATTGTAGAGTTGGAAGGAACCCCAAGAGGCATCTAGTCCTACCCCTTGCAATGCAGGAATCCTGCCCACAGCCTTCCTTGGGTGGGCTTGAACCACCAACCTTCTGGTTAATGGCCAGAGGCACTGATTCATTGCAGCACAGGTATATGAGCAGAGGTTGTACTGGTATTATAACAGATCATAGCACAATTTGACATAGTAAACACATGGGTAAAGCACACATGAGATTCTAATTTATTTGCTTTAACAAGAATGCCAATGAACCAGAGTTATGGGAGGAGCATGGTGTGAAGTCATAATATCTATTAAGCAACTGCAAGGCGTCCCAGCAAAGAGGTATGTGTTGTCATAAGCACTTTTCATTCTAGGTACAGTGGTACCTCGGATTACATATGCTTCAGGTTACAGACTCTGCTAACCCAGAAATAGTGCTTCAGGTTAAGAACTTTGCTTCAGGATGAAATTGTGCTCTGGCGGCATGGCAGCAGCAGGAGGCCCCATTAGCGAAAGTGGTGCTTCAGGTTAAGAACAGTTTCAGGTTAAGAACAGACCTCTGGAACGAATTAAGTACTTAACCCGAGGTACCACTGTATAATGGTTCATTTGTGAAGGATTATCATCATGCAGTGAAACAATATTTTGAAAGCAAAATATGATTGCAAATGCACCAAGAAGATTAGTGTGGAATCCCACTAGTACTTAACCATTTCCCCCTGTTTGTTTAAATACAGTATTGTTGCATTTAAGGCTGTTAACAGCAAGTGGTTTGAACTAGTGAATACTTGTTAAAGGCCACCTGGGGTTTTGCTCTGTATGAGACTAAAGGAACAAATCACCTCATGGATAAACAACAGGTCCTTGCCTTTCTGTTTTGTCTTTTCTGCATACGTGAAAGAAATATGCTCAGCAATATGTAACCAAGGTGCCTACTTCTTCACTAGAGGGAGGAAATGAGCTGAGCCAACACAGTCAGCAGCAAGGACCTCAACAGAAAAGGCACCACGAGCTCAAACACCACAGTGGATTTCATTTAGGAATAAAAAAATCCAAAACGAAAATCCACCATCTAAAACACTCTTCTGGCTAGCGTAACAAACCAGGTAAAACAACTTAAGACAGATAAAGTGATATGTCAAACAATTAAAGCCACAAAGCCCAGCATCATAACTAAAAGCAGATCAAAATTAAAAGATCTCTAAGTCCAATTTAAAAACTAGTATAGGAGGAGACAGATGGATATCTCTCAGGAGAGAGCTTGCAAACACAAATTTACCCCTACTTGCTATTCACACATCGTAAACAGTGTGCACATGTTGAAACTGAGTAACTTATTCACAGCCCACCTATCCTGCACACTCAACTATTCAGAGAGCCTGACTCTCTGAAACCAGGTTATAGGAGGCATCAGAATTTTGAAGCTTGACATCTTTGAATTTTTTATATGACAGATCAGAAGCTTTCCATTAAATTCCAGTAGCTACAAGTTTGTGAAAAGTTGTGATACTTCCTATGTAAGTGATTTCTTTACGTCTTGACCACATTTTGTGATCTTAAAAGTTTGCTTCTCATAAAGATGACATAGACCGGTGCATTATATGAACACTAAGAGTCAGGAAACGCTCAACGTACAAACGGGACCAACCAGTAAAACATCTGCTTCATTGCTTCATTTAGATTGGAAATCTGTGCACTGGGGTCTTGGAATAAGTCTTTCTGTTGGGCAGTGGTGGCGAGGACTCATGTAAAGACATAATTTTATATTTGGGGTGGGTGGTGAGAAGCAATTTTTGTAGCAGGGCACAAGATTCACTGTAATGCCCAAAGGCATTGCTAGACTAAATTGCAGTCAATCAATCATAATGAATTTTAAGAACATTTGTTGGAGTCACTACTTACGGTATACTTCACAATAGCCACAGATACACGTGAGAAAGAATCACATGTATCCTTAAGGCAGGAAGTATCAAGCCGTACAGCACTCTTTGAGATCTGCAGTTGGGAAATATTTTTATTAGGACCAACCAAACAACCTTCAGAGAGCACCAGGAAGCCATTCAAGCCAATGCCACTTCTCCACTGATCATTTGAAACCTTTCATGCCTTTATCTGGTTTTGGAGACTGTCTTAATCTGTTCCCGTCAAATGTGAGATCTCAGAGACTTGCTTTAAAATATATGAATGTTAAGTATATTTTCTACCAGACTTTTCATTTGTATAAGTCTTTGAGGCACAAAGTACAATCGCTCCCAGTTCCTCCTTTGTGGGTGGGGGAAGAGATTTGTAAAATATCTTTTCGTTCTGAAAGGAAAGAACCAGAAGTCACCCTAAAACAACTGATCTCTCTCTGTGGCCTATTCTCACAATGATAAACCTGTGTATAATTTCAGATTGCAGTTGGAATTTCACTGAACTGAATGTTCCTCTGTATGATTATAAAAACATTCTTGCACATAGAGAGCAACTAGGTCAGGGAGAAGGCTGGGAGAAGCACCTTCTCTCTGAAATTTAGCTTTTCTGTATGAAAATGATCTGTTTGTTTGTTTTTGTGTTGAAGAGCATATAAGCACCTGAGTCCCTACTTGTCATTTCAAGTACTAGGTCTCTACCATGCCCTTCTGTTGCATCTTACATGAAGTGACTTATAGCTCACAGATCTCAATATCTTTCTGCTAGCCTATGCGCATGTGTTCAGGTACGTGCTGTTCTGTATGAGCTACAAAGCTTACCAAATGGATGCTCCCACTTTCACTCCACTGTTGTTGTTGTTGTTGTTGTTTAGTCATGTCTGACTCTTTGTGACCTCATGGACCAGAGCACGCCAGGCACTCCTGTCTTCCACTGCCTCCCACAGTTTGGTCAAACTCATGTTAGTAGCTTCGAGAACACTGTTCAGCCATCTCGTCCTCTGTCGTCCCCTTCTCCACTGTAGCGAGTTATAGATGTTGCAAGTTTTGCTCCGTAATTCGTGCTGGGAACAAACAAGTTGCTGTATTCAGTGGCAATAGTAAAACAACAAGTCTCAAAAACATAGCAAAGGTCTATTTTCAGTTTTTCTTGTGCTGGGCAGACTCTCCTTAGCTGCATCAAGTTATGCAAAAATGCCACCACCATGTCTGGTGTACAGTCTTGGAAGAACCTGTTTGGATCATTCTTATTGACCTCTTAGGGAAGCATTTGGAGGCTGCCAAATCTGCCTGGCCTAATGCAATGCTATGTAGTAATCATGACAATGGCATGTAAAAGACTCTAAACCTACCCCCTTCCTGGCTTTAAGAAGTCAAAGCAGCTGTACAAAGAAGCTTGCTTGCTACATCTGTCTTGAGATGAACAGAGCCGCCTCATCTATCCCACCAATCCCATTTTTAACACTACCTCAGAACATGGGCTCTTCTTAGCCTACTGCACCTGCCCAGACTAGGCCTACAAAGAGATAGAGAGAGAGATGCATCTTATAAAAATAATAATTATGTGGCATTTCTTTCCTTTTTCTTTCCTTTTAAAGGTTGCTTCTGACAAATCTATCTATTTGGGGCAAATTGTCAGTGAGAAACTTCCGCTCGAACTCTTTGGGACAAAACTCGCTCTTTGAAAGGATAAATCCCATTGCATGAAGGCCCGAACAATGGCCAAATGTGTTGCTGTTGCCTTTGCTGCCACTGCTACTGCTGGGGCTGGGCCTCTGACAAAGGGCGGATTAATTGGTGCCGTGGCTGACTGGTTCGAGATGGCTCCACTCAGAGTGCGCTGCAGGGAGCCCCATTGACTGGGCCCCGAGTCCCACTTTTCACAAACTCCAAACAAAAGTCAATTTCTTTCTTATAAGGCAGGGGAGAAAGAGAGAGAGGGAGAGGGAGAGAGAGAGAAAATCACTTGGTGTTTGAGCTGGGGAAGGTGACTTGTTGGATTAGAGGACGTCATGCTCTCCCTGGCTGTCTCTCTCATGCTTTAATGTTATGTCTTCAAGAACACAAAAGTTAAAAGAGTGAGAGAGAGAGAGAGCAAAAGCAACTCATCTATTTCGATGAATATGTGACTTTCTCTCTGTTGTGCAAGTTAAACCTGGCATCCCATCTGAAGACTACTAAAGTGAAAACAACAGCATGAAGCTGGTAGCGTGTGTGTGCATTAACAGTGTGCAATCATATACATGTATACTCAGAAGTAAGTCCTATTGAGGTTGGTGGGTTGCTCCCAAGTAAGTGTCATAGGACTGCAGCGCAAAACTTATACTAACTCTTTATTTCTACGGTGTTTCGATGGGCACTGAATGCTTCATTTATTTTAATAAGATCTTGAGAGAGGGTCCTGCTGCTTATGGGATTACTGGAAATGTCTGCTATTTTAAAGACTATTCCATAAGAGTTGTATCTTATCGCTGAACACCACAGCTGCATAAAACAGAATAGAAGTGTTTTTCTCAGAATGTAGTAACTCTATATAACTCAATGATACAGGCACCACCATCCTGCTTACAATGCCCTGTACTTTGAAAAATTGGATCTTGTATATTTTTTATTTTGCGAGGTAAACTGGGAAGCAGAAGTCAGCAAGCATGGATGCAAGTTTTACATAAACAGCCCTTTGTCTTGCCACATCAGTGCAACATCAGGCACAGGGAAGACTGTTGGAGATGAAATTTCATAACTGGCACATTTCATATGCAGAGGAGAAATTTATGACTTAAACAGGAGTCAAATGGGAAGAAAGACAAAATCAAATGTGCCCAGCTCCCTGCAGATTTTGGTTTCCTGCAGTTTTTCAAGAGGCAGAGTTTAGAATATATTTTTTTGTGTACTACTTAATTACCTCAGTCATTATGATGATTGCATAATAGTTGATTCCTCATGTCATCATCATATTCAGATCTTTTCTTTTCTTTTAAAAAACACCCTGTGATTCCCTGCATAACACCACACAAGAGGAGAGGACAAAAACACAGCCCATGCCGGCAGGATTTCTCGTTTCATTAGTGTAGTATAATAATAGCTGTGGTCAACCTCCTTAGCATATGACAGTATCAAACATTGCAGGAGTTACCTGAGATGCACTCTCTTGGTGGTATTTTAAAAAGGGGAAATACGATTTTTCCATCATCCTTACAGGAATTTTCATGGTTTTTTCATCTGTTTTGGCTGAATTTGTGTGGTATCAAGGGTTGGGTGGAAGTATTAATTTAGTTCTTCTTCACTTATGCTAAAAGTCCTTAAAATATTGCTTTAGTTGTAATTATTTTGGATCTGAACTATGTTGTTATTTAAAAGAAAGAAAGAAAAACAGCTTAATCAAACCGATTAAGCTAGAGGACTCCCTCTACCAGTGATCTCAGGTGGTGAGTACTGAGCCAATAACTTTGCAGCCCAAACATGTCCACTGAGAAACAAGAAGCTGGCATCAACTTATTATAGATAACCTTGTGGTTTGCAGAAGTATACAAAATATTTTTTTTAAGCCCTAAAGGGACAACACTATGAGAGCAGAACACATTCAGTGACCACAAAGGTTAAGTGTCTGCTGGAAAAGAAAACTTGAAGCTGAGGGGATGGGATGGAATATCTTGAAGGAACACATGGCTGGTGAGCTGGTTACCTAAAACCCTCAACAGGAATTCTCCTCTAAGGAGGAGCAGATGCACTGCAACACTTTGCTGAAGGTCATACTGTTTAAATTAATTCACAGTGTACATAAGAACATAAAAGAGAACCTGCTGGATCAGGCCAATGGCCTATCTAGCATCCGGTTCTCACAGTGACCAAACAGATGCCCGTGAGAAGCCTGCAAGCAGGACCTGAGCACAAGAGCACTCTTCCCACTTGGGAATCCCAGCAACTGGCACTCAGAGGCTTCTCTTCTCAGACAGTGGAGGTGCAACACTGACATCATGGCTAGCAACCATAGCCTTGTCCTCCATGAATTTGTCTAATCCTCTTTTAAAGCCATCCAAGTTGGTGGCCATCTGCACCTCCTGTGGGAGCAAACTTACTATGCACCATGTTCTTTCTTTTCTCTATTCTGAACCCTCCAACATTCAGCTTCGTTTGATGTCAATGACTTATAGTGTTATGAGAAGGGAGAAAAACTTTCCCCTTTCCACTTTCTCTATGCCCTGCATAATTTTCATGCACTCTTATCATGATGCCTCTTCCTCACCTTTTCTCTGTACTAAAGAGGCCCAAATGCTACAACCTTTCCTTGTAGGGCAGTTGCTCCAGCCCCGTAATTATTTTGCCTACCCTTTTCTGAACCTTTCCCAGCTCTACAAAATCCTTTTTGAGGTGACCAGAACTGTATGCAGTATTCCAAATGCAGCTGCAACATAGATTTGTTATAATGGCATTCCGATATCAATCCCTTTTTCTAATGATCCTTAGCATGGAATTTGCCTTTCTCACAGCTGCCACACACTGGGCTGAACCATCTACCATGACGCCAAGGTCTCATACCTGGTCAGTGACCAGCAGTTCAGACCCATTGAGCATATATGTGAAATTAAGATTTTTGCTTGCCCTCCACACATCACCTTACACTTGCTTACACTGCATTGTATTTGGCATTTTATTATCCATTCTCTCAGGTGCTTTTGGAGCTCTTCACAATCACTTTTGAACCACCCTGAGCAATTCAGTATCGTAAAAAACTTGGTCACCTCACTCCTCGCTTCTAACTATAGATTATTTATGAACATTAAAGTACAGGTCTCATTACTGACCCTTGAGGGACCTCCACTTTCTACATCCTTCCACTGGGAGAACTGCCTCATTTACTCCTACTCTCTGCATGTTGTTATATAACGGTAACCAGTTCCTGATCCACAAGAGGACTTTTCCTCTTATTACTGCTAACGTTATGTTCGAGAACCAAGGTACCACTGTACTAAAAAGCAGACTAGGGCTGAGTGATATCTGGTTTTCAACATCATGATATGTCAGCAGTTAAACATCCTGATATTCTGATATATCCTGATGTCTGAAATTGGAGACCAGGTGTGGGGATGAAGGAAGGAGCAGCCATGGAGATCAGATAGGTGGGGGAAGGAGACAAAGTGGAGTCACCTCCACTGCATGGTTTGAGTTGGAAGGGATGGGGATAGGGGGACAGCGGACAGCCAGTGGTGGTAGCCAGCGAAAATGTACTGGACACTGGACACTGTGGCTGCTGCTGCTGTCCTGCTAACTGAGAAAAGCTGCTCTGCCTCAGTGCCAGGGGAAGGTAGTGCCATGGTGCCTTGAAGTGAGGGCAACCAGCTGCCTTGTTCTCCATCAGCATGAGGGGAAGGCAGCAGCTCCCAATTGGCTACCTTGTTTTCCCTCAGCGTGAGGGAAGGCAGCTCAGGTCAGCAGTGCTATCGGTTGACTGTTGTTGTTGTTTAGTCATTTAGTCGTGTCCGACTCTTCGTGACCCCATGGACCAGAGCACGCCAGGCACTTCTGTCTTCCACTGCCTCCTGCAGTTTAGTCAAACTCATGCTGGTAGCTTCGAGAACACTATCCAACCATCTCGTCCTCTGTCATCCCCTTTTCCTTGTGCCCTCGGCTGATATCACCATGCAATATCGGAGGATCCTTGAAATCCGCTGCCCTGCTCTCCCTTGCATGAGGAGGCATATGTTGCTGCGCATTGCCAGGTCAAAATCATTATTGCAGTGTGATTTTTACCAACATATTGAAGAGTTACACAGCTCTAAAAGAGACAATAAAATTTGTGATATTACCATGCAAAAATGACAAAAAATTAGTTGGGGGGAGGCAAGGAATGGGGTCATGGGCCCCTGGGTGCTTTGTGTGGACTCCCAGGGACCCTGGACCCCTAATTGGAAACCACTGCTATAGTAGGTTACTGAGACAGGACTTATCCTTGCAGCAGCCATGCTTGTTTAGCTTCAGCAAAACTTGTTCTTCTATATGGTTGGTTATTTTATATTTAATGATTCTTTCCTCCGGTTTTCCCAGGACAGAAATTAAGCTAACCAGCCTACAATTGACAATGGACGCTTTCCAGTCCTAAGCTGTTTGAATACTCTACCTATTTTTTAATTTAAAAAACTCTCTCTGTTTATAGAATATTAAATGTCAGGAAGAAGGGTTGTAGCCTTCCTGCTATGCTAGTTTTCTACGTGTGGGTATCTTATTCATACCTGCACACCATGCGCTGTAAACAATTGGCTAGTTACTTTGTCATATTCTGGACTCATGGTATAACTTCAGGGCTGATTTTCATTAGTGTAGTCTAAGCTGTTAACTAATTAAATAACCTTAGTTGCCTTTTAACTAATCCTGTAACAGTGCAATCCTATACAAGTCTATGCAAAGGCAGATCCCACTGAATTTAATGGAATTTACTCCCAGGTAAGTAAATATAGGATTGCAGCCTAAATATATTTTTAGCTTCCCTAAACTTCAACGTGAGGATCTTTAGGTATTGAAGGAAGGATATTCGCTGGAGCTGGGTGGTGGCATTCAAATAGAATCCTTGCCTGACATGCTTCTGGTCTCTTAACACTCACTGTGTGCTCACGTCTAGATATCCTGTCCATCCATTGGTTTCTGAGCTCTCACTCCTTCCCCACCTGCCTAAGCAATCAAGACTGAACTCCTGGTTGGGATTCCATTCTTCTTTCTACAGTAGCCTTCCCCAAGCTGTTGTTCTTCATATATTTTGGACTACAACTCCCATCAGCCCTGGGCAGCATGGCTGATAATCAGGAACAATGGGAATTGTAGTTCACAATATCTGGGAAGGCTGTGCCAGCCCAAAGAATTAAGACAGTGTTTAGAAAGAGTGAAAGGCAGAAATACCTGCAACAAAGGGATGTGATAGACACCGCCTTCCTTCTTGGGCTGTGGATTTCAGCAGTTCTCTTTCACTTGTCTCCATGATTGGGCCCTTAGAGGACAGATGACAGTACAATGATTAACACCATTGACTCTGTCCCAACATTAATACGATTACCATTATCATTCTTCAACTAGCATAATCTATGGCTGAAGAAGGGCATGATAGCTCTGAGAACAGGCCTTATCATTTGTATCAAAGGTGGAGGAAAGATCAAGGAGAAAAAGGATGGAGAAGGAGCTGTTTGACCTCCCTGAAAGAAGGTCATTAATGATTTCTGTGAGAGCAGCTCCACTGGAGTGAAGTGTCTGAAACCAAACTGGAGAGCATCAGAGAGGAATAGAAATGAGTTCAAGAGACTGGGAGGAAATTCATCATGGAAAGACAAGAATGGCAAATAGGATGAGGAGATGAATGCAATGGCATTGGGAGAGATGGGAAAGGTTGAGAGGGTAAAACACAACAGCAGTGGCAGAAGACGTATAATGTAGTGGAGGTGGGGATATTTACAGAAAAGTGATAGACACTGTGAAATGCTTTAAATGCTTAAGTGCCAATATCATATTTATGTCGGCTCCTCATGAGCACGTCAGAAAGCACCATTATCCAGAGACTCCCGCATTACCCTTTAGGGGATCCAAAGAAGCTAGCATAACCAAAGAAGCCACAATCTGAGGGCTACATGTGCCGAATTCCTCCTACTTTCTAAAATGTCCTTTACCAAGTATGAATTTGATTAGTTAACAGAATGAATGTTTAGAGAATGAAACCACGGACAACGGTAAGATAATAAAAGAGGACCATTGAGGCCAAGATTTCTAAATAAAAATAAACTGAATTTAAAGCCCAGAGTAGTGCTCTAATAGAATAATTCTCTCCTTAACTACCAAATGCAGAATACTGGGTCTATGTGTTGCTTAACGGTGCTGGTGGTGGGATATAATATCACGTACAAGGCACTGTTGATTTCAAGGTTCATAAGATCATGTTGGTATTGCTTTGCTTCTGTATACTACGCTTAAGCACAGCGATGACTGTGAAAGGTTAATTTGTGTGACCAATTGGTTCATTAACTGCCACTAAAAAGTCTTTTTGAAAACAAAACAAAACAAAATGGCTTCCGTGAAACAATGTATGGAGTGAATAAGGCATATCCTGTTGTCAGGATACATGTTTGAGGCAATTATCTAGATAACGAATTTTTTGAAATTTCTTTAACTGAAAGCAGCAGCTATATCCATGAGATATAATGCGGTAACAAACGAGGAATTCAGAGGTCTGGGGAAGACAGAGATGAGAGGTTTTGTCTGCTCTGCTTTCCCGCTGACTTCTTCACCCACTAGATAATGGGGAGACCTACTACCCTAATGCGCTTGGGATGTGGCACTGGGCTTCCTCAGAGTTTCCTCACATGGTTACTGTACGAACCTTTGTGGGAAAGGGGATCCAGCGGAGGTAGAGATGTTCCCTGGGACTTTCAAGGCTGAGCCATGGACTGCTCTTCACTGAGAAGCTATAGCAACATGGATCGTCTGATGGGGGTAATGCTAAGCATTGCAGTTCCTGGCAGAGACACAGTGCTGGACCTCTTCAAAGTTTCTTCAACTCGCCCCTGTAAACTGAAGACTGGGGGTGAGTTTGCTTCTTCTTCTCCTCATCCTGAAGGGCCATCATGAGTAATTATATCAAGCTCAGGTGATTGAAACAGCAAGCAAGGTCCAAAGAACACTAGTCCCACTATGGGATTGGGACTGAATGAGTGAGCACTTTATGTGGAGTGAGAATGAGCAAGCATATTATGGGTAATTTACTGGGCACCTTGAAGCAACCCATATTTCACAGTCCTGCTAACCACAAGCAGCAGAACAATCTTTTGGCCACTGGCAATCTGAGAGTTGTGTGGTAGCAAGGAGGCCATTGTAACTTGTCCAAAGTTTCTGCCTGGGATAGAAACTCACCAGCCCTGCTGAAGCTGTTTCCCCCCCTTCAATTGTTTACATATTGGAAATGGGCTTACAAATAGATGGATAAATAAAAATACAGCATGCAACTCTTCTATACTATAAAGATGGTCTTTTCAGTGCGAGTTAGATGTGAGTAACTATAGAGAGGGTGGCACTGTGGTCTAAACCACTGAGCCTCTTGGGCATGCCGATCAGAAGGTTGGCAGTTCGAATCCCTGCGACGGTGTGAGCTCCCATTGCTCTGTCCCAGCTTCTGGCAACCTAGCAGTTTGAAAATATAACAGCGCAAGTAGATAAATAGGTACCGCTGTGGCAGGAAGGTAAAGGGCGTTTCTGTGTGCTCTGGCTTTCATGTTCCGTTGTGCCAGAAGCGGTTTAGTCATGCTAGCCACATGACCTGGAAAGCTGTCTGCAGACAAACACCAACTCCCTCAGCCTCAAAAGTGAGATGAACGCAGCAAACCCATAGTCGCCTTTGATTGGACTTAACTGTTCAGGGTTCCTTTACCTTTACCTTTTAACTATAAAGTCTATTATATAACAGAGCAAAATTCATTTACAAGCTTCATATTCTACTTATTAAATCAGCCTTTCTCAACCTTGGGTTCCCAGAAGTTGCTGGAGTACAACTTCCAACATCCCTGACCACTGGTCCTAGCTTGGGATGATGGGAGTTGTAGTCCAACAACATCTGGGGACTCAAGGTTGGGAAAGGTTGTATTAGACACTTCTTCCTAGGAGCCTAGGATAGCATACAAAGTTCATCCCAAGGTTCTATGATGTAGGTTAGCCTGAGAGGGAATGACTAGCCAAGATCATCCAGGAAGCTCCATGGCTGAGTAGGGATTTGAGACTGAAATTCTCTGGTTCTATTTCAGTACTCAAATCACCTATACCACATGGGCTCTATTAGTCCATTAATCAACCAGACACAAGGTAAATGCAATACTACAAGCTCCTGGGCTATATTTCAGCCTAATTGGTTCATTTCAAGTACGTTAAGTCCTGTAATGGTATGATGGACCTTATAGTATTTAATGCTTTATAATATTATTGTGGATGATTCAAGGGGGGGGCAACTGAAATGCAGATGCCGGCAAAGTACAGTCAATACATTTTACATACAGAAATTAGTCATGTAGGTCAATATCTTTATACTTTTGCATTTTGGTTGGATCATAATTTTTGAAGGAAAAAGATTTGCCCTTTCTACTTTCACTTCAAAAAACCAGAATCAGTTGAGATTCCATCAAAGGCAGTGGAACAAATTTAACTTCATGGTATAATTCCACCGTGATCTTTCATAAACATTAAATTATATTCATAATTTGTAACTGTGTGTGTGTGTGTGTGTGTGTGTGTGTGTGTGTGCTGTTAACTCAGAGTCTGCTTAACATGCCACACCACAACTGTTATACAACTGATAGCTGTTGCAGTAGCAATTTGTTCACTAAGCTGAAACCCTTTCATTGACTAACTGGAGTTCACATTCCCTCAAAGTAATTGGAAAAATGCATCTGGAGTTAGATGGACTTTGCTAATTTGTTTTATTATGCATGGAAATATTGGTATAAAAAGGTGTTTCAATTATTTTCTATGGCAGGGACCTATGTATTCTCTGTACTCACAAAGACTTTAAATGGAGTTATTTTTCCCTGCCTGTAATCATCCCCCCCACTTTTAAGTACCCAGGCAGAAAAAAGTAAGTTTACTGCTCCTAGCACAATGGCCCTCTTCACTTTTAGGTTTGGGAGACCTGGGTGACCTATGAAAGTTAATTAGAAGGCTAACAAAGACTAAGACAGAGTAGAATACATCGCCTCTCCTCCAGCCAAAGATGTCATCCATTAATTAGGGAAATCGTTAAGGTGGCCTTTATTGAATCCATTGAAAATCGGCAGTTGGCGGTCGACAGTTTTGATCAGATTTTCTTCTCCCCAATAAAGCTGGCCTTAATGGTACGAAAAGTAGAAGGGATGAGTGTGGTGAACTAGCAAGTAGAAGGGAAGCAAGGGGGGGCGGAACCGGGGAGGGGTGGGAAGTATGTGTTTCAGTGACATTACAGTTAAACAGCCACCAATTGTGATGGCTTTGATTCTCAGGCTACATGGCATAGTTTTTCCATGATGTAATCTTTATTGAACCTGGAATCTGAGGGGGAAGCTAGCTGTTGCCAGTCTCGCCTCTCTTGGACTTAGGGGACTCTGGATGTTGACAGTACAGCGATAAGAGGTGAAACTCACTTGCATTTTGCCATCTGAACATCATTTCTCTTAATACCGAGCTTGTTGGCTGGTTAGTTAAAGCATCTCTCTACAGTTACAAATATATACACATATGTTATAAATATATACACATGCTTAGCTTGATCCGGTGACACTTGTTTTCAATAATGGGTTGAAGCACACATTAATTTTCTTCCTTTTTTTCTGTTTGGGTTTCTCTCTCCTCACTTTTCGCTCTTTGGACTGCAACACTTCCAAACTGCATCTGCATGATTTGAGATTATCCATGTGACACAATATCGCCCCATGCAATCGTTTTCACATAATAATTTTAACTTGTTTTTATTTGATGGTTGAGATGAGGCTCTCAAATATGAAAATTGCATGGGGCTCGGTTTATAATTTTATGTTCTTTGGGAAGGAGTTGCCCCCCTACTTCTCTCACACACATACCCCCCCTTCCCTGTTAAACAAGCTGTATCTCTTACAGCAATTCACGCACTTGAGAATTTGATGTCTCTTCTTGAAATGCAGTAGACAAGGACTTACTGCACCACTATCTGTCCATCTGTGCAAGCTTCTTGTATCTAAGCAACTTTTCATTTGGGGTGTATGCAGGGGGGGGGGGAGGCAAAATGCAAGGGTGTCACTTTGCAGAGAGTGTAACACAGAAAACAGCTATTCCAGAGTGGCATGTTTACCTTCTCAGAATTGCAGCCCTAATCCTGTATTCATTGTACTGATCTAGTGAGAGCTTTAAGTACTTAAAGAATGACAGATCAGGCTCCCTTTGAGTGTTTGGATAAGTGCACATCTTTAGTCTGGAAAACTGTGCAAAAATGTTTTAGAAACTCCATTTTGTGTTGGGGTTTTTTAGGAAGAAAAGTATGAGGATCAATGGTACTACGTATTTAAAATTATTTCCCCATATTAACAGTGAAATCCTAGGCATGTCTTCTCAGAAGTTCTACTGAATTCAGTGAAACTTACTCCCAGGTACATGTGTGCAGGATTGCACACTTACCTGGGAGTAAGTCCTATTGACTTCAGTAGCACTGGAGTAGACATGCATGGGACTGCACTGGACATTGTTGTCTTAAATAAAGCTCAGGTTCTGCAGACAAACCAAACTGTACAAGTTAACAGACTGTATTGTTTTATGTAATAGACCTAGCAGATCATTTTTTTCCATAAGCATGTTCCATTGGTATGATTTATGTTGAATCTAATGCATGACATTTTGTAGAATCTGAAAACTTTTGGGGCAGGACACAGAAGCTAGATCATAAAGCCTTTTACAGATGCTTGTTATTGTTTCCAAAAAGTATTTTCACAATCATTAGGGCTTCCTTAAAGCAAAAATAAAAATACATTTCTAAAAATATTAATTGCTGGGGAAAGGATAAGTAACACTGCAGTCATATACATACTGAACTAGGAGTATGTCATGCTGAACACATGTTTGCATTGCACTGGAAGTCTACCTCGCCAGTCATTTTAGGGGGAAAGGCAATGGAGTCTGTCATTATATACTGATACAATATATATATATATTTATTTCCTTTGGAAATAAAACCATAAATTATCCTGATTTAATACTAGATAAGGCTGCTCCTTTCTGTTAAAACTAACAGTTCAACACTTCAAATTTAAATCCTATACTCGCTTACCTGGGAGTAAACCTCACATAGCTCAATGGGTCTTCTTACTTCTGTGTGGACATGTATAGGATTACAGTGTAACTGGCTTTCTTCAATCTTATATTGGTTCAGCCTTTCACAAACTTTGTCTCTTGCCATTCTAAGCATTTGTATGATCATCCTTACTCCCTGTCAACAAGTTGGGTAAGTCATTCATTTCTATTTAAAGAGAAGACTCCACTTTCCTGTGAGTTGTGCTTGAACTGCAGTTGCAAATAGAGATTCAGATGTCACCTGGAACTTTCTTTGGAGAAGAATATGCTGTCACAGAATTAAATTCCTGGTTTGTGGCTCTGTGCCCTGCCCCCCAGTTAATAGATGCTGAGGATCATGGAGGTTGCAGGTCTTCCCTATATCTTGTAAAGTGAATGTTAATAACTTCACAACTTCAACTGGTATGTACCCTGCTTCTAAGTGGGGAGAGAGCTTTTTAGACTGCTTTATGTTTGGAATGCCAAGTGACCAGATTTTCCAATAAACATACTTTTATTAATAGCTTATTAACTTCAGCCTCTGTGCCTGGCCTTTTCAAATAACCACTACAGTATATTAAATTTATTTCTATCCTGCCCTTCCACTGCATTTGCAATACTATAGGCTGCTTACAACATACAATAAAATCCAACAAAAATAAATAATCAACAAAAACAATAAATAGCAGTAAAACAGAAACGGGCATGCAGGTGGCAAAACCAAAAACAGAGGGGCATCCATAGCAGAATTCTGAATGTAGCTGGTCAGATGCCTGCTATATATGTATATATTTAAGCAGCAAGAAGCAAGGAGGAAGAGGGCCAAACTGACCTTCTGAAGTGAGGAGTTCTGTAATCCAGGCATACCACAGGAGGAAGTACTCTCCCACATCTCCACCAGCCATGCCTGTGTGTTGTACTGTACACTACTGCTGAACTGCTATTTTTGTTTTATATGAGGAATTGAGACACTCACTTCACCCACAAGTGGTCCAAAGGTAAAGTAGGAAGGCTGATTTGTGGTAGTGACAAGCACTGACTACTGGTTTCGTGTGTGTGGCTATGACCCAAGAAAATGGTTGAGGGGGCAAGGTTAGGAGATTGGCAAAAATGTTTACTTGTCTTCAAGTTTTCTACAGAGAGCTGCATACCTTGGACTATTCTTCTCTTTTCTCGCTGTGCAAACAGAAGGAAAAAGGGGAAAGTGGATAAAGTTCTTCAGTGCTATGAAGAAGATAAGATACAGGAAGTAGAATGCGGAAGTACATGTAATATGTGTGTGCGGATGTGTTACCTATAGCACATTTTCCTGTGAGATTTTCCTAATAGTTTTGTGCAATGTTCCATGAGGATAAAAAGGAGAAATAGGGACAGTGGTAAGCCAGCAACATGGTTGTTGTTGTTTTTTATGAAAGCAGAAGACCATTAAGTCTAGAGAGAACATTTTAGCAAGAGTTAGCACAGCACTTCATAAATATACGGTTACATCAGTTGTAACTGTAATCCCATAATAGTTCAACAATGACTCAGATATGAAGGAGTCTGGAAAGGGCTGCTCCAGGTCTTGTGGCATTCCAAAGCCCAATGTTATCAGAGTTGGAGGGGGAACAATCCCTGTATACTTTCCTGGAGGGAACCAAACACTCTGCCCTGCACCCAAGTTCCATTATTCCAATGACAAAGGTGGAGACCATGACTCCTACCTACCAGGAAATTTATCACTTACCTAAATTCTCCAATGAAACGCAATCTATGATGGCAGGAATGGTTCTCCTGAATGGTTAAAACAGCCTTCACCAACCTGGTGCCCTCCAGATATTTTTGACTACAACAGTTCAACATTAACTGGCTGGGGTTGATGGAAGATGGAGTCTTAAGTATCAGTCAGGTTTTGGACTGACTCAGGTTTATGGGAGTTGTAGTCCAAAACATCAGAAGTACAAGGGTGACAAAGGCTGGATTAGTGTTTGGGGCTTGGACTGGGGAGACCCAGATTGAAATCCCCACTCAGTTATGAAGCTCTCTAGCCTTGTAGTCAGTCACTATAGCTCTTACATAATCTACCTCACTTGATTGCTGGGAGGATTAAGATGGGGTGATGGAAACAAATCAAGAACAACAAAATCATAAATACAAATACAAATGACAGCAGGAATAAAAAGAACAGTTGCCAATTGCCAGAAGCAGTACAATTTGACCTCTGGAGCAATGTATGGACTTCAGAATATGCTTTTGGCTACTTGCTGTCTGCTCCATCATTGCTTACTCAGCTAAACACTTAAAAACCCAGTAGGGCATTGGTTCTCAACTGATGGGTTAGGAACCACTACCAGGTCATGGCCTAATCCAAGGTGGGTCACAACAGAGGAACTACTACTATGCAAATGTATGGTGAAAAATTGAGAAGTGGGTCCCCAAATGCATATTGTGTAAAAGATGGGTCCCAGGCCTGAAGAGGTTAAAGACTTCTGCAGTAGGGCATCTCCCAAGTACATAACTCCAGCTCTGAAGATAACATATATAAAATTGGCACAACTATCTCAGTGAAGTTTGGGCTGCTGTAATGTATAGATTGAGACTGAGAATCATTTTCTACTCCAGTATAGAAAATGGATGTGCACTGGTTCACTGTGAAAATTAGAATAAGGAAATGTACTCTAATGGTAAGTTCTGTTTGGGAGGCTCTAACTTTACTGACTGTTTACAAGTCCTAGCTGAATCTGGACTTCACCCCCACCCAAGTACTCCATTCATCTGGACTGCACATATAACTAATGGATGACAACTATATATTTATTATACTAAAAACAAAACAAAAAACCATTACCCACACAGGTCACAAGTAACTAAATTGGAGGTATCCTTTTCTATGAAACTGGCATGTTTGGTATATAAAGTGTGATTCTGTAGATATGCTGAAACATAACTGGGATAAAAATATTATTAAACTGACACAGTGTCATAGTATATGAAACATATTTAAATAAAATATAATACAAATTAAAACCAATGTATGTCTCTAATAAAGTCTGAAGCAGCAAAAGGGTTCCAAGTTAGAATCATATGGAATGACCAAGTGTCCACAAACTGCTTATAACTGTCATAAATAAAAATGAACTGAACAAGTAAAGATATCCAGATGTGTTTCAACCAAGGTCTTCCTTAGTGGTCAGAACAAAGTGATTTATCAGGCATTTTTTTCAACCTAAATGAGAAGCCAGAACCTTTAATACTTCAAGATGCTAGGACTTTCCATTAAAGGGGCCTAAATGGCTTGGGGTTGAGATGTGGAAAGGAGCACATCTTCCATATCAACCAGCCAAGAGTGACTTGAGACCTTCAGTGGAAGCCTTTCTCCAAGTGCTTTCCTTATGGAGAAGTATGTTATGTAGCTACAAAAGCCTTCTCAGGACATACCCTGACTTTGGTATGCACCCCACCAATTATTAGCTCCAATATTACTGTCAGCTTGGAAACATTTATATTTGCAGGGGCATTTTTAATGGTCATGTTTAGTCTGCTTTATAGGCTTACTCAAGTTGTCATTGTGGCCTCTTATTTTGCTAATCTGTTGTGAGGTTTCTAATGTTTTATTACTGTCATATATTGGTATTTAATATGAATAGTTATTTTAACCGTGCCCTGTCGTACCACGCTGTCAAATATGGCAGGATGAAGTGGGATATAGCATTATTTAAAATAAACAAATAAATAATTCTCCCTCATTCCCTGCCATTTATTTTCCATCGATGTTCCTTCTCCTCTTAGGAGAGAGAGAGAGAGAGAGAGAGAGAGAGAGAGAGAGAGAGAGAGAATGTGGGGATGGGGGTGGGGAGACAGGGAGAAGGAAGGGAGAGAGAGAGAGACATTTTCTTTCACACGAGCCCTCAGAATTACAGTTCATGAACTATTCAGTAAACTGACCGGCCTGAACCTCCCCTTCAACGGCCTAATCTAAGGGGTGGATCTATGTGTTTTGTTGCTTGTCAAAAACAATCACTCCTCGGCCCATTACATTTACAGCACGTCGTCCTTTAATTGGTGTAACACACTGAGGGCTGAAAGGAAGAAAGTCCTACAAAAGAGCCCGAGTGAATGAACCCTGACTCACACAAAAATACTCTTCAGAAGTTCAGAGCCGGGCACTAACAAGGAGGTAGAGAGTTAGCTGGAAAAGAGGTTAAGTTCAGAAATGTGCCACCTTGAAGATCCTCCCTTCAAAGCCATGATAACATTGACAAGATGAACGGCAAAGGGGGGGGGGAGGGAGGGGAGTTAATCATTCCTGGACTGGGGAGAGTTTAACAAAATAGGGGATCGAGAGGATCCTTTTGCCCCCTCCTTTCCTCTCCACCTCTTCATTTTGAAGGATTTTTAAAAATTTTATTCTTTTTTTTTTTTTTAAGGCAGCGATATGTGCTCTTTTCTTTTCCTCGGCAATCTTCTTTCCATTAACATCTTCCCTCGATCTCTCGGCCTTCCTCTATTTAATCGAATCGACGAGAAGCATCTTTTTAAAACTGTGTTTTTATATTTTGAGAGGTGGGAAGAAAAGTGTCTGGAGCGGGCATAAGAACAAGCCAAATCAAAGGAGGATTTAAAGATTGGGACTTTAAAATGATGGGTCAGGAGGAGGAGGAGGAGGGAGAAAACAGCTAAACTTGACGGGAGAGGGGAAAGGAAGACTAAATAGCAGGGGGTGGGTGGGGTGGGGAGAGGGGGGGAACCCGAGTCCTTTCTCTGACAACTTTGATTACTGTGATCTGCATGGAATAATTACAACATATCTTCTGTGTCACAAAGTTCCAGGGAGACTTTTCTTTCTCTGAACTCCCAGCCATTTCTTTGCTTAGTAGCTGTCAGGGAATTGGTGAAAAGGAGGGAGGGAGGGGGGGAGGGGGAGACGGGGCGGGGAAAGACTTGCTTTTGTTTTGTTTTTTTAAGGCTTCAGTTCAACGGAGCCGAAAAAGTCAGATTCCTCCGTTCTCTTCATTTGTCGCTAATGTTCAAGGGTAGACGTTCCTGGAGTTCCCTATCAAACAACACAGGAATTGATTTGTGTGTTTTTTTTTATTTGGAAAGGGTTTTTTGTTTGTTTGTTTTTAGAGGATAGGGACGGATCCGAGGTTTGGGATGTGAGACTCCTGAAGGCCCTGTGATGAGCCGAAGAAAAAGTTCAAACTATTATTATTCTTGTCTCATCTTCGCATTCTATCATCAAAAGCAACAACAAGATGAGTGAACTCCAGGTTGACCAAAGTTCAGTGATTGCAGGTCTCCTATCCACTCAAGTCAGGCCTGGAGAAGGACCTCAGTGTCATGCATATAAAAGACAGAAATATGATGGAAGAGGGAACTTTCTTTTAAGGTCGGACCCCTGTCTTCTGCCGAAACTGTGCTCTTGCTGGGGATCAAGTCAGCTTTCTCCCCCTCCCCCCTCCTCCAAATTCCCAGCTTTAATGAACTTTGTCCAGCACTTCATTCCCTGCCCAGATCTCTCTCTCTCTCTCTCTCTCTCTCTCTCTCTCTCTCTCTCTCTCTCTCCTATTTCTTCTTCTTCTTACTATTTTAATGTAAATGCCATCTTTTCGGTGGGTGCCTGGAGTAGGGAGTTAATGATCCCCCCCCCCACTCCTTGCACCCTGTTAATAAATTAATGCACCTTTCATTGCTCCTACACGCATCTGAACCTCGAGCTTTGTGTTTTGCTGACTGACCCTTCGTCCTTTTACTTTTGTGGGCGAGTTGCCCCCATGCTAAAGCTGGGGGCTCTTCTCTTCTCCCCACCTCGCCCCCCTCCTTAAATCAGCTCCCTACAGTCCTACCCGAGTTTGTAATCCGTCAAAAAGCCGCTGATTGCTGCAAGCGTTACTTTTTCATGAGGGAAACTTCGAAGCAATTTGAGAGAGAGCCCGGCTCAATGAATACATTTGCCCCCAGATGCTCCCCCCTCGCTCCCCTCCATTCTTCGCCTGCACTTGATGAGTTTCTCTGGCACAAATCAGCCCTTACAGGCACAGAATGGGCAATCCCTTGATCCCCATCAATTGTCATCCCGAGTTTGGGCCACTTTGACCGCCAATAGTGGGGAAGTCAGAGCTAATCCTCAGAAGGAATCACGGGAAAAGAAAGGCAACAATAACCAAGTCAAGCGTAAAAAATGAAAGAGAAATCTCTATTATCACCCACTACATTTCCCAGCGATGTAGTGAAAAAATCAGCTCGTTTGTCATTCGAGTCAGACACCCGGAGAAGAATATGGGGTCGTGGTGGGTTGGTAGACTCACACGACGTAAAGGAGCAATATTTGAGAGCAAAAGGCCTCTCCCTTTGCCAAATCCTCCTCACATCCGCCATAACCATTAAATACAGACTGACTTTATTCTGTATGGGAAGGGCGAGGAAGGGGGGGGGGAGGACAAAAAAGCCCAAAGAGCTCGGAGGAAGAAATGGAAGCGCCCGCAGCCTCAGCCTCCTCCTCCTCGCTTATAATGGCATAAACGGCTCTGAATGGGTGTCAAAGGCTCTCTCTCTCTCTCTCTCTCTCTCTCGTGTGTGTGTGTGTGTGTGTGTGTGTAATGAAGGAGAGAGAGGAGAGAGTTGTATGTCGGTGTGTCAGGACGTGTAGGATTGATACTGTTCTCTAGTTCAGAGAGAAGCCGAGGGTCTCCTCAGAGTGTCAGTGTTTGTGTGACAGGAAGAAAACTGTGATACCAAGCTCGGGAACTCGGTGTGTATGTGTGTTGTTTGTACCGGCGACCAATTGTGCTGGTATTGGCGACCAATGTTCTACTACTCCACTGTTGGGTTGAGTGCCACCTCAGAAACCACGTGCTTTTAGAATGGAAAGAAGGGAACCTGCTAGGAAAAGCGCGGGAAAGTCCTGCGCGCGCGCGCGAAAATTATATTCCTCTGCGAGAGGAGACGACTGTGAGAGAGAATGTTTCATTAAAATGAGTGTATGCTGAAAGAGTGTGATGCAAAAGCCAGAGAGGAAAAGGGAGCAGATCTATCTATCTCTCTATCTCTATCTATCTTTCTATCTATCTCTCTATCTCTCTATCTCTCTATCTATCTATCTATCTATCTATCTATCATCTATCTATCTATCTATCTATCTATCTATCTATCTATCTATCAAGTACTCTTGTGTCTAGAATATATGGAACGAAACGAAATAAAATGAATGTGCGCGCGCGCGCATTATTCAGAGGAATTGCATTGGCATAATTGAACAGTTGAAAGGCGGAAGACCCTGTGCTGTTTGTGAGAGAGAGAGAGAGAAAGAGTGAAAAGAAAAGGCACCTTTACACAGAAAATGTTAGGGGTGATGGACCGAAGGGTAGCAAGAGAGGAAAAGTGAGATATGCTTAGAATGAGGGGAAGGGGGATCATAAGAATCCATATGAACGAGTGCATGCAAATGGTGTGAAAGTGTGTATCAATGAATTCAGAGAAAAGTGGGTAATCATAGTGTGAACGTCACAAGGAGGAAGATCACGCCTATGTGTGCGCCCCCCCCCCTTATATGCTTCTGTATGTCTTGTTCTTCACCCATATTGAAGTATGGGAAATGGGGCGCTGGAATGAGGCGAAGTGTTTAGTTGAGATACCACTTCTGAGCAGGAAGTTGCATGTCACCTCAAGAGTGCCTGGACAGAAGAAGAAGAAGAAGAAGAAGAAGAAGAAGAAGAAGAAGAAGAAGAAGAAGAAGAAGAAATTGGCAGTGTGTGAGAGGGACTGTGTTTCCCTCAGACATTTCCATGCACCGCCACACAACACGCGTGATTTTGCCTCAAGTGCAGCACACCCCTCAGCTGTCTCCTAGGTTGCCACCATCCCTGTGAGGGGTGTGCCTCTGTTATTATTTTTATTCATTAAATTTGTATACCGCCCTATACCCGCAGGTCTCACAACACAAAACCACGATACTGTATAAAATACGCGCGTAAGGGAGCGCACGGGCCTGCAAGAGGCGGTCGGTAACGCCTGCATCGTAAGTCAAGGGAAGCCCCGGGTGCAACTTGGTCAGTTGTATCTGGGTGGCTTCTGCGGACACGGACAGCCGTGAGAGAAAAGGAACTGCGAGGAAGTGCGTGGAGAAGGCGGCGAGAAGTCTGAACTGCGCGTGCGCGAGGTGCGCGGGTGGCAAACGGAGGCTGGAATAGAGAAGTCTCTGGGCGCATCCTGCCTGTCTCTGCGCTGGTGTGGCGTGGTCATTGGAGGCTGCGATCCTCGAGGCCCCCTGAATAGGCTGCTGTAGGTTGTGTAAGCTGCCATTTCGGGTGACCTCCAGAGCCTGGTGCTGCCGCGGGTGATGCTGGTGGTGGAGGGATGGGGGGGGGAGGTTGTGAGAGAGGAGGAGATGGAGGCAGAGCAGACAGAAAGAGGGTCGCCGGGAGGGAGCTATGGAGGGGAAGAAGCAGCTCGGAGACTTGGGAGAGGGAGAGGGAGAGAGACGGCAAACATTGCCACTTTCCACGCTGACACCTACAATTAACCAATCTAAGGGTGTGATTCCTTTACTCCGCGGCCAAGCAAGGGGCGAAGTGAGCACTAAAGAGCCGGCTGCCAAGCGCTGGGCTGAATGATGGAGGGCTTGGTGGAGACAAGTAAACAACTTCATAGGTCCGAGAGAGAGAGAGAGAGAGAGAGAGAGAGCGAGCTGTGGGCAGATGATCAGGTCCCCCCCTCCTATTCTTTTGAAACTATCTCGGAGAGAAGGGTTTTCCTTGTGGTCCCCATAAAATCCAGGGGTTTCGCTCCTTTTGAGGCTGTCCAAGTGGACTGCGCTTTCAGAAAGCGAGGAGATCAAGGGCTTTGAGGAGCAATCCTTTGCATCTCTGCTCAGAAGTAAGCCGCGTTTAGTCCAATGGGGCTTACCCCCACCGAAGTGCGTATAGGATTGCAGGCTAGACGTGTTATTTACACGGGGGAAATGCCATTATGAAAAGACCATGGATCTTTTTCTTTTCTTAATAAGAAACTTTTGCTTGTTAAACGGTGCAGCACATTTGGTTTATCAGAAACGCCTATTTACATTAAATTCATTAAATTAAAAAGGGACAATGTTTTAATAGCGATTTTAAAAAATAACTGAATTGAACCAACCAAATAGATGATAACTTTGTATTAAAGGGGAACAACTTATTACTTAACAATTAACATACTTGGGTGCCCTAAGTTAGGCAAGCATCCCCAAGTGGCGTGCAATAATCACGTGCGTTAAAAGAATAATGGAGACATCTCAAATGTTTTCTTTCTTAAACATGTTGATGGTTTTCTAGCGGGGTGGAGTGAGTGAGTGAGTGAGTCTTGTTTACCATCTACTATCAGAAAAGAATTTAAACTTCCCATAGGAAATACATGTACTCAGAAGACAGCCCCACAAATTTCAGATAAAAGTCCTTCCAGTCCTAGTAGAGGCCAAGACCTGTGAAGTTTGTCCCGCGCCTACAATTCCCATACGTCTCAGTTCTGAGACAGCGATTTCTCCTACTGTCTGCACTTTACAGTACACAGAAAATACTACTGCTTCCTTTCCTAGCAGAAAGGATGGCTTTAACTTTTATCCCGTGGTTTGGACTTTGGCTGAGAGAGGGAGGCTAACTCGAATGACCCATATTTGATGGTCGTCTTTCTTACGCCGGAGAAGGTAGAAAGAATGTGATATGGATGAACAACTACTTTTATTGTTATCCCTATTGTTGTTATTCTTATTCTATCAAAGCGTGTTCGAGGTGTAGGGCTAAATGCTGTCTTGCATCGAAGTACCTTGCTGTTAGCGCAGGGACACATCTCACATTTTTATCTGACGAAGATTTTGATAACATCACTTCCAACATGCACGGAAATGTTTGGGCAGCTTCTAACGCCTGTTGGAGTTTGGGCTCCCGCGTGTGTGCGTTAGGTGTCCATCTTTACTGAAAGGATCCGTTGGCATGACATAGAGAGAGTTTATCAAATACATACATCTGTTTCAGAAATAACTGGCTTGGAATAAAGGCTTGGTGGGATTGATTGCTTAGTTTGTTTGCAGTGGATCCAGTTCTCTTCTCTCCTTACCAGACAAAGATGGACAAAGTTCGCCTGGAGTCAGTCACCCAGACCTCTTCGCAGAAGCGGTCCAGCAGCAAATGTTTGAAATAGGTGGATGCAAACGAGACTTCTGGAGGCTGCGGGATTCCACCGTGCTCCGAGCCTCGCTAAACTGAACGTCCTGGTGCTTCATCCATAGAATAGACAGAAACTATTTTGTAATTGACACTTTTTTTAAGTGTGAAAGGATGGCTGAGGGCCAGATTTCAAAACAACGGAGACAATTGGGTAGCTCGGTAGACCTTTAAACCCCCCCCCCCAAACAAACAAACAAACAAAAAAACAAAAAAACAGCAAGGCGAGGAAGGTGGAGCTTTTAGCAAGGCAAAATCCACCTCCACACGCGTGGTAAGTGTTCTCTCTTATCTTTGGGCTGCTGCTCGTCCTTGTTAGACTGAACCGCTGCTTATAGGCAACCTTTCGACTGCGGTGTCTTGGCCCGGATTTACATAAAAGTGCGATCTTTGCATCATCGCAGCTCTCCGAAGGGTGCTTGACGAGCGCGGGAGGCACTCTGCAATCCCTAATTAGTGATTTTTGTCCTCTTGTTACTGGGCTCAGCATCTCATGCAAATGAACTCTTCAGCGCAGGCACCATCCACCCTCTCCTGGCTCCAGAATTAACTGACTCTTATCTTTAATGATATGCTACTGAACTTCGCCGAGCCCGGCTAGCTTTTTATCTTGATTACTCTAATCAATAAGAAATGATAGAGTAGAATTATAAACTCTATTGGCTTTTTAAATGTTGCCGACAAGCCCTCTAGATAGAAGCGCTTCCCTTTCATTGTTATTTATTAACACGATCTTCAGTTAACTGGGGATGCAAATAGGAAAATGAACCGGGAAGGGTGGGGAGAGAGAGTTATTACACGCAAGAGGGCCTCGTTGCCTCTTCCCCCATTCGTTTCTCGTGCACACGTTAGAATATCCTGCTAGTTTGTTAGCGTCAGGCTGGGTTAAAACCATCCAAGAAAACTTTTGTAGGGTGGTTGTGCGGAGTAGAAACAACTAAGCAAGCCTCCAACCTTTCCTCTTTTCCACCCTGCGCCCAACGCCCACCGATATATGGTCCCTCTCTCTCTGGCCTGTAGATCAGCACAAAATCGCCTTTTATTAATCAGCAGCCTGACTCCTTCAAAACTCTCAAGTCATATAACGGGACCTCCCTTTTAAAGGTTCATAAGATCAATTAAAAACAAAACCCAAGCGAGTGAATTTGGCAAGGCACGAACAAGAAAATGCGTTTCACAGAGGGCAATGGGTATATAAATCGACCCATCAGTGTCAGACACTAATTAAATTTATTGGCTTCATCGAAGCCTCACATCCTTGACTACTTCTTCTTGACACAAGTTATGGAATTTTGCCTCCTAAAGATGAGCATATACTCCTATTTTCTCGAATTCTGGCATTTGTGATTGTGTCAGAGAGTACCCATACCCCTGGTGTGTCCAAAATACCCCAAACGCACAATGCGTGTATTAGTCATGAGGCAAAATCAGTTTGTGGTCAAAGTTGGTGGGGGAAAGAATTCTTTCTAACTGGCACCTGTGCGGCCAATTAAAACCACTAATGGTTAAATAAACGAAACCAAACACACACATACAAAAAAAGCCCTTGCATATTTACATCATAGAAGTCAACTTTTCCCTTTTTTAAGGGAAATTACCTTATTCCGAATAGGATTCCTCGCAAGAAAAGGGAAAAGTTGACAGCTATGATTTACGTAGATGCATATAATCTTCTGACATTCCTCATGAAAAACATTGGACGACTGTGTACTGTACTTCCACCCTTCCATTTTAAGCACCTCTATTGTGTGTCTCACAGCTCTCTCTCTAAGATTGTGAAGGACCTAGCAGTTCGATCATGGACAGGTTTCAGCGGGACTTCCTTCCTAAGAAAGTAAGTAAGTTTAGGATTGCAGCCAAGAAATGAAAATGCTTCAAATGATCGGAACAGCAACAAGTTAAAGACATCCAGCCGAAATCAAGCAATTGCACAATACGCACCATATTAATGGGCTGTGAAGTTCCTTTTTGCTAATCGACCCTTGGCATTTTGTGCAGACGAGATCTCACACAGAACGATTCACATAATCATAGAATTGTAGCGTTGGAAGGGGTCACGAGGGTCATCTAGTCCAACCCCCTGCAACGCAAGAATATTTCACCCAATGTGGGGCTCAAACCCACAGCCTTGAGATTAAGAGTCTCATGCTCTAGAAGGTTAGGCAGAGAGTCCAATCATCTAAGGACGAGGGTGGCAATCCTGTGCATGCTTACTCAGGTAAGCAAACTGAACGCTGTTGGATTTACTTCTGAGTAAGCATGCATAAGATGGGGCTTCGCCAATTTTATGACGATCCAGGCTTCCTTTGCCCAGAACCTGCTTCATCGTATGCATCTCATAGGCTGCCACCCGCTATAGGGACGCTGCTGTTGTCGCTGCCAATGCACGGCGACTCTTCCGTCATTTGACAGAAGCACAACTCAGCCTGCCTGGTTAACAATATGCAGAAAGTTGTGTACTTGAGCGTGGCTCTCTTGGATGTAGGGGGAGGAGGGGCAGGGAAGGCTTAATGCAGCCAAATCATGTAGAAATCTCTCGTCCTAGCAACATCCTCGTTATTAGGAATGATGACTAAACTGCCAGGATTATTCTGGACTGTAAGTTATCAAGAGCCCACTAATTTCACATTAAAACCCATTGACTGCAACAGCGTGATTGAAGGGTTTTTAACAATTAACATAATCAGAAAATGAGCGGAGATAATTTTTATTCAACTCATTACTTTTTAATCATGTATTTCTTTTAATTAATATAGTCTCGGTGAAAATAACGGGGGGGGGGGAGAATCTCCACTGCTGGCTGTGGCGGCGAAAGTGAAATTGACGAATAAACGTGTCAGCCAAATCCCAAGTCAGGAGGCTGGAGAGAGAGAGAGAGAGAGAGAGAGAGAGAGAGAAGGATTTGGGGCAAAGCAGGGGCCCGGAAGCGGGCAGACTATGCCTTTAAAGGAATATTTGTAAATCTTACAATCTTAGCGTGTTTCTCTCCCCCGCCCCCCTCTCCCCTAAAGTCCATGGATGAAATCGAACTTTTCTAGTATAATGAGCTGGCTCTCAGGCAGAGAATGAGATGACACTTAATGGAAGCTTCTTTGCCAAACAGGTGCTGAGATGATGATGATGATGATATATGATTTGGGCACTGAGGATGCAATCCAATGCCCACTTACCTTGGAGTAAGCCTCATTGAGAAGAAATATGGTGCACTATTAGAGAGGGGGAAATGTGAGGAGCGATGTAGGCATCACGCGGACGGCATGACCTGATGGCTAAACAGCTTTCAGGGTAGATTTTTTAAATTTTATTTTGCGGCACTGCTGCTGGCAAAATATCATTTTTAGCTAAAACTCTCTGAGGTTGCAAGAAAGGAGCTCAGTTTTAGGCGGCCGTACGGCTCACGATCCTAGCAGCAGAGTGAACAACCGGGGCGTCTGTTTGCCTTCTTCTGAAAGCGATGTCGGAAGATTTTCGAAAGCTCAGGGGCCTGGGAGAGGATCATTGTATCCTAAAGGACAGTTTCGAATAACGAGAGTCTTTCAGTTTTAAACCAAGAGGCTATCGGATCAGATTTCTACCACGCACCCCCGCTGGCCTCTCCCACAAGTCTTTTTCACGTATGAATTTTGCATATGCATTTTGTAAAGAAGAAAAGGAAACATGAATTTGGTCAAGTTTTGAAATACATGTACAGCTAATCCGATTCTTCTTTCTCTTCATCCCTATCGATGAATATCGAGCCCTCGTTGGGCGCCAGTGGATCAGGAAGTTATATTGCTAGTCTGGTATACAAAAAAACAGGAGACCGAAAGCCAAGTTGCAACTTTACAACGTTTGGCTTCTAGTGATGAGGACTGAAGCAGTAATGGTTTCAGTAACTTAGTTGTTTATTTTATTTTTCTTAGAACGTGGGAAGAGGAGGGTGCGTGGGGTGAAGACTTAAAAATGAATAAATCCGCGAAGCTCATTGGGGAAAACAAGAACCAAAGTCGACCCCTCGTGGAAGAAATTGGAAACGCGCTCTCGTTATCTCGATCGGTCGTAACTGATTATGCATTCTGCTCATGGACTTTTCATATCCAGACGAGAAAACGCAAGGCGATAGAAAGTGGATCAAAATTGAAAAGGAACGGTTTTTAAAAAGGAGCAGGGAAGGGGACGAAGTCCTTCTGGGAACTTAATTTTTTGTGTGTGATTAAATGTGAATTAGAATGGTCTCTTCTTGGGCCACTATCGTGTTTGTCAACAATACTTTCCGAGAGCGCAGTGGCGTAGCGTGAGGGGTGCAGGGGGGGCCGGCCGCACCGGGCGCAACATCTGGGGGTTAGGGAAATCCACGGGTTAGGGGGCGCAAATCCACGGGTTAGGGGGCGCAAATCCATGGGTTAGGGGGCGCAAATTACTTGCCTTGCCCCGGGTGCTGATAACCCACGCTACGCCACTGCGAGAGCGCACTTGATTTTATGTATTTTCCTCTCTCGCATATCACTCGGATGAATCAGATATACAGTTTTGTAAGTTTAATATTCCCTCTTCCCACGGAATCCTGTGAACTTTGGTTCCATGAAGAGGGTGTAAAAAGGAGATCTAACAGTCCCAAGGCCACTTGTAATTCTCAATATGGGTGGAGCCGAGCCACGAACTGCTCAAAGACTGATACACGTCTGAATTGTGGTTCATTAAGGATTTCTGTTTGTGGGGAAATAGCAGCTTCACTTAACCTTGACACGGAAAAAGGTGTGGCAGATGGAAAGCTCCCCTCACCCCTCAGTTCTGTGGGAAGTGCAACATGGTCATTCTTTGTTAGTGAAGCAATATATTGGGTAAATTCCAATACAAACTATCTCTATTTTCAGAGTGGGCAGTTAATGTGGAATAGTCACTTTGCTTATATTCATTTCTTGATTATGCATCTGCATGACACTGTGAGGAAGGGACTGATGCAGATGGTCTGTCCCTGGATGCTAGTGGAACCAAATAGGTTCCTGAATGCTGGGGGGGGGGGTCTGGTGGCTTCTAACTGTTCATCCTGTTGAGGTCCTGGTCTTGCTACAGGATAGTGAGGGTCATCTCTTTGGTACTGTAGAGTCCTCACTGCTCTTTCATTTACTGAAGAGCTGTGGGGAATGGAGGCTGGGAGATGACTGAAAAGCTGACCAAACATATTCATATTTGTCCTTTTTATGCTAATGTAGAAAGTTAGCCAACTCAAACAGGGAGTGAAAATCATAAACCCATTATTGTGGGCAAAGTGCTATATTCTCTTTCCAATCCTGGATTAAGAGAAGCTTAGCTGTTCCTGTAGTGCACATGATCCATAGTTCATGGCCTGGAGGTAGGTTCGAAAGAGTAGGACTATAGTAAAATGAAACATCATGCACATCTATGCAATGAGGTTTCCATTTATCAAATTTGTAGTTACCAAAACATCACCCAGAAGGGAGCTTATAACTGGGCAGCTCTACATTATATGAATCAGAAGGGGATAATAATTTGTGATGAAACCTCTGTGGCATTCAATACTTCTGGAATATTAACTTTTGTTGGATGAGATTCAACCTTAGGTCAAGTAAGGACCTGTTCATAGAGCAGTGGATCATTGCTTAGGCTGAATGAGCTACATGCTCCAGTTCTCTATTCCACTCTTCATGGAGCTAAGATGTGTCTAGTCTACAAACAGGCTGGAAGTCTGGTTTGAACCAGTAAGCCATCTAAGTCATTCAGGAGATATGGGGGTACAGATGCTGCACAAGCAGGTGATCCAAACCAAGTTCCCTTTGTAGATCATGAAATGACTTGAATTTACCTTCCCAATAGTCAGAGGTCATAATCTGGAAAGCTGGCCAGTCCTTCCACATAAAGGTTCTCTAGCCAGGGTTATGCCCCAAAGTTAAGTTGGCATGTGCATATGGATCACTTCAAATTCTGACTATGAGGACCTTCCAGGCCAATCCGTTGGCTGTAATAGCAGGCAATTTAGAAACAGGGAGACTGAGATAGGAGGATCCAAGCACTTGCCATCCTTATAATGGGTTCAGTACAGGTGGGAGAAATAGATAAAAGTGACCGCTGAGTGCTTGCCAATGGACTGAGGTGCTCCAAATGTATGCACTGTGAGAAAGTAATAGACTGTGGAAATTAACTAGCCTTAACTAGTGTGGCAGAGTCTCCTTCTTTGGAGGTCTTTAAGCAGAGGCTTGACAACCATATGTCAGGAGTGCTCTGATGGTGTTTCCTGCTTGGCAGGGGGTTGGACTCGATGGCCCTTGTGGTCTCTTCCAACTCTATGATTCTATGATTCTAACTAGTAGTTGTAATTTGCTTAGGGGAAAACATGGCTTGGCCCTCACCCAGAAAAATTCCTTCCTTCCTTCTTGCCCTTTTCAACTGTTCCTAGGGCAGGAGTACAAGAGTATAAAACAACAACAAACCAATAAGTCAATAAATACAATTATCACAAATCATCTTTAAAAATGAAAGATCAAGCAGCAGCAAAAATCCTCATACTGAGTTCTCAGATTTCGCCCTACCCTGCAAAGCCTGGGCAAAGATGTGAATCTTCATCAACTGACTAAAAGTCTGCAAGGTTGTTAGTACAGTAGACACATCTCTGAGGGAAGTTTATTCCTCAGGTGGCACATTGCTGTAGATGATGTCCTTTCATGTGCTACTAGTCCCCAGACTTCACTTAGCAGTGGGACTATGAGAGTAGGGCCTTCCCTGCAGATCTTCATGCCTGGGCAGGAATGGAATGGGTCATCAATAGGTATAAAATAAATTTTATGAATGTGGCAGCAGTGGTGGTGGAGGGCAACATGCAGATTAATGAGAGAACATTAATTTTATCACATTTATTTTACCACAGAGGCTGAATGGAAGTCCATCTGTTTAGATTTACCCTCATAATGAATAAATCCTGTTTATGCAAAAGTATGTTTTAATTGGTAGCGTGTAATGTATTCTGTCATTTGTATTGTAAGGTACATTGCAATGTATTTGATGGGGAAAGACTTCTGTCTGGTCAGGTGAAAGTTGGCTCAACTTTCTAATGAACTACTGCATTCTGATTTGAATGTGGAAGAAGTGGATTAACAGCTAAATAATACTCAAATGTGGACAAAACTTGAGACACTGGCATGCATACTTGTCAAATGATCCTTGAGCAAGTGAGTTTCTTATTAATCACCTTGTTCCCATTTTGCCTGTTCCCTCTGTTTTGTTGTCCTTTGCTGGTGATTTTTCCTCTAGTTCCGCTATAATTTTGTATTTCAAAAATAAATTCTTCCTTTTCTTTATTAACTCATACTCCCATTGCTAAGAGCTGTTCTTTCCATTTCCCCTTTACTCCCTGCCCCCACCAATGGTTCTTTAGTTAATTCTTTCATTAATAGCTTGACTGGGTCATATCATTCTTGCTTGTTGGCTTGCCCTTATCTCATTTTACAGTTATTTTTGTCTTTTAATTCTTTGGCTTATCACATTTTTTCACCCTATAAATTTGAACACGCCAAACGAAGAGAAACGTCTTTCTCTTCCTTAGTTGCACAATATTGCCTCCATATTTAAGATGTTGTTATTTGTTTTAAAGTTTTAATACACTCTCTCCTTCTTTCTTCTTTGCTGTCATGATACAGTTGGTATACATATCATGGCACCGCTAAGGGTGTGTCTGCTGAGCAACAAACCTACAGTGGAAGAATGCTGACAAATATTTCTTCCAAGGTTCGAGCTCAGAGGAAACCTGTTTTCCTAGTTTAGAGCAGAGATCAGATTTGTACAACACTCATTTGCGAGTGTTGTATCAGTCTTGTGGTAAGTTATCTCAAAACATAGAGGACTCAACATTTGATCCAGGTGCTGTAAATACTCTAGTTGAGGAACCAAGGTGAGTTGTGTTGAGGAGCAGACCTTATCCTGCTACTGAGGAATCTGAAACAATTCCTCTTTGAAGGGGCATATGAATGCAAATGAATTCTCATAGTTCCTTTATTCTTTGGGTTCTTTTATCCCTTCTAAATCATTTTTGGTTCTCTGTTTTGTTTGGCATGCTCTTCCTGTTGAGATGCAATCCCCCCCCCCCATCCATTTCTCTTGTTCTTGTTGCATTATTCTTTTGATTGTAACTTTCAGGTAGGGCCATTTTCTATACAAAAAAAACATGTAGAGCACCTCATTAGAGGTTTAACCACAACAATGGCAATAATAAAGTGTACAGAAAGCAGAATGTATCACATTGAAGACAAATTTCACATGACCATTCCTCTTCCAAGCAGTCTTGTTTTGTAAGCAGCAAGTACTGTAATTCTTGTAAGTTGCACATACTGAAGAAAAAAAATCCCTTTCTGTCATACTGTGCCTGTGCCTGTTCAAGTAATTACTGAAAGATAGTGGACAAGCCAGTACAAACTGCTTTTGAAAAAGAGTTCATAAGTGTATATGATTTTTGAGCATACATTATTGTCATTTAAAATTGTGCATCTTGAACTTATGCCAGTTAAAGAGTGGTATCCCGTACTATAATGTTTGCTTTGAATATGCTTTTATTCCTTTTTTCAATACTGTTTTGTTCTTTTCAGAAGGATCATCCTGTTCTCCTGTCATAAAAGATATCCAGTTTAACAGCTTTTCTTTCATTTTATAACGCATGGCACAATTATGGTTTAATTAAAAGCACATGAGTAAAAGCAACTGGGAGCTTGTCAGAATCCTTAGAAATGACATACCACTAAATTGCTCAGACATAAAATCTTTTTCCTTCAAAATTGGGTAAACTTGTTACAAGAGGGTTCTTTTCAAAATAGTATGATTGCTTATTAAAACTGAACTCATTCCTTGTTATGCTTTCACCAACATACCCCCCACCCTTGTTATTTTTTTCAAGGGGGGAGCCAACAGGTGCATTAAAATGGCTTTTTTATTGTGTTCAGCTCACAAAGAACATTATAAGTAAATTTTTCAAGGCAAAAAGCAGCTTCTACAGATGCCTTTTCCATTAGAATGTGCTAAAAAACCCCCACCAAAACCCCCCAACCCAACCCAACCCCACCAAAACACACACACCAGCTACTGCCTCCTTCCCAAAATTAAAACTTGAGTCAAATATTACTATTCAACAATATCTGAATTCTGTTCCAAAAACTCATATCAAAAGTTAGCCACGTCATGTTCATTCTGGAACATATGTTTTCATTATTGTCAAACCTGCATCACAAGGAATTAAATATTTTGCATTATTATCATCATATTTTTGATATTTTAAAGCATTCACTTTATAACATACAAGTGTCTCTGCACATTCTCATGAATTCCATAATAGCTGAGACCTAGAGAGAAGCGTATAGGTAGGAGAATGGTGGCACAATTATTTACAGAACTTTGCAGTGGCCAATGGCTAAAGAACAAAGCTTCACATTGGGCCAACTTTGTTATGTCTAAGACCATATATTTTGCATGCCACCTTTCCACAATTCAAACCATGCTCAAGGCAGCTTACAACATGAAAAAACACATAATTACAACATGAAAAAATACATAACTACAACATAACAAAAGCAGCCATAAACAATAATTAAAAGCATAAAAATATACAACAAAACTGAACAATGTCCACCTAAACCACAACAAGGTCTAAAATAAAGATACAACCAACCAACAGTAACAACTCCCCACCAACAACAAAACCCTCGAAATAACACCCAAGCCCAAGATACATACTTGGGAACAAACATCACTGAACTAAGCAGGACTCGTTTATTTATTATAAACTTCATATTATGCTTAATGCTGCAATGCAAATACAAGCTGGCTACTTCTGAGTGAACAACACAATAGACCTGGTTTGCATGTAATACTAAGCCAAACCATGGTTTAGCACAGATGCATGAGAGTGTGTAGGCTCCTAGGACTATCATGGCCACTTTGCTTCTTCTCTGGTCCTGCTGCTGTAAGCTAAGCCATGGTTTGGCTTGGTATGTCATCCAAACCTGAGCTTGTGGTTTGTCTTACTCCATACAAACCATGAAGTACAATCAAGGCTTGTCCTTGGTTTACAATTCATGGTTTGTCTGAAACTAGATTCAAAAATCATGCAAAGTCAAACCATGGCTTAGCTTACAGCAACTGGAATAGAGGAAAAGTGGCTGTAATCTCTCTGGAAGCCCGCACACTCACATATTTGTGCTAAGCCATTATTTGACTTAGCGTTACATGCAAATTGAGCATTAAACTGGACTGGAAATTCCATTTTAAATAATGGATCAAGACAGTCATGCAACTCAAGTCCCACTTGTTCCATACGGCTTAGGTCACAATTCTGTGCAAACTTACATGGGAATATACTGGGACTTATTTCTGAGTCAATATGCATAGGTTTGTGGTGTTAGTTGTAACTAACTTTACCAGGATCAGGGACTAAAGTTCCACAAACTTATCACACTTTTAATACTTCAGAACTCAGGAAACATTGTGACCTTGCATATGATACTAACGGTTTATGCAGCTTTTAGACTACAACTTCTGTGAAGCTTTATGTCTGCAGAAAAACATCCACAAAAACACCTGGAGTGTTTAATTAAAGTGAGCAATTGACAATACTGAATGAATTAAGTGCAAACTGCAGATGGATATTGCGTGAAAATCTGCTTCTTGGCAATGGGGATAATGGATCTGGAATTCTTCCTGCAGATTTACAGGTTTTCGTTTTATTATCTGTTGACATTTTGAATCAAACTGGGAGGATGAATGAGGATCAAACACAGGTGACTCCGCATTATTTCGTCTCGCATCAAGGCAAGGCTGGCAGAAGGATGAAGCAACATTAAATACTGTGGTATCCCATAGTCCTTTTAAAATAAGCCTTTGTAGAGAGTTTTGCCATAAGTACAGAATGGGGCATGTCCTGATGTGGAACACAGTTCGGCAGTGAAGTTTGTGATTTTATTTATTTCTACTATCTTGGTAGGCTCACCAGAGGGAAGGGGCTCCATATTTTTGTGATGGTGGATACCTGCCCCCAAGAAACAGATTTCCATTTGATCAAACCCATCACCATCACACAGCCCAGGATCATTCTTTGCAAGGAAATGCAAAGATGCAAGGATAAACAAACAAACAACAATTAAAGTTTAAAAGCTTTATTTCCTAACTGAACTTTTTCACAGCTAGGGTGTCTTCTCCCTTAAGGAGAGGAATCCTGGAAAAAGAAGAATATAAATAGGATGGAACTATCCCGCTCAACCAGACTAGCCCTCAGTCACACACATACCAAGGGTGGGGTGATTCACAAAGAAAAGATCCTGGCCAGGGCTCCTTGTAGTAAGCAAAAATAAGAAAAGGAGAGGCATGAGAAAAAGAGGTGCTGCAGACACATGTTGCTTCTTTGGGTTTTAATTTGTAGACTTCTCCAAACTGGCACTGAGGGAGAACTGTTTTTATTGAGACATGGGATGAAGAGAAAAGTCCTAGCCCAGAATGTCATAAGGTTGCAAAAATGGCAAAATCCACTGCCAAAATACAAGTTTGTCTCAATATTGTCTTCCTCACATACATGGGAACATCACTTACATAGGCCTAGAGTAAGTAGAAATGTCCAGATTGATTGTCACATCTTGCATCTACAGCCTCTACCCTGCTTTTTTGTTCTCAGCCTCTGGAAGCAAATACCATTCCACATACACACCAACAAATGTATCCTTTCCGGTATGCAGTCACTAAGCAGCTGCTAACTACAGTACATTTTGGCTTGGTATCAAGGTTACTTCTAGATGAACAACTGCAAAGCTTCATCTATTACGGTAACTTTTCAGCCTGTCTGGGTTGCAGACATTTAACTTTAAAATGAAAGGATATGACAGATTTAAGACATTTAATATATGTTTAAAAATATTAGATGTACCATAGAATGAATATATCATAAACATAAATGTTATAAGCAAGCATTGACTTACTATGTTGCCAAATGCATGTTGACCCTGTTGCCTCTGCTTTCTTGGGGGTTGCCAACTTTCTAGAACCATGTTTTAAACAATACAAGATGCGTTTTTAATTGTGATGCCAATTCTATTTATGTTTACTCAGAAATAAGGGCTGTTACCAGTGCTAACCCACAGTGCTAAGTAGACCCTTTGAAATTGATTGACATGACTAACTTAGGTCCATTAATTTCAGGTCTAATTTAAGCAGTGATGTATGGAAGTGAGAGCTGGACCATAAAGAAGGCTGATCGCCAAAGAAGTGATGCTTTTGAATTATGGTGCTGGAGGAGACTCTTGAGAGTCCCATGGACTACAAGATGATCAAACCTATCCATTCTGAAGGAAATCAGCCCGGAGTGCTCACTGGAAGGACAGATCCTGAAGCTGAGGCTTCAATACTTTGGCCACCTCATGAGAAGAGAAGACTCCCTGGAAAAGACACTGATGCTGGGAAAGATTGAGGGCACAAGGAGAAGGGGACGACAGAGGATGAGATGGTTGGACAGTGTTCTTGAAGCTACCAACATGAGTTTGACTAAACAGCGGGAGGCAGTGGAAGACAGGAGTGCCTGGCGTGCTCTGGTCCATGGGGTCACGAAGAGTCGGACACAACTAAATGACTAAACAACAACAAAGTAGAACTTTGTTGGCTACAACTCCCAGTCTCCTGAGTTCCACAGGATTTACTGATGAATATGTTCTTTTTTATTTTTAAATAATTTTCAAAAGAAGCACCAAACAAATCCACACACCACACAATATTAAAATACATAGCAATCCCCACCATTCATCGTCAGATCAATATATTACAAGAAAAAACCATAACCACAACAACAAAATTCCCAAACACCAAACAGTCTATGATTCTAGGAATGATAAACCAAGTTGCCCCACAGGAAAAGCCCTAGCTCTTGCGACTGCCAGTTGTGTCTCACAGGGGCAGGGAAATGGAGAAAGGGTCTCAGGAGGATGACTGGAGCAGGTGTGGAGGAATATACAGAAAGAGATCCATTTCAAGGTAGGGAAGATCCCATATATTATAGACACAGATAGCATAGGGACACCCCTTATACCAAAGAGCGCCAAACCTGCCACAGTCAAGAGCACAGATTCCCCACTTCTACAGTTTCCCCCCTGGAGATCAGCGAGATGTTCCATTATCCCAAGAGGGCTTCAGAGGAGAACATGAAGGAACCTCGAGTTTCTGTTGTAACCATAGGATCCAACTCCTGGGGACTGAGGTCCCTGTGCCACCCCATAAAATATTTGAGGGGGCTGCCCCACAAATTAATGCGCATTGCCATTCAAATGGTGCGCGCGCGACATGCATTGTGATCGATTATGCAGGAGTAGGCTTACTTGGCCCCCCCCCCAATATTTTATTCAAGTTGGCACTCTGATTGTAATTGAACGGAAAGAAAGTGCTCCAGAAAAACCCCATCACTTTTTCTCCAACGCGTATGCACTGATGCTACGCAAGGTGGGGGGCACGGAGGGGCAGCTGCCCCCCATCAATAAAAATCAATATAATACAAGGCAAACTAAGGTTCGCCCCCCCCCGCGCCCACAAAAGGCCTGCCCCCCCCCAGGAAAAATCCTGGCTACGCCCATGATGCTATGCTATGATTTTAGTCCCAGGCAACTAAGGATGCTGTAGTTCATCTTTTCCCTTCAACGCACACTTACTAGCATTGAAGTGCCGACATACCGGTAGCTTTTGCTCCTATCGCCTTTCAGCGCAGCGAACCCCTCCGCAATCGAACAAGCCGCCAGCCCTTAAACCCCGCCTCCGGATCTGCCAGCGCATTCTCGCTGTACCCGCTGCGCCCTTCGGCCCCGCCCCTTCTCGCGGCCGACGCTCCTACATTATGACGCGTCGAATGCCCGGCACCCAATGAGACGCCGCGCCGGGCCTCGTTCCCGAATGTTGACAGCGCTTCCTCTCTCTCCCCCCCCCCCGCCCCGCCAGCCCTGCGCGCGCTCACTTCCCTGTTGCACGTGACCTGGTTTCGCTTCTGCAAGCGGCGGCGGCGGCGGCGGCGGCGTTCGGCAGGCAGGACTCGAGGGCGGCTTCCCTTCTTCCTCCCGCTTCTCCCCGGGCGCGCGGGCGCGGGTGGCGGCGATGGGCCCGGCCGCGCTTTTGCTGCTGCTTCCCGGCGCTCTGCTGGGCCTGTGCTCCGCAGGGAGCGGCTGGGAGGAAAGTGCCTGGGGAGGCCGGCGCCGCCGCCCTCTGTCCGGGGAGCTGCTGGAGGCGGAGGACCTGGCGTCGCTGGGCTCGGGGCTCGCGGGGGACCTGCTGGACGCGCAGCTGGAGCCCGAGTGCCGGGAGCTCTTGGCTGCCTTCGCCAACAGCAGCGCCACGCTGACGGGCTGCCTTGCGCGGAGCGCCCGGCCTGTAAGGCTCTGCCAGAACTGCTACCGCCAGTTCCGGGACGCCACGGAGAACTACGAGAACATCGCCCGGGTCGTCGGGGTGCGTTTTCCTTCGCGTGCCTTTCGCGAGCGCCTGCTGCAGAAAGACGGGGCAGGGCTGGGCAGGGGCGCGCGGGGACGGAGCTTCTAGAGTCTCCTAGTGTGTCTTGCGCTTCTGATAAACCAACTAAAAACCCTCTGTGGCGGCTCAAAAAGAGCCCATGGGAGCTTTTGCCATAAAAACGGGTTAGCTTTTTTGCTTTTGCTGTTACGACAAACGTGGTTTCACCTCTGGGAAAAAGTGTTTCTGATGGGTTGCAACAAGGAGTTCCTGTTGCTTTCTGTGAAGTTGTAGGCGTATTGGAAACTTATTTGTCTTTGGCCAAACAAAAAACCAGCAACCCATACTGTAGTGCCCAGAATGAAAGTTCTCCCAAACGGTAACAGTGGGGAAGTATTCTGGCAGTGGGATCCTATGCATGTCTTTCTGGAATAAGTTTTAACTGAATTCGGTGGCCCATACAAGTTGATTTAAGATTGAAGGCTTAGCTGGGGCCTCCTCCCTGGTTGCTTGTGGGATGAAACCAGAGGCCTGCTTTTTACAGGGAACTATGAAGAGAGGAGAACAGTAGCAGCTTGTTCTTCTCCTACCTTGAAAGGTTAAAAGTGGAGGAGGGAAGGTCTCTGGGTTGCAAACTGATATGTTTACCTATATCCTTACACTCATTTTTGCTCCTGCTGATACATGGTGCCTGATGGAGTTAAAAGGTATACCAGTTGCAGCCTAGTGGACTAGCTGGATTTGACAACTAGCTGGGCAAGGCAGACTGAATACAAACACAAAATTAAGGCACATTTGAGCAAGCTATGGGTTTGCAGTTTTCCTTTTTCACAGAAAATCTGAGGCAGGCCTGCACCACTTGTGTCCCACCCAAGCTAAGTACTGCTCCTCAACCATATATTGTGGCCTGTTGAATGCGTCACATTCTCTGTTTTAGCAGCCCCAGGCAAGCACAAAAACAAGAGAGCGATTGAATCCTTGGTGGGGCATCATAGATTACCATTAAGCTATATTCAGTTTGGTGGGACACAAGTTATGCAGGATCTGAAATAAGAGTCAAGAACAATCTACTGAAAACTTGTCTGTATCTGGAAAATGTTTGTAGTTTTGTTAGCGTCTTCTATATATTGTCTGTGAAGAGACCAGTCACTACTTTGGCTCAGCAGGCACTTGAAAGGAAACAAGAAGTGGCCTGTAACAGCTGGAAAAGAAGTTTAGGTCTGACTAATTCTATCATTGAATTTCAGTCAGTCACATGTGGGAAAAATCACTTCACTGGGGAGAATAACACATGGAAAATATTGATTTGGGATTGAGTACATGTGTGTGCATTCTGCAACTTCTGCTGTTGGATATGTGCCTTAGAGTGTATGACCTCTTTCACAGTGGAAGGGCAGCTCTTCCTGGTCGAAGTAAATATAGGTTCTTGCTCTTGATTTGTGGATGAGGCAAGATTGGATCACAGCTGACTGTAAGGCCACATTTTACATATACCTTACAGTAAGAAAAAGTGTAATTCTTGGAGGACTTTACCTCTGCAGGATGTTTGCTTTTGTTTTATTTCCTAAATATATACATCATTCATCCACTATAAGAATTCCTAGAGCAGCTAACAAGTTAACATCATAAAGTATTTATGTACAGTGGTACCTTTGTACTCGAATGGCTTGGCTTCCGAATGCCACAAACCCGGAAGTAAGTGTTCTGGTTTGCAAGTGTTTTTGGGAAGCCGAACGTCCCCCACTGCTTCAGATTGAGCACAGAAAGTTTCTGCAGCCAATCAGAAGCCGCGCTTGGTTTTTGAATGGTTTCAGGAGTCGAACGGACTCCCAGAATGGATTTAGTTTGAGGACCAAGGTACCACTGTATGTTGATACAGTGGTACCTCAGGTTACAAACACCTCGGGTTACAGAATCCGCTAACCCGGAAGTAGTACCTCGGGTTAAGAACTTTACCTCAGGATGAGAACAGAAATTGCGCGGTGGTGGCGTGGCGGCAGCAGGAGGCCCCATTAGCTAAAGTGGTAACTCAGGTTAAAAACAGTTTCAGGTTAAGAACAGACCTCCAGAACAAATTAAGTTCATAACCAGAGGTACCACTGTACTTTGGCTTTAAGTTTGTATGGTTTTAAAAGAGGATTAGACACACTGATGGGGGATAAGAATATCAGTTACTACTAGCCATGATACTTGTGTTTTCCCTCTACTGCTAGAGGCAGCATACCTCCAAATGCCAGTTGCTGGGAATCACCAGTGTGGAGAGTACAGTGGTACCTTGGGTTAAGTACTTAATTCGTTCCGGAGGTCTGTTCTTAACCTGAAACTGTTCTTAACCTGAAGCACCACTTTAGCTAATGGGGCCTCCTGCTGCTGCCGTGCCGCTGGAGCACGATTTCTGTTCTCATCCTGAAGCAAAGTTCTTAACCTGAAGCACTATTTCTGGGTTAGCAGAGTCTGTAACCTGAAGCATATGTAACCTGAAGCGTATATAACCTGAGGTACCACTGTAGCGTGCTCAGGTCCTACTTTGGGGCTTCCCATGAGCATCTGGTTGGCCGCTGTGAGAACAGGACGCTGGACCAGATGGGTCATTGGCCTGATCCAGCAGACCCTTCTAATGTTTTTGTAAAAATAAATTAAAATTTGCAATGAAAAGTAACAATTAAAAAAAAATTAATAGCAAAAGTTCCCTCAGAATAGCCATAAAAGCTCATTTAGCTGCTTAAAGAGAAATAACTTCTCTTTATTAGCTACGATTATTTTATCATTATCAACAGTCATCTACAGTAGGATGTCCCACCAAGGATTCAGTTGTTTTTGGTGCTGCCTTGTACTGCCAGACCAGAATGTGAAGTACCTGGCAGGCCACAGTTTATGGTTGATGGAAGTGTATTCAGCTTGGGTGGACCACAAGTTGTGCAGGCCTGCCTCAGCCTGAAAAAATAAAAATGTTTTCCTTTGCCATCTAAATTACAGTTTTCTTGGGGAGGACACTGAAGCAGTCATTGAAAAGGTGTTCTCTCTGGTTCTTAGGTGCTTATTATAACAGTGTCCAGGCAGACCATTGCGGGAGAATGTTGCCTAGCTAATGCAGATGGTAGTAGGGGGTTCACCCTTTTGATTATTGCCCTGATCGAGAAAACTCAGCCTATGGAAATTTCAGGTTTAGCCATCTGAAAGAATCTTTGCAACTTTTCCACTCTGAGCAATTTGAACCTGGAAAGTTGTAAATAAAATTAACTTATGCGCTGCCTTTTGGCAAGTTCCCTCAGTGTCACTTACAAAGCAAATCCATATATTTAACATATAAAATAAAAGTACCCATACAAACAACAACAAAATGGCAAATGAACAGCATGATTAAGAATATTAAGCAAGAACAACCAAAGATGGGAAATGGAATTGCTTTGAGTGACAGATCACAAATATGAGCTGATACGGACAGACCCTTAATCTGAGGTCCTCAAACTTTTTAAACTGCTGCCAAGTAGATGTAATGGACCAAAACTAACAAGATTAAATCAGTCTAAGCCTAGCACTCCAACTTTGCTGGTTTCTGGATTGTAATGTAAGCTAAAGTCAGTGGTTTAAGTTTCCCTTTTTCCGCTTGTGCACTGTTTGTAGGGCCTTCGTGGAGGGCCTGTCTCTCAGTGGTGGAGCATAGGTACAGGGTTTAGAAGATACCAGGTTCAGTTCGTAGTTGAAAGAATCTCAAGCAACAGGTTTGGTGGAAATCTTTGCCTGAGACATTGGGGAGGTGGTGCCAGCAACGGCAATATAGGGCTAGACAGATCTGGGTTGGTATAAGGCAGATTCGAGAGTTCTCCTTAGAATATACTTAAGACTGATTTGGGCAGCTTATAAATAGTCAAAACAGCATTCTAGCTCAGTCTCCCCCATCCCAGTACTCTACAGATGTTTTGGACTATAACTCCCATCAGTCCCAGCGGTCAAGAATGGTGGGAATTGTGATCCAGAACATCTGGAGAGCACGAAGTTGGGGTAAGCTGTTCTTGTTTCTTCCTTTCTTTTGCTTCCTGTTTTTCTTGTCCCATAATTAAATTATGGAGTATTTCTCCTTGCCTGCAAGAGGCAGGTTGGCTTGCTTTTTTGAGTCATCTTCTATTATTTCCTCTGTGTACACTTTGGAGGAGTTGCTTGTTAAGATACCATGGTCTGAATGACATGTATGTATATGTATATGTATATGTATATGTATATGTATATGTATATGTATGTATATGTATATATGAATATATAACAATCTCTGTCCCTTTCAGAATGCTACCAAGAGTAACCCTTGTGCCAAAAGTCTCTTGATGTCGGATAGACTGCAGATAGTTGTGGTCCTGGATAAGTTTTTTAATGACACCTGGCAAAAAGCAAACTGTGCAAGTATGTACTCTGTCTACTTTATTGCTGAATATCTGCGTTGTGCATATTTACCTGATTCCTTATTTTCAAGCTACTTGTCCTGGGAGTAACCAAGTCCTTAATAATACACAATGAAGGGAGAGTAACTCCCTATCCATATAATGGTCCCACTCCAAATTGTCCCCAGTCCAACATTTTGGGCTAGGGAAAGGGAGGACCACCTGCTAGGCAATGGTGTTAGAAATCTGCAAGCAGAGATGCTATTCCTCTTGTAACTTAAAGCAGAACAGTGATGATTGGGTGTTCCTAAATCATCTGCATCTGAGAACATCCTTTGACAACCAGTGAATTTGAGCATCGGTATGACAATAAAATGTATGGATAAGAAAAGAAAAGCAGAAATGAGCAAGATCTCAAATATGAATATCCCTTAGCCAAAAACAACCTTCTGGAAGCAGTTGCTGGGATATATTGACATTTGTCTTCTTTCACAGGTTGTTTAAAGAACAACAGTGAAGGCTTATCGAATAGTACAGAGATGTTCCTGGCCTTATTCAATGAATCATTGGCATGCTTTGAACACAACCTCCAGGTATCAGTACCTGTTTATGTAAGGGTACAGTTGAGCCCTCTAATTGTGTAGTGAAAATGTTTTTGGTGGGCTTTTTTTTCCCGAGCAAAATGCGGCGAATGTAATTCTCAAACTCTTATGCAGTTTAGGCAGGTAGAACAATTATCTATAAAACGCAGGTGTTCACAACTGGGAGAACAAAATGCATTCTAATTAATGTTCACCTCCATTTCATATGCAATTATGGCGCTGTTTTGGTCTCACAATAGTTGGTAATTATATAGGAAGAGTCGTGTAATCTCTGCATATAGTAAATCACTTTCTTTCCTTATTCTGGGCCTTGTCACCTCTTGATTTAACTATATGGGTTTTCTGTTGTTTTGTTATAGTATGAGTTTAGCCATAGCTGAATACATTTAACTGAATGCATTTTTGAAAGTTGGGTTTTAACATGTCTGCAAATGAGTCGTGAAATCTTTCTAATCTGGTATCATTGGGATGTTGCAATGGCTGCCTTCTAGAAAATGATCCAGCTTAAGTTCAGTGCAATTGTGCACCCAGGTTTAGGGTTTTATATTGGTTTTCCACCCTAAGCTTTAATTTAGATCAGCACAAAATAAATAGCGTAATTGATAGCAATGGAGCTGTTTACGTGATAGTAAAATTAAGGCCACAAGACTAGAATGGTTTTATTGGCTTTCATTAGGTGTTGTTCAACACTAGTCATACTCAAGAACAGACCCATTGAAATTGGCTAACTTAAGTCCATTGATTTCAGTAGGTCTGTTTTGAGTATGGCTAACATTGGATAGCATTCTAGGCAATTAATGTGGAATTGCCATGTTTCCTCCACTCATGGGGCATCCACACAATGCCATTATCCAATCATCTCCCTGTATTTTCCATGTGGTCCTTTTTTTGTACCCTTTGAAGAGCTGACCTCCAAGTCATGCAACAGTGCTTTGCAAAGGCTGTTCCATTTCAAAAGTGTTTTGCCATGCACCTTGTGGAGGAGAGGTGTTGGAGAATGGCTTACCCAAAATCTCTTTAGGTGTGCAGAGCATAGTACTTTAGACATTTGGCCTGAAAGAATGTATACCTGGAGTATGGCCGTTTTAGGATTGCAGTGATTAGCAAAGCTCCAATTTAAAATTTCAAGTACATGTCATTATTTCAACTGACAGCTACATCTTACTGCTAAACTCTTGTTGGAAATAAGTTCCCTTTGCTTTCTTTAGAAAGCACTGCCAGATAAGTGTGCTTAGTGCCCCATGCCTTCATAATGTTGGTTGCCTGCTCAAGATTGTGTGTGTTTATAAGATCCTGGTAGCTACTCTTTGTCTACAATCACATTCTCACTGATGGAAAATGTAGAGTGTTTCCAGTGCATGCCTGTCTGTCTCTTCTCTCTTCTTTTTTTATTGATGATCCAAGTATCAAATGTTAAAATGTGCTGTTGTGATGGGTTCTGCGATACCAAAACAAGCCACCTATTGTTGATGTACAGTCATTAGCGTAACTGCTTTGCATTTATGTTGGAATAGTCAGTAGCTATTGAATAATGAGCGTTGTCAGCGGGTGGTAAATGAAAAGAATAGCACAAGTTGGACAAAAATGGATAAACTGACAGCTTGAAAACATACAAATGAAGTTCACCCAGAGCCCTGCAAATAAGCCTCTATTTAGTGCATTTTGAAGTACAACATGTCTCCTTCGTCTGCCTTTTCTGCCTAGCTTTGCCTTAACTTAGCTGCTTCCCTTATTTAAGCTGACTCATCATTTTCTCTTTGGACACCATCATATGACAAATGTTTTTGTTTTGTGAGCCACCCAGACAGCTTATATACAGTAGCCACCAGAAAACATAAATTCACTTAATGAATAAATAATATTGGAAGGATTTGGCTTTCACAGATCCTTGCCTTTGATATTAATGGGATCTGGTTGGCCTTGCAGGATTGCCAAATTAAAGAGTTAAACAAACCCACCCAGACAGCTAAAGCTTTATTTTCATTTCCCTTCTGGTTTTATTAATGGATATGGCACAGAAAGACTGGTTTTGGTGTAATCTGGGAAGCCTTTATCTGAAAACCTGAGCCAGCTTTCATTTATTTTTCTCGATTTGTGTGATGCTTAAGAATCTGCTGGATTCCATATCCATCTTTTGTAACACTTAATTTGCTGGTTGAATCTATAGCGGCAGGAGGACAATGTACCACCAGGTAACTACACAGAAGTATGCAAGAAGTGCAATGTCACGTATGAAAAGTTAAATGCCATGTACAACGCGATGCAGGAGAGTGAGAAGAAAGGTGAATCTGAAGAGCAGGCCCATTTGTGCATTGATGTGGAAGATGCAGTAAGTTTTCCTTCCCTTCATTTCATGTTGCGTGCCCCCTACTCCTTCATATTACCCACTGTCCTTTCTGTAATGTTTTAAAACGTAAAAAAATTAAGGTTTTATTGCCTTTCAAACTCAATGTGGTTTGTGAATAACTGCAATAGAGCATTCCTAGCCTCCGATCAGCACCGCTGGAAGGGTTTGGGATGAGGCAGAGCACATGCTGCCGCTCGTGGCTGTGTCCACACAAATACGGATGATTCTCCCTGATGACTTAAGACCTGGAGTTTCCTTCTTTCTAGATGAATATTACGCGAAGGCTTTGGAGCATGACTTTCAACTGCTCCGTCCCCTGCAGCGATACAGTGCCAGTGATTGCAGTTTCGTCGTTCATTCTCTTTTTGCCAGTTGTTTTCTACCTCAGCAGCTTCCTTCACTCGAAGCAGAAAAAACGTATCCTGTTTCTGCGTAAGTAAAATCAGTTCATTAATTAATTTTTAAAAAAAGGAATCGGTGGTGGGTGGTGATGAAAAGATGGTCTGCAAGTTGTGCTTTTGTAACAAGGCTGCACCCACAGCACATGAAGTGCAGCCATTCCAGCCAGATGTGAATAATTAGGACCTGAAGTTGTAGCCAACTATTGTTTTGAGTAGACTTGTTGAAATTAACATTAATGACTAACTCAAGTCCATTAATTTCAATGGATCTACTTTTGAGTAAGACTTAGTTGAAAACAAACCAGTGTCTCTGTCCTTCTGGCAGCCTGGTGTGCCCCTGGGTGACTTAGAAAACCAACCAAGACACAAGTGAAGGAGTGTGGGTGGAAGTGGAGGTGCATTGAGCCAAGCAAGCTGCTTAGGATCTGGATGCCATTCTTTCTTGACAGAAGGCTGGTGTGAGCAGTGAGAGTTTGCATCGACCCCTCTGAGCCAAAGCACTGGGGTGGAACTCAGCGTAACACTAAGTGTGTGCACAGAATGAGGGCCATGGTGCACTGAGATTGTTCAGCTTTCTTCTTCCCACGTGCATACCCCCTAAATAATAATAATAATAATAATAATAATAATAATAATAATAATAATTTATTATTTATACCCCACCCATCTGGCTGAGTCCCCCCAGTCACTCTGGGCGGCTTCCAACAAAACACTAAAATACAATAAACCTATTCTGCGTTTCTCCCATTCTTCAGAGTAGATTTAGGGGGGCATGCATGGGTTCGCGGGGTGGGGGTTGGAGTCCTGTTGCACAAGCAGACATCCTTCCATGCAGGCAACAACTTAGTTGAATCCCACCCTGGGACTCCAGTGGCTGGCCAGATGGTAGTAGCCAATGGCTGATAATGAAGCAAGCCCCTCTTGTTTTTTATAAGGCAGCGGATGGTATGGTTCAGGAGCTTAATGCCTGCAGGTCATGGTTGCACCAGGGGATATGCCGTCTGAGGCCATAGTAGGTAGCTTTGGCTAGGTTGACTACACACTAACAAAATTAGCTGTAGCCTTTTCATTGAGTCATATTCATTGAGACACTTTTGGGCACAGTGACCTAATTTTCATAAATGTCACCAGACTGGAATCTTGTCTAGTTGGGTTAACTTGTTTCCCAAAATCAGATCCAGTCAAACTGATCAGCATGTAGAAGGTGTATTTTGAAAACCTGTTGCATAAATGCACCCCAGTACTGTTGTACAGTGGTACCTCGGGTTAAGTACTTAATTCGTTCCGGAGGTCTGTTCTTAACCTGAAACTGTTCTTAACCTGAAGCACCACTTTAGCTAATGGGGCCTCCTGCTGCTGCCGCGCCACCGGAGCACGATTTCTGTTCTCATCCTGAAGCAAAGTTCTTAACCTGAAGCACTTTTTCTGAGTTAGCAGAGTCTGTAACCTGAAGTGTATGTAACCCAAAGCGTATGTAACTCAAGGAACCACTGTACTTAACTCCATGACCTCAGAGTCAAAGCAGATCCCAATGCAGATCTTTATTCCTCCCATGTTCTAGATCTTCACTCATCCCTTCTTCCCTGTGGGGGAGTGGGGCGCCATTTTGTGGTTTGCCTCAGGTGCCGAAATGTCTTAGGCCAGCCCTGCTTAGAAGGATCTTGCTTGTGGGAATTGTTTGGTAGTGTCTGCTGGCTTGGATCTCACATGTGAATATTTTATGTTGAGATGTGGGATTTTAAACACTCTCCTTTGTTTTCTAGCCAAGCGGATCCAGTCAAATGCCAATTTTGTGAACATACAAGACAAATGCAACTGAACCTGCAGAATGCAGACTAGAATGAATATTTATATACTGATCTGAAAGCGATTCATTCTGGTTTAGGCTTGTGCTATGAGGTAACAAAGAAAACAACATGCAACTCTCGGATGGCGTAACACTGTATGATCTTCCTGTTAGAAACAGATGCATTTCCAGCTCCATCTGCACTTGTGCTTTTGAGTCATTTGCTTTCTGATGGGTAGCTTTGGAACACATTCCTGTCCTTCACATTGGATGGATAGCAATCCCGTTTTAATTTCCACGTATGATGACTTTACAGGTTCACAACCTTTGCTATTATTTAGTAACATTATTGCTTGTCACCAGTGTGTTTTTTATTTTTTTTAAAGAAAGATGTTGTCAGAAAATGAAATTAGATCTACTGCCTTAACTGATTATGATACTTTGCAACTTTCAGTTCTCATATGTCTTAGGGATGACCCCCTCATACCAAATCATTTTTTGAAATGCTGCTTAGCTCATTGACATAGTTTATACACTTTGAAATACTATGCTGTTGGCAACATATATGTCAAAACTACTGATCATCTGAATTATGTAATCTTTGTGGAATTTCGCTATGGCAGAAACCTTATGTCTCAATTACTGCTATGGATGGGGTTCCAAGCCCTTGAATGCTGTACTTCAGAGAATTGTATTTACATGAATCGGGGTTGTTTGAGAGTAGTAATGGTGGAAATTGCACTAGCTGAGGCATTAATGCTAAACAGGGTTCATTGCTTTGCTCACCACCAAACCCAGTGTTTCTAAAAAAAGTGGCTGTATATTTAAAAGTACATAGTATAAATATATTTCTTGGTACTACAGAGGTATTTTTGCTATTTTTGTATATATTGCCATGGGGTAGTCAGAGTAAAGAAAAATGAATGGAGATAATGAGTGCTAGGCAACAAATTAGTTGCCCTAGTGCAGGGATTAGCCCTAGCACTGTGGGTTTTACCCTTTCCCCCCATGCAGTTCCTAAATCTGCTCCAGAGGGTTGGGGGGGACTCCTGGAACCTATCTAAGGGATGCGCTAGAGGATGATGGGGACAACATTCTGCTGCACAGGGAGAAATCCTTGCAGGAGTAGAACAGTCACCTTAGAACTGTGTTGCATACAACTGTCTGAATTGCTTGGCCTAGAACTTATACGGGCTTACAGCAGAGGTTTCCAAACTGTGTGTTGTGACAAGTTAGTGTGTCAGCTGCAGTGTGTAGTTGTGTCGCACAGACACTCCCTGCATTCCTCCCAGGGCTGGAAAGGGAGCTAGTAAAAGTGAATTACCATGTTACGAAACTGTGCATGTCTAAAAAGTATGTCAGCAACATGAAAAGTTTGGAAAGCTCTGGCTTATAGCCTAAACATGTTCATGTATATTTATGGGAAGTATTGGGGTTTTTTACACAGATATTTTATGAAGATTTCTGAAGTTGATAGTATTTTGTAGCAAATGAGGCACCGATTTTTCTGTCATTTTAACAAGGTATAAGCAAACTAGGACCTCTGATTTTCAGGGTCTTATATTAAGGTAGAGCTTAGTGCACCTCTTGTTTTTTTTTCTTGAAACCACTTTCATAAAAACACACACATAAAAGTGTGAAGCTCAGCAGCTTCACTTCTCTCATCCTCCACTCCCCTACCCCATGGTTTCATGTGGCTTCAAATATATTTAGAGCAGAAGTATGTTATGAAGTATTGCACTGTTTTTACAGATATATATGTCATTCAGCCTTTCGGTGCAATTTGAAGGGGAATTTCCCCTTTCCCCTTTTCTCCCTGCTCCCCATTAAAAATGCTGCTTGTGTTATTTACCTTTTCCATAGTGGGAGTCAAGGCGGTTTTCCTCAAGGGGGGGCAGGGAGGGTTGATGCTGTTCTCCACTCCAGAATTCCACTTCAGAGGGCATCCTGAGTGGCTGAATTGTGTGAAAAGAAAGGAAGAATAATGAAGCTGCACATGACATGTAGTTCTATCCTTGGATTCAAATGCTAATGACACGAGGGAGTAAGTGGGACTGGCTTCCCACTGCTTGTGTTTGGAGTTTATATGAATATCACTGAAATCTGGGCCATCCTGGATGTGAGATGTGTGTGTGTGTGTGTGTGTGTGAGAGAGAGAGAGAGAGAGAGAGAGAGAGAGAGAACTGGAATAATTAGTGCTTATTGTTGGGACACAAGGTTGAAGACACTGATACTTGGCAGTCAAAATTGCCACCCTGCAGCCAACATGGAATAAAGTGGTAGAAATCTGGACTCTGTCGCAGTTGTCTTTTTAAGAAAAATGTCACAAGTAAAGCAACCATGAGGCTTCTTTCTACCCCCCCCCAACATATTTTTGGATTTCACTGTAGCTGTTACTAGATTGGAGATTTAGGAGCAGGTGAGATTAAAACGTTGCGTTCTGACAGGGGGTCCAATGGTCCAGAAGGCAGTTTCTGCACATCCTGTGTGGAGGGAAAGAGGGGCAGATGGGGCTCATCAACCTGCTAAGGTAGCCCATCTAGGAGAAGGAAAACTGATCCTAAACCTTCACTGCCTTGTGGCTATACTCGCTCGTGAAAAAGGCTTTAGAAGTAACCCCCGAGGAAAAATCCCTTGTGGGACACCTTCAGGAAATGAAAAGTCTAAGGGGTAAACGGCTTACAAATCCGGAGTAGAGCTCCTAAGACAGTTGAATGGCACCTTGTATCCTGACAACTCCTGCAGCCAAGCTGGTGCCACATGTATCGCTCGGCTTTCCTTTGGACCACATAAGCCAGGCTGGGGGTGGGTGTTGTTGTCTGGGCAGTCCAGGACCTCAAAACACACTGCCCAGGCTTGTGCCCCAGTGCAGCACCTTCAGTGCTGCTAATGCTGCAAAAGCCATTAGGGCGGCAGAGCAGTTATGAGTTTCCAGTCTTTGCAACCACAGCAGGCACTGATTCTCCAATGGTTTGACTTCACCCCCAGGCAGGCCCGTGCAGAAGGCGACGGGCAGTTGGGTACATTTGCCCTGGGCCTCAGAGGGCTAAGCCAGCCAGCGGACCCCAGCATGGACCGACTGCTTTTTTGTTTGAGTTTTAACTTTGTTCTAACAAGACTCCCACCCTGGGTGTCAGAAAAGCTCTACATGGGCCTGGCCCCAGAGACACACTCCATTGTCTCCTGAGACAGACGGATGCCACCAACAACTTATTTGGGGGGGTGTGGGGTGTGTGTGCATGAACTTGAGATTACTTCAGAAGCCCAGCCTCGCACCCGTGTGGACTGGCACACAATCAGGTGATAGGAAAACATTTTGCCTTGTTATAGTTTCAAGGTACACCTTACAATTGCAGTAATTGGAAATGTAATGGCACTATTGTAGCTCTGAGCATTTGACAGCACTGCGCTATTTTTTCCTGTGAAGTTAATTAGTCTCTTCTTTGATTAAAAAGACCCTATGAGACATTACCGGGGGCTTGGAATTCTTAGGTTTATTTCTGCCCAGGGCTGTGTGCATGTAGCTGTTCGATGGATTTCCCCCCCCCCCCCAGTGGCAATTCTCATGTGTACCTTACAACAGGGCTTAATTGGAGCTTAGACACACATTTGCACTTTGTCAGTTCTGTCAGCACAAGCATTTCAGTTTGCCTGAAAGAACGACCCCATTCAACCTCCTGCATGCTGTTCTGGGGGTTGTCCAGTCCTGATTTGGGGTGGGGGTGCAGGGGAAGGGGGCAAAGTCCCACTGTGTTCTGGCACCTGCTAGCACACCTACGTAGTTTAACCCAGCCCAGGGTTTCCTATACATTGAAAACCCAACATGATGATACGCTGGATTCATTTGCACCAAGCTTTTTCAAGATGCAGGCTTTTGCTTCCAGTTGGACTTCAGTAGTAAAGTATTCTCTGCCACCCACACTGGTATGTTTGTTAATTATTACAGTGGTGCCCCGCAAGACGAATGCCTTGCTAGACGAAAAATGCGCAAGACGAAAGGGTTTTTCGTTTCTTGAGTTGCTTCGCAAGACGAATTTCCCTATGGGCTTGCTTCGCAAGATGAAAACGTCTTGCGGGTTTGCTTCCTTTTTCTTAAAGCCGTTAATACCCAGGGAATCCGTGCTCCGCAAGACGAAAAAATCGCAAGACGAAGCAACTCGCAGAACGAATTAATTTCGTCTTGCGAGGCACCACTGTACTGTTTCTCTCAGCCATAGGCCTGGAAAGAGAGCTGGGGCTGTCCCATTGTACAGCATAAGGGAGTATAGGCAATGCTCTTTCAGAATAGCAGCAGAAGGCCTGGATGGAAAGCATTTCAAGTGGGTTGTACTGTAAATCATATGGAAGCACAATGTGCCTGCTAAGTGTATAAAGCTAAACTATCCCACTATGCATATACCTCTAATTGTCTTTTGTAAGCTGCCTTGGGAGGTCTCTGAACTGAAAGGCAGCATATTAGTACTTTAAATAAACAAACAGGCTATTCTAAATAATTATATCTTCCTAACAGGACGGAAGTTAGTAACACCCTGTTCCTAAATGCCTTTCAAGCAGCCCAGGCAAATGAAAACTTCAATAAGCTACTCTGAGGAAACCCCACAATAATTTAACAACAAACTAATTTTGATGAAATAAAAAAAATCTACCCAAGTGGAAGTGCGTCCAGTTGTGAAATGCCACCGTATATGCTTCCACCTTGAAACATTTTGATATGTTTGTCAATTCTAAGTCAAAACTATGTCTTGGTACTTGGTGCAGAATTATAATAAAGGCATTGGTGCATACTTCCTCAATCAAGTAAATTGCCCTTTCTGATTTTGAGTTTCTCCAATCTCCTTAAGAGATCCACAAATCACTTAAGTTTACCTGCTGTTAAGATTAGTTTTGTGGGATCAGCAGCACTAAGCTACTTTAAAATAGAAGTATGCTGAATTTCAGCCAGAATAAAGTAGGGTTTTATGTTGCAGAATATGCCCTTCATGTAGGTAGGATGGAATAATTGAGAAGAATATTTTTTGGTTTCAAGTTATGTAATGTTACCTATATGTTACTGAGAGAGCGAGGAGAAACCACTTCTTACTGTTTTTTAAGAGCTGACTACTTTTGTACCTATTGCTTTCAGATTTCAAGATGCTTGGCTTTAGCCAACTACTGCCCTTAATAGCATTACATTGATCTGAGGCATCATATGATGAGGAGCGGCTCAATGCAATCTTTCATTCATGCTGAGAGCCCGTGTGTGCGTATAAATCTTCGGAATGACAGCTTTGCTCTCATAAGCAGTGGCTTTTTGAGCGCATTCACATTAAGTAGGTCTCAAAGTCATTACTCTTGGGGATGGGGGTTAAGCACTTAAAAAGAAAAAGCTGCTTTATGATTTTCCTAGTTGCTAAGCCAAATGAAAGTCCTCATGTGATTTTTGTTGTTCTTGTTTCAACTTAAGAGAATGAAAGACAACTTGTTTCTAAACTTACAAGGTTATTCTTTTGTGGTATAATGCTGTTTCTCTCCACATGATTTAAAAATTTACATTGTGCATTCAAATTTTATTATTATTAGACTTTACCCATTTTATTTTTGTACCTACTCTCCATGAAAAATTCAGCAAATAAGCAGCAAGAACTATGCAGAAAAATATTTTTTTTTTTGTAATGCTATTAGGTATAATAATTCTTTCTTTGAAACAGCTTTGTGTAATTGGGTTACAGGAATTGTTAGCTTTTGGGGGCCCATGATCACATTTTGGAATCAATATTTTGCTGAAGGTGCTGTCACAAAATGGTTGCCGATGTGGGCATGGTCATATGCACCCAAACTTTAGCCCTCTTCCTCTCTCCCAAGACACACAAACCAGCCTCAGAGAGAAGAGGAACAAATCCCCATTCCCAGAGGGGACATGCTCCACTTCTTTCCTTGCACTGGGTCTGGCTGCCTCTGCTTCCCACAAATTTATGTTTTCCTCTCTGTCCTTTTGAAAACATTTTCTACAGGGCACTCTCCCTCCTTCCAGCTTGGGTGCAGAAGTTAGCCTGGGGGAAAATGCATAGAGAGAGAAATTATGCAAATACTACTCCTTTGATCAGTTCTATGTGCTGTTTACGGAGTAGCTGCTCCCTTCTGTATCTGATGGAGGTTGAGAAAAAAATGTTGGGGAAGCACAAGAAGCTTTGGAGTTGCTGGGGGAAGTCAGCATAGGTGCAATTAATCCCACTGGCATTAGGTTGGTGATTCCTGAGTTAACAGTTATCTACCTCATTGGTAAGAAAACCAACTGATGAAGAATGTCACAGATGAATATTGGTCTTGCAAAAAACATAGTCAAAATATTGGTGTCTTACCACACAAAGTTCCCTTGTGTTTAATCTTGTGATTAATGGTGATGAAAGTATGGTTTTTCCACTGTGTGTACACAAAGTGGGTACATGCATTGATTGGGTACACTCCAGTCACTGTGTGGAACAGGGATGGGAAAACTGGCGGATGGGTGTTGTAGTTCCATATCATTGGCCATGCTAGCTGGGGCTTTATTAGTCATTTATATCCTCCTTTTCAGGATACAGATCTTCCCAGCTGATGGGAGCTGAAGTCCAACATCTCCTGGTGTAAGAGAGAAGTAAGGGGTGATACGATGCGGCTCTCAGCTGTACTAACTTCATTTACAGTTTCTTTCGGTAATGTGCTTATTTGGGAGCCTGAATGGGTTTATACTTTAGGTCCTGGTATCGTTAAAAGTTTTCCTTTTTTTTTAAATAAATGTTTATTAGAATTTCCAATTTAATACAAAAAACAAAAATACAAAAATACACAATTAAAAAAAACAACAACAAATATAATTTCCAATACTTATTTCTATTACCTTGCTTCTCGGACCTCCTCTCACCTCCCCCTTTTGTATTCCAGTTCAAATCTTAATTCAGCAAATCCTTATTGTAACTTATTATAACTTATTTTAACTTATTACTCCACTTTTACATTACAGCTGGTAACCACTTAATTTCTGTCCAACAACTTTCTAACATTCATTAATTTTACAATATTTCTGCAAATAATCTTTGAATTTCCTCCAGTCCTCTTCCGCCGACTCTTTTCCCTGGTCTCGAATTCTGCCAGTCATTTCTGCCAGTCCCATATAGTCAATCATCTTCATCTGCCATTCTTCCAGAGTGGGTAGATCTTGTGTCTTCCAATATTTTGCAATCAATATTCTTGCTGCTCTTGTTGCATACATAAAGAAGGTTCTATCCTTCTTTGGCACCAATCATTAAAATTTTTCCACATACATAAAGGTTTGATTTGCAGAGTGGCAAAACATGCTTATTGACGTATTTATGCAAAATATCAATGGAGAAGAATGATATGTTCTGTCGACAGTGTCCCTCTGAATACCAGTCTAGGATTTGCAAGAGGGAAGAGCGCTATTTCACTTGGCGCTTGCTTGAGGATTTCCCATGGGCATCTTGTTGGCTACTGTGAGGACAGGATGTGGGCCTAGATAGGCCTTTGGTCTAATCCAGCAGGGCTCTTCTTTCGCTTCTAGTCCAAGCTAGTCCAAGTTCTCTTGTGCACAGATGTCTGACATGTGCCCAGGCTACTGCCTTACTGGCGTAGATAAAAGGTTGAGTGTAGTTGTAAATTTGAAACTCACTGTGGGAAGTGACTGTAGCACAGAGCAGGGAATCCTGGTGATGGAGAGTCACCTGCACTTCATAATTTACAACTGCATTCCTGTTTGGTGGGTATGGTAAGAGGACATGCATGTTCTGCCACAGCTGCCTCTGTTAGATGCAGCAGATAATGCATACAGGAGTGCATACAGAAAACGGGTTCGCTGTGGCCTTGGCGCAGACGCACACAATCATGTCCTGTGCTTATTGGATGGGTATTGAATCTCAGAAAAAAATGAAACCATACAAACAAATCAGAGAGGAATAGCCCAGAATTGTTAAGCCAAAACCACACCCCTCCCCTACAAAACATTACACTGTAAACTAGATAGAAAATAGAAGAATTGATTTGTAAAACTCATATATTTGTTGGTTGCAACCAGACCAACCATTTCTCAGGGAGGCAGAAATAAGTTGGACTTTTCCCTTATCATCTGGTTTAATAAGGCCCTACATATTGCAATTTCATAAAAATTGACTCGTTTTACACGTGTTTCACGAGACACTACTAAGCCAATGGAGTAAGCCAATGATGTCCAGTATAGTAAAAAACAAATTCATGGCTGGTGTGTTCCCACTAAATTTGATTTTAATTGGCGTTAGCCTTTTCTGCTTCCATGAAAATAATATTCCAATTTTCTTGCTTGGATGAAGACTTTCTATGTTATGGTGCATCACAGATCTGTAGTGACCAGTCACCACTTGGTTCTTTGTTTTGTTATATTGTAGAATGTTTTGATTACGTAATAAAGACTTTAAAGAAAAGAGACTTGTCTGTCATATGTTCTTTCTATGGTTACAGCAATCTCGTTTTAATTTTTATTGCTTTCTGAAGAAAAGGACGAGGGGAAAAAATGAACAGAGGCACAATTTGCTGCTAATTTTGCCTTTTAGTTGTGTTTCTTCCTTTCTTTTAAAGAATTGCTTCCTTTCATCAAGCTATTTTGTCTGAGAGGATATGGACCAGTAATGGAGCAAGTGTTGTTTAACAAGGTTTATAATTGGCATTCCTTCTTAGCATTAAGGGCCCTGCAACCTTGTGAACAATGGAGGATTTAAAAGAAACTGCTTACAGTAAAGGACACTCCTTAAAAATATATTATGCTTTAAAAAAATGTTACTGAATTGACACTTCTTGTATAGGGGAACTTATTTTGTCCTTCACATTTGATGACTAATTTATAACAGAATGGCTTTGGAACAGCGTGTTAATGGTATTATGTCTGGCTCTTATAGTCTGCTTAATCAAGTGCTCTGGTCTGTCTCTCCTCCTCCCCATCCCACTTCCTAAAGGGAAAAAGTGCCATTTTCATTTTGTAGCAATTATGTTCTTCACACTGAGTATTGTGTTTTTATGGAAATTTTAAGGAGATTATTGCAGATAAATGTGGAGATTTTAGTGTGTGTCTGTTGTTTTTTTAAAAAAAACTATCTGAAATAGCTGACTTACTTAACACTTGTGCTAGAAGTTTAGCTATAAATTGACTTCCGTAACCTTTGCTTCTTTCTGCCTCTAGTTTAGATTTCATATGGACCATGTTTTCAATCCTGATAATTCAGTCATCCATCATCTCAAGGCAGAGATAGATGATACATTTTATCAGTGATAGGACGTTCATGGTATGTTCACTCATTTTCTGATCTTGTAAACAGGTTTGTCATGTTTTTGTTATGTTCAGAAATCTCTGCTTGATTCTAGCCTCATTCTGATCAGGTAATTTGTGACAACCATTTGGATGTTCACATAGGGCTGGTGCTTCTGACTGGCATACTTGTAATGTGTCAGTCAGCACCTGTCATTCTGAGGCAGCTGCAAGGCCTCAGTGCAGGGCCAACAGCACAGACAACTGCTCTGAAGCCTCCAAGCTGGGTGCAGGAGCTGCCATTTTAATTTTCCACCATGCCCCTGATATAGCATCCAGGGCATTGTGGGAAATTTGCTACTCCTGCTCCTGCATTAAGCCTGAGAGGGCCAACAAGAGGCCACTCCTGAGGTAGTTTATGGAAGAACTACAGCTCAGTGGTACAATTTGTGGCATCGCCAGCAAAAACAATCAGCTAAGGTAGCAGGTGATTTATTTTATATTTATTTGTAAAACACACACACACACACACACATTTTACCCAGCTTCTGAACCGTCACAAGAGCCTTCAAAGTGGCACACATAAAGAATCCCAAGTACAGTGGTACCTCAGGTTAAGTACTTAATTTGTTCCGGAGGTACTTCCGGGTTAGCGCCTCCGGCAATGGCGGAATTCCTCTGATCGGGAGGAACTTGCTCCGTGGAATTCAGGGTCTGGCTGCCACGGCGAAGGCGGAGACCCACTAAAAATCGCAGGCGGGAGAAGCCTGTGAACGTGGGATTCGGCTGGCACCTTTTGCGCCTCCCCTACTCGCGGGGAGACCCGGTTTCGGGGATCCGGAGTGATGTGGGGTGAGCGGCGCGGTGCTTTGAATTGACTGCTTCTTTCACAGAGTGAAGCCGCATTGCTGTTGCCGGAGAGCGCTGACTTTTTCCTGTGGACAATTTGATTCTAAACAACTACCCGTGAGTAAAACGGAAAATTGGATTTTTAAACGTCTTAATTTGGCACCGAAACCGGGAGGTTTCTAACAGGAAGTCCGCCTTCCCCTTTTGTAAATAGATTGAAGCAAAGAATTTGCAAGCTAAAGTCTTGGAAAGTCCTATGTAAAGGATCAAACTTCCATCGGTTAAAATCATTAAACCCCCCTTGGAGGCAGGAGAAGAGGGGGGAAATTTTGGATCGCGTAAGCCTGCAGGAGAGAGTGAAGAAAGTTGGATCACCACCGCTCTGAACCTGGAAATGGACTGCTAGTAAGACTGACGTTTTTGGGAAAGTTCATTGACTGTGACAGTTAGTTAAATAAGAGAAATACATTGTTTTCATTGTCTCCTTCTGCGTTTAAAAAGGAGTAAAAGTAGCTGAAAATTGAAACTAATTTTACTGCTTGAACTGTGCTTAAAAGGATTGATACAAACAGAAATTGTTTCCCTCTAGAGGGAGCCTTTGAAATTGTTACAAGAGTTGGGCTGGTGGAATCTCCAGCTGCAAGAGAAAACCGTGAGATTGACCTTGGATTGCTTGAGAATGTCGACAGAAGAAGCCTTAGTGATTGCACTATGCAAGATAAGTGAGTCATTGGAACAGCTCCACAAGAAGACGGATGTGATGAATATTAAAATTGATATTTTGGGACAAAAAGCGACAAATTTGGGACAAAAAGTGAACATCTACACAGAAACTATTCAGGAACCGATACAGGAATCTACTTTGACATGCCAAATGGTGGAGAAAGCGAGGGAGAAAGTTGTGGTTGTTGAACCTAAAGTAATACAAGTGGAGAGGGAGAGAGCCCCAGCCTTACAGAGGCAATTTGATGATTACAAGTTGTTGCCCTCTATGATTGAATTCAGAGAAAGTCAGATTGGAACCCTGCTTGGACTGGAGAAGGAAAGTTGGATAGATCACCTCATGCAGGGAACTACTGACCTTTCGGATCTGGACCTGGGTCAGGAGGAAATTGGAGTTGTGGGGACCTGCAGATTTGGAGGGACTTTGAAACACGTCCTTAAATATCTTTTGGATTTTAGTTTTAACCACGGAGATGCGGATGACATGTCGAGAAGGAATAAAAACATTGTTAAGTTGGAGCTCCCCCGAGACCTACTCTTCAGCATCAAAGAAAGGAAATTAAGAACAAGATCAGCAGAAGACAAAGTAAAGTGTATGTATAAATACGAAGAAGACTTGCAGAAGGGACCTGGAAAAGAGTTAAGAGCCTCGGACAGAAGATCACCAGGTTGATGGATTATATGGAATTGACGGAAACGACTGGCAGAATCCGAGACCAGGGAGAAGAGACGGTGGAAGAAGATTGGAAAAAGTTTAAAGTTTATTTATAGAAATAGGGTAAAATTAATGAGTGTCAGGAAAATGTTGGAATGAAATTATATGGCCTTAGTAAAAGTGTTATAAGGAGTTAAGCATAAATAAGTATTATAGTATTAATGGAAAATAAGGTTAAAATAAGTTAAGATATTTATATGACAGAAAATAGTGAAAGATGGAAAGGATTTGCTGAAACAATAGAAGTGGAATACAAAAAGGGAGGTGAGAGGAAGTCGATGAAACAAGGGAATGAAAGATAAGGTATTGAAATGGTATGATGTATGTTTTTAAATTGTTTTTGTTCTGTTTTGTTTAGTTTAATGCGTTAATGTTGTGTGGTGTATTTATATATTGTATTGTATTGTTTTTTCTTTCTTTTGTTTTTTCTTTTTTCTCTTTTTCTTTTTCTTCTTGTTTGTAAGGTTTAAAAGTAATAAATATTATTTAAAAAAAAAAAAAATAATTTGTTCCGGAGGTCTCTTCTTAACTTGAAACTGTTCTTAACCTGAAGCACCACTTTAGCTAATGGGGCCTCCTGCTGCTGCCGGCCGCCAGAGCACGATTTCTGTTCTCATCCTGAAGTAAAGTTCTTAACCCGAGCTACTATTTCTGGGTTAGCGGAGTCTGTAACCTGAAGCGTCTGTAACCTGAAGTGTATGTAACCCGAGGTACCACTGTAATAAAAACAAAAACTAAAATGTTAAAATCAAAAGGAGCAAAGTTAATGAACAACTTTCCAGTCATATTTTAACAATGATTAAATATCACGTGGAATAAGAATTGTTTTCACTGCTCACCTAAATATCACCAGGGATGAGCCTAGTCTCACCTTCAAAATGTCCTCACTCATGTTGCCACCCATGGAACTTCTTTTGGTGATAGGATGCATAGCAGGGCCTCCTATTGTCAAAGACCTCTTCATGGATCCTTGGAGCCACTGCCTGTCAGAATAGGTAATACCGGGTCAGATAGTATTCTAACAGCTCTCCTCTTGATGAATGAATCATTTGAGGTGGCATACAGCTTTGGGACCAAGTTAGTATGTTGCAAAAACAAATCCATGGAGAGTTTGGAGGTGAGAAAGAGGTATTTTTATCACTTTCCCATGTGTCTAGCTCACAGCTCAACCACTTTCCAGCATCATGTTGTGTTAAAGGTAAAGGTAAAGGTACCCCTGCCCGTACGGGCCAGTCTTGACAGACTCTGGGGTTGTGCGCCCATCTCACTTAGGAGGCCAGGGGCCAGCGCTGTCCGGAGACACTTCCGGGTCACGTGGCCAGCGTGACATCGCTGCTCTGGCGAGCCAGAGCCGCACACGGAAACGCCGTTTACCTTCCCGCTGGTAAGCGGTCCCTATTTATCTACTTGCACCCGGAGGTGCTTTCGAACTGCTAGGTTGGCAGGCGCTGGGACCGAGCAGCGGGAGCGCACCCCGCCGCAGGGATTCGAACCGCCGACCTTTCGATCGGCAAGCCCTAGGCGCTGAGGCTTTAACCCACAGCGCCACCTGCGTCCCTATCATGTTGTGTTAGGGGACAGTAAACATAGATCTATGTTCCTCTCCCACCCCTTGGAGCTCACTGACAGAGGCATGCCTACAACTGGACAGAGCAAGTGCTGAAGTTCCTCACTTAATTTGTGTTCATTTTCTCCTTGTGTGACACAGGTGCTTACAAGCCAAAGCTGTATATTAGTGATATTTTATGGATTTCTACACGTTGTTGGCATACTATTTCATTTCATCTTAAACCCTGACATTCCTTCATCAGTAACGAAGCTCTAATCAGCCAATTCAGGATTTTCTCCAAACCTTCTCCAGTTTTCTTCTGTTAGCTGGGCATTCTTTTAGAGAGTGTCAAATCTGTTTACACTTTTTACTAATCTGTATATTTGGCTTCCTGCCCAGAATACTGAGTTTCTTTAGAGAGGTGGGGAAGCAGCACGATCAGCAAAATCATGCTGTGCCTCATCTGAATCTCTGATTTATGTCACCAGTATAGTGCTGCTTGCCATATTTGGGATATCTTGAAGATCAAGCTCGTCTGCTCAATAATATATATATTATAATGTTATCTTCACAGACACCCTCTCCATTTTAAATACTGTATGAGAATTAGATATTAGCAAATTTTCCCTTTCTGCAAAAAGTCCAGGAGCATCACCCCACTTGAGGACCTCAGGCTTTTCACCACTGCTCTGGACTAGCAATTCTATGCTCTTTGGCTCCTGTGCCGTTCCTTTCTCCAAATTCTCAGTTCTTCAAATTTCCCTTGTCTAACTGTTTCCTATTATTAGTTTCCTCTACTTCCTCTTGATGTTTCCCAGCACTCCTTTCTGACCACCCATGAGGCAAGGTGAGGTGACTGCATCGGGCGGCAGGATCCACAGAGGCAGCAGAGCCAGCCTTGAAGGAATGCCTCACTCAGCAGTGGCAGTGACAACTGCAACATGCTCCTTGGAGGCTGGATTTGTTGCCTCCTCAGCATCCTTCCCCCATGGCACCTCTTGCATAGTAGGAAACACTGCTGGTCTTCTCCCACCCCAGAGAGGAAATGATGGGAGCTGCTCTCTGGGGTCTGTACCCACTCTGTCTGATTCAGGGAGGCCTGCCCACCCCCCCGGTAGAGATAGCTTTTGCTTCCCACTTCAACCTTGGTGTAACGTTGAATTTATTCTCACCCTTGTTCCCGATGTAAATCACTCACTCCTTCCCTGGTGGCAGAGGGTGCCATGCTGTGGTTCATCTCAAGTGCCAAAATGTCTTGGGCAGGCCCTGCTCCCATTGTAGCAGATAGCCCTTCCAGACCTCCTGCTATCAAGGTTTTTTTTTTTAAGAGACCCCTCTCTTTAGCTCTCTTTTGCCCCACTTCCATGCCTTTGCCTTTTTACATGCTTCCACCTACTCTTCTTTATATTGAATATATTTATATTGAAGCCACTGTCGTCTCTGAACCCTTCAGTCTCCTTGCCTGTTCCTTAGATTTCCTATATCTTGGGACCTACCATTCCCAGTTTTAAGCCTGTTTCTGTGCAAAGTTTTAATCTTGGCCAAACTGAACACTTTCCTTTCCCACACAGAAAATGGACTACAGTGTTCCCTGAAGCCTTGAAAACTCTATCCTGCCATTACCACCGCATTCAATCAGTGCTGATGGCTTTGCTACCACAAGAGAATACAAGGATAGTCAGCTTTCTAATATATTTTTCTCTTGGGGTCTGCAGTTTTTCTAGAAAAGCAACTTATTATTCCCTTTGTCTACCTACATAAGATGAACCAGGGCATCTTTCAGGAAATTATTTAAAATATTTAATTAAAGTGACTCTTGTTAATCACCCAATCATGCTTCAAGTTAAATACTGAAAATTCCACTAAGGGGCCAGCACCATAAGTATCACAGATTGCTGCAATTAAATCCGATATCTTTAAGTTATTCTTAATACTCTTTCTGGGCAACTTTTCCACCCGCTTAAGCTTCACTCCACAAACATTTATTAGACCTGGCTGTTGAAAAATGTTAGGACAGCCATTAAACAGAAATCAATACAATGCCCTAAACAGCTTTATTGTGTCTTTCTACTTCAATAATCCCATAGATCTCTGTTTTATTTGCCACAATGAACATGTCTTTCAACTGGAATAACATTACCTTTGTAAAATCAAGCATTAAACAGGGACAAACTTTAATAGTGCTGTTGTTTGTTAGTTTGTTCAGTAGTTGAATTATATAGCAGTTGCTATTTTATTTTTCTGTAGAGATTGAAGCTTTCCAGCAGCTCTTAAATTATTCTGAATGTTAGATCCTGCTGTTATAGCTTTACGAGTATTTCATGTTCTCATCCAAAGTCAACTGGTACCAGGTGCAGAGTATTCTTGAGACACCACTTGTACACACTGCAACAGTTTTTGAGTCTCCCTTACCCAATTTCTCCTACTCAGAAGGGGCTGAGATCCAGAGGAGGCTCTCGCTGAAGGAAAAGGAGGAGGTTAATTGTCTCCAATTCTCCCTCTCCTCCCCCACCACCTCCCATACCATTCTGGAGGGTCCTCTAGCCCTTAGGAGCAGCTTTCCAGGGGAGTCACAGGGGCCTGCAGGGAAGATGGAGAATCATAAAAAATGGTCCCTCTTTCCTGCAATGAGGGCATCCCATGAGTGGAGTTCCACTGCCTTGACCCAACCCATAAACAAGAATACACAGTTCAAAATAGAATGTGTGATGCTAGCATGTCCAAGTATCCACTGTCATTTCACATGTATTGGCAATTGGGAGAGAGGGCGTTCACAAAGACAGGGAAATTTCTCTTTGGAAAAGGGATTATTGGTTTTTTGTTTTACAAGTAGGGATGTGGAAACTGCAAGCAGGTTACAGTCTAGCTTTGTCAGTTTTAAAAAAGCTCTCTCTGTGCAGGCACACACACGTATGAATCTTCAGTTCTGACAGATCTACTGAAGGTTGAGCAAAGGTATTTAATGGTTGATCTGTGGTGCGAGTTGCACTGTACATTTTTGATGCCTATTTTGTGATGTTACAAGAATACCCCTTTCTACCATCTTAAGTATGGTGAAATTCCACACCCCCCCCCCCGAGGAAAACTCTTATATTAGGGAAAGGAAATTTTGAATCTCCCCACACTGAAGATGCTATTCCAGTTCTAGGGTGGGACTTTGTAGGTGAATCTGAGCCCTGGCATCTCTCCTCTTAGAAATTAAGTGCTAGGTGAGACATTTGAGCAGAGCTGGCAGTAAATGAACGTGGGGAGAATGATTCTGGAATGAGCTGAGCATGAAAGAATATGTAGAAAAAAAGTTGTGCCCTGCTTAAGCTATTTGCAGCCAACGCTTATACAATAGGTAACCCAAACTGACCCTGACCTCGCCAGCATTCACAGAGTTGTGTTTAAGCAAAGATTAAACATGTTTCTTTGCTGAACAGTTTAGCCATGCTTGTTAATGCTGGCAATACGCACATTCCCTCCCAGTGTTTCTATTGCAGCATCACTTTCAAAGCAGTGCACAGGTTGACCTATGCAGATAAATTTTCTTTGCCTAGCATAATATCTGCGTAATTGCCTTCATCTCTAAGCATGCAGAAAACTTTGACATCTCCAGTCTTTCCATTGCCAGTTTATTAATGCACAGTTTTTTCCAGGAAGATTTGTTATCTTGTTTGAAGCAGAACAGGGTCCTGATAAACACACAGCCATATAGATGGTTAAGGTATTCCAGCTGAAACGGATCACCCTGTTACCCTTCTGTATTCAGTATTTGGTACCCCTGAAATCTCTCATTGCTTGGAAATTGGAGTGCACATAATCCTGCAATCACTTGTGGGAAGACTGTTGGAATAGATTTCTGGATTTCATGAGATTATTGAGGAGAAAAAAAGATACTATAGTTGGCCTGACTGGCATTATCTTAGATGAGGCATTCCACCCTATAGGAGAGAAAGGGGCAGGGACTCCTCTTTCAAAATGATGCTTGCCGTTTGGAGTTTTTGTTGTTACTTTTAAAAACTATGCTGTCCATTTCATCAGTGGTATGTTTTAAATGGATTAAAACATATAAAATAGGTAAAGCATGCCAATTAATTACGGTTAGGCTGAAATGATGTTGTAATGTAGTGGTTCTTCTGGAGCAATTTAGGGAAAGCAAATGTCAGCTTTATACAAATTTATTAAAAACTTCAGCTCTTTAAAATTAATCCAGTCATTATTGGTTCCCCACCTCCTGAAATGAGTAAGAGTTTTGCCACCCTCTCTTGCCTCAAAGTTCATGTGAAAGGCAGGCCAAACTTTAGAATTTTGAACACTTGTCCCAGGACTGCACTGGGACTCAACCAGGCCTTGGAAGCTTACCAGAACCCCATTGAGCCTTCTTTCTGGTAGTCTTCTTTCTGTTTGTAAATAGCATGCTCTGACTTTAATTGTGACATTTCACGATGGGAATATAAACGGATGAAGCAAGAGGCTCATGTTGGAGCGGGGAGAAGCAAAGTATACACACAACAATTAGTTATTTTTCAGACTGCTATGCTTGAACACCTGCAGGGTTATTTTTAAAAGTGTTTATTCCATACAATGGAAAACATGGAAGGGATTAACTGTAAAGGGAACCTTTGGAGCTCATCCACTAAATAACCATATCAATGGCTCTTTTCAGTGCCTTCTCTGAAAGACATAAAAGCCATGAACTGTGAAGAACATGTATCACAGGACCAAATTGTCCCATTTATAATAAGCAGGTGCTATTACATTTATGTCAAGGAAGTATAAGCTAGACCTGAATTTGCCTTTCAAATTCTAGGAGAGGCTTCTGCTAACATTGTAAATATGAGCACTAACATGAAAATAGATGGACATGCTGGAAAAAAAACTCGGAAGGTAAACTACATTACAGCCTAGCTCAGTAACTCTCCCTTGCAAAGCATCTCTTGGAAGGATTTGCATCAGTCCTTAACCTTTCCTTTGTCTGTTGCTTCTTGCCCAGCTGCTTGTACTACCACAACGTTTCTATGTTTTTGAGGAAGACATAGATTTGGAATTCTGGTGTGTAGGAAGTTTCAAGAGGGAAGGAAATGGCAGGGGAAGGGTTAAGGGGAACCTCATTCCCTTCCGTCACTTAACCCAGTGCAAGTCAGCACTCTCAAAGGACTTCCTGACATACAGCAGCAGTGCAACATGTAGTTTGCTCCTACCTAACAAACAGAATTTGGAATGCATATAATGCAATATATGGACTGGAAAGGAGATTGTTGTGGGGCTACTGAAATGAGCTGCTAAACAGTGTGGCATGGATAATACTTATCCATGTATTTACAGTGGTACCTCGGGTTAAGTACTTAATTCGTTCTAAAGGTCCGTACTGAACCTGAAACTGTTCTTAACCTGAAGCACCACTTTAGCTAATGGGGCCTCCCGCTGCTGCCGCACCGCTGGAGCACGATTTCTGTTCTCATCCTGAAGCAAAGTTCTTAACCCAAGGTACTATTTCTGGGTTAGCGGAGTCTGTAACCTGAAGTGTATGTAACCCGAGGTACCACTGTAATTATAAGGGCTCAAAAAAAAATACACCTCAAATACACATTATTATTATTACTATTATTATTATTAAGTCTAAAGAAAGAAATTGTGTAAGGTGCTGAAGCTGGGTGTGCAATTTTTAAAATGCATCTTGAAGATCTGTGCGCTATATGAGGAGACCCACACTTTTCGCCAGAGGATGTATTTGCCAGTTCATAAAATGTGGAATAATTTCCACAGAAGATATGTAAACTTAGATTATATAGTTGTGCACATTGGTCCTCAGGTGCTAAAACACAGAAGGTGATCGTGGCAGCTGCTGCTTTGTCACTTTTTCTCTTGAGCAATTTCCTTTATGATAGAGGTCAGATGCAGCCTAAGTTCGCTCTGCTTCTCTCCCCCCCCCCCTCATTAACTGTCTATGGGTTTCACACTGGCTCCAGCTTTTTAAGAATATGGCTCTACAACAAGTAGCACTTGAGGACTGCTGAGGAAGATGGTTCTCAATATCAAAGGCATCAGCTGTACACTGAAAGGTTCTGACATGTGATCTGACTGGGATGATGATGCCACCAACAGCTGACCTATCACAAGACCTTAGAGGGAAAAGAGTCAAAGGGAGCCTTATTTGTTAGTTTCTAGTGCACAGCTTCCTGCTAGTTGATGCTTGGAAACAGATTGACTAACATAATAGAATGATTTTGTAATCTGCTGTAATACCATAAGCTACAGCCCCATAGACTTTGACCCCTCACAGGTATAATAATAAGCTCTTTTATTCAGCTGCACATGTTCCCTTGATGGGGAACTCTTTTTTTCTAATTATACATCCACAGCATATGTTTTGCCCAGAAACAAAGTATTATATTCATTAGGGAAATCCTATAAGCCGGTTTCTTTTTAGCAGCCAGTTAACTAATTGTCGGTTCAGAAGTTGTATTAATATCATGCTGTAACCACTCAGTCACCTAATCTGACAGCTTTGTTAAAATCATAGCAGTGTCCCCTTGACGCTGCTCACATTAAGGGTATTGTCAACATTTCCATCAGATACCAGTATTTTGAACAGGATCTTTAGAAATTGGCTGCAAGAATTCACTATTTAATATATGCCTGTCTTACGCCTTGGATCCTGTGTCAGTTATTTAATCTTTTGAGGAAAGAAAAGAGGGAGACTGCTTTTTGCCTCCTTAGCAAATCCGTCATCTTCAGTGATTACTTTGGAATTTGACGTGTAGTTAGTTACACCTCGATAAATCAAATCTGACAAAAAATCCAAGTATTATAAATCTACTGGAATGATTTAAACTATTAAGGGTAGCCACAAGCAATATATATATATATATATATATATTGTGGAGACCTCGGTACACACCTCTGCTTTGTGCATGGTTTAAAACAACACAGCAATCATTGAAGAATGGCTTAAAACAATAATATTGACTGTTTCTGTAAATTTGGATCCTTTTCAAATGCATTAAATAAACTAGTTTAAATAAACTAGTTATCAAGATTTAGAGATGGTGTGAGTGTGTCAATTTATTTTCTCTCAGCTTCTCATCCCTCCCACCACGTTTCCCCAGTTTTCTTCAGTTTGACCCATTTTTACAATGGAAAACGTAATGCTGGTGGTCAACAAAAGAGGTTTAAAGACTGTCTCAAGGCAAATCTAAAAAAATGTAGTATAAACACTGACAACTGGGAAACACTGGCCTGCGAGCGCTCCAGTTGGAGAACAGCCTTTACCAAAGGTGTCATGGGCTTTGAACACACTCAAACTCAGGACGCAAGGGAGAAATGTGCTAAGAGGATGGCACGCTTGGCAAATCCACACCGTGATCAACTCCCACCCGGAAACCAATGTCCCCACTGTGGAAGGACGTGTGGATCCAGAATTGGCCTCCACAGTCACTTACAGACTCATTGTTACAACAATGTTTATAGAAGACAATCTTACTCGGTTATGATTGCCAAAGAAGAATTTCTCAAAAAACGTAATTATGAAAATATGCATTTAGTGCATATTTCTTCAAATATACACATTTTTGCAACCAATTTCCTCCAATAAAATGCATATTTGCATATTATTTTCTCAAAAATGTATATTTTGTGTTTGTGAGCACTTTTTCCTAACAGACATTTTGGAATGTAGTTTTTCTGGTTGGAGAACTGCATCACAGCTCTGAGTATATTTCAATAAACTATCTCCAGGGCTTTTTTCACCTGGAACTCGCTGAAACTCATGTTCCAGCACCTTTCAGGTAGGCACAATTGCCACTATAAGAGAACCAGGGAGGCTTTCAAGGCGAGTTCCTCTTTAAAAAAAAATAAAAAATTTAAAGATTTTCTAGGTTTACAAAAGTACGTGCATTGTATTTTTTTCAGGTTTTAGAGTATTTTCTAAAATAGCACTGATTTTCTCTGTGCTAGAATGTTTCTTTTTTTAAAAAATAAATCCCCTTTTTTATGTGGTTCTGTTCATTCTGAGTTTCAGGTTTTTTCATACTCTATACAAGCGACACTGCTGTATCTTTTCTTCTTGCTGGCTCCTTTCCTCTTTCCTTTATTTCTAATATTACTAGGCACCATACATAACATTTAAAAAACAAGCTGCCTTGCAGGTCCCACTATTTTTCATCATTTTGGAAGTATCAGCAACTGGTGTGAGGTCTCTGCATCTTACAAACTTCTATTTCACATGCCTCCTACTTCCATTTAACTTTTAGATTAAGGGTGGACCTCCAGAAGTTACTGGACTCCACCATCAGCCCCAGCCAGCATGCCCAATGATCAGGGATGGTGGGAGGTGCAAGCAGTTTATTGTGGTGGATGGAGTGTTGGACAAGGGCCTGGAAGCCCAGGGTTCAAATCCCCTATCAGCCAAGAAACTCATTGGGTGTTCCTGGGCAAATCGCTCTCTCTCTCAGCCTAAATGAATGAAGAGGTAAGTCCTGCGCTTAGATGTTTCCTGCCCCACTCCCAAACACTGGGAATGGTGCTAAGCTGTGCTTTCAAGTTGCTTTGTTTTTATTTCTTCAGATTCAGCACATTTTGCAAAAGCTGCCCCCCCCCTAAAAATACAGAACAAGATATAACAGCATCATTATGCAAGAGAGAAATTAATTTGTGAAGTGGCCCTTAGTATGGTGTCCCCTGCTGCAAAGGTTGTGTTCTGAAGCTACTAATTTCTTTAAAAACAACTGTAATGTGTCCTGCTGCCATCTGCTGGCTGGCTTCACTTAATATTTAAGAGTTAATAGGCTTCAGGGCTGTTAAATGGAAGGCCCAGGAGACTTATCTTTTTTTTTTAATGATATTTATTAAAATTTCAAGAATTACAAAAAGAAAAAATGAACATACCACGTTAAACAAAAACCAAGCAACACACCACAATATATAAAATAAAAAAGGGAAAAAAAACAGAAAAATAAAACCCATTAAACAAGAACAAAATTAGAAAAAGAAAGCATCAAATCTCCTTTCTGTTCTTTCATTAGCTTATTTCCTTGACCCCCTCACACCTCCTTTTTTTGTATTCTAGGTCGATTGTCTGTTTCAGCAAATCCTTTCCCTCTTTTAAAATTTTTGTTCTGTAAATTGTCTTAATATAATGTAATTTTACTTTTCCTCCTTTCACCAATTAACAGTCAGTTATTCCCAAATCCTTCAGGCCCAGGAGACTTATCAGGCGCCTTGGAGTCCCCAATGCCATACCCTCCAAACATTTATCCAATGAAAATAGGGACATCCTTTGCCATAATGATACTTTTACTATTTATACCCCACACATCTTACTGGGTTGCCCAAGCCACTCTGGGCAGCCATATATAAAACATAAAACATTAAAAAACTTCCCTTTACAGGATTGCCTTCAGATGGCTCAGGGGTCGGATAACTCCATACGCTCCAACATTTCTCCAATGAATATAGGGACATCCTAAGGAAAAGCAGGGCATTCCGGGATCAAATCAGAAACCTGGACGGCTTCTCTAAATCAGGGAAGTCTCTGGAAAACAGGGGCACTTGGAGGGTCTGCGATGCAGCATGTGGATTTCCTGCTTCAACCCACAGAAGTATTTACACCATTTTCAGGACTAGGAAGTGAGGGCAGTTAGCCAAGCAAAAAGGGTTACAGAACAATGGTTGGTGCCACATACCTCAGCCTCTCCCTATAAAGCAGCTGTGGAAATGCCATGGAGGAGTACAGAAAGTTTAGGAGGGCAGATTGAAGTCTGTTGGGGCGAAGCAGAGCAGAATTTGGACCTTCCACTGTGGCCATGTTTGCAGGAAGGGGATGGAACGGTGCGTGGTATGACCAGTCGAGAAGGAAACGTGGATGGCAGGGTATGATTAGTGTAGTTGGAAGGAGATGAATAGCCAAGTTGATTTGGGAAATGAGAGGATTTTGGATGCACGCAGGGTCAGGGCTTAGATACTGGGCAGTTGAGTAGGGAAACGCTGATCCCCAAGAAAGGCTGGCGGGTGGGGCTGACTATCAGGGCAGCAGCACTGCTTATTGTAGGGGTTTGGGGAAACCGAACTCCACTCTGATTGGTAGGGTAAAGGTATAGGTAAAGGGACCCCTGACCATTAGGTTCAGTCGTGACCGACTCTGGGGTTGCGGTGCTCATCTCGCTTTATTGGGCGAGGGAGCCGGCATACAGCTTTTGGGTCATGTGGCCAGCATGACTAAGCCGCTTCTGGCAAACCAGAGCAGCGCACGGAAATGCCGTTTACCTTCCCGCCGGAGCAGTACCTATTTATCTACTTGCACTTTGACGTGCTTTCGAACTGCTAGGTTGGCAGGAGCAGGGACCGAGCAACGGGAGCTCACCCCGTCATGGGGATTCAAACCGGCGACCTTCTGATCGGCAAGTCCTAGGCTCTGTGGTTTAACCCACAGCGCCACCCGCGTCCCTGATTGGTAGGGTACCTTAGACATAAACCAGTATTTCTACTGTAGACCTCGCAAAATAGTCACTTTTGGGGTATGAGACTGGATGGGGATGCCTTCACCTGACATGCCATGACCTTTTTGGTTTCCCCATCCCTGCCCACCACCCCATCAACCCCCATTAAGCTGAGGGAAGGTGTGGTTCCACTTCGATCTTGCAGGATCTGTTTGGGGTGTTGTCATTACTACAAACCTGAGGTCCGCCAACCAGAGCCAGGTGCAAATTACTGGTTCAGTGTTTGATAAAGCCAGCAAGTTGGTGGCTCAGGGAGTGGAACTGATGTATCCAGTGTTACTTTTCTAAAAAATATTTAGGGGTACTCTCATTTTGACTCAAGAAAACCACCATTTTATAGTTCAGATTGGGAAAAATAAATACAGTAAATGGACAAAAGTACAAAGATTCACAAAATGTTTAGGGGTATGCGTCCCCTTGCGTCACCCCAGAAAAAAAGCACCGGATGTATCTATCAGTGCTTTTCTTCTAGGAAAAAAAGGTGCTGGTACTGCATACCCCTGAGTACCCCCAGAAAAAAAGCATGGACCATACTTCACGAACCATACACAGGCTTTGCGATACAAGTTTAAAGGAATCCATATCTGAATTAGTATGTGGGATGAAGACTTTTTCCTGCTGCTATTGGGGCTTAGAAACCCTGGCTGAGCTACTGTAAATTATGCAGCGGTGTACCAAACAGACCCCATCTACTTTTTGCCCATCCCAGGTGCAGGACGAATAACATGGGATGATTCAGCCATCTTGAACAGCCAGTGGGGGAGGGTGGTGGCATGTTGTGTAGCAGAAGGATAGTTGTGATGTGAGAACAGAAGACCAGGTCTGTGAGAATCAGTTTGCTTGCTCTTTTCCTCCAGTATGAATTTTAATGTTTTTTTTCTGCTTTGCAAAAAAGCACTTGCTCTTTCCCACACAAAGGTCACTCTTTTGCAGCAGGAGTTTTATTTTTAGTCGCCCCCCACCCTCCAATTACTGGTAATGGTTATATGCAGAGAAGAACGAAAAAAAGAGGTTGTGCGAGGCAGGAGTCACAATCCCTTCTACCACTTCATAGCTGCTGTTCCTGTAACCAGCCCTCAACCGCCACCCACCTACCAAAATTACTTCCCTAGCTAGCGAAAGCAATATTGGCATCTAGCCCAGAAGAATGAGCAGTAGTAAGATGTAGAAAAGGCTATTGATTCTTCGCACATGTGGAAAATCCTACCGATCAATATAAATAGCAGTAAGAATAATAACAACATACACAAAGATACTGGTAAATCATGTGACTTTATATCCCAACTCTGGATCCCCTATTAAAAATGGAATCGGTTGTCTTTTGTCTACCTTGATTCAAGACTGAATTATTAGCCACATTAAATGACAAATCTCACAGGGGAAAGTAAACTTTGATATTTATTTATTTATAAAACCTGAGAATCAAATATGCAAATGGTATGCCATTACAATATTTAAAATCACAATAGTGATTCCAAATGATCAGAATGAGAAAGAAGAACCTTTTTTTTGGAAAATGTTAAATCAAGAGGGAAAGGCAAGATTGAGCCAAGATAATATGTGCTGCTGGCTTGGAATCAGCTTGGGAAACATCTGACCAATTGGGATATGCTAGTGAACCATTCTCTTCTGTCTTCCCCAATGTAAAAGGTCAAATTTCAAATTCCACACTGTAAAAGGCTTCTGAATGCCCATTGTTTGACTTGCAGCATCACTCCATTTTGAAATATACTTCTTTACCCTCCCCTGCCCCCAAATAATAATAAAAGGCTAGGCCACGTTTAAGAGGCTAGCTTAAAATTTCTAATTTAAACAAACAAGGGGAACTGAGAAAAAAAGGCTTTTCAGATAATCTACTTACTGCATCTTTGTTGTGCCTGTCCTCATAATTCCTAGGGCCCCAGTTGCTAGAATTAATCACAACCCTCGTTAATTTCCAAAGATGCAGCAGCGACCTCTCCAGCTTTCATTGTGCTTGTTTACAATATTGCTGCTCTGTTCTAATTCCTTTGAAACACAGCAGTAAATCCCACACTTCTCAAAGTGCACAACCTTCCCCCTCCCTCTTCTTGAATAAGTCTCACAAAGGTAGAGAGAGACATCTCTTGGATGGTGGAATATGAGGCAGAAATGCATTGTAAGTTCCTGGAGGTATCTACAAAGCTCCAGGCTTGCTGAACCAATACCGGGGGAAGATCAGCTTATTTAAGAAAACCAATGTGTTGTTATCTGACAAAGCTCTTCCATTTGTGCAAGGACTCTTGCTCTTGCTCTTCCTGCACTCTACCTCCTCCAAATCTGCTCCAGATGGTTGGAGTAACTTCAAGGACAGATTTGGGATGTGTGTGTGCAGGCAAAGAAGGAGTGGACATTCTGCTGCATAAGTGGCAATCCTTGCATGAATATGGGGCAACTTCTTTGGATACAAACTGATATACCTTATCTTTGAGGAGTTGGAGATGGCATTTATAAGTGGTCCATGTTTCACAAGCATATAGTAAGGTTGGTAGTACGATAGCTTTGTAAACAAGCATTTTGGTTTCCCTGGGAATGTCCCAGTCCTCAAACACTCTGCACTTCAATCAGGAGAAAGCCACACATTGTTAAAACCATGTTTATGGAAGACAATCTTACGTGGCTACGTGTGATCGCCAAAGAAGAAGAAAGAAGAAGACCTTATCTGCCATTTTTACCATGGAAGTTGTTGAAGCCAATGAAAGCGGTCAGGCCAACAAACTGACCAACTCCAAACAACTGAATCTTAGAAAGCTGTAGTTAAGTGGCCTCTAAAAACTCTACCCTATTTGTGGGAAGACAAATTGGGGGGCAGGCAGAATTTCACTAACTTTTTCACAGGGGAAGATAAATTCTTCCATAGTTTCTTAAGGGTGGTGTGACTCACCATTAGCAGTTGAGAGTAGCATGTGGTACGTGCAGCCAAAGCAGCAGAATTTAACCCCTACTCACCAGTTGAGTGCTGGTCAAATCCAGCTCACTTTGGCTATATGCCCCAGTTCCCCTGCTTGGGAACAGGCATGGAGGTTCAGGTGTGTGGAGCTGTTTGCAAAAGGGTTATCAAAGAGCCCTGTGCTGCGCTTTCCCACCCACATATCACATTTGGTCTACTGGGGTATGGGGGATAAGGGTTTGAGCCATCGGCCAGTAAATGTTCTCCACTCCTGCTCTCCATAGACATGTAGCATGTCAAGGGTTCATTCTTGTTTTTTCCAAGATACGCTAGTTTTATATTTGCTAAAGCCCCCAGTCTAGTAGCATTAAAATGCACCCACCAACACTCAGCAGCCTGAAGGGGTAAAGTCCTAGGAAAGCTTTCTCACATGAGTTTTCTTACTGCATAGATTGGCCCTCATATGAGATCATGTACATATGACAAAGTTAAACAGATTTGCTTGTTACTGGGTTTTGGAAATGGGATAAGGTAAGGTAAAGGTAAAGGTACGGATACCCCTAAACATTTTGTGAATCTTTGTACTTTTGTCCATTTACTGTATTTTCCCCGATTTGAACTATAAAATGGTGATTTTCTTGAGTCAAAACAAGAGTACCCCTAAACAATTTTTTTAAAGAAAAAAAAAAACACTGTTTAAGGGTATATGAATGAAAGCTGATTTTACAAATTGTTTTATCAGGGATGAAAAAACCACTGCTCACCTATGCCAAAAAGAGTGATGTTTCCATTGACTCCGTTTCACCTAGTTACAGGTGTTCTAGAGGGCTCACAAAGAGCTACTCTGTCTTTTCTTTCTATACTATTGTATTTTAATATTTTGTTGGAAGCCACCCAGAGTGGCTGGGTAAACCCAGCCAGATGGGTGGGGTATAAATAATATTTTTTATTATTATTATACTGAAGCATGTGTCATCCAAACCTGTCTAGGTGGAAGCTTTTGCTCTTCTCCTAAATCTATTGGAAAGGATAATATTCTTCCCTGTACAACCTAGATGCACCATACTTAGGCAACATGCAATCTGACCTAGCTGACAAGAGCTACGACAAAGGAAGCTTTAGGTTTAGTGTAGTTAGAGTGCCATCTGCTGATCACATGCAATTCCGGAGAACTCTGCACAACTTCTAGCAGCTTTGGAGCTGTTGTTTAGTGAGGGCCCTGAAACCAAAGCAGCCAACTTAGGTAGAAGTCACACACACATTTTCATTCACTTCAATGAGCACTCAAACGTTATTCCTCCACTTCAGGTAATGCCATCATTGTAGCTCATGAGTTCTTCTCGCTTTCACTGCTACAACCACCCACACCCCTCTAGCTATGTGGGAGAAAGCATTCATGACTTACCCACCTCAGATACTGCCTCAGCGGCCATGGATGCAATTCCATCATGCTGTGGTTGGAGACAGCTTGAACAATGCCTTGCTCGCTTTTCTTCTGCACTGCATGCCCCACTGCCATTTCCGTCATCCACCCCTGCTGGGAAGGTGACAAGGTCAAGGGAAAGTCTTGTCAATTGCATTGATGCCAATTTCCTCCTCTCTCTCACTCTCTCTGTACTTTGGAGAAATTGGGGAAAAAAGGTCAGGCAAATCAATTGTCAATTTCAGTGGAGCAAATTAAATGATACGGAATGTCTTTTCATAGATAACCCACATTTTCTCCCTGGACTATTATTCATGCCACCTGTCTATCCTTTTCACGCTCACTCTCTGGTTTTTATTAGAAGAAGACTAAGAGAAGAATCCCAAGTCGGTGAACATGCAGAATCTACTGCCACATCTCAAGCCCTGTTTGTTTGTGCTGAGAAGGGCACAACATTGTGGTTGGTGTGATTTCTCTTGGATTTTTAGCAGAACACCCCATTTGGGGCCCTAAACGTTCTTGTGGGTGCAGCAGGGACCTCTGTAGAGGTATAGGTTTCCCTACCAACAGAGGTGATGGAGGAGCACCTCTTCCAAACCTTATTCCTTTCCAGCAAGCAATATCAGGGAGTCCCTTCCCCTATTTTGTTAGCAAGCCTCCTCAGCAGGCACAGGTGCAGATTCAAAGAGTTTTATGAATTAGGCTCTTAAGGCTACCCACTTTGGTTTCTGAATTTTCACATGGCTGCTGTCAAGATAAAAGTGGGAAGAGGAGGACAATGCACACAGCCTTGAGTTCATGGGAGAAATATCAAGCTACAAATATACAACAAATAACATTCATGTACAATGCCACAACTCTCAGCAAAACATGCACACAATATGTTTTGCTAACCTTAATAAACAAAAAAAGCTATCTGTGTTCTAGTCTATAGGAATTCTAACTTGCTGCGGGTATAAGGCATTTCATGATTCATTTTGGATTTTATACTTTTGTTTATGGCAACTAAGGTAAAGGTAAGGTAAAGGTACCCCTGCCCGTACGGGCCAGTCTTGACAGACTCTGGGGTTGTGCGCCCATCTCACTTAAGAGGCCAGGGGCCAGCGCTGTCCGGAGACACTTCCGGGTCACGTGGCCAGCGTGACGAAGCTGCTCTGGCCAGAGCCAGAGCCAGAGCCGCACACGGAAACGCCGTTTACCTTCCCGCTGGTAAGCGGTCCCTATTTATCTACTTGCACCCGGAGGTGCTTTCGAACTGCTAGGTTGGCAGGCGCTGGGACCGAGCAGCGGGAGCGCACCCCGCCGCAGGGATTCGAACCGCCGACCTTTCGATCGGCAAGCCCTAGGCGCTGAGGCTTTAACCCACAGCGCCACCTGCGTCCCACTTATGGCAACTACACAGTATTAAAATAACAGCCCAGTGATGATGAACAGCCTAGTAGTGGTTGGGTGGGAGACATGGAAAACCTGAGTGTGCAGGTGTGCAATAGCATCGCTTTTTCTAAGCACGGATGAAGTCTCATTTATTTCAAGGAATTACTTTTCAATAAAACATACTAAAGCCAGCCAACTGTGTTTCATTTTGTAAAGGCAGCACACTTGTTGAGTGAATGAAATAATGCATATAGGGGCAAAATGCTTAAACAAACTCACCCCAGTATCCTCTTCCATCTAGCTTGTCATTTTTCTGCTGTACTGGGAGGGCCTCCTCCTGAGTGGTCAACATTTCTGATTGCTTATCAACAGTGAATAAACATCCTTAGCAATGTTGCAGGCTGCCAAGTATTGAAGTCTTGGAGCTGCTTCCACATTTTGTGCTCTTAACTTTCTTCACAATTGTCAGGGGCTCAGGAGCAGAAGCACAGGGAAGAGGGGAGATGGAGAGCGAAGGGGAAGAATCTGAGGGCAGCGTAGGGGAAGATGACAGTGGCCCGAGAGATTCCATGAGCCTCTCCAGCGAATCGGAAGATTCACAGAAGGGGGCTCCGATGGCCAGGGCAAGGGGGGTCCCGGGAGGGACGCACCAGAAGCTAGGGGCCAGCAGCGACTCCCAAAGCAGCAGCTGGAGATCGCGACCAGTTTCCCCACCAGAGCGTAGTGGGGGGGAAGAGTCCCATGAGTCAGGGCTGACCACGCCCCTATCGCTGAGTGAGGGAACGGAGGGGAAGTCAGATCCAGCTAGCCCCCCTGAAGGGGGAAGCAGTGACAGGAGCAGTGTAACGGTCAGGAGGAAGGTGGCCGGGTGGGCGCGCGCGCCAAGTTCAAATGTACAGGCGCGCGGGACAGCAGGGAGCTCGGATTGGGAGCCAGGTCCTAAAGCACGCCGGAGGCAGGGGGAAGAATCCGGGGACTCTTCAGCATCAGAAGAGTCCAGAAAGGGCAACACCCCGGCGGGCAGACGGACCCAGAGGAGGAAAGAACAACGGAAGAGGTGGAGTAAGGCTAGAGTCTTAAACTGGTGTCTAGGGGGAGGAGACTCAGACGGAACTTCGGCGGTCTAGGGTTTGAGACGTAGAGCTGCGCGCTACGGCTTTGGAATGGAAACTGAACTTCAATAAAGACTTTTGTATATAACCACGACCTGGCGTTGGTCCTCTGTGAGCTGGGATTTTGGGCAGCTCTGACAACAATTTTCTGATTGAACTTTTTATTCTATTTTAAAGAAAGCTAAGAGTTGACGGCCCTGGGAGGCAGCATGCTTTCTTCCTTTTTACCTCACCATATATTACTTTAGCAAGGTGACAGTGATGCATTCTGAAGTCAGGACTATAATCACGTACCTTTTGTCCATGGAAGACCCCCTGCTCCAGCTTTCGTTCTGAAACCTATTCTGATTGTTCACAGAAGTTCCCTTTCAAGGACACTGTTTGGACAGAAGACTAAACCAGACAGAAGACTCACCTTTATCATTGCAAAAATGAGCCTACCCCCTTGTTGAGCTTGTGCACTCTCCTCTTCCTCCCCCAGTATGGCTGTAACGGAGGGAATTTTAAATTGACAGCAGTTTAGCAAGTCATCTGATCCCTAAATTGGAGTTAATATTCACTATGGTTAGTGAAAACCAACCAACTTCATAATCTATTGTTAGAAACTGGCTTGTTTCCACTAACAATGGTTAAATTAGCCAGTTTGACCAGCTCTGGATGACATGGCATTTTGCGGTTAATTGGAAATGGAAGTGAGTATTTATGGACTCCTCCTTGTGACCACAGGAGATAAAGAGTGGGAGGTGGAGAAACACAGGAACCTGGAGGGTGTCTAGGCTCATTGTTGTGATGTTATGCTATGGTACAGCACTATTCTTGAATGAATATTCCTGTTTACGCAACACCCTTAAAAGGAGGAATACAATTATCTGTGTAAAACAATTGCTATGCAGCCTGGCTTGAGCTTTGCTTGTTTCAGTCTATGCTTCCTGTTCCTACCTGTTCTTCTAGCTCCAGATTTTGCTGTAAGCTATACAGGTTTGACCTGGATTTGGTAGTCCTGACAATCTGGCCTGCCGTTTTCCATCTTTTCCTTTTAACTTCTGCACAATGGGAGGTTGGCAAATAAAGATACTCATTTTATATGATCCTTTGTAAATGTCGTTGTGGTTAGATAATCCTTTTGTGCTACATTTGGTGGTGAATCTCATCTGTTTATCAAAACACTTTGCTTGCTCACCTTTCATTGTTCTGTTGGCAGCTTTGCTTTCCAATGCCTGTAAGCAAATGTCACCAGCTAGGCCTCTCAAATGTCCAACAAGATGCAATTTACTTTTCTGCAGAACCCTGGCCAAATTCACCACATTGTTAAATTCCAGTTCAGAAATATTAAACAATGCTAGCTATAGAAACACCCCCAGTTGGTTTGATATTTAATTTTTTGAATACAGACCATGGCTGGGGAACCAGGGGTCCTCCATAAGTTGCTGCACTACAACTCCTGCCATTCCTGACCATGCTGGCTGGAGCTGCAGGATTTCATAGGAGTGATTGTACATAGTAGCTAAGAGACAAGAATAAGAAAAGTACCAGGTTCAAATTTCACCTTTCCCATGAACACAATAAGTAGCCATAAGACTGGAGTGAGCTTTATTTGATAGTCAAATGCACTCACTATTGTAACACTCAAATTGCCCCATGTGGTTCAGTAACATTCTTTATGCTTGCAGCACATTATAATGTTGAGGACTGTAGCTGACTTACTACAGGTGTTTCACACGTCTTAATCTGTTCCGCTGAGATACCAGAAAAAGCTGCAATGCCTAACATACTTGGTCACTCCACACAGTAAAAATGCACGGGATTGCACTGCACAATATGGAATTTGTCCTTAATGAAGGTTGTTATTGAAGTGTGTTGGGCAGTATACAGACAATAGACGAGTACTATTTGGAGTTCTGGTTTTGATATCAGCCTTCTGTTTTTTGTTGATTCTTTGTGCTACCCCTCTTTTGCCGTTAGGGCTTGTCCACACTTGCGTTTGTCCCATGCTTTCTAGGCACAAGTCCAAGTTTTTTGTTTGTCCCACCATTTCCCCTGGGGAAACCTACTGTTTACTGCTGAATCAGAACAAATGTCAATCTGCAGAAAAACTGTTTAATGTTGTTCAAATTAAGTGGTAAACAGCAGGTTTCCGGAGGAGGGGGAGCAGTGGATGATACTTTATATTCTTTTGTTAATTACCTGCACGTGGGTTACAGATCTCATTATTTTCCTCCCACACTTTTAACACTGTAAATGCTGTTGTAGCTATATTAAAGTATACAAGGACAAATAAATGCTTTTAAAAAATCCAGCTCTATATTCTGTTTCCATCTGTTGTCAAAGAGGTCAAACAGCCAAGGAAGCTTGCTGCATTGCAACTTGGAAGCAGTGTGAACTCCCCAACAAACAGATGAAGAAACACTAGTATCACCTCAGTTCCTTTTAAGGATCAGTACTAAATCATCTCCCTCCCACTCTCAATGGAGCCATACTTAAAAATATATACAGTGGTACCTTCAGGTTACAGACTCCGCTAACCCAGAAATAGTGCTTCAGGTTAAGAACTTTGCTTCAGGATAAGAACAGAAATCAGGCTCCGGCGGCGCGGCGGCAGCAGGAGGCCCCATTAGCTAAAGTGGTGCTTCAGGTTAAGAACAGTTTCAGGTTAAGAATGGACCTCCAGAACAAATTAAGTACTTAACCCAAGGTACCACTGTACAATCACAAAGCTAATATTACATATATGCTATTAGGGTCTAAATTGGTGGTTACCGATTAGAAATGAAACCTTGGGTTTGAAAGAACATAAGAAGAGTCTGCTGAACAGGCCAGTGTCCCATCTAGTCCAGCATCCTGTTCTCACAGTGGCCAGGATGGAACTTGCTCCCACAGCAGGCAGTGAGGGCCCCCAGCTTGGATGGCTTCAAAAGAGGATTGGACAAATTCATGGAGTATATAAGGCTACCAATGGCTACTAGCCTCCATTGCTATGCTCTCCTTCCATGGAGAGCAGCAGTATGCCTCTGAATACTGGAAATCACAAATAGGGAAAACGCTTTTGTACCCAGGTCCTGCTTGCAGGTTTCCCATGGGCATCTGGTTGGCCATTGAGAGAAATTTGATGCATGTTATCTACTCCAGAAAGGCTAATATGCCTGCAAATTTCATCTAGACCTGTGAAAGTTACGGATGTTTTCAATTTCCCATTATATTGAATTGTACTTTCCCTACTGAAATAAGATTTGGCTGCTGAGCACAATTGGAAGCACACTGGACTGAGGTTTTCTTGCTTCAGAAGTGCTGCAGCGGGGTCCCAAGCAAATCTTGATGTACTGTAGGTGCACACTTGTTTTGCTTTTGTAAAGGTAAAGGTACCCCTGACCATTAGGTTCAGTCGTGACCGACTCTGGGGTTGCGGCGCTCATCTTGCTTTATTGGCCGAGGGAGCCAGCGTACAGCTTCCGGATTATGTGGCCAGCATGACTAAGCCGCTTCTAGCAAACCAGAGCAGCACACGGAAACACCATTTATCTACTTGCACTTTGACATGCTTTCGAACTGCTAGGTTGGCAGGAGCAGGGACCGAGCAACGGGAGCTCACCCCGTCACGGGGATTCAAACCTCCGACCTTCTGATTGGCAAGTCCTAGGCTCTGTGGTTTAACCCACAGCATCACCCATGTCCCTTTTTTCCTTTTGTACAGGTTCAAAAATACATGTGTGCTTGCTCAAAAATGTAATGGAAGGTGGGGAGTACTAATTAGGGGCACATACCTTCTATCAAAGTTTGCCCACTGATGAAGGCTGCAAGCAGTAGAATAGAATAGCCATTACTGGGAGAAAAGGGGTGTTTAGAAGCTATTGTGACAAACCCACACACATAGTAAAAGGGGCTAGATTGGGGGAAAACCAGCTGTTATCATCTGGTCCACAAAAATAATTCAAAATACACTGTTGCATTTTTTATATGCTTTCTGAACGGTTAAGTATGATCAGAAATGTCTCCTCCATTTTTTAAAAAGTTCCTAATAAGAGTTCTCTGGAGTCAAAGAGCGATAGAAGGAGGCAAAGTTCGCCAGCTGCCAGCGCAGACTTGAAAGAGACCCTCACTGCAATCCCACCCGCCCCATTTCATTTTTAATTTGTATGCCGCCTTCCTATATTGCCCCCAAGGCGGTTTACAAGCCGCAGGAACAACAAAACACACAAACCAAGATCACACATCCGTTGCAAATAAGTCGTAGCAAAGAGGGGGAAAAGACTGAAAAACAAAAGAAATCCGTTCGCACACCCTCTCCCTCCTTCCCGAATGCTTCTGGTACTGTAGTTCAGGCTTCCTCTCTCCTCCTCCCCGCAACCCGCTGGGGGGGGGGGGGGGAAGGACTCCCCGCTCAGCCAATCCGGGGCGACCGGGGCCCAGGAACCGGAAGCGCGTGCCCGACGTCACAATGGTGGCGATGGCGCCTGCGCAGCGACACGTCTCCCTCCGCTGCTAGCGCTGGCGCTGCTGGGGGTTGGCCGAAGTGGGAGAGCGAGAGGAAGAGGTGGTGGGGGGCGGGGGGGCGAAGCGGGCGGACGCGCTCCAGAGGCCAGTGGGTGGGGCAGGCAGGCAGGCAGGCGGGCGCTGCTCCTGTTCTCGCGGGATCCCCGGAGCGGCCGCTGCTTCGCCTGGCGCTGGCTGGAGGCGAGCGGCGAGCGCCGGGAGAGGAGAGCCGAGGGGGGCGGGGCGTGTGAGCGGCCATGGCGGGGCAGCAGTTCCAGTACGATGACAGCGGCAACACCTTCTTCTACTTCCTCACCAGCTTCGTGGCCCTCATCGTCATCCCCGCCACCTACTACCTGTGGCCTCGGGACCAGCACTCGGGTGAGTAGTAGGCGAGGGCGAAGCCGCCCCAGCTCCCCCGGCCGCGCTGGGCCTGGCGCCGCCGCATGTGGGTGGCGAGCCCCGTCCCTCTCCTCTGGCGGGTCCCGGGAAGCCCACCTCCCGCCCCGCAGCTCCCCCCCCCCCGGGGCTTCGCGCTCTCCCTCCCCGAGCCCCTGCAGCTGAGCTGCTGTGAAGACGCGGCCACACTCCGGAAAGGGCTTCCAGTCGAGGCTCTCTTTTCCTCCAGCTGTTTGGCTCGAGCCTCTGGAAGTGGGCAGAGGAATCCTGGAAGAAGAGTGGGGTTTTATTTATTTTAAAAAGGAACATATCGGTGTAGGTGTTTTTGGCTTGCAGGTTTTCATGTTGCAGGACCTGCAAATGCACATCAGGTGCGTTTGGGGTGTCACGTGTGAAAGGAAGCCAATATTAACGCGTGGAATGAAAGCCTAAGGCTTACGTAAACGTGGAGCAGGCAGCCCTCGTTGACTTCGCTGGATGCACTCACTGACTATATACTCCAGATCAGAGTCCTATATTCAGTGCTTGATCTATCTGGGGAAGATATCACGGACTGCTCTGTTTAAGTGGGTTAGGAGCTTTCATGTTGAAAGGGAAGACTTTTTTCTTCCTGATTGTGAGCATGAGAGAGATAAGGGCCAAGCAATGGCTTCTTTGCCTGTGCACTGTGAAGCTGCCTTGGGAGCAAGTTGTAGTAGCTTGTAGCATGATAGAGATGTGGAGTAACGATCCCTATCATTTCAGTGAGTGCTTCAGAATAAATAGGTTTCTATCAAGCTCTGTTTCGGTGTAGCTTTTAGCCTAAAACTTCACTTGAGAACTTGGTAGTTAGTACACTGTACTCCACACCCCATTCAACTTTGTAGTTTTAATTTCCAGGCTCCTAGATGACTATTGGGGAATGTTTGCTGCTTCTCAGTATTTAGAACATATGTCATTATGGACAAGGATGCAAACATTGTTGGAAAGTTCGAGAGGCTGTGAGTTTTTCTGAAGCTAGATAGGAGGAGAAACCTGCTCCTGACCTTTGCAGCAAACCAGCCAGCAAATAATAGTATCTCATAGATACTGAGCATCCCTTGTTGCACCCCTTGTTACAGAGGTTGTAAAGTAATGGAGGTTTAAAAGACTAACCAGCCAAAAAACCAACTTTGTTACTTGGTTCTTTTAATAAATAGGCAGAAATAAGTAGGGAATCATTTTGTAACATCTTACACTTCAGAAGCCTCTTTGCTCAGCTGAATTTTTTTGTTAAGGTGCTGCAACAAGTATTAGTTTATGTCAGTATCTAAAGTAGCTGTTTACAGATGTCAGCAATGGCTGATCCTAAAGCCAATAACACGTATTTTGATCTTCATGTCATTTGTGCACACATTTTGAAAGTTAATTAACCTGATATTCTAATAGAATATCTGTTAGGACACAGAACACCTAAAATAATAAGTGTTTCCTTCAGGATACAAGTTAATAAAAGAACTGATAGCAGAACTGGGCAGACAGTTTTCATTCGACCCAATGCATTATTGCAAAAGTCCCAAAATGAGGGAAACTGTATTTGCAACCATCCCTGTCTTATGTGGCATTCTTCCATACAATACACCATTGTACTATGTTAAGTAATACAATACACTCTAAGAAGGACACGTCCTAAGTTTTGAATCTGTCTTCCTGGATTTTATGGCTATTTTTTTCTTCATCCCTTAGCATCATCTGAAATCATTAGTCTAATGGGATCCTGAAGCTAGATTGAAGCTGTCTAGTTTCCTGATATGTGGCTGGTGATGCATATATCTAAAGCATCTTTCCTAGCCAACCTTTTCCTGAAAAGAAAGAGATACTGCCAAGGAATTCTGAATAATTTTCTGTTTCTGACTGGCTCTGAATTAGAACCTGCTTTAACATCCTCTTTTCATTTAGTTTCATAGTCCTTTACTGGGGAAGAGTAACCATTGTTGTCCCACATGCAACAGTGAATTGTGGTTTGTTATGGCTGTACTGGGCAATAGTTCTCTCTCTTTTAAAGTAGGTCTGGAGGTTGAGGCAGAGTTCACGCCAACTTTTTAATTCTGATACCTGAGTCTTCAAGGTAAACGGTATGTTTGAAAACTAGTGCAGGGCTTGAGTTGATGTTTGAGTTACCAGATTGTGCCATGAACTTTATTCTGAATTCCTAGTGGAGTACCGTATTTTTCGCCCCATAGGACGCACCGGCCGATAGGACGCACCTAGTTTTTTTGGGGGGAAATAAAGACAAAAAAATTTATTCCTCCCCCCCAGGTGCGGGGCTGGGGCAGGGGAAGTTCGAGCTTCCCCCAACCCCAGCCCCCAGAACAGGCTGCTATCCGTGGGAGAGCCGCGCGACTTTGCGCGGCTCTCCCACGACTAGTGGAGCGCTGCGCGAAGCCTCAAGCTTGGGGCGTGCTGAGTTCAGCGCACCCCAAGCTTCTGGGTGCAGGCAAGCTCTCCGCTAGCCGTGGGAGAGCTGCGTCTCCCACGGCTAGCGGATAGCTTCCTGAAGCCTGGAGAGCGAGAGGGGTCGGTGCGCACCAGCGAAAGCCTGCATTCGCCCCATAGGACGCACACACATTTCCCCTTCATTTTTGGAGGGGGGGAAGTGCGTCCTATAGGGCAAAAAATACGATAATTATTGTGTTACAAACAAACTGACAGACTTTCAACTCATTGGCAGACAGGTAAGTTAAACCAAAAGCCTGCCTTCGGTCACCCATATATCACAATAAAACATTTGTTTTATAAGATAGGACTTAGTCTATGGCAGGCGTAGGCAAACTCGGCCCTCCAGATGTTTTGAGACTACAGTTCCCATCATCCCTGGCCACTGGTCCTGTTAGCTGGGGATGATGGGAGCTGTTGTCCCGAAACATCTGAAGGTCCGAGATTGCCTATGCCTGGTCTATGGCCTTGGTCAGACATAACACCAAAATTACATTACAGTCATACCTCTTCTTGTAAACGCTTCATGTTGCTTTTTTTTGGTTTAAGAACGCTGCAAACGCGGAAGTGTTTACTTCTGGGTTTCATCGCACGCGCAGAAGCATTCTGTGCGGTTCGCACATGCGCAGAAGCGCTCTATCGCAGTTCACGCATGCGCAGAAGCGCCACTCTGGTTGCGGACTTTTCAGGGTGTGAATGGCACCCCAGAACGGATGGTGTCCGCAACCAGAGGTACCACAGTATTTGGACTTGTGAGTTTTTCACTCTCCCCTTTTCTTGCACATCTTCAAGGAGAAGATTGGAAGTTTTTGGTTCCACTTTCAATGAACCATCATTTAATTTTGTGTGTGAACCCTAAACTTTGGCTTATCTTAATGCTAGTTTATTTGAAACAAGCCAGCTTCATAAACCATGGTTTGAAGTTGACATAAACCACGGTTAAGAATAATTACAGTGTGTCTGGTTCAGATGTAGCACTATACTGTGGTTAAAAGTAAAGTGAACGATTTTGGTCTTTTCCTTTGGGCCAAGCTCGTGGACATGCAGGTAGTAGTGCATGAACCAGGGGCTTTTTCACATGACATATAAGCACAGCCTAGCGTTGCATCAAAATCAGACCTCTGATTTATTTAGCTACTTAAAATTCTGTATGTGGAAGCAGCTGTTGAACAACGTTGCTGCTTGTAAATTAAAAGTGGCAATTGGAAGAAGAAATACACGTCGTTCTGCCAAACATGGTGTTCCAGAGTTAGGCACTTTCTGGGGACTTGGCATGCCATCTGGTATTGCTGCTTGTTTCCACCTCTGCCATGCCATGCTGGTGTCAGGGTTTTCTTCGCTTTGTCACACAATGCTTGTAAAGCCTGTGTGTGTTTGTGTGTTGTGGAAACACTTCACATTGCTCATTGGTGTATACTGTTTAGCATAGCTGCAGCCAGCCTAATTTTCCAAATATTAGGAACAGACTACATTGCACATTTGGAGGTTGAAAGGGTCATTAAATAAGCCAGCATGTATAATTTATGCCGTTTTGAATAGTATATGCAAATGGGCTTTAGGGACAAAATTTTCAAAAATGTGATGGGGAAAGAGGTTATACAACCGATGGGGTAAAACTTCCTGGCGCCCTCTGGTTTTAGGAAAATGTTGCAATTTGTGCCGTTGCCGGAACTTGCTTTGCAGGTGGTGCACCTTGCGCTTCAGCCGTTGGCCACAAGCTGTGCAATCATGTGGCTGTCTAAAATGTTTCCTTTAGATTGTTTTCACCATTGCACAGAGGATGCACTTCTATCCATCATGTAGTAAAGATAAAGAGCAGTGTTGCTGATGCTCTCTTTATTCTTGTTTTGTATATATGTGTGTCTATAGATCTGTTAACGTTTCGTTTTTCTCAGATTGCAGTTCAGAATGATGAAATGTGACATAGGTTGGTGGTGTGAATTGCATGACTGGCCCTTGGAAGACTATGAACAGCAAGAATACTGGGCTGTATCACACTCTTGCAGCAGCAGGGTTGAACAGACTTGGAGAGTGCAAGTTACAGGAGGGAGGAAAGAGTGAGAAGTTCCAGTTTTTGGAGAGGAAATCTTACTGCACACCACTGTCTTAAGTTGTTTATGTTGGTGCTTTACAGTGCAGTCTTCGCCGTCTTAACTCCGAAGTAAGTTCTATTGAATTCAATAGAGCTTACTCCCAGTTGGTAGGGTTAGGATCACAGCCTTCCTGCTTCTAATGTTGCAGATGCACAACATTGATGCATTTGATTAATGGTTGCAGACAGCTTCTAAATAGCTTCTCATCTGTGGTCGGTGAATTACCCCACCCCCGTGACAATCAAAGTTTAATTTTGGGGGACAGAGAGAAACACAAATTAAGGCAGATACATTGCTGGTAGGTAGGCAGGCAAACATTATGTATCAGTGTCTTTTGGTATACCTTTACTGCAATCCAATTTCGTAGAGTTATTTTAACTTCTAATGTGTATTAGACCTAGTCATACATCATGGGGTTTCAGTTTAATAGGGAACAATGTCTTAAGGTGTCCAAAAATGAGGTGCTGCATTTTTAACAATCTTTAAATGTTATAACTTTTGCACTATGATATGTGCATACAGAAGAATGTGAAATGGTACTCCTTGTTTCTTTTTTTTAATAGGTGTTGTCAAAATGGCTGTGGCGTTAAGCCTGTTGAATTCAGCACCCTTCAGGTGGTGGTTCACTTCAAATTCTTACATTGCTTCTAATGATGGGAAATTAACATGCAGTTCAACTTGCCATCCATCTATATCAGGAGCAGAATGTATAATTACTTATTTTGCTGTTTTGGTTTAAGTTCCATAGAATATTGCACTGCTTAGGGAATGATAATGGGGCCTTGTTGGGCTGAGTTTACAGTATTTCTAGAGAACCGAGCTATCTTGGCACTGAGCAGTAAATGTTCATTTGATAGCTCGGTGCCTGTCTGATTATTTAGATCTCAGAGTTTTAACATATTGGGTAGGACTATTCTAAAAATATTCATGTTAACATTTGAGTATAAATCATTACATCCACCGCAGTAAAAATCCTTACTGTGTAGAGTTGCTGGAAAACCATTTGATCATGAAAAATAGTAAATTCTGATTAACCTTGACTTAAGGTGATTATGAACGTCTCTCTCTTTGTGTGTGTGTGTGTGTCTAAGAGGTGTATTGAGAAGCAGGTGTTCAGATGACAAAAGTACAAACAAGCTGACTTCTGGCTGCTCCTTAGTATGCAAACTTACACATCTATATTCATGCTGGTGGGGGATGGCTGCAGACAATAAATCTTAATGTTTTATTTTATGTGTTTATATTGGGTGGTATCCAGTATTGTCCGTTTGGTGGAATGAATGAATAGCAGAATGTCCCCTAACTCATCAAAGCATATTTCGAGGAACTAGTGGTGAGGGGGAATTTTGGGTAAATACATTAAAAACATCATTATTACGCAAAGCAAAATCTTATCACATTCAAGTTTTATCCAAGGCCTTATCTCTCTGCCAGTCACCTTACTTAAGACTCATTGAACATAGTGTGTCTCATTTCTGCATAAGCATGCATAGGATTATGTTGTAAGACAAGGTTGGTTGGTTTATGAGCAGTTATTTAGCTGATATGGTTTTGCGTTTTCTATGAAGCAAGACTGAATAGTTGCACCACAATATTTATGTAAATTACCATGGGTTAGTTTGTCTTCCTGCTTTTGCTAGGTGTATGTAGGTGCTTGTGGTATGACAGAACATTAGTTTAGTACTCTTAAACCAGTGATGGCCAAACTTGGCCCTTCAGCTGTTTTGGGACTACAATTCCCATTATCCCTGACCACTGGTCCTGTTAGCTAGGGATGATGGGAGTTGTAGTCCCAAAGCAGCTGAAGGGCCAAGTTTGGCCATCACTGTCTTAAACAATGCGGCCTTAGTATGGATCTGAGCTACTTTTTTAAAACGGCATTTGTTTACTTGGAAGTAACTCTAACTAATTTCAGTGGGACTTGCTTCTCTGTATGCATATTTAAAATTGCATCCTTAAAAGTCCTGTAAACATGCAGCTTCATTTTTATACACTTCTTGAGAAATCACAAGCCCTGAACTTTCTGCCAGTTAATTTGACCTTGTATTTGAAATAAAAGTGTAAATTGTGTCAAGTTTTTGTGTGTGTTTACTAAAATAAGAGCGCTGTTAAACATACTTGAACAGATCTACTGAGCATGTCACAAAAATATCTGTTCTTGGTCGGTATGGTGTGATTATGTTGGTACTTTCTTCAAGAACATGTACTTGATAATTGCAGGAAGCAGCTGCTACAGTTAGCAACGAATTCTAAGAGTGTACACATTTGACTTGTGAAAAATCTAGGATGATCTCAGTGGATCTGCTTTCTGTTTCCTTAAACTGTAGTGTCTTCTATACTTGAACCAAATCATAGGTTCAAGCTATAATTTTGGTTCAGCTCGATGAGTGTTCCATGGAAGCTTACATACTTCCTATGAATTTGACTGATTTACTAGTTGTATATATGGATGGGGGAGAAACTGGATTCAGTTTGCATTTAAATCCACCTAATCCATACATTCCAAAAGAAGACGCAAACCATAACCTAGCCATATTTGAAATTTGCACTTCTTTGAATTTTGCAATGCAGTTCTCCAGTCAAGGTAAAATATGCACAAAACTGCACTTATTGCTGAAAATAACATATATAAATTCATCATATTGGGGAACATTGCTTTTCAAAAATGTCTGTATTGGGCAGAATTGAATACAAATGTATATATCAGTAGAAGTGCACACGAAAAATGTTCATGAATTTCCATGAGGCTTAAAAAAAATTAAAATGTGGAGAACTGAACTTGAGATTGGAAAAATGACGACCTGGGAGCAACCAAAATTGACAGTTTCATCTATCCCTAGTTGCATATCACATCCCACTTTTTGTCTCGAATCTGAAAGCTACTCACAGTGTTTGGAGAACATCAACTGTTCAATTAACATTTCAACCCATGCAACATAAAAATGTAGAGCTTTTTTGGATTCCAGTGTTTCCCAAAGCTTTGGTCCATGCTTGTATGAAAGCATTTATGTCTTTGCAGATTACTTAAATAAATTGCTTAGCACATTCCTTACAGAAAATAGACTTAAAATTCAAAGTTCTAATGTCAAGTATCATTAAGTGCTTTAAAAAAACTGCATATGCTTCTTGGTTTGTTTGTATTACTTGCTACAATTTAGCCCACTGTGTAATGGAAGAGCAAAAACAAGCCATCATGTTTTTAACCAGTGATGCACAACAGTAATAAATGAGTTGGAAAGATAAACTTTTTTTTTTAGTTTCAAGAACCTATTTGCATCTTGAAACAGTGGTAAAGAATAGTATGTTATCTCTTTCAAAATAATTAAAGGGGAATGTGCAATTTAAGTAGAGAGACTGCACTTGTTCCACTCCCAAGAGTTACCAAGAACACACATGTATGATTGTGACCAAATGATTGGGAATGGTACCTCTTAACCTCCCTTAAAAGCAAAGCTAATATTTTGATTAATTCTATTTCCATGGCCAGGAGAGTGCGGGAAGTGTAGAAACTGGGATCCCAAGAGACTGCGATCTACTCACAGAGTTAAAAACTGGCAGTGATTTGCCCCCTTTTTTGGGGTTTGGGTCAAAGTTGTTAAGTTTTTTCAGGGAGGAGGTAAAATGTTGAGCTTTTTTTAGGGGAGCCACAGTTGTTCAGCTTCTTTGGGGGGAGCCAGTGATCTATCGCAGATGTCCAGTGATCTACCGGTACATCACGATCTACCTGTTGGACCTGCCTGCCTTAGATAAAGAGAGAACTTGCTCCCTTACTCCTAAAGGAAAGGAGTGTGGCTGCAGGCAGAATGCCTATCAAATACATGTGTTAAATGTCAGGTTGCATAAAAGTCAAGACTAAAGCAGACTTAACTTTACCTAAGTATCATTTATAACTACCTGCTGGATCAAAGAGATAGTGGGAATTATCAACATAATGATAGCAGCGCCATTAGTTAGAGCTAAAAGGGACCAGGCTTGAAGACTGCCCTTTACATGTAATGCCAAACCAGAATAAAAGGGTCGATTTAGGATGGAAAGAAACACGCCTTAGCTCAGTTCTTTTACCTGTAGTATTATCGAGATGGCATTACAACTATAAAGTTCTTTGGTTCTAAGGCTCTTTGAAATAAGTCTATTTAAATGCTTGGATGTTGTACATGCATGTAGAATTGCAGTGCCAGAATTAATGTTGAAAGTTGGATCTACAACACTTCTATTGCAGAGGGTTGGAAAATATTTAAGCACAGTCCTTAACATGCATAGTTAAAATTTCACTTTAATAAGGGTATTTATCTTGCATTCTGCATTTTACAAATATTTCTGCATTTTAAGATAAGAAACAAGTTACCTTGACTTTACAGTGCTTTCTGTAAATTAATTCAGTTTGATATTTAGAAGCCTATTTAAATTTTGCTTATTCAAGCATTTCTATTGTGATATCCAAGCAAAACCTCTTTAAAACATAACTGCAAGACAACTGAGTTGATTTACATAATGAGGGACATAGGTTTGCATAATATATAAGCATGAACAACCTTTTTACCTCTGAGGTTCATACTGTATCTATAAAATATCTGGTTCTTTATATCAAATTGCATATTTTGCTTTAATTTATATGTTTAATATAAAGGAGAAGACTTCAGGTTGTGCTTCTCCTTTTGATAAGTAAATGGATAATTTATTTTGACTGTTGCAGTATGTAACTATATGGACACATAGTAGTTGTCTATTGTATCTTCTTTTGTGTGAACCTGTAATTGAAGATGATACTATGGCCCAGTTTATATGTAGCAGCAAGCAATAGCTATTGGTTTACTGTGAATGTAGAGATCACTCTCGCTTCACTCCTCCACCAGCAAAAATGGGTGTTTGTCTTAGTCTTATGTCCAAATGGGCAATTGCAGTTTGTTTTGCCCAACAGCAAACCCTTGTCTTCATGTAATGGCTTGTTTGAGGAAACCTTAACCCGCAGTCTGGAAGTAATGCTAAGCCAAGGATCTTGGTTTGGTAATCCCCACTCATTCTAGAAGAAAGGTGAAGCCTGAGCTATTTGCACATACATGGTAAACTGTTAATTAATATTTATATGGTGTGCAAATAAGTGCCTATGAAAGAGTTGAAATCTTAGTCTTTATAGTTAAATTATAATTTATTTTTATTTTAAGGTTTGAGCAGATTCAAGAAATCCAAGTCACTACTTGTTTTGCTACTACCAAAATTTAAAATGACCTTTTTCCTTCACAGAGCAAATTCGCTTAAAGAATTTAAGAAAAGTGTATGGAAGATGCCTGTGGTATCGATTACGGTTGTTAAAACCACAGCAGAATATAATTCCCACCATAAAGTAAGTATCGTTTATTATCTAGAATTTCTGTTCTGTTATTGTAGTTAATGCAATGTTACTTTTCAGTTGAAAATGTAATGTGGCTTCCTGTAGTATGATGCCGGACGATCATTCGTATTACACCCGTAGGTCTTAGTAGACTTGTGGGTGGACTGACGGGATCATAACTATAAAGAAGCTATAAAGAAACTATAAAGAAGATCAAGGGTTGAACAACACATCATGGAAGGATTCCACTGGGACTCCAAAGTGGATGGTTTGGATCTGCAACTTTACTAAGGAATTGTGCTCCTGATTTTAAACTGTGTTCTGGGGTTCTTAAGAAGTTTATTGAGGGTTCTTCAATGTGAACATAAGTAGCAGACAAACTTCACTGAAAGATGAGTTACCCATTACTATTGATCTTATCTTTATAAGTCTAGACACAGGGAGGTGTTGGGTGTATTTTAGGTGAAATTAATTATGTGAAATTACGGTGAGGCCCAGTAGGCCTGATACTTTACATGTACTTGGAATGTGATGCAGAACAATCCTACAGTCTTTTGTGTTGCATGGGGTTCCATGGACACCGTAGATTTATTGGCAGATGAGTGTGTGTGGAGAGGGTTTCCTTGAGATAAGAAGGATGAATTAACTTCACTGTTCTATTAAGGCAGGTGTGCGGAGGCTTTGAACCTCCAGATGTTGCTGAACTACAACTCTTACCCTTGACTATTGGCTTTGCTTGCTGGGGCTGGTGGAAGTTGTAGTTCAGCAACATCTGGAGTGCTAAAGGTTCCCCACACCTATATGAAGGCATGTATTGAGAAATCCACATTGGTTTCGCCTTCTTGGCAAGACAGCTTATATAGATGCTTCTACTCAGTGGCGTAGCGTGGGGGGTGCAGGGGGGGCCGGCCGCACCGGGCGCAACATCTGGGGGTTAGGGTTAGGGGGCGCAAATCCACGGGTTAGGGGCGCGCAAATCCATGGGTTAGGGGGCGCAAATTACTTGCCTTGCCCTGGGTGCTGACAACCCACGCTACGCCACTGCTTCTACTTGGTCATCTGCTTCAGTGCACCACACACAAAACCCTTCCATGTTTGTGTTCCCTTTTTAAAGAGTGCTACAGAGAGGAATCACATGCCCCATGATGGGCATTCTTCCACAATGAAAGGAATAGGAATTAATAACTTAGAAATAAAGAGAGATGCTGTCAGAGCTACCCGAGGTCCCAGCTCACAAAGGACCAACGCCAGTCCGTTGTTATATACAAAAGTCTTTATTGAAACGCAGTTTCGATTTCAAAGCCGCGGCGTGCAGCCCTACGTCTTAAACCCTAGACCGCTGAAGCTCCGTCTGAATCTCCTCCCCCCAGACACCATTTTAAGACTCTAGCCTTGCTCCACCTCTTCCTTTGCTCTTTCCTCCTCTGGGTCCGCCTGTCCGCTGGGGTCTTGCCCTTTCTAGACTCTTCTGACGCTGAGTCCCCTGAGTCTTCCCCCTCCCTCCGGCAAGCTTTAGGACCTGGTTCCCAATCCGGGTTACCTGCTGTGCCGCGCGCCTGTACATTTGAACTTGGCGCGCGCGCCCAGCCGGCAACCTTCCTCCTGACCGTTACACTGCTCCTGTCACTGCTTCCCCCTTCGGAGAGGCTAGCTGTACCTGACTTCCCCTCCGTTCCCTCACTCTGCGATGGAGGCGTGGCCAGCCCTGATTCATCTTCTCTCCCTGCTGGAGGAGAAGCTGGTCCTGATACATGGGACTCTTCCCCCCCACTACGCTCTGGTGGAGGAGCTGGTCCTGATCTCTCGCTGCTGCTTTGGGAGTCCCTGCTGGCCCCTTGCTTCTGGTGTGTCCCCCCTGGGACACCCCTTGCCCTGGCCGTCGGCGCCCCCCTCTGGGAATCTTCTGATTCGCTGGAGAAGCTCATGGAATCTCTCGGCCCACTCTCATACTCCCCTACGCTGCCCTCAGATTCTTCCCCTTCGCTCTCCATTTCCTCTCTCCCCTGTGCCTCTGCTCCTGAGCCCCTGACAGATGCGTAAAATTCTGGGGAATGCTTATTCAGTTTGCATTGGTGATATTATTCTGTTCCCATGAGAGGGAATAGCTATGGGCTTTTGGCCATTGGGATTTTTGTCTGTGATACTGTCTTTTCCCAAAATATTCATACAAACTGGTTGCATACATGTCTGAAATTCTTACTTTAATCTTTCAAATTCAACAGGAAAATAGTTCTGCTTGCTGGATGGGCACTGTTTTTGTTTCTTGCTTACAAAGTTTCCAAAACAGACAGAGAATATCAAGAATACAATCCATATGAAGTATTAAATTTAGACCCAGTAAGTAATATCCTTTACTATTTAATTTAGTTTTAATTCAGTTTGACATAAATGTACATGTACAGAATAGAATAATGGGAAGGTTAAAGTAGATCTGAACATGCTTAACTGCCTAAATGTAATAATACCATATACACCTTAGTTATTTTTTCTGTTTATAAAATTTTATAAAAAAATATGGGGCACCTTTCACATTTAAACCCACCTGTAATTACGCATATATGCTTTCAAACAAGATTCACTATTCAAAGTGCTTTGTAAGTTATATTTATCAATAAGCAATAAAATGAAGATGGTGATGGTAGCAATGGCAGAAATTTGATAGGGGCATATCCTTCAGTCCTTTACAGTCTGGGTTGGCAGTTTTGGACTGACATGACTTTGGTGGGCAATCTGTGCTTGGGAAGTTGTATCCCCATTGATTCTTATGGGCTTCTCAGAATTCTTTGGTTCCACTTGAACCTATTGGGACGAACTGAAAATGATACTAAGGTGATCATATAATCAGGTCATGTATTTGGGTGGGGGGATCCCCCTTTCCTCCCCCACCGCATACTGATCTGGGGTGGTCAATTTGGTTCTAACTGAATAAGAGTCCTTTCAGCATATAGCTGTGGACATGAACCCTTTGTGATACATCTTTGCCTTCACTTTGATTGTCTGTTGAGTGGTGCTGAGAAATTGGAGCAGGTGTCTTAAGCAGTGGAAGTTCTCATTAATAGGTTTGATATAACTAACTTGAAACTTTTACCTTAATAGGGAGCAACTGTGTCAGAAATTAAAAAGCAGTACCGTTTGCTATCACTGAAATACCATCCAGATAAAGGAGGAGATGAAGTTATGTTTATGAGGATTGCAAAGGCTTATGCAGCGTAAGTTTCTTAATAAGTTCTGTATATAGGATGGGAGGTTGATAATGCAGGCTAATACTTGATGATACTTAACATCATGATCTAAATCTGAGTCACTTCATCATGCGACGTCAGCAATTGCTGCAGTAACAGCCTAATATTGCTTGTACTGATTCTTGTCTTGCCCTAGCTAATTAGTATATCTCCTCCTAAATGAGTAAGTTGAAGTTGGAAAAAACCCAGCTTGCAAAGTAGAATAATGTCGTCTTCTAGCACTCAGGTCTATTGGTTTAGGAAATCTCATCTGATTGGTTTAGGAAATCTCATTTTGCCCCACCTTTACCCTCTAGCACTGCAGTCTCTGCTAAAATACTTTGTAAAACTCCAGAGACATCGTGCAAATATGCATGATTTCCATAAAGTTGGTGGTAAATTTGGAACTCTGTGTAGCCCTTTGCTGATAAACTTCCCTTTTGTTTGTTTGGAATGAACATCTGGGTGGTCAAATAAGTTGTAGGCACTGAACAGCAGAGGTCACTGTTCCCTTAAGGAACAGTCAAGGAGGTATTGAGGGGTTTTCTAACATGCTTTCTGCCTTCATTTGCTAGTTTAACTGATGAAGAATCTCGAAAGAATTGGGAAGAATTTGGCAATCCTGATGGGCCACAAGGTAGACCTATAACAACTTCTCCTCCTCCTCCCCCCCTCCTCCTCCTTCTGTCTCCCTTCTGTCTCTCTTCTGATTGGGTTGCCCCAGCCACTCTATATATCTATATCTATACCGTGGTGCCTCGCAAGACGAAATTAATTCGTTCCGCAAGTTTTTTCTTCTTGCGAGTTTTTCGTCTTGCGAAGCACGGTTTCCCATAGGAATGCATTGAAAATCAATCAATGTGTTCCTATGGAGACCGTCCAGGGACAGAGGGGAAGCGCCGCGCGCCTTCCCCTCTGTCCCCGGACCTGTTTAAAGCAAGGGGCGGCGGGGAGAAGATCGCTTCTCCCCGTTGCCGCTCCTTGGTTCAAAAGGGGTCCGGGGAGAGAGGGGAAGGTGTGCGCCTTCCCCTCTGTCCCCTCTTTTGAAGCAAGGGGCGGCAACGGGGAGAAGATCGCTTCTCCCCGTTGCCGTCCCTTGGTTCAAAAGGGGTCCGGGGACAGCGGGGAAGACGCGCTGCGCTTCCCCGCTATCCCTGGAGCTTGCGGGGCAAGCTTCGTTTTGCGAAGCAAGCCCATAGGGAGATGCGTCTTGCGAAGCGGCTAAGAAAACGAAAAACTCCTTCGTCTAGCGAGTTTTTCGTCTTCCGAGGCGTTCATCTTGCGGGGCACCACTGTATATCTGAGTTTATTTAGTACTCCAACTTTTGTCCTTTCTGGTGGTGGTTGGAGTTTTATTCATTTTGTTCACTGTTACATATCTTTGCACCAACTGCACTTTTCCATACACCCATATCTAGCATTTTTCACTGAGCCCCCCCACCCCAACTTAATTATCCAAATAACCAGCCTGGAAAATTTCTACATTTTTTGCTTTGTGAATTGATTTTGATGGGTAAGAACCTCAAATGCAGCATTGTCCAGCACTTAATTCTATTAAATTACATGTAAATGAGTAACACTGACATAAATGATTGCTTATGTGCAGGCAAAGATTGCAGCCATAATATGCAATACTTTGTATGTGCAGTTTCCTTATTACTCCAGTACAGTCATACATGGGGTTCTCTGCTTGCAAAGAACCAACTCGCTATGAAGCTCTAGCCAGGGAGCTGGCAGTTGTATGGTGAGCACCTCTTTGTCAGTTCCAATTGCCATGGCATCAGCAGCACCGGGAGCTTGCTCTTCAGTAAGCTAGTCAGCTGGTCTGAAACCAGATTGAAATGGTTCTGATAATCAGTATCATTCAGATGAGCTTGCATGGCAGCCACCTGATCACACTATGGCCAAGAAGGCGATATTTGCAACTAGCTAATAGTTATTACAATTTTCCATGTCTAAGGAAAAGTTCTTTTAGGAGCAATCTCACAACCTCCTGTTTCAAGGCAGCTGAGACTTGATTAGTTTCATAAAGCAGCATTCACCACTTCCTGGACCCAGCTGGGATTCTTTGCCAGTGCGTAATTCTTTTTCAAGTGGTTAGCTGTGCTTCTTTTTTTTTTTTTTACACAAATTGGCTCACCCATCCTCCTCTAAGTCCCTTTTGTTTCTTGGTGGATGTGAGGGAGTTGAATGGAAAGGGCTACCCTAATCTCTCAAGCCATGCATCAGTAGCAAAGGATTCCTATGAGGGTTAAGAACCTGAGCGTCAGCTCCCTGGCTAGAACTCTAGAATAACCCAATAGTTTGTTCTGCACAAATGTGAAACTCTATTATGTGACTGCACAGATGGTCATTTCAAGAACTTCAATTCCTGTTTTCCCAACATACAGGAAGTACTGGGATATTTTTTTAAAAATCCACAATATATACAGCTTACACAAATGCATGAATTCATTTGAGTTTACTGTCTTACTATTTCATAACCTGTTTTCTTCTTCTTTGCAGCTACAAGCTTTGGGATTGCGTTGCCAGCTTGGATTGTGGATCAGAAGAATTCTATTTTGGTATGGTAACATTCTGTTCTCTGCCAGTTTAACTGTTCAAGCTGAAAACCACAGTGCAGATTACTTATGAGTATTCAAGGGTTCTGTAGTAGTTTTCAGAAAGGTGACAATCCATGCATGCAGGATATTTATAAGCCTTGGCTTTTCTGTAACCAGCTGTGAGGAAGTGCTTATGCACTTGCCCATTCAGAGTTGTGGACTAGTTTTGTAAAAAGTTAAAATGCATCTAAAATGCTTCAGCCCTGGAATGGTGCACCCCTTGGCACCCCTTGGAGTATTTAAAATGGTCTAGCAAGAAAAACTTAAGGTGGGCTTTCAATACAAATCTTAAAATATCCTACTTGATTGCTTGTAAGTTTCTGAAATTTTTACTTTAAGTGCTCAGTGGTTTTGTCCTTCAAACACCTTAACATATGGCTGTAATGGTGAAGACTGATTGCTCTATGTGTAATTACTTATGGCTTTGTCAGAATGTCTGATCTTCTCCCATTATATTCCTCTAGGTCCTGCTTGTTTATGGATTGGCATTTATGGTTATTCTTCCAGTGGTTGTAGTAAGTATTTAGGAAAGGGAAACAGTGCATTTTGGTAAAAGCTGGGGCTGCAGGCTCACTGGGCTTACAACCATATTCCACCTTCTCATTTATTGGCCCTGCAAGCACACTTTTACAATGCAGAGTGTCAGAACTGGAGGCTATATTATTTTGACATATTTTAATGAAATTAATAGCTGTCACTTTTTCTGTCTTGAATGTTTTAGGGTTCCTGGTGGTATCGATCAATACGCTACAGTGGAGACCAGATTCTCATCCGCACCACCCAGATTTATACCTATTTTGTTTATAAAACAAGAAACATGGATATGAAAAGTAAGTTTCAGAACACCAGTTAAAAGGACGAATTGTTGAATTTTGCACTCATTTGACTGTTCTTCAGCATTTAAAAATGTAACTCTCTGTGTGGAATGCCTAAGCATTCAATGGATCAATGTTTCAGTATGCTTAGGGGTTTTCTTTAGAATGTTGCTCAAATCCTTCAGGGAGACGTGGGAACTTAGGATGGTAAGTGTCTGTTGGTGCTGCCACTTTAGACTTCAGGTGGAGATTTGCATGACTTGAATGCTCTTCCTCCTATAACCCTCTCTTGCCACATACAAAGAATTAACACATCTGAGTGAAAGCCAGGCTAAAACTGTTTTCAGTGAAATACAGTTTTTAATGCAGTTTTTTTTTAGCAGTCATGTGAGCTTCTCCTTGCAGTGGTACAGTTCAGATATATGCTTGCCTACCTCAGTGAGAACTAGGCCCATTGTGGTGGCTGAGAAAACAGCTCCCGCCAGCTTTTATTGTATCCTGATTTCCTTGTCTGGAAGCAGACATGCTGGCAGTGGGAAGGCATGCTAACACTTTTTTTTGGAGCTGGGCAACTGTAGTAAAAGGGTATTTCCAAATTTATATTTATATTCTGGTTTTCTTTGCAGGGCTTATAATGGTTTTAGCAGGTGCTTCCGAATTTGACCCTCAGTATAATAAAGATGCAACAAGCAGACCTGTAGACAACATTCAAATACCACAGGTTTGCTATTGCTGAGAAACGTTAAACTACGTGTGTTGGTGCCAAAATATTATTTAGTTAACCCCCTTCCGTTTGTCATTTCAGCTAATCAGGGAAATTGGCAGCATTAATCTGAAGAAAAACGAACCTCCGCTTACCTGTCCTTACAGCCTGAAGGCCAGGGTGCTCTTACTGGCTCACCTTGCCAGAATGAAAATTCCTGAGACACTTGAACAAGGTACTTGGCTTGAGAAACCACAGCATCATGAGGCTAGAATTAGGCCTTGAAGTGGAGCATGTCAAGTCATATGTTCTGGTCTTATCACTTTCTTGATTTTTATGCACTGTATTTTTTTTTAAAAAAAGAAAAACCACAAATGAATCCATATTCCATGCTAAGAAAAGCGGAATTATGCAGCCTGATAAATACACTGAATAACTTACTTTCATTGGGCATCATTTATAGCTTTTAGTCCTGGAAACCATATTGCACATTTGAAATTTTGCCTCTACCCCTGGGCTTATCGAAACCTCTCTGGCTTCTGAGGTCTGAAGCTGCACCAAGCAAAATTGGCTTCCCCACTCAGATGTCAAAGAGAGAAATACTTCTACGACCTTCCGTAATATTTGAAGGCAGCCCTGTATCGGGAAGCTTTTCATGTGCTGTTTTCATTCTGTTGTGTTTTCGTATATTCTGTTGGTAGCTGCCCAGAGTGGCTGGGGCAACCCAGTCAAAGGGGCAAAATTGGACACAAACCAATTTGGAAGTTTCAGGCTCTCCTGTGTATGAAAGGGTCACAAACTGTGAATCTTTCTTTTGACCTCTTGAATCGGACTTCTTTGGGTTTTAAGTTTTTTTGGGGTTTTTTTATTACGGAGTTGAGAAGAGATAAGTGTTGTAAATATATCACCTCTCACAACCCTCCCCCCCTTTTTTTGCAGAAGGGAAAGGAAAAACACTTTCTCACCCACCTATGGAGTTCCTGTTGATTAGGCCTCCTCAGTGTCATTGCAGTATTATTTCAAAGTGCAGCATTTTACCTTTCTGCTTCTATCCATTTACTTAGGATCACATAAAGGGGCACACTCAGACACTACTGGGTTGGGGAGCTAAAAAGCCCCTCTGCTCTTGATAACTCCAACCATTAAAAAAAAATCAAAACCTGCTCCTATCTTGTCTACAGTGGTACCTCAGGTTAAGTACTTAATTTGTTCTGGAGGTCCGTTCTTAACCTGAAACTGTTCTTAACCCGAAGTACCACTTTAGCTAATGGGGCCTCCCGCTGCTGCTGCGCTGCTGGAGCATGATTTCTGTTCTCATCCTGAAGCAAAGTCCTTAACCTGAAGCACTATTTCTGGGTTAGCGGAGTCTGTAACCTGAAGCATATGTAACCTGAAGTGTATGTAACTCGAGGTACCACTGTAATTCATTTGGACACAATGGTGACAGAGGAGGACGGAGCTCCAAGGAAGGGACTTAGTTTAGTGTTAGCTCATCTGTTGGTTGCATGTTGAAGGTTTCAGGTTCAATCTCTGGTGCCTCCCTAGAGAGCTGCTGCCAGTTGGTGTAAGCAATACTAAACTAGATGGACCAATGGTCTGAATTGGTATGAGGTAGCTCCCTTTGTTGCTGTTGCTTGAAAGAGGCCATTTCAGCACTTGTTTGACAAGTTGCGCCTTCTACAATTCCCTCCCTTTTTATTAGCCTACACAGCAAAGGTGACTAACCTGTGGCCCTCCAGATGTTTTTGGACTACAGTCCCAGCCACAAACACCGGTGATCAGGGATATTGTAGACCATCATCATCTGGAGGGAGGAGAGAGATGTACATATAGTAAAGCAATTGAAAGTGATCATGCTTTAGTTTTAGGTAAATCTTAAGTATAAGATTGTTCTAAAGGGTGACATGATTTCGAAAAAGTGGGATGGGCCACACATTATGACACTTCTGTCTGTATAAACATAAGGAACATATGGCAAGGAGATATTAATAGCAGTATAACATAATCAAAAAATGAGACAAAAGCTACACTGTGTGGCAAGATTTACCTTGTATACAGAACTGTTGAATGTCTTATGTCTTGCAGATCAGCAGTTTATTTTGAAAAAATGTCCTGCTTTGCTTCAAGAAATGGTTAATGTAATCTGCCAACTAATCATAATGGCACGTAGCCGTGAAGGTAAGAATAAGCTTTATTATATTCCAGCTTGTAAAATATACCTTCACACCCTCATGAATTCTACAAGATATCGATAATTTCCCCCTCAGAATAATTTGTTTCTAGGAGATACAGGCAATTTATTAGGGAAATAGTTATAGAAAGAAGTAGCCAATTTTCTGTAAAGAAAGAGAAATTTTCTTATGTGAAGTTGGCATTTCATGTATTGTTTTTTTTTAAAAGGCTTTTACTGACTTATGTCAAATCAATATATAAGGGAGGTCTCCAACAAAGTAGTTACATTAGCTCAAAGATTTCCATTTGCACAACTGACCTTAACCCCCCTCTCCTCCCCTTGCCCTTCAGAACAGATTTATGGGGTACAGAGTGTGAGGAGGGGGGAATTCTGTTGCACTACTAGAAGTCCTTGTGCTAATGGAACTACTTCATACCACCCTAAATATTTATTTTGAAAATAAGATACTAAAGTGGGTATTAAACTGTGTTGCATTACTACACAAAACTTTGAAACAAAACAGTATATTTTTTTTTAAAAAAACCAGTCTTCCCCCTTTTAATGTTCTCTCCAGTTTCACTGAAGTATATAGTACAACCTTAGAGAATTGACGTATTTAGTAAAAACGCTTGTTGTATTAATTCCTGAGTTACTGAAATGTCTCACTAACAGTTAAGTATACATTATTTTTCTCCTTCTCTCCCATTCCTCCAGAAAGAGAGTTTCGTGCTCCATCATTGGGTTCTCTGGAAAACTGCATGAAGCTTTCACAGATGACTGTTCAAGGGCTTCAGCAGTTTAAATCTCCACTCCTCCAACTCCCACACATTGAAGAGGACAATCTCAGACGGGTTTCTAATCATAAAAAGGTAAGGTTCTGTAGGTCATCAGGAGCCATGTTCAAACTAACTTGCTCTATCTAAGACTTGGAAAAAGTTAATTCCACAATGCCTTGACTCCGTTACTTAATTTTCCAGAGAGTGCCACTGTTCATACTTTCTGTTTCCACTGTGATAGATGTTAGGAATATCAATAAATTATGTGGTAGTGGGTTTTATTTTTGGAAAATATAATTTTTTCTCTTTTTTTTACCCAGTACAAAATCAAAACCATCCAAGACCTGGTGAGTTTAAAAGCATCGGATCGCCACAATTTACTGCACTTCCTTGAAGATGAAAAATATGAAGATGTTATGGCTGTCCTTGGCAGTTTTCCACATATCACCATGGATATAAAACCCCAGGGTAGGTGGTGTTCTAAATGTCCGCTCTTCATTATTTGGTATGCATTCATGGTGCACTTAATGGTGTCTGTAGAATTTAAATTGTTTAGCCTTAAGGAATTGCAGATTTCCTGCATTCTGTAGTCTTAGATTTAGAGTTTGAGAAAGCTCTAGCTTGCAAGCCTATCTTGGACTGCCAATGGGTCCAATTTGGCCTACAAAGTCGTTTCTCCTTTGCCATGCCCATTTACCAATCAGAAGACATCATCAGGTAACATCAGTTGATGGGCAGAGAGTCCAATCCTGTGCCTCAGCAGCATATTTCCTGTGAGGAACACCCTGGTGAACCAAACACCTCTCCTCACTCCTTGTGCCACATTCAGAAAGTCCCTTGAGTCTTAACTTTCAGTTGGATGGGTGGTTAAAGGTGCCAGTGAGGGCTTTAAGTTGCATTTTCAAACTTCTTTTAAGATATTCTCAAGTAGGATTGCAGTCATAAATTTGACAGCTGAGTGAAGCTTATTTACAAGGAAGCTATTAAATTGGGGGGGAAACCAGTGTAAATTGATGTATCCTTTCACCCCTTCCTCTTCCTTCCCAAGTTTTGGATGACGAGGACAGCAACAACATCACAGTAGGATCGCTTGTTACAGTTTTGGTCACCCTAACAAGACAGACAATGGCAGTAAGTATTCTTATTTGCACACATTATTTTTGGGTTCAAACTTTCAAAAATGTATATTGAGCAAAAAAAACTTACTTCCATCTAACTGCACATCTGGTTCATAAATTGAGCAGCAGTGGTCAATGATATGCCCTGAGTCATCATTGATGGCCAAGGACCATATTTCAGTGGTAGAGCCCCTGCTTTGCCTACAGAAGGTCCCATGTTCAATCCCTGGCCTCTCCAAGTAGGGCTGGGAAAGGCCCTACTTGGAGACCTGAAGACCTTAGGACTGTCTGAAACTCAGCAGTACTGAGCTAGATGGGATCAGTGGTCTCTATATAAGGCAGGTTCCGATGTTCTCATGTATTATGGGTCACTGAAGATAAAACACCAGAGAGAAGAAAATTTCAGATCTCACGTTCACATACTTTTTTGTGCAGTCAGCCTCACATACTCAGCTGCCAATCATTTGGAAAGCAAGTGATTTCATGGTGGTTAACCAGTTTTGTAGACTGGATGTAGGATGATGATGATGATAATAATAATATTTATACCCTGCCGCTCTGGGCAGCTCCCAACAGAATATTAAAAACACAATAAAACATCAAACTTTAAAAACTTCCCTAAACAGGGCTGCCTTCAGACGTCTTCTAAAAGTCAGATACAGTGGTACCTCAGGTTACATACGCTTCAGGTTACACATTCTGCTAACCTAGAAATAGTGCTTCAGGTTAAGAACTTTGCTTCAGGATAAGAACAGAAATTGGGCTCTGGCGGCGTGGCAGCAGCAGGAGGTCCCATTAGCTAAAGTGGTGCTTCAGGTTAAGAACAGTTTCAGGTTAAATATGGACCTCTGGAACAAATTAAGTACTTAACCTGAGGTACCACGTAGTTGTTTGTTTCCTTGACATCTGATGGGAGGGCATTCCACAGGGCAGTTGCCATTACCGAGAAGCCTCTCTGTTAATAACTAGAATCTTCATATGTTTGAGGAGTGAGCTAGTGCCTTGCCCATTCGGAACATTGAGTCGATCATGAATTCATGTCGTTGGTATTGTGAGACTAATAGACTTTGCTTGCCTCCCTATTCAGGAAGTATTCGAAAAAGAGCAGTCGACCTGTTCAGCTGAAGAGCAGCCTGCGGAGGACGGCGTAAGTTCAGAACTAGTGGTTTTGGGAGACTATGTTGCAACTCAATGAGCTCCTTATGTTAGAAATAAATGGAAATACAGCTACATTAAAAGCATGCTCCTCTGCTGTTTGCATAAGTATCCCACAACCCTGTTTCACTTAACCACGGCTGTCAAGAGCAGTGTGATCAATGTTGGAAACGAGCAGATCTGCTGTGCCTGCTAAATCTCGCGTGCAGCCACCATTTCTGATGATAGTTATGCAGTGTCTTGTCTCATCTTGGCTTGCTTTTCTCATTGCCTTGGCTTTTCCCTCCACCAGCTGACATTGGCACTGGGGAGGCTGGCTATCAAACGGAAGGCTCTGAGATCCAGAGGTGTCCTGGCAGATACTGTTGCCCCGCAGGCTTGCTACTTTGCTACAAACTTAAAAGGCTCTGAGGTTATCGGTTGTAACCTTTAAAACACTTGAAAGCAGCTTGACGTGGAAGCGTCCACTCTTGACGTTAAACCCTTGTTTACTTTGCAGCAAGGCGATGCTAACAAAACGAAGAGCAAAGGATGGCAGCAGAAGAACAAAGGGACAAAGAAAGCTTCAAAATCAAAGAAGAAGAAAGTAGTGAAAAAGAAGCCTGCACCAGCACCGCTTCAGCAGACGAAGCAGCAGAAGCAAAAGCAAGCAAATGGAGTAGCAGGGAGTGTATGTATCAGCACAGATGGGAGTGGGGAGGAGCGGCTAAGCTATGGGATCTAACAGAGAGCACTGACTAAAATCCTAGGGAAAAGGGGAGCAGTGTTTAAGGCAGCCCTTTTAGAAGTCAAAATCAAGCCAACAAGCTGCATATTGTAGGCAGTGTAAAATCACCTTACTCAGGTTAGAAAAAACAATGCTGTTATTCAGGATTTGAAGGCAGGCCCTTATATCAATTGACAGAAATTAATGTTGCTGTCCATCCTTATCTAGGACTCATAGAGCGGAGACAGGGGGGTGTATATATATTACATCACACACACACACAAATATGTTTATGAATAAAAACTGCAGTATATCAGACTTTTATTTTAGATAGAATTTGATAACATGGCTTCATTTGTTTCATTAGGCAATATTAGTTGTCAGCCTTTTCGTTAGATTTTTCTAACCGTTCTTGGAAGAGGTGGACATGGCTACAGCAGAGGCCAGGAACCTTTCACCTGCGGGCCACTTTGGGCCTGTGAAGCTGTTTTCCCCAAACCATGCCTGCCTGGGTGATAGAGCTAAAGCCTACTGCATTGACTGCATGTGGCACTTTGAAGTCCCAAATCACTTGGCATAATTGTGACATCGAGTGATTGACAGGTGGCAGTCCTGCCCGTCTATCAAATTTGTCCTGCAGTGCTGAAAAGCCATCCACGAAATGGAAGGATTCAGTGCAGTATTTGAACAAATCTTCTGTTCCATCTTATGCCATCAGTGTCAGAGCTCTTGAGTACTGTTATTAAAGTAATCACAGGATTGTCCTTTTTCTGTAGGAAGTTGTAAAGGAAGACGATGATGAAGTTTCTGATAAAGGGAGTGAATCTGATGAAGATGACACTAATAGAGACTCTTTAAGTGACAAAGATGATGGAAGCGACAGAGACTCCGACAGAGAACAAGACGAGAAACAAAGCAAGGATGATGAAGCTGTAAGGCTCACTTCTCATTGTGTGATGTCATTGCAATGTAACATCAATAATAAGATGGTGGTCGGCTGATTATAACCATGTGTACTGGGAAAACTTTTTTGTCGTTAAGAGGGCCCTCCGTCAGAGTTCTTGCATCCGTGAAAAGGGGGAAATGCTGTTTCTCAGCTAAGAGCATCGTTGAAAGGAATAAATCAAAGATTGCTAGTCATGATGAGCACTCCAGTATCAGAAGCAGTCTGCTTCTGAATACCAGTTGCTAGGAATCACAAGTGGAAAGACTGCTGCTGTGCTTGGGTCCTGCTTGTGGGCTCCCAATAGATACCTGGCTGGCCGCTGTTGAGTATAAAATGGTGGATTAGATGGGCCTTTGGTCTTCATCAGGACTGTTCTTAGGCTGGAAACACACACACACACACACACACACACACACTTGTATGCACGTCTCGATAATGGATGAGCTTCCTGTATAATTCCCCATATAAAATCTCCACTCTGCATTAGAAGCTATGCTAGTACTGTATAGTAATTATTGCATTGCATAAGTTTATGCACACTTGGTTCTAGAACTAGAATTCTGGAAGACTGTGTCTCAGCAACGTATAAGCTACTGCTTATAATATTTTAAGTGTAGGGAGGACTGATGGGTGAGGAAAATAATTGGGATATTGTTGACATGGGAGAAAATCCATGCCTTGGTTGCAGAATATAAAGCTCTGAAGCTGGTTATTTCTGTAATAAGGAAATACGTTGGGGGATTTATTGAAAGATGGCAATAATAACTGGTAAGAACTGATTTTTAAAAACTTTGTCCTATCGTCATTGTCAGTAACATTGAGATGTTTGTATTCCCGTTTTCATTCACCTACACTTCCTACCACGTTGTGAAATTACTTTCTAAAATATGCTGAATACCTCTTCTCTCTCCATTAGGAGTGGCAGGAATTACAGCAGAGTATACAGCGCAAGGAACGGGCTCTCTTGGAAACCAAATCAAAAATAACCCATCCTGTGTACAGTCTCTACTTTCCTGAGGTCAGCAGATGGAGAGCTAAATAATGTTGCGTTGAAATCATTCATAGAATCATAGAGTTGGAAGAGACCACAAGGGCCATCGAGTCCAACCCCCTGCCAAGCAGGAAACACCATCAGAGCATTCTCCTTTTGACAAGTTATAAAGCCAATTTAAGTATAAAACTTGATTCTGAAATTAATATTGTAAAGCTTTTTTTAAAAATTAAAATCTTTTCATGACAGTTGTTCACAAAGTAAGGGAGACCTGAAGACTTCAAACTCTGCGGTATCTGGCTATCTTTATGCACAGCCATACTCTTACACTTCCCCCATTTGTTCAGGAGCAGTTCCCAATGTGTTGTTCTTGTAAAGTGGTATAGGAAACTGCAGTCTCTTGAGTTTTGCTGCGGATCTTGGCAATAACTTCTTTAGATATTCCATGTTGTACTCTCTGCAGAATGTTGAGCTGGGATTTGCTGAGGTTGTTTCTTACTTCTCATTATTCTACTATATAAGCTATTTCATGATAAGTGGAGCTAAGAACTGCACAGGTTGCCGTGGAACCTTGCCCTCATATTCAGTTCCACAAACATACTGATTTCCTGGCATGCTTGTGTTTACCACCCATCTGCTTGAAAAGAGCATTGCCCACTCCACAGGTAGTGTGCCAGCTTAATCCAGACATGCACTCTATTCTAACAGTGATCTGCTTAAAAAGGAAACCTTTAGAACAGAAATCTAAATCTTTCTTGTCAAGCAGTGCCAAATATTGGGCAACATGCTTCGTTTTGTCTGACACTTAAGACTGCTCTGTTTCTTCAAAATTGTGCCAATCTCATTAATATTGGCTTGCCATATGAACAGTTTATTCTTTGTTCATCTGCCATGCCTAGAGTGCAGAACTAGCCATTGTGATTAATATTTTAATAACACAACAGCCTTTATTTTTAAAAAACAATTGCTCTCTTTTTAATCCCTATTTAGAGAGTGTTTTGTACCATTGGGAGTGCAAATTAAGACACGTCAGTTAGATCTGTTTTGTGGAAATTGGAAATACTGGAATTCTGTTTACACAAAATTAAGTACCAGAGAACTGAAACAAGCAGACCCTTCCACGAAAGGTAGAAATATTGACCCCTAACAGAGTGCTCATGGTCAGGATGCCAGCTGCATCCTCTTTGAGGTCACTATAATGTGTGGTGGGCTCAAGTAGGCCAGCTTAACTCCCTCCCCTCTCATTTTCAGTTTTTCAATCTACTAAAACTCCTGGAAGTCACAGAGCACTCCATCCCTATTTGGATATTTTGGGGAAGGGGGGGGGGCTTTGTACGTGTAAAAATGGACACTTCACGATTCACCTGAGCATGTGATGCCTGTCTGTTCCTGTTGTGACCCTATTTCGGCTCAATCATGTTGGCACTCAAACACCTGAGTTCACTATTAAAAGGAGCAAATAGATACCGAAGACGGACAGGACAGGCAGTACTGGCGTGGTCATGGAGACGACCCTGTTATGGACTCTCTAGATCTCTCTTCTTAACTAGCGTTTAATCTAGGCAATTTAGGTCTAGTTATCTCAAGCAGTTGGTAAGGCGATAAATTGGTGTGCCAAGTATGTTATTTATTATTAGTTTACTATTTTATTTTGTCTACTTACGCAACACTTACTAGATCTAAAATATCGAAATGGTTTACAATAAGGAGTCAGAGACTAAAGCAGTGAAGAGTCAAGGGATCTATATCCCTTTGTAATGCAGGTGGCAGCTCTCATATGATTGGGCAGAAGATTCTGACGCAGAAGACAAGCTTGTAAAGGAGAAAGCTAGGCATAGAACCCTCCTTCCCAACATCTAACTTTCTGTATTCATAAATGGGCAATCCATATTGACAGCTTCTACCCTCAGTCTAAATCAGGCTTCCTCAACCTCAACCCTCCAGATGTTTTGAGACTACAGTTCCCATCATCCCTGACCACTGGTCCTGCTAGCTAGGGAGTTGTAGGCCAAAAACGTCTGGAGGGCCGAGGTTGAGGAAGCCTGATCTAAATGAAGTAGTATAGTTGAGACCCAAACTTAGCACTTCATCTGTGCTTTCCAAAAACCTCACTGCCTAAAATGGCAATATTTTGACTCCCTGGTCTATATTAAGGGCAGTGAGGTGCAACGAGGAAGAAGCTAAGAAAGCTTTCTTGGGATGAGCCAATTCAACCAAAGCGCTTGCAGCTCCAGCCGTATGTACAAAGATGCGCAAGTTTTCAAATTGAAAATTCAGTTTCACTGATCTAGGGTAAGGCAGGCTTTCTTTCCCCCCCCTAACGTCCTCCCTATTTTTCTCCTGAACAGGAAAAGCAAGAATGGTGGTGGCTATATATAGCAGATAGGAAGGAACAAACACTAATATCTATGCCATATCATGTGTGTACACTAAAAGATCGAGAAGAGGTAAAGTATCATGTTACTTTCCAATATTTGTTTGAACCACAGGTGTAGCAGTAAGATACTGATTTCCATTGACACTCTTATTCTTGAAAAAACACCCCCAAACCCAGCCAGTATAAGTCTCTCCACTCTTCCAAAGGAAAGGAGCTACACCTCTCAAAAGTAGACACAAATCATTAATAAAAGAGAACTAATAATGGCTGCTGTTTAACTTGTTGAGGGGTCATGGGGCACCCATTATTGTTGTTGTTGGTTATTGGTTTCTATTGATTTATTAGTTTATTTCTTGCTTGTACAGTATAGGATATTTTCTTTTTTAATGTTTGATGCTTTTTTGTGTTTTATATATGTTGTAAGCCACCCCGAGTGGCTGGGGAAACCCAGCAAGATGGGCAGGATATGAATTTTAAAAATATTGTTATAATATTATTATTACTCTGGGCTTTTCTGTTCATTTTATCAAAACTTTTTCACAGCTCTGCTTTTAAATGTCTGCTTATAACTTGATGTTGTGGATTGATTTTGTCTCTAGGTAGAACTAAAGTTTCCTGCACCTGGCAAACCTGGAAACTACCAATATACGGTTTATTTAAGATCAGATTCCTACATGGGCTTGGACCAGATTAAACCATTGAAGGTATGCTCTCTTAACACTTGCGGGTTTGGGAGGGGAGTTTTTGCAAATTCACTGCAGAGATTGAAGGTGACTGTTGCTATATAGAATTTAATGTACACAGTCTTGTTCTATTCCACAATTTTGATTTCTTCCTCAATGCTGTGTTTTTCATTTAACCAAAGGCTCGTTTATCTTTGGAACAAAGTTCTGCTTAAGCAGAAGCAGCGAGATCCAAAGATTGCGACTTCATTTACAACTGCAAGTTTAAAAAATCTCTAACTTGGCTTACCACCCAAATACATGCATATCAATGCAATCACACACAGATCAGTGATAGAGCCATTTACAATGCAAAATTAAGATAAAACTGCCTTTGAGGTACCAAAAACAGATCTAGAAGTTTTGGTGTGTGCATTTCCCTGTGTAAATGCATTCCATACCCTTGGGACCAGCGATTCTGCATCTGCTCGCCAGTGATAGCACTTCCGTTAGAAGAAGGAGGTGGAAGTAGTGCCTTCCCAGGAAGTATGTAGTGTAGTTTCTTGCCTGGAAGAAGAGCTTTTCCCAGAGATTTTGTTCCACAAATGAGCTCTGCTTGATCAAAAGGCTTCCCCTCTTATCTCATTCTTGTGGCAGTGCACATCTGTGTGCATATCTACAAGAGCAGTTATTTCTGTTCCTCCTCGGCTGGGACCCAAAGGATCACAATCTGCATGCATTAAGATACTGGTAGGAAACATTTATCTCTCTATCTCTCTCTCTCTCGAGAGAGAGAGATTCAGATATATCAGATGGAGTGGGGTCAGGGGTCCCTCACAAGGGGCTATTTAAGAGTGCTGGGGAACATAGTGGGGAAGACAGGGCCAGTAATTCCCTTTTGCAAGTGGCCCTTCCATTTATCCAGCGTTAGATACAATCCAGGATAGCAGGTCTACTTGCAGAGCCACTTCAGTGCGACATCCGGGGATGTAAAAATGAACTAGTTGGGAGTCTACTTTCCTTTAAAAAAAAAAAATTGTAGTATGTAAATGAGCCATTTATATGAGCTAAAGCTGATTGACTCCTGCTGACGGAGCCCCTTAATAATAATTTTATTATTTATACCCTGCCGATCTGGTTGGGTTTCCCCAGCCACTCTGGGTGGCTTACAGTATATCTAAAAACATAAAACACCAAGCCTTAAAAACCTCCTGATACAGGGCTGCCTTCCAGACATCTTCTTAAAGTTGTGTGATTCTTTATCTCCTTGACATCTTTGTTGGGAGGGCGTTTTACAGGGAGGGCACCCCTGCCGAGAAGGCCCTCTGCCTGGTTCCCTGTAACTTTGCTTCTTGCGGTGAGGGAATCAGTAGAAGACCCTTGGAGGAGGACCTCAGTGTCCGGGCAGAACGATGGGGGTGGAGACGCTCCTTCAGGTATACTGGGCCGAGATCGTTTAGGGCTTTAAAGGTCAGCACCAACACTTTGAAATGTGCTCGGAAATGTACTGGGAGCCAATATGGTCTTTCAGGACCGGTGTTATATGGTCTCAGCGGCCACTCCCAGTCACCAGTCTAGCTGCCGCATTCTGGATTAGTTGTAGTTTCTGGGTGACCTTCAAAGGTAGCCCCACATAGAGCACATTGCAGTAGTCCAAGCGGGAGATAACCAGATCATGCACCACTCTGGCAAGACAGTCCGCGGGCAGACAGGGTCTCAGCCGGTGTACCAGATGGAGCTGGTAGACAGCTGCCCTGGAGACAGAATTATTGTGGTCATTGGGCTGTCACTGAGCTTCGTCTTTTGGCTTCTCTGCTTCTGCACTTTCCCTTGAAGTTTATTGTTTATCATTAGGCTTGCTGTGTGTGTACAAAGTACTTTATTGAAGTATTATTATTATTATTATTATTATTATTATTATTATTATTATTATTATTATTGGCCTTGTAACATAATTCATAATTATGTAAGCCCCAACAACTTACATAAAATAATTCATCTCTGTGTTCTAACTCGCTTCCATCCTTTTCTGGACAATCTCTCAAACTTTATTTGCAGCTGGAAGTTCATGAAGCTAAACCAGTGCCAGAAAACCATCCACAATGGGATACAGCAATAGAGGGAGATGAGGACCAGGAAGACAGTGAAGGTTTTGAAGACAGTTTTGAGGAAGAGGAGGAAGAGGAAGAGGAGGATGACTAAAACAGTACCATGAACTAACTTGTGTTACACGGGATATCTCTACAAACTTTTGACCTGGGAAGGGATAAAACAAAAACAGTGCAGAAGTACTGAAGATGGATTTTTTTTTTTTAAAGTTTCTCTTTACCAATTATGAGTGCTTTATGTAACTTCCCAGTGGAGGTCTTTTGATCAGTTGGTATAACCTGGAAGATGCATAGGGCTCTTTTACAGCCTTTAAGTACAGGACGGTGCATTTATTTCAACTGAAAATAAAAGCTTTTTTATTCTAAATGTCCAGATGTGTGGGCTATGTTGTCTGATCAACTTTTGGTCCGATATATTAAGAGGTACTATTATTAAATAGAAGCAATCTTTAAATCAACTTTTCACATTAGAAAGTTTATTTTATACGTTGAAGTCTCCTGTTGAAATTAACACCCCCTTGAGTTTCTGTTTTGGTAAAATCCAAAAGCAGTTTTGCAGTGATACATGAACATTACTGAAGCTGAGATTTATAGCTTTAAACTTTCTGTTTTGTTTTGGACTTCAGAATTGGCATCCTACCATTAGTTGGGGACATTCCATATTGTCATGAGGGCTGATTTTTTTTTAAAAAGACGTAATCTACCTTAAGCAGAGGGGAACTTTTGCCCCATACTCTCATGCAGGTTATAAGTGTTTCTGAATCTTTCAATGGCTTAAAGCATATTTAAGCAACTAATATCAGCAAATCATACAGAATTTATTTATTTTGATAAAACTGTATGTATCAAATGACTGTGGGACCATATGTTACTCAATGTGGTGGCTTAATACATAACACCTTTTACAAAAGGTAACAATTATCAAAGCTGATATTCTTGGCTTTTAATCTACCTTAACCCTGTCAGAAGCCTTTTAGGACAGACACATAAGGCACGCTAAGATGGTATGTTTTTGTATTTATTGAGAACAATTCAAAATAAACTGCACTAAATTTGAGAAAACGGCATTACAACAGTGCATTTTTCCTCTCTACTGAGGGCCGAACAGGGATGCTAGCATGGAGAACCAGGCTTCATTCTCAACATAAATAATTGCTTTCGGTTTTTAAGTGTATTTCTGGAGCGTTCTATGAAGGATAAGCAAAAACTTACTACGAATTTCACTTTCTGCCCACATGTAAAGGTAATAACTATTGATGTGGTTAGAAGCTATAGAAATACATCTGAATGTCAATCATGTAGTAAGATTTTTATAACTATATGTTGAGGAACTGCAAGACTGAAATACTGTAAAACATTTGTGACAAATGAGTTTGTCATAACAGGAACATTTCCATATAATGGAAGCTGCCCAAAAGCCAAATGAGCTGCTCACTAATTTGTGACCTTGTTTATGAAATAGAGGATTGTCACTTTAAATGCAAACTTACATTGATAATATTTCTTTGTAATTGCAATAGTTGCAAATAAAATTTGAAAAATGTCCTAAATGCGAAAATGGTTTCATTAAAAAAAAAGCAAAAACCCTGTGCTAAGATGTTTTCCAATTTAAATTGTAGTGAATGGATGCAGTCCATAAGTATGTGTGTGCACCAGATAGAAACGTGTGTTCAAGATTTGGGCTCAGTTTTCTGTTCCAGCTGCACACCACACCTAAAGTGTAAGACCATTAAGTGTCAGAGCACAACAAAAAATGTATTATACAAAATGGCTTGGGGCAGAAAATTAACCATCCTTGGCTTCAGAATTAAACAAGCCTTGACTTAAACTACAGGGTAGAACAGTATTCCCCAATGTGGTGCCTTTCATATGTTTTGGAATATCTCTTTCATTTCCCTGCTTTTCTTTCTGTTTGTGCTTCCAGAACATTGGGAAATTAGTTTTCCCAGGGGCCCCTCGTGTCAGGCAGTGCCCAGGCCTTATTCTTACTGACAATGCGTTGTTATGGGATAGGATGCAGTAACCTAGCAGGCTTGTTCAACTCTTGTGTCTTAAGTATTTTTGCTTGACCTGCTTCTTCAAGGACAGAGTGTAGCCTTTACAGTGAGCTATGGCCAATCCTAGCTCTGTCATAAGTACACCTGCATGCTACCAGTGTGCTTAAAACACCTGTTTGTCATATTTACACTTAACCTTCCATAGGTGTGGACTCTTCAAGAGTGCCCTTAAAGGGTAGCCAACATGGTTCTTTCTAATATTGTGGGACTACAAGCCATGAGAATTGGCAATGCTGGCTGGCATCTGGACGGCATCATGTTGGTGTTTCCTGCTGTTGGTGAAGCTTTACAACTTAAAGAAAACACATTTTAACCCATCCCAGAGCACATAGCTGCTATCCTACCCTGGTTTCTCATCTGCATTTCTCCTCTTTGCTGTTTCCTCTGCATCTGCAACTCTTATACATTTCACAACAGCATGCATTTGGGTACAGCTCAATGCCTACTCACTTTATTCATGCCCATCTTGGATTCAAAGTATTTTTTGAGTAACATGTTACTGTTCCAATTTCTGTCTGATAGCAGGTAAGGAAACTTCAAAACAAAAAATGGTATTCTCTAAAAACCTCATTAGCCACAACATCAATCAAATACTTGGGGGGAAAAACAGCGCAGCTCAAACATCTCTGCTGAAAGCTTTTATTGCAGCGCCTCATTCCAGTAGGGGGAGACAAGCACATAATTTTATAATAAGGAAATTTTTATAATAAGGAATAAGGAATTTTATAATAAGGAAAACAAAAAGGTTGCTTGCTCAGAATAATGGTGAGATTTTTAAAAAGGCTCTCTGCTCTTAAAAGAACGAAATAACCAGTCTTTGACTAATGTCAACACTGAGTATAATAAACTGAAAGTAATTTTATCTGGATTTTGATCATTCTGTGTAGCCATAATCCTACTTAATAGCTGTTTCTGTCCCATCAGTCTCCACGGTACTTTATACAAGGGCAGGTCCATGCTCCAAGGAGGTTAAAATCTAAAATTCAGCATAGGAAATGGGAAGGCGAGGGAAATGGATGAAGGAATAAATGGTAAGAGTGTTTCAATTACACCACATAGACTTAGGAACAGAAGGTGTTTGAACAAGAGAGCTGTGCCAAAGACTTCATGGGGAAAGGGGGATTTAAAACTTGGATTTTTCATAATCACTTGTGTTGGCTAAACTCGTGCAGTGAAGTTTCATGCAAGATCCTGGAAACATGCAATAGTTGTCACTATAAATCTAGAAAAAAGCATTAGGGAAGGTTTAAGGGAGAAATCATGGGTCGGCTCTTGCCTTGCCTTCCGGCTTGTTTGAACTTTTTTGAAATTTTGTATTTCATTGTCTGACAACAACATGTAGGTGGTTCTAATGTAACTAGAATGTCCCTTATCAAAAGACTTGGACCATTGAATATGACCCAACAATAAGCTCAACCAATATGTTTTTAACAAGCCTCTGGATTTTTTATCCTGTGTATGTCTGATTTTCTCCTACTTTCAGGTTTCTGTTGCTTGAAGTTGGCAAAAACCAAACAGCTCTGTCCCCACCACATGATTTCTCTGCAAGTCTCCATGTGCTGTGTTTGACATCTCCTTGTATTTCCCTCTGCAGTTTGTTGTAAAACAACTGATGTTATATGACTGAGGTGCAGAAGGTTTAAAGGCTTCCAATGATAGCCTGACATCGAAGCAGATGTAAGATGACATCATGACAACCGAAGAGGCAGAATGCAGTAAAATTGCAATCTTGTGCTGCTCTTTTCTCATGTAGCATTTCAGACGTGAAATGCTGTGGCTTTAGTTGTAAGACTGGTTTTGAATAGCATGCTGGAGTTGCACCAGGAAGGAGATGTTGGAATTGTTTATTTAAAATACCTATATTCTGCCTTTTCCATAATAATCTGGCAGCTAATCTAGCAATTATAAGCATGCAATATAAAATAAAACCCACTATGAAAAAAATACATTGCAATTTAAAGAGGGGTGGGGAGAGAGAAAGGCAAAAATCTTTTTGCTTCCCAAAAGTTTGCCTCAACAAACAAGTGTCTTGTTTTTTTATGGTGCCACAGGACTGTTTTTGCTGCAAAAGACTAGGGTGGTTGCTCCTCTAAAGATTGTTACTAAAATTATTGCCTAAAAGAGAGGAGTATGAGAATCTGTATGCAGCATCATGGAGCCTTGCTGGATAATTTAGTCCAGCAATCGTGTTTCCTACGTTAGCCAACCAGATGCTACTTGGGGAGCCCACTAACAGGATGCGAGTATCATGGTTCTTTCTCACTGTTGTTGCCCAGTAATTAGTATCCAGAGGCTTGCTGCTTCTAATCTAGGGGTTAGAACATAGTCTAAGGGTCATAACATACTATTAACAGACTCACTAGTAGCCACTGAAAGCCCTTTCCTCTGTGAGTTTGTTTAACTCCTGTTTTAAGCCAGTGGTTATCACATTTGGTGGCAGGAAATTCCATAGATCAATGATCCACTGTATGGAGTTTAGGGCTGAGTAATGTCTGGCTTTTAGCATCATGACATAACACCAGCTAAACATTGCAAAATTCCAATATATCACAATGTCTGAAATAAGGATGGAACTATTTAAAGGGAAACTACTACTACTTGGCAACTGCTACTACTTAGGGAGTCTAAATCTGACACTTTTTAACTTAACTTTAACATACAGTGTTACCTTGGGTTACAAACACCTTGGGTTACAAACACTTCAGGTTACAAACTCCGCTAACCCGGAAGTAGTACCTCGGGTTAAGAACTTTACCTCAGGATGAGAACAGAAATCGTGCGGCGGCAGCAGGAGGCCCCATTAGCTAAAGTGGTACCTCAGGTTAAGAACAGTTTCAGGTTAAGAACGGACCTCCAGAACGAATTAAGTTTGTAACCAGAGGTACCACTGTATTGTTACCACTGTTATTTTAAAGTACAGAATAATGGGGGCAGCAGGAATCATGAGAGAAGCGATGACTGGCTTCACGGTTTTCCCCACATCGTGATTTTTTACATGCGCGCACACAAATTGTGATTCATGGTATATTACAATGTTGGATATTATGAAACCGCTATCATGATGTGGACTTCAAACCGATTTTGGACGATGTATCAAAACATCACCCAGCTCTAATGGAGTTGTTATCTTGCTTGCTTGAGCTGCAAACCTCTCTATCCATGTCTACAAACAACTTATTGGTGTCCAGGGGATAAACCTTTCTGGAGCAAAACAAGACTTGAATTGAACTCAAATGCCTAGGGAAACAGTTTTCCTATGCAACTTTAGCTCTGTTCTGGGTTGTCCCATAAAACTCTCCCAGAAACTAGCACCTTTTCAAAATAAGAAGTAGCACACCAAGCTTCACATTGTTTCATCAAGGTAGCACAGTGGCCTTGTAGAATATTCTGGGAAGAGCAGCAGAGATAAGAGCAGAGCTTTTCTAGAGAAAGCAATGAAATAGTAGAGAAAGCAATGAAATAGTAGTGCTAGAGAAAGCAATGAAATAGTAGTTAGGCTGTACCAGAAAGATGACAGGAGGATAAGAAGTGATGTCACACAGTGCTGAGGGACAGAGTCAAACCTTTTGTCTTACTCTCTCTTAAACACAGAGATGGTCTCACTTTTATGTCTGTAGTGCCTTTCCAGTTTTGTGGTAATTTTTTTCTGGGAATCTTCTCATCAGATAAGAATGGAACTGCTACAGTTCAGTATTTCCAATTCCCAGACTGAACAGGCAATCTAGAAAGATACAACTGTGTGTTGTACTGAAAGTTTCTGAAAGGTCTAGGTGGATAACTGAGCCTGAGTGACATTGGTAGGCACTGACAACTGCAAAACCCTAACCCTCACCCATGTTGTGCTGCTTAAAAAAAATAAAAATTCATCACCTCCAGCATAACCTGCTTTTAATGTGAACTAATCTGCTGCCATACTAACCTGGTTTCTGCAATTCAGTTAAATGCTTAAGCAACTGGATTTAATTTAATTACTCCTCCTTGGTGGTTGAGCTATTTGCAACAATGAGGTTTAATATGAAGTATAATTTTATGTAATTAGCATCAGTGGGCTCAAAGCTGGTATTAGGAATCTTCTCTTGTCAAATTGCATGCACTGGCTTTGGCTATAATTTATTCTTTCAAAAGTGTGTGGTAAATGCTTTCTTCTTCTTCCTCTTTTGCAGAAGGTAAAGGGTGCCAGTAACCAAATCTCAAAGTCTGAGTCATCCTCTTGCATTATTTCCCTATTTTGAATAGAATCCCTATTTGCCTTTTTAAAGTGTACATGAAACCAAGCGTGTTCCATACAACATTTCGTAATTCAGGAAAAAAATTTGTTTGCTATGACTTTGAAAATAACAGTGCTGTCTGTTCTTTGTAAAATCTGAAGATACTCCTTTGCATTTATGTTGATTTATTCCCAGTAAAGTTGAGGAATAGTTTTTCAATAGATCACTGTATCTTTTTGATAAACCATTCCAACTTCTTGGCTAGTTGCTGTAGTGGGAGAAGGAGAGGAAGCTCCTTCCCATTTTAGCTGACTATCTGCTGCCTTAACACTTCCAGAAGGAGTCATTGGCCTGAACTTTTATGATTATCCTTGAATTTTACAAGTGATGGGGGAGACTGGCATAAAAAGAGCAATTAATGAATTTAGTAGGAGATAAAGCAGCTGCCCACATTTACAGTATTTGCCTGCCTGAATTCCACCAGGGAGGCTCTACCTTTGCTTCCCCACATGCAAACCACCTCACTTAGGTACGGGGCACTCTCACGGTGAGTTCTGATAGACCAATGGTTTTCAGACCATATTCCATGTTGAGTTTTATAACACATGAACGCAATACAGTACAGAAGGAAAGAAACCATGTTCTCTGTGTTTATTACAACGGGGTTTATGGAAGGAGACATCCTGGCCCCTACAATTGCAACCAAATGATTACAAAAATTGTGGGAAGAAAATGACCGTGTTTTGCCATATTTCAGTGAGGCAGCACACTTGTATCACCATTGCTTTCCCGGTTTCGCTTTCTGAGAGGAAGAGTGGAGGGATGAGGTGCAGGGAGCTTGGCCTGGTGCTCCGTGGCAGGAGCACTGGATTGGTTCCATCACCTCATGTTGGGAAGCTTGGGAAGCCATGGTGCCTCATCCTCACCATCTCACCAACTGCTGGGGCCTTATCTGTAGATGAAATGAAGTCAAACCATACGGCAGTGAAATTGTTACATATGCTTTTTCTTCTGGCAACCCTTAACTTCTGAGAAATCATTTCTAGTAGAGCAGTTTGCCACACTTAGCCGTACTAATAATCTAGATTATTTAAAAGTTTTCCCAAATTTAGCAGTTGTGGCACAGATGCTAATGAATTATTTATTTTAACACCTCTATCCTTGTCAATAGAAAGATTTAAAAGTGCAAGATAAGGAGAAGGTGAAACTGGTTGCTTAGTTCTTAGGACAGTTTCAGGAAATACTTCCCTCTCCTCCAAATGCTGAATGTTTGGGCAGTCCCACCACATATGTTTATTTGTACTTAGTAATTGACATCCACTCCAACAATGGGGGATAACTCAAGTGCATAAATGAAATTTGTTTTAGGGTTAGGTACCAACCAAGGACTATTTTGAAATATATTTCTCTAGTATGTGCTGACAGGGATTTGTATGCAGTCTTAGCCCAGAGCCAATTCCAGCTGTCATAACACCTGGAGTTTATTAGGTACCCTTGGATAAGAAGATTTAATAACGGACAAGCTTCTCTGAAAAACAACTTGGCCAGTGTGCCTTATGTTCCTCTGCAATATACAACTGCAAGGGACTGTGGTTTTCCAGAGGACTTGCTGATTTCAGATAGTAAGGTTCAGCTGACTTGGTCAGTACCCTACTTCAATTGAGTGTAAACCCTAGTAAATTCATTAGAATTCTCTGCAACCCAAAGGGCTATTTGCAGGATCAACGCAGAAATAAGGCCCTGAAGGCAAAATGAGAGCTGGTGTTGTGTAGTGGTTACAGTGTTGGACTAGGACCTCGGAGACCAGGGTTCAAATCTCCATTTAGCCATGTAGCTCACTAGGTGACCTTGGGCCAATCACTGCCTCTCAGCCTAAGCTGCTTCACAGGGTCATTGTGGGGATTAAATGAGGAGGGGGAGCACCAGCATCTCTCATGATCACCACTGGGTGTTGGTGCATTTAATTTAGCACTTTTATTTTTATTTGCTTCTATTTTCTACAGTCAACCTGTGCTCCTGAAATATATGCTTTCATAATTTAATTAATCACCATGATTTGTATTCATGTGGAATGACTGATTTATTAGCTTTCAAGGCTTCTGTAATTACTCTGTGTAAATCAAGTTTGGTGAGATTGTGTAGTAATAGCTGCAAATGTACATTACTTGCAACACAGCAGGGATTGGTCATACAAGAGAGGTTGTTCAGATGAACGCATTAATGGCTTGAATTCTGTAAAAACACGTGGATGGCACAATATTATTGGGGGGGGGGGATCTCAAGATGGACATTTGTGTTAGAATTCCTGCTCTACTTTCTGTCCACAGAAGACTTTTGCTCTACTGGTGGAAGTGGAAAGAAGGCAATTATTGCTGCTTCCCCTATCCCCTGCTGGATGTCCCAAACCTCTGGAGTAGATTTTCAGAAGTCACAAAGGGCTGGCACGACCCAGTAGGGTTCTTCTTATGTTCTTAAAAGGAATTAGAAAAGGCCTTTCCACAGGATCCAAGTCTATTGATACAACTCTAAACACATTTACTCAGAAACAGTGAGTCTTCCTTCTGTGCTAAGCTGCAAGTTTCTGTATTGCTGTTGTATGTTGGTTTGCTGATATCTTCCACTTTAAAAAAAATGCATTGGTGCTTGAAATTTAAGCTATGTGTTGGGCTGCAGACAGACAATAGTTTTGTCTTAGAGATGACAGAGAATTGAAAATGATATGCGAGATATATCATTTTCCATGGTGTGTGTGTACTCCTTCCTTTTATTCTACTATTGTCTGGAGTCAACAGTTTTTGCAGGCTTTTAAAACACTACAAAACCCTGTTTTACCAGAAATGATTGTGGAACAAAAGAAATGAATGAGCACACCCTGGGCAATGACGGTGCTGTCATGCCACTTTCAACTCTTTCTCAAAAATAATAATTGTTTCCGCCCTTAAGTATTACCCTTGAAATGCACCTTTCTTATTTGACAGAAGTTTATTCCTGAATCTTCTGCCTTTAAACCATCACAACCTAAAAATGAAATGAAACCTTACCTCTGTGGTAATCAGCTACAGCCTACTGTGTAATAAAACAGTTGTGATAATAGAAAATAATTGGAAAGAGACAAATGTCTTAAACTAGGCCTAATTCATTTTTCCCAGGAGTGTATAAGCAACCCCTCTAGATACTGTGCCAACCCTAGCAGCGAGACAGAATTGCCTTTAAATACAAGAATAAAACATTCTGTGGAACAGGTATTTAATGGCTAATAAAATGCCAGGATGTGTGCCAGACCATGTGTGGTGAATTGCTCCAAGAAGTAGCAGAGGAAGTGTACTCCCCTCTCCTCTGTTTATAAGTGTTTTGTGCACAGAGCGGGGCCTTTCAATATGTTGGTCTTATTTCTGGACCTTCCTTTATGAAGTATGATTCTATGCATGAATAGTGCTATTAGATGTACAAATACAAAGCACATGCCAACATGTGTAAGTTCAGTCTTGTATTTAGTGTACTTCATCTGATATAGGTATGTTGCTGTCTACTGTCAGTAAGTTCCAATAATTTGGTCAATGTTGATATCTACTGGTAAGTCTTAAGAAACCCAGAGGGAAATTTTAGGGGAAAACTGATGTTTACCAGCGAATGTGAGCAATTTTGGATGATGTGGGCATCCTGATGGAGGTATTATACTCATGGCTGCCCCATATTCCTTCTTTACAGAAGCTTGTAAAAGCAACAGTCACTTTGGGAAGTAGCATAAGACTTTTAAAATTTGATAGACCATTGTTGGCAAGGGTGAAGCTTTTAACTGGAATGCACCTTATTTTTCTTGGGCATTGATACTGCCTGTTTATGTCTAGCAAGACCGTCAGAAGACTTAGGTTCTAAGAGAGGAAGTGAGCTAGAAATCCAATTAATCAAAGCAAAATTCAGGACATTCCATTCAATGTAGTTCTTCACTGAAATGATGCTCTATCTTGAGTGGATGGAAGCATGGCCTGAGATATGAAGTCCCGTAGAGTTATCCATACAACATGTGTGGACGGTTTATGCTGTTGCTTTGCTCTGCCACAAGCATATATATAACTTGGTGATGGATCATGAGGGAGAACTTTAAAGACTGAGAGCACAGCGTACAATTTTATAATGTACATTGGCCTATGATTGCAAATCTGTAGCTAAAACAGGTTCTGGACTTTTAGTTTCACACCTCCTTATGTCAAAATATAGTTCTGGTTCCCTGCATTCCATAGCTCAGAACTACCACTCCATTTTAAAGAGCTGAACTTCATTGCATGTCTGGCTCACTTCCAGGCCACCAAATCGCAATTGCAGCCTTAAGGCAAACTGTGAGCTATTCAGATCAATGGGAGTTTTGACACAGACCTGATGATATGTACTTCTTTAAAGATGGTTGACTTATGTAGGGCTTCATACTACACACTTTTGCTTTGGTCCCAGATCTCAGTCCTTCCTTAGACTGATTTCAGTTATACGTTGAATTTTGACTGAACATGACAGCTTCATTTTTCTACTAAAAGCTTATGATAATTTGACTTAATTAGTTTAAATTTTTAAATTATTTAAATTATAGGGTACCGTTTGATGTAAAACGACATTCTGTGGGAGCATATTAATTTTACTTGTGTATCTGCTCTGAGGATTAGTTGATGGTGGTGAGGGAATGTCATCTGGGTGGAACTTGACATGTTTGTCTGCATATTGCATACCAGGCCCACTTCAGCAAGAGGCTTTATTGAGCAGATGACAACTGTTTAACACATTCAGCTTGGTCCATAAACCCAATGGAGCAGTTCACATGCATATGTAATTTTCAATTTGCCCTAGTTTTTCTGAAAATACTATATTGCAAGTTTTAAAAAGTAAATCAAGTACATTGGATCCTGCTTGTTTAAGGCTCATGAAGACCCCATAATGCTTTAATTTAAAGTATTTGTGGGATTCTTTGTTAGATCAGGTCAACGGGCTCCCCAGGTGGAATTGAACTGAGGGATTCTAGAGAAAACAACTGAAAAGCAGAAGCTCTCACAGGTAGTTCCAGGCTACTGATATTTTTGGGGTAGGATTCAGTCAGATACCAGCAAATTCAGGTTTCACAATTAAAGTTGATCTGGCACTTCTGCACATCAAGCTTGCTTGCCCCTACAAAAAACACTGATTGTAATTTTATTTACATCTTAATTCTTTTGCAATAAAGAAAAATGATGGGAAAATCTGAATCAAACTGAGTTAAATTTCTCCCCACTCCTTGCTCAACAGCCTTGCTTCACATCTTCCTTGAGTGTTTTTGCCTGACTGGAATCTGCCCTTGAACCTGGAGAAGGAGTCTTGCTTGCCTGGAAGGAGGTTGGAGAAGGGAGTGTGAGTGGTATAGAAATCTGCCTAACACACAAAGTTTTAAATTCATTGTTCTACCCACTTTTGCCCTTTTGGCCCCTGCAAGGTTGCCCAGAAGGGAATGTGGCTCTGAGTCTTGAAAATGTCCCCCACTCCTCCAGTGTAGCCATACTGACTATTAGCCGCTGACATGCCTGTTCTTCGTTTGTTCCGCACTCAGAAGTCGCAAGAAATCTTTTTATGGTGAACAATATTACTGAGCAGACCTGAAAAGAATGTAATTCAACTAAGCAGAACAGAATGAACATGCTGTTTGTTCATTATGTGTCTTTGTACAGCCACTTGTAAATATTTCGCAGAGCGTTATATGGCCACACTCATTAATGTTTACGGCTTGCTGTTGAGCAGAGAAACAGAAGTAAGGAAAGGCAAAGGCTTTTTTAAAAGCTGTGAAAATTTATTGACAGCTCTGAAGCCGACTGAGAACTCCCAGGTAAGTTCCACCCACTATTGTGTGGGCACGTCGATCCCTCCCCTTACCTGGCCAACTCTCTCCTGGCAACACCTCCCAGCTGGGATTGGGTAACTGGCAAAGTTAGGCAGCCACCTCCAGGTGTCCAGCCTGGGGGGGAGGGGCACGAACCCAGGCTGTACTGCTGGGAGCCGCATGGGATTGTGGGGGCTGCATGCGACCACGCAAAAGGCACCCCCATTTGATGTGGGGAGCGGTCATTGATGGTTGGCCATTGACTTTCTTTCAAAAGTGTGTGTGGTTAGGTGTTCTTGCCAGACGTTAAGCTTCTGAGACAATGGATTTGAGAGAGTGGGCGATTATTATTTAGATGGATTAATGTGTTTTACCATTAATACTTTAACTGTGTGCACTACAACTTGGCATTATTCCCATGAAAGAGATGTGCAACTGAGACAGACACTGCATCCCCCAGTAACTCTGTGCCTTGCACGTGCACACCAGAAACTGACATTCTGGTACATCTATTCTGTAATCACTTCCTATGGTCTGTGTTGGTCTGACAGTGCAAGGCTAGAAATCACACTCGTTCCTGATGCCTGTTCATTCACTGATGGGCAACTGATATTCCAAGTTCTAGAACAAACATCACACTACCCTGCCCAGGTAGAGATGAAATTTGACCTAGAGAAGAATCAGCATGAAGGTTCATGCTACAATAAGTGCATTCGTCTTTAAGGTATCGTGGGACTCTGACATTTATCCAGATTTGCTAAGGTGCTTTGCATTTCACATGCAAATCATATTTGAAAGGACAAGTGTACTTTTGAAGATTGTGAAACTTCACAAAAGGCGTATAACCATAAATATGTCAGCGGAACATTAAAAATGAGAGGCTGGGTTTGAGATTCTTACGAAAGCTTGACCTATAAATGTCAATGCAAAGGATAATGTTATGCCCTATAACCAACCACAATGTGTTGTGATAAAATGAGTAGACAGGACTCTGTTGTTTAACTGACACAGCAGGTTTTCTCCCCAGCTAATAAATAAACGGATGGATGAATTAAACGATGTAAATGAAGGCTGCTCTGCCTTTTGGAGGAAATTATATATGATTTCATAGAATTTTCTTTTCTTCCGTTTGGCTGTTACTTCCTAATATTCACTTAAAACAAAACAAAACAAAAAAGTACAGGAAGTTGTGTTGGTCCATTAGTGAAATTCCAAAATCCACAGCAAGGCGATATCTTTCTAGGACAAACCAAAATGGCACAGTATAGTGAAGCAGCTTTTTATTGCTCCAGAGCTCTTCACTTAGGTTGGATGCTAAGCAAAATGAATGTGGGGAAAAAAGCTGGCTTGATGTGGAAGCCACAGAGCCTGCATTTCACTCCCAGTCTTAGGATGGAGCATATGATTGCAGACTTACACTGATTAGACTCCACTAGGTGCTATTGACGTTTCAGGTATTTTGTTGCTAAAAGCAATGGATAGGCTAGATTTGTGGCAAAAGGAACTCTCTACACAGATTTGGGTTTGTGGCTTTGTTCCATAAATGATGGGCTACATTTTAAGCCTTGTCAGTGATGCGCACGTAGGTTCTTGCAGAAAGCCTACGGGATTTTGGCCTTCAGTGAAAATATACCAGAATGTGATTTGCAAGCCCAAAAGCAAGCCCGGATGAAAGCACAGCTTCTAAAAGGTATTGTGACAGCAGCTTATACCACTATAATGGCTACAACTTGCCCAAAAGACTCTATGCCCTACTGTTAGCTATGCCACAGCTGATGTCATATATGACATCAGGAGTGTGGCAGGTAGGAGGAGCTTGGCCAAAATGACACTGAGGGTCAAATGGGGAGGCCTGTGGGCTGGAGATCATCTCCCCCATGCCTCCCCACATGATTTTTCTATGCTGTATATTTTTTCTGTACTATAAACAGCCATGGCTTCCGCCACAAAATCCTAGGAAATGAGTTTGTAAAGGGTGCTGAAAGTTGCTAGGAGACTCTTATTCCCCTCGCAGAACTTCAGTTCCCAGAATTCCCTGGGAAGAGTGGTTTCCAATTCACTTTGAGAATTGTACTCTGTGACATGAATAGCGCACTCAAACCACAGCTCCCAGGATTCTTTGGGGGAAGCCATGATGACCGTTTAAAGGGATGTGATACTGCTTTAAATGCATAGTGCAGATGGGGGCCAAGGCATACTTTGCACACCACATCCACAAATGGTTAAGAGTGAAATTAAGACTAAAATCAAAGAGACTTAAAACTGTCCTTCTTAAAGCAGCCTGGACACCTAAAGAAATTATGGCAGTTCATTTATATTTAAGAACTGGATATTCAATTAAAACCAGGATAGCGAGCATTGCGGTGGCGGGGAGTGGGGAAGGGTAATTTCTTTCCCGCACCTTAATGAACACTAGGCAGAAGCCTGCTGTGTCAGCCAGCTCATGTTACATGACACTGGTAACGTAGTGTGAACGGGCTGAAGTAACTGGACATGACAAGCCACAACAATGACACATCTGCTGAGGAAATGCAAAAAGACAGGGGTGACTGGGAATCATGGTCAAAAACTTTTACAGAATCTGAAGGAAGAAAAAAAGAATAACCTTTTCGTAAGAATCTGTTGAGGAATGCATTTTTGTCTCACAGAAGAGGAGGGCAGGGGATGTTGGAGTAAAGCTTGTGAGCAGATCCTGGTTTGTATGGCATAATGCACATAGTGGTGTTAAATATGCACCAATTAATTAAGCAAAGTGAAGCCTTTGGAAATAATAATACCCCACCCATCTGACTGGGTTGCCCCAGCCACTCTGGCTTCCAACAATTCATAAAACCACAGCAAAGCATCAAACATTAAAAACATCCTTATATACTATTTAGGGAAGCATTTGCGCATTTAGCACTTTTTCATTTGTTACGAAGTCATGAGCTTTGGAATGAGCAATCTTATTGATGTCATTCTACACAACAAAATATCTTTTACATTCACACCGTAATACCGTGAGCCATGGCTATTGCAGAATGTTCATGAACATTCTGGCTGCTCCGGGGGAAAAAAGCTCACAATATCAGCTTGCAACTTCTTGTAAGAATTGGCAGGCCAAACTTTCACACAGACTCAGGGAGGGAAGTTGAAACATGGAGGTCTGTGAAGCAATGGAACTCACAAGACAAGGGAAAGATAAGGAGCCATTATGTGATGTGGCTGAAGGAAGTGGAGGAAGCAGGCAGTGTTCTCAAGGTCATCTGAGAACACTTTTTTAAAACCCTCCTCCTAAAACACATACACATCTAGCAGCAAGAGAGTTTATTTGGATGAGATGGAGGAACTACATAAGGCATCTTCAAGAAGCCATCAAGAAAACTGACCCACATGAATGGGTTACTCCCCAGACAAAAGGCTGATGGGTCAGGCAACCTGGTAATGTAATTTCCAGCATACGAGAAGGGTTTTATCAGTTACCAGTATTCAAACTTTGCATGTGTTGCTGGTTTTGTAGGTCATGCAGCTGCACAATAATCAATGAGAGCATCAGGGCAGGTGGCTGTGGGTCCCTGGTCAGCTGAACACTGACTCAGTTCAAAATATTTGACAGTCTGAGCTGGATACAGTTGTTTTGGAATATAGTTCAGCATTACCAATAGACAAATCTGTATTTCAGGAATGGAATGGAAAACTTTTGTTGACCTTACTTTTTTGAATCACCTGTAGCTGCCTTCAACGGCATCCCTGTGGCAACATTCATGTGTGCTCCAGACAAGTTATCTCAGGGAGCAGTAGATGGAAGAGCTAGAGAATGGAGCAGGAGCAGAGAAGATTAGGATTCGAAGAAGTGAACAATGAATGAGAAAGGGGTCTGGCAAACTTGCATACAAAACTGTGTGCAATTGGAGCAATTGGCACTAATCTGCAGGCAAATTTTCACAGTGACTTAAAAAATAGAACTTGCAAACTGATGTGGAACTAAGTTGAACTAAAGATTGCACAAATGAGAAATAGAGATATAAAAAATAATAGTAGTAGTAGTTACAGGTAGGTAGCCGGGTTGGTCTGCCGTAGTCAAAACAAAATAAAAAAAATCCTTCCAGTAGCACCTTAGAGCCCAACTAAGTTTGTTATTGGTATGAGCTTTCGTATGCATGCAGTGTATCTGAAGAAGTGTGCATGCACACAAATGCTCATACCAATAACAAACTTAGTTGGTCTCTAAGGCACTACTGGAATGAATTTTTTTATTTTGTTTCAAAATAATAATAAAGGGATTTGCCCATCCTTATTGGAGATTATTTAAAACTATTGCAATAGATTTTTTTTTTTAATAAACCACGAACTAGGGCACAAATCACCTCAGAAATAAATATGGCAGCATGGTTAACAATAAGCAGAATCAAGGGGTGCTTCCAGATGGGCAGCTGTTAGCAATATTAAATCACTGCTCCTCCACTGTTACTAGCAAAATTCCACTTGACTGTCCACTATAACTTACTGCACTTTTTCATCAATCACAGTGGGTGGGATGTAGTGCTTTGAGCATGGAGGGGAAAAGTCCAATGATCAGAATGGTCTTATGAAATTTGGAAAAAAGATTCTAAACTGGTGGTGACCATCAAGTTTCTTTTCTTGTTTACATTTGAAGTATAGTGTTATAGCACTAACATTCATTCATTCAAACAATAGATTTCCAATATGTTAATATTTAAAAAAAATATGTTAATGTTTTAAAAACCTCGATTGAAGCCAATGGAAGAATTAAGGAGCTAAGTTACGGATTGGTTACAGTATCACCAACTACACAATATGTTTAAACTTGATTAAAAAAATTGGGTTTTGGACCAAAGATCACAATCTGAAAGAGAGTTATTACAGAATAAGGAAAAACTACTGTCTAAAATGTATAAATTATTACTGGAATGGGAAACAAAGGACAAGCTGGTTAAAGCTTTAATGACCCACTGGGCAATGGACATAGGGCATAATATAGAATTAAAACTCTGGGAGAAACTTTGGAAGAACGATTTGGAATTTACTGTTTGCTACACACTGAAAGAGAACTACATGAAAATGACTCATAGATGGTATTTAACCCTGAGCAGATAGGCTAAGATGTATAAAGTAGAATCAGATTTGTGTTGGAAATGGAAAGAAATGGAAAGAACTTTTTTCGTATGTTGTGGGCATGTAAAAAAGTTAAAGAATATTGGGAAATAATATATAATGAGATGAAAAAAGTGTTTAAAACAAACTTCCCAAAAAATCTGGAGGCATTTCTGTTAGGAATTGTTCAGACAGAGGTCCCCAGGTGTCAGAAAAACTTATATGTGTATGCAACAATGATGGCTCAGAGTTTGTTAGCCCAAAAATGGAAAGTGAGATAGGTCCCAGGTAAGGAGGATTGGCAGCTTAAGATGACAGAATATGCAGAGTTAGCTGGTCTAACAAATAGAATAAGAGAGAAAAAAGAACAGGTATTTAAAAAGGAGTGGAATTTTTTTGTTGAGTATACAGAAAACAATTGTGCACAGTTGAAAAACGCTGGCAGTATTAGGGTAAATTCAACAGTATAATAAATATTGGAGTGATGTAAGATAGGAAAACTGGGTTAGATGGTTACAGTAAAATATGCAGGAATGGTGGATAACCATGGAATGTATGGTATAATGAAAGACGTTTAATTTGAGATGAAAAATTGAAAACATATATAATAAATTGAAAGCATATATAACATATAACATATATAATACTTAAGGCTGCAGCTATCAAATCTGCACTTCCTAAAGAAGTATGAGAACAAAAATATAGGCATCCCTCGAAATTTGCACTTACCTGAATTTTGCAAGAGAGTTCTTCAACCGAACAATGCTTACAAAAATGCATATATTAGAGCAAAGTGTGCATATACAGTGGTGCCTCGCAAGACGAAAAGAATCCGTTCCGTGATTCTCTTCGTCTAGCGGCTTTTTCGTCTTGCGAAGCAAGCCCATTGATGGCTTAGCGGATTAGCGCTATTAGCGGCTTAGCGGCTTTTAGCGGCTTATCGGCTTAGCGGATAAGCAGATAAGCGGCTTAGCGGCTTAGAAAAAGGGGGGGAAGGAAAAAAAAGTCAAAAAAACTCGCAAGACATTTCGTCTTGCGAAGCAAGCCCATAGGGAAATTCGTTTTGCGAAGCGCCTCCAAAACGGAAAACCCTTTCGTCTAGCGGGTTTTCCGTCTTGCGAGGCGTTCGTCTTGCGGGGCACCACTGTAAATGAAGATAACATAAAAATGAATTATATTAGGAGAACTTGCTTGCAAAATGTGTACATGAGTCCAAACCATATACAAAAATGTGTTTATTACGAGGGATGCACACTAACATGCTGAAGAATTTGCATGAGGATTTTTTAAAATAAAAAAATCACTGAAGAAATGTGGACAACTGAATTTAAGACTGGAAAAGTGAGAAACCAAAAGAGCTGAAATTGACACATCCTTCTATCCCTTACCCCCTGTGTTTTCTTTTCATTAGCTATAACACAACGACACTCATTCATTTAAGCTGTATTTCCCTAATATTTTAAATAATTATACCTCGGGTTATATACGCTTCAGGTTACATAGGCTTCAGGTTACAGACTCTGCTAACCCAGAAATAGTACCTCGGGTTAAGAACTTTGCTTCAGGATGAGAACAGAAATCGGGCTCCGGTGGCGCAGCGGCAGCGGGAGGCCCCATTAGCTAAAGTGATGCTTCAGGTTAAGAACAGTTTCAGGTTAAGAACAGACCTCCGGAATGAATTAAGTACTTAACCCGAGGTACCACTGTATCTGGAAATGCATTTTAGCACTGATTAAAAGGTTTTTTTTTTAAAAAAAAAGAAGAAAAACATGGGAGTTATGCATGCTGCAAAGGTGATAGTGAGTTTGTACTATGCAGTGAGAGGCTAACCTGCCTACTAGGTCACTGTTCACATCAAAACTGTGCCTCTTAAAAATGATGGAAGCATCACACCAAGTGCATCTACATCTGTGGAAATTGTGCTGCTCTTCCCCTCTTTGGAAAAACTTGATATTTTTGCGATAAGAAAAAGGTTGGGTAAAAGAAAAGCATTACAATGGACAACTGAGTTGCATGAACTTCCTGTAAATATGAGTGAATGAGGCATGACAATTCCAAACTAAACCCCTAATGTGGAAGAACTTAAGAGGAAGATTTTATACAACAGGCAAGAAAGGTTTCTTTGCAAAAGTGAAAGTGAAAATGAAGGCATATGAAGAGCAAATTGCTAAAGATACACATCTTTAAATACTTCAGGAGCAGGCCCAGCCAGAGTGCTGTTCACATAACACCCCAAGCTGAACCTTGGCTTAGCAAGACTGCCCAACTGCACAATTTGTCAGGCTCCTGGAGATGAGCTTGCAGCCAATTTGCTCCTCCTTGGTTCTGTTCTCTCCTATTTGTGGAATGATGAGTCTCATATAACCATTAAGGCATGAAGGGAATGAATACCATAGCGCAAGGTTTCCTGCCAGGTTTAGCTAGGTCACCCCTCCTTACTTTGGGAGGAAGGTAATCAAGTCTATTGCTCTCTTGCAGTCTACTTGAGAAGCTCAGCATGTAGAGGTCTGAGTAAGTTGCTCCAAGCTCAAACTGTATGGCTTACATGAGCAGTTCTTACATTCATATACCAGTAATTTTGGAACTGTAACCACTCTAAGTAAGCTACGTTTTACTGCCTGTGCAACATTTTCTGAATGCTGTATGGAAAAGCACATGAACCTGACCTTTGGAGAGTAAACCTTTGTAAGTAAACCATTTTTAACATACTAAATGCTCGGTCTTTTTCTATGCAAGGGGAAAAGGAAAACTTCAGAAGGAACTCACAATAACATATTTTAAACATCTAACATCCTATATTTCCGCACTTTACTGCACATTTCGTGATTTTACATGGGTTCTCTCACCAAAGAGTGCTTGCCCCAAACTTTGATCTTGGCATTCAGGGAACACACTCCCCCCCCCCTTTGCGAACCCACAGCAATGTCAAGCAAAGCTAAACTAAGGCTTGGCTTTGCATGCCATATGAACTGAGACTTAAGGTTAAGCTCCAACCACACTTCCCAAGAGCTGTAACCAGTAGAGCTGCTACATGTCTTCCTAAAAAAAGCTTTTGAACTATGGCAACCCTACTAACCAGTATACAATGTGGAGAAAATGTATATAATTCTTTTTGTCCCATGTTCTTAGGTCTAGAGTTAACCAGCAAAGTTGTTCACAAGTGGGACTTGCAACTTGTACAGTCCAGCCAGCCATAATGTCTTCTAAGTTACTCCATTCCGGTCCTCCTTCTCTCCAGTTTTCTGTCAGTCCATCTGACAAATACTCAGCATATCATGGCTACTGAGCCTGCTCAAACCTCTATAGGCTACTTTTGTGTGCTTTCTCAGAGATGAAGTTCATTAATAGCATATATAAGTGTATATAACTGCAGCAGTAAATATACTGGTGGTGATAGGCAAAAGAAAGTACTCAATGCAAAACTAATTTCACAGAGGATAGGTCTTCCAAGGCCTGTTCACCTTGGTGGAGGAATATAACTTCCATGTTCAGGTGCAGTATACAGTGGTACCTCGGGTTACATACGCTTCAGGTTACATATGCTTCAGGTTACAGACTCCGCTAACCCAGAAATAGTGCTTCAGGTTAAGAACTTTGCTTCAGGATGAGAACAGAAATCGTGCTCCGGCAGCACAGTAGCAGCAGGAGGCCCCATTAGCTAAAGTGGTGCTTCAGGTTAAGAACAGTTTCAGGTTAAGTATGGACCTCCGGAACAAATTAAGTACTTAACCTGAGGTACCACTTTACCTCTAATTATCAGATGCTGGGGACAGGGCTTCCTAAACTTGGGTCTCCAGCTGTTTTTGGACAATAATTCCCATCATCCTTGACCACTGGTCCTACTAGCTAGAGATGATGGGAGTTGTAGTCCAAAAACAGCTGGAGACCCAAGTTTGGGAAACCCTGAAAATCATGTCCTGCTTGTAAGCTTTCCAGAAGCATCTGGTTGTAAACAAAATGCGAGATTATATGGACCTTGGTCTGAACCAACAACGCTGTGTTCATTTTTGTCTAACATTTTTCTCCAAAGAGTCCTATATTACTGGGGACTGCCTTTTGAATTTATAACATATCTAATGCAGCAAATTATATATAAGCCTGTAGTGAATGAGGGATGTTGCACTCTTTTCTTTTTTAGAGCCACAATAAAACCTAATCTAATCGCAGACATCACAGTGGTACATGGAAGGATGATTGTTGTTTAATTTTATTTGCAGGAAGTTTTCCTCAAATGCTACCGGCCTGTTCTATGCCTTGGAAGGTGAATGAAGATAAGATCTCCTCCTCACTGAGGGAGACTGTGATGAAGATGGAAAGGGGAGCAACTTCCCTGGGCTCCATCCTGCCCATCCTCACCTGCTATTTTAACCAACTTTTGTAGATAGCATTTTGTGCCCATCACTGTTGCACTGTAGGCACCTGATACGCCCTAGATCGGGAGCACAAGCGTTAGTACATAAAATGGCTAGCCTGCATAAACAGTGCCATTAACTGAGGAAAACATTTGTTGCGTCAAAAGCCACAGTCGCCTGCTGTCGTTATCGCCAGTCGAACGAACGACAGATCCTTCATGTCGCTGATGTCGTCTAAAGCGCAATACTGGGCCACGTTGCTGCATGACTGGGACAAAGAGATGATGATACAGTCTGGTTACTATGGCAACAAAGGAGGGATAGTTTTTAAAAAAGGAGAGAGAGAGAGAAAGAGAGAGAGAGAAAAAGATTGAGAGAGAGAGGTTCCTAACACCCACTGTAATCATTGTCAAAGAATTCCTGTTACTGTAAGGGACATTATTTTAAAAGTACAAATGCTTTTTACCTATTTATGCAGACTTTCTATAACGTGACACATCCCTCCCTCTTTAGTTTAGCTGCAGCGAGCGGAAGAAAACACAGCACAGCACAGCACCGCACAGCACAGCACCACACACACACACACACACAGGCCTCATTTTCTGCTTGTAAAATGTGTGTGTGTGTGTGTGTTCTTTAAAAGGCAGTGGTTGGCTGGTTTTCCGGACATGATGTGGTTGAAGCTGTCATCGTAATGGAAATTCATTGCTGTAGCTATGGTAAATCGAGTTTTCTGCCTGTGCTGAATGCATTAGTCTAATGAGATGTTTGCAGCTGGAGAGCGGAGCTGCTGGAGATGTACGGTGTGCTAACGGACAGGGGGAAAATGGCTTGTGGAACGGTCTGCGTGCACGTGCTCCAAGTCCTCTACTCTCTGGGCCAAAATATCTGGTGTCTGTAAAGAAGCTGATCCATCATTAAAACATAAGCAATAGGTAAGGGGAGGAGGGTTGTTGTTGTGGTGGTTGTTTTCCCTGTGCTTTGTTGCTGCTGCTGCTGGGTCATCCCGTTATTAAAAAATCAGCTGTCATTATATCGGCATGCCATGCTATCGACTTCAATATTTCTACAGCCTTTTAATGTGATTCATACATGTATGCATATGCACATATCCTGGTGTACAATTTCAGGGAACACTCAAGCCTTAAGTTTAACCACCTTAATGCTAATTATCAGTACTGTCTTTGGAACAGTTCCGTATGGAAAGGCATCCTATTAAAGCCTTCTGCATGTTTTGTTTTTTCAGTATCAAAGTGTGTGTGTGTGTGTGTGTGTGTGTGTGTAGTTAATTCTGTGGTTTTGATGATAAATGAATGTCTTGAAGGTTTTTCATATGTTTGTCAAAGTGGACTTTCCCCATTTCTGACAAGTAAAGGGTGTGTGTGTGTGTGTGTTTTGAAAACTGCTTATACCAGAATATAAACAGTGTGGTTATAGCCTAGATTTTGCTGTTACGGCTATGAATCCCTTTAAACATTCTGTCCAAAACTGATCTATTTATACCTGAAGATTTATGCTGATGTACCCTTAATGAAATTCACAGGAAGCCCTGTATATATTTTAAGCATGATTTTAACTTGGAGAGTGTAAAACATAGAACTTACAGAGAATACCATTTTTTTTTTTTTAGCTTTGGCTGTGTTTACCTGCACTATATTATTTTACATGTTTTAAAATGTATATGGAAATGTGTATTTGATGACTATTTAGTGGAACACCCAGAAACAAAAACAGTCTTCGTCTGAGTCAGGGGAAATGCATCTGTTGCATGAAAAAGCCTCTCCGATGCCCCTAACGCAATTACCTTCCACCTTAGACCAAGGGGATTATCAATGAGTAATTGAACAATGAGCATCTCTCAAAGTTGCTTCTCTCCCCCCACCCCACCCCCGTTTGTAAATACGAGTCCATGAATGGGCTTTCAGTGAATAGGTTCATCTCATTAAGGAGGAATAATATGGAGTTTCCTGCTCATGTGTGACATGTTCCTGAAATTCAAATTTTATTTTTAAACAAAATGCCTGTGGATTTGTGGTCAAGCGGCCTCTTGATGGGTGGATGCTTTTAAAAATAAAATAAAAATATTATATGCTCTGGGCTTCTAAGGCTGGCTCCGCAGAAAAATAGAGGTTGGGGGGTGGGGGGAAGCAGACACAACAGGAGTGAATGAGTAGAAAATGCCGAGTGTTTGTTCTGTGCATATATAGAGCTGCAACCTGAAAATCAGAGGATTTAGCTGGACTGAATTGCTTGCAGCTTTCTCAGAGATTCAGTCATTACTATCTTGAGTTTAGGACAAGTCTTTAGGGACAAATCTGATGCTGATGTGAATTGGTGGCTCTGATCCTGGAGCCAGCAGAGCTTGAGAAGTTGGATACAGGTTGAGTTTATGTCCAATAAATTCTGTGCTTCTGCACTGATATTACCTATCTGTGGATCAGGCAGAAAATGTTTCAGTAGCATATTCCTCCAGCAGAGGATTTACTGACCTTTAAAATACCTGCTTTTAGAGATCTTTTGGCAATATTAGGTTCAATATATTTCTTGCTTATTCACTCCCATGTGTATGTTTCAAAGAATTGTCTTACGGTGGTTGTTTTCTCTATACAATTTTGTCAAGAGTGGTTAAATTTCCACTCCTGGAGAAAAAGCATGAATCTATGTCCTGGGCTTTATCAAAAATTCCTGGGCTAGATCAAAAATTTGAGTCTAATCTCTTGTCGGAATCAATCCTGACACACAGGCTTGTACAAATGTGGCAGCTGGATAGATTTGATATCTTTGCGTCTTCAGAGACCTGTTTGAAGCATTTGTAACCAGAATGCTTTGTAATACACAGGTGAATGCCATGGGGAACGGAATTAATACTACAAGCTGATCTGTGAGTTTGAACAGCCTTCAGCAACAGTTTATACTGTGAATGAACAAAAGGTGACCACACAACCAATAAGGGATATCCCACCCCCTCAGGCACTTACCAAGACAGCTTAACTGATACCTCTACCTGGGGATTGTCCCCAGTTAATTTTGACCCTTACTCCTTCTTTACTGTCCCCAAATTGAGAACAGTTATTTGAAAGTGAGGTGGCATAGCATCCTTTCTGCTTTCATACAAATTCCCCTCCCTTTGCAACCCTAGCAATGATACTATTTTGAGCTGGCATAAGGAAACTACAGACAGTGACACCCCACCCTTTTGCTTGCCTGCAGCCTGCATTGTTCAGTTACATTTTTCACTATCCACTCAAAGTTTTGGATCCAGTACAGTACTAGAAAGACACTATGAGGATATAAAACCTGCATCTCTCTCTCCCCCTGCATATTTTCAACTATGCAGCACTCATTTTGCTTATCCATAAATTAATATCAGGTTGCATTGGTAAAACCAAAAATAGTACTAAAGTCCCCCCCCCATCCAGTGTAGATTTAAAGGGGGTCAGACCAACACATGGAGTATGGGTCTATTAAGAACAGTTAGCTATGAGAGCTCAGTGAAACCTCCATGTTTGGATGCAGTAGCTCTGATTATTAGTATTAGATTCTAGAGACAAAATAGGACTGTTGCCTTCACATCTTTGTACCTGCTTGGCCACTGCAGGGTGGAAGATAGTGAAACAGATAGATTTTTGGACTGATCTAGAAGCAGTTTTCTTATGTTTGCATGTCCCTTCTTTTGTCTTATGAAATTGGGATTTTTGTTTTATTTTGTTGACTCGGAGTGCTTAAAGCAATTGGAAGAGCAAGGTTACAACAGGAATAGACCCATGACAACATGCCATGGTGTTTAAATATTTCAGGATTTTTATGTGTTTTTTAATATATATATATATATATATATATATATATATATATATATATAACAGAGAACAGACCCTGCAACCTTGAGCCCACATTTAAAATGCTTGTATCTTTTAGGCTAATGGTAAGAACAATTGTCACATAGTGGCTAAGAGACATGGACTGTATACACATTATATTCTTAAAGCACATTTGAAACACATTCTTTGCCTTAAAAAACCTCTGGGCACTGTAGTTTGTTAAAGGTTGCTAAGGCTAAACTACAGTGCCCAGAATTCTTTGAGGGAAGGAACATGGTTTGAATGTGCTTTAAAGGTAAAGTATGTACACAGTGTAGTCAAATAACATGTTTGCTATCAATTTAGGAATCTTTGGCAATCCACTCCTCAGTCTGCTCTGCCCTCCTCCCAAATATGTACCGTAGTTTGTGGGGATAATAATACTGCTGTGACTCACAAAGAGGGTATAAGGATTGCTGAGAGAATGTGCCTGTTTTAATTTTTTAAAAGTTATTTTTATTTTGTTATTTATAGCAGTTTTCCTCAAAGACAAGAAACATATACCTAACAGGAATTTGAATAAAATCCTCAGTATCTAACAGTCACACTAAGCATTCTCTCCATTATACTATCCATGATGGCTGATATCCTACTTAGTCATATTCAGAGTACATTTGTTCAAATCAATGAACTTAAGTCATTTAACTCCATTGATTTCAGTGGATCTACCCTATGACTACTGTTGGATATCACCCAATATCTGATTTATATAGTCACACAGATGTGTACTGGAAAACTATAGTGTTGTGCAATTCAGTCCAATATCTCAAAGCTTTACTCTTCCTTCCTTAACATGTATATGGCATATAGAATGTCTTCTGCATCACTTAGTTACAGCTTAAGAGATAGAAAGGACTGCTCTGTAGGCTGAGTGGTGAAATGCTAAATTTGGGTTGAGTTGCAATATACAGCAGTCTCAGCAGCTCACACCAGGCTTCAAGGAGCTTCTCAGTCTTCATTCTCAAGCAGCTAATTTTGCCAAGATGAAGTAGCCTTGAAACAGGGCTACGTGAAAGGTAGCAGAGTAAATTTGCATAGCAGTAGGTTTCAGAGATCAGAAGCCCCTGGGCCAGGAGGAATACCTCACAAACCAGAGAGGCACCAGGGACATTAGGCCTTGGAAGCCAGCCCTCTGGAGAGGGGTGGTGGTGGTTCATGTCTGCTACTCACCCCCCTCTCAGAGTGGCCGTCCAGAAAAAATCTAGTTGCTGACCTGATATCTGCTGAACTGATGTTTAGTATAATTTAGTTACCAGAAGGGATATGTAGCCAAACATTCATATGTGTCTCAGCTGAACAGAATAACTAGTGTGTATATATGTATATATTATTTATACATAAATGTATATTTTGCTCTTCAGACTGAAGACTTCCAGAATGTCTAACAACCATAATTAAAAACAATAATCAGGTAGAAATATAGGTGTATTCCTGTTAAACGGGTCTTTTAAAAATCCTGTTATTCATTTAGCAATATCTCCTCTTTATGCTCCAAAAGATGGGAATAAAGAGGAAATATCTATTTACTTCCTTGCCCAAATGGCACGAATGTTTGAAATAAGTTGCTGTTAATATATAGGTGTATTAATATGCTGATAAGTGAAACAGTGATTTGTTCACCTCCCCATTTAAAACACATTTTAAAACAGATTTTTCTGCGTATGTAGAAAATACTCTGAAGATACAAATATCTCAGTCATCCAGAATGAGATGGTTTGGTGTGTAATTTTGTGAGAATACAGAACCGTACAGGGGAAAGAAATAGGATAAATGTGCATGCGGATTAATTAAATCCTTACAGATTTCAGTAAATTAAGACTTAAAACTTGAGGTAATTAGGGGTGTGTGAGTATGAACTTTTAGTTTTTCACCCCAGTTTTGCTGTTGGTGAAGCAACTGCCGGTATAGGTAACTTGCCCCCCTGCTTTTCTGTAGGCAGGTGGATAAGATTGTATTTGGACAATGAGAATGAGTCAAAAGGTTGCTAAACAAAGGTGAGAGAATCACTCTTTGAAATACCAAATATGAAGGGGAACTTAAGATTTAAAATGATAGCAAGGCACCTCCTACAGAACTTGAGAGATAATTCTTAGTATATAGAATATGGTATACATATGCATGGTATACCAGGATTGGATTTCTCTATTAAATCCCATAGGTTCTTATAAAAGATATAAGACGCTCCCATTTCCCAGCACCATCTGTGGGAATTTCCCTGAGGAGAAATGCTATTTGAGAGAGAAATAGTCAAGTCTATAGCCGTGTGCTACAAGTGGACTTTGAGTATTGGAAAATGCTAATGTTGTGAGGAATCTTCTAATCACAGGTATCGCCTAGGTAACCAGAGATTGTGAAGGAACTTTAAAAAGATTAGCTATTGCTACATTCATTGTTTCGTGAAAGATGATTGACAGATCTTTATTACAGGAAAAACATACAGGATATGCAGCAAGCTTCTGTGACTATACTGTACTAGTAACAGAATGCAAGTCATCACATTATCTCTAGGTCTGTAATTAATTTTCTGATTTTTTAAAAAATAGTTTCTATGCAAAATTTGCATCTGAAGCATCAGAAGATGGCTGCCTATTAGTGGCTTCTAGTTCACTTTTGGGGTGTGGAACTAGAATCTTCTGCTGTCTATTTGATGAAAATGCTCAGATCTATCTATGGCATATCCTGGAAGAAGACTGGGGTGCCCAGCCAGATAGGCAGGGTATAAATATAATAATAATAATAATAATAATAATAATAATAATAATAATAATAATGGCATGGTGTTTGAGCTGGACCCTGAGCAGAGGCATTCCATACTACCATGTTTTGCTGTAGAGGCAACTTGACTAAGGGCTTATCCACCATTCCTCTTGTCCCACTGTTTACCCTCAGGAAAAATTGCTCTTTAGCACTCCATCGAAGAAAATGGAAATTTGGGGTTGCTCTAGATTGAGGTCTGCTCTGATTTAGCACAAAAGAGTGGGTTTTTCCTGGGAAATGAATGGGACAAGGGGAAAACCACTGAGCTCCACGTTTTCTAGGCATGGGACAAGCAGAAGTTTGGATGAGCCCTGAGATTCTAGAGCAGTGTTCTGAAACCTCAGGAGCTGGGCTGGGATGTTCTCCAGCTCAGTGAAGAGAGATTTGCAGTACAAGTGACTCTATGATCTGAAAATGGCACAGCTTATAACTGCTTACACACACAGAGAAAAATATGTTCATAAGAGACTATCATGAAAAAAAATCTATTTATCCTTAATGTTGCTGCAGCTGTGCACTTTGCCTTTGCAACAGATAAATATTTTGCATATATCTTATCTCCCGATTCCATTTGGTAGCCTCCATCTATTTTCCCTATCAATGACGATGAGAGATGTGCCTAGTAGCTCTCTCATGGCTCAGTAAATACTTGAATTTATTTGCATATTAAGTTAGCGGCATAGCTAAGTGTAGCATTACAAAATACTTCACAATGGGCCTAGTTCATCAGTAACGTGCCTAGGATCGATATTTTCAAGGCCCCTTAACACTAACAGAAAATAACTGCATGAATTCGGGAAGCTGGGCCATCATGGAGGCAAATATTTGTTTTATTGAGTCTCTGATTCAAGGGCTTCTGAAGTCAAACGCGATTCTTTCAGCCAGTCAATTAACTGTTGAAATTAAATAATACATTTTCTCCTTTCTTGCTTTCAACTGAAACCTTCTCCTAAAAAATGGTGAAATTATTTCATTGTTTGGCATATTCATCCTTTAATGTAAGGAAAGAACACTTGCCACAATCCTGACACTCCCATCTGAATATGCAAGTCTGTGCACCAAAAATATAGCTGTGTGCAGAGAGGCAGAAGTGCGGGAAGCAGACTAGAACCATGTACAAGAATAACGAGGCCAAAACTTCATTGGGTACAGGATCATTGGGGTTTGATCTTGCATAAAGGCAAAGATCTTCTCTCTTGCTTCTAGGCTAAGGTTACCAGATTTCCCTGTTTCCCAGGGACAGTCCCCGGATTTACAAATCAGTTCCCTGACAAAATCCATCTATTTATTAGGAAGCTGAAAAGTGTCCCCGGATTCATTGGAAAAAATCTGGTAACCTTATTCTAGGCAGCCCACATCCTGCACTGGGATTCCACCCAGCCTGCCTGCTGGGCAACCAGTAGGAATTGCCATGGGGAGGTTCACACCAAGGTGTAGGATAACAAACAAATTAAAACACGCACCAACATTCTACATGTTTCAGCAGGCTTTTTAAAGGTTTTTTTTAGCAAGCTCTGAGAAGAGGGAGTTCCAAAATTTGGTGCTGTCACATTGAAAGATCAATTTCTTACAAATGCAGAATGGGTAATATATAATACCTGTAGTGTAGCAGTGGCAGTTCTGCAGATCAAAGTGGCATAGTGGGCATATTTGGAGTAAGGTGATCTGTCTAACAGGTACTGGTCCCAAGTTGTTGAAGGCTTTATATACTAGTAGCAGCACCTTGAACTTGGTCCAGTAGCAAATTGGCAACCAGGGCAGCTTCCAGATCAAGCACAAGGGAAATCTCACATAGAACACATTGCAGTAATCCAGTCTTGGTACTTTATGTCATTATTTTACCCTATTAGGGTGATGTAAACACAATATAAAAAACAGATCACTGCATATCCTTTAGCTGTGGGATAAGTATGGTTCCTCATGGCTTTGCAGTGACAAACATTCATTATCATGCTTCAGATGAACTGTCCACCTTCTTAAAATGTTAAACCGCTGCTGAAATATTCATATTTTATCTGTTCATTCATTGCCTTATTAATTTTTTAAAAGGAAACTTTTTAAAAAAAAAGAATAGAGCAGTTTTTTGTTATGACACAGGAATGCAGCCAATTGGAATCCTACACAGTTTCTGATTCTTACTTGCAAAGCTGATACTCCCTGCAAAAGCTCAACCCTAGAGAAGAAAAGTATGTTTGGACTGAATACAGTGCTTTAAACTCAGTACCATTACCCTAAAAAAATGTTATACATGTATTCTCCTTCCTGTACAAAATGCCAGTTTTACAACTTGTGGGATTGCAGTAATTTTATGATGTCTGCACAATATTGACTCCCCCCTCCCCCTAGTTTGTGTTTACTTCATGAGTCCTGGCTTCATTTTAGGGTAAAAATGAATGTGGTGCCTCTTAAATTCTGCTTAAATTCACTGTCTGCTGTCTGCTATTCAAATAAGTGGAAAGGAAGTAATGGGAGTCCTGTGAGAGGACTACTTTGTAATGCAATTTTTAAAATGGTGCATTGTAATGCAAATTAAATTTGATTTCTCGCAACTTTCAGCGTGATCGCAAGAACCATTGTGTGGTCCCTTCTAGTCAGAAATGCTTCATGAATCAGCCAGTTGATGGATGTGCAAAAAGTTGGTTTGTCAATCCAAGCTTCCATGCTGTGTTCAGAGACCCTTCCCTTCCCCTCTCATAAAGGCAATTGCAAATGGTTGTTTCAGGAGAATTCTCATGCTCGATAGGGTTTGTCATGTATTGGTAGCAAGTGGCTTTGGTGTTTACCTTATTTGTTTTCCCCTTTGGCAGTAAGTTTGATTGCATCTGATTTAACCCAATGTCTTTACAAAGTGACAGGAATGTATAAATTGCCACACTACTCTTTTGAGGCAAAACCAAACCTCAGCACTATCCCCTGAAAGGCAGGGCTGTGTTGTGCAATAGGCAAGACCTTGGACAGGAAATGAAGCAATGGGTAAGGATGCTAACCTTAAGGCTGCTTCTGCGTTGCTCTGTGACCTTGAAAATGTCCTTGAGAATGCTGTGCGCCACTTCCTTGCACTGCTATGCCAAACAAGCTTAAATAGCCTTTGAACAGCTCACTGTGTATAGTGAACATTTTACCCTTCATTTTAACTCATTTACAAGTTCACTGAATTGAACATGGGCTCAATTGGTGCTCCTTCCCAAGGCTACAGTCCTATGCACAATTGGAAGAAAGAACCACTGACATCTGTAGGACTTACAGCTCAGTCCTATGCCTGTTCACTAACTGGGTGTCAGCTATACTGGAGAGAAAATGTTTTGCAGAGAGATTTTGCTCTGGTTATTGAATTCAGAGTTTGAGTGTGACCCTATAGGATGATATAAAGGAAAACTGGGTGTCCCTTAGTATTTTTTTTGGGTGTGTGTGTCTGTTTTGGAGTGCACAATGAAAGAACCATATTTCAAAAATCCCAGCGGTCTCTGTATAATCAAAGCCGTGGAGCTTGTCACAGGTTTACATCTAGTCCAACATTTCCCCCATTGGGCTTGGTCTTTTTTAAAAAATTCAATTTCCATAGGAAATGCTTCCTAGACATCAATGACAGGAGGATCAGAGATCTTCGAACGTATCCCCAAGAGGACACTGCTATTAAAGCAAATTGTCTACATTTCAAACTCCCGCTGATTCCTGAGAGTTTGCTCTCCTTTTTATTGTCCACCTACATTAGCAAAAATAGTATTTCAAAAGGCATCATTTTCTTTAGCAGCGCAGTCAGTATTGGTGGATAATTGGTGTCCTCACATTGGTGTGTTTCAACATGGATCTCTTGTAGGCATAGAAGGTTTAAAAATAGATTACAGACAGGTAAGTTAATGCCTTATTGTGTTAAGGATAATGAAAGACATACTGCTTCTCTTCTGCTATGTTTTTATGAAATTTGGGGCTTGGTTTTCCCCTTACGGTGGTGAAGGGAACTATGCATTTCAGGCTGAAGGCGGTATGTGTCTCTCTGTGTGCGCATGTGAAACTTTTGAAGGTTCCTACCTGTGACACCCCCCCCCCCAAAAAAAATTCTCCTTACAGGTAAAATTTAGGTCATCAGGAAGAATTATTCCAGTATAACTACTGTACTCCCTTCTCTGCTCTGTTTCCATTTTCTTTATTTTTGCTAAGGAATTTTTTTTTTTTAAAGTGATTGTTTGCTTACAACCTGAGGTAAGACTGCTCAACCTATCACTTCATACCCACCTAATTCTGCTGCATATGTAGACCAGGCCAGTCAAATAAGTCACTGCTACTTACCAGGAGGCAGAGAGGGATGGGCAAGGCAGAGGCAAAGTTGGCTCTTGAACTGGAATTAAATGAGGAGAATATTACCTCAAGTAAGCATACACTGGACTGCAGCCTTAAACATTGTTCCTCAAAGTCAGTCTTCCTATTCCCTGTGGCTTCTTCTCAGGTAATTTATCTTCTAGGCACCTTGTCCATTGAGTAGCTATACCAAACACGTGCAGTAAACTGGTCCTCAGCTGGGATCCAATTCATGCATGGCACAAGTGGCTTAATTTAAATGAAGCTAGCCCAGTTTCCACCATCTGAGAAAGACCTGCTAGAGAGCAGTTCCTTTTCTGTCCCCCCCCCCCCGAAAGCTTAGGATGAAGTTGTGCTTGCAGTGAGCAAGCAGCTGGACATGGAATTTGTGTCAACAGGGTTTTTAACAGGTGTTTTAGAATTAGCTTTTTATTATTATTGACACGAATAGTACAGACAGCAACATTTGTGCAAAGGCAGGTATTCAGAGTGCCTATATTAAATTTGCCTTCTGTGGGTGCCATACATGATTCCTCGTTAGCCAAAGCTGCTCAATTTGAAGACTATTGCAAAATGGGAGGGGGGGGATATAGAACTCTGTAGCTTTAGCCAGTAATTTATACATAGTTAGAAGAGTCATACGGAGCCAACAAGTTGTATGGAGCCAGCAAGAAGACTAAATTATTTGTCACTGCTAAAAAGCACGTCCGTTCAGCAGTGCTTCAATTAACATCAGTATGTCAGGCCTTTAATCCTTGTTTCATTTTTAAAAGACTCTACTTATTTGCCAGAGCATTTGGAAAAGATAATTCACATTTGTTATCCTCTCATATTTATTATTGCAAAGGGAAGAGATTTTCTCATTCTTAACTGGGCAAACATGTCTATTTTGGTTTTTCTCTGTTTCTTATTTTTCCAGTCTTATGCTTGGTTCTTCATATTTCCACATCATTTCAGGATTTTAAAAAAAGTCCTCATGAAACTTCAGCGTTTTAGTGCAAATCTCTCCTAATGGATGCATTTTTGCAAAAGCAATTTTCCCTAATATAATGTGTTTTTGTATGTCGTTTTCACCAATATATTCCTTTATATGCACAGTTTATCCTATTAAATGCATTTCTGTACACATTTGGCTGGAGAACTGCACTCCAAGATTTGGGAAAGTGCAAATATCAAATTATGGCTATGCTTCATGGATAGTCTGGAAAGTGTGAATTAGATAAGATCACCTTTAAGTGTAAACTGACTTGGATTTCTCTCACATCCCTAATCTTAACTAGTAAAACAATTGCCAAAAAATCCATACGGTTCACTCACCCCAGCTTCTCACATCTCTGCCCATCTTTTCCATGCAACACGGATTCTTATTTGACTATTAGCTTTGGTAACTTAATTCTGAAATCCAGTGCTATTCTCTTTATGCCTCTTTCATCATTCATCAGCCAGCTTCCAAAGGGCATAGAAATATGTTTCTCTTATGTTAAGGAACAGACAAGCTGAAATAGAAATGCTGTTTATTATTCTACTTTATTTGGTATGAATAGTGCTAGGAGGTATATGAGACTAAAAGTTTTTTTATTAAAAAAATACACTGGTAATTAAAACAAAAACAAATCAAACCATTTTGCATAATTCATCATTTGTATAATGTGTGTGTGTGTGTGAGAGAGAGAGTTTGCAAGATTTTGATGTTCTGAAGTGCAAGATTCCCAGGGAATCTATACTTCTTGCATCAAATGTGCATTGTGCTGTCCTCTTATCTGTTTCAACAGCAGCAGATTTGCTGGCCTGCTGAACAAAGCACTCCTGCCTGTTGGATATTGAAGGCGCTGTGCCCTTATGAAGGTAAGAACCCAGTTTGCCCTTACAGTGAACCAGTAAGCAGTGTAATAAATGTCACGTCACACAGATGTTTCATCAAGTACTCAGTAGGTAACATCTACTGGAGATGTCCTCATCACATCTGGTTGTGAACAACTCAGCAAATAATTGCCATTTCAGCAGCCATTTTTTTCACCAGCATTTTCCTGTGTAGCAAGAATGCCAGCACAGAACTTTTAGAATTTCTAAGTGAAAGTTAGCTTTGGTTCTTGAAAAGCATGAATGAATTCTAATAAGGCTTATCAACAACTACTCTGTGCCATCAGTAAATTATGAAACAGGCTGCACTACAAGGTTGGTCACAGTAAAGGTAAAGGTAAAGGTACCCCTGCCCGTATGGGCCAGTCTTGACAGACTCTGGGGTTGTGCGCCCATCTCACTTAAGAGGCCAGGGGCCAGCGCTGTCTGGAGACACTTCCGGGTCACGTGGCCAGTGTGACATCGCTGCTCTGGCCAGAGCCAGAGCCAGAGCCGCACACGGAAACGCCGTTTACCTTCCCGCTGGTAAGCGGTCCCTATTTATCTACTTGCACCCGGAGGTGCTTTCGAACTGCTAGGTTGGCAGGCGCTGGGACCGAGCAGCGGGAGCGCACCCCGCCGCAGGGATTCGAACCGCCGACCTTTCGATCGGCAAGTCCTAGGCGCTGAGGCTTTAACCCACAGCGCCAAGTGGTCAAATACAAACAGCTGACCCACTGAAATACCATGGGCCTGACAGACATTTCTGCAACTGTAGAAATGACTATTGGTACACTGTCATCCAGACAGAATAAAACAGTGTGTGTTCCTGACAGAGCTAATTGAGGCCATCAAATAAATATTCTTTTAAAATATTTAATTTTGTAACCAGCTTGAATGGAAAACCAAAACTGCACGCAGTGAAAAGTCATGCTTCCCTGATTAAGCTATCTGTTTCTTTCTGAATTAACATTGAAACTAATCTAGCCCATCTTCCATCTTTTCCTTTTGAACTACACCCAAGTTTTCCTATTGAAACACCAGAGTCAATATGTTTAGGAAAGGACTATGGCTCAGTGGTAGGTAAGATGTTTTCCATGCAGAAGGAGCCATCTCCAAGTTGACAAGCCACACATGATGAACTTCACTCTCTATCATCATCATTGTCATCATCATGTGGCATTTTAATCCTGCTTTCAGCCAAAAAAAGGGGGGTTCCCAGAGTAGCTTACAAATGCAGACAGAAGATAAGGGGTGCCAACTTGAATAAAATATTGGGAGGGGGGCAGGTAAGCTCCACCCTGCATAACTGATCACAAGACGTGGTGCACACACACCATTTGAATGGCAATGCCCATCAACTTGGGGTGGGGGCAGCCCCCTCAAATATTTTAAGGGGCCCCTAGGAGATGGCTCCTACGCAGAAGATAGTCCCTGACATGTGGCTAAAAGACAAGACACAAAAAAGGAGGATAGGAGGGAGGAAGAGAAAAGCAAACTCAAGTACTACAGAGATCTTGTAGTGAACAGAAGGAGAAGACAAATTTGGAGATGAGCCAAAAGTTACTGGTCTGGTGGAGGAGCCTTGTGTTCTTTTGGACCTGGCCTCCCTACCTCCAGGTCAGGCTAAGAAAGACCCCTGTCTGAAACCCTGAGAAATTACTGCCTGTCAGTTTAGATAGCATTGAGCTAGAGGGATCAAAGATACCAGGAGAACACAGTTTCTATGTTCTTCCTAAAATCATAATTGTTTTCGTAAGATTCTTAGCCAGTAATTTGCCAAAGTGTAAGCATTTAATTCTATATGAGTTCATTTTTAGCTTGAGAACATCTCAGGCTTTTAAATATGGGACACTATTCTACATGGGATTGTAATAAATCTACCTTGGTATGGTTCACCCGCTGGTTTATGCCAGCTGAGACAGACACAACTGTGCTTTTCAAGAATAATGCAGTTAAATGAGGACTCTGAGTGGTTCCTCCTGACCTCTCACTTCCTGTTGCACCCTTTCTCTTTTTGTAACAGTGGAGCATTGTAAGATCATGTTAGCTGAATTGTAGGGTGAAGGAAAGAAGGAGGGCAGGAGCCATTTCCCAAAGTTTGCATTCAGATTTTCAGGTTTTAGATTCAGGCAAATCTTTGTTTCAGGTATGCTCTAAGGAGCCCTCCCTTCATCCTTGCCATCATTCAGTATTGCAGCTTGTAATCCCCGCCTCCCCAGTATGTTCCTGAATGATGCTAAGATGTAGGGGTCAGATGGCAAGTTACATACCGTGGGCAAGGGTTCTGCTTCAGCTGCAGAGGTCAGTTATGGACTAAGCAGCCACACAATGGGACACGTCTTAATTCATCATGATGGCTGCCTTCTGACTAAAATGACCTATCCCAGTGATGTTAATGGAGCCATTTACCTGAATAAAAGTATACTGAATATGACTGAAGGTTTCAAAGTGGGGTTTTTGTTTTTTTAAAATGCAGGACTCATTGAATTACATAATTCACTGTGGAATGCCCACATATCCAATGAACATAAAGGTCTTCAAGTAATGCTTCTTGAGTCAGGGAAGGTGTGCAAGGGACAGCAAAAACCCACAAGCTGAGGGAGAGTAATATACCTGCAAATAACCAAGGGTTAGGGTTTCCTCAGGTGTGCATCACACATTCATAACCTCTGCTGTCTGAAACCAAGGAGCAGGGTCACACAGTCCTTGCTATTATGGACTCTGTTGGCTTATGTAAACAGGAGGGTACATATAGAATCTGGGAGAGAAGTGGAGCAGGGGGAATATAGGCTTTTGATGGGCTGGAAAGAAGTGGCTCTGATGTATAAGGCAAGGCCAGGTATAACTCATGAAGTTTCTAGGCTGCATGTGAAAGGGTGGATGAAGAAGATTCTAACATGTTTGTGAAAGCAGTTGTAAAACCAAATGATTTCCCCCCCTCAAAACTTGTGTTGCTTTAAAGGCAGAAAGCCTATCTTCATCTGCCCATTATAAACAGTACATATAGGAAGCATATATCGTACCCAGCAAACCAGGAGAAATAAAATCTAGGCTGGAATAGGACCTGAAACAGATGGCCGAAGGCACAGCATGTCTGAAAAAGGACCAAATTTGAGTGGAATTGTGCATCTTCCTTTCCATGGCAAACATTAATTCCCAGTGCAGTTATGCACCATTCCACAAGTCCATAAACATTTTCTCATTACATTATTCTGTAACTGCTAATGCACTTGTGGCTTCTCATCTGCCTCACTTTCATGATCTGTGCTTATGCTACGTCAGCCCCTAACACATTGCCCTTGGCTTTACTGACACTAATTAAATGGTCTTTCTTCTTCCTTCTGTGATAGCTGCCTATATATATATATATATATATATATATATATATATATATATACAGTCTTAACCAGTGCTTTTTTCTAAAAAAATGTTTAGGGATACTCTCATTTTCCTACTAATATTGAAATACTGCCCCTCAATGAGGCCAAACTTAGATTCTCAAAATGTTTAGCGGTATGCGTACCCCTGCGTCCCCCCCCCCAAAAAAAAGCACTGGTCTTAACCAAAGTGCCAGTTCACAGGGGCAGTGTCCAAAAAAATTGAGGGAATGTTTTCTTGGCATATATAGAAAGGCATAAGGATAGGGAGGGAGTTTTTGGCACATAGAGAAAAGCATAAGGAAAGAGAAGTGGATTTTTTGCACTGATAGTTTGGGTGACTATTTTGCATTTTTCTTACTTAAAACTTCCAGCACCTCCCTCAGATGCTTTGATATATTTTATGAAAGTGCAAGTTATAAATAAAATACTAGACTCTGGATGCCTGGAGTTCACAACTGGAAGGGTGGGGTGGCAGCAGTGCAGCCTTTTGCCTCCTATGGCAAAATTTGTAGATAGAATTGCATAGTTGGCCAAGGGCCATCTAGTCCAACCCCCTCCAATGCAGGAATCTCAGCAAAAGCATCTGTGACAGATGGCCATCCAAATGTAGAAGTGTTTCTTTAAAAGCAGATGCAGCACCGGACGTGCATCCAATAAGATGTCACATGGGAAGTCACATGAGCAAAATCATGGGAGGAGAGTTCCTAGGACCAAGGTGGAACTGTGATGCTCCCTTGTTGTTTTTGTTATCAAATGCTGCATGTTGCTTAAGTGATCTTGTTATATTTATAATATTGGAATGCAGTTTCTTGGTATGTTGTTATATTTGTTTGAAATGCATCCAGTTTCTGTCGTAAGCCGCTTTGAGCATGATTTTTTAAAAAAATAAAAAATGTGACATATAAATAAAATGAAAGAATGGGAGAGGCTTTTAAGGTCTGTCTGTCCATTTCCAGCAGATGAATGGTAAACTACCCTTCCTGCCAGATCCTGGCAGTGTGGGTCCAGCTTGTTGTCTCAGGACTAAGTAGGTATGGTTGCCATGTTGAGCTTTTTTTTTTTTGCAAATTCACAATAACTGCCGACATGGGTTGCCATACGTCTGGATTTCCCCAGACCTTTTTTTTTGCCATTTCCAGCATGATACTGCTTTCGGCTGCAGTATTCCGGATGTGTCCGGGAAATTCCCTAAAGTAGGAACCTTTTGCTCTGTGATCTGAATTAGCAGTTGGCAAGGGTGTTTCTAAACTCAATCTGGAAGAGCCTTCTAAAGAGAAAATTAAAAATTACAACAGGGCAAAACTATGGTGAGGGAGTGGGGAATCAATGTTGTGAACTGCCCTGAGATTTACAGATGAAGGGCAGTGTGTGTGTGTATATATATACACAGAAGTAACAGTGATAGTGATAGGTTTGGCTGGCTATGAGCAGTGTACAGCTCTCATCAAGGCTTGGAACCAGGGTTAAGTTACCCAAGCATTCTTCAGTAGGTACCACTTTTACAGTTGAAGATTTGGGTGGATAACCAAGGACTTTTGTAGATCAGCAACTCAATTAAATTCTTATTTAAATACAGGTGTCTTGATTCCTGGGTCTGGGAGCAACGAAACATGTTGCATGGATTGAAAAGCAAAATGGAATGGTGGTTCCCCCCCTCCCCCGACCTCCATTTTATTTTTCTGTCAAGGAGATCAGTATGTGGTCAGGCTTCTAACTAATCAAGAGAACTTATATTGGTCAGACAAAGAATGAAGAGGAAGCTGCCCTCTGGGTTACTATTTTATCAAAGGTTGATTTAAGCGTCTCCAGTTCCAGCAATGTTTCTTCAGAGCATTGTGTTTCCAGATTAGATTAAACACTTAATCTTGTTTTCAAGGTCAAGCAGGGTTTGATTAAGTTTTCTGGTTCAACTTTATGAGATTAAAAAAAACAACTACTGCTGCTCCTTCCCTTCTAGTTCAGAAAAGCATTGCCTATGCCTCCCCCCCCACCCCCAAGTCCAGTAACAGAACAGTTATTCTGATAGAGTGTTTTGATCCAAGTGAAAAGAAGAGCTATGGGCACTATCTGCTTTTTACAACAGGAGCTGTGGTGACTTTAATTTTGTCATAGAAAATGTACAAAATCTAAACTTTGTATGCATTTTAAATTAATTTTTCAAAGTCATCTCGGGAGAAAACCATTTATGTAGACTAACACTGCAATCCTAGGTGTTACTCTGAATTAATTCCCATTGTTTTCAATGGGGCTCACTCCCAGAAAAGTGTGCATAGGATTGCAGCCTAAGTATGACTGGGATCCAAAGGACTGTGCAACTAGTTCCATGAACCTAATGAGCTTTGGTGCTTGAGTTCGCAAACAGCCACATTCAGATGTTGGATGGGGACCTGCTTTTCAACGAAGGAAACATTCCATTTGGTCACGCCAAAATCCTTGACATCTTTAACATTGGTTTTGAGATCCTGGCCTTTAATTACTCTGATGCTGAATGCACAGTAGGACAAGACCTTTACTAGGGGACCAAGCAAAATAGCATGAAATAGTAAGTTTTATGATTGTTCCTAATAAAAACATTGCTATACTGTAGATTTTTATAGACCAATATGACTATCTATACTTTGTTCTGATGTGGATGCAAATTTGCCTAAAAATCCAGGGATGCAACTCTCATTGGCTCAAGACAGTTTGTTGCCCAATCAGCTATGCCATGCAATCCAATAATTCTGTGCCAATATTTCTTGCAATCTAGCAGCAAATTCCAGGGTACAGTCCTCTGACTGCACCTGGCTAGGTAGAATCTGAAAGTTGCACCCATGATCTTCTGCCTCAGTGATGGTCACCTCCCACCCACCCTGGGTCACATGCTGGCTGAGGGTAAGGCACTCCTGGATATGCAGGGTGTGCCCTTCTGTTCAGCCCACCTTGCCTCTTCCAAGAACTTGATGCTACAAGATAAAGGGGAAGATGAGCCTTATCAGGATGTCCTTTATCAATCAACAACCACTTTCCTGGGGTCTGCCTGAAGTTTGCAAAGTAGAGAAGGTTATGGCGTCTAGGCATAAGGGTGTTTGCAGTAGTAGAAAAAGTTTACTAAAATGAGAAAGAGATAATTTTAAGGAAAACATAATTGAGAAATCCAGCAAATTCCCCAACCGAGCAAAAACCAAAAGTAGATTAAAATGCAGACCTTGAACTTAAACAGTCCCTTTCCCTACCAGACTTTCAGAAGAATCTTGCTCTTGAGTATCAGCTTTCTTGTTTGCCCCTCTTTCAGGCTTAAAATATTTTTTCCTTACCGTGCTGAGAGCCACCTTGATCTACCTACCCTCTGGCTAGCAACCTTTGTTTCAAGCCTTTGTCTACCTGCCTGCTTTATATCACAGGCTCTTCACAGCAGGTTACGGCAACAGGAAGTCTTAGAGCCCAGATCACAGGCTCCAGGAAGTGATGGAGCCCTTAATTTTCCCACCTTCAGGCAAGGGGTGTGCTATCTTTCACACACAGATACACACACATACTGGAGCTGTACTGCCTCCACATCTGGGTTTAATGTTTAATTGCTTGTTCAGCACTAGACTAGAATCTTCACAAGCCAACCAAATACCTCTAGGAAGTTTACAAGGAAATACTATATCATCATGGGAAGGGCAATCATCCCTTGTAGTTCATCTGCAGCATTTGATAATCCAAATTACTGCTTATTTGTTTCAGATTCAATAGTAGCATTCAGCCTATTCTGCTGGCACTGGACAGAAAGGCAGAGCGTGAAGTGAATGTGTGGCATTATAGAGTCAGGTAGCACATCGAGAAGCATGAAGTCAATAAAAATACTCTATAAGGGATTTAAAAAATAAATAGGAATTCTATCATGCAAATAAAATGGATGGTATAAAATTCATCCAGGTGACACACAAAGCCACTGGTTCTGCAGGCTTCTGGCTTTCTTTCTTTTTTTTTTTTGGAGAGGGTGTCCGAATGACGTATGAGAATTTGATTAAAATCTTTCCTCCAACCTTCTTGAGGGTGATAAAAGAGCTAAGAAATCTTTGCTGCATGGGGGAATGATAAACTGCACGAGGGAGGAGAAAGGGAGAAGAGAGGTTTAACGAACAATTTCGGGTTATAAATATGACTTCATATAAATATGATTCCGACAGTGAATCCTATAACCCGTTTGGGGGGATCAGCTGTGTTCTTGGAATTTGATCCACTCTTTGCTTTTGTGGCAACCTGTCCTTTAACTTGAATGGTGCAGGACAGGTGAATTGTAGGGACTGAAGGGAGCAGGGAGACAGCTTCTGCAGCAGGTGATGAAGACAAAATAAAATGAAGATACATCTCAAGAAGTGGTGGTGAGAGCTATTTCCTTGTAGTTAACCTCCTGCTAAATGAATAATAGTTCTAAGAATGTATTTCACATCCCTGCTGTTCTTCAGATAGCCCTCTGTCAATCACTATCAAACCACCATGGAAGCAATTGCCAACTTGGTGCCCACCAGATGTTTTGGACAAGAAATCTCATCAGCCCAGTCAGCTCGCTACTCTCCTTCCTATCCTGGCTCAGAACATCTGCTTTACGCTTTACCATTCTATGCCCCTTATAAGCCCAGGACATAAATCAATTTTTATGTTGGAATCTGAAATGTTTCTGCTAAATATGTCAGACAGAACTAGGATTTCTATCCAAACCCAAATTTCAACATGTAGATTTCGACTGTCAGATGTCATCATTGGCCATTGTTTCCTTGAATAGCCATCCTGCAGCATTGTGGTGTTCATTCAAGAAGCACCGGTCTATGATTTGCTGATCTTAGATTGGAGTGCAGAGAAGCTCTTAGGGCATCTCTTGCTTAAAATGGTAACTTGCAAATCTGATTCCGTTTCAGCAGGAGAGTCTCTTCTTGAGCAAAATGAATGGCAGAATGGTGCTCATAACAGGGCAATTTGTAAAATTACACAGACATCTTCCTTTTTGATTAGTAATAAAGTCATTTGTCCTCGCGGCCACTTGATTGAGTACATGAAAAGGAGCTTAACAGCACAAACCCCTCGATTTCAATAAGATTTCTCATGGCACAGGATCAATTAAGCTTAAAGTTTAAAAGAAGAGTTTCCGCTTTGGAATGTTCAGGGCAGCACATTTATTTCAATGTCATCTCATTAAAAGTAAGTACTCAGATATCATAAGTAAATGGTTTCTGTTTTACTCCTCTCAGAAAAGGACAGGCTCTGTAGCCTGCGCTTGAAGTCAGCTCATCTGTTCATTGGATGGGATATTTATCCCAGCTGCCAGCCCTGAAGTAAGCAAGCAAGCTGTAATCAGTCGTTTCCTTGGTCAGGACCTCTCCTGTTTGTGCATCTTTATATAGAAGAGCTGCTCACCTACTGAATACATTTTTAATGTATTTTTTTATTCCAGCAAGCATCTTGCTTAAATTTGATTTCATGATTTTTACTGACTTTCATTTTTATTGCACTGAGAGTTTTTGTTGTACATCAAGCAGTTATATAAATTGCAGAAATAAACTTAAACAATTATAAATATATAGCCATTTCTCCAGGGCAAGGTTTAACCCTGCCAATGCATTCTGCCTTTTTACTTAGAGTTCCTCTTTTCTTTTCTTTTCTTTTTACATAAGGGGGCAGAAACATATTAACCATATGCTTCAGGCAGACTGTAAATTAAGAGAAGATTGAAACACTGGCCACTGGTTTGAGCAGTGGTGTACACAATCCACATCTATCCTGTTGTCTCATATGAAATACTGCATTTTTTGTGTTTTTTTGCAAAACAGCTTCAATCTGAATTTCATTTTTTAAAATAAATTAAATTTACGTACTGCCCTTCATCCAAAGATCAAGGGCAGTTTATAGTATAAAAACACAAAATACATGACATATGAGAAAAAAGAAAAGAAAAGAGAATTGAGAGACAGAATGTCCTGGCTGCATTTTAAGCTGGTAGTATGTGCACAGCCAGTGAGAACAATAACTCAGAAATCTTTTGACACTGCCTTCAACAGTCTTACAGGTGTGTGTGTGTGTGTGTCTGTCTGTCTGTCTGTCTATCTATCTATCTATCTATCTATCTATCTATCTATCTATCTATCGCGATAGGGTATGTGTTCCCTAAACGGGATTTAGAGTGTCTGTTAAACAAGCTGTCTGATCCAAGTCTGGTTTAAAGATTATGAGCTATAAAAATGGAGCCCAGGAGAGACCTTGAAGTTGCCAGTCTACGGTGAGGCTTTGGGTAGCAGACTGAGCAGGCATGCAGGTGACCTGCTCACACTGTATTTCTATTTAAATTATAGTAATTATTTCTAAACTTGCATCTATACATATGAATTTTATGCAAATCTGTATCCTCCTTTGTCTTTTTTTTTTTTTTTTGACAAAGCATTTTCTCATTTTGGGTGATGCGAAGATGTCCATTTAACAGTCCACTGAAAAAAGGGGGGGGGATCTCGCCAAACCGCTAAGGCTTAGAAAATCCTCTGGAAGATGTATTCAGAGTATTGAAGCATATTATCTCCATTAAATATTATTTAAATACTGAAATCTGCATTTGTTACTCTCCCTCAAAGTACTTATTGAATACTTATTAAATATTTACCATTGAACTCTTAGTGATCATAAGCTAATAATTCTGTATCCAGCAATCATAAGCTAATAATTCTGTATCCAGCAATTTGTTCAGGGAACTTGCAATCATCTTGCAATCAATGCATGTTCCTCCACCACAGACCTAAAATACTGTCAACATAGGCTAGAAATGGAAAGAAACACATTTTTAATATATGCATTCTTAATATATTTAATATGTGTATTAATTTAAATACATTAATATATTAATTTAATATATGCACTATTAAATATGTACTCTTGCAAGTTCAGCTCTTAGATAATGTGACAAATATCACAAGAGAGCCAAAATTGCATAGTAGTCAGTGGGTGGTATTCTGCTATCAGCATAAGGATTTCTGTTTGTGTAACAGGACTTTCCTCCTTTCCTCTGAACGTGGGTGCCCTGCACCCTCCCCAAAATCATTCCAGAGGGCTGGGGGAGCCCCTAGAACAGATTTAGGGACACTCAGGAGGAGGAGAGGGGAAGAATATTTTGTGGCACAAGTGGAAATTATTTCCCTGACAGAATGTTTATCTGATTGCTATCTGATTGCTATGCTGGATTCCACCAAGAATATTTGCCTTTTACCTCAGTCAGTCTTGGGTTCAAAATCCCCCTTAGCCTTGAAACTCACCGGGTGACAAGCTATATTTACTTGTTGGTTAATTGTTTTTTTAAAAAACCTCCCAGTTGTGAGGTGGTGGAAGAAAAAGACATGGAAGAGCAAATGCCAATATAATAAATACATCTGAGTGATGGCCTGGGATATTCCAAGAACTGGTTCAGCTCGCATAGCCCCAGACACTTCACTGATTACTTAAGAAGTAAACAATAGTATGTGTGAACAGCAGTGGAAGATTTCCCCCTCAATTTTGTTAGTCCTCTAATAGGCAGCAACAATGATAACATAAATTTTATTAGTGAACAAAACTGGCCTTGAATTCAGTGCATGAGCTAAACTAATCAATCATAACTAATCAAGCATATTCACAAAGGCAAAGAAAATTCCCAGCATTTTATGGCTATATTTTCAGTGTTTTCTTTTTCTTCAACTTGGATAAAGGGACTTTATCCATCTGATATAGAAACCATCTGATATAGCTCAGATGGTTAGAGTGTGGTGCTGATAACGCCAAGATTGCAGGTTTGCTCCCCATGTAGGACAGTTGCATATTCCTGCACTGCAGAGGGTCGGACTAGATGATCCTCAGGGTCCCTTCCAAGTTCTATGACTTTGGAAAGAACATTTACCAGCATATGCTTACATCCATCAAATGGAAATCAACATGATTTTGTGGCTGGATTAACTGTGGCTGGATCATACCAGCACTCTTTGTCCATACCAGCTAACTGTACGGCCTTGTTCCTCACTGTTGAGAATGGGAAAGGGTTTCATAGCAATTTTTCTTTAATTTCTTTAATTTCACCGAACATTATGACAGAGACCACTCACAGTTATGTGAGTCATTGTGTTGCAAAGGCACAAGAATGAGATTTGCCTTTAAAATCACTAAAAAAAGAGGGGGGAATCATATATTTCAATAAAATACAATAAAGAAAATACTTCAGTCTATGTCTTGAAAGACTGGCTGTAGCAATCTGTTGTTTTTTTTAATTTCACAGTAATTCTCTCTCTCTCTCTCTCTCTCTCTCTTTCTTTCTTTCATAGGGCATATACCTGTGTGTCAACCGCCTCCCTTAAAGTCTGAAACCAGAATTTGATAATTTCTTTTTCTGTTCTCTCTTTATGCACTCAAACTACCTAGCAAATCCTGATAATCACGTGACCTTGTCAGCTACATTTTTCATATATTTACTTCTTTTTCTAAAAAAACCCCTGTCTACATCATTCTTGTCTGTAGAGTTTTACATCGTCAATTCATTGCCATAGGCTGCTAGTCTTCAACAAAAATGTCAGACCAAATGAAGAAAGGTAAGACTGTAGGAATGGAAGTTGGTCACTTCTACTCCTCTGGGTCCCATTCCTTCAAAGACTCTTTCAGGTTCTTCTGGCTCATTAACCAAACCTGAGTTAGAGGCGTATTCAGCTACTGCTCTTCCTTCTGTCACTGGAGTGTCATACTTCAAAGAAACATCTCCTAAAGGACAGCAAAGTGCCACTGCTGGTGAATTCAGCTTTTTTATTAAAAAAATGTACTATGAGATGACACCAAGGACCCATTCACTCTCATTCTCCTTCCTCCCCGAAGTGAGGAAAAGAACAAAGGCAGTCAGAGCACTAATTCTGAAGTCCTGGTGGATTTGGGGAAAAAATCCTCCTCAGTTAAGTACAACTCCATGGGGGTGCAATTGAGGACTGTAAGAAAACTTTAATTGCGGGTTCTGCTTCAATGCAAACGCAGGTGGGATAATTTATATCCTGTGACATGGTGACCATGAAAAGCTAGTAAGCTCAGCCCAAACCAGGTGCATGCAGTGTGGATTCAATTTGTGAAGTAATCTTGTTGTTCTTTGTCACAGCCACCAAGTCAACTGTTCACAACATAAAGCCGCTCCTCTGTGCTCTGCAACAATATATAGAACTGAAATATTGTTCCTCTCTGCCTGTTGCCTGCTGTTGCTATCCTGCTGCTGCTTTTATTTAACCCCCCCGGTTCCACAAACAAACAAACAAACAAACAAACAAACACACAAATGAAAATATGAAGATATTTTTCTCTCTGCCTGAATTATTCATCCCTGCCCTGTCTATATGTGCTGCACTTTCCCAAGTCCACCCTCGGAGGGAGCTGTGCACATGCAGGAACGTAAAAGACGTGAAGTTCTCTGTGTGGCTTCAACATGCATGTAACCTGTCATGCATGCAAGCATAATGTGTGCTAGGTTATTTAACACTGTCATAGTTTTTCAGCTCTGCCCATTTCTCATTGTGCAAGTACCACGTTGCCTAGAAGAAGTAAAAACAATGATATGGAGAAGGCCGCTGGGGATGTGTTCTCCCCATCTGTAATTAATAATATCTTATTTTCCTTTCCCCCACTCCCATGTCTGGACTGTGAATTTTCTGTGGGTATATTCAGGTGAACAGCTGAAGTGGTGTGCGACGTGATAAAAATACCTGTGATAAAATTGTGGGCATGGAGACAAGTGATTTGAATGTCCTGACATATCAGAGATGTGTGGCAAGATCAAAATCACCACCTCCTGAGAAATTTATGAAATTTGGCTTGCGCCAGGAGGTGGAAAGTTGCAATCGCACTGTGCATTTGTCACATATCAAAACATGCAGTCAATTAGGTCATGTTGAAACAACGAGAAAATCACTGGTTTCAACATTTCTGCCGTCCCCTCCATCGACTGTTTGAATTCCTCAGTGGAAACTTCAGAATGCAGGGAGATGAATGCACATAGGATGCTATTAATGAAAGAACAGAAACAAATATAGTTTGTTCCATTCTGTGGTCATTCCCTGTGAGATTTTTGCGAGAAGAGGTGGTGATTGCAATTACTTTTTACAAGTAGTTTTGAGAGAAACTTGCAAAAAAGAAGAAAACCTTAGGTACCACAGACACAAAATACCCCTGCTTATACATCAACTATGCATACCTTTCTTGTCCCCAAGTATAGCCTTTCAACAAAATGGCAGCTTCTTTACTCATTGTTACAGTGTAGGAAGCAAAAGAGCTGCTGTGTGCCATTTTGTGGCTCCTTCTAGTCTTGTCTCCATTCAGTAAGTAAGCAGTTAAAATGAAGAAGGGTCTTATGCAGAGAGAGAAAATGTTTCCAATCCCAGTGCAAATACAGATGTGGATAAAAAATTGCTCTGTCGGACATAGTGAGCCCTGTATGTAAGTGGTGACATCTGTCATGGTGGGAGAAGTTTGAAATGGCTTCTGTTTGGCAGCCATTTTGTGTGTACTGGCCAAGGACTGCAAGTCTGCATGTAGTTTACCTGTAGAGTAGCCCCATAGAGAGGCTTTTCTTTTTTGCTAACAAGGATACCAACAACATGTAGCTGCGGGGGGGGGGGGGGGACAACAACGTGCAAGCAAGTTCTAGTAGCCCATTCCTTGGCTCTGACTCCCAGATTTAGGAATCACTGCCTTGGAATACAGCTGGAAGTTTAAAAATTAATACGAGTTGCAGTGGAAGGTTAATATAACTCATTTATAACTCCACAATCCTGACCTTTTGCAAATGATATCAAAAGTCCACAAAGGCATTAATGCTGCCTATTACCACAGGTTAATTTATATACTACTTCTCACATTCATGAGGCTCAGAAACATGAAAGGAACTCTGCTTCTTTCAAGTATTATCTCCTGAATATCAAATTTCCTGTCCTCCAAAGGAACCTTTAACTCTGTTAAGCTAACTATATAGGAAAGTATTATTCTGTGAAACTGAACCTGAAAATTAACTGCTGTCTCCTTACTAGCTTGGGCTTGTGATTTTTTGTTGATCAGTTAGATGCTATATGGACATAGTACATATTATTTTTTAGCAAGAGGTGGAAGGCAGACAGGAACTTAGATGCTATTCTTTGGACATTGCTGATTTCCAATCTGGTTGTGTGTTCTGTTATTTTTCGCCCTATAAGACGCACTTTTTCCCCTCCAAAAATGAAGGGGAAATGTGTGTGCGTCCTATGGGGCGAATGCAGGCTTTCCCTGAAGCCTGGAGAGCGAGGGGGGTCGGTGCGCACCGACCCCTCTAGCTCTCCAGGCTTCAGGAAGCTATCCACTAGCCCTGGGAGACCCAGCTCTCCCAAGGCTAGCGGAGACCTTGTCGGCACCCAGAAGCTTGGGGCGCGCTGAGCTCCGCACGCCTCAAGCTTTGGGATTAGCGCAGCGCTCCGCTAGCCCTGGGAGAGCCGCGCGGCTCTCCCAGGGCTAGCGGAGACCTTGCCAGCACCCAGAAGCTTGGGGCGCGCTGAGCTCCGCACGCCCCAAGCTTTGGGATTAGCGTGGCGCTCCGCTAGCCCTGAGAGAGCCGCGCAGCTCTCCCACGGCTAGCGGAGACCTTGCCGGCACCCAGAAGCTTGGGGCGCGCTGAGCTCCGCACGCCCCAAGCTTCGGGCTTAGCGCAGCGCACCTGGGGGGGGGGGAAATAAAATTTTTTCCCTTTATTTCCCCCCCAAAAAACTTGGTGCGTCCTATGGGCCGGTGCGTCCTATGGGGCGAAAAATACGGTACGTTAGTGATTAATACTTCCAAAGAATTGGATACATTGCCAATGCAGGAATGCTGTTTCACAGGTCCAAGCCTTGAGTTAATAAGTATTTAAAAAAATGACACAATTTAACCAAATGTATGCATATGAGCAGTAGAATTATGGCCCCTGCTCTTCTCTTCTGTTTCCCATTTATCCACATGACTTGGGAACATTCAGAGCATCCAGATTATGAGATGAACAGAAAAATGCCTGTCCTTTACAAATATATGTAAGGTGGCTTCAAATGTAGGGGGTGGGGGTGGGGACAAGACAGAAGGAATCTAAATAGTAATAATGAGATATCAGGAATTCTCTATGGCACAGGAGTCAAAATGAATGACATGGAAAAGCAAATCCGTACTCAGCAGATGCCTAAAAAAGGGGTGGGAGGGAAATTTGGTTCAGTTTGCAATTAAGGGCAGCCTTACCTAATTCGCAATTTCTGAAACAATATGCAAACTGACATACAACCATCCTTCAAAATCCACACTTTCCTGTATTTTGCAATGCAGTTCTCCTACCAATTAATGTGTACAAACGTGTAGATTAGGTGAAAGTGTAGCAATGGTTGGGGCCAGGGTGGTTTTCCTTTGCTTTCCTTTATCTATGTATACTGTATCGTTTTAGTTCTATTAATTAATCCTATTAATCCCATTAATGTTTAATTGTTTTTTAATTACTGTTTTTCCTGTGTTGTTAGCAATTCTTATTTTTACGCAGCCTTGAATCCTTTCAGGGGAAAAGGTGGGATATGAATAAATATATAATAAAGATGTTTTCCTGGAAATAAGAGCTCAACCTAGTAACTTACTCAGGGCATTGGTTTTCCAGCTCTAAATATGATTAGATATTTTGTGTGAAGTGTGATAAAGCTGCTTACCAGCCATCTTGGTGACACCTAAAGATGGGCTGTGATCCGACTACCACCTCTTTCACTAGGCTTCCCATCAAGTTGAATACCAGCTTTGAATATATCCACCTTCCTTATTATTTTCTGGCATAAGGTAATTAATTTTTTTAATTTGCTGAGACTTTTTAGTTATTGCTATATATTTTGGTGCTTTAAAAAATCCTACTGGCTGTTGCTTGGTTTTCAGAACTGCCACTGTTTTTAATGTCTCACTGCTTTATATTTTAATATTGATGGCTATTCTTTCAATTTATTGTTTTAAATATTACCTGCCCAGAGAACCATTTGGAATTGAACTGTGGACTATTTATCTATATAAGGATTGTTACCCTGTCTTTCTAAAGCCCCTGGTGGGTCTGTTTATCATAATGAGGGTGACAATAAATTATATTAGAACTTATTTTCCAAAGAAACACAAAATGACTAACAATATAAACCAATCAGCATAAGCAAATAAACAATCAGTAAAAGTAACAATCTGAATATAACATTAGATAACAGTATGAAGAGAAGCAAGCAGAAACTATAATCTCTTTAGAAGTGACTCTAACAGGAAGACATAAAATACAATTTTAAATGTCAATACAGCTACAACACTTTCTAGCACCACTCTCTGACATTTCAAAAAGTAGAGTAAGAAACTGTTGTTACATTAAAGCATGGCCATCCAGGGACTAGGGTCAAGGGGAAATTGCACTTCCAATATCCACAGATCCCAACCTTCCTACCTTCCTTCCTTGTATGTTTCTGGCATAGTCTTCTCATTTTTTTCTGAGAAGCTAGCCTGCTCCTCACTTTCCATATTTTACCTTGCCCTCCTCTGGAAAAACTCCTGCAGATATCCCTGCTTGTAAGACCAATCCACAAAGGCCCAGCTTCTCTTTACTTCTGCTTTATGTCTAACAAGGAACCAATGTGTTTCCATTAAGGCATGCCACAGATCTGGGTAACCTTTGTGCTTTCAAAAACGGAGAGCAGCCGTTGTTTCTGTGTCTCAGAATCTTTGTTGTATGATATACACCACCCAGCAGAGACTTATTCGGTTATGTAGTTTCCATCTTGGAAATGAGTCTGAAAGCTGACTGCTGGCTATAGCACCTGACCCGAATTGCCGGAATTTTTTTCTTAGGATTTTTCCTTGTCCCACTACTTCCTGCTTTGTGTAACATCTTGCCAAAGAGAGCTGGAGAAAAATTGTCCTTATTTTATGACATTTTTGTTAGTTCTGATAAAGGTATTGCCCAAATGTGGATTTTGGTGTGCTGATCTTCTCTTATGAACCAACCTTTTGCTTTCTGTGTGCTTTTCCTATTGTGACTATGTCTGGATGTGAGGAGGGGAAAAGTCCTGCACAATTATCGGAAATCGCTACTTTGAAATAGAAAAAATTATATCAATAGAATGTGTGTGTAAAAAGCTGGTGGGGTCTGTCTCTGCAGCCTTATCACATCATTTCTAGGCAATCTATTAATTTAGCCTCTTTGTATTTACTATCCTTCTTTACTCAGCATGTGGTTTTATATGATGTTAGCCCTTTTACCATGTGTTTGAGAGTTTTGGACAGCTGGTGTTAATGGTGTTATAACCAATCTTCAAATCGTACAGCGTATAATGGATCTATCTAAGCAGAGTAAGTGCCTGTAACTCTGTTTAAAAGATCTATTATTGAGTAGCTTCAAAAACAAATGCATTTGCTTCAGCACAAAATTGGAGTCATCTCTGCACCTTTTTCTAAGGATCATTTTGCGTAAATACATTCATAATTATGGAAGCCTTATTGGTGTCATCTACAATAATTTCATGTCATATTTTCTGGCTTCTCCAATATATTAACCTCAATGTAATGGGGATTAATACTACATGCTACAAACAAGCCATTGGTCACTGTGCCTGAGTCTCACCTTGTCTGAGGCCAAAAGCAGTTTTCAATGCCACCAATCAGTCTGGGAACTTTCATGTAACATGGAGATTTTTCTAGCCATTTGCAAAGTGCATTTCTCTCACCATTTTGATAACTTTAGCTAGCCTGTGTGCATCAGAGATGGAGAAGAAGAGCTGCGAGGTCATTTCTCTACCTTGCTTACAAAATTTGTTTGTGGTTCTCTCTTCCCCACCCACCCCCATTTTCAACAATATAACTTTTTTTTTTATTAAATTACAGCTCCTTTACTTATGAATCATTTGCCATCACTGCCTCCAAGACTGGATACTGTGGACATGCAGTCTCCCAGAATACCAGGTCGAAAAAGAGGAAGACCCCCGCTCCATTCGACGCCTATGAAAATGGCTGTTCATAACCTCTATTCTGCACCAGCTGGTTCTCTGCCTGTTGTGAAGATTCCAAAGAAGCGAGGGAGGAAACCTGGATACAAGGTATGCCATCCTACCGGCTCATTAAGTAGCTATGATGTTTGTCTTTTTGTCTTGTAGCTAGTCTGTGGCCTTCTGGATATTGCTGGTCTCCATCTTCCACCAGCCTACAGCCAGCTTGAACCACTGGCAGGGATGCTAGGAGCTGCAGTTCATCAAAATCCTGAAGGCCACATGTTAGCCTCTCCTTGATATTTGGAATATATCCATGTGGCATGAACACATGTGCCAGTGTGAGAAGGCGGAAGGAGATTCATGCTCCTTCTTCTTGTTGCTGCTGTGTGGTTAAGAAGCAGCCTGTTCAGGCCAACACCCTTGTTGGCTCATGCCAGTACAGACATTCAGAAGATTCTATGGACATGCAGTGTAGCAAACTAGTCTTCCACCACCACTGGTTCTTCCTTGGTTGCTTGCTGTTCAGTCACGGTACCAAGAATTTCAGGTGGTGTTTCCTTTTCCTTTTCGCTACAGCAGTTCTGACTGCTGAAGAGCTAAACCACTGCTTTAAACCAAACAGGAGAGCACATGTCCAGCAATGGGAAATGGCTATTGTGAAATTTTTTCAAAGAAAGCTCTGTTTGCTGAGATATGATTCTGGTTTAAGACAATAATTTCGTGGTCAAAGTGTTCAGGAGAGGGAATTATCAAAACACACAAAAGTTAAAACTATCCTCCATATTTAGGTAATTTATATACCACCATACTTCTGTAAGGTAAAATAATTAATGATAAGCAGAATATTACCCTCTGTAAGTGGTTTCACTATTCACATTGGGTTGTTTTTTTTAAAAACAAAACAAAACTAAAAACAACTACTGGGCTCTATAATTAGTTAATGAATTCTCCTGCATTTGACCATTTACATAATATCCCACAGTTTCCCAAGCCATTCTTATTTCACAGGCATCTCCTTACATATCCAACAAGCATAAACCACTCTAGCAACTGATAGACCATGAAATATTACTTCAGGGTTCTTTCTGGTGTACAAAATCTGCTGAGAACTTAAGAAGGCAAACAAGATATTGCTTGGAATAAATGAGTTCAGTGGTTGGTTTCAGATTCCTATTTTAATGCACTTTTATTGAAGCTGATTGGTTGTTTCAAAAATGTTGTGAGCCACTGGAAACACCCAACAGGATGGAAAGATGGAGGAGAAGCTGTAAATAAGCATTTGGGCTTTGGTTTTTTTAAAATCTGCATTTGCTAAATTGATAAGTTTATGCAGGTCACAGAATCCAGCCTGATGCAGATATTTGATTTTTAGTGTAGACTATAGACTGCTTTGAAAGCAGCTGACAAGCTAGGTTACATCCAAAGGTCACTTTTCTCAGCCAGAAGCAGCTTCCTCTGACAGAAGGGAGACCTTCATTCAGTGAAAGGAATCCATTTATCAAAGGAGGGCTCCTTCTGAGAGAGAAAGGGAACTTTTGCATCCAACTCATGTGTCCTGTATAAGCTGCTGTCCATCGCATTATGGGGCACAAGAAATTCAAACTACTATTAAATGCTTTCCAAGTAAGGATAGAGAAGAAATTCAATTCAGTGCCATTTAAAGGCAAACCATCCTTATTTTCACTTTCTGAAACAATACAGTGGTACCTCGGGTTACATACACTTCAGGTTACATACGCTTCAGGTTACAGACTCCGCTAACCCAGAAATATTACCTTGGGTTAAGAACTTTGCTTCAGGATGAGAACAGAAATTGTGCTCCGGTGGCATGGCGGCAGCGGGAGGCCCATTAGCTAAAGTGGTGCTTCAGGTTAAGAACAGTTTCAGGTTAAGAACAGACCTCCGGAACGAATTAACCTGAGGTACCAATGTAATGAAAACTCAACTATCTTTCATAATTCACACTTTTCCATATTTTGAAATGCAGTTTTCCAACCAAGTACTGTACAGTCATACCTTATGTTGCATTCAGTTCATGTTGCGTCTATTCGGCCTGTGAACGTGGCGAACCTGGAAGTGTATAATTCCGGGTTTCACCACACGCACGCATAAGTGTTCTGCACGCTTTGCACATGTGCAGAAGTGCTCTATCGCGCTCCGCACTTGCGCAGAAGCGCTGCTCTAGTTGCGGACTTTTCGGGTTGCGAACGGCACCCTGGAGCGGATCGTGTCCGCAACTAGAGGTACCACTGTAATGCATACAAATGTTCATCTACTAGGGTAAAATGTGCATCAAAATACACATATTATTGGCAAAAGCATACAAAATGCACCATAAAAGAGAAATGACTCTGGAAAAGTGTGATTATTGCATAATACAAAAATATGTGCATTAGGAAAAATTCACACCAAAATTCTGATGAGGTTTTTTAAAAAATTGCAAGCTGATGTGGAAATGTGATGAATTGAATGGAAAAATGGAAAAACGAGAAACCAAAATTTACAGCTTTGCCTATCACCACTTCCAAATAGTACTTGGTTTTCTGTGCTCCTATAACAATAGGATTTGGGACAAATCTTTGCAAGGTCAAATTTCACCTCCTCCAGCAAAAGGAAAGTTTGAGGTGTTTTACATAATTGTTTTAGTGAAACCTGACAAAGATGCATGCCCTTTTCTTCGTGTGCGAAGCCTTTTATTTACTACCAAATATAGAAGTGAGGCAAAAAAAAACCAAAAAAAGGGAGGCAGTAAATTGAAGATCATTCATTATTTATGGGGACTGGTTTAATGCAATCATTTCTGTCATCTAACCTGTAGGAATAGCAAGTTCGGGGGTGATGCTGTTTCTTGATGAATGGAGACCAAAAGTAAGACATTCTCTAGTAAACAATGGCTCCAGGTTCTGAGGCTGACAACAGCAATCTGTAATGCTTTTCATTAGCATTGGAAGATTTGTACACCGAAGCAACATTTCAGCAAGAAGCCTTTCTGTTGGATATGGTCCCCACTGCTAAAGCATACAGCTCTCAATCACAATGCACTTGCTGCTAGAGTCAGAGAATACATTTGTGACAGGTAGATCTCTTGATTTAATTAGCTCCCAAATAGCATGGGTTCCTGCTTCCATGAGACTTTTATGTGCATTTTTAAAAGCTCTTGCATGCTCAAATGGCAGGCGACCAACTTCTTTATGGCAACTGGATGTTGGATTATTACAGAACAGATGGATCAATTTGTGCCTGTACGTTACAAAAAAATGAATTTACAATCTGGGTTAAATTTTATTTTGATGGAAGTTTGCAATAAATCCATAGATGCCAACAAAGGCATCTTTATTGTCCCCTGTATAGATCTGACTTTTCCAGTTACCATTAAACCTTCATGACTGGAATAATTAGCACGTTATAGATAGATAAAGACAGACATGAAGTTTTAGTTCGCCCTCCCCATTTTTTCTTATAGTGGTCTCTCACTGATGCCTGTGGGTTACTCTAGTTAGTTGTGTGCATCTAACCTAGAGTGCAGCCTAAAAGCCTATTGCTTGGTGGAAGATGAATAGGCAAGATGTTGCATTGAAACAATTGATCTACACAGACTTCAGAGCCTATAGAGGCTATTGATGTCCATTACTAACCCACTCATAGAATGGAGCCATGGCCCCAACTCAGCATTTTAGTTCCACTGTGGCACCCCTCTGTTACATTTGGTGCTAAATGCATCCATATAATTATATTTTTCTAGTTGGTCAGGTAACTGATCTCCATGGAGACTGATCGATCAGGAAATTGATCTCCAAGAAAGCTCATTTAGATAAATCAGATACTGCTGGATCAATTTCCTTCGAAGGAGAAAATATTGTACATGGTGGTGTCTTTGTAACCATTTTGCAAATGTATAGGCTGAGTATATATTACAGAGAAGAATAGCAAGCACAGCAGGCATGGCCAGCATTTATCCCCAAATCAACATCACTCCAACCCCTTCTACTAACCAAAATTTTATAGAGAGAAGAACGTACCTATTATTATTATTATTATTATTATTATTATTATTATTATTAGGCCCAGGCCCATAGAAAGTTGCCCACAAAGAAATGTAGCCTTCAGGCTGAAAAAAGTAAGTTCTCTAGCCCTGCATTAAAACCATCAGAATAATTAAAACAGATATAGGTAAGAATCTGAAAGCATTAGCAGCCCTGCGGTCCTTTGGGATGGAGGTTGGGGTATAAATTTAATAAACAAGTGAATAAATTTAAAACCTAGATCATAAAACAGTGTTCATTAGTTGCTTGAAAACAGCTGAAGAAGAAGAAGAGTTTGGATTTGATATCCCGCTTTATCACTACCCGAAGGAGTCTCAAAGCGGCTAACATTCTCCTTTCCCTTCCTCCCCCACAACAAACACTCTGTGAGGTGAGTGGGGCTGAGAGACTTCAGAGAAGTGTGACTTGCCCCCAAGGTCACCCAGGAGTTGCAGGTGGAGGAGCGGAGATGCGAACCCGGTTCCCCAGATTACGAGACTACCGCTCTTAACCACTACACCACACTGAAGAAGAGGAGAGGATGGAAGAAGCTGTCTTGGATCTCTGCTGGCAAAGCATCCCATAGTGCTGGCACTGCTGCTGGAAAGGACCTGTCTTTCCTCCCCACCATTTTGATCTCACAGGTGTCTGGGACAGAGAGCAGGGCCTTTGCTGCTGCTTTTAAAGTCCAGGTGGGAGAAGGCCAGTTTCTCAGGTAATCTGGCCCCAAGCATTTTATACCATTAATGTTTAACACCTGTACAATAAATTGAGCTCGTAATCAAATAGGCAGCCCATGCAGATGGAATAGAAATGGAGCAATAGGAGTCCCAGCATACAAAAAAAAAAAGTTTCTTTCCCTCTGCAGTACAGAAAGCAGTGGCTGTTGCAATATCTTCCCTCTGATGTTATTCCTGCTGCTTACTACTAGCTAAAATTTATTTAGCAGCCGCAGTATATTAGGCACCCACACTTACTCATTTTGGCACCAGCCTTCTTACAAGATTTTTATCAAGATTCCTTCAGCCGACAACTATAAACGTTTGCCTCTGTTTAGCTTAATAGATAACCGCTGTAAATGTCTGCCTTTGTCTAGCTTCATGGCTTTTCTCTCTCCCCTCCCCTCGTGCCTAAACCTTTCTCTTAACTGAGGCTGAAGGAATGCATTGGCTTTGACGGCTTCTGCTATGTGTCATTTTCTTGCCCTCACCACATTGCCTCTTTCACTTGACTGGAGCAAGTGCCTTGGGTATTGTGCATAGTCTTTTGTGCTGTCATTCTCTTCACCATATAAACATATCAAAAGTTAAATCCTATCAGCATTAAAGAAAACAAAAACAGGATAAGCCGTTTCAAATGGCAGGATAAGTGCTCCAGACAAATTGGAGGTCATTAACATGTGCTATGACCACCAGAAAGAAAGACCATAAAGAAAGCTGATCGCCGAAGAATCAATGCTTTTGAATTATGGTGCTGGAGGAGACTCTTGAGAGTCCCATGGACTGCAAGAAGATCAAACCGATCCATTCATAAGGAAATCAGCCCTGAGTGCTCACTGGAAGGACAGATCCTGAAGCTGAGGCTCCAATACTTTGGCGACCTCATGAGAAGAGAAGACTCCCTGGAAAAGACCCTGATGTTGGGAAAGATGGAGGGCACAAGGAGAAGGGGACGACAGAGGACGAGATGGCTGGACAGTGTTCTCGAAGCTACGAACATGAGTTTGACCAAATTGCGGCAGGCAGTGGAAGACAGGAATGCCTGGCGTGCTCTGGTCCATGGGGTCACGAAGAGTCGGACACGACTAAACGACAACAACAACAACAATGACCACCAGATCTGTGTGATTCAATTCACAGCGCTTATATATATTATACCTGTGATCTTTGTCATAAGGCCATGATGCCTGTCTCAAGTCCCCCACTCACTCTAATGTTGTTGCACTTCAACTCCCTTCAGCCACAGCCAGTGTGGCTTTTGGTCAAGGTGATGGTGGGAGTTGGAGTCCAACAACATCTGGAGAGCTACAGGTTGCCCATCCCTGGCATAAAATATCCATCGTATTTATGAAGCCTTGTTTCTAGGAACATAGCAAATCACACTGAGTCTGACCATTGATCCATCAAGCTTGGTATTGTCTGCCCCGATGGCAGCAGATCTATAGGGTTTCAGGCTAGAGTCTCTCCCAGTCCTACCCGAAGATGTTAGGGATTGAACTTGGGACATTTTGATACTCCTACATAAACTCCCATCGTTTTGGTTAGTAGCTTTGTTTTATGGAATGACTCTTTGGGTTCTAGCATAATAACTTCCCATCTAGAGTTGCAGTAAAGTGCCTCTATGCTTTGGGGCTGTATGGGGCCACCCCAAAATAAGAGTGGTTTCTATGTGACTAAGGGATTCCCTAAGGATATCATGGGATATCCTTAATTTTTTCAAATTTAAAAGGAAATAAGGATAATACTCCCCAAACATTGGCTGATAGAAACCAGGACCTTTGAGGTTGGGAGCATAGAGGTAAGAACATTTCGGAGCACCTTATCTCTATGTCTGGAGAGGGAGCTTCCAGGCTGAACACCAAGAGAAAGTCCTCTCCTTGTTTGACAGGAGCAGACACTGCTATCCAGTCGCAGCTGTGCTAAAATCTTGGCTTTCTCTATTGCTTTTTATGGGTAGCTGTCACTTCCACTGTGGCAGTGACAAAGTAGCTTGGCAGACTCTGTGAGTGACTGAGAACAGCTGAGACATGAAGTGTTAGGATATTGGTTGGAACAAACCGCACTAATACAGTGGTGCCACGCAAGACGAAATTAATTCGTTCCGCGAGTTTCTTCTTCTTGCGGTTTTTTCGTCTTGCGAAGCACGGCTATTAGCGGCTTAGCGGCTATTAGCGGTTTCGTCTTGCGAAGCAAGCCCATAGGGAAATTCGTCTTGCGAAGCACCTCGAAAAATGGAAAACCCTTTCGTCTAGCGAGTTTTTCGTCTTGGGAGGCATTCGTTTTGCGGGGCACCACTGTAAAGGACATGTAAGAGAGCAGCTGAGACAATGAAGTTTGGGTCCTGTGATAACTTAACAAACTTCATGGCAGTAAAGGTTCCCATTGTCTCCTCCCACCTGCAGCCACCTGCCTGCTGGTTGAATTTTGCCTAAAGGCCTTTCCACCTTGCTGCAACAGAAAATTGGGACAGTGTTAAGAACTGTGTGGCTGCAGGTAAAGGTAAAGGACCCCTGGAGGATTAAGTAGCTATTTATCTACTTGCTCTGATAAGCTTTCGAACCGCTAGGTTGGCAGAAGCTGGGACAGAGCAATGGGAACTCACCCCATTGTTCAGATTCAAATTGCCAACTTTGTGATCGGCAAGCCCAAGAGGCTTGGTGGTTTAGACCACAGCACTACCCGTGTCCCATGTAGCTGCAGAGACTATTGGTGCTAATGACTTGTGGGTTCCCAGATCTCAAGAACCGTCTATTTGGTACTGGCATGGTGTGAGGTGGCAGGGTTCTGTCATGGGCCAACCCCCAAAGGGGTGACTAAAGTCTTGCTTAAGATGACAATGAGCCTGAAATCCCATGTAACAAGTTGCAGCAGCATAAGTTCTCAAGTGGCCTTCAGGTACATTTTCATGTCCAAAGGGATCCTTCTAGGTTCTTCTTTATGTCCGTTGATGGAGGGAGAAAACATAACAGATTAAAAATAGTTGTTTAGTTATTCCTGCTTGATTTTTTAAAAAAAGTATTTGAGAGGTAGGAGGGAGCATGCAAAAGCACATTACTTATATCCGGTGATCTCCATTTTCTCAGACAAAGGGATCATTTCACTTACTGATTTATTGTTTTCCGTGAAGTCTTCGTCAGATCCAAATTAGGACTTGTAACATGCAATTTTCTCCTCCATTGCTTTTGATTGTCTTCTTGAAAAGTCTCTTTACACCGGATAGGTTTTTCCACAGCTTTGTATACTCATGTCTTTATTACATAAATATATTTTTATTACGCAGAAAGTAGAGATGTACAGGGTTCTCAAATCATTCCTAAGCTCAAGAGATACAGAAGCCTTAGGCAGAAGGCAGAGCCCTTACACTGGATCTGTGTTGTGGAAGGGTGGGGTAGCAATTCCATTCAGGTTGCATTTAAAGGCAAACCTCCCCTATTTGCACTTTCTGAAACAATAAATGAACCAAAACACAGCTATCCATCAGAATTTTGCAAGGCAGTGCTCCAACCAAAAAATGTGTATTAATATGCATATCTTATTTTTATTTTATTCAATTAATATTTATACATCACACTTTCATATAAGGTATAAAAAATCTGGGTTCAACTCAAAAACACAACATTACAGTAACACCAGTAAAAACAATCAATAACATACAGTGGTACCTCGCAAGATGAATGCCTCAAAAGACGAAAAACTCGCAAAACGAAAGAGTTTTTCGTTTTTTGAGTTGCTTCGCAAGACAGATTTCCCTATGGGCTTGCTTCGCAAGACGGAAATGTCTTGCAAGTTTGTTTCCCTTGTCTTGCAAGTTTGTTTCCTTTTTCTTAAAACCGTGCATTCACTTCGAGGAGCAACTGATAGCACGCGGTGTGGTAGCCTTTTTTGAGGTTTTTGAAGACTTTGGTGATTTTTGAAGCTTTTCCAAAGTCCGTGCTTCGCAAGACGAAAAAATCGCAAGACGAAAAAACTTGCGGAACGAATTAATTTCGTCTTGCGAGGCACCACTGTATAAATAAAAATTGACTGGTAGAAGATTTCCACAGGCCAGTCTGAACAATGCAGTTTTGAAAAGACATTGAGAAGAAAGCAAGAATGACTCCTGCTGAACTTTTGTTGGCAAGGAGTTCCACAGGGCAGGACCTGCCCCCCTGACTACTTAGTTTCTCATAAAAGCTAAACAAATCTCAGAGGTATGGAGGACCACCAAAACTGCCCCATGAGAAGATTTCAGTGGCCAAGGTGGAGCACAAGAAATGAGAGAAAGTATACATGAAAATACATAGTGAAAATAACACAAACTGCATTATAAATTTACATACAAAAATGTGCATATTAAGAGAAATGTACACCAAAATGCTAATGAATTTATAAAAAAATTTTGTTGACTGAACAATCACCTCGTTCTTTATAAAGTATTTGTCCGGGGATGAGATTACAGATAACAGTAACTTCAGCATGGAGACTTTATAGTTCTCCCTAGCCTAGAGAGTTGAAGTTAGTTTAAAGGAAGCACTACCATTTGTGGTAAGAACAAGTGTTCTATGTGGGGCCAACTTTGGGGTTCATTTGGCAGTGCAGAATGTGGCGGATCAGTTGCTCAAGGTGGCAGACTCCCGTCAGCATGCAACACCCTACTGTCAGGATTTGCCCTCGCTGCCATTCTGCTACCAGACCAAGTTCAAGGTGTTGGTATAACATATAAGGCCCTGTACCACTCAGGATCAGGTTACTTGAGAGACCCCTTTATCCCTTATGCACCTATCAGGTTGCTGCAGTTTGCAGGAGAGTTTCTCCTGCAAGTTGTTATTGTTATTAGCCTTTATTGGCATAAGTTTAAACAATAAAATCACCCAAAGTCATCCAAATACATTAATACTCCAAACTCATGCAATATATAACAGACTAGAGTTCCAAAGATTTCAGATGCCTACTCTGCAGACTTTTAGTGTTCCTGTTGATACATGTCAGGTGCCCACTACCTGCACTTTCTGGAAGGAATTGAAGACATTTTGGTTCCAATGGGCTTTCCCAGCAAGATAAATGGATCCTTGCCCCATGTGTGTCTAGTTTTAGTTTTAAATATATCTGGGTTTTGCTTGTGGCATTTTAAACTGTATTTAAACTATTTCCTCTTTTTTAAAATTGTACATCTCCCTAGATAATTGTATAGAAAGCAATCAATAAATCAATAACAAATACAAAAACAAAACTCATTCCACTTTCTGCTGTATTGATTTAGTGAATCAAAAGGAATGCTATGTGCATGCACCATAGGAGGTTATCGTAGGGTTGCCATATTTCAAAAAGTAAAAATCAGGACACACACAAAATGAAGTTTTTCGGCTATTTTGGGGGGAATTTGTCAAAAAAATCAACACTTTCTATACATCCAGGTTTCCCCCGACATTTTAACTGATTGCTAAAAATTCCACCTGGATGCCAGTTTTGACGGATGAATCCTGGATGTCTGTCCGGGAAATTCCAGACGTATGGCAGCCCTAGGTTATCACCCTCCATTTCTACTTTCAACTGTGCCATTCACTCTGCTTTCTAGTTAGAAGATGGTCCATTTTTTAGCCTAAACATCTGTCAAACACTAGACAGTCTCTCCCAACCTTAGAAGTTTTGGACTACAACCCCCAAGTGAGTCAAAGTGCCCTTTGCTAAACACATTTCATGTTCTCCTTATCTATTGATTACAAAACTATCTTGTAGCTCTTATGGTAAAGATGAGAGATATTTAAATACACATGCATCTCTCTCCCCCTCACCCCAGTATTGATGTTGGCCCCTGTGAAGGTGTGGTGAAATATATTTACAGGAACTTTCATTTCAGAAGGATACGTCTATACCTGTACCCACTTTAAGCACACAAGTTTCAGCTAAGTGGAATATTTCTATTCCAATAAATTCATTGCGGTCTTTACATGCTGTGCCAGGAATGGCATTTGAAAGGGCAGGAGAAGTGCTTTTGAAAATGTAGATTTCAGTCAATTGACTTTTAAAATGTACCTTTTCATATTATCTGTTGTCATATTACTTTTTAACGGGTAATAAATAGGGGCATAAATTTTGTTGTCAGGCAGTGACAGGAAAGTGATGGGGGAAACAAGATGAAATACAGTATTTAGCTTTCTGCATAAGCGTTTGACAGTAGCCCTGGCTTTGTGCTTAGAAGTGCGCTCAAGGTGTCTATTTTATAAGGCCACCCTTAAAGGATGAATTGGTCCTTCTTAGATTAGAAATGACACCGTGGGAGACATACTATTAGGGCAAAGGAGCAGTGGACCTATCTACACTGCCAGTCCCTGTCCAAATCAGATCACTGTTCTGTTTCTTAAAGAGAAAGAAAGGGAAGGGAATATCCCTTTGTGCCTGTTACAGATTCACTGTTTGAGCTAAGGCTGGAATTGTAGGGGAAATGTCATAGTCTCGGATAATTTTTATGTATGTAGATCACCCCATGGCTCCTTGGTTCCCTAAAACCCTAAAAGTTTGCCATATGAACCAATCCAGACTTGCAACCATCATCTGAGGCCCTTCTTTGTGTGTCCATGAGAGGTCTAGAGGGCAGAAACACAAGAACGGGCCTTTTCTGTGGTGACTCCCCATTTGTGGAATACTCTTGCCTGGTGTCATCATTACATATATTTAGGCACCAGGCAAAAACTTTCCTCTGTAACCAAGCCTGTGGCCTTTTAAAAGTGGGCAGGATGTTTTCAATGTCCTGCACCCTTGGTTTTAATGTATCTGTGTAGGGTTTTCTTTTGTTTGCTGGAAGTCGCTTTGATTTGCCTTGGGCAAAATGAACTGACTAACAAATTTAATAAATGATAAAAAAATATAATTGGATGTGGTAAGTAGGTAGTTGCTTCTACGGTTCTTTTGCAGCTCTCCTGACCTTCCTTTTTTTGGGGTTTGATTCTGATCTGTAGCAGACCCAGTGCTGTGTATTTGCATTCTTGAACACACACACACACACACACACACACCCAAGCCCTTTCAAACATTCTGAGTTGATTTTATTATTTGTTGTTCTCTGCTTTCAGTACAATGTAGGGACTCCCCTTCTTTTCACACCCAGAGCGATGCATGAGATAGCTGCTGAATAGCAAACATTTCGTTTAAAAGCTAATGGATCTGAAATTTCCCAGCAAACCTACATTTGTGCGTGCATTTGTTCTACAGCATCTTTTATTTTGTCATTTGCAATAAATGGAGGGAAACCAATTACTAGCCGGAATGTAAGGTTCGTTCTCAGAAATGGTGCAGAATGCTACATCAACATTGTGATGTAGGTCTGAACCCCCAGCATAGTTGGGAGATCAAACATCTCATGGGAACTAGGCAATAATGACATTTGATAATACAAGCATTCGCTTTTACTATCAATGCTAGCATGATCCTATTATAGTTACAGATACTCTGGCTCGTCTATGTCTCTAAACATAACGGGTAGGATTATACGTTGGTTCCTAAGAACAAGGAGGGCTCGTAAAACAGAATTTCCCATGTCTCTCTTTCTGTTGTACTTTCCTCTGGGGATCCCTGGGAATGCTGTTGGCTGTAGAATGCGGGTAAAGCTGGAGTGGGGAATTAGCAAAAATCAGGAGCTCTCTCCTGACGCAAGAGAAAATGTCCCCTGCTTAAGCAAGCAGCCATTGTAAATTAGACTTACTGTAGTCCCAAACTCTGGGACATCACCATTGCGGAGAAGCTTACACATCAAATCCATATCATTAAGGGACAAGCCAAACAGGATGCCTTTCTTTTGCAGAATGGAATATTTATCTTTTTCATGTAAGACTGGCAGTACAAGGGCCAGTCCAAAATGCAACAATTTAGAAAAATAATTCATGATTTAAGTGTCTAGGGAAGGATAGTCAGTTCACGCTAATGAAGCCTGGATGGGGGTCTAAATCTCTGCTTGTTGTGCAATGACTGCATTACCTAAGGGTTCCCTTCTGCATGGGGCTAATATGGTGCAAATATGGATACATTTTTATTAAAGCAAAATAAAAAATGACTTTCACACTTGAGGTGTATATTTTTGTGATTAAATCAGTAAATGGTTTTAAATATTGTGTTTTAATGTTGTAACCCACTCAAGGACCTAATGGTAAAGGGTAGGTAACAAACAAACCAACAACTGTAAGAGAGTTACACGTGTGCAGCTAAGGGTCAATGGTAAATGACAACTTTATGTCAAGGGTTCCCAAGCTCTGGTCCATAAACCACTTGTGGTCTGCAAGTTTCATTCAGATGGTCCATGGTATGTCTGTATTAAATATTCACATTGATTTTTAATAGTATTTTTATTTCTTATATTGGATTTTATTGTAGCCAACTTCAAAATCTATAGAATGCAAATTGTAATACAATAAATACAATATAAGAAGTAAAAGAAGCAAAAAATACAATTAAAAATAATACAGCATCTAGCACAGCGCAATACAATTGCTAATGCAGGCAGAAAAATAATTAAGTGGTCTGCTAAAACCACCAGCATTTTTCAAGTAGTCTGTGTGGTCTAACATTCCAGCATTGCACTTTATGTAAGAAATTTTTACATCTGCATTGAAAAAGTTATCTTTTCACAAATAAGCAATACTTTGATAGACCTTTCCTAAGATGTAAATAACTATGCCTTGAATTGCATAATATTTTGTTTCTTGCAACTTCAATTGCGTTATACATTAACATTTTAGTTCCATTCCCTGTATTCCTTGAAAGCATTAATGTGTCTAAGAATGAATGTGATACTGTGGTAATTTGCTGTAGTGTGGGAGTTTAAAGAGCTCCAATATGTAGTATAATAAAACAGATTCTGCATGTGTTTTCATTGCCCAAATTGGTTCTGTCTTCCAGCTGAAATCTCGTGTTCTAATGACTCCTTTAGCGATTTCCCCACCAAGAAGCACCCCAGAACCTGATATTAGCTCAATCCCACAGGATGCAGCTACAATCCCCAACTCAGCAGCCCCACAAGCCCTCACAGGTATGTGAAATGAAACAGTCCATCAGGAGTATTCATTTATGGATTTATTTAAAGGATTTCTAACCTGCTCTTCAACTAGATCCCAGGGATAGAGGGGGATTCAATTCACTTCACTTTCTAATATAATATGTGAACTAAAAGGTGGCTGCGTTCTCAATTTGCACCTCTGCAAATTCTGTGCTGCAGTGCTCCAACCAAAATAATGTACCATAATGTGTGCATTAGGGGAAAACGTGCACAAAAATATGCATTTTGGTGAAAATAGCATACAAAGATGCATTCAACTGGGGAAAATTGATTCTAAAAATGTACATATTAGGATAAAGTGCATGCAAAATGCCCAGCTTTAGGTAAGATAAGGACACAACCCCCCTCCATCAAAACTATTTTACTGAACTTTAAAACCCACTATCCTATACATGTTTTGAGCTGTACTGTTCATCAGTGATTCTTGTTTAAGTAAAGCAAATATTTGAACTCTAAAGACAAGTTATCAATTGTTTGCTGGAGATCTATCTAGATTTCTTCTTCATTCTCTTTATATTCTCAATTTTGTTTCCGGCTACCGTGTCTGTACATGATAGAAAATCAACTGCGCACACATAAACAAAGCACACCCCAGCTCTGCCTTAAGAAACACTGTGTCACTCATCGGTAGGAAGCAAAAATCTGTGCTGTTTTGTATTAATAAATCTGTCATCAGATCTCCGTAATGCAGTTCATGTCCTTCCTTCGTGCTTGTAATGGTTTCTCCTGTTTGTTTGTATGGCCTTTTGATGGCTTGAAGTGCTATGTAATGCTAACTATTATTGCCATTATAGTCCTATTTACCCAGAATAGATTGCTTTGAGTCTTTTTATTGTTCAGCCTGAGTGGCTGTTAACACTTCAAGCACTAGATTTTCATTATGGTGTGATACTAACTGTATATTATCCCCAACACTGCTCAGCCATCATCCACGTCCTTCGCTCTGTTATAATTTCTTTTGTCACCTATCTGATTTCTGTCACAGGGTAATGCTATATGTTCTGAAAGATGACAACTCTAGCATGCTTGCAGCCAGCAATAACAATGTGTCTTACTTTAGGCTGACTCACACAATCCTATAAAATAAGCACGCATGACAGAAAGACTGCTATCCCTTAAAACAGGAAGGTTCCGGTATGTAAAATGTTAACAGGGATTCTCATGCTACAGAGGCCTAATCATTTTATAAACCATGTTATTAATCCGTGCAACAATATGTAAAAGCTGGGTTGTCCTTTTAGCCTCAACATTGTCCTCTATTGAACATTTAAGTACAAGGAGAAGAGATAAAATATATGTTGATAGATTTCAGCATAAGTATCAAAGATTGGTTTTCTTTTTCCTGAGTAGTTCATTTTAGTGGCCTCTTAATTAACTAATTAACTAACTAAAAGGTTTTTGGGCTGCTTTATTCAACAATGTCCTCTCAAGGTGGCTTACATACCTAATTCAATAAATCACAAGCGACAATAAAATGATATAATTGCAACACACCACAAATTAAACCTCTTAAAAGTACAGACCCGTAGGATGAGATGCAATATAGTTTGAGGTTTGCACTCATACCATTGGGCTTTCCGTTCTGCTCCCTGCATGCCCCAAAACATTGGTGCAGGGCATCCTCCAGAGAAGATATTGAGGACACATGGGGAGGGGAGCTGGCGGGAGGGAAACTGAAGGTTAACTGTGTGCAAGCTGGAGATCATTGAATATTGCCTATATCCTTAAAGCACTTTATGGGAGAAAGCTTTTGTGCTTTCTTACAAGAAGATTTCTCATATACTAGGAATGAGGTGTACCACTACCAGAAAATGAAATATGACTTTTCAAGTAAGTTAAAAAAACACCAAATAAACTTCTTTTATTAGTAAACGGCCTTTCATCAATAAATTCAGTTTTGTATTGTGCAAATGACAGTATTCTCTAACCATATTCTTATCTGTAGACCACTGCATTAATTTCTCCCCATTTCAAATGCTTGCCTTACAACACAGTCCTATGCCTACTTAGTAGCAGGTTCAGAGGGGCTTATTCCCAGGAAAGAGGGTTTAGCACTGCAGTCTGAATTATATGTCCAGTGAACAGCGGATATCATGATGAAATATAGTGCACACTGAACCTTCAGCCTGTTAATTAATTCCTTATGGTTTGCTATCTCTTCTCAGAACACAGCTTAGGTCAATTTCTGTTTCCTTCACTCTCAGATAAGAGGTTTTTTAAAAAGTGGATTTATGGATTTCAGAGAAATCTGCCATGCAGAACTGTGCAAACTCTTCTTTCTTGAGAATGTAAACTTTAAAATTAGCCTTGAAACAACTTCTGCACAGACATTGGGAGCAAACATTAAATATACTGAAATTATCAGTGAAATTATCCAGGATAGGGTTACACAAATACTGGTAGGCTTAATTCTCAATAGTTGGGGCGTCCCTGGAGTTCAGCAGGAAATATGCTTAGCCCTCCCCTTCAATGGTTTCTTTGCCACTTTATTTTCTCCTGTAAATGAACACTTGGCATTCACTTCTGTGGATTAAAGTTCAGCGTTGCAGGAAGATTAAAACTCTTAAAAACATTTGTTTGTTTTTTTGTTTTCAAAAAAGGTTGAACAAATGTCACAATTACTTGTAATGCATTCTGTACTGATTGTCCTAAATGTGTACCTTTTAATACATAAAACTTCTGTCTAAAATACAAACCTGGGAGTGAAGCACCACAGGTGTACATAGGGTGCCCCATGGTCTTTATAGTCAGCACCTAGCATCTTAAGCAGCTGGAGGGGGGTCCCATGCCCAAGAAGGACCAAACTCTAAACCAGCCTCTCCCCTCTCCCATAAAGCTGGCTCTGTGACCCACCTGCTATTTTAATTCCCTACAGTGTCTCAGAACAACACCATGTCAATAGTACTGTGGGTAAAGTAATGGGCAGCTAGCAATCACCTACCAGAGATATAAAATATTACTACCAGAAGGTAAGTGCAATGGGAGCCCCTACAAGAAGGGGGCGTCTCAAACCCGAGCTAGCCCTGGATCCAAACCACTATCTTGTCCTATTATTAGAAGCAGATAAAATGGCAATTCAAAAGCTGTTTGCCTTTGCTCAAATCAGTGCTGTCAGACCAAAAATATGTTTCATTTTCTTATGGGTTTTTTTCCTGGGACAACTAGCAGAAGCCACCCAGAGTGGCTAGGGCAACCTAGTCAGATGGACGGGGCAAAAATAATAAAATTATTATTAGTCAGGTCCTCCATCATGGAGGGCACGTGTTGTGGTGAGATCACCAGAAACTGCCTCCCTGTTGTGGGGCAGGACCATTTGGATGGCCACAACACTCCATTGGTTGCCCCTCTGTTGCTGGGGCAGAAATTTGGTCAGTTGGGCTGGGTATTGGCTGCTGAGGGGCTACTTAAGCTGCTGCACATCGCTGGAGAGTTTCACTTTCTTGCAACGTGCAGTGGATCACCCGCCCTCCTCTCCCTATATGTAGGGTTGTTCTTATGGCCTTGCTATCCCTGTCTAGGGGTCATCTGTTTTGGAGCAGGGGCCCGGTAGGAATTTTGCCATTTGGCTGATTGGTTGGTGCCACTTGGTTTTTGCATACTGTGTAGCAAATCGTCACAACTTTGTAAGGTTGGCGGTTAGGCATTTGGTTCAATGTTTTGGTTGGCTGTGCCTGCTCCTCCATTGCTGCTGCTAGGGAATCCAGGGGCTTAAAGAAATCCAGGGGCTTGCCTTGCTTTTGTCTGAACCCTGTCAAGGGGCTAGGGCCATGCCAGAGCCCCTGGGAGCATCTGGGGTGAGCCAGTGTGGTGTAGTGGTTAGGAGCAGTGGACTCGTAATCTGGTGAACCAGGTTCGATTCCCCGCTCCTCCACATGCAGCTGCTGGGTGACCTTGGGCTCGTCACACTTCTCTGAAGTCTCTCAGCCTCACTCACCTCACAGAGTGTTTGTTGTGGGGGAGGAAGGGAAAGGAGAATGTCAGCCGCTTTGAGACTCCTTCGGGTAGTGATAAAGCGGGATATCAAATCCAAACTCTTCTTCTTCTTCTGTAAGATCGAAGGAGTTCTCGCTCCTCCAGGATGCTTTCGCTTACTGATATCTGGTGGCGCCCAGTCCTGTCAGTCCTGTTCCTGCCACCGTGCAGGTTCAGGTAGTCTGGAACCAATACCCAAGCAACCACTCACATGCTGTAATCAATAAAGTTGTAGCCAAAATTTAATGCCAAAAACCTTAAACTAAAATCTGTGTCTATTGTGTCTTCATTTGGGGGTGGTTTTGGGGGTCTTCACACGTTGTTGTTGTTGTTGTTGTTGTTGTTGTTGTTGTTGTTGTTACAGTGACATCTTTCTCCTTTTGTTCAGTCTGCATTTATGTCAACAAGCAAGCAAATGTGGGGCCATACCTTGAACGAAAGAAAGTGCAGCAACTTCCAGACCACTTTGGACCTGAGCGGCCTTCGATGGTGCTACAGCAGGCAGTTCAGGCATGCATTGACTGTGCACACCAGCAAAAGACCGTCTTCTCACTTGTCAAGCAGGGCTACGGAGGTGAAATGGTGTCAGGTGAGAATGTATGTTGTGTTTAGGGTAGCCATATGTCTTCTTTTTCCAGGGCACATCCTCTTTTTTCACTGGTATGTAAAATGAGAGTCGTTATAACGATCCATAGTTAAAAGTAGAATTTGGCAAATGTGTCCTTTTTTCCGTTCTTCAAAATATGGCAACTCTAGTTATGTTACACTTGTCTCTGTACTTAGAAGCAGTCTTTTGTCTAATTCCAGCTGATAAAAATGAGTGATTAAAGGGATTCACTTTAGATGGTGGATTACAATCTGTTTTGCACTCTTTCACGCAACCTTTTTTGAGCATGAGCTGGTCTTCAAACATGAAATATATAATAGTTTTCTAAGCATGCACCAAGCGTTCTATTTTGCATTCTTCAAAGTGGACTGCATGGCTCCCTTGGAATTCTGTTCCTTCCCTGTGTCTGTGAGGGGGGAAGCATTTGCCACACCCTCCACCCCTGCAAGAAGAGGAGAGATGGACTCTGCTGCAGGGGTAACGTGGGCAACCAAATGGGGTGATTTTCCCTATAGGGGAAAAGTGGAGATCCAGCAATTTAAGCCAGTTCCACCCTGCACTCTTCCCTCTTCTCATTGAGGGGACTGAGAAAGATTTTTTGGGGAGAAACTAATTGGCCTGTGTCACATCTTTTTCTTCTGCTTCACACTTTTGGTTGTTGTCTGAATATGGCTAATTGGCATTTGTTCCAGGTTGATGAGGATTTTGGTGGGAAATCCAACTAATATCAGAGACAGAGTGGTGTTTGGGCCTGTCAGGTGCATTGGGGTGAACACTGGCCAATGGGGCCTTGGTGCTCATGCCAGGTTCCTATACCCAAGGAGCGTGCAGCGAGGCGGGAGGAGTTTCCTTGGGCCTTGCTGCTGGATCACAGCATGTAGCTGGCAGCTGGCTCAGGAGATGGGGGAGCTGAAATCCTCCCCTTAATCTGCATCAACATCCAGACTTCATTGGTTTTGGTTAATTTGACGAATTATTCTGCTTGGCATTGCACTTTGCATTTGGTGATGGTTGAAGGGGTGGCACTAGATTTAAACTTGAAATGCATAATTGTTTCCCAGATGTATCAAATTTCATGCCAATATTTTAATGTTCAATGGAGCTGTTGCATTAAAAGCAATAAGAGAAGCAAATGGAATGCTGAGTGGTAAATTACAAACTAATGGTGTTAGTTTGATCCACCGGTAAGGTTACTTGCACGTGACAATTTATTGTTGTCTCGGCAATGTTCATGCATGCAACATTTTCATAGTGACCATAAGAAGTCCTCTTCAAAATGCCACTCATATTCCACCCACCCAATATAATATACTTTTACTGTTACTATGGGTTATTTAGTTATGTATTGGATTTTCTGCATAAATGGTAATTCGAAATTAAATGAGAAAATAATACAGGGTGGAATTGTTATGAGGATGAGGTTGCATGGATGCTGCACAAAGCTTGAGTGCATGAGCAGTACCAAGTCGGCAGTCAACTGCCATATGGAAGTATCCTTAGGGCACAATCACTTCCTCATATTGTGAGGCAGGACCTCCACAAGAAGTTACGGATGTGCTCAGGCTCCTTCCTGGCTCCTTTCCAAGCCATGTGTGTCTTGCTTTGACAAGTAGGTGAAGTGATTGCTTGAATGACTAAGTAGAGTAACTAAATGAGCATCAATTACTGCTGTTCTGAATCATTGTTCTTGCAAGGTAATTGTCGCACACTGCATGTTTTTGTATTTAACGTCCATCTGATGAGGATGTCACCGTGGATGGGGAAACTGCAGTCCTCCAGATCTTGCTGGACTCCTGCTTCCATCTACCCCAGCCAGTATGGCCATTGGTCAGGGAGGACGGGCGTTAGAGTTTGATAATAACTGGAGGGCCACAGGTGCCCCAGCCCTGCTCTATACTCATATGTATCTGCCAACTGAGGATAGACTCTAGTCAATCAAAGTTTGTGCTGTAATAAACTTGCCAGTCCTCAGTGTGCCACAAGACTCTTGTCTTGGACCTCCTGGAGAATGCTGATAGTTTCTGTGAGGAGGATAGAGAAATAATGGAAATGTTTAAGCCTCTATGTTAGTTGACTCAAACGTTTACAAGATTTTTGCTTTGTTTTCGTTTTTAAGCTATGTAATAGTTACTTGGAAATTAGGCATTAACATTTTTAGCTGAATTTACTAAGGAAAAGGTGAAGAACAAATACACGTTAAGAACTATTTAGTTCCCTGAAAGTGGATGTAGATAAAACATGTTTGGCAGTGATCACCACACCATTGCTGCCGCATCCTTGGGACCCTCCTCCATGCTGTGCAACCCTGAGCTTTATCCTGCTGTGCAACATTTAATTATATTCCGTCTCCACTTTCATTTCCCCCCGAGGCACTCTGATCCCAGTTTGCATCCTTGTTGAAAGAAACAAAAAGCTACACATGTTTGAAAAATTATTTCAGCTTGTTCCTGAAAGCATGCCAATCAGTTGTGTCCAATAAAGTCCATTATTTCTTCTTGTATGGATATGATTAAATTCCTATTAACATTAATGAGATGATAGCCTTATGGGCTCAGGCTGTAATTCATTTGACTTCGGTCCTCTGAATAAACTCAAACTGAAGCACTAAAGCTGAAAGATAAGTATATTTGTTGAGATCATTGGCTGGTTCTTTGCTAGAAGTAAAAGGCAAAGCTCAAAAGCTACCAGTGCAAATCCTAGCCGAAGAGATGTTAATAAACTTCCAGCACAACTTCTATAGATCTACATCACTACGTGGCACATGCCAAAAGCAGCTTGCACAGTGGGGGGAAGCTGTGGCCGACTCTCTGTGGCACCCTGTGTGATGCTAAAACTGGGTGCCCACGCCTCTCACACTCCATTTTACAGCATAGAATGTGCTCCCCTAAAACCACCTCTGTGGGAAGCTGCAATGCATACCAGGAGAGTCAATGTGGTGGGGAGGTTGAGATGATGGGGATGCATGGGCAGGAGTGCCAGATTGGCTCTGCTAGTGCACCCAAACTGCACCAACCTCTTCTCCCCCTCCCCCTGCTGTCGGCAAGCTAGTATTGTGCACGTTCCCCACTGGACACGTTTCTTCTGGCAGTGGGAATGCTGGGGCAGAAGGCAAGGAGGCCAACAGCAGGTGGCACCAGAGCCACTGACAGGTAGAGCCAACTAACGATAGCTTGGTCCCCATAATCTTCCCTGCTGAGTGCTACAAGGGCAACAATAAAACCTAGGAGGATGAAGCTGGCAGGCAATGTCACACCCCTGGACTACTTGTAAGTAAAAAGGCATGTGGGGTGAGGGGCTGGCTGAGGAGAGAGCTCCATTTGCCCATGTGGACCAGCCTTCACTGGCTTCTGGCGCAAGCTTTATCTACGGTACTTTAAAAAAAAATGTTGGTCCCCATTCAGACTTTGGGCCAATCTGTTGAATGTATACCATGGATCAGTTGGCACAACCATTTTTCATGCTATTTTCTCCAGTCCGTTGCAACATTTTCCACTTTACAGATCCATATAGTTATCTATTTATTTCTTAAAATAACACAACATGGTATTGCTAAGTCTGTTTTAATAATATTTATGTGATTTTAATTGTTTTGTTTGCTTGTTTTTTACTTTGGTGGCAAATCACTTAGGAACTTCTTTAGTGGGAAGCAATGCATAAACTGAATAAACCTGAAACAAAATTGAAACCTTAGCCTAAATATGTATGCTACCTCTTTGCAAAGGTTCCAGTTAATGGTGTCACTACAAATTATTTAAAAAGACAATTAGCAGTGACATGCTCTTTTGTCATCTGCAAAGTATATGTCACCATAGATTGGGGTTTGGGTGGGTAGATATTTCACCAAAGTAGTGAATTGGTCCTGTGATCTAGGATTCAGAGTACAGCTTTCATCAGAGTCTGGTGATTTGATTTTTAGCTCAGCACAGAGAGATGAAGTAACAGAGAAGTTTGTATATGGATTTGAAGGTAATCCACATTGTGACTCTGGAAGAGAGATTCAGACTCTTCCCTTTCTGTGAAATATTTAAAGCAACAAAAATCAATGATACTCTGTACTACTTTCATCCTTCTTGTATTTATTTAGTGAATGGCCTAAAGAGTCACAGTATCAGCATTTGCTCAAAAGATGTGTGGCTTGTAAAAAAGAGAATGTGTGCTCTGTTAAGAGAACCATCTGCTTTATGAAAGAAACTACTGCTTATATTGGAGAACCCTCTAATTCCTCCTCATTTCTCCCCCAGTTTCTGCTTCTTTTGATGGGAAACAGCACCTCTTGAGCCTGCCAGTAGTGAACAGCATTGGTTATGTTTTGCGGTTTCTCAAAAAGCTTTGCCGTAGCTTATTGTGTGACAATCTTTTCAGCAATCAACCTTTCCCACAATACAACACTGCCGAAAACCCTGAAGAATATGAAAATGGACGGATGGAATCAGGTCAGTTGGTTTTTTATGACTTTTGAATATGTATTTGAAGAAATCCATGTCTGTGTGTTGGACTACCATTTTCAAGGGAGAATCAGGGACAGCAGGTTCTTAACCCTTCTCACACGTTAACTCTTCCTCACAAATTCCTGCTTATTCTTTCTTCACAGCAAATACTGCTTTCCCTCCCAACCACACCTCTTCTGATCTTAGAGCCCAGCTGAGGGGAAACAGTTTTAAACAGAAAGAGAGATCTGCAGGAGAGAAACAGCAAGTGTGTGGAGGGTTCAAATCTCCTATCCACCTACTATCTCCAGCAAATTCTTGCCTCCTAATCCACATTAGTGTTATGAGGAAAACACAACACGCGGAGGCCAATTTTTCTCTTGTAGTGTTTAGTTTCCCTCTACCTTTGTGAGATCTTGGAGAGACACACAGATTTATTAGTCTGACAGGTATTATATTTGCATTAGAAGTGGATATTATACCACTTAACTGTACAAACATGACACTTTGATGTATCCTGAATCTTGGACAGTAAGTCCAGCCTCCTTTTGTAAAGACGAAAACATGCTTTTTGTCTCTTGCTGTATGAATTTGGAGGACTGTTCTTTCAAGTCACACTGTCACAGTTATGCCCAACTGATACAAGCTGGGAGGGTGGAGTGTTTTGAGAGCTCAGCTTTGTAATGTCATTTGTTATTTTACTTATGCCATTTAAAGTTTTTATTTTTAGACTATCAAGGACTTTATTAAAAACCTTATAATGTTTAGAAAAAATAGACATGTGAGTCTCCTGTCTGATTTCAAAGTGATCTTCTGAAGGGGAGGAGGGAGGCAACATGAGTTCAATATCTCAAAAGCAATAAATGTGTTGTGTTATTCTTACTCTTATTTAGTCCTGTGGCAGACTTGATTTTGCCTTCCCCTGTATAATAACTGCAGTACATGGCTTTGGAACATAGTCAAAATAAATGGCTTTTATGGTTATCAGTAGTCTCGGCTTTGGTTCAGCATTTAATTACCTGCACAAGCCATTTATTGCCTCATATATTCTTCTGCCACGAACATTATCCCTTAAACAATAAATAAAATATTAAGGTCAGATTTAAAGGGGGAATGGGAGATCTGTGCAATGCACTCAACCACAACAAAATTTAATAGAAAACTATTTGCTTGATCTAAAAAGGTTTGTGGAGAAGAGGTCATTATGTTATCTTCGGTGTTTGAAATGAGATGGAATGTGATGATTGTATACATGGATTTTTCATCCCTTTTGACAGCTGAGCTGCAGTCAAAAGTGGGGTTATGGCACTGCCACCTTTACACCCCCAATTCAGACACTGCTTGACAGTGATTCAGTGAAGAGGACATTAGATTAGCATAATATGCCATTTGTAAACATCTACTTTGCACAAAGTAGAAACTGACATTTATTTACTGTACTACGTTCTATTCATGACAGCTGTCTAGTGTCCCTGTGGAACAACACTGGGATGCTGCCTGGCAAATTTTCAACCAGGCTGGGTATTTTTCTTGTTAGCATCCGACCATGTGTTGGTTTGCTTGCAGCACAAACCATAATCCTTATGGCATAATGCTTATTTTTAGTATTGCAAGTAACTGATCCCCATAGCTCAGACACACTGGTGGGCTTTAACGTGTGCACATCTAGGGCAGTTCACACTGCTGATAGGGATGGCTTGCAGAAGAAATGTCAGTATCACCCAGCTGGTACAGACTGCTGTGTAGGCTATCATAAATTGGGGCAGGGCATGAGGATGGTGGCTAGATCTGAGCATGAAAGGGGAAGTGGGGATCCTCCTTTTAATGCTGAGCAGGAGTGGCAGCATTACAAAGCAGCAACAGGCAAGTGTGGATCAGTGCTCAAATTATGTGGGGTGGGGAGGTAGGAGGGCCCTTAAAGAAATTAAAAGCCCCAGTCCATGATCCCCTTTCCCAAATTTTATCACAATTCCCTGGAACATCCTGAAACACTAGCCAAGGGAACTGTCACTCAGGTGAGGCCCCCATAATTCAACAACTGCTATGGTCTCCAGTTCACCTGATGCTTCCAAATTTCTGTTCTGCAGTGTGCCTGTTTAGACAAGCATTCCCCTGATCTTTTGATTTGAATCTCCTGCTCTGAGTTTTGTTTAACTGTTACACTGTTTTAATCGACTTTTTTTTATGTTTTAATTGTGGACGTTTTAATGTAGTTGTTTTACTGTGCATTTTAATTAAAAGTAGCTTTTTTATAATTGGTTTTGTTTGCATTATTTTGCTGTTGGCTTTTATTTGTATGTGAACCGCCTTGGTATTTCTTCTTGAAATGGGAGGCAGTATATAAATTATGTGATTATGATTAATAATAATAACATAGGAAACACACACACATACACAATGAATCATTCATGATGAACAACAGAAAACAAATGTTTCAAGCAAACAAATAATGTTCACAGGGGTCACACCTTGAAGTAATCCTCATTGCACTTTCCTGTGTCAGAAATGTTCATCATACCTGGGTCCCTGTGAGAGAGGCGTTCATCTCGTCCTCTTCCAGGAAACCCATAAGTTTGGGGTGGGTACTTGGGACGAAGAAGTCAATCAAGCTTCCTCTCTTGCTGCTTCTGTGGAATGTACAAAATGGTTCAGGATCTATCTCCACGCATCTGGTGAAAGGTCAAAATAAAGATCTTCCTGTAAAACTATTGCTCCAATCCATTTTTTTTTAATGCACCAGTCTGATAATAACAAGGAGTTTGGGGTTGAAGTTTGTTGATTTCAGGGAGTTGGAAGGCCATCTGTTTCAACACATTGCATCCCCTAATAAGAATTTGAAGGTGACTTCAGAACTGACACAGATGTTAAATCAGTCTCAGCATTATGTAAAAAAAAGAAATAAATAAAAGTAGATATTATTTATTGAAGCCGTCTTTGGAATACAGCTTTAAGGCTGTTCTAATCTCTTCCAGGAGGGACGCAGGTGGCGCTGTGGGTTAAAGCCTCAGCGCCTAGGGCTTGTCGATCGAAAGGTCGGCGGTTCCAATCCCTGCGGCGGGGTGCGCTCCCGCTGCTCGGTCCCAGCGCCTGCCAACCTAGCAGTTCGAAAGCACCTCCGGGTGCAAGTAGATAAATAGGGACCGCTTACCAGCGGGAAGGTAAACGGCGTTTCCGTGTGCGGCTCTGGCTCGCCAGAGCAGCGATGTCACGCTGGCCACGTGACCCGGAAGTGTCTCCGGACAGCGCTGGCCCCTGGCCTCTTAAGTGAGATGGGCGCACAACCCCAGAGTCTGTCAAGACTGGCCCGTATGGGCAGGGGTACCTTTACCTTTACTTTAATCTCTTCCAACAATGCCAAGGAAGGTGGTTAGATGAAGCTGACGATTACCGGTAGATGAGCCAATGGCATAGCTCAAACGAAGGGCAGGGCTGTGTGACCATAGGGCTGATAATAGATGGGCCACATCTGGCCATCCCATTATAAGAAAAATATTATAGCACTTTAAAAGGTAGAGGGATGGGGTCATGGGGTGATTTCAGGATGAAATATTATGAGCAATGGGAAGAGAAAGAGAGGCAAATGTGGACCTGAGGAATATTCATGAGAAATATAGCTGAGACAGCATAAATCAGGAAATCCTGCAAAAAATAGTGCAAAATACTGTATTTAAAAATGAAAATATAAGTTGTGGAACATTTGCCCTGGTGTATGGTGGTGGAGAAATCCTACATTAAAGATCTGGACATCCAGTTTGTGAGGTGAGAGTCTAACATCTGTATTGCCTCTGCACATAGCTGATCAAATGTGTGTGGTGAAAACTGAGTCTTGGCAGGTTTTCCTCACCTGGTATCTCCTGCATTGCATACTTGCCCCACTCCTGATGCCTACATGGGTGCTGCAGGCACAAAACAAATTGTGTGTATACTCAATGTGCACAATCTATGCACCAAAAATTGGAGTACGTGTAGATATTATAGAGTGTAAAGATATTTATACTTATGTCCTTCTCAACTCCCAGGTTCAGAAATGGCTAGTGGTTGTTATTTAAAAATGCCAGCTAGGGAACTGGTAAAAGAATGATGATAGAAAGTGAGGAGAAGGCGGGACAAGAACAAGGGCCCTTATTCTAGATGGCAGAGAACTCTGTTAAATGGAATTAATGTCTCCCAATTTGCTCATCACTCCCTCTTATATTCTTTTGACATCCACAATGATGATCTATACATGAGACTGTAGTATCCCTTTCCACTTATTGGACTCATCATTTTAGGCGAAATATTGGCTTCCTCACAATTTTCACAAAATATTTTTCATATTAAATCTCCTTCAGCCTCTAAGGCTTACTTTTCCATCTCTAATATTTGTGTACTGCTATGTGTTGTTAACAAAACTAATTAAATCTTGTAATACTGTCACAAATACTGTGTTAGCATTTGATTGAGCTGCTAACAGCTTCTTGTTATGAGTCCTGTGGATTGCAACATTGACCTATGCCAATGTGGGTTTAAGGACCAGTTCAGACACTAACTATCTGAATTTAATAAACAATTATAAGTTAGGCTGAGAACAAACCTTGTGTTGTTGTGTTCCATTCTTGTTCTCCTCCTCTTCTTATGTGTCCACTTTCAGCCCAGCTTCTATCAGGATTTATTAAACCGCAATTCCCCATTATGTACAAGCATAGAAACTCTTCTTTACAAGCAGAATATGAAACTAGGATCAGATTGTGGAGAGTAAGCACTGATTAAACCACAGTTTTCCAGTTCAGATGTAATAGGAAACAAGTGCTTAACAAAACCCAGAATGCAACAGAAGGGAAATGATGTGAGGGAAGGAGCACATGGACACAAACTTGAATGGAAACTAGCCAATAGAGAACACACAGAGAAACACCAGACTTGTTCTTAAAATCATGGTCTCAATTTAAAAAACAAACAAACCACATGCATTATATGTAACATTTTGAGAGGAAAGCAATCAGGGTTTTTTTTAATCAATTAGCCACATGTACTATTATTATTCTTTTTATTTACACCTTCATGTTGTAAGTACAAGTAAATAGTAGACTTGATGGCTGGTTAACTCCCTGTCTTCTCAAATTGTACTATTTGGCCTGGAGTGTATTATTAAATATCTGGCACTCCAGGTTTTGATGAACTACAACTCCCATCAGCCTTTTTGCTATGGATGATGGGAATAGTAGTTTGGAAACATCTGGAGGACTCCAGGTTAGCTTCCCCTGCATTAAGCAAATAGGCCTTGTGCTCAAGCCTCACCCCAACACCCTGAATCCATTTGGCCTATATATAAACATCTTTAAAATCATATACTTTCTTTTTTTATATATAAATATTTATTGAGATTTTTTAAATACAAAATGCAAAAATAATAAACAATATGACATGTATCATAACATATTTTCAAAGCTTCTTTGGACTCCCTTACGTCTCCCGCTCCCACTTACATCATTGTAAACTTTTTCCAGCAATTTATCATCTTGTTTACATTCTTAAGTCTCGTTCATTTAATTTACTCTAATAATTCTCCAAAAGGTTTATATTTTCCTCAATCTCACTTATCATCCAGATTACATCTAATTTAGTGGTGCTCAATTATTTATGGTCTGGCATCCTTCTTAACATTCAACCAAATTACAGTATTTTTGTAAATAAATCCTAAATTTCTTCCAGTCTTCTTCAACCCTCTCCTCTCCCAGGTCTCGGATTCTGCCGGTCATCTCAGCCAATTCCATATAGTCTATCAGTTGCATCTGCCATTCTTCTAGTGTGGGTAGATCTCGAGTTTTCCAGTGCTTGGCGATGAGTATCCTTGCTGCTGTTGTTGCATACAGGAAAAAAGTTCTGTCCTTCTTTATCACCCTCTGGCCGACAATACCCAGGAGAAAGGCCTCTGGTTTCTTGGGGAAAGTATACTTAAATACCTTTTTCAACTCATTATATATCATTTCCCAGAAGGCCTTCACTCTAGGGCACGTCCACCAGAGGTGAAAGAATGTTCCTTCATTCCCTTTACATTTCCAGCATTTGTTATCAGACAAATGGTATATTTTGGCAAGTTTAGCTGGGGTCATGTACCATCTATATATCATTTTCATTACATTTTCCTTCAAAGCATTACATGCAGTGAAGTTCAACCCAGTGGTCCACAACCTTTCCCAGTCCTCGAACATGATATTATACCCAATGTCCTGTGCCCACTTTATCATAGCCGATTTAACCATTTCATCTTGTGTGTTCCATTTTAACAGCAAGTTATACATTCTTGAAAGTACCTTAGTCTTAGGTTCTAGCAGTTCTGATTCCAATTTCGATTTCTCCACCTGGAACCCTAACTCTTTGTCATTTTTGAAAACTTCTTTAATCTGAGCGTAGTGTAACCAGTCTCGCACTTTATCCTTCATTTTCTCCAAACTCTGCAATTTCCAATTGTCTCCATCTTTTTCTAAAATTTCCCAATATTTTGGCCATTTGGCCTCCATATTGGGTCTTTTTCGGGCCTTAGCTTCCAGAGGTGATAGCCACCTTGGAGTTTTGTTTTCCAATAAGTCTTTATATTTTGTCCAGACATTGAACACTGCTTTTCTGACAATATGGTTTTTAAAGGCCTTATTGATTTTAACCTTATCATACCATAAGTATGCATGCCAACCAAAAGCATTGTTAAAACCTTCCAAATCCAATACATCAGTTTCTTCGAGAAGTAGCCAATCTTTTAGCCAGCAGAAAGCTGCGGCCTCATAATACAACTTTAAGTCCGGCAGGGCAAAGCCCCCTCTCTCTTTCGCGTCGGTTAATATCTTAAACTTAATTCTGGGCTTTTTGCCCTGCCAGACAAACTTAGAGATATCTCTATGCCACTTCCGGAAGCACTCCGTCTTGTCCACAATCTGTAGTGTTTGAAACAAAAACAACATTTTTGGCAATACATTCATCTTAATAGCAGCAATTCGGCCTAACAAAGAAAGTTTCAATTTTGTCCAACTATCTAAGTCTCTCTTAATTTCTGACCAACATTTTTCATAATTATCCTTAAATAGACTCAGATTTTTTGCTGTTATATTTACCCCTAGGTACTTTACTTTTTTAACCACATTTAATTCTGTCTTTCTCTGAAACCGTTCTGACTCTGTATCTGTCAAATTTTTTCCCAATACCTTGGTTTTCTGTTTGTTTAGTTTAAATCCCGCCACCCGACCAAAGTCTTGGATCAATTGTAGTACTCTTTTCGTACTAGATTCTGGCTCCTGCAGGGTCAAAACTAGGTCATCTGCAAAAGCTTTGAGTTTATATTGTTTCGCTCCGACCTGAATTCCTTCCACCAACCGGTCCCCTCTAATCATATTCAGGAGCACTTCCAGAACCGAAATAAATAGCAAAGGGGAAATAGGGCAGCCTTGTCGTGTTCCTTTTTCAATTTTAAACTCTTCTGTAACCACATTGTTAACTATCAATTTAGCCTTTTGTTCTGAATATATTGCATCAATCCCATTCTCAAAACCCCGTCCCACTCCCATTTCTTTTAAATTTCCCTTCATAAATTTCCAGGAGATATTGTCAAAGGCCTTCTCCGCGTCTATAAAAATTAACACTGCTTTTGTATTTATGTCTGTTTGCAAAAGTTCCAAAATGTCAATAATGTTCCTTGTGTTAGCAAACAAGTGTCTACCTGGGAGAAAGCCCGCCTGGTCCTTATGAATTACCTCGTTTAAAACTTTTTTAAATCTACTTGCCAGAATATCTGCAAATATTTTGTAATCCACGTTTAAAAGAGAGATGGGACGATAGTTCTTAAGTTGTGTCTTTTCAGCTTCCGATTTTGGTATCAATGTGATGAAGGCTTCTTTCCACGATTCTGGCGCCCTCCTCCCCTCCATAATTTCATTGCTAACCTCCATCAGTGGTTGTATCAGATAGTCTTTTAGTGTCTTATAATACTTGGAGGTCAGCCCATCTGGTCCTGGAGATTTGCCCAATTTCATATTCTGAATGGCTTGTTCAATCTCTTGTCGTGTTATTTTACAGTTCAGGATTGATCTATTTTCTTGTGACAATTTTGGTAATCCATTTTTTTCCAAAAATTGTTTAATCTCAATCTCATCTTGCGGCCCTTGGGTATATAATTTTTTGAAATATCTCTGGAAGCACTTTCTAATATCCACAGGGTTCTGAATGTTTCTTCCTTCAATCTCTAAATTTGTAACTGTATTTAGTTTTTGTCTCCTCTTCAACTGCCAAGCTAGCAGTTTTCCACATTTATTCGCCAATTCAAAAGTTTTTTGTTTCATTAATTTAATCTTCCACTCTATTTCCTGGTTTATCAATTTAGAATATTGTGCTTGATGAAGTTTAATTTCTCTCAGCGTCGGCTGTGACTTCGGGTTTAATCTTAGCTTCTTTTCTAATTCTTTAATTTTCTCCAAGATTTTATCTTTCCTCTCATTTTGTGTCCTTTTCTTTACAGCATTCTGTTGTATCAAGAACCCCCTCATCACTGCCTTGCTTGCGTCCCAGATGGTTCTTTTTTCCACCGTAGTGTTCATGTTTATCTCAAAATAATCCTTTAGAGCTTTTTGGGCCTTCTTAATAATCTCCTGATCTCTAAACAAATTGTCATTCATCTTCCATCTAAAGGAGCCAGTTGGTATTAGTGTCATGTCCATCTTTACTGCATTATGGTCAGAGCAGGTCTTTGGGCAGATTTCCACCTTTTTGACCTTGGGTGCCAGACCTCTAGATATCCATATTTGGTCGATTCTTGCCCAGGTCAGTTGGGCTTCAGAGAAAAATGTTCCCTCTCTTCCCAAGGGGTTCTTTGTCCTCCAAATATCAATCAAATCCATATTGTCTGTCATTTCAAAAAAGGTCTTTGGTAGTCTGCCATCTTTTGTAACATTTTGGCTTTGTGACTTATCCATGTTGGTTGATATGACCCCGTTCATATCTCCCATCAAAATGATGTTGTTGTAGTCCAGATAATCCAGCATGGTCTCACGCAACTTCTTGTAAAATTCTAAGGTGGCCTCCGTCAACTGCCCAATTGCCTGTGCGTTCTGTGATACTTGTCCAGTTAATCTATTTAGACATTCTGTGTTTTGATCAATTTTGGCTGTTTGTTCATCGGCTTTCTTGTCCAGAGATTCCACTCTCTTGTCCAGAGATTCCAATTTTTCATAGATTTTCTCTAGAATAGAAGCAGTTGCTCCTGAGGCCATATCTTCCAATTGTAACTGTTCAGTTTCTCCCTCTCCTGCCCTTGGCAGAGAAGCAGCTTCTTCCTCTGAAGGCAAAGTAGGTACAGATGATCTACGTGTCTGCGAGACTGAGGTTAAAGTTGTCAAAGTTGCTTGTCTAGTTCTTCCCCTCCTTCTTGCGCCACTCATTCCAGAGTTATCTAAAAGTCAAGGTCAAGCTGAGTTGTTCCCATGAGAAAGCAGCGGCCCAGAGGAAAACAGTCAAACAAGAGGTCGGGGAAAAGGAAAGTGAAATGATGTCACTGCTGTAAATCCCAAATCCTCTAGGGGGAGCTTGAAGTGTCTTAAGGGAAGAATCCAATTCTAGTAAATTTACTAAAATCAAATTTAATGTCCAAGAACCTTCAATAGCAGGTTTTAAGCAGAGTTAGTATTAACAGCCACATTGTTTCAGACAGTGCATACTGGTGCTTCAAATGATGTTTCAAAGTAACAAGTCCAAACCCCCTCAGATTGTTGCAAGTTCTAATACACAATAGCCAGATCTGCAGAACTGACAGCTCAAGTTGCTCAGGCAGCTCCAGCACCTGGGTTTCTCATTCAAGTTGTAGTTCCAATAGAAGAAAGGTATCACAGTACAAATAAAAATCAGAGAATCAAATGCTTAAAGTCCTTATTTTGTTTAAGGAAAAGTTCAGTGGGTGCTCAGATCAGTTAGGCTAAAGATTCTTTTTAAGCCTCCACTCCTCCAGCTCTTTGCTTTGAAGTTCAGTAACAGCGGAAGACGGACTTCCTGTTTTGCGTCGCTCCACTTTCAGCCAAATTCAATAATTTAGTCTCAAATTTTTTAAAGTCCTTCTTTACTCACGGGTTGTTGCTTTCCCGAATCAAAAGTTTCCAGGAAAAGAGGTCAGCGCTCACCGGCAGCAGCAGCGCGGCTTCACTCCGTAGATTGCGAAACGACTCACAGCGCCGCTACCCTCTCCACGTTCCGGAGCCCCTTACAGGGTTCCTTCAGCATTTCGGGAGCCGCTTCTGGCGCCCGCCGAGTCTCAAGACCACAGGCTCTTGCTGCCTGTGGGTTTCCAATGTGGGTCTCCGCTTCGCCGTAGCGGACGACCCAGTTTCCACGGAGCTTCCTCCTCACGAAAGGAAGAGGACCGCCATTGCCGTTCGCGCCGCCTCCGGAATACTTTCTGTAACTGCATAAAATCATTCTGAAGCAAACCAAGCACTGTAGTCAACCAAAGCCTCGAGTGAAGTTGACTTACATATATTATTAATTTCAGAACTAGAAAGTCACAATCCCATAAATTAATTCAAATCCATTTCCTATTATAAATCCTCATTGATAAATTAAATCCCACATACTGCAGTTTCTTCTAATTCTGTTCACACTTTAGTTTGCTAATGGGTTTTAGCTGCCTGTCTGCTATTTAAGACTGAGTGAAAATAGAAAAAAAAATTTAAAAAGTAATTTCACTTCGGTAGAAAATCAATGACGTTATTTCATTAACCCCTGATCCTTTCTTTTCGAACAGAAACAGTCATACCTGAAGACTACCTGGTTGATCCAGTGAACACAAAGCATTACAGCGTAGACCCCTCTGATTCTGCCTTTAATTGTATGGGATCCGTGTACTCTATGAGGCAGAGTTCTGGTGATGGGCGTCACGGTGGAGGGTCATCTTCCTCTTGCAGTCATCGCTCTGGCCAGATGGCCTCTGGAGGACCATCAGCTGCAGCTCTGAGGCATCAGACATCAAGCCCAACCAGAAATGGAACCTACATGGAAGGAAACAGAAGTGGTAACATCTTACATTCAATTTTTATCCGATGATGTGTTGAGTTCCTTTGCTACCTGTGAAATTGAATACTGTGAAGTTTCTATTCTTCCTTAAAGACCAACTCTTGTCATGATATCATTTTATGAGCCAGGCCACTCACAACCAAGTGCAGCTCAGCAGCCTTGTATAGTCTGACCCTGAAATGGAGGCTTTGTCCACAATACTGATGGGCTGTATTGTCACTCACGCATCACAAGTTGTGTGTGGGCCTGATGTAAGCATATAAGTTACAATAAAAAGCAGTTTCTTTTTATTTCATTTTGTTTATGTTAAGAAGAAGAGAAACATTTGAAATATGTATTCCAAAAGGCTCAAACCTTGGGATTAAAATAGTTTACTAACCTGTTTATGAATAATTACATGGACATTTTTTTTTGCAAGCCAGGAAAAGAAACTGAATCTTAATTAATGAATATTGTGTTTTTTAAAACCATGGCAAAACGTAAGAGCTAGATCTGTGCCAGACTCTAACAGAACCCAAGATACAGGTACAATATGTGTTTCTTTTTAAAAAATGAAATTACATACCATTTTTTCTAGGTTTTGAAAATCTTTCTATTTATTTAGAATTTTTCAAAAACAGTTCCTTGGTTTTATTAAATGAGCCTGCAGTAATTCCCTTTCTGCACTTGGATACAATAATTCTGTTCATGGTCTGACCAGTAGCAATCTTTTTTAAAAAACAACAAAAAAAAAAACTTTATTCATTTCTAATTTGTCAAATGTGACATATATATTTTTACATTTAAAGAAAGATTTGTCCAAGTAACCTGGTATCTTGACCATTTTAAAGTAATGAATATCTTTCCCTATCTAATTTATTAATGGGCCTAATAGAACCCTTAATATTTCTAATCTGTTTGAGGCACTGTTTGAGGCACTTTCTTCCTCAGCCTGTTGCTTGGCTGTAGCTTGTTGTGGCCTTTTGTTGTCTCACACCACATTTGGTTATTTTCTTTGCTTCAGTAATAATTCTCATTAAACTTCTATTTTATTGAGTCTTCATTTCCTTTTTCCTGTTTGAGTTCAGTGTGGTTAGTGTGACCCAGAGAAATCTAAATTCAAGCCTGAGCTCATCTTTGGAGCCACTGGGTGGCCTGAGTGACTGAGGTTCAGGACAGAGCCATACTTCCCACTTGTCTTGCCACTTTCCTCAAGAAAATCAGCTGTTTACCAATGAATCAGAACAAATATCAATGTTCATTTTTATGCAGATTGACATTTGTTTTGATTCAGCGATAAACAATGGGTTTTCCTGGGGAAAGTGGTGAGACAAACATAAAACCACTTGAGATAAACATGTGTGTGGTCAATCCCTCTGTCTGTTTAGGTGACCAGTCCTGTTACATTGTGTTTTACCTAAATCTAAAGGCAGTTCCAGATACCACCAGACAGTTCCAGTGAACTGTTTTCTTTTATTGGGAAGATATATGTATCAAATGATTCTGTTTTATCTGCTGCATCTGTCACTGTTTTTATTATATTGTATTTCTGGAATGCTGTTGCATTTATTGTTTGTTTTAATTGTTGGCTGCTGCCCTGAGTGCTGCACAAGCACTGGAAGGTGGGATATAAATCTTTCTAAAAATAAGTACAAATAAAATAAAATAGGTTGATTATCCCTCTAAGCTGCGTCACGAGTTTTTAAGCGCAGTTCATTTACATATTTTCTTGCCACCTGCCAAAGCCAGGAAATTGGATTTTACCTAAATTATGATCTTTAAGGATAATTATTGGTACTGAAGACTCCTCTCTCTTTGTAATCTGAGCATTCTTTATCATCTTGATTAATTCTGATGACACAATGCCCTAGGATACCTTTGACATGAGAGAGATGAGATCGTTATTAATGTATTTAATCCCTGGTGTGAATAAATTTCATATGCATTAATGCAGGATTTATATACAGGTAGGCCTCCTCCAACAAAGCATGCAAGACCTGAGGAGTCAAGCAATTTTGCAACAGCTTTGTTGACTACCAATTAGCTTCTGAGCCAAATTCAAAGTGCTGGCTTTAATTTATTAAGTCCCTTATGTTATGTGTGGCTCTAATGTATCTGACAGAGTGCGTCTCCTCAGGATTGGCTGGGAAGGCCCTGCTTAAAGTCCCGTTTTTGCATGAAGCACCATCTAGTACGGAACATCACAGGGACTTCTTTGCGTTGGCTCTGATACCTGAGGATCACTATCAAAGTATTGCTATAACAGCCCCCTACACAAATCACGGGACGCGGGTGGCGCTGTGGGTAAAAGCCTCAGCGCCTAGGGCTTGCCGATCGAAAGGTCAGCGGTTCGAATCCCCACGGTGGGGTGCGCTCCCGCTGCTCGGTCCCAGCGCCTGCCAACCTAGCAGTTCGAAAGCACCCCCGGGTGCAAGTAGATAAATAGGGACCACTTACTGGTGGGAAGGTAAACGGCGTTTCCGTGTGCTGCGCTGGCTCGCCAGATGCAGCTTTGTCACGCTGGCCACGTGACCCGGAAGTGTCTCCGGACAGCGCTGGCCCCCGGCCTCTTGAGTGAGATGGGCGCACAACCCCAGAGACTGTCAAGACTGGCCCGTACGGGCAGGGGTACCTTTACCTTTACCTTTTTACACAAATCACAGTGATTGCTCAATAAAGACAATAGAGTCTAACTTATGTGCAAGAAAACCAAAAACAGGCTGAAGACCATGCCTGTTCAGATGCTTCCATGGTCCTCCTGAATTCAGGCTCGCCAGTCTCTTTGAACCTCTTAGCTCCTCTTTTCCAAAACCAGGGATGGGCAGAAGTTTGATCTGGATCTATTGGTTGATCTCTGGGTAGCTTGTAGTAGATGAGCAAGGATCTCTGATTCCCAATAGTTTAATAACAGTGGCAATCAAATTACTCACACCTCAATTAGACTGTCAAAGTAAAGGAAACTGGGGTTAATGGATTTGTGTGGGGGAGGACTATGAACTTGGCTCAGTTCTGATACTCAGAACGGATCCCTGTGTTCAGCAGCAGCTCAGAGGCACCATGTTCTTTTAATTCTAGGTGGATGCCTTTTGCACTGATACAACTCAGTGGATCCTGTGGTTCTAGTAAAACACAAAGGGAATCTCCCAAGCCAGAAGTCTGCCCACCTCTGTCTTAAACCACTCTGCAATTTAAGTGTTCCGTGCCACTGACATCCTCAATCTTGCTGCCCCAATCTATCCTAAAGATGTCTGTCAGACATCTACATATGAGGGAGCACTGATGTTGGGTGCTTCACTGCATCTGATAAGCCACATACCACATATTCTGATGTCTTGTGCTCTTTATAGTTCACCTAGCAGACCAAAGAAAGTGCAGAGCTACTATAAGATGTTGACGCAGCAGAAGACCATGCAGTGGTGGCATCTTTCCCCTGCTCCATTCCTGCATTTTCAATTGCATGCCAAGACACCAAACTGGGAAGCTCCTCCTGTGCAAACGGCTTGTGCTGTTTTCAGCAGCTTCTTAATGGCACTATAGCAAGGAGTGATAGAGCAACCAGTGTCAAATCAAGGCTAACTTCATTTCACATTGTGCCGCCTCTTCTAAGCTCATTTGCCTTTGCTTCTCCATGTGTGCATACTCACTTTAATACACACACCAGCGATATAGCTAAAAGCCAAACAGGCTCTGTTTGTTCAGCCATAATGCAGCACTGCCAAGGAGAGAGAGGAGCAAATAAAGGGGGTTAAGTTTGGGAAGGAAACGGCACAGAGATAGCGACTGAGATTTATAATTCTGCAGAGACTAAAGAATAAAAAACATAAATGCACTTTCATCCCAGTGTGCTTTATTGCCTTGATTTAATGTTGAAAGGAGCTGATGTGACCTTAAATCATCTCGGCCTTGATGCCATTAAGAAGTCACATGCACAACGTTCATCTTTGTGCAATTTTAGTAGCTCTCCAAATAGGTGTTCTTTGGGGACACTGCTTCATAAAAGCTGGTGATTAGGAGGATACTGAGCAGGAAGATATCCTGATCCTGTGGAAAGTGTTAGGGCTGCCCCACATGCAATATGCATTTTTGCTACACAGAGCAAATGCAAATTTACAGGTGGGCTGTTTGGTCAGTGGTAGAGCATCTGCTTTGCCTATAGAAGTTCCCAGGTTCAATCCTGGACACACAGACCTGAAACCCAAGAAAGAGCCCCTGCCATTCAATGAAAGCAATCTTCTGCTAGATGGACCAATGGTCAGACTCGCTATAAGGCAGCTTCCTGTGTTCTTAAAAGTAGGGCAAGTGTGCATGCAGGTATGGGAATATAGGGGAAAGTGTCCACACATTGTGCGTGGAGAACAGGGAAAGTGCCTCCTTTCCCCTGATGACATGAACCTAGACATTGCCAGGTGCTCCAGTTTCCAGGCCTACCTAATCAGTCCATCCCATGTCCTTTCATGTTTAGGCCTTGGTGGTGGTTCTGTACCCTCCTGTAAAGTAGATCTTCTGTGAAGCAGCCCTCAGTCTAAGGCTTACAGAGGAGACATTTGCCAAAGCCCTGCTTTGTCCCTGCCTACTTTTTCTTTTGTTCTATTAGCAGCTTCACGTTTTTAATTCCAGATGGGAAGATGGTGCTTACTTGAGCCACTATCTCTGCTGCCTGTGGTTATGATAGCAGCGGTTGTTCCCTTCAGACTGTGGCAGCTGGCATATTTTCTCTCTCCCAGCAGGAAAGTGAGTCCTTTGCATTTTTATAACCCAGGGTTAACCATCATGCCTTCTGCCGAGCAATCAAATCCAAAATGTCCAAACTTCTCTCTGCTTTCTCACTTCTTAGGCCAGCCTTTCCCAACCTGATGCCCTTCTGTGTGTGTGTGGCTGATGTTTTTTACTATAACTCTCGTCAGGCTGACTGACCTGATGGAAGTTGTAGTCCAAAATATCTAGATAGTACAGTGGTACCTCGGGTTACAAACACCTTGGGTTACAGATACTTCGGGTTACAGACTCCGCTAACCCGGAAGTAGTACCTCGGGTTAAGAACCTTACCTCAGGATAAGAACAGAAATCGTGCACTGGTGGCGTGGTGGAAGCAGGAGGCCCCATTAGCTAAAGTGGTACGGTTTCAGGTTAAGAACGGACCTCCGGAATGAATTAAGTTCTTAACCAGAGGTACCACTGTATCAGGCTGGGAAGGCTGCCTTAGGCTTGCTTCCATACAAGGCTCAGATACTAGGTGGCTGTCTTATGCACGTTGGGAGTAAGTCCCATTGGACTTAATAGGAGGACTTAATTCCAAGTTAACCTAAATAGGAATGGGCAATAGCATGGAAAAACCAGTAGACCTAATTTAAAGGTTACTGCTCTTTGCTTGGAGGCCAAAGAGATGCACTTTGTAATGATGGCTCTTTCCCCACACCCTACCAGGAGAAGCCCATGTCATGTATGGATATCCCTGAGCTCTTCCTGGGTCTGCTTCTTGCAGCATAATAAATCCTCTCTGTGGATGCACTTTGAAAAGTCATATACTCCCTTCCTGGCATTCACTGCTCCCTTCATGTGAACGGTTCAAGGATTAGCAGACATGAACGGCACAAAGTACATTTGTGAAACTTACTAGCCATGCAAATGCAGCCCAGGTCATTTGTATTACAAATACACTGGTTTTGCAAGTAATGACTGCCATGCTACTGCTGAAGAAACAAGTTAATCAGTGTTTATTTGTAATGTGCCGGGTTCTTTCGTTTGCTTCTTTTCTCCTCAAATAGCCTCAAGTCCTTCACCAGAAAGGCAAGATGCAGCTCGGCCCATAAGCAAGAATCCTTTGACCTGGACCGTTGATGATGTGGTTTGGTTTGTAAAGGATGCCGACCCTCACGCTTTGGGACCCCACGTGGAGCTCTTCAGAAAACACGTATGTAGGAACTTGTCTGTGATGGAATTACATTATCCAGGGCTAATGTTCAAGCGAATAAACACGATTTGCACAAAGCCAATGAAGCCCACCAGAACATTGTGTGCTATTTACCTGGGACTGTGAAAACGGGATTGTGAAGTGCTTGACATGCTACCATACGTGGCCAATGGCCTGCATTTGGCTTCCTGAGACACATCTTGCACAGGCTAGTAATAAACAAAAGAAACAGTTTGCACCTCACAATTAATGGTTCGCTCCTCTTTTGCTCCCCGCCTTCTCCAGCATGACTGAGAGCAGTGCTGGATTTTCGTATAAGCTAAACAAGCTATAGCTTAGGGCCCCACTCTCTTGGGGGCCCCCCAAAAAATTAAAGAAAAAAAATCTGGATGTACATTTCCAAAATATAAGATAAAAAAACAAATAAAATAAAACCTACATATAGTGTATGCTTCTTCTTAATTGTATTTCAGTTCAACAATTACTTTGATAAAAGACAAATTTTGTTATGTGCAAATGGCTTTAGATACCTATTAGGTCCATAAATTACCATATAGCACAGGCTTCTTCAACCTCAGCCCTCCAGATGTTTTGAGGCTACAATTCCCATCATCCCTGACCACTGGTCCTGCTAGCTAGGGATCATGGGAGTTGTAGACCAAAAACATCTGGAGGGCCAAGGTTGAGGAAGCCTGATATAGCATATATTCAACACAAAAAACTGACAGTTTGTTGTTGACAAAGGACAGCTGGACATATAAAGGGCTCCATTACCTTCAGTAGCTTAGGGCCTCATCAAACCTAAATCCGGCCCCAACTGAGAGCAACAAACCACAATCCCTAGCTTGATGATCTATCCAAACCAATGATCATGGTTAGTTTCCCTCCCCCTAAAAATCCTATAATTGGTCAGCCAAGAACAAATCTTGGCTTGAGGTTTGTTTGGAATGAAAAGCATCCCAGCCAGGAATCATGGTTTAGCCCTAAGCGAGGGATCATGGTTTGTTGCACTCACTAATGCTAGGGAAATTGTTACGTGATACATGAGACGTGTTGCCTGGTACTTAAATGGCTTGGAGCACGGGTCCATGGCACACATCCTTAAAATTTCCATATGCCAATTTATGAGCAGAGATGCCTCAGGGTAGGCAGGGTCTCACTTGCACTGTGCATTGCAGTGTGTCCAGCTGCCTTGTAAGCAATGTTTTAAAAAGGTTTTTTAAGGACACAAAATGTCAAGAAACCCGGGACTGAAGCCACCTAGGTCTCTTCCTGACAGTGACCAACAGTGACCTTCCCAGGAAGATAGGTGTACAGACACTTCTTACTATTTATGTACTGATTAAAATATTTGTATACCACTGTGCCATTAAAAACATAGCAAAGGGGTTTACAACAATAAAACCATGCCATAAAAGGTAAAGGTAAAGGTACCCCTGCCCGTACGGGCCAGTCTTGACAGACTCTGGGGTTGTGCGCCCATCTCACTTAAGAGGCCAGGGGCCAGCACTGTCCGGAGACACTTCCGGGTCACGTGGCCAGCGTGACATCGCTGCTCTGGCGAGCCAGAGCCGCACACAGAAACGCCGTTTACCTTCCCGCTGGTAAGCGGTCCCTATTTATCTACTTGCACCCGGAGGTGCTTTCGAACTGCTAGGTTGGCAGGCGCTGGGACCGAGCAGCGGGAGCGCACCCCGCCGCAGGGATTCGAACCGCCGACCTTTCGATCGGCAAGTCCTAGGCGCTGAGGCTTTAACCCACAGTGCCACCTGCAACAAACCATTGTGAAAGGATGTATTCTTAATTACCTGCCCTAGTCCTAGTGGAATAGAAAAGCTTTCAGCAGACATGGAGATGGCTGCTGGCTTAGAAGCCTTTGAAAGGGGGTTGGATGCATCCTTGATGATCGATTTAACAATGGCGATTAAGCCATGGTAACTAAAGAGAACCTCAATGTTCCATGGCTACTGGATTCCAGTTGCAACAAGAGTATCTATGCTCCTTTTGTGGACTTCCTTAGGAATATCTCATTGGCTACTTTGGGAAATACAGTGTTGGACATTTGGATCTGTGATCTGACCCAGGAAGCTTCTTATGTTCTCAGCTCGGTAGCCGACAACTTAGCATTCTGTGCAATGCTGCAGTCCTTGATAATGGTGATGTGGTTTAAACATAATATGGGCTCTAAATTTTCCATATCAAAGCACCCCTAACCTGCTGCTTATATTCAGTCAGCTTCACAGAGATACAGGAGGTCTGATGCTTGATTAAGGCCATCACCCAATCTTGCTCAATTATGCTTTTGAATAACCCATTTCCCTGAAATTGTTTAACCTTCATTTCTAAACTGGATTAGCATGAAGACCCCAGAGGTGAGAGACAAGTGATTACTCCTTTAACCTTAGCCATGTCTTCCTGTGAGTTAAATGATTCTAAGGAGCAGGTGCATAATTTAGTCGGAAGCCTTGAATGCTGCTGACATTCCCAACCAGCACCTGAAATCCTTGCTTTTGCAGCTGATGACAAGCGCAGGATTGCAGAATGAGGTGGTGATGACCTTTGTGAGTTTAACTTCCCGGTGCTTTTCATACTAAGACAGAAACAGCTTGCCTTGAGAGAGACCAACAACATGTTTACTGTCTGCAAGGAATCCTAGTTCATATCAGTAGAAAAGCTTATGAGTAAATAGTGGCTCATTCCTCCAGGATGGCCAGATGTAAAAGAAGGTGACTGGCACTTGCCCAAATTGTAGTTGTGATTTCTTGGCTAGCCAGCTGCCCTCTTGGCATTTCTGAGGAAGGTGCAGAAGAATTTCAGGAGAGATTGGACCTAGAAAGGAGCGTGAAGGAATTTGAAGGGAAGCAATGTGGGATTCAGATTAAGAGTAAGGAGAACTAGCCAGCAGGAATGCCAATCCAAGATGAGTGAGCAAAGTAATGCAACGTGCTGCTCTGATCTGTAACTGGAAAAATGAATATTGAAGGGAGAGTAAAGCTTTTGAGTTGAGGCCAATTAAACTTGCTCTTTCAGAGTTATATCCTGACTCTTCCAATGATGGATATTATCACTGAAAGCGCATATTGTTTCATAAACCTGATACGTCTTGGTATTGATTATTTCAGCTTTCTTCCATTTAGCTTACCTCCCTTTACAGTATTTCTTGAATAGTGATTTTACTGCCAGGCAAAGTCCATCTTTTTTGCTTCTTTGAAAACAGTAGCAACAAAAAGAAAGGATTTTTCATTACCGAGCCCAGTGTTGTATGCCAAGGCATCACGCTGAAGCCAAGCCTCCAGATTTAGCATCTGTTTGCATTGGTCAGTGGGCTTATCATAGTGTTCAGCACTAAGCCTGAAATACTAAGCTCGACATCAGTGTTCACAGGATTAGATCTTAATAAAGCAGCATGAAATACTTCCAGATGCTGTATTCTTTTGCAGCCTTCCAGCAGACTGCGAGAAGCTAGTCTAGGTCATAAGCCTTAGCAGCTATAAACCACAACAGAAATTATTACTACAGATCAGATCTATAATTGAACCAGGCCTATGACAGAGGAGTCACAGCAGGTCATTAAATGTCATGCTGTTTCTGTTTCACAAGGTGCTTCCTAACCCCAAAATTCTGGATTGGGAGCATTCTACACAGCCAGATTTAGGACTACAACCTCCTCTAGCTTTTGTAGGTTTAGATATATACCTAAATGCAAAACACATGTGTTCTCCCTTCAAGAGTAGGGTTACCAGACCTCCAGGACTGACCTGAAGTCTCCAGGTTTGCCTGCCCCCTCAAGGGGGCAGGTGGAGGGCTTGAATCTCCAGATGGATGAGCGTCTTTTTTTTTTTTTTAATTATTATTATTATTATTATTATTATTATTATTATTATTATGAAGGCTATGGCTGTAGCTTGCAAAATTCAGCCCAACAGGAGCAAAGGCACTATTGGTGGAGTGGGGTGAGGTCTGTCTTCTTCTGCTCCTCTCTTTCAATTAACCTCCATTTCCAGGGCCCTACCAGGGAATGGTCTTTAGCCTCAGATTCGATCTGTGAAATTGCAGGGTCCAGGATGCTCCTGACGTGGCAACCCTATTCATGAGAGAATTGTACATAAATGTATTTTGGGTCACGCATTCCTTTAAAATATGTGTAAAATACAAGAAACCCTCCCCTCCGCCCTGCCTGAGTCCCAGGATCTCTAGAAGTACATTTAAGCTGGGAAAAGGGAGTTGGTCTTTTCCGTGTCTGTGCCCAAGCTCTGAAGCTCCTTCTTACAGAGTGGCTTGGTTTTCCCCTTCTTTATTGGCCTTCCATTGGGTGATTAGAAAACTATCTGGGAGCAAAAAGCAGCCAGGAATTCCATGCAGGTGACTGAGCAGGATCCCAAAGAAGGGATGGATCTCTTGGTCCTGTCACACACAGACACAAACCCCGCTCTGCCAGTCCACTTGGTCAAAAGAGCCTTTCTTTCATTGTGTTTAACTAGGCTGCTATTATCCTGGATTTTTATGCTGGCTGTGGAGGAGTGAGATTCCTTTCTTCTGCCGTCAGCATGGAAATGCAGGCTACTAACCTTGTATTTAGTAAAACAAAGCAAAGCAAAGCAAAACAAAGGCTAGTAACTTATGTGGGCTTCATTAGAAAGCTTTACTAGAACCTGTCTGTTAGGTTAAAATTGTTAATGGTTCCTGGCCTTTTTTAATAGGTTGTTCTTATTGCTTTACAGCTATTCTCATGTTTTACTGCTGCTATTAATGTTTTGCCTTTGTTTTATAATTGTTAAAATAGTTCTAATTCATTGTTGCTAGCCTCCTTAAGCTCAGCTGAGGAAAGCTGTGTAGAAGCATTTTGAATAAATGTGAGCAGCAATCAGGAAATTATTATAATATGTACTCAATGGTGCACCTCTCATACTTTTTCTATAGCTGAGTATTAATTCCTGAGTTCAAAATAGCCTGTCATCAAGAAATACATGGATTGTACATGGATGTTTTGAATCCTGATATGTGCACCCATGTATTATTTGTTGTTGTCTTTATTTATATAGCTTCATCCATATAATTGACACTATGCAGCATACAGAATAACAGAAGTACAAAAAGCTGCATTAACATCATTCCCAAGAATTACATAAGCATTTGATGGCTCATTGGTGAAGAGCCAACTGGTGATTTTTTTTAGAACAAATGCATATGGTGACTTATTTCCAGGTTCTCTCTCTCTCTCTCTCTCTCTCTCTCTCTCTCTCTCTCTCTCTCTGTGTGTGTGTGTGTGTGTGTGTGTGTGTACTGACTGGGATGATGGGAGTTGTAGTCCAAATCATCTGAAGGGTACCCGGTTGTGGAAGATGGCTGTAGTCAACCTGCATCAACAGTGATATGCATGCAGTCATTGAAATGGCCCTAAGTGATATTAATTACACAAACCAAAGACAGCCAGGTTGGTCTACAAGGGGGAGGGGGAGGGGCTCCAAAATCCATAGTCGGGCTGTGCTTTTATTAGAACCACTCAAAATGTCACCAAATACTGACCAAGTCATGAATAAGAGTTCTGATATACTACTAGGCAAGGACACTTGTGTCACTTTCTTGTCTCAATGTTGTGGAAATTAACTTTAGACTTACAGTATTTAAAGAACAGATAAAATTAGGAGAATACAAATTTCCCGTACTTCAATTGGATAGATGCCAGGTGGAACGTTCAGGATTTTGAGGGCCGCAGTTCACCTGATTTCTCCAAATTTTCAAAGAAATCTTAAATTACCTAAATTTCAAGCAACTCAACACCATCCAAGCTGCTGCTGGCCATTCCTTTTGAGCTCATTGGGATAGTAGCTTTTTTCCCATTCAACACAGGTCAAAATCACATCACGTTTTTGATTCCTTCCTCGTTTCTTTTTAAACTAGGAGATTGACGGCAATGCTTTGTTGCTACTGAAAAGCGACATGATCATGAAATATTTGGGCCTGAAGCTGGGACCGGCACTGAAACTCTGTTACCACATCGATAAACTGAAGCAAGCCAAGTTCTGACATTTCCTAAAAACACCAAACAATCCCAGTGTAACTTGAGAAAGTAGGAGAAAGGTAACGTGTTGCCTTACAGAAAGCTATCCGTTTTGCCAGCTGTCTCCCCCTCTTTTTGTACTGAGAACTTTCTACAAGTGTACATCTTCACATTTTTTAAATCCAATGGAGAGGGTGGTGGGGAGCGGAATCTGTTTTGCTGGTTTGTGTTAATAATTTTCCAAAAAAGAATATAATGATAATTATTTTGTATTATTCATATGGTTATTATTGTTAATATTATTGTTGTTGTCCTGTTTTTGTATCACATATGGAAAATCAGACACAAAAAGACCATTCAAGCTGGATGCAGAAGAAAGGTCACTGCCAAACAACTCAAGTCAGCTGGTTGGTTGCAAGCTCCATGTTGCTTGACTCAGTGCCTCAATGTGGCATCACTGGAACCAGGGGCTCACAGGTTTTGGCTTGGCTTAGTAGCTAGCCATTCTTTGCAGTTGTCTCCAATTTTCCATTCCCACAAAGCCCTCTGGGACATGCAGAAGACTTGGGAGAGGGAGCAGGAAGTCACAAGTTGTGCAAAGCTTTGGGATACACTTCAGTGTATGTCTCTTCTGAAGCTCAGTGCGACAGAAGAGTCCTTCCCCGTGTTCTCTGCAATATGTGGAGAACTCTGGGGAGTGGGGAGCTGCATCAGAGACACCACCGGTGGCAGCTGCCCTTGGCAACTGCTTTTGGGGAGATCTGAGTGTAGCCCATTGTTAACAGCACCCTTCCTTTAGCTATATGTCATCTCGGTGGCCCTTGTTGTTATTTGGATAAGCTTATACCTCCCCTGGACGGACGCAGGTGGCGCTGTGGGTTAAACCACAGAGCCTAGGACTTGCCGATCAGAAGGTTGGTGTTCGAATCCCCGCGACGGGGTGTGCTCCCATTGCTCGGTCCCAGCTCCTGCCAACCTAGCAGTTCGAAAGCATGTCAAAGTGCAAGTAGATAAATAGGTACCACTCCAGCGGGAAGGTAAACGGCGTTTCCGTGCGCTGCTCTGGTTCGCCAGAAGCAGCTTACTCATGCTGACCACATGACCCGGAAGCTGTAAGTTGGCTCCCTCGGCCAATAAAGCGAGATGAGCGCCGCAACCCAAGAGTCGGCCATGACTGGACCTAATGGTCAGGGGTCCCTTTACCTTTATACCTCCCCTACATTTTTGGGCCACAGAAACAATTGTATGGTGAGATCTGAGCCAAGAAGCCATTGCTATCTTCAGGGGAAACCGGTCCCATGCCTTACATGCACTATCTGGAAAACTTGAATTCTTTCAACAGAAATAAGAAATTGGGATTTTTGCAAGCTCAAGTACCTTTTCTCCCCACTAGAGGGACTGGTGCTATTGAACTCCAGTCTTGAGCTGTGATGGTGGCATCGTTGATTTCTCCAATAGCAACTTCCCCTTGAGCTATATCTTGCTTTCAGTCAATTACAGAATTGCAGCTCTGACTCTAATCAAACATTTCAGGTTTGATGCCACAACAAATAATGAGCCCCGTTGCCAGGATTTGAGAGTAAAGAACAGAGACGTAAACAAGAATCATGACCACACCTATTACTTCCTTTATTCCCCCTTTCTTCTTAATTCAGTCCAGTTTGGAAGATCTTTTGTAATGCATTCGGGGGGGGGGGGGATGTGGGAAGCAGAATGCTCTAGGAAGGATTTTTTAAAACAACAACATTAAATGCTGCATTGTAGATTCACAATGACATTAAATCTAGGTGATGCATAAGGTTTTGCTAGGTTTTTCTTGCAACTGAAGCTGCACTGGCAGAAAATCTGGAAAAAAATTTCAGTCGGCATCTTATCCAATTAAGATGAAATGCACAACCTCTGCCAATCCATATAACAATAACAAAAATTTGATATCCTACATCTAACAAAGCCATGGTTGGAGGAAGACAGGTGGCAGATCTTTAAAAGATTAATGGGGGTAGATGTATATTATCTTTGTTTTCTTTTCTTGTTTCAAATTTTGTATCTAAGTAACTTTCACAAGAAAGTGGTTTTTTGTCATAATCTGGAGAATGTAGTCCTGAACCTTTACATTGTACCGTTCCACTCTTTCTGTGTAGATTAATGTGATACCAGATGTCTTGGAGATTATACAAAGTATTGGTGTACAGTAGTAGAATGAGCTTCACATTCAAATTCATGCACGGTCTTACCCTGACTATAACTATGAAAAGCTTTACACCTTTATGCTGCAATCTATAGGTCCCCTTGGATCTACCTAACTTCCTCCTTGGTGCTAAACAGATGCTCTACAGGAGAAGGAAACAAGAGTGTTTGGGGTGTGCTACAAGCAGAACATTTGGGGGGAGGGAGGCAGCATCCACAGACTGCTGCATGTGGATCTATCCTCTGTCAGCACGAGTGCTGGATGCATTCCACACATCCTATAAGTGGAAGGGAGAAATTGCCATGCAGAAAGTATTGATCATGTTCTGATTACCTCTTCATTGGGTTAGGGCCATATGCCATTATACCCAGAGCTGAAGTTATTATTGTGAACCCATGTTTGCCAGGTTAAGGTCTGTGTCTGGTCAATTGAACCAGAATATATGTGTATATGAAGTTATCACAATACAAATGACTGGAAAATTACTAAGGTCAAATTGACGTGCACAATGTCGAAGGAGGCACATTGGGGCAATTCGTTTCAACTGAAAACGCGCTAAGTTTCTCCACACGAGCAGGATGTTTGTACAGTTATCTGAAATTGTTGCTTTTAAAGAGCTGAATCGTTTGTTGTAAAACAAAGGTGTTCTGTATCTTGTCTTCTTAAAGCCTGGGTGTATATAGAGTTTAATACAGCTGTAATATTGTAGTTTGAAAATCCTATGACAATCTTGTCTTCAACATGTTCTTCAATGTAGACCATCTTGCTTGTGGGGGTTTTCTGTTTCTCCTGAAGAACAGCAGGCCGTCTGTGATCTCAAATGCCAGTGCACTTCTTGCCTTCGATGAAGCCCCATGGGTGAAGGACCCAGGTGGTCTGCCCTGCCCTCTGCTGCTCTCCATCGCCACATTTGCAGCCACCTTACCCCACCCCAGCACCTGTACATTCAGCCAGTGTGTGGAGAAGATCCAGGAGTGCACAGCTTCATCACTGCTGAGGGTGGTGCTCCATGCATTCTTTCAAAGTGTTTGTGAGGGGCACAACTCAACCCCACTTCACTAATAACCCTAAGCCAATATTGTTACTGCCCACCAACCCTTGGATTTCAAAACGTCTCCCTATTTTAATTAAGTGTAGCTGAAAGGCAAGAGTATCAGAGAGGAATCTTTTACATGGGTCAACTACATGCCAACCTGAGACCATGTCTAGGAAATTCAGAATCCAGGAATTCGCACCCACACCAACAAAACTCAGGTTTGAATACTAGAGCATCTGCTTTGTTAACAGCAGGACAGTGCAGCATAAAAAAAACATAAATTCCCTTGTGCATCCCACCTAATACTCAACCACATTCACAACCTTAAGGAAAGAATCAATTCTCAGAAGAACATGAAAGCTATACAGTACTACAAAAGTGAAGCAGGAAAGGGGTAGGAGCATGTCAATTTGGCACGAAACTCCAGAAGAAAGACAGGAAAAAGATTAAAGGTTTACCTACACTTCATCACAAGGATCTCTTGCAGTTATAGATTAGCAGTGATGTAATGTGTGTGGAGAAGTCAGAACCAGAAGCTTGGGCCAGGAATTCCATGCCTAAAGTTCCCATGTGATTTCCAGCTCATGGGGCTTACAAGCTCTGCTGTACAGCTGCTCTGAGCATGACCACAATGAGGGGGAAACCAGGCAATCAAATCCTTTACTTCAGAGCTTCTTGGTCGCGTGTCCTGCAACTGTAAGAAAGATGGAATATAATACATGTATGTAGGAAAAAGTCTGGCAGAGTGTGTTTTGTAAGAATTTGTCCTCATGGCAGTATCTGGAAGGGAGGAGTAAGGTGAGTCCTTCTAGAAAAGGGGTGGGCATTTTCTCCTGTAAGAGTAACAATTACTTTCTTAGAATTTGAGATTACATTCATGCCTCAGAAGGGCGTTGTTCTTTTGCTCCATTGGCTGCTGTGGGCTAAGACTCTTGGTGGGGCAGAATAATGTGTTTTGAATGTATGAAGTGGATCTGGCCATAGTATGCAGCTAAGTCTCTCTCTCTCTCCCTCTCTCCCTCTCTCTCTTTAATTAATTACAACCACAAAAGAGATAAGAGTGATACCAGGATTTCAGCAATAAGGGAGCTGGGAGAAGGTTGACCCCTTTCCATCCCAGCCATGACACAAACAGAAGGTGAAAACCACCCCCTGTGAAGCTGCAAGTTAAGTGGATGTCTAGGGACATCAGATGCTACCTTATACTGAGACAAGATGCATACCCACCATGCATTGAAGGCACATGGCTTGCCCCCCAAAATCCACAGGACTGTCATTTCTTAAGGGTGCTGGGAATTGTGGCTCTGTGGAAGGTCAATCACCACTCCCAGGATTCTTTAGGGCAGTGGTTTTCAACCAGTGTGCTGTGGCACCCTAGGGTGCCTTGAATGGTGGTCAGGGGTGGCCCAGGCAACACTGGTCTCTGTTCTTTTCCTTCCCTCCTTCTTCTGATGTCCTCTCTGCCTCCAAAAGGCTTGTGTGGCTGTTGCAGCAGCCCTGCCTACAAGCTCCCCAGGCAAATAGTGCCCCTGGGGCTGGCCAGGGGGTGCTGATTGCTAGGAGCTAAGGTGGTCTCGGAGCAAGCAAGCAAGTGGGTGAGGGAGCCCAGTCAGCCAGTCCACCTGCCCTTGCTGTTGGGAATGGACAGACATATCCTGTGCCCCTGTGGGACAGTATGAGGAGACCAGTGGTGGCAGCTGCCTAGAGGACTCCCAAGGAGAGGGAGAGGAGGCTGAGGGAACACTCCCCACGGGAGGGTGTTTGAAAAAGGGTGAGAGGCTACCAGCTCTGCAGGCAAGGGGTGGCATAACTGGGCTCCTGAGCCCCATAGGGGTGCCACAGAAAGAGTGTAGTTGGTCAAGGGAGCCATGGACTCAAAAACCTCTGCTTTAGGGGATGTCATGTGATTTAAATGCAGCCTCAGTCTCTCAGAACATTGGTCTATCTGTCATCATACTGTCCACAAGGACCAGCAGCTGCCCCCCAGGATTTCAGAGAGGACATTCCCAGTCATACCTGGAGATTGTGGGAATTGAAGCTGGGGACTTGGCATGCAAAGCACACACCCCCACCACAATCTTTCTGCTCAGTCTCACAGTCTGAGCAGACTTTCAGGAGGGGTTGCAACTGCAGAGGGGAGGGATAAACCGCCTCTCCCTATATGCTGCAACCCCTGGAACAATTCTCCTCTGACTGCAATTAATTTAAGAAAAACAAGATGTAACTACTTGTTAAATGTAATATGTAGCTTGACCCTGAGACTTCCATTCATCTGCTTTCTTGGGTGTTAACTAAAGAAACAATCATGAGGCCACGACCTTTTATTATGGATGAATAAATCCTGGATACCCAGCACTGCTGATTTGGTATGATCAGCAGCACAGAATAAAACAATGCTCCACTCAAATGCACTGAAAGAGTAGGGGAAACAAATCCTTCTAATTTGTATGCACAAAAGGGTAGTTGAAATGAGCTAAGAGGTGACTAGTCCATATTTAATTAACTTTAGTATATGGTCTTTCATACTCCTATAAACTATTTCCTTTCTTTTTCTATCTGCTTTTCTTCACCCTAACTAACCTGCATGCAGGGTAATGGAAAATAACAGCACAAGATTTCTGAGTTACAAGGAACGAGCCAAGTTTATAACTGTGCACACAATTTTTTTACACACCTTAATTGCTTTTGTAAAGACATTTAATGGTGCTATTTTTTAATCTCCGGTGAAGGTCTGTGGAACTATAATAGCCAAGATGATATTTGTCCTGCAGAGGGGGTGGTAAGAAAACGACAGGCCCTTTAATGGATTTTCCTGCAGAATCCACCTTGTTGCATGTTTCGAACTGATAGACATTTAGGAACCAAAAATTCTAGTAGCAATGTAACAATTATCACAATTTATCCTTTCGCAAGCGTTTGCCAAATTGCTGTTGTGTAAAAACTGTGTCAGACTGTTTCTTCTGAAGAGTCGGGAAAGGCCTGCCATTCATTTCTAAATTAGGTGCTATTTCAGACATGGTTTGTACAAATTACATTGCTTGTTAGGGCATCCCTTCACTTTCACTTCAGACTGCGGCCAATCAAGTTCTCTCTTTTTCTTCCAAACAGCTATATGCCCTCCAATGCAATTATACGTGCCTGTTTTCTTTTATGAAAGAGCTTTGCTAGATCAAGGCTGTTGCTTGCAGCAAAATTTAAAATGTTATGAACATTCCATTTCCTTTACAATTTAGGACTTTAGTACAGAGGGAAGCGGGGCAGCTATGTGCGCTATCTGTGGCATTGCAGGTAAAAGAGAGATTAGTTTGCCCCCCCCCCATGTTTTAGAAGCTTAGGCTGTTTATCTTTGTTCTGTCCAATGAAGGGATGGGCAACTGATGAATGGAAGTCCAAACAGAAGCCTCCAGTCTATGCTTCAAGAATCAGCAGTGCAGCAGTGGTGTAAAATGGGGTGCTTGCACAGTGTGGATCCCACTCCCCCTTCTCTTGTGGCTTTTGATTTATGGGAAATCTCCTTGCCCATCATTAGCCTAGAAGGAATTATGTAAGTGTTCGGGGGTTTTTTCTCCCCCTGCCCCTTTCTTGTGCTTTTAAACGCCTGGGTGAATTTGCACTGAAGTAAAACATCCATCGAAGCCCTTTATAGGCAACTGAAGCTTTTAGCAAGGACTTTTTCTCAATTGCTGTCTACAAAATTTCTTAGTTCTATCAGTGGGGGAGGGGATACAGAGTCTCAAAAAGAAATCCTTTAAAGGAAGAAGAAGCATATCACAAGAAACCAGTTTAATCAGACGTGTGTGTAAAACTGGTTCTTTCATAGACAGAACTCTCATTACAATATTTGTCATGTTTTGTTTGGTTATAAGCCATTTAGTTCAAAAAAGCAATCTATTCGTCACAAAAAAGAACCAGACAAAAGCAGCATAGAAATAGTGAAGTATGAATTGCTTAGACAAATGCTGGATTATCGAGTTATGCCCTTTAAACTTACAGATTTCAAAAAGTATTTTGTATTTTTTTTTCCAGTTCACCCAGTCTGATATGGCTCTAACAACATGGCCTCTAGACCACTCATAGCTGAAAGCAGTTCTATCTCAGTCAGGTGTGCCTTATGCAAGCATAAGAATGGAAGCGATACGAATCTTCTAGGAAACATAGAAACCCAACCATGTGGCATACTTGGGTACTAGTACGCAACGTGCAAGGCAAAAATTTGTTGCCCGCCTCCAGCCCCTGTGCTGCCTTCCCAAAAGTGGGTAAGGGAGCACCTGGCTTTGGAAAGGAAGCACAAGGGCTCTGGCAGGGTCCTGCAGTCCTTCCACCTCCTCCCCAAAGCTAGGGAAGCTCTAACTAGGCTTTGGGAAGGACGGTGGAGGACTCTAGGACTGGACTTGCTTACAGGACTTTGAGATGGTGCCCTCTCGGCTCAGCACCCGGTGCATGCACACCACTTGCTTAGTCCTAAATCCATCACCAACTTCAGTAGGCAGAACCACTCAAGAATTGCAGAAACAGAAACTACTCACCTTCTGTAATGTCAACAGATCAATATTTTATACATCGCAGAGACATCAAGAGGCTGGACTCTTGAAAAGTCAACCAGATAGGCTTCTGAGATGAGAATTCAATATGTTAATGAAGGTGAGTTTTAATTTAAGCTGTAGTGCCAGCCCAATGCAGTTTGCTCCTAGAAGCATAGCCTGTGTGTGCATTATAGGGCCAACATTATAGGGCCAACACTTGTTTTTCTGCACTATTCAAACACTGCTTAATGCCTTCATGATGTCACCTGAAGTGGTTGCCACTAACCCATCACCCCAAAAGCAGAAATGCACCACCAGAAAAGGGGGACAAAGTTCTGCATAAAATCCAAATGTATTAATTTCTATATGTAGTTGCACATTTAGAAATAATTACTATAATTAAAATAGAAATATAATACACCTTCCTGTAGTGGAGAACATTGTAAGCGGGGGTTGGTCTGTGTGCCTGTTTTTTTCTGATATCCAAGTGCTATTTGTTGATGGCCATCTTACATACATACATAATTTTATTTGTATGCTACTTTTCCACAATTCAAACCATGCTCCATGTGGCTTACAACATCAAGAAAGACATAACTACAGCATAATAAAAGTAGTCATAAGCAGTAAATAAGACATTAAAAAATACACAACGAAACTGAACAATCTCCACATAAATAACAAATTCCAAAATAAATATACAAAAAACCAACAGCAACAACCCCCACCCAACAAAAAATCTCAAGCAACACCCCAACCCGAGAGTCTGTTCAGCAGCCTCAGCGTTTGTGGCTGGAGTCAGTCAGGCTCCGCCCTCCCAGGCCAGGTGAAAAAAGGCTGTAAGGAAGAGCAGGTTTTCTAGGACTCGCGCCCAAGATGGTTCCAAGCCCCTTCTGCCCCTTCTGGTGCTTATCTTTATACTGTACTTCAACTGTTGTTGTTGTTGTTTAGTCGTTTAGTCGTGTCCGACTCTTCGTGACCCCATGGAGCAGAGCACGCCAGGCACTTCTGTCCTCCACTGCCTCCTGCAGTTTGGTCAAACTCATGCTGGTAGCTTCGAGAACACTGTCCAACCATCTCATCCTCTGTTGTCCCCTTCTCCTTGTGCCCTCCATCTTTCCCAACATCAGGGTCTTTTCCAGGGAGTCTTCTCTTCTCATGAGGTGACCAAAGTATTGGAGCCTCAGCTTCAGGATCTGTCCTTCCAGTGAGCACTCAGGGCTGATTTCCTTAAGAATGGAGAGGTTTGATCTTCTTGCAGTCCATGGGACTCTCAAGGGACTCCTCCAACTCCTCCTCCTCCTCCTCTCATGGGACTTCTCCAACTGTACAGCTCTTCAAAGATAGGGTGCTATCAAAAAGGTGCCTGTCCTCTGCCAGTCCTTCAGGGCTGTCCTTTATAAGGCAGGACACATGGTCAGCCCATCTGCCTGAAGCTGGTTGTGTTTTGCTCTGCTGCGGTGGCAGACTAGGTATGGTACTTCCAAATGCTCCTGTGGCACAGTCCTGTGGGTTTTTACTCAGAAGTGGGTCCTGTAGAGCTTAACAGTGCTTAATCCCTGGCAAACAGGTATAAGATCACAGCCAGGAAAGTGCTGAACAATCAGCCCAGTAAACATTTCCAATTTACAGTTCTGTACAGTTGCTTGACCAACTCCCTCCAAAGAATGTATGGATACTTAAAGTTGATAGTTTGGAAATGCAGGGAAGAGTAGGCTTTTCATGTCTTAAGCAGCAGGCAGGGAAATACAGAAATGGCTGGCTTTTGTTTTTGGTTTCACAGGCTCTCAAATTTTAAGTTCTGGCATTTAAATTTAGGTTCTGGAATTGTGAAAATGGTAGTAGCTGCATCAAGCTGCTTGCTGTTATGGAAAGACAAAGTCCTTGGCAAATCCTAGAGTTGGAAGCAGAGCCAAGGGAGGAGCATGCAGAGGGTGAACAGAGCCTACCTCCAACAGGCTCCTCACCCGCTGCCTCCATCTAGACTAACTCACCTGCCACTGTGCCTCAGCTGCCAGGGCTCTGTACCTGTTGTGGAGGCACATAATTGCGCCCCCTCAAAAATGTGTGTCTGGGGCCATAGCTCCCCTGCCCCCCATGCTATGCCTCTGGTTGGAAGGAATTCTTAGGAAGAAAGAGGGTCAGCTCTTTGAATTCTTTTGCAAATTGCAACCCCTGAGGGACAGCTCAGTCAGTAATGCACAAGACTGTTAATCTCAGGGTTATGGGTTTGAGCCTCGCACTGCGTGAAAGATTCCTATAATGCAGGTGGTTGGACTAGATGATTCCTCATGGTCCTTTCAAACTCTGCAATTCTATGTTCTATGACAAGAAATACGGTGTTTTGTCAATCCATTTCGGTTTTTTGAGGACATTTGCAGCCCAGGCAGCCTTCAAAATTCCCTGCAATGGCAACATGTTGCTGAGTAATACTGATTTGTTCACGGGCAATTGGAAACTGATTCTTTTGGAAACCAGAAATTTTTGCCTAACAGAAAAAAACACACAACTCTTATTCATTGACATAAGTTAAATATTATGGAAACATGTCTGCTTACAATTTGCTTTGTAAGATTTGTGCTAATGCTAATAAGCAGCAGCTGTGAGACTTCCTCTTACAAGTTCTTTTGTGGCTGCAGTGGTATTATCACACATGTTCTGAGCAAATATGAGAGATTCTCTCTCCTCCACAGCCCCAATGACTCTGTGTGGATTCCACAGATTCATTCAGCTCCAAATCAGATTTAGGAAATGTTCAATTTAAAAGATGGATGTCCTTTTCTGGTCCACGTACTTGACAATATAGTTGATTAGGAAGGAACTCCTTCTGACTTTAGATGCTATCTATGTGGGCTCCAGTCTGCAGCCAACAGCTATGTGTGCGTGTGCACTCTCTCAACACAAAAATTAGGGATGAATCACTAATATTCATAAGCATCAAATTTGGCACAAGTAGATGCAGCTACTTTGTACAGTACCTGATCAGCCGATGGTTATGATGATGATTTGTTTGCCACAGATTGCTGAAATGGCCATTTGCATAAATGCCTTTAAAAATTAGTTTGCATACAAGAAGAATGGATCATCAGTGATTACAACTGCTTATGACAACCAAAAGCACAAACTGCATTTCTCAGAAGCAAAGTATACGCTTGACTCTTAGATGTTGAAAATAAGCAAGTATTTGGTATATTGTGTATATTATGCCTTTTAAAGTGTTTTTTAAAGCATCACTCAGTCGGATGAATACTGAACAAAAAGCAACATTGTCCTCAGTGAACTCCAACAATACTTAAACATACAACTGCCAACAATGATAAGGAGGAGAAATGTCCAAAAATTAATCCAATATATCTAGCATAATGGCCAAGCATCCCTGTTTCACAGCAATAGTGGGGGTGGAGAAATTCAGCTCTATTTGCATTTTAATGTGAGCCTGCACACATCCCAAAGCAATATATGAACCAAATTAGAGCTAGCCCTTTGAAATTTGCACTTCTACTAATGTTGTGATGCAGTATCCAACAGCAACAAAAATGACAAAAATGTGTATATTAAAGGAAGGTGTGCATGAAAAAGCACATAACAGTAAAAACTAGGTTTGCTTTTTTGGATGTAATAGGCTAAATTCTGTGCTTGGTATGTCCATGCACCTTACTCCATCTTGACAATTTCCAGTGATTCAGATGGTCTCCAGCAAACTGTAGGAAACTGTGGTGCTTCAGTAGAAGCCTTTGGGAATCAAGAACTGCAATTGGCATTAATATGTAAGGCCCAGTGAAATCAAAAGTGTTCTCATGTATTTAGGCTTACAAAAAACAGTAGGCTCTGGTGTTTGCTTGTTCTGGTTTCTCTGAAGTGTCAGAGAGCAGGAAAATCGTGGGGGAGGGGGAAAGCAGAGTAGGGGTGAGGCCCACTAGATGTTGCTGTACTACAACTCCTAGCATCCTAGCCATTGGCCGTGCTAACTGGGACAGATAGTTGTTGGAGTCCGCCAACATTTGGAGGGCCACAGGTCCCCAACACCTGGTGCAGAGTAAGAGGAATGAGAAATAAACTGTGTGTGTACATGAATGTATTTTTGTGTGAGGGAGAGAGGGTGGGGTGGGGTTAGGGAGAAGGCAGCATTAGATAGGCAAAGTTGGTCATAGGAGAAATGTTTCTTTGCCCTGTCTCATACACAACACAAACCTTCACACATGTGTGTGCAGCTTTCTGCACGTCTGCAGTTTAGAGTGTGCAGGGCTGGGGCCTTTCCTCACAACGCAAATCCTCATAGAGTCTTTTCTGTTTGGCTTGGCTTCTGCCATTCCAGATACAGCACATTAGCTATGTTTCTTCAAGTATCACATCCATTGCTTAAGCAGAAGAGATAGCAAACACCTCCAAACCAGGCACCTGCAGCAACCAGAATTCATTTTAGCTTCTGAGCACATAACCCTATCAAGTGCTTTTCTACTGGAAAAACGGTATCGGTACTCACCATGAAGTTGCTACAGTGAGTGCCACACTTTTAAGCAGTGTTTTTATTCTAGAAAAAGGGTGCCAGTACTGCATACCCTTGAGTACCCCCAGGGGGAAGCACTGCCCCTATCCCTGTTCCCGCAGCTCATTTACTTGTAGGCAAACTTCACTGATTACCCTAAGTGTTTTTAGAATTCCAACCATAGTTTATTCATCAGTTACTTATCTGCAAGAACCCTTGATGTAATTTTGGCTCCAGAATCCTTCCAGTAGTACATGAAAGAGAAACCAGAGTGCATATGCCTGGCTGGAATTCTTGGCAGCCTCCCTCTTCCCAGCATTCCTCTTAGAACGCCTGAGTGCACGCACCCAGATTTCCCCTGAGTAGCGCAGTCTGTTACAAACCGCCATACATTTCCTGCCAAGAAAAGATGCACTTCCAAAGTCTTCTCCCACATGCAGATTCTCTCAGTCACAGATGTATGTTAATGGCCCTTGCAGCCATTTTCTTCTAACGAAAAGGAGGGAAGTGGTCTTCGAGAGAAGAAGAAGCTAAGCAAGAAGTTGCTGGTTGCAAAATAAACATGAATGCATTCTCTTTCTTTTTAATCGGATCTGGATGAGAGAATCTACCTGATGCAAGGGAACTCGCCCTCCTGACATTGGTGGTGCTAATTTGGCCCCTTTGTATAAGACCAAGTAGTAGGTTAGTGTGCAATAGAATCTCCCCCACATACACACATTTTGTTTTGCACAGTCCTCATAGTCTCCCCCCAAGGTTTTGCCATTATTGTGGGGCTTATTTGCCTTTTCCAAATCCTTATTTTAAAGAGCAGTACTTTGTACCTGGCCAAGTGCAATGCTAGATGGTGTTTTCATTACTCATGTGGTTGCACCAATAACAAGTGTGAGTGATGAACATCTGGTGAATGTCTGTGCACAACTGGTCTCTTCCATCACCATGCTGGCACTATATTATGAAGAATGCATTGTTCTTGTTGTTGACAATAAAATGTACATATAGCTGCACATCATTAAATATTCCCTAGGTAGCTTACCATAAAATTAAAAAATGCAATCTATAATATAGTAATTAAAGTCAATAATAAAAGATAGTAAAAACAACAACAACCCCCTCCCCCCAAAAAAAACACCAGCAACAGAGACGGCATAAAATTTATAGCCTGGATTTTTAACAGTTCAATCTAGAAAGTCTGACTGAATATACCACAGAGAAGGCACCAGGATAATCTCTTTGGGGAGGGGAGGGTAATCCATACTCAAGGTGCCAGTACTGAAAAGGTAATCACTGACTTCACTTCACTTAGTGGGGAACCCTGGAGCAGGATTCAGGACTCAGTTACTCATGTTGCACGTAATGTGTGGTTAATCCCTAGACCATCTTTCAATTGGTTCTTTATACAGTATATTTAAATACAACCAAAGCTCTGTGGGTTGTATGTTCAAGTATTTTCACAACAAAATGCAATATTTACAAATTAATCTGTGTTATCTCAGCCTAGCATTATAACTCGACCAAGTAAAAACTATTTTGTAAAAAATGAGTTTACTCCAGTTTTAAATATTCTGTGATGGCTGTCCTGAAATGATGGAATTTCAGCAGAGCTACTCTGGCTTAGGGCTCATCCACACTTCCACTTTTTCTGTGCCTAGAAAGCACAAGTCTCAGTGGTTTTCCGCTCCACCCACAGTTTTTAGACATGGGTCCAAATGGTTTTGCCGTTGCTCCACTGCTTTCCCCTGGAAAACATGCTCTTTAGTGCTAAATCAGAACAAACAGCCATCCTTGGAAAGCCCAATTGCCCTTTGTTCCAATTCATCACTAGGGTGGAGTGCTGGGGCAAACAGGGGTTGGATAAACCCATAGTCATCAATTCAATCTGTGGACAAACAAAATAAGTTTTCTCAAGTTATTAAGGGGGACTGATATTTATGAATAAAAGTCCAATGAAGCCAACCATCCCAGCAACCTTGCTTTTGGATTTAGTGTGCATTTATATTGGATAATAATTAATTACATGTTGGGTTGTTTTGTAGTGTTTACTGCCAAGTGTATATTAAAATGTAAATAAATGAGGTTTTCTTTTCAATACAGATGTGCTGTAATAGTGGGACTATGATCCCAAATGGCTAAAATAGTTGTGGCTTAAGGTAAAGTGTGTATAATTTTGGTTTTATTTTTAAACAAATGATTGATTCTTCTATCTTCTGACTGTGTTCAGACTTTGGCTGGAAAATTCCATCCCAACTTTTATATGTTGACCTGGACAGCGCCTTTGTGTATTTGAAGAACTTTGGGGTTGCGCATACACTATACCTATAAAGCACATTCAAAGCACATTTTCCTCCTCAAAGAATTATGGGGACTGTAGTTTTACCCCTCACAGAGTTACAGTTCTTTGCATGGGAGAATGTGCTTCGAATGTGATTTAAAGGTATAGTGTATATACAGCCTAGGATTATTTCTCCAGTAGGCTAATTTCATTATAAAACCAGGCTTACTCTAGCAACATTGCGCAAGGAAAACGCCTCAGCTGAAGTGTTTCCACACCATGATATGAAAGATGTCAGCCTTTCCCCCAGCACTTCACCCAGCAGTCTTTCTGGATGATATCACCCACTCAGCTCCTCCTGACCTCCTTGCGTCACAGGGCGCTTTCCCAGTCTCTCTGGCTCATGATGCGTTGACTTTTCAACACTTGGAGGCTGATTTCATCTTTCTCGTTTGTATATTGCAGGGTTAATTCCATCAATCTTGGATTAAGAGTTGCTTCAGATATAACAATATTCAGGAGAATGGAGCCAGGGGAACAGGCAGTATAAATGGCCCTTTCTTCCATTTCTCCATGTATCTTTGTAGTGTCCAAAGTTCAACTTTCACATCTCTTGCAGTCAGATATTCAGGCTCCATTAACAATAATGGAACGGAAGTTTATCACATATGATTTGGCATTGGCTCAGCCCCCATCCGCACTGTACATTTAAAGCTCTATCACGCCACTTTAAGCAGTCATAGCTTCCCCAAAGACTCATGGGAAGTGTAATTTGTTATGGATGCTGAGAGATGTTAGGAGACCCATGTTTTTAGGGCACCTCAATTCTACCCCACCCCACCCACCAAGCCACAATTCTCAGAGTGGTTTACCCATCAATCCCTCTGAGAGGGGAATAGGGTTCCTAACTGCTCTCAACAAATTGATGATTCCCACAATTCTTTGGGAGAAGCCATGACTGTTTAAAATGGTATGATACTGCTTCAAATGACTAGTGTAGATGGGGTCTCAGACGTCTGAAACCAAAGTTTCATTTCTCCAATATGACAGCGTGCATCCTCTTATTTTAGCTATCATTTCTTTGATGGCCTTGTATCCTGAGTATTTGCTCCATTCGTGAAAGGAGATTTCTGCTCTGTTCATGCTTGATGGTTCTGATGGGTTTTATTCAATGCAAAGCTTTCTTTGGGGCATTGCTCACCGAACTTTTGAGGAAGTAGCAGAAGGTTAGAGGGCCGTGCCTTTTTGATGCATGCACTCTCCTGTTTTGCAATAGGAGAACTCATTAAAGATAATTTATAGTGTCTATGGCATGCCATTAAAGTATGGTTCCAGCTGATTGTGAAGCAGAGCCATCTTACTCTTCCTTGCTCAGATGCTTTAATTCTTCATTGTAATCTCAGATAATAAAAACATCCGAGATATTCATGTTTAACAATCATCACTTATCATACCGCGGAGAATTCTATCCTACTGAATATTTCTCTTTGTATTCCTGCTATAAATATGCAGAGGGATGGTAGCTGGGGGTGGGGAGAGAAGTGTTTAACTGCTCCAAAGGGTGAAAAGAACACGGAGATAAAACGTCTGGAAAACTAGAAACAGCATGACAGTGATGTATGGGCAACAGCACCACTAGTTCAATATCCTTTGAGACTGCACCAAAGGGCCTATTCCTCTGCAACATTTAGTGTCCATTTAAAAGCTCCTGGGTAGATTCCTGTGCACACAGACTCTTGAAAAGGTTTTTAGGAAAATAGGCCATTCACATGCATCTTGCCAGCAGAGAGTTCTAGGTGCCGAGTTCATGGTGCTCACCTGTGAGGAAGCCATATGCAAGAGAACCCCATATGTAGACAAGTCACCTTAGGGACTATCTGAGAAATTGCACAGAGATGCTGACATATAGGTGAGCAGGCAATCTACCCTGATTCTGCTTACCCACCTGCACCTGGCAGCCCATCTTGCTCTCCAAGAGGGAAAAGCTTACCTTGGTGGTTAAGATGGAGTAGCAGGCAGTGCTATTTTCATCTTTGCTCCTTTGGGATGCAAGGAATCTATAATGTCGTCTTCCCGATAAATCTCCTCTGAGTCACAATTCATCAAACATGAAGTGGTGAAGAGAAGCCAAGCAGTCTTTCTTTGGCAGGCTTGCTAATTTGAAAATGGCATCATTGCTTCTGTATCCCTATAATTTTCAGCCATGCATTGCCACATAGGAATTTAGGGAAGCTGTTTGATGCCAAGTAATACCATGGGACCATCTAGCTTAGAGAATTACCAACATCAGGGATGGAAGGAGCTACCCATAGCAGCTTTCTCTGGTTTTCTTTTGTCCAAACTCCATTTCAGCTCTCCACATTTCTGCAGCAATTAGTACATTTTCTCTTTTTAAATCCCCATGAAAATTGTTGAGCATTTTAGTGTGAATCTATCTATCTATCTATCTATCTATCTATCTATCTATCTATCTATCTGAAGATTTGACAAATGTACACATTTTTGCAAACAATTTCTCATAATATAATGCATTTTTGCACCTTATTTTCACTATTATCTTCATTTATATGCACCTCCCCCCTTAATATATGCATTTTTGTAAGCATTATTTGGTTGGAGTAGTGCATCGCAAATCTCAGATAAGTGAGAGTTTTGAAAGATGGCTGTATTTCGACTTCCATAATATTTCAGAAAGCCCAAATTTCATCAATTTGGTTTTAAATGCAAACAGATGTCTCCCACATCCTTAATCAACACTGACTGTTGTATGTCACCAGGGTCTTTTTCTTCTTCTTTTACACAGGGAGATTCCCAGTCCTGCTTGGAGATGCTGAGGACTGAACCCTGTACCTTTTGTACAGGGTGCTCTGCCACTAAGATGCAGGAAGCTCACCCGCTTCAAACTACTGTACCTCTACAGTGACTCTGTTAAAAATCCTAGAAGCAGTTCTGACTTGGCTGGAACAAAAATAGAGATACCCTGCACTCATTCTGTTGGTAGGCAGGCAGGCAGGCAGGCAGGCAGGCAGGCAATGGCGTCTAAACTGTGTAATGGATGCTTTAGTTGAGATTCCAGCATTGCAGAGGGTGGGACTAGGTGACCCTCAGTGTCCCTTCCAAGCAGTGCCAGATTTATGTATAGGCTAAGTAAGCCTAGGGCTTCTAAATCTAGGGGGTTCACCAACCTGCCAGCTCTCCAGCAGGCAACCTCCCCTCTCCCAAAATTGCAAACCCATGATTTCATGCAAGGACAGGGCAGGGGGTGTTCAGTCAACTGTTGTCTGAACACCCCCAGCTGTGCAGATAATGGAGAAAGCTCGTAAATTGTACCCTTTCTGGCATCCTGGCCAACTCTATTACACTGGTGTAAACCCTGGGGACGCAGGTGGCGCTGTGGGTTAAAGCCTCAGCGCCTAGGGCTTGCCGATCGAAAGGTCGGCGGTTCGAATCCCTGCGGCGGGGTGTGCTCCCGCTGCTCGGTCCCAGCGCCTGCCAACCTAGCAGTTCGAAAGCACCTCCGGGTGCAAGTAGATAAATAGGGACCGCTTACCAGCGGGAAGGTAAACGGCGTTTCCGTGTGCGGCTCTGGCTCGCCAGAGCAGCGATGTCACGCTGGCCACGTGACCCGGAAGTGTCTCCGGACAGCGCTGGCCCCTGGCCTCTTAAGTGAGATGGGCGCACAACCCCAGAGTCTGTCAAGACTGGCCCGTATGGGCAGGGGTACCTTTACCTTTACCTTTTTAAACCCTGGTGCACTAGAAGCACAGAATAGCAGCAAATAAAATCCGCTCATACGTCAGCGACTGATAAGACTTGTCAACTAGTTCTTCCAAAGTCTTCCTAAATTATAAAGCTCCAAAATACAGGCCAAAAGAGAACAGGTCTGGGAAGAGTGAGGCATACAATGGGCACCATCAGTGAATAGGCCCTGCTCCGTGTAGCTCCTGCTCTGTCATTTGATAGGGTGCCCACTTGCCCTCCTTCTTGACATGGAATGCTCTCTATTGGAGTCTCCAGGTCCAATATAAAGACCATAAGAAGGGAGAGCAGGGACCTTGAAGTTCCCAACAGCTGTTAATTAAGCAAGCAAGCACACAGGCCACCTTTGTCACAGTCAGGACACTTATGTCCTGGCCAGGCCTGCACCCAATCTTGTTTTTGTACAATCTTGTTTGTTCTCAGTAACCAAAATTATATTATATTATCAACATATACAAGCAGAAAAGTTGTTTCCCTTAATTTGCAAGGAATCGTACAAAACAAAGTGGCACTAATAAAGTTCCAGGGTGGCAACAGAAAGCAAACTAAAAATGCTTTTGCAGTTCATCAAAACTATCCAGCAATATCAAGTTATAGGAAAACTGATGCTATGAACAGTAATCCTTCTAGTTGGTTAATTGATTTGGCAACTTCCATGCACATGGCGTGTATGCTAATTATTTCCCCAAAGAGTTAAATGATAACTAATCAGAGGCAGCTGCAGTTGCAAATGGCAACAAAATATCTGTGAAAAGAAGAGGAGCAGGTTTGTTCAAGTGTGTTGCAGGTAGAAATACTGTTTGTAATGAAGTGAGAGGAGTAGTTCACTTGCTCGAATTAACAAATAAGAAAGTTTTGAGAATTTAAATTCTAGATTAAAATTGATTACTTCATTGAGAAGGGGATTGTAACAAAAACACTGGGGCCTAATTTGAATAGTAAAGTGCCAGGTATCTGGTGGGCAATCTCATCTTTTATTTCCTTTATTTCCACACTGTGGCTGCAGACCATATCACCTGTCAGGAGAGTTATGAGATTCAGGTGAGGGTCAGATGCCTTGTTAATCCCAGCAGGTATATAAGAGGACGACTGCCTTTGCCCATTATTTTTAAGAATAACATTACAACTTCATTTTCCTAAAAATAAATAATGATTATTCCACAAAAGGTTTACAAAGTTCAGTTACTGCAAAAGTTTTTGTGTTAATTTTATGCATTTTTAAAAACCACCATGGTATTTAACAATAGTATCTTATGTCCTTTAGAGAGAATCTGTGAATTGCAGAATTGTAAATACCTGTCACCATCCTTGGCTTCACTCAATTTTGTTTATAACACACTTCCATTTTCTTCTAGTTGTGAGGGTGAGGGATGGGGAGGGGCCTCACAAGTGGAGTAGCCTAGGGCCTCTCTTCATCTAAATCCGGCCCTGCTTCCAAGTCTTCATGAAAAGAGTATGACCAGCTGTAGGCGGCACTTCCTGAATAATGCAGGATTCACTGGCTGGCAACCCTTTTGACGAGAACACTTTTGATGTACACACGTTTTAAAAAAACGCAAACCCAAGAACTGTTCACCTCACAGAGATATGTTTCCAGCACTCTTTACAAACTACAGTTCCTATGATTATATGGGCGGTGGGATGCCTTTTAATGTATGGTGTTTGTGCAGCTGCTGTCCTTTCCACCATGGCCTGGTCAGTGTGATGCTGCCAGAAAAAAAGTGCCCCTCAATCTTCTTATTTTTATGGCTCCATATTAGCCTCCCTTTCCATCAGCTCATGTGACATTTTCTTGTGGGATACATGTAAAGTAGAAAGCAAGCGGATCTTTCCACTTCCTCCACTGATTTACAGTTTGTGTTCATTTATATCTCCATGGCCTTTAAAACTAATCGAAGCTCTTTGTTGGAAAGAAAATGAGCCACATCTTTTTAAAGACCTCATACTTTCCCCCTTGAACTTTCTCCTTCTTCCTTCCTTCCGGTGAATGACTTGACATTTGTCTGGTAGTTTCTCTTAACTAATTGTTAACCTATTAGTTGAGGCCGTAAAAATTATTGAAAGGCCAAGGCTAAAGCTGTTGAAATGAGAAATATTTCTCTACTATTCTCCCGAGAGGAATAAAGAGAGCTGCAGCCAGCAAGCTATCTGCCAGTTTCAAACTAAATGCGCTCAGAGAGGATGTTTTGTTAACAGTAGTTAATCAGTAAATTCCCCTCGCTAATAAGACCATCACTCCTGGCTAGAGCCACATATTACCTGCTAGATTTCTCTTTTTTAAAAAAATAATTTTTATTAACCGGCCAATCGAATCAAATTAAATCACATCACATAAATTCCAAATTACAAAGCCGAATTTTAAATTTTGTTGGGGGGACCCATATTTCAAGATCCGAAGGGGGATTCTGATCATCTTCTTGCTACTGCGTTAATGTCCAAATCAGCCCAAATCAGTCCAAACAGAGTTCATAATTCTATCCAGTCTTACCTTGCTGTTTCCACATCACATCTTGTTCATATATTTTCTCTTTTTTCTTTATGATCTCTTCTGATAGTCTCCTTAAGCCGATAAACATCAATAATAATCCTGTGTGAATTTTTCCGTTCTTCCAATCCTCAAATCGAGATGGTTTCCATATATCATCGCCTTCATAGATAACATCACTCTTTCCATCATTAATCTGGCAAAACTGTCGCTCTTAAGTTCCTCTGAGGAGTTTCACCCACAATATAAAAACAGCTCTATTTCTCTATTTCTCCTCCCAGACTCAAGTCCTCCGACAGAACTTCCCAATATGGCGGCGGCATTTTTAACTGCGTCATTCCAAAGCTCTTATACATTCCACACTCTTCTTAAAACATGCTTTGGTTCGAAAGTTTATCTCCACACAGCCTTAAATCCACAGCTTAAGTCCTTAAAACGACATTTCTGACTCGTGAGGGGAGGGGATTCTTGTTTAATCACATAAGGAAAGAAAGGAAAGTTTTTTCCCCCTCCCCCATCAGTTATTTGCCATACTGAGTCTTGGCGTATCTTCTCATGATTTAATCTTGTCTTGTTTTATCAGAGATCTCTTCTGTTAGCAGTCTTTACTCCCCCTCCTTCCTTGAAATATGTGCATTCCTTCATCCAAATTGTTTCTTTTGAAGTTCTTGCAGCTAGTGGCGCGGATCAGGGACGGCGTCCAGGAGCACCGAAATCCCACAGGAGGGCTATGTGCCTAGTGCCCCCATCCCCACAAATTCGGGGGTGGTATAGGGCACAGCAGCCAAGGCAGTCCCCCCCACCATCCTGGGGGGGTAGGGAGGCTAATAACTCCCATCATAGCCTCCAAATTACCTCGTGTGGGTCGGAGAGATGTTATTGTCAGCCATCTTCCGATGCGCCTGCTAGTGGCCCCCCCACCTGCTAGATTTCTCAGGGCTGAAGAGAATGTATTCTCCAAATTTTGTGTTAGTAGCTGAGGTGTTCGGCACTGAAGTCTGGTAAAAGTAACCTGAGAACAACTGAAAAATGTAATTGATGGTCAACATCCATTTGTAAAATTATACATCAACTATTTGATCAACTTACTTGTTTCTTGTCTCAAAATGTCATGGCTTATTTTCCAAGAGACATGCTTTATGTGAACATTATCATTTCCAAGCTACTTTCCATATTATAATTCATGGAGGACCCTGCACGCTAGCCTCTTCCCAACACAACATCACCACATTTGCCAGCTCTGCCCTTCATCTTTCCCACACTGGTTGTGGGAAACTCTTTGCATGTTCAGCCAAACACACAAAACTTAACTTCCTCACTTGAAAGAAGCTCAGTGGTACATCAGGATGGGAAATGCCACACAGAGCATCTCATTCAACATCCCATATGGAAGCTGAAAATCCCGCCCCTTGTCTCCCCAAGTACTTTGCGTACTATATCTCAGGGCAACAGCAGCAGGAAGTAGGGAAGTATTGTTATTCCAAAATTACAGGCAGGGAGCTGAGGCTGAGAGTACAGTGGCTTCTCTCATATGTCAGGAGTGCTCTGATGGTGTTTCCTGCTTGGCAGGGGGTTGGACTCCTTGTGGTCTCTTCCAACTCTATGATTCTCTGATTCTAGGTTGGAATTGGGGAGAAATTCAAGTCAGTTATCATTATTATTTATGAAACTAAAGGCGAGTTGACCCAATTCACACTTTGTGAAACAATAACCATACCAAAGCACAGCTAGACTTTGACATTCACACTGCTCTGAATTCTTCAATGCATTTCTCCAGCCAATTAAAATGAAAAAAAGGGCACATACTAGTGTACAGGGTGCATATCAATACATACACGAGTGAAAGTAGCATGAAAATACATTCTGTTGGATAAATTGCTTTGCATAAATGTGCATATAAGGCAAAAATGTATTCAAAAATGTGTATATGGTAAAAATGGTTTGCCATACAATCCTAATGAAATTTTATAAGGGCTTTAAATTGGTATGAAACTGGATAATTGAACTTAAAACTAGAAATATTATAAATATTATAAAATCAGAGAAACCAAAACTGGCAGATTCATCTATCCCCAAATCAAATAAAAGTAATAATGAGGTGCTCATAATACTCTTGATAAATAGCTTTTATGGTCAGCAAAAAAAAAAAACCTCATAGTGGTGAGTATAATTTTTAAAATAATAAAAAAAAAAACCAGTATACTCTGTGGGTTACTGTGTGTTTGTTCCACTTAGAGTTACAGGGATTTTAAAAAAATGGCTTCTGAATTTTTTGAGCTATAGTCTGTATTATATGTGTCAATAAATACATCTCTGGCTACATGAATTGCATATTTGGTTGTGTTCTGCCATACCAAAGACTGGAAGGAATGCTCTGTTGCGCCAGGATTTCAGCTCCGAACAGTCCTCCTTTGGCGTTTACATACAGTACCACCTTTCCCTGTGGAAAGAGATGAAAGCAGCAGACAGGAATTCTTGTACAAGGGCCAAGGGAAGCTTATACTCCCAGTGGGAAAGAGCTGCAAGACAACAACCATTGTTTAGAAGGAGAAGCATAAGTCACCCAAGAGTCACCCAAGACAACATGTTCTGTGTGCTAAAACTTCTCTCTTCCCCAAAAAGTGGTGCTTGTAGCCTGGAAGGAAAAGGTCACAGTCAGGAACTCTTTCCAGACAGTCTTTGTAAAGTCCCAGCAGGACTGGGTTTTCTCAGAATTTAGCAATCCAGAATAATTGATCATATGTTTTCAGTTAAGATGTTGGCATTGTTGCCAGCTGATGTTATCTTGTGCTTGCTTTTCCTCTTCTTGTTGCTGGTTAGCAAGTGTTTTGATTTCCTTGCTGTAAGAGCTGCTTACAAATTCCACCTTGGTGGGAGCTTGGGGTTCTTTTGGCCGAGATCTCATTGTAAATGTATGCAGATTTATTTCCTCTCCTTTCATTCACACCTCTAGTCACTTCTCTCTAGCCTTCCTCCCTTGAATATAGACAATGCATGGATTGTTTTTACATCAACTTGGGAAACATAACATACTTCTATCCCACACAAGGAAACATGCTACACACCTAGTGCTGTACTTATACTTCCACACACGGACAGGGATGAAGGATACAGTTCAGCACGTGTTATCCCACCTTACCCTGCTCTACCACTGCCCTGAGCACAGCACCATTTTGGACATCCATTCAGCCCACATGCAAACTACTGATGCTGGATTGGTTGACAAGAGAATGCTCCCTTTTGACTTTCAGGCATCTCTTGAATACTTATTTATATGAGTGAAAGCTCTTCCAAGATTCTGAGCCTCCCCATAATCTTCAAAACCATAGTCCAGTCTTCCTTCTGGTCTCCTTTTGTGGCATTCATGATTCTTCTCTTCCACATTTTATCTTCATAGGCTCACAGTAAATCACCCAAGATCATGCTGGAAGCTGAATAGATGAGTAGTGATTTTAAGCCTAGTCTCTTACGCCCTACTCCATTTAATATCCCCCCATATTCAGGAAAGAAGGCATAGAAGTGTATAAATAGGGGTGGTGAAAAATATTTTTCCATAGGGCAGAAAGTTTAGGGAGGAACTTGCTAACAGTTCTGTGTAGCACAATTTGGGCTCTAGTTCTATTTGGGAGCCTGTCCAGTTGAATATACTGAGTAATGCATGGCTATTGTTACATTAAGCCATACCAGCAATTGTGACAGCTGGGATCCCCTTCTAAAACAAGGTTAGACACTTTTCAGTTGAGTTAGGAGTAAGTAGTTCTAGAACTGCAACGCTTTGATGTCTGCCCCATTGCAAGAGAGGAGGATGGGATGAAAACCAGAGTGACTTGGCCCTGCCCATGTGACCTCATTGGCCCTGCCACAAGTCCAGGGGCTACCAGGTGCCACTGGTTTATCCTGACAAGCCTATGCAGTTGTCCCCAAACTTATTGAGTAGCCAGAGGCTTTTATGAGTGTTCTGTACTGCTTTTAACCAATTGTTATATTTTTACATTGTGGTGCACTGCCCTAATATTTTGTGAGGGGATTCACAATTAACCTGTTCTGACAGTGGAAGCCAGCAGAAGGACTCCTACTAACACAGTGGGGTTTCCTCCCCTCTTCTCCCCCAATCGCCCCTACAGACCTCTCCCAAATCTACTCTCGAGGGTTGGGAGAAGCAGAACAATATATGGGGAGAAGAGGGGAGTGTTTGTTCCACTGGGCCAGCAACTATGTTGAATTGCACCTAGGGAACTCACAAAATGTGTCAGCTTCCATCTCTCATATCGCAAGTTAGGGAAGTACTTAAATGCTGTTGCCAAAGACCTCTGGCTGGCGTTGCTATTCTAATTACAGTTGCCACAGCAATAAGGCACACTCTCTTCATGAAGTGATTGTTTGGTGTCTAGGAATAGTCACTGAACAGCTCCGAGTAAATAAAAAAGCAGATATCTTTCCTTTCCCCATGTAAAAGTAAGACAGATGCTACAATAAACAAAAGTCTTGCATACAGATAATACAACGAACCGGTAACATACTAATGGGTTTTAGCATAAAGGTATTCTCTCTCTCTCTCTCCCTCTCCCTCTCTCTCTCCCCCCCCCCTCTCTCTCTCTCTCTCTCTCTCTCTCTCTCTCCCTGCTTTTCTTACCAAGATGTGTGAACCCTCCAGAAATTGCCCAGTGAAGATGGTTTCAGAATTTTTCACAGCTTTACCTGTGAAAAAAATGTCATTGCCAAAAGGATCACTGTCACATCTACAGCTTCATTTTGCAGACGATTGTAATATTATTATTACACCAATATTATCCTCTATGACATGCTGCGCCAAATCAACACAGAACTTACTGGAGCCTTGCTTTTCATGCTATGCGACCCCCACCCCACCCCCACTTTGTAACATGTTTTCCTTTCTCACACTTCTCTATTACTGTTGGCGATACTGTCATCTCGCCTGTCTCCTGAGGCAGATGGCTTCAGAGCCTCTTTGATTCTTTGCACTTCTCTTTCTGCATCCAATAACCTTCCCTCCTTTCCTCTGTGGGACTCCAAATTCATGCTTGTGAAAATAAAGACACATTTGGAAACCCATGGGGGAGTCGAGGGGCTGGCAAGAGCAGCACAGAAGCAAGAAAAGGGTTAAGCACTCACCCTCTCCTTTAGTGCTGCTTCTCTGCTCAGAATCATTCCCTTTCACAGTGGCTTCCCTTCTGAGGGAAAGATTCCTTGGGACTTTCACTTACACCAGTAATGAAACTTTGCTACCAGGAATCCCTTGTGGAGAGAACTATGACTTTGGTTTGAAAAGCAATTACATGGATGAAAAAGAAAAAAATGCCAAGGCCCTAAAACAAATGCATGTTGTGTCCAAAATGTAGGTAGGAAACTGGTAGGCAACCTAATAGAATAAGGGAGGGACACAAGAACTAGGATTTATATAATGGGAAAGGGAAATGAAGGAAGGAATAAAGAGCAACAACTCATGGAGATAAACAATTTGAGGAAAGGCTCTACACCGGGGTCATCAAGATGATACTCACAGAGGCACATTTGCTCTCAGGGGTCTTCCACAGCACCCAGAGGGTCCCCTCACCAAGCTCAAATTAGGCTGGAAAAAGGCATTGTAGACAGTGGCTTCAATGTGGCTGTGGTACAACTGTGGTCCCTAAGATGGTTTCTCTGCTTTGCAAATGTGCCTAGTGGCCTCAGAGCATTGGTGACCACTGGCAAAATGGCAGGAGGAGGCACTGAGTGAAGTGTCTCTGAGGACACAGTCCTTGTCTTCAGGTGTACCACCTCAGATTTGTCACTTCCTGAATGTGCTGATGCTCGATTAACACTGCTTTCTCTGGGTATCAGTATCTATCTAGAATATTTCTAATAGCTATTACTTGTTTTTATCAACAAATACTGCAGGTGATGTACAAAATAAGATTAAGAACAATTAACGATCTAATTCAAACAATACAATTAAAATATACAATGCTGGCAAAAATCCACTCCAGGATTATTTCAAAATCCATTCATTCAGCTCCCACAGCTTCCAAGGCAGCTTACAATTAAAATCTAAATGGCTGTATAAACAAAACAAAACAAAAGTCCTCATAACACATCTAAGTAATGTGGTAATAGTAGGCCTACCGTAGCTGTGGTACTACCACTAAGAAGACCTTGCTGTTGTTAAAAGATTTAGTTTCCTGAAAAATGGAAGTCCAGCTTCTCCTAAAGAGTTTAGTGCCAACGAGGCTCATATGGGAGAAGGTGTCATCACAGGTACACTGGACCATTATTAGATTATGTTTCCAAGAAGTCTCATTAAATAAAATCTTTTTTTGGCAAAAGCCTTTTTGGATTTGTTCCAAGTGTTAGGGTGTGTGCATAACTGTTTTGAATATGTAATAGCTCAACTGAGCACTGGTAAAAGTTTTCACATTATAGAGAAGCACATTTATTTAGTCATAATTATATTTCCAAATGAGCACCCCCAGTTAACAGATTAATTCCCCAGTGTAAGAAATAAAACAAGTTCAACAGAAATATATTAATTCCTGCAGCTTGCTGATCTGCTGATTCCGCTGCTCTGCATATCAATAAGGACATTGAAGGCACTCTGCAACTGGTGCTAATGAAAACTGTATGATGCAAATTAATTTTTGCATTGTGAATTTACTGCCAAGAGCTTAACACTGCAAATCCATATTACAAAACAATATTTCTAATAGTTCTAGCCTTTTGAAAGAGTGAGTGTGCATAGCAAAAGTACTTCATAACATCAGTGATCTTTAAGTTAGTCACCACCGGTTCCATTCCATTGCTTTCAACAAGAGTTGAAGAGTTTGTTTTGCTTTGTTTAAAGTGGTGGTGTTTTGGACAAAAATGGTCCCCGGAGCACCTTATATCAGATATGAAAGAGCCAGTATGGTGCAGTGGTTAGTGTCAGACCAGGAGTGGGAATCTGGGGAGGGGGGAATGTTCAGGGAGTAAAACCAGGCCAGTGAGGGAGGGGGGCAGAGGAGAGGTCCATCGGCCAGCTGGAGAGGCCCAGAGGGATGCCTTCAGCCTGAGGTTTTCCACCCTGTCTTCAGATGAGAACTCATGGTAATGCTTGATCAAATTTCAAAGAGAAAAAGGGATCCCTTTGAAACAGCTGCACAATTTCTGGTTCTGACTTAAACAGGATTTCTAGTCTGAGTTTCAAACAAGACTGGAAAATGTAAATGATCAGTAACTGGGAAATACAATATCATAGAAACATTAACGTCAGGCTTCAACTGCATCTGCAGCTCTAACAAAAGCTTTCATAAAGCCATACAAGGCAAACAACACATTTCCATTCAGTAACTCTGTTTAAGAAACAACAGTCCAACAGCCATCAGAGAATTCATTCCAATGGGTAAGCTCTATACCCATTCTTGGGCTTGAGGGCAATTTTCTGTTTTTAAGATCTAGGTGCTTCATCTTTTCTTCCTGCATGGCCCATGCTTCAGAGCACTGGATGGGTTGTTTCCATTTTCTGTCCTTCCTCCTGCCCTCCGGCCACCCAAAAATGAACCACTGGAAGATGGCAGGTTAAATTTTCTTTTGGGGGGAACTTCTTGTAAGATCTGTTTGTTCACAAATATACAAGTCAAGCCAGGGGTTACCAGCCTTTTGGGATCAGTAGGCACCTTTGTAATGTTGACAAAGTACTGTGGCACCAATCACAAAATGGCAGCCTCAGGGACATGGCCTAACACAAAATGGCTGCTTTCTCTAAAAGAGCAGAAAGAGAGACTGATCCGCAACATGGTTAAGCTATGCCCCTCATCACACACGCACCCCATCAAAGGTGGGAAAAGGCAGCTGCATCAGCCACTGCCATGCTCACTCACAGAGGGAAGCTCTTTGCATCTCTTCTCTGTTCAGTATGGAAGAGAGGCTGGCTATCCAGCCTTGACATCCAATGAAATGTGGAAATATTTAAACAATAATGCGCAGACCTATGCCTGGAAAGTGCAGGGCAAAAGGTAAGTGGGGTAAATTCTGAGAGAGTGGAAACCAGCATATTCTTCCATCCCTCCTAGCAGGCAATCAAGGGATTAAGCCTGCAGTTACCCCCTCCCTCCCCACCTCATCACATCAGCATTATGAGAATCCAGGGGGTTGGGAATCTCATATTTGACTTGTAACTTGTAGTCCAGCCTTAAATTAAGTAGGAATGGCTGGGACTGTTGTAAAAATTATAATCCTTGGATGAAATTGAGTTTCTCAGATGAAATGTTAAGATGAATTATACTTTCCAGAATCAGATTCCCCCTCCCCCAGGAAGTTTTTTCTTTAAAACAAAACAAAAACCTTGCAGAATGCGGCATGCCATTTGGCGTAAAAGTTATTAATGCTCTTCTTAGCTCACAGTCCAAATGGATTTCTATTTTATTATTAGACCAGTGATCTATCTCAAGCAGTCTTTCTCTGCGGAGTAGTTCCTGATACATTTATGGGCCGCAAGTGAGTTATGATGGTTTTACTGTCACCCAAGGGAATAATTGCTCCTCTACCATTCACTGTCAGGAACACCGTTCATTCACTGATGAGTTGAAAAATATAAGTGCATAGGGACGCAAGAAGGCCCAGAGGAGGCTGCTGGGGAGAATGTAAACATTTTCATAGCCATCACAGTATTTCAAAGCTGCTCAGATGAATAGCATCTCCTACCCCTACCCCCAATAGCTTCACTGGGATTACTTTGGTCCATGAAAACTGCATTGCTCATTGAATCCTGTCTCCTGTTTCTGATGGGGAAACAATAACCAAAAATTTCCCTAGGAGACCATTCCAGATTAATTATAGATTAACTTTATTAGCTTTGAAAAGCAGTGGTTATTTTATGCCCAGCAAGATGAAGTATAAATATTACATCAAGAGAAAGACTTTATATAAAGTCATGTACATGCATATGCACACACACAGAGAGAAATGCACAATATTTTTATCTCATATGTTCCTGTAAAATTAGATGCTCCTTCTTTCTGCAGCATCCTTAAATCAGTTGACTTCCCTTGGTTTCTACAATGTGCCTTTCAGTGGAAATGAACTGAACAGCTTAATTAGAGTTGATATCTTAAGATAATCATTGGATTTTTAAAATATCCCCCCCCAATTGTGCCATACTCACTTATGATGGCAGAAGAAAATGATGTGCTTTAGCTTCTTTCTCTCTGAAATTCACAATTTTTAACAGTATTAGCAGTTAATATCTTTATTTAAGGACGCAGGTGGCGCTGTGGGTTAAAGCCTCAGCGCCTAGGGCTTGCCGATCGAAAGGTCGGCGGTTCGAATCCCTGCGGCGGGGTGCGCTCCCGCTGCTCGGTCCCAGCGCCTGCCAACCTAGCAGTTCGAAAGCACCTCCGGGTGCAAGTAGATAAATAGGGACCGCTTACCAGCGGGAAGGTAAACGGCGTTTCCGTGTGTGGCTCTGGCTCTGGCTCTGGCCAGAGCAGCGATGTCACGCTGGCCACGTGACCCGGAAGTGTCTCCGGACAGCGCTGGCCCCTGGCCTCTTAAGTGAGATGGGCGCACAACCCCAGAGTCTGTCAAGACTGGCCCGTACGGGCAGGGGTACCTTTACCTTTACCTTTATCTTTATTTCAGTTTTGTTTTCTACATGGGTACTATTTCTTGTTTTCTTCTTTTTATTTCTTATCTTACTCTGTGCACTGGTAATTTTAGTACTTTTTGTTTTTCAATAAAGAATTTAAAATAAAAACAGCACCATTAGCAGAGCAAGCCTATATTCAGAAGTGCCATGGAGTTCAATAAGACTTTCTCTCAAGGAAGTATAGGGTTTCACTGTCAAGTACATCTTCTCTAGACTCTTATCTATATCTTCCACATTGCAGGTGTACTTAATGACCTTCCATAGGTGAGGAAGCATGCCCGTTTCTGAAAAATTAAACATGTCCCATGGATACCTTTCATGCATCTTGTGGTGGGTGTGGGTGTGTTTTAACGATGTGAAAAAATGCATCTCTAAGCCTATTATATCTTCTTATGGAGGCAATAATGAAAACTGGAGATACTGGTATTTCAGATGCTTCTGAGCAAGTAAGATACCTTATGAACAACACTTGGTACCACCACAAGCTGCATCTATATGGTTTGGCCAGACCAGTCCTTTCTGTTCGTCTGAGTGTCATGGTGGTGTTGGAGAGACAGAACGACAAGGAATGGAAAGGAGAGGCGGCAGCTGCACATGCAAGCAAGGTGAAGTATATTGCAGTAGGAGCCAGGCAATGAAGGAAAGGGTCACTGGTCATGTACCTCAGCCTTCCACAACTTGGTGGTTTGGTCTACAACTCCCATCAGCCCTTGCCAGCATCTGGAAAGCACCAGGTTGGGGAGGGCTGATTTAGACCATAGTCCTCCTAAAGAAGTGATGGTGCAAATTCTTGGAAACAGAAGCTGACTTTCACTCTCAACTTACCTATCTAATCTCTTCCATGTATTCTGTTATGGAAGTCTTTATAAGCTTCTAAAAACTGTACCACTCTCCTGTAGAATACTCTTATCTCTGCTGAATTTCTTCCTCAGAGCCACAGAATCATGCAGCTGATTTAGTCTTTAAAAAAAAACCAAAAAAATATTTTTTTAAAAAAAAGAAAGCACATGGATCCTTTGAACAACAGGGAGAGCTAATGCAAGCCATGGGCTCATCCAGAGTCACATCCAGAGTAGCTTGTATAACATCCCTACCTGTAACTCCACAAATCACACCGGAGACTAAGCAATACTTTGTGGGTTCATTTGCATTTCCCTGAGGAATGCTAGGTCAAGGCCTCAGAAGGGCAATGGCTATATTCACTTGAGAATGGCAATAAAAAGCCCTGGGGTGTATATCTCTTGAGTGTGCTTTGAGAATCCTGACATGTAATGGGTTCCATTAAAAATGAACTTCTCACTTGGGCCTTTATTGACTGTCAGGTGCACGGTATAATATTCAAACTGAATTCGTTAGCTTCACTTTGCTTCATAACTCTGAGGCCGAACATTTATTGCCGAAAATGAGTGTTTTGTGATTGGGACAACTGAACTGAGCCAGCTACACAGGCTGGGTGGATCACCAGTCCATATTCTAACATGGTTTGCATATCACAATAGCAATATTGTAGTCTATATACACACAAAGAACCTAAAAAGATTTTAGGGCAATAGGAAGCAGTGATCGCGGCTGCAGGAGCAGAGGTTAGGCACAGCAGGTAGAGAGCCACCACAAATCTGAACTTCTGATCTTTAGCATTCCCTGAACATGACTTGAAATGCTTGTATTTGTGCCCAGACCTAAGAGACTCTCATTGAAAAATCCGCAATCTGTATAGTCATTCTGGTTTTAATGAGACTTGGTTATCCGTCAATATATTCCCCTCGTCCAGAATGTTCCATGTGACCCTTTGTCTGCTCTTGTCCTCACCAGCAGGTTTTCTCCAGTGGGGCTGGCTGGCTGGGACACTTTGCTGTTCTTCTCTCTTGAGTATACAGTGGTACCTCAGGTTACATACGCTTCAGGTTGCATACGCTTCAGGTTACAGACCCTGCTAACCCACAAATAGTGCTTCAGGTTAAGAACTTTGCTTCAGGATGAGAACAGAAATCGTGCTTCGGCGGCATGGCGGCAGTAGGAGGCCCCATTAGCTAAAGTGGTGCTTCAGGTTAAGAACAGTTTCAGGTTAAATACGGACCTCTGGAATGAATTAAGTACTTAACCTGAGGTACCACTGTAAGTTCTGGATCTGCTCCAAAAGCACAGTGGCTGGGGCTGCAGGACGCTTCTTACAGGTAAGTTCTCATGGCTAAGCAAACCCTGAGTTCTTTGTGTTACCTGTGGGCTTATCCATAAAGAACCTACACCCCTGTATTCCATATGGGTACATTGAAATATGAGTTAAATTACTTAGAATTGTAGAGTTGGAAGGGAACATGAAGGTCATCAACCCCCTGCAATGCAGGAATCTTTTGCCCAACATGCATCCAACTATGCTCAACTTGTCAATTCAAAGATAAATTCAGGGATTACAAAACACCACAAGTCACCAGTAATGTGGAGAAACAAAATCAAGGGAACTTGGGGGTGAGCATAACAATATTCAACAAGTACAGTGGTGCCCTGCAAGACGAATGCCTTGCAAGACGGAAAACTCGCTAGACGAAAGAGTTTTCCGTTTTGGAGGTGCTTCGCAAAACGAATTTCCTTTGGGCTTGCTTCGCAAGACGAAAATGTCTTGCGAGTTCCTGCGGGTTTTTTCCCCTTCCCCCCCTTTTTCTAAGCCGCTAAGCCGCTTATCCGATAAGCCGATAAGCCGCTAAAAGCCGCTAAACCGCTAATAGCGCTAATCCGCTAAGCCGTCAATGGGCTTGCTTCGCAAGACGAAAAAACCGCTAGAGGAAGAGACTCGCGGAACGAATTCTTTTCGTCTTGCATGGCACCAATGTACTTTAAGCAGAGACCTTTCCCAGCCTGCATCTGGATTGGAATTGGTTTTCAAGATTGTTTTATTGCTTGTTGCTTGCTGTCCTGGACACCTTTGGGAGGAAGGGCAGCATATAGATATAGGGATAATAAAAATGTTCAAAGCAATAGCAGACCCACCCATACCTCAGACCTGGATCTTACTATCTGCGGTAAAGCAGCTTTATAATTCAAACCCTGCTCTTTTCCAAATTGCATGTGAACTCAGTTAGAAAAGTTGCAGTGTTGCCAAGTTGCAACACAGAAACCCTTTCAGATATACAGTGGTACCTCGGGTTAAGAACTTAATTCATTCCGGAGGTCCGTTTTTATCCTGAAACTGTTCTTAACCTGAGGTACCACTTTAGCTAATGGAGCCTCTTGCTGCTGCTGCCACACCGCTAGCACGTGATTTCTGTTCTCATCCTGAAGCAAAGTTCTTAACCTAAGGTACTATTTCTGGGTTGGTGGAGTCCGTAACCTGAAGCGTCTGTAACCTGAGGTACCACTGTATTGATGCAAAGGGAAACGAGGCTGTCACAGCCTGCCTTCTCCCTAATCCTGTCTGCTCTGGGGCACAGCTGAAGCCCTGATCACCACACAGCATATGTGGAAGAGTACTGGGCAACAGGAACAGGAAGAGCACATGCCAGAGAATGTGCAGCTGCTTTGCCTTATCTCTCTTGGCATCAAGGAATAAATCAATGTTCTACAAGCTGCAACTTAGCTAACCAGTATTCTTGCTTCCACAGATATTAATGAACAACAGTTCCCATAATCCCTGGCTGTTGGCTAAACTTGCTGGGGTTGATGGGTGTTGGAGGCCAACAACTTCTGGGCACCCAAAGTTGCTTTAGGCAGATTATTCCTTTTGAGCTGACATTTCCCTTACTCAGCTAATAAAAGGGTTGTCAATATTCTTCTTCTTCTTCTTCTTCTTCTTCTTCTTCTTCTTCTTCTTCTTCTTCTTCCCTCCAAACACAGAACAGGGAACCTGTGCCAGTGTGCCAGTGACAGCTGTATAATAAACTGCATAACATGGAGAGGGTTTGGGGATGGGAGATAAATTTGAAATAGTTCACATTTGAAGCCTACCTACCCAATTCATGTTTTCAAAAACAATATGTGAATGAAAACATAGCCATCCTTCTAAATCTGAGCTTCTCTGAATTTCCCAATGCAGTTCTCCAGGTAAGCTGACATCGACTCCATCCCAAATTCTTAGGAATGTAAATGAAACAAAGTAAAAACAATCAATATATAAGCAGCATCTATTAATCACCAAGAATAAGAAATTCTGTTCTCTTGTGAAATTATCTTGCTAAATACAGAGGTTTCTCATTGATAGGGGAGGTGTACTCTTTACATGTGCATGCCCTTTACTTCTGACGCTCATCATTCCTGATTATTATTTTTGTACTATTCCTTATAAACATCTTTCCCACATCTAGTTCCTTTTGGACCCCTTGGTCTTTATTCACCCCCACGGAGTCAGTATTGACCACTTTAGGAAATCTTGTCCAGGAGTAGGCAAAACAGAATCACATTCACCAAGCAGGAATCTGTTCACCAGGAATTCCGGGAGGGAAACGTAGATTATCGAACAGATTTTTCTCTCTCTCCAACTCCCATCTCACAAGCACACTGCTGCCACCTTGTGGTTGTGAATTGAACTCTCCTTTCCCACAATTCAAGCGAGCCCTGAATGAAGCACTTCAAAACACTGCGGGACTGAGAAAGCAAAAGCCAGACCTAGCTTAATTCAGAACTAAATATAGACTCCTTGGCTGATTGCTACTGCATTCAGTTTGTCTGTGTGCATTTTCCATCGGCAGTGGAAATGTTCTCTCATAGTCGCGCAGCTGCAGGTTCTCAGAAGCTCCACTAGGTGGTGGCATAGAGCCAAAGGCATTTGCAGTTACTCACTGTACTGATGACGGAAAGAAAAGCCTTTTCCCCCCAAGACTGAAAAAAGAGGACAGTGTCCATTTGAGACAAATTACAGTTCTGTTTCTTTCCACCTTTGCTCACTGAACTGTGTTTCCCCACTGATTTTAAGGATAAGGTGGGGAAAACCCAATTCTAATAGGCATCTGTCTATAATCTCCATAATCATTGTGCAGTATTTTATTGTTATAGTGTTGCAGTCATCCACGGAATATTAGACAGCTGAATTATTTCCTGATTAAATTTTCAGTGAGAGAGGTCATAATAAGGTGCCCATGAATTGTTATTCCAGAGCATCACTTGCAGAATACAGACGGGAAAATCTGTATCCTTCCAGATGTTTTTGGACTCCTCTCCGCATAGGAGTAGATAAACATAAGTCAAAGCACTGGCCCATCTAGCTCCATATTACCTACACTGACAGGCAGTGTCTCTCCAGTGTTTCAGGTAGGCTTCCCTCCCAGCTCAACCTGGAGATGTTGGGCGTTGACGCTGGGACTTGCATGCAGAGCAAGTGCTCTACCATTGAGTGCTGGCTTGTCCCTGACCATTGGTCATGCTGGCCACACCTGGTGGATAAAAGAAAAAGATTTGAAGGGACATCACTGCTGCAGGGACATATGCAGTGCTGGATATGTCATGTTTCATATGCAAAAGCCACAGAAACTCTAAAATGTTTCATATTTTTGCAGTTTTCGTTAAGAAATTGTAGACAGGCAGACGGAAATGTCTAGATTCGGGTAAAAGTGAGGAAATCAAAATGTACCTTTTGCAGTGCCACTGCAAAATGATACATTAAAAACAGACTATGTTTAACCACACTGCTCTCAGTATTTGCCCATGAAGCAGTAAAGACTGCAGATGATGTCCTTGTACTTTTATATTTACTTGTTGTGTTTATAAACCACAAGGACCTATATAAATCACAGCAACCCACCGCAACCTAGTTCTCCGGGAGTTTCACAGACCTATTGCAAATACAAAACAGACCAAATGATAAACAATAGAGTCAATGGTTGCTACAAGGCTGCTGCCTTTAGAGGGAGTCCCACTCCGTCCAAAGCAGACTGAACGACACCTAAAGAACAGACAATGCACCTGCCACCAACAACCAGTGTAGCCTTCTTGTCTGGAATGAGACTCTGTGTGTTTTGCTGCCACCCCATCAAATCCACTTACAAAGCGCAATCAATGGAAGCCGCCTGGTGCAACATATGTGCATTAGAAATACATTTGTATAGAAATATGAATAAATAAATATGTATAGAATGGGATTTGATCCAATTCTCTGCAGATGCCCACCGAAATCTCAGGTTCTTGCTTCTGAATATACAGGCTTGGAGTGACACATTTAGAGCACATGTGAACTGCCTCTCTTTTTGTTTCAGAGGAATGGCTGGCTGCTGTCAATAATGTAATCATCACTCTCTGCAGTTCCTGCATTTCATTTCACTCTGACCCTCAGCTTTTACAATTACCCCACCCCCCATTGCCATGTATGTACGGTAAATACTGTGACTTAAGATAACACTTAATGCATCTACTGATGTTGTGGACTACAGTCCATGAAAGCTTATGTCATAATAAATGTATTTAAGGTGCCTCAAAACACTTTGCTGTTGCAGCCAAAAAAATGTGTGCATTAAAACCAAAGTCTCACACATGTATCATTTGTTTAACACCTGAGCCATTGACATTTCTGCTCAGAATGAATGACTAGCTGAACTCTCTTCCCTATTGAATTATTCACTTGCAGAACATATTGTAGCTTTTTCTAATCTACAAATCTCCTTAGATTGGCTGTTTCTTTACCACACAGCCTTAAAAGCCTCTGGCACCTTCTGAAGACCATCCATGGAAGCTCTGCACATTCTTGAGAGCAGCTGGCATGAGCTGAAGAAGCTCCTCCCATGCAGTCCTGTGCAGACAATGTCCCCTACCTGAAACACTCCCACCTGCATGGAAGCATTTCTCAGCAGCCCAGACTGAAATACACTTGGTGTGAACAACAAGCCTTGCTGAAGTGCAGGCATGCTATATGAAACTAGTTTTGCCACACAGCAGGTTGAAGTGACCCTCTCTGGCACTTACTTGTGGTGACAATCAATGAAGATCGCCGTTGGTGTCTGAATTGTGTGGCAAAATTCAGCGACGATCCCGGTGGAAAGGAGGGCCACCGTTTGATCTCCTTTCCGGGTGGCAAAATGTTTTGGGTCAGCTCGGATGCTCTATTTAATGCTTTATCCTTGGCTGTGCTTAAAATGGAAGGAAGGCTGAATGTAAATGTCACTATCCATGTCTTTTCTAGAACTGTAAGTGCAACACCTGTCAAAATGGATGCACGTTATTTCCTTCTCCACCTTCCATAGCCCGGTTCCTTCAGTCCCTTTCCCCAGCCCCTTTCTCATCTTTGGATGGCTCTTGAGGTGGGTACCACCTAGAAAGCTGTGCTATCCATGAAATACACTGTCCTGGGAATGTGCACTTTCTTGGGGAAGAAATCCCCAGAGGTAGCCAATGAACTCCTACCCTCGAGATGATGTCCACTGTGCAGTGCACCATTATCATAGTAGCCCTTCTTCAGAAGCCCTGCTTTGCTCCAGCACACAACATACTCATTCTGGTCATGCTAAGAGGATGCATCGGATGGCAATGTTTTATTTAATTTCAAATAGGACATAACAAATATTTCATCCTGCCTCTTGGTTCATTTATTTCCTTCATCTGGCTTCTCTGCAGGCTGCTCATCATCTACAATGTGCTTGCGTCCCGTTGTGTTCTGGGTTCTGTGGCTTCCCACCTGTTGAAGGATTAACACGTGGACGGCTCTGCCTGAGGACTTGGAGCCGCTCTTGTTGAGCTCCTGGTCCTGGAAAGGGCCCTAGCTCAGTAGTAGAACACCTGCCTCACACGCAGAAGGTCCCAGGTGCTGTCTCCAGCATCTCTGGGCAGGTGTGTGTGAGGCCTCTGTCTGAAATCCTGGAGGGCCACTGCCAGACAATATTGAACAAGATGGGGCCGACTCCCCATAAGGCAGCTGCCAAAACTGGTTCCTATGTCTGTTGCATCCCATCACCCTTCTGCCTCTCTGCCTTTTAACTTCACAATATGCCTTGTTCCTTAAGGCACTTACTTCCTTAAGGCAATAGGAATAATTTCCCTGTGCTCTCGCACACCTCCGGATTAGAGCTGATTGACTAGTAAGTGCCACAGCAGGTCCCCAGCCCTGCTGAAATCTGCCAAGGAGCCAGCATCACCCCAGCAGATGCTTGCATTTATAGGCCAAATGAGAGCCCAGCAGACCAACCAAATGCCGGCACCACAGATGTGGAACCAGGCCATTTGACACCAGGAACACAACAGACAGCTCTGTCCAGCAACGCTGGGACTTCCAGGACAGCAGAAGGTCCGAGACACTAATTAGCCCGCTGAGCCAACCCCCCTGGCCCGCGCTCCACCATTCGGATGTCTGCGAAGCTCTTTAATGGAACACTGGACGAGCAGAATCAGATGCGGGGGCCCTCTCTCGGCATCCACCTCTGCATCTGGCAGACACCTGAGTTCATCATGTCCTCTTCCAACGTGCCAGCAGGGGCCATGTGGAGGCTCTGCTGTTGCTTATCACCAGCTGGATCAAGGGGACTGTCGAGACTGCTGACGTTACTGCAGTCTGGGCAGCTCTTGCCATTTAAACGATCTGCCGAGAAGACAGGGTGGGAAAGTCCAGCGTTGAGAATCCTGGTGTACTTTTGAAGGTGATGCTTAGATTTGTTTAACAAGCCTGATCTCTAGCAAGCAGTAAGCATCAGGCCCAAGAAGGATTGACTGGAGAAACAGCAAGGAGATTGGCAGCAGAGCAGGAAGAATCCTTGTCCACAGTGCAAATTAACACCCCTGTTTACAAATGGGACTGTACTGTGTTTTCTCAGAGACAAATAGAGCTTCCACCTGCACTTTGCGTTATGCCTCTGTCCCAAATCTGGGCCCAGATGTCACGCTGAAAGCGCAAACCATGCTCATGTTCCTCATGCGTACACCAATAACACATATAATTGACTACAACCAGTCTAGGTTTTGTTTGTTAAAGCAACAGACAATTAATTAATTCAGCCTTGATCACCATGAAGTCTTCGGCTATTAATAAGGATTATGTGTGTCTCCAGAGAAAATGTCACAGTCACCGAGAGAGGCGAGTAACAGCCTGGAAAATGAAATGCTATACTAGAAGGAGCCAACTGATACAAGGGTATCAATCCAAAGCATTTCCACTGATGGCCAGTGGCCGTCAGTGTAGGATGAACAAAAGCAGAATTTTGACCCCTTGTTCCTGTTCTTGTACAGTTGTAAAGATTTGCTAACAAGGAGATTGTTTTTCCTGTGAATTCTGGGGCAAATCCAGCTGATGGATTTACAGAAATGCAACTAAAAACAATACTATTTGAGATCACTTTGGAAATATAGACACAGCAATGCACCACTGTTATTTGTATTTGTTAATTTATATATTACTCTTCCTCCAAGAGCTCACAGTGTATTTGTCCGCAGTGAATTTTAACAAGAACCCTCTGATATTTTGGTCTGAGAGGCAGTGAGCGAATGCAACGTTCTCTCTGTGCCCCACAGCAGTAATGAAAACTACTGCATTGAATCCAAGAATGAATTCCTGACCCAAGGGTGTTTACATACCACTGGAGGTAAGAAATTAGCATTGTATACCCACTGTATTTCTGCTAAATATGGATGATGGAGATGGCTTTCCAAGCAAGGGGAAGCTAGGAGGCATTTCCTGCCAGTAGTGATCCCAGCATGTTCAATAGCTATGAAAGATATGGGATATTACTAGGAATGGGAAAGATCATACATCAGCTCTAGACAGAACTGATTCTGCCTAGCTACCGTATTTTTCTATGTACAGTGGTACCTCAGGTTACATACGCTTCAGGTTACATGTGCTTCAGGTTACAGACTCTGCTAACCCAGAAATAGTGCTTCAGGTTAAGAACTTTGCTTCAGGATGAGAACAGAAATTGTGCTCCGGCAGCGCGGTGGCAGCAGGAGGCCCCATTAGCTAAAGTGGTGCTTCAGGTTAAGAACAGTTTCAGGTTAAGTACGGACCTCAGGAATGAATTAACCTGAGGTACTACTGCATAAGACGCCCCCATGTATAAGATGACCCCTATTTTTGGAGCCCAAAATTAAGAAATAAATAATTGCAACATTTCGTGTATAAGACAACCCTCAATTTAAAGCTTAAAATATGGGGGGGGGGGAATATAGTCTTACATGGAAAAATACAGTATTTAATTTCCAGGACCTTTTTCCAGATGAGCACCAGCATAACAGCTCAGTGTTTTTACAATGGAAAATGGTTTCTATCTTTGTCTTCCTATAAATTCCACTGAAAGTGAACTAATACAGAAGCATCTGTTTTTACATCAATCTCCTTGCCATTACTGCATCCACCATTGCATTCGGCATCCACCATTGCTTGCTTGCTGGGGCATAACAGTGGGTGCCCCAATCGGAAACATGTCAAAAGAAGGCAGAATGCAAAAGTGGAGGCAATTACATTGCTCCTGCCCAAAGTACTTAAGCTCTCCCACTTACTCAAGAAACACAAAGTGGCTAGATTATACTTGAACTACATGTAGCATATTAAGAAGGTGGACTGCAGAGAAGAAGAAGAAGAAGAAAGTTTTCTTCACAAACAGTTGACGTTCACCTACCTGAGGGAGTCTTTTTGTGGCAGGGAGGGAGGAGCGCATCAGTGTTTTGTCTAACTGTTACATAGGTTTCAGTAAGTAAGAAAGATGAAGGGATGGACCTGAGACAACTTAGCTATGCATTATTCTTCCCATTGGTTTATCTCTACTCACCTGGAACAATCTAGAAGGTGTGTAAAGTGAGAGGGCAAACTGAGAGGCAGCATAGCAGAAAGAGGCTTGTGCAGGACGTTGCTGTGGCTCCCTTGGCACAAGCCATTCTCTGAACAGTCACAGGACCTTGGGACCTAAGAGCCACGAGCCATATAAGCCACCGGTGTGGTTGTTTTAAAGCAGGCATGGGGAACCCATGTCTCTCCAAAGGTTGTTGGACCCCAGTTCCCATTGTCCTCTACCAATGGTCAAGGAGGATTGGAGCTGCGGACTAATAACATCTCTCAGGACACAGGTTCTCTGCCCCTGCCATAAAACCAATTTAGTGAGCCTATTTATGAGGTTTATGCATGAAAATGGCTTAAATATTTATTTTAAAGGGCAATGCTTTATTTCCTCATGGAGGAGAGGGCTGCTGAAGGCTCCTAGCCCTGGTGGCTATCCTGTGCTATGCTTCCATAGACAGTTGGAGGCAGCAATGCCGCTGAACGCCAGCTGCGGGGAGACTGTTTGAATCCTGCTTGCGGCCTTTGTACAGGCATCTGGTTGGTCGCTGTGAGAACAGGCTCTCCCCATGTTCCTATGTTCCTTGAAGGAGGGGAGTAGGATCTTGAGAATCTCTTGCTGTACCCATCCCATGAGAAAAGTGTGTAGAATCAAGGAGGACAGATATCAAACATAAAGCAACACCACAACAAAGACATAATCTACCTGTAAACTAGACTGCAGGAGTTGTAGAATGTTATGGGAATGAAGCCCATTTAAACCACATATATGTAGATATATGAAATGTACTTTAGACATATATCACAGATGTGGGCTGCGATCCTGGACACACTTATCTGGGAGTAAGCCCCAATGAATTTCTGAGAAGGCACATATTGGTTTGTGCTGATAGAATTTGGTGCTAAAATTGTACATGTTACAAAGGCTAGCCTTTCTTAATATATCATTTAAAGATACTCCATAAAAGCTAAGCATGTGCAGAATATAAAACAAGGTCATCATGCATTTTTAAAAAAGAAAAGCCACACACACAACTAGTTTATATCCAGGGCTTGTAACATTACCAGCAGAAGTACAAAACAGTTCTCCATATGGTATCGTGAAGTATCCAAAAAACAGAAGGTTGTTTTTTTAAAAAAAGAAACCCGCACACACAAGCAACAAAAACAAAATCCTCATGCAGAAAACCTTAAGGTGTATGTAAAACAAGCTCTAACAATGGACAATAACAGAGAGAAACAACAATCCTCCTGTACATAAATAGATCGTTTCTGTGCAGGATTAGCAAGTATTAGAGGCATCTTTGTGTTAACATCCATAGTTCATGTTTTTGACTACAAGAAAACTCTACGGTTACATTCTGTGGAGGTTTCAGGAGGTGGTTTGCCAAATGGAAAAACATTTGGAGGTTTGGAAAAATCTTGCACATAAATTACTAAAGGCACGAAGCGTCTGAAAGATGGATGAAATCAAAAGCCAAGAAAAAGGAGCATGTGTGCCAAAGACAGGGGGGGGGAGGGAGCGAAAGAGAGATGTAATGATTTCTTTTAATGATTCTCCTGCAAAATGGAGAGCAAGCCTCCAGAGCATGTCATATTTATCATAAAAGCAGCTTACTCGGATGATGAGAAATACCCTCAAAGTGATCGGACCAAGCCACTATTTTTCATCCTTTCGGCCTTGAACTCACCATTGATTATGCTAAGTGCTGCTTGCTCGTTAAAAGATACAGAAAGCTCATTGTCTCTCGCTATGGCAAAAGGCTTGCCACACTTGTTAATTCCCTGATTTACGATGCCATATAGAAGGAATGGAAAGCAGGTAAGCTAAGAAAAAGAAAAGAAGATGCAGATTAGGAAGTTTGTGATAAAGAAAAGCCAGGCTCCTTGCTGACACATGATCTTTCTTTTGGCTTAAAGCAAACCTGCTTCTGCAAGGCCGGCCCATCAACTGGGCCTGGCTCCTATTTCACTACTAAATCTGAGTCAACAATCTCTAATCTGGACACTGGACTCAAGATTCAGGCTCAGGTTGCAGTTGGAGGCAGACAACAGGGACGAGGGGATTGGAAGCGGGAAGGGAGGAAAAAGACAACCTTTGTTTTCTGCCGGATCATCCACACAGGACTGAGGCAAGCCCGTGTGTGTCATTTTCCTGTCATCAACCTGATAAAAGTTTGCACCTCTCTTGTCCTGAAATCGCCTGGCCTAGCACTTATTTTAAGTATGCCAGGATATGTATGCCCCCAGAATCAGGGGCACAAGTTTGTAGCACAGCTCAGATTTGGAGTTCTTTTCATCTTTCTGACACATGATACCGTGACATAAGCTGCCTGCGGAGAAGTTGCTATGCAGATATACAATTTCTGGAAAGTTACACCAGGAAAGTGAACCCCTGTGGATGGATTAGCATTTCACAAAGAGAAGCAGGATGAAATGGGCGGCAGCTAGGTTAAAAAGCTAAAAAAAAGTGGGGGGTGAATTAAACCTTTATGAAAACAATCTCTCCTCCACCAGCCCCCTTTTAAAAGATCAATAAGTAGAAAAGTATCTGGTTGCTTTCCTGGTTTTTTGTTTTTTTTTTAGGTTGGATCACTCTAACTATTCTATACAATGTGTGTACTGTGTGTTTAAAAACAGTAACAGAGTAGGGGGAACGACAGCATTGTATTTATTTCTTAATGTGATTTGCTGCTTAAAAAAAATAAGAAAAAAAATAAGTAAGGAGAGAAGTTTCAAGAAATCTGATGTCTGAGGGCAGAGAGCCAAGAATATGCCAGCACTTTCCTGCCTTCTTAACTCCTTAGGTCAAACATTTGAACAATGGCACTGCTCTGTGTAGGTCTTGGGGTCCTGCTCAACTGTCCTGCTAACACAGGAAATGGAGAGAGAGAGAGATGGAATTTTCTTACAGTGAAACAAATATTTTCAGCAACCTAAAATGCAGCCAATTCAAATGACCTAACTGGATATAAAGTTCTGCCTTGATTCCCCAGCCCCCAGTTCAGGCTTTCTAAGTACAGTGATACCTCGGGTTACATACACTTCAGGTTACAGACTCCGCTAACCCAGAAATATCACCTCGGGTTAAGAACTTTGCTTCAGGATGAGAACAGAACTTCTCCTCCGGCGGCGCGGCAGCAGCGGGAGGCCCCATTAGCTAAAGTGGTGCTTCAGGTTAAGAACAGTTTCAGGTTAAGAACGGACCTCCAGAACGAATTAAGTACTTAACCTAAGGTACACTGTACCCATGAACATTGAGCTAAAAATAAAAAGGCTCTCAAGCTTAATGAGGCCCTGAATATAAAGCAACAGAATACAAATTCTGGTCAGTTGCTACTGTCACATGGTTGGGTTATGTGATGCTGCAGACCATTTATAAATTTACAAAACAAACAACCTCAGGAAGGGACAAATATGCAGCCAACACTTCCTGACTCTTATTTGGGGGAGGGATTCACTCATGCACTGGCAAATCCAGGTTGTGCAGCAAATGAATTAAAGAAGACACAGGAAGTTCATTTTGAGCAGGAGTGGGGACTTGCTAGCCCATGAGTCCATCTTGGCCAGTGAGGTCATTTAATCCCAAACCACAGCTACCCACCTACTAATCAGATGACATCACAGAGAACAGGGAACAGGATCACACAGCCAAGGCAGCAAGGTTGAATCCCTACTTATCAGCTGACGAGTGAGGATTAAATCCCTTAGCGGAAGCACAGTTTGAAGTTGGGTAGGGAAGAGATGTTTTCTCCTCTGGTCCACTGCCCACCTGCATACTTAAAGGAAGAGTGTGACCTTCTTCAAAGCACAACTTTGGACGGAGACAACATCCATCATGGATGTTATGAATCCATAGCCTGGTCTCCGCCATCCCCACACAGCTTCCAAACTGTTGTGAAATCTTTTCTTATAGAAAGGCTGCTGGACAGCTAGAGTGAGTGCCACTCCAGCTAAACCACATGAATGCTTGTGTGCCCCCTTTTAAAGAGAAAACAATATGGCAACCTTCCACAGTGTGGGGATCTGCAGCAAAGTGTTGCAGTGTGGAGTGCTTTGGTTCAGTATTAGAGACACTCCATTTCAGCACTGTCCCTGGACTTCCAGCCCTCCCCCAAACAGACAGTTAGCTTTCAATAAACACTGGGGGGAGAGAGGGCTTTCCCCCTAAAGTGTTGTTGTTGTTGTTGTTGTTGTTGTTTAAACTTGCGTTCCCTGAGTCTGCTGATGTCTTCCTCTTTTATGTGGACAATGTTGTTTTGGCTCCATAAGGATTGAGCCTCCAGAAATAGCAGCCATTTTGGAGTGCCATGCCCTTTCAGGTAGGGCGGGGGGCACAATGAGTAATGCCCCTGCCACTTGCCCAATGAATTTACAGAACTCGTGAGTTGTATAAGAAGTTGAGCGCCCTACAGGGCACACTGCACATGGGCAGCCTTTTATTCAATTTCTATCCCGTCATTCCTCCCAAAGGATCCTTGGGAAGCAAAGACCAAGCAGCTAGATAATAAAATGGGGGAAAGTGCTTCCTCCTTGGGCAGCTGTGGGGACTATAGGATCCAAACATAAACCACTGAGGGAGGATCTTTAGCTCCTTATCCTATTTGTCAAAGCAGTCATTCCAAAACTTTTTCCCTCACAGATGAGTTGAGAATTGGTAAAGGTCCTGGTGGAGCACTTAGTGCCTTTCCTGCCTGTTGCAGCCACTGTAATGTGCTGCGCTCGACGGTTTTTAATTAGATTTTTCTTCCTTCTTCTATCTCTTATATATTGTATTCCATAAAATCCAAATTCTATTACAATATAAGAAATAAAAGAAGCAATTAAAATAAAAGAAGCAATTAAATAGAAGAAAAAAAATTAATATATTTTATAAATATTTAATGCTATGGCTGTGTCATCTTCAATATCCAACCAAAAATTTGCAAACCTGCCATAGATCATCTGAATGAAGCTCACCGACCACTTGTAGTCTCTGGACCACATTTGGGGAATTGCTGAACTAAAGGGAAATAGAAACAAGAGACAGAAGAAGAGAGCTATACATAGCATGTGCAGACCAGCAGACCAGAGTGGCTGTGGCAACCCAGTCAGATGGGTTGGGCACAAATAATAATGATAATGATAATGATAATGATAATATTCCTTTGTTCTGGTGCTAAGTGATATTATGCTTTCTGCCTTATGGATGTGCTTCAGTTGTAGAGTCGCTACAGGAGCTTTACCCCAAAGAGGAAGGAGCAAAGGAAAGGGCCCCCTGGGACTTTGGAAAGAGGCACCCCACACTCTAAGCAAACCTCTTTTGGCTGATACAAAAGGAGGCATAAGGTATCTTGGTGCTTGTAGAAACAACTTGTAGAGAGGTTATAAAGTGGAACAGGAAGACCAGAACCAGGGTCATCTTCAACAACCATGGTTGGCATTTGTCCTTCTCGATAGACAATGGAGTGCACCTCTGGGCGGAGAGGTCAAACCAAATTGACCTCCCTAGGGCACAAGCCTGGGCCGTGTGTATGGAGGTCCTGGGCTGCACAGATGATAAGACCTCCCCTCTCGGCCTCACTAATGTGGTCCAAAGGAAAGCAGAGCAATAGATTTGGCACCAGCTTGCCTGCAGGAATTGCCTAGAGGAGGTGTACAAGGCACCAGTCACAAATCTGGATTCGTGTAGGTTTTACTTCTCCTTTTCTTCTCCTGAAGACATCCTGCAAGGCAGCAGAGGTTTAGGATCAGAGTTTTCCTTCTCTTAGATGGTCTACCTTCCAGTGGCGTAGCGTGGGGGGTGCAGGGGGGGCCGGCCGCACCGGGCGCAACATCTGGGGGTTAGGGTTAGGTGTAGGGTTAGGGGGCGCAAATCCACGGGTTAGGGGGCGCAAATCCATGGGTTAGGGGGCACAAATTACTTGCCTTGCCCCGGGTGCTGACAACCCACGCTACGCAACTGCTACCTTCCCGTGTTGATGAGCCCCATCTGTCCCTCACTTCCCTCTACAGCATGTGCAGAAACTGCCTTCCTGATCACTGGAACCGCTATTGGTCTCACCCACTCAATCCGCCAGAGCCTGTCTTCACATGCAGGGGAAGTCCCTAACTCACCAAGGGTTTGAGATCCTCACTTTGCTTAGCCGGCCAGTCAAAGCCTTTTCTGGGATGTGGCCACTGTCACATGCTGACAGCTTCTAGGAGCTGTGTACAGACCAAAGGTAGACAAACTATCCCAGAAGGAGCACAACATGTCCCCCGCCAGAGATGCTACTCCTTCCCTAACACCCTGTACACCCAAACTCCCACCATTCAGGTTCAAATCACCTGGGACAGTCACATCAGTGTTTACCTCTGAGGGTTTGTGGGTGGGTGTATAGTCTGGACATCAGCACAAGACTAGGTAAGGCCACATTGGAGCAACTGCACCAGGTCCCATGCCTATAAGGGGCCTCAGAGTCTGAGCTTTCATTTTAAGAAAAAAGTCAGTCAATTGACCTCCTAGAGAGAAAGTTAGGAAGCAAAACATGCAGGCAGGTGGGCCAGGAGGGCTGCTTCCACATTTCAGCATTTTTGGACAAAGAATGAAGTTAGATCTGTGATTGATGGGTATGTTTGTTCATCACTAATGAGGTGCCATTTTCTCCTTCCATTTAGTGCACTTTCTCTCACATTTTTTGGTCCATAGAATCTCTGTGGTTCATAGATTTTATCTGATTTTAATGCATATCCATTTTTTCAATCATTTACTGTAACAATGACACGTGAGAGATCTGCATCGGTTTGTTTTGTTGCCCTTGTTCTTTATTGCACAGCAATTCACAAAATAAAATTATTTGCTAAAAGAGGAAGAAGTAGAGAATTTAAATTAGCCAATGGCATAAATTGTGGTGGTGTCAAATAAGAATTGGAATGCTTCCTGCTGCAGGGGCTTTTGCCTGCCTGGCATGTGACCTTGAACTGTGACAATTGCCTCTCGCTTGCCTGGAGAGAGAGAGATGTGTGAGAGTGTAGAAGGAGAAACCTCTGAATTTTGCATTGCATTCCCACACAAAGGTGAGACTCCTTTTGCTTGCTCTGCTTCTGGCCCCGCCCACTTCTGGACTCTCTCCTCATCCACACAGGTGTCCATGAGGGCATGAAGCCCTTGTCATTCTCAATCCCTCTTACATTGTATTTAGGAAGCTATTTCTCTTCTTACCTTTCCACACATCTTGTCGTCTAGAATCGGGGAAGGGTCTGGTTTGCTAACTGTGTCTCTTATAGTATATTCTGCTTAATAAATAGTGGCACATAAGGGTTGGCAGAGTTATACTTTGTTAAGTAGCCATCTCCCTCTCCCCACAAAAGGGGAAAAGACAGCTATATTTGTGACCCGCAGAATGTCACTGATTTTGCTCAGTTTCCACTAGGGAATAATTTGGTTTCAATATGAAGCAGATTTCTTTTGCATAATGCATGACACCTTTTGCTCTTAAATTTCGTTTACAATTTCATGTGCATTTGGGGAGTGTTTCACAGGAAGAAGAACGTCTGTGTTGTACTGTACATCAAAAATGGTTTGTAAGGTTTAAAACCTCAAGTCACCAGAAAGAGCGTAATGGTAAAAATACTGAAATAAAAGTATTGTTATAAGTTGTGTGGAGCGCGCATGCACAAGGATCCCATAAACTCCTTGGTGCTAGATCCTCTCCATAATTCCTTGATTTAGTAAGTGTTAGAATTAAACAATGCTTGGAGGGCTAAACTGAAAGTTAGACTTTAAATAGCTGGACTCAGTTTTCCCTGTCCAGGAAATCGCCTGTCAGAGGAGCCATCAAGAGGTAAATCACCAAAATGGCCGAGTCATTGACAGAGAAAGAAGCCAGCAAGTCTAATACCAGGTGCCCCACCCTGCTCTCTGTGTAGCTAGCAAGAGACAATGCCAGAGTGCAGGGAGGGAAGTTCCAGATTTGCAGTTTGGATGAGGTAAGTAAGCAAACAGGAAAAAAATGTCTGTTTTGCAAGCTGAAGAAGAGATGCCAGAGCATGGGGCAAGTTGTTTGTTTTATGCTGCAAACCTCTGCAGCATAAGGGTTTGGGGTCTCTTGGAATCCAAAGCTGAATGCGCTGCACTCTCTCCATCTGGGCTTGGGCTGTATATATGTGTTTATGAACCATATAGCATAAAGATACCAGTGTCTCCGCTGTGCCTCATACTTCCAAACATAGGCTCTGGTAAGCCCACCTGCTACCCCTGAAATTTCACACCACTCAGAGATTGGGGTGCCATGTAACAGTATATTATTTTAGAATATTGGTTTATATCAACGAGGGAGAGCCTCAGCTGATGAATAGGAACAAAGTATTGAGGTAACAAGTGAATTAGGCACCTGTTCGGAGGCAGAGTAGTTTTTGCCTTATTAAAGAATCAGCTGAAACTTTAAGAATCTAAATCTCAGAGGGATAAATTCTGTGAAAACACACATCTTAGGAACTGAATTCTAGAGATGATAAACCTGTAGAACCTGAGTGTTCAGTTCTACCCTAGCAGAGCAGCCTTGAGGGTCTACAGTAAACTGCAACAAAAATCCCTCAAATTCCACTTTTGGAGAGTAAAAATAAAATAAAAATCCTCTATTATAAAGGGCAGGATGTAAGCTTAACATAACAGTAGGCCTCAATTCAAGTTAAAAGTGTCAACTTTCAGTTCCATTTAAAACCAGTTAAAAAAAGTGGCAGTGTATTGGGAGGGGGCACAAGAGGGGGCTGTATGAAAAAGTTGGCTGGACCACTGCTGGACCCAAGCTTGTTGACACTCCACCTTGCCACATATGTTGTTACTGCTAAAAAAAACCTAGTTGAAACCTAGTTCCACTTAAAAAAAACCTATAAAAAACCCCCTAGAATGTCAGCTTTTGGTTCCTTCTTAAGAACGGAACTAGAGTACAAGTTGCAACTTAAAGCCAGAGGGCAACTTATATATATATTTTAATCAGCTCATGCTCAGAGTATTAGCATGCTGTATGGTTATGAAGTGCAGGGTAGGCCTCAGTCCAAGTTAAAGACTTAGCTTTTGGCTTCATTTCAAAAACAGTTAAGCAAGGAAAAAAGAATTATTTCATATCATGTTGGTCCAGAGCTGGCCCACGCATGAGACCAGGCTGGCAAGGTAGCTGTTTCAGGGTGGCAGGCTCCCAGGGGCAGTGCTGCTACCGCTGTGTGCCCACTGCACATCGCTGGGCACCTGAGGCAACTACCTCAACATACCTCATGGCTGGACTGGCCTTGGGCCAACTGGATAAAATGAATGTGCCAGAGTCATTTTGGAGAGGCACCAGGCGTGTTGGTGTGGTGATGCTAAAAGCCCTTGAGCCAAGATGGATGAGCTGGAGTGCATGATTGGTGTGCAGGCATCCATGTACACATGCAATCCAAACCGGTAAGGTGCTTATGCTCTGCTTTGAAACTAGCCAGTTCCATCTCCCACACAAGTCCTCCTCTTTTCAAGTTTAGCCCTTAGGGTCACAGCGTGAGAAGGTTGCATCACTCATTATTGGTGCCAGTAAAACGGTAAAGGGACCCCTGACCGTTAGGTCCAGTCACAGACAACTCTGGGGTTGCGGCGCTCATCTCGCTTTATTGGCCGAGGGAGCCAGCGTACAGCTTCCAGGTCATGTGACCAGCATGACTAAGCCGCTTCTGGCGAACGAGAACAGTGCATGGATACGCCGTTTACCTTTCCGCCGGAGTGGTACCTATTTATCTACTTGCACTTTGAGGTGCTTTCGAACTGCTAGGTTGGCAGGAGCAGGGACCGAGCAACGGGAGCTCACCCCATCGCAGGGATTCGAACCACCGACCTTCTGATTGGCAAGCCCTAGGCTCTGTTGTTTAGACCACAGCGCCACCCGCATCCCAATAAAGGTGCCAGTAGCACCTTTCAATTGCTTTCAAGGTAATACTCCACATTTCTAGCTGAGGAAAAGATGCCAATTCCCCAGCCATAATATAACAAACTGAGATCTGGGAAAGTGTGTCAAGTGTATCCCCCAAATCTGGGTGACTTAATCTGCATGTTATGCAAATTATTTGCTACTTAGGCACCACTTTCAAAGTTGCTTCACATAGGAATGAAACATGTGGTTGGCTTTCTTAGATGCTTTTGCCTAGAACATACATTTGTATCTTCAAAGTTTATATAAAATTAAAGAGAATTATATATTGTAAAAAGGCTGCCTAATTGAAATCAAGCACGCATTTTCACTGCATTCTATTTGGCACTTGCTAGAAACATTCTTGTTTAGACAACCCTAAAGTTGATGTGAGTTTTAAACTGTTTCACTATATCGTTGTTTTAACTTTTGTATGTTTTAAATTCTTGCTGTAAAAAAATGTAGTTAATATTTCCTGGTTTAATCTTTTTTTCTAAACTGCTTTGAGGTGTTTTTTTCTACAATCATATATTTTTTGAAATAAATAAATATAATAAATAAGTTTCTGTCTGATAAAGTAAATCACAATTTACTCACAGAGACTATAGTAATCTTTACTTCTTTTTCTCATGCCTGGAAATTCCTTACTATATTGCTCTCCGCCTGCAGTTTGGTACTTTTCTGTGTGGGTGGATGCGAGCTTGCAGACTGGTGTGTGATCAGTGCTGCTCACATATGCAAGTTTTCTGCTATGTCATCAGCATCAGAATGCCAGTGTGCATTTTTAAAATCCAGATTTACCCATTCTACTGAAATTATATATATAATTAAATTATATACACACGCACACACAGTGGTACCTCGGGTTACATACGCTTCAGGTTACAGACTCCGCTAACCCAAAAATAGTACCTCGGGTTAAGAACTTTGCTTCAGGATGAGAACAGAAATTGTGCTCCGACAGCGCGGCGGCAGCAGGAGGCCCCATTAGCTAAAGTGGTGCTTCAGGTTAAGAACAGTTTCAGGTTAAGTACGGACCTCCAGAACGAATTAAGTACTTAACCCGAGGTACCACTGTGTGTGTATATATATATATGAGATCCATTTGTGATATTAAGCTCCTGTTCGGAAATGCCTCCACGATTACCATCCTTATGTTTTTATCGCTGACATTGCTGAAAATAACAAGAATAACAACAACCATGCAAAAGTCCCATTAGTTCAGCATTCAAAATCCTGATTAGCATTTCTCAGCTTGGAAGTTTATTTTCAAGGCCACACCAATTTATGAAAAGCATCTGAAATCTGTACAGCAAAACACTAGTTCTGTGGGCCTCGATCAGCATCTACTGTATTGGCCTAAATATAAGCCGCACTCTCTCCCCCCCCCCCCCCCCAATTCCGACCGTGAAAAGTTTAAGTGCAGCTTAAATTCACAACCTTACAAAAATGGGCTTTTACAATATCGCTGCTGAAACAGACATATGGTAAAACAGAATGGGTGTGAGTGCCTGAGGAATTTTAAGGGAGCGGCTTATATTCGGGTATTGTCTTTTTTTTCTCCCTCCCTTGAATTTTAAAGGTGTGGCTTATATTTGGGTGTGGCTTATATTTGGGCCTATACGGTATTAGTGACTAGAGAAAAGAATGTGTTAACAGCCATGTAAGCAGCTCCTATAAAGGTCACATTTTCTAACCAAGTGAGGTAAGTAGAAAGATAAGACGCCAAGGAAAGAAGTTTAGGAACAATGCCCAGACCAGAATGAAACATACGCATCTATGTGGAAGAACGCTGGCAAGTTTAGCTAGAATTGTTCCTTGTACAAGAATGGAGAAGTAATTTGTGTATTAGCCCTTAGTCTGGCAAAGCACAGAGAGGGGTCTGGAGCATCACCAAACCAGGGATAGTGAGATAGTGAGAGTGAGTGAGAGAGAAAGAGCCTGTATTTCCAGTTAAATGCTTTTTCCAGTTTCACTAAAAAAAGCTAAAAGATTAGAAGGAATGAGATCACCAAGGAGGAACAGAGAGCTAAGCCTCCCTCCTAAACAGCTTTTTAAGTAAGGATATTCTTTTTAGATGAAATATTGGATTTTGATCATATCCATTATACCTGTCAACTTCTAGTGAGAAACGAAGACCTTTTTTGTGGACAGATGTTATATATAAAAAGGAAAACAACAGCACAGCTAAGTGCATTTTTAAACTTGGAGATTTATTTTGTTTTAATAAATCTGACACCAGTCAGGGAGAAAAAAAAATGGTGTGAGCCCAGAACAACCAGAAGCATCATAAAAGTGCTTCGTTTTCCCCATAGAAATTTGTCTCTGTTAGGTTTTGAAATCAATCCATAGGCTCATGAGCTCTTCCCCCCTCCCCCCATTGCCCTCCCTCCAGTCCTTCACCTTTTTAATTTTTCATTTGTTTTATTTTTTTAAAAAGCGAGCTTGCTCGTCGGGTGTAGTTTTCCAAGCCTTCACAGCCCTAATAAATAAGGAGCACCTGTAAAACAGTAGCTTGACTTAAGTGAATCTGTACAAAGGAAAATATAGAAATACAGTATGTACATAGTGCCCTCAGTACACCATTGCTATAAGGCTCGGGTTTGATTGGCTTTTAAAACCCTGCCCCACCCCGCAACTCTTTGAAGCACGCCCTGTCCAAACTGCTTCCTGTATGCTAATTACAATAGCCTTATAGTAAAGGTGTACTCCTGGCATTGTAGCGTGAACAATTGCTTTATTCAAGTTAGTAAACAGTTACACTGGATCACAAGGTGATTTGAACTTTTTTTTTTTAATGATCCCCCCTCCCCATTCCCCCCCACCTTAGTATTTTGTCAGAATGGGATACTCCACAATTGTTTTACCAAATCAGTGCCGGCATACATGCTCTAGTGTTCTTTTGGACTCTTGGCTACAACTATACAAGTGCACACAAGTAAATTCTACCCTGTTATCCTCCACCCACCGACTGAGGATCGAATTGCACATTTTCTTTTTAACCATGACAGGAGAAAGCAAACAGTGAAACAGAATCATGGGGGCTCTCTTCTCACTTTACCCCTGTGTTTTCATTGGCTTGGCCATACCTTTCTAATTATCATGAAAGGGGTCTGCATCTGGTGAGATTGTCTCACTGGCTTCCTGGATCACTGAAAAACCATCAGGGTTGAAATTTCATCCAAGTCTTTCATAACACCCAGCAAAATATTTCCCCCAGATAGTTTTACACCTCGAGGGGATCCCTCTTCTTCTTCTTCTTCTTCTTCTTCTTCTTCTTCTTCTTCTTCTTCTTCTTCTTCTTCTTCTTCTTTTTTGGTCTTTAGTTCAACACTCTTGCTCTGTTCCCAAATGGGGTGCTATTTAGGGGAATTGAAAGAGAAAGCTGAGAGGAATAAACATTTACTGAGTTCTCTTGGCATTCAGTCTCTGAAAAACCACAGTATAAACTATTCATGCTGCTTCTTACTCTGTCAAATAAAAATTAAAAAAGCCATAAAAGTGTAACACTGAAAATATGGCATTAAAAAGGATAAAGGTGGCCTTTGTAAAAAATAACAAGGGGAAAAAAGTATATTAGCCAATAAAATATTCTAATAACTCTTCATTTAAAAGTGCATCATGGGCAGGAGATAGAGATGACGCTGAAGTGTCAATAACTCCAGTATAACCCCTTCATCCCCCCTCCCATCAAAAAACGCGAATAGGTCCGAAACCATACAATGCAAATCACAATTCTTAGTGTAGCAGCAAAACCACAGCAGTTTTTGGGAGAGAGAGAAAAATCCATTTCATTGTCCAGCCTCAAATATCTGAACCTTGAAGTCAGTGAGGGGGGAAAGTACATACATTGGTCCATGTGGCTTTAGAAATCAAGAGGAAAATCCTCTGTCGGCAAGAAACCAAAGGGAAAAGGGAGAAGGGGAGATGGTAGTTGGAATGCTGAGCGTACTTCGTGGGGTCCGTGATGTGCTTACAGTCTTCTGAGCCAAAGGCACCCGAGGGATTCAGCCTTCCCTCCGAGAGAATTAATGGTGGGAAGTGGCTTTGCTTGCTGGACTTTTAACCAGAAGGGGTGGTGAGTGGACCAGCTGGTGTTGTTTGGTGAAGTAGCATGGTTTGCTCTGCTCCCTTTCTCCATGCAAGGTACCCTGTCAAAGTGAGCATTCCTGTAAAAACAAAGGCAGGCAAGTCAGTGTCCACCCTGCATCCTTATGATTCATCGCAGGTGGGAATGATGGCATGTTCTGATCAGACCCTGGACATGCCTGGTACCACCTGGGAAAGACACATTTACAGTTTTCCTACTTTATGCTCTGATACCGTGAAAATGTGTCAGCACAACATTACACCTTTTCCTTTTGGCCTACAAAATGGTTGCAGGTGATGAATGGCCAACTTGCAGTGTGAGAAAAGTACAAAACTCACATACTATTTCCTGCTCCTTTCACTTGATGAAATGGATATTCTCATCTTGAGACCTGAAATAACCTTTGGGACACAACCTATACTGGATTGATGCTTTCAAAGAAATCCTATTGAAACAGCCACAGGATGCGCTTGGGACCCACAGGTGGAATTCAGAATTGCCCTAAGAGGGATCAGCATGCACAAAACAAGGCCTACACAGACCATTGGGCTTTTCTCCCTCTCCTCCTGTGTGCCCCCGCATGGCCCCTAAACTGGTGCTGGGGGTTCCCCCAACTCTCCAGAGTTGATTTAGCGGGAGGTGAAGGGGTGATGTCCTATTGCGTGGGTGGACCTCATTCCACGCACGTAACAATTTACAGTAGTTGAATCCCACTCAGTGTTTTGTGGGTTCTGACCTGAGAAACAAAGCCCTTCTTTTTGCTGGTTAGGAAATGAAGGTGTAGAACCTATGCAATTTTATTTTCCAGACCTCTAGATATATGAATGGTTCTGATGTGGAGAGCTGTAACATCAGTGTCTTAGGCAGGAAACAGGTAACACTTTTAAAGATAGATAGCAGTGGTATGATGAGGCAACAGGTAGCATATTTTATTGCCTGTGGCCAAACAGGTCTGGTGAATTAGTCGAACCCTAAAACATTCTGCAAAACTGTTGGACCAGATACAGTAGTGAGATGAATGTGCCCACTGTGAGCAGTGATGCCTATATCATTCTACCTTCAGTATTCTAGGGGAGAAACAAACTCAGAAGCACCAGCTTCTCCGGACAATTAGGGAGGCCTGACATGACATCCTCTGAACATTGAGGGGCCCTGCCACCCTAAAAAAGAAAACATTGGGGGGCTTAAACTGTCTCTCCCTCCCCCCGGAGTTGGAGCCTATGACGCCTCTAGACTTGTCACATGATTTTCTCTAGACTTACCAATATTAATTCCACAATTATATTATCCACAGTTTGAGCCAAACAATCCTCTCCTTCTATTTCCAGAAGCAACTCATTATCAGAAATAAGCCAAGCTACTTCCCCCCAAAACAGGAATTAGCACAGCTTATTTTTGAGCCACTCCAAATCTGTCTCCTGCTGTTCCACTATGAAGTTTAATAAAGTGACGTTGCAGCCAGATAAATTAGAATCAGTACCAGGGAAACTAAAGAAGCATCAGTGTTAATACTAATTTTTGAGAAGTGTCTTACACTGAGCAGTTACATTGTATCGACAAGGCTGGGCTCTGCCCTTTTGGTTGCATGCTTTATGTCAAAAACTGGCAGGACAAAGGGGAGGAGGAAGAGGATCCCAGTGAGTAGCCAGGACTGGGACACACTGGGGCAAGCTGGGGGTGGGGAAGGAAGTACTCACAGGGTGGCAGAGGATGGCGAGGGGACGGCGGTTAGTGCACAGGAACGAAAGCAGTAGGACCCATCACCAGAGCCAGAGGGGCCTCTGTCCCCATGAACATGGTGGGCTCCGAAGTGTAGGGAGGAGCAGGAGGGGTGCTTTAAGAGGTTGAGGCAAGCAAGGGCCCACAGCCCAGCTCCCTAGCTCTGGGAGGAAGGGTGTGATTCCTCAGCTGGAGGAAGCTTGGAACAGGTGAGGTTCAGCTGCCTCATCAAGCCCAGATGCTGCAATCACAAAGTACAAAAGGGGAGCAGAGCTGAGGGGCTGTGTCTGCTCAGCTGCCCATGTTGAAAGATCTTGGCTTGGATGATCCTGGACAACCTCTGTGGGACTGTGCTTCTGGTTTGATTCTGCACTGTATCCTGACTGCTGGACTTCAGACCTGGCTACTTGGATTGTCCCTGGACTGTGTTTCCTGACTCTTGGACTTTGCTTGTGTGGCTTGGACTTGGACTTGGACTTGACATACTGACTTGCTGCCAGGTAGGCTAGGGGTTCTGGACTTTAGAGCTAAATTGCCAGTGTGGCACAGTCGTTAGAACTTGGATTTAGACTGGACAGACCTAGGTTCAAATCTCCACCCAGTCATGCACATCATTGGGCCAGTCACTGAGCCTAATGTACCTCATTTTGGAGGGTGCTGTCTATGGCAGGCTTACCTGGCAGTGGCTAGATCAACCCACTCTACACCAAAAAAAGGTTGTTGTTCTGCTGTTGTTGCTGCTGTTTTAAAGTGAGCCCAGAACCCATCAGTGGTGGGCCCAAGGATGTCTGGTGCCAGTGCTGGGCCTCATGGTTCTTCCACCATCTTCTAAAATCTAAACTGATCTTACTGATTCACCAAACTCATGGCATGGGCAGTTATCTTCCTTTCTGCACTACCTCAAGCTTTCCTTTGGATGCTGACAGTCTACCTAGTCCCAGGGGTGGATCTCCTATGAAACTAATGAAATTTAAGTTTCAGGGTCCCCCAATCCCATAGGTGCCCCAGAAGTGACTTTAGTCCACATTACTTTTTTTAAAATGGGTCTAGTAGACCCAATACAAGTCAAATGACTCAAATCATTTTATGATGCATCATGCATGTATGTAACATTTCCCTAATTTGCACGCGTGCGCACACACATGCACACGCACACACACACACACCATAGCTGGAAAAGTCTTATTCACACCCGTGCCTTTGACATGTGAGATAATCCAGTTCAGCAATTTTATTCAAAATATGACATGTTTTTATTACAAAAGGTGTTTTTATTACAAAAATAAAATAAAATGTGGCAATGGAACAACCTCATTGAAGAAAACAGTGGTTACCGAGACCTTGTTGCTGGCTGCGAAGAAACCCCTATAATAGTTCAAGCTTTAGGGCCTCAAAAATGTAGGCCTATTCCACTGGCCAATCAACTGATTGATGAGAAACTGCAAGAAACACAAGGTGTACCTGCACAGAAAAAATTCATGTTTCCAGTGTGACATCTTAATACCACTACAGAAGGGAGAGAGCTGTTGCCACCAAAAGAATGGAACCATAGGTTATTGGGAAATCCTGTGCCAGCGTTGCAGCTTGCATCATATAGATGCAGCAGCCTCTGGTAGATTTGCTTTCATTCCCATTTGCTATTTAGACAGATGAGACAGCATTGTGGATTTAGCTCAGGTTGCTGGGATCAGATGCAAGCTAAATAGGAACACCTGGTGCCCAAAAGGAGCCAAATGTAGACTTGCCCTTTAAACCTGAGGGACACGTGCATTTAAGGTCAAGGCAGTGGTGTGTCTTGGCACATGTGACGTGTGTAGCTGTTTCTCTTTCCTTAAACTACCTGCATTTAAAGGTTCTGCCTTGCCAATGTGCTAACAAGCAACTAATCGCTTCCTAATCCAATTCATATTAATGTTATGATTCACTATCAACAACTTGTATTGTCAGTATTACAACACAAGGCAGATATTGCTTAGGAGGCTTTTGAGTCTCTACTTTTTGAATCTCTATGTGAGGGCTCAGAGGAAAACAGAGTTTATTTTGGTGGGGACTGTTTTTTTCTGATTTATTTCCAATAAATTGGTGAAAACGTGGGGAAATGGGTTTCCCTCTGATTCTTCCTGTCCACCCTCCCCCCCAGCACAGCCTTCTTTGCTTTTGAGTATTGGGAATGTGTTGACGCCTCTTTCTCAGTTATTTGGGAGGGAATTTAAAAGCGGTTTGATGGCTAGGGAGCAGCTGAAGTAAAATTATGCTGGAAAAATAATCTACATATACTCTCTTTCTTGCACATTTTTTTTACCTGTTTGCAGCAACAACCTGGCTATTTTGCTTTTACTGTGTTATTCAAACAAACACTAGGCACCATCCAGCCAAAATTAAGGTTTAAGATCCTGGGAGAGAACTCCGCAGGCTAGCAGATTACTGTTCCCTAACGTGCTGCAGTGCAGTAGTTGATCCAACAGAGCAATGAATGTAAATGCTGTTGGTGACAAAGAACCGGAATATGCCTGGCTCCTTTGGGACAGAAATGGGCTCGGAGCAAAGTCAAGCCCATAATTTTCTAAGGGAGGCTCTGCTGAGGTCATCGACCACAAGCGTGAAGCTGAGGCAGCCCCTGTAAATGCTTCGGGTTTGCCTGTTATGTGCACGAATTCTGTTCTTCTTAAAAACCCTGAAAGTAGTTCAAGGGTTTCCATTAAAGCCTTCCCTTTTGAACAGCTGGTGATTTATCCCTCCTTCCCCATAAAGTGATATAAATGACACCACATCACTGGAGCTGGGAGAAACATTCCAAGTGCAAAGCCAGGCCAGCAACATATTATTTTGGGAGAAACAACAAGCTGGGAGCCATGGAAATAGTCAGTGTGTGGTTTAGCTCAGAGTTCTTACTCCATTCCAACCGCCATTAACACGCATTGTCTTCAATTCCGTACATCTAGTGCCTTGGTTTACATGGATCAGGTTAGACATACAGAGCTGCTACTTATTTTGTGTAGCTCATGCACTACGGAAGTGGGATAAATATTTTCCCCTCCATTTTATTAGATTGTGACTCAGGAGAGGTGAAGGTGACAACTATATGTGTGCTGTGCTATAGATGGTCCATAATTATACATGGGTAGAAGCCTATGGATATTGAAATACTTTCTGTTCACAGGAGTGTTTCCTCTAGTTGAAATGCTTCAAGGTCAGATTTTTGTCAGATAAATGGGAGTAGTGGGGTAGCCGCATTCTGGTACTCTGCTTAAGGATCCTGGCACTCGTGCGATTGCATAATAGGTGTGATGCAAATGTTTCCCCTTGCCTTGGAATTTAAGTACCATGCAAAGGCATTCAAGTGGCATTGTCAAGAGATACATCTGCCTGCAGGCTGGCGTATGAAGGATTTCTCAAGCAAGAAAAAATGCAACCAAATGCCCCAATTCATTTTAAAATGGCAATGCTGTTTTGTGCTACATGCAGCTAATAAAGTTCTTGGGAAGAGTGCTGTAGCTAGGTGCATGTTGTGAATAAGTCTAACCTCCCACAGAATTATTCTGGGCAACACTGAGCACAGCACCCCATCTTTCATTATTTGCCCAAACAACTAGGTTGTCTGTCATAATACTAGTGTCCATTTCCCTTACACCAGAAGGCAACTTTAGGACTTGAGCTATCAGTCCCACTGTTTAATCATGACTGCTTGTGATTCAAATAGCACCATGGTTCAAATTACTATGAGCACCACCAGGGCCTCAGTGGGTACACTTCCTGAATAGCGAGTCACCTGGTGGTCCTGACTAGATATTATGAACAGCATCAGGTTAGCAGGAGGGCCAGGGGAAAGATAGGGACTAATGTCTAGACTCTATATCTAGAGATATAGAGAATATCTCTAGAGAATTCTAGAGAAAGGTTACCTTACTAAAAACATGCAGGGCCAAACTCAGCTAACATGTGTCTTTCAGGCCTATGACTTGGTGATATATGGGTCAGGAGTGCCAGCTTGGCCTCGTGACTGTGGGTGCTATGCAGCATGCACGGCCCTGGCACCAATATTTGTGGGTGCCCAGCCCCTTCATGGGAAATTTTGTGGCTGCTCAGGCAGCCAGGGCCCAAGGGAGTTAGTACCTGATATGGGATAAACTTTGGGCTGCTCCGCAGGTTCCCTTTACATAAAAAGTTGAGTTTACATGCAGAATAGCATGACATCTATATTTAAAGTGAAGAAGCTTAATAGCAACGTATGAAACTGCAGTGAACTCACTGTTCACCTCTTCCATATAACCATTCATACATCAAAATGCCTGTGTAAAAGGAGTCTTTTGATGAAAAACATGCAAACAAATGAGCAAACAAACACACAAACAAATAAACTTTGAAATGGTAGCTTCATACAAAACATACAGCTGTCTAAGGCACCAGCACACATACTGTAGTTCACAATGACAGCAAGGCTTACACTTAACCACATAGGCTCCTCATAAGTAGCTTAAAATTACTCTAAATATAGGGTGAACATACTAATAGGTTGTTAAGATGCAGAACTTTGCAGACAAATCAAAGTCTGATTGTTTGCTTCATTCTACAGTATCCAAGCTCCTACATGTCTGCACTTCCAAAGGGAATGGTTTTGTTACACAGTCTGAGTTTTCAAAACAAGGATTGAAAACTGGAATTTAATTGGGGGTGGGGACTGGAGGATGTTTTTTATTTAAAAAAATATTCAGTTTGATCTTTTTGTCTCTCTATAATTTGTTATTGTAGGTTGGCTTAAATTTAAGCAACATTTTAGGAACATTTGAAAAACTAATCCAGCTGCAGGGTGGATCTTATTACAAACTGAGGCACAAGTTAAACAGGAATATCATTCTTTCAAATACCACAAAGAGGCCTAGAGAAATAAATCCTTGGATATAAGACGGAGAAAGGGGACCTAAACCTGCTGTAAGCCGATGCACTGGGAGTTTAGCAGACTGGTCATCACAGAGTTAAATAAACATAGATTACTTAGCTAGGTATCAAATTCAGACTCTTTCTCTGGCTTGTATAGTTTTCATATTTACCTTTTTTGCATTCCTTTTCTGGTGCAACAAACATACCTCCAGCCACAAATACCTTTCACATAGTGGGAACAAATCACACAAGGTACCTGATGGTTAACGCACAGCAGAACTGAACAATAAGGCTCAAATCTGATATAATAATTTGTTGTAGGCTCTGCTGACACTGTGGCCTAAGGACAAACCTGAGACAACAATCTATCTAGTTAAAGTGCTTAAAGAACGGCTAGTCTTATCTCTTTCCAGGTTTGCATATTGAAGGACATAGATGCCACTTCACTTTTATTTTCCCTGATGCGCATGTGGAGTTTTAACTGTGTTCTCAATTCCAGCTGTCACTGTTCAATTATGCCCGTGGTTTCCATAATTGCATTAATCAAAAATAGCCAAGAACTTTGCTGGGCTTTAAGCCAAAGTGAAGATGGTTTGGGAGAAGGAGAACTGGTCCACCATACTAAGAATCCATAAATGGTGCTAGCCTGGGAAATATTTACTTGGTTTTTATTTAGTCTGAGCACATCCAATGGACAGATTCTAGGTTTGAAAGAGAAATAAAGCAGTGCTTTTTGCAGGAAACAGATCACATTGGATCTGGACAACTGCCATGGGATGCATAAATGGCCAATAATGAAGAAATAGGTTGGGCAAGCAAATCGGAAGTAAGGTGAGCCAGAATGGAATAGTGGCTAGATAATTGTATTTGGATGTTGGAAGCTCACATTCAAATACCCTGTCATGAAATTCAGTCCGATGGCATTAAGCCACTTGCTGTCTCTTAGACTAACTGACCTCATAGGATTAGGGTAGAATTAGACATTATGAGGAAAACAGTTCCTAATCCTGTATTTTCTTCCTGATTCTTATGATGGGGGCTGGGGACTTAATTCATCTCTTGCTCACTGATTTCCCTTGGCAAATGCCCTCATACATAAAGTTGTGTTCCCCGCTCCCAGCGGCGAGGCTCCAAAATCAGATTTGAGTGGGAAATATGGAGCATTTTCAGGGGAGGGTTAAAGAAGGGTTATACATTCCTGTCCCTCCACCCACCGATCAGCCTCTGTGGCTGCCCCCAACCCCACACTTTTCTTGGCAAAATATGAGGTTGAGACTATGGATTTGCTGAGGAAAAGTGGGGTATGGCCCTAAGCCAATATTATCAGTGAGCTAGGTTGCATATTCTATCTTATTTATTTTTCTAATGTTTAACTGTGTGTCTGTATTACAGTGGTACCTCAGGTTACAGACTCTGCTAATCCAGAAATAGTACCTCGGGTTAAGAACTTTGCTTCAGGAAGAGAACAGAAATCGCGCTGCAGCAGCGCAGCAGCAGCAGTGGGATGCCCCATTAGCTAAAGTGGTACCTCAGGTTAAGAACCGTTTCAGGTTAAGAACAGACCTCCGGAATGAATTAAGTTCTTAACCTGAGGTACCACTATACTTCTGTTCTCTTTATTACATTAAATTACTTTACTTGCCTGGTTATCATGCTGTGGTCCATGTTGCTTATGTTGCATTTCCTAAAGTAACACATTTCCAAGTTAGCATATGGAGTTTAAGAGTATGTTTGAGGTAGAATAGTTGCAGGGCTCCCGGTGCTAAAGCAGAGACAGCGAGTCCCATAAGCACCTTACAGCACTTCCTGACTGTCACTCCCTTATGGCTGCCATGGAACAGGACTTTACTGGCAGTTCTTCCAATGTCTACTAGATGTTACACACAAATGTATGTAGTGAAAACCCAAAACTTTTTTTTTTTTTTCAAACAGCCTCAGTAGACTAATTCTGGCTGCGAAAGCAGTAAGGGAAGGGAATACTTAACTGTTCTCCCACTGCTCAAGTTGTCCCTCCATCTATGAAGGCCCACAAGCAGCTCTCTCAACCCCCAATTCTTGCACCTGTCAGTATTCTAGGTGTATATTTATCTGCATATATGCACATCTGGCACCCTACAGAAGCCAACTCAATGATTTTTACTGGGAAAATGGGTTGTGGGGAAGGATTAAGCAACATTTTCCTCTCCTTTCTCTGCTCAGAATAGCAGCCTCCAGAGGATGCTTTTCATTTTAAGAGTCCTGTTAGGGCTTTGGTTCTGTATATGTGTTTACTAGCCTATCACAGATAGGAACATGAGTCTGAAGGAAAGAAAAAAATAACTTCCAAAGATTGGCATCCTGGTACATGATAGTTGCTGACTGAGATGCATCCTTTTGTTGGAGGTGTCCTTAAACATTAGTTTGTCAGAAGCATATGCCATCCTGAGCTGCTTTGGGAAGAAGGGCAGGATATAAATTTAATAAAACAAATAAATTATCAGCAGAAAGGTTGTAAAGGAAAAGCCTAATGCATGAATTCAGAAGGCTGCTTTGTTACATGTCATGGATCTGAAGCTTGAAAGCTACTTAAAAGGCAAGTTTTGGGTTTCATAAATTAAAGTTTTCTAAGCCTTCTCAGCCGAAAATGATTGTCCAGCAACCAGCAATCCTATACTGGGAGCAATTTGCTTTATTTTTGTTTCAAGTTACTTGAGATCCACAACTTAAGATCTCTGACCAACTGGATGGGGAGCTGGAAAACAGCAAGCCCATATTTAATTTATTTAACTCAGATTTTAAAATGGCGACTAGCAGGGGCTTCCCTTGAAGGATCTTTGTTTCAAAATTTGGATAGCGCAGTTGGTTATTCTATATTCTGCTTAGGAAGCAATGCTTATTGGCATTTTCCTGATAAATATTAAGGTTGTTCTATGAGGAGAAAATAAAAGGTCTTTTGTGGGGTGGGGGAATAATCCCCCCACAAGAACTTGGGGTAAACATGTAACACATAGTGATGCCTGAGGGCTGATTCATATAACTCACTGAGTCCATGAATGGTTCCCATGGGAATGTACTTGGTCATCTTGCTAATACCAGCTCCGATTGTGGCCAGTCCTTTATTTGCATCCTCTACTATATACAGGATTAAGCTTTTTTGCATCCATTTTTTGTTAGTATTCCACAAATGATGTTTTTGATATTGTGCCAAAAAGCCAACTCCTGCATGTGCAAGATTCTAGTCCAGTATTTAGTCAAGTGTGGCATTTCATTTTCTACTTTGGGGGTGACTGGCAGGGGTGGGGGAGAGAGACAGATACAGCAAGGAAGCTAAATGATATGTGTATAATTCAATCTTGTTCATTGTAGCAACTCCTTTCCTTATAATGTAGAATTAAAATAATCTTATTTGGATGCGGTGATGCACAAGCCAACTTCACATGGTTAATTTTAGAAAGTTTTTCCTTCCTCAAATACAAAATGATTAAACCCAGAAAAACGTTTCTTTAACCAACAACATGTCTAATCTCTCACTGTGAAGCTGGGACATGCAGAATTTTGGTGGCTGTCTGAATTATATCAGGCAGTATCAGCTTGACAGCCTTTACTCTGCTGGTCAATGGGGAGTGTGTTGCTAATTAGTATTTCCAACAATCAAGTGTCAAGTAAATAGTGCATTTAGAAACCACTTCTAGAGTCTGGACATGTGCCTTAAATGGTGCTATTGTATTGACTGCCATGGCTTCAACTACTACAACTAGGATTCTCTCTGTATCACTGGAATTCTACCATGGACATACCTGCTCATTTTATTACTGCAGTAGGCTATGAAATAGAATAAATTTTGTTGACATAAGCAAAGCCCATTGGAAATGTCTCTTGTGCAGTTCCCATTCATTTAAATTGTTTTTGCTTAAAAACACACACAGAAATGGCTTCCAGGATCAGAGCCGGATTTAGGTTACTGAAAGTAATGGGGCCCTTTATATGTCCAGCTGTCCTTTGTCAACAAATTGTCGCTGTTAGAAATGAGCAAACGAGTGATATTTTAGGGAGCAGGCTGGGCACATTTCTTACATCTTAAGAACCTACACAACACAAAACACTGTTGCTGTATGTAGGTTTCATTTTGTTTTTTATCTTATATTTTGGAAATGTGCATCCAGGTTTTTCCCCCCTTTAAATATTTTTGTGGGCCCCAAGAGAGTGGGGCCCTAAGCTATAGCTTGTTTAGCTTATACATAAATCCAGCACTGTCCAGGATACTTACCCATGACAATTAAAGGACCCATCCTTACAGCATCTAAGGAAGACTCAATGTTGTACTCTTCCCATTGTTCCATCAGTGCAAACCTTTCAGCTTGCCTGATAGAAACATCTCACCTCTCCTCCCCTTTGCACTGTTTTGCTGGTTCTCCAGACACCCCCTCAGGCCAGTTATGGGGGAAGCATGGGGACAGAAGGGGGGAAAGTCCTGTTGTATTAGCAGGACTCGTTGTGCTGGCTCCAGCTAGTGCACCTACTTAGATGTTAAAATCATAAGGGATGTATTCAACTATGTAAGTACAAGCTATAAACAAGAGAAGGTTCTGCACAAAGAGGTCTATTAATGTAAAACATGAGAGGGACCCACACAACCTTAAAACCTGTAATACTGGTAAACAATTAACACATTCATGTAACCACTGTAGAACACTGAGCAAATTAACCTATGGGAAAACCTGCATATAAATATAATAATAAATCAAATTATGCAAAACACTCCGAATACTGGTTTGTGGCTAGCCACTGCTATCCAGGAACTCTGATGCACATACACAACCCTTCCCTGATTGGAGAAGCATTCCTTGTGCATGGCACTTGCAGGAGCTCTCCTAAGACTGGCAAGGGGCTACTAGCCTCACTGTAGATGTTGATGCGCAAGAAGCCTGAAGCGAGCATGAGAGAATTACTGTTTGCATGCCCTACCTCATTACAGAGTAAGGGGAACACTAAAAGCACTTTGCTGATGACTCCCAAAATCTCAGATTCAGCACTCTTTTGTGTGCTATGAGAAAGGAAATTGTAAGGAAAGGGGTGGAATTAGTGGTGGAGTTGCTGAATTAGTGATGATGGACAGTTGCTCTCTTTCATTGGCACTGTCCGTGCAACCATTATTATCTTGTAGTTGGACTGCATTTATTTTTAATCTCTGTCTGCAGAAAGTTGATGCATTGCTGAATTTGTACACAAGAGGTCTTGTGGTTGTAGTGTGAAAGACTTCACTCCTCTTTTCTTGGAAATATAAGAGATAATTTAGTAACTCAGCTTTTTATTCCTAGAACTTCCCCAGCTGATACAGGATCTAAACTCCATATGGTCCTCAGTGGAGACTGACAATCTGCACCAGCTCAATTTCTTTGGCCAAGCTGCAGATGCAGAAAAAAAACCACAATTCTAGCAAATGAATGGTATTGGAAAACTGAAAACCATCACCGATCCCTGCCTAAAATGGTCTACTGCCTACATGTCATAAATGGGGGATAAAAATGAATGTTAGAATACAAAGTAAGGCCTTCTAAGCTATGAATTAACATCAAATGTCTAACTGATGTTACAGAGTCCCCTCAAAAAGCAGAACAATGAACTTCTACTTGGAAAATGAAAATATCAACAACATATTTCAAAAAGAACTTTTAGGATGATAGACAATAACACCAGATTGTTAAAATAATAGGACAATAGCTGTTCATGGTAATGCCTTCACTGTTATTTTTTACATAAAATATTTTGTGGGCTTCTATATTGGAAATAACTCATGAATTGTTTTGTATTATAAATAATTTTCTAACGGCAATTTGTCCAGTGTCAAATTATTGTCTACAAGTTTCTATACAGAATTACCTGGAGAAGAAGAAAATAAGACATGTCTGTAAACAAAATCCTTAAAACATACCAAGGTTCTGCTTTGCCTAAACATTCACATTTTATAATAAACAGTTAAGTGAAGGAACATGACCTGACAAGACACAGATGCTATATGAGGAATGTAATGGAAGATCAATGCAATTTAATGACGGATTAGCTTTACATGAAATAAAGAATCAAAACACTGAAATATTTTACATGCTACAGCACATTTCTTATACAAACTATAGGTGTGCATATACGAACCCAAATATTAACTTGAATCATCTTTCAGTATATAGGATAACATGAATGTTTAAATAAAGCCTATATACTATATTTCTGACAAGTGGGCTACATCAGAATTGTTCATATGAACAGTTCCTGATATTTTAAATATTATGGCAAAATAAGCAGTTTCCCCTCCCAGGTGTATGGGAAATAGTTAAGTATAAGGGTTGGATAACAGATAATTTATTTGCATCACTGGTGTTTGGATCTGTCCAGAAATTTATATTAACCCTATCCAAAGCCAAAATACAGATATTACAGACTTGTGCCCCCCATAACTCCTCTTATACTGTCTACTCACACCCAACACAATTGTAATTGTGTGGTACATGAACATGCACAAACATACTGTATGCATTGTATATGTGTATGATAAACATTATAATTAGTCATGGTGGCAGCAACATAGCAGGAAGACATCATATAGATGTCCATCATTTAGATGTGAGCAATGGGGCTCTGAATCAATCCTGAGAGCAGTATTGGACTGGAACTTCAAATCTGAGATATCAAATACTAAGGAGATTCTTTAGGCCAAATTTTGGATGAACGTATTCATTTTTTAAAAAAGTAATGGCTTGTTAAGGGTGCTGAGCTAAAAGACAGATATATTCATATATATATATATATATATATATATACACACACACACACACACACACACACATACATATATATATGAATATATGTTAAATAGCTTTACAGTGGATTCTTACAGTAGTTACTCATAAGTAACTACTGTATAACTACTGAGTTGAGTCAATGGGGCTTGTTCCCATGTAAGTGTCTAGAATTGCAGCCTTAAAAACACTTTTGCAGTAATGTGAGAGCTTACCCAGTTTATATTATGGTCATCCTGAAAACGTTACATCAATAATTATCCCAGGTCAGTAATTTTCTGCTCTATAATAATGAAAATGTTGCCAGATCCTAAGATACCCCATATTCTCTTTGTTTTGAATGGAAATTTCTCCATGGTACTTTTGTGTGTACTATTAGTACACACAATAATATCATGGCAAAACATTGCCATGATAGCATAAAATATAAATTACTAGAGGTTAAGGGGTACTCCACATTGCAGTAAAACATGGCATGTCATTAAACCTCATCTGGCATATCATCAATACGATTTCTGAACCAACTTCTTTTTTTAAGATGGCAGAGTTAGGTTTTCTCAGCTCATGAATTGTAAGAAAATGCAAGTACATCTGTTGACAAGATGAAAGGAAGAAGAATAGAGCAGCAATATTTTAAATAGGGGCCACTGAGAAGCATGTACAAAAGGTACCTCTGTACTGGCCCAGAGCCACTGGGGGCCCAGATACTGAACTTTCATTTTTTTAAAAAAGTTTTGAGCTCACTTAGTGGAAAAGACATGAAACGAAATGTGCAGGCACCATTCAAAGCAATTGCTCCTTCCTCTCTATACTTTTAGCCAATTGGTGAAGTCACAGCTGTGATTGATGACTACTATGAAGAAATTTAGAGTCATCCAAGTCCAAGGAAGATCCAAAAATAAACAATGGAGAGAGGACTTCCTGGTTCACTTTTCAGCCTGTGGCGGATCTTTCTTGATGCATATGTCAATCTAAATTTCCTCTCTAGATTAAAAATAAAATAAAAGTAGAGATGGACTGCCTGCTTCATTCTGAAAGAAGAAAGCTGTGTTCTGGTCTGTTTTAGAATTCCCCCTTTCCTATGACTGTTACCCAGAGGAAGCAACTGAAAAATCCAGAATTTTAGTGCAGCGGTGACTCAGCAGTAGCTTGTCCACCCAAAAGCAAAAGGTAGAAGCAAAAACAGGAGTTTGTGTTTAACTCAGGTTTCAACTTCATGCAAAAATGGTATTGTTTTGGTGAGTATGTAACCATTTTAAAAAACACCTCTGCTGTTGTAAATTCAAATAAAAACCACCATTGGTATATCCATATTGCAGGTGGTTGAGAAAATGTGAGTTATGGCAGACTTGAAAAGCAGCTTGGTGTTGCCATACTAATATGGCTGGAGGAATTAGGCTGTGAGAGAACAATGTATGGCAAGTGTGTGGGGTGTATTCCAGTACTGACACCCAGTTTCGTGTGTGTGCGCGTGCACTTAGGGAAGTGAAAGCTTATGAAAAGGGCTGTTGCTTGTAGCAGCGACCTCTAGGGGTGGGATAGGGAAAGATTAACTGCTTCCCAACAACCCACATGGGGATGGAATACTGGGACTGAGATGACCTGTCACTGCTGGTATGAAAACTTAAATGGGCATATTGCTGTCAAAGGCTCAAATCCTTTTTGCTAAGAGAGAGGAAAAAATAAACGAGTGTTGGTTTGATTTGCGCTAATATCATTGCTCTGGTTATTGTAAGGTATATGTCCTGCTTTCAGGCTTCCCATAGGTTGGCCATTGTGAGAACAGGGTGCTGAACTAGATGTTACACAAAGCTGTGTTTGCAGGAAGAATGCAAATGTTTGCATCAAATATGTAATTGTACAGAAACCTAACTGTGTGGAAAGGCCATTAAAAGGTGTGTGTGTGTTTGTGTACATGTGTCAGGTAATGTTTTCTTAGAAGACATTCACCCATCTCCCACGCCTCTAACCAAACCAAAAGGAACAAAATAATGAATACTTGACTGCAATTGTTTAGTCCCCAAACAGTTATTTATAAAGAGATTCAAAGTGACTCAATATAAAAAGCCTCTAAATACTGAAGTGAATCAGTCCTGAAGTGTCAGAAATCCAAGCATCTGCTTCTCAAACACAAACAATTTCTTTTAAAAGCAGAACATTAATTTGTTCTGAATCTGAATTATACATCTGGCATATTATGCATTTCTTTAAATGCCTATTGCAGCAATAATACAAAGGTGTAAGAGAGAGTTACTTGTTTGAAAATAACACCGTTTCAAAGAGAAGACTCAGCTGTTGTTTTGGTAGTTGTTTTTGTATGCAGAGGTGCCCTAGCCAAAGACTATTAAAAATGTATTTGAAATCAGTACACTAAGGGCCAAGGAGTAAATGGAGCAATGTGACATAAACATAGTCCCATTGTACTGGGATGCATCGGTAAGAACCAAAATGGTAAGGAACATATGAAATTGTCTCTCCATTTAAACAGAGATCAGAGTTTTCCTTTAATGTGAAGTAATCTTATGATGCCTTAAAACCTGTACATTTGAAAAATGATGAAGGTCAAATGAGAATGCCTTTGCATTTTAGCTAATTACAAGTGGTTGAATTGTTCTGCTATGGTTTACCCCAAAAGGTAAATTGCGATGGTTAAGCACAGAGATCCTGAATTGCTGTTACCCAGATGGCTTAGCCATATACACTTGGTCAGATTCCTGGCTTCAAAAGTTGGCATAGGAAAAGATCCATTAGTTAGGATCTAAGCAACGCTACAGTCGTCACTGCCAGAGTTCTAAGAGAATATTCCACAAGAATAACAGAATATATACAGCTAATGGATGCAAAACAAACAGATACAAAGGTGTCACAGGACAAAGACAAAACATAAATAATGACCTTCTTGTGCATTCATAAACCACAATCTTTCTCCCAGTTTCACAAATGGCTACCTCCATGTGTTTCACTCCTACCTGAAAACACTGATATTCATTTTACTCACACAGAAGATTGTAGTGATTACACAAACCTTTACTTATTCTGATTTCGAATTCGGAGACACCTCCTTTTCAGTGGTGGCTCCAGATCTTCTGGCCCTGTGCTGAGAATTGGCGCTGAAATAATGCATGGTGCAATTGCAGTCTTTTCCACTGGTTTTGGCACAGGCTGGATGACACAGCCTGCCTTGGGTAGCATCCGCAAAGCATATGCATGGTCCTCATCTGCAGGATTGTTCAGGTTGGGGTCTTGCTTGTCTCCCCCAAACAGGGGCTCTTCCCCAGTCTTCTTACCGGATTCTCCTTCCCGTCGGCAGTTCGATGTACAGTTGTTCTCCTTAACAGACTCCAGCTCACTGACTGGCAATTCCTCCAGAGGCTGAGACTTTTTCTGCTCCTGGGGCTGCTCTGAGTTCTTGGAAACCTCTGGGCCCTTTGTGCCATTCACAATAACATTGCAAACTGCAGCTGTACTATTTTCCGAAGTGCCCAATGGTGGTGCGATGGGGCCACAATGAACTGGGTCACTGCAAGGTAACGTTTTTGCTTCAGTAGGGCTGCAATTGTTCCTGCAGTCATTGCAGTTCCTTTTGTCTGAGCTACCAAAAGTCAGATTGACAACACTGCTAGCTTCATGTTCAACTTTGACTTGAGCATGTAAAGCCCTATGGATAACATTGTGTAGTCTAGACCTGTGACCTACAGTTAAGTCTATCACACCATCCTGTGGTCCCTGTAGCACTGTAGGAAAACCAAACTTGTTGTTCACTGGACTACTAGGTTTCACAGTCAAATCAACAACTTCGTTTTTACTGTGCTCCTGATGCACTTGTGTTTGATTTAAGGACTGGCCTGAGCAACTTGGAGTTGAGTCAGAGGACTTGGAAGGCCCTTGTTTCGAATCTCTAGGGGACACAGAGTTATTTGTTGGCTTTGTCCCAGTTGCATCAGTGGATGTACTTGGAATGAAGTTCTCCCCATTACTGGAGAAGCCGTTTGGGGGCTTGGAATCATTGATGTGAGGAATAGGGATTGGAATGGGGATAGGAACTGGTAGAGGAACAATGACAGGATATGGCACTAACAGGGTTGGGGGTGGCACCAGTGGGGCAAGAGACGGCAAGCCAAAGTTCATCATCTGTGGCATGGGCATAGGACCATTTGGCATCATGCTTACTGGCGGGAAGGGAAGACTGGGCAAAGGGACCCCTGGGGGTGGAGGGGGTAGTAAACCTGGGGGGTTTCCAGGCATCGTTGGAGTTGTTGGAGGGTGAATATGAGGAGACAGCATTGGCCTATGCATAGGGCTGGAAGTGGGGCCCATATTTCTAGGACCACCTGGTGGTGGACCGATTCCCGGAATCATTGGATTGGACAGAGGGCTGTTCGGATTTGAGGCATGGTGAGGTGGCCCTCGAATAAATGGTGGGCGGATTTGCTGCATAATTTGCTGTTCCATGAATATGGGCAAAGGTACCGGCCCACGGTTTGTCATCACCATGGGAGGGCTTCGAGGTGGGACACCAATTGGAGGCACAATGCTAGCAGGTGGCTGAACAGAAACCGGTGGCATATTTGGATTCTCGTTGATGGGGATAGATTTGGGAACTGGCGTTGGGATTTTAGTGACAGAGCAGTTGGCAGTGTCAGGCGGAGAGGCAGTGGTAGATGCTGATGGTCCAGGACCTTGAATTTGGCCAGCTGCAGACACTGGGGATGGGGCCTTTCTCCGAGCATCTGCTAGCGGTATATTCCAAGAATCTGGAGTCAGCAGCTGCACCCCAGTGCCTTCTGCTTTATTTTCGACTGGAGGATGTAATGTGCTGCAGAGTCCAGCTGGAAGATTGGCCTGTGTTTCTTTGTAGAAAATGTCCATTTTGTACTGATTGAGACATTTTGCACTGCAGAACTGAAGCCTTCTTTCCCCGTCCCCAAAATCCAGATACTCTTTTGTGTGTCTTATGTGCTTACACCAGTCACATACCTACAACACAGTAACAAAATCAAAACAGGTAAGAAAAAAAGCGATTTCCTCTTTATATTGTTATTTGCATTAAAAATATATTTTTTTAAACTTTCCGTTACTGCTTTCCAAATATCTGAATTATCAAAGGAAAGTATAGTTTATGAAACCTGCATATTTTGACCCCAAAATCCTATCATTACATATACATGCTCAATAAATTATTATGTATAAATGTCATTACAATACTTGAAAAGTTCTCATCCATGATGCTTTAAAACATGAAAGCATAATACTGTAAAAATACTTGTGTGTCTGTGTGCTGTCCACATTCTGGAAGATCCTCATGATTTTAAGGGTGTTTCAGCTAAAGCATAAAATGTGGTGAACTCTGGTGGGTAAGAGACTGCACTATCCATTGGGAAATCCTCAGTTCAAATCTTATCACTCCCATGAGCTCACAAATAGCCCAATCCTATGTATGTTTACTCAGGAGTAAGCCCCATGACATTCAGGTGGATTTCCTTTATAGTAACTCTGCATAGGATTGTAGGCCAATTGGGCTTTAACAAACTCAGTGCTTCTTCCCCACATTTGAAACATGGTTATAGTAATAGTTTCCTATTTTGTGAATTGTATGAATTGTAAAAAAAAATGAATATAAAGCACTGGAACAGTCTAGGGCACCAATCCTAAACACACTTACTAGAGAGTAAGTTCCACTGAACACAGAGAGAACTTTTCCCAAGTAAATATATAAAGCATTATTTGAATATTGCCTATAAATCTAGTGCAGCATTATAGTGCAATCGTATAGATATCTACTCAGAAGTAGTCCCACTGTATTTCATGGGGCTTAAAGGTAAAGGTAAAGGTACCCCTGCCCTTCATGGGGCTTAGTTACAGATAAATAATGTGCATAGGATTTAGCCAAAAAGTGCTTAAGCACAATAATTTCATTGCACCTTAATTCTGTGTGGATTATGATTTTCACATTAGGTAATGGTCACATAGATACTATATGCATAAATAAGAGCAAATAACATTCAGAAAAAATGAGCCCAATGACTTGTGACAACTTAGTACAAATCATCCGTAGTAAGCCCACAACACAGTACACTTTAAATTATTTAAATGTAAATGTTAAATGGTACCCAAAATGCAAAAGCATCATACATCGTTGGCTTTGCCTTCCAAATACGAAACAGAAATAGTAATAAAATCTGGGTGGATTTCAAATATTCTGAAGCTGTGATATTTCAACAAGCTGGAAAGATTTTCCAAGCTGTTTGCCCACTCTTCTTCACTAGTCACTTTTGTATAACTTCTTGGCAGACAACAGTTTATTTAACAACTTTTCAAAAACTAAGGCAAACCTTTTATTATTAGAGCCTTACCAAAAAAAAAAAGTTATTTTCTGTGCTACTATTGGTGTGGTGAAAACACTGCCAATTCTTTTTTATAAAAAAGTAAATAAGGCTTGAGAACTAATTAAGCTGTGAAAGGTTTTCCCAGTTGTAAGCCACTAGAAACCAAAGTTCAAAAAATAGTCATTCTAGGTTTCAGAATTCATTTCTTCAGAGAAATTATTGTGATTTCATTAACACATTAATTTTGCAACACTAACAGCTCTCACAGATGGCGGAGACATGATCTACAATTCAAATATGACTCTTGTTTGCACAAATGCCTTTCCCGTCATATGGCATTTTAAACAAGAATTAAAATGAGTAATCTTTCCACAGCTATAAACAGATAAACAGATGTCAGAATTTTCAATGCCTTTTTTTTGGACAGATTTTATACAGAGATACAAAACTTTTAGATTTTTGTTGTTGTTTATTCAGTTCTCATAATATTCTGTAGACTGTCTTTAGTACTATACATTAAATGTACAGTACTGAGTTTATGGCCACGTGAAAGCAATGTCCTTCGTACACCTTCACTATTCAAGACTAGGAATACTACTTGTGCGTGTGTATGTCTTTTAAGATAATGATTGTAAAATGATAGCATTAAATAGGTAATTTAATTTTAATAACCATTGGCCATATAAACAAATTGAAAACAACATATGCTGGGCATTTGATTACTCATCTCATTTAACTCTCAGCTTTTCTTTATCTGAAATGGTGATGACACTAAAAAAAAATGTGCTTTTTTTAAAGCCTAGGCATGATGCAAACAAAATTAAGCCCTGTTAAGTCACATTGATCTCAATAGGCATTTACTTAACTCTCACAGTAATCATATTTACTAAGAAGTACCTAACTTATATTGGGTTTAGTGGGGCTTACTCCCATGTAAGTGTACCTATAATAGTAGCCATCTTTTTGAAATCAGTAGGATTTAAGCATACTTAAATTAGACTCTAGAAATTAAATCCAGACACTGGATTTGGGTTCCAATCATTTCAGTGTTCTGGGTTCAAATGCCACCACTGCCACCATGTAAAGAAGGAATGAAAAACTGGATTTTTGAATGCATGGGAAATGTGTTGGTAAGGTCTCCTTATCTCTATCTCACTCCTGTTAGCATATAACAAAGGAGAGAGTATGACTCCTCTCTATCCAGAGCTAATTCCCTAACCCTGCAACCTAGCCAAACTATGCACAGGAAAAATCAACCCTACTTCCACCATCCCTGAAAAGTCCCCCAAATCGGAGTCAGGGAACATTAAGATGTGTTTCTGGATGCCCTTAGGATTCACCCAGACAACAACCAAAGATTCACTTGGCCTCTCAGACCTAAGCCCATGTTACTCAGTAGCAATGACCCAACAGCCAGGTACCACATTTAGAGACAAAGCTTACCTTACCCTAAAAAGCCACACCAGCAGATGAATGCAGCTGCTTTAATAAGAGACGGCAAAGCCAAACAGAACCCTCTTGACCTTAAAAGTACAATTTAAGAAAATTGGGGGAAGGCATATTTTGGAATTTAGGTACAGTGGTACCTCTGGTTACGTACTTAATTCGTTCTGGAGGTCTGTTCTTAACCTGAAACTGTTCTTAACCTGAAGCACCACTTTAGCTAATGGGGCCTCCCGCTGCTGCCTGTTCTCATCCTAAAGCAAAGTTCTTAACCCGAGGTACTATTTCTGGGTTAGCGGAGTCTGTAACCTGAAGCGTATGTAACCTGAAGCTTATGTAACCTGAGGTACCGCTGTATAGACCAACAATAACAAAGCTAGCTTGCCTCGCCCTAATATCAACTGTTAGATTCATGGACCTCACCACCTAACTGCATCCAGACACATGTGGCTGCAGCAGAACAATTCTTCATCTGAATGGGGACCTAGAACCAAAGTCAAAGATCAGGGTTTTTTAGGTAGGCAATCAAGGTCCAGGGCCCATTTTCTCCAGCACCAGAGGGCATATGTGCAGGAAGACCATGCAGCTGCAACTACTCTGCTAGTTTTTACACCATCACTATGACATGGAGCAATCTTGCCTCTCCACACAGGTGGTAAATTAAACTGATTACCTGGAACTTTCCCCTCAGGAAGACGGTACCCAGAATGGATAGAAAAGGGCTATTAAAATAAACCAAAGAAATTGGGATTTCTTTATGGACTGAATCATGCCTAATGTTTCACTCTCACTGCACAGTTTGGTCCTTTCTGAGATGCATCCTCAAGGCCTTTCCCCTCAAAATATTTCCTTCATCCTGCTGGCAACTTGTCTGCTTCTTGTGAAGCTTCAGAAAAAAGTCACCTGGCCCAGAGTTTAACTAAACTGTGCAAATTTTCACACTGCTCTTCGAATGCCAGTTCTTGACATCAAGAACATGTATGTGGGAGCACCTATTTTGAATCTGCGTACAAGGTACCCAAATATATAATGCACACACATTTTGCCAGGTACGTAAAACCTCAAACATGTATCAGTCAAGGATTTTCACTTCAAAGAGTAGTATTCAACTAAATTTTACTTAAAATGGACCCACTAAAATTAATGAACATGACTAAGGTAGGTCCATTAATTTCAATTTGAGTAAAACTTAGCTGAATGTTGTCAAATATGTTTCCAAGTATTGTTTGCATGGCGGGCACATACTCTCCTCCCTTCATGGCTTTACCTCCATCATAACATGTTGCTCCCTAGTGAGGATCATTCCTGGTGCTACCAACTGTATTCCTAGTGGGATGTGCAAACCTGGCAGTCAGTAATCTAATTCAGAGGTTTTGATGGACTTGGAGGGGAGGATTCTTGGCCCATGAAAAGGTCTGAAGCAGAATGTTAGTTCCGCTAATGTGCTAAGAACCATGGATTCCCTTGACTTAAACGTGGTCAGAAAATGTAATTACAGGCTGCTCCACTTTTGGGTTTGATTGCAAAGTCAACCCACATCTACATTCACAAAACACCTCATTATTTCATGGTTAAATGGTTTCAGTGCTGTAGCTCCAAACACAGAGACATTTCAGTTCTACCTATTGTTACCCAGTTCTAAACCCCATGATGTCCAATGGGGTTTGTTCCTGGATGTTCACTGGATTCTATGCACATTTATCTGGGAGTAATTAACACTAACATACTACTTTTTCTTCTGAAAGCTTTTTATTGTTAAGATAAACAAACATAGAATAAACAACAAGAAAAGATAAACAATCTTCCCAACCCTCTTCCCTTATTAGCATAACTCATCATCAATGTTTTTTTCTTCTTTTCCCCATCTTAATGGGACTTACTTCTGAGGAAAGGTGCATTTTAGGATTGCACTGCAAATACAGAAGTTTAGGTCATCTCTAATTATTTTATTTTATAAATGAGTGGTCAAAATGTTCATTTTAGTGTTTTCTCTATTAGATGACCCAATGTGTTCCTGTATTACTGTGTGGTGAGTAAATATGTTCTCCTGTAAAAATAGTTAGAAATACGTCTTGCAAATTCTCTCAGAATTCCCCCCTGCTTTTAATAATTCACTAAAAGAAATGCTAATGTTGGTCTACTTCACTCACATATTGATCACCCTCTATTCAGTATATTTTATCATTAGGTAAAATTAATTAAGGATATTGAGGGTAACTGCAATAAATCAATTTGTGAGCACATCCCCGATGAACTAAATATCTAGTCATTATACAATTGATTTTACTCAGCACTCCAAAGTCACACATAACTAGCTCTCTCTCTTCCCTCCTCTCTTTCATATCCTGCCACAGATACAGCACACCATCCCTTCACATGGAGTAAAAATTACTGGAGTAGAAATAATGTCACTTAAGAATTAATGAATCAGATCTGTCCTACAGGATTGGTCATTTAAGATGAGGTCAATGAATTTATGATACAAATGGCTATATACCAAAGGTAATAAAATGGAGCAAAATTATTCATTTTACTTCTAACTAATATCATGCTCAAAGTAATTACAGATTTCTCCTAAGAGCTCATTCTGATTACTTAAGATGTGACAGATAGACCATATACATATATTTCACTTCAATAAAACAACATTTTTTCCCTGTCTCTGAAATATACGCATTCAATAGATTAGAAAAGATTTGTCTACTGAGTAGATTCTACTGATGACAGGGCCCCCTCCCCACCCAAAATGGTATGAAACCTTAGCATCTCTTCAAATTTTTATATGACATATCTTTTCCATTTGTGATATAAACGGCTATACAAATTTTGAAATTAAGGCTGCTGCTCTAAACCCACTCAGCTGGGATATAAACCCTGTTTAACGCTGTGACCTAGGGAAGAACTTGCAGCCACTTAGCTCCTCCCTGTTCCTTATTGATACCATGTTAAGCTAAGCCATGATTTGGCTTAGTGTGGTGTTTAAACCAAGGATGGATAAGTTCTTACTAACCATAAGCTGCAGCCAAGGTTAGTTCTTAGCGACAGCTTATGGTTAGTGAGGAGACAGCTTAAGCATGGGGCCCAATTCAGATAAAACTTTGGTTTAACTGAGTGCAGCTAAACTGTGGAATTCGCTACTAGAAGATGTAGTGATGGCCAGTTTGTACATTTTGAAAAGGGATTTTTGTGGTCTTGCGCAGCAGCGGGGGGGAGGGGGGCTGGCATCCTGAGCCTCCTGCACGGTGGGGAAATGCTTCGTCTACTTTATGGCCACATGGGAGGCTGGAAAGAAGGCTGACAACTTGGTAGCCAATCACTCTCAATGCTGGGATTCCGAGGAATGGGGCTTAGGAGTGAGCCAGGGGGAAGACTTCGCCCACCCAGTCCACTCCTAGGACATAAAAGGCTCTCTGCACCATAGTCTTCACTTGGGCTTCCCCACCCTCTAAAACTTATTGTACTTCCAGTTGTGCTTTTCTGTCTTAAACAGGTTGGTGTTTAGTATAATGGTTGCTATAGACAGGTGTTGGTCATTGGTTTCAGGACTGGGAAGAATTTTTGCCTAAGGCAGATGGTTGGATCCTGCAGGTTTTTGCCTACCTCATAGCAATCGTCACAACGTTCCTTTGGCAGAAGAGGCATTTGGTTGGATGCTTAGTAGGGAGGGGCACCCTGCCTCCAATCCATTGAAGGATTAGTTTATCCTAATTCATTGTTACATGGCCTCACCACACAATCTGGTTTCTTTTGTGCATGTGTGAAAGAGCATCACCACCTGTCTATTCGGCTTAATATGCAATTATTCAAAATTTTCATGGGCTTTCATATAATCAGTGTTGTTGTGTGTTTTATCTGGCCCTAGTTGGGTCCTTGTAGTAAATTGCATTACATATATTAATTCAGTGTTTCATCCAATATGTTATGCACCTCTGAGGATTCTGATTTGAAATGCTTAACATTTTAACTCTTTTTTTTCCCACGCTGATAAAAGAAAATTGACTTTCTTTTGGATTCTATTGCTATTTGAACAGCTACACACACACACACACACACACACACACACGTACACTCACTCACTCTTGGGGATGCAATATGTGGAAATGTCAAAAAGGACATCTGTTCTGGTCAGGTTTGCCATGTGGAATGGAACCCAGCGGGGAGGAAGAAGAAATGGCGAACAAGCTCCAAGAGACAACAGTAAATATCAGTGAAGGGGAGCTAACAGTAACCATCAGCAACTTCTGCCAGTATTTCACAGCTTCATGGTCATGCCTCTGCCTTTCTCAGAACTTTTATTTTCCACGAAAAACAGTGGATTAACACCAAGCCTTTTCTTATCCCCACTATAGATACGTCAGAGCCAATATCTATTCAATGGGGAGTGCTTTGAGAATGTCACTGTTTTGCGAGTGGGATTCAGTCACACGCTGGCAAATGCAGGTTGCGTAATTAAGGTGAATTTGGCGCTCTTGCAAAACAAACCTGCTTCCCCGTTCCCTGGTAATTCAGACATTCATAATAAGGGAAATGACAAGAAGATGCAATGTCAAATGACAATTGTTTGACCTCTCCGCAAGCTTTGTGCAAAACACATCGGGATCAACACTCAATAAACAAGTTTGTCTGGAAGTGACTTTGGGCTCAAACTGTTTATAAAACCCCTGCTTGGTCACTATGATCAGCTGAGACTCTTTTTTATTGGATATGCCAGCAGCAGGCTGGTTGGCAGTAATATGGCACCAGGCCTTCAGTTGGCTACTCCCTGATGCAACCTCATGGACATATAACAGGCACCAAATCTTTATACATTTCAATGCCCTTCTAAAAAAACTTTATTCTTTACTCAAGCGTTTTCTGATTAAGGCTTAATTGCGTTTTTAAAAAACCTCTTCAAACATTGCTCAAGTTGCATATGTTGCTGTAATTGGGACTTGTGATTAATATTTTAACGTATTTTGTAGATTGATTTTACTGTACACCACTTAGTTCAGTTTAAAGCAATGTTTCTTTGGTGTTTTTTTCAGTCCTATGCAGCCAAGGGCAAGCTACCTCTGAGCAAAAAATGGGCACAGGAAAAGAAGCTGCTTAAGCCTTTGTCCTCTGATTCCGTTTTCAAGTCATAATTACCTTTCCGAGGAAGCTGCTTTTTACTCTTGGGGGGGGGGGGAGGTAGAATTTATCAGCCTCTACCTATCCACTCTTCTGCTGAGGTGGAAACTGTCCTAGGGTGCTTTGGGAAAGAATGAAAGGAAGGGAGAGGAAGGACTCACTGAAATTTGCTTAGAATATAGTTTAATCCTTAAATAGTACAGTAATTCCTTCTCCCTTGAGAACTGTGATTCTGTGGCAGAAGCTGGGAATCCCTGTCTGAAAAATTATCAATGCCTCACCAAATTTCACTTCCCTGGTTTTGTGTATGAAACAGAGACAATTATAACAGGGTTCATTTTGAATCACTGGATAGCTCAGCTGGTTAGACAATGGTGCAGATAACAACAAGATTGCAGGTTCAATCCCCATATGGGACAGCTGCATATTTCTGCATTGCAGGGGGTTGGACTAGATGATCCTCAGGGTCCCTTCCAACTCTACAATTCAGTGATTCAGTGAGTGGTCAGGTCTAGGTAAAGAAGCTTAGACAAGGAAAGGAAGTAGGTGGTCATGTTAGAACAAGGCCACTTGGTCAAAGTGATGTTGTTCTACTGCTAAGTTAGACAGGTCTGTCTGTGCCTGCCCAGTGACTAGATAAACCACCTGTGAAACGCACTGAAAAATTGTGAGGTATCTGTGCCATTAACCAATTAGTTAATAAGTAGCCAGGAAAAATAAAATCATGTTAAGGAATTGGGATTGGGGGTTGAGGGGGGAAATAAGGCAGATCATGCTATAATGATTGGAGTACTGAATGTAAATAAATTCAGATTCCCTGCTCAGCTGTGAAACAAACTGAGTGTCCTTTGGTAACTCACTATCTCTAAGCTACCTCAAAGGATTGTGTATGGCTAAGGTACTACTAGAAAAGCCTTTGATCTAGTCCAATGGGGCTTGTCTTATGGTGCTAGTAATAATATAGCAAACCAAAATCATCCTTGTGCACAAGAAGTAATATACAGGGTTTTTTAAAAACAAACTACAGAAAATAGTTAGTTTGATAACCTAACAAACTGTGCAGACAGTGACATGGGTCTCTCCCTGACCCTCTGTATATCATCTGTGTTTAGTGTCTTCATTACACAGAGAGATAAATCAAGTGCAAGGAGTAGGTTTTTAATGAATCTTACGGCTGTCATTTGTGAACAGTGAAGCATGTTCTGTTCAAAGTCATTAGGTCTTCCTGCTTTCAGGAGGGTGAAAGGGGTGAGATTTCTTTCTCTTTTTTAATGAAGAAGATATATCCAACAAATATATCCCCCCAAAAAGAGCTCAAGCAGCCAAGAAAGAAAACTTCTGGCCTATCATATCCAATTATCTGTGCTTCTTATTACTAGATGTTAAATGAGGGGCAAGTTCATATTTTACAACAAGCAAATATGGGGGAAGCTATCAAAATAGAAAGTAGTACACTAGTGCATGCAAGTCTTCATGTTCCAGGAAAGTTGGTGGAACGGTAGTCGGTTATTATATATTGCCAAGCATATATAGAATAATAAGTTGAAGCAGAACCAGTATGGCTTCTGCAAGGGTATGCCTTTTTAGAGTTCTCTGAGCTTGCTAACAAACAAACCTCACCAAAGAATCCAGTATAATTTTAGCAATCATAGCATAAGAAGTAGAAAGATTCACTTAGGAATCAGTTAAGGGAAAGGAAGCAAACAGTAGGAATGAATGGAAAATCCTCTCAATAGAGGGCTGTATAAAGTAGAGTCCCCAAATGATTGGCAGTGTAACTTAGTGGACCATAAAGACTGGAGATGTGGTTGGTAGCAAGCAACCAACCAGAGTGTTTAGTTAAACAGAACATCATCACAAGTTCATGTTGGCTTTGGCACTATATAGCATGGTTCAGGATGAGTGTGACAGAAAAGGCCTTAGGTCTCAGAGTAGAATGTAGAATGAGCACAATCTTGGAAGATTTAGTCAGATATGCTATTTATAGTCCACTGGTTATATGATCCTTCTTTCTCCTTTACCTCTTATTCTTGTTCCTTGGGTTGGTGTTTTGTTTTTAAGAAGTTTCAGAGTCTGATGGATTCAAAGAAGTGTGGTCTAAATCACATTCAAAGCATTTGGTGGCCTTTGTAGCCAGAAATGAGCCTTTGGAAGTAGATCCACTACTGAGGTCAAGAGATGTTGGTGGACTGACAGTTTGCCCAAACTAATCGAAAAGTGATTAGACTCAGTGTTATTTTTCTAGGGGAAAAAGAGGTACTGGAACTCACCATGAACACCACCCTTGTTCTCTTATAATGACAATGGTGACACCCCCCCCCCCAAGAGGTGCTAAAACTGAGTTCCGGTGAGTTCCAGCTGAAACAAAGCCCTGATTAAGGCTCTTGAAAAAAATACTGGGGGGAAAATGTTATTGCCTACATTTAAAATACAGAAAAAGATGGGCTTTTGAGACAAGCTGATGAGAAAGAAGGCTTCTAAGCCATTCCTCGGGATACACAAAGGGAAAAGTAAGAGCACGAACTCCCTCACTGAAGTTCTAGAAAATTCCAGAAATCCTTTGTCTATGCAGGAATTGTGGGACTATACAAAGCTCATAAAGAAGAATGTAAACTTTTATAGCTGCAATCCTATAGATATGGTTTTGGGAGTAAGCTTTGTTGAATTCAATGGGGCTTGCTTCTGAGCAGACGTACACAGAATTGTGTTATATCTTATATTAATATTATTTGGCCCAAGTTCAGTTCTTTGGGAACTTAGATTTTGCAAAACTGTAAACTGTGTGGATTTGGTTGCAATAATAAAGGAGAAATGAAATAAAAGAGCAAAGTTGGAGAGAGTAAAAACTGTTGTTCCTAAAGTACAAGAATGCTGATAGTTGTTCTGTGGAGTAGACACCTGCCCCACAGCCTTTAATTTATTTCACAGGGGCTCAGCTTGATTCCAGAACTGTTCCTATTAAAATCAGCAAGAGATTGCTACCAGGTTCAGCGAGGGCAGGGTTAGGACTTTGTGTAATTTGTGTTATCACTTCATTCAAACCCTCATAAACTATGCATGAGGAGCAAGAAACAACGGACAAATTGCATAGGTGTTATTCTTAGCTGCTTTTGAGTAGACTACACTGTTTTTTAAGCTGGTAATTTTTCTTCAAAGCATATGCACCAGCAGAAGATTATTGTTTCATCATAGAAAGCCTTAGACTTGTATTATCAAACAACAGGCTGTTTGGAAGCCATCCCTAATACCACAGCAAAGCCCACTCTTGAGTTATACTGGCTTGGGTTCGGACCATTGAAGAAACAAATGGCAAAAAGCTAATAATGGGACATGCCACAGGGGATGTGGCTTAGATCTTCCCTATCATGTGTAGGGATAGAGGAGAAAGATTCACACTTTCTGAAACAATGTGTACACTGAAACACAGCTGTCCTTAGAAATTTGAACCTATCTGAACTTTGCTATGTAGTTCTCCAACCAACCAAAGTTTACAAAAATGCATATATTAAGAGAAAGTGCATAAAAATGAAAATATTAGTGAAACATACAAAAGGCATTATAATAAGAAAATATTTGATTGCAAAATATGTACATTAGTCAAAATTTCATAAAAAAGGTATGTAACAGGAGAAATTCTTTTTATGAGGGTTTAAAAAATCATAAATTGGTAGAAAATGTAGAGAACTGAATTCAAGATTGGAAAAATGAGAAACAGAGAGAACTGAAATTGACAAATCCTTTCAACCCTAATTGTGCTTAAAAATTGTTTACAGGAAGTTACCTTTTCAAAAATATGCAGAAACAAAATTCTGAAAATACCAATTTTCATAATTTTTGATTATTCAATTTACTCAAGAGTTCAGATGCTTTTGATATGCTGCCATCAATACTCAAATACACAACCCTTTGACCTTAAATATGAAGAAGTCAGCTATCAAATGCCTTCAGATATGAACAGCACAATCCTATGTATCTCTACTTACAAGTAAGTCTCATTATGTTAAATGGAGCTTACTCCCAAGGTTCACAGGATTGCAATCAAAACACCAACCATCAAATACTTCTGTTGTATATTAATTTCTAATACATTCTAAATACTATTTCATGCTATCAAACACACATGGCAGCTTCTGATTAGTAGATGTGAGAGTAAGAAAAATTCTTACAAGCACCTGTTCTTGTTGATTGTGGCTGAGGTGTACAACCCACAGCCTCCAAAAATAATCATTAAATAAAATAATACAACTCTCTTACGCATACACACTGTATCTCCTTTGTCAACTGCTGTATTTAGATAAATTCTTTTATATGGTCCTTTCCCTCCATGCTCATTTACCAATGCCTGAATAAACTTTGTATCAATTCCTCATAACCTTTTTCAGGTCATACATCATTTCATGATATAATGCATAACTGTGGATTCCTATAATTTTTAATAGCAAAAAAGAAAGAAAGAGGAAAGTGTGGTTTTTGTTTATTCTATTTTCTTTTTTAAATCTAAAAAAACATAAAACACATTTAACGTTACATTTCTATAGCTCACAAGACTAGCTGGAACATAAACATAGTAATGAGTTGGTAAGAAGGGCACACTAATGGCTTTTTGCTTAGACGAATATGTTTTCAGCCCTAGGCTTTGCTCCAGGCCAGTGCTATTTCTACTAGGCAAAAATCACCTATGAAACCCCATTAAATAAATTAAATTTAAATGTTTCATTTCCTGGGACCAGTGAATAACATTTTAATACTAACTCAAAATACCTTTCTATGGGTGATAATGAGCCTTAACTGAAAACATAGCAGTCACGAAATTAAAAGACGCCTGCTTCTTGGGAGAAAAGCAATGACAAAACCTAGACAGCATCTTAAAAAGCAGAGACATCACCTTGTCGACAAAGGTCCGTATAGTTAAAGCTATGGTTTTCCCCGTAGTGATGTATGGAAGTGAGAGCTGGACCATAAAAAAGGCTGATCGCTGAAGAATTAATGCTTTTGAATTATGGTGCTGGAGGAGACTCTTGAGAGTCCCATGGACTGCAAGAAGATCAAACTGATCCATTCATAAGGAAATCAGCCCTGAGTGCTCACTGCAAGGATCGTGAAGCTAGGCTCCAATAATTTGGCCACCTCATGAGAAGAGAAGACTCCCTGGAAAAGACCCTGATGTTGGGAAAGATGGAGGGCACAAGGAGAAGGGGACGACAGAGGACGAGATGGCTGGACAGTGTTCTCGAAGCTACGAACATGAGTTTGACCAAACTGCGGCAGGCAGTGGAAGACAAGAGTGCCTGGCGTGCTCTGGTCCATGGGGTCATGAAGAGTCGGACACGACTAAACAACAACAACAACAGCAATTTGAAAAACATTTTTATCACATCCTGTTGTAAATACTTTAGATTTATATCACTGCTACTGTTCTTACTGTTTACAGAAAACAGACCAGGGGTTTCAGTACTGACAACATAATATCTAAGTGGTGCTAGATGTGTGGCATCTTACGACCAAAAACAAGAGCTGTGTGTTAAGAAATTCTGTTTTCTCTGTAATGTCTCATGGACCTTACCCAAATCCTGACATTACAATGTTTGCTTCTCCCCCACTTGCCCTAGCTCCACATCATTGGCAACTGCTGGTAAGGGATGAGGAACAGCTGGGTGTCATCACAAGATACTGTTGCAGACACCACCTGCACTATACATTTAAAGCAGCACTTTAAAGCACTGTGGCCTCTCCCAAAGAATCCTGGGAAGTGTAGTTTGTTAAGGATGCTGAGAGTTGTTTAGGAGACCCCTGTTCCCTCCACAGACCTACAATCCCCAGTCCCCTGGGAAGTGAGATCAATGAAAACATTTATCTTAAGACTGATGCATCTAGTGGAAAGTCTAGCTTGTCTGTGGCCACCCCAAGTGTAGCACACTGCAACTCACAAGCTGGTTTCCTGATCCAGGATCCTGCACACAAAAACAGTTGCCTTTGCAGTCTCCCTCAGCTAATCCATTGAGAAGAATCTCCGTCTACACATGGATTGCTGTAGCTAAGCTGGAAAGGGACAGCAGCCGAGTACAATATTAGCACAAACATTTTAAAACTATTATTATTTAATGTTTTTGCAAATCTAGATATCACTGCACAAGAAGCAGAATACCAGCTGCATTTTACATTTTAGTGCACAAAATCTTTTCTTTGCAGTATTAAGTGGATGGTTTGGCAGCAAGAGGCATACTAGTTAACCTCAGGCAGTTGTCCAAGCACAATGTGAGATTTGGAGGATGTGTAAGGGTTGAAATTCCATTATAGGTGTTTAATAATTAAGCACTACATGTTTGGAATCTCATTCCTTCCTATTACTTTTTAAATAATTAATTTGTATTTACATCTACTGCACTTCATGGAACTAAATACATAAAAGTGAGTAAGGATGATGGTAGGAGATTTTTTTTCATCTTATGGTGACACTAACACATGTTTATTGTCATATACAGTAAAAATAAGAATAATGAACAAAAATGCAATTCAGGCTGTAATCCTGTAAGTCACATTGAACTCAGCATGACTTAATTCTTGAGTAGATATGCATAGGATTTTGCTAAAGGTTACGTGCTCTAGAAAACTGAAATATATGTAAGTGGTTTTCTGTTAAAACAATTCAGTCATTAGCACAAATAATGCTGCATGTCTCCACAGGAAAAAACCCAGCTCTTGAAAGCTCTTAGCAGTATATATTTGAATAAAAATAAGAGCACAGTCAATTATGTTCCCCAGTTTCTTTCCTTTATTCTCAGCAATAATAATTTTATTTCACATGCTGTTTACATTATTTTACATGCTATTCATTTTTATTTACTATTCTGTCCCATCTGGAAGGCTCCCATAAATGTGTAGTAGTACTATAACTATTGTTTAAAACATCTTCTTCTTTCTTTCTTTCTTTCTTTCTTTCTTTCTTTCTTTCTTTCTTTCATAAAATTTATACACCGCTTGATTGTAAAAAAAAAAAGCAAAGCAGTTTACCTGTACTAAAACTGTCAAAAGAAAAACACCTTCCCCTCCAAGAAACAACCCACAATGCCAACAAAGCTTTCCACCTATTTCATTCAGGTTGGGACACCTAGGCTTATCCTCCTGGCTTCTTGCCAAACACAAGAGATCTCCCACTACTGATATCCCAACCATACAAGAGAGACAATGCAGCTACTCTTTTTACACCAGTAATACCAGTAATACTCTTTTTACACCAGTAATACCCAACATTCAATTACATTTTCCTGCTTCCTTTACAGTATCAATACTCTTTCCTTCCCCAGACACAGAGTTGTTGGGAATGTTAATCTCTAGACCAGGCACAGGCAACTTGGCCCTCCAGATGTTTTGGGACTACAACTCCCATCATCCCTAGCTAACAGGACCAGTGTTCAGGGATGATGGGAATTGTAGTCTCAAAACATCTGGAGGGCCAAGTTTGCCTATGCCTGCTCTAGACCTATATCTTTCCCCTTTGTAGAAAATACTGAATTATAACTCCATGCCCAATGGGTGCAAATGCAACCATCAAAACGCAGGGTGAAATTTAACTGTTTCCATCCATCAGTGTAAGGGACACATTGATGGAACAGTTTCCTCCTCCCCCCAGCAATTCTTGTGAACTCCCAAAAACTTTTTTGTATGGTGAATTTGGTGAAGTACAGGAAGCCGCATGGGGAGAAATGGAAGGGGAAGTCCTGTCTCTTCTATTCTTCATGCAGTGTTGAATGCTGCCAGAGAACAGAGGAGTGCATCCTTTCAACAGTTGTCAGCAGTCAACCACTCAGAATGACTTGCTATTTCAAAAGGCAGGAGGGCCAGGCACAATCACATTGCAGGTGGTGGTCAATTGATGGGAGAAAAAGCTAGCAGGAAGTTTATCCAGACTGCCTAGGCAGGGGATGCTCTATGGAGACCCTGCTGATTTCCTCTATGCCTCTATATTTCTGTGCTTATTTTTTTAAAAAAATTAAGCCTGAAAGCCACAATGGACTGATTCAGGGAATGCTCTTCACAAGTTGCTTCCATGAAACACTGTAAGGTTGTAGAGGTATCGCTTTTCTGGAAGCAGAATTGTAAAAGCGGGTTTCGAATAGCACTTAATATAGTGCTGTATAATCTTGCAGCTTTTGCCCCTAAGGTCAAGATGCTTCTATCATGCTTACTCAAAAAAAAAGTCTTGTTCAGCAAAGGACATCTGCAACTTTAATTAGAAGCTTTTCTTTCTGGCAAACTGCCTCTAATTGCTTCCTGTAACATGAATTGGCCCTTAACTGGAGCGTAAAAAGTTGCAAGACCATTGATCCACCTTGGTGACTGTTTATGTTGACTAGCAGTTGTTTCCAGGTTTTCAAGTAAGTGACTTGCCCTGCCCTATCTATTGTTTTTGTTTGCTACAGTGGTATATATTTGTGTGTTTTTATATTGCAAACTGCCCTGTGATCTTTGGGTGAAAGGTAGTCTTGAAATTTAGATGATAATAATAATAATAATAATAATAATAATAATAATAATAATAATAATAATAATATCTGGAGGTGCCTGGAACTGAACCTGGGATATTTTGCATACAAGCATGTGTTCTGCTATTGAGCTGTGATCCTTCCCCTAGATACTGAGTTCTAATTTCCATTGTTAAAAATATTATTCAGATGCGTACTACACCATTAATGAACTCATTTTCTGAGTACTGATCTTTATGTATCCAAAACTGGACGACCTGCAGAAGAGAGAGTTGCCAATCAGGCAAAAGTACTTGAGGTGACCACAGGGCAGGGCCAGGAAAAAAAGGCATTGCACGGGAGAGGTGCTGTGGCTTGAGGGCCGTGCCATGAAAGAGTTCTGATGGCCAGAAAGAAATGCTCAGAATTTGGCTCCTGGAACTGATGTTCCCCAGCCCTGGCATAGCTCTTGCCCCCAAAATTGCGGTGGCCATTTTGGATGCCGTGCTCTTGCCCTGTGCTCTCGCCCTGATGTTGTGGCACATGTCATGTGACTCTCCCGGAAGCGCATCCCAGAAGACGCACGTCCCAGTTATTTATCTGAAAAAGTTGGGCGCTTTGCAGAGACTGTGCCCCAATCCAAAGGAGCATGGGTCTTCTTTTACTGCTGCCTGCGTGTAAAAAGGCTAATTAGACTGGGATCACAGCAAATAAACAAGTCAGAATAGGTGGTTCAGATCATACTGGTGGTTAAAAATAGGAGGTGCAGTGGAATGTTTAGTGTAAGCCAGCAACAGTTAATTAATTTTAAAAAGCGAATATGCTTATACGATATAATTGTGTTATGATTCCACACAAACTGGTTTTTTTCTTTCCTTATGTCAATTCAATGTCAGCTTCCTAACAAGGCTCCAAAATCTATTTTACTATAAAATGTAATTGTTTAGCAATGAAGACTTTAAATGATTGATGCATAACAACGAACGTAAATCATTTTGGCAGGATTCAGTAAAGTTGGTGGTAAAGTCCAATTAATATGTTTTATACCTGTTATTTGGAATATAATATTTAAATCTAGATAAATTGAGTGTGTGGGCACCTACATTTGCAGTATTATTATAATTATGCTACATTAGCACTCTGAAGTATGCATCATAGAAAAGGGAAAGTGGTATTACGACTATTTGACAACAGTAAGAGTCCTAAAGGTCAATATGACTTTTACTCTAATTGACTGTAATTTTCTTTCTTCCTTTCTAGTATGGAATAACAGAGCGTGGGAGGGTAAAATAATGCTTTATCACAGGACCTGCTTTCCCTTTTTAAACAACAAAAATGCAACTATCTTGCACACATTTATGTGCATATAAGCCCCACTGAAATTTCAATGTCTGCATGTATGAAGGAGTACAGCCAGAATAATATACTGCATGTTCTTTGAACTATGTAAGTCAAAGTTCAGTCATGGAATGGTCTGTAGAAAGTATAAAGAAGAAGAAAAAAGTCCACACATTATATCTAAACCAAGGGTGACCACCAACTAAGTTTTATTCAAAAAATACCTATTGAAATTAACAGATCTGAGTCATGTTCATTAATTTAAGTGGACCTACTCTGAGTAGAATTTAGCTGAATACCACCCAAATACAATTTATGTTACTATTTCAAATAGACTTTAATTTTATAATATTTGGGAATTGCAAATATAATCCTGTAAATTGTTTCTGGGGCTAAGAATGAATTTGATGCTGACAGTATTCAGTAGGGCTTATTTCTGAAGTAGGAGCACAAAAGGATTGCAGCCATATAGAGCGAACCTAATTAATAAAAAACATAAGTTCTACAGAGTTCAATGTGACTTACTCCCATGTAACTGCTGAAACCAATTGGACTTCCAAGTAAATACACATACATTTGTGCTGTTAGTAAAACCAACTTTGGAGTAAAAGAAAGAAGGTGAAAGGTATTAGGAGGGAAAACAAATTAGGAAATTTGACAGAGGAACAAGAAGAAGGTGGAATAATATTCTTGCTAAAGTGCTACTTTTACTACACAGATTGAAAAGAAGGTTGAAAAAGTTTCTTGCTACAAGGGTTTATAATCAGCATAGGAGTTTGAAAATGACCGTGTAAAGTTTTGGATATGCAACCCTAATGGGAATGTAATTACTCCTAATAAAACATGTGGAAATTCCGAAATAGCTTCCCCTATTGGGGAAAAACCATCAGAAAACAAGGGGCCAAATGCTGAAAATAATGGACTAAAGCCAGGTGAAGTTCTGCAATAATATCCCTTCATGTAGCTTATAATTTTGAGAACAGCTGTTAACATCTCATGTAACCAGAGCTTTTGTAACAAATTTAATTAATGCAAAGAACCTTCCTGCCACCTCGAGAGAGTCCATAAGATACAAATTGACACATACACACGATATTCACAAGGAACAGTTTTCAAATATGCTTGAAGCAAAGTTTCCAGTATATTGCATAAAAAGGCTCATATTATCTGTGTGCTACTGTTGACCTTTCTGTAAGATGTGTAAAGAATAGACTTGGACAAATTCATCTGTCTTATAAATCTATTTAACTCAATGGAATTTACACCAAGGACTTGTTCCTTTGAGACATTTTTTATGCTTAGCAAAATAGTACAATCAACTAAGAAAACTCGGACAACATGCTATTAAATACAGGGAAGGAAGAGGAGGAGGAGGAGGAGGATAGTTCTCATTCTAAATGTCTTCTGTAATCAGTGGTGAATTTTGGGGTAGGACTCCCTGTCACCAGCCCTGGCCAACATAGCCAGTTGAGGCTTGGCGCCCAGTGTGACCAAACTGGTCATGCTCCCCTAAATCCACCTCTGCTGCAGTGTGTGTGTGTGTGTATTTTAACAGGGTTAAGGAAAATCATATATACCAATAGGAAAATAATTGTCCCACCATGGATTCTTCTGTAGCCAAAATGGCGTCATCCACACACAAGAGGAAGATCCCAACAGGCCTGAGGGAACTCCACGGTTCACAGAAGTACAAAAGTAAAATAAAATTGAACCTCCCCCAAGCGGGGGCGGGGGGGGGAGCTGAATGGGGACAGTGAATACTCAGTGAGAATGGAACCTATTAAATTTATGGCTAAAAATAGCCTACAGCAACCTGTTATGTTACTGAACAACAGTAAACAACATCAAGGTAGGACTAGTGGGAATGTGGGTGGGTTGGGGGAAATATAAATTTACAGGGATCTTGGAGACATGCTGAATAAGCTCTGGATGCCAGGCTTACAGGAACAATATTAAGTTATTTATTTACTAATTACTTGATGTGCAAATCTGTTTTAAGCAGTTTAGAAGTACAAAAATGAATTATGGAAGCATCAAAATATAAAAATCCATAATTAAAACATGCAATAAAGCAATCCCATTAAAACAATATGGTAATTAAAAGAGGAGATTCAGGGGGGAGAGATCAAGGAGATGCCTACACAAACAGGTGTATCTTCAAAAGCTGGCAGAATGCCAATATAGGTGAAACCTCCTGTATTTCAGCAGCAAGTGCATTACTTTACACTGGTGCCATCATTGAAAAAGCCTCCATGTCACACTGGTGAAGAAGTTATCACTACACCAAGATTCTTTGAAACTAATTTGTGTGATCTGTTGGAGTTGTCTAGGGGAAGCGCTCCCAGTCTGTGTGACATTACAGTAAAATAGGTTCCATTGGAAAATCTGGAAAATATTTAACAAGCTACATATAAATAAACCAACTCTCTGACACACTTACCTTTGTAACTATGTTGTATGTTATAAAATACTTAAAAATAATGTTGGAGAAAACAATAGCGAATTAAATGAATGGGCCCAGATAATGATGATATTATTATTCTTTTGGGACCCCATATAACGTAATATTGTTCCTATAAGCCTGGAATCTTGCGGTCAGCCGACTTGTCTGAGATATGTTTCTCTTTGAACGGCTGCTTTAACCTTTATGCCAAGGTAAAGGGCTCATTAGAAGCCATGATGGCAGTGTCTTCTATTCCCACATGCTACTTTTGACTGCATAGTCAGTTGTTGTTTAAAAGGATTAAGCCCCCCTTAAAATTTCTTCTTCGATGTCCTTTCAGACAGCTTTTGTTTGAGTTAACATTTGCTGCAACTAATCCCTTTCATTCGCCAGATGAGCAAGAACATGGCAGTGTTTTCAGTGTACAGAATGATATTCCTACAGTGTCAGAGTAAAGATGTTGCTTTACTCTTGAGCCCCCTTCTCACTTTGTATATATGAAGTCAGCTCCATGTGAAGAAGGGGAAATGGATATGTAATGTGGCTACACCCCCAGCATCTAAATTATCCTTGGTCATGCCCCCAACATCCATGCATTGAACATGAGCATCTAAAGGAAACCTATGTACACAAAGTATACACACTTAGGCTTCCCTTCTTCAGATGTGCACACTCAATGTCTGGACATCATGGGGGCATAATATTGAGGGTGGGGCCAGCACTGTAGCCCCATGTCTCCTTCTGCATATGAGGGAGGCTTTGGTTTCTTTCGCTTTCCTAGAAAGGAGACCCTGCATTTCAGTTACCCAACCTGTGCTGATGACTACTGTGAAAGCCAATAATTCTGGTAGGAGCAAATAATAAAGAAACTGTTCCACCCATTTGTGGGTAATAACATCAGTCACCCACCCATCCAAATAATTTGTTTCTGTCCAACCATGTGCTCAGTGTGCTCATTTCATTTTACCACAACTTTAATCATTTTGGCTTGTTTTTATCTAAGAGAAGTAAATTCTTTAATGTTGTTATTGTATTCAGTGTTACCACTTATGTGTTCAGTTACCTGAACACATAACTGGTGACACTGCATACAATTACCTGAACACATACATACACAACTTTTAGAAGACATCTGAAGGCAGCCCTGTATTGGAATGTTTCTAATGCTTGATGTTTCGTTATGTTTTTAAATATGCTGTAAGCTGCCCAGGGTGGCTGGGAAAACACAGCCAGATGGGCAGGGTATAAGTAATAAAAATATTTTTATCAGTGGCGTAGCGTGTGTTGTCAGCACCCGGGGCAAGGCAAGTAATTTGCGCCCCCTAACCCGTGGATTTGTGCCCCCTAACCCGTGGATTTTAGCCCCCTAACCCTAACCCCCAGATGTTGCGCCCGGTGCGGCCGGCCCCCCCTGCACCCCCCACGCTACGCCACTGATTTTTATTATAAATTACTGAACAAATTACTCAAAACTATTTCCAGAGGTGCAGGTGTTTAATACTACTGTTATCTTTTATTTCTTAAGGGAGAAACCAACATAATTTTTCTGATGTAACAATGCAAGCCTGTCATATTACAGGTGCCTTAAACAAGGAAGGCAATCGAATGTCTGGAATCAAATGCCACTACTGAAGTATAAGGATTGTGATGCGAGCCCATATAGCTTAAGCACAGCAAACAAGGAAACAGGGTTTGCTCATTTCCATTTGCAAAGGTAACACGTTTAAATATGAATAAGTTGCTCGTAGCCAAATTTTAGTGACAGCAGCCCCGTGGCATCTATCAGTGCTTGCAATTTTATGCTTGCTAAATATAGTCTCATTGTCTCTGGGTTGTTTCCCATCCGCATCTGCAAGTAAGGGGATCTACCTTTTCTCCTCCTCTACAGTACACTACATCTAATTACAGTTCCTTCCCATTGCAGAAATTCCTTTCAGGGAAATGGCAGGCACAGAAATACATGCCACAAAGCCATAGAACAGCATCCTTGTCATTCATATATATATATATATATATATATATATATATATATATATATATATACTGTATATATATAATTTCTCAGAAACTTCAAAATGCTGCCAACTATTTTAATAAAGAATATGTCATTGTCTTGTACTGCAGGTCATTTTAGAGTCCCTTAAGGGCATGTGAGCCCCTACCATGTACAACCCTCCAGTTCTTATTCTGGTAACATAAGAAGATTCAAACGATATGGGAAAAGTCCTCTCATTGGCTCCCTGACATGTCACTATTGCTTCACTTTTCAGGAGATGAGTGTCCCCACATGCATGTTTAGGGAAGTTTTTAATGACTGATGTTTTAATGTATTTTAAATCTTTTGTTGGAAGCCGCTCAGAGTTGTTGGGAAAACCCAGCCAGATGGGCAGGGTATAAATAAATGATGATGATGATGATGTCATAAAGATCTTCTAGCTATACCAATGAAACACATGAAGGGCATGTGGTCAAGTGGCTTCATCACTGCTAATGGTAGCATCACAAAGGGCCAGCCCAAGATAATCTTCTGCTTGAGACAAAGGACAAAATGGCCCGTACCACAGAAAGAAATTGGTTGGAATGGTAGATGAATCTCATTTCAACGCTAGTCATGGGGCATAATCTTCCACCACACCTGCAGACAAGCAAACTTAGGGCACAGGGCAGGCTGCATAGTACACACAGCTCCATCCTTCAACACCTCACCACTTTAGCAACTTCTGTCTGAGGCACTATATCTAATGGTAAGGCTGGTCTAGAACTTGGGGACCATTTGAATAACATGCTTTTTTCTGTAAAGTTGTTCATTCAGGGCAGGATCCCCTTTGTGGATGTCAGAATGGCACAAGCAAAGCAATTGATTAGGAACTCTAGCTCCACAGAACTGCTGTTCCTCTATCATCCATGCAATATATTTCCACAGAAAACATCATTGGATGAGAAGACCAACTGAGTAGGTCCTTAATGTATCAAGCCCTCAGAATACAGACTGTGGAGTAATTATCCACAGGTTATCAAAAACCTTGTTAATGCAGTTCATGCAGTACAGTCCTCCATTAAATGAACTTCCATTCATTTCTCACTCCTGCCATTATTCCTTTAGGAGCAGAACGTCACTGTAGGAAAGCAATGCCCATTCTGTTTGCTCCTAAAATGAAAGCACTCCCTTCTATACAACACTGTCTAGTAGTTATACTGCTCTTAAAAGGGCAAATCCCCAAAATTTCATACTGAATGTGGAACTGAGGAGCTGGCTGTCAGGGCATATGATCCTGATTCTAGACCTTGATTTAGTCCAGCCATTTCAGCACTCCCATATCCAATTTGGCTGAAAATAAATAAATAAGTAAATAAGAAATTGAACGCCACCCTCATCCATTGAAGATGCTCAGGAGTGTAGTTGGACATGAATATAATATAAACTTATGGACCAGTAAAGTTTGAGCCAGGAAACAAAAATGGGCCAACACATTTGCAAATACCACATTCTTTTCAGCTTGGTTGCCCTTGCAACACACACACACCACACTAAAAGACAAACTTGTAGTGAAACAAACATCTTTTCTTGAAAATAAAACACAGTTCTTAATCTTAAATGTTGGCAAAGAAGTATGCCGCCTTTGCCATCACGGCTGCAACATGCTAGGCATGAAAATGTGCTTGTACCTGCATTTTATTAACATTCATTCTGGGATTTTCACCACCTGCATTCTAGTCATCGTTCTTGCTTCTGTTCGAAAAGAACAGAAGGCTTTATTGTTCTTCTCACTTGTTTGGAGAATTATGTTTATTCCCCAAAATAAAATGAGAAGTCTTGTACAACACATGGTTTAATGCCCCGCTGGAGATCTGACCATGTGAAGACTTATAACCTTTTGCAGGGTTTTTCACCAGAAATGAACTTCTGAGTGGAAAGAAATATCACACAGCCTCCAGGTTATATACATAGAGTTCAACAAACTGATGTTCAGCAGGGAATTGGCATGGGAAGTGAGGCAGGGGAGGATAACAAGGACACTAGAGTTTTATGCTCACTTCCTATACACTGATATGGCAAGCTAATACTTGTGAAAAGTGTGTTTTTAAGGTATTTAACATAAAGCAGAGGCGGATTTAGGGGAGCACAACTGGTTCAGTCACACTCAACGTGGAGCCTCGGGAACACCATAGGAGACACCGCAACTATGATTTAGAATGGAGTGCAAGAGGTTTGGAGGTGCGCTGATTTTTGATGTCGCACAGGGCATTGCTGAAATTTGAGACCCCAAGATCCACCACTGCTTAAAGATATCTGGGCTACACAAAAAGCAGCACAATTGCCACAGCGATGAGGACAGTCTGCTCTACCAGCTTACTACTGGGTCCAGATTGGGATGCCTGTGTAAAGGGATAAGTTGTGCCCTCATACAATAGCCGGGATCCTTATCCACAACTCTATGGGCTGCTATATAAGCATAACCTTTCAACAGCTTGATATCATCAGCAGATTTTGCAACTACACGGTTCACAAGTTTTCTAGGTTATTAATTTTTTTTTTAAGTCTGAGCATAGATTCTTGAAGTGCTCCACTGTACATCTTCTTCCATTTCAATAATTTACAGTTCATGCCTTCCCACTGCTTCTTAGCTTTTAACCATCTGCTGAGCTGCACAAGTCACTCCTTTTATGCCCTAACTACTTAGCTTTTGTAAAGAGGCAGTTTAAAGGCTTTTTTTCCAAAAGTCCATGTGAGCAGTATCATCCTTTAAATAAAAAAAATGCTGTTGACACCCTCAAATATTGTAATAGACTTTCAGGCATGATTTTCCTATGAAAAATCTATTTCATTTATTTAACAAAATTTATATACAGCTTTATTTTAAGAAAACTTTGATTGCTTCCTGTTGAGATTTAGCACCTTTCCCCCTCCACAGACTTATTAGGAAGGTCCACCCTCAGAGGCTGATGGATCCAGTGGGATTCCAAACGGCTCTGGGGGGGTTCCCAGCTGATACGACTAGCACTCCTGCCAAAGCCCTGGTCGACCTCTGGAACACCCACATGGCTTGGGCTATTGACAAGATAGCCCCTGAGCACCCTCTCACACTTTGTCAAGCCCGTTTGGCGCCCTGGTATACTCTAGGGCTTAGGGCGAGGAAACAAGCTGGGTGATGGCTTTGAATGCAAGTGGAGAAAAGATCTGAATGAATGAAACCGAACACTGGTAAGGGCTCATTAGTGAGCCTACCTAGTAGCTGTTAAGGCAGCAAAGAAGGCATACTTTGCTGCCTCCATTGCATCCACATTATGTCATCTGGCAGAGCTTTTCAGGTTGTTAGGGGCCTTTTACAGGCTAGCCCAAAGGAAGTGGTAGAACCAACAGTAGCTCACTGTGATTTGTTTGCAAAGCATTTGCATCAACTTGCATCCACGAAGACCTTGACTCTGCTGTTATAGCAGATTAATCTCATGGGGTGTCCCGAGCACAGTCTAGTGCTGTTGTGTTGGATGAGTTTCAGTCGGTAAGGCTCAATAATATGGACAAGGTGCTCAAATCGGTCAGGGTGACCACTTGCACTCTAGACCCTTGCTCCTCTTGGTTGATAAAAACCAGCAGGGAGGGAATAGTTGGCTGGGTCAGGGAGGTGATCAGTGCCTCTTTATGAGAGGGGGCAGTCCCTGCCTGTTTGAAGGAGGCAGTGGTAAAACCACTCCTTAAGAAACCTTCCCTGGATTACGAAAACATAACTAACTAACCTAACTAACTACCAGCCAGTTGCTAATCCACCTTTGCTGAGCAAGGTTCTGGAGTGAGTGGTTGCAGACCAGATCCAGATGCTTTTGGAAGAAACTGATTTTCTGGATCCATTCCATCAGGGTTTAGGCCTGGTTTTGGCACAGAAACTGCTTTGTATGATGACCTCTGTCGAGAGAGAGAGACAAAGGGAAATATGTCCCTGTTAATTCTTTTCAACCTCTCAGTGGCTCTCGATACCATTGACCATCGTATCCTTCTAGAGTGACTTTCTGAACTGGGAGTAGGTGGCACCACTTTGCAGTGGTTCCAGTCCTACTTGGATGGTCGTTCACAGAGGGTGTTGCTTGGGAAAAGCTTTTCAGCCTTGTGGAACCTTCAAGGTTCCTCCTATCCCCTATGTTGTTTAACATCTTCGTAAAACCACTGAATGGTGTTATCCAGAGGTTTGGAGTACGTTGTCAGCAGTATGCTGATGACACTCAGCTCTATTTCTCCTTTACATCTGCAGGTGAGGCAGTGGAAGTACTGGACTAGTGTCTTGCCTCGGTAATGGACTGGATGAGAGCCAACAAACTGAAACTCAATCCAGATAAAACTGAGACACTGTTAGTGGGTTGTTCCCTAGACTGGATATGTGGGAGATTGTCTGCTCTCAATGGTGCTACACTGCCTCTGAAGGAGCAGGTTCGTAGCTTGGGGTACTACTTGATCCTTTGCTGTCATTCGAGGCTCAGGTGGCCTTAGTGGCCTGAAGTGCCTTCCATCTGCTTCAGCTGGTGGCCTAGCTACACCCCTATCTGGACAGGGATAGCCTAACTAATGTTGTCTAACCTCAAGGTTAGATTACTGCAATGCATTATACATAGGGCTGCCTCTGAAGATGGGTTCAGAAACTTCAGCTACTGCAGAATTCAGTGACCAGGTTGCTCACTGGAGCTAGACAGTTTAAGCATGCTACACCTATCCTGATCCGACTGTACTAGCTACCAATTAAGTTTCCAGGCCGAATTCAAAGTGCTAGTTTTGACTTATAAAGCCTTAAACGGCTTAGAACCACAATACCTCAAGGACCGCCTCTTTCCATATGAACCCACCCAGACCCTGAGATCATCTTCTGAGGCCCTTCTTCATGTGCCTCCTGCTCGAGAGGTCCAGACGGTGGCAACACAAGAAATGGGCCTTCTCTGCAGTGGCTCCCCATCTGTGGAATGCTCTCCCCAAGGAAGTTAGCTTGGTGCCTTCATTATACACCTTTAGGCGCCAGGCCAAAACGTTCCTTTTTAACCAGGTCTTTGGTTGATCCGATTTACTTCCTATGCCCTTTTAAAATGTGGGGTTTTTTTGGAGGGGGGTTATTGGGTTGTTTTTATTTTTATTATGTGTTTTGTAGTTTTATATTTTGATTTTATTTGATTTTATTCTGTGAACTGCCCTGAGACCTCCGGGTATACAGCAGTATATAAATTCAATAAAACAAACAAACCAACAAACCTCTACACAGTATACAAGAAATACTAGAATTACCAATAAGAAGGTTTAAAACAAATAATTAAAAACTTTAAAGATAATTAAAAACAGCAGTAAACTAAAAAAGAGATTAAATGATGTCAACATCTACATGTCTGGATAGGCTTCAAATGACAACTAGACCTCTAAGGTCTTCACTGGAACTCTGCACTGACTGCAACCCTGTCCGGCCACAGTGAGTTTCAATCCCTTGTGGGATGGGGAACAGAGTAGCAGCTTGATATCAGAGGGTTGTGTTGTGTGAGCAGAATTGAGGCAGTGGTTGAAAATAGCTGGGCCTTCCAATGATCTCTCCCAAGCACAAGGGTGCAGTGTTATTTATTGCCTCCTATACTTTGCTGTTGAGGCCAAGAAGTTGAGAATGTATGTAACCATCTCAGAAATATGACTGCAGCATGGCTTCTTTCCCCCCAAGCAAGGTGCTTCATCTAGTTACATCAGTGTATGATTTATCAGCCTCCACCCGCTTCTGCCACTTTAGCATTCCTCAGGGATCAGGTCAGTAAATCAAAGCCTTTACTTTGGGAGACAACAAGAGGGGTTTGTTTATTTCTGAGGTGCACTCTGATACATCAAAATAACTTTTTAGGGTGGGGTTAGGGGAAAGAGCTTTGAAAATATTGACTTTGGTTGTCTCCTGCAGCCATAAAAATGCCAGCCACACAGGGCAATTTATAGCTTATTATTCCTCTGGATCACCTATATAAAATCCAATAGAACCGATAAGGTGAATTAAGTCTTTACTTGGTTTCATTCATTATGAATTAATAAGAGAGCGCCACTGAACCTATTATTGACTATAAGGAAAGCCTTTGTGTCATTTCGTTCTTTCTAGCATTTTTTTTTAATAATAAAAAGTCGCTTCAACAAAACACAGCTTAGTTGCTATGCAAACACTCAGAGCCATTGTACAGGGATCAGTTCCAGAGTTTGGTTTGATTTGAACCAAGCCAAGCAAATAGTGTCTGGATGCGATTTGACAAGGTTTTCCTACTTGTCTGTTTCTCTCATTTTGGAGACAGAATGAAGAAGAGCCAAAGAAGAAGGAACATGTATGCTCAGTTGAGGCTGCCCTTGGCTCAGACACACATTGCTTACTTTTCAGAAAGGCAGATACAGGTCCATTTAGATCTGGCTCTCTTTTAACATTCAGTACCGAAAGGGCAGATTCATTACATATGATGCCAGAGACCCCTTTCTCCTCTCTCATTAACTGTTACAGGTGATTCAAACTTAATGGTTACTGCTCTCATCTTCATTTAGCAGAGGGAGGAAGAGAGAAATTTGCAGATCTGAGAACAGGTCATTACAGGTGTATTATATTAGTATATTAATGAGCCCCCTGGGACCATCATACTGTGATATCCAATAACTTTCTTAATGTATAATTACACACCACTGAACTATAATTGATTAAATAAAAAGAGAATATAGGCAGATGCTAGGCCAAAGCTTCCACTGTTCATCATGTGTCCTTCCTACTTTTTAATAACTTAAGTGAAGTACTAAAAAGCAATCAAATTAGAACTGATATTCATTAAATTTTTAAGCAATTAGTAGAGCATAAAATGTAAAAGCCTTCCTTCTACACAGAAATACAATAATCCAAAAAGTTGCAGTCTAAATGGGGGGGGGGGAGAGAATCTTATTAATTTATCGCAATCAAATAGACATTTAAGTGCATTTAAAATCCTGTGATTTCAGTGCATGCATAAACATGCATGAGTCTTTGTTAGCCAGTGGCCACAAAATGGATATTATTCCTACAGAAATGGGTTGGCATGTCTTAAGATAACAAATGCCCCAATCCAGTTGTGCAGAATGCAGTGCTCATAACAGTGGAGAGGGATGAGTACTACCACCTGCACTGCAAGATAGATGGGCATGCACATTCTCCTCCAAACATTGTGGGCAGGGATCCCTATTGGATCATGATGTGAACAGTTTCAGGCTGACTTACTTGCTGACCTCTCATTGAAAGAACAGTTAACTACCCTTCACTTTGGCTTCTCTATAACCTTATGTCTTCTTAGTTCTATATCCTAAAAGGAAAGTTCTGCCCCACGAAGCTTATCAACTTCCCCTAAGAGCTTTTCTTTACCTCTACCCTTTCTAAGTCATTATAAAACCTTCTCTTCATAGATACAGCTTACATTTCACCTTTAGGAACATAGGAAGCTGCATTATACCTGAAAGTCATGTGTACATCACTTGCAACATTCACACGTGTCTTTTTTAAATTAAGTTTGTGATTTGTTACAGGGGATAATCTAAACACAACCAATGTTGTAACTTCTAAAGCAGCCCTAATTTTTGTACATTATGTCACCAGATCTATAGACAATGGTGGGTAAAGCATGTCTTCACATTCAAAGTACCACCAAACACCTGGAAAGTGTATGTGTGATTTAAATCTGGGAGGGGAATTCTGAAAGCTTCCTCCGCCCACTGCTTTTAGACCTCAGTCCTCTCCCACTTCCCTCCAGAGAAACTTTGAAACCACGAATGAGCTTGAAAAATTGATAGTGGAGCTACTACAGTGATTAGGCCAGTAAGCAGAGGAAGCATTCAGAAACCCCTGGTATTTCTACAAGGCAAAATTGTTCCCTTTGCATTCTACTTTGCAGGTGCTTCATTGTGAACTACACTTGTATGCAACTTACATGTAATTTTGCCAAAAATGGTGCGCATGCTAGGGGCGTTGCTTGGGAATTATAAGATACCAAAAAAATCAGTGCAGCTTTGAAAGGTTTGATCCACCACCTCTGCATCAGGAATCATATACCCAAATAGGAGGTATATACATGGTTCACATCACTGTGTCACCTTATCTGGCACTGGTGGTTGTATGTGCAATCAGTTGTTAATTACACAGTCAGAGACCCATTAAAAAGTGTGCAGTTACTTCATGTTACTAGATGGAGACTGTAATTCCACTGCAGAAAATAAAATTGGTGCTGTTATGTTAACTGTGGTGATCATGGCACAGGAAAATAGATGAGGATGAGGATCAGAATAGACTTAAGGACTTTTTGAAGCCTTTATCAGCACACATACATACACAGAGAGAGAGAAAGAGAGAGAGAGAGAGAGAGAGAGAGAGAGAGAGAGAGAGAGAGAGAGAGAGAGAGAGAGAGACTTGTACCCCTCATGGGCAGCCTTGTCCCCAAACTATGCTGCCAGTATTATAACACTTCTGCACACATTTTAGGGCTTCTAGTATGTAAGCCTGTTCATTACATGTAAAGAATTGGGTCTTCTTTTCCTTTTTCTATTTTCATAACATAACTCATTCTCCCTGAAGCTTCTTCATGGTGGTGAGGGAGAAAATGGGTTTGTATATTTTTCCCATACTGCAGAACTAATAAGCAGCTTTGAGAAAGTGATATGAGTTGGGAAACGTTGGGAGAAAAAGACTTGAAACCTCTTCCCTTTGCATTGATGCTCCAATTTAGTGCATAGCATCTCTCTCCCACACACCCACTCTTCTTAAAAAGCAAAACCAAGAAATTGAATGAAGGATCAGACACATGATGTATAATTTTCCCCATAGGAAATTCACTGAAAATAACCAAATCTTTAGTGAGCGCCAACGTGTGCAAATGTATATATAGATATTCTCACATGTAGAAATTATGGTGCTGAGACAGGTAGGTGAAGGAAGCCTGAGAATATGAGAAATAATGACTAACACGGGGATATCAGGGGAGGGAGACGCAGTAGAACAGGTGAAGATTATATTTATTGGTAAGTTTTATAAAAAGAGAAGGGTGTCAAGAGACAGCAATGAAATGTAGCTACTGGCATCAAGCAATGATGTGCTCAGCTATTACAACCACATTTTAACCAATGCCCTTTGCCATTTCTTGTCATGGATCCTTGCAACTTTCATATCATTCCATTTGATAAATGACAAAAATGATGAATGACCTGCATGACATTAGCAAACCTATTTTGCCAGGGTGTCATGCAAAATAACTCCCAGCCTTGATGCTCTGAGAACTTTTAACCAGAGACTGAACCTGAACCCTCATATTTACAGGCCAAGTTCTATATCAGGGTGTGTATGCACACACACACACACAATGGGTAGAATCCGGTTTAGCACTAAGGCAATCATTCTGTCAGTGCAAGGATTTCTGTTTGCACAATGTAATGCTCTTTTCCCTTTTCTCCCACCACGAGCCATCTAAATCTGTTCTAGGTGTTCCCGTAACCCTTTGGAGAATATTGGGGTGCATGTGAAATTGCTGCACAAGCAGAAACCCTTGCACTGATTGAATATGTTAGTGGAATATCACCCATAAATTCCTCTCCTCCTTCCTCATAAACCTTCTTTAAAAGGTATAATATTAAAAAATAAAGCATCTTCTGCTGTTACCTAGGTAATTATGTAGTAGCTTGATCTGTATGCAATGCTTGTTTTATCTCTATGAACAAATGAATTGAAAGAAAAACCAAGAATTTCACATCTGCTATTTTACTAGCTCAAACAGCAGCAGGCGGAACCCAGATGCTCTATTTAATATTCTGGGTAGCAATTCTAAGCAAGATAGACCTTTCCTTTGTAAATTCATAGCAGGGTATCCCAACAGAAGCTCTGATTTAACACAAGCTGGAGAGGTTGCAATTTCTCAGGCAATGGCTCAGGAATCTGGGCTTCTCAGAGCAGGAATTGTAGCCTTTTCACTAATCTTTTCATTATGTCCACCCTTTTTCTTACAGTGTTTAATCCTCTCTGTTTCCTGACAACCAACAGTGGCATCACTGTTCCATAGTATTAGTGTGCCATTATCAGCTTCCAAAGGACTATGCTTTCTTTACCTGAAAACAAAGAGCAAATTATCTATATCTCATGAAAATTCTAAAGTTCTAGATAGATACATAAATAGAAAGAGATACAAACAAAACTAAATTCTCAATGCTATCGAAGCAACTAAATTGGCCTGCTTTTTGCTATAAAATATTTGTATTCTGTACTAGTTTCCTATTTTTATTATACTAATCTTCAGGAAACCTAATTTTACAAATGGCTGAATTCACTGGTTATACACAAGGAAAATTCCGCATCCTCACTAATTCAAGCATCTTAACCACCAAGTTTAGTATCTGGTTTCCTATGCTCTCTATTAAATGTTATAGCACATTTTGGATTTATAGTGGGAAATCAATACTTTAAAGTAGGCTCATAACTGCATAGTGGAATTTCTTTGTGGATGTTTTCACCAGCCAAAACTGTAATTGTCACGGTTTTCCTAATGAATAGACCTGCCATATGCATGGAGGGAATTTGTTCAACAGCAGCTTATTCTTTCCCCCAATTCGTCAGCTATTTGTTTTTCTTTTGAAAGTTGTGAAGTTCTGGCTAACATACCAAATATATATTCTGCTCAGAGATACAAGCATTGAGGAGAAGCACATGGTTCATAACAGAGTAAGGTTATTTGGCTTAGAAATCTACCCAAGCACTTAGGAGTTAAGGCTTTTCAATGCATGTCTGTGACCCAGGATATTAACATTCTAACAATGTACTCTGGTTCTTCTGGGAGTTTGCTAGCAAACAACTTCCATCAGTGCTTCATCCCCTCAATCCATCCTGGCAGCACCCTCAGAGCAGAAGCATTTCCCAAACTAAAGAGACTGCACTGGCTGCAGCAATCCATACTGGAAAATGGCATCTGAACCCTAAAGCTAAGAAAGCACTTTTGAGCCTAAGCTTCCCATTTCCTCTGACAGACTATTATAAAACTGACTCTGCATTGTACTAAAAGAACCCCAAGGATTTCCCAAGTCTCATAAGAATAAACAAGTTTCAATTTATCCTTCATTTAAAGCCTCACACTTTTTTGCTGCTTTGTAAAAGAATCACCATCTGTCTCCCACCATTAATGGCTGGCTAAGCTTTTCCTCGGGGACACAGTCATTCCTGCTCCCTCCCTCCCCCCTTTACTTTTAAACTACTTGTCCAAAAAAACCAAAAATAGGGGGAAGAAGGAGAGAATACAAGATACAAAACTACAGAAAGCAGTTAGGAGACTGATTTTCCCCTATCAACTCTATCTTTGTGCTAACTAAATCTAACTTATGAGCAGCCAAACTGTAAACGGGTACAGAAATGTCTGCAATATAAGTAAAATACCGTTTTTCTATAATAAATAACAGCAACTGCTCTAATCAAGCTCTGAAAACCAACATGCATCTCACTTGCTGGAACAGGAACCACAGGTATCAAGTCAATGCGCTGCCAAATAAATGTACATTAGCATCCACCTCGGTGTATGGATACCATTCACTTTCACTGCACTGAATTCAATGTGATGTGCATTCAAATGTACATTCCAATTCAGGCTTCCTCAACCTCGGCCCTCCAGATGTTTTTGAGACTACAGTTCCCATCATCCCTGACCACTGGTCCTGCTAGCTATGGATCATGGGAATTGTAGGCCAAAAGCATCTGGAGGGCCGAGGTTGAGGAAGCCTGTTCCAATTCATATTTGGTGCAAGCAGTCATGCAGGAATACCTTTTCAATGCATAACTAGAGCTGGATCATAGCACCAGCATTCCAATATCACCAAAGGCTAATTGAAGGAGCAATGGTGAAAAATTCCCCCCCCACACACACATTAACTACAAGTGAACACCTTCCAGAACTTTTAAAATATCTCTAGAAAGGAAAAAATGAAAATGAAAAACAGCTTTTAATAATTACTTATTCAGATGAACTGATTCTGCTGTTCTTTATAATAATGTTTAACCCTGGTGACATTTGACTCATTGGTTTCACTCACATAACACTATGGGCCTATCCATAATAATAATAATAATAATAATAATAATAATAATAATAATAATAATTTTATACCCCGCCCAGCTGGCTGGATTTCCCCAGCCGCTCTGGGCGGCTCCCAAAAGAATATTAAAAACACGATAAAACATCAAAGAAAAACTTTCCTAAACACTTCTTGTTCCAATGCTTTCCAGACAGGGAAAACTGTTCTTTAGGACTCAGTCTGAGTAAATGGCAATCTGGGTTTTCTCCAAATTGACATTTGCTCCAATTTAGCACTAAGGAGTGGATCTTCCCTGGGAAAGGAGTGGGGCAAGCAAAAAACCACCTAGACCAGTGCCTTCTAGGCATGGGACAAGTGCACAAGCCCTAACATATTTTAACGCTATGCAGATGAGCCCAAATGAACCCAAGTGATGTGTCAGGCTAGTACACCCCCCCCCCATCCTTCTCTGCCTCTCACATGTCTTGGGGGAGGACTTCAGCAGGACTTAATTTCACTTTTACCACTTTGCATTCATACAAGCAATTATTTATGAAAATGAATCCTGGTAAGTTTTATAACAAGCAATCTTCAGACAATGAATTATGAAGTTGGCTTGTTAAACCAGCATCCTTGCATCAAACATGCTACTAAGCCAGAAACTAAACTTTGCAGAAAGACTTTTCCTGGCCAAGTGGGAGAAGGGGGGGGGGAGCACACAAGCTGAACACTTAACTCAGGCTCATTCAAGCTCATCACTGTATCACTAAACCATGGTATAGAACTATGTGCAAACCAGGTCATCAGCGTATTGTATTTTAAGACTCAGGTACATCAACTGACTTAAGCATTTGTTTAATATGCTTGTCTGTTGGGTCCAGTTCTGCATTTCTTTGTATATGTGGTCCTTCATAGCGTATGCTCTGTTGACTTCAGAGACAGTATGGGCTATATTAGGGTTTTGGGCTCAGACACTGCTGATGTAACTTTAAACTGACATGAAAGGAAAATAATTTTGTAATCTGTTTGAAGATGCCTTGGCTCACACTGAAATCAACACAAGCCTTCCACTGATTTAAATGGGAATAGATCCAGAGACCCAAATACATCCTTTATAAATATTTAAACTTCAGCGAAGCTATACAAAATAATAATCTGATTTAAGTAGAATGGCAAAGAGGCAACTAGGAAACATGAACCAATTACCCAGAAATAGAAATAATCTGACAACAGCATAAAGTTACTTCTGACATTACACCTGTATTCATGGCCTGATGCTTAAAACAATTCCCTTGATGATATAAAAGCATTTCACTGGCATGAGTCATTCATAAAATTTGATCATAGAGAATTCTGTGAAGGTTTACTCCACACATTTGCGGTTACTACTCAATGACTACAACACCCAGTGATTAACTGTATGTGTAAAACAAACCCTAAGACAAAGTTTTAATGTTATGTGACACTATGGCAGATTCAATATGTTTTAATGGAGGCAACTCACATTCTCAGCTACAAGCAATTACATTTGAATTATGTGTGAATGAACTAAGACTAGATTCCTAAACAGCTGTTATCCATGAAATTGCCTGTCAGCAAGCTACACTGACAGTTGATTTTAATGAAACAATTTCAAACATATACCGTACACCCTTGGAACATTCCAGGAGCAACACTATGGATATGGGACTACTAATCTGAGCTGGCTTACAAAGACTCAGACATAGCACATGAAGGCTGGTGATGTGAGCTGTATGTCTCTGAAATACGACTAATCTGTGTTTCTGGGACACCTCTTGTAGCTTTTGTGACACGAGAAGCCCCGTATTGTCTAACTGACCAATTAGGGGAACACAAAGTAATAATAGGAAGAACAGTGCAATCTTATGCATGTTTGTTCACAAGTATATCCCACTGCAACCAGAAGTTCATAGGCTCCAGTCCTATAGCCACTCCCCTGGAAATAAGCCCCACTGAACTCAATAGGACTTAGTTCTGAGTAGACATGTATAGGATAGCACTGCTAGTTCCCTACTAAGTGTGTTAGATTGCAGCTGACCGAGATGTCCACGGTGTAAAACTCAGCTATGAGCTCACTGGATGGATCTAGACAAGCCATCATTTCTCAGCCTTAGTCAATTCCCTATAACATGGGGATAATAAAACTGTCCTGCCTTACAAGGTTGTTATGAGGATTACTGAGAATAATGTATGTCAAGTGGTTTGAGCACATAGGAAAAGAATTATATAAATACTATATATATTATTATTATTATTATTATTATTATTATTATTATTATTATTACTTTGTTTCTTGCTCTATCTGCTCAGTCTCAGCACAGCATCTAACCCTAAATTTTTAAACAATTAAGATGACCACAAAATCTCACGGGGAAATTTTGGATTCCTTATAGAATTTCATCTAAAAGTCTCAGTGAAATGCCATCTTTCCTGATGCTCCATTTTCTTTACTTACTGTAAAATAAAACAATGTCCCTTTTAAAATATAGCTATAGACTTAATTTGTTTGGACATTGCACACACACAAATGAAAATATTTCCTATTTTACTTAAATACAATGGAGAAGAAACAAAAACAAAAGGGAAGTAGCAGCCATATACTCATCAGGATTTTAAACCTCCCTGAATTACATTTTCTATTTGCTTTAGTAAACAGAAGAGGAAATTCTTAGTGCTTGAATTGCTCATTTTACTTTCAAATCAAAACTATTAGGATCTTTACTGAACAGAAATATAATGGCCATTCCTATTTGCTGTTAATTTTGCCTAGCTACAATTGCTAAAATGAGCAGCAAATTAACCCTGCCTTGGAACAGATATCTGTTCACAGCTGATATAATCTCTTCTATGTCTTGTAAACATTCCAGACTCCTTGTCAGTGCTTTGCTGGATTTCACTCATTCCTCGCCAAAGAGAACAAGAGAAAGTGTCTCACTGTATTTTTCAATAAATAGTTGAATTCTAAAGGGAGTACTGCATGTCAGTGCTGCTGTGGTGTTTAGTTTTTAATGTTGTCTGAAAACAATGAAACCGCTAAAATGTAAAAAAGGAGAGTTGGGAAGGGGAAGTGATTTTCTCATATAAGTTTCATATCTCTCTCTCTCTCTTTCTCTCTCTCTCTCGCTCTCTCTCTCCTTCCCTCCCTCCCTCCCTCCCTCTTTTTTCTAACATGTGCTTTACTTGTGATTCCTCAAATGACTTCCAATGGGATACTTTGTATGACTGTGTTTGCAAATTTGTAAGCACTTTTGCTGGGGAGTAAGCTCCATTGAACTCAGTGGGATTTACTTCTGTGTAAGCATGCTTAAGATTCCACTAACTTCCTATTACAAGGCCATTCAGATTATATAATAAATTATAAAAGATTTGCAAGCAAGTTGAGAGCTCAGAATTGTTCAATTATATCAGAGTTAGCATTTGCAATTGGTACAGGTTATTTTTTTATTTAAAAAAAAACTGTAATACTTCATTATGTTATGTAATCATGAACAAAAGCTTTTCAAAAACTGTTTTCACTGTGCTAAAGTAACAATCTAGACTTGTTGTAAGTATGTTATTCTTACAAGTAGTTCGCAGTTATTCTTGAAGGCAAGTCTTGGAGTTTCCTTAGCATAGTGCTGCTGGGGGAAATTTTCACCATGTCCATCTTCATCTCTAGCCTGAAGGGAAATATAATGGCCTATTTAGGGACTTACAAATAATGGAAGAAAAAAAATAAGCTAAATGCATAACAGCTCAGATCATTAAAACAAGCGGGAATTCCAAAATACAACAATATTAAGAAGTTTGCAATACACCGGTTAGATATTAGAACTTGGAGTGCTCTTTTCACCATTTCTTTTTTTAAAAAAAGACATGCAAATAGATTTTGGTGTAAGAGTTAAAATCAACAAAGAGACAAGCCCCAAAATGAAGTCTTTCAGCTGGCTGTTTTGAGTTTTTAAATGCTGCAATCCTATGCACACTTACCTGGGAGTAAGCACCATTAAACTCAATGGAACTTACTTCTGAGCAGACATGTATAGGATTGCTCTGTTAGGGTTTCAGTTTACTTTGTTCCTTTTTAAGGATTATATATTTAAATTACACATATGCTATAAGCTTTTTTTTATCCTTTAAAAATATTCAACCAGTAATATGCTTCCATTTCCATTTTTTTTTAAAGTAACAAGGTCATTCCCTTCAAAAATGGTTTTCAAATTCATGATTTACACATTAATGCTATTAAATTGATTTCCCCCGATTCTTTAAGTAAAGTTCTGAATTGAGTAGCCATTATGTGAGGGCAATGAAATATGTTTAAAATATTTAATTTAAGAAGATGCATTAAAAGTTATGGGTTGTGTTGATCTACACTGCTAATTAAGGAAGCTTAAGTTTAAATGGAGACATTAATGCAATCCATTAGCAACTATACTACTTGCATGCAGCATTTTACTTCTGATCTACAACATATTCTGGTTTAGAGTTAAAGCAAAGGGAGAAGTAGGTGAAAGGAGGAGTGTCGGCAGCATGCTCATTACACCGTTCATTTGGATGACACTTGCACTCTGTTCCACTCTCATCTCATCTAATCCCTGACTGTTCGCTCTCCCTCTCTCTTGGCCTCCTGAAATTCACAGCTGAGCTGTCTCCCTCACATATGGCTTGCATATAATTATGCATATTCCATTTTACACTGCATTAGAATGATGAGCTTCTGGCTTTAGGCCAGCTAATTTAAATAAGACCCAGTGAACTTGGAAGGGAAGGGGGGGGGAGAGGCTGACAGGAAAGCCATACAGCAAGCAGCAGGTAGTTCTGTCTTCTGTTATAAGATTAAATCTGTGTCTGTTGTTTAATAATAATAATACAGTAAAGGAGAATTACCTGGTGTGATATATAGATCAAGAGTGTGTGAGAGGCAAAAATCTAACACGTATCTATGACAGCACTTAGACATTCCTCCTCCTTAATGTAGTGTGAACTGTCTGTTTTCATGTGTCATTTCAGAGCTTTTAATTTTTGTTAGTGTTGTCATTTGTAAGAGATATTTGCACCTTATGCATTTTGTGTCTTGTTTCTTGCCTTCAGAAAAGCTGTCTCTCCCTATTTGTAGACCCGAAAGAGACTACTTCAGGCTGCAGAAGGTCACAGTAATGTCTAGGGTATGAAAGCCTGGCAAATTTCACAATTTGCCAGTTTGTGAGCCACCAAGTTTAACACAGCTCACCAGGCATATCTTCAGTCTGCCAGGTGCTTAGATAGTCCCTTGCTTTTGCTGTCCCTGGTTAGCAGCAAAAACTGGAGGATTACTGTGCCCAATGTAAAGGTTGGGAAGGTAAATGGAGATAATTGCACCAGTACTAACTAAACTTCTACTCAGCTCCTTAACTATTAATATTCATTTAAAATAAACGCATCACTTCAAATATAAACTTGTGTCTTATAAATCTGGCTGACTTCTAAGATTATAGCACTAAACACTGAACATTACTTGCCAAACAAGATTTAGGAAAGTGAAACTGTAAACTCAAGAGAGTCCTATGGTACCTTAAAGGCTAACACATTTATTGTGGCATATGATCCTATGGCCTACAGTGGTACAACAGGACTCTGTTGTTTTTGATACAACAAACACAGATATCTGGAACTTGTCAAGATTTTTATAATTTCTGTCTCTGACACATTTACACGCAACAAACACACACACTGTTCCCTTGGTATAATCTCTTAGGGCCAAATTAAGCGTGGTAGCCATGATAGTTACTCTAATATACATTTTAAAAAACAAAAACAAAATGCACACCCAGCAGACTAAACTTGGCAGTAGAGAACCAGGGGGGAGAGTTAGAATCTACAGTGAGAGTTTGGTCTAATTCAGTTGACAGGATACCAAGAGGCACAGAGCAAAGTCAGTCATCCCAATAAGCAGGGAACATCTACTTCAGAAAGCAAGTATCAATCAAGAGATAACACCCACAGCACCAAGGACAGCTCCCCAGTAGCAGGCAGCTTGTTTCAACAATTTCCAGAGCCAAACTAACATCTCTTATCAACCCTCCTGCTCACCCCAGGCTCTTTCCCCTTTCTGAAATATGTGTTTGAAATAACTGAACTGCATTTCCTACAAGCACCTTCTCACTGTGTTTTCTGTCTAAACTATGGAGACTACAGATACTTCATTATAGCAAGGTATCTTGTACCTTTGCCCCAATTTCTGAAACAGATGCAGATTATGCATCAGGCTGTTAGCCTAAGCATATTTATTTGAAAATAATTGTCATTAAACCTAGCCTAACTGATAGAGGTGTGACTTCAAAATTCTCATATAATGTATTCTGTTGGAGTTTCTGTCACAGATACAAGGCCTGTTTGACTAACCAACCTAAAGGACCTCAGTTTAAAAGAACTCCAGAGATGAACCCTCAGAGTAGCAGGCCATTTCACTGGAGGGATGAGCTTCAGTATTAGTGTAAAAGAAAAGAGAGTTTAACCTCAGTTTTCCCCTTCTTTCTGGCTTGCTGTTTTTACATTTGAAAATCAGATAAATTTACATGAAAGCTAGAGTTCAAGAGGACTCCTGTCCTTTCAATATTAGAATAAAAGGGAGAATCCTAGTGTGGACTCCTATGTAAAAGTGGGATGGGAAATGCATGGTTCCATTCTGGAAGTATGTCCACAGTTGCTTTTATAGTCCAGTCTTGTCTTAGAAGAATCATAGAGTTGTAGATTTGGAAGGGACCTTGAGGATTATCTAGTCCAACCCTCTGCAATGCAGGAATATGCAGCTGTCCCATACGGGGATTGAACCTGCAACCTTGGCTTTATCAGCACCATACTCTAACCAAGAGCTAACCAGGCTGATCACCTACTTTTGGTCCTGCTGGGCTAGATCTTATCAGGCTTAGAACTAAAAAGGAGACACATTGAGGCCCTGTTCAGTCTCTGTGCAGGCTGTCCTTTTACTTTCTGTGCTGGCTTCAGTTATCCGTACATATATGGCTTATCATCTTCCTGAGACCTCTTGCATTCCCCATCATCTCTTTTCACTTATCTTAATTTTTTTCTATACATGCAGTTGATCTCATTGGTTCCCTCCTTCTATTACACTGAGGGATAAGCCAGATGTGTAGCTAAATGTGACACTGCATTTGATTGCAGATTTTTAAAGAAGCAATCTGCATCAGCTGGGGGGGGGGCGCTGACAATGAATGGGATCAGAGCAGAGATGGAGGGGGAAATCCCTGCTGGAATTCTGCAGAAAATATCTCCTCTGAAGCTATCATTTTAATTAGGAGGGAATCCCCCATTGGTGGTTGATTTGCACACACACACTGGCATTTATTTGCCTAAGTAAACTATACATGGCATTTGTTATTTGGTTTTCCCTTGCATGGCTGATATTTTTCCTTAACAAGTAGCCATGGCAGGGGTCCTGAGCTTTCCCCACACCAAGGTCCAATTTTGTTTTGGGTCCCCCCAGCTGTTTGTTAAAGAAAAATCAGCCATGCGAGGGAAAACCAAATAACAAATGTCATGTCTAGTTTGGCCCTGACTCTGTCAACTCTAACTAAAGGGAATGAGAATGATAGCATAAAGAAAAGTGAATGGAGTTCTCAGGTGTAACATACGGCCTCTGCTATATGGAGTTGAATCATTGCAGCTAAATAAAACCTTCCAGAGAGAAACGCTTCTATGAGCAGCTAATGCATAGGTGGGTTGGATGCTTCAAACAACAGGCAGGGAGTGCTGTTGCCCTCGGGTCCTGCTTGTGGGCTTCTCACAGGCATCTGGTTCACCACTGTGAGAACAAGATGATGAACCAGGTGGGTCACTGGCCCAATCGTACAGGGCTCTTATTATGCTCTTCGTTGATCCATTTTGGATTTGATGCAGTGACTGATCCTCTCCTTGCTCCATCTTCCTTAGATCACTTGGGAAGTGTTCTACACTGTTATAATTTAATGATGTTTCCCTTTGTGTAGTTGATAGCAGCTATCAAGAGATAGCCTATTGACTTTATTTTCTAATACCAACGTTGGATTAGAAATACCTTCAGGCAGAACCTGTAACTGGATCATTTTGGCTTCAGGGATGGAGACAGAATAGATGACGTTCAGTGTTTCCTAATTCTGTCACCTTTACCTAGAAAAACCCAATTAATGTCTTGTATTCCATAGTTGGACAAAATAGCCTTGTTTGCATGTAAACACATTAAACCATGGTTTGTTTGATCATCTGAGCCCTGCCCAGCAAGTAAATATGGCTTGTTAATTTCCAGCAAACCACAATATAAAGCCACAGTTTGCTGTTGACTTATGAACCTGAGTTTGTTTTAATTACGGCTTGGTGTTGCATATGAACCTTGAATCATGGTTACTTCAGCTACCCTGCCCAATTTATTCAACAATCTACAGAGCTGTGAAGCGAGAGCAGCTGGATAATGAAGCTGCTTCAGAAGATAGGCTGCTCTCACTGGTGCTTTTCCCAAAGAAGACATTGCTCCTAACTCTGCCTGGCAACAACAAGCCCTCTGTCACAAGGCGGTCAGCTTCGTTTCACAGCTGCTGCACTGCAAGGTGAGGAAAATGTAATGGGACCACTCTCCTTTATGCCTAGCTAACATCTATAATGGGATGAACAGGAAAGCAGCAATGTACAATAGAAAAGTGTACAGTGATAACCAAATATGCTTTAATCACAATTGCCTACACCACTTAGGGACAGGAGTAATGCAATGGGGGCGCAGAGTAAAATGTTTCTAGAGGCTTATACATAGCCCCAAAATGCCCATATAATATCCTCACGTAATGCAAGAACTACGAATCATGAATCTGGAAAATATAGGGAGAACAGTAAATACGCCTTGCCCATTTATTTATTTTATGGAATGGAGGATACTTTTACTCACACTGTTTTGAATGGGTGTGTGAAGTGGGCTTGAATGAAAGCTACCATATCTGTTCCCAAAATAACTCTATCTACTATTCATCTTATAATTCCCCCACCACTCTTCATTTCCCCTACCTTAATACACCTACTCTATTCCGTCTTTATTGTGTGTGCACCTTTAACAAATCTGAGAAGGTGCTCGTTTCGTATAATTCAAAGGATTAGCACAGAACCTCCATCTAGATGAGAATATGGTTACTTTGCTAAAGTGGGTGAATATCCTGGAGCAGAAGCTGATGGGGAGCATTGAGCCATATGCAGTGATAATGCAGGTTATTGTTCAAGAGAAGGACGATTTGCTGGGAGAGAGTGATGTTAGTGATTACGTTCAAGGATAGCATGAAAATGTAGATAAGAAGAATTCTGCAGCAAAATTACACCATAAAGAAATATGCAGTCCATGCCCCAGCATGATGCTAGTTGATCCCCTTGCAATAATTGCACAATATGCCTCTACTAATGTACTCACAGTGCCTAAGACAGTGCAACAAAAACTGACGTAAAAATGTGTAATCAGCTACATAAAGAGCTTTCTTCTGTGCCATTTGCACCTATGTAGCCTTGCCCATAAGGAAAACATAGGTATTCCTCACAACAAACTGCTAGCTGCCAAGCAATGTATACTCATGCAGGTGTATAAAAAGGTACAATGCTATCTTTAAGTATGTGGGCGAGAGTAACCCATCCCTAACCCACCCCATCACATTACCCAAAGTCCCACCCTCATCTCATGGCCACTGGTAAAATTGTCTTTACAGCTATTCTTGATATGATAATTTCAACAGTCAATGGAATTGAAGAAAAGACTGGGTAGTAAATGTAGCCCAGATTTGATGCAGTGTGCTTCATGGAGGATGCAACTATTTCAGACCCACAAACTCCTTCCTCTTCTTGGAAAGGGAGTTCCTTGCCACACATAACTTTATACAGGCATCCAGTTGATGACCTGCCTTGGTAGCTGGACCATTGCTACAGTCACTGTTGCACTGATAGGTGACCAGCATAGCTGTCAACTTTTCCCTTTTCTTGCGAGGAATCCTATTCGGAATAAGGGAATTACCCTTAAAAAAAGGGAAAAGTTGACAGCTATGGTGACCAGCTGAATAAAAAACTGGGTGGTGGGACCCAGAAGCAACCTGGCTCTTCATGTTAGTCTCAAGGAGAGTGAGATGATACTCATTCTGCTTAATTTTATGGATATCTAGGATAACGTTTGACCAACTGGCCAAAGATATCATGCCAATATTGCTGGTGTAGGATACTGTGATGTGCAGAATGGTGTCTATGAACTGAGTGCAGGTGGTGCTTATTATTTAGTAATTTCCTTGATAGGGTGGGTGTATCTGCATTGCAAAAGTGCAGGGATGTGTTCCACTACAACCTGATCTTAGGATATGAATTGTGAGCACCATTTCTCACATGGCAGAACTATGCTGCTTCTTGATATGGGGTGGGTGAAGAGCTTTAATTTAAGACATTTATATGACACTTAACTTTTCACATTTCTATGTAGCATTTCGCTTTCAATGTCAGTACATATTGGGTGCATAATCGCGCACTGTCAAACTATGCTCCTATTCTTTCCCTTTTGCTATGCAGCCATACATTTGGCCAGCAGTTTGCTTTACTCCCAAAAAAGTGCTACATGGACATGATTTTAGGTGTCTTGATCAGCTCTGCATTTTCTGTGTGTGTGCCTGTGTGCATTTTTTTAAATAATAAAACCAATTTAGAAACTCAATATAATGATGCACCTAATTATCTACCAATAATCCTTCTGTCTCATAAAGTTATTGCATTTCCTGGCAAACCTCCAGGGAAGAGGTGGTCCTTAGCCTGGTTTTGAGGATTAACCTTCAGGTCTCATTGTAAGAATGGGCTATAAGAATTAATGTGATTCAAAACTAATAAATCAGGTTCCTGTCTTTCACTGCATCAGGAATGCTTTGAAACTCTGAAATGATGACAATGAACAAGAGAAAGCATTTTCTGAATTACTGTTTTTCAGGATTTTTACCCTTCATATATTAGATAGGTGAGAATTTATATTGAACCGGTTCTCCTTTTATACATAGTCAGAATATATTTTATGTTATTTAATTTAACAGAGGGAAAACCCTGACTTGAACATGTTTACACACTGTTTCAACCATAATTTACTGTGTTGAAAGAGAAATTGAAATCAACAAAGCCAAGAACTGATAGCAGCTCAATGCCTGTACCACAAGTGTTACTGAGCTGTGAACTGAATCAATGTCTTTGAGATTGACTCAAGCTTATTAGGCCACAATTCTTGTTACTGTAATTTGATAACTACTGTCAAAATGAAAACTGCAGAACCTGAAGTACTAAGACCCCTCTCAAGAGCATTCAATGGCAGCCATGGATTCCGAAACTCCTGGATTTGGGTGAGTTCTCACCTTAATTTTAAAACTTCTGCCTCTCTTTAGATGTCTCTTTAACCAATAAGCCCAGAAAAATGTATTTGTACTTGCATGCAACCTCTTAGATCAACTTTTCTGTGAAGAAAAGTATTGTCATGTATGAAATCATGATGTAATCAGCTATAAAGAGTAGCACAAACCTGTTTTGTTTTGTTTTTTCATAGAATCATCAAATTGCAGAATTGGTAGGGACCATGAGGGTCACCTAGTCCTACGCCCTACATGCAGCAAGCGTTGTCCAATGTAGGGCTTGAACCCACCACGACCCTGTCATTAAAAATCTCATGCTCCACTAACTGAACTATCCCAGGTTTGGTTTGGTTTTTGCAGCCAGACTACAGAATGGATTAAATGCCTTTTAGAAATGGTAACATATGAAATGGTGGACAGGTGCAAATACTAATGGCTGTACTCAAATATTCCAATGAATGTTTCTTTTTAATATATATATATAGAGAGAGAAAGAAATACATTTTCCTATTACAATTCTTAATCTGTGGTTTGCACAATGGCTTTGATCCCCTGACACCTCACTGTTAAGCTTTAAAAAGAATGACTGCTCTAACATGGTAATATTAACGAAACTCTAGGTTAATATGGCTGTTATCCTTTCTTTGTTGAGAAATAAATGGGCATTCTATTGCTATTGCCGTCTTTTTTTAGGACCATGTTGCATCCCACCCTGACAGCTCACTGAATAGAAATAAGTGCTCAAGCAGTTCTCTGACAAACTAAGGCTACACTCCCTATAGACCAGGGGTCGTGAGCCATTTTTAGCCCAGAGATTACATTCCCTTATGGCGAACCTTCTGAAGGCCTGATGCCAACAGTGGGGGAACCAATGCAAAAAAGGGAGTCAATGCAAAATAAGTGGGTATGTCTCTGTTTCACTCATAGGCTCATACATATCGACACATAATACCTTCACACGGCTATTTTCACACTTAATATACACATAGCAGATATTCATTCATTCTCCTACACACCCATTCTTTCTCTTTCTAACATGCACACCCTTCTACCTTTCAAAGGGTGGCTACTTACACACCATACATGTTGCCGTTTCAATCCCCGTAAGGGCCAGCTGCATACTCCTGCATGGCAGGCAGTTGAAGTAGATGATCCTCAGGGTCCCTTCCAACTCTTATGATTCCATGATAATTAAAAAAAAAAAAAAAGGTTGACAGAGGAAACTAATTTGCATAAAATTTGCATTTGCTAATTTATATGCAGATTCAGAAATAATTACAACAATCTAACTAAAAATAGAATGCATTGCACTATCGTGTGGAAGTTCCGATGCCCAGGAACTAACTGTCGATGGGCAACTTCCAGTTCATACAATCATAGAATTATAGAGTTGGAAGGTTGGTCAGCATCCGTCTGTCTCAGGAGACAATGGAAGAATGCACCTTTGGGGGTAAAGTCAAATCATCGGAGAGTTACAGCTCCTGCTGCGACTGTAGAGACAGGTATGGGAGAGACATGTTTTGTTGCAGCTGGGGCAGATGAAGGCATCCGGTTGTGATTCTTCCCTTTGCACTCCCAGCGGTCATTTCTCCTCTGGTCACTACTATGGATACATGAACTGACTGACTGTCTCCAGGCACTGTGGTCATCTGCAAGGGACTCCCACATGGCGGGGTTAATGTTGCCAGCCTTCATGTCATGTTTGCAGACATCTTTGGAACACAAAGATAGTCTGCTAACAGGACTCGTGCCTGAAGCCAGCTCTCTGTAGAGCACATCCTTGGGGATCCTGTCTGGGTTGACCTCTGACAAGCCATCAAACAAAGGACCATCCTCAGTTAAAAAGCACACGCACACACAAACACACTTACATGGTACAGAATTCCATTGAAGACTGTAGGGCTTAATTTGAAGCAAACATGTAGAGGATTGTCTGCACATCTTCAAATCCTGCAGATCTATAGTATTTTTATTTAAGGTCAACTTTCTGATATTTTTATATAGCATTATAAAATGCTTCTTAAAAACGCTGTGATATATCTTAATAAAGTACATAAATGATAATGTAATAGAAATATATATATTTTTAAAATACAAATTGTCACATGACATAGATTTAATCTGTGTGCAGGGTAGAAAGCAATAAAACAGTCAACCGTATCTGCCCATCGCCGTCTTTGTTTATATGTCTCATTTAATTTATAATAGGAAAGCCCCCACCTTTGGGGGAAATGCCGTTCTCTATGCTCCACTGTCAAGGCACTTCAATCTATCTTTTAATACATTTCATCACTTAACATTACTCCATGGTAGAAATGAAAATCATACATAGCGAGGGGAGGGAGGGAGCTGTTCAGTGAGCCTATTAAAACTCAGGAAGGTGAAGAGCAGTCAACATGCTCAGAACAACTACACAGAGAGAAGGAGATTCCAGCGCTGGCTACAGAAATTTGGAGCTTATCATTCGAATGCATCACTGTAGCTGATCCAAACAGTAAGAGTAAGACCCCCCATGGTCTTACTCAGCCACAAATATTTGAACTTGTTAAATTTTCCCATGTAAAAATAATCCATTAGACTTTAGGTATGGCTTAATGAACTCTTTTCATTGGCCTTTATCAAGGTATCCTCAAAAGAAATTGTTCCCTCATGAGTTTGCCCACATTTGCATTGCAGCAACTCATTCTTTTTGCCACAAGTAAAGGGAACCACAGAAGATCAATACCAAGGATATCAATAAGTCTTCATATTTAAGTTTCATTTTTTAAATAAAAAACAACCCATTTGAAATTTGAAATTTAACCTTATTTAAACTCCCATTGTGGGTGTAGGCATACAATGCTTATGAGTCCATGCATAAGAAGAAGGTGGAGAGGGAGATATACTTGTTATTTTTCAGTATTTCCCTCAGGTCTTTCAAAGAGCAGAAAATGTTTGTATTTTAATTTGAATATTAAAACTGATATGACACTAGCCCTCCTTATAAATTACAATTGAACATGGTGGTGGTTTTGTATGAAGAGTGTGTGTGTGTGTGTGTGTGTGTGTGTGTGTGTGTGTGAAAACAGCATTCTCTACAATTTAAATTTTCTCTATTAATCTTACTGGGGTTGATGAATGACTATAATAGTAGGAAGGATAGAGGGGGTTGTTAAAGGAGGTAAAAAGTGAAATCTGATTAAAAGTATTACTAACTGAGACAGCTGAACTGTAAATCAGTGTTATATATTATCTCAATATTGTCATCTACTTTGGTTATAAGCATGTAACAATGACATGGGTCAATTTTTTCTTTGGCTCTTACTTTTTAAAAAAGAAGCACATGGACTGAGAGGCTGGCCTGTTAGACTCAAGGTGGCTATTTTTCCAATGTTCTTTTCTTTATTATAGCATGAACCAGTTTTATATACACGCTTCATTTCCGCACACTCCACCATAGCAATACACAAAAACTTCCAAGTTCTGTTTGGGCACAATTTAACACATTTAACAGCATCCCAGAGACTTGGTCAGATCTTTTTTTTAAAATGAAACTTTCTGTAAATTTACAGAAAATTAGCAGTCCACAATAGGCCAAATGCGGTCACAACAGAAGATAGCTGTTATAATTCTGACCTGTTGTAACTCTGGCTTCATGTGCAAAATATGCTTACTGGTTACCAACCAAGAGAGTGGGCATGTGCAGTAGGTCCCTGATAGCCCTGAATTGCAGGAGGGAAAGAGAAACTTGCACCTGACTACAAGCCAAAATGTGGAGTCAAGAAATGCCTGAGGGATAGGACCAAAAAGCCTCAAAACAAATGTCAAAGGTGGGCGAAGGGAGGGGAATATTCTACAATATCTATTACCAGCCACCCTGTTCTGCAACAAATTAAAAAGAGTTTGATATGATTCAGGAATTAGTTGTACCACTAGCCCTGCTGTGCCCCTTCAGATAGCGCTAAGGATATGCAGAGAAGGGGCTCTGTTATGAAGCTCTCTGGCTCTAGGGTTTCCAGGGAGTTCTGTAAGGTGCCTCCAAAACTCCTGGGAAAATCTGGGCTGGTTCCAACAGCCCTACTGATTGGATGTGCTGCCTTCTTTCATGATAGCTCCCAAATAATTCCTAGCATTGTTTTTATTAAAACAGGGACGTGGGTTATGGTATGGTATAAACCACCGAGCCTCTTGGGGCTTGCTAATCGCAAGGTCGGCAGTTCAAATCCGTGCGACGGGGTAAGTTCCCGTTGCTTTGTCCCAGCTCCTGCCAACTTAGCAGTTCAAAAGCATACCAGCGTGAATAGATGGTGGAAAGGTAAATGGCATTTCCATGTGCCAGAAGCAGTTTACTCATGCTGGCCACATGACCCAGAAAGCTGTCTGCAGACAAACGCCGGCTCCCTTGATCTGAAAGCAGAGATGAGCACCGCATCCCATAGTCAAATTCAACTGGACTTAACCAGGGATCCTTTAGCTTTACGTTTTATTTAAACATTTTAACTTTTTATGTATCATTCACTTTGAGCCAGATGTATTTTATGCTTTCAAATACACACAGAAATATACTCATTGCCCAAACTTGTCAACATGCAGGAAGTCCAATGAGCTTCCCAAGCAATTCATACTGACTTCACCTTTAAGCCTGTCCTTTGAAATGCGGGCTTGAGAAATGTACTCCAAGCTATAATTCTCTTTGAAGTCAATTTATTTTTGAAGTGATGTCTCTAACTCTTCATACTCTGAAAGCTTTATTGGTTACTGTAGTTCACAAGGAACATTAACAAATGATAGTATCTGTTGACATTCATTTACATTTATTGTGATATTGAAATTATATACGGTATTGCTGTCAGGAAAACGCAAAGCAAAAGTCTTAACTTTTCAATGACTGTTCAAAAATAAATAAAAAAAATCACTGACACATCTGTAACACCAGTACATACCTATGATATTTTCTTACCCTATTTGTTCCTAAACTTTTGAGTTCACTATGCTTTGGCATCATTTTCTCCCTCTGTTAGCTGAAATGTGAACACAACTTTGTCTCTTCTCACTTCACCTCCTGTAAATCATCCTCCTCATTATTTCTGTATACTATGAAATGCCAGTGTCACTAATATGTTATTTATTTAAACTATTTCTATGACGCCATTCAGTATAAATATTTTGAAGTCAGCTTGCAAATGAGATAATAAAAGATGGAAAGGAAAATCAATGGTAAAAGTAGGAGACAGCCGAAAACTGTACAGTAGAAAATGAAAAGTACAAAAGTATGACAAATTAAAAGGTCGAACTCAAAGAAAGGCCTACATCTCTTCAGTAAACAGCAGGTGATTGATCTTTCAGATGACCGAGCTCAAAACCTTAGAACTTTAAAGACAAGTGAATTGTACCAGGAAATACATTGGGAGCCAGTGCAATAGTTTAGGCACTGGCAAGATTATGTTTCCATCACCCAGCCTCCATCAGCAGCCTGTACTCTAAAATAATTCCAGTTTCTGGAAAGTCTTCAAAAGCAATCCAACATACAATGATTACAGTAGTCTGTGCTGGAGTTTAGCATGCACACACATACACCACTTCTGAAACACTATGAGTTATGGACTTCCAGAGTCTGACGAAATGTAACAAACCCTGCAGGGACTATCTGTATCCTAACTCTATCCTGTTGTGCAATATGGGGCAGGACCTGCATATCTCACATCAAATGACACTAGTGGCCTATAGCCAAATATTCATCCTATAAGTTCCAAATGATATGTGAAATTATTTTCCCTTGGGCTCCTTGCCTAAGGAGTTCCTCCTTGGGTTCCATGGCTGGGAAACTCTAATATGCTCCTTCTGCATTCATATTTACTCTGCTGGTGCTAACAGCACAAAACTCTCCCTCTGTGTGAGTTTTTCTTCTAGCCCTCCCCCCCACCAGCTGTCAGGCTTTAACTTGCTGCTGTTTCTTTCTTTTTTTCCCATGATGCACCCCCTTCAGGTCCTTCCTTCTTGGGAATCAAGGGATTCTGAGATGTTTGAGCAGCAGAGGTGTAAAAATCCTTAAGGTTGCAATGCCATGATGAGCAGGAAGTGAAGGGAATCCCATTGGTGAGTATGGAGCTGATTCAGTGAACCTCATGGAGGAGTGGGGAGCTGAAACAAGGGACTATTCAACTCTAATTCGTTGCTGCTAACTAATTTTTTGGGGGGTGTGTGCTATATCTAGCTGGCCAGTGGAAGGGGAGCACATGAAGTGCAGCCTTTGGCATATGTTGTACAGTGTTCTACTCTTACCTAATCTTCCTCTCCTTCCTCCATGGCACACAACTCTTTTACCCACATCTGAAAGGGATACAACAGATTGGAGAAGGCTTTGTGTGTTCAGTAACTGATCAGCTTGGGTCTGTCAGTCAAAGTTTGAGCATGCCCTGTGTCTGACAGAGTCAGCAAGCTGAAAGGGAAACATTATCACTCATTGCAGGCACCAACCCTTCTTGCTTCTTGGTAAATTCTCAACTTCATGCCTGACACTCAGTCTCACACATTCTCTCTCTCTCTCTCTATCTCTCTTGCGCGTGTGTGTTTCTCTTAGGCAAGGAAAGGCAAACAGAAGAGTTTGGAGGATGGGGTTAGGCTGTACAATGTCTGAGTTCCTTCTAATTGCAAGGAACTAAAATCTAATGAATGATTTCATTGCAAAATGAGACAGGCAAGGGCCATAATGTCCCTTAAGTAGGGGTTGTTAGTATAAGACAGGAAGTGGCTTTGTGCCAGAGGGCAAATGGGTGGGCCCCATCCCTCACCTGGCTGGTAGTGAGAAGGAAAACAGTCAGTGTGTGAGAGAGCGCTAGGCTAAAAGCAGGCTGCAGGCAGAAGCCTGAGAATGACAGCTATGCTTGATTTTCTTTTTGAATTCTGTTACTGTGGGAGAAGCAAGACCCTCTGGAGCGTTAATGCTGTAAGTCCTTCCATCATAAGCTGAAGTTGTGTATATGAGTAAATAAACCATATATCATAAAGGCACCACAGTCTCTGTTATCCCTCATTCCAAAGAAACTGAACCTTGGGTAAGCAACCTCACAGCATTTGGAGATAGGAGTGGCGTGCGACAATACAAAAGGAAGGTACTGTATAGTGCATACTTCTGATGATTCCTACTCCCCACCTGCTAACTACCCAGCATGTAACATGCCTCTTCCTCTATGACACATCCAGTGTTGATTAAAAGGCTTCACGGCCACAAGCACAATATAAAGCAAGATGTGAAACACGTTATGTGCCCTGTTTAAAACGACTCTGTGTTCTGCACAAATTGTATCCCACCTCCTTTCTTAACAGATAAATTGTGCGAATGTTTTCTGTGGTTGGGAGCAGGAGAGGAGGCTGCAAGGCTAATGAGAACTAAATTACAGATGATATAAAAATGTAGCAGATTAAGCATTGAAGCAAAAGTTGAAGTAACTAAGTGCTTCTTCTTGTTCAAATGGCCAGGAGCGTTTTGTAATCTTCATCTGACTTTAAAAGTCTAGAAACGTGTTCTTGTTGCTGGCACCCAGCATTGCTATGCAATGGGAGCTGCCTCATGGTGCTTAAAGGCTGCATATAAAATCTCCTGCAGAAGCTGCTTTATTTCTTCAGGCAATCATCAATAATTCTAAGGTAGGCCTCAAAACAGAATAACTGGCAATAGCAAAAAAAAAAAAGTTCACTATGGAGAACAAAATTTATTTTAAACAGTCCCAACTTATTAGCTCATGACCAATACATTTAATCAACAAATGTGATTTATTCCCTGGTTATAAGCACATTATTTGGAGAGGGACAGTGGTCACAGGTTTCAGCAGAACATCATTCTAATTAAGAAGGTTTCATTTCACAGATTTAGAGCTGCTTTACTGATGACATTTTTAACAAGTAATCTGCTATTGTATTAGTGAATCAGGCACACTTAACTCACATTGTATATACTGCAGAAGCCTACACAGGGGTGGATGGCCCAGTCATGGCTCTAAACAGCATCTCTCTGCAATGTGAGCCAGGTAGAAAGAGAATGTGCACTTTCAAACACTTTCTATATCAGAATTATAACTGAAACATAGCCTTTGTTGATTCTATTGTTTGTATCAGTTGTCAATCTTAAATATAGGTAAGACTGGGAGGAATAACAGTCTGTAAAAAAATAATAATACATGACAATGGAAGTTTTTTGGTTTTTTTAATGGAAATGTATGAAAAAAATCACCTGTGTCCATGATATTGTAATATGGACATGGTGAGCCCTTTGAAAGCGGCAGTGGTCTGCTTTGGAGGTTGTGGTTATAGGTCTGGCAAGACATTGTGTGGTGTAAGACATTGTGTGGTGTCCCTCTTCATCATTTGTTTATTTGCTTCTGGCAGTTTTGGCAGTGAAATATCAGAGTGAAATGCACACCGCTCTCTACATATGGTGGGAAGAATCTAGCAGAGCCGTCGAATGCATATTATACTATATACACATTCTGTTTTATTTTTTAGTGCAGCTGTGCTGTAAAAGCTTATAAAATGTGAAACCTTCTGTGAAGCAACAACATTATCAAGAGAAGCTAGTCAAAAATGCATTAGGTTGTGACAGAAGCCAATATCCTACCCCAAGGGAGGAAAAAAGTGAGACATTTCCTAGCAAAGTTTTTTTAAAAAAAAAAGTGGGAGAAGAGCTATTTAAAATATATTATCAGTATTAACTTTGTGGTTTTGGCTTTTGTGGGCTTTTGTTAATCTGCTCTAGAACAACAACAAAAAGTGATGCACAACTTTCAGCTAAAAGTGTGTAAACAAAATATTCAAATCATTTCCCATGGCCATCACTTTTTTAAAAAAAAGTTTGGGCTCCACACCTGTTAAGAACCTGACTGGCATGCATATGTCCTAAAACCACACAAGTGTCCAAAGCAGCTTCTAAATACATTAAAAAGAATAGAGTGTGTCCAATTTGTGCCCTTTTGCTCCAGCCTCTGGTGCCCCCCCCCAAAAAAAACACCTGTTTTGGGGAGTCCCACAACCCTCCAGAACAGATTTTCAGGGAATGCTGGGGGCTATAGGGGAAATCAGCAACACCCCGCAACATTAGTGGATGCCTGTGTTGGAGCAACAGCACTATGGTGTCAATTTAGATTCCACCCAATGTCTATACATGATTAGATATTAGCCTGGTTTGTATATCATGCTAAACCAAGCTATGGTGTAACTTGTACACACAAGCATACAGACTCACAGAGAAATCGCAGTCACTTTGCTTCTCCCTGGTCATTTTGTTGCTGCATTGAACTGAATTGACTTACCATGTTGTCCAAACACGGGTTCCAGATAAATAATGAACTGTAAAACATGGTTTCAAGAGACCTAAAGCACAAACCCGGGTTTGACTGCAGCTAAACCAAGCCAAGTTCAGTGCTGCAGCAGAACAACTGGGGGGTGCAATCTCCTGTCCCAGAGCCTGCATACCCACATATTCATGCTAAACACATTGTTTTTTTCAGTCTGGCCCGATGCATTAAATTTTTGTGCCATGCAACATTGTTCTGATTGGATAATCTGAGAGGGCATGCAAGTTTAGAAGATACTACATATCCCATCAAAGCCTTACTACTTTGGGAAAATACATTTTCTCTCTTTCACACTATCAATTGGGAATGAGGTAGGGCTTATGGAATATATTGTTTCTTTGGCATAAGAGTATCTTATGAAGTTCTCTTCAAATGCGAATTTTAAAAGACCACTTCCTTTGCCACTTGGAATTCAGCAGAACACCTTCTCTACCATAGCTTAACCAATGTTCAGTGGCAACACTACAGACATTATTTATATGGCACTGAAAACAGGGAGAGGCTCTGATAAATTGTTAGTGCAATTTATCAGCTGGATACCAAAAGTGATGTGTGTATAAATGAGCAGCTGGATCATCAAGTGTGCCAAAAACCACTTCCTTAAAATACAGTGTTCATGTATTTGAACTTTGGCTTTATTTCAAATCATGCTTGTACTCTAGAGAAGTGACTATATAGAGCTGGCATTGGAAGGACACCTCTGTTTCAACCACATTTACTTGGAAGTAAGTACAATTGCTTTCAGTGCAGCCTACTTTCAAGTAAAATCCCATACATGAGACCAATCTGTAAGTGGTATGCAAGCTTCCAATTTCAGTTGAATTCTTCTTCAGGATAGAAGTTAAATAAAAGGAGGAAAGGAAAATATATTTATAGGCAGAATATAACATCTAGTTTGCAGTTTGCAAGAGTCTTAAAATGGAATGTAAGAGACGTATTTCCATATTTAATTAAGTTAGACTGTGCCTTGGTATAAAAAAATATCAGGTATGCTGAAACAAAGAAGCAATGACCAGTTCTCTTTCAAAATATCAAAGGCAATATAATTTCTCTTTCCCATACCCTTTTTACATTCATTGCATTTGTTTTGTGAAGGGGGATGGCTTAAAATCCAGTTTAAGAAGCGTCTGGGTGAAGCTGAAAGTTTGCAGACAACTTAGACAGAAATCCCAAGCAAGTATCATTGAACTCAATGAAATTTACTTTAGAATAAACATATTTAGGTGTATAACATGTTAGCTATATTTGGATGCCCCCACCAGAAAGTGTTATTTTACTATCCCAAATAATTCCCCCCCCCCCTAAATATGAGGTAGTAAATAATGCATATTTAAAATTGTGGGTTATTTAGTTACTTTCTCGCTTTCAAATGCCACTAGTGAAAATGTTGTATACATTATTTTGTTGGTTTAAGAATCTCGTCTAATGACACCATCTGTGCACCCAAAAAAGATACCATCCACCCCAACATGGGCTTCTGTAAGGTGGGACCAGGGGGTTGTTGCCCCACTGGGTGCATTACAATAACCAGATTCCCAGCTTTCATTTTGCTAAAAAGTAAGTTTCTAGCATTTGTAGGACCTGAAATGTGATGCAAATTGTGTAGGCACTTTTCTCCTCATTTGTTTTGTGAGAAACTAGTCCCCTCTAGCCTTTCAGTGTTTATAGCCAACGAATGAAGTAATAGTAGTAACTGACATGTAGGAAAGAAGATATAGCCAGTTAGACAAAGAAGGCGAGAGCGAAACAAGCATTGTCTACTCAAATATAGAAAAAGATCGTGGTTTGTGGTTCATTTTAAAGCCTTTTTAATCCTTGGTGGGGAACAGTTTACTGCCCTGCTGAGAACAATTGATTGAGGTATCCAAGATTTTACTATAGCTGTAATAAAGCAGTGGTGTGCCAATTCAGAAACAAAAGGTGGCAGCAAAGACAAGTACCAATGAACTTTCAAACACAGGTCTTTTTCCCGCAAAAAAATGAATAAAAATGAACATTTTAAAAATTACTCTGTGAAAGCCAAAGCAGACAAAGTCCAGCATTTTTAAACCATATTTCAGAGGACAGGACTATGGTCATCAGAGCACAGATTACACCAGAGCTGCAAAGTAACCCAGTGCTATTCTACACATTTTGCCAGAGGGACGAGGTTACAGTAGTGCACAACAACCCTGAAGTGTGGGCCAGTGTTATTATCATTGCATGTTAGGGGTGGTGGATAGGGAAATGTGCTGAGAGCAGCTGTGAAGTTTACTGCAACAACAGTGTAAATAATTAAGGACTGGGGGTGAAGGGAGACAGAGAAAGAACTGAGGGTTTTTGTGGTAAGTGAACACACATTCCTGGAAGCCAGCTTTGCCTGAAGATGGACAACAGTTCTACCCACTGAGAAACAATAGAGGCATTCCTTTCAGTTACAAGTGTTTCAAAGGCCAGATCTTTTCAAGACTTGCCACTATTCAGTTACCATATCTACCAGGATTAGGAGACCTGCTTTCTGAATCTAGTTGTTTCTTTGTTTATTTAAATAAAGTATTTACTTCCCCGCCCCCTGCGCTGAAACAATTCCTGACTAACAGTGATCCAATATAGTCTCCCCCTCCCCGTTTTTCAAGAGCAGTAACTGTTATGTACTGAGTTGAATAGGATCCAAATGCAGCAGTCTGATTAGTCCTAGAACAACAGGATTCAGAATTCAGCAGTCTGATTGGTCCTAGAACAATGCAGCAGTATGATTGGTCCGCAGGAGCCACCCAATCCAGCTCCAGGTGGAAGTGAATCCGCAACCTGATTGGTCTACAGGAGAATCCAGGAATTAGCCAATCACGTGTGGCCCATTGTGTAAATAATGTATATAAAGCAGATATTTGGGGGGAACTTCCATTCCTCACTACTATGAGCTGAATAAAGAGCATGAAATCCACACTCGACTCCGAGTATCTTTTAGTAACAATGAGGGAGCCATTTACACTTCTCTGACAATTATAACAATGATGTGATTTTGGGTGGACCATAATGCAACATATTCTTCACAGCTACAGTGACATAAAGGTAAAGCTAAAGGTACCCCTGCCCTTGACAGACTCTAGGGTTGTGCGCCCATCTCACTTAAGAGGCCAGGGGCCAGCGCTGTCCACAGACACTTCCGGGTCACGTGGCCAGCGTGACGAAGCTGCTCTGGCGAACCGGCACCAGAGCAGCACACGGAAACGCCGTTTACCTTCCCGCTATAAAGCGGTACCTATTTATCTACTGGCGTGCTCTGGTCCATGGGGTCACGAAGAGTTGGACACGACTAAACGACTAAACAACAACAACAATTTATCTACTTGCACTTAAGGGTGCTTTCGAACTGCTAGGTGGGCAGGAGCTGGGACCGAACGACGGGAGCTCACCCCGCCACGGGGATTCGAACCGCCGACCATGCGATCGGCAAGTCCTAGGCGCTGAGGTTTTACCCACAATGCCACCCGCGTCCCTGCAGTGACATGGTTGGCCTTTAAAGGAAGGAAACATGCCACAAAGAGAGCACATGTCTTAAATGACGAGGCATCACAATAATTTTCCTTTTTAATCCTTACTATAAACAGAAGTAACTTGTCTACCTTTTCCAATGAGGAAGTTCTATTCTATCAGCACAAGAAATATATGAGACTCAAACTAGAAGGAAGCTAGGGAGTATGAAGGAAGTTAGTAGAATTTAAAAATTCAGAGTATGCTCATTTTTGCAAAGAAACTTGACCAAACAGGAATTGAAATACAATATTCACACCATGTGTATATTTGAACTTTATAACTCAATCTGGTCTTTCAAAACTGTTTCTGGGCAATAACTTACTCCCCCCAAAAAATGGATCTAGTTCAAAATGTGAATTATCAAGCCAAAACATTCTTTCATCTCCTTTCCCTCACCAGAACTGAAGATATGAGTTTAACTGTAACATTAGAAAATGCAGAACAATGCTATGGTCAAAAATTAAGCAAAACATATTACAACCCTTATGGTCTCTGGAAGAGTATCCAGGGGACCATTGGGATATTGCTGTCCTCTCCCTTCACAGGCAGAGAAGAAAGCCTGGCTCAAAGTCCTCCTCAATATGGCCACAGAGGTATCCTCCTGCCACCCTCCAGATAACACAGCCCCTAAACAAGAAGAAAAGTACATCAAACCTCAAAATGACAATGAATTCCACCACCCATCACCTCTGTGGGAGCCAGTGGGAGGGAGGGAAATTGAAAAAAAAAATCAAATGCACAAGAGCACCAGAATTGGCAGAAGAAATCCCTGCCCCCTAATTTGGTGAGCATGGTAGGGCTTGGATAGGGCCGGTCTACCCATGAGACAAGGTGAGGTGATCACCTCAGGTGACAGGAACCACAGGATCCATCTCAGGTGACAGGATCCACAGGGGCATCAGATTCTCAATGTAGATATTTATTCCCCCCTTTGCTACTGATGTAGATCTTTACTCTTTTCTTCTTCCCTGGTGGGGCAGGGAGGTGCCCATTTTGTGGTTCGCCTCAAGGGCCAAAATGTCTTGGGCCAGCCTTCGGCTTTGATATGGTGATGTCTTCACCACAACAAGGATTGCTCTGGCAATTGACTAATAAAAGCTCCTTGCATTGTTATACAAATAAGCATGGAAGGATTATTCAGAATAACAGATGCAATAATTTATCCAGCTGAAAAAGTAGTTTTTACCAGCTGTAACATTGAAGTAGTATAAAATTGTATAATATTATATGGTATTTATTGCCTTTCCTATGACCCTGTATAAAATGGGGTGCTTGCTCTAAAACAACGGGATGTTAGCTTCATATACCATGCAATATTCTCAAAAAACATAAGCAAATTGCATTGACTTACTAAATGGCAAAATGATCATGCAGACCAAACTGTAGAGAGCAACATTTTTAAGGTATACAACTCATTCACTACACAATTATATGCAAGTCTACTTCCAGATAAGTGGGTATAGGATTTCAGCCTTAGAAACAGACTGAAGTGCTGTTCACAGCAGTACACTATGTAAATGTGGTTCCTAGATGTGCCTGAGGATGTACAAACTAATCCAAAATAAAACAATAAAATAAAATAAAATGCCCCTCTGAAATGGGCTTAGGTTTGTTACCTTCGAGAGCACTGCAGTTTCAAAATTCCTTTAATTTAGAATGAACTATCACAAGGCTTTGTTCAAGCCTAATCAAAATTGATGCAGGCTGAACAATAAGACTGCGCCCTTTTGGCTGTAATTCTGTATCATTTTTGCCTGTGAAAATCCAACAGAATTTACGTGCAGAAGGATTCCCCAGCCTTATCTGATATGGCTGAGAAATCCTCCTATCCTTTTCAGTCCAGGCAGTTCAAAGCAAACAGGCTTTAGACAGCTGTCAAAATGCAGTCTCCCAGAAGCCTTTATTGTAAAAAAACTCATTAAGAAAGGATATTAATAGAAAATATGATTTGTCATGTTTCAAAAAGCTAAATGGAAACAAAGGGTCTAATAGGTAACCTGATCAGTCAAAATTCCCTTAAACATACTCTCTGCACTTGAAGTAAATACTCCAGTGCCTATATTTTGCTACATCAGAATAAAACATCAAAGAAGATGGAATGGCAAAAACAAGCTGGCTGACTGCGAGTGCTTAAATTCTGTGTGTTTATAGAACTATGCCGGGATGTTCAAGGTAATGAATATGCAACCTGTAAATATCTCAAAGTAATGAAAGATGAAGGGTAATAAATTCTCTAGAGAAGAGAATCATCTTACCGATAGTTCATGACAACTGTTTCTTTCTTAGACACACTTCACCAGGGAAAAATAAAACATGCCTTTTCAGGTACGTATTAAGAATATAAGTGATCTCTGATTTCCTGTCCAGAAGCAGAGAAAGAAACATGTCACTGCAGTTTTTAATCTGACTAGAACTGACAGAGGAGTCTACTATGATGTATGCAGCTCAGAAATCAGAGATAATAAAACTGACATATCTCACTTTACAATCTTTCAGACTGTTCTTTGCTCCAGCTGGCAAAGCATGGCTCTTGGCTGCATTTATTTACATCCAAATAGTTTGTATAGCTTTATTTTAGAAAGCTTTGCCTCTAACACTGTGTAAACTATGGCTGTTGTGAGCAGCTTTCATAAAGGAACCAATCTTGGATGGTTCTGTTGCATTACATGAAACATTAAAATCTTGCCCCAATGGATTTGGAAACCCCTGGGACCAGAAGCATTGGCTTAGCTACCAGAGCTGACATCTATTCTAGAAAGGCATTCTTAATACTGAGCCCTATACATACATTCCCACTAATAGAATAACTCATCACCTAGAACAGGCTCTCTCCAGTGCTCACTTACCCACTCCTTTCTGAGTGTGTACTTCCCTGACTCACCCTTGTGTTTTTGTGTGTGAGGGCAGGATAGATATCTACAAACTACTAAACCATAACTTTAAATGTTAGAATTTAGCCAGTAAAGGTAAAGGGACCCCTGACCATTAGGTCCAGTTGTGGCCGACTCTGGGATTGCAGCGCTCATCTCGCTTTACTAGTCGCGGGAGCCAGCGTACAGCTTCTGGGTCATGTGGCCAGCATGACTAAGCTGCTTCTGGAGAACCAGAGCAGCGCCGTTTACCTTCCCGCCGGAGTGGTACCTATTTATCTACTTGCACTTTGACATGCTTTCGAACTGCTAGGTTGGCAGGAGCTGGGACCGAGCAACGGGAGCCCACCCCATCATGAGGATTCGAACTGCCAACCTTCTGATCGGCAAGAAGAAGAAGAGTTTGGATTTGATATTCCGCTTTATCACTACCCAAAGGAGTCTCAAAGCAGCTAACATTCTCCTTTCCCTTCCTCCCCCACAACAAACACTCTGTGAGGTGAGTGGGGCTGAGAGACTTCAAAGAAGTGTGACTAGCCCAAGGTCACCCAGCAGCTGCATGTGGAGGAGCGGAGACGTGAACCCGGTTCACCAGATTACGAGTCTATTGCTCTTAACCACTACACCACACTGGCTCTGTGGTTTAGACCACAGCGCCACCCGCGTCCCTAATAATTTAGCCAGTACTTGCCTCCTAATTTCTCATTCAGCAAAATAATAGGCTCAAATTCCCAGAAAGTCCTTATTAAAACTAATGCTTTTGCTAATGGCATGTACCTGATCAAATAACTTGGTAGTATTTGCTATATCAATTCAATAAAATGAACATAATTAAAATTCCTTAGAAATCACACTCATTTGTTTCAACTAAATAGCCATTCTGCCTAGCACCCTTAAGTGTATCCATCTTTGCAGCTATTTTTTCTAGAGCTCTCATTTCCCTTAAATTAGTTTCCATCATAGAAGTATCAAATATAAAGCACAAAGTCGTATTAGCGGCAATACATCTGGTGGAACTTTCAATTCCATTCCTGCAGGATTTTAGGACACTGTGTGAAAGCTCTCTGCTTGGGCAGGACTTCACAACATAATCAGATTGAGCCTCATTGTGGGGCATCTGCACACCAGCACTGCCAGGTGTTTGTATCTTTTCCAACAGCTATGTGATGTAGCCAAATGTACCAAATGTTTATAATGCCTGCCACTTTAGCAGTATAAATTAATAAAATGTAAGGTATATTCTGCTTTTCCCCTTCCCCTTTGAGTGGTATCTCTGTAACAATTCTGTAACATTTTTTAAAAAAATATTTAACTCTCGGACTATTCCCCCCCTCCCCAATCTCATAAGCATGCGCTGTAGATTAAGTGTTGTTGCTACTTGCTCTGTTAGGCATGCATTAATGCACCAGGGGACCTGTAATTTATTCATGCTATTCTGTCAACCCCCTTTGCAAGGAAACAGGACTGGAAAGGTACATTACTCTCTATTGCCATGCTCAGAAACAGCAAGCAAATATTCTCTTAACTACTCTATTTCAGCCCTTTGCTTATTTTCAGTATCATTTATACACTGATCTAATACATGTGGCCCACGATTTTAGGCTGGATGTCCTTCTATTCTAGCCCGTAATTAGGACAATGGCAATGAAGGAGAAGGAGGGGTAGACTGCATAATAAAGGAGAGAACTGAATATTTGTTTGTTTATTTATTTAATATGTGTACTTAGTTAAAACTCACTTAGAGTGATCATATTTCTTATGGAGTGGTGTAAGTATAACCATAGCCTCAGTATAGCTACATTTAACTACCTCTGGAGCTGCCATCTTTGTTACTTTCCGCTGTTCCTCATACTTTAACTGGATCATGGCAACCTAAAATGTAGGAGGGAGACACACACACACACACGCACACGCACACACACACACACACACACTTTATCTCTATGATAGGTAAATCATTGCCTGATTAAATTCTGTCTGCCAAGCTGCTGTTAAGGACACAGGAACATGGCTTTAAAAGTGTTTTTTTTAAAAAAAGTTACAACCCACCGTTTGTGTAACAGATTCTAGCTTCCTATAAATATAAGCTTCACTCTTTTTCTGGAAAGTTTTTCTAAGGACAAAAGCAAAATAATATAGGGAGAAGGAATTCACCCCTTCTAGAAGTGCCTCTGTTGCAAAGCAATTGCAAGTACTTTTGCGCTCATAGTGAGATATTGGCTTGTGAATTTCTCTTGCAGTTTTTATTCTCATTATTGTTTGCTTATCTTATGGTCTTGCTTCTCGCCTTGTGCGTCTCAAGATAACCTCATTTTCATCACGGCATGAATACAGCAATGAATGAGGCCACAGAAAGAAAGAAAATACAGCTTTCCTCAATAACTACAGCAGTGCAATAATACACAAAGCCCTTTGCTACAGCTTGGGTATTTTGTGTATATCATTAACAGGACAATAAAGGAATCAAGGACAATGACCTGATAAATTTAGCAGCAACAAGACTGTACTTTCCTGACTTTTCAGAATAACCTAGTATTTCTGACCTGCATTTTTAAACTGCCATTGAGCTCTACTGCAATATGACAATAGAAGCAGCGTGGACCACTCAGGCATGTTCAATTGCTATAACACAATTACCTGAGAAATACAATCTGAACTACACTCTTTTCCATAGTAGTTCACAATTCTTGGGTCAAGTAGTACTAAATATTACTGAGGCAAGTATTGTTAAAACTGTCATTATAGCCCTCCGAAAACCTCAACTGTGCAATAGGTAATGTTTCTTCAGTCCTCTTACCCCTAATATAACAAATCTCACTGTTGTTAAGCCTGTAGTTTGGTAATTTGATTCTACACATAAGGAAAGGTTTTGAGTACAGACTCATAAATCAATGAAACTGAATAAAAATAAAAAGGCAAAGTGAGGATACAAAACGGCATGCCTATTTTCCTCAGTAGATACAAACAAAGGTCTGAAGATGTGCATATAAAGATTTTTCACGCTGACCCTCTTAACACAGTCTGCATGTTCACTGCTTTTTAAAATGTTTTTGTTCGTGATATTGAATGTTAGAAGATAGAGTAGGCTAGAAATGTAAAATAAATACTTATTTATTGGTATTTGAAAGCACATGACTTCTGCCACCATTTACAGTTCCCTTATGTTATGTGAGTGCCATGCAAAGGAAAATAAGCAAGTTGAATAAGGCAGCAGATGCCCTGGGTTATTTTAAATAATTTAATCATGTGACTAATTGGTCTCTGCTGGGTTTCTGTGGTAACTGCTTCCTAAGTGCTGATGGCAATTGTGTTAAATGTAGCTTGGAAACAGCACGTAGGGTGTAGTCCCTTCTAGAGAGCAGAGGGATTCCATACAGCTAGGCTTGGAAGGTGCTCCAGCGGAGCCATTGATGATCAAACATCAAAATGTTTACAGCTGTGGCTATGCACTGCTTCTTGACTTCCAGTAAAGGAGTTTTTGCATCTCTTCCATAAAGGTTGTGGGCTGAATGACTGTCCTATACACTACTTCTAATGCATGTGTATCTGAATTTCCGGCAGATTTAAAAGATGCATGCACAAAGAGCACATATTGAAACTGAATGGCCAGCAGCTGAGCAGCTGTTTAGAATCAAACTCAAATTACTCTAACTTGTACAACGTAAGCTGGAGCACTTTATTTATGGTTGTACAAGTGATACAAGGTATTAGTTCTTTCCATAATTCATTGGGAAGGGGACATAAATTCTATTTTATTTATGTTGTTTCAAAAAAAATTATATATTGCTTGATAGTAAAAAAAAAAAAAACATCCTTGGTTATATCAATGTTATTTTCATTGTTATTGGGTTAAGTGACTGGTCAGGCTGCTTTCAGAATACTCTCCTGCCAAATGTCTTTACCAAATTTAGTTTGGTGTGCCAGCTGCATTTGTTCCTATAAAGGTCTTTCTCCCTCCAATGACAGACGACTAAGGGCCAGTGACTGTGTACACATGTGTGGGGCTTTTTGTTTTGTGTTGTTATAGTCTGTTACAAGCCACTTTGAGGCTATTTTGACCAGAAGATATCATATAAATCACTAAAATAAATATAAATTCATAACATGGCAAAGTAATAATTTACTGCTTGGTACAAATTAAAGTACTCGTTAACATCTAACAGCCAGCTACAATTTACCATTCTGATGGGGGGGGGCAGTTTCCTGCAGTTAGCCTTGGGGCTCATGCACTCACCCCCTCAGTGAGTCCACAAGAAGGAGGTTAGAAACTTCCATTTCTGCTTCAGTTTAGCCACAGTTTAGCATCACAGCCCATCACTAAACTGTTGTTAATCTTAGCTATACAGTGGTACCTCGGGTTAAGTACTTAATTTGTTCCGGAGGTCCGTTCTTAACCTGAAACTGTTCTTAACCTGAGGTACCACTTTAGCTAATGGGGCCTCCTGCTGCTGCCGCGCTGCCGGAGCCCAATTTCTGTTCTTATCCTGAAGCAAAGATCTTAACCTGAAGCACTATTTCTGGGTTAGCGGAGTCTGTAACCTGAAGCGTATGTAACCCGAGGTACCACTGTAATATTAGCTAGTTTGTTCAAGTTGGATGCCACAGCAATATGTGGTTAATCTAAAACAGAAGCAAACAACAGCCACACTGGAAAAGGAGACTGGAAGTGAGTGGGGTGCGGACAAGACCAATGCTTGTCTATTCTCAATCTTGTTACACTCAACTATCATTTCACATTATATCTGAATGCACTGAATAATTTTGTGGTAAATAGTGTTTGCTTGTTCCATTATTCCATTCTAGCTAATCCTCCTCTCGTTTGTTTTAAACTATTAACATTTAATATGTGACAATCTTCAAAAAGTATTAAATAAACAGACAGGAAATGGTCAGTTCCCAAGTTACATCATTCTGCTGTATCACAAAGGATATAATCCTACGCATTATTACCTGGGAGCTATGAAATTTGGATAAAAAGTGAGTAAAGTTTATTTAACCTGCTCCACGGATGAAAGAGACAATAGTATATATGTCCCCTCTTCAGTATGAGTTTGAAATTACTCTCAAACAGCAGATAAAGAAAATGATAGAGATACTCACACTGCCTTGGAAAAGGAAACACGAAACCTTCACAGATGTTCCCTGCATAAGATCTAACATTTTGCTAAAGTATAAATATCACTAAAGTAACTTTGTGGAATGAATACTACTTTACAGATTTCAGTATTTCTTTTGGGGAGGTTGAGGGACAACTACACTATATAAAGTTTGTTTTTTTAATGTCCTCTAATATTTTTTAAGTACTAGGCAAAATATGAAGGCATTAAGACACTTTTACTTGCAAACATTGCTTTTAAATATGAACATATTTGAATATATATTTTTACCAATGACATTAAGATACATTAGGTAGAAAAACAAGTTTATAAAAATGCAGTCTTCTTGACACTCTAATTTGTGCCTCTAATGTTCAGAGTCCTAATGAACCACTAACTTATGACAGTAAGCTATATCAAAATGGAGTTAATTTCAATACATTGCATAACCTCAGGAAAACTGGATATTTCATGAACATTTCATTCTCAAACTCCTTCACTTTTGATATGAAAACAGTATAGCCAGCCATACTGCTGAATTTCCCCCAATATTAGTCCGAAAGTATCTGGTGTTTCAAATTAAAAAGGGTTGGGTGGGGGGGGCGAGAGAAAGCAAACAAACCAAAACCCTAGTAACAAAAGCAACAACAGAAGCCATCATGCAGTGTTCACAAGTATAGAATCATTTTCTTTTCTGTTACCTTGCTATACATAAAGATACACACACCACGCAAGAAGGGCAAAATCAGAAAGGTTAAACTCACTTGCCACTAAATATAAGGGAATACATCATTTGTCACAACTTCTGGAAGGCATGACGTTTTGAAAGCATTCAGGATTGTCTAGAATGATGTGCTAAGAGGATATGACCCCTATGGATACTTGTATGGTGCACTAAGAACCAACTAGTCATGCCCTACCACTTCTGCCTCAAGGAGCATCTTCTGTGTGCAGTGCTCCCCTGAGTTGCACATGTGTTTTGTAGTAGTAGTAGAAATTGCTGCTGTTACAACACAGGCCAGTTTTGAGCAGTATTTCACAGAATGAATTATTTCAATGTACGTTCAACACAGAGGGGTTTTGTGGGTGAATTTCTGTGGGTGGAATATATTCACACTGTCGAAACCACAGAATTGATTTAATGAGTATGGAAGACTTCCACAATGCAAATTTCTTTCAGAAAACGCAATGGTTGTACAGTAGGGCAAAAAAAAATTTAAAAAGCTCAAAGAAAGACTCTGTTCATTTATATAGTCATTTCTCTCTCTCCAACTCTCTTCAGGTATCAAACACTTTAGGGTGCTAGCATTTCAAGAGATATCACAAATTGTATTTTATTATTTTGAAGTCCAACTGGAAACAATGAGTTAATGTTACGGAGTATAAAAAGCACAGCTTATTTTCCACCTCCTTGTTATTTCCCATTCTCTTACATGACAATTGTCTTGGACAAAACAAAAGAGTTTTTCTGAACTTATTGTGCCTCCTAGAGCTTTGTCGGGTAAATGATTTGGAATGGGGACAGAATTTCATCCATGACACAGCCAACCTTCCCCCCACTTGTAACTTTACTGCAGTTGTACTATCAATACTTTTTCTATCTGTAGTTTTGATTTTTCCACATTCTGTGAAAAGTGGCTACAAGGTAAACGATGAAAAAGGCAAAATACACATACAAATGCTTCCAAATATGCAAAATACGTGATCCAATACTCAACAGAAGACTCTTACTGACTCCAATGTGTTTTGGATCTTCACCAAAGAAAGGAAGCAGTAAATAGAACACATTTTTTTTAAAAAAGCTACTTATTTTAATGTCTGCATTCACAGGCATTATTTGTCACAGTAGCAGGTAACAAATTTGCTTCAAGAGGTGTGATTTAAGTTGACAATGTCCCTTTAAACTTCTGAATTCTAAGCTTAACTGTGGCATATTTACTCTCCCCTTTTTACTTTTTCTTTGCTCTGAGGTATGTGGACCATCTGTGCCTCTAATATGGTGTTCTTAAATAGCCTCCAGTGTGATTCAGTTTTTGTTTTTAATCACTTTTCATTTTGAAAAACTTCCTTTCCATTAACTCTTTAATTTGCTATTTTAAAGACGTTTAACAGCGTTCCTTCCTTCGTAAGCTTTAAGGATGACTTTAAGTCTCAAGGACCATCACATGAAACTATACATGTTTGACAACATTCTTAGAACCTTCTAAGGTTAGAACCTTCTATAGATAATATCACATGAGAACTTAGCCTGCTATATCACATGAGAACTAGGGTTTCACCTGACAAACTGGGGCCCATATAAGGTGATCTAAAATAGCACACACTAGCCTCTACTGTAGAGCACCGAGCTCTCTTTGAGCATGCACATGAATTTCTTTTTCACCTTTATAGGCTAACATTGACCAAAAAAATGCCCTGTTAATACAATCTGCATATATGTTACACTACTATTGGACAATACTAGACAAAATGTAGAAAAATACCTGCGGATATACCACTATAATAATAATAATAATAATAATAATAATAATAATAATAATTTATTATTTATACCCTGCCCATCTGGCTGGGCCTCCCCGGCCACTCTGGGCGGCTTCCAAAAGAATATTAAAATACTATGATACATCAAACATTAAAAGCATCCCTGAACAGGGCTGCCTTCAGATGTCTTCTAAAAGTCTGGTAGTTGTTGTTCTCTTTGACATCTGGTGGGAGGGCATTCCACAAGGAGGGCGCCACTACCGAAAAGGCCCTCTGCCTGGTTCCCTGTAACTTGGCTTCTCGCAGTGAGGGAACCGCCAGAAGGCCCTTGGTGCTGGACATCAGTGTCCGGGTAGAATGATGGGGGTGGAGACGCTCCTTCAGGTATACTGGACCGAGGCCGTTTAGGGCTTTAAAGGTCAGCACCAACACTTTGAATTGTGCTCGGAAACGTACTGGGAGCCAATGTAGGTCTTTCAAGACCGGTGTTATATGGTCTCGGTGGCCGCTCCCTGTCACCAGTCTGGCTGCTGCGTTCTGGATTAGTTGTAGTTTCCGGGTCACCTTCAAAGGTAGCCCCACGTAGAGTGCATTGCAGTAATCCAAGCGGGAGATAACCAGAGCATGCACCACTCTGGCGAGGCAGTCCACAGGCAGATAGGGTCTCAGCCTGCGTACCAGATGGAGCTGGTACACAGCTGCCCTGGACACGGATTTAACCTGTGCCTCCATGGACAGCTGTGAGTCCAAAATGACTCCCAGGCTGCGCACCTGGTCCTTCAGGGGCACAGTTACCCCATTCAGGACCAGGGAGTCCTCCACACCTGCCCGCCTCCTGTCCCCCAGAAACAGTACTTCTGTCTTGTCAGGATTCAATCTCAATCTGTTAGCCGCCATCCATCCTCCAACCGCCTCCAGACACTCACACAGGACCTTCACCGCCTTCACTGGTTCTGATTTGAAAGAGAGGTAGAGCTGGGTATCATCCGCATACTGATGAACACCCAGCCCAAACCCCCTGATGATCTCTCCCAGCGGCTGCATGTAAATGTTGAAAAGCATGGGGGAGAGGACAGAACCCTGAGGCACCCCACAAGTGAGAGCCCAGGGGTCTGAACACTCATCCCCCACCACCACTTTCTGAACACGGCCCAGGAGGAAGGAGCGGAACCACTGTAGGACAGTGCCTCCAGCTCCCAGCCCCTCAAGACGGTCCAGAAGGATGTTATGGTCGATGGTATCACTGTCTCTCATCAAATATTTAGTTCATTCAAAGGAAGCTATTTCATATCTGTGCTACCCCAAATTTGGCATGGACCATCCACAAACCTTTCTCTCCTACATTGCCAAGTTTCATATCACTCTGTTGACTTATATCCTAACTTTGAGTCATGGCCCCATCCCAATTTCTTATTTTTAAATATATATATATATATATTTGTTAAATATTTTCCTGGTTTACGAAACAAACAACATGTCTTGTCTCTTTTTTCGGGTTGCACAGTCTTTCTGACCTTGTGAGACCTTAGTGTTGAGTACAGTATATGGTTGGGGAAGAAGAAGGGTGAAGAGGAGGGGTGCAGTGATGAGGCTTATATTCTTTTGTATAGTATGTGTGGGGGGTTTTGTGTCAGTGTCAACTGGGTAGTTTCTCTTTCTATTCATTTATTACATTTCCTTGGTAGTGAGAGGTATTGGGGTAGGGTGTGGTTTGTTGCCTGTGGTTGGCTGCAGTGGGGTTTGTTTGCATTTGTGAGGGGTGGGGAGGGCTTGTTGGGTCAGGTGAGCCAGATTGATTCGTATGCTGTTGGTGGATTCCTGTTGTTGTCTTGTTGGGCTGTGTATAGCCATACTGGGGTGAAGGCATCATCTTCTATTTGTCCCTGTGTCAGTTTCAGTTTATTGGTTAGCTTTTCTAGCAAAACCGTTTCCCATACAATTTGGTACCATTGCTTCATGTTTACTCCTGACAGGTCTCTCCAGTGTCTGGCTATGAGGCTTCTGGCTGCTCAGAGTAGGTGGGTTATAAGCTCTGTATTGTGCGAGTGGTCATTATGATCTTTAAAGATGTTCAATAGGGCCAGTTCTGGGGTGAGTTCTAATACCTGTTTAGTTGTTTTGCTTATCTCTTGTAGGACTGCTGTCCAGAAGGTATCAGCGCCAGTTTCTGTGGTGTTAAGTACCACCTGTAGGTGAGTTTCAGAGTGAGTTCCCTTCTTTTGGCAGATATGGATTTAAAGGGAGGTTCAGACCACATTCTAGTCCATTGGGTGGGGTTAATTTCATAGCCTATGTCGTGCTCCCATTGTTCTTTGATTGCATCAAGGGGGGTTGTGGGATTTTGGAGCAGTATTTTGTATTTTGTGGATACCATCCCTTTACTGTGTCCCTCTGCTGTCAGGAGAAGGTTTTTGAAGGTGGTCAAGGGCCTAGTGGCTGCTGACTTTACTGCTGGATTGTTTAAGAAGTCATGTAGTTCATGGTGTGTTAGCCAAGGTAGTTTGTCTTGCATTTCTTGTGTTGGTATAGGTTTGTTGTTATGGTAGAAGTCTCTTAAACAGTGTAAGCCTTTGGCTTGCCAGGTTTTTATCTGGAGGTTTTGTGCTGGGTGTTGGAATAGTGGGTTATAGGCCAGGGGGGTTAGTGGGGATGGGGATAGTTTGCCTACTTTTTCCTTCCATGCTTTAAGCATGGACTGTGTGAACCTGTTCAAGTGTTGTGGCTTGTCTGAGTTGAGACCTCAGCTGTGATTATGAACTGGGGACTTCCCAGCTCACTGTGAAAACACTGGCATACTGACACAGGGTAAGTGTGGATATGGGATCAAGACAGTGTATATAAAGGAACCTATTAACAACAAACCTTTTTAATACTGTAATATCTGAACACTATTATATCAATCACTGTATTATTTGAATCTAAGAAAGATATTGACAAGATAGAATGTGTGCAGATGACCCAAGATGATAAAGGGTCTGGAAACCAAGCTTTATGAAGAATGGTTAAGGGAATTGGGCCTGTTTAGCCTGGCAAAGAGAAGACTGCAAAGAGAGATGACAGCCATCTTCAAATATCTAAAGGGCTGTCACTTGGAGGATGTTTTCTCCTGCTCTGGGGGAGGGGGGAGGGAGGTTAGGATCCAAATCAATGGATTCAAGTTACAAGAAAGAAGATTCCAAATAAACAGCAGGAATAACTTTCTGATGATAAGAGCTGTTCAACAGTGAAACAGACTCCAATGAGAGGTGGTGAACTCTCCTTCCTGGAAGGTTTTTAAGCAGAGGTTGGATGCATTGCCTAGTTGAGAGTCCTGAACTGCAGGGGGTTGGACCAGATGGGTCCCTTCCAACTCTGATTCTATTAAGACACCATGAGCATTTCACCAATAACTGCATTATTTTGGAAAATATATATACTCACTAAAGGCTTCTGCTTCATGTTTCAAATAAAACACATGATTAATTAATATGGACTTGAAAATATTAAACCAGAATAAGCCAAAACCCAAGCCAACGCACTACACACCAGCACTAGCCCTTTAGAAAGACAGATCTTGAACTGTTCCTTGAAAATAAGCAAACTGAAATTGACCGAGCAGGGCAACAAAGGAGGTTAAAGGTGCAGGCCCTTCATAGTGAACGCTTTTATTGGCTCTCCAAAGATGCAACACTAAGGCTCCAATCAATCAGACTTAGGCCTTGGTTTGCACTTAATATGGAGTACATCCTATTGAACTCAGCGAAACTTACTTCTGAGTAAACATGCATAGGATCAGGCTGTAGCACCACCAGTCTGACATCTCAACTCCCACAAACAGGCAGGGGGCAGAAAGGGCCTTTGTGAATTTAATAGCTGGAATTGTACCTAGAAATGAAGTGGAAGCCAACAAAAATGTCAGAACATAAGTAATTATATATTTTTCTACAGTGTGTGTGTATGTGTTTCAAATAACTGAGCAACTACAATTGCTGCAATCCAGCATTTCCAAAGTAAAAAGTATGTAGGGGCTCCCCAGTTCTCCATGAGTAGGAAAATCTTGGCATGTACCAAGGGAAATTCTGGAGTGAATACAAAACATTTCCTTCCAGAGGAGAAAATGAGATCACATATATTCCTAAATGTCCTTCTAAGATTGTCAGCACACAGTGAGGCTCACCAACCATTTTCTAACTGAACATTTTGCCCTGAGAAAAAAAAGTATGTTTTGATGCTATAACAAAGCATCCCAAAGAAATACAATATTTCTTTTCGGTCACTTTGAGAACTAACTGATGTACAGCTGTCTTCTGCATGCTTGATTTTTCTACAGAATGAGATAGAATGTTATCTTCTCAGCGAGAGCTGACCCAGCAGTTTCACATGCAGTTACAATATGACCACATATAAAATATAGCAATGAACATTTTTAGACATGTGATCGCTTCATCTCTATGCTTGAATAGAAACAATACCCACGATTGTCCATAGGTTGGGTTGTTATTTAAACTGATTTAGGGTCCCTTCAGTTCCAAGATACACATGGTGGTGGTAGTAAACATATCTGCCCCAATCATTTCTGTTATGTACTGAGCTGAATAGGATTCAAAATGCAGCAGTCTGATTGGTCCTAGAACAATAGGATTCAGAATGCAGCAGTCTGATTGGTCCACAGGAGCCACCTAATCCAGCTCCAGGTGGAAGTGAATCTGCAACCTGATTGGCCTGCAGAAGAATCCTGGAATTAGCCAATCACATGAGGCCCATTGTGTAAATAATGTATATAAAGCAGACATTCTGGGGGAACTTCCATTCCTCCTCGCCACTATGAGCTGAATAAAGAGCATGAAATCCACTCTCGTCTCCGAGTATATTTCAGTTTCTAAAACAAGGGACAGGGTGTGATCCCATTGGGAAGGACTGTTGTTGCCTCCCAGTCATCTTTCCCACTGTAGCCCTTCCTCCCACAAGCTTTTTTTGCAGGCAGCCTCATTTCTGGAATTGAAACTTGCTGGAAGAAAAAAGACTTCAGGGGAAGGGCTGCATAGGAAATAATGGTGGGCAGGAGATGGGTTTAGTGTCTCCTACCCAGGTGCCCCATTTCTGCTTTATATCACACCCAGCTTTAAATCTGTATTTCAAAATTAGCCTGTCACTGGACCTTAGTGGATTCTTCTGGTCAATTTGTTTCTAACACATGCCCCATTACTTGAAGGAGATGGTCAGATTTTAAGTCATAATTAGTCACATCCATCTCTATAGAGCGAATGATGCCAGAATACAACATGACTGATGTAACACAACTTAATGGTTATAATTAAAAGGGAACATGCCTCTTAATTGCATTGGATACCTGCTAATCATCTGGACAATGGGAATTTGATTCAAATTTAGGGTATTAAATGGCAGCAGATGGACAATAAACTCTCCACTAAGCATGCATACACTGATGAGCACTCCATTCTGCCAGTTACCTCCATTAAGGATATGTTGGTGGCATCAGTCAGTCCCCAAAATGCTGCATTTGGTGCTGAAATAATTGCTAGTGAGGAAATTTTGATAAGTTAGTTAAAAAATAGTTGATGGGCTTTCATTGTTGCGGCCACATTAGCATAGACAGTAAACAGCACATTTGTTCTACAAGTGTGGCTCCAGAATCTTCTGTGTAATGGCAGTTTTGTAATTCAGTTTTCAAGAAACTGAGGTCACTTCCAGATGAACTCTTTAAATGAGCATCCATCCAGATTTCTTTTGACAGATTTTGTGGGGAGGTATGTCATGTGCCTGATCTATACCTTACACAACCTCTATTCATAGATATATTCAAAAACATATTACACAGGAGGGATATCACAGGTCTCTATTTTTCTAGCCATGCAAGCAAACTGATGCTGTAAAATATGCCCTCTGAAACTTCCCACCATGTGTAGGAAGTGGGAAGCATAAAGACTATATTCTTGTCATGAAGGCAGACACCAGACCCCCTTGAGTGTCTGTGTGCAAATTGACACAGCTGCTAGTGTTCACAGATGTTCTGAGGTTGAACACACAACATACATATGCCACTGGCTGATTGTCTACTGATTTAAACAAGACTACTGACAAAAAAGGAATCCCAGTTTTAAATTAAGCCTGATGTGAATTGTGTGGATAAATCCAAACATATTATCCTGCCATGGGCCCTTAAGCTTTGCAAACAACAATTATATATGTTTACAATCCTGATATTTCAGCCACTTGCATTATCTAAGAACATGCCCCAAATTTAAAATAGTCTGCACTAAACCTTGCTTATCAGCTCCACTTTTAAACAAAATTGCATTTGTGGTCAAAAGTTATTTCACCACCACAAGAAATTGCTGCTGGTAAATTTCTGGTTTGCCCTATTTGCTCTGAAGCTTGCAGTCTAGTATAGTTTAAGAGACATCATCTCAGCCAGGAACAGAGTGGAACAATGCTCAGCTGTAGATGCCTTTGCTTTTGTCATTCTAATGTACCTACCTGAAAGGTCATATACTAAGCAATGAAAAATACCAGCCTAGGAGCTTCTAAGAGATAATCAACTGGAAAAATATGAGGCTTTATTTAAGAGACAGGAGTTAAATAGCAAGGAAATCATTTGTTAGAGAAGACACACATAGATTCACTGGGACACAGCCAGCCAGAAGGAGCTTGAGGAAATGAAATTGAATCCTAGTTGAATCCTGGGTCCAAGTTGCCTTGGATATTTTGAAGGTTATTTCATAGACATGATCTAAAGTGACTTTAGACTTTGTAACCAAGTTAAAGGAGCCTTATTTAAGATCTAGGGAGTAAATTTGGGGGAAATAGATATATCTAAATAGCTTTTATTTGAATCTTTCCTCAGAATATGTAAAACAGAAATCTTTTCTCAGTTATATTTTTTTACATTTAGCTTCTCCAAGCTATTTCCTGAAACCACAACACAAAAAGGGCCAAACCATGATTTGGAATTAAATGTCTACCAGTCCAGTAGATAAACTGCCTTCTTTAGAGCCTTCTGCTTTTCTGTAAGTACTGTAGAAATACATGGGACTTCACTGGCCCAGTAAATAGAGAGAGAGGTTTGTGCCACTGGTGGATCATGGGGACTCAAATTTCAGTGATGCCCTGTGCAATTGCCAGAGTTCATTGTCCCTCCGCCTTTCTCGCTCCATTATAAATCATAGTTTGGTTATATTTGAAAAGCTTATTTTAAAGAATAAATCCAGAAGAAAAACAAATCTAACCCTTGGGTGTGTGTTTTTTACAGTTAGGTGAATGAGCAACATCTACAATTTTTCAAACTTCCCTGAAGGAAAATGTTCAGGTTTCTAGTTTTCTTTCTTTTTCTTTTTTAAGAAATGTGATCAATATTTTGTCACTATTCATTGGCTTATCAGGGATTAATGCATCTTATACCTTCCTGGGCTATACATTTAAACCAGCAATTTCAAAATTATTCTGGTGAATAATATCCTATATTTACTCCCAACCTGAGATATACCACATTTTTCCGTGTATAACACGCCCCCATGTATAAAACACGTCCCCATTTTTAACACTTATTTATAATTTTAAAAACTTCATCTTATACACAGAAAAATATGGTATATATCTCCTTATTAATCATATGGCAATGAACTCCAATTACAAAAGGATTCCTCAAAACAGATTGCTATGCATCATTATATCATTATCTAGTTCAGAACTTGCTTGTTATGCAACTGAAAGCAAAGCTGATTATACCATGCAATATAATTTGATGCATCATCATATATTCATTTACAAGATGCCATTTTGTTTGCACATACTAAATTTGTTTGTACAAGGGTAAACACAGGCATAGTAAACTGTATGGATCCCACTTAACAAAAATATTCCAGACTGCGATTTACATAAACGTTACTTTCACACAATTAGCTTTGTTTCCAATTTTTAACACTTTTCAGTTCAAGTTTTCTCCATGTTTATGAAGGCTACAAATTCTGAAAATTAAACTGAATCCGCACACAATCCCAAAATAAGAATGGAAATTGTTAATAAAAGCATCCAAGTGAAATTGTGAGACTTGACTAGTGTGTCATGCAATGGAAATGTCACTTGTCATTTTAAAGATGTAAAAAAAAAAAAAGTCAGATTCTGCTATGCTCTGGTTGCCTGAAACTGGTCATTCTACAAGATTTTGTGAGCTCTAAGCAATGCTCTTTTAAGACACTTTTTACACACATGAAGTTCACATTGATTTTATTCAAGAGTGAGTGTAATACAAATATAAAACCTATACTGGCCAGAATGCTCATTCAAACAGAGCCAAAATGGCAATTTAACTCTTCCTCAGCTGGCCTTTTATTCAGGTAGTAGTGCCTAACAATGTGTGCTCCCTTATCCTGGCCAGCTTTTCCCTTGGGCAAGAATGAAGAGTGTTGGATGCTTCTTCCTGAACATACACAGAACACCTTCAGGCAGCAGAACTCAATTGTGAATACTCCTCCTGCCACAAACAACTCTGGGAAAGACTAGCTGAGAGCCACTAGATACTAGTCCCTGCAGGGATTTGGTCTGCTTGAGGAAGTGAAGAGCAGCAGTGCTGAACCAGTTCATTAACTTCAATGGATTTCAATGGATCTACTCTGAGTAGGACTAGCAACTAAATACAGCCCTAGTTTTTCAAAGGCCTTTAACCTCAGTTCAAATAAAATGAGAAAGTATAGTTAATGGAAGACTTCCCAGTTTGAGCCCAAAGGCTCATTAATATTTTGGCTTATTTAAGATAGGATAATTGAGCATGGATAGTGTAAATAAACCAAATACTTATATTCTTATGTAAGCCACTTTTGTGATTACCTGGTATCTGTCATTTGTGTACTGTATAAAGATTAGAACTGCTTAAATGTGATAAATGTGAAGTCCCATTGATTTCTATGAGAGAGGGCATACAATCAGCTCTCCCATGGAAATGAATAGGGCTTCAAAACCCTTTACAGTGGTACCTCGGGTTACATACGCTTCAGGTTACATACGCTTCAGGTTACAGACTCCGCTAACCCAGAAATATTACCTTGGGTTAAGAACTTTGCTTCAGCATGAGAACAGAAATCGTGCTCCAGCAGCATGGCAGCAGCAGGAGGCCTCATTAGCTAAAGTGGTGCTTCAGGTTAAGAACAGCTTCAGGTTAAGAACGGACCTCCGGAACGAATTAAGTACTTAACCCGAGGTACCACTGTACTTGGATTGGGCTGTGTTCTATTCTTTGTTTCTTGCATGCGCATGTGGCTCTATTAGTTTGCAGCATGTGTGCTTGTGATATTGGATGACATGCTTTAGAACAATTTCCAGGTGGCTGCCATAAATAATCTGACTCAAATTAATATTCGTAAGAAAGTGTTTTTTATGTATGGCACATACCCTGCAGTGAGTTTTTAAAATGTAAATGTAGATTACATCCTAATGGGTCACATAACACCTGGTAATAATAGATATATCATTTCTGCTTTTTTATTTTTGAAGCGCTAATGAGTATCCCTTCTTTACTATTTTTTCCCCCCAGACTAGGCTAAGTGCTTATTGCTGCAGTTCTTAGTCAGGGTAGGAAAGGGAAGTCTGCCTAGTACAATCCATTAGGAAATCCAAGCCATAAATGAAATGACCACAAAGACCTATCAGTTAGCAGAAATGCAGCAGCTGTACATATTTATTGTAACATAACACTATATTGTTGCAGAGATGTGCTGTTTAAAACATGCATAAGGCAGGTGAAACGTGACCATATTACTTCTCTGTTTGAAAATGAGAAGGTGTAGAGTGGCATAACCTCAAATACATAAATAAACATTAGACTAATGGGGAAGACAGGTACACAACAAGTCTGGCAATAACAGTTCAAAGGTCACTGGTAAATGTGAAACATTTGCAGCCTTGCAAATTTGATCTTATACTATATTCTTTTTCAATGTGCTGCTTTAGCACATGCTATAAAAACTATAAGAGGCTAGTAAAGCGTTATCACACCTTCCTGAAATGAGGAGCAGAAGGGGAAATGTCTGAGCATTATAGTCTACTCTTGATCACATGTATAGATTGAAAATACCAAAGAAATGCAACTAATGGAGAAATGGCATTCTTATTTGATTAAAAACCTGAAGAGGTATTAGTTAAAATCCTGACACCAATAAGTGCTAAATAGTCCTAAAGTAGTTTGACCAGTGCTCCCCCCCGCCCAGGAGGTACTCAAGGGCATGCAGTACCAGCACCTCTTTTTTTGTTAAAAAGATTATAAAAATGATTTAGTAGGCACAAGGTAAACTAAAGCTGCAGCTTTTTCAAGCTGAACTGGCATTGTCTAAAGACAAACTGTATGATAACTTGCAGATCACTATATGTCCTAGTGGCCATCTTGAAACCAAAGGCTCAGCTTGGTTGCTGGAGACCTACATAAATTTTCTGTACAATTCTTCGTCTTTAGTTATTTTATTTCATTTTTTATTTAGGTAATTTATATACCATTCCATACTTCAAAGAAATCTTTGAGTAGTTTACATCACAATAAAAACATCAGAAATATACACAAAAATCATAGTAAAAATCCACATTTTAAAGCAGCACAAAACATATGGGGACCATATTAACCACTAGTAGGTCCAAAATACAGAAATACAACAGAAAGAAAGAACTCTGCCCACTAAATATAGAAGCATGCATTTATAGGTATCAGAAGTTATCTGTTTACACAAACTGAGAGGCTATTTATGCAACACAGTTGTCCAATTAGGGGGTGTTACTACGATGACTATTATTGGGGAACTCCTGTGAAAATATGGTGCTGGTAGAAGAACAGAATACCAGCATTTGTGGAAATAGATAATCTCTGAATCTAAAGCAAGGATGGGAAACCTGTGGTTTCCCAGATGTTTACTGACTTCCACCAGCCACAGCCACAATGACCAATGTTCAGAAATTATGGGAGTTGCAGTCTAACAACTGGAGAGCCACAGGTTCCTATCCCTCATTGAAAGTTCCCACCCTCAAAATGCCTATGGGAGAACGCCTTCTCCAGTATCAACCTTCCTGTGGATTAAAAGATAGTGGTCCATATCATTCTATTTATTGTGGCCACTAATAATCACTCAACTCTAATCTGCCCCGTTCTCTGGTTTGCTATTAGGGGAGCCTTGCAGCACTTTTGAGTGCTTAACTCTGTTCTGCAGCAGGCAAATCACCATGATAGATTACCCAAAATCCAATGGTCAACCCAACATCAACATCAGGTTGACTATTGCATTCTGGGTAATCTAAAATGACCAATGGTTGCCTCCGACTAGAGCAGAGTGAAAGCAACATACCGCAGTAGGAAACATGTGCAATCTTGGCTGATGTAAGTGATTGGCAATGGTGGTAGAGCACGGTGGTAACACACAACAGCAGAAGGTGGGGGTCCAGGTGGAGCCATCCAATGGGGTACCATGCCAAGGGCCCACTAAAGTCTGAACCCCAGTCCTGACTGCGTTTCATCATCTGGCATAAAGCACTCTTACTCCCTTAAAACTGATCATATCAAGCATCTGATAGGCACTGTGGCATAATCCCAGTCCCTGATGACTAAGTAGCGCCTAGCTTTAAAATGTTCTGTGCCAATATGTTAACTTCATGAAAATGCCCTCCCCATTTCACAAATCAAAAGGACCAGTGGAAATACTAAACCCTTCAAAAGAAACTGAAAACAAACCAAATGACAACAGCCATTTCAAAGCAGTCCTCTTCTGATATTCCCTATATAAATTTGCTTATTTCTATACCTTCACTCCAGAAGATTCAAACACAAAAACAAAACTCAGTATTTTATATTTATAAACTTATAATGAGGAAAAAAGAGAGTAAGTGGGGGGGGTGTTACCACAGCAAATTTAACCTCCTTTGTATTTGGATTACATTAGCTTGCCAAAGATACAGTGTGGAGGAATCCACAAAGGTGGATCTTTTGGGTCCAGGAGCATGTTCACAAACTGATGTTCATGCGGTACTGTGGCTTGATACCTGTATGCAGCGATGAACAGACATTTCCAGTTTCCTGGAAGGTTTTTTTGCTTGCTTGCTTACTTACTTAAGGCTTTGCTATCTAATTCTCTCCTCCCCCCCTTCTTCTCTTCTCTTTGTTCTTTTCACATCCTTTTCTGGTCCAGCTCAACTGCAAACCTGTAGCCGGGTATGTTCCAACTTTGTGAATTTTTGGTGATAGCCAAAGATAGTCATACTTAGAGAAGAACCAGTGAAATTAATGGACTTAAGCTACTTAAATACATTGGGTTTACTCTGAGTATGACTTGTCTTAGTTGGATATCACATTTGCTTTTCCCACATCCACCAACAGCCATCAACTCTCCGTAAAGTTCTGAGCAACCTTGCCCTAGAAATATGGTAAGTATTCAGATATATACAAAAATCCTTATCACATTTTGTATAAAAATTCTGCATCGTGAAATCTTGTTACAACCCTAATTGTTAAAAAATAAAATTAGTGGTGCCTCAAATATCCATTATGTGCTCTGCCAAAAAAGAGCACAGCATCATTAACTAAAACTGAAAATGTCATCTGAAGGAGCTGCACATATATGTTATTTCAAATGCATCTTCTTAGCTTCTAGCTGTGTGTAAACTAAAACAATTTTCAACCAAATTTCTTCACAAATCATGTTAATCTTATTATCTAATTTCTTTTGAAATTATCACTTAGACTATTTATGTTGTTTTAGGTATTGCCAACACCACTAAAATAAAAAACAGAAATGTCTGCAATGCTTAACACAAATTAATTAGAAAGAGAGAATGAGAGAGCAACAGAGGATCCACTGGAGTCAATGGAAATAATTCAAGTCACCTACAAAGGACTTTGGATCAAGCTTTTAATCACAGTTCTAATCCTGCTGTCAGCTGTAGCAAGTGATAAACGTTTCACTAATGTTATCTAGGTAGGTAGCAAAATGCTAAATGAGATTTGTAGTCCTGCTGCTTTCCTGCATAGGTTTTAAGATTCCTTTCAGCAATAATCCTTACAAAATCGTAACTGCAATTAGAATACTTTTGGCTCTTATTTTTATGGCACAGTATCCTTGCCTGTCTTTACAGACACCTGACTTGACAGAATGCAAGTACAACCAGCTGATAAAAACTGATTAAATAGGGTATATATTAACAAAAGTCTTGATAGTTCAGCAGAAGAGGTGCGTGGGTAAGGGGGGGAATGGGAAGACACTAGGTTTTCTAAAATTAAAATGTCACCTGAGATATTGCGTAGAATCAGTTTCTCTGTATATTGCACTCCTTATACTCTTACCTTGTTCCTCTTGAAGTATGCTCTTCGACAAGCTGCAAAGCACTTCTCGCTGCAGAAACATTTCACTTCACTTCCCATACTCAGAGAATAACGCTTGATTCCCACTTTCTGGCACCAGGCACACATTATTTGTACATTTGACACATCGTCTTCTGCAACGAAAAGACAAGAAGAGTAAAATGAGCATCCTGTCAAACATCCATACGCTACACCTCAAACATCTATTTCAGTCATCTTTCTTGTATCTACTTCTCTGTAAGCAATCAAATATTTGCACGTTTCTCTTTGCCTGCCTGTTTGCTAAAGCAGCTGGTGACAGGCTGCCTCATTCTTCAACTGTCTAGAAACAATTATCAATTTTATAGATTATCCAATGCACTGCCATTTTCAGGGTTTTTAGCATTTTAAAGAAAACACTGAACTTTAATTCATTAAACTCAGAAACTGGCACCAAAGAATATTATAACATTCCCATTATTTATAACTCTAGAGAGCTGAATCAACATCATCTGCTCATGAAACTCAGGAGCTCTATTCATCTGACTAATCTGAGTAGGTTAACACATGGAAGAACAAGACAACAGGAGTTGGCAATGTTTTGTCCCCAATGGCCACAGGCATGCCAGTAGGTGCAAATAGAACTGGGTATGGACATGAGCCTGGGCATTGGGCAGATGAGGCCTCTCTCTCTCTCTCTCTCTCTCTCTCACACACACACACACACACACACACACACACACAATTGATTTTCCCCTTCCCACAGCTATTCTCATCACAACTGCATTATCTACCATACATCCAACCAAACAGGTACTTAATGGGCTTGGGAACCCACAAATTACATGTGAAGGAAGTGACTTAGAGCAGGCAGTATGGAATACCTACAAGAGCTGTATGTATCCCACAGGCCACAGGTTGTCCACATGTATTCTAAAACATGGCATTTGATCCTGTTTTGTCCTGTGTATGCAGAAATAAATAGAAATTTCTCAAGCATGACCAATACTTGTGTGAGCCTGTACTTATGATTGCTTATTTGTAATTAAGTCCTATTGTGTTCAATTAGATTGATCCTCAAATATCTGCATAGTATTGTTGCCTTAATATAATTGCTATATACTGGTGCCATATGCTGAATTCACATTAAAATGTATGTATGTATGTATGCATATATGCATTATTTGATTGAATTATACTTCACCATGCTCTGCTTCCTACAAATTTAAGGATCATGCAGCATGGTTCTCATGGAGTTCCAATCTGCATAGACTGTATTTTCATGCGCATGCATTCTTTATGATCACACTTCTCTGTTCCCTTCTCCTAAGCATCCTAGCTTCAGAATCATTCAAATCTTTCCAGACAGCCAGTTTTCTGTCACAGTTTCCTGCAAAGTTTCTGACCTAGTGAATTCGAAAGGATGATAAAACACATAATCTCTGTGCATAAAACACAAACTCTCATGGCTTTAAAGATGAAAAGCCTGATTAAATCTAAAAGCTCATTGTCAACATCGTGCAACTTTTATTGACAAATATAAATCACAACACAAATTGGGAGTGGGGAAAATGTTATTAAACTGGCAATATTTATTCTGTTGACATTAATCAAATGTGGCACATAGTTTTGAGTTATAGTAGCTGGGGAAAGGAGCCAAATGCCTTTAGTACAAATTAGTTAGCCAATAATTCTGCAGCATTATGACAGTGCTGCTACACAACAAATCCTTTGCAGTGGGAATGGGATGGTTTTATGACAGATTCTCTGAACCTTGAATTGTTCATAGTGCATGGACTACAAACTGGTTTAGTAATTAGTCTTTGGGGCATCTTTATAGCAATCAAACAGAGTACCAGCATTGTAATCACTGTGGCAAACTGAGTTTGAAAACACAAGCTTGGGTTCCTAATGCTGCTTTCTTTGATACTGACCTGCTGAACTTCTTTTCTGAAAGTGGTTCAACATCAACTTACTTCTGAGCATATATATATATACAGTATATATATCTGTACTGGGAAGTTACTTTGCATATATGACATAAACACTGAACTTGTCATTCAAGGGCACATCCAGAGAGCCCTAATTCTAGGGATCCATTGTGCTATTTCAACAAATATAGATCTTATGGTTCAGACCTGGCTTCAGTCTACACTGGTTGACAAGGATTAAAACAATGCTACTTTAGTCTGTGCTCTCCAGAAGGTAGTTCCTAGATGATGCTGTAGCACTAACCGCCCAATGGAAAGGCACCCTGTTTCCTTGAAATGAAAGCACTACCTGAGTTTCCCCTGCATTTACTGATCCCAACCTTCCAACCAAACCAGCAAAACTATGCACTGCACGGGATCTCTGCCTGAGCCTGATGCTGGCCCTGGATGCCTATTGCCATTGTGCTCCTTTCTGCCTGCCTACTTCTTACCTGTCCTTTTAGTCCTGGTCCCATTGGCCTGTCTGAATTGCTCTTTGTGGATCTGAGCCTGTGCCAAGGTTCTACCTGTACCTGATCATAGCTTTCACTCAATACAGACTTGATCCCAATGATGTTCTGTGGGACCCTCTCCCTTGAACCTTCACCCCAAGTCCTGCCTAGCTGGCATTGGTTTTGCCTCTCACATTTTGATTTAAAGACATGGGGTTGGATCCATACCTGAGAGGTGTGGAACTTTTTGAATGCATCTGCAGGGGGAAGTGGGGAGGAGATAATATATGCCAATTTCTTGTTCCCTTGCAGCCTTCTATACCTCCTAGCAAAATAAAATCTGGGGGACTCTCTGGAACAATGTGGGAGATGGTGCTGGGGGTTACAGACGCAAGGGCAAATTTGGCAAAAATTACTTCCCCTTTCCACCAGTGGAGACTCCACTGAATCTTGATCTAGTGTATTCCCTTCGCCCACAAATACAGGAAAGAATACACGTGTCTAGTTCTGATTTAAAAAACAGTGTAAATAAAGGAATGCAACATGTATTGGAAAGCAAGCTATTCCAATGGATCATTAAGATCAACACTGCAATTGGGATGGAGGGAATAACAATGACAAAATTAATTTAATAAAAAAATACCAAAACTCTAAGTACAGTGGTACCTCAGGTTAAGTACTTAATTCATTCCGGAGGTCCGTTCTTAACCTGAAACTGTTCTTAACCTGAAGCACCACTTTAGCTAATGGGGCCTCCTGCTGCCGCCACGCTGCCGGAGCAGGATTTCTGCTCTCATCCTAAAGCAAAGTTCTTAACCTGAAGCAATATTTCTGGGTTAACGGAGTCTGTAACCTGAAGTGTATGTAACCTGAAGCATATGTAACCCGAGGTACCACTGTACTTACTAAGTAGTAGATCTATTAATGGCTGTGCTGCACTCTCCCCAACCAATTCCATCCCAGATAGTCCCACCCAGAAAGTCAAAAGCAACATGGACTCTGATATAGTACAGACTTTGATGGCTGCATAAGATTTGGTGGGACTCGGGTGGTGCTAGGGATTGGAAGGTCGGCGGTTCGAATCCCCACGACGGGGTGAGCTCCCGTTGCTCGGTCCCTGCTCCTGCCAACCTAGCAGTTCGAAAGCACGTCAAAGTGCAAGTAGATAAATAGGTACCGCTCCGGCGGGAAGGTAAACGGCATTTCCGTGCGCTCCTCTGGTTCACCAGAAGCGGCTTAGTCATGCTGGCCACATGACCTGGAAGATGTACGCCAGCTCCCTCGGCCAATAAAGCGAGATGAGCGCCGCAACCCCACAGTCATCCATGACTGGACCTAACGGTCAGGGGTCCCTTTAAAGAACTGCGCTACAGTTCTTATCCTGGAACAGAATAGCAGCTCCTAACAAGAAGCTTCTACAACTTTTCCACCAGTTTGGAAGGCTGCTGTACATCCTATGAGTCATTTGGCAATTAAGAGTCATTAGAAAGTTTGTCATGGCTAGAGGAAATAGTAGTATGTCTGTGGATTGCATTCATATTGTTCAGGTACTAAATATACAAAAGCTGTAAGTGGTCCTTGTGTAATATCCACTATTTCAGACAAGGAGAATAGAATGCAGAAGTTATGATCCTGCAGGCCAACTATAATTTACATTCACATTTTGACCTGTTTCACCTTATGGAATCCATCAGATATGAGAAGCATACAGAAAACACAAGCATTTTTCAAGATCTGGCTTCTAGCTAAAACACATGCATTTGTTTTGTACTGAAAAAAGCAGGGTGACAGATATCCTTTGTCAGATAACAGGATAACAGGGATGGGTTCAAGTGATGTCAGTCACTCAGACAAAGTACAGCCAACAGGATCAAAGTTCATTTTTTCTTTTCTTTACTGTGTTTCTACAATCTGCAACATTGTAGATATAGAATTCCATATCTCTATAGTAAATTGACTCCCAGAAGGTGAATCCATCATTGATATATACAACAATGTCCTATATAATTGGAAGGTAACTTGCAGATGTTAGTAACCATGACTCACTATATCACAGCTGAATTTATCTGAGGTAGTATCAGAAACACCCTCTCCACAACTCCAGCCAGCTATCGCAAACATCTTTGCAGCATCCTTTCCATAGCAGTGCCTCACTGTATCAGCAGCAGCAGCAGCAGCCCATTTGGTACTGGTCAGCTGTATGAATCATGCCTTCTCTTGTGGCAGTCCCTGTCGCCCTCCCTCCTCCCAGTAACAAACAGAATCAACTCCCTTACCAGCATATACAAAAGATGGAAACTTCCCCACTCCCATTTAAAAGTTGTGCCATTCCTTGTGCCATTTTCATATTCTCCATTATGCCTTGCTGAAAAGCAAAAAGAATGCTACAGTGATCAGTAGCTGAGAGCAAGCTACGAGGTTCCCTTGGCATGCAGCACAGTGAAGCATTTGTATAAATTGTTCCCTATAGGTGGAGCAGGGCAGGAAGAGCAGCTGTTGCTAGGCAGAGTAAAAGACACTAGCAAGAGCCACTGAGACCAGAGCATGGATGGCTTTGCTTTACATCAGCTTTATATTGGCAGCTCATTGACTTTTTAAGTGCCTCCTGTCTCTTAACCATAGCTAAGAAGTTTGGGCATCATGCTAAGCTACGGTTGATATAAACCAGCTACAAATCTTGATCAATGAGCTTCCATTAACTATAGTTAGTAAACCATAGTTAAGCTGTGTGCCTGCATTTGAACAATCAATTTTAGCTATGGTTAACTTAATAATGATTTATAACTAATGGGGCAGTGTGCTGTGTGAACAGGGCCATAACTAAAATAGCACTATCCACACACAGGAGAGTAGTATCAGCTGGTTCAGCGGAACCCTTAGGTATGAAGAAATACAGAAAAATAACCTATGGGGATTTTTTTAAACGCCAGAACAAACCAACAGAATGCTGAGTGTCTGCTGAGCGGTAGGAGGGAATAAAAGGCACAGGGATGGAACAGAGTATCATGGGAAATGGCAGCACTAACGGGCTGAACACGAACATGCCATACTGCAATATTTTGTTGCAGGCCCCCACTTGGTGGTTTCCTCCCCCTTCCTAAACAACAACAAATATTAATTGGTACTAACATTTATAAGAACAAGTCTGGAATCTACACCAGAACTTAAGCAAACCTGAAGTTGTTTTGCCATTGCTACAAAGAAGTCAAGCTTTCCATGAAACATTGCCTTAAGGTAAAGGTAAAGGTACCCCTGCCTGTACGGGCCAGTCTTGACAGACTCTAGGGTTGTGCGCTCATCTCACTCTAGAGGCCGGGAGCCAGCACTGTCCGCAGACACTTCCGGGTCACGTGGCCAGTGTGACGAAGCTGCTCTGGCGAACCGGCACCAGAGCAGCGCACGGAAACGCCGTTTACCTTCCCGCTATACAGCGGTACCTATTTATCTACTTGCACTTAAGGGTGCTTTCGAACTGCTAGGTGGGCAGAAGCTGGGACCGAACAACGGGAGCTCACCCCGCCGCAGGGATTCGAACCGCCGACCATGCGATCGGCAAGTCCTAGGTGTTGAGGTTTTACCCACAGTGCCACCCGCGTCCCTACAGTGCTTAAAAGTAACCAAATGCTCTGGGTGGGATTCAATGCCATGGTCTTCCAGTCATTCCATCAGGTCAGGGTAGAAGAGAGGCAGTTTCCCCCCTGAATTTTTGCTACTCCAGCCTCAGGCTGGCACTGCAGAGAGGCTCAGATCAGACCTGTCTCCAGCTGCTTGGGTGACTTAGGATGCAGTGGACTTAGGATGCAGCTGTCTCCACCCTGACCTGATTCCATCCCATTTTAGGGCATTACACTAGCAGCAGCAATAGCCTATTCACTGCCACTACCTCATCAACAAGTTCAGCAGGGGCCCCAAGAATCTCTGTTGTATCCTAACCCCCTCCAGCATCATGGTAAAGATTGCTCTGCCCATCTCCTAAAATATCAATCTGCATGCTTTTATAGATCTAGTGAAGAAAAACATTCTTTACTGCTGGTATCTTTGTTGTGTACCTGGAATATAGAGCAACAAACTGGAAGGAGTGTGACTTTTCAGATCATGTGTCAATCACCCCCAGATCTTTATGTTAATACCCCCACTCTGAGCTACTTGCTATTAAAGTAAAATCCTGCTAACGAGCTACCTCTTTTTCCTCAATGCTATAAAAAACGTATTTAGACCACCATGTGTTATAATTCAAACACAGTTTGGAAAACAGAAACAAAACAATATCTGCACTTGTTTATCTCAATAAACATCTTAACTGTTGTAATTAGAGGAGGTGACATTATCAACACATTTATTATCCTTGCTGTCTAAGGACCAGAATGACTGTCTCTGCCATTCAAATAGCTAATAGATATTCAAGGAGTTCCAGCTTGTGTTTTCTACTCCAGGGTTATGTCATTACAGGTGGAAGCAGTACTTCCCTTAACTGTTGTACAAACAGCACTTATACATATCTCCTTATGGTTTTCCAGCCTGTGTATGTTTCATAATGAACAATGCAATAAACATGGAGCGTTCACAGTGTTAAATCATGCTCCCAGTGGGAACAGTTTGAATAACAAGGTAAAATTATCACATTATAATAACTAAATATGCATCAGGCAAAAGCATGCTTCAATTAATCATCAAAAGTTTGCAGTGTCATTTTAAGTCTTAATTAAGAAGAACGTTTCATTGCTTTTCCCCCTCCCTCTTTCAGTCGGAAGTGAATGAATAAAGCCAGTGGAAATCTAGTATAACTAAATTGTTCTCATATCCTCTCCCCACCCCCACCCTGGCTTTATTTTCCAAGAAGATTATCAGCAATGTGAAAGCTTTAGGCCTATGTTATATAGAGACGAGAAACTTTCAAATTCAAGAGCTTATCTCTGTTTGTTTGCTTTTAAGAAAACTGTTAAGAGCTCACAGGAATGAAGAATTTGGGGTTTTTGTCTCCCTTTCTTAAAATCAGATATTGTTTTTGCCTTGTCAATTTTCAAGGTAGTAAATATTACAAGAAACATATTGACAGGTTTTGTAACGTTGCCTATTTCTGAGGTGTCTAGTATTTCCTGTTATATATTTGCCTTAAGGCTGTTTTCATGTGGTAGTTTGACTAGCCACCAACATACAGCTCTGCACACTACAGAATGATGGGAGCCATCTCATCACAGCAGCAGATGAGAGAGGAAGCAGCAGTGGGCAGCCCAGGCAAGCCACAGAGGAACAGTCACAACAGGCCAGAGCATCTTCTCACCTGCTATCCCACTCTGCTGCCACCACTGCAGGCCACCTCACTGATGTTTTCTCAGCCTCAGCTGGCAAGGAGGAGGGGGCAAGGGGTGCCAAACAGTTCCTCTTATCTCTCCCCATCACCCAAATGTATTTCTCTCTCTGGGCTCACTTCAGGTTGGAGACAAGACTGAAGGAAAAATGCCACCAGGAACTATTGCAGGGAGGTAAACTGCCAGTCCAGGAGGGGTGGGATTTAGTACCTTCTGCCTATGCAGGAGGAAGTACCACATCTTCTGCCATTGCATCTGTACTTTGGACCCAGATCTCCTAGATTTAAATCTAGTTCTTCATATTTATTTATTTATTTATTTATTTGTTTGTTAGTTAGTTAGATTATTTATATAAACAAAAGGTCTCAGGGCAGGTCGCAGCAAGTTAAATAAAAAGCAACGTCAATATAATAAAATTATCAAAGCTCAGCAAAAAAAACTGTATGTGAGACAGCCTTCAGCTTTTGTCTCACTGCTCTTTCAAATTCAGTGGCTGCGTAAAATGTCTTGAACTGGTATCTAAAGACAAATAGTGTGGGTGCTAGTCAAATTTCAAGGGGCAGTTAGTTCCAAAGCCCTTTGGTACTGCCATGGCTCTCCTACACAAATCTCAACTTCTATGTAAGAATATACAGAGAAAGACACTCAAGTATTGCTCATTAATTCCCACCTGCCTCATTCCTATCTTCCTGCTTTTTATATTTCCCCTTTTTTACCAGTATGCCAACCTGAATTTCACCTATATAGCTGACAAGATTGGTACATTGTATGATTCCTAATTTCTTTCACTAAGCATTAACAATGTTCTTTACTACATGTTGAGTCTATATTAGGTCTATTTCTCCCTTCAATTAAGTCAATAGAGTGCAACAAAACTCCGAACAACTTAAACAGATACACATTTGAGCCTGCTGTTATATAAATTCAGCAATTACTGGAATGTATACAACAGTAAATAATAACATAGCAATTAAACACCCTACTGTAGCCATAACAGTTACTTTTGCAGTTTATGAAAAACAGCACCCAATACAAATGAATCATACTTCATATAAACCTCGAGAAATGCCACATGGGAGAGAATTGCTCCAGATAAGAATGTCACGAAAATATAAAACATTTCAGCACAGTCTCTCTAGGGCATATATATTTGATCATATCAAGATTTTCAGAGGCAATAGACAGGATTTCAATCTGAACTGAAACACAGTTTTCCCTAGATGAGTTCATCAACATGACAGGCACATGATATTAATATCACTACTACAGTTGTTTAGTTACACGCTTGATATTAATCCTGATAATCTTCCTTTATATTACTTAAATACTTTCAGACATTCTTTAATGCACTCTACCGCTGAAACACCCAACTCATACCAATCAATCACTTAAAAATTTACTGTATGAATGCATAATTCATTTGATTAACAGAAATCACATGGAATTTGCAGGACATTATAATCTCACACGTAACCTCAGGGAAGTTAATAAATATGGATGTGGTTACTATTGCTCAGATCTGAAGAGGTATCCCAAGCAAAGCCTTCATACAACCTGTCTGCCATATTAGGCTGCAATTGAGGCTAGCCACACAACCGTTAATTATGTGCATCAACTTTCAGCGTAAGTTGTTGGGTTTTTTTCCAAACCTGATGGAGAGGTGACTAGAGGAGCTGCAGCTTGTAGGAGTTAGGTGTAACATTACTCAAAAAGGCACAGGATTCTTCTACGTGTCTGGATCTATTGTTCCTAGATGAGGACCACCTGGCCAAAATTAATCACTTTTATGCAGCATGGATTTCAATGAGAGAATTAAGTTTGTGCCGTGATCTCTGTAATTGAAATCCATGACACCTAAAACTGCACAGCTTTCACAAATTATTCCTGTTGGACCATAGGAATACATATATTATATTATATTATATTATATTATATTATATTATATTATATTATATTATATTATATTATATTATATTATTAAACAGATCATTGATCCATCTAGCTCAATATTGTCTACACTGTCTGGCAGTAGTTCTCCAGAGTTTCAGACTGGGATATTTCAGAGTCCTACAAGGCGATATGATGGATTGGATTTGGGACCACTGATTTATTTTAAAATATTTACAGCTTTATACTTAAAAACTGCAAAGTGGTGTGCAAGTATAAATCATAAATACAAAACAAAACATAGGTTTGTGCAACTTTTATGTGCTGTGGCTAAAATAATGCTGCTAATGATTCAGGGTAATTTTACTCCTCCTCTGGTCAAATCATGATGTCAACATCCTCTACCCCCGAGCTGGAGCAGGACACCAACAAAGCCACATGTCTCACCTTTAAGCAGAGCTTCATTTAACCCTTAAAAAAATGATATACTGCTTTACTTGGGAGAGGAGGGGCCTCCTCTTTATAATTCTGCAGGAGGTATTAGGGACAGCTTCACCTTTGCCCATTGGAGGGCATCATTTTGCAACACAAACAAGTACAGGGAAAAGTAGCTCACCGGGGTGAAGCTGCCAATGTTTTAAAAAATGTACAAGCAAGAATACACACCTCAGAAACATCTTAATTATTTTAAGATAAGACTGAGCAAGAGACTAACCCCCTGTTCTCCCCTTGAAAATACGAAACTAATAGGGATTTTGAAGTTTTAGTTGGCATAATATAAAGGTATTACCCTAATATGGATTATGGAGCAAAGTGAATCCCCACAAAAGCCCCTGAACTCTGGAGGGGCTCCTGTGCCAGCAAATTTTATTTGCTTCGGGGGGGGGGGGGGGACTTATACCCATTTTTTAAGATTCCCCATAAGAGTATATGAGGAACACAAAGCTTTGTTTTATACTGAGTGGCTTGGAACCTGAATTACAGATCAAAATGAACAGAGCAACTCAGAAATAGCTTCAGATTTTCTAAAAGCACAGATACAAGATGAATCTTGGGGCCCTTGCATATCCCTAACAAACACACCACACCTTGACAAGTATCACTACTCTGAAAAGGCTGGGGTGAACAAAGACATTTTAAGATAATGCTGGCTGCTAAAATATACTATATCTCCCACTGTGTTGAAATCATTACCCATCCAAGTTAGTTTCACGTAAGTCCCATTGAAATCAGTGGGATAATTCAGTCATTACTTAGACTGCAATCCTAAGCATATCTACTCATAAGTAAGTCATAAGTGATGCTATTCCCCGATAAGTGGGTTAGGATTGCAGCCCTAGTTCCCATGGGAATGAATGGGATCTAAGTGCAACTAATTTAGTTTGGCTCTAATCCAATGACTTTTTAAAAGCACTTAGCGAGAGAAACCGTTAAGGGTTTCCATGTTTCTGCAATTCTTGATCAATCATTTATAATTGTAAATAGAATATTTTATAAGGAAGCAGTATCTAACAAGAACAGAACTTCTGCCCGAGGTCATTACAAATTAAGTAATTTACCTGCTGGTGGCTTTATGAAAGGTGGTGGAATTAATGGTACAATAATGGGTACATTCCCATGCTCCTTCAATCCTGCTGGTGAGTCTGAGAGTCCATTTCCTGTGGTAAGCCCCGGATAGCCTGCGTTTATGTTGTAGGATGAAATAACACTGTCTTCAGGTAATTTTGTTTTTGGCAAAGAATTTTCTGTTTAAAAAAAAACAGAATACATATAAACATATAACATATAAAAACTGCTAATCAGATATACTTACTTGGGGACCAACTAACTCAGCATGCCTTCCTTTTGGCCATGTGGCTTGTGGTGTGAAGAATGCAACCATTTGCAAACTAATACATAGTGATTACAGTGGTACCTTGGGTTACAGACGCTTCAGGTTACAGACTCTGCTAACCCAGAAATAGTACCGTGGGTTAAGAACTTTGTTTCAGGATGAGAACAGAAATCGTACAGCGGCGGTGTGGCAGCAGCGGCAGGCCCCACTAGCTAAAGTAGTACCTCAGGTTAAGAACAGTTTCAGGTTAAGAACAGACCTCCAGAACGAATTAAGTTCTTAACCCGAGGTACCACTGTATTCTTAGATACTGAGGCATGTGAGGGCCTAATTCCTCCCTGCCCTTCATTAGCTGGAGGTGGCCAATTTGATGCCTTCCAAGTGTTGTTGAACTCCAACTCCCATCAGCCCCAGCCATCACAGCCAGTTATCAGGGATGATAGGAGTTGTGGTCCAGCAACATCTAAACAGCACCACACTGGCTACCCCTGAAACATGTCATGTCATTAGAATTTGACGTTTTATTTGTATTTCTGTTGTATCATGTGGCATTTGCAACCACTAATGAATCAGGCAGGATATGTATATACAGTATGCCCTTTATTAAACAAGGCTACTTTGAACTTTTTCTCCATCCTGCTAGGTCTCTGTGGTGTTTGCAGAGTCACTTACTGGCAGCTGTCCTCTCAATCTGTGCCACTGGGCTACTCTTCCTGTCCTACTTCCCCAACTCTCCTATACAGTAGTGTTCTGCATATATCCTTTTACAACTTTAATAAAAGAGAACTATTTTTAAAGTGAATATGTATAGTTTTAAAACCCTCATCTAACTCCTTGAATTCAATTATAATCTTTTAGGTGGTGGTCTCTGTATCTGTCAACCTACCAGAGTCTTAAATCAGTTATAATACGAAATTAGTTATACAGTACTTCCCTGTTGATAGATGATATATTTTGCATCTCAAGGAGTATGGGATGAGCTGATCTGTCTCCCATTCACTTTGGGGGGAGAGGGGAAGAGAATCTGGGCCCTCTCCAACTTGAGCAAGATCTTCTGCTTCCCAAAACTGCCTCCTTTCATTCTGTCCTGCTGGTTCTGAGTCTGCTACGGCTCAATAGTTTCAACACAAATGTCTTTTCAAGACTTGGAACCTCTGGGTCACCACATCAAATAAGAGTATGCTTTTTTTCTGAATTAGGACCTCAGCTTTCCTGTCACTCTATTGGCTTTATCCAGACATGCTCATCCATGTGTACTTTGGGTAGGTCCTTCAGCTGGCTGGTTGTAGTAACAAGCCTTTCTTCATTTCTGTTCCGCTATAAGTTTAGCTCACCTGTTGTGGCCCTCTGGCTGTAGTATAGGCAGCAAAGTCTTTCTCCTTTGACCCAGAGTCCCTTTGCTGGACTCCTATCTAAGACTAGCAAAGTTGTGTTCCAGAGATCCAGAATAGCTAAATATGGATCAATTCCTATTTTTCTGGCTTCGGTCAAAATTCTCTTAACCATTTTGATGGCTGATTCAGCCTTTCCATTGCTTTGGGAATAGACATGTGAATGCTACAAACTCTTCTATCACAAATTGTGGCCCCTTATCCAAGACTACAGTATCTACTACAGTATTCCAAAGCAAGACGAGCAGCTCTTTAGCATCTTCATGACTGACTGAGGTTTAATATCTAGCACTGAAGAGCTCCAGAAAACTGGAATAACAGTTGACCATTATCAATAATCCTTCTCTTACCATGTTCAAACTGTAGACCTACTTCCCCCCACCCCACTTGGCTTGGTACTTTTGTTGCCTGTTCCCAGGTGAGTTACAGATTTCACATGGTTCTCTGCCCCTCCTTGTTTCACATATATTGACACATTTTCCACCACTGATAGTCAGTAGCATGGAGTGGCATTAAGGAAACCTAGTAAATTATGACACCATGTTATGAGTTACGTTTTACAGGCAGACAGAACAGAAGGGATCAAGGACATCGAAGTGTGGTAGCCATCTTTAGCAGGAGCACACATTTACCATAATGCCTATTTTGGCCCAAAATCTCACTAAATCAATTGGTACTTATTCGCTAGTAAATGTACTTAGGATTGTAGCTTTAATTAGAATCATCATTCAACAAAACACTGAAGTAAAACCAGTCTTTAAATGTAATAAATTCTTTAAATGTTTTCAATCACACCTTAACTATACCTTAACCAAGCTTGGATCCCTATTTACAGAATACAAAAACAAATATACATATTTAATCCACTGGCATTAACATTACCGTATACACATATTATCAGATATTAATAACTAAAGCTAACAATAAAATATTATTTCAGGGAAAATAGAATTCCTTAGTACATGCACTCATTTTTGTATTCCTTTTATTTCCCTTTAACTTGGATTCAGCTTGTGGCAATTCATTACAATTGCTTTTGCACTTTTCTTTATGACTGCACTCTTAAAATGAGCTCTCACTTTGAATCATAAAAACCATTTATTTTTTCTATGTGTATTCTGTAAAATGAATACTGCTTCCAAGGTGTCCAGTGTTCTCATTTGTAACATGAAACACATAGCATGGACCATATGTTTATAATGATATAATTTAAACTGGGTGAAATATTCTATAAGAAAACTGTTTTCTGCAGATAAAGTTTCTGAGTTACTTTATTGATTTTATGTGGACGGTGACCTCATTAAAACTAAATATTGTGAAAAGTGCATACATTTTTGTTTCTCCTTTTCAACACACACACATACTTATAGAATGTTAAATACTGCCCACAATATCAATAATTAGTGCTGAGCCAAAATTATTGGCTTGGTGATCTTACAGAGCAAAAGTGGGGGAGGGATTCATATGAATGTGAAATGTGCCCAGAAAAAAACTCCACATGTGCCTTTAAATTCTCTTACCTGTGGCAGTCTGCAACCACCACAGCCACAGAAGCAGAGAGGTGTAGTGCAGATTGCCATAGAAGGGAAGTTACCAGACTGAAGAAATGAAGAGCACAACCATATGTGCTGGTGAACACCAAGCATTCTACGTTAATGGTTACTGCTGCTGGTCAAAACCTTTAAAAGCACAGCCTGGCCACATGGAACAGACCAAACAGACACTACAAAAGGTCTACTTCAATGCCCAACATTGGGCAAGTGAGTATTGTCTTAGTGACTAAAATATTTGCCCCCAACAGGTTGATCTCTAAATGCAAACAACAGAAGGTGCCCCCAATGGGGGAGAAAATCTGAAGCAAGAGATTTAAAATGCCACCTACTGGTCCTCTTTTCTGTCTCTCTACCACTTACTTACTGCCATCTACAGAGGATCTGGCTGGGGAAGTGTTATCTGCTACTGCAGTAATCAATAATTACTCTTTTTTGTTCTTTTTTGTTTTTTAAAATGTTTTTATTAAAGATTTTATTTGGTTACAAGAGTACATAGGGGTCCCTTTACCTTTACCTTTATGTACCATTAGGTCCAGTCATGGCCAACTCTGGGGTTGCGGCGCTCATCTCGCTTTATTGGCCGAGGGAGCTGGCGTACAGCTTCCGGGTCATGTGGCCAGCATGACTAAGCCGCTTCTGGTGAACCAGAGCAGCACATGGAAACACCGTTTACCTTCCCGCCAGAGTGGTACCTATTTATCTACTTGCACTTTGACGTGCTTTCGAACTGCTAGATTGGCGGGAGCAGTTATGCCCACCAGTACTATTTCATCTATGATCCACTTGTAGTGCACAAATGATTGCAAAGTGTTAGCAAGAACTGCAACATGTGGAGCCACAGTTCTAAGTTTTACTTCCAGCTGATAATGGAACAGCATTGTCTGTGTAGCAACCTAAAGCCCAAGTGCAGAAGCACCTGAAGTTGAAGTAAGGAGTCAAGGAGAAAGTCAGAGTAAAATAGAATTACACACAAATGAAAAGACTCTGTGGGGGGTGGGGGTGGAGGCATAGATGTGGGCAGGCAAAGGAAGCTTGGAAGACTTGGAACTCTTGACCAGAAAACTAAGGTGCATTGTACTGTTAGATCTAAAGTCTATCTGAGGCAAGTGTCTCCTACTGTTGCTACAACATTGTGACATGGCCACCCTAAGGAGACAATGAGGAGCACTAAGAGGTAGGCCAGTTGTTTTGGCTGCAGGCTTCTAGAAAACGTTTTAATACAATTGATTGTTCTTGTTTTCAAGTAAGACCTCTCTAAAAACCTACTGCTAGATTTCACAGCAGCAATGTTCAACACAAGACTGCTTTTTCTCATGATTTTTCAACCCATTGGCAGCTGCTTCAATGGTGCCTTCAGGAGAGTTGATTATTTCAGGAAGAAGTACTACTGTTGCAGATTTATATATGCATAACTGCTAGTATTTTATTCAGTTTTGTACTCTTTTGGATTTTGTCTGCTAGAAGTCACTGGCATGTGAAGTCACCTTTAAAACTGATAAAATAAACAAGAAAACTAACATATTTGATCAAAGGGACATTAAATGTCATTACCTTTAAGAACAGAAATGTGCTGTCGGCTCTCCCCATCTGCGGGGTAGTTCCTGAATTCAATATCTTCTCCATCTTTTAATTCAACCTTATCATAACCATACCAGCCAAGGAGCTCATTCATGGTGTTTTCTGCAAAGTTCTGAAAGAGAAGAATTGCCTATTTATTTATGCAATCAATAATCATTTGGAACTTAGAGATGAATGCATAAATCGAAATCTATTTGCACCGTACCGTGAAATAGCAGGTTTGTCCCACCTCCTCTAGACTAATGTTCATTTATCAAGTCACGTACACTGACTGTAATGCATTTAAATCTTTGACTGACACATGTAATTATGACAGACCTTCACAAATTTGCAATTTAAGGAAAAATATGAGGGGGAAGAGAGCTATTTATCATTTTTTGTACAAGAATTGATAGTCAGTGATATTTTTAGCACATATTTTTTTCACAGCATTTTATATCCTGTGCTACCATAAAATGCTTTAAAGTGCCTCAAGAAAGCGGCCAAAGAACAATGACTGATTTACTAGTGCCTGAGAAACAATTCAGCTATGTTACAGCCATTCAAATTGGCTACCCTGAGGATGACACAGAAGGGGATGAAATACAGGCTTCTCCGCTTGCTGGTGGGGTCCTCAGTACCTCCCCCCGGCCCCCCCCTCCCCACCGAGGGTGTAGGTTTCCCATGCAATACTTTTTACAAAAATAATGGAAGTATTAATTAAGAGAGATTGATCTAACACTGGAAAAGGCAATTCAAACATGTCACAGACAGCAGAAATGGCATAGAATACATGGACATTCCGATAAACAGCAGCACAGTACAGTAGAGCAAGCAACAGTGAATGTAATCAGGAAGAGATGAGCATTTTGAGTACAAAGCCAGTAAAGACAGAAACAATTAATTACAAAAACAGTGAAAGAGATATAGCAACAATATGAGATTAAAAGGTGCCAGTGTTTGTATAATCTGCAGCAGATGTAACCATTTTTTTTCCAAAATATGCCTTGGAAAGTGCATATGCTGGCTGCAGAAGGATACTTTGTAAGCAAATAATGATTTAAAAATGCAATCACAAAAGAGACCCCAAAGCACAAAAGACTGAACCATTAACTTAACCACTAATGACAAGTATATGGCAGAAGCATGGAATACAGTACAGGCAAATCTAATGCTCCAAACAAATATACAGAGCTATAAGTACGGTAAATACTAAATAGTCAAAAGTGTCTTTAAAATATTTAATTAAGGAAGAATCCCAGTTTCAGGAGACTGTGCTCTGACCGTTACATACAACAGAGGGAAAGAAAATGCCGACACTTGCACAGTAGCCAGAAGAAAACATCAGTCACAGACCTAAAGACTTGTGAAGACCTTAGTTCTGTGAAGAAATTTTTTGAAACCTGTACTTAATTACTGGTCAAGGGTGTCTTTCAGTGAATTCCAAAATATGATTTTATGAAGATGTGGTACCAGTGATGCATGGCATGCGGATTATGCACTCACCACTACTCAAAGGTGACTATGAGGTACAGCGCTCATCTCACTTTTCAGGCAGAGGGAGCCAGCATTTGTCCACAAACAGCTTCCTGGATCCTGTGGCGAGCGTGACTTAACTGGTTCTGGCGCAATGGAACGCCGTTTAACTTCCTGCCACAGCGGTACCTATTTATCAACCTGCACTGGTGTGCTTTTGAATTGCTAGGTTGGCAGAAGCTGGGACAGAGCAATGGGAGCTCACCCTGTCGTGGGGATTCGAACCACCAGCCTTCTGATCGGCAAGCCGATCAGGCTCAGTAACTGAGAAGGGAATGCTGGTCCTGGCCACTAGGTTTATGATTTTCTTTATTATCACAGCTTCAGTGATGAAACTGCAGTCCATCAAAATACACTCTGGGTGATTAGGATGACAAGGGGCTGTAGGGTGGAGAAGAAGAAGAGGAAGTCTGATTGCACAAGCTTACATAAGGTTGCATTTCAATCACTTTCTAAAGAACTTGTTCCACCTATAAATGCTCAATCTGATAAATCAGAAAAAATATCAAACATTCATATAAACCAAATAAAGGCTTATCACCCCATTTCCCCAAATTTATATCACAGATAGAACTGAGATCATCAAAGATTAAATGCTACTCTCAGTTATACAAGAAATAAATAAGGGCTTGCTTTCTACTTTTTACATTACTCTAAATATATATTTAAAGCAATAGGTTATGTGTCCCAAGAAATCAGTCATAAGAGCATACGCATATTACAATAATTACCTATTGGACATCTCAGTGGTATTTGTAAAAGCCACACAAATTGTGGTCCCCACGGTCATGAGGAAGAAAATACTACACCATGTGCATGGACATGTAAGAATGACCACATCTCACAAGAGAGCTAAAGTAATTGTATTCTGGTCACAGATTAGCAGATTCCTATTTGTGAGGAATTGTAGAATGTGTAAGCAATGCCAAGATTTTCACAGGAAAAAAGCAATACCACATGAACAACTAGCAATTCATTAGGATAAAACTGAAATTGATTTGTTTAACCTAACAGGACTTAAACATCTGTTGGCAATGGACTGAGTACTTTAGAAATTTTCCAATATAGCCACTTTTGTACCCAATGCTGTTTGTCCATAGATGGAAGGAATCTGTCAGTGGAACAGTGGAGGGAGGGAGGCCTGTGTAAAGCACCTGGTACCTGGCGGGGGCCAGCTTAACACACCTGGGGCTAGTGTACCCAGCTGTGCCCCACATGGACCTGGAGGAAGACAATTGTGTACCCCACTATGTCCCCCTAAATCTGCTCCATAAGGTTTCTCAACTGTCTAAGCATATTTAGGGGCCTGAGGGGAGAGGGAACCTAAAATGTATTTCCTTCTTCATTCCATTGATGGTTTTCTTCCATTAGTTAAAGAACAGCATTGAATGCCACTCACAGGTAGACACCACACAGCAAAATATTGTTTGTACTTCTACAAACCCTGGGGTTTCCCCAACCATAGTAATACCTTCTCCTTGTTTCTCAGTAGCACCCACTTCAGCTGCAGCCATGCTGGTACTCATCCGATAACTTCACTATTACAAGGAGTGATGCAAAAATCACTAGGAACCCAGAAAGTTAATAGAAATGTAATAACCTTTAGCATATAGACGATTAGGCAGGGCAGCTCCTCAACATAAATTTTGTTCATTGTTTCATTGAAATAAACATAGGCTGTAAGATAGTTGTACCACTGTGCTCACCCTCCATATTTATCTGGTGTGATTACCGGTAACTTCCTATAGGCCTGTTTTGAAGCTAGTTCTGTACTGACTCAGCAAAAAGAGGACATAGCTCAAGAAAAGGCCCATTCATGTCCAAAAACTTTAAGCACTGTTTTCTCCAGATGTTCTACAGTTAATAAAGCATATGTCCTTAACTGACCTCCTTCATTGAGAAAACAATATCAATCCCAGGATTTCAGCAGGAATAACATGCTATAAGGGTACACAGTAAATTACTATTTATGGCTCAGCCTAAAGCCTTGGGATACTGTAAGAAATTAATCTTCCTATGGTGTAATCTACTCTGAACCCTCAAGAAAGGGAGGAGAACCACACTTAATAAAGGTGGTTCTTAAAACAAGTATTAACATTTAATTTTATTTATTAAACAAAATGTATATACTGCTTGCTTGTTTGTTTAAAATGGCCTTCTAAGCAGTTTGCAACAACACAGAATAAAACATTGAAAGTTATTGATTAAAAAACAGTTAATATCTGTATTCAAAATATTCAAAGGGTGATAACAATCAGCAGTGGCTTAAAAACAACAACAACATGTAATTTCTACATGTCTGGATAAGTTTGTCTAAGCAAAAATGTTTTATGCAGGCACCAAAAAGAGTAAAACAAAGGTGCCTGTCTGCCTGATGTCAATAGGGTTGCCACACAAAAAGATAATCTCTCTGCTCTTGTAAGAAATCTAAGTGGCGCCTGTAACAGTATTGGTTCCATAGATCAAAGAGGCTGAGGAGTGGACATATATGGACTAAGGCAATCCAACAAGTAAACTGGTCCCGAGCTCTTTTATATGCTAATAGTAACACCTTGAACTTGTCCTGGTAGTAAATCGGCAACCAGTGCAAATCTCTGAGCAAAGGTGTTACATTCTGACAGTGTCACTCCTGGCAGCAACCGTGCTGCAGCATTCTGCACTAATTGCAGCTCCAGATGAAGCACAAAGGAGTGCATTGCAACAATCCAACTCAGCTTACTACAATCATACATTGGCCTGAAGACACTTTCCTGCTGCAGTTTTGGAGTTGTAAGTGCATGCCAAATCTTAGCTCATGAGTAGCTTCATTAACATTACTGACACCATGCAGATTCTTAACATTAAACGTATATTTAGGAACATTGCATGGCCAAGGCTGCAGTTGTTGAAAGACAAAGTTTACACATAACTATATAAAGCAGATGTATAAAATAAATACAAATTGTAATCTACCATCAGCAACACTTTTAGCAGCAAGGTAATTGCTTAAACAATTAACAGCCCTCTCACCACTATTCTGTGACATGCAAACTTTCCCCAGAGTGTCTCTTTCAATGTTCTTGTACAACTTAAAAATTTAAATTGTGCTAATCAGTGAATACAGGCAACACCTAATCACATGATAAGGTTTTCCACCATTTGGTTGCTTGTATACACACAAAGGTGGTATGTATCTTCATGGTTAAATTCATATTTCTTTTCCGAGTGTGGTTATGTATTCTGAAATATTTTAATCAGGAGTGGAGTACCTTTTTCAATCTGAGGATCACATCCTGCATGCACAGTCTTCCAGGGGCTGTACAGCAGTAGGTGGGTATGGCCAAAGGGGGAAATGGGTGGGGCTACAGGAAAAGGAGGTGGGGCAGGAGACGTGACTCTTACCTATGTACTATAGGCTAGATTCCACCCATGCCCATTTCTCCATCCAGGTAAGCAAGTGAAATTATCACAGTCCAAGGACACATTCCAGCCACACCAAATTACTCAAGGAAGAAGTGGGGCAGGACTGTTGGGGGGGGGGCCTGGGAAGAAGGGGCATGGCCAGGGGAGAATCTCAAAGGCTGGATACAGAGGCCTGGAGGATCGCGTTTGGCACCCAGAACTGAGGTTCCCCAGCCCTGATTTAAATGCATTCTGTTCACTGAGGTTTTGCTGAGGAGCATTTTTTAAAAAATGATAAACTTTACAGTCATGCCTCTGAAGTTACTGTACCCTTTGTGAACATTATTGGGAGGGGTGAGTTGCCTTAGATCTTTTCGTTGCAATTGTGGTTTGCTCACATGTACATACAGGCAGTGACCATTTTAGGCACGTCCGATTTGTGCACAAACGCACACGCATGCATTGCACCCGCACCCAGAAGTGACCCGAAAACATCATAAAAAAGGATGGGGTGGAACAGGGTGTGTGCAGGCTTTTTCAGTGGTGTTTCAAATATACGCAATTGCACTTAAACATGCAGTGCCTTGGAACATAACCCCCACATAAATTGGGAGTTGCCTATACCACAATGGAAACAAATTAAGCTTAAAAGAAAAACTAAAATGATGTTCATTTTGCTCTTAAAATTCAGTAAAGGACTTCACAGATTTAAAAGCAACACAATCTCCTTATTTTTTTTTTAAAAAAAGATAGAAAGCAGAGATTAGAACAGATTAACCAAAGTTTTCCCTAAACAAAGAACTAGGAAACAGTGATAAAAGACTGCAGAAATGCACAGAGGAACAGGTAGAGCCTTCACTCCTTAGCAACAGAACTTGTCAGCAATCAGGAATGGAGCAACAGCCACTACAGAATAGTCCAAAACCAGCCATGGTCACCTGTACTGCTTTATATTAGTATACAGTACATTTAAAAAGTGGACAGACTTTATCACATTTGCCATATGATAAATAAATTGTCTGCATTCAACCAATGAAATAAGAAACAAATAAGAAAATCTACATGACTATTACTTATGGTTAAACTTTTATTTACAAAAATAAATGTTGATACTAGGTATAAAAGTAAGTTATGCCATTCATCACTGATGGTGTCATAGTCATCGCCATAGAGGCTGTGGCAGTCACACCAGTGGTGGACTTTGGGCTCTCAAATTTTAGCAGCGCCCTGTGCAACACTAAAATTCAGTGCCCCCCTGCCTCTTGTGCTCTGTTCTATAGCATTGTTTTGGTGTCCCCTGCAGGGCTAAAGGCAACCCCACCAGTCACACTACCCTAAAACTGCATCACACAACCACATATCACAGACTGTTCACAACCACAATAAAATGTGTTAGATGGCAGAACCACTGCATGTTCCTGAGGAACAAATTTCTGCTGTTCATGTTCTGAGAAGATGTGATGACCCCACATCATTAGTGCTAGCCTGAGAAAATGTGCCCAGAGTCTCCATGGAAAATTAGTAACAAAGGTATATTCCCTGGAAAGCTCTTCCATCTGACTGTAGTGTACTGTATGTAGAAAATCCATGTTAAAAGCCTGGCTCAACCAAGATAGTAGGATACCAGAAGCTTCTGATTCTGATTCAGTTTAATTGTAGTTTAGTGTGTTTAGATTGAACCCTAAACTGTGCTTAATCTTAACTGTGATTAGTTGAAACAAGCTAGCTTCAAACTATAGTTTATGACACGTACTTCTGATCTCCATGTAACTGCACCAGAGGAGGATGGGCGAATGCATGAACCCAATGTTTGCTAAGTCTTCTTTAACCTGTCTTAGCATTACTTATGAATGCAATCACGATCCCTCAGCCAAAGCTGCCACGCAGAATAGCTGTGATGGTGCAATAGCCTTGTTCATATATAGCGCTAAGTCATGATTTGTTAAGCCAAAGTGTGGTTTGTTTGAACACCCGGCCTTAGCCCAGCAGATTAATCATGGATTGTTGCATGGCAACAAACAACAATGTGAAGTCATAGCTTTTTGGCTTACAAATTGTGACCTATTTTAACAAAGGCTTAGCACTGCATCTGAACCCAACAGACATGGGTTGCTTAAACATGGTTTGTTTGGCAACTCTACCAAAGACACTTACCAGCCTACAGATGCATGAGGCAAGAGCAGCTAGAAACCAGTGGACAAAAAGCTTTCTTTTTTGCCCCTCTGTGAAAGGAACAAACCGTATTTAAAACAAGCAATGATTTAGCATATTGTGCAAATGCAGCCAACATGATACCCCCCCCCCACAACATCCTGCCATTCTTGGAGGAAGCTTGGGATTAAATATAATTGTATATAGAAATCATATTATATCATTGGGACACCACTGTGGTAAAGCAATGTGCAATGAATTATGCTTAATGGATACTGCCAGGACCACAATATGGAAAGAAGTAATAGAATTAATACAAATTTAGTTAAAGCTTGGATGTGTGGATATAGAAAGTCCATTGAGAAAAAATATTTTAACGCAATATCTAAGAGCATAAGAAGAAGAGCTTGTGTCAGGGACTGGCAGTACTCCTAAGAGTGTAGGGTGGAGGCAGGGGACCAAGACAGTAACCCAGGAGAGGGGACCAGTGATATATGAGTTTGACAATGCCCGCAAGGTAGGAGCCCAGGGAGGGGGACAAGTCAGAGAAAGGTACACCAGATGTGACAGAAGAAGAAGAGGCTTTTCAGCCAACAGACAGGTCAATAGACTCCCCACTTTCTCCCACACCGCTGTCTCCCAGGACCAGGAGGTGCTTCAACTGTGACACCATGGTCTCACTCCTGGTCTGTCACCTCCAGTTCAGACCCCATAAGCATATACGGTATATGAAATTAATTAACAGTTTCTGATACAACATACAAAATTGGTGTGGTGATATGCTTTCTATGGTGGCTGAGAAATAAGTGGTGCTGGCAGGAATAGTATAGGGTAGCCATGTTTCAAACAGGGAAAATCCGGACAGGAAAGTTGTTGGGAAATTACATTTTTTGAGCTTTTTTTATGGAAAATCAGCAAAAATGGAACATGGGCTGCCATATGTCCGAACTTTGCCGGACATTTTTGCTGATTTTCGTCCAGACACTGCTAGAGACAACAGTATTCCAGATATGTCCAGGAAATTCCAGACATATGGAAACCCTAACTGAATAGTATAGAGTAGCATATCCATTATTGCCTCTTTTAGGACTACAAAAAAGAAGCAACAGCAGACAACTTAAACAAAATATTACAAAAATAGTTACATATTAAAATGTTGTTTTACTACTCATATATATAAATCAATATCAATTCGGTTTCCTTCCAACACACTCTTCCTTTTTTGACATGCATTCAGAAGGTTACCATTATTGCTATGATTAAGCATACTAAGATGTTATAGAAAGAAAAATAAGATATGCCATTCTGCCTGAGGAAAAGAAGAGAGAGAAAAAACAGAGGTGCTAAAACAAGAAGAGGGAAGGAGGAGGATTGGCTCTGCCTTTAGGCTCACATGCTCAAGCAGCATGTTTTGGAGTAGCAAAAAATTATCAGTTGTTTATATTATTGCAGTCTTTCTACCAACATGGGAGAAATGCAATTTAATGGTATAGTCCTAGTGGTGCAGCAATAATGAAACTGCTAGCACATTTGCAAAGCTAAGCAGACTCCAGTATGGTTTCAAATTCGATGGAGGATCGCATGCTGAGCTTCCTGCATTGCGGTGGGTTGGACTAGATGTCCCTTGGGGTCCATCTTTTGCCTAAAGAACCAAAATGTGTTGTGGCTTTGGTAGGCAGAATGGATGATTAAGGGGAGCTGATCAACAGTAGAACAGACTCCCATGAGAGGTGGTGGACTCTCCTTCCTTGGAGGTTTTTAAGCAGAGGTTGGATCGCCATCTATTATGGATGCTTTAGCAGAGATTCCTGCATTGCAGAGGGCTGGACTAGATGACCCTTGGGGTCCCTTTCAACACTAAGATTCTAAGATTCCATGATAGCTCTGGTGGGGTATCTGCTCATGGCAACAGTAGCAAAGCACTGAGGAGTCTGAAGGAGGCGACAGTCTAATTGGTATTATAATGTATCGTACCTTGCATTGGTGAAGTTGACCCAACATTATGGGAAAATTGCAATTTACAGAATACATTATAAATATGTTATAGCCCCTTTTGCAGCATTGTTTTGCCTCTCTTCTACATCAATAGCAATACCCATATTTTCTGCAGAATAAGTAGCTGTGATTCCAACCCTCAGTTATCCAAGTGTAGATATTATGTGCTGTACACTTATTTATTCTGGGTATTTGAAATACTATTTTTCCTTTTCGTGTGATTTGTACTTCTCCATGTTGAAGTATAGATGTTTGGATGCATGCCTGGAAATCAATAAAGATTGTTGTTTTCTGACCTCTCGTGAACGTGCACTGCAGTCCTAAAGAGATCAAGCTAGCAGTTCCCATTTTTAAGGATAGAATACCGAACTACTGCTGCTGCTTCTACAACTAGTGTTTTGTTCAGGAACAGGGAACCTGTGCCCCTCTAGACACTGTACAACTCCCATCACCCCTGAAGATGCCTGCATTGCCAAAAGTTGGACTAGATGACGCTTGTGGTCCCTTCCAACTCTACAGTTTTATGATTCTGTGCTGGCTGGGGCAGATGAGGGTTGGCACCCATCAGTATCTGGAACAGAGACAGGTGACCCATGATGCTTGGTGAGACAGTTGCCTCAGGTGGCAGGCTGGGGACAGCTGGCAGGGATGGCAAATCCAGGCCCCTGAGGCTTATGACACTTGCCATCCCCTGTGCTTGTTGCCCCCTGCTGCCTTCTCCTCTCTAGTCCCCTTTTTTCTCTCCCGCCACCTTCAGCATGCCAGGGCTTCTCCAGGCTGCCTCCAGGTGCTTAAGGCAGTGGAGAAGGAGGAAGAAATGAAGGCAGTGGAGGTGCCATTTGCTGTTTTGCCTCACACGGCAAAGCATCCTGCACTGGCCCTGATCTAGAGAGGCACAGATTCTCCATCCCTGGTGAAGCATTTACTTTACACTACCTGTGTAATAGATGTGATAAAAGAAATTGTCCGCCAGATAATTTTAAAATCATCAATAGATATGGGAGGGAGGGGCAGTTCAAAAGAATTCTGAAAGTAAGGCAGCAAAGGAAATCCAGTTAAGGCTAAGATAGTGAGAGAAACAGGATTTCTGAAGGAGGGAAATAACTTGACAAATAGAAGAGGAAGGCAGCATGGAACTAGGCAGATAGATGGGAAGAAGGAGAAGACAAAGAAAGGCAGTAGATGCACAACAGAAGACCAAGTGGAAAAATGAGAGAGCAAGCTCTTCTTGTGTGACGCTGGCTGTGTGGGAACCATTGCATCACTGCCCCTTCCATGTTGCAAGCAGCTAGGTGAAAAGCCTCAAGCAATGTGGTCTGTCCTTGCTGTGTCTCTTCTCCATGCCAGCATTGCAGGCAGCTCTTTCCCAGCTGCAGGATGGGCTCCTCCCTCTTGGCCCAGTAATGCAGTATGGGGCTTAAGTGATAAGAAACAGCCACCAAAGAAAACAGAGCATCAGTGGTTGGAAAGAGCCACCAGGACAAGTCTCAGTTCTGAGTACCAAGAATAGAAACGTGCTGTGTGTCAAGAAGTATAATACTGGAGATCAAACATCAAAGAATGCAGACACACTGACACATACGAACACTCAAAATAAACAAAGAGAAATTCACTGGAAATGCTGGATACGACGATTCCAGTTGAGTATAAAGGTTGGGAAAGAAGCGATAAAGAGGGGAAAGAAAGAAATACACACCACACACTCAAAAAGAAATGAAGGGGGAAAGGAAAGGAGGATGGTACGTGGTGGAAGATGCAATGTCAAGAAAGGTTAAAACTTATTTTTAAGGACAGGATAAATTTGAGCACTCAAAAGGAGACAATGGATGAAGAAAGGTTGAATGGGAATGCATGAAGGAAGAGGAGATGGAGAGGAAGACTGCATTTCACAATGCTATGCAATCAAGAATTGGCAGCCAAGAGTTATTGTGCCTAGACTGTAGAGGGATTGCAAAGATATAGGAAGTCCAAATGATAGTTATGTCTGCCATCAATAAAAATAACAGAAAATGGGGAAATCACTAGTCATTTTTATATTTCTTGATGTTGTGACAGCCAGATAGCACTATATTTTTTACTATTTCTGATTTCACACTGATAACTTTCTGAATTGTGATTCTAAAGGCTCATATATAATCAAACAACTAAAGCCAAGGAAACATTAAAACCAGGTTGCCAGGAATACCTAAAATGACAAAGCAGGTGATCGCTTGTCTGCTGTCAAATTGGGAGAGAATTATCTTTGCCAAAGAAACCTACTTCAAAACCTTCAAATTGTACAGAACCTTCTGTTCAACTAAAATTGTTTTTGTTTTGCTTTTTGCTCATTTTCACCTGAAGGAGCCCAGGCCACCATTTTGCAATATTTTTAATATGCATCACTTTAATCTTTTGGATTCTGCAGTACACACACATATCACATCTGGCTGGTGGAAAAGACTATCATGTTATCCTGTATGGGAATATGCATTTTTATCATACATGACACAGAGAAGGAGACTTGTGGATATATGATTATATATCTTTCTCTTAAGAGACTAAAGGCTTAAAAATGCAGCAGCAATTGTTTTCATTTACACAGTACTGTATATTGACTATATTTTACTGTGATATCATCATGCAGAGAACATAGGGCTTGCTGTTGCATAACTGATAATAGATTCCTTCCATTTCTTAAAAGATATAGATGTCAATGATATGTGCTTCTCCAAATTTTTATACGTCATTTTCTCTGCTAGGAAACAAGGGGTGAGACCTGGCAATTGCAGACAGGAAACACGAAAGACAAGTCTGTCAGAATAATTTTCTTCTAGGTTATGTTGCTGAACGCCTATTTCAGACTTTGAAAGAAGCAGAGTGAATTCTTTCTCTCTCTTTTTACTTCCTTGCATGAGTGAACTTAAGTACTAAAGCACAAAGTTAAACATCTCTCTGAAGCTAATAAATTTTGAGAGGGAGGGAGGGAGGGAGGGAGAGAGGGAGAGAGAGAGACTCATCATTCTCTTTATTTCTGTTGGGTTTCAAGAGTGGAGGCCAATAATGTCAACGAACACACACCAGCCTATATGAACAGCTCCACTTCCCAGGGTTATTGGCATTTTCTAAAAATATACCTACCCACCTACCTACACTGAGGGGGGATGTAGAAGTCATCCAGGCTTTATAGTGGCCCCTTACTTTCATGAAATCTTTGAATAGTATATTCATAGTATCTGTCATGAGGTTCCTTGACTATATGTCTTTGTTAATCAGGGGATTCATTTCTCTAGGATAATTTTAAATGTCTCCCACTCTCTTTTTTTGTCAGAGCCTTCTTTTTTTTACTGATTTTCATATTGTGATACATATTTCAATCACCGCCAGAAGAAATGTTAAAATGTAAGAATCTTTAACAGAGTTTACCAATAAATAATAACAGATGGAGACATCAGGAGTAAAGCCTATTTTAGTTACAAATTACTTATTGAGAATCTACAAGGTAAACACCACAGGCTCACGGAGACAGCCCTGTGAAATTATAAAACAGATTAATCACGATCCTCACAATAGACAAAGAAGGTAAATGTGTAGATTAACTCAGTCTAGTTTGTTTAGAAAAATTTCCAGTACGATCTGATAGGTGCAATCACATTAATTCATTCAAATGTACATTAATTACGTATGGTTCAAAGCACTTTTCTTGCATTCTTGACAGTTGCATCATTATCTGGCATTAAACTTGTGTGTGACCTTAATCTATTTATATGGAACCATCTTTCTGACATGAATAAGATTTCTCTTGAGTAAAAGGGATGCGGATTTCTGAATTTCTTATATTAGATGAAATATATGTGCAAATACTAAGTTTGTCGTCTCATATGTAAGTATTATATTCTTGATATGGTAAATGCTAAACCTTGTGCAGTATTCACATCACTACGAGACAACACTACAATTCTAAGGGCATCCTTTATCCACAGCAGGAAAGGAAAGCAAAGAGAAAGGAAGAACTGGGGGGGGGGGGGAATTAAGACACTGGAAATACATTGCAGGTCAGAGTGAAACAAAATATTTCTGTCTGAAAAAAATCACTGAATTTTACTGAAATTCAACATAGGCAAACTATGCAGCCATGCACTTTTTTGCACACAATGTTGTTGACATTTTCTACAGCTGTCGCCTACATTGGGCGAGAGATAAGCAAAATGCTAGGTAATGCTAGGTAATATCTACCATGATGAAACAGCAAACAACACCAGTTTCCAGTTATATTAAAACTGAGCAGCAAGTGATGTTGCTGATGTGACACAGGAAAAGCTAGTGCCTGAGTTTCCCTCCATCATTACTGAACAAATTATGAGGCTCTATCAAACAGCCAATCTTAAGAAAATCTGTATGATGAGGTAATTTTATTACTCATTCATAGTGCCTTGTATTTGCTGGACTTAAAATAGACACTTGTACCCAGTGGCTTTTTATTACTGGAAGGAGGGTGGGGAGAGGGAATCACATACACGCCAGCCCTTTTTCTTACTCCTAGCAAATGGAAGCAATTCAATCCAACATGGGCTGAAACTTGAGTAGGTCACTGTACACCATGATAAAATTCCCTAATCCCTGAGCCAAATTTCCCTGAGGGGGCCCTCCTACTAGTCCTTCATTTTCCAAGCTGACTTTTCCATTCCCCAACCCTCTCTCTCCTGTTTCCCTCCCCTTCATCTCTTTCATTTCCCCCTACCTTACAGCCTTGATATCTGATCTGCTGCTGGGACTCAGGTTACAGTTTTTACAGCTTAGGCTGTCTATTGCTGTATATACATTCCTTTCTTTCTGCTCTGTCGTGATTACTTACCAGAGCTTATTTTACACAGGTCCAGATGAAAGCAGTTCAGATGAAGGGAAGCAGTCAAACTGTTTGAACAGTACAGATATGTACCTACACAAGGGCACATTGTGTTCACAATGACATTTTGTTGCATAGTTTTATCAGTTTGTTGTCACTATTCTCTTTAACTCTGTAAAGAGGAGGAAATCCCTCCAATATAGTCAATAAATGAAGAATTATTCTCAGAATGGTAATCAAGCCATCCACATATGCAACACACTCGGATGCCAATCAGCTTAAAACTTTCATTATAATTTAAGACCATTCTGGAGAAACCCACCAATCCTATTAAAAGAATGTGGTCTCCAAGCTTAATAAGACAACTTGCTCTGGTATGTGGTCTAGGCTGTCTGAAAGCTTCTGCTGTTATTCACCTTTCAAACACCCAAACTATAAAAACTGTCTCCAAAGCTAGGTCAGTCCACAACCTTGGAGTCAATTGCTCATACAGCTAAAATTCTGATTTATTTATTTATCATAATACTGTCCAACTGCTAACAGAGGCTTAAGGAAAGGAGAAACTTATCTGATTAAGGGTAATGCAAACACTTAATATCATGGCCTTTTTATAAAAACAAAATGTGAGTAATTTTTCCTCCTTACACACACACACATAGAGTGTTGTTTTTGTTTCTTCCTCACCATTTCAGACAAACATCTGTTATACTGCAGAAGAACAACTATCTCCCAAACCACCAAGTGTGCCTGCAGCCAAAGTAAACAAAACAAACCCAGAGGATCCAGCACAGTCAGCCTTTATATCCAGCCAGGATAACATTTCACATGTTTTGATTAAAATTAGCTAATTTGTAATCCTAGAACCTATGAAACTTAAAAACTGCAGTCCACACAGATTGCATGAAGCAGTGTCTTAAAGGGATAATGCATAGTGGGGCAATTTTCTGCACCCGCTGTTCCCCCTTCTTCTGCCCTCTTTTTTAAAAAAGACAGAAAAGAAAACAAGAAAAAGAAAACAAAAACAAATTCAAGCCCCATCCAGCTGTGCAATTACTGTTAAGTTGAAGTGTGTACAATGCTTCATCTCAAGATATGGTGTCATACATGTCTCAAGGAAATAAAGCTGTTGCAAAGGAATGTAGAGGATCTAGTCTAGAGAATGAATAAATGTTATTGATATGCAGGATATTTGCTCTTACGCATGCCATCCTTTTATTCAGATGCCCATCTGCCTGCTGTTTGAACAAATCCCGAGTAAGCACAAAAAGAAGGAATACAAATATAGCAAACTGAAAGAACTTTCCCCAATATTAAATTAAGAACTGAAAGAGAACCTGAAGATTATCCTTCAGTTTGGTGAAAATAAACAAAATAGCCCTGTTAATCCATATGCTTTACTATCCTTATACTCATAGTAGATGTAGATGCATAGATACAGTATATATTTTACAGCTCAACACATAACTTGCACATTTCAGGATGTAACAGCTGTGATCAGACCTATTGTGAATCAGCTGTATGCCACTTCATTCCACATTCAAAACTGTGCTGTTTTCATTATTATTGGGTTTTGATTGTTGTTTTTTTAAAGCAAGTTCATCTCAGCCCTGCAACACGTGTAAGCCACAGGGTAAAGACAGATGAGAAGCATAAAATAAACATAGTCGTGGGCATTCTGGATAATAAAAACATGCAACAGAGGACCATTTCAGCTCAGCCTGCAACCCCAGGAGAAAAGAAGTCCTGAGGTGTGCTTCTGACAAGCCGCTGCTATGCTAACATCTGGAGAGGCAGCCCACAGCCCTACCTCTGGAGCACAGCTGGATGGGCATCGTTTCCTGTCAAGACACTGACTTTCTCTCCTCTGGCCCCAACCTTTCCAAACAAACCTGTAATATATATATATACATATATGCATATATATATATATATATATATGCACACACACACAAAACACATATGCATGAACCTTTTTTTCGGACAGCTCTCTTTCAACACAACACTCCTCTGGTTTGATTAACTGTGAAACGAAGCATGGAAAACAGAAACGGAGCAAGCAAAAGAGAGGAGGAGAAGGACAAGAGACCCTTGTGTCCAAAGCACAAGAATGATGTGCAGTTCAGACCATAACATTTCACTTTGACAATTTAATTACACAGTTGCAGCAGCTGGCTACTGGAAAAGGGGGGCGGCTGCCGAGAGGAGAGAGAAAGACAGGAGTTAAATGACTTCCCTTCTTCTCTAACTTTAACATCCTCCGGGTTATTTGGCATAGCACACAAACAAAAAGGAGGGGTCACTGAAACCTCTACGGGGTGGAAAGTTTCCTTTAAACAAAAAACAAAAAAGCCACTGATGGTGATTAAGAGCAATAAATCAAAGCTGCTCAGTGACCTGGCTTTGTACGTAGCCTGTGTGAAGTGGCCTCTGTTTGCATTTCAGGAGAAAGAGTTGGGACTTGTATTTCGTGCCGGCGATGTGTGTGTGTGGTTTTTTTTTTTTTTTTCGTATTATTCTTATTTCCAAACCAGAAAACAAAAACCCGAGAAATCCCTTATTTATATGGCATCTCCACGCACGGGGGGCGGGAGGGGTGTTTGCAAGGAGCCTCCCCCATCGCTCCCTTTTCCCTCTTCGCATCTGAGAGAGAGAGAGAAGGAGAGAGACAGAGAGAGAGAGAGAGACAGAGAGCGAAGGAAGGAAGGAAGGAAGGGCGCGCGCACATACCTTCATCTCTTCATTGATTTCCCTTTTCACGGGGTGAGCCGGTTTCCTGCTCCTTTTATTTTCCGGAGGTCTCCCTTCTTTCTCCATTTCTGCCATTTTTGTGTGTATCTACTTTGGCGGAGATGAAATGGCTGCTGGTATTATTTGGGTTGGTGGGGAGGAGAGGGGGAAGGTTGTCGAGAGGGAGAGGGAGGGGAGGGAGGATGGTGGCCAGCGGCGGCGGGAACCAAGGAGGAGGGGGGCGGCGGCGGCGGCGGCTTTCAGCGCTGGGCGAAGGCGTCAGCGAGTGTCAAGAGGAGAAAGCGGCTCTCCGCTGGGCGGCTGGGGGATGCGGGCGGGCGGGCTGGGCTGTGTGGGTCGCGCCGGCGAGTCAGCCATCTTCTGCCTCGCTCTTCGCCTGCATGAAGGGAGCGCGAAGAGAGGCTCGCTCGCTCGGCGTGCGTGTGCGGTGTGTGAATGCGAGAGGGAAGGAGGGGTGCGGGGAGAGAGGAAAGAGAAAGAAAGGAGCCCGGCCAGCTTCTTCTGAGGGAGATGGGGGGGGGGAGGCAAGCAAGCAAGCAGGACGGCCCCCCTGCCCAGGCAGCGGGCGGGGCTTCTACTGTCACCAAATCCTCCGCCTCTTCTTCTTCTTCTCCTGCTGCTGCTCAGGCTCAAATTCAAAAGGGGGGGGGGACTTCTTATGCTTCAGTTGTCATCCTCCTCCCCCGCGGGGACGGTCGTCCATGGCGGAAAACACACTAAGGCGCTCCGTCTCTGTTCTCTCCCGCTACCCCGCGTCAAACGCACAACGCTTCCCCACACGCACAGACAAGACAGACAGACACCGTCTTCGGTTACACGCTCTTGCCCGCCGCCGCCGCCGCCGCCGCCGCCGCCAACACTGTGACAAAACAAAGTGGCCGGGGCAGCAGCAGGGCTTCTGTAAAGACGACGAGCGAATGGGTTTTTTAACGCCCTCAGTCCCCTCATAGAGAGATGCACAACACAACGCGTGTGTGCGTGCAAGGCTGTGTCCTCCTCAGACCGTGTGTGTTTGAGGAGGACATAATTGGAAAGGAGGGTTGCCTTCGGCTGGGGAGCGAGCCAATGGGTGGCAGGAGCAGGATTGTTTCTGTGGGAGCGGACTGAGAAATTGTGTGTTTGTGTGTGTGTGTGTGTGAAGGAGAGAGAGAGAGAAGTAGGGGCGCGCGCCCGCCAGCCAGCGGCCCCGGAGCAAGCGGCCAGGATGGATGGAGGATGCTGCGCGCGCGATACTGGCTTGGCCAGCTGCCCGGCTGCCCGCCCGCCTGCGTCTCTCTCTCTGCAGCGCGATTTCACCTTTAGGGAAGACGGTGATGAAGAAGAAGAAATACACCCATCACCAATAAAATAAAATAAAAAGACGTCGCGCAGAGAAGCTGCCTGCCCACGCCACTCGGGGAGCAACGCATCTGTCGTCGCCCTGAAAGCACTCCCGCTGGGGCGGAGTTTGACGTTTCCATGGGTGGGCGGCTGTTGGCCAGGGGCTGAGCCGCAGAAGCCGCGCTAGCATCCGAGAAGCAGAGGCATTCGCGCAGAAGGAGAGGCTTTTGTTGTGCGTGGTTTTGGCGGGAGGAAGGCTTACGCACGCCCAGGCTGGGAAAAGAGAAGAAAAAGGCACTAGTCCTCAGGAAAAGGGCCGTTTGTCCCAGAAGCAAGAGGAGGGCTGGGCTCCCCCCCCCCTCCGCCATTCCTTCCTAGGGATTAATGCGAGCCATCAAGGCTTTGGCCCAGAGCCCCTTCCCTCCAGTGCTAACACAGTCAGGTCGAGAGCGTGTTCTTGAATGATAAGGCAGAGTGCCTTTGCTGCCCCACCGCTCTCACCACAACCAGACCCCCCCCCCCGTCAGAAGCACGTGTCCGAAACCAGGGGTCACACCTATCCGTGCCTGATAATAAATTGATGAAGAAGAAGAAGTAATAACTATCATAGACACGGTAAATGCTTCCTCTGTCTATTCTGCGTGGACAGTCCTTTGTCTCATAAACATCATTACCTCCTTCCCACCTCTAGCTTGAAAGCAGCCCCCAAATAATTCGGCTTTGCCCCCAATCGTTCTACAAAGACAGGGCTAACTGGTCCCAGTCGTTAGTTTGGAAAGTAAGCTGGAAATTAAATACCCACTCCATTAGCAGCGCCCCCTTCCCTCTTTCCCCTTCCTCACGTAGCACGTTTTGATCTTCTATAGATCTAGGTAACTCCCCCCCCCCAAGCAGACTCACTCTGTCATTTTAAAAGGCTTTGCTTACATCTATTTTGTTTCCGTCTTTATAAGCGTGGAGAGGAAGGTGGGGGGTGATGTGTGGTGCTGATGGTAGGGTGAACTTGCAAAACGAAGCTCTGAATTACTGCACACAGTGAAGGGGGATACCTTGATTATTCCCGGTTCGTGCTTTCCTACACTTTGGCAGTTCATAATTACTTGATACAATACAATATGGGGGTGTCCATTGTTCCATTAGTCAAAATTGTAATTGTGAAGGAATTTGTCATTATGACTGCAGCTGAGCTTAAAATTATATCTCTTTTTTCTTAAATAAAAAAACTTCAAAAAAATTAAAGACAGAATGTGTTCAGTGTAGCTATGAAGAGGCTCTCTTCTAAAAAACAACAACAACCCCCTTTCGCCTGTCAAATCTAGCTAAGTTCGTTTTATACCTTACAATGTCTGATTTGCATTTCTGTTTAAGTTTAGACATGAGCTAAAAAAAGAAGGATTTTTTGCTGGATTCCTGACTAGAATGTGCCACATTTGACTCTGCTAAGACAGCAAGGTAGAAGTACTTCAGCAAAAATAGAGTTCTGAAAGACAGAACTCTATGGCAGAAGGCATCAAATCTCTTATTCCAGAGAATCTCACTGAAGTCCAGTGGAATTTGCTAGGGTGTACTCTGAAAGTTGGATGGGGAGAACATCTGAGAACAGCCTTAAATCCCTGCTGGTCTGAAAAGCAAACAAGCGAGTTCCATAGACTGCAATGTAACTTGTTTCCAAATGAGCAGGGAGATTGCCAGTGACACTCAGTTAATCGCTGTATTCAGCTTTTAAGCTGTAAAATGTTTTACAGCCTTTTTAATAGTAGCAATGAGAAATTGTATTTTAGAGCATTTCATATTGCCACTATAATCCTTACTGCCTTCACCCCATAGAAAAATCCACCAGTGATACAGGCCACTGTTATTATCTCTATAACAGAGTGGTGGGACAGTAGATTGTATGGGGCAACCACCATGGCAGTTCATGACAGAGGTGATATCTGTACTATGAGATTCCTGGTTCAAGTTTTTTGAACTGTGAGAACAGGATGCTGGATTAGATGGAGCTTTGGCCTGATCAAGCAGACTTTTCTTGTGTTCTTAGCCATTACATTGCAGGAGCTCTCAACAGCCTCATCTTTATTGCATTTTGACACTAGTACAAATATGAGGCTGGGCAATAAATAGGGTATTGTCCAGGTCCACGTAATAAGCCTACAGTAGAAGTAGAACTTGCATTCAGGGTTCACAATCCTCACCCACCTGAACACTGGTTCATAGTACCATATTTTTCACCCCATAGGGCGCACCGACCCATAGGGTGCATCTAGTTTTTTGGGGGGGAAATAAAGAAAACAATTATTTCCCCCCCCAGGCATGGGGCTGGGGCGGGGGAAGCCCAGCCCCCAGAACAGGCTGCTATCCGCAAGCCTTGCAGAGAGCCACACGAAGCCCGAAGCCTGGGGGGTGCTGAGCTCAGCGTGCCCCAGGCTTCAGGGTGCAGGCAGCTCTCCGCAAGCCGTGGGAGAGCTGCGTGAAGTCGCACAGCTCTCCCACGGCTTGCGGATGGCTTCAGCGAAAGCCTGCATTCGCCCCATAGGACGCACACACATTTCCCCTTCATTTTTGGAGGGGGGAAAGTGCATCCTATAGGGCAAAAAATACAGTAATTTACAGTGCAATCCTATATGTGTCTTATTAGAAGCCCTGTTGAGTTCTATAGAGCTTACTCTTAGGTAAGTGTGTACTATACTATAGGCCTGCAACCTTACTTGGAGAACACAGCCTTAGTGTAATCAAGCAATTGTCTAGTATTTTTACACCATTCATCAGCCAGAAAGACTATATATATATATATATATATATATATATATATATATATATAGGCTGTCCCTATCCTCAGTTTACATTCTAAAATAATCCGCATGAAAGGAAAAGAGAATAATGGGAAGGGAAAAGGAAAGCAAAGTGGGGTATAGGTAAATAATATAATAACAATACAAAGTAAGGCAAAGTAAGACACCAATTCTTAAAGTGGCAAACATCTCATAACAGCTGGAATGGAAACGGTTCAGGGAGAGACGTTGAAAGCAGCTGGTCTCTCAGCAGAACCAATGGTGTGGGCTTCGCTTCACTTTCTTCTCACAGGAGAAAAACAATTACAACTATAGCAAAAAGCGCTGGGCTTTGAATTATGGTATGTAAGCTCTCCCTCACCAAAGAAGCTTTGAAACAATAGTACCTAGTAGCAAGAAAATTTATTTGAATATGTGTGATTTTGATTCAAATCAAACTTATGTCCAAGTAAGTTGCTTGAAATCTGAGCCTAGAATTGTACTCCAACCCTATTAAAAATATGTGGGAATTTTGCAATTGGCTTGAATGTGTTGTCAATTTTATGCTGAATCAAACAGTAAACACTATGTTTTTGCAATAACTTTTTGCTTCATCAACAAGCCAATTACACAAATTAGAATCCATAAACCTTCCTCTTAGAATTGTAGCTGTCCATACATGAAACACAAGTGTGGGTGGGCTTATGCTCTAAAAATAAATCATAAAAGAGACATTTGGAATGTATTTGTAACATTTTGGAAATTAAACATGTCTAGTCGAGTGTAGAGTGTGGATCTGTGGCAGAATTCTTACAGCCTTCTCCATAGTGAGGAGAGTGTATATGAATAGCAGGTGTTTAGGACTACATAGCCTTAAAATCAAGTGTTCCAGCTTAACAGGTTTCTGACTCAGTTGGCTTTTATTTTGGGTAGAAGGGGAGAACAGTAATTTCACTCTTGTGCCAAACCCCACAAAAAATGATAATGAATCACTGAGGGGTTTTTTAATACATGCAAGCATGTCACTGTGCCTGTGGGTTTTTAATATACTGTGCTAGACAGAAAAAAAGATGTGCGTGGCTATAAACCTATCTCAGTTTATATTTCAATAGGTTCAGCTTTAACCCTCTCATGCTAAATTGTCAAGAAACTCCTGGTTTTCCTTTCCAAGCATTTCTTAAATGTACAGAGCCTCTCTCTTGGTTTGGAGGTCACAAACTTGTTTTCTTGCTTTCAGCTCCTTTTCAAAGCCTGGCTCTTTTGAATTTCCCACTGATTTTAATGGTCTTGCAACCTCCCCAGGAACTGTCCTTGGAACCTCCATTACAGTGAGGCCCACTTCATATGAAACAAGCACCACAATGCATGATGGCTTCTTGAAATACCTTTGCATAGCGGCTGTTCCACATGGTGAACTGTTCAAGTGCAATGCATGCCATAGGGACTCTTCTGTTAGGTGGTTTTCTTCATACCAACAGAAACAAGCAACAGGATGTTTTCTGTGGCAGCAAGGAGACAAACCACATGGTGGCAGCTTGTCCATAGGATAAGCCAATACACACAAACAGCTCCTTTCTTTTGTTCCTCATTTTCTTAACCCTTTAACTCAGTGACAAGCATAGTCTCTCTCTTTGCATAAGGCCAATCCTTGCACAATGAACTGAAAGTGAAATGGGACCACCCAAAAATAAAGTATAAACTCGGGGGATGCCCTCTGTACAAAAAAAATACCTAAGTTTGTGGATTAAAAGGAGGGGGGACACATAGCAAAGTGCCTGGAATTATGCACTTGTCAGTTGATGCTATGGTGGTCCCAAGAAACCTGAAGTCAGGTAGGCTATGTTAATCTATAACAGAGATGGGGAGAAGAAGGAATTGGCCTGCTTGAAGACCTAACATGTTAGAGTAATTATATTGGAAGGGGACAAATAGAGTTGAGATGTTTCCTAAATGTCTATAACTCCCTTATATAACTATAAAATGCAGGCTTTGAATTGGCAACTCCCTGGTGCTGTACTGCATAGAAGGGGAAGGCCAGGGGAGCAGGGAGGGGTAAACTGCCATTTATCTCAGCTTCTGAAACTCCTCCTTGATCCACAAAGAGCTTTGAGCAGTACCACAAGGCTACGGTTCCAGTTAGCAGGTGAGAATACCCTGCAACATTTTTTTGGGTTTGGGGTCTTACTGTTGTTGATAAAGGTAAAGGTAAAGGTACCCCTGACCATTAGGTCCAGTCGCGAACAACTCTGGGGTTGCGTGCTCATCTCGCTCTATAGGCCAAGGGAGCCGGCGTTTGTCTGCAGACAGCTTCCAGATCATGTGGCCAGCATGACTAAGCCGCTTCTGGCGAACCAGAGCAGCGCATAGAAATGCCGTTTACCTTCTCGCTGGAGTGATACCTTTTTATCTACTTGCACTTTGACGTACTTTTGAACTGCTAGGTGGGCAGGAGCTGGGACCAAACAACAGGAGCTCACCCCGTGGCGGGGATTCGAACCACCAACCTTCTGATCGGCAAGCCCTAGGCTCTGTGGTTAATTAATCGTGTGATTCCCAAAAGGCATATGTACAACCTTTCTTTTAAAAGACTGTTATACTTCTGTTGTAGTGAATAACAAAACACTCCTAGGTCTTAAATAGTTCAGGATCTGATATGACATGATCAGGCATTAGGCCTGTTGGCAGACCAACTGTGTGTTACAAAGATGTCTGCAAACGTGGCATGAAGGCTGGCAACATTAACCCGGCAGTATGGGAATCTCTTGCATACAATTGCAGTGACTGGAGATGGACAAGTCATGTATCCACAGCAAATACACAAAACGTTAGTTGCATTTAAGTTCTGTTGAAATCAATGGGAGAAATTAATTACAGTGGTACCTTGGGTTAAGTACTTACTTTGTTCTGGAGGTCCATTCTTAACCTGAAACTGTACTTAACCTGAAGCACCACTTTAGCTAATGGGGCCTCCTGCTGCTGCCATGCCACCGAAGCACAAATTCTGTTCTCATCCTGAAGCAAAGTTCTTAACCTGAGGTAATATTTCTGGGTTAGCGGAGTCTGTAACCTGAAGCGTATGTAACCTGAAGCGTATGTAACCCGAGGTACCACTGTATTAGATACTTGCTTTTCAATATTAGGGGCACACAAGTGATTCAAGCAAATAATTAAATAAATAATAGTTGCAGCTGCAGTCTTGACTGGGATCCCAAGATCAACAGCAGCTATTTTTGTAGTCCTCCAAAGTATAGGCCTTTGAAACCATGGGCCTTTTTTGTAACAGTCTTTCCATACTACACGACAAGACACTTGGAAACTGAGGGGATTTTCCAAACCATTTTTAAATTACATTTTCTGTTGCTGGAAGAAAATTCCATTGGTATGCCCATGCCTCTTAGGGCATATCTAAAGTTGAATCCCAGCCCTTGATTTAAATATTATTTAAATGAATTTGAGCCGTTTTATTATGTGTGTGGAGTGGGATTACTGTGAAGTACAAAGGGGCATTTTGAAAAGTACTGCAACTGCTTTGGGCCAAAATCCACTTTAAAAGAACAAACACTGCCATTTGGAAACAAACCCTGTGTATACATTTAAGCTGCTTTATTTCAACAGGACATCGTTTTAAGTAGAGGGGGTTAGCATCGCACTGTTGGTTGCATTATCTGGACCACTTGCTACAAATTAGTACTACTATTTTCAGTGATGGGGGGACACGGGTGGCGCTGTGGTCTAAACCACTGAGTCTAGGGCTTGCTGATCAGAAGGTTGGCGGCTTGAATCCTCGAGAGGGGTGAGCTCCTGTTGCTCCCAGCTCCTGCCAACCTAGCAGTTTGAAAGCACGTCAAAGTGCAAATAGATAAATAGGTACTGCTCCGGCGGGAAGGTAAACGGCATTTCCATGTGCTGCTCTGGTTTCACCAGAAGCAGCTTAGTCATGCTGGCCACATGACCCAGAAAAACTGTCTGCGGACAAACGTCGGCTCCCTCAGCCAGTAAAGCGAGATGAGTGCCGCAACCCCAGAGTCGTTCGCGACTGGACTTAACTGTCAGGGGTCCTTTACCTTTACCTTTATTTTCAGTGAGCCTATACTTTAATAAGAGCTGTACTCTTAAAGGAGTTCAACTTGAACATGAAATAATTCAGTCATTTATTGTCATGAATCCCATGGGAAAATCCTGTTTGAAGGGACCGAAGGATTGGGATGAAATCACTTAGTCTGATGAAGGGTAGGGACCAAGGAGTTCATTGGAGCCATAGCTGCCCCACCATTTCTGGATGTCACAGCAGAGGAAGCAGCTTCACCTGATCAAGACTCCATCCCACCTCCTGTCAACAAGGTCGCTCAGGTAACCATGGAGCCATTTGAGCCCGAGTCGGAGAGTGAGCTGGCCCAGACAGCCCAGGGTCCGTTCCCAAGGATACACTGTTGGGTGCACCAGTACAAGCACCACCACACCTGCAGGAGTTCCTGCTTGCTTGCCCAATCCCATTGCTTGAGATGAGAACAGCACAAAAGACTGGTCACCACGTTCTTAAAAAAAAAAGCCAGGGTGCATTTCAGGTGTTAGGACGACTTCTTAGTTTGTGCCTAGCCATATATCTTACAGCTCTGCTTTTGAACTTATGAACTGTCTAGCCTGTAACCTGATCTATCTTTTAACCATGTACTGACTTCTGGAATAAAGCCTTTGGGAGTCCAGAGTCTGAGTACTGTGACTGAGTGTGGGAGCCAGGACATTTACCAACTAGCTGTCTTAACACCCCCTCCCCCCACTGTAAAATTATATGTGTTATATCTAAGACTGTCACAAGAACTCTTATTGAATTAATTGTATGAGTTTAAGAAAATAAATTGATCAGTTAAAATTTGTGTGTATGGGTGTGCGTAAATGTATGTGTAATGTAAAAAAAAAAAAATCTTGCTATTAATGGAATAAAATTGATTAAAAAGGAAATGGCCTAAGAATTACTACCTTCTAGTTGGTCTTATATATGCAAGCTTCATGTTTTCTGGGAATACTGAGCTAAGTTTTTTCCCCTTTGCTGTTGTGATATTGCTTGTTCTTCCTTCCACCCCTATTTATTCACCATGAAATCTTGGATAAGGTCTTTCCAGCTCCCCAATACAACGGCATGACTAGAAGGATAAGTTGGTATCCTACCTACCTCTATGGAGTGCTGAATAAACACCTGCACGGTGATCCCAGGCCGAGCCAGTATTATGGATATTTGGATCAGGCTGTACTGAAGATGACTAAATAAGATATTTGTAAATAATTGTTTATTGTGCTTATGTGTGTATCAGTGGTGGGAAACCTCAGGCCTAGGGGCCAAATGTGACCTTCCAGGCCTATCTAGCCCTCAGAGCTCTCTTCCCAGGCCACACTTCTCACTTGTCTTGCTTTGTATCCCAAGTGTTTTTGGCTGGCTGGAATGTGTCCTTGAACTCTGATAATGCCTTTTGCTTGCCTGGATTGAGGACAGAGAAGGGCAGTGGTGGACTTTTGGGTCTCAAATTTCAATGGCACCCTAACGGACAAGAAGGCGGTTTCTGCATGTGCTGTAGAGGGAAATGAGGGGCAGATGGGGGCCATCAACCTGAGAAGGTAGCCAGTGTAGGAGAATGAAAACTCTGACCCTAAACCTCCACTGCCTTGCGCCTATACTTATTTGTGAGAAAGGCTTTGGGAGGAAATCCTGAGGAAAAATCTGACCCCACTGCCTTGTGGGACATCTTCAGGAGAAGAAAAAGATAAAGAGTAAACCCTACACAAATCCAGAGTGGAGATTGGATGGCATCTTATATGGCATCCTTCCGGCAACTCCTATAGCCAAACTGGTGCCCAAAGTATGGTTCTGCTTTCCTTTGGACCACATCAGGGAGGCTGAGAGGGGGGCTCTTGTCATCTGGGCAGTCTGGGCCCTCCATACACACTGCCCAGGCTTGCGCCATGGAGAGGTCACACTGGTGCTGCTAATGCAGCAAAATTGTGATTTGAATTCACCCCGCAAGTTGCATTTCATTGTTCTCTCAAAACAGATAGATGCGAACAACAAATGTTTCAACCCCACCTAGAAATGTATGACTAGTGTATGTATGTATATTCCAGCCTGTTCTTTAATAATAATAATCATGATCAGGGCTTTTTTTTCTAGAAAAAGAGGTGCCGGAGGAGCACCCACCCAAGGTGCTACCCACAGACTGCAATGTGCAACACAGAATGCCGTGCCACCTGCAGCCTCTGTTGCACAGCCCTGAGTGATGTGTCCCTGTGCCAAAATGCTACAGAGGTGCTGGAACTCACCAAAGAGGTTCCAGAACTCATCAAAGAGGTTCCAGAACTCACCAAAGAGGTACCAGAACGCAGTTCTGGTGAGTTCCAGCTGGGAAAAAACTCTTGGTTTAATTATTTATACCCCTTTCTGGGTTTCCCCAGCCACTTTGGGTGGCTTACAGCATATCTAAAAACATAATTTAAAACATCAAATGTTAAAAACCTCCCAATACAGAGCTGCCTTCTAATGTCTTCTAAAAGTTGTGTAAAACAAAATTAAATAACAAAACACCTGAGTTATTGCCCTGAAGTAGCATTGGAACATGGTTTCTACTGAAGTTTTATCTAACTTGGAAGTTAGCATTTTGGGCTGTTTTCCTGGAATAAGCCTTTTAGCCTAGACCAGGCTCCTGAATCTGGTTTCTGCCACTGTTTTGTGGCTTACTGCATCATTCCCATCTGGTCCAGTTAGATTTTTTTCTTTCAATCATTTGGATAGCTCAGACATTTTTGTTCCACGTAATTTTTTTAAATAAAAAAAATCTATTATTGCACAGAATGGGGATTGTAATGTGGTTTCTGTGTGGGTTTTGTGGCATATTCCATCATGCTTACTAAGTCCAATAGGACTAGTGAATTTAGTTTGTTTGGATAGGTTAGAAATTGATGTTCTGGGCCATTTTTTATGATACTATTCCTTTCCTGAAATTGGTATTGGAGTATGGTTTCTGTGAAAGATTTGTTGCTGCACCATTTCCGTATTGCCCATTGTGAGTTGTGCAAATCATTTATCTGGATTGTTCAGGAGTTCATGTTATGGGCTGTTGTTTAATGATATTTATTGCCTGGAATGGGTTCCAGAATGTGGATTCTGTGGATATTTTGTGCCTTATGGCATGGATCCCATCTACTCATGTATGATGGGTGATGTTATGTAGTGAAGTTTCACCCTGGGCCAGCAGGGGGATACTGTATATAGTTTTCACTCAGGTCTGTAGATAGTTTTCACTCAGGTCCACGTCAGTTATTTTAGGCGGGAAACGCTGGGCTGTTGTTGCTACAATGTTGACAGCCGGCTGCCTATAAAAGCAGGCCGGCTGAGTTGTTTGCAGTCAGTTCTATTCCAGCTTACAAAATAAAGAGCTACTTGGAGAAATCGCTGTGTCGTCTGCTATGTCAACCCACAACTTAACACTGGCGACGAGGATGGGATCGATGGACATCAGAGCACAGCCAGATGCGGCCAGCCTCTGAACTGAGCTGAATCACTGAGCTGAATCACAGAGCGAAATCACTGAGCGAAATCACTGGACAGAACCAATTCAGAGCTGACTGTTCTGGCTAAGAGCACTGTGTTCCATCCATCACCCTTCACACCGGCATCGGAATCATGGCTTCACTTGTGCCTCTACCGCCGTTTGCGCCAGCCTCTGAATCATGGGACTCCTACCTCGCTCGGTTCGACTGCTACCTCCAAGCCAACGAGCTGACAGCAGTATCAAAGGATTGGAAGCGGGGCCTATTCCTCAGCCTCTGTGGGCCTGAGGTGTTTGAGACGGCCCGAGCATTGGTTGCGCCTGAAGCAGTCCAGGCAACACCATGGGACACGATCCAAGAGAAGCTCCGCAACCACTACGCACCAAAGCCGTCCAAGATTGCTGCCCGCCATGCGTTCTACCACCGGAACCAGGCAGAGGGGGAGTCAATCAACAACTACACCACCGCCCTGTGACAGGCTGCAATGCACTGTGAGTTCCGAGGCTTAGACGATGCCCTGATGGATCGAATCGTCTGCGGGGTCCGGGACATCCATCTGCAATGGCGTCTCCTCGCCAATCCAGACCTCACGCTACAGAAAGCCATTGAGGAGGCTGTGGCCTCAGAAGCTGCTGAATGCTCCGCCCAGGAGATCCGCAAGTCCAGCAGCCCGCGTCTTGCTAGGGAGCCAGTTCCGGTGCATCATGAAGAGGCCAGCAGTGATGAGGCATCCTCCAGTGAAGACGATGACGTGCACCAGACAAAGCGGAAGCGCAGGAAGTTCCAACAGAAGTCCAAGGGCCAACCGGAATGTGCCGGCTGCGGAGGCAACCATTCCCGTGCCAAGTGTCAATTCAGAGACGCCATCTGTAGGAAGTGTTCCAGAAGGGGCCACATCGCTAAGGTCTGCCGATCGGCTCCGTCTGACACCCCCCCTTCATCGACTCGCAAGTCCAAGTCTTCACTCCAGTCTGCCAAGGAAAGTTGTTTCGCTCTCACCAACTGCCGCTGCCCGTCTGGAACCACGATTGGCCAAACCGACTCGCCTACGCGACGCAAGCTGAATGTCATGGTGCTCATTGAAGGAGCTCCATGTGACATGGAGATCGACACCGGGTCTGCCCTGTCCATCGTGTCATGGAGCACCATCAAAAGACTGGTACCCAGAGTGTCCAAAAGGCAACTCGACTCTCACCGCGTACACCTGAGAGACTACCAGGGAAACGACATTCCCGTGGTAGGCGTTGGCCGGTTCCGGATTGCCTTCAAGGATTTTTCGGGCCTGCTCCGGTTGGTGGTGGTCGAAGGTCAGCGGCCAAGCCTCCTAGGGCTAGACTGGTTTGATGCCCTCGGCTTGGAAGTCACCGGCATCAACTGCATCTCTAACGCAGAGCCTGAGGGTCTGGTCAAAGACTTTGCCGAGGTTTTCGACGGCACCTTGGGGCAATATACAGGTACGCCCATCTCCTTTAGCCTTGATCCACAAGTCGCCCCCATCAAGCTAAAGCCACGCCGGGTTCCCTTTGCTCTCAAGGCTAAGGTGGATGAACAACTGGACAAACTGATCGCCCAAGGAGTTTTGGAGCCGGTTGACCACGCCAAGTGGGAAACCCCCATCGTCACGCCTGTCAAGCCAGATGGGTCGGTGAGAATCTGCGCTGACTACAAGTGCACGATCAACAAGGCACTTCAGCAGCACGCTTATCCGGTTCCTGTTGTCCAACACCTTCTGCATTCCCTGGGTGAGGGTAAGGTCTTCGCTAAGCTGGACCTTGCCCAAGCCTATCAACAACTGCCCGTCGATGATGCCACTGCTGAAGCCCAGACGATCGTCACCCACCGGGGGGCATTCCGTTGCCGCCGGTTGCAGTTCGGGGTGAGTGTGGCTCCTGGCATCTTCCAAAGCCTTATGGAGCGTCTCCTGCAAGGGCTTCCGGGCGTGGTACCATATGTTGATGACGTCTTGGTGTCTGCAGACTCACACCAGCAGCTGTTCGAGCGCCTCCGTGCCGTGCTGACCAGGTTCCAAGAGGCTGGGCTCAAGGTAAAGAGGGAAAAGTGCCAGATCGCCGTTCCACAGGTAGAGTTCCTGGGCTATCTTATCGATGCCTCCGGCCTTCACCCGACCACATCCAAGATCCGCGCTATCCAGCAGGCCCCCACCCCAAAGAACAAGACGGAGTTGCAGGCGTTCCTGGGGCTGCTGAACTTTTATAACATGTTCCTGCCCCACAAAGCCACAGTGGCTGAGCCTCTTCACCGACTCCTTAGCACAAAGACGCCTTGGGCCTGGGGTCATCGGGAGACGGCGGCCTTCAACGTGGTCAAGGCTCTCCTTTCATCAGACAGTGTGCTGGTACAGTACAGTGAATCCAGGCCGCTGGTCCTTGCCTGCGACGCCTCACCTTTTGGCATCGGTGCTGTCCTTAGTCACCGTTTTCCAGACGGAAGAGAAGCACCGCTCGCCTACTTTTCCAGGACGCTATCTCCGACGGAACGGAATTACAGCCAGCTCGACAAGGAGGCACTGGCACTTGTGGCTGGAGTGAAGAGGTTCCATGAATACCTCTATGGCAGGACTTTTGACCTCATCACTGACCACAAGCCACTCCTGGGCCTCCTCGCTGGTGATCGTCCTACTCCACCGGTCCTCTCGCCACGCATGCTGCGATGGACTGTTTTCCTGGCTGCCTACCACTACCGGCTCATCCATCGCCCCGGGAAATTGATGGGCCATGCCGACGCCCTCAGCCATTGCCCTCTTCCAGCATTTGTGGAAGACCCGGCTCCAGCTTCATCGCTCCTTCTGATTGAGGATCTTCCGGCAGCGCCTGTATCGGCTGCCACTGTGGCCTCCGCGTCTGCCCAGGATCGCACCATCAGCCGGGTGCTCAACTGGGTGTGGAGGGGGTGGCCACAAGGGCCTTTTGCATCGGAGTTCCAGCCCTTCGCAACCAGACAACATGAACTCTCAGCTCATCGCGGCTGTCTGCTGTGGGGAGACCGCGTCGTGATTCCCCAGGGACTCCGTCAGCGCGTCCTGGAGGCTCTGCATGTTGGCCACCTGGGAATTGTCAAAATGAAGGTGTTGGCTCGGTGTTACGTCTGGTGGCCTAATATGGACGATGCCATCACTGCCTGGGTGTCCGCCTGTCAAGCGTGCCAAGAGTCGAGGCCTGCACCACCGGCAGCTAAGGGACACACCTGGGAGACGCCAAAGACACCCTGGTCGAGGGTGCACATCGATCTGGCTGGCCCCTTTCACGGCCGGACCTTTATGGTAGTGGTGGACGCCTATTCCAAATGGCTGGAGGTCGCCCTGATGCCCTCCACCACTACCGAAGCCGTCATCCGGGTGCTGCGAGGCCTGTTTGCAACGCATGGGTGTCCTGATGTCCTTGTCTCTGACAACGGACCGCAGTTCACGTCAGGCACGTTTGAGCGGTATCTTTTGGGACTGGGCATCCGCCATGCCCTAACGGCACCCTTTCATCCATCCAGCAACGGGCAAGCAGAAAGAATGGTGCGCTCGGCAAAAGAGGCACTGGCGCGCCTGGACCGGGGAGACTGGCATGAGCGGGTCGCCGAATACTTGTTCGTGCAACACATCACCCCTCATGCGGCCACAGGGCGGAGTCCTGCTGAACTGCTTATGGGCCGCCGCCTCAGGTCACCGCTCGACCGGCTACTAACAGGTGAATTTGGTTCGGAAGTTGGTGTTCTGGGTCACTTTTCCAAATTACTGTATATGGTCTGGATCAAGTATCGGAACAGGTTTTCTGTGAACTTTTTGTGGCTAGACTGCATCATCTGTTTCATGCGACTGGTAAATCTGATTTGTTTGGCAAGCTCAGAATGGCCTCGAACAGGTACGCAGATGTGGTTTCTGGGCACATTTTAAGTTGCATTGTGTCGCTACCATCTAGTCATATGACTTTTTTTTTACTTACTAGATGGAATTTTGGGTCATTTTTCCTGTATAACATTCATGGCCCTGAGTGGGTATCTGATTGTGGTTCCTGCGAATCTAGTCACGTGTGATTTGGTTAGGTTAGCTCTGGTGTCGCTGGACCTCCGCAGTCTCTCTGGCTGCAGCCTTGATTAGGGAAGCTTTTAATGTTTAATAGACTATTGTATTTTAATATTCTGTTGGAAGCCGCCCAGAGTGGCTGGAGAAACCCAGCCAGATGGGCGGGGTATAAATAATAAATTATTACTATTATTATGATGGCTTGGGACTCGTGAATTTTTTCACGCTGCATTTGGAAGCGTGTTGGAAAAGCAAGGAAGCGGCTCGCCCGCGCCTTTCCCGTCTCCCGCGTTGCCCTAACAACTCTGCTCCTCCGCTCCCTCCAGGTACTGCCCCTCCCTCCCGGCAGCCGATGCCGCAAAGCAAAGAAGCAGCGCAAAAGCAACGAGGCCCGCATCTTCCCAGCCTTTCTTTTACGACACTTAAGATGGCTGCCTCCATGGAAGCGGCTTGTGGGCTCTGTGCCGGGGAAGCTACTTAGAGGGGTTGCCGAGCTCCTTTCCAGCCACCGGATTCAGAGGGTTTTGCCAAAACAGAACCGGAAGAAAGAAAAGTAGTGTTTTCGGCTTTTCTACCGTGAGGTAGAAAAGGAAGCGCCTGGGAGAGGGATGCGGAGCGCGCGCGGCGTTTGAACCGTTGCGAGGCGCCTCATGGGACGGGAGGGAGGCGCAGGCCCTTAGGCGGTTTTTGCTCGGCCTGGACCGAGGGGAGGGAGCAGCTGCGGTGGGTCCCGCCCCGGAGTTCGCGGGAGGCAAGAGCTCGGGGCAGTCGGGGAAGGGCCCGCGTGGTTGCCTTGGGCTCCTCCGAAAGAGGCGTCCCGAAGGGGAGCCGAGATGCTGCGCTCCGCGTTGCTGCTGCCCTTGGCTCGAGGCTGTTTGCGGAGGAGCCTCCCGCAGTTGGGAGCGGAGGGGAGGCAGCGGCGGTGCCTCTTCTCCGGCTCTCCCTCGTCCGCTTCCCACTGGAGCAAAGTGGTCTCCGAAGCCGAGAAGATCGTGGGCTACCCGACCTCCTTCCTGAGCCTCCGCTGCCTCTTGAGCGACGAGCTGAGCAACATCGCCATGCAGGTGCGCAAACTGGTGGGGACCAGGCACCCGTTGCTCAACACGGCCAGGTAAGCTCCCCTCGGGGCCTCTGAAGCATTGGGCACCGAGTTGGCTGTCACTTTTCTCGTACACAACCGTCCACTCCTGCAAGCCAGGTAAATGGGAGGCATACTTTCTCTTACACGCTTCAATTGCCCAGTCACGTTTCCTATCACAGCACTTCTTCCGGTGCTGCGAAACCCCAGGATTCTCTTCCTTGACCTGTAGGGCGCTGCCTGGCGTGGAGTCAGACCATTGGTCCCTCAGCATTGTCTAGATTATGCAGCCCTGCTGCCTGAAGCCTTTCTTTAAAACAACAAAACCAGAGGCGGCTTTATGTTGAGTGGCAAACATATTTAGTTTGAATTGTTTGTTGTTGTTGATATTGTTGATATTTCAGAACAAATCAATAAAAAACTATTAGGAAGAAAAGAAATCCAAAGATGGCAAGAATCGAAACGGGGACTTTCTACATGAGTAGAAGTTAGATGAAGAGAGTTGTTTTAGGCCAAGATGTGAACACTCACTTAAATATAGGAATGTTCCTGGTTTTTGTGCAGAGGGCTCATGTGGATATAGTTTTTTCAAGAAACTCCATATGAAATTCTTTTTTAGCTAATGAGCACCAAGTGAAATCATTTAATGAGGGACATTTTTAACTGGTAGAGACTATAAATTAAGGACCTTGGTGGTGAAGGAGACTATCTTGGTTATTGTTTGTTACTGTAATACAGAGCTTTCCAAACTTTTCATGTTGGTGACACACTTTGTAGACATGACATGACACAGTAACTCATGACACAGTAAGACAGCAAACCAGAGGTTAAACTAACCCCTTTCTAGCCCTGAAAGGAGCACAAGGAGTGTTCGTGCAACACACCTACACACTGCAGTTGACACGCTTAACATGTCGCAACACATAGTTGGAAAGCTCTGCTGTAATACTTCATGGGAAGCAAGCATTTAAAGGCATTCTGTTTGACAGTGACTGATAGCCTTTGTTTATTCCTTCAACTTCTTAAGAAGCTACTTATTTTGGAGATTTTTGTAGTATGCAGATTTATTTAAACTTCATCGATTGAGAGATGGTTGATAAAACAGTTATGGGGGCAATCCAAACCCTAGGCTGGAAGCAATAGGGTTTGTTGAAGTATCACCATCACCTCATCCATGGCCTTCCACTCATGCTGGTCAAGTAAAAGGTTAGGGGGTGGGGTCAAGGAAAAATATCAATTCACTGCACCAGCTCTCGAACTAAAGAGGCTTCCAGGGGAAGATGCTTGGATCAAGCCCACTGCCATCATAAGATAGTAACAGGACAAACTCAGCATCCCCTGGATCATGTCCCAGTCTTGAAACACCTTGTTTTCTGGGTTTCCCACTGGCAGTTGCCAGCAGAGTTACAGCTAGCAGTAGCTTCGGCCGACCAGTGTTTGGGTAGGCACGTCGGGATGCTTCTCATTGACAGGGTTGCCCTGCTGACATCTCCACCGCATCCACATGCTGTCTGGCACAACAGATTAGGGATTTGGACCCTCCTGCTTGTTTAATTGGCTGATCATCACAGTGAATTTCCTTCGCTGTTTCTGGTGCTGACTGTAAAAACTGGTCATTTATAGGAACATTGCTTGATACTCTGGTCTGCTGTTTTCATTTCATTACAATGGTTATTATGGTCTTGCACAAGTCATATAAGATTGTGGTGTAGTTTTATTTCCAAGATAACAATACTTTTCAGAAGAGATTGGTTTGATTTATTAACATCCTTCAACAGTTGTGGAAAAGTTTGATAGTTATTGTAATACTACAGTACTCTTCTAAGAGAGAAAACTTGGAATTTAAGTAGTATAGGATAGATATGTTTGTTTTTGCTGTTCTTTAATAGCTCTTCAAAGCTATTTCTTTGTATTGTTCTCAGAATATCTCCAGACATAGTTAATACTTTTCTAGAGAGACCAATTTGAACAAATGAGAACTGTTTCAGCTAAAATAATCAAATTTAGAGGCAGTATATTGTCAGATAGCCCACCAATATGACATATAATCCTGGCAGAACATCACAGATATGTCAGTATAACATTCCATTAGTAGAATTGTTCTGCTGGCAAAAATGCACGCCATATACTGGTTTAAAAACTGATAATTTTTTCCTCTTCCAGCATACATCACTTAACATTGTATACACTGAACCTCATTGATCTTTTAGTGACCATTTCCCCACTTTAAAGAGGTCCTTTTTTGTTTTTAATCCCTCCACCCCAGAATATATTTGTGTTGTCAGCAAACTTGGCTACCTCACTGCCTCCTCCTAATTCTAGATCCTTTATGAACATGTTAAAAAGCATTGGTCTCAAAACAGATCCTTTGGGACTCCACTACAGCTGTACCTTGGTTTTTGAACAGCTTAGTTCTTGAACGTTTTGGCTCCCAAACGCCGCAAACACCGAAGTGACTGTTCTGGTTTGCGAACTATTTTTGGAAGCCGAACATCTGACGGGGCTTCCATGGCTTCCCATTGGCTGCAGGAGCTTCCTGCAGCCAATCAGAAGCCGTGTTTTGGTTTGCAAATGTTTTGTAAGTTGAATGGACTTCCGGAACGGATTCAATTAGATTTCCAAGGTACTACTGTATTTGCATGCCTCGAGTTCTCTGCTTCTTGCTCTTTAACCTGTTCCAAGTCCATAAGAGAACATTTCCAATTAACTCGTGATTGATGTGTTTGCTCAGGAGTGTGCAGTAAGGAACCATATCAAAAGCTTTCAAGTAAACAATGTCTACATGCTGACCCTTTCCACAAGTTTGTTGATAGTCTCAAATTGATTAGTGAGACGGGGTGTACCTTTGTAGAAGTTAAGCTGATTTCTCTTTAGCAAGACGTGTCCTTGTATACACTTGATAATTTTGTCTTTAATGATGTTTTCCATCAATTTACTTGAAACAAACATTAAAGTGTTTTGAAGGTGATGTCTTCATTGCTTGACTGCTCTGTGTGCACTTTACAGGCATCCTGACCATGCAGCTATATAGGTGCTGTGTTGTATGTGATTTTCTTCCTCTTGTTTGGTGTGCTAGAAAATTTGAATCTCTGCTTATAGTGATACTAGGGGAGTTGCTATACTGGGGCTACTGCTGAGTGTGCCACTGGGGGTGCTGTGATGGTGCCATTTTTGTATATGGTGGTGTGTGTGGTAGAGGTGATGCAAGGCCCCATCATGAGTTCATTGGCTGTCTCCATATGTGGCTGATGACCCAGATTCTAGTGTTTCCAGAAGTTCTGGCAGGCATGTACATCTTTTTCTTTCTGCTGTTTTTATTTTTATTTTATCTTAAGTGCTTCCCTCCTCTCTCCCCGTTCCCCAGACAGCAGCATTGTGCATCTCCCACCCACCTCACCATAATTCAGAGTATCTGATTGCTCTGTTGTACCTCTTGAGAGAATGATGTTTACATATATTGCTTTTATATTGAAGCAAGTTGAGACATGGGGTTGCAATCCACAGGTGATGAAAGACACCTCTACATGAGATTTACTCGGGTAGATTGTTAAGAGCTTATACTCTGTTCTAGTGGGCTTGAGATTGTCAGGTGCATAAAATGTTTTTGACAGAACACTTTATAGTCTGTCTATTTGAGGTAAAACTGTTTATATTCCAGAGTAGTTGCCTTGGTCACATACTATCGTTTTACTAATAGCAAAGCCAGCAAGGCCATGAAGATGGGCAAAAGGGAACTTAAAGCATGAGGAGGTTGGTTAGTGAGCCATTGCTGAAAATGGGGAACCCTGTAGCTTTGCTTTTTTAAAAAAGGAAACACCTTTGGCTTGGTGAGGCCGTGATAATTTGTGATTAGCTTTACTCAGGCGGTGTCCGCACAACTGTATCTACCTTTGTTTATAGGCTAAAAGACAAAAAACTGACAGCTAACAGTGAGGTTTAAATTTGAGTTTGAATCCATTGTTTAAGAAAATGGTCCAAAAAAGAAGTTGTTAGGGTAGCTTTAATTTTCTTATACTCAAAGAGAAAGTTAATGATAGTTTGAGAAGACCTGTTTCAATATAAGCACAGTAAGTATAGTTACAGGCAGGGGCAGAAACCTCTGATCTGTGAAAAGGATGGTATGTTTGACTTTCATGTGTCCTATAGATACTTCTTTGACACAAGCCTCATGATGCTGACTGCAGCCTATGTAAGGAAAGGATATGTGACAAGTGTATGCTATAATACGACAGCTTAAAAACATCATTGAAAACAGTCTAGAAGTCTTAGATATGAGTTATTAATGCTTTAAAAAGCAAAATACAAAACAAAACTGCTATATATTAGAAACCACATCAAAACATTTCAAGAGATTATCTTAATTTTATGCTGAAAACATAAATGAAATGGTGCTATTTAAAAGAATATGTTTTGTGTTTATTTTCAGCTCATATAATTGCAGTTTGTTTAAGTCATTTAAATAGTGTGAACTGAAATACAGCCATGAAATAGGTAATATTGACTTTCAGATTTCTCAAGTGAGATAAATTGAAGGTAGCATTATTGCTCAAAACTTGGAAGTGTCCCATAAACTAAAGTGCTAAGGAGCATGGCCCATCACAGAATTAGATATGCTTAGGACATTGATTTCAGTGGGCCTAAGCACACTTTGCAGTGGGCTTAATCGTAGAAGTTTCCCACCCCCACCCCCTATACTGACAATATGGTAATCTCCATACAGCTCTAGTCTTCTGAGTCTGATGGCAGACAGTTTCACTTCACAGCTGTCCCAAGATCACCACATTTTCAATAGACCACCAAATGCATAGCTGTGCTAACCTAGACTTAAATTTGGAGTGTTGGAGACAGGAAACTCTTTTGTTTGGGCATTCCCAATTGCTGAAATTACTTGGCTTTTAAGGCAGAAGCAAATTCTTCTGTAATAAGCCTAATTTAGCCTTGTATTCCACTTTCACCCCACAGATTTTCCAAATTTAACAAAGCTGCTTGAAATTTTGCAGTTGTATTATTATTATGCTGCCTGTTATGCTGTATGGAAAGTTTCAGGCAAATCACTTATGACAGCTGGCAGATACTGGATTTCTGTAACTGAGGTGGCTTTCAGTATTTCAGACTTTTCCCTTACTTCCTCACTCCTCCAACCCTGGCCTGGTTATAAACTTCTAAAGAAGAAATATTCTGTTCCTAGCAGTTAAATTTGTTTTACTTTGTGGTGCTTGCTCAAAATTTGTGTCCTTGGCTAGCTCTGTGTTTTGAATGACCTTTTCATGTTCACACAGAGATTTGGTTTGTTCAATGACTTATGAAGGATTTGGAAAGGAGGCACATACTGGCACATTTTAGGAAACCTTCTATTAAAACCTTCTTGGCTCTAAAGTAAGATGGCTATAACGCCAAGGGAGGGAGGAAAATAACATGTTCAATTGAGGGGAGGGAGTCTTTAAAATTCAATGCCAAATTCTTCTTACTGAGGCTTTCTAAAATATTGGGGGTTTTGATAAGAAAAAGAACTCATCTAAGTTCAAGGCAGAGAGAACACAACAGAGAAAAAATGACAAGGTTTTAGCAGAACCTTCATTTAATACATAATATTGAAGCAAAACTATCAAAGGACTTGAAGAGTGACTCAAACTGCATAACTTGCATTAACAAGTAGTTTATGACTTCCTTCTACTTTACAGAAGGTGAATCTGTGGCTGTCAGGGATTAGGCTCCAGCTCCCATCTGTCCCAGCCAACGTGGCCAATGATCAGGGAAGGTTAAGAGTTGTAGTCCAACAGCATTTGAGGGCCACAGGTTCTTCATCCCTACTCTACTTGGTTTGGATGTTGCAATTTAAGTAGCTTTTAAGTACTTCAGGGATAGCCACACAAAGCCTCTTCAGCAACATTTGATTCAGAATATTTTTTTCTTGTTTTCCTCCTCTAAAAACTTGGTGCATCTTATGGTCGGGTGCGTCTTATAGAGCGAAAATACAGTAGTTTACAAAGCTCCCTGACCACCCTGAATCTGTTGTGACTGGACAGCAACTGATGTTTGCTGCCAGTGCTGTGAATTGGTGGGACAGTTGTGTATTTTTCCAAACGCTTCCCTCTGGCACCTAAAGCATTAGCGAGCCACGTGTCTCGGTCCTCTTCCCTTTTATCTGATAAGAGTGAACGGTACAGAATGACAAAGGTGGCATGTCTTGCATTTGAGCCGGTTCTTGTTCCTTCCTAGCTGAAGCAGAAACCAATTTGAAGGGCCAGCTGAGTTTTTTTAAAAAAATAAACTGCTGGAGAAAGTGCCACTACTTTTGCATGAAATGCTGCTGGAAAGTGGCGGATTTCTAGAGGTCAAGATGCTAGTTTTTCCTCCTCATTTCACTCTCAGAACTTCTTGGGAAACAATTTATAAATGGACCTGGTCTCTTAAAAACTCATTTTTAAAAACCTTTTTTATTTTATTTAGGATGACATAAAACACAAAGTACAGCAATGTTCCTATGTGCTGGGGAGCTAATAACCTGCACTGTATAAAGTAAAATGAAAAGACAGCCCAACAATAACAATTCTATATTTTTGCAGTCTTTCCACTGGGTCAAGTGCTTCTCTTATAGATGCTGAATTAACCTGTTAATGCATCTATCAGAGCAAGGATCGGTGTCCATTACCCATCCCACAAAAGTGAATTTTGTGCAGGAACTTTTCTTGAAGTCCTGTTGAATATTGAACGGAGGTGTAAAACAGGTCTCGTTGGATTTGTTTCTTGAGCTATCAGACCCTCTGAGTCAGCCTTTCCAATATTGCTAAATGCCAAGCTTAGTCATAGATTCATCGTTGCCCCCTCTAAATATTTCCAGAAATGTGTAACTATCATGCTCACTGACAAGCCCTTGTTTTTTTAAGGTAAATTAAGGGATATATTTATCAACATAGTAACATGTCAGGAGCAAGAACACTGAAATTTTGTATCCAGAATAGCTGTGTATAGTTCTGTTTTAAGATGGAAGTTTTCATCATTGTTTATTATTATTAACATTATCATCATCATCATCATTTTAAAGTCATTTCATCATTTAGAGAAATATCCGTAGACTAGAGCATGACAAATGGGGTAGTGATGTTAGTGATTGATCGGGACAGCACATGTTGTTTAACCACATGATTTATAAGCAGCTTTGCAGGGTGCTAATGCAGCTTTGAAAATAAATTGTATAGGCCACCTGCCCTCAGATCCTTTTAGTGTTCCTTCTTTATTGATGCCTACATTTCCCCTTTCTTTCCTTTTCTTCCCTTGAAAGCAAGCACGTTGGTTCAGAATTTATCAGTGGTGATTTTTACCAGTAAAACTAGAGGCATGATTGAGTCAAGTGAAATACTTTTCAATCCCATTGATTTAAGTGGAAACCAGGTATTGAGTAGTATATGTCTACTCACAAGTAAGTCCTGCAGAATTTAAGATTGCAGACTTAAAGTGACTGGCTCAAATTCGTCTTAGAATTAATAAAAGTAAATTGTAAAAATGTTGAAAAAGCATATCACATTTCACTAGAAATGTAATGTTCTGCATGCTTACACTTCCTGGAATCATTCTTCCCCAAGAAATATTAATGGGAGAATTTTTCATAAATTGGATAAGCAAATTTCACATGAGTAGCGCAAAATACAAAACATTTCGATAATTTTATTCTTTCATTTTCCCATCTTCCCAGTTAACACTTAGAGAAAACTATTTTTGGTAATTAAAAGTTTTCACTAAGTAATCTTGAAAACAGCATCAGTGTGCTAGTGTGGATTCACCTCTTGTTCATTAAGTCTGGGTCTCTGGTTATACTAGTTGTCAGTCATTGCTGATTTTAAACATATTTACCTTTTTAAAATTGGAGTTTTTGCTTCCCTAAAATGTATGCCCTCACCCCTGAAATCTTTGCCACTTACTTTTACTTGAAGGAAATCTGGAGTGTATATGTAGGCATAGAGGAAAGTAAACCATTAGAAACTATTTTAATGCATGTGAAACAGACAGTGGAGCAAAGCTACAACTATCAAGATCGGAGTGTCAGAGTGCTTGTTGTCCTGGTAACAGATGAAGAAGATCAGGATGAGATTTCAAGAATACAGAGGAGAAAGAGACAACATTGGGCCTGTTATATTTAAAAAAATGCAGACCCCAGAAAAGCTTGAATGGTTCTTATGCTTCTACTGGTGGGTCAATATATAACCATTGCAAGTTAGATGAAAACATAGGTATAAAAGAAGTCTAGGCTTGAACCACGATAAGCGTTAAAAAATACTATGGATGACAGAGCATCCCTGCTGAGACTTAAGTCAATTGACTGTAGCGGGTCTACTCCATGACTGATGTTCAATATTACCCATAGCTTTCATATAGCAGCAAAAGATGGAAGGCAGACTGCCTATATGCCAAAGTTTCTAAAATACCAGCTATAGATTAAGCGTTCGAAATACTCCTAGTAGCAATTGCTGGTTTCAGATGCAGGCGCGGTTGATGTTATATGAACATGCAGCAGCGAGCATCAGACTTGCATGCTCTTCCTCTTCTCTTTGCATGCTTTGCTATTCTAAAGGACTTGCAGTTCTTTGGCAAATATAATTGCCATTGCATGTGGATGAGGAAAATTATGGTTTGGGTCTGGTTTCAAATGCAAATATACAGGAAAAACTGGTTGAATAAACAATAGTTTGCAGGTATATATGTAATGGCAAACTATGGTTTGTTAAACTAGATGTTTGTTAGAAAAAAAGCAGTATAATGAGAGATCAGTGGGAGATGAAACAATCACAAGCTTGAGGCCAACTACTGTATTTTTCGCCCTATAGGACGCACCGGCCCATAGGACGCACCTAGTTTTCAGGGGGGGGGAAATCAAGGAAAAAAATATGACCACCCCCCCCCCCGCAGCTCTGGGAGCAGCGGACAGGCTGCACGCAGCCTGTGCGCTACTCCAAGACCTTCTTCCTGCTTTTGCGGGAGGTGGCGGAATTCCCCCATCTCCCGCAAAAGCCCACAGGAGGGAGAAGGGACGGACTCGGACAGTCAGTCCCTTCTCCCTCCTTGGGGAAAAGCCCCCAAGAGCGGCACCTCTTTAAAGGCTGCGTGGCTCCTACGGGCTTTTCTACGAGGTGGGGGAATTCCCCCACCTCCCAGAAAAGCCAGCAAAGCCGCGCAGCCCCTTTAAAGAGCGCATGGCTTTTGCCTGCTTTTGTGGAAGGTGGGGGAATTCCCCCATCTCCCGCAAAAGCTCACAGGCACGAGAAGGGATGGACTCCGCCAGTCAGTCCCTTCTCCCTCCTTGGGGAAAGGCCTGCTTTACCCCACCGCCAGCCTCAAAGCCGGGTTGGAGAGCAGCGGGAAGGCATCACACGCTTTCCCGCTGCCCCCCATCCTCTGGGGCTGGCGATGGGGGAAGCGCTGCTTTCTCCCACCGCCAGCCTCCAAGCCGGGTTGGAGAGTAGCGGGAAGGTGTCGCGCACCTTCCCGCTGCCCCCCATCCTCTGGGGCTGGCCATGGGGGAAGTGCTGCTTTCCCCCACCACCAGCTTCAAAGAGCAGACTCTCCTGGCTTCAGCGGAAGCAACGCGAAGCCTCTGGAGCGCAGGCTTCGGAGGCTTCGCGTTGCTATAGCTGAAGCCAAGGAGCCTGCATTCGCCCCATAAGACGTACACACATTTCCCCTTCATTTTTGGAGGGGAAAAGGTGCGTCTTATAGGGTGAAAAATACGGTAAGTTTGTTCTTGGTATAAGCTTTTGTGCACATGCACACTTCTTCAGATACCATCTGGTACAGTGGTACCTCGCAAGATGAAAAACGCGCAAGACGAAAGAGTTTTCCGTTTTTTGAGTCGTTCCGCAAGACGAATTTCCCTATGGGCTTGCTTCGCAAGATGAAACGTCTTGCGAGTTCTTGCGAGTTTGTTTCCTTTTTCTTAAAGCCGCTAAGCCGTTAATAGCCGCTAAGCTGCTAATAGCCGCTAAGCTGCTAATAGCCGCTAAGCCGCTAATAGCCGTGCTTCGCAAGACGAAAAAACCGCAAGACGAAGAGACTCGCGGAACGGATTAATTTCGTCTTGCGAGGAACCACTGTATCTGATGAAGTGCGCATGCACATAAAAGCTTATACTAAGAACAAACTTAGTTGGTCTCTAAGGTGCTACTGGACAATTTTTTTTTATTTTTTATATATATATTTTGACTGCGTCAGACCAACACGGCTACCTACCTGAATCTACAAGCTTGAGGGTCATTGCTGCTCATTCATGTCAACACCAAACCATGGCTTGGAATTACATTGAATGCAGCAAGTATCACCATGTTAATTTTGAAACATATATACTTTAAATACATCTTTAATTTGTTTTTGTTTTTTTAAGCTCATCACACAACTCTTTCCTTACTTTCTACTGATGTATTGTGAGAACTTGAATTTCAGAAGCCATTTAACTAAGGACAGTTAAGAAACAAAAAGATATAGGAAGCAAATGTTACATTTGTAATTTTAGCATTCACTTTCAAGATTTTATAGTTGAGAGTTTATTTATGTTCCAAATGGTGAGAAAATGTTTTTAGAAAGCTTAGCCAAAGAACACTGTGAGCAGTGATGCTGCTTTTTGGGGGGTTTTTTTAGAATTGTATCTGTGAAAAGTAAAGATTTAATTGTATTTGCCTACAGTAGTAGATTCTGTTACTAGTATACCTGGATTATTTAAGAATTCAAATATACAATACTGTAGTACAGCAGTTCTTATTGACATGCTTGGCAAAGAAGCAAACAAGACCACTCTTTTGCCATCTGTTTATAATGCTATATAAAGAAAATCATGCTGGTTGCTGTGGAAACTAACATTTCCCAAACCACAAGTTGCTTAAATTCTCCACCTTTTAAAATATTGAGTTCTCTCAGGAATGAATACACACACATGGGAAATATATCAGAAATGTTCCAGTTACTTTTCCACCAATTAACTGTACAGTGTGTTCAATATTTGTATTTTATCACAGAGGCATACGTTGTCATTCGCATTTCAGAAGATTTATTGATATTTTTGACATAGAGATGTTTTGACTGACATCTACATCTGTATATAGCAACATATTTAGTTGGACTGTGAGGTTTTGCAATGGAGTGAAAATGCTACCATGTAGGTTTTAGAAACTGAAACTGCTATTTATATGAGCTGCTTCTGGACTTAGGTACTTTATTCATTGCTTTCAGGCACCTTTGGGAGACACAACTTGCTTAATCTTGCTCCTGCTTGTAGATATTATAATATGGATTTGTTGAGCAAAGTATAACATTGTAAAAGTGTTGACAATCATGCATAAATTTCAGAAACCGTATTAGATTACCTTCAGGTTTGTTTAAATTCTACTGTTCTCTAGTTTTTATCCAGGTGTTTTGGCAGACACAGGAATTATCCCAAGAATGCATAATCAGATACAATGTATCTGTAGCCTATCATGGCTCCTTGACATGTCTGTATGGATATCTGTATCATAGCATTTATTTGGAGTTTTGCACAGGACATTGTAGCTTGCCGAATTGGCTCTAGTTCAGCAGATTTCCCAAGTCTTCCTTTTGATGCCATGAACATTTTAGCTTTCCAAAGAAAATATCAGCTAATTAAAACACTGTCCAGAATTGACACCACTTGATAATTGGAAGTGCCTCTGATAGTCATTGCTTCTATCTTGTTTTGATTCATCCTAGTTTTGTCTACGGTAATTCTTGGGTGCTGATTCAAAACTCCCATTGCTACTTCAAGGTCAGATGAAAGATCCTCTGCATATTTGAGGACTCTTCACTCCCAATCTGTGGCTGACTTCTTCATATGCACACAAACAATTTTACGGAAGACAGAACCTTGTGGCACCTTACAGAAGGACTCATTTGGAACAGAATAGCAACTGGCTAACTCCTGTATCAGAGATCATCTAAATGAAGAACTGGGCTACTATAAGAGAGAATTCCAAACCCTAACCAAATTCCATAAACAGCTCCATTTAGTTCTCAGTGCAACCCAAATATATTTTAATGCACATTTGTAGCCAATGTATGAGAGAGAATATTCACTGAAATTCTGTTGCTATAATTGGTCCACTGAGGATGTTAAATTACAGGTCATAGAGTACAATAGTTTGAAAACTGCTAAAGCAAAAATCTTGTTTCAGGCATCTGTTTAGGAAATCATCATAGCTGAGTGAGGGGGCCACTTTAGCCTAGACTTTCATAGTACAAAATTTAGATGTTCGGTGACTAGGCAGTAGTGTTTCATATTGTCAGTTGTCCTGCGGTTGTAGAGCTGAAGCGGGATACACTCTAGCTTCTGCCACTGGCTATAAGACAAAGGGTCACTGGGAAGCTGCACTCCTTTTCTCTGGTCTCTTGCATTGGCCAGTGAATGAGCAGCTGCTCCAAGACCTGCTTTCCCCCTTCTCTCCAGACTCCTTTTTTCCTTTTGTGCTGTATCCATCATTTATGTGAGCCTACAAATAGGAACTGTCTTTTTAATGTACAGTGGTGCCTCGCAAGACGAAAAGAATCCATTCTGCGAGTCTCTTCGTCTAGCGGTTTTTTCGTCTTGTGAAGCAAGCCCATTGACGGATTAGCAGATTAGTGCTATTAGCGGTTTAGCGGCTTAGCAGATAAGCGGATAAGCGGCTTAGTGGCTTAGAAAAGGGGGGGGAGGGGAAAAAAACCCGCAGGAACTCGCAGGACATTTTCCATAGGAAATTCGTTTTGCGAAGCACCTCCAAAACGGAAAACTCTTTCGTCTAGCGAGTTTTCCGTCTAGCGAGGCATTCGTCTTGCCGGGGCACCACTGTATGTGCAGCATTTAGACAAGTTTAGAGGCTTTATCGGTGCTAATAATTTATGGAGTCAGGCTCATAAGTAAATGTATTTTTAAGTGATCAAAATGCATATTTAAAAGAATATTTACAATTATTCAGTTGCTGATTCTAGTATTTGTGACAGGCATAAATTGGACAGAATATCTGCTTCATAACTGTACCTGCACAGGATATTGGTATTCACGCCTGTGCGTTCTCTAAATGTTGGCAGTTCTTTTTATTTTTGTCATTTACCTCTCGCTGATCTTAAAGTTCTGATACAAATCAGGGTAGGGGCTTAGACAGTACATGCTAAACAACTGTCTTGTCTTCAGGTTAATTTTTTAACCTTTAAGGATTTTTTAACCTTTTAACTTGTGCAAATTGTCTTTGAAGGTTTTATTGCTCTTTTCTTAATTTTGTTTTAGTATCTGATTAGTGACCATCTTAAAGATCTTATGGCTGAAAGGTAATCAATAAACATTTCAATAAAACAGGTAAATAATAAAATTAGGCATGAATAGTGCTACTGTTGGATGATCAGGAAGATAAACACTGTGCTGACATATCACCTGGAACAGTAATGCTTTCATGTATTCATACATTTTAGATTTTATTTGCTCATCATGTTTCAGATTATTGAATTTTTCTACCTTGTTTTTGGCAGAAACCATTGTCTACTTTTCTGACTGCTTTGGAAATACAATGGAATACATTTTTCTACTATACAGTATCTTCTGAACTTTTCTTTGTCTGGTGTGTGTGTGTGTGTGTGTGTGTGAGAGAGAGAGAGAGAGAGAGAGAGAGAAGCAGCCTTTATTAGTACACTACAACTCTCAGCCTGCAAGTTCTAAATGCTTATTATGCCCAATGAAAGTTTTTCTCTTCTGGGAAAAATACTCAAAAGAATATAACTGCTAAACCACTGAAATTATAGATTTATCTGTAACTGAAAAGTTGAAATTCCTGAGCATTAGAAGTTGAAGTGTGCAAAGCTTTAATGGGGATACTCATGTTTGCATGATTTATTCTTTTAAACAGATGGACGTTAGTAGGAGGTGTAATTCTTTCAGCACATAAACTATTAGCCAGTGTTACTTCTTGTGTGGGTGGTGCGAGTCTTATATCAGCATACCATAATAGTATACTTGTTTCAGAGCTAGACTCTCCCCCCCATCAACATGAATTTTTAAAGAAGAGCTCTATTTAAATCTGTGAATCTGTCAGGCATTTAAATCTAGGTTTTGTCACATGGATAACATGGAGAATAATTGTTTCATCCCCCCCAACCCTCAGTCTTTTCATTTTTCTGTAGATCTGTATTTGCTGTGGGTAGTTGTACCAGTCTAATTTTATTTACCTTAAGGGCACAGTGTTTAATAATACCAAGCTGCACAAACTATAACAGGCAGCACCTTAATCTTGGTAGTTTTGTATTTATATTTACACTTCTGCTTGTGTTTTCCCCAATCTTTTAAGAAAGAATTTGATACTAATGTGTGTGTGCATGCAGGCCCAATTTTACTTGGGCTGCATCCAGTTCCCCTTTCCCCCCTAGGGGCACCTGTCTTCTGCCACATACCCATCAAGAATAATTGCACCATCTGGAAGACTTTTATGTACCTGTAACTTGGGTTGAATATCTCTAGGGAACTGAATTCCGGTGGAATGCGAATGTGACCCCTGGAGCCATGTCAAGTGACTGCAGTAGCTTCTAGTTACTAAAGGATGGCCACCTTAGGCTTTATTTGTTTCAAGTCTTATGCAGTTTGCTGTAGTGAAGATAGAGTATATGTTGCTAATGTAATTCTGTTTACTACTTTCGTTGAAAAAGAACTTCAGCTTTTTCTTAGCTGATAACTTGGACAAAGCAACAGTAAATAAACAGTAAGGAATGTTAGGTGATACAGATAATATGAGCAGGTGCCATACTGCTTGTCAACTACTTTTGTCTATCAATTCCTGCTCTGTACTTTGTCCACTGACATTTCTCTCTGTCTAGGGTTGCTACTAATTAGCAGCTGTTTTTAGACTGGAGTACTTCCCGGGTTAATCACGTGTTTCTTCCTCCGTATTCTATTTTTATCTATTCTCTATCATATGGTAATAGACTTCATTTATATTTTCATTCAACCGAAGCGAGGTTGGTTGTGGAAACTGAACTTGTCTTCTAACATTATAACTTTAGTTTGAAACTTCGTTTGAAATTAGTCATATAACTTGCATAATCACCATACCTGTCCAGAAAATACTTTATGCCATTGCATATTGATTGCTTTTTCAATTATATAAGCCATCTCTATATGCTATATATATTGGTATCCCTCTGCTAATACTGTTTAGACACCATATCTCCCGTCATTCCTGATCATACAATATGGTGGCTGATGCTGATGGTAGTTGTAGCCCAAAACACCTTTAGCCACTAAGATAGAGAAAGCTAGCCTTAGGGCTGGTCCACACTTCACTTGTCCCATGGTTAGAAAACAGGGGTCTGAGTGGTTTTCCATTTGTCCCACTGCTTTCCCCAGGAAAACCTGCTCTTTACTGCTGAATTAGAGTAAATCTCAAGCCCTGTAAACAGCAAGTGATGTTTGTTCCAATTCAGCGGTAAAAAGCAGGTTTTCCTGGGAGAAAGCAGCAGGATGAGCGGGAGTGTGGATGAGCCCTTAGTGTTGAGAATGATATAGAAGCTGTAATTTGAGAGATCAGGAGCAAGCTCCAGTGAGCCTTGGACTTGCATACAGTGGTACCTCGGGTTACATACACTTCAGGTTACAGACTCCGCTAACCCAGAAATAGTACCTCGCGTTAAGAACTTTGCTTCAGAATGAGAACAGAAATCGTGCTCCGGCGGCGCGGCAGCAGCAGGAGGCCCCTCCATGAAGACTAGATATTCTGTTTTGGTGCCCACAACCCAGGTCCCAGAAGCCATTTTGCTCCTAGCTTTTTCAATCCCAGTTTCTAACACTGTACGTAATGTGGAGCTTTCTAAAGAAGCAGTAGAGAACTATAGATTCTAAAGTGAAAGCAGACGTTCATTCTCTCCTCTCACACATAGAGGAGAACAGGGCAGGACACAAGCTGTGGCTCATCCTCAGTCATCTAACCCAGTGTTTCCCAACCTTGGGCCTCCAGCTGTTTTTGATCTACAATTCTCATCATCCCTTGCCACTGGTCTTGCTAGTCAGGGATGATGGGAGTTGTAGTTCAAAAACAGCTGGAGGCCCAAGGTTGGGAAACACTGATCTAACCCACTGTTTAGGCAGTCATCTAAATTGGTCTTAGGAAAAATTATTTGAGTGTTCAAAATACTGATCTGACTTAACTTTTTTCTTTTTTTATTCTTTTTTGCAGAGGTTTTGTGTTGGATAGCAGGAACAACCTGCAGATGAGAGGCTTGGTGGTTTTACTTATATCTAAGGCAGCTGGGCCCAGCATAACAGCAGAGAGCTCCCTCCAAAATGATATGATCAGTGGGATACATCCTAGGTAAGAATTTTCTAATGCAAAAGATGCAGAGTCACATCTATTTTCTTTTCAGATTATTCCAATATGTGTGTGGTTCTTTTTTTCCAAAATATGCAAATACAGTGGCACCTTGGGTTACAGACACTTCAGGTTACAGACTCTGCTAACCCAGAAATAGTACCTGGGGTTAAGAACTTTGCTTCAGGATGAGAACAGAAATCGCGCTGCAGCAGCGGGAGGCCCCATTAGTTAAAGTGGTACCTCAGGTTAAGAACAGCTTCAGGTTAAGAACGGACCTCCAGAACGAATTAAGTTCTTAACCCGAGGTACCACTGTACTATTGAGATATATGAGAATACTATTCAGAAAGACAGCTTCTCTTCCTGTTACCATCTGTGCTTCATTAAAAAGAAAAGTTGTATATTGCTTTTTGTATATGATTATCTCTACAATCCTTACTTTTATCCCTGTTTGCAACAACTCTATGAGATCCTTATATAGGCATTTCCCAGATAGGATGCTGCACTGAAAAATAGCGTTCTAAGTGAATGCACAGCAGCAGGATTTTCTTTCCACATAGCTAGTTTTATTGTAGCAAAAGCACTCATCTTTTCCATCCAGGCCCAAGTACTGCACGTATCACTTTCCAGTCTGTGTTTGACCTTATATTACTTCTTATTGTACTGATACAGAATAAAAAGGGTCTGTTTTTCAGTGAAATTATTATTAAACCTCTTTGAGGGTTGTTGTTTTACAATCAAGTGGTGTGTAAATTTTATGAAATAAATAAATAATAAATAAAATTGTTAAATTCCCTTCCTTCATTTGGATCACCTCCCATACCTTGGTATCCAATCCTCCAATACAGGTGCATTGATCCCCCACCAAAAAAACAACAACCCTGAATTGTAACTAATTGTTGAATGGGCAGCTGAGAGCCAGTGTGGTATAGTGGTTAAGAGCGGTCGTCTCGTAATCTCCACATGCAGCTGCTGGGTGACCTTGGGCCAGTCACACTTCTTTGAAGTCTCTCAGCCCCACTCACCTCACAGAGTGCTTGTTGTGGGGGAGGAAGGGAAAGGAGAATGTGAGCCGCTTTGAGACTCCTGAAGGGGAGTGAAAGGCGGGATATCAAATCCAAACTCTTCTTCTTCTTCTTCTTCTTCTTCTTCTTCTTCTTCTTCTTCTTCTTCTTCTGTTAGTAGGTGTACAACTATTTTCCTGCCTTCTAACATGACTAGGTCTTTTACATAACCAAAAAGCATAACTAATAGATTGGCTCATAACTTATACCCAGTAGTGATGGCTCTTTTATCGTCTCTGGTAGAAATCATTGACTTCCATTGCAGCAAAATGTTGATTCAGGATATGGGAGAAATTAATAAGGTGTATATAGGTAGAATGAATAACTTGGCCTCTGCAAACCATGGTCCAAGTATCTGGGGGTGGGGGGAAGCCTGTGCAGATGTCTTTGTCTTCTTATAATGATGAGTGTTTGGCAGTGGTAATATGTAATATGTAAGGAGCAGTTCTTGCCTGATCCACAAGAAGAAGAAATATGCTGCATCCTTGTAAGATTACTACCTATTTTCCAAACACAGTAATACAGCTGACCTACTGAGTTAGCTGTATATCTTCATTGACTATTACTTTTCCAGGGTGTTTTAAAGAAAGACAGGTAATCAGTATCTGCTCACAAAGATTTCCTGTTTTAGGAAGTTGAAAAGAAGTCACATGTGGATCTTTAGGCATTCATAGGAAATATGATGTTGACCAGTTTTCCAAACCAAGGAACCTTCATCAAATCACTCTTGATCACTGAGAATTACCAAAATAATGACCATGGAAAACTGATTCAAATGTGACAGTTCTAGATGATTGGTCACGTAGGGGTCATTGTTAAGAGTAGCTGCATTTAACTTGCAGTGTGGTGATGATCCTTACAGAATGTCTTTATTTAGAAGATGGCTGGAAAAGCTTTTGTGCTGTGCCCAGATATAAGAAAATTAGACAAGGTGTGATTGCATCAACAGCAGTTTTTTGTGCAGCAAGAAGCAGTTTTGGATGTGTGGGCAGCTGTTGTCAGGAATGAAGTTGGGTGGTGGTAATAAAGATTTGGATTGGAAGTTGGGTGATGGGAAGGAACCATAGCCCCAGTCCTGATCAGGGTCCTATGTGGCTATTATTTATGCATTTAATGCATCATCTACATTTTTTATGCTGAATCCTGTATGATTTGAAGATGTAGCAACCTGTCAGTAGTGATAATGCAGAATCCTTACTTGTGCTGGCTCTCTGGTTCACTGTCACTACCTTTAGTAGGCTGCAAGGGAACTTAAGGTGTACCTGCTGCATAGTAGTGGTGAACAATTTTGCCTGACAGCAGCACGGAGCTATTGTGCTGAAGGACTCAATGGTCACTACTGCTGCTGACATGAACCCATGGTAGAGTGGTTTCATGGTGGGTGCAGGCACCTGAAAGTTCCCTTCCCTTGCAGAAGGGCAGTTTTCTAAGATTTTGTGTGCATATAAAGATTTTACTCATGTCTAATATATTTAGGTGCCTGTTTCAGATGCATGGAGGAAGGGCATGCCAACTGCACATGTGGTACATTGTCTATACAGTATTATACACTATATGCTAGCATGTTGATGTAAAAGCCCTACTGAAGAATTCCCAGTTTCTTAACAAATCTGCCATACCAACATATGGCTCTGACTTCAATACATGGCTTGTAGATGCATTTCTGTTGAAAGATATTCAGAAATTTTAATTATGCTTCCCAGTAGAACAGGCATAAATTAAGTAAAATGTAACCCCCCTTCCTCCCTAACTGAAGATCAGCAACTGATACAGGATTCCATGCATCAAGAAAGCATTTTGCAAATGTTAAAATGAGAACAAACTATTAAAAAAAACAGTGGAAGGCAATTGCCTTAATAATAGAAATGAGCTGACGCCAACTTTGCAAAATGCATCTGATTAATCTGATCCTGTCCCAGAGGCGGCAGCAGTTGCAAGCCTCAGAAGGGATTTTTATCCCTTCCCTGCTGCTGATTATAGCAGCACACCTGGTGATAGGGGCAAGGGCTCAGAGGCAGCTTGCCATCTCCTTTAACTGTTTAGCATCATCACATGTACATAGCAAGGCCCATCTGCTTCATTGGTATATTTTGCCAAAAGCAGAGGAAACAAGCACCATGATGAGGTGAAAATTGTGGCTGGGGGAGAGGATGGAATAAATCTCTTTAAAGCAAGTTTAAATGTTAGAGGGTTCAAAGTGGTGTGGGAGGGAAATTGGGGACTCCACCCCCTATTAATTAAAAATATAGGGTTCCCCCACACTTTGGTGCCTTTCTTATTAATTAATGCTTGTTCTCAAAGCATTAATAGCATGTCATATCCATCCTTGTTTACTGATAAATAATTTTCTTTGGTAATTCAAGCTTTAATTTTACTCTCTCTCAATGGACCTTATATTAATGTTTAGAACTGGAAAGAACCAATAACAGCTACCCTTGAAGTGTAAAATGATATATATATACATATATGTGTGTGTGTGTGTGTGTGTTGCTTTTTTGATTTTGAAAAAGGCTATGCCCTTTTGAGAGCCAGTGTGGTGTAGTGGTTAAGAGCGGTAGTCTCGTAATCTGGGGAACCGGGTTCACGTCTCTGCTCCTCCACATGCAGCTGCTGGGTGACCTTGGGCTAGTCACACTTCTCTGAAGTCTCTCAGCCCCACTCATCTCACAGAGTGTTTGTTGTGGGGGAGGAAGGGAAAGGAGAATGTTAGCCGCTTTGAGACTCCTTAAAGGGAGTCTCAGCAATTCATACCCTGGTCTCCCAGGTCCAACACTTGAGAAGGACTTACTGCTACTAAAGCCATTAAAACCCACAGATCAGTGCTTCTATCATACAAGTATTTTCCATAGTTTTGAACGTAAGCAATAAGATTGGCCAAATTTCTGCAATAATAAAAGCTTTCTTTACTTGGATGAGGCAAATTTTTATTTCAGTGTTTGTTTGACACTTGGAATACCAAATGATTTTCAGCTGTTTCATCTTGATCTGAGAAATGAAACAAATATTTTGAAACAAGTGCCACTTAACTATATTTGAAAATGTGTTTTTGTTCATGCATCATAGGGCTGAATCCATCAGTATTGTCACTTTCCAGCTACATTGGTATGGCTATATATTTTTAAAGCTATGTGGAAATATTTCAGGGAAACACTTGGACAGATGAGCATCTGTTCACAGGTTTGGTGGTGTCTGTACATAATTGGCAATGCATATTAATGGGAATCTGTTTACCTTGCTTCAGTTTGTCTTGCATAGTCATTGCAAATAAACTTTTAACTAGAGTTTTGAAGGCACGAACCTAAAATTCAGAAAATAGCATGCAGTTTAATCTACCTATTATGTGCAAAACTATTGCCATTTTTTGAATGGTCCTTACCTTCTCCATTTTTTGAATGGTCCTTACCTTTTCCATTTTAAAATATTTTTTATTTGATAAAATTATCAGAACATAAAGAAAATTAAATATAAAGGTAAAAATAATGGACCCCTGGACGGTTAAGTCCAGTCAAACCTGACTATGGGGTGTGGCGCTCATCTTGCTTCAGGCTGAGGGAGCCGGTGTTTGTCCACAGACAGCTTTCTGGGTTATGTGCTTCTGGCACAACGGGACACCTTGACAAGTGCCAGAGCACACGGAAACACCATTTACCTTCCTGCAACAGTGGTACCTATTTAAAGCCACCTTTCTGTAAGATAAAATATATTTACCTTAGGCAGACTATTACCCTGTGTAAGGGGTTTGACTAATCACATTATTAATAGCTCAGTAGTAAATGTTCTTTATAAAAATTACTACTGGGCTTGATATTTTGCAAGTTTTAATGCGGTTGAAGATTTGTGGCATGGCATCAATTTAAATAATATAATATCCCACAATTTCCCAGCCTTTCTTGTTTCAAAGGTATCTCCTTACATGTCCAGTGATTAGCATAAACCAGTCTAGAAATTAGTGACAAGAGTGACTGTTTTGTTCTGAGGACTAAATCTGGTATAACAGTTAAAAGACAAACAGAAGTCTTGATACATTAACAATAATAAAGGACAATACTGCCTTTATTTGTTCCCAGATTCAGAGCTCTATAACAGTGTTTCCCAACCTTGTGCCTCCAGCTGTTTTTGGACTACAATTCCCATCATCCCTTGCCACTGGTCTTGCTAGTCAGGGATGATGGGAGTTGTAGTTCAAAAACAGCTGGAGGCACAAGGTTGGGAAACACTGCTCTATAAGATGTCACCATGTATGAGTTTGCTCTTTTTTTGACACATAGAATCATAGAATTGTAGAGTTTTAGTTCAACTTCCTGCAATGCAGGAATGTCAACTCAAGCATCCATGGCAGATGGCCATTCAACCTCTGCTTATAAACCTCCAATGAAGGAGAGTCCACTTCTGAGGGAGTCCATTCCACTGTTGAACAGCTCTCACTGTCAGAAACTTCTTCCTGATGTTTTGTTGGAATCTCCTTTCTTGTAACTTGAATCCATTGGTTCAAGACTTACACTCCAGAGCTGGAGAGAACAAGCTTGCTTCATCTTCCATGTGACATTCCTTTAGATACTTGAAAATGGCTATCATATCTCCTCTCAGTTTCCTCTTTTCCAGATTAAACATTCCAAGCTATACATACCCAACTCCAAATTATTGACAGAGAAGTGGATTACTAGTGATAATGGCTATATGCAAAGGTCTGTTAATGTGTCTGAACTTGGCCGCCAAAAATTATTTCTAGTAGTCACTAGGAATATAGTAAAAGTATTCCTGAACACATCGAATTGTCTTTCTGTCTTCACAGTTATCTGGCACAGTACTAGCAATAACTACCGTATTTCCAACTTTATAAGTCTTGTCTAATTTCAGAAACGTTAAATGTCATTGTATTGGCATAGTTATGTAACAGTAGACTCTGCCTGATATCTCCTGGTCCAACAGCTCCTAGTACATCTTTCTCTTGAGCAGCTCTACTTCCAGTCTCCAGGGCTCCTGTTTGACTACAGATCCAGCTCTTGTGCAGGTTCCTGATGGAACATATCAGTCCTGAAACTGGCATTGCCCAAATGCACCATGCCACAGTTCCAGACCTTGCCTCGGCCAGAGCAGGGTCGATCCTGGTAAATCTTGACCAGGTAGGTGGGGTACCTGAAAGGAAGGTGGAGGCATCTTTTACATATGGAGCTCCTGATTGCAGATGGTCCTTTTGCCTGATTTTTCAGCGATGCCTCTACCCTCCATTGTCACAACCAGCCTCATTCAGGTTGTGCAGGAGAGACTCCCAGGAAGCTGCTGGGGGAAAGGACAGTCAGCTTCTGCCAACACCCCCCTCCCTTTACCCATATGCTTTTCTCTGATTCCAGCCCAAAATCTTGTATTTAATTATCTTCCTTTTAGAATTCATATTGGATTTTGAAAACATGTTTTCACATTTTAGTGGCAACTGTTAAGTAAGGTCAGTTGTTTAAACTATCACTGTATATTTGAAATGATATCAATTGCAGTGGTGATTCTAAGGTAGAAAGTTCTTAATTTAAGATGTCACAGTCCCAGCAGGTTGATGGGACTCCTGTATGGAAGAAGTGATGTTACGCCGACTTCCACCATGCCTGCATGATGAGGAGCATACGTGCAATGACCATATGATCTGTGGGGTTGGGCCAATTGAGACTGAGGACTGTCCTGTTCACCGTGCCACTGTATACCATTATTTGGCTGCTGCATTTTGGACTTTTCAAATGCAGCCCTATCCAGAATTCAATAGAATAGCTGTTTGTTACTGTAGCATGTATGACTGTGACTAGGACTGCTTTCTTCAGGTAAGGGCACAGCTTGCTTACCAGCCCAAAGTGGTAAAAAGTGCTCTTGGCCACTCCCACCACTTGGACATGCAGAAGTGACTCCAGATCCAGCAGCACCCACAAGATGAAAATCCAGTTCTTACAAGGGAATGCAACCCCAACAGGAGCAGGCGGCACACCTTTTGAATGGATCTGCCCCCCAAATGGTTGCTTTGACTGGACTGGATAAAATTTTATTTCCTTCATCCTCATCCAGTCTTTTGCTGATGTCAAACAAATGCAAAGAAATAAATTCAAGGCTAGCAGTTCAGTTGTGGGGGTTTTGTTTTTGCTGATTCTACCACTTTTTTTTAGTTTGTAGCCTTAATATTTGAATGTAGCTTATCTTTATTTAGAACAATTCAGTCATTGTATCTATCTGTCTTACTAAGCATAGGTTTTGATACATACAAATTTTATTCCTATTCTCTCTCTTGGTACACTCTGCTGGATAATTAAAAAAAAAATTTAAGAGACCTTTGATCTATCATTTCTAAAACATAAAATATAACTTAATTTTATTCCTGACCATAATGGCTTTAACCTGGTGTACTAATTTGAATATGCTTGTGGAGGTAGAATCTTAAATGAGACACAAATGAAGGGAAAATTGCTAATGCTGGCACTGTATATCTAATGAGTACGGTGTAATAAACCATAACCTCTTCAACAGTTCTGTGGAAAACAGTGTGATTATTTTGGATGGATGGCTCTTTGTGTATGGCTCATTACCATCTGGCATAATCTGTATTGATATAGACTGTAATTGTGAACTATTTGACATGCTGCTTTTAATAAATGTGACTTGGCTGGTTTGGGCTGGTATATAGGAAACTGTAACAAGGGAGTTAAAGGCTGTCTTTCAGATCTGAATCCCAGTCCAGATTCCTTGTGTGCGGGAAAAGACCACCTCCACAGATCCTCCTCCACAGAACAGATGGTCAGCTCTGGAGAGAGAGAGAGAGAGAGAATGTGTGTTTAGAATTAGTTTTGCTCCAACAGGTGATTGGTGATGTTAGATTAGATATGGGTATAGACTATGCCGGATGTTCAGTAGTACCTCCACTCTATATCCTAACCTAGCTTCTGGATTGAGAGACTCCACCCACCCTTCTATCCTGTTGCATCTTGTTGGATCAAATTAAGGATCAGCCAATATGCAGATAGGTGCTTGGTATTAAGTTCTTGCTTTCTGAATCAGGACAATTGTATTCCTGTGCAGTTAACTTCCAGTGCAAAAAAGGGAAAGTTTAGTTGGAGGACATATTGAGGCAGTTTTTGCACTCTTCCATCACTCTCCTGGAATTCTTCCCACAAGGCAGTTGGTAGTAAAGGGGCCTTGGGGGCTTGCAGCTGAACCAGGCTCTGATTAGGTACTCTCTAGTTAGTTTATTTAACAAGCCTCAGAAACCATGGTTTGAAGATGGTTTGTCTTGCAAGAGACTGGAGTTCATTACAAACAATGTAATCGCTGGGGTAGTGGTTAAGAGCGGTAGTCTCGTAATCTGGGGAACCGGGTTCGCGTCTCCGCTCCTCCACATGCAGCTGCTGGGTGACCTTGGGCCAGTCACACTTCTTTGAAGTCTCTCGGCCTCACTCACCTCACAGAGTGCTTGTTGTGGGGGAGGAAGGGAAAGGAGATTGTTAGCCGCTTTGAGACTCCTTAAGGGGAGTGAAAGGCGGGATATCAAATCCAAACTCCTCCTCTTCTTCTTTTGATGACAAGTTGAGATGAGGGAGAAATGAAACTAAACGTTGCTGGAGTCTTCCTCAAGCTGCATGGGACAAAGGAGAGAAATCCTTTTAGACATACCACACATGCACATTACAGGCCTAGAAACCCTTTTAGACACACCGTACTTTCTGTTTTCTCCTACAGACATACACATCCTTCATATATACCACGTCCCCTGGCGGTGCACTGAAGGAAGTTCAGTTTAAAACAACAGACACAAGACAGAAGGGGGGTGTGGGGGACAGGGACCCAAGAGGATAGTAAGTACATTCACCAGTCCTTACATTATGATTACCCAGTGACCAGATGGAGTTGCTGTTTGTGAGGGCAATCCTGGAGGAGCCAAGCAGCAATTGGTCCCAGTGAGGTTGATGATCAGAGGATAGGCTCACTGCCCCACTTCTTCAGATGTAGCTAGGTGGAAATGCTTAGCAGAGTTAGGGGGGAGGGAAGCATCCCTTGCCAATAAAACATTTTGTTGTTGTTGTTTAGTCGTTTAGTCATGTCCGACTTTTCGTGACCCCATGGACCAGAGCACGCCAGGCACTCCTGTCTTCCACTGCCTCCCGCAGTTTGGTCAAACTCATGCTGGTAGCTTCGAGAACACTGTCCAACCATCTCGTCCTCTGTCGTCCCCTTCTCCTTGTGCCCTCCATCTTTCCCAACCTCAGGGCCAATAAAACATAGTAAATCTTAATTCTCACACACAGTTGTATGACATTAAAGTTTATTATTCCAAATAATGGGCCACAAAAAATAAATTAAACAGTAGGGACATGATCCAGACTCGCCTCTGTTCACAGCTCTGTATGTGTGGCAGGAAGATTTCTGATACAGGGATAGCCAAGCTCAAGGAGTTGGATTGGATCACTAAATATGTTTGCTAAAATAACTTTATATTTTTAATACTAAAAACTATAAAATATTAACGGTTGTTAGATTCCCAATTTCTGTTTAAAAATTATTTGAAAACTGTTAAATCTAAGTTTAGATTCATATGTGTTGTGCCATTTAGTTACACTGTAATGTGGTTTCCAGAACATGCACTGACAAATCCACAACACTTGATCATTGTTATTATGAACGCCCATTGTTTGCAATGTAATACAGTCCTGAGACAGGACAGTGCCCTTCAGATGCAAAGGTAGATTTAATATTGAGACAACGCAAGCATCTAGAAGTAAATGATTATCTGCACACAGCATTTTCTAAGAGACTCCCTTCCTGCTGCATCAGAATTTGTATATGAGTATATACTCAATGAGTTCCATGAGCTCCATGTTTTCCTTACTTAATTGTAGAGATTGGTTTTTGTTGTTGAACTGAAAACAGCCATATTAGTTAAAAGTTATTATTAGGGATAAATCAAATGCTCATAATATGATCTAAGGAAATGTGAACATATTATAGATTGGTGGGGTTTTAATGCATTTCAGCAGAATCAACCAAGTCAGTTGGAAGTTCTGCTGCAAATGGTATGTCAAATACAACCCCCCCCCCCCATTTATTCTATGTGAAATAGTGAAAAATAAACTGGGTGCGCTCTAGGCATCTTTTGCAAGATGTAGCTTGTAATGGTACATTGCCATGTATTATAATCCAGAAAGTACAGTTTTATTTGCTAGTATATATACCCACTCAGCTCAGCTGCTTCAGAGCTACTTCATAGCATAGAAAGTATACACTGCCTCGTTTAAAGCAAATTGTGGCGCTTGAGCTGTTTACCTTCGTCTACTAGGAAATGTGAGAGGGAGCTCCCCATTCAGACTTCCCTTTGTGGCTTTCCCATACTCCTGTTGTGCTCAGTGCGCGAAACAACTTGGTTTGTGGCAGAAGGGTAATTGCTGGACCTCAGAATAGCAGGGCTCCAAAACTGCGGACTAAGCTAAGAAGGACGATGGGCTGCCCATGGAATAGGGAGCAGTGAGAGCAATGGCAGAAATGACAGTGGTGGGGACTCTTGATGAAGGGGATAAAGTCAAAGTTGGATATGCTGGTGCATCTCACGTAAAATGGGTGAGTGCATATGCGCCTTAAGCTATAGCTTGTGTAAGACTTCAGGATAAGGACACTCATGTGTATACTGTCAACTGCAGCCATATCTCTACCCTGTCAAAATAATTAACAATAATAATTTTTGCTGATAATAGTTAATAATAATTTAGTCTTAAAGGAGTAACGTAAAAAAATAAAATAAAATGGATCTGACACATTTGGAAGTCGATAGGGAAAGCTGGATTTTTAAAAATACTGTACAGCATTTCCAGTGTTTCTGTTTCTTTTTTTACTCTTAATTCCCCTATTAGCTCTGTTCTGGCACATCTTATTTTTGGTGCTCTCAAAGCATAACTGTTAATTCAGTCTCACAGTTACATAATAGGCCTAGGCAAAATATATATTTTGTAAGGCTATTGCATGTGCTACTAACGCTACAGAGCTGCAGAAATGTAACTTGTTGGTGATGGTTTGGTAAAGTATTCTCTAGGCAGGAGTCAACTCAGTTGTTACTGGTGCAGACCAATCTCCACTTGTACAATGGGACTCTCCCCCCTTCCCTTCCCTTCCCTTCCCTTCCCTTGCACCTTCCCATCAGCTCTGGAGAGTTGAGGGAACCCCCAGGTTTGAGGGGGCAGAGGGAGAAGTCTCGATGCGCGGTTGCCCTTTATTTCCTGCCCCCAAAAGTTTGTGCTACATTGGATTCCACTGTGTTTTGCTTATATTACGTGAAAGCAGGAGGGAAGTGGAAAGCTAGTAAAAGTGACAGTCAAAATGATTAATTTTGAAAAAGAATGAATGCTGAGGATATAAATCTGCCTTAAAAACATTTGGTTGTATTGAAATTAGGTGTGACTAACTTAGGTACATTAATATCAGTGGGTCTGCTCTGAGTAGAACTTTGTTGGATACAATTATTGTCTCACCTAATCACCCTGCTTCGAACCCAAGATTAGTGAAGGGTTGCTACATGTGCACAGTGGAAAGGTAATGGAACTTTATGTTCATATGCCCTTCTCTCTAAATAGGTTTGAAGGCTCAGTGTTAGTAGTGAAAGCTGGTTTTGAGAACTGATCATGATGAGATTGTCTACTTGTCTGTAAATCGGCTAATTAAAGTTTAAATCTGTTGCTTTAGCCACTAGATTTTGATCATTATTACTTCTAACAATGTTACACTTCCCTATAGTGCTTTTTTCTGCCATTTTGTAAACGGCAGTCTCAGTGACTTTTCTGTGCCCATAGGCAGTCAACATTGATTTATCCACGAAAGAATAATTCAGTAAGGCTGCAATCCTAATAAGCCTCACTGAACACAGGAATATTTACTTGCAAATAAAAATGCACAGGATTAGGTTGTAAACCGTGGTTCAGATAACTGCTGTGCTTGAAAGCAGTATAAATACCATATTCTTCTTTCTTATTTCAGAGGGCTGCTTTCATAGTAAATAAATGTTCAACAAGTGATCTTTAGTGTACTTTATCTATTATGGTTTACTTAAGTAAAAATGGGACCATAGTTAATAATCTCTTCCAAAGTAGACAACCTCTTAATTACTATTATTTCACCACTCCGAAGATTTCTGTAGAAGATGTTTTCCCTCCTAACACATTAAACTGAATTCAGACTGCTTAAGAATCTCCTATTCTGGTATTCTGTATTAAAACGCAGATTCTTTGAGAGATGCCTAGGGCTATTTTATATATTCAGATGACAAAGATTGCTTTATCTTGTTTGTCATTTTAGTTAAAATTTAAGTATGCATTATCAGAAGATGTCATCTAGCATTTTAAAAAATTGAATATACTAAATACATGAGCTGTATTTTTAATGCAGTAGGCTGAAGAATACAGGTTCTGTTTGGAGAGCAAACAAGAGCACAGAAACCTAAGGAAAAATGGGAAGGAAGGCTCAGAAAGTATGACACTAATGTATTTGTGTAACCTTTTTGTGGCAAGCTGTACAGAGAGGATTTTTGTTTCCTTCATTAAAAGCTTATTAAAGGGGGAAAGGGACACTGGGGGTGGGGTGGGGGTGGGGGTCAGAGAGGTGAGCTTGATCTCCTCAGGATATTAATGTGTGCCTTCAGCTGGGGGAAATGAGCCATCACTTGAGTAAGCTGCAGCCTTATGTACTCGTCACTAGGGATCCCCATATGTCCTGGGATCAGCAGCAGTCAGACCTCAGTTGTTGAGAGCAGAGGACACTCATTGGTATTCATGGCAGGTATCTCAGCTCAATCTGCCCAGAGCAAGTCTGTTTAATGTTGATCAGCTGTCCATCTGATAAACTGAATTGATATGGACATTTTCTCCAAGGGCTGCCCTGACAATGACAGCAGAAGCATCAGGATGTCTTGTTAGTTGCCCTCCCTCCTCTTCCCTCGTTCTAGGATGTGTTAACCCTTCTTTAGACATAAGGTTATGACAGAATGTAATTTTCTGTCACATTCAATAGATGGCTTTTATTCCTGCCACTGTACTGTCTGAAACAAAAAGGTTAAATTTATCATATAAAAAGGTTTGTTGTCCCATATACCCATTGCTATAATTTATCTATGTATGGTAATAGAATGACAAAGTGCATAAAAATGGGGTATTTTTAGACCCTTTTTAAAAAGTGTTTTTGTTGTGGTTGTTTTTACTTGCAATTATCAACATGGTTTAGGGTTGTTAGTACACATTTGAAGAATGGGGGTATCCACATTTTTATTTCTTTTTAAACACTATTTTATATTGTTAAGTATTTCCTTAAGACTCCTCATGTCAGGGCCTTATTATACATGGCATCATATATGTATTTAAACAAATATGTTTTATTAGTCCTCTTATTTTGGAGAGGAAAGCAGCCATGGGCCCTGTGCTTGTTTGCTGCTGAAATTTGCCACTTTTCTGGCTGCTTTTCTGGCCCTTAAGATTCTTGATTGTAGCAAACTGCATTGGGGGGGGGGGCAAAAACACAGCCAGGTGAGGAGCAGTTTTTCAGTAGAAAATAAAAACAAGGCCCTGATCAGGGTCAGCACCAGCTGCTTTTTCTCCAAAATAAAATCAATCAGGTTAAACACAGTTGTTCAAACGTGTGAGTTAATTCATGTGCAGTTTGCCCCTCAAGTGGGCCAGGCGGGATAGGCTCAAAATAGTGTGCTCACAAAGTGCTGAATGCTATATTTGTATTGATAAGTACCCCATCTGCTATAGTTTTCAGCATTTCTCTTTTGTAGACAACCAGATTATACAGCTGTTTTGCAGCTAATTGAACTGTTTCCTGTCTTTGCTTTAAAGCCAACGAAGTCTGGCAGAGATTACTGAGTTGATTCACACAGCTTTCCTGGTACATCGTGGGATAGTAAACATTGGTGAACTGACATCATCAGATGGCCCGTTGAAGGACATGCAATTTGGAAATAAAATGGCTGTCTTAAGTGGTGATTTTCTTCTAGCAAATGCATGCACAAGCCTTGCTGAACTGCAAAATACTAAGGTAATATGGTTTTTATTGCTTTAAAAAAGGTGTAGGCTTCATTTGTGATTATTTCAGTAGATTTCTCTGCTGCCTTTTGTGAGCTAATTTTGTTAGAAATCCATATTCCTTGAGGCATTAGATGTCATATAAAACTGTATGTGCTGCCCAAAGGTCTGAAATTTTATCAGATACGATATGTCAGCTATGTCAAATAAATTGTGCTATAAAATTAACTTTATATTAACCATATTTACTCACCAAGAAACTACTAGTAAGATAGCAGACTTATGTCTACCATATGTAGAAATGATGAATTAAAGCAAATTGAACATAACTCAATGAACTTTACTAATTCCCTTTTGAATATTAATAATTTTGTTTGGAACAGGTTTAAAACTAGTTTTTGTTAGAAATTTTTTTTCATCTTTTCCATGAAACTTAGAACTCTACTGCACATAACCTTTTTCTATAGTTGTAATATTGTTTATTAAATTTGTATGCTACCCTTTATCCAAAGATCACAGGGTGGTTCACAACACAAAAATACATAATACATAATAAAACAAAAACAAACCAATAACCCCCTTCCCACAAACACATTTAAAAGGCCATAGAATGTTTAATCAGCCGAAGGCCTGGTTATAGAGTAATGTTTTCACCTGGTGCCTAAAGATATGTAACGAAGGCGACTGGAGAGCCTCCCAGGGAAAGCATTACACAAACAGGGAGCCACCACAGAAATGGCCTGTTCTTGTGTTGACACCTTTCAGGCCTTTTATGGAAGGGGGCACACAAAAAAGGGCCTCAGTTGATGAGCTCAGGGTCCAGGTCAGTTCATATGAGGAGAGGCAGTCCCTGAGGTATTGCTGTCCTGAGCCATTTAAGGCTTTATAGGTGTAAACCAGCACTTTGAATTGGGCTTGGAAACTAATTGGCAGCCAATGCAGTTGGACCAAGATTGGTGTAATATGCTCAAACTGCCTTGTCCTGGTGAGCAAGCTGGCCACTGAATTCTGTCCCAGCTGAAGATTCCAAACCATCTTCAGAGCCAGCCCCATGTATAAGTATAATTTATCTAAGTAATCTAACCTAGAGGTTATCTAAGTATGATAACAGAATGATAAAATTACTTAATGCATTGCAGTTTGTTGGCTCTCATCCAGTCCATTACTGAGGCAAGACAATGGTCCAGCACATTCGCTGCCACACCTGCAGGTGTAAAGGTGAAGTAGAGCTGTGTGTCATCAGCATATTGCTGACAGTGTTCTCCAGAACTCCAGATGACCACACTCAGCAGTTTCATGTAGATGTTAAACAGCATTGAATCCTGAGGAACCCCGCATCCAAGGCTCCACAGGGCTGAAGAGCACTCCCCAAGCATCTCTGGAAATTGCCGTATTTTTCGCTCTATAAACACACTTTTCCCCTCCTAAAAAGTAAGGGAAAATGTGTGTGCGTCTTATGGAGCGAATGCAGGCTGCGCGGCTAAGCCAGAACAGGGAGAGGGAGCACTGTGCTGCGCTCCGTCTCACTGTAATAGCTTCGGGGTTAGCGGCGCAAAGCCTCCACAGGGCAGCGGGATGAAGGCTCCCCGTTACCCTGCGGAGGCTTCGCGTGGCTATTGCGGGAGGTGGGGGGAAGGGACAGAGCGCGGGGCTCTGTCCCTTCCCCCACCTCCCAGAAAAGCCCCCAAGAGCCGCGCTCCCTTTAAAGAGCGTGCAGCTCTTGCGGGAGATTGGGGAAGGGACAGAGGGCAGCTTAGCCGCCCGCAGCCTCTTCCGGGCAGGGGGAGCCTTCATCCTGCTGTCGGGAGAGGCTTTGGCGGCTATCCCAGAAGCCAGAACAGCAAGAGGCTATCCCAGAAGCCAGATCCCTCTTGCTGTTCTGGCTTCTGGGATTCAGAATATTTTTTTCTTGTTTTCCTCCCCCAAAAACTAGGTGCGTCTTATCGTCTGGTGCATCCTATAGAGCGAAAAATATGGTAGCATCCAAGTAGAACGCGAACCGCTACAAAGTAGTGCCACCCACTTCCAATTCAGACAACTGCTCTACAAAGGTGCCATGGTCGATGGTATCAAAAGCTGCTAAGAGGTTGAGGAGGATAAATAGGGAGGTGTTTCCCCTGGCTGTCTCCTAACTGTATGTTTCAGTGCCAGTTTCAGTGCCAGTTTCAAAGCAGTTTCAGTGCCAGAACCCTAAATGAAATGGAGCTAGAAAAGCAGTTTCATCTAAGAGCACTTGGAACTGTTGTGAAAAGTCTAATCCATCCTTGGACATGTGTTACCATGGGAAAATGTGAATGAGTAGACTGTTCACACATACTGTTTGTGATAGGCATAGAACTTTTAGAGCAACAGTGATCACAGGGATAACTTGGTCTTGGTTATGACCTGGTTCACACCCTGTTTTATGTGAGCATGTGCTCAAGAACAAAAAGTGGTATTGTCTACCAAGTGTATTCTGTGTACACGCATGCTAAGATGCACAGAGAGCTATTGCATGAACTTGGTATTTTATAAAATCTGCAATTAAAATCAAGGGGGAAAGTAGCCATAAATCATTCTCAGTCCTACTCAGATTGATGAAAAACATGGATAAAATGCTGCTCATTATTCTGTCTTTAAGTACTTGAGCAAAAACGTGTAATTATTTCAAGCTTGCCTTGAATCAGATCTGTAGTAAATTGAAGCACAGTAGCCTAAAAACTGCTTGTATTCTCAAGCAATTAAGCGGCATGTCTGAAAATTCTGCCAAAACATGTTAACACTTTCTCCCACTTTTGACACCTGAATACTTTAATACCTCCTATATACCATAAGTGGAATACAGGCAATTTATTTATCAACTCATTCTTTCTTGCATCTTAAAAAGCATGAACAGTTGGACTGTAAGCTGTAAAAATTCTTGACACTTACACTGACTTGACTTGGTATTATTTTGAAAGATGAGTTTTTTTAGACCTGTGTATTCTGCATGAAGTGTATAAAGCCATGAAGTCCTCCCCCATCTCCTCACCCACCACTTTGTGAAATGTGATTTCAGCTCATTTACTAACCATTGTTGCATTTGATGATACATGACAGGGTAAGGCCATATAAACCTTTCTGGGCAACACTAATTCAGTAATCCTGTATTTCCCATTGGACCTAGTGGAGTTTTACTTCTGAGTAGACATGCATTGTAATGGTCCATGTAAGTCAGTAAGTATTTTGCCTAATAATGGAGCCAATTGCTGTGATTTCAAAGCTAGGTGGGGCTAACTCTTAAACTACCTAAAATTTTCAGATGGCCATGAATTGGAAGGCACACAACACTAGACATCTCTCCACTTTGCCTTTCCAATTCTGATATGTAATCCATGAAAAATGTCTGCCTTAAGTTGGAAAGCAGGTGGAGCTGCTGCTGCTGCTGCTATTTCTTCCTCTTACAAGCCCTTGGATTCAGCATGGGGGCTGGAAGGAAACCTGTAACCCAGCATGGACAAGATGGCTGTTTCTGTGCTGCTGAGCTGCATAGCTGGCATCAGTCTTTTCCCAGCTGCCCAGCTGATGGCTTCATCAGTTGAGCTGCAGTGAAAGATGGGCAGAACTCCCTGGGACTTGGTAGGCTGTACAGAGTGGCCAAGGGTCATATGTGGCCTGCAGGTTGCTCCACTGAGTGCTATTATTATACCCCAGACTCTGTGGAGAGCTTTTAATTTCTTGCATTCCTAGCATGTAGGACCATCTTCCAAGGCAGATTTGTGGGAAGCCAGCTAGTGACCAGTTTTATATATTAGGATGTGCTAACAAGTGCAGTGAAACAAATAATTGTGTGTGACACATTACAAAGTGTACTGGTCATGAGAGACCACAGTGATTGAGGAAGAACATATTTGTTTCAGTGATTACAGTTGTGATATGCAATATATTTTACATCCAATATTTCTATTATTGTTTTGTACTGTCAGTCCCAAACTGACTGGTGTTATGGGCAATTGTCTGAGATTTTGTATGATGCGTTTATCTCTGTATTTCTATCAAGCCGGATAATTAAATGTGAAAATTTGCAGTCATAATGAAATGCAGAGCTGTTTTATAATTGCCAAGGGTAAAATTAGCAGAGTCAATTATTTTTCCCTTAGGCTTTTCCCTGTAGATATTAAAGGGCTGCATGATAATTGCCTTAGGTAACACTTTGATTTTTAAATAACATTAAATATAGGAATTGCTGCTAATCTTGTCACAATTTACCTCTTTGCATTGCTGCTGTAGAATGTAACTACTATCAAAGGGCTGAACCTACATTGAAATGTTGGTTATGAAACTGCAGATTGCATAAACTCCTTGCAAGGAAGGCACATGGAAACATCAGTGTCTGTCTTGGTGATGAGGTCAATGTCATAGCTTTCTTAGTTCTTTGTTGGTGTGAACATGCCACTTTGCATAGCAGCGTGTGAGCAGTATTATTTAGCAAATGGATATTTCAGGAAAAGTCATGTTTATTAAAAAAACCTAAACAACTACTCTTTTTCTGCTGGAATCCTATTCTGTTATCTGTTTGTGTGTGCAGTATGTGTCAGTTGAAACGTCATTGTATAATTCCAGAGTGAAAAACGTGGCTGTCATATCCATGGTTTTATGGCAAACTCTGTGGCTGATTCAGCTTGCAAATAAAGTATAGGAGCTGCACTAAATCCTTAACAAGTGACCAGATTCCCAGATCAGCTGGCACTTCAGTATCATTGAGCTAAGCAGCAGAATGCAATCATGTCAGACCATATTTTTAAGTTTTTCAGCTTTTCAGTCATCTGTGAATCAGTGACAGCTGACCTGTGGGTGTAGTCGACCTCCTTGTATGCTTTACTGTGATTGTGAAAAACCTTTGAGTGAAGTATCTGCAAAATGGCAAAGGTACAGTTCATTTGTGAAGAACTGTGGTGCTATTTTTCAAATGTACATGAACAAAAAGAGGCAAGTCTGCTTGGAAGCCACACACATTGAACCTGGAGGCATGTAGGTGGCCTTGGCTCAAACAGACTATTGTACTGCAGATGGGAAGAGTGCTGTTGTGCTCAGATTCTTGTGGGGAACTTCGAGTGGGCATCTGGTTGGCCACTGAGACTACAGAGTGCTATACTAGATGGACCTTTGGCCTGACCCATAAGACTTTTTTATGTTCTTATTTTGAATGTTAAATCCTAATGACAAGGAAATGGAATTTGAATGCCAACACTTGTCATTTCTTCTTTTGCCCCATTGTCTCATGCCAGAAAAGTATGTGATGTGAACCGGGAGCTCTGTGTGCAGATTTATGTATGTCTTAGCCTATTTTCAATGTTATCTGAAATAAGTGATTTATTACACGAACGTCACAGAAACCTGCCATATGCGTCAGAATGCATCATAAATGGTGCATATAGTTGTTTCAGCCATGTGTTCTTCTGAGGTGCCTTATTAAGTCCTTAGTTTATAAATACTGTGAAAAATAGATTGTATCATCATAAATCTTTAATTTAAGGGGATGAACTGTAAACATGAATGATCTTCATGATATTTGCTAATGCTTCAAGGACAACTTCCAATTAGTCTGTGCTAGATATTAATTTCTTATATGCATTTATTGCCTAGATGATGTGAATAAAGCTTATGAAAGGGAGTATATTAGAGCTACCATGGCAAGTCCTGGAATTTGGGGCCAGTAGAACTAAATAGCAAATTTCATTTTGCTACTCTTTAAAAGCTATGGGTCATCTTCAATTTAATTGTTGTGCTAGCAGAAGCCAGCACAATGTGCAATGGGACTTCCCCCCTGTCTTCTGCCCATGCGCCCCGCATCATCCCCAGATCTGCTCTAAAGGGTCAAGAGAACCCACAGAACAGCCCGCGAGGGAGGAGAGGAGAATTTATGCTTGCCCAACAACACAGTCTCTTTAGCATTACTTTGAATACAGTATGTTATGCAACAGTATTGTTATGTCATATCTGAGCAGTAGTAAAGTAATTGTTGTGATATTACACACTAGCCTTTAACACAGGAGCCTTTTCAGATAATTACTAAGGACTTAACAGAGAATTAAAGAGGTTCATGTCGGGGCGGGGGGGGGGGACACAGTGTGAATAGGAAATTCCTTCAGCTTTTTACCTCTGTGGATTATAGCGGCAGCTATATAAATTTAAGTTGTTCTGAATTTTTGAATATTACATGATCCATGTCAACCTTTGATATCAAAGCACTGGGTTGTCGGTGCAAGTGGAGACTCCAGCAAAGGGAGAGTTTGGTATGTTGTATGAAACACTTGTGTTTGGCACATGTGGCTTTCAGCTGAAGCTATACACAAGGCAATATTGTTTCATTGAACATTAGCTGTTTATAAATAACCAGTGGCACAGATGTACTACTTATATTGTGGCTGAATTTCCGTATGCTAGCTTATGTATTCCTTAAGGCATAAATATGCTGCTTACTAAATAAGCTATTTGTTTACATAAACATCACAGATTTATGCAAGCAGATCTTCCTTCTGCGCAGAATCTAAGTAATTCTGAGCTAGATTTTGATTTAATTTCCCTTCCTGTTATAGGAAGGGTTTACCTGTATTACGGCAAATAATGTACAATATGGGCTGACATTGGAACACAAAGGTTGTAGTAGTGGCTGCTTATGAGTATGTATGATTAGGACTGGGATCCAAGCTCCTCATAGTTCTGTTACAAACTAGCTCATAGTAGTTTGTTGCTGGCTATTGTACATGGTGCATTGTAGAGCAGGGCTGAGGAACTGCCAACCTCAAGGCCAATTCTAGCCCCCTTCATGTTCACATCTGACCTATGGTGCACCCTTGCTGCATCCCCCTCACTGTGCTGCAAGTCCCCAACCCTTTGCATTTCTGCGTTAGGCAGAAAGAAAGAGTAGCCTCTTTCCCTCTGCCTAGCCAAGAAGGGGAGAGAGAAAATGGGAGAGATAAAGAGAGAGAATGGGAAGAACAAAAGAGGAGAATGAAAGGGGGGGGGATGAGAGAAAAGGCCCAGCTTCATCCACTGCTGTTGTGCAGCCCCTGCAGGATCACCCCAAGGAACTGAGACCCTAGTTATAAAAAGATTCTTCATCCCTGCTGTAGACTAACTGGCAAAGCTGAAAGCTGATCTCTGTCTGAATAAGCTTCCAGTGAAAATGTTGGCAGTAGATGGGCTAGCTGTTGGGGCAGTCCGGGTTTCCCTAAAAAAAGAGAGGAAAGGCATCTGCACTCCATAAAGGGTGTTCTTTCTGTAACAAAACAAAATGAGGATAAATCTAGTAGAAGAGGATACAGATGTGTCCTTTGTGGCCATAGTGAGATTAAGGGTAGGTTAGTTTTAACAGTGGAGTTGAGTGTGTTAAATATAAGGGATTGTTGCTACATCCTTGACATTTTGCCACATCATAGCCCTGCCACTGACTTGAAGAATTGGCTGGGGTGTCAGTGATTGTAAACAAATCAAATTCAAAACATCTGTGTTAATTGATTTCTCTCTCATGTGCACATATTCTTTCTCATCCCAGGAAGAAGCTTTATTCTGTGGGAAAGGCCCCTGGAGGTTTTTAACGTAAGACTTTATCCCACCCCCACCCTCGTGACCCAGTTATTCACCTAACTGTAGAAAAGAGAGGGAGCTGTGGGAATAAATCTGGCATTATGTTTCCTTCTCCTGGCTGTTTCTGCCCCCAGGTGACGGGGCTGTTTGGATTAACTGTCATTTTGGCAGCAGCTGACATGCCAGATCCCTGTGCCATAGAAGGAAGGAAATGACTTGATGGGCCTGGACATCTGGGTGTCTCACTACTACATGGTTTGCCTGTGCATTGTTGATCAATAAGGATAAGCAAGTAGTTACAAAAAATCTTTTTGGAGAAGAAATACCCAAGGGATGGCAAAGAGAGAAAAAGGTAGGAAAATTTGAAGCACTATAATATAAAGCTCCAAATAGCAGCCATGCACAGAACAGCAGGATTGAGGTGAGGAAGGGATGTTGTGAGACAATACAGAGGGGCAGCCAAGTTGTACATCTTGAAGGAAAGGGCCGCATGACCAATGTGACCAAGAAAGATGTCGTACTGTCAGGAGCTGAATGCTGACAGGTATCGGTAAAGGTAAAAGACCCCTGGACAGTTAAATCCAGTCAAAGGTGACTGGGGTGTGGCGCTCATCTTCACTTTCAGACCAGGGGAGCCAGTGTTTGTCCACAGACAGCCTTCTGGGTCATGTGGCCAGCAGGACTAAACTGCTTCTGGTGCAACAAAACACTGTGACGAGTGCCAGCATGCACGGAAATGCCGTTTACTTTCCCGCTGCAGTGGTACCTATTTACTTGTAGTGGTGTGCTTTCAAAGTGCTAGGTTGGCAGAAGTTGGAACAGAGCAACGGGAGCTCACCCCGTTGTGTGGACTTGAACTGCTGACCTTTTGATCAGCAAAGCCAAAGAGGCTCAGTGGTTTAGACCACAGCACCACCCACTCCCTTCTGCAGGCAGGTATATGGTAGAGCTGGTCGCTGACTAAGCACAGTCTTTATTCTTGGATATCTCTGCCTCCTGCTGGCTGTGTTGTGAACATCACCGATGAGGGAGCGTTACATATACCAACCAGAGAAATAAGGTTCCGAGTCTAATACCAGTGCTAAGTGTGGTTCCTCCCCCCTCCCCCCACATTGCCTTCCACAACCCATTGGAGAGCTGTTTGGTCACCTTAATTCCAACAAGTTCCTCAACCAACTTCATGAGATGTAGCGATGTCACACACAGAGGAGCATAGAAAGCTGCCTTATACTAAATCAGAAAATTGGTTCATCTGGATCAGTATTATCTACTCTGACTGGTGGCGGCTCTCCAGTGTTTCAGGAAGAGGTCTCTTCCTGCCTTACCTAGAGACACTGGGGATTGAACCTGAAACCTGCATGCGGGGAGGGGGCGGAGTAGCCAGTAACAAAGGTGCTTTTGCTTCTTCTGCAGTTCTGCTTCATGCAGTGATAGTCTCACTATAGTGCTAAATGAGTTTTTTTCAGTGCATGTTAGCAATCCTATATTAGTGCCTCCTTCCAGGGGCAAACTATAACTGCATACTTCTCTTGCAAGCCGCCATGTGTGAAGGCTCAGTTGGGCCAACAATATGGAAGCATGTTCTCTTGGATGTAAATGGCCTACAAAGGTGTAGAGGAGAGGGGGTGGGGGTGGGTGGGGTGTACACACACACACACACAAACACACACACACACACACACACACACACACACACACACACACACACATATTCCAGAAAGCCCATCAGCTCCTTTGATGGTCAGAGCAGTTTGCTTGCTTGCTTGTTTAAGGTTAAAAACAATTAAAGCTTGGACTGTAAAAGCTGTCAGAGAAATTTCATTATCTGCTGCATAACAAGACATTACCATATATTTGTGACCATTTTGATAACTAGCTGTCCTTATTTAGCCTTAGTGCCCTTATATTTGCTAAGAGAACGGATTGCTGTTATCTGTTAGCGGTGTGCTGAATTTTAATTCAAGCTAATATATTTCATCTGGGAATTAAGGCAAGTCATGTGTAACATTGAAATGTGACTTCTTCCATGTTGAAAGTACAGTGCTGTCAAATAAATATTAGATTTTAATTGGCCCCATATAAGGGATTTGGATTTGGACTGTAGTTCGCTGTTATAATAGTGGCATGGTTTTGTTTTTCTTTTATGCATCACATTGTGAATCTTCTGCTTTTGAGATTGAAAAATAATTGTATTATCTATTTTTATTAAATTCATATTCTGCCCTTCCCCCAAAGGATTATTGTTTGAATCCACACATTGGGCTGAGCTTCCATTGCTCTGTCCCAGTTTCTGCCAACCTAGCAGTTTGAAAGCACACCAGTGCAAGTAGATAAATAGGTACCGCTCTGGCTGGAAGGTAAATGGTGTTTCCGTGCGCTCTGGCTTCTGTCATGGTCCTCTGTGCACCAGTAGCAGCTTGGTCAGGCTGGCGAGATGACAAGGAAAGCTGTCTGTGGACAAATGCCGGCTCCCTGAGCCTGAAAAGTGAGATAAGTGGCCCCATAGTCACCTTTGACTGGACTTAACCGTCCAGGGGTCCTTTATCTTTACCTATCATTCTTAATACAAAAAAGGTTCACAATAACAGCATACCAGCTTTGACTTGAAGTTTATTTTTGTTTGACCTTGGTGAATTTCAAGTAATCTTAAGTTTCTGTTCATAAATGTAGTAGTGGCTAAATTTACCAGTTGCTGGAAACCACAAAAGGAGGAGTGTTGCTGTGCTTAGGTCCTGCTTGTAGGTTTCCCATGGATATCTGGCTGGCCACTGTGAGAACAGGATGTGGGACTAGATGAGCCATTGGCGTGACCCAACAGAGCTATTCTAATATTCCTGTATTTAAATGGGAAGATAAGCAGTTCTCTTTGATAAATGGAATAGAGTGAAGTTGTAATTAGCACAGTATGCTGGCACCCCCCAGTGTCAATAATAGTTGGGTTTTATCTGCAGTTTCATTATACAGATACACTTCTGCTTGTATAAGACCACCCTCTGTCCTGAAAAAAGAATTGGGGAGCAAACTGAACAATGAAAGTACAGTCTTGCAAAGTCTTACATGCTTGATGCTTGAATAGTTCTGTTTGCTGAACATACTTTCTTACCTCCTCCTCCTTGCTGCAGCCCCTCTGCCCCTTGAAAAGCTGCTTCTAAGTGATGAGGGATCCTCTGGAATAGTATTAGATAGCGTGTGAAGGGGTGAGAAGGGCGAAATAATTGACAGAAATCAGAAATGACTCTGCCCTGTTGAATGAGCAAGTGACTTTTGCCAGTGCTAGGGCTTTGTTGGATTCAAGCCGGTATTCTCCTGTGATGCTCATTGCTGAGAAGGATTTCAGATGCAGTTCTGTACAGTAGTTATAGTTTCCCTTGAAACTGATAGAACCAAAGGTTAAGCTTCCAGACCCACTTAATTTTGGTTCTTCCTAGTTGTACATTATTGTAGATTCTATATTCATAACAATAGACACTCCCTAATGGGTGATGATTTTCCATTGGTATCTTTAAAACTTTGGACAGCATGAATTGCAATCAAAATGTTTGTCATTGTTTCACAATATACCAGACTCATGAGATCACTGGTACCTTCATTGTCAACATAACACTATCATAATTTTATCGACAGTTTCAATATAGAAACTTGAATGGAACTTTCCTCCTATAAAAATGGGAATATGTTGTGAGAGAAGCAAAGTGAGTAATAACTGTTGGGAATCCACCTTGCCAGATGCTCTCAGAAAGAGGACTGTGTAACTAACTCTCTGCCTGAAGACAACAACAACAACAACAACAACAACAACAACAACAACAACAACAACAACAACCCATCTACACATAGACTGGTAACTTGCCCAGAATTAAACTTTGGATTTGGATCTCTTGTTCAGGGCTGAATTTAGGAACAGGAGACCCAGGTGACTGCCTGGAGCGTCTGTCAGGGCTGTCTACTCAACTATACACTCAGCAGCTGAAATGAATAGTGCAATCGGTTCATCTGCACTTGTAAAGCTGGCAACACTGACCTGTGTAGATAGCATTGTGAACCTAAAAAAAAAAATGTGCAGAATTTTACAGTTTCAGTATCCATTCAATAAATGGATTGTAACTGTGATCAGATGTATGTGCAAATTTATTGTCATACAAATCATGCCTCAGAAGTTGTGAAATGAGCTCCGAATATAATATGAGAGTATTCAAAAGATGAACCAATTGTGGAGCAGTGGGAGAGAGATACTCCTTGCCTAAGGCATCGTTTGATCTAGGAATAGTCTTGTTTCTGAAACCTGTGTGGAAGTAGCTAATATACAGATTTAAATTAGTGGGTTGTCTAGCACAGTCCTGTTTTCCCATTACTACTGGCAGGTCTCAGGCAGACATCCTCCTCAGCCCTACTGCCTTAAATCTTTCACCTTGGGATGTGTTATAATGATGCACTGTAATATTGTTTTCAGCACTAAACAATAAGCCAGCAAAAACAGTCAATCTTCAAGCCCAATACAAATAGGCTATCAAAGCCATTTATATACAGTACATATCCTACCTTTTTCACAGAACTCAAGGTGGCTTACAAAAAATTTAAAAATACAGCTAAAATACACATAACTAAGGACATAGAACAGAGTATGGTTAAAAAATAAAACAATGTAAAAATAGATCTATTAAAATTCAGATAAAAACACCAACAGTACAGCATACTATCATGAGCCCATTCCTTAAAAGCAGTCAGTTCCCCAAAACATGCCAGATTAAAACAGGTTTCACCTTCTGGCATGAAGGAGCAAGTCTAGCCTCTCTAGGAAAGGAGTATTGTTGTTGTTACTTATTAAATTTGTTGTTGTTGCTTATTAAATTTGTACACTGACCTTCATCCAAAGATCCCAGAGTAGTTCACAACAGAAAAATACAAAATGAAAATCAAAAGTACATACAAAAACAAACCAATAACCCCCCCACTCCCACAAACATTTAAAAAGGACCTCAGCCTTGTAGGGCTTTATAGACCATAACCACCACTTTGAATAGCCAGTGGAGCTTCTTTAACAAGGGTGTTGTGTGCTCCCTATAACCAGCCCCGGTCAACAGTCTGCTTGCAGCTTTTTGGGCCAGTTAATGTTTCTGAGTAGTTTTCAAAGGCAGCTCCATATAGAGTGTGTTACAGTGATCCAGATGGGATGTAATATGTCACTGTAGCCAGATCAGACATCTCCAGGAATGGCCACTGCAGAAATCTGGGCTCAGGGCTGAATCCAGGAGCACCCCCTTTATCCTATGTCTAAAGTAGACTCCAGTGCATGAGAATGATGGTGATAAAAAGTGGCTTATCACTAAAATGAAAATGAATGTCCTATGCCAAACTTGTGCTAAAATGAGATGTATGAATTATAGGCAAACGAATGACATCTCCATTTTTTCTAAAGGGTTTACTTTTGTTAATCTAGTGTTAGCACTATGGATTAAGGATGTGTGTGAGGGAGACAGACAGGCAGACAGACATTTATATATATACATTCGCTTCAATTGATTACTGAGGTTCTTGCTTGAATAAATTTCCCACCTGTTCAGCACATAAAGGGAAGATAAATATTCCCTAGAGAGCATTCTGCGTCTTCTTAATGGTTTTTAATGGTGCTTTGGTATTCAGGAAAAAAGTAATAAATTTGTATGTGATTGTTTTTACTACTGCAGCAAATGCTTAAGTGCCAAACTAAGAACCTTCCTGAGAAGCAACTAATAGGAAAATTAAGATGTCTTTGATCACCTGTTCTCTGAAGGGACAGAAAGATCTGTAATGCATTTTCCTGCTTCATGGTGTAAGAAGTCTTAAAATATTTTCTTGACTCAGGTTTTAAGGAAGGAGGACTATAATTAAGTAGATTCTTCATGTACTGCTGTTCTGTACAGACTGAAACTGACAGAATAAAACTTGCAAAATCTTGTCGTCATTGAACTCCACATTCTGAGGTGCCTTTTATGTTAGTCTGGGATCCAAGCACTGTTACCTAATGTTGACTTAATGTTCCATTTTGTTAATGGGGAAAAAGTGGCAGAGGATGTCAGACCATGGGTTCATCTAGCTCAGTGTTCTCTGCTCTGAATGGCAGCCGTTCTCCAGAAGGCTGCCCCAGCCTTCCCTTGGAGATTCCAGGGATTGATCCTGAAACCTTTTGCATGCAGAACACTGAGCTGTGACCCTTTCCTAAACACTTCTGTTTAATGTATTGGGTGCTAAATGGCACGTCTGCCTTAAACATTATTTATTGATGTGGGACCAAGTCTGCTAAACTTGTGACTCCAGAAGCTGAATGCAGCTCTGTTGGTGAGACCTCCCAGGTGCCTGACAACCTCTCTTTTTGCAGCAAATAAAATAAAAAGATTTAATAAAAAACTTGGATTATCTGGTGAATCCCTAGCCTCTCCTTGTGAGTTCTTGTAAAACTAATCAGTATTAAGCAAGCCTCAGTATGTACCGTATTTTTCACCCCATAGGACGCACCAAATTTTTATGGGGGGGAAATAAAGAAAAAAAATATATCCCCCCCCCCCCAGGCGCTTGTGGGGACGGCAGCGGGGAGAAGCACTCTTCTCCCCACCGCCTGCCTGCAGACCAGGTCTGGGGACAGCGGGAAGACGCGCTGCACCTCCCCGCTGTCCCCGGAGCTTGCGGGGCTGGCGGCGGGGAGAAGCACGCGTCTCCCCACTGTCAGCCTCCAAACCACATCGGGAGACAGCGGGATGGCGGCGTTCCGCCTCCCTGCTGTCCCCCGACCTTGTGGGGCTGGCACTGCAGCTCTCCTGAAGCCTGCATTCGCCCCATAGGACGCACACACATTTCCCCTTCATTTTTGGAGGGGAAAAAGTGTGTCCTATAGGGTGAAAAATACGGTAGATTCAGTCCCCAGCATCTCTAGGTCGAGCTAGGAAAGACCCCCGCCTGAAACCCTGGAAAACAGCTGCCAGTCCATGTAGACAATACTGAGGTAAAGGTAAAGGGACCCCTGACCATTAGGTCCAGTCATGACCGATTCTGGGGTTGTGGCGCTCATCTCGCTTTACTGGCCAAGGGAGCCGGCATACAGTTTCCGGGTCATGTGGCCAGCATGGCTAAGACGCTTCTGGCGAACCAGAGCAGTGCACGGAAACGCCGTTTACCTTCCCGCCAGAGCGGTACCTATTTATCTACTTGCACTTTGACGTGCTTTCGAACTGCTAGGTTGGCAGGAGCAGGGACCGAGCAACGGGAGCTCACCCCGTTGCGGGGATTCGAACCACTGACCTTCTGATCTTCAAGTCCTAGGCTCTGTGGTTTAACCCACATCACCACCCGCTTCCCTTAATACTGAGCTAGATGAACCCAATTGTCTGCCTCAGTATAAGCAGCTTTCTATGTACCAAGTGAGCCTATTTACACAGAATCACAGAACTGTAGAGTTCAAAGGGACCCTGAGGGTCCAATCCCCTGCAATGCAGGGATCCCAATTTTTCATACATGACCACCCAACGTTTGCTTAAAAACTTCCAGGGAAGGAGTGCCCACCACCTCTCGTGGGAGTCTATTCCACTGTTGACACTACACACTTTTTATCTGCTAGTGGAAAACATTAGTCCAGGTTCATTTCATTGACCTAGAGGAAAACTTACACATTATGATAGGAAGTCATAATAGGGGGCAAAGCCCTTGAGTAGATGAAACTTCCTGGAAATTCATTAAACATAAGACAGTATTTATTGCAACAGTTTAATACTAATCTTATAATTCACATGCTTACTAAATCTCTGATACATTACTGCCTTGAGTTCTACTATATCAATATGGCAATGATATATATCAAGTTCTACATTTCCAAGAAGATGTAAGAACCGTGCCAGACAAGATTATAATTGTAAAGGTCCACTTCAGGCTTTTACTTAACAAATCAGCTAAAGTTTGGAGGTGAACAAAATAAATAATAAAGGCTTTGTTTTGTTGGTGTCTGGAAACTTTTCAGGTGCATTTTCAAAATTCTAATTGGAGCCCTGTTTTTCAGCACTGGGGTCATGTAGTGCACAGTCTACAAATTGCAAGTTTCTGCGCTAGGGGGTACTTGTGCATTTCTGTTAAGTGCATTTATTCTTTATTTACAAAAATATTTTTAATCTGGTCTTATAGAGGCAATTCCCTTTGGACAGGCAGCCGAGGAATAAAAAGTAGTGTGTGACAAAGCTTTAAGCCTGGGGTGGGGAACCTTTTGCAGCTCAAGGACCTCATTCTCTTCTGTGCAACCTTCCAAGGGTCTCATGCCAGCGGGGCGTGGCATGTGGGAAGAGCAATGGATGTAAATGTTGTATTTGTTTCAGTAGGCTTCTACACACACTCACACACCCCTCTTTGCCCTCCATCCAGAGAAGCAATAGGCATTACCAGTGTTCAAGGATACATTCTAGTCAGGCAAAAACACTCATGGTGGGCATGAAGCTGGGCCAGTACAGGCTGTGACTTGGGAGAGACCAGAGTTCAGAGAGACTCAGGTGGCTGCAGTTTCCCACCCTTGCTGAAGCAGTGGGTTAGGAGAGTAAAGGAAAACATATCCTTAAGAAGCAAGGAGGCAAAGTTATTGGCAACTTGAGAAGGCAACTTGAATGAGACCCTTTAAAGCAGCTTCACACTGTTGTTGTTGTTGTTGTTGTTGTCATCGTCAAATTACTGGTATCTAATAGCATTTCCCCAAAACCCAGCAAGTTCTATCTTAATGGTGAATTGACTTTTAGGCATGATCACAGAGAACTTAATTCTGCTTTTAAAACATCTCTCTTTCAAACAAATAGATTGTTAGTTGGAAATGTGAAGTGTGCTTTCAGCTAGCAAGTCTATCTGGAACTTGGGAGTCCAGCACAAGCAGTTTTCTTGTTCATCCCTTGTAACGTTTTTCCTTTATTTCTCTTCAGTTAAAAAGAAATTCCCCAGGACCCTTTTGCCTCAATCCACTGCTTTCTTGAGTTTCCCTTGTTATTTCAAACTCTTCGTTCTGTGACATATGAACACAGAGTATCTTTTTTTGCTCTCCATATAATGCTAACTTTTTTCAGATTATTTAAGGAGTGCAAGTGCTCCATCATACCAGCATGTTGTCTCCCTCCTGTCCTGTTCAGGCTCTTAAAAGCTATTTATTCTTCAAGTACTTGCAGCCTTTAAGATGGCTGCTCACAGTTTGGTTGGCTGCATTCATTGCTTGATGTAACTATTTTGTCCAAACAGTTAGATGGGGTGTGTGAGAGAGGGGCTGGACAAGGAGAAGAAAATGGAAATTATTTGAGTCGCCCAGATGATCCCAACTGAGACAATAGCAAAAATGATAATTTACACAGCCTGAATCTCAGTGATGCTTAGAGAAAAATATACAATAGCTATTGAAATATTGCAGAGATCTGGTTTTTTCCCTTCTTTAGCTGTAAGATGCCTATTCTTGTATTCCAAAGCTATATTCTGCTAATGTTGCTCACAGAATTTCTCCCCACCCCCATCTTTATAGACAGTTGTTACTAGATTGGCAATGCAACATAAATATGGTGTTATATTAGTCTAACTGCCCTGCTATGATGGCAATATTCAGTCTATGTACTTGACTGATAATTCTGGGCCCCCCAAAAATTTGCATAGTCCTCCAACAGTGGTTTTCAAATTGTGCTCCAAGAAAACCTGGATTTTTCTCATAATTTTTTTCTGGGGTGTGATCCTCAATGAAAAAATAAATGATGGACAGGCTCCATGAATGAAAGCTTGCCTACCACTCCGAATCATTGTTTAATATTTGCAGCTACAGGGCAGTGTTGGGCGTGATCTGAACTGAGCTTTTCATGCAGAGCAACACTGAGGTCCAATTCACCTGGGCAACACTTTGCACAAATGGTGCAGATCCTAAAAACCTAATGTGCAGAAATTAACCAAAATCACAACTCGGAGAGCAAGTGTCTGAAGTTCAAAGATTGAAAATCCCTGCTGTATACCTAAGAAACAATGCCTTATATTGAGCCAGACCGTTGGTATTGTCTACACACTGAATTGCAGTAGACTCTCCAGGATTTCAGACAGGAGTCTTTCCCAGACCTACCTGGAGATGCCAGGGATTGAATCCGAGACTTTTAGCTTTAGCTCCTCCCTGAAGTGATTTGCCATGACTGGGAATTAAACCCAGGCGAAAACACAAAGCCAAAACCACTAGACTACCTGGCACCTTAATCATGCTATGAATAATATTGAGAAGGTAGCATTTTTCATATTTTATATAACCTTTATCTAGTAGGTGTAAAGTTCTGATTAAGTAACTTACTATACTCTGAATATTTCAGATTTCAGAAGCATCTTTCTAAACTTGGAGCACTGGTGATGGTCGGGGAAGTGGAGAGGGAAAGAAGTATATGACCTTGTGTAGTACAGTAACCAAAAGTACGAGCTCTGGGTCCTCAGTTCAAATATCACTTCAGCCATAGACTCAGCAGGGCACAGTGCAGGCATAATATTATGTTGGCATTCCTTTGGGATTGGTTCAGAAGGTGCAGCTGGTGTTGTGGCCCACAGGAGTGGAACACCTGGATGCACACATGCTACACCTGAGCAGAAATGGGAGCTGAACTGGTTGTTGATCAGTGACCAGACCATGTTCAAGTTCTTCTGCCCCTTTGTAGACCTGTAAAATCACTTCGATCATTTGGGGGAAATCTGCTTGTGGTCCTGCACCCTACAGTATATCATAGTGCGAAGGCCATGAAAGCAGGCATTTTCTGCAATTGCCCCATGCCAACTGTGGACCACTGTTTTGAATTAGAGTTAGGAGAGCATCAGATTTCTCATTGGTGAAGGCTAGTGATTATATAATGCCATGCTGAAACAGGAGTGAGAGACAGGGGTTGAAACGTGTGCCTGAATGAAGGGTCTGTGAACATAGGGACCTGTGGTCCACTCCTGATCCCTAAACCAGGATTAAATGTTATAATTGCAGTAGAACGTTAGTGACCTTTAAACAAGGCTGCTGGGAAGATAAACTTTAGAGGGTGATTGTAAAGGGGCAAAACACAATTGTATTTATGTGAAACTTTTTATAGACTCGTACTCTATGGATGTATAAACAGTAGCTTTATTGCAAGAAAGATTCATTGCAGATGAAAAGAAGTGCTCTTAGGGTGTAATAAGTAATTGCACAGTTTAGTATATTGTGTGCCTATGAATTTCATATAGTGTTGATTTTGGTGTTTTATATATGTTTACAGAAAAAAAATATGATTCTTCAAGAAATAATTACCTTGAAATTAGTGAAAACCTGCCACTTCCTTATATGTGTGTATAAGAAGTAAAGGATCTTTTGCTGAGTTGTGTCTTGTCTAGAGTTTCAGAGAAGGTTGGATGTGTGTTTTGAGAGGGGGGAGGAAGTTCTGGCTATTCACAGCTAGATGCATTGTTAAAGCTCATACTATCACTTTGACATTTAGAGGTAGGACTCAGTGTCTTTGTAAATTCTTCTTCTTCGTATTACTGCCATGTCTCTGGGCTCCAACCGTTTCACAAACCATAATATTTTTTAGTGAGTGATTGATCTGTATTATGTGTCCCAGCCATCAGAGAAATCTTGAGATGTTGCTTGTATAAACCGTAATACAATCTGACACTGAGCATTTGGTTACAGGCTTTCATAGACCTATTGGCGATACACAATCCTCCTGGATTTGGGCATAAGGCTTATCTGATACCTTCCCAAAAAATGCCCCTCATTTTCTCTGTTCCCCACTTAAATAACTCAACACATCTGGGTTAACACTGTAGGATCATTGTCCTTTCAGTTCCCCTGCAGCTCATATTGCTACAATATTTCTTTAAGTATCTGATTACTGAACAGGCAAGGCTATTTTTTCCCCTCCCCAAACAAGGCTGTTTTAAAATAGGCCTTACAAATTAGTTCCTAGGCGTTTTTTTTTTTTAAGAAAAGGATTTAATTGGTACTGTTTGCCTAAGTGTGTACATAGGTTTGTGCAAGAGGCCAAGAGTGCAATTTGTGCATGCTTACTTGGAAGTAAATCCCGTTCTGTTCCATAATGCTAACTCCCAGACAAATGTACATAGGATTGCCGTCTAAATATAGTAAGGCTGGTGGAGGTTTGCAAATAAAACAATAATAAGGATTACCAAGAATGTTAAGGGGTTTATTTGTGTTGCTTTTGGGGACTTTATTGTTGGCCATGCTGTCTTCAGTTACAAGAATGATAAAAACTGAAACTAAATCTTTTTAATTCAATAACAAATGGGCTAAATTTTAGGAAAGGGAGATGGGGAATCTGATACAGCTCTATATACATAGGAAATTAATCACCGAAGAGAGTAAACCTGTGAGCAGGCAGGATAGCCTTAAGGTGTGCCTACTGGATACGCCTGCATTGAATATATTACAGTAAATTCTGGTATATTGTTCCAGTTAAGGGAGTTCCAGTAGTTCCAGTGAGACTATGGCTGGTTTTTAAATTTTGGATTTGATTCAGCTTTTTAATGTGAACAACTGAGAACCCTAAAGATAATAGTTTTCTAAATATCATACGAACAGCTGCATGTTGGTGAAAGTTTCAATACATGTGTTGCTGTTGACCCTCAGGGCAGACACTTAATACAACTACAGTATGTTTCCAATGCATGAAAATGAATAATAAAGAACTGCTTATGGATTCTTTGACTTTTTTGCAGTGGGTATAAATTTTTGAGTTTGTAACAATTTCCAGAGGATCTTGCAATGTGTACATAACTGACAGCTTATTTAATTTATACTTTAAAATATATATTATTTTGCTTTTGTTTACATTAACTTGAAATGTAGTGGGAAGAGGAAATGCTAAGCACAAGGCTCCAACTTAGAGATTCTCTTTTATTAATGTTTCCTTTGCTCTTTCAGTTTGGTGCACTCTAGCATATCTGTAATTAATCAACCCACTTAAAACAATTATTTCTTTTTTTCCCTTTCAGGTGGTAGAGATCATGTCAAGTGCCATTGGTGAATTAATACAAGGGATATATTATGAAAATTCAAACTTGGAAAACGTAAGTTCCTATAATTACAAAACTCAGAGTGTGTGCATAAATCACTCTTTCCCTCCCACTTTAAAAAAGGTGCTGTGTGAGTCTGACAGAACAAACTGAATTAAATTAGAAACTCCTCATGATATTTCAGTTATTGGGTTGTACCATTTCAGGTAGTAGGTAGGTGAATCAAGTATTTGAAATCTTTTCCAAATGTAATAGTATGTTATCTCCCGTTGAATTTTCTCTGACATGTTATATGTATTTTGTGGGGAGAACTGCGAAATTCAATTCTCCCACTTACAGCCTGAAAAAAAATATATAGTCAAGGCTTGTAGATAAGCTCACAGAAGTCACTAGCCTGCAAAATGTATGACTAGCCTGCTAAGAGCCTAGTAGCTTCTGTGTCTATGCTGACTGCAAATGAAGGCCCCTGCCCCCAATTCTGCAGCCAGCATGGAAATGCAGACCGCTAGCATGTTAACACACTACTAAAAAAGAAAAACTATCAAGCAGACTGGCAGAGGAGAGAACGAGCAATCCATCCTTCCTCTGCCAGCTTGCTTCATTTTTATGCTGGTCACAGAGGAAGGGACTTTTCTTCCTCCACGGCTAGCATGGAAACCAAGTAGACTGCCATGGAAGGGATGGAGAGATCCGTCCCTCCTCCACTTGCCCACTTGCCTGCATGGAATTACTAGCCAGCTCATGGCTACTGGAAGACTTTTGAAATGCAAGGCTAGCCCTGCCTGGAAACAGCTGCATCAGGTGTGGCTTCAGGATGTCCCTATTTCTTTTTAGTCATCAGTGTTTCTTTGTCATAGTGGCCATGCTCCCAAATAGTCCTGGCTGCTTTTTCACCTGGTTTCGGATTCTTCTGAAGGCCCAATAAGACGATAGTTTCAGTTATGCTCCAATCCCCTTGCAAGAAAGACAAAGGAGGAGGACGATGGGGTGATGGAGTGCTTCTAATGACGGAGTTCAAGAAGCAATGAGCATGTGATCCTTAAGGGAAGGCACATCTGAACTGAAGTACATCCCTAAATAACATTGTAGCAAGGAAACAATTTATTCTCATTTCATTTACCTCCCTCCCTTGGGTATATTCTGCTCTTTAAGGTGCATTCTGCAATGGACGGACAGGTCCCTCTTTTAATTTAAAAACGGTTTTCTCTGGAATTTGAGTAAAATAAAAGGATTAAGGCACTCCAGGGTGTGTTTTATGGACCCATTTACTCTAGCCCCTTTTCATCACAAACATCAAAGGCATGTATTAATAGACCAATAAAATATGTCCTGTCATGTTCAACAAGCAGTAAGACATCTGCTAAGTGAGACATCAATCACATGCAAGATGCTTGCAGGGTAACTGTTGTTGCTGCTGAAGACTCATAATTTTATTGGCTTCTTTCCTACCCAGATGGGAAAATAAAGATTGTTGAATCATCTCACTTATAGCTGAAACAGTGAGTGATCCAAATGGCAATTTTTTAAGTCTGTGCATTGTTCTGATTTAGATTTAACTGATGTTTATAGTGCCAAGTGGTACATGCAACACACTGCAGTTTATCAGAATTAAAATGTAGGAATATAGCAGTCCATGCTTATCATGCTTATTGGCTAAGGGAGCTGGGCATGTTTAGCCTGGAGAAGAGGAGGTTAAGGGGTGATATGATAGCCGTGTTCAAATATATAAAAGGATGGAGGGAGAAAGGTTGTTTTCTGCTGCTCCAGAGAAACGGACACGGAGTAATGGCTCCTAACTACAAGAAAGAAGATTCCACCTAAACATTAGGAAGAACTTCCTGACAGTAAGAGCTGTTCGACAGTGGAATTTGCTGCCAAGGAGTGTGGTGGAGTCTCCTTTTTTGGAGGTCTTTAAGCAGAGGCTTGACAACCATATGTCAGGAGTGCTCTGATGGTGTTTCCTGCTTGGCAGGGGGTTGGACTCGATGGCCCTTGTGGTCTCTTCCAACTCTATGATTCTATGATCATTTTGAAGTCCTTGAAGAATTGTACCTTTTTCTCTGTAGCCTTGAAGAGAATAATATATTTGCATATGAGTCCCAGTAGTTGCATTTTACTGGGATAAATTAAGATAGTTGGGTTGGGATTATGAAGGCACATGAAACTGGGATACGTAAATATTTAAAGTTATCTCCAGCTGACAGTAACTAACTGTTGTGAATTGTTGGCAAGTATTGCAAGCCATGATTAAGGATCATGAGTAAGCTGTGGGTTTTAATCAGGGATATCCAAGTGATCTTAGCAGCATACCTAGATTTATTTTAAGTAGGCTTAGCAGCAGTAACGCATCACAAAACCAAGTAAAGGAGTTAAATAGAAGTTGAGAAATAGAGGCAGGAGGAGCCACTCCACCCTTCCCTGCTCCCAGGTCCTAAACAAGGGGAGGGAAACCTTATCTGGCCATTGGGCCAGATGCTTATCTCTCCACTTCCTGGCAAATTTGTCAAGTGGGTGAGGCCATCCACCTGTCAATCAATTGATATCACACATTGAAGTTCCAATTGCTGGGTCTTCAAAGCAGGTGCAGAGAGGTGTGTAAACACATTTGCTGCTTGCAAACAGTTTTCAACAGACCCCATGCTCCTGTGGCGTGTGTGTGTGTGTGTGTGTGTGTGTGTGTGTAAGCAAGCCTTTTATAAAAGGGAAAAGTCCTGTATGGAGGCAGTGCTTTCAGAGGGCAGCTTTTTTCTTTCCTTCCCAGTTGAATGCTTTCAGATATCCTATACATCCCTGTTTGAGGCTCATATGGGATGAGGGTGTCTGAAACCTCTTTGCAAATGGGGGTAGTTTGGTGTGTCAGCAGTGAGCTCACCAGCTGATGGTGGTATGCGGAAAAGTTTGGTGGAGTGACCCTCCTGGCCCACAGGCTGCAGGTTCCCCACACCTCTTCTAAACCCTTGTTCCAATATTTAATCTGAATGAGACCATGTTGGCTATGACTTAAACATATATTTAGATTATATTTTAGAATGCTCTTTCATGCTCTTTGCCATCATACTGCCACCTTTTAAAAATCCTTCTCGGTAGCCAAAAATGTACCCCGTGAGTTCCCCACCCCAGTTGGGATATCTTTCTTTCTTTTCTTTCCTTTCCTTTCCTTTCCTTTCCTTTCCTTTCCTTTCCTTTCCTTTCCTTTCTTTCCTTTTCTTTCTTTCCTTTCCTTTCTTTCCTTCCTTCCTTCCTTCCTTCCTTCCTTCCTTCCCTCCCTCCCTTCCTTCCTTCCTTCCTTCCTTCCTTCCTTCCTTCCTTCCTTTTGTTTCTTTCAAATAGGTATGTGGTTTGATAATGTAACTCTGAAATGTCAGAGTTGCCGCAATATACTTAACATGGATTCCGGGGAAAGTCAGCCATGCTCTCCATTTCTAAATGCATTTTGTAGAAAGAATTTCCAATGGAATTTATTTCTAAATAATGTGCTTAGGATCCATATAGTACTCTGTAAGAGGTCTCTGCAGATTATGAGTAGGTTTTGCATAGGCCAGCACTGGAAAGTAGCACCATCCATTATAAATTATTCCACTCACGCCGCTTCCTCATGTGCAGTCCCACAGCTGGGTGTGTACATGCATGAATTAAGCAATCATTCAGACTGACTAATCACATTGGTCTTTTACAACCAGCTATCACTTTGCAAAGAGGAAGGGTGCTGATCGCATAGATCAGCATCTTCACTCAAGTTGTTTGCCCCACCTGTCTAAATCTCTCTTGCAACAAACACTGGTGTAAGATTTCACTGAGAGAAAGTGGCTTCAAGCTCTTGTATGTGTGTGCATGCACAGGTCTCTGTTGACAGAACCTTATCATTGCCTCCCCAGGCTGAGGTGTGTGAGTGTTCCATACCCAGCAATGGCATTTGGGATGAATGGCCTTTTACTCCAGTAGGCTGTTTTAAAAACTGAAGCATACAGACGTTGTTATAACTGCGGTTCCCAAATCTGTTGCTAGTTTTTAATTTCACAAACCTCACCAAAAGAATTAAGATGAAACACAGAGCAACATGAACATTTTAGGTATTTTATGTAAAAACGAATGATTTGTGTTGTGTATTATCATTGCTACTTATCATTTGAAAAATCAAGTCATATAAACTTGTGGCACAATCTTAAAATTGCCTTTGTTAGCAAAGGATGCTCAGGATAGAGCGTCCCAACTGCTGTGCTAGTATTGCCCTTGTGCTGGCATTCCAGACTGATGCACTGGTGCTGGTGTTTGACCAAATGTGGCATCATATGAAAATATACATTCCACTAGAGAGAGGGGCTACTTAGGGGCCCATTGAAATGATTTGTTCTGAACGAAGTTGTGCTTGGTAGATTTGCACCCATTGTTGTTTGTATTTTGGAAGCCACAGCCTTTCAATAAAACTGCAGATTGCTCCTATTTAGTCTGCTGGCCTTGCTTAGGTTGCCAAATAAGTCATAGCATAGATATAAATGTAGAAATTGAAAATAAATGTGTACCTCGCTTGAAAACCAGTGAGCTCCCTTCAACCCATCCCTGTCAGGTTCCTTTGTAGATTTTTTTATATATATACTAATTTTATGCTTCTTATCTCTGCATTAATGAGGGCTGGGATTTAGTGGAATTTAAGTGGAATAATACTAAATCACATTTCTGAGCTGGCTATCATGTTAATTGTCCATCATGCTTTTAGCTTTTTTTCCTTCTTCTTTTAATCTGAGGAAGTTTGGTCCCAAATGCAGTCACCAGTTTTTCAACATTTCACTCTTTGGAGCTTATTTTGAATAGAATGACAGTGGCCAAATAACTGGACTTGTTTGGGTGCCTTTTCTTATCTCTCCTTGTCATTCTGGAAATCCAGGAAATTTGCAAAACAAATGTTGTTTTAGTAAACACAACTGTCAGATGAGACATAGCTGAAGTTTTCATCTTGATTTTGTCATCACATATATAGCTATAAACATGTGGTTTCTCTTGCCTTCTTCTCTCTCCCCCCCTCTTCCTCCCCCCCTCCTTCATGCAAGTTAATGGTGTATTTGAAAGCAATGAATTTTGATACAATGTTCAGTAAGTTGGCTTTGCAGAATTGTACTACTTTTCCCATCAGTCTCATATTATCTCCTCCCTTGCAACCCAGCACTCCTTGGCAATAGCCACAAGGGAGGAAGATTAGAGCTGAATGGAGGGATTTTATTTCATTTGTTACCAATTTCATGACAGATAATACCTTGCTAGAAAATTATGGTGTCATGCAGATTTAGTTCTTACTTGTTTCTAAGTAATTTAATTGAAGAAATTGACAGGAACAGGATTGTTTAGGTGACATAGGTCTTTTTCTACAATCTCCTTTTTTGTTTGGATTTTTTAAATCCACCTTCTGGTTCAACCTCAAGGCAATGACAAAATGCATCCTAGGTTTTAGTAACCTTGTAGCCGTTTATCCATGTTACAGCCTTAAATTTCTTATCCTCTTCAAGGTGGCAAGGAAGACAAGTCACAAAAGGACTATGGTGCTATCTTATGTAAAGTTCCTCCCTCCACAAAAAAAGGAGAATTCTTTGGTTCACAAAATGGATGGGGGTGGCTGCCATGGGGAGCATGGCATAATGCAAAATTAGAAAGAAAACCACTCCTGACAAATTTATGTTTATGCTATGCTGGGAAGACAGCTTTGATTTGCTGGTCCTGATTATGGATATCTCTTTCTCCTACCCGCCACCCCCACATGGGCATGCACACACTAGTGCTGTTCCTGTCAGGAGCATTCCTTAGTACCTGGAAAATAGACAAGGTAGCAACACTACTCTCATTACACAGCAGTTGCTGTGAATGTATCTGCACAATTTGCCCCATAACTTTCTTTCTAGCAGGCCTAAAAGGTAAAAATAAAGGGACCTCTGACCATTAGGTCCAGTCGTGACCGACTCTGGGGTTGTGGCGCTCATCTCGCTTTATTGGCTGAGGGAGCCAGCGTACAGCTTCTGGTTCATGTGGCTAGCATGACTAAGCCGCTTCTGGCGAACCAGAGCAGCGCACAGAAACGCTGTTTACCTTCCCGCCGGAGTGGTACCTATTTTTCTACTTGCACTTTGACATGCTTTTGAACTGCTAGGTTGGCAGGAGCAGGGACCGAACAACGGGAGCTCACCCCGTCAGGGGAATTCGAACCACCAACCTTCTGATCAGCAAGTCCTAGGCTCTGTGGTTTAACCCACAGCGCCACCTGCATCCCATTCTAGCAGGGCTAGAGACTTGCTTTTTTAAGAAGCTGGTGGGCCAATGAAATTAAGGCAGCCTAATTTCTGTGTCTTGAAGCTCCAGCAATTCCTTCCCCTTTGGAAAACAAAGGATTGCAAGAGGAGAGTCACTGAGAAGAGAGTTGCTTAATCCACTCACCACTTCTCCTCTAACTCCCTGCCTCCACGGCTGCTTTTTCGCAGTCATAGTTCCAGAGTCACTTTTGCAAATCTTTGGCTTTTAATTTTTATGTTGCTGTTGGGTAAAACGTTCATTTCATTACATAAACTTAGATTAGCAGGTTGGTAATTAGTTGCTGGTGGTTAAAATACAATGACTTTATAATTCAAATATATAGATATATAAAGAAATCACATTTGGTTTGTGGGTTAAATGGAATCAGTTGTGAAAGAAAATATATTCAGTTAATAATGGGCACTAATAGCATGTGCATAGATAATATAAAAGCTAAAAGTTGTTCAAATCTTTTGGTTTCTATAATTTCCATCAACTTCTTAAGATGGAAGATGACTGCAGAATGTACTGCTTCACCTGCCATATGAAGGTCTCATGTAGAGTAGATGGTTTCACTGTTGTGTTTAATAATACCTCGATTTGGAGCATATTCTACTCACTCTTTCTTGCATTTCTAGGGAAATGGTCTCACAGATGACATTGGGATATCAACGTGGAAGGAGCAAGTTTTCCTATCCCATAGTGCCTTGCTGGCAAAAAGCTGCCAAGCTGCAATGGAATTGGCAAAACATGATGCAAGGATCCAGAATATGGCATTTAAGTATGGAAAGCACATGTCTATGAGTCATAAGGTATGCCCTTCCTTTTACTGCAGTAGCTGAAAAGCTGATATAATGAACAAGAACCATACGTATCTTTTCTTTCTGTCGTAGCTTTGTAGTCAGCAGGTGCAGGTTTTGGTTGCTGCTGATATATATATATATATATATATATATATATATATATATATATACACACACACACACACATATACACATATACACGTATACATACACACACACACACACACACACACACACAAAAGCTATTCACTTAACCAGCCCCCATCAGTGGACATCCATGTATACAATAGGGCTTCCCCCCCAATTCTGAGCCTGCATTCCCTACCTCCTGAAATTGGCTAGGGAGGGGGATGGTAAGGAGAACAGCATGCAGGGGAGAAGAGGGGGCTCAGAATAATTAAGAAATTGCTGCATAACACCCAAACTAATTACAGCCTCAGTTAAAGGTAGCACTGAAGAGGAAAGTATTCCACGCTTGCCTAAGCACCTGTACAGGTGGGGCAAGGAACAAGTCAACAGGAAGTTTCACAGTTCTGGGGCCATCACACAGAAGTCCCAATTTCTTGTGTGTGCCAGCCAGCTGAACTGATTTTAATGGTGCATACTGAAAGAACCCTGAAGAGCCAATTCTACTATTGAATGCATGTTCTGTTGATTTCACTGGGATTTAAGCATGCCCGAGTTTTGCACCAGTAGTGTGTCATTTTTCCTTTCATAACAATTCATTGTAAAAAGCTAGGTCACAAGCATGACCAAGAAACAACTCAGGGTAGGGTTGTGCACATAGGAGCAGGCCGCATTCTTAATGGTTGGGTTACCAGAGTCAGGGAGCAGTCTTAAACCCCTAACTCTGGTATCTGGAGTTGTACTTCTTTCTCCCTTATTATCAAATAATTTCTGTTAGCTCCTATTGGGAAAGTAAAGTGCTGAATTTGGCACACACTTGTGGTGGTTTGGCACGCTCTGACAGAGTTCCCACAGTACAGGGCATTTGTATGCACATGCACAGACACAGAATCTTCCAATATGCTTAAAAAACTGTACTGTAGTTGGAGACTCTGGTAATATTAATTGGATTTGAACCAACGGGGCAGGAATAGCCTGATAAATCCTTAATAGTGTGTGTTGGTTGAAGGATTTTTGTATGGCCAAGCATACAAAATATATATAAGACTCTGCACATACGTGGGATGTCAGTCACTGATGAAGTGGATTAGCTGTGAAGAACTACTTTTATTTTACAAACTATTTTGATCCTTCTCCTTACAGCTAAATGTCGACATTCAGCCATTTTTGAATGAAAGTTCTAATGATTCTGTGGCCTTCAGTTTAAATTCTGCTCCTGTAGTCTTGCATCAAGATCTCATTGGAAGAGAAGCCTGGATTAAGCAGATTGAAGAGGTAGGCAAATAGCACTGTTCATATATTTAGTCTTATTTAGTCATCATTTGCTTAGCACAAGAGGAATGAGTCTCTAGCTCATGTGAATCTCTCTTTTCTTCTGCTGGAGCCACAAGAAGTTCAAAAGCTTTAGCTTCTGTTTGTGTTTAACCACAAGTTGTTGCTTTGCCCAGACCAACAAACTTCTTAGTGTTAAACTATGGTTTGTTTGGAATGAGTCCCAAACCATAGTTAGCATTAATCCTAGTTTGTTAGTTCATACAAAATGTCAAATCATTGTTAAGCACAGTGGGAAGCAAAAGCTTTCAAACTTTTACACAGCCATGCCTAAGAGAGGTGGGGAACACATACGTTTTTCTTGTTCCTGTCACACTAAACTGTGTTTTTAGTATAATATCGGATTTTGCCATTCAGTGATACAAGTGAATGTGGCATAAGTGTCTGTGTATTAGTCCAACATATGGGTACCAAACCAACATGCATAAAATGAAAATATTATTCTGCTTCTGTGTATTTACAACTTAAATTCAATAAAAATAAAGTGTTGGTACCAAGAAATGAAGATTACAATAAAAATACTATGACACTTAAGGGAACAAGATTATCAAAGTTCGTAGTATTAGACACCGCTGAGCCTGACACTGCTCTGCTTTGTATTCTGTAGGGATTTTATTAAAACATGCAAGCATTATCTGTCACTAAAACAAATAAAATAACAGTTTTAGTTTTTCAACAACTAATTACTTCTAAGCACAGAGCAAAGAGAAGGCAGAGGGAAGGAACTGCTCATGCATATATGATTACAACTCAAAACACAGCTGGATGGACTAATTTTAGGCCTACTAGCTTTGATATGCTCTCTGATGTTGTGATTGTTATCCCTTCTCAAGCTGCTATCTTGATACAAATCCATCTATTCTAATGAATACGTTCTTTGGTCAGTGTATGCTTTATTGAATTCAGTGCAGCTTACTCCCAACTAAGCAGGGTTATGACTGCAGACTTAGTTCCTTATAATCTTTCCACACAGTCATCACAGAGAAGCCCTTTTCTCACAGGCACAGGAAACAGTTCAGTCAATACAGGTATCCCCAGCCTGGTGCCCTCCAGACGTCGTGGACTATAAGTTCCCTCAGCCCCAGCAAGCATAGCCAGTGGCCAAAATGGTCTAAAAAAACTGAAGAGTACCTGGTTGAGAAAGGCTGAACTAGAATAACAGTTGATTGAACCAGTTCACTGGTGCGCTTGGCATTCTCTCTGCAACTGCCTTCGATAGCCCATCTGTGTGTCTTATTTTAGATGAAATATGTTTGTTTTCCATTGTTTAGTTTGAAATCTGCAGTCTCAGAATTATAATGTCATAGACAATGACACAAATTTTGAAGCATGCAGTCTTAGAATTATAATACCTTAGACAATAAAACAGATTTTAACTTTTATCCTTGTGTTGTTTCAGGCTCAAGTTAAAGGAAACTTAATAGACTATACAAAGGTAAGTAAATGCTTAAAAACCATGCCTTATTTTTAGAAGTTCCATCTCTCTCTCTCTCTCTCTCTCTCTCTCTCTCTCTCTCTCTCTCGATAAAATGGCTTTAGTCAAGTCTGTGCATGTGTATGCAGTGTTTAGTTGGCCCAGTAACATCTTATGCATGATGGAGTAGATCTCATCATTTCCTTTATTTTATTTGTTAATTATTTTCATCCTGCTTTTCAACCAAAAAAAATGGTCTTGCATAGTAGCCCACTGCAATTATGATACAATAAATGCTGGTATATGCATACAAAATACGATGCCAGTGTTACCAATAAGTGCTTGTATTCTAAAATAGTACCCCCATCCCAGTATTCCATTATTTCAAAATGCCCATTTCAGCTACTACAGTCATTTGCTCACAAGTAGTTAATCAGTCTGTTATTCTGAGTATGGCTATCACACGCAGACAAATTATTGATCCAGTATGATGATTATAGATGACTTGTTCCAGAGAGGGGGAAAAGTCATTTCCCTCAGTACTCAGTGACTAAAGAAGCATTAGAAGAGGACCATTGGGGTTAGATGCATGTGAATTTGGATCAGTGCTAGAAATTCCTCCTTTGAAGAAGAGAATGTCCACTGCAGCAGCTCCTGTTGATACTTTCTCCTGATAAGACATCAGAAGGGACAGCACAGCTGGATATAGTCATATTTAAGGAAACAGCTAATAATTCTTGTGTGCATGCTTGTGTGACATTTGCTAGAGTCCCAACTAGAGTCCAGATCTCTCAGACTCTGCCATATATCTCTCCTTCCGTCATTTAAAATTTTGCACTGTAGTTAGCACATTCCTCACACCACAATGTAGCCCTCCCACTCAAAAAAAGCCTCCTAACAACAACAAAAATCACCACTGTATGCCTGAGGTGTATGTCGCAAATGTCTATTTTGTATTGGCAAGGCATTGTTTGGGGACTAGAATAGCAGTCAATCTCTCTGTTTTGACTTGCTTGGAAAAGGCAAAGCAAGATTATTCTTCACAGAGCACTGCAACCTAGTTTTGTGTGTCTTGACTGGTTTCATGCTGCTAATCTCATACATGCTGCTATAATTTATTGTAAAGCTAAAAACAAGTTCCTTGCATAATTCAAATCAGGGAAGCATTTGTGCAGGTGACTACTGAAGGCAGATATTTGATAATAACAAACATCAATAGTCTTTTTGATATCTAAAAAGCCTATTCCAAAACCATTCTTTTGAGGAGTCAGATCTTTATATTCCATAATATAGTTATCTGCATCTGAGCTGCCAGATGATAAACACTATAACTTGTGCAGCCAATGTAGCAGATGGCTTATCTAAGCACCCTCCTGAAAGGCCTTTTGGGTATCACAGAATTATGTACATCAGTATAACCCTCTGTATATGGAACAATGTTTTTTTTTAAAAATAAATGTATTGCTATGAGAGTTTTATATGAAGAGATTAATATATTTTTCTGATTGGCACCATCATATATTTTTAAGAAAAAACCCAATCTTACTGAAACTTCCTTCTTTAGCATTTAAATTTTCTAGTTTCGCATCTTGTGAGCAATGTGAAGATAGTGGGTATAATTTGCTCAGGAACTTTGCATTATAATACAAAAGTTAGGTTGCTTGAAGACTCATCAGGTTAGAATATCAGTGCAGTTCTATGTGTTGCCACGAAGAACGGCATCATAGTATACCCAAAAAAATAGATAAAATATAGCAGTTAAAATTAATGACTGTCCAGCTGCCATTTAAAAAGAGGAAAGTTGAATGTGTAGAGCCGTAAACACCAATCTGATCTATAGCAACTAATTATGAAGCATTCCAACAGTAATGGGGGAAAGTAAACCTCTTAGCTACAAAATGTATTGGCTCTATCTCAAGGTAACATTTTGGTAGTCTAAATATCAGCACTTAGCAAAGTAGATGGTTCCTCACAGGAGAAAACAAATTTAGAAAATCCAGTACATAACATGGCAAACACTTAATGCATTAGTTAGTTCCTTGACCACAAATCAATTTAAGTTTTCTTCTTCTGTTTTTTTAGCAAGTTATGAGGTTAAATATAGGATGCCTTGTAAAAAAAGGACAGCCAGTTTTATGTATAGAAAGTGAAAAGCAGGTTGTGAATGAGGCAGGGAATTCCCAGTAGGAGCAGGGAGATTTACTGGGATGCTTGGGCTGTGGGGTTTTATGTATGGAGTATGAAGTGGTTGCATGGGAAGCTGTGGATGGCTGGAATGCAGTGAGTGCATTTGATAGATTGTTCCTGTGTGGGGTTTGCTTTGCTGAGTTTCATAGGTGCCAAGGCTGGAATATATTTGACCTGGTGATTCAGGTATTCAGGTATGGTAATGGGAAAATGCTTTGGAGCGCTAAATGAAATAGTGCTGATGAGTGAAAGTTGCGGTGGGGTGGGGAGGAATAGATTTGCAAAGGGAAGGAGAACTAGCTGTTCGTCTTTGCTGTCCTTTTCACAGTTTGGGTAAATACTACAGGAGCCCCTGCTTGAAGTATCCTCTGTGGTGGAACCTAAAGAGAATCAGAAGGCCTTCCTCAGCAGTGCTCTGAAATTCTCTTCAAAACCTCCTAAACACTTTGATTGGAATCATTACCCCCACCTCACAAGTTTGAAAAAAATTACATTCAGAAATGGAAAATATATTTTATGCAGCAAATAAGGGAACCCCCAGAATAGTTACTGACCATGCAGAGTTGCAGAAAGGCTACGTGAAATGAGGAATTGGGCCTCAGAGCAGGGGTGAGGGATCTCTTTTTCTGTGAGGGTTGCATTTCCTTGTGGGTCACCTGTGTGGGGCTGACAGTAGTGGGCAATATGAGCTTGTGGTGGGTGGGGCCAATGCAAGCAGTACATGGAACACTTCTTTGCTCTCTCTGGCAAACCATTTTCTCACTTTCCTCTATAGGCAAGCATCTTGAGGAGTTTGATTTTAGTCATGACTTAGTGGACAGCTGTCATTACATTTTTATGCTGCTATCTTAGTCTAGTTGATTTTAGTTTTTTATTGTGTTCCACTGCCTTATGTCAGCAATCTTGGGTTATTTAAAAATGAGGCAGGATATAAATAAATAGATAAAAGTACAACGTATCTCAGTTCAAGGACATTTAGAGAGAGCCATTACGGAACAGAATATCTCAAGTTTCTAAGGAACATTGAGTTACAAGATCTGTAGCCGGCCCTTAGCTTCCCTTCTGAATATGACCATTTCTAAAGGATTCATCTGTGATGATTGCCTACCACCTCTTTAAAAGCAATCTCTCTAACCTGTCCACCATTTGAGAGAATAATTTATGTCCTTTTACCTTCAGCAAAACATCAGCAGCTTGCTGCACAATTGGAGCACCTGCTAATATCAGAAATGTGCATAAAAACAAACACACATTTGCAGTATTAAGTTTCTGTTCTTACCTTGCTCCACTTACTTTGTTCCATCCTGTATAGTGTGGTTGGCTCTAAAAAAAATGCTTAATTAATGTTGCACTGTACATGCATATCATAAAAACCTATTTTCCCCTGAAGTATACTGCTAAGTAATGTGGGAAATAATTTTTTTATGAATGGGGACATGAGCACTAAAGTACCATGCCTTGCTAAGAATTGAGTTCATCCTCAAATATACATAATTAATTCACTTAAGTTACATGTTTAGATAAGAACAACCATTCATTATATATAAGTGTAATTGCCTACATAAAATAGATGGATCTTGCAGCCAGCTTCTAGTTCTCAAGTTACTTTCATGTCATTTAGAGTAATTTTTTTACTTGCAGGATTTTTTTCTTTCCTGCCTTTTAATTTTATATATACCCTTCAACAGGAATGTGTGTTCAATGTTTCTAAGAGCTTCCATATGTAATGATCATATAATTATCAGTTATGGTTTCATAGACCCAGTTCACACATAATGCTGCCAAACCATGACTAAGTATGAACAAGCAAATGTGTGGATTCTCAGAGTGAAGATTACAGCTGCTCCCCTGGTCCTTCTGTTGCTGCGCTACCCAAGACTAAACCATGGTTTGACTTAAAGTTATGTCTGAACTAGGTCTTGTGTTATTTGTCTTGCAGGCAAAGCACAAACTATAGCCAGTGTTGTTTCTTTGCTTTATTGCTCATGCTTCTTTGCTTTATTGCTCATGCTTTGGGAGAAAAAGCACACGCCTGGCTTCAGACATAACACTGAGCCAAACCATGGCTTACTTTCCAAGCAGCTCAGCAGTAGCAGGACTAGGGGAGGAGCACAACAGACAAAATCTTTGCTTAGGAAACCCACACTTCTGCTTGTACATTGTAAGTCATTGTTTGGCTTAGCATTATGTGCAAAATTGGGCATTTCCCCTGGGGTTCATTTAAAGTTGGAGGAGTTAAGTAGCGGGGAGCCCTGGCAGGATAATTGAGTCATCATCTTCTTCTAACCTGTCGCAGTAGTCACTTCAGGGCAACTGGTGTGTAAATGAACTTAGAAGCATTGCCTGTTTTGCAAAAGCTTCAGTAGATAAGGGACACATGGCCTCACTAACAGAGCTGTGAGACATTCTCCATTTGCACATATTCTGTACATTTAATACCTAGTACACAGGGCATAAATATGTTACTTCAGGCATAGGCAAACTCTGGCCCTCCAGATGTTTGGGACTACAATTCCCATCATCCCTAGCTAACAGGACCAGTGGTCAGGGATGATGGGAATTGTAGTCCCAAACATCTGGAGGGCCAGAGTTTTCCTGTGCCTGTGTTACTTGATACTCTGATAACTCCTGATGCACAGCAGTACACCCGTGTATTGTAGACTACTGAGCTAGGACTGGGTGGGAGACGCGGGCTTGAATACCTACTAAGCCATGAAGTTCACTGAGCGACGTTGGGCCATTATTGTCTTTCAGCTTGACTCATTTAACTGCTGTGAGAATAAAATAGGGGAGTGGAACCATGTATGCCACTTTGAGCTCTTTGGAGAAAGACATGATATAAAACATAATAAATAAATAAATATCCCCTCCATTGTATCTTGACAGGTTAGGGAAAGCAACCAATCACATCAGTGCAAGATGATGGTGCGCTTCTCCATTAGTGAGGCAGAGGGTTCATATAGTGCATGATTCAGATGAAATTAAGCATTTTATATTCACCTATTTCAACAGTAAAGTTAAGCACATTCTTAACATTTTCCAGTTGAATCAGTGGGATTAAAATGTATCTAACTTTTGGCCTAGTCATACTTGTAAACAAATCCAGAAATACAGTGGTACCTCGGGTTACAGACACTTCAGGCTACAGAGTCCACTAACCCAGAAATAGTACCTCGGGTTAAGAACTTTGCTTCAGGATGAGAATAGAAATCGCAAGGCGGCAGTGGGAGGCCCCATTAGCTAAGTGGCACCTCAGGTTAAAAACAGTTTCAGGTTAAGAACGGACCTTCAGAACGAATTAAGTTCTTAACCCGAGGTACCACTGTAGATTGTTTTTTCCTTTTCTGTTATGCAGGGCTAGAGTGATGAAATTATGATTGTTGATAGCAAATGTTTTCTAATGCACACAGTGCCCACTGATCTAAATTAGGCCATCTAGAAGCCCATCTGATTCCCCTATGAAAGAAGATTGCACAATAACAGGCTTTGGTGGGTCATCCCCATAGATAGGCTGAACTCTTCAGCCAGTTTGCCTCTTGGCACTCCAAAGGAAACGGGTTGTGGATTAATATTTTGAAATTATACTCCAGATTAAAATTACAATGTGTAAACAGAACAATATACACTATGCTGTAGTCTGCACAACATCAAAGTAAATGCACATATTAATCTACTTGCTTGTGATGAAATTCAGTTAAAAATGCATATTAATGAATTTATTATAAGTACAAGTTTATTTGTTGGGCTTATTCCCATTAGGCAAGAATTGTACACATGACTAGTTGAGAGCCTTCTGCTGCAGTTACATTAGTCTTTGAAAGGTGCATCTTGAATTATCAATAAATGAAAGAACAATTAAATTGATTAGGGTTGTTTCATCGAATAGTGGATTCCATTTTTTTGTCAGTCATTTAACGAGACTGTCTTTTGAAGCTCAGGTCATGAAAATACAGAATCCATAATGTTTTCTTAGCATTCTGCATATAGTTATTTCTGTCAAAACTGATGATATTGTGCATGTGTTTTCTCACAGTTGCAAGATGCAATCAAGGCTGGCAAAGGTGTGACTTCAGCTATTGACCTATGTCGTTACCATGGAAACAGAGCACTGGAGGCTCTGGAGTGCTTCCCTCCCTCGGAGGCCAGATCTGCTTTAGAAAACATTGTTTATGCTGTGACAAGATTTTCATGATCTACAATTGGGAAAAGGAGCCACTTTCTGTTTGCGCTAATGAGCAGAACAGATAATAGTGGAGAGCGTCAAGATCTGCCATTGCTCCGCATCTAAATGTGTCAGTGGCTTTAAAAAATGTGTTTCTGTTCCACTCACCACATTCCCAAACTAACATATACCCTTCGGAACTGCTACAAACAAAATTAGGGAAAAAAGGTCAAACAGTTTTCACTTGTCATGCCAGAAGCACACTTGAGGCTGCACTGGTAGCAATAATTAATGAGACTCGCTTCTGTGACCTCAGCAAATGGACAGGAAATAAGTCCTTATTGATTGGACATAGCCAGGGATGGCGCCAGTGTGGTGGCCTGTGGTTTTCCTGCACTAGAGAAGACAGAGGGGGGCCCTGAAGCTGCAGGTGTCGGGAGAAATGCTTTCTAAATCTGCCAGAGAGAGGGCTGTTTAAAACCAGAATTAATGTACCAATTTATCAACATGAAGGGCAGCTCGATGAATTAGCAGGGGAAAGGAGGGAATCTTTTATCTGACTACATGCCGCTATGTCTCCTCACACTGTTTCGTTATGTATTTACATATAAAATTACCCTTTGCCTAATGCATTGTGTGTTTGAAAGAGTTGCTGAGAGCGCGCATCAGGTATGGTAAGAGCTTTGTAATATTTATGTCGTTCTGCAGAAAAGAATAATTTTGAATGTGCTGTTTGTATAGTCTTCAATTTGGTTCAGTGGGTGGGGTTTTAAACTTCCAGGGTAATATATTTGCCTTCTGTATAAGATGCCACTTATTTCAGCAAACGCAGGTACTACATTTTCCTTGATTTACTGAACATTTTGTTTTAATTCACGCCAAATAAATGCTTCTTCATACAACTCTGTGTCAATTCTATGCCATAAAGAAGTAAAGGATCGTTCTTCTCCCTCCCCCTACCCCCTTCTGTACAGGATTTCATTCCCTGAATAGATGTATATTACATGAGAAGTTTTTTAACCTTACTGTGTCAGATGTTAAAGTCCAATTACAGAGAGAATACAAGGTATATCAGAAGCCTGCAATCTGACACTGTCTCTATTTTGTTCATAGGAGATGATTTTTGTGGTTTGCATGCTTGCAATCTGAGAACATCGTTGACAAGAAGGCTGAGTTTACATAAATGATCCAGATTGAGACTCAGCTACCTTTCTTCCTTCTGTGGTGTAATTACAGCCCAATCTGGAGACAGCTAGCACAGCAAACAGATTTCATTACATTGCTCTCTCCCTCTCAAACACTAAGTGGAGTTATTTCAGTTAACTTCTTCACACACACACACACTAAAGTGAAGTGTCGCAAACCTTCTATATAATGGGCCAGTATGTGATTCTCAGAGGACTTTAAAAAAGCTTAACATGATTTATGTATTTTGATACCTTAAATTTTAGCACTACAAAAACATTGCTGGCTTACTGTAATTCAGTTTTGTAATTAGATGAAAATGTAGATCAAACCACTTGAATTCTCAAGCCATTATGTTCTTGATATACTCTTGAACAACATTCAGTCTGGAAAAAGAGGACATCCGGGGTTATAAATGTATTTTCCATTTCAAAGAGAATGTTGTTGTTGAAACTATGTCAGAAACAGGGCTTCAAGTTGACTTGTTTCAAATAACCCATACTTAGGGTGGGATTCACCTAACAAACCGTGTCAATGGAACCCCTGCGTAAGGGCTTCTACAATGGAACCTGCCCCCTCTTCCACCCACACACCCAAAATTGGCTGGGGGGGGCAGGTCAGGAGAACCCCCAGAACAGCACATGGGAAGAAGGCAATTGTTCCCTCTGGCGAGCTGAAATACATGCACAGATGGAACGTTTGTAATAGCAATGTTGAATTTCATCCTTAATCTTAACCACCATTTGGCAGTTCAGACGAAATGGCAAACTTGTCTCCTTCCAACCACACGAGGAGGAGGAGGAGGAGGAGGAGGAGGAGAAGAAAAATGGAGAGGCAAGACTTAAGCCTAAAGCTTCACCTATGCTCATTAGCATCATGCTAGACTATTGCTTAGGTTAGGGATGAGGAACCTCAAAGGCCAAGTTACAACACAACTCCAGAAAATGACCGAGTCCTGCTCTTGGCAACTAACATCACCAGTATTTATAATCTTATTAGTGAAAAAATGAGCTGGAACCCAATACATACGCAATAAACTATTTCTAAAGGGTACAGCTCAAGAACTCTTGGGACTAAGTGGTGCAGCCTTACTTATGTAAGGGCTGAATTGTGGCATCTACCTGAGCATTTCTGGCAAGCGTCTTGATTTAGACATCATTTTAGCTTGCATGACACCTTTTAAAAATAACCAGCAAATATATTTCTGAAGTCAAAAAGTTTGCTCCGAATTTGGACCCCAAACCTCACATATGCAAGTACAATTGTATCTGATGGTGAGTTCTATATAAACACAGTTATCTAACAACTTCATGGTGGATGAGGTGCATGATTTTCCACTAATGATTTCATTGCACCTATTTAATTGTTCCCCTTGATTCTGGTGCAACCCAATTCTACAACACACTCTTAAGCAATATATTTACTAGATGGGCAAAGGATGCTTCATCCTAGCAAGCAAACCTTTTACATCAACTAGTGGCTTGTTAAACAAGTCTACAAAATGATAAGGCTATTACAGGAGATATACCTGTTGGATCGTGCAGAAGTTTCTGAGAGATTAAGCTCATGTGTGTGCATTAGCAGGATATTTCACTGAAGCACTGAACAAAAACATTGCCACCTGAACTATGCAAGACTGCAGATACCAATATATTAAAATATACTGGGGGGTTTTGCTACAGCTTGTTACTATTGTTTTTTAAAGTTTAGGATTGCAGTTTAAGCCACTATAGTAAAATTGCATATGATACGTATTTTTACAAACTATTCCAGTCAAAGCTGTTTTGACTTCTGACAAAAATGATGTGACTTTAAATAACTGAAGACTATGAATAGGCCTTGACAAGAGGTGTACATATACAAAATATATTGCATTTCTTAATTTGGAGCTACCTGACTTGGTAGTTCTTAGTACCTTTAAGTGTGTTTTTTTAACCTAACATTTCTCAATATAAAGTATGACAGTAAAAAGTGAAAGGCTTGATCCTTTAGCGGTTGGTCCTATTAAGTGATTAGAAAAATATTCCAGTTCTTTGGTAGGTAATCATAGGATTTTTAGAAGTGCTTTTCTGTTACATTAAAGGCACAGAAATCACACACACACACCCAATTCACCACTTGAACTCGAGGTAGCCTCTTTCAAGAAATATCAGGAGGTTCAGGTGGTTCTGTCAGGATTGCTGAGTGACTTTACACAAACCACTCAATCTCCTGGTCTGTACTTTTCAATCTGTAATATTAAGATAAATTATAATTTATGTGTAGAGATATAGAGAAAACCTGATTTATTAATGCAGAATGTTTTGTGAGCTGCAGAGGTAACAAAAATGCAGTTTTTTACAGCTTGTAAATAAAATATACATTCTTGGTTACCACAAGTAAGTGCTGTTTTTTTAGAACCAGAGGTGCTGCAGCTCACCATGAAAGCCTCCCTCCTTCTCTTAGAATGGCAATGACACCTACCTGAAAAGTGCCGGAACTGAGTTCCGGTGAGTTCCTGCTGAAGAAAAGCCCTGGTTACCACTGCAAAGCGACTTTCTCCAATCTAAGAATGTGTTGGTGAGTGAGAACAACTGCCACAAACCTTCAAACTATTTGTTCCAGCATTTGTAATATGTCAGTGTTTTCAACCTCTGTGAGAGCTTGTTTCCCTCACAGACAGACATAACTTCTACCATCTTATCTTATATAGGGCACTGTAGACTTCACATCCTCTGTTACCACTGATAAATGGAGAGGATCCTGGTGTCTTATTGCACAGAGAAGAGTAGATAGGCACAAGGACTTTACGACTCCAATAATAACACATCACATGTATGAAGATTTTTTTGCTGATCCTCAAGGATATCAACAATAATGTACAGAACCTCTACAGCAGAAAGAAAGATGACACAGGTAGTCCAAAAATCTTTCATTACAAAAAAAATCTGCAGACATTTTACTCTACTGAAAATCTCCACGTATTGTCCATAACATCTTCCTCAATTCATCCCCCCCCCCGTAGGTGCGTTTGTATAGTAGTTTACTTTGTGGTCAAACCTAGTGCAGTTAGTGAAGCATAAAAATACCTGCCATCTAAATGAAGAAGCAAGTTTTACAAACCAGCTGAATTAGACCCACCTCCTTCAGTTTTTTGAAAAGTTAGTGTTACTCCTAGCATACCCAGGTTTTATAGTACCTTTTCCCTTCAAATTATCTTAAGTTCTTGCTCAACTACTGTCTAAAATCACTGTAACCCTTTTTATTAGTCAGAAGAGTACTTTGGCTCCCCCATGTGTAAGAGATTCTCACACTTCTATGAAGCTCTGAATCCTCCATTTAATAATGGATTGAATCAGTGTTTTTAAAAAAATGCCTGTGATGGAAGAGAGTTGATTCCTCTCATCCATAAAATAAAATGAATGCATGTTTTAAACTTCTAATATTTTCTTTTAAATCAAAAGGTATAAAAGTTCAGTGACAAATGGTGAAAACACATTATTATTTAAAGTGTGCATGATAGAATTGTTGGCCTTTGATTAAATATTCTGTGAACACCTTTCAACTTTCTTTAAAAAAGTTTTTCTTAATACAGTTTAGGGCAGCCTTTACCAACCTGATGCTCTCCAGGTGCTTTAAACTTATAGCAGTGTGCTGGCGTCCTGATGGGAGTTGCAACCCAAAACACTGGGAGGACATCAGGTTAGTGAAGGTAAATTTAGAGGCTCTATTGTTTTTCAAATGAATATTTTATTTCCTAACAACCTTTTGGCAACAATATTATTAAAAACATAATGGTGTTAAGAAAACATTTTTGCAGTGCAGTATTAACTTGATGATAGGAAAGTTATTTGCCTAACCAAAAATGTGGAATAGAAAAATGTAAGTCAGACCCAAAGATGCTAAAGTAATCCTTTACATCCTTAATATAGAGAAACCAGTACTCTCCTTGCTTATTTGCTAGTCACCTGACAGTTCCCTATCATTTGCCTAGCACTTTCATTTATGTACACCCAAACTGAGCTTAGGCCAAGAGAGCTGTCAATGCTGCCTCATTACTCCCCCAAAGCTACTCCTGGCTTGTCAGCTGCATTTGCTACCAGCTACCTATTGTTTTTAGGGACACGTTTGGCGCTGTGGATTAAACCACAGACCCTAGTGCTTGCCAATCAGAAGGTCGGCGGTTCGAATCCCCGTGACGGGGTGAGCTCCTGTTGCTCGGTCCGTGGCTCCTGCCAACCTATCAGTTCGTAAACACGAAGTGCAAGTAGACCAGCAGGAAGGTAAACAGCATTTCCGTGCATAGCTCTGGTTCACCAGAAGCAGCTTAGTCATGCTGGCCACATGACCCAGAAGCTGTACGCCGGCTCCCTCGGCCAATAAAGCGATGAGCACCGCAACCCCAGTCGTCTGCGACGGGACCTAATGGTCAGGGGTCCCTTTACCTTTACCTATTGTTTTTTAAAAAAACAAGGCCTTGGGGGGACTTTTTGCCTCTCCTCCAGTGTGCTCCCCAAATCTGCTCTGGAGGGTCTGGGGAACCCCCAGAACAGCATTGGGGGGAGGGGAGATTGCTCAGGAAAGCAGAAATGCTTGTGCTGACAGAACAGACTCCTTCACGCTACTATTAAGAAAACCCCAATAAACTGAATGACCTCTACTTTTCACCTAGCTCCAGGATTCCGCTGTTTTATATTTTGAGAAACAGAGAAATTTACTTGTGGGAGTGTCTGTACAAAATGAATGCGAAATGAACTATGATTTCAGTGAAAAATCTCCCAATTTCAACATGGTTTGAAAAACTCTTCATTCCTCGCTTTTGTTCATCAGAGACCATTTTCTCTCCCCACATACACAGACATCCACATCCACTATTTATAACCTAGTTCAACAATGCTGGCATGCAGCAGTGGAAGGTGTGCATTTCATATGTAAATCAGCAACAATAATTTTGTACAATTACTTCGTTGTTTGCATCATTATGATCAACAGCAGCATAACAAAGTGCTTGAAACAAAGGATGTTACCGAAATGTGGTTTTGTCTTGGCAAATCTACTCTCCGCGTTTTAGCTAATAAAGCAGTTTATTCATAGATGACAGAAATATATAGGCTGTGTTCACCAGCGCTTTCAGAATACAGTTTAAACTTGTTGCATTAGCATCCCAATCCTAAATGTTTATGCCTGATGTTTCAGCATCTCTGCCTGAAATGGTGGATCAACAAGTATATGATTATGTAAGATCAGCTGCCCAACCCGCACTTGCACTTCAGGCATGAATAGATGAGAAACACAATAATCTTATATGAAGTAATAGTGAACTCAGTTATCTGTGAATACTTTAGTAGCCAAAACAACACCATCTACATACAGTATCTGCAGGCTTACAGAAATACCAAAGATTTGCAGAAGCACCACATTTTTTTAAAAAAATCAACAACCTTTAGGGAATTAAAAAGCAGGAATAGGAAATAGAATGGAGTGTCCTGGATAAGGGTCAGGCTAACTGGATCTCTGAACAGGCTACACCTGTAGGAACTAGAATAAAGGGGGCTGGATCAAATAAGAATATCCTGGTATGTGTAGGGAGATTTAAAGGATGTTGTATTTGGATTTGACAAACCAGTGGGGTTTTATTTTTTTCTTTTACTCCTGGAGACAAAGATGAAGGGTAGAACTTGTTGGCCACAGCAGTGATTGGCAGAAAAGATGTAACAGAATAGACTCCTGAATTACAGGAAATTTAGGAATCTGCCTGTTGGTGATGCAGGATTGCTGGGCTACAGCTTTGGATTCTGGCCTGCAGAAAAAATACTAGTAGGGCTCAGCCCCACCTTGACCTAAGGACTGGCCTCTTATGACAGAGGCAAAGGAGGGTATGTGAAAGATGATCTGTTGTCACAGTACCAAATCACAATCATTCTGACTTTTATGCACCAATATCCAGGCTATAAGCCTAGCAAGAATATGCTACTCGATCCCGCATTAAATGAAGGGGAAATGGAAATATAAGTATTAATCTTATGGCGTAGGTTTTGCAGGTATTTACTGCAATAAGATTATTAAATCTGTGCAGACTGCATTTTATTGATTGCATTGGTACCAGTCTCAGGCTTTCAAATTAAATAAACTGTTACTTCTAAAGGTCTGTGGGACCGTTGCTTGTTCCAGATCATAAATCTTGCATTTCCCTCTGTGAATTTTAATTACAACTAGCAGAAAATCAGACACCCCCCAATTAAGTGGGAGGTGTTTCTTAAAAGCATCAAATAGTAACTTCTGAATCAAAGGCATGAAAATGGAAACTGAAAACACTGCAAAGCACACCCAAATGTTTTTGTTTCGTATATGAACAAGTGTGCAAAACTTATTATGCATAGTCTATTTGAAATTGCAGTGCTTTTTATTCCTTTTTCAATCAAAATTGGTAGAGGAACGGTATACTCACATTCCAGGATGGGTAGCTGAGGCCTGCAGGGTCCCTTCTGGGCTTGGGTCCCCTAATGGGAACAGTGCCTGAGGCCAACACTCTAGAGAAAGAAATGAGGTGGAGTTCAAATTGGCAAATGTTTTCTCATTTCTGAAGCAGAGTCTGGTTTGCACACTTTTGCTTTCCTTTACTTTAAAAATGTGTTTTTGCTAAACATAATGTAAAGCATTTCAGGTAAGCAAATAAGACTGCAGAACTAAGTACCAAATCATTTAACTCTTTAATTACATATATGATTAACGGTGCAAAGGCAGGTGGGATTCCTTTACCTTGAATAGCTCTCATGTGGAAGGCGGCGTTCCTGCCGGTAGTTTGTTACACAGGGGTGAAAGAAACTGCAACAGCTGTTGGAATTCTGCCAATAATTTCTGCCAGTTGGGATATTAGTATTTTAAGGCAAAAGTAGATCAAGACTTACCCAAGTTTACATTGTGATCATAAAAGGGCTTGCTGTTTGATGTTTTCCAAACATATGCAAACCAGTTTGCCTGGTCATATTCAGCCAATTTGACTATTAAGCCATTATGCATATGAGAGATGTTAGCAGATTTTTCTTCCGTATGCTAGTCCAAACTAATGTGAATGTGCCTAGGAATAACTTTCTGCACTTTTATCAAATCCCATGGATACACTAATAGCAGAGTTTGCTCAAAGTATAGCACAGTTGCTTCTAAAAGCATTTAAGTCACCCGATTCCTTTCCTGAGAAAGTTCAGGCAGAAGGACCGGCCCTACATCTTCTATTGTGAAAACAGATACATTCAGTTTCACCGCAAATACATTCAGCTTCACCACAATCTCCTTTCACTTATTCACCAAACTTCTGGCTTCCTTATACAAAGGTCTAAACAACCAGTGGGCTGGTCTGCTTCTAATGTATTTAAAAATAATAATTTTGTTGGTGTTTTTCTGTTTTTATCAATGTGCTCCTCAAATTCTCTTTTCCCCACCCCCACCCCTTATTGTCTGCTTGTACAGTGGTACCTCGGGTTAAGTACTTAATTCGTTCCGGAGGTCTGTTCTTAACCTGAAGCACCACTTTAGCTAATGGGGCCTCCTGCTGCCACTGGAGCACAATTTCTGTTCTTATCCTGAAGCAAAGTTCTTAACCCGAGGTACTATTTCTGGGTTACCGGAGTCTGTAACCTGAAGCGTATGTAACCCAAGGTACCACTGTATTTGTCAGAAATTGTGTTTCTTCTGTTTACTTTTGGATAATATGTCCATTTTCGAAAGGAAACCTTGGGTGATATTCAACGAAGTTATTTGGAATAGACCCCCTGAAATTAATGAACATCACTAAGTTAACTTCATTAATTTCAGTGAATCTTCTCTTAGTTATAATGCTCATGAAGCATGCCGGCATCCCCTTAGTCCTAAGCAGTACTATTCCTGATCTGTGGTCTACGTTTTAGCCAAGATACTATTATTGCGATTTTTGAACAGCCCCAGAAGCGGATGTAGGGAAGCATGACTAGTTAGGTCACAGTGGACCTTGGGGGCGCTGCAACTATGATAAAGAATTGAAGTTGAGAGTGCCCCTGAAATTCAAGACCCCAAAGACAGCCCCCAGGCATTCTAGAAAGAATTCACCTCTTCTGTCGCTCAATATGCATTTCTCCAATCACTTTTGAGAACCTTTCAACGTCAAAGGTGACTGCGATGGAGGTTGGATTTTTTGTTTTTTTGGCAAGTTGTCCAGTTAAGTACTGGTTTTCCCCATTGGTTCAACATGTACATCTTACAGCGGCAGCAGCAGGTGCAGTGGCGTAGCGTGGGGGGTGCAGGGGGGGCTGGCCGCACCGGGCGAACATCTGGGGGGGGCGCTCGCCGCCTCCGGAGTCGCCGAAGAGCCTCGGGCGCAGGCTGTAGCAGAACCGACGAGCTGTGTGCGCGCCCAGGCAGCAGCAAGAAGCAGCTGGCAGCGGCGGCAGGTTAGGGGTTAGGGGCGCAAATTACTTGCCTTGCCCCAGGTTAGGGGGCGCAAATTACTTGCCTTGCCCCGGGTTAGGGGGCGCAAATTACTTGCCTTGCCCCGGGTGCTGACAACCCACGCTACACCGCTGAGCAGGTGCTGGGCCTGTTAATTCCAGGGTCGCTGCCCCTGGTTCATTCCATGACCAACTAGAGGGCCATATATACTATATACATTTATTATCTATATAGGTTGCCCAGAATGGTCCTGTATTAGACGACAAATAAAATTTCAGATGCCTCTCCGCCTCTCGCAGCCCGGAAATTCCACATTCGGTAGCGCCCGGCAAACCTCACGAGGGCAATGTGGGTGTTTTATTAACCGTTGCTTTTTGTGGAGTGGCCGTTAGCGTGTAAACTAGCTGGCTGGAGGGCAAAGAGAAGGAGCGCGAGAGTGACCCGACTGCAACTAACGGCTCCTTCCACCAGGCACAGCCACGGGGGAAAGGGGGCGGGGCTCAGAAGCGCGCGGGGCGGGAGGGGTATGCGTAATACGCGTGTGGAACGGAGAGGGCCGCCGCCTTCTCTGCCTCGCGCGCGAGCTGTGGTGCCCCGACTTAATCAGTCCGCCTTCCCCCACCTCCTCTTCCTCCCCGCCCCCACCCGCATGCACATTCTCTGTCCCGGGTGGCCGCAGCAGCAGCAGCAGCAGCTCCTCGGGGCTCAGTGTCCTTGTGCGGAAATGACACACGGTCCCGTCACGTCACGCGAGAGCGCAGCGCGCGGACCCCCTCTCTCTCTCGCACACGGACACACACACACGCACATACACAAAGAGCTAAGTGGGAGGGGAAGACACGGGAGCCAGCCACGGCCGCTCTTATAAAACACCCACCCAAGACCAAGGGGGGCCCTCACCCTCTTTTCCCCACAGTGCCTAAGAAGGACCCAGGTAAGCCCCTTCCCAACTTTCTCTAGATAGGAAAACCAGCTTTTACCCCCCAACCCCCCCCCAAGGTAGGTGTGTGTGTGTGTTGGCCAACTCCCTCCCCACAGTTCTACTTTCGGCCTCGGGAGGAGGAACACGGTCCTCCCTCAGCCTCCCCGGCCCCCTCCCCCTCGGGGAGAACTATGGCTGTGTTCCTCGCGCAGGAGAACGGCCAGGCAGCGCGGGCGCCTCCATCTCCAGCGGGGGAGGGGGGAGCTGGATGTTATATTGTGCCCCCTCTTTCCAGCTGCCACATAGACCAGCTCTCGAGAACGGCGGCGGCGGCGGCGAGGGCGCGGGGACAGGGGGGTGGGGGGCATTCCGGAAGCTGCCGTCGCGAGCCGCGGGGCACGCTACCAAAAAGAGGGTTGGCCCAAGAAGCGCTTCGGTGAGCGGGTAGCTTGGCCAGCCGGCTCTCCCCTTTCCCCAGCTGCTTCTCGAGGCGCGCACACGCACCGCCGGCTCCTGTTGCCTGGAAACCTGTCTCCCTGCTCGGCAACGGAACCCGCTTTCGCGACCAGCCGCGAGGCCTATCCTCCCAGCGCCCGCCGCTGCCGGCCCTTGCCTCAGTGCAATTTGGGCTCCGCTTCGTGCTAAGGCTGGCGAGGCAAAGGGAGGCGGGGGTGATAATTGAAGCGTCCTTCCCCGGACCCCCCCCCCCCGCCGCCGCCGCCTTATTCCATTCGATCTGGGGAAGGGGGTGCCCACGTGACCCCGCGAGCGCTGCCTCGCGCGTTTCCAAGCCGGGAGGGGGCGTTGCGAGTTCCCGCGCGCCTGGTGCGATCCTGGTCTTACTGGCCAGTTTCCAGGCATGACTGCAGGAATGGCAACACCTTCCTCCTCCTGTTGCCCTGGGTTGTTAGGGAGGGGCTCGTAGTTCTCTTCCTCCAGGCGGCACTTTCTGTTCTACAGGCAACATCCAAATACAAAGTCCTTATTGCAAAAAAAAAAAAAAAAAAAGATACTCATCCTGCTCTTGGGGAAAACGTTTTGGAGTTTGGAGAGGAAGGCACCCAGCAACAACCCTGTCCTTCTGCTTGGGAGCAACCTCCGCTTGCCAGCCACCTACTTGTTCTCTCTGGGTGGAGCCATAGTAGGGAATGGCCGTATTTGGGTGATGCTGCCCAGAGAGAAAGTGTGTGCAAGGAAGTGGCTTACAGCTATAGGCTGGCCAGGCAGTGGTCACAGGTAGAGACAGGGCACTTTGGAGCACTGCTGTGTGGATTGGACATTACCATGCTGCTCAGAGAAAGAGAACATGCAGGGAAACAAAGTTGGAGTGGTTGCTGCTTGCAATAGTAGTTGCCACTACAGTACCTGGTCAATCCTGTTGGGCTAACCCACCAGCAACTATCTGATGGTGCCAGTCTTGATGTTGTTACAACCATATCATAAATTCAAATTAACACACACCTTACAATGTTGAGTTATGTACTTAGTATTTGGTGATCATTTATAAAGTAAAAGATGCTACTGTCCTGTAAGTTAGGGCAACCTAATTCCCATATATAATGTAAAGCTAGGCTAGGAGATGGTGATTTGCAAAAACTACATTAGTTTATGCTAGTGGTGTGTCTTCATTGCTTTCCTATATCAGTATTTTACTGTCTGCTAGATCACATTGGCTCTTATTTTGCTGCATAATAAAAGAAAAACCTTTTCCCGCAAAGTAGCTAAACTCTTACAAATAATTTGGGCAGTCACTGTTGCATTGTAATCCTACAGTAAGGCAACAATGTGACAGTGCTGACAATTGTCTTTGGCAGCCAGAAGTCAGGGAAGGATCCATGGCCATTTTAAGGCTACACCTCACATAGTTAGGTTATAATGGTAAGTTGGTTTGTGCAATTACTCTTACTGGATGTAGAGGCACCAAACTGACTGTGAGTCTCATATATCCTGATAATAAAATATAGATTACAAAACCTCATATTTTTGTCTAGTTTCCTAGCATGGTACTCAGATTGAATGTGTATTTAAATGGTGAAAATACATTATATAATCTCGTTGATCTTTAAATATCCAGCTCAGAATTGTTCTTGCAGTTAAGAAAAAGACATATGTAAAGGTTGTCTATGTAGAAATAAGTACACCCCCACCTTGAGAAATCTGCTACTACAGTCACAATTTATTAAGTGTGATATGGAGGTTAGAAAATAAGGAATTGAATTTCTCAATAAATCTCAGTAATAGCTTTGGACTGGTCTGTTTGCCATAGTAGAATTTGTCCTTCTAAGTGGCCAGACACTAATGGACAACTGCATATATTTTTACTGTGTAAACAAGACGGCCCTATGGAGGGAATTTCAACTTAATGTGGGGCGAGATCCATTGAATTCAGTGGGGCAACCTTCTGAGCAGCCATGATAGGATCAAGCTAAAAGCCACCTAACTTTATAAGACAGTAGTGGACTTTATAATCACAGTGGGGCTATGATGCTGGCCTGGCCTCACTCTGGAACAGATAGGTGGTGAGGTTGTGAAAACATGCTAGCAGGAGCACTAGATTGGTTCTGCAAACACATCTGTACCAGCATGACCTCACTGCTGTTGTGCTGCTGCCCCTCTCCATCCTGGTATGCAGCAGCGACTTAGCCAGAGGGAGGCTAGGTGAGTGGTTCAGCTTCTCTATGCCACCCACTAATACTGTAAGAGAAAAGAGGGGGGTAATAACCTAAGTAGGTAGTAGCTGCCACAAGTGCACCATGGATATAGCATAGTTCTAAACCATACTTCTTGCATATTTCGCCTGCACTCCCACTTTAAAGCAGAATATAACTAAAGAATCCAGGATGGGGTTGACTGGCCACAGTCTGGATCTCACTGTCGCTTTTGCCTGTTCTGACGGAACACAAAAAAGCCAACTTGGGGGGGGGGAGAAATTGGCCATATATATGAGCTCACATGAACATTACACATTCCCATTGGGTTACTTCTGTGAGTAGAAAAATAAAAACGTCTCTGTTTCTGTTGGCAGAAAAAGTGTAGATCAGGTTTTTGGACCACTGGGCACTGAGACCATGCTGTGGGAATCAGTAATGTCATGGGAGCATGGTATAACATGGCTGGCTGGGTGTGGCATAACACAAAATTGGAGAATACGGTCCTTGCTGCTACCCACCCACCACCACACCACCTCAGGCATACCACATGGCCAGTTAGGTCCTGCTGGTCCTTACTGTGGAGTTAACACAATACTTCAAACACACATGGATGCTGTCACTATCTCTTCATGTTTATGAATAGGAGAAGGCCTCACAGTTAGGGGTTTATGATGTCACAGGGGAAATCTGATATTGCCAGTTGGCTGTTGAGCTGACATTTTTTATTTCAAGATCTACCTTTTGAGAAAGAGAAACAATTCAGGAGACAAGTGTATTAATCAAAGTGACATTAATCCTAATGTGTTTCTTGCAATTACCTCTTCATTAGGGTACTTGCATCTGTTGCACTTTAAATGAGTAGCTCTAAAAGGAGCATACAGTGTTGGGGTTAGAAGGCTAGTGACTCTTTTCAGAGTTAGTCACATAAATAATTGAAATAGGTATGAGCTAGTCCTTTTTCTGACATTTCCCTAATGAAGAGCTAATTGCTCAAAAGGAGTTGGAATTTAAACCACTTGCATTAAATGGTCTCCAGCAGCTATTTGATGTTTTGTTAGTTTCTGCTGTTGGTGTTAACCCATTTGGTGTCCTCTTCAAAGAGAACAGCTACTTTAGAAGTCAACATAGAATCCAATAACAATCTAATGACTCTGATTGAATTTTTAATTAAAAAGTGTGCCATATATTGCCTTAATAAAGAATAATTATTATTAGTAATTACTTTAAATACTAACTTTGTCAAGTTATTGCCATTATAATTAAAGCTTCATTTCATACTTAACTGTAAAGTAATTTTCAGTGTGTTAGTATTTATTGGTCCTGGAATCTTAAAAACTTAAGATGAGCATTTTTTGTACCAATCATTTTTAGGGTTTCAATCCTATACACACCTACCTGGCTTGAGCATAAGACTTCTTGAACACAGTGAGACTTGCTTCCAAATGCATAAGATTATTCTGTGAAATGCTGAAATCAACTTTTTTAATGGAAAATGATTTCAGGCTTAGGTGCTCAGAGAAAAAATTGGTTTTGCATGGCGAGGTTGATACTTATGTCTGAGTCAACCAATGTTTTGGTTTCTAGAAGAAATCATTAGTAGCTCAGAGCAAATACTATGGGTTGTATCCAGAGTTGCCTGAGTTGGGTTGTGCTCACAGATAGGGTACTTTCAGATCTCTGGTCTACATGCCTCTACCCCAACAAAATCTCTCAAGTTTGGGATACCACACATGTGAGGTAGTTTTGGGAATCTACTGAAGAAGGGAGAATTGTTGTAAATCACCTCTCTACACTCTCCCTCCCAACTTTAGCTTATGGAAGCTCTCATGAATCCCAGCCCCTTCTTCAAATGGAGAGGTTCTGTTGGGTTCAGTACCGTGTATATTACAAATATCTATGTCGTCATGATTTTGTGTTAAGTAAACATGTTCTACATCTCTTTTGCTGATCTATGATCCCTTACTCCATTATAACCTCTGTCTTCATTCAGACTTTGATGAAGTTCCATAATGGTTCCCTGCATTCTTAAAAAAAACCCCAGTGCTAATCCTTATTCCATAGCTGGTAATGGTGTCTCTTGTTCATCAAGAAGCAAGAGCTGAAGCTACCACTGCATGCAACATCACATTTAAACCTCTCTCCCCATTATGCTTTTTTAAAGACTAGCTTGCCAAAATTGATAGATCTTCTATTTACTATATTGTACATTTAATTTTTTATTATTTATTGCTTTATTTATTGTTGCAAACTGCCTTAGGACCCTAGGATGAAGGGAGCCATATAAATTTTATAAATAAATAGTCAGCAATGTTCCTCACACCAATATAAATGGGGGCAGCTTTTGTATGCAAACTATTTGAGTGCATTCTGAATATAAACCAGAAAAGCTGGATTTGGGCAGATGGCTTTACAGTACACATAACATGTCTCTCTCCTAAGCTGCATAGGCTTTTTACTTATTTCTTTATCTCTATTATTGTAGAGTACGGAATATGAATTCAGATGAACTGTTTGATGATGAAGAAAATGCTGAAGGTAATGTTATTCCTTTTAATCTACTTTCTCATTAGATCAAAATACTTTTGAATATAGTCCATACCAAAATTACATTTTTATAACAAAGACTGTAACAAATGAAAAAATCTTATCACACATTGCTTTCCACTAATTTCCTTCTGCCTGTTTTGTCCACTTCTCTGGCTTGTTCTTTACACTGTAATTCTGTTGAAGCTCTTACATTCCGAATGCAGTGAAACTAGGGTTACTGTGTTTAATAACAAGAGAAGTTGGGGTGACTGTTTAAGCTATAGTAGAGGTGAGGAACTGGATCTGCCACACCAACCCTCATGGTCACACTGACAAGTTGGTGGCTGGAAATCACTTTATGTCATCATGGTGTTAGATGAAGCAATGTCCCCATTTCAAACCCTGTAGGTTAAGGAAGGCTTTCCCTGTGGAGCTTGCTATAAGGTCCATTTAGTGCAGGCATCCCCAACCTACAGCCCTCCAGATGTTTTGGCCTACAACTCCCATGATCCCTAGCTAACAGGACCAGTGGTCAGGGATGATGGGAATTGTAGTGCAAAACATCTGGAGGGCCAAAGGTTGGGGATGCCTGATTTAGCGCTTACAGCAACCCTTGTTTTGGGCAAAGACCAGCTGCATTATGGAGTTACCAATGAGGAACTCCTTAATGCAGGCAGTCCCTGAAAACAATAATCCCAGCCTCATATGGCAAGCAATAATCAGGAGAGCACCTTAGAGGCTCCCAAATGTTCCTTTGCAGCCGTGTCTTTACCTGCCCCACCTCTGATGTCATAAATGAGTCAGGTGTGGGACAGATCAATGTGGTTTGGGGGAAATGGCCTCATGTGTCAAATTAGGACCCCATTGGGACTAATTAGACCCATGGACCAGAGGTGTCCCATTGCTGAGCTTTAGATTGTTGAATCCAGAATAGCTACCTATATATAATTCAGATCCAGTCAGTGACCAATTGGTACTATTTTTCTCTTTCATCAGTTATTATCAAAAATATTATGAAAGTAGAAACAGACAAAGAAGATGAAGTCCTAGACTGCTCCGTAATATCAAGACCTGAAAAAAACACGCTGGATGGTTTAGTGACTTCTCTGCAAGAAACCAATAAACGGAAACGGACCTTGTTTGGTTGTGATAGCTCAGGAAGCCACCAAGAAATTCTACCAAGTCTGAAAAAAAGAGGCCTTACACAAGAGGTGATTCCTTTACATATGGATATTAACAGCATCTTGCTTAGACTTGTAGTTAACTATTTCAGATTGACAAGCAGTTCAATGAATTTAGTCAAACCAGTTAATCTTTGTTCCGAAATATTAAATACTCATTTGGGTGTTTTATTTTATGGAAATTGTAGGCTGCAACAAAGCAAAGAAGACACTATTTAGCCAAAACAAACAAAGAGAAAACATGCATCCTAGAGATCAATAGATTTTCTGAGGAACAAGGTGGTGGCTGTTTTTTAAAGAGCAAAATTCAATAGATGTGTGAATTCAGCTGAGGAAATGGTGAATTTGACATTGCATGTAAAAACTCATGACTTACTAAACTAGTTATTTAAGATGTTGCAACCAATTTCATAGTTTTTCTTGCTACTGATGAATATGGTTTCTTGTCTGGATTTCATCTAAAATAGTCTACATAAACATTTGCACTTCAGTCCAGCAAGGTTAAGCCAGAACCCAAACAGCTATTTCTGAGCTGTTTCCTAGGTGATATTTTGTACTTTCACTGATTCCCCCTGCTTGTAGCCCCTTCTGTTCCCCAAGAATTGCTCTGGAGAGTTGAAAAGCCTTCTAGAACAGTGTGGCGGGGAGCCTATGGGGGGGGGATTGGCCCCCCTTACACCAGAAACCTGTGAACTAAAAAAACAATTCCATTCCGTAGATGGCATGCTTAGGGTTTAAGTTATTTCTGTTTTGCTTTTTAGGGCCAAGCCCTCACAAGGTGGCTTACAAAGTGAGATCATAACTCAAAGCTGAGGTTTTTCATGTTTTTAATATGGAGTAGTCAATTCCTGCCTATTTGCCTTGATAGTATTTGAATATGTATGTTTTACCTTTTACTAATTAGTATTTATACAGCAAGTTGTGAAAAAATATTTCTGATTTTTAAAGTCTAAATTCTTTCATTTTTTAATTCTAGTATTGAAATTTATGTTGCTGTTGCTGCTGCAAAGCAAAGTATGTTTGCAAAATATCCATCTTATAGTGAATTAATGAAGACACCCAAATAATGTGAACTGCTGGTATAAAATAGTGCCTAAAATGTTTTGTGATCTCTTCCAAATGTCAACACTTTATAGGCTACAGCTCTTTTGGCATTGCTTCCATTTGCATGGAAATGGAAGACACGGGTGGCACTGTGGGTTAAACCACAGAGCCTAGGACTTGCCAATCAGAAGGTCAGCGATTTGAATCCCCGCGATGGGGTGAGCTATCGTTGCTTGGTCCCTGCTCCTGCCAACCTAGCAGTTTGAAAGCACGCCGAAGTGCAAGTAGATAAATAGGTACCACTCCGGAGGGAAGGTAAACGGCGTTTCCGTGCACTGCTCTGGTTAGCCAGAAGCGGCTTAGTCATGCTGGTCACATGACCCGGAAGCTGTACGCCGGCTCCCTCGGCCAACAAAGCGAGATGAGCGCCACAACCCCAGAGTCGTCCGCGACTGGACCTAATGGTCAGGGGTCCCTCTACCTTTTACCATTTGCATTATCAGAAAATATTGTACATCATTTAGCACACACATTCTCTTACAACAGTTTTCTTCCTTCAGATGTGCCTAGTGGAAAGTGAGTAGGCTGTGAAAGGTTCTCAATCTGGGCATCGCAAGGTTTTCAGTCTGGGTGTTGTTAGTTGAATACAGTACTGTTGCTTGGATCTTAACTATGCCTTTCACAGATTGAAGGTTTTAAATGTAGCGGAGGATCTCTTTGGCTGAAGGGGTAGTCAGTTCCCCTGATTTCACACTCCCCCTGCAGTCTTCCACTGGTCCAGACACGGAGCATAAGAGTCTACAGAGGGAATGAGGAATCAGCGAAATATGACTCTCCCTCCTGTTGACAGGAACAAACTTGGAATCCAGGCCAGTGAGTTTGATGTAGGGGATCCTTATGCATATATGAGCTGCAATATTCTCAGAACTCTGATGTTAAGGAAAGGCTATTGATTTGAGTATTTTAGGCAGCTCCTAGACATGAAAGTTTAGATCCTTATAAATACACAGGGAAATTTTCCCATACCCTCCAACTCCTCCATCCCCTTTCCAACCCATAGTGTAGGTGGAAGCAACTAACATAGTCTGGATCCAACCCTATGGCAGCATTGTGTTAAATTAATTTAGTGTTTAAAATTAAGAAAATCATGTTTTATAATTTATTCATTAAGGATAAATAAGTAACTAATTTGAATACTAATGTTACATTTGTTCATTGAAAGGGCCTTCTTTCAAACTTGATGCACAGAGATGGATCACCTACTCAGGAAGATGTGGAACAGCTAAACAAGAGCAAGAATCCTAGCATAACGTGGCTCGGTGAAGAAGAAGCCTTAAATAACACAATCATGCCATCATATAAGAAACCTCTGTATGGGATCTCACACAAAATTACAGAGAAGAAAAGTCTGCCAGGAACAGAGCAGTTCACTTCCTATGAGTTGTTTGAAAAGGTTAATCCTAGCAGTCCTTCCAATCTTCGGACATTGAATGAGCAACGTAAAAGAGATATGAGTGCTATCACACCTGTTGCTTCTGAGTCCGACCCAAATATATATTCTTTGATACAAAAAATGTTTTACACACTTAATACCTTAAATTCCAACATGACTCAGCTTCACAGCAAAGTAGACTTGTTATCACTAGAAGTCAGTCGAATTAAAAAGCATGTCAGCCCTACAGATGCTGTAGCAGAATTCAGGCCACCACCTGAGTACCAGCTGACTGCCTCAGAACTCAAACAGATCATGGATCAGAGTACATCAGGTGGAGATTTGGCTTGCCGACTACTGGTACAGCTTTTTCCAGAGCTCTTCAGTGAGGATGAGTTAAGCAGGACCTGCAGTACCTGTGGCTATCTTAACAAAAAGAAACTTGAGTCCCTTCATCTACAGCTCATCCGAAATTATGTAGAAGTCTGTTATCCTTCTGTGAAGAATCCTGCGGTTTGGCAGGCAGAGTGTTTGCCTCAGGTCAATGACTTTTTCAGTAGCTTTTGGGCACAGAGAGACATGGAAAATAGTCAGCCAGACTTACAGTCCTCCAGTTTTTATGAGACTGATCAAGTTATTGATGATAAGGAGGAGGATGAAGCTCTGCCCATGGACAGGAGTAGTTCCATTGCCTCTGAATGGGTATTTGATGCTCAGGATATAAATGAATTTTTAGATGAAGCTTCCTCTCCTGGAGAGTTTTGTGTCTTTTTATTACATAGATTGTTTCCAGAACTCTTTGATCACAGAAAGTTGGCCGAGAGATATAGCTGTTATGGAGAATGTGGAAAACAAGAGCTTGACCCGCAGCGACTTCAGGTAATTCGCAGGTACACAGAGATTTATTTTCCTGCTATGCAGGAGAGAAAGGCCTGGTTGCAGCATTGTGTTCAGCGAATAAATGATGAACTTGAAAGCATGTATATGGATGACAGTGAGAGTGAACAGATGAGAGAGGATTGCTATGATTCTTCTAGTTTGCCTGATGATGTGTCTATTATAAAAGTGGAAGATAATTTTGAATATGAAAGGCCAGGCAGAAGGTCAAAAAAGATTTGGCTTGTGCCTATAGACTTTGATAAGCTTGATATCCCTTCCCCTGATTTTGATGTCCCTATTCCAGACTACCTGTTAAGCAAGGAGCAACTTAAGAACATATATGAGAGCAGTTTGTCGATCGGCAATTTTGCTTCTCGGTTGCTAGTTCATTTATTCCCTGAACTGTTTACCCATGAAAACTTAAGGAAGCAATATAATTGTAGTGGATCACTGGGTAAGAAACAACTTGATCCTGTTAGGATTAAATTAATTCGACATTATGTGCAAATGCTATATCCGAGAGCGAAGAATGATCGAGTATGGACATTGGAATTTGTTGGAAAACTTGATGAAAGATGTCGTCGAAGAGATACAGAGCAAAGACGCACATACCAACTGCAGCGAAAGGTCCATGTGCCAGGACCTGAAAGGAGAGAATTTTTGACCTATGCAATAAACCCGGAAAGATTTAAAGAAGAATTTGAAGGACCGCCATTGCCTCCGGAAAGAAGCAACAAAGATTTTTGCAAGATACCACTTGAGGAACTTGTTGTTCCTCCTCCAGACTTTCCTGTGCCTTCTCTGTATCTGCTGTCTGACAAGGAAGTAAGAGAAATAGTACAGCAGAGCCTTTCAGTTGGTAACTTTGCTGCCAGACTTCTTGTAAGACTTTTTCCAGAGCTGTTTACTTCAGATAACCTCAGACTGCAATACAACCATTCAGGGGCTTGTAACAAAAAGCAGCTCGATCCTGTCAGACTGAGACTAATCCGTCATTATGTTGAAGCTGTGTATCCTGTTGAGAAAATGGATGAAGTGTGGCATTATGAATGTATACCAAGCATTGATGAAAGATGCAGACGTCCCAATAGAAAAAAGTGTGATATACTGAAAAAAGCCAAGAAAGCAAAAAAGTGATGGGATCTTTTTAGTTTCCAAAGATGTTGACCACTAAGTTATTTAGAAGTAGACTGAGACATCAGTCAGCCTGCTTTAGACTAATACTCAGAATATTCACTCAGCATTAGGGCAACTGATAAGAAAAATGTTGCTCTAACACATACGGGAAAGGGCAATACAGTGAGGATGGGGGAAAGGGGTGTAGGACAATCCAGTGGGAATGTCACTTAGAAGAACCTATTGAAATGAATGCATATTGTGGGAAAAGATGTAACTCCATTTCAGGATGCCTGTATGTAGGCTAGGTTTCTGATAGTGCCCTTGCTACCTACCTGAATTGGTACACAGCAAATAATCATAAATTATTACAGATGTTCCAGTAGCATCTCATTTAAATATAATCATCAGTGAAAATACATTATATAGTTTTAAATTTTTTAATTGGTTTTTTAGCAGTGAGTAGTCTCGTGCTCTTTAAAACAGTTTCTGTAGGTACCTTTAATCAGTCATTTGGAAACTAACTAATTTTTTAATTTTTCAAAGCTGTAGTTTTCGAAGTGCCATACTCTTTGAAAAAGAGTAGAGAATCAAGACAGTTTCTGTACTAATTACAGCTACTCCTTGTATTAGTTTGGATATTGGGAGAGTGAAGTATTACAAAATCAATGAACAGAAAAGTTACAATTTTCTTTAAAGGTTTCCCATTTTGTTGCTGAATGGTTGTAAAAGTTAAGATTATTATCATGGCATTATTTAACATGTGTTAAGATCGTAGTACCAATACTTCAGTTGTTAGTCATCTAAGTTATTCCATTGTCCTCAGTGTGACTTCTTGGTATAAAAGCTACTGGTATAAGCATAGGTTGTGAACTAGACTCTTGCCCTGTATCAGTAGAATATGGTGCTATTACCTGTTATTCTCACTACTTATATTTAAAAAATACTTGAATTGAGGAATGTACAAAAACATTTAAGCCCATATTATTTTTGTTAGCAAAATGATTGCAGCCTTTGAAAAGTTCAAAATATTAAATATTATATGTATCTATATATTTGATTATTTGGACTTCTATATAGCAAGGGCCCTCTTCATTGTATGTTGATTTTATATTTATAACTTCAAGTACAGTGTCACCCAGAGGATTTCAATATCATGGAGACTGAACTTTTCCTTAATCATTGTAACTAATAATTAACTTGAAACCTCTTTGTTTTTGAATTTACTGGAGTTTAGGTAAATACTAATGGATTGTATGCTTCCATTCAGTATGCCCAAACACCAGTGAAATGTCAGCCTTTCTTCCTTTTCCTGGAGGGCTGCATCACACTAAGGCTTTGTTTTCCTTTTTCTTTGACAGTTGTAACAGGGATAAATAAAATCATCAGGGTTTTTTTATTTACAGACACTGGGCAGCTTGGATCCAGATGAAGTTAACTGCACTTTAGTCCCATTTGCTTAAATAAATGGGACTATACCACGGCTGACTTCCTCTGGATGAAACCCACTCGATTTCTAAAATGCTCATGGAGCTTTCCAGCATTTAGTTCAGCTAATCCCTGTCTGTGGATCTGCTGTCTCCTTGAATAGGGCAGACTGCATAAATAATAGCTCCATGTGCACATTGGTTATGCAATGAGCTCTGGACTCAGATGCTTGTCTGATGCAGTGACAATGATCATTTAATACCAGTTATTTCTGGTTTAGCACATTCATTTGATACTCTTGTGCGATTATTTAGATCGTTATATATCCAAATAAAAATTTATATTGTAGCAACCAAATTAAATTTGATACATTAAAGCAGCTTTTAAGACTATATTTCTCCCACAATTACAAACCCTTTTTCTTTATTTCTTTTGAACCCCAAGAATGGGCCAGGCCCTGTTGAGACAGTTTAGTAGTAGACAATAGTCATTTTTTTCTTAGGAGTTAACATCCCAAAATAACACAACTAGAATCCATGAATATACTACCTGTGTCCTAATTAGAGTCAAGTCAACCTTTACCCAAGGCAAACTGATATGTCTATATTTCTCTGTATAATATTACATATTTAGCAAAATGCAGGGTTTGGGTGTTATTTAGTTGTGCTACCTAATAATGCCAACTTCTTTGGACAACATAAAGCAGCCTTCCATAATCTGGTGCTCTTCCAGTGTTTTGGACTACAATTTCTGCAAGTCCCAGCCAGCATGATTAAGGGTGATAGGAGTTGTCGACCAAAACATGGAAGGTTCTATGTTAGGGAAGGCTTACAAAAGAACAGTGAAAATAGTGTGTTGTTAGAAAAATGTAGTTATTTCTTAACTTAAAAGTATATACACTATACTTTTTTTAAAAAAAAAACCAGTGTATCTCTGAAATCCTACAGGGTTATTGGGGTAGGAAGACAGCCAAACCTAGCAGCACCAAAGTTGTACAGGTGCTGTTTTTCTTCCCGTATTTTGTCTAAATTGGTTGGTGTTTTTTTTAGGTTTTTCCTCCTGTTGGTCCCAGATTGGTCCCCTCGGCTGTTATACTTCTCTCTATATTCTGGCCCTAGTGGATCCAAATTAGCCCCCATCGTACCCACTTTTGGCAGACCTCCCTCTTTTTCCTGTGGCCTTGGAATGCCCTCTCAAAACCTATAGATTTGTGCCCTTGTCCATGTTTAGAAAATATTTTGAGTAACACATAAAGGTAAAGGTAAAGGTACCCCTGCCCGTACGGGCCAGTCTTGACAGACTCTGGGGTTGTGCGCCCATCTCACTTAAGAGGCCAGGGGCCAGCGCTGTCCGGAGACACTTCCGGGTCACGTGGCCAGCGTGGCATCGCTGCTCTGGCGAGCCAGAGCCGCACACGGAAACGCCATTTACCTTCCCGCTGGTAAGCGGTCCCTATTTATCTACTTGCACTTTGACGTGCTTTCGAACTGCTAGGTTGGCAGGCGCTGGGACCGAGCAGCGGGAGCACACCCCGCCGCAGGGATTCGAACCGCCGACCTTTCGATCGGCAAGCCCTAGGCGCTGAGGCTTTAACCCACAGCGCCACCTGAACAGGTCTAATTTCTTTTGATACAACCAATGGGATACAGTCCTATAATTATTTCACTATGTTCATCATAATCATTTTGAAAACCAAGACCTTACTAGTCCTTACAAATATTTAAAGGACACAAAGAATGCATTTACACTGTTTCATATATTCTGAAGGACTTTATTAAGCTAGTTTTAACACTAGGATTTCTTATTCACATGGCAACAAATGACATTTGAAGGCAGCCACAATTCTGTATTAACAAAAATAACAGTGTGGGGGGGATCATTTTTAGGGTGACATACAATACTTACCTTTAAAGTGGCATCATGTGCTTTGATTTCCTATATCATGTGAGTGTTGGAGATAAGGCGACCATTATTTCACATGATTTTCTCTTTATCCTCTAGCACCTCTTCATCTGGTTGCTAAGGGCTCATCAAGAATTACTTTTGTGCCACATTTCAAGGCACAGATCCACACTTTAAAGCACTGCTTCTGAGCACTTTTTCTTTTCCCAAGCGCTTTCCACGCAAAGACACACTCTTTACTTCTGAATCAGAGCAAACAGCCATCCGCAGCTAACCCAAATTACCATTCATTCCAATTCAGCATTAAAGAGCAGTTTCGTGGGGAAAGTGCTGCAGCCAAAAAATAAATAAAAAATAATTGCTCAGAAACTGCTTTAAAGTGCGAACCTGTGCCTAGAAAGCGTGGGCAAAAGGCAAGTGTGGATGAGCCCATAATCTACAGTGGCTATGGAAACAAACTGAATTCTACAGGTGTTTTACTAAGCTGCATGTCCAAATTAATGCATGGGACACAATAAGTTACATGCAAATAGAAGCTCTGTACTTTGTGATACAAAGCTAATGCCCGTTAAAAATTGTAGACCTATGCTGTCTGATCCAGGGACTCATCTGTATTCCAGTGTGCATGTAGATTTCTGTATACGTCTGCAGAGGAGATCACTCTGTATGTAGAGGGCTCTGCATCCAGAACCACCACTTGGGTTGAAGTGATGGAGCAATCTACATGTTTAAGATGTCCATACTCTGACTGGAACAAGCATGGGGCTTTTTCATGTGCAGTGTACATGACTATGGCTTTATAACACAGTGCACTGCTAAGCCAATCCCTATATACACTGGAGTTCCTGAGACAAATCATTCCATGGAAGCGCTAGGCCTACCTGATCTTGCCCATGTCCCCTATGAGTAAGGGAACTCTGCTCTAGTAAACGTAGCAGCCAGCATACTAAAATACATTTCACAAAAGATACCACCAGACAATATGTAAAAGGAAAGCAACCATAAACCATCAGCACCACAGCTCAGTGATTACACATGGAAATGGAAAGCTGTATTGTTAATCTACCAGGTTGGGGTTATTTAAAAAAGAAAAAGAAAAACCAGGTTCCTGAACTGACTGGCTACTGTTATCACACCACACAATGAGTAAAGAAAAGCCAGGCTTTCTTCCCACTCAAGTTGTTTAGTTTTGGGCTTCCAGGTCATGTCATTTAAACAAAAGCAGAGAATATTTAAAATTAGCCTTCCCTTTTATTCCTTTGTTCTATCTTTTCATAGAAACATTGCTTTCTCCCTCAGTATGGAACAAAAGCAGTAAACTAAAAAGTGATGTTCACAGTAAGGAAGGTGGCATCATGCCATCGCATACCCATTTAAATATTATTTTCTTTAAAAAAAGAATGCAGGAATTTTGTTTAACCAAAATTCATATATTGTATAACCAACAATTGTTCACAAGGAAACCTCTGCCACATGCAAATCCTAGTTCACTTAAATACATCCTGCTTGGGCACCTTTAAGTTCCTCCAGCGCCTTAACACCACTCTGTATTTTTCATCGTTGACCTTGTCGGATGCCTTCTTTAAGACAACTCTCATAACTACAGCAGTTTCTGTTTCTTTGTCCTCTCCAACTATCAGGTCCAGTGTATCACCAACTTTTACCTGAAGATTTGGGGTGGGGCGGGGGATAGAAAGAAACACAGCATGTTTTATTTTGCCTCCAGAAATAAGTTGGAGTAACTTGCTTGGCATTTTGATCCCTGCACTTTTCATCCGGGACCTTAGAGAAAAACAGCCAACAGAGCTGCAGAGCATCAGCTATGATGGAAGTGCTGCAGCTTCATCTCTATTGTCTTGTGAGCTTCTGCAATGAGGACAATATGGAGATTTCCAAGCAACCATGGCCAAAGAGTCTTGTGGCACCTCAAAGAGGACTGCCAGGGGTGGGGGGATAGGCAGAGAATGTATCAGTTGCTGGGAAATGAAGTGGGAAGAACCCAGGTGCTGCTTATGGTATGGGCTTCCTATCGGCATCTGGTGCCAACAGGATACCTCACTAGATGTGCCTTTGGCCTGATGCAGCAGGGCTTTTACGTCCTTAATCTACGGTGGCACAAGCTGTTGTAGCTCCACAAAAGCTGATGGCATCATTGAAGTATTAGAGTGCAATCTTAACCCCGAATCTGTGCTGCAAGAGGAAGTGAGGAACAGGCAGAGATAGTCTCTCGGCTTCAATAGGCTCTGCCACCATTATTATTATTAAATTGATTTGTTACCTGCTGTTCACCCTAAGGTTCCCGGGTGGTTTGCGACCATTTAAAATAAAGCAAAAAGGAACCCCAATCCAAAACAAATTATGAATTACAATCATAATAATGGGGGGGTCGTCTTCAAAATATATATCTCAAGTGTCAAAATCCAGGGGAAAGAGGTGCGTCTTCAGCATATGATGAAAACTGTATAGTGAACTCTCTGGGGATTTCCACAATTTAGGGGATGCCCAAAGAATGCTCTTTCCCAGGCCAACAATCCTTACCTTCCGAGGGTGGTGGAATTACCAGGCAGGCCCTCTCTACTGATGTCAACACTGAAAAGGGTCTGTAGACGAGGCAGCCTTTCAGGCATTTGAGGCCTGAGGCACCCACCCAAATTGTGAGGGGTTAGGAAGCTACTGCCAATAGTTACTGGCAAAAGGCCCCAGAAGAGGGCTTTGGGAAATGAAGTAGGATCAGCAATGGATCCACTGGAAATGGGACACATTTGGGCCCATCTACTGCACCAGTCTGAATCTTATCCAATAAAATGGAGGGCAGAGTTTTCACAATGGCTCTTCATCTTTGACTGTAATACTATAAACAAGGCAAGACAGGGTGCAATCCATACTACTGAAATCATCCACTCACTTAACTAGGGTAGGCCGGACGTTCCTATTTTTGATGTTTTAAACTCTTCCTAGTAACTCAATGAAGGTGCAGCAGGTGGCAACCTTTATCCTAGGTGCTGATCCTGCAAACAAGTGTGCCCTTTATGAGGATCTATTATTCTAGTAATATAAATATTGTATGTGTAGAATGAGATAATGTGGATAAGCATTTGCCAGTTAAAGATAATTTGAGTTTTTGACATATAATCTCTTTTCAGTTTAAGACATAAACTATTTTCTGGAAAACCTTACCGCTCTGCTCTTCTTCCATAGTTTCTCTCCATTCAGCCTGAGTTCGCCATTATAGAACGCATCTTCCACTTTGCTTTGAAATGAAAAGAATCCTTAATTTTTCTTACATATACTTTAACCACTGCTAGTGTCCCATAAAAAAAAGCCACCAAGAATACACATAGCCAGTAAAACACCTTCAGCTACTTCTGCACATATCTTTTCTAACATGGCAGATTTAGAAGCACAATGTCTGTGCAAAAGGCAAGAACAGGGCCTTAGCGAGGTAGAATCAAAGCTGTAATTCTTAAGTCTAAGTAAAGCTTTCATATATTAAACCAAAGTTTAATATTGGCTACATCATAGTGCCAGCGAAGCTTGAGGTTTGAAGGCAAGGTCACTGGACTGCAAGTTAGAAATTTTTGAAGTACAAACTCTTCAGTAAGTTTTAAAATGAGATTTCTTTTGTTATTAAAATTGCATTTGCTAATTCAAAGGGTCCCGTTTATTTTTTTAACTGGGCAGTCTACTCCAGTAGGAATTTCTGAAAACATTTCTTAATGGTAGAAGTGAGAAATTTCCACTGTCTTTATTCCTGATGAAAAAGGCAGATGATAATCTACAACTAGCTTTAGTAGTAAGGAGCATAAAAGAAAACCATTGGCTACCTCTTTTGATCTATTTTATTTGCAAATTATTATACTTACTTTCTTGCAATGTCTAGACCAGCTTTCATTATTACATCATATCGAAAAGACTGTACTACTTTTTCGAGATCTTTGTAATCTTTCACTATATTAGGATCATCCTCAAACTCATCTTCTGAATCACTTATCTCTTCGTTTTCATCTTCCTCCTCAGTCTCCTCTGGCACAGTTTGTTTTGCGTTCTTCCGATAACTTTTGTTGCTTTTGAGACGTACAGAAATCCTCAGTGTGCTTTTGGGCAATGGTATTAAAAATACTTGGTGTTTTAAAGGAGAAACACATAAATGTTTGGGGGCAATTGCCGTTACTTGCTGCTGGCTTGCAGAATAAAGAAGCCTTTTCCAGGGTGTGCAGAGTTTATAAGGGGAGTTCTCCACAAGACCAAGCCAAACATTTAGATTTCTAAAAGCACCAAGCGGCAATCTGCAACCCGTCATAGCATACCCTGCAACAAAAGATTTAACAGTCAGTTTGGCTCAGTAATTAATGAGTTTTTCAAGATTCCTAAAAGCTGAGTATTCTTCAATAAGAATTAGTAATCCACCTACCCATGCATTAAACAATGACAGAAGTACAGTGATACCTCAGATTAAGAACTTAATTCATTCTGGAGGTCCTTTCTTAACTTGAAACTGTTCTTAACCAGAAGCACCACTTTAGCTAATGGGGCCTCCTGCTGCTGCCACGCCACTGGAGCACAATTTCTGTTCTCATACTGAAGCAAAGTACTTAACCTGAGGTACTATTTCTGGGTTAGCGGAGTCTGTAACCTGAAGTGTCTGTAACCTGAGGTACCACTGTACTGTAGAAAGAGCTTCAGATGGTTTTTTTTTATAAAAAAAAAATTTCAAGAGAACCAGGTTCTAATCATTAACATAATATTTATTCACCATAGTTCATAATTGATTAAGTTAAGCATTTTTAAAGCCTATTTCCCCTTAATTCTCTGAACTAGGGCTTAAAAGTGCTCTACTTAGCCTGTATTTTACTGGTAATGCATTTTGCACTTGTATGAACATGTACCTGAAGTGAGCCATGCAAGTTGCTTATACAGATTTCATAACTGTCCAGAGTCCCACCATATAAATAGGGGGCCAGTTACCAGTATATTGTATGAATGGATCATACGCACTACATATACACATCTGTGGGATGCAATCCCTGTGTGTGTGTGTGTGTGTGTGTGTAACACACACACACACTGCTCAAAGGCAATGTAAAGCCTCTCAGCACCACATACAGAGAGAAAAGTGTTGCAGCTATCCCCAGTTCCCCTGTTTTCAGCTCATATCTAATCCTTTCCCATCCTATGCAGCCAAGCAGCAATCAAACAGTTTAATATAAGCCAAAATGGCAGATGTTGTTAACTCCCTGCATAGTGTCACAAAAAGCTATACGAATTCAATAATACCATGATCTGCAAGACCAACATAATACTGCTGTCTTAAAACTTGTCCAGTCCTAAATATTGCAGCAAAAGAAGGAAGTCCTTACTGTTCTCCCATTTGAGCTGTGTCACAACCAAAAAAGGCCATGCATTGGCTTTTCTTATTGGAGGCAGTGGTCACCTTTGCCAAACAATGGGGAAATATCCACTCCCCTATAACCTGCAAGATACCAAGCACTTAAAGGGCAAAGGGCCTTTTCTGCATTGACCCTCATATCTCTGAAACCCATTGCCACCTGCACTCCAACAGACACTGTCACGTCAGGTGTTCTGCAAAGCCCTAAAGACTCACTTGTTCTCAACTGCTGTTTCCAAAGTTGGTTTACAGTTCTCCACATCATTGTGTTTATAATCAGGAACAGGGCCTTTTTCATGACAGCACTCACCAGATCCTTACCTCTTCTTTTGCTGCCCATCAAAGACATTTTATGCTGGCACCCATGGCACCTTTATCAATATGTGAGTATCAACCCCTCATATTTTATTTTAAAAATCACTCTCAGGTAGTAGGGGGATGGGACTTGGTACTGTTGTATTGTTATTTCTGATGGTCTTATCTGTACAGGTGTATTTCATTGCATTTTACTACAAGCTGCCTTGAGAGGAGTTTTACCTTTAAAGGCAGCCCAAGAATACTATAAATTAACAATCAAAACTTAGAAAGTTGGCAGAGGGTGTTTCCTCCTCCACCATACACTTTTTTTCTCCTCCACCTCATAAGCCCTTGGTGTCCAGTTGTGTGGAAGCGGTGAACTATACAACTTCATTTTCTCTGGAACAGGTGTGAACCACAAACACACAAAAGAGAACAGTGCCATACTCTTCCTTCACAAATACTTCTACAATAGTTACTATTTCTTAGATCTGTACAACCAAAACCATTTGTGCATAAACACATCATTAAATAAGGGGGGGGGGTCTACCCCTAGTCCATGCCTTATCACCAGATTGTTGGAACAAGTTCCGATGGGAAAGGGAACTGGAGTTAAACCTCGGAGGGATTTTTGATATTTTATTTTTTAAGAATTTCCCCCTATAACATTCATAGAATATCATACAGTATATTGCTTTTACAGTTCAATCCTATGAGTGAAACTTTCCACGTAAGTTATCCCGGTGGACAACTGGTGCTGCAGCCAGATCCTAGGTGATCATCATTTAAAATCAAGCCCCGTAAGTTCAGTAGGTAAGTGACCTTACGACTGCAGACACCTCCAGCCCTATTCTACGCCTCATATTTACTCGGAAATAAATATTAACGGTGCCGCGTTTTTCAGCGAGGTTTTCCTTCCAGAAAAGTGTGCATAGGACTGCAGCCTTCGCTCAACGGAGCCTTCACTCCCAAGGAAACGCACGCGTGGGGTTCTTGCAACCCGCCCCTTTGGTGCGGTACAAATAAAAAGAAGCCTCGGACAGCGACACTGAACTAGGTGAGACTTAAGGCTTCCCAGTCCATGGGGGATTTGCACGGGGAGCTGGTGGAGCTTCGGACCCGACCCCGGCCTCTCTTAGCCCACAGCAAAACTCCTCCCCCCCCCAAAAAAAGCGGCTCTCCTGCACCAGCTCACGCACGCCACGCTACCTGCCTCCGCCGGCGCCCGCAGCCCCGGCCCTGCCGCTGCTCCTCGGTGCTCGGCCCGTGCCCGTCCTTTCCCCCGCTTCCTCTCAGCTCGGTGGCGAAGGAGCAGCGGAGGCGGAGCCACGCTGGGTCGGACGCAGCCGGCGCCCTCTGCTGGCCAGGAGCGCCTCGGAGGACTCGGCCGCGGGGTTCTGCCACCATCGCCGCCAACTCCTCACCCAGTCGATGCGCTTCCCTGGGAGCCAGTTCTGAGGAGCTTCGTAGGAGCTGCTTTCCTCTCGCCACCCCCCCCCCCCCCGCCCGCCCGCACACCAATAAAAACGGCTCGCAGAGGAGTCTGGCTGACCGCCCCGATCACGCGAGGGCTGCAGCGGGTCTAAGGAACACAGCAGCTCCACGCGCAAACCGGCAGCCAAGGAAGGTTGCTGGTTTTCGGCCATTTTGCAACCAGGTCCGCGTCTAACGAGGAGCCTGACTTAGGTGAAATAGGCTGCTCCTCTCAGCAAGAGGTTGCTGAACAGAGGCTTTGTGGCCTCCTCAGCACGGTGCATTGAAATCAGTGGCATGCCCCCTTTCAGTTGTCATGGCTTGCCCACCCACCCAAGGATCCTGGGAACTGCAGTTGGTGCCCAGAGTAGAGGTGACAGCAAATCCCCCTTCACAGAGCTATAGTTCTCATAGTTCCTATGGAAGAGGGATTGATTGGTAAGCCACTTTGAAACCTGTAGCTCTGTGGCGAGGGATGGGGGGTCTCCTGACAGCTTCCTGCACCCCTAAGAAGCTACACTTCCTAGGATTCTTTGGGGGAAGCCATGACTGTTTTAAATTGGTACAAATTACTGCTTTAAATACAGAGGCGTATTTAAGGGGTGGCACTTACTGCAGTGCCAAAGAATTGATGCTTTTGAATTATGGTGCTGGAGGAGACTCTTGAGAGTCCCATGGACTGCAAGAAGATCAAACCTCTCCATTCTGAAGGAAATCAGCCCTGAGTGCTCACTGGAAGGACAGATTGTGAAGCTGAGGCTCCAGTACTTTGGCCACCTCATGAGAAGAGAAGACTCCCTGGAGAAGACCCTGATGTTGGGAAAGATGGAGGGCACAAGGAGAAGGGGGCGACAGAGGACGAGATGGTTGGATAGTGTTTTCGAGGTTACCAGCATGAGTCTGACCAAGCTGCGGGGGGCAGTGGAGGACAGGAGTGCCTGGCGTTCTCTGGTCCATGGGGTCACGAAGAGTCAGACACGACTAAACGACTAAACAACAACTTACTGCAGGACCTGCAGTGCGCCCGAGCCACACGTCTCTCCACATAGTGGCTCGGGTGCCTGCAAGCTCTGCGCTACCGGAAACAGCAGCATGGGGCTTGCATCTGCCTGCCACCTCTCCCTCAGCCACCCTACAGCTGGGGGCAAGGCGGCAGCGAGGCTGAGCTATGCTGCTGTTTCAATGTACAGTGCAGATGGAGCCTGTATGTGTATAATGTTTCTGTAGGTGAGTGTGTGCCCCCTCTTCCCATCCACTCAGTTATTTCCTAAGCCGCCGGATAGTAGATACTGTACCTGTACATGGAGAAATTCAGGACAGTGAGCAAAAAGACCAGGTTGGGTTTCTTTAGGAGTAGTTTCAATACCACCTGTTTTAAGGGCAGCAGATCCCACTCCATTGAGTAAAGCTGCCCCCCCCCCCACCCTAGACCCACACAGTCCACTCTCCTTCCCTCTCACTCAGTTTTCAGCAGACAGGAGGGCAGGAGTCAAGAAAAGGAGAAGCAGATCCCATCACTGCAAGATTCCTGCCCACATAATCAGACCACATTCATAGAAATTGATCCTACACAGTGTGGGAAGGCACTGCAATGGACACCTTAACTGGATTTGCAGCAATAGTGGCATCTAAGACACTACAGAGCTGAGTTATGTTATCCTCAAAGTACCCTGCAAATTGTTCACAGCATGCTGCCCAGTGTTCAAGGGCAATCCATCCTCTACTTCTGGTATAACCTAAAGCAACTCTGCTGCACAGCTCTTTGAGGATGAAGTGGGGGTGGTAAAAGAGTTGTGGTTTGTTTTGTTTTGCCTTCACTGCTGCTTGGTAGGCAGAATTACGTATATAACAACAAGCATTTGGTTGGCTTTGTTTTTTGTTTTTTTTAAAATAATATTTATTAAAAAATTTCCAGAATAAAAAGGAAAGATAGCAAGAAAGAAAGAAAAAACAGATATGATTTACACTTGGTTTCAGTGGCATCTTTCCCGGACTTCCCCCCCCCTCCCCCTCTTGTATTCCATTTCCCTTAAACTGATTCCACAGATTCTTACCCCAAATTTTAAAACCTTATTTGTAATTTTAAATAACCCATTTATTACAAATTAATTTATCTTATAAATTGGTTGGCTTTGGAGTGTATTTTCTGTCCCCTGTACTCCAGTCATCTCCCAGTCTGCTTCATGATGTGTAGCACTCCTGTAAACCAAAGAGTAGTGTGGACTCTGAAGCACTGGAGAGGAACTTGGAGACTGATATTGTCAACACTGCTCCCATCTCTCACCATCCCATCTGCAAAAAAAGCTGAAGAAAAATTCTACCACTTTTAAAACTTTTTAATAAAAACATTTTTACAGTCATACAGGCTAATGCCAGCTTCCAAGTATTAAAAAAAAATGTGAGCAGGACATTGTGAAATTGGGTGCACAGCTATCATCACCTGGCTTCATCCTGAACCACAACGTAATGACAAAAATAAGCTTGCATAAATTGAATGCCCTGTTTATTAAAACTGTTCACATTAAAATTAAATTAGGAGCAATAATTTCCCCACTGTGACTTATAAATGATTTTTATTGCCTATTTCATTATCTGGCAGTGGAGATTTAGTAGATTTTTAACATTCGTTGTTATAGTCAAATAGCTTTCAGAATGAATTTTTGTTTAATTATTTCTCTACTTGCCTGTGGGCACCAATCTGTGCATTCCACACCATTCTTGGATCCTTTGAAATAAATAAAACCAGACACGCATACTGTCAGAGCTGCCCCTAGGTCCCAGCTCACAGAGGACCAACGCGAGGCTGTCGTTATGTACAAAAGTCTTTATTGAGGTTCAGTTTCCATTTCAAAGCCGCAGCGCGCAGCTCTACGTCTTAAACCCTAGACCGGCGAAGTCCCGTCTGAATCTCCTCCCCTCTGACACCAGTTTAAGATCCTAGCCCTGCTCCACCTTTTCCGCTGCTTTCTCCTCCTCTGGGTCCTCCTGCCCGGTGGGGCATCCCCCTTTCTGGACTCTTCTGACGCTGAGTCGCTTAACTCCTCCCCCTGCCTCCGGCGGGCTTTAGGACCCGGTTCCCAATCCTCATTCTCTGCTGTCCCGCGCTCCTGTACATTTGAACTTGCCTCTCGCGCCAACCCAGTGACCTTCCTCCTGACTGTTATACTACTTCTGTCACTGCTTCCCTCTTCCAGGATACTGGCCGGATCTGACCTCCCCTCCGTTGTCTGACTCTCCGATGGAGGTGTGGTCAGCCCTGCCTTATCTTCTCTCCCTGGTGGGGAATGCACTGGCCCCGATCCTTGGGACTCTTCCCCCCCACTCTGCTCTGGTGGGGAAGCTGGTCCTGATTTCCAACTACTGCTCTGGGAGTCCCTGCTGCCCCCTTGCTCCTGGGGCGTTCCCCTTGGGAACCCCCTACCCCTGGCCACTGGCGCCCCCTTCTGTGAATCTTCCGATTCGCTGGAGAGGCTCATGGAATCCCTCGGTCCACTGTCCTCTTCTCCTACGCTCCCCTCGGATTCTTCCCCTTCGCTCTCCATCTCCTCTCTTCCCTGTGCCTCTGCTCCTGAGCCCCTGACACATACATATACACACAAAGAGGAACATGCTTCAGAATTTCAGGTCCTGCCTAAAAACCAAGAGGTAGTCTCTATGGGGAGGGAGTTCCGTAAATATGGAGCCAAAAGGACCTGGTGCCCCACTGCCACTGCTTAATGGAGGTTTAAATACTGTAAAATTAAATGGGGTTTGAAGAGAGATTTTTCTTTTTCTCCAAATGATATGATAGTTATGGCCTTGGATAGCTTTAAAACCAGATTATGCATATCTAAGGATGGTGTTTCCAGGGACACTGGTGTGGGAGGTGTGCATACCTACTATTTCCCCATCATTTTCAGATTTTCCAATGAGTGTGCATTTTTCCTCTTCCACCCTGGGCTGAGAGAGTACTGGATACAATGGACATTCCACCAGTAGTACGTTTCACAGCTAACCTGGTGAAATTTGAATATGATTGCTCTGTCCATTTTCTTGAAAAATGATGAACACAATGATTTTCCTTACTTATATTCCTTCATTTGAATAAAGTTTCCCTCCCCCATTGCTTTTAGAGAAAAAATCATATACATTAAGTATTCTATGTGGGGGGGGGGGATGCTAAACTATTTCAGAAGTGCTGCAGAAAATCTTTCTGTTATGCCTTGCCTTTGATTGTTGCCCTGCGGGCTTATCTAGCTCACATTAAGCAGGTGGCAAATGCAGTGAAAAAGGAAATAGCAATCAAATTAAGTGCTAGTTATTTTTAATATCCTTATTAACCATGACAGTTATGCATTCCACCAGCAAATGTTAATTAGTTTGAATTATTTGCTTACTTTTGTATTCTCATGTGTTTTGTTTCTGATTAATTGCTTTACTACTTGAAAGAGGATGTTTTTTTACCTAATTAATAGTGCCTAATTCTGTAGATATATGCTAGACTAATATGGTTAGTTTTCAGTGGGGGGATGTAGGTTCCCCCCATTTGTGTGCTCAAGAAATATTATTTGGATTGCAGTGCAATACATAATCTCCAGGGAATTAAGCTGACGGATCACAAGGAGGGTTATTCCTAAACAAGCATGCATAGTCTCTGGCTTGCAAATGTGTGTTAATTTCAAGTGAAAGTATATTTTATAATAGTTTAAAAGTCATATTTATTCAGCATAGTGCAGAATTCATTCAGTGCGTTCACAGAGGCATCCATCAAATAGATCAGCAGCTCTCAAACCTTACTGGAGGTCACAGCGAACCACTTACATTCTAACATTGTAAGAACACATTCGTTTCCTTTTTGATTAAACATATAGTAGTAAAAATAACACACACACCCCTTCATCATCAAACCAGAGTTGTGTTATAAAAGCCATTGGCCTTTGGCCAGGCTCCAGAGAATGACCTCTTTATCTGGTAAATATGTTTTTTGGGGAAATTAATAGACATAATAGGGATGCAGGTGGCGCTGTGGGTTAAAGCCTCAGCGCCTAGGACTTGCCGATCGAAAGGTCGGTGGTTCGAATCCCTGCGGCGGGGTGCGCTCCCGCTGCTCGGTCCCAGCGCCTGCCAACCTAGCAGTTCGAAAGCACCTCCGGGTGCAAGTAGATAAATAGGGACCGCTTACCAGCGGGAAGGTAAACGGCGTTTCCGTGTGCGGCTCTGGCTCGCCAGAGCAGCGATGTCACGCTGGCCACGTGACCCGGAAGTGTCTCCGGACAGCGCTGGCCCCTGGCCTCTTAAGTGAGATGGGCGCACAACCCCAGAGTCTGTCAAGACTGGCCCGTACGGGCAGGGGTACCTTTACCTTTACCTTAATAGACATAATACAGTGCTGTATTATGAAAATCAGGTACCCCAGACCAGGAAGTTCATACGTTTGCCTGATGAATAATTCAGCCCTGGTTAAAATGGCTTCAGTCTCTGTCATCAGAAATAAATCCAGCCCAGGGCCAAGTACAGATATCCTCAACCTTTCTAGTCATCAGAAATAAATCCAGCCCAGGGCCAAGTACAGATATCCTGCAACCTTTCTAGTACCAGCTGAATTACTCTTGCAGACCACAACAGTTGAGAACCTGTGAAAGGAATGATTAGTCGGGTGGGAGGGAGAATGGGAGTGGTGTGGGTCTTTATTTGAAATTCAGCACTGGGGTGGAGAAGCATATCCTCCAACATTTCTCTGATTAAAATAGGGACGTCCCGTTCCATAATGATAATTTACTATTATACCCCACGTATCTTACTGGGTTGCCCCAGCCACTCTGGGCAGCCTCCAACATACATAATAACATAAAAACATTGAACATTTAAAAAAAAAATCTTCCCTATACAGGATTGCCTTCAGACGGCTCAGGGGTCAGATAATTCCATACCCTCCAACATTTCTCCAATGAAAATAGGGACATCCTAAGGAAAAGTGGGACATTCCAGGATCAAATCAGAAACCAGGGTGGCTTCTCTAAATCAGAAACGTCCTTGGAAAATAGGGACACTTGGAGGCTCTGGACTTTGGAGAAGGGTTCTCTCCTGAAAAGTGAAGTCATAGTTGGACTCAGACCATCTGAGTCAGGTCAAAGGCCTGTTCTCACAATGGTTCTCAAATGGTGTCCACACTGGTGGGGCAGGAGAGGATGGTAAGGAAGTGCCGGACAGTGTCTTGCAGTAAATAAAAAAAAACCACGCAGAGTCAAAAGTCCAGAAGGAAAAACTTTTACTAAAAGGCAATTGCTTGTTACAAAAAAATTCAGACACACGAGGTACAAACGAAAGTAAGAGAGAGAGGAGAGAGAGAGAGTAGCTTCCTGAGTGCAGGAATTTATCTTTGTGCCTCAGAAGTGAACCTTCTAGAATGTTCCAGCACTTTCCAGTTTCTGCCCTCAAAGACTTTAGTCATGACAGGAAGTGTGGCGGGAAGATTCAAGGACAATCAAAGAAACATTTAAACATTTCATTTGTGTCGATGAGAGTTTGTTTGCCTCAAATGAGACTTAATATAAATGAGATTACCCAGCAGAAGCAAGCTCAGACCTCTCGTTGAGTTTGTATACATAAAGTCAGGGCTTTTTCCAGCCAGAATTCACCAGAACTCATCGCCTCTCAGGTGGACGCCATCGTCTTATTATAAGAGAACAAGAAAAATGGTGCCGCTTAAGGTATACATGTAAGAAGCTCATTTATAATTCTGTTCTTATGTAGCTGCATTGTTTTATACTTCCTGCATGTTTCATTAACATATTATTTTGTTCTGTGTTACAAATCAAGGAGTGTTTTGCTAGGAGTTGTTTCTTTTTGTTTTCCAATGTATTTCTTTTTTATTTTTTAAAAAATATCAGTGGCAAATTTTTATTCTGAAAGTGTGGCCCAGAGGAAAAAAGTTTGAGAACCACTGTGTTAACCTATTATAGCTTGCAAAAGCGTCTTACTGGGTACAGAAAAGGGCTTTCTCTGTGGTGGCACCTGCCTGTGCAACAACCTCTCAGAAATTAGGCAGGCACAAACTATTGGGTGCCTTTTAAAAATGCATTTGCTCAGGCCCTTAATGTCAGTCTCTTGCATTTCTGGATGCTGCCATTGGTTTTTTGTCTTCTTCTTTTACTGATTTAGTGTTGCTTAGTAGCATATGAGTGGTTTTATAAATAAATAAAATAAAAATAGTATTTTTATAAATAAAAATACTAGCAAACTGGTAAGACATTTTTGAACTTTTTAAAAATATGTTTTTAAAGGCAAGAGGAACAATCCAGAATTTTAGAAAAATCTATAAAGTTTATTGTAGATTCTTAATCTATTGTAGTGCTATTGAAAAGCCAAAAAAAAATGGCATTATGGGGGGGGGGTGGAGAGAGATTCAGCTGTAACACACAAAATGGGGAGATAGCGGCACACATTTCCAATGTTTCAATAAATGAATTTTTATAGAAAATATATGCTCCTTGGTGTTGGTTTGTTTTTTTTTTAAAAAAGCTTCTAAATATCCATCTGGCTTTGTAAAATCTGTTTTGGAAAAACTTCATGCTGAAGCATATGAAAGCTTCCCCTGACAACAAAACGTTTTTCAAAATGACAGTTCTATGTGGCTGTCTTTTCTTTTTGGGAAAGCTATTGGAAATACTGGTAAAAATTATTAAAATAAAAAGTTATTAAAATAAAAAGTTTTGGAAAGTTAAACAAAGATTAAATGTATTAACTGGAGGTCAAAATCTTCAGTGTGAAGTTTGGTGGAAATCTGTAGAGTGAGCTAAGGTGAAATTGGTCCTTCTCAGCCTGCAAAGTTGAGTCCTGCCTTCCCTTCCCCATCCCTCTCTTGGAGGAGAGCAACTCAAAGTTCCCCATCCCCTAGTATCCATAAATTTCAACAACAGGCAATGATTCAAAAGGAAAAGCTTTTATTCCTTCAAACCTACAGTAAGTACAACATAATAGTCTTGGTACAAAGCTGCTGTTTCATCTTAGCCTGTACTCAGCCATACACAGTCATCAGTTGCACAACAAAGAAGGATCTTAACCATCCAGCCTCAGACAATGGGCTCTCTCCATTAGGCCTTGAATACACTCTAAGTAAGCCCACTGAGGTAACAGGAGACCCACCAGTGATCAAGTTGCTGAGGGCCCCAATCTTCAAGTTACAAGGCTCATCCTCCCCACAAAGTCACAAACCTCACTTCTGTATCTTGCCAGGTCCTCCATTTTGTGGCTAGGAGCCACATTTAAGCAGTCTCATTAAGATGAGAACTGTGAGAAATTATTTGGTGCAGAAATTTTAAAAAGATTCTACTTGAAACTCTGTGTGTGTTCTACACCTTTTTGTTTAATTATAACCGATCAGACAACAAGGTTTGTTCTTTTCTCTTTTTTGCATATGTGCCTCACTTTTGATAAATAAAATGTCATGCACCTATTTTGGCCACCAGATGGCAGCACCTCACCACAAAGAGTCAGACCCTGTTAGAATGATAAATTACATGAGCTTGCACAATGAAAGTGCCACAGGTCCATGGCTTTTTTCAGCTGGAACTCGCCGGAACTCGGTCCCAGCACCTCTCAGATGTGCACCATTTCCATTATAAGAGAACAAGAGAGGCATTCATGGGGAGTTTTGTCACCTCTTTTTTTAATAAAAAAATAGCACTAGACAGGTCAATAACGCACCCACTCTTCTTCAAGAATCAACTGCCAACAAATTTCAGTCCTAATTCTGCTTGAGAAGAAGCTGGGACTTCTAAAACAGTGCTGGGGAACCTGTGGCCCTCCAGATGTTTTTGGACTCCCAAATCTATCAGGCCTAACTAGCATGGGCAGTATTGAGGGATGATGGGAGCTGTAATCCAACAGCATCTGGGAGGCCAAAGGTTCCCTGGCCCTGTTGCAAAACTCTTTTGCCTCTGATATTTTTTTGCCAAGGTGTGGGCACTAATCCCAAATAGCCTTCCCATAGTGTTAGTTGGGAAAACCTTGTGAACCATGCTAATTCTTTCTTGTTTTCAGCTGCTGCAAAATGCCTACACAAGGCCTTCCAAGTGAGGGATTGTTCTTGACTGTAGCTGCCTCCCTTGAGCACAGGGACACGTTCTCCCTGGCCCAATGTTCTGACCTGCCACAAAGAATGGGCTAGGTACATGGTCACTTGGGGACAAAGACGGGAAGAACTTGAGCAGCTGCACTAGTACGTGTACAAATTATGCTGTGGTGACTTAGTTAATGTCGGACTGAGCTGGCGAACCGTTCTGAGCTAAAAGGCTTCATTTCCTTCTGGGAAACCTTTCAGCAGCCACTTGTGGGTGAGGCCAGAGGCAAAAGTAGATGAAGCAATCCCCACACACACACACACACCCCTCCAGGCAAGCAAGAGGAATTATCAGCCAGGCTGAAGCACTTTAAATCAGGGCTGGTGAGGGGTGTGTTACTAGGAATGATGTGCAGCTCAGAGAGAGTCCGTCCAAGGGCCAGGTAGAGAGACCTAAACGGTTGTGTTCAGCCCTTGAGCTTGAGATGTGGACGCTGGCAATGAGAGGAATCTTGGATTCAGCTATATATTGATTTCTAATTATACTGAATTATTTTAATTTGTGGTTATATTGACCTGAATATAAACTGAGATTTTAGAGTATTCTATTTAGTGAGCTATTTCAGAAATGTGGTAGCCCTTAGTTCCAATAGCTGGTTTCAGTTACATGTAACAAATGCTCTGAGATCAGAGCCACTCCTAAAACATACTAGGCGCAATACAGACTAGCAGCAATCTTAAATTTTTATTTTTTTATTTTTCAGATGTTAGTTTTCCTTCAGAAGCTGATGTTAATGGATCTGGTAAGTATGCTTTGCCTTGCTACTGAAATCCCATTAGAATTAAAACTCATGGGATGAAAAGAATAGCATGTTGCAAGTCCCGATAAGCATTTATATTAGGGAATAAGACCCATTCAACCCAGTTGGATTTAGTTCAAAGTAAATTTGCATAGGACTGTGCTGTGCATACATTTCAGCTTGCATATGTAGGAATCACAAGCTTTAAATCCCCCCTTTTTTATCGCAGAGCACCCTGAACACAGAAAAAGAACATCAGAAGACTAGCTAAGGGGAAATTGGCAACACCAGTGTACATTTTCAGAGTACAGAGGAATGTTTTGCTATTTAGAGTGCTAAGCAAAATAGTAGCAACACATTATAATTACATCATGGTGGTTACTGACACCAAAATCTAAATATGGCATATGGAGTTGGATGGCTAAAAATGTCCCTCCATTTTTAGGAAAAATACACCTTTGGCATGGTGTATCTAGCCACAAAATTTGAGATGCAAAGTACATGCTCAACATCAGCCAAGTCACAGCTGTTTTGCAGTATGTAAGTGCAGCAAAAATTTTACACTAACCAAGAATGTGCTTGAAGACTGGTTACTTCAGAGCCAATGCCCAGCCTTACAAATCTCACTTGCAGGGAAGTATTTGCATACATTGCTTTCATTACAAAAATCATGCTTTGCAGAAACCCACAAGAGAAAGCAAGACACACAAAAGGAAAATAGCATTCTTGGATACACTGAAACTCTCTAACCAGAAAGCACATCTCCACAATTAGCCTGAAGCCATGTCAAGGAGGCCTTTCCAGATTACAGTATTATTGGGGAACAAACAATCTTCAACCATTACTCAGGTGTTGAAGGGCAGCCAAACACCTATCCTCAAAGTAGTGCGGTTGTTAACATAGAGCTTCTCCAGACATCCTTTTTATTGCATATCCATGATGATGAGCACTCTTGATGCTATGGGGATAGTCACATGCAATCCTGCCTTCAATACTGTTTGTGCCTGGAAACGTTTTGAGGTGGTCACACTGTTTCATTTCCAATCAGTGCCTATCCCATAACTTCCTGCTGCTAAAAACCTAGAACTTTTTGTAGCACACATGTTTTCAATTATTTCTGTTTGCTATAGCCTTTCTGGACAGCAATAATGTGGTGGCATCACAATAAAATTCTAGTCTGGAGGGGCTCTCAGCAATTGCACGGTTCTTTTCTCAAGCAAATAACTCCTCTTGCAGTTTGTTTGTTTGTTTGTTTGTTTGTCAAATTGTGGCGGGAAGAATTGTAGGTATAATGTCAGCCACTCACAGCTAGCAGTTTGCTGCTTATTTCAGTTGCTCCTGTTGATAGTGCCTCTGATTGGTAGCAGGTTTAGAAAGTAGATGAAAGACTACAGGTTTTTGTTTTGTTTTTTAAATAAAGCACATAAGTCTAAGGACTGCTGCCCTGCTCACTCTGCTTGCCAACTCCGCCTTTCCTCCAACCCTCCTTCCCCACCTGTCCAACCCACCTCTGTTTACATCTCACCCACCCCCTTTTCAGCCCCTCATAGCTTGCCCAAACCTCACATCATCTCCCCCTACAGCTCACCCCAACCCCCTTTTAAAGGAGGGGGAGGCATTTCAGAGACCAATTTTCTGAAGCCCCTCCATGCGGGGGGGGGGGCACTTCACAGAACACAGAACACTTTGCCAAACTGCTCTGTGAATGCCTTCCCCTTTTGTTAAACAGCTTGCCTGGGCCACCTGCCATTTGCGCTGCTTGCTTGCCTCCCTGCCTGCCATTCTGTCATGCTGCAGTTGGTGTGATGCCCTGTTGGTGGCCACATGAACTGCAGCATGACAACAGCATTACATTTTTATGTATATAGGAAGAGTGTCCTTTACTCTGATGCCCTGCTTGTGGGCTCTTGAAGGCTGCTGAGTACTTCAAACAGAATACTTCACAACAGTACAACTCCATATATAACACAACATTCCCTTCACACACTTTATAAAAATGCTAATGATATATTGGATGTTATAGATAGCTTTGTCAGATTATCTGCTTTTGAATTTGAATGATACTAACTGTTTGCGGCAAGATTCCGTGGATAATAGACTAGGGTAGTGTGGAGATTGCATGGATAAGCTCACAGGGACATGAATAAGTGAGCAAATGACTTCCCTGTTTTCTTCACTGAACCTGTCCTTCTCATCTTACAATTTCCTCCAGCAGCTGTGGGAAAACAAGTAGAATCAGCATCATGTGTCACACTTGCTCTTCTGAGGCCACCCGCAGTTGTCGTCACTTTTAATGGGAAGAACAACCCCAGCGAATGAGGAGGAGTGATATCATACACTGGCTAGGAACTAATGGAAGCAGTAAAAGGCAGGGTGGCAATGGGAGTGGAGCAAACAAAAACACTTTAAACATAATGTATGTGCCGGAAAAATACACGAGGTATTGTTGAGAGAGACATCCTGAAAAGGAGGGGGGAGAGAATAGAAGAGGACAATTCCCTTCCTTTCATGTATTTCATTCTCAGGATGCTGGATCTTACAAGCTGGTTCTACCCCTGGGAACAGGCTGAAGTAGCAAAAAGAGAAATATTTGAGCACTCTGAGTGGTCACTGTAAAACATTAGGAAATTTCAAACTGCCTGTGGGTGACATTAATCAACACTGCTCAGTTGTTAAAGCACGAAACACTGAATGAGAGATGGCTCTTCTTAAGAGCACAGAGACCTTATAACTAGTCTGACAGTCTAAATTATAAGGTCCATCGTTATCAGCTCAATTTCTCCATTGCTTGCTTCTTCTTCCAGGATTAATTTAAGCAAAGACTGACCTGCAGAGTGAGGCAACTTCCCCAGCTGGCAAATGCTTGGGAGGCAGCAGGCAGTGGAGGCAGCACCCCCAGCCAGTGGCAGTCTTTGGACTCAGATTTCAGCAAGCACCCTGTGCAATGCTAAAATTTGGTGCCCCCCTCACCTCTTGAGCTACAACATCGCCCCCCTGTGGCCGAACCACTCACACTACCCTAAAACCACCTCTGCCCCAGCTGTTTTTCCTGAGCCCCCTGACCAGAACCTTTTGTTGGAGAACAGAAAGTACCATATATGTCATGTGGCATGTCCTGTACCCCCATAACTACCTTCAAGTGCAGCAGAGGACTCTATCCCATTGCCTGTATTGAAGTAAGTCAACCGTCACTCAGCCTTTGTACACTGAATTGGGGGTTGTGGCTGCCATCTTGTCCTTTGCTTCAGGCAGCAAATAGTCTTGAGAGGACCCTGCCAGGACCTAGCTCCAAAACTAGTTTTCAGGGCAAATATTCAATGCAACAATACATTTTTAAATCCCTGTAATTGAGAAGGTAGTGTTCAAGCATGTGAAAAGCATCTTCCTGCCCTCAAAACTTAACCATACCTATCCTCCACATGGTCAGAATTGGAAGGGGGGTACCATAGATCAGAGCCAAAATCCCACCTCAACACCTCTTATTTTACAAATGGAGCCCATTCTGCCTTGTCCACCTCTTTCTCTCTCCTGTTTCTTTTGAGGAATCTCTTGAAGGTTGTGTGAACTACTTTGCTTCATATTACCAGGAGTGTGAGGTGGGGGGCAGTCCAGAATAGAAAACAGGTGGTTGTTGGAATTATTCTTTTCATCCGCTGTGGTTCAGTGTGCAGCAACCCCCTGGAGCATGAGAGTTTATCACAGGAGCCAGGGCTGTATATTCCAATACGGTTGTGCAGGGTTTCAAAGCCATCTATCTACAAATTAAAAGACACCTGCTTCTTGGGAGAACAGCAATGACAAACCTAGACAGCATCTTAAAAAGCAGAGACACCACCTTGCCAACAAAGGTCCGTATAGTTAAAGCTATGGTTTTCCCAGTAGTGATGTATGGAAGTGAGAGCTGGACCATAAAGAAGGTTGATCGCCAAAGAATTGATGCTTTTGAATTATGGTGCTGGAGGAGACTCTTGAGAGTCCCATGGACTACCAGAAGATCAAACCTATCCATTCTGAAGGAAATCAGCCCTGAGTGCTCACTGGAAGGACAGATCCTGAAGCTGAGGCTCCAATACTTTGGCCACCTCATGAGAAGAGAAGACTCCCTGGAAAAGATCCTGATGTTGGGGAAGATTGAGGGCACAAGGAGAAGGGGACGACAGAGGACGAGATGGATGGACAGTGTTCTCAAAGCTACCAGCATGAGTTTGACCAAACTGCGGCAGGCAGTGGAAGACAGGAGTGCCTGGCATGCTCTGGTCCATGGGGTCACGAAGAGTCGGACACGACTAAACAACTAAACAACAACAAATCCACACTGCAATCTCTCAGATTTGATTGGCAGCACCCAATACATTTTGGCAATATTCCTTGCTGGCTGTTGGAGAATGCCCTTTTATTTTCCACCTACCCCCAGGATAGATACATGAATGTGCAATAGCAGGAGTCAACACTGTGCCTACAGGTGTACATGTGCCAACAGAGGCCTTCCCCTTCCCCTGCTGAAATTAGGCTTGCTTTAAGAAAGCATAGTTTTATGATGTTAAGTGGGTGTCGGTCTGGATGAAACCCTGGGTCCCCTTTCCAAACCTTTGAACTTTTATCTGTGAGGTTAGAATGTGTTAAGAGGGAATTTAATGAACAGGTCAAACTAGTCCCTTTGTCAGGGTAATGACCTTGGCTGAGCAGCCAAGTACCCAACATATGCATCTAAAGAGAGTGAGCAAATGTGTGGGCCTTTCCCCCATCCCACTCACCTGGCTAGTAGGTAGAAGAACAATAGCCTGAGTTCTTAAGGGGAGGTGGGAGCTGAGAAATGCTGGAAGCTGATGACAGAGGCATACCTTGCTCTGTGCTGAGCAGAAGCTGGATTTGGGGTCTTATTTGGAAATCCAATGGAGAAGCAATATCTGTTGGGGTGTTTACTGTGTAGAGCCCTCTATCCTATGCTCAGGCTGCATATATATGTAAATAAAACAATATATCCTAACCCTACGCCAAAGGATAAATGGACATAAATCTGATATCAGGAATCACAAGACAGAGAAACCAGTAGGAGGACACTTCAGTCTCCCAGGACATTCTATACAAGATCTCAAAGTATCTGTCTTATTACAAAAGAATTTCAGAAATAGACTGGAAAGAGAAGTTGCTGAATTGCAACTTATTACCAAACTTAAAGCGGACGCAGGTGGCGCTGTGGGTAAAAGCCTCAGCGCCTAGGGCTTGCCGATCGAAAGGTCGGCGGTTTGAATCCCTGCGGCGGGGTGCGCTCCCGTCGTTCGGTCCCAGCGCCTGCCAACCTAGCAGTTCGAAAGCACCCCCGGGTGCAAGTAGATAAATAGGGACCGCTTACTAGCGGGAAGGTAAACGGCGTTTCCGTGTGCGGCTCTGGCTCTGGCTCTGGCCAGAGCAGCGATGTCACGCTGGCCACGTGACCCGGAAGTGTCTCCGGACAGCGCTGGCCCCTGGCCTCTTAAGTGAGATGGGCGCACAACCCCAGAGTCTGTCAAGACTGGCCCGTACGGGCAGGGGTACCTTTACCTTTACCTTTACCAAACTTAAAACCATGGAGAGACCTGATCTGATTAGAGACATTGGATTATTATCTCAATATACATGATAAAGCTATTTTTAGCCATCTCACCCCTTGCTTTTTCCTGTAAGACCAATTGCAGTCGTTAACAGTCGTCAACAGGTTTACCACACCTATCAGCCAATCACCCATTCCCACCACCCTTCTGAGTAATACCCCTCCCCACCCTCTCACTATATATAAGGGTCTGGTGACTTCTGTTTCAGTGCATCTGAAGAAGTGTGCATGCACATGAAAGCTCATACCAATAACAAACTTAATGCTACTGGAAGGATTTTTTTAAATTTTGTTTCAGTATATCCTAAATACACCACAGTCTCCACTGACCTTCAGTCCAAGGAAACCAAAAAGCACCTGGAAGCCCTGGGGTCTTTCACCACTTGGAGATTGGGGTGGCAAATAACAATGGTGGTGGAGAACAATACTGTGGGATAACACAACTTGAATGCTCCTCGTTGTACTGTGTGTGTGGTGCCCAGAGCAGTTTGTACACAGGCCCAAAAAGGTTGGAGACCCCTGTGCTACAGAATCTCTTTGTGAAAAGCCCCTTCCTAAGAATGATGATGATGATAATAATAATTTATACCCCGCCCATCTGGCAGGGTATAAATCAAACATTAAAAGCTTCCCTAAACAGAGCATATCCTTTATTCAGTGACATTGAGCTTTAAATCCTTATATCACTGTTTTACTATGCTTCATCTCATTTGTCCTCCCCACCAACACAGCAATGAAGTTTATTATTAATATTTTTTTAAAAAATATTTTTTATTAACCGGCCAATCAAATCAAATTAAATCACATCACATAAATTCTGAATTACAAAGCCGAATTTTAAATTTTGTTGGGGGGACCCATATTTCAAGATCCGAAGGGGGATTCTGATCATCTTCTTGCTACTGCGTTAATGTCCAAATCAGTCCAAATCAATCCAAACAGAGTTCATAATTCTATCCAGTCTTATCTTGCTGTTTCCACATCACATCTTGTTCATATATTTTCTCTTTTTTCTTTATGATCTCTTCTGATAGTCTCCTTAAGCCGATAAACACCAATAATAATCCTGTGTGAATTTTTCCGTTCTTCCAATCCTCAAATCGAGATGGTTTCCATATATCATCACCTTCATAGATAACATCACTCTTTCCATCATTAATCTCACAAAACTGTCGCTCTTAAGTCCCACTGAGGAGTTTCACCCACAATATAAAAACAGCTCTATTTCTCTATTTCTCCTCTCAGACTTAAGTCCTCCGACAGAACTTCCCAATATGGCGACGACATTTTTAACTGCGTCATTCCAAAGCTCTTATACATTCCACACTCTTCTTAAAACATGCTTTGGTTCGAAAGTTTATCTCCACACAGCCTTAAATCCACAGCTTAAGTCCTTAAAATGACATTTCTGACTTGTGAGGGGAGGGGATTCTTGTTTAATCACATAAGGAAAGAAAGGAAAGTTTTTTTTTTCCCTCCCCCATCAGTCATTTGCCATACTGAGTCTTGGTGTATCTTCTCATGATTTCTCTTGTTCCTCCGACTCGTCTTATTTTATCAGAGATCTCTTCTGTTAGCAGTCTTTACTCCCCCTTCTTCCTTGAGATATGTGTATTCCTTCATCCAAATTGTTTCTTTTGAAGTTCTTGCAGTTAGTGGCGCGGATCAGGGACGGCGGCCAGGAGCACCGGAATCCCACAGGAGGGCTTTGTGCCTAGTGCCCCCATCCCCACAAATTCGGGGGTGGTATAGGGCACAGCAGGCAAGGCAGTCCCCCCCCCACCATCCTGGGGGGGGTAGGGAGGCTAATTACTCCCATCATAGCCTCCAAATTACCTCGTGTGGGTCGGAGAGATGTTATTGTCAGCCATCTTCCGATGCGCCCCCTAGTGGCCCCCCTGAAGTTTGTTATTAATATGTCCATATGGTCTATTATGATAATGAGTATTTCCATGAAAAACTTTGATATAAGTTTTATATAAATATAAACTTTGATATAAGTTTACAGTCAGAAATATATGATGTTTCCCTGTGCCCTTGAAAGCGTTCTTTGAATTCCCCACTTCTGCAATTCAGAATGTCAAACCCACATTAGCAAGACTGTAAAAAACAACAAAACATTTTAATGACTTCTCCCATCCACTTTCTATCCCAGATACACAATATTCAGACACGAGCACAAATGGCGCCAGAGAGGCTTTGTAGTATAGTAGCATTGTGTGTGAAAACACCACCAGATTAACAGCCAAGGCTGACAGGTGGGCCAATGGTTAAGGTGGGAGATCTCATTTTAGCCATTACACAACATTTGACTCTGAAGCTGCAATATGATGTAGGGGAGTAAGTTCCATTGTAGTGAATGGGACTAACATCTCTGTAAACATGCATAGGATCAGATTACATGGATAAAATGCTATGTTCTTGGTTAACATCTGGTGAACTCAGTGAAACTTAGAACCAAAGTGTATGCTATACTGAAATCCTGTGTTTGGCACTGCCAATGCAATTTTCTTTTTGTATAAGGAACTGCAAAGGGAGTGGGGGGAGAGTTTTTGGATCAGGCGTGCAGTGCAGGGGAGGAAGGCCACATGGACCCAATCCAGATCTCCTTACTTCCAAGTGAGCATACATAGGATGATGGCCCAACAACTACTTATCAAATGATTTTGGGTCTTCTTTGCTTTTCTTTTGCCAGACAGCTGATTTGTGTTTATGGCAATAAAAATTCCCCATTGCATTGTGAACACTGTAGCACAGGAAATTGTAGTATATAAAGTTATTTCCTTTAAGAGGGAAACTTCTTCCCCTTTCTCAGTGCCTGATCAGCTGCACTGAAGGAAAAGGATATGACAGAAACATTTGGAAGCATATTCACATTTCCCCAATCCTTCTTCCTCCATTGGGAACAAATGGATTGTTGTTTGTGCTAATTCAAAAAGTCTGCTGTGGTAGATAATGGCAATACATTGAACCCTGAAGCATGACTGCCTCCTGCTAGGGGAAGGGAAAGAGGAAAGGAACAGGAGAAAGGAGTGGAACCTAGGTGTTTGGTGGGAAACAACAAAGTGTATTTTCTCTGTCTGTTAGTCTCAACTCTGCCTTCTACTGACTGGAAGCATGCAAAGTTGCTTATACCCAATAGCCCACACCCTCTTACTTGCTCTGCTTCACATCTTCCTTGAGTGTTGTTGCCTGGCTGGAATGTAATCCTTGAACTCTTGACAATGCCTCATTCTTGCCTGGAAGATGGGTAGAGAGGTGTGTGTGTGAATGTGTAGAAACTAGCCTTCTGTACAAAGGTACATTTTGCATCCACTGCTCTTCCCACTTTTGCCTCTGGCCAAAGTGAGGTGACTGCCTCAGATGGCAAGATCCACAGGGGCAGCAGATCCCAATGCAGATATTTATTCCCTCCTTGTTCTTGATGCAGATCTTCATTCATGCTTTCTTCCCTGATGGGGAAGGGGACACAGTTTTTTTGTTTGCCTCAGGCACCAAAATGTTTTGGACTGGCCCTGTCTCTGGCCTCACCCACCACTGGCCTGTGGTCATAGGGCTGGAAAAAAAATCCCCACTCCTGGGATACAGCTTCCTGTGACCATGAGAATTTGAAAAGGTTTCTAGCCTATTGTTTATTGTGTATGAGCAGCATGCTAGTACAAAAAGCCTGACTGCTATGGCTTCACTCATCCCTGTTGCAAGTAGGAGAAATGAAAGAGGAAACAGATTCTTTTCCTTGATTTTAGTATATGTTTGTAGGGTTTTTTTTTGGGGGGGGGTAAGCTGCTTTTCTTGATTAATGATTAATAAATTTAATGATTACTACCACCACCACTACTACTACTAATCAGCCCTGGCTTCCCAGGGATTGTAGTTTGTTGCTCCCTAAAAAGCCATAATGAGTAAGCTGACAGCAAGCTGTGATTTGAGGTTGGCTAGCAAACCAGGCATGTTGGGGAGCCACAAACCATGACCCCTGGTTTGGATGTAGGGGAAGAGCAGCTTAACTGCAGCTTCCTGGCTTGTTTCCCGTCATGTACCCAGAGCAGAGCAAAACCAGAGTGATCAGGCAGGGTACACTAGCACACCTGACTAACCTTGAGATGGAAATTTAGCCTGTGAACTACTCTGGCTAAAATCTTCATAGCTTTTTAAAAAGCCAGCACTTTGACTTGGGTTCCAAAACTAAAGGGCAGCCAGAACACATCTTGAAGTTCTCAGTGTTTCTGAATACTCTTCAGAGGCACTGGTAATTGAAAAGCAAGCCTGAATTCAGGAGAATGCCTAGGCAGTGTGGGCTTTACTTATTTACGTTTTGGAAATGGGGTGAGATCCTCTAGGCTAACCATTAACTGGTTTTCAGTAGAAGCCACTATTTTTTTCAGCCCAACCACACACTCATTGCTCCAGCTGTCAAAGGGAATTTTCACTTTTTCTCTATAATTAACTCCCACTGACTTTATGGAACATAGGTAAAATGAATCTAGTTGAAACATCACTACTAGAGAACTGGTCACAAGTGAGATTAACTAAAGAAAGTATATTGTTGTCATGTTCACTGCTCCCCTCAGAATGAGCATCACCTTTAAATGATTATGCGTTCCAATAAATAAAAAAAATCCAAAAGCATTCTTACCTTATCCTCCATTTACTAGATGAGTCTCCTTTCATAAGGAACTGGCAGCAAGGAGCAATTAGGCACAAGACAATTCTGGAAAAATCCCTTCAAGATTTCCTCCCTGGCAATTGGCTTAGCTGAAAAATGCCTTTGCAGATCAAACAGCTCTTGCTGCCTCGCTCTTAAGGGTCTGTGCATTAGATTCAAAAGTCACTCACTATTGCCATATCATTTAAACTGGAAATTATATAATTTATTTGAATGATTTTTAAACTAGAAAAATATTTATAAACTTACAAGCCAGCAATACCTTTTTTTTTTTTTACATTTCAGTTTATGAAAGAGTTAAAATCAGTTCCAGAAGAGTAGCCATATTAGCCTTCTGCAAGAAAAACAATGAAAGGTCTTGCGGCACCTTAAAGGCAACGAAAAGTATTATAAGCTTTCATGTAGTACTGAAGTCTGTTGAAGCTTACACCAAAATAAATTTGTTTGTTGTTATTATTTAATTTTATAATGTATATAAAACAGAGATAACCATTATAACAACAGGCCAACATTAAAAGGTGAAAAACAAAACTATAAAATAAGCACGTAGAATGAGTAGTTGCACATGAGTTAACATAACAAAATCCAAGTAAAGACTATCAACTTTATCAGATCATCAAGTATAGTTCCTTATTTGCCAGGCTTGTGACAAGGGTTATCTTGAAAATAATGGTTCTACTGTATATGTCATAAAGGAATGCCAAATCATATAAAACATATCTGGAGCTTCTAGTCCTTGTCAAAGTCTCAAATTATGCATGATTTTCATTATAGTTATATTCCAGAGCGAGCAGTACCAAGTGTCCAGTGCAAGATTTGGGGCTGTTTCCCATTGAGTTGCAATTATTTTTCCAGAGTTTTAATGAACAAACTACATGATGATTTTGATACAACTTCCAAAAAATGGCCAAGATTGTAACGGTGATGCACCTACTAGGGAACAGTTGATTTAAAGTATTAGTATGAAGCCTGAAAAAATAATATTTGTGTGTTGAGAGGCGGAAATTGTATGTTAAATCTGAGGTGGGTTGTTGCCAACGAAAGCTATTCTCATGCTGTATTAAGGTTGCAGTACTGAACATACTGTACTTCCAAGGAGCAGTAAAGCCTATATGTTACGCACTTACTAAAATTCCCTCTTCCACACAACTGACCACACCTGCATAAACTTCCTCTTCCATACTCCAGTGTTAAAGGTACAGGAACTCGCCCTCTATTTTACCTGAACACTCTAGGAAGAAAGTTCCCTGAATCTCTGTGGGACTTTCCCCCGACACAGGATGGCACCTGTGGCCTTTGAGCATTGTCTCAAGACAGAGTTCAATATACAGGAAGTGTAAAAACACACAGAATACTTATTGCAATCAATTAAACATTAACAATACAGTCCTGTAAAGAGATGATGAAAAGTCTCTTACTAATTATCTAATGGAAGGGAATTATCATCGTAATGTGTTGCCACCTACCACTGTTGATCTGGGGCCAGGGTACACCCAGTGAAATATAGGCCTCCTTTAGGTGGGTATTTTAGCAGGTGCCACAACAGTGGTGAGTATATAAAGAATCCACTTAGGCACCAATATCACCGACAGTTTTCAACAATAGTTTTAACAACTGTCATCTCTATGAGCTTATTTGCAGGACTAGAGGTCAGTTCTCGGATGCATCAAAAGTATTAAGGAAAACATCACCTACAGTCAGCCACTCTGTCAATTCCTAGAAAGGAGTACAGTGGTACCTCAGGTTAAGTACTTAATTCATTCTGGAGGTCTGTACTTAACCTGAAACTGTTCTTAACCTTAAGCACCACTTTAGCTAATTGGGCCTCCTGCTGCTGCCGCGCCGCGGGAACACAATTTCTGTTCTCATCCTGAAGCAAAGTTCTTAACCTGAGGTAATATTTCTGGGTTAGCAGAGTCTGTAACCTGAAGCGTATGTAACCTGAAGCGTATGTAACCCGAAGTACCACTGTATTTACACAGTTCAGTCATGCATTTCTAAAACAACAGGTGAAGGGGCTTTAGGATCATATGAAGCCGTGTTGACTGACTTCAAGAGCCTCCCCCCTAAATCCAGATATGCATTAGCTTATTGCGTTAACTTAGTAGTGAGTTATGACCAAGACACTCTTCCTTTTTCAGTGTTATTTCTGGTTAAGGAGAAGGGCTAAGCTTCTAAAGCCATCACTCAAATGAAATTCTGATCACCCATTGTGTAGTTTTACTAGGGCACCAGGTGATGTCACCGTAAAATGAGGGAGACCTCTGAGCATATCCAGAGTTGTTTGTTTTTTTACCACTGAATTTACCCCACGTTATGTATCTAACATAGGGGTTAAAGCTTACAGGTCGGGCGGCGTGAATTCCAGGCCGTGCTGAGCCCCGGCACCTTTTGTTTTGAAATAAGTGAGCCTTCGAAAGGCGTCTGCTTCCTATTGTACCGCGTTTGGTGGGGGGGAATAGACCCTTGAATTGCCAGACGGAGTTGCGGGAATCAGTGGAAGGGCTCACAACAAGGCAGAGGGCGGGAACGAAGCCGGTCCGGGTTTTTAAAAGCCCCAAAGAGGTGGGGCAGGAGGCAACGCGACGGGTGGGAAGGAGGAGGAGGAGGTCTGCAGGGGCTTCGCCCCGCCCCGGCTGGAGCTCGGCGCCCACATAAAAACCCTCCGCAGGCGCCTCCACGTTGCATCTCAGGAGCAGCTTCGGAGGGAGTCGGGGGCTCGCAGCGCGATTAGACATGGGCACGGCACTTGCTACGCGGCTCGGCTTGGGGCTTTTGCTCCTGGCGCTGCTTTTACCCACTCAGGTGAGCGTCGGCAGCGATCTTGGCGTGGCATCGTCCTCATGACCCCATACTCTAATCTAAAGGGTCGAGGGATCCTGTTTTTCCCTTCTGTTTTTCCTCCCCGCCCCCATCCCTATTCTAGGTTACTGTTGGGTTCTCAACCCGACGCCGCGCCCCCCACTCTTTGCGCTTTCCATTAATTCCTCTTGGCTGTGCATGTGTGAAAGGGATGGATGAAGTCTCATCCCGAAGACTAGCTCGCCCCCGGACAAAGTCGCCTTGGGGATCCCGGACACGGTCACGTCCGAGTTTAGAGCACTCCACTGCCTTCTCCTACAACGCGCGCATAATTGTGGCATCCCCAAGCCAGGGCGGATTCTACAGTGCTGGCTTCCCACAGAAGGTCCTAAAGTTGTGCGATGTTTCAGGCGCTGCGGTCGAGCCCTAAATATTCACGCTTTTCTCCCTGTCCTTTCCAATTCTCAATTTTTGGGGGAGGCTTGCCTCTCGAGACAGACGGATGCCAACAGTGTTAACTCTGCCATTGCCTACCACCTGTTCTTTTGCCAACTAGGGTGGATTGACTTGACTCGTTTTCTTTTGAAATCCGTGTTAAATGGCACTTCTCTCTCTTATGTCTGCCACCTAGAGTGGCTGGGGCAACCAAGTCAGATTGGCGGAGTACAAATAATAAAAGTATTATTATTATTATTATTACCTCCTCCTATTCTTCTGGATATGAGATCCTGTTAGGAGGCTTGGGGCACTAGGCTTGCAATATTCTGCCACGCCTCAAACAAAATACAAATGGGTGCCACCCATATCAGTGAGGGTTCAAAACACCCTCCCTTGGGTAGCTTTCAATGTAAATCCTCAGTGCTACATTGTTGAGCTGTTTAATGTAGAATCTGCACTGTGTAGACAATGGGGGAAGGTAGGACATCTTGTTGGAATATGAACCTCATTTAGATTATCCAAGGATGGATATAGAAAGATCTTAAATTGTGGCAAGTGTAAGAAAATGGGTCTTTTGCATGATGGGTTTCCACAGGAGGAGGCAACCATAATTCCCAGTTTTCTTGTTTTATGTAAGTTTTTAGAATCTAGGACATGAGGCAGACTGTACAGATATGACTCTTACTGTTTCGTGTGCGAGATGCTAGCCTGCTTCCCTTTTCAGTGTTTTACTCTTCCCCTCCCTGGGAAAATTCCTGCAGACACCCAGTATTGATTTCTCTCCTCTTCATTTACCTAGCTTCTGTCTGCTTTTCTTCAGTTAGGTTAGGTACAGACAAGTGACTGTTTAAAATACTCTCAGTGTAATCCTAGGCACTTCTACTCATAAGTAAGTGTTACTATGTTCAGTGCAACCTACCCTTAGTAAGCGTGTTAGGTTGCAGACCCATTAGTATCCCTATTTGCAATTTAGTAATCTGCCTCTAGCCACTGCTTTGGAACCATAAAGGCACCTTTCTGCTGTCTTTGTTTAGTAATCAAATACCTAAGATATAATGGAGCCTAGGGATGTAAATGGAGACTTTTTAAAAAAGAAAAAAGATGTCAAATATGCCACAGCTAGAATAAAAGAAAGCTGTGTACACACTATACATTTAAAGCACAGCTCTTCCCTCGCACCCCCACTCCCGCCAGTGCTGGGAACTGTAGTTATTAAAGGTGCTGAGAATTGTAGCTTTGTGAAAGATAAACTACAGTCCCAGAACTGGTGGGTAGGGATTGTGCTTTAAATATATGGTGTGTACTTAGCCTGTGTTTCAGGGCAGGCTGTTTCTGTAATAAAGGATAGCGGCACACAGTTTTACCACTTAAGGAATTTGGAATGTCCGTTGGCTTTCGGTGTTAGTTTCGTTCCACATTCTGCTCCAGAGTTTTTTTGCTGGAGGTGAAACAGTTGGCTGCTGGCTATAAAATGACAAAAGCTGCAGTGAGTTAGTACTTCACGCAGCCAGCTACAGAAAGAAGGATGAGTCACCCTTTTCCCTAGCTCCGTCATTTGCCCCAAACAAACAAAAAATTGAAGGGATAGGACAGAGCTTGAAGCAACTTTGGCCAGGAGAGATGGGTTAGCTGGTATAAGGCAGCCAAGATAGCAGGCAAGGCTTGACTGCCATCCAAGAAACAACTTTTGGAACTGTATTTGAGAAGCTTTAAAAGATCCGTTGTGAGACTAGATCTGCTTTTTGAAGCTGCTTTTAGAAAGCAAACAAAATTTGCAGGTAGGTGTGCTGCTCTGTTAGGAAAACACTAGGAACTAGCAGCAGCAGCCAAATACTGAGCATCTCAACTCTTTGAGGTTTCTCCCATAAAAGAACTCCTGAAAGCAATGTTTGATATGAAGGGGTGCAGCAAAATGCTGGTCTCCTAAGTACAGTACTCTCCACTTATGGCCCATAGACTGTCTGCCAGCATAGACCCTCTGGGGATGAAAGTCAAATGCTAACAGATGCCATGCATTCTTGTTGTATTCTAATGATAAAATTCTATACAGTAAGCAACATATAAGTTAACATTGCTACAGATCTCTGCTGCAAGCTGCTTAAAGCACATTGAATTTTAAAGACAAAACAGCCTGACTGTAGGACTGCAGCCTTGATTCCCCCCCATAGAATTGTAGAGTTGGAAGGGATCCCAAGGGCCATCTGGTCCAACCCCCTGCAAGGCAGGAATCTCTGCTAAAGCATCCATGCTAGTTGGTGTTACACAGACTCCATTGCAGCCATACAGCAAGTCCACCTTGCTATCTCTCTTGAAACTTTGTGATCTACATGCTTGCTTGGTGGAGCTTGCTTGAAAGTACAGTGGTGCCTCGCAAGACGAAAATAATTCGTTCCGCGAGTCTCTTCGTCTTGCCGTTTTTTCGTCTTGCGAAGCACGGCTATTAGCGGCTTAGCGGCTATTAAAGGCTTAGCGGCTAAGCGGCTATTAGCGGCTTAGAAAAAGGGGGGGGAAGCGAAAAAACGTCTTGCGAAGCAAGCCCATAGGGAAATTCGTCTTGCGAAGCGCCTCGAAAAACAGAAAACCCTTTCGTCTAGCGGGTTTTTCGTCTTGCGAGGCATTCGTCTTGCGGGGCACCACTGTAACTGATATCCAAAACAGATTGGCAGAGGTACATTGACTTGAACTTGTATTAGTAAGTGTGGTTTAAGAGGCACATTTCAAATCGTAATGCCTGAAACAGCAATCTGTTACTACTTATTATAGTGGAAAACCTCAATTTTCCTATATCTTGCGATCCAAAGCTATTCGATACATCTTCCTAGCTTTCAGACATACGAAACACTCCTCTTGTAACTGCTGGAGACTGACACTTTCATTCTGGAATAGCTCTCCAGTATAAATAGTGCCACACTGAAACCCTTAGCACAAAATTACCAGCTAAGCAGTGCAAAATACTACATGAAAGACTTGGAACTTGACTAGAAAGACAGTTATTTCTGTGTGTTCCTTCTGTCTCTTTGTGACTTGAAAGCTATTAAGCTAGAGACAGAAAGAAGATGGCTGTTCAGAGATAGGATAGTAGTCGTATGTGTATTCATCTCACTTGAACTATTGGCAAAACTAGTCTTTATGATTTTGCTATATCCTTTTTTTAAAAGCTGTGTGACAAATAGTGACCAAAACAAAAGAAACCTGTGTGTGCCACAGAAAGCGAAGTGATTTTCAAGCCCTTAAAATTGCTTAGTATTGTCCCTAGTCTTAAGAGCTGACACCTCATTCAGTCAGCCTTGCTTCCAATTGCATGGCACCTTGTTAGTCCTGCTTTAGGCTCTAATTTATTCATTAAAATAAATAAATCTGTATTACCATTTGCACAAAATGTCCAAGGAAGCTAACATCAGGACTTGCTTCTGAGCAGGCAAACAATTATATTAGAGATGGATCTTCTTGGACAGGCATTGTCGCTCTTCTCATCGCACCCATTTAAAGGTAGTAGTTTTCCTGAACTGACAGATGAAAATACATGCGGATATGCCCTTGAAGGCAAAATGCAAGTTGGAAAAGGTATTAATTGTGGCTTTACAGTCTTTTTCTTTCTTCATATTTAGACGAGTGGCGGTAATGGAACAACTCCATCGGCTGCAAACAATAATTCAAGTCCAACGTCCGCACCACTTAGCACACTGAACAATACCACCACCAAGGGACATGGAAGCTCTCTTCAATCAACTACAGGCCTCTTCATTCTCACAATCTCTCTTCTATACGTTTGTTAAGAAACCCTGGCTGGGAAACTTCCACCATTCCCTACCCAGTGCCCTGAACCATCTGAGATGGCTAGACCTTCCTATCCCAGCATGAAAAAGAACCACAGAATACCTGCATCAAGTCAGTGCAGTTTACGCTACAGTTCAGTTACTGGTATCAATTCGACTGAGAGTCTTATAAGAGTACCTGATGATCCAAAGCCATTTCCCTGAAAATCAGCCCTATGACCATTCAAGATTTGGAAGGCAGTGGGGTGGGCTCCAGTCTTCAACAGCTGGAATTGGAAATACAAGACAAAGAAGTACAACTTGACTGGCCTTGGATAATGACTACCATGAAAAACATAGGAGAAAGATAATGAAGATATGCAAAATAAGGACTCTTTAATTTGAATGAAAACGAAGCTTCGAAAACCACTAGAAAATACAAATGGCGCTGGTTCAGTTCACTCAGTTTCGTATGTAAGGATGTATCCAGCAGACACAGTGTTCCATCCAACATTTTGCTTTGGAATTTCCAGCTTCAGTTGGGCAGATCTTATTTTAAGCCTCAGTTAATGTGTGGCTGTTCTAACTAAGCCTGTGTAGTTTTAAAATATATTGGAAAATTACTTTTACTGTGGTATTTCAGGTTTTTCCCCATTTTACTAAAGCTATAAGTGAACCATATGTGCCAGCAAAACAAGTTATTTGGCAAAGCAGTGGCAAAAACCGTTTGAATAAAACTGAACAAGGGATCAAATCTCCACTGCTAAACTTGAAATGCTATTAATTTTTCATTATCATAGTAGTCGCCTTCTAAAATAAAGCCTCTAGAGTCATTTCCAGATGTCCGTTTTGATTTGGTGCAATTTGTATTTTACTCTATTTTATGCTTGGAATGTAATATTGGGGCAGAAGAATGGAGAGTAGCTTTTTCAAACAAGTGGGAAGGGATGAAGTCTTCAATCATCAAGAATTTTAGAAAATGTCTCAATGATTGAAACCAAATAACACTTGCACAGACACATTTTAGGTAAGTAAGTGTACTAGATAACAAATAATTTGAACTAAGGCTGGCACTAAGATGCAGGTTGAACTAAGTGCTTGGATTTTCAGAAATATGGAGAGGCTTGTTGACAGTACTATGTCCATGTAGAGTCTTGTCCTGTTCTCCTGTGGAATCATAGCTTTTAAAGAGAACCCATCCTTTGACTTGGACAGTTTACCCAAAATCTAACAGTTTGCATTGTTGAATAACCATGATGTGGTAAACTCCATAAAATACTATGGTAGGGTATATGTGCACTTGTTCCTTTTTTGTATCAAGTACACTGTTTTGATTTTGTGACTGTGATTATGCTTTAAATTTAATTGGGCAAATTGTAAATAAAAAAAACCCTGATCTAAGATTTGTGTATTCTAGCATTTCTTCAGCACTTTACCATAACTAAGTTAGAGCAAACAGATGCAGAAGAAGGAAGGCTTTTTGCATTCCAGCAGAAAATGTTGATACCTCTTTCTGGCCCTCTTGTATGTTGGTGACATCACACATGGGAGAAGCTGCCCATTTTCTTTAGGATGTTTTGAAAGGTATAGTCATGAAGGCCCTGCAGTATGTAATGTTGCAGCTGATCAATTAAAAGCCAGGCAAATGGAAGATGACTCATTGGCCGGCTGATAGATTGCTAGCTGCTAACGTCAGCATTATTCTGTTAGGGGCTTCTGTACCTCTGACCACTTACATAAATGGCTAGAAACTCCACAAAGGCTGCTTAGATTCCTGAATCCACCTCCCGGAATTCCCCTTGCCCCCTCTCAAAGATTGTCAGTGGCACAGGAATACTGTCAGGTTGTCTGTGTAGGTAGCTCCCCTACACAATCATAAATAAAACTTGGTTGTATGGCACATGACTTGCACTAAATAAATAAATAAATAGTCCAGTAGCGCCTTGGAGACCAACTAAGTTTGTTCTGGGTATAAGCCTCTGTGTGCACACACACTTCTTCAGACATGACTTGCAGTATTTCTGCACTCTTGCATGCAGCCTTCTCATCTCAGGGACATGGTTCTGGAGAAGCACACTTAATGCATACATTTTAGATTCAAGCAGTTGCATGAATTGCATGGTATACATGCTGGTGATACTTTATAGCTTGCTCTTCCAGAGGAAGGATGCTTTTAAAAAAATAAATAAATCCTGATTTAAGTTAGGGTGATCAGATGTAAACGGTTAAGACCCCAGTGCCTTGACAATGTAGCAAATGCTGGGTTTCTTTTAGAGACTGCTAGACTCCTACATGTGACAGTCACCCAGAGCATCTCTGGAGTCGTCTTAGCACATGGAAGAACAAGCACTTACTCAAATATCTGCATGTGTAGCCCCTTCCCCTTACAGAAAGATTGCCAGGGTGGGGAAGCAGGGAAGACTTAGCAGGGGTTCTTGTTCCACTTTCTAAGGAATGAAACTAGCAGGATGTCAGACAGAAATGGCTGAAGCTAGGAGGAACAGAGATTATTTTAACATAGTGTTGGGTTTGATATGATGCTCCGGTGGTAGAAAGGGAGTGCTCACTTTCACTGCTCTTCTGAGTACATGGCCTAGCTCTCTGGGATCAAAGTGTCTGCCACATCTTTGAAAAGAGTAGTGTGGCACTGAAAGGTCAGTTTTTCTGTGTCATGGAGCTAGGTTCGTTCATATTTCTGTTTGACTAATCTACTGGAACACCGCAAGATGACATCAACCTAGATACAGTAGCTTGGGTTACAGCTAGGCATCTCTTTCTGTTCATAGGATGAACCAAGATCCAGCAGAAGAACCCGCTGGCAGAAGACAGTTTCCTGATCTCTCTGCCCAACCAACCATTCAGAGCAGCTTCTTAGGGAGCAAGGAGACTGGTGAAAATTGTTTTTTCCTGCTGGCAGGGACATTCTGAGTGACAAACACAGTTGGCTGCACACTCCCACTGGCAGAAGCCTAAGCATGACCCAAACAAGGGCTTTCTTCTTCTTTTCTTTTAAATGAAGCAGAGAAAGGGCTGCCATACATCCTGATTTTCCAGGACGTGTCCTGAAATTCACCTCCAAAAATGGTGTCCTGGCATATATTTCGGAAATTGGGCGAATGTCCTGGAAAACCAGCAACAGTTAAATTGTGCCGAAAGTGCCAAAAAAAGATCCCAAACTCAAAAATTCTTGTAGCTTTTACTAAAAAAAAGTCAACAATTTGGGGGTCTTCCTTAAAAAAAAAAGCTGAACAACTTTTGGGGTGTATCTTACTTTTTGAAATATGGCAATCCTAAGTTATACTGGATATAGGTCAATCAAATTTTCTTAGTTACATGTCCAGTGTCTGAAAATCAATGCAGTGTAAACATGAAGAGTTGGAAAAGAGACTGCTTCAGGGATCTGGAGCATAGCAGAGTACTGCTTGTCATCTTCTTGGTCTTTCTAGCCATATTAAAACTCAATGGGTTCTATCTAACCTGATCACTGATTTGGGAAACTAATAATAATAATAATCAGGTAACCTAAGAAAGACTGCTAGTATAATTTAGTCACAGGACAATGAAATCATTGAGGAAGCAGCAAAGCATGCCAGAGAGAACAATATGTCTTTATTAAGCTAGAGGGGAAGTGGCAGGGCCAACTTTTAATACCCACATCTATGTTTAATCAGAGCGCTGGAGAACACAGCAGCACCCACTATATTCTGGATTTTATGGAGTTAATCTGGATAATATACTGTAAATTGAAAGGCTTGTCTTTAAAGATCCTGCTTCTTTTCAGTGGCAGTCAAGGTTTATTTACTACAGCAATGCAAACAGATAATACAATTTAAGGTCACTATCAACTCATATTTGGAAACTCTAGACAACATTTTAGTGATCCTTCCTTGGACAAAAGAATGGTGAAGTGAATAGAATTCTGTTGTTTTCCCCCACTTTTAGGTTTGTGTAGCTAAAAGATAACTGTAAATACATTGAATGCGCCATAAGCTGCTGAAATAGTACCATAATAATCATGATAGGAAGATTGAGGGTATAATCTATGGGGTGGGTGGGAACAGTCAACATTAATGTACTTCCCCAGTCTTAAGCATTTTTATTTTTGCTGGCATGGACATATCCCAAGCAATCAAGCAAGGAGTTCTACAATACAATCCTATACATGCCTACTTAGAGGTAAGTCCCACTGGGTAATCTCTGCCATAAGTCATCCACTGCATCTATCACATATGACTAGCACTGGACATCCCACATGGATTGCAATTGGACTTGCTCCCAGATAAAGGGGCATAAAGTAGTTCTGTAGCCTTAAATGTTTTGTGTGTTTTACATTTTTTCCACCTTTGGACTGTGAGCAGGCCATAAAAGTGACCAGCAATGATACAAATTGAACATGCTATTAAAAATCAGTAATTAAAAAGAGTAGCATGATCAGCTGTCATAGGCGCCGACTCCATGGGGCCTGAGGGGGCCCGAGCCCCCTCAAAAATTCGTTTGGGGGGGCTCTGCCCCCCCAATAATTTAAGAAAAACAAAGCCAGTCCCGATCTAGAGGGGGGGTGGGGTTGCGGGCTCTCGACCCATCAACAATCTCGCGGGGCTGGCGTCAGCCCCGCGAGAAGCGGGGATTCCCCCTAGCTCATTAATATTCACCGCCCACGGCGGCAGCCAATCGGCTGCCGCAAAGGGCGGGCCCTCACAGGTTCACTTAAGGTCGGGGCAGCCCGGGGCTCGCCCCTTTCGTTCCCCCAGCAGCAGCGGTTTGGAGGTCTTGGGCCCCCCCAATATTTTTTATAAGTCGGTATGGGCCCCCGCCCCCCCCCCCAATATTTTTTATAAGTTGGCGCCCCTGTCAGCTGTAGCATAATTTGAGCAAATGCCTTAGCAACTGCTGAACAGCATTCTGTAACAAGAGTGCTAGGGTACGATACTGCACTGAACTTACTCTCCCAGCCCTAATTTTAGGTTTTTTGAACCTAGATGGAAGGCTTCTGGTGTAGAAGTACATTTTAGTAATCTGAACAGACTTCCCCAGTCTTCATACTCTCCCTCACCCCTAGGCCTGGCACTTTCTTATGAGAGTTGATTTGACTCTTGCTTTATAAGCCCGTTGATTGAGGTTCTTTATTTGTCATGCATTTATCAAAGTCACCTCATTCCTCAGTTCAGGTTACATCGGGTCCCCTAGTAAACCTTACAATGGAACGTTTGTGTCCAAGAACTTCTGCACATATTCAAACACGCATACCTTTAAAGCCATTTCTGCCACCGTCTGCTCCTTGCTTCCTTTCAGACATCTGAATGTTTAAATTTCCATATATGGCTGAAATGGTTACTGCAATAGACGCCATTCAGTTACTATATTGTGATAGGAACAATTGCCAACATTTTGCGCTCTTTTCTTTTGTACGATAAAAGGTAGATTTGAAATTGGATCCCCACTTGTATGTGCAGAATGTTTTTTTATGGTACTGTAGCCTTTAACACAATTATATTGGCCTGCTATGTTTTGATATTATATAGATGGTAGTTACTGAATGCAATAATTTAAAAAGCAGCATTAAACACTTATAAGTTTTCGTGTTTAAAGGCTTACTGGTTACATTATTATGCTGAGGCCTTGAAAAGTAACTGGATCTTGCATTCAGTTATCAGCTTCTGATTAGCCAAGTGAAACTCTGAGCTTCCTGCTCATGAATGCATAATTGGTCTGCTTTAGTCTAATGAAAGGGACGCAGGTGGCGCTGTGGGTTAAAGCCTCAGTGCCTAGGACTTGCTGATCGAAAGGTCGGCGGTTCAAATCCCTGCGGCGGGGTGCGCTCCCGCTGCTCGGTCCCAGCGCCTGCCAACCTAGCAGTTCGAAAGCACCTCCGGGTGCAAGTAGATAAATAGGGACCGCTTACCAGCGGGAAGGTAAACGGCGTTTCCGTGTGCGGCTCTGGCTTGCCAGAGCAGCGATGTCACGCTGGCCACGTGACCTGGAAGTGTCTCCGGACAGCGCTGGCCCCTGGCCTCTTAAGTGAGATGGGCGCACAACCCCAGAGTCTGTCAAGACTGGCCCGTACGGGCAGGGTACCTTTACCTTTACCTAGTCTAATGAATGACCCAAGGCTGCAGAGGGAATGGGATTAATTCTATACCGTTTGGCCAATTTTCTGTTTTCCCTATCCAGAAAAGACCATTTATGTCCTACAGAGACTCATAACTCTCCTGTAACATTCATGCTGCATATAGATGAATGCATTATTTTTTCATCCTCCTAGTTATCCTCTTGCTTTCTTTGCATTAGGTATACATTGATTCAATAATTAAAAAACAAACAAGGCAGCAATATTTTGCCTTAAATTGAATTTTAAACTGTATCAAAATTCCCTTCCATAATCTAACAGGGAATGTTTATTAACAAATGAATACAAGTCATTGAAATATTTTAGTTAACATACTTCCTAAACCACAAATAGTCTGGCTCCACAGCATCTGCCTGAAAGGCGCTCAGAGAAGTAACTTCTGTTTCCTGAGAGAACCCACCTAAACCCCATTTATTTGCAAAGTTTCCTCCCTGCTTTGTCTCCTTCTAAATAATAAATAAAATATAAAAAATATAAAATATAAAATAAACTTATATATCCCTTGTCATGAAATAATTAAACAATGTAAAAGAAAAATTGCCTAGCAAATAAAACAAATTTATTTTAGTCATAAACAATCTTATATGGCAGCAATAAAATGACACTAAAGCAAATAGTTTAGGAACCATTTTGTAAGCAAGCGATGCTTTACTGCTTGTGCAACTTTTTCTGACTGCTGTATGGAAAAGTACATGAATCTGACCTTTGAAGAGTTTTTCAAAGGCTTTCTGAAAAATGTATGCATTCAGCCACTTCCAAATAGACCAGCAGGAAAAAGGTTAGCAAACATGTCTCAGAAGAGAGTTCTAGAACACTGGGGCTTCCTCAGAGAAGGCCTTGTTCTTTGTAGAGAGTAGCCTAGTCTCTCTATATTGGAATATGGAGCTGGACCAGTTCAGAAGATCTAAAATGCTGTCAGTGGTGGTGGTCTTTATATGGGAGATGGCATTCTCTCAGGTATTTGAGAATCAAGGCACTTGGTCTTGAAATACAAGCCTCATATAATCAACATGTTTGAGTCTAATTAATCCATATGGCCTTAATGCCACAGAGTAAACTGTCTTTCCAGGCATAGCCTATGTCACTCCCCCTTATCTTGGGAGGAAATGAGCAACCTAGCCATTTGTTCTACCCAGTTTACATGTGAATTTGGTGTGTGAGGAGCTCTGAGCCACTCCTTCCAGCAGCATGGCTTTAACTTGCCTCTTTTGTTCCAGACAATAATGGAGTCTATAGGTACTGTTTTTCCTATACAAATAGTTGAGGAACCATTTTGTAAACAAGCAACATTTTACTGCTTGTGCAACTTTTTCTGACTGCTGTATGGAAAAGTACACGAATCTGACCTTTGAAGAGTTTTGTAAATAAACCATTTTGTAACTTACTAACTGGTCTATCTTTGTGCTAGGGAAATGGGAAAGAGCTTTTGAAAGGGGGGCATTTTGGAACTCACCAAAGGGGCACATTTAAAAGGTTTTACACCCTATATTTTTACACTTTCCTTTGCTGCATGCTTTGCCATGTGAAATCTCTGCCGGGGTTCTCTCACCAAAGCGTACTTGCCCCAAACTTGGGTCTTGGCTTCCAGGAATTCCAACACAACCAGCACTTTGAATTGGACAGGGGCCAGCGAACATGCCTTAAATATGTGATACACGAGAATGCCAACCAGACCCGCCAACAGGAGCAAAACATATGCATTCTGGCCTGGCTGAAGTTTCTGAGTTACTTTCAAACACGTTATGGTAGTAGTCTAATCTGCAAGTCACCCAAATGCGAATGATAGGGCTAGTAGCACATTGATAAAGCTGATAAAAGCTGGTTTTCAACAATGTGTTTGAGCCTCCATGGTTAGAAAAGGAGGAGGTGTGGCAAATGTGCTTGTTCCCCATTCCCCACCCCAGTGGTCACTTTGCCTGGTTATGAACACTTGAAGAGGCCTTGAATCTCCCACTATTCTCAAGTCTGTATTTGGGTTGAGTTAAAGTTGCTGCCCTGAGCTGGATGGATTGAAATTGCTATGCCCCATCCTTGTGCATTGTTATAGGGTGAGCAGTCTTATAATAGCACATATTACCAGAAGTTAACAGGATATTATGTTCTCATTCCCCTTTTTACTCTATCACTTCTTCCTTCCTTCCCGTACAGCTGTGTCTATGCCTGGATATTAGATGGCTCTCAGTAAGGTCTCCTGAAATGCAGGGGATATTTATCAAGAGAGGAATGTGTGTGAAAACTAGCCTACTGTGCAAAAATAAAGTTCACACATATTGCTTTGCCCACTTTGCTTCTAGTTCCACACACCACAGTCATATGATCCCCAGGAGGTTGTCCAGAAGGAAAGGTGGCTCTTGGGATTAAAAAGTTTATCCACCCCAGTTCTATGAGAATGATGAGCTGATGTAGGAGCCTGGCCAATTTTGATGTTGACTAGTTTGTGTCTTTGGCTCTGCTACCCCTGATTCTGTCTATCTGCAAACATCTCTGAGCTAGGGCAAATAGCTTGAGAGTAGTATTCTCTCATCTTGTTTTTGTTGTTCTCCTCTGACAGTTATTGCAATTAATTACAGTGGTACCTCAGGTTACATACGCTTAAGGTTACATACGTTTCAGGTTACATACGCTTCAGGTTAAAGACTCCGCTAACCCAGAAATAGTGCTTCAGGTTAAGAACTTTGCTTCAGGATGAGAACAGAAATTGTGCTCCGGCGGCGCAGCAGCAGCAGGAGGCTCCATTAGCTAAAGTGGTGCTTCAGGTTAAGAGCAGTTTCAGGTTAAGTACGGACCTCTGGAATGAATTAAGTACTTCACCTGAGGTACCACTGTATTATGGACTGAACAGACTGATGCATTGTTAAGTGTCTTAATATAAATTTTGGTTTTTGGCTTGTTTTGTATGTTGATATATATTATCGACATTTTGTATTAATTCCCATACCCTCTCCTACTGGTTTAATTGTTAGCTGCTCCTTCCATTGGGAAGGAAAAGCAAGATATAAGCAATGGATGACCGAAATGAAATGCAAATAATAGAAAGTTACTGTAATGTGGGAATGAATCTGGCCTTCTGGCTTCTAACTCCTTGCACCAATTAATCTGGGATGTAATGCTTCTGAGAAGGACTGTGGTTTGGCTTCTCAACTTTCCACAGGTGCTCAGGTTACCTGCCCAGTGAATAGTCTTGGGCAAGTTATTCTGCTCTGTTCAGAATTAGCCTGTAACTGAAGAGGGATGCTGATGTCCTGAGACACTGAGAACGCCCTGCTAGCAAGGTGCTTCTTCTCTGCATTACATAGTTGGCTTAGTGTGCTTCATTGCTCACTAGCAGTATAACCAAAGAGTTGTTGGGCATTTGTCCAAAAGTTTTGTTGACTCCTAAGCTCAAACGTCTCTTTCTTCTTTGCTTGTGCTTTCCAGCCCCCTCAAATCTTCCAAGTTCTTCTTTGTTCTTGGCCTATGCCTAATTTTTCTTGATCTTCACATTCTTATTTTTCTCATCTATTGAAATGACACCAACCAAGGTCTCGCCATATCTAAGTGCATTTCTCAATCTATTCCTCCTTGACTGCTATGCTATCTCCCTGTGACAACTGCATCTGCTCCTGGGCCCACATGCATGACTTGAGAGGAGTGCTATATTGCTACTGTCAACTATAACATCCTCAGCAGTTCCCTTAATTACTGCTTCTGTGATACTTCCCTCTTCTGGTTCCTTCATCTTTTGCTGCTCTATGCTTCCTTTGAAGATTCTCCACCCCTCCATCTGACCTACATGGGGTTGCAGCCTGTGCAGCCTGTGCAAAAATGTCACCTGCTGATTTCTGCAGCCAAACTATTGTGACAGGCACAACAGGCCATTTTTACCCTGGTCAATAGGGAAACTCAGTAAGAGGAAGGAAAGCATCAAACATCCGCAACTCTGGTCTTGGTTTCCAATGCAGCAGAATGAATCAATACATTCTAAGTCAGGCATAGGCAAACTTGGCCCTCCAGATGTTTTGGGACTACAACTCCCATCATTCCTAGCTAACAGTACCAATGGTCAGGGATGATGGGAGTTGTAGTCCCAAAACATCTGGAGGGCCAAGTTTGCCTATGCCTGTTCTATGCTGTGGAGCTACCCCAAAGTAAACAGAAGCAATATGAAGACTATGACCTGATTGTGGGAAAGCGACTTGTACTTAAGGCGCATTGAAATCAGAACTTGACAACTCAATCCTATACTTACCTTCTCAGATGTAAGGCTGTAATCCTAACTTCACTTACTTGGGAGCAAGCCCCACTGAACTGAATTCAATAGGAGTTGCTTTTCAGTAGCCATGGCCAGGCTTGTGTTGTAAGTCATGCTGTGTTCAGTGGGGCTTATCACCTAGCAAATGTGTTAGGAATTGCAGCCTTAATTAAGGCTCAGACCGTAGTTTCAATCCTATATACAGCCAGAACTGGTGGTCTCACCAGGATGATAATAAGGTCATTATGGATATCCAATTTTCAGAAGCAGCACCTGAATCTCATTTCCTTCACAGCATATAATATTAAAAAACTAAAAGGAAAAACAGAGCAAGGAATCAGTGTCATTTGGCCTTTCTCCTTCTTTTTCTTAACATGCAACTTCAAGAGTAAGCCTCGCAAGTGGGGCTTCCTGGCACACAGAAAACTAGCAGAGCCTGCCCAAGCAGGAACATTGGTAGTCCCCCCTCCCTTGTTAATCTCCATAGAGGCCCCAGAATTTAAGCAGCTGTTGTGTGGATTTAATCTAGTTTCGTCTCTGATCCACCCACATGCTACCAGTCTCAGCAAAGTTGATTTTCAGCTTCTCAAATTTCCTGATTGGTTTTAGCTTTGTGTACCTGGAACACTTGGAAAGAGAATGCTACTTGTATGCTGAGGTGACTTTACAGGCATAACTGTCAACTTTTCCCTTTTCTTGCGAGGAATCCTATTCGGAATAAGGGAATTTCCCTTTAAAAAAGGGAAACGTTGACAGCTGTGTTTATAGGAAGAAGTCACACAAACTGTAATCAGGACAATGTCAGAAGATATCAAGCAAGCTTGGGGTATAATAAACAGAAAAATATCAGATCAGCACTTACCGGCTCCATCTTACGAAACTATTTCTATTTTAATAATAATAATAATAATAATAATAATAATAATAATAATAATAATAATTTCCCCAGCCACTCTGGGCAGCTTCCAACAGCTTCCAACAGAATATTAAAAAACAATAGTTCTTCAAAGATTAAAAGCTTCCCTAAACATTTGAAATATTTGAAGCCCACCCTAATCACATAACACAAATGAGAGCAATGGTTGTGTTGCATTTGCATGTGCAATATGCCATAAATATATGTGCTGTTATTGATATATATGAAATAAGTAGTGTGTTTTTGTTTTCACTGAACCACATAAACAATGTATTGGGGAGAGGGAACTGTGTCTAATAGTATCTCATATCCCACAATTTATACTATTACATTTTAATTTTCCTCAATATTTATTTGATGATATTCCCAGCACCAACTATGATAGCATTTCCCAATGTTTATTGTATTTTTCTGGCATTTCCAGCGTCTGTTTGGATCTTTCCAAACCAGTATGTACGGTAACTTAGAGCTTTCCAAACCGTGTGTCGTGACACATTAGTGTGTTGGCTGCAGTGTGTAGGTGTGTCGCACAAACACTCCTCGCACTCCTCCTAGGACTGGAAATGGTTAGGGGTGCCATATTTCAAAAGGTAGAAACCAGGACCCCCCCGCCACCAATGTTGAGCGATTTCTCAGTTTACTTCTGAAGATCCAGGACATTTTCCCAGGGACAAAAATGCAACCTGGGCTTAGGACAATGCAATTTCCCCACAATAGAGAAGAAGAAAAGTTGTCTTGTAATAGATAACAGCTACATCAGAGCTTTTCAAACTTTTCATGTTGGTGACACACTTTTTAGACATACATGATTTCGCAACACAGTAATTTAGTTTTACTAGCAAACTGGAGGTTAAACTAACCTAGGGCTACCATATATCCGGTCACTACTGGGATTTTGAAAGGCAGAAGTGATGTCCAGGGGGAATTTTTCAGAAGGTGGCTGTTTGTCCTGGATCTTCAGAAGTAAACTGAGAAATCACTCAACAAAAGTCAGTCTACTTGCTACTGTGATAACTGCTTTGAGTTTGATTGTGGGAGTCACAGAGCTTTATCTGGATATTCTGTATTATGTCATTGTATAGCTGGATTTGAATATAGAATGCTTAAGCCCAAGCAGTACTGAGGAAGAAACAAAGTGAGGAATATAAAGCATTTAAGAAACTGTGTGAAAAAGCCATGAATGCGTTGGATTAGGACTGGGATCCAGGACTACAGTTCCCATCATCCTAAACTATTTTCCAAGCTGGTTGGGGTTGATGGGAGTTGGAGTCCAACAATATCATGGCATGACATTGACATGGGAAAGACAGATGAAGCTTCAGGCCAGTCTAGGGCAAAGCACTAACTAATCTAACCTGCCTCAGTGAATCACTGAAAAAGTTAAAACACAGCTTGGAGCTGGTTGGAGGAAGCGTGGGAAACATTATAATTAAAGTAAAATATCCCTTTAGTGGATAATAATTATCACCTCATACGGCAAAGCATTATTATCCTAAAATGTGAAGATAATTCAGTCCGCCTCCCACTTTCCATCAATTGATGATTTTGGTAAAGGCAAGAATAAAGCAGAAACCGACTCAGCGGGAAGTGTCATTAGTGGGGAATCTAAAATGAAACTCTTTCATTTTGTTGACAGTAATGTCCTTTGGTCACAAAACTGGATTCTAGTTGAATGAAGAATTAGGAGAGAAAAGCCTGAGATTTTTAACTAACCACATGATGGTATGTGAACTCTTCCAATGAACCATCTGTTGTGAGAGTTTTGATATCTACTCCCAAAGTGAAGTGTGCTTTTGAAAAGGAAATATGGAATATGGAAATGCAACACTTACTCCACAGCACACATATCATACCAAAGCAAATTTCTTTGCAATCTTGTTGACAGCTCTGGCTCTAATCAGATCAGCCTCCATGGCAAATATTTTTCTTTTGCAAAATAGCACATATTCGTTTGATTGATAAGCAGGTGTTGTCCTGGCAGAAAAATGATGGTAAGAGAGATAATCTTTATTCTTTAAGGAGGCTCATCCAATTCTAAATTAAGGAACTGATCATAAAGGAATTGTGCCATTATTATAAACATCAGCAGAGGCACTTTTGCCTACAGTACCTAGAGTCTGGAAATATTTCCCCCCCTTCATATTGCTCCATCATAACTTATTTATTGCATGAAAATATTCATAAGACCTTACAAAATCAGAGTCAAGACTTCACTCCTGTATAGAAGCTATAGGCATTTTTATGATGAATGTTAAACCTGATACTTGAACTTTGGCCGATCCATGTATCTTTCCCCACATGATCCCATTTGTTCATGCTGGGGGCCAAATAGCAGATTTACCACCCTGCTTCCTATATATGAAAATCCATATAGGATATCACTGCACATGGAGATGGTGGGGGGAAGAATCCTATGTGGATTTGGTTTTTTTTTTTAATTATGTACAAACGTTATTTGTGTGATAAGCAGAGCCATATATGCTGCTTCTTCTTTAAATATATACATATACACATACACATATACAATATATACATATAAAAATTACTTACAGATTAACAATAAAAGCGTCACAGCACCAGCCCTTTCCTTAAAAGTAAGTGGCCTTGATAAAGAAGAATGTTCCAAAGTTTTGATTGCAGCAAGGTGCTGATTCTGTAGGTTCACCCTATTTGTACTTAGAAGCAGTCATAAAAACTGGAAAAAAGAAAACTACAGTATAATAAAATAATAATCATAGAAAGCTTAAAAAGAATGAATGGTGGAAAATATATCCCATAGTGGAATACAAGGGTCATATTTCTACCAAACATAACAAATAACTACAGAGTTCTGACAGAATATTAATGGTGAAAAAGATGAGAAATTTATCTTAGTCATGCAGTTTAATGTAAAACAAAATGAGGCTTTCTGAAATTAATCCCCATTTTTTCATTTGGCTTGGAAACATGCTACATATTTTTGACATTGCTTTCTGGAAATTAATATCATATGTGTCAGTATGAATTGTGTAAAAGAAGTCACAAAGCTGTGAAATTGTCACAAATGAACCATAGAAAGAGAAGCAAAATTTGCACTGTATTATTTGACATTGCTGGGAAATGCAAATTAAATAGTTTGGGGTGATTTTCTCCATCCAAAATCAATTCAACTTTGCTTTGCTATGGCTCTGACTCTTCACGCTATGGAAATCTCAAATACCGAAGTACTTGAGAACCCTTAATGTCAGAAACTCAGTGAGCTAAAATCCCTGGAGTATCTAAACGGATTTGATTGGTTGAGAGCTGGCCATCACCCATGCATTGAATCCCACAAGACTCAGCAGAACCCTGTTTTCCTTGTCTCCTAAAGCAAGCACACTTTCCAGAATGCTTGAATATTCTACATGTGTGTGTAAAAAATATACCACTCCTTTCTTTAAAAGGGTAAGGGAGCTACTATATTTATTTATATTATTGAAAAGTTATTAACTAAAGTTCATTGTACTGGAATCATTGCTTTGATCTTAAACATCTCAGTGTTTCATCTCTTTATTGTAGGTTGCCTAGATAAAGATAAGTTAACTTCCTAATGTACTGTATGTACAGTGCTGCTTATGTAGGTAAAGGTAAAGAACCCCTGGAAGGTTACGTCCAGTCAAAGGTGACTATGGGGTGCGGTGCTCATCTCATTTCAGGCCGAGGGAGCCTGCGTTTGTCCACATACAGCTTTCCGGGTCATGTGACCTGCATGACTAAACCGCTTGTGGCGCAGTGGGACACTGTGACGAGTGCTGGAGCACATGGAAATTTTGTTTATCTTCCTGCCGCAGCGGTACCTATTTATCTACTTGCGCTGGTATGCTTTCAGACTGCTAAATTGGCAGAAGCTGGGGCAGAGCAACAGGAGCTCACCCCATCACACGGATTCAAACTGCTGACCTTCTGATCAGCAAGCCGAAGAGGCTCAGTGGTTTAGACCACAGCACCACCCGTACCCTATAATAAGTACTGTTTATGTATTGCATGAAGAACAGTGAATTCTTCCTGAAAATTCTTCCTTGTAAACATTTCCCTCCGAGTGCATCTAATGAGAATGCTGATATTAAATGTGCATATATTTATGCACACTTCCTGAAAAGGGAACACTCCAACTCTCTATGCAAGTGGTGTTGAAGAAATGAAGTACAGATAACTAAGGACAACACAAATGTTTTGCCCTGGTTTGAAACTTCTACAAGAAAAAGCAGATACATCAAGCTGTGAATGTGCTTTCGTCACTGAAAATCCCTTATGGGTAAAGTAAAAGAAAACATCTGAGGAAAGAGAAAGGCATAAATGAGATGGGCATGAAATTGGGGATTTGAGTCTTCCCAGTCTTGGCTCATCACTCTTGCCATTAGACCACACTGTGTGTGTGTGTGTGTGTGTGTAGGCACAAGCTAGGGGTTTCATGACTGAAAGGGTTTTGCAGGCAGGTTTTTTCAAATTGAAGCTCTGTGTCTGACCGTTTTTTGCCCTAGAGCTTTCCCTGTGCAAACCCTTTTTAGAGCTCAATCCGAGCAAACGTCATTCCCTGGAAAACATGAACTGACGTTTGCTCCGAGTGGTAAAGAGCGGGTTTTCACTGGGAAAGCTCTGCAGCAAAAGATAATAATCGCTCAGACACACAGCTTTAAACTTGTGCCTGGAAAGAGCAGGGCAAAAGGTAAGTGTGGATAAGCCCTCATATGTAGTCAATAGACTTGTTTCCTAAGTGCTTCACTTCAGGGTAGTTTGTACAATCATGAGTGTGTTGTTGCCCAGCTGGGCTGCCTTCCTTAGGAATGGACTGCAGGTAAAGTCAGAGCTGAACAGCTTCATTCAGCACAGCAAACAAGGAGCCCTGCTGACTTCTTGGCCTCCAGGTCCACACTGACTTCCTGTCCTCTCCTCTCCTCTACAGGATGTTCCCTCTTCAAGTACTTCCCCTTGACCCAGGAACTAAACTATCTACACAGTGAGGACTTGAGCAGCCTTTCCATTGTGGTCCATAAGTTGGTAAGCTCACAATTATATAGCTATAATGTGCTCTAAGTGGGCCTCTCCTCAGGCCTGGTTTGGAAACTGGAGCTGGTGCAAAAGGCACCTGACTTTACCCATGTTACACCAGTGTTGAAAATCTTCTCGGGCTGCCTATTAGCAACTGAACTAAGTCCAGGGTTTTGCTGCTGGCATTTAAAGCCCCCAAACAATCAGGATTCCTAGCAAACTGCCTCCCCCCCATGCAGGTCCAGCTGTTCTTTAGTGTCTTTAGAAAAGACTCTTCTGGTCCTTCCTCAACCAGCAGATCATCACTTGGTGACAACACGCAAGTGGCCCTTCTTGGTGATAGGATCTGCCCTTTGGAATGCTCCCGCTTGAATAACTTGTAATGACCTTCAATACTTCTTTAAAAAAATTATGCTTACCTGAACCTTCCTCCCTTAATTTTTAATTTTTTGTTTTGCACACTGCTCTATTTTCTTCAGTTTTGCTTTGATTTTATATTGCTTTGATCTAGTTGCTAGGAATTTTTACTTAATGTTATCACTGAAGTTTTATTGTTTTGATGTAAATGGATTATTATTATTATTATTACATTAGGCAGCATAAATTCTTCACAAATAAAGAGTTACATAAAACTTTAACCAAGATGCTTGTGAAAGGCAGGGCAACAAGAGGTAGCTGGTGGAATGCATTCCCATTCCTAGTTTTTATTTCTGCAAAGACAGTTAAGAAGGCAAAATGTTTCACCTTACATTATTCTGTTGTTTCCTTTCTAATTATAAAGCCATTCATATTTGTTCTCAGGGTGTAAATTATTGTGTGAGACTAGGGGTTAACATCAGAAGCATCTTTTATTATCACCCCATTTCCCTTTCTACGTCCAAATAGTTACAATATTTAACACTGTTTAATAGCTGTTATGAGTTTGGGGTGGAGGAAGTAGACTGTATGCTGGATCCATCTAACCCCTGGATCCAGAAATGTTAAAATATAAGCCAGTTTAGCTTCCTGTGTTGAGATAATAGCCTGGGTGATGATGGGCCATTAAGAGAACAAAGGAAAAGGGGCTCTGTGTCACATAGCAAATGGGTGGGGGGCCCTCCCTCAACAGAGATAGAAGGACAAATCCTGAGTTGAGAGAGTAAGAGCAATGTTTTATTTCTGTTTGAATCCAAGGCTGTGACTATGGGAGAATCAAGATCCTTTTGGGGTGTTAATGCTGTGAACTCCTCCATTATAGGCTCTGGTTGTATATATGTGTAAATAAACCATATATCATAAAGGCACTGCCTTATTCCAAAAGGAAACAGAAACCCCTGGAATCTCACACAGCTCCGAGATTGGGGTGGCGTTCAACATTACTTTTTTGGAAGAGCATCTGTGGGGTTGGAAGTTCTGCTTCTACTAATGCTCCTATGCTGATAAACACCAGAGTTTTGTGCACATCACTTTGACTGATGGTTATTTTAGCCTAAGCTTTTTAGTACCCAGCAGATTTGTTTTCCTTCTTTATTATACGGAATTATCATTTTCCTTTGGCAATGAGAACAGTCAGCTGGCTGCCTTTTGGAGATAGATGTTTGGAAGCAATTGTCAGTCAGTGTTTCTGTTGTGAAAGTCACAGCTGTTCCAGAGCCACCTGTCTACCTTGTCCAGATGATCTTGGACAAATTATTGTTTCCCACTCAGCTCTGATCAGCAGTAGGAACACAATTAAGCACTTATTTACAGAAGCACACGTGAAAAAGTAAATGGACATAAATACATTAGAAATGGCAATACGTACAAAAAAACCACCACCCCAAAACACCCAACCCCACATTCAGGGAACATTTCAGCTTCCCAGGACATTTTGTAATTGACTTTAAAGTGGCCAAACTGGTACAAAGGAACATCAAAGGGAGAGTTCAGTGTGCAATGATTGCATCACAATATAATACATCATGAGGTTAAGTGCTGTCACTTCTGAATTGATTCGGTACAATGGATTTTTATCACACTACCTGTACACACTGGCCAGCCAATGCCAGGATAGTCTGTGTCATCAATACAGCAGGGGGTTTTGTGTGTGCGTGAGCATAGCCACTGACAAATACGTATTTATAATTGTTTGTACTTTTCATTTGACTCATTGGCTCAGGTATGTAATGTAGTGGACCTTAGCCAACAAACGTTTGCTTGCTTGCTTATTTGTTTATTTATTTCATACCATTTATATACTGCTTGATTGGGGTGGGGAAACTCTGATAATATGTGGGCTTTAAGGTGCCTGAATACACATTGTTTTCCTTTTTATGTTTCCCCCCCCCTTCTCCATCAGTATATAGCAAGTTAACTTGTTGGTACTGCTGGACCTTATATGTTGTTCTCATCCAAGTGGCAGCTCACACTCCCCACCCCCAATTAATTTGGTTTTCTTGATGTGCAGATAATGTGGTAAGAGAAAAAACATCTACATGAAATTGCACATTGCCCAACTGAAAAACATTATGTGACTGGGGTTGTTTTGGGTTTTTTTTAGTGTGGTGTTATTTTGCCAGGTGCGGCCCTCTATCACCACACCCCCTATATGCACTCCTCAGTGAGCTGCTGTTGGCACATACATTATTATTTTTTAAAGCAACTATTGTGCGTATGTGGTTTACTGGAAAACTTGTATTTCAATTTTTTTAAAAAATGACTGATAAGCTCTTCATCTTTCTTTCTGTACATTTATTAATTTATACCTCCATTTTTCACTTTACTGAAAACAACAATACCCAGATATTTTTAAAACAATCAGAGTGTTCCAGGAATTGGGGGGAGGAGAGTTGGTGATGTTACACATGTTAGCCAATAGGTATCCTCAGTAGTCAGGTTTTTGCTTATTCAAACTGGAAACTTCAAAACTAGTTTCACCTGAGACAAACAGAAAAGATTAGATTTGTACTGAGCATGGGGAGGACACTTTCAAATGCCCCCACTACATCATTGTGTCATCCCTCAAAGTTGTATGGACTTCAGCTTTTATTTCCTTTGGTACATGTTTTCCATCCATGAAAGCCCTTTTGGTATTCTGACCATTGAAACTACAAGAGGGAGAAACAACCCAACTCTTGCTTTGAACAATCTATGATAACCATCAAATTTGCTGTAACGAGTTTCTGTGAAACCTTTTCATTTGTCTGAGAGTACAACTGTTTCCTTCCTTGTTTGACCCTGAAGGCAACGACTGTAACAGCAGTGGAAGTGCCGAATCACAGGCGTTTAGACAAAAGGACTTTGTATCTTGTGTTTTGGCATAGTCAACCAGCTTTTCAGCAGAAGCCCTGCACTCCACCTGTTCTAATTTTTAAAAAGGTTTTGAAGAGCAAAACATTTGAGTTAGAAACTCTCTGACTCCTGTGATGGAACTAGGCTGAAATTCAGTGGCAACAGAACCGCTAACAGTGCAATCTTTTCCACATCTCCTCAGAAGGAGGCCCCATTGTTTTCAATAGGACTTACTCCCCCAAAAGCATGTATTGCCAGTCTCACTTTGGACACCATGGCTGCCTTAGAATGGGTTGCCCAAAGCAACTTCAATGCTTGGGTGCTGACATGGATGCTCCTTTGTTAAATTATTCCACCTGCTGCACCATTGGCTCTTTGATATCATGCAAACAGAAGAAATTAAGTCCATTTGAAACAGGAGTGTTGCAAGTAAGAAGTAGCACTTTCAGGGCACTTAAAATTAGTGGGAAGGGGACTTCCCAAGCCACTATAAACAAATGTGATATTTACAGTTAATAAATACCACATTTAATTATGTGTTTGCTTGTGCCATGGAAATAGAAAACTTTGGTTTTGATTATCGCAGGCAGTCACTTGTTTCCTTTTTTTCCTTTCTCTTTTAGCAAACATCCTACTACATTACCACCTGACAGACCTACAGCATCACACTGATAAGTTCTCATATTCATTCTGTTGCTTACAACCAGCACCGGCACAATACATTGTGCTACCTTGTTTTGGCACCTCTGGTGCCAGGTGGCTGCCAACTCCTCCTTCTGCACTCTCATTTAGATAGTCTTGCTTTCTTAGGCATCAACCTCATGTTAGATAGTCTTGCTGCTATCTAAAAGACACGGTACACAAGGAAAAGGGGATGGGGAGGAGAGAGAAAAAAGCAACTTCATGCACCAGTTCTTCAAGTTACAGTTCTTGTAATTACCAGTTGGGATGGAAACAGGTTCAAGTAGGCTCATGAAGGAGCTGCCAGTGGGTGACAGTTGGATAGAGTCAAAGGAAGCTGGTCCTCTCAACAGAGGTGATGAAACAGCCCTGTTTCCCCTTCCCCTTCCTCCCTCTGATCAGTGGCCTGATGGAAGGCTGCCGTTGGGTGACAGAAGGTACCAGAGTCAAAAGGCTTAGATCAGCAATAGTCTGATTAACATCTTGGCATGCTAATCAACTGCAGCACAGGGAAATATACAAAATGGAAGCATCTTCTGACACAAGAGTGGGCCTGGCATGACTCTGCATCTTTTGGACCAGTTCCTGAAAAGACTTGGCAGCATACACAACTCTCATTTTGCTTTAGTGCCCAACCCAGTTACTCAGCACCTTTTTGAATTTTGAAGAGTCATAATTTGAGAACTCTAAGCGAAAGCTGTGAAACTGGGGTCTTCTACCACGCCAAGCACTTATGCAAGTCCAGGCACTCCTGCTCTTCAACAGATTTCCTTTGTAGACTAAAAGACATATTACTCTTGAGAGGCACAGCTCCACAATGGATAAGCTGCAAGCAGGTTCAGGCAGAATGTGGTATGCACCTCAAGCGGCAGATTACATCTCCCCATATGTCACCCATGAGGCTGCCTTGTGACACTGGCATCATAATGCGGCTTACCTGCACCACCCACCTGCCTGCCTTCTGTGTCCATGATTCCACCACTTACCAGCCCGCCTGCAAGAAATGGAGGGGTGTGCCACTGCTGTGATGGAAGCAACCAGGGGTGATCCATCAGAGCTCTTCATTTTTAGTTAAACCAAGTTGCATTTTGAAACAGACAGAAAAACATAGGAATGTGCATTGTGCTAGATCAGACCATTTGTACAGCTTCTGTTGCCTACACCAGGGATGGGGAATTGGGCCAGATCCAATAAATAAAGCAGCACTTATTTCTAAAGCTCAAGGTGTAGCCTAGAGAAAATCTATAAAATAATATCAAAATCACACACACAGAGACAGACAGACAGAGAGAGAGAGAGAGAGAGAGAGAAACTATTTTAGGTAGCAACCTAAACCTCACAGTTACACAAACCACTACAGTAACTCATATGCAAGTCTCACTAGTCAGGTTAACTGACCCGCAGAGGTAATTGGATTTAATTTAGATAAAAGTTTTCACTCTGGATACTTCCTTGCAAATGAGTCACTATAGCAGTTTATGTGTTTGGTGAGAATTGCTACTTAAAACACAGACACAGCATTTCCTGTAGGAATGAAGGCACTTGGGTGGGGAAGAATGCTGAGACAAGGCAATATCCTTTCCCCAGCAGAAGACCTACAATGTGATACGATGTGGATAGTACTGTGCAGTATGCAAACTACCTTCAGAAGCTCTTAGGTGACACATGTTCCTTGAATGCAGCCTGGGATGATGGCTTCTCTGTGATGGAAGCACCTGTCACAGATGAAGCAGAGATGAGCTTGCATCCCATTTGACTTGATTTGAAACACCATTTTTTACTGGAGGCAGTTAATAGATTGGATTGCAAGTTGTTTGGTGATAGGGACATTGAGGGGAGAACATGCATGTGTGGAACAGTCCTTAGGTCAAGTTGAAAAGTGACCCATGTCCTGGGTCTGCAAAAAGCAACTTTGGCTAGGATATACATTCAATTTATAAAGTGTTGCATTCCAGACTATGATGAAGCATTCTTAGCATTCTTTTGAAAATACTCTTGGTGAGATGTCAGCAGATGTTCTCACACCAAGCTCTGATGATTACCAAGATCTGTTGTTTTTGATCTGTTGTGAAGACACTTGCAGCAAAGCTCAACTGTGTGCAATGGAGTTTTCTTCCAAGGGAGTATGTAATCCTAAAGATGTTTGTTCAGAAGTGAGTTCCTCTGTGTTCATTGGGACCTACCACCACGTAAGTGTATTTAGGGTTACAGTCTTACAGAACAATCCTATCCATGTTGATTCAAAAGTAAGTCTCAGTGTAAGCCTGTCACATGAGTGTACATATCATTCCAAGCTTAGGCTGCAGAATGATGCTCACTTCTATGGAGGAAGAGCCATTGACCATGGCTATACTTACTCCCATATCAATGTGGTTTGGATGGGTTTGTTAACCACGAATTCACAAATGCTATGCTTGTCTGCTCAGAAGTACAACACATTGATTTTAGTGGGACTTTCTCCAAGTAAGTGTGCATAGGAAGACAGGACTGCACTGCAGCCTAACTGAGCATTCCTAAAGTGGGGGTGGTGATGGTTGGAAGTGACATGTTAGAGGAACCACCACTTGTGAGCCCACTAAGGCCAGGAAGAATGCGACTAGTAGTGCTGGTGCCTCTTTTCCCTTTTCTTCCTCCCGCTGACTCTCACTGAACTCCAGATCTAGCTCCGGGCCCATTTTGGGGGGCATGTTGGGGGGAAAGAGTGGACTTGAAATCCCAGGGATCCATGTTCTCTCCTGGTACCACTGATGGCACTCTAGCAGTGGCGGAGCTTCACTTTGCTGGTGGAAAATCTCCAGCCTCTAGAGCCCCCTCAAATGCCCCCCAGGGAAATCCCAGGATGGCTCCCTTAATAATGAAATTCTCACCTAACGTTTTTTGTGGTGCATTATAGGGAAGGGGGGAAAGATATGTAACACATTTGTTGTGATGAATCAAATGTTTAACTATGAAGATGTAACTTAATTTCTCCCCTTTGGGCACTCACTCACACTTTAAATGCCAAATGTAAGGTAGTATGACTGCATTTCTGAAATGCCAGAACCACCTCCCTTTTAAAAGACAGATGAAGGTAGACAAACCACAGGGTATTTATCTCTTCATAATAACAGTAAATGGATCGTACTGTCAGCAAGTGTTCACTCCTAATTTCTTCATTGGTGATAATTGGCTTAATGGAGACAAAGTGTTACCTTGAATAATTGAGAGCAGAATTATGCTAGAGATGGATGCTTACATTGCATTTTGTCTAGACCATGCACTATTTAAATAAAAAGGGCAATTCATTTTTGTAGGCTTTCTATCCTAGGGCTTAGGACCTAAGCAATCTATTGTCTGTTACTGCTCCCTTGAGAGTAATTTACAGGTAATCTATTTTGCTATCATTAAATTAAATATCTTCCAGTACATGTCATTAAGTGTCTTTTCTACAGTTTCATCTCTATTAAACTATGCTAAATTAGTCTTCTTCTTTACTATTTATATTTGCAATTATTTGGAAAACATTGCCCCTAGATGTCCAAATGTTAGCTTTTAGCTTTAAATGTGCATAAGGTATCAAAGGGTGCTTCTTAGAATCTAGGCAATCACTACATTTGAGTGGGAGGAATTCAACCGCACACCAGCAAATTCAGGTTCACGGTTAAAGTTGATTTGGTGTTCCTGCACAACCTGTCTCACCACCACTATTTATGATAATGAAATAAGACTATTTATGATAATGAACATGACAAGGGAATGTGCTGGAAATAGTGAGCTAATACACTTGAGACAACATCATATAGCCTCCTTGCAAACAAATTAGAATGAGTGCTCCAATAAATAGCTGACATCATCTAACTTTCCTGCAAGCTTTGTGTAGACAAATAAGGATGAATGCTCAGTAAACAGGTCATCTGGAAACATCCTTAATTATGTCAGTCTTTCCAGTTCTACATCCTGTTCTGAACAAAGTGATATTGGTACCAACACATGACTTAAGAAAGCTAATGCACCATTTCCAGAGACACTGAAATAAGCCAGTTCAGTCTGGCTAATTCTTCTCATTCAAAATTCTTTCCAGTGATTCAAGATCCTTTTGGCATTAAATGGGCACAGTATTCTTGTAGCTGTAACATTCAGCAAGAATGCAATTTGAGTTACCATTGGTGCTTTGTTTGCTGTTGTTCTTGCTGTAATAGTAGAAGGGCCAAGGGATGCAAGTGGCGCTGTGGTCTAAACCACTGAGCCTCTTGGGCTTGCCAATCAGAAGGTTGGCGGTTCGAATCCGCACAACGGAGTGAGCTCCTGTCCCAGCTCCTGTCCCAGCTCCTGCCTGCCTAGCAGTTCGAAAGCACACCAGTGCAAGTAGATAAATAGGTGCCACTGTGGCGGGAAGGTAAACGGCGTTTCAATGCACTCTGGTTTCCATCATGGTGTTCCATTGCACCAGAAGCGGTTTAGTCATGTTGGCCACATGCTCCCTTGGCCTGAAAGTGAGATGAGTGCTGCAACTCCATAGTCGCCTTTGACTGGACGTAACCCTCCAGGGGTCCTTTACCTTTACCTTTTAGTAGAAGGGCCATTGATCTATTAAAGGGTGTTAGGCTGTAATCTGCATACCTACTGGTGTAAATCCACTTGAACACAATTGAGTCTTACTTTCAAGCAATGCATAGGATTGAAGCTGTTATTTGCTTAACTACTTGACATTTTAAATGGTTTGGTCAATCAGTCAGTTGATATAAATATGACTCTTTGTTTACTGGAGGTGGCAGATTATATTTTATAAAAATATTCATTTATTTTAGTGCGCTGTTCTGGTTCGCCAGAAGTGGCTTAGTCATGCTGGCCACATGACCTGGAAGCCGTCTGTGGACAAACGCTGGCTCGCTTGGCCTATAGAGCAAGATGAGCGTGCAACCCCAGAGTCGTTCGCAACTGGACCTAATGGTCAGGGGTACCTTTACCTTTACCTTTACAATCAATTTACTAACTGTAATAGGTTTATTTTCCACTTTTCCACCATTAAGATCTTCAAGGCAGCTTACAAACATGTTTGAGTAAATTGCTTCTTGTCTCAGTATAATGGGCTGAGATCTTCCTCTCTAGAACAAACCAATACACTCCTGTCCCTCACTCTGCAAATGGAGATGCTGAATCACTAACCAATAAATAACTGCTTATACCCCGGCTTTCGCTTTCAGATAAATTAGCAGAACCAGTGATTGTTCTGCATCATCTGGCATACTTTATGTTCTCTTGGCTTCCTGGATCCTTACTTTTGACCCCAGTATGGCTTGTGACTTTGCTTTTGGATTTGGCCAATGGACTTTGCCTAGGGAAAATTGTATAGAGTCCATTTGGCAGAGGTACGACTGCTGCAACTACATGTATTTCTGGGATCACTCTCAAACACTTCAACTTATTCCTGGCAGGTGACCCCAAGGGATGATGGTTAGTGATGACTGAAGCCAACTGAGCAATTTGAAGTGAAGTTTCCTGAGATATTTGGAAATGTTCTGAAGCAGGCCCAGTAGGGTGGAATTTCTCCTTTTCATCCGATCAGGACTATTAGTGTCAAGTTATCTGCTCAGTCCAATATCCCTATGGTCAATTCTGAAAAGGCATTTTCCCTCCATTACAATACGTAACATTTCCCAAGTATTTTCCTCCCCCAGTATAATTTGAAAGCACCCTGCTTCTTGTGCTCCAGTTCAAGAAGGAGATGGATTAAAAAGTGCTTTGGAGTGATTCCTTTGGAGGCAAAGGTATGCATTCCTCCAGGAGCATTAGACTATGCATGTTTTGTGAAATGTGTTAACTGCTGGACCCAGCTAGTAAGGAAACACTAAGCTTTCCTGGGCTGGTAGTTGATAGAACACCCATGGATGGCAATAAAACTATAATTTGTTATTTACTAGCAGCCTCATAACCAGTGTTGCTTGGGAATTCTAAGAGACCCCAAAATCTGTGTCGTACTCTGCAGTTGTGGCTTCTGGGACTAGTCCTACTGATTTCAAAACAGTGCCTTAAAATTCCCAAAATTATTCACTCCAATATGTTTCTACCCAGTTTTTGATGCATGCACACAGAAGGCCAAAACTGGTTTGATTCCACATCAGCAAATAGGTATGACTCACACAAAGGCAATGGCCACGTTATTGTTGTTGTTGTTTCAATTTATATACCACCCTTTATCAAAAGATCCCAGGGTGGTGTACAACTTTAAAAACACATTACAGAGCATCAATGATAAAAACATAATAAAAACATAATAAAAGCATACTAACAGAAGTCCTGTTTCACTTTCACATCAAGCTATACCCATCTAGGCAGGGAAAATAATAAGAGTCTCTCTCAACCTGGTTTTATATATGCATTATATTATTTTTTTCTCCACTCCCTCTTCAGATCATTTCCTCTATGTTGTTCTTATTATTCTGGTGGGGGTGGGGAATACCCGTGAGAAGTATTGTAAAGCTTTCTTTGTTTTTAACTCTCTGGTGTCTCGTTCAGCCAACATACTGTCTGGGCTTAACTAACTCTTAATGGATTCATGTTAATAATTAAGAGTGCTAAAATATGTTATCACACACTGGGAGCAATGTGATTCTTTTGCTTCCCACAACAGAGAATTTCCTCCATCTAAAAGATCAAAAGCACTTCAATATATATGGAAATGAAAGCTATGGAATTATTATCTATAATTAATTTCCTTTTGTAATATGTCACTAAGTCAAGCCCTTTGCTCTGCTCCTATAAATTGCAGTTATCCACCATGCTAGGAATTAATGTAAAATATAGATCAGTTACACATCTGGCTGGAAAGATAGATTGTTTCAGATGGCTTCAAATTTAAAGTTAGTTCTGCCGTATTATCAGCAGAGCTTAGCTTAGTTGAAGGGCGGGGGGAGGTATTAGGAGACAGACAGTGGAATAAATACTATATGTGTCTTCACAGTTGTATGTCCCATCGTGTCCCATTCAATAGTTCCACACAGTGGAGGCTACTCTGCTGGGGTTGGTAGTTGCTGGTAACATTTTGACTTGGCAGGGCTGCAATTTTTAACCTTGCTGCTTTCATCCTAATAGGACTTATACAGCACCTATTTAGGAAAGTGTGCAATTACACAACTGCAGTATATCCACCCACTGTTTAAACAGAACTCATTCAAAGCGTCCCTCCTTCTGCATCATATAATTTTTCATGTTTTCTTTCATTGAATTAGTTTTTAAATTGGGTACCAGTGGCATAGCTTTCCAGATTTCAAACTGCACTAAAAGCTGTTTTGTTATAAGCCCATTCTGGGATATTTTAATTATTGACCTGTTATGTGAATAATTGATAGTGCACAAAGGTATCAGTGTAACGACTTTGGAAAGAGTTACACCTGTTTGCTCAGGACATGATGGGGTCAGGGTTTCTCTTGAGAATACATTGTTATGGTTGCCCCCCCTCCTTTTCTTGAATACTGTTGGGGTTTGGAACTTTCTGACCAGCGTATTAGACAATTCCTGTCTTGAAACAAAGAAACACACACGTCAAGCACCATCAACATCAACCCAAAGGAGAGGCTGCTCCGAATATTACAACTTCCTGCATGTAGATACAAAAGGAAACCAACCAAGCATGGATAGCTTGTAATGTCTGGAGAATGAAACGGCTGTTTTCCAGCTTCTGGTTAATGTAATGGGTTGCTCTTACGCATATCAGCTTCTGATCAGTGAATTTGTAGCAGGCAAATCTTGCTTGCATTGCACTGAAGATCGAGCATACAGGCGTACTATTACAAGAAGATTAATCTTTGGAAACATGCAAGCAGTTTTATTTATGTACTGAAAATGGTGGGGAGCAATGTATATTATTGCCAATGTAACCTCAATAGAACCTCCTCTAATTGCATAGGAATATATCTGATCAGGAGAGACTGAGGGCCAGAGATGATGGAGTCACATCGCCTGCTTTCTTTTAACTTTTGCAAATAACATGCAGAGGTGGAGGTAGTGATGCCACAAGGCAATTTTAGACCCTGGATGCAATGCTTGACATGGCTCTTCCTTTAGATAGCTAGATGTATTCCTTCCTAGCTGATGTTGTCTTGTGTTATGAAGGATGTAATTACCATTTCTTTCGATGCCATTTCATGCTCCTACATTCCTGGTGTGTTGGGAGCAAATGAACAAGCAGTTTGCTAACCCTGTTGTTGTTTTTTAATGATATTCTGAGTATGTGCAGTTTGTCATTTTAAACACACTTAACTCATAGCATCATTGTGAGCACAGGAATAAAATGGAGTTTGCTTCTGCTAAGCACATTTACTTTGGAATATGCAGCATGTTTGTTGTTGGAAGTAAAAATAATAAAATGAGCACCTGTAAACGTGTGCATACCTGGCTGGTTCCCCTGTGGCTAGAGTTTTTAAAAATGAGTGAAAAAAGATGCTGTAGTGATGCATGTCAGCCTCAGTGGGCCCTTGCATGACCAGGTCAGTCAGTGCACAGAATATGGGGGGCTGCTGGCTGCTTTCACAATAATCTGCCACTCCTCTGGCTACTCCCTGAAGAGGAGCCTTGGTTTGGGACTCTGGACTTGCCCCTAAGGTCAAGATCTAGCTAGGTGGAAGAGTAATCCTGGTCAGAAAAATGGTTGGGTGAGGGACAAATTTGCACACCTATTTTTTCCAACTTTTCATTGAGAAAATGGCACAGAGAAAAAAGAACTAAACTGTTGGGGCGCAGTCCTGATCTGAACCCTCCTCCACTGGCTGTTACTAGCAACACTTTTAAAGGAGTGGAGGTGCATTCACACATCTCCACTATAACCTTTGTTTGGGCCTTGAACAATACATGATCTAACTAGTTCAGGATGGAGAGTAAGCTGCACACATTTCAGCTGGAACAAACTGGGGGAAGGGAAAGAGAGGTGCAAGTGAACAGTTCATTATGCTAATGCTAGTTGCTAAGTGACCTTGATGAATTGTCACACAATGGAAAATAATTGTTTAGGTTAATGCAGCAAAGGACAGATTCAAGTTCAGTGCCTTGCCATGCATTTATTCTAGTCAGGGAGCTGCTTATGTTATAGCTTTTCTGTTTTGTATATACAATCATGTCTCTGTTGCCTGATATTGATCAGGTAATTGAACAAAGTTCATATCTTTTGCTTGGTGTGCAAAGAAAGTGTCAGGAATCTAAAAGCTGCTTGAAAGTTTGTACAGTGTATCAAAGCTTTGTAGAGTGATGATGGCAGATTTTGCATTGAGGCACCTGGAGAGAGAGAGAGAGAGGGGGAGAGGTGGATCTCGCAGGAACTTTGGCATTGCAGACAGCAATGCTTCTTTAGTGCATTTATTTACATCTGTTGAATACAAAAATGGTTCTCCCATGTTTGGTGTATTGTAAATGCATACGATGTACGCATACACTGGGTTATTCTGGGCCATTGGGACTTTTGCTTGGCATATACAGTTGCTTTTTCAGTTCGCATAATCTCTGATGGGAATGACACACGTAGGAACATAGGCAGCTACCTTACCCTGAGTCAGACTATTGGTCTATCTATATCACTATTGTCTGCACTGACTGGCAGCAGCTCTCCAGGATTCCAAACTGGGTACATTGTACTCAACCAGAATTAAATGGTAATAAGAGAAAAAGTTGTGTGTTTATTGCAAGATCTACATAAAAGCTTCACAATCTAAGTGCTTGGTTTCAGTGAGTGTTCTGTTCTTTTCATATACTCTTAAGGATGGTAAGCTAAAACAGCAAAATATTATTTTTTTGTGACCGGTAGTATTGTGCTGTGTCTGTATCCATTCCCATATGTGATCAGTGCAAATGCTATATGTCAGAGATGGGTGACCTCCAGGTGTTGCTAGACTGCAACTCCTACCCTCTATGACCATTGATCATGTGGGCTGGGGCTGATGGAGCCAACCAGCATCCTGGTGGGCCACAAGTCTCCCATCTCTGAGGTAGACTGTGGCTGCTTCCAGATGACCTGTTTGTTGAGCATCCACTCCGCTTTAACTGTCGGTGAGGTTAGAGAACATTGTGTCAAGCCACACTTTCCTGTCACTTTCATAATGGCAAAAGGCCTTAATCCAGGCATGGCCAAACTCGGCCCTCCAGATGTTTTGGGACTACAATTCCCACCACCCCTGACCATTGGTCTTCTTAGCTAGGGATAATAGGAGTTGTAGTCCCAAAACATCTGGATGGCTGAGTTTGGCCATGCCTAAAATCTTGTTACATTCTTGCTGCCATGCAGACTGTAACCTTCTTAAGGTAGGTACCTGAGAAGATAATAACATTAATTTTAAATAATTTTGCAGAAGTGCATTATTTTTAAGCTAAATCTGTTTACACTTTTACACCATATAAATGCTTCTCCCCTGTTCCCAGATCAACTGCATTCCTTGGGCCGCTGCCAAGTACTAATAGGCAAAAGAGAAACAGTTAACATACTTGGACTGAAAGCTGCGATGCTCCTGGAGCTTCAGTAATATTCCAATTTCATTCCCCGCCACCCGAAAATAACCGAGACTCATTTGAATGGTCCATTACTTCCAGAAAAAAATATATGTGAAAGTCAACTCAAAGTTCAGTCACAGGTGCCTTTTGCAATCGAAACACAGAAGCAGCTGGACGTTTGTTTCCCTAATATTTTTAATGGCTGCTTTATAGTCATATGTTGCTTGACATTCAGATTGTGTACACATTACCATTCCAATGCGCTCCCACTGCTGGTGTCTGAAACCGAATACATGTGGTGTTACCCACAATCCATAAGTATCCTGTAGCTTCTTGAGAAATACTCCTGTTGGATTCCCCCCCCCCCCGAACCAGCTTCCATTTGATTCAGATATGTAAGAAGAAGAAGAAGAGTTTGGATTTGATATCCCACCTTTCACTCCCCTTCAGGAGTCTCAAAGCAGCTAACATTCTCCTTTCCCTTCCTCCCCCACAACAAACACTCTGTGAGATGAGTGGGGCTGAGAGACTTCAAAGAAGTGTGACTGGCCCAAGGTCACCCAGCAGCTGCATGTGGAGGAGCGGAGACGCGAACCTGGGTCCCCAGATTACGAGACTACCGCTCTTAACCACTACACCACACTGGCTCTCTGTGGTTTTGTTGAGGCGTGCATGTTTGAGACAGCCATTGCGCATGCACAGATGACAGCTTCAGCAGGGGAAGGGGGAACAAACCAGGTAATCAGCATAGAGTGAAGGCACCTCTGCCCCATCTCTGTTGTGAACAGCAACGTTTATAGCCTCAGTTAGTGATGCGATGCTTTAGTTACAACTGCACATTGCATTAAATGTGGCTTTACAACCAGAACAAGAACATGGCATACCAGTTGTAGTCAGACTGATTTTAGTGCTGTTAGGTGACTAACTGTGTTCAGCAAACTATAAGGGCCTTTTTCACTTGAGTCAAAAAGTATTCTGCCATGGAGGTTGAGGAGCTGGTTAGACAGCTTTCCCTTAATCTGTTCTACATATGTATTGACAATTCAACCCCAGGGAATTATGAATAATCTGGAAAGGCACTTCTTCATAACAGGGGCCCATCAACAATAGCAAACAAGGCTGTTAATTTCCTGAGTTCCCTCCCAATTAATGCAGGAGGAGTGGGGCTGGCTGTTCGAAGTGGTATCATAGTGCTTTAAACGTATAGGGTGAATGTAGACTAAGTAATACAGTACTCAGAGTAGACCCATTGAGATCCGTACATTACAAGTCAATTTATTTCATTAGGTCTACTTTAGGTATGACTTTGTAGGATATCACCCACAAAATTTATACTGTCGTATTTCCATTGGGATATTTCAAATGATTTGTGCCTATTACATCTTCTGTATATATTGTGAAAGATACGTTTGCTGTTTCTTCAAACACAATTGCATAAGCATCATGCACACACATGTGGCCCGATCCTATGCAGACATAGGTGTGTCTGTTGATTTCAATAGCTATTGGTGTTCTCAATTCTGTGTAGAATTAAGATATCAGTGTATATTATCCGTTTGTAACAGGTGAAGCAGCCCCAAGACTTTTGGTGGAACATCCCACCCTTTTCTTGGAGTTGACAGTCCTGCCTGAAGAACACAAATAATTTCAATCTGTTGGTCGCTGAGAATACTTAGTTTCACCTGCCTGTGAGCTGGCTTTGCAAAGCTTGTTATGTTCCTCATTCCTGTCAGGTGTTTTTCCAGTTTCACTTGGGAGGTCTTGGCAGAGTTATTGCCTCTTGCTTTTCCCTGGTTCCTGCAAGGAACCAAGTGTGACAGGGGAAGGGAAGCCAGATTGGTTCACTCTTCCATGGGGGTGAGCTGTAGCAATAGCAACACCTGATAACAAATCTATTAACTGGACCTGTAAAAAGAGAAGATTTTTGAATCTGAAACTTTGCCAACATAACTTAGGTAACTGTTTTGTCAAGCCACGCTAAACTTAACATGTTTTGCTACATACAGGTACAAAGTAAGTGTATTTTGATAATGTTAGAAAAAGTACTATAACTGCATTTGTATTCCATTCTTTATCCAAGCAGCTTAGAGTGAGACAACCTGCCTCATATAACCAACATACTTAAGTCTAATAAATGCATGAAGGGGTTAATACCATAGAGTAAGCTGTCCTGCCAAGCTTAGCTAAATCCACTTCCTTTCACCTTGGGAGGAACTAGGTTGTTCAACATGGCTCCCACCAGCCATCAAAGGCACTGGCCAGGGGCTGAGGCACTGTGGGCTCCTGGATCTCTTTTTTTGGAAAGGGCTGGGCCCCCTCAATGTTCAGAGGGCCCCCTGCACATGGTGTCAGGATGTGATGTCATGTGTGGGCTCCCTCAATCCTCCAGAGAAGCTGATGCCTTTGTTAGCAATTCTTGCTGTACCAAAACTTTGGACACTGTAAGTCAGCTAAGTTTTACTGCCCATGCAACTTCTCTGAAACACAGGAATCTGACCTTCAAAGGGTTTGTAAGTAAACCATTTTTAAACTTACCAAATTGCTGTATTTTCCTATGCTTGGGAAGAGGGAAACTTTGGATAGAAACCTTTTAAGGGAACGTTTTGGAACTCGCTTTAAATGGCATATTTTAAATATCTAATAGCCTACATTTCCATACTTGGTTGCATGTTTTGTGATTTGAAATCTCTGCTGGAGTACTCTCACAAAAGAGTAATTCTCCCTATTCCCCCATCCAACAATTTTGGAAATTATAGTTCACAGAGCACCCTTAACAATTTTTTCCAGGATTATTGGGGGGAGGGATATGTTTTCCATGTACTTCAAATGTATGGTGTGTACACGGTCCTAATGAGCTTCATGGGTGAACACTATGCAATCTCAAAACGCATTGCTATAAATTTGTTAGTTTAGACAGGAGAGGGTTAATGGAGTCAGATGGGCTGCTGGAGAGACTTCCTTAATTGTCAGCATTAAAGTTGCCAGGTGCCCCTTTTGTTAGGGGAATTACAGGTAAAAGGTTCACACAGGCTAGAAAACACCTGGAGACACCTCTGGATAGTGAGGGCCATTTTGACACAAACAAAAAAGCCTCCCCCCCCCCTCCGCCAACCAGACTCCCAGCTGATGTTATCCAGGTCTCCATGTGTGCCTCTAAAGCATGGGTAGGCAAACTAAGGCCCAGGGGCCAGATCCGGCCCAATTGCCTTCTAAATCCAGCCCATGGATGGTCTGGGAATCAGCGTGTTTTTACATGAATAGAATGTGTGCTTTTATTTAAAATGCATTTCTGGGTTATTTGTGGGGCATAGGAATTCATTCACTTTTATTTTTTTCCCCAAAATAGTCCGGCCCCCCACAAGGTCTGAGGGACAGTGGACCGGCCCCCTGCTGAAAAAGTTTGCTGACCCCCTGCTCTAAAGGGAAGCCAAGGAAACAAGGTAAGAGTTGTGGGGGAGAGAGAATAACAGGAAGGGACAGAAGGTATACTTTTAGCTCTGGAAAATGGCTTCAAGGGGGCAACCTATATCTGAAGATCTGATATGAATCAAGGGATTCTGCTCTTGGAGTTCTTAAACCAGTGCTGAGGAAACTGGCCCTCCAGATGTTGTGAAACTTCACCTCCCATCAGCTCCAGCCAGCATGGCCGCTGGTCACCACGATGGAAGTTTTAGTCCCACAACATCCAGAGGGACATAGCTTTCCCCATCACTGCTTTAAGCTGTTTGCCTTCACCTATGTTCAACACAGAATCATAGAATCTTAGAGTTGGAAGGGACCCAAGAGCAGCCACCTAGTTCAACCCCCTGCAATGCAGGAATTTCTATATTTAGGATTACAAAACTCAGTAAGTCTCCTGTGACTTTGAAAAGAAACCAAGCGTGGGGCCCCTGGAAGTTCCTCCCACTCATAGAAACAGGGCGAGTGTAACAGTACCTTACAAAATAAACATGATGGTTTAGGTGGCTATAAGGCTAAGCTGTGAATCGGGAAGGTCATGGTTCAGGAGGCATCCTTCCCGCTGCCTGCCATGACGTCACTAGCAATGCAAACAAACTTAGAAAAGAAGTGGAGTGGTTTTGGGAAGCTCGCTCACCGTGATCTTGTCAATCAAGCATGCCTAATGCACATCTTGAATGGTTCCATTCTGTCTGGAGCATGCTGCCCAGGCATTCCGGTATTTTCTCCTTTACAGTCAGTTCCCCGCCCCTTTCTGTAGGCTCCAGTACACACTCACAGCTGCACTGCTTTCCATGGTATTTTCAGGGCATCTGAGGGTTTTAAGAATCTGGCTGAATTCAGCAGCTTCTGATGCTGCTGTTGGCAGAGCTGAGAAAGCTTGGTCTTTTCCAAGTGCTTTGTTGCACATTTAGGCAAACCAGTATCTCTCATCCGCAAGCCTCCTCCTGCTTCCCCAGTATGGGAATAAATACTGTATTTCTTTGCAGGTGTATTGCAGCACTATGGAAACTTCTCTGCTAAGTATTATCATGATAGCTTGAGATCAGACTGCTGATCTTTTTGAAGCGTCTTTAAAATCCAAGCTGTTGGACTGAGCATAATTGCAAATTTGACTGTCAGTAGAGGAATATTGTGAATTTGTTCCCGGAACCGTTGCCAGTGTTGTACTAGATGCATTTCCTTATCCTGTGTGAAGCAAAAGATGTTCATTCAACAGACAAAGACGGTTATGTGCAGAGAGGGGGGTGTAATTTGGTAGCATTCCAAGCAGACCTGAGTAATGTCAAAGGCATCTCATTAAACCGGATCTCAGAGGCAGGTTTGGCATCTCATTTCCATTCTTTTGGGTAAAATATTCTGCTCCAGGATCAAAGGATGTGCTTGTTTCTCTAACATATCAATCTTTGGACAGTTGAGGTATAAGAGCTTCTGAAAAGAGGCTTATTGAGCCCCTTAAGCATGAAAAACCTGTTCACACTCCCAGGAAAGGAGAGTCTCCCTTGAGCAACAGTCTGCTATAAACTGCTCTGGTGGCTGCCATTCAAAAAGGAAAAATGGGCTTCTACAACCCATCCCAGGTCAAAGCTGCTTGTGACGTTGACTTCTGGTGGCTCAGATTTTATCTTAGAATAAGCAAAATGAAGCAATAGAGGCGAGAGTTTCAGGAAAACGAAATAAACATCAGAAACTCAAGTGCTTACCTGGACTGGTGTTTTATGGGTTTTTGGAACTGTTGTGGACAGTTGTTTTATCTTCCATATTTAAGAAGCATGCAAAGAGGTTGTGATCACCCTGTTGTCTTAACAGGTTCATGGGCAAGAAATTGGTAGTGGATTGTGCCCAGGCTTTTGAAACCACTTAGGTAACAGTCATGATAAAAGGATACTCTGGTAATGTAATATAAGGTGTAATAATACAGCCCTTTAAGCAACAGAATGAGCATACAGGGGCCAGTGTGGTTTAGTAGTTAGAGTGTCATATTAGCAGCTGGGAGACCAGGGTTCTGTTCCCGACTAGATCATGAAGCTCACTGGGTGACCCTGGGCCAGTTGCTGCCTCTCAGCCTGACCTACCTCAAAGGGTTGTTGTGAGGATAAAGTGGAGTGAAGAGAACTAAGTACAGTGGTACCTGGGGTTACATACGCTTCAGGTTACATACGCTTCAGGTTACAGACTCCGCTAACCCAGAAATAGTACCTCGGGTTAAGAACTTTGCTTCAGGATGAGAACAGAAATCGTGCTCCGGCAGCACAGGAGCAGCAGGAAGCCCCATTAGCTAAAGTGGTGCTTCAGGTTAAGAACAGTTTCAGGTTAAGAATGGACCTCCGGAACGAATTAAGTTTGTAACCAGAGGTACCACTGTATGCTAACTTGAGCTCCTTAGAGAAAAGGTGGAATTTAAGTATAAAAAACAAACTAATTAAGTAAATGAATAACAGCTGCATTATATGGTCAGTTATCTAAGATAATTAAGAACAGAAAGCCTAAGGGCCTTAGTGCATATTTTGTGCAAATATTTGAAATTTGGCCTTGGTGCCATTAAAAAAAAATCAGTTTGAAAAAAGATTAAAGAAGATAAACTATAGGTGTGGCCAGTCCTACTCTTAGGCAGAGTGAAGCTGCTATATCAGGTAGGAGATTTGGGGGGACATGATGTGCTGGAGGACATAGCTGTGGGTGCCACATGCTCTGCCCTGTGCCCCCTGCAGCCCTCAGGTCCAGTGGAGGGGTGCTGTTCTGTCACCAGTGTTGTAATAAGATCCCACTGTCAATCTAATCCCCAGACATGGGAACCCAAGTGGCTGCTCTGCAAAGGATCGCTGGCATCCACCCACAATGTAATGTTCCTTGGTAAAATGCAACACTCCAGCCATCATTTCCTGTCTGTCCTGTTAGCCTCCCAATATCAGCCTAGGAAACTCCTTATCTAACTCCATTATTCTCATAATGCAAGTAGCAATGGGGAAGATGGGGGGGGGGTAGCAGTCCTCAGCATTGGGACTGGTAGGGTGGAAAGCAGGGAGGCCAACAGTAGCTGGAGCCGGAGCCAATGAGGGGGGGAAGCCAGGTTTTGTCCCCATCTTCCCTGCTGAGTTCTACAAGGGCAACACTGAGGCTAAGAAGGAGAAAGCTGACAACCAGAGACTGGACAGTGGGAGCTGGCAGAGGTGAGGCAGAGGTTGGTGGGGCCGTGGGAGAGCGTTTCATTCTCATCCTCACATTCTGCTGAAATGTCAGTGGAGGCTGGTGGAAGCTAGACCTTGTGGGGCACCTGGGAAGTCCCGCTGCTGGCACCAAGGCGGTTTCAGTCCTCTGCTCACTTCTCAGTTAAATGCATAGCACTGTGTTTGTAGCACCACTTATGGCATACCTTGTTCAGTGGTGCTCTCTCAAGTCTGTAAAATAACAAAGGAAAACTGCCAACTACTATGAGATTGGTTTGTAATAAAGGTTCCTTCTGAACATAGCAATGACTATTATTTATTTAGATTGCATTCTATTTATTGACTAATAGAGATTGTCCAGTCTGCTAGCTGTACATAGATTTAAGAAGTCTGTAAGCACACAGGAGCTTATCTAGGAGTTAGTTAGGTTGGCCTCCACCAAGGGCACAGGCCTCGGGGTGGGGCAAGAATCATGCCTCTCCACACCAATACATCTCCTTGCCAACGGTGCAAGGGACAGGGAGGGGGGCGGCGCTGGTACAGCTCCTTGCCAAGGGCGCCCAGGTACGCTTCTGTAAGCACACAATGAAGTACATGTGGTACCCATGAGTAAACAGTCAAGGGCGAGTTTGAGCTGGACTATGTGCTGCTTTGGTTCTTGGAAATGTTGTTTTTAAGAGAACTGGAACTTAACTAAAATTGTCCAGCTGGTTAACTTTGAGGAAACAGTCTCTGAAGCCTTAATAGTAGATAAGATGTGGGAGATCAGTGAATTGATCTTGTGACATTCTCTTAAAAAACAAACTAACCAGGTGTGTTTCCGTGTGTGTGTTCTGGAAAACGAGTTCAGGACTTTAACTTCCCCCCCATTTACCATTTCACCAATCTAAATCATGTCCCTAAGTTCCTGGGGAAAATACCACCTCATTACTAAAATTATGTTGGTGGCTCGTTTTAGAATGTTGTTAGCTATACACTAAAACTCCCTCCCACCACTCTAGCCCAGAGCTTTCCCAACTGTGTGTTGTGACACAATAGTGTGTCGGCTGCAGTGTGTAGGTGTGTCACGCAGACACTCCCCTGCTCCTACTTGCTTTGCTATGTAACTGCAGTTCAACAGAAGCAGACATTTTATATGATTGAAAGTCACGACAATTATTTCCACTCTCCAGCAAACAGAAAATAAAAAATAGTTGCCACTGGCAAAGGGCCACAGTATTGCTTCATGAATGGCTTCCTACTGTGCGTTGATGAAATCCTTTCTTGTTCTGGTTTGATAATAATTAAGTCCTACCTGGCTGGCCACTGTAGGAGAGAGTGTATGGGAAGAAATGGACATTTATTATGATCCAGCAAGGCAAAGTACGTCCTTTTATTTCTTTTCCTTAATTATATTTTTATTTCCATTCATAGAAAAACAGGATATACAACAGTAATACCAGGAAGAACAGGCAGGCAGGCAGGAAGAAGGCAGCAAGGAAGTGTGTGACCCATGCAGTTTCTTTCAGGTCAAGGTTGGAATATGTTCTCCTGCTCTACGCATCCTGTACTTTGTTTATGGCTAAATATTATTATTATTATAATCCATCAGATTTCACTAAGCACTAAGTGTTCCTACAAATGGCAGTCCATTAATGGAATTTCTAGGGACACAGGTGGCGCTGTGGGTTAAAGCCTCAGCGCCTAGGGCTTGCCGATCTTCGAATCCCTGCGGCGGGGTGCGCTCCCGCTGCCCGGTCCCAGCGCCTGCCAACCTAGCAGTTCGAAAGCACCTCCGGGTGCAAGTAGATAAATAGGGACCGCTTACCAGCGGGAAGGTAAACGGCGTTTCCGTGTGCGGCTCTGGCTCGCCAGAGCAGCGATGTCACGCTGGCCACGTGACCCGGAAGTGTCTCCGGACAGCGCTGGCCCCTGGCCTCTTAAGTGAGATGGGCGCACAACCCCAGAGTCTGTCAAGACTGGCCCGTACGGGCAGGGGTACCTTTACCTTTTTAATGGAATTTCTAAGGTCAAACGAACAAGGGTGGAGCTTTAAAAAAAATGTGGTATTGAACAGTTTCGCTCAGAGTAGACCCATTGAAATTAATAGACCTACCTTGGTAATGCCCTTAATTTCAGTGTATCTGAGTAAAACCAAGTTGCATACCACCCAGTATCTGTAGTTTAGTGATACAGTCATACCTCGGGTTACAGCTGCTTCAGGTTGTGTTTTTTCAGGTTGCGGACTGCCAAAACCTGGAAGTATGGGAATGGGTTACTTCCAGGTTTCGGTGGTTGCACATGCGCAGAAGTGCCAAATTGCAACCCGTGAGACACGAGTTGCAAACGCTGCAGGTTGCAAACGTGCATCCCACACGGATCATGTTCGCAACCCGAGTGTCCACTGTACTTTGCTTTACTTTTTAATTTTTTAAAAAAAGATGAAAAACTTAAGCTGTAATTGGAAGCAGAATATAAATGGGAGAGAAAAAGAGGGGCTTTATATACGAGGTGGCTGGGAGGTAGATCTCTGGGTGATTTGAAAGGAATAATTAAGGAAGGGGGTCGACAACCAGGAGTGGACTTTTTTGTAGAAGGATGATTCACACCGCGGCCAGCACCTCTTTAATCTTCTACCCTCGGGCAGGAAATATAGAAGTATAATCAGTCGTACCAACAGGCTAAAAAACAGTTTCTATCCGTGGGCTGTTCGGCTGCTGAACGGAAAATAATGTAGTGCAACTGACTTTCGGGGTTGGTGTGTTGTGCGACAAGCACACAGAGTGCAATGGGATTGAGTGTTTGTGGGGGGGGGGAAGGAGGCTTGGTTAATTTCATTGTACACAGGTTGTATATTGACAATAAAGGTATTATTATTATTATTATTATTATTAACTTTAATCTGGAATCAGTCCCAAATCCTGGTCTGCACATGTGCTCAGAGGCACCATGTTTCTCAGTTCTGAGTGTATGCTTGCCTACCTGATCCCAGTGGTGGACCTTGGGGTCTCAAATTTTACCAGAGCCCTTTGTGATGCCAAAATTCTGGGCTCCCCGCCTCTCTTGCTCCTTTCTGAATCATAGTTGCAGTGTCCCCTGTGGTGCCCTTGAGTCTTCAGACCCAGTGTGACAGAACTGGTTGGTTGCGCTCCTCTAAATCCACCTCTGCTGATCCATTCGATGATTCTATGATTCTTTATCACCTGGCTCTTGTTGATGGATTTCAGGAGTAGTAGATCCTGCAGGTCTGAAATCTGCCCACCCCCATTTTATATCCCCTTCTCCTCATGCCATTCCCCTCCCTCATGACTGAAAGTGCCTCTCTCAAGCTTCTTTTACTCTAAGACACAGATGGGGAAACTGTGGTCCTTAAGGTGTTGCTGGCTCTCATGTGCCACCTGGTCCAGCCAGCATCGCCAATAGGACATGAATGATTGGAGCTGTAGTCCGGCAGCATCTAGAGAACCACCAGTCCCTTGGCCTTGGGGAAAATGTGTGGGTACCTATTGAAGCAGGGCTGGTTGCTTGGTAAAAGAGTGGGAATTGTTTTGATCCCTATCCAAGGTTTCCCAGGGATTTGTCTTCTCAAGTAACATTTTCTAGCAGCCACTATCTTCTCAATGACATATTTAGCTGGGGGGGGGGGGGAAGGTTTGTCAAAGGCTTCTAAGCAACTATGGAACCTCTGTGACAAAAGGTAGCACACCAGGAGCTAAGTGCAAACATTTGTTGTTTAGTCGTTTAGTCGTGTCCGACTCTTCATTACCCCATGGACCAGAGCATGCCAAGCACTTCTGTCTTCCACTGCCTCCCGCAGTCTGCTCAAACTCGTGCTGGTAGCCTCGAGAACACTATCCAACCATCTCGTCCTGTCGTCCCCTTCTCCTTGTGCCCTCCATCTTTCCCAACATCAGGGTCTTTTCCAGGGAGTCTTCTCTTCTCATGAGGTGGCCAAAGTATTGGAGCCTCAGCTTCACGATCTGTCATTCCAGGGAGCACTCAGGGCTGATTTCCTTCAGAATGGATAGGTTTGATCTTCTTGCAGTCCATGGGACTCTCAAGAGTCTCCTCCAGCATCATAATTCAAAAGCATCAATTCTTTGGCGATCAGCCTTCTTTATGGTCCAGCTCTCACTTCCATACATCACTCCTGGGAAAACCATAGCTTTAACTATACGGACCTTTGTTGGCAAGGTGATGTCTCTGCTTTTTAAGATGCTGTCTAGCAAGGCCAACTCTGTTCAAGTGTTCCTAAAGGGCTTCCATCCAGCTGAATGCACTAGGACAGGGGTCAGCAAACTTTTTCAGCAGGGGGCCAGTCCACTGTCCCTCAGACCTTGTGGGGGGCCGGACTATATTCGGGGGGGCGGGATGAACAAATTCCTAAGCCCTACAAATAACCCAGAAATGCCTTTTAAATAAAAGCACACATTCTTCTCATGTAAAAACACACTGATTCCCGGACCGTCCGCGGGCCGGATTTAAAAGGCGATTGGCCTGGATCCGACCCCCAGCCTGTTTGCCTACCCATGCACTAGGAGATAAGAGAGAACTGTGTATCTGTGGTCGGATCATTCTTACTAACTTCTCTGTTCGTGGCCTATTTATCCAACTCTTCTAAGCCCTCTAAATAAATGCTAAACGGCAGCAGTGGCAGTACATGGAAATAAAACACATTGGTATGTTTGGGGTTTGGTAACTGATGCTGCTGTAAGAAGAAGAACTGTGCTACTTTGGTGGTTGTGGAGTGCAGGCTGATGAGTATTAAATTCAGAGATCAGCAATGTGCAACTTTGTATTGCATATAAAATTGGCTACTAGCCATGATAGCTATGCTTTGCCTTGAGTCGGCAGCAGTATGCTTCTGAATACCAGTTGCTGGAAACCACAGGAGGGATGACGGCTTGGGTCCTGCTTGCAGGTCCGTCCCCCCCCCCCAGCATCCAGGTGGCCACTGTGAGAACAGGAGGCTGAATTAGGTGGGTCATTGTCTGTGGTCAGGGCTGCGGACAGGGACTTGAGCTCTTCATTCATCCACAGAGTCTACTTCACAGCTATAAATTAAAGGGGGGTGGGAGAGGAAAACACAAATGCTTACGTGGAAGAGGCCACGGGAATTGTTTTCAAAATACTGTATGAAAATAAAAGGCTTTAAATTGTTTGGCTACCTGCCAGGCTGTCTTGGCAACTGAAAATTATATTGCCGAGAACCTAGCAAAGAATAACTATGCCAGAATAACAACAAAACAGATCGTCCGGGTCATTATGAAAGTAAGCAAAAGAGCCGCACTACCTTATTGTAATGTTAATTTATCCAGAAATGGTTAACAACACTGGACTGTGCCATGATGAGAAATAGTGTTTGAAGGGCAATCTCCCCCATGCTTTTGTAAAACGAAATTGAAATATGTATAGTATTTCATTAGCACATCTACTCTGAAAAGCGCTGGGCTGCATGGAAATGTGACATTTGCTTAATAAGTTTGCTCAGTGAAACCCACAGGTGACGGTTTAATGAATTGTGGGAGAATGGCAGGAAAAGGGGAATTCTGCACACCTCTGTGAGATAAGCTTGTAGATTGCTATGGTTACAGGCCTCTAAATCTCCATTCCCTGACAGCAGCATATCCGTTTACAGCAGCCAGAGCCATTTTTCTTCCTGTTTCTGAAAGGCATCTAAAGTATTCATGGCCTATTGGTGAATCTTGCCTCTGAAAAACAGGTTTGCTCATTTAGGGCAGGAAATAAAATGAAAAGGTGGGGGAGGAGTGGGAGGAGGAAGGAAAACACTCCATTTTTATAGTGACAAAATAGAAAAGTACTAAATCAAATGCAGCTTTCCTGTTTTGATATTCTCACTTGGCTAAACTAAAATATTCATCCTTCTTCACAGAATGCAAACTGAACAATTGCTTATCTCAAAATGTCTGCTTGAAAGGCTTGCCTTAAAATAAAATTTAAAAACCCATGCTCCAAAGACTTTGGAACTTCATAGCACTATTTAGAATTTCCAAGGACCTCCATAGAATTGCAAAATGTTACACTTGGATGCAGCTCCTTGAATTTTTTTATATCTTAGGATATTTTATTCCTAAAGTCCAGACTTTCTGACAGAGGTTAATGTTGTACATTTTATTTGTTATATTTTGTGCGCTTTTATTGTTGTATTCTTTGCATATGAATACATTTTTATTGGGTGGCATTTACATTCTGGCAAGCCATCCTGAATGTTGCATGGATGGAATAATTTCTGTGATCGTATGATTAACTACAGCTGACCCATGGTTAGTGAACCTTTGCAAAATTACAGGGTGGTATTCACTAAGTCCAACTCAGAGTAGACTCTTCAGTGAATTAGGCACTTGATGGTCCTTTTCCAGTTCTTCTGTGTCCTTAACCTTATTAAATACTTTAGGCAGAGAGGCTAGTAAAGGCATAACACAATGCTGACATTTACCTAGAGTTAAGGAAGTGGCCCATATTACTTCCTCTCCCAAGTTAACCTCCCTTGTTGTAGAGCAATTCCTCCTATTTTCTCCATGATGGTATGGAATTACGGTTGAATGACTGCAAACCCCACTTAACACAAACTGGGAGACTTTCTGAACTTGACTTTGGAAACCATAGTTCCCAGGTTTCAGAGTGCCTTTGTGTTGGTGTTAACAAGGTTTGTGTTAATATTGATCAGATTCAGAAGGGACAAATGGCTACATTAACGTAAAGGAGGTCGGTTGGAAGACATAGTTCTGGGAGCAGCTTCCTTACCTACTGAGTGTATTACGCTATGACCAGATTAGCCCATCTTCTCAAGAGCATCATCCTAGTGAATTTCATGGTGGGCTGATCCGCTCAAATTCAACCAAATCTCTTTTTGGAATAATACAAGCATAAATAGCATTTAGGAGGCTGCACATCATACATTGTGCTTAGGAAGCAACTACTGTGAACAAAATGTAATACAATGCTATCTTACAAAGCATGCATGTGTAAATCATATCATTTTCGTATCGGTAATCCAGTTGCCAGTTAACCACTTGTGTATATTTTGTGGGTGAACGCCCTAATTTACATGTTAGACAATTAATAAATGACTCCTGCCCTGTGCTTGACAATTGGTTTTTCATTACAAACTGAAATACCTGAAAAGGCCCTCTGAGCTTATCTGTTTCCAGAGTTGAACTGACAACTAGTACAAAATGGGATGCTGTCTTTATGAAGACTGCTAGCTCAATAGGTAGATACGATAATGGGTTCATCATAATCTTTTATTCATGAACCAACCCAATAAACTCTGTGTCTTGAGTTGGTTCACCTGCAGTTACTACATACAGCAGCAGCCTCCATACTTTCTGCAAGAATCTTTCCTATCAACCATTCCCCCCCCCCAAAAAAAATGGGAGCCCACTCTTTGACTTTCATGCCAATCTGGAAGACATAAACTTTGCATGCAGTGATGCAGTGCTAGCTGGTTAGAAAGTTCTTGCACAGAAGTTTCCTGCTTGGCAGGGGGTTGGACTCGATGGCCCTTGTGGTCTCTTCCAACTCTATGATTCTATGATTCTAAGTTAATAGGGGGCATGTGGTTCTCTTTCCATCCAGGAGTTTTGCTGGTTTACAACAACAGTTTCAAAGAAAGGGGCAACTGTCTCTGCTGCAGTTGCATCCCTGCCATAAAACTAAGTCAGATGGAAGAGACAAAACTGATTCCATAAACAATTAACAGGATTCCTTATCAGGTATCAGGATTCCTGTATCAGACTGGTTAGCTGCAGATACTTCATAAGAAAATTACAGCCTGATCCTAAGCATTTATGCTTTGAAATAAATTTAACAGAAATCAATGGGATGTGCATCCACAGTGTTTCAGACTTGCGGCACAGAGATATTGCTTTGTTCCATCTTTATTTGCTGAACTTTGTAATTGGTGTTAACTCCTCTTCAGTAAGATGAAATTACGAAGACCTAAAGTTTTCCTTATTAATGGCTGGGCTTCGTATACACAGTTCTTACACTTATGTGACAGTACTACTCAGGGCGATTCATTTTCAGATGGGAAGCAAACACCATTTTATCACACTGTAATAACTTGTTTTTCTTTGAGTGTGTTCAAGATTCCTAGAAGAAGAAACAAAATTTTCAACATGCTAGCATGTTAGTAATTTTATTACATTATTTTTGGCCAGAACTGAGCTTGGGCTAAATCAAATGGCAATTGTAAGCCGATTATAAACCAGGTCTATATTAAAAGCTTCTTCACAATCTTTTTTCCACTGCATAGTTGAACCCATCATGAAAAAAATGCTGACTTCTCCTGGTGAGAGACAGTGTCAAGATGATTCATCATCCCTTGTAGCTCTAAGACAGGGAACTGCACTTGCTTTTCAAACCATTTGGCAACTGTGAGAAGCTGTTCCTCGTGGAATGCGCGGCCAATAAACTGCAGCCCAATTGGTAAGCCTGTCTCTGAAAGTGCAGAAGGAACATTTACAGCCGGTAGCCCTGAAAGACAAAATAGATCATTATTTACATCGTTTGATAGAATCACACACTATTCAATGGTAAAACAAAAACCAATACACAAGGCATTAATTTGGCATTATTGCTTCTCCTAGCAGTAATATTGCCAGAGGCAGTGGAAGACAGGAGTGCCTGGCGTGCTCTGGTCCATGGGGTCACGAAGAGTCGGGCACGACTAAACGACTAAACAACAACACAAGCAGCAATATGCTAAACATATTTCTTTCTTATCCAGCCTCAATGGGGAGAATGCACAGGTATAAGAGGAGAAAGCACATTTTCACTGTCCCATGCTGTAACTAAGGACAAGGCATACACATCTTCCATTTCTAATAGGCTCTTTTTTCCAGACTACTTCCAAAAGCATCCAAGATAGACTCGGCCACATGGATTGGGCTTCTTGAGCAGTTATCTAGGCAGCAAGATTAATGAACCTTTTTGCCTCCACTTTAGGAGTGCAGTACGACTGGACCTAATGGTCAGGTTAGGTCCAGTCGTGAACAACTCTAGGGTTGCGGCGCTCATCTCACTTTATTGGCCGAGGGAGCCAGCGTACAGCTTCCGGGTCATGTGGCCAGCATGACTAAGCAGCTTCTGGCGCACCAGAGCAGCACACGGAAACGCTGTTTACCTTCCCGCCGGAGCGGTACCTATTTATCTACTTGCACTTTGAGGTGCTTTCAAACTGCTAGGTTGGCAGGAGCAGGGACCGAGCAATGGGAGCTCACCCCGTCGCAGGGATTTGAATTGCCGACCTTCTGATCGGCAAGTCCTAGGCTCTGTGGTGCAGTAGAATCATAGAATTGTAGAGTTGGAAGGGACCCCCCTGCAATGCAGGAATCTCAACACCCATGGCATATACCCATCCAACCTCTGCTTAAAAGCCTCCAATGAGTAGAATTGCCTCCCCTTTGTTTGCTGTTGTTTTTTTATTGGGGCATCCACACAATGCTGTCATTCAGTCATTGTCTTTTCCCTGTAGTCCTTCTGCCTTTCCCCAAACAATATAGTCTGACTTTTTTTTCAGAGCAGCACAATCTACACCTATGTAGGTAGCCTTAGAGCTATTCTTCCTTTAAGAGAGTGGTTTTGCTATATGCAGTGACATAGCTCAGCACACATTTACCATAGCCTTTGTAACAGGTGCTTTTATTACTCTATATATTGTTTTAAATAGCTTTAAATTACTGCAGAAACACTTTCCTTGTTATTTGTTATTTTAAAAAAAACCTTAAAATAGTGAAATACCATGAAAGCACATTATTATGCTGTAACATTATAATGCTATTTTTTTTTTTAATTTAAAAATGATGGGGGGGGGGAACCTTTCCTATAATAGTAGTAATCAGTACAGGGTTTTCCCCCAATCATTTTTGCATACTGCTGGGAAGCCCTCAGGAATGCTGCACAAAGAAGATGTCTGTCTGGGAATGGCAAATTCAATAAGCAACAACTAAGATTAGATAAGTATATGAACCACTCAGATGTTCTCACCAGCCATGTTGGCAGCCTGAGTAAAAATATCATCCTGGGTGCTGCGGGTTCTGTTATCCTCTTTGATGAATTCCACATATGGTACAGTGTGGCTCATAGTTGTTGGAGTGAGCAAAATATCGACACCAGAATGAAAGACTTTTGCAAAATCAGTGGCAATGAGTCTTCTCACTTTCTGGGCTTTGATGAAGTAATTCTCATAGTTCCTAGAGGTGAAAACACATTTTGTGAGAACTAGCAACAGGACATTGAGTCTTTTAGCCAATTGCAGCATTTGGATGTGTGTGCAAAAATTGCAAACAAGATGTTATCTTTTCTCCCTGAGTCTACAGCTAAAGAAAACCAATTAAGTCAAAGCATTGTAATGCTGGCCTCAGTTGTTCAGATAAGAGGACTATCTGACTTCAGTGCTTAGCTACTCTTAGAAATGAAGAGTACAGTTGTACCTTGGTTAACAAACAACTTGCGAGTCAAATGTTTTGGCTCCCGAACGCCGCAAACCCGGAAGTGAATGTTCTGATTTGCAAATGTTCTTTGGAACCCGAACGTCTGGTGTGGCTTCCAATTGGCTGCAGGAACTTCCTACAGCCAATTGGAAGCCACACCTTAGTTTCCGAACATTTTGGAAGTCAAATGGACTTCCAGAAGGGATTCCATTTGACTTCCGAGGTACGACTGTATTGCTAATGTTTAAAATCTTGACAAATGAGAAAAGGATAATTTAACCAAACAAGCAGATGCATAGTAACAGTTTAGTGAATGTGGGGTAGTGCAATACTGGACCTCAAATTCAAGTATTGGGTGTGTCTCAGCTGTCTTTTCAGATGTGCTATGCAGCTACTGCTTGTGGCTTTTTTCTCCCTCACCTTCTGGATTATCAGAAGGTTGGATTAAAGTCACCTGCCTCAACATACCTATCTTTACATAGCTAGAGAGAGCCATTCATGTTGCTGATCCTGGTCTTATAGTAGGCCTTTTAGAATGCTTTTCTGCCCTGTTGCATTTCAACGAGACTAGGGTGGAAATGATGATCACAGTTTATTAAGCAAGAGAGTACATCAGATTTTACTGGCATACAAAAGGTAAAGGATCCCTGGATAGTTAAGCCCAGTCAAAGGCGACTATGGGGTTGTGGCGCTCATCTTGCTTTCAGGCCGAGGGAGCCAGCATTTGTCCACAGACAGCTTTCCGGGTCATGTGGCCAGCATGACTAAACCGCTTCTGGTGCAACGAAACACCATGACGGATATCATGGGCTAAAGAGTTGCATAATTACAATCTTAAGACATGTGAGACATGTTCAGTCTCAGTCCATCAGGACTTGCTTCTAAGTATGCCTGCATAGTTAGGAACACAGCATGATTCATTTAGATCAGCAGCTCACACAATCCTAAACTGCATAATCTTAAGCGCCTATCATTAACTCCAACGTGTATGTCAGTAACAGTTGCCGAAGTGTTGTGATATTATACAGTAATAGCAGGTGGTGCACTCTAAGAGCAAGACACAAAAGGATGGAAGAGTTGAACTAGGGTTAAAATATTTGGCAAAATGCCCTTCTTTACTGCAAAGCAGTTTGGCAACAGGCTATCTAGAAAAGTTGTAATTTCTTTTCTTCTTGAAGGTTTTCAAAACAAGATTGGTATGGTATGATGAGCTGACATGGGCCCCAATCTGAATAGCTTCAGCTATTGCTTTGAGTTTCTTCCTTCCGTCTAAGCACACATTGGGCATCTTAACTCAAATTGGGATTTCTCTTTGGTCATTCCTTCCACCTAAACTCACAGCTGCCTTTAATTCCACCTGGTTGCTCAGAGCTTGCACATTTTATTGTCACCACTGATCTCCTCCGAACCTGTGCATAGGGTCATCTCTCTTTATCCTTGTGAATGTCCTGTGGAGTAAGCTAAGCTGACAGACAGCCACTAGCCCAAAGCCATCCAGGGACCATCATGGCTGAACAGGAATCTGACTAGGTCTCGCCAATCTATCCAGTGCATCACACCAGCATAGGGTTGCACAAATTGTGCTTATATGGCCTGTTTTGTAAATGCCCCATGATCTTAAGAAACATCTAGAACATTTACCCATCTGAAGGTATTAGACCTCTGGGCTTCTGGTCGCCCACTGTTCACATCTGCTTCTTTGGTCAGCTCTTTCACCCCAGTTGGCCAGGATACTGTTTTATAGTAAGAACAAAATAGCTTTCTTGGGAATTTAACTCAACTGTCTGGGTTGCTTCCATGAAGTCATTCAAATGGACCTGCAAGAGGGTGAGTCACCTATGATAGTTCCCGCCTTAGCTGACATTTGAACCCAGGTTTCTCTAATCCAATACATGAGACCAAGGGGGGAAAGGCTTTATAGTTAACACATGCACAAAAAGTTGAGGTTTTCACTTCTGATTATTTAAAATAAGCCCCTGGTTAAGAGGGCACATAGGAGAGAATAGAAAACAAGAAAACGCTTAGTAGATTGTGCATAATTTTAGGAAATAGTGTTTTGCTGTATATTACAGCTATAGCACCATCAGCAATAATAATATTGTCTTAACTGCATGGAAAAATCTGTCCACATGAGTAATTTCACCCTTAACTGAACCACAAATAAAATGCTAGCTTTGTAAATTTGAGCTTTCAAATGTGCTGAACTTACTGTTTTAGCAAGAAGTAGTTTCCTGATAGAATTCTTCCCCTTACAACATCATTAAAGCCTTCCCGGCGCGTGGCTGCATACAAGGCTTCGGTGGACTTGTCAGCGCTGCTCCGGTGCCCTAAAATTAAAAGTCATCAGTGATTTGGAAATGCATCTTAAACCATTCAAAGTCACCTCATGAATAAACAATAGAAATTACTGTGCTGTACAAATATATCCGAGGTTTATTTGCTGCTGTTGCACACAGCTAAATGTCAGGTGCTGTTTATTCATGGGCCAGGAAGCTAAACAAATCACATGGGTTTCAGCAGCAGCAGCAGCAGCAACCACCACAAGTAGCTATTTGACTTGGGACAAGTTGAATGGTCTTGGTTGAACATTTTTAGCATGAAGAGGGATAACTGGGAGGCCTTGAATGCTCCCTCACCCAAAAAAACCTTCCAAAATTTTACATTGTTTGTACCAATTTTCTTGCTGCCCGCTGCCCCTCGGAGCAGCTGCTTTAGTGCCAGGTTTTTGTTCACTCCTCCCCGCACCTTTTCTTCCTCACACGTTCCCTGAATATCAGGGATTGTGTTGCGAACACGACAGCATTATGCCACAAAACAGCCAGTTAGATTTGGCACTGTCTGATTAGATCCTCTGAGGGCCAATAAAGCCGGTTTGGAATGAAAGCAAACTTTCCTTTATAAAATTGTCCTCATTCTGGAAGGGCGTGTCCAGTGGGGCTATGCTTGAGCACATGGCAGGAAAGCAAAGGGCGTGGAGCTGCTATTGCAGCCACCGCTTGCCCATCGCCTAAGTCAGGAAGGTGGACCTTGAGGATTGCCAGATGTTGCTGGACTACAATTCCCATCATCCCCGCTCAGCAGTCATGCTAGCTGGGGCTGATAGGAACTGGAGTTCTACAACTTGGAAGGTTCTCCTTTCCTGACCTGGACGATACAGGTGCTTCTTTTCCTGCAGCTTCACCCTTAGAGCTCCTACTATTGTTAATCTGAGCGAGCAGTTTACTCCCTCTTTGGAACCTCCTTCAGAACTTCTGAAAGTGGAAGCCTCTTTTCAGATTGGTGAATGGGACTGTGAAGTTCTGTTTCAACTCAGCCCTAAGGCAGACACATTTTCAATCTAGCAAGAATAATACAGAGTACGTCAAGGGTACTTATGCCCTGTCAGGGGGTTCATCTGATAATATCCAATAATTCATATTGATTTAGAATATATTATCTAAGATTTGGAAAGGACACAATGAAGTGGCTGCAGATTTCAGCAGGCTTATATGTTTCGCAATATGTTTTGACACAAACGTTTTGAAAAAGGGCCAGGACTTGTTCAGCTTTGTTATTCTTTTCCTGATAAAAATGCTGGGAACAGGCATTTGAGAGTCAATGTGTTGAAGTACAATATTTCAACTGACTTGGCACTTAAAAAGTACACTGGAAAGTACAGGGAGGGTGATACTGAACAGGAGCCATTGTCTCTGACCAGGAAGTGCAGAGGTATTTCAATAACATTGTATTCCCTCATCAGTTGACCCTGAGTGCAGAAGAACAATTGAGCTGAACAATGCATGTACTTTGTCCTGCAGAACACTCTTCCAAGGACACAGCTGAGACAACACTTCTGTCATAATAAAAACATGCTCACAGAAATAATACAGAAAGTTTGGCCACCAGCAGACCTCACTGCAACTAATAAGAGACTTTCCACAGTGCTAAAAAGGCTTTGGCAGAGACATAATCTTTCTGTAATTAAAAAGCACATCAGATATGCTGGCTCATATTGTGGCAGGCTGCACATTTCTCTGACATAATTAATGGATCTGCATTTAATCAACTAGGGACATGCTGTGAATTGAGACTCACAAGCAGGTGTACGTAAGCAGACAAATGACTTAAAGATAATATTTGTTTTAAGTTACTGTACTTGGCTCTAGTTTTTAATGCAGGACTGTCTGCCTTGCAGCTTACTATGGCTGAAACTTGTTGGGGGCAGGTTAGCAGGGCTCAACCAACTTCCTTTCAGATCATCACTCTTTGAACTGCTTCCCAGTTACAAATAAATTAGCCCAGTGTTTACGCTGGAACAGGGCATTCGGTTCAAAAACAGGTCGCCTCTGAGAACTGATCTGTTGCTTCCTTCCCTAACCTTGTTCTGTGGAGACATTGTTTGCTTGCCAAATCTAGAGACTAGTGATTTTCATATACTTTGCCACTCCGCAAACCAAATGATCAGCAAGCCTACCATCAGCTCCAGGGTTTGTGTATCAGTCCTCCTGCTGCTGTGCTTTCCTTTCTCCCAGAAGTAGCACACCATTCACACACATCCACAGTAATCAGTCCACTTTTTAATTATTATTTTTGTTGGTATCTCAAACTTCAGGAGGAGGTATACTACGGTTGATGCTTGGTTGGGTGGAACATGCGCTATAGGCAGCTGCCTGACCTTGCTGGGCGTGTGAGTCCTAGCCCTGAGTCAGCCAACCCCTACCTTCAAAGGTGGAAGTTTCACTACTCTGTTTGGGCAGAATGGACAAAGAGAGGAGAGGAAGGGGTTGGGGAAAGCAGAGGAAAGCATACGTGATTGTCCTAGGTAATGTTTTTGCAGTAAAAAACACTCCTCTTTTGAAAGGTGTGATTTTAACCACAGAAACACATTCCCATTCCAAATGCATTCGGATTGAACTTATTTCTAGTTTAGATTTATTAAATCAATGTGTAGTCATTAGTGGGTTATGGCAAATGTATAAAGTGGACCGGCATTGCTCAATCATACTGTGGGGAGGACTAGTCCCACCCCCTCATCTCCCTCTCTCACACACACACAGACAAAACACCTCTCCACCACATTAAGAACTCCCACCTGATTTGCACACTGGATGTTTGTAGTAGTTGCTAGTGTTCCAGTTGTGTGCACCGTGCTACAATTCTACAAATGATGTAGATCATATAGAAAGATGCAGGCCAGCGCTGTGAAGGCTTGCAGCCACAGTAAGCAACAGAGAAAGGTGCAGGAGCAATAATGACTGGAAGAAGCGGACTAGAAACAGATCTGACAGCAGGGCTTGCACAGCTCATAGGCTGCCCATTAAAGAACAGGAATAATTTATAATATTATACCCTAGTTGTTCTCGTTAGTAAGGCCTTTTTGGGCATAACCTTTTGAGGGCAATGAATTTATCTAATTTACATGACACTTGTTGGAAAGAAGCCTTACCATACTCCAGGCCATCAAATCGGGCCATGTTCGATGCTACTTCTGCTGCACACAGCACATGGTAGCAGACAATGGAGTAACAGGTGTGCGGGAGTCTGACATCAATTACTTTGGCGCCAGCTTTCTCAAAGAGGTCGGCTGCCTTGGACCACACGGCCAGAGTTTGACTAGACAATCCTGGTACGTTGTATTCCTAGAGAAGGAAGAGGGTGAAAAGGGAGAGGGTGAAAAGCATAACCCTCTGCACCAACAACTTTATGTGCATCTTCACAGTTCTTAGCTGAGCCAGAATTATCAAGTAGTTTGTAGCATGTTAAACTCCCAAGTGAAAATTTTTCCTTTTCAAAAAAATTATTATTGAATACTTCCTTTGGCAGGCAGCTAGGATGGCATGTGTTTGGTTTTAGTTATAGATTCAGTGCCAAACTGCAGCTTGCTTCAGAGGCCAGCCTGTCTTTCTAAGGTAATTGGGAATGGCTGGAATGAGCTGAGTCATAAAGCCCAGGGAACCAAATTGACGAGCTAGGATAGAACGACTGACCGGGAGCTCATTGGCAAAAGAAGAACCAAGACCTGACAGGATTTTCCACAAGCCCCAATGCAGATGGAGGACTTTAGGCTAATATAAATAATAGAGGTAGATTTTGTAACAACATGACATATTAAACTAAATGGTGGGCAATGATTGCAAATAAGGCCCAGTTCTGCATTCAAGGATGACCTGGTTCCAGCAGTTTCCATTAATGGCTATTGTGAAAATGTTTCTGCAAATCAGAACAAAATTCTTAGTGTTGTAACCATTTTAAATAACTGTGGAAAAACATTAATACTAATTAACAGCTGGTATATAGCTTTCCCCCTTGATTTAGCCAAGCTCTTTTTCAAGAGAAGGAGCTGTAAGTTTTCACTATTTCCTGGCAATGAGTTAACAAGCAGGCTGCACCATGGTGATTAAGGCTGCAGTCTTAACCCCCGTTACCTGAGAGGAAGCCTCTTTGAATTTTGCAGAACCTATTTCTGAGCAGATATGGCAAAGATCACATTGTAATTCAACACTTCTTTCTTTCACAGTGTGCATAGTTCTTTCTCTCTTATTTTTAGTGCAATCTTTTGCAGTAAGTCAGAATGGTCAACTATGAGTTTTGGTCTGGATGTTATGAATTTAGTTCTCTAAAAAAACCAATGGGTTTTCAATATCTTTGTCCATCTCACTGGGGAAAAAAAATCAAAGTACATCCACAAAAGGAAGGGTGGGGAATTGTGTGTATAACCCAAAATGAGGAACATGTGTAAATAACTTCAGAAGGCAAAAATCCCTCTTCACATTAATATTATTTTAAAGGTGGATACATACTTGCCTTGGGAGTGATGAGCTCCAGTGGTGTGTCATTCCCTCCCTATTCCCAAGGGAGGCTGTCCCCATAAGAGCAGCTGCCTTTTAAAAAAATATAATCTTTCTGAAGGGGGTGGCATGTCAACTCCTATCATTGCTTTCAGGGGCACTTGCATATCCATTTACAACAAGTGTGGCAGGAGCCATGCTTTCTAGCTGTTCCTGGTTGTCTGTGCCTATTTTTCCAACACTCGGCCTGCCCCATGGAATTGGGTGAGTGTCGATTCTGAAGTGAATGTTCCAGTCTTTACACTAGTCCTGGAGGGGCAGCTCAGGGGAGTCCACTTTTGGAATTCACATCCTCCGAATTCCTCAAGCATCCCAAAATGCGAGTGCACATGTCAACTTAGAAGAACACCTTGAAGACTTTGGTTGAATAATTAAATATAATGATTCTTTCAAAGTGTATGTGTGACAGGCATTCAGTGAGTACTTCTTGTTCCTGACAGTTCTGAGGAAGCCCAAACAGAGCGTTTCCTAAAGCATATATTCATTCTGATTAATGAATGTCAAATAAGTACTATTGTTCTTCAACACTGATTGTGTTCTGCAGATTGACTTATTATTATTATTTAAATTTTTATACTGCCTTTCATCTGAAAATCGCTCGGCGGTTCACAACATAAAAATAAAAAATGAGAACACAAAATACACAATGAAAACATTTTGCTTCCCCCCTTTTTCTCTTTTTGGTTTTTTTTTAAATTAGATTAGTTTGTTTTTTATTGTATGTTGAAAAATTCCAATAAAAAATGATGCAAAACCAAGAACAAGATCCAAAACAAACCAGTAACCAACCCCACTCCCACAAACACATTTAAGAGGAAAACGAATGTTAACCAGCCAAAGGCCTGGTTAAAGAGAAATGTTTTCATGACCTATGTCAGTCATAGGCAATAGGAATTCACTAACATTTAATTTTGGTGTTTATTTCCCCCCTCCAAGTGGCTATTTACATACCAGTTACCTTTGGTATGCCTATGCAAAGATCCTTCACATCTGTCAAATTGGGCAGATGAAATGGGTGGACGGGGTCCTGCACGGTGGTTGAATCTTTTGGATCATGGCCACTGAGTGCCCCTGGAACAAAGCAGAAAGACTCATGAGCTACAGGAAAGAAAAGAGAATCCTTGAACCAAACTAGCTTTGAGAGAATTCCCTAGGGAGACAGGTGTAATCAGTATACCCAACACGGTGGCTGCATCGTCCACACATCTGGCAAAGATGCCCGGCACATCCATAGAGTTCACCAGCGGAATAAGACCGTGACGGGAAACCAGGCCATACGTTGGCTTCAAGCCAACCACTCCACAATGAGAGGCTGGGTTTCTGGTGGATCCTCCTGTATCAGATCCCAGAGCCCTATGGTTGAAAAAAAATAATAATAATAACGGCAGTCAGGAGCAAACTCTGCATCACATCCCAGTTTGCTCTGCAAGAACATAAGAGCCTGGTTGGATCAGGCCAAAGGCCCACCCAGTCTACCATCCTGTTCTCACAGGAGCCAAGCAGATGCCTATGGGAATCCGAGAAGCCATAGCATGTCTTCCCGAGGCTGTCTTTGTTTTTAACAGAAACAAGGCATCATGACCTACCAATCACTTCTAACACTTTTCCAATGAAGAAATGCACATGCACTTAACCACAATACGTAAACTGCTTGGTCTAAGAGCAACATACAGATTACTATTACTGCTGTCAGCCTGTGAAGTGCCTAGTCTGAAAGGGCTCTGTTTTATCTGGAATATATGCTTGCCAGGAAGAAATTCAAAGGGTGCAGTTTTCGCATTGTGTTCCTTCATGGAGTTTCAGCAGACTTTCCTCTCTCATGCAGTTTAAGTACAGAGACCATTTCCAGATCAGGAGCAGACCAAAGTCATCTGAAGGTACATTATATGGCTCAAGGGGATTTAGTTCTCAGAAGCACCTTGATGGGAGATCACTTGGGAGTCTTATGGTGCTGACTTCCTTGAAAGAAGAGTGAGCTATAGATATATAGCAGTGGTTACCAACCTTTTTTTGGCCATGCCCCACCTAAGCATCTCTAAAATCCTGATGCCCCCCCCCCCAGTGACATATATTCTTATTATTCAAAAAGTGAACTCCTATTCACGTGGAGGAAGCCTAAAAGACCATTCACTCTTAATAACTCATTCTCGAATTGCCCCCCCTTAAAAATCAAATTGCCACATTGGAAACCACGGATATATAGCAACAAGGCTTAGAAAAACATTTTCCTGACTAAAAAGTGTATTGTTGCATAAATTTCTGAATTAAATATTAAAATATTATTATTCAAATAAACACTCTACCTTTTAGAATAAACACACAGTGGCTCTATTCAGCTAAAATTAAGCAATCTGAAAAACTATTCTTTCACCCTGAGGGATAGCCTAGTCAGTAGAGCATGAGACTCTTAATCTCAGGGTTGTGGGTTTGAGCCCCACATTGGGAGAAAGATCCCTGTATTGCAGGGGGTTGGACTAGATGATCCTCATGGTCCCTTCAAAACTCTTCTATGCTTCTATGAAAATTGGAGAGTTAAAAATCCACTTAGATTTTTCTCATGAAGACAAATAGGACTTCAAAGCTGGCTTGCGTTTTAAACTTTTTCAAAACTATATTTCTTCACAAAACAGAAAGAAACATAAAGCACTGGTATCAGCACAGCTATGAAATGTAGAATAAACCGAGGATCTGAAGAATATTAGTCTGAAAATCCTACTCTATATGAATTATTAGCCCACAGTGATGTCAACACAAAAGCCTGGGATGAAAAGGTGTTTTATTGTAAGGGAGGAGATGCTGTAGATTTCATTGAATCAAAATTCCTTCTCCTTTTTTTGTGTGCCTGAGTTGCTGGAAAGATCCCACAACACTTGTCAAAGAGAGGAGGTTCAGAGGATATTGGCAACATCCTTCCTTCTTTATTGCCACAATAAATCCTTTCCAAGCAATACGAAATGCCCACACTGAGAGGATGGAAATTTGTCTAGAATGACATGGCTTAAGTCAACCTTTTGGACATAAAAGGGGGCTTTACACTGTCCTCAGTACTCCTCTACCAAGTCCTGCCTTATCTATATAGAATAGACAGTAAGGGATCTAATCAGGGAGCAGGTTGCTCCTAGGCCCTTGGGTATGAACAGCACTTAGGCCCTTGTTGGCACTCAGCAAATATTATGAAGTTGCATTATGATGCTTTTAATTAAGCTGTTCTAAAAAAGCCTCTTACGTGAAGCATGTGAAAGACGATACGGCAGCAGCACTGCCTCCAGAGCTTCCTCCTGTTATCAACCAGCTGGTGTCTTCATTTTGAGCACTGGGTTTCTGCACACACTTTTCTCTGTACTGTCGTGAGTAACTCCAGGGGTTTCTAACCGGTCCAAATGCCCCATCTGTACTTCCAGAGCTAAGATGAGAAAATCATGGAGAAAGAATACAATGTGGGTAGTATTCAAGAGATAGAGGGACATTGGGGATGATCTTGGAGATGAAATAAGGCAGTCCAATGGGCCATTTCCTTAACTAGGTAAAGGTCACATTGTGTTATGCCTTCACTGGCCTCTCAGGCTAAATTACTAGTCAAGGTTAAGGACACAGAAAATTTAGATAAGGATCATCAAGTGCTTAATTCACAGGAAAAGTGCTATGGAAATAATAATGGCTTTTGTTTACAAATAGACGCTGCAATGAGTAGTCTACTAAGTTTTACTCAGAGTAGACTAACTGAAATTAATGAACATCATCATTATCATTATTTATTGAATGTATGTACAGCTCTATACCTGGGGGTCTCAGGGCGGTTCACAGAATAAAATCAAGATATAAAGTCACAAAATACATAATAAAAATAAAAACAACAACCCAATACCCCCCCCCAAAAGCTAGGTCCATTCTTTTAATGGCTCTACTCTGAGTAAAACTTAGTTGAACGCCCCCTGAAGCTTATCAATTCAGCTACAGATTTAACAACTTTTTTGTCTCTCTTTCCAAGTACATATGAAATCCTTTGCTCTGAAACAGAACCAAAAAATAAATTGGTTGACACTCCTAAATTTGATTGGTTCACACAGGGTGAACAACCTGAAGCTCTCCTATAGACTCTGGAAAGTTTCACCCCATTGGGAAATCTCTGTTTGAAAAGTTGAAGAGCTGCCACCTGTCAGTATAGGCCAACCTTCTCCAGTCTGCTACCCACTAGAGGTTTTGGAACATCATCTCCCATCAGCCTCAGCCAGCATGACCAATGATCAGGAATGATGGGAGCTGTAGTCCAAAAAATCTAGAGGGTGCCTGTTAAGGGAAGACTGGTGTGAAAATATTGAGTTAGATGAACCAATGGCCTGACCTGGTATAAGGCAATTTCCCATGTTTCTGTGTATTTGCAGTGTGTAAGAAATTTCATCCCTGAAGCATGTGACCCAATTTATATGGTTGCAAAGATAGGCTTGGCAGGGGGTTGGACTCGATGGCCCTTGTGGTCTCTTCCAACTCTATGATTCTATGATTCATGTGGCCAATGTCTGCTAAAATCTCAGAAGCAGGAGGAAAACTGAGCAGCCAGAGCTTTAGCACCACATGATGTTCTCAGCCAAGCATCAAGATAGGCAGTCTTGCATCTAGTTAGACAGAAGTGAAGCAACACATCAGGCACCCAACAGCATAAAAATATTTAACTTGGCTTACCCCATGGCAAATTCATCTAAGTTTGTTTTTCCAAGAAGCACAGCTCCTTGATCCAGCAATTTTTGAACTACAGTTGCATTGTAAGGGGGGATATAACCTGAAAAACAAAGACTGGATTGGATGAATTGTTTTATATTAGTGAGGTTGTTTTTTTATTTATGAGTATGTCATGTATAGGGACGCAGGTGGCGCTGTGGGTTAAAGCCTCAGCGCCTAGGACTTGCCGATCGAAAGGTCGGCGGTTCGAATCCCTGCGGCGGGGTGCGCTCCCGCTGCTCGGTCCCAGCGCCTGCCAACCTAGCAGTTCGAAAGCACCTCCGGGTGCAAGTAGATAAATAGGGACCGCTTACCAGCGGGAAGGTAAACGGCGTTTCCGTGTGCGGCTCTGGCTCGCCAGAGCAGCGATGTCACGCTGGCCACGTGACCCGGAAGTGTCTCCGGACAGCGCTGGCCCCTGGCCTCTTAAGTGAGATGGGCGCACAACCCCAGAGTCTGTCAAGACTGGCCCGTATGGGCAGGGGTACCTTTACCTTTTATGTCATGTATATTACCATTAGTCCCCGTTTACATGGATTCCTACTGAGAATATGACTACCACAGGTATTTCATTGTTTTGTATTATGGGGGTGCACTTTTAACTTGTTTCAGGAAACTACCTCAATAAGATTAGATGTTTGCTATCATAGCTGCCTGAGAGAAGATTCTCTTCTCAAAACTGCAGCGTGTCTTGGCAACCTTGACATCTCCCCTCTCTTTATTACTTGTTCCACAAATACTGAGTTCAGCTGCCCAACTAATAATACAGAAGGGTTCTAGTACCCCTTTCAAAGCCTATACAATGATGTGCTCTACTAATAGTAGAAGAGTATAGGGTTTCATACATATTGGCAGTAATCCAGTAAGATAACCAGCAGGTAATAAGACATGTACTGTGCCAGCATTTTTCTGCCCATTTTCAATTCATCATACCTCTTTACTAAACTGCAAACTGTTATTGAGACTACCCCAAGTTTCAAAGTGAAGACAGGGAGGTACGAAGGCTCTAACAATATTCAAGTGAATCAGTGAAAGTGGAACTAGTCAGTGCCTGTGGACTTGAAGATTAGAGTCTTTGTTTTGGTGTCTGTGCAACATTGGTATCTGAAGAGGTTTATTTATACCTGGTAGCTCAGAGACCAGGGGCAGTGGCGGCTGCTGCCTGGAGGACTCCAAAGGACAGGGGAGAGGAGAGGAGCTTGAGGGAACACTCCACAAGGGAGGGTGTTTGAAAAGGGGCTAGAGGCTGCCAGCTCTGCAGGTAAAGAGTGACATAACTGGGCTTCTGAGCCCCACAGGGGTGCCGCAGAAAGAATGTCGTTGGTCCAGGGAGCTGTGGACTCAAAAAGGTTGAAAACCTCTGATCCAATACATCTACTCATCAACATAGTTACCTACAAAAGAATGAATCCATTTAAGACAGAACCACAGTACTCCTATCTATATCCTTAATAGATTGAGGAGCAGAGCTCAAAGTTGTCAGCTTATCTTAAAAATGCTACTTTACCTTTTAGCATCTTGGATGCACATGTTGTTTCGATTCCAGTTGTGCTGAAGTTGTCTTTCACTGCAAAAGGAATTCCATCCAAATCCCCCAATATCTGACCTATATTACGGATGACAGTGTGAAGATTATTTCAATCAGTGCATCATGCACACAGCCTTATTTAAAGATTGAGGTTGTTCTAAATAATTTTTGATATGTTGTCTGAACTGCTAGACCTGCTGTGCCAGCAGATTTGGAAAAGGTGTGGAAAAAACCACACAGTTGTCTCGCAGTCTCCTAAACCTTTTGTTCTTGCTACCCCTTCCCCCCTAGCACAACTGTGGATAGTGCTAGGTCAGTAGTGCTGCAGCTATGGTGTAGCACTTAGGAATGTGAGCAGCTTGGCCACAGAGCACAGAAGCAGCAGTGGGGCTGTCCTCACATGCCAATGCATTAGTGCCAATACCAGAGCAAAATAACATGCATTATGGGTCTTGTTTTCAGAAAAGTGAACTGCTGCTATGGTCAATAGAGTGTAGGATTGGGTGCATCAATTCTCACTTTTTTGTTTACCATTAGAAATTTCCCTCAGTTCTAATTTGCTCTACAACATTTTCAGCAACCCTCCCGTCACAACAAGAAAGGCATTTTGTAAATGAGATAAGTTATGAGCTACTTTCTTTAACCATAATGGCTAGACTTTTTTCTTTTTTAACAACAGTGGATGCAGAAATCCAAATGCTGTACTAGGTTTCAGAGTCATAGGACCTACCAACATCATTTTTTCTGCCTGGGGCACTTTTAATGAAATGCCTGCTATTGTTTTGCCTACAAGTCTAAGTAGGTGTCTGGCCTGAGTAGTGCTTTAATGAGCATTCCAAGGACAGATAGCGGGTGGGATTGAGCTGGCCCAAGAGCTGCTAGATCCAAACCTGGTCTGAAACAGTGCAAGCAGGGCCAGCCCAAGACATTCTGGCACCTGGCCACCCCCATCTCCACCCGGGAAGAAGGGGTAAGTGGAAATCTATATCAGGAACAAGGGGGAAATAAAGATCTGTATCAGGATCTACTCCCCCTGTGGATCCAGCCACCTGAAGTGGTCACCTCACTTTGCCTCATGGGTGGGGCAGCCCTGAATGCTTGTTCATATTAAACCATAATTTATTTTAACTATAGTTTAATGTAATGTGTGAATAAGGCCTAACTAATATCACAGAAATACAGTGAAGTTAGCTGTACTCCCCCCTGCCCCAATATGAGTAAACAAATATTCTGGGCAGAAAGTGTAAGGATCACAGCCAACATACTTTAAGGAAGAATAATTGTTCAGCAGAAATTACCTTGCCTGTATCTCTTCTCCGATGCCTCAGCCTGTTTTAATGCTGTGTCTTCTGCTACAGTGATATAAGCATTAAGAAATCTGGTAGCTTTTATTAAGGAGAGGCATTTCTGACACAGCTCTGTTGGACTCACTTGGCCTTCCTTGAGTGCTATAGATATCTGAAACATCAAAATTTTCTATTTTTAGTAGAATTTCAAGAGTAAGCTTTAAAGAACTACCGGTATGTCTACTTGGTTTTCAAAGCAACTTCTCTACTTTGTCTGTACTTACACTACCTTTGATTGAACAAGCAACAACACGAGAATATTATGTGAAATATAACTATTAAAATGTGCAATTGTATAAAATGGCCTCAAGATGTGAACTAAATGTGGAGTAATATTGGAGTTGGTTTACCAAACAGGTGAGTAATGAGGTCACAAATGATTTCTCAATACTATTATCTGTAGATGCTTTGTTAGGTAATCACTTCATATTTTACATTATAGCCACCCCAGCAGTTAGTCTACTTTATTTTTTAATTTTCTTTTTGCCATCACCAGATCTTGGGGGCCAAAAAAATGGCATGCAAGGAACAAATCAGATGCCTGAACAAAGAGTTAGTCACCCTGCCCAATAGTGGGCCTACATCTACCACAGCACTCCCCAGCTCTGCCCATGGAAAGATCTACCACTGGTTGTGTTTCCTCTGGCAGTGATTCCAAATGCTTTCTGTTCCTTTGCAAGTCCCCAGGTTTAGGCTCTTTACCTATACCAGCCTGGAGGTGTCATGCACAATCTCCTCAATTATTTTTTTTTTAATTAAATATTTATTGAGATTTTTTAGAATACAAAATGCAAAAATAATAAACAATATAACATATATCATAACACATTTTTCAGAACTTCTTTGGACTCCCTCACGTCTCCCACTCCCACTTACATCGTTAAAAATTTTTCCCAGCAATTTATCATCTTGTTTATATTCTTAAATTTTGTTCAATTAATTTAATCTATTCTCCACAAATTTTATATTTCCCTCAATCTCACTTGTCATCAATTTCAAATCTAATTCAATGGTAGGCAATTATTTATGATCTAGCATCCTTCTTAGCCTTCAACCAAATTACAATACTTTTGTAGATAAATCTTGAATTTCTTCCAATCTTCTTCAACCCTCTCTTCTCCCAGGTCTCGAATTCTGCCAGTCATCTCGGCCAGTTGCATATAGTCCATCAGCTGCATCTGCCACTCTTCCAGTGTGGGTAGATCTTGAGTTTTCCAACTCTTGGCAATGAGTATCCTTGCTGCCGTTGTTGCATACATAAAAAATGTTCGGTCCTTCTTTAACACCTTCTGGCCGACAATGCCCAGAAGGAAGGCCTCTGGTTTCTTGGTAAAGGTATACTTAAATACCTTTTTCAACTCATTATAAATCATTTCCCAGAAGGCCTTCACTCTAGGGCAAGTCCACCAGAGGTGAAAGAATGTTCCTTCATGTTCTTTACATTTCCAACATTTATTATCAGACAAATGGTATATTTTGGCAAGTTTAACTGGGGTCATGTACCATCTATATATCATTTTCATTACATTTTCCTTCAAAGCACTACATGCAGTGAAGTTCAGCCCGGTGGTCCACAACCTTTCCCAGTCCTCGAACATAATATTATGCCCAATATCCTGAGCCCACTTTATCATAACCGATTTAACCATTTCGTCTTGTGTATCCCATTTCAGCAGCAAGTTATACATTCTTGATAATACCTTAGTTTTTGGTTCTAGCAATTCTGTTTCCAACTTCGATTTCTCCACCTGGAACCCTACCTTTTTGTCATTTTTAAAAACTTCTTTAATCTTAGCGTAATGTAACCAGTCTCGCACTTTATCCTTCATTTTCTCCAAACTCTGCAATTTCCAATTGTCTCCGTCTTTTTCTAATATTTCCCCATATTTTGGCCAGTTGGCCTCCATATTGGGTCTTTTTCGGGCCTTAGCTTCCAGAGGTGAAAGCCACCTCGGAGTTTTATTTTCCAGTAAGTCTTTGTATTTTGTCCAGACTTTAAAAACTGCTTTCCTGACAATATGGTTCTTAAAGACCTTATTAATCTTAACCTTATCGTACCATAGATATGCATGCCAACCAAAGGCATTGTTAAACCCTTCCAAATCCAATACGTCAGTCACAATCTCCTCAATTAGGGTTCTTCCACATTGCCAGTAGTTTTGGGTGGGAATCAATTACAGACAGGCAAATTCTGGTTTTGTGATTACAGTTGATTAGAAGGTCTTGCATAGCAACCCACATAGCAGCCAAACAGGCTAGCATGTGAGGTATCTTGTTGTTACTAGATACCTCTATATTTGCCGAGGATGGTACACTATCAATTTGTTGTTTAGTCGTTTAGTCGTGTCCGACTCTTCATGACCCCATGGACCAGAGAACGCCAGGCACTCCTGTCCTCCACTGCCCCCCGCAGCTTGGTCAGACTCATGCTGGTAACCTCGAAAACACTATCCAACCATCTCATCCTCTGTCGCCCCCTTCTCCTTGTGCCCTCCATCTTTCCCAACACTATCAATACACTGGTGTTAAGTTCACTAATTTAAAAATATATATATCAGAAAGAAATTATGTATATTTGAACAGTGCAATCCTATCTATACATGTTTACTGAAAAGTGCCCCACTGCGTGGCCTTATTTCTTCTAAGCGTGCATTGGGTTGCACTGATCGTATATAGGTAAACAATGTGTGCTGTTATTGTTTTGACATGCTTGGAATTTAAAAAATATAATTGTATTTTAAAAATACAATTATGAACATGTATGTTTACCAGCAGCTAGAAATAAAATTAAAAGAAAGGGAAAATATGCTTAATAGACTGTACAGTCAGTAAATAAAAGTTCTTTATTGTCAAATTAAGATTTTTTTAAAGCCTGAAATGCAAATGATTTTTGTTGGGCAGAAAAGTCATGCTCTCTCTGTAGAGATTTCTCAAGGAAATTCTGCTAGAGTGCCCCTGCCCCATCGCTGCCGTAGGACTGGAGGTGGTGGAATGTAGGATTCACTTATGGAAAACTGGAGAAAACAGCTCTCTTTTAGCAGGCATTATTAACAGTTTCAGGGCTGGAAATATCTGTCACTTGAATTTCCAACTGCGAACTGACCTTGGTATATAAACAAAATCACATTCATGATTGCCTTGCTTTTAATCACGTTTTGCTGATGTTTCATGTACGCAGCAGGCAGAAATCCGACAGGTGAAGCTTTCCATAGCATAAAAATGCAATAAATGGAAGCGCTTCGTGGGCTGACTGTCTTTCCTGCAGCAGGAACCGAATTGCTGTCGAAAAGCAAGCAGTGCCCACCCGCTAAGAGGGAACTCTGCCTAAAGAGAGAACCGAGCAGGAAGATGAAGCCTGGGAAGAGAGGGGCGAATAGCTTGCTCCGTCCACGGCAGCGGTGCGGGGGGTGGGGGAAGCAGCCAATCCCAGCATCGCCTCACCTCTCGAAGCGAAGCTCGCAGCATTTTCTCTACCGATCCGGAATAAAAATAATCTAGTGACCTCGCGAAACTTCACCCGTATTAGTAGCTCCTGTTACCGGTAGTTTGCGAACGAGTTCATGGGCGCTGCCATCTTGAATAACGCGTTCTAACATCGGCGCCTCTGATTGGCTCAGACTTTCGGGGTTGAAATGATGTTGTGTTCCTATTGGTTGGGGGGCGGTCAGGCCGCGGGAAGCTGTGTCAATTGGGTGACCGGGAACACAGGGCGCCCGCCTGGAGGAGACGCTGGGCAGGCTAAAAGAGAGTTTGTTTTGCTCACGCGGCCAGGTCTTCCTGGAGGAAAGGCGAGAGAGGCGGGTGGGAGGGAGAGATTCTGGAAGTTAGGACATTAAGGACTGCTTATATCTAGGGGGAAGGGGTCGCCAGCCTCAGGACTGGCGCATAATTGACATTTCCAAACGAAAAACCCTGCTGTGTTTTACTTCCTGTATACCTCAGATTCTTGCGAAACCCAGTAAGGAATGGAGGTGTAACAGGAAAAGTTGGGTTTTTCCATTCTCTCTGTCTCTCCCTGTCTTTTCTTTTTGGGAAGAAAAGAGAAACGTCAGAATTGTCTTTTAAAAAAAGAAAATACAAAGTTTATAAATTTGCATTTCAGATCAGAATTGACTGGCCTGCTTTGTAAGAAAGTGCGTGTTTGAGGCATATCCATTAAAGAGCACAGCATTAAATTTGCTTTTGCAGTCATGTTGCTAAAAGGGCACACGTTTAGTAGGAAAGTGTTCAGTAGCTTGTTGCACTGCCCTGGCTTGGGTGTTACCTGCCTTGGGATGGGAAAAAGTTTAATCCAGCAGCTTCTGTGTAGAAACTTACACGTCTCCCGCCAAAGATGTACGACGATGCCATCCTGGGTGATTGACCGTTACGGAAAGAATGATGTGCTGCGATTCACAAATAACATGATGTTCCCTTTAATCAACTTCCCTAATGAAGTGATTATTAAAGTCCATGCTGCAAGCTTAAATCCCATAGATGTTAACATGCGAAGTAAGTGCCTATATACATTGCATGTCACGGTTAATACCATTAATATTTACCTATTCTGCAGATTGGTAGTAAGGATTAATAATTTGGATTAAACTGTAAACTGATTTGAACTCATGAAATGAGCTGTATGAATATTATTTATAATTACTTATACAGTGGTGCCCCGCAAGACGAATGCCTCGCAAGATGAAAAACTCGCTAGACGAAAGGGTTTTCCGTCTTTTGAGGTGCTTCGCAAGACGAATTTCCCTATGGGCTTGCTTCGCAAGACGAAACGTCTTGCGAGTTCTTGCAAGTTTTTTTTCCTTTCCCCCCCTTTTTGTAAGCTGCTAATCCGCTAAGCCGCTAATAGCCGTGCTTCGCAAGACGAAAAAACCGCAAGACGAAGAGACTCGCGGAACGAATTAATTTCGTCTTGCGAGGCACCACTGTATTTTCATACCTTGGTGTTTGCTGAGTGTGATGTTAAATATTATATGGTCTTTGTAATGTCTGCCTTGTGTGAAATACTGCATTTCAAATTCAGTGCTCCTAATAGCCTTTTTAGCCTTATGCAGTTTAGTCTTATTCTGGTTGGGTATGACTGTCTTATAGAAAAAACAGGCCAAAAAACAAAACAAAATCCACCCAAATAAATCTAATTAAAATGGCACCATAAAGCTTAACGCATATATTGAGGCATGATTTCTTTTAGGCCTACAAATGTTTCTACCATATGCAGAATTAATGGTGCCTAAATTCACTGAAATCAGTGGGCTTAGATGTGTCTTACTCTGGGCCGTATCCACCTGAGCTTTACTCAGAGCAGACCCATTGAAATTACAGGGCATAGATTAGTCCTGCTCATTAATGTCAATGGGTCTTCTGTGAGTTTGACTACCATTGGATACGATGCTCTGCATTCAATCATGTTTCAATTTGTTACTCTGCTGCAACAAAAATGAAGACCGACATAGCAATCCAACACTTCTCTCCCCTGAATGCTGGGCTGGAGGGAGAGGGTTGGATTAGCTTAAGGAGTCCCTGTATCAAGCTCACCTGGCTGAACTGGCTTCCCAGCAGGAAGGCAAGAGGGCCATTAGTGAGTAGCCAGCAGGAAGGCTGCAAACTGGGGTGTTCAAACCCTACCTTTCCTCCAAGGAGCTTAAGGTGGTCACGCTGTTCTCCCCCCTCCACCTTTTCCTCACAACAACTCTGTGAGGTAGGTTAGGCCGAGAGATAGCAACCGGCCCAATGTCATCCATTGAGCTTCCTGATTGAGTGGGAATTTGAACTCTCGTCTCCTAAGTCCTAGTCCAACACTGCTGTTTAATGCAGAGCAGGGCTTCTTTGAGCATAGGAAATTGAACGGTGTAAACCAGCGACAACTGTTCTCTGTTTGCTTGGCAGGCGGTTATGGAGCTGCTGCTATAAGGATGAAGCGGGATCCGTTGCACATCTCAAGCACAGGCAGTGAATTCCCTCTCACACTTGGTCGGGATGTTTCTGGAGTTGTGATGGAGTGTGGACTAGACGTGAAATATTTCAAACCTGGAGATGAGGTAAGGATGAGCAAGGAAGGAATGGGAGTTACTCTAAGTGGATTTATAAATCCTCACTCTCAGTAGAAGCATTACCTCAGTGTGCATGTTCTGCTTCAGTTGGGCACTACCAAACCAGAAGTTACAAATGGTGCCTCTTTCTTTGACTCCTTGTTTTGCCTCTTCTGCAGTTCTAAGGTGTTAGGAGTTCCAGTAAGGGAAAAGTTGGATAATCCTGTACATAAGCTGCATACAGAGGTGCCAACTTGAGTAATACCATGTTGGAAGTTATGTTGCAGTTCCACTGTTTTGCTGGCATCCATTTGTCTCAGTAGACAATGGAGTGCGCCTCTGGGGGTAAAGTCAAACCTCTGGAGAATCACAGCAGCTGCGGTGGTGGCTGCAGAGACCAGTAACTTGTAACTGCTGCCTCCTGTGTTAGCAGCACCAAAGTGACCTCTCTAGGGCGGAAGCCTGGGCAGTGTGTATGGAGCAATATGTTTGGCACCAGCTTGGCTGCAGGAGTTGCTGGAAAGAAGCCATCCAACCATTTTAGGGATTTCACTCCGGATTTGTGTATGGTTTAGTTCTTAGCCTTTTATTCTCCCAACATGTCCTGCAAGGTAGCTTGCCTCTGAATAATGTTGCTTGGGATTACAGCTGTGATTGTACTCTGGCCTTCTTTCAGGCTTCCCATAGGCACCTGGTTGGCCACTGTGAGAACAGGAAGCTGGACTAGATGGGCAATTTTCCGGATCCAGCAGGCTCTTATTATGTTCTTAATTTGATACATAATATTTTTAAGGATTAGAAATTCTGCTAAACCATGAAAAGCTTTGGACTATGTTTGAGTTTTGGACTTCTTTTTTCCCCAGGTATGGGCAGCAGTTCCTCCCTGGAAACAAGGCACTTTGTCAGAGTTTGTTCTGGCAAGTGGAAATGAGGTAATGATGCAAAGTATTTAATTTGAGATGAAATGTTTCTGTGCAGCTTCTAAAATAGGTGGGGTTGTTTTTGCATTTTGTCTTAGAATATTTTTTTCCTGTTAAAGGAAGAGTCAGAAATTTCCACTTTGATCTGAACTATGCTGTAGCAGATCTGTCTCTTCCCTAAATTTAACATTGAACGGGAGGTAAGGTGACAGGGAGGAAGGCAGATGAGTGATGGCTACAATTGCACAGTGTTTTATTTTCCCTGCTTGCAAAACAAAGCACTGAACCATAATCTCAACCCTTTGCCAGTGGGTGGGAGGACAGTGAGCTTGAACTTGCAGCTGCTGTATGGCAGCAATGAGTTTTCAGGGTCCAATTTCTGAATATATAGTGCAGTGTGTTGCTGCAGTGTGAAGAAAGAAAGGACCCATTGTGTGTGGGTAATGCTTACTTGCTACAGTCAACCAGGTGACCTCTTATTCAAAAGGCTGGAGCTACCCTGTCGAATAGTATTCCAGTCTTTATGAATTTTGATTATCCATATGCAGAAGCAGCACTTCAGATATGGCATGTTTCTCACATGTGTACACATCTGTAGGGGGAAAAGGATGCATGGTACTGTGTGAAAAATGTGTGATTGCCTGTTTTTCCCATCATTTCAGCTACCAGCCATGTGCATGTGGCAAAATAGACACATGTATACAGTTCTATTTTCTTTATTCTTTAAATTATACAAGTATTTCCTTTTCTTACATTTTTATATGTTTATGTAGGGGCAAATGATGTGTTTGCAGCAACCCGAAACTGTCCCTCAGCATCTGAAATTTGTATTGAATCATCATCATCTGGGCTGCAGAACCTTGGCAATCCTTTCTTTTTTACAATGCTAAATAGCAAAATCTTTCCGGTTCTTGGATACATGTCTGTTTTCCTCCCTTTCTGCAGATCTCTAGAAAGCCCAGCTGTCTCAGCCACACTCAAGCAGCTTCCTTACCTTATGCTGGTCTAACAGCATGGTCTGCCATTCACCTCGCTGGGGGGCTAAATCAGGATAATTGCAGCAATAAGAGGTAAGTTACCAGTTCTGTAAGCAGGAGTTTCATGTAGAGCAAAGGTGGGAAGCCAGTGGCTCTTCAAATGCTGTTGGATTCCCAGCTCCAACAGCCCCAGCCCTCAGGACTAATGGGCAGGGCTTATGTGTTGTCCAACAACAGTGTGAGGGCCACAGTCACTTAATAAGTGAGATAGGTTTCCACATTATATAAACTACTGCGAGCGGTTCCTTGATTATCGTGCATATTGAAGTGTGTTGGACTTAACACGTTGTGGTTTGGGTGAAGGAGCTCTTCGGCTGGGGTTTTGCCCAGAGTGGGAAGAGGCAAGGAGCCAGTAGGCACTTTGGGGGAAGGTCTGGGGTTAGTAACATCACTAGTGAGTCTAGAGGAGAGTGACAGCAGAACTGGTGTAGATCTTACGATAAGAGAACACACCTGAAAGTAAGGTGTCTTCAGGTGGTCTCAGAAGTTAAAGGGTTCTAAAGAGCCTAGGGACCAAGAGGGAAGGGGAAAATCCCATTATGTCATACACAAGAAAATGTCATAGTTAAATGAAAAGTTTCTCCTTTGGCTTTAGTATGATTTTAAAAAACTAGCTTAGGAGCTATTTATTATCTATCGCCCTCCAGGTTACCTTTATTTTTCCTTTGGCTTTGCCCTATATAGGCAGAACTATTTAGAAATAAATTTTCACAACAAAGACAATCAGTTTAACACCTTTGAATTGCTGGGGTATAGAAATGCCTCATTACCTGGAATTCTTTTCGCTTCACAGAGTATTGATCTTTGGTGCAGCAGGTGGAGTAGGTACCTTTGCTATACAGGTAAATATGTTACAACTAACTACCTTGGCTGATATTTTGGGAAAGCTTAGATTAAAATTCTCTGCAATGAGTGACTAAGAACATCATCCCCCACCCCTCATAATCTTGGAATGGTGAGATAACAGTACTGATTAGTTAAGTGCTTTTTCCTATCTAGAATGTGTTTTTGAACTGTGACAATGCTTCTTGCTTGCATAGATGAAGGGTAGAAATGGATTTGTGAGTAAATTAGCATTTGTGGCTGCACCCATTTTTGCTCCTGGTCCATCACTTGCATGTGTAAAAATGTTACAGATTTTTCATTTTTAAGAAAGAAAGAAGAATCAAATGTTAAAGGTACCGAGAGAAGAAATCTCCTAGGACCTGTTTGCAGGCTCAATGTACTCTTGTTGGATACTATGCCTAAAAGACCCATTCAGTTCTCTCAAAATGGGGAAAAAATATTGTCTTGTTTAATTTCCCAAGAGTGAATGAACGGGGAAACAAAAAAGTCAGCTGGACTTGGCAAGGCTGACGGTTTCATGAAGCACCAAATGAGGATCTGAACTTAATTTTGTGACTGGCGCACACCCAAGATAAAACAGATCAGACCTAGATAAAGGCCCTAGAAAGTGGAAATGCAATGATGACACTTGGGTTCCGTTAGAGTGCTTCCACTAAAAAGGCTACCTGCTATCTCTCGGATGGTTGAGGAAGCCAGATAAGGCCCTCTGATGAGAATTTTACTGTATCACAGGCACATATGGGGACAGGCAGCCCTGTTCCCAAACCACCAAGGTTTTGAATTGAGCTTGAAATCTGTTGTATATATTGGTCCTTTCTAATTCCTAAAGATCCCTTGAAAGTCCTGTGGTAGATTTTGCCCTTTGCTGATCTACTCCGTGTTGTCTTAGAGGGGCCCCATTCCACTCTTTGGAAATCACAGAAAAGCAGTCTTTTATGCAATATTGAATTGCATGCAATTAAAATATCAAATAGAATCTCCTTCCAGAGCTGACATTTTTTAAAATGTGATTTAAAAGTATCCAGGTATAAAATATGAGTACCATCTGTCTGTATATTGTAACGAAACTAAATTCTGAAAGTCAAACTGAGCTTTTTATTTGGAAAAATGAGGGTCTGGGGGACAGTAACCCTCCAGAGGAAATTTGGTGAGTACTCAGGGAGTTCCATTGTGCAAGTGGGACGCATTTGTTGGATACCAGCCCTAGTTCTTAAGAACAAACTGGGGAGGGCAGTTACTGTTACAACCTGCTTTGTGGTCTTTTGTCGGAAACATTTAAACTTAGATGAATTTGGTGGTCTGATCCAAGAAAGCTCTTTCTTTGTTCTTAATGTAAAAACGCCACAGGTGAAACCAGGTGAGCCTTCTCACTTGAAAGGCATCAGGCTCCCTCAGAACAGAATCTGACAGCTCCTGACTCTCAAGTTTGGCCATCTTAATACCAGATGGAAGTACAGTGGTACCTCTGGTGAAGAACTTAATTCGTTCCAGAGGTCCGCTCTTAACCTGAAACTGTTCTTAACCTGAGGTACCACTTTAGCTAATGGGGCCTCCCGCTGCCGCCGTGCAATTTCTGTTCTCATCCTGAGGTAAAGTTCTTAACCCAAGGTACTACTTCCAGGTTAGCGGAGTCTGTAACCTGAAGTGTTTGCAACCTGAGGTGTTTGTAATCCGAGGTACCACTGTAACTGGATTCAGGGGCGGGGGGCAGGCAGAGGACACAAGATAGTCCCAGCAGTGGCTGGCTGGGTGTCTTTTTCCTAGAACTGTAGAGTTGGAAGTGATCCCAAGGGTCACCTAGTCCCACCCCCTGCAGCGCTGGAATCTCATCTAAAGTATCCAAATCAGATAGCCATTCAACCTGTCCTTAAAAACCTCCAATGAAGGAGAGTTTAACACCTCCTGAGGGAGTCTGCTCCACTCTCAAATAGATCTTACTGTCAGAAAGTTCCTCCTTTCTTGCACAGAACAGCTTGCCATTGATAAGCAGCGCCAGATTTAGGGGTGTGTAGGCAGTTCTCCTCCATGGGGTGCTGAGTGGGGGGCGGCGATGCAAATGATGATGGTGGTGATAATAATAATAATTAATAATAATTCATAGGGGGTTGGACTAGATGACCCTTGGGATCTCCTTCCAACTTTACAATTCTATGATTCTATGATGATTAATAACACTAATAATACTAATCATCTTATAATTTCTACAGGTACCTACTGAGAAGATCCATACAAACCCAGCTGTACCAAAATGAATTACTGTGAAAATAAATAGAAGGGGTGGGGGAATTTTGTCCTTGCTTAAGGTGCCGTAAGTCTGGCGCTGTTGAGAAGAAATAGAAATTTGAGTTAGAGAAGGGCAGTAGTTGTGAGCAATCTGCTGAAAGCAAGTCTAGTCAGCTGCTGTGTTCTTTTTGTACTGTGTCTTCTCATTCAGCTAATGAAAGCCTGGGGTGCTCATGTGACAGCAGTTTGTTCCCAAGATGCCAGTGAACTCGTGAAACGTCTCGGAGCAGATGATGTGATTGACTACAAATCTGGAAGTGTGGAAGAACAGCTGAAAACGTTACCGCTGTATGTATGGGCTAAATCATGGGTGTGCATGGTGAATGTGCACAACCCCAAGTTGGCTGTTCAATTTTTGGGTGGGTTTAAGCAGGCTGCCTGCACCTGAGCCTTCTGCGCTGGTAACTTAGTGAGCAATCCTTACAGGGAGCAACTGGGTAGAATCCAGAGGTGGAGCCATCACTGTATCTGAAGCCTTGTTGCTCACACCAGCCAGGACAGAAGGTGGTATTTGCTTTGCCGGGTCAGGATTCGGTCCCTCTCTGACTGCTGGACTCACTTAGGATCCAGTTGCTCCATGACCAACATTATTATTATTAATTAAATTTGTATATTGCCCTTCATCTGAAGATCACAAGTCAGTTCACAACATAAAAATACAACATAAGAACACAAAGTACGTAATGAAAAAAAGAACCAAAACAAACCAATAATTCCCCTCCCGCAAACACATAGCTCTGCCCTCTCCTATTCCACCCTGTTTGGGGGTATCCACCAGCAGGAGCCTGTCAGAAATCCACACTGTGAGCACAGCAGGATCTTATGGTGGGAGACCTGCAGGTGGAGACATACAGGGAACCCACCACATCCTAACACTGGGGGCTCGAATTGCCCTGCCCAGACTATTATAATATAATTATAATATAATATAAATACATGAGTATGTAATGTAAAGCATTTGCACATGAAAGCTTTTGAACTTCTTTCTGAGTAAACATGATTAGATAGCTTTCCTCAAGTTGTTATGTAATTGATTGATACCATCATGGCCGGGACATGGTGTGTTCTTTGGGAGAGAAAGGAAATTGTTCCAGTTCATTTTCTTCCTCTTTTATCTCCCTAGGTTTGATTTTATCTTAGATAATGTTGGTGGATCTACTGAAAAATGGGCTCCTGATTTCCTCAAAAAATGGTCAGGAGCCACCTATGTCTCCTTGATAACACCCTTCTTGGTCAACATGGACAGGCTTGGTGTAGCGGATGGCATGTTACGGACTGGAATGACGTTCGGTTCAAAAACTTTCAAGGTCTGTTAACAAAATCAAATGCTTTAGCTTCCTACCCATTTGCTGTATGTGAGCAATTCCTTTCCAGTGTGCTGTTTTTTCACCTGCTCTTTAATGTCAGTCATGATCTAAACTTGTGCTTGCTGTCTGTTACAGCATCTTTGTAAAGGGGTTCATTACCGGTGGGCATTTTTTGCACCAAGCGGCCCTTATCTGGACGAAATAGCTGATCTTGTTGATGCAGGAAAGGTATGTCTGAATTGCTAGTTTTACTTCCCATTATCTGCTATAAAACATGTGCCGTTTGGGTTCAAATGCTTCTTTTGTAACTAAGGAAGAAAATTTTAGCAAGTTCAATGATTTGACTGTGGAGCTGCCATGTTGAGAGTCCTAATAGGAGCTTCTGTGTTGTTGTTGTCGTTTATCTATATAGCGTATCAGCTTACAAAAAAAGAAGTGTGCCTGGAGGTTAGGACTGCCTTCCAGTCTGCTGGAGCATAATCATTTAAATCTGTGAAGATAGATGCTTACAATACATGCAGCACATAACATGCTGTAGCCTTAACTGTCTAGGCAACTGGCTGGTGCACCTGAACACTGCAAAATAACTCCAGTGTTATTTGACTGCAGATCCCATTAGCGACTGCAGGTTGTGGAAGGCTGCTGTAAGGTAATCTGGCATCATTATCCCTTGTATTTTGGAAGGGAGGCTGAGAGATAGTGGCTGGCCTAATTGTTCCAAAATTTGAACCAGGGACTTCTTAAGCTCAGTTTCTTAGCTACTGGGCTACCCCAGCTTAGAGTATTATGCATATTGACTCAGTTTTGTTTACTGCATACATGGAGTAAATGTGACCTTTTTGCTCTGTTCATATCACTTGCTCTTTCACATTCCAGCCTTCTCTCCTGCAGCAAATAAGAAAAAGCTGACGCAGGGATGCTTCTCATAATAGCAAGATTCAGTGGCCTCTTTCAGGTGGCCTAGACAGAACTGACAAGCACTTCTACGTAGCCACATGATGTATTGGGGATGCCCTATTCCTCCTGGGTCGCCCCTTGCTTCATGCTTGGGAAGAACTCTTCGTATGGAGGAGAGGAAGGGCATAGCACTAAGTCATCTGCATAAGTCTCTGAGCAGGTGAAGGCTAATGCTATTGAAAATTCCCATTGTGTGTTTGTGGATGGCTTGGGGCTTCTTTTGTCATAAGGTTTACAAAGAAGGATAAATGTTTGCTTACCCTCTCATTCTCTCTGTTCAGAGAGAAATCCTTAATGCCAAAGTTTTCCTTCTCAGGGCTTTTATGCTTTCCTCATTTGCTTTAGCTTCCTGTAGATCCCTGTAAACAATGCTGAGCCAATATTTTTGATGTACATACATTTATTCCATTGTTCTGGTTTTGCCTGTATACATCAGTAAAGCTGTACTTACAGGAATCTGTAAACCTAATAGGGCAGGGCGAAAAATGAGATAAGCAAAGCCTTTTCCAAATTCTAACTTACAAGCTTACTGGCAATTGCTTGCAAAGGCTTGTGCTAAGCATTACTTCTGGGTTTCGCATTCTGTTTAAAAACCTGCCCAGTGGAGTCAGTGGAGCTAAATTGGCAGATTATTAAAGCATGGAAGGCATCTAGAACAAGACTGATTAAAACTGGGGTTCTGTCCGTTACCTTCTCACAAAAGTTCAGAGAACATTTCCAAATGTTGCATTGTGAATAATGATTTCTTTCTGGAATTGGGGCATCTCTTGTTGTGTATTCTTATGAATGCACACTTTCATAAGCTGTGGTTTTATTTAGTGGTGGAAACAGATGTACGCTTAGTATGTTTTCTGCCGTAGTCAGCTTGTCCCAACAACAGCTCAGTGAGAATTTGGTGCTGACTTTAGGGATCTGGGAAAGGGGCAGACATTGCATTTTGCATCCCAGAGGAATAATAATTATGAAGTAGATAAAGTGAGGCAGGAAAGGATGTCCTGCATAAAAAGCAAGATTCTTCTGGAGTAGTGAAGGCAGAAAAATGAGATACACCTGAGAGGTCTGCTCTCACACTTCGTTCATCTCTAAGGCAAAAGTGGGGAGCCTTTTTATAACGGTATCCTTTTGCACACTGGCAGTGGGTGGGGCTGGAGCACCCCCTTTTATCTCTCCCTCTGCCAGCCCCTTTCTCCCTTCTTGTTACTCACATAAAATTAGGCTGAGGACTGCATGTGGCTCACCATTGATCTAAATCTGGTCAAATACAGCTAATGAAGCAAATGGTGAAGAGCCTGGAAAGTATCTCCACTGCCTTCCTGCTTCCCTGGAAAGTAGCCCTTTCCCATTGGGAGGGGCAAGATGCCAGTTTGAATGCCTTTCCATGCCATGGAAAAAATACTGGGAGTGGTGGTATATTAGAAAGAATAGACTTTTGCTTCTTGGGTCGCTCATTGACTTCAGAAAGTAGTGATTTAACCTGTGAATGAGGTATTTGCCTGGGTGGGTAGGAATATAGGCGTATTTTTTAAACACCAGGATTAAATATATGCCACTGAGTTGCATTCAACTAAGCCCTGCTTGGAGCAGTTGCCTTGTAATTAATGAACCTATGTTAGTTCTGGCCATTATCTTCTTCTGAGTAGGACTAGCATTGAATGCCACTGCTTGTATCCAACTTCATAAAGATTTTCTGGGCCATGCTTGTGTCATCTGATCCATTGCGTTATTGAGTTGGACCTCCTGCCAGCTTCTCACAGCATACTTGCCAATGTTGAGCTACATCTTTCTTTCAGCAGGCCTCGGGGCCTGCCTTCGCAAGTACAAGAGAGCTTTGAAAACGCCCACCTTGCTTGCTGCAGAGCCTTTGTGCATTTCCGCCCCCTTTCCTACCACACTTGGATGGGGTTGCCTCCTTTGACAAGCGTTAATTTAAAGTCAGTAGTCTGGGCAGGCTCCCATGCTAATAATAATAATAATAAAATCAATGAATATGTAGCCTTGTTCTGTTCTGAGGACACTTGGGCCTTCACGTTGCCAACTGTGAGTCATCTTGCTTTTATGCCTCTTGTCATCGTGTGAAATCTGGGGGTAGATCTCTACTGCAGCTTACCTTACTGAATAGCTAGGGGTGTCACCTGCGAAGTCTGTGGTTGAAATATACCCTCAGGCATGAACTCAGTAGGTGGCCATAGACAAGCGCTCTCCCTAACCCTGCATGCACCCCTTACCCCACTGGTTTGGATTAAGTGCCTTATTCAGTTTCAGATTTATGTTGCAAATCTATGAAACTGCATCACTTTTCTGGCAAAGAAGGGGAAGAGGGCTCTCTCACTGATCATAGGTATTGAAAAGGGAAGCCTCTTCCTCTGCAGAAACATCTCTTTGTTTAGTTTTGTTTGCAGCTTAGTTTATTTTGTGGGGTTATTTCCAAGACTTGAGAACTGCCTTTCCCCACTTCCATTTTCTGAATCCTCCATTGGATCCAAGCCATCTTCTGCTAATGGAATGACTCCTTTGGCTCTTTCCCTTGGTAGTGTTGTAGTCCTAGCTAGTTGAGTTAAATTTCAGGAAGCTGGCCAGCCAGCTATGCCCCTTCTGAGACTCCAATCCATTCCCCCACTCCAACAGCCAGTCAGTATTCCATGCCCACCGAGTATGGACAGTCCTCACTATTTGGATTTCTTGTTTGGATTTCTTTCCTACCCACACCTCTTCCCCTCATGTTTTGTATTCAGATTTGTCTTTTGGCCTTTTGCAAAGCTTTGGGATCCTGCAAAGCTTGCCATTTCCCTCTCTCTTGTGCACGAATGGTGCCATGTTAGCTGTATAAAGATTCACACTCTGCAGATCGAGTGCACTGTTAGTACATGGGAGAATACTTCACAGGTCACGGTTATCATGAATGGACAACCAAAAGATACGTGTAACTAGAACTCAGGCTCAATAATTTCACTTCTTTTTTTTCAGGCTGCCAGTTCTGTATTGGTGTATGTAATCCCTTCCCTCCCCAGACTTCATGATTTTAATCTCTCTCCTTTGAACAAACAAGTGTTCTGTGGCCAGGGGGCTGATGCGTAGTTGTAAACAGATAGTGTTTTCATTGCCTAGTTAATCTCCACTTACTATCACGTCATCACTTGCTGAATGCATTTGTCTGACTTGCCCGCCTGTGCACAGGAAGAAATATTTGTCTTAGTCAGGTTGATTGCAGTAAACACTGAATGACATATTGTGCTGGGTACATGGTCAGCCCTTTTCAGGTTTATTGAAACAATGGGTCGGGATCAGCTGGCCAGATAAAGTGTTTAATGCGCCAGATTGCTGTGATCATCAGTTGTAGTGTTCATGTCGCTTTTTTGCATTGCTGAGGGTCAACAAGCCTGTCAGACCAGATGTCTGCAACAATGTAGTGTATGAGTTTTCAGCCTTTTACAGCAGCCTTCAAAAATGATCTTAGTTTAAATTCAAGGGTGTTTCCAACTACACTACTTCTCTTGCCTTGTTTTTAAAGAGTGCTGTAGACTTCATGGAATAGTAAGATTGTGCCCCCTAGAGATTAGTCCTGTGAACCACAAGCTATTTTTCCAAAATGGTGTGTGTGATAGATATTCATTCATAGACTTGCAGAGTTGGAAGAGACCACAAGGCCATCAAGCCCAATCCCCTGCAATGCAGAAATCTTTTGCCCGATGCGGGACATTAACCCACAGCCCTGAGATTGAGAGTCTCATGTTCTACTGATTTGAGCAATTGTGTGTGGAATTACTGTATGTTCCTCATTATCCTATTTCACTTTTTTTCTGAGCTGCGAGGCTTGTTTTAATGGAAGAACTCATTAGCTTCAATTGTGAAGATCACTTGCAGATTTGATTTGTTTGTAGTCTGCATTAAGGCAGTGGCAGCTGGGAGACTGAAGACTTGCAGTGGGTTTTGTATTGCTAATCCTGAGCATTCATGGCAGCCACCCATTTGGTAAAGAGCCCTCTGTGTGCACCAGCTTACATGTTTAGAGCTTCTCCACATGAGGGAGAATCCTGACCAACTCATGCGCCTGTTGGACTCATCCACTCTGCCACTGAATCTGTGGGTGCCAGGGTCAGTTGTGATCAGTGAACATTTTATTGCCTTCCAGTGGTGGTGGTGGTGGTGGTGGTGGTGGTGCAGTTCATTAGGACATTTATTGAATTGCTCCCCCCAAAATATACTCTTAAAGTATTTTTTTAAAGTGCCAGTGCTTATTAAAAGTCCACCTATAGAAGGGAAGGGTCGTAGCTCGTTGTGGAGCATCTGCTGTGTCTGCAGAAGAATCCAGACTCATTTCCCAGCATCTCTAGGTAGGGCTGGGGAAACTTGTTTCTGAACTCCAGGAGAGCTGATGCTAGCCACTGTGGACAATACTGAGCTAGATAGACCAATGGTATGACTCTGTATAAAGGTCATATGGTCCACCTTTAGGAGAGAAATGAAGTACTGGGGTGCTGACACAAAAGTTTTCTGTTGTTTTTTAAAGCCTTGTAGTTATGTGTATAATTAGATGGTGCCAGGACGCGCTTTTCAACAAAACGGAGATAATACACTTATGGGGGGGGGGATTACTGTTCTAAATGTTGGGTCCTTCCTTCTTGCTCCCCTCCCATTTTCTTCTTCCAAAATATTGGAAGAAAGAGCAGATAAACCTGGAATCAAAGGGCTGTTTATATTATGCATGTGTTTTACAAAGTGTTTGGCTTCATCTACTCCAGATAAATAACTGCTTGAAGTGTGTGGGGCATCACTAAAAGTATCTGCAGCTTTTGTTTTTCATTTAGTTAAAAATGATACACCTGATCATGTGTTTTGCCCTTTTCTAGATCTTCATGAGGGACGCAGGTGGCGCTGTGGGTTAAAGCCTCAGCGCCTAGGGCTTGCCGATCGAAAGGTCGGCGGTTCGAATCCCTGCGGCGGGGTGCGCTCCTGCTGCTCGGTCCCAGTGCCTGCCAACCTAGCAGTTCGAAAGCACCTCCGGGTGCAAGTAGATAAATAGGGACCGCTTACCAGCGGGAAGGTAAACGGCGTTTCCGTGTGCGGCTCTGGCTCTGGCTCTGGCTCTGGCCAGAGCAGCGATGTCACGCTGGCCACGTGACCCGGAAGTGTCTCCGGACAGCGCTGGCCCCTGGCCTCTTAAGTGAGATGGGCGCACAACCCCAGAGTCTGTCAAGACTGGCCCGTACGGGCAGGGGTACCTTTACCTTTACCTAGATCTTCATGATCTTCCCCTATAAGTGATTGCTTTTGTACCAATAAGGGTACAATATTGAAAGGAAAACCTGCATTCTCTTTCTTGAGAAATGCTTTATTTCTGCAGAGGTATAATACTTAGTCCTCTTGAGATGCATAGCAACAGTGGTGCACAATCTGTAGGGGAAGCAGGCTAGTTTCAAGCAAACTGAAAATGTTTGCTACTATCTTTTAATGCTATATGCTAATATTTTTGTTGTGGGTTTGTGCTGTTGTGCCATTAGAATAACAATGTATTTCCACCCCCCCTGCAGATACATCCAGTTATTGATCAAGTTTTCTCCTTTTCTGATGTTCCCAAGGCCTTCCAGAAGATGGAAGAAGGGCATGCACGTGGAAAAACGGTGATTAATGTAACAGATAAATAAATATTTTCTGTCTAGGTACTCTGATTTCTGTGAAATTTCTTTAGTTCCTATGTGAGTTTTCTTACATGGGACTTTGGTAAGCTACTAATATCTAGAGGTTAATGCTCTGTTACTGCAGCAGCAATAGAATTCTTATTTTGAAATGATTTTTTGTTATGACACCATGAAACATGGTCATTAAATGCACAGTCTTTGGGAAGCAAAAATGTAACGTTTTCATAAAACTTATTGAAGACAGGCTGGAAAACCCTTAAGGTGTATGGAAAGGGATATTTAAAAAGCTTTTTGTTTTGGATAAGGATTCAGATTAATGCTTTGCTTCTATAGATACCCTTGGCATCAACAGTGTATGTGCAGAATCACTGAGAAAAGTGTAATAGGTCTATCCTCTTCCCCCCCACACTGGAGGCAAGTCTTTTCAGTTTTTATAGCCATATCTCATGAAGCTAATACCGACTGCTTCATGATAGCTGAAAATCTATGCTCCATTTTGTGCCACTCACAGACTCATACTAACTTATTGGCCCTGTAGAGAACGGCTGTAATATGCTATTTTTATCAGCAGTCTATTATTCCTGCTCTTCATCCCTTTTGCCAGAACTTAGAGCTGTTTGTAAACATACACAATAGAATTCATCAGAATAATATTTATTTGTAAAATATGTTTATACAATAGTTTGGGGCACAGAAAAATGTTTATTTTTAAGTAACACACCTTAAAACCAAGTTTCAAAGAAATAAGCAGCAGCTTCTTATCAAGAACACTAGAAATATTTAACCAAAAGCAATAATTTGTACAGCAGATTGAAGTGGAAGTGTGCTAATTTCCTAATAAACAAATTAACAAAATAGTGTTCTCTAACCAAGTCAGTGCAGAAAATCCTAACAGCTTTTCAGGACACTTGACAGAGCATCCCAGATGTGCAAGTAGCAATAGTATTAAGTGGTTTGCATCAGAACATTCAAGATCAAAGTAATAGAAATAACAGAATAATCCTCACACTAAGAAAGAGTAGTAATAGAAATAACAGAATAATCCTTCACACTAAGAAAGAGTAGTAATAGAAATAACAGAATAATCTTCACACTAAGAAAGAGTAGTAATAGAAATATCAGAATAATCTTCACACTAAGAAAGAGTAGTAATAGAAATATCAGAATAATCTTCACACTAAGAAAGAGTAGTAATAGAAATATCAGAATAATCTTCACACTAGGAAAGAGTAGTAATAGAAATAACAGAATAATCTTCACACTAAGAAAGAGTAGTAATAGAAATAACAGAATAATCTTCACACTAAGAAAGAGTAGTAATAGAAATAACAGAATAATCTTCACACTAAGAAAGAGTAGTAATAGAAATATCAGAATAATCTTCACACTAGGAAAGAGTAGTACTTTAAGAGCTATCTTAAGTTTCTATATATAAAACCTATTTCTGTTTTCTCTTGGAAAATTGCTTTGGTTTGCTAGAGATGCCTAGGTACCAAGCATCTATTATATTTGTCATGAGAATGCAAGCTTCTCCATGACTGCCTCTAACATGCGAGTTTTCCTGTAGTTGAATACTCAAGGAATTCAAAATGTTCCCACCTTAGCATAGAGGTAGCCATTTTGCTGGGACTACTTTATAGAATGGCTGCAACTCCTCTAGACTGTTTTTCACCTGAACAGTATGGTGTTAGTGTTTTTCAGGGAACAATTTGGATTATTGTGGAATTCAGATAAAATTTGTACTTAATCACACAAGCTATTGCTGTGGGTTTTCAAATGCAGCATTGTCTGCCCACTACATGCTAAGATGGGAAACAAACAGGATGGGTCGTAAAGCAGGGTACAGAAGTAAAGAGCTTAACACTGAAATAACTCTGAATACATTATCAGTAGTATAAAACTAACATGAAAATTTAGGCAACAATTTTCATCCAAGAAATTTTAGGGCACAGAAGTTGGGAAGCAAACAGTTGTTGGTGGTGCAGCTGCTTGAAAAGAGAGAATTACTATGCTAGCAAAGTCAGTTTTTATGGAATAGTATTTCCTCTTGCATTTCAAAAGTGGTACATTTTGACCTTTAACAAAGAGTTACTAAGGGCTCATTCACACTTCTGCTTGTCCCATACTTTGATGGGTTTTCTGTTTGCCCCACTGCCCTCCCTGGGAAAACCCACACTTTAGCACTGAATCAGAAAATATGAGTGACATTTACTCCAATTCAGTGGTAAATTATTGGCTATGGGAAAGTGATGAGACAAGCAGAAGTCTGGATGAGTCCCATGTTGTATAAAGTAAGGCAGACATGCAGATTTTTAAGGAACTGAGCAGCTTATTTGGCAACCTATTCTATCTGGCAGCAAATGTTTATGGAATATGCATTTTCTTTGATACAAAAGTACAACCACAGGCTTAAGAGTGTACTTTAATACATTTGACTATAATGCTGTAACTCCATTTTAAAAATTGCCTGATTTCATTGGGTTCATTTTATGAGTAAACGGTTCATTATATTTGGTCCAAACAGAATAGCTGCAGGCAAATTTCCAGCAAAAAAAATTCCAGTGCAAAAATGTAAATTCTGTTTCAGCATGAAGCCAAGGAGAATAAAACAAGTCTTTGTAAATAATTTAAAATACCAGATTAAAATGTATTCTGAATGAGTAACTTATCAGTGATGTAAAATAACTGCTTGCAATATGTTTTAACCTTTGAATAACAAATAGGAAAGGGGGTAGGTCTCTCGGTCTTAATCCAAGGGTACAAACAGCATTCACTCACTCACTCAAATTCTGTTCATTGTTTTTAAAAATTACTGTGAAGACTGCTCCAATGTCCTGTTTTCTGCCAGTCTTCATAAAGTTGATGGAACTGATTCTTAGCCTGTGCCATTTATACGACCAGCGGTTCCCAGCACTGTGTTGGCCTGTCTTTGCTGGCTGAACTGAGAACGAGGTGGTTTTGATCATAGTGCTGCCCACCTAAAATTAAACAATAGTTTCAGTATAGCATTTGTGAGCGAAAACAAATCTTTGATGCATCACTGAATCCCCCCAATTCCTCTACTTGTTGTCTTCCTGCAGGATGGCATTCTTGTTTCTGTGCAGTCTCCTCTCAAGACAACATTTGCTTCCCTGCACCCTAGCTGCCATGCAAATTTATCTTGCAACCTGCAAGTATACATGACTTACTGGTTATCAGAAATTCTAATCCTCAGTCTAAGATGTGCCCAATCTATGAAGTATAATGCTATGCGTTTACTTATTTAGCAGATATTCCCTACTGTAAGAGGCTTACACATAAATCCATTTCTTTAATAACCAGGAACTATGAGCTTAGTCTGAGATAGCTATGATCAAAGTCCTAACTTGTTGCATAGAAGGTGAGTCATGACTTTGGTTTGACTGGGTCCACTGGGGTAAATCTCAAGGAATTCAGTGTCACACTTTGATGGATGTTGCATCTGTGAAAACATTTCAACATGCCAGATGGAATGATCCCCCCTCCTCTCCGTTCTGGGGGTTTTCCCAACCCCACTGAGCCAGTTTGAGGGGGCAGCAGAGAGGGAGGAAACCCTATTGTTCAAGGCTTCCATTGATGGTGTTTTTAAGTGGATCCTTTTTTTTTTTTTTTTTAAAGCATTCTTGCTCTATTATTCCACAGAAAAAGGTTTTATGGGGAAATGTAGGGTGGTTGTTTTTTGCTACATTTACATCCTACCTGTCTTCCAAGATAGAACTTCAAGGTGGCATAGACAGGCTTTTCAGGCCATTCCCCATGGTTTTCAACCAAACCATACCTATTGTCATTATTTATTAAATTTATATACTGCCTTTCATCCAAAGTTCACAGGGTAGCTTACAGCATAAAACACAATAAAAACAAAAAATGCATAACATAACAACAACAAAAAATCCTAGGCGCATTTAAAAGGCCATAGATTGTTCTATCAGCCAAAGACTGAATATTTTCACTTGGTGTCTAAAGATAGGTAATGAAGGTGCTGGGCAAGCCTCTCTGAGGAGAGCATTCTGCAAAGGGGGAGCCACTGCAGAAAAGGTCCATTCTAGTGTTATAATGTTGCATCTATTTAGACTGTTGCATTGCATTAACGTGAGACCATGCCCTGAAAACGTGGCTGATCATACTAGAGTTTAGACTGTGTATATTATATGATAATTTGTGTTATTAAATTTTAAACAGGCATTTGCCTATGTTGATAATCATTAATGCTTGTATATCTTTTGAGTATCTACTCTGAAATCCTTGCATCTCACCTCTATGGACTCAAAATTATATATCATGTTCACAACTGATCAAGGGGACTTTTACGAGAGGATGCTTACTACTCAAAATGACTAGCTCTGTTACCCGCAAAGGAATGCTATTTAACTAACAAAATGTAAATTGGCATTCTCAAAGTAGACTGCAGGACATCCTCCAACTCTTCGTGACCCCATGGACACGACTAAACGACAACAAATTTGGCATTTAATTTACACATCAATAATAAAAACAATACTGCTTTCCCCAAATGTTGTATTGTAGATTTCCATTGGCAAGAAACTTGTCTGGAAAAGTATGAGCCGTGGATCATCATGTGGTAGAAACTATTGGAACAGTTTTGGTTATTTTATAAATTACTCAAGATGGTTTTTTGCAGTAGCTAGTAGTGAACAAGTGGATCAGGTTTTGTTTGTTAAAGAAAAAGTCCATCTATCTTTTAGTGTCAGTTCTAACTGCAGCCTCAAGAGGGCAACATAACACACTCTTAGAAAGTACAAGCTTAGTATCAGCTCACAAACTGGAATAGACATTAATATACTGACAAATGCTATTCTTTTCCTCTTTGAGTTGCCACTGGCCCCTTGTTTTTCTATTAAACTAAAGATCCTGACATTAGTATGACTGGAACTCAGTAAATATTAACTTTACTAACCGAGTATTAACACTAAACTGCTCTGATGCAAATAACAAAGCTTGCCGAACTTATTTGGGGCAATATGTCTGTCCAGAATGATTTTGTACTTTGATATTAAGCCTATGCAGTTTTTCAGAGAAAAAGCAGATTTACTACATGGCTTATGATAAAACAGTAAATCCTCAACTCTCTACAAAAATTGACACTATACCTATGCCATCTACAGATTAAACTGCTCAAGTGTTCAGAAAAGACAATAATCTGAATCCAGTTATTAAAACTAATAATAAAAACTTTATTATTAAACTGAAGTCTATATAGATTCTTTAAAAAGCATCACAAATCGATGCAAGGTGGTTTGGTTTTCAGCAGTTGTTTAATGCAAACAGTGCTCTTGACTCCTTACAGTAACTGGCCCAAGCAAAAGTGTGACTTCTGTCTACCAATTCACATTAGCTAAAAGGGCTCAAAAGGTGTGTCCTTCCAACCCCAACCCAGTATGGAAAGCATGCCTTTAAAAAATATTGCTCTGCATTAACCAGATCATAAGGATTTCCGAAGATAATGGACTATTGCTGAAAAACGTGGAATTTAGATTGCACACTCAATACAAACAACACGAAGCCATGTCTTTCTTTCCACTTATCTAACTGAAATTCATTTTCACTAAATACCAATTCAGAGTTGTTTATAACTTACAGCCGGGAAGTTCTTACCTTTAATATCTAATACTAAGTTTGGTTTCATCTTTCTGTAAATCCTCCCATCTGGATTAATACTCCATTTTTGTTTTCCTTCATTCTGCTGAAGTGCCAGGCCCAGTTTGACACCAGGTGTAATCAGGTTACCCACAATTGTCAAGCAAAGTTCTTCTGCCAGCTGTGCAGTTAAATAAAAAGTATGAGTCAAAAAATCTTGGTCTTACTTCCAAAACTAGTATATTTGTGCATATGCATGGATAGGATTGTGGATATTTTCATGTCTCGCTTGATACTTTCCTCTGAACAAACTGATTTTCAGTATTCGGAGATTCTAGTAGTATTCCCACAATATAGCGGCTGTTACTGCAATATTATTTAACATTTGTTCATTCATTCTCTAAAAAAGACTATCTTACATATTATTAGAGGTGCATTAACTGTTTAGTTGCAGTTTTGTCGTGGCTTACTTTTTGCCATACAGAATATGAAGTAGTAGCAGAATGCCATATTTTTAGAGATGAAAAATAAAAGCCTACTAATTATTTGGCATTCAAGGTACCTTGAACAACAGCTTTATTATTTGTACCCCACCTATCAGACTGGGTTGCCCCAGCTACTCTGGGTGGCTTCCAACAAAATATTAAAAATACAAAACCACAGTGAAACATTAGAGCATAAAAAACTTCCCAATACAGGGCGGCCTTCAGGTGTCGTGTAATTATTTTCTTGACATCTGATGGGAGAGTGTTCCACAGGGTAGGCACCACTACTAGAAGGCCCTCTGCCTGTGAACTATTTGTTACGTTTTTATGGAAAAGCAGGATTTAAAAATGCCCAAGGTGGCTAGCAATTCAGTGTCAATGTATTATAATTAAGCAGTATCACAAATATCACAACTCATTATCATTGTATACGTTCACCAAAGCAGCTTGCTAATAACACTCTCCTTCCACATAAACTTGTCTGAATTAAAGATAATTTATCCCTGCTATGTTGAATGGATGACTGATGCCATGAGAGACAGAACAAGCTAGATGTAATGCAATTCCCAGCTGGAGATCATACAAAGTGTATATTACTGAGCAATGGCTAAGTAATAGTTCTACTGTTCTAGGTTGTTAGGCTGCTGAACGGAAAATAATATAGTGCAACTGACTTTGGGGGTTGGTGTGTTGTGCGACAAGCACACGGAGTGCAATGAGACTGAGTGTTTGGGGGGAGAGGCTCAGTTAATTTCACTGTATACAGGTTGTACGTTGACAAAAAAGGTATTATTCTTATCTACTTCAGACTGGGTTGCAAGAATTCAGCTGAGTGCTGAAATGACATATGAAAAGTAATGGTTTAATATCACTTTAATGGTTCCAATGTGTTAAGATGAGGCATTAAACTCAACCCGTCTTGCAGCCTGTTGTAAGTGCACAGCTATTTGCTCCATGTTGAGACATGCTCTTGGTTTATTGCAAGAAAGAAACCCATTCCACTGTGAGTTGAGAAATCTATTGCTTTGGCAGAATGTTTTAGGTCAAGTTATACAACTTAAAAAAAAAAAAGACACATGGCTTGTCACTCAAGCTCTGTTCACTTTGTTTTGATGTTACAGCCTAAATTTATTTTTTTTACTTTGATCATCAAAGTATGTAACTCAGTAGGATTTACTTCCAAGCAATTTTTTTTAGGTCTAGCTGCTAGGCTAGTGTTGGCAGGCACCACTGTTGCAAGCCTTGATGTAGAAGTTCACAATTTGATTTTGAAACAACACATATTTCCACTATAAAGCAGGAACCAAACAGCAATAGAATTATTAATAAATTGTCTAAAAGACTGCTTTCAAAAGTCAACATTTCCTCCTATATTTGTCAAGGTTCCAGGTCAGTAATAATAATTACCGTATTTTTCGCTCTATAAGACGCACCAGACCACAAGACACACCTAGTTTTTGGAGGAGGAAAACAAGAAAAAAAAATATTCTGAATCTCAGAAGCCAGAACAGCAAGAGGGATCGCTGCGCAGTGAAAGCAGTGATCCCTCTTGCTGTTCTGGCTTCTGGGATCGCTGCGCAGCCTGCATTCGCTCCATAAGATGCACACACATTTCCCCTTACTTTTTAGGAGGGAAAAAGTGAGTCTTATAGAGCAAAAAATACGGTATATAGACTCATTGCTTTCAAAGGGCTCAAAAAAGTCAGCAAGAGAGACTATAAAAACCCTGAAAAATCCAGTATCTTCCTCCTGTAAAGCAGCTATTATTTTAGCACTTCCATGTCTTTAGTAATCTTGTTTTTTTAAAAATATAAAGAAGCATAAAAAGTTGCATTGAACACAAGGTACAGCTACTTAGTGCAGCAAATAATAAGGGGGGGGGGGCCAAGAGGAATATAGCCTCTTGTCAAAGTCCTTTTTGCTTTCCCCTTAAGAATCACTATGGGGCTGCACTCATAGGAAATCCAACATGGGCAGCTGTTGGGGCTCAGTGCATCCTGGCAGTCTCACCAGGGCTGACATCAGAGCCTCCCCACCCAGGTGCTTCTTTAAACTGTTACCCTCCTTATATGTTTTACCCAGTGGGCAACCTTTTGGATGGCAGCCATGTCATCCCCAATCCTTCATGAGTGTGCTCCATTTCCCAGGCTTCAATGCTGCTTCGACCACGTAAATACATCCGAGGGGGAGTTAAATGACTGGCAGTAGTAGCAATGTCAGGGGGCAGCAACAGAGCCAGGCAGCAGTGGCAGATGGGGAAAGCCACTGGTGTTAAAAAGCCAAGGACCCGCTAAGCCTGGCACCAGCCCATTTACGAAGCTGCCGACGCAAAATAGAAGCATGCTTTTCATCAAACTGCTGAAGAGCTCATGTTCCCATTTCAGTTACTATTCACTTATCACAGTATAGAAAAGTTATTTCCTATTTTTCCTATAGGATGGGTGCTGTTAGCAAGTAATTATTAAGGCAGAACCTTACCCTACTTTTGATGTATCCATCTTGATAAATCCAGACTTGTTCATCAGATTTAGCATCTTCCACAACCTGTATCCTAAGAAGATTCAAGTCATCTACATTTCCATCAGTTGACATGAACTTCTTTGTTACTTTGTTTCTCAGTCTGAAATATGCTTTTTTCTGTAAATAAATAAATCATGGCTTTTAACACTACAGTACCAGCAAACATTATGAGCCCTGTCTGGCTAACCTTGACCTAATAATGTAATTAATATTACCAACGGCACTTCAAGATGCTTCCCCCTTTTTACAGACAATAGTGTCGCAACCCTGGATTAGGGAAATACATAAAATATGACGTTATTAACTTGATACTCTTGTGTAATACTAGGATAATGGGATTGAATCGGAGGAGAGCTGATCAGTGCCATAGTACTAGTAAAAAGATAGAAGATTCACAGATGGTTCTGACATCCCAGAGTAAATTGTAGTGTCTTACCTGTAGTAAAGGCCGTAGAGAACCTATTTTGTGGTAGCCACTTGACTCATACCAGTTTGGTATTTTCTGAGGTGATAATAAAATCTGACGACCTTTATAGTTACTGTATTCATAAATAATCCATCTGAAACAAACAATATTTTAGTAACTAGGTACATTAAAAAGTGCTGAGGAGAAACAACCTTTTAAAAATATTTACTGCGGTAGTATTGCATACTAGTGTCTCTTCTCACCCTGCTCACCACTTCTGCCAGCCCATTGTTGGCCCTCCGTTTTACACTTCACCAACCCCCCCTCCCCTTTTTTTACACCCTATTGCCAGCTGTGGGGAGGAAACCAAAGGAGAAAGTCCTTTCCCCCTTTGTTGTCATCCTCTCTGCTACTGTGAGGAGTACGCTATGTGAATAGGAGAGAAAACGTTAGAAAGCAGACTTCCTTCTTCCTCTTGCATGGAATGTGGGGTGGGGATGAAAGCTGCTTTCTCCTTCTCTCCAGAGGAATAAGCAGGACAGGCCCGAGCCTCCTGCTCTGCTGCCATCTCTCCCTGCGCCCCCCAGTCTTGGCCTCCTACCTAGCTAACACTGAAACAGCATCGTTGATTTGAGGTGTACAGCAACAGCAGAGCAGGACAGTTGCTGGGAAGCTGCTCTGGTCTGACCTGGCTATTCTCCTGTGGCTCATCTGGGCCTCCCAACCCCCATGCATATTGCCAGGGCTGCCTGCTCATTTGCCTGCCTATTCTGTTGTCACACTGCACTTTGCATGGCTGCCCAACACAGCATGGTGACATTTTTACAATTACATACAACAGTATATATATATCTTGCTTAAGCAGCAGATCTACTATTATTATGCCTCATGAAAACCAGTGAGAGTTGCCTCTAAGTGAATACGTTTAGGTGGGTGGCTTTATGACTGTATTGCACAGAACAGTGGTGTATGTTTGAGCCCAATAAAACCATCATAATAGCCAAAGGCCTAATAAAAAGCAGGAAATGTCACTGTGAAAGCTGAGATGGGTTCAAGTCTGTCCTTTGCTCAAGCCACCCAAAGCTTGTAAAGTAACTAACAAACTGATCCACAGATCTTAATTTAAAGGGTTGTTTTTTTTAATCAAAAAATTATGCAGTAACACTTGACTAATCCATGATTAATGATCCAATGCTAACTGGGATATGAAGCCAGGGTATGAAGTGGGCTTAAAATTCACAGTGTGTAGTAAGAATTATATATGAACTGAGCACCCTATCCCACCCCTTTTTCTGTTTTTCTAGCCTCTGCTTGCAAGCAGACCTTGCCAACATCTCCCTACCCTACAGTCTTGGAGTAGGCCTTAGCTTGGAAAGGGAAACCACGGAAACTTGGCTTTGTTTCACTGTTTGGGATCTTTACAAATTATGGATAAATGTTACGTCACCACTAGGCCCAAGGCAACTAACCATTTTTTTTTAAAAAAAACATGCAGGTACCTGAATTTTCACCTGGAATGAGTTTTCTGGCAATTCTGTTAAACATGGTGTATTTAGATAATGTCCTGCTACATAAACCACTACTGAAAACTTGACAGAGTAACAAGCCTGAGTTCATCCTCGCTTCAGTTAAGACAGCCTAAAATACCCAGGTTCAAATTCTTACAGCAGGGGTGAGGACAGTGTTCTAAACTTCCATTGTTCTAGGCGCATTTTGCAACTGAGAAATCCATAAGCGTGAGCAATTTCTGAGCTCTGGACGCAGTACTGCACCTAAGATTTCAGATTAAAACTACAGAGTGGAAGGAAAGGAAGACTTTTTTCTGCCTCCCCACTTCTAGCTACTCTGAGAAGAATGGAGAAGAGACCCTTTAAAAAATATTAGGGGGTGGGCAGGGGAAGGACTAGATCATGTACAAAATGAACATAGAATTTTAGCTGCGGTTCATTCATTTTCAGCTTTGTATTCTTGTTATAAAAAAGTGTGCCTAGACATTCTGTTGTTGCGCCCATAACCTCGGTTTCAGGTGCCATTTAGCTCCTAGCCATCGTATCTCAGTTTCTAACACTGGGTGAGGAGCCTCAGGCCCAGGACCCAAATGCGAACCCCAGGCCTTTCTGTCTGGTCCTTGGTATTCTTCAGAGGCCACACCTCTCACTAGCCACACTTTGCACTGTCCTTGTGTTTTTGTCTGGCTGGAATGCATCCTTGAACTGTATGATGCCTCTTGATTGCACAAAGAGTGCACCAACGCCTGACTTTGGTGTGTAGTCCAGTATACAAAGGTAAGAGTCAGAGTCATTGCTCTTCTTACTTATGCCTTTGGTCCCCTTGCTGCTGAGATCTGGTCTCTGGAAGGTTGCATAGAAGGGAATGTGGTCCTTGGACTGAAAAATAGTCCCTATCCCTGCCTTAGAGACAGGAACATCTTTTTAAAAGACAGTGTATCTACAAAATTCCACTTAACAGTGCAACCCTGTACATGTATACTTAAAAGTAAGCCTCACTTAGTTCATTCTACAAATAACAAATCCCTCACTTCAGAAAGTGAACTTACATGCCACCATGGACATCTACTGAAGCCACATGACGGTTGTAGCCAAGGAACTGGAGATTTAAGACCTCGGTAGTAAATTCCATTTTCTTTCCGTTGAAGTCTTCCTTTTCAAAAAGGGCTATGGTTGGCTCAGAAAGTTCCTGTTTTAAAAGAGAAGGTTGTTTATTTCTTGTACATCTGATGTTTACTAATGTGCTGGACAGTTGCGAGATGTTCATCAAGCACTATACACCACTTAAATCTGGGTCATCCCCTACCTCAGTGCTGCATTACACTGCTATTACCTTAGCTAAAACTGTATGTTACAGCAACTTGCCTTTGAACAATTCTCCAACAGAGGAATGGTTGGGGAGGTTAGTTCAGTAATACTGTACTGTAAACCATGGCATCTGGAAAGGCTTCAAGTCCTCAGTTCAAGCTAAATAACTTATCTAACACAGCTATCTTTTCAGAGAAATGAAAAACAAGTCCTCTGGTCTGGAACTGACTAGGTGGCAAGTCTGTATAAAAGGCATTACTCATGAAAAAGTTATTCCAAGTGTGGGATGAAAACTGGAAAGAGAAGCAAGGTGATGACTTACAGCCACACCTTCCATTCTTGGCTGGCATCTTCATGAGTCAGCAACAGCTAAAATTGCAGAACTTTTCCTACAGCTATATGGATGTGCTGCAAATCTGTAATTCTTTATAAAGTAAGAACTCTAAACTCTGCTACTCAGGATTTTATACATAACACTTATTTTATGCACTTATTCCATGCATAAGAGTTACTAATTTATAATTCTAGACAAGGTATAGATAAAGTCAAGGTGTATTCATGGGCCTTACTGTCATACAAAATGTTTCAAACGTACTCATGGCATTTCTGCTAAGGCTTAGATTGGTGAGGACCATATGGTTTGTAGGGAAGGATTTGGAGTTGGCACAGAAATCCTTTTGCAGCATTAAAATTATTGAATGAGAGAAATAATACTGTACTCGAATGTAATGCACACCTTTCTTGGCTAAATTACTTCGCAAAAGTAATTTAGGGTATACATGGTTTTGAAAACTGAGGTAGGCATTAGATTCAATGGCACATTAGATTCAAATAAATACGGTATATGCTTTAAGAAAAAATTATAGTGAAATGGCAGGGGTGTGACAAAAATACTTAAATAGTCTCAAACTGAGTAGGAGAACTTGGGCACCAATTCTTAGAATTACAATTCTTATATAAACCAGCTAAGATAGATCAATTCAGCTGGCCTGATGAAGAGTCCTTCGGCAGCTGACATATGAGAAAAATGAAGAGCCAAAGGCAGTTGATTTCTTAGCAGAGCCGATGAAATGGTCCTGCTTTCCTTCTGTGTCTCTGGTGCAGCTTGATGGAATGGGCGCTACTAGGTGACAGTTGAGGAAAAGCCAAAGGCAGCTGGCTTCTCAGCAGAGCCCATGAACATCTGAGTAAAACAGCCTTCCAAGTCTGTGGAATTATCTTGTTTATATATAAGCAAGATATAAATTAGATTCCAGGCATGCTGTTTAGTGATACTTCTTTAGTATGTTAGCACAACCTGCAAATTTTCAAGGTGTTTATTGATGTGAAAAGGCAGGTGCCTTGCCATTTGTTTGTTTTGTTAACAGAACTTTCAAAGAAAACATTTACTTAGCACCAACAACTTCTTTCAGTGCAAATTAACAACTACCAAATTGCTTTGCTTTGCGGTTGAATCTGTTATGCCTAAAATTGACAACTACTACTAGACAAATGTAGAGCACGTAATTTATGGGCTTTGGGCCTTCATGGTCAATTAAATGAATACTGTGTATTTATTAAGAAGTAAGCACTTCTAGTGGGACGCAGGTGGCGCTGTGGGTTAAAGCCTCAGCGCCTAGGGCTTGCCGATCGAAAGGTCGGCGGTTCGAATCCCTGCGGCGGGGTGCGCTCCCGCTGCTCGGTCCCAGCGCCTGCCAACCTAGCAGTTCGAAAGCACCTCCGGGTGCAAGTAGATAAATAGGGACCGCTTACCAGCGGGAAGGTAAACGGCGTTTCTGTGTGCGGCTCTGGCTCTGGCTCTGGCCAGAGCAGCGATGTCACGCTGGCCACGTGACCCGGAAGTGTCTCCGGACAGCGCTGGCCCCTGGCCTCTTAAGTGAGATGGGCGCACAACCCCAGAGTCTGTCAAGACTGGCCCGTACGGGCAGGGGTACCTTTACCTTTACTTAAGCACTTCTAGTACATTTTTTTCTAGTGCTGCTATGAATTTTTATCTTGAGAAAAACAAGCGTGGAGTATGAAATACTCATTAAAACTTTTCCAAATACGTTGTCTTCTTCATTTCATGGCACTTTACACCCACTCCCTGTGTGATTCTAGCCAATCAGGGTTTATAAACTAACAATATGACATCATGGTATTATGTAGCCAATCAGATTTGATTATGTACCATAAGCAATAAGGGCAAATAAGACAGCATTGACCACCCTGGGAAGCTGGGACAATTGAGCATTCCTGTCTTGTGCTGCATAAGAAAGCAGGAATCAGCCAACTCAACTGGCAGTATAGGAATATATTTTGTCTTACTGCATCCTCCGTGAACATTTTGCTCATTAATTTGCTCCTTCAAGAATTTTATTTCATGAAAATTACCTCCCCCCCCCCCCGAAACTCATCCTCTACTTTATATCAACAGATGTATGTGAAGGGGAGGGGCTGGCAAGACAGCTGACCTGATTGCAAATGTAGGCAGGCTGAAAGGGAAATGTTGAGGAGAGGGGAGGTTGAGGAAGACCTTCTGGTCTACAATGGCTGTGTAAAAGGCAGCCATCAGAAGCAAAAAAGTATTAATGTTGGCTGGAAGTGAGAAAGGACTAAGGATTTAAGGACAGATAAAGGAGTGCAAGTACAAGGGAAGGTGGGAGGGAATATAATTTAGAGAATATTAAAGAATCGAGAGAAGGTCAGAGGAAGCAGAAAGGACTCAAGTTATACAAAGGGGAGGAGGGCTGGGCACAAAATGCTCTATGTTGCTTAGGATTAATTTGGATGCTTTTAAAAAGAGCCAGCAAGAGAAACTTTGTGATGGGTAGAATCCTGATATCTCTCAAAAGTGAGGGATTCACCATGTACCATCTGAAGCAAGAATATGTTCTGGGAATCTTAGGGTTCTCATTATAAGGGGAAACTTTACAAGGTAAATAAAATTTTAAGCAGAGGTTGGATGGCATCTCTCATGTATGATTTAGTTGAGATTTCTGCATTGCAAGGGTTGGACTAGATGACCCTTGGGGGACCCTCCAACTCTACGATTCTATAGCTCTGTGATTCTGTGAAATACATGTAGCTGCCCTGTCATATTTACTCTGGCCCTCAGTTAATGGAGGGAATTTTTGCTTTAGTTGATTAATCTTCTGAAGTCACAGAATCAACCCTGAAAAATAGTTTGGCAAAGATTTAACTGCTCGATTATTCTTTGAACTGCTTTTTTACTAATCATGAGCTCCCCTAGGAATATGTACTGAAGGGTGGGATACAAAATTTGTTACATAAACCAACAATTAATGGTAGGATTTTGCAATATCTAAAAATATGGATAACCATGCAGGTTGTTCCATGCTAATTTGCTGTCAGCTCCATAGAGCTACAATATATGCTTCCTTTCCCCCAAATAAACTATTTAGCAGCATATTTTTAAGGTCACTTTTTGCTTCTATAACTTAAGTCATAAAACTTAGCTCAGTAATGAGGCAATTTCAGCTTGCAATGGCTATCCCACTCTTTGTAAAACTTACAATATTTACAACTTTTAAGGACTTCAAGCATGTTTTGGGTAGGCAACCCATTGCAGACAGATTAGGATAGGCTCCTTCTTCTAACACATACTGATTTCCAGAAAAATTTTCTTCATCATATGCAATCCAACTGCAAAAAAGAAGAAAATGGCAATGTTAAATTCTTGCTTTGTTGTTAATTGCCAGTTTTCTTAATTGTTAGTTTTGTTAATTGCCATTTCAACCCAAGCTCTGTGTAGCTTGAAAGCCTGCTGCCCGAGTGCTCAGTCAGATGTAGCATTATTCTTCATCAATAAAGAATAAGAATATTCCATTAATAGGCTTTTAAAAATACATATTTCCTTACTGCTATGTTTAAGAGACTTAGCATCATGCAATGCAGGATCAACATGTTCTTGTGCGAAGTTATTCAGAATGAGCAGAGACATGCATTCTAAAGGGTGGGGAAATAATCATGAAGGCAAGAAGTGTGCATTCAAATCCCTTCCACTACACTTTTGAATACACAAAATGCTTGTCATTATCCTTAGTTGCTCCCTTACATTTTTAGACAGATTTTACTATTAAGAACAAAAACCTTGATTCCACTAATCCCAAATGGGAAGATGCATCCACCCTGAGCCTATTCAGTGTTACTCAGATGGTTTGTATCTGTTGCACACTCAGAAGCTTGCTTCCTTGGGAGTTCAATGATGCAATTTCGTACTCACCTGCCAGATAATACTTTTAAAGACATAGCAGGGAATGTCTCCTCGATCTCTGAAGTATCTTTCTCAAATATTTGACAGTTACCCTGGAACTCTGGTTCCGAAAATAGCTGGACCTTTAAAGACAAAGCAGGTCATGTTAAACACTAAACATTGTGCTCAGGACAATTCCAACATAGTGAGTGTCAGAAAAGACCTGCAGAAATAAATGAATTTAACTAATGCACTTAGTTGGGTATCACCCCATGTTGTTAAACAGATAATTCTGATAACATTTTAATTATCTATGAATACAAGCAAAACATTTTTTTAAACTAAAATAAAAATGTAAGCAATGTACATTTATGTAAGACTTATTTCCAAACTATTTTACAAAGATGACTTTGTAGTAGAATTTGACAGTCAATTCTTGATTCCATTTGCTGACCTGGAAGTGAAACTTTATTCTAAGATAGACAAACTGTCTTTTCCCTTATTGTTACGGCTCCACTGGCAACAGTATCTTTTGATCTGATGTGTTCGTGCCACAGTGAAGAATGAAAAGACAGGCTAGAGCTTGAGCAGACTGAATGTTGGTTCAACTTGAAAGCAGTGAGATTTTTCAATTTTGATGAGATCGCATTCCTGAGCTTGGTACTTCAGACAAAGGTGGGAACTCACTCCTGTAGTCATATTGAGCTTCTGAAGCAGAGCGCTCCCATGCTTCCAAGTGCCTTGGAACTCAGGCAACATCAGGCAAGATCCCTCTCAAGAGTCAGGGGATGAGCAGGGCTGATGGTGACTGCACATTTTGGCCAGTAGCTAAGGCTCACCAAAATTTGTGGGCTCTTCCCCATTGCCAAAACCAATATTATCCTTCCATGTGTTGGCCAGGTCTGCATGATACCATGTAGAGAAGCACCCTGGGAAGATTGAAAAGTCCTTTCGCAAAAAAGCCTGAGTATTTTAGGAAACCCTGAGCATCATCTGCAAATACATTTGTTCTTGCATTAAAAGGACCAGGACATTTGCATTAGATACACATTTTCTCTCAAGCATCTGGCAAAACTTGACAAGGACTCAGTCTGCCTCCTCCCAGGGTACTGATTCCACTTTGTGAATCTCTCTGCCTACAGCCTCTCTACTCGTCTTTTTTTATGTTATCTCAATTCAGCTTGCTATATTTGCTATGTAAAAGCTTGGAAGCTTTACCTTAAATTTCCCCGTATGATCACTCATGTTGTCCTAAAATAAATGGAGGGAAAAAGAGACAAATATGACGCCAGAAATATACATTATACAGAAAGAATATTGATTAATGAAATACGGAGCAAGCTAGCTTGGTAGGAAATAAAATAAAACCCAGCAGAACAAACAAACAAACCTTACCAAAATTATGGGTTGAACTGAAGAGATCTTACAACTTTTAGCTCCCCATGTACCATAGTTGGGGTATAGTCCTTTATCAAGGATATACTGCTCTCCTGTAAAGTCAGGATTTTCATACGCCACCCACCTGTGGGGGGGGGGGGAAATCATGATTTATGCTCTAATTAATTGATGCATTGTATTTTTAAAAAACAATTCAATCAAACATTTAATTATGAATGTTGTAGGAAATGACTGACATTAAGTAAGCTGTACTCAATGTACTTAGCTTCATATAAAAATAATATATTTGCAAACACAGCAAGGATTTTATAAAGTCATCAGAATGAAACGTTATATTGTTTGCCTCTAATAATACAGCTCAAAACACCCAAATTACAGTTCAAAACACCCAAAATATATTAAGCAACATTATGATGGGGAAAGGTAAAAATGGTAAAGCATGACATCATTACTCTGAAAGTAAGGCAATTTTCTTAAGTCCGGTTCAGGTAGTTATATTTAGCATAGCCCAATGAATAAATCTAGTTTGCTAACAACTTAAGAGATATATGTACCATTGTCTAATTTCACACTGGGCTAGTAATGTGAGCGAGCAAGGTTTGTTATTGGTATGAGCTTTCGTGTGCATGCACACTTCTTCAGATACACTGAAATAGAAGTCACCAGACCCTTATATATAGTGAGAGGATGGGGAGAGGTATTACTCAGAAGGGTGGTGGGAATGGGTGATTGGCTGATGGGTGGTAAACCTGTTGACGACTGTACGACTGACGACTGCAATTGGTCTTTTTCCTGTTGGTCTCTAAGGTGCTACTGGAAGGATTTTTTTTTTTATTCACTATTCATAGTTCGTTTCTGTCCGAAGAAGCAAGATTTTAGGTTTCTTAGTTCAAGACATGGATAATAAACTCTGGTAAAGCAAAGTTGCATTTCAGTAAAATTATACCAGGCATATGAAGCATGCCTAGCATGAAAGCACTGTATGTTTTGCCCATTGAAGTGCCACATTTTAAAAGTTTACCATTTCCTTTTATTCTGACTCATGTTTAACAGATCCATCAACACACTGTTGATTAATCATTTGAGGCATATGCCTTAAGCACACACCCAACATGCTCTGTAAACTGCTTAGTCAAACTGACGGAGGGATGAACAGTATGTTAACCATGAAGATCAAACTGAAATGGGACATGTTTATACTTGAACATCACATGCAATAGAAATTTTGAAAATAAAGCAGGCTTGGCCAGTCTCTTGGACAAATAAATGTATCGGGCTTCTAGTGCTGCAAACACTAAGGCTATGTTGCAAATGTTCAGGTCTGAAAATCCACACAAATTATGTTTGTTTACTCATTCTCTATGGGATCTCCATGAAAATGAGTTGAGTGATTGGTGCTACCCATGTGCCAATTATTCCAGAAAAGGAAGATGCAGAACTAGGTTTTGCCTTCCTGTTAGTGCTGATATGCAACTACCCTGGTTGGTACACCCAAAGGAATCCTGTATATATATTCATAAAAACTGCTGTGGGAAGCAGGAAAAAACATGTTGCTCAAAGAAGCCATAAACTGTGGAAAAAATACCAGATCTCACTTGAGACATAACTCCCAGAACTATACGGCAGCCAAAGATAAAAATGTAATGGAAGAAAGGAACTCAAATTTCTCTGTTCCTTCAAGGAAGGCTAGCTGGATTCAATTATTTATCCCTCAGGAATGTGCATCATGACAGTTCACTCGTGCCCTCTCTTCTAAAATTGGATTATTATCCTGCTTTGTTAACTGACATTAAACGAGTTCCATGGTATAGACATAGTAAGTAACTGTTGCTCAATACAAACCAGGATCCCTGCACCAAAGCTGGTATGTGAAAGGATGGGTGTCACACACCCTCAACTTCATAAACCATGGCTTGCCAAGGCTGTCTTGAACTAGTACACTCTCAATGCATGTTCTGATGAAAATATCTGTTTAGTAGTACTCAATTAGGAGCAACAGACACACGACCTTAGGTGCTGGATGAAGATTGCTACGTTCCTCTCATTTCATACACCTAATCTAGAAGACTAATCTGCATGGTAGGAACAGTACAGATTATCCTTTCTGCAACACAATGCTAAAACAGCTATAACAACAGGAAACACATACAAAGACAACAAAGAAGTAATACCAAGTTACTGATTCAGGCCTCTTTTCCTTGTACTTATCTCTTTACAGCAAATTAACCATTTAAAATGAAAATGAAGCTACACATCTGACTTACACTCCACTTAACACATTTATGGATTGAGTCCTTAGTCCGTAGCCAGTATCCTTTAAATGGGAAACAATTCCTGAAACGCTTATATTGGAACCTTTAGTCCCAAAGTCTTTTTCAGCATACATTATCATGTGAGGTTGCATAAAACTCTGTGGAAAGAAAGAAAACAACAGAAAGTCATCAAGGCAAAAGAAATACAGTCTCTGTGATAGAAGACTATAACTCTAAGCAGGTGTTTTGGGTGCAGATGTTGGGTGCATTAAGGTTTCCCACCCCTGCCCTACACTGTAAAAGACATACTTCCTCTGAAGTCCACTCCAAAACTCAAAAGATTTATTTAAATTGGAAGGAGAAAAGATGCCTTGCATAGTTAAAACAATATGCGGTGACAGGGGAAAGAAGTGGCCTTGCAGAATTGGTGCTCCACATCTTTAAATTGCAAGGGCAGATGCCAGCTTAAACTTTAAAGCACTTTAAATATGGGTATACACTGAAGTGTGTATCAAAGCACTGATGCAGTTTCTTGTAAGCATTGCACTGCTTCTGTCTTCAACCTGCTGGTTCCATTTAACAACAGACAACACTAGGCTGGAACTGTTGTCCTGTGTTCAGAGTTATGTTGATGAATACAGGCCAGCTTTAATGTGAGAACAGAAATAAAGGAAGTCCAAATGAAAGCACTCTGTACTGGTCAAGCTGAGCCATGCAAGGCCACAAATAACCATGCTGCTCTTTCCCAGATTCCTTCCTGGCCTTCAGATTAGAGGCTGACTTGCTCTTGTTCCTCCCCTTAGCCACCAGGATTGGTGCCTGCCTACTTTTCTCCTCCTCCAGAGAAAACAAGAGAGGTTGAAATCCCTGGCACTCCTCCCTCTTCTCTGATCCACCCTGTCTTCCTCCTTTCTCTGGCATCTGCTGCTGTAGCTATATAGCTGTTTCCTGGCATTGGGCAGGCTGACAATGTTTGCCCAAACTTGCACATTATCAGGCAGCAGCCCCAGGAAAGCTTCTGTCTACTATACAGTCTAGTCAAGAAGTAGTTCTTTCAATGGAATACATACTCAAAAACATATTCAAACCAACCTCTCCTTTGTATGCATGCCTGTACATTCCATATTTGGATGCACGTCCAAATTAGGCCTGCTGTTTGTGATCCACCAGGTTTCTGTTTCCCTCCCTCTTTCACACACATCCACCCACCCCACATACTGGATATGGGGGAGCATGGGGGGGGGGGATTGAATGGAATTTTATGAGAAGGGCAAAATGTCTTCCCACTCTCAATTCCCACCCCCCATGCAAACAAAGACAGTGGGATGAAGCAAAACAGAGCGAACCACAAACGTTATTACGTGTTTTCCCAAGACTACACTTGTTTTCATCATTTTTAAACTTACCCCTAGAACAGGCCTGAGCGACTGCACCTGCTCATCATAACCACCCCAGTCCATCCATTCCTGGTATTCTCCTTCTTCCAGCAAATACTGATGCCCTGCAAACTCTGGCTTCTCATAAGCAACCCAACTAAAAAGGGTAAACAAATTTTTTGAAAAAGTAGTAGTATAATGTGTAAACAAAATAATGTATGTACAAAACATGTGATCTTATTGCATTAACAGCAAAAAATAAAATAATGAGATGAGCAGCAAAAATGATAATTAAAATAAATTGTTATAAAAACTGCAAATGAAATAAGGGACAGGACCCACAATTTCAGTGGGAGATCTTTAAACACATGACCAATTTAGCCACCTTTTATTCCGATTTAATACCTCACATTTTAACAAAAGAATGTGGGAAAGAACTATGTGGACTAACAGTGCAATTTTATACATGCCTATTCAGAAATAAGCCATTTTGTGTTAAGGGGGCTTACTCCCAGGATAAGCAGGTATGCTGTTACAGCAGTAACAAACTAAAGTCAGATACATCTTCCAGAAGTCAAGCAACATCTCTAAAATTAAGCATCATGTGGCATTTATATTTACATATGCTGCAATCCTTACCTACTGATCTCAGAAGGATTGCATTATACATCACAGTATCAACACAGCATTAAGAAAGTTTGCTAGCTAATGTTTCAACACTTTTCAAGAGTAAATTAATGGGGACAAAAGAACATCTTATCACAAACATGCATATCACATAAGTATTATGGCTGCTTCATACACTCTGGAAATTAGCAGGTATCATATATGAAGTGAACATTGTGTTTCCTGTAATGTAATAGAACCACAACCCTCCTTCCTCTGTCTGTCTGTCTCATTGTGCATACATGCTGCAGGACCCTAGACTCATTCATTATGATCCTTCATAGGAGGTATATGCTGTGGACATGGACAGTCCAGTCAACTTCTTGTTACACAATAGTCTCTACACTATAGTAGCTGCCTGCTGAAAAGTCACCTGCTCCAGGCAATACTTACATTCCTCCCTTCACTTTTATGGATCCTATTGATGTGAGTGTTCCTGTTTCCAGCTCTGCTGATTCTTCTTTTTCATTTCCTTCCACAGCAAGAGCTACTAATTCTGAATCAAGCTCTACATGTTTTCCTTCAAAGAATGGCTTTTCGTAAATAATGACCTTTAGCAAAAGGAGGGAAATGGTAAATAATATTTAATATTGTGCCTTTTCCAAGACCTCAGTATGCTTTCACATGTATTATCTAACATCACAATCCTAGTCATTGCCTATTCAGAAGTTAACCTTACTGAATACAACAAGGCTTACCTCCAAGTAAGTAGGATTTCAGCCTTAGTATTCTTTATACATTATTTAAATTAGGGCTTTAAAAAAAATCAATACCATTGCCACATAAGATAAACGTTTCTCATCGCCCACTCCTAGGCCCAGGCAAATCCCCTTCCCTAAGAGATTCAACTGATAACCCCATTTAAGCAGCAGTCAGATCCAGACTTAGGATGCAACACAAACCCCCTTATTCTGGGCTGTGTGGGTTTGTACTGAGCAGAAGTGTCATTTGACCTGTGCCTGCTGGCTGCCAAATATGCAGTAGAATGCTCACAGGTTTCCTTCAGATGGGAGGAGGCAGAGCTGAGAGGATTGGGATCTGCTGGAATCTGAGCCAGTCTCATAGATGGCAACATTGGGTCCAGCCTAGAACTGGCACTGGGATCAGGCCTGGTGCCTGACCACCACCGCCACCTTCTACTATTGACATGAGTGACCAGGATGTGGCGGAGGCTTCATTGCTCCACAGCATCCTGGCAGCAACTGTAAGGAGTTGGACTGACCTGCCAAGTCATGTGTACAAGAGAGAAAACCCCCAACTGAAATCAATCTGACCAAAGTTACTTGTGACTTAAGTACCATTGATTTTAATAAATGTACTCTAAACATGACTGAATCCAGAAAGCTTTTTTACGGGGAGAATGACTGATAAAGCAGTAAACTTGTTACTTACACCAGAAAGAGAGTACAACAACATTAGTATACAGTGGTACCTTGTTTTGAGTCGGCCTCGTCGAGCGTCCATTTCGTCAAACGTCCGCAGCAAACCCAGAAGTATCAGAACGGGTTACTTCTGGGTTTGCCGCTCACGCATGCACAGAAACGCTAAATCACGCATGCGCAGAAGTGCAAACTGCTCTGCTTGTGTGTGCAGAGCGGCACTTTATCATGCGTCCTTTTCATCTAGAGTCTGGGGCTCCAGAACGGATCCCGGTCGCAAAACAAGGTACAACTGTATATAGCTCAATGGATACACTTTTATCATCACACTTTATTTTATAGGAAATTCATATTACAATATTTTTACCTTTGGGCTTTCAGGAAATTCAACTTTGCGTCCACCCTGCAAATATTGAAGGGGCAGGGAAGAAAGGTAATTGAAATGTCATTGAATTTAAATTTTGTTAAAGAAGTTAAAAGCATGATTCAACGGCTATTATTCACTTTCTAAAGTCTGAAAGTTAAATGTGCCATCTGTTGGAATAAAAATAAAAATGCTCCTTTTAAATTCAGTCAAATTAGATTTAAAAACAACAAAAAAACCCATTAAATACGAGGCAGCTATTAAAAGATTTCAATTACTAGAAACAGTTCAAGATGGAAGCAGCCTGCCTTGCTCACAGGCTTCCTATAGGCATCTAGTTGGCCACTATGACCACAAAATGCTGGGCTAGATGGGCCATTGGCTTGATGCAGCAGGCCGCCTATTACACTCTGAAGTATGCAAAAATGTAACAAAGGTTTCTTTCCTCCAATGGAAGAAGCCCTTTTATGGGATACTATAAAGTTACAGCTGTTCTACCATCCCTGTAGTCTTCATATCATTATCTTACCATTTTCAAGAGCCTCATGGACCTAATATATGCTTCTTTCTTGTCCCAAAAGGATAGATTAGGATATTCTCCAGGTTCCAGCATTAAAGGGATTCCCTGGAAACCAGGTTCTTCATAAAGTAGCCATCTACAAATTGAAAACGACAAGGGAAAAAAGGTCCAGACAATGCTGCGATAAAACATGATGCTATTACATTATTAAAGCTAAAGACACCTCATCTTAGCTATTTCCCAGAAGGGAGATGACAAAGAGCCCCTTTTAAACCACTGTTAAGACAACAGGGTAGAATAAACAGTAAAATAAAATATTTTTTGTATTACTGATCAGGGTAAAATATAACTCTGAAGGATAAATATATAGTGGTTATAAGCATTCACTAAATTTCAGGTATTCACTGTGGCATATACATACAAACATAGCCAACTTTTAATTTCTGTTCACCATCATTTGCATTCTGCAGCAAGTAATCATCATTACTGAAAGCCAGCATTGACTTCAAAGCTCATAAATAATCTCCTAAAATGACTGTAGTGTACTTATTTTTCTTAATACATACTTCTAATTCAGACATGTTGACAGATGTATAACAGTGTATGCCACTACAGTTGACAATGCTTGTGATTCATTCTCTGTGTTTATAATGATGCTATGATACAACACTTAATGAAATCAGTACTGCTGACTCCATTAATTATCAAGATAAAGCCACTTACACAGTTGTACGACACTTACAAACCAACTCCCAAGGTTCACTATTACAGTCTACCAGAATGCCACATGGTAGGGTGGGGGTAAATAATCAAACTATAACGGATACTGATTCTCAATTGAAATCCTTTCATTTAATCCCCCCCTTCTTTTAGTATGACTTTTGTATCATTCTCACCCATTCTGAAAAGTACCTTGGCAGTTTCATCACTGACTTTTAGTCAGCACCTATATCTCAGTTTAACGATTTAATACAATCCTGGGATATGTACTAATGATTTATTTTGAATCACCAATGCACTTAACAGACAGCAATCTTTTCCATTATTCAACAAAAGTGAGTAAAAATAATTTAGAAGACAGTCATATTTGTTGCAGCCCAGAATCCATGGTTTAACTGAATGTCTTCCTGCTCTCTAGAAGAACTAATGATGCATTACAAGATGAGAAGGGTATAAATATGTAGATATGTTAAGTATTTGTATATTAGTTTTTATATTATATTTGCTTCACTAAATGTTTATCAGTGAATCATACCTTTTATCAGAGGTTTCCAACCTTTTTGAGTCCACGACTCCCTTGACCAACTACATTCTTTCTGTGGCACCCCTTTGGGACTCTGGAGCCCAGTTATATCACCCCTTGCCTGCAGAGCTGGCAGCCTCTCACCCTTTTTCAACACCCTCCCTTGGGAAGTGTTCTGTCAACCTCCTCTCCTCTCCTCACCTCCTTGGGAGTTCTCCGGGCAGCCGCTGGCACCAGCCCTGGTCCCTGAGCTGCCCCCCCCACCCCAAAGAGAGATTCCTCCTCACACTGCCCCACAGGGGCCTGGGAAGCACCCCCTGGCTAGGCCCAGAGACACCATTCGACTAGGGAGCTTGTAGCCAGGGTTGCTGCAACAAACAGCTGTGCAAGCCTCTGGAAGGCAGAGATGCAAGAGGGCATCAGAGGAGGGAGGGAAGGAAAGAGGGACAGAGGCCAGTGTTGCCCACAGCATCCCTGACTCATTCAAGGCACCTCAAGGTGCTATGGCACACTGGTTGAAAACCAATGCCTTATATGATCATCACTCACTACACAACAGAACAAACAAACAAAAGTATAACCTCATGCATAAATGTATCATTTCCAAATCTGGGCATTTGATATCTACTATAAACTAGTACCTTTTTTTAAGGATGCATATCTATATACTTACATGCCCCGATGCACTTGGATAGAACACGTTTTCTGTGCAGAACCAAATCGAGTTTCTTCCGTGTCGTCAAAGTATGAATTTACAAGACCCAGCCCTTCTGGTTCTGTAAACAGGTCAATTCGGCAAATGCTATAATCCTGGCAAAATTATGAAGACAGAATGATAAATTATAAAATTAGGACTGAGTCTATTCTGTGCAGCAAAGGGAAAGACAAAACATACTTGTGGTACCCCTTTAGCATTTACAGGAGAGCACCCTTGTAGCAGGTTGCTAATCTATACTGCTGCCATGTTGAAACTGGGAGGGGCCAATCATAGAGGCATCATGACTGCTTGGAATGGGCCTATGTAATTGGCACCACCTAAAAGAACCAGGAAGGAGTAAAGTGGCTGCAAGCTCCTCTCCTCTCCCGGAGCTCACATATTTGTACAGACTTGGTAAGCCATAGTTTGGTCTACCATGTCAGACAAATCACCCATAGTCTACAAAGTTTAAGCCATAATCTATAGTCTACTCATATCCATACTTGCCTTTACTACATGCCTCATTGAACCAATCACTGCAGGCTCAGGACATTTGCATTCATCTTTGTTATCAAGTGGTTCTTCACCCCAAAGGTTTGCAAATTCAATTTCTCCTTCCTCCAGAGGAATAGAGGGCCCTTCAAAGTTTGGCTTCTCATATAGAATCCAACTATAAATTAAAACACCAAAACAAACATTGAATCATTCGTTTTCTTTCATGCAAATTAGTTTATTTACAAATTTATTTTGAGTTAAAGCATTTAGTTTACCATTACTCTCACATTAACAAAAACGGTAAAGAGAATGGTTTAAGGTCAATATAAACTGGGGTACTCATAGCAGAGCATTTAGAGGTGACAAATACAAGTAATGGATTGGCCATACCGAGAAATGCCAATATATAATGATATCACAGTAGTGGTTTAACTATACAACTATATAGCAGAAAACTAGATTCAAAATATAACAATGTCTTATTTATAATCAAGAATGCTAGTGCAACACAGAAAGATGATTAACATGCAATGAAAGAAATAACCATAGGGAAAGAGCAATGTCTTCAAATACTAGGGCAGCAATGGTGAAATAATGGTCTCTTGTAACAAACCATCTACTTTCCTGTGAGCAAGATGAGTGAGAAGATCAGAAGAAAGAACACAGATATATATAACCCAGTATTTCCAAAAAAAGAGTATGAACATACTTCACCTGGAGCACCTGTCACTAAGTGGAGAGATGTTGTCAAGACTTTGGAGAGGGTGGTGTCTACCTCAAAAGATCAAAGTCAGAATGGACATCAAGAAAATAGCCAAGTGGGAAACCAGGAAACAGAGGTCCAAAGATAATTTAGCATAGAGCTAGAAGTCAGACCAAAGCAGATATCAGGTGTTGAAAGTACAGAGCTTCAGCCAAATCCAAATGGCAGGTGAAAACAGTAGAGTCAAGACTCGAAGTTATTTCAAAAGCTGAACAGCTAATAAAGAAAGTCAAAGACAGGAAACATTAAAGAGGTGAAAGAAAGTAAGGAGCTGGAAAGAATTACAAGTCAAGGAGGAGGATGAAGAAGAAAGGCAGGAACTTTAAAAGGCATGAGAAAAGAAGACATTGATTCATCTTTAATGTTAGGCTCTCCTATACAGCTATCCAATAGCCTGCTTTTCTCCAAACATCTAAGCATGCATGGTAATCCCATAAAAAGCATGAGAATGATGTATGCTGGGACTCTGGAAAGAAATGGACAGTTGGATAACGGTATGTGTGAAGCCTCTGCATGTAGGATAGGGGAAAGTGTGTGCCATGTAACTGTATTAAGATGACTAAGACATACCAACAATTTGCAATTAACATCAATTTAAGTTGGAAATCTGAACAACATAAAATTAATTCTGGTTTTGCAAGTTTCGCATCAGATGAATCAAACAAAATGGCTGAACAAAGCAGATGAAGCAGCCTACCACAATAGAACAAAGCAACTAACTAAACAGTGCTGGAATATCAAACTAATTGATTAATTCTAGGGTGTTCAGTCACTTGCTCTATGCCACAACTCTCCACAAACCAAATCACAACAAATAAATAAAATACAAGCTTTTCAGACATCTAAACTGAACATAATTATTTTTATTTTGACATTTCCATCTTGTTATATATCTGCTTGGGCACACTGTGAAAAAATGGCATATAATAAATGTATTTTTTAAAACAATTGTAGATATAGCTAATGCGTGCAAAAAACTATGTTTCTTTTATTGCATAGAGCATGGTATTTGTTTGCTGTTTGGTAAAAGACTAGTATTAAATGACAACTAGATAGTTACAGATATGCGTTCCTGCATTGAAACCAACCTCTTTTGCTTTGACTAGCAAACTCTGATGACCCCATGAAATCCCTAAACTTTATCAGTTTCATTCTTTATGCCTTTGGTTTCAGCAGCACACTGGAAGCTGCAGGATTTCTGCCAAGTGAAACAGTTTATCACTTGATAATCCAGCAATGTAAATTTGTTTGATGTTTTTAATCAAAGCTTCAGGAAGTGTTTTTAAAAGATCCCTAACAGTAATCTAGCTTTCCTGTTGGTCTTTTCAAAGCCAAAAAGCAGTAATCTTTCAAGAGAATTAAGGCAACGTAGTATAAAATTAGAAGTTACTTAAGGTCACAGGAAAAGCTTTTTAGAACATCAAAGGAGGAAAATTTAACATGAGCAAATTTAACAATAAGCCTCTACATGCATCAGATCAAGAGTCAGAAACGCTGGAACAGTTCAAAACATGTCTCAACACACATGAGAATAAACTAGTGAAAACTAGTTTACTCAAGCTAGACTAAGCAAAAAGGCATGAGACCAAACTGAGTTTAGAAGCATACAGTCAAGGAGTGAATAAAATATGTTAAAGCAGAATGGGAATGTGCAGACTGAATTTAGAACTAGCTGTAGGGCGAACATTTTATTCTTACCATCCTCTGATGACTTTAACTAGAATTACAGGCGACAGTACCCAAGCGGTGCAGTCCACCATATCATGAAAAACTTCAATAGCATTTTCCAAAGGGTCTGATTTACTGCAGATAACGATCTGTATTTATAGGGGGAAAAACTTTAGTTTTTTTAATACAACAAGGAAAAATAAAGGAAAACAGTTATCAATGGGATGGGGATCACCTCACCTTTCCAGGTCTAGGATTAATTTTATTTTGGTTGTTTCCTGAAAATGCCTGTTAAAGCAGAGGGAACAAACAATAAGAAATTAATTTGTAAAAGAGATATATCTTACCTAATCTTGGGAAATGCTGAAATACATTTAGTGTATTTAGCTTCAAAAAATACATCCATTAAAACAGTTTACATGTCACACTTTAGTATTATGAAAATGGGGTCAGGTTAAGGCTATACGGCCTGCAAGTGCTTGGCATGCTTTCAAATCTTATTGACACATTACCACACATTCAAGTTGCCCATGCAAACCATTAAGCCACTTAAAGCTGCCCCTTAGGTTTGCATAGATATATTATGCAGAACATGCTGAAGTTGCAACCACAAATCACTGTCATTTTACAGCACACTAAAACGAACAGGGGCTTTGTATGGAAGGAGTGCCTGTTGAACTACACCTTTAGCCAATAAAGGCATGAGTATGCATTTTATTATTGTAGCCCAGCCCTGCAAATAGCTCATACCACCCAATGCACCATGTGGTACAGCCGATTATTCTGAAGAAGTTATATATCTTTATAGCTGGTAGGAAGAAACTTTTTGAATCAAGTCTGATTTGTTTTGTAAATTATCAAGATGGTTGCTTTCTAGGAGTTTTCAGTCAATATTGCTGCCCCTATTCCATTGTTGCACTGTTAATTTTAGCATAAAACTTGGTCTATGAAAAATGTATGTCAGAAGTATATTTCAAAAGCATAACAATTTCCTGCCTCTCATGATATACAGCAGGGGCCACCAATTTTTTTGCATCCATGAGCACAGTTGCAAACCAAAAAAACTGTCATGGGATGACACACATATGGCAACCAGGCTCACCCCAACAACAGAATGGTTTTGAAGACTAATTTCGGGGGAGGGGGGCACCAGAAATTGTATCTGTGCAACCATGTGCCCCGCTCCACACACACGTGACCTGCAATATATATGAATCCATAGATTCCCAATATGCTTTTTATTATTCAGAATAGAATTTCTAAAGGAACATACAGTAAGCCTGCAACTTACATGGGGGTTACATTGGCCTAAAGTCAAAATCATGTTGTGTTCAATGGCAGGTGTGGTCGCCAGTGTCTTTTTCCCCAGAACACTGTTCCTTTCATTTTGTTTAATTTTTTGTCATGCATGTAAAGCTGAATGCGCGCAAGTTAAATGGGATGTGGGAACACAGTCTAAAATTGTTTTGATGAGTCGGTTTGTCATATGATTGCCGAATCTATTACTATTACATTTCATTTTTGTCTAGTAAATCTTAAACCTATCTTAAATGACCATTCTTAACAGCTGCAGAGTGAAGGCATTCTTACAGTGATTTTAGAAGGCTTTTCAACCAACACGTATGCTGGTTCAGCACAACTGACTGCTGAACAATCTGTAGATGTGAGGACTGGTGGGGTCAGCAGCAGAATCCAAACAACAACTGACATACTGCAGTATGATTGTATATTTTTTCTTCTACTGTTTCCTGCCTTTATGCTAAATTGGGCAATCAGTAGTGCCTAGATGCTGCCATGATCTTCTCATTCCAGATTCATTTTGACCATTTGGTTAGAGAAATGCAGCATGCTAATGAAATCTCACTTTATTGAAAAGATAATCTTTTTCCTGGAAAATAGTCATTTCCAATTCAAGCTATTCTTTGTTCTAACAACAAAATATATGTAGGTATGTATATAAATCAAACCAATATCAAACAAAAGAAAGCAAAGCAAAAATCAATTTGACTTTCTAGTTGCACAAAGCATGCAGACAGACTTCTAAAACAAACAACATTAAACACACCTCAATGTCTGGTAAGAAGCTATTTGGTTCATACTGTCCAGGTTTCAACCAGCTTGAAAAACTGGTGTCAGGGTTTCCAAAGTTTGCCATCTGCAAAATTCTCTCTTTTTTTGGATCCTCAGTTTGCAAATATTTCTCCATAAATTGTGGATTTTTGAAATCTGAAAGAGACTGAACAGCACAATAAAAAATAACAGTGGTTGTTTACTGCTAAGGTATAACACAACATACATCGCATATGAGTTTATATGTAGTTATATGATGTTTGTCCTATTACCTCAGATTTCTGAGCCACATCAAATATTAGAGGAGGGATTCCTGGGCAATTAGCACTCTTCTGAGATGCAAAGGTTGTTGTGATGGTGTTTATAGATGTTACAGATGGAGTAAACACATTTTCTTTAGTTGAAGGTAATAGAAGGCTTGAGAATATGGCACTCTTTTCAAGTCGAGATCTCTTAATGTCGCCATCGGTACCATCCTTGCTTTCTTTCCCACTTACTTCCTGGGTAAGTGCAAGGTCTGGTCTATTGGATAATTTCAGAGATTGGAGAAGAAGGCTGTTCTCAGCTGAGGCACGTTTGGGTCTGACTCTAGCTTCTGTTTCTAGACTATGCAATTTCAGCTGCAGGGATGGGGCTAAATCTCGTGGTTTGTCTCTTTTGATTCCTAAACCAACTGTAAATATATTGGGGTCAAATATTTTCTCTAAATTGTCCTCATGAATTGGAGGCATAGCAAAGGGAGGTGCTGGAGATTTTGGAACTTTGGTTTTTTTCTTTTTTTGAGGTACACAAATAGAGCTGTCTAGATTTTTAATAGTTTCAGTAAACTTCGTCATGTCTGGGGAATCACAAATGGTATCCTCATTGCCAGCTTTAGGGACATTACAATCACTGTTTGAATCAGGTTGTCCACTGAAATTCTGCTCGAATATCTGTTTGTTTTCCAAAAACGTATTTGTCATCTTTGTGTCTTCATTTTCAGTCTGAGAAGTCATGTTGTGTTCTACTTTGGGGGGCACTGGGTCAGGCTGCAGGAGACACTGGTCTTCTTTACTTAGAGAATGCATGTTTGTTTTCAAGAAAAGTTCCTCTCCACTTTCAGGAGATATGGATCTGACATTTGTTTTCCTGTTATCATTTTGGATTGTTTCAATTTCTTCAGTTTGTAGTATAGATGGCGTTTTAGGCAAACAATTATCGTTGGCTAATTCTGTATCAACTTTTTTAGAAATAAAAACACTCGCATGGTTATCATCTACTTTTCCATTCTGACTAAACTGAGATTCAGCAGCATTTCCAATTTCTTCATTAGTTATAATATTTGATTGAGTCCCTTCTTCAGACTTGATCTTTATATCTGAAGATACATCCTTCACCTTTGCACCATTTTGCAATGCTTTCTGTCGATTGTTTGGCTTATTTGTTATTCTTTTGGTCTGCTCACTTTCAGGGTGCTGTTTCCCAAATTTCAGCTTTGCTCTGCCAACAAATGTATTTGATACAGAACCTTTTTTTAAAGAAGAGATCTCAGCAGTTTGGTTCTGATTAGTTTGTTTGCTTTCAAACATGGATATTTTATTGGCAATACTGAAGTTAATTTTAACAGCTTTGTCCATAGAATCTTGCTCAGTTTGCACATCTTCTAGAGTTCTGGACGCCTTAAGGTTTAATTCTACATTCTTTGGTTTAGCTGGACTATAAAAACAAAATAATACAACAATTACTTTACAGTCCTTGTTAACAATACTTTAAAGATGTATTTTATTTCTAGAACAGTCCTATATCCATGCCTCTTTAAAATAAGGCTGCAATTCTAAATACACCTGCTAGGGAGTAAGCCACATTCAATATAAGGGGACTTACTGCTATTAATTATCATTATTACTATGACATTTAGTCACTTTTTCCAAAAAATACAAATTCAGAGTGACATAACCATTAAAAACCAGAGTAAAAGTAACCTAAAATACAATAATATGCATAAAAGACAATTATTTCCTTTTACCTTTGTCAAGTTGCAAGTTAACTTAAAGTGTTTCTTACAATCTATTTTATTATGTGAACCATCCTGAGACCCCCTAGGCATAGGGTGGTATATAAATTCAACAAACAGCAACAACAACAACAACATATCAGAAAGATTTATAAGCATTATTTACTCTCACAAGAGCTCACTTTATTTCTTTCAGAAATTATAGACTGCAAATCACTTGCAATTCTCTCTCACACACACAAACACTATTCACACTTCCTATTTACTCAAACATACACCATGGATGCACTCCATTAACATACTTTCATATGTAATTAAAAGTTGATTGCTGCTGTGATGTATTATGCCATCTTTTTAGCATCAACAGTTCACAGTCCTGTAGACACATGCAGACACTGACTTTACCTGTTTAGCAAGAAAAATGTTCATATGTGCTCATGAAGACTGAGCCAATAGAATGGGAGGATCTAAGATGCCGGACTATTGCTTGAAGGCAGGAATGGAGGGGAGGCAGTATTATTATTATTTATTCAATATCTATCCTGTCCTTCAACCAAAGATCACAGGGCGGTTTACAATATAAAAACAGTAATGGAATGGTGAATATTTCTAACCTAGCCTGTTCCAGATGGGTTTTACTCTCCCTAAAGAAACTTGCATAATTTGGGGGAGCTCTTTGATTCGGCATTGTAATTTGAGGCCCAGATGGTTTCAGTTGTGTGGAGTACTTTTGCTCAGTTCCAGCTGGTTCATCAATGATGGCCATTCCTGGACGAAGATGGCCTGACCACAGTGATGCATGCTTTGGTAACTTCCTGACTGGATAAATGTGCTCTATGTGGATCTTCCCTTGAAGAGGCTACAGTCTGTGCTGAATATTGTGCTGAAAATTTGACTGTTAATGGACAGAATTAGCTGGAATCATGTACTCGGTAGCAGTCAGCAGAGCAATCCTGCTTACCTGGCTTTCCAACATTGAACATTGCTGCCAGTTACCAAGAAGGACAGGTGTAAGGGGGAGGGGAGCCTAGTGTGGAGGCAGCAGTGGGAGTGTTGGGTTGGCTCTGCTGCTGCATCTGTACTGTTTCAAGCTCCTCTCCTGTCATAGTTGTTGTGTATTGAGTCAAAGGATTTTATATCTGTATTGTTGTTGTCTGTGATTGCATTAGGGTAGAGTGGCTGCCTTTTGGTTCCAGAGGGTACAGCTACTATTGGTTCATTTAAGCTGCTGTATTTGGATCCTCTGTCTTATTGGTTGCCTCCAAAAGGCAGGACTGTGATTGCCTGTTTTTGTTCCCTCCAAAATGTATCCCTTCTAGCTAGTTCCCTGTCCCTATAAATGTAGCTCTCCCCTCCTCAGGTCTCAGTCTTGTTGCTGTAATAAAGAAGTGTTACTAGAGAACTGTCTCCAGCATATTATGTCAAGAGAGCTGAAATCACAAACCCCACGTCACAACAATAGTAACCAGTAACAATGTTTGGTGTTGGGAAGTCCGAGCAATGCCACACCACCCATGCCAACAAACCAACTGCTACTGCATACAGCACTGATTCTGAAAAATTAAGTTCAGCTGTCTACATGCTTCTGGGTGGAATGCAAGGGGCTAGTGTCCCCATGACTCCCCATGTACAGTGGTACCTCGGGTTACATACGCTTCAGGTTACATACACTTCAGGTTACACACTCCGCTAACCCAGAAATAGTGCTTCAGGTTAAGAACTTTGCTTCATGATAAGAACAGAAATCGGACTCCGGCGGCGCGGCGGCGACAGGAGGCCCCATTAGCTAAAGTGGTGCTTCAGGTTAAGAACAGTTTCAGGTTAAGTATGGACCTCCGGAACAAATTAAGTACTTAACCTGAGGTACCACTGTACTTGTAAACTTAACACTGAAGAAGACTGCCTGAAGAGGGCCATCATACTTTCATTAAAAAAAATGTAAAAGCTGAAGTAAATATTTGAGTTATAGTCTAGTTGGATAATTGTAGTGTATGTTTCTGTTTCTCTTTTGAAGACTTGATGAGAATGCAAACTCAAATGGTTAAGAAAAAGATCTATATCTTCCTAAAAGACTGACCCATACCCTTGACAGATGTTGAAGCTATGATCCATTCTATTAAAATGAAACAAAATGAAAACAACATCTACTTATAAATGATTTATAGTTCCCATAATACAACGCCTACAGTTATAAGTCATAGTCTCCACTGGAAACTATGCTAACAGGTGTGTCAGGACAGGAAAAGCAATGTAAATCAAGGGAAGGTGCTAGTGAATTATTAATTTGAATATCATGGAAAATGACACTAACACCCTACTGCTAAGCATATTTATCTGCAAGTATATTCTGTTTATTTCAATTGAATTTATTCAAAGAAAGGCTATAGTCTTGCAGCCCAATGCTTCCTCAGATATTAGTGGTTTTGATTTTAATGTATATGTACAACTGCAAGTATTTCCACCCAAGGAAATCTGTATTTCTGTGCATATTTACTTAGATGTTTGTCCCACTGTGTTCAAGGCTTAAGTCTAGGTAAGCATGCATACAATTTTGGCTTTACAGAACAATCCTATTGCATATTTACCCAGAAGAAAGAACCACTGTATTATGAATCTTAGTTTGGATAAATTGTATTTAGGATTGAAGCTCAATATATTAAATTAAGGTTTAGCCCTAAACACACATAAAATCAATTACAGAGTTGGCAGGGACGGGACCTTGGAGGTCATCATGTCCAATATTGCTGCTCAGTGCAGAATCTGCAGTGCATAATGCAACTTCATCTCCCTAATAAACAGCCATTACGCTTCTGTTTAAATAGCTTCAGCAAAGGAAAGAACACCACCTTCTGAGATGTATGTTTCACTGTCAAACAAAACTTACAGCTCTTTTTGGTAGGATGTTTCTCCTCCACTGAAATTTCCAACTCTGTTGCCCTCCGGAGAAAGAGATAATAAGTCTGTTCTATCTTCTGCATGACAGTCCTTTAGACATTTGAAAACTGTTATGTCTGCCTCTCTCATCCTTTTATTTTTTATTTTATACCTACACACAAGACTTTTCTGTTGAATTTACTTTAGTTGGTTTTAGCTAATGTCCCAGCTATTTAAAAACTATCCAACTCTACAATTCTATGATTTTGATATATTATACGGTGTTAGATATTCCTCCCAATTTTGCATCATCTGCAGATCAGATAAGCATCCCCTTCACACTCCGATCCAAGTCATTTATAAAAACAAGAAAAGGAATTGGCCTAGGGTATCTCTGTGGCTCTCTGTTCAATACTTCACTCTATGATGCCATTAATGAACAATTGTTCAAGCAGCTCTACTTAACACTAGTGTAATCCACCCCACATTTTATGATATTGTCAGTGAACTTAATTCTGTGTAAACAGACAAGCAGTGGCTCACAAAGCATCACTGTGAACCAACCTATCATAGTCAGATAATATATGAAAATCGATTAATAACAGTATACAATGTAAAGGCAGAGCAACTGAATTTTCATTTCTGAATAGACACAGATGCTCTGCTTTCTAAGTTTCTGTATAACATGCTGTTATATTACAACTTACACAAAAAAACTACTTAAATGAGTAACATGGTGAATGTGTCATCTTCTTGAGAACATAGTTTTATTCCCACCCATAATTATAAATGTTTGGCAGCTTAGGTCTCAACTAAGACTTTCACTGCTTTATTACCTTAAAGCTGTATCTTTTCTGTTGCATTTACAAATAAGATGCATGTAAAATCAAAGCTAAAAATTCAAAGTAAGTCTCACTGAATTCGGTGGGATTTATTTCTGAGCATATTTTTATAGGATTGTGCTGCAAGATGTTAGAGAGTTCAACAGGTATTTTAAAAGCCTCAGGAATCAGGAGTGGTTAATGACTCAGTTCCTTACAGGCATCATATCAAGTGATTGAGAAACTGTTATTACCCTATGGTGGGAGAAAAGCTCAAGTTCTTGTTTAACTATTCAGCACCCTTAAAAAATTGAAAATTGAAGAGTCCCCGTTCCCCCATCCGGTATTTAGACAATCAGACCCAAAGATTATATAAATCAGTCCAAATCACATAAATTAATGAGTGACAAGTTCATTCAAAAACTATTTAAAAAATCTGATTCAATGTCCAATATAAGCTTTATCAGTGCACAGGTGAAGAAAGGTACAAAGGATATTCAACTATCCCCACCCCAGGATCAAATTGCACAATATATTCTACTCCTCAGTGTCTTTAGTAGATGGGATCTAAATGAAATATAACTTTTGATTCCAAAATTTTGTTTCAAATGATTGTTTAATGATGAGGGTGCAATGCTGTGTTATAATACACGCAATTATGTTACCAGGTTTTCTCATTAAGATAATTCAAGGTGTGGCAAGTCTCACATTTCTTGACACAGCTGTAAAAGTGCACTCACGCCTTTAAATAAGTGCTGAAGGCCACATATTTCAGTCTTCTTTAAAAATAATATTTTGCCCCACAGCACTACACATCAAGCCCCTAAGTCACTTATTTTAGTGATTATGGCACAAAGAAGAGGTAAGAGCAACATATATAAAACTAAGATCCAATTCCTGTTCCTAAAAGTGCTGCAGGGTGGCCTCTTGAAATACAGTTGGACACAGCTCTAAGAGGCAATGAATTGCCCCCCCCCCATACTTTGTGTTTCTTTTTGGAATAGTTAAACCTGCCATAACTGCAGAGGGAGCCACTTGCCATAAACACCTTAACACATGGGTATGCCCTGCACGTCTATGAACTGGGCCCAGTGTTTGAGATATAAAAGCTGGAATCCAAATGGCGCCTTAAATCTAGTTTTCAGTTGCCACAACAGTATGTCTAGGGACATTTTTTTTTTACACGATTACAAAGCAAATGAAGACAAGATGGGCGATTTAGCTGAAAATGGAATAAATGATGTGTGCAAAAGACAAGTTTTTAAAAACCAAAATAGCAATCAAGCAGAAAAGCAGCCTGTAAGAGACGTGGCTGCAGTTTCATTCTAGCAAAAGTAAAAACCAAACCTCTTTTACTCGTAAAAAGCGACTGCCGACCAGTTGATTTCAAATGCTGTCTGGGCCTATGATTCCACAGCACAGATCCTTCTAAATGACTCAAGCAAGTACAGTGGTGCCTCGCAAGACGAAATTAATCCGTTCCGTGAGGCTCTTCGTATAGCGGTTTTTTCGTCTTGCGAAGCAAGCCCATTGACAGCTTAGCGGATTAGCGCTATTAGCGGTTTAGCGGCTTTTAGCGGATCAGCTGATAAGCGGCTTAGGGCTTAGGAAAAGGGGGGAAAGGGGGGGGGAACCCGCAGGAACTCGCAAGACATTTTCGTCTTGCGAAGCAAGCCCATAGGGAAATTCGTTTTGCGAAGCGCCTCCAAAACGGAAAACCCTTTCGTCTAGCAGGTTTTCCGTCTTGCGAGGCGTTCGTCTTGCGGGGCACCACTGTAAACCAAGAAAAAAATCACAGCCACTGAGCTAGAGACAAATTTGTTCCTGTTCTTGAAAAGGCACTGATTTATCAACTATAGCTTAGGAACTCTATAGCAATGCTCAACATAACAGCGAAACTCAGTCCAACCCTAGCTAAAAGACCTTCAATAGCAGTACGAGGACAGTCCAAAACTAGAAAACCTCTGCCAGACAAGATGGTTACAAAGGCCAGTAGCGTTACTCAGTATAAGGTCCAAACCGCATGCTACAGTTAAGTACTCTGTAACCTTCCCCCAACATTGCAGTTCCTCTCTTAGTCATCATCATCCACAGGAACACCCATAGACTCAAAAGACTGAAGGGCTGGGGGAGGATCCACTCCCCACCCCAACAGCTGTTTATTTCCTCTGGCAATCATCCTCAAGCTGCTTTCGCTTGGACCTTCCCCCCCAGTGCATTGGATGGAAGAAAAGGCAGCTTGAGGGAGGTAATTATGAGAAGGCAAATAGCAGCAGTCATGTGGCTCTTCCTCACTTGGTCTTCCTCTACTTCTGACGGTAGCCTCTAGTCTAGAGGTCATTTTCATTTTTTAATGAAACAAAAAACAACCACTGGGAGAAATTTATATGGAACCCTAAAGGTAAAGGTAAAGGTACCCCTGCCCGTACGGGCCAGTCTTGACAGACTCTGGGGTTGTGCGCCCATCTCACTTAAGAGGCCAGGGGCCAGCGCTGTCCGGAGACACTTCCGGGTCACGTGGCCAGCGTGACATCGCTGCTCTGGCCAGAGCCAGAGCCAGAGCCGCACACGGAAACGCCGTTTACCTTCCCGCTGGTAAGCGGTCCCTATTTATCTACTTGCACCCGGAGGTGCTTTCGAACTGCTAGGTTGGCAGGCGCTGGAACCCTAGGTAACATTTATTTGGCCCTTAGCCAGATACTTATTACAATAAGCACAATGGAAGTCTTCTCCAAAGAAAATATTATTGAGGACACATAGACAATGAATGCTATTTAATTTTTTAAAAAAATTATATTCCATAGCAAGACTTCTAATTTTTCCCAAGTAAGGAAAAGTTTAACAATGAGTGAGACAAAGGGTTGCAATACACAGCTTCATAATAGAAGCTAACAAGAAGAAAATATTCTACACCAACTTCAGTCACATAAATACTAAGTGGACTTTTGCAGTGGTATAACATATTGGAGTTCCTGTGAGGTAGTCAAAATATTATACTGACATGGAATCCATGCAATTAGGATACAGATTTAGCAATTATAATACATGTTTATCAAGGGATTTAATGAACATCTTATTGCAACAAGCAATGTAATTTAAAATATGAAACTACTTACAGACTAACTTTTGTTGTGACAGTTCTGGAAACATCAAAGCATGGATTTCTCTCTTTTGCACCATCCAAACCAGAGGTAGTTTGCTTTCCATTTGTAGTTCCCAACTCGCCATTTCTTTGCTTGTCAGTGCACAGCAAAGCACTGCCATCAGAATTGTTGACAATATCTGGTACCTTAGACTCTGTTCTTCTTTCAGAATGTGACACGGTGCTATTGTCTGTGATGCCTATAGAAGAAATTTTAGGAGTCTCTACAGTGCTTTCACCAGAAGACAGCTTCTCTGCTGAAGTACATTTTGATATTGGATTACTATCTGTTGCACCTTCAATCTGTCGTTTGGTGGATGAATCTTTCCCATGACTCTTCAAGCCTGTGGGTGAAAGAGGACTTGTGTCAGGTTGATTCTTTTTTAAGGATTTCCTCCTGTATGGGGATGAAGTAGGGGTCTGCTGCTTGTTTTTCTCTAACTCTGTCTTAGTTAGTCCCTTGTGATTACTTCCAGTCCTTGTGTCATGGTTAGTTGTGGGAGAATTCATCTGTTGAGAAGTCTTAGCTTTTCTTTCAGGGGTGGTTATTTTTTCTGAAACCAAATCTGAAGCAATACCATCAAAAACAGGTTCTTCTTTTGCAGTATTCTCAGTTACATTTCTGTCCCCATTTGGGATGTCACTGGAGGACTGAGATTTTCTTCTCTTTCCAGATCTCCTTACTGCAGATTTTTTATCCATTGTGTTACTACAGTCGTCTAATACAACAGTCACTGGTTCATTGGAATATGGTTGTTCAGCTCTACGAAGAAAAATATCCAATGTCAACACTCTAGAAGTGTGGGCACGTTCACTGGACTCCAAAATAGATGGCTCCTCTGATGGTGCATTTTCTGATTCTGAACATGAATGAACATCCACTAATTCCTTGTGGTTTAATATGTTATGTTCTAGGTCCTCACTGGATATATTAGTTAAACTTCTAAAGAAATCTGGAGTTGTAGTATTTTTTGTGTCAGTGACTAGATCATTCTCTGCTTCCAGTGTCTGAAGTGTAAGATTGCTATCAAATAATGTATTTTTTATTGTCTCAGTACTGCTGCGGCAATCAGATGACAATTCACTGTCAGAATTAATTCCTTTAGTGTTCCATTCTGAAACAATATCATTAAACAATCGTGTCAGATCCCTTTTGTTGAGATATTCTTCTGTGCCTTTAACAGTATTTCGTATCCTTTCCTGGTCCTGACTACAAACCTGGTCAATAAGAGATTCCTCACTTTTAGACAGATCTTTAAAGTCTTCAATATCTATCGATGCCAGTGGAGCAATACCCTTGTGAGGGGAATCCGAGCTTGCACTTTTAACACTTGGCCTTAAAGAAGCTTCTAATGTGTTTTTGGGATTTTTTCTTCTCCCTGTAGTAAAAAAATTTCCAAACTTTCCCAAAACTGGCTTCTTTTTGTTTTCTTCCTTATAAGACTCTGCAGAGGATGTTTTGGACTGAAAAAGAAGAACAAGAAAAGGAATAAAGTTAGACTAAATGTTTCTTTCAAGACATATAATTCATTACTAAACATTTATATGTTGAAAGAATTTTTTTAAAAAGCCTGAAATTGAATTGTTCACTGAACCATAGAATTTTCTATGAAAAGGGTATCTTTACATGTAACATAATCATTTTTTAGTTAAATATAACGATTCACATTAGCATAATTATGACGTTAAGACTTATAATGCAAACATTCGCAAACTTCCTCATATCTTTAGTCAAATGAATGAAGCATATAAATACTTACAGGAATTGCTTACATTTTATGTATGCACCTGCCTTAAGCAGGAATGTGTCTTTGATACTGCATTAAAGGTAAATCAGAGGGCACCTTTAGCAGTAAACTTCTACAGTAGTTTTGCTAAAATTTGTATGAAGGTTAAAAGTTGTATAAATCTTCCTTTTATCAGCCACAGTTTGTGTCACCTTAAAATCTGTGGCATGGATAAAAACAAGCTTATTTTTAGTATTCAAGACAAAAATAAAACAAATTCTAGATTGCAATGCATTTAGCCTGAACTATAAGCGTTGTTAGGAGATACGTTTAGTTTTCTTTTAAACAAAGGTATTTCCCCCATTCTTTCAGCGTACATCGATAATCCTGTGATATTTGGCAACAATCCAATGATCATGTTGCGAAAGGACGGAAGCGTTAAAACTCTACAGCCCAGCAAGACGCCATGCGACCAACTGCCTAGAGAGGACGAGGATCCATCTCCAGTTCTTTCCGCGCGCTCACCTAAAAAAAGCATCTGGATGCCACGAGGGCGGCGGGGCCCTGGGCTCGCAATTGAGGCCCCTGCCAAACAACGGCCGGCTTCAAGGGCTGCCGTGATTGAGCGAAAGCGGACTTCGGCCCCAGGTGCGCGGTTTCCAACCAGCTAGCTCTTGCTCCCTTCAGGTCTACGACTAGGGCATCCTCGCCGCCCAATGAGAGGCAGGAAGCGTTTGCCGTCCCCCCCCCCCCGACCCTTCGGCAAGACTGGGGAGATAAGGCTCCTCTCTGGCCCGCAGGGATTTCGCGGCAACTTCTCCCGCGCGCCAACGACGTCCATTTCCCGCCCTTCTCCGGCCCATTGAGAAACCGCGCTGGGTTTGCTTTGTACTCACTAGCTAATGACCGCTCGCTCGCGCTCCTCCTTCGGCAGCCTCAGTCCGGAGCTCGCCGGCCACCTGAGAGGAGCTTCCCGTTTAGTCGGCGCGGGGAGCTCTCGAGAGGAGAGCGCCAAAAGCCGGCTCCTGCGGAGGCGCCAACTGTCTGAATGCCAGAGCCTGCCTGCCTGCCTGCCACGCCCGGCCGCCCGAGCGAGCGGTGCCCGCCTCCGCCTACAGCGCCAACAGCAGCTGCTCTCTCCCTGGCACGGGCGCCTCAGGTAGGACGGCGGAGTTCCGGTCACCGCCCATGGGGTCCGCGCCGAGGAGAGCGCGACGTTGAAGACGGCGCACGGAAGGAGCAGCCACGTGGGACCTCGGCGCCCGGGGAAGGAAGGGCGTCAAAGAGAGAGGTTTCCCTCGTGCCTCCTCCATCCAGGTCAGGCCTACGGCGGGTAGAGGAATATGGGACGTGTATCAGAGCGCAAGTCTCAAAGGACGCGGCTTCCAGGCACGTCTGAGCCCCAGCATCTTTTGGGAGATAAAGAGAACCCCACACGCCCTCAGAAATCAACCTGAAGTGTAGTGGAAGACATTTGATCCCCTGGTCACTCAGCCCCGAAAAACCTGTTTCCAGCGCATCTCGTGTAATAAGAGAGTGCATGTCTCCTTTTAAAAATTAACCACTGGCAGCAGGAGGAAGGGCGCGCCATCATTTCATGAGGGCCTCTCCAGCCTAAGTAAAGGCAGAGGAAAGCGTAAAGGCGGAGAAGGCTGATTGCTCAGAGGTGCCAAGGAGACAGGCAGAATTTTCTAGAGGTGAAAAGGGAAGGGTGCCAACAAACACAGCAAATGCCCATGAAATGCAAAGATATTTCCACGCTGCTGATTGCCCTGCACAAGTCTGAGCAATATGAAGTGCTTTTCTGCCCAGCCTATTTCCATCTATTCAGGACAAAAAGCTGCCTCAAGCAAAACCGACAAACTTTGATGTGAAAAGCCAAGAGCTCTTGTTGGATTTAAAACAAACAAACAAAAAATCGCTGCCAACATGCCATGTCTGAAGTTGCCTTATTTATAAAGCACCAATTTCAAAAAAGTCTGGTATGAATGCAGTGTTCTGATTGAACAAACTTTTCCACTTCCAGTTACAGGTAGGTAGCAGTGTTGGTCTGCCATAGTCAAAACAAAATAAAAGAAAAAAAATTCCTTCCAGTAGCACCTTAAAGACCAACTAAGTTAGTTCTAGGTATGAGCTTTCGTGTGCATGCACACTTCTTCAGATACAGATATATAGAAGGGTCTGGTGACTTCTGTTTCAGTGTATCTGAAGAAGTGTGCATGCACACGAAAGCTCATACCTAGAACTAACTTAGTTGGTCTTTAAGGTGCTACTGGAAGGAATTTTTTTTCTTTTATTTTGTTTTTTCCACTTCCATTACCCTCACTCCGTCCCCAAAATTACTTACTTTATTGTTTCACTTATACACAGGGGGAGACAGAAGAGGCACTAGCAAATAAATTCTTTGTACATATTCATGAAATGTATACACCAGAAAGCTTTTAGCTTCATTTCTCTAAAATGCAAAATGAGCACTGCAAAACAAACTCAACAGCACAGGAAGGCAGTGTTCTTATATCTGCTGAATTGCTTTTGCTACAAAATACAATTTCTGCTGGCTTAATTGATCACAATGACAGTCAATGGTCATTGCTATTCAGTAGACTAAGATGTATAAATTCAGAAAGGTGGAGCCACTCCCACTAAATCAAAATAAGTGGGAAGCTCTACCAAGGGCACTTTTTTTCAAAAGTCTAGATTAAACAGCCTGCCTCTGACTGGTGAAAATAATTAGACAACCTCCACACAATCAGCTCAGAGAAAAGGAAGCCAAAACCCAACCTTGCCTTTGCAAGTAGTTGTAGGGCGGATTGTACCGTTACAGATGCTGGTTAACGGTGCCCTTTAAGTCTGTTTTCATATTACACTGCATGGGTTTAGACTCTAGATCAGAGCTTTCCAAACTTTTAACATTGGTGACACGCTTTTTAGACATATATCATTTCATGACCCAGTAATTCAGTTTTACTAGCATACTGGAAGTTAAACTAACCCCTTTCCAGCCCCAGGAGGAGCATTCGCATGACACACCTACAAACTGCAGCTGACACACTTAACATGTCATGACAGAGTTTGGAAAGCTCTGCTCTAGATTATGTTCCCCTTGGACTGTCCCTTCAGTAAATGAAAGCTGTGGCCATCCAGATAATGTTGGACTCAGTCTCCCATCAACACCAGCCAGCATGGCTAGCAGCCAGGAATGATGGAAGTTCTAGTATCAAGGGCCACAGGTTCACTACTCTTATTACCCAGTGGGATTTCCTAAGCACATCATTACTGACCAACAGTGCAAGACAAACTTCCAGTCATAGTTCACTTGACTCTGCTTCTTCTCTTCTCTTTCCTGTAACTTGCTATCTGCTATGGACTTTAAGCTTAAACAGAAATCTAAGTCTTTTGCAAGGAGGAGCTAAATTCTGTGACCTGTGTAGAGGCAGAGTAATTAGTTTGTTTATAATTCTACTGTTATAAGGAGAGGCAAGGAACTCCTTCCATTTCTCAGATTTCATTAGGCAAGTTCCATGTCCTTATTTCTGCAGCTTTAAAGACTATAAATTTGTTTTGAAAATTAAGGAGGAGATCCTTCTGAAGCTTTTACTCAGTACCAATTGGGGAACAAACATCGTTTATTAACTATGGATACCCATCAATGAATTCTGCCCCCAGCTCATCTCTTGACAGTGCTAATCGCCTTCACTTATGAATGACAAGTGAACTTGTGTCAACCAGAGCCAGTTAAAAGCCTTAAGGCCACAGCAAAATATGTCACTGAATATTTGCCATTGTTCCTGATATGTGATGAAATATAGCTTGGAGAGTCTGTCAGCTGCAGGGCAGGGCAGATTAATGTCATGAAAACAGACTCTTTAAAAACGACACAACCCAATCAAATTTAAACACTGATTTAAGTCGGTGACTGAAGTTAAAAATGCTTAGCTTTTTAGACAGATTGTGTTATGTCACTTTCACATTCCTCAGCTTTGTTTCTAACATAATAATGTATAAAAAACAGCTGTTAAAACATTAAGCAACAAAACTTTATGTGTTTCTGTTTTAGTCTGCACAGTGAAAGCAACAGTCCTAAAAGACTATGGGTGGTATTCTACTAAGTTTTAATCAGAATAGATCCACTGAAAAGTACATGACTAAGTTAGGTCCATTCATTTCAATAGATCTACTCTGAGTAGATCTATTCAGGGCAGGGGAAGAGCAGATGCCTCTGGCTAATATCAATCCTGACCTTTGTGTATTAATGTTTTATACATACACTATGTGCATCACACACTTCTAGTATGGGTATGAGAAATAAAGCTTTCTGTAAGTCCAGAGTCCTCTTCTGCAGAAAAGATTACCTGTTGTACATCTGCAAGATGTGCTGATCTGATCTTTATTTTTCTCTTTCCAGTCAGGCTCTGATGAGAGTGGGGGTGGATTTCGTGATGCTTTTGCATTGCATGTAATCAAATCATTTTAGCATTCCTGATATAGACAAAGGAATTACTCAAATGACTTTTGCCATGCAGTTTGTCCTTGCATAGCCTTTAAAAAAATAAGGAAGTGGGGAGTCAGACCAGAACCTTGGGGTGGCATGAGGAGGCCTCTACCAGAGTCACAGTTGTAATTGCCCATGCCTGCTATTCACTATGGGAGCTTTTCTCAGAAGGTAAATGGTGAAGTAAGGATTCTGATCCAAATCATAGCAGGGGCTAAGGGTTATCTTTATGAATCATTGTTCCAAATTTGGAAAATATCCAGATGAGTGATTCATTCAGAACCACAGGGCAACATGGTTATTTGCCTTCTGATAAGCCTAACTTTTACACAGTATCAGAAAGTAAATATTTCTAAACTAGGGGCTCCACCTTGCTTACTGTGCTCATCAATCTCACTGTGATTCTGCCCACATTAACTTACTAGAGAGCAGCCTTTCTAAACCTTGTACCCCCAGATGTTGTTGGGCTACAACTCCCATCATCCCTAGCTAGTGGGACCAGTGCTCAGGGATGATGGGAGCTATAGTCCAACAACATCTGGGGACCAAAGGTTGAGAAGGGCTGCCCTAAAGCTTCCCTTTCCCAACCCATGCAACGACTAAAGCTCACTTTGCCCCTTCCAAACCCCATTTCTGAAGCAATTTCTCTCTTCTATCCTTCAGCTCCTCTTTACGTCCATTTTCACCTGCACCCCATGTCTATGGCTCCTCCTCCTCTACTGCAACCCCACTTGCACAACCCCCATGGTAACCTGCATCTTTCTCCTCCCACACTCTGCAACTTCTAAACACCCTTTTCACCTACTGTCCAATTATGCAGCCACCATCTAAGCCTATACTTTAAACCCTTTCATGCCCCTGCTTTAATCTTCAACCTCATTCCCATGCCTCCTATTATTTTTTGCAACTCCATTTGCACCCTAATTATGATTGTCACTCCTTTTTCCTACCTCCTCCTTCCTCTTCTTTCAACTCTCTTGCACTCAGACCACCCCACAATTCCATGCCACAGTGCCTCTCCTATTCTGCAATCCCCTTTGCACATGAGCCCTATGTTGATAGTGTTGGTGTATCATTCAAATGATACAGTAAGAGCTTGTACTCACAACAATAGCAGATGTTTGAGTAAAGTGGAGTGGCACTGAGGTTTAAAAAAAAGTGGTTTTAAACAATGACAGAGATTTGAGTAAAGCAAGGATGGAGTGACAGAGTTGTTGTTTTTGTAAGACAAAGAAACCAGTTTTAATCAGGAGAAATGGTAGAAATGGGTACAACACAGAAGCTAACACAACAGAGCTATTCCCAAATCCCTTCTCACTCTATTCAAACCTTGTTTTAAACTGCCAGTTCCACCCCACTCAGTTTCTCCCCTGCTCACTCTACTCAAACCTCTGCCATTGTTTAAAATCACCAATTTTTCCTTCAGTCTTACTTCATTCCTGCTTTATTCAAATCTCTGCTGTTGCTTAAAGCCGCCATTTTTCTTTCAGTATTTTGACGCAAATATGCATTGTTTCCTTGTGCACGTTTGTGCCGCTTCAACCACACATGAGCACTTTCTATTTTATGCCTCCAAAATCTATTTTGATGTTTACAGGCTAGTAGACAGAGCTTGATTGACTGATTATTTAATTTCTATACTACTTAATATATTTTAAATATCTCTAACAGTGTGCAAAAAAAGAAGCAACAACACACAACATAAACGATATATTACAAAAATGCACAGTTATATATAAAAACATTACGTTAATGCAAAGTTACTAATACATATATAATAATATCAATTTGTTTTCCTTCTGACACTGCTCCCTCTCAACTCCCAGGTTCTCATCTGGGGTCCAAACAAATTCTCAGCTCACACACAAAATTCTCAGAATGAGAAGAGTTCCAGGAAACAGTGGGCATCACCCTAGTCTCTCATTCTAGACTTGCTTTTTATGGGCAGGTCCAGGGTGGATGCTACTTCCTCAGGCTGCCCAGAGCTGAGTCCCATTCAGCTTCACTCTCCATACCCAGTTCCAGATGCAGCAGGTTTGTAAAGTTTCCTAGGGTGTCCAAAGGATGGGGAAAGAGGCCTCCCTCCACGCACAGTTCTTTCTCTGTTCTCACCTCTTATAATTTTCTTGGGCTCCACTTCAGTTGGGTTTTTCTACAATCTCCCTCATTGTTTGTGCAATACAATGTGTTTTTCTCCCCTCAATTAGTGCTTCCTCACCCACCATAAGTTCTGGAAACCAGGGGTCCCTTGTGGGCACGAGTATGGGTATACATTGGTTTTTTTGTTTGTTTTTTAAAGGTGCCAGTACAGAGCTAAGCAGAATGTTTCCAATATTTCAGATTTGCTCAAAAAGCAGTCAAAAATGTGTGTATATTGCTGCAAGCAGGGCAATTTTTTAATACAGCTATTTTATGCAATAGCCTTTCTCTGCAAAAAGAATGGTTTAAAAATAAAATCCAGAATTACCACAAACCTGCCTTCAACAACAACTGGTGGGCAGGCAACATTCTTTCCTTTGGGCTGATGGAAACAAAATTAAAGTAGGGGGTGTGGCAATAGATGGCACCCAGTTAAACCTCACCATGCGTGGAAAAAAGAAAGAAAAGACCCATATGGTTCAGTAACGTGCAACTTTATGTTGGATTTTCTTCCCTTATCATATTACTGTATCTGCTGATTGGCAAAATCAAATCTAGTTGAGGAAAAGCCACCTCACCAAAAAGCAAGAGAGATAAATCTCCTTTAAACTTTGATGTGCACAAGTCCTTTACAACTGCTCCAATAGAGAAGTGAATGGCTTTGTGACTGACACAAGTGCTGGACAATCAGTGCTGCACACACAGATGCAGTTGCTTCATTGATGACACAAGGACCAGCCAATCAGTACTGTGAACACTCAGCTTCTCCTCTAAACCAGAAAAACAGGATCTTCCTTAGCTAAATACAGGTGAAATGACAGTATGTGTTTCTGAAATGCATTGAGTTCACTTCCAAAGCAGGTTCAGTGCTCAAGCTGCCTCTGCATACCTTGACTGGCAGATCTTAGGGTTCTAATGAAAAATGAAATAGCTCTAACAAGTCTAAGGTCCGCTCATCCCAGTTATACAGAGATTAAGAATAATGAGGAACTGTATTAAAAATGCAGAAAAGGCATTAACTTGGTTTCCAGAGCACAACTGTTGCCCACAGTTCTAGAAACTGCTTTATGGAATCATCTGTTGCAAAGAAGCTTACCAGTCATTATCACTTTTTTTGACGTAGGGAGTGTCACAGTCTTCTTCACTGTGTGCAATAATTCATTATCAGCTATATGCTCAGGCTTGAAAATTGCTACTTACCTAGTTACTTGTGATGAATAATAATAGCCTCCTAAGAGTAAGGCAGCAAATAATTACATAAGTGGGTTATTGTGTTTTCTTTTAGGATATAAATGGGAGGCAAGCTAATTTTTGTGTGTGAACTAGTACATTTTTGTACTTGTTTTCAAGGATACACTGAAGACAGAACATAAACAAGGCAACCAGAGTACCTGAAGAACCTGAGCGCTCAGCAGATTATTTGAGTATGCTTCTATATGTTTCTTGGTCAGAAAGGGAGGATAGAGGGGATCAATATTTGAGGTCAACAGAATTCTCTCTTCCCTGGTGTGTGTATGTGTTGGTGAGGCAAAAGAGATAAAATAGGATCCTCAACAGGCTCTGTTTTGCTTTTGGGGGATCCTTTTGTCTGCACTACAACAAATATGTTGGATTGGGTCAAGGTCATATTTTTGCTTGTATTTGCATTGTAAACATGTCAACACAAGTATATTCTAATGAAGAGAAGCATAAATAAGTTTGATTTTTCTTCCATAACATAGCCAACAGAGAGAGAGAGAGAGAGAGAGAGAGAGAGAGAGAAAGAAAGAGAGATGAAGTGAAATAACTTAATAGAGCACGATGAATGACAGAATGACAAGAGAAAAATCGCAAAAACAAAAATGATTGGTTTTTGTTAAAAAAAACCACCCAACTATGTTCCATAATGCACCACAGTATTCAAACTTTTTAAACAGCTACACTGATCTAGTTTTTGTTTGCAGACTCACCTAGACATCTCTCAGATTTTTCTTATAAAACACTTTCCCACAAAATCTTAGCTAAGAAAGTAAAATCTTATTTCTTATGCTTCTTTAACAATATGGCTGTGTTTTGATTTTGCTTTAAACATGTACCTTGGTGTTAAGACTGGCTTTAGCAAGGAATCAGGAGGGACAACACTGAGCTGCAGAATGAAATTAGATGAGAATCCCAGTACTATTTGTTATTTTCTTCAGAAATCATAGCTTAACCACCATAAAACTACCATATTCCTATATTTTGCCACAGTTCAAAGCTACAGTTCTCAGAGAATTTATCAGAAAATTTAGGCACATTGTTTCATCAATAAAAAATATATTCTAAATGACTAACCCTTCCTCTATCAGAAGAAAGACAAATTTTGCTCTATGTGGCTTACTTCCAAGATGAAGCCCAAGTTTATTTGTTGAGCCATCCAGACAATGTAAAGAGGAAGTTATGAATGAAAGTGAAATGAAATTCTTCATGTTTATTCAAGTGATTAGAAAACGCTACAGAACACAGTACAGTAAGCAAGGTTGGGAAGACATGCCTGATCTCAGCTTCTATACACACAACAGCAAAACATGTTCCCAAAGCAAATTCTTCATTCTACTTCTGTTGTAATTTTATAAAACAGAACCAATTACAATTCCCCCCGCCCCAAATGTCACACAGGATAGGCTTTATGGCTAAACTCCAAAAAAGATAATATCAAGTCAAGAAACAATATAGACATTAAAAGTATTAGTTGCCTTACCATTGTGATGTTAGTTCAGATTTGCTTTTTTCAGAACAGCAAGCAGAGAAGGATTTGAAAGTTGCAGTCATGTGTGCATTAATGCAATACATCTATTAACCCTGATCCTCCCACCGCTGAGCTGCCTTTTTGATTTCCTGCCAAGAGAATCTCATAAAGAAAACACTGCCCAAGCTGACTGATATGTTCCATTCAGTACACAGATGCAGTTAACATCCACTTAAGAACATGAGTCACAGATTGAGACACCTCTGAAAAATAATGGTTAAGGAAACAGGTATTTTTCTAAAAAGCACCTCCCCAAAAGATAGAAACTTATTACAAAGAATTAGAGAGGAAGACTTCAATAGATACCTTAAGTCCTTAATTATCACAGCAGGTATTGCAAGCACTTTTAAAATATGTAAACAAATATTTCACATAAATTAGTTCTCATTAGCATTCCAGGTGTACAATTAAAAGTAGGGTTGATGGACAGGGAGGCGCAAGTAGCCACATTTCCTACTGCCTTGTTTCAGTAGAATGTTTGTATACTGATACAAGCTATTTAGCTGCTTCACAATCTATACATAAAATACATTTGAAACCACAGCAAGTCTGCTCACCTCTCTTGGTGCAGCAGAATTGCTGGACAGAAGAAACTTCACTGGGGCCCCGACGGTGGAATTCAAACAGCAGTGCCCTCCTGATAGGTGGAGGGGGCATAAGCCCCCGCTGCCTATCAGGAGCTGGATCTTAGCCTGCACCCAGCTTTGGCGAATGGGGATGCAGGCTGGGAGGTGGGCTGTGCCAGGGGGCGGAGCAAATGGAGCATACAGTGGGCTTCCCTCGGATCCGCCCCTTGCCCATTTAAGCAGCCCACACCTGGGGCACAGCCTGTTTGTTCCTGCGCTGGATATTTATATATGATACAAGTTATTTAGCTGCTTCGTAATATATACATAAAATACATTTGAAACCACAGCAAGATATAGTTAATTGAAAAGAGAGTGCAGAAGACAATTTTTCTCCCAATCACACTACACTCTCATAGGTACAAACAATATTTTAAAACTATACTGTGAGAATATTGATATTAACACAATGCTGTGTTGAAGTATTGCACACATTTTATCTGCATAGTCCACTAAAGAGAATGGCTGCATCGACCATACAGATGGTTTGTGTATAAAGAAGGCATGAAATCACAGCAGTTGTAACATCAGAAAAACTGAAAGAAAACCTTTTTTGCTGAACAATCTTGACTAAAATCCCCTGTTTTCAAGACAGATTTTTTTTAGTAAAATGCCTCACCCTATTCTGGATTCAAATCAAGATATATGTTCTTGGAAAAGCAGTCAATGTTGCCGACTGCTCTTTCTGCATTCCTATACGTTTTGCAATTTTGCATTATCTTGGTACAATCTCTTCTCATAATTAAAAAAGGCGGCTGTGGTTGTAATTCAGAATTGGGATTGAACAATGTAATAGTTCTGTTACTGAGTTTTAAAAACCACTTTGCAGCCTATTAAAAATTATAAAACATATGAAGCTGTCAACCTAGCTCATGCAAGCCAAACTGTATTCCCCTATTAAAAACCCTGAATGGTCTAAATGTTAATAAGATGAAAACAATTGGCACAATGTTTCCAAAAATTATTATAGTATATATATGACAAGTACAGTAAGAGGGCCTAATTTAACACAGACATGGTGAAAATAATCAAGTCTAATGATTAACTACTGTTCCTTACCATAAAAACATACTGTCTGCTTGTTTTCTTTCCCCTTCAAATGCATCCAAAATTTGTGTAGTTTGTCTTTCCCTATTTTTGTGAAAATCCATTGGATTTGCATTAAATGGTTAGGTTTTCAAAGTCCTAATTGTTTTAAATAGAAAGGTCACATCTTGCTGGTCATGCTCAGTACTTGGTTTGTATTGCCCTTGAGCAATACAAGATGAGTAAGTGCAAGTACATTAGCTCTTCTCTTAACTGAAGGGTTTTTGACCCCTGAATTGTCCACTGTCATTGACAGAAGTTCTCCAAGGTATTAGGGAAGAGGTCTTTCCAGACTTCAACCATTACTATTTTATACCAAGTTGAGCTGAACATTGTAAATCAATTCTCTCCAAAATGAAACCTAAGATCCCTAGGACAACACTAGGGCCTTATAAAGAAATATGGTGGCAATCTGAATTAACTCGGCACACTGCTTATTAAGAGAGCTTTTTCTGGAGTCTAATTTAACAAGACTGCAATGATATATTTATTGATGATGAAATTAAAATTTCACTTATCTAAATATTCTTTATTTTAGAAGTCGCAGCTCCAAAGTAATGAAAAATACTTTCAGAAATTTTAATGTAAAACTAAATGCTTTTCACAGAATAATTGACACAAAAAGCTGACTAATCTTAAAAGTATGTTTTTGTGGTACATTATATTCTGTTGTTATTTTTTAATGCCTATACTGAAATGGCAAACATTCCTGGAGTTTAGAATAAGTGAACAATAAAATTATTAATGCTCAAGCATTGTTAGTATTTAAAATCTTATCTCAGTTTCTGGGTAAAAATACTCCACTGGTCACATGGTTAAACTTACCCTGAAAGCAGAGTTTTATCCACCTCTTTAGTCCCCCATCTTCTACTTTTGAGTACAGTATAGCTGGGACCCTGACATTCACAGAAACAGAAGTGGAGACTATTTTTGCATTGCCCCACCCCACTACAGTCCTGTCACCCTCAAAAATTGCTCTGGGTGTTCAGGAAACCCTCCAGTACAGCATGGGGGTGATGTGGCAATTTAAATCATGATTTAAATCAATTTTATTTAAATCAAATCTACCCTGTCAACAAGGGAATGATATTAATTGGTTTTGCTTGTCTCCTTTCACAGTGAAGCAAAACAAAAAACAAAAAACCCCACACACAGAATCCAGACTTCCAGGTCTTGATGCAAAGCCATTGTTTTCCTCATTTTAGAAGAAGAAGAAGAAGAGTTTGGATTTGATATCCCGCTTTATCACTACCCGAAGGAGTCTCAAAGCGGCTAACATTCTCCTTTCCCTTCCTCCCCCACAACAAACACTCTGTGAGGTGAGAGGGGCTGAGAGACTTCAGAGAAGTGTGACTAGCCCAAGGTCACCCAGCAGCTGCATGTGGAGGAGCGGGGAAGCGAACCCAGTTCACCAGATTACAAGTCTACCACTCTTAACCACTACACCATACTGGCTCTGTAAAGCATCCTGTGTTTTTCAAAGCATGCATCTGTAATGCTGGATGGTGTGAGTAGTTAAGATTGTAGAAGAGTGAGGAAAGAAGTGCCAGTTTAAAATAAAAATTAGTCAGTTGGAGGCTGCCCCCTTAACAGTGAGGATTGTAACAGTGAGGATTGTGTTAAGGATAAGAATGAGCCACCTACTTTTTATCAGTTACATATATTGTGAAAAGTTATTTTCCCTAAGAATTCTATTTATAACTTACTATAAGCATAACATTTCCAAAGAGGCCCCAACATCAGCTGGTTGCCTCCCTTTCCCATAACATGTTTTCAGTGCAATCATCAAAATGCACCAACAGGTCTTACAACATTCAGAACACTTGCAATATCACAATAAAAAGGAGCTTATTGCTAAAGAAGTCGGGGAGCAATTTTTCACAAAGTCAAAGGGTCTCAAATATCTTGCACTTGACTGCTAAATATAGAAGCCATTAACACAATTCATTAAAATTAAGCTCATCAGCAAAATGAGATCCAATGATAGCATGCACATAAAGCAGCTCTGGAAACTATTTCCAGAGAAGTAGTTGTGTTAATCCATAGTAGCAAAAACGACAAAGAGTACTGGGTAACCTCCTTAAAGACTAAGTGCTCATCCACACTTTTGCTTAACCCATATTTTAACTGTATTGTATCTGAGAGCTTTTCTTATCAGGGCCGTCTTTAGCATATCCATCGCCGGGGTGCAAAGATCCACACAGCGCCCTCAAATTTTGACACAACTAATCTCATGACTAACCACTTCCTGTGTTCTTGCCCGGGGAAAGGCAAGCACCAGGAGACCTCTGTGCATGCCCTGGGCGAAAACTGTGTTGCGTGCGGGATGGAGCCATGGAAAAGCCATGTGGAGTGCAGCTCTGCGCACCAAGCTCCGCAGCCTGGACCAGCCCAGCCTGGGGCCGCGTGGCGGGGCTCCTTACGTTTCTCCTTCCTCTCTGGCTGTCCGTTCGGAGCAGCAGGTTGAGGCTGGTCATGCTGGGGGCGGCGCGGGGTTTTCTCCTCCAGTGTGCACATGGATAGCGGTGGCAGCGCCCCAGTACCTGATTGGCTGTGCCAGGTGGGCAGGGCATTGCAAACGTGGAGTGAGGCAAATCACCGGCAGAACCCGCGGCTGAGCAGCCCATGGAAGGGGCCGGGGGAGGGAGTGGCCCTGTACCGCCTTCTCCGCAAATTCGGAGTGACGCCGGAGTCCAGCCACACAGCCACCAGGGCGCAATCCGCGGCAGCCTGGCGCCCCCCAGAATAAGGTGCCCAGGTGCCCCGCACCCCTTGCACCCCCGGGTAAAGACACCCTGTTTCTTATAGTTTCTCAGCTGTGCCTTGCAAAAATCTGGTCTTGTCTGCTGAATCAGATCTTATCAGATATTTTTCTTAACTGAGCTTCAATTCAGAGGGGAAGATCACATTTTCACAAAGCACAGAAAGCTACAGATACCTGAGCAGGTCAGGTGGCATAAAAATAGTGTAAGCAGTCCTCCCCAAGCAACATTTTTGAAATAAAAATAAACATACCCAGTAGCTAAAATGTAGATATTTTCAAATTATTCTTTCTCCTGCTCTCTACCACTTCCATATCCACAAGAGGCCCCTTTCAGACTGAAAAGCTGACAGTGATATTTGTGAAAACACCGTAAATTTAACTTTGGATTTTTATCACTTCATTCCCAAGCATGGATTCAGACTGAAAAGCTGACAGTGATATTTGTGAAAACACCGTAAATTTAACTTTGGATTTTTATCACTTCATTCCCAAGCATGGATTGAAAAAATATTATCTCCCCATACCTCCTATAGAAGGTCCTAAAGTGGAAATAAAGTTTCAAGAAAAAGTTTCACCGCCACAGTGACTAGTGAGGAAGTGGACACACACTTGTTTTTAGCTCTAATTAAAGAGGCAGTCCAGTTTTGCAAAACAGTAATTTTGTTACCAAGTAAATAAAACAAAAGGCATGACAGTGTTGTAACTATAACAATTCTTCACTGTATATATTTGGCATCCCCCCCTCCCAACCAGGCCAAAAATACTTTGGTTTTTTAATGCTACTGGGAGGAATTAATAGAGATGTTCAACAACACTGACAGAATGTTGGCAAACTGGTTAACATTTTGATGAATTTAAACAAGATAATAGGGGATTTTTGTAGATTGCACAATGCTCTGATTAGTGCTTTCCTCAAATCAGCCCCCTTTGGTAGCGGTGAAAAAAATAGCTTTTGTAAAGGAGAGCATTAAAGTAGGCCTGAGGCCATTATTATAGGCATGGCCAGTGTATATTTCCTACAGTAAATGACAATTGAGGCTGTTTTGGGATAGGTATAAGCAGTCCTTCAGTATATGTTCCCAAGATATGTTATAGTAAATTAAAAAAAACCCCAAAACTATATAGTATAGAATAAAAAAATGGCATAAAGCAAAGGAACAATACCAAATAACAATAAAACTAGGCTGAATCATAAAAATTTGAATTTTTTTTCTACACTGAAGTGGTACATAAATTTTATGAAATAAAAACAAAAAAAGTAAAATTGAAACAGAAATTAAACAACTATTCAGTGTGCTGAAATGGCTGGGCGAATTAAAAGCAAAGTCGTTCCCAGATCCATCAAGACATCAGACTAGATGCCAGGTAAGCACACCTAGAGAGGCAAACCCCAATCAAGAAAGAGACACTCTACAGTTACCACACTCCTAATCTCAGATGTGTTGGTCAGCCAACCAATGACAAAGCAGGCGGATGACATGGTGGGCAATGCTAGCACAAGGGCATCATGTAGGCATTCCAGATATTGGACAGAAGGTGTGGTGTTGGGAAGGGAAGTAGCAAGAATCCTGGTTGGTTTGATCATTTGTTTGGCTTCTTAACCAAACCATGGCTAACACAAACAATGAATTAGAGCAGGCATGGCCAAACTTGGCCCGCCAGCTGTTTTGGGACTACAACTCCCATCACCTCTAGCTAACAGGACCAGTGGTCAGGGATGATGGGAACTGTAGTCCCAAAACAGCTGGAGGGCCAAGTTTGGCCATGCCTGGCTTAGAGTAAACTGCTCGGAGGTTCTATTTACAATCAAGCAGTAAATACATACACACACACACACACACACATACATACATACATACATATATATATAAATGCTGTAGCGTTACAGGTGAGCCCATCCTATGTCTGCATGCTTAGTGGACAAATATAAAAGCTCCCATTGCATCGAAATGCCCTTCATGTATATTTTGTATTATACAGTGGAACCTTTACTTACATTCACCTCCAGTTACGTATCCTTCGGGATATGTGCGCGGCAAACCTGGAAGTATTTTTCCGGGTTTCACCGCATGTGCAGAAGTGCTAAACTGTGCCATGCGCAGAAGCGCCACCTCCGGATACGCACACCTTGGGATCCAACTGGAGCTCCAGAACGTCCCGTGCACAACTGGAGGTACCACTGTATTTTTGTAATACTTTGGGCATACTCAGGGTTTTTTTCAGCCAGAACTCACTGGAACTCAGTTCCAGCACCTCTCAGGAGCCATTGTCATTATAAGAGAACAAGGGAGGCATTTGTGGTGAGTTCTGGCACCTTTTTCTAGAAAAATAGCACTGGGCATACTGAGTCTTGTTCTTTCAGAGTATCCTCTGGTACACTATGCTCAGTTACAAAGATTTCTTCCAATTTCAGCTATATAACAGTGGAAAGTTTCTACTGCTTACAGGTGTTTTAATGGTACAGAAAGGTAAAGTGCAGAGACAGTCTATGTTCATCTAATTAGAAAATAATTAAATTGCCATATAAAATGTTGGATTTTTTGTATTATATCATCCTGCTTTGTAGCTTCTGCAATACTTACACACATTTTAAAAATACATTTTAAGTAATATTAATGTCAAATTAATCAATGCCACTTTTTGGGTAGATTATCAGTTTAATCTTAGTAGCTCTCAATGAATTCAGAGGGACATATTCCTAGGTGTGTACAGGATTGCAGCCTAAATGGGTAGTTTGATTAATCAATTAACACTGCAGTGGTAAATAAAGTGTATTTTAAAGCAAGCTGTCACTTTAATTGTTATTCAACACAAAGCTATAAAGAAAACAGACCATTATGGAAACTGATCCCACATATAAATTACTGTGACTAAGTAAACAGAAAATAAAGGATGTCTGCATCAAGAACATCTGCAGTCCTAGGTTGAATTCTCAACAAAAAGGGGAGCATCTTACTAAATAAGGTGCAGCAATCGTTTTAAAAAAAGAGAAATCTAGTCTACCACCATAAATTTAACTGATCTCAGAAGCAATGGCAAATGGAGACCAGTGGATTTACTTTATATAATAGTATCAAAGTGATGAGGAAGCTAGAGACTGTTTCATTTGAAAAATATTTATGATAATACAAAATTTCCCAAACTTCCTCTGTCCCCCACAGACTTGATTAAAACTGCTGAGGGGATCCTGGTAATAATTATAATAATTGGTAATAATAATATTTTAAGCAACTGTAATGAACTGTGCTAGATGTTGCATGATTATAAATGATTTTTAGTGGTTCTTTTATTTCTTATATATTGTATTATGATTGGAAATCCATAGAAGTCAAATTGTAAGTGTTCTTCACAGACGTGCTGTGGAGCACTTGAATGAAGCCCAATCACAGTTTGGGAACCCCTGAGACAATGCATTACAGAGGAATTAGCCTGATATCAAAGGCTGGGAAACTACTGTTGAATCACTCTGAATCACAAATAGAGCCTTAGTGGTGAATTAGGCAGACTTTCACAAGAAGAGAAAAAACAATTAATTGATTCACTGGGTAATGAGAATGCCAGATGATGCTCGAGATAAGCAATGGCCTGTTATGGCAACCCTTGGATTGATTTTGCAAAAGCATTTACTAAGCAGACTGGATTTTGCTGTCCTTGCCTGATAAGATGCCAAATGAAATTAAAACTGTATGTCATCAGCAAATCCAGGTGTGGGAGGAATGTTTATCAGTTCTTTCAAAGTTGAGGCAAGAGTCTTACCAGGAAGCTCACTGGCTTAGCTTATGTTTATTACTGCAGTGGACAGATGATAAAGGACAAAGGGACAAAGGGGAACTCCTATTATCATGATCTTGTAATAAAGTCAGTATGGCCAGATGTGTAGCACTGGGAAAGAGAAACACGACCTCTGGGGACAGAAGTCACAATCAAGCAAGAATAGGAACATACTGACTATGAATGTTATCATGGGCATCTTAAATAGAGGAGAAACTGAAGCTACAGTGTGAGCAACAATTGGGCAAAATTAAATATAGTATCAGCTATATTTAAATGAAGTACAATACTGAATTAAAAGGCAAAAGTTTGATCGATATAAAATTCTATGCTTCCTTACCTAGCTATGATATTTGCAAATTTTCGAACACAATTTAAAAAAGTGATGCATAACTTTTTATTTTATTTTAAAGGGTGATCTCCATTGTTAGACATGATCAATGTACTCATTTCAGTGTTTTCAGTGGGTCTTCTCCAAGTATGACCTTGCTGCCTATCATCTAAAGTTTCTAATATAGGAATGAACTAGAGTTTTCTTTTAATTTTTCTTTTATTATTATGTTGAATCCTTTTTATGTCTTTTTTCTTATGATTTTTGATATTGTTTGTATTTCTGATGTTTGTTGTTTGTTGTTTCGAAGTTTGTTATATTTTGTGAAACTTAATAAATATCATTTAAAAATAAATAAATAAATAAAGTTTCTAATATAGTGTAATGCCATTGTAATTTTATTTATAAAGTTATGTTTATATTGTTGCTTGCTGCCTTGAGAAAAGCAACCTATAAATATTTAAAATAAACAAACAAAATTCATGAAGTTATCCTTTTATTTTATTTTTTTACATTCTTGTCTTTCAGCAGAAAAGCAAACTGGCCAGTTTTCTTCAGCTTATAGCCTATGATTTACTATTGTTTATGAGAAAATTAGGCTATTCACCAAGCCAGACGCCTTTAAAGTAAGTTATGACAAGTAAGGCGTTGCACAACCTTGTCTACAAGGTAATCACTTAAGCATAGTTCTCACACTACAACAGAAGTAATAAGCACCCTCCCTCTATGCTAAGTTGCTGGCGTTATATAATACTAATATAAATAAGATGAATAACCTAAGTGGAGGAATTAAATTAATTTGTACAGTACATTCAAACCTCCTGCTAAGCCAAAAGACACCAGTTTAAGCCAATTCAGCTCACTGGCTTCAGTGGGTCTAAACTGGAATAAGCACTGATATAGAATATTGATAATATTCCAGTTCCCTCATGTCAGCCTATCAAAAGCATTTACTTGTGGAGAAAATTGGGAACACAAGGAATTTATTTGTTTTTATAATTCCTATTGATCCCATCTATGGATAAATGCACGTGTAGCTCAATGTCATTATACTCTTATATAATTTATCTTTGTACTTTGTACATATTTCATAGACCCAAATGGAAAAAAGACATCTGGCTTCATTGTTTGTCATCAAATTTCCCCCAGTAATTTTATACTTATTTTTTACCTTCCCTAAGAAATTTCTATGTATGGTATTTTTCAAAATTAACTTTTTTAAAAAAGTAAAAACAATGTCACACTTCATACTTTTAGTTCCTCCTTACCTTTTTAAATGATGCTGGCAACGTAGATGTAGTTACTGAATCCATTGGAATACCATAAGCAAACTGTGTCTCTTTTGAGGGTAGTGGAGGCAGCTGATCGGCCTGAGCAGCAAATTGTGTATCTGGCATGTCAAAATCTCTGAAAAACACATAATATTTTTGCCATTTAATTAAATTGACCAGAAACATTGTAGTAGGATGTTAAATGGAAGCTGTATTAAAGATCATTGTGATTAAAGTCTTAACATGTGACAAATATTGCGTGTCTGCATCCAAAAATGACATAAAAACAGCTTTGTACCTAACCTTTAAATTAATAATGCTTGGATCTGGTTTATGAGTCTTTCATCCTGACTTCCGGCCAAGAAGGCATCAAGAAAGGTCTCATATTTATCTTTATTCTTAAATTACGGCTGTTTTGTTGAAGGTGAAATATGGCCAGTTTTGATAGGCATTTTTCATTTTTGCCTAGATTTAGTTTAGGCCTTGAATATTTATAGCTTTTGCTATTTGGGACATAGCAAAAACTATAAAGTGCTACAGCGGTTCAGGGGTGGTGCCAATTGCTGTCTCTTCCTTTGAATAACCATGCAATTATTCCCTCAGGAGCACCTGCATATCTGCCATAAAAACACAGTGGGAAGTTTTCAAAGATTATGAAACATAATACAGAACTCCCATCTGTCTCCCATCTGTCAATACATGCTGGCCTGGCAATAGGAAATAAACATTATTATTATTATTATTATTATTATTATTATTATTATTAACATTTGTATACCACCCTTTATCCGTAGATCTCAGGGTGGTTCACAGCACAAAATACAAGGCAAAAAACACAAAAGACATAATAAAAACAAGAACAAGAACAAAGCAATAACCCCCTCCCCAACCCCTCCCATTAGAACACGCAGAGCACCTGCTGTCCAAAAACATTTATTAGCAGTAAAAATTAAGACAGATGAAAAAGGCTATTCTTCACATATAATTTAGTTAATGGAATTAACTGCCACAAGATGCTATGGTCATTTGTTTGGGTGATATAAAACAGGTTTCGTGGAAGATGGGTCTGTTGATGGATATTAGCTATGACTACTAAAGGTGACTTCCCTATTCAGAAGAAATATAAAATTGAATATCTGTTGTTAGGTGGCAACATAGAGATAGTGCTATTGCCCTAAATTTCAGCACGCAGCTCTATCTCTGAATGCCACTTGGAGCTGCCTGGAAGTATGTTTAGAACTCTAACAGATCCAAAATGCCCTAGCCAACAAATTTCCTAGAAGTGTTAGAAGATTTGTACTTACCAGTTGGGTTCTACACACAATTAATAGTGCCACTTTTGAACTGGGTAACCTTAAAGTCTGGGAAAGAATACCTTTTTCTGTATGAGGCACTTTCTCAGTTTGCTCAAATTTCAAATGATGTTCTGCTCTGGATTCCATCATTTAGAAAGGCCAGATTGGTAGCTACTGGCACAATATCCCTGCTTTATGTATGTTCCAGTTCACCAGGGTCCAGATCAGTCCACTCCAGGTCTTACATGAAAACTCTCAAGACCAAGCCCTGAATCAGCTGAGGACATAAGATTTCTGGTGGGCATTTTCTAATGCCTAATGTAATGTTTGTTTGTTATAAATAAAATATTCGTCCTTTGTGCCAAGACTACATCCTTCAATGAATGCAAGTTTTCTTACTGGTGGCATCTATGTTATGGAATTCCTCTTGTGGGGAGTTCCACCAGACCTTCTTACATTTAGAATACTAGGCTCAAAATTAATCCTACAATTAAATAAATCTAAGCTGTGCTTTTCCCCCTACAAAAATGTTTAGGGGTACTCTCGTTTTCCTACTCATATTGAAATACTGCTCAATGAGGCCAAAGTTAGATTCACAAAATGTTTAAGGGGTATGCATACCCCTGCGTACCCCCAGAAAAAAGCACTGAATCTTAGTGAATTAACAAAACTAGTTTTAGTAGTACCTAAATTTGCAAGTGAGAAAAAATAATGTTTCTAAAGAATAATAATTAAAAAAAAGATTATGTACTGTAAAGCATACACACACCATGCTAAAATAAGTATCTCTCATTCCTTCTTACACAGGTCTCTTACATGCTCAGTTTTTATACGTACTTGCATTACAAAAGGCATTTTTAATCAGACATTATCTTTATATAAATGAAAACAGACTAACAATTCAATCCTATTACAAGTTCAACCCTACACATCTTTTCAGAGGTAAGTCTCACTGAGTTCAATAGCATGTACTTCCACGAAGGTATGTAATTGCAGCCTAAATGTTGTAGCCCCAGATAAAGGCTTTTGTCGCGTTTCCCAGGGACAGCAGGCATGACAAGGAAGAGCCCTGGGCACCAGTTTTATTTGGAGTTGGCTTAGGCTGCCTTGATTCGAGGCAGCAAAGGGAGTCATCTCATTCTTGGTTGGCCTATGGGTTTAATATTCCTGGAGATGCTCACACTTGAGTGCCCTCTGGTGGAATGCCTGGTTTCCTACTTGTCTTCAGAAGTGAAGCAAATGTTCCTCCAACCAGTTTAGAAGCTCCTGGCAGGTTTGTGTACAGTGGTACCTCCGGTTACGTCCTTAATTCGTTCTGGAGGTCCATTCTTAACCTGAAACTGTTCTTAACCTGAAGCACCACTTTAGCTAATGGGTCCTCCTGCTGCCGCCACGCCACTGGAGCACTATTTCTGTTCTCATGCTGAAGCAAAGTTCTTAACCCGAGATACTGTTTCTGGGTTAGCGGAGTCTGTAACCTGAAGTGTATGTAACCTGAAGCGTATGTAACCCGAGGTACCACTGTACATGGATTCTTGGGAACTGTCTCTGGCTCATGCAGAACTCTGTCTGGGTGCCTTTCCTTAATCAACTCAAAGTTGTGCAGAATTGGCTGACACCTCCCTCCATTTTATCTGCAATTTATATCTGTTGTTTTAATTATACTGTTCTGATGTTACTGCTTTTATGCTTTAAGCCATCTTACTTTTGTTGATTATCTGTAAGCTGTTTTGAGGATTTTTGTAATTAAATACTAAGAAAAACTTTTAGGCAGATTTAACTGATTGAGAAGCTAATTGATTAATTGCCCATCAACCCAGGTTAATATCAGATACTGGGTAACAAAAGTGTTTGGCTTGACACTTGGTACATGGGTTTCTTGACTGAGAACATAGAAAAATGCAGAACAACTTCTGACAGGAGAGGAGCACACTAGAAAGACTAACTAAAGATGTAAGGCAAAACTGATACATATTATTTTGAATTTAACAACACAGTATAGTAAGGAGATATGAAGATATATTTAGAGCTACAGCAAAGTCAAGGTGTGGGCATCCCTCTCGTCTAAAAACTGTACCTCTCTAGGAAACTGTACCTGGGGTCTGGGAGATGAATAGTATTTGTAAACTGCCTTCCTACCCAACATATTGTCTGGATGAAGGCAAAGGTTCTAGACTTCACTAAGAATTGGCTTTCTAATGCCAGCATGTAGTCAGTTGGATTGGCTGCATGGAGTAGTGGTGTCAGGATGCTGACTGTACGGCTCCCACTTAGCTGACACCATGTTGCTAGCAAGAACACACAATGTCAGAGGCACTGAAGCAGCAGCCAATCAGGGCTGTGAACAGCCTCTGAAACAAGGATGAAAAAGGCATGTATGAGGAAGAGTATTTGGCTGCACATCTATGAAGCCTGAAAACACCCTTTTCATTGTGATATGAAATTTCAGGATAGTAGTATGTATAGAAACAAATAAGAGCAAGTTGGAAATATTACAACTTTGTATGAAACCCTGCCACCTAGTGGACTGATTATATCAAGCAAGTTATTGTATGAATCAGTACTGCAATATAAAAAGCTTTTGAAAAATGCTAAACTTGGTGCTATTTTTCTAGAAAAAGAAGCACTGGAACTCACCATGCCTCACTTCTCTTATAATAGCAATGGTGCCCACCTGAGAGGTGCCAGAACTGAGCTCGGGTGAGTTCCAGCTGAAAAAAAGTCCCGGCTAAACCAATACTCAAATTGCAGTAAAGGTAAAGGTAAAGGTACCCCTGCCCGTACGGGCCAGTCTTGACAGACTCTGGGGTTGTGCGCCCATCTCACTTAAGAGGCCAGGGGCCAGCGCTGTCCGGAGACACTTCCGGGTCACGTGGCCAGCGTGACATCGCTGCTCTGGCCAGAGCCAGAGCCGCACACGGAAACGCCGTTTACCTTCCCGCTGGTAAGCAGTCCCTATTTATCTACTTGCACCCGGAGGTGCTTTTGAACTGCTAGGTTGGCAGGAGCTGGGACCGAGCAGCGGGAGCGCACCCCGCCGCAGGGATTCGAACCGCCGACCTTTCGATCGGCAAGCCCTAGGCGCTGAGGCTTTAACCCACAGCGCCACCTGCGCCCCCAATACTCAAATTGCAGTACTGTATGTCTATTTTTGAATCACACAAAACTCTTCCTAAATTTGCATGTGCACATTTTGTAAAGGTAAAAAGTGAGCTGGAGTATCTTATGTTGACCTGAGATTAGAGCAATAGAATTCAATCTCATTAGAGAAGCATATTTTATATTATTGGAGGTATATTAAAGAGCTACTTGCAACTACACTCAATCTAAATTTGTCATAGAATAGTAGAGTTGGATTCCTGCAATGCAGGCATCTTTCACCCAATGTGGGGCTCGAACTCATGACCCTGAGATTAAGAGTCCCATTCTCTACCAACTGAACTCTTCCTCGTATCTAGTATTGTTTTGGTCATATTACTATGCTTTTTCACAAATAAGATTCGGAACAGCAATTCTTTATTGGGTTATACCTTACCTATTTTATTATAGGGACGCAGGTGGCGCTGTGGGTTAAAGCCTCAGCGCCTAGGGCTTGCCGATCGAAAGGTCGGCGGTTCGAATCCCTGCGGCGGGGTGCGCTCCCGCTGCTCGGTCCCAGCGCCTGCCAACCTAGCAGTTCGAAAGCACCTCCAGGTGCAAGTAGATAAATAGGGACCGCTTACCAGCGGGAAGGTAAACAGCGTTTCCGTGTGCGGCTCTGGCTCGCCAGAGCAGCGATGTCACGCTGGCCACGTGACCCGGAAGTGTCTCCGGACAGCGCTGGCCCCTGGCCTCTTAAGTGAGATGGGCGCACAACCCCAGAGTCTGTCAAGACTGGCCCGTACGGGCAGGGGTACCTTTACCTTTACTATTTTATTATACTCCAGTGCTTCAAATAAAAATTTCAGGGTGCTTAAATAATAACAACAATAATATACAGTGAAAAATAAAACAGGAACATAAAGTCACATCAATTGCAGGGTTGAACATTTTAATGAAAAGGTCTTCCCCAAATAACAGGAAGATAGCAATAGGGTACAGTGGTACCTCAGGTTACATACGCTTCAGGTTACATACGCTTCAGGTTACACACTCCGCTAACCCAGAAATAGTACCTCAGGTTAAGAACTTTGCTTCAGGATGAGAACAGAAATCGTGCTCCGGCGGCGTAGCGGCAGCAGGACTCCCCATTAGCTAAAGTGGTGCTTCAGGTTAAGAACAGTTTCAGGTTAAGAACAGATCTCCAGAACGAATTAAGTACTTAACCGGAGGTACCACTGTATTGGGATTCATATAACTGGAGTAATCAAAGATGTCCTGGAGTTACCCACTTGAGCAGGAGTAGCCACAGGGTGGTGCCATAGAACTACACTGCCAATAGCAGCACTGTTGCAATTACCTGGGCAATGAAGGGACAGGGCCACATGGCAGTGACCTCAGGGCTGTGTGGGTACACCAGCAGAATCAATCTGGTGCTCCTGCTAGTGTCTTGCTGCAGACTCTACACCAGCTGTTCCTTCACTCACCTTACCCCAGATGGGAATATTAGCAACTAGTCAATTTTTTTCATTCAGGGAGGGTTTTTCAGGGGCAGCCTTACAACTGCCTACTTAAGGGCAGCCAGGACACAGCACTCCCAGCTAGTTTACTATTTTTTAAAAAGTGAAATGGGTTCTGGTTGAGGACTATATCATGTGAACACTACCCAGTAATATTGAACTCAAAAAGCCTCAAACGCATGGTGAAGTTGTGTGGAGGAGCCCACTGCTTGCAGTATTTTTTAATGCCTTGAGCACATTGTCTGTTCCTGCTTCAGCTCACAAAAGCCCTGAATTTATCCTAGATGGTCCCACTTCAGATCTTGATTTGGGATGCAGCTGAATATTTTGAATGTCACTAATAAAAATGACTATTCTCCATCATTTGTTTCTATGCAATGAAAGTACATTTGTATTTGTTGTACACGATCCTCATAGTTTAGTTCTTCTTTGAAAAGTATAGTAACACAGAACTCAAATTGCAACATTTTTGTAGCTGGGAAAAGGATAATGGGATTACACACATATTATAAACATCTATTCATTAAAGCAATACTTAGCACTGTAGCTGCTTCTGCACTCTCCAGTGCAATATTCTACCAATTTTAAAGAGATGGCCAGACTGCAGCAGTCTCTTTAAAACTGAAGGTGCTATCATTGTTTGATATGAAAACTTTATGGATGAATTTTGGGTGAAGGCAGAAAAAATAATAATCTAAATTTAGCTATGCCCTGCATTGCTGGGGTTGGACTAGATGACCCTTGAAGGTACCTTACCAACTCTACAATTCTATGATTCTAGAGCCCTCTTGCCAGAGCCTGACCAAGCCATTTTAGCAACTGAGAAGAACCACAAAATGTCCCACACAACAAGGAGTAAAGATGAACATCAGGAACAAGAGGGGTAGGAGACCAACAGCGGCTGCTATTTGCCAAAAAGCCACATCCCTGAGGTGGTATCATGGGGGGGGGCACTGCTTAGAAAAAGGCAAATTTGACCTCCAAGGAATGTGCTGCAGCTGTCAATGCCACTGCGGTGGCAACAGCAGGCAAAGCACTCCTTGGAGGCTGGATCTGTAGGTGTGCATTTTGTATTGCTTTTAAATTCATTTTCCATTATTTTTGTAACTGTTTTTTAACTGTGCTTTAGTCACTTTTATTATATTTTATACATTGCCTTGGAACTTTTATGGAAGGCAATTTCAGCAGCAGCATTTTTAATTACTTGTTTGCACCATGAAATGGCCTCAAATTTCCTACATTTCTTTATTTCTGAAGATGCTTCAAGCTACTTGATTATCTTGCTGTATGAGACAAAGGTACCAAAATCTGCCAGAGCCAAAAGCACATTTGGGGGGCAGATAACATTGAAAAATATTGTATTTTCCTTCAATAATGTCTAGACAAAGTTTGACCACTGGGTGGCAGAGCCATCTGTTTCCAAAGCAAAGTTGATGCTTATAATCACCACAAAGGTGATAAAGGGCCTTTTCTGGCAATGAAAACAAACATAAACAGCATGTTTTGTTCAATTGGTTAGAGATTCTGCTGCAGGGTTATCACAATTTCTTACACGCTCGTATTTTTGTCTCTGGGGGGACAAAAGCAATTAATCTGAGAGTACTGAGTGCTGCAAAAAACGTGGTTGCGCAATTGTAATGAGGGCTTCTTGTAGGGTTGCCGTATTTCAATTGTTGAGGTTTTTTAGAAAGACCCCCCAAATTGTTGAGCTGCTTTTTTAATGTATGGCAGCCCTCATTCTTATGTCTTCAGTGTCACAATTTATTTGCCATTCCTGAATCATTTAATGAATGTTTTGATATTTTAAATATTAAGAAAATATTTAAAAATTTCCTCAGAGGATTAGTGCTTCTCTCTCTGTACTAGTCTAGTGAAGGTGCACACATCTAATCCTTATCAGGAAGATAAGGATTCCATTTAAAAAGGGGGGGATATACTATCACCTCCCCTTGTAATAAGACTGATTCCTTACATAATATTTCAATACTGTCACTGGATTTTCAGTATAACTAATCAGAGGTTTTTTGTTGTCTGGTCCTGGAATAACTTGTATGTATTTAGTCAGATATGATTCTGTTGACTGATTTATCTAAAGTTCTTCTTACTTCAAGACTCTTCTTGCAAAGGTACCTTCTAGTAGAATGTGAGTAGAGCTTTTCACCATTTGATCTACTTCAACCATGTACAATACTAAATTCATTAGCATTATTTAAGATCTTGCCACAGTCTATAATTTATAGGGTCTTCCAATTATTTTCACAAATTGCATTTGGCCAGACAACTTTCAATGTTGATATAATATTAAAGAGGTAAGTGGAGGAGCAGGGGAATGTTCTCAAAACAATGTAAGTATTCATGAGAGAAAATAGATAGATACTGTTAAAAAGTCACAGTTGCTGAGCAAGCTTCTGATGTAAACTGACTGCAGACAAATCAGGATTTCGGGAATACAGCTTGCTCTCCGTATGAATTTGTTTCCTGGAACAATGATTATCCGATAAGACAAATTACCGTATTTTTCTGTGTATATGATGCCCCCATGTATAAGACGTCCCCTATTTTTTTTAACCTGAAATTAATAAATTAAGTTGTTTAGCTTTTGTTGGGGATGGGGGAGGTCACTTCTGCCAATAGTTCACCTGCCTGCCTGCCGATCGCTTGCCACAGCCACTGCCGATTGCACACCTTGCCACAGCAGCCAATTGTCTGCCCGCTCGCAGCCACCAACAGCCCACCCACCACCCACTTGTCACAGCTGCCAATCACCTGCCCGCCTTGCCACAGCCACCAATCAGCTGTGCCAATCTCCTGCTTGCTGCTGCCATTAATTGTCCCCTCTGCATTCACTATCCACGTATAAGATGACACCTAATTTTTGCCTATATTTTTAAAGCAAAAAGCATCGTCTTATACATGGAAAAATATAGTATACAGTGGTTTTGTAAAAAAAAGTCAAATGAGTGGTTTGATACCAACCAACACATTCTCAACTCTAATTCCATAACCATAGTGAAAGTCAGCTTTGGCATGAAACCAGCCTTACCCAGAAGAAAACAGTAATGCAAAAGGATCAGAAACTTGTGAATTAATGAGTATTTGTGAATGGAAGCCATATGCAACAATAACAATTGTACATCTTCCAAAAACTTATAGCATATTACAAAATAAATGTTTAGTATAGTTAAAAAACCCCACCCCATTCATCCCAGAGAGTCAGACAGAAGCATTTGAAATAATCTTTGGAGTAGTCATGTAAATTGCCAGGACAAGTTATGTTAGTACACACATACCTGCTGAACAAATACCTGCTGAAGGTATATATTAAGGTTAAAATGACACAAATAACTTTTTTTTTTTTTACAATATTTGCTCTTCAAACCTTTCTTTGATCTCAAGAAAGGAAGTTACCATCAAATTATTCATTAATTTTATAGAAGTATAACCAAAGGCAAAAAGGCACAGTCATAAGGATACAATTATATTAATATGTGACCATTATAACCCACTTTATACATTCCATAGGTTTTGAATCATTAAACATGGCTTAAGTCAACACCCAATCTGCAGTTTGATCTTATCAACTATGAGAGCAATTAGATAACATTTTATAGTGTTTTCTTTTTATTTTATTTATTAAAATGTTTGGTTATTGTAGTTTCATAAATAATATAAAAGTGGTTTACAACAATTATAGTACAATAAAAACCATACAAAAATGAAAATATTTGTTACAGTTTATATATGTCATATTTCATACACTGTCTCAAGATATTCAAATATGAAATTTTTATAAATATTCTGAGTACATTATGTATTTTTCACAAAGAGTAAGCCCCATCAACTAATTTTTCTTAGCATTCATCCAATGCCACATTTCTTTGGCAAAACTTTTTGTTATGCTCAACGACAAACTGCCACATCTTTCCCTACAACAGTCAGACTGCAAAACTCCCAATGCAGAGAGAGCATGTGCATCTGACTAGGTAGAAAGATTCATAAATTACCGTACATCTCAAGACTACACAAAGGATGAGCAGCCAATGTGGAAATGACTAGTGGATTCAATTGATTTTGCTATTAAATATCACCCAAATGCACTCTTATACAGTGGCACCTCAGGTTACATACGCTTCAGGTTACACACACTTCAGGTTACACACTCCGCTAACCCAGAAATAGTGCTTCAGGTTAAGAACTTTGCTTCAGGATGAGAACAGAAATCATGCTCTGGCGGCGCGGCAGCAGCAGGAGGCCCCATTAGCTAAAGTGGTGCTTCAGGTTAAGAACAGTTTCAGGTTAAGTATGGACCTCCGGAACAAATTAAGTACTTAACCTGAGGTACCACTGTAAATGTTTGCAATAGTTGGTTATAGCAAGTCTAGCTGATTCCAGTTTGATGGAAGAAAGATGGCACTGTTTCATCCATTCTAATCTGCACAATTTAAGCATTTTTCTCATTTCTCACCCTAGTTATTTTTGCTTTTGTTGGTGTACATTGGGACATGTGATGGTGCCTTGTGTCCAGAAGATGCACTGGGCCAGGTAGCATCCAACATCTTGTGGCTGACATTCTCCCATATGTGGGGTGTACAACTTATTGTAGCCCGAAACATATCTTGGGGGTAGGCACCTTTATGTTTTTCTACATCTTTTGGCTATGTTTGGTGTGCATAGATGCACTTGATGGTGACTTGCACCTGGAGGAGGCTCTCGGCTGGGTAGGGAATCTCATACGAAAAGGGAATCTCCTACAAAACACTCTTCCAGATGTGTGGCTATAAGTGGTGGCCCAAAGCATATTTTGTGATGCTCAGGTCTTTATTATTTATTGTCTTTAGATGTCATCACATGTTTATGAGTGTTGCACAACCATGATACTTTTGAATGAATAAAATTGTTGGCCTCAAAGGGGAGAGTCCTCCGGTCATGCTAATATGGAGGCTCAGGCAAAAAGAAACCCTTTACTGTAGAGTTCAGGAACATATTGACTTTCTTTTGTGTAGTGAATCTTCAAGCAAATAAGGAACTGAGAATGAGTAACCAACTTCAGCAACATAACAATAAGGGAGAGAGAACACAGGAAGTGCTTTGTTTGATCCGTCTGGATCTACCCAACTTTCTAGCTTTCAACTTGCAACAGCAGTGCCAGACAGATTCTCCCAGGCATGTATAAGCAAGACATGAAATTAATGTTCTTCCTTAATTTCTGTCAGCATCTGGTAAACTGATACATTTAGGGAACAATACTTACAAGAATTACAGCTGGAAAGCAAAAGAAGATTAATGTTCCAAGAAATGTCAGTGGATAATCAGGTTTGTTCTCAGTAAAGGCATGGAAAAGGCCAGCAGTGGACTACTGCCAAAGTTTTTCAGCATAATGTCCTGCTAAGAAATGTAATGCACAAGTTTTACTTGTGTAAAACCTGAATTGTAAACATCATTCTACTTAGTAAAAAAAAATCTCTATGGAGCAAGGAGCTTTCTAAATCTTTGTGGGGGTTTTTTTTACAACTTTTAAGCCTTACTCTATAGTGATGTTAAAAAAAAAGGTTTAGAAAGCTTTCAGAAAAAAACATGAAAGAAAAACAATTAAAACATAGACAGCTTAAGTAGTCATAAAGATGTAACATAAAAGGAAATAATCTGTGAGATTATTGGCAGCTATGGTTAAGCTGGGCTGGATGAATCCCTAGCCAGAATTAAGATTGCCAGAAGAAATATCAACAACCTCAGATATGCAGATGACACAACCTTGATGGCAGAAAGTGAGGAGGAATTAAAGAACCTTTTATTGAGGGTGAAAGAGGAGAGCGCAAAATATGGCCTGAAGTGTTCTCGAAGCTACCAGCATGAGTTTGACCAAACTGCGGGAGGCAGTAGAAGACAGAAGTGCCTGGTGTGCTCTGGTCCATGGGGTCGCAAAGAGTTGGACATGACTAAACAACAACAAATTGTTTGATTTGCATTTCTTCACTGCCTCAGGGTTACAAGCTTGGGTCCATTAGACATTATGCTGGGTGATGTACAAAAGTAACCATGATCTCAAGTAATAAAGGGTTATAAAGAGAGTCAGGGTGTAAAAGAAAATGAAATAGCATTGTAAGAAATATCAGAAGCCCATCTGTTTTTTTTACCCAGTGGAATCTGATGAGTCTTGAGATGCAGCAAGCACACACACACGTTGAACAATATCATGATGACATGGCCACACAGCAAACATGTTTTTTTTTAAAAGGTAAACTTTTACGCAACATGGTATATGAAGGGAAACCCCTTGAGGCATGCTGGTGCTTGTAATGCAAAACTGAAACGAAAAGCAAACTGCCTGAGAGGTGACTCAGGAAGATCCACCTATGGCAAGCCCAGTGGGCCAATACATTACACAACCCAAGAATTAAGTGTGACAACATATTTCTAGAATAAGGCATCGAAAATCTGATGAGAAGCCATGCGGTTTATTAGTTACATTTCTGAGTGACAAAAATGAAGACTTTGGGGAATGCAAAATAGATAGAATGAACCACATTTTTGTAACATCTTTTTGGGATATCAAAATGAAATCTGGTACACCCGCTCAATTCAACATTACAAGTTAAAATATACGGTAGGTTTCACACCCCACACCAATTTTCAAGGGGGAAAGAAAAATGCAAAATATATTGTAAAGTGATAACCTGCCTTAAAGATTTAGATAGTGTGATCAGACATGTAAATGGAATATAAATGAATCAAATGATTAAGAATATACCTTTGTTTTCCTTATTATGTTTTAGAATCACATGTTTAATGACAGGAAAATTCAAAATGTTATACAGTAATGTGATTTTATGAATGTATGTTAAAAGAAGCCAATAAAGAGGAACTCAAAGAGAGAGAGAGACAGAGATAGTGTGATCAGATTTCCTATGTTTGTTTCTTCTTAAAGTTGAAAAGTAGCAACACTTGGCTAAACTGGATCTGGGTTGTGGCACTGGGGAAGGGAGGCTTCTCCCTTTTCCTTATTTAAATTATTCTCCCTGGTAAATATCCTATTTGCCCTAGAAGCACACACATACAGTACTATCAATCACTTGAAGTCACAGCAGAGCTGGGGAGGGGGCTAACCAGTCCCCCCCCCCCCGGTGATACCTCCAGAAGGGTGCCATTGAGGCTCCCAGCCTCCCTCCCCCCCCCCTCTCTCTCTCTACACACACACAAATGCGCATGGGGGGTTGCCAAACTGGGACTTTGACCCAAGTGAAATAAAGCCTAGTTTTGCCCCTGTCACAGTAATGTCAGGTGACGCAGAGCTCCAAATGCCTGATTCAAACATCACACACAACTCTGGCACTGTGCGTTGATGTCCTGCTGATCACCAGCACTTCAGAAGTAAAGTGTTAAGCACATATGAAGTCCTATCACCTGATTATCAGGAATTCAGACTGAGTTTGTAAAATCTGAATAGTTATAAATAATAAACTAGGGTCAACTCAGCTTGATTTGAAAAGACAGTTGTTTTTGCAAGTTCAATGTCAGAAGAAATAAATGTGAGACAAAAAAGGATTTAACATTAAGAAATCCTACAGGCACACAAGCACTTATGAATCAGATGTCATTTTTTTATTTAAAAAATCAGATTGTTATGCATCAGCCTGGGGCCTCAACAAACATTTTTTTAAATTACAACACTTTTTTTCTTTTTGCTTCAACAGACAAAAAGAATTATGAAAATTAAGAATGGAGTGATACTATACATTGAATGCTCCGAGGCAGACAACTTAATTTTTCAAATCTTAGATCATTTATAACAAATGTAATTTGTCCTTTTGTAAACATAAGCTGCTATATATGATGCATGGTCATTTCAGGCAGAAATTTGCCCCAGGCTGATCAAACAGTGCAGTGCATGTTTTTTAACATAATGATTCACATAGGTCTTTCCATACTCCAGCTCCAGCTCCAGCTCCTGACTTCAGATTTCTAGTTCTGATCATGCTAATGGTCCAGGGGTAGGCAACCCCTTCTCAATCTGGCCCACAGACGGTCCGGGAATCAGCATGTTTTTACAAAAGTAGAATGTGTCCTTTTACTTAAAATACATCTCTGGATTATTTGTGGGGCCTGTCTGGTGTTTTTACATGTGTAGAATGTGTGCTTTTATTTAAAATGCATCTAAAATGCATCCAGTGTAGCAAATGAAATGACTGAAAACATGGTTAGGTTAAACATGCCTTTCAAAGTAGTTCCACCACCCATCAGATTACAGTTAATGCACGTGAAGCAGTCCTGAGAGCTCTCTGCATACATTTGGGGGAAATATGACAGAAGGCCACACACAAAGTACTGGAAAGACCTGCTGCTTTCCATCACTGCAGTTTCTAGCAGTCAGATTCCCCAGCTGACTCCTCTGCCTGCACACAAACATATTAATTCTCATTCAAGCAGCACCTATAACACTCACCATTGTCTGAAATTAAATAATTTGTTTTCTCAGTTAGAAATAATTCTTTTGCTTGGCATCAGAACTTATTGCAGTGGTATTCAAACTTCTGCTGCATCTTACAGTCTTACTTGACATCTAGAGACAGCAGGTAACTGTGCCCCTGAAGGACCAGGTGTGAGAAGTGAAGTTACAGGGAACCAGGCAGAGGGCCTTCTCAGCAGTGGCGCCCTCCCTGTGGAATACCTTTCCATCAGATGTCAAGGACATAAACTACACAACTTTTAGAAGACATCTGAAGGCAGCCCTGTATCAGGAAGTTTTTAAAGTTTGATGTTTTATTATGTTTTTATGTGTATTGAAAGCTGCCCAGAGTGGCTGGGAAAACCCAGCCAGATGGGTGGGGAAGAAGAAGAAGAAGAAGAAGAAGAAGAAGAAGAAGAAGAAGAAGAAGAAGAGCCCTGATCTTCTGACACCGATGGTTTACCAAGGAAAGCAAACACTTTACCTAGGAAAGCAAACTTTCTATAGCTAAATTATGTGCTTTGACAAAATACTTAATTTTGCCTGGGTCGATTCTCTGACCCTTCAGCTTCTTTGGAGGATCGCAGGTTCTAGTATTATGAGAAAGGGAGAAAAGTTTGCTCAGAAGCCTTTGGTAAGGGACTTTGTCACCTCCGCACTGAAGCGTGTCTCACCACAACCTTAGATTCTTTTATATGTCAGGTGAAAACCCACCTTTTTCAGTTGGACTTTTAAAGTCTGGTGCATTAACTTGTTTTTATGATGTTAAACCAGAACACCATGTGAAGGGAGAAGAGCGGGATCATTCCATCTGACAAGCAGGACTCCTTACACTGACAAAATGATCAAATTAGGGTGACAAATAATTCATCCACTATGCTTAACCATGTTCTACAATTTATCTAGAATGAACTGTCCTGTAATTTTCCTCATGTCCCCTATATCTTTTTTTAAAAAATGGAATTACATTGCGCACTCTCCAGCCGTCAGATATAGAAACTATTCTTAGGGACATGTTCTTTATTTTTGTTAGCAGTTTCACATTTGAGTTCTATTTTGATAGATACTATCTGATAATTTGTTACTTTCTGTTCATGTTTAACTTGTCAGGTAGGCCTAGAATGGATCTCCACAATCCACTTTTTTGGTTTGAACTGTTTCCGCATGGTATGGCTTCATGGCTCTTAAGTAGGCAGTTGAACCTTTCCAAAGGTAGCAGAGGCAGATGCATGAAAACAAAAAAAAAAACAAAAGTAGAAATAGATAGATGCAAAAGGGAATAGACCAAATAGACCAAATACTTTAGAAAGCAAAACAATCTGGTTCATTTGCATCTTTCGGGGGGGGGGAACTTTCCACCCTAATTTAGTGGAACACACGTACTGTATACCCACTTCTCTTTTCTTCTCTCTCATTGAGATACTGCATTTTCCAAGCATTAAATTACCAACGGTTTTTTATCTGAAATTAGCATATGTCCGCCCCCCCGATAGTGCAATGAATGCTGTTATGAATAATGACTTTTTAAACTCTAGAAAGGCTATGTTGTGTATGATAGGTCCAAGGTATGTTCATATATTCAAACCATGGGATGGTGACCACTTAATACACAAGCAGTGGTCTGGTGAAAAACCATTGGCATGACATGGTTCGCATAGGCTTGCCAGGTGAAGACACGTATACCGTTGAAGTTGTCATAATATGTTGACATGTGTTGAACTGGCGCCAGACAAAGATAGGCACAGTTTTAAAGGAGAGAGCTAGTGGCCACATACCAGGGGTGTTGTAGCAGAAATCTCCTGTAGCAGCAGGGAGTTGGACTAGATGACTTCAGGTACCCTTCCAACTCTATAGGTTGCATTTAGCGCTGCTGTTTGGATTACACAGCCAACTTCTGCTTGTGCAACATGCCTACACCCTCCTCTCTTGTTTCCTGCAGCCGCTCATGCACCCTCAGAATTTTCACCAGCAAATTAGGAAACCTTTCAAAACAATTTTTAGGGAGGTGGGGTACAGGTCAGGAAGAGGGAAGCTAAGGAATTCCCATTATATGCCTCGAACACTGTTCATGCTGCTTTGGATACAACCCTTTAAAACAGACATATGCAAACTTTGCCCTCCAGATGTTTTCGGACTACAACTCCCATCCTCCCTAGCTAACATGACCAGTGGTCAGGGATGATGGGAGCTGTAGTCCCAAAATATCTGGAGGGCCGAGTTTGCCTATGCCTGCTATAAAACCCTCTTCCTTCTCCCATATTTCAAGCAGTGAGGATGCTGCAGTGCCAATATATATTTATTTTCAGTGAGGTATATAAACTTCATACTTTGAATACAAAATAATTATTTACATACATGGTTTTCTCTTAATTTATAAATAATTATTTAAACTCCTTCTGCTAAATATATTTAGCTATACTGTATTTTCCTTAAATGAAAACAAGGAAATGATTTGGAGGTTTAGATTGTGCTTTTCTAAAACTGAGCACACGTGGGCTTGCCTGGGAGAGATGTTGAATGATTTATGCAAAGTGTATGTGTGTTCCTGTAGTTTCAGTCGGGCCTTTTGAGGAGGAACTAAACAGCTGACTTCACAGGAACAGACTTGTCAGGTGGCAAGTGGCTTGGCAATGCCATTGTTTTTTCTACATTGGCAAGGTTTATAAATCTGAATCTTTTCCCTTCAGTGACATACATTCACTGTGAAAAACACACACCGTATGCACCATCATCCTAGTGCACTATATAGTCTGAGTTTATGAGAAGGATGAGATGAACCAGAATACGCATCATTTTGATATGGAGTAGAACTCAACATCTGGGCACCATGGCGACTTTATAGACAGATGTTTTAGAAGGCTTAGCAGTGTTATCCCACTATTATTTTAGTGGAGCACTCATACATCACAAGAAAGATTTGGCCATGGCTTCTTCTGGTGGGTGGGGGTGAGAAACTGTCTCCCCAGGATGAGTTAAAATTACTAAACTCCTTCCTTTTTTTAAAAAAAACCTCTAAGCCACAAGAACAGAAAAACATGGCAGTGAACTACAGCAAGCTGAAAGTTGCTGGATCAAGCCGTTTGATTGTGCCTCTGAAATTTCACCAACTTGAGAAATCCCTTCTGAAGTCCATTCTAATAGGATCATGAGAAAAAGGAGCGGTAAGTAGCATCCTCACCTTGGTACTGTGATCTCTAAGAAAGCTCCTGTGCAGCAGTCTAAGAGAATGATCACATTTATTGGTACTCACATAGAAATCAGATTATCATCATCATCTTCTCTCACAAATGCAGAATTTAATTGCTCTGAAATACAACAATGGAAATGATCTCCCCACAAAAGTGGTTAACCCAGTGTTTCCCAAATTTTGGTCTCCAACTGTCACTGGACTACAACTCCCATTGGACTACAACTCACCACTGGTCCTGCTAGCTAGGGCTGATGGGAGTTGTAGTCCAACAACAGCTGGATATCTAAGTTTGAGAAACACTGGACTAACCTATGGCCCTCTGGATGCTGTTAAAGTCCAACTCTAAGCAGCCCCAGGCAGCATGACCAATGGGCCAGGGATGATGGGAGCTGTAGTCTAGCAACTTCTGAAGGTCCAGCCTCCCCTATACTGTCAAGTAACTCTTTTAGTGAAATCAGTGAAACTCAAAAGGGATTGGGTTTTTTTTATACTTTTAGGTGTTTGTGTGTCACTTGAAACATGTATGTTTGGAGGAAGGTAAGGGTGCTTCATTCCATCATGAATCCTCCTGACTGGTGCCTCTGATCTCAATGAAAGAATTTAGCAAAGAGCTGTAATAAAGGAATGTCATGGCTTACCAAATGAATATAACTTAACAACAACAACAACAATTTATTACTTATACCCTGCCCATCTGGCTGGCTTTCCTCAGCCACTCTGGGCGGCTTCCAACAAGAGATTAAAAATACCTTCAGATGTCTTCTAAACATCAGGTAGTTGTTTATTTCTTTGACATCTGATGTGCCAATATCAACAGGTTTTCCACAATGAATAGTCAATATATTTTTCTATCAGATAATCACTTGATTTCTTGTGCCTTATTACAATTTGCATGCGTGTGCGCGCGCGCGTGCACACACACACACTACATAAGATTTTACACTATGTGATTGCATTTGCTTGTCAACCAGTTGAAACATGCAGCATGACAATGATACTATTGCAAGGTGTGAGGTGAAGTATTGCTAAATGCGAAAAGTAAACAATATATTAGGAACCATAGCGTGCAGGCAACAACTTTGCCACACAGAGAGTATAAGCAATATACATATGACATATTTTAAACTTTCTCTTGCAATACTGTTCTCATTGTTTTAGTATACAATGTGATAAAGCCCTAGTTGCATGAGAGAGAAGGTCATAAGCTAATCAATTCCAAGAATTGATTTCACCAGAAAACCAAGAAACTCCAATATGAAATCAGATGTGCCCCAAAATACATACATTAAGTGCCATTTTAAAAACAAATAATAATATACCATGCACCCCAAAATCTTCACAACACCTAATTGTACAGCTTGTATAAACTATTAAGCAAATTATTTTGAAAGTCCTGGGGAATAGCAAAGAATCACAAACACTTAAGCTTATTATCTGGCCATTGCAAATCCTGCTTGACTCCCCTTTGGCTTGTGAGGCAGTGTACAGTTTAAAGCAGATTTCATGCATCCCATTTGTGCATGTTTTGAGTTCACATAATGTTGTCTTTATCAAAGTGGTTGCCTACACATACCTGATAGACAGATTTTAAAAATCCAACATAAAATTGCGTGTTACTCAATGGTGGATGTACATTGTGCAGCTGCTTGTTTTCTAACATGTTGGTGGCATTTTGCTGGGTGCCATCTATTACCACACACACCCTACTCCTGTTGTGAGGTACTCTTCAGTGGGCTCCACTGGGTACACTCATAATACACACATACCTATTATATATTATATTATATTACACACACACACACACACACACATATCAAAGCACTGTTTTGTTCAAGTGTTTTATCAAAAAACATTTCAAAAATAATCTAAAATAGCCACATGCATAGGTAAACAAATACCTGCACACACGTCCACAATGAACCTCAAGTTTCTGGAACTCAGAGTGGGTAGGGATGTACTGATTGAGGGGAGAGGACAACAATACATAATACAAACATATCCCACCACTCACAGCCCACTAGCGTGGATGGGAAAGACTGAGGTGGCGTTCAAGTGAAAAGCACTAAGATGTGGACAAACATGCTCAAAAGCACACATAGAAAAATCGGGCCCACATATATATTAACACTCCAGTGTATCCAGTCTGATATTTTAACAAGCCTTATGCCTTCAAGACTATCTTTACAGATTTAAGAGGAAGCCTGCTGAATCAAATCATGGCCCAACTGATTTTGTTTTTTGACAACAGCCAGCCAACTGTGGAAAGTTCAGAAGCAGGAAGCTTATCCATTTCATTTACTGCAGGCATCAAGCACTCAAAGGCTTGCTATCTCTGTACCCTGAAATTCCATTGTTTTCAAAACCATCTACGACAATGACCATCACAACATTTTGTAGTGGATTCCATACATTTATTACATGTCCAGTGCCCATACAATGCCCAGATCTTCTCAGCATAGCAATCCATGGGATATAAACCACACAACTCCAGTGACCCATTCCAAGAAAAAGCACCTTGCTTAATCCATTTGAGCCCAGTATGCCATACATCTCTCACACAGGCTGCTAGTTCCCACATAACACCTCTGTTACATGCAACCAATATGTGTTAATGAAAAAAAAACTAAAATCATCCACTATAGTGGATAATGAATGAAATGTTAATGTATCCATACACCTTAAGGACTATTTCTTCTAAGAATAATTTAATATGTAAACAATTATCCCAAAAGTGGGATCATGTAGCTATTTGTAGCACTACTTATTTAACAAGCAAGAATTATAACAGGAATAGAATTTTATCATGAAATATCAAGGGGAATTACTTCCTAGTCATAAGTGATGCAGAACCATTAATTGCAACAAATATTTGCTGTATTTTATCTATATAATCCTTATGCTCTGAAAGATTACTTTTTATTTTTTATGGCTAGAGTAGTACTCCAATATTTCATGAAAGGGTACATTCCACATTTCATTAATTCATAGTAATTACTATTTCACAGCAATAGTAAGGACTTGTCCTAGCTTGCCATTGACATTCTTTTAAAATGTGTTTTGTGTAAGATGCTGTTGAATGATACCTTAGAAGACCTAACTTCAGCTTAGTCCTATATTGTGTTACATGACAATAGTGAAATAATAAATAAATTCAAGGAAAATTATGTTTGATCAAAAATATTGCTGTTACCTAAAAAGATACCCAAGAACAATACCCCCCATTTCCCCCATACACTGTTTCCAGGGTTCTCCCAACAACACCCAAGACAATTGGAGAAGTGCAAGTGGAGGGGTGGGGAGAGAAGCCCCATTGTGCAAGTGGAAGTCCTTGAGAAAGACTTCTGCTGACAGGACTCATTAGATGAATCCTACCCTGCATATACAAACAAATAATCTAGATTTCCTGAATCAGTGGCAGCCGTTATATATTCATAAAAACACCATGTTTATTAACGATACCCTACTCTCTTGTATCTCATGAAAATACAGTATTCAAATTAAGTCCAGGACTGAGCTCTGGTACCTCATATTTCAGCATAAAAAAGTTAAAGGACCCCTGACAGTTAAGTCCAGTTGCAGACAACTCTGGGGTTGCGGTGCTCATCTCGCTTTACAGGCCGAGGGAGCCAGCGTTTGTCCGCAGACAGTTTTTCCGGGTCATATGGCCAGCATGACTAAACCGCTTCTGGTGAAACCAAAGCAGCGCACAGAAACACCATTTACCTTCCTGCCGGAGCGGTACCTATTTATCTACTTGCACTTTTTGGCATGCTTTCAAACTGCTAGGTTGGCAGAAGCAGGGACCGAGCACGGGAGCACACCCTGTCATGGGGATTCAAACCGCCAACCTTCTGATCGGCAAGCCCAAGAGGCTCAGTGGTTTAGACCACAGCACCACACCTCTATCCTCAAAAACACAATAAAATTATAGTAAAGTTGCAAACCAATCTCAAAAAATATGTATCAGAGGGGTATGTGTGTGTGTGTGTGTGTGTGTGTGTGTGTGTTGCACAGATGCTCAAGGAGTTTTTATTAGTGCCTGAGAGGACTGAAAAGAGAGCACTCACTTTATAGAAAATGTTGCTGCTGCTGAGGTTGAATTTCAAACAACAGTGGGTTAAGTACTTAATTCGTTCTGGAGGTCCGTTCTTAACCTGAAACTGTTCTTAACCTGAAGCTAATGGGGCCTCCTGCTGCCGCCATGCTGCCGGAGCACGATTTCTGTTCTCATCCTAAAGCAAAGTTCTTAACCTGAAGCACTATTTCTGGATTAGTGGAGTCTAACTTGAAGCGCATGTAACCTGAAGTGTATGTAACCTGAGGTGCCACTGTATTGGATTATGCTTAGGAGCATTTCCCTGCCCCCTTAGGTCCTCTTTTGGAGATGGAAGGGGGGAAATCTTTGATTCTGGTAAAACAATTCTGCATGTGTTTGGTAGAAATCAGCACAAAGGTGCCAGAATGATTTCATGCACATTGGGAAGCTGTGCTTTATCTGAAATGCCACACTGATAGCACTGGTATATGTACTGTACTGTAAATTCAATAAATAAATAAATAAATCCAGAACATAATGATTAGCATGGCAACCCTAATCACTTTTACACCAGGGAGTTTGGATTTAATGGCCATGTCCCAGCTGAGCAACCAGCTCCCAAACATTGAGGCAGGAGGCCTGCAGGTGGTATTTCCACCAGTAGAACCCAGTGGAAAGAAACAAAGCAGGGAGGAGATGGGGCTGAGCTGGCCTGAGATCTGTTGGATCTTGAGCTGGTCTCCCTGTTTTGGGGCGATGGCATTGGCCTAATATGGACTCAACTGCTGGTAACCTGAGCTCGGGTAAGGATCAACCTAGATCACTACCTATCCTCTACCATTATGGGCTACAGATGTGGCAGTGGCCCCACTGCTCTGCAAAGCCCCATGGGCGGGGTAGGAATGTTATGTTACAAATGTTCTGTTTTCATAAAACTTGCAAAAAAATAAATAAGAGGACACGTCAACCCTCAGTAAGCTTCAATTATTCAATCATCAAAATATTACATCTTGCATATGCCCTGAGACACTGTTCCCACACTTCTAGTACTGAAAGTATAGCACAGCACCACGAAAATGAGCAAAAGAAATATTAGTAGAGATAAATCATGAGTTAATTTGGTGTCTCCCACTGATCATGTAGCACTTCTTCATGTCTAGGTCAATTATGTTTCTTTATCCATTTACATCCTTTTACTATACCTTTTGTCTCCATGCCAAACCAGCATGTTTGCCTTTTCTTTCTATGGCCAAATGCTTGTCTTGTTACAAGAGTTTTTCAGTGCCCAGATGAAGCCTTGGTGGCACAAGCTTAAAGGGGGGGGGCAGGGAGATACTAGGGATGCAACTCTGTTCCATCAAACGTAATGAGATTTATGTTAACTGGTGTTTAAAAACCCCAAACACGATTGCACCCTAAAAATACCAAAAAATACAAAATGAAATAATTGAAGAATCAGCCAGGTGGTCGTCATGCATTGAGGAAAAGGACATTAGAATTGGAAATGTTTTATGTTAAATTTTTACTGTAATATTCATGCATTGTTAGGTTTTTATTCCCTTACAGCGGGCTTCCTCAAACTCGACCCTCCAGATGTTTTGAGACTACACTTCCCATCATCCCTGACCTTGGTTCTGCTAGCTAGGGATCATGGGTGTCGTAGGCCAAAAAATATCTGGAGGGCCGAGGTTGAGGAAGCCTGTCTTACAGCTTTGCAGCTTCTGTAAAGGGCTACATAAAGTCAAAAGATGTATTATGCATTTTAGAAGCCCTACAAACTTAAACAGAGGCAGACATAATAGTTGGAGTGCAACTCTGCTCCTTTAAAATTGTACAGATAAAATGTTGAACCATCCTCAGATTTAGCACCATAATTAGAAGCTGGGAACAAATAGCTTCAATAAGCATCTTAAATCTAATTTACCAGATCATTACAGTGATTTGAAAAATAAAAAAGTAGCATGAGTTATAGCCTTTGCTGTTTAATAAGTGGCACACTACACACACATACACACACACACACACACACTCCCTAGCCCCTCTCATTCAACACTGACTGTTGCATAATAGCAAAGCCTGCAGTCCTATATGGACTTACCTGGGGAAAAGCCCTATTGGAATCAATGAGGCTTGCATCTGAATAGATAAGTAAAGGATTGTGCTGCAGCCTGAGCCACAAACAAGAAAGATTCCAATTCAGAACTCTCTTCATCCATAAGTTCAATTGGTGGACTTAGGTAAGCTACTATCTTTTAGCCAAAATCCCCACTCAGTTTGCAATTATGGGTACAATATTGGTTTACTGAATACTGAGCTGCCTAATACACTTTGAAGACATGGAACTAGCCATATAAATGTTCAGGTGTTCTTATTTCATTTTCTATGTTATTTGACGGTCTATTCCAAAGAGTAAAGCTCTTACTAACCTGTGTGTGAGATGTCATAACAAATGCTTACTTCATGGTTTATGGAATGAGCTTCTTTGAGTACAGAGTTTCTTTTTAAAAACAAGGAGGGAAGACTAACCATACAACACACACACACACACACACACTCTTTCTTCAAATATTTGCTGATATTTCTATTTACATTCCAAAGTTCCTGTTCATTTGAATAAACTTAATATTCATATTATAAACTATAAATGAGAATGCAACAAACTCAGTTGACATTACATTCAAGAACCAATATTTACACTTTAGGTTGACTTTTCTCATTGAAATCTACATACAGTACTGTATACTGATTAGGCCAGAGCTAAAATTGGGGAGTGGCTTTTTAAAGAAACCTTTTGCAAGTCTTTTGGAATCTCAGGGAATGCATGAATAGTGCCAAAAGTGTTTGCCCATTCAAAATGAGAGCAAGTAAGAGCAAAGAACATTGTCCTTACACTGAAACTGACTTTACATTATACTGGCTACCTGATCACCTAGCCCAACGGTGGCAAACCTATGGCACGCGTGCCAGAAGGGGCACTCAGAGCCCTCTCTGTGAGCACATGCGCCGTCGCCCGTTCCAACTCCCCACAATCCTATGATTCGACGGCTAGCCCGTCAGGCTGCACTTCTAAAGCCCGCTTGTGCGGGAGAGAGCAAAATGCCGCCAGGTTACTGGCAATTCTGCACCGAGGCGCATTAAGACAGCGGAATGGAACGTTCACATTTCAGCTGCAGCCCATGGGGAGCAAACCAGCTACTTGCACATGTGCAGTTCTACTCGATGCACACACTGCCCTTCCAACTTTGTGATGGGGCGCCTCCCTTCCAGGCTGTGACGTGCTGAACTGCTGCACGTCTCTGGGCTCCACTTCAGCATTTCCTTTTCACCTGCTTGGTCAGGTCAGGAAGCGAACTTTCAAGCTGAACTCTCGCCCATCGCCATGGGTGCAAGATCTTCCCTGCTAGGGGACACACAGCAGAAGGCAAAGGAGACTGTTTTTTTCATTGGGTTGTGGTGAGTTGGAAGGGAACCCGAGGGTCATCTAAGTAAAACCCCATGCAATACAGGGAACTCAACTACAGCATCCATGGCATATGGCCATTCTGCTTCTGCTTTGAAATCTCCCAAAGAAGAGTTTCTTAGAGGTAAATTATCAAAACGGTCATGCCTGGGAGTAATTCCCTTTTTCATGATTTCTAAACAAGGATAAGGCAAACTTTTACCTTTCAATAAAAAGTCGTTTGTATCATTGAAAGTTGTTATTCTGTTTTTCTTTTAAGACAAAAGATGTTAATGTAGGAGTTGTTTTTTCTAAACTAAAACCTCAGTATTCAGATTAAATTTTTGTGTTGTCACTTTGTGGTAAATAAGTGGGCTTTGAGTTGCAGTTTGGGCACTCGGTCTCTAAAAGATTTGCCTTCACTGACCTAGCCAATAAGAAGAAACCTGCTTATGCAGTAACAAAATGGTGCAGGGAACAAACAGCACTCAAACAGCAAAAAACAAAAACAAACAAACAAACAAACAAAACTGACCAAGATTTTTTAGGGGAGATAATGGCCCCACTAAAATTTTCACAAAATTGATCATCTAAATACTTTTTATTTATAAAAGCATTTATATATTGCCCTCTCATAAAATATAATGGTGCCTGTTACTCACATAACCAAATAATTATTAATATTTCTAAATTCTTTCCAGTTTTTGTGCAACTTTTGTGCAGAATACATGAGGCCTTATACAAAAATCTAATTGTCACACAAAATATTCAGTCATAAAAATACTAAATATAAAAATTAGGGCCAGCCCACCCTTGAGGCAAGGTGAGGTGACAGGAGCAGCAGACCCATCCTCCAAGGAAAGCATCACACGTAGATCTTTATTCTCCCCTTGTTTCTGATGTAGAGCTTCACTCACTTCCTTCTTCCCTAACGGGGTATGCGGTGCCATTTTGTGGTTTGCCTCAGGTGCCAAAATGTCTTGGCCAGCCCTGTTATAATTGCACTGGACAAACATTGTACCAATACAGTTTACATGAAGCTTCCATCTCAGCCTCAGACAGACAGAAGCTTTTAGAGTCTGAGAAGGTCCTGCTTTCACTGACCCCTTCTCAAGCCAACCCAAGAACCCTGACAATGTATGGCTTTAAAGGTTAAAAGTTAAAACCAACCCACAGAATTTGTGGAATCTAAACTGACAGACCAGCAAAAAAATATGCTCTGTGAGATCCACTCCACTAAAAGGCAGTTTACAGAATTCTAGAACATCTGCAATAAAGTAACCCCTGATTTGCACAGGGGTTGCATTCCAGATCATTGCATATACAGTAATGGCAGAGCATGCATAAGCCTGTTCTGCCCCAGCCCACTCCACTCCATTACAACCCCCATTCTGCTCCCTTTTCTGGCCGCTTTTGGGCCACTGCAATGAGCGTGGTTGTGTGTCAACTGTATGCATGTAACTGGGTCATCTTATTTTCCAGAGGGATAGCCATGTTAATGTGTTGCCACAAAAAAGGAGAATTTTGTGACACTACAAAAGCCTGACATATTTATTTACAGCATAAAATTTCATGGACTAGTCTCTCTCCACTTGGACTCTATAGTGTATGAAAGTTAATGCCATGATAAATGTGTTACTCTTCATAGTGCCACAAGATGCTCCTATGTCCTGTGCATAGTTACTTCAAACTTTCAGTGGAATGAGTGGGATTTAAATCAGAATGAACACAAAGTGATGGTTCAGTGATGGAGACAGCAAGAATTCTTTTTAATCTGGAAGGTAAATAAAAACTTAACAGAATTTTGATTGTATTTTGAATTTTTACTCAGGAATTTTACCTCAGGCATAAAATGATTTATGTTTGTTAAGAAAATAACTGATGTACACATAAAATATGTTAATAAAAACTTAACTGTTCCTATGGAAATGATTATTACTAAGCAATACATATTAATTAATAATAACATAAATTTACAAGTGTGCACAGATTTTGAATAATAGGTCAGGTATAAGGAACATAGTTGTAATGGACTATTATCCTTCAGTTCTTTTTCACAGACAAATATGACCCTTTTGGACTAAAACTTTGTTTTATGTGTGAAATTCCTCTTCATGCTTGTTTGCACAATTTATCTAATTTCTTTACATTTAGTACATGCTTAACACAAGATAAGAAGACACACAAAAGGAGCTTTACTATGTCAAAAAAAAAATCAAACAAAATAAAGCAGGGTAGGTAGTAAGGATTGCTTTTTTATGAGAGTATTGTCTGTATCACCAGATTATTTGTTCTAAGTATAAAGGGTCATGCATTGAACGCCCTCAGAGAAAATCTTCCACACACAGATATTCAATTTTCATCTTGCTGGTAAAACCAATGGAACTATATAAATAAACCAAAATAACAATGTAGTCAAATCTGAACTCAATGTTAAGTTTTCCTGAGTTCACAGATACTTAGGCTGCCACCAGCCCCCCTGTGAAATGGATTGCAGCCTTAATAACCAAATGTACATAGGGGACTGCAGCCTTAACTACCAATATTTTTTTTTATTCAGTGTTTCCTGAACATGTAAAATATTTACTTGTTTTAAAGTTTATTTTGTATGTCACATTGACTTGAAAAAGTGATAAACATTAAACATAAACAAAAGTTCTATTCACCCAGGATGCTAGCATAGCACATGAGATCATGTATGTACCTGTTACTGTATAAATTAAAAAGTAACAAGGATGCTACAATCTCAGTTGGCAAGCAATGGCACTATTGTTCAGTACCAACAATAAAGAAGTACTTCATGCAATGCATAATTACCGGTAACCTATTTGGGTTAATCTCTGCAAAATGCAGAGTTGGCCACGGTTTTACACAGCTTCAAAAATGTCATGGGAGGACAGTCAATTGTTTTCTATTTGCCATTGCTGCTAAACAAAAAACTTCATATTCATATTTCTATTTAGAAGGAATATATCCCTAAGTGCCAGATTCTGGATACGATCAGCAAGAGGGAGCCACCTTCATCATGCTGTGCTTTTAAGATTCTCAGGGACATCTGGATGACCCTGTTGGAAACACAATGTGAGGCTAGGTAGAATGTTGTCTAATATAAGGGTGGAGAACCTATGGCTTTCCAGAAGCTGCTGGATTCCTATAATCTCCAACCATTGGCAATGCTGGCTGGGGCTGTAGAGAATTGAAGTCCATCAATATTTGGGGTCAGAAGTTCCCCCCTCCTGTTCTACTCCACCAATGCAATTTCTTACATTGAACAAGCAAAGGACAACCAAGAAATGGATACGTTTAAATGGTTTTAAGCTCATTCCATCTTAGGTTAAAGGCACCAAGATAAAAATACAAACCCTTGCAACTAGTAAAAGCATATTCAGATGTCACACTTTCCCTTCCCACGAATAACAGCTAAAATTCAAGTAATGTAGCATTCCTACAATGAAGTGGAAAGGAAATCAAGGGGAAGCGAACAGGTTTGATCTTAAAAAACCAAAAACACCTTTCTCCAGGTGACTAATACGAACTGTCCAGGTCTGTTTTAGTGCCCCCTGCAGCAGCTTTACATTTAAGCATCCGAAGAGATTTTACTATATGTATTACAGTATTTTAATATTTTTTTTGGAAGCCGCCCAGAGTGGCTGGGGAAGCCCAGCCAGATGGGCGGGGTATAAATAATAAATTATTATTATAATTACTATATTTCCAATGCTGAAAAATGGGGGTGGGGTGGAGCGCGCGGGAGAGATAAAGTTTGGCACAGCCTGCGAAACAGCTTCCTTTCCATCGAAAGCACTGAGAGATCTTTAAAGCAGAGACCATGGCAGCCTGGGTTAAAAGCCAGGGCGGAGTGGGGGAGAGAACGCGCGAAGAAAGGGCTGCAGGAGGTAGGGAGACGTTGTGCAGGACGAATCAAGGCGAAGCCAAGGTTCCAACTCCCAACTGCTGCGAACGCCAGAGGCAACGGCAGCTGGGTCCGCATTATCAACAACCCCAGAAAAGAGCGCTGTGCCTTTAAGGCGGTTGGCGGGGGGGGGGGGGGCCCTCACGCTGCTCGACGGTTTCGCTTCTCTTTGGCCGGGGGAGGGGGCGACGGGGGGAGACGGGGCATGTAGCCTTTACCACACACCTGTCCAATGGGAACGCTCTGCCACTCTGAGGGCACCTGCCTGGCGGAGGGGAGAGGTTTTGGGGTTGGACTAGACGACCCTTGGGGTCCCTTCCTACTCTACAATTATACGCGACGTCTATTATTGTTGTTGTTATTCCGCCCCGTATAGAGTTGCCCCAGCCACTTCCACAAAACACACACACACAAGTCCCTCAAACATAAAGAGGGGCGCAGTCAGAGGAGCCCCTGGGACCCGAAAAACACTGCTGCCCATATAGCGCAGCTCGTTCCCCCGAGTCCCCTCAGAAGGTTCCGGAGGGGCGGGGCGGGGAGAGAGAAACCAACGGCCGCGAGGTGACCGTTGGGGGGGGGGAGGCAGGTGGCTGTGGGCGCGCCCTGACAGGGAGAGGGGCGGCGTTACCTTTTGGTGGGGGTCGTGGGCTCCCAGGTGGTGAAGTAGGACAAGTGGGAGAGCGAGGGAGACGGGGGCTCGCTCGCCCCTCCTGGGCTCCCCTCCTCCGGCAGCGCCGCCGGGCGGTCCTTGCGCTTCTTCTTGAGGCGCCAGTTCCCGAAAGCCGAGCGCTTCTTGCGCTCTCCGGAGTCGGCGGCGGCGGCGTCGTGGCTGTGGAGATGCTCCTGCCGCCCCTGACTCAGGGACGGGGAAGGGCAGGGCGGCGGGAACGACGCGTCTCTGCCGCTGTCCGGCTGCGAGTCCTCGGACTCGCTCTTGTGGAAGAGCCTGCCGAGCTTCTTGAAGCCCCCTTTCTCCATGCTGGGCGCCGTTCGCCTCCTCGACGGGATCTGGTCCCGGGCAGGCGGAGGCACTTGTGAGGCGGCGGCGGCGGCGGCGGCGGCGGCGGCAGCAGCAACAACCGCCTTTCGCTCCAGAGGCTTGCCAGGTGAATGAGAAGGTGCTCCGCCTGTGCGCGCGCCCTGGTGGCGCCGAGACATGCAGTTGAGGTTGGCGAGAAAGGCGAAGCGCCTCCTAAAGGCAGCACCAGCCATGGCAGCGGCAGCTCAGCCAAGCCAAGACTAGACAAGCCACGCCCACGCCCGGCCCCGCCTCCTGGGCGCGGCTGAGCGTTCGAAAACGGCCGGGCTCCCCGGAGATTCCATGCGCTGCGCTGCATTCTACTTACTTATTTTGCCCCGTGCTGCTGCTGCTCCTACTGCTGCCGCCTCCTCCTCCTCTTCATGGAGGAGTTTCCTCGCATTCCTTCGTCTCAAAGCCCGACGATCGTTATCTCGCTCCGCAAAGGAAGAAGCGCATTAGCCGGGGCTCTATTGCGCAGGAAGGGAGAGGCTGACTTTATCCGCGCCGAGGGTGCAAATTATAAGCCATTATCATTTGTTTTTCCTGATGAGGCCGAGATTACCCACAGACCCGGATTCCTTGTGCAAGGGTTGCAAGCAGAGCTCGGAACGCACCTGGAGAACACCAGTTATTGCCAGCTGACGGTGGACATATCAGATGACAGCAGAGTTTTGCAGGATGTGCCTTACAGATACTTAGGCAATTAATAAGTCCAGTGTCATGCTAGAATTATCATCAACCAAGACATTAAATAAAGATTATCTTTCTCTCTTTAAATAATACATATATCACTCTTTATCTGACCAGGTCACTTTTTATCTGAGGGTGATCTGCTATCATAGTGTAGAATTAACAACTACCATCAGAATTTTACTACACAAGTTAATAATGGAGTGTTACGCCTGCTTAACCATCAGTCCAGAGTTGTTCTCTCTAATACAGGAATGCTTTATTCAGCATGGTTTCACATGACTCAAGTGGAGCAACTTCTACCACTTTCCCTCAGTCTGCATTGCTGTAAACATCAGAACAAAAGATGCAAACTAGCATCTTGTTACTAGAAAAGGCTTTATGTTTGTATTGCAGATGAGTAAGAGTTTCTTTTAACAGCACAACCCTCAGACCAGTTATGCCAGAATCTGTCTAATCATAACTGATAAAAAGCCAATTTTCTTAATCAGTTTTCCATAATATTTTCTTAATTTTCTTAGAGACTTCAACAGGATTAAGATGGTTGCTGCTGTCCTAAAAAGCATAAGGTGGGGGTTTTTTTGGGGGGGGGAGATAAACTTATTTCTCTCCTTTGCTCTCTCTTGCCTTGCAAAGAGAGGAAAGGAAGCCTGCTTTATGTTCACAATGGCAGCCGTGGGGAGGTGTACGGTAAATGGGGTGGGGGTGGCAAAGTGTAAAGGGAGAGAGGAGGGGGTTATGGGGTTTGGTGAGTAGGCAGTGTTGGAGAGCAATGCAAGTAGGAACACAACCCTTAGTTGTGCATGAAACAAAAATGCACCTTGGAATTTTCTTTTCATTGTTTATGACATATGTGAATCTTGCTAATGTAGGGCAGAATGTAGAACAGAAATCCTATGTGGGCTTTACAATGGCATTAAAAGATGTCAAAAAAAAACAAGTTTAAGCAACACCTGTGAAAACACCCTGTTTGGTCTTAACCCAAGTAATCTGGTTTAATTCCTCTGTGAACTGTAGACATGGTGTATTAATAGACCTGCTGTGCACTCTGTCAATTGTAGGAACTGAAATATATAAGCAGAAAAAAATAGTTAGTTCCAGTAGACAATTATGGAAACAAAGTTTACAAGTGCTCAAAAGAGGAACTGATGAAGACTGGGACCAATCATGAGAAGAGAATGGTAAATCTATTATAATCAAGAGGAAATTCTCATAATTTTAATTGAGTAAACTCAATTACACTATGTACACTATGGCTTGATCCTGAGTTGCTCTTCTGTAAACTGTTCCAGTGGAGGCTCCATTGGGTGGGGCAGGAAAGAATGGTAATTTTCACTTACTGTATTCCATTTTCACTTATTCCACGCAAAGGAGTAATTTGTGTGGGTAGAGGGACAAAGGGGTAATTGGAGAATTCACAATATTTCAGTAATTATTGGTTTAATAGTATACCTCTACTTGACATATCAGTCTTCAGGAACTTCCTAACAGGGCACAGTCCGCAAATCATTTAAGGAAGTTTGGCTGAAATGAAATGAAGCTTGTTGTGAGTCACCTTGAGGAAGCTCTGGCTGGAAAAGCCTCAAAATAAATATTAATCTGAGAGGTAGCGAACTTAGTGCCCTCCAGATGTTGTGGACTAAAATCCCATCAGCTCCAGCCAACATGGCTGATGATCAGGGATGATTGACACCATGTTGACTATCCCTGGTCAGACTGAACACACATAGCCCCCAAGTATTTGGGGGAGTTGAAACATGACACTATACTTCTCAATATGCACTGACATAAACTTGGGGCATTAGTGATTGTCATTTCTGATGTTGCACTTGGAACCACCGTCAGTAATCACCACCCTTGGCATCAATTTCCTAGCACAGCAAGTCTTGGGATTAACCATGATGGTAAGGCTCTACCCACGTTTTGTTCTGAAACTGTCAGAACAATAAATAAACTAGATGAATAATCCAAAATAAGCCATATGAAATTGTATTCTTTCTGGGATGGATGTCTTTGTAAAGCAATGGTCCCCAAAACAGTTTGAGCTCAGAGCCCCCCTTCTGAGTTTAACACTGCCTTCTCATGCCTCTCAGATATTATCATTACAGGAAGAATCAAACAGAAGAGTTCTCCTGAAGACTATCTCCTAAAGTGGTCTTAACTTTAGGAAAACATAAAGAACAAAGCAGCAGCTTGTTCTAAATTCTTTTCTTCCCAAATTATATTAGGATGATTGGGCAAAAAAGATGAGCCTGGATTCATTGTCAGACAGCATTCAATGTATCCTGGTCTTAAATGATGGGAGATGAAGACTATGCCAGTCCCAGGATCCTATTCCACTCTAGAACTTCATGCCTCAGAAGAAGGGTGTCCTAACTGTTTGAGAAACGTTGTACACCCCATGTTAAACTTGTTTCCATTGCTTTATCCAATGCATGCTACACAGTATTCTCCTCAGTCCACAATCCTCTTTCCATTAAGTTGATTGTAATAATATATTCTGGATTATAGGGTTGCCATATTTCAAAAAGTAAAAACCAGGACACCCCCAAAGTGAGCTTTTTTTAAAGTAAACTCCCAAAAGTTATTGAGCTTTCTGCACATATGGCAACCCTAGGATTGCAGCTTTGCTATCTTTATCGTATTTATTGCTCAGCAGGAAAGTCTGCACAGCCTTCTAGGTGTGGCTGGAAACACTAGCTACTGTAGCTTCCTTTCAAAATAAAAATCCAGTTATGCTACTAAAAGTTTAGCATACTAGATTGTTCTGGCTAATTGTCAAGCAAGCTGCTCAATCTAGACATACTGCATAAGTTAAAGTATCATTTTTACAAGGTGAAAAACCTAGCATATTGAGATTCTTACACAAGATGGAGAAGTACAGATAGATCCAAATTAATACATAGATTTGACTTGAGAAACTGGTCACACCTTTTCAATGAATTTTATGAGCCTATATAATCTGTGTGACTGCATTTGTGGGTATGCAGTGGTAATGTCTGTGAGTAACATTATTTGAATCTGTTGGGTTAGTAATTCATTTCAGGGTTGCACTAGCACTATATACCTTTACTGCTGTGTGATATCCATGATAATCATTGGAAGTATTCCGTGTTTCAGTTGCATGTTAATACTAGTTCTACCAAAAAAATAAAATAAAAAAATAGTAAGCATTATCTGGAGAACCAGGGAATGATTCAGTGTCTTCGCCAAACAGAAAACTGTTTCAGTCAGATAGCACTTTATTCTGTTTTTCTGATGTTTCCTTACCTGGTAATTTCCATGTTTTAAATGATCTAACGCAACATAAAAGCCACTTCTGGAAATCTAGTGGAAGCTTAGCACTCATTTCTGTGTGAATTGTTCCCAGAAAAAAATCCATTTTCAACCCCGTTTACCCAAAAATCCACAGGAGGTTTGTGCTGTAACTTCCCCACCTGGAACTTCATGCCTCAGAAGTTCCAGGTGGGAAAATTACATGGATCATGCCATGTGATTAAGTTTGGGGTGGCATTCCAGCATAGTTCTTTTCCACCAGTTTCATGGTGAATTGTGGGGAAACAGAAGCATGCATGCTCATTAAGGGTGGTGATGTCCATTGATGCCTTTAGCTACTGGTGTGAATGAAATTTAGTGTAACATAATGGTATATCGATCAAGCAGGAACAGATTTGTAATGCAAAAGGTAAAGGTACCCCTGACTAAGGTCCAGTTGCAGACGACTCTGGGGTTGCACACTCATCTCACTCTATAGGCCGAGGGAGCTGGTGTTTGTCCACAGACAGCTTCCAGATCATGTGGCCAGCATGACTAAGCTGCTTCTGGCAAACCAGAGCAGCGCACGGAAATGCTGTTGACCTTCCTGCTGGAGCGGTACCTATTTATCTACTTGCATTTTGACATGCTTTCAAACTGCTAGGTGGACAGGAGCTAGGACCAAACAACGGGAGCTCACCCTGTTGCAGGGAGCTCACCCCGTCGCAGGGATTCGAACCGCCAACTTTCCGATCAGCAAGCCCTAGGCTCTGTGGTTTAGACCACAGCGCCACTGCGTCCCATTAATGCAAAAGGTAATGCAGTGTAAAAGGAAACTGAGACAGACGTGCTTTCATTATAACCTGGAAAACTAATTCAATAATCCCCATATCTGAATGCACCCAGAATCAGGCAAAGTGTAATTTTGACATGCAGCATTTCCAATGTTGCTTTACTCATGGAAACATGGTGAAGGTTATATCACTTTTATGAGTACAGTGGAAATCAGGTGGAACAGAATTAGTAAAATAACAGCAGAACTTGTATTTGGATGTTGCAAAAGTAAGGTACTCAACCCAGAGAAACTATGAAGAGAATCAGCATGCAATGTCTGTCAAAGAACTAGCAATACCTTCAAAAAAATGTATGCATGGTCAAGAGAGACATATCTTCACTCAAGCAATGTGCAATCATATACTGACTTCTGAACATTCTTCAAATAGTTAACAGGGCCTAAGATCCACCAGAAAATACCGCTGAGCTCACAATACTGAGTTAGTGATATAGTAATAGAGGAAGTATTCTCCTTTATATAGTTTTGTTGCCAATAAATAATTATAGAAGTTATGGTTCAGGATATTCCATTCCATTTTCTCCACCAACAACAGATAAATAACACCTTGTGGCCACTGAGCATGCTCGACCCTTATTGGGCTATTTTGGAGAGGATTTTTCTTAAAGAGTTGTGTGGACACCCCCCCTTGTTTCTCAGTACCCCTGTTTTAATTATATAGCCATCACAACTCAGCACCGTTGTTTGCCATTAGCATGTACCAGTGGTACTTGCAACTAAATGTTGCAGAGTGGAATTCTCCCTGTTCAGGATTCCAGCCACTCCATTCCTTTCCCCCTCTCACCTAGTTTTTGGTCCTTCCTCAACAGTCAGTCAGTAGTATACTGTGGCACTCCTAAAAAATTTGCTCCTCTCTCAAATATTCTTACACTTCCCCCTTGCACATACATTTGGCTACATGGGCACCAGCACTTTCCTCATAAAGATTGGAATTAGTATGGTGTTAGGAGTTTGTGGAGGGCTAGATCCTCCTAAATTCTTAGATTTAGTAAATTTAGTATTAAGGGAAGCTGCCAGACACTGAATCTAGCACAGGGGTAGGCAACCTAAGGCCGAGGGGCCAGATCTGGCCCAATTGCCTTCTCAATCTGGCCTGTGGACGGTCCAGGAATCAGCGTGTTTTTACCTGAGTAGAATGTGTCCTTTTATTTAAAATGCATCTCTGGGTTATTTGTGGGGCACAGGAATTTGTTCACCCCCCCAAAAAAAAAACATAGTCCGGCCCACCACATGGTCTGAGGGACAGTACCGGCCCATGGCTGAAAAAGGTTGCTGACCCCTGATCTAGCACACCAAACCAGTTTTCCATGCTCAGGAAGTCACTTGAGACAAGATGGGCCATTCACAAGAAGCAAAGAGAGCAGAGTTCTGGGCCATTAAGAATTATTGGTAATGCAAATATTGCCAGCCAGCAGAGGGGAGGAGCTCCCCCCCCCCTGCCCAGTAGCAGAGACAAAAGCCAATGGCAGCAGACAAGGGCCAGGTTTACAGTTTCGACTTTGAATGACATAGGCTGGGGGAAGTCCTTGGAGTCCAGTAAGAGGATAAGGAGGGGCAGAACTGGGTATGTGTGCTGGCAATGATAGGCTGGAACTAAGGGGCACAGAGTACAGTTGTACCTCGGCTCCCGAACGCCTTGGGAGTAAAATGTTTCAGCTCCCAGACAATTGAAAACTGGAAGTGAGTGTTCTGGTTTTCAAACATTCTTTTGGAAGCCGAACATCCGACGTGGCTTATGCGGCTTCTGATTGGCTGCAGGAGCTTCCTGCAGCCAATCAGAAGCCACATTTTGGAAGTTGGACGTTTCAGAAGTCAAACGGACTTCTGGAACCAATTCTGTTCAACTTCCAGGGTACGTCTGTATGGCTTTTTGTTGTCCTTTGAAACCAGTGCTGCCCTTAAGGGGGAAGCCAGACACTCATAAGATGTGAATGCTTTGCAAACTCACCATCTAGGTGCAGGTTGTATATATGTGTAAATTAAACCATATATCATAAAGACACCACAGTCTCCACTGTGCCTGATTTCTGAAGGAAACCCGAATCCTGGGTAAGCACCTAGAACCCCTGGAATCTTACATCACTTGGAGCTAGGGGCGGCGTGTAACAACATATATTGTAGAGGCCATGTATTCCTAAACAGCACCTTCTGATGTGGAGCTCTTTCCTTTATCCCATGATTCTTTTATCACAGGTGGGGAAATGTACTCTGAACCCATTCAGGGGTACATTGATCTGTTCATATATAGCAAGGGTGGGGGAAACTCCAGCCAGTGGGTAAATCATGGACTGCCAGACTTTCCCATTTGGCTCATGAGGTCATTTTGGGCAAACCATGTCCATCCGCCCTACACCTAACAACATACAGGTAATGTTGGGGCTAGGCCCAAAGGGCGAGACTTTGTCAAGTGTGCTTGAGCAGCTTCCCAAGTGTCCAACAGACAACTGTCAGGAGCCTTTGAACTGCTGCGCAAATCAAGGACCTGGCAGGATCCCTTCCCCTCACATCAGGTGATGTGAGAGAAGAGTGATCCTACTTGGTCCGGGTGCAGGAGAGAATTCCCTGCAGGGAGCTTGCTTGTGCACCCAAACTCAGCATTAAGGAGGATCACCCTGCATTGGCTGATGCAAGGGGAGAGTGACCCTGCTTGGTCCAGAGCTCCTTCAAGGAAGGCCTCTCACATGCTTGAACCCAGTGGTAAGGAGAATCACTAACCCATCGCCTCCAGCATTGGCTGATGTGAATGGAGAGTGATGCTCCTTGGCTCAGGTATGTTTTTCCACTTCTTTTCAGGGATTTGAAGTGAAGCAGTTCCTGAAACAAGGGGGGAAAGCCTTGCTTTTAACATCACCTTGCTGCCTGTTTTCGTTGACACATTTCTTGACTTGCACACATGAATGAAGCAATAATTACCTGAGTATTAAGAAGGCATCATCATTAGACAAATAATGCAAAGCTCCAGAACTGTTGCAGGAACTAAGCCACTTAAATATACAGTAGCATGTATCACTCATTATTTTTTACAGCATTCCTAGTATTGTTTCCTATTATGACTACCATTACATCTCCTATAATGCCTTTAAAAGTAATTGTAATGGAATTCACCTGGAAAAACTAGACTGTAAGAAGGCTGATCACAAAATGTAAGTGGTAGACTTTTGGAACTGACAGATACAGAAGGAAAGAGAAAAAAAGAAGAGGCAAAGAGCTGAAGGTTGGGAGACATCTTGAAGTGATGTGGCACATCAAGGGCTAATTGTAATGTGGGAATGGGATGGCAAGGAAGGGATGCCGTGGGCCAGATGGGGAGGTCTCCAGGACTGCAATCAGCTCATGGGCCAGCAGTTTCCCACCTCTGATTTGCTATCTAGAGTTGGAAGGGACCACAATGGTCATCTAGTCCAAACCCCTGCAATTCAGGATAATTTTGCCCAGCGTGGGGCTCAAACCCAGGACCCTGAGATTAAGAGTCTCATGCTCTACTGCCTGAGCTATCCCAGTGTCAATTACAGTGGTACCTCGGGTTACATACGCTTCAGGTTACAGACTCCGCTAACCCAGAAATAGTGCTTCAGGTTAAGAACTTTGCTTCCGGATGGGAACAGAAATCATGCTCCGGCGGCGCAGTGGCAGCAGGAGGCCCCATTAGCTAAAGTGGCGCTTCAGGTTAAGAACAGTTTCAGGTTAAGTACGGACCTCCGGAACGAATTAAGTACTTAACCCGAGGTACCACTGTAATGGCAAATGAAGTAAAGCAGGTAATAGTGGCATGTAAACTGGGGAAATCACCCTTTTGTACCTTGCTGGGCTTAAATTAATGGGCATCTTCCAATAAAACCAGATAAATGTTTTAAAGGAGACCATAATGTTCGAAGACTTTTAATGAATAATTCTAAATTTTGTTTTTTTATTTTTGTGTTTTTATTTTGTATTCTTAAGCCCTGAACCATCCTGAGATCTTTGGATAAAGGGTGGTATACAAATTTAATTAAATAATAACAATACTGTTGTTGTAAGACTTTGTTCTGTTATGGAACATGATATGAGGCAGGATAAATTACAAATAGAAATCACATGCCTTTATTATTTGTAGTGGGTGGGTTACAAAAATATAACAATTAAAATAAGTACATACATTTTATTACAATCATAAAATAAACCACAAAGACACCCCTTTAAAGAACTGATACATGCTGTCGTCCTTACAGGCAAAACTTTCAATTCCACCCTCATGTCATTTACATTGCTATATTCAGAACAATAGCCATACAGGTGCACTGTGTTGTTCTAAGCTAATGCCAGGGTAGAGTAGTGAGAACTGAAGCATTGTGCAGGCATAAAAATTATGTTGGATCAAGAAAATTAAAATGATAATGAAACAGATGCCTTCCTGTAAGCATCTGCCTCTTCACCCATAGATCCCTTGTTTCACTCCTTAGAATTAGTGTAATCCACCCCTCCCACACTTCATTCATAATTATTCCTTTTCTGACACCTCAAAACCACCATAATCCTACTATGGCTTTTCTTAGACCTGAAATATTTCTTCTCCTCTATTATACAGTACTTGCATTCCTCCCCGCCCCCGCCCCCCAAATTCTTCACCCACAGAATTAGGCCCTGCACATTTATTTATTGGGTGCAGTTGTCTGTCAGGGGTGCCATTTGGCGAAGGAGGAAATTATTTGTGCCCCTTGTGTTTTAAGACCATTGCAATGCTCCGAAAAAGCATCTATACGTAATCCTGACCAACTCAGTGGCTCTTTATGGTGAATTACTATTTTGTCATATAATTAAAAGGACTTACGTACAAAGTATACCTTCTCCACTGAATGAGCTACCCCTCGTGGACATGATTATCAAAGGCACAAACCTCCCTGCTTTTTTAAAAGAGTGGAGTGACTCTGACCTATTTTGTTCACACTGTTGTATTTATGGTGAAGTATAAACAAATAGCAGATTGAAAGTTCCCTTAAAAACTTTACACAACTTGTTTTCAGTTTCTCTTAAATATACATGACTAGACCTTTAAACCAAGCTGCGAATTTTGCTAACCACCATTTTTTATCAACAACATGTAGAATGGGGAAATCTGTTCATTTTGATTTCTTTCAATTTCCCTGCAAATCTCAAGTTCTCCACATTTTAGCAACAGTTTGCAACTTTTTAAAAGTGACATGAAAATTCCTCAGCCTTTTATTGTGCCCTTCTTCAAATACAGCCATGTTTAATGCACTTTTGCCTAATATACATATTTTGCAAGCAACACTACAGTCTTGTATGTTATTGTCACAAACATATGCCTTGTAATGCACACTTTCCCTTAATATATGCATTTTTGTACATATTTGGTTGGAGAAGTGCATCACAAAATTTGGAGAAGTGGATCATTGCATTTCTGCCCATGTATTGTTTCTCTCCCATCCCTTAGTCAGCATAGCAGGAATGACCACCATATGAAGCTTTTTCCAACTACTCATAGAATGGCATCTTCTGTCTGATACCAGAAGGAATGGGACAGTCTCTGGTCCAAATTCTCCAGGAAAAAACCGCCATACTAATACAAATTTATTCCTTGTACAAATCTAGTGAAAATTTCATTAATGAATTAATTAATTATTAAACACATGGAGTGTGAATTTAACCTATGAAGTAGAAGCAAAGTAGCCAAGTTTTCAATTCATCCCATTTTTTCTAGAGAAAGAAAGTGTACAAATCCAAAACACGCTTACTATGTTCGTGTTGTTAACACATTGTTTAATGCATTGAAAGACTGGAAGGAGCTTTGTAGAAATAAGTGGCACTTTAAGAGGGCTAGATATAATGAACATTTAATTGTTCATAATGTAATCTAATAAGCTTGAAACCTAATAATAAAGAAAATTGCTTTGAATCAGGATATTATTAGCTGGGCTAGATGAGAAAAGAGCTTTGCAAATTGATCCTGGAATGACTAACCAACAGTTCATGGATGTGAACTGGATATGACATTTCCTGTAATAAAAAGGAACTTAATAATTACCTTTGATGAGCCTCTTCTATGGAATACTGGTTCCAAGTTTAGTGAGGAACATTGTATCCAATGGGGAACAGATCACAGAATCATAGAATTGTAGAGTTGGGAGGAACCTGAAGGGTCATCTAGCCCAACCCCCTGCAATGCAGGAATAATTAGAAAGAAGAATAGAATTACTGTATTGCATAAACTGATTTTTCTTTTCAGCAAAGAGCTTTACTTTTGGATGGCTTTGAAACTGAAAAGGAGGGTTAAAAGATCAGCTTAGGGCTTATCCACACGTACCTTTTGCTGTGTACTTTCCAGGCACACACTGGAAAACTTGCTCTTTAAATATCAAGTGCAACAAACAGCAGTTTGGGTGTTCTGGTCTAATTCAGTGGTAAAGAGTGGGTTTTCACAGGGAAAGCTCAGGAGCAAAAAAAAAGGAGCTTTAAAGCACGGACCATGCATGGAGGAAATGAACTGTGGATAAGCCCTTAATAACAATTCAGAACTGATTAAATAGTTTAAAATATAAGTTTATGGGTGTGTAGCCTCCATAAACAAATGGTGAACTTAGGTTGGCTCTCAAGGGTTGTAAATGCCCTTGTTCTATTCTTGCCTGCTGGCCATTTCCTCAAGTCCCTGACAGCAGGTAGCAGCTCTACACGGGTATGGCTTTATTTGGATGAGAAAACACTGAAACTTACAAGGTTTCCTCCCTAATATCTTTTTTAAAAAACAAAGTAAAACATATGTAGAGACAAATAGCAGACACTCCTACAAGGCACCAGAAACACTGTCCCATGTCAGATCCCCAGAGGGAAACCCTGTACCATCATGGTGCCAGTCTCCTCCAAGACTGTTTGCAAGCGCGCCATATTGCTGCCACATACATCTTACATCTGCCTCTTCCTTGGCTCTCTGTATGTCTATGCCACCTCTTCTGACACATCAAGTCAACAGGCTACCAGTATCACAGCCCTGCACTACAATATCTGATTCTGTTACTTTTCCACTTATATCCTATGACTGTACTGTTCCAACCTGTATTATCCAAATATATTTAGCAATTTTGACATCAGAACACTGTATAATTTGTTATGGTTTATCTTATTACTTTTATATGGAAAGATAGTCGTGGTTCATATGAATCCAGGAATTTTATTCCCTGATCTAAGATCTCACACCTGGGGTGAGCTTATTACTCATTTCTTATAAAATAAGTAATTCAACTCTGCCTGTTCAGAATTTGGAAGACTCTCTGCTAACACGCAAGCTCCCATCCCACCACAAACCTGGAATGGATTGAAGCCAGACTCACAAGGAAGAGTTACTGGTACTTTATTTATTTATCTTATTTTCCACTTGCCCTTCCTCAAAGGATTTCAACGTAGCATATATGGTCTAATCCCATTTCATCCTCACAAAATCTCTGAATCTCTCTTGACAAGAAGAAGGGGAGGGGACAAATTAGTCATGATAGAAATATAATCAGATAAAAACAATAGAAGGAAAAAGCCAACCAACAAGTTCCTCCTTCCCCAGGTGTGTGACTTCAATTCACTTTAGTTTTGTTTTTTAGCTGTTGACATGGAGCCTTCAGAATTCTAAACCGGTAGAGCTGGTAAAAATAATAATATACAGCCCAGATCTTAGAGTTCTTCCTTCTTTCTACAACAATGAAAATGGCAAATAGGGCAATTTCCCAATGGCACTTGCTCTTGATGAGATTTTAGGTTTCCGTCCTATACCCAGTTACTTACTAAGTTTCATTGAACTCTGTGGGACTTCCTTCTGAGTCAGCACTTAAAGGATAGTGCTGCTACTGGCTGGAAAGGACTCATTTATTCAGGTTGGATCCAAACAATTGTAATCATACATCTACTGGCAGAATGAGGCTTTACTGCCTCTTGCTGCAGTTTTATTCACCTTCAAAAATTCATTTTTGACAAGTGGAAAACCCTCCAGCCAGAATAACATGTGATTTGCAGCTGAGAAGAAATACACAGAAATCAGGGGGACACCCTCCACACCTTACAAAGTTTAAGTACTTTCCTCTTGCATAAGTAGGTGTCTTGGACCCAACCCTGTATTTGAGGATCAGAAATTAATCATTTTGATAGGCTTGGTTGGCTTAATTTTGTACTCCATTGCAGGATGTAGTTTGGATCATGTAGTTTTGGTCAACTTGAACTGTAGACAGTTTGCTGCAATGCACCTTACCTATTCTCTATCAGTGGCACTCTGATAGAGTAGTAGTAGTAGTAATAATAATAATAATAGGTTAACGCAGGAAAATATCTACATTGGATCAAAAGACTCAACTTCTTGATGTTTGGGTTTCCCCATGGCCCTCTGACTCTAAGAAGATGAACTTACACAAATAAGGAATGAGCAGTTATTCTAGTATAAACTAGAATGTATCACTTAATTTAATCATACAGATGACAGAGTAACCCAAAATAGCTGTGGCAAGCCATCACTAGAGTACTGGCCATGATAATTACTATTGGCAATGCAAATCTTTTACAAGTCAATTACATATGTTAGAATGCCAAGCTCCTTTACATATGCATATGTTTTTGCCTATGGCATTATCACACCGCTAATATAGCATAATTCAATTTTAGTGTTATTCAATAAAATAGAAATAACTAGAACTTTTTTTCTTTTTTGGTAAAGGCTTCAGAGAAATACATAATGAGTAACTTGCTAATAGAGCTGTAATTAAGATCCTTTGCAAACAATGGTTAATACATAATTTCAGCCTGACTTAATGGCATATAAGATCTCCATATCTTCTTTATGTGCCACTGTACTACTTTGAATATTACTGCAATTATATCAGTAAGATGCTGCTATACAGATCTTCTGGGCTTGTGTCAACAATCCTGGGGAAAAGGGAATCTGGTTGCAGTTGAATCGTCCCACGCTCCCAATATTAATGGCACACACCAGTCACTGAGTTTCATGATGACAAAGCTGTCCACATTAGGCATGCATAGATGGAGCCAAAACACACACAGCTATGTCAGAAGCAAGACAGCAGTAAATCACATGGTGCAGGTTGGAATTAACTATTAGCAAAAACACAATCTGCACAGGAATGTCAGACTGGCACGGGGGGGCAGTGGTTTATGGGTTTTGGTGCCACCCGTGTGGCAGCAGCCAAGTCAGGGGGAAGTGGAAGGGTCAGAGCAGTCAAAGACAGAGGTGGGGGCACAAAACCTGTCAGAAGAGGAGGAAGAGGCTGCTCAGGTGAGAGACAGGGCAGCTGAATCCCCACCACTCCCTGCCCCACTGTCCTCTTGAACCAGAAGGGGCTTGAAGAAGGAAGAGCAGTGACAAATTCCATGCAGAAGTTTCAGGGATTAATTGTTAAACCACTCTGAGAATTGTAGGTCTGTGAGGGGTGTAGGGGGGGTCTCCTATTTAATTGATTGATATCCTGCACTTCTTCCCAAAGAAGCCCAGGGTGGCAGGCACCCTAACAACTCTCAGCACCCTTAACAAACTACAGTTCCAAGATTTGTTGGGGGAAGCCATGTTAAAATAGTATCATAGTGCCTTAAATGTATAGTCTGGATGTGACTGCAGACCGTCAGTAACCACTCTTTTGAACGACAAACCCACAAAGAGGGAGGGGCAACACCTAGGCAACTTATTTGGGCTGTATAATAAACATGCCAGCACTCCTCCTTTAGTTGGAAGAACTGAACAATATCCATCTTGCAGGAGGGACCTTTTGCTAGGGCAACGTGAAGAAGGGGGAACTATGACAAGCAACAAGGGAAGCCACAACCTCACTTCGGCAACAGCTAAAGTTGGCAGATGACTTGATAAAGCATTGGGATGGGAAACAGACAAATCAGGTTTTGGTCCTGTCAAGGGAATACTGTAGCAGAATTAAGGGCAATCCCACTTTATATCTGATGCAGGGGACAGGGGACAGGCATGGCTAGAACACATATAGTCAAAGGAAGCTCCCTATATCTGTCAATGTAGCCACAGCAGCCTTTGACATCCTTCAAGCTGGAGCTAGGGAGAGCACAAATGGACCATCAGAGTCCTGGCATCTTCAACATGAGCTCTTTACTTCAGCAAATCCAATTAATCCGTTTTGTAGGATTCCTAACCATCAGGGAGAAGACCAACCTGCTCTGTTTTAAAGTGTAACCTTATTAAGAATAAAGAACAATGCAAGCATTATATAGACAAAACTGGAAAAATGTCACAGGCACCACAGAATACCCAGTTCACAGAATAAAAGCTCATGCCCCATAAAAAGGGAAAACACCTATACATCCACTAAAAACAAATTAAACAAACAAAAAAAGAAGGTATAGTCCCCACCCAAACCAACAGATTCCTAAGAAAACCCAACATGATAGCATTTGATTTCAAGAAATGTTTTTGTCCAAATGCTGAGAACAAAAAGCAACACAAATTTAGTCAAAGACATGCAAGTAGACATAAAGGGATGCTAAAAAAGAATTTGAGAAGTACATTGCTAAAAACATAGAGACCAAAAACCAAAAAATAATTTATCGTTAAAAAATCATTAAAATCAGAAGTTGGACCTTTGGAAACAAAGGAGTGCTAAAAGAGGATAAAGCAAGTGCAGAAAAGGTGCATGATTTATTCGTACAATAGCAGTGTATAATATTGTACATGGTGCAGAGAAAGTGGTTAGAGTAAAGCTTTTCTCCCTCATAACACCAGAACACTGCAGAAACAATTGTGTCACTAACATTTCACTTCATTTCAAGCTGCTGACTCAGAAAGAATTCTTTTCACATTTCAGATGCATGCTTACTTCCTTCCCAAACTGCAGGCTTTAGATTTACTTTATCTTGTTTTCTAATAAGTACTGAGGTTGAGAAAGCACGTCCATGGACACGAAAGCTTTTACTACTTAAATGTGGTACATTGTTCTGGGAGCAATTTTATTCCCCCTTCCAAATATTAATGTCCCCCCCCCCCCCCGTGTGTGTGTGTTTGTGTGTGATGAAGCATCAGCTCCTGCGTTATGCTGATGGGGGCGCTGCACTGCAGCAGGGGCTAACCTCCAGCCAAGCAGGTGGGAAGGTTTGACAGCAGCCCTCCTATGGGCAGTAGCTGGCCTAGCAGCCCAAATCAGAGCGCTGCGGGGGCAAGGCTGGGCCAACCCAGGATTTGCTGGATTTTTTCCTGGCTCATTTGTCAGGTGAAGAGCCCAAGCCAGGCTCCTCTACTGCACCAGCCTGCAGCTGACAATCACCCAGAGGGGAAAACATTCCAAGAAAACCACTCCACTTTCCAGCCTGACCAGGAGAAGCTAGCAGGGCTTCAGATGCAGTGGTGGCTCTGCCTCTCCAATCATCCTCTGGGCAGGGTTAGGATTGTTCTGCCCACACAAGAAAAACCAGAAAGTATAGCACAAATGCTGTAGCCAGCCAGTGTTCCTTAGCCTTGTCAGTATCATCTGTGCGTTGTGTTAAAAACCACCTGTGCTGACATAGCAAAGGACCTTCAGCACCCAATTCTGCATAAGACCTGCTGCAATGGAGCTCCCTGCCCCACATAACCAGCATAATACTCCTACAACAAATCACATGGGCTTCAGTGCCAGCCCAAAGACTGTCAGCTGACAGGCACCACATGCCAACTGGAACCTACATTGCTCTATAAACCTGTAACGTTCAAGGCAGCTTCTGAGTCTGAGCAGTTTGCTTTGATGAGTAGCTGACCTGTCCAGTACCTGATCAGCATCCTGCTCTAAACTGTGCACAGACCTGGAACACTTGTTGCAACCTCTAGGCTTGGTTGTGTGTATTATGTATGCATTTGTGTACGTGTTTCCTTATTCCTCTAAGGAAGTGGAAAGTAACAAATTATTATGAAATGTCGTTGTCTTTATTTTTCTTATTTCTTATTTTGATATACCATCCCTCATTCAAAGATCTCAGGGCAGTTCACAAGATAAAAGCACAGAATAAAAGCATAAATAGTTAGAACAAAAGCAAAACAAAACAATAACCCCTCTTCCCACAAACACATTCAAAAGGCCATAAAGTATTAATCATCCAAAGGCCTGGTTGAAGAGGAACGTTTTCAGCTGGTGCCTAAAGATGTATAATGTAGGCACCAGACGAACCTCCCTGAGGAGAGAAAAGGCCCATTCTCGTGTTGCTACCCTCCGGACCTCTTGTGAAGGAGGCACACAAAGAAGGGCCTCAGATGAGGATCACAGAGCCCGGGGTTGGTTTATATGGGAAGAGCTGGTCCTTGAGGTCTTTTAATGTTGCCAGTCAGGAGAGATTCAAAGACATACAATCTCTGTACTTGCTTTAAGTTCAAACATTATCTAAGAAGCATTCACCGTCATAAAGTACAAACCAGGAGCCTCAGTGACAAAGAGCTGTTTTATCTTTTAATATTAAGTAAGAGGCAGCTATTAAATGAACAAATTAATCTTTCCTTTCAATTAGTCATACTTTGATGTTTGGAATCCAGTGTTCGTACAATTATACTGGATTTAGTTGCATATAGCCGTAATAGTAAGAGTTTCATGTGGTTACCAGGCTCCCTTGTAACTTTCCACACCCAGTAAATTCACTGAAACGATATGCAGGAAGATTGCCTGCATTCAACATTTGAATTTCTTCTCATAAAGGCAATGAAAGGAGAAATTCAAAATGTGCTGTGTGGCTTTATAAAAAAAAGGAGCAAAAACATTAAATATAGGCCTCATTGCTTTGGTTCAGTAACCTGTGATGGAATGACTTCTCACATGCCTTGCTTATTTACAAAAAGTTATCCAAGTATCTGTTGTAAAATTTGTTGATTTCGTAAAGACCTTGGGCAGAGTCTGAGATAACATTCTGAAAGCAAGCTTAGTGCCTCCTTTGCAGTACTTTTAAAATGACATTTAGAATGGAAATGGAACTTTTCCAATGACTCGCCCACTGAAAATTTGTACCTGTACACCAGTCACCAACAGGTCCGTAGCTAGGGGGTGGTGAGGTGGGCCCCCACCAGGGGTGCAGGCAAGGGGTGGGTGCAAAATTGGCTAAAAATGTCCATAAATATGTCTATAAATAAAAATATTGATTATTGCCTCATAAGAAAAGGTTTTAAATGGAGGGTGAATTGAATGGGTAGAGGAGGAGGGGTTGAAGGAGAGGCGGAAAGAAGAGTTAATTTGTCCGTGGTTAGGGGGCACAATCTGGACAGTTCTGCCAGGGGCGCAAGATCACCTAGCTAAGTCTCTGGTCACCAAGACCTCTCATTAACTCCAACCTCTAGAATAATCTGTCTAGCTAGCTCAACAACTAAGAACCTGTCTTACTTCACAGTGCAGAAAACTCTCAAGATTCTCCACTCCTTTGCCCCTTTCCTTCCCACACACTTTACAACACTTTATGGAGGGTGCACGAGTACATGGGGGTGCTTGCAAAAATACAGTAGATAGTATTATTCTGAATCTGCAGTTTTGGAAAGAAAAAGCACCTGTGTATTGGGAATGTGAGATTATTTCTGGGCTGCCAACTTGGCCTCATAATTTATGTTTTAAAATTGGAGACCATTAAGAAGACCCTGGCAGCCATTACTAGCAAAGGATGTGAAAACAGGATGCAAGACTAGATGGGCCTTTAGCCTGGTCCAGCAGGGCTCTTCTTAGGTTGTTGTGACCACCATCTCCTGGCTTGCTTTCCTAGCCACAAATAAACAACTCATATTGTTGTAAACCACTTTGAGGGTTTTTTTTAAACAATCAAGTGGTATATAAATTTTATGAAAGAAATAAAATTGCCTGCATACCTTCAAGCACATTTTTTACTATTCGGTTGTCACTGCTTGAAGTCTGTCCAGATAATAGCGGACAAAGGACAAGACAAGCTGTGACAGTTGCTTTGAAGTCAAACCAATCTAAGCAGTCACACACACACACACACACACACACACACACATATATACACAAGCTTGCCACAGATGAGTCAGTATCCAGGCTGCGGCATCTTCATCTAACTAAACTGACCATAATTTATAATGGCTTTGCTAAGACGCATTCCTCAGAATGCAATGGGAACAAGGAAGAAATGCTGCAGTTGCTGCGGCTGCCATACCTCCCAACACTGGAGTGAGGGAAATCAGGACACAACTTCAATAGAAGCTACCCCCCTTCTCTCACTGTGGCTCTGTCCCATCTCACAGACACTGCCCACCCGCTCAGCTCCCTCCCTCTGACCTTTGCCCATCACCTTTGCCCGCCTCCACTGCTACAACTGCCTTTGCCACTGTGGCCTCCGCAGCCGCCACCACCACAGCTACCGCTGTTGCCATAATCAAAGCTGCAGCCTCCACCTCCAACATACTTCCAGAATCTGGCACCACTTTCTCCAGAGAACTCAAAAACCTACATAATTCCATCAGTCTCTGAGAGAAGATCAGGTCAACACAGGCTGTAGCTCATAGTGATTTGTCTTTTTACCACATATTGATCTGACCATCATACGGAAACGATATTAATACCCACATCCAGGGAAAGACCCGTTTCTTGGCTGAATATTAAATCCAAGATGTGCCCTGAATCCATGCATTAGAATCTATGACAGTTTCTGTAGAGAGTGTGGATGTAGATTGTAGTGGATAAGGGTGTGAAGTGTGAGCAGAGAAGTCTGTGGTTCAAACCTCACGTGAGTCACAAGCTCACTAGCTAGTCTTAGTCAAGTTTCTATTTGCTTAGCTTGAGCCTGCCTTCGATAGCATGGGGATAATCGTATTGGGCAACCACACAGAGCTGGTGTAAAAATAGAAGTAGTAATGCATATAATGTCCTCTGAAATGCACTACATAAATACAGAGCATGATTATACTGATACAGTGGCGTAGCGTGGGTTGTCAGCACCCGGGGCAAGGCAAGTAATTTGCGCCCCCTAACCCATGGATTTGTGCCCCCAACCCATGGATTTGCGCCCCCTAACCCTACCCCTAACCCCCAATTGTTGCGCCCGGTGCGGCCGCCCCCCCTGCACCCCCCACGCTATGCCACTGTACTGATATAGACTTTTGGGGGGGGATTACTTCCTATCTGAATTGCATTGTGAGCCTATTTGGTAGATTACATGATGAATGTTGGGTTCAACTTAATATGTGTGGATGGCCACCTGTTGTGTGTGATCTGGTTGAGATTCCTGCATTGCAGGGGATTGGACTGGATGATGCTCGAGGTCCCTTCCAACTCTACAATTCTATGAGTGAGAATATTTAGGAAGATGCCAATTGGTGTTCCAAATTTTGGTTAATTAACCATCTGTGACAAACCCTGGAATCGGATAATACCATTTCCTTCATGTTTTTCTGCAGTTACATACAAGACCTTGAAGTACAGACTGTACTGGCTGTCAGGGTTAAAAGGAAAGTCACTCCTGGGAAAAACCACTGTTGCGTTCCATACTTTGATATGCCAATATGAGGATCAGAACAGGAAGCCCAGGGTTAACAACATAGGATCAGCAGAGACTTCGGGAATCAGTTCAAGCATGAAGTATGTTGAGCAACATTCAATGAATCAAACCAAGGTACTCATGCGATTTCTGAAAGCAGGCATTGTGACGTCATTCTTTAAAGGTTGTGGGTGGAGTATCTTTTTAAAAAAAACTATTTGGGGCATGAAAAAAGATGTGGAAAAACAGGAAATGTGAACCCCTTCTGCTTCCCGTCTACTACTCATTTGCCTACCCACTGTGTGAAACTGCATCTTTCCGTCATCATCATCAAAGCAACAATATAATAAACAGGAAAATAATAATTAAAAGTAAAAAAAAATTAATGACTATTGGATACAAGCCTCCATTCTGTCCTTTGCTGCTTGTACCTTCATGTTATGACTCAGACTTCAGAGGGAGTGAGTGGGTTTGACATTCTAAGCCCAGTTCACACCATCTGTAAACAAGTCATGTGCACAGAAAACTCTGGATAGCTGTAGTAGAAGCCAATTCCAGCAGCTCCCAGCTGCCTAATCAGCAGCATCTTTTTCTTCACATTTCTCCTTCTCTCAAGGAGGGTGCAAAGCAGGGCTGGAACTTCAGAAGGTTTTCAGCCTGGAGAGAGTCCTGAGGGCCAGACAGAGGTGTGGAGGGCTGGATTCCCCCTCCCCCCCCAGGCCTGAGGTTCCCCATCCCTGCCACAGAAGTTAGCAGATGGTCCCTCTTTCTAGTGTCTTGCAATCGATTAACTCAGAGAGGTGAATACAGTTTCCATCTGTCAACCTGGAGAGCCATAAGACAAATGGATTCAGACATGAATCTCCTGAGCTACATATGTCAGCAGAAACTCAGGTGCTTCATTATGTTCCAATGTTCCTACATGCTTTCATATAAAAACTATAATTGAGCTATGAGAAAAAGGGTTGCAAATCTGTCAAAGATAGGTGATTTACAGCATACCACCACTGAATCTGGAATTTTTAAAGAAAAACAACATACAATTTAATAGTGATTTCTTCATTGCTGTCATTAGGAAATAAGTTGTCATTAGGAAAGATCTATATTAAGTATGTGTTGAAATACGGTACACACTTTCTACCAGACTGACGGTCAATTGAGTATTTTGTTTTTTACCAGTGCATTAAAATTACATGAAAGGTAAGAAGCATACTAACACAGCAAATATTTTGGGCCAAAGGGTGTTAGGCGTGGCTGAATGAAAGTCAGTTGAAAAACACTAGCAATTTTTGTTTTTACTATTGCAGTAAAACAGGTTTTACTGTATCTGAAGCAAGCTTCGACTGAAGACTGTTATGGAATCATCTGGCCATATAAATGTTACCAAAATTAGAGCAGTAAGTTACCACTGCTGGGGCAGCATGGGATACTTTTCAGTGAAACGTGAGAAATACTTGCTCTTATCCATAACATTCATTCGTTAAGGGATTAATAAATGATAGACTTACCCTGTATATCCACTATACTTTTAAAGCACATTCAAAACACATCATCATTTGTTAAGGGCTCCTGGAAATTGTAACTCTGTCTGTCGTGAGGTGTAAACTACAATACCCAGAATTCTTTGAGGGAGTAAATGTGCTTTGAATGTGCTTAAAGGAACAGTGTGTACACAGGCCTAGGCTGCAATCCTAACCCCACTTATCTCGGAGCAAGGCCCATGAATTCAATAGAACTTGCTTCTGTGTAGACACAACTAGCATTGCAACTGGATCACAGATGAGCATAAACATGTTGATTCATAAGCAAACCCCTATGAGTTCAGTACCACTTACTTATATGAGCAAACTTAACAGGGGATATTGAGATTATCAATCATTTAAAATGAAAGCGCTCTGTTATAGTTTATCAGCAAGAGTATATATATATGTGTGGATCTATGTAATTAAGATTGCGTCAGGGGGAGGTTTGCCAGGCCCTCACACAGAGATCCTGACTTGTCCTTTTAAATGCTTCAAGGCAGTGGGTGAGTTTGCACCTGTTGTGCTCCTCATTCCATTCCCCCACCTGCTCACCCAACCCTTTCTGTCCCTTCACCCATCTCACTCTCTGCCGGCAAGGTGCCTTTGGGAGTGACTGGATCTGTGCATATATTACCAAGTGGAATTCACAGTGGCTGCATAAGCACTTAAAAGAGACAGTCATTTGGACAAGAAACCAATGATTCTGATCTGAAAAGGCAAACCAACACATTCATCCATACGTTATGATTTTAGCGACTCAGGGTATGGCAACAATAAATGGGGTTCTTTAGGGCAAGCCAATCATCATCAATATTTTGCAATGGAGACCTATTAAATGAGGAAAAAATGTGTGAAAATACATGAATGCTACATGCAAAATGATTTGAACCAATATACAGAGAGACACACTAAAGGTAGGTGTAGACTATCTAAAATGCATAGAGATAGAGTTACAATTTTGGGGTATATGTGTGGATACTGAATAGGATAGCCAGATGAAAAAGAGGGCAGGGCTCTGGCACCTTTAATAATTGTGAAGATATGAGGATTTCATCAACATTTAGTTTAAGCTACAATATAATAAACTTTTTTTGCTGTGAAAATGAAGTGGTGGAAAAAGCATGATAGGAGATATATATATATATAAAATATTTTTTGTAACGAATATGTGACCCAAACCACAGCCATCCTTTGAAATTCATAATTATTCAATTTTGCAATGGCATTCTCCAACCAAACACTGTTTACAAAAATGAATATATTGGGAAAGGCTATTAAAGTGAACACATTACTGCAAATATCATACAAAAGTGCATTGCAGTAGGGAGAATTGCTTGCATAAATGTAAAACCTGAATACAAAAAGTTGTTTATTGGGAGAAATGTGCTGTATTTTCTTGAAAAAAAATTTAAATGCAAATTGTTGCAGAAATGTGGAGGGCTGAATTGAAGATTGGAAAAAGAAGAAACCGAGAGAACTAAAATTGACAGATCCATCCATTTGGGAGTAAATTGCATTTCACTTGCTGGGACTTCTGAGTTGGTAAGTACTGTATGAGATTGCTCTGTATAGCATGTTTCTGAGAATGTGTAAAACAAAACAAAACAAAACAAAACAAAACAAAACAAAACAAAACAAAACAAAACAAAACAAAACAAAACAAAACAAAACAAAACAAAACAAAACTGTAATTCAGACACACTTACCTGGGCATGAATTGCTTTAAACTTAATGGCATTTACTTCTGAGTAGGCATGTAAAGGACTGCAGTGTAAGAGTATGACACAAAACCGCTGCACTGATAAGGAGTACCAAAAAAGGCCACTGCACTAACAAGAAGTTCCATTTCTCCCCTCACTATCACTGCAGGCATCGGAGCCCCAGCAAAGCCCACGCAAACTTTGAAAACAGGGTAGCTTGCAACCGCGTATCTGCCAAGGCTCTAGCAACTGGTTGGAGTAGCAGTAGTTGCTCTTAACCAGAAACTGCAAGTCTCGACTGCTCCAAATCATTTAAGTTGTTTACTAACTTAATGTCCTCTTGTGCAGCTAGTTCAGTAGTGTTTTCAATGCAATTAAAATATGTGGGATCAAAGATGAAACAGAAGATCATTAGTAAGGATGTTTCCCACAACTGCAGCAATGATTTGTTTGTTTATAACTTTTAAAATAGCATGGACATGTAGGATCAGTTCCAGTTTCAAATAGTTGATACAGTATTAACATTCCTTCCTAACTCATAGAAAATGCAGCACTTAAGCAACAATATGCAATGTTTCTGCAACTGTGTCATAATCTGAAATGACTCTCAACAGAAGCACAAACTCCTCGTTTTTTTTAAAGCTGGAAATTGTGCCTGTGAGTTTATCTAAGTACAGTGGTACCTCGGGTTACAGACGCTTCAGGTTACAGACTCTGCTAACCCAGAAATAGTACCTCGGATTAAGAACTTTGCTTCAGGATGAGAACAGAAATTGCACAACGACAGCACGGCAACAGCGGTAGGCGCCATTAGCTAAAGTGGTACCTCAGGTTAAGAACAGTTTCAGGTTAAGAACAGACCTCCGGAATGAATTAAGTTCTTAACCTGAGATACCACTGTACGCATTTTGCTTTATAAGATTCACTTGGCAGTAGAGCCTAAGGAAGGGTTCCTAGGAGCAACCTCCATCGAGGGCTGACTGTTCACACCTATCCCAGTGTGCTGATTCTTCACCCAAGTAGAGATGCCCAGGTACAGGGAAAAGAACTTGCTGCATGTTCCTCCCTCTACTGGAAAACAAACCTTGCTACATGCAAGGACTGGTCCATCAACCTTGCCATCTGAAAAGACCATTCTTTCATCCTAGGAAACTGCTTGGCAGGAAACGAAAATATAGAATACATTTCCTAAGCAACTTATTTTGAAATCGTTCCAGAAAAACTAACACCCCTCCTAAAATCATTGGTTTAGGGGAATGTAACTTGCCCAAAGAGCTTGCTTTTAGTGGTGGGTGTTTTAAGTTGCAACCACTTTTGAAGTTACTCTAAGATCCAGTCATGTTTACAAGGCTCTCTCTTTCCCCTTTCTATGCACTTGGAGTTAGACTTTCATCACTAAATCATTTAATAAGTAACTCAAACATGAGTTTAAAACATAGTTTATAATAAAAACAACAACATGAAACTTCTGTGTGGGCTTTTCTTTGAAGATAGATCTCTGTGTTTTTTCAAAGTATTGTTATTGGGTGTTTCCAAACTGTTTGTCTAACATACCGATGCATTCAGGTTACACAATTAAAAGTGGATTTGGTGCGTTGGCTCAACAAACCCTCTTACATTAAAACAACAGCAGACTTTTGCAGTAAGGAAAGCGACAGGCAGTAGCTGATAACTAGTCAACAGTACTCCATTGACCTCCTGACAACTGAGTCACTACTAACTAGGAAGGCAGTGGGGAGGTCAGTGTGGTGCAAACACACCAACAGGAGCACCAGGCTGGCTCCGTCAGTGCATTTGCACCGTGCCAATCTCTCTACCACCTCATTCTTCTCCTTCCCAATAAGTCAGGAGGTCACGTTAATGCCACTGCCCGGCCATGCTGTCCATTATTGATGACAGGAAAATGCACTGGAAATTGTGGGGCCATAGTTTGACACAAGGCTGTGAATCCCTCAGAATGAATGCTTAGTAACAGCTGATGTCACAATTTCCTCACTATCACTGGAATGGATGTTAAATAAACAGGTCATCTGGAAGTGACCATGGTCATTAAACTTCAAGAGAGCAATACTATGTATGATTTCTAAAGTGTCCCAATGCATTTAACAGGACTTACATTCCAGTAAATGTGTTCAGGTTTGCAACCTTGCGGGAGTATCTATAGTAAATTTTCACTAGCAGTTTCAGACTGAATCAGACATGGGCTAGTATTTTTATTCTCATTCCCACCAACAAAGAAATTGTGGATTAATCTATACTAAGCATGCAGATCCTGTGACTCTCCGAATTCTGGTAGACTCCAGATCCCATCTGTCCCGGCTAGCATGGCTAATTGTCAGGCATGGTGGCAGATGTAATCCCACATGATATTGAATTTTAAATTTTTGTAATCTGCTCTGGGTGAAGGGTGGGTAATAAACTGAAACAGCAACATCTGGTTCCCCACCACTGATCTGAACATGACATTTTGTGTTACTCTTGAATGTCTAAACAAGTGGGGGCCATTATTTTACATCAATGAGCCTTTGATGGAGGGGAAATGGGGGGGGGGAATACAAAGCGGAAGTTATTTAATATGAATATGTTTTTACATACCAAAGAACTGCTCGACTGAACACAGTAACATTTATTTTTAATAGTCATAGAACTTGGTCAACTAGTTTTTACAATGTGGGAGGACATGTGGAAGTGACAGAAACACCCTGACACCTGGTGGTGACAAGGTATGGTTGCAACAGTGTAATATTTTAAGATAGGAAATCTGGAAGGGCCTTTCTAATGGGCATTCATGATGCATTGTGCTCATGTTGCTATTGCAGCTGCCACACATAATTCTACTTTCACTACCTTTTATGCCTAGAAATGTTTTGAGACTGCTCCATTTCCAACCTGTGCATATACCATAACTTCAAAATGGATGGCCATCTGTCATGGATGCTTTAGCAGAGATGCCTGCATTGCAGGGGTTTGGACTAGATGACCCTTGGGGTCCCTTCCAACTCTACAATTCTATGATTCCTTCTGAAATCCTGAAACTTTTATACAACAAATGGTGATTTATTTTTGTCCTGCTTTTGTTGCACTATAGCCACCCCCAGACAGCAATAATGTGGAAGCATTGCAGAAAAAACAAAAGCACCACCAAAGCACTATTATTGCAAAATAAATCCTCCACCACTGCACTATTATTGTGTCAAGACATCATTACAGAAAACAGCCACAAAAATCCCAATCTGGAAAGACCCTTCGTCTGCAACATTGTATCAGTATACTGCAGAAAGTACTACCTGCTTTTCTAAAATAAGGTTGGTCCCTAAATTCATGCAATAGTGTATATTCAGATTAGTATAAGGTTACTATGGGTATAAAAAACCCTGGACAACATTTTTACTATTTTTAGTTTGAATTTATTTGCAGAACGTTTGAATTTTGATGAACATGGCGTTGCAATTGCAGGGCTTTTCTCGAAATATTGCTAAGTCAAAAAGGTGGGTTCAATCTGTGTGACACTTATATGTTTAATAAACATCTATATTGCCTTTGAAGAATACAATTCTTCCCATAAAATGTGACAATAAAAGGCAGCAGGTAACTTTTAAAAACAGCTCAATAAAACAATCATATTATTAAAGCTAATGTTCTAGCATAAAAAATGCAGCATAATACACCAGCCACAATTAGTTTCTCTAAGCCAAAGTAAATACAATACAATAAAAGGTTTTAAGTTATTAAAACTATAACTTTTTTCTGTGTTTATACTTTCATGGATACGGTTCTCCAGAGACAGTGTTGGGGGGGGAGGGGAGCTCAGTACTGTAATGATCTTTTGCAACCCTATGAAAAATTGCAACACAGTCCTTTTAACTGGGTTCTGACCAGATTCTAGAAATGCTGTTTGCTGCCCAGTTAGGACGTTATGTGGCCTAGATTCTTTTTATTTATTTAAATTGAATAATAAAATCTCTAGCAGTTCTGGAGAAATAAAGGGGAATATGTTGACTAGGAGGGCTGCCAGGTTTAAGGATGTGCTGCCCAAAGGGCCCTCCAGGAACCCCCATTCTGCCCATGGCAGCTCTGCCACTGCCTCTGCCCCACTTTCTCCTTGAGTCAGTGGCGTCGCAAGGGGGGGCAGGGGGGCGGTGTGCCCCAGGTGCCATGTCTGGGGGGGGGGTGACGAGAAGGCACCCTGTGGGGTGCTCGCCCCGCCACCCCTGGGTGCGGCAGTGCAAGCAGCCATTGCACCGCCACAGCCGCATGTTGAGGGTCCTCTGTTCACGGCTGCAGCTGCGAGCAGAGGATCTCGCCACTGTCTGTACAGCATTCGAGCGGTGCCAGCGGTAAACTGCTACATACAACGCATGTGTGGTGCCGCACACATGTTGTACATATCGGTTTGCCACTGCTGCTGCCCGAGCACCGTACAGACGGCAGTGGGATCCCTCCGTCGCTGCAACAGCTGCAAGCGGAGAATCCCACTGCCACCACTGCAGTCACAAGCAGATGATCCCGCCACTGTCCATACGACGCGCGGGTGGCAAACTGCTACATACAATGGATGTGCGGTGTCGCACACAAGCACTGTACGTAGCAGCGCAACGCATGCACAGCTGGCGGTTTCCCCCACTCCAGGTGTTGGTTAGCCTTCGTTCGCTCCTGCCTCACTCAGCTTTCTCTCCCTCCCCCGCCTACCTGGTCTCTCTGTGCCTGCCTGCTACCATAAGCTTAACAGGCAACAGTAAAGAAAGTTTCCTTTTAGGTTCTCTCCCAAACCACCTATTTATTGAGCATTCATCCAGTTTTGCTTGTGGAATGCTTATACAGATGTTAGATTATATCTCTGTGGGGTTTTTTTTAACTAAGCATTTGTTCTGGTTAATGGAGAGTTTCTACAACAATGAGCATTCATCCTGATTTGCTTGCTAGGTGTTTATACCCCCCTCTTATCAATTGACACTTTCCTAACTGCCTGAAATGTGCTTCTTTTTAAAAAGTAGATTTGTTGCGCCAGGGCGACAGAACAGTTCAATCCACTTTAATTGCACAAGCTTAAATTACCTGGTATGTACTGACAGTCACTCGGGATGAGCCCCTTTCCTCATGTTGTGCTGGATAACGTGCTAAGTGAAGTGCCGGGTGGTGCTGGCTCAACCATGGCTTTGCTGAGTCTGCTGTAGCATGACTGAACACTAATTTAAAAAGACCAAACGAGATGCTCTGGTGACTGGTGTCAGCCTTAGCACACCCATACCAGGTGCTAATCCTGCACCTGTTTTCTGACATGCTGCTGCCCGTCACCATCTGCCACAGGCTCCGGCCTGTTTGGGGCTCTTGCAGGCTGCTGCCCTCCTTGTCAGCTGTGGCAAAGTTTGCTTTGTTTATTTGCTTTGCTCTTTAATTTTGATTTGGCCAGATCTAGCAAAGAAGTGTGGAACACTTTAATCTAGATTGGTTCTGTATTCAAAATATGACTCTATGTGTTATTAGCTCAGTGGTGAGGAATATGTGTTCGGCATACTCAAAGAGGCTATTAATTTGAGGAGAAAGAAACAGAAAGATTTTGTCTTACTTACTTCAGGCCTTGTACATATCAGGGAGGCATTCTAGCAAACATACAGATCTACACAACCAATTAGAGCATATGATAACTCATCAAACATCACACCTCTCTGACTGGTTGCTAAGCAGCACTTCCACCCACCTCTCTCTTGGCTTTCAAGTATTGGACTTTAGCACTTAAAGAATTAACGTTCAAGCTACAAACGGAATGATCCCTCCTGTACCAACACTTTGGCACTCTCCCTTCCTCTTCCCCCCTGCTTGGCCCTTTCTCTGCACTCTCTTTTTCTTTCCCTTCTCTCCAAATAGCTAATCTATATGCGCAATTGATTTTCCTTCAGTTATTAAATGGAACACTTAAACTCTAAAATGAGGAGCCATGGGACTTCTTTGGAAGCCACAGCCATGACCTGAGAGCCTTTCATCTCATCCCATTTGTGTGGTGACTTAGTGTGATGACAGACTGGTGAGAGAAATCTGTGCCTGATCAAATACACTATTTTCTTTCTAATCACATGCTACCTAGGACCTGAACCTCAGCACTGAGAGTAAGTTTTCTGGGACCAAGCCCTAGTTGAAGTGTAGCTCAAGGGCATCAAGGCAATCTTGACCTGAACCTGGAATACACCTGAGCACCAATGCTGGAGCCATTTATAGCTGTTTCCTCTTCAAGCACCTTTCTACACTGCATCTCATCTCTGCTTCTAATAAGAAGTGTTGTGCATTGTGGAGGCTGATTTAGCATGAGGGTGGAAGAGTGTCGTAGCTGGGTGCTGATGGATAGGTGGCCCTCTCTTTTGGTGGAACATAGGACTTTGCAACTATGATTTTCAGCATTGTGCCATACAAAATAGGCCTGCCTCAAGGTTCAATTTGTACAAGCGTTTGTCACAATATCCATTCATTTCAATGGGATGCAATAGCTTGGATTCCAAGATAACTTAATTTTCCTCATGGAATTAAAGTTTCTTGTCACGGGACTTCCGGGTTGGCGCCTCCGGCAATGGCGGAGTTCCTCCGATCGGGAGGAACTTGCTCCGTGGAAATCAGGGTCTGACCGCCACGGCGAAGGCGGAGACCCACTAAAATCACAGGCGGGAGAAGCTTGTGAACGTGGGATTCGGCTGGCACCCTTTGCGTCTCCCCTGCTCGTGGGGAAACCCAGTTTTGGGGAGCCGGAGCGACGTGGGGTGAGTGGCGCGGTGCTTCGCATTGACTGCTTTTTTCACGGAGGGAAGCCACATTGCTGTTGCCGGAGAGCGCTGACTTTTTCCTGTGGACAATTTGACTCTAAACAACTACCCGTGAGTAGAACGGAAAATTGGATTTACAAACGTCTTAATTTGGTACCGAAACGGGAAGGTTTCAAACAGGAAGTCCGCCTTTCCCTTTTGTAAATAGATTGAAGCAAAGAAGCTGCAAGCTAAGGTCTTGGAAAGCCTTATGTAAAGGATTAAACTTCCATCGATTAAAATCATTAACCCCCCCTTGGAAGCAGGAGAAGAGGGGGGAAATTTTGGATCGTGTAAGCCTGCAGGAGAGAGTGATAAAAATTAAATTACCACTGCTCTGAACCTGGAAACAGGCTGCCAGTAGATTGACGTTTTGGGAGAGTTCATTGACTGTGAATAAAACGTATGTTGACAGTTAGTTAAATAAGAGAAATATATTGTTTCCATTGCCCTCTTCTGCGTTTAAAAAGGAGGAAAAGTAACTGAAAATTGAAACTAACTTTACTTTTGGAACTGTGCTTGAAAGGATTGATACAAGTGGAGACTGTTTCCCTCTAGAGGGAGCTTTTGAAACTGTTACAAGAGTGGAGCTGGGGAATCTCCAGCTGCAGGATAAGAACTGTGAGAATCAAGGATTGACCTTGGACCATTTAAGAATGTCGACAGGAGAAGCCTTAGTGACTGCATTATGCAAGATAAGCTATTCGTTGGAACAGCTTCACAAGAAGACGGATGTTATGGCTACTAAAATTGATAACTTGGGACAAAAAATTGATTAATTTGGGACAAAAAGTGAGCACCAATACAGAAATTATTCAGGATTTGCTACAGGAATCTACTTTAGCAGAACAAAATGTGGAGAAGAAGAAGGAGAAAGTTGATGTTGTCGAACCTAAAGTAATACAAGTGGGAGCCTCAGCCTTACAGAGGCAAATTGAGGACTATAAGTTGAGGCCTTTTATGATTGAATCTAGAAAAAGTCAGATTTTGAGGATCGGAGCCCGGCCTGGACTGGAGAAGGAAAGCTGGAAAGATCCCTCCATGCAGGGATTAACTAACTTTTGGGAAATGGACTTGGGTCAGGAGGAGACTGGAGTTCTGGGGGCCTTTGGATTTGGAGGAATCTTGAAACATGTCCTGAAATACTTCATGGATTTTAGCTTTAACTATGGAAATTTGGCTGACCTGTCGAGAAGGAACAAAAGTATTGTTAGGTCGGAGTTTCCCCGAGATCTGCTCTATAGCATCAAAGAATATGAAGAAGACCTGCAGAAGGGACTTGGAAAAGAGTTAAGAGCCTCGGACATAAGATCTCCAGGTTGATGGACTGTATGGAGTTGACGGAAGTGACTGGCAGAGTCCGAGACCGGGGAGAGGAGATGGTGGAAGAAGATTGGAAAATTTAAAGTCTATATATAGAAATATTGTAAAATTAATGAGTGATAGAAAAATGTTGGAATGAAATTTTATGGCCTTAGTAGAAATGTTATAAGGAGTTAAGCTTAAATAAGTATACTAGTTTTAATGGAAATAAGATTAAAAATATGTTAAGACATTTATATGATAGAAAATAGAGAAAGATGGAAAGGAATTGCTGAAACAATTAATGGAAGTGGAATACAAAGAGGGAGGTGAGAGGAGGTCGATGAAACAAGGGAATGAAAGATAAGAGTATGGAAAAGGTATGATGTATGCTTTTAAATTGTTTTTGTTTTGTTTTGTTTATTGTGTTTAGTTTAATGTGTTAAGGTTGTGTTTTGTATTGTTTATATATTGTATTGTTTTCTCTTTTTTGTTTTCTTTCTCTTCTTTCTTTTTTGTAAGCTTTAAAAGTAATAAATATTATTATTATTTTTTTTAAAAAAAGTTTCTTGTCAAATCCTCCCTGCTGAAGCTACGTGAAAAGTCTCTCTGCAAAGTTAGGAGACCCACCCACCCTGCCAGACAGGCTCTTTGGGGGGAAGGAATGTAAAATTATCACTGAACTTTTCGTAGGATCCAAGCCAGAGTACCTAGCCCTTATTTTCATGTTGTTGCTGTTGTCCACAGATATAGACACATTGGATACATAGACTAATGGGTTATTTCCAGCCTCATTTTGACATTGACTTCTATGCTGCAATCCTACCTAATCTTCAGTTTGAAGATCTAAAGCAACTTCTGGTCTCTGCTGTGGCATACTGTTATTTTCAGTGCATTCTCATCTTTTAGATGCCTCCCTTTTATTTACTCGGCCTACCTGCTATAGTATAAATGAGCTTATGCCTCATTTATTATATTTGGAACCAGTCTGTCCAGTTTTCAAATGAATTTAGTTCCACCTAAGCTTCACAGAACCTCACCTTGAGTTTATAATTATATCTGGCATGTTCAAAGCAATGCAAATATCCTTCTATTGGAATCACATATGGGTAAAAGTACATACTTGTTGCTGCAAAAATGCTGGAGGTGACATTCTGCCAATGGTCTTTTTATCTCCTCAGAAGATCTATTAGATTGGCTCTCCAAGCTTTGCAGTATCTGTCAACATGAATTATGCTTTCAAACAATACTAATACAACTGTTAGCCTGGCATGGTATAGAAGTCAATGAAAAATCATGTCAATGAAAAATCTAAATTAAATAAGAGAATCTGGCTGTGTCAACTAATTTTATCCATTGAAGTAAAGTATTCCTACTCAACTGGCTTGTGCTCAACAAGTAGATATTTAACACTCCCAATGTAGGCAAGAAGGGGGGAAGTTTTGGCTGTGGCAGGAAGGCAATGATTTTTATATGAATGAATACTATTTGTTTGAACTTATTTGAAACCTTGCACAGAGTCTATTGGCCCAGTTTAAGAATGGCTAAATAATAAAGAGTTGAGATTGGTCCCTTCCAATTCTACAATCCTATGACTTTATGATTGTGTGCAGAAGTTTAAGGATTTCCCCCTTGAAAAACACTTTTCACCTGTATGCATCCAGCCCACCATCAAATGTACCCCGACCACAGATCACCCTCAGTGCATGTGGCTCTCAACAGACACGGTGGCCCACCTTTGTGTTAAAGTTACACAGGCTGTGGAGAGTTTGGAGTTGGCGCCAACACTAGCAGCAGGCCTAGCAGAGGCAACCCTGTATTTATGCTAAACTGCGGTTCTTCATAAAAGCCGCCATCTCGTTGGCAATGCGGAGCCCTTCACTCTCTTGGAATCTACCGCCCCCTGCAGGGAGAACTCGGCAAAAGCAAGCGGCCCATCCGACGCGCGCCTTTGCGTGACGCCATTTGCCGAAGCCACAAGAGAGGAGCCTTTGTCTCGTCGTCACTTCCGGTTCGCTAAGCTGCTGAAATTGGCGAGAGCGTCGGGCTGCCCTAAAACTTTACGTTCTTCCGCCCTCCCTTCCTCTCGTCGCAGAAAGACCAAGAGAGAAAGGCGGAGGGAGCGGAGGAGAGAAGACGGAGTGGGTGGAGCCGAGCCTGCGCAGTGTTGACTTGTGCGGGAGCGAGCTTCGCACTCAGGGGGTGGCCCGGCCAAGGAAAGAAACAAACTGCCAGGTAACGGCATCTTCCGTTGTCCCCTCCCCCATCATGGAGGAGGGAGGAGGGGGCGGAGGCGACGTAGAAAGGAGTTGGCTGTTGGGGAAGCTTGTTTGTTGGGTGATACGACGCGGGAGCGGAGACTGGACCGGGCAGGAGAGGCTGCCGCCCCGCCCTTGTAACCCCTTCTTCTGCCTGGGGGGGGGGACATCATCTGGAGTAGAGATTTATTCCTCCACATACCTCTTCACACGTACACACGTGAGCCTGGGTGTATGGAGAGTGTTCTCAAGGCACCCGATAGCGCTGAGGGTAGGCTTGGGAGGATTCAGTTCACCACCAGAAACCATATATATTCGTTACAGCGTGGAAAAGGGCTGTCTCCCCTCAGGTCCTACTTACGAGTTTCCGATAGGCATTTCCTTGGTCCCTCTGTGAGAAAGGGGTGGGCCGCTGGCCTGATCCAGTAGGGCAAGGGGCATAGTTCTTTGTTGCGCCACAAGGTTTGTATGGGGAAGGTTGCAGGTCGAGTCCCCAGGTAGGACTCCTCTTTCTGGAACCCTCAGAGAAGCATGTACAGTCAGCATGTACAGTACTGAACTAGGAGGACCAATGTTCAGACTCTGTCTCTTTGTTCTGTAAATACATCAGGAACATGTAATCAGCGAGGCAATAAGACCTTTAGGCATACCAAGGTGTACAGAAGAAGCACAAGCCACTATTTTATCTGTCCCCACTGCAGAGGATGTTGAATTGGCTGTATCTGAGGCATTGTTTTGGGGAAGGATATTAGTAAGAAGACGTCAGTTTTATTTATTAAAAAGTTTGTATTCTGCTCTTCTGTGTTTCCCATGCATAATACTAAAATATAAAATAATCAAATGGTGATAAAAGCAACTGTTAAAATACTTCAAATCTAAAAACATAGCGGGATTAAAAAAAAAGTTTCTGCCTGGTGCCAAAAGGACAGCAGTGTATTTGTCAGGTAAGCCTTGGAAAGTAATTATGTGAACCGGATGTCACCACTAAGAAGACACTCTCCCTGTTTGCTACTCACTGTCAGAGAGGTTTCTTCTCAGTAACTGGCCCTAGTTGATTCAAAATGCAGCTGCTAGGCTACTAACTGGTTTGTGAGTAGTTAAAAGACAGTCCCACATACAATACATTACAGCAATCAAACAGATGTCACAAAGGATAATGTTTTAGAGCAGCCTTCCTCAACCTTGGCCCTCCAGATGTTTTTGGCCTACAACTCCCATGATCCCTAGCTAGCAGGACCAGTGGTCTAGGATGCTGGGAATTGTAGTCTCAAAATATCTGGAGGGCCGAGGTTGAGGAAACCTGTTTTAGAGCTAAACTACAATTAAGTTAGCAAGTCACTGAGAGATGGCATTCACTTAAGATGTGAAATTGCAGTGAATATATGTTTCATTAAAATCCACCTGTTTGCCAGAGTTTTGGAGAATAGACATGTCTCACCAATTTCTAGGAATTGAATTATGGCATTAGAGATGTGTCTTAGGTAAATTGGTAGAGATATTAAAACTAATGTGCTTAAACACAGAGCAAGGTTGAAACATTATGGCTTCTTCAAAGGGGAGTTCTTTGCAAACTTTGATATCAAGAATATTAGTAACCATATAGATAAGGGTTATATAGTAAATTCCATATACCTGAACTTCCAAAAAGCTTTTGACAAAGTCTGTTACCAAAGGCTCATGAGTACGCTTCACTATCACTAAGTGAAAGTTTATTGATGTAACTTGCAAGCCACTCTCCATTGAAAACTGACTTGATTGTATTACACCTATAGGAATAACTTTCAAAACACCTCTCATTGTTAATACATATTCACTAGGGCCTGTGCCAGTGATTCAAGGGGGGGGGGGGAAACCTACCATGATTTTAAAAGCAAAACTAATAGTTCATAAGAATCATATTCAGAAAGAAGTCCCACAGAGTTCAGTGGAGCTTATTCCCAAGTAAGTGAGTATAGATTTGCAGCCTAAGGAGGATGTAATTTATCAAAATGGTCATAGATTTAAAGAAATACTACAAGTAGACAGTCCCTAAATAAAAAATATGTTTGCTGTGTGATTGTTTCTCCTACTCTTGTTATATTGGTTGTTGTTTAGAAATAGAATTTGTAGGGAGGCAAATTGTTTCTGTCCCTCAATTGGCTCTCCCACCTTAATTGCCTTTCTGAAACTGCTGTTTCTCCCCAAAGGTGCCATTTGCTATAGTACCTTTGAGGACAAATATCAGCATTGAAGGGCAGAATTTTCAGCAGCAAAGTGATGTGGAGGGTCAAAACCCATCCCTGCCTGTGCACTATGATCCTAATCTGAATCAAGTCCCTCACAGCTCCTACTTCTGAACAACAGCAAAAGAACCTAGGAGAAAAAAACCCCTCACATTTATTAAGCATTTTTGTATTTGGGGACGGGTGTTTAATGTACTGGGGTACAAAATTTTGTCTAGCTTTCTTCAGCCAGCCATTTCTCTGTAGATTAAAAGAAGAAATGCCTTTGTTATCATGTGTTGTGGAAGTACACTAAAGGGATAATATGATTCATGTGCATCTAAAAGCTGACTATTTTTATATTTTGTAGTGGTTTTTCTGGGGGAATAATTTAGCCTACATGTGCTTCTGTACTTCTTGGAAGAATGACAGATGACAAAGATGTACTTAGAGATGTTTGGTTTGGGCGAATACCAACTTGTTTTACCCTATATCAGGATGAGATTACCGAAAGGGAAGCTGAACCTTACTATGTAAGTATTATAAACACATGTAGAACCATCATATTTTGATGTTTAGTATTCGACTATACTTGAGGAACATACTGTGTTTCATCATCTCCTTGAATAAATGGTATACTAATACTTCCCCCATTATGTAGACCTTCTTGATGCTGGAAAAAATGATAGAAAGAAAGAGGAGATAATGCTTGTTAAACAAAGAACTGTTAAGGGAACTTCTTCCAGCTTTTCCATTACAGAAAATTCTTTGTGACTGGATGAATTTCCATGCTGTTACTAACTTTGTAAAATTATTTGAATGTTTTGGAAATCTTAACATTTGAAATTTACAGCCTTAACTGCCCATTAAAAAAATATTGCTTTTCCATGTGTTTGAGGAATTCTAGACTAGATGCTGCTATTCCATAATCTGCTGCTGCTACATTAGATTGATTCAACTTCTGTTCCCAAGAAATAGCAGCAGCCTGAAAAAACAAGGGTGAAATATTTCCCCTAAGACTTCCAAATACTCAGTAGGAAAACAAAGTCCTAAGCATCCTGTTTAGAAGAAACTTCACTCTTTAAGCACAGTGTGCTTTAATTTTCTTGAGGGTTGATTGTCACTGCAAGTAGTTTTCTCTTGTTTGGGCACAGTCCCATTTGTCCATATGAGGAATATGTTTATTATGCTAAAAGATCATTTCTCTATGATAACCAAGATTCTCTCTGAAGCCTTATTTAAATGAAACTTGTGAAGAAGCTGTGTTTTGCGGAATATACCTTGACCACTTTTCAAACTGCAGTTCTTAGCACACTTACTTGAATAAAAGTCCCTTTGAACTTGGTAGAACATAACTTGCATATCAACAGCCCAATACTATTTATGTTATAAGTACTACTCATGTGACTGAAAAGCAAGTAATATTTTTAATGTAACTTTTACATGTGATTCTTTTCATAAAGATGTGCTGTGTACCTTTCCTTTCAGCTGCTTTTACCCAGAATAAGTTACCTGACACTGGTAACGGACAAAGTGAAAAAACATTTTCAGAAGGTTATGAGACAAGAAGATATTGTAGAAATATGGTTCGAATATGAAGGCACACCACTAAAATGGTGAGTTATTTAACTTTTTGAGTATTTTAGAGTGTTAGCATCTATATTTCCTGACTGCATATTGTTCTTGGGAAGCCTAAGCAAATTGGAGTTGCCCTATCAAAATCTAAGATTGTGGGCAACCTTTTTAAAAAAGATATTAATTCCTCAGTGACGTCAATATACCAAATAACATTCTGTTTTGCACAATTAGGATTAAAGTGCTTTCCCCCTTGCTTTCTCAGTGCATGCACAGAGTTCCAACTGTGAGCCATTCTGTCTCTGCAAGTACAAAAATGATGGTGATCTCTTAGTTTCAGATGTGTCCAACATGAAACATGGTCTCGGAGAGTTGCATAAGCTTGAGAACTAGGGTTCTCCTTTCCATTAAATCAACTTGCAGTTTACAGGTGTAGAGCTGCTATGGCCTTGTGCAGACATAATTTGCTCACTGCTGAACTCAGGAGTGAACTATGAGGATTAAAAGCTCCATGCCACCTTTGGAGCTCACATTTCATAGACCTGCCTTAATTGGGCTTAATTGTTGGTATTAACAGTTGAATTGCATGCTGTGTTCCATCCTCACCCCAATTTTATTTTATATAATTTTAAAAAATAGCTTTATTGGTTTTTCTAATGGCACCCCACTTTACAGAAATCCCAGGGTATACAGTGAACATACAGCATAAGAATACACAGCAGTCTACAATACTAAAGAGGCAACAGATTCTGTCCGCTATATGTCTGCACAGCCTGGAAAGGACTGATAATGTATTTACAGTGGTGCCTCGCAAGACGAAATTAATCCGTTCCGTGAGGCTCTTCGTATAGCGGTTTTTTCGTCTTGTGAAGCAAGCCCATTGACAGCTTAGCGGATTAGCGCTATTAGCGGTTTAGCGGCTTTTAGCGATCAGCTGTTAAGCGGCTTATCAGCGGATCAGCTGATAAGCGGCTTAGCGGCTTAGGAAAAGGGGGGGAAAAGGGGGGAAAACCCGCAGGAACTCGCAAGACATTTTCGTCTTGCAAAGCAAGCCCATAGGGAAATTCGTTTTGCGAAGCGCCTCCAAAACGGAAAACCCTTTCGTCTAGCGGGTTTTCTGTCTTGCGAGGCGTTCGTCTTGCGGGGCACCACTGTAAGTCTGTTTGTTAGAACTGTTGCAAACAACATATAGTTGCAAGCAATGTTCAGTGGTACCTCAGAAGTCAAATAGAATCTGTTCCGGATGTTCGTTCAACTTCCAAAATGTTCGGAAACCAAGGCACGGCTTCTGATTGACTGCAAGAAGCTCCTGCAGTCAATCGGAAGTTGTGTAAGCTGTGTTGGACATTCGGGTTCCAAAGAACATTTGGAAACTGGAACACTCACTTCCAGGTTTGTGGCATTCGGGAGCCAAAACGTTAGACTCACAAGGCGTTCGGGATCCAAGGTACGACTGTATAGTCACTATTAACAGAAAGTTAGTTCTAGACAAGTCCATCTTCAACAGGCCCTTATTAGGTTTCAATAATACAATACAATAATTAGGGTTAAGTTAAGTGTTGCTGGAGATGTTAATTGCAAAGTCAAGGGTTCCTGCATACCTAAGATTTGAAACTGTCCTAGTTACACAAATGCTTGCATAGTCATAAGCAGCTTGTTGCATCCCATCCCAATTTACATTCTTCTCAAGTAGAGATCTGATACCCACCTTAAATACATTTGAGGCCTTCATACAGTGACATCAGTTATAAATAAGCAATACAATTTGTTGGCCCTAATTAGGATTTTTAAACTAGAAGATACTGATAATAGTTGGTGCACATAATGGGTTCCAATGTGCCCAGGCTTTTGAGTGAGGTTTGTTGTGTTACTTTCATGAATATATGATTGTTTGTTAGTGATGTCTTCTAAAATCATGACCATAAGTTTAAACATCAGAATTCTGCTAACTAAAATACAGTACTTGAAAATAATCATTGATTGGTTTCTCTTTAAAATGGACATAGCCTTAACCTACAAGCTTGATAATTAGAATTCAAAACTTCCCACAATAGTTCTGTGATATTTGAATTCTTTTAAGTTTGATCATACATGGTATTTACAAAGCAATGACATAGCATTCAAGCTGATGTTCTTAAATTAATATTTGTACTTAAATTTGTTTTTGTATAAAAAAAGTTGGAAAATTTTAAAATTAATTATGATAGTGTTTTTAGTTGTGTCATTTTCGAGTTTTTGAATCCTCGAGCAGATGTTCTGCAACTGCACACCACATGCATATTAGAGATGCCTATTTTTATTTTTGCATTAGGAACTTCCGTGGTTGAGGAAATCAAGATTAAACATCTTCCATAACAAACTGTTATTCTCAGCAACTCATGAAGGGTTTGTGGTTGCTTGACACCCTCTTTTGCTTGCCTCAGAGAGAAAGTTTATTACATTTTTCTCCCTCTTGGCTCAAATTCTAGTTTAGCATATCTGGCTCATAAAGCACATTCTTTAAAAGCTAAAAGACACTCTTCAGTGTTCCATTTTACATTTAATATCACGAAGTGCCTGCAAACTTACAACAATGATATGGCTTATTTATCTTTATCCTTCCTTCCCCATGTCTCAGCCACCTACATATGGCTTGACGGCTAAAATTAAAAACCGATGGCTCAATGATCCTGTAATAGTTTTTTTATATGTCTTGTACAAAATAAAAACCATTTAACCATTTTCTCCAAAGCCCAGTTTTCAAAATAAAACACATGGTCAGTGAGGGCCATTTAGTATCTGAGAGGGTGCGGAAAGGAGGAGCAGGTTTGGCTTTGTTTGCAACAGTGTTCCTAGGCTGTGCCATTTATTCCTATGGGTAATGAATCACCCACATCAAAGAAGTGTTTCAGTTTAAAGCATTGTAGAAAAACAGGTAGAGAAAAATGGGACTCCATGTCGCCATCTGGTGGCACAATGTTATATCACACAGACAACGCATGTTGTTTAGTCGTTTAGTTGTGTCCGACTCTTCGTGACCCCATGGACCAGCGCACGCCAGGCACTCCTGTCTTCCACTGCCTCCCACAGTTTGGTCAGACTCATGTTCGTAGCTTCGAGAACACTGTCCAACCACCTCGCCCTCTGTCGTCCCCTTCTCCTTGTGCCCTCCATCTTTCCCAACATAGGGTCTTTTCCAGGGAGTCTGCTCTTCTCAGGAGGTGGCCAAAGTATTGGAGCCTCAACTTCATGATCTGTCCTTCCAGTGAGCACTCAGGGCTGATTTCCTTAAGAATGGATACGTTTGATCTTCTTGCAGTCCATGGGACTCTCAAGAGTCTCCTCCAGCACCATAATTCAAAAGCATCAATTCTTCGGCGATCAGCCTTCTTGATGGTCCAGCTCTGACTTCCATACATCACTACTGGGAAAACCATGGCTTTAACTATATGGACCTTTGTTGGCAAGGTGATGTCTCTGCTTTTTAAGATGCTGTCTAGGTTTGCCATCGCCTTTCTCCCAAGGAGCAGGCGTCTTTTAATCTCGTGACTGCTGTCACCATCTGCAGTGATCATGGAGCCCAAAAAAGTAAAATCTCTCACTGCCTCCATTTCTTCCCATATAAATCACTTTTTCTTTACCAGTCTAGCTGAGTCCCTAGATAAAACATATGAAATGGAGAGTGATATCCTTTCTCATTAGCTCTAAAATTAATGGTGTCTTAGGGGCTTATCTGCAATATTTAAAGCCAGGAATGTTGTTAATTGTGTTAATTTCAGTATCCCGAAGACATGGGAATTAAAATCCCAGTGTTTAAAAAAACACAAAGGTCTTGTAACATGTTTTGAAAGACTAACATATATTGTGGCATTTTTACTTTAAGCTGTACAAAATCAGTTATTCTTTGAGAAGCTGAAAGATGGTTTGCTTGGAGGTTGTTTTGCTAACTTCGATTAATGCTGCTACTTTTCTGGAATTTGAAAATATGTACAGTGAGATCCTCTAATGTATGCATGCCCACTCAAGGTAATTCCTATTGAATTCAGTGTGGCTTATAGATAATTAGATATAGGATTTCAGCCAAAGTGACAAGCTACTTCCCAGGCTCTGAAAAGAGGGCTCTAACAGATTTTTTTTTTAACACTGTGATGAAAGAGCAACTAGTAGTAATCATGGGTTTTACAAATTTTTGTAGTGGCCTCAGCAGTTTACTTAAAAGTTACTGCATAATGCTTACCTAACCAGCAGATGGTGCTAAGTAACTACATATTGCAGCTTCACACATATCTTGACTTGTCCTGTCCTTCCATTCATAGATAATAAAACAAGTAAAAACTATGAACTGTTTTGCTAGCCTGCAGTCATTAAAGGGAACTTATGCAGTAAAATTAATATTTACACCCAGCTTTGGAATCAAATTCTAACCTGCATTTTGTTGCAGTTAACTGTCAGCCACCACTTTAGACATTTACTTTAACCCCTTGTAACTGGCTTGTGTGGGAGAATCATGGTTCTATTTATGGCCTATGTGTGGAGTCTGACAGTGTTTGGAAAGATTATATGAAGTTCGTACTCTTGTAATAGTCTCAAAAATCCTCTACAATCTCTATGAAACATCTGACAAAATACATGCTTACTGACAGAGTTATATTATTGCAAAGTTGCAAGTGAGTGTGAAATTTTCTCACCACTATCATATAAATATTATATTGTCTTATAATTTTGTACAACTATTTACCCTTTCTTTGCAGGGGGCATTTACTCATCATGGGCTGCTCAGACTTATGTTGTAACATTTGCTGAGATACTTGTAAGCAGAATAAAAGTTAGATGATTGAAGAGGTGAAAAAAGACTGTTACTATAGAAAGCATTTCAAATAGTATGTGGTTCATACTTTCAGAGAGCCCCTGTCCCCACTTTGAAACTACTTACTACTTTCAGTTTCTGTCAGCAACAGCCTTGAAATTTGACAAGAGCTACCAAACTGTCAGAACATGAGTTTAGACATGTGTTGGGATTTTTATCTGACCAGTTTCTGAATATATTAAGGAAAAATAAATCATCTGCAAGGGGGCCTTTTCAGAAGAATGGCCATGTTAATGTGATGCAGCAGAAGTAACCTGAGAAATAGGTCAGGTTCAGACAGTACAGTCTTACTGCATAAATGTATGCAGAATGAGAATGGTAAAACTTTCACAACAATAATCAGTGATAGCACATCACCTTGCTATTAACTTGGATTAAGAACGCTGCAAACCTGGAAGTAGGTGTTTTGGTTTGTGAACTTTGTCTTGGAAAACATAATAAAAAAAATTCCTTCCAGTAGCACCTTAAAGACCAACTAAGTTAGTTCTTGGTATGAGCTTTCGTGTGCATGCACACTTCTTCAGATACATGTTCTGTCTTGGAAGCAGAACATGTTTCGTTTCCTGTTGAGTGTGTTCCATTTGTAAATTGAGTCCCCCGCTGCTATGGGAAAGCATGCCTTGGTTTAAGAATGCTTTGGTTTAAGAATGGACTTCCGGAACGTATTAAGTTCGTAAACCAAGGTATCACTGTCGTTGGAGAAAGCCATTGTCTCTGTTAAGAATTGAATTTCTTGATAAGTTGTAATTCAGCAGTTTCACACTTGAGTTTTCTTTAAAGTTCCTTTGTTAAAGGTTGGCACCTTAAGGTCAATAACGGCATTCTGCTAAACTGAAATGTTCTACTAGTTTCCGGTTAATCCCTTTGCTGATGTCAGGATGCTGGAAGATAGCACATATATTGGAAGATGAATGGGTGAATGACACCTTGGTGTTGTGGCTGATATTATTAGGTCCTGAAATACTGTTGTTTGAGTGGATATGAGAAGAGATTCAGTATCTGGGTTTGTTACAGAGTATGGTCTGTTAGGGTTTCCTGGAGTTCCTTATGAAGAGCTGTTTAGGGTAGGGGCTGCCTGTAAGAAAGTACCGGCCTACCATTCAAGGCTTTGAGAAGAAAGCATTATTGCCCAGCATGAGCTATAGTTCTTTGATACATTGGAGTGATTTCAACTAGGAGCTGGAAGTGGTGACAAGTGGTTTGTCAGTTTCTCTTCTACATCTGCCCTATAGTAGAAGATTCCTGGATGCTGGTCTAGACCTGATCTGTGTATTCATTTCTTTGGGTGTTCAGTTCTTTGAGTGTCGATACTGTAGCCTAAAAATCCTTAAGCAGGTCAGTATAGAAACAGCTGAATCACAGGAACCTAGCTATAAATAGTGGATTTTGTAATGTGTTCTATCTGAAAGCAAAATGCATGTAGATATGTGTTGATACAGTGGTGCTTACATTTCACCATGTAGTGCACAGTAGTGTCCAGAAAGTGAATGTACTGTATGGACTGTTCTAGGCTCGGGTGAAGGTGTGGTGAAAGTTGTTGATCCGAAGACTGACTAATTTAGAAAGAGAACCTGTTTCAACAAGGCCTTAAAATTAGAGGGATTATTAATTTGTGTATGTAGAGGATTCTAGCTTTTGCTAAAAATGTATGTGTATTTGTCTTCTATAAATCTGTATTTATAAATCCAGCATTAGTAAAGGTAAAGGTACCCCTGCCCGTACGGGCCAGTCTTGACAGACTCTGGGGTTGTGCGCCCATCTCACTTAAGAGGCCAGGGGCCAGCGCTGTCCGGAGACACTTCCGGGTCACGTGGCCAGCGTGACATCGCTGCTCTGGCGAGCCAGAGCCGCACACGGAAACGCCGTTTACCTTCCCGCTGGTAAGCGGTCCCTATTTATCTACTTGCACCCGGAGGTGCTTTCGAACTGCTAGGTTGGCAGGCGCTGGGACCGAGCAGCGGGAGCGCACCCCGCCGCAGGGATTCGAACCGCCGACCTTTCGATCGGCAAGCCCTAGGCGCTGAGGCTTTAACCCACAGCGCCACCTGCGTCCCTATAAATCCAGCATTACCACCTGCATAATTGAAAACTTGTAAGGGGACTTGCTGGGATTTGAGTGGTAGCAATATTTTCAGAAGATTAGGAGTAAGGAAATGAAGAGCACAAATGAGAAGAACTCTAGGTAGTGGCTTTGATCAGCCTACTGCTGATCTATTTTTCTCTTACATTGGCTCATGGAAGACTGAGTCTAATAAGACAGAAACAACCAAATCAGTACTGCTTGTGTTTTACCAAAAATCAGCAGAGCAGATTTTGTGGAGTGATTTCTGACTAAATGATGCTGAAAAGCTAATGGTGTGTTTGTTTCCACCATGGCTGGAGTAGTATTACTCTGTTTTCCTATCTATTCATAGCTGATTCAGCATTACAGCACTCATCTGTATCTGGTGGCAATTTAATAGTGAAATATAAATATATTCCATTTACCTGATTATAATAGCTGAGAGAGCTTGATGCTCCTGCTTCGAAAGTCCTGAAGTTTTATTGAGTAGTAAAATATGTTAATCTAGCTGCTCACTACAGTGGAAACCATTTCTATAAAATATATACATTGGCATTGCTACAGAAATGGAAGAAATGCTCACACAAGCCAAGTAGCATAAGGGGACTTGCAAGATGGCTCAGCCAGTGCTAACTGCTACTTAGACACAGGCCCCACTGTGGTATATAGACAGTTCTCTGCTACGGGGGAGTTGTTATGACATAGGCTAGATGGAACTACATTAGAGGCTGCCATGGCTGTTGCTTCCACTGATTTTGCTCTACCTCTCTTTTAAATCAGAACCAGTGAAGGCGGTGAAGGTCCTGTGTGAGTGTCTGGAGGCGGTTGGAGGATGGATGGCGGCTAACAGATTGAGGTTGAATCCTGACAAGACAGAAGTACTGTTCTTGGGAGACAGGAGGCGGGCAGGTGTGGAGGATTCCCTGGTCCTGAATGGGGTAACTGTGCCCCTGAAGGACCAGGTGCGCAGCCTGGGAGTCATTTTGGACTCACAGCTGTCCATGGAGGCACAGGTCAAATCTGTGTCCAGGGCAGCTGTTTACCAGCTCCATCTGGTACGTAGGCTGAGACCCTATCTGCCTGCAGACTGTCTCGCCAGAGTGGTGCATGCTCTGGTTATCTCCCGCTTGGACTACTGCAATGCGCTCTACGTGGGGCTACCTTTGAAGGTGACTCGGAAACTACAACTAATCCAGAATGTGGCAGCTAGACTGGTGACTGGGGGCGGCCGCCGAGACCATATAACACCGGTCTTGAAAGACCTACACTGGCTCCCAGTACGTTTCCGAGCACAATTCAAAGTGTTGGTGCTGACCTTTAAAGCCCTAAACGGCCTCGGTCCAGTATACCTGAAGGAGCGTCTCCACCCCCATCATTCTGCCCGGACGCTGAGGTCCAGCGCCGAGGGCCTTCTGGCGGTTCCCTCATTGCGAGAAGCAAAGCTACAGGGAACCAGGCAGAGGGCCTTCTCGGTAGTGGCGCCCGCCCTGTGGAACGCCCTTCCAGCAGATGTCAAAGCGATAAACAACTACCTGACATTCAGAAGACATCTTAAGGCAGCCCTGTTCAGGGAAGTTTTTAACGTGTGATTTTACTGTATTTTTGGTTTCTATGGAAGCCGCCCAGAGTGGCTGGGGAGGCCCAGCCAGATGGGCGGGGTATAAATAAATTATTATTATTATTATTATTATTATTATTATTATTATTATTATTCTCGCACCCCTGTCCAGCGAGATTTCTTTTCACTGGCAAAGGGTGTGATCCTTATTGTGATGGAAACTAGCTGCATTTGTCTAAAACCTCAACGGAGAACTGGTTATTTCTGAGGTGGAGGAGCACCCATGTGCACACACTTGCATATATAATTACCTTTGTGAAATGGAGTCATGTGGACACCTTCAAATCCTCTCTTATCTCACACATCCCCCTTTTATCTTGCTGAATAGATGCTGTTAGTAAATTTAAATGTCTGTTATTCTAACAGATTGTATTAGGAAAGCAGGGGTGATCATTCAGTGATTCCAAAGTATTTAATTTGTGTTTCCTGTAAGCATGATGTCATAATTAACTCTGATTGCTTTGTTCCTGTGTCATTCCCACGTCAGCTAGCCAATAGGGAGTGGTTCATGCTCAAGGCTGGTTGGTCTTTCATTCCAGTTAAAACAGGTATTTGTCTATTAAGAGGATCTGAAATGGTATTTAGATGATGTAGAGTTCTTTGCATGCCAGAGATACAAGCACAACTTCTTTTGCAGTGCTAGAATACTTAAGAAGTTATAGGCTGATGTTTCCCTTCTTTGTTCTTGGTGAGGCAAGATATGCCTGATGACTTTTTTATTATTATGAAAGATGGAATGAATTTAGGACAAGGATCTTAGTGCTCACCTGGCTAGAACCAGATGTGTAAGAAGTTTCATGTTTATTGTCTTATTTATGAACATTTTTCCTTCCTGGTTTCTGAGTTTTGTACCAGGTAAACTTCTTATAAGTTTGTGCCTGGGGATTAATTTCCACTCACCCTACATATGCCACTGCTTGGACCATACAGGTTAGAATCATTCCTAAAGATGAAGGTTCATTAACTAAGAGTTTTTGACATAGTATAAGAAGGAGTTATTGACTCCTTAAGAAAAAATTCTTTAAAGTTTTTCTGTGACCTATTTAATGATGGTGTATGGTGGGGGTAGCCTCCAAGTGTTGTTTTTCTAAAGGTCTGAACAGTTGCTAGATGCTACACCTCTACCTATATTCAGCTGAAGCCTCTTTTAAGCAGCTGCGTGCTCCACATGCCTGCAGGAAGCATAGCAGCAACAGGAGGATTACCATGTTTCTTCTCCCTTTGTCCCATTTTCAAAAAGTTCTTCCAGCAGCTGCCTATTCCACAATGACTGGTAGGCAGCAAAACAAGTAACAGGCAATTCTTGCTATTATTCCCCAGCCAACATTTTTTTTAAAAAGTCACTCAAGTATTTGCCTGTTCCAAATTGCTCAGTCAGCAAAAGAAACAAGCAGAGCAGGAAACGGGTGGATCCTTCACATCTTCCCCTAATTGCATTTCCATACTAGAAAAGACTGGACCTGTTGAATTTTTGCCTGTCATACAGCTGTTAAAGGCGCAAGAACCTTCAATGCTACTCCTAACCTAGGTTGCCATCCTGTACCCAGCTGTAGGAGTAACCCTGTTAAATTCATACAGTCTTCTAAGTAGACTTGTATGAGTGTTTGGTCTTTAGCACCTGTTCAGCAGGAGATACGGCTAAGCCTCTTTGCAAAGCCTTCACGTTTGCTTTTTTTGGGGGGGGGAGGGGGGAGGGGAATCTTTAACACACACACACATTTATTGTGTCATAGTATTTGCAGAAAATAGCTACCTGATTTCAGAAGACCCCACCATAGGAAAAAATGCATCCTGGTTGTTAGAGGGATAGGAAGGGCAAGCTACAGAGACTGAGACAGAAGCAGGTAAACTGCACTAAAAGGATAGGGAAAACAGCAGCTCTTTAGGACTGCAGGGATTCCTACTACCTAGTGACCAAAAAAACTCACTTTTCAGTCACAGCTCTTGACTTCACTAGTTTGCTGAAAACACTTTACAGGTGGGAGCAGCCAGGCTGGCTCATTTTATGGAAATTGTTTAGAAGGGTGCATGTACATTTTGCCAAGGTGTTATTCCTAGAAGGGCTTAAAGACTTACCTTAAAAAAAATAAAATGCCGTCTCAGAGTCTTGAACTGCTGAGCTATCCAGTGAAGGCCTTCATATGTGTTGGGTTGGCAAACACCCGCTCCAAAGAAAGTTATGCCACTCTATCTTTTGCAGCACGATTGTATGTAGGACTGATTCACAGCATATTTTTTATTCTGCATCAAATTTTCAGGTAATGCTCTATTCACTTAAGAGTGCTTTTTGTCAGATAGACAGACTATAAAATTATATAACACGTAACCAGCATGTATTTTTCTTAAACTTTGTCATGCACAATGGCTTCAACAAAGTTCTGTGATGAATGTAAAGAGCTTTGCTGAGAAATGGCTTTTGTATTTAACAGGCTTCTTTTGAAGGTTTGGGGAAAATGCTTGCTTTTTAATTTTTTATAGAAACAATCTTTTTTAATGCAAATTTTCAAGTATGAAATGGTCATTTATTTGGTTTTAATGTTTTCTTTTGTTACTAGGCATTATCCTATTGGTTTGCTTTTTGACCTTCATGCTTCAAATACAGCCCTTCCATGGAACATAACAGTACATTTTAAGGTATGTTTATGGTGCATCTTCTGAATTGTTCAACATTTCAAAAGCAGAGGCAGCTTATGTAATCATAATTTCTTATATGCTTGAGTGAAGGGGAAAGGGAAAGCACTAGCAGACAGCAAGTGAGGATTGCTGGTTTTGCACCTGCTTTCTGTCACTGACATTTGTCTTTTAGGTGATTGCATTCTTTTTTTTAAAAAAAAATTCTTTTTATTAATTTTCACATTAGATCACCAAAAAGAAAAACAAATCAACGGTTACAACAGTTATAAAAACCCCCAACACACACAAAAAAGAAAACTAAATAAATATCAATACATAACGTATAAACAATGTCGATTTCCATTACGCTTCTTTGTCTTCTCATTTATATCTTTATATCTTTAAGTATTTTAATCATTCTTCTACACATCTATTGACTTCCATCCCTCCCGGTTTCAGGCTTCTTAGTATGAATAGTTTGTTTCTCCTGCAGTTGATAGTTATAATGATTTGCACATCGTAAGATCTATATCAGTCCTGCTATAGTTTTTAGGTTTTGTAATTCCCTTCAATATAAATCATAAATTTATTCCAGTCATTAATAAACTTTGTATTCTTTTGGTTTCTAATTTTTTGTGTCATTTTTGCAAGTTCTACAAATTCGAATAACTTTGTTTGCCAATCACTAATTGGTGGGATACTTTGGTGATTGCATTCTTACTCTGCCAATTTTTACTGTATTTTAATCCTGCCCGTTTGAGGGTTTGTTTTATGTTGACTTGGTTTAATGCTCTACAGCAGTGGTTCCCCATTAGCTAAGTACTGTGGGGGCCCTGTTTTTCAAAAGCCAAGCCATGGACCCCCTACTATTCAAAATTTTGATATCTCTGTGGTCATTTTTGTTATGTGAATGGTGCCACAGACTCCCTAGGTGGGTTATCTGGTCCCCCTGGCGTCCATGGACCACCTGTTGGGAGCCACAGCTATACAGTACTAAATGTAAAGATCAAATTGTTGTAAACCACCTTGAGGACCGTTTTTATGGCAAAAAGGTGGTATATAAATGTATACAAGTTTGCCTGTCAAGAATTGCCTACCACTTTGTCCCTATTTTCTTTCACATTTTGGCTTGTATCCATACCTGCTCTTCCGTATACAAAAGGCCTCTTTCCATTTGTGGTTAGGGACTGCAATCCGGTAGAGGCCCCCTCTACAGGAAGGCTTTTGCCACTTCCCCCTACATCTCACCCCACACCCAGCATTACCTCCAACAGCATTCTGGAATGGCACAGCTGCTGCTTACAGGAACTCTGGATCCAACCCCATGAATTTAGTTTAGCTTCACTGAAATGCAGAATGGGTTCTAATCTGGAAGCCTTTCAAGCAGCCTGTCACATGCTGACCATTGTGTCTGCATAGAACAAGCAAGCCAGAGCCATGATCCACAGTAGCTCAGTTTGGCTTTCTGGCCGGGGGGACGGGACCTATATGTATCAGAACACTTGACTTATTTCTTTATAAATGCCTTCTGTATAAGATACCAGATAGGTCTCGGAGTACAGTTTCTGAGCTATGTGGAGAATTTCTATTAAAGGCTAAAACCAAAATAATTCTATTCTACTGATTCAAAAGCTAGTCTATGTCTGCCTGCCTTGTCTGAGGAAGGTGAAAGGAGAACTATATTGACATCTGCTTGATGTTATTACACAGGGTGCAGAATGGAGAAGAGAAATCTAGTAAAGCTATTGCTTTCCTTTAACTATACAGTGGTACCTCGGGTTACATATGCTTCAGGTTACAGACTCCGCTAACCCAGAAATAGAGCTTCAGGTTAAGAACTTTGCTTCAGGATGAGAACAGAAATCGCGCTCTGGCGGCGCGGCGGCAGCGGGAGGCCCCATTAGCTAAAGTGGTGCTTCAGGTTAAGAACAGTTTCAGGTTAAGAACAGACCTCCGGAACGAATTAAGTACTTAACCCGAGGTACCACTGTATTAGGAGTTGGAGCATCATACATTTCCTAGTTTAAAGCAGCTTAGTTGCACAGTTAAAGTTCTCTTGGGAACCCTTGGGAATTATTCACCATGGTTCGTCTTGGTTGTTGCTCTAAAATAAAAGTTGAGTTGATAAACTGCTCGCCTTTGGATGATCATAATTTTGTACTTCTTTTAGAACTTTCCAGAAAAAGATCTTTTACACTGTCCCTCAAAGGATGCAATTGAAGCCCACTTCATGGCTTGTATAAAAGAAGCAGATGCCCTGAAACATAAGAGTCAAGTTATCAATGAGATGCAAAAAAAGGATCATAAACAACTTTGGATGGGATTACAGAATGGTAAGAAACAATTTTGAAGTGAAGCAATTAAGTCTTTGGATCAGCTTGCATACAACTCACTATGATTTGTTGTTGTATGCTTGAGCTGAAATAATGTGGCATGGAGAAATATTTCTCTTAACATTTAGTTTCATTTTCACATAATCTTGATTTGTTAGAAACCAGGGATCATTGTTTTATCACAAACTGATTAGTTAAAACAGGCCACTTGAATAAATCATGGTTTGAATTTGGCTTGTTCTAAAGCAGACGGAGTTGTATGCCAAGCCTGAGTCTGTAAAAGTGCAACTAAAGAGGAAAGGTCCTTTTCCCAACTGCATGGGAAAAGAGGAGAGGAGGATGTAGCATGAGAGCCCAAAGGTTTTCTGAAACTCATTCCAGCTCATGCATGTAGTAGTAAACCATGCTTTGTCACTGTGTGCAAGTGCAGTATTTATTTTAGCACACTGAGTTCAATGATTTTTTAAATGATAGCTTGTCATTTTTCTTTTTTGAGTGGCTAATGATAAATGCTTATCTTAAGATAATTTTAGCTGAATGTGAATCATAACTGATACTTAAAATGTCAAGTGTTTAAAAAATGAGGTGTGGATATAGCTAGTGTTATACAACTAAGAAGCTTTACCTTTTGGATCTGCTTAGAGTTTAGTTGATGGTTGTATGACTAAATGATATTTTCTAGCCCTTTTGTTTTAAGTACAGTGGTACCTCGGGTTAAGTACAGTGGTACCTCGGGTTACAGATGCTTCAGGTTACAGACTCCTCTAACCCAGAAATAGTACCTCGGGTTAAGAACTTTGCTTAAGGATGAGAACAGAAATCACACAGTGGTGGCATGGCAGCAGCGGGAGGCCCCATTATCTAAAGTGGTGCTTCAGGTTAAGAACAGTTTCAGGTTAAGAACAGACTTCCAGAACGAATTAAGTTCTTAACCCGAGGTACCACTGTATTAGTGCTGTATGTTATTTAAATACTATCTAACCTTCTTCATGTTATTGGATGTTGACACAGTTTCTTTTTGTTCAAGTGTTCAGATGTGTGATCTGTTTCATAGAGGGTGGTAAAAGAAAATCGTAAACTTTCCATCACAGCAGTAGCCACATATGGCAATCTAGATGTGAGAAGTTAATGTCCCTCATTTGATCCTGTTGATTAGGAACCCATGCAGGCAGTCTTGAAGAAGGGTTTTTGGAGTACATAATAATAGCTTTGCAGAAGACTAAAAAAATCACATAGGATTGGGCTTTATCATGGAAAGTATTCAAAGCATTTAAAGGCAGAAAAATAGAAATCGGAACTTTTAAGTTTTGTTTGTGTTCTTTAATCAGTTTACCAAAGATTCTCTTCACTTACACTTCTACTTCAAATCTTAAGATTATTTTGGCTTGTTTGGGACAACACTGTGGTTATTCCAATATAAGAGGTTGCTTAGAAATGTTGGTTGTACAGGTTTCACTGTGTGTCATTGGAAACTGCACCTGTGGAACCCAACAGATAATGTTTTGAAAGCTTTCAAATACTAATTTTATATTTCAGGCCTTAGTAAAAGAGAAATAAGAAAAACTTATGAAACCAAGAGAACTTTTTAAAATACATGCTGTATCTTTCAGTATTGCTTTCATTATGGCTTTCATTATTGATGGGATGATTTTAAACCTCTTTCTGAAACAAAATTCATGACCACAAAAAGAAAAGAGAGTAGCAGTTGTGATAACTGCCTCATACTTAATGATACATCTGCAAGTTGCTTTTTCTATGAAACAAACATGCATTTGTCGTCCTGCCCGTAACAACTTTGGGTTTAACTTATAGTTGATTTAATAGTTTGATTCAATAAAATACAGTGCCAAATGCTACTGTTCAAATGGGGTGGGATGGGATGTCAGAGCACCATATGGGCTGACAGTTTGAATCCAGGACTGTGGCCATGGCAGAAGCAGGACCCTCTTGAAGGGTAATGCTGGAAGCCCCTCCATTGTAGGCTCAGGTTGTATATATGTGTAAATAATTTGTTTATCCTAAAGGCCCCACAATCTCCAGTGTGCCTCATTTCCAAAGGAAACACAAGCCCTGTATAAGCCCCTGGACCTTGTACCACTTGAGATTGAGGTAGCATGTAACATTAGAATCACAGAATCACAGGTTTATAGAGTTGGAGGGAGCACAGGTGTCATCTAGTCCAAGTCCCTGCAATTCTGAAATCTTTCACCCAACGTGGGACTTGAACCCACAACCCTGAGATTAAGAGTCTCATGCTCTACCGATTGAGCTATCCCTCAGGGCTCAGTTCAGCTTGTAAATGAAGAAGCATATAAGAAAAATGCACAAGTGTAAAAACACGTCCAGGAATCGCTCAAGAGAAATGGCAATTTTTGTTGAAGCAGCAAAATGTCCAGGAAAACACAGACATATGACACAGACATATGACAAGAGAATGGCAACCCTAGTGTTTGGATACTTCCATTTTATTTCTTTTCTGTAGGCAACTTGCAACAGTAAAAAATAAATAGAAATTTTCTTATGCCCTATTCTATAAAAACATCGCATAAGTATATTGTTTTCATTTTTTCCCAGACAAATTTGATCAATTTTGGGCTATAAACCGAAAACTCATGGAGTACCCTCCAGAAGATAGTGGATTTCGCTACATCCCATTTAGAATATATCAGGTAAGGGATAATTTAAAAAAAATCATTTTTCACATACATGTTGCATAGTCTTTTCTATTTTGGAAAAGCTGACCAGTTCTTATATTTGTTGAGACCTTTTGCTGTGCGAAGAAGGAAGAGGCAAACATGAATTAATGGTATTAAACAGGGCATAACTTTTGTTTAAGGATCTGCCATGCATGCTTTTCTGTTCAGACCATTTGAAGGTGTGGGTAACTCTAACCTCTACCTTTGAACTGTTCAGGCAGACTGACATAGATGCCAGTTGTGATTTGCCCCTGGTACCCAAGCTTAAACCTGGGTTATACCTGGTCAGAGGTAGCCCATTCCCATTGGAGGGGAAGGCAGGTGTAAAGTGGCTACTCCATTGCCCCAGTTAGCTGTTATCACCATTGCCTCACCTGATGAGGTGTCATGTCAGCACTCTTCTCTTGTGCAGCTAGCTAGCCTGCCTGATCTGTCTGAGTAGACATCTGGCTTTTATGTGCCTTGTTCCACATCTCAGTCACACAAGACTCTGGGCATACATAGCCCTGTGTTATACCTGTTGCTTTCTTGCAATCAGCAATCTTCCCTTACCCTTTGCCACAGTGGTGAGAAGTGTTGTTATAACAACTTCAGGATTTAGTTCAAATTAGGTAATTTTATTGTGTTTCTTTCCTCCTGTTTCAGAAAGTTATAGAACAGTAGCAGGAATAGTGTTTGTTTGGGGAATGCAATGTAATAAGCTTAATAACAATAACAATCTAATATTGACCTCCCCTCTCTTCCCAAATTAATCCAGCTTCTGCAGCACTATTAAGTTTAATAGGGCTCCTGATCCTCTGAAGAGACTTTTTTTTCAGAGTGGCGGCAAGTGATCTCAGGAGGAGGAGGGGACAGGAAACTTTCCTTCTATGGGCTTCCTTATGTTAACTTGTCTTACAACCCAGGCCATGGTCTCCAGCAATCACAGTTTTAAAAGTTGGATTCCATTTACAGTCGTTAAGTACCCTGGGTCCCTACTTTACCATGTCTGTTCTAAGTTTTCCAAGTTTTGTCTGTGTGATCACTCTGCTGTCATTGGTTCTACCAGCATATGATACCAAAAAAGCTAATGGCTGTAGCTGCCTAATGTAATTGTACTTTAACCAACTTAATTTTTCCTATGCTGATTAATACTTTTCCATTCAAGAAGGAAGAAAAGCCAGAACTATGTTCATACACCTCATTTTAGCTGCCTGCATAAGCTTTGCTATGCCATGCCAAGGCAGTTGCAGTTTTCTATAAACACTGCAACCATTGTAATTTGTGTTAGTTATTGAAGGAATACAAGAACTTTGAACAAACTGCAAGTAAAATTAAGGTTTTTTGGGTGGCATCTTGAAGAAGGTGGGTAAGAGATTCGTAAGCAGACTGTGTGGGATACTCAGTCTAAACATTTGCCATAATTTATCCACAATTCTTGAAATAATGCTGCTCTTAATCATGTAGGAGATCAGAAAGTTACATTTACTCCTTACAGCATATCCTGCCAAATGAAAGGATATGAGGAAGACATGGGTTGTTGCCCACATATGATTAGGAAAATTATCCCTAAACTATTTGTGACCAAAATCTTTTCAGCATTATATTGTCTAGACAAAATTGTAATAAACATTACTGTATAAAAATAAATAAGTCCTAACTTCATTCCAGATGTGTGTGTAATTCTAATGGCTGCCCTTAATTCAACCACAGTCTTTGAGACATTCATATTATTTAGGTTAAGTATCACTGACATTACTTTGATACTGTTGTAGACATAATGATAACATTTTAGGAAATAACAGACCATGACAACTAAAGGTTTCCGCTATGGGTGTGCTACGTGTATAGTTGTTTCAAATTCCTTAAGAACTATATAATTATTAGCTTTCAGCAAATCGTACTTTAAAGTGTGTGTGTTGTATGCAATTTAGTATTTGCAGATGACATGAAATCTGAATATTTCCAATTGCTGGCAAATATTATAGCTGAAATAGTTGAAAATATAAGCACATTGCTAAGCTGAAGGGTTCAGTGCCACAAGATGTGTCAATAGCCACCAATTTAGTGATGTTAAAAGGTGTTTGGACAAATTTATAGATGATAAAAGTCTATCACTGGCTATATTCTACCTCCAGGAATCTTCTAAATGCCTCAGCTGGACAGTGAGCACTCAGAGTGCTGAATACAGTAGAAAAGGGATTAGGGGAGGTGAAAGACACAGTATAGTTACAATATATATGTGTTTTCAGAATATGACTTGGTATGAGCCCATGTGTATGTAAATCTTCTTTACCTGGATTTCTGGGAGTAGTGTTCTTTTTTGAGGGGCAGGGGTTGCATTAAGCTGTGAAGGTTTTGTTATTTGGGATTAGTTGTAGTAATGGGCCTCTGTGGCAAGTGATTGTGTCTTGTATTTCAGATTGTAGCAATAAAGATTATGGAGTAATGTCTTACAGAAACGTATATTGACAAAACTGCTTATAACATCTCAGTTGAGCAGCCAGCCTCTAGCAGTCATTGCAACTGTGTAAAATGTTTGAATAATTTTAAAAACAAAACAAAACAAAACAAAACAAAACACCCTTACCCCTCCCAGTCAACTTTGATAGGCTCTTTTTGGAGTTGGAGAGATGATGAGGCAACACATTTGGATGTCATGGTTCCACTTCATCACCTCAGTCATTTTCACCATAGTGCTGACATTGCTACAGTGGTGGCATGATTGGTGTGAGAAGATGGAGCTCTGTACCTTCCTTCTTGCTGCCCTCTATCATCTCCACAATGAGTTGTCGGGGTATATCAATCTCATCTTCATCACTGTGACAGTGGGCTTGATGCCCTTCAGCATGCGAGAGAGAAGAAAGACACCCACACACATATATACACACCTCTATTTGATGTCATGAACTTGAGCATGCGAAGCAGGTACTGACTGCAGGAATTCACAGTATGAATGGGTAGAACATTTACTAACATAACAAAAAAAAAAATAATTTCTCTTTTAATTTAAAATAAGCTTTTTGGGATTATTATTTTTTTGGTTAAATTATGAAATACTTCTGTTAAATTTATTCTTTAGAGTCTTTTTTTTTGGGGGGGGGGGGTTGCATGCTGATATATCCAAAGAAGGACTACAGTTCTTATACTGTTAAGCTGTTGACATATGGAAATCATAATATGGTTACAGTGTGGGTTCAACATGTAAAGTAATTTGCAGTGGTTTAAATACAATTAGAGAACCCATTCTTTTATGTAGATGTAAAGACTAGTAAGTCTGTTGGCTTTCTTGAATTATAATTTGTGGGTTGTGTTTTTTATGTTATGATTACATCCTGTATAAACTGCTGGCTTAACTGGATTTTAAACAATGTATGTAAGCCAATGTCCTTACCAAGAAGACTTGGTGATATTTAGTTGAAGATACCTGTGGACAAAGCTACAGTTGAAATCACACAGGTTAAATGCACAGAAAGCATAGAGTTCAACAGAAAGAGATTTTAAGTGCCCTGCCTTGCTTACCAGCATAGCTGTCAACGTTTCCCCTTTTTAAAGTGAAATTCCCTTATTCCGAATAGGATTCCTCTCAAGAAAAGGGAAAAGTTGACAGCTATGGCTTACCAGGCTCTGGGAGGCTCTCAGGAGACCACAGATACCATCCTGCAAAATTTTGTCCCAGAGCACAGTAAGCAAGGCCGAGCGCTTAAAAGTGGTTTGCTTGTTTGGGAGGTGAGACCTATTTGGCGCATCAGCTCTGGAAGGTAAGATTGCTCACATGGGAGCTGTTCCAAGGGGATGTATTGACCACACCTTTTTTGCATATACACACCATCCCCATAACGTAACAGCTGTTCAAGTTGCGAGTGACCTATATTTTATAATTATGCATATTAGTTTAAGATAACTCTGCCGTGTTTAACTACTACATCTCTCCCAGTTTTTAATTCTAGCTGAGACATAAGTACAAAGTAGGTAAAATTCTTATGGTAAAATTCAATTCAAAATGAATTTATTGCCCCACCTCACACATGAAGTTTGATGTGGTACATGGCTGACCCAGATGTAATGCTAAACCATAGAAATGTCTTATGAGAATGAGCCACAGGTGGGCCTTGTGATTGCTCCCTCCTCTGGGATCACTACAAAGAGAAGGTTAGAACCTTTAACTTCTGTTCCTGATTAACTCCCAGTAGCTGTGTTATCAAACCCAGCAAACTTTAGTTTAAGAAGCTGGCTTGTTTCTACAAAACTGTAGTTGATACTAACCATAGTTTAGGGTTTGGACATAATGCTGAACTGTGATTAGTTGGAAATGGAGGCTTCCAGTCTACTTACAGCTTTGCTGGTGGGGCCAGAGTGCAAGCCTGAGGTTACCCTATGCTCATCCTTTTAATGTTAAAGCAAGGTTTAGCATTGCTTGAGAACCATTCCATAGACTTATATACAGCAGTTACTCTTTGCTAACTAGAGTAAACTTAAGAGTAGATGACACTTTTCCTCTGATCACCACCTTCATCTTTCTTTCCTATTGCCCAGTCCAACATATATCAGCATTAAAATGTCAACTACTACTACTACTGTCAGTAAAATTCCTGTGTATAAAGTATCAAAGAAAGTCATATAAATTGAGTTTTAGAGATTCTTGTAACCTGCAGAGCCAATTTGTTTGCAGTATTTCACAGTGAGCCTATTTTATCCATTATACTGACGTAAGATAGTTACATATAGATAAGATAGTTACATATAGATGCTTATTCGTTACTTTTTTACTGTTACTGCCAGACCACAACTGAGCGACCTTTTATACAGAAGTTGTTTCGTCCTGTCGCTGTAGATGGACAGTTTCATACACTGGGAGATCTCCTAAAAGAAGTTTGTCCTGCTGCAATTAATCCTGAAGGTATTAACTGAAAATATGATAACGCTTGTACTTTGTAGGCTCCAGGGGAAATGATTTTTGATCAGCTGCTATTTAAATTATTATCTGGATTGCTGTGTAGTAAAATCAATTACAGTCCTTTTTAAACATACTTTACTAGCAGAGTTAAAGTTGTCTCAGTCTTGAAATATAACTGAGATACAAAAGTTAATTGAAAGACAATTATACTGAAAATATTCTACAAAATGTAGATGTAGCAAACCATGCATTTTTGAATCTGCAATAGTGCACCACGTGTGAGAAAAAGAGTAGGGTTGCTTGAACTTAATCCTAGGCATGTTGGGCAGTACTGAGTATCTTGGCTGGGCAACCCTTAATTGTTATAGATTTGGGTTAATTTAGAATTAAGTTTGAACATTTTGAAAATTAGGACAATAGGTTAGCACTATCAGTGGTTACTAAAACGATGCAGTCTAAGATTTGCATGCTAAGTATATTTAGTGTCTGGTTTTAAAGAAAGGTGCATCAGAAAACCTATTTTTCAAGAATATACTTACTCTGATAAATCTGCCCACTACTAGTGACAGTGGCAGACCTCAGTAATACTCTCTCTTTGGACCTATCATTTATCAGTTGGGCAATTTCTTGGATCAGATAATAGATATCTGCAGAGTGTCATACAGTGTGAAGCACTTCTAGATGGTGATGTTGGCTTCATTTCCACCTACCCACTCTTCATATTGTCAGAATAGGACACTGCATGGGTATGATGCCATCATTTCAGTCTGAAATGTATTCTGTAGCAATGTTACTGTGCACGTATTGCCACTATTTCTCTCTATCAGAATATTCCCTGTGCCTTGGGTTCACAACTTAAATCATTTTATTCTGCCTAAATTCATTAAATATTTAAGTAGGCCAGGCATACATTGTAGGTGCTATGATTTTATTCATTTCTCACAGATAGAGGCCCGGAAGAAGTTTAAAGTATTAAGCTTTGTATTTTTCTTATAAACAGCACTCCCCTTCTGTTTGTGATCATGGGATAAAAGCTCTCTAAGCTTGTATATGTACTTTTTTACTGCTACATCATGTAGTGTGCTCTTAAGATTGAGATCTCATTCCCCAGGAAGCATTTTCTGCCTAAGATTAATTGCCCTTTTAAAGTCAGTGTTTGATGGATTCCTTTTGGCTGGCTATATCCTGACTCAGTTTAACCCTCTTTGACCTGACCCCACCGACTATTACCACAGTGTCTGAGGCAGAAATCCTTCAGCATGATGTATGCAGTGCAAACCCCAGGCATGTGGTTCTTCACAGCTTGGATTCAATTAGCTGGATTTTTACTGATACATAGAAGTAAAAAGTGTGCTGTTAGAGCTATTCATGTTTTCATAATTTTGGGGGGACAGGGGCTAGGAGGGGGAACAGCAACAATCCCCCTTTCTGTTAGTGGGTGGCTCTGCTGTATCCAAGGCCCTTCCATGATCACAAAGGAGCCAGTTGGATTGTTCCCTATATTTACACACATCTAACCATTCCAACTAGTGGACTCTGCCCACTAGGATTTCCACCTTTGTTTCTGTCTTAAGATGTTCCACTCAGGCCTATTCTAATTGCTTTTGTTAGTGGAGGTATGTAATGTAAAGAATAGGGCTTGCTCGGTGGTGGTGCCCCAGCTTTTGAAAGCCCTCACTAAAGTGGTATACCCAGTGTCTTTTCAGCGCTAGGTTAAGACATTTTTATTTACCAACGTATTTTAATTTGAATAATTGCTCATTCTTCTAATTATCTCACAGTGTGCTTTGTAATTTTTAATTCTTTTATTTGTTATTTGTTCTGTATTATTAAAAGTTTGTTTGTTTGTTTATACCCCACCTTTTTCCCTGTCAGGGACTCAAGGTGGCCTACCAATTAAATAGAAACAGCTAAAAACATAGGAGTTGCATCATTTAAGAACAATTAAACAGTCATAAAATTAAAACTATATATAAATATTTAAAATTATTAAAAATATACAGAGTATTACAATAAAAAGAGCATGGCACCAGCCCTTTCATTAAAATCAGTCAGTTCCCAAAAGTGCTGGAATAAGAAGGTATTCAGCTGCCAGCAGAAGGACAACAAGGAGGGAGCCAGTTCAAACTTCTCTAAGGAGGGAGTTTGGGAGCAGCTACCAAGAAGTGCATTGTATTAGGTTTTAATTATTTTATTATCTACCTGGAATCTTTTAAAATGAAGGCCTATATAGAAATGTTTAAAATAATCCCCTCCCACCGTGCCTTGTGAATTATTATTATTTAATTGTGATTATTGTGCACTTACTTTGTAGTTCTACTCAAACCTAAGTAAACGTTCATTTCACTATATGTACTTTGAGTAACACTTAGTTGAATACATGCAGTAGGTTGTATCCAATGGTTCCTGTGCATGAATGGAGAGACCCTTGTTTGCACAGTGGGGCTTCCTTTCTCCCCTGCTGTGTAGCCCACCCCCCCACCCCCAGCAGATTTTGGAGGTGGAGAGTGAAGGCAGCAAGGTGAGGAGAAGAAAAGTCCTGGTGAGAGAGCAGAAGCTTGCTCATATGACATGATTTCATTCAATTTACATGGTGGGAAAAACAGTAAATCTATTTGATAGCCTTATTAAAATCATAATTGTTGCAAAAAAAAAAGACAATGGTGCATGAATCATTTTATGATTCATATAGCAGAATATTTCCTTTTTTAGAATTAATTTTTCATTTTTCATGAGGGATCATTCAGTTAAATATGAAGTATTAAGATGATTATCAAAACTACAAATCACGGATTCTGCAGAATTTCACTATGTAATGAAACCAAATGCACTTTGCTTCAACCATGTGTTTGCCTGTGAGTGTCTGATAAGTGATCTGTCTGTTTCAAAATTAGATGGTGAAAAGAAGAACCAAGTGGTGATTCATGGCATAGAACCGATGTTGGAAACGCCAGTACAATGGCTAAGTGAACATATGAGTTATCCTGATAATTTTCTTCACATCAGTGTTATCCCACAACCTGCAGATTGAAGTGTCAACTGGTATGCATGAGGATCAGCTTTTGATTGGAGCAACAAAGTCAACTTCAAGTTGTGTCAGGCTTGATGAGGGTGACATGACCAAAAACTTTTGCTGCTGCAAGCCAAACAGGAAGAAAGATCCATCATGTGATAAGAGGAATTGGACAGGCTATATTTTGCATCACCCGTGTTTTCTCCACTGCTGTCATTTAACTTCAGCTGTGACATGAGAAACTTTATAAGGCTGCTGTAAGACTTCTGTTTTCTCGTTAAAAAATTGAAGCTGAAAGCATGGGGTATAAGTGGAAATAAATGCCACTTTGTATTTCTTAATAATAAATAAACAGGGGTATTTTCTAATGTTGCAATGGCTTGTCTTTACAGTGAAAACACTGTTTTATTCTAGAGAAGTATGCAAACAGTTGTATAAATAATCACTTGCAGGAACCCATTATAAAAAGATGAAACTAAGCTAAACTCCTTACTTTGGAGTAATGTCTCTTAAATTTTATACTAGGAAATTGATTTTTTAAAATAATCATCACAGTATGTTTTGTATTTCACAAATTATATTCTGATCATATTACTTGAAATGACTGCAGTATATGACTAAGTTTCAAGTAATATATGATTGGACTCTGTTGCATAATTTATATGGAGATGGCCACTGAATATACTGAAATGTATGCCTTATTCAAGCAAGTCCTAAGTCAGAAAATAGTATAAGAAAGCTTTAGTAGAATATATTCTTAAAAAGACAAACAAATATATTGACTCTTGTGAACAGCAGCATGCTCCATGTGAAGATCTCCCTCATGCCAGATTATCTGCACAGATTGGAGGATTTACGGGGATGGGTCTTAAATTTTGTCTCAAGCTCCCAAAGAATGATTGAAGCAAAACCTCAACTGCTGGAAGCAGTGTTGTGCCACTTCCTAGCACTACTTTTCTGCTTTGTGGCAGCTCCAGCAAAGTAGTTCTGTGAAATTGTCATAAAACAAGAGAAAATGATGCTGTGATACTAGACTTGCCCTGCATAAGTTAAGAGTTGATAATGCAGAGTTGGCTCTAGAGGATGAAAGGATCTGGCATATTTTGCCAAGACAGGGCTGCTGTCTAATTCTTAAGGTTGAAGGCACTATAAGAAAAGTTTTACTCCGTGAATCCTGCCCTCTTGCTGGCTAAGGAAGGTTTCTTCACCAAGGATTCCAGCTGGAGCCCATGCAAAGGGGGAAATGGAAAGGCATTGGAAGGAAAAATAGAATTTAATAAAACCAAAAAGAAAGAAATACAAAGAAAAATGGGTAGATGAACTGATGTATTTTACAAGAAGGAAAACGAAGACTACAAAGGAGGATTCTACTTTACACTAATCTAACAGGAAACAATCTAACAGGAAATATGGGGTTATTTTACAACTAAATCATTTTAAAAGTATGCCTGTAAAGCATCTTTACAAAATGCTGAAAAGACTGGAGTTTCCTTCACACTGTTTTGCCTTGCACTTGTCCCAGCATCCTTAAGAAAGATGTGATACTCTTAGGTAGATAGGAATAAATTTTTGGTGTAAAGCCAGGCTGTGAAACCTGTGGCCTTCCATATAGTAGTGGGTCTCAGTTTCCATCAGCCCCAGCTAGCGTGGCCCCCGGTCAGGTATAATGGGAGTTAGTCCAACAACACTCAAAGGGCCACAGGTTCCTCAGCTCTGTCAATAGTGGTCTAATGTCTTTAATCTCCTTTAGTAAAATAAGCAACAATCAGTGAAAGCTAGTTTGGTGTTTATCTGCTGAGAGAAGGATTTGCTGACAGGGGAATGAGGAAGGAGACGGTTAGTGGCAGTGCCTCCTCCCATGTCTGTCCTGGTGAACCCCTAAGCCTTCAGGACAGATTTGGTGATGACAGGGAACTGCAAAGCTGAGAATCAATAATAAAGGCCTCTCTCCCTGTTCTACTGGTGGATGCCTTTTGTCAGCAAAGTGACCCCAACTGGGTTCCACTCAATAAGTTGCAGTTTTGGCAACACCAATTTTATACTAAGCTCTTACATAACTGTTGTGCCCTACTCTGGACCAGCCTTCTAAACATGTCTTTTTCCCTAAGGCCCTTAAGCTGTAACTTGAGTGTACGAAGCTTTCAATGAAATAATGACTACTAAATCTTCCCTTTTTTTGTACCAATGTTACTTCTTTTTTAACCCTTTCAATGGCACATATTAAGAATTAGTATTTTGTCAAATAAAATTTCAGTTCAACAGTTCAGCAAAAATGACTTCATAATTGATTAAATGGAGTGGAATGGAAATATGCAGTCTGTTGAATCCTATTCAGATGTTTATAGGCTGGTTTACGGATTGCTTTACTCATTTATAATAATTAACATTTAAGATAATTGAAGGAAATAGTTGCTGGGCATAAAACAACTGTTTTGATGTGGAATGCTTTGATGAGTAGGGTGGGCTCCCTGCTTCAGAATATTATTCAGCATATGCAGGGCATCTAAAACAGTGGAGGGGTGTGTGGAGTTTGTGTACTTATGGCTGTAACCTCCCTTGTGCAGTTACTTTGCACAGATTTTGAATGCCTGAGAAAGCTTTGTGTCTATTAGGCAGATACTCCTGGAAACTAAACTTGTCTGTATAAGCTAGCACCAGAAAGGCATTTCTAGTCCTTAATTCATACACCACACCAAACCATTGTTTTAACTAATCAAAGTTCAGGTGTTAAACAATGATTTGAGCATTAAACACACAATGGTCACACCATGGTTATAAGCTGTTCATTTGCTCTTAATTTTCTATTTGCTTAGCATTATTTTCATTCTACAGAATCTTCTGGAGTTGGAGTAATTGATGAGACTTGGTTTGTGAATTCAGGCATCACACCAAACTACAGCTAGCCCCAAAGAACTGTACTTAAAACATTGTTTTTGATTTATTGTTTGCTTGCCAATTTCAAATGCTAATTTGTCCATTGAGAAATCTAGCTCAGCTTCCTCAGCCATGGTGGGATATGATGCCTGAATTTAATCAAGCTTGCTTTTGTGTACTATAGTCTGAGTCTAAATATTCTACTAAAGCAGGAACGCAAAAAAAGAAAAGCAGTAGCTCACTTTTTCTGGCTATATCGTAGTGCCAGCTATTCACTAAATTAGAAGTAAGAAATAGGATGTAACACCCCTCCTGTTTCGGTGTCATACCAAGGGCAATTTATTTGTTCCCTGTAGACATTCAGGGAAGATTCTCCCATGTAGTCCTGTTTGCATCTTTATGTGTCTAGTGTAAGCTTGAGATGGCGTATATTTAGTTGGCCTGTTCCAAGCTGCATCTGCATATAGGAAAATCCTTTGCACCTGATGGCGCAACCAATGGATGGTTGGTAGCTGAATTCACGTGTGCACAATCTCATGATTTAAGAATGCTTTAGAGGATAACATCTGTTTTAATGAGATTAAAAGTGTGTGTCTCCTTCCATCATCTGCCTTAAAGTGTTTTGAACTAGTGAAATTTGACTCTTTTAGGTTGGCATTTTGCTTAGCAAAAAATGCAACTGCCTATTCATCAGAACATAAATGGAACTTTATCCCAAAACCTGAGTCCTTCTAGAGCATAGTTCTTGGAGTCCTCAGCATGATACTTTAAACCAGAGTAGCCATGACTGATGTCACTTAATACAGTAGCTCAAGACAAAAATCAAGAAGGCCAATGTTGTGGTTCAATTACAGCATCCAAGTCTCTAGTGGTCACTTTCACCCTAAACTATACAACAGCAAAATGAAATTTAACTCGCATATACTCGTTATCACATCTCAAACGTGAGATAACAAAAGAGATGGGGAAATTCAAGCAGGTGCCAATTCCTGATATATTACACACACGCATATACACACACCCCTGATTTTTCAAGTAAGTATAAATAGGTGTAACGAGCAAGGTTTTTTAAAAGTTTTTTCAGATCACTGTTATTTTAACTATGTGCATTAGATTAGAATAGCAGATCTAGTCTAATCTAGTATGCATTTCACCTCTAACATACATAGAATCATAGAATTGGAAGGGACCCTGAGGATCATCTAGTCCAACCCATTGCAATGCAGGAATACGCAGATGTCCCATACAGGGATCGAACCTGCAACCTTGGCATTATCAGCACCACACTCTAACCAACTGAGCCATCACAGGAGGGGGTGATGTGATTCCCTACTTTTGCTGCCTGCTAAAATGTGATTCCCTACTTTTGCTGCCTGCTAAAAAGTCTTGTGGAACTCGGAAAAATTGACAAAACCATTTTGTGACATGCCATGCAGCTGTAGGCAGGGCCTCCTGTTTAAAATGGACTTGGAGAAAAATCCTACTAAATGTAAACAAGCCCAGGAGATATCCTAAAGTATTTTTGTTCTGTGAACCGCCTTGAGACCTCCGGGTATAGGGCAGTATATAAATTCAATAAATAATAATAGTAAAGTAGTGCATAGGATCGTAGTCACAGAGTATAAAAACTAAGTGGTTTTGAATATGTTTTTTCTTCAAATGTATGGCGACTTTTATATTAAGTTTGACCGATACTCTTTGCATTGTAAGCCTTCTGACAGGGCCTTGTTTAAAATAAATAAATAAATGATGTCTTGCTATGTCCTAACGCAACAAAAATAAGGCCCTATAAATAATATGGTCTGGAAATGGAAAATTAATAATTACTTTATCTGCTTATTGTGCAATTAATGAAAGACTGCTATTGATAATAAAGCAAAGCAGCGAGAGTCATTGTACAAACAGGAAAATGTAAATACCATTCTGCTGCCATTGTAATAAAAAGTACGGTACTTCCCCTAGGCCTCAAGGTGATTGTTCCTCTGTATTTACAATGAATGGAATACTATGTTTCTTCCAAGCATGTTTACTTCTGTGAACTGATTAAAATGTCAGACAGGTTTGTTCACTAGATGGAAATACTGAAATAGTTTCTCAGAAAGTAATTCTGAGATAATTGATTTGCATGAATTTATTTTATGGATTCCTTAACATCTTTTGCAAGTAATTGTAATGAGAAAGTTGTGTTGGAGCTACACATTATTTGAACTAAGGGGTTCAGAGCAAGACTTTGAAAAGCGTACTGTTATCCCTAGTCATAATCTGGCTGAGTTTGTTGCATTTTAGCACAAAAGAATAGGAATGTTAGAATAAACACCTTGCTTCAGTTGTGCAGTCAAAGGCACTCTGGATTTGTGCCTGCCATTCCTCATGGGGCACGGAAGCAAGCTTGCCTATCTTCTTAACTAAATTAAGGCCAGACACAATTTTCTAGTTATACAGCGTTCCCTCTGCTCAGATAACTCTGCGGCTTTTCTTTTTTTTAAAAAGAAAACCATCCCGAAACACAGTAGTGATTGAAGAATGTAAATGAGAATATAATAACCAAATAGCAAGTCATGTCTGCATCAGCTGCTGAATTCCTGCCCCAAGAATTTAATGGAAATTGCCCTAATGCCAAAAGGTGACTTTGCATGTTGTTTTCCTTTCCCAATATTCTCCAGCATCAGGTACAGTATATCACTTTTCTACTGATGAAATAATTTCCATTTGATTGTTGAAGAAAAAGAGGGAAATACAACGTATCATTAAAGGCTAGCAATTTGTTTTAATCATTTGCCAGCACAGCTGAAAATAATTACTAATAAATAGGAACAACTGACTCTTAACTTCCCACGCTCTCCAAAATAGTTTGGTTTTCTATTTCTGAGAGCTTGCATCTGGATTTTGGTATCATTTAGATAATGCGCACACAGTATTTGCAAAGGATGGTGGCACTAAAGCCTGCTTTAAACAAGCGCAGATTCCTGTATCCCCATTGAAGAACATAAATTTGCTCTGCTTCATTTTGAATTCCCTTTCATTTTCTGTCTCCCTTTGAAACAAAAAGTGCCATGCCAGCTCATGTCCTAACTCAAAAGCAGTTGGCCTGTCAGAAGCACGCAGCGAGTGTTTTTGTGAAGAAAGGAATTCCCTTTTCTGCATTTTGTCTCTGGCGTTTAATGTTATGACTAGACAGTATGAGGCAACTTTTCACAACTCGTAAATAGAGCAGATTTCAGAAACCATTTTAAGAGGGCGTTTTAATTCAAAGCCCTGTAACTCCACGTTCCCAGATTATCGAACCAAATTCCGATAAGGCTGAGGTTGCTAGTGGTGGGATTTGTTTTCAGCTGGGGAAACCGAGGGCTACCCCCTGCTGAGTAGGCAAATGGCTGTGGCTGGCATGTGGTTTTTCTTAAATAAAAGGGGAGGGTAACTAATGCCTGAGCATCAAGGCATGGAGCCCGTCTCACAAGCGTGATGATTCCAGGAAGACTCATGCTGGAGACATAACTCTTACTACACTGTTTGTCATATGAAGACAGTCTAAGACATCCTCTTGGGGGAGTAAAGTAACAATTGCAACTATAACTGGAAAAATGTAAAGAAGTAATGGCTTCTCTTTTTGCATAGGCTGTTAACGGACTTAATTTATTCTTGGTAATTATCCTTTTTCTTTAACATTGCTGACAATTTAATCAAGCTGAGTTGTTCCCAGGTTTTTCTAATGATACCCTCTTTTGCTGGTTGACGGCTACTTTTCTATTCTTTGGCAGATAACAGCCTTGTGGTGGTCATAAAGGTTCTGTTTTATATTAATTGACACTCTGAAGCATCTTAAGGCTTGCCCTCAGGAAACTATATGTCTAGGCATGCTTGCTTTTCAGGCCTCCTACTTCAGTGCAAACCCTGTGGAAGAGGATATCAGGAAGAGACTGGTGGCCGGGGGGTGGGGTGGAGTCTTCACAATAATCAGTGTTTAATCATATTTCAGAAGAACTGAAAAGAGGAGGAAAAGGAAAGCATAATAACCATGGAAGAAAAAAAAGGTACAATAGAAGAACATGTGATTCATCAATTTCGTACAATAGAAAGTTGCCTGTGTAAATTTAATGTTGGCAGCCAAGGATGTAGTGTTGTTACTCACCGGGGTGAATGAGTTTGATTTTCAAGTCATGCCACTTCAAGCAAGGGCTCCCTTTTAGCTCATGTCTTTTATGTTAGAGGAAATGACTCTTAACATCAAGGGCTATGGAAAGTCATTCTCAATTTTCATCTACGGTTCTAAAAAGATCATAGTAATTATAAATCACCGAGAAGGGTTTGCTCAGCTACTATGATCCTTTATCACTTTTCTTTCTATCACCTGGGGCCACCCAATATGAAAAGGGATGGAACTAAGAATTCCAAGTGAATCTGGAGGAAATGTATGTTTCACTTGTCAGAAAAATGTGGAAAAGTACTGAAAGCTTTTATCCGAGTCAGATCCCTTAAATTTGGTCCCCCATTTTCCAAGACTGGTTCAAACATGCATGTATAACACTTGGATTCTCTGTTCTGCAGGCAGGTTCACATACATGTGCTGAAGATATGATAAGTGCAACTTGGAGCTCCTTATGCAAATAGACCTCCATAGATACAACACTGGACACAGCTTTCACATCCCTCACTCTGCTTTCAAAGCTATGCTTTCAACTGAACAGTTAGTTCACATGTTCAGCTGCCAGTAGTAATGGGTTGGATCCATACATACCCTTCCAGGAAGCACTTCTTCCGTTTTCCTGCTGGAGGAAGGGGATGGGTGGAGGATTTGAGTCAATTGCCTCCCCTGTTGCCATCCCCCACACCACCTCCCGCCCTGTTCCAGTGGGTCACACTCCAGATCAGCTTTTCATGGAGTCTTTAGGTAGAGGAGGAAGTGGCAGAAATTGCTACTCCTCTCTTCTGCCTATGGAAGCATCTCATGGGGAAAACTCTGCTGTCAAACCCTAGTCAAGTGTGCTTGAGGCCACTTCCGTCACCTCCAACCTTGCCACATTCAATGATGTCGTCTGACGGGAGTCTTACAAGCCACCCTGTGATCAGGAAATGTAAAAGGTACCTTAGACTACAGTTTCTGGGGAGTAAGCATCCTTAATGCAACAGGAATTACATCTGAATAGACATGCATAGAATCACATTGAAAGCCTGCAATCCTAAAGACATTTTTTGGGGGGTAAACCCCATGGAAACCACTGGGTTATAATCGGCTTTTTTCCAGCTGGAACTCACATGAACTCACTTCCAGCACCTCCCAGGTGGGCGTCATTGCCATTCTAAGAGAATGAAGGAGGTGTTCATGGTGAGTTCTGGCAGCTCTATTTCTTGAAAAATAGCACCAGTTGTACTTCTGAATGAACATGCATAAATCAAGTGATGTGCATGCCATGTGAATGAGGCCTGTCTATTCCAATTTCTTTCCTGCAGTTTGTCTTCATATTCTGTATGAAAAAGTGGGCTATGTTGTTTCTGGTTCGCTTCTGTGGGCTGTTGGAAGGGTGTGTCTTTTCTGGGTCATTTTGTAACTAACACACACAAAAAAGTTTTTTTAAAAATAAAAAAATAATTTTGAAAAGGTACTCAGTGAAGTAATTCTTGTTCCTCCTAAAGGCAGAGTAAAATGCTTAAGCAACCTTAGTATTAGACAGTATGTGTAGTTCCACCTACACTGACATGAAAGCTTTGTAAACACCTAACCCTAAATGGCAGGCAGCAACTCTGAATGAAGCACATAGATCTTGTGCAACTTTCTGGGGTCCCCTCCCCCTCTCCCAAAAGAACAATGCACCATTAAGGGTGTGTTTCTGTGCCTTTGGGTAGAGTGGTTTCCCAAACCAAGCTTGAGAAGTGTATGTTCTATGCAAATTAGATCACCCATAGGGAGTTAAATGCTCCATGGTGGTTTATAGCACAACACTTTTATTTGTTTAATTTTGAAATTACCGGTATATATATGGACATAAGAATAACCTTCTGGAGCAGGCCAATAGCCCATTTAGTCCAGCATCCTGTTCTCACAGTGGTCAAGCAGATGGAATTGTTGTGAATTTGATTAAAGTGAATGGGATTAAAAAGTGATTGATTTTTTAAAACAAAAGTGTTGAATTTAGGTTGGATTGTGGCCAAACTGTAAAGGGTGGGGGGTCAGGGTGGTAATGATCAACTACAACACATTTCTTCCAAAGAAGTGATTACAGAACAGAGATTTCCATTTGTTCCTTGACTTACAAGTATATGCAGTTGGAACAGGAATCAACTCTGGCATTAAGTGTTTGTGTGAAAACGGGGTGGAGTGTGAGGGGAAATGAATCATAATCACGACTAAGAGAAACTCTATTACTTAATTACAATCTTTCAAATGAATAGCGACCCTTCACCTGCAGAGGCTGAAAGAACTTCACTTTTAATGAGTAGGAAGTTACACCTTGTGGCAGATACGCAAGGGCGCCCTGAAACCTGGTGTGAGAGTTAGTCAACAGCTGTTGCTACTATTCATATTCAGGATTTTTTGTAGCTCGGTTGCCGTACAGAGAGCTAGAAGTGACATGGTCCCTTCCCAGAGGTAATTCCAATCAGTGTTAAGTGGGCAACAAAATGGGAGACAAGGGAGCTTGAGAAATTAGTAGTAGGGATGGGGTAAATTACAGTGAAGTGGGGAAAATGATAAGGATATACTGCCCTCACTGTGAGAGGCAATATGCTTCTGATATCAGTTGCAAGAAACTACAGGAGGGGAGAGTGCTGCTGCTGCTGCTCTCAGCTTCTGCTTGTGGGCTTCCTGGTACATGTGGCTAGCCATGGTGAGAACAGAGTGCTGGAACTAGATGGCCCTTGGGCCTGATCCATCAGGCTCTTCTGATGTTCTTATGAAAGGATTTCATGAGCAACAGTGGTTCCAGGCATGTGCGGCAGAGAGACAGGAGTGGAAGGACATGATGTCACAAAGAGGCCAGTGACGGATGAGTTTTTTGTTGTTGTTTAGTTGTTTAGTCATGTCCGACTCTTCGTGACCCCATGGGCCAGAACACACCAGGCACTCCTGTCTTCCACTGCCTTCCGCAGTTTGGTCAAACTCATGCTGGTAGCTTTGAGAACACTGTCCAACCATCTCGTCCTCTGTCGTCCCCTTCTCCTTGTGCCCTCAATCTTTCCCAACATCAGGGTCTTTTCCAGGGAGTCTTTTCTTCTCATGAGGTGGCCAAAGTATTGGAGCCTCAGCTTCAGGACCTGTCCTTCCAGTGAGCATTCAGGGCTGATTTCCTTAAGAATGGATAGGTTTGATCTTCTTGCAGTCCATGGGACCCCCAAGAGTCTCCTCCAGCACCATAATTCAAAAGCATCAATTCTTCAGCGATCAGCCATCTTTATGGTCCAGCTCTCACTTCCATACATCACATACATCACTACTGGGAAAACCATAGCTTTAACTATACAGACCTTTGTTGGCAAGGTGATGTGTCCGCTGAGTTTGTAGATGCCAGTAAAGGGAGCAGGTGATGGGACTGTAGGGAGGATGAGTTAATAGTTCTGGATATTTTTGGAAGCAATTCTCAGCTTCTTAGGAGGGCAGCTGAGGGCTGTTGGATGTTGCTGATCCTCCTGTGACAATGGTAGAAGAAAAAGTGCTGGGTATGTGAGTGGCAGATCGGAAAAGAAGTTGGATCCTGATAATTAAAATATGGTCTTGTGCCGTTGGCATGCCCCTGACAAGGAAAAACAATGCCAGTGCTGGAACTCATGTAGTTATTTTCCCTTCCATTAAAACCAATTGGAGTAAAAATATAAAACAGAAAAACTGGGAAAGGGGAGGAGGAAACTGCTGGAAACTGCTAGTTAATCCTGATGTCCCATGTGTGTGCGTGACTGCCTGATTGCCTGAATTAAAAGAAAAAAAGTGTGCGATGGTTGACTCACTGTCTAATCAAGAGAGACATACGTGCATTGTTTGCACAGTGTGGGAAATATAGATTGTTAGAGTATTAAACCCTCATGATTGTGCTCTCCTGCCTCTACCCCTCTCACAGTGAATTGACTACAACATTAAGTAAGTTTAAATACTTCACTTAACAGTAATCACAGGTCTCACTCATGCATCGTTCAGCGCTACAGCAAAAACAACACAGGTAAAGTATTCTTTGTTACAAAATACAGAAGTTATTCTTAGACACACAGTCTGGAGCCCCAGCCTCAAACTTCTAGGTATGACTGCAGAATCTGCGACAGAAAGCACCAACCCTTCTGCCCTGTCCAGAATGAGGCCAGTAGGGCCTAGTAAGCAGTTCCTCCACTAGCAGGAGTGCCAACTTGAATAAAATATTGGCAGGGCAGATAAGCCCTACCTCACATAATTGATCACAAGATGCAACACACACCCAACATTTGAATGGCAATACCCATAATCTTGGGGGGGGGGGTGGCTGGCACCCTCAAATATTTTATTGGGGGCCAAAGAGACCTCAACCCCTAGGAATTGGCTCCTGTGTCTGCTAGAGACACATTGGATAGCTCTGCCCATTTATTGATTTTTATGTTTAAAGGGATGTGGGTGGAGCTGTGGTCTAAACCACAGAGCCTAGGGCTTGCCGAACAGAAGGTCAGCAGTTCGAATCCCCATGACGGGGTGAGTTCCCGTTGCTCGGTCCCAGCTCCTGCCAACCTAGCAGTTCGAAAGCATGTCAAAGTGCAAGTAGATAAATAGGAACCACTCCGGTGGGAAGGTAATCGGCATTTCCATGCACTGCTCTGGTTCGTCAGAAGTGGCTTTGTCATGCTGGCCACATGATCTGGAAAAACTGTCTGCAGACAAACGCCAACTCCCTCGGCCAGTAAAGCGAGATGAGCGCTGCAACCCCAGAGTTGTCCGCGACTGGACTTAACAGTCAGGGGTCCCTTTACCTTTATGTTTAGATTAACGGCATTTCCATCCTCTTAGCTATTCCATGTTTACCTGTGCTCAGAGGCATATAGTTCAGCTGTGAGGGACCTTTGATGTTCTGGAGGTTGCTGAAGTACCACTCTCACCTTCCCTGGCTTTTGGCCATGCTTGCTAGGACTAAGGTGAATTGCACTTCTTTAACATCTTGGGGTGGGCGGGCAAATAGTCTCTCCCCACCCCCAGCATATGTGACACTATGCATATTTACACAGAAGGACTGGGTGCGATGGGACTTCCTCCATCTTCCCCAGTGTTCGTGTATAGCATTGCAGTTTTTCCTGCTTTTCTGGAATGCCAATTCCACCTCCTTGTTGGTTGTTGTGCAGTCCCCTTCTACTAGGCACTCTGTTTCTCCCACCATCACCCCCTTCCCCAGCACCTCTTTTTACCTTCCCAATCTTTTCCCTCCCGATTTATATTCCTTCTCATTTTTATTAAATGTATGCATATACTCTAAGTGTTTGTGTTGTAGATTAGTTATTAGAAAACAAAAATGGGAAGAGACAATGGGAAGACAATGAGGAATGAGGGTGTTCAACTAGATTCTTTATTCTTTACAGCCGAAGCCCAGAAGTGTTTTGGGTGTGGTGTGATGGCCACCAGACTGTCACCACTGAATTACACTGCACCAATCTAGGACAAGGAGCAATAAGATGGGTCAAACATATGCCACAGGGAGATGGAGAAGCCCAAGAGGGAGTGTGATGTTAAGGCCACATTTAAGGATTAGCAGGACTGATGCTGATTCTGTCTTGTTCCAAAGAGTTGAAAATTATGTTGGCGTGTATCCTTTGATCTGTCACCATAATTTTGGGGTGCAGGTGACTAAATTGTATCTTTGACTTGACTTCACTGTCAAGAGCCCTTGCTTTCTAATACAAGGCCAACAGAGAAATCAGATTATTTGGACCCTGAATATAACATAAGCCAATTGTGTGGGTTAAAAGATTTAAAACAATCACTGTTAAATCTGACACATTTCACTCCAAGCTCTTTATTTTGGTTCTCGGTTAAGAGGTGATTGAACTATTTGGAGAACAGCCAGACTATGGAATCTCCAGGCCAGACTCTGGCACTGTTGACAAGGAGTCAAAAAGTATTGTGTTGTAAGAACTGCATAGCATTTGGAGACACTTCTTGGGCAAATCAAGAACTTTGTATTAAAATACAAAACTCTCTGGAAAAATCCGGGGGGACCAAGCTTATCTGTGTTGTGTGACCCATCTTGTTATGGTTGGTTTGTTCTTATTCTACACTCAGCATGGATGTAACCAAATCCAACAAGTTCCAAAGCTGCTGCCATAAAGCACCACTGCAACAAAAACCTTCACATTTCTTGTGTTCTGAGCTTACTAACACCTCTAAATGACTTATGAAAATAGCAGGAGCAATCAATTCATGAAGGAAGGTGGTGGACTCTCCTTCATGGGAGGTTCTTAAGCAGAGGCTGGGTGGCCGTCTGTCATGAATGCTTTAGCTGAGGTTCCTGCACTGCAGGGGGTTGGGACTAGATGATACCTGGGGTCTCTTCCAGCTGTATAATTTTATGATTCTGCAGTTTTATGGAGCTCTTCCAGAGGTGCGTGTAAGACAAGTTAAGCTAAGTTAAGCTTAGATAAGTAGTACTACTGTCTTGAGCACAAGAAGAAGCCTCCTGTGGCTGATCAATGACAAAATTTTGAATTGATTGACATCCCTAGTACGACTTGTTCCATCTCAGGACAGGTAAGCCTTCTAGGTGTAGGTTTTGTGTACAACATCAACGTGCATAAAGTAAAAGGGATGCGCAGAAGGTCATGTGGTGATGGACTTGTTAAATTATTGTTGTGCAAGGCCTAAATGCCAAAGTGTGGCTGAAGGCACGAGGCAGAACACACCCTACACATAAAGTTAATAATATATAGTGGCCTTCCTCTCGAACGTCTAATTGCAGAAATTTGGCTTAACCTGTCGGAAGGGCGTGTTAATTAAGAGGCAGAACCTGATAGACAGCTCTATTTTAAGGGACTGACAAGTACTCATCCTTCCTTTTGAGCAGCTGCTGAGCCCATTTGGCCCCAACACTTAATTCATGTGAGGAAACTGTTGACTGCAACAACCAGTTTTACTTTGCTTTTACCAGAGGCTAATTAAAGTTTTAAGAGAAAAAAAACCATATACAGCTTGGGAGGCCTCACTGTCATGTCACAAAGGCTGAACACACTGACAACTAATCTGTCATGTGGTCAGGTTTTCTGCCATGTGGTTACTTGCTTTCTTGTATTAGTACAAACATAAGAGTGCAGGTGGGTGTTTTTCCTGCCACACATTCTTATATGTGGTAAAAGTCCGTGGTCATATCAAATGTCAAGGCTTTCGGATGTGAGGGCGATCTGGCTGCGACATCTGTCACCCCATTGATCGCCAGGGTTGATTCGGCTGATCTGGCTGGCTAGGCGGGTGTCCCCTTCCTCCCTCACCGCTCCATGTGCGTCCCTCCCAAAGCTGCGCGCTCGGTGGAAGAGGATGACCATCCCAGATAGAAGGAGTGTACCGTTCTTCGGTCAAGGGTATACGATAGCTGCGCTCCCCTGCTAGAACCTCCAAACAAGCTCAAGTGTCAAGGCTTTCTCACATTTACCTACCTGGTAGATTGGTAATCTGCCTGAGTACTTAATGGAAGGACAAACCAGACAAGCATTCTTACTATTAATGCAGTTGTTAGTTTGGTTAAAAGTGGAGGGCGAGGTGATTCTTTTTTAACACTAAAACAGGCTTGGGAAACCTCTGGCCTACCCAGTGCTGTTGGACTACAACTCCCATCATCCCCATCAAGCATGACCAGTTGTTTGGGGTGATGGAAGTTGTAGTCCAACAACAGCTGGAGGACCATGGGTTCCCTGGCCCTGAACTAAACCTGGGTATTGGAGTTAAGCCCAACCCCTTTAGTCTACTGCCTTAAGATATTCATCTCAAGCCCATCCATTATACTAGAAGTAGACCAGTAGAATGGGAGTGAAAATATTCTTTAAGAAGCAGAGACAGTTAAGGCATGAAGCAGGTTTTGGTCTTTCTGTTAGTCAACTTTAACCGCTATACCTGTGCTGTATAGCCCAATGGATGAGAGTGTGCTTGGTAAACATCTCTGTCTCCGGTTTGGATACCTTTCCTTAAGGAAAGGTTACAGGTTTTTTGATTCATTTCTAAGGAATGATTTGTCCCTCCTTGCTTCATCATGGTTTGTAAGAATCCTGGTTTTTTTGTGGCTTAAAAGGTAAAAATATTTGCCATAGTCCTATCTCTGGTGTTGGTTCTGTATGCATGTATTCTCAATCATAGGGGTGAGTGGAGTATGCATATATACCCCATTCAAATATATGGTTAATCCTGGTTTTAAGGTATAAAGTAGGGAGACTGTGTGGTAAATTACTTCAAACACTTGGGGTACAGGCCCACTGTACAAATGCCCATTAAAACTTGCATGTGCTAGTTTATATTTATAGATGCACATTTAGGTTGACTGTCATAGGGCAAAACGTACTCTGTCTGTCAGGACTTATTTTGAGATATGGCCACCAACAAGATTTTCTGGTTTGAGTGCACTGTGTCATACCATCTAACATTTTCCAATGCCATGTGCCTTCCAATATGTGCTCCTGGGCAAGTAACATGACCTGGGCATCGTTTTGCACACACACCCCTCCCCGCTTTTTTCGGGGTGTGAGAGTGCTGCACCTATAATGGCTATCTAGATTTCAACTGAAAATACAGAATGTCCCATTTTTTTCTGGGGCACTTGGAAGGTATGCTGTGTGTTGAGTGGACCCTCTACCCCCACCCCACATAACCTATTCAGAAGATCTTACATATATATTAAAACTATTAGTAGCTGAACCCCTTCTCGCCAATCCCTCCAGACTTCACCAGCTCCCTGCCACTCCCCTTAGGCTTTGCCAAGCACCTTACAGCTGACCCAAACTCCCACCCTGCCCCTAGGCCTCCTCCCACCTCTCTACACATAGTACCTGCCTCACACAGAGGTGGGCAGCAGCAGTGGCAGCAGAGCAGGCTGGTTGCTGGAAAACTGCCCTGGCATGTCCTGACTGTTTCTCTGCAGCTTGCCTTGGCCTCTGGACAAATTAAGGCACATACACAACATACATTTAAAGCATACATCCCCACCCTCCAAAAAAAGAATCCTAGGTGAACTGTAGTTCACCTCTCACAGAGCTTATCAAGCTGCAGTGGCCTAGAGTTTTTGAGAAGGATAGGGTTCAAATGTGCTTTAAATGTGTGTACACAGCCTAGGGTGTGTGATAGCTAAAGTCTCACATGCATCTCACTTTGTAGCACTCCCAATTGCCCTATATTTTTTTTAAAAAGATAAAGGAAGTTAAAAAGAGGGAGAAGGCAATCTGAGGCCTGGCACAAAAGGCCTGGGTCTTAGGCCTTGTGGGCCTAACATCCCAACAATGCCCTGGGTGTCAAATGAACGTTTGCTTCTTAAAAACTGTAATTGCAAAGCACACATGTGCAAAGTGTGCACATTCTGTAATTTGTCATGAACTGGCAGGATGACAGAGGGGAGGAAGAGGATCCCTGCGAGGGGTGTAGCAGACTGGGCAAGCAGGGAATGGGGAAGGAAGTACTCACAGGGTGACGGAGGATGATGAGGGGATGGAGGTCAGTGCGCACAAACCAGAGCAGCAGCACCTATCACCAGAGCCAGAGGGGCCCCAGTCCCCACAAACACAGTGGGCCCTGAGGTATGAGGAGCCGTGTGAGTGGTGCTCTAGGAGGTTGAGGCAAGCAAGGGCCCACAGCCCAGCTCCCTAGTTCTGGGAGGAGGGGTGTGATTCCTCTGCTGGAGCAGGACTGGAACAGGTGAGGGTCAGCTGCCTCGTCAAGCCCAGATGCTGCAATCAGCAAAGTACAAAAGGGGAGCAGAGCTGAGGGGCTGTGTCTGCTGTCCATGTTGATGAACCTTGGCTTGGGTGTTCTTGGACCCCTACAGGGCTGTGCTTTGGAACTGACTCTATCCTGACTGCTGGACTTTGGAATTGGCTTGACCCTGAAATGTGTTTCCTGACTGTTGGACTTTGCTTGTGTGGATTGACCCTTGGACTTTGAACGTTGGGCTTGGCATACTGACTTGCTGCCACGTAGGCCAGGGGTTCTGGATATAATTGCACCAAAAAGAGAGAGATAAAGACACCCCTAAAACAATAACTTTGCACCATAAACCCCAATGGACTTTCCTTCTTAACAGCAACCAATATATGTATAAAGTATAATTTCCATTGTTACCAAATTGTGCGTTGGAAGAGAAAGAGGTGAGCCCATTCAATTAGTCAGGAGAGACATAATGGAAGAAACCAGGAAGCATGTTAAAACAAAACAAAACAAAACAAAACACCAGGGCCTACTAAATACTGGCAAGGTCACCATGGTAGGAGTAATTTGTGTTTGTGTGGGTGTACAGGGAATCAACTGACAGTTAATGCAGTAACACTCACTGTGTGTCACTGCAATAACACCTGGAGCAGAAGTGAACACAGCACCTATCTGTTTAAGAGCTCCACTCTGTTTATATTATCCTCTCCCTCACACATAGAAGTGAAGTGAGCAAGTGAGGCTGGGAGAAGAAAACAAATGGTGCTAAATGGGTGCTATCTCCATGTGTAATATTTCTACTCCTGAGTCCTACTTCAGGGTCAAACTTACAAGATAAACTAATGGAAGATAAATGACTGGAGTTGTTGCACCACTTGTATTAATACATCAGTTTGTAAAAGGCCAGGAAACAGAGAATTGAAGTGAGTGGGGAAAGGCAACTCTGAAGCCACCTACTTGAGATCACTTCACTTGGATTAGATGGCTCTTAGACCACTTTAACCACCATGCCTTCCTCAAAAAGTGAGCTTGTTCAAGAGTGGGGGAAAGGGTTAGCTTCCCTCACACTTTCAGTACAAGCTTATGAATGAAGTTAAGAGATTCTGAGCATAGAACTAGGGTTGATAGTTATTGCTCTGCAAATGTGAGAGAACAAGATGTGTGGTCATCTTCTGTTTGCCTCACCAATCACACACTTGGTTTGAAGATAACAAAATGCTGAGGGTAGGTAGAGAGGAAGTTTTATCGAGCCAGTCTGACACACAGTTATTCTGCCTTTGAGAATGTGCAATTAATGGTTGTTGTTACCATTGCCTTAGATTTCTTTGTTATTGTTCAGTATTTTTCTAATTTGGGATTTTTGCACACATTATTCCTAAAAGCTTCTGTTAGTCAACTTTAACCGCTATACCTGTGCTGTATAGCCCAATGGATGAGAGTGTGCTTGGTAAACATCTCTGTCTCCGGTTTGGATACCTTTCCTACATAACATTCACAAATGCATCATCAACATACTTTCCCAGCATTCAAGTAAAAGCATACTACATTGCATTGTGCTGGCTTCTTTGAAACTTGGAGGAAGTTAGTTCCAAAGCTGATGAGTGGCAACTGGGATGTTGCTTTTGCTGTTCAGGGTGTATGACTGGAGAGGAAGTTTCTAATTGTCAAAATAACTGCTTGCTAGAATTGTCAGCAAGAGCTCGTTTAAAATACCGCCTCTCCAATTTTGCAGGAATGTGAGATTTCTGTTCTATCTGTGTGTGTTTTTGTGAAGTGGAAGGATTGCAAAGCAACAGAAAAGTAATCCAAGTTCATAGGCGCAGAATGCAGAATGAACATGTGAATAAATTAGCATAGGTGTCTGCATTTGGAAATCATCAAGAGTGGCAAATATATGTAGGAATAAAAAATGATGCTCCAATTTCGTTATATCATGTCAAGCAAAATCGAGTAATGCAAAAAGAAGCTTCCCTTTCATCATCCTCTCAAAGAACAGTGCTATGATCTCTGGTTTAGGAAGAAAATGTAACTTTTATTTCTTTGAGTGGTTCAAGATCTGAAACAGGAACAAAGATGAGTGTCCAGTCCAATACCCATTTGTTCCTAAGTTACATGAAATGATAGGCCACTTGGTTTCAGCACATTTTTGAAGATTCCAGCCCTCTAATGGCGTGGAGTATTTCTGGCAACAGATGAGAGATAATAAGTTTCTCTGGGATGAGTTGTAGGACCAGCTGTAGTTTTGATGTGAAGATAATGCATTTTGGAGAAGTGATAAAGGGGTGGAGGAATGGAGGGAGGACAGTGTCTGTTTCAGCCTGGAGCCCATATGTAGAACTAAAAAAGATGAAAATACCCAGTTCACTGCCTGAGAGTCAAAATCTTCTCCAATATTCACTTCAATCAGCATTGAAAAGTTCCTGTACGGAAGAAGTCCAGGGCTCCCTCCAGATTGGTGTTTTCTTGCAGGTATCTTCTGCAAAATGTTCTTGGCACAATACTGGTACATTGCTGGTGGATTCCTTCTGCTTTAGTTTCTTCTGTGATGCTTTCCCAGTGTTGCCACGCTATTGCTATCTGGAGGGACTATAGCACAAGAAGACAAAACTAAACCCTGGCCTAAACTAAACACCTAAGGTTAAAAAGCTACAGGATTTCAGCAGCAAGTTATGGGAGATGCACTGATTGAATTTGGAGCAACCTTTGCAGGTTGAAACAGACAATACTTACATGCTCCTATTTCTCTCCCTATCCCAGTCATGGGGAACCTCTGACCCTCCAGATGTTGTTAAACTCCAACTCCCTACCCATTGGCCACACTGGCTAGGACTATTGGGAACTGGAACTCAAGAAACATCTCAAGTGCCACCGGTTCCCATCAACAGAACTGGGATAAAGTGAACCTACTGGTGGTTTCCTGAACTGGAAGAATGTGAAGAAGAGTAACCAGATAAAGAAATCATTGATGAATCATAGTGTAGGGACATCAGTTTGAAAGAGAAGCAGATGATGGAAATTATTATTATTAGATGAAGGTCTACCAGGCTTGCATGTTGAGCACACTGCTTTATGGAAGTGAGTTGTGGGCAACTTACACCCGCCAGGAGCAACACCTCAATGCCTTTCTTATGCATTGCCTCAGGAAGATTTTGGGCATCACCTGGCAAGACAGCAAACAAAGATGTGCTTTTCTGAGCCACATTCCCAGCATGTTTGCACTTTTGTCTTAGCAATGTCTACACTGGCTTGGTCATGTACACAGAATGGATGATGGCAAACTTCCCAATAAAGCTCAATGGGGAGCTGGTTTCAGGCACTAGGCCCGGTGGCAGACCAAATCTACCTTACAAAGATGTCTGCAAACGTGACCTGAAGGCTGGCAACATTAACCCCACTATGTGGGAATCCCTTGCAGGCGAATACAGTGCCTGGAGACAGTCAGATTGTGTATCTACAGCAGTTACCAGAGAAGGAATGACTGCTGGGAGGAGTGCAGAGAGAAGAAATGCCATGGTGCACCTGTAGCAGCAACCAGATACCTTCATCTGCCCCAGCCAAAGGCACCGTAACTCTCCAACAGTTTGAGTTTACCTCTGAAGGCACACTTTTCAATTGTCTCTTGAGACAGACAGACAGACAAATGCCAACCACAATCACCACAACTACTACTAATGTCTTAAGGCCCAGTGCACAGGGCAGCATTCCCATTCCTGCCCACTGAAAAATACACTGAGTTTTGGCGATAACAAGGCTTACTAGGATGTTTCCTTACTCATCATTGGTTGTTACCAATGTTAAGAGAAAAGGTAGAATATTGCTGGAAGTTTGGCAGAGCACTAAAAAGGCACTTTGGTTCCATATTACAATTCGCCTTCCAAGGCAGCTTCTGGCAAACTGACTGACTTTATTGACTCACTTAATTTTATTGTAGAAAGGCACTTTAGGTTTTGCTGGGTGGATCTGTGATGAAGTCATGCTGTCAATATTCTGTGGTGGTAAGTCAAGCACAGATTGTCCTCAGGGTTTCTGAAGGCAAATCAAAATGAAACTTGCCAGTAGGGGAGAGCAAAGATACTTCACACCCACAGAGACGACATGCACTCATTTTTGTAAAGGGAGGTTAGAACACGAGCCTCTCACTCCAGCTCAAAGGTCCTGCAAAAGCAATTCTCCATATGACTCGACTCAAAGAATGTTTTAAAACCTCATGACCACACAGCATTTTAACTGCTTGTTCATAAGCCCAGTTTTCACTTTTTTAAAATAATAAAAAATGTACCTTTCCACCTTTCAAATTTGCTGACAGTTTGAGAAAACAAATGTCTTCTAACTGGGCCAAATAAGACTGCTCAGATGGGCCTTGAATAATTGTGTGTTTGTGTTTTACTGGTGGTGATGGGGAAGCTGATTAAAAATGAGGCAAATTCTGTCAGTTATTTATATCTAGAGGAGCACCAAGGCTTCATGTGGCTGCCTGGCTTCATTTTGCATTGACCATTTGATAGACAAGAGTACACAAAGAGGATAAACAATAAGCAAACTCTCAATGAAGCAACTGTGGTACTCTTTACCTTAGTAGAAAAGAAAGTTCTCATTTTCTCAGGAGCTACACTGAAAGATACTCCATAACTGCCTTCCTGAACCTGGTGCTCTCTAAATGTTTTGGCCATGCTCATTGGAGCTGATGTAGTCCAAAAAATCTAGAAGCTGCCCTTTAAGAAACCCGAGGGTGGCTAATATGGATGACTCCTCCTGCTACAAATTTGCTGCTGGTCTGGTAGCCTTGCTAATACTGTTGGTTTTCTCCAGTTAAGTTTTACCAGTTGAAGAGACCCATTGAAATAAATGGTTCTTAAATTAGTCATGTTCATTCATTTCCATGGCTCTGCTAAGTACAGCCAGCATTGGATACAACCCTGCGTTCCCAACCTGCCCTCAACTCAACTCAACTCAACTCAACTACTACTATCCCACTCGTGTATGAAACTCGTGTAGTAGGGGCTGGCATGGCGGTCCTCTTTGTTCTAGCAAGATTGTGGGTTCCTTTTCCTCCCTAGGCAGGAATGATCTGTAGCTTATTTCCAGCAAAAGGGGGCTTGAGGACACCATGTATGCTCAACAGCCTTCCATCTTACAGCACCCAGATCTTCGGTATATAAACTCCTTTCCAAAAAAAGAATAACTGGCAAAGCACAAGTGAGCATCTATAAAACCAGTAAGCATCTTTATTACAGCACTGTGATAAAGAATCTTCCATGAGAGTTGTAGAAACCTACAGCAGTGTTAAGAGGCAATTGATAATGCCAGGGCTTAATTTTATCAGCAGTGTTTATTACTTATACTGGGTGTTTCCTTCCAAGTCCAATCAGTCTATTAATTGCTTTCTTTTAATCTTAGGAAGGGCAGTGGATTTTGTTCTCAGAGGGAACCGGCTTCAGTTTTGACAGAACAGCAAAAGCAGCAGCTGCTGGCCCATTGCAGCCTGATGAGATTGCTGGCTCTAATACACTTTGCCTTTTGACTGTAATGTGTTTTATGAAACATCTTCTAAAGCTTACAAGTGACCCCAGGACATAACTCTCCAGCACTAATGTCTCTCTTTGCCAAGTAATGAAGTATGATTTATGGTGGTAATGGTTAATCTAAGGAGTGTGTGTGTGTGTATGTGTACCTGTGTATGTGTGTGTGTTTTTTTTATATATATAAAAAAACCTGTAGAATATAGGAGTATAACATGCACCATTTGGCACATTTATGACAAAGGTGTTCTGGTTTTCTTAACTCCACAGTTTTGTGTTGGCAGTTTTTCAAATTCCTTAGACAGATGTTTAAATGAATTTAAGAGGACAGAGGAATACTTTTAAAACATCATACGGAGTTGAGTGTCTCAATATGAAAAGGAACATTATTCCTCTACCAGTTTAGATAGGAAAGGATGCCACATGGCCTATCCTGTTTTAGATCTGCTGTTAGCTGATAGAAATAGCAAATGTGGAATTAGCTTTGTGGGAAAAGTCCCGTTTATTATGCAGTTGAGACTGGTGCAGAGGGAAGGAAGTAAGAATGCTTCCTGACTCTCTGAGACTTATCTTGTATTCACATCTAATTTCTTTAAAATGTATCAGGACTTGTCTGGCATGCAGAATATGGGACTATTGCTGTCCAGGTAGAAACCAAACTGCAATACAGAGAGACACAGAGGCTTTAGGTGTCTAATGTAACAACTTCCAAATGTTCCCCTCTCAAAGGAAAATATACAATTTTGAAGACGCTTGGCATACTGAAAGCCCATTGGAGTCTATAGTACTTAAGCACAATGCATAGCCAAGAGCAAAGTTATCAGAAGACCGGTTTGTCATGCAAAATGCTTTAGAAAGGCAAAGCCCATAAAGGGTGAGGGTGGGTGGCAGGGAACCCAAATACAGCCTAACAAGAGCAGAGCATGTTCAATGGCCACACACACACACAAAATCCCAAAATGTCTTTTGTGCGGCAGGGGAGAATGGAAAAGCAGTGAGAGGACATGGAATTGTAGATCCTCACAAAGGAAATAGCTTGCTGGCTGAAAGTCTGAGTGGAAGCTCATTCCACACTGCAAGGTTTTGTTGCGGCTCTCCCTTGTATATACTAATAGCAAACTCAAGTGCTGTTTTTGATGGCAATGAAGCCAAAATGAGGCTACTGGGGGAGGGGAAGGTGGCATCAGTATGCACAGGGGAACCCCAAGGTTTGCAGAAATTGAAAAACGAAAACACCATTTAGGGTAAAAACCTAAAGAGGCAACTTTATGCCCCAAAACAGCCCGATGAGGACTGACCATGCTCAAGCAGTCAGACTGAGTGCCTGTTTTGGGGCAGAGTGGTGGAAGCCTCAAGGTGGGAGGAATGGAATGGAGTGTCTTGGAAAAGGGCCCTGCTATGTGCCCTCCTTTGTGTGTGATTGAAATGTGTCTTTGAACAGCCCCTCCTCCAATCTGGGGAGTTGTGATTGTCCTATCAGCCAGCCGTCAGGTCTATGGCTGCTGTTGCTGAATGCCAGGTTGGCTCGGAGTAACACCTCCATGATCTGATTATGGAAGAGGCGGCCGATCTGGCCTGTACCACCGAGACCTGGGTGAGTGAGCAGGGTGGAATTGGTCTCACCTGGCTATGCCCACCTGGGTACTCAGAACTTTGTTAGACTTGAAGGTTGGGGAGGGAGAGTTGCTGTGGTCTATAGAAATTTTCTTTTCTCTCTTTAGGCTTTCTGTCCAGTTGTGTGGGGGCTGAGAGATCCAGTGGGCTTCCAGATGGCTCTGGGGGATTTTCCAGTTGATATGACTGGCACTTCTGTCAAAGCCCTGGTCGATCTCTGGAACATCCAAATGGCTCACGTCATTGACATGAGAGTCTCTGAACACCCTCGCCCACTTAATGGAGCCTATTCAGGATTGCAATACCTCAAGGACCACCTCACTCCCTATAAACCAACATGGTTATCATCTGAGGCCCTTCTTTGGGTGCCTCCGTCCAGAGGCCCAGAAGGGGGCAACACCAGAATAGGCCTTTTCTGTAGCAGTTCCGTTTGTTGAATGCTCTCCTCAGGGAGGCTCGCCTAGTGCCTTCATTACATATCTTTAGGCACCAGGCAAAAACATTTCTCTATAACCAGGCCTTTAGCTGGTTAATGTTCTATGGCCTTTTAAATGTGTTTGTGGGAGCAGGGTTATTGGTTTCTTTTGTTTTGTGATGCATTTTGTGTTCTCATTTTGTATTTTTATGTTGTGAACCACACAGTGATCTTCAAATGAAGGGAGGTATACAAAATCAATAAATAATAAAATAAAAGCTATAACAATGCCTTCTGTTTGCCTGGACAGAGCTATGTGGGGAAACCTCTTAAGTTTTGCTACAGGGCAAAGGTTCCATCCATTGTTTTGCACACTTTTGTCTGTGGTCTCATCCACCCATTGGCATGTGGCTTCAGGAAGTTCCCCCACAAGGTAATTTGACCATCCGGCTGAGAAACGTTCTTCACCTCTCATATACCTTATGTTACTGAGAAGTGGAAATGAAATACCACAAGTTATCTAAGAAATGGAGCTGACTCATTGGGTAAAGCAATGAACATTTTATATTTAATTTACATTTTGACATTTTTGCACATAAATAACAATGTAAACCAGTACGTAAACATAAGATAGTTTGTTCTAGCAAAGTAAAAAGCCTGTTAACTTTGGTCAGAGCCTGTTCTTTAAAAAAACCAACACTGATTGTTGCTACATTCACATGTAAAGGTCCTAAACTGAGAGAAGATTGGACATAAAGGAAGCAAATTTTAAAGCTGATACATATAAATCTTTGTAAAATTTTGTATCAAATACAGGAAAGCACTACAGGCAATTAATAAAAGCAACAGTGTGTCCAGTCATAGTAGTGGTACTTTGGTTTATCCTACAGTTAAATCCTACATTTATGAAACATTGCTACATTTAAATATGTTTGCCTCACAATTTACGGGAGCAGAAATGTAATGAACAGTAGCCCTTCCTTCAAAAAAGCTATATTTAAAGTTTTCCTTGAGCTACTTTTAGACCAGAGATATGTTTGGTATCTTAAATAAGAAGGCATTAGATTGATATCATTTCTGAAACAGTCTAACTCTTTAAGACTATGTTGAGATAGGAATGTATATACACGCAGTAGAACAGGGTGTAACAACGCTGTTATTTTTTTCCTCCGTTATGTACATGTGATCACGCGATCACCTTTTAAGAAGCAGAGGAAACAATGGCAGACTTCACTCGACATTTTAAACAGCTCTTCCTACCCTTTACCAATCTGTATTATCTCAATCAATCTTATTTATTGATCCAGTCAACAGACTGCGCAATAAAAACAAATTACCATTCTGTATTATATTTATACCATACATAGGTGAGTGAGATTTTGTTTTTTCCCCCAGCAACGATTTCTTAAAGTGTCCCCCCCCCCACAGACGTGTCTTCTGCAAGAATTTGAGAGGGATAGAAGACTCAGCCACATAATCTTCACAGAATTCTGTGGGAATTTTATAATATGTGGACAAATACTGATTTCCTTAGCACAGTAGCATGGGTTGGAGGCTGTTAAGTCATACCTTTGGAAGGTGAAGCAAGCTATGCAAGTAAGATTTCATTATAAGGTTTGTCTCACAAACTTAAGTGGTATAAAATATACGCATGCACACACATACATGGTATATTGGCATAAATATCTATAAATATACATGTATTCTTTGCTACACCTTGTATGCCGACATGGTATCTTTGGGCTTAGCAAAACAAAAAAGATTTACAAAAAAGAAAAGAATGTGCCTTCTATCTTCTCCTCTGCACATTTTGGTTTGTTCTCTAAAGTAGCAAAGCATTAGATAAAACAACATCTTCTGCACCACTGGACACACTCAATGAGGTAACTGTTGTTCAGCAACTTTGCAATGCCCTTTTTATCTTTAATTAAATTAACCACAAAACGTACTAATACAAATACTGAGCGAAATCTTGAGTCATATAGGGAAAGGGTGGGGGACCAATAAAGTATGCCAAGAAAGGACTTTGTTAGCAACTTCTACCCAAGGAAAGTAGATAGAGGGAATGGGGTTGGGGGAGATCTGGCACATCTTTCCCGGGGAGCCTAGGAATCAGATTCCCCCCTAGTACTTCACTGGCAAAAATCTCAGCAATACTCTCCTTTCAGACAGCATCTTTGGGATATTATTCCTTGCATATGTATACAAACAGTTTGTGAGAAGAAGAAAATAAGTAATTTTGTAGTACTATTGCTCTCAATGTCAAGGTATGCAACATGTTTGTTTAGAAAACCTATTTGATGCATTATTTCTGGCAGATGATTTTACTTTCCTATTCATCTTAGACATTGAGGTACTGTAGACAGAAAATCATCGCATCACTCTTTTCTATCCCTATACCAGTACGACGTTTTCCTCTTGGCTGCTGCATACATTTTGGGGAAATTTCACAGTTCTACCCACTTTGTTCAGTTATACAGCACTGTTCTAACTGGAGGAAACTCTAGTATTTACCTTTGGCAAAACAAAAACCTAATTTCTAAATCAGGAATGTAACATTCCCCCCTTTGCTTCCCCATCAATCTTAGGTTGCTGGTTTTTAATTTGCTAAACAGATGCACAGGAAGAAATTATACAAAGAATGGCCACAAGACAATATATATATATATGAACACATATTCAACCTTATAATGAAACTTCCTATCATTGTGAATATTTTCTATCTATTGCTTTGTTAATGGTAAATTGCATAATAAATTATTACTGGAAAATGATTATGGATAAAAGATTGTCTTTTTTGGAAGTAGCAGAGGTAATACACAGTCCTTGCCTCTTTTCATGCCCTGAGAATACAACTTTGGAGTTCCTTCTTTCAAATGGAATAAGATAAACTACTGTAAGCCAAGATTGCTTTGCAGCATTGACACTATATACAAGCAATTGCTACAGGCACCCTGACTTGCCAAGTCATAAATTAAAAAACAACAACACAAACCACTTTGCCATACATACGAATGCACATGTAAGTATGCACATGTGTACACACACTCACTTCTCTCTCGCACACGCACACCCCACAGCATTTAAGGGTCCATTGGTTCAACTGCTTCTTGCTTGACCTTTATAGGTACCCGAGGTAGTGGATGACCTTGAGGCAACTTCACAATTGACATATCTGATGATTCATAAAGGTTACATCCTGAGGAAACCAGCCCATTTCCCAGGTTCCTCTGCAGCGATGCTTTAAGAGTAGCTCCTTCCATCTCTCGTTTAAGCACAGCAAGTATTTCTTTTTCTACTATAGATGCCATGTCAATGTTGTCCTCAACATCGTCCAGCCTGTCTGCACTGTCACTAATGTCAAATTTCTCAATCTCTTCATTGATCCGGTTGAGGTCCTCTGTCGAAAGGGTGGGTTCAGGGACAACAGGGCAGTTGCCTTTCAGGTGGACCTTGAGGCTGCAAAGGTGGATATAGCTCTTGTGGCAGTGGATACACTTGTGCGGGCGCTCTCTGGTGTGGAGCCGTTTGTGCAGTTTCAAGTGCACAAACTGGGTAAATTTAGCAGTGCAAAGCTTGCACTGGTAAGGCTTCTCTCCAGAATGTAGCCGCAGGTGGGTCTTCAGGTTGCTCGTGCTGCTGAATCGCTTGTGGCAGACCTGATCAGGGAGGAGAGAATGAGAACCTTAGAAGAAAGGTGGTAGTTTGCTCTTTGAAAATGCATAAGTAATTATGAAAAAGTGTCATCCAGTCTTTTTACTTTTTCATTTATCTCCATTTAGAAAACCACAACTGACAGCAACAAACAGTTGTGTGTTCCAGTCGTGTGCTCAAGTCTGCTTCAATGTTATTTTGCACCCAAGTCATGATCTCATTGTATACTAATTGTGACATACCTGACATTCATGGGGCTTTTCTCCTGTGTGTACCAGATAGTGCTTTTGGAGGTGAGCCAGCTGAGTGAATCCTTTATTGCAAGTAGTACATTTGAATGGTCTTTCTCCACTGTGTACTCGAAGGTGAACCTTTTAAGAAACAGAACATTTATTATACTTTAGTAATAGCTTCCAAGATAGTGTGTTAAATATCCTAATCTAATTGTTGAGTATCTAAAATACCAGGCACTGTTGCTTTTATTACTTTTGCCCAAAGTTGCACAATATACAGTTAACTTGGATAGGCTTTAAAAAAGGCTCCCTAAAAAGTACGTTTTTTTTAAAATGCAGCAGTGGAACTGTTCTCTAAGTTTCTAGGGATATTTTGCACTTATTGATGATCCAACGAAGAACACAAATTAAATCTGGCTATTCCATGGATGCTCTCACTTAGCAGTTATCAGAACAAAAGCCCCACAAGGAATGAGAATGAAAAGATTATGTCCACTACATGCTAAAATCAACTTGTTCAATTGTTGCAGGGAGTTATCATTTGAAAATGTCAAAAGGTAATTAAACCTCAAAGGTTTATTAAACCTCAAAAGTTATTACCACAATATCAAGATACTATACTAAAACCAACATAGGTGATTAAAGCCTAGAAGAAACAGGTGCTTAAGAAAGACTTTCCAGAGAGACAGTAACCAGATTAGTTTGGGGTTTTGTTTGTTTGTTTGTTTATTTGTTTGTCTAGAAATGATATTTTCCTTCAAAGGCCTACCTTCAAATTAGAGAGCTGACCAAAGGTTTTGGAGCAGACATTGCATTCATACTTTATTTTCCCATTCTGTTTCTTCAGTGGGTATGGGAGGGTTTTGTAACCAGTCATGTTTCGCTTGCTCTTGATAAGATTCATGGCTTCTTCACTGCTGGTGGCAGCCAACACTGCTGAGGTAGGTTTAGGTTGCATTATGTGTTCTGAAGTGGCCGCTGTGCCAGCTGTGGGCGATCCACTACTTGGGCTACATGGCTTGTCCTTCATACTGGCAGCTGCCCCTGTGATAGAGAAGGCACTGTTATGTGCAGGGATGAGGAAGTCCCTTGGATGGTCAGGTTGCAGCAGCTGTCGGCTTCCATCAGATGGCAAGGAACTTGGAAGTCCTGGAGAGGAGTTCAGCATATGATTGGGGATGCTTCCTCCACTGAGTAGGCTGCTGTAGAAAGGATACATCCTTGGAAAGAGGTTGAAATTGTTGATGCTCATGCCATATGGTGGTAATAAAAATTTGTGGTAGGGAAAGGCTTGTGGGAGATGGCTTGAAGGTGCATACCCAGAATATGCCCCTAATCCTTCTGAGTTATAGAGTCCATTCAAGTAAGGATAAGGTTCTCTGTGCTCTTGAGTCATAGAAGCTAGGGGTGAGACTGTAACTGGGCTGCTGTGAGGGCTTGAGCTTTTCAAACTTTGGTCTGGACTACTTCTTGCTGAGGGGCTTGGTGTGGTAGAAGACTGGATAGGTGAGTGGGCAATGTAACTTGGCCTCTCAATCCTATAAGCCTTCAGGTAATCTTCAGGGATGGGCGGTCGGATTGGGTAGACAATACGAGGATAGAAAGGCTTTTCAGGACTACAATTTTTTCTCAAGCCCTCCAAGTCTTTTTCTTGAGTATGTGGATAAATGTGGCTATAAAATAATTCCTTTCCTTTGGGATTACTGGAATCAGTTTTCAGGATTTCCTTCACACTGTGCTCTCTTCTGGGAACAGTTTTTAGATAAAGTTCATCTTTGTCATTAGCTGGCTGCTTTGGATTAACATGGCTTTGTGCTGAAATATAAAAACATGGCAATGAATTTTTAAGGCCAGTAAAGACAATTTACAGACATTGGTCATTAGCCTCTGCCTTAAAACACACATATAAATAGTCATTCCTAGGTATTTGCATTGGTGGGAGGACTAGCACAGCATTATACTCAACAGAAATAAACTCAGTAGCTACTTATTAAATCCTGGGTGATTATCATGATCCAGTCGGTTCATTTCTGCTACATTTGTTCTAGTCTCACCTTTCTTGTATATTATTGGATTAAACTGATTACAGAAAACACAGTAGCACCTGATGCATACTTTGTAGATAACAAGGCAGCTTACTATATACCTTTCTAAGGCAAAAGGATTTGGCTGTTCCAGCTCCTTCGACTGCTTCTAACGAAAACAAACAAGTTTCAACACTCATCACTTTAAAAGGTGACTGAGTGCCTTGCAGTCATGCATGAATAACAGAACTATGGATGAGACACACAAGAGGTGCTTCTAAAAGCAAAAAAAGACTATTGTAGCTCCTTAAAGACTTCGTTGATTTAGCTAATAATTTTGTAAAATTTATTGTAGCATGAACTTCTGTGGACTCATACCCACTTCCTCAGATGCAGGAAATGAAATCTTACTAGGCAGGTATACATAAAAGAGAAAATTGAAAGGTGGGAACTGAATGGTAATAAGATGCAAAAATTACAATCAGTGATAATCAGAGCTTAAACAAATATTAAGTAGGCACACCTTTTACAGTAGCAGATTGGTGATAATTGCTTCAACATTGCTAACTACATTAAAACTTGTAGTGAGCCAAAATACCATTCTCAAATATACAAAAATACCATTCTCAAATATACTGTCACTGGTAAACTAATTAACACATGTAGTGTGATATATAACCCCAAAAGGTTATATATTGAACTACTTGGTTCAGTTGTTACTGTTACTCTTGTCCAAAATCTAACATTTTGAATTAGGCTTCATACCTAGTAATCCACACAACAACCCTGTGGGCCAGTAAATGACTGGCCCAAGTTCATCCAATGAACGTCAAGACTGCGTGGGGATTTGGTCTCGCTTGATCTCCCATGCCCTAGTCTAATACTCTAACCACTACACAACACTTGGTCTAGAGTTTGCTAGTTCCACATTTTCCTAGAGGCATTGGGGGGGGGGGGAGTTATCTTCCTATTTTATTTTATTTTATTTTATTTTATTTTATTTTATTTTATTTTATTTTATTTTATTGCTTTTGATCAGCTAGCTCTTCATTAAGCCAGCAACTTAGAAAAAAATTCAGAGGAACATATCAGAGGAACAGATGAAAAGTGATGTGTGTATGCCCACATGCATAGCAGAAGAATGGAGTAGTCGATGTGGAGCTATTAGACAGACAGTCTGCCATGCTCCTATCAGCCTTCTGGCAAAGTCTTGTCAGAAAGGCAAGAAGTTAAAATTGTCATTTGTGGTGGTGGTGGTGGTGGTATACACACCCACCCACCCACCTACCCCAAGATAAATATCAGAGAGAAACACAACACTCTTAGATAAGTTACAGGAACCAGAGCACGTTTCTGCTGGTTCACATACTGGTCCAGTATGTTCACGCTACATGCAGTGAAGTACTGAAGTGAGTCTTTTGTGGTCCCTTCACAAGATAAAGTTCAGCATCATTTGTGCAAAAATCCTTATTAAGCCTACATCCTCGCCTATAAAAAGCACCTGCTTCCTGCACTCCACAGACTTCATAAACTAAATTTAAGCCATGGTTTCTACGAGTTTTCACTCTAGGCCAAAAAAATGCTGTTCCTTGTCTTAATACATACAGATCAACTGTAAGGTTAGCATATCTTCATCACAAGTTACACCCAATCTGAGGGGCATTTTTACCAATATAGCCACTTAGTGCTCAATGAAACAACATAAATGGCAAATGTATAGTGAATCATTTTATGCCCAGATCTAGTTTAAAGAACCTTTCTTTTGTGGACCTCCTAGTAGTTGCCTGAGAGATTTAATTCTAATTCTTTCCCCTGAGACCTTGAAAAATAGCTGTGGGCGTGCAGAGTAATTTCTTGAGTAAATGCTGCTGAACATTTTGAGTAGTGGATTTTAATAATGCTGATTCACATTTTTGTTCTAAATAAGGCACCTGTTTTGTGAGATGAATGAGAACCTAGAAGTTCTGAGGTAAAAGAATTTCCAGACAACCTAAGAATGGAGATGATGTTTATCATGACATCATTCATGACCCATTTAGAAACAAATTACGTTCACAACAAATTCTGCTGAGGTGTTTGGCCATGATCTAGAACCACCATGAGTGTGCTGGGTGACCTACTCTGGTTACCAGGAGGGTGTCATCCCTGTGGTCCTGATCCAGGTAGAGGCCCCCAATTTGCAGCCTTCAATTTGCAGAGGGGGCGGGGAAAGCTACTATCTTCTCGTGTCAAGGCCCTAAATTATAGCAAACTTCATGATAAATTTTGTGTGTAGTTTGGCCCATTCTGCAGGTATAATGCATATTTTAGACACACACCAAAGACATTATTTGCATGTAAGTCTGCTGTAATCTACTTACTTATATTCATCACCAGGTCTCCAGTGGAAGGATAGTGTAACCTTTCCGCAAAGTCCCGGCAATACCACACGAGCAATTCCTGGCCAGGTGGTATGGGTTTGATAGTATAAAAGTAGACATCCATTCCATTCTGACAAGCAGCCAAGTTCTGCTCCTGAACAGAATGTGCTGGGTTTACATAACGCATCCAATTGCTCTTTTCCTCATTGAATCCATCAATGAAGTGGAGAAGCTCACCACCAGAATATATCTGGAAAGAATGGAAGATAGAAATGTAAGGTATAAATGGAAAATAACCCTTTTTTTTAAAAAAAGGCAATGAAACATACTACTGGATGGTAAGTACCCTTTATAGAATGTAGGAGATCATCCAAATGGAATATACTTTGTAACTTTTTTTCTGATGCCATGTGTTATTTTGATGCTTAGCATTCAAATGAAAGCATGCTATTTAAAAGTTCAGTATTCAGTGCCTCTGCTTTAAGACTCTTGGACTGCTGGTCAACAAGTGGGTGGTATTATTGACTTAAGGTCTGACTGTGTGCTTGCAATAATGTGGTGAGTCACTTTTGTAAAGACTGATTAGCATGGTTATGTCACAACCAATTCCTTGCCCTTGTCTCTCTCTCTCCCCCCCCTTATGGCCTCTTTACTTGCTGTTTCCTACCATCACCACCCAAAGCTTTAAGCTACGCAAATATCAACCACCCCAAAGTCCTAAAGTGACACTTGAGCATACTTGGAATGTAGCCCTTTTGTTAAAGGGCTGGTGGGGTAAAGTGAACTGTATTTCGTATATCTAACAGGAGATCTGGAAGCGGGCCAGATTGTGACAGCAAGAGAAATATTTTTCTCTCTCAGCTGGTATGTTTGAGAAAATATAACTCTACAGCATGTGATATATCCTTGTTTTCCAGTGTGCATCTGAGAACATGAAAGTGAATATAGAAAATCCATGACAAAGCTGTACCTGTAGACTAGTGTAACCTTGCTTTCAGTTTACCACTGAAACTATGGCATAGTTAACTATAGTTAACTGGTAACTATAAGGTTGTGAGGTTTTTTTTAAAAAAAGTTTCACAAGTCATCATGTTCAAATAGGAAATATTTGTTTTTTTCCTCTTTCCTGCCTTGTTCCAAAGGGCTCTGGGCCAGTGACAATATGCATCCTTGTTTCATTTTACTTAAAAATAAAATCCCCATGAAGTAAGTTAAGTGTCATAGATTAGTGTAATGACTGAGATAGAATTTCAGTTTGGTTTTCCCATGTCCGAATGCAATGTTGCACCATTTCCCTGTGCTTTTTGACATGCACGTTCAATTTCTTCTGAATGCTGTTTGATGTAAGAATCGACTGAGAAGTCATTAAAAAAAAAGCAGCAACAAAAGCTGGCCTTTTAACACAGGCAGTAAACACCAGAATCACTTTCTTACTTCCTGTCATTTGAGGCTGAGGAAATACATGTGGCTTCATCAAAGAAGCTTGAGAGATTTTGCGGTGTTTTTGTTATGAGAAAGATGGAACAAAGCCTGAAGAATTATGCACTCAAGAGGAGTTTGTTAGCTCCGATTTGCAAGCTTCCAGGAACTGAGTTCCATTGATGTACACTTCTATTACAGATAGAAACTACTTTCCGAAGTTAGACCAAGTGACTTCCAGTCATCTTTCCAGAGCTAGTAGAATTTACTGTATTGCTTTCTTCAAAACACACACATCTCACTGCAGTAAGATCGAATGGCCTCGTAAAACTTTATTTTGCCACCTCACCAGATTTCCGTGTATCGTGTGGAAGATTAAAAATGTGCTGAGTCATACTGTAGCAATTACAAGAAATGACATCACCCTGGAGTTTGCACAGCATATTCATGCCTTCTCTTTTTAGAGGGTATATTTTGAATGGAACATTTATGCTTACATACAACAGATGTTCCTGTTCCTGCCAGCCAAATCAGGATGTCTTTTATATGACATGTGGGAAATTATCTTCCACAATTTCCTTTGCATGTGCAAGACTGTTTTCAGGCCCTTAGGAAAGAACCTTTTCTACTTGGAGAGTGTGTGAAGCAAAAGAATAAACAAAAGTAAATACCAAGACTTTTCAGAAGGCACATAACACAAGCATGATGTTAGCTTCCTCAATGAAAGTCTGGAATAACATCCTGTTACATAGTCAGAATCCTCCTGTAAAATTTGTTTAATTACTTAAATGTGCTAATGACTAGTCTGAAAGCATGCATGCTTCTAGGGTGAGGCCACAATATTTTCCTGCCTGAGATGAAGGAAAAAATGGCACCCTACTCCATTCCATGTACTGACGCATGGCATACAAAAGTCTACCCTTCAACACCTCACCACTGCTCTCTGCCCCTTAGCAACTGCCGCCTAAGGCTGCTGCCTTACTCTGTCTAATGGTAGGGCCAGCTCTGCACCCTTCTTTAGTTCTCCTGATGTGAGTACTGAAAGGACTTGATGACAGATGCCAACTGGCATCTCCCAGTGCATGAGATTCCTTAAAGTGTATTTTATTGAAAAAATACTAATAGTTAAGGAGAACAGAGAGTCAAGTCACACTTGTTTCTATTGAATCATTAAGATGTAACAAAGGAAAACATGGAAACAATGTTTAAACGGCCAGCTTTCAGAATGACATGTGATGTTGGAATGATCTGATACGTGGCAAACACTCAGATGCAGCAGGACAGTTTCCTGCTGCCGCCACACAAAGGTTTAAGCTATGCAACTATCCCCCACCCTGAATCCTAAATTAAAACTTATTTGTACTTGGAATGCAGCCCTTTTGTTGAAGGATTGGGTTGGGTAAAGTGCATTGAAGTTGGTATACTTTAGTAAGCCTCTAGAATGGAAGAAACCTGACAGCTTTGCCATTAGACACTCGTGTCTTTGGTACTTTTCTTCCTGCAGCCTTTAAAAAAAAGAATGATGTGTGTTGTTGTTGTTTTTTAAAAGCTAAATTCTTTTTATAATATTTATTGCGCTAAGAAGTGACATCTTGCCTAAGGCATTACAGAGGCACATATCTGATATTTTAGCCCAGGGATGGGGAATGTCTGGCTTTCTGGATGTGTTTCCGTTCTAACTCCCATCAGTCCTGCCATAGCCAGTGGTCATGGATGGTGGGAGTTGTAGTCCAACAACTTCTGAATTTTTAACCTTACAACAATCCTGTGAGGCAAATTAGATGAAGACAGGTGTAGCCTACATTATGTCTCCAGATATTGTTGGACTACAGCTCCCATCATTGGTCATGCTGGCTGCAGCTCTTGGAAGATGGAAGTCCAACAATATCTGAAGGGCACCACATTGCCTTCCCCTGGATTAAGAGACAGGGCCTTGCTCAAAACTATCTGGTCAGTGAGTGTCCAAGCCCAGTACTCCAGCCAGGAAGTGCTATTTCCCTTTATCACAACTATTAAATAAGGGCATCTTGAGACAACAGGCTTGGCAGCATTTTAGGAAGTGGCCCTACTAACTTGTGCAATGGAAGACAATTACAATAGTTCAGTACTTCAAAAAGTAATTCATCACAGAGTATGAGATTGAGAAATATTACTAATTAGTCTGAGAAACATTCTAGGGTAAGGTTCATAGTGAAATTAAGGGACAGATGATTTAAAAAAACAACAACTGGCACTGTATAGGATTGTGAATCAGCAAGCTTTAAAAAAATCTGATCTAACAATGAAGTATTGTAGGACAAATAAAAAAGATGCTTTCTATCATTCTCAGTTCACTCACTCAGTTGTATTTCACTCAGCGTATGTTCACTCAGTTCACCTGTATTTCTGTTAACATATTGCCACCTCAACCATCACAACTTAAGCAGGTGTCAGCACTGAAGTGTGGTTTCTTTTCAGTGGTGCTTATTTAACGAACCATTTACGCATAACCATTAGTTTTTCCTACTTACCCGCCAAAAATACTTCCTGTTTGCATCCTTAGGAACTGTGCCATTGGTATAGATTTCACCAACCAAGGGTCCAAAGCGTGTTCCTTTGGGGATAATGTCTTTGCTAATAACTCCAATAACCTGAAAGGAAAAGAGCACATGTCAAACCATTTAAATAAGTTTATGCGTTCACACAGGAAAAACAGATTGATACAAAAGTGCCCTACACTGTTATTACAGGGAAGCAGTCAATGTAAAGGCAAGGGATCCCCCACCCTCCTTTGTCTCTAGAGTGGGATTTATTTCAGCACTTAGTGATGTTGCAAAACTATAATCTTTTGGAAATAACACATACTAAAAAGCATTGCAAAGGTGAGTAGAATTTGTTTATCTGTTTCTGTGATCACCTGACAGTATGACATGAGTACTGGCTCACTCTCAAAGAACTTATAGGTGAATGAACTATAAAAGTGGCCTTAGGAGATTAGAGAGAGAAAAAGCTGAGAAACACTGGTGACCAATGGTCTAACTGCCTGATTTTTGCATGGAAGAACTCAGAACTTGAATGCGACATTGAGATGCAATTATCACATGCTATAATACCCATTAAAAAATGAAATTTCTGTGGAGAAATAGAGTCCAATAAAGCCTGCAGACATGACATTTGAAATCTACCTTGCTAGTTACATATTTATGTTTATAGTCCTGGAATTCTGATGACACCCAGCCCTGTTTCTTTGTTAATTTGAGTCAGGTGTCACAGTGCAGGTCCTGAACCAGTTCTTGGATGCGGTGGTGGGCGGGATGAGGGCCAATAAAAGCTGGAGTGGAATCCTAACAAGATGGAGGCTCTGCAGGTGAGTGGTTCATGGATTCAGGATCTGGGCCTGGCTAGAGTTGCACATCCCTGAAGTAGATGTTTTATAGCATGGGGTGCTTCTTGATCTTTGTCACTGGAGGCTCAGGTGACTTTGCTGGTCCAGAGTGCTGGTTACCACTTTTGGCTTGTGTACCAGCTATGCTCTTTCCTGGACAGAGTCACCCATGCACTAATAATAGCCTCTGGATTGAATTATTGCAATGTGCTCTATATGAAACTGCCCTTACAGTTGGTATGGAATCAGCAGCTAGTGCAAAATGTGGCAGCTAGGATACTTAGTGGAGCTTCCCCACATTGCATCTGTGCTAAAAGGCACTGGCTGCCAATTCACTACTGAACCAAATGTAAGGTTTTGTCACTGACTTGTAAGGCCCTGAAATGTTTAGGACCAGGATCTCTGACAGAGTGCCTCGTTCCTTCTGCACATTTCAGTCCGTTCACAGAGATCGTAGGAGGATGCCCTTCCAATTTCACTGTGCCCATTAGAAATGCATCTGGTGGTGACCTGAGAAAGGGTTTCTCTGCAGTGGCCCCCATGCTGTGGAATAAGCTCTCCTTAGAGACATGGTGGGCATCTGCAATGGTGGTATTCTACCAGTTCCTGAAGATATATCTATTTGTGAGGTCATTTCCGAGAAGCGATTTCTTATAACAGCTCTATTAGAATATCAGTGGTATTTCTGTTTTAATGTCTGTTTTGTTGCTTTTATCTTATAAACTCCTTGTTGTTTTACAGTGAAAGGCAGTATATAAATGTTGAAATAAATAAATGTGCTCTACCCAGTGAGCATAAATAAATCTTACACCAAATGTGTCTTAAATCTAAATAGTATAGTCACTGATCATCTTTGGGTGCAGATCTTTAACTTTCTTGATGTGGATATGATCAAGGAAAAACAGAGTCACTATGGGAAGTGTAAAATATACTAGCACTTCAGCTTCCTCCTTACCAGTAATTAAACCATGCACCCCAAAACAGGAATAAGGTCATTATTTATCAGAAAGGCATGCCTGTCAGTATCTCCTTTACAATACAGTGCTTAAGTAAAGGGGCTTTCCTCTCATTCTTTTCACCTCCACTAAGCCTGCTAAATTTTAATTTGCTCTCTATATTGTATATACCAACAGAGTCAGTAAACTAGGAAACATGAATAAGGACTTCAAAATACTGGTGTCTGCAGCTTGAATGGAAAGTGGGGGATGAATATAAGACATTTGTTCCACAGACTTAGTAAACATTCATGTTAAAGCTAATGAGTCATGTTCTTCTCACATTACTAACTAGTTTCATTATGTCTGCCAAAATAATGAAAGGACAAAATTGCATTATGGATCCACTGTACTTAACTTGAAAATAGGCATATTAACTACAACGTAACATCCCAGTATGGCCTCTCCCTTTACTCAAGTCTACAGTGCTTAAATTACAGTGTGCAATTATTAGTGAATGTAATATATTCAATATTTTGCAAAATTAACTAGCTTTTGAGCCACAGTTACTATCTACTGTTTTTATACTGGAAGACTGGAGGCAACTCTCTTGCTTTATTTTATTTTTATTTATGGAAAGGATTATTGCTTCATGGGCAGGCAGCAAAGGTTTAACTTTCTACATCCTTCCCGTGCCTGTAACTATCTTCCACCTGGTCTTTGAAGAACTTATTCAGAAACGAACACATCTCTTAAGTATTCAGATATGTTACACTAAACGTTTTCAGATAAAGGACATCTAGCTGCTTGAGTCTATAATTAGCATTATTCAACTGATCATACTGTTGCCAACCTTCCTGCTTTGCCAATTCTTTGTGCTGACACCCCCCCCCCCACTAAATACTCCACAGTCTACCAGCTAAACTCTTGAGGCCCTGTCTCTACTACAGAAACATAATTTTACTGGTATGGCTTCTCAAAAAATTATGAGAATTGTAGTTGCACGATGCCTGAGACTTCTCTGATAGAAGTCCCTGCCCTTCCTGCAAAACTACAATTGTTAGCATTCTCTGTTACAGCAGTTTACGTCGGCAGAGTGGAAATACCCTTAACAGAACAGAACAAGAACAAACACTGAAATGTAGGATTCTGCCTGCCATGACTCTGACTGGAGAGTTTGTAGCTATTGTTTCATGTATGTTTTCAAAGTCTTTTTTTTTTAAAGTCAAACCAGTTGTGCATCTGCACTGAAAACAGAATGAACAGGGACTTTCAAAAACAAGTAGAAACATGCCTAATGACTGTGTTTATTTTTGTCATTCCCATGCATTTTTCATAGAGAGGTGAAAAAGGCAGATGTTCTTCTTGCTTTCCCCATCTTTCTTGATTTACATTCTGTTAAACTTTCAAGAAAAGTTCACAGCCAGCATACGACGTGTACTTGCAGTTTGAACGTAAGATAGGTCTTTGCTCTTAATGCAGTTAATACACATACACATACACTCTGATATCTTTTAAGTTTAATTCAAAGTATACTGAGGTTTTCAGAACGTCTAGGAATCAGTATTACTTGGAACTTGTCAAATAGAAACAGTTTGGGGATTTTTGTACAGTCATTCAAAGCCTGCATGCCCCAACAGTATTTTATACTTTGCACTATGCCCTTTGGAAAGATGACTGTGTGATATCATATTCCCATAGTGTGTGCATATGGAGGAGGGAATAGGCAGCAAATAGGTGAGTTAAGCCTATTGGTGGCAAGGGAAATGAGGACAGAGTAGAATGTTTGCATCTTGCTCAGAACCCTTGCCAATTTAGACCATACTGCCTGAAGGGTGCAAACTCTAAACAGAAAGGAAACACACAACCTTCCCAGATTTTTTCCTTTTAAAAAATCCCATCCTATAAAAGCTTCTCAGGTGGTAGATTATTGCTTGAAGCAGAAAAAGGTGAACGAGAGAGAGAGGGAGAAAGCTGTGTCACTTTTTGCCATTCACTTCAAGGGCGGTAACCAGCAGGTGCCCTTTACAGTTGCATGGCATTCCAGAGAGAAAGACAGTACCATCAATGTGTTTTCTGAGAGGGAAAAGCAATACAAGTGTATCCAGGGCTGGGAAAGTGTGCATCAGAAAGATGCATGAAAAACGTCTTGTCGGCAAAGGCCTATTTTACTAGCTTCTGTGATACCTTGTTACCACAATATTTACTGTAAACAGCACGTACCTCTTTCACAATATGCAGAATATTGTCATAGTTCATTAACCAGTAATTAAGCAGACGTTTTAACAAATATATTTTAGAACAGCTATATCTAAATTGTGGTTTCTAGGGATTTAACAACAGGGAAAAGCTTATAGTACTAAAACAGAGATTCTGAATGTTACAGTACTTCTGTATACACCCAAATTTCTGCCCAAACTGGGGAAAAGACTTTGGCTGGGCTTCACAAGAAAGTTCATATCATGATGAATTGGCCTATTTCATGACCATATTATTGTTATTAGTCATCACACAGGCCTTAGGTTGTACACAAACACCAGAAAAATACTCCCATTACAAACCAAAAGACAGAAATTGAAGTTAATTAGGCCTTATTGGCTACTCCAGGCATAAACTGACATTTCACACTTGTCCACAAGGTGTCATTAGGCACACCTGTTTTATAAATGACACTGTACAAACTGAGAACATCAAATATATGACAGACCCTGTAAAAACTATATAGGTGGCTCTTATGAATGTTAAAAACCCCTCTCTAGCATCTGTTTTCTTCCAGATTCTCATGTCAATCGTTATAGCATTTTTTTTTTTAAGTTCACTACATGGTTACACTTTAACATTACCTACAATGATAACAGATAAGCACATTTTCTCTCCCCCCCCCCCCCAAAGCAAGGGTGAGGAATTAGTCGTCCTCCAGATCCTACTGGATAACAAGTCTCATCATCCTTAACTATTGGCTAGGGCTGATGGAAACTGAAGTCCAACAACATCTAGAGGGCCGGTTTCCTTATCCTTGCTCTAAAAATACAGCTGCGACATCAACACCTGGAAACATGCATACCTCTCCCAACGAAATATTTTTACACTTAAATACTACCCAATTATTCTCTCAGTGCTTAGGAATTACATACCTGAAGTATATAAAGCCAGAGTTCCATAGCACTAAAAGGTGGAGTTAACATGTTCCCCTGCCTAGTGAGTTTAACATGGTATGTGGCATAACGACACCAGCGTCATCCTGTGACAGTCAGCTGAAAGCCAACTACAAAGAGAGAGGCAGCTGTTTCTTTACTATCAGAAAGCAACAGGACCCCTAATATTCCAGTTCATCCTGGTTTGTAAGAAGATCCTTGCTGTGCTTTTACTAGTACTTCAGGTATACAAGCTACAGAATTCCTTCTTTACTCAAGTGGTGTTTAAAAGGCCCTTTAAAAAGATGACACATTTTCTGAACTCAGGAAGAAAACAACTGTTGGAACTGACCAGGGTCCTAATGAATTATTGCCGGAGCTACTGTATGCCTTCTATAAACACTTCAGTGTGCAGTTGAAAAGATTCAGTTCTCTCGTTCTTCATCTGTCCTGACAGAAGCCACTTCCAAAGATACTTTATGGGCATCCCTGACCTTTCAGCTATTTCACTACATTTGTCTCTGTCAGTAGCCTGTGCCATAGAGCACAACATGACGTGATGGGAGCCTCTGGACAAGAAATGGTACCCCATAGTTTTCTCTCCAATTCTTTTTTATTTTTAAGGAGAAAGAAATGGGAATATGTCTCCTGAAGAGTTCTTTCTTTCTTAAAAATAGCTTTAGAAATAACTGCCATCAAGAGCAGTATGTATGTAGTTAAACACAGATGCTATTACTATTTCAGTGGGCCCTAACATAATACCGAATCAAACAATACTTAACCAAACAAGTAGGAACTGGATTGACAGCCAGGTGTTGAGAAAGAATGATTTAATTTTAACTCCCTGTTAATTTAACTTCCACTTCCCCAGTATTACCATGATGACTTGTTCACTTAGCATGTTGTTTTGAACAATGAAAACTTTCGTTCTTTTGTTTTTCAGCTACAGTGACTGAAAGAATGATGCAGCTGAAAAGAGGGCCTACATCCTATAATTTATTCTTTTTAGAAGGGTGGAGCGAGAGGAAATGTTTTCTTATTGTTTCCTTTTCACAAATACACATAGCAACAGCATTAGCAGCTATCCTTTTATACATAAAGAAGGCACGTAAGTGATGGATGTCTAGATCACGGGTCAGCATACAATGTTATATAAAGGTTTAAATACTGACTTTCTTCAAGCCACCTTGATAAATTTTATGTATATAAAAATCTAACACTGCTTCTCAGCCTAGCCTAATTCATGGGGTTGTTGTGGGGATTAAATGATGAGTGGGAGAACAATGTGCACCAAGGTAAGATGTAAATGCCATGTAATAAATAAAATGTGTTTTATGTGGGATAACATTTGAAGACAGCTCATAAAGTGCAGTTAGTACAAAATACAGCAACTAGAATATACTGGGGCAATGTATGTGGAACACATCTCACTACTCTTAAAATAGCTGCAGTGGTTTCTGGACCCAATTCAAGGTGCTGGCTCTGACTTTTAAAGCCTTAAATAGTGGGACCTAATATAACTCAAATGAATGCTTTCTCCCACATGATTCTATCCAGGTATTAAAGTCCTCACTGGAAGCTACTCTGTAGGTTCTTCATGATGACCCCTCAATAGAGCTTTCTATGTCATAGCAGCCTTGGCTTAGAATATTCTCCCGAAGAAGACCTGCTTAGTCCCATCTCTGTTTTATTTTGCAGGCAAGGCAAACACCTATTTACCCAGGCTTTTCAATGTGTATTAGCTTCCCCCCCTCCACCGCCCCTAGCCTGCTTTCAGTATTTTATTGATCTTTTTTAAAAAACAACAACAACAACCAGAAACCATTTGGGGAGATTCACCCAAAAGGTGTCATAGAAATAGTATAAATAAATAAGATTTAGGAGTAGTTACAACACAGATCATATGTCCAACAATTTATCCAATTTCACTTGAATTAAATTATTTAGCTGTGATCAAACAGCTGAATATACCTTACAATGAATGTTTCTATATAGATAAACAAAGCCTCAAAAAATAAGAACTGAAGTCAGTCACTTTAAAATGATACCACTACATAATCTCCAAGCATATGACAAGCCTTCATGGAAAGATGAGGTTCTAGGATTGGTAAAAAAATACAATCCAAGCACATGCAGGTGCACATACACAACACAGGTGTATCTCGGAACATTACTCTAACTACAGCTGTAAATCAAAACAAAATAAAAAAATTCCTTCCAGTAGCACCTTAAAGACCAACTAAGTTAGTTCTTGGTATGAGCTTTTGTGTGCATGCACACTTCTTCAGATACAGTGTGTGTATCAGTGTGTATCTGAAGAAGTGTGCATGCACACGAAAGCTCATACCAAGAACTAACTTAGTTGGTCTTTAAGGTGCTACTGGAAGAAATTTTTTTATTTTGTTTTGACTATGGCAGACCAACACGGCTACCTATCTGTAACTACAGCTGTAAATGACAGCATTAATATTTCATAAGCATGTTTTTCTCCATTAAATCAGCTCATTACTTACATAATTACATGAGGTGATATTTGAGTAATCTCTCAAAAATATTATGACAGAGAATGTTTATTTGTGCAAATTGAGCCTACCAAAATCTACCAAAAGCTTTGTTTAGCCCATGCCCGTATAAAAGATGCTGTTCTCCAACCATTTCTTTGTAAATGAGGAGTAAGTATTAGATTTATTGAGTTATACTGGCATTATTCTTGAAAGCAGAGCAAGTTTCTCTTATTTTGTTTTCCATTAATGAATCAGCTGAAATCCAGACCAGTAAACAGATTATTGGATTTTGATCTGGGGCTAGCCACAAGATTGGGCAACTCACCATCTCTTGATCTTAGCCCCCCCCCCCCCCCCGCCGATCAAATGACAATTATGAGAATGTGAAAAGGAACACGGCAAAGGCTGCAAAGCAGAGTTAAATCTGTGGCAACACATAATGAAGAAAGTTACAGATATCTCGATTCTAAAGGGAGTGTGAGGGGCATGGAATCAAGGAAGAATAAGTATTTCCTTCTGCTAACTTTTCACTTGACAAAGGAGACTATAATGAAATCAAATGAGGATACTGGCTATCCAAATTTCTTAGAGGAATCCAGATAAGTAGTTAATTATGAGAAACAACCACAAACATTTCAAGAACTTAAAGTACTGTTCAAAACAGCCTCGGCAGTAGTTCCAGACCTGTGTGTAGTAAGACATATGCAACCCAGTATTCTCAGAGTTAAAGTAAGGTAAAGGTACCCCTGCCCGTACGGGCCAGTCTTGACAGACTCTGGGGTTGTGCGCCCATCTCACTTAAGAGGCCAGGGGCCAGCGCTGTCCGGAGATACTTCCGGGTCACGTGGCCAGCGTGACATCGCTGCTCTGGCGAGCCAGAGCTGCACACGGAAACGCCGTTTACCTTCCCGCTGGTAAGCGGTCCCTATTTATCTACTTGCACCCGGAGGTGTTTTCGAACTGCTAGGTTGGCAGACGCTGGGACCGAGCAGCGGGAGCGCACCCCGCCGCAGGGATTCGAACCGCCGACCTTTCGATCGGCAAGCCCTAGGCGCTGAGGCTTTAACCCACAGCGCCACCTGCGTCCCGGATTCTCAGAGTTAAGCGTATATAAAAGAGTAAATGGGAGCTGGACTTCCTATTCCCTACAGCAAACCACCAGACCCCAAAAAGCTCTACTGAGGATTAGGAGCCTCTGCTGAATGGACTAAGAGGGAAGGTGGATCCCCCCCTAAATCATGCCATGGTACCTTCCATAAGTGGAACTCCCACAGGTGGAAGGTGCTTCTGCCTGATTTTTGGGGGACCCCCATTCTCCCACAGTCCATCCCACTCAGCAGAGGCTCAGAGCTCTTGGTGAAGCATTTTTGGGGGCCGGGGGGTGGGTTGCAATGGCAAGCAGGAATGTCAGCTAGCTCTGTGCTTAACTCTGGATCCAATCCATTATTTGCACATATTTATGTTTGCCAATACAAAGCTGGCAATTTTAAAAAAAGTTTTTTCAGCCAGCTTGTAATGTGGCAAAGAAGATCAAACCAAGCAAGCGAGCCACTCTAGCACAGAAAAATGATGTTAGCTGCTTCCTAGATATTAGCTGATGCTCAGGCTGATCAATTAAGTGCCATTTGTCAAGAGTTTCACAGTATCCCCACCTAAGTCATATGCACGGTATATACTAGGTACATTTTAAAGCTTCTAATTCTGTTTCTCATAGCTAATCATTTAATTGGGCTTTATGGGAGTGTGAAATAATGCAAGTCCATAGAGATAATTAGCCTATTACAAGTTTCCTGGTCATTCCCCAAAACTGTGACATCCAGATCCAGTTTATATCAGTTGAAGTTCTGGTCCCCTTTCTACATACAAGCCTTTCCATGCTATTTGTTGTAGGAGGATACATTTAATAACTAGAAAGGAATGAATTTACACCCTCCCTTAGCTCCGTGGTCAGTTTATTTAGCCACAGTAGCAGCACAGGTTATAGCTGTTCCACCACAAGTTGCAGGACAGGGACAAAAATGATGGGCCGTCCCTACCATTATTAACTAGCTGAACTTCACGCCTAGCTATAATAGCTACTCTATATGAAGGAATAAACAGGCAACCAATTGCTCATCCGGGATAATTTTTTCCAGCCCTTCTGAAACAACAACAAAGAATGTACCCACTCCAGAGACATGGACTGAAATATACCTGTGCGTCCAGCTACAAATAAAGGTGCACTGCCCTAGATAAACAAGTCACATAAATACAGGCTACTTATTTAATGACCTGGCCTTAACATCATCCTTTCTTCTTGGAACCCTATAAAGAACTGATACAATAAGCCTATTTAAAAAACCCCTCAGTCTAATAATTCAAGGAACAACAACCCATTTCAATGCAACCATAGTATTTCACTACCTGATCCAGGAGTAGAGAATGTTGTTCTCTCCTACAGATAGGTATGATTAGAACCCGGATCTACAATACAATCTTTAGAAATTTCCATTCCTAAATTAAGTAACATTCTTGCCTATTTAGCAACACAGACATTAGTCGATTTACGGCAGTTTGGAGATGTTTGTGCTTTCCTGTGCAGAAGGTATTTTCTCCAGGTGTATTTCTAGGGGTGAACCTTGGAAAGCCATGACACCCAAACATTAAAGAATGTAGAAATCAAGAAGACAAACCCACTTCCAAGAACAATGTGATCTGGCTACCAGGTTTGAATCATCCTTTGCAAACATGTTCTTACCTCTTTGCCATGTCCTGCATATTTGAAAATCAAGTTCCTTGGCAAGGAAGACTCAGCCTGGGTTACATTGCAGCCTTCTGTGCTGGGCTCTGTGGGGTGGTCATTTACAATGTAGGTACACTTGTCTTCAAATTCAGCCTCTGTCCATAGAGTCATGTCAGCATCCTTCATGTCCATTTTCATTATCAACTCTGGTCCTTTTCTTCACTGCTCTGGGATTCACAATATACGAGCTACACAGTGTGGCAGCCTGGAAAAGAAAAGAAAATTTACTTCCCATTCCTTTCTCAGCACCTCTAGCATTGTGACCTAAATGCTGTCTATTGGCAAATAGATGGCATAAGTGGGATAGCTGAGGACTGACACCATATACCCTATACCCTATAAATTGAGCTGCCTTCCCTGAAGGAATGCTTTCAAGAGCTGGGGCTGGTAAAAATAACAAAGTCACAAAAAGTAATAGGAAAAGCATGTCTGAGAACAGCACCTGTGCGCACCTCTTTAGAACCTCCCCTCAGTATCTGAACGGTAGGGGTGGGGGGATGAATCTGCAGATTCAAGGCTTTGTGTGCAAAAGAGCCTGTGGAAAAGCTGCCTTGGAAAAGTGTCATAAACAAGGAAAGGAAAAGGAAGGAACTGCTGTCTGCGTCTGAATGGGCTAAAAATGGAAAGTGCACGTTGGACGAGCGGAACACAGGCTTGCCTTTTCCAAATGGGGAAGGCTGAACTTTCCCACCGGCTTCTAACACACAAACAACTTTCAAAAACAACGCTCCCCTCCCCTCTATTGACATCCTCTTATCCTCTGACACAGACAGCTGAGGGAGACTGTATCCTACCAACATCAGTCTGAAAACAGCCAGTCTGAAATAACTAGAAATATTCACTTGGATCAGAAAGAGACAAAAATACAGTAGTATTGTTTTCTGTGCCTTCCAACAGAATTAAATACAAAGTGCAAAATCTACCATCAATATAGGGATTGAACTGCATTAGATATGCTGTATGGCATTGGCTCACTATTTCAAACCTCAGCCATGTACTCTCCACAGGCAAGCCTCCCCTGTGCTTCAGTTCCCCGTCTACAATATCAGGAAAATACTTTTTTTTAGGGTTCCTATAAATGTTAGCACGTACTATTTGTGTTATACTCTCATTCAGAAAAGAAGATATTTTAAAAGAAGAGGAGTAATAGTATTCTGTGGAAAAACTAAATATCAGAAGAACACACTTACAGAATTAAGTTTTACTTACCCATTAAAAAGATAATGTTAACATATCATTTTGTTTCCCCAGGTATAAAGTTACTGGATTAAACTACAGCATTTTCCAAAACAAAGGCTTTAGGCTCCAGCATTGTACTGCTAATCCTACCAGAGATTTTCATTTGTATCTGAGTAAAGCAGGGTCATATTTCCAACTCAAAGAAGTGTTTTTCAGAAGATGAAGTGTTTGGAAGAACAAAGTTATCAACTTAATTCCACACTTCCTCACAGCATTGAGCAGATTTAATAGTTCTTCATACGGTGCTTTTAATGGGCTTGATGAGATCAAACCTTAGTACAATCTGAACAATACCTTTACCACTTTGTAGGCTATGACAAGAGAACTAATACTGAAACTCAGTGAACCGGCAGTTGCCACTAGCAGTGAAAGAATTAATCATCATAAAAACAAAGGTCTCTCGAACTTTAAGAGAAAGTCTCCAAGAAGAACCTTAACAGGTTTGCCGTCTCCATTCAAAAGAGTTCTAAAACCATCTGTCTCCCGGACAGGAGTAGGAAGAAAATTTCTTACCAAGGTACAGTCCACAAATAATTCCAGCTGGCAGCACGACGTTTCAGGTAAGTCTCACACATATCTACAGAGTAAACATTACTTCTTCCACTGGCCGGGTTCAAGTAATACCAATAGAGCTAGCTTCTTTTGCTTCTGCTTCTGCTTCTGGCTCTGTCTTTACTGTCAGACAGGTGCTGCTGCACTTACTGCTTCAACTTCTTTGAAACACTGGAGGGCTGAATGTTACGATACTTTCAGTCTGTGTTAACCAAACAGACTCTTCCTTTCTCCTCCCTGTTTCAGGTTTCCTATTAGCCACTCATCTGATTTACTCACAGTCACGGCTGCCAAGAGCAGGGGGTGGGGCTATACCTGTAACTCACACAGGTATATCCAATGAAACTCTGATCCAGTCAGAAGGAATTTTTCCTTTCAGCAGATCACACCAATACAGTTTTTCCTGTTAACACGTATGTCTGCTAACATTCTGCTGGCATCCAGCTTAACTCACATGCAAAAGGACAAACATTTGGTGGTGTAACACTAGAAACTATGACCTAGTGCTTAAATCTGTTTATTTTAACTGGGCATTTTTCGAACAAACATGCTTACAATTTCCAAAAAAAAAAAGTATTTACAACAATATTGTTCTCCAGGTTGCATATTTTCTTACAATTCTGAGTAGTTTTATATTTTACAAGGTAATCTTACACATGTCTACTGAAAAGTAAGCCCCACTGAGTCCAACAGGACTTGCTCCAAGGTAAGTGAATGTAAGATTTCAGCCTTAACTTTGCACTATTTTAAAAGTGCATCATTTCAAAGTGGAAACTAAGCCTGTCCCTGCTTTAAGAGAGAATGGGTCATATGCTAACAGAAAGAAAAGTTCCATCAGCGATGCTTTCATTAGACACAATCACTTAAAGAGCATGTTGCTGATCAAAGAAGTATTGGTGTGAATATAATTAAGAGATAATTAAGAGAAACATGTGCTGTTTCTTTTTCCTCCTCTCCCTGTTAGTGAATTGCCATGAAGGAAGGACATCCTGTGATGATGGCATACAGTGTCCTGTTTGTTTATTATTAAGCGCACAGACCTTGCATTCCTATTTCTCATTACCAAACAAACCAGATGCCTAACTTCCTTCAGTGGTCCTTGTCCTTCATTGAGGAATCCTTCAGCTCACAACAGTTATGATGATGCATAGTTCCAATTATAGTCACTCACAATATTACAAACATCACCCAGTCAGTTCACCAAAGGACAAGTCTCCTACTTTTCCTTTTTACATCACATCAGCAGACATGTTTTTTTTATTATTATTATCATGCCTTTCCTCTTACGTGGGCAGAAACTTGTTTTGACTTGCTATAAAAATGCAAAACACAACTACCTGTCTATATGGAAATCTGCATTGTTCGAAGAAATGTCCATTCTGTCTGATGCATACACCATACCATCACCCTCCTGAAGTTCTTGCAGAAGAAGGTGAAAGGGATTATATGTCATTCTAGGTGACACAGTACTGAGAATAGTACATATCTGTGTAAAGACCTTTGGCATCTTCTAATAGAGAAGTACTCATACCGTTGGACATAAGTAGGACAACAGCGCCAAACAAGTGTCCTGGCTTAACTGTTACTGGTACGTAATTCCACAAGAAAGGTGGTAAGGGCATCACACTGATGGGTATAAAGGTAATTGGATATGCAGTAGGAAGAAACATTTGTTTAAAGCAAAGAAATCTGGCCACCTTGACTTGGGTAATTAACTGATCCTGAGATAGAATCAGAGGCCTATTAACAACAATAGAGGCTACTTAAAAACATACTCAGCATTGACATAGTAAGTCTGTGGCCTATAGATATATGGTAACCCACACACCAACACATTCCTGTAGCTACTCAGAAATACATTGATTTGGGGAGGGATCTTTATAACCTCAGCTTTATCACATGGCTGGAAGTTACAGATGGCTAGCTCTCCAAATCAGGAGTATAAATTAAAATGACCACCCCACAGCTGATGGTTGTCTGTTTTTATTCAGGGTGGCCAGAGATCAGTTTCTGTCTATTGCTCCCATAACATCTGTGGGAACATATCATGTAAATCATGTGACTGACATGGTTTATTCCCACCATGTCACTGTCCTACAGTGATGGGCAACCTCAGATATCCATGGCAACTGGCATGACAGCTTCCTATAAATGTTGCTGCTAATAAGCAGCAGATCTTGTCCTACAGAAGCAGTGAACATGCAACTCATGTAACATGAAGTGGCCTGAGTCACTTCACATGGAGTGGAAAAACAATGTAGTCATACTGAAGCTGTCTACCCCACCCACTATACCAAGATATAAGTCTCACTTTGACATGGATATGTCTCAGAGCTTTCTAGGTCCCTGGTAATTTAAAAATAAAAAGCAGAAATTACAAAAACAAAATTATTAACAAACAGCTTTTCAACGCAGGCTTTTTCTGCCCATCACTAAAAAAGAATGGTGATTCTTCTTGCCTATCATGAAATAGCTATTTTGCTTTTCATTTGATTGAAACAATGACGGTGGGTGTTGGAAGGCTAAACTCTGTTTGCCCACCATTGATTGTGTGGGCACTGATGATATTCAGCAGAATACAAAAGCGAGCTGCCGGCACAGCATTAATTACCATTGTAGAGCACAGTTGCAGTTACTGCTCCTATGCACATACCTGAGTTACACTAGGACTAAGGACACTTAGGATCCAATCTCTGTTCAGCCATTCAATATATGCTAGACTAACTACCACAGCAGTTAAAATGCGGGTGGGAGAAAACCATGTATGCTAGTTAAAAAAATTTGAGGAAATTTTATATAAAAGGTGGAGCTCATATGTGATGCCGCAATGAAAAATGAGACACACCACTTCCCCCTGCCCCTTTTGCCTTGTGAGTACATTGTCATCAGTTTACAGTGGTACCTCAGGTTAAGAACTTAATTCGTTCCAGAGGTCCGTTATTAACCTGAAATGGTTCTTAACCTGAGGCGTGCTTTCGCTAATGGGGCCTCTTGCTGCCGCTGCACCACTGTCGCGCGATTTCCGTTCTTATCCTGGGGCAAAGTTCTTAACCTGGAGCAACCACTTCCAGGTTAGCAGAGTCTGTAACCTGAAGCGTCTGTAACCCGAGGTACCACTGTATCATGGAGAGTTGCAAGAACTGCATAACACTAACTGTGACTGTTCAGAAGGGATTGAAGCTTTTTAGTGACATTCCCCCCCCCCCAAGGCTTCATATGTACGTAGGTCCTTCTTAGTAAAAGTACTGGATCAGAATATCAGTATCTCCAGCAAAACAAAGTGAAGATGAACACATAACATAGCAAACAGATCAGATTAAAGGTGGCAAATAGGACATAGCTTCTGTCCCTTATATATGCACACAGCCAATGATTTTATGACTTGTGTGCGCGCACAAATGTGTGCTTGTACCTATATTTATCAAGGTGTGAGTGACTTGACTGGCAGTTTTTTTGTTTTTGCATAGGATTCTCTCATAGCAGTAGGTGCTGTCATCTAGAAATTGCAGTCTCAGTGTTGTTCATTTCAGAAAAAGGACTTTTTAATCATTTTCATTTTCCCCTCTTTGCTCACAGAAAACCTCAACTACCTTATTAGTCAGCATTTCTGAGACAGGTCTCTCTCTCTCTTTTTCTCTCTGTATGTGTGCAATAGCTTGCAGTCCAGCAGCAAATCATGAATGGCTCCAACAGGCGCTGATGTCAGAAACTCTCTCTCTCTTCACCCCCACCCCACTTCCTTTGATGGTATCAGCCACTCTAGCTCCACAGTAAACTGATGCTACTCAAGCTTCAGCTGCAGCTGCTGTTTTCTTCAACATTTTTTTTATGCCTATGCATATACATCATTTAAAAAAAAGGGGGGGTAGCAGGACCAAGAGTGCAATGCACCTGGAAAATGGCTGGAGAAACTTTCTTTAGGGGCCTTAAAGTGCCCCAAAGATTAACACACAGCTATTCCTCCCCCTTCTTACCCAAAGAAGGTCAGTGACAGAATGACCACATCAACAAAAGCAACAAATCCCTTCATTTTCCTCCTCCTCCATATTGGCATTGTTATGGCTGAAACATTTGGGAGGCAGCCAGATCATGATCCTAAAAATGAGGACAAAGGCACCGATGCATGCCTTTTACAATGTGACATGCTTAAAAACAATCCTAATGTACTCTCCTCCAATTTATTATTGCATTTATATCCCGTTTTTTCTTCCAAGGACTACAAGGTAGTGTACATGGTTCGTTCCCCTGTGTGAGGAAAATAAATCTGGTCACTTCAGGCCCCACCAAATCTGGCAACAACAAAATGCTCTGCACACTTCAAATGTCAGCTTACTCCAGGATGCTTTATTGAGAAAGCAGCTTTTTAGATGAAGAATAAGAGTGCATTCCAAATTTACCTAAGGTTTATTATGAGTATTATACAGTGTCAACACCCACCTCATTTTTGAAAGAAAAAAAATGTGCATGGTGCTACGTTATTTATCTTATTTCTTGCCATATGTTGAAGTCAGAGGCTGCCATCTGGATGTGGAAGATGTCACTGAATTGCTTTTTTACACCTTGTGCTAAAGGGTTGCATGAGAAAAATCAAATCATGCATGATGACCACCGGGGTTGTGGGGCCCTCTGGAGCTGATTTGGGGTGAGGGGGGGGCAGAGAAAGAGGGCAAGTCCACTTATGCAACAATAGATGTTGCCTGCAGCATGCAAGCATTTGTGGGACAATGCTACTGGCTATTTTCTTTCCACCCATGGAAAGATACTAAATGTTCCAGAGGTAGCAATCCAGGGGGAGAGCTAGCTTTATTATAATATATATGATCCTTCTCCTGCCTCATTGTGAGTCTAAATGAATGTGCAAAGCATTGTAACTTGTTCTGGAATACCCAGTACTAGCTAAATTCCACTTAGTTTAACATTCATTCCCTTCTTAAAGGGATTCTAGAAACCAAATAACTAACAGAAAATGCTTAGGTTTACCAGTTAGCTCTGAATAAATACAGGTAAAGTTTTGTATCTCCTTTCTCAATATTGCCCACTGGATGAACAAGCAGATGTGGCATTAGGGATCCTAATGTAATGACTATATAATCAGTCATTAATCATACCAATGTACATACACTTCTTAATATTTGTTTATAGCTTCTTCTATCAAATATTCTCCCCCCTTTACAGATAGAGAATCAAAGTTAATATACGGCAGCTTTTCCAAAGCCACCTGCAAAGTACATGCATTAGCTGTAATTTGAACTCAGGACATGTTTCTATCCATTGAACTGACTTAATTAATTGAAGATGTTATGATGATTTATACTGTACATTTTGTTTCATTTTGTTTTAAAACAGGGTTGGCAACAAAGGAAGAGAACAGGCACAAAGACTTCTTAGAACTAAAAGTGTGATCAATGGTTGAAGAGGTGTGGCTGCATTACATTTAGTGGTGAGTAATAAGTGGTGACCTTAAGGAGTTTTGCAATTGCTATTTGTTTTTAAGTAAGTGCATGCCTTAGTGTCTCTTGAAATAACATTATACAATCTCCTAGCTGAAATGCACTTATGAACATCACTTACTCCTAAAAACCAATCCTTAAGCAGAATGAAACAACAAAACATACTCTTTAGAAAACGATTGCCTTAATTCCTAAGGGCACTCCATTAACAGTGATCACATTTTCTTACTCTAAGAAAGTTATCCCTTTTCCTCATTCTCTGGAGAGGTGGTTTTCACTTCCTACCTATCTGACAATGGTGGTTGCACCCTTTCAATCCAGTCAAACTGGCATGTATAAAAACAAAAATTTCATCTGTTCTCATTAAATAGCTGACACCTTATCCTTCTTTCCAAATGTTGTAAATGTTTGCTTTGCAAAATCCAGGAAAGCTTTTAAAACAAAGAGAACCGACAGCCCTCCTTCCCTCCCACTCCCCCTTTATAATGATGCATCTCTGCTTATCTGCTCGATTATCAACAGGCTATTGTTTTCCCACTGGGGCTCATTGAGTAAGGTTGACCTAAGGAAGGTTAATGTTCAAATAGGTGTTTCTCAGTTCCAGCAAAAGAATACAGGTTGCTGACAGAAAGGCATCACAAGGGTCTTCATCCTGACTTCCTTAAGAAGACAACATGTCAAGGAAGTGGTGTGTGTGTGTGTGTGTGTGTGTGTGTGTTGGAGACTACCAAAAGGCCCGGCCTGTTTTTGTTTTTTATTTTTACTTCTTTTGCATCTCCCAAAACAACAACTTTTAAAGAAAGACACTGTCCCCTAGAAGAGATAATCCCACAATGGAGAGTCCATTAGAGGTATTAAGGCACTGGCAGCAGCCTGATCTACAAGAGCAGCTCTGTCCTGACAATAGACAATTAAAGCTGATAAATCTGAACTACTTGTTGCTGTTCTAATTCCTTGTAATTGTGTGCTGCTTGTCCCTGCCTCCTGCACACAGGGATGAAGCATGCTTCTTTAATCTCCAGAGTACCTGACCTAGTTCCTATGTGGTCTTTTCAGGACCTGTTTTCTTCCCATCTGGACCTCTCTCCACCCCTTCCCGCCTCCTCCAAAAGCACAGAGGAGTGTTAGCAGAGAGGAAAAGAGAAAACATCAGAACTCAGCACCAGGATAATATTTCTGTAACGCCAAACAATATTCTAATCTGCAAACAGCAGCCAATTTTGCCAGTTTGGCAAAATTGTGATCAAACTGTACTTTTTGTTATTAAAAGCGCAAAAAGTGGAGCACATGCACAATGACAAGCCAAATTGTCTGACCAATACTGGCTGCCAAACCTGCATGTTACACTCGTGTGCGCGTGTGTTTTCATACACCACCCACACACTTTGAGATTTTACTTCTCTCCATTCACTGGTATGTTTGTGTTCAGCTAGACTATATAGGTTTTTTTGAGTGCATTATTCTTCCGATAAGCTATATACTGTTATGCTAACAAACACTGCAGTTCTAACCATACCTACTCAGAAGAAAGACGTGCTGAATTTAAATGGGGTTTACTCCCAGTAAGTGAAGCTAGGAGTGCTGCCTTTCAGCAAATTGAATCCTAGGCTTTTCATATAGCTCTCACAAGACAGGTAATTATTTATGTTTGTTTGTGTGCATAATAGCAGAGGAAACTTTGTGTATCTGCATCTACTAGATTCAAAACAGCATAATTAATCCTCTTACAGAGCTCAATTAATAATTTCAGGGTGCCTGGGTTTGGCAGCACAGGGATAAGAAAATATGGTTGTAGGAATGCCTACTGGTCTTAAAAATTCTATAAATTTATTTACATCTGAACATACTTTGGAGAATAATCTTGGAACTAATGCCTATTTCCAAGTTAGCAGCATTCTACCCTCTTATTTCTTTTTTTTTTTTTTTTTTTATAATAATTTTTATTAATTTTCCACACATAAAATAAAGAACAGTGTAACACAATATAACTTCATACTCATCGGTTCATAGCCTTTTTTCTTTGACTTCCCCATACCTCCCCATCCCTGCATCCTTGTTTAAAAATTCTTTAGCAACCCTTAAGTCCATTGTCTTAGTTCCTTTTCGTAAATATTTCTTAAGTTTTTTTTTTGTTTACTGCTGCAATTCTTTACTTCTTACCCCCTGACATCTTAACATTCCTCAATTTTACAGTTATTTTTAAGATATATTTTGAAATTCTTCCAGTCCTCTTCCACTGTCTCTTTCCCCTGGTCCCGGATTCTGCCCGTCATCTCAGCCAGTCCCATAAAGTCAATCACCTTTGTTTGCCATTCTTCCAGAGTAGGTAGTTCTTGCGTCTTCCAATACTTTGCCAGTAGAATTCTTGCTGCTGTAGTGGCATACATAAAGAAAGTCCTATCCTTCCTTAACACCTCTTGGCCCACCATACCCAAGAGGAAAGCCTCTGGTTTCTTAGGAAAAGTCCACTTAAGGACCTTCTTAATTTCATTATAGATCATTTCCTCTTATTTCTTAAGTGCCTCTTCCTCCACCTTCTTATGCTAGCAGAGCTGACAGAAGAGACTTTTATTTTATTTTATTTTCCCATGCAGCATGGCTTAATGTTTTGTGACAGCTTGTTGTTGGATTTTTTGGACTGGAGTCCTAATTGTCACAGGCTTCTCAAAACATTTCATTTACAGTTTTACCAGGAATACTTTCATGTGCAGAGAGTGGAGAGTTCCACTATGCTGCCCCCAGTCAAGCTGTCAGTAATGCCGTTTGCTGGCTTCTTTCAGTTGTCCAAGTCAGACGGGCAGGAAAGCATCACCCCTAATGTTTTTACAGTAGTAATCTCCATTTGTTTTAAATAATGTTTTAAAAATAAGTCAGTAGTCTCTCTATTTTAATAGAAGCTTACTAATAAAATGAAAATAAAAAACCTACTTATGTTTACCATTTCACTTGCATCCTAGTCTATCTCCCCGCCACCATACTTCTGTACTAGAAACAACAATACTTTTAAACAAAGAAATTATGGAGACTATAGATAAGGTTACTAGAAATGACAGCCCAGTCTATATTTCAACATATGAAGCTTTAGTTAACTAAACAAATGAAGAAGTGCTTTCGAATAATAATAAAGGGGGAGGGGGAGGAACAGCTTGTAATAGAGAATGTCCTGGATCTTTTGTTTCCATTTAGGATAACAACTGGGCTTTGCAAAGAAAAGACAACAGGCAGTTCATACTAAATTAGACCTGCCAACTGCTAGTTAGAATATTGCAAATAATTTACTTTCCATGATAAAAGCAAAAGCAAGCAGCACCCAGCAGGGGCCCAGCTGATAAAACTGTGTCAAACTCAAACCATTTGTCAACCGGGAAGGAAAAGAACAGAGCTGAAAGATGGACTCAGGAAACAGATTTATCTGGCGCAACACATTAACTAGTATAAATACCATGGGAGGAGGGAGAAAGTAAACACATTTATTCAGTATCTCCAGCTAGCCAGAAGAAGAATCACTCACGTAACTCACAGCCCGTGCCACCCAAACACTCATTTGTCACAGAACAGTAGCATTTTTCTTTTGTGTACAACGCGAGTGTTGTTTAATGCATAGCACTGAAAGGTTTTAGTAGCACACACACAAAAAAAGTGTGGTTAAACAAGGCAAGATGCAAATTCCTACCATTTTAACAAGGCAAGATGCAAATTCCTACCATTTTAAGCAATAAAACTTCAGGTCATAAACACATGAGGTAACACCTACTAAAACTTCCATCTATGTTTTGCACTTCTGTTTACTGAAGTAAACTGATGTTATAGGAGGGATACCAAAAAAGAGGAATGCAATGCAGTGCTATGAATGCTATGAACTGGGACTGTACCCAAACAAAACAGAAAACTTTTTTTAAAAATGCTAGCCCTTTTCTTTGCAAAGACATTCGTTTTGAACAGTTGCATATAATTTCCGTTATGAAATAGTGTTATGAAAACAGACAAACGCAGGTTGCCAAAGCTAACTGGAGTGCATACACAAGAGGTTTTCTTTAAAACTAAAGTAAAAACAACAACAACATAGCAAAAGGTATACTGTAAGACAATTAAAACCACAGTCAGTTAATACATAAATATTAATCTAATGCAGTATATTCTTTAGCAGTACCTTTGAACAGCCATGTAGGACAGGTTTCCAATCTTCGTTCATGCATCCCAGAGTTTTAGTCCGTATATTTGTCTTCTGTCACTCACTCACTCATTCACACACCACACACACACATGCACACATTAACACGCAGGACACATGCTCTCTACCTCTCACACTGAGACACTCCTCTAACCCTGTCTGGAGCCAAGCCTTGGATTTTAGAATTTCCTCCTGTGAGAAGATTTTCCCCCACCCCTTTCCTTCTACTCCACCCCATTCAGTAATTAGGCTTAACAAGAGCAATTAACAAAATAAACTCTGCTTAGGCTGGTGGTCTGATAATTCTGATTACCAAGACCTTTGGGAAATAATCAAAAATATTTAAACAGATACTTTCACAGGGGCTTTAAAAACCCACCTTTTCTGCCACAGCTTATTGCAATTATTTGCAGTTTGGTTGGAGATCGGATAGCGTGATCTCATTCTGGTGGCTTCAATATGTTATATTTTACTGAATTTTACTGAAAAGTTGCAATAGTTTAATAACATCAGACAATTTAATAATGCAAAATAAATATTGTGTTGAGATGATCAAAATGTTTTAAATTTTATTTATTGCATTTTATTGTTTGCGTTTTGATATACCCCTGTAAACCACCTTTGGAAGTGTTTTATTTTTGAAATGCAGAATATGCATTTGACAAATAACTTAAGGAAGGTACCAGCACAAACTTTGTCTGATTTAATTTTCCATTATATAATAATATGACATTAGAACACAGACTTGAGTAGTTTTTAAAAATCTTTCATTTATTTATTAATCAATGTAAAAAGACACTCAAGTACAAAAATCATGAAACAGTGTCCTTAATAAATATATTATGTTCCTACACAGACTCGGTGCCTTTCCTACCTAATAAAGACATTTTTCAAGTTACCTGAGATGTACATTGATTGAATAAAATATGGGCTTTGCTTTCATCCCTGACTTTTGGATTGGATTCAGGACTAATAGGAATTGTTTCAAAACCAAAAACCAAGTATCAATGGATTTAGCTTAGTGATAGAAATGTCAGTAAACTATCAGCTGTTTGTGGCAACTTTCTGTTTCTGCAATAAAGTTCACCTAAAACGTAAAGACCCCAATCCAGAGGACTGCTGCAACAGCTGAAAGTTGTGTGTGTACTGCCACACTTGCACATATATAACATTCATCTGATCACAGCAACACCATTTCTCCTAAAATGTTCAGAGATTCACATTAACAGGTGCTGGTGTTGTATATCTACAATCTGCAACAGTTTCCTCTTGTCGTTAGGTGATATTTATATTAGCAGAAATAAATAATACGTTGCTCACATGCAAACCATATGCACTGTTTTCTGATCACTTGTTGGGAGAAAAAGGGGAATGTGCAAGGAAGACTAAATTTCCTTAAGTGGGAAACAGCAGTGGGGAACATGTGGCTCTCCAGATGTTGCTAGACTCCAGTCAGTCCCAGTGAGCATGGCCAATGGTCAGGGATGATGGGAATTGTAGTCTAGCAACATTTGCAGGCGTAGGAGCCAACTCCGAGGAGCAGAGGTCCCTTCACCCCCCCATACAATATTTTAGCTTCCTCCCCAAACTTGATGGGCATTGCCAATAAAATGGTGTGTGTGTGTGCTGCATCTTATGATTGTGCGGGGCAGGGCTTACCTGGGCCCTCCAATATTATATTTAAGTTGGCACTTGTGTCTGCAGGGCCACAGGTTCCCCATCCTGCTTTAAAAAGATACTGGCCTCATCAGACCAGCCACCTCAGGTAAGGTGAGGTGTTTGGATTGCAGTGATGAGCCTGCAGCTTTCCACTTTACTCAAACAACTTTGGAGTGAGGACAAAGAAGGTAAGGCACTTTCCCCTGAAGAGCTGGAGTGCTGCTATAAGAATGTGAAGGGCAAAGCCATGTCATGTCCAAAGAATTTAACTATTATTTTTCTATTTCTGCCCTGACGCTCCATCCAGTAGCATGAAGCATGAAGGCTTTAAAGTAAACAATGAGCTGACATATGTCCATATATCAGAGGCATAGCTAGGTGGCGGGAGGGGCAGGGAGCACTGGACGCCACACCATGGGGGGCAGCACTTACTGCGGGGCCTGCAGCACACCGGAGTCACGTCTCACCTGGAAGTGACACAGTGGCTTGGGTGCCTGAAGGCTCTGCACTGCCCGAAACGGCAGCGTGGGGCTTGCTTCTGCCCACAACCTCCCCTTCAGCCACCCTACAGGCTCCACACAGTGAGCCCTGCCCCAGCTCGCCCTGCCCAGTGGGCAGCTTGCCTCGCCCCCATGGATGGCTCTCTCCAGCACAATGCCAACAAGCCACCCTGGGTGCCTGAATGGCTAGCTATGCTGCTGCTTATATCTATACTGTTGACTGCTTCATAAGACAGAAATAAAATAAATTAGTAAAATATGCAGGGTAAGTCCGACTAACTTAACTCAGAGCAGTTCCTCAGTAACATGTCTATACTATGGGTAGGCAAACTATGGCCCGGGGGCCGGAGCTGGTCCAATAGCCTTCTAAATCCGGCCCATGGATGGTCTGGGAATCACCCTGTTTTTACATGAGTAGAATGTGTCCTTTTATTTAAAATGCATCTCTGGGTTATTTGTGGGCATAGGAATTCGTTCATCCCCCCCAAAAATAGTCTGCCCCCCCCACAAGGTCTGAGGGATAGTGAACTGGCTCCCTGCTGAAAAAGTTTGCTGACCCCTGGTCTATACCAACACCACACAGACACAATATCCTCCAACCCTCAAACCAAATTAAAATAAAATAAATTTTATAATTTTATGGCAAACATTTTATAGCGTGCAATTGTATATTAGTGCATGCTGAATATTCTGAAATAATGTTGTTATGAATACAATATTCCCCCCCCCCAAATTCCCTATATGAAGTGCACCATAATATTCTTACTTGCACCTTCCCACAAGCCAGGCAATTGGTAGCAAGTAAGTCTGGAGCTAGAATTAGTTTCACAGAACAGCCACTAACCTGAAGACTTCCCTTCCACAGTCCACTTCAGTCATTCAAGTAGGCTACATTATTCAATGGGGTTATAGCCTTTGATGATACAAAAGCTTCTTTAAACCAAAAATTAAAAAAAGACTGGAAATGTGTGGGAAGTCTTTAAAACCGACACTATCATGTAAACCACACAATTGCCTGGGTTTCGTAACAAAGGATTACACTGGCTGATTTTGTGGTGCCTGAAAGGGCATGCCTGCTCCTCAGCTGAGCCAAGCTTACAAAAGTTTCCCAAGTTTTGAAGGTAAAGCCTTGAGGAAGAAAACTCTTTCCTCATATATTTTATTTGCTGTATTAACCATGCACCGGATTGTTTCTGGGCTTCTGCACTTACATCATAGCATACAGAAGCGCACACCAGGTGTTTTGGACGACAGCTCCTCAGAGATCTCTATCGTGCACAACATTTTTCCTACATGGATCTAGATTACGGCAGAGGAGGAAAGCAGATACATCACATGTTTGCTCCTCCTCTGCACATATGTATATAAGGACACCATCACTTATAAAAGGGTTAGGATATTTCAAGGAGAAGTTGCAAAGCCTGGCCACTAGCATATAAGCTGAGAAAGGATGCCTCACTACTCTGTGTCTTGACTTGATCTCCCCACCAGGAAAAATGACAAACTGAATAGTATTATTTATCAGCACAAAAAAATCAGGGTCTTTTTGTTGCCAGACTGGGGGAAAATCTGGCATTAGCACCCCATGCCTAAACTTTCAACAGTGGTAGAATATTACATACACAAACCATAGAACAGGAACAGAATGCGCCAATCAAAAACTGTTTTTGAAATTTGCTTATGCAGCAAAAGTTGTGGGAGGGTGGAAAAAGCAGCTGCTTCTGAGAAGGAGCAATTAAAAACTCTGCAGTAGCCATGCAGAAATGCTTGCAGATTTTGGCCGATATCTTGTGCTGTTACACGAGTGGTAAATGAAGCATGTAAGTGTTCAAACTGCAAACAATGGAATGTTGAATCAAGGCAAGACATACACTGTAGAGCTGGCAGTAAGTTCAAAAAGACTGGACTGACCATGCTGATGTAATGCATGACAGAGAGGTTAAGGGCCAGCTGAAATACTCTGGCCTACATGTTAAGCTGCCAGGAAAAGCAGGGCTGCCATATGTCCGGATATTCCAGGACATGAGATTTCAAAGGCGGAATTGTTGTCTGGGGGCAGTTTCTGAAATGCAGCGCTAGGAAATGACACAACAGCAGTGGCTTCATAAGCACTAAGGCTTATACTACTGAAACAGGAATGTTAAGACTTAGCTTGCCACAGAAAACTCAGTTTGATTGGCACGATGCAAGCAAACCACATAACTGATATATTAATTTCATTAATTAAAAGTCACTAAATGCATGATGCACGTCAATTTAGGAATTATTTGTTGAAACAGAAATACAAAAAACGCACTCTTTTAGGTTTGTTGTTAAAAAATTGTGTGATTTTTTTTTAAAACTTCTATTATTTTCTAGTTTCAGGAAATGGTCGATGGACATGGGTTATCCAGAAGGATTCGACAGCATTTAGGAGAAGCCGACCACGCTTTCAATTACATTATTTTCGTCAATTAGTCTTAAGGAAAATAACACTTCTATTAATCATTTCAATTAACGGCAAGCACCGCATGACACCAGCACCACAGCCCATATGCTGCGCTCCAATCACCCAAATATTAAAGCCTTTTTAATTGATTTATCTAAAGAACATTCAATAGACTCAAGGTGGCAGCCAGCCAGGAAATCCCGAAAGAAGATGACAAAAAGGTGGGGGTGCTAAACCCGTTTCCCAATTTGTTTTTCCTCTTTCTCCAGAGTTCACTGTTAATCCAATCACAGCCCATAAAGCTCGCCTTTTAATAAAATAAATAAATAAATAAATAAATAAATAAATAAAGGGGCACACATGTTGGCTCGTCATCTGCTTGGAGAAGCCCCCCTTCTCCCACAGTTAGCTGTCCAGTTAAGAGAGGGCTGCTGCGTACAACAGCACATTTTTATCCAGCAGAAATATTTAGCTTGGCTACCCGCCAAGGAATGCTGGAAGAATAGAATGAATTAGGGGATTTACCTTCCACGTGCTTCGCACGCGTCACTGAAGAGCTTGCTTCTTTTCTTTCTCTCCACCCCCCACCCCTCCCCGCCCCTCTCTTTCCTTTATCAAATATCTCCTACAGTTAAAAAAGTACAGCCTGAAATAGGAGCCGACACGTTACCAAGTTTAGTCACAGTGGCGCTATTCTTTGCAAGGTAGACATTTCCCTTTACTGTTGAAATAAAACCTTTGCACCTAGAAAAGCTTAGCTTGTCTTGTACACTACTTCATGTGAGAGGTTTCTCTTTCTTTTTTAAGGGACCGTTCACTTTATGCAAAGATTCTTTTCACAGAAGAGCTAGTGATTTGAAAACATATTCCCACTAGACATTAATATACTAAACTTAGCTTTGTTGATATAAACAAGGCAGATTGTTATGTCCTGTGACTGCAGGGTGTTTATGTGGGCTTTCATTTGTTTTTCTTATGACATTTCCTAGCTTCTTGACTGGCCTGGTTTTATTTGTATTGGCAAGTAAGACGGAAAGAGTTAATATTGAAAAAAAAGGCAGTTCGGGAAGCACCCTGTATCGCCACTGACTGAGCACTTAATGTGAGAAGCTAGGATGATGTTTTAATAGTTCAACAGATGGTGCTACTATACATATTGTACAGAGATAAAGGAAGGCTTCGTCAGCATTAAATAGGAGAGCTTCTAACCAGCTACAATTCAATACTGGGCATGCATGCATGTCTTTCCTGAGTTTATACTTTATACCTCCAGGATGCTTTTTAAGTTAAATGAGGAGGTATGCTTCTTTCAGTTAAGTGAATGAAGTGTACATAACACAGTCAACGAGCAAGCTATTTTAGTGGAATTGGTGGCATTCTGTAATAATATATATAATTTCAAGATACCACTCAGCACGTTAAGGTCATCTGCACTGCAGTCATTAAAGTGCTGGGGATAAATGGGGAAGGATGGCAAAATGCAGGACTCAGGTAGGCATGCATGATTCACTGTTCTCCCCTTCCTTCTCGAAATACTATCCTTTTGATCAGAAGTGAATGGTGGGGAGAGGAAATTCTTGAAAAATGTCGGCGGTTTCGCTGTCTTCTGATTGCATCTCTGTATCAGGACCAGCATTATCTGCCATCTTACGCAACTATGCAATAGGTCAAATCAAAAAAGCTAAACACATTTTCTCAATAATTACCATTTCCTAGGAAATACTGCAGTTCTGGTGCACAAAGGAGCCATATTGTGGGTGTTTCTCATATAACCTAGGTCAGCCTTCCGCAGCCAGATGCTTTGGACTACAACTCCAATGAACTCCAGCAAGTAGGGCTTTTGCTGGCTAGGGCTGATGGAAATTGTCATCTAAAGGATCTAGGAGGGCACCAAGTTGGGGAAGGCTAGCCTGGATCTTCCAGTGTTAACCGAATGTCACAGGATGGGCACAAACTGTTGCATTTCTCACACTATTCAGATTATGCTAAAATAAAATTTGCTTTGGATTTATTAAAACTGCACTTTATATTTCCAATAAATCTTGCTTATATTCTGCATGCACAAAAATACTAATGGAGGGATGGGGAACCCCAGTTCCGAGGGCAAAATGCAGCATTCGGGCCTCTCTGTCAGGCCACACCCGCTCCCCATCTGTTGCTTCTCCCCATCAGTCCTGCTTTTCTTCTGTCTTGAGAATTTATGCTTGACTCAAATGTGTCCTTGAACTCTGATACTGTTTCTTCCTTGCCTGTTCGGACATGTGAGTGTGTGTAGAAACAATCCTACTGTGCAAATGTAGAATTAACACTCATGGCCCTACACACCACTAGCATGAGGCTCCTAGAAGGTTGCCTAGAAGGAAATGTGGCCCTCAGACTACAATATGTTCCCTGTCCTTGTGCTAATGGCCGATTCTAGACATCCAAGACATTATACCATTTATCACCTGTTGCCTTATCCACCATTATGCACTATAGGCAGGGACAGTAATCCTGCAGGTTTTATTTTCAGACATGGAATATTTCAGTTCTGCTAGTATAGACAATTACTCTGAACCCATTTTCTGTCCAATTCTGACTTTCTGTTGGGGCGAAATGATAGGATGTGTGAAATCTAGCTACAGGATTGAAGATTGTCACCCATTTATTGTTGATTCAGCTCGTACTTGTGACTTGCCACAATACAATCAAATTTGTGGTGATATAATTATTTTTATATTAACAGTCTGATAGACAAAACTGATCATTTTCTCCAACCCCAAAGGCAGTTCTTTAAGGTAAAAATAAAATAAAATACAATTCTGCCGACACACACATTTGGAATGATACTTCAGTGAGATTAAATAATTACTGAATCTCTGTATTGTGTTTTATGTTTAATATCTTTGCAATTAATTGATCCCCACCCCCCAATGACTCTGAAAATTCAGGGCTGCACTCAACCTTCTGCAGCACCAGCATCTGTTGCAGATAATCCATCAATGGTTTTGAAATTGCCAAATGAAAAAGCAAAAAGCCCAAACTGTTAGCATTCTACTATTCAGACTGGTGTTTTTCTTTTCTTTTTAAATGCAGTTGGAAAACTGAATTAGTGCAATGGTCATTAGATTTTAAGAAAAGGCGCCACCACTGAGGATGTGTTCTCTTGTAAACAAATAAGCAAACAGGCTTTAACCAGGCCCTGACCCAATAAATATTTATGTGATATATAGCCTTACAAATACGGCATAGTGGACCTTTGCCCACCATAGTATTATGTTCTTGATACTAACCTTGTGCCCAAATCAATCAATGTTTTTAACTGGCAAATTTCCATCTGTTTTGCATCTGAAATGATTACAAATCAGTGTTTAGGGTTGTACTGGCATCCAAATAATTCCCCAGTAGGGTTTATTTAATCTAGAGTTGAGATAAATATGTGGCGTAAGGCAAGCTCTACCAAATTTGTTATATTTAAATACAGTGTTTGAAATATGTATACAGACTTATTTCTTTTAGCAGCAAACAAAATTTGCAAGTCTAAAAGAAAACACAGACATGTCTTTTTCTGAAGCAGCAGATTTATCAGTGATTGGATGTTTGAACCCTTGCAGGTGAGTTTTTAATAATATGAGTTTTAAAAACATGCAAGTTGTTGAATCACAATGCAGTAAATTGTCCTTCCACAAACCTTCCTTCTTCATTAAAATCTTATTTGCTTGGTAATCTCCTTTGATCGCTAAAGTTATAAGAATCCCCCTCTTTTGCTTTTGATACTATCAGTGTAGCTTTTGACCAGAGAGCGTGATGAATTAAATGTATGACAGATATGACAGGTGAGGAGTGCTTGGAGGGGGCTTAAACAGCAGGGATAAGACAAAGCCCCCATTTAAGAACAAAACCTCCACCCGATGACTAGCCCATTAATGACCAATCACAGAATCACTCTATTTGCCCTGTTGGACGAGGAGCAAGCCGATACTACAGACAAAGCTTTGTTAGCCACAGGGCAGTTGTTCAATCAGGCCACACAGCCAACTAATTGAAAAGTCCGTTCCCTATTCCTGCTCCCTTGGTATTTGATACACTGGACTTTTTATAGGTAAAACTGCTCTCTTCCTATAATGTTATATCAAGTCATTCACCACAAATTTACAGCTGGACTAAGTGGTATTACAGTTTATAAACCTGAAAATCTATCTGCAGGGAATCCAGCTAAGCCTCAGAGAGAAACAAGTCCAGCATTACAAATCCAAGGAATTTTGGAAGTCAATCCATTAGGATTATTGGGGGGCAGGCCTTTGATTTTGGAAGTCAAAACTACAAAAATAATAAAATATTACAATCTCTCTTTATTATAACCTCTTTTTGAAGGCTGATTGTTTCATTTTTACACACACACACACACACACACACACACACACACACACAGAGTAGTCATTTGCAATAATATTTAGAAGAGATTATTGGGCAGGAGGCCCAACAAAAATATTTGTTTTCCTGAGGTTTGTAATCACATGCTCTTTAAAGAACCAATTTTAATAACTATTAGTACTCAATATAAAAATCAGATCACAAATATTTAGCAAACGGGTGTATTATTCATCACTCTGGGATCATCTGAAAAATCTCACTGCTCCCTTTTAAGTATTCAATATGTATCAGAGATAAACAGCATCATAAATAAACTGAACATTCAATACCCCAAGAGGATTAAACCAGAAAATGTGCTACAGAAATTTGAAAAGGCCTAGAGCACATGGGGAAAGAAGCCTGTTGGTATTGCATTTATAGTATTTGTCTGTTAATAGGAAGAAGTTTTCAATTGTAATTCTTTTCAGAAGTGTTAAATACTACAATTATATTTTCAATAAAGCCAAATGTGAGAAGAAAAAATAGATATTCAAGTGGGCACTGTTGAAAATATAAAGTTTATCTTAATTTCAGGTTTATAAATGAGGATAAGAACAATACCTGTTCATCATTAGTTTCAGCTAAAAAATGATGATGATGATGATGATGATGATGATGATGATAATCCATATTTACTTATATATAATCCTGGCTTTGGTAAAGCCACACACTTTTCATTTTCACTATGAGAAAAAAGAGTGGATAGAAAAAATACTTTTTCACTCAGAAAAAGTGGTGACAAGGAAATGCAAATCTGAGCATAGCAGTTATCTTTTTAGGTAACAATTCCTTCTCATAAAAATGGGACAATTATGCTGTTAAGTCAGTTATAAAGGCTGATTAAAGCATTTCCAATTTGAAATGTGTAATGTGATATAATATAATGCTAGCAGACTGAAAGGTAGAAGGCATGATTTTAAAAAGTTCTACAGTATTTTTCATTGCAGATTTATTCATAGCTTATGAGCAGAACATGTAAATTTTCGTTGATACTGAAAGCCAAAGATATATAAACAAGGTACCCCCTATCTTTTAAAGAGGCTTGCTGTGTGCAGTTGTTTCCCCATACATTTCGTTTCAGCAGCAAACATAAAAGTTAACATTTAAAGAAACCATTCTAGGATAATACCCTTTCACATACAGCTAGGCAGTGCTTTTTTTCTGGGGGTACGCAGGGGTACGCATACCCCTAAACATTTTGTGAATCTAAGTTTGGCCTCATTGAGGGGCAGTGTTTCAATAGGAGTAGGAAAATGAGAGTACCCCTAAACATTTTTTAATAGAAAAAAGCACTGCAGCTAGGAATGATGCTCTCAGTATTACAGATGTAAAGGCAATTTCCTAATTCAAGCCACTTGTCTCTTGTGATCTCTGCATCTCTAGTTTAGATTTCTAGTCAGAAATGTGAAGTAGTGTCGTATCCAAAATGCAGGCTCAAAGTCCTCGCTGCTCCACCTCCAAAAGCTGTCAATAGGTCTGGACTATGTCTGTCCACAGCTTTGCATTCATAGAGACCATTTGACAGAAGGGCAAGGAAGACATCCAGGAAAACTGCTTTCAGACCTTATCTGAGCAACAATAGTTAACTTTCACCACCTGGGCATGGCTTCCGGAGAGAAAACAATCACACGTATTGTCTCCTTCTGGACAATAACCACTAAACCAGCCTCCAGTTGATGCCAAATGTTTCTTTTTTTTAAAAAAAAAACAACAACAACCCTTATTTTTAGTCAGGACAGTATTTCTAGTCTTTCATCTCCCCACCCCTGCCCTCAGTAACACAAACCAGTCTGTAATTGGTATTATGCAATATTAGAAATATGGGCCTCATAGTTATTAATTGAAATCCCATGAAAATGGACAGGATGAGGCGCAGCGCCTGCTCTGAAGTACCCATCAAGCTCTTTACCTCTGCCAGACTCGTGGCTATCTGGAAACCAGCTCTGGCACCACTGCCCTCGTCCCCCATCTCCTCTGCCCGCCCGCCCGCCCGCCCACCCACCTGACCGGACTTGCTCAAGGTGGCCCCATTAGACGCCTAGCATCAGTAGTGGCAGCAACACTGGCAGCGCAGTAGCCCCCGCACCCAAGCCATACCTCTATTCATTGAAATCAAGTTATTGTACCTAAATTCAAGGTACTGTGGAAAATTAAGGGACTTTTTTTTTAACCCACTTCACAGACCACGCAGAAGATATCATAGCTTATAATCTCTTTCTAGCAAGAACAATTCTATATTTGTTTCTAGCAAAAGGAGGGAGGGCAAGCAATTTTTGCAAATGCCCTCCTTTCTCCTGTAGCTGTCATGGATTGGCTGGATGTGGAGGGGGGTACCAGCTGGGCAACCCCCAAGGGGACCCCCCCAAGGTGTCTCAGAGCCAGGGGATTTGTGCTGAGGTGATAATGGGTGGTCAGAGGGAGAAGAGGGGACAGACTGGGAGGAGGAGGTGTCAGAAGCTGAAGAGGCAACAGGATTTAGTGAGCAGGAAAAGGCTGGGGCAGAGAGCAGTCCAGATTCAAACCATTTGTATTCTGCATATATCTACGCTAGTATTTTAATGCATTCTGAGATTAACTGAATGGATGTATATATTATGGAAACGTGTGATCTGCTTCGTAGTAAGTATGTTTAGAGTGCTGGCGTGAAATATAGATATCTTTCTGTGTTTTGAAATTTTTGGTATATGAGGCAGAGCTTGCTCATTAAACACCAGTTTGTTCTTTCTCTCTCAAAGACAATTATTTTCCTCCAATGATGACATTTTTCCTTTTTTGTAAACCATGTACAGAATAATTTTATCCATTTTATTCTATTACAACCTGCAGAAAACTAGATTTTAACTGAGCTTCCTTCATTGCTAATTGGTCTGAAGTGTACAATTATGTCCTCCTTTACCTGGTAAGAGCATATTGGATTTAACCAACCCAACTAATTTTACAAAAATAACATGATATGTAAAATAGGTTTGTTCCCTAGAGCTTTCTGCTCCCTCCTATCAAAGATATTGAGTTCAATTTACAATGACCTCTGAATGACCTATAGACAAAGTTTTAAAGGTCTTTGCCTCAGCTACCATCAGGAAGTGGCTCTCTGGAAATGCCTTTTGAAAAACACACACCACAAAGAGCAGTAACAGCTGAAGTGACCCAGGAGTCAATTCCTGATCCCTGTACAGGAGAATCCCCTTCACCCTTTTGGCGTTTCATCCATCTTCATTTGCTTTTACTTTTTGTCATTTCCTCTTGACTTGCAAAATGAAAGACAGAGGAATCTATGATTCTTCTTCTACCTCTTACTTTTACAGCAAATAGCTACTTCCCCCAGAGGTACACAGAGTGCATTCTGCTGTATTCTATTACTCTGAAAGTGTCCCTGTTTTGAAGATTCATGGGGCTGGAATAGGACTCATAGGTCATTTAGTCCAACCACCTATTCAGTGCAGGAAATTCATAGGTACATCATCCTCAACAGACAGCTGTCCATCCATGGGGTGATTTACAGGGTTGTGGGTTCAAGCCCCATATTGGACAAAAGATTCCTACCATTGCAGAGAGTTGGACTAGATAACACTTATGGTCCCTTCCAACTCTACAATTCTGTGATTCTACTTCCAACACAAATAGCAATTGTCAGGCAGGTTCAACTGTAATTAATGTATTGCGAAGTTCACATAAAGCAAGCAGGATCTGTATTTTTAAAAATAAAATAGATTTGCATGAAGGTAGCCGTTGCAATGCTAGTGAAATGTGAATGTTGGCAGCCAGGCTTAGGTTGTACTGTGCTGAGGACAAATTTGGGGGCTGGCCTTGATTCCTCAGGAGTGGTCTGGAGTTACTGAAGGGGCTCAATTGTCAAAATAATCATGCAACATTGTAGCTTTTGCAAGTCAAAGCAGTGAAGTGTAGGTGAACAGGTTTATAGTATGTGAGATTATTAATAAGTACACATCAGCCATGTATAACATTTGGAGCACACCATATAACAACACTGAGTTCTCTTTTAAAAAAATTGTTTTAAATACACATATATGCATACACACACATATACACAGAGACTCTGCAAAGTTAGGGAAGGTTGGGTCATTGATGAGTATCTTGAATTTTTTGTGTGTGTGTGAAATAGAGATCCTAAAAGCAATCTCATTGGATCTGGAATACTTGGAGACCTGGACATAATGAAGTCTTTCAGCAACAGCGGTTCAGCGGTGTAACCACTTCAAGGAAATTTAAATGGGGGTGTTAGCTCTGTTTCATTTTCTGAGCCAGGTAGACTAACTCACAATACGAGTGGGAGGACTCCATGGTTTTTTTCCTCCTTCTCTGAGGATCAACAACAGATTGGCCTGCATAGGAAGTCAGGATATTTAGGGGGCCTTTGTTAATACCACTGTTGCAGATGTTTAATTATGTTTTGGCCTAGCTCAGTCCATAACTTGTCTCATGTCTTCCTTCTGGGGTGGGTGCCTATAGCAATTGATGTCTTATTATACATCTTTGACTAAGTAGTGAAAATTATAGAGGGCTTCTCAAAAGCAAACCCTGCATAATTATAAAGTAAATAAACTGCATATTCTTAGTATCAAGATAATCTTTAAGCAATTTCTCACACTCCTAAATGCATTCCTCTTATGTAAAACAGATGTATGTCTTTGGGGTAGGCTTTGTGTTTCATTCATGTACTGTGAAAGTTCCTTGTAATTAAAGGAGGAAATACAAATTTCCTTGTCTAGTTCTAAGGATAAATTCTTGAGATGTGGATGCTTGTGGGAGCAGGGTGAGAGAACACATGGGAAACTGAGGAACGTCTGTCTCTCTCTCCCCCCCACCCCCTGCCCAAAAGGAAAAACGTTTGAAAATTTTTTACGAAGAAAACCCAAACTCTTAATATTTTTATTCTCTTTCCAAATGATGAGTGAAAACATTTTATTTCAACTGTTATGATAACTCCAAGTGTATTTATTTTCTTGGCCTGATTCTCTATGGCTGATCAGACCAGACAAACATGGTCTACAGTATTCAGTTTTGACATATCCAGTGCGAATGTAAAAGGCGAAACATTTCAGACTTTTGCATGGTTACTCAGATTCAGTGTCTACTGAATAGGCAAGAAGAAACCAATTTCCACACCTGTCAAAAATAGATTAATATCCTTGCTAATTGCACTTTAGGAATGGTCAATTAGTTCTAGTTAAACAGCTTTTGAAGAAGGGAGGGAGAAAGTAGGCTGGTATTGCCACCAGCACACATTGTTATACTGAATAGACCTGTGCGAGAAGCGACGTGTGCCTCTGACATTTCATTGGAGCTCCTGCTGTACAACACAGCAATAATGCCATTCTTCTAGCTACGAGTCCATTTTAACGATGATTAGGGACAGGAATGGTTACAAATCTTATATAAAGGAAAAACACAGTGGCACAGTGTGAGTTTTAAACTACCCTTCAGATGTCACATCTCTGTCAAGAAAGACAGAAAGAAAAACGACAAGCTTTTCTAAAAGTAAAAGGAAAGTTTTTTTGCAGCAACATATAATATATATTTATTATATATATGTAACATATAATATTTATGTATTTCCCACAGAGGGGGAAAGCCAGCAATTCTTCTGAATTTGAAAAACAGGATTATATGAAATCCTGACCTTGACTACTGACAACTTAAGTATCCATACTACCTACGGAAAATCTAAAAAATAAAAGTCAGGGCCAAGGGTTATTCTCATGATAAGTTAGTAAACATAGCAGGAAGGTTAGTTAATAAACACCAACTAAACCCTTCAATTACAGCAATAAATTGTTCAAATTGGTTAAATGTCCACAGTTTTTGCCCCAAACCCTATGGTGAGCTGTTTAATCAGCAAACCATTGCATCACTCAACAAACAGATATTGGCGGTCTCTGGGAGACACAAAGCAGCCCCTTAAGAATTAGTCCTTGATTGGCCAGCACACTTAGTTTCCTCAAAACTTGAAACTGAAAAAAGCTTTTAACTAAAAATAAATGTGAATAACAAGTTCCTTCTAACAATATAACATTTTTCTGCAGAAGCCACATGTGTTTTATATTCTGACATAATGTTTTTCACGTGGGCTGCCTCATGTATATTCTGTTATGGAAAATCCTGCCTCTGGGATCAGTTCAGTAACAGAGCTATACTGACCTTGGACACCTATATGTAAAAAAACAGGCTATATATTTTGTAATAATAAAGAAGATAAAGAAAGAAGGGCAAATCTTTATTATTCCTTCTATTACTTTCATTTTCAAATTACATGGCTTCAGAGAGGCTTATGCTAACACCAGCATGTTCAGCTGATGGCCTAGTCTGCACTTAACACTAAACCATGGTTAATGTTAACCACAGCTAAAGCTGACCATGAATCATAGCGAAAGCTAAGGTGTCTAGCGGATGATCACTTAAACCTTAGTTAATTGTGTCACAGAATACAGTAGTTAAGAGCATCAGTGAAAGCAGCCAAGCCCAGAGGGAAGTTGGATTTGATTTTTTAAAATTTTTATTTTTTGCCACTTTTCATTTGCAGCTCTGTAGCTTTTAGGTTATGATGTCTCTTTAAACATAGCTATGGAGGTCCTGGTTCACTAGTAATACTAAGCTATGGTTAGTGTTAACTAAGATTTATAAACCAACTGCAAATGTTGGTTAATGAATGACCTTTAATCATAGTAACCATAAGTAATCTGCTAGGCTGGGTTCACACATAAATCCAAGTCATAATGTTAAGCTATGGTTTAATGAACCATGGTTTAGCATTATGTGCTAACCAGGCCAATGTGTCTGTTGAAACTCTCTTTCTATTCCGTTTTAGGTACTGCAACGAAGCCCCTGTCCTGTCATGAATCTAACAACTTGGCAGCATGGCCCCTGGCCTTCTATTCTGCAGACTCTTTAAACATGCACTTCATAACCTTTGTACTCCAGACAGTCTTTGGCATTAATACTCTAGCTATGAGAGTTTGAGATTTCATGTGTACTTTCCCCCCAGGCAAAGCATTGTAAATATTTGGAAGTACACTGAAACTGATAAAATTGTCATAAAAGTGTTAGAAAAGTAACTTTTCACCCCAAATGATTTTCATGGATAGTCTAAACTTTGTTCTTTGCAATCAAAAGCAAATGATGGAGACAAAAAAGTTAAAAAAAAATCCTACTGGGTATGCTTAAAAGAGATATTTGGATCCGGCCTTAAGTGATTTTGACATTTTTTATTATTGTTGTTATTATCTACTCTTAAATTTGTTGATTACTGCAACACACTAATCATTTTAGATAGTAGGATCATTAATTATATTTTTATCTTTTATTTCAATTGCTTGATGCTGCTTACCATGCTTTGTAAGCCCATTTTGAATATGAAAGTATTATAGAAAGGTAGAGTGTAACTTAAATGAAGAAATAAGAATTAACAATCCTAACATTTAAAACAATAGAATAGTAGCATCATGTTGAACCCGCTTTACAAGCTGTTGACCACTAAATATTAAAAGCCTGTTTTCAAAGTATATCTACCCAATGAGTACATGAAAACACATCTGAATATGGGAAGATGTCACTCCCCAAGGAGTACATACCGGTACCTAAATTTTGGGTGCTACCACTTTAAAGGTCTTATTTCTCACCCATTTGTTAAATCTTTGGTGAGGACAGTACAGGGTTAGGGTTAAAAGTTGGGCTGGTATTTGGTGAGAAAGCAGTTCCCAAAGTATCTTGGTCCTAGATGTTAAGGCCTTTGGAGGTTAAACACCACGCTTCAAATTGGGCTCTGATACAGACAGACAACCAATTCAGTTACTACAAGTTGGGCACTTTATGTTCCAGTTGATAGGCTTCTAGTCAACACTCTGGCAGCTGTTCCACAGCTCCCTGTCATCTACAGTGGTCTGGTTCACATATCACATGAAAGCAGAGTTTTAAACAAACTGGCTTGATGTGAAAATGCAGCATGCTGGTGCATGCTCTTGGAAAGTTCCCATGGTATTTCTTGCCTGCTTCTTCTTCTTCTTCTGCTGTGTTGTGTAGTTTGAACCTGGGCTCATGGTTTGTTTCTGCCAAAAGAACCCATGATAGCAACCAAGGTTTATTTTCCGGAAACAAAATACAAGCCTGCTTTCAAACAACACAACAACACAAGCACTGGCTTTTCTTCATCCCCAGCATGGCAGCACCAGGAGGAAACCCCTGGGAACATCTGAGCTGCATGCTGCAACACACTGTTCATTCACATCTTATATAGTCTCAGATTTATACCAGCAGTGAAAAAGTTATAAATGGTTCCAGACTAAACTACTGCTTCATAAAAACAGTGAAGGGAGGCCATGTTCTCTCAAACCGTTATTTTGCTCTGTCATCTTTCTTCCTAATCATACTACCTCTGTAAGCTCAGTAAGCAAGTAAGGCACCATGAAAATACAGTCATACCTTGGGTTGTGAATGCTGTGGGTTGCGCGTTTTTGGGTTACGGACGTGCCGAACCCAGAAGTACTGGAATGGGTTACTTCTGGGTTTCGGCGCTCGCACATGCGCAGAAACACCAAAGTACATCACGCACATGCGTAGACGCGGCGCTGCGGGTTCAGAATGTGCCTCCTGCATGGATCATGTTCGCAACCCGAGGTTCCACTGTATACCATATTTTATTAAACCACTCCTGCCTGCTTGGTTGGAATTATTTGAGTATGCGATTTGGTTAGTACTGGCTTCATTCAGTCAGCAGATTTCCCACTAAATTACAATGTTTCAAATCATTATATTAACATTCCCCCCTCAAAACTTCTGATTTTCCCACAGGTCCACTATACATGTATCTAATCCACTTTGCTTGCCCCACATTTCCAGCAAACATTAGATTATCTTTTGATAGACAAAGAGGAGTCAAGTACCAGCAGTGCAACATCTTTTTAAAAAAACCACATACACACACAGCTCATTTTAAACTACGGTTTAACGTGAAGTGCAAACTGGGCCAATGACTGTCTGTACAAAGTATGTACTCGGCTAGCATTCTCTTCGTTTTCCTCCTTGAAGTGTGAAAGCAAAAGTATGTAAGCTATCCTAAGCAGCTTCTCACTGCACCAGCACCTGCTTGGGCAACAGTCAGTTAAACAAGCAAAACAACAGCTGGGTAAGTCAGGTCAGTTACCCTATGAACCTCAAGACATATACAATGGGCACCTCACCAGGCCACCCTTCCTTCTTCATTTGAAAATAGCAAGTCTTAGTAATATGATGCCTCCTGCATGCGTTTGAAGAGGCAGCAAAAGACTTTCTGATACACTGCTGCTGTTTTCTCTCTTTCTCAAAAGATGACAGATATACACACAGCATCTCAGCCTGCATTGAGCACAGGGGAGAACACTGCTCATCTAACTCCACACTGGCAATGTTTGCTTTAGAAGCACAGGTTCAAGCAGCTAGCATTAATCGTTAACTAAGCTTCATGGTGGTTAAATTTCTCTTGCCATACATACTCGTTAACATGTTTTCCAACTCCTGCGCAGTTTTACTGCAGCCTGTCATCAGGGTTACCCATTCTCTATTCAGGAGCACAATGAGAATAATAATAATAATAATAATAATAATAATAATAATAATTTATTTCTACCTGCCCAGGATATAATGCATCAAGTAAGGCACTCTGGCAGGGTTTACAAGTGAAAACTGCACTAAGCATGAATATCAACCCCCATGTCCAGTGTTCCGCCTAAACTATGCCAGACTAATTTGTGTTGTCATAGAAAAACACCAACAACTTAGCCTAATTTTTGGCCTCAGGTGTTCTAACTTGTATTCTAGCTGTTCTAATTTATTTCATGAGTGGGTTAGGGCTCAATGACTGGGTTTGGAATTAGGGGTTACTATGTATGAACATAGGGACGCAGGTGGCACTGTGGTCTAAACCACTGAGCCTCTTGGGCTTGCCGATCAGAAGGTCGGTGGTTTGAATCCCTGTGATGGGGTGAGCTCCTGTTGCTCGGTCCCAGCTCCTGCCAACCTAGCAGTTCGACGGCATGCCAAAAAGTGCAAGTAGATAAATAGGTACCGCTTTGGCGGGAAGGTAAACGGTGTTTCCGTGCACTGCTCTAGTTTCGGTGTTCCATTGCACCAGAAGCAGCTTAGTCATGCTGGCCACATGACCCGGAAAAACTGTCTGCAGACAAACGCTGGCTCCCTCAGACTGTAAAGCGAGATGAATGCCGCAACCCCGAAGTCATCTGCGACTGGACTTACATTGTTAATTTTTTGTTTCTTTTGAAAATAAGGTGAAATATAATTTTTAAAAAGAATGGTGATAGCTAATTTACTAACAGTATAGTAAAGTCAAACAGCAGACAATGGTTGTCACCATTATGTGAGCCTTGCAGAAACCATTAGCTCACCAATGGTCAAAAAACAGAACACTAGATGAGATGGCCCTTGGCCTGCTTCAGCAAGGCAATTTTTAACTACTGTTTATTTAAATTCATCCAAAGCCTGGGTGATTCTTTCCTCAGCTAAAAGTTCTGGAAGAGTTCAAAAATCCAGAGGTACCTAGGTGAGATGTGAGATTCCACTCCTGTGCTCTCAGCTCAGGAAAATGAAGGTCCTGGGGCAGAAGGACATTATACTGAAGTGGGGAGGAACTCTTTAATGGGCACCACAGATCAAGTGATTAAGTGACGTTATATTGAACCGAAAATATAACTAGACTGCCATTGCTTACAATACTTATGATGTGTTAGCTGAACCTTTGGCATTTGGGGGGGGGGGAAACCAACAGATTATTTCAGCAGCAGCTGAACACTAGTCTATAGGGGCAGAACAAGACATCATATCACACATTTCTATAACTGCACGTTATGGACAGATGAGGAGTAATCTGATGCTGGAGTTATGTTTTTGGAAGCTGCCCCTATGTTTGTCATTGTTATTGGGCCTTGCTGTAAAAGCAGAATGATCACAACTGGTGTAACTACACAGAAATTTTATACCAAAGCCAAGACTTGATTCCCTGAATATTACTCCAGTTCCTAAATGCAGTGGGTATGTATTGCTACACTGATTAAATATCCTGTTTCAATATATGTCAAAATATCAGAATCACAAAATTACATCTTGCTAAGTTCAGAAATATCTCTGTGGTCTAATGTTTGGAAAGTTAAGGTGCACCAAATTTCAAGGAAATTAATAGAAATTAATGCATGGGAAGTGTTAAAATCCTATTGATTTTAAATACAACTGTGCATATGGCATTCCTATGGAGTGTTGCCAATAGGTTTTGTATCTTTACAAGGAACAAAATATGTTGTTCAGAAATAATATATGTAACCAACCCTACATTACATTTATTAATGGGAAATAATTCTAAATTGCCAAAGCATAACTTTACATATGCTTGACTAAGATCATAATTGAGTGTTTTTGGACAAAAGCCTAAGTCATAACTTAGAGGCAAGAGGAGTTTAGAATTCGCCTCCCTCATCAACATACTTTCCAGATGTTAAAATTTTTCTGGCCCAATGATTTCATGCTAGAGGAAGGAGCACAAGTTTAAAATATCCAAGTTCTGCTGTGTGCCATTTGCCCTGTATTGTAAGTTGATATTTGTTTGTTTGTTTGTTTGTTTTCTTACACTGATATTCAATATTTCCTCCCTCCATGGAGCCTGAGGTGACATACATGTTATTCCCAGGTGGTCACCCATCCAGACACTGCTTCAAAATTAATTCCCCAAATTCAATAAAAGACCATAACAAATTGGGGTGGGGGATTAGCTGAGTAGTAAGTACATGTTTTGCATTCAAATGGCCCTGTGTTCAATCCCCAGGATATTTAGATACTGTTGGAAGGGACCCTTGTCTCAGAACATGAATATCCATGGCTGGTCGGTGTAGAGGAAACTGAGCAAGATTGACCAACTTTCTGATTCAGAATGAGACAGCTTCCTATGCTCCCATGATGTGAAAGGAAATGTGCAATAGTGGGGAAATGGAAACACTGTTCTTGTTCATACACCTCTCTATAAACATAGAAAAGTCTTCCCATTCAGAACGGGGGTGGGGGTGGAGATCCTGAAAACTCCAAAAATAGACTAAAAAATCTGGACTAGCCTACTGCCCCAGCATCCCTCCCCAAAGAGTAAATTTGTTAATAGCCTTATTTTCTTATACTTTTGCCTCTCTTACCCTTCTGACCCTTGTGCATTCAATAAAACATGTTTCTCTAGAGATAAAACTTTATACTGACCAAACATGCCTCCTTACAGCTGGGTTCACTGTTCAAACTGAAGACACCTTGTCTGCTTCAAGGATATCCATATCAGCTCAGCTGAAACTACCATAAAATTGGGGAAGTTAAAAAGAAGATAGGAACACTGAATGTGAAGTGTGGAAATATTCTTGTTTTGCTAACAGCCCATACTGGATGAGATCCAAAGAAATGAGAGGCGCATATACAGGACAGGAGAGAATCATCAGTTGCAGCTGGAGATTCATTTGTTGTTTTCACGTATGGTCTCCCCAGCAAATGAATATACTGTAATTTATTTTGATTCAGGCAAAAAAAAAAAGGGGGGGGAATTGAATTGAAGTACTTAATACCACCCACATTTTCAAAACGCATGAGTAATGTACAGTTGTATTTTGTTTTGGGCATTAATTAATTCTACCTTTCAGACAAACTACTTGGGGCTGGTGAAATAGGAATCACACAGAAGAACAATTTTACCTGTGAAGAGTAGAAATATACCTTCATGTTTGAAGCAGGGATTACTAGGGCTGCTGCCTAAATGAAGAAATCTTATTTTATTATTTATTTTATGAAATAGATATACTGTTGGGGTGTTAAAAAGCCATAAAATCTTCCAGTAGTGAGATTCTGTGGAGGGGCTACTGCTGGCTCACTGCAGTCATTGGGAGGGAACTAAAAATAACAGCTTCAGGGCTGGTGTAACATAATACTTTGGGGAAACTGATAGGGCTTAGGGCCCTGCAGATCTTCAGCTGCCCTGCCATACTCTCCCAGAATACTGGCAGGAGATCTACACCTGTGGAGCTTCTAACAGATATGTGGATGGGCCACTCGCAGTTGAAGTGCTTTCCTGTTAGTGGGTCTACCCTTCTGTCAGTGGAGCAGCAGTTACACCTCATTCAAGAAAGGTTTGAGGGTGGTCCTTTTTTGATAAATGAACAATACAGTACCTAGAAACACTAATTCAGACACTAAGGAAGACATTACATTGGCTTCAAGCTCAGAAAATGGACCAGGCAAACATGTGCAGCAATAAAAATTATTCTGATGTGTGTATACTTATTTTTTTAAGCTGCATTAGAAAAGCAATCCTATGAAACATAGAAATATCTGCACCTTTCCTAAAAAAACCTTCGACTTAAAAACCCCCTGTTTGCTTACATACGTTAAAGAATGTTGGCTAGAATAAAAGTTAAAAGGAATTTTAAACAGTACTAAACCACAATACTGGTTCCCTGTCTTTTGGTCCCACAAGTTATGCCCTGCTCTCACCACTTTCCAGTCATACTAAAAAGAGTTTTGCGTCACTTCCGGGTTGGCGCCATCGCTGAATGGCGGACTCCCTCCGAGCTCTGGAGGGAGCCTGCTCGGCAGGGGCTGGGTTCTACCGCGTCGGCGTCGCGGGGACCCTCAAAAACCATGGGCGCTGAAACCCATGGGAATGGTGACTCGGCGGGCACCGTTTGCGCCCCCCGACCCGCGAAGGAGCCTTTTTAAAGGCTACGGAGCGGGTGCTGGGGGGTGGGTGGTGCTATGAGTCCTCCGCTTCCCCTGCCAAGCGAAGCCGCATGCCATTTGGCGGAGAGCGCTGACTTCTTCCATTGAAAATTCGGATCAAAGAACAACCCATGAGTAATTGGAAACTGGACTTAAAAAGGGAAAAAAAATTTAAATTTGGAGCAAGCGGGGGAGGTGCAAAAAGGAAGTCCGTCTCCCCCCTGTCGTAGAGGATCTAAAGCAAAGGATTTAACAACTAAGATCGAGTGCTACCTTGGTTTGATAAAGTTACTAATTTCACGATGGAAAATTATAAGTGGGCTGGAGGAGAAAAGTAGAATGTGAGCTAAAATGCAACCCCCCCCCCCCGGGAACCGGGAGCGATTGGCGAGAGCACCGGGAGAGGAGAAATAGAGGCTTTGACAGCTGTCAAAGGAGCTGAAGAATAAAAAGAGAACTTTGTTACGAGGACTTTGCCGGTTACATTTGTTACAAATTAGATATAAATTGTTTGAAACAAGGAATAACAAGTTATTTTGACTGTTGGGTGCGATCGGGAAGGAAACTGAGCTACTACAATCCCTCTAGAGGGGCTGTGGGACATTACAAGTATTGCTGGCATGGAATCTGAATTGGACCTTTTATCTCCTGGGAAACTGCAGAAATGGAACACTATTTTGTCTACAGAGGTCTCTACACTAAAGGAGACAATAAATTTATCTATTGAAGAATGGAAGAGACTTGACGTAAAGTTTTGTTCCTGAATAACAAAGCCTCTGTAGGGGATTTAGAAGCTTTTGGAATTGGAACATTTTTGCAGTGGAGCAGGGAAAGAAACCAGAGGAAAGTGAGGAGAGAGAATAATAAGAACAACATGAACAACAAGAACTGGATAAAGCTGGAAGTGGGAACATTTGGGACATCCAGACTTGAAAGGCTTAAAGAAACAAAATTGGAGTTTTTACTCTTAAATATAGAGACCTGGATGGAAAAAATGGACCTTTTTGAGACAGAGTTTTTCCAAGATTGGACGTTTGAAATTAAAGATGATCAAAAAGATGGCAAAGACTATTAAAAAGACGGCAAAGTGGACTTGTGAAGGATTTTGGCTTAGATGTGGGATCTTCAGGATGACAACAGGCATTGATGGACATTGGGGAACGCAACCGGGAAAGGGGGGAGGGAAATTTGGAATCCAAAGGGTGTTAAACTATATTTTATTCTTTTTTCTATTTTCTTTTATTTTAACCTATTCTGCATATTAAAGAGGGGAATTCGTGGAAGGGAGTGGGGTCGATTTTAGGGGAGGGAAAATATTTTTAACATCGGGTTAATTATAATAAGTTTAAAATTTGGGGTAAGAACTTGTTGAATCTATTTGGAAGAATTGGAATACAAGAGGGGGTGGGGTGGGGAAGTCCTGGAAAGATGTCAATGAATACAAGGTTACAAAATGGATGTTTTATTTCATTTCTTTTTTCTGTTATATCTGAAAATGTTCAATAAATATTATTATAAAAAAAAGAGTTTTGCGTTATTACATTTAGCAAACAAAGAATTCCACTTATGCTAGAAAATGCCTACTTTGAAAAGTCACTTTCCATTTGTTTCGCTCCTGTATATTTCTTTTTACACTAGAACTCCATCCATCTACTATGTATAAAAGGGAGTGGATGAGACAAATATATGACGCATGCATACCAATTTAGTACCCATCAATGTCTTTTTAAAAGTGCACTAGCAGTACCATTCTATGCTTATTTCCAATGTATCCCACTGTCACATGAGAATCTATTACAGTGTACGTGATATAGGAGAAGAAAATGTAACAATGTTGGATTAAAGAATCCAACCTGGACACCAGGAAGTTGATATTCTCCCCCTCCCCTTTTATCAAATCGGGAAGAGCAGTGACTTTCATTCCTCCTTCCCTTTCCCCTGATTGATAAGCATTAAATACTCACTTTCCCGCCTTAAAAAGCTTCCAATGAACTCCAGTTCATTGAGAACGGTGCACTTGAGCAAACGCTTCTCTCTTCGCAGTGCAGTGGCTACTCACTCTAAAATGTGGGTCCTAAAGTCTCCTGTGTCAATAGCAATATAAGGGTCACATGACACATGGCCCTTTGTCTTTCTCTCTCTTGACAGCGTGTCAGTGGTCATGGCCAATAATTAAGGCAGTGAAGTCGCAAACTGATGAAAAATGTAGATATCATCCTGATCCTTTACAGCAGAATTGTAGATCTGTGCTACTACCACCTGAACTGATGATTCAGTAGGGGCTGAGGAATATTCCCAAGCAAAAAGAGCTTTATTTTACTTCAGCGATCAAAGAGGTATTTATTCCCCAGTGGTCTTCTCAAAGTCAGTGCAGCTATTCTACATCTGTGGTTTCAGACATGCTAAATGAAACTTAGGAAAGCTTGGGACCATAATGCCATCGGCCTCAAACTATTGTAAGCAGTTTACATCAGAAACAGCAACACAAGCATCACCTTCACTTTCTCTACCAAGGCCTATGATCATCCTAGGAAGGTCAAATTAAATTAAAACTGCTTCTGAAAAACTTGATTAGGGTCCTGCTGAGGAATAATATGTGAAAGTAGTGACTATTGGCAGCAACCAGCTACTTCACAATAATATATTTATACGGAGTTCAGAAACTGGCATAATCACTTCAATCATAAGACTGACAGCACTGGCAATAAATGCATTAGATCTTTACTTAACCTTACTTTCTCCTTTCAAGAGCAGCAAGAAACCATTTTTTCTTTTCCAAATTGCCTTGTTGTTAATGGTCCATGATTAAAAAAAAATAAAATAACAGAGATTACAGTGGTACCTCGGGTTAAGTACTTAATTTGTTCCAGAGGTCCGTACTTAACCTGAAACTGTTCTTAACCTGAAGCACCACTTTAGCTAATGCCGCGCCGCCGGAGCACAATTTCTGTTCTCATCCTGAAGCAAAGTTCTTAACCTGAAGCACTATTTCTGGGTTAGTGGAGTCTGTAACCTGAAGGGTATGTAACCTGAAGCATATGTAACCCGGAGGTACCACTGCACCTGCCCATACCTACTAACACAGCGGTAAGCAATTTTTAGTTGTTTCATGCTTGCTTCTCAGCCATAAGTAGCAGGACACTAGACAGTGAATATGATAAACATCCTGCTATCAAAATGCTAATCCTACCATTCATTCATGTTTAGCAAATCTGTCCATGGGCAACAAACTAGCAAACACTGGGTCTTGCCTAGTACCTTTGAATGAGTAAGTATGGAAGAAATGTGGCAGATTGATGTGTACATCACTCACGTTAGATTAGCACTGCTACTTTTTCCAAAGTAAAAGCAATGCTTCAAATTTTTCAACTTTACTTCACTATCTCATCAAAGCATTCTAGTGGAAACCAATTGGGCATGAAGCAACTGTAAATTAAAATCTAAAATCCCCTCCATAGGTGGAAGCACGTCTGCTCACACATGTTTTTGGGGCTGCAGCCAGGGTCAGGAATCCTTAAGAACAGTATGCAATGCAGAAAGGATAGCTGCAGCTGAAGAGGGAAATAAACTGGTGGGAACCCCCCCCCCCCACAGCAGAAAGATCTTTTGATTCAAGCCCATATAAATCAAAATGTGGTATAGTAAGAAAGAAAGAGTGGGGCGGTTGGTACATTGAAAAAGATTTTGGTGCATTTGACCTTCATGTTCCCTCTCTTTTTTCATTAACTGTCTGCTGAAGTGATCTGGCCAAATACAGGCAATTCAGGTCCTGTCACAGAATTACAAGATAAATTAGGGACTGCTACTACAAATTTATAGCTACCAAGGTCTTTGCTGATTAAATTTTCCAGACTTGAAAGTAATTTCAGTGTCAACACTCTTTTATTTAACTCACAATCAACATCAGGACAAATGAGGAAGGGGTGATGGTGGGGGCAGCTTAGCACTTTTCCCTTCAAATTATCACATGATTTGATCAATGCTATCTTCCTTTCATTTGAATGGCAAGGAAATAAATGTTAACTTAAGAGAAGCTAAGTTTGCCTGAGAGTTACTCCATACAAACAAAAGGAAATTGTCAGAGCCAGCAGAAGTAGTTTGCACCCTTGGAAAGCTATAAACGTCCCACAGTTTTCAGCCTTTTTCTTTTTTTAATATATGAAGCTGCTGTATTGTTCTCCAGCATGCAAATAATTACTTGTGGCTAATTTTACTCTCTGCACTATTGTCATTAGCAGAAAATACCATGTGAACGAAACAAATGTAGATGACTAAAGTTTGCTGTGATTTCCTTAATCATAGCAGTGCACTTGTAGTATGAAGTGGAGCTAAGCAGGAATTTGAATCTGAATTTATTGTATCCAAACTGAACACTATAAAACACTATAAACACTATAAAATAACACTATAAACACTATAAAATAACTGTGGTTTGTTTTGCTCGGAACTATGATATGGAGCCGAGGTTTGTTCTTGATATTGGACTAAAAACAATCACAATCCTCAATTTGTCCATAATGCTAAGCTATGGCTTGTTTCTCTCATATGCTAGCAGGGAGGAGCAAAGCAGGCATGTGAACTCTGATAGTTTTAAATTAAAATGTACATTCTAGTAAATACAGCTTTTTCATTTGATTTCAAATGCAGAACTATAAAAGTAATCCAAGTTTGCATGGGGGAAATGAACGGAAAGAATTAGTGAAGCTAATATAAAATCGTGTTTTAGAATGTAGAATATTGCAGCAATTGACATAACACCCAAATACTTTATTTGCCATATGTTCTATTATAAATCACATAAGCAAGCTATAAACAAAGTTTTGAATACTTTTTGGGATTTTAAAATGTTTATAGAGATTGTAAAATGAATCCTTGTGGATTCCTTTTGGTAGAAGAGCCTGAGATCGATGTTTCAAAGACAGAGAAAATGTGTGTTACAGAAACTCTCTCATTCAAAGGCAAAAAGGATGTTTTTAATTCTACTCCAATATCCACTTGCACGCGCACGCGCACACACACACACATTCTGCTACCTGGTCTTTCTGGAGGTAGAACCAGTTTTTAACTTTTGTTTCAGTTCCAAACCATAGAAACAGTTTTTGTTTCATATAATGCACTCAAAAGATTTCCAAGCATGCAAGTGAAGCTGTGTTTTATGTCATCAATATACTCATGCCTATTTCATTTAGAAAGACATTACAAAACACTATACATATCAAGCTTTAGGCATTTTGTTTCACATGAGCTACGATAGTATTCTATTAGGCCACAAGTAAGGGTTAAAGATAAATTAGGGTGAATAATACTTTTAATAATGCCTATTTTTATAAACATGGAGATGGTGATCTCTCTCAAAGAGCAACAGATTTTAAGAGACTGAAACATAATAAATTATTCGACTAAAGATTTGGCATATTATGTAGATTTGCATAATATGGTGCCACGTTAACCTCAGAGACAAACAGATGATGATGGGCTATTTAAATAAATATAATTTTACATCAAGTCAGATTTTTAATATTGATCGTTTTACAGTTAACCATTATGCAAATACTATTTTTAAATCTAAGCTATTGGTATAGAAAGAAAACGCTCATTAAAACAGAACAAGTTCTTTCACAAAGTTCTAACATCTATTACTGTATAGTGTACCGTGCAATCCAAAAGCCCCATTGAGTTCAATGGATCTAAGAGTTCATTGGGCATAGGGTTGCAGTCTAAATATCTACAACAAAATGACAATACATAAACCAAACCTCACCTTCTACACAGGTCAAGGCACAGGCTGCAGGATATAATTGGCCAGCAGCTACCACAGGTGTGAATAAGGGCAGACTGCTTTCACACTGAGCTACTTGGAAGCGGATAAGAGTCTTTATCTAGCGAGAAAGTAGAACAGAAGCAGAGTACATCTTTTAAGCAGGATATCTACGAGCCTCTTCAATCCTTTTACCAGACACACAAATGCAACCCAGCTAACTTTTTTTTTTAACTGCTTAAAATACTAACCCGCCTACTGAACTAGTTGGAAAAATCTGAGAAAGGGGTGGAGTAAGTGAAATCGGTCCAACAGGTCACCTTTCAACCACCTATGACATCAGCCTGCTGCCCTGATTACTTCATTAATGCATTTGAGCTGAAGACAATGGGCCTGCCATTAAGCACCACACAGTGCAAGATAAGAAAGCCCTAAGCAGATAATAATCGGTGCATTTAGTTGGATTTTAAACATTCAGCTGCTTAATCATTTCTTCCTCACTCCATGCTGCTGCTTAAACATACAGGGAATGCTTTGGATGCCTTAAGGCTAAGTGAGGGGAAAGGGGAAGGAGGCAGAGAGAGAAAAATTACTTGGGCACCTTTAAGTACCCAGAGAGGAGGAGTGCAAACAGCCAAGGGATTTCATTGACAATCCTCTGCCAGCGAAATGAAAACATTTCTTAATTGCCATTAGGGAAATAGATTAAACAAGGGCTTGGTTAGCATCTGAAGACTGGCAAACAGATTATAAGCAAAGGCAGTGCAACCAAGTGCGGAACTGATATTCTCTTCCAGCTTTTTTCCAAATGAGCTTAGCTCATTTATCGTGTGTCACTGGGCACAAAGGGAATGATCTTGGTTGAAAAGTTTTAAAGTAAAAATTGTACAGATGACAAAACATAGCAACCCTCAGTGATTCCGCTGGGTTCCCTTGACTTCATATGGAAAAACTTGGGAGACTGCAAGATGTACTGGTTAAGGAGTATGAAGAACGGACATAACAAAGCTGATAAAAACGGCAAAAAAACCCAAACAAAACCTTTAAATGTTACCAATGCCAATTCACAGGATCAGAAGGATGATTCTCGCTATGTGCTCAGCAACCTTAAATCTGGCATTCCCCCCCCCTCAAAAAAAACACTTCTGTTTATTAATGGAAATTATATTTGCAGCTTTGGTAGCACTTTTAGCATCACCCCAAACTCTTTTGAAAATTTCTTTCACTACATTTATCTGATTTGCCTGTACATATATACAGTGCTTTTTCCCTGAAACAAATGTTTAGGGGTACTCTCATTTTCCTACACCTATTGAAATATTGTCCCTCAATGAAGCCAAACATAGATTTACAAAATGTTTAGGGGTATGTGTACCCCTGCATCCCCCCCAGAAAAAAGCACTGCATATATGCAAATGATTAGAAACATATATCTACTTTCTATACTAGCCCTACTCTCACAATCATTATTTTGCAAAACTGCTAGCATAAAAACAAACTTGCCAGAACAAATAAAGTGCTAAAACTGGGTTGCTGGTAAAGTTGAAAACTAAATGCGAGACACAGTTGTGCCTCTTTTGCAAAGTATTGAGAAACAGAGGAAACTGAGTTGCACTTTCCCTTTTTAAATCAGAAAGTTCATCATAGTATTCCAAGAAAGCCTCTGTAGGCTTACACATACAAGTATTTTTCTATTTTTTTTTTAATCAAATAAAGCTTCCTTTTTCTGACATATAGATAAAGCATTTCTCCTTGGGGTAAGAATCTAGAATATTAGCAAGAAAAAATAACTTTGATGAAAGGAAGCTTCCTGAAGCAAGTAATGACCTACTTTCCCTCAAAATACAGGTGTTGTTTAAACAGAAAAGTAGGTATGTAATTCCCCTTTCCTCCACCGAGATTGTTAATGAAATAAAATGTAATGCATCTTCAATTTAAAATTTAGAAGGGCATAGCTGAGGGCAGTGTGGTGCCCATAGGCAGCAAGTAGGAGACCCTGCTACATTATGGTAGCAGCAATGAGACAACACATTAACATAATGCAGGTATTATGTTCCAATCCTTCAAACCAATTCTCTTTTTCATTTCCTGGTTTCATCTGTAGTAACCATGATTCATTACAACATCTAAATTGGATATACACTCTGGTTAATGCTAAACTCCAAACTGTGTTTTGAAATCAGGTTTGCAAACTATGATCTTCCTAATTTGAAAACAAAGGTAAAGTGTAGTTAGAGAAAACATGGAAATGGAGAAATTGGCACATAATATAGAAAGAATAAGGAACCTGTGGCACATTCCTGATCCTCAAAACCATGGCATACTCTAGCTCAGGGGTAGGCAACCTAAGGCCCAGCGGCCAGATGCAGCCCAATCGCCTTCTCAATCCCGCTCACGGACGGTCTGGGAATCAGCGTGGTTTTTACATGAGTAGAATGTGTCCTTTTATTTAAAATGCATCTCTGGGTTATTTGTGGGGCATAGGAATTCGTTCATTCCCTCCCCCCCAAAATATAGTCTGGCCGCCCCACAAGGTCTGAGGGACGGTGGACCGGCCCACGGCTGAAAAAGGTTGCTGACCCCTGCTCTAACTCCTGAATTAAAAACCTGTATTAAGAAAGCAACCATACCCAAAACATTGCTATTTAGCTAATGTAGGACACGTCAAACCCTATGCACTTCTTAAGAGATTCTTGCACTCTTCAACAGATACCATTAAAAGGTGTTGTTGTGTGGCTCTTTAAAGGAGACAGAACTACAAAGTAGGCCTAGTGAAAGGGTGGTTGTGTGTGCATGTAGTGAATAACCCACAAATTCGATGCAGTAACCATAAATCATTCCAGATTTTTAATGAATTATTTGCCTTTATAATTCTCCTCCCCCTCCCCTTCCTTCACTTAACATAGTAAAGGTAAAGGTACCCCTGCCCGTACGGGCCAGTCTTGACAGACTCTAGGGTTGTGCGCTCATCTCACTCTAGATGTAACACTTCCGGGTCACGTGGCCAGCGTGACGAAGCTGCTCCGGCGAACCGGCACCAGAGCAGCACACGGAAACGCCGTTTACCTTCCCGCTATAAAGTGGTACCTATTTATCTACTTGCACTTAGGGGTGCTTTCGAACTGCTAGGTGGGCAGGAGCTGGGACCGAACGACGGGAGCTCACCCCGCCGCGGGGATTCGAACCGCCGACCATGCGATCGGCAAGTCCTAGGCCCTGAGGTTTTACCCACAGCGCCACCGCGTCCCGCGTCACTTAACATACGGTACAACAAAACAAAAGAGAGAACATCTTTGTTATGACAGAATGTTCCCCTTGAAGCAAAACTAACCCCAATACCCAGTACTATGGGCTGCGTCTGAAGTTACGTTCAGTGCAGATCGTAAGCATCCAAAGGAACGAAAAGAAATGGGCAACCTAAAGAGGAGATTGCATCTAATGCTGTAAATATTCCATTCTGGAAAACAAGCTGCATCTGAATTAACTGCTCATAGCACTGTGCTTGCTGTTTGTCAACAGCATGGTTCATATACGTATAGTATTGTGACTTCTTTTTAACTCAGCCAGCGATTCTTGATAGAACAGGCCTTGTCCTTTTTTAAAAAATGGGCCATATTTCCCCTCTAGTCAAGTAACTGATGAACCAACATAAACAAGATAAACATTTTAATGTTTTAGAAGTCATTAAATTATCAGGCTACCTGAGTGAACAACTTAATTTCAAAGGTGCCTAACCCAACTTTTATTCTCAGCCGTCTATTCCTTACTGTAATAAAGATGGTCCTACAATAAAGAATTAATAAATATAGAACTTACTACGTGCTTTAAAGAGGAAAAATCTCTGGATCCTCACAAACCTTTCAACCTCCCATTCCCCCTCCCTGCCCAATTTGCATGGAGGAGTTTATTTTACAGCTTTATCCATGTAATGGTCTCACAGGCCTCCCCTTCATGCCAAAATACCTCTTTGAAGTTTGCCCTCCCATTAGTGCTTCAGTGTAGGTATTCAGACTGATCACACAAGCACAGCAAAACTCCAGAACTGTCCGTGTTCTGTCGGATACAGTTGTTTCATGTTGCCTGTGATTTACAATCTTAATTATTGCTCAAAAGAAGAAGAGCACATATTTGTTGGAGCTGCCCCCCCTCACCGTCGTCTCTCTCTCTCTCTCTCTCTCTCTTTTAACAAAACAGTGCTCTCAGGGTTTGTTGGACATTGTGCAGGATGTCTTTTACCATGCCGAATGGAACACACTTAATACTTCTCCTTTATAACCTTTGTAATAAATCAGCTGTCACTCCATTTGCACAAGTGCAGCCATTAGTGTCCTGTGCCCTCCTCCCCAGCACTTCCCGAATTTTAAACAAAGTAGGAATAAACTGAAGCTGAACAGAGCCAGCGCGTCCAGTAAATCAGTTTAATGAGAACTGAAACAGTTGTAAGAAGTCCACTGCTGAACGTGGGCACGGGAGACTCGTCTTTGGAATAAGATTTGGACTTTGGAAAACTGTGGGAGTCATATTGAGGAATAATTTATTGTTCAGTCGTGACGTCTGCTGCGAACATTGTGTTCTTTGAAATTACTTTTACTGCAGTTCTGAGATGTATCTTGTTTAGATTCTTCGGTTTGGTCCCATTATAGCTTCGTGCTTTCATCTTTTCCCACAGATGTGGTGAATTGTTTGCTTATCCTTTCGTTTCTGAGCTCTTACTTAATTTCCTTGTTTTGCATTTGTTACAGGTGAATCACAAGGGCATGTATATCTGTTTTAGATACAAATGCTTAAGAACAACAAATTGTCATCTTTTTCAAAAGGAAAGAACTTGATTGGACAACAAACTAAAGTACTGTGTTCTACTGATCTGAGTGCATCTCTCCTGAGATGCTGTTTTTATTATTTGTCCCTAGCAATCCATGTGAAGATAACCACATGTGTAACAATAGGAAATCTATAAACTACGGTAATTGCCATTCCCAAAGCAACCCATGGTAGTCTTTGCTTTCCCTTTGCATATTGCAGTTTTCTAGGCCAATTTCATGATTCACAGGCCAAAGGCCCCATAGGCTCTTCACAGAATTCTGTGTAACACTATAAAAAAGCAATTAAGAATAATGTATCCCAACTCTAATCATATTTACTCTGAAATAAGTTACACTGCTTCCAAATGGGGATGGGTCTATCATTACACTGGAATGAAGGCCACCATAGTAGATTGATTGGTTTGTTTGCAAAAGGACCAATTTTCAGTTCTGAGTTTAAAAGACCTTAGGTGGCAAGATATCTGCCTCATATTTTAGACAGCTGCTGCCAGATGAACTGACTGGTTTCGTTTTAATATTGGAGATATAACCCTTTTGTAGGAAAATAAGAATCCACCTTGCTTTTCACTGTATAAAGGCATATTTATTGTTTTATCCTTTCGTAAACCACTGAGGGTTGTTGTTTTTACAATCAAGCGGTGATATGAATGAAATAAAAAATAAAAATAAAAATAAAAATGAAGGAAGTAAAAAAATAAATATTGCCTAGGACTGCAGAATGGCACCCACTAGGGAGCTTGCTTAGAAGTGCTGGGGGACTGTATTCCCTGTCTCTCAGGATGGACATCAGGTCAAGGAAGAATGGCTACCTGGTCCTATCCGTCAAGTCTTTCCTCCTCATTCTTTTTACAGTATGTCCATTAGATTGTGAGCCTATATGCAGAGACTGTCTTGTCTTTTAATATATGCACAGCATGCAAAAAGGCAGAGCTTTATAAGCATTAAAAAACAAAAAGACTGCAGTTGTATATACTAGAGTGGTGTGTACAACAATAAAACACCATTAAGAACAATGCTGCTGCAGCAGTGCCTGTGTGCATGGCACTTTGAAAGGTCCCTATCCAAACCACATTTCTATCTAAAAACCAGATACAAGAGAAACAAAAGAGGAAGGAGAAGGAAATGAAATTGTAGTAAATGGGAAGGGCAGGTTGGGCAGATATTTCAAGAAGAAGAAGAAGAAGAGTTTGGATTTGATATCCCGCCTTTCACTCCGTTTAAGGAGTCTCAAAGCGGCTAACATTCTCCTTTCCCTTCCTCCCCCACAACAAACACTCTGTGAGGTGAGTGGGGCCGAGAGACTTCAAAGTGTGACTGGCCCAAGGTCACCCAGCAGCTGCATGTGGAGGAGCGGAGACGCGAACCCAGTTCCCCAGATTACGAGACTACCGCTCTTAACCACTTACACCACACTGGCTCCATTTCAGCTGTACATTGTGGTTGTATCCAGCACTGCATGAACATAATGCAAGGTAATGCAGTGGATATTTCACTTTTCCTTCTCCCCTGCAGTCCCCTGTACCCCATGTTTTGTTTTGTTTTTGTTTTTTGTTTTAAATGGCATTTTAAAAATAAAGAAAATTAAAAAATAGAGAAGAGAAGATGCTGCGGTGACCAGCATCAGCCCTGGTGTGCTCCAGTATTCTCATGCTGATCCAGGAGCTAATGCCAGACCTGCTACCCCTAACATATGCTGCTCTTTGGATGTCATGGGCCGCTGTCCTGTGGGTTCCTGAAATCTGGTCCTAACTATAATGAGAATATTTGTAAACCAGGGGATTTTTATTTTATTTATTTATTTATTTATTTGGTACCAGCATTCAACAGGTTCATTACTAACCCACTACAGAACCTCTAACTTCTGTGAGACAGTAGAGATATGGAGTTGCTGTAGACATGATATATGCAATCCAGAATCGCCTTTTAACACCTGCCAGGCGCTATCAGCATCCTTAGCCTAAGGAGAGTTTATGAAGTTCAACCATTGTTTTCTCTCATTTAAATCCAGTGACCCTCTCCTAATGTCACCCTTGCTACAGTATTATCAGTGTTGATCGGAAGGGTCATTCCTTGCAAGATGTCACTAAATCAACATCCCTTCAGGGTCTCATTCTGAAGAGAGGATGTGTGCCTGCAAGTGACCTTTGGAGTTCAAAAAGCGGCTTGAGCAGAGATGCTGTACCATTCATCACCATGGCCAGAGAGGGCATTTGCACAGGGTCCTAGTGGCGAAGAAGGCCTGCTATGAACTTCCTTGTACTCTTTGTGCTAAATATAGCCTGCTTCTTAAAATGATTCATTTTGCTGGGAGGAGGGGGAAGGGGATGGCAGAAGGTGAGGTCACTGAAGTCACAGTAGTTACAGTCAATTCCAGAATGAACTCATGAACACACGCACACAAACACACACAAACTGAGGGCATGCGTGGTTGTTATTAGCATGGGTTACAATAAATCTTATCTTTCACTTCAAATGTTTTGCTTTGGAAGTAGCTAAGTAACAAGCACTTCTTCCACTCATCAAGTAGTGGGGGGTGGGCAGAGAAGCAGAAAGAGGCAAAATGAACTCTTCATTTGAAAACAAACAAGGTTGGGTCTGCTTCAAAAGCTGAGGGAGCTGAAGTACTTCTCACATGTCCTTTAAAGGAGATAAGAGACAAAACACAGTACCAACCATCACTGCTTGTCTTCATGTCGATTCTGATTGAGGGAGCTGAGAGCAGTGAAAGAAACAGGTTGAATCTTAAGGGAAATTTAACACTGTCGGATGTAACAACAACCAACTTACTGTTACTGGGTAAAGTATATATGCCATGTGGAAAACTATTTTACATGTTTAAATAATGGCTCACTCTAAATAAAGTTATTAGAAACTGTTGGCAGTTGGTTCACAATTTTCAGATACTATATCCAAATCAGATAGATATCTAGTGATGACTACTTTACAAAAAAGAGAATAAGTTAGACAGTGCTCTGATCTTAGGCTCTCTTCAACATTTTGAAAAACAACTGCTTAGGCGCTCAAGGCAATAATATTTTTTTAAAAAAAACAACAGCAGCACCACAGACTCTGCTAGTCTTCTGTCTGCAGCGTTTGCCAATTCTCAAAAGCACTCTTATTTTGTTTGCTATTGTTTAAGCTTTTTCTATAGAAAGCAAAAGAATCACAAGTGTATCAGCTGCCTGAAAATCAAAGAAATGAAGTCATGGCCTTTCCCCACAATTGCTGCTAAAACGAATGGAGGAAGATTGATTAAGGCTAGAATAGTATACACTCTTACTTGACAGTAAATTGCATTGAACTCAGTGGAACTTAGTAATGAGCAGGCACTGTAAACATGGGTGTAGGCAATATTTTTTCTAGGGAGTGGGAAGTAAATAAATAAGCAAACATAACTAGAGTAAGCTCTCTGTTCTTCCTTTGCAAGTAGGGCTTAGAGAAAGCCACTTCCAGCCTGCCCAGGAGGTGGGGTTGCGGGCTTCACGCCCACCCCCACGTGAGCAGGGGCTGGTTTCAGCCCCCGCGAGAACAGGGGAATCCCGGCCGGGTCTGCCCTATTTAGGGCCAGCGCAGAGGGGGCTCGCCCTCTTTTCGCCGGCTAGCCCTCACCAGTTCTGATGGTTGCTAGATCTAGTGACTGAGTGGCAGGAAGGCCTGGCCTCTAAAAAAAAACTTGTATTCTAAGTCTATCACTCTGTTGCTTCTCAGTGGATAGATCTGGCATCCAGACAATGTTGTTCTACTCACCACTGAAACTCTCAATGAAACCCTAAAACAAACAAACACTAGGCTAACAACAGAGGATTTCATTTAGAGGTTATCATAAACTACACCAACTCCCAACTACCACTAGCAAAATGAGTACAGTTGTACCTCCAGTTTAGAACTTAATTCGTTCTGGAGGTCCGTTCTTAACCTGAAACTTTTCTTAACCTGAGGTACCACTTTAGCTAATGGGGCCTCCCGCTGCCGCCGTGCAATTTCTGTTCTCATCCTGAAGTAAAGTTCTTAACCTGAGGTACTATTTCTGGGTTAGCGGAGGCTGTAACCTGAAGCATATGTAAACCCAAGGGACCACTGTATAACAATACAGGTTTACTTTGCAGGGCTTGTATAACCCACATTGGCTCAGCCATAGCCCTACTCCTTGTCATATGCGTAGAATAATTATGAACCTTATCTGCAGTAGCATTGACAGAGTCATTTTTAAAATTTTAACAAACTTGGGGAAGTGCTGGGGGGGGGGGACTTTTTTGTATTAAACAAGGCCAGAGTTTAAAAAGACTGTGATATTTGCTGCTACTATTGATTTTTGTGTTGACACAATACTCTCTACTTACAGCAACACTAACATCCTGAATATCTGAACTGCTTTCCATAGGGCAGCAATCACCAGTTCACCAGGTAAGACCAGCACAAAAGGCTTATGAACAATCCAGTAAGATCCTGCTCTACAGCAAAGGTGGGAAACCTTCTGCCAGTGGTCCTAATTAGGGCTGGCAGATGTCCTAATTTAGCCCATGAGGACATTTCCCCCAAACCACACCCAACTACCGCACACCTGCCATCATACCTGATGTCAGGGTGGGGCAGATATGGATACAGCTTCAACTGAACAATCAGGAGCTTAGACTGAGTTCCTCACTGTTCTTTTGCAGGTGGAGATTCCAGTCAGTTGACAGGGGGATCATCTGCACTAGGGAGTCCCCTTCCCCCCTTCTGTTTTGAAGCAGTCTGCACTGACACTGCTTGCAGAAACAGAGCTTTATTCTCTGCAAATTAAAAAAAAAAGTTCCATTTTAGCAAGTATTATCAATGCAAACAGCTTTGGACTAATAAGAGCATGCCTCTTTCAAGACAAATGCCCACTGTCAACTGGCAGATTGCACTTTCACAGGGCTTGCTCCATTTGTGCAAAGCAGTTTGCACTGAAACACTTGCTAAAGCAGAGCTCCCCACCATTTTAGCAAGGTGTTTCAGTGCGAACTGTTTTGTGCTAATGGGGCAAACCCCACTGAAATATTTATTTGTTTGTTTGCTTGTTATTAAATTTCTATACTGCCCTTCATCCAAGGATCACAGTCATTTACAATATAAAAACACAAAAATGCATACCATACAAAAACCAAAAACAATATCCTCCCCAAGTGTAAAAGGCCATGGGTTGTTTAATTAGCCAAAGACCTGAGAGAAGAGGAACGTTTTCACCAGGTGCCTAAATATATGTAACAAAGGCACCAGGTGAGCCTACCTGGGGAGAGCCTTCCACAAAGAGGGAGGCAGGGCAGAAAAGGCCTGCTCTTATGCTGCCATCCTCTGAACCTTATGTCCAGCACATGAAGAGGGGCCTCAGATTATAACCACTGGGTTATTTCGTATGTAGAGAGGCAGACCTTGAGGTGTCGTGGTCCTGAGCCATTTAAGCCTTTATAGGTCAAAACCAGCACTTTGAATTGGGACAAGAAACTAATTGTCAGCCAGTGCAGACAGGCCAGGATTGATGTTACATGCTCAAACCTTTTGCCCTAGTAAGCAACCTGGCCACTGAATTCTGCACCAGCTAAAGTTTCTGAACCAATCAGCTGATTGATGCTGGAAGCTCACCTTCAAAGGCGGTTGCTGTAATCATACATCAGCTGACAGGCAGTTACAGCAATAGGCTTTGAACTCTGACAGGTATCTCACCCGGTGCCACTATGACATCAGATGATTGATAGGTAGACACTGCTTCTGCTGAGATGTAACTCTCAGTTGTGTTCAATGAAACTTACTCTTTAGCATGTATATTTAAACTGTAGCACAAATCAACCAAACAAACAGTTGGAACATACAGATCTAAATTTCTGTGTATAAGGAAAATGAATCTAATTTATTTTCCACTGAGAGCAACATTTCTACCAATAAATTGTATACCCAAGTATACCCAATATGTTATCTTCTGTGTTCCATATTTTATATTCCAGTAATGTATAGAAAATATGCTGAAATCCGAGAGCCATGTAGCTCACTGGGTGATCTTGGGTCGGCTACAGCCTCTCAGCATAACCTATCTCTCAGGGTTGTGTTGAAGATAAAATTGGGTGGAGGAGAACCATGTATGTCACCAGGACCTCCTTGGAGGAAAGGTGGGCTGTAAATGTAATAATAATTTAAAAATAAAAAAAATATGATACCAAGTGTTTGCATATACTCTGAACATTTATCAGCAGAAGATAATGCCATCACAAATGCCATTATCACATATTGAACGATGCCCATTCTTCAGAGCCACTATTATTTCCTGACATTAGGAGTATTTGATAATCTGATCAGCTGAGTTCTTCATAAACTGCAACAAAAAATACTAAGAATATCATGCCTTTGTAACTTGTATTATTATGTGTGAGGCCTTAGAAATATCAGTGTCATAACTATACTATTCTTTTGGTTTATTAACAGGTTTGGCATTGATGATAGTTTAATGGAAATGAGAAAGAACATAGTTGGTTTTCTTATATAAAGTTGCTGCTTAAAAATAAAGAGAAAGAAATCACTTTAAACCAAACACTTTGCTTGATGGCTCCACTAATTACAGGCCACTGCTGTTCCTGCTGAGCTGAAGAAGGCTGATAGGCTTGTTGTCAAGCAGACAGATTTGCCACTGTTACCCATTAAGGGCTCCGCTTGAGTGTAGACAGAGACATAGAAGAAAAAACGTAAGAAAGCAGCATGTGCATAACCAAACAGGCGTCTGTAGTGAAAAGAAACCCCCTTAAGCCACTTTCTGCTTCATTAACACATGAACACAAGGTAATTGAACACTTCATTCTCCCAACAAGAGTTGAGATTCATCAATCATGGAAATGGAGTTTTGATAAGGTGGTGTGCTGAAAAGTGGCCAAAAGTCATCTTCAGTTATTTAAACAAGAGATACAGAGACATGAATGTCAATATCCTGCACACAATGTCACCCTCACTTTGAAGCTTTAAACTTATTATGAATGACTTCTTTGGAAACAATAAACATTTCAGAAAAAGGATTAAATGTAAACATTAAATGGAAAGATTTTAATTAAATTGTTTCTAATACTAGATATTCATTTTCATTTTGGGGCTTTCCCATCCATTTAACTTGAGAAATTCTGCTTTTGGTTTTTACATTATCAACTGTAATATTACTTGACATTCCAAACAACACATTTGCCAGCCTTCATCATCCTGGTGCCCTCAAGTTGTTTTGGACTACAATTCCCATCATCTCCAACCAGGACATCCATAGTGGTGAGGATGATGAGAGTTGTAGTCTGAAACATCTGGAGTGCATCAGTTGGCAAAGGCTGACATACCCTTACTCATGGAGAGGAAGTAAAAAAGTCTCATTTTCCCAATTCAGGCCTTCAGATGTTTTCCACGCACTAGATCAAGAGAGTATACAAACCTATGATTCTTAGACATTTAAAACCACTGGAGGGAATTACTTTAAATTAACAGAATTTAAACCAACTTTTTTTTTTGTACCAAAAGAGGCTTGGATGAGTAGACACAGCTAGCCAGTACTTTAAAGACCAGTTGTTCCAATCAAATATATAATCTCATTTGCAAAGATAAAAAGAGACGATAGCACTCAGTCTTTAATAACTCATTGTTAAAGAGCCTTTTTGACTCATAGCAAATTACAGACTGTTTCTTACTTTTCCCAAAAGATTACTGCATTTACATTGTGAGAGAAAAATCACACATAAGTATTTAAAGTGTGGGGGAGAGGAAATTTACCAGTAGAGGACTGAGGAAAAGCTGACAGACTTTAGCTTTGTGCGAACAATATACTAAAGAATGATTGAATGTAGGTGGTAGACAATATGGAGGAGAGAATTCCACATGCTTTACCTCAACATATCCTACCTAGACCAAGGGTGGGGAGAAGAGGGATCTGTATCAACTGGTCTCTGGATTATTTGTTTAATGATAGCATCAACAAAATGACTTTTCCCAACTAAACCAGGCTGCTGAAATTTTAAAGTAGGCTAACTCAGATTGGATTTCTGTGAGAAAAGATTACAAGCTCAGATCAGTTCTAGTACTGAAAACAAATTCCTACGGTCAACCTGCATTTATGAGTGCATAGTTGAATTATGGGATACATTCCCAATGAGAATGTGATGGCTACCAACTTGGATAGCCTTATCCTCTGTGAATTTTAAATCTATCAATGGCTACTAGTCATGATGCTTTATGTTCTTAATGCCATTTGCTGGAAATTGAAGTTGGGCAGAGTACTGTTCCATTCATATCCTGCTTGTGAGCTTCCCACAGAATCTGATTGTCCCTCTGAGAAATGAATGCTGGATTAGGTGGGCCTGATCCAGTGTGCTCCGTTTCCTAAAACTCTTGCATTTCCTCCTCCACAAAACGAAGTAGAGTGGTACCTCAGGTTAAGTACTTAATTCGTTCCGTAGGTCCGTACTTAACCTGAAACTGTTCTTAACCTGAAGCACCACTTTAGCTAATGGGGCCTCCTGCTGCCGCTCCACCGCCAGAGTACGATTTCTGTTCTCATCCTGAAGCAAAGTTCTTAACCTGAGGTAATAGCAGAGTCTGTAACCTGAAGCGTATGTAACCTGAAGCGTATGTAACCCAAGGTACCACTGTACATGTGTCTAGTGGTGAATGGGAAAGCTCATTTTCAGACAATACTAATAAGTGTGAGGAATCAGAGTGAGACACTCAATGTTTTGTAGCGTCTGATGCTGCAAAACTGTTGACTCTCCAGGGAGCAAAGTGCACAGAATTAGGCACAGGTGATGCACCAGGGAAATGGAAGTATAAATACAAGGAGATAAGACAAGCACCAGGGCCTCTTGAGACTTGCAGGTGAAGCTCTCAAAGCTTTTTAAAGCTTTTCTCAGTAAAGGTAAAGGACCCCTGGACCTTGTGGAATAAAGAGTTCCAATAAAAATGAAAACAGGCAAGGTGATCTGCCCAAATATTATCTGTTGTGAATCTAGTGCTTACTAGAGTTGTTGGTTGAATAAGTATCAGGCTAGGTCACTTTGTCAGTTTAAAATAAAACCAGTTTTAAAGACAACAAATGAAAGAGAATAAAAGCACAGTTGACTACTGAACTATGCTCAATAATGTCTCAAACACAATTTTGCAGTTAATTGTCTGCTTCTAAATGTTCATACTAAAAAAAAGAGCCCCATGGCCACCAAACTACACTTGTAGTACATAGTAGGTGTGAAAAATTGCCCAATGGAGGCCAGAGCTAGCTGAAGACATTTTGCTGCTGCCTGAAGTCAAAGACAAGGTGGCAGCCTTCTCCAATTCCATGTGCAGAAGCTGACTAGGCTGGCAGTTGAATATCTTATAAAATACTGCTGACAGGACAGCATATTCTACCATACTTGTGGGAAGAAGAATAGTGCAAGAGACACAGGGTAGGCCATGTGGCACACATAGTTCTGTCCTCCAACATTGTGCTGCTCCTCCTACCATTAGGTATCAGTGTGCCTAAAGGTAGGACTGGTCCTGACTGAAACAAGTAATGACAAGAGAAAGTCAAGACATCACTCAATGGAAAGTAGGTGAACAAAAGTGAGACCAGATTGCTAATCTTGATTCTGTCAGTCTGAATAATTTTTCAGTAAAAGAAAAGCAACAGTTGCCTTTTCTCACTAACAAGAATTTTTATTTCCTGTCTGCAACGTAAACTATCCATGGGGAAAGAGAAAGTTGTTAAAGGACCATGTCCTATTATTATTATTAGAGTGTTGCTGAATGCTCTTGTATGTGACAAGTAGGAAATAGATTATTGATAGTCGAATACTGCAGATAGTTTGTCATTATCCAAAATATTGTCTAATTAGAACTATTAGTTGATACCTTGAGTCACTGGAGAATAATTTTCTCTTAGTCTTTAATTATAATTATTTTCCCCAGCCTGGACTGTAATTGATCCCTCCACCCAAAAAAGCAGATGCAAACAAGTGCTTAACGTGGCCCCATGCATTCAGTGTTGATCTAAGTACAATGTCTATTTATGAAAAAATGAAGCATTTGAATGAGGACAAAATTATTGCTGACATCAGGGGACAATTCACTCTCAGTGACTTCTGTGGGACCACACCCATTTACATCCCATTAAAAAATCTTGATTCAAAGTGGCCTTAAAGCCATTGCAAAATGTGTGTTAGAGTTGGGTGGGTAGGTGAACTTATATTGCTATGAAAAAGTAGACGCTGTTTAAAAAGGACAAATACCCACTATGATTAATTTTTTTAAAAAATAATTTTTTATGATTAATTTTTTAAAAATACTACAATGATGTTTATGATAGTTCTGAATTCAGTTTTGCTTGTGTTCCATTGCATTCTCTCTCCCCACCCCATATATCAAATATAGCCATATACATAAGCTGAGCATTGTGAAAAAGTAGACGCTGTTTAAAAAGGACAAATACCCACTATGATTAATTTTTTTAAAAATACTACAATGATGTTTATGATAGTTCTGAATTCAGTTTTGCTTGTGTTCCATTGCATTCTCTCTCCCCACCCCATATATTAAATATAGCCATATACATAAGCTGAGCATTGTGATTAATTAAGGCTTTGCATGGAGTGCTAAAAGCCTTACTGATTCACAATGTGCTTTATTGCAAGCTGTAAGAAAACTGGAAAGCAATCATCTGTTTCTGTTTGGGTTTTTGTGGGGTGGTCTTGCTGGTGGTTTTGTTTTAGGTCTACTTTTATAAAAGAAAAAATTCTCTTAACAATATAAGTTAGTTAAACTCATCAACCTTTTCAATGTCATTAGTTTTGATTGAAAGATTAGCCAGTTAAAGAATTTGATTATGAAATACTCATTTCCAGTTTCTCCTTTCTTTTTTTCTTATCGTGCGTCAGTCTACTCCATCCTGAATTGATTAAACCAACGCTAGATAATAGAACTTTGAAGAGGAGGGGGGTGGAAATCCTTGCACAACTGGTTTCTGGCTTTGACCATCTTTTAGTGAAAGCTTGCTAACAATGAGAAAAGTTGAAAGGTCAGGGTGGATAAGCTACGTAGCCCCGTTCTCCTTCTCCACCCCCTCCACATCAGCAACACTTTCCAGGCTTTGACTATAATTACTGAGAATAAAAATACACGAAAAACTACTTCTGCATTATAGATTCACAGGTGTGCATTCCTAAAATAGTTATAACTGCAGCAAAAACATTCCCTTCTCTCTTTCTATGGCAGCAAATAATCATATGGTTGAATTCAGCAAAGCCATAAACAAAGACCTATCGAAATCAATAGACTTGCTAGCATGACTTGGTAGAATTTAACTCAACGTATACCTTATTGTATAAAAACATACTGCCTGACTAATAACACAGAGTGTAGAGTATCGTTTCAGCAACCGAGCTATCAATCAGGAAAATCCTAGTTCCAATCAAAGGAAAGGCACTATCTCTCAGCCTCAGTAACAATACTGACTTACAGCATTGTTGCAAGAATTACGGGAACTCATTTCTGTTTTACTGCTATCAGTGGACCAATGAACTACACATGAACAATGAGTAGCTTGGTAACTATGCAAACATATTGAAACTTGTGTGAAACATGCAGACGCTTTCTGCAGTGGGGGAAGATTCTTCCATGCATCTTAACTGGAACTCCTCTCCTCTCAGTCCCATGGAATTCAAACAGCGTACTGTAACATGTTTCACTTCATACAGGTTTTCTTTTAAAAGGTCTACCTGAACACACATTATTTTAGAACAACTCTACAATTCAATGATTCTATACCAAAAATGTCCTCACACCTTAGTGCAGCAATGCTGGTCCCAATTCCCAGGCCTTGTTTTGATTTTTCTGGTGTTCACTTGAAGCAACATAAAAATGTGCCAAAACTTGTATGACTAGACTCTGTGGCAGGACCAAAAAAGAAAAAGGGAGAAGGATGCTCTACATTACTACCTCAAATTCATAGAAAAGCTGTACATAGCCTGATGTCGTGTACATCAACAGCAAACTCAATATTCACATGTGAAATGCATAGACAAAGTGCATAGCCAAGTGTGGACTAATTTCAAAACATTTTGTAGCAGGTCCCACTGGTACCTCTATACGATACAGTATACCGGGACATGGGTGGTGCTGTGGTCAAAACCACTGAGCCTCTTGGGTTTGTCGATCAGAAGTTTGGCAGTTCGCATCCACGTGATGGGGTGAGCTCCTGTTGCACTATTCCAGCTTCTGCCAACCTAGCAGTTCAAAAGCACGCCACTGCAAGTAGATAAACAGGTACTGCTGCGGCGGGAAGGTAAAGGGCTTTCCATGCGCTCTGGTTTCTGTCATGGTACTCTGTTGCACCAGAAACAGTTTAGTCATGCAGGCCACATGACCCAGAAAGCTGTCTGTGGACAAATGGCAGCTCTCTCAGCCTGAAGTGAGATGAGTGCTGCATCCCATAATCACCTTGGACTGAACCTAACCATCCAGGCATCCTTTACCTTTTACCTTTTTACTGCTACACATATATTATCAGTGCTAGGACAGTGCTGATAAATAGAAAGATTCTCATTCATAACACAAATTATTTCCGCCTGCTCCTTCCACTTGCTTCAATTTGTTCATGTGAGTGAGCATCACAGCATACAGAAGGGAAGTTAGTGGGACTGGGAGTCCACTTTCTGCATCCATTCCTCTACCCACAATATACTTGTTTGTTGACCAAGGAGAAAGGGTAGACTGGAGAAGATATGAGAGGTGCACACATGCCTCCTTTTTCTTGTAATGCCCTGGTGCAAAGCTTGCATGCATGCCCGTTTAAAACCCATTACAAGAAGGGGTGGGGAGCAGGGTTTTATAATCCCATATCTGCCTTAAGGTGCCATGTCGCCCTCAAGAAGTTGTTGAACTTCCTATCAGCCCCAGTCAGCACAGCAATCAGTCAGAGGTGGTGACAGTCCTAGGAACATCTGTAGCACCACAGGCTCCCCACAAAGAATACATACGCTTCTTACTTTGAATGTGCAGTAATCTGATTCAACATTTCTTTCGGTGTAGGACGTTGTACAATATATGCAAACTACCAAAAATAGTTATATAACTAGGATCTCCCTTTCCTTTAACTGAAAATATTTTTGGAAACTACCTCCCCTGGAAAAAAATTGTTCAGTAAATTTCCATTTCCTTGGACCACCATAAAAAGCAAACTATTGAAAAAGAAGAAGCAGCACACAGCATATTTTCCAAGACTCATGCAATAAGTCTTCTGTTTTAGGCAATGGATATTTTAAATAAAAACATGGAAAGAAAAGAATATATGACTTTTCCCTACCACAAAGGTCAGGCTTTTCCCCCTTTTTCTTTTGAAGGCTTACAAATAGGATAGTAGTTTATACTTTTATTATAAATACAATAGGGATAAGTGGCCTAACCAGTAAATTAAAAAGTAGAAATATCGGTGGAGAAACAGTCACCCCCATTTCTTACTATCTTAGGTGAGATGTAATTTTTGTGTGTTTTTTTGGTAATTTAATTTTTTTTAATCGAACAGCAGCTTCCTATTATTTTTTGTGATTTCATGTTTTTTATATAAAAAAAGGAATCTGAATAAATCCTCAATGCCTTAAGGCGTTTGAAGAAACACTTAGGTTAGACCGGCAGCTTCTAATTCCAAACAGCACCTATTGTCTCTTTCAGCTTTGAATGACAAAAAGGGGACAGAAAGCTAGTACCTGGATTTAACATCGGATAATCATTGGGAAATCCTATCCACCAACTTTAAGTCACTTTATAAAACACAACCTATATAAAAAGATGATTTATAAAGCTAATTTTGACAGGCAGGCCAGGAGACACACAGGGAGCTGTCGTATTTTAGTTAAGACAGATTTTAGATAACACGTTTTCCCTAGAAAAACAGATTGAGATTCATTGCTAGTTCCCAAATCAGTTTCTCACTGCTGTCAAGGGGGTGGGGGAGTTGGCTGGAATCCAGAAAGATACTTTAGGCACACTCAAGCACTTGAGCATGTCCTGTTGTATTATTGTCTTCCACCCCTCCCCTGGGAAAAGCAAAGACAAGCAAGAGAGTTGTGGCACCTTAAAGACAACACATATTTTTATGGATTTTTTCTTTGGCTCCAGGTTGGCACAAAATAAGCTATCCATACACCTATATCACCAACTGTTTTTGAAAATCCCCTCAGTTCCAAAAGTGTTTTGCGCTGCGTATGTGGGATTTGTGGGGCAGGCAGGGCAAGTTATGCTGCTCAGAAAACACAAGCCGAAACCATGCGTGAGCATGCAAAAGTTGTTGGTTCTTTGGATCCTGGCCAACTTAAGAACATCTTGTGCACATTGTCACTTTTAAGCTGGATTTCATTGCAGAAGGCTGACCAAAATTAAAGCGATGCAGCTCAGTCTGACAAATAAGCTGTTTGTTGCATTAACCACTTTAATAAGCACATCTAAGGCGTTATCTATATTTTAAAATGAAAAGCACATACTACATGAAAATAAATATTTAATTTGTTCCATTTTATTATTGTGTGAAACACTGTGGTGTTTCTTTCTGTAAATTAAAATTAATAACAACATTCATCCCTTTCTTAACCAGTCCTCCATCCAACTTCCTATGGGACTGGTTGAGTGGAAAATGGAAAAGTTCTGGTGTATCTTTTTGCAACACTTACACAACATTGCTGTTGTTTGCACCTTTAAAAAAAAGTTTAGGTCCATATTCCTCATTCAGAGATTCCTTCAGGCAGTGGTATATTGTTATTGTATTTTGTGTTTGTTTTAATTATAATTTTTAGACCTTTTAATATTTTCATTCCAATAAACAATATAAATGTGTAATACTTTACTATTTTTATAAATGCACAATTATGAAACTGTTTTATAGAAATTTTATTTCCTTTAAATGTATCTTGTTTGTTTGTAGGAGCAAAGCAATCAGTAAACTACACTGACACCTTTTTATATAGATACATTTTATTAAAAGTAAACCATTTATAAATCTTTATGAATAAAAACAGATTTTTTAATTACTCTATTAGTTAGGAGGCCTAGTTTGCAGGTCACATTTAACTATGGCTTAGTGTGAATGAGCAGTGCACAGGTTGTGCATCTATTTTTTGACTTGTTTAACATTTGTTTGTTTGTTTGCTTGTTTATGAATCACTTCCCATGAAACATCCCAAAGTGATATAACACGATGTGTGAACACAGCTGAAGACTTTTGCTTTATCAAAGCAAGCAGCATTGCAAATGGTTTATATTATCTGTCAAATTTAGTTTACATGTTCTGTATGTTTTTGTCAAAAGGCATATTGACAGGTAAAACATATAAATCCATGCCACTTATCTTAAACTCATATGGTCTTGTTTAGTCAGAGATGTTTGAAAAGAGAGAGAAAGAGATATTGAACACTGAATAGGTTTTTAGAAATGCAACAAAGTTGCGAAACTACAGTACTCATTCATTACTTTACCAGAACATTACTGCAGTTTGCTAGGCTAAATAAAAATTCAAGATGAGTATGGTTCAGTTTTTTAAAAGGTCATGGATTTATGAAGTGAACATAATATTTAGGAAATGGTCACCCAATGCTGAGTTTTCGGAAGCTAGTTCTGCACTCCTGGGCTTTATCTCTCCACCTTCACCAGCCACAACTAGGCATGTAGCAAGTGGAACTAAACAATGTTTTCAAACACCTTATAATATAACCGGATCCAGAAATCTGAACTCCCATTGAGAGGATATTAAATCATACGGTTAAGGGAAATCTGTTAAGCTTATATCCTTTTTGTATTATTTTGTTTCTGTGAGATCCAGGCCTTCTGACAGTCACTATGCTTAAAATGGGTGGATTCCAGTTTATGCCCTTGGAGTCATGAATGCACTTTTAATCCAGCAGAGGAGGGGAAGCAACCGACTGCCAAGTCCTTCTATCCTAAAGCATTCCTTCATGCCACCTTCCATCCTGTCCTGAAAGTTCCCCAACAATTCTCTCAAGCTGATTTTGGGGGAGGCTTGGAAGGGGGGGAGGGGAATCACCCCCGTCCTATTCTACTAGAAGACACTTTGTTGCACTGAAAGACCTTCATTGAATGGGCAGAAAGTGGATTCCATCCAGTGTAGTATCTTTTTGAAACATCATCAGTGTCAACATGTATGAAATAAGCAAATATTTATTTGCACAGAAAAGTTATATTCTGTTTTCATGTACATACATCAAGAAGCAATAAAGGAATGCAACGAATATACAAGCAAACAAACAGCACAGCACCAATCTGATATGAAATATCTAATTATTCCATTGGACTAGACTTTGAAGTCTGAGTTAGTACTATTAAAATTTATTATTTCAAGACAAGGAACACACAGGTAGGCTATCCTGAAATAGAATATTTTTGGACCACAGACTGATAATAGCCAAAATTAATCTCAGAGTCTATATTGTTATTTATCATTAAAACAATCTATCACATCAAGAAAAAACAGACTCTTGCCATGTATCATTCATTGCAACAGGACATAGGTAGTTATAGGTCTATTGTTTTTGGCTAGGAGAAATTCAATTGTTTGTTGAAAAATCAGTGGCAGCAAGAAGTTGTTTGGGGTTTCTTCTCCCCCCCCCTTATAAACAGAGCAACTCCACAAATATTGGGAAATCCTCTTGCACATATTTTCCAAAATTTCAAAATGTTAAACTTAATGGAAGATTGTTATAATAATATATGACTGTAGACAGTATTTGGTGTAGCTATAAAAGAGGTAAGAGAACAGAGAAAGGAGGTAATGAGAAGAGCAAAAACAGATAATTTGTTTAAAGAATGCATGAAATTGCCCACTTGGTATTTTTCAAACACAGGTACTGCAATAGCAGTAATATTATACACTGTATTTTTTTCCTTTTTACAGATTTACTGAAAACTTACTATTAGGAAAGCAGATAAATAGAAAAAAGGAAGGCAGATAGTGATACCTGCTTTCACATTATAAATATATATATAATATATCCTTCCCAGAAGACACTTGCCCTTCAAAACCCTTTCTCTTTTGCATTTTCCCCTAATTAACATTGTTCAAGTAAATTGATCAAAGTACACATTAATTAGATAACACAAGATATCCTAAACTGCCAAGACTGGTTTTCACAATTCTTTTCACAAGTGCTCAAAACCTAACAGAAATAAATAATGACTCCATTTGTTTCCTATTGACCTATACTTTTCTTACTACAGAAGGTTTACAAATTGGGAGTCTTGATTTATTTTAACCCATAGTGGTTGTGACAATTCAAAAAGGATGTTTTCCTGAACTAATACAGACAAATTTTTTTGCAGAGACAGGCTTATGTACTGGGCAGTCCCTAAACTCCATTACATCAAACAAGCTGATAATAAGAGGGTTGCCAACATGAGTGTTTAGGAACCTTTAATCACAAACACAGTATTATCAGGAAGCCACTTATAACACACCTACATCTGGTAAACTAGACAGGGCTGGAGCGCTTCTAAATATATAGAAGCTACTATTCAGGTGTGATTAAAAATGTCTGACTTTAAGGAGGGCACAAACTTTGAACGGCTTTTAGGGGGATTATAGAAGATATGATTAATGCAACATATGCCTTAGCCTAAAACAAAAGTCAACCAATGACTGCATAGGTAAGGTGAATGAGGAGGGGAGATGGAAATCCTCCTTTTATGCTTGTATGCTTCTGGAATGCAGATTGAAAGATCATAGCAAAACTTTAATGTATTGGCAAATACATTAAAGGAAAACAGTTTAATCCTAGAACAAATACAAGGCTAACCTACTCTGATATTAGTCTCTCTCTACATACATCGCTTCCAATGAAACTAGGAAAATTGATACTAACCAAGGATTAAGTCCAAGATTTCTACAATGTGCCTTGCCAATCGAAAAACAATTCACTTATGAATCAAAATTTCTACTGCGGTTAATGTAAATATTATCCCAGCAGTTCTTGTTCCATCAAGTAAACATTAGCTACCAAGTATGCTTTTCATTTTCATAGTATCTAATCCTTTTCAACTTTCCATAATAGATGATTATTGAAAAATTTGCTATCAGTTGCTAAATTGTGATTCTTACTAATTATAACCAAGCTATAACCCAAAGGAGAAGATGCACACTATGGACATAGGACCACCATTCAAAACAAATTTATATTGCAGGTTTTGAAGGTTGCTTGGCATGCAGTGGCTATGCATCAGCAGGGCTTCCCTCCAGGAATGGCTAGCAGCAGAACGCACCATGCAAGGAGGCTAGAATGGGAGTTCCCAAGCTGTGGTTTATGAGATGCTTTCAGGTGGAATGTGGCACATGTTGGCATTAAATATTCCTATGGATTTAAAATTGTATTACTTCTTTTGCTTCTTAGATGGTATTTTATTGTGTTGCTATTGAATTCAATATCGGGAATGAAAAGCAGTAATAATACTATTAAAAATCACACAGCATTTTGCACAGCACATTACAATTGCTGCAACAGGCAGAAAAATCATTACGTGGTTTGCCAAGAGTCTCAGCAATTTTCAAGTGATAATGGGATAAACTGTTTGGGAACCAATGGGCTAGCACCACAATTAAGAACATTTTACATCAGCCACATGGAATCATGTACACTTATGGATTTTACCTCTGCATTTCCCATGTCTTGTAAAAATCAGCCCTGTGTGCTCTACGGGGCATTTTCGTTTTGTTTGGTACCAAGTTGCTTTTGAAATTCAAACAGGAGCATCAAAAGCAGTTTGTGATGAGACCAAAAAAGTCTGCTATGTACTGTAATGTGTAATCTCTACACTGCAATTGAAAATTATTTTCTAGGAATGCTTTCCTAAGAGCAATGCTAATCTAATAAGTTGTTATGGCAGAGACCATTAACATGATCATCTGGAAGTATATTGTACTTCTGTTTAAATATTATTGGGGCTTGTGGCAAAGGATCAGTACTACTTCCATACCTATCTTGTTTCATGCTTAGGCACATGTCTTGTGGACTGAAAAGACAACCCAAACACAGAATAATTGGAGAAGCAAACATTTGTTTAGCATTCAAACCAAGAAGGAAAAGGCACCAATTTTAAAGAAACTGAGATGATTACTAGCAGAAAAAGGAAAGGAGGTGGGTGGGCAGGCTGCGGAGAAAAAGAGATACAGAGCAGTAAGCACTGCTCAACTTGTAAAACCAATACTCAGTGACAGCGATTTACCACAGGTTGCTTTTCTTTTATTTTTAAGTAGCGAAAACGATGGAAAATAATCGACATGCTATTTAAACCTTCCAGTGCCAAGAAAATAAATTATGTTGATTTACAATGCTTACACTCACAGTTATCAGATATTTATATTCATATCAGATGGAATCACTTAGAGAGCAGTCTACCGACCACAAACTCTGTTCATTTCAAAGGGGCTTATGCTGGAGACTTGTCCAAATTAGATGGATTGCACCTCTTAATCTGTAGCACCAGGGACTGAAATTAATACTTCTGCTATACGATACCAATTACATTTCCCTGTATGGCTTTTTGTTGTTGTTTGCCTTGGTAATTACATGGTTGCATTTCAGTGCCAATTACATCAGACACTATATAGGAGTTTGTTAAAAAAAAAAAAAAAAACAAGAGCAAAACAAAAAAATTTTTTTACTCCCAGGCCTACTGTAAAAATCTACTGTAAACCTGTTAAGCAGCTATACATCTTCATTTATTTGTACTCTATTACAAGCAGATCTTTGATAAGTTTTCACTCTTGTGTGTTAGACTAAATATTGTTACGTTTGATTGACCACATCATATTGAGTTGGGTGGTAATAAAATTACTTCCTAGTCACATCAAAGATTAATAATGGGACATTTAGCCCAGTATTGGCTCATTGCAACTTGCTAGTAATCTGTTCAAGTTAATGCACATTTGCACATGTAATACAATCTCTAGAGCAATATTGAAAGATTTACAACTATTAAAATTGATTGTGTTTACTCAGATGAATTTAGAAAAACAACAGCCTTTTTTAATGTTCTTCTTGCAGGGAACTGAGCTATGTATTCAATGAAACTGAGCAGGTAATTCATTACATTTTTTTCAGTCAAAGTGTGACTTAGAACCTGTTATATAATTGTTTTAGGTAACATTTCTGTAGCATGCATTCCTGTATTAAAACAGTCCTAAATAACGCTTAATTTCTGAAATCCTGAAACAGTGGAATTTTGCTATTCATTCCAGTTAAATAAGATTTATACCATTATATATTCTGCACCATTCACCAAGTTGTCAAATTAATAAATATTCAATTGTTTGCTCTATTCTATATTGGTCTACTAAGGATAGTGTTTTGAGGGGGAGGAAATGTTTCCAAAAGCAAATATTTCTAAAGGTATGAACAATAATTTTAAAAATATGAAAAAGTGTTGAAAATGGTATTTATTTTAATGAAAATTGGCATAGAAATATAATGAATCAAATCGACATCAGTATAAATTACTTTTCGACTATCACATGTAGATCATATTTGTCAAATAATTTTGCAATCTTCTGCTACAGCATCAAGACTAAATTTATTTTTTCTCTCACCTACAGCTGAATTCTCTTGAGCAGGCAGTTTAGAACTGAGCTAATGTCTCAATTGTACATAGGATTGCAGCCTACTCATGAATCAGTAATCCCCACTGAACTCTTAAGACTTACTTATGAGTAAGCACACATAGGATTGTAGGTCACATACAGCCCAATCTTGCACATATATATTCAAAAGGATGTCCCACTATGTTAAATGGAACTAACTTTCAAGGAAGTGTGGCAAGGCTGCAGCCTCAGCTTATTAAAGTCAACTACTGTATGATAAAGACTTGATAGATAATATTATCCATGTGATTCAGCTCAATAAATGAGTCCACTTGTTGGCAGCTACAGCCATGTAAAGGCAAAATTAAATGAATGAAACTTAACTGCAGCTGAACAAAATGTAACAGATAATCTTTACAGTATATACTGACAATAAACAATGTAATTTGTTATGATTTGCCACACTAGGACACAAAGGAGCTACTAAAGAACCTTTCTAGACACTTTATTTTTGGCTACAGTCCTATGCACTGACAGACAATAGCAGCTTAACTACACACAAGCCTGCAGCCATTGAATAATCCATTAGAAACAACTATGTTAAGTACTCTCGTATTAAAATATATTAAGTATGATTTATTGGTCCCTGATGAACAGCTCTAGAGCTTTCAGTAGTTCTGATACTGAAGACAGTGAGCATGTAAGTTTTCACCACAACGAAAAGTTTATTTCACTTCAACTACTACGTGTCAAGATGGACACTTTAATTAAGATACCAATAATCAATATGTGTTCCTTTTCATTCCATTTGTCAATTATGTCCTTCTTTTAAAAAATGGGAAAGGGTAGCACTCATAGACTGTGTTAAAATGTGTATAAATAAAGGAAATGACATATTTGCTAAATACATTGTAGCTAATTTGTTCTTATGAAATGCATCATCTTGTTCAGGAGATCAGCTAAACAAACAGAGAAAGTTAACAGTGATAGTAAGTAGCCACATGACATGGCCTTGATTTTTAATCTTTGGTTAAAGCATTTCTTACCTTTTCCAAATCTTCTTTTTAGTGCTTTCAAGCAAATGATCTAAGGGGAAAAGCAAACAGAATCCTAATAGAACAGAATATAATTTTCACTCAGCCACTTTCTTTTGCAGTCCATCCCCCCCCCTGCCCCCACTTCACATTTCAAACCAGTTAATTCCCTACTGTTTGAACAATACAAACAGGATGTTTCCTGTTGACATATTATTTTTACTGGTCAACAGTAAAGTCTTCCATTTCCTAAATAGCACGGCCACTAATTTTATCTGCCATAATCTTGCAAGGAGAGCAAACAAAAATGGGAAAAGCCAGAGAAGTCTCAAATTCATTTATAAATTCCCAATAAAGGTTAATAGTTAAACTCCTTGTCTCTCCCACATGCTCCACCCTCCCGCACGAATGGATGGTGCCTTGAAGGAATTAAATGTTTTTGTTCTCTTTTTACCAGAAGCCAGACGAAAGTGTCACCATCTCCACTTTTATTTACGGGTTGAGCAACAGCGGTTCCTCAAAAATCTCACGTTAATCCTAGAGAGATTGACTGCCCTAAGCTAACAGATCTGATATGTGAAATACATTTGAATCAATCTTTCTTTTTCTTTTTAACAAAAATAACCCTTCCCTGCTCCCCACCTCCAGTAGAAAACATCCCACCTGCTCCAAAATGCAGTAGGATTTCAAGAAAGGAATTAAAGATCTTCCCGGTGGTTTCTTCTTCAGGTGAATTCTTTGGACGCCTCCCCCCTTCGGTCTGGAGCTTTAAACCTGAAAAACAAACACCTCTATTGAATTCAAAGTAAGCTTTGGTGGGGTCTGAGTTAATTCTCTATCAGACAGCAAGTCTCAGTGTCTGGTTACACAAACACACCTTCACTCAGGTTGGAGAGAGGTTCCTTAGAAACCAAAAAATCAAAAAGACAAAGATGAGGGAAGGAAAGAGGCACTTCCATAAACCCTGGACAGGTTTAGTGCTGATTTTACGCGAAAACATAGTGGGAGGAAAAGTTTTTGGGAAAATGTTTAAAAACCAAAAACCAACCCCCCCAGCCTGATGATCCAAAAACGTGAAAATAAAAAGGAAGGCTGTGATCTTAAGCGTGCGCCATTGGAAGCAAGTCTCTTATTCACAGGTAAATTAAGTAAAAGGCACACGTGCGCAGAAAGTATTTAAGTTCACAATTCTTGCAGCCCGTCCATAAAACTCGAAGCTTTGCCCGACGAGGCGGTCTTGTGCAGCGCGGTCTGCTCGGGAGTGAACCTGATGGAATTCCCAGGCACGTGCGAACAGGAAGTCTAATAAACACGCATCTTCCCCCCAGAGCCCCACTCCGTTCCCGATTAACTTCAGGATCAGACGCGCTGGACAACCCCCCAACCCCCCACTCCGCAATGCCAGCATCATCATGCATCCACACGAGCAGCCACCGGGGCGACTTACCCGACTCTTCCCACTAGGCTGTGTCCCAAGAGCAGGAAGCCCCGGCCCCATCTCCCTAGCAGGCAAGCGCAGCATCGCGCACAAAGCGCGCCAAGACGCCGGCAGCCGCTGCTCTCCCGCAGCCCGCCGCGCTCGCCGACGGGGACCGGGGCGCGCGAGGAGAGAGGCGGAGGGTGGGTGGGCGCGCGCGCACGGGCCGGGAAGGGCGAAGCTGAGGAGGAGCAGGAGGTGGGCACCGTGCTGCCCCTACGCTTCCCTCCTGGGCTATTGAGGGTTATAGAGAGGCTCTATTATAAGAAGAAGCCCCAGTCAGACTTGTGTGGAGAACATGAGGCGTCCTCCTTCTAACTCCTCAGAGGAAGGGGCAGCTTCCCTCCGAGCGGCGGCTCCCTCTCATGCCTTCTGCTTCCCGAGTTGACGAGGCGGGTTTTCTCGCTCGCTCGCTCGTACACACAAGACCCCCCCCCCCGCCGCCGCCGCCGCCCCCGTGTGCTCGCGTGCGTGAGAGGACCCCTGCGAGCGTCAGCCTCGTGGGTGGCTGGGTGGGTGCGTGCGTGGCGAAGAGAAGAGCGAGGCGACGCGCACAAGCGGGGCACTTCAAAGCCGCCTTTTGGTGCGCGCGGGGGGTGTGGGAAAGAGGGGCAGAGGCGCAGCTGCGAGCCTTGGCGGACGAGCTCGCGCAGCACGAGCCACGCGCCCAGCTAGCTAGCTATTCGCCCCGGCAGCTTAACATTGACAGTGTGTGGTGTGTGTGGTGTTGTTGTTGGGTGGTTTTTTTCCTTCGCCTTTTAGTTTAAAAACACTCCCCACATTCCTTCCCCAAACCCCCTCTGATTGGGCAGTTTCCCGTCTGTCACGTGCCACTCTCTTCAAACACCCCCCCCCCGCTTTCCTGTTTAGGGGAAGCAAGGGGGGGGGAGAGCTACTTGGTTCATTCACTTTCACTTTGGTTCGTCAGGCTTGATCCTGAGGGAATTCAGACAGGGGGAAGGGGGAGGGGAGGGGAGGGGGGCGTGGGTTGGTTTCCTTCGCTGGGGAAATGACACTGCAGTTTTTTTTTTCCTTGGGAAAGAAACGGGCGTGGGGAAGGTCTTCGTTTACATAATAAGCCTCAATGCTATCTGTGGTACGTCGAGGTGAGCTCTGGTTGCCAAGGCTGTTGAGGAGCGAAGCCTTCATTCAGGCCTGAGACATTTGTGACCCGCTCGCCTTGTATTTGGGGAACTACTTCACCCCCGCTGGGCACGCAGCGGCTTTCCTCACGAGGTGCCCCAACCCCTTGTCCTGGTCGACTGACAAACATTTGTGTGTGTGAGAAATAGTTTAGGCCTTCTCCCATATCTCTGTATCTCCCCTCCCCTCCTTTTCCTCGTGGGTTTTTACAAGGTATACAGCTAAGGTGTATATAGCCCTGCCTGCTCTGGAAAAGGCTTCAGACTTTGCAGGGACTTCCCACCATATAGAAGTGTACCTGTGTGAAGCAGGATAGTACATATATTCCACAATGCCTCTGAGGATTCTTGAGCCAGCCGGCCTGATTATATGTGTGCATTTTTACTCAGTGTCAATATGTGAGGATGAATGTTCAGTATTCCAAATGCAGACAGAAAATGAAAATTTAAAAACCCAGGCTTAGAGCCTGGTAGACAGTAATGGTAAATGCTTGGGGGACGGACAAGTTAGTAGTGGGAAGTTTAATTAATTCTTTTAAATAAGACCAACTTGATAGGGATAACAAAAATTTTAAAAATTCCTTCCAGTAGCACCTTAGACGCCAACTAAGTTTGTTACTGGTATGAGCTTTCGTGTGCATGCACACTTCAGATAGGGATAAGGCTTCCTTTACCTTTGGAGAGTAATTTATCAAACAATATGCCCTAAGGGTGTGATAAATATAAGTTAGAAGCTGAAGTGCCTTGCCAGATTGCATGAGATGCGCTTAACAAATCACGCAGAATGTAAGGATGCTACCTTATATACCTAATGAAATCATTGCTCCATCTAAGTTGTTTTACAAACTAACTTTTTCAAAAGATTACCACATTTTATTTTATTTTTATTTTTGAAAAATACCCAATTTTAAAGGGTTTCACCATGTCTGTCAACATCATAGTTCCAAACAACATGACTTGCACTTCATAAATGAAAGCCAGTATATGATTGTATTTTAGTATTTTGTTAGAAGTCGCCCAGAGTGGCTGGGAAAACCAACAATATTATTATATTGAATAGATCCCACAACACTATAGAGACTTCTGGGCACAGCTTGAAGAGCCGATTTTGATCTACACGGCTTCAGCCCAAGTTATCTGGAAGACTGCATTTTCCAGTAAGTGCTTGCCTGTATTTTAAGATCCTTCTGTCTGCTCTGCCAACATCTGAAGTACATTTGGTCTTCTCTGTGGCTAGACTTTGAAGACTAGCATCGTCTCTGAAGACTTTTCGATGGCAGCCATCAAATTTAGACAGGTTTTGTCCTGAAAGCCAAACTGTACATAAGGCCAGTATCATGGTCCCCATGTTACAGATAGGGAGCCGGGGCTGGCCTAAGGCCGCCCTGCAAGATTCTGGCTGAAGAGTGAATTGAATGATGCCAAGGTTCATTTGTTCAATGAGAACGGGTACAACTACATGAGTATGAGCTGCTTCAATAAGCCTTAGCCTTCTGTCAAAATAGCATTGGTCAGGCATGGCACCTCTCACGTTTCTGGTTTTAACGCGACTGCATGCAGCAACATACATTCCCCAGGGATCTCATAATAAAAACAGCAGTTATAGTCAGAAGGAGCCTGCGTCATCTCTTGCTAAGCATGGCTTATGGATGTTGCAAAACAGTATGGAGATGACACATAAGAAAGTGTGGCTCATTTCCCCTCTCCTTACTTTTTAAAGCGACACTAGGCAATCATAATGCCGGCTAATAAGACATCTCTGAGGTTCCACAAACATTACATAAAAGAGTAGTGTACAACACACAAAGGCAGTAAAAAGCCTTGGCTCTCAATAAGGAGAGGATTTTTAAATTGCCCGTTTCTGTGATAGCTGCCAGCAATAGCGCTTCTGGTAACATGTTAAAAGGGGAGAGAGAAAAGCCAACATATGTTTTGTAATGCTTTATTATAGAATAATTTTTCTGGCCAATCTGAAGTCAGGAATGCTGAGGCTTGATAGACTTAAATTATATCCTGTAGTTATTGAAACTGCAGTTAAAAAGTCCTACCTATAAATGTTTTTAATTTCTTTTTGATTCTATAGTGCTCCAACAGTCTCCTGTGGCAGGGAGTGCCACACAATAATTATGTCTTGCATGAACAAGAATTCCCTTTAAACTGTTAATTTGTCCATTAACCTGAACATTCTCAAATGTCCTTTTGTTATATAAAAGTACACCCTTAAATACAAGTGCCCAGTAGGCCAGCTTTATGGTGTTTGCTGAGCCATTGCACCTTTTCCTATATTTCTCACATCTAAATGTAAAGGGCATGATCCATGCAAAGTTAAACTCTTCTAGGTTTCACTCATTTCAATGGTAGAAATGCACACATGTGATTTATTTCTTTATTAAATGTATACACTCCTTTCACTGAGAACACTTCCCAGTGGTTTACTGCAATTACTTATTTATCAGAATAATTTATATTCCACTCACCCACTTAACAAAGTAGTGCCCCAGTCTGTTTCACGATGTTCAAAAAAAATCAAGCAAAACCAAACCAAAGAAATGGCTTGATTATTAGGTAACTATAAAGAAGCAGATTAAACTGTAAAGGTTAGGGAAAAGTCTAGCAGTGAAAGTTAAGAGCAGTGCCAAACACACCTCCATGTGTGGAGGTTCACAACTCAAAGGACAGTTTCATGTAACCCAACTGAACTAGCATTTGCTCATATCAGGATAAAAGGAAGGGCCTCTCGATCAGACCCTTAAGGCATGGGCAGAATCATTTGGGAGAAGGCAGTCCTATAAGTACCCTGGACCCAAGCTATTAAGGAGATCCTTTAAAAATTAAAAATAAAATCTTAAAACAGCAGACAAAAACAACAAGAGTAAAAGAACAGATTTTCAGATTTAGCCCATCCCATCTCAGTACTTTGGCCACCTCATGAGAAGAGAAGACTCCCTGGAGAAGACCCTGATGTTGGGAAAGATGGAGGGCACAAGGAGAAGGGGGCGACAGAGGACGAGATGGTTGGATAGTGTTTTCGAGGTTACCAGCATGAGTCTGACCAAGCTGCGGGGGGCAGTGGAGGACAGGAGTGCCTGGCGTTCTCTGGTCCATGGGGTCACGAAGAGTCGGACACGACTAAACGACTAAACAACAACAAAATCTCAGGGTTTCCGCACCTGGTGCCAAAAATACCAGGTATGGCCAGATATTACCAGGTATGAATGCCAGTTTGTATTAAGTGTTTATACACTGCTATCTGAAATATTTTTCAGGCCAAGGCATAGATTATGATTGAGTAGATGTTGGAATCTTAGATCTGCATAAGCCGGGACAACTCAAAACAAGTGATGATGTTCCTTATTGATTTCAGCCAAAAACAGTCCATTACATTGTGCAGACCAGCAGTGCTGTAAATTCTGAAGTGCAGGCATTCTTCATGACAGACCCCACAGCTGTGCTCCTTCTAAGACAATGCAACAAAAATGGATATATTTTTCTAACCAATCCAGACTTTATGGTTTCAGTACCATGCCAGATTCTACCCTCCCCTCCAGAAACACTCTCCACCCCACTGCCCCCTTGCTTAATATCCAGCCTGATGAAGAGTTCTAGTGACTCAAAAGCTTGCTTCTTTTAGTGTATTTTTGGTTTTTATGGAAGCCGCCCAGAGTGGCTGGGGAAACCCAGCCAGATGGGCGGGGTACAAATAAATAATAATAATAATAATAATAATAATAATAATAATAATAATTATTATTATTATTATTATTATTATTATTATTATTATTATTATTTTCTGACTTTTGGGTTGGTCATAATAAAGGGACTTTAGAATTTTTCAAAATAAAAGTGGTGTGTTAACCCTGCTTCTCTCTCTGCTTAGCTTATCTGGTGAGAAGGGTTTAGTTTGCATGCGAAAGATTGGCAAAAAATGCCCTAGGAGATGATAGCATTGTCCCTGCTTTGAAATTAGTGGTGGTTCTTCATACTTGCTCCTCCCTGTTCCACTGCACCACTGCTCACTTACACAGGATTTCTCTGCATGTGTCTTTTAGGAAGAGTGTGTAATGCAGGGATTACATCAAAGAAAGCCTGTAGCTTTTGTGGTGCGCACACACGGTTGGTGGAAGGAAGGCTATTCAGTTCACAGCTTGTTACATTGATTCTGGATGTGCAGAATGAAAGTAAATCCCTTATTTTCCAAAACCTGCGAAACTTCAAGTGCTGGGTGTTTGGCATTATGTGAAGCGTTTGGGGGTGGTTTAATATATTTTAGGGCTCTAGCACTGGAGAAAGAAGGGCTAGATTTTTAAAAAACTATTCACACTGGATTATTATACATAGGATATTCTTTTAAAAGTCTCAGTGGGAGCTCTCCATATGGTAAAAGTTAAAAGTGTTTCTTTCTACAAATATAATGAGGAGTGACTTTCAGGAGAACTGACACCTGGTTATAACAATAGAGAACCTTGGCTTACATTATTTGATAACGTAGTATATGAAGCTGTCTAGGCATGTTCTGTAATGCCTGAGACAGGAAAAGACAGAACACTCCAGTACTGATAGGAACAGAATTTTTCTAGGCTTTTTCCCCCCTGGAAAATAATAATTTTTATTTATCTGGAAAATAATAATTTTTATTTATTTAGACCACTTAATTAAAAAAAATCCCTTAGCTATGCACGTAAAAATAATATAAAACAAATAAAAACAAGAAGTTTTAAAAATAATTAAACCTAACTAGATTATATATCCAGATAGTCTCGCCGAAACAAATAGGGGGTTAGCAGGTATCTAAAACAATCCAGTGACAATGCCTGCCTAATGTTAATAGGCACGGAGGTCGAAGATACAGGTGCTGTCACACTGAAAGTTTGACTCCTCTCAGATGTGGCGAGCACACCATTTTATACTTGTCAGAATGCTTTATAGACTAACTTTTACAGTTGACTTTGTGTGTGTGTGTCTGTGTGTTTGCGTGTAGTTAGGAAAACAGGAGACTGGAAATGTTAAATTGAAATGTAGTTGTTTATCAGAGGTTGCCTTACCATTGATTTTGGATGGACTTTTCACACTGTGGGCAATACCCAGCGAAAGTAATGTTTAGTTGATTTGGGTATTCTTTATTTTATTTTATTTTTATTTATTAAATTTGTTTTCCGCCCTTCATCTAAAGATTCCAGGGCAATTCACAGCAGATGAATTAGGACCACTAGAGACTAAAAAAAAAAAAAAATGTTTCAAGACTGCTAATTGGAACAAATTTCCCTCGTGCTTAAGCAGTTCCACTGGTTCAGGGTTAGCTTCTCAGCATGGAGAAAAGTGACACATCTGCAGGCAGACCTCAGAAGAACAGAATTTTCCTCACCTCAACAATTTATTTGTGTTTAATTTTTGATATTTTGCCTTTTAAACTGCAAAGATGCTTAAGGTTAGCACTGATGCCAATGCAAAGTCAAGACATGACATTATCTTTTTAATTTAATGTAGGGCTTCACATGTAAATGTAAGCACCTTGAATTGGCCTCAGAGCACACAGGCAACCAGTACAGACCTTTAACAATTAGTGTAATATTTGCCTGTCCGCTGATGCCAGCCTCTACATTCTGCACCAATAATAAATAATAATAATAAATTTTATTTATATCCCGCCCATCCAGCCGGGCTCAGGGCGGCTAACAACACTAAAACAGTGCAACATTATAAAAACATTATAAAAATTAATTAAAATCAAAATTGATGGCAACCATAAACTAAAGTTTTGTAAAGATTGCCAAAGGAGGGAGTCAGGCTGCGCCCTGACCAAAGGCCTAGTGGAACAGCTCTGTCTTGCAGGCCCTGCGGAAAGATGTCAAGTCCTGCAGGGCCCTTGTCTCTTGTGACAGAGCGTTCCACCAGGTTGGAGCCGCAGCCGAAAAAGCCCTGGCTCTAGTTGAGGCCAGCCTAACCTCTCTGTGGCCTGGGACCTTCAAGATGTTTTTATTTGAAGACCGTAAGTTCCTCTGTGGGGCATACCAGGAGAGGCGGTCCTGTAGGTACGAGGGTCCTAGGCCGTATAGGGCTTTGAAGGTTAAAACCAGCACCTTAAACCTGATCCTGTACTCCACCGGGAGCCAGTGCAGCTGGTATAGCACCGGATGAATGTGATCTCACAGCGAAGACCCCGTAAGGAGTCTCACTGCGGCATTCTGCACCCACTGGAGTTTCTGGGTCAGTCTCAAGGGCAGCCCCACGTAGAGCGAGTTACAATAATCCAGTCTGGAGGTGACCGTCGTGTGGATCACAGTGGCTAGGTCAGGGCGAGAGAGGTAAGGAGCCAACTGCTTAGCTTGGTGGAGATGAAAAAATGCCGCCTTTGTTATAGCTGCAATCTGCGCCTCCATGGAGAGGGAGGTATCGAAGATTACACCCAAACTCTTAACGGACGGTGCTGGCACTAATTGCACCCCCGCAAGAGATGGGAGTTGCCCCCTCAATCCCATATCGTCCCGTCCCAGCCAGAGGACCTCTGTCTTCGAAGGATTTAACTTCAACCGGCTCCCATGTAACCATCCAGCCACAGCTTCCAAGCATCTGATCAGTGTGTCTGGGGCTGAGTCAGGATGGCCATCCATCAACAGATAGAGTTGGGTGTCATCAGCATACTGATGGCAGCCCAGCCCAAAACTCCGGACAAGCTGGGCGAGGGGGCGCATAAAGATGTTAAAAAGCATCGGGGAGAGTATCGCACCCTGGGGCACTCCACACACCAAGGAGTGGCGGGATGACAATTCCCCCCCCAAGCGCCACCCTCTGTCCCCGACCAGAGAGAAACGAGCGCAGCCATTGAAGGACTGTGCCCTGGATCCCCAAGTCAGCAAGGCGGTAGTCCAGGAGTTTGTGAACGACCATGTCGAAGGCTGCTGACAGGTCTAGAAGAATCAGCAGCCCCGACCCGCCTTGATCCAGCTGCCTGCGGAGATAATCTGTTAGGGCGACCAGAGCCGTCTCGGTCCCATGACCAGCGCGGAAGCCGGACTGGAATGGATCCAGAGCCGATGTTTCATCCAGAAACCTACCAAGCTGTTCAGCAACCGCTCTCTCAATCACCTTACACAGGAATGGAAGATTCGAAACCGGGCGGTAATTGGATAGATCTAAGGGATCTAATGATGTTTTCTTTAAAAGCGGGAGCACCACTGCCTCCTTCAGTTCCCCTGGGAATGTCCCGGTGCCAAGGGACAAATTGATGATATCCCCCAGGGGGCCCCGCACCTCATCTGGACACACTCTAATCAGCCAGGACAGGCACGGGTCGAGAGGACAAGTGGTGGGCTTTCCAGCTCGGAGGAGTCTGTCCACATCGGCTGGGGATATCCGGTCAAAGTGGTCCAATACTGGACCCGAGGATGGTCGAGGGGCCTCCAGTTCCTTTATTGTATCCAAATTGGCAGGGAGGTCATGGCGGAGCAACAGGACCTTCTCCGCAAAAAAGCTCGCAAATGCCTCACAGCTGTGTGTCAAATTGTTATTTAAATTTGGCTGTCCTTCGAGGGATGTTAAAGACCAAATTATACTAAATAATTGCGCCGGGCGAGAGCTAGCGGAGGCAATGGAGGCCGAGAAGTAGGACTTCTTAGCGGCCTTCACTGCCATCTCGTAGGTTTTCATAAAAACCCTATAAGATTTTCTTGAAGCTCCGTCACGGGCACCCCGCCATACTCGCTCTAGCCGTCTGAGGTCCCACTTCATTTTCCGGAGCTCCTTGGTAAACCAGGGAGCCCGGTTCCTGCAGGGTCGCAGAGGGCGCTTAGGTGCGATCTCATTGATGGCTGCCAGGAGCTGGGTATTCCAGCCCTCAACAAGCTCAGTCAGTGAGTCGCCAGGGGGAGAAAGGTCCCACAAGGCTTGACGGAATCTATTAGGGTCCATCAGCCTCTGCGGGCGAGCACAAATCGTCTCGCTACCTAAGCAGGGTGGGGGTGGAACGTCAATCCTGGCTTTCAGAGTGTGGTGATCAGACCATGGCACCTTCATCGAAGGAAACATGATCACATCTATACCGACGCCAAAGATCAAATCCAGCGTGTGGCCTGCTTGATGTGTGGGGCCCGAAACAAACTGGGAGAGCCTTAGTGTCGCCATGGAAGACACCAGGTCCAGAGCCTGTGAGGAGGGAGTGGCATCAGCATGGATGTTGAAGTCCCCCAATACCAATAGGTTAGGGAACTCCAAGGCCCAGCCGGCCACCGCCTCCAGCAGGCCTGACAGGGTGGCTGCTGGTGCGCTAGGCGGCCGGTACACCAGCCAGACAGCCAAGCTCACCTCGGAGCCCCACACTAGGCCAACACATTCAATGCCGGGGATTGATGGCGATGGTAGAGCCCTGAAAGAACAATCTTCCCGGATTAATAATGCCACCCCTCCCCCCTGGCCCACAGTCCACGACTGGTGGAGGACGGAGAAACCCGGGGGCACCATCTCTCGTAAGGTAACAGTACCCCCTTCGCGCACCCAGGTCTCCGTCACACAAGCCAGGTCGACCCCCTGCGAGATGAAGAAATCTCGCAGGGTGGCGGTTTTGTTGCCTATAGATCTGGCATTGCACAACACTAGTAATCCTTGCTCACCCTACCCTCGTCTCTCGGGATGGGGCGCAGATTGGAAGGGGTACGAGCATATCCGTATCTCGATCCCCTTCGCCTATGACATCTGCCCCCACCGCCATACCTCCCTCGCCCCTCCACAGTAGGAATCCCAAGCCTCATACTCGCCTCCATTTACAAAATATAAAAGCAAGCAAACGAAAAACAATTACACCAAAACAAAACCAATCCCCACCCCACTCAACAACCATCCCACCCCAACCCAAAATAAAATAAAACAAAATAAAAATACATGGATAAAAACCATTGTTTATGGTGGTACAACAAAGTAAAAAGTAAAAACACTTTTAAAACACTTTAAAATATATAAAAACATTTTAAACATTTGCTGCAGCAGCACCAGTGTCCTTAAAGTTGTGGCGGTGGTGAGTGTGGGCCTGGTGGAGAATGGGCTTGCAGGGGGAGCGGTCCTCCCCACAAACTCACGGCAGAGCGGCAGCAGCAATGTCCCGAGGCCTCCTTGGAGCCTTATATGCTGAGGTGGAGTATGGGGCCCGCCCCCAGGCCCAAGTTGCAGCTTTCAAATTGTCTTTAAGGGAAGCTGTACATAAAATATCTTACAGTAGTCCAGTCTGCAGGTTACCAGAACAGGGATCACTACAACCAAGAAATCCCCTCAGAGGTAAAAAGCTTTGCTGGTTCAGGTACATTTCAGGACCAGTTCACTCTGAATTTGCCACATGCTGATAACAATAAGTATCTTAGAAGTAGCTCTGCCCCTGTAATACATGGGTAGGCAAACTAAGGCCCCCGGGGGCTGGATCCAGTCCAATCGCCTTCTAAATCCAGCCTGCAGACTGTCCGGGAATCAGAATGTTTTTACATGAGTAGAACATGTGCTTTTATTTAAAATGCATCTCTGGGTTATTTGTGGGGCATAGGAATTAATTCATTTCCCCTCCCCCCAAATATAGTCTGGCCCCCCACAAGGTCTGAGGGGCAGTGGACCAGCCTTCTGCTGAAAAAGTTTGCTGACCCCTGCTAGAATACATTTACAACTATCTCTGTGGCTAGCCATTTCAAAGCATGAATGCTAATGCAATATTTGTGAGCTTCAGAGTTTTGTGTAACAGGAAGAAAGAGATGCTGAAACACTTCCATTGCTGGTTGTGTACAGAACGACTGCTTTCTGTATGGATAGAATCCCAATGTCTTTTTTAGTTTTATCACAATGAGTGCAAGAAAACCTTGTTTTAAAAAAGAAATACTATCCATTGTGTTTGTCCAAAAATCTTTAGGCTGATGTTGATGCTACACTAACAGCTGGAATTCAGTGAATCACTCCCAACCATAAACAGGATCATGTAGAATTTTTTGTTGGATTTGGACGATCCTGTTGAATTTTGTTCCTAGATTACAGTCATTCTGCATTCCACATTCTGGTTCAGCATATGAATAACCAGCTATGACATAACTTTTCCATGTGTGCACACTTGAAGGGGGGCAGTTCAAAAAGTAATCATGTGAGCAACAAATTTATGATATCAGGAGGATACCCTAAGGGGCCTTTTACACCCCTTAAAGTATTTTAAACCAGGGGTGGCTAACCCACAGTTTGGGTGCCTGATTCAGCCTCTCAGAACATTTTTGTGGCTGCATCAAAAATAAAATTAAGTAGACTAAGTGTTGAAGTGGGCAGAGCTCTGATGGATTAGCAAATTGGTTCTCCTGGCCAACAGGCTGATTGTTGAATGAGTGGAATTTCAGGGCAGAGTGTTCAGTTTTGACCAATATTTTTTCCACCATAGTCTGCTGGTCACCATTTGTCACAGAGGAAAAGACAGGGTCTACTTCTCTCCCTTCACCATCTCTTTTAAGATCACCCATTTACTTATTATGAAATTAACTGGAAGTAGCTCTAAATACTATTTGCCTCCATCATTTGATTTCCTGATAAACGCAAGACAACTTTCCTTCTGGATTAGTGTTAAAGCGGGAAACACTGTTTAAATACTAATACAAAACATCATTGAATAATAGATACGAAGTGATTTTTCAGCAAATATGGTGTTTCCCATGGAGAGCTGAGCTGCTAGTGTAATACCTGACAGCTTGTAAAAAGTGGTGGTGGGGGGGGGAGGTTTTTGCTGAGGAGCAAAAACAGATCAAGGTGGGACGAGTGGAAAATTCTCCAATAAAGTAATCAAGCCTAGCTGAGCTATCTGTTTCCCAGATTTAAGGTGTTGCATCAGCATACAGAGTGTCCAGAGTATCTGCCGTTAAATGGTTATAAAATACATATTTGTGTGTGAGGGAAGACAGGAAATGGTTCTCGCAAAATATTCCAAAGCGTTTGTCCCATCTGGAGAAATAAAACAAGACAGACATCTCAGCTGCCCTCCGAAAAGCTAGGACTCTCAGCAAAACCCCTCTTAAGGGAGTGAGCAGAGGTTCGTGTGTGCACTTATTATGGCAGTTAAAATGCTCTATATCCAGCCGAGGAGTGTGGATGCAGCAAAACGGTGCAACTCTAAGGAATTGTGGTTCTATGAGCAAGTAGGTTTTTTAAAAAACAAAACAAGTTTCATCTTGTTTTGCTAAAGTGGCCCATTTAAGCTTTGCAACTCAGAAGGTCATGTACCTCAACTCTGAGGAAACACACTTGCTGTTTTAACATTTCCCTTAGGGCTTATGGCAAGGATGATGGTATTTTCAGGAGTGATAAATGAAGCTCTGCCTGTTCTGTATAATTTAAGGGAAAGTCTGAGAAGAGAAAAACTAGAACAGTATAAACACTGCCTCTCTTTTCAGATCTGCTAAGCAATTACGACTGTGATTCACAGAAAAACCTTTAACAAGTTAAATCATACAAGAATACCTCTGCTTAAACCAATTTAGTTCCCTTTAGAAGTACAATTCTCTTAGATTCAACAAGCAAGTGACTTCATGGCAGAAGAACATGATGAGCCTGCTGGATCAGGCCAGTGTCTCGTCTAGTCCAGCACCCTGTTCTCACAGTGGCCAACCAGTTGCCTCTGAGAAGCCTGCAAGCTGGACATGAGCCCAACAGCACTCTGTCCATCTGCAGTTCCCAGCAACTGACATTCAAAGGCACAATGTCTCTGACAGCCAGTGTTAGAAACAGAGATATGAAAGCTAGGAGCTAAATGGCACCTTAAACCTTGGTTACGAGCGCAACAACGGAATGTCTAGGCACGCTTTTTTATAACAAGTATACAAAGCTGAAAATGAATGATCTGCAGCTAAAATATTATGCTCATTTTTCACATGGTCTAGTCCTTCCCCTGTCCATCCCGATAATATTCTTAGGAGGGCCTCTTCTCCAGTCTTCAGAGAGTAGCTGGATGTGAGGAGGCAGAAAATAAGTCCTCCTTTCCTTCCAGTTTTAATCTGAAATCTTAGGCGCAGTACTGCGCCCAGAGCTCAGAAACTGCTTGCGCTAATTAAATTCCCTGTTGCAAAATGGACCTAGAACAATGGGAGTTTTGAACACTGCTAACAGCAGTGGTGCACTGGCGGAGGAAGAGGAGTGTGGGGGGAGCGCACCACCCCTGGCAGCACGATCCTGGTGGGGTGCCATCACGGCTGCCCCCCTGCCCGCACTGGGTGCCACACCCCCACAGGCAGCGCACTCCACCCCCAGGATGCATGCCACGCCCCTGCGTGCTGCGCCACACGCCTCCAGGGCATGTGCCAGCCCCACCCCCGCCTGCTCTCTGCCCCGCCCCACCGGTGCCAGAGCATGAAGTTCCGCCACTGCAGTGATGGAACTTAGCCTTCCTTACCAGTAGCCATTGATTGTCTTGTCCTCCACAAATCCTCATAGTTTCACAGTACCATGGTTTAACTACGTGCTGTGTGAAGAAGTAATTTCTGTTGTCTGTCCTGAATTTTCCAACATTTCCTTGGATGTCCATGGGTTCTAGTGGGGCATGAAAGTGAGAAAATATTCCTCTATCCATTTTCTCCATGCCAAGCATGATTTTATGAACTTCCATAATGTTACATCTTACTTGCCTTTTCTTTGAACCAAAGAGTTCCAAACACTGTAAACTTTTTCCACATACGGGAGTTGCTGCACCCCCTTGATGATTTGGGTTGCCCTTTTCTGCAGCCCCTTTCTGAGGTGAGGAGTTCACAGATGTACACTGATAGAGATGCTAGTCAGCTTCCAGACATTTGGCTGCCATTCACACCTCCTCCATTGCATTTTAAAGTCATTTGCCCATGCTGCTATTATTCTGTACATTTAAATAAAGGAGGCCCTAATGTTGCATTAGTAAAAGTGGCACAGGGTATTAAGAATCCTGCAAATCACTTGCAGGAAAATAACTGTGTGAAGTTCTTCCTGAAGAAGTCTTGCCTTGAAAAATAGGTCAACACAGTCCATAGCTTTCAAAAACTTTTGCTCCTGGGCGGGGAATTGGATTTGTATAATATGTCATATGGACTCAGAGTGAATGCGATGAATGGACTTTCTTCCTCCAGCTCCATTTTACTTACCGGAGCAACTCTATTTGACTGCTTAACTGACCACATTTACCCCTGAAAGATGGTATTGTTTGATTGCTTCCTCCCTCCCTCTCTTTCTCCCGGTTAATAGCAATGCACTTTTGATAGAAGTTTAAAGAGATTTTTTTTTTTTTTTAAAAAAAATCTTTAAAGCAAAACCTCAAAGGGAGAGAGGAAAGGGATTCCTTCTTATATACCTTCCCGACATCAGCGCCAGTTTGTTTCTTTCTGCAATAGAAACTGGTTGATTCACCAGCCAGACCAAGAGAGAAATTTCTTTGCGGTCTGCCATTCCAGAACCATAAACGCATAAAACTTTTGCAGGACAGCTCCGCTCCTCTACCAGTAAATGGGGGGGGGGGGGGGGGAGGGAGGAGGGAGGAAGAAGAAAAAAAAGGCCACTGCCATAACCTGAAACAGCCTTTACAATGGGAAATTGGCGCCAGTTACAGTTCAGCTTTTACAACTATGCCGTGAACAGCGTGCTCTGCAGGCAGCAGAAGCAGCATCTGCTAAATTCCACTGTGGTGGGCACGGCGGGGGATCTCTTATACCTGACTCTTCTCTCGATTCGAATCGCAGAAGCTGCGTAGAGTTAAAGCCAGTTTCGTGCCAGATGAAATCAGCTTAAGTGTCGGAGCTGCCACCATATGCACACTAACTTGGGAGGAAGCCCCATTGAGCACTGTAAGACTTATCCGAGAGGGCACAGGATCAAAGCAGCAGTGTGGCTGGCCCTGTTGAAACTGTCACGGGTAACTTAGAGAAAGTGTTCACACATTACTCTGACAGATGCACCTCCCTAGACCAGTGATGGATAGTCCAGTATGCAGTCTCCACCCCAGCCAGTCCTTATAAAAGCCGCAACTTTTAAAGAACTGTGGCCTCAGCTTGTTTCCTCCCCACTTCTTGTGCCTTTTCGATTTCAAGCCAGAGGGCAGGGGATGTCACTGCTGATTTTTGTAAGCCACTCTGCAAGCAGTTTATTATATATACACTAAAGAGTGGGTTTAATATGGTGTAAGTAAATACTTGACTGTGCATTCCATTGATGGGAGCCCAGGCAAAGTGCAGCCCCACGGAGCGTGTTAACAGGGGGTTGGGGTGGGGAATATTCCCAGTCCTAAAGTCTGAAGCGCCAGGTGCAGTTCGTCGCAACCTCCATCGCCAGGCCCCATCTCGCACCGTAGAATTTGTCAAAACAAAATAAAAAAAATCCTTCCAGTAGCACCTTAAAGACCAACTAAGTTAGTTCTTGGTATGAGCTTTCGTGTGCATGCACACTTCTTCAGATTTTTGTGGCTTCAATGCCAACCCAGCTGTTTCGCTCCGCTCGATGCTCAGCACTCAAACGGTTTAAGAGTTCTGCTGGACTCGAAAGCTTGCTTACTAATTATTGGTGACATTTCCCTTAGTCGCAATAAAAAGGCCTTTTTCCAAAGAGAAGAGCGACCGCTAACCTGTAGCCTCGCAATTCTTAGCAAACCTCTCTCTTCCTCTGCTGAAGTCTCTTCCCCCCCAACCCCAACCCCCCCGTTTTTCCTCTGAGCAAAAAGCTTATCTAGCCTGCAAAGAGTGGCAAGGAGCTCCCAGAGAGAAATGGAATGACGTCATTGCTATGACACCAGCCGCTGCCCACTTCCCAGGTAAACTGCAGACAGCTGCTCGGCGCGTGTCCTGGAGAACAGGGGACGGGATGGCGCGCACCATTTGTAGGGATCAGTTGACTAGAGGAAGACCCAACACATGGGCAGGGGCGAGATTCGGGACTTCCCACCTTTTAACGCTTTTTCTCTCCACACATTTCCCGTCCTATTCAGGCTAATCTTTCTACTTAGCAGGGACAATATCTTTAATCTCACAAGAATGCGATCTCTTTCTCTCTCCCCCAGCGTAGTATTCCTAATAATGCTTCTTACACAGCTGTGCGAACAGTGCCTTGGTTTTTATTTATTTATTTTAATCGGCGCACCTGTTTCTTATTTAACAACAGCAAATTTCCATTTTACAGAGGAGAAAGATGAAGCCAGAATGTAATTCTTTGTCCCAGAGGTCCGTGGCTGAAAAGGGAATTATAACCTAAAACATACGCACGCACGCACACCATTGATTGTAATACAGTAATCGTAGATGCACGTTCGCCTTTCCTAAAAAGTGCTTATGAACCAGTTCACAACGCTGCAGTTGCGCGCGCAGTGAAGCTGCCTAGTTTGATTTCCTGTGAATTTTATTTATTTAATTAGGCAGACAGGAATAAGATTTTGGATTTCTTTTCTTTTCTTCCCTTCGATTTGCTGAATGCAGTCTCTCTCTCTCTCTCCCCCCCTTCACTTGGTATTGGCAGCAACAGCATCCAAAAACTGGATTTTCCTGGCTTTTCCCAGGAGTCCGAACTCCATCAGGATCTTCTGTTGTTCCATCCAGTCATGTGATCTGACACATTCTCTCTCCGTCTATCTTGTACAAAATTTACAGCCCCGTGACTTGTAATTAAGCATGTAATGACTGAAAGGGACCCTATCCAAGGAAGTTGTGAAGGTAATATTACTACTAAACTAGGTAGGAACACATTCAATTCCATAAGCGACCACGTAATTTACCTTCCCCTGCCCCGTTCCATAAGTACTGTATCTTAATCTTTATTTCAGTGGGATTTATCCCCGATAAAGTTTACATATACTGCAGCTTCTAACATTCTTTAAAGATTTATTTTAAATATATTTAAACCATACACAGCTTCATGCCTTATACCGTATGTATTAATTTACACAAATACCCCCTTTCCTCAAGTTCTAGGGAGCTGTTTTGCACGGTAAGTGCTATAGAATTTAAATATATAGAACCATAGAACTGCAGAGTTGGAAGGGACCTCAAGGCTAATCTAGTCCAACCCCCCCCCCCGCAACGCGAGTAGATGCTCCACACAAATAATTCTATCTAATAATTTTATCAGTATTACGAGATTCTCCCCCCGCCATTCCAATCTTCCTTTCTATTGAAATTGCAAAGCGTCTCCCCACCTCGATTTAATAACAGAACAATGGGCAGAAACGGTTTCCAGTTAAACTGCTAACATTCTTGAATGCTGAGTGGCAGCGCTTTAGAGGGAATACAATAAACTTCAAAGCGTGGGTTGGTTTTTATTTTGCGTATTTCCAAGCCGGGATCTCCTCCTAGCAGGATCTGCTGTCGCTTCGCTCGGACAGTCGTTCTGCCGTTGGCGTTTATTCTTCAGAGGTTCTCCATCCCTGTTACTGGATCACATCCTGGAACTATGCATTGCTTAATAACCCAGAAGAAGCCCCACGTATCCCACTTCCCTGCTAAACCGGATTAAAACCCTCCCTTCTTCCGTAAACATGCTTTGAAAGGGCAGAACCACTCATCCTGTAAACTTCCCTGATTATACTAAAACAATTTTAGGAGAAAAACAAATATGCCTTAGGTTCAAGTGGGGAAGGGGGAAAAAACTATTTCGCCAGAAGCAGGCTGAGAGAGGGTTAATCTTTTTCACGGATCAGCTTTTAAAATTTAAAGATTTGGTATACACATACTCCGGAGTGGCGCAGACAGAACTCTGCATCAGGAAAAGAAAATCCAAGCAGAATGTCTTTTAATGTAACTATTACAGCGGTTTTTGCTAGATAGGTCCATGGACACAAGTAACAGGCTAACATATTTTACTTGGGGACAACTACAGTATTCCCCAGATATAGCCGAGAATAAACCCATTCTGCCTGCCAGATGAGGAGTTGAACATCAAGAAAGCTACAGCCACTTAATCTGCGCTGTTGTACTTCTTGCCTTGCTCCGACGAGGACAGAGAGGATGCCATTTCACTGCCAGTGATATAGAAAATAATATTGAAAAACGTCCCCATGGCCTGCAGGTGTCTGGCGCAAGATGGGAAAGTTGGACGGGGAGAGCAGTCATTGTTAGGGCTATTGCTTCTCATATGTTGTGGCAAATATATTTAAAATAATAAATATTACATCTGGGACATCCTGTCAAACTGAAGCACTTTAAAGTCCCATCACTTTCAGTGAGAGTTAAACCAACGCTACACGCGCTTACCTGAGAGTAACTCCCACGTAAATCACTGTGGCTTACTTCTAAGTAGACATATATAGAATTGCACTGACAGTGTTTTGTGGCTTCTTAAAGTATGTATTATGCCAAAAGTTTCGCAGTATGTGTCAGTTTATCTGATGCCTGAAACGTGCATCCTATTCTCATCCCCATCCCCCTTATATACAGGGTGGGGGTTAAATGGCGCGGCTACGAAATGCGCAAGGTGCAGTTTGGGATTATTCAACGTGAAGCTTAAATGTGCCCTAGCACAGCGACCCATTCACAAGAGAGCGGAGCACCTGCTTAAACCTTTTCCATTGAAATCAGCCAGAAACTTGGGGCGCCTTTAGGAGGATGGGTGAAACCTGGATATTTATATCACGTTCTTTACTCCCCGCGCCCATATACACTAGATAAATAAATAGGCGGAGAACGGGAAAAGGAGGGAGCTCCCTCCGTTCTATCAGCCTGCTCATTGGCGTCTAATTAAAAGGCAACAGAAACGACAGCGCTCGATAAACATGTGGCGAATCCAAAAGCCCTTGCAATCTGACGACTCCAACGGTTGTCATTAAAATGTCACTTCTTAAAGGAGACCGAAATGAAGAGAGAAGCCCGTCTATTTCAAGGGACGGCTCCGCAGCTGATTCGCCGGCGGACCCATGGGCGTAGCCAGGGTATGGGGGGGGGGGGACAGAACCGAGCTATCTGCCACGCGACTAGTCAGTTAGTTAAGTATTTTTATTTATTTATTTATTTATTTATTTACTTGATTTAGGGGGCTCGCCTGCGCCCCCCATATTGTTCAGTGGGAATGATTCGCCAAGGCTCCGTGGTCCTTGGTTCAGCCTCGTGGCCAGGATGCGCCAGGGGAGGAGGAAACAAGCCTGAAAGTTGCTTTACATCCGCGGTAGGTCCCCCCTCCCCCGCAAGTGTATTGGCCGTGCTCGGATGAAGCCGCCGCCTCTTTGGTAAACCGTCTCCCCACGTCCACTGTCGCCTCTGCGCGCCGGCCACGCGGTGTTTCTATCTCCGATGTCCGGAATCTCCTGGCGTCTAACGCCAGAGGGATCGCAGCGGTGCTGCTCCGGGGCAAGGGGGGCGCAGCCTTTAGGGTCATCTCATCTGGTAGACTGAACACAAGCCCTTCCTCTGTCAGTGAGGTGGCAAGGGCTATTTTTTCGGCCAACCCACCCGGGGCTGAGACACCGGAGGGTGAAACAACGATGATCGAGGGCCGCTGGCACACCCGGGCCTGGTCCATTTTCTTCGGTTGCCTCATTATAATCGAGCCTAGATATAACATGGTGCCTGTTTAGCGCCTGAACGGGGCCACAGCCCAGTGGTGCTTCTGGTGTTTTATTGGCTTCGAAAGGACGGTGCACCTCCCCTAATCATCATCATCATCATTTTAATAGCTTTATTTGAACGCCTTTCGGCTTGAAGCAATTCCTGCCCCTCATAGCAGTTGCTGTTTTCAAAGAAAAGTTTCTCTAGCGATTGCCTGGCAAGCGGGAAAATCTTCTCGCGTTCCTTCCTAAGAACAGGCGGGAAAAAGACGCGCAAACAGCGAGGCGCGCTTGGTAAACGGAGGAAGGTCCAACCCTGCGACGGAAAATACGCGCCCCGTGTCATTCATACCAATAGTGTTAAGGAGGGGGCGAGCAAACATGAAGCGGCCAAAATTCTACGCTCGTAGGGTGGAAAGAAAGACCCGCTCGACCTGGGGCGATTTGTGTGGGAGGCGGGAAGAGCCGTTTATAGCGCTCGCCGCCCGCTGCTGACGAGAATCCCTTTCACCTTTTCGCGCGAAGCGTAAGTGGCAGAGCCGAGAGGGATTCGGCGCGAACGGCTCTGCTAGGCGGCCTGAAGGTTTGTAAACTTGGCCGAGGGCGGCCAATCAAGGGGTGCCTCGCTGCCTGGGCGGGAAATCGCACTTGAGGCGCCTTAAGAGCGCGCGGGTCCCCCTTATCAAGGAGAACGCGAGTTGGACGCTTGGTTTAATCAGGCGGGAAAAAGCGTGCTGAAACCTCACAAGGGCTAGTGGCAGCGGAGGCGGTGGAGAGGGGAGAGATTGCCATGCTTAGTCTTGGGATCGCGCCTTTTTGCTAACTGGAGAATGAGGAGCTCCCCTCCCCCATTAGTTGCACAACCATATGATTTTATTCATTTTGAACATACAGTACAGAATTCACCGTTAAAAACCTCAAACACACATCAAATGTGCACTCTTGACAGAGCTATGGCTAGAGAAAGTCAGTCTTCTTTATTATGTTTTTCATCCATAACAAACCTTTGAGGCAGACCGCTATCATGGGTCCTTTATTGAGCATCATTTTGCAGCCTTGCCAACCTTGCCTTCACCCCAGTCTACTGAGCCCACATACTTTGCAATTCTGCGGTGTGAATTGGCTCTGGGAGAATATATAGCATCCACAAAGAAGGGTGAATGAATACAGGCAACCATAGAGATGCAGCCTAACTATTTTACTGCTGTTTTGTCCTGCCAAGTAGAGAGAAAACCTTGCCTTGCCACTTCCCTTGCTTCCCTGAATTTAAAATCAGGTGTCAAAGTTTGGTGAGATGTTCCTTAGCACTTGAAGGAGACTGCAGATGTCTGGCTTACCATATGGCTACATCCATACCATTGGTAAGTAAATTGTCATTGAGAAAATGGTTGTTTCTGCCCTCCAACCTCTGGATCCAGCTGATGGGCATTACTTTTTATGAGAAAGAGTGGTTCGCCTATACCATTTTAAAAACTCATTTCGGACAATGTAGTAAATAGCAGTCTAAGCAAATAGAGTGATCGTTCCTGATAGCAATTTTCCTGCATGAATATTGCAAGGTAAAACCAAATGGTTCAGACATCTCAAACCTGTGTAAAAAGGGCCTGATTTGCATGTTAAGCGAGCAAGTCAGTTGGCAAAGAAAACCCAAAGAATTTTTGACATGTCTGCTAATGTGTCCTGCCAAAGAATTTCCAGACAACTTCATAGACTTGTACATTTTTGTCATATGATCGTTAACTCCCAAAATATTTTCAGCTGTAAAAGTGCATTACATGCTGCTAGCCAACTTGTCTGTCTCAGCTCTTGAAACAGATAGTGCTGCATCTTGCTCTCCGTGCATTGTCATTCATTTGGGTGAATGTGCAGAGTAATTAAAGGGAAGAGAGTGAATTTCAATAAAATATGGAATGATTTTAGGAAGCTGGTTGTACAGAAGGATAAATAGTAAACTGAAGCTACAGGCCTATACACACTATGTATAGCGTGGTGTTTATAGAGTTGGAAGGGACTAGAAGATTGTCAAAGCCACCACATTCTCACATAGTGAGGCAGGAACTTCCACCTGTCATCTGCCACAAAGAGCAATCCGGGTGCCTACAGAAACAAGCTTGCAAATAAGGAAGAAGGAGCAAGTGAAGAGGTTTACAGTATTTTAATTGCAAACAGCCAAGAAACCACTGGTAGTTCAGATACAGATCTTGAAATGTTTGGCCTCTGCTTTTCTCAGTGTTCTCAAGTCTCTTATTATAGGAACTGGGAAACTGGAACTTCGGTCCTTCCCTCCTGCCATTTTACTGCTGCAATAACTTCTTCAGCAGTTCCTATGGTTACAGTAAGAGATAGGAAAGAAGAATAGATCACCTCACTTCTCAGAGGAGAACCCACTTTGCCTTTGATGAATGGATTCCGGAGAATACAATATACCCCTGTGTTTTCTTCTGCTAAGGAGAGCTAATGGTTCAGGGTGGAACAGGGGAACAAGGGCTCTGCAGGTGAAAGGTTACTGGCCTCTCTGGCAGGCCGCTTCTCTTTTCAGGTGGTTATTAAACTGGCCTGGCCTGTAAGTAATTGGCAGTGTGTGTGTGCGGGGGGGGGGGGGGAATCCTAGTGAATCTTACAAATGCTTCAGGCTATAACAGGTGATGATGAGTGAGAGCAGGCAGATCAGGGAGTTTCAGCACTTGCGAATCTCTTCACTTCATGGTTTTATTTTTTTTTAAAGGAGTTCCTTTTTAAAGAAAATACTGGGGTCATATTGAAGAGACACTAATGATGATGCTTTCGAGGTGAGCCTTTTCGCAGAGGATTAAATTGTTTTATAAATTGTTAAATATACTTGGAGGCAAAACAGTGCCCTGTAGAAACCCAGAGCACAAGTTAGCAACAGGAACACTCTCGGCAATATTTGTCAAGATCCCTGGGAGAAAGAAAAAGAGATAAACAGGGGAAAGTTAGTTAGCAATTTATTGCAAGCAATAAGAACTTCTCAATGTGTTCAGTGCTCTACGCTAATTTTCCAGTTGCATTATAAGTCATTATGTCTAGTTATGGAAAAGTGGTAGGAGCATCATGATATTTTGGTTTGTGCTTCCCACCTACATGTCACCTAATGAGCAATTCATTGCTGGTAATTCTTGTATTGTGCTCTCACTCTTAAACTGCATCAGCATCAGCACTTGATTCTACACCTCTGCTTTACGTGCACTGGTGTATGGAATACCTATAATAAAGAACTGCTTGGGCTCACACAAAGATTTTTAGAAAAAAACTTTCTTATTTTGATTAGGATATTTAACCACTGGATTGTGCTCACAGGAAACTGTCTAGATTGCTAGAATTTTGTTGGTAAGTTGACCCAAGTATGAGTGGGTGAGCTGCTCAATGCAGCCTTGCAGTCTTCTCAATGCACCAGTTTATTCCACTTATGCCACATTCAAAAGTGCTTTTGAAACTTCTTTCAGTTTCAGAATCAGTCTTTCTTGTGGCATGTGGGTGGATGTCATCGTGTCAAAATCCCCTTTGGGCTTAAGGCACTAATTTCACAGTTCTTTTGACACTGGCTAAAATACTTTCAACCGGGCTAGTGGCGGATGAACTCATACATTTGATAACCTATTCTCTGTAATATATCACTTATTATTTTCAGACATAATGCAGAAAATGTACAGAAAATGTTTATTCTATCACTGAAAGTGTGAGTTTGAGCACCCGAGGAAGAGAGGGTCTGATCCTGGAAACCTTTTAAATGAATAGCCTTGACATACAGTAATTGCTTTGATTAAAGTAAGAAGATTATTCCACTATCATCAGGTAATTGATTTAAAAGTGTTTCACCTTCTGTTTATACTCAGCAGGAATTGGTACTTCAAAAGATTTAATCATTTAATAGCATTAATCATTTAACAAAACCTGATGGTCACTGCACCACACTCTCTGCTAGGCAAAATGTAACCAATCCTTTCAAAGCATTATATTTTATTAAAATGCACATACATAAATTATTTTTAAGCTTTTTATGGTGTATTTCATCGAAGGATTTTGAATGTGTGTGTGTGTGTAAACATGCCTAAAAAAAAGGGGGGGAAAGAAACATGCCTGATAGTTCCACATTTTTCATTTGCTTACTTTTCAAGGCAATTATCTTACAATATGCTAGTGTCTCCTCTTGTTTTGCTTTCATGTGAACAACAGCTGGTTCTTCCATAGGTTAATAATCATTTTAGCTGCTACCAGTTGGGTTTATTTGTTTTGCTGCTGTGTACCCCAAGACCACTGTACACCACAATGTGTTATTTAGTCACCTTACACTTGAAACATTCTTGAAATATAAATATAAATCTACTCAACCCTAAGTCCTGATAATGAAAATAGAAAACCAAATTGGACCAAATCCACCTCTATTTCTGGGGTGGGCTGAAAAGAAGACTCAGTTTAGTTAAGAGATTTCTTACATTACAATGCAAGAATGTATTGAAACTTAAAACCTGTATTTTCTAACAAAGGCAAGGGCAGCATTTTTGTCTGTTGAGGGCCACATTATCTTAGGAATAGTCTGTCATGGGCTGCATGCCAGTTGCTGGTGCAGTTAGAGCTCATAATGGGTGGTTACAAAGAAAAAAAGATTCTGGATTAATTTATCTGAAATAAAACCTGGCATGCTTCATTTTTCACCATGGCTACCAACATCTTATTGCCCTGTTACTGTTGGCAGTTAAGTTAGTAGTAGATAGGTATTTGGACATTTCTGGAAGCAGCATTGGGTAAAGGTAAAAGCAGCATTCATTACCAGATGACATAAAAAAAAAAAATACTGTATGGCAGTTAGCTTTGGTAGAAAAAATGACTAACAAACTAAAGTTTGAGAGGGGTTTGAAATGAAACGATCAACATTTAAAACAGATTGGTATATATTTATTATGTATGCAGCTAAAGAAGATGTGATAGAAGCTCCCGCACACTACAATATTTTCTAACTAATGTAAATTTCATAGACTCATAGAATTGTAGAGTTGGAAGAAACACCAAGGGTCATCTAGCCCAACCCCTTGCAATGCAGGAATCTCATCCATGACAGATGGCCAACCAACCTCTGCTTATTATTTTTTTTTCCAAAGTATTATTTGTTTATTCATTTGGATAAGTGATTAGAATTGTGTTGTTCTAAGGGTTGCTGGCCTCACAGTAATCTATAATCTCAACTCTTGGGGTAGCGGTGGTTTGTTTTACTGTTCTTTGATTATTCCTAACACGAGGAAAAAACAGCAGCCGAAATAATAATGAAAAAAGAAGAAAGAATTGCTAAAGAAGACCCATGCAGCAAAGTTGTTTGCTTGTCTCTTCTGAATAGAGACGTCTTCTAAACACATGTCTCATTGTGTTATTAGGTGTGTTTAGGATTGCACATTTACAAAACAATCCTATACATATTCACTCAAATGTGTATGGTGTTTACTTATAGCAAATACTTGCCAACTTTTGTTTGGTTAAGGCTACTTATAATTGCAACTAATGGCAAAAAGTGGCATGTACGATACAATAACTTTATGCATATAATTGCTTACAGTTAATGTTTCAGTGATTACATTGTTTTTGAGTTAGTTCTCCTATTGACACCTCGAGCTTTCAGTACTTCACTATATTGATACTTCGTTGAAGAGCTACCTTTATGAAAGTTGATGAGGTAATGATAAGAAGGTATATTAAGCTAAACTCCTTATATGTTGTAATAATATCATAATTCTAAGGAACATATTTATTCTTGTCAGTTCTACTATTGATTACTTGTTCTTTTTTGACCTCTTAAGTTCAGGAGTTTTTCCACATTTGTAATTCCATCTTCCTCAGGGAGGGAAAAATACAAAGAGCAACCTTCACAACTTCATATGGTTCATGTTTATTTTAGCAATCATCTTCCGCTTTCTATGGAGTATAGCAAATATTTTACTGTAATGTTTATGCAATAGCCACAGTTCAGCTAGGATGAAAATCAGATTGGCATTTAGCAGGGAACTAGGTAAATAAACATTTCAAGAGGAGAAATGACCAGACTTTAAGAGTGAGACAAGGGGGAGCAAATCCTGTTTGTTGGACTAATGAGACCAACGAGGTCTTTTAAGTCAATGAGATGAGCAGCACAATTTAACTCCCAGTAAGAGAGATTTATAGTGATGTTTAGAAACCGGGGAATGTCTAGAGAAAATGAAGTGTTGAGCTCCTTTGAGCATATAAAAGCCTTTATGGGAGTGAAGAGCATTTTGATTTAATCTTGCTAACATCTGTCCATTTCAAACCTGGAAACAGCCTAATATTCACCTAATAGTCTTAGTGCATCTTGTAATGAAACTAATTAAGCAAAACAGCTCGGCTAGCTGCTCCTATACTTCCCTTGTAGTAGAAACTGAACATAATCTCTTTTATTCACGGAACAGCTAAAATCCATCCCTTTACAAGCATTCCCCCCCTGTTAATCTTTCGATATTGTAGATTTCATCTTGGGGTGATTGTGCTCACAACATACCATAGCAAAGAACAGGAGGGGGGGAGGGAGGAGAGGAGGGAGCTTTAAATCTCTCTAGGGAAAGAAAGTTTTTGATCACAGCAAACCTTACTTCCCTCTGCTCTTTGTTTCCAACATCCATAAAATGTTTCTAGGCAAAATTAACTTTCAAGTCTATAAAATTGTGATATATCATTTAAATCATGACTTTTATAGCATCCTTTTTTTATTGCTGGAAAGGGGAAACCTATGAAATGGTGTGAAAGGATCCTATGCTTTGAAGATGGCTGATGATAGCAAGGCGTTTTCAGGACACACAGTTATTAACAGGAAAAAGTACTTGGGCCAGGATCCTAAGAGCTCTTTAGACTCCTGCAAGGCACCTGCAATAGCTCAATGGGATTTTGGACTTAAGATTTCACAAATAATTTTTGAAACACCCTTTTAAGGGAAAAGAAATATAAACCCCCTTGGGACCACATAACTAGTGCATGGTTTGGGGGATCATTCCCAATTCCAGTTTTTTTTTTGGGGGGGGGGAGCTTCATCAAGCTGCTCTCAATGGCCTTCCAACTCAGGGGTACACACCTCCTCCTCATTAAAATTTCTGCTGCCTATTCACTTGCCTCTCCCTCTAGGCTCCGTCCACACACACACTCAGAGAGAGAGGGTGGACAAGATTACTCAGAGAGAGCAACTGGAGAGGGAGCAACAGCCTTGAGGAGCAGTGGCAAATCCAGGATCCAGTTTTAGTAGGGACGCGGGTGGCGCTGTGGGTTAAACCACAGAGCCTAGGACTTGCCAATCAGAAGGTCAGCGGTTTGAATCCCCGCAACGGGGTGAGCTCCCGTTGCTTGGTCCCTGCTCCTGCCAACCTAGCAGTATGAAAGCACATCAAAGTGCAAGTAGATAAATAGGTACCGCTCTGGCGGGAAGGTAAATGGTGTTTCCGTGTGCTGCTCTGGTTTGCCAGAAGCAGCTTTGTCATGCTGGCCACATGACCTGGAAGCTGTACGCTGGCTCCCTTGGCCAATAAAGCAAGATGAGCGCCGCAACCCCAGAGTCGGCCACGACTGGACCTAATGGTCAAGGGTCCCTTTACCTTTACCTTTACCTCTACTGGGCTATTGGCCTCAGCCGTTACCTCCCTGTGTCCATCCCTGATGCCACACATGCCTTGGATCCTCACTTTAGATGCTAAGGTCTTCAGTACTGCAGGCCATTGTCACCTCTTGCAGTTCACTGCAGTTCTCAAATATACACTCATTGATGTAATGTGTAAGACAAATACACACATTTTCTGTACATGCCACAAAGAAATACTGAGCCGTAGCTGAAAATAGTTTTTATCTATTTTTTCCTGTTCAGAAGAAGTTGTCTTTGTGACATGCAAATACAGTATATTCCAGTGGTTGCAAACATGGTACTCTTCGGAAGTTGTTGGACTATAATTCCCATCAGCCCCAGGTGGCATAGCAACCCATATAACATGGATTCAATGGTGAGCATTGACAGGAGTTGTAGTCCAGTAATATCTGGCTACCCCCTGGTCTAGCTCCATATAGTTCCAGAACCTATTGCTGTTTGAGAGACCATCATATCTAATTGCCTATAGAAAGGGAAACTGGAACATGCATCCAGTTTGCACTGGAACTTTTCCTTCTTAAAAGCATGGGCACAGTTTTTAACTCACAGAAGAATGTGAATTGCGAGGCTTCATTGGCCGCAATCCAACACAGAGTTAAGCACTCTTAAGTCAAAGAAAACTATTGAGGTTAAGCATCTCTGTGTTTGATTGTGGCTACTGTCAGCTCTAAAAGACAGAGAACTGAGAGCACAAACTGTTCCATGTCAGACAATGGCTGATCTTGGCTTCTTGTGTGTGATATTCATTTTCTGGATTTCTGGCATATTCTCGCCAAGACATTTTAATTAAACTTTCTAATGGTTCCAATGAACATATAATTCATATTCCCCCCCCAACTAATTCCTCTTGTTTTCTATTGTGATGTTCCCAAATGAAGCCACTGATATATGTTGAATTCAGGTGGTAATATCTTATGTCTGGAGTAGCTTTATTACCTCTCCTGCAAGAACGGAATATAATTTTCACCTGTCTTTCCCTCATGGGAATTTATGGCTAGTCTCTCCAAAAGCATATGAGAGAATGCGATGCCAATGACCAATACTAAGATGAAGGTCTACCAGGCTTGAATGTCAAGCACACTGCTTTGTGGAAGTGAGTCGTGGGCAACTTACACCCGCCAGGAGTGACGTATCAGTGCCTTCCACCTGCACTGCATCTAATGGCAGGACGGAGTCTCAAACACAGATGTGCCTCCCAAGCACACATTCCCAGCATGTTTGCACTCCTGTCACAGTGACGTCTACGCTGGCTTGGTCATGTCTACAGAATGGAAGATGGCAGGATCCCCAAGCACATGCTAGCTTCAGGCAACAGGCCAACTGGAAGACCAACTTTGTATTACAGAGATGTCTGCAAATGTGATATGAAGGCTGGGAATCCCTTGCTGACAACTGCAGCAGCTAGAGACAACCAGTCAGGTCATGTAACCACAGCAGTGAGAGGAAGAATGACCACTGGGAGGAGTGCAGAAAGAAGAAACACCGTGGTACACTGGTATCATCAGAACTGGATGCCTTCACCTGCCCCAGCTGCAACAAAACAGGTCTCTCCTGGATCATTCTCTACAGCCACAGAAAGCACTGTAACTCCAACAGTTTGACTTCATCCCCGAAGATGTACTCTTCCAGATGGATGCCAACCATTCTTGTATGAATAAAGATGGCATTTATGTTTCCTTCTGGAAAACAGTAGCTTTCTGCTACTTACTTATGGACTATTTACTCCCTGAATGGTTGTTTATGGTTTTTATTTATATTCACAAAACTAATACTTTTTTAAAAAAACAACAACAACAGCAACAATATTTGTATTGGATACAAATGCTGGATGAATCCTTCATCCAGGTTAGAAAATAATCTATTTAAAGGTTTCTTCCAGATGTCACTACAATAGCAACTGCTTCTAAAGAGTTAATGCTGATATTAAATAGGGTTCATCCCAGCATTAACATCCAGCCATATGTCCCTGTTTTTTAAAAAACTGAGAATGAATCCATGTTGCATTTACAGTAGTAAATATATGTACCTAAAGTGTATTATTTCTTTGGTGGGGGAACATCCTAACAGTTTGGTGACTATCTTCATGTATCCGTCAAATTTACAATATAATGGTCCCACTATATTTTATTCATCCCCTTTGTATCTCACCCTTCATCCAAGGAACTAAAAAAGCAGCATATAAGGTATTACCTAATTTCTCTCTAACCTACCTCATATATTGTCAAATGGGATCACTCCAAATATGCTGTTCTCAGAGTTACAACTAGAATCATTGGAGTGTGCAAGATAGAACTTGGGTGTTCATTCCTTTTTCAAATCCTTAATTCTGCCATAAAGGTCATTGGGTGACCTTGGCCAAATCTTTATCTGTCATTCTAACCTACCTCACAGATTGTCAAGAAAATCACAGACATTGATTTGCTCTATTAGGCTTCATGGGTGACCAGGATTCTGAATGCACATATTGTTAGTAAATACAAATGCTCTCCCCATGATACTGTATGATACTGGTTCTAGTTAAATATAAATTTTGTGTTCTGAATTCATTGCATGATTTATGTTTAGATAGCTATTCAAATGTTTCCTTTCCTACTTTGCTTTTGGTACCAACCTTCACTCATATAGTATTCCCCCCCCCATCCATTTTGTCCACCATAATTGGACTTTTAGTAGGTAAGAGTCAGCTTGTTCCAGCAGGAGAACTTTGGATGCAAATGGAATATAATTTGCACTTGGGCTATTTATTCATTTCAGCGTATCACACAGGTCATTCTCTCCCAACCTCAGCTTCCCATTGATCAAATGGTGACTGATGCACTATCAAACAGGGTAGTGTGCAACTATGCTATAGAACTGCCTATACTGTGGACAATTTTCAGCCATAATATTACAAATAGCATTTGGGCTTCTCAAATCAAAGCTATATTCTAAACCAAATTTAGCTTAACACTCTAAGCCACACAAATTATAGTGTACAGTGGACCTTTAATGCACAATTCAAGTTAAGGTTCAGATGTGAAAATGCCCTAGATTTTCTTCAGTGGTGTCATACTTCTTGTGTACTACCTGCTTTTGACATGAGCATGTAAAGAGGTCTAATAAAAGCAACACAATTTTCTTTTAACGTACTACTGTAAGTAGGAGGGACGCAGGTGGCCTTGCTGATTAGAAGGTCGGTGGTTCGAATCCCTGTTGCTCAGTCCCAGCTCCTGCCAACCTAGCAGTTCGAAAGCACGTCAAAGTGCAAGTAGATAAATAGGTACCACTCCAGCAGGAAGGTAAACGGCATTTCTGTATGCTGCTCTGGTTCGCTAGAAGTGGCTTAGTCATGCTGGTCACATGACCCGGAAGCTGTATGCTGGCTCCCTCGGCCAATAAAGTGAGATGAGCAACTCCAGAGTCGGTCACGACTGGACCTAAAGGTCAGGGGTCCCTTTACCTTTACCTTTTACTGTAGGTAGGAATCTTGTTGTCTATCATATGCCACAAATGGACATATGACTAACCTACCTGAGCTACAGTTCACTAAGCCCTGAATGGTGGGAAACCTTTTCAAGCAACACCTACAGCATGTTGGCAGCTGACCCAGAATTTTGCCAGGTTGCATTGTTTTCTTGCTAGAAGGACCTGGGTCAATCACTGCCATTGTCAATGGCAAAGTCGTTGATCTTTGGGCTTGTCCAATTGGGTGGAATCTAATGCTGTTTTTTTACTTGCATAATGCCTTTTGATCACTGGGCAGTTATGCCATCGTAATGTTGGAGAGGCAACGTTCTCTGGTTTGCTTTCCCTCCTGCAGCCACCTTCCACATTCTGGAGGACTTGATCCTCTAGAATAGTTTTCTGGGTGCTGCAGCAGGCCTATAGAGAGAAGGGGGAAATGGCAGAAATCACTTCCTCTCCTCTTATGTTAGTGGAGGCATCAGCTTATCTGGGATCAAAAGCTGTTATGCAAACTTTTGATTGGCAACATTGGATTCCACGCATGGAGAATAGTGTCCTCACAGTATTCCAGAGACACAGTGCAAACACGTCTCTACTGTGCACTGCCTGGTTTTGAAATTCAGGTCAACATAATTCACATCTGAAGTAGCTATTGCTCTCACAAGATAAATCCATATGCTGTAATAGGAAAACTGAAACCAGAGATATATTACTAAGAGAATTATGACATGGAGATTAGATGCAAAATAAAACACAGGACTATTTAATCAAGGCAAATATGAAAACCAAAGCTTACAAAGGGGAAAAAAGGGTTCTAGTGTAAGCTTCCAGTAATGTTAAAAACCATATGAAAGTCAATACTATTAGTAGACACAGGGAATTAATTGCATGTTCCCTCTGTAGGATTTGTATTTCCCTTTTCCATATCACATTTTATTTTCTGACACAATTTCTAGACAGTAAACCATTAAAAGACACTGTTTTTAAGCCCTTATCTGATTTTGCAACCATTTGGTAGTTTTTACTTTAGTATATAGGTGCAATAAGCTCAAAGCTAAATCCCAAATGTTCCTTATCATCTCAGTTGTTGTTGCTATTGCACAGGTCCACCTTCACAACTTATTGGAAAACAGACCATATTTTACCATGTTGAGTAACCATTACTGGCTTTGTTTGCACACATTCTGGAAATAAGTCCCACTGAATTCAGTGAGGCTTGCTTCTGAATAGACACGTGGATTGCACTAACAGTGGCTTAAGTAATTCTCATTCTGGAAAATGAATCTAAGAAGTACACTTCTGTAATAAATTAATCCACAACAGCAGTTCTGTAGTGCCCAAACCAATAAAAATAAAATGACTCATTGTATAGAAAAGGACAAAAATGCATAGTTTTGGGTTGCAGTCCATGACTCATTTACTTTGGAGTTTATTAAGACAAATAGCATAGATACAAACTACTACTACTACTTTTGTAATTTGCAAAATATACTTTTTGTGATGTCTGCTTTCCTTCACAATGACCATGCAAAGCCATGTTCACATGTTGTTCACGTTCTTCATACAGCAAAATAGGAAGCTGGCTAGTGGTTCATCTAGGTAAGTACTGTTGGAACTGACCTGCAGGAGGTCTCCAGAGTTTCATATTCTTTCCTCGCCTTTTCTGGAGATGCAGGGAATTGAATCTGGGTTCTTCTGCAGCAAGGGTGGAGAACCAATGCCATAGGGGATGAAAGTCTGCACTGTCCCCTTTCCAATTGTAAATAAACTTTGACACAAATTTTTACAAAACTAGCGCCAGGGAGGCATACTCTGTCATTATATGATGCAAGCATATGTTGCAAACAAGTATCATGGTAGAAAGTGCATTCTTTATTTTCTACAGAAGGAAATGGATTTTTTTTTTAAGTTGGCACTTCTCATTTGCAGCTTATTTAAATTTGCAGTTTGTTTGCAAAACCACCATGTAGATTTCCAAGTGGGAGAGTAGCATATAAATATTTTAAATGCAACCCAATTCAAAAAGGTTTTAAAATTTGCTGGCCAGTTAAGTCTGTTTGCTGCCTCACCTGCTCCCCAAGGCACCTGCATCCCCCCAATCTGGATTTGTGGAGAGTCTCGGGCCCACAGGCAGAATGCAGCCCCCCAGTGCTCTCTGTCTGACCTGCGATTCTCCCCAGGGAACACAGCTTGTTGAAAGTAATTAACCAGTTGTTCATTAATTTCAGCAGAGTAGACCTGTTGAAATTAATGAACATTGCTAAGTTAAGTCCATTAAATTCAGTGGGTCTACCCTGAGTAGAGTATAGCTGAATACACCCATTATTTCTGTGTTTATTGTGGGACATTATTCAGATTAATTCCTCTGGAATGAAAGGTGATCTTGTTTGTCTGCCATTGCTTGGTATCTGAAGAAGTGTGCATGCACACAAAACTTAGTTGGTCTCTAAGGTGCTACTGGACAATTTTTTTTATATGTTTTGCCATTGCAAAAGTTCTTGCTACTCTTTGTTCTTGGAAAACTGCACTGCAGGCTGTGATTTGCATTTGATTCTGACCACTGCATCAGATTTCTAAATTAGTACAGTACGAACTGAAACAAGCTGAATATTTACCTTTCCAGATATTAATCAGTTTCTAATACTATCCATTTCTAAATAACAATCTGCCTTGAAATATTTTAACTATAGTAGAAAGCATCATGGAAGTTAGAACTACCCTGTCTCTAATTGTTAAAATTCAGGATGATTTCTTTGCATAATCCTTAAAAACTACATATGACAGCACACCTTTTTAAAGGTTTCCTCTGATAAATGGTTAGTATGAACAAGTATAAAGGTGCCAAATTCTAGAAAACTCCAACACATTTTATATAAAACAAACATATCTGCATTTTCTTGAGTTTTGGCTATTAAAAGACATGAACAATGCATTAGTCATAAACAAGCCTGCAGCAGAAACTCTTTAAAAAATAGTTTACACAGAAGTGTGTTGTATAGTGGCTTGAAATGTGTATGGAAATGAAGGTTAGCATTTTGGAGTTGTTAAAACCTTTGCTAAGCCCTAGGCTTAAAAGGCTTCACAATTCTGCTCTAGGGTATCATGATATAGTGAAAGCAAGCTGATGGGGGTCCATTAGCATGAATGATGGCTTCCTTTTACACACAAGTCAATTTGCAGGTAAAGTGTTTCACACTGTCAAGAGATAAAGAAAGCTTCCCAGCAAATGTCCTGAAGCTGATCCTGGGGGCAAAGGAGGCTCTCACTTTAGTTAAAGCAACTGTTTGTTTACATTTATAAGTTCTTTTTACCCCTAAACAGTTAAGCTATTGATAAATTAATAAGTAGATTCCCAGGTTACCTGCCATTTGACATTTTAACTCTGACATAGCTAAGTTTCTTAACATTTCAGTGTGTAAACATAACTGTCTAGTTGTGTAAACCAACATTTTACTTTCAGAATGCAGCAGTTTTTGGAGATCTGTGATACTACTGAAGCTGCACAATACTTGTCATTAAGTTTATTTGAAGGTGGAATTATTTTAGAATGTGCTAAGGCACGTTTGGCCTACCGGAATGTTGTTTGTGTATGACAGTAGGGATATGAATAGTTGTAAATATGCCTCAAAACAACGTGAGTTAAAGTAGCACAGGCATTATTTGACAGGATGTTATAAAGCTATTTGCAACAAGATTACCAAACTACCATAAGCATTTGTCCATTTGTAACAGGCCCAAGGAACATTTACCTTCAAAAATGCATTGGGGAATGTTCCCAGGACATCTAAACAGAGATGCATGGAACAGGCATCTTTGGAGAGAAAGATCATTGATTAGGTTTATTATAATACAGAAAATTTTCTAGAACTCAAAATGGCAGCATAGTTGTTTCTAAGTGGCTGTCCCTGCCCAAAGGTGTTCCATCCAGGAATACCTTATAAGGTACTGTACTGTATGTTGTCGTTGTTTAGTCATTTAGTCGTGTCCGACTCTTCGTGACCCCATGGACCAGAGCACGCCAGGCACTTCTGTCTTCCACTGCCTCCCGCAGTTTGGTCAAACTCATGCTGGTAGCTTCGAGAACACTGTCCAACCATCTCGTCCTCTGTCGTCCCCTTCTCCTTGTGCCCTCCATCTTTCCCAACATCAGGATCTTTTCCAGGGAGTCTTCTCTTCTCATGAGGTGGCCAAAGTATTGGAGCCTCAGCTTCATGATCTGTCCTTCCAGTGAGCATTCAGGGCTGATTTCCTTAAGAAGGGAGAGGTTTGATCTTCTTGCTGTCCATGGGACTCTCAAGAGTCTCCTCCAGCACCATAATTCAAAAGCATCAATTCTTCGGCGATCAGCCTTCTTTATGGTCCAGCTTTCACTTCCACTTCCATACATCACTAAAGGTACTGTATAGACAAATTAATTTTATCTTATTACATCTTACATTTCCATCACAACATGTATATCATAATATAATTTATGGGAGTTATGCCAGAGATCAATGGTTCCTGAAAGAAAGACTGCCAGATCTGAAGTTCTTTCAAGGCCCTGTGGCCTGAGATATGTACTTCAACCTTCTTAGAAATGTATGCTGCAATTCATTGTGCTTTTGCTGTGATGATAAAGACAGAGACACCTATATAGGTACTAAAGCAAGTGGCATTTTGGGTGTCAGGGAGATAATTTTTCATTGTTTTCAAATGAAGAACACCTCCCATGCAAAATAGAATCAGTTTCATATTTAAAATTACTGGAAATTTAGGCCAAAGCAATACTAAATTTACACTTGCATGAAGCAGAAAAGATGACTCATTTCCAAGATAGGCCCAGTATAAGGATGGCCACTAACTGGAAAAAAATAATAGACCTTGATCTCTATTTTTGGGTTGTTATTTGCTAATAGCTACAAATGTAGCTGTCAGTGTAATAAGATCCACAATGCTCATTTTAACCAGTCGGAACTTCAGATGAACTCATATTCAAACTATTGAATCTGTAATTTGTGTCCCCCCCATTAGAATAACGACATAGGGAGTGGCCAACCAATCATTATAAACCAGCTATAAACAGCTGTGCATTGGTAACAATCTTGGCCAGATTGATGCAAATGTATAGGTCAATAGGAATTTATACTGAACTTTGATTTAGCTAGAAACATGGTTAGCTTGATTGCTGTTTCTCAAGTCTGTCAGTAAAGTTCATGTCTAAATTGGCACTTCTCATTTATTTAGTTTTTTTTAATAAAAAATGATAGTCACTGTAAGATTAATTTAATGCTTTGAGCTATTCTAATCTGCTCATTTAGAAATAATAATACATTTTAAACTTTCCACTAGGTTTGATTTATGGCTCAGATGGTTTGTACACAAAAGCAAATTGCACCTGGAGAAAGGTGATGGGGGCACTTCGTGGGGTCGCCAGCTTCAAACCACTCAATCCAGTTTCCCTATTTACATGGCAAAGTGCCCACAAGGCTGTCATAGCAAATTAGCAAACCTCCATATAGTCCTCAGTTTCTGGTAATCAGAGATATAATTTATGCGCAGTTTGTGGAAGTTTTATTTTGAGCTGCTATAGCTGTGTGGACATTTATAGCATACAATTTGTCAAAAGATTTTTAGGAATTGAACTCTGCTGGTGGCGCTTTAGCACCAAATTCTGTAAGTTGGTGTACAACATGTTGTCATTTCTATGAGCCCTGAACCTTTTGCAAATTTCATTAGATAATCTCAAATCTCTACTGTTTGGAGTGTGACAAAATAATTTATCTTTATTTAGTGTCTCAATGTAATTCCTGATTTTCTGCATTTTTATATTCTGTGTCCCCTGCCCCCTGCATATAAAACCCCACCACTGAAGTCTGCATTCATAAAGAAGAATGGTAGCCTTAAAGCCAAACATTTTATGCTCAGTCACTTTCTGTTCTGACTACCTTCAACATTTCTATTTGTTACTGATCCATAACAGAATCCGTCTTCTTATCCCATGAGTGCTAAGTTTTCTTATGAGCCTTTGGTGAAAATTTAGTACGGTATATAATGGCTTCTTTAATGGATTAGTCATAATGACATGTTTGCTGACAGTCTCAAAGGGTTTGAAAAGTATGGCGAGATAAGATTCCCTTGTGAAGAAGATATGCTGGATATTGCTCAGAAAGGCTTACTGTCATTAGCTGTAACAGTGGCTAAGATGATAGCTTTGTCATTTATTCAATATCTACCTGGTTGTTGTTTCTTTAAGTGTGGCCCTCTTTTGAATTTTTTTAAAAAAAGGAGGAGGATTTTAGTTGTAAATTACACTTTATTTTAACTAAAGACTAATGTGCTCTAAGAAGAGCAACAATTTAATATTTTGTGTTTTAAGAACTCTATTGGAACAGATTCCTAACCAGAGAAACAGTTGTATGTTCATCTTCTATTATCAAATGAAAACCAAACACTTAGTCATAAGTTACTTGGAAAAGTGAACAGTCAAGAGAATTGGCAGGGACTTGGAATTTGATTTGTGTGCATTCCTGTGCAACTTTCACTAGGCTTGAAAAGTGCCCTTGGGAAATGGGGGAAAAACCACTATGGTTCATTAGTTTCTCTGTTTTGAAGCAGCATGTCTGTATTTATTTTATCAGTCTGCCACACTAGGGGTTTCAGTTGTTATTGCTGAGTCCCCCAGTACTGAATTATTAAGAGAGGTATTAGAAAAGGCTTGTTGAAAAATGATGGCCTTCAGTAGGGACCAAAAAGACAGCAGAGGGGGTGCCTGATTAATATTTAACAGGAGGGAATGCTGGGACATGTAGTGTCAACCATTTGCTAAGTTAGCTTTTGCCTCTGTATTACATGTTTAGTAACTTCTATGAAATATGGTTGGGGCGATGAGAGCTGCACTGGGCACCCCCAAAGTCCTGATAAATAAACTGGGCCTTATATGGTTGACAGCCATGGGTGACTGTGTCACTGCCACAAGGGCATTGTTGACTTCACAGTCTACTTGACAACATTTGTTGCAAGTTTCAATTAGTTTCACCCCGGGAGTGTGCAAGATTTGTCTTAGTTGTTGCAAACCGAAATTTACTTATTAGAGAGAGAATTCTAGTGAATACACTTTGGTGTATTTCGGTGTAGGATTGTGCCTTGAGCAATGGAGGATCCCTCCCCCACTCTTATCTTGTAGAAATAGCATATACAAAATATCCCCTTAGAATAAAACACTAACAACAACAACATCCTACTCAACAGGGAAGTATTTTCAGGGGAATTCCAATGTAACAACATTCATTTACAGAAGTGGTACCACTGCCACACTGTCCCAGGACCGAGATCTCAATATGGGTAAAATCTGTATCCATCTCTTGTTTGCTAGTCAGACATGGGTATGCTGAGAAACCCTAAGCACCTGCTCAGCTCCATAAGCCCTTGACTCATGAATATACCCAAATATCATTCCTTCTTGTTGTCAAGCTTTGGAAGTGCTTCAAGGGAACATCCGCACACAAGAAAACAGACATGTTGTATGCTGCCCAAACAGAAGGACTGCTAAATCTGACAAAAGGCGACTCAGAGGCCTCAGGGTATGGAAGCTGACAAGCAGTGTTCCCCTGTAATTTGTGGACAGCAGATGCTCTCCAAAGATATACTGTTACTGAATATTGTGGTTCCTACTGTCCATAAACTTGTATTCCTATTTGCATAAAAATGTAAGACTTGCATTCCACAGCCCCCATTGGAGCATTTGTTGCGCTATGTCACAAAGCTTGATTTAGATGAAGTCAGAGAACTGGAGGATTTGTAGTGCCTCATCCCAATCCTGGATTTGCATGACATCAGGGTGGAGGAGAGGAGCAAAAGAGAAGGCAGGTTTTCAAATGGTGGTTTTAGACAACAGCAGAGATTTGGGTAAAGTAGAGATGGAGGAACATAGGTGGGGCTGGCAAGCAATATAAGCCAGGGGTGAGGACTGTCCTCAGTATAACTATGGTTTATAAGCATTTGCTCAGTCTAGGGGTAGGGATTTTCCCCCCAGCCCCAATGCCACATTCCCTTCTGAGCCATCTTTTGAGGGCCACATGCTAGTGACGGGCAGGGCCTGAGGTGAAAGTGGGCAAGGCAACACAAGTAAATTTTATCTTTGTACAGGAGGCTAGTTTCTACACTCAGTTACATACCCCTCTCAATCCCCCACTGCAGGAAGCATCACCAGAGCTCAAAGCTATGTTATAACTAGGCAAAAGAACTTGGGTGTGTGTGTGAAATAGATGGCTTGGGCCAAGTTCTAGGGTGTGGCTGGAGAGGCCACATTGGGCCCTGCAGGTTCTCCACTAAACTTAGTGGCCAATCACACACAAAAAGTCTCTGCTTCATCCCCCAGGTTCAACCAGGTTGGCTAAGAAAAGATTCCTGCCTGAAATCCTGGAGTTCTAGTTAGCATAGATAAATTGAGCTAAGTATATTATGGCCTAACATTCTATGGCACATTCCTCTGCTGCTAGTAGATAATTCTTGCTAGCATCATACCTCTTTGTTTCTCTATCTGTGGTTAACAGCTCAAAGGAGGGGATTTGGATTGGGGCCACGGTATATGCTGTCTGTGCTGCAGCCCTGATGCACATCAGACTTCTTCCCCACATCAGGAGAGTAAAATTATGTGGGAAGATGACAAATTTCACACATAATGTCTAGTTTGGGCCTTAAGAGACAATTCAGGAAGTGAAGTACATGACACATTTAACAGTACTTGAAAGTGAGTCCCACTGAAACCAATGAGGCTTAATTTGGTGTAAACATATTGGGGTCAAACAGTTGGAAAGCCAAGGAGGACAGTTAATGGTTATAGGGAAAATGAAAAGACGGATGCTTGTGAAGAGTAAGTAATGGAATTAGGACATTTTCCAGATGGAGTTTTCAAGGATTAGGTTCTAAGGCCCTAGTTAGCTAGACTGGCTTTGGGGGCTAAGCTTTTTGAATAAGCTATCGGTGTTTTTCCTTCTCTGAAAGGGCTACAAATCCCCATCCCCACCCCCAAATTGAGATATCTGGGGTGGCAATTTCATTTACAAAGATGTGAAAAAACTTATCAGCTTAAAAAAAATCAAAATCAGATGTTGTGGTTCATACCCTGAACATCATGACAAGAGAGAGAGAGTATCTAGCTTAGCTTTGAACTTGATAAACATCTTTTTAGTATCCACATTTGCAGTAACAGAAAAAGTAACAGAAAAAGCCCCCTGGGAATTTGCTTTAAGGAGTTACAGATATACTATTAGGAAATACTTTTTTCCAGCAGAGATGCTAGAAACATAGGCAAACTGCTAATATTTCCAGCATAACCAATGCATTTTCAATTAAAACAACTGAATATAAAAATTACAGTTTACTCCAATTAACTAAGTACTGTAGTCTCCAATTATTAATGCACAGCTATCTATATATGACATATTTATACAGCTTTCATTAGGGGAAGGTCACTTAATTAATTTTTAGTTTTCTATTCAAATATCATGTTTTACAAACTAAAAATGTTATCTTCATTGATACTTCAAAGGCAGAAACCCAAGGGAGAATATTCCACTGTTGAACAATTCTTACTGCCAGTTTTTCCCTCCTACCTCCCAATACATTTTCCTTTGTGTATTTTTTTTAAGATTGTAAGCCTGTGATTCTTAGTGAGCTGGGAGCCTTTTGAAAAAACAAAACAAAAAAATGAAGACAAGCAGGATAAAAATTCTATAAATAAATAAGAATAACATTTTATGCAGCTGATAAAGTGTGCTCTAGTCTATGAAAGCTGAGTCCACAATGAATCTATTTGTTTTTATGGTGCCACAAGACCATGTGTTGCTTATAATTCTGTGTACATGAGATCTGAATTGGTTACTACAAAGAAAGAGAAGACAAGACCTTAGGGTGACATTGTATTTTTGAAAGTAAGTATGATTTTTGAACTGGGGATTTGCTTACATTACTGCTTTGCTGATATCATCTTGTGGTTTTGTTTGAATTAGGGAAGTGAACAGCTTCACTTTACAAAGGCTGCAACAAGCCCAGCTTGTTTAAATCTCAAATTCTCTTCAATCCTGCCATCTACCCTACTCCACCCTTAAAGGAAAGTAGCTTTTTTGTGTGCGAAATGAAACTTGGCCAATCAGCACTTTCTTTAAAAAGTGGAAGGTGAAAGTGGTGTCGATGTTAGCTGAAACCAGGCCTTTGTCTGGGAACCAAGTCTTTGTTGCATCAGATGAAAAGTCCAATGCTACCACAGATCATGTTTTGTGGTAAGGTCTGAAGTCTGGTGCAGAAAAAGATTTCTTCAAACAATACTTCAAGGTCACTTGACCCTTCACATTGAAATCAAGTCCTAGGGTAACTGTTCAGTGAAGTTTTGCTCAGAGTAGTCCTATTGAAATTGATGGACCTAACTTGGTCATGCTAATTATTTTTAATGGACCTGCTCAGAGTATAACATAGCTGAATGGCATCCATAGATATGAACAAGTGTCATCTTTTTATATTGCCTATCCAAAGACCACATCCATTGGATTGCTGAGGCCACAAATTGATGGCCATTTCCACATTCATTTTAAATAACTTGTGTATGTTAGTTAGTTTGTTATGTATTTTTATTGATTAGGCTGGGCAACTCCCCCCTACCCCCCCCCCCCCCCCCCCCGGCTATGCCCATGTATGTTTTATTCTTTAGCATTATTTGAAAGCTCATGCAGGTTCAAAGGAATATATTTAAAACCAAGAATATATTTAAAACCAAGGCATAAAAAATAATCAGATTACTAGTAAGATAAATTTCTAGGTCTAGGACAACTTTTGGTGTGCCAAAGAAAGTTCCTGGGGATAAGATTTGCTTCAGGGGACAATTTTAATCAGAGTCATGGTAGAAAAGGAAGGAGTCAAACCCACCTTTCTCGTGTGCTGTGATCCAGAATTAAATCATCCTCAAGTGTCTCAAATGTCTCATATACCACCCCCTTACTATTTATTTATTTAACCCTGACTTGATTCCACATTAGTGTCTTGCCTAGTTTGGTTCTTACCATGTAAAAAGCTTGCTGCTTTGGCATGTGCAGTGCTGGTTAGAGGTCTGAGAGAATCTACTATTTTATTCAGGATCCCCTGCAGGGAACAAGTTGGCAAGGAGCACCCAGCAGGATTGTATGTTCTGCTTACCAGCTGGTGAACACAAGGCTCAATCCTGCTGGCTGAAGGGGTCTGCTTTGCCAGTATGTTCCCCGTGGGACTGTAGATGTTGCGTGCATATCACACTGGAAGGTGAAAAGGTGAACAAACATCGGAAGCTGTGGATGGCATTATTAGGTCCTGCAATGGTATGCCAGAATAGACATGGGAACAGAGTTGGCACTTGGGTCTTCTGCAGGGGTTGCTCCAAGTGTCCATTTCCCTGCTATGTGGCCTGTTGTTGCTGGTGAGTAGCTCTTTTAGGTTAAGAGACTCTCTGTAAGCAACTACAGGCCTATCACCCAAGGTACGTGAGAGGCAAGTAACATTACTCAGGATGGGCTATGGATGATATGTTTGAATAGATTCAGTTGGGAAGGATAAGTGACAAGCGGCCAGTCATTTTTTCCCCTGTGTCTGCCCTGAAATATTTATAAAATTTGTTTATACCTTGCTCTTGCACTAGTCTGACCTTGCTGGTGTGTCCCCCTCTTCATTGGGTGGGTATTGTAGTTTGAGGAATGCCTGGTACAGATTCTTAAGTTGTGAACCTCTGTTTGATGTGTCTGACCAGACTGCATTATAGGGCTTGGCTGTAGACAATAGATTTAGTAGTGCATAGGGGATGGAAGCTGGAAGGATGCGTATCAGTCTGTTTCCTACGTATATGGTTATTCTATATGTCTGTTATTGAAGTTTCATTGAAGTATCCAGAAAATGAAACCCTTGTGTGGACCAGGCTCAGGTTGATGGTGGGGTAAAAGTAATTGAAGTAATGGTGGACTTGCTCAAGTGTTTCTTTGAAGCCATAACTTCAGATGACAAATATGCCATTGATGCATCTAAGGTAGAGAAAGGCTTTTGTGACAGGAATTGCACTGTTTGCAGATCCTACCCAGGCTTGGCTAAACTACAAAACATAGATTGTAGGTTCCATTTCTGAAGGGATAAAAACTAATGTCAGCAGATGTGGTTGTTGGTGTGTTATGGAGTGGGTTGGGCTTATAGTAGAGATACAGTTGTATCTGCAGAAGCTATCATATAAAAATTGAAGACTTTGGAGTGATATGTCTTATGTCCAAAGTCATCCTTTTCAGAGTCCCACATCAGCACTTCCCCTAAAAGAATGGTAATGTTCACTTAGTGATTTTCACAGGATACAGGAGGGATAATCTTTTCAAAGTTTATTTTATAATCTCCAATTGACCAGAAATCCAGCCTATGTTCATGGAAATGAGAACAAACAAGTTCAGTACAAGCAATTTTTCTTCTGAATGTATTATAGGAATTTTCTATGTTGTATCTTTTGGGAGAATAGTTTTGTGACATGAATGTGGTTATTCTAATGTAAGTGGTCTGTGAGTTACCTATAAGGAAAGACCTATGGGAGTATGCAGCATGATAAAAGAGGTTATGCTAAAATATAATTCGAAATTATAATCCTTTATTGTTCCTGCTATAGTTTTTCAGGTTGGGAAGCTGGTTAGGAGACTGCATGTAATGTCTCATCTAATTGCAAGCAGCTGTCTGTTAGCCTAGCTTGGCCAAGTGTTTTTAATTCCACTTTGGAATTATGAAAGTAATAGGACTTTCAGGGAAATTCTGGCATGTACTGTACATGAACTTGCCCTGTGCTTTTTCAGGAAGTCTCAAAGTGTAAAGTAGAGCTGAGAAAATCCATTTGAATTGACTGCAGGTTTGTAATGATGCAATTGCTTGCTTTACCAGAATGCATTAGGAAAATGCAGACACACTGTGGCAGATCAAATTCCATTTTTGTCAACTTCACAAAACGATTTCACTGCCAGAGGGGAAAGTGGTTTGAAGCAAAAGGCAGTTCAGTGCCAATTATAATGGAATCCTATGAGCAACTGGGAGAAGACGACTTGAAGGAAGGGGTGGTGGGCAAAGCGAGGGCTCTTTGGGGAATACGCAAAATTGTCGACATGGAAAAATATTGCAATCTGATGTGTTTTAGAAGAATGTTTCCTGTAAATCTAAAAATCTGTTGCGAATTATGTAAAGCAAAATACTTTCGGGAAGTCCAAAGGGTTTTGTAATATGTATCCAGCCAAACTTCCATTCCCATGACATTTTCCTCTAGTGTCATAATTGTTTTTGTAAGACAGGTGTAACTATTGGATTTAAAAAATAAATAAAGCTAATGCCATACATACAATGAATTGTTCTTAAAGGGTTATAGCTAATTAAGTCATACTCCAAGTAGAACCACTGAAAGTAATAGCTCTAAAGCACTAAACATGCCCATTGATTTCAACAGGTCTCCTCTGAGTGGGACTAACACTGGGTACAACAGAAAGGATGGAATTCAAGCGATCGTTCCATCAGTGCAAGCGTTTTTGCTTGCCTGATGGAATGAGTTCCTCTCTCCTACACACAACTGTTCTGAGGGTTTTCCTGATTCCCCAGAGAAGATTGGGGTGGCGTGGGCTATGGTGGAGACAAGAAGGAAGAAAAGCCCTGTTGTGCTTGCAGGACTTATTGTGCTGGCTCCTGCTAGGGCAACTATTTAGCTGAATCCTTTCTTACTTTCTTTCACTTGGACTTTCAAAATTAGATGGACGGGACATAGCAGTGTGTCCAATCCTATTTAACAGCATGCAATCAAAACCATCACCATCACATTCAATAGCTACTTGACATCAAGGGTAGTATTACATGGTAGTAATACTTTGATATCTTCCTGTCTCCCAAAACATATAGGTTTCATATACTCCATATAACCGAATATGTTGCCTCAGTCACAAATGTGCCCAAAGCACTCTCTGGCTCCATCATGACCTTTATAATCACGTTGACCATTTATTTCACAAGCCTCACCTGCTGCCCAAATCCCCAGCCATGTCTCAAAACCCCAGTTCTATGGTCCCCAGTGTCCTCTGGTGATTAGAGCTCTCAGGCATACTCTTTCCTTCTGTCACATTTTGCTATCTTGCTTGGATTCATCAACCATGACCTCTTCCTCCTTCTCTTCCAATTTCTTCCAAAATCGTTTTGCAGGTGCAGGGGCCTGTAAGACATGCCGCTTCCTTCTTCTCTACCTGTATGTGGCTGAGAAAGGCAAAGCAGTCAGATTCATGCTCCATGAAACATTTGGGTCAGAACGAAGAATCTGTCTCAGTGTTGTCTGTGCTGGAATAGTGGTATAAATGGAGAAGCAGGGTTGGTGGAATCTGAAAATCAGGGATGGACCCAGGAACCAAATGTGGATCTCCAGGCTTCCCTACCTGGTTCTTGCTCACACCACAGTCCTTTTCCAGCCACATCCCCTCTCCTTAGGCCACACTTTCATCATCTCCACTTCACACCTCCTTGGGTATTTTTGCCTGCTTGGAATGTGCTCTTGAACACTGATAGTGCCTCTTGCTTGGCGCTTTTCATGGCAGTGGTATGGCTGGATTAACTGCAGCCTGGTCAGTTATGAGGCAAAATGAAAGCTCAGTAGTAGTCGCTAATCTATGTTGCAATATAGGGGCAGAAAATGTGGGTAGAGATGGAAGCTCCTGAAGAAGTCTAAACACAATTCAGAGGGAAGTAACTAAGGCACTGATACACAGACAGTGCAGATGGATGGGGTAGGTTCATTTTACAAAAGTACAGGCGCACTGAAAGTTTCTGATCGACAGTAAGTGGAGCCATTCTCTTAACACTTGATTTCTCAGCTCACATATAATTTTCATATTAGATTCCGGAGCTATTGACAGACCTTGTGAGACTCTGCAGTTCTCTCCAAGGAGAAATACACAGACTTTGAACAGAAGTTGGAAAGAACCTACAATCCTGTTTGGAGCTGCTTCCTGAAAAATACATGCAGCAACTCAGTTATCCATGCATATACAGGTCTTCCTTTGCGGTAGATAAATGTCACACTGAGGATGACTCATAATGTTGCAAGAGTCTTCAACAGCTAATACAAAAGATTATCAATGGGGATTACGGATAATGAATCTAGTTCATTTTGATAAGGATGGTATTTCCTTAATTCTTACAATGCTATGTTATTGAATATAGAGAAAAGAATGTGGGTGGGTGACAGACTACTTTCATGGTATTAGATTTCCTGTTGTCTGTATTTTTACTATGGTAATAGCATTTGTGTTTGTTTTCTGACTTGCATAGTGGTTGTGTCTCACTTTTTGACAACAGCCCTCAAAGCTCATCTATGAACATATAATAAATACACAACAAGAACCACACAAAACTTAAAAACAACAAAAAAATAGCCAGCTCAACCTGAATCAACTATGTATGGAAGCCCCATTCCAATCATTTGGCTGTAAAGCTTTGAAAAGCAGATTGAGCCCTTGGATAGATAGGATAAACACACAGCTGAAGGCAAGCTGATCTTGTTCTAAATTCTAGAGCACCCTTCCCCAATGCTTTGATACCTGGGCCACTGTTTTCCCTCTGAATTAAAAATAGAAGGCACACTTTGCTCTTACGCTCAATTTCCCAGGAATGGGTAATCCTGCAGACTTCCAAGCATTGCTGGATTCCATTTCCCATCATCCCTGAGCATTGTTCAAGCTACTGAGGCTGATGGGAGTTGGAGTCCAACATCTGGAGAGCCTCCGGTTTCGCGCTGCCGAACTCTTAGAATAGTAGAAAGGCCTTCCCCTCCCAATTCCCCTGTTCCCACAATCCTTCCCTTTTGTCTGCAAGCACTTCTAGTTTAATAATATTTACTACAGTGGTGCCTCGCAAGACGAAATTAATTCGTTCCGCGAGTTTTTTCGTCTTGCGATTTTTTCGTCTTGCGAAGCACGGACTTTGGAAAAGCTTCAAAAATCACCAAGGTCTTCAAAAACCTCAAAAAAGGCTACCACACCACGTGCTATAAGTTGCTCCTCGAAGTGAATGCACGGTTTTAAGAAAAAGGAAACAAACTTGCAAGACAAAGGAAACAAACTTGCAAGACGTTTTCATCTTGCGAAGCAAGCCCATAGGGAAATCCGTCTTGCGAAGCAACTCAAAAAACGAAAAACTCTTTCGTTTTGCGAGTTTTTCATCTTACGAGGCATTTGTCTTGCGAGGTACCACTGTACTGAAGAAGCTTCATTTGTGCATCTGAATGAGAAATCACTAGATTGATGCAACAATCCTGCCAGGAGACTTTTGCACAGGGTTACTACAGCAACATCAGCCTCCTCTCTCACATGTAGCACATAACATGCTGAATAAAAAATATGCAAAATATCTCCACCATTGGATGCAATATGCCTCAAAAGGCCAGTTGCTAGAAATCACAAGTGGGAAGAGGGCTGTTGTGCTCAAGTTCTGCTTTCAGGCATCCCATAGGCATCTGGTTGGCCACTGTGAGAACAGCATGCTGAACTAGATAGACCATTGCCCTGATCCAGAAAGCCCTCATTATGTTCTTAATAGTACCCTTAAAGCCAAAGGAACAAAATGAAGTTATTCATTCTTAAACTGGCGTAAATGAAAAATCGGGTCTGTATTATGAGTCATCCTTCTGACTCACTGACTCCACTCCTTTGCACGAAAGCCAGTTCAATTGTACCACTTAAGTCCTTGTTGAGATTTCAAAATAAGGTCAAAGTGCACAGACAAGGCATCTGCAAATATTAGGAAAAGATAAGTGAGGAGTGAGAGCTATTTAGACTTAACAGATTTTAGTAGCAGAGGCCTAGGCAATCAAGGCCCAGGGTGGGGGAAGGGAAAGTTGCGAAGCCCTGGTGCCATCTGTTCTAACTCTGCCTACTAGGCATATTCACCAACATTCAGATGTGGCCAGCTGACTCCCTCCCAGGTGCTACTCTGACATATATGGTGGGAGAAGGAAGAGGAAGGAGCAGACCAGTGAACTGGATAGACCAGAGCAGGAGCAGATTCAGGAAAAGCACTGCTGGAAATGCGCCTAGAGGTTTATGGATCAGGCTTACTCTCAGGCCTTTGAAGTTGTGGCTGCAAAAGCAAAGCTTTCAGCACTTTCTTTGGAAGTCTGTAAAAGCTGAAGAAAGCCTATTCATGGCTTTGAACTGGCTGAGATTAGTCTTTAGCTTGGACCTGTGGTCTTCTTATATTGACAGTTTATAACTGCACTTAAGATGGGTGGTGGCTTGTGCCTATTGTGCTAGAACAGTTTGTCCTGCCCTACAGGCTCTTCCAAGAGGGTCACTTAGAAGCTTGTTCCTAGCCTGTATTAGTACATGTTATTCTAAAAACAAAACCCAAAGAAACAAAACAAACAAACAACAAAAACAACAGGGCATTTGCATTCTGTGCTGACTGCATTCTGCTGTCCATATTTCCTTGTGTTCATGCTGTTTCACAAGAACAGCAAGCTTGTGAGTTAAGTGCAGTGCTTCCTGAGAAGTTGCCATGGAGTGGGCATGATCTCCTCTTACTTTCCACAAGCTTCCTGTCAGATTGCGCAAGTGTGAATAATTAATTTGTGATACATGAATTTTGAGCATAATTTACAATAAATGTTGACTCTTCTTAAAGTTTCTGAAAGCCCGAAGGGTTTCTAGTCACTTCAGTCCATTAACACATTTCATAGTGTTGCATGCCACCCCAATCTCTGAGCAGTATCAGATTCCAGGAGTTCCAGGCACTGATCCAGGATTCATGTTTCCTTTGGAAATGTGGCAAGCCAATCAAGTGGTGTGGGTGTGTGTATGATTCTGTTCACAGAGATCATGTGTCCTATCTAATTTGACCTGCAGGATGTCCCTGATTGGTTGATCCAGCACAATTGCTATCAAGCTGGTCCTATCTCTGTTCAGTCACACACAAGATACCAGCCAGACCAGATGACTCTGTGGTGCAAGCTTTCAAAGAACTGCCAGGATTTGCATGTGAAAACTGACCCACCCCTTCTTGATTCCCGCCAGCCAAAGTCAAGCATTATTAGTTCCTTAAATACCGGAGGACATGGCTTTGAGAAGACAGGAAACCAAACTTTCTGTTTTCTTGCCAAACAGCCTCATCAATTTCACATGTGCATGTAGGGCTAATCTAACCTCAGGGCACTTAGTGTCTTTATGTGGGTGATTATGCTTGGACACATTTTCTTCTGAAGAAACCACAGGGAAAACTATCAGGAAAGGATGCAGAAATGCTGCAAAAATCCTGCCCGGTTCCATTTTAAGGACATTTCTTTGACTTCTCAAGGACTGCTTCCCAGGTGCTACCAGTGGTTGCAGAATCATAGCAGAATCATAGCACTGTAGAGTTGGAAGGGACCCTAGGGATCATCTAGTCCAACCCCTGCAATGCAGGAACATGCAGCTGGTCCATACAGGCATTGAACTTGCAACCTTGGTGTTATCAGCACCATGGTCTAACCAACTGAGCTATCCAGTGGTGTAGTGGTTGATTTTAAAGGTAAAGGTAAAGGTACCCCTGCCCGTACGGGCCAGTCTTGACAGACTCTGGGGTTGTGCACCCATCTCACTTAAGAGGCCAGGGGCCAGCGCTGTCCGGAGACACTTCCGGGTCACGTGGCCAGCGTGACATCGCTGCTCTGGCCAGAGCCAGAGCCAGAGCCAGAGCCAGAGCCGCACACGGAAACGCCGTTTACCTTCCCGCTGGTAAGCGGTCCCTATTTATCTACTTGCACCCGGAGGTGCTTTCGAACTGCTAGGTTGGCAGGCGCTGGGACCGAGCAGCGGGAGCGCACCCCGCCGCAGGGATTCGAACCGCCGACCTTTCGATCGGCAAGCCCTAGGCGCTGAGGCTTTAACCCACAGCGCCACCTGCGTCCCTAGTGGTTGATTTTAAAGTGCAGTAATTCAATAGCCACTCTTGTACCCCAAGCCTTACTTCAAGGAGCACATACAAATTATATATATTGTTGTGATCTTGCTGGGAGTGGGGTTTACGGTACTTTGTATGATGCCCTAATCCCTTCTAATCCCTGGAGTTCTGGATTGGGCAATGGTTAAAAATCTAACAGAGGATTCAATTGTTGAAGTAGCTAGGTCAACTTCTTGGTAATGGCCTTAAGTAAGGGCCCTTAAGTAAGGGACGCGGGTGGAGCTGTGGGTTAAACCACAGAGCCTAGGACTTGCTGATCAGAAGGTCGGAAGTTCGAATCCCCGTGATGGGGTGAGCTCCTGTTGCTTGGTCCCAGCTCCTGCCAACCTAGCAGTTCAAAAGCACGTCAAAGTGCAAGTAGATAAATAGGTACCGCTCTGGTGGGAAGGTAAACGGTGTTTCCGTGCGCTGCTCTGGTTCGCTAGAAGTGGCTTAGTCATGCTGGCCACAAGACCCGGAAGCTGTACGCCAGCTCCCTCGGCCAATAAAGTGAGATGAGCGCCGCAACCCCAGAGTTGGTCACGACTGGACCTAATGGTCAGGGGACCCTTTACCTTTACCTTTAAGGCCAAATCAGAAGCCAGGGAGTCAGAGCCATGCCTGATTTTCTGTTGGAATCCAAGGCTGAGGCTATGGGAGAAGCAAGACCATATGGCAGACCACTGTGAGAACAGCATGTTGCACTAGATAGGCCATTGGCCTGATCCAGCAAGCTCTTTAATTTGAGGGTGTTGAGAAATGTATGGGAAGATTTTTTTTTTTTTAAATGTTTGGTCACTCACCTACGTTTAATAATGATGATGATCATAATGATTATGTAGACTCAAGCCAAAGCTGAGCTCTTTCCTGCTGATTTAAGCGTGTGAACATGCAAAATCAGAATTCAACTAATAGAGGTTTAGGCTGACATATGACACTGCACATGATCCACCATAGTACTTTTAAGGCTCACTGATTTTGATCAGAGTCCTAATCTTATTTACGGTACCTTGCCAAACTGCAAGACACAAATAATTGAACTTGGATTTAGTTTTGCCCAAAATAGTTGTTGCTGGAATGCAGTTAAAGGGAATCTGTGCAGAGTTTAGTACAGACTGTAGATGCCATCTGAATGCTGCAGCATATGACCCACTTGGCCTACTTTTGTGGAGGCATGATAAAGTTTGGGCTGCTTTCTGCACTGTTCCCTTTCTGAAACCAAGAGCTCACCTGCTTATTCCATGCCTAGAAAGCACAGGTCTGAGTGGTTTCCCACTTGTCTTGCACTTTCTAGGCATGGGTCCAAAAGGTTTTACTTTTGCCCTGCTGCTTTCCCCTAGAAAACCCACTCTTTAGTGCTAAATCAGAACAAACAGCAATTAGGCAGGAACCCTAAAGATTGGGTTTCCTCGGAGGAAAGCAGTAAGGCAAATGGAGGTGTGGATAAGTCCAAAGTTGCCACATCTTTGCCCCAAGTCAAATGCTCAGTCTCCATTCCTGGCAAATTTGCCATGGGAACTGGCTCTCACTCCATCTTTTGTGCAGTTTGGGTGACCCCAGTTTGCTCAGAGGTGAGGACCTGCAGTAGTGATATCACTGACAGCGAAAGAAGAGAGCTGCAGGCTGTACGAAAGCAAAATATGAACTTCCACATACTGCGAGCATGAATTAAGAGGCAGGGGCAGCCTCAGTGGATTATGTGCTCCATCAATTCATGTTTTAATGACTAGAGCAAAAATTGAATGTATGGAAGAGGTCTTTCCAGTTGTGCATTACAGTTCTGAGTGTTCTGCAATTTTTCAGAATGTTTCTCACTAACTATATGGATGCCCAAAGTAATGCATAAAATAATTGCTCCTATTGCTTTATTCAGATTAGGCTGTGCTTTGTTTTTAGAATTATGTTTGTTTTGTTTTAAATTTTATTTTAAATAAGTAAAGAGTAGATTTGAAAACATAAGGGAAAACTGAAACAAAAACTGACACTCAGGCTTTACAAACTATACTAGTAATTCACCCGTGTTGTCACTTTTAGTCATATACAGTAATAAGCAGTAGCACATGTATGCATTTTTTCCTGGGAATTAGGGAAGAGTGCAGTTTCTTATATTGAAATAAATACTTTTAAAGATCGCTGTGGGTGAAGTGTGGGTGGATATTTCATGCAACCAATATTTCCCTCAATGAGCAATGATTTCTCAGTGACAAAATGGTGGGAAACAAAGGAAGTAGTCCGACATATAGCTACTATAATTTGCACAAGATGCAAAGGTTTGGTTAGCTGTGCCTAATTTAAAAAAATGGTTGCAAAATCAATCATGTGTTTGGAGAACAACATTTTAATAGATTCCCACCACTTGTTCATTGCAAAAATGATTATTAATTGGTCAAAAATGAAAACAGAACTTCTCTCCTGTTTCTTCTCCCCGCACTACCATGCTGGTTCCCCCAACACCTCTAGACCAGATTTGGGGAGGCCATGAGGGCACATGGGGAGAAGAGAGGGTGGGATCCTTCTGTTGTGCAAATGGAAATCCTTCTTCTAGCAGATCTACTTTGTTGGATACCACCCTGTTGAATAATGAGAAGGTAGTATAAATATTAAATACTGCTCAGTAACACAGATAGATTCATATGGTTACTTTTCCCAGATTAAAATTTGTGCATGTCTTCAGATTGTTTTCAGATCACAATATGAAAAGTCTCATTCAATTTTTAAAATAGAAATATGTTGTGTCATGATGTCAATGTTTTCAACATCATATCTACTGAGAAGACAGACTTTAGAACAATGGTAACCTGTTCATTTCTATTACTGCTTTAGGCAGAAATTGCACCAACATTTCCTGGTAATTGTTAAATGCAGAACAATGGCTAGATAGATCAAACAGCTGGGTCAGCAGGGCAATTCAGATATGTTATGAACTGCAAGTATAGGCTTCTATCAGATGAATAATGGCCAAAGAATTATTGTTGCTACTCAGCCGATCATTGTTTTCAGATCCACTTGCTTCTTCCCAATTATACCTTTTCTTCTGCCATAAACATCTGTGGAAAGACTGAGGAGGTGGGAGAAGGAACTTTGACACTTCATGAAATCTAAAGCTGATAATGTGTATTTACAGCAGTGCATGTGGACTTACAAGAATCTTCCTGACCTTTATGTTTTCTTTGCCAGAACTTTATGGGTGGAAATTGCTACCATGCTGTTTCAAGTGTTCCATCTGAGCAATTATATCAGCTTGCCAGACTGAATTATGCCCCTTGCTTCCCTCCATGTCTTGTTCTTAGTGTTCTCCCAACCCCCATGCACGGCTCCTGCAATGCATTATTTGTTTTAGCACCTTCACTACTTGGTCCCTGGTGACTGGGGATGCTCTTAGCATTGGTCTTTCCTGCCCTGTCTTTGGCTGGCATGTTACTCTCAGTAACAGTTGCCACATCCCATACATATCCCACTCAAACCCACACCTTCTGCTTTCTGTTGTGTTGCCTTTCCCTCACTGAATGGGAACCATTGTGGTGGTGCCCATTTTTTCATATCCCTTATGTGAAAACTTCTTCCTTTTACTGAGACAGTGATACAAATGTGTTTTGTGGAATGTGGATTGCCACAGAGCTATTGTTTTCACAGCAAGCCTCCTTCTTCTGGAAAGCTTTTGGGATATCTGTGCAGGCCTTCTACCCTCAGCACTATAGTAGCTGATTCTCGAGGTAGTTTTGTGGTTTTTGGCTGGCTGCCTCATTGGATACTGTGTATATGTATACTGAGATGGAGTAGTTGCCAGGCATTAATTGGTGCATGCCATGCATACTTATTTTGGGGATGTTGCTGGCAACATTGTGATTAGTGCGTAGCAACATATTTTCAGAGGTGCTGTAGGAGTGGTAGTTGGTGTTCATTAACCCTAGCATAGTGGCTTCCATAATATGGCTCTATTCATATGTGAAATATGTACATGAATAATGAGGTGATCATAGAATTGTGGAGTTGGAAGGGACTATGAGGGTCATCTAGTTCAAATCCTTGCAGTGCAGGAATATTTTGCCCAACGTGGGGCTCAAACCCACTATTCTGAGCTTAAGAGGCTCATGCTCTACTGACTGAGCTACTCTCACTCCTGATGATTTCTCTGTCACTAAGGAGCTAAACTGTGGTCCTCCAGATATTATTGGACTTCAATATCCATCAACCCCAGCCAGCATGTCCAATGATCAGGGATGATGTGAGTTGCAGTCCTGCAACATCTGGATGGTCACATGTTCCCCACAACTGCTATGTGGACTTTCACAGTTCTTTGCATGCAGCATAGATTGCATCCAACAGGGTGACGCACACAAAACAACCCTTGCTGGATTGAAATTCCTATCTACAAGAGCTGTACTCTTCTTACTTAAAAAACAACTGGACTCTAATCTGCTTCATAATAAATGTGTTGGTCTTTAAGGTGCCACAAGCTTCTTTTAGCTTGCATCCAACATTAGTCATACTCAGAGTAAACCCACTGGGTGGTATTCAACTAGTTTTTATGCTAGCACAAGGATTAATCCTTACACAAGGGGATTTTCCCCTCTCCACTCCCTGTGCACACCTTTCACTGTCCCCAAAAATTCTCTGGAGAGTTGGGGAAAACCCCAGAAGGGATTTAGAGGGAGGAGAGAGGGAGAATATCCTGTTGTACAAAGAGAAATGCTTGCACCAATGGCCTTAGCTGCTTTGAATACAACCCACTGAAATTAATGGGCTTGAATAAATTAGGTCCATCAATTTTAGGGATTTACTCTGATTAAAACCTAGTTGGATGCAACATTTTGTTCTTGCTGCTTCTGTAGCAGCAGACTAAAATGACTATCTCTCTGAATTTTCCCATCTCATACGTCCACATAATATTCATAAATGGAACACAAACTATTGTTGAAACTATTCCCTCTTGCTGATAACACTAAGGTTGCAGGTTCAATTCCTGTATGGGGCAGCTGCACATTTCTGCATTGCAGGGGGTTGGACTAGATGATCCCCAGGGTCCCTTCCAACTCTACAATTCTATGATTCTATGTTATTGAGTAATAAGTATGGGACATTTGAACAGGGACACGTGGCTACAGTTCTTCACTCAGCATGGAGTTACTTCATTTGTGTTTGTCTATTGAGACATCATCAGTAAACTTTTTTGACTTGGATACGTGTACCTCATTAATGCCCCAGAAATGTTTATTTCTCCATAAGGAAAGTAGTACATTTTGGAATACGTGTCTAAGAATTTCCCCCCAAAAAAGAAGGAAGTTGAAAAGAACAAATGCTTGCATGCAAGGGAGCAGCCTGAGACAGTGACTCACTAAGTTCCTTGTAAACGATGGCTGTGAAGACCATACAAATTGTTTCTCACAGTTTCAAGCTCAAGTGAGACAGCAATGAAGGGCTATTTAAGGAGCACCCAGGAACATAAGTATTTTTTTTTTCAATGATCATTTTTTTGGCAGACAGCCTCACTTAAAGGTTCCTCCTCTATGGAAATAATTTAGGTCCTATGGCACAAAAGCCTATAGCAAACCAAGAACAACCCTGTTTACCTGAAATGACCCTGAGCTCTCTCTGATTGTGTTCAGTGTCCTGGTTTATTGACAAGGTTAGGAATACCTGCACATACTGGTATGTACTACCGAGGCAAAGGAAGTAATATTTCTACTTGCTTTGATTACAGTCTTATATTCTGTGGATACAATACATGACAGATACAAAAGCAGAGGTTGCCAAGCTTTTGGGGCCTGTGGGCACATTTACAAACTGGAGAAACTGTTGTGGGCACCAACCCCCCACCCCAAGCACACACCACAACCTATTCTATTGGCTACAATAGGACACTTCTTTCAAGCTGAACTTCAGTAGAGGGAAAGGGCCCTGTGGATGTTAGGGGAAACATCTGTGGGTGCATGTGCACTAAGGAACTAGGGAAATAGTCCCATTGCTATCAGCATGCATGACACAAGATAGGATCAAACATTACTGGCATACCTGCACAATATTTCTGAAGGGTGTTCAGTGTGCAACCAGTATACATACTGGTTCAGATGATGGGGACAGCATGGACCAAGCAGTCTACACTGCAGTTGAATGGGGAAGCACCTCTTTTCCCCAGGTATGTGTTTTGTCCCTCTGGACTCGAAGGATAAATGTTTGTTTAGTAGTTTGACCCAAGTTATGGACTGCACAGTATGTCCTTCCATCTCTTACTTTATGGCAATGACTTGTAAGGTCTTGCCTTTTGAGGGAACCATAAGGAACAGACACTGTCTGGAATGTTTTTTTACTGAAATCCCTGTGCCTTCCTGCATTTAGCTTCCTCTATTTCTCTCTCATCTGTGCAGGAACACATTCTTTCCATTGACAAATAAGTCTGGTGACTTATAATGATGGAAATGTTTTGACTATTTTAGGAATGAGGCCTGTTGATGCTTTTATCTTGCTGCCAAATTCAGTAACAATTTTCGCCCTTGACATGACATTGTCTTCTTTGACTCTAGCAAGCAACAGCAAAATTGCAGCTACACACAAAGATATAATTTGATTTACTTGGTACATTTATATAACTCTGCTTAGAGCAATTCAAGCACAATGACTACAAACACTAGTTTGTTGGATTAGAACAAGGCCTACCAGGACCAAGATTCTCTGTCACACAGTGGCCAAATAGATGCTTCTAGTACCTCCCAGCATGGTCATGCCAAGTTTGTGTCCAGTAGTCAAAGGTGGTGAATATCTTATGGCCCTCCAAAAATTATTGAACTCCATCTTCCATCAGCCCATGCCAGTATTGCCAGTGATGGAAGGGGAAGTCCAACAACAGATGGAAGGCCATAGGTTTCTGTTCCCTGGCATAATGCTTCAGGACTTTTCCAGTTAGCCACCAGGGCTAACAGCCATTGAGAAATCTATCCACCTTCCTAAAAAAAGTGCTGTACAAGTCCTACTGTGATTAAAACAGCAAAGTTAAAAATTGCAGCACTACCAAGTCAAAATGTTACAAGCTGCCACTGCAGATACAGACATTTGGGTGTACAAATTATCGCATTAAAAATAAGCACATTAGTAAAAATATATATATACATGGAACATAGGGTATAAATAATAAATTGGTTTAATTTGGAAATGCAGTAAAGTATTGCATAAACAAGGAACCACAGAAAGAGGGGGAGGGGAGTCGAAATAAGATATATATGATAAATTGTTTGCTTTTCAAGCTTATCTTTTTAAATTTTTTTGTATGTTGTAAAATTAATTATATAAATAAAATTATTTTTAAAAGCTCATGCGCAGTGGTCCATAGAAATATAGAGTTTGAATGAATGTGGACCTGCACTGGCAAAGGACCTGAATATCTAATTTATCAGCTTACATTATGTCTGTTACAGGGCGCAGAAGGAAGAGGAGACAAGTCAGTCCCTCTCTCGCACACACATGGCTGCAGGTAAAGGAATAATAAGCTAGCCAGTTTGCTGAAGCAACCAAGCTAGACTGCATTTTACCATGGCCGGAACAAAACTGGGGGATTGATCCCATATCAGTATTCCTCCAAAGACAGAACTGAAGGATGTTTCCATATTCTTCACAAGGACATTGAAAATGTGCCTAGGGGAATGCAAAAATGCATTGTGTCCTCATGTGGGCTTTTCATGTGGCTGTCCACTGTGGGAAACTTGATTCTTGACTAGACAGTCCTTATGTTCTTTGCTCAGACAATTGGTCTGTGTATCCCAAAACTGTGTACCATTGACAAGCAGTATCTTTCCAAGGGCTGAATCTCAGCCCCCCTACCCAAGTTCTTTTAAGATGCCTGACACTGGACCTTATGCAAGAAAAGCAGGTGTTTACCACACTGCATGTACAGGCAAGGATGCAAGCAAAGCAAACACACTGATTCATGGTGTCTATGATCCACAAGGTAGGGACAATATAGTAAAATATATCCTCCCAGAAAGATGTGAGTGTTTGCATTTTAAAGGTGCCACAGAACAATAGAATTCCTGTTCAAGAAACCTTCCTAGCATAATAACATCCAGGAAATCTGCACTGCCCATATTTCACCTTTCCTGTCTTGGTATAACTTGAGCAAGTGTAGTCTTGTCAGAAAGGCAGTGTGTTTCATCCGTACAATGCCACCAAATTTATTCTTGAAAATGTTTGTCTAGTGCTATTCTTATTCATTCCCATTTCCAAGTGAAAGGTGAGGATGGGGAACCTGCTGTCCTCCAAATGCTGTGGCCCTCCACTTTCTCCAGCTCTCACCATCGGCCAGGCTTACTGGAGCTGCTGGAAGATGGACTCTAATAACATCTGGAGGGTCACAGGATCCCCATCCTTGGTGTAAAGCAACCAAGTGTTTTCATATTCTTGTGCCAAGTTTGAATATTACACACACACACACACACACACACAAACACAGACACCCTGCCAATGAATACTGACAATAGACTTTACATTTTGCCTCATTTGCTTTGGCAGTTTTGACTAAAATAGAAGCAGATGCTTTCTTTCCTCTCCTGTGGCTCATGTGATGTGCAGACAGCCAACCACAAGTTACACAAACAAGTTAATCACCCCAAATTCAAGAACAGCAAGCAGAAACTCAGAAACTTCAAAGCTTAAATTGCTAATTTCCACAGTTATCTTTCAGAATAATGCCGGATACATGAAGTGAGATGTTGCAGGGAACCTTAAATTCCCGCTTGCAAGAGGAAAACTGAGTTTTTCTGCAAATACTGGCTACATTCACACCGTACACTTAAGACACATTTAAAGTACACAACTTCCCCAAAAGAATCCGGGGAAACTATAGTTTGTTAGGAGTGCTTGGAATTGTAACTCTGTGAGGGATTAACTACAGCTCCCAGGATCCTTTAGGGGATGCCGTGTGCTTTAAATGCATGGTGTGGATGTGACCACTATGTTAGTTTTTTTTTTTTTTAATCGCACTCTGTTTTCCTTTATAAAAGAAACTCAAAGCAGTGCATAGGAAAAGTTCATAAAATATCTAAAACACAGTCCAAATCATTAAAATCAATTTCATGCAATAAAACCAAGAGCAGGACAAAACAATTCAGCATAAAAAAACACCAAATAGACAGGACTTTAACCTGTAGTAAAAGCGTGGTGAAATAAAAAGGTCTTAGCAGCTCTGAGCTCCCCTGAAGCTTCAGAGAGGGGGAGCCAGGTGAACTTCTCTAGGGAAAGAGTTCCACAACCTGGGAACAGCAGTAGAAAAGGCCCTGGTTAGAAGCGCCTTTGGCAAAGATGTGCTTAACTTTTGATCACATGGAAACTGAGAGTAAAATACCCCCACACCTAAGCTTAATTGTTTCTTGATGTAGCCATTGATAAAAGAAGAAATCTATCAAAGTCACCACTAGCTAGTTTGCATGGGAGACTTGGAGCACTTTGAACTCAACTATCTCACACATGCCTGAATAACTTGTGGCCCCATGAGACTGAATGTTGCCCACAAGCCTGACAGATGCACCCCTGTTTTTGCAATTCCAGTCAAGCAACACAGCCAAGGGTTATCGAGCCCTTAGTCGGCCCCTATGCATAGCTAGTTAGCTGCCTTTGGGTTACAAACGGTGCATGTTTTCCCCAAGACCCAGCTAGAGTACAGCTCACTATGTCATTAAAAACAGGACATGGCGAGACAGTGCCTTGGGTCAGAAGTCATGCTAAAGCAGGGCGATACCTCACACTCTAGCAGAGCCAAACTTTGGAATCTTTTGTATCCAGTTTAAAATATGCCAAAGCTGATTGTGTTATCTGCACTTAACAAACTGTGGTGAATGATAACTATGGTTTGTCTGAAATGAGTCAACTTCAATCCATGGAGTATGAAGCTGTCTTGTTTAAACAAACTGTAGATACTGTTAGCCACAGTTTAGGGTTTGGAGAATAGGTTACAACTTCCCTAAGGAGGTTAGGTTGACCCCATTCCTTTTAGGCAGTTAGCAAAAGCATTTTTATTTTGCTTGGCTTCTAATGGTTCTTTATTTTAGATTGGGTTTTTAAATTCTGCTCTTTTTGCTTTTTAATACTTTGTTTTGTGGTATTTTTCTCTTTCCCCCCGAAACCACATTGGAGACCCTTTTTAAGACTGAAAGCTGGGGAGGGGGGTTTGAAAATCTCCAGATTTTATTTATTTATTTATTTACAGCTCTTCAGCAAATGCTCTTTTTGCTGTTAATTAATAGTTTCCTAGGTACGAGTAAATCTACGAACACTGCTTCTGATTTTCATGTGTGTTTCTGAACAAAGTGAGAATGCCGTCCCTGTGGCCACTCCCTTTGTCTGTGTGGAGAGAGACTCTGATGTCGCATGTCACCCTCTCAAACCCAGCATGAAAACTAGTTAGAATTGTATGTTGCCTCTTCTCCTTTCCCAGGGAAGAAATGAGAGCTCAGAATAGGTAAAGCAAGGTGCTGTTTTGTAAGTTTGCTACTAACAAACACCACCCGCAGTAATTAACTAGGTATGCACAGGAAGTGATCTGAGGAGAGCAATCTCCATCTAGCTTCATGAACCCCGTATTACCAAAATTTGTATTTTATTCCATGCAGTTCTGCACTTGTGCTGGACAGCCACAAAATCCGATACTTGGATGCAGAATTCAGCAGCCTTACAAATCTGTTGTTAAAGGAATTTCATATCGTTTTGGTTGAGAAGATGGGCAACACCAGCTAAAACTTCAGAGATCGCATGCAGGGTGGTGGAGAAGCTAAGCTGCATTTCCATCAGCTGAGAGCCTAGTCTTCGTATGCTTCCCTTCCTAATAACTAGCAGTAGAAGAAGAAATTATGTAGAATAAGGAAGTTTATGCCATGTGTACCTAATGTTTATAGGTGATAGAAATCAGTTTTTCTTGTTCCTGAGTTTGTTATTGTTTAACACAGTGAACAGTGTGGTACTGAAGAATCTCGCAAAGTGAGATTTATAGATCATGTAGGGACAGAGAAGTGAAATTGCTCTTTGCAAAAGAAGCAAAACAAGCTCTGCCAGTCATTTTAATGTCACAACAGGTCTGTCAGGTTATAATTTCATATAATGACAGTCTCACAAATTATAACATTCTCTCCACTTCTGAACTATGAAAGGCGTGAAGTTCTTACCTGACAAAGCTCCTCCTAAAAGGAAAGTAAATAGTTTTTGGCAGGATTGTCACTACTGAGGGTCAAACTGCCCAGTATTGTCAACCTCCGCAAATAACTACAGGAAGCAATCTGGCCTGAAAGTTCATTCAAGGCCACAGGAGAGGCTGCCACTCACTTCCCCTGTGTAAGATTTCTTGTGGCATTTCCTCTCTCTGAGCAGTTTTTTCAACCCATGGGTGTTGGTTTTGGGAGATACAGATATATATTTGCAAAAATTTGCATATTGGTGAAAACTACATACAAAGAACCTGTACATTTTTGAGCAGTGGGTGGAAATATTTTTGGATTTGAAATTTGCACTAAAATGCTGATGGGTTTTCATGAGGACCTAAAAATAACAATAATTGCAAACTGAATTTATGATTGGAAAAAATGAGAAACTGAGATCAACCAAAATTTGACAAATTCATCTATTGCCTACAAGAAGTAAATGTGTATATAGGTCAGAAAATATGACTGTGGACATTCATTCTCACAGCATGTAGTGGGGGAGGTGGAAGAGCAGTTAATCCAAGTCAGACCAACGGCAGCATCAGACATATTCTTTCTTTTTGCTGACATTATGTTTTGCATTTCAAAAACTGGCCAGTTGTCACACATGCCTATTAAATGAAAAACAGGGAAATGAAGCGTTTAATTTCTGGTAAGTGAGACGTCTGTCTGCCTGAAAACAAAAATGTAAGTGATGGAAAATGAACAAATATGCTGTGAAATTGGAGTCAGAATGGCATAAACATTTAGTGAGTGGAATTTATGGGAAATTCTGTGGCAGGTATGGACAAGCATATTAGCAGCAAAATGACGGTTTCCTCCTGAAAATCATGACTAGGGTTATGAGCACATGTGTATGAGATTGCAGAACTAATTTAAAAGTAGTAGCTGGTAGGATGAGCAGATAATCTTCCAGAACTGAATGAATGAGTTAATAAGAAATATTAAAGACAGTACAGAATGTTAATTGGATTGTCTGAAATATAATGAGTCATTCAAAAGATTTATTTATTTTTTGTATCACCTTCCCAGAGGTTACATGTCATCGTGTGTGTGTGTGTGTGTGTGTGTGATGTATATATATTCTTCTAAGCATTCACAGGGAGAGATATAGTTTAAAAATAAGTTCCTTGGTATAAAGTTAATCTAGACAGCTTCTAGATTAATCTAGACACTTGTCGTTTTGCAGTGAACACTATATGCTATATACCTGAAGGAGCGTCTCCACCCCCATTGTTCTGCCCGGACGCTGAGGTCCAGCGCCGAGGGCCTTCTGGCAGTTCCCTCATTGTGAGAAGCAAAGCTACAGGGAACCAGGCAGAGGGCCTTCTCGGTAGTGGCGCCCGCCCTGTGGAACGCCCTCCCATCAGATGTCAAAGCGATAAATAACTACCTGACATTCAGAAGACATCTTAAGGCAGCCCTGTTCAGGGAAGTTTTTAATCTGTGATATTTTACTGTATTTTTGGTTTCTATGGAAGCCGCCCAGAGTGGCTGGGGAAACCCAGCCAGATGGGCGGGGTACAAATAATAAATTATTATAATATTATTATTATAGACTATTAAATTTTTAGGGCTAACTGTTCTGGAAGTTGTCTATATGACCTGATGTTTTAAATGTACAGTAGTAAGTACAGTATTCAGTGTATTTTGCTAGTGCCTGCCCTTTAAGGCCGTCCTTGTGTACTTATAAACTACTTACCAGGGGAAATCCAACGGTCTCAGCTGGGGTTATCAACATATTTGAAGCATGTGAACACATTGTTAATTATCCTCACACAATGTATGGACACAGCTATGAGGACCCCAGGCTGGCTGGGATCACCTCTGGTAGGAGCCAGTGTTTGAAACGTATAGTGCAACAAGCAGCATGTTGGAAAAAGAAATGGTGAACAATGCATGAAAATCATAAGCAAATGAGGATGTGGTTGTTGTTTTTAATTGGTGAAAACACAGTGCAGGCCTATTTTTAATGTGAAGGAATCTGGAACAGTTTCAGCCCATGTTCTACCAGTTGCACAAGCTTCTTCCTCAGGCTGGACCTGGTCAGGCAACAATGGAAGATCATGGTAGCCTCATGGTGCAACCTTTCCAGTTTGCATTGGGCCTATTTCAACAAAACCTATCTGGGTCAAATTACCTCTCTGTATCTTCCTGGGTTCATGAAATATGCTAGAGCCCTTGCAGCAGCAGCAGCAACAACAACAACCTACAAAATAGAGTTGGATCCACCCACCCATTCCTTAACCTCCTCCGCATGCTCCATGGAAGGCTTAGGGACATAGCTTCCTGTCTGAAAAAAGAAGTTAGACCAATAGTGCTGCAGTAAGATATGATCCTGCATATACTGTATAGATGATGCCTTATATAGTATAGTATGGCATAGAAAGTGAACCTACATGTAGAACTGAAACACAAGAAAGGTCAGCATTAGCGAGTTTGTTATATGCAGTCACTTTTAGACAATTAAATAATTACTGCTAATCTACGGTCATCTCTGGAATTCATGGAACAGATGCATCTAGGTCAGTATTGTCAACAGCAAACAGCAAAAGGTCTCCATGGCTGCAGACCGAAGCCTAGAGATTGAACCTGGGCCCTCTTGCATGCTAAGTGTTTGTGTTCTACCAGTGAGCTGAGCTGCTCCAATTCTCCTAGGCAAGAGAACAAGGCAAGCTATGAAAAGGTTTGGAGGCATACAGTGCAGATTCACCTTACTTAGGTCTATGACAGTCAACAGTAGAGGGGGGAAGGGTTGTGACCTGAGAGAAATATGAATTCCTAAGACAATGACACATCATGAGATGACCTTAAGCAACCCTGCCAGGAGATTCATGGGGGTCATGGGAGGCCAAAAGGCTCATTCTTAGCAGCATTTCACAACTCTGCCACACACCCCTTTTTTTAACACAAAGTTTCTGGGTCATAAATTAAGCCCTGGCAGCCTGCTTCTGTAAAAGAACAATGCACACAGTGTAGAATTGAATATGGAAGCATGATGAAGATGGAAGATAGTTTATTCAGATTATTTTTTTTATCTGTCTCCCATCCCAAATGTACTTTACAGTTAGCTATGTTGATAATAGTCTTATGCTCCTAATATGCTAAGAATACACCCACAAGCCAGCATAGTAGGGAAGCCAAGGGAAGCCAGTGCAACCCCCTCCAGGGGTTACTGTACTACAACTCCCATCACCCCTCTCTATTGACCATGCTGGCTGGGGCTTATTGGAATTGTAGTCTGAAGCATCTGGAGGGTAGCACACTGGCTACTCCCAAGCACAGAACCTGGTGCTAGTTACATTGGTTGAGCTGTTCTGTGTACTGTCACATCAAAGCAAAAAGGACTGAGATTGCCAACAGATTAAAAACAAAGCAGTTGATGAGCTACACATGTAGACAACTGAGATCTCTTAAGCAGCTCCTCAGTGAGGCCCAAAATGACTAAGGAATGAGGAAACAATGGAAAATGCAGTGACAGTGATAGACATAGGGCAAGCTCTGCACTGCCCTACATCTAGGATGACTCAACATTCTGTGGCTAGCTCAGCTGGTGGACTCTTAATCTCAGGGTTGTGGGTTTGAGCCCCACATTGGGCAAAAGATTTCTGCATTGCAGGGGATTGAACAGGACTTAATGGCAATCTACTCTGGGAGATGGAAGAAGAGGCTAGTGCTTTGCTCTGCCTCCTCTTCTTATAACACCAGCAACAGCAATAATATATTAGTCACTTTCCTCACAAAGGTGACCCAAACCGATTTACAAAAACAAAACCAGGTATAGCAACCAATCAATGAAAACCTAAGAATGCAACTATACAGATAAAATGGTCCTCTTATAGACTCAGGGTCTGGTGATGGGCATCTGGTCCTGGATTTGCTGTTTAAAGTATTTGTGACAGGGAAAGACATATGAGCTCCTCAGACAATGCTAACCCAGCAAGGAGACCAGACTCCCATCCTCCCGCAATGCTCCCTTCGTCAGACACTCAGATAAATAAGAACATGAGTCAGCCATTTCATCCTAAGGACGTGAGCTGAGAGTATTCCACATAATAATCACTGAAAAACTAGGAAAAGATGACTACAGAAAAAGTCGAATCACTCCCCAAGCACAAATCCTGCTGCTTTTACAGCACCATGTTTTCCTGCTATCAAATCCAGTAGGAATCATAGTCTGATGACCTGATCTATATACGTAACGCTTGCCGATCAGAAGGTTGGCAGTTCGAATCCCTGCGATGGGGTGAGCTCCCGTTGCTCAGTCTCTGCTCCTGTCAACCTAGCAGTTTGAAAGCACGTCAAAGTGCAAGTAGATAAATAGGTACTGCTCCAGTGGGAAGGTAAATGGCGTTTCCGTGCGCTGCTCTGGTTCGCCAGAAGCGGCTTAGTCATGCTGGTTACATGACCCAGAAGCTGTCTGCGGACAAGCGCCGGCTCCCTCGGCCAGTAAAGCGAGATGAGCGCGGCAACCCCAGAGTCGTCCATGACTAGACTAATGGTCAGGGGTCCCTTTACCTTTTACCGAGTATAGGATTTCTGTACAAAGGTGACAACCAAGTGTTTATTATTACTGAACTGAGATAATTTTTATCTGTTTTAACTTTGGTATGTTTTAAAGTATTGTTCTAAGTTTTTATCAATTTTATTGCTTTATATTTTTGTAAACTGCTATGAGGTTGCTTTTTCTTTTTTTTACAATCAAGCAGCATATAAATGTAATAAAATAAACTATTATTATAATTAATTATTTGGCGATGGTGATGATATAGGAGTTGCAACTGATGAATTGTTAATATGAGAGCAATTTGATGCCTTTAAAGGGTTAATTTTTAAATAAAAAATTCAGAAAACATTTATTCATACAGTTACAATACAATACATTTTCAATCAATATATGCCCTCCACAGACACTTCTGAGATGATGGTGGTATTAGAAGGGTTAATTTAAATGTGTTTGAAACAGTGACACTGAGGGATGAGTTATCTCCATGTTATTTGCTGAACAAAAGGACTTACTACCTTAAAGGGGAGGCATTGGTGTTATTATCTTTGCAGCTAACACCCTTTGAAGGACTTTTTTCAGGAGGGAGAACACACCCTTTCATTGTTCCTTTGTTTGCCTGCTGAAATCTTCTATTCTTGCTCATACTTTCCCCCCATCTTGCCTGCTTTGTTTGTTAACTTTCACAATAAAGCTATGTTTGGAAAGTGCAAATGGATTGACAGGATTACAATGCCAAAATGCCCCAGCCTGTGGCTATTTCCGCATATCTAGTTCTTAAAAGAGGTGGAGAGTTAGGCTCCCATTTTAACTAAAATGATATCAACAGAGCTCTGTGTGTGTGTGTGTGTGTGTGTGTCTGTGTGTGGAGCAATGTGTGTAGCAAACTAAGAATCAGATTTCCATGCTGCAGAGAACCCCCGTGGGTCACATGGAGGCACATAGGTTGCAACATCCTTAGAGAAGCTAAGCAGGAATTGGTTTGGTCAGAGCTAGGCAAAAACGTTTCTCTTCAACCAGGCTTTGGGCTGATTAACATTCTATATCCTTTTAAACGTGTTTTAGGGAGGGAGGGTTGTTGGTTTGTATTGTTCTTGTGTTCATTATGTATTTTGTATTTTTATATTGTATTTTTACACTGTGAACCACCCTGAGATCTTCGGATAAAGTTTGGTGTACTAACTAACTAACTAAATTGGATGCATGGATGTATGGAAAAGTAAGTGAAGATGAGCATGCCAGCCCCACCTGCTCCCTCTCCCATCCCAAGTTGGAGGGTGACTCTGTGCAGTGGAGAGTCTGCTCTTTTTGTATAGACTCTTTGTGTATTTCAGAACCCTCACCCCCCAAGGTTCAAAGAGTCAGTAGTGGCCGGTGGACCATGGTGGGACTGCATTGCTTATTATTGTGGAAGCCACTGCTGGTAACTGAGAGGGGTAGTGATGAGGTGGTGGGGAGGTCAGTGTGGCACAGGTGCAGTGGCAGGAGCATTGGACTGTATCTGCTGCTCTGCCCACACCGACTTCCCTGCCACCTCCCTACCCCCTCTTTGGATACCAGCAGTGAAGTCTGCATTGGGAAGCCAGGTGAGCAGCACCAACCTGCCTCACAGGCTGCTACTCAAGGCTGGAGAAGGGAGCATGTGACACCTGCTTTCTTCTCTACTTCATCCATATAAAAGGAGTGCATAAGGCTGCTCCAATGCTATGCTTTGCACATGTACAAAGAGTCCATAGAAATAATAATGTGAACGCATGGTGGATTTAAAAGTTGATGTGGGGTACAGATTGGGTGGACAGCTGTACATGTGTTGAATGTACCCATGTATGATCATGTCCAGTGTTCTCTCCAATAGGCCTTTTGTGGCACATGCACTGTTTATCAGTGATGGCTGCAGTGATAGGGAAGGCCAGATTCCTGACATGGAGGCCTTAGATATTTGACATTTCTTTACGTGCACAATTGCTGAGGAACATGAGAACTACAAGCACCATAAATGATACATGATGCATGGAACAGTTTGTCTTCAGAGGAGTTTTGAGCAAGTATGCACCGAGAAATGAGGGTCCGCCCCACCTCTCTTAAAATATCAGATGACAAGCATATTGAACTACTGGTTCTGTTTACACGTTTTGAGTTGATGCATGTTTACAATCCTCCTCTCGAGGACCTAAGTGGAGATAATTTGATGCTGAACCAATTGGCATCCATTTGCATCACAGGTACATATCATTTGTGAGTTCAGAACTCTCATTAAGTGTTGCAAAAGCCCTGGGGGAGAGATGGGTGTGCAGACTCCATGGCACCACAAATGTTAGAATAAAAACAAGGAATGCTGTAAAAACTCTTGTTTTGTCTTAATTCAAACTTTTACTGGTACGGGTGACACGAAACGATATCCAGCAGGGTTGGGGGGGGGGTTTGGTTCTCATTTGAGAAGCCACTTTTCTTTTGTAGCTTAGTTCATTTTCCAAAAACAGATAACACAGTTATCTCTACAAGGAATAATCACAGGGGAAAGCCACTTGTTGTTTGTCCATGTTAACTGCCTGTGATTACCTGTGCTCCCATTTTCAGCCAGACAGAAGGTAAGTGTCATAGTCTAGTAAAGATGCCTGGCTGGCAATGACACGAAACATTTCACTGGGGGACAGATCCCTGGGGGATTTCAATACTAGTTGCTGGAAACAGTGGGAAGAGGGAGTGCTTTTGAGCACATGTCCTGCTTGTGGACTTGTCATTGGCATCTGCTTGGCACTCTGAGAACAGCATCCAACAGAAGAAGAAGAAGAGTTTGGATTTGATATCCAGCTTTATCACTACCCTAGGGAGTCTCAAAGTGGCTCACATTCTCCTTTCCCTTCCTCCCCCACAACAAACACTCTGTGAGGTGAGTGAGGCTGAGAGACTTCAGAGAAGTGTGACTGGTCCAAGGTCACCCAGCAGCTGCATGTGGAGGAGTGGAGACGCGAACCCGGTTCCCCAGATTACGAGTCTATCGCTCTTAACCACTACAACACAGCCATCACAGATGTAGTTTATCAGCAAATGAGTCACTGGCCTGATCCTGCAGACTCTTCTTATGTTCTTATGTGTGAATCTAAGGCCGTTAGCCTTCCATATTAGTGATCAATGGCAACTGTTTAAACTCTGAGGACTGATGCTTAATATTAAACAATTGCTTTCAAAGTATTGCAAAATGCCAATATAAGCTTTGAAATTACAGTGATAAAAGTAACTGGCTAATGTCCTAAGATACATTATTTCTAAGATTTACACCCTGTCCAGTGGTATTAATGCTTCAGACTGGCTGGTCTTGAGTTAAGAGCTGACTGCACATGACAATATGTACCAAAGAAACCTTCAGAACAGGTTGACTTGAAAGTATGTGTGGGGGGTGGGTTGGGGGTTCAAGAGCTTATCCCTTTCCCCACCTGAGATTTCCTCACTCCAGATTGCCTCCCTTCCCCCAGAGGATTTCACTTGCTTGCATGTGTTTACAAACTCTGCAGAAGAAGTCCTGAAGCCAGGTGGTATTTGAGCTGTGAAAATTATGAACAAGAGTTATGCTGTTCCCCAGCCTTTTCATCTCAACTGCCTTTTCCTGAAGGAGCATTAAACAAAACACACACACACACACACACACACACACACACACAAATAAGGCACCAGGATGGTCATATGTGCCTTTGCATAATACAAATAATCCAATGTGGGGAACAATCCTGTAGAGTGGGGTGTGGGGACTGGATATTGCCAGTGGGCCAGATCCTTATCTCACTCAACCTCATCAGAATTTGATAGGTGGGCATGGCACCTCACCTGTCCATTATTTACCTGAGGTCACAATGACATCAGGTGATGCAGTACTTTGAGGCTCCAACAACCAGTTGATTGCTGGGACTTCAAATGCTATGCAGGATTCTTTGGAAGGAGCTCAAGTGTAGAGACTGGAGAGGACCAGAAAGAAAAAGGGAAACAAGGAGACAGGATGTTATGCATTCTGTTCAAGCTTCTGGAAAGGAAAAGCATTTTTAAAAAATGTGTGATGTTGCTCAAGCAGTATAATAAACATGCTAATGCAACCTTGAAGCTGCTTAATTAAAAAATTGCTCTCTGATTTGAAAGTGGAATTGCCTCCAGCAGCGCTTGCTTGGCCACATTGCTTGTCTCGGTTATAATTCATGTTCTTTTCAAGTTGACAGCAAAGCTGCCTTGGAATTGATTGGGTTAGGGCTTCATCTGTAATGTATTCTTCAAAATCTGTTCCACCACTGCATATAGTTCAGCTGCACTATTAGAGCCAACTCCCCACCCCATTGCCCCAATTATTTAGGGTGAAGTGATGGGCTTAGTGAGCTTAAAAGTAGGTATACAGCTTGCCTCTGCACCCACAGATTTCTGTTTTTTAAAAAAAATAATATTTATTCAACTTTTAAAGATTACAAAGAGAAAAAAACAAAAAAACAAAAAAGAGAAAAATAAAAAAGACAGAAAAAATACAAGCAATTTAAAAAAAAGAACACAGATCAAACCTTTACATAATTTTCTTTCCTTTGCTTATTTCCTTGACCTCCTCACACCTCCCTTTTTTGTATTATAGTTCAATTAGATATTTCAGCAAATCCTTTCCAGCTTTGTTTTTATCCTATTAATTTATCTTAATATACTGTTATTTTACATTCTCGTCTTTCACCAATTAACAAATCCATTTTTACCTAATCTCTTATATCATTTCTGCTAAAACCACATTACTTCATTCCAACATCCTTCTAACATTCCTTAATTTTGCAATGTTTCTGTAGATAAACTTTAAATTTTTTCCAATCTTCTTCCACCGACTCTTCACCTTGGTCTCGGATTCTGCCAGTCATTTCCGCCAGTTCCATATAGTCCATCACTTTCATCTGCCATTCTTCCCGGGTGGGTAAATCTTGTGTCTTCCAATACTTCGCGATGAGTATTCTTGCTGCTGTTGTTGCATACATAAAGAAAGTTCTGTCCTTGTTTAGCACCAATTGGCCGACCATGCCCAGGAGAAAGGCCTCTGGTTTCTTCTGAAAGGTATATTTAAGTACCTTTTTCATTTCATTATAGATCATCTCCCAGAAAGTCTTAATCCTTGGGCATGTCCACCAAAGGTGAAAGAATGTACCTTCAATCTCTTTACATTTCCAACATTTGTTATCAGGCAAATGATAAATTTTTGCAAGCTTGACTGGTGTCATGTACCACCTATATATCATTTTCATTATATTCTCTCTTAAGGCATTACATGCCGTGAACTTAATACCTGTGGTCCATAACTGTTCCCAGTCAGCCATCATAATGTTATGTCCAACATCTTGTGCCCATTTTATCATAACAGATTTCACCATTTCATCCTGAGTATTCAATTTCAACAGCAAGTTATACATTCTTGACAAGTTCTTAGTTTTAGGATCTAACAGTTCTGTTTCCAATTTTGATTTCTCCACCTGAAAACCAATTTTCTTATCCAAATTAAAAGCCTCCATTATTTGATAATAATGAAGCCAATCCCGTACTTTGTTTTTTAGTTTTTCAAAACTCTGCAGCTTTAATTTGTCTCCTTCTTGTTCCAGTATTTCCCAATATTTCGGCCAGTTGGCCTCCATATTGAGCTTTTTCTGAGCCTTTGCTTCCATTGGTGACAACCACCTTGGAGTTTTATTTTCAAGCAAGTCCTTATATCTTATCCAGATATTAAACAGTGCTTTCTTGACAATATGGTTTTTAAACGCTTTATGTGCTTTGACCTTATCATACCACAAATATGCATGCCAACCAAATACATTATTGAACCCTTCCAAATCCAATACGTCAGTGTTTTCAAGAAGCAGCCATTCCTTCAGCCAACAAAATGCGGCTGATTCATAATAGAGCTTAAGGTCTGGCAGGGCAAATCCACCTCTTTCTTTAACGTCAGTTAATATCTTAAATTTTATTCGGGGCTTCTTGCCCTGCCAGACAAATCTAGAAATATCTTTCTGCCACTTCTTGAAACAATCCATTTTATCCAGAATTTGCAATGTTTGAAACAAAAACAGCATCCTTGGCAATACATTCATTTTTATCACAGCAATTCGGCCTAGCAATGATAACTTCAAATTTGACCATATTTCTAAGTCCCTTTTCACTTCCATCCAGCATTTTTCATAGTTATCTTTAAATAAAATCACATTCTTAACAGTCACTTTCTTAACCAGTGTTAATCCTGTCTCCTGCACCCACAGATTTCTGTATCAGAGAGAGGGCTATCTTGGATTGGAGCAGTAACAGAAATCTCCATTGCTACATATTGGGTGTATATTTCAGCGGTTGAACGTACAAGTTTATGGCCATGCTGTAGTGTAGTGTCAGTCCAACCCCTGTGCAGTCTCATCAGGGCTGACCTTAAGGCAATTGGAGCAATTGGGCTCCACGGGCCTCTCATAAGGGGGCCCCAGGGCAATTGCCCTAGGTTGCACCAGGGCAATCTAGATGAATTTTATTTATAAGATTTTGCAGACTTTGGCTGTGAACTGAGGTCCTACAAAATAAAAATAAAAATCAAGTTGCGCCCCACTGCTTCAAACTGGCCCCCACTGGCTAGCCCTGAGTCTAATAGTTGCTGGGCCTGAGTTGCCCTGCCCTTGCCCGAAGTCTTGGGTTTACAGTTTTGGGAGAGGGGAGACTGTGGCACTGGGGAGAGGACAGGCTGGTGAGGCCCCCTAGACTTAGAGGCCCGAGTTGCCCTGCCCTCGCATGAAGTCTTGGGTTTGCAATTTTGGGAGAGGGGAGACTGCCCGCTGGGGAGTGGGAGGGCTGGTGAGGCCCCCTAGATTTAGAGGCCCTGAGTTTCAGCCTACTTAGCCTATACATAAATCCGGCACTATAACCTTGTTCACTCTTTATTTTATTTTTTATTTTTTTCACCTTCAGCATCAGGGCTCTTCTTTCCTCCTCAGAGCTCTGTTTTTTTATTAAAGGTTTTCTTGTTTTACAGAAGTAAGTGTAATGTCTCTCATATTTTTTCCATGTAACATTTTTACAAATCAGTTTCATTTGTTGAGACATTGGGGGGGAGGGGATGGAGGGGGGAAGATGGGTGGGGGTGGGGTCGGGTGGCAATGTTTCTATTTTGCTTAATGTATGTAGGGTTTGGTGTCAGCATTGCTCTTGCTGTTCATTTGTGTTTCTTTGGTGGTGAGAGAGGTTGGGGCTGGCCTAGGGTGTGGTTGTTTGTTTGTGATTGGCTGTGGTGACCTTTGTTTTCGTGTGTGAGTGGGGTGGGTAGGTGTTTTGGATCAGGTTAGCCATATTGATTTGTATGCTGTTGGTGGATTATTGTCATTGTCTTGTTGGGCTGTGTATGTGGTAAAGGGGAGCCATACCGGGGTAAAGGCGTCTTCTTCTGTTTGTCCCCGTGTCAGTTTCAGTTTATTGGTTAATTTTTCTAGTAGGGCAGTTTCCTATACTATTTGGTACCATTGGTCCATGCTAACTCCTGACAGGTCTCTCCAGTGTCTGGTTATGGTGTTTCTGGCTGCTGAAAGTAGGTGGGTTATGAGTTCTTTGTGGTGTAAATGGGCATTGTCATCTTGGAAGATGTCTAGTAGGGCCAATTCTGGGGTGATGTCTAATACTTGCCTAGTTATTTTACATATTTCTTGTATGGCTGTTGTCCAGAATAGTTGGATTTTGGGGCACTCCCACCACATGTGGAGGTATGTGCCTGTGGAGGTGCACCCTCTCCAGCATTTTGGTGAGGTTCCTGGGCGTATTAGCGCTAGTTTTCTTGGTGTTAGGTACCACCTGTAGGTGAGTTTCAGAGTGAGCTTGTGAGCTTGTTCACTTTTTATGTTTTGGACTACATCTCCCATCAGTCTCGGCCAGCATAGCCAATGGTTGGGGAATATGGAAGATGTAGCCCTAAATGTATGGAGGGGACCTGGCTGGGGAAGGCTATTAGCTTCTTAAACAAAACGGAGTAGATCTGGACCACAGATCTTCGTCATCATATCTGGTTGAGCCTTTAGTGTTTCTTACTTCACTTGCTTGTTAGCCAGTCAACCCTTTCTATTTCACTGAAAACTGGGACGGATTCAAACACAAGAGCATGCCTTCTGTGATGCAAGGGTAGCAGCACCTTTGGAATTTATTATGAATGTTGGCTGCACTGACTGTGAGTGCATATTCACGAAGATGCATTTCAAAGGAGTGTAGAAAAAATGTAATAATGTGAACATGCTCTGACTTTCCCTATGCTGTCCTCAAGCTAGGATTAATTTGTGCTCTGCCTTAACTGCTAATTGGCATTTATAGAAAGCTTTTAGAGCTGATTTATAAGGAGTATATAAAAAGCATTAGCGTGATAGACAGGTGAATGATGTAGTCTTTCTAGCTCTAGCAGGAAGAGGCATTAAGATTTGCTTTTTCCTGGTTTCGGAAGGGAATTCCCTTGATTAGCATTACTCTTATTGATTTAGCCCAGTGTCTTTCTCCTGTTTTGCAATGTGCCCCAGATAATTTTTCTTCTCAGCAAATCACTAGTGAATGGCCCAGTGATACTTTCTGCATCTACAATGGGATAGTAGCACTAGCAAAACTGCTTCTTCTTTTTCCTATGGAGGGGGTTACAGTTAACCCTCTTTGTAATCAACAAAAGAAACAATTGTGCAAGAGTTTGCACAAGTCCATTGTAAACTACCCCCTGCAGAAAGGTAGGTGATTACTGCACTCAGGGTGCATTCAGATACAGGGATTATTGCATTAGTTTTCCTGGTTATAAAGATAGCATTTCTGTCCTGGTTTCTAACATTACTTTTAACTGCAATACTTGCTGCATTATGGAACAGTGGCTTTTTTATCTGTTTTACCACATGGCGTGATCCTTGAAGACTATGAAAATCACAGATTAAAACTCTCACAATTTTCTGGGTTAACTGGCTTGCAAACAATTAGCATAGAAACTAGTGCTAAATTTCCACCAGATTTCAAAAAGTGTCTTTTACATTCTGTGAAAGATCACATAAAACATGGAAATTATCAGGCCAAGGAAATATCAGGAAAACAGAATAAAATGCTGCTTCAATGCAGCCTCAGTCATGGTGTCCACTATAATCCAATGCAGCTTTAAAAAGACCTGGTGGTAGACTATAGAGAAGCGATAGGGGGCTTGCAGCTTTCCCAGTGTTGTTGGACTCCCATCAGCCCCAGCCTGCAGGGCCAATTATCAGCAAGGATGGGAGTGCAGTCCAGCATCATCTGGAGGGCCAGCTGTTTCTCTTTACGGGCCTTGCAGTTCTGCCAGAAGAGCTGGAAGAGTGAATCTTCTTGCTTGGGTTCATGTTTCTTAGGGTCCCCTTGCTGGAGTCTTGTCATTTTCAGGTGGGGCGCATTTAACGACACACCAGCCAATACGGGTTGTGTAATTAAAGTTGACTTGGAGCTTTTGCACAATGATCCTGCTTCCCTCCAAGCCTTTCTGATAAGGAAAGTGATGGGGAAACGCACTGGAGAGTGTGGGATAACATTAGCTGAAGCAATTTCATTTAACTGCTGCACAAACAAGCTACAATCAATGCTCAATAAATAGCCAACAGTCCCTGCAAACTTTGTGCAAACAAATTAGGATGAATACTCAATAAACATGTTTTCTGGAAGTGACCTTGGATGTTTATTTCTTGCTACATAAAGAGTGAAGTTCAATGGAAGGGCTGGTTGCATTTATTTACTTACACTGGCTACTCAATAAAATGGAACCCATTTCAGTTCACTGTATCTATTGTGATACTGTTGATGCTATCCACAGGGTGATGGAGTTTCATCAAAGCATGGGAATAGTCTACCTTCATCACAGAGCACTTCTGAATGTCAAAACATTGGCTGGGTATTAGCCCAATACAGAGGTGAATTTGATGTTGTTACTTTTAAAGGCAGGAGATATGGGATAAGAGGACAGCTTGTTATTGGCTACCTTTATGACATTTAGAGAATGCTGTAGGTGCTACATAGAGAACGTACTAATATAAAGTGGACACCTATCTTTTTCTCTATACTACATGCAATTTGCCTTATCCAGCTATACTTACAACAGTCTGTGTTGCCATCTATGTGGCAGGGAGGATTTCACTATGTGGCATCTATGTGGCAGTCACAGTATAGCTCTCACGAAACTATTCATCACATTAAATGTGTCTTTGTAATTGCTCCTGTGCGTTTGTTTTTCAAAGCAACCACCCATGTGGGGAAAGTGGTTTGAACTTGACAGTCTATGCCCATATATCATAGTTCTGATGGAAATGTCTTCCCCAAAGCTATCATGTGACCTGTAAGGGAAGCTATTATTTGGGGGTGTGGGTGGGAAGTGGCAGGGAGGATTTCACTGAAATCAAGGTGTGGGGACAAAGGATCGAATCCTCTTCCACACCACTGGTTTTTAGATCTGGATTGAATAGCCCCCTGCGAGCTGGTCTTTGATCATAATAAAATTATGAATGAATGAACTGCAGTTAAAACACACCCACACCTGCAGTGTAAGAAGCATTTAGGGTAACATGCACTTTGGCTCTTTAGGACCTAAAGGAAAAAATCAAAATGCCAATGTCTATGCCTGTTTATTTATGAGACAAAGAGAGGTGGAACTGAGAGCGGGGAAAGCCAGTCTGAAATCTGCCATCTGAAAACTAGCTGCTTTCAGAAGGCATTGAGATGAACCCATTTTGACTGGCTGGAATTGAGGTAGCATGTAGTTCAGGGATGTGGGAACCTCTGATTCTCCAGATGTTGCTGGACTATAGTTCTCATCTTCCCCAACCATTGGTTTTGCTGGTAGAGGCTGATGAGAGTTAAAGTCCAACAAGCATAAAGCTACCATCCTGAATGCAGGAAACGTCACTCATCAACCACTGATATTGTCTAATGGAGGCTTGTTCTAGGCAGTTGTCAAGATAAACAAGGCTGGGAATGGAACTCTGCTCTGTGGGGCTGCCTCTGGATCCAAAGGAGCTTGGGACAAAGTGGTGGGCCTCTGCTCTGTCAGTAGGCCGAACAGCAGTGGTGGGACAAAGTGGTGGGCCTCTGCTCTGTCAGTAGGCCGAACAGCAGTGGTGGCACTCCAAGCAGCTGTGGGCAGCTGGGTCTAACCACCTTTTAAATTTCCCATAATGCTCCAAAGTAACACTAGGTTGGAAATGTCGGAAAAAGGAGGTCAGATCCTTGCATTGCTCATAGTCTTGGACTGGGGGGGAATGTTGGGAAGATCTTAACACCAGCTCTTTGCAAAAGACTGGGGCCTTAGTGGCTGCCCTAGGATACAAGTATGGACCCCATCCATACTGTTAGGGCCATGACAGCAATTTTCTGGGCAGGCCTTTGCTCCTATATCCCTCTGTGGTGTTGCTTGCAGTGGTAAGGGCAACCCTGGGCATTGTGACACTCAGTCTCCACTATATGCTTTCCCATCATTTCTATTAGAAGAGAAATGTTCTCAGAAAGCAATCACTATCCTAGAAGACCAAGAGTAGTTTTATAGTACAGTGGTACCTCGGGTTACATACGCTTCAGGTTACATATGCTTCAGGTTACAGTCTCTGCTAACCCAGAAATAGTGCTTCAGGTTAAGAACTTTGCTTCAGGATAAGAACAGAAATTGTGCTCCAGCAGCGCGGCAGCAGCAGGAGACCCCATTAGCTAAAGTGGTGCTTCAGGTTAAGAACAGTTTCAGGTTAAGAACAGACCTCTGGAACGAATTAAATACTTAACCTGAGGTACTACTGTAGTTTTATATATAAAAGTTTTTTTGTGTGTGTTAAACGCCTTGGAGCAGAGCCATAGTCTTTTGTTATTTTTTTTACCCTAGGACCTATGATTAAATGACTAATGGTATTGGAATACCGAGTAAATAGCAGTACTGTGAAACTAACCTATTAAAATATTTCTTTTCCTTTCCTTTCTTTTCTCTTCTGATTATGCAGATACATGGAAAGCCTACAATGCTAGTGTCGTAAGTCAAAGAAATAGCAAATCAGCATCTCAGTTGGTGTGGAAGGCTTCTATATACCGGTACTTTAGCTGCCTGGAACTGCAGCTATATTCAGCACAGAAACTTCACATTGCTGGAAGTAAAAACACTGGAAACAGCCAAGGCATTGCTTTAGAGCACTTAATGAACTGTCTTGGTGAGCATTGACACTTTTAATTCAGATTATGTAAACTGGTCGAAAGTGTTGCATAATGAAAAAAAATCCTCCTTTTTCTTGGGGTCAGAAACAGGTCAACATACATTTTAGTTTGGGTGTAAGCAAAAACAACAGCACCTCAATCCAAATTTAAACTCCAGTGGTTAGTGTACTGTTGATGATTGTTATTTATGACAATAGAAGAAAAGTATTTGAGGAAGTAACCATCCAATATGCTTTGCATTATAAACATGTTATGATCTTTAAAGGTCATCTTGCCATGCCCTACTATGGCTTTAGATCTTCAAAGGAGGCTTGACCTCATGTACCATTCTCAGGGGACATGCCTTATGCAAAGACATGAGACATCCATTTGTGGAAGGATGCTTGCATGCCAACACATGTAGCATTTTGGTGCTAACTGAAGATTTGTGGCTTTTTGTGGATTGAAAGAACCTACTTTGTAATTTTTATTTGCTCTCATTGGTTGTATTGTTTTATAGTTCATGAGTGCAGTTTATACTCAGATTACATCCACTGAAATCAACTCCAAGTATGACTTAGCTGGATATCACCTGTGACACTTTTTATGTAATTTGTGTTGTACTCCACCCTGAAATCTATTTTGATGAATGGTGAGCTGAGTTGCAAGGAGAAAATACTTGCACTATCCATCTCACCTGTGGTCCAAAGCTTTCAAGGGATGTAGAAGGCAAAAATAGCACTCCAGTCCTTGGCCCAATTTTCCTCTATAACCTGTCAATAAGAATCAATGAACTCCTGCTCTCTGGGATGTACAGCTTAAAGTTTTGGCTTCTTGCCAAATCCATTTCATGTTGTAGGAACTGGTATTATTGATTTGCCACCTTCTCGCCACACTTGATTCAAATCCACGTGGAAAGGATGGTTGCATGGGAAACTTCTATAGTAGGAATTCATAAGCATAGGCAGTGTGAGTCACTTCAAATAAAAAGAAACCATTCAGGCATCCCCAGCATAGTGAAAGGTCAAACTAAGTGTTAATAATAATAATAATAATAATAATAATAATAATAATTTATATGCCCCCCCGTCTGGCTGGGTTGCCCCAGCCACTCTGGGCAGCTTCCAACAAATCAAATCACACCAAGACATCAAACATTAAAAACTTCCCTATAACATATATTTGCAAATGTATACAGCATAGTGGGAGACACTGAACATTACCAGGATCACAGTGGATGAAGAGGGGTGAGTTTAACCCAGGGGTTAGCAAACTTTTTCAGCAGGGGGCCGGTCCACTGTCCCTCAGACCTTGTGGGGGGCCAGACTATATTTTGAAGAATAAAAAAATGAACAAATTCCTATGCCCCACAAATAACCCAGAGATGCATTTTAAATAATAGCACACACTCTACTCATGTAAAAACACCAGGCAGGCCCCACAAATAACCCAGAGGTGCATTTTAAATAAAAGGACACATTCTACTCATGTAAAAACACGCTGATTTCCGGACCGTCCGTGGGCCGGATTTAGAAGGCGATTGGGCTGGATACGGCCCCCGGGCCTTAATTTGCCTACCCATGGTTTAACCCTTCCCTTCCCTTCTGTGGAGGAGAAAGCTGTACAGATGTTTTGTCAGTTTTCCTGGAACGAATGTTATCCTGGAAAACTAAAATGTGATGGCAAAGCCACCCAAATCTTTTTAAGGGAAGGATCATAATAAGATGGTAAAACTCTGCTGTTTTAACAGCTCCATGGCAGTAAGAGTGGTTCTAAGGAGCTGGGGCTTCGGCCCCCCACTGATTGACTAGAAAGGAATGGATGGGTATCCTCTCCCCAACCCGCTTTGGCCAATGAGGGCTAAAAGGGAACCACTAAAAGGAGGTGGGGGGGGGCTCAGGGAGATGTTTACATGAACTCTCACAAAGACTTCCCTCTTCTTTGGAGTAGCCTCCCCTTACACTTTGGAAAGTCTGCCCTTCAGGACTTTCATGTTCACATAGCTCTCTTTTTGCAAGTAATCCAAAGTCGCTCACAACCATTAATTAAAGTGAAACTCAAAACACCCTATAATTATTATAGCAGTCGGTCACATAAATATGCGAGATTACTAGCCTTGCTTAGAATGGAGATGGTCGCACGAGGCACTGTACAAACACATCAACAATGATCAGCAACACCTACATAGCAACTCTGGAGGCAGAATAGAGCAGGAGTTAATAGTGACTGGCAAACTGATAGGCAGGGTAACCCTATGGTTCCAGTATGCCAGGCGGCTGCTATGCTAGAGCTTCTATTGGCATAACATTGTTGCAATCCAACGTAGGCTGCTTCCACACTAGACGTTCAGTGTGGAATCACTATGCCTCCTTCAGTTGCATTTTGTCATGGGGTGGGGGTGGGGTATCATAATCCATTTGTAAACACACTGATAGCAAGGGGCTGTGTCATCATTGTGGGCAATGCATTCATTATATACATGTATACCCTGTTTCCCCGAAAGTAAGACATCCCCCGAAAATAAGACCTACTTCCAGTTTTGACCTACTTCCGGTATCCCCGGAAAATAAGACCTCCCCGATAATAAGGCCTGCCCCGAACATAAGGCCTCCCCGGAATACTGGTATGTGTACCGTATTCTTCTTCATGGAAAAATAAGACATCCCCTGAAAGTAAGACCTAGCGCATCTTTGGGAACAAAAATTAATATAAGACACTGTCTTATTTTTGGGGAAACAGGGTATGTACGGGGGAAATGCCTGATGAGGGCTTTTATCAGAACCCCATTTTCCGTTGTGTCTGAAGTAGAGCTTGGGGCACAACCCTTTGGTTCTCCACTTAGTTCAGTGGACGTGTGTTAACTTAGACCACCTCTTCTGCAGAGTGAAGAGTCTGTTTAAGGCATACTCCTCCCCCATTACACCCCTCCTCCACCCTGCCACCCTCTAATTGAAAGCAAAGTCTCATGGACATAAGGCTTAGGCCTGCAACAGAAGCCAGCACAAAGGAACTGCTGCTACCCTGCCTGTGTGACATGGTGCTCTGCCAGTGTAAGATTAATGAAAGATGCCCAGGCTTTGGGCAGCGGTGGCTAGTGCCCATCGGGACTGGCAGGGTGGAAGACAGGTCAGCAGTAGGTGGAGCCAGAGCCAGTGATGAGCAGATGATCCAACGAATTCTAGTTCTGTCCCCATCTTCCTCCCTGTTGAGTTCTATAATGGCAACATTGAGACTAAGGTGGAGAAAGCTGAGAGCCAGGGCCCCCTGGACTGACTGTAAGTAGCAGGAAGGCAGCGTGGAGCTGGTAGGGCTGTACGCCATTTTCTCCAATAGACCAGTCTCCAACAACTGAGGGTGTAAAATACAGATAGGATCGCATTTTCAAAAGGTAACAGGAAGGTAATAGGAAAACTCCAAGCTGAGAGTAATTCTTTGCAAGTGAAAATGACAGGAATCAACAGCAATAGCCGCAACAACAGATCTCTTGGGCTGCTCTTGGGCAGCATGTAGAAATACACACTGGAATCCTCCCAGTGATTTTAATGTCGGTGGAAAATGCTGAACTGTGTTATTTAGAACAACTAATAAGCCAGAACCCTGCCTAGAGGGGTTTATAATGCTAAAATAATACATAGACTGAGAGAACAAACCAGATGGGTGGAGCATGCAATGCTCAAAAGACAACAGAGCTTGCAAAGGATGCAAGAGATCGTGAGATATACCCGTAGAGATATATCTTTACTAAGAAGTGGACTGAGATGCCCTCAGCTCTCCAGGTAGGGTGTGGCTGTAGCATTCCTGGGTCCTTCTTAGTTCCTCTTGCAGCCCATATGCATTATGGCTGAAAGGGGAATGACACAACACCACAAGGCATTTTTGTCAGTTGCAATAACAACAGCTAAATGGGGCTCCAACATGATTAAAACAGGTGCCCACATTACTTTTTGAAATTTGAGAACAAAGTGTCAAATCTAATGGGCTTCTGGAAAGGCAAAAGGGAGAGAAGGCAACATCTAGGGATGTGACTGTATCAGTAAGCCTGGAGATTAATTTTGAAGAAACACCAGCCAGAGAAGAGGAAGCAGAAAGGTCACTGCCCAATCTAGGTTGCAATGAAGTGTGGTAATGCCTTAAGAGGAAAGGCCAGAAGCCTAAAACTGTACATGCATCTAGCTAGGTGCAACCTGTTCCAGATAACCTTGAGGATGGAATTCAACAGGGAAACAAGTAACACATGTTGACTCCCAGATTCCACAGTGAGTTTTCATGTACAGACTCATTGGCAAACTATTCTTAACTAGAAACAGTACATCATTTACCTGGAAAACACTGAGAAGTGATGATTATGATGACAACATTGACATATTTGAATTAGCTGGACTGGAGAAACTGCAACTCTTGTTGCTTCTAAGAATTAGCCTGTTACCTTGGAACCTGTGACCAGGAACTGAAATATCCTTAGCACATTGTGTTCTGCCAATTCCCTGCCACCTTTTGGCATTCAAGATCCTCATAAGTCCAAGGCCACCAACAGTAGAGGAATATTCTGCAAACAGCATACTGTATTTTCTTTCTTTTTCTTTTTGATTCTTGTTCTGTAAGTTATTTTCTCTGGTTGTGGAAAACAATCAACAAATTTGATAAACTAAACTAAAGAATTGTGAATTATATAAGGTGAGCCCTGCTGAGTCAGTCCAGTCCTTATGGTGAATGACAAGTAATAAATAAGAATAGCAATAGTAATAGTAGTAGCAGTAATAATAATAATAATAATAATAATAATAAGTGATACACTTTATGAACAGACCCTCTGTACATGTCCATTATACAGTTGTACCTTAGAAGTCGAACAGAATCTGTTCCGGAAGTCCATTCGACTTCCAAAACATTCAAAGACCAAAGTGCGACTTCTGATTGGCTGCAGGAATCTCCTGCAGCCAATCAGAAGCTGCAGAAGCCCCATCGGATGTTCGAGTTACAAAGAACGTTTGCAAACTGGAACACTCACTTCCGGGTTTGTGGTGTTCGGGAGCCAAAACATCTGAGTACCAAAGTGTTTGGGATCCAAGGTACGGCTGTATATGTAAGTTATACATGTACAAATATGAAGCCATATGAAAGTATTTTGAATAAAATACAATTGATTATAGCAGTTATGTACCCATCATTATTATGTATTTGCTTGTTTGTTTGTTAAGTTTATAACTCATCTTCCACCAAAGTGCTGAAAGTGTCATGCATAGCTCTCTCCCCTTTCCCCCATATTTTATCCTCACAACAACCCTGCCAGGAAGATTAGGCACTGCTATTCTGCTTCACATTTATAACCTGCCCATCCTTCCTAAAGGGTGTGTAGGGCAATCCACAACAATAAAATTCCATTAAAACAGCTTAAAACAAAACAAATGTAGAAGCGATTAAAGGCAACCCACAATCAGCCAGTGAGCTGCATGGATGTGTGAGGATTTGAACAGGTCCTCATCCAACACTCTAACCACTACACTCCATTCACTCTCATAAATAAAAAAAAAATATGCTGAACAGCTATGACAGGTAAATAGTCCCCTCAGTTAATGTGGGTTGTCAGGTTCCAATGGGACTCAAGCCTTGTCCAATAACTCACTTTGATCCCTACTGCTGTGGATTAATTTCCTTGGTAAGCATTCTTGTGTAGCTTTGCAGTTGCAAGCCTTTTATTCTGAGAACTCACAATCAGGAGCTACATGTTTTCTTGGGAAAGGTCTTCATCATTTATGTTTCTGGAGATTGAGGAGAGGTAGCTTAATAATAATAATAATAATAATAATAATAATAATAATAATAATAATAATATTTATACCCCGCCCTCCCAAGCCAAGACTGGGCTCAGGGCGGCTAATAACCAATAATAAAAACAAGTTGATTGAAATACAACTTAAAAAAACAAGCTTAATATACAACATTAAAACAATTAAAACATTAAAATGCAGCCTCATCACAGGAGGAGAAAGGAAAAAAGAAAGTGGGGGAGGGAATCAAATTGATTCTAAGCCAAAGGCCAGGTGGAACAACTCTGTCTTACAGGCCCTGCGGAAAGAAATCGGATCCCACAGGGCCCTGGTCTCATGAGACAGAGCATTCCACCAGGCCAGAGCCAGTGTTGAAAAGGCCCTGGCTCTGGTTGATGTGAAGCTACATTGCAGCAAGTGATAACCAGGACTATGTCATGTTCTCAAGAATTGATTAAAAACACCTCAAGCATTTTGGTGATGTTCAAAGCACCTCTTTCCTCCCTCTCCTCAGGACTTCCTTGCCTGCCCATTTGGGAATATAATGAGGTTATATGTATGAAGAGGAGGGTGAATACGAGCAAATATCTTCATCTAATTCTCAGGAGAGCACTCTGATACACTGAAAGTTTCAAAGAGTGGATGCTTCTTTATTGGTTTACTGAACTGAGAATATACCATTAGAATCACATTTGTAAAGTTTTTACTGATCTGACCCATGCTAAGTAGAGACATCACCTTGCCAACAAAGGTCCGTATAGTTAAAGCTATGGTTTTCCCAGTAGTGATGTATGGAAGTAAGAGCTGGACCATAAAGAAGGCTGATCGCCGAAGAATTGATGCTTTTGAATTATGGTGCTGGAGGAGACTCTTGAGAGTCCCATGGACTGCAAGAAGATCAAACGTATCCATTCTCAAGGAAATCAGCCCTGAGCGCTCACTGGAAGGACAGATCGTGAAGCTGAGGCTCCAATACTTTGGCCACCTCATGAGAAGAGAAGACTCCCTGGAAAAGACCCTGATGTTGGGAAAGATGGAGGGCACAAGGAGAAGGGGACGGCAGAGGACGAGATGGTTGGACAGTGTTCTCGAAGCTACCAGCATGAGTTTGACCAAACTGCAGGAGACAGTGGAAGACAGAAGTGCCTGACGTGCTCTGGTCCATGGGGTCACGAAGAGTCGGACACGACTAAACGACTAAACAACAACAACAAAACTCACTGGACAAGAAGCAAAGGCATTAAAAGCACAACTCTGTTCAAGTTATACAACTGAGGAAGGGATGACCCTAGGATTTTTCTGATTAGAAGATCTCACCACTGGCTTGCTACCAGGGCCTGAAACCAGTGAAAAAAACTGTCAGCAGTGGATTCATACTCCACAGCTATCTATGGTCCCACCTGAGGCCTGAAGTGAGCCTGTGCTGCTCATCTGGCAAAGCTCTCTCTGGCAAAGTGTGTCATGTTAATGATACCTGCTGAAATATCCTCTTATACACAGCCAGGAGGAGTCCTGTCCTCCCTTGACCCTGGCCACCCTACCAGTCAGTTATCCAAAATATACTCTATAATGTATACAATGCATAATTTAATATATATTTATGCCTTAGCGTGGGGTCATTTCCTCCAGAAATAAGTAGGCTGGGTAGCAATAATAGCTTGAGTTGATGCATAATATACCTCTAGTCCTGTTTTGAATATCTTCCTAAATTTATGCATACCATATGTATGCAAGCACCTATATGCATGTGCATACTTCTATCATAGAAATATATGCTTTAAGAAGGAAATGAAGTATCCCTATCTGGAAATACAGAGCTGCTTAATGTGATGAACAAAAAGGAGGATTCTGTAGCCTGCTTTATGAAGTTCTTCATCACATTTCCATTTTCCAGTTATCTAGCAAGAAGAGAGCCAAAAGCTGCTGACGTGGCATAAGATCCCTAGGTCAAAAGTTACCAGTTCCTAGAGTGCTACAAATGGCTTCCAGCTAACCAAGTCTGTACAGCCTGTGACTCAAGAAGTTGTTTTCAGACATATGGCAATTCCTCCCAGGTTTCTTGTCAGTTGCATCTTTATTATTGAAAGCAAGATTCACATAGGTGCTGATAACTAAAATAACTTTATCTAAAATAATATATGCCTCTTGCAGGATTTTTCCCAGGCTACAAGAGGCCTGGTTTCCTGAATACAACAATATGATATGACTATACTCTCTTTTAACTGTTTTTAATATTGTATTTTTAATTGCTGTAACCTGCCCTGAAACCTTATGGTGAAGGGTGGATAAGAAATCAAATAAAGAATAACAACCCACTAGTTAGGCAAAGGCAGATAAAGTAGGCTTATAGAGTCCTTGGTGGGCTACCATAAATGGTGGGTAAGTTGTATTTCAGCATGGTCAGAAGTTGCATCATTGTGAATGAAACAGATATTTGAAGAATGCTTTGGGAAGGTAAACAAGTCCATCAAGCAAATTAGTATACCGAATGCTATGAAGTAAATGACTGCCTTGACCCAGAACAGAATGACATTTCTTCAGATGGCCATACATTAATTTATACCAGATTTGTGGGTGTGTAGCCAATTAAGAAGGGGCCGGCATGACCTGGCTGATTATACATGGCATGCCTGCAACCAAATCTGGCACCATGCCTGTGCACTTTGATCATCTCACTTTTCTCCTGGTGCCACACTGATGGAATTAGTGCAGGTGAGGGGATGGGCAAAGGCCAACTTATATTATCATTATGCATTAGTTCAAAATCTGCATTGCTAACAAACCACCATGTTAAATTACAGTTGTCTTGTTATGGTTAGTTCTTATATTAGGCCTCCCTGTATTGTTGCATGATTCCAGGGATAGGCTTTAAAGTGACTTCCAACTGTGGCTGAACTTTGACTATTCACAGTTATTTTTCAAAAATCATTAACACAGTAAAACAAATGCTACTCTTTCAATTTACTTCATTTACTTTTCTCTCTTGCTCTCACTCCCAATTGACTTTACCTGTTCTTAGAGTTGTCACCACACAGCCAGAGCTGATCGGCTGTATGATATCATCCTTTCATTACATGAATCCTGATTAGCTGGCTTCACCCATGTGACAATCTAGACCTGCTAGTCATGAAGAAGCTCTCTCTTCCTCCATCCTAGTAACTTCCTTAAGCTTAGAGATGTAGGTTTCACTCTCTGTCCCCTTTCCAAAAGTGCTGGGTTTGAACAATATTGGTAACATAAGTTCTTCTGATTCGAGCTAGACCTGTCAGTCACAATGAACCTCTTCTTCCACGCCATCTTCCCACTTTGGTGTTTTCTGTTACTTACCCCACCATCCCACCATGGTAAATTTAGAGGCATGACTTTATTTTTCAACAGATGCTTCTATGCAGCATTATTTTGATGTCTTGATCACCGAGGTGCCACAAATTACTTCAGGAATCTATGATTTGATGTGCCCACCTCATAGAAATCCTACTTCACCTGTGACCAGCCCCAGATACTTCAGAAGGCATCTCTCTTCACCTCAGGTTTTGCCCAAATCTGATGCATGTTGAAATTACATGTTGAAATTACATCTGATGATGACCGCTTCAGACAATGACCTGTTTGCTCAACCGTACTGTATTATCAAGCTCCAGAATCAATCATATTTGGTGGAAAGGTGGGAAACAGATTTAACAAAGGAACCACAAATAAATAATAAGCATAGTTTTCTCATCCAAAATGATCCTAGGCTGAAATCCTAACCATGGACTCTTTTCTGGGGGTACATGGTAAGGCTCAACTGCACATCTCATAGTGGAACTGGGCTCGGTTTTGATTTAGATTATTTTACTTTGAAATTAGCTCACCTTTGCCAAATTGAAACAAGTGCTTAGCCAGGGATACAAAGTTTATGCAAGCTTGGAATGCATCTACCGGGGAGTAAATCTCATTGAACTCACTGGGACTTCTGAGCAGACATGTCTAGAATTAGGTGTTACAAAATGAATTGCCAAAAGTAGGATTGTGATTACACCATGATTATGTCTGGCAATTTAAAAATACAAAACAATGAATTTCAGCTGTCAGACTGGGCTTATAAAACCTGGCACAGGTAAGCACTTTTGTCTGATACTGAAATTGTGAAACACTTAAGTAGCTGTCTATCCTGCTCACCAAAGAGCTAATTTGAGGTTATGTCGTATAAAAGTAGGAACAAGAGACCAAAGATTCCAGAACAGGAAAGTCAAATGATGTGGAAAGTTAATTATATAACTTGCAGTTTCATAACTTGGATTGTGCTGGGTGGGAAATGGTTGTTTATGATTTATATGCTGCACTAGCAAGACTTTAGCTGAATCTTTTATTTTCTGTTCTGCTACTCCCTTGTATTCCCTTGGGAAAGAAAAGAAGCCATCAGTTCCCAAACAATGGCTTTGGAAATCACAGTACACCATCAAGTACCATTATTTCCCAGGGACATTTGTGGTCCATTTTCAAGGTGCACAGCAGCACTGCACCCTAAAATGATAAGTAACAGTCATTTAATCAGAAAAGAATACACATACAGGAAAAAATATACAATATAACATTTTATATTGCTGAAAGTAAAGGAAGTATATAAAATAAACTATAAAAATAAAAATAAACACTATAGAGACTCTATCTCTTCCCTAAAATCATTCTGCTTTCTTCTTTCCCTTTGAAAGTTCCCATCATTTGGGCAGGATGTTGATTTTTTTGTGGGGTGGGGAGGAGAGATGATGTAATTTAAGAGGGATTTACTTAGAGATGATTTGAGCTTTAATGATGAATGGGATAACTGATTGGCAGCAGGATCTGGGTAGAATATCAACAGATATAAAATAGTTGCAGAACTGATCTGGTTATTAATCTGGTGATCCGAAGAATGTATATGGTGTGATCTGTGTGGGTAATTAAGTAGATTTATTGAATGGAGAATTATTTTTAGGAGAAATTAATTGGATTGCATTCTGTAAAAAATTAAATTCTGGTAATTATTTCTGTATTTGCATATACATTAACATATGCAAATTTGTGCCATCATTTTCCTGTGATGCACCTAGCCAACCCCAAGCCCATGGGCCTTGAAAAATGTGGTGAATATTTCCCCAAATTTTCTCCCAAATTTGCGCCCTACATTGTCATATTGCAGATAATGGTAAGGTAAAGGTAAAGGTACCCCTGCCCGTACGGGCCACTCTTGACAGACTCTGGGGTTGTGCGCCCATCTCACTTAAGAGGCCAGGGGCCAGCGCTGTCCGGAGACACTTCCGGGTCATGTGGCCAGTGTGACATCGCTGCTCTGGCCAGAGCCAGAGCCAGAGCCAGAGCCAGAGCCAGAGCCAGAGCCGCACACGGAAACGCCGTTTACCTTCCCGCTGGTAAGCGGTCCCTATTTATCTACTTGCACCCGGAGGTGCTTTCGAACTGCTAGGTTGGCAGGCGCTGGGACCGAGCAGCGGGAGCGCACCCCGCCGCAGGGATTCGAACCGCCGACCTTTCGATCGGCAAGCCCTAGGCGCTGAGGCTTTAACCCACAGCGCCACCTGCGTCCCGCAGATAATGGTATCTGGTTCAAAATGGTTTCGGGGAAGGTTGATAAAGGCAGTAAAGACCTGATTGCATGCATGATAGCACATTTCACATCACACTGAAGTCAATATTCATCAGAGAGAAAACAACAGAGGAAGGCAAGGCAGGTTCTGCTGGGTTTGGGAGGAAATAAACTAGAGCTTTTTCCAAGCAGGCCAAGTAAAAGCAGATCCAGGAAAGGTAAGTCTCTCTCAGGAGGTCAGGACCCTGGTCAGCTCTCAGTGGGCCCTCTTGGCTGAGCTATGAAGGATATTATCTCAGACAAGAACTGAAAGCATCTGAAGCCTTACCTCCTTGAGAGATTAGTTGTAGTGATTTGAAGAACCCTTGCCGGATTCTGCAGCTACTGATTCCTACACCGTGGAGGGGATAGGGATCTTACTGGGATTACATCTTCTGAGTCTGTAGAAGGCCAGATAATTTTGTCCTTACATTGGGAGGAACCAGGGGAAGGTGTTTTGAAAGTGTTTCTTACCTTCAATATTTCCTCTAGGTCTGCACCTTTCTCAGGTTAGTGTGAGGGGGCAGCTTTGGAAGTTATATCCAAAATAAACAGGCAAGGTTTCCTGGCTGCACCTGGTGAATCACTCTTTACTACTAAATCCACCATCTAACTGGGAGAGAAAAGAGCCACAGCTCCTTCTCCATGTATGCCCTGCTCCTTTTCCTTGTCCCACCCTCTCCACCTACTGTAGTGATCACACCTTCTGGTATGTTGCCCAGGAAGTGATCAAAAATGCAGATGAAAGGATTGGTGGGGAATGCTTTGCTTCCTGCTTCGTTGGTGTTCTTAAACGTAACAAGTAAATCTCTGGATTGCAACCTGACAACCCTGCAATGATTTTATGTAATGCAGGACCAATCCCTTTGAATATTTTTTTTTAAAAAACTGTCTGTAGGAGAGGAGGAATGAAGGGGGTGTCCCTTTACAAACTGAAGGTTCAGTATTATTGTCATTAGCTCAAATGGACCAAAGCCGGGTGCCCCCCATTCTATATTTGTGCATCTGATTATTCCTGCCTCAGAATATAGAATGGGGGACACCTGGCTTGACAGGAGAATATGTGAAAAAATCTAGGGGTCTTAGTAGACCGCAAGCTTAACATGAGTCAACAGTGTGTTGCAGCAGCAGCAAAAAATGCTAGTGTAATTCTAGACTGAATCAACAGCAGTATAGAGTCGAGATCAAGAGAAGTAATAGTACCACTCTATTCTGCCTGGGTGGGACGCAGGTGGCACTGTGGGTCAAAGCCTCAGCGCCTAGGACTTGCCGATCGAAAGGTCGGTGGTTCGAATCCCTGCGGCGGGGTGCGCTCCCGCTGCTCGGTCCCAGCGCCTGCCAACCTAGCAGTTCGAAAGCACCTCCGGGTGCAAGTAGATAAATAGGGACCGCTTACCAGCGGGAAGGTAAACGGCGTTTCCGTGTGTGGCTCTGGCTCGCCAGATGCAGCTTTGTCACGCTGGCCACGTGACCCGGAAGTGTCTCCGGACAGCGCTGGCCCCTGGCCTCTTAAGTGAGATGGGCGCACAACCCCAGAGTCTGTCAAGACTGGCCCGTACGGGCAGGGGTACCTTTACCTTTACCTTTATTCTGCCTGGGTGGGGTGTTAGGGGAGAGGTACTACCTTTTGTGGATATCTAAAGGGCTGTCATGTGGAAGATGGAGCAAGCTTGTTTTCTGTTTCTCCAGAGGGTAGGGCCCAAATCAATGGATTCAAATTACAAGAAAGGAGATTCCAACCAAACATTAGAAATTACCTTTTGATGGTAAGAGCTGTTCATCCGTGGAATGGACTGCTTGGAAGGTCATGGACTGGAGGTTTTTAAACAGAGGTTGGATAGCCCAGCTGTGGTTCCTGCATCTCAGGGGGTTAGACCAGAGGACCCTTTGCATCCTTTCCAACTCTACAACTCTATGACTCAATGCAAAAAAGAAAAGAAAAAATCCACCACCAAACGAACTGTGCAACAATAACTTCTAGAGCGTTTGCTTTCTTAAACAAATAGAAACAGGAAATATCTACTGCATTTCATTCCTGATTCACCCAAAGCAGGGGCACAACGGGGATTCATTGCACATGCACACGCACACCACCTACTAGTTTTGCAGAAGCCTCATTGAAATGAGTGGAGGATGCAGTGAAACAAGGGGAATGACTGTATTGGATGAGACACCCTAACGAAAGCCTTTCCCTCCTTTCCCTTGTCTTCTTTTACCGCCTCCTCTAAGCTGTCTTTCGTGTGGCAGCCAAGCCCTTCCTCCTACAGAATAAGTTCACAAATACTTACATCACCCCTGACTATTTTCCTCTGATTGGATCTAAAGGAAATATTGCTGCACTTGGTATACTGTAATTCCAAGTAATAATTGGGTATGTGACCCCATTTCCTGTATGCATATTTCCTAATCCCCAAGAGATCCAGTTTTCTATTGTGTTCCGTGTTAATGGGAGAAAGTACTTTGGATGTTGATATCAACTTGGAAGGAGCATATTCCTTCACTGGCTCAACAGATTCCGATTTAATGCTTTCAGTTGGGGGTGGAGGGAACAGATGAGAAAAGTCCGCAACGATTGTTCAAGCTCTCCTGCAGACATTGACTTGTTTACACAGTAGCTTTATAGGCATGTCTGGTTGGCTACATGAATAAGTATGGTTGCAACAGAGCCAAGGGTCTTTTCCAGATTATAATTTTCTTGCACAGCAAAGGCTTTGATATTGCTCACATGTCATCTCTCCAGGTAGCGTTTCTTTTCTGATTCACCCTGGATCACAAAAGGGCAATATGTTACTGCCAAGAAAATGATTCCTATCCCACAGGCAAGCACTCTTATTATTATAGTTTCTAAGCTGTCCCTTAAGAATATCCTCCATGAAAAACACCTCTTCTTTCAGTGTTTGTGTGTGTTACTGAGGGGAGAGGGAGCTGTGAACAGAGACAAAAGTGCTTACCTATTAAGAGAGATGTCAGAGAACATTGCCCTCACTCTGATTTGGCTTTTTAATGTCACAATATAGCCAAATCAAATTAGTTATATTGCATTATGAAATAATAATCCTAGCTATGTGATCCTTTCTTGCATAGGATGAAATCCTCTGGAAGAACGCTAGTTTAAAAATAGTACCAACGTAGCTGTGGAGAAAGGCAATGAATTAAATTAAGGTGAAGTTGTGTGTGTGTGTGTGTGCGTGTGTGTGTGTGTGTGGCTTTTGAATGATATTTTGAGGGCTACAAAACTCATATTTTGCACTGAATATGCTCATGCCTCCCACAGAATTTTTACATCCCCAATCATTTTTAATGCGATCAGTATGATGGTGGTTGCCAAAGTGTTGAAAGCACTTGCCACAGATATTAGGTCACAGACATAAATCTCATCTTTTCTGCCTACACAGTCTTGTGGTCATTTTGAGGACTTTTGGATATGAGCTGCTGTTCCAAGTATGCAGCTCTCTCAAAACAAGCCTAGGTTGCCTCCTCACTTGAGCCTTTAGTGTTGCTGCGTTATTATTTCTTTGTAGTTAGTTGGAAGCGCACTGAAAATGGTGGTTCCTTACATCACTTAATAGAGCACTTTATTATCCAGCAATGTCTTTACCTGTTGACTTCTATACTGTTACTTTTTACACAGAACTAAAAAGGTATCTTCCAATGCTAACTGAAAGTCTCACATTTGCAGGCACATCCTGGTTTATTTCCTTTGATTCAGGTCGGGTGGCGGGATTCAAATTAAACAAACAGAAAACTAAAGTGCTGGGGAAAAATTTGACAGATACAGAGTCAGAACGGTTTCAGAGAGAGACAGAACTAACTGTGGTTAAAAAAGTAAAGTACCTAGGGGTAAACATAACAGCAAAAAATCTGAGTCTTTTTAAGGATAATTATGAAAAAATGTTGGTCAGAAATTAAGAGAGACTTAGATAGTTGGACAAAATTGAAACTTTCTTTGTTAGGCCGAATTGCTGCTATCAAGATGAATGTATTGCCAAAAATGTTGTTTTTGTTTCAAACATTACAGATTGTGGACAAGACGGAGTGCTTCCGGAAGTGGCAGAGAGATATTTCTAAGTTTGTCTGGCAGGGCAAAAAGCCAAGAATCAAGTATAAGATATTAACTGATGCGAAAGAAAGAGGGGGCTTTGCCCTGCCAGACCTAAAGTTGTACCATGAGGCCGCAGCTTTCTGCTGGCTAAAAGATTGGCTACTTCTCGAGGACACTGATGTATTGGATCTGGAAGGTTTTAACAATGCTTTTGGTTGGCATGCATATTTATGGTATGACAAGGTTAAGATCAATAAGGCCTTTAAGAACCATATTGTCAGAAAAGCAGTGTTTAATGTCTGGACAAAATACAAAGACTTACTGGAAAATAAAACTCCAAGGTGGCTTTCACCGCTGGAAGCTAAGGCCCGAAAAAGACCCAATATGGAGGCCAAATGGCCAAAATATTGGGAAATATTAGAAAAAGATGGAGACAATTGGAAATTGCAGAGTTTGGAGAAAATTAAGGACAAAGTGCGAGACTGGTTACATTACGCTCAGATTAATGAAGTTTTTAAAAACGACAAAAAGTTAGGGTTCCGGGTGGAGAAATCGAAATTGGAAACAGAACTGTTAGAACCTAAGACTAAGATACTTTCAAGAATGTACAACCTGCTGTTAAAATGGAATACACAAGATGAAATGGTTAAATCGGCTATGATAAAATGGGCACAGGACATTGGGCACAACATTATGTTTGAGGACTGGGAAGGGTTGTGGACCATTGGGTTGAACTTCACTGCATGTAATGCTTTGAAGGAAAATGTAATGAAAATGATATATAGATGGTACATGACCCCAGTTAAACTTGCCAAAATATACCATTTGTCTGATAACAAATGTTGGAAATGTAAAGAAAGTGAAGGAACATTCTTTCACCTCTGGTGGACTTGCCCTAGAGTGAAGGCTTTCTGGGAAATGATATATAATGAGCTGAAAAAGGTATTTAAGTATACCTTCACTAAGAAACCAGAGGCCTTCCTTTTGGGTATTGTCGACCAGGAGGTGTTAAAGAAGGACCGAACATTTTTTATGTATGCAACAACAGCAGCAAGGATACTTATCGCTAAGCATTGGAAAACCCAAGATCTACCCACACTGGAAGAGTGGCAGATGCAGCTGATAGACTATATGGAACTAGCCGAGATGACTGGCAGAATCCGAGACCTGGGAGAAGAGAAGGTTGAAGAAGACTGGAAGAAATTTAAGATTTATTTTAAAAAGTATTGTAATTTGGTTGAATGTTAAGAAGGATGCTAGATCATAAATAATTGACCACCATTAAATTAGATGGAATTAGGATGATAAGTAGATTGAGGAGAATATAAACCACTTGGAGAACAATTAGATTATGTTTAAAAGAATGGGACCTAAGAATTTAAATAAGATGATAATTTGCTGGTTAAAATTTAAGACGATGTAAGTGGGAGCGGGAGATGTGAGGAAGTCCAAAGAGGTTTTGAAAATATGTTATGATATATGCTATATTGTTGACTATTTTTGCATTTGTATTCAAAAAATCTTAATAAATATTTATAAAAAAAAAATATTTCCTTTGATTCAGGTGAGGATTAAGATGTATTATTACATATAGATGTATTATAGATGTAATTATTATTACATCTATAGCCCATCTTTTATATCCTCCAAGTAACCCAAGGTGGCATACGTGGTTCTTCCCCTCCCCATTTTATCTTCACAAAAAAAAATCCTGGGAGGTAGACTAGGCTGAGAGATATCGTGATTGGCCCTAGATATCTCCCAGGCCCTAGTACAGCACTCTAACCCCTATAGCGCACTGGCTCTATGGGCATTGCACATCACTTCCTTTGCACTGTATTTCATTGTCAATGCACCCTTGTGACTGAACACACATAGAGTGTTGACAGGTTCACCCACAGGTGTACCAGCCCTCACTCCAGCAGTGTGACAGAAAATTTAGCCCAGCTAACATACCATGGTGTTGCTTTCAAAAGGAAACAAGACAGTGCAGATGATATTTGGCAGACATTTAATTGTAGTGCAAAGGTTGGAGTTAACAGTGCAAGATAAGTCAAGTGACGCTCTGTTAGTTACCAACTCCTCCAGTGTTTGCCTGGAGGTAACAATGCGCTCACTGTTACTAATAAACCTAATTACTCCCACTACAAGAGAAATTAGTCAGGGGGAAAGATCCAGCATGTGTAAACAGGATGATTAGCTGTTGGTTTCACTTTCGCAAAGACTCTTCATTCTGGCTAAAAAGGCCTAACTTTTGCAAGGTGACAGGTTTGCAACCAGCAAGGCAGAGATGTAGTTATAATTCAGTCCTTCTAGCTTCAAGTGCTATATTTGGGTTACTATGAGGCTGGTACATTACACAAAGGTTCATATGGATGCTTCCTAGTTCTCTCTTTTTGAACACTGGGCTTCCATAACCTCCAACAGGTCCACGCCAAAAAATGGGCCACACACCTTCTGGGCTGTGCTCCCAGGAACGTCAAGTGATCCACATGAGCCCAAAACCTTGCTTTTGGGGGCACCATACTTTTGAGAGCACAGCCTCCCCAAATGGGATGGCCTGTTTTTATCAGAGCAATTGAGGGGTATGGGCTTCCTGGGACTCCCACTCCAAAAGCTTTAGATGACAATCCTGATGCATGAATGGATGGATCAAATTCATATCCTGCCTTTCCTCCTAAGGAGCTCAGATCTGAATACTGCAAAGGGCTGTTCAGTTTAAAAACAAAGGAAAATAAGAAGGGAGAGCAGAGACCTTGACATTGTGGATCAACGATTTGTGCCTGGATAGCAAGTTGAACAAGACACACACATTACCTGGTCATAGGCTTTCTCACTACAGTGAGATGTACAGTGGTACCTCGGGTTAAGTACTTAATTCATTCCAGAGGTCCGTACTTAACCTGAAACTGTTCTTAACCTGAAGCACCACTTTAGCTAATGGGGTCTCCTGCTGCTGCCGCTGTGCCACCGGAGCACAATTTCTGTTCTCATCCTACAGCAAAGTTCTTAACCTGAGGTACTATTTCTGGGTTAGTGGAGTCTGTAACCTGAAGCGTATGTAACCTGAAGCGTATGTAACCCGAGGTACCCCTGTATTTATATTTAAATTATAGCCATTTTTTCTAAATTTGGATCTATTTGTCTACGTTAGTGTATATCTGTGCCATCTTTTGCTCTTTTATGTGATACATTTCCTCACTGGGGATGATACTTAAGCGACCACCCTACCTGTTAGTGTTTTGGAGAAGGGCCAAATGCCTTCACTTTTGAAACCATCCCTTCCAGTGATGCTCATACGTGGGTGAATAAGGAATACTAACTTATGGGCCAAAGTCTGCAGTGTGTTTGCACTTGTTGGTGTTCCTATTTAATTTGCACAGTCCACATGACACTACAGTCAAACACCAATCTCAATGCTGTTCCCTTTGTTTACCTGCAAAGGTGGATCTAGGGAAGCTTAACCAGTTCAATTGCATGGAGCTGCTGGGGCGCTACAGCAGGCCTTGCAACTATGAAGTCCAGGGGAAGGCAAGAGGCAGTGGGAAGGAGTTTGGTGTTGCACATGTTGCTGCTGAAATCTGAGATGCCAAGGTCCGCCACTGTTACCTGTAACGGTGATAATCCAATAAACTGGGGAATATCTGGCTCCAAACTGCTCCAATTGGGGTAGCAGATGACTTTTATTTCAGTCTTTTTGGGTGGATGCAGTGCTATTTTTCTAGAAAAAGAGGTGTCAGAATTCACAATGAATGTATCCCTTGTTCTCTTATAATGGCAGTGGCACCCACCTGAGAGGTGCCGGAACTGAACTTCTGCAAGTTCCAGCTGAAAAAAAGCCCTGGGTGGGTGTATCTATTATCACTTTCTGCTACTCCCCTTTCCATGCCCACTACTTCCCCAGTGTTTTCATTTCTTTCCTGGCTGTGCTCATAACTATTTGTGGTGTGCTTCTCAATGGAGGGTGTTCCCTTCCCGCTTTGATCCTTCAGATTTCCACAAAACTGCACAAGCAAATCGCATTAGAAATTTCTGCACCAGATACATTGAGCAGCAATGTGAAAAGTGTGTGATGAGAATATATAGTTGCCTTCATTTCTTTCCAGCGTGCTTGCAAGAATGCGTCAGGAGCTGAGCCTTTTATCTATTTCTTTTTCTTTTTATCTCTCAGATTTGCACAAACCCACAAAACTGCACAAGCACATTTACAATTGCCTGACTGTGTGCTTTTGCAAGCTTCTTGGGTGTGGATTTTTTCAAACAGCAACAACAAGGTGTGCACACAACTATCTACATGCATGCCCTCTTGGTACTTAATTAGCATAATAAAATAAACAAATGAGAAGGCAAAGGGAAACACAAAAGGGAACATCTACTGGTATTAAAGGAGATGACCAAGGTTGTTCCTCATATACAGATTCAAATATGTTTGGGTGTGGACAACTCTGGTCTAATTCAAATGAGGAAAACATGGATTAAAAGCTAAATAATGCTCAAGTGTGGACTAGCCCTATGTTAGTGATGGTGTGTCAGGAATTTGAGAGTAATGTGCAGTTCAAGTCAACAAATGTGGAGCACAACAGTGTGCATTACTGACAATGGAAAAGACAAACAAGAACACTATTGCCACTCACCCATCTCTAGATTATTTCAAATGCAATCCGGAGCACACATACCTGGAAAGTAAACTCATCTGAATATAAGAAACTTGTTTCTAAGTGAGCATGCCTATGGCTGAATTGTTAATGTGCCATAGTTATAAAGGTCATTATATGCTAAGATACTGCTGGGAATTTTAATTTACATGAGTTGCAAAAGAAATAAAGGACAGCTTTAGGTTGTTTACAGGTAGTGATTTGCACAACACTGCAAATCTTTTTTACAACCATTTTTTAAGAAATAGGGCATAACCAAAGCCTGGCCCTTCGACATAATTAATAAGTTATGCAATCACTCTGTGAAATGTCTCTGGGTTGCTCTAGGTGAGGCATAACATGTTTTTATATATAGATATGATGTTGTGTCTATGCACATTGGACTGAGGTAAATTTCTGCCCTGATCTGGTTGAACTAGTTTTGTACAATTTGTCCTGTCCTTTAATACCAGAGCAATGTTCTTCCTCCACAGCTCAGTGTGAATCCATAGGATAGGATTTAAGTAAGCCCAGAAATTGTGACGTTACAGATTTTTGTCATTCCATACTCATTTTGCACAATTTAGTTTGCACATCCATAGACCAAGATTGCACCGGCTCATTTTCTTCATGTCCAAATAATATGCAATTTATAGTGGGATACACCAACTCTTGACACACCCTGATGACAGGGTGGGGCAAGTCCTTTAATTATTTACAAGCAGAATTCAGTCATGTTGATAATGGCAGCAACAACACATGGAATGAAGCTGGTGGTTGCATTAAGTTTACTCATCATATATCTGTTCTGTAGATTTGCATACAGTAAAATCTTGTCTGGTGACTGAAATGTCTGTTATGCAACATCCTGGAAGATTGAGCACTCTTGGATGTCAAGCTGAAAACCTGCTTCTGATCTTTCGGAAATTATCTCAAATTCTAAGTACCGGTCTGGCAACAAAGGCAGATTGCATTTCCCAATTAGAATGAGACGCAGGTCACCCGTGTGTGTGGCAACAGAAGTGAATGAGCTGCTTTCCACAGGGATGTGCTGAAGTCAATCTTGCAGCCTGAGTGTCCCCCCCCCCCCCCGCTGGAATGTGCCCTTGAACTCTCATAATGTCTCTTGCAATATCTGGATGGAGAATGCAGAGGGGTGTGTGCAGAAACCACAAAATACATTTGTTACTCCAACCAGTTTTGCCTCTGGCACTACCCATCACTGGCATGCGGCCCTCAGAAGGAAATGTGACCCTTGGGCTGAAAAGGCTCTCCTCCCCTACTCAGTAATGTATCTAGTGAGGCATAAGGAGAATAAATACAGAAAATGAATTATCTACAGTGAGGGGGAAAAGTATTTGATCCCCTGCTAAATTTAGAGAAAAGGGTCTTGAGCTGGGCTGCTGCTATGTTAACCTTCAGTCATATTCTTAGCAGGTAAAAAGGTAAAATGTAAAGGACCCCTGGATGGTTAAGTCCAGTCGAATTTGACTATGGAGATGTGCAGCACTCATCTCTGCTTTCAGGTCGAAGAAGCCGGTGTTTGACCGCAGATGGCTTTTCTGGGTCATGTGGCCAGCAAGACTAAACTGCTTCTGGCACATGGAACACCGTGATGGAAGCCAGAGCGCACAGAAATGCCATTTACCTTCCCGCTGCAGTGGTACCTATTTATCTACTCACACTGGCATGCTTTCGAACTGCTAGGTTGGCAGAAGCTGGGACAGAGCAATGGGAGCTCACCCTGTTGTGCGGATTTGAATCGCTGACCTTCTGATCGGCAAGCCCAAGAGGTTCAGTGGTTTAGACCACAGTGCCACCCGTGTCCCTTATTCTTAGCGGGGCTTGCCAATAAAAGACAAGTGGTAAGACATTAGCTTCCTGACTTTTACCCAGCTATCCTTTGGGGATAAATGTTCTACTAGGTAGGTAATGTTTTGAGGGCTAGCTAGAAGGTTCAACTTGAAGCCACTTGTTAAGAAAGCCAACTTGTAACTAATTCTGCCTGAAACAAGAGGGTTCCTCAAGGTTTGGCAAAAATGCTTTCCAACAGCAAAAGGAACAGGTTGCACTTTTGTTCAGACATCGTCTTTAACCTGTGATTCATTTAGGAACTTACTTTGAACTGTTTTTCCTGCCGCGCAGCAGAAGCTGTGGGTGGTATTCGACTACTGTGTCCCATCAACGCAAGGCTTTCTGCTTGTGCAGCAGAAATCCCCCCTTCCCCTGTGTACACCCTGCACCCTAGAAAAAGAGGGCACAAAGAGTGTTGAGGGGTTGAGAACATTCTGTTGTGCAGGAAAAATCTTTGCAGTCATGGGACAGCAGGCTCAGTGCTATCTGATCCTGTTGGAGGCCTACACAGTACACATTTTTTCTGTTTGTTTGGTAAAAAGCCACATTGCAGGCAACAACATATTTGGCTACATTTGTGTAACAAATGGTATTGTGCAAAGTGGGGAGTGAGGAATCCCAAAAGATTTTGCTTGACTTGCACCTTGCAGCCCTGCTTCTCTTTGTTTACAGCATGCCCTAGAACTTTGTCACTGCCTTCCTTCTGATATTTTGTAATTATGCCCATGACTATGCCTTATTGAACCTAATAATAGACATTCTGGAAATTACCTGCACTTATAGTGAAACCCATGAGGCGATTACTCTAGCATGATAGTGACTGCCGTAAATATCCACACCCCTTTCTACATACAAATGTATTATTAAAGATGAAAACAATCTGCCTCATGCTAATTATCTACCCTCAGAATGGGCTTGGCTACTGACCACAATGTGAATCATGGAATGAACGAAAGTGCTTTTTGTTTTGTTTCTGTGTTGTCCTTTGAAAATCCCCAAGAATGCATTGCATTCAGGAGAACAGTAAGACACATGGCATTGCCCGGAGGGCCATACACTTCTACATCATATCAGAGCATGTTTGGCAATCCAGCCTGCCAGTTCATTTCAGGTTACTTTCAGGTCAGCAGTCTAGTTTCCACTGAAGAAGGGGAACAGAAAACTGATACACTGGATCAAAGAAACTACTCATAAGGAGGAATTCAGAGGGCATAAGAAGAACCTTGTAGAGCTAAACAAAGGCCCATCGCCAGTGTTTGTGACAGCAGCTAATCTAACCAACCTACCTAGGAAGCCTACAAGCATGGTAAAATAGCAGCAGACTTCCTGTTCTTTGTCGCCATCATCTGGTACTCAGAGGTATACTGTCTGTGAGTGTGCCTCAGTGGCTAGAAGCCACTGAGAGGGTGTGGGCACATCCAGCTCACATGACTTCTCCCAAAGAATACTGGGAACTGTAGTTTCCCTCTACAGTGTTACAATTCCCAGCATCCTTAGCAAACTGCAATTCCCAGAATTCTTTGGTAGAAATAATGTGCTTTAAATGTGTGGTGTGCATCTGCCCCCAGTGAAAAATTCTGTGTTAGGAAAGACATCAAAACTTCCAAAATTACAAGGACTTGATACAAATCTATGGTGCGAGCACACTTGGAATACTTTGTGTCAGTGGTTTTCAATCAGTGTGCTGTGGCACCCTGGGGTGCCTTGAATGATGGCCAGTGGTGCCGCACGCAGCACTGGCCTCTGTCCCTCTTTCCTTCCCTCCCTCCCCTTAAGGCCTCTTGCATCTCTGCTCCCAAAGGCTTGCACAGCTGTTTGTGGCAGCAGCCCTGGCTACAAGTTCCGCAGATAAGTGGTGCCTCTGGGGCTGGTTGGCAGGAGCTGAAACAGCCTCAGAGTAAGCAAGCAAGGAGGAAAGGGAGCCCAGCCAGCTAGTCTGCCAGCCCTCACTGTTGGAAATGGAGAAATAAGTCCTAAGCCCCTGTGGGACAGTGTGAGGAGGCAGAACTCTTTGGGGCGGGGGGGGGAGGGGTGAGCTCAGAGACCAGGGGCAGCAGCAGTGGAAGCCCAGACAACTCCCAAGGAGAAGGGAGAAGAGAGGAGGCTGAGGGAACACTCCACAAGGGAGGGTGTTCAAGAAAGGGTAAGAGCATGGGTAGGCAAACTAAGGCCCGGGGGCCGGATCTGGCCCAATCGCCTTCTCAATCTGGCCCGCGGATGGTCCAGGAATCAGCGTGTTTTTACATGAGTAGAATGTGTCCTTTTATTTAAAATGCATCTCTGGGTTATTTGTGGGGCCTGCCTGGTGTTTTTACATGAGTATAATGTGTGCTTTTATTTAAAATGCATCTCTGGGTTATTTGTGGGGCATAGGAATTCGTCCACACCCCCCCCAAATATATATTCCAGCCCCCCACAAGGTCTGAGGGACAGTGGACTGGCCCCCTGCTGATAAAGTTTGCTGACCCCTGGGTAAGAGGCTGCCAGCTCTGCAGGCAATGGTTGACATAACTGGGCTCCACAGGAGTGCCACAAAAAGAGTGTAGTTGGTCAAGGGAGCCGTGGACTCAAAAAGGTTGAAAACACCTGCTTTGTGTGGTTCTTGTAACCAAATCTCCAAAAGGATATTCTACAGCTGGAAAAAGTCCAGAAAAGGGCAAGCAATATGATCAAGGGGCGTGAGCAATGGCCCTATGAAGAATGATTACAACATTTGGGGCTTTTCAGTTTATGCAAAAGGTGAGTAAGAGGGACATTGTAGGGGCGTATAAAATTATGCACCATGTTAATCTTTTATCAGCGGTGCTTGATCTGTGATGGCTTATTTATTCACAGGCAAGTCACTACTTGATGTAGCAATCATTAAACGATGAACATACATGTGTGAGCCAGCCCTCATTAAGTTTCTCCTTTATTCCGCTAACAGAGCTGTAATCTCATACTGTCCTGTGCCTATTTTTGTTTTAGCTTAGCAAACCACACAAATACATGTGTAACAAATACATGTGTGTGGTCTCATGGAATATCAGGCACCAAGTTATCAGTCACATGCTCAGATAACCCGACAGACCTCTGGGCTTTAGATTCGTAAAATAAATAATGTAACAATGATTTGGGGGCTATGCAGCTTATGAATGGAGGGTTGTGCCTGTTTTACTGCTGGGAAAGATGCTCTCGATACAATTAAGAGGCATAGATTTTAATCAGGACTGTGGGGTTGGTTGGTTTGTTGCAGGTCAAGCCCCCTGTCCCCACTCACTAGGGCCTTAATTTGGAGCAAGCCCATGGGAAACAGTTATTTTTGTGAAGGAGGATGAATACCACCACCCCCATCTCCCCCCCAAAATTTGGCTGTTACCTTAACCAGGACTGACTGACTGACACACACGCGCACACACACACTATTCCTGGCTTCATTCTACAGATCACATATATAGGAAGTCAAAGTATAGCTCTGACTCGAGCCTAATTCAGGGACTTCATATGTACAATGTATGAGTGGGTGGTGATAGAACATAGGAAGCTGCTGCATATGGAGTCCAATAATTGCTCAGTCAACAACAGCCAACATGGAGCTCCCCCAGATGTTGTTGGACTGCAACTTCAGATGATGGGAGTTGTAGTCTTACAACACTTGGATGCCACCATACTGCCTAGACCTGGTTTTCTATGGCTGGCAGTGACTCTCTGGGATTTCAGACAGGGGTCTCTCCTAGCCCTACCTGGAGATGCCAAGTATTGAACCTGGGATCTTCTGCAAAGTAGAAGCTCTACTACAGTCCTTTCTTCTCCTCAGTGTGCATGTTGAAATTCATTCTGCAAGTAAAGGTTTATTTATACAAGTATATGCATGGTAGCACAACTTCATGTGATGGAAACCATGAAAATGCATTTTAATGTATGGACAGCAGGGAGTCAAATCCACTCACTATCTGCGCATTCATTGTACAAATGGAAAAGAGCCATAACAATTGAAAGATGCTGAAGAGCCACTGAAATCTGAAGTACTGCTTCTAAAGCGACTTCATTGCAACTATCCCTTTTCTGGATTGTGCCCTGATTTTTTTTACATTAGCTGACACAGCTGACATGCTTGAAGCTGTTGCCTTTCCTTATTACTCAGCCCATGCACATGCCAGAGACTCACACATGTGCAACGTAACAGCAATTTAGCACATGACTCCAGATGGTTGCTGCAAACCTACAGTCAACATCTGCAGAAGGCAGCACCACATAGCAGGGCAGTAAGGTCCTCATTATCAATGAATCCCACACAAATGGTGAAAGTTGCCTTTTATTTGCCTGTGATATAGAGACATAACGTACTGCAAACATATGTCACACATAATAAAAGGACAGGGGGCTTGGGATATCATGGAAAAGAAATGCAAGACATCTGTTTCTATTCATCAACAAAAATGGTACAAAACTGCATTTCCCATGGTGTTTCTGGATAGGATTCCATCACGGCGATGCACATGGTGCAATGGGCCATTGTTAAGAACACTGCACTGCTTGGCCAACCTGCCATTCAGGCTTATGTTGCCCTATGACCTATGTGGCAAAGTTCAGGAAAATAAAAGTAGTGATTTCTACATGTCCTCTGTGTTGCAATGGATACCGTGCCAGTTGCCATTCTTATAAAGGAATAACATCCTGATTTCAAAAGAGCTGGCCTCCACCTCTTCCATTAGAACCAATAATTGCCTGACTTTGCTGGATTCTGCCAGATTCAGTCCTGTATAGTTAGCACCCGACCTTAGAGAAAACCAGACAAAACCACACTCTCCAAGTCAGAATCTGACATCTGGCAAACCTTCATCTACCACGGCACCACAAAGCAGTGGAATTCATTTTCCCCCAGAACGAGGACACCCAGAGTGTAAGTGCCAAGTCTTTTTGCAATAAAAAAATGTACTGGATGCCAGTGCAAATCAGATTTCCCAAAGACAGGAACGCTAGCTGGCCTAACTGGAAAAGAATCTGGAACATATGGAAATGTGGGGTGGTAGCAAGTGTGCTATCTCACAAGGAAACTGATTTTTAAAAAGATAAAATAATAATAATGAAATAATCAGATTGTGGGAGTAGCCAGCATGAAGTGATTGGAAACTCAGCATCATTAGTATAGTATCATTAGTATCATTAGTATAAAAATGGTTGCCATAAACATACAAAGCAAGGAAAGCCCTAAGATTATGTAGAGTAAGAAAACCATATCAGGTGGCAAGGGGCAGTAGCATCAGCCTCCACTTGTTCTCCTGAACAGCCATTTCTCTTTGTTGCCACATGGCTGCTCCTGAGGGACCCTGCTCTGGTTCACTGCCTCAGGTGATTAGAGGATCTTGTCTCTAGTGCTGAACTTTTTTCCCTCTTATGTGCTATAGGAGCATATGCATCAGCTCCTAACAGTCCAGTTCAATTGACCAGTTAGCTGAGCTTTCACTAGAGCAATATGTAGCAAAACCTCTTAGGATAAGGCATCTCCAGCCTCATTTCTTGCATACTTGTCATGTAAAGAACCAGAGCTGTCCATGTAAGACAAATTGCATCTTGCTGTAATTGTTTTGCAGTTACCTTCACTTTCTTTGCTCCAGCTGCTGATTCACAATGGTCCAGCATAGATTTTTGGATTAAATTTGGCAATGGAATTCCGTACAACTTATCTGAAGCACTGCACGTCTGTGCTCGTGTGGTATCCATATTAAAACTGTTAAAACTGCAGAGCCTCCTTCGGTCAAGATGAACTTCTAAACATTCCTTATCAGCAAAACACTGAGTCAAAACAGCTGCTCTCAGAGCACCTGTCCTCCAATTAAAACACATGGCTTTTCAGCCCATGCAAAAGTAAAAGTAAAACAGATCTATTCTTTGCCTGTATGTTGCAATTAACATTATAAGGTGAGCCAACAGAATTTAAAACTATTCTAAGTAAAAAGAAATTAAAACAGATCATGGAGCTCAAAGACAAGCAGCCTTATTCATCGCCATCTTCACTTGGAAGTTTTCTCTAATGTGCTATAGATTACTACATGCAGGCAATCTCCCTGCCACCCAGTTCAAAAATGCAGTCTTAAATGGCACAGCCCAGGAACCTGCCACCACAGTCCACCATTGCATTTTGTGTAAACCAGATTAGGGTGCGGGTTAAACCACAGAGCCTAGGACTTGCCGATCAGAAGGTTGGCAATCCCTGCGACGGGGTGAGCTCCTGCTGTTTGGTCCCAGCTCCTGCCAACCTAGCAGTTCGAAAGCACGTCAAAGTGCAAGTAGATAAATAGGTACCGCTCCGGCGGGAAGGTAAACAGCATTTCCGTGCGCTGCTCTGGTTCGCCAGAAGCAGCTTAGTCATGCTGGCCACATGACCCGGAAGCTGTACGCCGGCTCCCTCAGCCAATAAAGCAAGATGAGCGCCGCAACCCCAGAGTCGGCCACGACTGAACCTAATGGTCAGGGGTCCCTTTACCTTTACCTTTAAAGAAATGGAAAGCAAAAGAACCCACATAGATCAGCGTGAACTGACAAGCCTGATAATAAGTCAATATATGTGGGGTAGCTGAAAGCTCCTTCTTCCCTTCCTTTCTTCCTTTGCCATGAAGAACATGGGGTTCATTAATTTAGTGTGCCTGGAGCAATCTGTGTGAAAATTATTAATTTTAAATAACATTTTTTTCCTCCTCAGAGCATGCATTTTAAGGAGAATCATGATTTATTTATTTTTTTGAGCCGAGAACTGTGTTGGTACATTCAGAAAGTGCAAACATTAGTAGATAGGTAAGTTTTGATCTGCACATTATACTGGGATATATAGATCAGATCAGTCTGTATCAGAATTCACAAAGATTTATTTACTTAAGCATCCTGCAGAGCTGCTGGAACTTTTCAGAGCGGGCTGACGTCTCCACTCAAAGGCGGCCTTACCAAATGCACTCGAAACACTTGCCACCCTTTAAGGATGGAACTCCATGTGTGGCATTGTCTACATGTGTTGTGAATTCGCAACGTGCAGTTTTCACATCTGCACTGTGATACAGATGCAGCAGCTACAGCCATGTGATGCCTTAGTGCACAGACATGTGTTATGATAGCAAACACATGGGCACCAATGACAAGGATCCCTGGCTCTACGCCCTTTGCTCCGGCAACCAGCCAAGAGGATAAAATACTGCTCAGGCCTGTAAAATTCTGGGTGGGTGGCAACCCTCGTGACAAGGCAGAGAAACCTCCTGGGAGAAACTGGCAGTGTAGAAAGTGAAACTGGTGAGATACAGTTTCAGTGGAAGTGTATATGTGCCATATTCAGATTACTTAAAATACTTAAGGAACAAGGGTCACCTGCGTAGAGTTAGGGGCTACTGCACACTTTCCTCCATTGGTAATATCATATGTCCTAGGCCAGGTCAAGGATGAGGAACCTGTGGCCTTCCAGATGTTGTTGAGCTCCAATGCCCATCAACCCCAGCTGCCCTGGTCAGTGGTCAGGAATGATGTGAGTTGTAGTTCAGCAACATCTGGAGGGCCACAGGTTCCCCAGTCTTACTGTAGGTCTTCTCAGTGATGGGTGTCCTTCCTGGAAACTTGGGCAACACTGATGAGGAAAGGTGCCACCATTTGGTCTTCTCCAGATGGAGTCATGCTACAGAGGTTCCTATTCCATGAAAGTAGCCAGAGATACAGTCCCAAGGTAGTGCTGACCCCACCCAGACTTCTTGTTCCATGGGACTTAAATGTAAACAGTACACAGAGGCCTGCTCCCAAGGTTGGCTCTTGACCAACAGAGGTCTATCCTTCTGCTCTCAGGATGTTGGACATGAAATACCAGAAATGAGTGAAGGAAAGATATACTTTCCTTGGCTGTTGCAGTCCTCTGCCCTCTCCTGCACCTTTATTGGCACAGATAGCTGTTTTTCAGGTTTAGAGAGACTGTGAGAATGCTGAGGTAGGAGAATAGACTATTAACATTCAAGGGGTACACTACTTGCACTGAAATCAACCAATTGATCCCAGATGTTTCCTCACTGTTGCTGTAGCATTTATGTCAGGGATGGGGAATTTTAGGCCTGAGGCCAAAGGTAGCCCTACAGGCCTCTGTATCCTGCCCTTGGGACTCTCACAAAGCCATGCCCTTACCAGACCTAACTTGGAGGCTATGTCCCTTACTGGCCTTGCTTGAGGCACTCATGGATTGTTTTTGCTTATCTGGAATGTGGCTTTGAACTGTTACAATGCCTCTTCATTGCCTGAATGGAGAGAAGGTTGTGGGTGAGAAGACGCATCTGATTTTCATGTGCCTGGAATGTAGCCTGGAGTGTTCCAAAGTATGTGTCACATCCACTTTTGCCTATGTCCCCATCCATGATGTATCTGTGGCCCTCAGGAAGGAACGTGGCCCTCGGGCTGTGGGTTACCCACCTCTGATTGATATAGAGTTGCCTGTTGAAGCTGTTAAGGGTGAATAATGGCTTGGGGAGCAGAGCTCTGGCCATCTGGAGTCATTTTCTGCCCACCCAATGACTCTGTGACTCACTTCACAAGTCAAACAACTAATTTTTTTATCCAACTTGAACTTGGATCTGGACTGGGTGAACAAATAGCATTACTTTACGGAAGTTCAGGATGCCAGATATGCTCCCTGCTCAGAATGAAAATCTCATGTGTGACCTTTCTATGACAGATATAAACCTTAAGGACTAATTCAAATATTTCCAATTTGGGAAAGATTTCTGAATGAGCGGCCACTGAACAATCTCAGACACACCCACCAGGTCTTTCAGTAGCTGTAAACTTGGTTTATCATGATCAGTTGGCACAAAGTCAGTGGGACCTGGCAGGAATTCCTTAAGCCATTCTTCAGCAGTTGTGCTTCTTTCTGGAAATGAGTATTTATGAGGGGCTGTGGCAAGTAGTTGCTTAGTTTCTTCTGGGGCTTTCAGAAGGACCAGAAGTTCCCCTAGTAACATGATGCCTTTATATAACTTTGCAAGCTGCATTTGGAATTCTGAGTAGAGTTCTGCTTACCTTTCATCTCAAAAAAGGGTAGCTTGGCACCGGGAAAAGTACACAAAAAGGCAATCAAACTGAACAAGGGTCTGGAAGACTTCCCTTAGGAAGAAAGCCTAAAGTGTTTGGAACTTTTAGTTTGGGGGGTGGGGGACGTCTAAAGCAGCACATAAGAGAGGTTATAAAGTTATGTATGGCTTGGAGAAAGTGGAAAGAGAGGCTGTTTCCTTCCTCTGTACTAACACTTTCAGGGTAACTGATAAGTAATAAGCTCAGAACAGACAAAAGAAAGTGCTATTTTACACAATGCCCAGTTATTTTATGTATTTTGCTGCCACTAGCTAAGCTAGCTTTGAAAGGGATTGGACAAATCTGGAGTATATATCTAATAATAATCAAAGGTAATCAGCCATGTTAGCTAAGTTGTGACAGCTAAACTATTATTATTATTATTATTATTATTATTATTATTATTATTAATTGAATTTATATACCGCCTATGCCCAGGGGTCTCATGGACAGTATACTTCTAAATCAGGGAAGTTGTTGGACTGCAACTCCCATCAGCTCCTGTCAGCCTGGTCAATGGCTGATCAGGAATAATGGAAGCTGGAGTTCAACAACATCTGATGGGCCACAGATTTCCTATCCCTGCTCAGGACAGTCATTGGAGCTTTCCAGAGGGATCTTGCTAGCCACTGTTGGAAACAGGATGTCAAACTAGATAGCCCTTGGTCTAATCCAACAGGGCTCTTTCTCTGTTCCCAAGATTGTTTACTCAGTAAGGCTCATCCACTATTTGATGATAAAGTATATTTAAGTACCATCAGTGTCAATGGAAGAGTTAAACAGTCCTACCTTTACTTAGATCATTCCCTTAGAATACTAAAATCAGTGAATTTCTTTCAGCATCCTTGATTAAAGCCAGTAAACATGATTGTTAAAACAACCTTCCTATGCTTGCTTTTATATCCCCAAAGAAGTAGCAAGGAATTAAGTAAGGGAAGGGAAGATGGAGAGTTGGGTAGATGAGGAAGAGATTTGTCCAGAGGGTACTTCTCTGTGAAATAGGCCACAGGATTTCCTTTTTAGCAAAAACAATAAAGAACCCCCTTTTAAAATGTTATGTCATCCTTTTTTCAAAGGGCTTTAATTACAGGATAAAGAAGGTTTGTAAGCTTGAACTCTGGGAACACAAGAATAGTGAGTGAAGTTTTCAAAACCACAAGCTCCATGAGGTTCTTCCACCCCAACTCTGGAAACAACAAAAGATGAATGTATGATGAATGTCTGTTAAGGATAAGTTTTTGTTTTTAATGATCATCTGCAACTTGTTATTCCATAATACAAGCCATTAATAAACTGAATTGGCCTCAAAAGCCTGCTTTGCTAAAAGCGCTATATTTCCTGCATCTGTTTCATCACATCTTTGCGTCAGTTTCGAGCACATTGTTCCGTAAACTTACAACAGAAGCCTCTATTATCTGAAGGCTGATTCACACATGTATATTCATCACTCAGTGCCCCATCATTTGGGGTGCATCACACTGGGAATTTAGTGTAGAATTTCCATGTTTCATTCATTCACTTCTTATGGGGCACTCAGACAGCACTGCCTTCCAATCATGGTCCTTCTGTATTTTCCTTGTGGTTCTTCTATCTTTTCTCAGATATCCCCACCCAGAAGAGCAGAAGAGTAGCGCAATATTCACAGGTGTAAGGAGCCTTTAGGGCTACTCCTGCAACCCTTTTAAAGGAGTGGGGTTTTGATGTGGCAGAAAATGCATTGCTATTTCCCACTTGGTCAGAATGGTGCTGGGAGTAAAGACTCACGTGATTGGCTCAAGCCAGGCAATTGCAATATTCATACGCTCTCTAGTGTCAGATTACATCACAGGGAAGGGTTCCCAGGCTGCTGCAGGTATTTACGAAGAAGATTGTGTTGCCTATTCAGGATGGACAATTAAAACAGGGGTGGGCAACCTTTTCAGTCCAACCCTAATGGGTCAGGTTTGACAGGTGGGTGGAGTCACTATGACATCAGGTGCCAAAAGTCTTCAGAAATCTTTTTTGAAGCACTAGTTTTCACAGAGCTTTGAATGAGGCTTTGCAGGCACCACCATTTAGCTGACTGATGGTGCTTGCAAACATGCTTTTGGCTGAGGCTTGTTTCATACCTGACATCATTATGGGCCAAATGGAGTGACCTGGTTGACCTAATTTAGGCCTGTGGGCCAGAAGTTCACCACTTGGTATTAAAACAATACCCCAGCCTTAGTCCTGTGTCTTCAGTAGAGCTTTGCAATGCAGAAATCTATGTAAATCTATAGAACACAGCTAATATTAGAGATGTGGTGTAATATAGAGGTTGAGAGAAGGAATTATTATTATTATTATTATTATTATTATTATTATATGCTGCCCAGCTGACTGGGTTGCCCCAGCCACTCTGAGCAGCTCCCAACAAAATATTAAAAACATAATAAAACATCAACCATTAAAAACTTCCCTGAACAGCACTGCCTTCAGATGTCTTCTAAAAGTCAAATAGTTGTTATGAGCTAGAAAGTTCTTGGTAGAATTTGACTTCAGCCAGGAGCTATCAGGTTGTGTGTGTTTTTCCCCCCATTCGCACTTTTCTAAATGTGCACACTCTTCATTTGGGCCTACCCACATGAGACTTTGGAAGAACAAATTCATCTATTGGGGGGGGGGGCGGAGGTTTACTTTCAAGTATCTTTTGTATTGTTACAACCAGGGAGGTAAATTGTGGAAGCATTTACAAGACTCTCAATAAAAAAACAATATGCTTTTATAAGTGCAACAGAAAAGAAAAAGAAAAAAGTCTCACCAGAACACCGAATATGCAAAAAATAAAAGTAAAGCAAAAATCCAAGCCTCTCAAATAAAAAAGAGTCAATCTCTTTTCAAAGAAAACTAATGATTTCATGATGTGAGCAGTTATCTTCATTACTATAAGACATATGGTTTTATAAATACAAGAGCCGTGGTGGGGTAATATTTGTAAAAATTTAAGGCCACAGAGCTTCCTAACCTTAGAACAACTAGAAATGCTAACCGATGATGAGAAGCAGATCTACAAACCATGAATCCATGTAAACAGAGGCTGCTAAAAAACAAAGCTCAAGTTTACACTGTCAGTTCAGAGAAAGTGATGTGTTCTTCAAGGGGACTTTCCAATTCCCTGGGTGGGTGCTAAAATATACAATGATACCTCTGGTTTGAGAGCACCACCCTTCCAAAAAGATTAGCAAGAACAGCATCCTGGCCATTGAAAATCCATTGCTTAGGGTATAGGAGATGCTGGGCTGAACAAAAAGTTTCATATGACTCTACACTAAAACGCACATTAGAACATAAGAACTTCAAAAATGTGGAAAATTTTCACCATTATGTGGATTGGGAGGCTAAATGCATTTACAGTTTGCGAGATTTGTATAAAAATTGTACACCTCTCATTATCATGGAGGCAGGCCTACTGCAATTGACAGCCATCTTGGTTCCAGCTATTTCAAATCAGACCTTTCAGGGACGGCCTTTGGAAATATGTCACCCTGTGTGAGGCCAACATTTGATGCCCTCCCTCCAGCCCTCGTGGTGCCAGCTTAAGCCAGGTAAACAAAGCGGTGGGTTTTGGGAAGGAGGCACAAGGCTTTGGCAGGGTCCTAGAGCCCTCCCACCTCCTTCCTAAAGCCTGGTAAGCACTTGCCTGACTTTGGGAAGGAGGAAGGAGGACTCTAGGACCCGGTCAGAGCCCTAAATCCGCATTTAGACCTTTTGGTTGACAGCTGAGACTCAAACAAGAAATGCGTTCCTAACAAAATGAATTTCAATAGGGACAAATGTAAGTTCCTATAATTCCTTTAAGGGTTTCTAAGGGACTGTGTTCTCCCTCTTCAGGGAGATTTGGCTTAACTGGGAAGCATCTCAGTCTTATTGATGAGCTTTTGTTCACTCAATTGAAACTAAATGGAGGGATATCCATGACTGTGGCTGTGCACACACCATACATACACAAAGCACACGACCTCAAAGAATCGAGCAAATGCAGCCACTGGTGGTGGAAAGCTGATTTGAATTGGGACCACAACACTGAGACAGAGGGATGGGTGCGTTTACCTTACCCAGCTCCAGTTTTTGTGGCTGAAAATGGTCTCCTGCCTCAGATGCTATTTGTTTCGTAGCACAAAACATAGGTGCTTTTTTGGCTGCATTGAACAAATCCCTTTGGGAGAGAGGACTTCCACTAGGAAAATGGCCCTGGGAAAAGCTTTTAACTGTGCCTTTCCCAGGGTTATCATCCCAATCTCTTCCCCCTTGCATTTGCTATTTTAAAAAAAGACACAATGTGAGAGATCTAATCACAGACTCAACTATTGTGCCTTCCTTGTCCAGCCATTGGCATCCTCTCTCCTTTGCCCTGTAACTTTCCATAATTGCATCACTCATGCATATTGAATTGAATAACATAAAGCCAGATACACAGCTTTCATCAACTGAATGCCTGTCTTCCAGCAAAGGGTACAAGGAATGTATTGGGTGGAATTCAACGCAGTCCTAAGGAGGTTGTTCCATCAGCACAAATCTGCTTGCCAGGTGGAACAAACCTTGTTCTAGGCGTTCTCTCTGCCTCCAGAGCAGATTCGGGGGAGGTATGAGGGGGCCTGGGAGGATGAAAAGGGGGAAGCTCTGTTGCACTGGTGGGAGTCCCTATGCTGCCTTCTACTAGCAGAATGGAAGGTACTTGAACCTAGTCCTATGTATTCACATGCTGCAGACTAGGTAGTTTCCTTAAAGCCAGTGACGGGGAACCTTTCTGAGAACTACATTCTGAGAACTACATTCTCTAAGGACCACATGCCAGTTGGTAGTGGGTGACGCCATATTTACACCATGCAAAAACATGCACAGTACATGCATGCATGTAGACAGACACCCACCTACATTTTAGGCTCTGGGCTAAACTGTGGAATTTTAACATTGTTTCATGTGTGGACTTTTCTTATTGTGCAAATGTAATATTCCCAAGTCCTGATGGGCATGAGGAAAACCTATCCTTGTGTTCAGCAGAGCCCCATATGTGCCTTGAGGCTGTTGGCCTAACTGCATGCCACCCCAATCTCTGAGTGGTGCAAGATTCCAGGGCTTCTAGGCACTTACCCAGGAATTATGTTTCCTTTTGGAAATGAGGCACGGTGGAGTCTGTGGTGTCTTTAGGATATATAGTTTATTTACACATATACATAACCTGAGCATACAATGGAGGGGTTCACAGCATTAACACTCTAACAGGGTCTTGCTTTTCCCATAGGCACAGCTTTGAATCCAGACAGAAATCAATCATTGTGCTCTGGCTCTCTCTCCAGCTTGCTGACTTGACCAATCTGCTACCTTTCCTCCCCCCCAAGTCATGTCCCGGTCAACTCTAAAGCTCTCATTCAAACTCTACCTTTGTCTTCTAACTAACCCTGAGCTGAGAGAGGGGCCCTTCCTATTTTCCGCCTGGCACCGAGTCCCCTCTCTTTGGCTCATCACCTTCCTTTTGTTCTCCTAATGGCTCATCTCCCAGGCAATTTCCTCATCAGGAAACTGGCCTGGCTTATATTTTAACATTTGCTGAAACCAAGGGTTCAGTGTCTGGCCCCCAGAAACTCATAGCACAGGGGGGTCTGAAATATGGAACACAGGGGAATCTGGCATCCACAAACTCATAACAATATCTTTTACTGCAGCAGTCTACCTACTAGCAATGGTTTCACCCTGTGCTTCATCATTGTCCTGCTGTTGCTTCATTCTTACAAACTGTCCGCAGGCAGCTGCATGACCATATTCCTTAATGTGGAAGAAATGCAAATTGTCTGGCAGAACAAGCCAGGCCTATGGTGTCTCCCAATGGTAGTGGATGGAATGAGTGTCAGTTCTGCCAAAGGCTACAGACAAAAGCTTAATCACAACTGAATCAATAGCAAAATTTGCCCAGTTTCAGGGAAGGAAGTTTATTATCCTGTGTATAACAACAACAAAAATAGACTAGAGGGAATAATGTAAACATTGGTTTTAAATAGATTTATTTCTATTTCTGTTCATACTGACATCAATGGTATAATGTTTATGAGTTAAAGAGACAGCTCAATACATAGCAGAATAAAAAATGAAAGGGCTCGACAGGTTATCGTTGATCTAATTATACCCCAGACAGATTGTGTAGACAGGTGGAGAGGGAATCTCTTTGTTGTAATTCACAGATATGTAAATCCCAGGAAGCTTTGAAAATCTTGCAAGAGACAGACCTATTTAACATTAAACTGTCTGAGCAAGAGAGGATCAGACATAGCTTGAAAGAATACTAACTGCAGACAAGAAGTACATAAACAGTCAGAGATAACACGGCTTGGTATCAAAAGGCATTCTTCAATCTCCTAGAAGCAGATTTGGCTGACTGCAGAAGGAAGGGAGAATCAGTGAAAATCACCTTTCTCCTTCATTAACAGAAGGCTTCACTAGATTGGAAAGCCTTCCAGGAGAGCAGGAACTCAATTAGATACAATAATTTTAACTGACTGAGGGTTTCTTCTGCATAGACATGCATTTGATTATGCTGTAAATATCCTTAATTCTTCTTTATTATTGAAATGCATTCAATACTAAGGTTAAAAAAAATGTTAACAGAAGAAGAGCCTGCTGGATCAGGCCAATGACCCATCTAGTCCAGCATCCTGTTTTCACAGTGGTCAGCCAGATGCCTGTGGGCAACCCGCAAGCAGGACTTGAGCACAAGAGCCCTGTCCCCTTCTGCGGTTTCAGAAGTGAGTATTTGAGAACGTGGAAGGTAGCGACTGGAAACAGCATAGACATAATGGTTAAATAAGACAGGTTTACAAAACATGGACCCTATTATACCAAAGGAGAGCAAATAAAGTATTCAGATGCCCTGATTCGTTGAATTAGCCATATTAATTTGTAGCCCGAGGGTTTCTTGGGCCATGCTCCTCCTTGCTTGCAAATGAAATAAAGTCAGACCAAACAGGTATGAAATCGTCTTATTTCTTTGGTGCCTGCAAATTCTCAGATTATTGGTTTTTCCAGCAGGGCAATATCTCACACTTTAGTGTACCAAGTAGTAGGATCTATTTCCACTTCCCAAACTGTGTGATGGTCATTCTTACTGCTATAAACAGGTGCAAATTTATTGTGCACATTTTTATTTCCCTCATTAAATATAGATGAAAAGGCTAATTGAGAAGTTAGGATAATGTGGCAGTTTAAGATCTTATCAATTTCTCATAATACTACTGCTCCAAATTCTTGTGCTCTAGTAAAATGTCATAATGATCACATATACATACGCATGTCAGTAAATGTTAAAAGTGGCGGCAACGTAGGTATAGTGTAGTAGAGGCCATAGCTATCAGTTGAAGGAGAGCAAGTATACCCAAATCTTCATATTTAACTCTAGCAGTTGCAAGTTAAGCATATTGTGTGACAATCACTTTGTAGGTTCACACCCAGAAGTGTTCTATTCTGGGGTAATCCAAATCAAAATATTAATTGGTTTAAGCAAATTAATTGCATATGCCTTAGGCAACTCTAGCCTTGCGTATCTTCCCCCCTTCTTGTTCATATCTCTTCCACTTTGAAATCTAACGAGTATGCCCTAATGTGCGGTTGGACTCCTGGCAACTAATAGCACTCTCCTGTGTAGATCTAAGCCTGAATATAGCAATTGTTTCCTTATTTCCAAATCAGTGATTGAAGAGATTTTCATTGGTATAACGAGGTTGTAGATACTGCATCATTACACATTTGGTCCCCAGATCTTACTCATAATTAGTAAGAGTGGCAGGACTGGACCACTATGCCTGTTCTGAGTCTCCCTGTAAGAAAGTTTCGGGTGCGGTGATACTGCAAGTTAAAACCACGCCTAAGGGATGTTGCCCAGGGATGCTTGCCAAGCACCTCCTCTGAGAATCAGAACATGGTGATATCTCAAAAGCATTGCAACATCTTGAGCTGGCTTCTGTTGAATAACACTGAACCCAGGGCAAAATGCAATATAACAAACAACCCCAAAACCTAAGACTGAGGCAAAGGGTTTAAAAATATAATTGGTAAGGGCTCTTTCCATTTACAGAAAGGGTCCTTTCATACACAGAAGAGATTGAGATCCAGTGGAGGCTCCTGTTAAATTTAAATCCCAAAACCATCTGGAGCAGCTTTTCAAGGCACTGAATGGAAGAGGAGCAATTGGCAAAAAATCACCTTCCCCCTTTTCCTCTGGCAGGAACATTTAATGAGTGGTGTGCCGACTATGGCAATTTTGGATCCAAGCCATAGTACATATAAATATTAATGGACATTGAATAGATGTTCATATTCAAGCCAGCCTTTTTAAGATTCTGAGAGGTCAAGGAGATAAATGTCCAGTCGAAGCTTCCGTCCCATCTCACTGCGCCCTATGCTGATGTGGTTTTTGCAAAATTGGCAGCTTTTTCATTCAATGCAGTGGTTCTTTAGTGCATTAAATTCCTCTCCAGTGGCCCATTAGGAATGCAGTGGTTTTTCTAACAATGGCTAGTTTGTTTGTTTATTTTCGTAGGATTTCTGAATTGGAAGTGATTAGAATAATCAGTTTTATTCAGAAGCTAAACTCACAGCTGGGCCAGCCCCTAGATAAAAATAACCAGAGAGTAAGTCAAAAGCAGGCTATGCCAGAGTTTATTGTGGTATGATCTTTCAAATTCTGCGGCTACCTTGTTCATCCCTGAAAAAGTGGAGATAGGAGAAACCAATTTTTCTTCTTCTAAAGAAATGTTTTGCTGGTGTATAGGAGTAGCTGATTCTACTAACAAAGTGTGACTCCAACTTGAGATGCATCTACGATCGACTGCAATCTGTGTTTTCAAAGGGTTAACTTATTTCATGACAAATGGATATTGCCACCTGATTACTGCATGTAGTAATTTTCCCCATTAGTTAATGACGTTCTGACCTGAAGTCAGTGGGATTCCAGGGGGGGGAAATGGCAACATTGCCTATGGGCACTTCAGATGCACCACAGACATGGGAGATAAGCTTGCAGCTGATTCATAATGCTAGGCCAATCTGCTGGATGATGGGCCTTAGAAGGTGTCTAGTACTGTTTGTGCTATGTTGAAGTTGCCTTCCATTTGTGAAGCCTAGGAAATTGCTCCCATACACTCTTCCCCACCGCAAGAACCTGAAATGAAATGCAAACATTATCACTTCTGTTTATTTCACGGTCTCACCCCAAGTTTATGGCCAGCAACTAGGTCCACTCATAGATGTCTCTGAGGAGAAGGCAGAAGATAGCAGGCCAGTTCTCCATGGCCTCCACTCTGAGAGGGAATATGTCTCAGAAACTTTCCTTTCTGTGAAAGCAACTGGGTTTCATACGCCTACACAAATTGCACCCAAAATGGCCACCCTTTTAAATTGATTGAGATGAAAACTTTGCTTGGCACAGAGCTAACAACTATTGCAAGAGGGAAAGAAGCCCAATGTGTCATACTTTCTCCTTTTAGGGGCTGATTATGTTAATTTCACTACAGTCAATGCCGAGTCATGGATTCACTTGAAGCTGACAGGACGAGGTCCTGAGGAACCTGGGGGTGGATGGGAGCGGAGCAGTCTATTCAGAGATTGTTATCAATCGGAGCAATTTCTGTAAATTCCTAAGGACTGTAGTTAACAAATCCAGTGCATTTAGTTTCTTGTAATTCAGCCTGTCAAGCAATTCATTTTCATCCCAATGAGTCAGCCATCCCGGGGATTCCCAAACGGCAAAAGGGTTTCAGTGTTCTGCTTCCCTTGCCATGGTTCATCTGAAGATCTATTTAATTGCTAGTTAAAGCATCCAGTGCATTGTTTTTGTGCTCTTGTAAGAACCTTTCGGGTGCCAACTTTTGAATCCTGCTCCCAGAAATCTTGCATAGATAGCCAGTTCTCCTGTAATATTCACCCATATATGTCACTTTCAAAAAGACATCCCATGAACTCCAAATTTATGTATCCAACTTGGCCAGCATTATAAAAGTCAAAGTAGAAATTTTGCAGGACGTTGTGATTAGGCTCTCCCACTTTTTAGGCTGTGTGTGTTTATACTTAATGGCCAGGATGGTGTGGCTGCTTTGAAGATCAGGGAGGTGGTGTGCTGGGAGGGGGTGTTTAACCCTTTCCTCCCATATCCTTTTCCTGGTCTAAATTGCACCCCCACCCCCACCAGCTGCAATTAGTTTGGGATGGAGGGTGGCCTAACTTCTCTTTTTGCCCCTTTGGATGATTGAGGAGAGAAGGGTTAAATGCCCTCTCCCAGAGTGCCAATTACCCACCCTTCAAAGCAACTGCACAGAGCCACTAATTAGTTAAAAGCAAATTGCCACTTTCCTGTGTCATGTCTAAGCTTGCCCAGAAAGCTATCATTGGGGTTCATGAGCAAAACCAAGAGGGTGGCCCTGCACCCTGTCAAACAGAGAAAAGTCCTCTGTTTGAAGGGACACCATCTCTTGGAAGATATTCTGTATTGGGTTGTCCATTTCAAGGTAAGGAATCAAAACAAGGCAGAGCAAAGGCTTTGAGCTTTCTCATCAACAGTTAACGCATGGACAGTATCCTGACCAGACACAAAATCTTCTTCGCTAAGGTCAGACGTATTGCATTTCTATGTAAATTGTAGTAATTTACATCTATACATATAAATGGTCATATTTACCCAGGTCGGTGTCCTCTTTTCTGGCAATGTGTAAGTATTCAGACCAGGTCAAAGGGCTTTTCAGGCTTCTGTTAGCCTGTAGCTGTGCCTCTGAATCTCACTATATTCATAGGTCCTGTTTGTCTAGCCTGGCCGCCTGATTTTTCCCGGGTTCTAATATTGATATGAATATCTCTTAACTCCATAGCTAACTTCATCTGCAAGAACAATTCTTAGGCACAGCAGGCCAACATTATGACTGGACTCGCCTTCTGTTCTCTGAACACGCTCACCACACTCTCTTTTAGTTTTACCGCTGCTGTTGTTGTTCTCTGCTTGGCTTTCACTTTTCTCAGCTCTGTTTGTTTGTTTGTTTTTTGTTTTGTTTTTTATAAAATTTTTATTAGGTTTTCACATTTTATAAAACAAAAACAAAAACAAAAACAAAACATATATATTTTTAAACTCTTATTTTCATTACCCCCTTTCCCTGACTTCCCCCCACCCCCTCTTCATACATCCCAATTCCAAAAATTAGTTCCACAAGTTCTTATCTCCCATCTTTAACATATTATTGTTATTTTTAAACTTAATCCTTTTTACTTATCCAAATTTAATTTATCCAATTCTCTTTTAAACATTAAATCTTTTTTTTTCTAAGGTCGACCTAATTACCCTTCCACGAATTTCTCCCTTTGTATTTTTGTTAATTATATGTCATAATGGCCAAATACAAAAATCATAAAATTTTGAAATTCTGTTCTCCCCTCCCTCCCTACCCCAGTTTCCATCCCTTCCCAAGCAATTATCCTAGCCCGGATTCCTCACATCAGAGGCCTTCAAGTCTCTGTCAGTCTCTCTCTGCCGATTTTGTTGGTAGCCCTTTTTGTTGGTCCTCAGGTCTCGAAGGAATTCTATCTCAGTCACATCATATTTTCTTCCATCCAAGATACTTAATAGCAGTTGCTGCAAAAAGTCAGTTGATCTCCCATACTCAAGGAGGAAGTCCCAATCATATTTCTTTACTCTTTTGAATTCCAATATTCCAAGTGCTCCCGGGACTTCCTCCTTCATCTTTCTCATCTTTCGCAGATTTGTAATCCAAAGATCTTCTTCTTTAAGGTAAAGGTAAAGGTACCCCTGCCCGTACGGGCCAGTCTTGACAGACTCTGGGGTTGTGCGCCCATCTCACTTAAGAGGCCAGGGGCCAGCGCTGTCCGGAGACACTTCCGGGTCACGTGGCCAGCGTGACAAAGCTGCATCTGGCGAGCCAGAGCCACACACGGAAACGCCGTTTACCTTCCCGCTGGTAAGCGGTCCCTATTTATCTACTTGCACCCGGAGGTGCTTTCGAACTGCTAGGTTGGCAGGCGCTGGGACCGAGCAGCGGGAGCGCACCCCGCCGCAGGGATTCGAACCGCCGACCTTTCAATCGGCAAGTCCTAGGCGCTGAGGCTTTAACCCACAGCGCCACCTGTGTCTTCTTCTTTATTTCCTGACAATATGGGCATCTGATTGATATTTTCCTGCACTTTTTCCATTCCTTCTTTTCTCTCCACCGGTTCCAAAAAAGTTTTTTCTGGTTCAGCTGCAGATTCCTTATCAGGCAAATCCTTTATGCATTCAGCAGAGTCGTTTGTTTTGGAATTCAAGGTCATAAGTTCTTTGTTCATAGCCGTACTCTGCTCTTGCAGGATTCCCACGAGAAAAAACATTCTTTCTATCTCTACCAGTAATTTTCCCTCTGCAGCCATTGTAATGTCTCTAGTTCCCCCTAGGGGGATTACAGTTGCTTGATAGTCCTTTTCCAACAGCCCGTTACTTTGTTGTTTATGACTACGTTGTTTCCAGCCACCTCAGTTCAAAAGCAACACTTTTAGTTCAGAAAGTTATTAAATAACAAAGTTCTTAAATTTTAGCCGCCCGTTTGACAGCTCCTTTGACAGCTGTCAAACTCCTTGTTCTTTTTCCTCCGGCTCACACACAGGACGCTCCCGGGTTCGGGAGGGGGCGGGTTTACACAAAAGCTTCCAAAACTCCTCACTTTCTCTCCAGCACAAAGACTTCTTCTGTCAAACTCATGGAAATATTTTTTATCTAACACCAAAAACAGTACTCTCCACCTTAGTCCACCGATCCTTGCTTTAGATCGTTTGTAGATAGGGGGGTGCAGACTTCCCTTTAGCACATCCCCCGGTTGTACCGAATTCAAAGATATAGATTTTAAAGTCCAAATTCCTTTCTACTCACGGGTTATTTGTTTCCAGTCCGAATTTTGGGGAAAAAGTCAGCGCTGTCCGGCCATGGCACGCGGCTTCGCTCCACTGAAGTAGCGGTCTACTCTCAGCACCACGCCACCCCCCGTACCCTCTCTGTAGCCTTTAAAAAGGCTCTTCGTGGGTCAGGGAAGGCGCTTAAAGGTGCCCACCGAGTCACCAAGTCCGCAGGCTTCCGCGCCTGCGGTTTCTGAGGGTCCCCGCGTTATTTGTTTGTTGTTTGTTTTGTTTTATGCTCCTTTATCAAGCGTGGAGTTGTTTTTGAAACCCTTTGAAGTTTCCCTAGCGAACAAAGTGTTTGCCTCCCCAATGCAGACATTGTTTGCATTAAAAGTTCAAAACCAACTGACATCAACAGCAGATGAAAATGGTTACCATCTGACAGCTGCAGGGAGGAGGGGGTGGGCCTTAAAAAAACAATTAAAGTCCCCATGCGTGGCAGGGACAGAAAAGCGTGCTTTGGAAGGAACTGAAGAAGAAGAAGAAAAAGTCAAGGTCTACAGTATTCGTTGCCTGTGATATGAATCGGATGTGAACAAGTTGGACTTCAGGCTGCTTCCCATGCACATGGCAAAGGACACAGATTAAGCCTTCACATTATGTAGGGAATGGCTGTATCCCAGGGCTGTATCCCAGGGGCCATATTGGCTGGGGCTGATGGAGGCCAATGATATCTGGAGAGCCACAGGTCAAACTCACCTGGTTTCCATGCAGAAGACCTTCCCAAGGTCAGTCCTTAGCATCGTCCCCTGAAACAAGGGTAGTTAACCTGTTGCTTTCCAAATGTTGCTGGACTCCAGTTCCCAGCCAGCATGGCCAATGGTCAGAGAAAATGTCAGATGCAGTCTAAGATCTGGAGGGTCATGCATTCCCCATCCCTGGCTAAAAGAATCAAATAGTTGGTGGTGAGAACAACCTCCACCTGAGATGAGACCCTGGGAGCCACTGAAATCAGCATAGAGAAGACTGGGCTAGATAGACCAATGAGTTAACTCAGAATAAGAAAGTTTTATGTATTCATATCTTCCCCTGCTATGCCCAAAACTTCTACAGGTGGAAGCCCAGTTCACACTGATGGCTGTATGCATGGGAAGGAAAGTGTTTGAGCCCCAGACTTAGTTGCACTCCCCATTGCATATGCAACCTACAAATCAGCTTTTTCTCTCTGCCAAAATCTTAGTCTCCCCCTTTTTTGCTGCTACAGTAACACAGGTATATGTTTCACAAGTATGAAGCTTTCCTTGCCATGTCCCAGGAGCATCTTTCAAAACTGAAGGTGAGTACAGTGGTGCCCCGCAAGACGAATGCCTCGCAAGACGAAAAACCCGCTAGACAAAAGGGTTTTCTGTTTTTCGAGGCGCTTCGCAAGACGAATTTCCCTATGGACTTGCTTCGCAAGACGAAAACGTCTTGCGAGTCTTGCGATTTTTTTCGCTCCCCCCCCTTTTCTAAGCCGCTAATAGCCGCTTAGCCGCTTTGCCGCTAATTGCCGCTAAGCCGCTAATAGCGCTAATTCGCTAAGCCGCTAATAGGGTTGCTTCGCAAGACAAAAAAAACGCAAGACGAAGGGACTCACGGAACAGATTCTTTTCATCTTGCGAGGCACCACTGTACAATGATTTTTGTTTATTTGGATGAACCATGATGTCTTGGAGGGAAGGGTAGCCCTTAGCCAGAGGGATTGTTAGAGTCAACCTGGACCTCTAAGCATTTGTCCAGCCATGGTACCTACCATTAACAGGTCCAAAGCAGTATGAGAAAATCTGCTAAGCTAGCAATGAAATTGCTACAGGGAGAGAACATGGTCTGGAGCTGCTACATTGTTTTCATGGTTGTTTTTTTTCTAAACACACTAAATTGCTTCATAAATGCCCGTCATGCCTCCAGAAATTTAAAGATAGAAAGCATCCATTATATGATGGCTTCTGCATTGCTCAGTGTTCATTTGCAGTATTTCAGTACAATAAATTCTAGAGGACAGATGTTCACATCTACACTGGCAGCAGAACTGGGCAAAATAATTCTTACCAGTTGTGAAAATAGCAAAGCCAATTAGGTCCCCATCAGATCTATAAAAACCTAGTCATAGTTCCTTGAAAGTTAAGTGCCTTTGCTTTTTGCATGAACTTTGCACCGAAAAAGAAACAAGCACATTTCCCCCAGCACTAATGCACCCTAAACTTGTTGACGTCCTTTTTTCTTTGGACTTGTGTCAATGAAATGCTGTTTTATTGTTTTAATTGTATTTTAAATTGGAAAATTCCTCTGATATATTTTATGAACAACAGCTTATAAATAATTAAAAATAAAATCCACATATGTCATGCCAAGTATTGTTTTACTTCTGATAATACAGTATCTTCTGCTGCTGCAATATGGATTGTGTGTGTGTTTTGCTCTTGGCCAAACTGCACATCTTCAAATATTACTTCTATAGAACTAATGGGAGTGGATCATACATGTCAGCAAGTGGCGTAACTAATACAATTACTAAATTTAGAAAGATGTTCATACTAGTTAGATGTGCTGTCTTGATATCTGAGTGCAAGTCAAGATCTTGGAATATTGATGATCATTCCTGGTAATCCCATGACTTTGTGACATTTCCTTGGACATAAATGTTATAGGTCAGGTTGCCACATAACAGTGTTGGCCCATTCATCATGCAGATCCAGGAAACACCGAGATATATTTCCAAATTTGAAATATTTTGTATTTGAGAAATCATTCTATGTTGAGCACTAAGTGTACTGCTGTCATGGGGATGAATTATGGGCAAGTTGGTTTCTGCACGCAATGCCTTATCTAGTCTGGTAGGGTAACCATAGTCCAACAGGGGGCAGGGCTTACAACTTTTTGGGAGGCGCGAGATAGGATATTTGATGGGGCAGCTTCCTGGCCACTGCAACACACCAATGCAGGGGCATTGTTAGGGGGTGGACTGGGGACCCAAGCCCTGGGGTTTTTTGTGTGCTGCACATAGGAATGGAAGGATTTCAATTCTCCCACTCAGGGGTGGAGGAAGGTGTGTGTGGTGGGTGTGGTTCACCCGGGTGTCACCACTGAGGGGAGTGTCAAAATGCCAGGTGGCACTCACCCCAGGGCCTGCAGTGCACCCGAGCCACGCATTTCTCCTGGGAGAGATGTGGTGGCTTGTGCGTGCGCAGGCTCTGCGCCGCCCAAACAGTCTGCCCACTGCCCCCTCCCCAGCTGTAGGGTGGCTGAGTGGGAGGAGACAGGCAGACTCCAGAGGCTCCGTGGTGCGCCCTGCCCCTGGGCGCGCCGCCCCAGGTGCCCGAGCGGCTTCCTCCACCACTGCTCTCACTTACTCATATTTCAAATCTTATATTGAGTTCTTCATATTTCTGCAGCTATTTGACATTCATGATGAAAATTCATTAACATTTTAGTGTGACTTTCCCCCCTGATAAACACAGTTTCGTATGTAGTTTTGACTAAGGTACACATCTTTGCAAGCAATTCCCCTTGCATTTCTATATGTTATTTTCATGAATATATTAATTTTTATGTATGCTTTCCCAATACATGTAGTTGTTGGAGAACTGCATTGGAAAATTTGGCTAAGTGCAGATTTCAACAGACAGCTGTATTTTAGTGCACATATTGTTTTAGAAAGTGTAGGCTTGATAGGGTTCACCTTTAAACGATAAATGAATTGAATCCCCCCCCCAATCTTTTGATACACATCAGATTGCTTGTCCCTTCCACTCCTTTTTTAAAAACTTTACCAACTCTGCGTACAGTACTACGGGGCATGCTGCAAAGCGCAGAGTCCACTCACAATCTGCAGAGCTAATTTAAACATATGAATTAGCATTAGCAAATGTTATAAGTAAAATGTGCCTACACCATGGAGTCTTTTAAGTGCTTAGCAATGCCTTGACTCTGTGAAAAAAGCTGCACTTATAAACCCTTTCTCATCTCCAAAACACTTAAAGGGGCAGACATTTTGCCCCTCTTGGCATATGGTAGATTGCTAGTTTCTTTAAGAGCATGACATTTCCTTTAAGAGCCACCATACATTAACCAAATCAGACATCCACAAAACAGAGGCACAACTTAGTTGGAACTGACAGAAATATGTCCCCCCCCCCCCCCCGCAATTGTGAGACAGAAGAGTAACTTAGACCAGTTTTCAGTGTTAGAGAAGTTTAAACGGTTGGACTTTTAAGTATCTGTGCTCTGGGAATGATCTTTCACGGAATGCCTTTTTCAGAGAGAAAATCGGCTGCGTTTCACATAGTCCAGATGATGTAGGAACACCTGATTCTTTAGCACTCACTAAATAAGTGTGGATCTAATCACTGCTTGGACAGGAAACTAGTGGGTGCCCATGTAAGCTGATCTGACCTTTCCATGGAAGAAAAGGTGATGCCTACCTGAGAACTTGGAGAAGAATTCCACTTGGCAAAATTTTGTTCAAGGGCCCAACTTGTAATCAATATTACTATTTGACTCCTATTAATATGCTACTAGTATCCCACTTCATCACAGATGTAGAAGTTGAAGTGCTAGGAAGTCAGTAATGTTATTAATTATAGTAAATGCTAAAGGACACAATCTGCTGCAGGGACACCCCCTCCCCTCTAAATAATGGAGAGGACATTTTCTCTTTGTTGTTGTTAGTCCTAATTGAAGTCTTTATTGAGACTGTGGGAATCTGCCAGATCTGGATGCAAGAACAAGAGATTTGGGTTCTGGGGCTGGTTCTGCCATTTATTTACTGTGTAACCTTTATTGTTAATTGAATCTCTCTGCCCTATTGTAGCATCATTAGCAAATGTCTGTGTTCTTAAGACAATGCATTTGTTCGCAATGTTCCTCTGTGTGAAAGCAAGGACGAGATGTCCTCTCGGTGGCCTGCAGCAAAAGCTTCCACAATGATATGCCTATTATCAGCGCAAACCTGCACAGGATTTGAGGCCTGCTCCTGACCTTACAAACTAAATTCAGATGAAAGGCAGCTCCCCAAACACCAGGAGACACCAGTCTATTTCCCCCTTTTCAATGTGTAATGTCTAGAAGAGGGATAGTTAACATGCTGCCTTCAAAATATGTTTAGATCCCAACTCCCATACATTCCAGCCATCATGGCCCATGGTCAGGGATGATTGGAGCTATACTTTCAGCAACATCTGGAAGACCCCACATTTGTTACCCCTGGTTTAGAACTAGTTTCCTATGTCACTAGTTGGTTTATTTTTACATAATTGGTTTTATATTCCCACCCCACATCATTGGCTTTAACTGCCAGGCAATGAGTAAATGCACTATGTCTAGACGTCAGTATTGTAAATCCATTAGGTGGGGCCTACTGTTGCTCTTATTTTGTCCAGTGTCTTGCTTTTTTCGCATTTTTTGAAGAATCATTATTAATGATGACATGGGCAGGTTGCAGTATATTATGAAGTTGGAGAGGGAAGATGAACTAGATTTAAAACTGCTATTGACATCAGCAGGTGTGTGTGTGTGTGTGTGTGTGTGTGTGTGTGTGTGAACATCTAGTTCCAGTTTGTTAATGGACGTAGTGAATTGTCCATTTGTTATCTTTAGTATATTAATTAATTGAGGCCTGGTTTATACATTGCCAGAGTGATCTATCCCATGCTCTTTGAGGAACCTCTATTCGAAGGAACCTCTGGGTGACATAGTCACTTCAGATGCCCACATCACTTGGTTTCCATGCTGCTCGAGCATTTAATTAATTGGGTGTGAATGTTTTCCATGCATGAGAAACCAAAAGGTTTTTTTTTAAAAAAAAACCCAATAAGGTCTTCTTCTTTTTGTACCTGGCATGACCAATTCCATTCAAAAGGATCCAGAGACTCAATAGCATTAAATACATCCATGGGGACTTACAGTTTTTCTCTAGTTCTGATTTTCTAAGAAGTATCTTCTCATTCCAGGTGAGTGAACTGACATAATTCACAGACTGCTCATCCTGTTCTGCAAATCTGCTACTCTGTGTATGGCAGAAGGTTAGGTTGGAAGTAGCCCTGAAGATAGCAGAGTACACCTAGAACTAGTGTTTTAAAAATGTCTACCAAATGCAAGCTTCTCAAGTTGGGTGGATTTAGAATTAGGATTTAGATGTACGTGTATTTGTGCACATGCACACATCAGTTTATAGCTGACCTCACCAGAAGAGGAACCAATAAAATGTCCCCCCCCATGTTATCTTACAAGGAAGTTTCTGTTGCCCACACAGAGATGAAAGCACAGAGTGCATTCTGCTCTAGAACATTCTGGAGGGTTTTGTACCATTCAGCTTTTATGCCATTCAGCTAACTATTGTGGAATTAAAACACAATTAGTGTAGCAAAACAACAGTTTGCATCTTTTAATTATGTCTTTGGTTTCTTTTTAACATAATGTTTTAATTACATTTCTTTCTCTTTCTCTCTCTCTCTCTTCTGTTCTGTTTTTATTGATTTGGTGCCAGTTCAATTGTGTCACCAAGACCTCCCAGTACTCAATGAATTACCTCGGGGGATTCTGTCTCTTTCACTGTTTTAAAGTAAACCAGATCTCCAACTACCTACAAAACAAAATCCAAAGAGCAGGAGATGAGAAGAAGAAGAAAAGTTTGTTTGTTTGTTTGTAAAGGATCCATGCTCTATTCTTAAATTTATTCAGTGAAGGCCAATGAACACATGATATTTCCCCCCACATCTGTGGGGTATTATCCAACCCAGCTGCATGTTCACATGGCAAAGTAGCTCCTGAACTGCATTTCAGACATGATGGCTTAGGTGAAAGGAGGGAGCAACATACAGATATAAGAAAAGCAGTGGAACACCCACGGAAAGAGAAAAATTCTCCACCATTCATCACTCAGTGAAGAAAACTGGTCAGATATCACCATGACAGGAATTCTGGTAAAGTATGCTGTCCATTTCCCACATTTGTCTACATAGTTTTTCCTACACTGAGATTATTTCTGGGTAGGAAAAAATGTAATGTATGAAGTGGCCCTGATTGTTTAAAGATTGGCTGTCATTAGGAATGACATATTTACAAAGACAATAGGCTGGTTTCAATGCACTATCTTCCTCTGCAGAAGTGTTTTTGGATGGATTCCTGCGATGGAATATGAACAGGTTTTGCAGGAAAGGTATGTGGACAGGATACTCTATTCCCGCCAGCTTCTGTTCATCCTTTCCGGAAAAGAAATGACCAGTTCTTGCATTGTGTTTTCCATATATGTAAGAATAATTTCAAAAGCACCTTCCATAGAGGAAAAGTAGATCCAAGGCCAAGGTAGCCGTCTCACTGGAAAAGCACACTGAGTTTGTGAAAAGTAGCCCAAGCTACTTGTATTGAAATATCTCTTTCATGTGAACCACAGCAGGAAAGTATGCTGTGATGCTTCAGAGTTCCGAGCCAGTCATGTTCTTATTCTGAAGCTATGGAGAGCCAGTTCCTATTCCTTGCTTCCATCTTTGGTATATTCCTTGCTTCCTCTGCAGTTTGGTCCTCAGGCCATCACACACAACTGCCACAGGTATATGTCATGGATGAAGGAAGACCATAGGACCCTGAATAACAAAGATAGTTTGTACCTATGAAGTAAATTTAGCTTATTTCAGGTTAATCCTGTTCCAGGGTCTTTCATCGCAGGCATATGCTCTGATCAAGACATCTGTAGTCCTCAGATGGAAAGTGCATGAGCATGGGTTTCAGTCATTGAATTAAATTAAGAAAACAGGAGAGAGAGAGAGAGAGTGATCCAGTAGTAAAGGTAAAGCTAAAGGTACCCCTGCCCGTACGGGCCAGTCTTGACAGACTCTGGAGTTGTGCGCCCATCTCACTTAAGAGGCCAGGGGCCAGCGCTGTCCGGAGACACTTCCGGGTCACGTGGCCAGCGTGACGAAGCTGCTCTGGCAAGCTGGCACCAGCGCAGCACACGGAAACACCGTTTACCTTCCCGCTAGAAAGCGATCCCTATTTATCTACTTGCACCCGGAGGTGCTTTCGAACTGCTAGGTGGGCAGGAGCTGGGATCGCAGACGGGAGCTCACCCCGCCGCGGGGATTCGAACCGCCAACCATGCAATCGGCAAGCCCTAGGTGCTGAGGATTTACCCACAGCGCCACCCGCATCCCGATCCAGTAGTACACATGCACTAAGTTGCATGGCAGTGTCATAAATTGTAATTTTGAGGCTGCATACATTGGAACTCTGATGTGCACAATGCGTGCTGCCAAGTTCACTTAAGTGCCAGCAAGTTGTGAGCCCTGTGTCAGTTTCTGCACATCCCTGGGACATTTGTGAGGGGGTGCTGTTTATCTGAAATTAAATTTGAGAATATGATGAGACACACGGGAAGATGGACCTGCACTGGAATGAACTGCCCCATACTTTAAGCCTTTCCCCATGTGTATCAGGTCCCTGTGGGGTCGCAACTACTATCCTAGGACCCATCACCACTTCTGAAATTAATAAACATGGCTAATTGAGGCTCCTTAATTTCAGTGGTCCTCTTCTGACTAGGACTTAGTTGAATACCACCCTGGACTTTTTTGATGGTGGCCTCAGGTCCCTTTCAATATGCTTGTAAATTACCAGCTACTGGGAATTATTCTGTTTTAAATGTTTTCTCTCATGAAGTTTTTATGCCAACTTAGTTTTACTGCTTTTTATTGTCCCCCTGCTTATTTAACTTATATGCAGAATTAATCATGCGAAAGGCTGGGCTGGATGAATCCCAAGCCGGAATTAAGATCGCCGGAAGAAATATCAACAACCTCAGATATGCAGATGACACAACCTTGATGGCAGAAAGTGAGGAGGAATTAAAGAACCTCTTAATGAGGGTGAAAGAGGAGAGCACAAAATGTGATCTGAAGCTCAACATCAAAAAAACGAAGATCATGGCCACTGGGCCCATCGCCTCCTGGCAAATAGAAGGGGAAGAAATGGAGGCAGTGAGAGATTTTACTTTCTTGGGCTCCTTGATCACTGCAGATGGTGACAGCAGTCACGAAATTAAAAGACGCCTGCTCCTTGGGAGAAAAGCGATGGGAAACCTAGACAGCATCTTAAAAAGCAGAGACATCACCTTACCAATAAAGGTCCGTATAGTTAAAGCCATGGTTTTCCCAGGAGTGATGTATGGAAGTGAGAGCTGGACCATAGAGAAGGCTGATCGCTGAAGAATTGATGCTTTTGAATTATGGTGCTGGAGGAGACTCTTGAGAGTCCCATGGACTGCAAGAAGATCAAACATATCCATTCTTAGGGAAATCAGCCCTGAGTGCTCACTGGAAGGACAGATCCTGAAGCTGAGGCTCCAATACTTTGGCCACCTCATGAGAAGAGAAGACTCCCTGGAAAAGACCCTGATGCTGGGAAAGATGGAGGGCACAAGGAGAATGGGACGACAGAGGACAAGATGGTTGGACAGTGTTCTCGAAGCTACCAACATGAGTCTGACCAAACTGCGGGAGGCAGTGGAAGACAGGAGTGCCTGGCGTGCTCTGGTCCATGGGGTCACGAAGAGTCGGACACGACTAAGCGACTAAACAACAACAACAACAACAACAACAACAACAACAACAAAGTTTTACTGCTTTAAAAATGTTTAATATTGTATTAAACATTTAATATTGTATCAAAGTGCTGTATTTTATGTTGCATTTGTTATATGAATCTAAAAATATTGTAGGTTTGTTTTGGGGATTCCAGTCAAACAATCAACCAATGAATCCAATATTGCAGAGAGTACTGTACTATACAGTACTGTACTGTAGTGAAGTAGGACCCTAATCCTTCAAATGATCTGAAGCCCATTTAACTATGTAGATTTGTGACTTGGCTCTGTAGCTGAAATCTCAGTGCAGACCTTCCTAACCCCCCCTTTTTTTGTAAGCAAGGGAGGAAAATGTTTTTGGTTTCAGGGTCTTTAGTCCTTAACATTTTCATCTTTCATTTTCTTCATTCCACAGGTAGCTATTTACATCTGCTAGTCATGGGAGAGTCAATGATTAAGCGAGAAAGCTCTGTACTTTGAGGAAAGCCAAATAACCAACATATATTTGTTTAAATGCCTTTCAAGGGCCCTCTTACCAAGATCTAACCATGCATGTTTCTCTCTCTCTCTTTCCCTCTCTAAGCTTGAGAAGCCCAGACATGGATTAAAGGATTTAGCTCTAAATTCCTAAAAAGAAAACAACATGAACCACCCAAATTAGCTGGTAACTTGTCTTGGTCTAACAAAAACAAAACACACAGGAAAACATTAATCATGCTAGCCTCTGTTCAGGTGGAATATGGCAAGTTGCAACAAAATCACTTGCCACAGGATGAAGGTAATTTATTGTTGGCTATTTAGTTCAGCTGGGGAGAAAGACCCAATAAAAACGCAGAAATGATTTTGTTCCTCCTGAACAGAACTTGCTGGTTTGGCACCAAGCAGCATTTTGTTTATATGTTTGTACTGTGTGAGTCAGCCAGGACTGGAGTTGACAATTGTTTTTAAGAGAGTGAGGAGTGATATGATTGCCCTTGGTGTCAGAACTGGCGCCAGGAGTGAACATTGTCAGTCACCTGCTGAGACCGACATCACAGTAGAGGGTCCCCTGCAAACCTGGCAAGCCTGTTTCTCCTCCTTGCTGTCACATCCTGTTCACCTGTGTGCTGCAAGTGTGGGAGCAGTGACAAGGAAGGCAAAGGAGGAAGAACCTCCATTTACTTTACTCTCCCCCGGAAGCAATGTATATTAGACCTAAATGAGAGCTATGGAATCTGTGGCCTTCCATATGTTGTTGGTCTCCCATTTCCACAACCTCCACTTCCATTGTCAATGGCCACATCTGATATTTAATCTGAGGGCACCCATGCAGCCTCATTCTTTAAGTCCAAACTGATGTGCAAACTTTTGCTCTTAAAGCACTCCAGCAAAGGTCTATATGCTAGGATTGAACTGTCAGGTTACGAAATCTTGACATTTACTGGGATCACAGTGATTTAGTGCAGGGCTTAATAAAACAGCACAATGATATGTGGAAAAATAAGGCCCTGGGCTAAACTTGTCTCCTCAGCTCATAAAAGTGTAATAATTGTGACTCTTTAAAAGCATTGAACTGGTTACATGTCTCTTTGGGTTCTGAACCATCTGTATCCATGAAGATAATTCATGAGTGGAAAAAAAGACAATAGTTTTTAAGAAAGCTAAAAGTGATCAAAAGGAAGTATCACTTCCTATGATCTACACACCTTTGGTTTGTTCCACTGTTGCTTCTGGTAAAAGGGGTGTGGCAGATTTTGAAATATCAAATAAGACACAAAGACTATTTACTAGAGACAGTGATGGGAAGAGTGTGGTTTCCTGAGAATCATTACAAAATTAAGTTTCACCAGGCCACTTATGAATCAGGTCACACTGTATGGAAAACCTAAGATTCTACATCATGGAATTAATTTCTGCAAAGCAGAAAATGAGATAGTCTTGTTATATGGGAATGACACTAACAGTAAAGAAAGGAAATATCAGTTTTTCAGATGTGAAGAAGGACAGCGGATTGTGTGTACCATCACCTTACTTTTGCCTTTGGTAAACAGGTTTTGCAGGGTTTCCTATTTTCCACCCCAAGCATCAGTACCTGTTTAACAAAGGTTGAACAAAAGAAATACATGCCTCTCTCTAAACACTTCTAACTGTTCTTGAAAACCATTGTGTGTATCCAGACACACCTATATAGTTTTTCATTTGAGAACATCTGAATTATTTGCTTCCTGGTGCTCTTCCTTCTATATACTCTTTGGACTATTGCAAGATCGCTCCATTTCTTTGTTACGTGCTTCACACAGAATACAAACAGAAACACGTTGTTTCGGCCCCAAGGTACGAACCAAACACATTGTAATGTCTTGCCATTATTCTAGCTGCTAGTCTTGTTCTATGAAATGACTTATTCCCCTCTTTCCCTCCACCCCCCCTTAAGCGGAACGGCTGCAACCTGATCGTACCTGCTAATTGCTAGGCAATAAAGTAAAAGTGTTTATTAGGGTATGGAGGTTTCACAGCTCTGGAATTCCATGAGGAGAAATCAAGGTTATTAAAGGCTTCTTGTGCCCAGGAGTGAAAAGAACAGTTCTTTCTACCCCACCCCACTCTATCATCCTTTTTACGTTGATACATTCCAGAAAGTACAAGTTTGTTCCCTCCAGTATCCCTGCCCCAGCTACAGATGCATGTTTTCATTCTGTAACCAGCTGTAGCTAATTGCATCAGTGCCGCCTTTCGTGCTGTACATGAAAAGGAAACCTGTAATTTATTGCAACAGACCACACCATTTCTGCTGTACATCTTGCCTCTTCTGTCATTGCAACGAGCGCATTTTTCATGGCATGTTGGCAGCCCAGCAAGAGGAAAACAACGTTGCCATATGTTGCAGCCAGATATCGATAAAAGAACAAACAAAAAACATGTTGTTTATTTGTAAGACCAGGATTTCTGAATCAGCCAGAAAGAATGTGGGGCCAAATCCACTGTTTTGTGTAAACCAGCTTCTCTTTCAACTTCAGTGTTGGCTGAGCACCAACATCATGTGGGGCAGGCATTCCTGCAAAGAAGAAGATGCCAGTACAGCATTGCCTCAAAGGGTTAACCCAAAAGGGCATGTTCCCACTCAAATCAGTAAATAATCATGCCAGCAGTAGATCGGGCCCCTGGTCTAGGTCTACAAGAACTTATTAATCAAGATTTCATAGCATGCATTTTCTTCTTATGCATCTGTTGCTTTTAAAATCTGGAGAAGAATTACATGAGATTTTGAAATTTCTTTCTCTTTCTGTTTCCCACCTCTTCTTTTTTATCTTTTATTGAACACCAGCAGTATTTATTTCCTTACACCTTTGTTCCATTATGCTATCCAATGTGTCACACTTGTGTTTCCAATCCAGGCACTGACCAGACTTAGCTTAGCTTCAGACCATACCCTGGGACCATCAAGCTTGATAGGGGAGCTCAGGGAAATGGAAAATCCCTTCCTATACTTGCCATCTCCACTACATATTGCACCTTTTGCTTCCACTCTTTTGCAATATTTCTTGAAAACCAATGCTACTATGGACTAACAGACTGGGCCAGACATGCTATTTTAAAATCCTGAAATGAAGGTTAAAGCTCAGATAGACAAATTGTTAGTTTTATTTCCAATATAACAGCTGACATTACTGACCTAAGCGTTCCCAGGGCAGGAAACTGGGGCATCAATGTGAAAGCAGGGTAGCAGGAGGTGGGGCTTGAACAGAAGGGGGAAGGAGGTCAAATTAATATAGGATTGATCATATTAATCCTGTAAATATAGGCTTAATCTCAGGGAAGACAGCAAGCTGGGGATGGAAGAAAAGAGAAAAAAACATAAACCATATCCAAGCAGTACTATACCCAAGATGCAATCTTATGTGGAAGCAAGTCTCAATTACTAGATTAACAGTCTCTTACAATATATTCACTCCAGTGCCTATTCCAAACGACGTAACATTGAATCCAGTAGGGTTAACTCCCAGGAAACTCAATACAGGATTACAGCCCAATGGAGTGATATCTTAAACATAATTCAGAGGCTCATTCATTGCTATCTTATTCCTGCAGGTAGGTTCTCAGTTCATAGTGATGAAGCCATTCTTCTTCTGAATGCCAATGGCTGGGACATACAAATGAGGAGATTGATGTTGCACTCAGGTTCTAATTGGGGACGTCCCATAGGCATCTGGTTGGCCACTGTGGAAACTGGACTTGATGGGCTTTTGGTCTGATCCAGCAGAGCTTTGCTTATGTTCTTACTATGCCTGCTTAGAGAGCCTTGGAGTCCTCCACGGACAGGCTGATGCAGCTCAACAACCCACACCTCCAGACTGGTCATGGACTAAGCTCACCACGTAAACAAACTCCTTTGTACCTCATACTCAGCAAGGTACAAAATGGACCAAGCAGATCAAACTCAGAATGTGAAGTTCCTTGTAAGTATAAATAAACTAAAGTGTTCTTTGGCATAACTTCCCCACAGGGTAAGGGACAAATACCCAGCTCTACCTCTCTTTCAAATCGGAAGCAATGAAGGCGGTGAAGGTCCTGTGTGAGTGTCTGGAGGTGGATGGAGGATGGATGGCGGCTAACAGATTGAGGCTGAATCCTGACAAGACAGAAGTACTGTTTTTTGGGGACAGGAGGCGGGCAGGTGTGGAGGATTCCCTGGTCCTGAATGGGGTAACTGTGCCCCTGAAGGACCAGGTGCGCAGCCTGGGAGTCATTCTGGACTCACAGCTGTCCATGGAGGCACAGGTTAATTCTGTGTCCAGGGCAGCTGTTTATCAGCTCCATCTGCTACGCAGGCTGAGACCCTATCTGCCCGCGGACTGTCTCGCCAGAGTGGTGCATGCTCTGGTTATCTCTCGCTTGGACTACTGCAATGCGCTTTATGGGGCTACCTTTGAAGGTGACCCGGAAACTACAATTAATCCAGAATCCGGCAGCTAGACTGGTGACTGGGAGCAGCCGCCGAGACCACATAACACTGGTCTTGAAAGACCTACATTGGCTCCCAGTACGTTTCCGAGCACAATTCAAAGTGTTGGTGCTGACCTTTAAAGCCCTAAATGGCCTTGGTCCAGTATACCTGAAGGAGCGTCTCCACCCCCATCGTTCTGCCCGGACGCTGAGGTCCAGCGCCGAGGGCCTTCTGGCGGTTCCCTCGCTGCGAGAAGCCAAGTTACAGGGAACCAGGCAGAGGGCCTTCTCGGTAGTGGCGCCCACCCTGTGGAACGCCCTCCCACCAGATGTCAAAGAGAAAAATAACTACCAAACTTTTAGAAGACATCTAAAGGCAGCCCTGTTTAGGGAAGCTTTTAATGTTTAATAGGTTATTGTATTTTAGTGTTTTGTTGGAAGCTTCCCAGAGTGGCTGGGGAAACCCAGCCAGATGGGCGGGGTATAAATAATAAATTGTTGTTGTTGTTGTTGTTGTTGTTGTTGTTGTTGTTGTTGTTGTTGTTTACTATTATTCCTCTATGTCCCATAGTGTCAAAGCATGTAACAATACACCTGTATCTTATTTTAGCCTCATGACAATCCCGTCAGGTATATCAGACTGTCAATCAGCAAAACACTCAAAGCCACCCAAAAAACTTCCTGACTGAGGAAGGATATGAACTTGGGTCTCCTGTTTCAAAACCCAACATTCTACTGATGACATCTTTTTCTAGATAGGGAAGGAATGGATGACATATTTTATTTGTCCAGCTAATTGAGTAAATATGTTCTATTAGTATTTGGACCATGTAAAATGCCTCATGTGTTCCAAACAGAATTCAAATAACCTCAGTTTGACCCACTGCAGAGTTAGAGGACCTGAAGTAACTTTGCTTGCTCCATTTCTTGATCAATACAATATTTCTTTACCCCCTTCCCTTGCAAATTCAGAAGCCATTTGTACAAATCAGTATGTGAAACCAATGCATTTGCACACCCAATAGTTTACAAAGTGGATCAAGCAGTTTATCAGTAGTGAAGTCACAAACTAGAGCCCCTGGACCATGGTCTCTCTTTTCTGTCATGTGCAAAATAGAGATGGTAATATTCCAATCTGTAAGTGTAAGTTCAATTTCAGATTTCTGTGGGAAATGCATGAGAAACATCTGTGGGATTTCCTCCTCCTCAAGACTCAGAGCATCTTTGTTTTATTTGAGGGATAGCACTTGGTCTTGGATGTGTGAACAACCAGTCTCAAGATGCACAAATGTCTTCCAGATATTGAAAGTGTGTTTGTGTGTGTGTGTCGTGCACATTTCCTCAACCCCATTTTCTCCACACTGGATATCTTCCCATACCACATAAATTCACTATAAAATCTGAGGAAGAGGGTGGCTGTTCTGTGAAGGCTGCCCCTCACTTCCTTCTCTACAGCAAATAAAGGGTGATGTTTGCGCACAAAGGATTCCCTTAGCATATGGACCACAGAGCAGCACTGAAGCCATGTGTTAATATTTAAAAGGAAAAGCATTTTGCCCCATTTTGCACATGAAGAGGAATGTTGGTTCCCTCTGCGTTTGCTTTCCTTATGTCCACATTGCTCACAATTTAATTTTAGGGCTTGACATAATCTTTTGGGAGAGGGAAAATAAACCCTGTTACTCCCTACTTTACAACCTGCACCAGTTCCCCTCAAAAATCAAACAATAAAGCTCTTACAGGCCTTCAGAGCTGCTGCTGCATAAAGGAAATACAATTTATTATGACTTCCAAGGAGGCTAAGGTGGCGTACATGATTCTCTCTTTCCTCATTTTATCATCACAACAACCTTGTGGGGTAGGCTAAGAAACTAGATAGTTCAACATTATAACAACTACACTGTGTTGTCTTCTATATGAAGTTCCAGATTCAATGTAGTAGCTTTGTGCAAATATTTTATTAATAAGCAAGCACACATATTCACACATATCTGGAAGAAGCAAAGACCACCAGTGTTGAAGCAATGATTCTTCAACATCAACTTCACTGGACTGGTGATGTTGTTTGAATGCCTGATTATTGTCTTCCAAAGCAACTGCTCTATTCCCAGCTTAAGAATCGAAAGTGAAATGCTGGTGAACAACAAAAGAGATTTGAAGACACTTTCAAGGCAAATCTAAAAAAAATGCAGTATAAGCATGGCTAATTGGGAAACACTGGCCTGCGAGCACTCCAATTGGAGAATAGCCTCTACCAAAAGTTTCATGGACTTTAAAGAAGCACGAATTAAGGATTAAAGAGAGAAACAAGCTAAGAGGAAGGCAAGTTTGTCAAATCCTCACTGAGATCAACTCCCACCCAGAAACCTATGTCCCAACTGTGGAAGGATGTGTGGATCCAGGATTGGCGTCCAAAGTCACTTATGGACACACCATTAAGGCCATATTCATGGAAGACAATCTTACTCGGCTACGAGTGATCACCAAAGAAAACTCTTAGATTCCACTGAAATGCAAGACGCATGTTTCCTTTAAAGAGAGATGAAGGAAATATTTACTGCCTTATAAAATTGGAAGAAATATGTGATTAAAAAGCAATCATTAGCTTTAAAGCTCAAGTAAGTTTCTTTATTAGGTGTTAATAATTTTATTAGGTGCTGAATTGCTCTAGGGTTGGGACCAGATGATTCAGTATTAAGCATCTTGATGCATCATGAGTCTCCACCCCCTTTTCCTGCTGTGGCATATGAAGCTATGTGTACATTGAAGGAAACAGGTAATTATTTACAAGGCACCTCTCTTGTCTATGACTAGGTGTAAAGCATCACTAATGTTAGCATGTCTTTATTCACATGAATACTTTTCCTGTATCTTCATAAGAAAGGTCAAAGGAAACTGCACTATCATGATCTAATGACAATAAATCTGACAGCTCCCTAGTCAAATCCTTTTTATATATAATAACATTTTTTTTAAAAAAATTCAAATTAAATAAACTGTATTATAAAAATTTACTTTAAAAATACATAGACAAGGGTAAAAAGAATAACTGTATAATACAACTAAGGTAACACCCCACCAGCAGCAGCCCTCATTCTAAATGATTCATATAATGTAATTTAATGAAATGTAATGTAATGTCTATTTTGCCAACCTGGATATGAATAGAAAATTGAGTTTTGTATGTAGCAATGCAAGACAAGCACAGTTAAAGTAAAGCTTGTGATATACCCAGTTGTTGTCCAGGTGTTTGGATATAATCCATAAATGGATGCCAGACTGTGTGAAAGTCCAGTCGTTTAGCTTTCCCTTGGCTCCTTTCAGTGCAAAAATACCTTTATCTGCCATTGCTATCTTCTATAATCTATGCAGCCAAGCATCATTTGTAAACACTGCCAATAATTTCCAGTGTTTAGCTGTCTCCAGCTAGGCTCCAATAAAAAGAATAGCAAGGATTCATGTGACACATATTTATCAATTTTATCATACAAATCAAATCATTCTTAAAATCAATGGGGAAGGTCTAGGTTCATGGCTCACCAAACCCATTCCTAAGCAGGCTAGGCGCTCACTCTTTTGTTTCTTAAGAGCTTTTGTCAGATAAATACCTGACACATCAGGAATACAGTGAAATGGCTCTTGACTTTTTAAAAAAGTTTTAAAAACAGGGTTCCTAATAATCACCAAGAGATCTGTACCCACATTCAGATATACATGCAGGACTTTTTACAGCCATTTTAAGGATTGTGCAACTGCCTTCTGCCACAATGACAGTTCCCTCCACCAGTGTGGAACTTTTGCCCTTCCTAACGTTGAACTCAAACTCCCATCACCCTCACCCAGCATAGTCAATAATCACACACGATGGGAATTGAAGTCCAACAATGTCTCCTATGCACTCCTCCCCCAGCACAGACATTTCAGCCCCAGAGAACGTTTGTGCCACACATGGCTGTTACTCGTCCTAAGCAGGTCTTTTTTCACTCTTTCCATTCTGGTTACGTGTAATAAAAAGAAATGTATCAGGTCTCTGTGTTCATTGACATTATTGTGCTCTATTTTCCTCACCCCTGTTCCACCTCAGCCAGCTTTTCAAAGGATAGTTCTGCTTTGAAAGATGATTCAAATGTAAACTGTCTGAAGTGGCAGATATTCCACTTCAGTGCAGAAAAAAAGCTAAATAAGTAGTAAGAAAAACCCAAAGCAATGCTCTGAATTTTCAGAGCAAAACTAAACATGATGGCAGCAGATCTCTGCACTTACAGCTTGGATTTCAGTAATGAAGTAAGAAATAGGGTAAATTCTATCTATGGATCAAAAGGACAATGCAGCTCTGGAGAGCTGAAGGTCACCAGTTCTATATCTTACCTCCATGCAACACTTCTTTTGAGGCATTTGGTTTTGTACACACCATGCATTTAAAGCACCTTCCCAAAGAATCCTGGGAAATGAAATTTGCTAAGGGTGCTGGCAATTGCAGGTCTGTGAAAGGCAGTTCTCATGATTTTTCGGTGGGCTGGTGGGGATAGAATGGATGTGCTGTAAATGTATGGTGTGTACACAGCCAAAGTCTCTTAGCCAGGGTCACTTTTATGATATCGCCACCTGGCTGGGAGAAAAATGTCTTGGGAGAGAGCTATGTGGGGATTTCTGAACTTTTCACATCCACACTTCCTTTGTGGTTGTAGCAGATCCAGACTGAAACACAGAGATCTGCCACAATCACATCTATTTTACCAGTCCTTGAAGGGAGGTTGATAAAGTTTAGCAGTAGCGGCTGGTGAGGCAGCACAGGTGGGCCTCCATTGCTCTCCTGGCTTCCCAACATAGCAGATCACTGGCACTTGCTGAGAAGGGAGGGATGAGGCATGGGGAACTCAATGATGCGCCACCGTTGGAGCTAAATGAGACTCACAATTTGGATTTGATTATACTGAGGCATATTGCAGGTGTGTTTGTATTGGCTCATGTCACAGAATGAGGAAGGAGGAGGTAGAAATCTAAAGGATAAGCCAGCACACTAAGACAGCAGTCCCTGAAACAATTTAAAGTGGTGTCTTTGAATAACTACAGGTGACACTGTGGGTTAAACCACAGAGCCTAGGACTTGCCGATCAGAAGGTTGGCAGTTCGAATCCCCGCAACGGGGTGAGCTCCCGTTGCTCAGTCCCTGCTCCTGCCAACCTAGCAGTTTGAAAGCACGTCAAAGTGCAAGAAGGCGGGAAGGTAAACGGCGTTTCCGTGCACTGCTCTGGTTCTCCAGAAGCGGCTTAGTCATGCTGGCCACATGACCCGGAAGCTGTACGCCAGCTCCCTCGGCCAATAAAGCGAGATGAGTGCCGCAACCCCAGAGTCAGTCACGACTGGACCTAATAGTCAGGGGTCCCTTTACCTTTACCTTTAATCTTCTATACGTTTTGTATGTGGGACGCAGGTGGCGCTGTGGGTTAAAGCCTCAGCGCCTAGGGCTTGCCGATCGAAAGGTCGGCGGTTCGAATCCCTGCAGCGGGGTGCGCTCCCGCTGCTTGGTCCCAGCGCCTGCCAACCTAGCAGTTCGAAAGCACCTCCGGGTGCAAGTAGATAAATAGGGACCGCTTACCAGCGGGAAGGTAAACGGCGTTTCCGTGTGCGGCTCTGGCTCTGGCTCTGGCTCTGGCCAGAGCAGCGATGTCACGCTGGCCACGTGACCCGGAAGTGTCTCCGGACAGCGCTGGCCCCTGGCCTCTTAAGTGAGATGGGCGCACAACCCCAGAGTCTGTCAAGACTGGCCCGTACGGGCAGGGGTACCTTTACCTTTACCTTTTAAAGTTTTGTATCACTTTAACTATCATGGCTACTTCTAACTGGGTTGGCGGCTGTGGATTCTTTGTTACTATCTTTAGTGCATGAGATAGGGTGCTTCTTCTCCTCCTGCTGCTGCTGCTGCACCAAGGACTGTACCAGGGTGGGCAGGGCAGGATGGCAGAAAGGTGAGGAAACATCAGGTTGGTAGCTACAGGTGCTTATGTGCAGCAGCACTCCATCTCACAGGCTGCAACTGATCCCTAACACCTTTATTGATTGATTTCGTTTCAGGTATTTATCACAACTTATCAGCAGTCTGCATTAAAAACAAACAAACCACACCATACAGAGCATAAGAGCAATAAAAGTTAATCATAAAAACAGAAAACTGCCTTAAAGTAGTTTAGAAACCACTCTTGCCTAATCTTAAATGCTTAGGCTCTCGCAGAAGAAGGAATGACTGTGAAACTAGCGTTAGTGTAAATGTTCTGCATGTGTTAGTTACATCACATGTTCTGGCCCATACTGCAGCCCAAGTTTCATGAGTCAATCATGTGCAATCTGTTATACGCCATTTATGTCAATGACAAAATTACTCCAGATTTCAATGGTCCACACTATGGAGTCAGCAGCTTAAGAACTAGAGTTGGTGTGTGCTAATGTAAATTTCTAAGATTATTAAATTTCTTGAAGTAGGGCAACATTTGCCCTGACGGCTTCACTGTAATTAATTACAGCATATTTAGAAGGCGAAAGCCACATTTGAAACATGAATATACTTTTCAATGGCAATGCTGTTGTTGAAAATAGCATTCACCTGTATCCTCTTTCCTTGATGCCTAGAAGTCCCACAATAATGGAGCCAGGGCTACCTGAAATGATGGTGCAGGTCCAGCAAACGATACCTTGAATGCCCATACAATTGGGGCCCAAAATACCTGAAGGGCTGCCTGATTCTTTATGTTCTGCTTCAGTCCCTGAGGTCTTCGGATAGGGCACTTTTGGTGGTCCCACATGCCTGGCCTTTACCAGAGGCTTAGCCCTTAGTGTGGCAATCCTTGCACTGCGAAACTCATTGCCAATAGAAGTCTGGCAGGAGTCATCCTTGCCCATTTTTAGACATCATCAAAAAACTGTATTATCCAGACAGATCTTGCAAAACTGAGTTTCTTTGCCAATCAGCTTTTACTTTCTCCTTTCTTGGTTTTACTGTGTTTCTTAGATTGAAATTTTATATGAAATGAATGAATGAATATAAAAGCTCAGCTGTTATTTATACACTTGCTTGTATGCACCTTGCGTGGATGTTTCTTGTTACTGTATCAGGCCTGAAAAATATGAATACAGTACCTGACTCTTCCTGGTATTCTGAAAGAGCATGACTAACCCTACTGGATTTCAGCATGCACATTTTTTCTTTGGATGTCAATGACTCCAAGAATACAAATTCTTACTCGCTTATATTTTGGTAGACAACATGAACTCTGCAACAGGAAGACAGATGGGAAATCCTGGGGTGGCAATCCCACCAGGCCACCCAACAAAACAAAGTGAAAGAGCACATCACTACATCATATGAAGACAAGCAAGCAATGCAATGAAACTGCTGGTCTAATTACATGGCAAGCACTGTGGGAAACCAGATCCCGTTGTTCCAACCACTGTGCATATGCTTCTTTTTTTTAAAAAAAGAAAAGAAATAAACATTAGAAGTACATCTTGCAACACTGATTTGTTTTATCAGTTGGAGGCTAAGAAAATTCTCAAAAAATACTTAATAGCCCACTAATTGTGTGCTAAAGTCAATGGGAATGACAAATGTGTATGCACTTTCAGGATTCCAGCTGATGCGTCTTGTGGTGAGAATATTTTGAGTATCAAAGCCAACGTTTTCATTTCTTTATTCATTTCTTTTGATGGGTTTTCCCCCTCACAACTATTTAGTCAGCTTGATGTAATGATATTAAGCAAGTGTTTACCATGGACATGTGCAGAAGAATGGATAATCTTCAACAGTACATGAGAAAATGTTCTTTGCATTGATGCCTGTCAGGGAACTGCCATCGGAGAGTCAGGTGGTGGAAGGGCTCCAGGAGGCTAGGAGACCCTCGGATGCTGAGGAAGGAACCAGCAGGGGGAGAGAGAGAGTTCCTGCAGAAACTCAGTCGGAGGGAGGGCTCCAAGATACTTCCAGTGAGAACAGCGGAGAAGTCTCAGGACCTCCGTTGGGGACGCCTACTCCGCGCAGGAAACTGTCACGCAGAGAATCCAGAAGGAGAGTTTCCGTTAAGGAACTCTTATGTTGGCGTAAATTCCGGAAGCGCCCACTGACAGATTCTGCCAGCGGTTGAGGTAGCCATGCACCCATGGCTCCGTGGTCTGGGAGAGTTTTAGAAACTGATTGCATGAGTTGAGAACTCAACCATTTACGCACAAGCAGCCCCTTAACCCATAACAATGCCATACCATACAAGGGGTCACAGCAGACATACGGGACAATCACCTCTATCTTAAATGCTTTCCTTGCCTAGATATAAATGGGGGTAGGAAAGTCCATTCATTAGGCAAGAAATAGTACAAAGAAGAAGCAGGGAGAGCTGCTTCTAGCTCGCTATGTTCCACTGCTATTAAGAAGTCCCCCTACCAAGCTCAGTTCTGACACTGGAAGTAAGCCAGGCAGGATTGGCCCGAGCGGGTAAGTCCTCCAACAAGGATGGAGAACCTGAAGTCCTCCAGATGTTATTAGACTATAACGCTCATCACCCCTAATGCTTGGCCATACTAGTTGGGAATGGTTGGTGGTGAAGTCCATCAACATCTGGAGGGCCACAGGTTCTCCATCCTTATTCTATAATTATTCTTTATGACACTCCAGATTGGGTTTTGGCTACTCCCCAAGACGAGTTTTTGCACAACAACAGGATCTTCCTCTTGAAACAACATCACCATAAGATCTAGGTCTACATATATTACCATTGAGAGGCTGCACTGATAATATCAGATCATGAGGAAGAGGAGCCTCTTAAGTAAGCAGGACCTAAGAAGGGAAATCTTCCTCTCCTATTGCTGTCTTTGGTTCTGCTATTCCACGAGTTTTCATAGTTGCCCAATGATCTTATCACATTGCCACAATTATACCAAGAACACCATTATTTTTTAAAGAAACCTCTTTTCTCTCTCCCTTCCTTCTCATACAGACTCCAGATACACTTCCTTTTCATACAGAATCCCTGGTTCAGGTCCAAACACCAGCATATGGTAGCCTGAGGTACTGCTGTCCATAAAACCAGATTGCTGTAGGTAGGAGATGGTAGCTAAAGGGAAACTCTGATCAATCTTGTGAAACAACTGCCATACCTAAGAAGCATCAAAACTTGATAGTCAAGTTGTACCGCCATCATTTGCAACTTTTAAGGGTATGATTGTCCTTGAATAGTTTCTGTCATTATCTGACTAAAGAGATTTGTATGGTAACAGTGTGAGGTGAAGCAATATTTCAACCTTCTTAATCATTCTCCTTTGAAAAAAAATAAACTAGATGGAAGGACTTGAAAAGCATTTATAGAACACAAGCTCAGGCAAACTGAATCAGAGTTTATGAATGATAATCAGCTTTAATTGAAGACCATAACCTTTGTTTCCAATTATAGCTGACTCACTTTGTTTATTTGTTCCTGTTGATCAAGGAAGTGTCTTTGTTCCTGAGGAAATACATTCTGTGGCTCCTCAGTCATGAACCATGACGGAGAGACCTTCTGAAAGTTTTCACTTATTTAAATGTAGGAGGATGTTGAGTGTGGGTTATATGTGCTCCCCCCTCTTCTTCTTTCTTGGTTGGTTAGGGCCCAGCATGATGAGACTATTGAAGTAAACAGTTGGAGAAATGTTAAATATAGCTTAAACAAGAGGAAAATGACTTCCTCAATTTAGCTCAGTGATTTTGGAGAACAAGTATTGTCGGTACAATGCATAACATTACTAGCTACTTCCATATCAGTGTGGAATTGATATGTTTTAGTCATTCGCTTATTATGGGGCACCCACAAGACATTGCCATCCAATTGCTGTCCTCAGGGCTGGCCCAAGATATTTTGGTATCTGAGGCAAATCAGAAAATGGCATCTCCACCTGAGATCCATAGTTTGTTAAGGGATATAAATACAGTGCTTTTTTCTTAAAAAAATGTTTAGGGGTACTCTCATTTTGACTAAAAATATATATCACAATTTTATAGTTCAAATCGGGGAAAATAAATACAGTAAATGGACAAAAGTACAAAGATTCACAAAATGTTTAGGGGTATGTGTACCCCTGCATACCCCCAGAAAAAGCACTGTATAAAAATTTGCAGATGCCTCTTTCCCAACTCCATTCATCTTTCTTTGCAAATTGCCTCTACTCCTTCCTCTTTGGAACAGACAATAGGGCTCCCAGAGAGGGAAGAAAAAGAGGAGAGCTTGCTATCTGTTTTTTTTATATATATATATAATAATATTTATTAAAGTTTCCAAAAAAAGTTACAAGAATAAGAACAGAAAAAGGAAAAAGAAACAAAAAATACAAAATACAAAAAAGTAAAAACAATTAAAAACAAGTCAACCTTTCAATGCCTTAACTTTCATTTGCTTGTTTCCCTGACCTCCTCACACCTCCCTTTTTTGTATTCTAGTTCAATTAATTATTTCAGCAAATCCTTTCCATTTTTACTTTTATCTTACTAATTTATCTTAATATGTTATAACTTTACATTCTCATCTGTTAATAATCCATCTTTAAATACTCCTTTACAACATTACTACTAAAACCACATATCTTCATTCCAACATCCATCTAACATTCCTTAATTTTACAATATTTCTGTAAATAGTCTTTAAATTTCTTCCAATCTTCTTCTACCGACTCTTCTCCCTGGTCTCGGATTCTGCCAGTCATTTCCGCCAGCTCCATGAACTCCATCACCTTCATCTGCCATTCTTCCTGGGTGGGTAAATCTTGTGTCTTCCAATACTTTGCAATGAGTATTCTTGCTGCTGTTGTGGCACACATGAAAAAAGTTCTATCCTTCTTTGACACCAATTGGCCGACTATGCCCAGGAGAAAGGCCTCTGGTTTCTTCTGGAAGGTATATTTAAATACCTTTTTCATTTCGTTATAGATCATCTCCCAGAAAGCCTTGATCCTTGGGCACGTCCACCAAAGGTGAAAGAATGTACCTTCAGTTTCTTTACATTTCCAACATTTATTATCAGGCAAATGATATATTTTTGCGAGCTTGACTGGTGTCATTTTCATAATATTCTCTCTTAAGGCATTACATGCCGTAAACTTCATACCTGTGGTCCATAACTGTTCCCAGTCAGCCAGCATAATGTTGTGTCCCACATCTTGTGCCCATTTTATCATAGCAGATTTCACCATTTCGTCCTGAGTATTCCATTTCAACAGCAAGTTATACATTCTTGACAGAGTCTTAGTTTTGGGATCTAACAGTTAAGTTTCCAATTTTGATTTTTCCACCTGGAAGCCAATTTTCTTGTCCAATTTGTATGCCTCCATTATTTGATAATAGTGAAGCCAGTCTCGCACTTTGTCTTTTAGTTTTTCAAAGCTCTGCAATTTTCAATTTATCTCCCTGAGAGCTTGCTATCTGACTCCTGTTCTCCACTGCCTCACTCCCTCATGGTCTCCAGCCTTCAGCAGCTTCTTCAAACCATGGCCAGCACCTTCAAAGTTGCCTGGGCAAGCAAATAGGGTCCTGGTGGCTGCCCTGCATTGTTAGAGTTGTTGTTCTCAGCTCCACAGGCTACCATTAATTCTCCTTCTGGCTCCTGCCCAAGAAAAACTACAATTCTCAAAACCCATTGTGAAGGGTTTACCAGGGATTCTGGAAATTGCTGGTGGCTCTTTGATTGGTTGCAAACAAGGAGCCAGCCTTAAAGGCACAACTGTGGTTTGCCATGGTGTTCCCCACCTCCCACTACTAGGATACACATATAATCTACAAAGCCTGAAGCCACACTTACTCAAATGGCACATGAGCACTCATTTCAAGGATCTTCTATCTTCTGAGCAAGAGTCAGAGACTGGGCCAGAGAAGAGGGAGACAATATAGATTTACAACAGAGGTTTACGGGAGGTCACAGCTCAGAGGCGAGAAGCTGAGAAATATTGGGAGGAGAGCAGGAATAACAACAACAACAACAACAACAACAACAACAACAACAACAATAACAATAATAATTTATTATTTATACCCCGCCCATCTGGCTGGGTTTCCCCAGCCACTCTGGGCAGCTTCCAACAAAATATTAAAATACAATAGGCTATTAAACATTAAAAGCTTCCCTAAACAGGGCTGCCTTCAGATGTCTTCTAAAAGTCTGGTAGTTGTTTTTCTCTTTGACATCTGGTGGGAGGGCATTCCACAGGGCGGGTGCCACTATTGAGAAGGCCCTCTGCCTGGTTCCCTGTAACTTGACTTCTCTCAGTGAGGGAACTGCCAGAAGGCCCTTAGTGCAGGACCTCAGTGTCCGGGCAGAATGATGGGGGTGGAGATGCTCCTTCAGGTATACTGGACCATGGCCATTTAGGGCTTTAAAGGTCAGCACCAAAACTTTGAATAGTGCCCGGAAATGTATTGGGAACCAATGTAGGTCTTTCAAGACCAGTGTTATGTGGTCTCAGTGTCCACTCCCAGTCACCAGTCTAGCTGCCGGATTCTGGCTTAATTGTAGTTTCCGGGTCACCTTCAAAGGTAGCCCCACATAAAGCGCATTGCAGTAGTCCAAGCGAGAGATAACCAGAGCATGCACCACTCTGGCGAGACAGTCCGCGGGCAGATAGGGTCTCAGCCTGCGTAGCAGATGGAGCTGATAAACAGCTGCCCTGGACACAGAATTAACCTGTGCCTCCATGGACAGCTGTGAGTCCAGAATGACTCCCAGGCTGCGCACCTGGTCCTTCAGGGGCACAGTTACCCCATTCAGGACCAGGGAATCCTCCACACCTGCCCGCCTCCTGTCCCCCCAAAACAGTACTTCTGTCTTGTCAGGATTCAACCTCAATCTGTTAGCTGCCATCCATCCTCCAATCACCTCTAGACACTCACACAGGAACTTCACTGGTTCTGATTTGAAAGAGAGGTAGAGCTGGGTATCATCCCCGCATACTGATGAACACCCAGCCCAAACCCCCTGATGATCTCTCCCAGTGGCTGCATGTAGATGTTGAAAAGCATGGGGGAGAGGACAGAACCCTGAGGCACCCCACAAGTGAGAGCCCAGGGGTCTGAACACTCATCCCCTACCACCACTTTCTGAACACGGCCTAGGAGGAAGGAGCGGAACCACTGCATAACAGTGCCCCTAGCTCCCAGCCCCTCTAGATGGTCCAGAAGGATGTTATGGTTGATGGTGTCAAAAGCCGCTGAGAGATCCAGCAGAACTAGGAAACAGCTCTCACCTTTGTCTCTAGCCAAATCATCGACCAGTGCGACCAAGGCAGTTTCAGTCCCAAGATGAGACCAGTGCGACCAAGGCAGTTTCAGTCCCAAGATGAGGCCTGAATCCCGAATGGAAGGGATCCAAATGGTCCACTTTTTCCAGGTGTGCAAGAAGCACCAGGGGAGAGACAGCTGACAGACTCAGTGTCTTTAGAAAGCATTCCAGACCCCCCCTCCTCCCAGAACCCCGGTGGGCATTGAAAGTAGGAGAACAGAAAGCTCAGAGGCAGAAAGCACAGATCAGCCAGCACAGGGATGGTGTATAATAGGAGAGACGGAGGGGGTGGGGCTTTACTCGGAGCAACGCAATTACTGAAATAGAGGCACCTTCCTAAGCCTCTCTCTGTGAATATTGAATCAAAGACTTGGTAAGAACTCTTCTTGTTTATCTGATTCTTGGCGGCCCACCATGGGAGGGATCAGATTCACTGAAGCCTGACAGCAAGCTACTTTGACAACTGAGTTAACAAAGCAGTTTATCCACAAGGAAAAAGCTATGGTTCTCTTTCATGCTATACACTAGAAATGGGTAAGCTTCCCAAACATCCCTTGGGTTAACTCAAAAGGTATTGAAGTTCTTAAAAAAAAAAATAAAAAAAAATTGGTAGAACTCGAGATAATTTCCCCCTGAAGGTTCAGAAAAACAGTTTGGGAGTCTTTCCCCTAGCCACTTAGGAACAAATAGCTTCATTACTTCCTGTTAGAAGCGGGAAGAAGACCTTCCACAGAGATGAAATAAAAGGGTTGGGGCCAGAGTGTCTTTATTGAACAGTATGACCTTAGAAACTGACAAAAGATATCAACTAAGTTTGACATCTAGTGGCATCCAGTGAAGACATGAGCAGCATCATAGAAAGAAACACTAAACTTTTCTTTTGAGTAACCTTTTTGCATCAAAGTGGGGAACATTAAACTATTCAGTTTCCTGTAAATACGGATTACTTTTTTGTCTGGAATGCATAACCTTGAGGTGGTGAAATACTAGATTTTTTTACACTGTTGAACAGTGAGGAAGGGGTTGTTCAGGGCTCTTCAAGCAAAAACAAGCTTCCAGATCATTCTATAAAATGGGGATTATGACGTAGAGAACAGAGGTTATCCCACAGAAAGTCTGATGGCAGCAGTGACTAATATCTTTTATACAGCGTTGAGTAATCTGATGGAGTCTGATGAAACAGCAGGGAATGATTTAGCACAATGTGCATGGAGGTCTGAAGACAGTTACCTTACTAAAAAATGACACTGTGGCAAAGTCACATTTGCCTTGAATGAAGCTAAAAGGCACCCTGAGGTGACTGTGAAACGGCATCACTATGGGCCACTGCTATTCATTCTGATCAGCTATAGATGGTTAAACTTTGTATGAACTGACACACTTGATCACTGCAGCTTCAGCTGTAGGCTTGGTCACATCCATGTTCATGTACTTCACTTGCTTCTCATGTGATTTCTCTACCCTTGACTTGATGACCTGCACCACAGTGTGCAACCTTAAACCATTTAACATGGTTTAAATTTAAAATTTAAAAGGAATATGTTTGGAATATGCAACATAATATGAAAGTTCTAGTTGTTGTCTTTAACAGCATTTACAGCTGTTGTCTTTAACTGCATTTACAGCATATAATGACATATACAAATGTACAAGTCATCACTTGCCATCAAGTGATGGCTATGGCTATGTGGATCAGACCACTGTATCCTATGGAATTTGCCCAACAGATCCACCATACAGTCCACATCATCCTCAGGGTTCATTCGCAAACCAAATACTAGTAATTCAGAAAGGAACCTGAGCCAGAGACTTACCTGATCTCAACCAGAAAGTTTCCAGTTGCAACTGATTATACCAGGAAACGCTTGAATCATGTGGTGGCACAGAAGGTGCTCATGCTGGATGGTCGGGTGATTACACACCCCACCATTGTTTACAGCAAGACGACCCTATTTTGAGATGATGGTGTACATTTTCCGATTGGGGGAACAATGTCTGGTTGGCCGATATTGCAGAGGGCATGAAGGATTGGTTGCAGGTGTGAGGTATTTGGCGGCGAGCCTTGGGCTCTTGTGGCGGGAGGTGTGGCCATCACCTGCCCCTCCAAGCTTAAGGATATTCCGTTAAAGGAATCTGGGGGTGTGGATCTTGTCCTAAGTCCGGGGCTGGGCTAGGGCCATGCCACAACCCCTTTGGGAACCCAGGGGGAGCTCGAGTTGGTTTGCATTGACTGGGCTTCCCCTACCGGTGGTTGACCCTTACCGGACTCCCTGCTTGACGGGCAGGAGTCAGATATAGTTGGGTCAATTCCAATGCCTAAGCCAATATCGCTCACATTCTGTAACCAATAAAGTTGTGGCCTAAATTAGCCCAATAACATTAATATCTGTGTCCTTGTGTCTTATTCATCAACAAGGGGGTGGTCTCAGGGTCTCAACACGCAAGTCTGACTGTTTTGCCTAGGATAGAATTACCTGCAATCATTGGCTAAAAGCACATGTTACTGGTTGCTAGATAATTATGTTTCATACAATAAAAACAGTTGACTTCTAGGTTAATATGCTCTCTTTCATCCTTTCATGTAATTCCTATAAATATCACTGAAATCTGATAGCAAAGCTGAAAATAGAAGCACTTTCTCCTCTTCCTGCTGGGCACCAACACCTGCCATCCTAGGGTTGTTTCCTGGGCCCCAGCAGGACACATGTCCCTGGTCCTCCACATCAGGAAGCTGGGTCTGTGAGCCCCTATTTTAATTTTCCCAACACCCCCATGTTAAGCACTCCAAGGTATTGTGGGAAATTAAAGTGGTAGCTCCCAGCTGCTGTCATAGTTGGGTAAGCCTGAATGTGCCCTTCAGATATCACTTTGCTGAGGGTCCCATCAAATTTGGAGTTGCTCCTCCTCCTCCTTTACTTCCTATTATTACTACTCAGGTGTTGCAGGTGTTGTACAGAAGCTAGGTGGAATTCAGCCTCATGCAGCATTGCGTATGTATGCGTCCTCTATTTGCGTGTGTAAACTTTAAGTAAGGAAAGACAGGTCCACAACAGAAATGATTTCAAAATGTTACTTTTAAAAATCAGTCATCCCAACTCTAGATTAGCTCTGGGCTGGGCTCCTTATACTTGAAAGACCTGCAATGATATCATTGTCATAGTCTAGGCATTGAGAACTTGTTGCAGCTTCAAGGCTGTGAATGGGGACCAAGCAGGATCCCTCCATCTTGTTTTGCTTAATAAAGGCAGTGGGGGTGTTTCAAAGGGTTTGATTAAGAGCCTGAAGGGCACACCATGGTCTTAGGGCCTGGATTTTGCTGTATATTTATACTATAGCCAGAAACCTGGAAATTTAATTCTGCATGTTTAATGGATTTACTGGACACATGCTCCATCTGTTTCCTACACCTGTATACAGGTGTAGGAAACAGATGGAGCATGTGTCCAGACATATACCCTCAGTCCTGGAAGTGTTCCAAGCTAAACCCCTAGCACAGTTGTTATACGGGGCTCAAATTTGGACAGGCACTTACCTTGGATCTACGGAAGCTGTCCAATCAAAGTTCTTAAGGCAATTTTTTTCTGTACCACCCTGTGTCCCAAACGCATCATTGCACCTAGAGGCTAATCTTCCCTTGGTAGAATTATGGATCTGGTGTAAGACACTTTTGGCTTTGCCTAAACTCAAATCCCCCCGGCCTAATATCTTTAGTGATGCAAGATTGTTATAAGAGTGCCTGGTCTAAAATTGTTCATCAAAAACCTCACTCTTGTGGTTTATCACCACAACAGCTACTCACCTTGGGTTTTAGTAAAGCAAACAGTCTAATTTGTCAGCGCCTAAATGATATCGAGCGTCAGAACAACTTGGCCACAATAAAGAAATTTTGCCCATGGTATGACTATTTTCCACCTTCCCATTTCAACTCCCTGGCACCCTATCTGCATAACCTAGCAATCCAAAAATATAGACATCCTTTTACCCTCGCAAGATTGAATGTATTGCTCTTGGCTGTACTTGAGGGACGATTCCAACAGATTCCACACGAAAAACACTTATGTCCCTATGGAGATGGCAGTACTGAATCAGTGATGCATGCCCTTTTGGCTTGCACTCTTTATAAAGACTTGAGGAATGAGATTATCACCCCTCTCTTATTGTCCATTCTGGGTCACCCAACCACTGCCACAGTGTCCTTTCTCTTGGCAGATCAAGAGTAGCAGATGACAATAAAGGTTGCAAGGTTTTTAGCTGGGGCAATCAGAATAAGGTCCACTATTTGACTGCTGATTTAGGACCCTAAAGTGTGTTTTATATAATCGACTTTTTATTTCTGTTCTTTGTATATTGCATTGCTGTTTTGTTGTTATGGCCAATGGCTGAATGCAAATGCAAATAAAGATTCATTCATTCATTCATTCACCTACCTGTATTATAATGCAGTTCCATTGCAGGAGACTTTTATCACTTGTCACCTGGTCACATACTAGGCCATGTGAAAACAGAGGGAGATCAGGGCGGGGGGGGGGATCTATTGGCACCCAGGAAATAGCAGGTGAGATTATTGTACTAGAGAATTACCGGTATTGTTATCTCACATTTCAACCAAACCATTTAGCCTAGCGGCTAGGCAGATCGGTTAATTTGCATTATGAATATTATTGTTTATGAGCAACTGCGAAAATGACAGTCCTTCTTGACAAAATTCTCTACAGTTTTGCTGCTCAAATTCCAGGAGATGCCCAAATTCCAGGAGATGACAGAGATAATCAGATCTCTGAAAGCATATCCTAGTCAGACCTAGTCAGAAGAATATAGCCCATCCATCGGGGGAAGTTAAAATCATAGGGGATTTTAAAAATAAAAAAATAGTTACTTAAATAAGATTCACATGCTGAGATGTGGTGAGGTGACGCAGAGTTGATTTTCCCTTTAGTAATGCTGCCTGTGCCCATTTCAGGAATGCACTTCCCTTAAAAACAAAAGTCCAGGGAAAGGAAGAGTGTCAAATATCCTCCACTAGTTTCAGAAATAATAACACCATTGCCAATCCAATCCAAAATAAATATAAAGTCATCCAAGGCTCCAAAGAAGGATATAGACTAATTGAAACAGGTTTCGAGAAGGGCAGCAAAAATGGTCAACAGCATGAAAAACATGTCATATGAAGGAACTGGGCATGTTTAACCTGGAGAAAAGAAAGCCAGATTGGGGGGAGTTTGATAGCACCCTTCAAATACCTGAAGGGCTGTCACAAGGAAGAGGTCAAAGGCTTGCACTCAGCTGCCCAAGAGGGTCGGATCAGATATAAGGAGCAATATCAAATTTCACTATATAATAAAATGTAAATAAGACTTCTATTGATCACAACATCTGTGCACATCTAGAGAACAGTTGCATCTTTTACTCCCTTTCCCCTCAACACCGTGTATGGTATATATGCATTAATACAAGTCTTTAAAACTCCTTTATCTGGGAAACCTTGGCTAATCAGCATGTATTCTTATAATCAGAGATGCATGTACATTTGTATATATCGCTCACCTTCCAGTAGGAAATGTAGTTGTAAAATCTAGCATGGTGTAAATAAACAGAATGTCTATTTTGGAATATAGGGATGCATCCGTCCAACATGAGTGTGTGTCAGGCTTCCCCAACCAGGTGCCTACCAGATGTTTTAGTCTACAGCTTTCATCATCTGTGAACACTGTCCATGCTGGTTGGGGCTATTAGGAGTTGTAGTCCAAAACATCTGCAGAACACCGGGTCGGGAAAGGCTGATGTACAGCATATCCCATCCCAGTATTTAATAGAGACTTTCCTTTTGCATCTAGAAGACACACTGTTCTGTGTAATAGATGCCCCTTGGCGCTACTTTAGATAAACAGAGCCAGAGCTTTTTGGCATATGGGAAGCACAGGTAGAGGTACCATTCCAGGATCAGAGAGAGCAGGATTCAGATAAGATGGTTTAAATAGGCCTTGGATATGCCATCCAGTTTGTGGGACTTTAGAGAAGCCTTGCTCCTTGAAGTTTCAACCAAGGGACTCTCAAAGCCAGGAAGCCAGTCAGACATTGAAAGTACGCACTGACTCCGAGGCTGTGTAAACCGGAAACAGCCATGTACTGTGTACTTTCCCAATCCAATTGGCTGCAGATATCTGGCAGAAGCGTTGGAGTTTTGAGGGGAAGCCAAGACATATAACCTGGAAGATTGGTCATACATCGCTCAGGCAAATTCCAGAGGGGTAGTTCTCTAAGTCTGCTGCGCAAACGCTACAGAGTTTCTTACGGCATCTTAAAGATGAACATATTTCTCATAAAGCAGGCTTCTGTGGAGTAGACTCCATTTCGCCTGATACATGCATAATTGTTCAGAAATAGTCACAGAACAGCATGGGTGGGGGGGGGGTGTATATGAAGTGGGGTCAAAATGCCATGAAAGTCTGATCCTGTGCTTTCTCTTGTATTCCATGGCTTTCCTGTGTGGAGAGAGATCCCAACAGGAATGAGCAGGATCCTGTCCCCCCCCCCCTTCTCTCCTTTGTAAACACCAGCAGCAAGGAACCATTTTCTGGGCCTGAGGGCTACATTGTCTTCTGGGCAACCTTCCAGAGGCCACATGCCAGTACTGGGTGGAGCCAGAGGCAAAAGTGAGCAGAACAATCAATGAGCAGCAGGCTAGTTTATTCACAATCACACAATCTGTCCAGGCAAACAAGAAGTATTATCAGAGTTCAAGATACAGCCAAGAACAACCAAGAAGAGGGCAAAGTAGGTCTGGCAAGAGGTGCCTCTAAGCAGGATGCGTGGCCTGGGGGAGAGTCCTGGGGGCCAGATTGAGAAGTCTGAAGGGCCACATTTGGCCCACAGGCCAGAGGTTCCCTGTTCCTGATATACATACTTACTTGAACATGTGTGCAGGCTGGTCGACCAGCTGCTTCAGGGAATGGGAGATCTGTGCCTACTTCCCCTATCCCATCCAGACCTCCCATTCTGTTCAAGCTCTGGAATGGAGGGCTGAGGCAGAATGGCGGCGGGGGCGGGGGGAGAATGTATTAATCTCCCATTTCCTGGATTACTCTGGTTTAGGAATAGGCATTTGTTTCATAACAGATGGGATGGGGGTGGGTGGGTTTGAACTGGATGAGGTTTATTTGGGTTAACTTTCCTTCATTATGAAATGCAAAGAGCAATGAATTGTTTCCATTACCCTGTTACCTCATTCATTTGGGATAGTTTAACCTTTTGCAGTAGCAAAGCACCTTTTGGCAGTTAACTTCTGGCAGCCAGCATTTTCTTTTCCCAGAATGTCCCAGTTGTTGCATAATTCCCAGCCATTTGGGGTGGTGTAATTGCAGCCACCCCACACACAAAATGGTGGCTTCCACTTGGAGTATGCAAATGTCATGTCTGCCATTTTCCCCAGAATGACAATGTTCTTGGGGGGGAAATGGTGGCCATCAGGAGGCACTAACCAAGAAAAGCCCTGCTGCTGTGACCACAGAACTCAAGAAGAAAAGAAAGAAAGAAAGAAAGAAAGAAAGAAAGAAAGAAAGAAAGAAGCACTATAAATGCAACAAATGTGATCTAAATGAATGAAAGAAATGTGATTTTAATAAATGAATGAATCCTATAATAAAAACAAGTGGAATTTCAAAGCAAAGCAAAACCTTGCAGAGTCCTTTTCTGACGCACTGAATGCACATGTGCTGAGGAAGAGAAGGAGGGATTGGGGTTTATTTAGCTCTGTGGGGAATCCCTCTTTCTGGAGTACTGCAGCCATATGGGGAAGTATTATTATATAAAGATTTTATCCAATTTGAAAATTGATACATTGACTCCTTTTCTGCATTTTGCAGATGTTTAATAGAATTACTCATGTAATTACAGGTATACCATGGGCCCAATGTATAAAGACTACCACTAGTTTAGAGGGTTTGAAGGCTAAACCACATGGCACACACAGTTCTGCCCTCTTAACAGGAGAGAATGGCTCAGGGGTCAGAAAGAATGGGTGGACTGATGCTACGACCGCCTCCCAGCATATGCTATCTGAGATGGCTGCCTCACTCTGTCTAATTGTAGGGCTGGGCCTACAGAATGCCAGGCTTCAAATCTCCAGCCAGCCATGAAGCTCACTGATGACTTGGAACCTGACACATTATCTCTCTCAGCCAAACCTGTCTCATAGGATTGGTGAGGGTAAAATGGAGAGAAGAACCATAGGTGCCTTCCTTTAAGGAAGGTTGTGATACAAATGTAAACAATTAAATTGATTATTTTCATAAAGTGTGTGAATCCTCTTCAATCAACAATTTACCCCCACCCCAAACCTTGAAGACTGAAGACACCGGTGCATCTGATTTCATGCATTCTTACAACCTGTACAACCCAAGTCACATTGAAACAAAACACAGCTTTTTTCCACCATGAACATAAGTTGAGCATCAATGGAGAGGCTGAAGCAGGTACCTCCTGAGTTACTATGAAACCCACAAGGAAAAACCACACACAGATGTGAAGTAGTACTACCCAACTGTGGGAGCAATGCTGAACAGCTATTACATGGAGGCCATTTCCCCCTTTCCCCCAAGTGATAGAAGTAATGTACAGGCCTTGCATTAAGACTAGTGAGGTGAAGGAGATCGTTATATTTGCAGTTTTAACCAATTTCTCTGTTTTATGCTCTGTCTATATTACCATCTGCACACTGAATAGCTGTCTTGGCTTCTCTGTGCTTGTGGGATTTTTTAAAGTAAACCCTAATAAAATGCTTCCTATCATCCTGGTTTATTGGAACAAGGAGATTTCCCACAGAAAGCGTGCAAACCCAAGAGGAGCAATAAATCCGCTGGATGACATTTTTACATCCCAAAGTATACTGAGTGAATAAGCAGTAAAATGTGTTTTACCATGTTTTAAGTTAAGGGGTGCTCTCTGTTTGTCTGACACATTAATTTGGATATAAGGCTATTATATTCTTCCTCAGTCTTCCTCTCAGATAGAAACTGTAGTTATGGCAAGACACTTGGTTGCATATCTTGCCAGAGCTAATTATAAAAGCTTGTCTCCAATGTAGTGCTAAGCATATCATCCTACCAGCGCAAGGTTTTCTGGTCATTCAATGAGATTTTCACCTCCCTCTTCCCCCCGTGCATGCTTCAGATCTGCTGTGGAGGGTTTGGGGAAACCCCAGAACAGATGAAAAGGGGGAAGAGAGAGGGAGAAAAGTCCCATTGTGTAAACATAGATCCTTGCATGGATGGAATGCTTACTTTTTTAAAAGGAGCCATTTGCAACCTTTAAAACAATGGCAGAACTGGATGAAATTTGCAGGTTTATCTCTTTCTGAGAAGATTAATCCTGCCAAATTTCTGAAGGATTAGCTCTAGTACGTGTCCTGTAAGAGCAGCCTTCACAGTTTTAAGGTTGTGGGGGGTGGGAAGGTTTCATAATCTACCCTGTTGTTGTTGTTTTTGTGTGTGTGTATGTGTGTGTGTCAATTTGTATGAAAGTAGCATACATAAGGGAGATTCCTGTAGATAAGAAACATGTCAAATTACAGACTAACTGGTCTAGGTTTGTGTGTGTGTGTGTGTGTTAGGTGCTTTTAAAGCTGATGGGGGTGGGATGTGAGAGAGAACTAAAATGGATTCATTTCACTCCCTGAAATGAGTGGCATGTCCTGTTTTGCTGCCTGAGGTGAAACAGGAAAGAAGCGCTGCCTTGCCTTGCAGCCACTGCTGGCAGTACTCCTGCACAGGGCGCTGAGCTGTGGGGACGCATACTTTTAAAAAGGAAAAAAAAAAATTGTGTGAGGGCGCTAAAATTTGCCCTCGCTCCAGGTCCCATATTACCAAAGTCTGCCCTGAGTTGCCCTTGTGGTGAGGAGGGGACAATGCAACTGAAGCAGGCCCTGATGCTGTATATTCCTGCCTCCCTCGCTCTCTTCCTCCTTCCCACTTTCTTAAGACACACCTGAACAAATTGTAAGCCACAAGCAGCTTGTGTAGTATCATTTGGGCCTCATGGCTTTTGACTATGATTTTGATAAGACCTTTGGAGGGGGCTAAAACAGGATACCAATACTTACCATTTATATTGTCCTGCGTAGCATTCAAAGCATTTCGCATATGCTAGCTCAATGAAACTGACAATGTAAGGTTTCATTATTCTCACATTGCGTATCAGGAGTTGAGGATGAAAGAGTGAGTGGGTTGCTCAAATCTGCCTGTTGAGCTCCAGGCTGAAAGAGTTGAAATGGGGACTTCCTGGTGATTTATAAATATCTAGTTATTTAGACTACTAAGTCAGTTTAGGAGACAGAACAAACTATTGTTTTTCTGCTGTACATTTGCTTAACACAGCAACATGGGCACAACAAACACATACCACATTATACCAAACACTATAGAAGAGAGGAAGGCTTTGCACTGTATACATTTGCACTGTATATCATCCATGACTTCCCTTATCAGCAGATAAGATCAGCACCTGGCTATTAACATTAACTACTGTACATCTCAGATTTCACCGAGATAGATGGTGCCACAATGAGTTCTGTTTCGGAGTTAATGTCAGCACATACATTTCCGAGTTTTCACTCTGAATGGACCTGAAATGTTGGGTTCTCTGAAGCAGCCCAGAATATTTTCTGCCATTGGCAGAGTTGGCATTAGCCATTTCTGCACTTTGCTTTCACTTCCCACCCGGGCGCCTTAGAGCTGTACCAAGCCAATTATACAAATGCATCCCATCACATCCATCAGGGCAGCAGCTCTGTAGGTCCAATTAGACTAATCCTGAAATCCCCTTGGTGGCTTAAGTATGTTTAAATTAAAGCACATTTATACTGAGCTATGCCGTTATATTTATAGATAGCCTGAATAACTCATTGCTCCCACTTCGGAAAATTTAATTCATATATGAAGCCATGTACACAGAAAGAGGACAGGCGAGATAAACACAATAAGAGATGTGCCTTTCTTTCTCTCTCCCTCTCTCTCCCTCTCTTTATTTTTGTACATAAACCCAAATCAAATTAATGAGAGAAATCTATTGAGGTCAAGAAACTTAAGATACACAGTGTGGCAGACGGCTCAAATCAGGACAATGAGACAGCTAGTCACAGCTACCCTTAGGCTCCATCAGTGTACCAGACTAGGAGTTAGTATGACAAATTGGGGCCAAAATAGTTCCATCAGGCCCTATAAAGCTTCAGATTTTGGACACACCCCTTAGTGTGATCAACTTGCTCCCTACCTAAAGGCCAAGCAGCTTAACAGACCGTCCATGCCTGCAGGCTTGACCATTGCGTACCTTGCAAATCCCTGTGCTGTCACCATAAAAGGTAAAGGTACTCCTGCCCGTACGGGCCAGTCTTGACAGACTCTGGGGTTGTGCGCCCATCTCACTTAAGAGGCCAGGGGCCAGCGCTGTCCGGAGACACTTCCGGGTCACGTGGCCAGCGTGACATCGCTGCTCTGGCGAGCCAGAGCCGCACACGGAAACGCCGTTTACCTTCCCGCTGGTAAGCGGTCCCTATTTATCTACTTGCACCCGGAGGTGCTTTCGAACTGCTAGGTTGGCAGGCGCTGGGACCGAGCAGCGGGAGCGCACCCCGCCGCAGGGATTCGAACCGCCGACCTTTCGATCGGCAAGTCCTAGGCGCTGAGGCTTTAACCCACAGCGCCACCTGCGTCCCTGCTGTCACCATACTAGGGCACAAATTTTGTGTGGCCCTGGGATAGTCCCAAATGCTAGACAGAGCAGCCTGAAAGGCCCCAGGTCCTGAAGGTCCTCATCCCTGGTTTCGATGGTTAAGATTTGGATCAAAGGGAGCAATCCTTACTCCTAGTCAGGAGTAAGCAAGGCTGAATGGAGCAAAGGAGCCAGCACCACACCCCAGGCCTGGTCCCTCATGCCAGTCTGGGTGGAAGGGGCAGCAAAGTGAAACTGCTGTTTTTCACTGCTCCTGGTTGTCGAAGCAGAGAGACCTAGATCTGGCCTATCACTAATAGCTGGACCAGCTTTGGATTCAGAAGATCTGTGGCCTGTCCAGTTCCATGCCATCCCACAAATTTCCCATTTTGTGGATTGACAGTGGCTATTGCCAGGAGAAGTACTGCTGGTGGTAGCTTCTACCGACCTGCATCCTCAGTGGATACAGTGGAGATCTGTACAGAGACCTCCCATCAGCAGACCCAGGCAGGCAGACACCTTCACTGATACCTAAACCTCTCCAGCATGGCAGTTTAAGGGTTGGGAATGCTCAGCTCCACTTATTACCTATCAGAAAAACTATATAGTAATAAAACCTTTAAGACTCACCATTCTGAACCCAATGATCCTCAATTCCTGAATAAAACATTCTCAAGTGTTTCCAGCATTGCCAACAGTGGCAGCAGAAAGGGCTTGCATTCAGCTGTGCGCAAGTAGACAGGGCCTGACTTCCAACCAAAGGTTCTCCCTGCCACTTTTACCAGGTAATTTTCAGACACAGAAAGTGAATGAGTGGGGGGCCCAACCTGTGATGTGATTGGAGGGCCTGAACTAGCAAAATCTCTTTTCAAGTCAATATGATTTTCAGCCCATCAATACTTTTCTGGTACGGGTCTCGGCACAACACAATACATCCATAGAAAGGAGGCGCTGCCTTTCCCCATTCTGCTCCCACCTCCCAATTAATGTCTTTTTGCTTATTTGTTTGTTGGGATGTGGCATTTCATGCTCTTCGGGGAACACCGCCAGCACATCTCTGAGTTGGCTGTGTCCTGCTGTGTCACCACTCCAGTTTCATGCAGAAAGCCAATTGTCTGAAATTAGCCCCACATGAAAATTGCAAAAGTTCTCCTATGCTACGCTAGTTTTGAAGGCTTTTCTCTGATGTGGTAACTTTGGTGATTTTCACACGGAGGTTTCAGACAAATGGCTCCTCACATGAAAAGGTAGTGGTAAAGTCTCTGCGTGGAGACTTTACCCCCTCAGTTGTACATGCATGACTCATCCCTTTCAGACTTTTCACTGCAGTCAGTAAATAATTTGAGTCTGTTACCCATGTGACTTATTGCTATGCCAACAGTTCTCAGTCATATCTTGGAGTCTTAGCTGCCTCTTCCTTCCACTTTGACCCTGTCAGTATTTAATAAATCTTTTATAGTCAAATCTCTTGTATTGAGTTCCTCAACACGCCATTACTCAGTTCTGCTTCCTACACTTACTGAACAGTGATCCTTCTCACATGGTGGAGGTATAGCCATGTGCCTATGGCTCTCACCTATCACATACATATAACGAGTGCTATTTTTCTAGGAAAAGAGGTGCCGGAACTCACCATGAACACCTCCCTTGTTCTCTTAGAATGGCAATGGCACCCACCTGAGAGTGCCAGAACTGAGTTCAGACAAGTTCCAGCTGAGAAAAAAAGCCCTGAATATAACTTAATAGATGAGGGTGAGGCAGGCATGTGACTTGAGGACTTGTACACATGGAGACTTTTCTCACCTTCAGAAAAAGGGCAAATAATCCTGCAAATCTGACTTATGCACAGCCAATTCTCTGCATGAAGCACACAACCCACACATTCTATTAAGTGTGGGGGTGGGGAGAAGGTTGTGCACTCACTCCTTCAGGTGTGTGAAATGCCACTGCTCCCCTCAGCTCCAACTGGTTGTGTTTCTGCGATAGACGAGGAAGTACAAAGTGTCAGTGAAGTTGGTGCGGTGCAAACACACCAGTGGAACTACCTGATTGGCTCGGCCAGACTGCACCAACCTTGCTGCTGTTTCACGACTCGTTCCTCCAGCCTCCCAGTAAGCGACCATGATGTGACCAACCAACCTTATTATTTCTTGGCTGGGTCACTGAATTTTTATTTACACAACTTATAACCTGCACCTTCAACGTAAATCTGTGTTTTCAGGAAAGCTAAGAAAGCAGCAATCTAAAAACAATAGAAAATAAAAGGATATAAACTAACACAACAAGCTAAAATGACAACAATCTATTTAAATAAACGTGAAAATAAAAATAGCTCTAACTTAAAAAAATGTTACCATTAGCAGTACTAAAAAGCTCAAGTGGGGTGGAGGGTACAATGAGGGTGTGAGGCAGGTCTTCCTGAAAAGCAAAGGCTTTCTCTCTACTTCGGATCCACAAAAATAAATGTCTCAGATGGCAATCTCAGTGGGTGGGTAGATTAATGTGAGGCAAGGTGATCTAGCCAGTATTTGGGTCATATGGGCCTTCTTATAAGGGCCTTAAACTACCACACCTATACTCTATCTCCATTGTTTCAGCATCTTCTCTCTGCCGTAAATGACAAATTTCATGCTAAAGAACAGCGGATGGTTCTTTCCAAGGATTCAAAATTAATTAATTTGAGAGAGAGAAATGTGGAACGTTTAGCATAGTGATAAAATAATTCCCAGCGAGCAAAAACTTGCCATGTGGCCGGGGTGGGAGGGGGAGATTCATGACTAATAAGAAAGTATGTTTCACTTTCAGACCTCCTAATATGTGAGTCAGTCATCATGAGGGGATGTGTATCAGATGACAATCAGTCTCATGACAATCTCTACAACTCAGGAATGGGTTGAACTGGGGCCACATGTTATTTAAACTATGTCTGGAAGGGATATGAGAAAAGTAGGAATCGTAACGTAAAGTCATCTTGTGCGAACCAAACCCTGCCCATTCCAAGGTGCATGACAAGACATGGCCCCAAATCTTGGGCCCCATCTTATAGTGATTAGGGAGACCTTCCTTATCCCTCTCCCAGGCCTCACAATGTGACCAACTAAACTATGAAACCTAAGTACCTAAATCAGTTTGTTTACCAGCAGCAACCCCAGAAGCAATTGGAAGACCTATACTAGTACAGAGGGGGAGCTTAGTGGGTATGAGAAATGGTCCTAAGAGGCACTTAGGGGTGTTGCAAAGGCATATGAAGACTATATCAGCAGCCCCAGATGCTAATACAGTGGTACCTCGGGTTACATACACTTCAGGTTACAGATGCTTCAGGTTACAGACTCCGCTAACCCAGAAACAGTGCTTCAGGTTAAGAACTTTGCTTCAGGATGAGAACAGAAATCGTGCTCCGGCAGTGTGGCGGCAGCAGGAGGCCCCATTAGCTAAAGTGGTGCTTCAGGTTAAGAACAGTTTCAGGTTAAGAACGGACCTCCGGAACAAATTAGGTACTTAACCCGAGGTACCACTGTATACACATTTTTGTTTATATTTTGTGGCAATCCGAAAATGGGCCTTTTCTGTGGTGGCTCCCCACTTTTGGAATGCTCTCTCCAGAGAGGCTCACCCCAGGCCTTTGTTTCATATCTTTAGAAACCAGGCAAAAACATTTCTTTTCTCCCAGACCTTTGGCCAATTAAACAATCCATGGCCTTTTAAACTTGTGTGTGTGTGTGTGTGTGTGTGTGTGTGTGTGTGTGTGTGTGAATATGGTATGTATGTTTGTGATTTTGTACTGTAAACTGAACTGCCTCATGATCTTTAGATGAAAGATGGTACAGAAATTTAAATAACAACATCAACGTACACATTTTTGCAAAACAATTTCTCCTGATTTAATGCATGTTTGTATGTTACTTTCACTAATGAATGTGTTATGCATGCTTTACTCCCAATATATGCATTTTTGTACTCAGTACTTGGCTGGAGAACTGTATCACAATAGTGTAAAATTTTGAAGGATGGCTGTTTCAGTTCACATCTTGTTTCAGAAAGTGCAAATTAGAAGAGTTCAGCTTTGAATACAAACTGAATCAAATTTCTCCAGTACCCCTATGGCCACAGGTTACCCAGCCCAGGATTACAAACTTGAACAACTAAAAAATATTCCTTGAATCAAAACCCGTTTGATTCAGTGCACCCACTGAGAGCAAACACGTCACTATGAGCACTTCAAACTCCTGTTGATTTCAGCAGGGCAAATTTAGCTCTTCCCACAATGAAAGCAATGGGAGTTAAAAGTGCTTTACTTTAGCTTGGTTCTGCCCAAAGCTCATAGCAATCCAGTTGTAATGAATGAATGAATGAATGAATGAATGAATGGCATTTCAGACTCAGTGTACAGTACAGACAGTGGCGGAGCTTCATGCTCCAGCACCAGGGGGCGGAGAGCAGGCGGGGGCGGGGCTGGTGCACGTCCTGGGGGCGTGATACACTACCTGTGGGGGCATGGCGCCCAGCGCGGGCAGGGGGCAGTTGCGATGACACCCCATTGGGATTGTGCTGCTGGGGGGCGGTGCACTCCCACCGCAGTCCTCTTCCTCCGCCAGTGAGCACAGAATAGAGTGTTGGGCTGGGGTCAAGGAGATCCAGACCTCCATTCAGCTATCAGGTTCCCTGACCTAGAGCGACTTACCTACTTCTCAAGGTTGTTGCAGGGATAACATGAGGGGGGCAGGGACATGCCTTGAGCCTTATGGAAGAAAGGTAGGATAAAAATAAATTAAGTAATTTCTGTGGGTTGGAGCCATACTAGGCAAGTTGAACTTTGTTTCCAACAAAATCAGCGGGACTCAAGTCATTACTAACTAGTCCCACTGATTTCAATGGAAACAAAGTTCACTTAATCTCACGTGGATCCAATATTGTGTTCTCCCTCCACACACACAGTCTTGAGCAGAGACATGAGCAACATTACCTTACTTGAAACGAAACTTCTGGACGACTTCCGGGTTAGCGCCATTGGCAATGGCGGAGCTCCTCTGACTGAGAGGAACCCGCTCCGCGAAAATCGGGTCTTGCCGCCACGGCGAAGGCGGAGACCCTTCAAAAATCCCAGGCAGAGGAAGCCTGGGAACGTGGGATTTGGCTGACACCAGGAGCGCCCCCCCTACCCGCAGAGAAACCCCTTTTTTGGGGCTTCGAAATGATGTGGGGTGAACGGCACGGTGTTTTGAATCGACTGCTATTTTTACAGAGTGAAGCCGCACAGCCATTGCCGGAGAGCGCTGACTTTTTCTTGTGGACAATTGGATTTCAAACAACAACCCGTGAGTAGAACGGGAAATTAGGTTTTTAAAACAATTTAATTTGGCAAGGAACGGGGGAAGGTCTAAACAGGAAGTCCACCTCCCCCTTCTGTAAATAGACTGAAGCAAAGAGTTTGTTAACTAAGGTCTTGGAAAGTTCTACATAAAGGATTAAAACTTCACTGATTGAAACTATCACTTACACTCCCTTTGGAAGCAGGGGAAGCCTGCTGGAGAAGGTAAAATTTAGGAACTGAAGCGTAACGTCTCCAAACCCGGGAGAGGTACGCGAGGAGCCCATAAACGGTGAATAGAAAGGTTTGACACCTGTCAAATTTGACAGCTAGCTGTTAAGATACAAAGAAAGACTTTGTTTCTATTGTCCATTTCTGCGTTTAAAAAGAAGGAAAGGCAATTGGAATTGTTATTAATTTACTTCTGAGACTTTTGGGACTGTGCTCGAAGGATTGATAGACTGCTTTCCTCTAGAGGGAGTTTTGGGACATTGTCACAAGAATGCACCTGGGAGCCTAAAGATAAAAACTCTGAGAAATTAGCTTTGACCTTGGACATATCAAGGATGTCGGTGGAGAAAAAAGTTACGCTTGAATTGAATAGGACATTTTATCTGTTGGGAAAGCTGCATGAACAGATAGATGCCATGGCTACCAGCGTTGATATTTTGGGAACAAAAGTGGGCATTAGTAAAGAAGTCGACAAGAATCCGGCACAAAAATCTTTCTCAATTGAACAAATTGAGGAACCAGAGAAGGAGAAAGTTGGGGGAGCTTTAACCCTACAGAGACAATTGGAGGATTACGTGTCGAGGCCTTACATGACTGTAATTAGGAGAAGCCAGTTTTTGGAGATGGGAGCCTGGCTTGATTTGGAAAATGAAAAGTGGAGAGATCACCCTATGTGGGGATCAAATGACTTTTGGGATATGAATTTGAGCAAGGAGGGGACCGAAGTTTTTGGGGCCTTTGGACTTGGAAGAAGTGTGAAACAAGATTGGGAATACTTTATGGGCCCTATCTTTAATTATGGAAATCTGGCAGACTTGATAAGAAGGAATATGACCATCGTTGGGTTGGAGCTCCCCCGAGAACTGCTTCTTAACATTAAAGATTATCAAGAAGATCGGCAGATGGGACATGAAAAAGACTTAAGAGCCTCGGATTTGAGATCTCCAGGTTGATGGACTGTTGTAAGCCGATGGAACTGTTGGCAGGGGCTGAGACCGGGGAGGGGAGATGGTGAAAGAAAATTGGGAATATAAAGTGTATATATTGAGATTTTTTTAAAAATTGTTTTTAATGAGAGATGGAGAAATCGTGGAATGGAATTTTTATGACCCTAGGGGAAATGTCTTAACAGAATAGGTTTAAATATATCAATTTTAATGAGAAATAAGATTAAATAGAGTAAAAGAGGATGGCTAATTGGTGAAAGAGAGAATGGAAAATTACAGTATATTAAGATAAATTATTAGGATAAAAATAAAGATGAAGGATTTGCTGAAATATCTATTTGAACTAGAAAACAAAGAGGGGAGGTGTGAGGAGGTCAAGGAAATAAGACATAGAAAGAAATTATGAAAAGGTTTAACTTGGTTTTTTTCTGTTTTGATTGTATGTATTTTCTAATTTTTTTATTTTCTTTTTATCTGTTTTTGTTTTTTGTTTTTGTTTTTGTTTTTTGCATTTTTTCTTGGAAATGACTTGTGTTTTTTCTATTGTGTTTTCTGGGTTTTTTTGTAATGTTTTAAAACCTGAATAAATATTATTCTAAAAAAAAAAAAAAAATGAAACGAAACTTCTGAGCTCCACTTGCAGGAGTTATAGAGCATCAGAGTTTCTCAGAGGGCCACCTCCCACATTTGTGAGAATGCTGTTGCAAGTCTCTTCTTTTAACATTGGAAGAGTTATAATGAGCTGTTTGGCAGATTTGTGTTGGCCTCATAAACGGACATAACGATTGGTTGGAAATCCTTCCCATCTAATTTTTGTCACAGAATAAGTTTATCCTCTGGAGCCATGCCAGGGCTTTTTAGGCAGGTTTCAGAGCAAACCCTTTTTGTTGTTGTTGTCTCTTGCCGTAGATACATAACTATCTTGACTCTTGCACATTTCTGACGAAACTCTGGGAAAGTTAATCTGTATAAGCTCTTCTGAAAAGCCATCAGACAACACTGTGAGGGGAAAAAGACCAAATCCAGTTAAGAATCCAGACATAGCTCTGTCTGACTTTCTGATTTTAAAAAGTATTTGAAATAGTTATGGAGTTATGGGGCCCAGCTCTTTCCCAGCTCTTGTTTACTGTTAATTTTAATTCACTCACTTCATTGAAATTCATATTAGATCAAGGATGAGGGAACTTTTCCAGACTGTGGCCCACATTTCCTTGTGGGCAGCCTTTCAGGGGCCACATGCCATTGGTTTAACCTGACAAACAAATTGCCACAGGAGTGTGTGGTGCCCTTCCTACAGCTAACCACAGGAAATCCCTGCTTTCTCTGCTTTAAAAATATTGAGGTAGTAGGTTTTGTGCTTCATATTGCTTTGATACTACCGTATTGGCCCGAATATAAGCCACACCCGAATATAAGCCGCACCTTTAAAATTCAGGGGGGGGGGAGAGAAAAAAGACAATACCCAAATATAAGATGCTCCCTTAAAATTGGCTGCGACCACATGGTCTGAGCAAAGAATTGCGGCCCTACAGGACCCAGACGGCGCACTGGGAAATGATGGGGGGGGGGGCTGCTGAAGAGGCCCCAACACTCCTCCAAAGCGCCAGCCCTACATGGCGCAGCTGGGGGGGGGGTTTGCGTAGGGCAGCAGTGGAGGCGGCGGCCCACCCAGGCACCCGCCACCTGCCACTGGATGTCCCCCCATGCTGGACAGGCACCCCCTGTTCCCTAACAGTGGGGGTGGGGGCCAGCTGGGCAAGAAGAGACATTCTGCTGTCAAAATGAAGGGGGGCGGAGGGAATGCCATCAGCAAAGCAGCGTGGCTCCCCCCTCAAGAAGCAGCCCGGGAGCACAGGGAAACGGCGTGCAGCCTGCCTGCAGCTCCCAAGCCTCCCCGAGCTGTCAAAATGAAGGGGGAAGGGGGGAATGCCATCGGCAAAGCTTGGGAATCGCGGGCGGGCAGTGTCCTGTTGTCCTGCAACTGTTTCAGCAGCATATCATAAGATCGCGATTATAAGCCGTACTTTAACTTTTCCAGATCAGAATTCGGGGGGGGGGGGGAGTGGCTTACAATTGGGCCAATACGGTATTTATCAAGCAAAACTCAACATGGTCTTCACTACCACCAAAATATTGTAGTTACAATAGAATTATTTTGTTTTGGAATTTGGTTACATTTTATTGCTAATATGGCTTTGTTATTTTTGCAACTGAAAGAGTTCCAACATCCAAGGGAAACCCAGGGAGACATTGCCTCAGGCAATAATCTAGGGACCAACTACACATGACCTTAACTTTTGCTCTTGAGTGCAGAACTCCGCCCCCCCCCCCAAATCACCAGCACATTGCTCCTGAATTTCATCCAGATGCAAACATAAAGGTAGGGGGTCTTGTCACAGACTCAACCTGGATCGAGGCCCCCATTCTTCTAATTTGCATTACAAAAAAGGGTCCCATTCATATCTTCCTCCCCTGACTTGAGTTCTGTAACATAAGCGTCTCCTCAGCATTAACTTCAGGACAAACTTGAAATGACTATAAATGTACCTTTGCATTTGCTGAGCATTATTTTAAAAATGCAAATAGCAGCAGCTGGCATATGTGTGTAATTAAGCAGCGTAGTTTAACCCTTTGATGGTGTCATTGGGGGATTTTGTCCCAAACAGTAGTTTCAAAGAGTGCTTTTTCGAGAAGAGAGAGAGAGGAGAGGTTGCTATCCTGATATTTATCTCCTCAGCTCAGCGGTTGCTATCTGCACTTTTAAAAACATGGATGGCAAGTTTAAAAACTCATTTAGCATCATGCGTCGTTTGACCCTAAATCTAACCGGCTGGACTGGGCGATTCATTGCTTCCTCTAACTTGCCTCCATCTGTATATCTGCTTCCTGAGACAGAACTGGAACATACTGAAAGAATCCTAATTATTTGGTGATGCTTTCAGTAATCACGTAAGGGAAGCTTGTGAGATCGGTCTGAGGTAGCCTTGGAACGCTGAGGACCTTACAGTAATTGAATTAGATCACTTACAGTAAGAATGGGGTGTCCTTTCCTGTTCTTCTCTTTGAATTATTGCCACACAGGATTCCCCTCTTTCCCATCAGCTGCCCTCCCCCACTTCCCATTTCCCGCCTTCTGAATTATGCTTCCAGGGCTCCTTCAGAAAGTAAACCATCTTCAGGTGTTTCAATGGATTTATTTGTTTTGTGGGTGAAATCCATACACATTCGCATAGCTGCAGCTTGATGAAGAAGGAAAGGGCAAATAAACCTGAGTGCTGTGGTTTCTTTGAAAGTTTGTCTGGATTCTGGGTGACAGCGCCAGCCCTCAGCCACAGCACCTTGACTCATTCTGCTGCTGTCTAGCAGAAAGGATTGTCCCCTTGGGAAAGAGCTGAGCCACATTTGCAAACACAGAGATGACTGAAAGGAGGCTGTTCCTGACCTTTGTGTCATTTCCCGGGGGGGGGGGTGTTTCAGCTGACTCTCACTTGCAGTCGTCACCCTGAAGAATGCCTACTATGAAAGTTTTCATAAAATGGTAGCAACAGTGAAAGTCTCCCCATGATTCCCAGCTTAATTTTGAAAAAGAAGTGTCTGTATGTCAAGAATGTAATGTCACAGATACACAGAAAGACAGACAGATGCTTAGTTTTTCCTTTGTGTCTTTTCTGTAAGAAAGACAACTTTTAGCTTCAATTAAATCACTGCTACTTTATCTACACATTTCGTACACACACACGTATACCCATAATTAATTATATCCAGCTTTTTCAGGATACAAATATTTCTGAGGCAGCTTATCAATAATGTAATATGATATTTATATTTATATCTGTCATCTATCTCTCTATTTGCCTATCTATCCATCCATCTCTCTATCACCTATCTATCTCTCACAAATAATAATATTGTTGTTTGAACTTGTCAGTTGCTTGTTACGCAAAAGGTCTCCAAGCAACTTACAACATACTTGAAATTTAGATATTTACATATGTAACTTATAAAAATTAACAATTTAAGAGCATCAGCATAGGTAAAAATCAGCAATATGAACAATATTAATATATAAAAAGCACCCAGAATCCTTCCCACAGGGTAGCTGTTATGTGGTAGTGGGCAGCATGGGATGGTTCTGCTAGAGCAGGAACAATGATCTGCAGGGAAGGTGTCAGCCTTTCAGCTACTGTGATGTCTTCTGAGAAGAAGGCAGCTGGTGGCACATGACCCAGTGTGGAGGGGAGGGAGGCAGTCAAGCTGGAGCAGGCCCTGAGGTCTTGTTTACCTGCCTTTCTGCTTGCTCCTGGACTCCTTCCTACAGAGCAGATCCTGCCAAGGGTTCCCAGGCAACCAAGCAGACATGAATGGCAGGGATTAATGTAGCAGGTGTGGCTTCTGATGCACTTCTTCTTACTCTGGTGATGTCATTTGAAAGCATGGAAATCCAGCTCAGGGCAACAACAGCTCCTTGGCAAACATCAGAAAAACCTTTAAGCAGCCAGCGCTATCAGTAAAGTACTGTTTGCCCTTTAGAAGCAGCAATTAATTTTATATTCTATTTGTATAGCTATCTTCACCTCTGTCCCAGATACTTCAAATGTGGCTCACCATACTTGGTAGAATAACCTCTACAGTCTTGAAACTGCTCCAGGCAGCAAAAACTTGCAGTGCCCAATGGATGAGAAAGTCAATTTAATTTGTGGAACTCTTTAGGTAGATATGACCGCATTGTAGAAGCACAGAACTGAAGTGAACCATGACTTGCCCTTTCAGTGGTTTAATATGGGCACTGTGGGTTGTTTCTGAGTGCTGGTACTACTCAGAGTAGACCACTGAAATTAAAAGACAAATTAGGCCCATGAATTGCAGGTAGCTCTTTTGGTAGAGCATGAGACTCTTAATCTTTGGGCTGAGGGTTCAAACTCCATGTTGGGCAAAAAATTCCTGCGCTGCAGGGAATTCAACTAGCTGACCCTTATGGTCCCTTCCAACTCTACAATACAATGATTCACAGCTAGTTTTTGCTAATGGGCAAAGGCCTTCAATGCAATGATGACAGGATGTGCCTTCCTTGTGGATTCTGGGAAGGCATTCAGAGCTTGTGGCATGTTAAACTGAATGCAGCTTGGTATAGCCCTCACAGAAGTTCAGTAACGTTGCCTTTTCAATGAAGATGTGCCTCTTTGTCCAGACCTTTGAGAAAGAGTGAGGCACAGTGGCGGAATTTCATGCTCTGGCACCAGAGAGCAGGCAGGGGCATGGCATGGCGCACATCCTGGGAGCAGGGTGCGCCGCCTGAGGTGGTGTGGCGCCCAGCGCAGGCGGGGGGCAGCCACAATGGCACCCCACTGGGATCGCGCTGCCGGGGGCAGTGTGCTCCCACCGCACTCCTCTTCCTCCGCCAGTGGTGAGGCAGCAATAAATTTTGATGATTTTGGCTTTGTTGCTGCTGCCTCTTTTAAAATTAATTCTGTATTGTTCTGATGTTATTGTGATTAATGCTGTTGTTTCTTACTTTGTTTTAGTTCTTAAAGAGTATAATTTGATTTTAATATGTATTAATTTTCTGCCCTGGTACCTTCAGGTTAACTAAAGGGTGAATTATAAAGACTTTTAATAATAACTAATTGAAAAGCTGCCAGGTTTTGCTGCCTGTCTGGGGCGGGGCAGGGGGTGGGGTACCTTGGGTTACAGACGCTTCAGGTTACAGACTCTACTAACCCAGAAATATTACCTCAGGTTAAGAACTTTACCTCAGGATGAGAACAGAAATCGCGTGGCAGCAGCGGGAGGCCCCATTAGCTAAAGTGGTACCTCAGGTTAAGAACAGTTTCAGGTTAAGAACGGACCTCCGGAATGAATTAAGTTCTTAACCCAAGGTACCACTGTACTACCACAATACAGATGGATAGGTAGGATGTGTTTGGGCCTTTCCTGAACAGAAGTCTAGGTCAGGTCTCCTGTTTTGCTCTGAAAGGGAAAAAATAAGGAATGAGGGTGTTTTCTTCTTCTTCCAGAAATGGAAGGAAGGCAGGGAAACAAAATGCTCTGGTATTGTTGATTCAGTGCTAACAATGGTAATACTACATATTATTACCAAAAACATGTCAATTTTTTTGCTGGTAGAGATGTAGCAGGTTTGTCTATTTTCCTGAAAGTTCAGGTAAAATGGAAGGTGTTATCTCCTTTCACCCTCATTCCACACCCAGCTAAACTACGTGATTAAGAGAAAAAAAAATGCTGTACAAAGTGAGAAGATGACCCCCCCCCCTGCCTTTGGGTTATCTGAGTTTGAGCCATCAGTATCTAATGCTGCCTTTAAGAAGGGCCTGTGCATGCATTCTGCAACGCTCACAGATTTTAAACTGGGATTTACAGCATGTCTTGGGGGTTATAATGCCATAAGTCTGTTTTTCCTCCATCGCTGGGTTGCTCTCTGTTAATATTTGACAGGTTCCTTATGTGAAGCATCTGCCAAAAAAACAACCCCAATCCAAACACTTCATAAGACCTACTGAGAAGTTAAGGAAATCTGCAATGGTTACGTTATTAGAAGATGCTTATAGTCCACTTTTCCTCTAAGCAGCTCAGTGAATCACACATGGTTGTCTCTCTCTCTCTCTCTCTCTCTCTCTCTCTCTCTCTCTCCTCCATCTCCTCCTATCTTTACAACAACCCTGTCTGGTAGGTCAAGCTGAGAGATACTCAGCCAGTTACCTTTGTGACTGAGCAGACACCACACTCGCCGTCCATGAGCCCAACTGCATTGGTGATGAATGTGGTGCTAAGCTTGCATCAATCCAGCATCTGATTAGTGATTTGTTTTTTTAAAAAAACAAAAACTTGCCCCCGCCCCCCTTTTTTAAAAAAGTAGAATCATGGTTTGTACACATACAAACCTTGAGCAAGCATCTTGCTTTCCGCTGCAATATACTGGTTATGTTCCTGAATTTTTCCTCCAGTGCAAATTAACTTTACCTAGAACAGTTACTTTGATATGGATTACATCCATCCATTCACTAGTAGCTTACATTAAAGATAAGTTGCAGTTACCCCACTAATTCTTTTGAACTTCTAGGTACAGCTTGTTTGCTTATTTGTTTACTCGATTACTTTAAAAAAAATTGCCCTGCTTTTCTTTGTAAACTCAAAACAGCTTACAGAAAATTCATAAAGTATATGAAACACTGTAAAAATTGGCTGCCCTGTGGATAGAGATGACATGGGCAATAACTCTGGTTCTACTATTTAATTATAATCCTCAGTGATAGAAATAAATGATTGCAGGGTCAATCATACTTTATAGATGCTCACCTATTAAAGGAAGAAAAAAAATACTAGTTTTTCTTGCCTTTCAAGTGGTTTACTATAAAATCATGTCTAGAATCTTCAAACTATTTGCTTTGTACTGATCTCATCTGCTTCCATGTGGCTATAGATTTTGCTATGTGGTGTATGTGCCACAGTAAAATGAGATCAAACAATATTCCCCTTTCCTTTATCTCCACATAGATTTAGCAGATTTATCTGAACAATCAAAAATGGAAACTTGCAAGTTTCAGCCAGATTTTGTAAATGTCGAAACACTCAAGAGATGCAACTGATGAATGTTGTCTTAGTAATCAACAGTGGGAAAATTTGTATGTATTTTGGACATTCATAAAATTCATGTGGGCTTTTCATCATTCACATGTGACCACCAAAATTCCCTCAAATTTCATATAGACTAAAAAGCCAGTCAAAGTGTTGTGTGCACTTATGAGAAAGTTAAAATTCATAGAGGCTTCCTGAATCATGTTATAAGGAAGCCACTATATAAGGTATAGGAAAAATATAAAGATCTATTGGAACCAAAAACTCCCTGGTGACTATCCCCTTTGGAGGCTATAGCAGTGAAAAGAAAAAAATATGGAAACAAATTGGACCATGTATAAAGATCTATTAGAAGAAGATAATAAACTGAAAGTGAAAAAATTCAAAGAAATAAAACATCACCTAACAGGCTGGCTGCAATGGAAGAATCAAAAGTAGACAAAGAATTAATGCAAAATAAGAAAAGAGTAATATCTGGAGCGTACATGCTTCTTTTAGAATGGGAGGTAAAAGATGAAGAACTATTGGCATGGGAAAGATTATGGAATAAAGAATGGAAATTTATGGCCTGTTATACACTAACGGAAAATCTCTTGAAGATGTTCTATAAATGGTATGTAACTCCCAGCAAACTATACAAGATGTATAAAATGAGATCTAATACATGCTGGAGGCGTAAACAGGCAGAAGGGACACTGTTTCATATGTGGTGGGGTTGCAAAAAAAATTTAAGAATTTTTGGGATATTATATATGAGGAATTGAAAAAAATGTTTAAGTGAACCTTCATAAAGAAACCAAAAGCCTTCCTCTTGGGCATTTTTAGGCATTCTAAATGAAAAAAGAGAATATTCTTATATGCTACAACAGCAGCAAGATTATTAATTGCCAGAAATTGGAAAGGAGAATTAGTACCAACAAAAGAGAAATGGCAGGATAAATTATTTGACTATCTCAGACTGGCAAAAATGATGGAGACAATTAGGAGACAGCCAAACCAAAAGTTCAAAAAGGAGTGAGAAATATATAAAGAATATTTTTTAAAAAACAGTGCCCTCAAGTTAAAACTTGGACATGGTTTGATTAATTTTTAACATTACAATATGAATTATAAGTATAGTATTCAGATAACAGAAGAAATGGTGAAATGGTTAAAGAAGCAGTTTAACAAATAGATAAGACAGACCCGCTTTGAGGAAGACGGAAGTCAACTGGGGAAGATAAGGAATTGGGAATTAAGAACATGGTGGCATAAGTTCTTTTGTAAGAACTTAGGGATTTATGGATGGATGGATGTTTTTTTCCTGTTGTTATTATTTTGTTATTTTTGTTAATTTCTTGTGTGTGTTTGTTAAGTAAGAAAACTAATGAAAAGCATATTTTTAAAAAGTGTTGTGTGCACATGACCACTGCATATCTTTGCAAAGAAAAAGACTTTAATTCCAGCTTTTAGTGTGTTGTTATAAATTTTAAATGCTTTATTTACATGATCTGTATTTGTATAAATTTTAATGTTATAAGTCATTTAGAGACTCTTTGTTAAAAAGTGACTGAAAATTAAATCAATACAAAAAGAACCACATACTCCAATAATGGAGAAACCATAACAGTGCAGAGAGAATAACTAAGGTACTCACAGTGGCTTCCAGCTGACAGTTTGGAGGGACCCTACTGACATATCCAAATGTCAGAAGCTAAAATAAAAATTCTAGAATAACTCAGAACCATACTGAGAGCACCAAAGGAAACTGTAGAGCAGAGGGAGCATGGGACACTCCAGACATTGTGGATTGCAATTCCCATCACCCCATACAATACTGGGACAATATGGGGCTGATGGGAGTTGCAGTCCACAACAAGGGCACCATGTTGGCTACAACTGCTGTGGAGTGGTGGTTAGAGTGTCAGATGAGGGCTCTAGTTCCTCTTGGCCATGAAGCTCACTGGCTGGCCTAGGACCAGTCACTGCCTCTCAGCCTAACTTACTTCACAGGAGTTGTTGAGTGGATAAAATGGAATGGAGGACAGCTATGTACATCAACTTGAGCTCCTTGCAGGAAAGGTGGGGTATATACTGAATGAATGAATGAATGAATGAATGCCTAGAATATGGATGATGAAGGAATTAGACCTGTGGAAATTCCAACATGAACTGACATGATCTGCACCTCCTGGATTAAAGTGAAGACATTGGTTTTTGTTCAGATTTCACACATCTGTGCATTTTATGATGCAGTTCTCAGCTCAAAAACTTCGCATAAAAATAGGCATTTTAGGACCAAATGCTGCTGTTAATATGTTTAGAGCAGCTTACTTTGATAGAAAGCACATTTAGAAATGCACATTTTATTCCAATATAAACTGAAAAGTACATAGTATTTAAATATGAATTTCCACGAAGATTTTTAAGTTGCGGATTAATATGGAAACACAACAGACTAGAAATAATAGACTGATCTACCCACCCCTAGTTAGGGATATCACTGTAGGGCTGCACACTCTCAGTCTGACTGAGGATGTCAACAGATTACAAAACATGTTCAGACAAAGCCATTTCCTGCACACAGGACTGTTGGCTTGCTGTGTGCTGTAGGTTTTTTGTGTGGTTACCATTGCATGGGTATTCTTCTGCCTCCCATCTCATCAAGTATTCACCAGACAACTGGAGCAATTTCACCTTGACAAATATTTTTATCTTACTAACCAAATTTCTGTGCTTTTCGTTCCTAAAGGAGTGAGTGAGGTGCAATGAGGCCTGGTTATTTTCTTAATCACAAAAAAAAAGAGCTTGGATTTCACTGTGCATGAGCAAGTAAGATGTCTAGGAAGATTAAGAGGACTTTCTAAATGTAAACATAAGCTTCATTCCCCTTCCTTGAATCTATAGATATAGGAAACACAATGTTCCTAAAAGAGCAGTTTATGGATTTTATGAGTCAAGAGAAAGTTGGAGTCAGCCCAGCAACTCAACTCAGACAGACCTGCAATAGTCTAACCACATTTCAGACATAGTGACGAGAGCCATCAGGGCATCCAAAGGATTTAAGAAGCAACCAGATGCTGTGGGAAGAAGCTGCCTTCTAATGATTTTAAGCCAGACATGAGTACACCCGAAATGTTTAGAAATGTGGGGTGAGAACTGATTTTAATAGTCTCCGTTGTCCACCATTTATCATACCACAGAAATGTACTGGCACCATAGTGTCCTGGGTTCCTAATTACATTTCCTGCCATTTTATTTTGTTTCTGGCTGCACTCTGTCTGTCACTTACCCCAAAGGTGCTGATTAAGAGCAAAAGAAAAAGGTGATCTCTGCATCAACTACTGTACACGTTGCACTGATAAAGAGAAGTAGCTCCTAAAGATAAGGGAGATAAGCACAAACATCTTTCTGGGTCAGCTTCTATTGAAAAGGAGTGGAAATGGCCAACCTGCACAAACACTAGACATAGGATTTCCATGAAGCAAGATGGGGCATGTCCAGGGATGGGCAAATACATCAATTTCACCTTTTCCCCCTTTTCCATTCTTAAATCCAGTTCTTCACATTTCCACACCAGTTTGCATTTTTTAAATTCTCATGAATATTCATCAGCACTTTAGTGAAAACTTCTACTGTACATACTTTTGTATGGGTTCTTGCCTAATATAATACCTTTTTGTATGTTATTTTCACTATTATATATATTTATATGCACACTTCGCCCTAGTATATATGTACACCTTACTTGGCTGGAGAACTGCATTGTGAAATCTGGAGAAGTGAAATTTTCAATGGATAGCTGTGATTCAGTTCACATATTGATTTCACTGTTGCTGGAATAACTGTATTGAGTTAGATGCGTACATTTTAAACGTGCAAATTTGGTGCACAAATCCACAAATATATCTATCTGTCTTCTGATATGGAACAGGACAACAGCTGGAAAGAAGAACCACACTAGTTTTATGCAGACCAATTGCAGGAAGACATATCTTTTAAAATAAGGAACTGGAGTACGAAACAATGGCACATTGTCGGATGTGGTGTGATCTAGATCATCTACTTATGGGACAAACCTATAGAAGATATTCAGGAGAAGTGCCTGTATAAGCATACCCTTACTTTATTGTCATGGGATAATATCTTGTGGGGAAATGTCGCAATACATCTTTTTTGTTCGTTTGCCCTCTAGAATTCAATGTAATGTCTAGGACAGCTGTTTGATGCCCCCCTGTCCCACCACTCCAACCAAAACACTAGTGACACACAGAGGAAGTTGGAAGTGAATTTCCAACGGCTAGTCATCTAAGTGCGCTTGTTTAGGAGTGCCTTACTTATGAAGATTACAATGTTCCCTGTGGGTTTACTGTGTGAGAACTGAATGTTCTTTGCACATTTCCCATTGACTTTAAACAACTCTCAATTTGTTCCTTCAAGTACTTTCTATAGGAAGGGACATTGCAGACTTCAGGGAACTTTTGCTCGTTGTTTTGCCACTCTTTCTCTTCACCCCCTTTCATAAAATTATGTAACTAGAACTTTGTGCAGCAATGTGCTTAATCCCCATAAAAGAAACAAATGATTCACTGCCACTCTGTGCTTTAAACCCAGCATGACTGTTCTCCAAATTAAGAATTGGTAATTTTTGCAAGCTAAATAAAAGGGTGCTTCTGAGAATAAACAGCCTTCCTAAAGCATGAAACTCAGAACTGTGCTGTCACCCAGTTCTAGAAACATATGTGAAATTTTGCAAGACTTACGACGAGTTGCTGTGTTGAGATCTGAAAGGAACATGGGTGGAAAGTCCATACTTACTCATAGGAAACAGCTGCAGCTTCCTCATAGCCATTGCAAATTTGATGGAAACATGTCACTTCTCCTCTCATGGTCATTAAAACACACACACACAAAAACACAACCCAGTCCAAGACTTTAAGATAGCTATTCTTTTAAAAATATTTCGGGGGGGGGAATGAAGGCAGACAAAATGTGATGGGGCAGATTAATTGGTTATAAAGCCACAGATATTGAAAACCAGGCCTTGCATGAGCATGCCTGAGTATTGCCTCTGATGTTGCTTTAACAGCCCCACCACCTAATTGCTAAGCTGCTTCTTAAACTCTGCAAGGAGGATGCGTGAAAAGCCATTGGTATGCAAGCAAATCCTTTGTCTTCCAGGCAGATTTATAGATCTCTAAAACTAGAGGCTGTAACAAAAGGTTGCAGCACGGGGCAGCACCTGATCAGGATTCCAACCAGGATATGCCATTTCATTCCCTATCAACTCCTGGTTTTGCTTCATCCCCCCAACAGTCAAACATTTGTGGCCATTGACCTCCTTGTTTTTGTGTCCCACTCCCCAAACAAGGGATGCGGGTGGCACTGTCGGTTAAACCACAGAGCCTAGGACTTGCTGATCAGAATAATAATAATAATAATAATAATAATAATAATAATAATAATAATAATGGGGACGCAGGTGGCGCTGTGGGTTAAAGCCTCAGCGCCTAGGACTTGCCGATCGAAAGGTCGGCGGTTCGAATCCCTGCGGCGGGGTGCGCTCCCGCTGCTCGGTCCCAGCGCCTGCCAACCTAGCAGTTCGAAAGCACCTCCGGGTGCAAGTAGATAAATAGGGACCGCTTACCAGCGGGAAGGTAAACGGCGTTTCCGTGTGCGGCTCTGGCTCGCCAGAGCAGCGATGTCACGCTGGCCACGTGACCCGGAAGTGTCTCCGGACAGCGCTGGTCCCTGGCCTCTTAAGTGAGATGGGCGCACAACCCCAGAGTCTGTCAAGACTGGCCCGTACGGGCAGGGGTACCTTTACCTTTTTAATAATAATAATAATAATAATAATAATAATAATAATAATTTATTATTTATACCCCGCCCATCTGGCTGGGCCTCCCCAGCCACTCTGGGCGGCTTACATAAAAACCAAAAATACAGTAAAATATCACACGTTAAAAACTTCCCTGAACAGGGCTGCCTTAAGATGTCTTCTGAATGTCAGGTAGTTGTTTATCATTTTGACATCTGCTGGAAGGGCGTTCCACAGGGCGGGCGCCACTACCGAGAAGGCCCTCTGCCTGGTTCCCTGCAGCTTTGCTTCTCGCAATGAGGGAACCACCAGAAGGCCCTTGGCGCTGGACCTCAGCGTCCGGGCAGAATGATGGGGGTGGAGACGCTCCTTCAGGTATACTGGACCGAGGCCAGTTGGCAGTTTGAATCCCCGCGACGGGTGAGCTCCTGTTGCTCGGTCCCTGCTCCTGCCAACCTAGCAGTTCGAAAGCATGTCAAAGTGCAAGTAGATAAATAGGTACCCCTCCAGTGGGAAGGTAAACAGCGTTTCCGTGTGCTCTTCTGGTTCTCCAGAAGCGGCTTAGTCATGCTGGCCACATGACGTGGAAGCTGTACGCCGGCTCCCTTGGCCAATAAAGCGAGATGAGTGCCGCAACCCCAGAGTCGACCACGACTGGACCTAATGGTCAGGGGTCCCTTTACCTTTTACCCCAAACATAGGGGTCTAGGTTTGTTGTTTTTTTACTCCTGCAAATCTTTGTGTTTCCTTGAGCCTGCTCATACCTTCCTCCTGTATGTGAATGGTTCCATTTGGGCTACATAAGTATCCACATGTGAAATACTAAGCTGCTATTAATCTATAAGATGGAGCCCAACACTTCTAACCAACTCATGACATGGGAAGGAACTGGACAAGCTCCAAAACATGAAATTGACTCACAGTCACAGCAGCTCAGGGACCTGCAGTTTTTCTTCAACACCATCCTTCCCCCAACACTTGTATGATATTTTTATGTGCTATATTCCCTGGCATAAATATTATTTTGCCCTGAAGTGTGTGGGTTTATAGTGCTTATTTTTCTGGGGGAGCAAACGTCAGTTACCACTGCCTTCCTAAAAACTATAGGTGTAATGATTCGAGATGCCCTCACACTTGGCTATGTTGGAAAGGACTTCGTTTTATGATATTTTGTGTATACCAAGGAAGAGGGTGCTGTGCCCCTCCAGATATAGCTGAACCACCCCTCCTACCATCTCTGCCCATTGGCTATGAAAGGACTTGTAGTTCAACAACATCTGAAGAGTCAGAGATTCCATAAGAAGATCAGAAGAGCCTGCTGGGTCAGGACAATGGCCCATTTAGTCCAGCATCCTGTTCATACAGTGGCCAACCAGGTGCCTGCAGGAACTGAGCGCAACATTCTGCCCACCTGTGATTCCCAGGAACATGGACCCTGTGGCTAGTGGGTGTTGATATACTTTCTGAATAAGACATAATCTGAATATATAGATGTGTGTGAATGAACTCCTTCACCCTTTCAAGACTACAGGCCCACAAAGGAACAACCTTATCTGACTAAGACTGCCTGAGAAAAAGTGTCAGAAACACTAGACAGGACATGCTTATGTTGACGCTTACTAGTGACTACTGCACAAATGCCGTGTAATACAGTTTACTGTATATCCTGTCATTTAAGCCGATTTAGCTCATCAGCCCACATAATTTCCTGTGTCTTCTTTGGAAGTGAACGTATTCTTTTCACTTGAAAGGGTGCATTCCTACCTGTTTACTTGTCAGGAGCAAGGAATAGTCATGTGACAGGATGCATGTGTGCAAAAATGACAATGGGCTTGGATGAGAGCCAGTTGAGTGAACAGGAGGGGAAAGCACACATGATGTTGTAAATAACAGCTGGAACTCCAAATATGGACAGACCGCAGAGCATTTCCCCTTTCTGATGCCTTGTTTTGTTGTGGATGTCTTCCTATTGACCTAAACATGTCTGGAGTTGGTGGAATGGAACAGGGTCATTTTCAACTAATTTCATTTGCATGTAAAAAGACCTGAATACAAATAAAATTATGCCAACCCAATAAAACCTCAAAGCCAAGGCAAGCTAATTTCAAAAGATGCTCCTTGTGTTTTGTGCTATTTGTGTTTTGAGGATGAATACAAACAAAATAAGAATGATATGCATTTCTGATTACAAAGATTAAGAATGAAACCAACACTGGTTTATTTTCTTGGTATGGATCAACAGACTCATGATTAGAGGAAGGAAATGTATTAGTAGGACTCTGGGGGGACCCTTGCAAGCAACATATTTCAGCAGAGTGCCACAATGGATTGCAGGCTGCCATGCAGCAGAGACGGGAAGTATTTGGCCCTCTGGATGTTGCCACATTCCATCGCTCTGCAGCCCCAGGCAGAAGGGCTCTTGGTCAGAGATGGAAAGAGTTGATGTCCACCTACAGAAAAGTCTTACACGTGAGCTTCTGCAAATGGTAGAGCTAGTGGATCAGTTTCCTCATACAATTCATTCCATATCTCTATTTTCCCCAGGGAAAAATAGAACCATATGATAGCCCTGCTTAAATAAATATTTACAGCAGGGATGCCAAAGAGGTGGTCCGTGGGCCTGATCCAGCCCACTGAGCCTTTAGTGGTGGGACCTCAGCTTCCCTGATCCAATTTGTTGCCATCATGGGGACATGGGAATGCAGAGCACCAACACATTATCATTCCAGCCTTAATACTGAGGTGCCCACAGAGGTTTCAACCTTTCCACCTGGCCCACAACCAGGATGCAGATTACTTCCTTTCCCCCTGCCTCTGTCACAAATGACTGGTGCAATTAAGTTAGCACCAATTGCTTTAAATGGGACTTAGCTTGCCATCCTAAGTACACACACTAGGGAGCAAGTGCCACTGAACTCAGTAGGGCTCATCGTTCGATTGTGTTGTTGGTGACTATTAGCTTTAATAGGATCTGGGCCTCAGATTCTTTCACTGGTACTTGAAACAGGCCTTTAATTCATCTCTGCAGCTTTGTCAGCCTATTAATTAGGCGAAAGTAAAAGAAGTTTACCAAAGTGTGTGGCTCTTTTCTTAATGGCAACTATTATTTTTATTCCAATGTGCCTGTTTACAAATATTTGCAGAGACTATATAAAACAGAAAGCAGCCTGTCTCCCCTGCTGCAAAGTGCAGACATAGTGGCCAAACATCTCATCTGTATACAAATACTTAGCTCAGTCTTGCAAATAATTATATTTGCCTCTCCCTCGGCCCCACTTATCTGTGGAGAAGGGAAGGGAGCGTCTCAGCATAGGACCATCCTCAACCCTGCACCATCACAGCTCTGTTCAAGCTCTCATTCCAGCTTTCCACGAACTGCTACCTTCCATATTAAAAGGGGAGCAGTAGTGAGAGTGTCCTGTCAGGAAGGAAGTGCCATTTCCCACTTGGGTGCTCTCCCAGAAGCAATAGCTCCTCTCCAAACAGTCCAATGGCAAGTTAGAATTCTGATTTAGCTTTAAATGAGATCATGTTTTTTCTCTCCTGTTCCTAGAATTAAAATGGAAAGCATCGTAATGAAAACACTCAGATAAACCAACATGCCAGTGATAACATCTGAAGATAAGCATTGTGTGTTTCATCTCACAAATCCTAGGGCTGGCCCAAGACATTTTGGCACCTGAGGCAAACCACAAAATGGCACTTTCCCTGGCCAGGGAAGAAGGGGTGAGTAAAGATCTACATTGAGGACAAGGGTGGAAGGAGACCACCCTTCTATTCACCAAGAAGCTGCTGTAGAGGCAACATAGGTGGGTGGCTGCTGAGATGGCAGCAGACCTAGCTTCCAAGGAGCATGCTGCAGCTACCACAACAGCAGAAGCAGGTGATGCATTCTTTGGAGACTGAATCTTCTGCCCTGGTGGATCCTGCCACCTGAGACAGCCACCTCACCTTGTCTCATAGTTGGGCCGGCCCAGAAAAGCCATATTGTGCATGTTGTAGAAGAACTCTATCTGATGGTTGTTCTTCCAATCAACTCTTTCCCCCAAGAAATGATCCAGCTTCTCCTCTTGTTCAACCATCTTGTCTTCTCACAATATCGTCAATATTCCTTTAACTCGCCTTCACCATAAAGAAAACAATGTTTTAAATCTTGCCATGACATCACTGCAGCTCAGACAATAAAGGTGCTTACTTATATGGACCAGCTACTCAGGACCAGAGGTTGTTGTTGCTGCTGTTGTTTTTAAAAAAGCATATTTCACATGTGTTCGTCGCTGAGAGGAAATACAATAAAGGTAAAGGGACCCCTGACTGTTAAGTCCAGTCGCGGATGACTCTAGGGTTGCGATGCTCATCTCACTTTATTGGCTGAGGGAGCTGGCATACAGCTTCTGGGTCATGTGGCCAGCATGAATAAGCTGCTTCTGGCAAACCAGAGCAGCGCACGGAAATGCCGTTTACCTTCCCACCAGAGCAGTACCTATTTATCTACTTGCACTTTGTGCTTTCAAACTGCTAGGTTGGCAGGAGCAGAGACCGAGCAACAGGAGCTCACCTCGTTGCTGGGATTCGAACCGCCAACCTTCTGATTGGCAAGCCCTAGGCTCAGTGGTTTAGACCACAGTGCCACCCACATCCTGGAGATACGATAGTCATCTTCAAATATCTATTGGGCTGTCACATGGAAGATGGAGCAAGCTTGTTTTCTCCTGCTCTGGAGGGTAGGACTCGAATAAATGGCTTCAAGTTACAAGAAAGGAGATTCTGATGAAACATCAGGAAGAACTTTCTGGCAGTAAGAGCAGTTCAACAGTGGAGGTTTTGGGCTCTCCACTGGAGGTTTTGAAGCAGAAGTTGGTAGGCCATCTATTGTGGATTCTTTAGTTGAGATACCTGTGTTTCAGGAGGTCGGACTAAATGACCCTCAGGATCCCTTCCAACTCTACCACTCTATGATTCTATGCTATACATAGGGCCCAACGAGCTATACATTCCATGCATCTGTTTTTATTTGTAAAGTATCAACTGCAGGGAGGAATCAGGATCATGGTGTGTATAAGGGTGGCCAGCTGAAGAAGAAGGCAGGCTTCCTGCACAGCAGTGGTGCATGGTGAGGTTGAGGAGCATTGGTTGTGCTGATGCTCACTGAAATGGGGACAGGACAGTGGTCCCAACATCAGGGGTGCTCAAGTTGGCAGTGGCTGCCCTGCAGGTGTGTGCATACCTGAAGAGTCACCTTCTCTGCAGACCTGGAGCTCCCCTGACCTTGCTGACACCTTGCCCCCCCATCTCAGTGAGCACAGTGCCACCCCTGCTCTGCCACCCCCTCTTTGGTGCTACTCCTGCTGTGGCAAATTTGCTCATTGTTTTAGATTCTAGAAGGAATTTCAGCAGGGGTGGCTTGCCACTCAACCTCCTCTTCTGCTCAACCATCGAAGCTTCAGGAGCCCCTGTCCTCTCTCTTACATGGCCACCTGAGTGCACAGGGAGGGACCTTAACCTCTTTCCCGGCCATGGTGCAACCCTAATAAGAACTGCCCTCTCCCTCCAGGAAGCTGCAGAAGGGCCTCTGCTATTGGCGCCAACTGAAGCAGAATGGGATTGAACCTATTTGTGTGGAATGTCGCCCAAGGAGCTCATTACAGCCACACACTGTATCTATTCTCTTGCTGCCTGTTGTTTTCCAGGTGGTTTTCCAGGTGTAAGTTATTACCTGTAAAGCCCTATATGGTTTGGGACCTGGTTACCTAAGAGACTGTGGTGAGAATGAAAGCAAGGCAGTGGGGGGAAGGGGGCAGAATTACAATTACCTGTGTTGAAGACAGCCAAGCACGCAGAAAATGTTTCACAGCCCCCACTTGTTCAGAGGTGCCATGAAAACTTTCATCGTCCCAAGTGTGTAGAGAGTAGTTTTTTATGTTTCATCTGCAACCTTTTCCAGCACTCCTCCTGCATCCTATCAGATAACAATGGGTCAGAATTCCATAAAGGGCTATTATTCTCGCGCTGAACAAGGAACTTTATTAAAACGAGAATGTTTAAGTGATTTCTTTCATTTTTTGCTCCGCATTGTGGAGATGGGTCCTCGCATCTTCCCCTCGGTTTTAAAGACACATCTGGTTTCTTCATGTAGCTTTAAAGGAACCATAATCTTATCACCAGAAACACCAAATCATTTAGCTAAAAAAAAGGAGAAAAGAGGTAAGCCTCTCCCCACCTCCTAAGTTTATTTCCTATTTCCGCATGTACCAGGTCATGAATGTATATACTGATCTGAACCACCATTTTTAATTTCTAATAGAACCAACCGCAATGAAAACAAGATATAGCACATTTCTCAATTAGCCACATCCTAGCTGAATGTGTATAGGAGAGAAACCCTGGCATTTTTAAAATTTTTAAACAAGTGTTTTGTCACAGTTCTTAAGAGGAAAATAAAATATCCAAAATGGAATTTTCCTAATGCCCCACTGGCTACTGGAAAGAAATTAATAATGTTCTTTGTAACATTCAGCAAATAATGTACAACTCATTGTGAGTCACATATCCTGTGAGTTTTAAAAATTATTTATTGTTCTATCATGCAGTTTCCCCTCCCCTGTATATATCTGTAACTGCAGAAAATCAGACAGCATATATGAAATTAATTGCTAATGTAGCTCATATTTATGATATGCAGGAATTAGGGTGTTCTGTTGTGCTTTTTTGTGGGGGTGGGGTTACTTCTGAGTAAATGTGCCTAGGATTTCATTATTAGCTATCCATTCTGAGAAAAAAGAAACACAAATCAATTAACCAGTTGGACAAATAATATAATTAATATGCATAATTATACCCCCCATGATAGGGGTTGGTATGGAGGTGCCTTTATCACACTTGCTATTTATGTGCTTGCTTTCTCATTGTAGTCTGGAAGTACATTTTACCAGAATCACAACTCAGCATGATTGTGATTTCATATTTTCACCTCAAGCAGCATGAAACAAAAAATAATCAAAGGCCTATCTAAGCATAGGTGTCCACAGGAGGAGGGCAAGTGGCACAGTCCCTCCTCCACAGTTGAGCCATAATCCCCAGATCCCAGCATTAAAAAGAAGACTAAAACCCAAGGTATGATGCAAGCTTTGCCAGCATTATTCCCATTATCTTTTTGTGTGACAAATTAGGTGAGTAAAATATTGAATTCCAGATGCAACATTAACTAGCAACTGAGTGCATCAGCCATCTCTAAATAATGTATTTCCCCTCTTTCTCTCTACCATTGTATTTGTAAGTATAAAGCAAATGTAATTGAATGATATATTGAAACTCTTAATGCAGCGATAGAAGGGTGGACATTTAAAAAGAAATGCTCATTTGGACCTGAGAGGGAAATAAAAATCCATGCCAGATTGAACCCTCAAATCCCGTAAGTAAAGAATCATTCCAAATGATACATAATGATGACAATGACTCTCTCATAGTCAGGTTTGTGATTTCATTCTGCATTGGCTATTCTTAATGCGAGAAAGCAGAAGTTTTGTTTAAAATAACTCTCCTACTTTTGTTTTGTGAGTAGGAACCAAACTCTGGCTGACCCATGGAATGAATCATCGTTTACTTAAGACACAAGCACGACACACGAAAAATCCCCCCCCCCCCTTCAGAGTCTTGGGAACAGTATTGATGGTTAGTGGGGGAAAGCTACCAGCAGTTATCAGGTAAACTGTAATAGAAAATATATAATTGCCTTTTTAAGACATAATAACAAAACTGTGGGATTCTACCCTCAGAGAGCCTGGAACTAGTATGTGGGAGCTTCTAGAAAGCATTAAATCGTGGATGACCTTTTCTATAGGCAAAGGAGGCTTATTCAGTTGAATGAATGCCCTAAAACTCCATTTTATATGGCCTTGTGGACCAAGCACAGGAGATGTTGTGGAACAAAAGATCAGCAATGCAGTTTTATAGTCCTGCTAATGGAAGCACAATATTCTCTTATGGCACAATCCTAACCATGTTTATTCAGAAGCAAGTCTGACTGAATTCCAACCTATAACACCTTGCCTGTGGGATTTACACTGCCTGCCAATCTGCTACTGAGCCAAGTTCAAGGTTCTGGTGCCCTATACAACTTGGGATCAAGTTACCTGAGACACCACATTATCACTTGTATTCCTAGTAGGTCACCATGTTTATTCACCTATTTACACCTTCAGTCTGCATGGAGGGAATCCAGACCTTGCAGCATACACATTTCCAGAGGCAGCAGTGCAAAAGATGGATCCCAGCCTTTCTCCCCTTCTTCTTCCCAGAAAAATCCTTTCCCTGTCCCCTCAAACATCCCCCCATCACCTTGGTAACAGCTCACTCCCCAGGCTAAAAGATTCCTCTCCTCAATGGCCCATCAACACCTTTTGGCATGTTAGGTTTGCTCTTCACTAAGCCAGCCAGGCTGGTTTCCATAAACCAGCCCAGGAATTCCTTTGCATCTTGCATTCTCCTTTCATATCACAAATAGCCAAAACTCTAGAATTATTAATTTCCACAGTTTACTCTAAATCTATAACAATTTCTTCAGCCCACCTCTGCTTCAAGGTGATGTAGGCCAATTTTTATCACTTTTGCTACCTCTCTGGAAATGTATACAAAACTGTATTGAGGTAAGAATGTGCTGGAGTTCTGGGTAATTTTACCTCAGGAGTAAAGATGAAGAAGAAATTTGATTTGGATTTAATGAAAACTTACCTAATCATCATTCACAAACAAATACATGAAACAAAGCACAACTCCCCTTTTAAATTCACACGTCTCCAAATTTTGATATGCAATTCTCCAACCAAAGTATATGAAATAGTGTATATATTTATGGAAAGTGCTCATAAAAATGCATATATTCATGAAAATAGTGTACAAAAATGCATCCCATTAGGGAAAACCTCTCATAAAAATGTGCACATTAGTCAAAACTACATACAAAAAAATTTTTACTGGGTTAAATTTGCTCTAAGATGCTGATGAATCTTCAGGAGGATTTTTTAAAACAATTAATAATAATAATTGCAAATTGCTGCAGAAAGGTGGAAAACTGGATTTCAGATTGGAAAAATGGGAAAGTGAGAGAAATCAAAACTGAGAAATTTGTCTATTCCTACTCAGGAGACATAATGCACAACTGGGGAGAGGCAGGAGGCAGCTGTAGGAGCCTCAAAGACCGATCAAATGAGCCTACTGTTGCAACACAGTTACAAACAAATCCTAAATGTGTATATGCAGTGGAAGAAGGGCATGTCTAGGGGGAAAAGGAAAGATAGCCATGCTTGCAAGTAAGTCCTTGTTGTGGTTTTCTATATCCCCTCCTGTTGTTGTTTTTTAAAACACAGCTTTCCAATGGAATTCTCCGCTACTAATTTCGTATATGCACAGTAGTAGCCACCAATGGTTCCTTTGCTCTCCCAAGCTATAAGAAAAGCAATGGCCTCGATCCAAGTTCTGGTGGTTTTCTTCTGGAGGGATTTGGTCAAAAGGCTACACGAGTACATGTGGATTTGCAAAACCTGTTTTGCCTCAGCACATGGCGATCTGAAGCAACGCACAACATGCAGCAGAGCAAGTAAAAGTAAACTATGAATGGAACGGGGGGGGGGGGGTAAAACCTTCAGGTGCTTAAAGAGTTCTGCCAGTTGATGAAAAAGTGTTTTCCTTCTATGATCTCTGCCCTCTGATTTCCTATTAACTCAGTGACAGGTTTCATCAACAAGACTTAGACGAATGAGCTTCATCTGCTGGTTTTCCCCCTTGCTATACTGTAACATGCTTGCCTCAAGGATGAAGCACTGACGAGACTGCCATTCTGGAAGATTTGTTTTAAAAGGGGTGAATCCAAAGGTCTATATGAGAAAAGGCCCTGGGCATTGTGTTACTATCATTTTTAAAAAAACAACAACAACACCGGCCACCTTGTTATTGTTGTTGTAGATAAGCATCTTCCACTGCCTTTCTGATTTCTTTTCCAAGAGACACAAGAAGCCAGCTGAGAATGGAACAAAGGAGAATATAGGGGAAAGAACTGAATGTCAGGCAAGAATAGTTTGGATAGGGCCAAAAGTGGAAAAGGAAGTCTAATTCTGTCCTACTCCAGGGGGGAAAGAAAGGGTTTTGAGCAATGTAAACAAATCAGGAAATCCTGGCACTTACTCCAGTTCCGATTTGGCCAAACACACCAGCCCTTTCCCTGTGTGTGAGCTGCTGTTTGTGAATGAAATCCAGATTAAGTTATTCATTGAGTCTTGCCAGTCCCACCATTTCCAGGTTTCCTTTTGCCGATGGCATAGCTTAAATCTTAAAATAATAATAAAAAAACATATGCATGTTATTAACTCTCCATATTCAAATGGAAATACAATGCTATCATAAATCTCTCTTTCTTTCTCTCTCTCTCTCTTTTCCCCTAACGTAAATTCCTTTCTCCAGCATGAAGCTGCAGGAAAGCCATTGTATCTGAGTAATCTAAACTTGAAAGGGATTTTTTTGTTTTTTGTTAAACTAGTTATGATAGGGGAAGCATGTTTTTCACTGAGTCCAAAGATTAAAGTTGGTCGTAAAAGGAGGCGGAGGGGATGGAGGAAGATTATTGGTTGCTCAACTAATGATTAGATACAGAACTTCATGGACAAATTAAGGAGCATTAAAAAAAAAAAAATCTCTGCAGATAAGTGAAACCAGTCCAAATAATATCAAATAAAAGATGCATTGTTTATCATTTATTTTAATCATCCCCAACCCCACTCTGCCCCAGTTAGCCTAATTAGACAATAAACTCCAATCGAGGCATCAACAGCAGACAAATAGACTTGAATGTTTCAGGCTGCATACAAAGCATACATTTAAAGCAGATTCCTCCCCTCCCAAAAATTATAGGGACTGTAAAGGGTACTTTAAATGTGCATTGAGTGTGCTGTAAATGCATGGCTTGGGTCTGCCCTACACACCATATGTTTAAAGCACCCCCTGCCTCACAAAGAATCCTGGGAACTGTATTAATCTATTCTATACAGATTGATGGTGCAACCACACTTTCAGTACTGAGTACAGGTCAAAAAGCAGAGCTGGAAAAGAGATAGAAAAGGGCAGCCTGTGGGGCTTTTTTCATTTCGTAAAAAGGCAGAACGCAGGGCGGACATGATGGAGGTTTATGGAATGGTGTGCAGGTGTGGAGAAATTCGCTTCCACGGGATGTGGTGGTGGTCACCAGCTTTGATGGCTATAAAACAGGATTAAATGAACTATCAGAGGATAAGGCTGTCAACAGTTACAGGCTGTAGTATGATGTCCAGGATCAGAGGCAGCCTGCCTGTGAGCATCCCTTGCTAGGAAGAACAGCAGGAGAACAGCCATTGGGCTGGTGTCCTGCCTGCGGGGCTTCCCAGAAGCACCTGGGTGGCTACTGTGGGAAATAGACTGCTGGACAGGACAGAGGGATCTTCTTAGGCTATTGGACGCCACTCTCTTAGCCAGCACATTCTCTTACCTCTTTGACTCCTGCTGAGTTAGGAGTTGTACCGCAGTGTACTGTATATAAGATTGAAGTCTTTAATTGAAGCCTTGAGCTCTCCAAAGCAAGTGGCTAATATCTGGGGAGGTAGTTACCCACCTCTGCCAAAAGCTCCCCTTTGCAAGAACCTATGTTTTCAATAGAGTTTGTTTCTGTGTGAGGTGTTTACTTATATGACATTTGCCAAACCTGCCTTAGGTACATCTCTTTTACCCTGTCAAGGCAGAGCTGGAGTCAGTATTGAGCCATATTCTCCAGAGCTCCAAAAGAAGAGGAAGCAGGTGCATAATCTCCTGAGCATCTGGTTTGGATGATTACAATGCTCCCAACACCTGCACATTGCAGTCCGGCCAACTCTTGTGTCCCATTGTATTTTATCAGACTCTCTGCCTGGAGCAATAATAAAAAAAAGACATTGTGTATCTGATTTACCAGAGGAACTCAGGAATGCAGGGAATGGTAACCAAATTGGAACAAAGCTGGCATGTGACAAAAACAGAACCTAAGTGTGCTCATATTTTATCCAGTGGAAGTCAGTCACCTGCTGTTCCTAAAAATAATGAACAATACCATTAAAAAAAACCCAAATACACATTTTCCTGTTATTACTGTGAGAGGGAACGCTTCCCTGGGCTATATTTCAAAAAAACACAAAGTCTCCAATTGAAAGTCTTAGCCTTGGCACTTGTACATTTTAAAAAATGGAGTATTTTGTGGGGATAGCTAGACCTCGTCAGATAAATCTTTGTAAAAAAGTTTGATGGGTCTGGCTAAATCTCTCAATTTAGTCATATCTTGCCTGCAATGTACTATTCACAACTGGACTGCTGAGTTTGGATTTTGTTAACCATAACATTGAAAAATGCCACTTATATTTCTTTTTGTGTAAATATTATTTTGAAAACCACTTGCACAATATGGTGAAGCTTCTCTCTTTGCAGTATTAGAATGACTGGATACATTTCAATGGGTGAAGTTCAATGGGTGAATTTTGCCTTACACAGAAGCTCTTTAAAAGAAGCCATTTAAGAAGCCCCATTCCTTATTTTGTTTAGGGCAGGAATAAGAAATTTGTGGCATGCCTTACCTTGTTGCACTATCCCTGGCCATTAATCACACTGGCTGGGGCTGATGGGAGTTGTAGTCCAACAACATCCAGAGGCACAAGTTTCCCATCCCTGATTTTGACTATAATTCCCTGCATTTAATTAATTTGTGCCTTGGTTTCCCTAGCTCTAAAGCAAGGACAGTTATATTAACACTTCTCCTAAACAATATGAGTTCTTCGTTTACACCTAAGTACCTTCAGTCTGTAAGCTTTGCAGACAGGCGAATTTATTTCTGAGATGGTACTGTATAGTGAATCATTTGACAGAACAACAGTGCACTGCTACGGAGTTGAGAAAGACAATTCCTTTCAGCCTGTATCAGAGTTGCCAGCGATTTTGCTGACTTTCAAAACCATCTGGTTCTGAAACTAGCTGTGTTTTCTTCCCTTTGGATGGAGCTCCTACTAGTGTTACAGTTATAGAACTACAGTCCTAGGGAAATAGGACTGAATTAATAAAATAGGTTTAGACTTTGGGTTACCCTTTAACTAAGCAACGCGTTAGACAGGAAAATGAAACAAAGAAAAACAAATTTCATCTATTTTTCTTGTTATGCAGCTTTTAGTTCATCCTGTCAAGTGGAAAGTACATTTATATGAAATCAAAGTGCAAAATGAACTACTTGCTGCTAAAAATGGAACTGAGATTTAGGAAAATAATTTAGGCCTAGAACCAGAGCCTAAGTTCACACAAAAAATAAAAATAATAAAATAAAATGTAAATAGTTTTTAAAAAACAACACACAAGGTAAAAGCCACAGTGTTACAAAAGCAGTATAAAGCAGTCAGTAGCATTAAATTTGCACAGAAAAACAAATTTGTTTGCCTGGCACCGTATGACAATTAAGTAGGTGCTAGGTAAAGCTCAATTTTCTATAACTGGTGTGCCACCACTGAGAAGGCCCTGTCTTTGGTAGCTTTGCCTCACTTCATATTGGCAGACATACCTTCTGGAGGCCCTCCACTGAAGATCTTTATGATAAGTAGGTACAGTGGAACCTCAGTTGTTGAACGCTTCAGAAGCCGAACAATTTGTAACCTGAATGCCGACAACCCAGAGGTGAATTCTTCCATTTTAGAACACGCCTCGGAAGTTGAACGCCTTCTGAGGTGCATTTTTCCATTTTTAAAAAGGAATTTGCCAACCGGTAATTGCGCCTCGGTTGCTGAACATCTCAGAAGTCGAATGGTCTTCTGGAATGGATTACGTTCAACAACCGAGGTTCCACTGTAGAGAAGAACTTACAGACCTGTACAGGAAGCAACAGCTAACGTTTGCTGAACTGGGGCCCTTGACTTAAATAGGATTTACAGCAATCATATATATGTCTTACTCAGAAGTGAGGTCCACTGAGTTCAACATGGCTTATTCCAGGCAAGTGGGTAAAGTATTACAGCCTTAGCCATGTGCAGGATTATAGCCCTTATTAATATGGTACGTAAGATTAAACTGAATGCATTTCATCACTGCAATGAGTAAATCACTGGCACCACTTTCTTAACGATTACTAATGTGTTGACTGAGAGACGTGACAACATAAGAAGATCTGGAAAATCTGCCTGTAGTTATGCAGAAAATTGAGCCATTAACTGCTCAGCTTGAGCACATAAATGGACACCTGCTAGACAGCACAGAGAACTGGAGTTTGTTAAAGAAACAGTCCCCACCGCCTCTCCTTTGGCCCACAACTCTTCGTGGGACTTCACAATTTACTACATCTTAAAGAGAAATTCCATACTTTAAAATGCACAGCTACTCTTTAAAGTGAAGATGATGGTGCAACACAGAAAACTGGAGCAGGCATAAGCATACCCAAAAGGGGGGGGCAGGACATGAGAGGATACAGAACATTTTGCAACTGCCAAAAAAAAACCTGGTATGCACTAATGGCATGCTCCAACTTCCAATGCAAGCAAAAATGTACAAGCTCCGGTATGCAAAATCACAGATAATTGTGGACACCTATACACCTGGCATTTCAGCACCTGCGCCATCCTATGTATACACAATTGATTAGGAAAGCCAGGCCCTTTTCTGCTCGGGGGGGGGGGGGTCTTACTCCTGTCAAAGAGAATGAGCAACTTCAAGGCTGCTTTATAACTATTACAAAGTAACCCTCCTGGCTTGTAATACAAAACTTGATAATTTAAAGGTTGTACTGATAAGGTGAATGCAAAAATCATTTTCTAATGTGATATGTTCATCGATCGCCGAAGAATTGATGCTTTTGAATTATGGTGCTGGAGGAGACTCTTGAGAGTCCCATGGACTGCAAGAAGATCAAACCTCTCCATTCTGAAGGAAATCAGCCCTGAGTGCTCACTGGAAGGACAGATTGTGAAGCTGAGGCTCCAGTACTTTGGCCACCTCATGAGAAGAGAAGACTCCCTGGAGAAGACCCTGATGTTGGGAAAGATGGAGGGCACAAGGAGAAGGGGGCGACAGAGGACGAGATGGTTGGATAGTGTTTTCGAGGTTACCAGCATGAGTCTGACCAAGCTGCGGGGGGCAGTGGAGGACAGGAGTGCCTGGCGTTCTCTGGTCCATGGGGTCACGAAGAGTCGGACACGACTAAACGACTAAACAACAAACAACATGTTCATCTGTCCACCCGAGGCCTATTTCCTGCCCGAGGCCTATTGTAATGCAGCCTGAAGACAAGACACTGTCTATATAACAAAATGTTCACATGGTCAAAATATAGCAGAGAGTTAAATGGGTTTAAGACCATTCATATCTATAAGGCAAGTACCTCCCTAAAATGAATGGCACTAGAACCCAAAGTTCCCTGTGACAGAGCTGGCATCCTTTCTGTCCTGCAATCTACAGGTGATTGTAAAGGATATTGGCAATGGGCCAAGGACTCTTTGTACATGCTCCGTAGCACTCTCTTCCTTAGTGTCTCAGATGAAATTCTGTGTTGGCCCACAGCTTACAGTTTTCATCTAGGCTGCTGGAGTTTTGCAAAATGACTGCATTGCTTTTAAACCAAAAGCCTACGGATTTCAGCAAAAATCACATAGAATGGTAGTTCTTATGTCTAGATTGGCTAACTAGCTCACTTTGAGTGCAACACGCTTACACTGCTGAGGCTCAGCTCACCGAAATGTGACCTCCCAACTTTTCTGTTGTTCTGATCAGTTTAAAAAAAGAAAAGAATTGCAGAGCTTTCCTAAACAATGTTCTTGGAATCATTGCTACATGGCTCAGAGTCAACTAACTGGATTGAAAAGGAGCCAAATGAACTGCAGTGCCAAATCCTTTTCAGTCTTTTATTTGTTCTTTATTTAAAACATTTATATCCTGCCTTTCCATCGATTGAGGAAAGGCAAAATGTACAACAGCTAAATATACAACTGTAATTATGTTAAGCACACGAATGAGGGAGCAAATGCCATTGGACTTACTTCCAAGGTAGTGAAATGAATGGAATTGTGCTGTCAGTAATTCAGCAAGCCAGCCTTAATAATTCAACACTGCAATCCTATATATGTCTTCTCAGAGGTAAGTGCCATTGAGCTGCAAGGGGCTTACTGCCAGCTAAATGTGCATTGAATTGCAGCCTGATAGAAACTTGGGTCCTGCTAGATCAATACAAATACATGAGATTTCACTGTTAGGGCTCTGGTGGAATTTTAAATTGGAAGTCTTTTGTGCTGTCATTCATCAGTCACCGTTTAAGGAAGGAAGTGATCCATATTAATAAATATGTAAAAGGTTCTTGTGAATAATATTCCAGTTAAAACATGACTAACAATTACAAAGTAAAATATATATACTTACATATATGTGTATATATTTGAAATGTGCATTTATGAAATCTGATAGTGGAGATCTGAGGGGTATTATTATTACTAGGGACAATTCTTAAGAAATACAAACTTGGATGGAGGCCAAAACCTTTTCAACACCTCATAACAGGGTTCTTTGGAAATGTAATTTTTCCAGTGCTCATTGGCTAGACATGGATGCAGTTAAATCAGTCAGGGCATGTTTGATGTATGCCTAATAGCCAAGTGCATAGAGTGTCAGTAAACACTTTAACTGTGATGATCCAGTATTGGGATCCTTTGCACAATACTTTGATTGTCTTAGAACATGCAAAATACCTCCTGATTATTCCATTTGACTCTTTAACCAGCATTGTCACTAAACGATCATAGCTGGCAGCAACAAAATAAACAATAAAATAAACAAAAAGCAATAAAATACTTCCATATTATCTCAATTTTTTCCCATGTATCTATAGCTATCTGTCTATCTGTGTGCCTCTTAACAGCATAATCTTAGGTCTCCTCAGAAGTAAGTCCCATTGACACCCAAGTGTGTATTAGTAGATAGTTTCACAATTGCTTCTAGACTGATTATTGAAACAAGAGGAAAGCAAAATCCAGTACTGTATTATTACATAACTTACTGTTCTTTGCATTTTAAAATAGGAAGAAAACTATGTCGAAATCATGGTTCCTTGATTTGCAATTGTATATTCACTTACATGACATTGCACTTTTGTTCTGATCATCCTCTTTCAAAGTTTGTAGCTTTTAATGGGTGAAAGTGGCAAAGGAACTGACAGGAAATCTGTATGGGATAACCACCTAGGCCTAAATGGATTTATTTAGGTTGTTTATTAATTTTTACATTTCTGTCTCACCTTTACTCCAAGAATTCAGGATGGTATATGTGGGTTTTCCCTTTTCATATTCACAACAACCCTATGAGCCAGGTTACACTGAGAGATAGTGACTGACTCAGTCACCCAGTGAGCTTCATGGCTGAGGAGGGAATTGGACCCTTGTCTCCCAGGTCCTAGTCCAACTATTCCATATGGGCTGTGATAAACTAGCAGTAAGAAATCCATAAGCATGGAGTATCATTGTAGTCATCTAGATAGTAAGTTATTTTTCACTGATAACTCACTACCAGCTTTCTGCTTATGGTGGTAGTTTTCAAAGTGTGTTCCAAGTATATCACTAATGGAAGTAATGTAGGGTTGCCATATTTCAAAAAGTGGAAATCCAAACAGAAAGGTTTTTTGTGTTTGGTTTTTTTTGCCAAAATCTAAAAAAATATAAAGTTTTTGAGCTATTTTTAAGGAAAACTGCTGACGGGGGTGCCATTTGTCTGGATTTCCCCCAGAAAGTTCAGCAATTTCCTCCCAGACACTGCTTCCAATGGCTGATTTCCAGCTATGTCCGGGAAATTCTGGACATATGGCAACCCTAAGTTATGCCTTTCCCCCAAAATATACCTTGTCCATCACTGTGGGTTTTTCTGTCCAATACAGAGCCATTTGTGGTTTACACATTCTGTGTCCCACTGTCTGCTTTGCATACAGAATGATCTGGGTTCATCTCCAGTTTAAAGAATCAGAGAGTAGGTTTTACTGAATACCTTTGCCTATGATGAGACCCTGAGGAGCTGCTGCCTTGCAGAATCTAGTCGAGGTTGATAAGTAGGGTGGCCTGATAAAGTACATCTTCCTTTGTTTCCCCTGATGCACTCTAATTCCTTCCATACCCTCCTGAATTGAAAACCCTTTTCAGGCCATAGTAGGGTCACAGCTCTGGCATAAAGCATGTGCTTTGTGTGTAAAAAGTTGCAGATTCAATCCCCGTCAAGGTCTGCAAGAGACCCCTATCTGAAACACCGCAGAGCTGATATCAAGCAGTGAAGACCAGGGACTAAGAATCTGTGGCCTTCCAGATGTTGCTGGACAACTACATCATCATCCTATTATCCATGATCACTAGCTATGCTGACCAAGGGTGATAGGAGTGGTAGTCTGACAACATTTTTAGGGCCACAGCTTCCCCATTCCTGATGGAGACAATACTGAACTGGGTGGACCAGTGGCCTGACTCAGGAATATAAGAAGTCTCCTTGTACCCTATTCCAGTTCCAGCTTAGACATACTTGTGGCTTGTCCAAACCATAGTTTGCCAAATTTGGACATCATGACAAACTGTGAGTTGCTCAAACCAGAAAGGAAGGAAGGAATCAGAACATGGAGGGTAAAGGCAGAAGAGACAGCAAATAAGTACAGAGCCCTTTCATGGCAGCCACACCTCAGACACTCTGGAAAGCATTCGTTCACATTGAAAATCACCTTCTGTTGTCTTGAATTTAAAAATGAAAATGTCTAGTAATCGGCATAGGAGCTTTCACATTGGAAATTCAGTAAGAGGACTGAAAATTCAGTACTTCTTTCAAGGAAAGATTCCTGTGTGAAGCTGTTGTGGAAATTGATTTGGTACCATGACAATGGGCTGAAGAGAGTCCTGGAAGTGCCTATCTCGCTACAGTAGGTAATTGTCCCTCATTTTGGGTGGGTGTGATTTAAAAGCACAGCAAAGAAAAAGTACAACATCTACCCTCAGAAGGCCCTGTCAAAACAACCAGTCAGGGGCCATCTTTGTGTACCAGCAAAACGAAAGCAGAGAGGGAACCAGGCTAGCCTCCCATGGAAGGGAGTTCCACAACCTAGGAGCAGCCACCAGGAAGGCCCTCTCTCAAGTCCTTACTCAATATGCTTGTGAAGGTGGTGGAACCAGGAGAAAGGCTTCCCCAGAAGATCTCAGCATCCTGGCAATCATATAGGGAGATAAAGCATGGACCTAAGCTCTTTGGCACGAAAATGCATTCACTCAAAAGAGCAGTATTAAAAATAAAAAGTTTCCCTTCCAGGTACAGGAAACAGGGAGGAAAAGGGAAGAAGTGACAGGCAGCCTTTCATTTGAACAAATCCTTACCCAGTTTGGAGCAAGGCATTGCTTATTTTTATTTTTGGACTGCTCTTTTGTGCAAGCATGGTAGATCACAAAAGGTGTATGTGCACATATAAGCAAATATCCATGGACCTCAGGTTTCCTGGTTTGGAGCAACACACACACACACACACACACACACACACACACACACACACTGTTTTGTGCAAATCTGGCAGATTGAGAAACTTGTATTTATTTAAAAAAATAAAAACTAAAGGTGTGTGCTTATAGGTAAACAGATACTAGTGTGCATGCCCACAATGACCTCAGGCAAGGCCAGCCCACCCATGAAGTGACATGAAGTAGCTGCCCCAGGCAACAGAAGTCCTCGAGTACCCTTGCAGTACCCTCATGGGCACCTCCTGCCACGCCCCCACCTCTGCCAGAGAAGTGGTGCCAGGATAGGTGCTGATTTGCTGCACCTATCTTTGCGAGATCTCATCAAAGTCTTGCAAGAGGTGAAGGAGAGCAAAAGATTTTATGAGATCTTGCAAGCTCTTTCAGGGAATCGGCGCCAACGCCAGCACTGCTTCTCTACAAGTGGCCGAGGGGACACAGCTGGTGGTACAACTGCAGTGCCACTGGCAGGTGGCGCAGTGGTGGTGAGTGTCCCACTGGTGGCGGTGGTGTGGTGGTGTGGCAGAGCAGGGTGGCACTTCCTGTTTTGCCTCAGGTGGCAAAATGAGACATACCACCCCCGACCTCAGGATTCCAGAACTAACAGCTGTCAGTTCTGAGGGAAGGCAGGCAAGGACCCACAGCCCAAGTGGGACTGGCTAGCTTGGGGAGGAAGTGTGTGATTCCTAAGCTGGAGTAGGCTCAGGACAGGTGAGGGCCACATGCCTCATCAACCCCAGAAGCTATAACAGGAAAGCCAGTGTCCTGGCCATGCCAGCAGGTGACCATCAGCTCTGCCAGTTCCACCCCAGCACTTCTGAGCACATGAGCTAGAGGCCTAGTTTGCTACTGTCTTTTGTTTACTATGGGGTGAAGTGAGAGACAGTGGTGCTTCTAAAATGGATGTTGGGAGGAAGATGCCATTTGAGGAAGCTTTGTTTTTGCAAGCCTAGCGATGCACAGCTATCTTCTACCGCTTCCCTTATGAAAGAGGCACGAACCAGCTCATGCTCCTGAACATCAGGCCCAAAGCAGCACAATCTGTTTGTCAAGGACCGAAACAAGACGTGGGTCTAACGGTTTGGCCTAATTTCAAACCCACTTGAATGGCACAGATGTGAAAGTTTGACTCAAAACTTGAAGAGCTTCTTAAAGAAAAAAGTTCACATTCTTCTTCAGTGAGATTGTAGGGTTTGAGGAATGCACAAAACCAAAAAATAAAAAATAAAATGAGGCAGAGAATAATTTATTTAGACAGTTGGTTAAAAGTAAAAAGAAAGGGGGCAGGAAATAACTAATGAAACACACACAATCAAACTCGGTCCAGTCCTACAACTGAAACTGGATTTTAAGGTCAGGTGCACCTTTTCTCCTTTTTCTTCCCTCTCGTGCATGGATTTCCTTATATGTGTAACCTTAGAAAAACTACAGTTCCCAGTATTCTTTGGGGAAACCCACATGCTTTAGATGTGCATTGAATGTGCTTTAAATGGATGGTGTAGATCAATCCTAAGAAGTTCTTAATAATGACAACATTCTGGACCACACCAAAACTCCATCTGTTCCAGCATGCTGTCTTAAGGATCCGATACCCATATGCATCTGGGAAGCTTTCAGGCCAAACATATTGAGATGGGAGCCATCATCTTAATCTGATGTCTGTCTCCAGCATCTGGTAATCAGGATCGCCTTGCATTTAAGCAATCTGTTTACGAGCTGGTTATGTGTTTTAATTATTTTAGAAGACACGTTTTCACACATAACCCATGAGAACGCTTCCCTGTCTTTAGACTGTACTGAGAGACAAGGCCCCAAACACATAATTAATTCCAATGGAATGTTAACAAGCGAGCATTGACACATGAGCAATAACAGCTGCTTGGAGGATACCTGTACTTTCTGACAATCTACCTAAATTAACCTCCCCAAGATTTAATTAAGCTAGATTTTAATTAGGCACTTCCTTGTGCTGCAACGCAGGGCACTTTCTATTTTATTTTAAAAACAAAAGGGGGGGGGGAAACTTGTTAGCACAGCAGTTTTGCTCAATCTGGTATGGCTAATTAAAATGTTTAGACAGCTTTAAAAATGCCTCAGCAGAAGCTTTACTGATGACATGTTTGTGACCTTGTGGAATGAAAAACAACCAGCAACACAGAAGGATTCTTCCTTCACATAATCAGGAAACATCTCCTTTACTTAGATTGTACTTCGCTAGCAAGTGCTTTCTTACCAGAATATTTGGGGAACAATGCATTACCTCAGGAAGCTTTGTGTCTTCTTATAAAGATGCATCATGTTTGGTGGCATTGCGCACCATACATTTAAAGCACTATTATGCCATATAAACAATCAGGGCTTCCCTCCACCACCCCCCAAAGAATCATGGGAATGGTAGTTTGTTAAGAGTGTTGAGGGTTTTTAGGATATCCTGTGAACCTTACAGTGGAATAATAGTGCTCAGAATGTATGGTTTGAATGTGATTGAAATATTTCTTTCTGTGCATTTACATTACTTTGTACTACTAGTATATCAGGGTTTTATGCCACACAACTGTGTTTATTGTAATTGTTTCAAATTTTCATACTGACAGAGTCCTGGATTTGTCACTGCAATCACCAAGCCTGCGAGAAACATGAGCTATGCTCACAGCTAGTTCCAAAGTTATGGTTTCCTAGCTGTGGAATCATTCCCACAAATCATTCTTGTATCTGGAGATCCATGATAGGCAACTTGCCAGTCTGTAATATGTGCAGTTCCCATCCTCTGTCCCTCATCCAAATGTGCTCTGAAGAAAATAATAATCCAAAAATATGGAGGGAAAGCTAATTCTGGTGTGGGTGGTTTTTTTTTTTTTTTAAAGTTTATACAGTTTAATTGTGTCTCTAGGCATGGGAATCACATGTAAGAGTTATTTGAGGTTAACAGGATACAGCATTAGTTCTCTCCTTCATTCAGCACCTTAGCAAATGCCAAGCGTTTCTTTCTCAAACATAAAAGAATTTGTGATCTGGTGTGACCAGTGTGACATAGCTACTGTATGCAACATAGGAAGAAATGCAAGATAGGGCTGGAGGAGGGATTGAAAATCCGTATTAACACTAAAGGACCAGAGTGTGCCAAAACAAACAAGCCTTGCCTAAAAGGAGGGTGTGGGTGTGCATGCGTGTGTGTGTGTGTGTGTGTGTGTGTGTGCGTGCGCATGCACGCACGCTCATAGGCACACAAAGGCTGGAAGTAGGGAGGTTTTTAATGGTGCAATTCCATACATGTCTACTTAGAAAGGACTTTCTCTCAGTTAAGTAGCTATAGGATTGCAATGCTGGGCTCCTTCAGGTGAGCTATTCATGCAGCATCAACCTTGATCTGCATGTCCAAAGCTCACATGGTGGTGAGACTGTGCCTGGTCTTTAATGAACATTTAGTTCGATTTGTTTAGAGCGTAGTCATATGGCAATGAACATTCATCCTGACTTGCTTGTGGGATGTTTACATGTCTTCCCATTAATTGTTCGTTTGTCACAGTTTTCAAGGCATCTTCCTGTCACTTCCTAAACCTCCAAAAGTCTTTTTTTTAAAGTGGACTTGTTGCGCACTTATTTTTTTTTATAAGGTAGTACTTTAATCCATTTCAAATGCACAAACCTATAGTTCCAGTATGCACCTGACTCCCTCCTGCAAACTCCTGCAAACCTGGAGATACCCTCAGTGCTGGAGCAAGACAATCGGGCAGCTGGGGGGGCATGCGTCCAGGGGCGGGGCCAGGATGCTCTGCAGGGCCTCCAGAGTCTGCCTGCTTCCTCCCTCTCAGCCTCCCTACAGCTGAGGAGAAGGCAGCGGGCAGACCATTTGGGGCAGCGTGGAGCCTGCAGGCGCCCAAGCCACCGTGTCACTCCCAGGAGAGACGCGTGGCTCAGGCGCACAGCTGTCAACGTTTCCCTTTTTTTAAGGGAAATTCCCTTATTCCGAATAGGATTCCTCACAAGAAAAGGGAAAGGTTGACAGCTATGCTCAGGTGAGTGCCACCCGGCATTTTGTCACCCCCCTCAGTGGGGACACCTGGGGCGGACCACCCCTACCGCACCCCCTTGCTACGCCTCTGTGTACCCTGAATAGAGGTGGCATGATGGCACCATTGTTGGACATGGTGCCTGCACTCTTTTGAGATTGACAGTGACAGTTCCAAAAATGCACAAGAAAATGAGGAGAAAATAATGAGTGTAAACAGATCGTTAAAATGAAACTGTATGGAGCAAAATATCTGGTGAAACACACACTGTGGACTGTGCAAATTTCATGGGAGGGGAGAGGGCGATTGACTCAGTCCAAACCATTTTCATCATACTGTACTAGAAGGAGGACAAGAATTATGCCCTAATGAAACAAGAAATGGACCATACCACTAGGCATTTCTGTAAAGGTAAAGGTAAAGGGACCCCTGAACATTAGGTCCAGTCATGACCGACTCTGGGGTTGCAGCGCTCATCTTGCTTTATTGGCCGAGGGAGCCAGTGTACAGCTTCAGGGTAATGTGGCCATCATGACTAAGCCACTTCTGGCGAACCAGAGCAATGCACGGAAACGCCGCTTACCTTCCCACCAGAGTGGTACCTATTTATCTACTTGCACTTTGATGTGCTTTCAAACTGCTAGGTTAGCAGGAGCAGGGACCAAGCAACGGGAGCTCACCCCGTCACGGGGATTTGAACCGCCGACCTTCTGATCAGCAAGTCCTAGGCTCTGTGGTTTAACCCACAGCGCCACCTGCTCTCTTAGGCATTACTGAGTGCAGGTTTTATTCTGTGTTCCTGAAATGTAATAGTGAGAGTTCTGAGCAAGACTTCTTTCTCATTTTGGAACTATCAGACACAAAGGTGTGTGCATAGCCAGGTTGGAGTGTGCAAGCTGAAGAGCTATTTCTGTACCACTTAACAAGGAGCAAAACTAAACGTACCTTAGAGACACTTGTGTAAAATGTAACTGCTTACTTAAGAGCTGTTCATTTAGCACTGATAGTGTCCTGAGTGGTTTGCAAGTCAATTAAGTAGAGATGAAGCAAAGATAAATGCTTCCTGTTGAGAAATGTCATAGCATTCTTTCTGCTTCACTTCCTTAGGGCATGGCATATAAACAGCCTCAATCAGATGACAGGCTGCAGTGGAACTTCTGGGGCCATGTGACAGCTTTGCCTTTGCACCATCAAAATAGTAAACAATATTTTTGGCAGAAATCACTGGCTAGCAGGTTAAGGAAGTTGGGCCACATATTTGTTTTAGGTGCCCAGGAACATTCACATTAGTGGGCAGGTTGATGAGTGGACAGACTCCCCTTGCATTATACCTTAAAAGCACAGACCTACCTAAACAGTGGCACACAGGCTGATGCAATTTAACACTAAAGCACTACCAGTTTTTCTTTTTTATAAGATTAAAATGCTGGACGGGGTGTAGTCAGGGCCTCTGCTCTTGCTTACCAATACAGATGGGAGCAAAAAATCTGCCACTAAGTGATAAATAACCCATCACTCCTACAGTTTGGGAAGATAACTGAGGTGTGAGGACCTTAAAATGTTTATATTTAATCCATTGCTTACAATATCAGGAGCCTCTGGTGGAATAAATGATGGAAATGCAGCTAGTCTGACAAGTTACAATTACAAAGAAGTGTTTGGGGTGACAGTTGCTTTACTTTCCTTCTTGGAAAAACTCTGCACATCCGAATTTGCCTCTGCCCATAAATGGTGTATTAGCTGTATGGCCAACTGGCACGGTAAAAGGGCATTGTCCTTATAGCCAGCCGTGAATACAGGAGCTTGCAGTAAAAAAACGGTAAAGGACCCCTGGACGGTTAAATCCAGTCAAAGGCGACTATGTTGTTGCAGCGCTCATCTCACTTTCGGGCCAATGGAGCCAGCATTTGTCCACAGACAGCTTTCCAGGTCATGCGGCCAGCATGACTAAACCGCTTCTGGTGCAATGGAACACGATGATAGAAACCAGAGTGCACAGAAATGCCTTTTACCTTCCTGCCGGAGCAGTACCTATTTATCTACTTGAACTGGCGTGCTTTTGAACTGCTAGGTTGGCAGGAACTGGGACAGAGCAATGGGAGCTTACACCATCTCTGGGATTCAAACCGCTGACCTTCTGATCAGCAAGCCCAAGAGGCTCAGTGGTTTAGACCACAGTGCTACCCGCATCCCTGTAGAAGCTTGCAGTATGCAGAGTCAGACCGTTGGACCAGAATTTCAAGCAGGAGCCTTGGCAGTCTGACTTGGAGGTACATGGAGTTGAACCTGGAATCTTCACATATGTACTAGTAGCAATGAACTTCAGGTCTTCTCTTCCCCTTAGAAGTTTCCAAAAGAAACATGCAACAAATCTGCTCCTGCTGAATCAAATTCACACCAATGAGTTTTCCCAGATTATTTAAAACCACCACCACTAAAACTAACAATTAAAATTGATCTCATTATAATTATTTTATTCATTCATTTTTTAAAAAAAATCACTGTTTAGCAACTTGTTGCCATGTTAGAGCCAAGGACAAGCTGCAACAAGGTAGATATTTTGATTCCATTTGCTGATAACAGTTTCTAAACTGTCTATAATTAAATATGCTTTCTTTTTAAAAAAAGAAAATGTAACAAAACTTTCAACCTTGGCTCATACTATGGGCATGTGCATACATTTAGGTATATTTGGGATATTTTTTACACACACACACACCCCAAAACATTTATCATGATTTTTAGTTTTTCTTAACAAAACATTTTGTCCCACTCAGCAAAGATCTGTGGGTTTGTGAACTGTTCACCACTGTCGCCTGTGAGCATAAAATAGGTCACACAAAAGCATGACCCATGCTTGATAGAAATCCATACAAGCACCTGCTAAGTAAATAACTGGTGCTGTCAACTCTGAGAGTGCTGATTGCCTCCTTTCGGTGGCAAATGGTGCCGTTTCAATCTGACCAACTCAAAAGGTGATCCGCACTCTCAAAGCAAGCACACAAGGAACAAGCCCTCCCCATATGCACAAAGAGATGTGTCTTGTGGCTCTTTTGTAAGAAATATTGGAAGTGGTTGCCTTCAGCTAAGTTGTACTCAAGAGTAGACCCACTTGAAATTGATAGACCTCGGTTAGTCACAACCATTTAATGAACCTGTTCTGAGCATGGCTGATGTTGAAGATGTTTTAAGGTGGCATATGGTAAATCAGTGTGGTACAGTAGTTAGAATGTCAGATAGGGACTAGGGAGATCAAGGCCCAAAACCCTACTCAACTGTTAACCTCTGGCTGACCTGGAGCCAGCCTCTCACTCTCAGCCAAGCCAATCTCACAGGTTGTCTGAAGGGTAAAGTGGGGCGGCGGAGGGATGCATTTCATTTACACTGCTTTGAGCTCCTTGGAGGAAAGGCAGGATATGCACATGATAAATGAATGTTTCCTGTGATGTACTCACTCATTTGTTTCATCTGACTTTCAGGCTGTCTGAACCTCTCGTGAACAGGAGATATAGTTGGAGAATTGTGCTTACCACAAGCAATGACACCTTTTCACATGATCATCTGTTCTCTGGGGTGCAGGGGAATCAACCATATCCAGCCACAGAAGAAGAAAAAACTTTTATAGCAACATTGTAAAACATTCACTTTGAGCAGTAGGAAACAAAAACATTGGAAAGGTCACAAGTGCTCAAAAAAGAATAGCAATATTCTATTTTAATAGCTGTTTTGGCAGCCTAATATGGAAGCCTTTGTTACAGAGAATACTTCCAAGTTTCAAGGAAGCTAGTTGTAAATAGATTGCTCAGGAAATTCACAAAGTGAGGGTGGGACACATGAGTAGGAATCAGTTGGTTTCCAAGGCAGGACCAGATTTAGATGAAGAGAGGCCCTAGGCTACTCCACTTGTGAGCCCCACCCCCCAGCCTCACAACTAGAAGAAAATGGAAGAGTGTTATAAACAAAACTGAGTGAAGCCAAGGATGATGACAGGTATTTAAAATTCTGCAATTCACAATTTCTCCTCTAAAGGACATAAGACATTATTGTTAAATACCGTGGTGATTTTTAAAAATGCATAAAATTAACACTGCAAAACTTTTGCAATAGTTGAACCTTGTAAACATTTTGTGGAATAAGCATTATTTCTTAGGAAAATGAAGTTGTTATTTTAAAAATAAGATCTGGGCCTTAACCTCTGCATAAGTCAGCAGTTCTCAACCTGTGGGTCCCCAGATGTTGTTGGACTACAACTCCCATCATCCTTGAACTCTGGCCTTGCTAGCTAGGGGTGATGGGTGTTGTAGTTGAACAACATCTGGGGACCCACAGGTTGAGAAAGGCTGGCATAAGTGGAGGGATGCTTCTACTGCCTCAGCCACAAACCTAGCTCTGACTCATGCACTCACCCATATAAGGAGTAACTCCCATTGCTGCCTTCACCGGGGAAGATTAAATAAATGTGCTCAGGATGGAAAAAGGCTGCATCTTTTCTTGGCCTGGGCAGGCCGTCTTCCTGTTATATACCTGCTGGGATTGACAAGGCATATGACCCTCACCTGAATCTCATAGCCCTCCTGACAGGTCTGCAGCCACAGTGTGGAAATAAAGGAGGAGATTGCCCACCAGATACCAGGCACTCTATTATTCAGATTAGGCCCCAGTGTTTTCTTCTCAATGAATTAATCATTTTTAATCTAACATGTAAATTCTCAAAACTTTCTCATTTGTTAATTAGAACAGCTACTGCTCTCACTTCATTACAAACAGTATTTCTACCTGCAACACACTTGAGGAAACCTGCTCCTCTTCCTTTCACAGATATTTTGTTTCCATTTGCAACTGTAGCTGCCTCTGATGAGTTATCATATAACTCTTTGCGGGGGAATTAGCATCAGACACCATGTGCATGGAAGTTGAAAACCAATTAGCCAACTAGAAGGGTTATTGTTAATAGCACCAGTTTTCCTATAACTTGATATTGCTGGATAGTTTTGATGAACTACAAAAGCATTTTTAGTTTTCTTTCTGTTGCCACCCTGGAACTTTTCTTTATTAGTGCCACTTTGCTTTGTACAATTACTTGCAAATGAAGGGAAACAACTTTTCTGCTGGTATATGTTGATAATATAATTTTGGTTACTGAGAACAAACAAGATTGTACAAAAACAAGATTGGGTGCAGGCCTGGCCAGGACATAGGCGTCCTGACTGTGACAAAGGTGGCCTGTGTGCTTGCTTGCTTAATTAACAGCTGTTGGGAACTTCAAGGTCCCTGCTCTCCCTTCTTATGGTCTTTATATTGGACCTGGAGACTCCAGTAGAGAGCATACCATGTCAAGAAGGAGGGCAAGTGGGCACCCTATCAAATGACAGGGCAGGAGCCACACAGAGCAGGGCCTTTTCACTGGTGGTGCTGGGCCTGAGTTGCCCTGCCCTTGCATGAAGTCTTGGGTTTGCAATTTTGGGAGAGGGGAGACTGCGGCACTGGGGAGATGGCAGGCTGGTGAGGCCCCTTAGATATAGAGGCCCAAGTTGCCCTGCCCTCGCATGAAGTCTTGGGTTTGCAATTTTGGGAGTGGGGAGGTTGCCTGCTGGAGCAGGCTGGCAAGGCCCCCTAGATTTAGAGGCCGTAGGATTCAGCCGACTTAGCCTATACATAAATCCGGCACTGGGTACACGTGGCTTCAAGTGGTGGGTCAGGAACCACTGCAGGTCATGGCCTCATCCAAGATGGGTTGCAATAGCAGCACTGCCACCATGCAAACATATGGTAAACAAAATGAAGAATTAGGTTGCCCAGTTAAATGTTGGGGTGCAAGGTGGCTCTTAAAAGGATGGAGACAACTGTTCTAGTGCAGCTGATAATCAGTGTGGCATAATGGATGTTCAAATCTCCAAATAGCCATGAAGTCCACGGGGCAACTGTGGATTTCTCAGCAGGAATCACCTCACAAGGTTGTTGTGAGAATAAAATAGGGCAATGGGAAAGAAACATGGATGTTATCTTGAGCTCCTTGCAGGGTAGGTGAGATATAAATGCATTAAAAAAATTTAGGTGATCACCTGGCAGCTTTTCCTGGCTTACTTCATCAGGATGCAATCCTAAAACTACACTTACAAAGTGGGGACTTACTTCACAGTTGCATTGTTAGACATTGAAAAGGCCCTCTATTTTGTTCTGAAGGAGCATTTTAATGACAGATTTCCTTTTAAAACAGGGTTGGCCTTTGAGTAAGATTCTTTTTCCTTGCAGGGGTGGGGGAAGGAGGAAGGGCTATCACAACAAAGGTCTTTCCAACGACAACAGGAAAAACATAGAGAAAGGGGAGAGAATGATGTTTAAGGATGTGCGCCAGTGACGGAATGGAGAGAGAGACTGGGGACTGGGAGGAAGAGGAAAGACAGGCCCAAAGAGCAAAAGAGATGAAGGGTTTCTGGAAGCAACTGTTGTTTTAAGAGATGGCACTGATAGGCACAGAAGAGGCTGTGGGGCTGGCCACTGACCTTTCGGGAGACTCAGGTTACCGCAGCTGTCAATCTTAAACAATGGCAGAGCTGGCTCCCTCTTCCATAGGCTAGTGATTCCCAAATCGTATCTGGGGCATGCTGCTAAATACGTCACAATAGGGGCTGAAGTAGAATGTGGGAACATGGCACCATGTTGGACGCCTCCACCTAGGGGTGGCCAGATGCAAATGAGGACAGGGCTCCTCCATGCTTGATAGTTGTGTAGAAAAGGCCATTTCAGCAAATGTTGCTTGCATGACAAGCTCCACTTGTAGAAATATCCTCTTGTAAGGGTGGTGAGCCTGTGGCTGTCCATAAGCTGCTGAACTTCAGCTCCTTTCATTCCTGACCAATGGCCATGCTGGCTGGAGCTGTTGGAATGTGGAGCCTAACAACATTTGGAGAGCCACTAGCTCCCCACACTTAAACTGAAGGTGCAGCAGCACGTTCCTCTCCTCCACCCACCTGGTCAGCCTAAATCCATCACTCCACCTTGACTGAAGTGGTGAGGTTCTATGCAGCATTGATTCCTGCCTCTTATTAGGAAGGCAGGAAGGTCAACAGTAGGTGGCACCAGAGCCAAGGATTCCAACAGCTGGTGGAACCCAAGCCAGTAGGTGGAGCCAGAACGAATCACCAACTAGTTCTAGCTTTCTCCTCCTCCTGCTTGCTGAGTTCCATAATTACAACACTGAAGATAAGTAAGGAGAAGGTGGTAGATGGTGCCATCCCCTGGACTGGTTAAAAGAATATGGGCAAGAGGTTGTGGGCTGGCTGATGGCAAGCTGAGCTTGGTGGACCTGTCCTCCATTTGCCCTAATGGACTAGCCTTCACTGTTTCTAGAGGGTGAGTCTTTCAAATGCGGCCTCGTGGAACATGTGTACTCTGTATCCATGGGGCTTCTTTTAAAGGACTCACCCTGTATATGGGCAGCAACATTGTCCTATGTGAGAGAGTATGGACTAGGGTTCCCTAATGGAGCCTGCATTTTAACTGAGGTGTAAGCAGGAACCTTGATTTTTCACTTCTGCCCAGAAAGCAGAGTGCCATCCTTTAGAACTGTCTGACTGCGAAATGGCAAAAAACAGATCAGAAGATAAGATTAAGAGAGCTCTCCCCCAATTGCAAATGTCTCCCTGTTTGGCTGTCCGCTGCTCTCTAATCTGTTTTTTCCAAATATGACAATATATGATAGAGAACGTGGTGGAGGTAGCTGCAGATCTGCAAGGAGAGGAGTCGGTCTCTTAAAGCCAATATGGTGGGTGTTCTAGTAACTATAGTTTTGGGAGGTGTAGCCAGCTTGGCAGTGGCCACGATTGCTGTTCCAGCAGCACTGGGAGCAGTGGGTTTCACTGGAGCTGGAATTGCAGCTGGCTCTCTGGCTGCAAAAATGATGTCAGCAGCGGCCGGCACCAATGGTGGAGGAGTAGCAGCTGGGAGCGCTGTTGCCGCGCTTCAGGCAATCGGTGCTACTGGGCTGTCCGCTGCTACCACAGCTGCAGTGACAGATGGTGGAGCACTCTTGGCTGCCATCTTCCCTTAAGAAGAAGACACACATACACAGAGGCCATATCTACTTGGAAAAGCAGTACTTGGAAAATTATGCTTTGCCATCGACATAACTCACTTGACTTACCTTAAGTAAAATGTGATTTTAACCAATGCTACGTTATTCCTACTGGAAAAAAATGTGAAAAACAAATATAGCTTTGAGAATTAAACAAAAAAAATTTTGACAATATACAGAAAATAGATACCAGATAAAATGCAACAATAAAAAGGACTAAATAAAACAACTTAAAATAAAACCACACCAGAAGACTTGCAGCCTATTCATCACATATTAAAGTTACAAAACCCATTAATTTTCAAAGGGTCTGTTCATCAGAATAATGGTAAAACAAAATACAGCAACCTGCAAGAGATGTCTTTTTTGTTGTTGTTCAGTGGAAGAGGGAAGACTGCCTCCAGATGATTCCGGGTGAAGCGGGGGGGGGGGGAGGATAGTGTGTGAAAACCCCCATATAAGAAGTTTGGGAAAGGTTCCCAGTTTTTTTTTCTGGCAAGAGTTCTTAGGCTTTTAACACCTGTGTGGCAAACAGATATTCAAGAGGTTCCTCAATCACTTTATCTGCATGCCGAGAAAATCCACAACTGCAGGATAGCTACATGTTCCTCCCATAAATAAACAAATTTGAACAAATGAATGAATCATAGAAGAGCAGCAACAAAGTAAGTATGTTATTTGACTGCAAAGCAAACACCTCCAGGTGATTTCATCAAATGGCCTAAACTACATGGAGCTTGTCCAAGCCTGGAATTTAGAAGTGCATGTTCTGATGTTGTGCCATATTTCTGATATGATCTGTAATCTGTTGTGTTCTGTAATTAGGTGTTGAGGCTGTAATGCTTCAGAAATGGTTAGAGTCATAGAATGGTCCACAGCACTTTCCAAAGTCTAAATACTTGATTATAAGTTGCATTGGGTTACCTTGGGCAAGATAAAAGCATAAATATTATTTAAAAAATAATAATAAAAGCAGCTAACGTATTGTATAAATATTAAACACAGCAGCTAGCTAAACTGAAATGTTCAACCTCCCTTTCAAAGCACCACACATATCATTAGATTACTGCTACCATGATACCTTATAGGGATGATGGAAGGACTATTTAGATAATATAGTGAACATTTTGGACACTTTATAAAAAGGATGCAACTGCCAAGGGTTGCTAGTAAAAGCATTAAGAGCCATTAATTTCCACTGAGTTAATTCCAAATGCTATGGTTTAACCATTTCCAGATCAGAGCCCAAAAGAGAAAGTGGGCCACTTTTAATGTTAGATGTATAACTGTCAACTAGATGAGAGTAAGCAGAGAGATGGTACAGAAAGATAATAAATCCCAGACACACTGTGCTTTATTTCTAAAAGAGAGCTGCCGAATATCCAGTTTTTAAGGCAACCTCCAGTTAAAACTTTCTCCTAATGGAATGATTGTTTTGGGGTTATAGATGAGAGATGCTGTTCATTGTTTTAATCGCATGTTGTTTTTATATTCAACCTGCAACCTTCTGGCAAAGGGTAAGAAAAATAAAATGATGACGAAGCTAGACTAAAAACTGATATTTTAAAATGACTCTGAACATTTAGAAAATATATTTCTAAAATATCCATTCTAATTCTCCCAGGGCGCCATTAAATGAAGGCACAGTATCCATTATTTTGTTTCCCATATTTCCATTATCATGGGGGCATCTCTACAGTATTTTCCATATCAGGTATCAATATATCTTGGGACATGTTATTCACACACATACAGTATTTGATCAACCTAACTCTCACTTATTTGGTCTGTTTTCAGAAGGGGACTTGGTGTATAATGGTCACAATTACTGGCTGTATGAGAATTTTGCAAATTAGTGTGTGAGCATGTGGTCACAATGTGGGGGAACGGCCTGTGAAATCATGTGTTTGGGTGCATTATTAGAAACCTAACCTGCATCTCCCCACCAGTTTCTGTAAGGTCTCAGTCTGGACATTTAGGCAAGCAGAAATGGTGAAAACTCTGAACTTTGTGGGTCCTCAGCTTTCAAAAATAGTTGGAGCAATGTGACTCTTTGTGGCTTGTGGGAGAAAAATGTGTGCAGACAGTTACGTTTTGACAGCTTAAGTGAATCATTCTATGATTACGCAGCTCTGCAGAGGAAAGTATGTAAACCTAAGGAAGTATTTTGAAAAGGATATAAAATTACATTTTTTCTTTCTTAATTTTTATAGTTTCAGTTCATTTCACATTGTCGTAAACCTTATAACTAGAGGTTGGTTAGGACCATCTCTGATTAGGTCTATGGGAGAGATGAAAGAAAAGATACTGCTTAAATTAGAACAAAAATTATTTATTTTTATATTTGAATTCAGCTCATCCTTCAGGTACTGATAGTGAAAACATGGTACCTTCCTATTTGTCTTATTGTGAAGCACTTCTGAAAAAAGGAGAAAACTAAAATCCTTTACACATGGACTATTTCACTGTGTATACCAGCGACACAGAATCAGCTTTATTAAATTGACATATGGTATTCTGGTTTAAAAGGCTGCATAATGGACAAAGGGGATGATTGACCCCTGGGGATTGTCCTGCCCTCGATAAACATACCTATGTATACCTGACCTGGTCAACATGGGCAGGTTGTCATCATTAGTGTTTGCATGCTGTATGCTAGTTAATTCTTTCTTGGCTGGCTTCCCTCACTGGATGTCAACAAGGCTCTGTCAAACAGCAGCACCCGAGGCTGCCATTGGGCTAATGCTTGGTCACTTACCATTGGGCGCCTAGTGTTTCCCCATTGCTCCAAGTTGTTGAATACAGGATCTTCAACCAACTTCAAACTGTAGTTTAGGATCCTGTTATTTCCTGGTTTGGATGAAACTGGGAACTATTGTAATAAGAGACTTCCTGGTTTAAAATCATGACCACAGAAAGGGGTTGCTTGCATGAGCTTGTCCATGTCTCAGCTTGTTATGATACAATTGTATGAAGTGGGCTGCGTAACAGTTTAGAATCATAGAATCATAGAATCATAGAGTTGGAAGAGACCACAAGGGCCATCGAGTCCAACCCCCTGCCAAGCAGGAAACACCATCAGAGCACTCCTGACATATGGTTGTCAAGTTTAGTGCGGTCTAGAATTTCTTTCTGGTGTTATGTGGTGTTACTGACTACTTTTCCACCAATGGTATTATTCTTACAGATTTCATGGGGTTTTAAGAAATATTTGAATGCTGAATATCACCTTGAGCGATTCATACACTTTAAAGCTAAATAAATGTTTCACCTTCTTAATTCTATATACACTGGAAGCAAACCACCAGCAGCACAAAGAAATAGGCTATAACACTACGCAAGTGGTATGTTTTATGTTTCCTTAATGCAAGTGTGTTATACAAACACACACACTTTCAGAAGTGGATAAAGGAGAAGTGAAATTTGTTGCTGGGATATTATTTTCTCTCATGTAATGTGATAGATTGTTGCTAGTGAATATCCTTGTTACTTTTGAATTCTGCCTAGAGAAAAATCCAAAATAGACACCAGGACGCTACATGCAAGTGTGTGCTCTGTTTGTTTGGGGGATTTTGTGTTTGAAAATATCCTTTGATCAGGCTGCTGTGCCGGAACTGTTTCCCTGAGCTATGTGATAAGGTATAGCCCCTTGGTAACTCTGTTTTGTGAGAGCAAGACAGGTTAATTGGGCTTGGCTATACCGATGAGTCTTTCAAGTCATGTAAAATGAGACCTGCACAGAGCTTATCACAGGTAGATAGCCATTAATATTCCTTGTTCTGTCTACGGGAAGAGAAAGGAAGTTGTTTGTTTTGAATGTTTCCAAAGGGATCCAACAAAGGACACAAAGGGGAAACTCTCCATGCCTGGGAGACAGGGCAGCCATACAATGAATGAAAAGGCAGCTTCCTCTTGCTAGAACTGATCGTACGGATGAAAGATTTGGAACTGCAACTGCATCACTGCTTTACAAAAGGACTAAACTGTTGCATTCATGCCATGAAAGATTAAAACACATAATAAATTTCACATATGATCTCAGAGGAAATCTTAGTCAAACTATTTCTCTTAGCAGATGGTTTTCTTGAGCTGAACCATAAAATTCCTTTTCTCTTTTATACAAAAGTAATCATATTTGGGCTCATTCTTTCACCACCACTAGACAAGCGTGTGTGTTGCTGACACAAAACATATCTGTGGAGATTTAGGGTATTGTATAAGACAAGGCATTATGTGAGACAAAGATAGCCAACATGGCCAGGTGCAGTCCTTGGAGTGTGTAAAGGTAAAGGGACCCCTGACCATTAGGTCCAGTCGTGGCCGACTCTGGGGTTACGGCACTCATCTCACTTTATTGGCTGAGGGAGCTGGCATACAGCTTCTGGGTCATGTGGCCAGCATGACTAAGCCGCTTTTGGCGAACCAGAGCAGCGTACGGAAATGTAGTTTACCTTCCCGCTGGAGCGTTACCTATTTATCTACTTTGACGTGCTTTTGAACTGCTAAGTTGGCAGGAGCTGGGACCGAGCAACGGGAGCTCACCCTGTCACGGGGATTTGAACCGCCAACCTTCTAATCTTCAAGTCCTAGGCTCTGTGGTTTAACCCACAGCGCCATCTGCTTCCCTGGGAGTGTGTAGTCCACCACAGTTGGAGGGCACCACACTGGCCATGGCAGAAATAAGACTTTCCCAATCACAGACACACAGAAGAGGCTTTTAACACCTAGTCTGTCTATACCATGAGTAGGCAAACTAAGGCCCAGGGGCCAGATCTGAACCAATCGCCTTCTCAATCTGGCCCGCAGACAGTCTGGGAATCAGCGTGTTTTTACATGAGTAGAATGTGTGCTTTTATTTAAAATACATCTCTGGGTTATTTGTGGGGCATAGGAATTCATTCAATTCCCCCCCCCCCAAAAAAAAATATAGTCCAGCACCCCACAAGGTCTGAGGGACAGTGGACCAGCCCTCTGCTGAAAAAGTTTACTGACCCCTGGTCTATACTAAGGTTACCACGTTTTCTTCAATGAATCCAGGGTCACTTTTCAACTTCAATAGATTTTGTATGGGGACTGATTTGTAAATCCGGTGACTATCCCCGGGAAACGGGGATGTCTGGTAACCTAGGTCTATGCTAGGTTCCGATTGGTCCACAAGTGACCCAGCTCTTTGCTGACTTCAAGCAAATCTATCCCAGCTTCATGTCTCCAATTGTAAAATGTTAATAATTGTGATTTACTTCCTAGTTTTGTTGAGAGAAACAAAACAAATAACAATCCTGAAACAATGGGAGTGGGGAGGAAGTCTTAAAAGCTATATGTTTTGAGGCAATGAATTAACAGGGGATTGGATTAGATGACCCTTGGGGTCCCTTCCAACTTTACAATTCTAATTGTTTTCTAGAGCCAGCCTGTTTCACAAATACAAATTCTGAATTCCCATTCTCCAAGAGCACCTGATTCTGCAGCATTTTTGAAGCTAAGCAGATATAAATCAGAGCAGTCCCTTGGAAGGAAGATCACACCAGCCCCATGGAAGAATTAATAGAATAAGTAAGCAGCATCAGTCCTTGACTATGGGTGTGGCTTCTTAAAGATCCCATCTCTAATATATGAGCAGCTTGATACTAAGCAAATGTAAGAAAAACTGCTAGCAGGGAAATGGCTTCCTCCTGTGTCTGAATGTTTACTATGTGGAAGAAGGTTGGAAGGTTTCACATCAGATTTCGGGAGAGCACTTAGTGTCAATTGGAATGCTTGTATTGTTTGCAAAAGGATAAGAAGTCTGTGGTCAGGGTCAAATACCCTTGGTTTCAACAGATTCCCCCCCCCCCACACACACACCATCCCAAAAACTTGCATAACACAAAGCTGTGAACTCATGATAGGAAGATAGGGAAAAGTCACATTTTCCTCCCAGGAAAACCTTTTCTGCGTATGCAAGTGTTTTATAACATGGGCTGGGTAATGTGCTCAAGGTTGGAGAACAAGAATGTGATTCTAAAGAAATCATGGCTTGTCCTTTTAGCCCTATTCTCCTTTCAAGCATGTGTCAATACTCTCCACCACAGCCTTCATCAACTTGGTGCCCTCCAGTTGTTTTGGATCAGCCCCAGCCAGTGCAGCAATTCTAAACATCTGGAAGGCACCAGGTTGGCAGAATCTGCTTTGCTAAGACATAGCTACAAGGCAGTAACAGAACCGCTACCAGCAAAGTGGCAGATCACAGAGCATACTGTTCCTATACAAAAACTCAAGAGGAAAAAAACAAGTGGTGTCATATCATCAAGATGCCAACACAGAGAAGGCCATATTTCTAGTAGCTACCCACTCAGCTTCCAAAGATCAGTTCACCCAGAACAAGGTCACAGATGACCTCAGTGAATGAGCAGGCTCGGATGACAGTTTCATATGGATGCCCCATTAAAGAAATTAACCTTAATCTCAGTTCCCCACCTCCAAAACAGGAATAAAAGTGATCCATCAGAGTGGTGTTGAGCATCAATTATTTTTGGAAGCTACATTTGTTTCCGGGATTATTAATGTAAATAACATGCATCTAAACATGAATATTAATGTTTTATTAATATCATGTTTTGCACCTTTAAAACTGTTAATCTGGCAATATGCAGACAGACAAGGTGAGCCCTTCCTTACCTGGAGCTGCAGGTGTGAGCTTTTGTAGGGAACATCAATTATGGCATAAGTGTGTGGGATGAAGGCTCAGCCCTCCATCCAGAATGAGGAGACAAGACTAGTAAACTCTGAACATCTGGGAGTTTCTGGGGAGTTCCACACCATACATTTAAAGCACATGACTTGCACAAAAGAATCCTGGGAACTGTAACCCCCCAATCTACAATTCCCAGCACCTTAACAAACTACAGTTCCATGGATAGGGGACATCATGTGCTTTAAATGTGTGTTGGATGTGCTTTAAATGTACTGTTTGGATCTGCCTTCTGTCTTGAGAGGGGCAGGCTGTTACAACCCTTTTAAACACTCTTGGAAAACTCAATGTGAATTAATGTGCGCTAGTGGGAGAAAACCTTTTGCTATTTTTAAATTAAACATAGCTTTTGACAAACATTTTTTAAAAATCACATACCTTAGCAAAGTTTAATTACTCTTTAATAGTTTACCTTTATATACCACTTCTCTAAGTAATTCATTTTAACAGCTCTGTTGATAATTACTATTCCAGACACTTACCTTACATTGAAGGTGAAAGAAAACCTGTTCACTCTTGTTTGTCTTACTTATGTCTTTTGCAAGACCATTCAACAGTTGCATACTTTACACAAATCTCATACATTATCTGAGGAGAAAGGTCCATTTCTTGACACAATCGGTTTATTCCTCACAAGGTTTAGATAGCATTTATCTTTAAATGAGCTGCAGTCTTTTGCAAGTTCATCTGATATGTTAACAACCCGTATTGCACTTCAGTAAATATTGTACTTCAGCAAATATTGTACAATTCACAACAATAAAGGCAAAAATAAAGTCAGTCAACAGACATGATCATTAACATGTTTTTGTCCTGCATACGCACACAGCTGCAATCTTATTAGTTCAGAAGGAACAAATCATGAGCAGGAGTATATAAATGGATAAAAGAATAAGTGGTTAATGAGATGTAACACACATTTGCACTCTTTGTAAGTCAGAAGAATCCTCAAGAGCATGGGTAGGCAGACTAAGGCCCGGGGGTTAGATCCGGCCCAATTGCCTTCTAAATCCAGCCTGTGGACAGTCCAGGAATCAGTGTGTTTTTACTGTACATGAGTAGAATGTGTCCTTTTATTTAAAATGCATCTCTGGGTTATTTGTGGGGCCTGCCTGGTGTTTTTACATTAGTGGAATGTGTGCTTTTATTTAAAAAGCATCTCTGGGTTATTTGTGGGGCATAGGAATTTGTTCATTATTTTTTCCCCAAAATATAGTCCGGCCCCCGACAAGGTCTGAGGGACAGTGGACCGGCCCCCTGCTGAAAAAGTTTGCTGACCCCTGCTCAAGAGGCTGTCATTTTTGAGCAAAGGAATTAGGTAACTGAGAAAAAGGACTTATTAACCCTTTCAACAGCTATTTTACTGTTCACAACCATTCCCCACACAGGGGGGAAATGAGTACTTACAAGTGTACTATGAGAGGCCTCAGGCCTTCAAATAGTCTAGGCTTTCCCCAACCTGATGTTTTCTATATATTGTTGATGCATAAATAGGCTGAAATAGGCAAGGGAAACTGGATGAAACTTCCTACCATTGACCTCAAGATGGAATCAGAGGCATGGGTAGGATGAACCAGTGCTACACAATGAAAATCCTAATATATTATGACTTTAATATCTAATATAATGTTTACAATGTTACTAATCTTTTCAATTCTTTTAAAAATCACTCTTGTGGAATGCCACCTTTCTGAGACGTCTCTGTCCCCAGCACATTTAGGACTATGACCTTCACCCTACCACCACCTAGACCACTCAGAATCAATGCAGATGGCGTATATAGTCTAGGACCGGGGAGAGAGGAGTTCAAATCCTCTTTCAGTCATGAAGCTTCCTGGAAGTCCTTGAGCAAGTCGCCATCTCTCAGACTAACCTGTCATTTGGTGGATAAATGGGGTGGAGGGTGGGCAAACCATATACATCAGGCATGTCCAAAGTCCATTTTGGGGGCTTAATCTGGCCCGTCGGTCAGTTTAATCTGGCTCCTGTGGCAGTTTATTTCCCGGGGTAAAATCTTAAAAAACAACTTTAATCCTAAAAAAAGATCAACAACATTGGTTGGCCTTTTTTTTTTCCATAATATTTATTAAAATTTTTAAAACAATAAAAAACATACATAGTAACATAGTATTTTCCAATATCCACATTTCATTCTCATCCTAGGACTTCCTCACACCTCTTGTTCCTGCATTCTAAACTCATAAATTTTGCTAGCAAATTATTAAATTGATTCCATTCATATAATATAATTTCCCAAGATTAAATCTCAAATTTTGGAATTTAAAATCACTCTTTTAGAGACTTAATTATAAAATACTTTTTAACCAAAATTTGTCTTTTCTTCCAATTACACTTAAATTTGTATTCTTTATAACTAATTTGTTGAAGCCATATTATTACTAATCTTACATCTTTCTTAACATTCATACAATTTACAATATTTTTGTAGATAATCCTTAAATTTCTTCCAGTCCTCCTCCACCAGTTCTTCTCCCAGGTCTCGGATTCTGCCAGTCATCTCCGCCAGTTCCATATAGTCCATCAGTTGCATCTGCCATTCTTCCAGTGTGGGCAAATATTGAGTTTTCCAGCATTTGGCGATAAGTATCCTTGCTGCTGTCATAGCATACATAAAGAAAGTTCGATCCTTCTTTTGCACACTCTGGCCGACAATGCCTAAGAAAAAGGCCTCTGGTTTCTTAGGGAAGGTATACTTAAATACCTTTTTCAACTCATTATATATCATTTCCCAGAAAACCTTTACCCTAGGGCAAGTCCACCAGAGGTGAAAGAATGTTCCTTCAGCTTCTTTACACTTCCAACATTTATTGTCAGACAAATGGTATATCTTTGCAAGCTTGACTGGAGTCATGTACCACCTATATATCATTTTCATAATATTTTCTTTCAAGGCAAACATTGGTTGGCCTTTTGGTCGGCACCCACAGCCCTTCACTTCATCAGATCTGGCCCTCTTTGCAAAAAGTTTGGACACCACTGATATATATCACCTCAAGCTCCTTGGACATAAATAGTTTGTGCTACTGAGAAGATGAAAACCAACACTTTTGACAAATGATTTAAAGTCTCTCTCTGTTTTGTTGGACTATAACCCCTCCTGAGCTGAGCATACAATACATAGGAAACAGTGGTCAAGAAACTGACACAATAGCACTGTATACTGCCAGCCCCTACCTCAGTGCAATTAAATAAAGCCAACATTGACTACAATCTCCCATCATCCCTACTGGCTATGCTGACTAGGGCTGATGGTAGTTAGAGCCCATCAAGATCTGGAAGAAGGACCACAGGGTTCCCTCCCTGGAGAGTGGAGGATAGCTTGAACTGCTTGCATTGTGCTATGGTCCAGAGATTACCTGAAGGCAGCTCTGCTTAAGTTGTTGTTTAGATTGCATATACACAGGCAGAGAAGCACAGATGCACAAACATGTGTACACCCACACCCACAATGAACATAATAAACCTACTGTTTTCAAAACCTTTTGCTTACCACAAGAGATTTTGGTACAAAGGAGCAAATGCTCTGGAAAGAGTTAATTATTTCATACACTGAAAATTATGTCTATGTATGCAAGATGTCAAGCAAGAATAAACATAAACCAGTTAAAATCAATTAAATAGAAACCACTTAAGCAAGGTTAATTACTGGGAGGGGAACATCTGTAGGCACACTGCCATCAAGCTGGCTGTTCTTATCAAAATGTTCTTAAGATTTTAAATACTAATGTAAAGTATTCATCAGGGCAACCCGAGCACAGACTGCAGTCAGAGAGACAGAGAAACAGTGTGGTTTTGCTGCCACCTCCTGATACATTTCAGAAGCACAAGTTCCATATTAATATATAACTTTTTAAAATAGAATGATAAATTAGATTAAAATGGAAGGAAAATTCTTTAAGAGTTTCTAGTTACTGATATATCAAAATGATCGAATGAAAGGTGAAGATGGAGTGACAGATCTTTAGAGCTAATTTGTAACTCTGGTCCCACCTGAATGCATGTGGAGCAATGAATATAAACTGATAACATTATCAGTAAAACTAGTTAAAAACAACTATTTAATACATTTTTAAAAAATCAAAATCAGTGATGAACTAAAAACAGATTAAAACACATATCACCATTCTACATATCTGGGTATGCTTCTCTAAACAAAAATGCTTTTAGCAGGCCCCCCACCCCTGTGAAGAGTTTATATTTTATACACCTTTTATTGTAAATTTCAGGTACCGTAATATTCAACTCAGTATTTTACTGACACACTGAAATTAATGAACATGAGTAAATTAGATCCATTAATTTCAATAGGTCTACTCTGAATAAAATAGATGACTATCACCCCACGTATTTTGTAATCTATAAAATTATGGTGTGCAGTGATCGTAATAATTTTGTATATTTATACACTATAAAAAATCAATAGGCTGCATTCCTCTATTAAATGTATATCCCATCCATCTCCCAAAGGAGCATAGTATGACACATACTTCTCATGTGGAAAAGGGAATTTCAACAAATATAGCTTGTAATGCAAGCTCCACCTGCTGAAATTCCCTTTTCTTCACAACTAAAGATTCACAAGGTCTCTCTTCTTTGGTACATGTCACCCTAAAAAGGGCTTGGAAGAAAAGGGGTCAAACCTCACCAAATCTGTATAAATTTAAAGAAGCATTTTCTCAGATGTCTCCTTCTAAGGTTACCAGTATTTTTGTCCTACATTTTTCTGAAGGGAAAGTATAATATTAAGTGGAAATTGAACCCCTCCCCCCCCCCGGAAGATTGACCAGATTAGTTCATTGGTATCCATATTTTTTTTACAAAGGTTTCTGTGGTACAATGTCTTAACAATTTTAATTCTAGCAATTTTATTCAGCATTTTCGGATATACAGTACAGAATAGAAACCTAAATGGGCAGGTATATGTACATACATATGGGCACAGAGAAAAAGAAAAATAGGGTTGAAAATAGAAGCTCTCATTTGCCACAGTTGGGATTCACATTGCAATCTTATGTATTTATACTCAGAAGTATATTTTATTGTGTTCAAAGGTGTTTAAAGGTAAAGGGACCCCTGACCATTAGGTCCAGTTGTGACCGACTCTGGGGTTGCGGTGCTCATCTCGCTTTATTGGCCGAGGGAGCCGGCGTACAGCTTCCGGGTCATGTGACCAGCATGACTAAGCCGCTTCTGGCGAACCAGAGCAGTGCATGGAACCGCCGTTTACCTTCTTTACTTTATGACAAATTCAGAAAACCCCTAAATTCACTAATGGTTCCTTGTCACCCCACTTGTCACTGGAAAAAAGTGACAAGTGGGATGCCACAGGGTTCTGTTCTAGACTCGTTGTTGTTTAAAATCTTTATAAACCACTTGGATGAAGGAATTAAGGGGATGCTTAACAAATTTGTAGATACCACTGTACTGGCAGGGAGAGCTGATACCACAGAAGACAGAATCAGGATTCAAGATGACCTTTACAGGTTGGAGAACTGGGCTGAAACTAACAAAATGAAATTCAGTAGGGATACATGTAAGGTTTTGCACTTAGGCAGGAATAACCAGCTGCACCAATATAAGATAGGGGACACCTGGCTTGCCAGGGATGTAGGGGACTTGGTGGACCACAAGCTTAACATGAATCAACAGTGTGATGCAGCAGCAAAAATGAAATAAAATAAAAGAGCTGATGCTATTCTAGGCTGCATCAATTGAAATATAGTGTCTAGGTCAAGCAAAGTAATAGTATGACTTTATTCTGCCTTGGTGAGACCACAGCTGGAATACTGTGTCCTGTTCTGGGCACCACAATTTAAGATGGATATTGCCAAGCTGAAGTGTGTGCAGAGGAGGGTGACCAAGATGATCAAGGGAAAGGAAACCTAGACTTGTGAGGAGTGGATGAAGGATCTGAGTAGCAGCATAGAAAAGAGGAGACTGACAGGAAATAATATGATAACCATCTTCGAATATCTAATGGGCTGTCACATAGAGGATGGAGGAAGCTTGTTTTCTCCTGCTTCAGTGGGGAGTACCCAAACCAATGGCTTCAAGTTACAAGAAAGGAGATTCCGACTAAACACCAGGAAGAATTTTCTGACAGTAAGAGCTGTTAAAGACGGGGGGGGGGGTGCAGTCTCCCACGAAAGGTGATGGACTCTCCATCCTTGGAGGTTTTTAAGTTGAGGTTGGGTGACCATCTGTCATGGATGCTTTAGTTGAGATTCCTGCATTGCAGGAATGACCCTTGGGTTCCTTCCAACTCTACGACTCTATGATAAAGAAGCAAGAGATTAATATTTCACAAAATCATGGTTTATTGTTTCACGTGAACAAGGCTAATTTATCTCTCTCTGAAAGTGATGGGGGAAGTATATATATATATATATATATATATATATATATATATGTATATATATATATATATATATATGTATATATATATATATATATATATATATATATGCAGTCTCTTTGTATTCCTGCATTGCAGGGGGTTGGACTAGATGACATTTGGAGTCCCCTCCCTCGTTCTATGAAAAACGTAGTAGAGCTAGACCTTTTATCAGGCTGACCAGAATACCAAGCACGGCTTCTGAGTTTGCGGGGGGGGGGGCGAGGTTGCGTAAGCACCGTACATTTAAAGCACATTCCCACCCCGACCCCGTCAAGAATCCTGGGAGCTACTGCTGCAAAGGGGTTCAGGTGCGTCGGCGGCGGCCGGTCTCTGAGGGACTAAACTACAGTTCCCAGAATGCCTTGGGAGAAAGCCCAGCTTCGAATGCATGGACGGCATCGGCCATGCTGGCGCTTTACTGCAGGGGGAGCCGCGCGGCCTCCTTTGCCTGCTCCGCTCGCCTCTCTTGCCTCTTGCCGGAGGTGGCAGCTCCTCGCCGGCGAGTGGGAGGGCCCTTTCGCGGCTGCGGCGGCGGCGGCGGAGCTCCAGCCCGCCTGTCTTCGGCTGAAGGGGAAGCCGAGCGGCGCCTCGCCCCACCGGGCCCCTCCTCTTCCTGCACGCCGCCCCATTGCCGCCTGCTCCGCCACGGCGCCTGCCTTTCCCCGCTACCCGCCGCCGCCACCAGCAGCAGCAGCAGCATGCAGCTTTTCCAGTACCCCGAGGTGTACCGCGAAGAGACATCCGTGAGTAGCTCCCTGGCCCCCACCTCCCGCCCCCGGATCCCCCCCAGGAGTCCCGGGCAGCTCCCGTCTTGAGGGCAGCTTCCGGGACCCGGTGGCTTCCTGCCTCCTCGCTTCCTCCTCGGCCACCGGCGCCCCGGTGTGGAAAGGCTTCCCGCATCTATAACACCCTGCGGACTTTCCCCGTCAAGCCTGATGCGGAAATAGAGGTGTTTGAAGGGATGGGTGCAGGTGTGATGCAGGGCCGTGTCCTTTGCACACCCATCCACACACCAGTCTTTCCAACCTGGCCGGTTTGGTCCCAAACCACCGGTGTCGTTTATCTCCTGCCTCTCTCCACTACTTGAGGGTGTGGGGATTGCTGGGGACGGCCGCCGTGGGTTATTTCGGCAGGTGTGGGTATGCCTGGAGAGGATCGGGGGCCACTTTTGCCACCCAACGACACAGCGTGAGCTGCAGAAGTTTAATGTTGGCACATTTTTTGTCTTGCACAATCTACGAGCCCCAAAAACAAGCACCTGCTGCTCAAGCAGGAAGGCATAATTTCCTCAAATCAGATTGGCCAGTAACCAGATTGGCTTGCCTGTATATGCCCTGTAAATAGCTTTGTGCAGCACAGTGGCTCTCCACTGAGGGTGCACAATGGGCTGGGTTAGAATAATAAAATTACAGAACTTTAGAGGCGGAAGGGATGGTTGTGCAGTTGGGGCTGGTGTATGGATAGTGCCACTTGGGAATTCTGAAAATCAAGCCGTGTATAAATCTCTAAAAGAAACAGATGGTGTTTCCTTGCAAGCAGAAAAGAAAGGACTTAACCCACACTTCCTCTTGTCCTGCTGCCCCCCGCCCCCCCCCCCCCGTGAAAACCACACTTCAGCACTCCATCAGAGTAAATGGCAGTTCAGGTTTTTGTTCAGGTTTTCCCTTGGAAAGGAGCAGGGCAAGGGGAAAACCACTCCAATCTGTGCCTAGGAAGCATAGGGCAATCAGGAAACTCCTCGGACACATGCTTTCTAGGCATGGCACAAGCAGAAGTGTGGGCGAGCCCTGATTTAGAGCTGTTGGAAGCTGTGACCCTCAAGATGAATATTTTGTTACAAGCCCTGTCATTCCTGACCATTTGCCCTGCTGGCTGGGACTGATGGGAATTGGATCTTGCAGACCAAAGATTCTCATCCCTGGTCTAGAGAGACTACCTCTTAATTCTTTGTAGCACAAGTTCTATTAATTTGGGAGCTTGTACACCCACACCCCGCTTACCATGTTCTTGTAGTTTTGTGTTGGAAATCTTAACTGGAAGGTTGACAAACAATACCTGTTAACAGCTTTGTTGTTGTTGTTTTGTCGTTTAGTCGTGTCCGACTCTTCATGACCCCATGGACCAGAGCACGCCAGGCACTTCTGTCCTCCACTGCCTCCCGCAGTTTGGTCAGACTCATGTTCGTAGCCTCGAGAACACTGTCTAACCATCTCATCCTCTGTCGTCTCCTTCTTCTTGTGCCCTCAATCTTTCCCAACACCAGGGTCTTTTCCAGGGAGTCTTCTCTTCTCATGAGGTGGCCAAAGTATTGGAGCCTCAGCTTCACGATCTGTCCTTCCAGTGAGCACTCAGAGCTGATTTCCTTAAGAATGGATACGTTTAATCTTCTTGCAGTCCATGGGACTCTCAAGAGTCTCCTCCAGCACCACAATTCAAAAGCATCAGTTCTTCGACAATCAGCCTTCTTTATGGTCCAGCTCTCGCTTCCATACATCACTACTGGGAAAACCATGGCTTTTACAATACGGACCTTTGTGGGCAAGGTGATGTCTCTGCTTTTTAAGATGTTGTCTAGGTTTGCCATCGCCTTTCTCCCAAGGAGCAGGCGTCTTTTAATTTCGTGACTACTGTCACCATCTGCAGTTATCATGGAGCCCAAGAATGTAAAATCTCTCACTGCCTCCATTTCTTCCCCTTCTATTTGCCAGGAGGTGATGGGCCCAGTGGCCATGATCTTCGTTTTTTTGCTGTTGAGCTTCAGGCCATATTTTGCGCTCTCCTCTTTCACCCTCATTAAAAGGTTCTTTAATTCCTCCTCACTTTCTGCCATCAAGGTTGTGTCATCTGCATATCTGAGGTTGTTGATATTTCTTCCGGCGATCTAGCCCAGCCTTTCGCATGATGAATTCTGCATATAAGTTAAATAAGCAGGGAGACAATATACAGCCTTGCCGTACTCCTTTCCCAATTTTGAACCAATCAGTTGTTCCATATCCAATTCTAACTGTAGCTTCTTGTCCCACATAGAGATTTCTCAGGAGACAGATGAGGTGATCAGGCACTCCCATTTCTTTAAGAACTTGCCATAGTTTGCTGTGGTTGACACAGTCAAAGGCTTTTGCATAGTCAATGAAGCAGAAGTAGATGTCTTTCTAGAACTCTCTAGCTTTCTCCATAATCCAGCGCATGTTTGCAATTTGGTCTCTGGTTCCTCTGACCCTTCGAAATCCAGCTTGCATTTCTGGGAGTTCTTGGTCCACATACTGCTTAAGCCTGCCTTGTAGAATTTTAAGCATAACCTTGCTAGCGTGTGAAATGAGTGCAATTGTGCGGTAGTTGGAGCATTCTTTGGCACTGCCCTTCTTTGGGATTGGGATGTAGACTGATCTTCTCCAATCCTCTGGCCACTGCCAAATTTGCTGGCATATTGAGTGTAGCACCTTAACAGCATCATCTTTTAAAATTTTAAATAGTTCAGCTGGAATATCATCACTTCTACTGGCCTTGTTATTAGCAGTGCTTTCTAAGGCCCATTTGACTTCACTCTCCAGGATGTCTGGCTCAAGGTCGGCAACCACACTACCTGGGGTATAGGAGACATCCATTTCTTTCTGGTATAATTCCTCTGTGTATTCTTGCCACCTCTTCTTGATGTCTTCTGCTTCTGTTAGGTCCTTTCCACTTTTGTCTTTTATTATGGTAATCTTTGTATGAAATGTTCATTTCATATCTCCAATTTTCTTGAACAGATCTCTGGTTTTTCCCATTCTGTTGTTTTCCTCTATTTCTTTGCATTGCTCGTTTAAGAAGGCCTTCTTGTCTCTCCTTGCTATTTTTTGGAAATCTGCATTCAATTTCCTGTATCTTTCTCTATCTCCCTTGCATTTTGCTTGCCTTCTCTTCCCCGCTATTTGTAAGGCCTCGTTGGACAGCCACTTTGCTTTCTTGCATTTCCTTTTCATTGGGATGGTTTTAGTTGCTGCCTCCTGTATAATGTTAAGAGCCTCCATCCACAGTTCTTCAGGCACTCTGTCCACCAAATCTAAATCCTTAAACCTGTTCCTCACTTCCACTGTGTATTCATAAGGGATTTGACTTAGATTGTATCTTACCGGCCCAGTGGTTTTTCCTACTTTCTTCAGTTTAAGCTTGAATTTTGCTATAAGAAGCTGATGATCTGAGCCACAGTCAGCTCCAGGTCTTGTTTTTGCTAACTGTATAGAGCTTCTCCATCTTTGGCTGCAGAGAATATAATCAATCTGATTTCGATGCTGCCCATCTGGTGAAGTCCATGTGTAGAGTCGTCTCTTGTGTTGTTGGAAAAGAGTGTTTGTGATGACCAGCTTGTTCTCTTGGCAGAACTCTATTAGCCTTTGCCCTGCTTCGTTTTGAACTCCAAGGCCAAACTTGCCAGTTGTTCCTTTTATCTCTTGACTCCCTACTTTAGCATTCCAATCCCCTATAATGAGAAGAACATCCTTCTTTGGTGTCATTTCTATAAGGTGTTGTAAGTCTTCATAGAATTGCTCAATTTCAGTTTCTTCAGCACTAGTGGTTGGTGCATAAACTTGGATTACTGTGATGTTAAAAGGTCTGCCTTGGATTCGTATCGATATCATTCTATCATTTTTGAGATTGCATCCCAGTACAGCTTTCGCCACTCTTTTGTTGACTATGAGGGCCACTCCATTTCTTTTACGGGTTTCTTGCCCACAGTAGTAGATATGATGGTCGTCCGAACTGAATTCGCTCATTCCCGTCCATTGTAGTTCACTGATGCCCAGGATGTCAATATTTATTCTTGCCATCTCATTTTTGACCACCTCCAACTTACCCAGGTTCATGGTTCTTATATTCCAGGTTCCTATGCAATATTTTTCTTTACAGCATTGGACTTTCCTTTCGCTTCCAGGCATATCCGCAACTGAGCGTCCTTTCGGCTTTGGCCCAGCCGCTTCATCAGCTCTGAATCTACTTGTACTTGTCCTCCGCTCTTCCTCAGTAGCATGTTGGACGCCTTCCGATCTGAGGGGCTCATCTTCCAGCGTCATAACTTTTATATGCCTGTTGTCTTTGTCCATGGAGTTTTCTTGGCAGGTATACTGGAGTGGCTTGCTGGTTCCTGCTCCAGGTGGATCACGTTTGGTCAAAACTCTCCACTATGACCTGTCCATCTTGGGTGGCCCTGCACGACATAGCTCACAGCTTCTCTGAGTTATTCAAGCCCCTTCGCCATGACAAGGCAGTGATCCATGAAGGGGGTTAGCAGCTTTACTTTTCCATGATATGGAAAAAGCAGTGCCTTGTATGAAGGAAAACAAAAATCATAAAATAACCAAAGAATTTGACCAGCCTTTAAATTATAGATTTAATTGTACTCCCCATTTCTTAAAATCTGTGACTCTGTTCCAATTATAACATTCTCAGGCTATTAGGCTACAGAAAATAATACTTTTAATAAAATATTTCATTAGGCAGAGAAGGGTCAAGCTTGCTCTGCCCTGTGCTGGTAACAAACATTCCAAATGCCTTTTGTAAATAAAATTGCTGATATTGTTCAGAAGTCCCTCCCAGAGTTTTACGTAGTAGAATTTCACTAGCAACAAAAGAACTTCCAGCCATACTGCAGTCTTTTATAACCTGTTAGCGGAATGTTGCTCATTTCTTTAGGCTAGATATATCTTCCCTCACTGAAGTACTAGCTTTTAATATGATGGAAGTTGGGAGTCCAATCTGGAGAGCCACATGTATAGGCTTTGCATGGAGGACGTTCTCCCAAGTTCAGGTGCTGACATCCTCACCTAAAACATGAGTGGTTAACCACTTGCTCTCCAGATATTGCTCAACTCCCATGAGGATGATGGGAGTTTTGGTCCAGCAACATTTGGAGTCCCCATCCCTGCCTATTGTCCTTTCAGACTGCTATGATACCTGAATCCTTCTAGTGCTTGCTGTTTAGTGCTATAGCACCAAACCAAGAGCACAAGCATTTTCCCTTGCAGATGCACCCAAATGTCCTGTTCCAGCAAGTGTGACTCATTTCTGGAATTAGAAATCCCTGAACATGTCTACTGTGTTGAGAGCACAATAGGCAGCTAGTTAGGGAGTGAAAAGCCATACAGTACATCCAAGGAGACACCTGTGGCTTCAGTATAGTGATTGCAGAAGTCCTATCTTTGGGTTTTGTTCCAAACTGCTGTTGTGTTTTTAGAAGCCCTTAATAGTACAGTGGACCCTCGGGTTACGTTACGTTTGGGTAATGTAACTTTCGGGTTGCGAAAGTGGCTCCTCTAGATGCGGACTTTTCAGGTACATACGGAGCCCCGGAACAAATTAAGTTCGTATCCGGAGGGTCCACTGTATTGATCTCCATTTCCCATCTTTTTCCCATGCCAAGTTATAATCAGTGGCTAAGAGTTCTCTCTTTTGTTAATAAAAACAGAAGGTCCAAAACTACATCGGCACATGAATTCTCTGGGTTGGTTATGCTTGATTAACTTCATTTCTTTGGAAGAGACTATTATTCTGCTGTCAGGGCAGCTTGATGAAATTAGTTGCCTATTGCATCCTCCAGTTTTCAGCAGTGTATTAAGCTGTAATAACTTATTTAATGCCACTAATAAAGCGATTGTAAAGCAATCTTTTAAAAAACAAATCTCTCTCTGTATATTTTAAAACCAGGTGGACGACTATCATGGCTGTAAAATATGTGATCCGTACAGATGGCTTGAAGATCCTGATAGTGAACAAACAAAGGTAAGCCTTTCTTATAATTCTGGACATCTTGGGGCAAGTGCCTTTGCAGTGTAGAGGTGCATAGTACTGTTCAAATGGGATACTAGTCTCAGGTAAAACATCAGGCAAAAACTAGTTTTCTGCTAATGATCATCTTACACCAGAAAGGTTTGTGTTTGTAGGAAGTCTTACTGGTCCACAGGCAATTGCTGTGATTGGAGTACAGTGGTACCTCGGATTACAGATGCTTCAGGTTACAGACTCCGCTAACCCAGAAATAGTACCTCGGGTTAAGAACTTTGCTTCAGGATGAGAACAGATATCGCAGTGCGGCGACAGCGGGAGGCCCCATTAGCTAAAGTGGTGCTTCAGGTTAAGAACAGTTTCAGGTTAACAGCGGACCTCCAGAACGAACTAAGTTCTTAACCTGAGGTACCACTGTAATGTTTTTGTTAGTTGTGCAGGGTAGAAATGTTTGAATGACACAAGTCCCTGGTTCAGGACCCCTAGTATTTACAGTGGGGTGGCTTCCCTAGACTGTATGTCTCACAGCTCATGGTCAGAGCACAAGCTTTGGATGCAGTGGTCTCGGGTTCGGTGCCTTGGAGCTCCGGCTGAAAAGATGGGATGGGACTGAAAGTCTCAGTGATGGAGCACATGCTTTGCTTGTAGAAGGCACCAGGTTCTATTCACTACATCTCCATTTAAAAATATTAGGGGAGGATCAAATGTCATTGAGAGAGCAAAGGTCCCAGGTCCAATCCCTGGTATCTCCAGGTGGAACTGGAAAAGACTTATCTGAAACCCTGGAGAGCCACTCCCAGTCAGTGTAGGCAATACTGAACTAGACTCGGTGGAACAGTGGTATGACTCAATGGCCATATTCACATGTAGTGGGAGTGCTCAAGATACAGTTTGTTTCAGCCTTAATGTGCAAATGTTTCACACTGGTACATGTAGCCTGAGCTCTTGCACTTTGCTCCCCTCTGCAGGGAAACAAACCATGGAGCAATTGGTTTAGTGTTGTTTCTGAACCAGAGTTTGTAGCTTGTTTCTCTCTCTAAACAAGGCACGATCTGAAATCTACGTTTCTTTGTGCATGCTGTGGTTAAAACGAAGCATACTTTCTGACTTACTGTTACATCCAGTAACATCCATGTTACATATTTATCTGTATAAGCTATGACACTGTTGCGTAGCATTGGGCTTGACGTTTCTTCTATGATCACTTGTGGGCATGGCTGAAGGGTGAGATTTTTGGCTTGGAAGATGCAGTGGCTTGAGCTAAGCAGTTGTATGCCCCCTAGAGGCTTCTGCATGCGGTGCCTTTACAAACTTAAAGAAAGGACCTTGCTCAGGATCCATGTCGGTTTATGGAAGGTGGGAGCTGCCTGGGTCAAATGGGTCAAATTTTGTGCATGCGCTGGAAAACAGAAAGGAAGTTTACATGAGTAAGTGACAAAGTTGGCACGTGCATGATCTTCACAAGTAAATGATATTTAAAATATACTAAGGTATATTTTAAGGGACGCAGGTGGCGCTGTGGGTTAAAGCCTCAGCGCCTAGGGCTTGCCGATCGAAAGGTCGGCGGTTCGAATCCCTGCGGCGGGGTGCGCTCCCGCTGCTCGGTCCCAGCGCCTGCCAACCTAGCAGTTCGAAAGCACCTCCCGGTGCAAGTAGATAAATAGGGACCGCTTACCAGCGGGAAGGTAAACGGCGTTTCCGTGTGCGGCTCTGGCTCTGGCTCTGGCTCTGGCTCTGGCTCTGGCTCTGGCTCTGGCTCTGGCCAGAGCAGCGATGTCACGCTGGCCACGTGACCCGGAAGTGTCTCCGGACAGCGCTGGCCCCTGGCCTCTTAAGTGAGATGGGCGCACAACCCCAGAGTCTGTCAAGACTGGCCCGTACGGGCAGGGGTACCTTTACCTTTACCTTTTAAGGTATATTTTATATAAGTATAAGTATATAATATATAAGTACAAGCCATAGACAGGATACTTACAAAGCAGTGCAGATGAAGTAGTTTTAATCATTTAGCAACAGTTAAGATATTTGGGTATGAGCTTGTGGACATTACCCCCCACCTTACCATTGTCACCTCTCCAGTGCAAATTCCCTTTCTATACAGCCTTAACTGTGATTTAGTATTGCATCTGCACCAGCATGAACCAATACTGTTCTCATAATCTGGGTTTGAACAGCATTTGCAAACCTTTAAGGAGAAAGTTTGTTAGGATTAACCATACAAACACAATACTAAACAATGGATAATGCTGGGAATGTCACACTGGACAGGGGAGAAGCCTAAGTCTTCATACCCAAGCTCTTAAGAGGTTGGCCCCATTATGTCTCAACCAGGCTCAAGTATGTTTTGATTAGTTTCAAGGATAGGTAGAGTGCATTTGCGAGAGGGGCTGTTAATCACCTTGAATCAAAATATTTCTGTGAACCTTGAACTCTTGGTGTGCAACGTGCTTAAACTGAACCCTGATACACTCCATTGCTTGTATTAAAAGTATCAAACATTTGGCTGTTCATCATTTTCAGTTCACAGGTTCACATGCGTTTTGTGTCTCATTATTGCAGAAAATTGTTTGAAATTTACCTTTATGACTTTATTTGAGGCCTTGAACTGGAACAGTAATACTGTTCTCTCTGGTGAGCTGTTAAAATAAATTGATTTTGTTTAATGCTATGGAGTAGTTTGCAGAAAGTACCCATTTGTTTTATCAGAGCTAATAGATTATGCCCCCTTCTGGTCCTTTTATTCTCTGTTTCTCTTTGCTAAATTTATAGCTAATTTTTTATTATTAAATTTCAATACAGTACAACCCTTCATCCGAGGATCATAGGATGGTTTACAATATAAAAATACAAAAATATGTAACATAATAGCAAACAAAACAATACCCACCTTGCCCCAGTTTAAAGGCCATAGGTTGTTTAATTAGCCAAAGCCTGGGAGAAGAGGAGAATGTTTTCCGCTGACATCTAAGGATAATGTAATGAAGGTGCCAGGTGAATCTCCCTGGGGAGAGCATTCCGCAAACTAGAATCTGCTTGTATTGATGCAAACCAGCATTCACTCACTTGGGACTAAGCCTTATTACATTCAGCAGAACTTACTTCTGAGTAAATTTTCATTGGAATGGCCTTTCTATCCTGTTGGCATACATGGGATCAGCCTGCACAAAAGCTATAGCCCAGCCTTGCTATAGAGATTCTTGCAACTTTTTCACCAACAGTTATGTTGGCTCATTTATTAAGCCATCCATTTATACCATTCAAGCAGCAGTAATCTGCCTTCGCGTTAATCTTGGAACTAAAGTGCTTCACTTTACTGTTCATATATCGCTTCAGTGGTGGCTGAACTGTTTGTCTTCATGGCATCTTGGCAATTTGGTTTAAACACCAAATGAGAGAGTTTGCATTTAGATCAAAGAGACCCATAAAGCTCATCAGGACTCATACCTGTGATGACCTGCTTTTTTGACTTGTTCAGCCAGGGTGTGGTGACCATGTGGTAAAATAATTACCTCTTTCTGTGTTTGTTTGAATGTATGAAGTGGTTTCATCCAAAAGCTGCTTGAGAGAATCCTTTGATGACCTGCAAAGCAAGTTGGCAGACTGTAGACTTCTCTCTCAAGAAGAATCCATCTCAAAAGTCACCCTCCCCCTTTTAATGCAGGATGCTGAATTTAAAAGTCAGTAATAGGTGGACTGGACAGATTGCTAGCATGTTTTGAATATTAGAAAGCCACTTTAGTTATCATCTTATTATGTGCCATTGCCACTTAATGAAACGAGCAGCAGCATTCCTGAAATAATGTCTGTGGTATGCTCAGTTCTACTCTAAGACTGTTATGAAGTTGCATCCAAATCATTGCACACTCTAGACCGGGGGGGGAGGGGCGGGACCTGTGACCCTCCAGATGTTGTACCTCCAACCTGTGATCATGGGCTATTCCGCCTCTGTCTGGTCAGGTAGTTGAGAGTCCAACAACATCTGCCAGTTCATCAGCTCCCCATCCCTGATCTAGGTCAATACAAACTGTTGCTTTATAAAGCCCTTGTTTTATTTCATTATGTTTTGTTTCTTCTCTTTCAGGCTTTTGTCGAGGCACAAAATAAGATAACAGTACCCTTTCTTGAGCAGTGTGCTGTCCGGGGACTATTTAAAGAGCAAATGACAGAACTCTATGACTACCCCAAGTATAGTTGTCATTTTAAGAAAGGGAAAAGGTATGTAAAGGACTGTGTGTGCCTTTGGATTATTGCAGGATGGTTTATAGCCAGACATTTTGTAGTGGGGGTATCATAAATTATGTGCTAAGCGTTCACACCAATTGATTCTCAGGTCAAACACACACACACACACACACACACACACACAGAGAGAGAGAGAGAGAAAGTTTCTACTAATTAAATCTTGAGCCAGGAAAATCAACAGCCAGCCCGCCAAAAAAATAAAATAAACTCATGACCAACTGCTGTAATAATTAAGGAAAATACAGAAATCCTACCTTTTGTTTTGTCAAGCAGTGAAAGAGGACATGTCTGTTTCTGTGACTTTTCAGCCCTATTCTTGCCTTTGCTTACATTTACTAGAATACTGGAAGTGAGAGAAGGTTTACTAATACTTACTGAGCAATTGCTTACTGCTTCTCCATTTTCCTTAATATAGAGTCAGAAAAGGGTTTTTTGTTGTGTGTGTGTGTGTGTGTGTTTTAATGAAAGCCGAAAATTCAGGAAAAGGCCTAGAGGAGGCATGGTTCCCTTCAGATGATGATGGATTGTCCAAGCCTGCTTTCCCAGTTGTTGGCGATATTGAGAGTTGTAGTTCTTTATCATCAGAACAACACCTTGTTGGCTACTCCTGGCTTACAATATCCCTGGCAGTAATTAAAGGCCTGGCTTAGAATTAAAGGTCTGAAGCAGAAAAGGACAAAAAACCAGTACGCTAAAATATCTATTTAAGATTACTCAGTTCACTAGTCCTTCATCACATCAAAGTGGGGAGGTCATTTTCTCCCCTTCAATACACAAGAAGAAGAAAAATCCATCTGGCAAGGATAATTCATCTCCCAACTCCACAAAGTTGTCAAGCTCCTTTTCCTGGCAGATGTGGCTATCTTGTGATCCGCTGCTTAGAGCCAGAATTGGAGCCCAACTAGGTCATGAGCTCTTAAAGGCTGCACTGTTGTCCATAGGCTCTTGCCCATTGTTTGTCTCTCACCATCTGTCCTACGGTGCTACACTACTTCAGAGAAACCTTTGGGCAGAACAAAGCACTAACTAGGGTTCAGATGACATGCCAAGGCAACCATGGTTTAGCCCTGGGTAGCGTGGCAGCAGGAGGAATCGGGAAAGGAACACAGCAGTTGTGATATCCTCTCCAGAAACCCACACATTTGCTTGTTTACATTAATGCTAAGCCAGATGATGGCTTATGCTTAAACTGGTTCAGTAGCATTGAAGAACATTTCATAAAAGTTGTTTACAAGTGGCAGTTTGGAACCTTTTTTTTTTAGTTGAACTTGAATGGTTGCCTGTGTATATGGCGATAATGCATTTGCCAGTCTGCATATATTTTGGGTTGTTATAGCTAAGCTAGCAAAATCTCTACAAAAGTGAGAGGTTTAGACTTACTACAGGGATTGGGAAACTTGTGGCCTCACTGCTTTTGTTGGACTAGAGCTTCTGTCATCACTGATGGTTGGCCACTCCACATGATGGGAATTGTAGTCCACCTGCTCCCCATTCCTGGTTTACTGGCATGATTAAACTTGGTTTACCATGTGGGTGACACTTCATACAAACAGTTTCCTATACAGAAAGGTATGCCTGTAGTTTGTCTTTGTGGCAACCATGTCATTGGTATTATGTGTTCAGGGCCTTAGACTTACTTCCTTAAGGGGCTTCTCTTATGCATGGAAATGCCAAACTGCTGCAGTATGACATTCAGATGAAGAAGAGGATTCCCCCCCCCCCATTTTTTTAAGTAAGTGCATGGCTGAGAAATCTTAATGATTTGTCTCATTACATACTGCAGTAATGTCAAAAGCTCTAACTGTTATAATGAACTATTTAACATAACTTGTGAGTTGCTAATTGAATCTGATGTTGACTTAATGCAACCTGATGGGTGAAATTGTGTGCTAAATTACTGAAATGTGGCATTTTTCCATCAGGAAGAAGCTGCTTTCCTCTGTTATATAAATCTGCCACTCCTCTTGAAAGTCTTAGCCTGCACTCTCTAGACCGGGGGGGGGGGGGGGGGGGGCTCATACTATACTATACTATACTATACTATACTATACTATACTATACATACTATAGTTGAAAATAAAACCTCCCAAATAATTATATCATTTATTCTAGGTATTTTCACTTTTATAATTCTGGACTTCAGAATCAACGAGTATTATATGTGCAAGATTCCTTGGATGCTGATGCCAAAGTATTTTTGGATCCAAATAAACTTTCTGATGATGGCACTGTGGCTCTGCGAGGTCAGTGTAGCAGATTTTTCGAAAATGCATCATTTTGGAAGCCAACATAAAATTTCTCTGTTTTGAGTTATACACATCTACGTGTGAAAATATTAAATTGTGGAAAACGTAAAACATGCTTTGAGCTGCTGCCTATATGGTGAAGGCAAGTGTTAGAAGCATAAACTATGAAAGTAAAGTTTGTAACTAACGTAAACTAATACACAGCGTGTTCTTAATCACCAGGTTATGCATTCAGTGAAGATGGCGAATATTTTGCATATGGCTTGAGTTCCAGTGGGTCAGATTGGGTAACAATTAAATTTATGAAAGTGGATGGTACTGAAGAACTGGCAGACACACTGGAGATGGTAAAATTCAGTTGTATGGCTTGGACCCATGATGGCAAAGGCATGTTCTACAACTGCTACCCAAAGCAAGATGGGAAAAGTGATGGTGAGTGGCATACAATCACCCGTCTCATCCTCAGGCCTTTATAGCCTTTATTAACTTTAGAATCCTTTATCTCATTACTAGCTCTGCTTCCTTCTTGTGGGTATTTTGGGTCAGGGTTTCCCAAACTTGAGTCTCCAACTGTTTTTGCACTTAGATTCCCATAATCCCTCGTCACTGGTACTGATAGCTAGGGGTGATGGGAGTTGTAGTCCAAAAGCAGCAGAAGACCCCAGTTTGCTAATGCTAATGGGACAGGTTGGTTAGAGCCAGTATCTCTCAGTTGCTTAGTTTCTTTGGCTCATGGGACTTCTTATTCTGCCTGTCCACCTGTCCACAAAATGCTGTCAAGTTTCAAGCCAAAGTAACATCTCACTTCCTTGACAGGGAATATTACATATTGCTGGAAGCTAAGCATAACATTTTACACAGATAAAAATACAGTAACTTTAGCAACGTATCTCAGATTATGTAAAGAACATATTATTCCAAATGTGTTATATTTATATAAAGAAAAATAATGCAAAGAAAAATGCATGGAATAATAGGAATAAAAATTATCCTTGTAGATATTATCTAGCTTCTTGGTCGTAAGGACTAGTATTTCCAGAAAACATATGAGTTATTAAATCTGGTTCTGCTACCTTGTCAAATAAGAAGCTTCTAATATGTTATGGTTTTGAAACTTTCAGGTTGTTAGAACTAATAACAAGTCACACCTTACATACCTGTAATTAAATATGTTGATTGCCCCAGGCACTGAGACGTCGACAAACTTGCACCAGAAGTTGTACTATCATGTCCTGGGAACTGACCAATCAAAGGATGTTTTATGTGCTGAATTTCCTCATGAGCCAAAATGGATGGGTGGAGCTGAGGTATGGTGCATCTCACCTTCTTTGAAACTCAGTAGATAATAAAAGTGAAAAGTTGGTTATAGGCCCAATCCTTTTTTGTTAAATAAGGTTTCTCGCTGCCTCTTTTTACCTCTATTGCACTACCTAGGACCAATATATAACACATTATTTTAAATATGTGAAAATGGTGACTCGGTATATTGGTGAGAACTCATTTTGACTTCTTCTACAATGAATTTGTGGTGATCAGTTTTCAGTAAGAGCCCTCCTACACACACCCCTTCCATTTTTCTCCAACTTAACAAAATAATTTCTGTTCTCAGCCATTGTTCCTTTGATGTGATGCTATTGTAGTACCACTTTAAAAAAAAACTTGAAAGGGCATTGACCACAATGAAAACAATATTAAAAAGGAAACTATGTTTGCTGTACACTGGACACACACATTTTCAGCTTTAAAAATATGGTGGAATTAACATTTGTAGAATTTAAAAACATGTTTTTTAACTTCGTTACTGTCAGATAATGCTTATAAACTTATTACAGTGGAACCTCAGTTTTCGATCATCTCCGTTGACAAATGTTTCAAAACTCGAAAGCCGTAAACCCAGAAGTAAATGCTTCCATTTTTGTGCACACCTTGGAAGTCGAACTTCCGAGGCAGCTTCCGTTTCGAGTTTTCCGTATCAGTTTTTCCATTTTGAGGCTTTCTATTGAGTTTTTGAATGTTTCGTAACTCGAATGGTCTTTGGGAACGGATTACGTTTGAAAACAGATGTTCCACTGTATTTCTGTAAGTTGTACACACTTCCATATATTTGCTGTGGGAAACCTAGTGATAACTGTGATGTATACACCACAAACACATTTGCCACATCAAGGTCTCCTTAATCCAAGTCCACCTTCAATCCACTGTACCATGACAGGCCCTCTATGGCAGGGATGGGGAACCTATGGTCCTCCTAATGCAGTTAATTTCATGAGAGTGAAATCAACTTTTGTGCTTTTGGGTCTCTTGATTGGAACCGGCAATGTGTCCAGAATTTGGATTGTTTTTGATATGGGTGTTTCTGTCCATGTGCTGCAGCAGTCCCTTCTGCATGCAGGTGAGTGGTTTGTGCAAAACATTTTTCTGCATGAATCCTCTCTGTTGGTTGGATTTCAAACAAGTATGCTTAGGTTCATGGCCTGACAATCTGATCCTGCATGTGCTTACTCATAAGTAAGTCTCACTGAATTCAGGAGATTGTAGTGTTAGTGTAGTATGATGGTGTTTTGACGTACAAAACACATTTCACCATCAAACTTAGGGAGTATGCCTCATTTTGCTATATAAAACGAGGTCATAAATCTGTAGTGACAGAAGCTCATAAACTTCTCAAGGTGCTTGTTTGTCTGAGGAAATTAATAACTTTTGATTACATATCTGCAGGAGGCTTCTTACACCCAGCATCTGTTGTTAATTAAAAGCATTTACCAGCTTTGCCTGCTGTTTACAATATTTTATTACTTTTTTCTCTCTTACTGCTGCCAGTTTCTGGCAAATGACCTTGTGAAAATAGTTTTTATATGATTTTGCTACCTTTAAATATCTAATATATTCCTTTTATTGTAGTGGGGTCTAGTTTTATACCTTTAGAAATATTTAGCCCATCCAATCCTATGTAAATGTTGTTAAAAGTTGCTTCTTGGTTTCTTGTATTTATCATTTTGAACAATATGCAGGTTGAGTAACAAACAATATTGAGCCAACGTGAAAGGAGACAGTTTTGTCTTCCAAACGTTTAGAAATTAAGAGAGGTGGCTTAGGAAGGAGTTACCAAAAGAGTTACAAAGGAGTTAACAAAAGCCATCCCCTTGTTTCCTCATTAAAATTAGCATTTCTTCTCTTAAAGCTGATAATCCAACTAATTCATACTTGGAGTAGGCCGAGTGAAATCAATGGGCTGGATTCAACCATCCTATTTTGCTAGTGAAGCCAGCACAAGGACTCCTGCTAGTGCAACAGGACTTCCTTCCTCCCCCCCCCCAATGTCACCCCATAGCTCCCCCAGATATAGTTTGGAGAGTTGGGAGATCCCTGCTCCCAGAAGAGCATGCAGGGGACAAGCAGAAATACCTGTGCTGATCCTTAGTGCTACATTGAATTCCACCTAATGGAATTAAGTTACTTGGCAGTATCCAACATGCCTCATCAGCAGAAGGATTTCCCCCTGTGTACACCCTACAACCTCCCTAAATCTGCCCTGGAGGATGGGGGAATCCCTGGAACAGATTTAGGTTGAATGTGAAGGGAGGAATGGGGGGCGGGGGGGAGAGAGATCCCATTGCACAAGTGGAAATATTTGCACTGGTACAGTGGTACCTTGGTAGTCGAACGGCTTGGTTCCGAACAAATCAACTCCTGAACGCCACAAACCCAGAAGTGAGTGTTCCGGTTTGCGAACATTTTTTGGAAACCAGATGTCCAACACGGCTTCTGCGGCTTCCGATTGAGTGCAGGAAGCTCCTGCAGCCAATAGGAAGCCACGCCTTGCTTTTTGACTGGTTTCGGGAGTCGAACAGACTTCCGGAATGGATTAAGTTCGAGAACCAAGGTACCACCGTATGTGTTACTCACCACTACTTTGAATACACCCCTAATATCCATCAGTTTCAATGGGCCTACCAAGTATGACAAACCTTAGATGTCATGTCTAAGACAGGGTTGCCTAGTGTTTAGCCGGTCAGATTAGTGCTGGGGAGACATAAGGAGGAATTCAGGGTCATGCCCTTCTGATTGTTCCTTCAGCACAAGCATGTCAGCTTGCCATGGGGAATGATCCCTGTCTCCTCTCCCTGTGTACTGTTCTGGGGGTTCTCCTGACAACCACAGAGCCGATTTTGGGGTGTGCGTGGAGGGGGGGAAGCCCTGTTGCACAAGCAGAAGTCCTGGTGCAGGGCTTCCACTGCCATGTCTCATTCAGTGAATCCTGCGTCAAGGTTCACTTGGCTGTGACACTCACTGGGTGACGCTGGGCCAGTCGCTATATCTTATCCTTGTTGTGAGGGTGCAAGGGAGGGAGAGGAAAGAGAGCAGTGTACACCTCATTAAGCTCCTTGGATGAAAGGTAGGGTGTTAATGTGATAGGTAAATGAAATAAAGAAACCAGGCCAAACTCTCACACTTCTTCCTTCAGCATGGTGCTTCTACATTTCAGAGAAGGGACTAAATTTCATTCCATTGGCAGCCATCCAAGGCACCCCCCCCAGCCTCATCCTCCGTCCCTGTTCCAAAGCAAATGTTCTGTGTCTGTATTTGCATCAATTCTAACTAAAACCAGAAATGTCATGGCCCTGTTTTCCCCCTATACGCTATATCCAGAATTTAGAATGGAAGCAGAGGGAGCAAATTTGTGGCAGTTCCCAGAAGAGGGCACTATAGAATAATGATTTGAAGCCATGTGTGTGTTATCTGAGTTAAGTGGGGAAAGCAGTGATGATTTTAAATGGACCTGTGCTGCACACATTGTTAGAACCAAGTTCCCATGCTTGGGGTAATAGAAGAAATGCCATCAAAAGTATCAAATTAGGAGATAGATAGATAGATAGATAGATAGATAGATAGATAGATGATAGATAGATATTGCATTCCGCACTCCCTTCAAAAATAACCGGTGAACACAACAGCAGTATAGGTGGTGTGTTTTGCTTCAGAAGCATTTTAAAGGTTTCTGTTGGAAAACTGCTTTCACTTTCAGCTAGAGGCACTTACCTGCTGCACAACCTAGATGAGCTGACCTGAAGGATCACCTTTGTGCTTTTGCTCAAAACAAATACCAGTAATCAGAACAAGAACTGCTGCAGTATCTCGATTGTAATGTTCTGTGAGATTTGCAGCAGTTGAAGTCTGGCACGAGCTGCTGTGAAGCACTGGAATCTTCACAAACATCCTGAGTCCTGGAGACTGAAAACAGGCAACAGGCTGGAGGAAGGGAGATTACCAAGGGCCCACTATTATTATTTAAATGTGTTTATTTGCAAGGGCCTTTTTATCTGTCTCGTGTTTGGAGGTATGTCTGACCTTTGGGGCAGGGATTATGAGAATCACTAGTTTTTATTCTCTGAAGATCATTTTGTATTTCATGGTGCCCATGGCAGTTTTTTTAGATTTCTAACTGTGCCTGCCCCTGGGACCAAAAATTTAGGGGAATCCCTGTGATAATTACTGAGCAGGCAACCGTGCTCTGACATATTTTATGGTAGGAAACAGCTCACAGGTTAAAGAGCATGACTTCTTGGTAGTTCTGAATCCCAGGATCTATCTTGGAAATGTGGCCACAGGGCTTCCTGCCTAGCATAATTGGAACGGCTATTTTATAAAGGAACGTGATCTTCCCAGTTATGCTTTATGGAGAGTGTCACACCCAATACTATACACCTGCTTCATTTGACTGCATTATGTGGTAATTACTGCTTTCCTCTTGGAAAACATGATAGCGTTTGAGGAACCAGCATTGCTACTGAGTTTAATGCATGGTTGAAGTGTTTGGTGCCCTCCATATGTTGTTGGACTCAGACTCCCATCATCCCCAGCTGACTAGCATGGCCAGTGGTCAGGAACGATGGGAGTTGTGGCCCATCAACATCTGGAGGGCCGTAGCTTCCCATTCCTGGTTTAATGGTTTTGATAAATTAAGATTATTACAAATACAGAAGTTGGCAAGAGTGGTGGTGGTGGCTGTGTACATCTGCAAGGAAGTAATTAATAAGGTACAGTGGTTAGAAAGTGCACACAGGTTTTGGGCATATGGATTCAATCAGTTCTGCGTATAAGCAGCTATAGGCTCTTGCAAAAAAGAAAGGTTTTTAATTGATTGGTTTCTCTTTCTCAAGAGCACTGGTTAAAAAGCAGACCAGAAGACAAGGGAGTGTTGTATTATATCAGGGAATTTCATTCCAAGAGACAGTGGTTATGAATTCTAAAAACAAAAGGCCCCCCCCCCAATACTAATTTTGTATTTCAGAAAAAAAGACCCAGATTGGCACTAAAAAAATACTATAAAAACAAAAGGGATGGAGAAAACAGTATAATTTCAGTTCTTCCACTGAAATTGATAGGATATTTAATTTAATCCTTCCCCTGAATCAAACTACATTTAATTTGGGACCTGAGTGACTCTGAAACCTGTGGACAGAATACTGCTTCAGCATAGCATGAAATGCAAATTGACAGGGGTGGCCTTCCAGCCCCACAGAGACAAAAAAGCACATTGCTGGGCCAGCGGCTGGCAGGTGAAGCAGGAAAGAGGCTATTCTGTCTCACATTGCGCCCTCTCTCTCTCTCTTTCTCTCTCTCTCTCTCTCTCTCTCTCACTCACACGCACACACACACTCACTCACTCTCACATACATACAGACATATATTTGTCTTTATTTTTCTCCAGTAAAATATCTGATGGTGTAGTTCTTGAATGCAGCTGTCAATAATGTTTTGCCTTAATACTCTTGAATTCCTTTGAGTTTTGAAATGCATTGATGTAAAGACAGCTGTAGCAATGAAGACAGACTTAATTGGCACCCTACCCGTAATATGTGTTGGGAAATTAGATTAAGAATGTGTTCTGGGAATCGCATTAAGCAAACTATTATCAACTATTCACCAGTCCAGCGAGGAATGTTGAGAAGCTCATTAGATATGCTCAAAATTGCTGCTGTCAGGGGCTCTTGTTTGCCATCATGCAAAATAAAGTTTCAAAGATTGCTTTTGCTTTGATGGAGTGAAGGCAGTAAAGATTCTCAAGTTTGTAGTATATTGACATTAACTCAAAATGTTGGGTACTAGACGGGGAAGGTGCAATGGTTGACCACTTCCTTGGCCTTCAAAAGGTTCCAGGCTTAATCCATGGCATCTTCAGGTAAGGATGGGAAAGAGCAGCTGTTATTCAGTGCAGATGATACTAAGGTATATGGACCAATGTGTGTCTTGATATAAAGCTTCTTTGAAAGATGGAACCCATGGAGGGAAGAGGTCTAAGGGTTTGAAAGAACTCTGTATTTTAATGCTGGAAATGGTTTTGTTTTATACGTGTAACTCCCCCCCCCCCCCAACAGCATTTTTTTTTTTTTTTAAAAGATATAAAGCTTCTTTGGGACAGGATTCAACTAACAAGCCCCACCAGCAATAGCCTGTGTAAGAACCTCTGGTGCAGTGGGACTTGGGCCCCATCTCCTCTCCCCTCGCACCCATCTCAAGTTGGTTCTGAGGGAGTCTGGAGAGGATAGGCGGAGTTATCTGCCTAGCACCAAGTTGAATTCCACCCTGGATGCAATAACAATAATAATAATCCCCCGCCCATCTGACAGGGTTTCCTCAGCCACTCTGGGTGGCTTTCAACATTTTCAACAGAACATTAAAAACAGAATAAAACTCCAACTTCCCTAAACAGGGAAGGCTATCCCTGAGCCACTTTCCCCCCATGGCAATTTGGGATGGTACCCCGCCAGCTGGGAACCCTAGCAGTCTGTGCTGGGTTCATAGTAAGTTTGCTTTTGAAATTGTGCAGCGGGTTCTAGCCACTGGCTTTAATAGAATTGAAGTGTGTTTTTATTTATATGGTTTCTAAACTGCCGTTCATCAAGGAGATCCCATGGTGGTTCACACATCTCTACAGCTAAAAACTCAAAATAATGTAACAACATTAAAACATAAAATTAAGAATCAAATAAAGGGTATTTGGTTGTTTTTTTAAAAAAATCCAGTCAATTGAACAAAGCAAAGAAAGATGCCAGGAATTGTCCTTGGGACCTTCTGCATGCAGAGCATGTTTCGACTCTTGAAATATGTATGTGTTATACAAAACAAATATTCTTTGCTTTTGTATTTTAATTGTGTAAAAATCCAAGGTATCAAAGCCACACACACAGCAATAATGACAAACACTACCAACAATGGCAGAGGGAGGGGAAGGGGAAGAATTGGGACATGGCTTTAAAATATTTGCACCTGCTGATCCTCTAAAAATTTGTATTTAAGTGTTGATATAATTAATTTAGGATGCTTTCTGTAGAGTGAATATATTTAATAAAGATCTGCCAGTATAATTTTTGACACTGTCTGCTGTCACTTTGCATTTAGCACAACATCATCAGCTTGGCATGACTTTCCATAATATAAGGGCTTCATAGATGAGAGGGATTTAAAATTAGTTTGGCTTTAATTTCAGGCAGTTGTGCTTCTATCAAAATATACTGGGTTGCTGCTTTTCAGAATGCACTGTTGAGTCAAAACACCGAATTTGACATTTGCTTCACATTTTGTATGTGTCTGAGACATGGAACGGATTTGAAGGACTAGGCAAATTTGTGGCCCTCTAGATGTTGATAGACTTGAGTTCCCATCACCCCTTTACAATTGGCCATGTTAGTAACGTCTGGAAGATCACAGGTTCCAACACATCTGTACAAAGCATATCTGTAGTCCTACATATGTTTGTAACTTTATAATTTGACACACCTGTTTTGCTTTTGGTTTGTAAAATGCTTTTTTTGGGGGGGAAACAAACCTTTCTGAGTATTGTTAGTAACTTTTTGTTTGGTGTATGTCAATATTTATGTTGCATTCATTGTGATACATTTTAGGTATCTGATGATGGGCAGTACGCTTTGCTGTCCATACGAGAAGGATGTGATCCAGTTAATAGGCTGTGGTACTGTAATCTACAGAAGGAATCAAATGGTATAACTGGTAAGAGGTTGCTTTCTTCATGTCAAAGTAAAATGACTTCTTTCCGAATACATTGCAAGTTTACGTATAACAGGAAGTTACAAATCTTGTACAAAGAATAAAAACATGGGTATGTTCCTAGTGGCTGCTTGAGCTGCCCTGTTCTCCAGCCAGTATTTGTTAAACAGAGAAACCACACATTCTTTCCTTAGGCTGCATACGGGACTTGTCTTTAACAGTCACATTCTGGATTGCTACAAATTTTCCTTCTGTCGTTTTAGGATTATGCAAGCATACGAAGGGGTAGCTTGGTACATATTCCACCCTATGTGACTCGGTCTGCCCTGAAGGTTGGGCCCAAGTCAGGTAGCTGAGTTGAGTCCCTGGATGCACATGTATTGCACCTGTGCTGAGCAGTTGATAGTCAGTGCAGTTGGCCAGCTGACCATGCTCACGGTCTCAGCAATAACATTTACAGCCCTGAACAACTTGGGACCAAGTTACTTGAAATACCTCCCCCCCCCCCCCCCCCGTATAGACCTGTAAGACAGCATGGCCAATAGTCAGGGAGGACTGGAGCTGTAATCCAGCAACATTTGAATTCCCCACCCCTGCTACAGAATTTACACCTTCTCTTAGAATGCTTGCATTCGAAGCAATAAACTGTTCTTGGGACTTGTAGATTTTTCTCTTTCCCCCTTTGCTTTCATCATATTATTTGCTTGCTGCAGAAGAAGCCTTTCTGAATTTGTCTATGCATGTATGTTCCATTTTCAAAATTGCATTTATGGCTGCCACTGTAGACTACTTCCCCTATCCCCGATCTGAAGTTCCATCAACTTATGTGATTAAATAACTCCCTACTACAACCTGAATCGTAGAATTGTAGAGTTGGAAGGGACCCCAACGGTCATCTAGTCCATATATTTCTCGCTCTCCTAAGGCAACGATCCCTTGCGATGTCATCTAGCGGGCTCAGGGGACAGCCCATCATATATTATACTGATGGATATAATCAGTGAGAAGACTTTAACCAGTGAACTTGATTCAGAGCATACTTTCAGTGTAGGCTTGAAAACATAGATAACTTGTTCAGTGCAAGACCAAAACAAAAAACCATTGAGCCTCTACTGTATATTTGCATCTTTTTGTATCATAATTTGATTTCATCCTAAGAACATTTCTAACCTTAGATAGAACTGCATGAGAAAAAATACGTGGGAGAAGGATGTGGAATATTATCCAAGTCATTTCCTCAATCTGTCCCTTTTTTCCAATGGGGATTTAAAACCCAATTATAAAATAAGCTTTATTTCTGTCATGCTGTGCACATGATAGCTAATTAAAAAATCAGTACCTCTCATACGTTTAATTCATCACCTGTCCTCATCTTTTCTTTAGAGCAATCCCTTTATACATTTTCACGATTGCCAAAAGTTTTTGTGTGTGTGTCTGAGCACAACTGTAAGCAATGAGTAACTTCAACGTTGCTTTCTTTTCTTTAATGACTGTTCAGTTTGATATCAAGGACCACAGTTGGCTTCTGAACTTAAGAGTGAGGCTGACAAATCCATTCATTTTCATACTAAATTTAGATCCTGCCTTTTCTCCAAGGAGCTCAAGGCAACTTCATAGTTCTCTTTCTGCCTCCCATTTATCCTCACAGCAACCCTGTGAAGTGGGTTATACTGAGAGTTGCCCAAAATCATCCAGTGAGTTTCATGATGGAGTGGGAATTTGAACCCTGGTCTTCCAGGTCCTAGTCTGACACTCTGGTTCTGCATTTAAAATGTGGAAGACTGGTGCGAGTGCAACTTGTACTTCTGTTTCCTTTGTTTATCTGTAAAATTTGGAATAGCTCTAAAGGAAGCTGAGGTCTTCCAGATGATGTTGGACTCCCATCATCCTTAACCATTAGCCATAGGAGCTGGAAGCTGAAGCCCAACAACCTGCTGGGGGGTAAGGATAATAATAATAATAATAGTAATAATACCTTTACTGTCAATGTACAACCTGTGTACAATGAAATTAACCAAGCCTCCCTCCCCCCCCCACAAACACTCAATCTCATTGCACTCTGTGTGCTTGTCGCACAAGTCACCAACCCCAAAAGTCAGTTGCACTATATTATTTTCCGTTCAGCAGCCTAACAGCCCACAGATAGAAACTGTTTTTTAGCCTGTTGGTACGACTGATTATACTTCTATATCTCCTGCCCGAGGGTAGGACATTAAAGAGGTTAAAGACTGTCTGTGGCTGTCAAGCCATTGTACCACACTGTGATACAATATGAGAGGACATTTTCTATTGTGGACCGGTAGAAGGAGGTAAATCAATTGTTGTTTAACATTGTTCTTTCACAAGACCCTAAGAAAATGAGGTTTCTGATGGGCCTTCCTAACCACCTGAGTTATATTGTTTTTCCAAGTGAGGTCTTCACTAAGGTAAACTCCCAGGAATTTAAAGGAAGAGACTGTCTCCACACAACCCCCCAATATACAACGGGGCTAATTCCCCTCTCTTCCTCCGATAACTTCTGTCTGCCCTAAAGTACTTCAGACTGTTAGCTTTTAAGTTGACTTCCAGTCAAACGTTTCTGGCCTTTGATGTGGCCAGAAAAGATGAAGTTTGGGACTTTGGGTGAGAGTCAAGATGAATGTTCAGCATCTATTCTACCATTCTCCTGCTAAGCCACAAGGAAGAAGATGCTGCATCCCAGAGAATGCTGGTGCTTACACTGTACATTAAAGTGAAAACTTTACTAACTCTACCAATACAATAGGCATAGCTGTTGTTTGTTAATTCAGACATACCAAGCCATGATTAGCCGAGCCATAGTTTGTAAACCCACATTACACTACATTTCCTTGCCCCCTTTTCTTTTTCAGCTTATCACACACTGTGGTTTGTCAATTCGGGCATCACGCCAAACCAAAGTAAAGCATAATTAATCATGGATTGACATGATGGCTGAATTAGCCCAACACGATCCTGACCCAACAGAAATGCCTGTTGTTTTCTTAGTGTCATGCATTGTAATATCGCTGAGCATTGGCAGTACCAAAAAATACCAACAGTAGTAGCAAGTATTGGCAACGGCATTTCTGATTCACATTGAAATAAAGGGTAAAAGTAAAGATTCCTTGTGTTAGTAGTTATTGTTAATTTCGTTGGGTTGTTTAATATTGTAGCCAATCTCTCCTATATTTATAGAAAAGTCAATACTGCACAGTGTATCTGTAGCTTGAGTAATTTCACTGTTGTGAGTAGATCTTTCTGCATACTGATGATCTCAAATCCTAAAAAGCCCACAGTAATTATTTTTTCACACAAAGAACCAACAGAGATGTGATTTTCCCTTTGCTTAACCCATATTAAGAGTTTATGATTACTGACAGTATCTCGCCACTCCCTATATACCGTATTTTTCGCCCTATAGGACGCACTTTTTCCCCTCCAAAAATGAAGGGAAAATGTGTGTGTGTCCTATAGGGCAAATACAGGCTTCAGGAAGCTCTGCGCAACCCTCCGGAGGGTCGCGCAGAGCTGCCTGCCCTCCCGGGCTCCGCGCAGCTCTGCGCGACCTCGGGAGCCCGGCGCCAAGCCGCGCTGGCCTCTGGAGGGTCGCACAGAGCTGCCTGCCCTCCCGGGCTCCGCGCAGCTCTGCGCGACCTCGGGAGCCCGGCGCCAAGCCGCGCTAGCCTCTGGAGGGTTGCGCAGAGCTGCCTGCCCTCCCGGGCTCCGCTCAGCTCTGCGCGACCTCGGGAGCCCGGCGCCAAGCTGCGCTGGCCTCTGGAGGGCCGTGCAGAGCTGCCTGCCCTCCCAGGCTCCTTGCAGCTCTGCGCGACCTCGGGAGCCCGGCGCCAAGCCGCGCTGGCCTCTGGAGGGTCGCACAGAGCTGCCTGCATGACCCTCGGGAGCCTGGCGCCAAGCCGCGCTGGCCTCCGGAGGGTTGCGCAGAGCTGCCTGCTCTCCCGGGCTTCGCACAGCTGTCCGCAAGCCTGGGGAGACCGGCGCGGCTCCCTAGGCTTGCGGATAGCAGGCTGTTCTGGGGGCTGGGGTCGGGGGAAACTCAGGCTTCCCCCACACCAGCCCCGTGCCTAGGGGGTAAATAATTTTTTCTCTTTATTTCCCCCCTCCCAAAAAAAACTAGGTGCATCCTATAGGGCGGTGCATCCTATGGGGCGAAAAATACGGTATATTGATTGTATATAAGTCTTATATTCCAATGCTGGTTTAGTAACCGGATTTGTAATGGCTTTTAGTCAAATACAATAAATGATTGATTGATTGATTGATAGAAGTCTTATGTGAACTAGATTCAAATTAAAAGGAAGCAGATGTTAAAAGGTAGGAAGATAGAGATGGGAATCTAATCTGTTTAACGTCTTGGTTACGATGCTTTCATTTGATAGCCTCTCTGAAAAAATGCTGATATTTTAAACATAGATCAATTAGCAAAGTGTTTGGGCATTCTGTAAACTGGATTAATAAGCATTTAAAATATACTCTGTGATTAGGTATTAGGTTTTTGTATATTTAACCATTGGAACATGCAAATGTACTATCAGATGGTTACCACTGAGTGAGTTAATTATACCCATAGACCCTTGACTTAACAGCATCATTGAGTGCAAGGGTGTGAGTCTCCATAGTCTTTATACTCTGCTGAAAACATCCTATATTCTGGGCAGCCCATTTCCCTTATGAAGATTTTTTAATATATAATTTATTGCTATGAGTTAGGATGCTGCCTTATAGCAAGTCAGGCCTTTGGCCCATCTAAGTCAGTATTGTCTGCACTGACTGGCAGCAGCTTTCAGACTGGGAGTCTTTGTGTCTGCCATGCCTTGCCTGCTTTGCAAAGCTGTCTTGGCTCTTTTGCCTTTTAAATTGTTGGAAGGGAATGGAAGGGTGTCCACCATTAAAGGCTCCAGGCAAGTGTGACATTTTATTAGTTCTACTGTAGAGGAGGCAGCTGTGTCTTGTCTGTTCACTGATCCTTGATGTGCCTGGGATCTGCGAAGTTGACTCATTCTGTCTCTGGTAGAAAAAGGATTTGACTCCTGAGATTAGGCTGTGCGCCTTTTAACTCACTGTCTGCTAAAGCAGCGTGAAATTTAGTTGTAACCCCCCACCCCCAAACAGCCGTCGTATCCTAGATGTTAAAACGCCTAGCCAAAGGAGAAACAACCATCAGTCAAATTTCTTAACCCTGAATCGCAAGAGAGTGAAGTTTAACTCTGCATCTTGAAATATGGGAAGTCAAAATCCGTGCCTTTCATGGGATGCCCTGGACCTGAAACGAAAGTGAATCTCCACCGCGATACTTCTGTAATGGCTGCTGCCATCTGGGTTGTTGTTGTTTTTCTGTCTGCTTCAGAAGGCTGCAGCTCAGTGTAGAGCAAAGCTGTTTCACAAGCACAGCAGCCCAGGTTCAGTCTCTGGGTTCACGGGCTAAGAAGAATCAAGTAACATCTGCCCTTGAAGAGCTGATGCCAAGCGAAGTGCCCTGTACCTTGTGTCTGACTCAGAATAAGGAAGCATCCGATGCTGCTGAACTTGTTTTTAACAGCATGTTCTCTTTCTTACTGGCCGGAGAAGAAGAGGTGTAAATCTTCCCCACTCTCCTCTCTGCAGTGTGTTCTGTTCAGCTTTCTTCATTCATCCTCTGTGTTATCTGCCTTTCATTGCAGGCTTCTGGCAGTAGCTCAGTGCCAGAGTACAGGCTGCTAGACAATCTGCAGCATCTTTTCAAACACCTTCTCACTCTGCATGATGTGCGACCCATCACACACACACACTTGCATTCCTTCCAGTGAGAGATTCTGCTGCCGGAATTCTTTTCAACACAGCAGCCTCTTGGTTTTCTGTCTTCTGTAGGGAGATACAGTACCTTGGCAACTTTCTGTGTTAACAATTTCTGCTATCAGGCAGAGAAATCTGTCTGGTTAACTTTTCTGAGAAGCTGTGCCCCGTGTGCTCACTCACTCTCCTCACCCTCCAGCTTCCTGTTGCTCCTTTTGCTTAGCAGTGGAATGGCTGTGAAAGGCCTGCAGAGGGAGAAAGCGAAGCTGTCCTGCATGGGGGGTACGTTGGGGCATCTGAAAATTCCTTATATAGCTTTTGATTTTGAAAACCTTTTCATCTGAGAACTGAGAACTATCTTAACAGTTGTGTGAGGCATCACACACTGGTGATGGTGGGGGGGGGTACAGCTATTCAAAAAGTGCTGCCTCTGTTTCACAGGCCAATCCTTGGTTTACAAAAGTAGGGCAACAACTTCGGCCAAGTTCTCTGATGGATAAAGTCTTTGGTCCCTGGAGGGGACTTAACCTGCACTGCCGATCCTTCAGTGAGCAGTGGTTGACTCCTATGATTCAGTACACTTGATTTTTGTTTGGGAACCTGGCTTGCATGCGAGTTAAGATCTGAACCAACTATGGTCTGCTGTATTCAGAGGCAACAGCAGACAGTGGTTTGCTACTAGGTGGAAGCAGAAGCTTCTAATCTCTCCTGTTTGGGGACAAGTAGGAGGTAGCACACAAGCCCAAGGCTAGTTGCTACTCGTGTCAACATGGTTTGACGGATTGTCTGAATGTGGCTGTCTCCACTCCAAGCAACATTAGGCAACGAAGCTCTTTGCTGTCATGCACAGTATGATAAGATTGCAGAAATGCTGATAGACAGGATAAGATTAATTATTACTTCAGCATATTTGCATGTGTCAGGACTAATTAGTATGTTCCTTTTTATTAAGTTGCAAAGGAGTGCAAGGAGATGTTGAGTTATACTTGACATTTCTGTGCCATACATGATTATGGACACATATGCTTCTGAAAAGGAACACAATTATTGTTTCTGGAGCAAAAGAGCATTAACATACATTCTAATCCTTGTAAGGTTTTCCGTATTGTCCTGTTGCTGTCAAAATCACATTTTATTTTGTTACTTTTTTTTGTGAGGAAAGGTGGGGATAGATGATGATGATGACTGAGGATTTTGCAAGACATCAGGTCTAGATGTGTGATTGAATGTGAGGTTAAATATTAGAATGAACAGGACATCCATAATGCAAGTCCTCCTTTCTTTAGAGCCAACAAGCTATGATTCTTGCAGGAAAAAGAATCTTGTGGGGTCAGAAGAACACGGAGTGGTAGTCAACCAAGTTACTCATGGTCATTAACTTATTGCCCTACTCTGAGTTAAAGTTAGTTGAATGCAGCCCATTGCTATTAAATATCCTCATCCCGTATACTTGGTTTTACAGTTGTAAGTGCTTTCCTTTTTCTCTTAATGTAGGTCTTCTGCACTGGGTGAAACTGATAGACAACTTCGATGCAGAATATGAATATGTCACCAATGAGGGAACTGTGTTCACCTTCAAGACAAACCGTCATGCTCCAAATTATCGACTAATTAACATTGATTTTAGTGACCCTGAGGAATCCAAGTGGAAAGTGCTGGTTCCTGAACACGGAAGAGACGTTCTGGGTAAGAATATTAAGTTACAAAGGAGAAAGAGGCCACATACTAAACTTTGTAATAACTCGGAAGGACTTTCACCTTGCACCAACAGTCTCTTAAGTTTAAGAAATGTTGTGAGGCGGAATTTCACGTTGTCTTTTAGCAGCAGTTCTACAACCATGGCATATGAACCACAAACAAGTAGCGCACAGTGAAACAGAATAGTTGTTTTAAGTTGTATCTGACTAAGTAATACTCAGGGTAGGCCCATGGAAATCAATGTGCTCAGAGTATGGCTTATCTGGATGGTGCAAAGATGGGGCAGTGGTGAGGCTGAAGTGATCTGGGTGCACCAAGAGAGCCAGTCCTGTGTGCCTTCATAATCCCAACTTCACCGCTGCCCATCCAGGTAAGCAGCAGCAATGCTGGTGTTGGGAAGGTGTCCTTACAGCACCGCACCGCCAGCTAATTCTCTTTTAGGCACTGTGGGGGAAATCTTCTCCCACCCAATTGCTAGATTCCTGTATACCAGAACTGCAGAAATTATAATACTCAAGTTGTGTGAGAGCGCTTTATTCCTAAAGAGCAACTTGTCCTGATGCTAACAGGCCAAGCTGCCGTTGTGTCACATTGCTTTAGTCTCTTCCCAGATTTGCCTCGGAAAGAAATAATTATATCAGAAGGCAGTTAATAATTTATCACTCTGAAGGCTTTGCAGTCAAGTTAATTTTTGATTTTACCTGATAAAGATGACATATTAATGAAGTGCCTTCTGCAAAAACAAGATGTGTAAGAATTCAAAGGTTAAATGGTTACTTAGCATGAAGTGATTCATTGCCGTGGCTTAATCAGCACTTGACACCACTGCTCTCAAATTCTAGATAGCACAATGATTGTAAACATTCTTCTTTAGCCCTTTTCTATGTACCTTTACCTTTACCTTTTATGTATATTTAAGCACACAAACTAAGGCTTCTTTTTTTTCGTTTAGCACTTTTAGGAGACATCTGAAGGCAGCCCTGTTTAGGTTATTGTATTTTAATATTCTGTTGGAAGCCGCCCAGAGTGGCTGGGGAAACCCAGCCAGATGGGCGGGATATAAATATATTATTATTATTATTATTATTATTATTATTATTATTATTATTATTATTATTATTATTATTATTGAGAAACATGAAAACTACTCCTGTGCCACTATTTGGAAGTGCCTTGGGTGTTTTATATTGTGAAACCTTTCCCACATCTCAGGCAAAATAAATGCAAAGTACATACGAATGGAAGGCCTGCCGATCTGCAATCCAATCCTAAACATGTGTACTCAGAAACAGAGCCAACTGATGGCAGACCTAGGCCCCTAACCAAGCCAAAGTTAGTAGTGGCCAAATCCCGTTTAAAACAGTGGAACTGATGTCTTCCATTAGTACTTGTAGCTGTGTAGCTCAGACAAATCCACCGTATTCATTGTTGGGACTTACTCCTTAGTATGTTTAGGAATGAAGTTTTGGTCTTTGCTAAAAATGGGTTTTAAGACTGATTCACGTGAAGATGTTTTGCTCCCTACTGGATCAGTCTTTGGTATGCTCATGTGGGCACACACTGCATGTGAACTGGAAAGTTGCAGCCACAGCCAGGAGCATCAGTTCATAGAAAGTCACTGTAGGCCAGGTCAGGCCACTTCTCCATCTGTCCCAGTATTGTCCACTCTGAAGGGCAGTTGTCTGTCCATGATTTCCAGGAGAGGTCTTTCCCATCTCCTGCTCCCTGATCATTTAAGCTAGGAGTGCCAGGAATCCATATAGTGTTTGCCCTGATCATGGAGGGCACTTCTCCAGCTCTTTTCATTGTGGGGAGTTCTGCTGACTACAGCAGTGATTGCCTGGCTGACACCAGATATTGTCCTCATACCTGAGGATTTGGGGAAGTGTTTGCATGTAAAGGATACGCCTTCTGTGAACCAGCCCTTGGTGAGAGTTTTCTATTAAGTGTCCATTGCCATGTTCCAATGGGGCAGGTATACCGTCAGTCTTGTAGTGGTCTTGATTCCTTTAACAGCCACTTGAGAAATCTAGCTTTGCATCACCATCTCCTGTTTTCTGTAGGCTGGGCTGCCAGCTGCATCAACACAGACGTATTACCTCCCCAATCCTTCTTTTCCCCCCAAATAGCATTGCTTAAATAACAATACACTGTTGTTATGCTTTATGGTAGCTACTGCTGCTGAACAGCATAATGTTTAGGCAAAAACTGCTCTCATTGATGAAAGTGTAGAAATGGCAAAAAGATATGCCAGTTTTCTCTTTCAGCTGACGCATTGTTTTTTTTTTTTCTACCCCAAAGCACAAAACAAGAGTTGAGTTATAAGGAGAGGTTTCACACAGAGTTGAGATAAATTTAGAATGCAATTCTGTGAATTGAGAAGTGGGGGGAACCACAGATTTTGAAAGGCAGCTCAAGGATATCTAAAATTCATGAAGGTCAGAATATTTGTTCCTTTTAAAGAGCTTTTTTTTTTTTAAGATGATTGGCATTATTTTCAGATATTTTTCAACCTTGCTTTTTTATCTAAACACCTTAATACTAACAGAAGCTGTTAGAGAAGGCTCTGCCTGAATAAGCAGTGTTTTCTTGTTCTGCAGCATAATTTTTATTTGCGAGTTGCTTTTATCAATACAATTTGTGGCTAGAGATTAAAGCACATATTTTTGGCAGGTGTATCTGTATCCTTCCACTTGCCATTCAGGATTTCCATGCCCATGAAACTGGAACTCTCTGAAAATGAGGAGTCCCTGAATTCAGACAACCTCTTGTTCTTGTACTGCATCCTGTTCCAAGCCAACTTAGTTATTTGTCTGTCTCCCTGTGATAAATAAAATTTAGGCAGGTTCTCCTGCTGTAAGTAAGGAGAGATATGGGCACAGTTGCTGCAGTGATGTCCTGTGTTTAGAGCTTAAGGTAAAGGTAAAGGTACCCCTGCCCGTACGGGCCAGTCTTGACAGACTCTGGGGTTGTGCGCCCATCTCACTTAAGAGGCCGGGGGCCAGCGCTGTCCGGAGACACTTCCGGGTCACGTGGCCAGCGTGACATCGCTGCTCTGGCCAGAGCCAGAGCCAGAGCCGCACACGGAAACGCCATTTACCTTCCCGCTGTTAAGCGGTCCCTATTTATCTACTTGCACCCGGAGGTGCTTTCAAACTGCTAGGTTGGCAGGCGCTGGGACCGAGCAGCGGGAGCGCACCCCGCCGCAGGGATTCGAACCGCCGACCTTTCGATCGGCAAGCCCTAGGCGCTGAGGCTTTAACCCACAGCGCCACCTGCGTCCCAATGTTTAGAGCTTACAGTACTATAAAAAGAAGCAATTATTTCCTTTCCTTTCCTCCATTTTGTCATTTTAAAACAGCCTGTGTTTTTGTTTTGTAATTCTTTTTTCTTTTTCTTTTGGTTGGTCTGGTGGGCAAAGAATGCTAGTTGAACTAAGCCAGAAATTACTGCAAAATGTTTTGTATGATAAGTTATTTATGGAATTGGTTGAAAAGAAAATGGGATAACTTGCTTCAGCAGTAGCAGTCTTTGAGTAAATAAGATGTGGTTATGTTTTTCGGTGGTCTCTGTCTGCCTCCCTTCAATCTAACATTCTTAAATTAATAACCTGATTTGGCTGCCTACAGAGTCTTGATGTTGAGTGGATAGTATATAAATTTTAAAAGAATTAAAGTTATTAAGGTTCACTGGAGAATTAATGCTACCAAATCCTGAAGGGATCAGATTTGGGCTGTGACAGTGTGTGCTTCCTGTCTGAGAGATATGGTGCACTCACCATCCATAGCCATGGTTAGCCATGTGAAGCGCAATGACGTTAACATTGCTTAATGTCAAGAAATCCTCTTTAAGAGTGAACCCTGGTTAGTGCAAATCCTTATTGATGTAAAAGGCCAACTGTGGTGAAGGGTTGTGGGTAAAATATTTTGACTTACCTTGCACTCCTTCACTCTCTGCCATGAGTAAGGGGTGCACCAAGAGTGCTAGGTATGTGTTATGTAATCCCTCTGTGATATCAGTAATGCAGATCACAATGCATCTTTGCTTCAGTTGTTTTATGAGAGAACAGATGTAGCTCTTTCTACATGCTGAGTATTCCCACAAGTTGTTAACTTTGCCGGACCCAGATGGGTTATCTGAAAGTTTCATTAATAACAATGTAGAATACATACAGACAGTCTGCCATATGCTTGCTTACAAGCCAACATTTCATATTCTTGCTTACGTAAAACAACTACTTTTATGGGTCTGGTAAGCTTTCAGAATCTAATTGAACTTGTGTTTTTGCTTAGGGCCAAGCTGCATGCTACACTTAATTCACAATGGACAGCTTTCTCTTTTTCTTCTTAAATACAGGCATGCCCCCCACCCCCACAGTTATCAGGATCATGATGTGCAAGGAAGGGAAGCTTATTCCTTCCTTCCTCAGCTACAGCCCCTCCCTAGTGGGGCTGCAAAGCTTTGGCACCTACTGGAACCTTTGCTCTAAAGTCACAGCCAGACCCTACATTAAAGCACATTTATACTACTACAGCTATCATAGCTTGCCCCAGAAGAATTCTGGGAATTGTAGTTCACCCCTAACAGAGCTACAGTTCCCAGCACCCTTAACAACAATTCCCACCGTCCCCAGGATTCTTTGTATGGAAGCATCAGAGTGTTTTAAATGTAAGGTGTGGGTGTGACCTAAGCATCAGAAATGTGCAGGGTGTTGGGGGGGGGGCTGGGGAATCATGGCTTTGGGGGGGGGTTAAACCCCTCCCCCTGCATTGTAATGCTGTTCAGTTGGGTCCTCCATGCCTGTAATCAGATTAAAACAAATGATCTTGTGCATGAGGTTTAAAGTGTTTGGCCCTTGGATTTAAGAGCTAAGGAAATCTATATAACTATTGCACATTTTTAAACCAAGTGACTTTAGGTGTGTTCTGTTATGGTGATGTTTACTGCTTATTCTGAAATGGACTCTTTCCCTTCCTGTGGGCAGAATGGGCAGCTTGTGTCAGATCCAACTTCCTAGTCTTGTGTTACCTCCATGATGTGAAGAACGTCCTACAGCTTCATGACCTTACCACTGGAGCTCATCTCAAGACACTCCCACTGGACGTTGGCAGCATTGTGGGATATAGTGGCCAAAAGAAAGACAGTGAAATATTTTATCAGTTTACTTCCTTCTTATCACCTGGTAAGTCAGTTTTGCCTTTGCGTTATGTTCTGGGCAGCTTCACACATGACACTTCCCATACACAAATGTTAGTCTAGTCTAGGGAAATTCTTTTTGCAAGAACCTATTTTGCAAGTCTCTTATTTTGGAACAACTTGTTTCACATGCTTGGTGGAGCATGGCAGCAGGTTGTCACTGTGTAGATGCAGAGTATGGAGTGTTTGCAATACCCAAAGATCTTGCAGAATTGAATCATGTCTGTGTGGCAAATAACCCTGCTTTATACTGAATGATATATTGAGATATACATATACTGAATTATATATTGAAAGCACCTGTACTTAAATGGTGCTCTCATTCAGCCTATTGTGCAGATTAAATCAATCCCATATTCAACTGTAAGATTCCTATTCGACCATATGGAATTCTGGCTTTTGTAAAATAACAAGTTTGACAATAGAATGATGACAATGGAAACAGTTTGTGTGCCTCTTGAGTGTTGCATCAAGGATGACTGTCTATAAAGTCTAAACCACCAATGATTTGTGCTTATTGGGGTGTTTATTGGGGACCAGTTATCATCTTCATAAATAGTTTGCCAATTAGTGCCTTGTGTAATTATTTTTCATAGCTTTCTGAAAAGCTTTGTTCATGGTGATTTGTTAATGCTTCTTTTTAAATCCTGTAATTAGTTTACCATATTAGTTTTCAATTTAGAGAAAAGCAAAAGGTAGTGAGGGAACTTAACCTATTCTAAAACCTCTTATTTACATTTTGTGAAGGAGGAGGTATTTTGATGTAAGGAAGTGATGTAGTCATTGGACAGAGTGGTGTGGCTTATTTATAAAGTCAGTCAAATGATAAGATGAAGTTTTGATTTTTAGACAATACTGTTTCTTCCTGTGGGTGGGATATTCCAAGTTCAAATGGCTCCCCAGCTAAAAAATAACAAGCCTGTCTGCACATAGCATGCCATGGAGAAGGGTTCAATATTTCCTCCTGCTGTTATACTTTCTATATGCAGGGAGACCTTTGTGTGTGCACATAGAATAATTTAAACAAGCAGTTTCCCACCATTCAGACGAGCAGCTCGTAGGAGTACATTTCAGATAAGGTTGTACAACACCACACTGCTCACTATATAAATGGTTGTCCATTTGTAAAGAATTAAGCGGCTGTCTCCAAACGGCTCTGAGGGCAGTTATTGTGAAACTACTGCCTATACAAAAGATGCTACATAAATGAATAAAGGGGCTCTTTCTCCAGTATTCACTTCATAGGTAGCCATAATACCTTGTACTAGGCTTTTGTAAACAATCGTGGCGGTGGCCACATTCATAAGCTGGAAGATGTTGACATAAGAAAAGCCCCAGTGACCCATCTAGTCCAGCATGCAGTCTGTTCTCATGTGACTTTATCAGCATAGTTTTTAAAGGACCATGGCTTTTTAGCAAGAAAGCTTACTTTGTGTTTTCAAAGCCCAGTAGTAGGATCAGTGCATGGACTTTCTTCTTTTAACACTGTAATTTACAGATTAGTTCTTGTGCCAAGGGGATCTGAGGAGACAAGCTTGAAAATTGCATTCTTCTTCATTCTCCTGAATTGGTTGGACAACAAATTTGTTTCCTGTTGATAGCCTCAAGTTGTGGTTCCATTTCTGGTCTCCTTCAGATAGGGGGTGGGAAGGAAAAGAGAGGAAAGAAGCTGCTCTTAGCTGACTGCAGTTGTGCCAGCAACATTTAATAGCATTATCTTCTTTCTTGCACTCAGTTTCTTCTTTGCACTTCTCGTAGCCGTGTGTTTCAACACTTGCAGAAGTGTTACGGTGTCTTCTGTTGTTTTATAGAATGATGGCTTGTGCTGCCAACGTTGTATTCTTGAACATTTTAATTTTACGTTAGTAAACTGCCTTGAACCGGGGCTCTGCAGAGAGCTTTGCAGAACCGGGGCTCTGACATTCTGGTTCCAACCTGGTGTCTTGCAAGATGCTGACTACCAGCAGCTCTTGCTAACTGTGAAGAGCTCTTGTTTCTTATCACCTCTTGATACTCAGCCCTCCCCACCCAGAAAGCCAGACAGAAGCTAGCAAAATCCTCAGAGTTAAGGAAGCATTGTAAAATCAAAATACATCAACACACAAATGAGTCTGTGTGAAAATCACTGCAGCAGTGAGAAATGAAAGTGCAAGAAAGGAACTGTATTAGCAACAAGATATTACAGTGGTACCTCGGGTTACATACGCTTTAGGTTACATACGCTTCAGGTTACAGACTTCTCTAACCCAGAAATATTACCTCGGGTTAAGAACTTTGCTTCAGGATGAGAATAGAAATCGTGCAGGGGCGGCGCAGCGGCATCAGGAGGCCCCATTAGCTAAAGTGGTGCTTCAGGTTAAGAACAGTTTCAGGTTAAGAACAGACCTCCAGAACGAATTAAGTTCTTAACCCGAGGTACCACTGTAGTTGAAAGCCAGTTTTCCTTAATTATGGTCTTGTGGACAAAGATGGGCACCCATTTCAGGGTCTAGGGCCACATTCCCTTGGAAGAAAGTGGTTGGGGTCTACCCTGGGATCATACCTTACAGGACACCCTATAAAGAAAGTAAAAAGTATGTTATATTGTGATTTTAAAGGGGGAAAGGTGCAGGGGGAGGTGGACAGGTGATCTAGGACTCTAACAACGCCACTGATTGCACATAATAATTCATTGTTGGCTGTCTATCCCTCCCAACTTTCAGCACTCCCATTCTTTCCTCTCCAAGATGGAAACTGAAACAGCCATTGAGTATGCTGCACCTAGTAATGTCCTAAGTTAGTTGTTCTCTTGTTTCCCACTGTCTGTGACCCTTCCCTCCTCAACTGGGCAGATGACTAAACACAAGCCCAGCATATAATAAAAAAGAGGACAAATGCAGAATGACGCAGCATGTTCTAAACAGGAATGCCCATCACTGACGTCTGTGCCAAAAACCTCTGCTGTTGACCTATTAAGCTCAGCTCTGCTAAGGGGAAACCAATTGTATGAGAATGGAAGTATTTTTAATGCCACCCATCCATCCTGTTTCCAGGGCAGTTTGCAAAGCTACAGACTGGAGAAGCTAGATGAAGTAGGTCTGGGGTGGTTGGCTTATTGCTTACAGGTATACCCTCCTCGGGCCCCTCAGGAAATGTGGGTTATGGTTGTCACCTATGGAAGCTAAGGCTCTGAGAAGACTCAATATGCAGGCCAAATGGCCGAAGTATTGGGAGATATTAGAACAGGAAGGAGACAAAATGAATTTGCAGAGTTTTGAGAAATTAAAAGACAAAGTGCGAGATTGGCTTCACTATTATCAAATAAGAGAGGCCTATAATTTGGATAAGAAATTGGGCTTCCAGGTGGAAAAATCGAAACTGGAGACAGAACTGTTAGAACCTAAAACTAAGATTCTTTCAAGAATGTATAACTTGCTTTTGAAATGGAACACTCAGGATGAAACAGTTAAATCAGCCATGATTAAATGGGCACAGGACATAGGTCATAACATTTTGTTTGCTGACTGGGAAAAGTTGTGGACCACCGGTATGAAATTCACGGCATGTAATGCCCTAAGAGAGAATATTATGAAAATGATTTATAGGTGGTACATGACCCCAGTCAAGCTTGCTAAAATTTATCACCTGCCTGATAATAAATGTTGGAAATGTAAAGAAACCGAGGGTACTTTCTTTCACCTTTGGTGGACGTGCCCGAAGATTAAGGCTTTCTGGGAGATGATATATAATGAACTGAAAAAGGTTTTTAAATATACCTTCCTTAAGAAACCAGAGGCCTTTCTCTTGGGTATAGTCGGCCAATTGGTGTTAAAGACAGATAGAACGTTTTTTATGTATGCGACAACAGCAGCAAGAATACTTATCGCAAAGTATTGGAAGACACAAGATTTGCCCACCCTGGAAGAATGGCAGATGCAAGTAATAGACTACATGGAGATGGCAGAAATGACTGGCAGAATCCGAGACCTGGGAGAAGAAGCGGTGGAAGAGGACTGGAAGAAGTTTAAAGATTATCTGCAGAAACACTGCAAAGTTTATGAATGTTAAAATGATGTTGGATATAAAAATAATATGGCATTAGTGATACAGGTTTAAAAACTATGTAAAAATGTAATTGAAAAAAGGTGAAAGACTAAAGTTATATTATATCAAAAGTAAATAATATGTTAAAGGTGTTTAAACATAAGGAGGAAGGATTGGAGACATAATAGAAAGATTTTAATAATCAGAAATGAGCTTTGAAAGTGGGTAAGGATTTGCTGTATTTGATTGAGTAAAGGGGAACACAAAAAAGGGAGGCGGGAGGAAGTGAGGAAAGAAAGTCTTGCAAATATCAATTTAAAAGCTGGAATTTCTATTTTTAATTTTCTCCTTTTTTTCTTGATGTTTTTTATCTTCTGTAAAAGCATATATATATATATATATATATATATATTAAAAAAAGGAAATGTGGGTTATGAATCTAAATTCAGTTATTTATTTTTATTTACCACCTTTATATTCCATGTACATGGTTCTCTTCTTCCCCATTTCATCCTCACAACAATCCTGTGAGGTAGCTTAGACTAAGAGGTGGTGACTGGCCCAAAGCCAGTGAGCTTCATGGCTGAGCGGGGATTCAAACCCTGGTCTCCCAAACCACAGTCCAACACTCTAACCATTGTAAATGGTAGAACGCTTTTGTTGAAATGGTTAGTTTACTCTTCATTTGTTTGTGATTTAAGGAAGGGCCATTAATAAGGAAAGCAATTACAAAATTGGCCTTACTTTAAAAGAGTATTTTTAATCATTCTTTATTCATGTAAAGCTCACTTTATGCAGACAAGTATTAAGTACATTCGACTGTGAGAGCCTTGTGAGCAAATGGAATTTATTTCAAGGAGAAATGTCCATGTACAGCAAGTTTAGAAATTACTAAAAAAGGAAGAATAGGAGTCCAGGATTACATTTGCAGTGCATAATCCCCCCCAAAGTATGCAAAAATGTAGCAAGGCATTTTTGATCCCTAACAATCTGTGTCTTTGCTGGATCCCCGTACATTGCCTTGAACTTACTGTTAAACTTTGGCAATTGAAAAGCCTGCTGAATCGGAGCTGACTGTGTGTCAGACACTATTTTGATGAGCAGTTCTGTCATACTTGTAGCACAATACACTCTGCCCAGTTTTGTGTTCAGAACAAAATAAAAATAAAAAGGCAGCTTATTCACTATGTGACATATCACTGTTCGGGCAATTAAACACAAAGAGTAGATACCAGCTGTGTTCGCAGACCACATTAAACCATAGCTAATGCTTCACTATGTTGTAGGAAATAGGAAAATGTTGACTTAGTTTGGAGGGCTGAGCAGGGAAAGATCAGTCAGCTAAGAATTCTACAGCAAGATGAAAGGTCACAACTGAGTGTACATTTAATGGCATATCAGGAAATTTCAAAGGTGTGCTCTACTCACTTTTTGCAGGGTATGTCATTAAAAACATAGCATCCCATTTCAAAGCCTTTCGTTATATGAGGCCAAGGAAGATTAAAGGTGATATTACTTGATGGTGAGGATACAAAGTGTTGATTCCTAAGTGCATCATATGCAAAAGCCAGAACGCCTTGGGGCTTTCTAGAGGGGAGACGAGTGTTTCAACTACCATTTAATTATAAAGAAAGAAAGGAAAATTTGAGCTACTTTTTGAAATGCAAGATTTCTAGCAGAATTCATCAACTAGGTCCACGGGGAAAGACTTTGCATCAGCTAAAAAGTTAAGCCTTGATAAATTATGTATTTTCAAAGCTTCGTGTGTGTGTGTGTGTGTGCGTGTGCGTGTGCGCATGCGCGCGTGCGTGCGTGCGCGCACACACATGCACACAAACACACACACGTGAGTATTGTAGGGTGATGCTTGATTGCTTATACAGCCTGTTCGTTGGTATACCAATAATAGCTACAGACTCTTGTGAATTCTGTTCATTGAAGAGGCACGAAATCAGTGAGTGACCAACTTGAATCACGTTTTCAGGTATTATCTACCACTGTGATCTGACCAAAGAAGAACTGGAGCCAAGAGTTTTCCGAGAGGTCACAGTGAAAGGATTTGATCCTTCAGCTTACCAAACAGTTCAGGTGAGTAAAGAGCAGTGATCCTTTCTTACAGATTCTAATTAACTGCTGTAAAAGGCTGACAAGAGTTGCTGTTGGTTACAATTGATTTGAATTTATCTTTTGGTCGATTTTGCACCCTTACAAGTATAGTTACAGGATGGAGCCCATTAATTGACAGGACATTTTGATCTCATGATGATGGTGACAGTACCCTGTGAAAATGAATGTGCCACCTGGGCAGACACCCTAAAGTCCATACTTTGTGATTCTGTGGTGTTAATAACAGTAGCTGGTGTTTGCTATGAGTCATGCTTTACTATCCTAAGAGTTTAATCTCAAGTGTCCCTAGCCAATTGTAGTGACTTAAAAGGGAATCTGGTGAGACTCCTTGAGAACAGGTACTGAATTTGAAGCATTTACTTGGAATTTCAACAGTGCCAGTGCCAGAGGGACCCTGAGTCTACTTTCCGTTTCCACCTTCCCCAGCAGCTTGGACTGCTCCTTCCTTCTGTTCCCTTCCTGACACAGGGCAGTATCCAACTGAACGGTTAGGCTGCTGCAGCAGCTTTTAAGCTGTGCATTGTAACTTCCTCACTCTTCCTCTGACACCCCTAAATCTGCTCTAGGAGCTTCCCCAACTCTCTGGAGTAGATGGGACAGAGACATAAGGCCTGCAGGGAGCGAAGGAGGTCAGGAAGTTACATGGTGGTAGCTGAAAAGTCATTGCGCTAACGTAACAGTATGGGTACCATCCCCTCTTTTTTCGCTTATTAACATCCTTCTGTTGCCCTCCACCTGAAATTCTCACTATCCCCCTCCCCAGTTGGAGTCAATTGCCCACCCAGGGAAATTAGGCTGCCCATCTTTCTCTGCGCCCCACAGTTCCTTCAGCTCTTAGGAGAAGGCTTACTGGCTGAATCCTTGCATAGGTGAAATTATTTTAGAATGAGAATCCATAGCAACATTTTCATGCAAGTTCCACTTGTCAGTGGCTCTCAGCCATGATGGCTGAAAAGAACCTTCATGATGCCACAGGCCATTGACTGCTCCTTGCTGGAGGGGAGAAAGGAGACAGTAGGAAGAGGGCCTTGCCTCCATGTCTATTTGTGAGCTTGTCTGGAAGCACCTGGTTGGGTACTGTGAGAATGGGGTGCTGGACTAGGTCAGGGACGGAGAGACTGCAGCCACCCATCTTACGATTCCACTGCAGACAGATGGGCAAGAGAGATTATCAAAGGTGCCACCATTGTTCCTTAATACAAGCATACTGTGTACATGCACTTTTGTGACCCATCTTGTGTTTTTGTAAAAAGGACATGGGTGTGTAACCTTAATAAGTATACAGTGTTCCTACATTCAGTGAGATGACAGTAATTGAATTCAAATACCCGTGTAATTAAAGTGTTTCAGTGGGAGGAAAAGCTAATGGGAATTTTAGGTGGAAAATGTTTGTAGAATCTAAAATCATTTCTGTACTTGCCTCAAGTTCCAGTGTTAAAACTACGCAAACGTTTGAAGAATTCAACATCAGTTCTTTGAGATTTGTTTTTAAAAAGGAACCAATAGTTCTGTCTTTTTGACTGAAGCTTTAAAGTCATCACTGATGTGCAATGTCAACATTTTTATGGCTAGGCTGTTTTCAGTACATTAAACTAGGTATCTCTAATAGGACTAACAATATACTCATGTTGCTAGAACACACAGTATTATTGAGACATAGTATTTCTGATAAGCACAATTAAGCCCATCATTGCTAGCATGGCATATATTAGTAAAGATTAAAAGATGTACTGTGATTCTGTTTTATGTTGATGTCTGTTATTTGAACGCTCAGAAAATCTTTGAATATGTGTATGCGTGTACAGAATTGGCATCACTCTTCCATAAAGCACTGAGAGTAGATTAAACACAAATGTATAATTTGAACAAATTATTCTCAAATATGATTGGATTTTGTGGCTGGGTGGTGGTTGGTTTGTTGTTGATGTTTTTGTTCTTTCATCTGGGTAGAAGAAAGCAACTGAGAGAACTGTTTGGCTTTACCTGCTGTGGCAGGGATGGGGAGCTAGATATAAACAGTGGAGCATCCCCAGTAAACCAGATTCGACTGTTGGGTGTGTCCATCCACTTTATGTCACAAATCCAACCAACATTCAAAGCACCAACAATGAACTGATATTTGGGTCTTGAAATGCCCAAAATCACTTTGCAAGATCCAAGTTAGCTGACGGTTTGGCCTCGCTTTGCAAGGGGCTATTCTGATCATTGGGTCCTGCAAAGTGTTTTGCAGAAGATTTTGCATGCATTGCCAGTTGTGGGGGGGGGGGGATGGGGGCGGTTTGTGTTGTTTTTTGAGCAACAAACCATGAACCTGAGTTCAGCTGTAATGCTAAGCCAAACCATGTTCTCCTTTTAACTACTGTTAAGCTTAAATGTGGCTTAAAGAGACAAGCCAGCCAGGCCTTTGAATACTAGTCCCCTACTCCCCATTATTAACACTGTTTTCCTCCTTAAGTTTATGTAGGGACAGAGACAAGTTCGCACGGTTCTGTTTAATTGAGCTTTCCTGTTTGGTATTGTAAATCATTCATATGTTTCTTTAGGTAAAAGCTATGCATTTTCAGCCCTTGTGATGAGCCCTGTGCTCATCATATTTATACCCTAGAGTGATATTTCATCATAGATTACACCTCCAGCTGTTCCAGTTCAGAATTCAGTACATTTATTTTGGCAGGCCAAGATTACAGTTGCTGAAACGGTGTGGTTGAGACCAGTTCAATTGCTCTTAATGCCAGTTAAACAGATACAAAATGATAGGCTCCAGGAATTTGTCTGGGCAGTTGTGAACTTCTATTTAAAGGAAAGTTGCATGACAGTGTATTCTAAGGAATAGCATAGATTAAGGGCCATATTGTGAAAATATAAGAATATCAGAGACCTGCTAGATCAAACCAAAGGCCCGTCTGATCTAGCATTCTGTTCTCACAGTGGTAAACTAGATGCCTATGGGAAACCCTCTGAAAGGTCTGGGTTGTATAGTGAACTTAGTATAGCTCCTTTCTTACTACATTTAACAATGTAGACTGGAATATTTGTTTATTCAGGAGTAGAAACGAGATTAAAATAATCTTTGCCCCTTACACAGAATTGTATCGGGTACAGATGTGGTAATCTTGACAAGGTTGAGGATGAGTCAGAACTGAATTTAATTGGCAGTTTGTAAGAGAAATTTCTTCACAATTAGATATCTTCCCACACCATTCTTGGATCATGCTATCCTTACTGGTGTGACACTTTGTGAGTATTAAATGTGCAAACTTTTTTTAAATGAAAATCTTTTTTCCATTTAAAAAAATGTACTAACCAAGTTCCTGATTGCCCTTATGGGGGAAAATAAGAGATTCAGATCACAATTTTTAAGGGAGAATATATTGAGGGTTCTTTTTCCTAATATCTTTCCAAATAAATGGTCTACTGGGATTCAAAATTGGCATGTTCAGTGGTTCTGCAATCTTGCTAATGAGCATCACCCTTAAGATGACTGAAAATATTCATGTTTCAGAAGAGCTGTGCCTTGCTCTGTTCTTTAGGAAGTTCTGTTGGGAGCTGCCCAGAGTGGCTGGGGCATGAATACAAATAATAAAAGTATTATTATTATTATTATTATTATTATTATTATTATTATTATTATTAAATTGTTTTCTGTTGGTGTTTCAACTGTACCTTTTAGAGTGAAATGGTTACCTATAGCCTTAAGTAATAGGCATCTGCTAATTTATTTTTAGCCAACTTATAATTATTGGTTGCCCCCCTCAAACAAGTGGTCTGGTTTTACATAGGAAGCTGCCTTATACTGGTGTATGTCTCCTACGTTGTCTACATTGACTGCAAGTGGCTCACAAAGGTTTCAGACGTGGTTCTTCCCCTGTCCTACCTGAAGAATGCTAGTGTTTGAACCTTCACCTTCTGCATGCAAAGCAGTTGCTCTACCTTTGAGATATGGCTCAAATTCTAGTAATAGTTATTATGAATGCAGGTTTAGGATGCTGCCCTGTATGCTCAGGCTTGCTCTCTGGAGTTCTGCCAAATATGGTAGTTTTCAAGTAGAAATTAATTGTTATAGTGAGAAACGTTTTTCTCTGCCAAAATTCACCTCTTTCCCCCCTCTCAATCCTGCTCGGCCTATCATATCTCCAGTTCAGCTACTTCTTCAGAGAATTTTTTCCCAAGCTGTTACTGATGCTCCAATCAGCCTTAATTAGTCCTGTGGATGATCCTATCCATTGGAGATTATGCACTCTAATAATGCTGTGCGGCCAATTAGATTTAGCCATCACTGAGGGGGGCAAGTGAAACTGAGGGCAATCTAAAATAATGCAAGTCACTAGAGGAAGGCATGCTTTTCAGCAATGCTGAAAATGTGTGCAAAAAAAGAAAAAAGATTGTGAGTACTTTCAGCGTAGTGCTACTTCCATCCATTTGGGAACAGTTGGGATGTTATCTTCTCTTGTTGGCCTTGGTGAAAAATACAGAAGGCTTTGCCTCTTAGTGTGTGCTGAGTGTTTTGCTAGCACAGGAACAAGAAATAAGTTTTCTCTAGAAGAAAATTTATTGGTTGGTGGGTTTTTTTCTTTCTCTTCTTCCCCAATTCCGGCTTCTTAGCCTACTCTTTTCTTGCTGTTGCCTGTTCCTTTTTCTGGGGAAGACCTGTGAACATAGACAAGACCTGTGAACGTAGTTTTCCTATTCATATTTCTTCAAGCAGTGCTACGACTTCCAAGTCTGTGCCAGGGAACTGGTTCACACATAGCATTAAGCCATAAACCATGGTAAGTCATAAATGGATGGTTTACTCTTAAGCATACAGTTTACTGATGCATGCTGTTCCTTGGTGCCTGCCCCTCTCCTCCCTGCACCAACTGCCAGGCCAGTAGGAAAGGAACCAGAGTGCTGGTTTGGCAAATGGCATTTGCGGTTTGTTTCCTTCAAACCACAAGCAATAAAGCAAACAAGACACTTTGGCTTCCATTCATGGTTTGTTTAGAGACTAGCAAATCATAAACACTCATCTGCACATAATGCAAAAGAAGATGACTGGTTTGCTTCTTCCAAGTGCAGCACAGGAAGGAGAGAGGGATGCAGTTGAGCCGCGGGTTTGTTTTGGACCATTCCTTGCCCTTATGTACAAATAAGACCATTGTTTTAAAACAAATACCAGTAAAAACCCCTGGAGGCTTGCAGCCCAAATTGAAAGTAAGGAAGGACTGGTCTCTTCATGAATTGTTGTTGAACGTGGTTTTCTTTTCAAACATCTTGAGGCTTGGGGTGCCCAGATAAAATGGAGGATACAGATAATATCAGCATGTACAGCTTCTCTTATTGTTGCATAAGGAGTTGTACCCACCAAACTTCACTCTTCTGTGCTGCTTTAAAAGTATGAATCTGCTTATCCTGCATTGCAGATGAGATGTCAGAGCACTTTTGTGAACAGGTAATGTTGGGCTGCATACCTGCATGCAATATGTTGTGATAGTTCGGGTAGTATTTCCAATTTCCAACTTGTTTCCAGTGAGTAGTGGAGATCTTGACTGATGGATGAGGACGTTGCAATCTGAGGCTTCATTCCAAACCTTCAGATGCCGCTTGTTAAAAGACCGCCCTGAATGGAAGGAGATCTGCTTCAATCCATACCCATTGATCCTATTGCTCTACAAATTGCTTACTACGCAGGAAAAGCTTTTTAATGGCAATTTAAATGAAAGTTTTTCCAGTCTTTAAAGTACTCTGAATAAAGATGTATTTTGAGTTTTACTGTAAGTAATTGAGTTCATCTTTACTCATGGGAAGGATAAAGTCTATTTGTCCTTTCTTCCCCCTCCAGTATCATTTCTGAAATGGAACATGGGTAAAACTTTTATCCTTTTTAATTGTAGGTTTTGCAGCTAACACAAACATTGATCTAGGAATACAGATTGATCTTGCCTTTGTGAGTTAACAATCAACACATTATTTCACATATTCCCAAGATAGAGAAGAATTATTTCCTCTTACATTAGCAAGTGGATCTCAATTTATTTTGTTTGACAGTTCAAAATGTTTCATAAAAGTGGCAGAACAAAACACTTGCTGATGGGCATCTGGGTAATTAGGAATATTGCTCTAGGCATAGGATAACCCATGTGGTGCCCTCCATATATTTTGGGCTACAACTCCCATAATCCCTGACAATTGACTATGCTCACTGAGGCTAATGGGAGTTGTGATACCCTCCAGATGTTTTGGCATATATTGTCAATTCCTGCCCTATGATGTCTTTTTATATAAGCTGGAATGAAAGCCTTGTTGCTTACTCTGAGGATCCGCTCTGAGGGTGTATACACCTCAGTTCAGAATTAGACTCCCTTCCTCTTCCACTTCCCCTGCAAGCCAAATCCAAAGGATTAACTGCATCCTAAGCACAAGAAGCCTTCAAAGGAACCCTGGAAATTGTATGTGAGGCTCCCAGGTACCTGGGATTCTGACATGACAACATTCAGGAATGAGATGGGTAGAGTGAGATGCTCACCAGCATGGATTAAAATCTGAGCCAGAAAAGAACTCTTGAAAAAATGATGCTAGAGTTATGATGTCATTGACTATTATGAACATGATTAGTAGTTTGTACTTGGAATTAGAATTAGAATTCAGTAGTTGAAAACTTGAGTGCATCACTGTGAGTTCACTTTGTTCCATGCAAACTGAAGGAGGGTGAATCCAGACTGTTCTGAAACCAGCGCCAAAAACATATCGGTGTAAATGTAGCTAGAATATCACCTTGGTTCTCAATTTTAGAGGAAAAAGTTTCACCTCGACAGTATGGTTTGTCTGAGTGACATAATGTAGTATGTTGTTAGGGGTTTCTTTTGAATTGGTTTTCACAACTTGGATGCCACATTTAAACTAACACACATTATCAAAATCCATCTAAAAGTAGTTTTAGGAAATGTGGAGCCAGGGAAAGATAACCTTCTTCCCTAGTTTGAGGGACAGAAAGAGCCATCTTGGGACAGCTACGCCTCTGAGCAGTGCAGAAATGGGGTCCTCAATTATAATTTGGTCAACGAAAAGGTCTTTGTCTTGGTTGGGGTTAAGGTGTGTGGTTCCATTCTGGATGGGAGAAGTAATGTATTACGTTGCAAATCCCATTAGAGATCTTTCTTTAAGAGAAGATAAATTATAGATGGGCTTCTTTGAACTGAGTTCAGTAGTGTTATGCCAATCCAACAAACAGTATTAAATTAGCGTTAGAATCTAGCATAACAGTGCTTCCTTAATAAAGAAAGGTGATATGCTCAGAAGGGTTATTTATGCCTGTTAAAGTAAATTAAAAGCTTTTTGGGTTTTGAAATTAGATCTTAATTGGAAAGTAACAGTCTTTGTTTAGCAGAGCAACTCAAGTTCCAATCATTTGTCCCAGCTGCTTACAAAGTGTTTATAGATGTCAGTTCCCTGCATAGTTAATATAATCCTGTACTTGAAAGAGTTCTATTTATGCTTATATCGTACTGTGCATAAACAGTTTATTGAATGTCTTAAGAATGCCTTCAATTTATGAGTAGGCATCTATAGACAACTATGTTCTCTACATGGTTCACAAAAAAATGTAAAACAATAATGAAGCCATGTTGTAATTAAGGAATCTTGAGTACCACCTGCCTTCTCTCTTAGGCTGATGGGAATTGTAGTCCAAAACCTCAGGTTGGGGAAGGCTGTGTTTAGGGCTTTCCAGAACTAGGCAGGGCTTGACAACCATATGTCAGGAGTGCTCTGATGGTGTTTCCTGCTTGGCAGGGGGTTGGACTCAATGGCCCTTGTGGTCTCTTCCAACTATATGATTCTATGATTCTATGACTTCCTCCATCTTGACAGGATTCAGCTTAAGTTTATTGGCTCATCCAGCCTCTAACCAAATCCCGGCATTGGTTCAGCAAAAACCACAGCTTTGCCTAACTCTGATGACAAGGAGAAATAAGAGCTGGATGTCATCTGCATACTGATGGCCTCGCTTCAAATCCCAGAATGACATAACCCAGTGACTTCATATAGATGGTAGAATGCATAGCGTATAAAATAAAAACTTACAGGACTCAAAGGTTATTTCTTTGCAAAAACACCTCTTACATGTAACTGCGATGATCTCCCATTCAGTTGTAGCTAGACGTTTAAAACGTGTAGAGATTTCATGGTGTTGCCAGTGGTTTGTATCCTGTGAAGTTGTCCTGTTCCTACAAGGATTTCTGTTTACACAATGGAACTTCCTCCCCCCACAGTTGTTCTGGGCTTCCCCCACAACCATCCAGAGCATATTTGGGGATAAATGGAGAGAAGGGGGGGGGCGGTTCTGTGGCATAAGCAGATGTACTTTTGCAAATGGGACAGCTTTTTTGGATACCCATTCAGTGTTTCTACTTTCAGCATGAAAAATTAAATGAAATATGGGATGAGTTTTGCAACTTTGTGGTAGAATTAGCTTTGATCAAGGGTGGAAGTTATTATTTTTATTGTTGTCCTGTTATTTCTTACAGCCTGACGTTGTTTGCTTGTAGCCATTCCCCCCCCCCTTTTTTTTTGTACAGAGCAGTTTTTTTAGTATAAAGCACTGGGCAATTTTATTACAGGGATGTTTGCTTTCAGTTTCACCTGGGGAATTTACTAACTTGAGCTGTGAGAAATGTGCCTATGAGTTATTCAGAGTCAGTCACCTTCCTCAGGCTAATTGTTACTGCTTTGTCCTTGAAGCATCTCTCATGAAACTTACAAAGTAGGGTGACTGCAGAAAAAAGTCGTTATTAATCTCAAGACAACTCCTATTTCCCTTTCCCACTCCTAAGATTAATGATCATAAGCCATAGGTGGCCTCCATTGTCATAGACTGATGTTCTTCTTGGCAGCAGCTACTATAAAATCTAATAAATAGGCTGACAACAAAATCACTTTTTCAAGAAAAAGATTGTGATGGTTCTTGAAACAAAGAGTGATTTAAAGAGATTTTTTTTTTTTTAAGCATAACTAATTAAAGGAGAAGCTCCTGGAGAGCAGAAACCACAACTGGATGTGCTTGAACTGGAAGCTTCTGTTAGTGCAGAATGCTGTAGCATGTTTGTTAACAGGAGTGAAACCCTGTCAGCATTTAACACCCCTGCTCAGATACCTGCATTGGTTGCCAGTCTGCTACTGGGCCAAGTTCAAGGTGTTACTACTGGTGTATAAAGCCCTTAACACCTTGGGACCAGTTTGCTTGTGATCACATCTTTACCGCATGCATGCCCACTCAACCACTTTGACCTGAGGAACTGGCACTGCTACAGATGCCCCTTACTAACTTGCTCCGTGCTTGTATGAAATACAGTGGCACCACGGGTTACAGACGCTTCAGGTTACACACTCCGCTAACCCAGAAATAGTACCTCGGGTTAAGAACTTTGCTTCAGGATGAGTACAGTGGCAGCAGCAGGAGGCCCCATTAGCTAAAGTGGTGCTTCAGGTTAAGAACAGTTTCAGGTTAAGAATGGCCCTCCAGAACAAATTACAAATTACAAATTACAGATCTACAGGTACCGCTGTAGATCTTTTAGTATGACAGCACCCTTGGAAACCCCCTGTCTATTGACATCTGGCTTGCACCTTCACTGTATCCTTTTTGGCAAGTTGACTTGCTTATATCTGATCCCCAGCTAGGAATGGAAACTATACAGTACAGTGGTACCTCGGGTTACATACGCTCCAGGTTACAGACTCTGCTAACCCAGAAATAGTACCTCGGGTTAAGAACTTTGCTTCAGGATGAGAACAGAAATTGTGCTCCGGCAGCGTGGTGGCAGCGGGAGGCCCCATTAGCTAAAGTGGTGCTTCAGGTTAAGAACAGTTTCAGGTTAATAATGGACCTCTGGAATGAATTAAGTACTTAACTCGAGGTACCACTGTATAAGTATGTTTCAGGTAGGAGGGGTAGGAATTATCTCTGCATAAGAGGCTTTGGAGTGTCACTGGCAGCCAAGGTTGACACTACTGGGCTGGTTGGTCTCTTGTGATATGGAGAAGATGCTAAAAGGTATTAGCACATTCATTCAATTGTTGTAGCTTCCAGCTGGGAAACTGTTAAGAGCACTCAGTGTCAGAGGTGAGAAGATACTGGGGTGGGGAGGAAGAAGGGGATCAAGATTCCAAGCCACAGTTTAAACGACATCCATTATTTATATTGCAAAGACTTCTGTGTGTGTCAGTTATATCGTTCTCCTTTGACACTTTCCCCTTTGCTATCGACTGTTGTTTCAATAATTGCCTGCATCATGGCGCGTTCTGGCATTAAGGGCTACTTTAATGAAAGGGATCTGACTTTAATTTCTCAGGTTTCCTAGTAATGCATTCAATGAGACACCTTTTCAAAAAGTAGAAAGAATGCTCACTGATCTTCAGTGTGCTCTGCAAAAACTCAAAAAGAATAGAAGTTCAATAAAAGGGCTGCCTTCAAAAGCTTTTGATTAACCCACTTTGCATCAAACCTTTTTGACATTTGATATTTGTTGAGGGAATTAAACTATTTTCCTTGCTTGGTTAAGCAACAATGAAAAAAAAAACTTTATTCTATGCCTTCGCTGCAGGATTTCTGTCAGATTTTTTTTTGAAAATTAGATTTTCTTCCGTTTCTTCCGCACCTCTTTTTCCCCTCTCTCCTGCCACCTGGGGAGTTTCTGTCCAGCAGCCATTTGCTACTCAACTGCAAGGCTCACTAACAAGGGCTAAATTTTTTTTAAAAGACTCCTGGCACTTTTCTTTTACCAGCATGACACTGCTGCTTCACGTCCCTATGGGTGGCTAGTGGAAAAAAACTTACCTGAAGTCTTTCTTGATTATTTATGATTCTTCTTCTATTTTCTGTAACAGTTTTTCTGACCATATCTAGGTATGTGCCTCCCTTGACAGAAGCCTTTACATTAGTACCTCAGGTTACATACATTTCAGGTTACAGACTCTGCTAAGCCAGAAATAGTGCTTCAGATTAAGAACTTTGCTTCAGGATGAGAACAGAAATCATGCTCTGGCGGCACGGCGACAGCAGGAGGCCCCATAGGCTAAAGTGGTGCTTCAGGTTAAGATCAGTTTCAGGTTAAGAACAGACCTCCGGAACGAATTAATGACTTAACCCGAGGTACCACTGTATTTACCTGCAGGTTTGGCACCAAGGCTGGCAACATTAGGTCACCTGTTCTTTCATTGGGATAATGCAGTAAAACAGTCCTTGGGGGTCCATCGTGATCAGTTGGTCAAATGGGTATCCAATATACTTGAGTCCTACAGGATAGGTATAAAGCATTGACTTGAGCTGAATTCACACCCCTTTTTCCCTGGTGCTATCATATTCAGATCAGTGCAAGGAAACTGAGATTATCCCATATTGAATGGAGACAAGATGCATCCTTAATAGGGGACAGATCTGCTATTTTTTGCCATGGAAGGTAGTTTTAAGAATCTAAGAAGAGCCTACTGGATCGGGTCAATGGCCCACCTAGTCCAGCATCCTGTTCTCACAGTGGCCACCCAGGTGCCTGTAGAAAACCCACAAGCAGGATTTAAGCACCAGAGCACTCTCCCCTCCTGAGGTTTCCAGCAACTGGTCCTCTGAAGCATCACTGTCTCTGACTGTGGAGGCAGATGATAGTTATCATGGCTAGTAGCCTTCTCCTCCGTAATTTTGCCTAATCCCGTTTCAGAGCCAGCCAGGTTGTACTGTGTGAAGAATTAAATGATTGTGAAAAAAATGCTTTGCTTAGAGGCTACCAGTTGATTTATTCCTCCTCTTTCTCCATGTCCACTTTCTGGTACTGCGGCCGGCACTGGCTCAGTTTTATTCAATAGCTCCTATCACAGGCATGCATGGAGGCTGTTATTCTGTGCAAGCCTTTGATGCTGATTTATGGAAGTGTTTATTCTTGTGAAAGACATGTTAAAGCAGGCTGCTTTCAGGGCTGGAAGAGTGTGTCGTCACCTGTTGCATGCCGTGTAACTAAATAATAGATGCTTTGGAAACCTTGTTCCATTTCCCGTCCCCCCGCCCCCCTTTGCATTCTCCGCCCCCACTCTAATCTTTTGAAATCCCCCCCCCCTCCGCCTGTGTAGCTGTGTAGCTAATTTAAGACACTGTAGTGGTGTTTGATTTTACCAACCGTGGGCACAGTGATAAATATACTCACTAAATATCATGTGGGAGAGAGGGATCGTATTCCTCTTGAAGTTATCTGCTAGCTACAAAAATAGCTCTCCCCTAGTTTTCTGTGTGGCTTATTTCAGCAAAGCTGTCTGTGTGTGTTTTTATAAAGCATTAAAAAAAGAAGAAGAGGAATATTGCATTCTATTCCTTAATTGCTGGGAAATTTTAGTTAGCAATTCAAGGTGCTGGGTTTAAAGCCCTAAATAGCCTGGATCTTGCCTGCTTTAGGAAGCACCTCTTCCTATGTGTGATTCTATTGCTCATTAATATAAGCAGCGGAGCCTCTAGTCTAGGTATCAGTTCCCTGTAAAGCAGAGGAGCGGAATCTGTGCCCGCCCCCCAAATGTCATTGGACTCCAACTCCTATCACTCCCAGCCAGCACAACCAATGGTATAGAATGATGGAAGTTGCTGTCCAGTAATATCTGGTCATAGGTTCCCCACCCCTGCTATAAACTAATACTACCAGAAACTAGGAACAGGGTCTTTACAGTAGGAGCCTCCGTTCTCTAGTGAAGCCCGACTCCCTTGTTCTCATTTGTTTTGGATTTCAGAGAAACACGTGTTCAAGCAAGTTTAGGAATATAATCTGAAAACTATCAACCCCTACTCTGCTCCATTCATTCATTTAATTGATTTGTATCCACTTTTTTGAACAGTGTCCAAAGTGGCGTACAACAGTGTTTTCCCCAGTGGCTGACTTAAAAATTGCTGAGGACATCTGGTTGGACACAGTAACAGAATGCTAGACTCGGTGGTCTGATTTAGCAGTGTTTGTCTTGTGTTATAATTCTTGCATCCTTCAACTTCCTAACAATCAAAATGCTATTTATTTCTATTTCCCATTCTTTTCCTTTGTAAATTAGAATGGTTGCCTGTGGCTAAGATCCATCCAAGCAGACTGACTGTACCAATAATACACATATTTTTTTTTCTCTGTCCCAGGTTTTCTACCCCAGCAAAGATGGTACTAAGATTCCAATGTTTGTTGTCCACAAAAAAGGAATCAAATTAGATGGGTCTCATCCTGCTTTCCTTTATGGTTATGGTGGCTTCAACATATCAATCACACCAAGCTACAGGTAAGCAGAGATGGGGTGCTTATGAAGATTTGTCAGAATAGTAATAGTGCCAGTAATTTTATATTAAGAAAGTTGTTCGGTGTATTATATAGCCTGAATTTGCAGCTAATGGATACTGATACTGAAACTTAAACCCAGTGGAAATACCCAGGTCAAGGGAGTTCCCAAAACATGAGTGATCGTTTGCTAATTAAGCAACCTGCTTTGTCACCTCTTACCAGCTCTTTTCTGCTTTCAGATTTTTGTTGACCACACTGCAGGTCTCCTTTAACATGCCTATAGTCCTTATTTTTCTCTGGCAGAGTTTCTGTGCTAGCTTGAAAGTCATGACCAAACTACGAGTCTAATGGTGACACTCCTTTTCTTACATAGATGATCTTTGTGTGTTTAGGAGAGATAATCTGACAAATGCAGAGGGTGCCAACCCTGCTCTGCCCCAAGTAGTACCTCTGCATTGCCCTGAGAACTGCTTTGAGCCGTAGATCAAGTGTACATTTCAAAAATAAAAAAATGGAGAAAAACTTCACTTAAATTTCCAGGAGGCTAGCAGAATAGTGCTGTAAATGTCACAAATAGGTTCTTATACATCTCCCATGGGGGTGACATTAAGTTGAAATTATTGAATCCTTCCATGCCTTAAGATCCATGCTCTCAGTCAATGGTGTTTAGCAAAGACAATCTCTTGCTTTGCTGACTTGAATTAAGAGCCACTGTTAGGTCTATGCACAACTACTACTTGCCCGTTATTCTTACCCTTCTCTTCCCTTTATTTCACTTCCATTTACTCCTAAAGCTTTGCTATTTTCAGCATTTGTACACAATTCTGATTCTTTCTTTTTTTAAGCCTTATTATAGTTAACTTGTTTTATTCTAAGTTCAGATATGAAGTTCCCTTTGCAAGGAATGTGGACAGTTTTTTAATGCAAAAGTTCAAGTTTTCAGGCCTCGAGTGTTCCCCCACCAGATCCTTGTGTTCACTTAGCAGTTAAAAAAAGAGGTCAGCCTTTGAAGAAGGGGCTATTTTCTGGCAGATGGCTCATAGGTACTCAATACCATGGAAGAGAACACTTGAAATAAGAACACGCTCTTTGCAAGATTCCAAGAACAGGTGACCAGGAGAAAACTATCCTCTCAACATCCCAAGGGCTTTCTCCATATTTTGCTGTCATGTCTTTTATTCAGCAGCCAGTCACTCAGCTATGTACCTTGCAGATGTGACCTGACAATAAAGCCCAAATGAATGAGTCATAAGTCCAGAAGCAGAGAACCAAAAATGCCTGCTTAAATGGACTTTAAAAAAAACAAAAAAACACTTGCATAATATATAAGCTTCAAACCTTTCGCATTTTATCACTGAGCTCAGCTTTAGGATAAAAAATCATCTTGGTGCACACAGTGATCTTAGTACAGTGTGTGCAACATGTGTGTAAGTGTCTCTCGTGTGCATCGCTGTGTCGCAGACTATTTGCAGCCACGTTTGTAAAGTCAAAGATCTTAGTCACTTAGGGCACATGAAGCATTAACTAGCAGCTCACCTGTACCTTTCAGTCTTAGTGCTACCAGGTTGGCTCAGTGTAGATGTAGAATGCTGGCAAATGGAGGTGGTGTGTTTGACCAGAATGCAGTCTGGGAGAGGAAGCTTGGCCTTTGACCATGCTCACTTGGGGCTGATGGGAGTTGTAGCTCAGCAACACCTGGACTAACAAACGTTCCCCATAACTGGTCTAAGGGCTGGAAGCCAGTGGGGAAACAGAACTGCTGGCCAATGGAAAATAAGAACATCAAAAGGGCACCCTAGCCTTTGTTTTGAGGGCCATACATACACATACAGATACAGTAATATGCACACTTTTTTAAAAACAAAAAACTCTGGACCAGATTCAGCTAACCAGCTACATCAGCAGAAGCTTATGCAAGGACTTCTGCTAGTGTCACACGGCTTCCTCCCACCCTCTACCGCTGCCCCCAATTGGCTTGTATAGTCCTTATAACTACCAAAAAGAAACACATCTTGTGCAGCCAAGCTTCCTGTTGGGCTGACTGTGCCCATTAGTTGGGTGAAAAAGAAGAAACAGAGATCAGTTTCCTAGAGTCGAGCTAGACCATCTAAATACCTCCTGCCAAAAAGGGATCATTAACTGGCAGGCAGTATCCTGTGAATTAAAATGGCATTAAAGGTTCTGTTCCCTCAATATCACTCATCTTTTGGCTTTTTAAATTAACCTGGCATGTCTTTTTTGCATTTAAGACTGCATTCCTGGGACGCCTTGAATGGTGTCCAAGGGCCCCTGGGAGGTATTGTGTCTTCCTTCTTCACCACTGCAGAAATCTCTGGCACCCTGGGCCATACATCAGAGCCCCTGACGTTGTGGAATATGCTGTGGGAGGACCAGGAAGTGGCTTGGTTCTAATCCAGCTGCTTGTCTAAATGGAGGCATTGCCGCTCAGTGGCAGATCACCTGCCTTGCATGCAGGAAGTCCCAGGTTAAATCCCCAGTATCTCCAAGGTAGGACTTAGGAGAGAACTTGGCCTGAAATACTGGAGAGCTGTTGCCAGTCACTGTAGACAATTCTGAGCTAGATGGACCTGTAGAATAAGGAGCTTCCTGTGTTCCTACATCTCTCATTTTTCTTTCCTTCCATGGGAGGTGGTGGGCTCTCCTTCCCTGGAGGTTCTTAAACAGAGGTTGGATGGCTATCTGCCATGCACGATCTAGTTGGGATTCCTGCATCACAGGTAGTTGATCTAGTTAACTCCCAGAGTCCCTTCCATTTCTTTGAATCTATGAATGGAAACATATTCCTCCTCCAGCTACATTTCGAGCATCATAGGTCAAGCGCTGAAAATCTTTACCAATTAATTGTCTTTGCATATATATATTTGCAGTGTATCAAGACTCATTTTTGTAAGACACCTGGGTGGCATTCTAGCTGTGGCTAATATCAGAGGAGGTGGTGAATATGGAGAGACCTGGCACAAAGGTAAGAGTTCCTTGGTGCAAGAACATACGTAAAGTGCTTTATTCAATAACAGTCTGCAATCCTGGACACATACAACTCTCAGCAGAACTCGCTTCTGAGTGTAGTCATGTAAAGGGTTGCACTGTGATTGTCTTTCCACAGGTCAAATGTTTGTATGTCTCCATGCTAAACCACTGCAGAGGTCTGGTTTTGTTTTTGTTTTATTGCCTTAATTTTACTCCGGAACACCATCACAGATTTATTTGAAAATGTCCATATTTCTTAATTTACAAAATAATTTTCTCCATTACTGCATCAGTTTTGTTCCTCATTATTATTTTAATTACTTCTGTAGCCTGGAGTGTTTCCCAGTAATAGGGGTTTTCAGAAAGAGAAAACACTGTATTACTGCCCCAAAACAAAGTGCCATTCAATAACAGGAAATTAGCTGTAGACCTTTAATGAGTTCTTAATAAAGTTAGCCTTTATGTGGGAGGGCTCTGGTTTTTCCGTTTCATTTGTACACAAGACTGTGTGTTGGCATTAGGTTGAAGTCTGTTGTTTCTTAAGTGTCATGGGCAGCTATTACTGATATTCATGGAGCTTGGCACTGTGGCCTGAGCTTCACCTGGAATGTCCAGAAAACTCCAGACATATGGCAACCCCTGTCCGAATTTCCTTAAAAAAACAACTCAACAACCTTTGTGTCCAGATTTTTACTTTTTGAAATATGGCAACCCTAACTTATATTAACCACTATAATTTGTAGAAATTTGCCTTGATTGAGCCACAGTAATTGTTTTCGTGGCTATGATCCAGAAAATTTACTGACTACGTTAGGATGTAATAATAAATATGGTTTATCATTATGAGAACTTTCTGCAGGCTTATGTACTCTCTCTTCCTCCAGCACATCTGCTAAGGATGAAACTGCAAATCTTTACTTCTGTTTTTGATTAATTTCAACAAACTGTGGTTGTGGCTTTCTGAAATAAGCCAACTTAAAACCCTGATTTATGAAGCTGGTTTATTTCAATAAATCATAGATTAACCATAATAACAAACCATAGATTAACCACACACAAAAACTTAAGAATGAACTGGGCTAATTGAAAATAGAAGTGAAATCTTCTGATCTTGTGCTTGCAGTCCTATCAGAGAAGTAGAGAGTAGGAAGCAGATGGGTCCAAGGCATTGGTTTGTTCTCACAGCAATAAACCGTAGTTTACTGCTACATCCTAACAGATCCAACATTGTAATCTTGATTATTTTCTATGTTTATGTGAAGTATGTATATGAATTCTGTACATCTTGGCTTGGATCAAAGATGTATAAGCAGAACTCCCCATTGTGGCTGCTTGTTACTCCAAAAGCAGCTTCTAAGCATTGGAGGATTTTCCAGAATAGAATAGGATGGGATGCAGGTGTTGCAGGAGGAGAAGGAAGGGCACCTTTTGTGACTTAGTGTCTTCTGCCCATGCAAGACCACTATGGATCCAAGCCTTTATGCATAACGTCATTTTCTGCCTGTGGATTTAAGAAGCATTATTGTATTGTTATCTTAATGTGAATATGGCTTTGACTTGTTTTGAAGTATGCTGTTATCTTATCAAAGAGGGGTATACTGTTGGTGAAAATCAAGGGACCTGCCTTGCCCAGTAAAATTTATTTTGTTCCACCTGATTTATTTATTTTTATTAACTTGAAAAAAAACTATCTACTGAATGGAAAGGAGGGAATAAAATGTTTGCTAGATTTGGAACAAGGAAAGGCAGGAGGGTAGGCAAGAAAACAGATCTTGCTGCACGGCAAAAAAGCACACTAGCTCTTAAACATCTCTGCATGCCTATACAATTGTGTTTGTGATAATGTTGTGCTTTTCTTTGTTTTGATACCTTTAGCTGTGCACCTCAAGTTCTGTGTTGATCTGTGGTAGATAAATGCTAGATCTCAAAAGGAAGATATATTTCTCTAGCCCTGATACCATATGAATGAAAGATTTATTGTTTTTAAGAAAAGCGCTCATTTATCTTTTTTTTGGGGGGGGGAACTATTAATTTTATAAGCCTATAAGCTTAAAATACCATAAATGAGCTGGATGCTGTTGATTTCCCATTAAGACAAACCTCAGTCAGAAATGCACGTGACCGTTTTGTCTGCAAACTACTGCGATCAGTTATTAGGAACATTACCTGGTCTGTGCTTTCCTTCCTTCCTCCCCCCCCCCCCCCAAAGCCTTTAGCATAGGTATGTATTATTCAAGCCTTCTGAAAGCATTAAAGGTACTGGCAAGACCATTTTCTGAAGTCTCTCTTGCACGTGATATTCATTATCTTTTTTGTGTTCCTCAACTGCATACATTATTAAAATACTTGTGGAACTGAAAAATTTAATCCAAGCAGTTCTTCTTGTGTGTACATACACCCTAGAGTACATGTTCTGAATCGGCAATGTCAAAAGTGTGCGTATCTGTGTGTTTTCAAAGGGTTAACTAGCTTGTTTTCTTCATTTCCATTTAGGTGGCATCCTGGCCAATAAGCAAAACTGCTTTGATGACTTTCAGTGTGCAGCTGAGTATCTTATCAAAGAAGGGTATACTTCTCCAAAGAAACTGACTATCAATGGAGGTTCAAATGGGGGTCTCTTAGTGGGTAAGAAGAGGCTGTCTACTTCCTTTTCCTTTTTAAAAAATGACAAAGCTAAGTGAATTTAATGTCATGTAAATGGAGGACTCAGAGGATAAGCTCTGGAAGGACATTTCCCTCCCCACACAAGTTGGACATTGCACCATTTGTTAACAAACTGAAGTAATTAGGGCAATACGCAAATATTATCTAGGCCTGCAGAATACCAATTGGCCATTTAAGAAAACATCTGCCTTTATGAGCTGCACACATAATTACTGCACTGAGGCATCTGTCTTTTCTTCCTGTAGGGTAGAACTGGCTTCATACAAAACACTTTTTCATTTTAGTTAGGGAAGGAAAGAGCAAATTCATATCAAAAAATAGCTAGTCAGAGCTGACTTTTGCATCACTAGTTGCCACTAACTCGGTTTCAGCCCACACTCTCCTATTTTGAAGTATTTTGTCCTTATGTTTATCCAGGACCAAAGCCTTGATACGGCAATGGTAGATTATCACCTGTTCCCCTTTTCATGCACAGTGGAACACTGTGTTCTTTTTTAAAAAAACAAAACAAAACCACAAGTGGATCTTTGCTAGAGCAGCACATACACAACAGGCACTAATTGGGTTTAAGCATTACAGTTTTGAGTTCCATTCTCTGTTTTTCTTTATTTCTTATGGGTCTGACTGCATAGTCATGGAATTACATTTGAAATATGACTGTAGCATATACCCCAAATCCACACAACCTCACCATTTTTAAGCCTATGGCAGAATTTTTAGGGCTTTATTTAGAAAACAGTTCCCAAATTAGTGTGATAAATCTCTTAATACAAGAGCCTTATCTCAAAACAGTCATCTTTTGCCAAGTCCGCCTCCTTCCCAAAACCATGTTGATGATACCAAGAAGTCTGTTCCCCTTCCACCTTTTCTTAGGAATGTAATGAGACTAACAGTATGAAGTGTATAATATTCTTGTGATATAAGACATTAATGCTTCCCTGGAGCTGTGTATAACTAGGGACTGATTCATAAGAAGATCCTGCTGGATCGGGTCAATGGTCCATCTAGTTCAGCATCTTGTTTTCACAGTGGCCACCCAGATGCCTGTAGGAAACCCACTGCTCACACAAGTGTGTTTTTCTTCCTGACCACCCCTGCATTCCCTCCATTTTGAGAAAATTAACCAATCTGGGACTGTCTCAGGTTTTTGTTTTAATTTTAGTAAAACAGAGTCTGTGTACTGGCATGTTTACTTGTGGGTATTTAGATCTGCTCTGACACTCTCCAATATTTGGACGTATCAGTCCCCCGGAACCTGAGCATACGGTTCCAGTTCCCGTATTTTTCTATAAGATGCACCAGACCACAAGACTCACCTAGTTTTTGGAGGAGGAAAACAAGAACAAAAATATTCTGAATTTCAGAAGCCAGAACAGCAAGAGGGATCGCTGCGCAGTGAAAGCAGCAATCCCTCTTGCTGTTCTGGCTTCTGGGATAGCTGCACAGCCTGCATTCGCTCCATAAGACGCACACACATTTCCCCTTACTTTTTAGGAGGGAAAAAGTGAGTCTTATAGAGCAAAAAATACGGTAAATTATTTACCAGCCATTGAAAATGTCTTGGAAGGCCCGTAACCCCTCTCTTCTCAGTAGACTTGCTGCTCTAAAAATGCTGTGCTTCCTTAATCTTTTGTTTCTATTTCAAGTTCTTCCTCTTCGAGTCCTTGGGAAACACAAGGACAAACTCTATTTAATAATAGGCTTTTCAAATGGCTGTTCAGTGTCGATGCTTCACTTGTCGAGCTCAGCACACAAAAGGCAGCACTGATTATCGGGCAGTGCTTTGGACTAACTCCACAGAACTTTGCCACTAAAGTTAATAGGGTAACAACTGGCTGGCCAAACACATGAAGTTTGACAACATCTGGAAGGCCACAGGGTCCCCATCCTTGGAACAGATGGAGGAAGAGTTTGCACCATCCCGCAGTTGCTCCTTGTCTGCATGAAATTGCCCTTCCTTCCTTTAAGTTCAGCAGTCGCCCCGTTCTAAAACATGCAGATTTGTTTTTGTCATAAAGACAGCTTCATGGATTCCAGTTCCCCACAGAATGGAAGCAGGTTCTCCTGCATCTCATGCTCTTTCCCCCCTAATAAACTTCTGCCTTAGTGCTAAAGCAACAAACTGATCTGTTCCTATGCAGGTTTGCCCGTACATGTTTCAAATGTTGACGTCCTCTGATTGCTATCTTTATAACTGCTACTTGTAGATATTAGCACTGCTAGCTGCTTTAAACATTAAATTCAATTTGGGTTGGGTGTGTTTTCCTCCACTCTCCAGCTGCCTGTGCCAATCAGCGTCCTGATCTATTTGGCTGTGTTATTGCTCAAGTAGGAGTGATGGACATGTTAAAATTCCACAAATTCACCATTGGTCATGCTTGGACAACAGACTTCGGCTGCTCTGATTATAAAGAACAGTTTGCCTGGCTGTACAAGTAAGTAAAGTTTGGTTTGGTTTTTCCTAGTTTATATTCACTGCCACCTTCTTGAATCACAATGATATGGAAGCTGCTTGTTTCCCACCCACCCCTTATTTTCTCTTAAAAGTTGAAAATCACATTGTTAAGTGACATCATAAATCCATTTATACATTATCTCTTGTAGGCAACTTACCGTATTTTTCCTTCTATAACACGCAGATTTTTTCTCCTAAAAAGGAAGGAGAAATGTCTGTGCGTGTTATTGAGCGAATGTGTGGTCCCTGGAGCCAAATAGTGCAAGGGGAGGCAAAAAAAAGCAGGCAAAAATCAAATCGCGCGTCTCCTAGAAGGGAAACATGAAAAGAGGAAGCGGCTGCTTTCCGGCATTCTGCCTCAGGTTCTTACTGCCCACCCATCTCTGTTTCCTTGCTGTGTTTGCTCAAACGGAACAAAGAGCAGGGAAAGCCCCTCCCCTCCAGGCAAGCAGAGGGGAAAGCTGAAAACATGCAGGAGGGAGAGAGAGAGAGAGAGAGAGCTGGCTGGCTTGGGTGGGTAGGTGAGGGAAAACTTTTGCCTTCCTTTCCTCCCTACCCCTCTCCTGCATTCTTAGCCAGCTGCTTCTCTGCACACCCCTCTCCTGCTCCTTGTCCCTTCTGTGTTTTTCCTTCCCTCCCCACTTAAAATGTGGTTAAAAAGCATGGATCCACATGGATCCTCAGGATCTTTGCATTGGGTCAGCCCAAATTCACCATCAGATCACATAGCATGTCCATGGCTACAGCCTGCCCCCCCAAAATCACGCACCCACTGTTGCCTGGGGCTGCAATGGTGCAAAAATGTGGTTAAAAAGCATGGATCCTCAGGATCTTTGCATTGGGTCAGCCCAAATTCACCATCAGATCACATAGCATGTCCATGGCTACAGCCTGCCCCCCAAAAATCACGCACCCACTGTTGCCTGGGGATGCAATGGTGCAAAAACGTGGTTACAAAACATGGATCCACAGGGATTCTCAGGATTTTTGCATTGGGTCAGCCCAAATTCACCATCAGATCACATGTCTGTGGCCACAGCATGAAGCACAAAAATGATACATCCACTGTTTCATTCAGAATGTTTTTTCCCTTGTTTTCCTCCTCTAAAAACGATGTGCGTGTTATGGTCAGGTGCGTGTTATAGAGCGAAAAATACGGTAGCTTGCAGTTCTGTGTACATTGGCCTGGAGATAAACTCTATATAATCAGCAGAAATTACTTCAAAATAAATATATTGAGACTGGGATAGTGAAAGGTATTCCCAGTATGTTAGGAATGCAGTTAACATTTTAACTCCACTTAGTTTTACCATGGGGGGGGGCGTTTTATGGTTACAACCTTTAATCAGCTATGAAACCCAACAAAGTGTTCTGAACAGCTGGTGATCATAAGCAGTTTCCCCTTTTGAGATGTGGTAATCAGAACAGAACACAGTTTTTGAAATGTGGTCTTGCCATAGGACCCTACAATAATGGCAGTTTTTATTTCCAGTGTCATTTCCTAGCAATCCCTGGAATAAAATTTGTCACATTAACCCCCAAGTTAACTGCTCTGTGTACTCTTACATCCTCTTCTTGTTCTCAGCCATATACACACACAAAAGGGAGGAGGCAGAAACTACCATAAAATTTAAGGAGCCCCTTTCCTTTCAACCTTTCCTGCCAACTCTTGGATTGGAATGAGAATGAGTATATGTCAGTAGGCCATGTGTATCTTCCTTTTCTAGATCGAGACATCCCATTCCTCAACAAGAACTAATTCTCAGAGTACCAGCACATAACTTGGGTGCTTAAACGTTTGCACTAGCTGCCCATGCGTCACCAAGGCCAGGTTCAAGGTTCTTGCATTAATTTACAAGGAGCCTATCTTGGCCAAATCACTGAGATCTTTGGGGAAATCTCTGTTGGTGGCTCAGATGCACAGCTCAATATAGAAGTCATTCATATAGTGTGATGGGCCCAGGGCGGTGGAAAACCTCCCCAGCTGAGATTAGTCACCATCCTCCTTGCTCAACTTTATGCAGGTGATTAAGACTTACCGTATTTTTCGCTCCATAAGACACATTTTTTGCCTCCTAAAAAGTAAGGGGAAATGTCTGTGCGTCTTATGGAGTGAATGCCTACAGACGACGACGGTGGGATCCTGCTGCAGTCGCGAGCAGAAGATCCATGGCTCCCCTTCCTTCCCTCCTCATTTTAAGATAGTATTCAGTTTTGTGATAATTGTCCTATTGTCTCATTTTTTGTGGTTTGTTTTTATGTTTTACACCACTTAACAAATGCAAATAATTAGACGGCATAGAAATGTCTTGAATAAGTCAATCATGTTCCCAGCCCCTAGGATTCCTTATTCTTTCCCCACTTTCCTGCCAACTGGCAGCATTTTATCAAGCCTCCAACAAATGTGTGTCCTTCTAACAGGTATTCTCCACTCCACAATATCAAAATTCCGGAAGGAGAAGGAGTTCAGTATCCTGCCACCTTACTTCTAACAGCTGATCATGATGACCGTGTGGTGCCTCTTCACTCCCTGAAGTTCATTGCTACTCTGCAATATGTCGTAGGCCGAAGCCCCAAGCAGACCAACCCACTACTAATTCATGTGGATACCAAGGCTGGCCACGGGGCTGGGAAGCCCACAGCCAAAGTTATAGAGGAAGCATCTGACATGTTTGCCTTTATAGCAAGATGCCTAAATCTTGAATGGATAGAATAGGCCATTACTGTCTCAGTTAAATCAAGGGCTTGAACAACCTTTTAAAACTATACAGGAGCACTTGGTGTAGTACTTACATTTAAGAACTGCCACGCCCAGCTTCCCATGAACTCTGTCTCTCTTCTGCTTCTGTTCAGTGTTTACTCTTGGCTCTTCATTTTAGTTCCAGTCATACCTTTTAAATAGCATGTTTGGATAATTAGGCAGATTGCAGATGACGCTGTTAACGTGAATTCTTAAAAGTCAAAGGTGTTGGTGGTGAAAAGGTTTTAATGTGGTTTTTCTCCTTGTAAACATATCCAACGCTCTCGTAATTAAATGTAAGTACTGTTCCAGTATAGACTGTCAACTCGTATTTTCTTTACAGCCACGACGAGTGTTGGGATTATTGCCAATGCCTCTACATTAAAATAACTATATTACAAATGCGGAGTAATTTCAGGTTGTGTGTCAGTTCTTTTAAAGGTCTGGCTTTTATGCAGCACTGCTTTGAATCAGTACGCAGTTGCGTTGTTTCGCACAGTGCAATACACTCACACCTCTTTTCTTTTAACATCTATTTTTAACCAGTCTTGTTATCTATAATCTCCGGGCTGTTACAATTAAAAGGAGGTGCTGCAAATTGAGTAGCAATGCAACTGGAAGAGCCTCTGCTTCTCTTGGCTGAGTTGGTACTTCAGGCCTTTTCTCAGAAGATAAGAATTTGCCCTAGTTGCCTCAGACCATTGATCCATCTAGTACATTATCGTTGGCACACCATTGTCAACAGCAGTCCTCCAGAGGTTTTTTTGCAGCCCTTCCCGAAGATGGCAGGGGTTGAACCTGAGCCCAGTGTGCAAAATAGATGCTCTGCCATTAAGACATGGTCTTTTCTCAAGATAACCTAAGTTATACAAACTTAAATGCTAAATGAGAAGATCAGGCTTTCCCTTTAATATAATGAAATATTTTTCAATGTCTGATATACTCTTGATTGACAAATAGTAAATGTTTTTCTCTGCAGTAAAATCTTGATTTGGAAATGTCATCTGTCCAAGGCAAGGCACTGTTTTTTCTTTCCTTTTGTTTGAAATACCAAGGAAGTAAATAATCTTTGGAGGAGGAGAAGGGCAAAAAGAAAGGAGGATTGATTAGCACCTGTCATTTTTTTTCTGCTTTCTATTGTTCTTTAGAGAATATGCTTACAATAATGACACATTATGACCCCATAGCTTTAGGTATGCCAGAACCCCACCATGGTCACATCAGATATGTCGTAACTGCACTGACACACTAGTGCACTGTCATACCAGGTCTGCTGTGCTGTCACTTTCCACCAGGCCAAATGAGTGGAGATGGTGGGACATGGGAGGAGCAGAGTTAAGCAAAAAACTGCTAGGTTGGCAGGAGCAGGGACCGAGCAGTGGGAGCTCACCCCGTCACGGGGATTCGAACCGCCGACCTTCTGATCAGCAAGTCCTTGGCTCTGTTGGTTTAACCCACAGCGCCACCTGTGTCCCTTAGATAGTGAGATGCATTGACCTATATTTATCCAGCCTCAGATCATGCACACTTAGAGCACACAAGGGTGATAGGACACAGCACTTGCCAGGTAACCAAGTGAATTTGAAAGTTTATCTGCTGCAACCGTCTGCTCCTCCTCGTAGCTGTATCCGAATGCTGTGTCTTGTCCAAGCTATGGCTATAGCCGCCAACAGCTGGGAGAAGTGTGTCTCCTCAAAGCGTATGTACTTGCCATGCTATGCAGGTAAGTTCCCTGAGAAGACCAGGCAGTCTACTCTAACCATTACCACTGCCAGTCAAACACTCAATGAGCAACTTTGCCTTGCAGGTCTGTAGCCTGGACACAGAACAAGCTATCCCCTCCCCCCCCCAAAAAAAAAGATCCAGTGCAACCCCTAAGGGGAAAGGGAGAAATATGCTGACAGTTACTGTGGTTTCCTCCTCCAAAACTGCACGCCGTTTATCTCCACAATTTGAGACATCATCTCCATGACATCACCACACTGGATGTGATTGGTGGGCACTGGCGGTGTTGCCATGGACACAGGGTGGAAGGTTGTAGCTGTTGCCACTCAGCTTTTCAGAGCACTGTGACTTCCCCCACCTCTTCTGGGCTGGATGTGTGTAGAATATGGTAGCCATATTGATAGGATATAACTCCCCTTGATGTATTGGGATATTGGAGTGCGTGCCTGTTGCCCACCAGCTAAAAATAAGACTTCCTCCTTTTGTGAGAAATGATTATGCATTGACTGCCAGAATAGATACAATAATGCTGCGAAACAATCAACCTTAGAGCACCATTTGATCTGAAGCTGACAACAATACAACTGTGGTTTAGAAGCAACTTCATTTTTATATACTGACATGATCCTTTTATCTGCAAAATCACAGATGCTTATCTCCATGGGAAATCTAGACCTTTCATATTTTGTCTCAAAAGAAAGAAATGGATTGTTAGATCTTAGTATCATACTCCAAAAATTTGAATATTTATTTGTCTCTGGAACACCCAGGCCACTGACTAAACCTCTCTAAGAAAACAAAAAAGTCACGAAATATGTTCGTGATCCAAGATACGCTACCACAAAGCACATACACAACTCTTTAACACCCAGTCCACCATCACTTATCTTGCCTTGTGACATGGTAAGGTTCTCTACCATTTGGTAATTTTTTTTTCCATTTGGCATGATTTTTTAAAAGCCTCCAGTGGGGTAAAGGAGTTTGCTCTGGGACCAAAGGTGAGCAAACTACCCCAGAAGGAACATGGTCTGCCCCCCACCAGAGCCACTGCCCCTCCCCTAGTACCTTCATACACCTCAGACAGTCATATCATAAAAACAACACTAGAAGCAGGAAGTCAGCTAGGGAGGCAGTTGGATGACAAAAGAGTGAAAGGTGTGCTAAAAGAAGAAAAGGAAATTGCCAAAATGACTACATTAATTGCTGTGTCAGTTTTGTCCTCTGGCGCTGCCCACACCAGCACGTGTCCCTCAGAAGGGAATGGGGTCACTGGGCTGAATGATGTTCCCCCACCCCTGACTTACAAAGTAGTTGTTCCGTGCCTGCTGCTCTTAAGTTACCATTTGACAAATGGTGATCTCTAGCACATCCAGGCCAGCCAGCTGTGAAGAGCATTAGCCATTTGTCTTGCTACTTTACCACAAACTGAGGGAGCATTTCAGAATGTCAGCTGGCAACACTTAAATGAAGAACAGCGCTTTCTACTTCATTACCCTTTTTACATTACTTCCTAGCATGAGGCAACTTGTCATATCGGTAGCAAATAACAAATGCTGTTTTAATGGGGTGGTGAAGATGTGTCCTTTTCTCTCCCTCCACCCCAGCATTTTCTCTCTAAAGCAACTGCCTGATATTGACGGAGTTACACTCCCTCTGAAGGAGCAGATTCATAGCTTGGAGGGGGCGGCTTCTGGATCCTTTGCTGTCAGGTGGCCTCAGTGGAACGGAGCGCCTTCCATCAGCTTTGGTTGGTGGCCCAGTTGTGCCCCTATCTGGACAGGGATCTATAAAGCCTTAAACGGTTCTTCTTAACCTAAAGAGTCCTAAATGTGCATTGGGAAGATGGAAATGGTTGTTGTTGTTGTTGTTGTTAATAATAATAATAATAATTTATTTTAATTAGAGAGTTTTAAATATTATTCAGAAATGCTTTTAAGTGGTATACAAAAATACAACATAAAAGCCAGTAAAGGCATATTATAAAAACAGAAATGCAAGTGACAATCTTACATGTCAGAGAAATAGGTGGTGATTAGTAATAAACAACCTAGTATAATTGTGTAACTGCTATTTAACTTTAAAAACACCTTGGTGTGCATGAAAAACACCTGGAAATTGCGATAACTCGGTTTATTTCTTTGCTTTTACATTTACATTCCACCTTTTCATGTGGAAAATGGGCTGACATACATGTGCTCCCATGATATTCAGGGACCAAGGCACTGTGGTGCCAAGGCAGCTTCCTTCTTGCAGCACCATGGAGAGTACCTTGTGGGCCATGTGCTCCAAAAATGGTTTGATGTGAAATAAGGTAGTTTGAGCCTCTGGCTCCCATTCACCTCTCCTATGCCCCACCTCCTTTTGAAAAACTTATTAAAGGATCAGCTGTCTGACATGTAGACCATCACTTCTGTTGTGTTACCTGGCCTCCCACCTGGTGCATCCACCGTGCCATTGGAATGATGAGGTAGTATGGTGGCCCTCAGTTCCTTAGGCCCAGGGAAAGGTGCTCTTGGTCTTTGTTCTGGTCCTACATTACTCAATGCTGCAGAATTTAGTTCAATAGGTTACTGCTTGCTGGCTTCATATTTGGTGTCCTCTTCTCACCAAGACTCAGAACAAGAAACCCAGTCTGACCTGTGACATGACAGATGCCAGTTCAGTGTCCTGATCACTGCTGGACCAGCAGTGTCCAAAAGAATAAACAGTATGAGAAGAATTTTTGACACTGCAGCCCACGTGGGAAAACTGCTTGTTTTTATTTTATTTATTTGTTGAATTTATATACTACCCTATACCCAGAGGTCTCAGGACGGTTCACAAAATAAAATCAAAATATAAAACCACAAATGCATAATCAAAATAAAAACAACCCAATAGCAGCATTTTAAAAGGACATATGTTGTCAATCAAATCAACCAAAGGCCTGATTAAAAAGGAACGCTTTTGCCTGGCGTCTAAAGGTGTATAATGAAGGTGCCAGGCGAACTTCCCTGGGGAGAGCATTCCACAGATGGGGAGCCATGGCAGAGAAGGCTCGTTCTTGTATTGCCACTTCCGGACCTCTCAAGGAGGAGGCACACGAAGAAGTCCCTCAGAAGATGATCTCAGAGTCCAGGTAGGTTCATATGGACAGAAGCAGCTTGTTGCTGGCAGATCCATTCACACAATGCTTCTGTTGTCCGGTTAACAGGATATCGAAGAGTTAATAGGAACAGGCTAGTTCCTAAGCCCACTCATCCATTTTTCTATAGTCAATAAAATGCTTCTCAGATTATGGAATGTATGGAGACCAAGAGGGTTCCCCCTGTTTCTCTTCAACAGAAAGCCTGTCCACAATCCAGTCCTCAGAGCAATTTCTTTTAAGGGAATGTTTGATGGCTGACAGTAGTAGTGTGCCAATGTGCATGCCTGAGAGACGCCAGGGGGTATGATTGTCTTTTCATGTTGGCTGCTCTGATAAGCTGTTCTCTCTCCGCTTCCTCCTTACAAAAAATAATACACCATAAGGTTCAGAGAAAGAAATACGCTCCAAGGAAAAGCTGACAACTCTTGTGTTCACTCTGAATCATATTCCCATTCACGCACAAGCCTTTTGTGTATTCATGATTGACTCTGAGTGGGAAGCCGGTTTCTCTGATGCAGACATTTTAAAACAAGTCAGTCCAAGCTGCCAGCAAAAACATAGGAAGCTGCTTTAAATGAGGTGATGCTCTTTCTTCTTCTAGCCTGGTGCTGTTTTCTTTGATGGGTGGTGGGTCTCAGGCAGAAAGCTCTTTCTTCCTTCTACTGGGCATGCTAAAAACGGAACCTGGAACATGGAACATGTATTCACATCATGTTCCCTGTCTCCAAGTTATCTACCTCTTCATGGTTTTAGTATAGCTCTCCAAAACAATATGACACAGAGGTTTTGTTGCTGATTGGGGATCAGCAACAAGGCCGGCTAGCTAGAAGGGGGGATGCCAGCTTGTTTAAGATAGGATACTAACAGAATGGACCAGAGCACTCCTGGACCTTAAATTGTTTGAACTGGGATAGCCATGGCTCTCTCACGCATCTAGTTTGTCCTTGAATGGTGTTGGGGGAAAGAGCAATGTTTCTCTGACACATGCAGTGCTACAATTCAGGGTCATGTAATGAACTGGAGAGCCAGGATTGCATAGGGGTTAGAGTGTTACTAGGGTTGGAGAGACCCAAGATCAAATCCTTAACTCAGCCATGAACCTCACCTTGGGACAGCCACTATCTCAGCCTAATAAGTCCCCCAGGGATGTTGTGAAGATAAAAAAGGTGGGGGGGGGTCATGAGCACTACCTAGAGTTTCCTGGAGGAAAGGCAATATAGAAATATAATAAATAACATTGGATTGCCAGCAGCCAAAAGAATATATTCTTTACATATTGCATAATTAACTGCATATATAGTGGTGTTGTCTATTAGCTTGGAAAGCCATTAGTAGAGCAATGGTGCCTAAGTTTAAAAAAGTTAAAGGACCCTGACAGTTAAGTCCAGTCGCGAACGACTCTGGGGTTGTGGCTCTCGCTTTACTGGCCGAGGGAGCCAATGTTTTTCCGCAGACAGTTTTTCCAGGTCATGTGGCCAGCATGACTAAGCTGCTTCTGGCGAAACCAGAGCAGTGCACGGAAATGCCGTTTACCTTCCCACCAGAGCAGTACCTATTTATCTACTTGCACTTTGACGTGCTTTCGAACTGCTAGGTTCGTGCTTTCGAACTGCTAGGTTCCAGGAGCTGGAACCAAACAACAGGAGCTCACCCCGTTGCGGGGATTCGAACCGCCAACCTTCTGATCAGCAAACCCCATGCTCAGTGGTTTACACCACAGCGCCACCCATGTCTCGGTGCCTAAGTTAATCTACCCTGTTTTAAATTCTGCCTAAATTTGTCTATCCCATGATGGTTAGGTAGAACTTCTATGTAAAACTGCAGCATACCTCTTAATACCAGGTACTGAGGGCAGGTTCTTTTGTAGGCAGAGTTTGAAGTCATCTGGTTGGCCAAGATTGTACACCAAATGCTGGATAAAATAACACTTGGTTCAAATCCAGAAGAGATGGATTTTTCTCTTCCCACCCCCTTCCCCTGCAGCACCTCATGCTACTTTCCTCCTTGTTCTGGAGAGTCCTAACACACTGGAACACATTTCTGGGAATGATGGGAGCTGGAATCAGCAAATACACCTCCCATCTTCTTCCAGTAGTGGACACCTCCGTTAGATAGAAAGCCTTCCTGTGAGTGCAAGGGTACCAACTGGATTCCACAATGTTGTTTTTAATGTTAACATTTAAATTACTCGCTGCATGAGCTTGGCATTACTGCACTTTCCACATTGTTGCCCAAGGCATTGCTCAAAGAATCAATTGTTCTAAAGAATTCTTCTCATTTTCAAATCTCATGAATGACCAAAGGTTTGGGGTTATCACATAATATATCTCTTAATTAACATTTCAAGAGATCTCATCTCTCTCTCTGGATGGAGATATTCCTGTAAGCACTTCACCAAAAATAAAAAAGCACCACGATCCTGCTTTTTTCCAAGTCATGCATATTCCCCAGTGTTATTTAACTTCATTTCTCACATTCTATCATTAGCCTTACCTGATTGTTTGAACTGACTTGTAGAAAAACAGGCAGTAAGTGTGCTGTTGTAAGCTATTTTGAGCTCAACAAATTGCCCTCCTTCACTTTCTCTCTCATTTGTTTTTACAACATTATCTGCTCTAATTTGTCATTCTAGTCTTCTAGCTGTTTTCACCTTGTATACACCTTGAATTATTGAGATAATTAGCACCCTGAATTTTAGAGTAGTAACTTCTTCAGATAAACCTTCTTTCACAATACATTTCTCAGTTTCCTCTTCCTTCTTCCTCATATTAGTAATTCACATATTACAATGGCAACTTCATTAACCCCAAGGCAATGTATCTATCCAGCTGTAGTAGTCAACAAAGCTGTTTTTTTATATATATATCAGGATTTATCAATGCTTTTTAATACACTTTCTTTTTCTCCTACTTTCAGTCATCTCTATGTCTTAGGGTACATTGAGATGTGGGGAATATTCTGTTAGTTTTCCTGCTTATACTGCTAGTGCTTCTCTTCAGTGCTATTTTTCCAGAAAAGGAGGTACTGGAACTCACCATGAACACCTCCCTTGTTGTCTTAGAATGGCAATGGTGCCCACCTGAGAGGTGCTGCAAAAAACCCTGATTCTCTCCCATTTTCTCCCATGTTCCTTTCAAACTGCAGTACCTGTTGTGTTATGAATGCTGACACTTTGACCAATATCCTAGCATGTCAAATTTCATTCACACCTTATTATTTCTGAAATTCTTAAAAACAAAAACACCCTTGCTTTTAGTTTTATCAGTCTTCATAATGCTGTTTTGCTGGGGGAGGGAAGTTAAAATACTTGTTTATTGTTTTATATTATTTTTGTACCCTGCATAGGGATTAAACATGGGGCCCTCAAGTCCTTTCTCTCTGGCCCTTGAAATTCTCCCATAGCCCACGCCCCCTCACTGACCCTGCTCCATGCCTTCTCCAAGTGCTTTCCCCATCTGGAATGTAGTCAACTGTACCAAAAGCCACAGCTATTACTCCACCCATTTTTTTGCCTCTGCCCTCCACTGGCGTGTGGCCTATGCAAGATCACTCAGGAGAGAATGCAACCCTCAGGCTGGAAAACGTTTGCCACCTTCAATTTAAAAGAAATGACGATCAGCTAACATGTTTAATAACACCTAAGTGATCTTCCCTGCAGATGTTTGGCTGGACTTGCAGGATTGTAAAATCATACAAGATTTGAAGGCATCTGCTACTTGGAACCTCCTGGCTTGTTTAATTCCTCTTGGCTCCTTGAGTTGGAACTAATAGTGATTTAGCTTCCTTGGCAGTCTTTTGTCATTATAATTACTTTGGCCATGGAGGCCTCTAATCTACTATGTAAACTCCTTCATTACTGCATTATCTGCAGGGACAAACAGTACTGTTTTCTATTACTTCACTCCCCCCCCCCAGACAAATGAACAAAGTTTGGATCCAGCATTGATTTGGTCTCCACAACTTCTAATTATCGTCATTTTTTGCTTCAGATGTGTGAAACCACCAAAATAGCCTATTGTGGATTTCTCCATTATGCATAACTCTCTGTAGTCCTCATTATCACCTCCTTTCCAGCTGCAAAATAGAATAAATTGGCCTGATTTCTCTTTCTTAGCATCTCCCCCCCCCCCCGCCCCACCAACAGTGGATGAATTTTTAGTCAAAGAAATATTGAATATACACTACACCAGCTTTGGTGGTACAAAACGAGTACAAAACTTTGGCATCAGTTTGGAAGGGATTCCAAATTTCAGGGTTCTTATTTAATAAAGCTCACTATACTATCAACTAATCACTAAGAGCTAACAATCACTGTGTTTCTCTTACAGTAAAAGAAATAAATACTATAGCAGCTGTGGTTTAGCAAAGGGTAATTACAGGTGACATAAGGACACAGTCAGACATCAAGGGGCTTCCAGATGGAGGCTTTGCCAAGTGACAGGCATGCTGAATCAACAGAACTGATACTGTCACTGCTTCAGTGAGCAGTGCTGAACATCACTACCCCAAAGAGATGGATGGGAGCAGACTAGATGACACAGCATCTGAGAGAGAGAAATAGCAGCTGTAGCATCTTACCCATAGACTAGTTGGCACCTGCTGTGGAAAGTGTTTCCTTTCTCTTTTGGAGGGGAGCAACACACTAAAAACGCTCTTTACACAACACCTGCAAGATCAGGAGCAGATGGGAAATGTATCGCAGAGTTTTCTCTGGATGCGACTGCTCTCTGGCATAAAAACCACTGGACATCTTATCCTGAAATTGAGATAGTTTTAACGTATTTAATACGGAACTCAACTGTAACGAAACAAAAGCACAGTATTTCTCTTCTTCTGTTACTATTTAATAATGTTCTTTGATTTTCGTTGTTGGCATCTGCTTATCTCAAGAGACCATGTAATGCGCCTTCAGTGGTGAAGTCAAACTGCTGTGTTAGCAGCACCAAAGTGACCTCCCCAGGGCACAGACTTGGACAGTGTGTATGGAGGTGCTGAGCTGTCCAGACAACAACATTGCTCCATTTGAGCCTTGCTGATGTGGTCCAAAGGACGGCAGAGAAATACGTTTGGCACCAGCTTGGCAGGAGTTGCTGGAAGGAGGCATACAAGGTGCCACCCAACTATCTTAATGACTCCTCTCCAGATTTGTGTGGTGTTTACTCCTTAGACTTTTCTTCTCCCAAAAACATCCCACAAGGCAGTGGAGTTTTAGGATCAAAGTTTTCCTTCTCCTATAGATGGGCTACCTCCCCAAGTTGATGAGCCCCATCTGTTCCTCACTTCCCTCTACAGCACATGCAGAAACTGCATTCTTGACTGTTGGACCTACTATTGGTCTCATCTGCTCAATCCCCTGGAGCCTATCTTCACAGGGGAAGTCCCTAACTCACCAAGGGTTTGAGACCCATTGGCTAACCTCAACTGATTTAGCCAGCCAGTCAAAGCCATTACCGGGGTGTCACTACTGTCACATGCTGACAGTTTCTAGGAGCCTCAGGTGAGAGCTGAGTGCATGGTGGGGACCAAAGGTGGACAAGCTATCTCAGAAGGAGCATTATGGATTCTCTATCAGAGGTACTACCCATCCCCATACATCCCATATACCTCTTCTTTGAATAAGCTTCTGTTTTTGGCTTGGGCCTGATGATCATAGACAACTAGGGACTCAAATGATTAACTAATGCAACATTATTCTGCCAACCTGGACCATTCACATACCTGCACATGCCTGTGCACACAAGTAATCCACAGGGCAGATCACAACACACATCAGACCAGGAGCATGCTCACTACAGAACAAATATCCACAAATGATGCAAGCAACTACACCCAATCTACAAGATATGAGGCAGGTAGAAAAATGGAAATCTCACCCCTATCTTACCTAACAAGCAGACAAATTAATGGAAGTTAAGACTATGAATGGCTACTAGTCAGGATGGCTATATGGTATCTCCAGGGACAGAATTCAGGGTCTGAATTCTAGTTGTTGGGAAACAATCGTGGATGAGAGCTGTTGCCCTCATGCCCAGCTTGTACTTTGCTTCTATGAGAAACATGATGCTGGATTGAAATGCACCTTTGTTCTAATCGAACAAAACTGCCCTTATGTTTATATTTGTCCCAAACCCAGGCCTACCTGGCAGCAAGTCAGTATGTCAAATTCCCACTCGAGGGTCAATCCACATGTCCAAAGTCCAAACCAAAGCACAGTCCCACAAACATCCTGGAGATGTCAAGCTGAGGTCTTCCAACGTGGGCAGCTGAGCAGACCTAGCCCCTCAGCTCTGTTTTCCTTTTATACTTTGCATGCTGATTGCAGCATCGGGGCTTGATGAGGCATATGACCCACACGTGTTCTGAACCTACTCCAGCTGAGGAATCACACCTTCTCCCAGAGCTAGAGAGCTGGACTGTGGGCCAGCCTTCTGGAGTACCCCACTCGCTGCTCCCTGTGCCTCATAGTCTGCTGTGTTAATGGAGACAAGGGCCTCTCTGGCTCTGGTGATGGGTGCTACTGCTCTGGTTCCTGTGCACTGAACTCCATCCCTTCATCATCCTCCATCACCACATGAGTACTGCCTACACCAAACTCTCCTTCCCCACCCCCAGCTTGCTCCGGTGTGACTTAGTCCCAGCTACACCCCTCACTGGGATCCTCTTCTTCCTCCCCATTGTTCCTGCCAGTTCATGACAATATTCTTTAATCTGCCTGCCCTATCCATGGGCCATGCTGGCTGAGATTGGTGGGACTTGAAACCTAAGAACATCTGGAGGGCTATAGGTTCCCACCTCTGTCCTAGATTTCGGATCTGAAGTATTTTGATAGCCCTGAATAGGTTTTGTTATGGAAATTGTTCCTGTATTCTCAGCCTATGATTTATTCCCATCATAATACTGCTAGAATCATAATATTGCCAGAGCTATATAAGCTTATGCCTGAATTACCGCATGCTTAATCAATGTCACTTAGAAGACTCTTACCAGAACCTTTGCACTCAAGATTGAAGATGCTCTCCTAAACTTCATACATAATAAATGGAAGTGCATTGACAAGGGAAGGTGGGGTGACAGTTTTAGAGGGGCCAGAGATTTCGCCAAACCTTTGCTTAGCTTGAATTCAGCTGTCATCCTATATTATGAGCATATCTAAGTGCCAGAACAGGAATACTTTTGAGCCCCAAGTTTATGGAATCATAAATTTGCAAAGGCTCTTGAGGAACTGTTCTATTACCTCTTGCATTGATTCAGCAAGGGTGATCCATGTACACACATGCTCCCATTCCCTCCTTGATCTCCATGTTCAAGAGAATAATTCCCGGTATGCCTTCTTGCTGCATCTCTGCATCCAGCACTCACAGATGCATGGATAGTTGTCATGGGTGGTGTGAGACTGTGGTCAAAGTTGCATAGTTTTAACACCCTCTTTGATGTGTGTGGTTGAGTTGATCCTTGCATGCAAAAGCTGTTGATTCAGAATCTATGGATAGAAGCAAAAAGTTAGTTGGATTTTGTTCCCATTGAAATTAATGAGTCTTAACTTAAACCCTGACTTACTTGTCAAATTCATTTGAGTGAGACCTAAGTTCAGCTGATTAAGTCTGGATTTCCCTTGGCTTCTTCCTTGGAAGTGCAAATTCTATGGTGATTCTTTTTTTATATATATTTGTATGTAAGCTGAAGACCAAAAATAGTTTTTAAAGAGTACTGAACATAGTGTGAGAGAATAATTACTTTACAAAAGGTATGCAGGATTTTTTTTGTTCCACTGATTAGTGCCTCTGTTTCAAAAACCTGCAAAATCAATTTACCAATTTCCAAACCTTCAAAATTCTGTTTTTTAAAATTTATAACATGAATCTTATGCTTATAAAAATCTGGCTCTCTTTTTGCAGGTGTACTGCTATCATAAAACTGACCATCAAGCATTGCCCTGTTTGTAAGCAATAAATATTTAATAGAGTGGAGAAATTCCATTTCAGATTGTTCCATACATATTATACTTTCTATTGAGCTTTGCTTGCCTCCCAACCCTAGTTCTGAAAATGGTTATGTACTTCATAATATGCCACAGTTGGAAGAAAAACTGCCCTACATAATTCTAGTCAAGTTTTCAATATACTGCTAGGAGAAAGTCATTGCCTGTTATGCTTACAAATGAATTTCCCACCTTAAAAGCTTGCAGTAGCTCCATAAAATGAGAGGACAGCTGTCTTCCTGAAAATCATAAATTATTCCCAACTGGATATTTCAAATCCACTTATAAGTCAGTGTATATACATTGTATTTCTTTATGCTTTCAAATGTGCATGCCTGCAAAGAGTTATGAGCTTTAATGGATAATTGCATTGGTTTAAAAATAGTTACAATTTCTTCTCACATTTATGTTTTTAAGCATTAGAATGAGACCGGGTTTACCTGGGATTTAAATGCATATGACATTTCACCAAATAATGGATTGCATGCTTAATTTATCAATCTAACCATCATCATTTGACCAGAAATTATTATGCAATCAGTTTGTGAGCTCAGTGGGTTTATTCTTTATATTAGATCTTATCTAAATATGTTGTTATAGGTGATCTAATTATCTGATGGGGCAGAAGGTCCAGGGACGCAGCACTTAACTGGTTTTTGGTAAGTGCCGAGATCACTGGAGACCAAGGACAGATTCACAACTTGGATATTAAGGAACATCAAACATACATTGAAAGCCCATGACTTCCCCCAAAGAATCCTTGGAACTGTAATTTCCCCCTAAAAGAGCTATAATTCCCAATACCCTTAACAAACTACAGTTCCCAGGAATCTTTGGGGCCATGTGCATTGGATATGCTTTAAATGTATAGTGTGGATCTGTCCGTACAAAATAATCCTACCCGCTAAGTGGGAGAGATCTGCAGTGATGTGGCAGAGCTTTTATGCTTTCTTCCTTGCCATTTTTTTTTTTTTTTAAATCTCTCCCATTGAAGCATCCAATAGAGGAAGAATCCAATTTCTGCTCCTGCAGAGAAGGAATTCCACAGTACCCTGGGAGCTAAGGTCTGCTCCATGATGGTGTGTTGGAATATTTCAGTTTGTTTACAAATACAAAGGCTGTACACAGGTGGAGGCAGAATGCTCAAATGCTCCCGCTGTCAAATCCACTGGCCAACATCCCAGGCAAGCCCTGAGGATCAGATGGCATCCCTCTCCCCATTCCAAGTACAGAAACTGAAACAGTTCTCAAATTACCAGTCATCCTGTGTCAGCAAGTGAAGTGCACCCAAGTGTGAACTACCATTCAATAACTCAAAGCTGAAAGTACCACAGACTCTATTGAAAAACGATGCGTCTGAAGTGCTCTGAAAGTTTCATCAGCGGTAGGCAGGGACCCACAGATTTTGGGTATAGGATGCAGTTTGTCTTCTGTGAATTCTCCATGGCGTTAATATTGCAAACTTAATAAAAACAAGGTCTATAATTTAAAATAATTGATAGGATTTAAGTGGCATTATTATAATGTTAAAATATGCATGAATTTGTAGTTGTACTTTTTGTGGGATTTTTATTGATGGCAACATTTGATTCCTTGCAGAAGGTTGCCTTTTCTTGCCTCACACAGTCACAGAGTGATGGTGACAGTGAGGATGTGCACTGTCTCAATTTGCTGGGGCTTTCTGTCAGCTGATGAGAGTGCTTCCTAATCATCTTGTGGACCAGGATGCAATCTGACCAGATATTTTGGATTGAAGTACATGCATAGTTGCTGTCTGAACCTGGGGCTGCCACCTCTTATCCCAGAGATCAGGTAACTCTAGCAGATGCAGGAGAAAAGGCTGTTGCAGTTTATTCCATTCTTTACCTTCACCGTCCTATAATCTGTCACCAGCATCAGTTGCAGTGTGGCCTACCTGGAATCCACAGGTGAGGAAAGAAATGGATGGCAGGACCATAGAGGGGAAGGGTGGGAAGAATAAAAATTATCTCCAGTTAGAAATCTAAATGACAATGTGGGGGTAAAAGGTGGCAACCCAATTCACACCTGAGTTAACACAGGCTCTGGCTGTCAAGAGTGGTGTTCCCAGGATACCTACCATACTGTTCAATCATCTTATCTAATAGATACACATATTTTCATATCCCTAGATACTGCACTTCTTAGCTGTAGGACTACATAGTGAAAGTACAGGGCTATTTCACACAACAAACAGCAGCAAATCCTGATTTTACACCAAGTGTATTGTTAGATGTATACCTAAAGAAAATTCATCTGTGAAGAAGAACAGAAGACTTAACAGCTGCCACACAGTTTCTTGGATTCAGAATACAATTACAGAACCTCAGCCAATATTATATTAGCAGCAACCGGTTCCTGTCCTGATCCGCATATTGTACTTTTACTCTGAGGTTCTCCTCCAGCTGTGCTGATGGGCTATTTGCCAGCTCAATCTGCATTGGAGTGAACTGGGGGCTTTAGATTTTGGTTCCCTTCCAAACAATTACACAGGAAAATAGATCCTTTATGAAGCGAACAGCTCGCATCGGTAATATAGCTATGCAAGTGACAGGTGTGTGTAGCATTATTGCCATGTTTTTGCAACTATGTAAGTAATACAAGGAAGGCCTTTCTGGATTCAATAATTTATTAAAAAATAAAGTAAATCCAGTCTTAAAAGCAAAGCATCTGGGGTCCAGGAATACAAAGTAATGCCTCTTTCTGCGTCTGCCTACCTGGGTCCTTAGATTTAGAGCGAGGTCTTCTCACTGTACCATCACTAGGGGACTTTCATCAGGTGGTGACATGGAATAGGGCCATCTAGGTGGTGACACTCCTTTTATAGACACACCTTCCTCTGAGAATATGACTGGTGCGCTTAAGCTCCATCCCAATGGCAACCTGAGCTCTGGTTAACCCTTTCATGAACATATTAACTATATATTACAACAATATCAAGGACTGAACACGTGGAGACTATTTTGAACTATGTTGTTTTTTGAATGTTAGAGAAAATATGTTGACTAGACTTCCCATTCTCCTAAGCCTTAACTGTGTTATGCCTGGTATCTTTTTGTTTTGCCTCTTAGTTTTGTAGCTAACCTGCTTGCTGGAACTAAGATGTTTACTATTGTTTTCACCTACCACAATGTGTGTCTAGAAACAGCTGTGAATGGAAGAAAGTACATCACTGTGTCAGCTACATACAGCTCATGAGGCACCTTGTTTGGGAGTTCTCAAAAAATCACAAATCATCTTTATCATTATTTAGCTTTTTAAAAAAGCGTTATTGAAATTCAAAGGGAAAGTTTCTCAGCAGATAAATTCATAGACATGAAAAATTCTGCTTGTTTTAAGAAGACGTCCCTTTTGCTTTCTACTGATGCTTTTAAAAGATAAACTAAAAAAGATTTGTAAACTTCAAGGAAGATGCCTTATCGGCTCTATCAGCTATATATACTTGGCACTCTGGGATATTTCCTTATATCCACAACTGCTTTTTTCTGCAACCATCTGTCCCACAAGTATCAACATGCCAAGATATTTATTCTCCATGCATTTTGCAGCACCAATATTGTCATCATGAATATAAATTAAAATGCTCTCATGCTTGCTGCTCTTCACCTTCTTCCTTATGCTTCCAGATGCTCACACATAGATAATGATTATGCAGCTTGATACAGTTTACGGCAAAATGTAATTACATCAGCTTCCACTTTCCTGCATAAACAAATACCTGCAAGGATGTATCAAGAATAGTTGGGGGGGGGTATGATACACTTCTGCATAGAGAATTTACGGTATATATTTAGAATGTAACTTACCTATATAGCACAGATTGTAGAGAACACTAAATACCTTGTAAAAAATAATTGTGATGTTTGCTGCTTGATTGTTGCGAGTGTGTTTCTAACTGTGGTTTTCCCTAAAGTGATGCCTGATTGCTCTCAGGGATTCAACAAAAGAATGTTAATGTTCTCAAGGCATATAGCTAGTTCCTTGAACTTGCAATTCCCATACAGAAGCGGGATCTCAGACTGGTGCTCTAGAGCAGGCTTCCTCAACCTCGGCCCTCCAGATGTTTTTGGCCTACAACTCCCATGATCCCTAGCTAGCAGGACCAGTGGTCAGGGATGATGGGGACTGTAGTCTCAAAACATCTGGAGGGCCGAGGCTGAGGAAGCCTGCTCTAGAGAGTATGGGCAGGGTGTGTGTGTGAAAGAGAAGGGGGTTCTGAAGTTTTGAAATAGAGACAGATGGACTAAGAATCATGACAATGTATAGATATATCTCCAGTCAACTCCCCCTTAAGACAAACAGAAAGGGGAAAATTCAGTGGGGGAACGTGAGAGGAAGCAAAGCATGGTGCTCCATGTTTTAGACTCCAACTTCCCTAGTCCTGTCAGCATGGCAGGGATGATGGGAGTTGTAGTCCAAGATTATCTGGAGGGCCACAGGTTTCACCAACCCCTGCCCTACCCTGTGGCCCTGGTCCAATCCTCTCCCCCTCATGCCCTCACTCTGCTGCTAACAGCTGCTACAGCAGCACAGTGATTTTTCAATGAGCAATCAGTACAGGGACAAAAGGTGAAATCTCGCCTTCCACTGCGCCACAACCCTGATTCAGAATTGTTCCCCTGGCTGCCGACAATGTAAAAATAACTTAACACGCACAGTGTCTCCGATATAACATCTAGTTTAACCTTGAGAGATTAGAGCAGAGGCAGTGGCAGACCTTGGGGTCTCAAATTTCAGTGGCACCCTGTAGGACACCCAAATTCAGCGCCCCCTGCCTCTCACGCTCCATCCTAAAGAATTGTTGTGACCCCCTGAGGCTCCGCACCCAGTAAGATCGAACCAGTCATGCTTCCCTAAACCCACCTCTGGCAGAGGTGGGAAACCTTTGTCCCTCCAGGTTTTGCTGAACGACAGCTCACATCAGCCCCAGCAAGCATGGCCAATTGTAGTTCAGCAACATGTGGAGGTCTAAATGTCCCCCACTCTGGAATAAGGTTTCTAGCTAGAGATAGAAAGATGCCATGTGCAGACCGCCTTGCCCTGAGGTGGGGGCTGTACAAATCGTTATTTGGAAATATGGTGCAGGCTGCGCTGCTTATAGCAATGTATTTCCCTTCACTTGTCTCCGCTTTTATAACTGGAAACAAAGCATTTATTACAGTGTGACAATGTGTGTCCAGTGCTTTCGCATTGGAAGGAATCTAAACTCTAAACTTTGGACTATAGTCCCTGGAATTTCTCGCTGATTTCAGGATGACAACAATCTGCCTATCCATGATTTTAGCTTACCAAGGATGTTGCATATTTGGTTGCTTCTATCTAATTTAATGGTGCTGGAGGAGACTCTTGAGAGTCCCATGGACTGCAAGAAGATTAAACCTATCTATTCTTAAGGAAATCAGCCCTGAGTGCTGACTGGAAGGACAGATCGTGAAGCTGAGGCTCCAATACTTTGGCCACCTCATGAGAAGAGAAGACTCCCTGGAAAAGACCCTGATGTTGGGAAAGATGGAGGGCACAAGGAGAAGGGGACGACAGAGGACGAGATGGTTGGATAGTGTTCTTGAAGCTACCAGCATGAGTTTGACCAAACTGCGGGAGGCAGTGGAAGACAGGAGTGCCTGGCGTGCTCTGGTCCATGGGGTCACAAAGAGTCGGACACGACTAAATGACTAAACAACAACATCTAATTTCTATATCTAGCCATCTACACCAGCGCATTACCATATTATGGAGCTGAGGTTTGAGGTTTTTTACTCAGGTGGTGCTTTTTTGTTCAGATGATTGCAATGAATGACCAAGAAAAGAAAAGCCCACTAGATTGTGTAGGAGAAATATAGAATATAGAAAACAATTATGTCTGGATTTCTAGAGGGGCAGCCATATTAATCTGTTGCAATTTGTTGCAACCAAAATAGGAAAGAGTTTTGCACCTTAAACTTTATCATCAGCTTTGTGGACCGCAGTCCATTTCAGCATATGCAGGAACTTCATATGCAGGAAGTATAACCATAAATTAATTGACAAGTGTGTGTAAACATGATTGGAATGTGTTTGTGTGCATGTTGTAGAGTGAGGTGAAACACAAAATGAACAGACAGTGATAATTACATAAAAGCAATATTACTACAGTGGCCAATTAAAAAGGGAGTGTTGGTGATCCTGGCATCGCTAAGAAAATCAACACATATAGTATGATGACAATCTGTAAACTCAATTCAAGTCACAGGTGACAAAACTGTCTACAAAAAGCTATAATAATTATCCCACCATCGTGCAGGATCTCACATCATTCTAAAGCTGGCAGAACATGAAGAGAGAGAAAATCAACCACATTCCAGAACATATGTCTGATCCTGTAAGATTTGGTACTGAGGCAGCAGCTCAAAGGCTCAAGAGTGCAGGATCCAGCACTAGCAGAGGAAGAAAACTTCCCTCCCCTCCAGCACAGGGCTCCACCAGATCTGATACAGCAATAGACACTGATGCTTCCTGTGAAATATTTTTCTTTTTTTTTTTTAATAATATTTATTAAGTTTCAAATAAACACATATAAACACAAATACAAACAACAAAAACACAAATACAAACAACAATAAAAACCTACAAAAACCAACAAACAAAACAAAAACAAAACAAGTATAAATTCAAACCTTATTTTCAAAACCTAATTTCACCGACCTCCTCACACCTCCCCCTTCTGTATTCTAATCTCATTTATCTTGTCAGCAAATCCATTCCCATATTTCCCATAGTTTTTAATAATTCTATTCTTTTTCCTTAATCAATGCCCCTGCAATCCACTAATTTTTAAACCCATATCTTTTTAAACTTCATTAATTTTATAATATTTATCAAGATAGTCTTTAAACTTCTTCCAATCTTCCTGTGAAATATTTTTCAAGGCAAGAAAGGGTAAAACTTAGAAGTCAGGAGGGTCAGGGATAACTTCTAACATGGAATCCTACTGTATACAATCACCTCAATTCAATGCTTCATGCCCAACTAATTTCCATGTAGCTCATTTCAAAATAAGCTGAGCTGTCATCTGTGGAATTAAACTTTCGAATAAATGCCTGTACAGTGGGACCTCAGGTTAAGTACTTAATTAGTTCTGGAGGTCCGTTCTTAACCTGAAACTGTTCTTAACCTGAAGCACCACTTTAGCTAATGGGGCCTCCTGCTGCTGCCGTGCTGCCGGAGCACAATTTCTGTTCTCATCCTGAAGCAAAGTTCTTAACCTGAAGCACTATTTCTGGGTTAGCGGAGTCTGTAACCTGAAGCGTATGTAACCTGAGGTATCACTGTATAGGATTTGGGCAGGGCAGGGGGATGATATGATAGCATATATTTGCTGTTACAACCTCAGAATTATAAACAAGGATGGAGACTCTGAGAAAGGATGTGGAATACAACTGCTTTTTATAAGGTCAAATGCAGCTTTGGACTGCGCTCACAAACGAATCATATCAAAATCAATAAGATATTGGCCATGATACTGTTCTAATGAAGGGGAGAGTTAGGGTTATATAGTTACAAATTGATTAATGCACCACTTAATGCTATTAAAATAAGATTTAAAATAAAAAAATGCACAATTAAAATATAATAAAATACAAGCTATAATAAATATAATAAAATATACAACAAACAATCCCATTAACAGAAATTTCCAGGTTCAATATATGGCATCTCCAGTTAAAAAGAGTCTAACTCGTCCTGCAGAGCCACTACCAGAGTATATGGTAGAAGGCTGTTCATGTTCCTTCATGTTTCCAGAGAAACATGAGTCATAGCATCTCTTCAAGAAACAGTATTGTGCAACTCTGACTGGGGAATATTAAGGACCTTACTCTTCCTAGGGGTTGTAAAAAAGTGCATGCGTTTGGAGAGGATGAGCTAGATTGCTAGGGTTTGCACTCACATCTATAGATCAAATATGTATACAGCTGCATTTGTAGCACATGCAGTGAAAAGGATTCACAGTGTACAGATTGTGATTTCTATCAATGACCCTCGTTAGAAGAAGAGTTTGGATTTGATATCCCTCTTTATCACTACCCGAAGGAGTCTCAAAGCAGCTAACATTCTCCTTTCCCTTCCTGCCCCACAACAAACACTCTGTGAGGTGAGAGGGACTGAGAGACTTCAGAGAAGTGTGACTAGCCCAAGGTCACCCAGCAGCTGCATGTGGAGGAGCAGAGACGCGAACCCGGTTCACCAGATTACGAGTCTACCGCTCTTAACTACTACACCACCACTTTTAATCAGGGATGATGGGAATGCATAGCCCACAGCATCTGGACATCACTACATGGGCTAACTGTTCTCTACAAAGAGTATTTTCCATCACCTCCTACCTGATCATTTTTACCTAAGGATCAAATGTCAGACCTTCTGCATTCAAAAGATTTGCTCTTCATCTGAAGTATGGTCCCTCTCCCTTCTTCATAATCCACAATGTGCAGTGGAATCAATCATTCTTACTCTGGGACACTATCACCTCTTCTTCATATGTTCTATGGCTGAGTTCTGAGGCTGAAATCAAACACCAGGACTGAGCTCCACCACAGTTTAACTTTTGGAGTTGCACCAACAAGCCTAATGCACATCAGCAGGTGCAGTTATAACCTCCCTTCCCCCAGTTTTTGAGACATGCAATAGTTTTGTACGAGACTGATATGGGGCACACGGCTGTTTCCAGAAGAGTAGCCCCAGTCAACAGTAGCCCCAAACAACAGAGCACTATTGTACTGGCACAGAAAACCTCAGTCAATTTGCAGTGCAACACGATATGATGTCACTTTGCCGGCACAGTACTATGGTATACCATCCTCCAAATGCATCTCACAGGATTAAGATGTTTAAATCTTCGGCACCGTCAGTGTTTTCCAAAATTGTAACACAAACTACTCCATCAGACAATAGCTTAAAGAAAAAAAGACTATAAAATGGATCTGATGCTTGAATGTTCCTCTAACAAAAGTGTTTTTATTTTGCGTCTCAGAACAGAAGCAAAGCAAAAAATTAATCAGTAACATAGCAAGCACATTGTCTAAGAGTGATTCATTATAAAGCAGTCTCAAAGCTGTTCATTGTCTCAAAGTTAATAAATTTTATTGTTCATTAGCAGCATAATAAACCTGGTGGGCTCTTAAATGGGCTGTGTTCCTGTTTTCAGACCATTAAATTAAACACAACAATGCCATTGCTACCTGTGGATTTGTTTCCAAACTAATCTTGAGTGTTAGCTGACATTTGTGAATGCCAAAGCAATGGTGGTGTATGCACTTACTACAAACAGCAGTCATATGTTCCAATCCAGTGAGAGTAATGAACCATGTGGAAAAAATTGAGGACCAAGCACACACATGGATCCTGCACTCATAGCTTCCAACAGTGGGTCTCTGGGTCAAGCACTGGTTACTCTTTGTGCATTGTTGTGCAGATGGAGAGGTTTTAATTCCATGCCATGGAGATATTGCAGGAGAAAAACTGCGTGAATACAGAAAATGGCACATGCTACAGTAAGAAAGAAGATTAACTCACATGTAATACACAGCAGTCCATACAAACAAGGTCCATACAAACAGTTCAATTCCTTTACAATCACACTTGGAATATTGTGTACAGTTCAGGTTGCTGCACTTCAAAAAGGCTATTGTAGAAGGAAGAGAATATGGCAACCAAGTGATCAATGGGCTGGAACACCTTTCTGATGGATAAAGACATTTGGGGTGTTTCTTGTTTGATTAATAGAATTCACTGCCATGAGATAGCTCAGTTGGTAAAGCATGAGACTCAGAGGCATAGGTTTGAGCCCCACATTGGGCAAAACATTACAGGGGGTTGGACTAGATGACTCTTGTTTTCCCTTCCAAATCTAGGATTCTGTGATGTTGTGAAGCTTAGTTGAATTTAAGAGTGTATTCGACAAACTCATGAAGTATGTATACACCTATCAACAGCTAGTAGTCACAGTGGCTATATGGAAACTCCAGGTTTCAGGCTCAGTGTGCCTCTGAATACCCATTATTTGGGAATAACTGTAAGGAAGGGGAATTTCCACCTGTTGTGCATTGCCAAGTGCATTGTGGGAAATAGGATACTTCTGTTCTGTTCCAGCGGGGCTCTTCTTATGTTCAGAACATTTACAAGAATCCTCTGAATAGTCAACTTTTGTTGAGGCTTCAGCATGATTTAAAAATGAATTATTGTGGAAATCCTCCCTTTAGAAAGAGCTGATAATACTTCCTTACAAACTGGAGCTTCATTTTAATTCCTGTCTGAAAAGGTTGAAAGGATCTGAAGAAGCCTGCAAGTCAAGGACAGGTGCCTGCTTCATACATTGTAGGATCAAAATATCATTACAAAAAAGGGGGGGGGCGTAGAAGCTATCTACCTCTCCACAAGCCTTCCAAGGAAATGTTTAATTTCGGAAGAAAAGAAAATGCCATCAGTTTGAGCAAGTGTGACAGCTGCTGTCGTAAAGCAGATTAGGTGTGCTAGGTTCATAATCTAAAACATGTGAGTCAATAACAAGTGGTAACTTGGGGGACTTTGAAGAGACATAAAAGAAATAAAATAAAAATAATCATATGTTTCAAATACAGCATTAAGAAGGAAATGAAAAAGAAAAAAATGAACATCTAAATAATAAAAATAGAGTAAGGATGTCAACTTTTTAGCTGTGCTTTAACGATATATTTTCATCAGCTGTTGATTTGTTGCTTTAAATAGTTGTTTGGATTTTATCCTTTGTCAGAATACTTTGAGCAAGCAGCCTAGGAATTCCTTTAGTGAACACCTTATTCCAGTCTCCATCTGTAATGGGATTTGAGATACATATATGTGTGTGTGTGTGTATAATTGTTAATTGCTTCAGAATAGTGATTGGACTACTGCAATGTGCTTTACGTGAGGCTACCTTTGAAGGTGACCTGGAAACTACAACTAATCTAGAATGTGGCAGCTATACTGGTGACTGGGAGCAGCCACAGATACCACATAACACCGGTCTTGAAAGACCTAAATTGGCTTCCAGTACATTTCCGAGCACAATTCAAAGTGCTGTGCTGACCTTTAGAGCCCTAGGCCTAAATGGCCTGAAGGAGCGTCTCCACCCGCATCGTTCTACCCAGACACTGAGGTCCAGCGCCGAGGGCCTTCTGGCGGTTCCCTCCCTGTAAGAAGCGAAGTTACAGGGAACCAAGCAGAGGGCCTTCTCGGTAGTGGCACCTGCCCTGTGGAACACCCTCCCAGCAGATGTCAAGGCAATAAACAACTCTATGACATTTAGAAGACACCTGAAGGCTGTTTAGGGAAGTTTTTAATGATTGTTGTTTTAATGTATTTTTAATCTTTTGTTGGAAGCCGCCCAGAGTGGCTGGGGAAACCATTCTGTATAAATTATTATTATTATTATTATTATTATTATTATTAATAATAATATTAATAGAAACTCTTAATAAAATATTGTGGAATTCCTGTATTCCAGCTGCATGTGTGTGTGGCGGTCAAAAATGGTATTACAGAGGGGGGAAAGCATTCTGCATATGCTCCTGGGCACTCCCGTGTCTTTTCCCACTTGCCATCAACCCCACAACAGGCTTCCCGCGTCAGGCAGCCCCTCCGTCCCTCCCGCCTTACTCCCCAATCCCTCCCCCCCCCGTGAGGCAGTCGTCCATAGGCAGCTGCTGGGCCTTCTGGCCAATCCCCGCTCCGCGTGCACCGACGGCGCCGTCCCAGTGGCAGCAGAAGGAGCCGCCACATGCCCGGGCAGGGGCCGCCCAAGAAGTCTCCCGGCAGCAGCAGCAGCAGCAGTAGAAGTTGTGTCAGGAAGCCTGCGCGCTGGGGGTCGCTCTTCTCCTCAGGCGCCGCCCGCAGCCCGTCTCGTGGCGGTTCCCTCGCTGCCTATTTTAGTCAAAGCCTCGGCTTGCCTCTCTCAGCGGCTGCAGCGCTGCCAGGCGCGCGGCGGGACGGGGCTGAGGAAGGGACGGGGGCGCGTCGCCGGCGTTGGCGGGCAAACTTGGTGGCCAGGTAAGGGGACGAGAGAGGGGGAAAGGACGCGCGGAGGGATTTTCCAGACGAGAGAAGGAAACGCGAGGCGGCTTTCTCTGCGTGTGTGTCTTCGGGGGCGCTTCTCGGGAGAGGCGAGGAGCCTGGCGCGCTGCTTCTTCGGTCCCCTCGGCGGATGGGTCTCGCTTGCCAGCCCAGAGCTGTAATGTGGGAAAGGCTGCCGAGGCGCGAGGCTCCCGGGAAGCCCCACCCTCTGAACTTGGCTCGCCCGAGTTCGCGCGCTGCTCTGGGAGCGAGACCCCTGGGAGGGTTGGCTGTCGCCGCCTTGAGCGCCTCAGGCGTCGAGCTCCTGCGTCCGACCTGCAGGCGAGCGCACTTGGAGGACGCCGGCACAGCTGCCCGCTCGGCCTTTTGCCCCGGAGCGGGAAGAGGCACTGACCGGCCCCTTCCGTCTGCCGCGGGGAGATAAGAGAGCGAGGCAGCCCTGGAGCGAAGGGAAAGGAAGTGTAAGCGCGGAGGGACGGTTTTGCCCAGCTTGGGGCAGGGGATAGCACGCAGCAGGCGTTACTTTGTATGTCATGCTATTTAAGAATATTTTGAAGGGGGAACAATTAAGATTCATGGGTGCCACTTCTGAGTTGACCCGCCATCCTAAACGGTCCCAATCCCTATTTCTAAAATGAGGAGTGCTGGACCACAGGCCTTCCTTGAAATGATCATTTGTGCCCGCTCAACAAGGCTGAATTGGGGAGTTGGACTATCAGGGTTTCCCAAACTTGGGTCTCCAGCAGTTTTTGGACTACAACTCCCATGCTCCCTAGCTAGCAGCACCAGTGGATCAGGGATGGTGGGAACCGTGGGCCAAAAACTGCCGGAGACCCAAGTTTGGGAAACCCTGGACTAGATGATCTCGGAGATCCCTTCCAAGTCTAGAACTATGGTTCTGTCACACTAATCTGACAATTACAAATTAGTGCACACCAAAAATAGTCTTTTGGCATTCCCAAATCATAACACTAAAATTTCTGTGTACCTAGTCCAAGAGCCAAACTACAGCCTTTTCGCACACACTTTTATTCACTAAGACATTTTCCTGCCACAGTTAGAGAGGGCTTGTTGTGTTAATTTGCAGCAGGAACCACAGCCTTGGGGCACTTTTCAAAACTAACATAAGCTTCAGTGGACTAGATTCAACAAAAGTCTAGTGCAGTAATACATTTGTTAGTTTTTTAAAGTGCTACAAGACTTTTTGTGGATTTTATTCTTTTCTTGGTCTTCTTTGACAAAGCCAAGGAGGCTCACATTAAAACAAACAGATTGTGTTGTGTTTTTGTTGAGCCATGGCCTAGATAAGAGTCACTTGCAGCCATGGGCCTAGCCAGGATTTATGTTAGGCGGGTCAGAACTAAGCCATCTGCAGCATGATGGGTCAATTAGTTAAGTATTTTTATTTATTTATTTGATTTGGATGGCAGCTGTCCCCTGTCCCCCTCCTTGGCTACACCCATGCTTGCAGTCCAATCTTATGCCACTCTGAAGTACAGTACCATAAGTCCCACAGAGTCCAATAGGGACTTAGAAGGAAGGGCATGGTCTGAAGGCATATGACACGCAATCAGCTGTCTGCAGTGGAGTTCCTCAGTGTGAGATCACCTGGGAAACTCATGCACACACTTGCTTGAGCTTGATGGAAGAAAGTCAGAATATAAATGTAGCAAATAAATAATAAGAAGCATGCCCATGTTTTCGTTTTGTAGGTTGGAAGCCAACCATGAGGTAGAAATACTTACTTAGTTACTGCATTCATATCCAATCCTTTTCTCAGAGGAGCACAAGATAGAATACATGGTTCACCCCCTCCTTAATCCCCACAGCAACTCTTTGAGGTAAGTTAGTGACTAACCCAAGATCACCCAGTGAGCTTCATGGCTGAGTAGAGATCTGAACCCTAGTCTCCTGGTCTTCACCGCTACACAACAGTGGCTATAATTTGCCCCATTGATATAAGAAAGGACTTGGGATTTTCAATTCCTTTGGTTCAGTTGTGTACACGGTTTATTTACAGTGGGGATAGGGAATCTGTGACCATTCAGAATTTTGTTGCCTGCGAATCATTGGCCATGCTGGTTGGGGCTGATGGGAGTTAACCACAGATTCACCACTTCCTTCAGCAAGTGGGTACAAGTGGGTAACAAGAGACAGAATAGCATTAAATGTTGCAGGGACACTGGAAACACTTGCTCATTCTCCAGGGTATGCAGAGTCTGGTTGTGGTCTAGTGAGAGAAATGTACTCTTACATAAGACCAGAGGCATTCTTTGCATCATAAATGGGTGTTGGCAATGCAAAAGGTTCTTAAGTGTCAGTGAACATGGAAAGCCCTTAGGTAGGATGCTAGCACATAATAATAATAAATTAAATTTGTATACCAACCTGCATAGAGGGATAAAACAAGTATTTGTTTTTCTCCAAAATGTATGAACAGCTCTGAAGATATGTAACATTGTAAAACTTGGCAGGAAAATGATACATTTGATGCACCAGTGCTTTTTACTTGTTTATTTTTTCACTTGCCACAGTTTGCTTGCTCGTAGGTTAGAAAACAAAACAAAGCACACATTCAACAGGGGAGCCTTTATAATACTGAATTCAGATCCACTTGGTAATGCTGTAAAGATGTCTGTCACTAGAAAAACCTGGGGTGCCAGCATTCTTGCGATAATGTTGATGGGATGGCAGTTGACTTGCATATGGATTTCGGGAGAGGTGTATGATTTATTTGGTTTAATAGCAGAGGGGAAGCCAGCTCCTTGCAGAGGTTATCTGCAATGGCCAAAACAAAATCATAAAGTTTGGGTTATTACTTTATGATGTGACAGTTGTACATATAACATCTCCAGTCCAGCTGGATTCTTTTCAGAAAAAAAGGCTTTATGAATGGGTGTCACTATCACATCGAGCTGAGAGAGCACAGGGCAGGGCAAGTACTTGCTGTTTGGCTCTGCATTTCACTTGCTCCTTCTTGGGAAGCTGGAGCAGCCCAAAGATTTGAACTCATCACTGCACATTATTATCCATCCTACATTGTATCCTTTCAGTTGTAGGAAATAGGATATGCAAATAGCTACATTTCCTGTGGTACATATATGTGTGTTGCAAGCCACCCCTTAAGCCAAGATCTAAATCATGGGTAGGCAAACTAAGGGCCGGAACCGGCCCAATCACCTTCTAAATCCGGCCCACGGACGGTCCTGGAATCAGCATGTTTTTACATGGATAGAATGTGTCCTTTTATTTAAAATGCATCTCTGGGTTATTTGTGGGACATAGGAATTCATTCATTTTTTCTTCTTCAAAATATAGTCTGGCCCCCCACAAGGTCTGAGGGACAGTGGACTGGCCCCCTGCTGAACCCTGATCTAAGTTATAATACTTCTTAGAGCCATGTTGAGTTTCTGCACCAAATTTCACTAATCCTACACTCCAACACATTCTCTCTTATCCAGACACACTGGCAGTGCAATCCTATGCATGTTTATCCAGAAGTAAACCCCTCTGAGTGGGGCTTACTCTCAGATAATTGTTAAAACCTCAGAAGAAAAATCATGCAGTTCCTCTTGCTATCACATGTTCACCTTCTCTGCATGCCAAAGCACCATCAGTCCACAAAACCAACAACCTACTCTTTCTAGTCAGCAACAAAACTCACTGGAAGGTATTCAACATTATCTCTCCCAATGAGGAACCCAATTAAGTTAATAGACATGACTAACTTTTGTTCATTTCTTCACTTCAGTGGGTTTACTCTGAGTAGGACTTAGCTGCATTCAACCTTGAGCAGTCACTAATAGCCACCAAACACAAATGTCATTAAGTAAGCCCTTTAAACTAACAGCTGTACAGAAGACTTGAGGAAACATCATTTTGCATATCTAGAGGATGATCGTAAGAGTATCTGACACATTCTACCAAATGATTCTGAAGACGTCCTGATCAGTTTTCAAAAGTGGACTATTTCTGGGGTTCCTACCTCCTGTCTCACAGTATTTTTTAAAAACTACCAGCTTTTTCTGTGCATTTCACATGAATATTAAACCTATTAGTTATAACTAGCATGTATTTGACAGAACACAGAACCCTTTTCTGTTACAGTATTTAACTTCTACTTTCCCCTGTTTTGATTAAGGCTGCAGTACTATACAAACTTACCAAAGAGCAACTGTCATTGAACTCAATGTATCTTATATCTGAATAGGCATGTGTAGGATTGAACTGTAAAATATTGGGTAATAGCCAACAAACTCATACTCTACAAAGTAAACCCATCACCCACAAATTAGAATAAGAAAAGCTCCTCGTCTCTAGTTTAGAAACAGAAAAGCTTCCTGAACTTAATTTGTTGGTAAGCAAATTGCCTGGAGGAACATCATGTGGTTATGCAACATACCAGCAAAGTTATACTGTATTGAATTTACAGGGTTCAATCACAGTTCATTAGCTGACAAGCAGCTTTTAATCTTTTAATGTGTGCCTGCATGTTAAAAAAAACCTAAACATTACATTTGATACATAGACTAGTTCCTGGCAAGTTGGGGGTTGGTTTTCTTTAAAATGTAATTACCGTAAATATATCTTTGCACCCATACCATTTGAGCCAGTTAAATAAACATGATTACCTATTCCAAAAGGGATTAACTTTTATAAAGGGCTAGATAAAGGTGTAGAAAATACCTTGCCATAATAGAAATGGGGTTTTGTTTGTTTGTTTTTAAAAATAAACCTAGTTATCCAAGTTTCCAAGGAAAGTTCAAATCATGTAATAGGACAAAGTACAGAAACAAGAAGTGGTAGAAAAAAATATAAGATTGGGAATAGGAAACAGAGGTTGTGAATAGGAAGCAGGTCTGTATTCTGTTAATGCTATTTATTCTATGATAAATGAAATAATGTGTGTACAATTGAATTAGAAAACACATAATGGAAAAAGGTAATGTGTAAGTGCACTTTCTCATAATTCACTGCCATAATATGACTATATGAACCTAATGGTGGTATCCAATAGTGTCTGTCCACTGATGGAAGTAGTCCAACAACGGAAATGGTAACAGGAAGGCAATTTTCTGCAATTCCCTATTTCTCCCTGTAGCAAGCAAACAATTCATGGACAAACTGGATGTGTCTGCTATAATTCTAGAATTACACTATTAAAATAATTTGGAAAGGATTGCAATGCTAAAATAAAATGCAAATGTTTAAGGGTTTAGTCCTAAACTTGTATATACCTGGCCCATGAAAAAGATTGCTAGCATGTTGCTATTAATTAATTCATCCTGTAAGTTTAAGAAATGCTGATCCAATATACACAGAACATTTTTCATCTTACTGTTTAATATGAAAGTATATTATTGTGACCTTACTACAGATATACAGAAATGGGGTTTTGTTCTAGTAATGTTAATTTGTGCTTGATGTAGAGTACATATGCATGCAACTTGCACTGGTATTCAACATCTATTTAATCTTGTCAATTGCCCTGTGATCTTCAGATGAAGGGCAGTATATAGATTTAATTAATAAATAAGTAATTTGTGCTTGGTAGACTAGAGCAGCATCACAACTTATCAAATATCAGAATATCCGTGTTGAGTTTGAGCAGTACTTTTAATAAATCTCATGGAAATCAATTGTGGGGGGTTTTCTGGAGCAAGAACCTTGAGATCTGTTCTTCATCTGACTTCACTGTTTGATTTAATTAAAGGAAAATGGCACAAGAATTATATAACCATATTTTTATTTCATTTCAGAAGTCTTTTATTTTTTAAAAAAAACTGTGTCAGGCAGGCAATTAACACTAGGAAAACATCATAGTTGAAATGTTCCATTGAGGTCCAGAAAAGCTCTATATATGAAAAGGAACTTGTGTTAAAAGTTGCCATGCTTTCTGGATTTTGTGAGCTGTCCAGGCAGAAACATTTTTCTGTGTTTATAAAAATACTCCTGGTACAATTAATGTGTTGTTGCACCAGAAAATTGTAATAATTGGATAAAGATTCTAGGAAGAAATGGCTGAAACATTTATGTTATCTCTTGTTGGACAAAAGTGATTCTAATTCAGTACTGGAGGAGACAGCTGTACAGCTGTAAATTGTTAAACTCTACTGTTAGATGTAAACCATTTAAATTAGATTGCAGCAAATTACTGAATTGGGATTTGCTTGTACAAGTGATAGTGCAAGCAATTCAGCAGAACACTTCTCTGTGTTCCCCCCCCCCATTCTGTCTATTGATTAAAAAACTCTTCAAAGCATACAAGCCCCATCCAGAGAAGTAAATCTTTCTTCAATCCTTTTAAAACCATTGGAACTAAAGTCAGTTGGAACTAGCATGTCTTGTGAATTTCAACCTGGTCTGAGTGCAGCTCAATTTCTCTGGACGAGGTCAGTGCTGTTTGCCATCAGCAGTACGTTGATTTCTGTACTGTGCCACATTTGATTTCCCAGAGCATACTCTACTTATGCTGACAGGAGTTGTGTTTAGATTTTTTGTTCTGAATGAAGCAATAATAAATTCTTAGCTTGCAAATTCAACTCCCAGGAACTGGGCTCCCCTTTGTGTACATTATGTCAATTATGCAGTTGGCACATGCCTCAAAATAACATGTAGTCAACACAGACAAGACCACTAAATCAATATTTCTCACAAGCTCTGAATAATTTGGCATTCTCTCTCTATATTATGGGCTTCTGTTGATTAACTGCTAGATTATTTTGTACTCTGGGAAGCTGCTTAATGTGTCCTGTTTTAATGTGTCTGTTCATGGATTTCATGAGTAACTTGAGAATCTTGGGTATTTCCTCAAAATAATGCAAGAGCATTCAAGGTTTTGCTAATCAGAATATGCATTCCTGGGGATGAAAACATGTTTCATACAGCTGCTTCTCAGAAAAATGAATATAAATATATAAAAACAAAAAATACAGTACAGAGAAAAACTATGGTAAGGTAATTTATATGAAGCTCATCAGTGTTATGATCTGCAGTGATGCCCACTACTAGGGAGGAGTGATGCCCCCCCCCCCAAGGGAAGGTCAGTAGTTCCTGGTTGCCCGGGCAGGCAGGATGGCAAAGCTTGGCAAAGTCTGTCCCTTGGAGGAAGAAAGAAGGTGTGGTTCAAGACCACAAATAGTGCTCCTGTAGCTGAGGCAAAACATTGAACTTGTTCTGGAGCAGCTCGTTGAGTTTTATAGTAATACTAGGTAGTCATTAACTAGAGACCCCAGCTCTGTGTGCTGCACCCTGGTGAGTTAAATGGCTGGTGTATTCTGCAGACATAGGTTCCTTTGAGGTCCTGAGGTACCTGGCTGTAGGGGATCTCTCCTCAGGGCTCTCTTGATCCCCTGAGGAGTCTGTGGACTAGTTATCAGAGTCAGATGGCAGATGTGGCTCATCAGGATCCAAGGGCATGAAGTTGTGCCTGTGGATGCACATGGGAAAGCCCATGGTGTGAATCCATCTCCTTCTCAGAGCTGCAGTTACCAGAGGTCTCCACCTCTGAAGGGTCCTGGTCTGCAGCTATGACTCAGCCACTCGCTGTCTCTCAGTCTAACCAACATGACAGGATCATTGTGACATTAAAATGAAGGCGCAGAGTGAGAATAATTTGCACCGCCTTCAGCTCCTCGGAAGAAAGGGAGGATATAAACGTAATAAACAAAATAATGGATAAATCACATAGAAGGAAGCATCTAAGCAGGTGTAATGAATGGAAGCTAGACTCTACCTAATTTTGCTTCTGGCCCCTCACCATTGGAATGTGGCCCAGAAATGAATGTGATACTCAGGCTGAAAATTTTGCTTCATAATACCTGTTTGCTGGAAACCACAAGAGGGGAGAGTGTTATTGTGCTCAAGTCCTGTTTGAGGGCTACCATAGTGAGAACAAGATGCTGCACTTACATTCCTAAAAAAATGTTCCCTGCTCCTGGTCTAGTTTGGCCTTCAAAATGCGGCTAAGTTTTAACCATTCTAAACTTTTGTGTAATGTGCATTGGATTAAGAGCATCAGGCAACACTTGTGCAGTGTTTTTCCACTTTGAATTCTGCTAGTGGTTTAGGTTCCCACCTTAGCTATCATTCTTTGATTAGTTACTTGGCTGTTTTGTGATTGGACCTCTGAGATGAATACACTGAATCTGCAAAAACTGTAATAAGGAACCTGTAAAGTATGATGAAGGATACAATTAAAACAGACTGTTCTGGAGGCATTAACCATTTATAATGCTCTTAAAAGCTCCTCTAAGGTTTGGTCCAGTTGCTTAAAATACCTTGGTGGTCAAAAGGGCTATTTGCTGATGCTGTAAGGACAGGTTTAGGGCATCCCTCTTGAAATGCATGAAATAATGGTGGTGGGGGGGAATCTGATGTCATAAGATTCTATTTTCATTAAACTGAGGCTCCGTGATTTAGAGGCTGGGGCTCCCATCAGCCACAGCCAGCATGGTCAACATCTGGAGTATCTCAGGTTATCCACCCCTCTTCTAATGGCTAGGTACACTTCAGGTATCCTTTGTAATATATATTGACTGGTCCGAACAATTCTTGATCTCTTGAATTGTTGTATACTTCCTGTGGTGTTTCCCTTTCCATAATTATTTTGTGCATTGTCTTTTGAAGCAGTTTATATTTTACTCCACATTATCAAGATGCCTCCATGCCTTTATGCTTCTGCTCTACATCCAAACTACCGTATTTGCATCTCAAGCTGAAGCAGAACTGAAGTTGAGCTCTTTATTACACAGAGACTATGCTTGTGTGAACATAAGCCTAACAACAGCTTGTTCAGATCGTGCTATGAATGGTCTCTTGAGAAGCCCATAAAAGAATTAAAACATCACCTGAGAAATGTGATATTGATAATTTTCCATGCCCTGCTTGAGCTTCTGTTTGCATTCACCACAGCAATGGCACTTCTGAAGTGCTGAATCCTCTCAGCATTCAGAGAGCAAAGTGATTGATTGGCTGAGGAAAAATAAGCTCCATTGATTCCCCATGGAAGATAATGATTGGATGAGTGGTTTCTTTAACACAGAAAAGCACTGACATTTAAAACTGCTCTATTTTCGGGGGTTTTGATGGTAATTATTTCAAAGGCAAATTGTAATTTTTGCTTTCCTGCTGTGCCTGCAGCTTGATGTCATTTTGCACAGGTGAATTTTACTCTTAGAACTGAGTCAAAGCCAGTGGGGCTTTACACTTTCAACAGAACAAGAAGAAAAACCTCAGACATTCAGCAGCTGCTCCTGAAAACTATATTTTAAAAGTATGAGAAGACTGTTGAGGTTCATGTAAATTTACAACACTGTTTATATTAAAATTTAATTCATTTACTATTCCATCCTGATGTTCTTCCAAAGCAGGCAGAGTGGCTTAGATATTGTTTTCAACTACCATCCTGGCAGACAATAGGGCCAGAAACCTGCTGGACTTCAACAGCTGACTTGTTTTCATAGAACTATAGAATTGTAGAGTTGGAAGGGACCACAAGGGCCATCAGGTCCAACCCCCCCCCCTGGGTTTCACCCAATGTGCTTTGCATGCCTTCAGACTATTGGGGAGGGGCTCCCTTTGGAAAACTCCACTCACTTTTTTCACATGCCCTGTAGATTAGAACTGCCATTATTTATTGGGTTGGATCCAGTCTTTGCTTCTGCTGATAGGGCAGGGTGGGGCAGAGGGAAGGCAACTTTTGCAATTCTCCCCCTCCTTAAAAAACAAAAAAGGTCACTGGGGGCTGCAGGGGGAGGTGGATATCTGCAAAAGTCACATCTACTCTTATTTGCTTATTCACTTATTCACTTCCATGGGCAGAAAGAGCACCTTAGTCCAAGGAAGATAAAGTCTGGATTGAAGCCATTGTTCTTCTTTTTAATATTTACTTAACCACCTCATGCTGGGACAAATAAGAACAATTAAAGAATAGTATTGAAGGTTGTGTACAACACTGGGACCAAGTTATTTTTGTTACCATTAACTTAAGGATGACCTGTAAATGTTGCCCACTTTGGCAAATTTTAGCTTGCTTAAATACATACATACATACATACATACATACATACATACATACATACATACTGCTACTTACAGTATGTTGTCAGATAAGAGAGAACCAGAGTGGAGTAGTGTTAGAATGTCATGGAAGACCAGGGTTCAGATCCCCACCTATCCATGAAGCTCACTGGGTGACCCTGGGCCAGTCACTGCTTCCCAGCTTAACCTACCCCACAGGGTGATTGTAGGGATTAAATAACAAGAGGGAGAACCATATTTGCCACCTTCAGTCAGCTTCCTATACTTTGGATTCTTCTGTTACTTGGGAACAAGCCTCATTGAACTTGATGAACCTTGCTTCTCTGAATAATCATGCACAGGGTTCAACAGTGAAAATACTATATGAATGAATAATAATATTGTATTGAATACAGTGGTGCCTCGCAAGACGAAAATAATCCGTTCCGTGATTCTCTTCGTCTAGCGGTTTTTTCGTCTTGCGAAGCAAGGCCATTGACGGCTTAGCAGATTAGCGCTATTAGCGGTTTAGCGGCTTTTAGCGGCTTTTAGCGGCTTATCAGCTTAGCAGATAAGCTGATAAGCGGCTTAGCGGCTTAGAAAAAGGGGGGGGAGGGAAAAAAATCCGCAGGAACTTGCAAGACATTTTCATTTTGCGAAGCACCTCCAAAATGGAAAACCCTTTCGTCTAGCGGGTTTTTCGTCTTGCGAGGCATTCGTCTTGCGGGGCACCACTGTAAAGGCCTGTACTGAGCCTTGGAAATACATAGAGCTAAGCAAACTTTTTTGTGTGGCTATGTTTATACTTTCCCTTCCTCTTTATTCTTTCTCTTGGACAGATCAGTAACATCATGAACCAAGCACACGTGGAAGTCTCAGGACACAACTTGGAACAGTATGGATGTCTAAGAAGACTGTTTCCCTAGCTGAGTAACTTTGCATCTCTTTAAGCTATAAAATGCACGGACATTATGGTGACCAGCTAACGAAGGCAAAGTTGGAGAAATGATGGGCTGTTATTCTGTCAGAACCTTATTTTTTTAACGGAGTTTTTGAAATCGCAGAGACAGACGATGACAATCAATACTGATCAGTTGGATGTTCCAGCCATGGAAGACAACTCAAGTTTTTGGGACAGTTTGATATATGCACACCCAATCTGTGTCAACTGGAAGTCGGAAGCAGAAGGATCAATCTATCATTTGGCCAGCATCTTGTTCGTTGTTGGCTACATGGGTGGAAGTGGCATTTTTGGCCTGCTCTACGTCTTCTTTTTGCTTGGACTAGGTTTTCTCTGCTCGTCTGTCTGGTCATGGCTGGATGTCTGTGCAGCTGACATTTTCTCTTGGAATTTTATACTGTTTGTGATATGCTTTGTACAGTTCATTTATGTGGCCTACCAAGTCCGGAGTGTTGCCTTTGACAAAGAATTCCAGGAGCTTTACCTTGCTATGTTCCGGCCCCTGGGGATTTCAATGACAATTTTTAGAAAGATCATCCTGTGCTGTGATGAAGAAGTAGTTACACTGGAGAAGGAGCACTGTTATGCCATGCAAGGCAAAACACCAATTGATAAGCTCTCCTTGCTTCTGTCAGGAAGGTTTGTATCATTCTTACACCCTGCTTGTAAATTTAGAAACATAACAATAATCAAGAATGCTGTATTTTGTTTTTGTTTTGTTCCTGTTTAAACTGAATGCAGCAGGCTCAGCATTTCTGACACTTTAAACTTGAGTGCAAAAACATTTCTACTACCAAAGATGCCACAGCTTAAGGAGGAGAAGAAGGGTGTGTTTTAATTATCACTTGTAGTCTACAAATCCATGCAAGTGCCAAAAAACATTAACTCTGCAGCTTCTGGTAAGACTTCGCTTCCCTGGAAGAATAGCTTTCATAATTTTTCTTTCTTTTTTCTATAAAAAACACCTATATAAATAAAAAATGTAAAGAGAAATGGCTGCTTGGAAGTGTGAATTGAATTTTAGAAAATAGGATTACCAAGCAGTGTGTGTTTCTCTTTCCCCTCTTCATAGCAGATTCCCTTTTTACATTGCTCTGCCTCCCTCCCTGCCCTCAGCCATGCTTTCTGCTATGTAATGTAAAGTCTAAAAATTAACTTGGATATTTTTGAGCATTAAATTCAGTAACCTTGTTCACCACTGTGTCTTCTCTAAAACCATTCTGCTTTATGAGTGTGCGTTGTCACAAAAGAGACAAGGTAGTGGAGGAGAGCACTGCTGCCTATGTGACCAGTTTCATCTCTCTGAAGATCTGGGAATTGAGAGATCTTTTTTTAAAAAAAAAATCCTTAAATAGGTGTGTGAGTTGTGCCTAATGTGCCACCAATCTAGGGAAAGCTCCATCTGTCACATTGTAGATAGAAAATATGGCACATTTTCTGGTCCCTGTGTGTCAGCAGGGATCTGCTGCCTGTACGTGGTAGCCCTTCTGAAACTGGCAAATGCCAATCAAGGCCACCATTTTGTTTCCAGTAGTGGTCAGCCAAGTACCTTTGGAAATTCATAAGCAGTGCTTGAAGGCAAGTCCTCTCCTGTTTGCTCATAGGCATTCTGACTCTGAATACTGGTTTCATTTACATGTTGGCCAATAGCAATGAATTGACCTACCTTCCATAATGTTGAATAATCCTTTTAAAAAGGGTTTTCTAAGCAAGCATGGTGCCACCACATTTTGATGGTAACAACATCCATCAGTTAACACCCAATGCATGAAATATGTGTCTCAAAATCGGACCCCCTCCTTGCTGCCTCCATATATAGTCGGTATCCATGCTCAGATATATATTTGGATGTGCATTTGGTTCCTGATCCAGTAACTGATCTGTGAACACATCTCTTAGTTGGATCAGAGTGTGGAAACACATAATGGTCCACTTTTGTGCAGTTTTGGAAAACTTCACCAAAGGAAGGAGGATCTCAGTTATAAAAATATCAGTGCACAGATATAATTTTAGCAAAATGATAAAAAGGCTGGGTTAGTCCCGAAGACACATTTTTCCTCAATGCAGCTCCCTTATCCCTCTGGCACTGTAGCTTATGAGTCAGGCTTATCTTTTGGGATGGATGACTCTGAGAAGTGCCTATTCCTGTTTGTTTCTTGTACCTGGACTCTGTTTATACATTTTTGTGTTCTGAAAAACTCAGCGCAAAGGAGATTCAGGAACTCTTTAAGAAGACATGAATTGGAATTATTTTTTGTTCCTTGCATGTGCAAATGGTATTATTAATGTATTGTCACTTGCTGCTTATAACATTTGAAAGATGAACATTTTATGTATGAAATTTATTATCCAACTTCCCAACATAATTTGGCATAAAAATGGAAAACTTTGAACTGTGTGAGATAACGTTTAATATCTGCTCTCTTTGATATCCTGCAGTATGTCTAGTATGCACCCAAAATGAAAATGAAGCTCTTTTGATTGTTATGAAATCTGTGGAAACTAAATTTTATCCATACCCAGCTGTTGCTTTTTTAAAAGAACTAATCTAATTCCTTTTCTCTGTGCTAACAATATTAACACACTGCTCTGTTTTGTTAGGATCAGAGTGACAGTGGATGGGGAATTTCTGCATTATATTTTCCCCCTCCAGTTTCTGGATTCGCCTGAATGGGATTCACTAAGACCCACAGAAGAAGGCATTTTTCAGGTAGGGGGATCTTGCAGATATGATGGATAATCTAACATCCTCTCTTTCGCAGAATCCAAGATGCAGAGACTCCAGCAACTGTTCAGCCAAAATTAAAGCTTGCTTGGGGACAAAGGTCCTTACTAATGATGTAGAGCATTCAAACTGGAGTAAACATTTGAGGATGCTATGGATTTAGATCTTTTTTTTTTCCTTCTTCCATCCAGCAGCAGTGAAATCACAGGTGCTTACAGGCAGAGACATTCAACATGAGAATTTGTGTAAATACTCGTATCTGGGATAGCTTGCAATGCCAGCCAGTGAGGTTTCCCTGATATTGAGGCTCTCTCTGCACAGGTGCTACAAATTCAAAGAGCCAAGCATTCTGTTACTAACCTCTGCACACACATAATGCAGAAAATAGGGTTGCGGAATAAGTGATTGATTATATTTCATAGTGAGGCCTTTTAAAAAATGATGATGGAAGTAAAAAGATTTCCAGATCCAGAGAGAACATTTTGAAAGCTTTCCTCTTGCTCCTCATTCCACCTTATAAGCCCATTTCTTAAGCTGATATAAATGGAAACAGATCTATTGATTTGCCATTTGTGCAGAACACATGCTCCTCCTCCTGTCTGCACATGCACAGCATTCTTTAAACCAATGGTTTTCAACCAGTGTGCCGTGGCACCTTGCGGTGCCTTGGATGATGGTCAGGGGTGCTGCAGGCAACACTGTCCCTGTTTATTTCCCTCCCTCCTCTGATGCCCTCTTGCATCTCTGCCTCCCAGAGACTTGCACAGCTGTTTCTTGCAGCAGCCCTGGCTACAAGCTCCCCAGATGAATGGCGCCTCTGGGGCTGGCCAGGAGGTGCTTTCCAGGCCCCTGTGGGGCAGTGGGAGGAACACCTCTCTTTGGGGCAAGGGGGACAGGTCAGAGACCAGTGGTGGCAGCTCCCAAGGAAAGGGAGAGGAGGCTGAGCGAACACTCCACAAGGGAGGGGGATCATAAAAGGGTGAGAGGTGGCTAGCTCTGCAAGCAAGGGGTGACTTAATGGGATTCCTGAGCCCTACAGGGGTGCCACAGAAAGAATTTAGTTAGTGAAGGGAGCCGTGGACTCAAAAAGGTTGAAAACCTCTATTTTAAACTGTAATAATGGATCCTCCCTGGAGAATAAAAGGTTACAGAGTAGGGTGGAGAGTGTATGCCTTCAATTGGTGTCTCAAAAGATGTCCCCACTTGCTGCCCCCATATATAGTATCCACACTCAGATACATATTTGGATGTGCATTCAGTTCCAGATCCAATAACTGATCTGGGAACACATCTCTTTGTTGCATCAGAATGAGGAAACACATAATGGTCCACTTTCCTTCACCAAAGGAAGGAGGATCTCAGTTATAAAGACATCAGTGCACGGATATAATTTTAACTTTCTGTGTTCTCTCTCTCTCCCCTTCCCTCTTCGTCTCCCAATGTTTCTTTCAGGTAACCCTCACAGCAGAAACAGACTGTCGATATGTGGCCTGGAGGAGAAAAAAAATGTATTTACTCTTTGCTAAACACCGATTCATCTCACGGATATTTTCGATTCTAATTGGGAATGACATTGCCGATAAGCTCTATGCTCTGAATGACAGAGTGAACCTGGGGAAAGGATTCCGATGTGACATCCGCTTACCAAACTTCTATCATGTGTCCATTCCAGAGGCACCCAAAATGCAACCTGTAAACCAGATTCAGCACAGTTCAAGACAACATTAACTAATATTGTAAAATGTGACTGTGTTTCAGCATGATGCATTTTGCTTTCATTGCACCTGGAATGAACTGTGGCAGTTTCATAAAAAAACAAATGGAAGATTCTCATTAAGGCAACTTTAAAATAAAAGTGATTTTTTTTCCAGCGGAAAGGAAGAAAAAAAACTAGCTCAGCTCCTTTCACCGTGTCTAAGCTACCAGGATGCCCATCTTGACTGATGGTGCATTATGATTAGTTTCTGTTTACTCCTTCTGCTCATCTTATTATGTTGTGGGGGATGGGGGCGCAGATATAAATTATTATGGGATAAAGCTTTGTTGTAATTGTGGTGCCTTGGATATTGTGGTCTCAAAAATGACATTTGCACAGAGCTCTTCGTGTTTATTGAGGCCTCCTTGTCATCATGAATTATGCAAGCAGTTTTATCTTAGAGAACAGCAGCATGCAGACCATCTCGAAAAAGTAATCTTGACTCACTTGTTACTTGGTAATTACAATGCATAAATTTGGTCTCATTGTGCAGTGCCTTTCAGAAGATGACACATGAAACAGGAAACTGCACAGCCTGTAAAACCTGAAAGAAGGCTAACAATAATTTCTTTCTTGTATACATTCATGAAGTGATGACTTGAGATTTCTCTCAGGGTATTGCAGAGAGGCTATACATGAAAACAAAAGGCACTAATGTAATTACTTTGAGTACAGAGCATGTGCCAGTCACTTTAATTGCTGCAACTTATGTAGCAGGGAAAGAATATTCAGGTATTTTAATTGAAAGCAGAGCAGCAGGTACCCTAGCTGTGGAGAGAGAGCAGTTTTCTAAGAACGGTAGTAGTATGATAAATGCAACATTCCCCATGGTATATACATTCATTTCTGTTGACCCACTATTGCCTCTAGTCAAATAGGTTTTGCAGGTTTTTAAGCACTGCAAAAACCTGCTGAACCTGTGAACTGAAATAGCAACATCGCTCTGTGGGCAATTACTACCATGCTACTACAAGCTCTTAGAGAGAGAAAAATACCATCAGCTTCCATGTCTATAAAGAAGATACAAAAGCAAGCCATCAGATTATACAGTAGATTTGTGAATGTTCATATAAAACATGTGATGCAGGGAGACATGGTTTAAATTATAACTCCTCATCCCTGCAACAGCTTTGTTTGTTATTTCCATTTGACAGAAATATAAGATTGTGATTTTCCCCAAGGTTTGAATCCAGATCCAAGCACCGCTAATGTCATTATCATATGGTACATTATAAATACTGAATGTTACCATATCAAGGTTAACTACCCCAGTTCCATGGTTATGTCATCAGGTGTGGCCACTTTGGTTAAATGGTGATAGTAAGATGGCTTGAATGCCTGTTGTCCATAAGTAATGCTTTATACATCAGAGTGTTGAATGGAACAGCAAAACACTTTTCTGCTTGTATGCCAGAAGAGAGTCCTGTTCACCTATCTTTATGCAGGAAATCAGTGACCTAATATGGATAGTTATACCAATGTAGCAAGTGAGATTTCTGATGCAGCTGATGGTGGTGGTTTTAGTCCCTACTGATGGAAAACTTTGGTGGAGATGGTCATATTTTTCAAGGGACAGAAGATGCACTTAACTAAGCCCAAATGGAAAGGGATATGATGAGCTCTTTTGAGTGCACCTAGAAGATTTGGGAGTCTAGTGGAATGTTTTACTTTGAACAGCATGCCTTCTTCCCATGCAATTTACCGGTAATTGTTTATGAAAGGGTAAGTCCCAAGCAGTGGCGTAGCGTGGGTTGTCAGCACCCGGGGCAAGGCAAGTAATTTGCGCCCCCTAACCCGTGGATTTGCGCCCCTAACCCTAACCCTACCCCTAACCCCCAGATGTTGCGCCCGATGCGGCCGGCCCCCCTGCACCCCCCACGCTACGCCACTGGTCCCAAGCCCTCTTTGTCATGCCAAACTAGTTTGCTGCTTGTTCATTAGAACCTGGTTTACATTTATTTTTTTATAAAGATGCCAGATTTTATTTTTACCATTTTATATAAAAGATCAAGGAGGAAGACAACTCCACAATATTTTATACTATAAACTTTATAGTAATGAAAAGAGAAACAATCGCATAAACATTAAGTATGTGTGAAATGGCTTGATCTTATTAATGTTATGGGGCTGGATGATCTATTGCGTATGTTACTGCTCAGTTCATCCTGCAGTTACTTTTCTTTTAAGGAAGAAAAGGTGTAAAGGCTTTTCTACTTACATGTCTGATACACCAAAAAGAATGACTAGTTTTTAAGGAGCAATATTGAAGAGTCTACAATGAGAAATGCCATAATTTCTTTAACCCTGTCAGAAAGCCGGAGACTGTTTGATGAAGGTCTGCCCCTGTAAACATTTTGAGCCAAGGCTCTTTGGAAATGAAAAAAGTGCACCATCCTGGATCTGCCTGGCACCTGGCTCTTATATGCAATTTAAATTTAGTTCACTGATGATTATTGGTTGTATCCAGTGTTAATCCCACTGAGAGATTGGTTGTATCCAGTGTTATTCCCACTAAGAGTCTACCCATTGAAATTAGTGTACATGGCTGAATTAGGTTCATTAATTTCAATGCATCTACTATGACTATATCTTAGTAGGATACAACACTCTTTTTACATTCCAGCCTGTACCTTCAAGCCATATTTTTGAAAGCACTGCTGTGCCAGATCTGGATTGTCTTATTTTGTCCACACTCTTGCTTCTTGTTAGGAACTGAATTTTCTAGACTTACTAATTCTGATGGTGTTTCCTGCTTGGCAGGGGGTTGGACTCGATGGCCCTTGTGGTCTCTTCCAACTCTATGATTCTATGAAATCAAACCCAATATACTGGACTAGGAGTAATCCAAATGGAATCACTTCCAGTGGTATAATATACATGGTGAGATCCAGATTTGCACTCAGCACAGTCCCACTTGTGCCAGACGAAGGAGATAGAGGAGTTATTTTATGGGAGAGTTGGTGAAGGAAGTGTTGAGGATGGTGGGGTTTGGTAAGTATCTACCACTACCTCTGGTGGGAAACATCTGCCAGATCTCAGGGTCTTCTGTGACTGTCTTCAGATTCCATGACAGGTGGGACAATCTTTGGTTTGTAGTATTACGGATTTTGTTGCATTTTTTTGTTCATACTCAGGGGAAGTCAGAAATAGGCAAAGGTAATTTTATATATGTTATCAGCTTTAAATAAAATGTTCCAGTGTTTGACTTTTCTGTACTGAACTTGTTTGACCAAGGTTGTAAAAATACATATTTTACAGATGTTGGGATATAATGTTCAGTGAGAATACCTTATTTTGTTAACAGTCCAGAACAGTTTTACATCATGTACTTGATAGAATATGTGGTGGTGGAAAGTTTCAGAAGTAGTTTCACAGTAACTTTATATTTCAGACCTTTATATAGGCAGGTCTGTTCTGCACCTATGCTATTGCCCGCACAAAGTAAGTCAGATTGTTTAGAACATCACTTTGAAATTTTACGATAATAGCCATCTTGGTTGTGGTAGAGCATTTAAATCTGAAGACTAGCTATTGATTAAACTTGGTGTTTTCATTTGAACTTAGTGTGAGGACTTTGTTGACTGGGCAGTTGGGTGGTCAACAAAATAAATGTCTGGTTCAACGTATGCAGAAGCATCTTCCCTACATGAACTGTGTGGACAGGCGATTCTTCTGTAGCTCCTAATGCACAGGAACATAGGAAGCTGCCTTATTCCAAGTCAGACTATTGGTCCATCTAGTTCAGTATTGTCTACACAGACTGGCAGCAGCTCTCCAGGGTTTCAGGTACGTGACATTTCCAACCCTACTACCCTGAACTTTCAGGGATTGAAGCTGGGAACTTCTGCATATGTTTTGCCACCTCCCTGTGGCCCTTTCCAACATGCCGCAGCAGCTGGGTTTGTCAGTATTGGGTTTGTCAAGAGACATCAGTAAATTTATCCGCAACCACTTCCATGAGGAAGTAGAAGAGGATTCTCTCTTATACATTCACTATTATATATGATGTGAAATAATGTATTTTCATCTTTTGGTAGAAGACGAGATGAACAGCAAGATGCTCAGAAACATTAGAAGAAAAATGAGCAATTGCTATAAATATTTTAATAGCTATGAAGACATAATACTTTCAAATGGTTGTTCCTTGGCTTTGAATTAATGAGATACATTGATCCTTTCTCTAGATGTATTTTTGATGCATAGCATGAATAACAATTTATTGTACACTGCTTTCCTTGGTGTAGATTTACAATTTTAATAGTTTCATGCCTGCCATTGCCTTACAGACACTCCTGATTATTTAGAGAGCAGGGAAAAATGAAAACACCTCCCACATTTATGGAAATTCCATTCTAAAACATGTAGACCCATTTTCCTTCTTCTAAAGCATTTAAATCAGATTATTATTTTATCAGCATGTATTTAGATAGATGAGAATTGATTGAAAGTGAGAAGAGGCAATCGAGTACGTACACTGTAAGAAATGGGAAGCAGAGTAAGAGAAAGTCTAGATACAATTAGAGGGGGAATGAGAGAGAGGGAGGGGGAAAGAGAAAGACAGAAGGACAGATACATGTGGACCATCAAGGAAGGGCCCTTGCAAACCTCATCACTGGGGAGAGGGCAAAACTCTGCAAAGTTGTCTGGAACACCCCCTCATCTTGCTCAAACTGGGCAAGAGGGAGTTGTTCTGGAGAGCTTCGGTGTTGGCTGCCCTCCACTGCAAGGTGGGGAGACACTAGCACCAACGTACAGCTGCTCTGGTGATGTCTGAAGTGGTGGGGAAGACAGGATGCTGCCTCTTGTATTTCTGCCGCCTGAAGCGGCTGCTTCACCCTGTCTCACCTGCAGGCCAGCTCTGCTGCCTAACCACTTCATCATATTTCACAGGGACATAGTAAACCATGTCAGATCAATGGCTCATCCATGGGCATAGCCAGGGGGGTGCGGTAGGGGCAGCTGCTCCCCCAGTCAAGTAAATAAATAGAAATGCTTAACTGACCAATTGTGTGGCAGATAACTTGGTTCTGCCCTCCCCTAATAAATCCTGGCTACTCCCAGGGGCCCATCTACCTCAGTGTGGCCTGACTGGCAGCGGCTCTCCTTGGTTTCAGGACAGGTGTGTCTCCTAGCTTTACCTGCAGGTGCCAGGGATGGAATCTAGGACCTTTTGGAGCTACAGCCTTTCCACTTTCCTCATTGCATCCAAATCCTGCTCCCTTATCTGGGAATTGGGAGTAGGGCATCTAGTCTGAGAATACGGATTCCAGGTAAATGTGGGACCCACCTCTTTCTTTAATTCGTAGCTCCTCCCTCACCTGAGAAATTAGCAGGCTATTTCACACCTGTCGTGCTACTCGGGTGGCCATCGGTTCCTGAACCAAAGCACAGCAGCCTAGTACCCTCTGCAATAGAAGCATTAATTAAACCTTGTTTTGTGCGTTTGATTGGTCTTTTGGGGAGGACGGCGAGGAGAAGTTGGGACCTAATAGATTCTCTGCTACTCAGTGCTGAAAAGAAACACTCGGCCCATGTTCAGAGGCACTCCGAATCTCGTTTCAAACGCCTCCCGATGTCGGGAGCCACAGAGCAGTTTGCATCTGCCTGAGTCCCCGCCGCCCAACAGCCGGCGAAGGGAGGGAAGGACCCGCCCGCCCGGGGCTGTGCCTTCGCCTTCCCGGCGCTTGCGCGCTGCGTCTGCCGCCGCCGCCGCCGCTCTCGAGAGGTCGCAGCAGGCGGCGTGCGAAGGGAGAGCTGGCGCCGCCCGCTGCCTATTTTAGTCAAAACCTTGGTCCTGGGGGCTCGCGCGTGCTTCGCCTCGACTCCTTCGGCGAGAGAGGGCGCCCTCGGAGGAACTGTCGCCGGAGGAGACTCACGGCGGGACGGAGGCGCCTCGGAAGCTAGCGGCAGGTAAGTCTGCAGCCCCGACGGCAAGCGCGCGAAACGGGAGGCGGGACGCTGCAGGGGCCGCTCTGGCGGCGGAGTTACTGTTACTCGCAAGTCCGCCGACTAACCAGCTGCGGGTGCGGGAGAGGCTCCCGCGAGGGGTTTTCTCGGCAGCCTGGTGGCCTTTCGGGCTCGCCTCCCCTTGCTCAGGAGAAAGTTTCCCCGGGAGTCGGGCGCCCCTCTCGCGCGCAGGCAAACCCCCTTCGAAGAACGGCAGGAATTCCAGGCCGTCTTTCTAGAGGGGCGACAGAAATTCACTTTGCGCGTGCTCAGAGACGCAGCGGAATCCGTTTCCCGCGCTTCCTCAGTAGAGCGCAAGGCAGCTGCGCGTAGCAGTCCCTTTTCCCCCAGAGCTGGGTCAGCTTAGCAAGGTCACCTACCTGCCTAGTCTGTGCCATAGAGACATAGTAACTTAATGGAATTGGACTGTTGGAAGGGACCCCAAGAGTCATCTAGTCCAACCCCCTTCAATGCAGGAAGCTTTTGCCCAATGTGGGGCTGGGACCCACAACCCTGAGATTTTAAATGTCTCATGCTCTACCGACTGAGCTATCCCAGGGAACAATTTCATATGCTGCCAGAGGTGAGCTCAAAGTGTGACAAGTGCAAAAAAATACTGTATATTGGTTCCCTCAGTACTCAGTCACCCCCCCTCTCTCTCTCTCTCTCTCTCTCACACACACACACACACACACACTGCTGCAGTTTAAGAGTTGGAGTGTAGAGCCCCTTGCTTCCTTTCCTTGAGAGAGGCAGTCTTCACATGCTGAGTTGTTCCTGCTTATTACTCCTGCAGCACCTTCTTGAATGAGTCCTGATGCTTGAAATTCAGGGGAAGCCCTAAGCTTTTCTGAGGCCTGGCTCCATTTAAGCTGAGCACCTGTTGTTGTCCCCAGCTAGGGCCTTCCTGCTTTCTGGTCCGCTTGTGTGCAAAGCTCGGTCACAGCCTGGAATGTCAAGGAACATTTCAGCGGAGACACCCCCAAGTGGTGGTCTGCTTATCTCTTTACAGCGGTCCTTTGTGAGGAGAGCCTGCTGTAATTTGGCAGTCAGGCTATATGGGCTTATCTGCCACCCGTTTCCTTGGATGCCTTCAGTCGCTTACTGAGGAGAAGACTCCTGCTGTTGCTCCTTTTCATTTCAAATATATTCTTTAATAAGTATCTGCTCACAGGTATATGAAAGGCGGTGTATTTATATTTGAAGTCCAGCAAATATAGGATGCAAAATAAATGCAAACTGAATTAATTTATATAAATAGATGCAGTCACGACCTACTTGAAATAACCCTGCCAAATGTTTATGGTTACGCTTTACAAGAGCATACTGAAAGCCTGCAAAACTGCATTAACAATAAAATGTGTTTTCATTTTGAGTCAAGAGTTTGGCTACTGTCTTTTTTCTTTTTTAAGAATTAATGGAATTAATGCATTGCTTTGTCCAGTGGCGTAGCGTGGGGGGTGCAGGGGGGGGCCGGCCGCACCGGGCGCAACATCTGGGGGTTAGGGAAATCCATGGGTTAGGGGGCGCAAATCCATGGGTTAGGGGGCGCAAATTACTTGCCTTGCCCCGGGTGCTGATAACCCACGCTACGCCACTGGCTTTGTCTGTTTACAGGTCATCAGCTATTTAGAAGGACACTTGTTCTGAAGCAGCACAAAGCCAGGTGATTCAGAAAACAGTGGTATCCCATAGGGAATTTTCCCAATGGTTTGTTTATCTGTGATGCTGTGCAGGGATCAGTATTGCACGATACCAAAAGTTCAGAGTTTATCTCTCTTTCCCACTCCTCCCCACTTCACACAGTTTCCCTCCATGAGTTGGAGGGCAAAGCAGAGTGGAGCTTGTGTGTAGGCTTTTTGTGCTTGCAGTGTGCCCGGATAGAGCTTAGGATTTTTGTGTGTGGTGTGTTATATATAGCTTGCCTCTTCTCAGTGACTTGTGCTAGTGTGCAAAAATACCCTACTACTTGCAGCCCAAGCCTAGACATGAAATTCAGTGAGATTTATTCTCTAGTAAGCACTGCAACCTTAAAGGTGTATTTCATCCTGTACTGACCAATTTGTGTCATGTTTAAATGTTTATAGGCATAAATAAATAATCCTAATAAATTAATAACAATAAATAAATAATAATAAAATATTTGTGCAGGATAAAATGCAGGTGATAATAAGATTTTACATTCTAGCCCATGCCAGGTTTTACAGTAACACTGAAAGTAAAGAAATTTGGATTCTGATACACTTATAATGTTGAAAGCTTTTTCAATGTCTTGTTGAATGCATGTGCTTTTAAAATTCAAAATCTAATGTGGGCCTGACTTTCGACAAATTAATTTTGATGTGCTTTCTTGCATAGTTAACCACCACCCCACCTTTGTACTTGCATGGTAATTGTATATATAGTTCTTGCAACTTAAAAATGTTAGAATATGCAGAACTTTCAGGTTTAACCCCCAGAATAAGAGTGCAAAAAGAACGTATATTTAAAGAAGAGTGAAAAATATTTATTGAATATATGGGAAATAATTGTACACAGCTGAAAACACTGGCAGCAATAAGATAAATTCAACAGAGTAAACAATATTTGATTGATGTGAAAGTGGAAAATTGATTTGAATGGTTATTGTAAAATATGCAAGAAAGTATGATATGAACCATGGAAGGAGAAGAAGGGAAGTCATTGGATATTTTAAAGTTTGTAAAATGTTTAATTTGAAATGTAGGAAAATGAAAACTCAATTCAAATTATTTAAAAAAGGAAATATGACTTAAGGTAAAAAATATTCCACCCTGTAAGTTGTTACATTTGTGTTCTTTTCCTTCACTGTCTTGTATGTGTTGGTGGTATTTTGACATTATTATTACCAGGCAATAAAAAGTACTTGGCTCAAGTTGAAAAGCATGAATACAAACCAGAAAAAATAATTAAAACTGAATAGGAACTGCCAAGAAAGCCACTGTTAAAACTAAACAGTGCAGAGAAGCAAACAGTTATGCCCCTGTTAGGAAGTTTTCAACTTCAATACTAGGGGCTGGTTGTGTATCTAATTAAGAAGTGCCCCTTGCTGATGCCCATGCATGGACAGTTCTGCTCCATGGTCAGATGCATTATCTGCCCTTCTGTCGTGTTTGGAGATAAAGTAAACCTGTTTCTGCTGCACTTAAAATTGGCTGTCAGAAAAATTGTGCAGCCTTTTGCCTCTCAAGCGTTGTAAAGTGCTATATTTAGTAGAACTATTTAATGTCGCTGCCACATGACAGTTTGATAGCTGTGGGATAGATAAGGGAGACTCACTTTATTTTTAAGCATCCCAGGCCAATACTGATCTAAAGCATAGAAGCCACCTTTGGCATACACTTCATGCATGCAGAAAGCTGATACTTTGCCGTGGATAGCATAACAGTTTGGAGCAGCTTGGATACATATGTTGTCTTTTGTTCTTATTTAAAAATAGAGTGATAGTGTGACACACACGGACACACGCAAAAACTTTTCAGAATGTTAAATACCGGTATAAGAGTTTTTAACATCTGTGAATATGGTCTCCAGTACTTTTGTATCTGTTGAAAAAGACATTGATTCAAGCTGCAAATGTGAAACTATGTGATGTATTTTCCAATTCTTATTTTAATGTTTTTGTTGTTGTTGTTGTTTTAAAAAAACATTTAACAGGCAACTTCAAGATGAATCCTACAGAAGCAAATTCAATCATGGTGACTCCTTTGAGTTTCAACCCAGATGTCAACAATCCCATCTCTATGCCTTTGAATGAAACTCTTTGTGAAAACTGGAGAGAGATTCACCATCTCGTGTTTCATTTGGCCAATATTTGTTTTGCTGTTGGATTGGTTATTCCAACCACTTTCCATCTTCATATGATTGTCCTACGAGCCATGGTAATAATAGGTAGGACAAACAAATATTTAGGAATACGCAAAAGCTTTTACCGTATTTTTCGCCCCATAGGGCGCATCAGCCCATAGGACGCACCTAGATTTTTTTGGGGGGGGGAATAAAGAAAAGAATTTTTATTTCCCCCCAGGCGCGGGGCTGGGGTGGGGGAAGCCCAAACCAGGTCGGGGAACAGCGGGATGGCGGCGCTCCACCTCCCCACTGTCCCCCGAGCTTGTGGGGCTGGTGGTGGGGAGAAGCGCACTTCTCTCCACCGCCAGCCTCCAAACCAGGTTGGGGAACCAAAGCCTGGGGCGCGCTGCACAGCACGCCCCAGGCTTCGAGATACAGGCTGCTATCCGCAAGCCTAGGGAGCCCAACGGGAACTCCCGTGGGCTCCCAAGGCTTGCGGAGAGCTTCCTAAAGCCTGGAGAGCTCTCCAGGCTTCAGCGAATGCCTGCATTCGCCCCATAGGACGCACACACATTCCCCCTTCATTTTTGGATGGGGAAAAAGTGCGTCCTATAGGGCGAAAAATACGGTATATGCCGAATAGATTTTCTTCATATTGCATATTAGTAACCTCCCCCCCTCTTCTTCCATACCACAACACAAACTGCTTTTGAAATATAAAAGTAATCTGCGGTGCAGAACAGGATTCTACAGTTTAGTAAGGCATGGAAGAGTTAAAGCCAGAAGAGGTAATTCTGGCTCATACACGACTGCTCTGTTGTCATAGTGAGGGAGCATTGATTTAGAGTGTATCTGATCTGTTGGGTGTCCCCACTAGTAAGGTTACACTGGGGCTCATCAGTGGTGGCACCCAGCTTGTAGAATGCTCTCTGACAGGTTCAGGAACCACTAACACTATTGTCATTTTACATAGCTTTTAGTAATTATGTGTTTCTGTGTATATGACTTAATTAAATTCCTAATACTGCTATACTGATTGTATTAATGCATTTTTTTTTAATTCTCTGTCTTAAATTAATGTTTTTAGTTGTCTCTGATATTGTAGTATTTTTTGTAAACCACTTTAGATATTATTTTAATAGAAAGGTGGCCTGTACATACAAACAGCTGTATGGTCCCAGTACACATCCAGTGTACTTAGTGACACACATACATGTAAATGGCATGCACAGCGACCTTCTGCCAGCCATTATGTGTTCTGGGATTTTTTTTTAGTGTGAAGAGCTTTGCTTATTGTCCATACATGATTATGACTGTGGCACATATTATATTGTAGTTGCAGTGGAATGCATTTGCATTCATTGCCTACGAAGGGCCAGTGTATGACTTGCAGCTTAATTGCCCTAAGGAGGAGCATTATTATTAATAATATTATTTGGAAGTAAACTAAACAGAATATTTTTATTCTTGGAATACCTAACTGAGGAGGCTGGGGAAAACCAGTCACAGTATTCTGTTGGAATCATAGTTCTTTGGACATGTGTGTGTGTGTGTATACATAGTCATTTGACACACTTTGTTTTTGGCAGGATGTACACTGTTCATCATCTGGGCAACACTATTCCGTTGTGCTGTGGATATAATGATCTGGAATACAACGTTCCTTGTTATCAACCTTTTGCATTTTATATACTTGCTATATAAGAGAAGACCGGTATGTACATCACCATTAAACTATTGATAAAATGTCTAAGGTGCTACTTTAAAAGGACCATACTCTTCCATCTTGATTCTAACAAGTCTATAATGGGCTTGTTGACTAACTTGAATACATGAATTTCTACAACTCTCAAGAGCTTTGCTTTCAAGTATTTGTTTTCAGGTTTTTTAAAACACAAAAATCCTTCATACAGAGGCCTTTAATTCTTTATGAATTCCTGTTTTTTTAATTTATTTTTTAGTATACAACCACCAAATTTTCATTTGTGTAACCTGCCATCTTGGTTCAACTTGAATCCAATGTGTCCATTATGGTAGTGGTTGTTGTTTTTCAGTTTTCAAGACACTTGATTCTTTATGATGTAGGGCATCCAGCTCATTATGACTAAGGTAGCAAGTCTTTGGGTATTTCCTCCACTCATCTGTTAAACCAGTTACCCCGGCAGGAAAAATAGATTGGTTTAAATCAAAGTTTGTGCCGGTGATCACTGAATTGTATGACCTTTTTGTTGTATCAAATGTGAAATGGTTTTCTGTGTAATAGTGTAACTAGTTTTACAAGATATGATTGAAAGGCATCAATTAAGAAATAAGCAGGAAAATTTCTTGTACATGATTAAGGCTATGAACATTTCTCTGAGAGTAAGCCCTGTTGGAAGATACAACTGTGCTGTAAGTCATTCAAAGTTATCTTGAGCCATCAACAAATAATTTCTTTCTTTATAGTAGAGTCCCAAATTTCAGTTACTATAGATCAATGACAAGCAGTTAATTCTATAAAAGGGGATGGGTGTGCCTTGTTTCCTCAGCTATTTTGTTTTCGAGGGCAACTGTGCATCTTTCAGTGCCTAGCAATATAACCTAGCAGCCCCTACTGAAGCTGTTCTCCAGCCCCTTAAGATTTTTTAAATTGATTCTGTGTTGCTCAGTATTGACTTTCCCTTTAAGTGTTGCACCTGCGTTGATGTTTTGCTGCTTTGTCATGTATGAAACTAAAAAGCTGGTTTGGCCCTCTCTTGCTATCTATGCCACATGTAAAAATGAATGTCTAATGCAGGCTTTACATTTTTCATACAACTCTTTTTAACTGTAGCCTGATTTCTTTCTTAAGAACATGCTGGTTCAGAGCTCCCCCTCCCCCAACTAAAAGTCTGAGACATTTTGTCATAGGGAAAGTGCTCCAGCCCCCTGCCCCCTTTGGCACCATATGTTACAGTGATGCATGTGTGGTTTTCTTTTCTGGGGTTGTCTGAACAAAAGCAGATTGCTGGGTGGGAAGGGGCGTGCACACTGCAGATTATTGTCCCATTCCAAATTGTTCTTGTAAACCTGCTTGTGCTCCACTTGTTGGATCCTAAACACATGCTTGATTGAGCTGCCCACATCTGGAACATGAGGTGGGTGAAGGAACCATCTTGAATGATTTGGGCTGGGAAAGTTTAAGCCCTTCCTTTCTCCCATCATGTTGCGCATTGGTGAAGTTGCTTTAATAAAAAAAAAAAGGAAAAGGAGTTTGCTTTTGGGGAGGGCAGAGGGAGGGAGAAAGGTTATCTCATGTTTTCATGTAATGAAATTTTATAGGGTTTTGTTCCATGTTGCATTTACTGTGATTGTTTGAATTGGTATATTTGGAGCATAGAATCATGGAATTGTAGAGTTGGGAGGGATCCCGAGGGTCCATCCCGCTGCAATACAGAAATCTCAACTCAAGCATCCCTGACAGACAGCCATCCAACCAACCTCTGCTTAAAAAAAACCTTCAAGGAGAGTTCACCGCCTTTTGAGGGAATCCTTTCCACTATCAAACAACACTTACCTTCACAAAGTTCTTCCTAGTGTTTAGTCGGAATCTCCTTCCTTATAACTTGAGTCCATTTGTTTGGATCCTACCCTCTGGAGCAGAAGAAAGCAAGCTTGATCCATCCTCCATGTGACAGCCCTTTAGCTATTTGAAGGTAGCTATCATATCTCCTATCAGTGTTCTCTTGTCCAGGCTAAACATAGCCAATTTCCTCAACTGTTCCTGGTCATCTTGGTCACCCTCCTCTGCACACATTCCAGCATATCAATATCCTTCTTAAATTGTGGCACTCAGAACTGGACTCAGTACTCCAGATGCGGTCTGACAAAGGCACAATAGAGTGAGACTATTACTTCCCTTGGTTACTGTACTTCTGTTGATGCAGCCTAGAATAGCATTTTTTTTTTTGCTGCTGCATCACACTGTTGACTCATGTTAAGTTTGTGGTCTGCTAAGACCCTAGAACCTTTTCACATGCAAAGGTAAAGGGACCCTTGACCATTAGGTCCAGTTGCGGAAGACTCTGGGGTTGTGTGCTCATCTCACTCTAGAGGCCGAGGGAGCTGGCGTTTGTCTGCAGACAGCTTCTGGGTCATGTGGCCAGCATGGCTAAGCTGCTTGTGGTGAACCAGAGCAGTGCATGGAAACGCCGTTTACCTTCCCGCCGGAGCGGTACCTATTTATCTACTTGCACTTTGATGTGCTTTCGAACTGCTAGGTTGGCAGGAGCTCACGTTGCGGGGATTCGAACTGCCGACCTTCTGGTCGGCAAGCCCTAGGGTCTGTGGTTTAACCCACAGCGCCACCCGTTTTCATATGTAAAAGGTAAAGGTAAAGGTACCCCTGCCCGTACGGGCCAGTCTTGACAGACTCTGGGGTTGTGCGCCCATCTCACTTAAGAGGCCAGGGGCCAGCGCTGTCCGGAGACACTTCCGGGTCACGTGGCCAGCGTGACATCGCTGCTCTGGAAACGCCGTTTACCTTCCCGCTGGTAAGCGGTCCCTATTTATCTACTTGCACCCGGAGGTGCTTTCGAACTGCTAGGTTGGCAGGCGCTGGGACCGAGCAGCGGGAGCGCACCCCGCCGCAGGGATTCGAACCGCCGACCTTTCGATCGGCAAGTCCTAGGCGCTGAGGCTTTAACCCACAGCGCCACCTGCGTTTTCATATGTACTACTGTCTAATTCAGGTGTCCCCCTATCTGGTTATTGCTGCCTATATATCCTTATTAAAATTCATTTTGTTAGTTTGGGCCCAGTTCTCCAAACTGTTAAGGTCACCTTGAATCCCAATTTTGTCTTCTGTGGCATCAGCTACCCCTCCCAGTTTGGTGTCATCTGCAAATTTGATGAGCCCCTCCTCAAGTCTGTTATCCAAGTGGTTTATAAAGGCATAGAACAACAATGGGCCCAGGACAGAACCCAGTGGCACCCCACTTGTAACTTTTTTCAAGAATGATGAACTATTAGTTCCTTTGGGCACTCTTTGGGTTCAGCCAGCCAACCAGCTACAAATCCATCTAACAGTTCCTTTATCTACAAGAATATCTTACTGAAATCAAGATACACTATGTCCACATCTTTCCCCTGATCCACCAAACTTGTAACGAGAGAGAGAGATTCATCTGGCATGACTTGTTTTTGAGAAACCCATGCTGGATCTTAGTAATCACAGCATCCTTTCCCAAGGGCTCGCAGACCGACCATTTATAATTATCTGTTGTAGGACCTTTCCTGGTATTAGTGTCAAGTTGACTGCTTGGTAGTTACCTGGGTCTTCTTCCCCCCACTTTTGTTTTGAAGATAGGGAACAACATTTGCCTGCCTGCAGTCTGCAGGAACCTCTCCTGTTCTCCAAGAATTCTCAAAGATTATAGACAGAGGCTCTGACACTACATCTGCAAGCTTCTTTAGTCCCCTTGGGTACAGCTCACCAGGCCCTGGAGATTTGAATTCATTTAAAGTAGCTAGGTGTTCCTTTACCACCTCTTTTCCTATCTTGGGCTGCAGCTCCCTCCTTGAAATGTTGGCATGAAATATTGAAGCTACCTCTCAAAAGACTGAAGACTCATGTGACTGTGATTGTTTGCCTGTTTTAGACAGTGGATTTGCTTTCCGGCTATCAATATTCTTCCTGTCTGTCTTGCTGTGTGTGCGTGCGTGTGTGTGTGTGTGTGTGTGTGTGTGTGTGTGTGTGTAACTCAGTAGCTCATCTGCTTTCCAACATCCATCACAGTTTGGTTATTCATGATGAATATAAAACCCACATCAAAATTGAAATATTAAGAGTGTTTCATTTAATCCAGTTAGATTTGATTTAATATATAAATAAAAAATGAAAACAGCACAGCAAGCTAGATGACTCATTCTTACAGTCATTGCACAAAAACTTAAAGTGTTTCAGGCTTTTCTCTTCCCTCCTAAGCTGAATATGTCATCAGAAGAACACCAATGCAACTGAAAGCTTTGGCATGGGAAAACAGGAATTTGGTGTGCTGTTTATTAGAAGCCTTTAAAAGGCGGCTTTTAATGTTGAGTAGGGATGGTCAAATCTGTCACTTTTGTTTCTCATTTTTCTAATACTCAGTACTCAATATTTCCTTGCCAGTATGCATTTTTTTAAAGTCCTCGTGAAAATTCACCAGCATTTTAGTGTTAATTTATCCTAATACACACATTTTATGCTATTTTGCACAATTTTTGCAGTGCTCTCTCTCCATATATATGCACACTTAGTTTTAATTTATTCATTTTTACTTGACTGAAGAATTGCATGGCAAAATTAAGAGAAATTCAAATTTCAAATCATGGTTCTGTTTCAATTCAGATATTGTTTGAAAAGTACAAGTTACATAGTTTTTATTTCCTGCTAATAAAGTCATTCTAGTTCTGTGATCCATTGCATATGGACACAGTTTATATGGAGATGTACATGATATTTGCTCTTTTACTACTGAATAATTTTCATCTAGAGTAGTCCTCTCACACTGCACTTTCTACAGCTGTTCTGTAGCATCTGTTCACTGTGGCATGAGTGAACAGTATGAAAATGAAGCATGAAATAACACTTTGACCTAAATGAACTGAAAGGATAAGGGAGAAAATCCTGTATGTGGTTTTTACTTGGCAAAAAATTGAGAACGCAGGACAGCTTGCAAGACTCCTAGCATCTTTATCACAAATGAATACTCCCATTTCTCTTTAAACCCAAGGTCAAAGCTCTTTTCCCCACAGAGCACACACCTCTTTTTTTCCTTTCTTATTTATTAGCAAGAAATAATCTAAACTACAGATAAACTCTCTTTCCTTGAATTATGCCTCTGTTATGCCTCCGATACTTATTTGTCTAGTGCTGAAGCCTTTCCTGTTTTTGCTCTTCATGACACCCACTTTCTCCTCTCTTTGCAAACCAATTTGGTCTCTGCTCAATCTGCTAATGTTTTTAGATACGGTAGGACACTGTGTCCTGGGTAGTAACTCTATTGATTCAGGAGCACAGCTAGATATGAGCCAGTTTTTTTTCTCACCCTGTTTCCTGTTTTGGTGCATAAATGAGTGTAGAATGTTAGACACTGTTTTCTCTTTCCTACAGCATCTTATAATGGACTGGCTTTTGCAAGCCTTTAGAGTTGTTTTCAGGGCTCTCTGGCCATCTTCCGCGTCTTAGCAAAGAACCAAAATAATTATATTAGTACTTTGCTTTTGAGCATTACCTGTAGAGTGCTCAAAGTGCTTCATATAACTTGCTTTTCTCACTCTAGCCCTGTGACATTTTTTTACCCCCTTATTGCAGTTGGGAGTGTGTGGAGACATGTTGAAGGTCACCTAGCTATTTCACAGCCAAATTGAGATTTGACCTGAATGCATCCTGATTTGTAGGTCAGTCTCTTCGGCTATAAACATCTAGATGGAAGCAAGTTTCATTGAACTCAGATGCAGGTCCCATTGAGGAAACGTTTAGAGGACTGTCCTCTTAGTCACTGTGCTTCACCAGCTCTATGCTACAACAGGTAGAGAAATAACTGGGAAAATAAGGAAAGATCTGATTACCTATTTTATTAGAATATAATTCTATTGCCATTTATATCTGTATTACTGCATTGGTTACATCTGCTTGTAGCCATGAGTGTGATATCACTTTCTGGGTCATGTGGCCAGCAGGACTAAACCGCATCTGCTGCAACAGAGCACTGTGATGAAAGCCAGAGCACACAGAAATGCCATTTACCTTCCTGCCACAGTGGTACCTATTTATTTACTTGCACTGGTGTGCTTTTGAACTACTCTGTTGGCAGAAGCTGGGACAGAGTAACGGGAGCTCACCCCATCGTGTGGATTCAAACTGCTGACCTTCCAATCAGCAAGCCCAAGAGGCTCAGCGGTTTAGACCACAGTGCCACCCGTGCCCTTTGAAACATTTTAACCCGTGTACGTCCACTTCCTAGCTTAAATGTAGGCTGGAAGAAAATGGTATTTCCACACACAGAAAAATACAATGCAACTTCTAACTCTGATATTATTATTTAAATTTCTATGGTAAAAGCACATCTGCTAATATGTATAACTATAGTATTAGATGTATCCCATTTGTCAGTTTCTTTGATGCTACATTGAAATAAAGTTGTCACTGGTTTGTATGTTTATGTGTTTTGGATAAAAAGTATATTTTAGAGTCAATGCTAAGAAATACTTTTTGTATTATAGATAAAGATAGATAAGGAGCTCAACAGTCTGTATAAGAGAATGTTTGAACCACTCCATGTGCCTCCAGAGTTGTTCCAAAGACTGACAGGACAATTCTGCAACATTCAGACACTAAAAACAGGTCAAGCATATGCTGCAGAGGACAAAACATCAGTGGACGATCGATTAAGCATCCTGTTAAAAGGAAAGTACGTGCTTGAAAAAGTTTGAACCAGGTGTAGTCCTTTTCATGGCATAATTGAAGTGTGGAAAAGTGGAAATGAAAATTGAAAGGGACTGTAATATACAATAACTTGTGTCTTCTTTTATACATAACATTAGTTTTGAATAATTTGAATGTATGCAGTAGCAATTCAATGCTGCTTTCCTCCATTGCTTTAAGATACTGCTTTGAGGTAGCAGTAACATTTACTGATCTCTGCAATGCTTGAGCCAATTGCTTCTTGGTGTCTCACCTACTTTTTTGGTGACAGTGAGCTGTAGCACTCTCTCATGCCACCATGATTCCTAAGTTGTTGATTCACTTTGTTTAACTATACCTTAGTGTTAAATCAGAGTTCTACCCACACCACACATTTAAAGCAATATTATACCGCTTTAACAATCATGGAGAATCCTGGGGAATGTTGTTTGTTAAGGGTGTTGTTCTGTGACCGTTAATGAAATAGAATTCCCATAATTCTCTATGTCTAGTTCATTTTTCCTGCACTTCATGATATGCAAGTCTACCTTCTGAAGTGAGAAGCCTGCTATATTCAAAAACATATTTGTTTTTGAATCCCAACTTTCCAGGGTTCTAAACACAGTAAATTATTGTATGAATTGAACTGAATTGTTGTGCCTCTGGTATTTTCATTTGTTTTTCATATTTTTATCATCAGAATGAAGGTTTCCTATCGAGGGCATTTTCTGCATAATATTTACCCCTGTGCCTTTATAGATTCTCCTGAATTTCGATCAACTCAGATGCATCGAGGTGAGAAGTTCCAGGTATGGAACTGTTCTGTTGGGTGTGAATGTAATTCTTGATGAAAAAAATATGTGGTGCTATAAAGTTAACTTTTTCATATAGCCTTTTCAGATGTTAATGTTGGAGAATATAATCGTTATCATTCTAGATGCAAAAGTGGCAGTGTTGTGTTGCTTGTTGAGGGCTGTAAAATTATATAGTTTCTTTCTTTGGATTCTAAAGGTTTAACACAAGTACCATAATCAATATTGGATAAAATAATCATATGATTCTGTTGTGGGACTAAGGAAACATAGTACTGTAGCGTTGGAAGGGACCCTGCAGGAATGCACAGCTGTCCCATAGGGGGATTGAACCTGCAACCTTGGTGTTATGAGTACCACACTCTCGCCAAGTGAGCTATACAGGCTTATGCCTAATGTTAATCTGAACACTAATCTACTTCAAAAGAAGCATTGAAGATAAATAAGGGCAGCAATAGTACTCTGTCCTCCATATTCTAAAATGATTTGGAACCCCAAGGCCCCCATTTTTAAATAAAAAACTGACAATTGTAAATATAAATTTCACCACTACCCCTCCTCCTTCCTTTTCTTCCTGACCTTAAACTGTACTCAACACTAATGTCTCATAACAAATGTAAAACTGATCTGTAGAAAGGACTGTATTACCTGAAAAAACAGCCGAGGCATGTACTTTTGTAAACCAAGAAAATATTTCATAAAAAATTACACACACACACACACACACAGAGTGGTACCTCGTTCCGGAAGTCCGTACTTAACCTGAAACTGTTCTTAACCTGAAGTACCACTTTAGCTAATGGGGCCTCCTGCTGCCGCCGCCGGAGCACGACTTCTGTTCTCATCCTGAAGCAAAGTTCTTAACCTGAGGTACTATTTCTGGGTTAGCGGAGTCTGTAACCTGAAGCGTATGTAACCTGAAGCATATGTAACCCGAGGTAGCAGTGTGTGTGTGTGTGTGTGTGTGTGTGTGTGTGTAAAAGCTGACAATTCTCCATCTCCTAAGTAAAAGGGGAGGCCAGAGGAATAGTGGCTGCTCAATGGGAAAGGAAGCAGAGTAGGTATTGGCTTGAGAAGTAGGGACTTGATTTGATGGTAAGTAGATGCAGTAAAGATAGGAAACAAGGGAGGGGAGTTGAGTTTCAGAGAAAACCTTCCCACCCGTGGGTGTTGTATACTGTTGGTAGGAAGGCAGTCTCTCAGAATGTGATATTTGGAGGCAAAGTCACTGTACATCTGGAAGTTAAGTTGTGATGATACCTCAGTTTACCCAAAGGTGGCTGCTGTGAAGTGGGCAAGCTGAATTTCACACATAAAATGGTACCAAGCACCCAGTTTTGGGGCTGCAGATCTTTAGTGAGTTCTTGTTTTTAACTATGACTATGCAGTATCTACTTGATTGTAAAGCCAGGGCAGAGGGTTGATACAGTGTCTAAAACTAGTAATTGATGTAATATGTTCCAGTCAAGAACTGGGCATAAAGCCAAAACGAGGTAGCTGTCAGGATATATTCATCTCTGCACTGGAAGGAAGTTATGGGATTGTTTGTTGTTTAGTCGTGTCCGACTCTTCGTGACTCCATGGACCAGAGCACGCCAGTTATGGGATACTTAACACTATTCCTAATAGATTATTTTTGGTCATTAATTTGTTCTGAGCTGAGAGGAAACCACCTAATTTTAAAGGAGTAGTTCTTAGCATCTCTTTTATTTAGATCAGTTTGGATTATTATTTTTTACACGAAATGAAAATTGTTCATTTTATGACTGACGGGTACACATTTCCAAATTTATGTTTCTAAATATATGCAGGGATGGAAATTGTATTGTTGTAGCCCACCTGAAGATGCTTACTTGGCAGGTGGTATATGAATACCTTAACTAAATATGTAGACCAAATTAAAAACTGGTTCATGCTCCTGGCATGCTTTTATATTGGGCATAGATCATTTTGCTTTAACATATTTTGGGAGACAGCACATTCATAATTCACTTCCCTGTCAGGATCGCTGATCATTTCTTCCCTATGAGTGTGGGGTGGACTTTCGCTTGGGGTCTTTCTTTCTTTCTTAGTACACTGGTGCCATCTGCTGGATGCATGTCAGCCTTAGCAAACGAGCTACCTTTTGCTTTTACTGGATGGTGTATGTGTGAATCATCCCTTATAACTGAGCTGTAATCCTACCCACATGCATCTCAATCTCATCAGTAGGGTTCCATCAGACTTCTGCATTCATACTGGTCCAGTTGTATCATTTGTCACACTATTGATAAACTGATGTTGTTCGTTCGTTTTTAAATTTGTCGGTGCTGTCTTTCTCTAAGCCATAAAGATGGTGTGCAACAGATCAAGAGAATTAAACATTGTAATGTTTTAATATTTTATTGTCGATTTCAAACAGCAGCACTGGTAAAAAAAAGGGGTCAAAAAAGGGTGATATTAATGTGTTAGTTCATTTAATTTTTTTATTTTAATGTTTTCTCTTTTTTTAACATTCTGTATATTATTATTGTTGGTATATATCGAGAGTAAAAATAATAATTGGTTGCTATTTTTAAATATTGCATTAGTGCATATATTTTTGTTGTTGATATGACCACTACGGTAGAAGCAGCAAGACCACATACAACAGCAAAGTTTTGGGCCTGCATATAGCATGTTAATCTATGTTCCTTTATTCAAATTTGGCCTGTTTAATCCCAGACATTGGTGTCCATCTTTTTCATTCCTTTTATGCAATAGATTTGTTCTCAGGGTGCGTTTAATTAAATAGATTTGGAAGGCAGGCTTCCAAAATGTCAGAAGAATTTTCCTTGCAAATTTCTGTGAAATTTGGGGAACCCATTGGCCATGATCTATCTGTTAAGTGCATTCTGTGTCAGACTGTGGATGCAGTGTTTGAAGGACAAACCACTACTGTGATACATTTGTGTTAAGTCTCTTTCTGCTGAACATCCAAACTAAAATGCATTGTGGTCAGTGGCACCCAATAAAGCAGTGCTAATTCTATGAATATACTTTCTTTGCAGGTCTCCATTACTGCTGATGATAACTGCAAATTTTTATGCTGGTCCAGGGAGAGACTTACCTTTTTTCTGGAATCTGAACCATTCCTCTTTGAAATATTTAAGTACCTTATTGGAAAAGATATTACAAACAAGTTGTACTCATTAAATGATCCAACACTAAATGATAAGGTAAGGGTTTCATCTCTGCTGTTGGAAACTGTGTAGCTGTTGTCCTCAATTCTTAAAAACGCATCTTCCCTTTCTATGCTACCTCTTTTTTAATATATTTGTTATATTTTGAATAATAGTATCATAGAATTGTAGAGTTGGAAAGGCGCCCAGCCCCTTCAATGCAGTAATCTCAACTAGATCATTCACAACTGTCCTGAACTCTAGGCCCAAAGGAGGGCTTGTGGGAATGGTTGGGTGGAGTTTTGCTGAAGTAGGATGCCAAAAACTTCAGAATGGCCAGTTCTAGTGCTTTATTTAAAAAAGTATAAACTTTCGGTAAAGCAGCCTGCCAGTTTCGGTTTATGGTTCAGAACAATGATGCTCGTCCAACCCCTACTTAAAAACCTCCAATGAAGGAGAGCCTACCACCTTTCAAAGGAGTGAATCTTCCCTGTGACAGCTCTTGAAATATTTGAAGATGGCTATCATCTGCTCTGTCTTGTCTTATCCAGGCTAAATGTGCCCAACTCCCTCAGCTTAAGACTTGGTTTCCAGACCTTTGAACATTGTCCTCTGCATACATTCCAGCTCGTTAATATCCTCCTTAAATTGTGGTGCCCAGAGCTGGACACAGCATTCAAGGTGTGGTCTGACCAAGACAGAATAAAGTGAAACTATTACTACCCTTGATCTAGACACTATAATTCAGTTGATGCAGACTAGAGTAGTATTAGCTCTTTTTTTGCTGCTGCTGCATCACACTGCATCATGACTCTTGTTAGCGTGCAGTTTACTAAGAGCACAGTGATGACTGTCGTACCATTTTCAAGTGTCCGGGAAAACAGCATTTAGCATACACATGTGGAAAGTAAGAATTCCACAAATAATTATCTCTAAAGGCTTCTTACTAGCAGAGCATCTCAAAAAATCATCTATCCAAATCTTCCAATTCCTGCCCTTGAAACTATAAATATACTATAAATCCAGCCGTATTAAATGAGCCCTGCTAATAGCTGATCCCAGTTCCCTGGAAAAGGTATGTATGCCCTATATATGCCACATATATGGCAAGCTCCAGTGATGTAGCAGAGTGTCAGACTTGGATCAGGAGGAAGCAATTTCAAATCCTCACAGAGCTATGAAGCTCATCAGGTGATCCTGGGACCATTCTCCAGTTCTTAGCCTAGCCCAGCTAATGGCGCCAGGTGAAAATATTCTTTTTTAACCAGGCCTTTGACTGATTGACATCTGATGCCCTTTTAAAATGTGTTGTGGAAGGGGGGATTATTGGATTTTCTTTATTGTGTATTTTCTGTTTTTTATATTGTGAACCATCCTGAGATCTATGGTTATACGGTGGCATACAAACAATAATCGCTTTTGTGGGGGGGGGGGAAATGTCTGCCATTCTGAGCTCCTTGGAGGAAGCAAGATTGGTACTGAAATGCAAAGAAATAAATTTTGGTATAACTTGTTTCTCTACAGACATCCCAGAAAATAGATCGACAGCCCAGTTTGTGCTCACAACTTTCTGTGATGCAAATGAGAAACAGCATGGCTAGTTCAAGTGATGGCGAAGATGGCTTGCAACATTTTCTCCGTGGGACTTCCACTGCCTCAACCCTTCGTGAGTCATTAACCTACATTTTCAGCTAGTCAATCGCAAGTGTTGTGGGGAAAATACTTTAGCACAAGGGGAAATACCACTGCACTCAGACATTAGTTGTGGGTTCAGGCCATGATTTTTAAGAAAAAATTATGTCCTCACATTCATGCTCATTGTGCAGTGACTGCAATCAAGCAATGATTTTCATGTGTGAATGGGACATTACAGTTCAGACTTCACAGGCTCATCATTCATATCTTGTATCTCATCTTTCTCAGTGTGCCACAGTTTCTACATTCAGTTGCAAATTATCAAATGCTATGCAGGTTTTACTTTATTTATTAAACTTCTGTACTAAGCTTCCATATCCTACTTTATCCGAGGATCACAGGGTGGTTTACAATATAGAAACACAAAAATACAAAACATACTAACAAATGAAAACAGTACCCCCCCCCAATGTAGTTTAAAGGGCCATGAATTGTAATATTTATTGCAAGCTTTGATGCAGTGCCCCATTGTAGGTGCTGATCTGAGCAAGAACTACTGTTGGTTAGAGAGTACAGATTTTTTTTATAATTGAATTAATGAAGAAACACTAGCTGCTATGGATTTCATAATTCTGCTTTTTTCCATCCAGCTTTACTTTCAAACTGAACTGATAAAATGCTTTGTTTTTGTATGCTTGCATCCCTTTAAGGTATCCCCCCCCCCCGAAATGTTCCTATTACATGCATTTTAGATTCCAAAATACTGAGAAAGTGCTCACATCCTTAATAGTACTGCTCAAGATGGGGAGCAATACTGAAAATGGACCATAGGTGGCACTAAGTAATTCAGTTTTTTATTGTTTGCCTGGCTGGCACCAGTATTCCCTCTAAACCAGCCTGTTCAGATTTAAACCGAAACACTCCATTTCCTTGAGAGGACACATACCTTCTTACTTAGAATATGGGTGGTAGTGGTGGGAGGAGGTGCTGGTTTTTGTTTCCTTTTTGAAGTGTAATAATTTATTTTTAAGTTATTTCCTTTTTTCACGGTTGACAGGTCAGCCATCTCCTTGTCTAAGAACATCAGCAAAAATGAAACCCATTGAAGAAAGTGTGGAAGATGATGTCTTTCATCCCCCATCAGTCAAATCAACTAAAGTTTAGTAGTGATCTTGCTGAGCGGAATTTCAGTGAGCTACTACAAGTGTGGCAGACACAGAAAACTTGCCAAAACACATAAGGTTAATTTTTGATTTTTTAAAATACATATGTATATTTGGCCACACAGAGAGATGCCAGAAAAAAAGACTGTGAGTGAACCCCTTAACCATATTACCTGAAAAATAAATAATGTTGGTTTTAGTGGGACTTGAAGCCCCATTCTGGAGCTTTGTGTGACTGGAGGAGTAGAATGCCCTGTTTGAAGCAATAGTGTAGAAAGGTCTGTGCTTGTAATGGAACAGTCTGCACAGGAATGGCTTCTCTTTTGAAGTGAATGGGAAAGTCCTTACAGCTTCGGTGGATTCTTGGACTGGAGCAAATGTGTCTGGAAATTGGGTTTTAAACAAAGTGTCAATCTTTGGTTTTCAGTTTATGTTCCAACAAATCAAATTGATTCATTTGCAAAGCTGTGCCATTAAAAACTTGTTTTGTTTTGTTTTTTGGCTTTTAAGCCAGTAAATGCAGTAGTGATACACAGATAAGCTTGACACTTGAGCCTTCTTTTGACCTCACATTTGTGGGACTTGGAAGCGCAAGAATCGGCTGTTGCTGCTGCACTTGCAGAGGTGCTCACCTGCCTAGGCCACCTGTTGGGTCAGTAGGGGGAAAGCAGTCATCTGGGCTTAGGCAACTCTCATCTTCACCAGCCCTGCCTAATAATATTAAGACTGAGCACAGTCAAAGCTGAAATATGTAATCAATCTATTGTGTTGTGTGTCACAATCACCCTATATGTCTATTTGTAGGAGGGATACAGGAGTTGCTCCACATTCTCCTAGCTCCCATTTTGTGCTGATGTGCAGGTTTGGCACTCGGACATTTTGGGTCCTGAACGCTGCAAACCCGGAAGTGAGTGTTCTGGTTTGCGAATGTTCTTTGGAATCCAAAAGTCAGACGGGGCTTCTGCAGCTTCCGATTGGCTGCAGGAGCTTCCCGCAGCCAATCAGAAGCCACGCTTTGGAAGTCAAATGGACTTCTGGAACAGATTCTGTCTGACTTCCAAAGTATGACTATTCTTAATCATGGCACACTCTTTGTGAACTGGTACAAATAATATTGCAATCATAAAGATAGCTTAATTGTAACCACATTTTTTTCCCTTTCAGCCATGTGTAATGTTTATGAATGGTTCTATAATGTGATGTTTATTATAACTGGACACAAAACCTGTAGTATTAGTAATTCAAAATACTATTGCAACGAAATTGATTTGCGGTGTACTTTTGGGTAAATGCACCAGCATTTCATGTGGTAGGGCAGAGTCACAGTGCTTTAATTAGTCTCAAATCATTAAAATGAGTGGGCGTTTGCCATTGACCTCAGTGGGATATTGGCCAGAGCAGTGGTGGGGAATCTGTTCCCCAGCAGATTGTTGTTGAACAACAATTCTCCATTATATAGCACATTCACCACACTAAGGCAAATTGGTTCTCCAATATCTGGAGGCCCACAAAGTTTTCTATCACTGCTGTAGGTTGTACTTCATTACGTGCATCAATGTTTGATATGTGCTTACATTACACTCCTTTTCTAAGAACAGAATACATCCAATACTGCTTTTTCATTGGGCTTTGCACAAACATAGAATTATTGGCATTAATGGTAAATTGTAATCTGTGGCATAAATGCTGATGGAGAGAATAACACAGTGCCTTTTTTAAAAAAAATATATGGTAATACAGAGATTTCTTCATCCCAAATTAAACACTTCCATAGATTAAAACCGGAAAATTTAAAGATGTGCTTAACTACCAATGAAATAATGGAAGTATATAATTTTAGCTCATTTGTTGAATGTCATCTCTGTGGTTTTTCTAAGTTGGCTGTTGCAAACATTTGTTAATTGCAAGCATCATAATGAAAAGGCTACAAGAGTGGGATGTCATTAGCAGAAGTCTCTGGAAAGAGAACCTCGTTTAAATAGCAAAGAATCTTACATGGGAGGGGAGAAGTAGTTGTCATGGTGGGCAAACCACAGTCCTGCTGGACTTCTGCCAGCAGGACAAGAGGGAGTCATCCTCCCTCCCCTCCTGCTTTGCTGGCATGGTTTTTTTAAAAAAAAAAAAAATCCATACCCATTAGGAAGAAAATAACCATACTAGCCCTAGGCAGGGCTGGCAAACTTTCATCTCTATTTCAGAAATGGATCCAGAAAACAGCAGCATTTTGCATCCAGCAGATCCCAAACTACCTCCAATCCTCCGTCATAACATTTTTTGTTTTGTTTTTTGCCTTTAGCTATTGGAACACAGGCAATGATTGAATAACAGTGGCTACAGCCATGAGGGAGATCTACAAGATTCCTTGGTCCCAGGGACCACCCACCCAGGGACTAGAGGACTGCACCATACGGATATTTATATACCTTATGTAACTGAAGGTTGCTAGGAAGTGCAGCATTGAGATCTCTTCTCCAGTTTTTCAAATAACCCCATGGTCATCAGGAGCTGGCTTAAGGATCTGCCTTACTCACACTTGTAGGTGTTTCCCTTTATGTAAAGTAGCTAGAATTGCACCTTTGCTAGATTGATCCTTCAGAGAAATACTGCTTTCCAGTATGGTTGTTATTGATGTTTTAAAAAATGAATGTAACTGGACTAGACTATACAAGTTTATAGTGTGATTCAGCTATAATTCACTGCTATATTGACGCTGCATATATGGCACAATGTTACTAACTGGAATAAAGCTTTTTGAAAAGCGTATATGTGAGAGATTTAATTTTTCTGTACAATAAATACATATTACATACCTGCATTTCTTTAGACCTCTTCTTTATCCGCCAGCTGATATGAAACACTAGCAGCATAGGGAATTTGTTCTGTCCTGTTGTAATGCACAACCACATTCTTAAGCATCCTCAACAGTATCCTTGACTTAATCTGCTGTAGGACTTGTACCATCCATGTTAAGGTGCTCTGAGGGAATCTTTTTGGACTATAACTCTGCAGCCCCAACCAGCATAGCCAATTTCTCTGGGAGTTGTCACCCATCTGAACAGCAACATATTCCACCCCCTCTCCTGAAAAAGTTAATAGGGGAAATAAAACAATTTCAGCTTTCTGACAGAAGAATTATTACAGATGTCAGATTGGAAATAATTGGGGGGGGCAGAGACTACCCTACATTTAAACATTTTAATAGCTTTCTTTCAGAATAGGAAAAGTTACAAAGAGTCATACTAGTTCGAGTATTCAGTAACTATACTATTTTATATAAAAGGTAATAAATTTAGCTGTATTTATTATGGTTAAAATACCTATTCTTATGCCTGAAATGCCAAACTTTGCAAATTATCAGATTACTTTTATGTCATCTGGCATCCAAAATTCTTGCCCACCTATCTGCATTTGGCATTCTTTTTTACACTGGAATAGAAAGCTGTCAGAACATGCACTGGAAATGGAAATATTAATCCTACAACAACAATGAATTTTCCTAAGCAGAAGGTAAGCCTCCTTCAAAAGCTTCAAGGATACTAAGGATACAGAGACGGAAGCATAAGGATTTCTTCCATTGTAAGAATTGTGCAATAAAAAATCTTGTATGTACTAGAACCTCCCCCACAAACAAGCTTATAAGCAGAGTATTCTGCTAAATACCATCCGGTTCTAGTAACTGAGCACTTATGCTTCTCCTTAATTTCCTCCTTGGAGATTAATAAAATATTAAGACCACATCCTGCTTTCCTGTACAAACTACTCTTGGGACATGAATTCCCCTTCATCCTCTGTAGTAAAAGGTGATGCAGAAACGAAATTTCAGCTACTGATTGACTTAAGCTAAAACAATTAGCCCAGCCACCTATGACACAAAAAGCATGCAAAGCAGAGGTTGTTCTGTTCACAGACATTGCTACACTTAAAAAAAAAGTAGATAAAATATATAGACAATATTCTTCTTGAAACGCTCTAGTCACCAGCCCAGACCTGGCAACTGAGCAAGGAGCCTGTACATTATGCCTGAACAATATTATACAGAGCCACCAACATAAAATCAAAGTGTTAATGCATCTGTATGTGTAAAGCAAATGCAGTAATCCCACTGAGTACATGCATTAATATCTGAGAGATGGGATTTCATTACTCCCTGTAATTAAACTAGAATAAGGCCATTGGTCTGCTGCATCCAACTTACTTGAAACTAAAGGCATATAAGTTGATCACTAATCCAGTATCTGCTTGCTATGGCCGCTGAACTGTGTCTTCTGTTTGCAGAGCAGATTTGGAGACTATGCACCCCTGAACAGACAAGCCACTAAAAGGTGCTTTCAGAGAGTGGAGAACTGGACCATTACTACCCATCTGAAAAATTGAGTAAAAGGCAATATTTGGGCAGAGTTTTCTCTGATCACTGCAGCATGGTGATGTCCTTGATTTCTATGCAATTCTTCAAAATTACAGATATTACTTAAGAGTTTGGAGGTGGCAGCGCTAGTTCCAATTGACACCACATGCATATACCGTATTTTTCACTCTATAAGACACACCAGACCACAAGACACACCTAGTTTTTGGAGGAGGAAAACAAGAAAAAAAATATTCTGAATCTCAGAAGCCAGAACAGCAAGAGGGATCGCTGCGCAGTGAAAGCAGCAATCCCTCTTGCTGTTCTGGCTTTTGGGATAGCTGCGAAGCCTGCATTCGCTCCGTAAGACGCACACACATTTCCCATTACTTTTTAGGAGGGAAAAAGTGAGTCTTATAGAGCAAAAAATACGGTATTTTTTTAGTGTCTAATTCAGGGCCAGGTGACCTGAAGACCTCTGGCCTCTTGCTCTCCAGGCAACCATGTGGAGAAAACTTCCTCTTCCATATTGTGTGTGACAGAGTGAAGGAAAGAGAAGACATGGTTGCTACATGATGAAACCATTAAAAAAGGGGGGTGGCTCACCCACTTTTGGCTGCTCCTCCATCCACAGCAAGCATGCAACTGCCAACAGATTCCCTCTGAAAGAATGCAGCCATTGATGGGGCGGGGGTAGAACGGTTCTTGATCCACATTCCTGGTCTAAAACATTCTGAATGCTGAAGATCTGAGAGCAGAAAAACCACAGGAAGTTAATTCCACGTATTATATGCACAGCGAATTGTGGGATTTTTTTTTTTTTTGGGGGGGGGGGTGATTACAGTTTCAATGAGTTTTATGGGATTTGTTCCTATGCATAAGATTGGAGCGTTACATCTGAGTGCATAGGATTAGACGGTAATTCCCATTGAGTTCAATGATGTTCATTCTCTTTATCCTGCCTTTTGACAAAGGAGCTGCGTGTTTGTGTTAAAAAACCAAGGCAGAAGGAGTGGGGATACTTTTTGAGTTCAAACAGTAAAAATCATTCAATGTATTCTTTGTAAAAGACCAAGCTAGCATGCTGTTAACTGCTGTGCTTGCCTGCATCTATTGGGGATCAAACAGTAATAGAGTATCAAGGACCACTATAATATAGTCACAGGTATTGCATGCCAGTTTCAGGAGTACCAGTACATGAGCAGTTAACACCTTAGTGACTAAAAAGGCCATTGACAGTAGATTCTAGTGGGAACCTGAAATTATAGGTATAAAGCATATAACATCAAACCTCAGTTTGTTCCATTAACTGGATCTTTCATTTCAGGGTAGAGAGGTTACCTTTTTTAAAAATATGGAAGGACTCCTCAGTAGCTATGTGATTTTAACAGTTGCATTGGTGGGAAAGCTTCCTCTATGGAACCTCTATGGATGTTAAAGGCACAGGAATCTTGCTTGTAATTGGAGAGATTATTTGTTTCATTTCATTTATAAATCATTTCCCCTGAAACAATAAAAAAGAAAAGCATAAACAATATGTAACAACAATTTCAAATTGATATTAGTCTAATCATGTATAGTAGCAGTGGTTTTTTCTCTCCTGGGGGTACTCAAGGGTACGCAGTACCGGCGCCTCCCCTCCCCCTAAGAAAATCACTGTATGGTAGTATTATTATACTGATGTGTAGCTGAAAATGTATACATTCCTGGTTAAAGTCTTCATGTCAGCATAGGATGTTTTAGAAAGGCATGGGCAATAATTGTCTCTCCAGATGTTACTGGGCTCCAAATCCCATCAGTTCTAGCCAGCATTGCCAGTGACCAGGGATGAATAGGGATGTTGTGGGCTGCAATCCAAAATATAGGGAGGACTTCAATTTCCCCATCTAAGATGCATCTGTTACTTGCCCAGAAGCTATCCACAATTTGTAGTATTTGCATATTTGTATTGTCAGGGCTATGGGACGCAGGTGGCGCTGTGGGTTAAAGCCTCAGCGCCTAGGACTTGCCGATCGAAAGGTCGGCGGTTCGAATCCCTGCGGCGGGGTGCGCTCCCGCTGCTCGGTCCCAGCGCCTGCCAACCTAGCAGTTCGAAAGCACCTCCGGGTGCAAGTAGATAAATAGGGACCGCTTACCAGCGGGAAGGTAAACGGCGTTTCTGTGTGCGGCTCTGGCTCGCCAGAGCAGCGATGTCACGCTGGCCACGTGACCCGGAAGTGTCTCCGGACAGCGCTGGCCCCTGGCCTCTTAAGTGAGATGGGCGCACAACCCCAGAGTCTGTCAAGACTGGCCCGTACGGGCAGGGGTACCTTTACCTTTACCTTTATTGTCAGGGCTGGGTCATGGGCAACAGTGCTGCATGAGCCAACGGTCATGGGACAGGCTAGTAGTCAAGACCTAAGAGTAAAAGCAGAGGAAGGCAGGGGTCAGGGCTAAGAAATAAGCCAGGATTGATGAGCAGGTTTCCACCAAAGAACAGAGCTGAATCATACGCATAACCCCCTTGTTGCACAAGCAAGGCTCAACATGAAGCCCTCTTACAACTCTTTTCTGGTCAGGAAGATACAATGGCCACGTTGTGTGGGCAGAGTTGGTCTAGGCTAGGGTCTGAAGATCCTTTTCTGAGAAGCTGCCACCTACAGCTCCATGACTCACCACAAGGGGGAACTCAACAAATTTCAGCGGCCTCTCATACTCCATTCTACAGCATTGTTGTGGCGCCCCCCTGTGGCTGAACTGGTCATGATACCCTAAAACCATATGTGGTGTGGTCAATAGACAAGTCATCTGGAAGCACCTTTAGCCTAGGCAATAAGAAGCTGGGTAGAACAGCAACACAGAATTAACATGAATCACGTATTTTTTATTTTTTTATTATTATTATTATACTGCCCTCTACCCAGGAGTCTCAGGGCAGTTCACAGAATAAAATAAAGATATAAAACCACAATCAAATGTAGTGTAAAACTCTGAAGCTCAGTGTATTATACAGTAGGCGGGTGGAAAATTGTCCATCTCCTAATTGCTACACACCCAGTCTAACTTAAGAATCATCCCACCATCCCAGGGCACCATTTCTGCTTGGAGAGACTAAATGAATCCCCAGCACCTTCAACTAAGCAGTGCTTTTGCACTGAAGTTATTGCCACTCTCTGCCAACACTAAACTGCAAACCTATTGGGCAGGGCTGTCCTTGTAGGTACTGTGAACTGGGCTTAGTTTCTTAGGCACTTCACAAATGAAATATATAGGGCGAGATTCAGTTGTGGCAGCTTGCTTGCTCAATGGAAGGTTTACTTGTGGGACTTTCAGATTCCCTTCTCTCCTCCACCTTTGCACAGCCTGAAAATCTGCCCTGGAGGGTCCCTCAACCACTGGGGCATATTGGGGGTGATGTATGGTGGTGGTGGCAGGGCTGCTACAGGGAGAAGAAACATAAGACAGCTGCTATGCTTATAACCACAACACAAAATTATTAGTACTTTTAAAAGACTAGAATCAGAGCCATGTGACTGGTGGGGTGTATGACAGTTAACAGATTTGGACAGCTGACTGAATGGTCATACTACATTTTTGCTCTTATTTAATAAAGCTATTGTTGTTGCTGAATTGTCATGCTACATTTTTGCTCTTATGAAGTTACTTTGTGTTATGAATGGTTTATGCTACATCCCTGCATTAGAGTCACAACTACTCTGTTAAGATAACAATAAATTTATTTTAAGGATGCCAGAACAATTACATTGGCATAAACACAAGCATAAATTTGTCGTGTAGAGATAAGCGCATAGGAAAGCAGCTCCCGTCCAGAACAGATCACTAACTGTGCCTTAGAATCGGGTGAGGATTCCAGAGAGTCACACAGATCAGAGTAGCCATTATAGCTGAAGATATATGAACTACCCCTTATTTGTAGTGTGACTAGACATGCAGATAAACTGATTATTTCTCTGCCTCACCCCCATTATTTCAGATCTCCTTTTTAAAGACATTTGCAGTGATGTGAAGAAGCCATTTATCAATTTGATTAGCCCTGCACATGAATGACTCTCCAGGTGGCAATATTCATCCTAGGGACTGCTTTATGTGGTTCCTCTGTGCACACAAACAGCAGCACTGTAGACCTCTTTATGGCTTTTAAGCAGAGAACAAGCATTATTGCTTAACCAATGAGAATTGATAAGGTAAGAGGAAACCTGCTTATGAATTCACCTCACTGGAAGAACTCTTTATTTTTCTCTGCCGAAACAGATAATCTTTAATTCTTAGTATTTAAAAGACTTGTCATTCTTATCTCCTTTTGCAACAACTGGAATTGCAATTTAAGAAACTCACCCCATTTTTAATAAATATGTTTGTTTTGTTGTTGCTGGCATCTGTCGGACTTCAGAGACAATGGAGTGCACCTCTGGAGGTGAAGTCAAACAGCTGTGTTTGCAGCAGTGAAGTGACCTCCCCAGGTCACAAGCCTGGGCACTGTGAATGGAGATCCTGGGCCGGCTAGACAACAAGACTCAGCCTCACTGATGTGGCCCAAAGGAGAGCAGAGCAATACATTTGGCGCAAATCTGTTAAGGATGAGAAAAATATTGTGGCACATTATCCTTGAAATTCACATTCAAATGACAAGATCCAATGGTCTCTGAATTGGTTTGGTGATCTTTCCTCTTTTATTTTTTTGAACCAATGAGACTTGGATCTGAGAGAAGATATCAGAACAGATTAAGGAGGAGTTTGTTTGTAAACCTCTTTATAACAAGGCCAGCATTTGAAAACTTTAGCATGGGTCTGTCAGAAATAAATCCTGCCAGACTAATCTTTATCTCTTTTGTTTGGGTTACTAGCTTATTGGATTGTGGAAAAGCCACAGACAAAAATTATCATGATTTCAGCAGAGCATTGGCTAAAAGCTGACTGGAACACAGTACTCAGGGTGCTCATCAAGGTTGTTCTCATCAACTGGAATGAGATTTTCAGTGGAATGCCACCCTTGGCAGATACTTTTCAATATTTTAATCAATGACTAATATAGGGATGGCTCACCTTCTTTAGGCCAAGGGTCACACTGACCCATTGTCAACTCTTTGGGGGCTACATACCAAAGTGGGCATGAGCAAAATGTAAAAGTGGCCAAGGGCTTCTTCTTTTTTACAAAGTCATGTTTGGGGAGATCTTGTGTTGCAAAACATTTTGGGATCACAGAATCACAGCACAGGATTTGGTCAGTAAGACAAAAAGTATTTTATTTAAAAACCAGACAATGGGGAGAATCTATCAAATTTGCAGAGAACACAAAACACAAATAGACAACTAACATCTCAGAAGACAATAATATAATTCAAATTGACCTTGAAAACTGGGCTGAGAATAAGAATATATATTTTTTTAGGAAAGACAATTGCAAAGTCTTGCACTTATGTGCACGTACACCCACCCACCCAAATGCACAGTATAGGATAAGGGATACCTGGCTTGGCAGCAGTATATGTGCAACTGCCCCAAAATGTTAATGCAGTTGTAGGCTACATTTCATACACTATTTAAAGTGTATACTCAATTTATGAAGCAATTATAATGTATGCATATGGTTAATAATAATAATAATAATGCCACCCACCTGACTGGGTTGCCCCAGTCACTCTGGGCAGCTCCCAACAAAAAGAGTAAAACATAATACAATATTGCAATACAATATTGTGCTCACCTCCTCACCGTTGCTTCTTCTCCAAGCCTTTGGAAGCCAGAGACACCCAAGCAGTTCCAGCTCGTACCAGCCTCACCGCTAGCTTTTCCTCCCCACTGCAACCTCTGGAGTCCAGGAGAGGAAAAACTGGAACAAGACTTCTGGCACTTGTCTGGGTCCAAAAGCACTGTGCTGGGCCCCACACCTTGTTGTCGTATGTGCAGAGTGCCCATTTAACACGCCACAACAGAGTGTGCCAATGGAACAGAAAAACTCCAGACAGTTCTAGGTAAGGTCAGTCCCTTTACTGAGAGTCTAGAGCAGTTCCACCTACAGCTGTAATATAGTGTCCTTCCACAGCAGCAGCAAACAGTCTCCTTGCATTATTCCAACACAGACTAGGTTAAGGGTAGGGGCCAAGTGCAAGCTTGCTTCAAACACAGGTGTAGTTATACTTGAGATTGTGCTGACTCACTCTCACATGCTTAACTAGCTGCAGGTGCAGGAAAAACATACCCAAAGTGAACCAGCAGTGCACATCTAACGTAACCCTTTCATGTCCCTTTCCCTCTGCATGCATAAACCTTTGTCCATTAATGAGTGATCAGGTTTGCACTGGGACCAGGGAGGCCAGCCAGCATTCAAATCCCCACTGAGCCATGAACTGGGTGATCTTAGGTCAGTCACTGCCCTTTAGCCTAACCCAGTGTTTCCCAACCTTGTGCCTCCAGCTGTTTTTGGACTACAATTCCCATCATCCCTTGCCACTGGTCTTGCTAGTCAGGGATGATGGGAGTTGTAGTTCAAAAACAGCTGGAGGCACAAGGTTGGGAAACACTGGCCTAACCCAGTGTTTCCCAACCTTGTGCCTCCAGCTGTTTTTGGACTACAATTCCCATCATCCCTTGCCACTGGTCTTGCTAGTCAGGGATGATGGGAGTTGTAGTTCAAAAACAGCTGGAGGCACAAGGTTGGGAAACACTGGCCTAACCCAGTGTTTCCCAACCTTGTGCCTCCAGCTGTTTTTGGACTACAATTCCCATCATCCCTTGCCACTGGTCTTGCTAGTCAGGGATGATGGGAGTTGTAGTTCAAAAACAGCTGGAGGCACAATGTTGGGAAACACTGGCCTAACCTATCTCACAGGGTGGAGAGACAGAACCATGTACACCACCTGGAGTTCCACGAAGGAAAAGATGGGACATAAATGTAATAATAAAGAAAATAAGAAGCCACAGATCCAAGCACTCATTTTTCTTTTTCTCTTAACATCCCTTGGTTACTATTTCCTTACCATTCTCAAAACCAAAGCATTCAAGTAGTATTTCTAAAGTGTTAACAATCTCAAACTTGGTTTGTCTTTCCTCTAGTTAACTGAGCGTTAAGGAGGATGAATTCACATCAAGAAAATCTTCAGAAAACATAGGGAATTTAAGCTAATGCAAATGGTTTTTTTTTTAATAAAAAAAGATACACACACTCTCTCTTTCCCATCCTTCATGCACGTCATAACAAAATTTCAGAAACCATTGGTAAATGCCAACGTTATATGTTTTATTTTTCATCATGTAATCTTTTTAAACCTCAGTCACAAATCGATGATTGATAGAAATAATAACAGTAGGCAATAGGCATTAAACAAAAATATATAAAATACAGGATATGTAGAAAGGCAATCAGTGCTTCAGTCCAATGAGACAGAGACAGTAAACATGTGAAAAATGGCCTTTAAAAAATCAACAACTCCCTGTCTTTTCTTTTAAAAGACTCAAACGATTCAAGTGATTTTTTTTAAAAAAAATTATACCTTGTAAACAAAACATGAATCAAAATGGACCATAAGGTAATCTATATACTACAGAGGATAGTTTTAAAAACACTAGATAAAAAGACAATATTCAAGACGCATAGATATCTGTGTTCACTTTGGTCTCTGGCTATGGGTTTACCATTAGCAACATACAGATTCAAGCTACTCTGGTAATACTTGTGAAACCAGTTTCTTAGTTAAAAAGTAGTAAAATGCAAGAGGTAGTCAAAACCATCATCATGTTCTTCCTTAGTTAGTCTGCCCATTTTAGGTTAGCAACAATTGTAGCAAGTGTCCAAATACTTTCTAATATGCAGTTTATTGTAGTGGCTGTATCCTCAAAATGAACGTCATAAAAGCCTAGTTGGCAACTAGTTTTATTGGAGGGGCACCAAGTGGATTAGGGCACCCTCAAAATGTTCAGTTGTTAGGCCCTGATGCTACTGAATCTGCTCCTCCACACCTCAGGTTTGTGTCTGGGCTTGGCAGTTGGGGGGCAGCAGAGACAGATCCTACTACCTCCAGGTGGCTGAATTTGGCCAAGGGGTTGAAAATTGTTTTCCCCAACAAATACTGCATTACAGAGCCACTGAACTACACACAGCTCCATGATCACAATAAAGAGTTTCCAGTGCCAACATCTTGTTACTAACCAGTCATGATGACAGAAGTAACAAAACCAGGCTGTTCATATAAAACAGAAAAAGGACACATTTAACAAGTCTTCAAAAGCGAGCAAAGACAAAATAATCAAATCTCATTAAAGACATCTAGTAAAATTAAATTCAGTGCATCCGCACACACTTACACCTTTTCCCAAATTACTTTTATAACCATAACGCATGGGGAAGAAAAACACACACACATATATTTTTTATGATAAACATTTCTTAGAGATAAATTAATTTAAATTAGCTTTAAGACTTAATGAGATCTTCCCATGTTCTTTATCATTTTTCTTACAAAGAAGGTCACAAGGTCTATAAACACTTTCATAGGTCTCCATCCACAAAACTACATACTAGAAGTAACTTTGGGATAGCACTAGCACAAATGAAAGAAAGTTTTAAAAAATTGAGTAGCCTTTATTTGGCAAAGTATCACATTTTTAGAGCCAATTTTAGTGCCCAAAGAGCACATAAGTGATCATCCTGTTGTCTTTTCCCTTCCAGAATGGTCTTTCCAAGAGATGCTATGCAAGTGTGCACATAGTATTTGGGGTCAATTCAGTGGCACAACCCCTGCTGACTTCAATATTGTGTCTGGAGAGGCTCTCCGGGTCTATCTATCACTTTATCAAAGATCAATTATGATATGTTTGTGGAGGGGAGGAGGGGCTCCATTCCTGGGGTCAGGGGAGACATGTGCTGGTTGGGAGCCCCACTTCATCTACTCTGACAAGCTTGTTGCTTGAAACATTGGCCCAGGGGTGCTGTTCAAAGTTCATGCTGTTTAACGAAGTGGAATTTCAACAGAAGCTCAGGATACCATCCAAAATGAGAGTACAATAGATTCCTTAACATGATACTCAAATGGAAAACTGACCATTTGAATTTTGCACAAAAATATTTCAGGATGATGACACCAATCTTAAGATCATTATTTTGGCCTGATACAGATGCAACAGTCATGGTCCAAAAACAAGCCTTGCCCCTTCCCACCATGAGACCAGTTTCAAAGAAGATATTAGCCCTGTTTGTCAGTGCATTTGGGAAGAATGCTCAAGCACATGAGAAGGAGAGCAGGTCATTGCCTGCTGGCCACGCTCCTGTGCGGCCATCCAGAGAGGTGAGGTTTGAAGAAGGAAGTGTGCTCTATATATGCAAGCTTCCCTTCAGGATTTAAAATCCAGATTGCACAGGGTTCTCAGTCAAAAGGGGAACCAACAGGTGTAGAACCTACATATGGAAGCTACATACATACATAGAACCAGTGTTCCCCCCCCCTCAAAAAATGTTTAGGGATGCTCTCATTTTCCTACCCATATTGAAATACTGTCCCTTAATGAGGCCAAACTTAAGATTCACAAAATGTTGAGGGGTATGCGTACCCCAGAAAAAAGGGACTGCATAGAACCTACACAGGGTTGGCAGTGGCTACAACCAATGTTAGAAATTAGCCAGGGGCCAGGCATGTTTTGCGACTGGTGTGGGTCCAACTGTGACCACGTGGAGATCTCTGGATGCCAGGCTGGCAACTGGGGAAAGCAAAATATCACTTAGAGAAAGATCTAGCTGTTTTTTCTTGAAGCTTGATTTTGTTTTATCCGGATTGTTTTATTTGATGTTTTAATGTTTTGTAAACCATTTTGAGATATTGGTCTAGATATTAAATTAATAATGATAATAATAATAAACTCCATTACAAAAACAGGGAAAAAGGCACCTAGACATTCCATTGTGGTGACTGTAATATAGGTTTAAGGTGCCACTTGGTGATTAGATTATATATCTAAGTTTCTAACACTGGCTACAACAGAAGCTGCGGCTACACAGTCTTGCTTTTCCACTCCATGCAACCATAACTGCATGAAACAGAATGTTTGAATGGGGCTAATGTGGTTTCTTAAACCAGTCTCCTAGTTAAAGCACTGCTTATAAACAAAGATCTGATCCTGGTTTGATCTTTAAACCAGTTTCCTGGTTCAACAAATCAGGGTATCTTCTTCAAAGCTGAGCATAAAAGTGGAAGAGGGAAGGGAGAGTACAGGGACAAGGCTCATTCTCAAGTCTGACAAAACATGGCCTATTTGTCTGAAATTGTTATGTTTAAAGCTGGGTATTCAGATCTGGACCAAGTACTGATTGCTTACTTGGGCTTGCTCATAGTCAAAATACTAAAAGCCAGGAGTGCATATTTTCAAGAGTTGTTTCAAAGCAACTAGAATTTTTGGTGTGGCACAGCTGGGTGGCAAATTACTTCACCAACTGAAGTGGGGTATGAGTGGAAATGTAATATTCCTTACATTTAGGAGTACGCCCAAGTTGTGTGTGTGTGTGTGTGTGTGTGTAAGTATGCTGCTTATATTTATTTAAAGCAGATAATTTGAGTAATTGTTGGCCCAAACCAACAACAACATGTTTGTAATTTAATTGTAATCCAGGGATACTCAATTAATTGCCACATGCTGTTTCTTCCCCAGAAAATCGGTTACCTTCACATGTGGCGTTTGTGTGTGAAACAGCACCCATTTCCCTTTGAGGCAGAAAAGCAAATCTAAACTTTAAAGATACTCTCACATCATTTCAAATGGACACATCGTGTTTAAATCACATACATATTTGCCCTAACATTTTGCAGTGAAAGCTGTATTAATTGCAGAATAATTTCAAAAACAACAACTGGTATGTACCATAGGATCAACAGCCACCTTTAAGTCCTAAACAGCATAAAGGTGTTGCTTCTGTGGCAAGTATGAGGTAGTTGTTTGCTTGTAAACAGAATAACTTTACTATTCCCTATGCAAACAATGTGGCTTGGAATTTCAGAAATGGTGAGGAGGTGCTCTGCTCACAATTCTGAAAGTCAGCTGCACTTGTGAATGTCAAGTCACAAACGTTCACTTAAAAACAGGAATACCACTGTACTTCTGTTTTAACGGGAAAGCATAATGCAAAAGGTTGATATTTTGAGTTATCAGAAACTCCTTAATATGTAAACAGAGGTAGCTACTATCATCAGCACATAACATGTATATATTATAAAAGGTCTCTTTTTGGTTTGTTTTGAGCAAGCAAGTAAAAGCAAGTGATCTGTAAAACAAAAATAAAAGAAGATTAACATGGCATTTTCCCTGAGCAAGGTCCTTTGTCCTGAGAAGGCTATTTTGTAATAATGACCATCCTCCAATATATAAAAATAAAATGTAAACTTTTTAATAATAAGATAGGTTTGATAGGCTCTCAGCAATTCAGTCTGTGGCTGCTAGAATTTATTCATTTCATAATAACTTCTGGTCTGGAATTTTAAAGTATGTAAACAGAGGAATGGCCAGTTTTCAAATCCACCATTTCCATCTTACTATATGTAATGGTCAAGGAACTTTGGTTTACATTTTCAAAGTGACCTAAGTTTAGCATTGTTGCTGTTTAACCCAGTTATCATACCTGCTAAAAGGTTATGCAATGCCACTTTGATTTGTCTACATAACTTAAATAAGTTTACAATCCTTACATAAGGCAAGGAAGTACTCCTCTATACATATAATCACATTCAGTATCGTCAAAACAAAAAACAAAAAACTTTTCATCGTAGCACACCAATAACTTCAGTATAAACCATTGAGATTCCCGCCCCCTCCCTCAAACACTGTCATGGAATTCAAGCAAAGGGACATAGGTTTTGTGCCTGTTACTGAGGTCGCTGAAACATATACATTTTCTGCGGTGAGGTGGGGGGTGGGGAGAGAGGTGGCGGCGGCGGCGGCGGCAGCAGGAGGAGGAATAATTCAGGGTTTGGGTCCTCCAGCAAGCAACAAATGTCTTCTCTGTGTAACTCCGATGCAGCGAATGGAGTTACATCAGACTTGACTGGAGGTCTATCAAAACAAGTCATATTGCTGTCAGTGAAACAACAGATAAAACGGTGCTTAGAAGATTCTGGTCAAAGCATTTTACAGTGCAATCCTACACAGGTCTAGTCACAAGGAAGTCCCACTGAGTTTGCATGGGCTTACTCTCAGTTAGGTGAGCAATGGGTTGAGGGGAAATGTTCCGGCAAGATTTTCATGGGAATTATTTTACACACAACCAAGGTTACATTGGATTGTTCCTACAGCAGCTGCTGCTGTCTAGGAGGTAAATAACTTAAAAAGAAAAAAACAACAACATGCTTGCATCTTTCAGAATGGCAAAAAATTCAGCAAACACCTCAAAGAAAATGCTGGTAATGCACATGGGAGCTTTATGCATAATGATGTGTGACAATTTAGTAATGTGGCTTTATAGAAACCACACTCCGGCTAGCTGCAAGCACTGGCTACAGGTCCAAGGTCATTAACCGTGAGTAGCCTTAATGAATATTCCAGAGCCTAGATGTCTATTAATATTAACACAGGGGACTGGTTGCAAAGTATTTAAAAAGAACACTTTATGTTCAATGGGATAAAGAAATATTCTAATGATCAACAGCTGAGTAGAAGAAACATATCTATGGTGGACACGGCATTATTTTGGGGTTAATGATCAAATAATAGGCAGTCAATTGATTGATTGGCTTTCTAATCTCACTATAAATTGGAGTTTTCAGCATCAAATCAGTTTGGCAACTCCTTCAGAAACTGTTAATAATCTAGTGTGCATGAAGATTACAATTTTAGTATTATTAAATTTTGAATTTTTAAAAAGGTTGAATTGCTACGCCCAATTTCCATGGGAGTAGGCCCCACTGAACTCAATGCAACTTACTTCTAAGTAAACCTGCTTCAAAAATCCCACTGCACTGTAAATATTAAAGCTTGACATTTGTAACATTAAAAGGCCAAGTGGTCTAAGTCCAGTCTCTCAAAATAGAATCAAGACGCAAAAAGGAACTCTTACCTGTGTTCACTTTTCAAAAGATGTAAAAATCTATTCACTTATATTGCATGTAATCAGTAAAAACGGACTCAGAAGAAAATGCTAATTGCTACTGCTGCCTTCATAACGCCTCAAGATTTGCACAAAATAAAGATTCAAGGTGGTATCTCAAATCAACTCTAAACAATCATATCAATGTATACATTCTGCCTCAAAGTCACCTCACCTGCATTTAAACCATATTAATTTAATACAATATTTGAGATACCAGCACAGAAAACTACACATTCATAGTCTTTGGGGGAGGGGAAAGAGAGGGGAATACCTTTATTCTTTAAACATTTGTAGCAATTCTGAGGGTTATTTAAACCAAGACATTACCCTTCCAAGGTGAGAAGTTTATAAAAAGCAACGCTATCCTGGATAATGGGAGCAAGAAATTATTATTTTTCAAAAGCCTTACCCTGAACCCTACAGGGATGTCTTAATATCTTCAGTACCATGGCAATGGCAATTTTAAGTAGCAAAAATTCTTTGGGCTTCCATGAAATAACAGTTGTGATCTCTTCCCCACCCTTTCTTTTTCTTCCATAATAGCAATGATACATTAAAGAAAAAATCCAGGAATGCCTATTCAAAAATTACTCAGACTATTGCTTTCCAATGGGTATCCAAGGAAACAGAGTGTTGCATGTATACATTCAAGACATGCACAGAGTCAGAGATGGTTTATGAGGACAGAAATGAACTGCAGGTTGCCTGCTTCTCCCACCCCCCCACCGCCCCTTCTGGCAAGGCTGCAATTCTAATGTTTGATTAACTGCAGATTCAGCTGTATGTCCCATGGTTTAAACTTGTACTATTTATAATCTTTTGTTCTGCTTGTAAGCGGCTTTGAATGGGCATTCACCCATAAATGCAGTCGAAAAACATTTTAAATTACAAATAAAAATAAACAAATGGCGGTTAATCTTAACTATGGTTTACTGAAATTAGCAGTTCATAACCCTCAATCTGAATTTGTTTCATTTCAAACAAGCCAGTTAAGATTAACCCCAGTTTGTCAGTGTGGACAAAACATCAAGCTGCAAATAATCAAGAAGAAAACCAGAAGCTTCCCAGCTCCTTGCAGCTGTGCTGGACAGGGAGAGAGGTAGCAGGGAATTGTGTGAAGTGTGTGATCCTAAGGCTTGCTGCAGCTTATCCTCATCACAGTAAGTCATGGTTTCTTGTGGCGTCTGAAGCAGCTGAATAATATAGAGGAAACTCAGTTCAAATGAAGTTTGCTTGGAGTGACTGGTCTGGTTGTTTTCAGAATGGCCACAGTTTTCTCAGCAGTAGTGAAAAGTTGAAGTTGGTTGCATGATATGTGGAATTATTCTCCTTGTGCTTGAATGAGGTAGACGTCCCAAGAGGGTAAAGGAGATGAAAGACAAAAGCTCTAAGTCTTTTTCCTTTTTTGAACAGAAGGCCCCTTCCGGCTCTGTTCTTCGGGCGATGGAGATAATTTACTCGATGCTCCAGCTTCTTGCGGTGACCTGCCTGAGCGTTCTAAGACATCTGCTCTTCCCTCCTGAGAATAGGATGGAGATGTGTAGCCATAAGCCCCTGAGGGCTGGGGATCTGCTTCGTATCTTCCCTGATAACTAGTGGGCTGCTGCAGAACAGTTTTATGTGGGCAGTTCGCCACCATGTGCATGATACTCTGACAGTAATGGCACTTCTTTGGCTGTGGAGGTAGTGTACATTCCTTAGCATGATGATCGAGGCCACCACAATTGTAGCATCTGCAAAAGATAAATATTTTCTTAAACTATAAGAGGCTTAACAGGTGCATTTTTTTTTTTGCTCTATGCAACAAAAAATGGGGGAGGGGATGCTTTATCTGCAATTGTTCGGGTGACCCAAGATGTTTAAGAGTTATTTTAAAAAGGAAATGATTTCTTCATTATTCAAAGGCGTCCTCAAATGAAAAAAAGGATTTATGGGTCATTGTACATGCTTGTGCAATTTGGGAGTAGAATGAGAACGACCAGCGCAGGGCCTGCGCTTCATGCCACCAAAGAGATTTCGACAACGCTCATACATCTGTGGCTTGTTCTAATTACTCATAATCTGGTAAGAAGTGTGCCATTTTCCTGCTCCTTTTCAATACAAACAAAAGTGACCTGCACAGCTAGGCAGATATCCATTACAGTTGCAGGTGAACAGCCAGGCACTTACGTATCCAGAGACTGTCTGTTGAGTGTGTTTGAGGCTGACATGTGTGAGCATACATTTGGTGCATGTTTGCTTGTATATCTGCACAAGAATGTATGAATAGCCCTACTGGATCAAACCAAAGTCCCATCTATTCCAGCATCCTTTCCTCACAGTGGCCTATGCGAAGACTGAAAGCAGGACATAAACACAAAAGGACCACCTCCAGTTGTTTTCTCCAGCAACTGGTATTCAAAGACATTCCATCTCCAGAGCAATGTCTGTCATTGAGATTTGCCAATTCTCTTAGTGTTTACCTTAGTCCACCAAAAACAAGGCAATGACACAATGAATTAAATGAAGAACTGGCAGTAACTAACTCTTTACGAAGTCCCAATTCAAAGATACTGTCAAGAAAACCACCTCACGGTCTACAAATAATATAAAATTCAGAATATACAATGAATCATGGAATGGATGGTGCTCAGCAAAGAACTGTAGGCATATTAGAAAAATGAACTGATCAATGAAGTTTATCTTTCCTACATGTTATTTTACAGACCAATATGGGTAGGGGAAGAAGTGTAGAAGATTCAAGCAAAATTTTAACTGAGCTAGGCAGGGAAAGACAACAGAGGAGAAAGGGAGGGAACAGCAAAGATAAGATGCAGCAGAGGGGGAGGGAAAGGAGAGGGAAAGATAACAAGGGTTCATGGGAGCAAATGATACTACAAGTATTGAGTCTTTTAATTGTTTATTTCTTTACACTATCTGTATGCATCATCAGGAAGGAGTAGCTCAATGTACCAGCAGGAATGCTGGAATGGTTCCACTGGTGTGTTTGCACTGCACTGACCTGCCCGCTGTTTCACCTCTCCCCCTCCCCCTCTCCATTCTGGTATTCAGCAGCAACCCAAGTGCCTGGAGGTCAGATGAGCACTGCTGCCTCCCTGTGCTGCCATCTGTATGCCACCCAACAACCTCATACTCTTGATAGCTTCCAACAGTGAAACACTGAAACAGCACAAAAGTCAGCAATTGTCAAAAGCAGCAAAGATTTCAGCAGCAGCAAATTAAAACAGTATCACCTAAAGCACACAGATGATATAAAATTCAATGGGTTAAAAGGTATCTTGTGGACTGCCCTGAGACCTGTGGGTATAAGGGAGGCGTATAAATTTAATTAATTAATAATAGATGTATCCAAAAAGCATGAGGATATAAAAAGGTCTTTGCTTGGTGTGTGTGGGGGGGAAATAAAGTTTCTAGAGAGCCTGCCTAGGGAGGGTGATAACCCAGGTAGGTGACACCACAGAAAAGCCTCTTTTTCCTGTGATCGGTTGTTCCACTTCACTTGGCTGGGGCACCCAGAGGAGAGCATCCTAATATAAAGGGATAGGTACATGTGGGAGAAGACTATCCTTCCAGTTCCCTGGTCACAATCCATTAGGACTTTTAAGGTCAAAATTGGAACTATGAATTGAGCTTGGAAATGGGCAAAGGACTAGTACAGATGATAAACCACTAGCATATGTTTAGATCATCTGGTCCCCAATGATAAAATTGCTATAATACTACTGTTCTGGACCACTTGAAATTTATGGGCAACCCAATGTATATAGCAGTTCCAAACAGGAACAAACAGGTTAACAGAAGTTACTGCCACTGAGGAATCGCCATAGTTGGTAATTGGACAATCAGTTATTAAAAGGTGCTTTGAGTCACTAAGATGATTTGTGCCTCTAATGGCAATGCAGGATCAATTAGCATCTATTAGTACCAATGAGCATTCCCAAACTATGTACCTGATCCTGTTCTCAAAGTGTCAGTGGGCACAGGAAATTTCTGTAACTTTCCTTAGGCTAATTTATCTTATGAGCCAAGCAAGCCCATGTCTTTAACAAAGCATCCAAAATACTGCAATAATTTTGAAACAAACTATACCAAAGGAAATTTGCACGGACAGCACTAAGTTATAGGATAACAATAATGCCAGTATAAACTCTCACACAAACGTATTAAACAATGTTATACATTGTATTGCATTATACATTCAAATAACTTTGAGTGTGAATAGGCCTCCACTGAACAAGAGAAAGTGCACCAGGGGGTCAGAAATAAAAGAAACAACGGAAAATTTTGGCAATGAGTTACTGAGATAAAGATACTTTATGTGTTTAATCTTTTTGAATGTTTAAACATACTCCACTAGAGGGCAGCAAGAATCTAAACAATTGCCTCTCTCTTGCAGTTTTAAAATCATCATTATAGTATTGGCACAAGTCGGAGGGTTCAGATTAATGTTATCTATTCATATGCTTGTTCAGTGATTTAAAATATGCCTAGGCCACTCTGCTAGAGAGCAAGTGGTGGAAATATCACACCAAAGCTTTCCAAACATCGGTTGGAGCACATATACAGTAATTGTTCCCAGCAGATGCATCATGAAGGCATCGTTTGCTGCCTGTGTTGCATCTGCTGCTAGCAGTCCAGCGGAGTTCTTCAGAGTGGTTTGGAGGTTACTGGCCCCTGAGGGAGTAAAGTTTTTGGAAGCATTCTAGGGTAAAATTTCTGGGCGCTGTGATACCATAGCTAGTGCATAACCACATGAGATGTCAACCCACATTTAACCAAGTTTTATGGGAACAATCTCTTGGTAGCTCGGTCGGTAGAGCATGAGACTCTTAATTGCAGGGTCATAGGTGGGGGCCTCGAGCCCCATGTTGGACAAAAGATTCTTGCATTGCACGGGGTTGGACTAGATGACCCTTGTGGTCCCTTCCAACTCTACAATTCTATGGTTCTATGACAAGCTGCTTGTGGCTATGCATCTGACCACATGGCTGCATGATCCCTGTTCCTTATGGTTAATATAAACTATCAAGCAGAGCATGACTAGATGAGTCCAAAGTGTTAATTTATCATTATTCGATGGGGTGGTGCCTTCTGCTTTTGAGTCCACTAGTATGTGATAGTTGGGTTTTCACTGGTTATTAATATGTATTTTCTTGTGAAGGTAACTGAGAGCACTGGAGCAGCTGCAATCCTTCCTAGTTGAAACTGATTATCTAGACTCATTTCAGTGGCTTGAATTACCTTTGTTGCCATGGGTGTAGCCAAGGTGGCCAGGGGGGCAGCTCCCCCCCCCCAAATCAAGTAAATCAATAAAAAATACTTAACAGAGGTTCTGCCTCCCCAACACAAAGTCTGTCCCCCTAACATAACCCCTGGCTAGGCCCATGTTTGTTGCCTTTGTCTTTCCTTCATTGGGAGAGGGACAAGGGGAGTGAGACCTTGCTTCTATTTAATCTCTCCATGTTTTGATACCATTGACCATGGTATCCTCTTGAACTAGCTCTACAGGATGGGCGTCCAGGGCACTGGTTTTATATTGATTCCAGTCTTACATGGTGAGTCTGTTCCAGAGAACAGCACTGAGGAAATGATCTTTGGCTCCCTGGCATCTGTGTTATGGGGTTGTGTCAGGACACTATTTTGTCTCCGATGCTATTTAATTTCTATATGAAGCCGCTGATCATTAAAGGATTTAGAGCAAAGTGACACTTGTATGCGGATGATATGCCACTCTCGTTCTCTGTAAGCACCACCCCACTGTGTAATGATAAATTCATCCTAGTTCGGCAGCAATAAAACTGCTAGCATATTTGCAAAGGTAAGCATGCTCTGGCATGGTTTCAAACTGGATGGGGGATTGTATGTTGAGGGGGGTTGGGCTGGATGACTCTGCTTAGCTTTGCAAATGTGTTATCAGTTTTACTGCTGTGCCACCTGCTTAACAACACTACTCCTCTGACAGGGTTCGGACTACAAGCCAGGCTTTTAGTGTTACAGCTCCAGCCCCCTGGAATCAGTTGCCAGCTGAAATTAGACAGACAATTAACATCCTGATGTTTAGACAGATACTGAAAATATTTGTTTATAGTCTTTCCCTGAACTGTGAAACACTTAATAGGTTTATAAAATAAACTGAAAAGATAAAAGGACAATAAGTGCAACTGTCCCACCCATTTTGATTAGCATAGTGGTGTTCTAGTAGCATCATGTGATTGACAAGTGGGTTGATCCACCCACCTGCCAAAGTTGGCCCATGGGATGGGGCCAAGCCAAAAAAGTTCCCCGCCCCTGGGCTATAACATGGTTAGGAGCCCTCTTTAAACTGGATTTAGTAGCTGTCCCCTACTGAACATGCCGAGTCCTACTGATCCATTAAGAAAACCAGAACTGAAGATTAGCTTGTTTACCTTCTCTGATAGATGTTTCCCTTCAATTTCAGTATATTTGTTAACCTTCCTTCATCTTTTAATGAACATATGCAGAGAGATTACATTTCTGCTCAGAGTCCAGCGAAGGAACCCAAGATCTCTCTGCAATTAGAAGTAGTTTTGGAGTTGTTTCTCAAGGCTTGCTTTTTGTACTGACCACAATGCCCCACTGGGGACCTTAGCAGCTGGCGGGGGGCATTTCCTTTCCACAGAAGGAACAAACCTTACCATAACACTTAGACAACTGTTGCAATCTTCATATGATGCAGAGTTCCATGGTCCACTTTGTCAGGAGGGACCATTGCTAACTTCATACGGTTTTATACAATCTTGAGGGAAACTGAATTTGTAAAGGGAGGAACGGACAACTAGTCCAATCCAATTAAACTTTTTATTGCACTAGCCATAGGCCATGGAATCATTCAGAAGGAGAACAACAACAAACAACAACAATAACCATAATAATCATTGGGCACCACACATACAATAAAACCACATACAATAAAACCACGGCTACCAAAACTATTTGTTGCATTAAATAGACTAGAGTAGCAGAAGATTCTCAGGTAAGATGTGGACAACTACAGTGGTACCTCGGGTTAAGTACTTAATTAAAGCCTGATCTATTTCAGCTGCTCAAATTAAACCAATGCCACTGTTATCAACAACAGTAGTCCTTATTTTAAATGGGGGGGATTTATACCAGATATTTTGGAAGGACTACTCTGAATAACCTTTTTTTTTTTTTTTTAGGAATCATGGAACACAAATATATGCTTGTACACATGTGTGGGTGGGGGGAGAGATTGAGCCTGGGGCAGATGAGAAATGGAGAATCAAAATACTGACACTTTCCACATGGCAAGTAGCACTCTCTACATGACAAGTGGGGCATTAACTATCCGTTATGCTGTCTGTTGGCCTTTGTTATGTAACAGAACAAGGACTTTGGTGATGTGGTGAGCCACCTACTACCCGCTCTCCCCTTTTCAGACTTCCAAAGGTTTTTGGGAACATATGGATGCTTGGCTCACTGTGTAGTAGGAGACTATGTACCTTCTATGCAGCCCCACGACTCTCTGTGTAGTAAGGAATTTTAGGATCAGAGTTGCATCTCCAAACAGGAGGGAATTTAGTCAGTTGCCATATTGTAGTAGGCTCCCTGGTGGCTATAATACTTTCTGAAAGCCTTGTCGATAAAACTGTCCTCAATCCTGCTCTCCAAACCGACAAGATTTCACAATGCACAACAAACTTGAAGTGATGCTGTGGAACAACATCTTATAGACTTGTGTGAATCAAATTGCATATTTGTCTGCCTAGAAGCTCATGAGCTAAGGCAATAAATCTACTTTATATGACATAGCAGAAAATATTTGATGTGATACAGGAACTGAATTTGGCAGACCATGGTCCTTTTGCTTAATAAAATAAAGTAAAATAAAACCACATTCACCTGTGCATATTCAGAGTAATCCATATTCTGTGTTACTGCTTCCCAACTAACATTTGCTCAAGATCTTTGTTTTCCAAATACTAGAAACCAAATAAATAACTGCTCTTTGAGTTTGGAGTGGAACCCAAAATCGACAAAATTCATTTCTAGACTATACCATTTTTAATTTGCTCATATGTTATATCTTTACTCCATGCAGCATTAATATCTAAGTAAATATATTTGCTAGATTTTCCTCAGTAATTTCATTTGTTTGCCTAGATAAGGATTCATGCCTGCCCTCCCTGCTTTCTCAACTAAACATTCTGCTATTACTTTGGCTTCTGTGTCTTATTTGGTTACAGCGAGACAACTTAAAACCATCCGCTTCACCCCAGCAAACAGACCCATTTCTTAAGGGTTGTTAAGGAAGGAAATATAAATGTCTAGGTTGAAATGTACGAGGAAAGAATTAGTTCAGTCAATACCACTACCCTCATTTTTCTTCCTGTGCTAGAGAAGATCGGACTCAAAGTATTACCTTTACTAGGGAAGGAAATTCATTCTGAAAAATCTATAAACTCCAGTTAAATGACAAAATAAAGTTAACATTTTTATGGGAACACATATTTAGGTCAGCTGCTTTTGTTTAGGTTCATATACACCCAGAAGCACAGTACAGCTCCCACTCTTTTCTTTGAGAGTTCTAAAGTAGGCTAAAGTGTTTCAGCAGCAGAAAAGAGGTAGGCAGCAGCCATGGACAAATCAATTTAATCAGTCACTATGGTATGTACTGCCGTTATCCAATTCACTGAACCATTTCACCTTCCCAATTGGCCAGCTGTCAGAGCTCTTGATTCTACTCAAGGGGGCCTCATCAACCTTTGCAGATCACATGGGTTTACCCTTGACAGATAAATAAAAATAAAGAAAGTTTGGGGTGTAGGGGTTTATTTATCATTTGCAAATAAATGCAGCTTGAATTTTAGACTCTCCACTTCCCTTCTAAATAAAACACTTTGTAATTAAGATTCAGTACTTCTTGTTTGTCACTTTTAGCAAACAGACTTTGTGGTTGAAAGACTGCATTGTGTCGCACATTCACCGATTTAAACATGTTAGGATTTATTTTCCTATCAGTTCACAGCCATTTCCTGAAACATCTCCATTCTCCAGGAATGTAACCAAAATGAAAATGGGTAACTGCTTTGAATGCAGAAATGACACATCATAGCATCACCTGTGAATTAATACAATTGTGCATAAAGGTTCAAAACAACTGAACTCTTTTTAGACAGTGTTCCTTAACTATATACACTGCAGCTTCATAAACTTACCCTGTTACGACACATAAAATACTCAGTTTAACTTTTCATGTGGTATATACAAGGTTATACTGTGTATTTTATGCACCATAATGGGACTGACATGTGTAGAAACATCAGAGTAAACCCTGCTCTTAAAAATAGCAATTTAATGGTTTATGTAGCAGAGAAACTCAAAGTCATTTGACCTGTATTTTACACTAAACGTTTCTAAAATAAAAAGGGGGAAATTCTTTCTCTTATTGTTTCACTGGAAAAAAACTCCAGCTAAGAGATGCAGCCCTTTCCCCCCAAAACATTCAGAAGATAAAGTATACAAAGAGATGGCAGGTATCTTTAAAAGCATTTAAAAACTGGTTCATCAAACCTAAAGCCATGACCCTAATTCAAGGTTGCCTTTCATATCCAAAGAAAATATTGCAGAAAATGAACAGAACCACTCATATATTTACACAGTTGCTGATTTGCCCCCGATCTCTAAATATATCCCTTCAAAATGTACCTATTTGTGTATACAAACAAGTGAATACAGTACTAGTTTGTTTTCTTTGACACAAAGAAAACATGTTGGCTGATTCTGAAAGCTACAATGAGACATCTTCATTATTTGTATAAATAATGGCAAGTAAATGTAAAAGATATCCATATTTCAGAGTGCAAAGGAGCAGGTTGTATTTCTTTGTTTCTTTTATTAATATTTTATTATTAGTTATTATTTTCGATTATAACAAAAAAGACAACATTTCACAAGTCATTCAAAGTAATTCTAACATTTTGAACCTCGACTTCCCTTCCCCTCTTTCTGCAGTTCCTTAAAATTGTTTTCATCTTTCCCTGCATAAGAACAGGTTGAATTTTCTGTCCTCAGTACATGACAGTGAGCTACTGAATGCAAACTTTTAAGGAATTCTTACAAACAATAAAAAAGTTCTCAATAATTTTCATATCACAGAACTCGTCATATCTCCAGTTCCTAGAGATAATAGAATTGATACACATTTTGAAACTATTTTAAAACCATTTTGAAACTTGTCAACCACTGGACCAAAGAAGTTGCTTGTCTATCAAATCAGGTAAGAAAAATGAATTCATTCATGAAATGTGATTAAGTTTTATGCTGTTGAGCTGGGAAGATACTTCTATTTCCTACCCTGAGCTGCTGGCAATTGGGCAGTGGAAAATTTAAGAGAAAGCAAAGTCAATATAAATTATTACGAAAAAGCTGAACTTGAAGCTGAAAGTGGATTGCACATAGCTAACATTTGTTTCCAGCATAAAGATGACATTTATTTTGTCTTTTACATCACCTCTGGCCTATATTTTCCAGTGCAAAGGGACTTGTAAATAGTTGGCTTTAATTACTGCTCAGCTGATTTAAGCAACAAGGAAAGCAAGCACTATAGTCTTTTTCAAGCTGATCTATAATACGATTTGGACCATTAATCCAATATACATGGCAAACAGCCTTATCATTTGTGTGGTTTTACAATACTATTTGTTGCCAGATTTATTTATTTTTGCCAGAATTATCCACTAGTGACAGTATGCAGACAGCTTTGAATTACTCACTTAATAGTGTTCTCCAACAAAAACTCTTTTCTCCTCTTTAAATGCTAGCAGATCACAAAATGGAATCTGGGGGAACTGATCTGTAAAAAGTTTCTGCTGTTAAGAGTTTTAAAAGCTTTGTCAAAATGTGTATAAGGAGTACAAATTAGATGTTCAGAAAATGTGTCATGTGTTCTAAAAAGCTGGGGGAAATTAAGAAGTTGAATAAATTAAAAACTAAAAAGAAAGTTACTATCCTATGGACACTTATTCAGGAGTAACTAGTGGAAATCAATGCATATCCAGCAGCACAGCTTATAAAAATAAAGATATGTGTTAAGCCACCCACTCCACAATGTCATCTGAAGGAAATTTAGTGTTTGAGAAAGCAAAACACAGGAACATTTATATAATTATCCTCTTCTGGTTCCAGACATACATTACTAAAGATGGAATGACAAAATAGATTATAATATTAAAAACAACAACAGCAGCCATTAGTGTGTTCAGTGTTGCTTAGAAGTAAAAATTTAGTTAAGCCAATTTCATAAATAACAGTATATCTCTGTTGAATGAATTCAGTTAGCACCAAAACAGCTTTGTTTTTCTTTTCTTTTTAAAGAGATGCTACTGTGCAAGTATTGCTAATATGACATTTGATAATATTAAGATGATTACAGCTTAGTTAATGGGGTTCTCAATTAAAAAAACCCCTGGAAAATAGCACCCACACAGTATGATCTTTTAAATCAGGAAATCTGACATGCAATTTCCTGGACCTGCACCTTAACACATTATACAAAAAGCTCTTGTTATAATGAGAAGGCAAGTTTTTCCTTTAAAGAAATTGATCGTTTTCATTGCTTATATTAGGAAATAACTTTTAGTATTATGGCCTATGCCTCTTAATCTAAAAGACACAAAATACACATAACAGAGCCTTAAAAAAATTGTTCTGCATGTTTTAATTGTAAATCCCATTTGCATTTAGAGCAAGTGCAATGGGGATTAATATTATTAGTTCAAACACTGAAAAAGAAAATAATCTGAAAGCCAGTTTTACAAAAAGCAGAAAACAGAGAAATGCTGCTACTTAAGCACAAATACTTTTTGTCGGTTCCCCCCACCAGCAAGTAAACAAAACAAGTTTTATGTGAACAATTGAGAAGCCTCAGAAGAGACACGCATGATGGAACCTTACAATGAGATGGGGGAAGGGGAAAGAAAAGAGAGGAATTCATGTTGGCTCCAGATTCTGTATGACATTCAGTTTGGCTTCTTTATCTTCCTCCTTTTCCATAAAGACATTTAGAATACTATAAAGGAAAGTGTTGTTGTTGTTTAAAAAAGCCCTTTAAGAAAGTATAATGCATTACACAAGAAACAATTGTATAAAATATTGCCTTCACCTGTATTTAAAAAGAACACAGGGATTTTGAAAAATAGAAATTCAAGAGACATGAAGCTTGTTCGCAGTTAATCAGGATTATTCTTAAACATAAAACTGAATTGTTTTAACCATTATAATAGTTGAATATATAATTGATGCAACAAATAAAAGAACTGAAGTGAACACTAATCATCTCTGTTTTATTGATTTACCTCTAGGCAAAAACACTTGAGTGAAGAATGTTCGGATATCTTAGCATCTTAATTTGTTGTTAACATGCAGATTACCTCTGCTAAAGTTTGTCATAAATTTCTATATTGTTTTGGTTGTCAACTGCACATGACAAGTTCAAATAAAATCTTGCATGTGCCTACAAGCCTTTTGCCTTTCATTCACAAGGTGCATGGAAGTTACTGGATGTGGAATTGCAAACTAGAGGCTTTCAATGATCCCCCCCCCCTTTAAAGTAAATACAAGGGACTTCATTTCATACATATTTCCTCAGACATTTCCACCATACACACATATTATAATCCTTCTTTGCATTTTAATAATATTGGATGACATTAAATCATATCATAATAGTGCAATTCCATTTTAATTAATTCAATTAAAATTATGCATGTCCTACGTGTTTTTTTTTATAATAGCCATTCACTGGAACACATGCATTGGCTGAAGATATAGCCATCTTTATGTTCTTCTGGGAAATGGCTTCTTGGTGATATACTCATGGTGTCTACATGGAAACATGCTGGTAAATAAAGTTTTACACTTATGCAAAGAAGAAGAGAGATTCAGCACCTGAGCCAATGATTGAATTTATGAAGCATCTGTATGGCAGTTGGGAAGAAATACATTTGCAGGAAGAAAAAGCAAGTGAAAGAAGATGGCTTCTCTACTATTAAAGGAGTTGGGGCAAAAAATAAAAATCTACATGTTTAGCTCCTAAACAGTTTTAGTATTACTTTTCCGTCACTATGCAGAAACAACTACTCATGATCTGTTAGAAGAAATTGTTACAATAGAAGCATGAAATGTCTGTTTTCTAGTTTTAAAATTTCTACATGAAGGTTTTTTTAAAAAAATAGTAAGCAGTATTCTTAAACTGCTTACTATTACAAATAAATTCCAAAGCAGTTTACAGAGAAAAATATATTATAATCATTTCAATAAAGAAATGAAGACAGTTCTATCTGTATTAAATAATGAGAGATAGGACCTTATAAAGACAGAATAAAGAACCTATTTTATTTGCTGATAAACAGTTTGTGAATAACACTCAATTATATTTTGTCATCTTCTGTAATCTTTTATGAGAAAGGAGACACACACGTGAAAAAAGTTTGTTTTCCCGGTGAGAATTTGAAAAATAAGCATTATACATGTAAAGATGTGGAAAAGAATAACTCTAGTATTTTATAGTAAAAAGGGATAGCTTTTAGGGCAACACATTTTATAAAGATTTGTTTGCTAATATAGATATGTTAATTCATATAAATTATTCTTATGTATTTTTGTGTTGGAGTAATGTGAGAAAGAGCTACAAGCCTGACTTAGTGCATCTGATAACCCAGACTTATTTTGAACCTTTGGGAATTCCCTCCCTTTTCATGTGAATTGGTGCAGCTCTCTTGTTTTCTGGTATTCAGAAAACAACACTTGGCATCACAGAATTGTAGCGCTGGAAGGGACCACAAGGATCATCTAGTCCAACCCCCTACAATGCAGGAATCTTTTAGCCAACATGGGGCTTGAATCCATGACCTTAGATTAAGAGTCTCACACTCTAGCAACTGAGCTTTACCGGCACTTCCCATTTGTCAACACCTCCAGGGGCTCAAAGACCTGCACATGCATTCTTTAGTTTTAATGCTTATATACAACCATGCAAATTTGTATAATCAATTATTACTTTCCCCCACATTGCAGATGGGAAAGTGAGAGAGGGTGGCTTGCCTAAAGCCATCCGGTGATCCTGTTCCTGTAACAACACTAAGCCAAGCCATGACTTGGCATGAATGAATGTGTAGGTTCCTGGACAGAAATCTGTTACTCCTCCATCAGTCCAGCTACTGTGAGCCAGGGCTACCTAGTCAGTTCATGGCAGAGGTGAGATTTAAACCTGCAACTTCCTGATTTGTAACCTGGCCTCTAAGCTACTGTGTTACACAAGCGCTCATAAAACAAAAAGGTTGAAGGGGTCATTTCATATACATCTTTGTACAAATCTTTGAACTATACAGAATTTTTCCAAGCTTGAAAATTAAATCGCATAATTTTTGAAAGGGATGGTTAAGAAACCATAATAAACGCAGATAACAAAAGCACCTGTGTTTATATCTCTTCAAATTCTAACTACAAAACGTAGTATTTTCCTATAGTCCTTTGTTCTTAAATGGCTCTTAAATGGAACAGAGATGAAGGCTGTGAAGTAGCCACAGAAAACGAAGTTACAATTTGGAATGTAAGTCTGGATTTTATGTAAAGTATAAGATGAAAAAGGCAATTACTTTAAATCAGGCATGGCCAAACATGGCCCTCCAGATGTTTTTTGGGACTACAACTCCCATCATCCCTCACTAACAGGACCAGTGGTCAGGGATGATGGGAACTGTAGTCTCAAAACATCTGGAGGGCCGAGTTTGGCCATGCCTGCTTTAAATAAATGACTGTATAAAAAGGTGCTTTCATACAAGCGGAAGCATTCCTCTAAGGCAGGTCTCCCAATTTCACTCTCTATCTATTGAACTCCCTGCACAACCTCCCAGAATTACAGAGAATCCTACAAATCTTAAGAGCAGTTGAAGGCTTCTAGTGTGTAGGAGAGGGTTGATGAACAACTGCTAGACTTCCATGAACAGAAGTGATTTTCTGCTTCAGCAGGTATCTTTCAATTCAACCCAGCATTCAGCTAATATTCAGTTTAAAATTTGTAGGAATGACTACACATTAGTCAGTTTAATGCTAATAATGATTACTGACCACTGGAAAGTGTTTGCAACATTTTGGACTGTCTGAACTGGCAAATTACAATTACCAGTATTTGAGGTATGGCATTATTCTTCCATTAGGATCTAATTTTCAGTTCAGCTGTACTGAAACAACCGCATCAAGAAAAATGATACATGAATAAGGGTGGGTGTTGGCTTAATTTCTATATATTTGGGCTTGGATCCAGAGTTCCTACATGCAGAATACCACTTGTGCAATAGCAGGAAGGTTGGGGGGGGGGGAACAGTGTGAGAGGTGGCATGGAGAGGAGAAGTGAATGAAAATTGCCTCTCAGGATCGCAGTTCCTTCTGCAAATGAAAGAAGCCCTTCTATCCACAGAAGGAACATTCTGAATTTTATATATCTATATAAAATGTCATCATGACAGCAGGCCACACGAATAACTTGTCAGTACTTCACAGGCCACCAAGAAGAGTTTGAAGGACTTTCCAATATTAATATTAAAATTAAAGCCACAGGACATCAACATTAGTCCAAAATACAACAACACTACCATAAATAAATAAATAAATAGGCAAGCAAGCAAGCATGCATGCATCCCACAACAGATCTACTGGTCTTGGATATTAATATAATCTAATCCAGCATGAAAATGATGCGAATTTGATTCACAATTACCTGATCCAACCCTAGGCATGTGCAACTAGTTACCGTATTTTTTGCACCATAACACTCACTTTTTTCCTCCTAGAAAGTAAGGGGAAATGTCTGTGCGTGTTATGGAGGGAATGCCTATGGGTGGCATGCCTACGGATTTTCCTCCTCTAAAAACTTTGTGCGTGTTATGGTCGGGTGCGTGTTATAGAGCGAAAAATACGGTATATATAATGGCAGCTTCATATGCATCAAAGCAGCACAACTGGACTCATGTGAGCACTGCAGTGCAGGTGAACATGCATTTAAGATACACACCCATGTGCCTTTTGCACACAGAATTCTGCTTCTCCTGGTTGCCTCACATAATGGGTTCGGGGAGATAATGTTAAATACATGAAACAACAACATAAGTTTAAGTAGGCTACGCTTGGGTAGCTATCTTGCCAAGTTAAAAGGTCTACTGTTCTCCTCATTTTTATCAATGACTATCAAATGTCACCACTGAAGCAACAAACTGAATGTTATTGTGATGCCAAAACCTTATTCCAGCCTTGCAATAAGGCAGTTGCCTGTCTGGTCACCTGCTCAGTCTTGCACCTGCTACTTCTCAGTTACCTCAATTTATCCTGGGATTAGACCAATACAAGTAAGGATAGGGCAGCCACAGCTGCCACACCATACATGCATGTATATTCAGGCAAAAGTGAAATAAAGTATTCGTGTAAATCAATGACGCCTCCTGATCTTTTCATGCATCCTTGCCACCATTGCGTAAGTGCATTCACACAGGTGGAACAGCCAGAGCAATAAGAGCTAGTAGCCAGAAAAAGTAGCAGGCAGGTAACCCCATCTCAATCCTTATCTGCAGGCTGCTTTATTCAATGACCGTAGAAATAAGCACATCTTTCTAGCCTATGTGCCCAGAACTGTGGTAGATTCAGCTACTGTTGCATTTAAGCCATAAATATGTGCAAAACTTCTAAACAGTTTTTTTAAAACAAAGTGACAACCAGGTAGCTGCTTTTAAACTGAAACAGTATCTCAATCAGGTTTATTTTACTGAAACATTTATTGAATAATAGCATAAGGAGAAGACAAGCTTTAGAAATTCTGAAAATTATTCCTTTGTTTCCAATTTCAAGAATCAATGCAACTGGTTTCTTTTAAACTTTTGCTACTTTTTTATGTCTGAGAGATTAAAATGGGCTTGGAACCAGTTGCAACAAAAAATTAAGGCTGCACAACTGGTTTGTAGGATAAGACACTGGTTTGTGTCTTAGCTATAATCGCTGCAAGCACCCCTCTTCTTACAGCTCCCAGATTGGAGGTGATTTGGTATAAGGAATACTGGACTGTAGCCATTGGCTCCATGGTGCCTCCCTCTTTGCACAGGGCTGGTTAGAGAACTCTGCCAGAGTTTAGCGTTACTGAACTCTGAATCAGCATTACATTCAACCCAGGGGTCCTGGTTTAAAAAAACCTCAACACAGTGGGTTAATTTAATAAGCTTGTTTCATAATAACACATGTTATCTCCTTGTTATGAAACTTAAGAGAGTTTGCTATATAAACCAGGGTCCCTGGAACACAAAAGTGAAACTAAGCTCTGAAACAGTACTCCTCCCAGCCTTGCAGGAGAATCAGAGGAATGAAATTCTTGAAATTTAAGTGTGTTAGCTGGCTTGTTCTTCCTTATCACAGAATTGGAAGGGACCCTAAAGATCTCATCTAGTCCAACCTCCTGCAATGCAGGGATATGTAACTGTCCCTTTACAGGGAGTGAACCTGCAACCTTGGCGTTATCAGCACCATACTCTAACCAACTGAGCTAAACGGATGTCACTTCGATAATCAAACTAGTAAGAATATATTGAATTTGGGAGCATCTGGCCTTGATCTAAATATAAGAGTAGGCAACAATGTGTGTGTGTGTGTAATCTTGTGAAAATAGATTAGCTAAATGAAATAAAAACTTAATAGTAAGGATTTTGGCATAGCAAGTCAGCACCAGAAAAGTTCTAAACCACTCTAGGTACCATATCCCCAAAACAGCTAAACATGCACCAAACTGATGGGCGCATCTCTCTCTCTCTCTCTCTCTCTCTCTCTCTCTCTCTCTCTCTCACACACACACACACACACACACACAGAGAGAGAGAGAGAGAGAGAGAGAGAGAGAGAGAGACGCAGCATGCAAGTCTCTGCTATCTAAACAGGTTGTACAATTGCTGCCCTTTCTAAAAGGTTGGGCAATCCCTTTTCTCATGAATGTTTTTCTCCCCCCCCCCCAAAAAAATCTACCCACAAACTAGTGGATGTTCATAAATGAACTGATCTTGTGGTAACCACATAATGAAGACAGGCTGACTTTAAGCGAGTGGGTTTTAAAACCTGTCTATAAACCAGAATATTCCTAAGAGAAAATGGCTTTATTACTTTGACTGTAGTAAAACTTGGAAGAAAGAGAGAAAAGGGTTTGGGAACAGACTTGGAATCAAAAGGCTGGCCAAAAGGTAAGAACAGCAGCCCTGACTGTGGTGCAGAGCATTATCTGAGGCACCTCGAGGGGACCAAAATGTGAAAGACAGATGCTGGCCTGCTCAAGCTGATTCTGGAGGATTAGTTTCTGGGTGTTTTAAGTGGAAGCAGCTGGGATCCTCTGCAGGAGACTCCCTTGAACGGAAAATGCAGTTTGCAGAATGACAAGTCGATCTTGAATGTTGGCGAGACAGAGAGGCCAATGCCAATAAATTGGAGAGAATAAGCAGCACAGAAAGGTGGGGGGCAGGGTGGAAATGCTGCTTGCCACAGGTTTCCTGAACACATAATGAATAGCCAGCATCTATAAATGGCAGGGCAAGGAATCCTGAAACAATGGTTAACAGAGGAGTGCAGCTATCCTATAGGCAACACAACCAACAGAAGGCTTGGTGAGATCTCATCAGGAAACAGAGTACAAGATTTCAGGGACCCAATAAGAATTCCATCTTTCATATTTAAAGACAGACACAAGAGTAAATTAAAAAACCATTTGACTGCTTTCTCCTTTATCTCCCTTCTTCCAGAAACATTTATGTACTATTTGGAAAGTGACCAATGGGTTGTCCAAGAATAGTGTATTTTAATTCTATTCTGCCAATTTGACAATACAAGGGTGGCAATAACACTGAAGATGATACAACTGGCTGCAAAGCAATTACGCATGCCAAGTTCTATAATCCTCAAAGACCGCCTCTCCCCATGTGAACCAACCTGGAGCGTGCACAACCATCATCTGAGGTCCTTCTTCGTGAGCTTTCTCTGTGAGAGGTCCCAAGGGTGACAACATGAGAACAGGCCTTTTCTGTGATGGTTCCCCAAATGTGGGGTGCTCACCCAAAGTAAGGCTTTCTGGCTTTTGCAAGTCAAAATGCACCACCGACAGCTTTCTATACACTTAGGGAATATATACTTTAAAATAATATTTGTTTCTGTAATATAAAATAACTTCTGATTTTAACAAATCTTGATGTAGGCATAGGAATAATGTCAGGAAGGGATAAGTTCTATCCACCTGCTTGGTTTGGAGTTTGTTTATTTATTGGTTACCTGTGTCATGCTTTTCAAACTAGTTTCCATAAACATGCTGGTTTGAAGCTGTTTTTAAAAGTTCAAAAATAAGAACAATACGTTTCTGGATACCAATGACAATTTGTAGTAGGACAGAAAGATGCTAGTGCCAACCAGCCATCTATTATTATTATTATTATTATTATTATTATTATTATTTATTTGTACCCCACCCATCTGGCTGGGTTTCCCCAGCCACTCTGGGCGGCTTCCACAAAGATGAAAAATACACTAAAATGTCACATATTAAAAACTTCCCTGAACAGGGCTGCCTTCAGATGTCTTCTGAATGTCAGGTAGTTGTTTATCGCTTTGACATCTGATGGGAGGGCATTCCACAGGGTGGGCGCCACTACCGAGAAGGCCCTCTGCCTGGTTCCCTGTAACTTGGCCTCTCGCAGTGAGGGAACCGCCAGAAGGCCCTCAGAGCTGGACCTCAGTGTCCGGGCATCTATGCATGCTACAACTAGTCAGAGTTTCTCTTTTGCAACCACAAGACACCTATATATGTACCAAACACACAAACAAAGCTGTGGTTCTTGAAGGAGCTATTATTATAGGATAGTGCACAACAGTTTTAATGGGACAATGATTTAATGAAATAACATGAAATTATATTATTCACATCAGCAAAACAGTGTGGTTCTTTTAAAGAGCAAGCAATAGATGGATAGCTAAACTTACGAAACTGATCAAATTTAAGTAAAATGCTCTCGAGTTCTTTCAAGAATTCGAGTTCTTCATCCTTTCAACCATTCCAGCATCCTTATACATCAAATAAAATATATGTTATTGAAAGCAATGCTTTGGTTTCACATAGCAGTTGCTAAAAATGACTCATATTTACTATTTTAATTATATGCCACCTTTCTCCCAAAGGAGCCCAGGACAGCAAACATGTAAGTGATAAAACAAAACACCTAACATGTTTCTGAAATTGATGTGGGTGGGAACACCAGTCTTATTTTAATAAAATTTCCTTTTTCATATATTGTACTAAGCATTCGGCAAATCTTGGTTTCCCTATATTTACTAACTTGTTTTCAGTAAGTGCTGTTATCATTACATCCAAAGAAAACATCTGAATAATCTCTCTCAGGGTACTAGTGGTGAGTCAGATTGAACCACCAAGAGTCACTCATTGTTCAAGCTTTGCCTTTTTCCATAATGTTGCGATATAGGTCCATAGGGCATCATGAATTCTCATCTTTCCGCAGGGCCTGCAAGACAGAGCTGTTCCACCTGGCATTTGGTCAGGGCGCAGCCTGACCCCCTCCTCTGGCAATCTTTACAAAGCTTTAGTTTATGGTTGCCATCAATTTTGATTTTAATTCATTTTTATAATGTTTTATAATGTCATACTGTTTTAATGTTGTTAGCCGCCCTGAGCCCGGCTTCGGCTGGGGAGGGCGGGATATAAATAAAATTTATTATTATTATTATTATTATCCCTTGAATATATTGTTTGACTGAAAAGGATCAAGCTCTGTTCTCTGACAAACTGTCTTTTTATCTTTCTTGAATGTTTGTAAGCAGCAATATTTTTCCTCACCTGCATCTGATGAGAACAACCTTTTACAGCATCTTGTCAATCACATAGTAAGTCAAATACTTTTGTACCATCACCTTTGTATAAAAAAGAAACCATATTGTTCACATGATGTTCTTTTCCTCTTCCCTCTAGTCCTGTAAGAACTCAGGGCTTGCAACTAAAAACTACTCTAGAATTACTGCTTAGGACAGTGGTTCCCAGTCTTTTAGGTATAGCAATCTACAAGTCCAGATTCACTAGGTTTAACGTCCCATCCATTTATTGTCATGTGAGTTTTGGACCTTCCAAACTGCTGACTTCCCTCAACAGCCATCGGCTTCATGCCTTTTAATTCCAACATTGACTGTTTTATAACCTATACTTGAAGCATCCCAGCAAAAAAAAGGACATATCACCCCTATTAATGTGCAATTTGTTGAAACATTTAGAGTACTTCTAAATATTTAAGAGTTATTCACAGTTTTGTTACAGGAATGTTAAGAACACCAATCATCTGATTGTAGGATATTGCTTCGCAAGGTCTAAAAAAATTATTCTACAAAGCATCCAATTACTCAAGGAGCATTAGATATTCCCTCCCCCCCAAAAAATTCTAATCACTCCTGGTCACACTGTTAACTAACACTAGCAGCAGATCCAGTGGTGGTTCACTGCGGGTGTTTGTACAAGGAGTTGGTCTTAGTGACTGTTGCAGCTTGTCTCTGATGTGCAGGTGCTGAAGGTCATGCATCAGAGGCAAGCTGTGGGGGACACTCCGGGGGGGGGGGTGTCCCTGTGCAAGCACCTTGTGGTGCAACAGTGATTGGAACCATCACTAGCTGCCAGAGAGTGGTTCTCAAGTGTCAAAATGTAAGACTTTTCCAGTGTTCGGTTGCAAGGGCCAAAACATGCCAACATAACAAAAAAGTTGTAAGAGGTATTCATCATACCAGTTAAAGACTGTAAGCAATAATTATTTCAGGTTTACATATGAAGCCCATGGGCCACAGGTTCAGAAACAGTGCTTTAGGGACCACCTCCCAGTGTGTTTTCTTAGTTTACAACTGCTGTCAGAGACAATTAATTTATGTGCATTTAAATAGCTAAGCATATACAAAAGCAAGAACCACTTGTGCCCTTTCTCCAGATGCACAGGCTAGAGGAAACAGCCAACCAATTTGCAAAGGCAGAATTCAGAAGTTAGGGTTTGGTTTTGGTTTTGTTTTTTTAGACTTCTATAATAGAATAATTCGTTATTAGAACACCCTCCATTTAGGAAACAAGTCACACATATTCTCCTTTTTTATGTGCACATCCAAACCCGAAGGTTATTCAGTCACTGGTAGTTAAGGGCACAATTCCAAAAGGTTCACCATGTTAGTCTGTTGAAACAAAACACAATATAGCACCTTAGATGGATCTACAAAAGGGCTGCAAATACAAGCAAGTTCTTCAATTTACACAAGCTCTTGTGAAAAACTATGCACAAACTTACTCTCAAACATTTTATGGGTCAAAAGAATTTATACATGATAACCTATATTTTCCTTATTCACAGCTCCTTATAAACTACCCTTTGCATGTGAAGAGCCACTGGGTGTGTGTGGGGGGGGGGGGCTTTGGGTGCTGCTGGCCCTGGCTGGGAGACACACAAGCTCCCAACATCTGCACCATGTATAGCTGTCTCAGGAGAAAGGAGGATTCTACCGAACATGAGTTATTTATACAGAAACATTTTCTCCTACAGCTGCCCATGCATTGTTTGAGGCAGGGGAAGCCATGTGATTACAGGGACAGTGACAAAACCTCTTTATATATACATTTCCCAACAGTAGTTTAAGCTATTTAAATTTGAAATCTTTTTTGGTGGCAGAGTAACAATCAGAAAACCGCTGAAGTCTATAAAGATATCAATCAGATTCTGAATGACAGAAGAAACAGCACTTTTCCATAAACATTGCTTATACATTGAAGGCACAATCTCCTCCTTTTTCCATGAAAGAACAAAGTGTATTTTCTGCCCATGTGAGATTTATATTTTAAAAACAACAACGGCAAGGAAACTACTAGCAGCCTGCATTTTGTTCATAAAAAACACTGCTTCTACAACTGATATTGGAGTCTATGTACATGTGCATATACAAACTCATGCACATAATGCATGTGCCTTAAACACACTTATGCAGATGGAGGACCAATATTTCATGTAATGGCACATACATTGTTACCAATGTATTGGTTGAGGTTGATTTCTTTATGTAATGGACAATGCCACTACACAGAGAACATTTGCATTTGTAAAGAAAGGCACAAGAGGCACTGGTTTAATAATTAAACTTTAATTAGGAAACATACTAGCAATTTCAGCACACGATCTCAGGAGTCACTGGGTACACAATCGTGGTTAGATCCTTACACAGGAAATTTGTGTTACTGGTGTCAGTGTTGCAGTTAATGAAAATGAGAAGTAATTGGGCAAAGAAGTTGCAGGACCAGATTCCAAGTTATATTGCAAACTGCTAAAGACTCTTTACGGTACGTGTAACACAATATGCTTGCTATATTTAATACAAAACAAAAAATCTTCCATGATGGTCCTCTTAATTCCAGACATATATTTGCCAAGCACAGTATAATTAATTAACTTGTTACTCTTAAACTACATTGAAAAATAAGTAAATGGTTTGGAGACTTTGATGTTTTGCAACCAAAATAGGCTGGCTAATTTTTCCATTCCAGTTCCCATTCCAGTCTTTAAACTATCTTAATCTCCTGCCCTCAGATGTTGACCTTGTAGGAACAAGGGTCATAGGTTAGAAGAGACAGACCGCAAAAGATCTGGACTATCAATTCATGCCTGAAAGATTTCTCTCCTACAAAAGAAACCACTAAAAAGCAAATTCCAAAATCTGACAAAACAAGTCATAGAAAGCACAAGCCCACTACAACATTTATTGAAACTTGCTGAAATTCTGCTATTTTTAAAATGCCTAAAATGGCTAGCTCTTTTTAAGCAGTATTTCAACATATTCATTATAAAATATTACCAAAATCTGCCTTTATACCAGGGGTGGGAGAGGGGGAACAGCAATTGTGCTTTAATAATTCTGAAATCTAATTAAGGCCACTTAATGGGTTTACATGTTTTATTTTCTTCTAGCCTGTTTACTGAGGTTTTCAGTTGTCAATGATGTGTCTTTAGAGCTATTTATTTCTAAACAATGGATTCCTTTAAAATGTTGGGGCATTGGGTCAGTCTGCTTATCAGTGACAATGCAACCAGTTTCATTTTAGCTGCATTTTAACAATTATGCAGCTTCTCTTTGGATTGCTTGCAGAAAAACGAAGTGTCTCTCTCTTCAAAACACTTCACCATACTTTTCTTGCACAAATTAAGCACTCCTTCAAAAGAGGCTTAATAAATCATTATAATGCTTATGTTTAAAAATGTAAGACTAGAAATCAATCCTGTTTGGCTCAAGCTAACCCAGCATTCAACTTTCTGGTTTCCAAATTATGAAGAGTTAATTCTGCATCTTGCCTGTCTACTATGGAGCTCAAAGTAGTGTTTTGGCATTTTTTGACGTAGGTCAGGCTGATCAATAGAAGCAAGCTAGCCAGGCCACCCAGTGAATGGGGACTGGAATACAGGCTTTCCACATCAAAACCCAGCATTCTATTTTCTAAATAAAAATAAAAAAGCAACTCCACTCACACTTTAAACCTTGCACAGCAATTTTGCAAGTCCTCAACACTACGCTTACTCAGTTCACAGATATAACAGACTAGCATGTTAGAGAACAGGGTTCACATAACCAGCCCCATCAACAGAAGCCCACTTGTGTGATGGGACTTTCCAACCTCTCTCGTCCTCCAATATCAGCTCTCAGAGGGTCAGGGGAACCCCAGAACAGTGGGGCAAAAGAGAGGGGAATAGTTCCATCTAGCAAGCTAAAATGCTGGAACAGGGAATGATTGGAACAGGGAGACATTTAATTCTTCCCAGAGTTGGGTCCTCACTGCTACCATGTGCTAAAATTATGAGGCAAAGGCAACCAAATCCACACAAGTAGTTGAATTCCTGAGAGCTACTCCCAATTCTAGCAAAGCAACCTCTTTTCATAGCCTTCTTAAGGAGCCAGTTCCCATCTGTTGCTTTTAACTGAGGTATAAGGAACTGGTGGCCCACCAGATGTTACTGGGCTACAACTCCTATCATCCCTTTTTAAAGTCCCCCGCCCCTAAATATCAACATGGCATTGAATTCTAAAGCCAAAACAGAAAGTGTTTGTGGACATGGATGATTCTAAATTTATATGCAACAAGCCTGCAACAAGTTCCCCAGAAAGCCTCATTTTCTCACAATGATCTGGGGTGTTCAGTTATTTTTTTCCTATTAGTTCATTTTGTTGCAACCAAGCTTCTATGCAGACATTGTCTAAAGCTTTCCATTTACGAGCTACAAGAAGTCTTACTATAACCAGGATCGGAGTTATAGCGTTATTTATACTTCAGCTCTTTTAAGCTTCCCTCAAGCAGAGTTAACAGTGCTAACTGAGGGACACGTGGGACTGTCTGTCCTGTGATTATTACACTAATCTTCCAGGACAGTGTGACCCAAAACCACAGTAATTGATATGTCACATGACCACCACATATGGTAAAAGGTGCCCAAATTTGATCATATTCCCTCCGACATTAGGACTCGCCCAGTAACTCCCATTATCCTTAATCACAGGCCATGCTATTTGGGTCTGGTGGGGAGTCCAACAACATCCAGAGGACCACAAGGTATTCATTCTGTCTCAATAATTGTTTCTTCCCTTTTATTCATGGCACATGTGGAGAGAAGAGACTCTCAGCTTTAATCTAGGACTGTTTAAGTCTTAATGGGCACTGTGTAATGTGTTTTGACCTTTGTATTGCAATGTACACTGTCATGTATCTGAAGTGAGAAGTTTTCTGTCTGGTGTGGTTAGGGTCCAGTTTAACTGTCAATGTGGGGCCTGACAGCAGTGAGTTAAGCTGCTGAAGCTTAAATGGAGACAAATACGGGCAATTTGGCTAGGGGGTTTTAATATACAGTCGTACCTTGGAAGTCGAAGGGAATCCATTCTGGAAGTCCGTTCGACTTCCAAAATGTTCAGAAACCAAAGCACGGCTTCTGGTTGGCTGCAGAAAGCTCCTGCAGCTAATCGGATGTTCAGCTTCCAAAAACAGTTCGCAAACCCGAACAGTTTGCGGCATTCGAGAGCCAAAACATTTGGGATTCAAGGTACGACTGTAGTAGGTAACTGCTCCTTTAAAGCCAAGCCATTTTAGTAAACATTAATAGCTGCATATACATTGTGTGAAGTTGTGTGAAGCGACAGTGTGAAGTCATTGAAGTGTAAAAAAACACTGTACTGTTAACCGGATCAACTTGTGTACCTAATAATCTTGTGATAAATAAATGAAAATGGCTGAATGGTGGCAGGAAGGTTTAGTAGAGCCAATGGGAATGGTAGTTTAGTTTTGTTAGTATAGAATAAATAAATAAATATCTGCTTTCACTCCACAAGGGGTATTAGCTGAACAGGACTTTTGCCACAGGCACAGGGATGTGGATTGTGGCTACTCTGTCCAACATAAATGCTGGCAGATGCAGCTCTATAAATTTGTGATAATTCTAAATAGGATTTTTTTTCTTTCAACATGCAAGCCATTTAAAGTGCATGTATCAGACATATCAATATGACAGACGAAATCAAAGTAGCCCAGTTAACTTTGATGTAAAGGGTACTGCAGCATTAATGGCAGGCAATGAAACGAGAGCAGTCTGTGGTTTGCTATTGTTTGCCAACCTGTCTGAACTCCATTACATTGATCAGCATTTAAACTGTCCGAAACCTAAAGGCAATTCTACCCACCTCTAAAGCCACCGAAGACTATTCTTTGAAAAACTGGATGTAATTTTAATCACTTTTCATACCCTTCTCTGAATGCACTTCTTGACAAAGGCTCCACGCTATGAGAACAAATACTAAATACTATAAATAAATGTGAATCAAAGAGAAGAATTTGCTTAACTCAGGGGTCCTTAAACTATGGTCCGCAGGCCAGATCTGGCCCACCAGGGTCCTAAATCTGGCCCACCCAGCCATTGCAGAACCGGCCACTAAGCTGGTTAGGACTAATGGACTATTTGGGGTGGAAGAAGATAACTAGGTGGATGAATGGATGAAGACAGACACAGACAAAAGACTGGGAGTAAATGGGCACTGTGGGTTGTGTCTGCATCAACATGCACATAGGAAAGGAGGAAATGCCTACATTTATGAGCAAACATACATAAAATTATCCTTTGCAATAGTATGACTCTGTTTAAACCAAAAATAGGGAACATGTGGTCTTCTAGATTTTGTTGGCTAGTTGTCAGGGATTCATAGTCAGCTGTAGTCTACAAACAATGGGAAGCCCAAAGTGTAGACACGCTGTTCTGGAAAACAGGTTTAGTTATGTATTGTAGGTCAGAGCTATAGCTTCTTAGGAGGCGGGTGGCGCTGTGGGTTAAACCACAGAGCCTAGGACTTGCCGATCAGAAGGTGGGCGGTTCGAATCCCCATGACGGGGTGAGCTCCCGTTGCTCAGTCCCTGCTCCTGCCAACCTAGCAGTTCGAAAGCACATCATGTGCAAGTAGATAAATAGGGACCGCTTTGGCGGGAAGGTAAACATCGTTTCCGTGTTCTGCTCCGGTTCACCAGAAGCGGCTTAGTCATGCTAGCCACATGACCCGGAAGCTGTCTGTGGACAAACGCCAGCTCCCTCGGCCTATAGAGCGAGATGAGCGCGCAACCCCAGAGTCGGTCACAACTGGACCTAATGGTCAGGGTTCCCTTTACCTTTACCTATAGCTTCTTATGATGGGAAACAAGATACCTCTAGAAAGACTAAGTGCATCTCTGCACCTGTCAAAGCCCCTGTCAGGCGAGGCCAGGTTTTCTTGTGCTAGTGATGGGTCCTTTCATTGTCTTCCATATAATTTCATAGGGCGACTTGGTTTTGTATGTTTTGTGGTATTTTATGCATTGTGATTTTCTATTATTTTTATTGATTATGGATTAGTAATTCTTTATTGTAGTTGTAAACTGTTTAATTATTATTTGCTGATGTTTACTGTTTACTATTAGATTCTAACAGGTTATTGAATATTGTTTATTTGATATAAATTGTTTAATTTAAAGTTCTTGTGACTTTTTATATTGGATATCAGATTGTTTCTATAAATGTTTGATTTTTTTTGATTTTTTTTATTTGTGTTGGAAGCCATCCAGAGTGGCTGGGGCAACCCAGCCAGATGGGTGGGGTATAAATAAAAAAATATAATATATATATTATCGTAATTTTAACTTAAAATGGATAAAACACACTACATTAAAGTTTAGTGAAACCAACCATAAACCAACCTAGATCTCTATATTTTCTATTTTGGCTGTTCCTTGATCTTAATAATAGTGCCAGAAGCACATTTTCAGATTTCAACACACACAAACGCTCTGCCTGTAACACCGCAACAGCTGACATTATCTGGATAATTATTACAGAAATCTACACAGTATAGTCTTCTCAATAGGTTCCATTCTCAGTTGAGCATTCTTTCACCACACCTGCCTCTGGTAGGAGCTCTTTCTCTCTCTACCTTGCCCCCTTCTATCTCTATTCTTAGCCCGCCTGAGGTCCTGAAATACTTAGGACCTGTCATTATTCTGTTGCATAATACAAAAGAAATTTTTTAACCAATTTGAGCTAGCAGAGCATGCTGACCTCTGCATGTAACACTAAAATTACTTTATGAGCCAAAGACATGCGGCAGGACATATATACAGCGCAGTACATGTATGTGAGGAAAACTAGAACCCATTTCCTGTACCAGAACCGAATGTGAAATGCAACAAATCATCATGGCAAGAGTGCTCTTACACATATGTAAAGTCCCACAGAGCAAATACATGATGTACATCTGGGACAGATTGGTCCATCTTGATAATTATTATCAACACTGCCTGGAACTGGCTCTCCCGAGTTTCAGATCAGGCCTCACCCAGTCCTACCCAGAGAGGCCAAGGACTGAGCTCAAAACCTTCTGCATGCAAACCACCAAGCTACAGCTCTTCCTCATGGAAGGAATCAGAATATGCCATTTCCAGAATCACAAGTTAAGCCATTCACATCCTTATCATTGCATGACTGCATCTGAGTCTGCAGAGAAGCACAGTGAATAAAAGTTTTCCAAAAGATGTAAAAATAGAGGGAAAAAATATTTACCTATCTCCCTTTGGTTTTCTTTTCTGTACTGTTTTTCCTTTGGGTCGTCTCTCACTTCCTAAACAGGGAATCCCACCTGGACCTGTTACCCGTATTGATTCAAGTCCTTTGGAAGATTTCTTAAAAGTAAATTCCACTGGTTCTCCTTCTTTTAGGCTTCTAAATCCTTCCATGTAAAGCTTGCTCTGTGAACAGGAAACATATTCTTAGTTACCATAGGCTTAGGGAAAATAGAACAATACTGAAGTATGTAAAAAAACAACAACCCAAAACAAAACCTGACAACATAATTATATTTCTGAAATATAAAAACTGACTCCTTTTATGAACATACATAGGCACATTTAATTATCTTTTTTGCTTAATTCATTTAAATGAACTTCTAGCAGAACAAAGGGTACCTAGGACACTACACTACAATTAGTACCATTTCATTGTGTCTACGGATTAGATGTAGATTTCAGCAGGGCTTCATGGTGGATGTAACTAAGAATTATTATGGATTTTTATTTTTTTATGAACAACTGAGTACCTGCTGGGGAAAAACTGGTTCATAAGCTCTAAATATATACACAGAGAAACTCTTGGAAAACACTGGCTAGCTAAAGTGTATTTTAAAGTGTTGCTAAAAAAAAGTTCTGTTTCATATTATCATATTATTTATTTTGATATACAAACAGAAGTGAAGAGACTTCCTAAAATGTGAACAGTGGAAAAGGTTCACTTTTGAATCTTTCTTATCTAGACATTGAACAGCACTTTCAGAACAAAGGCAAAGGGGTGGAAATATCAATTTTTCAAACCAACACAACTTCCATACACATCCATAACAGAAGTGGGAAAACCTCTCATGAAAATGGCAAATAAAATCACATTACAATTAATCACCAGTAAATCTATTATGCTACCATGAGTTCAGTATAGATTTTTTTCTTTTTGCTTGATCCATAAAAGCATACATTTTAAACCTATTACTGTTAAGGTTATGAAGCGGAACAGCAATTTCAATGACTTTCTAGGATTTACTTTCATTAGGAATCCTGTCAGTTTTGTGAGAATACAAAACTTACGGCAACTTCTAAATGAAGAGAATAAATAGCTGGAATGCCATTTACAAACTAAAAAGAATGAAACCTTTAAGCACTGTGCCCCAGTTCTCACACAACACTAATCCATACCTTAGCATTGCAGGAAGAATCAAATGCTTCCCCTTCTCCACCCTCCTGCAGGGCCAGGAAAAGGACTTTGCCAGAATTTAGTTTCACTTTCCCTGTATGTCATCCAACTTCTCCCCTAACCTAGACCAGGGATCATGGCTTAAAAACAAACTGGTTAAGTTTAACAAGACAGCTTCAGAAACCAGTGTTTGAAGTTCACGGTTTTTTTGTTCTGTTCTGATCAGAGTTTTGTTTTTAACCCATAATCCCTGGATAATTCAAGGAAAGCGTTTCTCCTGGATATGTGAGAGACGGAGAGGGAAGTGGGCAGCATATGAGCGCAAGGTTTCAAGGCAGCTCTTTCCTGTTTGTGCAAGTAGCGCTATAAACCAGGGTTTAATGGCCATATGAAGTGGTGGGTGGGCACTTGGGGGAGGGAATGTCTGCCAGTGCTGTGGCCTTGACACATGTGTACCCTTTGCAAGCAGGAATAATGCTTGTGATCGCACAATCTTTGCTTTCAAAGTCTTTTCCTGCCAGGGTAATGTCTCTCCATGCACCACAAAAGAGAGAAGTGTTTGGTGACTGAGGAGCACAGTTTACATGGGGATAAATATAACATAGTATTTTTTTAAAAGATATATAGTATTTATTTGCAGTTACCTTATTTAACAGCACTTTGAGAACTGCTTCAATAGGTAACAGTTACTTTTAATCTGTTGCATTCACTTTAAAAGATGTTACCGTTGCCTTAAAACTGATAATTCTTGCTTCCAGAGAGCCCTAGTTCTCACGCCTTATGCAAAACTAGGAACCCAATTCTCAGTTTCTCTTCCCTCAGTTAACTCACAGATACCTAGGTGAGTGAAGGCCTCTCTCTGATCAGGGCTCACTGAAAGATTACAAGGTAGGACAGTCCCTTAGCTGTCACTCACTGGACTCCGCCACTGAGGCTGCTACTTTTTCCCTGACAGGCTTGCTTCTGCTTTCCTCTGAAGTCCCTCTTCAGGTCAGGTGCTGGAAAATCAGCCACACAGATGTCACAGTTGTGTCTCTGAAGTCTTTCCTGCTTCCTGTGACCAGCTGACAGCTGCTGTCATTCTGGCCAGCAGCTCTCCTGGGCAACTGCTTTGGAATCTCCTGCCTGGCTTCCCTCAGCGATTTTCTGCTCCCATCTGCCTCTTCCTATACTCTTCATTCTCTTCAGCCTCTGACCAAATGACTGACTACCAACTCCCCACTATTCACCCTGTGCCTGCCTTTATATCCACTCTACTCAGAACCCTCTAGCCAATCATCAGGCTCTTCCTGGAAATCCAAATCCTTTTTGGCCTATAACCAGACCAATGATTTCAAATGGAACGTCTACTAAAGGACCTAGCAGAATTCAACTCCTTTTCAATTGCCATATACAGTGGTACCTCGAGTTACAAACGCCTCAGGTTACAAACGCTTCAGGTTACAAACTCCGCTAACCTGAAAGAGTTATCTCGAGTTGAGAACTTTGCCCCAGGATGAAAACGGAAATTGTGTGCTGGCAGAGCAGCGGCAGCAAGAGGCCCCATTAGCAAAAGCACGCCTCAGGATGAGACCAGTTTCAGGTTAAAACAGACCTTATGAATTAAGTTCATAACTAGAGGTACCACTATAATACTCATATAAAAGCTAGTATATCAGGTTACGTGCCATAATTGAAATACTCACAAATATGTGAGCCAAACCCATCTTTTGAAATTGCAACAACCTATCTGTTTCTTGGCAGACTGCCATCTGAACCACATATATTACATCTGTTCTGGCTTTATAGTCAGGGGTAAACAACCACACAGTCAGCCGTTTTTTAAATGTCAAAAAGCTTTCATATCCTAACAACATTCTTGCATTTGAATTTACCTCATAAAAATACAGTTTTGTCACAACTTCACTGCTGGCCTTTTAGCAATGCACCTCAAGCCTGGCTTTTCAGGTATGAATTTGGACTACTTGTGACTATTTTTGCTTAAGTGTTACCCAAGCTCTGACTGAGCCATTCTTAGCTCTAATATCCCAACTGACAAACCATGGTTTGCAGAGGATCTGTAAGCCATGCTTTGTGTGCTGTAGCTCAATGCAATGTCTGAACTGAGATAGCATTGGTAGTGGATGATATAGTGCAGGCACTCTGGTCAGTTGCACTGTTGCTACTTCCTGGGATGGAGAGGGAAGAGAGGCCAGGTGGCAGTAAGGTCAGCGCAGCGCAAACATGCTGGCAGAGGAAATCCAACCAGTGCACTGGCATCACCTCCTCCTCTACCTCCTTGTAAGCAGCAGTAAGATCAGTAAACATCAGGACCGCAATCAAATATGAGTTTATTGCATTAGTTTAACTAATTACAAGGCTAGTGCTTCTGTCTTATTTTCTAATGTTCTGTTTACACTGCACTCAGCTATTTTGTCATGTCTGAGACACCGTGTGGTCACGTTGCACTAAATGACATTTGCACTGCAACAATGAGCATCAAATGACCACAAATGTCAGCCAAGATGCTGGTTCTGCCCACCTGTATGCACATGCACACTACTGTTCTCCCCATACATCAGGGCATCCTTCTCCCTCTACAGCCTGCAAATCTTCTAGCACACTTTACTCGTTGGGCAAAATAACCCCAAAAAAGTGAGCCTTGAAATGGGGGGGGGGGGCAGGAGGAAAGAGAGAGCACAATGCATGCCAGTATACTGCCTTAAGGCTCATGATGTGAGTGGCTGTGGCATTGACCCATTTAAACTGGAAGTACAAAACTCCCACTATTTCCTGGGTTAAGGGGGCTACAAACAGGTTATCTCTATAATCATATAACATGGAAATGCCACTAAATTTTTTATAGCTAGGAAAATGGCAGGAAAACTGAAGCTGCCCAGAGTGACTACAGGGGCAACCCAGCCAGGTGTGCTGAGTATAAATAATAAAATTGTTGTTGTTGTTGTTGTTGTTGTTACTACTACTACTACTACTACTAGCCATTCACCTGGGCCACATTCACATGTCAATATCCCACAATACTGTCTGCTACTGCATACCATCTAGCAGGGGTGTGGGAGCTGAGGCTCTCCAGATTCTGATGAACTACAGTCTCCGTTATTCCTTGCAATTGACCATGCTGCCAGGGGCAGATGGGAGACGGAGCTCGCATAAAATGAATCAAAAACATAACTGGCCAGTAAAATTTCATAATAAAGAAATAAATATACAACCCTGCACAGAGCCTCAAAACAAAAGACACAATAAAATAAACAATACAAATCACATAGTCTAAAAACAACTAGCAAATACAAGAGTTGAAGCCCCCAGCCATACACCACAGCAACTAAAACAACTTACATTACATTTAAGCCAGTGGAAAACAACAAAAGGACAACAATAAAGGGTATCTGTGACCTCCCAAAACTTGCCTGCTAGGGTAGAACTGAAAATCTTGTACAGATCTGCCATTCAACAGATTTAGCTTCAGAGCTATAAGTTATTACAGGATTTAGCTCCTGTGCCCTTATTAGTTTAAGCTGATGCTTTAATTAACTAAATAATTAGATAAATGAGTGTTACTTACCCTCTGGTCGATTGGCTGCTTAAGCTTAACTCACCAGTTAGCTACTGTAGCAATAATTGCTAATTGAGCAAGAAACAATGCCTGATAAAATAATCCCTTAGTGTTTTGTTTTGTTTTGTTTTTAAAAAGTGTTGCCTTACATATTCTACCAGGAGCATCCTCTGCACAAATTCCATCCTTCTGAGAGTCCCATTAATTTCAGTGGTCTTGTACAGAAGACGTTTCTGATGCATTGTGCCCAGTGTCAGTGGGTGCTTCAGAATCTGACTTAAATTCACAAAAGGAAGGAAACTCCAAGTTGGGGCTCTTTATGGTTATCTATTCTCCTCTTTATATGCCTGTGTTACTCCTATTAGCATACAAGCATGGGAGGGAGAAAGGGCTCCCATAATGAGCCTTAATTCAGAATTTCCTCTCTTTTGTGGGCTTCCAGTCAGGGTCCGAACACCTGCTGATGCACCATGCAAAGCTCTGGAGAAAACACACACACATTTCGCTTATAGAAATTCACCTTGCACGCAATATTTTCCTTGCATTTCATTTCATTGGTTTGAGAAGCACAAGCTTATATCATTAAATTAGCATCACAGCCAGCCTTAAATATAATTTTTAATTATTAAAAAAAAGCCAGTAGTGCCTAAATATTTCTTCATAGTTTATACTGGCCATTTTTTCTGTGCATGGGAGATTTCTCTCCATATCTGTCTACAGCCATACGGGCAATATAACATATGTGGAGGAGAGATTCATGGCGTGGTATTTTTCTGCAGATCTCAAAAACATATTTCATTGGCACTGGGAGGCTACAGAGCTTGTTACTGCCAAGATATCGGAGTTTCCTAATCACATGCTACACTGCTTTTCTGTGGAAGTGGATCACAATGCCTGCCTGCCTCCCTGCTTACCATACACACCTTCTGAAAAAGACAGTAGCATTCCCAAAAAAACAAGCAAACTGAAGCTGGCAGCATACTAAGATTTATGAATCCACATAGCTTAACTATTAACATGTTTTTTTTCTGGCCAATACTGAAGGATCTTCTGAATGCAAAGGTAATGAATCAGCAAACTATTTGCATCAAAATAAGTACATTTATGGCTCAGGCTCCTGGAAAAACATCTTTATTTACAGCACACATACAAAGACACATTCTGTTGTTGTTTTGGGTTTTACTACTGCTAATGATGATGGTAATGATTCAGTTTCCAAACTAGTCTACCCAGACATCAGACCTAAACTGGAGCTCTACATGTGCTTGTGGAAAAAGAACGAACTTGCAAATATTATGCAGCAAAGAAGAAGCCAAACACTCCTTGTGCCATGAACTGTGCTTTTGCTTCTTCTACAGCACAAGCCTTTTCAGAGGCTTCACAAGAGAAATTACTTGTACATTATGGCCACATCTGTCAGTGCACATGAAACAGCTGGGATTCTGCTCCTCTTTAAAGTCCACTTGATAGAGATTCTAGTCTATTAAAGCCCAGGTCTGCATAAAACCAATAAATTACGTGAGAAACTAAAGAGTTAGCAAATTATATTAGGATAGTATATTTACTATTTTTAAAAGAAAGAAAAGAAAGAAAGAAATTCCATGTTTTAAAATAGTATATTCTCAGTGAAAATAATTCTCAATTATGATGGAATAATTTTTTTAAAAAACATCTTGGATAAATAGTCTCTAACTGAGAATTTTGTGTCGTGCAGCTAGCAATATTTTCAGACCAAATTTGTTTTCCTGAAATATTAAATACGGCAGTAAAATTATAAACATGAAACAGATGCATGTTGTTTATGTTACAGTAATAATTGTTTTTAAAAAAGACAAGCTGAATACCCATTAATTTTATATCCCAGCTTACAGTTTATCAACATTATGAAATGTAGAAACATTTGTGACTGAAAGTGCATATGAAGCACAGGAGATAGATAAATAGATAGATAGATAGATAGATAGACAGACAGACAGACAGGCAGGCAGATTCACTGCTTTCTATAGCATTATTAGTGATGTTTCTGGCCAAAGCAATTTTTACTAATTATGTATTTAGTTCAGAGATAACGGTTTTACAGAAACTGCAGATAATTGGTTCTTTCAGAAGTTTAACTAAATTAGTAGTAGAAATATATTACATTTTTAGAAACAATGTAATATATACTTTAGCCTGAGCCAACTGCCTGATAGAAATGGCATATCACTTAAAATATTTAACAGGTATCTGAACACAGGGAGCTTATAATAGTGACTAACCATCTCTGGAAATGTGTTGCAGTACAGGAATTAATTTACAAGTAATTCAAACTCATAAACAGAAGTCTAAGATGTAATGCCAAATTTTGCATAAGAACTGTAGACAAGTAAAAAGAAATCCTACCTACCTACCTATTACTAAGGCTGTAATGTTCTGCACAGTTGTGCAACTTTCACGCCATCACAGGGCATGGCATTTCTGCCTATGCTCATGTGTATCAACATTTTTCAAGTAATGATTAACTTTTTCCTCATTTGAAGCTGTTGACGAATAAGTACATAGTGTATTAGGCTTGCTGGTTAATGCCAAGCCAAGCTGATAATTTGCATAATATTTTCATTTATGATCATAGTTTGCAACCAATGTGTTTTTTTATAAAGCCAGTTCTGAGGAAGTTGCCTGCACTATTCTTCCATTCTAACTGAGAATATTGTATTGCCAGCAATGAAATAAATACATTGCATGAATAGAAGATCACTGCTTACAGCTCAGTCTGTGAATGAAAATGGTCATAAGGGACCTTTAGAGCAGAGTTCGCCGCTGTTGTCATTTATTACTAGGCTTAAAAATGGCAGTTGCTATAGATAATAATAATAATAATAATAATAATAATAATAATAATAAATGTATCCAACAGATAGATACAAAGAAAGGCCCTATGAGGTTATATTCCAACAGGAAAGATACAGACTTCCCACCTAATGATCACATATGCAATGATGCATCAGATTTGGACGAATCCTGAAGGTAAGCCAAGATGTCACAGAAGGATTTTTGGTTTGCAAAAGGCAATGTGGGGATGTGGACAATGTGGCCTAAGTTGAAGCCAGGTCCCCTGAAGCGCTCTGTGGCACCTTGGTAACCCAGACGCTAAAAGATGCTGCAGACAAGCAACCGCTGAAAGAGAAAGTAATCTCTCTAAGCTGGTCATAACACCAAGGTATGTATCATAACAGAGGGAGAGCAACACCACAGTGGGGACAGAGAAGCGGAAGAACTCCATTGAGCCCAACAGGGCACACTTGTAATCAGTGTGCTTACTTTTATCTGGGAAGCAAATCCCTTGCAGTTCTTTCCATCTCAAAATTAAATATGCCTAGCAAAAAAGCACCTGGATCAATATGTCTGCAATCTGCCATTTTTCTTCTGCAGGAGCATTTATCTCACATCTATAATTTTCAGGCCAACCATCCACATAAAACTAAGGGAGATTAAGTGATTTTTTAAAAACCAACTGAAAGCTAACAGCTGCCATTCCAAGAAAATCATTGTACCTATCCTAGAATTAGGGAAGAATTATGTTCTCAGGAGGGCTAACATTTCTTTTTTATTTCTTTCTAAAATAAGATGTTAAATGCTGTCTAGAACAAAAATTCCTGGAGCTATGTCACAGGCTTTATCCATTTTGGAGAGGTTAGGATGCTTCCAAATTTCATTCATTTTTGTCAAATGGGGAAAAGGGTTTTATATAAAATTTCTGAATAGTGAGGGGAAACAACTAAGCAGATCTGAATGGGTCCCAAGCCAAATACAGTGGTACCTCGGTTTAAGAACAGCCCAGTTTACGAACTATTTGGTATAGGAACTCCGCAAAACCGGAAGTAGTGTTCTGGTTAGCGAACTTTATCTTGGTCTACGAACAGAATCTGAATGGTGGAAGGGCACCGACAGTGGTTCCCTCATTAGGAAAAGTGCGCCTCAGTTTAAGAATGGCTTTGGTTTAAGAATGGACTTCCAGAATGGATTAAGTTCGTAAACCAAGGTACCACTGTATGTGAACTGCAAAGTGCCTCAGAGTGAGGCAGGCTGCTTTCCACAGCCACAAATCAGGATCCAAACCAAGACTTGCTGTCAGTGTACACTCCTACCAAGAAGCCCCAATACATTCTGTTCACACAAACAGTTCACACATTGCTTAAACTATAGTTTAAAATAAACTATGACATGATATTAAAAAAAAAATGAGCATTTAAGATCATCCACCACTCCTACGTGTTCTCAACCAGGGGTAAACAAACCAGAGACTGGCTTCATGGATCATGCTAATCTGCACTCACGGTTCTCCCCACCACCACCAAACAAACCATGAGCTAGCTGCTATGAAGAAGCAAGCTTGGCTCACACTTCTTGTGGTTTGGTTGGGGAAAAGAAACCAAGATTTCTGGTTCCCATAGAACCTGAAGTCAGTCTCTGCTTTGTTTCCTCCATGAAGCTCTGAAGGAAGCAACAGGGTAAAAGGAAAGCACATTATTTTGAGTAGCTATGATTTAAAATTATACGGGACATTGGTAACTTTACTGAGATGTGTGGGTTGTGGATTTAAATTCTGTTATCATACAGGATTACCATTAAAAAAACAAATCAGATAAAACCATAAATATAATTGAGGCATCAACAAACCTAAACATAATTTCCCCATGAATTCTAGGCCCTTCATACTAGTTTAGCAGCATAGTCTCCAAATTCTGCATGTATGCAAACAGTGTTATAAATATGCTAATTTCTTCTTATCGAGAATGACTCTACAGTATTTGAGTAGCCATGTGGTTTAAATGATTTCTTATTAATCCTGATACTTCTCTTCTTTTTCCATTGAGTTTCTCATTTTCAGTTCCAAGTCTGGCTCACATTTTACTATGTTTGCATATAGTTACAATTCAGTTCAGTAACCTAAAGCTTCAAGGGTTCCATAAACTCGAAAAGTATTTTAAAGCAAAGCTCTCTCCTTTCTGCCACTGACAACAATACAGCTCCAAGGCAAGGCTTGACCTGACCACAACACAGGATACCATATCCACATTGCATAAATAACACATCCACTACAAGCGTAACCAGCTGCACTTTACCAGCATTTTGGAGCTTGGGCATACATGGGAGAGCCATTGGCATATGTTTAACTGAATGGCTTTTGTTAACTGAATACAGGCATACCACTTGTGAAACTGTTTCCACTTAAAACAGTTAAAGATGCTGTGTCAAGGCAATGATAACTGAAAAAGCATTCCCTTCTTGCTGCCATCAATGCCACAACAGACTGTGAAGACTGTACTTGGGTTTGACTTGGTCATCTGCTTCTCTTCTAGCCATCTTTCCAGCTTCATATAACCAAGGAGCTGACTGGCTTCAATTCCCCAGGAGAGGGCACTTAGGAGCAATAATAAATACCTGGCATCTCCAACTCCCAAGAGACTGTAATCTATTCCCAGTATAAAAAAAACTGGCCATGATCTACCCATTGTCATTGGAGGGAGGAGGAGCGTGGGTGGGGTGGGTGGATTGCTCAGAGTTGTTGAGCTTTTTGGGGGAGGATTGCACAGAGTTTTTAAGCTTTCTTCCTGTAACTTTTTGTACACAATAAGGATCCCACAATCTACCAGGATCAGCCAGGGATCTACCAGTAGATTACAATCTACTGGTTGGACATCCCTGATATATACCACCAGAGTCATCTCTGCATTCCACAGCTAACATAAACTACATCAGCCATACCAACTGCAAACTCCCTCTGCCTGAATCCATGGATCGCCAAGACAGACCAACCCAACTTGCCCCATTTGCTCTTTGCAAAATGTCAAGGCCACTGAGTCTAAAAATCACCCAAGTGATCTACTTATGGCAACTCGATTATTGAAAATCCTTCCAAGTATAGATCACCAAACTGCCTTGCGAAGAGCATTTACTCCAGCGTATGTCTTGCTATGTGTAGTAAGTCAATGTTAATTTTTAATTTTTATTAAATTTCTATACTGCCCTTCACCCAAGGATCACAAGGTGGTTTACAATATAAAAATATAAAAATACATATAGTGGTGACCCGCAAGACGAACGCCTCGCAAGATGGAAAACCCGCTAGACGAAAGGGTTTTCCGTTTTGGAGGCGCTTCGCAAAACGAATTTCCCTATGGGCTTGCTTCGCAAGACGAAAATGTCTTGCGAGTTCCTGCGGGGTTTTTTTTCCTTTTCCCCCCTTTTCCTAAGCCCTAAGCCGCTTATCAGCTGATCCGCTGATAAGCCGCTTATCAGCTGATCCGCTAAAAGCCGCTAAACCACTAATAACGCTAATCCGCTAAGCTGTCAATGGGCTTGCTTCGCAAGACGAAAAAACCGCTATACGAAGAGCCTCACGGAATGGATTTATTTCATCTTGCGAGGCACCACTGCACTACAGAAACAAATAAAACACACACACACAGATTGCCAAAGAGGAACATGTTTGCCTGGCACCTAAAAATATGTAACTAAGGCACCAGGCAAGCCTCTCTAGCAAGAGCATTCCAGAAACAGGGAGCCACCACAGAAAAGGCCCTCTTTTGTGTTGCCACCTCCTCTCATGGGTGAGGCATATGAAGAAAGGCCTCATATGATAATCACAGAGTCTGGGTCAGTTTATATAGGGATAGGTGTCATTGAGGCACTGCGGTCCTGATTTTTATCAATATGTATTGCTTGTATTATTGAGTAGTTTGTTAGAAAGGTAGGATTCAAATGCTGTAAATTGCTTTGAGATAATAGACCAGCCCAGTGAATGATAGTCATATGGTAGCCCTGAAATCCTGAACCATTCCTTTTCCAATTCTCTGTTCCTCCACTTTCACTATTTATGTCCCCCTGCCACAAATTAAACAACCAATTAAACCACACACCTCACCCCAGTCTTTGCCAAATCTGATTTGGCACATTATAACAGTAAGCAAGATCTAATATTTTAAAACATTAGAGGAGTTTGAGTTGTCTAAACAACAATAGGGCAACTATTGTGGCACACCTATTCAATATGGAGATTGCCCAGAAACCACCAGCCATCCCCAAGACTCTCTCAAGTGGAACTCTAGCAAGACAAGTTGCTGACCAGCTATTATTTTTTCTCCTAATTCTTTGACTTTAGCCATTGTTCTACATATTTCAAGTCTCCAACTTCTGCATATTTTAGATCCAGAACAGTTATCTGTTCTTTGCTGGACTTTTCACTCTCTGTACTATTCCTTGTATTTCTGAAATTCTACATCATCTTGTCTGTCTTTTCTTGATGATTAGTTACTAGCTGGCCTGTTCCTGTCAGTTTTCTATGCCTGCCACTCCACTAAATCTGCTTTGACTCTTATCACTAGTAATATATTACTGGTGATAATTTCAGAGTCTTTTAGAATTATCTGATTTTTACACAAATTATCTTACTATTTTATTGTCTATTTTACCTTCCATTAGCTTTTCAAGTAACATTTATATGGGTCGCTTTTGTATGCAATCTGGTTGCTCTTTACTCATTTCTCCCCTTTTATTTCTGGCTCATATTCTTTATTTCCTCCCTTCTCCTGCTGTCCTTTCCAAGGGTCAGTCCTAGGACTTTTGCTTATTTGTGTTTATTTTTTTTATCCTTTTGGCTACTACTATACATTCATGTGGGATTATTAATTTTTCCACAGATGAATTGCAAGTCGTTTTTTGGCCCATATCCTTCTGCTTTGTTGTTTAATCTTGTGCTATGTCTTGTTGCTGTTTAATCTTGTCTTCCTCACATTTTTCTTAGATTAAGCACTTCTAAAAATGAACTTCTCAACTGTCTTCCTGATTTTCTGGCAGCAGTTCCTTCACTTATTTGATTTATTGCTTCTGCTATCATCTATCCTTTTACTCAGGTGTACAGTCTTGATTCTCACCCCGAAACCTTTAGCCTACTGCAATACAGTATTATTGCACTCTAAAACATTTCTAGACTTCATCCTTTGCCAAGACATTACTATATAATTCTCTCTCAACTTGACTACTGCAGTTCGTTTTCTCACTACCATCCAGTTATATCTCCATCCTGCTACTCATGTTATTCTTTTTTTTTTTACACTGACCATGCATTTCCTTTATTGTATAACCTTTGTCTTCCCTTTTCTCAGTTTGCATGTCATGCTAAGCCACATTATGGCTTAGCATGAATGTGCAGCTTCCTAGAGAGCATACTGTGGCTGTTTTGCTCCTCCTGCTGCCCACTAAGCCATGCTTAGGCTTAATGCGTTGTCCCTTCCAGACAGGCAATGAGCTGTAAACAAAGGAAAAGCTATGGCTTGGCTTAGAATTATATGTTGACTGACCTGGGGCCTTCAATTTAAATTACCTTTTCTTTAAAAGTGACCACATTCCTTTTACACTTACCATTCTTTCCTTGATTCTCTGTGACTCTCCTCAGTTCTTTCCTTTTAGTGCCAAGTTTCTATTTTCTTAGCCAAGGATCTCTTTCTTTTTCACCTGCCTACAACTTTTATCTCAGTCTTCCTTTCTGAAACTCCCACTCATGCACCTCCCTTTCCCACCTTTTTATCATCAACCCCTGAAATGTCTCTTTTCATATCTGCTTTACTTTTGCACAACACCGGGATGCTAAGTGCTACAAAAATAATACACATTATTATTCATCTAAAAAGGGGACATTGCTATACACTGTCTCCAGTAAAAGAGAAATATTTATAGCTCAACAACCCAAATTTCCTGATGAAACATTAGCCAGGTAAAACTATATGCTGGGGTGGAGAACCTTTCGCCCTCTAGATGCTGGGACTCCATGCCCCATCAGCCCCAGAGTGCATGCCCAGGGGCAGGTCTGGTGGAAGTTGGCTGGAGTCCAGCTACACCTGGAGAGCCACAGGAGAGCCACGTGCAGGAAAGCAGGAAAAGGTATGGAGAAAGTGGATAGAGAAAAGCTTTTCTACCTCTCTCATGACACTAAACTCAGGGACACCCAATGAAGCTGAATGTTGTAAGGTTCAACAGAGAGAGAAGAAAGTATTTCCTCATGCAGTGCAAAGTTAAAACTCACTTCCATAGGAGGCAGTGATGGCCCCCAACGTAGATGGCTTTAAATCACTGGACATGTTCATGGAGAAGACTATCGATGGCTATTGGCCATGAGATGACTATGCTCTGCCTCTACAGTTTGAGACAGCATCACTTCTGAATGCCAGTTGCTGGAAACCACAACAGGGTGGGGAGTGCTCTTGTAATAGAATCCTGCTTGTGAGGTTTCTCACAGGCATCTGTGTGGTCACTGTGACAACAGGATGCTGGACTAGATGGCCTGATCAAGCAGGTTCATTTTATGTTCTTTTCTAAGCCATTGGGCCTTCATGTGCAAACAATTCCAGCTTTGCCTTACTGTAAACAAATGTTATGTGCAGCATTCCATATGGCTGTACACTAATGTAACCATATGGAACAAAATAGTCAGCCACTCTAGCACCATTGAGATGGTTAAATAAGTTAACCTAAAATAATAATCAGTTGGTGCATATTCAATAAAAACAGAGCTTTCTACACAACTCAGTTTATAAAAATGTTATTCCCATGTGAGGTGTGTGTGTTAGAGAGGGGTGGGGGACTGAGGGCTACAGGAGCTGAATCTGATTTTCTGTAAGATTCAGAAAAGTGAAGATGCACAGTTAACATTTAATGTACCCAGTATTCCATCAGTTTGACAAAGTTGTAGAATTTTCAGATGTAACAAAAACCAAGGATTTCAAATCTGAAGTTGCACATATAAATACACAATCTATGCACTTTTTTTTTTTAAAAAAAGATGGTTGCCGCTGAAATTTTTAAAATCCAGGGTTTTATTCCACAGGAAAAGTTGAAAGAATGAAAAACACATGTACACTTAACATCTCCTGACATAAACCAGATTTGAACCATTGACCTTCAGATCTCCTTTGCAAAGGCCTAACAGGAGCAACAGTTGGTTGAATTCTAAGCAAGTCACTGGCAAAGGACTTCACAGATTGCAGAGTCAATTAAGCAGCTATTTGTTAGTTTGCTGCACCAGAGGGAACAACTTGGCAACAACTAGGATCTGGGGCTGCCATTTTAAAACTCTGCATTCTATTTTATTATGATCTTGTCTTTTCATTGTAATAGTGTAACAATTATGGAAACATGAAACTATTCAGATCTACTTATATTTACAAGGTTATCATGTGTGAATGACAGATGGGACGGGGGAGAGGGAGATTTAAAGATTCAAATTTCGCTCCTTGTATTATTTCTCAAAGCTAACAACAATCTCTTACTTTGACTTAGGTGTAACTAAGATGTTGCCATTGCCAGACTGTGTAAACAACAAGGGAAATATATTATTTTCTAAAATCTAAATACTTAGTTGGTACAAAATGTCTCTCACTGATTAGTTGGTGTTTTTTTTTCAAGATTCCTATTTTTTCAAGAAGGAAGCATTGGTGGTTCAGTGGTAGAATTCTCGCCTGCCACGCGGGAGGCCCGGGTTCGTTTCCCGGCCAATGCAACTTCATATTTTAGGGACGCAGGTGGTGCTGTGGGTTAAAGCCTCAGCGCCTAGGGCTTGCCGATCGAAAGGTCGGCGGTTCGAATCCCTGCGGCGGGGTGCGCTCCCGCTGCTCGGTCCCAGTGCCTGCCAACCTAGCAGTTCGAAAGCACCTCCGGGTGCAAGTAGATAAATAGGGACCGCTTACCAGCGGGAAGGTAAACGGCGTTTCCGTGTGCGGCTCTGACTCTGGCTCTGGCTCTGGCCAGAGCAGCGATGTCACGCTGGCCACGTGACCCGGAAGTGTCTCCGGACAGCGCTGGCCCCTGGCCTCTTAAGTGAGATGGGCGCACAACCCCAGAGTCTGTCAAGACTGGCCCGTACGGGCAGGGGTACCTTTACCTTTTACCTATTTCATAAAGAAAATCCGAACCACACAGAAAAACCTTTAAGAGTCAAATCAACAAACCTCCTAGACTTATATTTTGTTTACAACAGTCATCTGGGCAGGATGCTTAAAGATAATATAGAATGGCAGATAGGTGCTCAAAGCCAAGCAGTTTCTTTCACCCTTGGCAAAAAGGATGTATGTGCCAATACAGATATTCTTGTCTTTATGAAGCTCATTTGAGAACCGATTTATATTGCCTCACACCCAACAGTAAATTTCATTGCTTTTTTAAAAAACAACACAACTGTAACCTTGGGCTGGTGGAGGAAATCTTAATGTGTTGAAATCCTGTGGAACATTTCTTCAGGTGTTCTCTGAGTCACAGAGTCTGCTCCCCCCCCCCCCAGTTTCCTTTTCAAAAAGAAAAAGAGCAAACTTTAAAAACTAAAATAAAACTCTGTGATGTTCAGTGCTGGTATCCACTGAATATTTCTGTCAACTGGGGTGTGCATTAGCTTTGAATGGGGGCAGAATAACAAGATGAATTGGGATGATTTGGGGTCTCTCCCCAAGGTTAAATCATGTCAATAACTCTCCAAGTCAGGGCCTGCAGAATGTCTCATGTTGCTTTTTTGTTGTTTCGTTCTATGTTTCCTTATATCTCTGTGTTTCTGTATGTCCATGGGCTTTTTCAAGGCTGTCTTGAATGTGGCCTGCAGGTACTGAAGAGTTCTGTATTTATTTTTATTACTGAACAGCCATGAAGGATTTTTTGAAAGGTAAAAGCTTCATTTAAAAACAAAAACAAAAACCCTACATTGCTCTGCTTTAATAAACAATCCCTCAGCTGCTGCTAGTGCCCCTGCCCCAGAGCTCTTGAGAATTACAAAGGGAGCATTCCAGATAGAACTCCAGGCTTACAACATGAGGCTATCTTGAAGGAACCAAGAAGCATTAGAAAGTTTTTAAAAATATACAAGCAAGAATATACACCACTCAACCACATGTTATCTTAAGAAAGAGAAAAGCAAACTGTTGCAACTCCACTGAAAATATGAAACTAATATAAATTTAGGAATTTTGTCAATCTAATAAAGATATTGCCCTAATATGAATTATGGAAGGAACACTTTCCCCAAAACCCAGACACTTTGGAAGGGCTTCCTGTGGTTGTAAACGTCATCCATTTCTGCCAAAAGGGGAAAAAGTTGGAGCTGTTCTTTTGATTCCCCATGACAATGATTGGGAGAATACAAAATGTCTTGAAAGACAAAACTGACATGGAAATGGAGAATGTACAGAGCATCTTAGAAATAAATCAGCATTTTAAAAATAAACAGATGCAAGGTGAATCTTGAGGCCCATGCACACACCTAACTTTACTTACTTATATAGTAGGAATTATACATGAGTGACAAAATACCCTCAAAGTGGTTTACAAAAAAGATATAAAACAACAAAATAGATAAAAATTTACAACCATACTTTAAAACATACAAATGTTAAAATACTGGAACAGATTATTGAATAAATTAATAAACAATCAATTTTGATTGGTGAAACATAAAATCCTCCCTTTTATTATTAATTTGCTGTTATTGCTAATTAAAACAAGCAAACTGGACAGCTTGTTCATTTTTTTCTACCTCATTTTAAACGTGATTGAACCATGCAACTTAGATGGATTTGTTTAAAGGTGATATAGACAAATACATGGAGAATATTCTTATCAATGGCTATCAGCCATTAGAGATACACAGAACCTTCAAATTTAGAGGAAGTATGTCCCTGAATACCATTTGCTGGGGAAGTGCTATTGCCTTCATAGTCTGTCCTTGGAGTTCCCAAAGACATCAGGTTAGCAAGTAAAAAAAAAAAAAGCACCATGTCTTATATTCTTATGTTTATTATTCTATGTTTTAAAATAAAATACATATGGGAAGATAAAGAGTTAAACAAAATACTGATCATCATGTAACTCCAGGACTCACTTGAATCTCTACAGTTTTCAGAAAAATAGTACAGAGTAATACACAGGTGTAGTCAAGCCCTTAAACTTCATCCTGCTTTTCAAAACACCCCTCACACACACACTGCTTCAGATTTCTGCAGTTTTATCTTTGCTGCCATTTCCTTCAGTCTTCCCACTGATACATTATCACAATGGCTCTCTTTACCACAGTTAGCCTTGTCATGTTTGCAACACTATTATTCCTCAAAGCTACACTGGTTCCAGTTCAACATGCAAAAAATCCCAAACTGACACTGGTACTTGTGACCCTGTTCATATATAATTATAAGTCATTGTTAAGCATTAAGAGAATGAGCCTCAGGTACATACATTCCTCCTCCAGAACTGCTATAAGCAACAACAGTTTAGCCTTGTTTCTGAACTCTAAACCATGGTTAACCTTAAGTATGGTTAGTGAAAACAGGTGAGCTTCACAAATGCTGGCCTGAAGTTGGCTTGTCTCCATCAACTCTTGTTAAAATTATCTGCTTTGTCTGGGTTTAGATGACACAGCAAGCTGTAGTTAACTGAAAATACAAAAATGAGCCTAGGCTTTGCTATGACGCTAAACTTTAGTGTTACACTTGAACCATCCAACTGTGTTTGAAAAACATGAGTGAAAAAGAATCTTCACAGATTGATTATAAAATCAATCTAGAGGGATTCATGAATGAAAATTTTAAAAACAAAAAATAAAGAGGAATTACAGGAAAGAGCAAAATTTTCCAAAAAACTAATTCCTTTCCAACTTGCACCCAACAAACTCACATACGAAAGGAATATAGGGGAGAATAATAAATTCAGCTTTCTCAAACATTTCAGATATTAATATTCCTAAATAAGTTAGGAAGTTCAGTGTTGCCACAGATGAATAGAGAAAAATACTTAATTCACACTTTAGAATAAATACATACATAAGATCATGCCCATCTTCATCATACATTTTAGAATTTCTATATACTATACATTGTACTTTAAATTAGGAATGATTTGCTAAAACTGTTGTCACTAAAAGCTTTATCCAGCTTCTCCTTAAAAGCCTCTAGCAACTGAGGTAAAGATTTCCATTGTGCACCTGCTCTGAGCGTTTAACCTAAAACTACCTTCTCACAGCTCAAATCTATTGCTTCCGTTCTCTGTCTTCGCAATATGGACACCAGATACCAGTTATGTCCCTAACACAGCGTTATTTGATGACATTAGAATATTCCACTTCCTTTCACCTTTGGTGTTTGCCATCTCGGGATTCATTTTGAGAGAAAAGACAGGGTTATACATGCCATGAAATTAATTGGCAATTTCATTCTCAGTGAAGCAGGATATTGGAGAAGACATGGGAAAATTCACAGACCAGATCTATCAACACACTATATAGCAAAACATGAACTTCACTATCCATCTTTTGGTTCTGTAAAGTCTTCTTACTAAAGATGGACACCGGTAGCATCACAGTTTCAAAGTTACCATAGAGATGTTTACTCCTAACAATTAACAAAAGAGTCAATATCATCTAGTGGTCAAAAACACAAAACTAAGGATGAGTTTTCAGGCCCTTATTAAATATACTTCTGTTGTTTCTCTAATAAACAAAAGCTTGATGTTTCTAACTCTGTCGATCTCATGAAGCCTTAATTAAAGGAGTTGTCATATTGACTTCACTGGATTTATGTGAGAAAAGATTAGTCAGGAGCTGCCATGATTTCACCTTTGACTTCAATATACGGTAAATGTTGCCTTGTCTGGTATCATGGTGGTGCTGACATGTACCCATTATGGATTTGGCTATAATGCCTGCAAAGCTTTAGATCTGACAACACCACTATCTCAGAAGGGCTAACTTCCAAGATCAAAGGAGAAATGGGATAGTTTTGCCAGTTTGCAAAAACAACAACAACAAAAACCACCACAAACTATAATGTGGTTCAAAGTACTATTACAAGACAAACTACATCCCAAATGCAGGCTTGATAAGTTTCCCTATCTAACACTCAATTTTAACACTCAATCAGATGCTGTGGAACTGGGCATTGAAGACTTAGGCCATGGAAAAAATCCTTACTCAGTAAAGTTCCCTTTGAGACTTTGGCAAGTCAGGGTCTTGCCTAACATTCAGAGTTGCTGCAAGGATGAACATGATGGGGGAAACCATCAATGCTGCTCTTAGAATGCAAGAGGGAGAATGGAATACACTGAAATGGAGAGATGGATAGCAAACTCCTCCTGTCTCTTTCCCCCCTCTCTACTACTCTGAAAATTTCCTGACTTTGCCTTTGTTCTAATCAGCTTCCCCCTCATTCTGGGTTGCTAAGCAATATAAAAGTAAAGTGTTCTGAGGGTAATCAGATTGTGCTAAAATGAAGGAGGCCAAAGTTAAAACACACACAGCTGAACTTTTCTGCAAGCTATACAGCTTGTTTACTTGTTAAGATCTGCTTACAATGTTGCACTTGAATTAAGCATTCTGGCTGCCCAGGTTTAGCAAAGTATAACCATTAATTCCAGAAGGCACCCTCCATTCAAGACATGTTTGTGTGATTAGACTGACTCACACAGTAAATTTAGTGTAAACATTATGCATTACCACATAAAGAATTTTTGGAGACCTACATCCAAAAGAAGTAATTACCACTCCCCACCATACTAAAATATACAGTTATTTTTAACTTAGTCACAAACATTACTGTCATTAAAACTGATACAAGTCTTATTTACTTTTTATATTTCTTAGCTGCCTAATAACTAATGTTTTCTGGGTGAAATATATCTTTATAAAGAACAACAAAACACAGAATTAAAATCCTAAGCAGCTGCATTAAACAATATAAACCAGAGAACGAACAAAAACCACACCAGTAGCGTTGTTCCACTTAAAAACATCCTAGGAAAGAAAATAGGGGTAAAAAGATCACATTTTTAAAACCAAAGTGATCTTCATGGCACAGTTTTTCCTTTGTTTTCTAATTCATTCATGAACTCTTAATGAGGAACAAATTATTTGAACTCTTTTTTAAAAAGAGCTTTCCTTAAACACAGGCACACCCCACAGACTCAGTTTATTTCAAGCACTAGTTTCCACAAAGCCATGCCTCCAATCTGAAAACAAGTTAGCAAATATTTATTGTCTACTCCCCTCCCTCTCCACCATGTCATTGGTGTTGACAGTTATGACAGGGCTTAATCACCTGCTGCAAAATGGGATGCCGCAAAACTATATTCAGTTCTACCCTGCTCCAAGATTATCAGAGTTGACAGTGCCTACCAACTGCTTTGGAGTATGTACAGAAGTCTAGAAGGGTAATTTGAGCATAGAAATACATGACCCCCCCCCCCAAATCAGGTACATAATTAAATCTTTGCTGAACTTCAGCAAAAATATTTATGGGGAAATGTTCAAAGGTGATTTAGATCTAAAATAATTCTGTACCTTAACACAGTCGCTTATTGACTTGACTTATACTTAGCTAGGCACAAACATTTAAACAATCAGCCTGTCTCATCATCAATCAATCCGATTAGCTTTATCATACAAGATAAGACCTTCAAAACCAAGACAAACAAAACTAAACACACAAACCAAGAAAAAATGAATGGAGGGTTCCGGCAGAGATCTTTCAATGTTTTGATGTTGAAATATGACCAACTGCTCTTTTGTTAAAAAAGCAAGACAGAAAACACCCAATCACAAACTAGCCACCCTCAAAATGAGCCTTTAAATAGGATTCTAACCTACAACAGCGCCATGATTTTAGATGACGTAAGTACTTAATTAGACTAGGAAAGAACATTTCCTTTAAAAGGGAAAAAAAACCAACAACAGCTAACCAAACCAAATTATCAATAATGAGCAAAACAACAAGATCTAGAGGCTGCAATGCTGTCGGTCAAACATTTTTTGTCTTCAGATTTCAGTCTGACATAAAATCCACCACCGGCTAGGTGGGTGGGTTGGTGCCCCTCCCCCACTTCAGCATCCATGCACATTCTAAGAAAATATGGTATCATTCAGTAACCTCAAGTTCTCTAGAAACAGGAAACATTTCTCCTTCTCCCTCCATGCGCCACCCCCACATACATGTGTATACTTGAAAGAATTCAGTTTCTCCCTCCCCACCTCCCTTTGAACTCTTATTGCGTTCTACAGCTTAAGCCTTATTAAAATAAAAAAGTAGTAGATTTATATTTCTCTCTCCCTTAAAAATAATATGTTGGCATTTCAGGATAAGCATCAATTAAGGTAAGTGTGTGTGTGTGTGTGTGTGTGTGTGTGTGTGTCTATTAGCCTGTTGTTATGAATTCAATTACAAGCCTTTTCGGCCCAAATTTGTTATAAATGTCAAAATAGGATTTCTGATCTCTGAATCATTCTCTGATTCACCTTCAACCCCTAGCCATGACTCACAGGGTGGTGGGGGGGGGGGAGAGAGAGAGAGAAGGGAAGTCACATGACCAAATGCACTGAAAGGGAAAGAGCTGTTTTCTTTCCTTTCTGGGGGAGGGGATATTTATAAAACACCCTTCCAGCAAAAGAAACAAAGGCATGGTATTAGCAGCACAGGGCTATTCAAGGGTGGGGCCTGCATGCCAAGGAGCTATAATGGAGCAGAGTTAATCTTATCGGGAGGCCCCACTTTAACCTTTTGAATGCACCCAATTTTTTAAAAAAACAAAACTAAAAAGTGAAACGGCATCTTCCCCAGGCCCACTGCAAGAGCAATTATTCAGGCATTTTATCTAAAGCCAGAGCTACAATCAAAAGACTTTGGTTGGGACATCAATTCATCATTTCCAAACAAAACAACCTCTTTACTTCTTGAGAGTCACCTCAACTTGTTCTGCCATTTTAAAAAAATAAAAATGCTATTTATTTTTTTTTAAAAAAGCTCTTCCCCGTTCCAACCCCATGTGTTTGCTTCAAAGGCTTCTTGAATAAATAAGAGTATCCGATAACTAGGCAGACCTGTGGTCCAAAAAGTTTTGCACCAAAGCTGTGTTTGGGATGCAGAGATAAGAACCAAACATTGGACATTTGTTTCAATCTGGGTTCGGTTTACAGTATTTGTGACTTTAATACCAAATCATGTAAACAACCCTTTATTGGGAAGTGCCAGGACAAATATTAAGTAGAGAGGGGGCAGGTATATTAATCAGCTGAACACCCTTTTCCTCAATATGGCAATTTTCTCAAAGCAGAGGGCACAATTTAGCAAGTGTTAAACATGCTGAGCAGCACTGATTTCAATGGTAGAGTTAGGCACATGCTTAAAATGCCTCCTAATAATTTTATTTATTCATTAAATTGAAACCAAATAAATTTTCACATTTTTAACTTTTGCAACATTGTGTCTAGTGTTATCAACCTAGTAATATTACCAATTTAAAAAGCCTATGGTTGTCTTATGCTATTATTTACACTAAAGAGAGATTTTAATTTTCCTCACAATAGCCCTGTGGAGAGGAATATTGATACGCATTCAGCTTCACCATCCTTGTGAAAGGCTTCTAACAACTCTATAAAATTCAGTTCCTTGGTGGGTCAATGCTCCCATCTTAAACATAGGGAATGTCTACATTCATACTCAGAAGTCTCACTGTAAGCTATGGGGTATAAGTAAGTGTGTATAGGATTGCGGTCAAAGTTTGATTTGATTTAATATAGACACACCTCTTTTCCAAAAGGCAGGTTTTGAACCTAGATTTCCTAGATCAGGGTGGCTACTCAGTGGCCCTCCATATATTACTGGACTACAGTCCCTGTCACTTCTGACCACTGGCTGTGATGGTTGGGGGTTGGTGGGAGCTGGGAATCCAACAACACATAGATTAGCCATCTCTGTCTCAGTTCCTGTTCCAACTTCCTGTCTATTATATCCTATTGGAAATAGTGTGCAATAATTTACTTTGATCCAAAAGATACACCATGCTTATCTTTATGTACACAGCTTTAATGCAACTTACTTTTTTAATTTTTTTTAAAGTCATGCATTTTAGATGCATTTGCAGTGACATGAAAAGCATTTTGATATTAAGAATTGCTTCCTTTCTTTTTTTTTACACACAATGCACATCATAATAGGCTAACAAAAATGGAATTCTAAAATCTCCGGTAGACCAATAGCAAAGAAAAGTTCTGACAACTTGCAGAGCAATGGAATGCCTGTGGAAATAATAGGCAATGAATAGCTGTGACCTCTCGGCTTCCCTGGTTTTACCAAGAGGATCTGCAACCTGAGTCAAGAGGGTGCAAATTCCTCACCATTTCTAAATCTTGAGTAGAGTGGGGGAGGGAACCCATAAGGCAGGCTGCAGCTTTCAACTCAGCACTTACAAATTTACATCCACCGCAATTTAGCCACAAGGTTGTTTGTTTTGTTTTCAAATGCAAGTATTTCAATTTGTTAAATAGGAAATGGTTTAATATGGCCTTTCCAGATTTTTTTTATAACTTTTAAAAAACACACCAAACCCTGACATTATGCTTAGTACTACAATACTGCCTAAACAGAGATATCCTATCTCCACAAAATGGAGGAGGGGAAAGCCTTGCTGAATAGGGGATGGCCATGCCACTCATTGCAACAAGGAGGGGAGGGGGTGGGAGAGGGGAGAGAGAAAGAAAGAAAGAAAAGCCTGACTGGATGAGAAAGACCAGTGCTGACTTTGCACAAATGGTGAAGCACTTGGTCAGCAAAGAAACTTTTAAATTAAAGCAGGATAGCAAGGAGAGTTGGGTAGACTTGCTTACTTGCTAGCATGTGTTACGAAAGCTGTATACAACAAAAGGGGAGGGGCACCCAAAACAGTAAACAGCAACAATGCACCAATATCATCATTATATGAATATGAAGTCATTTATTTTTCTGAATAAAATCATTCCTCTTAGAACATCTGTGGATCATTAGGCTTTAGCACTGCATTAGGGAACAGTGAGGACTGGTTTGCAATTATAAGGGTTGGCATTTTATAAATGAACTTCAGAGGCCTCTTATGCCCTCCCTCATTTTTTTCAGGAAAAATAATGGTTTGACCTTTTGTCTGATCGGGGAAACTGTTTCTACTTGCCCTGAAAATCAGGAGTAGACACCACAGTGCGCTCCCAATTTCTAACCCTGTTTTGCATAGTAAGCAGAAATCACATTCAACAGCAAACTATGGTGCACAAAACACAATGAGGATGGAAGAGAGGGAATCCCAGCACAATTTGAGCAGGGGAGAGACCATCAGGAATAAAAAGCTCATTCACATAGTGCTGAAGTGTGGTTTAGCATGTTGTCTGGTATAGGTATATGTAGGTACAATTGCTATAAAACAGTCAATACAGTGGTGCCTCGCAAGACAAAATTAATTCGTTCCGCAAGTTTTTTCGTCTTGCGATTTTTTCGTCTTGCGAAGCACAGACTTTGGAAAAGCTTCAAAAATCACCAAAGTCTTCAAAAACCTCAAAAAAGGCTACCACACCGCGTGCTATGAGTTGCTCCTTGAAGTGAATGCACGGTTTTAAGAAAAAAGAAAGAAACTTGCAAGACAAAGGAAACAAACTTGCAAGACGTTTCCGTCTTGCGAAGCAAGCCCATAGGGAAATCTGTCTTGCGAAGCAACTCAAAAAACGAAAAACTCTTTCGTTTTGCGAGTTTTTCGTCTTACGAGGCATTCGTCTTGCGAGGTACCACTGTACAGATTTATTTGCAACATTTTAGTTAGTGATTCAATGAAGCTATATCAGAGCTGTTTGTGTGCTGATGTTTCAGATGTTTTTTTAAAGAAATTGTCAGAGACTGTCACCCTAAGCATGGATACATGGAATAGAGTTTCATTTAAACTAACAGAACATGCCTTCAAGTGAATTTGATCAGAGCACAATTCTAGGCACCATCTACAAGCAAGTTCAAGTATCACCAATGTGGCTTGTATTGTGAGTACAACTCAGAAAGAATGCTGGAATTCATTGTGGATAAGAGAGCAACTCAGAATTTTGATCCTAAATGCTTTCACCTGGAAGTAGATCCCAGCAATTGTAATGCACTACAAGGATTGTCCAAGCAATATGGGAGTGCAAAAAGCTCTACTAAAATTAATGGGCCCAACTCTCAAGTAAAATATTAGGATTACAGAACCACCAGCTATTTGTTCTGGTAATCAGAAATACTGCAGGGCTGGAAATAATATCCTAGCTATTTGTGCTGTTTGAGAGTATTCAGTTCTTTATATAGGTCAGATAATTTCTATTAGAGAAGTCCAGGGAGCCTGAAGAAATAAAAGATTGAGCATACATGGAAGAGTCTTTAATGAACAGCACACCCCTGACGCAGCACACAATTTGCTTCCAGATAAAGTTGACCAACTTTAATGTAACTAACTGTCTTGTAAGGTTGCAACCCTAAGCATATTTGCTTTTAAGGAAGACAAAGTACCTATCACCTAAAGCTGTAGGCACATACTACTTAGAATCTAAGCCCTACTTCGGGAAGAATGTGGGGGATTAATGACAGGAACCTAGACAATAGCAAGGCGTACAAAGATATATGCTATACTCCTAAAAGGTGACTATATCAACCTCTAACAACTTACTTTTGAGGCAGGCCTATATTTGCAGTGTGGCTATACCAATGAAAAGTTTGAGGATTACTCCCTGAATGCTTTGAGGGCTGCAGTATTAAAGTAACGATGCCTCCACTTGATGCCAATATGAATAAAGATGATCTCAACTAAAGTTTTATGGATCTATAATGCAAGATGGAAGCAAACAGAGAAAAACCAGTAATGGGTTTTTTTCAGGCTTCTGTTACAGTCAGGTAGGTAAGAGTAGACAATTGTTTAATAATTGTTTTTCATTGTTGATCTTATTAAATGTCTCTAAAATCAACCTGGTTTAAAATGAAATCTGTGATAATTATTATTGGAACTTAATAGTTGCTTGTTACACTTCCCCCCTGCCAACGAACAAAAGGTATCCCATTGACATACAACATTTTAAAGAGCACACACAAATATAAACACACAAAATTCATAAAAATCCCCAAGCAATGCTCAGGAACAGCTACAGTAACTTTAGCAGCACAGCTAACAGCAAACAATATCATTGTATTCCACCAAAAGCCTGGGAAAGGATGTAAAATTTTACCTGCAGCCCAAAAACATCTCAGTGAAGGCACCAGGCAGATCTCACTGGGGAGAATGTTCCAAAAACTGAGAATAGCCTCTCCCTTATAATCCAACAAACCTCTCTCAGAGGACAGACCCTTAGATTGAAGGATATTGTGGTCCTGAGCCATAAATAGCTTTATAGGTCAAAACCAGCACTCTGAATTGGGTTCAGAAGTGTACAAGCAACCAGTGCAGATGTGACAGAGTTTGTATTATATTACCTGTCCTGATAGGTTTGTAACACGGCCATCAGCCTAAGCTTGTGGAAGGCACTCTGCACCACCATCAGTCACCTGTGCCTCAAATGAAAGCAAGGAATCCAGGAAAATTCCCAAATTATGAACCTGTTTAGAAGCAACGTGATCCCATCTAGAGCTTCACACCACTCAAGTCAGACAGAAGAACCACTCACTAACAGCATCTCAGTCTTGTTTGGATTGAGTCAGATTAGTTGCGCTCATGATGTCTATTACTGCCATCAAGCATCAATTAAGCTCATGCACTGCCTTACCTGCAGAAGATGAAAAAGAGAAACAGAGTGGTGTATCATCAGCATACTGATGACAAAGCACTCCAAAATTCCATACAACCCCACCGGGTGGTTGCATGTAGATGCTAAAACAAAATGGCGGCCGGAATGAACCCCCATGGTGAATACCCATCAGAAGTCTTCCAACCCTCAAGAGATCTGCATCCTTACTGCAGGTGAGAAGAGTGCCACCAACTTTCTATGTGAAAGTGGTTACCCAGTATTGACAATAAAACTGAAAATGTGCATTTTGGAAGCAAATGACAACTCAAGGGCATTACCCAAAGAGGTGCATCAATGCTGTCCTGGCAACATTCCCCTGCAACAATTGGACAATAAATTCCTATGTATGTACTGCAATTTCACAGGTGTTCAGAGACTACTTGATAGAAGGTGAAATTGTTTTAAATGGGTTGCTTTCTCCATTTTCCTTCCCTTTTCCCATTACTTATTTCTATACCCATGTCTGCCTCCCACATGATCTTGATGTGTGCTATATTGACTTCATGGGATAGCTTTAAGCAAATGTTCATCCCTCCCTCTGAAATTGATGAAATGAAGAGCTTTAGTGTTGGCTGGAATATATCCTATGCATCTGAACACTAGACAAATGACAACTTTATACTTTATAGTCTTAAGTTTAAATGCTACAAATATTTTGTTTCATATCCACAAAACAAGAAAAGGATGCATTTTTAAAATTCATACTATTTTCAAAATGGAGTTAAGGTGAAGGAACAAGAAATCCAAAAAGTCTTACCACATCATGCCAACAAGGTATAAGCTGGGAGTGGCTGCATCTTTCTGTCTCCACCCCTTCTGTTTCATCCACATTCCCCACCCCCTCCCATTGGTCCCTTCAGTGGGTGGGGAAGCATATTAGTGTTGACATGTATGAAATTCCTATACCAACATGTTTTTACACCTTTTCACCTGACCCAGCATAGGCAACCTATGCACAGCTGATATTTCTAAATCAGACCCACACATGGAAAACCTGTTTAATGCATATTACAGATGTGCACATCCCTTTCTAGAGCAGGTAACTCAGTAGCTCCCAACACAGATAAGTTCGCATTTCCAGACATAACTTAGTAGGACACATTTCTTAAGGCTTATCTACCTCTTTTCTCAACCTGCATCATATTTTATCCCAACATATAATGACTTAATGGAATAATACATCATGTAACTGGGGCTCTGCCAATGAGAAATTATGAGCCAATGAAATCAAGCAAACTCACTGTGCATTGTAGAACAATCAAAATATTAAAGCACATCATGTTAGATCATAAGTCATAGCAGTCTCCTTTCTGAACTTCTACCTTCTAAATCAGAATCACATTGCATTGTTGAATTTTAAACTTAACAGCACATACATTTACATCCAACAGGAATGCAGACCAAGATTCAAAAAGAGAATGGGGCAATTACATTAAAAGTCCTACTTCACAGGATTAAATCCCCACAGACCTTTGCATAAAGGCTGAAAGCGGATTTCATTAAGCATTCACAAATAATTTAAAATTTACATACAGAATGGCTGTGCTTGCATGTAACACTAAGTCACAAAGTACAGTTTAGTCAGCCTTAAGATGTGCATGCTGCATGTTGGTGCACAAAGCTCTGGTGCCCTCCAGACATTGTAGATCTACCATCATCCTTGACCAAGGGGTGATATGATAGCCATGTTCAAATATATAAAAGGATGTCACATAGAGGAGGGAGAAAGGTTGTTTTCTGCTGCTCCAGAGAAGCGGACACGGAGCAATGGATCCAAACTACAAGAAAGAAGATTCCACCTAAACATTAGGAAGAACTTCCTGACAGTAAGAGCTGTTCGACAGTGGAATTTGCTGCCAAGGAGTGTGGTGGAGTCTCCTTCTTTGGAGGTCTTTAAGCAGAGGCTTGACAACCATATGTCAGGAGAGCTCTGATGGTGTTTCCTGCTTGGCAGGGGGTTGGACTCGATGGCCCTTGTGGTCTCTTCCAACTCTATGATTCTATGATTCTATGCCTAGTCTCAAAATGTCTGCGTTCCCATTGCTATATGCAACACAAATTAACAATGAATAAAGATTCAGGTAGGCAGCTGTGTTGGTTTGACACAGGCGAAATAAATTTAAAAATTGTCCAGTAGCACCTTAAAGACCAACTAAGTTTGTTCTGGGTATAAGCTTTTGCGTGCATGCACCTTCTTTTTTCGTATCTGAAGAAGTGTGCATGCACACGAAAGCTTATACCCAGAATAAACTTAGTTGGTCTCTAAGGTGCTACTGGACAAATTAATTTTTTTATTTATTTTAACAATGAATAGACTAGAGTTTGGAGGACCCAGCATACAGGAGGGTCCAGTCAATAGAAAGCACGTTAAGAGTTCTGTTAATTCTCATTTGTAAAACAAATAAAAATTAAATTGCATCTTTTAAGGTAGCTGTTATTTAACCCCTAAAAGCAAAAAATGCTTATGATTTTCTGACAATGCTTGAGAATGATCACACTTAAGGAATTTAATGATATTATGCATACAGTTGTGTGATGCTGTCCCTATACTTAAAGGGGGGGGGACAGCTTATAAACATGGAAAAATGAACAAAAATAGCTTAAGGACATCATCACTTTTCTTACTTGCCTCCCCAAGCCGGTATTTTTTCTAATTAAAAAAAAATGCAATGGGCTCCTTTACAAATGTTAGCACATGCATATTCTGAATCCGACAATAGTCATCATATACAACCTTATTACATTACAAATGGCAAAACCTTGGAATGCTTTGTTATTCAACCGGTAGAATGTAGGCTTATGCTTGTTTGCACCTGTGAAAAATCTATTTTCAAATATCACTCTTGTTGGTCAACCAAAAAGGCAATGGACCAAATCCAGATTGACCATCCAGTGACCAAGGCACCAAGATATAGCAAAAGCTTTGGCACTGGACTAGGGCAAGAAGTCACATTTGCCAATCCTTCCTCCCCTGTGCCTCCTCTCGTGATGCTCTGGAAGACCCTGCAGTGTTTTGAAACAAAATTTTAGGAGGGGCAAGGAGCTGCAGGAGGTATTGGCAAAGACTGCACCCCTGCCTCCTGCCTCCATTGTGAGTGGAACACTTCACTGAATACTACTGTGGATCCAGCCCACAACCATTTGACTGTCACTTGGGGAAACTGAGAGGCAAGCATTCCATCAGCAGAACCATTTCAGCTCGCCAGCTGGAAGGTTTCCTTGCTCTCATCCCACATGCTTGCTCTAGTAGTTCTCTGCCTACCCCCAAGCCAATTTGGTGAATGAAGAAAGGTTGCATTAGTGGAAGTTCTTGCACAGGTTTCCATTAGTGGATCTCATTAGCTGAATCTCACCCACTGAAAACCAAATCCAAGCTCAACACTGAATTCAAGCTCACACACTTTGTCTGGATAGCTACTTTTCTCACCAACAGGAGGTTTTAAACATACATCCACCTTACTTTTATTACTCTTGTAAAACTAAGTAAAATATTCATTTAGTGAATGAATCTATTTACGATTTTGTTTTGGAAATGTATTGAAGAGCTATGCCAATATTGTAGTTTTTGCAATCCTTTTCTTTTCATGCTTTGCATATTTGAAAAATATTTTAATTGGGTACTTTGTATAGAAACACTACGGAAATGTGAATATTTTTCCAGCTCTGAAAGAAAGCCATATTCCCTTCCCCCCACACCATCTTGGAGAGGCCTCTCTAATGCGAAATCTGTGTTGCATTAGAGAGAGAGAGAGAGAGAGAGAGAGAGAGAGAGAGAGAGAGAGAGGAAACCGAGGATGTGTTTTGCACTGAGCTTTTAGCCTGATGCAGTGTTTAGTGTTGAAAGGGCAGCAAGTTCTGAACTGTTCACACATGGGTAGTGCTAAGGAAGTGCTAAAAGCATACTAACCAGTACTGGAAGAGCCCAGTTAGCAACCACTCTTACTCAATGTGTCTTGCTGATTTCAGAGGACTGGTTCCTCTCCCTCACCCAACTAGGAAGCTGCTTAAGGGCCAGTATGTATTGCAAATAATTATTCAGAGAGAAAATATCTCACACTTTGCGCTAATCTGTTTTGTGGCCCATGCCATTTACCCTATGCAGGAGAGATAAAGCCAGCCCTTAGATTGGCCTTCTTTACTATGTGAAAACTGAGCACAGGGCTGGTTTCCCCTTTCTGATCCCAGGTTCCAGAAATTTGAAGGAAAAGAACCCTGTGCCTATGCAGCCTCCATAATGTACAGATCTGTGCTGCCAGGGCTGATTCCCACCACTTTTTGAACTTTAAAAAGGCTAGAAGGTTGCTAGGCAATTAGGAAGGGGTAGGCAAGGAAGTGTGATCCACTGGAAGTAATTTTATTCACCAGAAGTCATCAATATTGATTGGCTGTAAGGTTTGTAACTGAAAGTAATTTCACAGAATACAAAATCCCTGAGTGCAGAATCTGATACTGAGTGCAGAATTTAGCTTTCTGAGAAACACAGTTCTGGAGAAAGAAGTGGTGTTGCAGCTTGAAAGTGCAGCCAATGTCACTTTAAATCAAAGAAGGGAAACGTGACCGAACATAACAATGCTCTCTCCTCATGCTTGTCAAAACCAAAATAAACCATGCAAAGCTACAAATGGAGTACAGAATTCATGCAGGACACAAAACCCACTTTTCCTTGGTTTAATTTTTTCCCCCAGTACACAACACGCTGCTCGTTAGTCATGATGGCTTAGAACAGAATCTTTATTTATATTCATAGAGGTAGTATTCCTCTAGTTACCAAAACAGGATGTAGCTACCTCCAGCTTCAATTTCAGCTCTGACTTCTTCCTGTCCACCACCACCTCCCCAGCTATTCTGCTTCACCTTCATTGCTGTTCCTGGAAGGCTTTGCTCAGACCAACCACAAGTGTGTCAAAAGTGTGACCAGGGGTAGTGAGGCTTTTTCAGCCAACGGACCTTCCCTTCCAGGAGCACCATGTGAGCAGAGCCAGAGGCAAAAGTGCACAAGGCAACAAATGCACCTCTCTATCCTATATTATCAAAGTTCAAGGACACATTTCATCCAAGGAGGGTGAAAGTAAGGGATGTGATGTGGGGAGAATCCTGAGGACCAGATAGAGAAGACTGGAGGGCTGCCCCAAGATTCCCCATCTCTGATCTAGAGCCTGCCTCTCAAAAAGAGCCATAGAGGTCAGTGGTCTAATGACTGATAGGAGGGAGAGTGTCCTGCATGCTCTCTTTCCCATCCATCTTTGTGGTTAATGCAGGTATGGAAGGGCAAAGCAAGGGTCAAGTTCTGGAATCTCTCTCCCGTCTTTGTCCTAAGCCACCAAAGTAGCACTCACTTTTAAGCCTATGTAAACTTCCCCCCTATCTATTTCGGGGGTGGAGTGGGGAACTAAAAATATAATTTTGTACCAGTTTATACACATAGTATTACATTGCAAAGCAGGCAGTACAGGAATGAAAAATGTTAGGACTTCATTATGGTCTTGATAAGTAGCCTATTAAAAATCAATAAACAGACTCCTCCACTGTAAATCTTTAAGCATTTGTGTAGTCACACTTTTAAGTGTACAAGTAAGCATTCTTGATAAATTGCTGTGCAGTAAATACTTTACAAGGGCAGCATATCAGCCAATAGGTTAATATTGATGAAATTAGCCAATAAAATCTCAAGAGACCTTTGAGTTAAGAACTTGCCAAATGATGTCGTAAAAATGAAATAACAGTTGCTGCTTGGGTGTGCAAAGCCAATGCAATTCAGGGGAGTTTGATTTTGTTGGTTTTCAAGAAGGACCCCTCTACTATACACAACCAAGTTATTTTAGCTTTTAGAAAATCAGAGTACAGTACAGTACCAAAGAACTGTCTAGCTGGATATCTGGGAATAATTAAGAAATCCACAGTTCTCTTATTGGGATGAAATAAGAGGCTTTAAGAGAAACCCTTTGCCCTTCCTATCTGAAACATTAATGATAAAGTACACATTGATCAGCAACATTCCTGCTGCAGTACCAAGTGCTGTCAAATTAAAGCTTTACAAATTCCTGGAAGTTGACAGGGTTCCTGTTTCATTCCTTAGTTAACTCGTTTTTCTCTGCATCTTCAGCAACCCATCAACCATTATAGCAACTGATGTGTAAGCATCTAATGTACTCCAGGCAGCATAAACAGCAATACATACAATTTTAAACTGCATTAAAATTAGGAAACTCTATTAAAACAAATAGTGCAGGGTAAACAGAAACATTATTTTTTTTAAGCCACTTAAGAAAGCAAATGTCTTTTTTAAAGGAAAATGCATCTGATTGTTAGTAAAATAGAAAATGTGGGTTCTGTGCAATGCTGTTTCAATACATGCAAGGCAACTTTTGCACTCCGACATGTCTACCCAAAATATACTCCAGAGGGAAACCTTCTGGAGCAGTTTTTGAGCACACATGGAGGGCTGCAGTGGTGGGTGGGGGTGGAGAGAGATGAAGGTGCATAACTGAAAGTTGGCTGGTGTCCCATCGGATTCTGCTCCTTCTCTTTTAAATGATACGTGAATTAAAATTTAGGAAGTTTTGGGATAAATCTAAATATAGTTGGTTGCAAACAGCAATGGATGGATCCAAGATGAAATTTTCAAAACTCTAATATCTGATCATATTGCTTCACCGCAAGCATGATTAAATAGATTTTAATGACTACGCCTACTGCAATGGGACGCGGGTGGCACTGTGGTCTAAACCACAGAGCCTAGGGCTTGCCAATCAGAAGGTCAGTGGTTCGAATCCCCATGATGGGGTAAGCTCCCGTTGCTCAGTCCCTGCTCCTACCAACCTAGCAGTTCGAAAGCACATCAAAGTGCAAGTAGATAAATAGGTACCACTCCAACGGGAAGGTAAATGGCGTTTCCATGCGCTGCTCTGGCTTACTAGAAGCGGCTTAGTCATGCTGGCCACATGATCCAGAAGCTGTACACCGGCTCCCTTGGCCAGTAAAGTGAGATGAGCGCCACAACCCCAGAATCGTTCGCAACTGGACCTAACGGTCAGGGGTCCCTTTACCTTTTACTGCACAAAATAAAGCATTGCATATGCATTGCCCTAGCACAGGATACAGTCTCTCCCCCCCCCCATAGGCAACAGCTTCCCACAATAAAAATAACACCATGTGTAACATCTTTCTGCAGGTGGATTGATAATGCAGAAACAGATTAATCCATTGGCAATCCAACTACTTTCAGTGCAAGGCACTTACAAAAGAAAAGTTTAGAATTTCAGCCCACTATTTTATCTCTTCATTGCTTAAGCCAGGGGTCAGCAAACTTCTTCAGCATGGGGCCCTCAGACCTTGTGGGGGGCTGGACTATATTTTGAAAAAAATAATGAACAAATTCCTATGCCGCACAAATAACCCAGAGATGCATTTAAAATAAAAGCACACAATCTACTCATGTAAAAACACGCTGATTCCCGGACTATCCACAGGCCGGATTTAGAAGGCGATTGGGCCAGATCTGCCCCCGGGTCTTAGTTTGCCTACCCATGGCCTAAGCTTTATTACGCCTATTGAGCATAATCTAACAACTAGTATAAAGTACCTAAAAAGATACTAGCACATACTAACTAGCAACATGGAAGATAGAAAGCAGTAATTTCACAACGCAAATGTCTTAATAAAGAAAAGTGCCATTGCCACAGGAACATCTACTCCTAATCAGGCTGAATGCCATTGAGATCATTGTTTAAACTGAGCCCAGGACAAGAGATGCTGTGGGCTAACAGTTCTCAGATCTGGAAATCAGGCAGATGGCCTGTTCTGGATGATCATGCAGTGCCCTTGAAATAACAGGTCTATAGTGTGAGGGGACTCCTGAATTCAGTTTTGTTATGGAAAGTCCAAACAACTTCCATAGAAATAAGTGTCTATTACCAGCTTCAACCCAAGATTTTATAACCCGAGCGGATTACTGCAGTGCACACATGGTTAATGCATAGCAACAGCAAACTGAAATATGAAAAAACAAAGTCAATATCAAAAGCTAAATTTCAATTTATATTGTGACTTAGTAGAACAAGCTGCAAGTTTCTAACTATATAACTTGAGGTATTAAGTTACATAGAGATGATACTAAATATCTGTGGTTATTATGCAGGCGTGTGTCTAAAGGCACTAGCAAATTTGGTTGAGGAATCTGCTCTCATGTTTCAAGGAGACAGTTAACAATCAGATGTACAAGTAGGCTTTACTGCATTGTGAGTTAATGAGCTTCTCTTGCTTAAATCAGAGTTCTCCACCTAAGTCATCCAGTGCCAGAATTTTTGAAAAGTAGATGAGACATAAAATTGTTTTGTTTCACTGATCTTTGCTTCATGCTTTTGGACCACCAATTTACATATGTACATTTCCACTTTGCTGTCATTTTCAATAGATTTTCCTTTTACATTTTTTTATGTTTAAATCATTTAAATACATTTGCAAACTGTTTAAAAATAATTTTCTATTTGCAGTCCAGGAACTTTTAAGCAGATCAAGAACACAGACCAGTGCTAAATTAAGTAAAAAGAGATAGTCATGCACGCCTGATTTGGAAATTACTTGTTCTTATATCAATGCACATAAAGTGGATCTCTTAGTGGTACAGAAGCAATGATGCCAAACTTTATATATATATATATATATATATATGTGTGTGTGTGTGTGTGTGTGTGTGTGTGTGTATGAGACACCAGAAGCTCAACAAAGGGCCCACAACATGGAAGATATTAAATTTCCATATTCAATTATGTCAACTTGCATAGTTCTTAAAATACATTGTTCAAATAATCCTCTGTTTTAAGAGCACTTGTTTTCAGATGTACGGTTTTCAGAAAGTAGTTTTGCACCCAGCATTGCTTCTGCACCTCCAGGAAGAAAGAGACAGACAAAAAGAATGCTTATGGGAGGTCCCAACAGCTACCGTAATTCTTCTCTGACTTCAACCATACATTCTGATAGTATGGTGAGCCCCATAATGTCACACATGCTAATTAAGAAAATTCTAACAAAATCAGCAGTAGCCGTATATCCTTAATAGTTAGGATCATTCCACCAACTGGCTTGCTTTATTTTTTCAAATAAATATTTCAGGTACCAGGGATGCTCACTTATTACCAACTGGATTCATGGTGGACCAACAACTCTATTCAAAGAGCTGACTATGAGTTTTCAAACTTCAGCTGTTATAATATGCTATTGAAGCTGGAATCACCATGGCTACTAGCACCAGAGTTGCTAGCAAATCTCCAATGAATCCTTGCTAAATAGTGTAATGTTTTCTCTTTCCAGTAATAGGACCTTGAAAAAATCCTGTATTATTTTCCACCTTGGGAAGGAAGATAGGGATGAGAATGGGCAATATGCACACGTGCTTCCTTCTTTGGATGTCCTAGGCATTTTCCAAGATTCTTATTGAAGACCAAGCTCAGATTCCCAATTCCCAAATGTAAGCACAGGTTAATATGTATTGAGAAGTCATGGTTTAACGGTGGTGGTAGAGGAGGAGGAGAGATAATATGGTGTTTGCTTAAGTAAATAACCAGCAGATACTTGTAATCTACCAACATGAAAATGGAGGTGACATAGCTGGATGGGAAGAAAGTGCACAATTATCAGAGAAACACCATTGTTACATGCACTAATTTATCATTATTGACTATTTTAGTCAATAATTTAGGGGTGGGGGGGCTCTTTTCGGCCCTTATTATCCCAGTTATCCAAACCAAGGTCAATCCTGGAACCAGCTGTCATGCACTACAACAGCTCCTCAGAAGGAATCTTCAATACAGAGCTATATGGTTGGGGTTTGGGTGAGATTATGAGGTATGAAGATTGTCCTGGAAGAATACCAAGGCTGGTTAGAATGTTCATCTGTAGAGCAGGAGGGCCTGGATTCTAGTGGACCAGATCCAATATTGTGGCTGAACTATAAAATATTTTCAAATGAAGTGAAAACTGTGGCTGAGTCTCCTCTTCTGCAAAAAGAGGGAGAGAGGGAAAGGCAGCACATAATAAACCCAAATTATAATTTGTGGTTATGTTTGGGTGAAGCGAGTTTAGTACACGGAATTATCTGCTTGAAATCTAGGAGACTTGAATAGTTATTCTCTTGCCTTGAGCAAACCACCACTGGCAAAGCGAAGCTGGCCAATCAAGGTGAAATAAGTGAAACTTTTCCTTTTAATGGGAAATAAGTGATTTTGGTGGGGGGGTTTTTAAGCCCTTATCCCAATGTGGATCTTCCAAGTGAAGTGCTCCTGAGTACATTTATCTGGCCATGGGTGTGATTTAGTCCCATTATAAAGGAGAGGGAAAGAGAAAAGAAGTTGACATCTCTCACTTCTAGCCTATTTAAAAAGGAACTTTGTGGTAAAGCTCATGAGTTGTGGGTGTTGAAACAGTTTGCACATTTCCCCCCATGAAAACTTCTGTTCAATAGTTACCTCAAAAAAGATGTTAAGAAATTAGTCTGATGTTTCTTGTCACCTCTTTAGACTATCTGGTCATTCTAAATTACAGACAAAACATGTTCCAAATCTGGGTATAAATTATGTAGGCAAAAAAAATTACAGCCATGTCTCAACTGCAATGTTAGCAAATATTCCAATATTTCAGAATACTTCATACCAACATTTGTGCAGCTTATGATATGAAAAAAGCCAAACCTACAAGGTTTAATCAACCTATTGTGCAAAACTATACATGTCCATTAAGACGCAGTGTAATTGAGTTCAATGAGGTGCAATTCCAGGTAAATGCAATTTAGAACTGCAGTCTAAATTGGTGCAATTATTAAGGGTTGCATTCAATAGCATTGTTTTGTTCATCAACAGCTTCTGGATGAAGGTGGCAACGAGTAAGGTTGTTTGTCCTTGAGCTCCACTGTCTGTTTTTGTTTTTATTTTATTTTTAATAGTTTCAATAGTTTTATTTTGAATTGTCTGTTGGCTCAGATGATTTGATTAATTAATTGCAGTGCACAGACAAGAATTAAATCTGTTTTACTTTTACATGGAAAGCTGTTTGATGCAGGAATGGCTTCCAGAGTTAGGAGAAAGATGATTTGTACAAATTCATCTCTCTCTCTCTCTCTCTCTCTCTCTTTTCGTTAAAGCACCTTCCATGCTATTCCAGTGGATCACCCAACCTTCAAGAGCAAATTGGGAGAGGTGCAAAGTGAAGGAAGAATAAATGAAAATAATAATAATACAATAGTCTGTTAAACATTAAACATAAAAATCATCTCCCTTTCCTTTCCATTCATGGAAGCCACTGCTGGATCAAAGAGCTTTCAGTGAACAGAATGACACAATAGGCTGCAACCATAAATCTTTAATTGTAGATAAAGCCCAATTCAACATAACTATTAACAAGCAAAGAAGAAGAAGCTCTAGGACATTTAAGACTTCCTCTTCTGTCTCAGGATTCATCAATGGCAAAAGATACATTGCTCTTCCATCCATTTATCAAAGAGAGCATATTGTTCTCATATTGTGCTTCTCACAATAGGAGCTACAAATAAGCTAAGCTGCAATCTGCAGTCGCAAGTATACATACTAGATGTAACCAACACACCTTGATGCAGCTAAGCTTACATTCAAAGAATTCCATTCCTCCTTCTGCTAACAGATTTTGCACTCTCCCACCCCCACAGCAGCCCTAAACAATTTGCTCTGAATAATTGGAGGGAAGAGTGTGGGAAGGTGGTGGAAAAGATTGCAGGGGGAGAGGGAATGAGAGGGTCACTTCCACTCATCCATTGATTGGAACTTCTACCAACCTTAAAAACCCAGTAGAAGGACTCATTTGGTCAATGGCACAGGCTCTTGGGATCCAACTTGATTCTCAATAAGCACACTTAGGATTGTATTATAAAGATGGATGTCTTCCTCAAGCATCAATACTTTAAAAAATCTGGATTGGACATAATATTTTTGGGCCTCAAATGATTTTTTAAAAAAATTAAACATGCCACATTCCTAAAATTTAGGAATACTGAAGATAGTAAAAATACTCCTAGAAGGAAGTGCAGTTTTAACAGTATCATCTTATGCAGGTCTACTCAAAACTCAAATCATATTGTATTGAATAGGACCTACATTAATGCAAGTATATATAGGAAATATGATTGTGTCAATCTGTAGGATAACTTCAGGTACATGTGAAAAGCAAGCATAGAAGCCATTTTATTTTTAAAAAAGAAATCACAATGTCTATCCATTAAATTTTTTAATTCACTGCACAGAATTAAATTCAGCTAGAATCAATAGGATTTACCACCAAGTAATAAATTTGGAATAAGTAGGATAAGCAGGAAAAACCGCAACAATCTCATTGCTCCCATCCTTCGAGATTAACCACTTGATGCTACAGTAAATGAAAACATGCACAATGTTTAGTTCAAGTATGGGTTATTTGGAACTATAGTGGATACATTATACCATTCCAAGCATCCCATTTAGAAAGAAGCATCATATAATTCGTTCCAATTTTGCTGAAATTAAGATTATATCTTAAATAATATAGCCCTCTTTATGAATTCAGGTCAAAGAAATGTGGGATTAAGGTGGGGAGGTTCTACAATGTCCACACATGCAAACGATGTTGCATGCATTCATCATGAATATCTGAATTAGCATGTTCACCCAGACATACTTAGAATCCTCTTTCAGACCTTGACATTGAATGTAGGAAGGTCTGAAGTGGAGATGATGTAGGCATGGATAAATGGGAGTATGGGCTGCATGCATGCCTCATTCCCCCACCACTTTAAAATCACTTCTGTTTGCTCCAAAACGTATGAATTAGGGTTTATGTGTACAAATTGTCTCATTCCCTCCTCCAAAATTATCCTCCTTTTGACCAATTCAGCATGTTCACTTCAATACCTCAGTACTGTTTTTGTCCCAGTTATGCTGGCAAAACATACTTTCTGTTAAACCATGGCAATGCAGGAACATTATTTCCAACTATTGCCATTATTTCCGAACATTTTTCCACAAGCTCCAAATCCCAACTAAAACCTACACAATTATAAGCAGTTAATTTCTTAAATACTTCCAGACATGCTGCTAAACACAACTGAAAACAACTTTTCCATCTATTCAATATTTTCTCAAAACAATCCCTTCGTAGCACAGAACTGCTACATCAAAATGTTGCATGTATCATGAAGACAGTCCATTATGAACATTCACAATACACATACAGTGGTACCTCGGGTTAAGAACTTAATTCGCTCTGGAGGTCTGTTCTTAACCTGAAACTGTCCTTAACCTGAAGCACCACTTTAGCTAATGGGGCCTCCTGCTGCTGCCGCCTCATGATTTCTGTTCTTATCCTGAAGCAAAGTTCTTTACCTGAGGTACTATTTCTGGGTTAGCGGAGTCTGTAACCTGAAGCGTCTGTAGCCCGAGGTACCAATGTACAGTATTCAAGAGATGCTATTGTTGACTTAGATGACAATACTAGTAACACATATTATAGAGAGTTAACATATTCCTTCACATTTATATTTATCTCTTGGTTTTGGCTTTGCTTTGCTTACTGCATACTATAAATGTTTGCAACAAATAGATAAATAAATATCTTTTCTAGGAGGTTTATTTACTTACCATCTTCCTTATAGCCACCATGCTTTAGTGCATGGAGAAAGGATCATTGAAGAAGAAGAGGGAGTTTGGACTTGATATCCCGCTTTATCACTCCCCTTCAGGAGTCTCAAAGCGGCTAACATTCTCCTTTCCCTTCCTCCCCCACAACAAACACTCTGTGAGGTGAGTGGGGCTGAGAGACTTCAGAGAAGTGTGACTAGCCCAAGGTCACCCAGCAGCTGCATGTGGAGGAGTGGGGATGCGAACCCGGTTCACCAGATTACGAGTCCACCGCTCTTAACCACTACACCACACTGGCTCCATATATGGATTCATATACTCCACTTACTACAAAATTATTGGGTGTGAGGTCACATATGCACCTACACCATTTGAAAATTTATCTGACAAGCAGTAGTGTGTGTGTTTCTGTGAACTTTCAGTGGAGATTGTAGTTAAAGTGATAGAAAATCTCACACTGCGGAATTGATTCCATGATTGCTCTTTCACATACAATTGTGATTGTTGCATCTATCATGTGGTGACTGAGTGAGACAGAGAGAGAGTGAACACAGGGTATTTATCTCAGTTCCATTTTTATATAGTGGGTTTAAATATGACTTACATCACTATCTGCAATAGAACATAAGAGATAAAAAAAAATTGCCTTCAGTGTTACTGATAAGCTGGGATATCAAATGCACTCTTCTAAAAAAAAATAAAAATCCTTTTTTTACCAAAGTCTGTTTTAAAATGTATAGTATCAGCCAGTAGTATCTTCTACCTCCAAACATAACGCATTGTTCAGAATCCAAAAAAACGCTGGAAGAGGGCTGTGTGTGACACCAGTCTTGCCACTGCAGTTCTCAAAGCCAAATGAATGGTCCACCACAAACAGATATTATTCCAGCAGTAGAATAGAAAGCACTGGTCCAGCTGCATGATCAGCTCAATGAGTGATCTTATCAAACACATTTTTGCTGTAAAGATTTCTGATTCTCATACTGAAGAGCAAAGAAAATAATACTGCATATGATCAGAAAAACATTCCTTCATATATACCATGATAAACATGTAGGATTGTAAACCTCAATACAGTGACCTAAAGAAAGGTCAAGGTGGCAGGGGAGAACAGGAGCAAAGCCCAGAAGCTGCTAGCAATCAACACTGAGAACAGGTTCAGCACTTATATTTCAGAAAAGGAGCAGCTTTCATGTGCTAATGTCAAACTGAAAGTTTAAAATTATATGGAAGTAACACTTCTAGATTACAAAACAGATACCCAATCTCAGGAGATCATTATCCAATTTTATTGTTAGAAATAGAAATTATAAAGTCACTAATTCCAGAGCAGTTTCACTGAATATTGCAACAGTAAGTGGTTTTAAAACTGAGGTCACGTGTCCTTATTTTTCAGTTACCTTAAAGTCTGCTCTATTATTATAAATAGGACCCACAAAATAGATGAGGCGGACTCCCAAACTGTGCAGTGCTTGGACCAAACTAGGGTTTCAGGAACGATATATATACACACAGATTAAAGGCAAGCACAAAAATATGTCAGTTTGCTAGAAAAGGACTACCACCATTACAAAACTTAAGGCTGTTTTTAGCACTTCTCATGTGGTCACAACTCAAACATTATCCATGTTCTGAAAACAAACTATAAGCAGTAGTAAGCACATATGGGGTTAATGACTTCCATTTAAATCAATTTGAAGTTTAGCAAAATATATTTAGGCTAAGGGTATTTCATTCTATGAGTAACCCAATAATTTACCCTTTTGAGATTACTGCAATAAAAAGAACACTACAATTCAGGTTTGAACTACTGCTTTTCTAGGCTCAGAAAATCAAGGGGTAAAGAAGACAGTTCTAAGAACACACACATGCCACAAGTTTTTTGTTTTGTTACATTCCCGCTATTATTGTAATGATTTTATAGTAAATATCAACATTAGCTTGGTCTTGCTTTTATATACACATATATGAGGACAATAGCCACCTCTTGTACTTTGGCTTTTGAGCCCTCTGCCCTTAAGGAGACAAGGGCCTTATACATGTCAGGGAAATGTTTTCCAGTCAGAAGACCTTCACACACACAAAAACACAAAACACCAGTGATCATTTGATGTATCATAGTCCACTATACGAACTCTTTCAATATCCACACTACACCGCAGCAAAACAAATACAAGTTGTGCACTACTGTTTGATCTGAACATAAGCATCATAAAAACAAACTACAACACTATCTAGCTTTTTAAGAGAAAGAAAGAGCCCACAACACTTAAAAGGATCTTACTTTTCACCGTGGGGAAAGTTATCAGCACCATCCTGTGCATGTTTACTGAAACATTAAGTCCCACTGTTAACTCTGATAAGTATGCACAGAGCTGCAGCCTGGGAGTCATTAGGTGACTTGCTTTTTTTTCTACTATCATTTTAGCAGAGAAGAATCTCTTCCATCACGAAAAACAACTAAAACGCAATCCACCCACAAACAAAGCAAGAGAACGCTAAACAAAAGCAAGACTTTGTACTAAAAAAAAAACCTGTTGAGATGGTAGACTTTTCTTTCTGAAGGACCAACAAGCCATGTATACTGATCTCATTTGTGGGGGAAGGGCGGTTGGATGGCAGACAGAAACTGCTCTCTGAAGCTGGGTTTAAACAGAGCTCACAAACATCTACGGAAGCATTTAGAGAAGGGGTTTTTAGACCACATAAAACGAAGGCATGGGTTAGAGGGAAATGGGTGGGGTGGGGTGGGTGGGGGCTGAGATTCGACTAAAACAACAAAACGGGCTTACTTGGTGTACAAAGACATCAACCGGAGTCTCCAAGGGGCTTCCCTCGCGGTTGAGCATGGAAATAAATCCGAACCCCATTCGCACATTAAACCACTTGCAATGGCCTGTTCCGTGCAAAACCTGGGATTCTTCCTCCTCCTCCTCCTCCTCCTCTTCTTCTTGTTCCGGCAATTTCCCGGGCTCATCTCCACCTTTACGCGCCCCCGCTGATTTGAAGAGGCGATTGCGGGAGAACAAGGACGTACGTACACACACACACACAAAAAGGGAAAGAATTAAATTCTAGTAACATCTCCTTGGCGCTTGTACAAGAACGATTGCTACAGATGACACACAAAAACACATGCACGCACGAACAAACATTACGAAACCAACCTTTGTTTTTCCCCTACCCACAAAAACATTAAGTACACCAAAGTCACAGAGGAAGTAGTAAAAAAAAATATTTTTACACACACACACATCAATAACCTCCAAAGCTTCAGGGCACTGTCGAAGGAAAGGCAGCATCTGCTGTGACTCACTCCGCTTCTATTTCTCACACTCCCCCCACACGCAGCAGCCCAGCCCACGTTTGCTCTGTACATACGTGCGATCCTGCCCTTTAACTCCATCTTTCAGCCACATAAACCACCCCAGAAAGCGATACTTTACTTGGGTACTGCTGGTTGAGCACCGATCCCATCCCTCCCCAGAGGAATTCGCAGGCGAATGAGCCCTGCCTGGCCAGGCGAGGTGGGAGGAGGAGGAGGAGGGGAGGAGAAGGGAGGGGAGGGGGCCGAGCCGAGAGAGAGAGAGAGAGAGAGAGAGAGAGGAGGCGATTGCGCAAGCACTTGGAGCGGCCCATCCAGCAGCGAGCGGCGTGTTTCTCCTTCTTCGCCAAGCGCGCTCCGCGCCTTTCCCTAGCCTTCCTCCGCCGAATCCCCCCTCCCACTCCGGAATCACTTTAATCTGGACTCAGGGAGGGGGGCAGGTGTACAAAAGTTTCCTCGTTCCCCCCCCCTTTCTTTTCCCCCTCCTGGCCACTGCTTGCTCAATCGCACAGGAACAATTCGAACAGAAGCCCCCTCGGAAAGCTTTTCAAGTTGGGTGAATCGAAGGGGCGGGGCAGAGCACTGGGGAAAGCTCGCCCACAATCGGTTCTCCCACCCACAACCCCAGAAGTTGTGTCCACGTCCTCGATTTTATTTAAAAAACAACAACCAGCGATCATTTTTTTTAATTTTTATTTTTCAGTAGTACATTCCTTCTCTTGTATGTATATTTAAGATAACGGTGGAAAGTAAAACCTAGCACTACAAAAAGCCTAGGAAAACAAGAGCTGGGCTGGCCGGGGATTGGGGGGGGGGGATAACCTTCGGCCATGTTGCCCCACCGGCCCTCTGCTCCCGAAAAGCTCCCCCAGGCCGGCTCGCGGGAGTCTTTTGACTCAGCTTAACATCTTGATTTCGAGCGCTCGCCCGCTCGCCCGCTCCGCTCTCCTGCGCTTTGCCCTCTCGTGATCCCCCGCCCCCGGCCGCGCTCTCGCTCCGTTTCGGGGCCCCTGCGCGCACGTGACTCCGTCAATTACATGCCTGCTTGCTACTAATTTCACCTCGGCTGCTCGGAGGGGGTTCGGCAAGGAGGAGGAGCAACAGCCAATCGGCACCTCGAGCGGGCTTGACACACCGCAATAATTTATGAATGAACGGCGGAATTTCAAAACACCCTCGCCTGGCCGCGGCTGGGCACGTTTCGCTACGTAGATCCGGGCGCCGGTTGGAGGAGCGGGGCGTGTCTCTTCGAGAGAGAGAGATTCTCGGGCACTGTATATAGTAGCGGATCTTTCGCTGCCCACGTGCAAATGCCAATAATGGCCCTCGGCTTGGGGCACTTGCGCGGCGGGCGCGCGCCTCGTTGGCCGGCAAGCGCGTCTGAGGATTGCATATTTGAAGGCTGATCCGCAAAGTAGTCGATAAAATTACCTAGCCTGAAACCGATCCTAAACGCGCCATTTGTTTCATCCATTTACAGCTCAATCCTAGCCATTATCTCTGCTCGGAAGTAAGTCTTACTCAATTCACTGGGGCTTACTCCCAGGTAAGTGGGTTGAGGACTGCAGCCTTAGGGTCTTGGCGTAAGGATGCAAACTATATCCCGTTGAAAGGAACTCGGTGGATTATGGGATGTATGAGGCCGGGATTTAATCCTATGCACATTTACCTGACGAATGCTAATAAAATAGAAACCTCACTGAACACAGTGGGACTTATTTTAGCAGGGCCATGCATTTATTTATTTCGAAGCATAGGATCGGTAACTTAATAGGCTGACAGCGTAATCCTATATGTTTTCTCAAAAGTGAGCCCCACCGAGTTTAATGGAGCGTCCCGCCCCATAAGGGTGCGCGGGAGCATTACAAATTAAAAGGTGCCTGTTGGTGGGAAAGCAAAGATATTCCACTCCCCACCACAGTCGATATTGGTACACAAAATCCACTAATGGGTTGAGGGCATATATCATAGAAGAAAAAACCACGTCAAACTGACACAGCATCGGATAGAGTAGGCGGTAGGCTCTCTTTCCTTGGACGTTTCTAAGCAGAGGTTTGATATCTGCTCTAGTCGAGATTCCTACATTGCAATGGGGGTTGGACTAGATGACCCTCGGGTTCCCTTCCAATTCTACGGTCCATATCCGCCCCATTAGGATCACACATACTGCTGAAAAGACACATACCACGTGAGCTAAAGGGGGGGGGGGGAGGAAAGCGACTGCTTTTAAGCAGCTTTGAACTGACATACAAATTATAGGCGCTAAACATAAATGGTATATGAAGCATATTCCTATGGCATGTAGGCATAGTGTATAGGCATGATCCACGGTGAAAGCCGCCTCCCCCCCCCTCCCCAGCTTATTACCTATTCAATTCTGAAACGCCCACCGGAAACGCGATAGCACCTCCGTTCGCCTTTCGCGTTCCGAAGCCTTTAAGGGCGGCCATCAGGGGGCGGGGAGGCGCCCGGGGGTTGCGCTGCGCTGCGCAGGTTCCTCGGCCATCGCGTTCCGGGGGAAGGGGATGTGATTAATGACTTCCTAAATAAGAGGCCAGCTTGCGAGCCGAGCGGTGCAGGGAGCGGAGCCTCCATCAGCAACGATTGTTCTCCAGGAGGCCGGGGGGGGGGGAGACCCTAGAAAAGCGCAGACGGGGGGGGGGGCGGCGGAGAAAATTTGCCAGAAATGAGGAAGCAAAGCGCGCGGGGGGGGGGGGAATCCCGAGGAAACGAGCGAGCGAGGAGTGAGAAAACAAAGGGAAGAGGAATAAGCTGGGCCTGCGAGCGGCGCTTGGACGCACACCCCGTTTCTTGGCGTTTATGACACTACTCGTAGCACTTTCCCTGTGCGGTCCAAAATTGATCCCTTTTCCAAAATAAAAGACCGAACCACCATTAACAGGAATTACGCGCGCTCAGTCTCCATTATAATATTCATTTCAGCACTTGGAACAATTAAGTGGTAAAAATTGGTATCTTGATCGATATATTTTATTTCAGAAAAATTAATGGAAGTGTTGTTCCAGAGTCCCCCCCTCCCGCTCCACTGCGAGTTCCCCCCCAATTTTAAAGCACATGGATCTAGAGCCTCCCCCCCCCATTTATTTCCTCGGCGTTTCTACCCGAATAAAGTGGTCTCAGGCCCCGGGTCTCACCACTCAAGCCAAGTAAGAAAACAAAATTTTTCTCGTGCTCTACCAGCCTAAAGTTTGGACGGTTGCGGCTTGACAGGTTGCAAGATAGATTTTCTCCTTCCTCTTCTGCCCACCCTCCCTCCCTCCGCCCAGTTTGCTGATCTGCTCTGAATATGCTTTTATGCGTTTGCAAGGTTGCCCGCCGTTGTTTTAGAACTGGCGACAGGCAGTCTGAACAAACACAGAAGGCCTCCGGACTGGCTAAAAGAGCCTATTTACTCTTCCCTCTCCCGTTTTTGGTTGTTTTGCGGGGCAGGGGCATTCTTTCCGCGATTTTATTTTTTGGCACCGAGGTGATTCCCTCTTAACATTCGTGCCACGAGGGCGGTTTTCTGCTTGAATGAAAGAAATGCACGCGTCGCGGGCTTCAGTGGAGCAGGCGCCCGAGATCGGGACATTCCTTCGCCGTCTTCAGCTGTAAATTTCCTCTTGGTTATTTCAAGAGTGGCGCTCGACCGGCCTCCCTCCGCCCAGCGGTGTCGGCTTCGACTGCCGCCCCTCCCCCGGCCCCTCCTCCTCGCCCTGCGTCGCCGGAGTGGTGCCCTGCGCTGAATCCACGGAGCTTGCCCTTTCCAGGTACAGAATCGGTCTGCGCGCTTCATTGAAATCCATGGCCTCTGCAGCCCGGCCTTGCGCGTGTAATTGGACAGATAGGTGCATTCTCCATTTTCAGGAAGGGGGACAGTCAGATCTTTGTTTTATGTAAAGTGCTGTATGCTTGATATGGGCGGGGCGGAGATGCGCGCTGGTGGAGTATGGTTTTTTTGGGGGGCAGAGGGGAGCAAATACTGTAGTTATTTCCTACACGCTTCTAGCAACAGCGGGATAAGACAAATGGATCTGTCTGCCTTCTCTTCCGGATGCTGTTTTGCGAAATTCGAACGACAGGCTTTCACGTCTCTCAAAGTCTGGTGTCACTGAACCTTCGTCACTAAAGACTTGCACATTTATAGCATGAGGTTTCCTAGAGACATCAAGTCCACGAACGAATGTCTCATAATAAACACGACTGGTTTTTGCCTTTAGGAAAGTGATGAATATGTTTCAGAGTACCTTTTGACAGGTCAAACGATTTCCATAAAGTTATGTAGCAACACTCTTGCTTTCTCGCTTTATGCAGTTCTGTTGCCTACTACGGCAACAGCCCGGCTTCCATTGACTCAGAAGCCAGTGCAATGTGCGCTTCCTTTGGCTAGGTATGGTAAGGAAAAAACGTAATTGTCGGGTAATATTTTGCAAACTCAGTTCAAAATATTCCTCAGCATATTCATTCTCTCTCTCTCTCTCTCTCTGTGTGTGTGTGTGTGTGTGAAATGACAACCTGTACAATGAGTGGCGCCTTTAACTGCAATCCTAACCACACTTTCAGGACAGTAAGTCCCACTGAATACAATGCAACTTACTTAAGAGTAAACATGCAGGAACTCTAGGAATTCTCTCAAAATGAAACTCCAAGACATGTTAAGAGAGAGAGAGAGAAGTTTGAACTGTGGACATTTAGCGTCTGATTCAGCAACGATGACTAATTTCTGAAGAGTAGCTTTCCCTTTTAACTCAGGAAATAATTACAAAGTGTGCAACAGTAAGACGTAGGAAACCATAAGCAGCAGTAACTGAAAAGCAGAGGCGGCGCTATTCGACGAAAGGCGCGCTTGCCCAAATTTGGAGGCCTCCAGTCTTAGCGGAATTAAGGCTGGGGGTCAGCGGACTGGTCACTGGTGTCAGATGTTATCGGCTCATTCATTTCCTGCCACGGACCTCGGCCTTTTAAGTTCCGTGGAAGGTAGAGAGCCGGAGCCAGCTGGCAACTCTCGCAAACTTCCTAAATGGAAACGAGGTGGGGAAGGGAGAGAGCAGAGAAATCAAGCGGAGAAAGAGCGCGCAGAACCAGCAAAAATTCGGAAGAGTCTGTATGTAGAAACCCAGGAGGTTTACTTCTCACCAGACTGACCCGCCTGGCCTGGACAAGAGCTTTCGAAAGCGCAGGGGCGCCTCTGTCTGCAATGGATCGGGTTGGGTTGCCCAGCGGTGTCCACTGGGTTCCTTCTTTCGTTGCCAGTCTCCACCCCGCGTCCTTCCTAAGCGAGGCTTCCCTGGGAATGCACGTGCTCAGATCAAAGAGAGAAAACTTCGACGCCCGTCTTTCGGGCCAGCATCTCGCTGCATCCTCTGGCGGCGGCGCAGCATGAACCGGTTTGGAGGGGGGATCGAAGCAGAGCGGGGATAAGCCCTGCTGCCCGCCTGTAACTAAAGCGCCCCCCGCAACCCCCGGTGCCGTCGCAGCGGTCCTGAGAGATGAAACCGAACATCCCGGGTTTTTATTATTATTTATTATTATTTTGCCCCTGGTTTCTATTAAAAGCAGACCCGGAGCGGCAGAATCTCGGGGAGAGGGCGCTTCTCTCTTGCCCGCAGGCTTCCTACAAACCGGAACTATTCCATAGCTGACCTCTGAGACTTGCCGGCGCCCAGCAAAGCCACGCTTCCCTGGAAAAGGCTTCCCTCTCCCACCCCTCCTCTGCGCTCCTCCAGGAAACAGTTCTTCAAGGAAAGTGTCCATCCAAGCTAAGTTAATTGAAAGCAATCGGCACATGTTCAGAGGCACTCTTGTTTTGCACACACTGATTTTCAGTTTCCCCTCTTCAATTCCCTTTGCTGCTGGCTGTTCCGCATTCACCGCTCTCCTTTAGTGACCTGAAAGCATGAGCCGCTCTCTTTCTCTGCACCCCAGACCCCACTATATATTATCCAGGTCTACGTCGATGAATTTTCACAACGCACAGAACCTCTGCAACATTTTTAAAAGACATTTACCTTTGAATAAATTATTATTAATAATAATTACACTGTCCAGCTATCACCATATTTAACACCCGGTAGAATCTCTCCTAAAGTAGCCTTGGGATACCAAGTTCCGTCGCCCGCTTGTTCGCCCGCTTTTGTATGCGCCTAGAATTACAGATAAATTTGTCCGTGTCCATAGTTTGGACTTTCCAAGGGGGCGGGGGGAGGCTGAAGCTGTACGAGGAAACGGCTTCTCCCTCCAATGACAGTTGACAGAGGAGGGCAGTTTAAATACCACAGGGAAGACTAATTTGTGCCTGTACAAAAAAAATTCCTTCCAGTAGCACCTTAAAGACCAACTAAGTTAGTTCTTGGTATGAGCTTTCGTGTGCATGCACACTTCTTCAGATACACACTGAAAGATGCACACGAAAGCTCATACCAAGAACTAACTTAGTTGGTCTTTAAGGTGCTACTGGAAGGAATTTTTTTTGTTTTGACTATGGCAGACCAACACGGCTACCTATCTGTAACTTGTGCCTGTACGTTACGCTGACGCCCAAGGCAAGTTTCAAAAAGAAGAAGAAAAGAGGCCACACGAAATTGGCTTCCGCTCCACCCCGCTCACACCAAACGCGCAAGCAGAAGCGCCCTCGACCTACGCACAGTTGTTTCCTGAAGTTACCAGACCCTCTCTCTCAAAATGTAAGTCTTAATGTGCCGGGCAAAGGAAGGCATAGGAACCACCCCAGTCTTCATTAGCCTTTGCTGAATTATGGCCATCATCGGGTGTGTGGGAGCGCGCGTCCTTTTCTCCTCCTTTCCTGGTTTCTATTTTACTGCCACCCCCAAAACAACAACAACAACAAAGTCTCGACGTTTCTGAAATGATACATTCCTGGAACCACCCGTTGCGAGAGTTGCTTCTTTACTGTGTCACGCACGGCAAGATAGCTTTTAAGGGGGCTGCCTCTTCATATTGCCAAAGACGTTCAGAAAACTAGGAACGGATCTTCCATCTGCGCAAAGTCCACGGAAATGCACAAGAGGCGCGAAAGACACGTGCTTTCGTACGCGGCTCCGATTCCCTACGAGAGAAATGTGGCTACACAGCCACCCCACGTCGAACAAAGCAACGAGTACCCTGAAGAATGTTGGGAGAATTCCCTTTCTCCTTATATTTTAGCTTAGCAACAAGACAACCTTCCTTATCTGGAGCGTAACAAAAGCAAAGGGGGGGGGAACCAACTACCCCCTTTCCGCAATTTCTACTTTCCCTCGACTCCCACCAAAAACACAAAACAGGTGCGTATATATTAGGGTAAATCCGTTAAGCAACAAGGAACCATTCGATTCAGAAGCTGTCGGAGATGTAGGCACGTTGTCTCACAGCGAGACCCAGGAGTCCTTCTGCAGCGCCTTTAAATCTAACAAAACCTTTGGTCTATTTAGCAAAAGCTCCGCTGAAAACCTTAATCACGTTGACTTAGGCGTAAGATAATGGGATCCTAAGTAAACATGCCTGAGTTTGCAGGCTGATATTCTCGAGAAATCGATGCCATACTAATAAGCACCACCACCGTTTCTAATTTAACCTCACGAGCTGTGGTTACTCCGGTAGACGTGGCACCTTTCGAAAGATCATTTAGTCCCCAAACCCAAAGTGAGGGGAAGAGAGACAGTTTCGGGGCTCCTATTGCCCGCGAAGTGTCATATTTCAAATACATCAGAGTTCAGGGAGCCGCGTGGCTCCAGCCAAAGACGACAACTGAGCACATGGGGATATGCATTCAGAGATAAGTCAATGAATATTCGCAAAGTTTACTTCCTTAGCTATGGCTAAGGAACAAGAAAGGAAATCCTATGCATGGGCATACAACTGAAGGACGCTTACTCATGAGTAATTTATGTATAATCTTAGTTGCAACACTACACATACGTGTGAGGGCGGAGGAACCAACGATGTCACCCTCTCTAGAACTACCACTATCCTTGACAGTAACCATTGGTCACTCTGGCTAGGGCTGACGAGAGCTGGCGTTCAAGAGCCACTGGAAGGAAGGCAGTATGTTGGCAAGCCCCGTTTAACTCAATGGAATTTGCTTCGGATTGAACATGCCCCAGATTGCACTGTTCACATGGTAGGGAGAGCCGAGGAAATGCGATGCTGGAAAAATGCCGTGCGTGAAGGGAGCATTCGTGTTCATCCAGCGATGACAAGCAGGTGAGGGAAAGCAACAAACCGCAGCACCACAATGCATTCATCGCCTGTTCCGCGGAGCCTGTTCACACGTTCAAGCTGCATCCACGTGCATTCGTAGCTTTCACCTCCTAAGCCGAAGCGATCGATGCGGTCACCCTGTTTCAATAGGTAAGTCCGGGGCAGTGGAGACGACGGCGCTAGGGCGCTTTGACTACTCGGAGCTCCACCGGGGTGGCTCCGCGTCCGTCGGCAGCTTTTTACTTTTGCCTTTTCAACGCAGGGGAGCAGCGGGGGCATCTTGCAGGAGTTCCTTTCAGAAGGCTCGCCGTCGAGGCATCGAAAGTGAATTTCGCTAAGAGTAACTGGGAAGAGTGATCGGCGCTAAGAGGCGGCTGCAGAAAGTTCAGGATTCACAGGGCAAGCCAGGGCACTGTCTACTCGGAAGTAAACGCCACTCTGGCGGAGGGAGGCTTGCTCCCAGGTAAGCGCGCGCAGAGTTCCACCCACCCGTCGACCAGAAAGTTGGCTGGCCGGCCGGCCGGGAGATTCTTCCGTGCTTTATGGGCCAATAAATTCAGAAAACAGATGAGCGAGAATGAGTTTGACCCTGTAAACTAGTTTCGGGAAGAACGCAATAAAGGAACCACCACTTGGCCTGCGGCGACATGGAAGATAGCTAGCTTAAGAAAGGGCGGGGGGAGTCGTGTTGATGCCTTCCGGCTGGCAAGCAGTAGGAACAGGGGTTGGAGATGGAAAGAGGCCGAGTCAAGAGGCGGATAAGGAGAAAGGTAGGCTAGCACTGGCTGGGAGGGGTGGTCCCCCAACCCGTCCTGGTCTGTGATTAATCCGCCCAAAGCGGAGCTACTAAGCGTAGATCTGAGATTCTCTGGAAATAAGATGGTGTGGGCTCTATACAGTTAAAACCTCTAAGGTTTTGTTTTAACTTAATCTACTTGATTTTGCAAGCGCCTAATACAATCTGCAAGACAGCAGCAGAATTAACTCCAGCAGCCCCATGGCCAGCAAATGAAAAAGCAAAGTCTTGGAACTACGGTAATCTACACCCCCACCCAGTTTCCTTTTCCTTCACTAGTTGAAGGAAATGGAGTGGAGTTCGTGTCTATGGTTGATATCAATCTCAACAGGCTATGTTGTATCAGAATTCCTAAAGGGAGAGTATGCAGAACACTGGGGGCGGGAATACAGAATAAAATTGGGGTGGGAAGCCTGTTAGGTTGCAGTCCTACAAACATACACTTGGGTGTAAGTCCCACTGGGCATCAACTTAGTTCTGCATAAGCATGCATGGGCCAAGGGGGGCAGGAAGGGGCAGCTGCCCCCCAATCAATACAAATCAATAAAAATACATAGCTGACTGAGGTTCTGCCTACCTAACAAAAGGCCTGCCCCCCTAACAAAAATCCTGGCTAGGCCCATGTAAGCATGTACAATTCTGTGATGTTCAGATGGCACTTTTGAACCCAACAGCAGGATCTGAAAGGCTGTGCCAGAAATAGGAGTATAAGATAAAAGGTTTTCTGAAATAGGACACCCTCAGCAAGCCACTATTGACACTTTTTATGTTGTATTTTATTAGTACTAATGTTGGGCTGGCAACAAATTATTCTTGTGAAGATTACAGAATCATAGAACCGTGGAGCTGGAAGGGACCACAAAGGTCATCTAGTCCAACCCCCTGCAATGCAGAAATCTTTTTGCCCAATGTGGGGCTTGAACTCACCACCTTGAGACTCTCATGCTCTACTGACAGAGCTATCCCAGTTTTTCAATAAGCATACACTACATTAGACTTATGTGTAAGGTTGCGAACCTCAATACACCTACAAGAGATTAACCCTATTGACCAGTGGGATTTTTAAGGATGCTGAGAAGGAGATTGTGATGGCTTCTCAAGTTTGGCTCTGCCTCTTCTTCTTCCGAGGGGGCGTGGTACTGTGCATCTTTAAATACTTCCTGGGAAGTAATTATTGGTAAAAAAAAAGAAGCGTATGTTAAACTAGGCTACAGAAATTACTGGCTATTATGATTAACTTTTATTTGGATTCAGCTGGCACTTAATTTAGGTAACTGGCTGCCAAGCCTTGGAAAAATCAGGGTACATTTTAATGATGCGTTTCCTCAGGGAAACTAGGCTCAATCAGTTTAGGAAAGATGTTCTCAGTTCCAGTCACCCATGGGCAAACTAGCACAGTCACAAAATGGGGTGGCGAGTGGAATAAAGAGGACTAACCTGGACTTGAAGAGGCTTCCCAGAATGATTTCATAGTCTTCTGAGGCACCTGGAAATCAGAGAGCTGCAGTCACTACTATGTTAATTCTACCAGAGCACTGTATTTAATTATCTGTTCTCCAGTTTAATGGCTCATTAGAAGGCCATAAAATGTCTGTTCTTGACTCTATGAAGTGACCTGTAAACTTTTAACAGGTTGCGATTTACCTAGCTCATCACAACCACAATGGGATAACCAGGTGGTGTTCTAATCAGTCTAATGCACTGAGGGGAGAAAGACACCCACATTTTTATGAAAAGTGTTCTTTAACTGATCTCTTCCACAAGCAAGATACCTAATGGTAACTGGATAACACAATGCATTGTTCAATTAATAATGGCAGAAGCAGCTCAAAGTCTATGGCTTGCTGGATGTAGCATTCAGGCAGCACATGTTATATGCAATATAAAATTAATGTCATTGTTTAGCCACAGTCATGATGAACATATATAAAATAACCCAGACAAATGCAAATAAACCTTAGTAGTAACAAACTTAAAGGCATGTCACATTTCTCTGTTACAAATGAAAATCCTATCAGCCATTTTCCTTCAGAGCTTGTTCCTACAGACGTTAAGCAAAAACTTAGCTTCGATAAATGGAAGGTGTCACATATTGTTTTTAAACTGTTTAGTGCTTGCATGTTGGGTGTCTTAAAAGGGTGAATTTATTACCTGGGTTATGCATGTAGATTACCGTAGGTTACATTCCAACAATCCATTTCTGAGTTTTCTGGACTGTCCAGAAGCTAGCTATGTAATGACTACTCCATAACTGTGTCTCCCTTACAACTGATAGTTTAACACATGCCAAAAGCACTTCACCACTTCCTTTTGTTTTATTACAGCTTTCTTATCAGCACCTCCCCACCCCACTCCCGGCAAAATTCCAGAGTCACTCCACATTTGAAAGATAAGTCATGCAAAATACTGCAAGCTACAAGAATTCATGTAGTAATTAAGATTTAATTTTGTATAAACTTGTTGAATTATTAAGGTTGAAAATTTTCTAGTCCATCAGGCTTATGAAGTCAATTAAGAATACATTTTTTCCATTATAGCTATCTGCTTTCTAATTTTTAATTATTTTATATTGTTTTCACTGTATGTTCTAATGCATAATTGTTATAAACCGCTCTGATGTTTTTATGAATAGCAACATATATAGTTATTGAAATATATATATTTATAATTAAATTACACTGTAATACTATATTGAGATAAAGTACCGCACCATATAAATGATTTTTTGTACAACTACAACACTGGAACACCTTTAAAATTCACATGATACAAATAAAATACCTTTTGTTTCTTTAACAGACGACAGCCATCTTGGACTGGAGCATATTTCAGTGATATAATAGTTACTCATGAGTGGAGAGCATTTTCCTGCCCCCTCTTACTGTTACAAGATTGACACTGTACGGCACATTTCTTCAGTGCCTTGTGATTTTCTTTAAGCCACCCTTTTTATTATTCTTAGAACCAAAAGGACTGATTCTTCTTCACTATATAACATTTACAAGGCAAACATACAGTACTTGGGTTTTACCTTGCCGAATTCAATGCAAGCTCCCATTTCTCATGAAAAATAGCTCGGTTTCATGTAGCAGGTAGGAAGTCCATTTTTCCATAATTAAAAGGGAATAAAAACATCAAGAAACAGAAAATTTGCTAAATAATAATGGATACTTACAGAATTTTGGGGCTGCTGGGTTTCTTTTAATTGTGAGCTAACCCTCCCAGTGTAATTTACCTGAGGGAAAATACAATTCCCGAGGTAATGATTTTACCAAGTTTCACCCAAAGCTTCTAGTCCAGGCAAATTCCATCTGCCCTCTTGCACCTGCATTATCCTTTGCATGCAGCAGTATGCTTTGGTATTGCATGATATTATGTAGATCAATAGGCTAGCATAATCCCCAGCACTAGCACAGGAGTTTCAGAAAGCAAGTCAATAAGGTGGGGGTGGTACAAAAGAGATGTGTGTTGGCAAATGCAGATTCCTTGGTCTCAGTGAGTGCTGCACTACAATGGGATGGATCTACTGCAATTTCATATTGTTTCTCCAACTGTTTAGTGAGAATTAGTTTCTCACAGAAACTAATAACCTAGAAAGGATAATGAACAAAGATCTTCATTGTATTATTGGGCAATGCAGAACTAGGCAACCTATTCAGACAAGCACATCAACAGCTTTCCTGAAAAATCCAAGCTATAGTCTATCAAGTAGTATAGTAATAAGTATGTTTGGGGACACTGTCAAATTCAAGATTATAAATTTTGCTTAAGACAACCCAGAGCTTTTTCAGCAAAATGTTTCCCTGACACTTGGACAAGAGATGGTAAAGTGTTACATCAAATCGTGTCATATGTTTACATGCTTTGCCATTTCAATTATACATATGTGAAACTTCATTTTTATGTCATTTTAATCTGATATTTTTGAAACTTGTATATTAAGCACCTGTATTAGGCACTCTTCCTCTGCCACCAAAGGCAATTGAAAAATAGAAGGTTATGGTTTTTAAGAGATGCTCTGCCCTAAAATTTAATTCAACATGAGACAACATGAACAATGTAATATTATATATGAGTTCTGAAAAGCTATTCTTCTTTAATTTTCCTAAAAATATGAGCTAAAGAAAAAGTTTAATTGTTCACATTTTAAAAATTGAGATGGGTAAGAATCAAATGAGACAAATAAAACAGTTATATAAAGTGAGGAAAGAATATGCATTTATTTAAATACATCATAATACACACACCCCGGTCCATGTTTCAGACCTTGTTTTGGTTAGCTATGGTCATGTTATATTGTATTTGTCTTGCAGCTCATTTCCCCCCACTTCTACTCCTAGATGGAAATTCTTCAGTTAAGCTATCTAAAATGTACATAAACACTTATTATTTCTATTATTTGTATTAATGTAATTCTTCTTTTAAAGACTAAAATGAAAGCTGGAAGGTTTCCTTTTAAAAATACATTTCACTGAAAATGAATTTTAGTGCTTGAATAAATTCTGCTAAGAGGAATTTGAACTACATGAAAATATTTGTTTAAGTCTTTAGATTAAAACTGAAAATAAACTTCAGTTGTAAAATGTTTAGAATAACATGCAGTAAAGCCACCCCAAACCGGAAACTATTTGTTACATTTGTTTTCTAAAGCATTTTTTTTAAAGAAAAGAAAAAGAAAACTGTCTTCTAATGAACGATAGTAATAGAAGCAACATTATAGGTTACAGGACCTGGTTTTATTATATGCAGTACAATCCTATATATGTTGACTCAAACATATGCCCCACTAAATTAATGAAAGTTACTCATAGGGAAGTATGTACTTTATAGAACTGAAGCCTTAATGATCTGCGTAACTAAGCAAATATGCATTTTACCAACTGCATTTTAAAGCAGCTTTCCACAAATCAGATAACTAAAAAAGAAGTTATGGGATTATTTTACCCTTTAATTATATTACGGTCCTATGAAAAGAAATTAAAGCCTATTCAAAACTGACAAAATAGGTGAAAAATATATCAATTTTTTGCTTATTTTTTCACTAAACATTGAGAAATCACTGTAGGCCAGTTTGTGATTAAGGCAAGCATGTGGTTTCAACAACAGAGATAGTTATGCTAATGCTTATATATTCCTTTTTCAATTATAATAGAATTTAAACGTACTTCATTTAAACTGGATTGTACTGTAACCTTTGTTCAGATCAGAATCCATGGGATTTACTTTACCAAATTTAATCAGGGTAAGATTTCAGGTTTTATCTTTTTTGTGTTAAATCTTGAGTTTGATTTTTTTGTCACCTCTGTTTCTTGTTAAGGTATTAAAATTATTCAGATAGATTAAGCCTAGTGAAACTACAGTTTGAAATTAGCATAGTTAAGAGAACCAATCCATTTATAAAGTTCATTAATTTCAATATATATGCAGTCAAATACAATCTGTTTTATTGATATTGAGAGGTCCATATCTCAGGAATATATGCACTAGCATCAATGAGACTATTTATACCACCAGAGCCAAAAGGGTGACTTAATTTATTTATCAAATCAACATTAGTTAGCATTACATAGTTTAGTCCATTTATAGCACTCCATTCCAATTTACTTAATGAGAGGCTAAAACTGGATTCAGTTATATTAGTGTAGCTGCATGGTCACAAACACAGATTGCTATTTTAAAGTAGAACTCAATGAGCAACAACTTACCCCTCTCTTTATCTCTTTTCCAATGTCTATTCAAAACATACACCTAAATTTCTTGGAAACCTTAGTGAAAAGAAATCAAGGGCCTTCCACTTTTTAATGATTTTCTAAACAGCCTTTAAATTAACATTTAACAATTAGTCAATCAAATACATAATTGCATTAAGTTTCCATCTGATTTTACAAGAACTGAACCAATTTTATTTAAGCCCATAGCATAGTCTCAAGAGAAGACACATTTAAGAAGAGTTGCTTCTGGTATTTTAATATTAGTAAATGGTTGTATTTATATTGACTTGGTATGCATATGCAGTAAACCCAAACATATGAAGAATAATATTGATTTCTTGTCTAATCAGCTAGGCATGATAATTAAAAGACATGGCTTATCTTGTAATTACAGTATATTCAAATATTATTACCCATGATTAGAAAATGAGCCTATTATTATCTTGATAACCGTATATTTTTGTACTCTTGTGAACCTTTGTCTATGTGGCCTGCCACAAATATTGTTAACACATTTATTTCAGAAGTTAAACATCAAGCTAATTTTTTTAAAAAAGTTATCCTAGCACGTGATGACTGTTCCAGGTATTAACAAGCAAACAAACTCAACAAAAACATGCTGATTTTTATATATATTCATTAACCAAGTGGCAACATTTTAACAAGGTTAGGTAATATTGTATAAATGCAGAATTAAGATGTCTCCATTAAATTTACACATTTTCAGTTGTCATGAACAAAAATGAAGCCACTGAAAAGAAAAATTAGTAACTTACATTCACATAGTTTAAGTTTAATGCAGATCTTGCAAACAACTGAAGTTCATATTTAAGAATTCTTTTTAATGCAAACTATTATAAATAAAAACACATCCTGCCCCCCCCCCAGTTTAGTGATAGGTGGTTGATGTGTTTTACAAAACACATACTCCCATTATTCTGTGCAGATTTTTGTTTTTGTTTAATGATACTGTATTTATAATCTGACAATTAAAGGTGAGCAATGAGAGACTAAGTTTGGAAAGTAATTCAAGTCATAGTGGATGGCATTATTCAGTAATAATGGAAATATTTTATTTGACTGAAGGAAAACAGCAAATTTGAGAGGTGTACCAGTGTTTTAGCAGGCTCACAAAGTCTGTGGCACTCAAAGACTAACAGATTGATTGAGGCCCAAGCTTTTGTGGACAAGGACCTATTTTAATCCTGAAGCTACCAATTAGGGGTAAAACATAACAATGTTAAATTCATTCAACAAAATATATTTTTTTTTAGTACTAGTGTACTAAAAGTTTAAGATCTTAGTTCAGCTTGTTTAAATTGTGACAAGACATGTGCTGTAATGATGAAATCAGTAAAGACATGGTTGCATTAACATTTAGAGATTGTATCTACTTAGAGGTAATTTACCATTAAAATAGCAATACTAAAGCTCACACCCTGCTATGTAAGATATGAACAAGTTCATTACACTTAGCCTAGAGTTGTAAATGCCTATTACTTCAAAACCTGTAAAACAACCTGCATTTCTCATTTATGGGTGACATGATACATTTCTTTTCTGTATAGTTAAGTTTTTGTTCTAGCATGAGGCAAAGTTAAATCTGATTGCTTGAAAATGAGCTGTGTGACCTTTGTCTTGGTTTGTCACCTTTGGCCTTTGAGGACCCTGAATATCAATTCATTCTATTTTTAGAAACATGATTTGAAGCAGTCATGTGTTAAATATTAATATTTTAAAATGGAAAGAGAACACAAACTGTAGTGAACTGCATGGAGTGTTTTTCATGGAAAAAATGAAATACCCCATTTATTCATTTCTTCTGCTTGTTTCTCTAAGAGCTTCTCCACCAAAATACATTATGCTCTGCTTCACAATATTTAAGCTAATAATAATAATACACGTAATTCTGCTGAAACTTTTACGTAGACATCACCCAACGGGTTTGTTAAGGATCAGAGCTGCAATGTAAGCTTTCATGATAGACTAAGTTTTGAGAGTTTGAAAGGCTATCTACCCTCCCTAAAATCTATTGCCACCATAGGGCTTTAGTTTGCTAGATTAAAACAATTCTAAGGTGGCCATTCTTATGATAAGTTATTATCAATACAGAAGGGTCACAGTATTCAACACCCAAGTATAAAGCACAATACACCAGGCAGACATACCTGCTTTTTGCAAAACTAGCCTTATACAATTTGTTAAATATATAATAAGGGAATAAAATGAAAGATACAGTGACTTACTCTAATAATGCTATCATTTCAGAACTTGAGGATGTTTGCAATTGGATTTCATAATGATCAAGATGGCTGTCTTGCTTCAGCACTCTGGTCAGCGACATCATACAGCGTCATGTCACAGGAGGGGCTATTGTGTAAATGCATATCCTCCAATATTTTTGCAAACCATAACTAGCTTTATAAATTTGGTGAAGTAACATAGAAGTCCAGCAATAAATATATTGGGGAAACTGTAATGATGTTTCTGCTTAATTCATTGGGAGCAATTGCGTACTAGGACAGCTCTAAAATATTTAAAATGGCTCCAGAAACTGCCATCTAGTAACAAATACTGTATACAGTTAGATCCTCTGGTATGTAGCAAAGCAATCAGGCAAAATGATGGCTTTGCCACATTTTCCTAAACCATACAATTTAAAACTAAACCAAAGAATTATGTGCAATACTTAGCTCTTTATACCTCATTTTCCACTCAAGAGATGTGCTCTGAGGATACTGTTTACATGGGAGCACTTCATTCTGTCAGTAGCAATAGTGAAGGCTTTTAATCCTGACACAAGCCTTTTTTATTTTAATACATCACATTTTTATTCTAGCCTTTTAGATAATTAAAAAAAAAATCCCTTTTTAATATGCACTTCGCAAGCATGTTAAGATGCTCATTTCTGCAGATTTGGTTTTCACACCTTGTGGTATGGCTGCAAGGGTGTAACATTAAGCAGCAAAATATATAAAGCCTTTCTATTAAGACAGTTCTTTCACAGTAAATTACGAGAGCCAAAAATATAAGATCACAACAGTGTTTTTAATGTACATTTTTGGTCAATACGGCTACTCTTGTAGAGACAATGTATTTAACTAACATTGGCTCCAGATTCAATACAACTAAAAATGAGTCATTTCCCAAATAGTGTCAGGTGTCCCTGCTTCATTAAATAATAATAGAATGGCCCAACCACCTGATTTCTATGTACTGTAGTGCTAACTACTTGAAATTTTATCAGTAGCTTATTCTCAGTGGCCAATGGCTTTGCTTGGTTAAAATTAATTTGTTTGATTGACATTTCTGAAATTAAGCAGAACTGTTCCCAAAGACTATTTAGACAACGCAAATTTAAGGTGCCCCTAATTTGGATAATAGCCCTTTTAGGCTTCTTTTTAATGGGCAATATAGCTCTTCTGAAAGGGGAAGATATTTTGATAAAAGGGTATGTATATTAGGCTGTATCTAGTTTTCAAAAGAAAAAGAGTAAAACATATGTAAAACTCTACTATACACCATCAATCATTCAGCTTATATTTTCTTATAATCTAGATAAATATATATTATTGCTGCTGCAAGTGTCTTGAAACATATTAGCTAAAATACCCTAAGACGGCAGTTCAAATTCAGTTTTGACTTGATTTTGTTGTTTTTCAGGTTTACTAGAACTTACCTTTACACGACTTTAATAGCCAGGGAACTTTTAATTAGAGTCTCTCAGGAGCCTGAACCACTGAGACAGAAGACAGCCTACTTAAATACTTTAAATGTATTGTGGGATATATTAAGTTACCTTTTGTTTCCAAATGGGAAAGCAAACCTTTTCCTGACTAGAGGAATACAGAAATTCAGCGCACCCTACCCCTAATACAAAGCACTCCCGTTTATGCCCACCAGACCAATTTAACTAGATTTCTTTTTACAGTATGAGAAAAGCAGGCAACAGAGCTTATATAATTTTAGGTTCTTTATTTTCCCTTTCATTACATGCCATCAATACATCCAGTTTCACAAGGAGTTTAGAATCATTGCTACATAGTACTGCAACAACTTAACAGAAGAAGAAGAATAGCAACACTGGGAGCGATGGGGGCAGGCGCGGGGGGGGGGAGGAAGGAAGGAATTAAGAGGGGGGAGCAACAAAGAAACAACGTAAGACCAAGGATTTCATTTTCTACTGCATGAAACAGTTCAAAATGGCGGCCTATTACTTACATTTTACAATCCTAGTGAGGACCCCGATTTACACAAATGATCAAGCATCGACCTGCCTTTCACCCTCACTTCCCCTATAAAAGGCACAAAGGGTAGGCTAGTTACGAAGGTGCATTTGTTTTGCTTTTTTTAAAAAAAGAACCAAAACCAACAAGACTCTTTGGCCACAAAGTCGATGCAAAGGCCAGTCCCATCCTCTCTGCTCTTGCAATCAGTTTTTAAAAGGCTCACGCCCTGCGGTGCTTAGCAAAACAATATAAGCTGCTGCCCATCTCGCTTCTCTTCCTCCGCTTGCATCCCCACCACCTTCGCAGCGTAAGGCTCTCTCCTCCGAAGGGCTGGGCTGCGGTTCTTCCCTTAGCATCCCCCCCTCCCCCTGCACCCTCTCCCACCCCGCTCAGATTATTTCCTTGGTGGCTTTTTGGAGATACAAAGAAGATCTAAACAAGGGGGAGAGGGGAGTGGCGAAGCAAAGGGACGGCGGGGCTGGGGGGGAGAAGAGAGAGAGGAGGAGGAGACGCGGCGCCCCCTGGCGTTCACTTGCGGCACCATTACCTGGCTTCCAAAGAGAAAGAAGAGAACCTTGGCGCAAGCGAGTTAATACATTCAAATGCACGTTGGTGATGCAGGCTTTGCCTTCGTGGTGTGTATATATAATGTGTGTGTGTCTGTGCGTGTAAACAGTGCCGGCTTTACGTACAAGCTAAACAAGCTATAGCTTAGGGCCTCACTCTCGTGGGCCCCCCCAAAAAAATTTAAAGGGGAAAAAACACTGGATGTACATTTCCAAAATATAAGATAAAAAAGAAATAAAATGAAAACTACATACAGCAACAGTGTTTTGTGTTGTGTAGGCTCCTATTTATTATGTGCAAATGGCTTGAGGTCCATAAATTACCATATAGCATATATTCAACACAAAAGAACAGCGACAATTTCTTGATGACAAAGAACAGCTGGACGTGTAAAGGGCCCCGTTACCTCCAGTAGCTTAGGGCCTCATCAAAACTAAATCCGGCCCTGCGGGTGGATGGGTGTAATTATGATTTATATATGGTTCATATATATTCTCTCTGCTTGGTCTTTCCACACAGACACACGGGACTCCACGACTGACTTCGGGGCGTTTGAGGGCTGACAGGAGAAGTCCTATGATAAATCATCCAATATAGGTGTGAACCCGGAAGTGCACCCACCTCTCCAGCATCCCAGTGGCCACCCAGGAACACAAGGCTCGCTCCTGCCAACAACTTTTCTTTCCAAGGAGGGGGGGGTCACACACCGCCTCGCGCGCACCTGCCTTCCCTCCCTCCCTCCCTCCCTTGTCCCCGCCCCCTTGCCCTGGGAGGGGCGCCCGGGAGGCGAAGGGCTTGCTTACCTCCCGCGCGCCATGGTTGCTGGGCCGAGTTGGGTTGGGCTTCTGCTGCTTGGCCGTGAAAGATGGAAGAGAGGAGGAGGAGGAGGAGGAGCAGCGAGGGGAGGGGAGCAGGAGGAGGAGGCCGAGAGGAAAGAGCGGCGCTCGCTGGCTGCAGCCCAGCCGGAGCGACGACGCGGAGGCGGCGCAGCTGCAGCAGCCGCTGATTTGCCGCCGCCGCCGCCGCCGCCGCGGGCGCCCACCTGCTGAAGCCCTCCCTCCCTCCCGCGCGCGCGCGCGCGCCCCCGGCCTGGCAGACGAGAGCGGAGGCTCCTCTTGCCCGGCCGCGCCTCTTCCCTGCTCTACCTCGGCGCACCACGCCGCCCTCCCCAAGGCAGCTTTCCTTCTCGTTTGCCCGTGGCCCGGCTCGGGGGCAAGGGGGTTCTTTTAGACCCCAGGTTTAGGGAAATGTTTAATGCTGTATCGTGTTTTTAATATTTGGTTGGGAGCCGCCCAGAGTGACTGGGGAAATAATAAATAATAAATTGTTGTTGTTATTATTACACTCCTCCTCCATTTTAAGGTGGTCCTCGTGAATTACTTCGGAATGGGGTGAGGCAACCCCTCTGAGGAGGTTCTGGACTTGTACCTGGGACATGGGCATAGCCAGGATTTATGCTGGGGGAGCAAGCTTTATGTTGGGGGGAGGAGTGTAACAATAACAATAACAATTTATTATTTATACCCAGCCCATTTGGCTGGGTTTCCCCAGTCACTCTGGGTGGCTCACAACCAAATATTAAAAACACAATACACAACCTCAGTTAAGTATCTTGTATTGTTTTACTTGATTTTTTTTGGGGGGGAGGCAGCTTGGCTACACCCATGGTAGCTACTTGAGCACCCGCTTCCCACTTATAAGTAGAAATTAGCCTTGGGGACAGTGCTATACTTTAGAAAGATGTATATGCCGCTTAATATAGATAGATGTTTTTATTTGGAGCAGCCTTTCCCAAACTGGTGTCCTCCAGATGTTTAGTAGTACTCCTCTGATCAGCCGCCTCCAGGGCTGGCTGGGGTTGATGGAAGATGTAGTACAAAACACATGGAGGGCACCAGGTTGGTAAAAGGTGATTCAGAGATATGTGGGTGGTGCTGCAGTGTAAACCACAGAGCCTAGGGCTTGCCGATCAGAAGGTCGGTGGTTCAAATCCCCATGATGGGGTGAGCTCCCGTTGCTTGGTCCTTGCTCCTGCCAACCTAGCAGTTCAAAAGCACACTGTGCAAGTAGATAAATAGGTACCGCTCCGGCGGGAAGGTAAATGGCATTTCCGTGCGCTGCTCTGGTTTGCCAGAAGTGGCTTAGTCATGCTGGCCACATGACCTGGAAGCTGTACGCTGGCTCCCACAGCCAATAAAGCGAGATGAGCGCCACAACCCCAGAGTCGTCCGCAACTGGACCTAATGGTCAGGGGTCCCTTTACCTTTACCTTTGCATGTGTAATATCACCAAGTTACAACTCCCCCCAGTTGAAATGCACGACACCCTTGCAATTTCTTATAATTGGTTTTTATGTCCAGTCCCTGGAATGGCATCCCTGGAACTGCTAATTTCCAAGCATGTCTGGAATAGAAATGCAACACCAAGCATGCATCTAGTATGCTTTCCCCTGATTTCTCAAAGCATGTAATGTGCTTTCTTCAGTTCGCATTCTTGCCTCTGTTTACGTTTGTTTGGATGATTAGATCCTGTTGACCACAGAGAAATGAGTGGTGCTGGGATGCCTCATCGGAACTGAGCTTAGCTATGCAATTTAAGGCTATATTTACTATCTCCATGCAGCGGCAGACCTACCTTTTTGTGGCCCTGAGGCTTAAAATGTCAAGAGGGTACCTTCACAACCAGTAATGAGATCTGGGTAACCACTGTTACCTTCTTCAATGGGGTTGTTTGCAACATCTGTGTTACTGACTCTCAAACTTTGGGACATACAACAAAAAATCAGTTTGAGTTGTGTGACTCAAATTGGGTCGTCTAAACCCAAAAAGTTAAGCAATGTGGACTAAAGTTGCTTGTGGGCTCCTCTGAGATTAGGGGCCTTGAATATTAAGCTTCATTAGTTTCATAGTAGATCCACCCCTCTCTCCAGGGACAGCATTTAGAGAAGGCATTAAAGGATTACCTTTATTTATCAGGATTTTATTATTTCATAGGGCTGGAACCAGATTGTCTCTTCTATGCACAGAAGGGCTTTTTGTGTCCACAGAACTAAAGTTCATCAAAGGCAAAAGGGAAAGGAGTCCATTTCCATGGATTCCCCTTGCAGCAAGCACCACTTCCCACACTGCTTTGGGCAAACTACTAACTCTCTGGAAAAACTGCAGATGAAAAGAGGGATCAACAAAAATCACCTCCTCACTTTTTTAAGGTGGCTTCTGTTCGCAAGAACTCTACATGCAACTCATGGTCTCTTATTAAGTGACCACATCAAATGTTCTTGATGTACACTTGAGTTTGTTTTTAAATCAGGAGCAGGGCCTTGAACTAGCTTGAGAATCTTGCCCTCTGCCCTATTGAAATTACTGTGCCAACTCTCTACGGTAATCTGAAATCCTGCATATCTGAGCTGACACCCCGCCCCCCGCCCAGCAACTCTTCACAATTAACTTTTCGTCAAGTCATAAAACACAGGCTTGATGATGCCCCATGCCACTTCAGTCAAGGGATTCTAGATATCGGAGTCTGAAAGAGATCAGAATAACCTCCACTGCTAGTTTCTGAACTTAACTTCCCATGGCTTGTGCTGATACAAAGCTGGTTACATATAGACTCATAGTTTCACCCATAATAGCAATAACTTGTAACTAGTGATGCCTTGGAGGGGAAGGCAGGGCAATGGAGAAGACAACTTGCTTTGACACAAATGTGTCATGAAGGATTTGCCTTTCATTGATCCAGAATGTGATGGATGGAAGGTCATATCCACACAATACATTATGATGGGTGCTGGAGATTGCAGCTCTCTGACAAGCAGACTACATTCCATGGGATTCTTTGGGGGAAGCCATGACTTTAGAGGCACCCACTGGAGCAAAACATTTTTACTGATTTCCCTTTCAGCCTCAAGCATCGTGTACCCCACTGTTCTGGAAGGTAACCCACTATACCTGAGATCATATTCTCAAGGGCATAAGGGGTTGCAGATGGGAACAGGAATAATGGAAAACTTCTTTCTTCTCATTCTCCCTGTTAAAGGTGGAATCTACACACGTTAAAAACGTTGTGAAAATTCTTTGTTTAAAAATCGTTATAAAAATGCATTGAATTTGCTATAGCTCACAGTTGCTAGGTAGGTATGGATCTAACCTATGGCTAGGTAAACTAAGGCCCGGGGGCCGGATCCGGCCCAATTGCCTTCTAAATCTCGTCCATGGACGGCGGTCCAGGAATCAGCGTGTTTTTACATTTAAAATGCAACTCTGGATTATTTATTAGGCATAGGAATTCATTCTTTTTTTCTTTTCTTTTTTCAAAATATAGTCCAGCCTCCCACAAGGTCTGAGGGACAGTGGACCGGACCCCTGCTGAAAAAGTTTGCTGACCCCTGGATTCTAACCCAATGAAGATATCTAAAATTCTGTGTATAGTTCCTTAAAACTCGCTGATGTACAGAGTAGGCAAGCTCTGGTTATACTTAGTAGCCATGTGAAAATGTTGGCTTACTAAAACTAATTAATTTAATGTTCTATAATTTATATTTTTAAATCATTTTATTATATAAGAATAATAAAACTGTTTCATGTAGACAGCTTTACAGCCTGATTCAAGCAGTACAAGTGACTTGCCTTGGGGAACTTCCTGCTCAAAAATGGCTACATTGTTAGTTGGCAAGGAAAATGCATTTCAGAGCACTCAGTAATTAAGATGGGAAGTGATTATTGGGGGGGTGGGGGAGAGACAGAAGGTGCCTTCTTAAGTGTCTGTGGGTGGTACACCATTGCTGGTCAATAGAATTGGCTTTGCTTTTTGTCTGAGTCATCTGCAACAGTCATTTTCATCTGTCCAAAATTATTGCAGCCATTTAAGTCAGCATTTCTCTTCTATCTAGAGTAGTTTCCAAGGAAGATGGATGAGATGTAACAACCTTTCTTATGTCTAACTTAGCTGAAATATCACAATTCTGTAACAACAGCCTGCACACAAAAAGGATGGTGCCAATTAAACAGAACAAATAAGTTTAGTTAGACGCTCAAAAATTCAAGGCATTGATAAACAATACATGGTAGAATAAACTTCTTTTGGCCAGTTTTGAGGACTAATAGCTGGGGCTCACAATAATGTAAAGGCTGTTTGGGTTGGGAGGATATCAAACAAATTGTAGCGCAACTGCTGCACAATTTCCATAAAAACCTTGAGTGCTGCTTGATCATGTGCATGCTACTTTGCATCTTTAACAGCTGTGTGGATGGCACAGATAAACAGGGTATAACTTTTTCTAGTGTGGAATATCATTGTGGGGGAAGCTGCTGACATCCAGTCAGACATCTTATTACATCTGTGTGGCCCCTGATTTTTTTTTAGACCCCATAGATCTGCACAGCAACTTGTAATATTCTGAGTGCTGATTTCTTTTTGTTAAAAATGATTGTTTTATGAACTAATTTGGATGAACCTGAACTGAACTAGTTCAGAATGGTTCCTTTTGATAGAGAATTAAAAAAACACACTAGTTCCTTTAAAAAAATGAACTTTTCAACCACTTCCTGAATTACAAAGTAAAATGCTATTTCGGATGTTAACAAGTTATAGTTTGTCATTGTGAGAACAATCCTACTGAAACCTCAGGCTCACTCCGATTGTCTTCTTCCTTAGTTGAAAGTTTTCAGTTCTGAATTAGCCAGTGTCAGAGAACCATGGTTTGTTCAGCATGTGGTTAGTTAACAAAACAGGAACTCAAACCATGATTTGGTCCTGGTTTGTTTTCTAACCATATTTATAATAAACCACAGTTTCCCAAGTTTAGATATAACAATAATCTGTGCTTATCTCAAAAGTTAATACAGAAGCTTTTGATCTCCTATCGCTCAGGTTGAAGGAAGAATAGATAGTGTGAGACTATTGCAGGGTCTCTGAACCGAGCTATATAACTATAATTAACACTACAGTGTGCTAAATACGTATAATATTATTGGGCATTGTGTGATATATATATCACAGAGTACTTTATATAGAATGAGTGAGTACCTTTATATTTAAATGATACCTATATGAAAACTGAAGGGGACACTTTCACATACAGTAGCTTTTCATAAACCTCCATTAATCACATCTTTTTAGGAGTAACATGAATGATGCTTCATGTGTGAGTACTATTTTTCCACCTGAAATAAAGAAATAGCATGCATGAAGTAATCTTATCTTATTTGCTATCCAAAATGCCAGATTATTTACACAGATGGGATTCTGCATATATCTGTACAGAAGCACTTACACGTATATCTGAATCAGTGTTGACTTTAATCAACCAATATACATGCATATTTTCTACAGTGCCTGGCCTTAATGATCATTGGACACAACGCACTGGTATGCTGTTCTATACAAGAAGCAAAATGATTTGTATGTGTCTGTCTGTCTATGTCACAATGCAACATAGATGAGAAGTGTTCTTAAATCATAAATATGTTTAGACATTGGATTATAGATGGCTATTGTTTAAAAGCCTGGGTAAGTAAGTATGCTTTGCATTTTTTTATCATTTATTATTGGTCTTATCCTAGCTTGAACTTTTTAAAAAGAATTTTGTATACATAATTGAATCAAAAGGATTGCATCATTTATTAAACATTAGATAATGATTAGAAGTTCAAGAAAAGAGATTTTGAGAAATTGTAGAGCATAAATAAATTTAAGTTGTTGGGGGCAAGTTAAAGATAGTGATAATGAGATGAATTACAGTGCTCCTTGTTTTTAAATATCATTTTACACTATATATTTATATCTATATCTATAATTACTAACATTACTTTTTTTAAAAAGCAAGAGAGAGATAGGAAGGGGGGAATGTTACTAATAAGCCAAAGTTCTCTGGCCTAGAGCAAAGTATAACCCTAAAATGAAGGGCACAATAATCTAGTTTTAATTGTTTTAATAAAACTACATTCCTGGTTCATTTCAGTCATTTTCATATTCAATATTGGCAGTGTCAGTTATGACCCTCATTTAAGCTAATACTAGCAGGTCACCCTGTATTAATGGAAGAGTGATCATTTCCTGTGGCCAACTTTTATGAATGCATTATCCTCATTTGAACATGGATTTATTCAATGATAACAATAACATCCCTTGGCTGTCTAATGAAATCAGACTCAATTATCATGACCTCTAACTCCTAAAGAGTTTGCTTCCATGGTTAATTATAATTAATTGTAGTAAGTTTAAAGGAGAATAGTTTGATTATTCATAATATAAGAAACCTCTGACTCATCATCAGATTGGTGTAGAAGTGAACTTGCAGCCTTGGGAATGGTGTAAACAAAACAAAAATATTAACAAAAGGGACTGAATTTGTGTGAAATTAAAAATATTTTAGAGCTACCGACTGATGTACACCCGTGAAGATTAACGAAAGAGTAATCAACAGTGAGGGTAAGAAACTGCTTATCATTAAGTCAGATACACAATTATCAGCATTATCTGTCTGTCTTCTGCCCCAAAAGTTAAATATTGAGGATGGAATGTATGTAGTTAAGGGTCACAACAGTGCAATGTCACAAACTATTCTACTAATCTGGTGTTGCAGCTAGATAAACCAATGTAAATGTTGCAGCACAAGTGAGTGAATTCAATAAAACACCATACAATTTGTCAACATTCTTGATTATATTGCTTTAGTTCGTAAGCTTGCTTTCACATCAGAGAACATCCACCCAGCTGATAATGGGGATCCAGCTACATTAACCAGGAACATTAGGAAGCTGCCTTATAGTTAGGCAGACCATCTCAGTACTGTCTAAACTGCAAAGGTTCTCTATGAATTCAGACCAGAGTCTTTCCAGCCCTACAGGGAGATGCCTAGGACTGAATCTGAGAATATTTGCTTGCAAAGCACATGCTGACCTACAGTCCTTCTCCTTAGCCTAATGCTACAAGGAAATACTTCATCTTGATGTTAATGTTTTGCTAATAAAATTTGACAGCCCTTGAAAAATTGAGTTTTATGAAGCTACTGAAACTCTTGTCAGCACTTGCTGGTAAATATTTTCCAGATTTGACTTGGAAGTAACTATAGAAGTGACAGAAAATTACTATTACTATTACTATCGGTGCTATTTTTCCAGAAAAAGAGGTGCTGGAACTTAAAATGAATGCCTCCCTTATTCTTTTATAATGGCAATGGCACCCATCTGAGAGGTGACAAAACTGAGTTCCGGCAAGTTTTGTCTGAAAAAAAGCCTTGATTACGATTATTCGTTAAATTAGGTATACCAATACATTTTGCATCAGACAGAATGTTTTCCACACTTTATAATCCTAGTCATAGTTACCTGATGTGGGAGACTGCAGTCAAATACAGCATAGGGATAATTAATGCATGAGGGGGTAAAGGACCACAGTGTTGTATTCCTAGATAGACTCAGTAAGGTCATGCCTCCTCTTCCCCCAGAGAGAGAAGAAGAGAAAACTCCTCTACCTTCAGAGAGGTAGGAACTTCCTCTGTCTCTCTCTGCATCGTGTAAACAGAGAAGAAAGATGTGTATGAACTTGCATAGCACAGGTTTGGAATTATATTCTGTACTTCCTACCCAAGAGTATTCTTGCCTGTGTTTCTCCTTGCAGCTGCATGGAACAACACATGTATCAGATGTATGAATCTGCAAGTAAAGCATTTAAAACTTACTTAGCAGTGCATGATCTGGTCCTTGCAAAGCAGGCAGGAAGAGGGGAACATTGTAAATGGGAAAAGAAAGGTCTAACAACCTATATTCCTAATGTTACTGCTCAACTTTTATGAGTTTAATACTTTGGTACTGAAGCTCTCTGTGTGTAAGCCCTGCATTTTTAATCCAGGCACCCAGCCAATTATTTAGCTGTTCACCCACACACGTGGGTCCACAGGGATTCATATACTGTATTAAATTCCTCCGGCACCTGGAAGTAAGCACCACTGAAAACAGGCTTACTTCAGAAAAAAATAGATGCATAGGATTTCACCGCTGATTACAATTATCTTGTCTATGCAAAGTATGGATCCATGACAGTGGCAGGGAGTTTAGGATTGCCTTAATATGGATTGCTTGGAGGTTTATTAAATGCCTTTTAAATCCAGCACAAACAAGAAGGACTGATCTGCATCAATCTGACAGCATGTGATACAAGCAGTACACAACATCTCAGAGCAATGAAATGGGGGACAGATGCTTATATACTCCCCCACCTCAATTTTGAATAAATAGCATTACCCTCCTGGAAATCTTTCAGTGCTTTACATTTCTAACACCATTTATTCGTACATACAATTCATATCATGCTTACCATTTTTATTTTTATTTTAAATATCCAAGTGGTTTGCAAGAAAAAAATACAAGCGTAAGAACACAAAGCTAAATTCTGAGAGATAGGTAAAAATGCTAAATCAGAACACTGAGTGTAATCTGAAAAACTTTTTATTTAGAATCCCTCTTGTTATTCAACCATGAACTGAAACCTATATAAGGACAGACTTCTCAAATAATGATGATGCTCTCATCCCATTGCTGTAATAAGCAATACTAAAGGACATCCCAAGTGGCAGTTATACAGACACAGCTGTCAGTCTATAGAGAAGAGGCCCCTCTCTCTCCCCCCTCCCATTGTGTAAGTAGTCATTAAAGCATGAGGTAGGAAATGGTGAACATAAGCAGATAAAGGATTAACTATCACTTTAATTATCTGTGGGATCAAAAGGAATCTTTTCTGAAGAGATGTGAATCCCATTTGAGGCTTGATTGTAAAAGGGCTGCAGTGATGTGTCTTTCAAGTAAATATGCTCATAGCCTAGTCTTGCTTATCTAGAAGGCTAGGATTAAAATAATGAGAATTGTTGATTAGGCATCTATTTCCCTTCTTTAGTAAAACTCCTGTAGAATCCTCTTACAGGGAAAAGACTCCTACAGAGAGGCTAACGCATAACCTCCCTGAACATATTATTAAGGGGAATGGGTTAATATGTATAAATACAAAAAGAGTCGCACTTTGGCTCCCAGTGGCATGCAGTGATATTTTTTTTTTTTTTTTGTAGGGGAACAGTTAGGTCCAGATGTGCCAGCTTGTGAAGGCAATATGGGGGCAACGCTGCACATGTGATGTTGTGGTGTCCTGACATTGTGCACTTGAACATTGTGCCTCGCTCCCTATGCTGGGCAGAAGCTTCCTGGGCTTTGGGAAGGAAGTGCCACGGTATCATTTAGGGGACTAGCCTAGTCTCCTAGCTGGCTCCTAGCATAGGTGCAAACAAACCTTCCCCTTGATCTGCTCAGCATTACTAATTTTTCCATCAGTGTCCAGAACTGGGCCATTAACTGTAGCATGACCTGCAGTAAGTAACATGTCAAAACATTTATCTCCATGCTGTTAAAAGCTTCACCAGCTTATTCCTGCATATCAAATTGATGAAAAATATTCCTTAGGTCGAGGTTTGGCTTAGTGTGAAGTATGAATCAGTTAACAGAGTTCACCTTTGTCAGAATACTCCAGGCTTCTGCTGCAACAGAGCAGACTAACACACCTACCCATCTGGAAGTGCCAGCTTTGCTCAGGTATAAACAGAGCTGGTAAGGATCTGTTTTCTACCCACACAAAATAAGCTAAATTCTTCTTAATTCCTTGTCTTTTTGCCCTCAGTTGTTAGCAGCACTTTTCTGCCAGTTCAGCTCTGTGATCAGAAATGAGCTGGTGTGGACAGAAAAATGCTTGAAGCAAAAGTTGCATGGGTGTAGCCAAGACTGTGGGAGCTTCCCCCCTAAATTAAGCAAATTAATAAAAATGTTTAACTAACTGAGATGCTGCTCCCCCAACACGAAACCTGCCCCCCTAACATAAATCCTGGCTATGCCCATGGTGGGTTAAACCACAGAGCCTAGGATTTGCTGATCAGAAGGTCAGCGGTTCGAATCCCCACAACGGGGTGAGCTCCCATTGCTCAGTTCCTGCTCCTGCTAACCAAGCAGTTTGAAAGCATGCCAAAGTGCAAGTAGATAAATGGGTACCGCCCCGGCGGGAAGGTAAATGGCATTTCCATGTGCTGCTCTGGTTCGCCAGAAGTGGTTTAGTCATGCTGGCCACATGACCCGGAAGCTGTACGCAGACTCCCTTGGCCAATAAAGCGAGATGAGTGCTGCAACCCTAGAGTCGGCCACGACTGGACCTAATGGTCAGGGGTCCCTTTACTTTTTACCTTTATGCCCATGGTATGCAGAAAGATTACAAGATGAGTGATAAGAAAAAGATTAGCTCCACTTTAAACATTTGCAGTAACCACACTGTTTCATATATATAACAACCACCACCCTGTGTTTTTCTTATATATAACAATTGCCTGAATAGCTCTAGATCAGATGACCTCTTTATTCAAATATGTCTGTTTTCATGTAGAGATGGTTCTTTTTAAAGGGGAAAAGACACAAATAGGCAATACGCACACACCACCAGCAAAAGCTTAGCCCATAATAGCAACAAATATATAAACTGGCACCTAATCGTGTAAAATATTGCATCCTTTAAAGTTATACATTGTCTACACATTGGGTACACCTATAATAAATGAACTAGCCTGGGATTACTATTATTGCTTCACATAAAAGGTACAAAGACCTAGTTGTTATTTATTTCACTTCTGTTGTAAACATAATCCCGTTTCTCTAAGGCAAAACTCTCACCTTAAACAGCCGCACAAGCTATTATTGGATATTCAGTGCTAATCCAACCCTCAGCTCTTTTATATCTCCTTAGTAATGAGCACTGAAGCTGTTCACAGAGGCTTCTGCATTGGGGTATGAGCTAGTTATCTATACTGTAGCTGTGCAAACCACAAACAAGGAACAGAACAGGAAGACATGATTCACACATAAGTAGAAAGTAACTTGCAACAGCATGCTATAAGCAGTCACAAAGACCTAGTTTTTTATGGAGGTGATAAACCTGTTCCTAGGCTGTGCAATTTCAGAATTAATGTGGCCGTTCATATGTTTATTTCTTCATGCAAAAAATGTACTCCAGGTAGAAAACTTGGTTATAAATTGTTCTTGTGTTGCCTACATGCCTCAGTGGGGTTGTTTATCTAAGAGAAGCATTTAGTCATGAAAGTCCTTTCACAGAATCAGAATTGTTAAGCTGGAATGGACTACCCCCTGCAATGCCAGAATCTTTTTGCCCAATGTGGGGCTCGAACCCAAGACCCCGAGATTAAGAATCTCATGCTCTATCAACTGAGCTACTTTCCTGCAGTTTGAAGTGATGCAGAAGCTCAGACTCAGGTTTACTGCTCATGTGAGAACTGGGCTAGAGTTTTATAAACGTAAGAGGTCTATAGTTTTCCTGTTTTCTCATATATGATTTCAGATGTTTCATAAGACAGAACGTAATAAACAATATCCTAGGTCTGGTTTACTGAGTTCAATGAGGCACGTAAGAATCCAATCCATGGCTCCAGTCACTGTTGCCTCTGGCCCATCAATGGACATGTTGCTTCTGGAATGTCACCTATAAATGAATGTGGCCTTCAGGCTAAAAACGTTCCTCACCCCTAGATGATCCCAGCAAGATGTTATCATTCCCTTGTTCATAAGGGGAAAACACACCCTGTATTATGTGTTGATATTGCTGTTAGTAAAATTGCTGTAGGAACAAAACCCATATTAATAAGGTTCTGCATCCTGAGAATTCCCACTGAGCATGAGAAGCAGAATGGTCAGCTATGGATGCAGATATGTAAACCTTGCACAAATCTATGGCATAATGTGATGATTCAGAAAACTATGCAGAAATGTGAAGCATAAGGTAAAGGTAAAGGTACCCCTGCCCATACGGGCCAGTCTTGACAGACTCTGGGGTTGTGCGCCCATCTCACTTAAGAGGCCAAGGGCCAGCGCTGTCCGGAGACACTTCCGGGTCACGTGGCCAGCGTGACATCGCTGCTCTGGCGAGCCAGAGCCGCACACAGAAACGCCGTTTACCTTTCCGCTGGTAAGCGGTCCCTATTTATCTACTTGCACCTGGAGGTGCTTTCGAACTGCTAGGTTGGCAGGCGCTGGGACCGAGCAGCAGGAGCTCACCCCGCCGCAGGGATTCGAACCGCCGACCTTTCGATCGGCAAGTCCTAGGCGCTGAGGCTTTAACCCACAGCGCCACCTGCGTCCCTGCAATGTGAAGCATAGCTCCTTCTAATTTTAGTATATGTGCTGCTGAAGCGAGCACAAGCATAGCTCCTTCTGAATGCATCCAGTGCATAGCACCTGACTTTGAAGCTGGCTGCCTTACCTGCTTATTAATTACAAGGAATAAATATTTGTGTTTTTCTCACCAAGTATCTGTAGAATATAATATTTAGCAAGATATATATATATATATTTGTGTATGTTTGAATCAAGAATTTGCAGCCCAGTACTTCATTAACACTGACATCTAGTGGCAGATTTCTGAATAAAGCTTCCATAATTATTCCTCTTTGCCTTATGAATCAAAGACCGAACTTAATTTCTGGCATAAGTAGCAAATGTTTACTTTAGTAATGGGATATGTGAGGAAATATTTGTGTTAGTGGATTTTAGATTATTTGTTTTATTAGTATTTATAGACAAAAATTCACATGGGTACAATGTACAAAAATCATTAATGTATCTATCAGGGTCAATGACATTCTAGGCAATCAGTTTATGGCAGACAGTTTATGTCCATGTAATCTCCACGTAGCTTTGTTTTGCTCAGTGGAAAAGGTAAGAGTGAAATGAAAGCATCGACCAACAAAGAGCATCACAACACTGACAGCCACGCCCCTTGTGACCATGGCAACAGTGCTGAAAAGCATCAGTCATGGAGAAGTGTACCAAACTCTTGCCAGCAGCCAGCAGGCAGGCCTGGATGAACCATGGTGATCAGGATACAAGCCATGAGATTATACTTCAAACATACATCGCTAAATCTCACAGCCAGACTATAGACACTGTGGCACCAGCGGGCATAGCAGCCTCTGTGGTTACTGACAATTAGAGGGCACAAAAACTTGCTCTTGTGGCTTTGAATTGCATGCCGCGCTGCAGAGCAGTTCCAACTTACTTACAGTTACTCACATAATCTGCACGAGAGCATGAGGGTTCCCATCTGTAGCACAAACTGAGTAACAAATCTCAAATGTTAAGGGTCTAAACATGTGGATCTTACAATGTTTCCACAGGCTGTTCAAGCCTGGACTTTAGTGAATCTACAGTGGGAAGGTCTCCTGTAATTTAAGGGAGTGGCCACTGAGAGCTCTTCAAGTCTTTACTGATTGTACCACATACAGAGTTCTGAAGAGAAAGTCCTCAGTAGATCTTGTATATTTGAATGGGACACAAGAGAGAAGCTGCTTGATCTCTAAGGTATGTTGAGTACATATACAGTGTATTTTGAAAATAAAATAAAATAATAGCCACCTATGACAGCTGACACTATGAAAAGAACATGGCACAGTACTGTAATTCTAAAGGCCTGAGGTGGACTACTCAACCCAGAGACTTTTAGAACAGCCCCCATAGCTTAAGGGTGGCTTTTCACGAATTTAAGGTTCGATGACTGAGGCCTTGCAATGCATCAGATCAAATTGCAATTAGCAGGATCCATTGACACAAACATAGTCCATATGAATTGTTAATTGTGTAGAAAGGTCCCATTGACTTTGGAGTGAAATTGCATTGATTGTATTTCAGGCCAATCGATTTCTAGGTGGGCTAAACAAAAAGAAAAAAGAGCTGAACTTGCATTTTTCAGATTGTCAATACTATTGACAGCAAGATTAAAGGCAGATTTCGAAGGAAACCCATCTGGAAGAACAAAGAATTGCATAACAATTCTGTTTATCTAGTTTATATAAAAAAACCACAAACTTATATAGGTCTATGAAGAAGCTTTAGAAGGTAGCAACAGAAGTACCCAAACATAGTCTACTGATAGAATTCTTGCTAATATCAAGTGATCATCAGATTTTACATGCCCCTCCCTTTGAAAAGGTTTTTCATAAAATGCTGGACACACACACACACACACACACACACACACACCACAGGCCAATAGATAATCCATGAATTGAAGGGGTGGAATATTCTTCCAAGATATTGTTTATTGAAGAATAGCTCACCATAAAATCAGTTTACAGATACTTAGCAAGATATCCTCTCAGTGACTTGGATAATTTTATATTTTTTCTACTGTCCTATTATTTTCCAGTGCTTAAATTTGAGTCACTGATATGAATCTGTAATTTGAGAGAGACTGTAGACTTTTCAGTCTGACAAGATTGTGTGGGTTGTGTAGATTGGTGATGCCCATAGGCAGTAAACCAAAATCAGGCTATATATAGTCTTTCTAACTCCATACTGGGACGCAGGTGGCGCTGTGGGTTAAAGCCTCAGCGCCTAGGACTTGCCGATCGAAAGGTCGGCGGTTCGAATCCCTGCGGCGGGGTGCGCTCCCGCTGCTCGGTCCCAGCGCCTGCCAACCTAGCAGTTCGAAAGCACCTCCGGGTGCAAGTAGATAAATAGGGACCGCTTACCAGCGGGAAGGTAAACGGCGTTTCCGTGTGCGGCTCTGGCTTGCCAGAGCAGCGATGTCACGCTGGCCACGTGACCCGGAAGTGTCTCCGGACAGCGCTGGCCCTTGGCCTCTTAAGTGAGATGGGCGCACAACCCCAGAGTCTGTCAAGACTGGCCCGTACGGGCAGGGGTACCTTTACCTTTACCTAACTCCATACTAGTCCTATTGCCAAGGCCAGACGCGGTCTTCTCTCTGAAAAATTGCTATATTAAAGGGGTAGCTCTGTAGCTTGGAGTTCTACTCCTTATTATTAGAATGGCAGTTCCTCATGGGATTCAGGCAGTATTCAGTGGGATCTGGGTTTCCGCTATTGGGACCTGGTGTGGGATCATATGGACAAGAGAGTGCTGTTGGATCAGATCAAAGGCCCAGATGGTTCAGGATCTTGTTTCCCACACTGGTCAACCAGTTGCCTATGGCAAACACACAACAGCACATACATTCAATGGCTCTCCCCTGTTTTTTCTCTCCAGAAACTATTATTCAGAGGCATAGTAAGGTAGTATAGAGCCATCGTGACTCATAGCCCTTGATAACTTTATTCTTAGTGAATGTGTGTAAAATAAGTCATGATCATCTAAGTTTGTGGCCATTGTTGCACTGACAAATTGTCGTGTCCATGAATTCCATGGTTTAATCAGCCATTGAAAGAATTTAGGGGAGGAAACTCATTCATTTAAAAGAACCAGTTACTGGTAATTTCATTGTTCCTTTTCTACTGGAAAGTCAAACTAAAAGAAAATGAAATACGTCTCCTTCAACTTGCTTAATAAAGAATTTTAATTTTTTTTAAACTGAAACAGTGACTTTTTATAGATGTGAAGTCATCATGGGAAAAATGTGTGTTTCTCCTCTAAGTTTTGATGCAAATATTGCAGAAACAGATTCACTTTGTCTTGGTTCACCCATCCCACAACAATAATGAATAATTCACTTCCAGTGACTCTCAGTCTCATATACATTCAAAAGCCTGCCAAGTCAGGCTACATGCACTTACCTAGGATTAAGTCTCATTGAATAAATTCTTACTTCTGAGAAGACATATATAAGATTGAGCTGTTAGTTTTGTCTTTGGTATTAAACTGATAGATTGGGATCTTCTGGTAGATTTCTGTGTGATCTGAAGTACGTCAGCAAGTATTTCAAGTTGTTTTGTGTCTCCCCACCCACATACTGTGTTATACTGCTGAAGTGAAGAAATTGGAGCACAGTAACTAGGAGACAGTTTCTGTATGGCAGGACTGTGACCTCAGTTCATTTCTGATATTTAGAATTCTTACTTTGTCTGTTGCACAGGGCTATAGTTGGTGGATCTTGGACTCTAGTAACAAATTAGATAGCACAATTTTCCCTGCCCTGATCTTAATTCAGATGCTCAAAGTGAAGAAGAACTCTTTCTTTTTTCTTTTCTTTATAAATATTCAAAATTTCACAGCTATGTGTATGTTTTTAATACAGTATTCCCCAACAACAATTTCTTTTTATAAAGCAAGGGTGATCCATTACAGTGTATTTTTGCAGCTGTTTAGTCAGAATAAGGGACATACCACAAGCAAATTCCAGAGGGGTATTCATGATGGTCTGTTGTAGTAAAGACACAAGTCTTGTATCATCTTAAAGACTAACAAGTTTATTGTGGCATGAGATATCATGGACTAAGCAAACTTCATTTTCTTATGTCAAAATAAATCATAAATATTTATGATGGCATAAAGTTTTTTTGATGGCATAAAGTCTTTTTTTTACATTTTAAACATATTAGCAGATGGCAAGCACCTTCAAAATCTTAATAATTAGATTTTGGATCAGGATGTGACTGTGAATTTGCATTAGAATGGCAATGGCTTACCTATTTGTGTTATTCAAAGAGTTTTAGGTCCATTAGCAGAACTGAATTATGAAACTTATCTGCAAGGCAAGATAGAGGATGATGTATTGACATTACATTGTTCATTCTTTTTGAGCAGACTGTACAGGTTAGGATTTGCTATTTAATTCTCAACAGTACTGGATGCTTTATTGAAAGGTCACTGAATTACTTGCATGAACATGCAGTGCAATCTTTTATATATTTCAAAATTCAATAAACAAATGTGGATGAAGGCAAGTAGATTACAGTGTATAAGCATGATGATGTTTGAAGTAATCAAAATATTCCTAAAAAGGAAACCTCAACCCAAATGTTAAATGTCATTTGGGTCGGATAATAGAAATAGCAGCATGAAATGGATGAAAGGGTGTGGGAAATCTACCACGGCATCATCTCTATGTTTGATTATTCTATGTGCAAGCAGAGAACTACATTGTTCTTTTGTGACCAGTAAGTTACTTTGGGATGAAGCAGTTATAATATAAAATCCCTCACTGATACAGTGGACCCTGGCTTTCTCCTGGTTTTGCAAGTGAAATAGCAGACATGCATACCAACAAATTGAAAATCGGCAACCAATCATGCCTTTCCCCAATGGCTTTTGTAGTTTTAAAATAACCACATGACTGCCCGTATGGTTGTCCATTTATCATTGTCTGCTAATGCATAAAGAAAAGGAAAAGCTTTTTTAAATGGACAAAACTGTTCCAAGAATAAGGAGTGGGGACAGGTTTTCTGGGTGTCGTAGGAGGATCAAGCCTATCTATACCATGTACAGCTGCTTTCTGCTTGAAGCTAGAAGAACCCTTTCTGCTCCCTCCCACCCAATCCCTCTAGTGAAGAGAACTGAATGTTTGGGTAGAGAACGCCAAAGATGTTTCCAGAGCAGCCCCACTGCTTTAGAAACATTCTTATAGGTGTGCGCACAGGGTGTGCCAGGTGAACCCAAGTATACCCTAATGTTGTATGGAGTGGCAACCCAGCTCCCTCAGCTGTCACAACCGTATGTAGAAGGGAGGAGGATGGAAGAAGATAGGAGAGAAACATGGGCAGAATGGAAGGAATAGATCTGCAGTCTCTGCCTGCATCTGTCTATGGTGGTGAATGGGGCATGGGCCACAAGCTGAAATAATAAGAGTGGAGGAATGTGTCTGTATTTTTTAATTTTTATTTTTTATGTAAAGTTTAGTTGTTAATTAAAAAAATTAAGCTTTGTTTGATTAATTAAAAAAATGCCCTCTTTGATCATGCATTCAACCACTTTAAAAGAAAAAATCCCTGAGTGCACACCCTAATGAATATAAATGCTGATGGTATATATTTTTAGAAATAACTGTTGAAATACAGTACAGTACCAAGAATGTGAAACAGAAAGGTGGAGGAATGATCTATGGGAAGGGCTATCTATCTATCTATCTATCTATCTATCTATCTATCTATCTATCTACAGTATCTCTATCTATCTATCTATCTATCTATCTATCTATCTATCTATCTATCTCTTGTCAAGCCCCGACCACTGTTGTGAGTCGCAAAACAGTGGGAGAATAACAAGACTGAAACAACCCCCTCCCCAATGTAGGGAAGACTGAAACAACCCCCTCCCCAATGTATACTCAACTAACTGACCAATCACGTCGGTTCTGCCCCTCCCCCCACAAAAGTCCTGGGTATGTCCATGTAGGCAAGTTAATATTCCAGTCGCCCCCGCACACACATTCGGACCCGTTTGCAATATAAAGCCCCTTACTCTCTGAGTAGACGTGTAATAGGATTGTGCTGTTAAATGCTTTTCAACCCCAAAATAGTTTTCTGTTGCATTGCATTGTTCTTTAAGGATACTGTAGAGTCTGGGCATTTTGTAAACTGCTCCATCATATACCTGAAACATAGCTGACAACTTTTCCCCTTTCTTGCGAGGAATCCTATTCGAAAAAAGGGAAACGTTGACAGCTATGACCTGGAAACCGGTATATGGAGGTTAAAATAAGGAAGAAGTGCCTTCAGCATGGCGCAGTTGCGGGGCCGGGCAGCGGTGGCAAGCGGGAGTGTGTTGAGGCAGTCAATACGGCAGCGCAATAAAAATCAAACTCGGAAAGTATTGGCAAGCGAAGGGCATAAGCTTCCGCCGAGCGTCGTCTCCCGTCTGAGCATGCGCGCTTCCCGCGGCGCTTCATGTCCGTTTCCCCCTTCGCTCTGTGGCCTGCTTCGGGAGACTGGCGCATGCGTGCTGAAGAGGAAGCGATTCATCCCCACGGTTCCAGGAGTGGGACCCGGACCGGCTGCGGCCCCGCCGCTGGGGCGATGGGCTGAGCCTGAGCTGGGGAAGTCCGCAGTTGCCGGCGGGCAACGGGCGGCCAGGCGTCGGCGGCGTCGGCGTCTCCTCCTCGTCCTCCTGTCCGAGGATGGAGAGAGCCATGGAGCAGCTCAACCGCCTCACCAGGTCCCTGCGCCGCGCCCGCACCGTCGAGCTGCCCGAAGGTGAGCGGAGGGGGGCGGCAGGGGAGGGGGGGGGGGGCTTGGCGGATACCGGGGAGCAAGCGCTGGATGGAAGGCGGCGAGCGGGGACCTCGATGAGGGCTGGCAGCTTGGATAGGAGGAAGCATCCCCTGGGGAGAAGAGAAAGGACGAGGGGACACTTCCTCAGTCCAGGAGCCTCGAGGCTTTACGGGGCAAAAGTTGTGGCCTCTAGCCTCGGAGCCCTTTCCTCCTAATGCCGGGTGTACACGTAGGGAGCCTACTCTCGCCGGCGTTGCTTCTTTAGGAGGGGGATGCACTCTGTGCGTGCTCAGAGGCGCTCTGGCGACTGTTCCCGGGTTCCAGCCGGTGGTGATCTCTTGAGAGCGAGCCCAGAGCAGAGCTGGAAGCATGTGTGTGTGTGCGCGTGCGAGATGGATCTGTTTCCAGAGGGTTTCTCTTCGAGAGCGGCCGGAGTGTCGCTCCAAGAATCAGGGTTTCAACAAGGGATGTGTTTCTGCTGCCAGGTTTCAGGGCTAGTGGCACATGTGTGGTATATACAATAAGGTTTTTGGGTCCGGTCCTTGCTGTTTTTTCAGACGAGGGTGGACAGACTTCAGGCATGCCAGATCTGCTTGGTTTGTTTTTGTACTAAAAACCCAGGACCTACCAAACAGTTAGGCGCAGAAGACAAGCAGTTCTACATAAAGAACAGAGTGCCTCTGAGCATATTCTGAACCTAGGAATTTTCTTTCCATATCAGAACGGGACTGAGTTTAGTCCTTTCACATACATTCCAACCCTAGTTTGTTTTCTTCATTTCAGTAGCCTAGTGAAAATGTGTTTTATTAATGCTGCTGGGAAACAGTGTTGTTAAAGGGCTTCCTAATCTGCCTACAAAGTATAAGCATCATCCTAGCAACTGTGAGCAACTGTTTTCCAGGGCATACAGGGAATAGGAGTATGTAAGGATGCAGTCTGGGTTTCTTCTAGTAATCAATATTTAATAGTATGACTACTGACAAAAATCATGCTGATGTGTTCTATGAGTTACAAGCTTGAGTAATGGTCAGGTGGTGGTATGGGATGTTAGAAGGCAAGTGAAAGGTGGAATTAAGAGTAGAATATTTTGCTAAGTTTGTACCTCCATATGTGACATAATTATAATTTAATTTCTACACAGATAACGAAACTGCTGTTTACACTTTAATGCCAATGGTAATGGCTGACCAACATAGGTGAGTCTTCATATCTAAACAGTGGATCTACAGTAGCACCATTTTTTTATAGTGTGGTACATTTGTTTCATTTTGAAATCAGGTCAGGTTTTTTTTGCCCTAATAGTACCAGGCCTGAAACTTACTGTTTTTCATGAGCAAGCATAAACAAGCTGGATGAAAGGCTTTTTGGCCAAGCTGAGTTCAGAAGAAACACACATTTTAAATCAACTGTGTTTCTCTAGTGATATTTCTCCCAAAGCAGAGCAATTCTTTATTAGTAACTACACACACGGGGTCAGTGTATAGCCCTTGCCCAATTTCCTAGTACAGGATACAATTTACACAAGGATGATTCGAACTCATTTCCAAATAATAAGTACCTATATGATTTGAGGGAGAAGAAAGAAATTGAAGAAGAAAGAGGAAACTAAATTAGAAATAATAATTTTCTAGTGAATACTTATGTTGTACAAATTGACTCACTTTTTTAGGATTGATGTTTAAACTTCAGAGGCTTAACAGGTAATGCATTCAATAGTGACATGAAAATAGATCATTTTCTTTTTAGAAAGTCAATTTACCTAATTTCTATGTGCAGCTATGGGAGCATAAATTCTCTTGAAGTATTTCTACTGAAGCTATTTGAATTTGGCTGGGTATCTGTGTTTATATTGTGTAGTAGGTTGGAGTTTCTGTTTTCTTCTTCAGTAATGTGGCACACACAGCAGACATCTGCCCGCTATTACGAGTAGTTGAAAACACAGATATTTTGCTAAATAAAATGAACTTTTTGCTTTAGATCTGTTTCAGAGTTGCTGTCAAATTCAAAGTTTGATGTCAATTATGCATTTGGACGTGTGAAGAGGAGCTTGCTTCATATTGCAGCTAAGTAAGCCAACTTTCCAAAGCCCGGGGAATGTTACAGTGTAAAAGGCAGATTTACATTAGTTTTCTAGATGGCTGTTTCTTGCTTTCAGTTTATTACTATTTTTGCCTGTCATGTTGAATGTGCTTGGCTTGGCAGTAATGGTGCATATAAAACATAAGAAAGAACCCTGTTGTTGCCATAACAAATGCTTATCTAGTACAGCACTTTGTGATCCCAGCAGCTGGTATTCAGGACTAATCCAGCTATCATTCCTAGTAGCTATAGATGGTGTTACCGTCCATGGATTTGTCTAATCCCTAAAACCACAGAGCCTAGGACTTGCCAATCAGAAGGTCAGCGGTTTGAATTCTCGCGATGGGGTGAGCTCCTGTTGCTCAGTCCCTGCTCCTGCCAACCTAGCAGTTCGAAAGCACGTCAAAGTGCAAGTAGATAAATAGGTACCGCTCCAGCGGGAAGGTAAACGCCGTTTCCGTGCGCTGCTCTGGTTCGCTAGAAGCGGCTTAGTCATGCTGGCCACATGATTCGGAAGCCGTACGCCGGCTCCCTCAGCCAGTAAAGCAAGATGAGCGCCGCAACCCCAGAGTTGTCCACGACTGGACCTAACAGCCAGGGGTCTCTTTACCTTTAAGTTGGAGGCTACAGTGTGTGGTTCATGTTTTCCACTATATAGATTAGTTTCCCCCAACTTGGTGCTCTCCAGACAGTTTTGGACTATGGTCATTGATTAGAGATTATGGGAGTTGGGCTATAATTCCCATCATCCCTCACCATTGGCCATGCTGACTGCGGTAGATGGGAATTGTAGTTCAACCTTGGCAGGGCCACAGGTTAACATTGATTCTGCTTTACATAATGCTGTTTGTATTGGAAGTTATCTTTTTCTAGTCAAGCTGCTTTAACCTTTTGTTAAAACCTTTCTAACCTCTTTCCACAGCTGTGGATCAGTTGAATGCCTAGTTCTGCTGTTAAAGAAAGGTGCAAACCCTAACTATCAAGACATTTCAGGGTGCACGTCGCTTCATTTGGCTGCTAGAAATGGGTAAGAGATGCAGCTTTTTACATTTAGCTTTTTATTCCTAAATTGAATAGTCTTTCAATAATAGTAGTTCTTCTGTCGTACAGAAACTCTGTAGCCAAGCAAAAGCCACATTTGTTTCATTGCTCCACAGACTGAATTGGGAGTCACAAGTGGCTTTTGTGGCTATGAGTGCTTGTGCCCAGCTATGGTTAGCTGTTTGGACCAGGAGAGCCTGGTCTTAGTTGTTTATGTTCTAGTTATCTTTTGCCCTGATATACATTTAATAAACAACATAAGTTCAGTTTGTGTAATTTTTTTTTTAAATGAAAAGAATAATGAAAGTCAGGTCTCCAGGTACACAGACCACCCTACGGAATGCCTAGCTTGCAAAATATGTAATTTGCTTTTTAAGGGGGCAGTCGCTAATCATGCCATGTGCAATAAATTTCCAGCCCTAAGAAACTAGGGAGGAAGCTGAGGAAGTCTTGTTTTATTGGGCTTGTGGCCAATATGTAATTTGTTTTCCGCACAGCCAGAAGAAATGTATGAGCAAGCTGCTAGAGTACAGTGCTGATGTCAACATTTGTAATAATGAGGGCCTGACAGCAGTAAGTCGTGCAATTTTGTTCCTATTACCCTTCACTTAAATATTGCCATTCTATGATCATCCCTAAACTTGCTTTTTTCACTGCTTGACCTTCTTCTGATAATCAAGAAATGTAATGAGCTGTACTTACAGTCCTTGGTAGTTAATGGAAATAATACATCTTGTGTTCTGAAAATTGTATTTCTGGCTGGTGATGCTGAATTGCTGTTTAATCTGTAAAATATGTTCATGTGCGCCGGGTTGTACTATTTAAAAATGCAGCCTTCTGCAGTGACTTCTTACTGTAAAGATTTGACTTGGCATGTGATGTGAAACTAATGTCATAATATACATTGATGCATGGACTGGTGCAGCAATTTCCCTCCATCCATTATGCTCAAAATTTTGTGCTGTTTTGTTTTTTAGATCACCACCACCAAATCCTTAGTCTTTTACCTTATTTGAAGTAAAATACAACTATGAGAGGTTAATAATAATAATAATAATAATAATAATAATAATAATAATTTATTTATTCCCCGCCCATCTGGCTGGGCCTCCCCAGCCACTCTGGGCAATTTCCATAGAAACCAAAAATACAGTAAAATATCACACGTTAAAAACTTCCCTGAACAGGGCTGCCTTAAGATGTCTTCTGAATGTCAGGTAGTTGTTTATCGCTTTGACATCTGCTGGAAGGGCGTTCCACAGGGCGGGCGCCACTACCGAGAAGGCCCTCTGCCTGGTTCCCTGTAGCTTTGCTTCTCGCGATGAGGGAACCACCAGAAGGCCCTCAGCGCTGGACCTCAGCGTCCGGGCAGAATGATGGGTTGGAGACGTTCCTTCAGGTATACTGGACCGAGGCCGTTTAGGGCTTTAAAGGTCAGCACCAACACTTTGAATTGTGCTCGGAAACGTACTGGGAGCCAATGTAGGTCTTTCAAGACCGGTGTTATGTGGTCTCGGCGGCCGCCCCCAGTCACCAGTGTAGCTGCCGCATTCTGGATTAGTTGTAGTTTCCGAGTCACCTTCAAAGGTAGTCCCACGTAGAGTGCATTGCAGTAGTCCAAGCGGGAGATAACCAGAGCATGCACCACTCTGGCGAGACAGTCCGCAGCAGCCTACATACCAGATGGAGCTGGGAAACAGCTGCCCTGGACACAGATTTGACCTGTGCCTCCATGGACAGCTGTGAGTCCAAAATGACTCCCAGGCTGCGCACCTGGTCCTTCAGGGGCACAGTTACCCCATTCAGGACCAGGGAATCCTCCACACCTGCCCGCCTCCTGTCCCCCAAAAACAGTACTTCTGTCTTGTCAGGATTCAACCTCAATCTGTTAGCCACCATCCATCCTCCAACCGCCTCCAGACACTCACACAGGACCTTCACCGCCTTCACTGGTTCTGATTTAAAAGAGAGGTAGAGCTGGGTATCATCCGCATACTAATGAACACCCAGCCCAAACCTCCTGATGATCTCTCCCAGCGGCTGCATGTAAATGTTGAAAAGCATGGGGGAGAGGAGAGAACCCTGAGGCACCCCACAAGTGAGAGCCCAGGGGTCTGAACACTCATCCCCCCCCACTTTCTGAACACGGCCCAGGAGGAAGGAGCGGAACCACTGTAGGACAGTGCCCCCAGCTCCCAGCCCCTCAAGACGGTCCAGAAGGATGTTATGGTCGATGGTATCAAACGCCGCTGAGAGATCCAGCAGAACTAGGAAACAGCTATCACCTTTGTCCCTAGCCCGCCGGAGATCATCAACCAGTGCGACCAAGGCAGTTTCAGTCCCATGATGAGGCCTGAATCCCGACTGGAAGGGATCCAAATGGTCCGCTTCTTCCAGGCATGCCTGGAGTTGTTCGGTAACCGCTCGCTCAATCACCTTGCCCAAGAATGGAAGATTTGAGACTGGGCGATAGTTGGCCATCGTGGCCACATCTAAAAATGGTTTTTTAAGAAGTGGTTTAATAACCGCCTCTTTCAGCGGGTCTGGGAAGGCTCCCTCACGGAGGGAAGCATTCACCACCCCACGAAGCCCATCGCCCAGTCCTTCCCAGCTAGCTTTTATAAGCTAGGATGGGCAAGGATCCAGGAGACAGGTGGTTGGTTTCACTCGTCCAAGCAGCCTGTCCACATCCTCGGAGGTAACAGATTGGAATTGATTCCACTCAACTTGACTAGACAGAACTGTAGCACTCTCCCGCCCCGGCCCTGCTCCCACAGTGGAGTCTACTTCTTCCCGAATCTGAGCGATTTTATCTGCAAAAAACTTTGCAAAATCATTGCAGGAGAACATGTGGCCCGTACTGGGCCCCGATGTTGCAGGTGGTTCCGCTAAATTGTGAACCACCTGAAAAAGTCTCCTGCTGCTGTTTTCTGCAGATGCAATAGAGGCGGTGAAGAAATTCTTCTTCGTCGTCACTATCGCCACTTGGTAGGCTCGACGTTGAGCTCTAACCTGTGTCCGGTCAGATTCGGAATGAGTTATCCGCCACCGGCGCTCTAGCCGTCTCAACGATTGTTTCATTGCCCTCAGATCCGTGGAAAACCACGGGGCTGTCCGGGCTCCATGCAATCGGAGAGGGCGCTTCGGAGCCAAACAGTCAATAGCCCTGGTTAACTCCACATTCCAGCGGGCCACCAGGGAATCAGCTGAAAGGCCATCAACATGGGATAAAGCTTCCCCTACCACTCTCTGAAAACCATTTGGATCCATTAAGTGGCGGGGGCGGACCATCTGAATTGGTCCCACCTCCCTGCAGAGGGGATGGGTCGCAGAGAAGTCCAGTTGCACCAGGAAGTAATAATGGTTTTGCCATGAACACTTGAGCTGGGAATCAGAGTGACTGTTGTTTGCAGGTGCTCTGAGTGCCTTAAGACAGTGGCCTCCAAACAAGCCACTGGCCACCAGAGGGAAGTGCCTGTGAGGAGGGGAATGCCAGCTTAACTGCTACTGGGCAAAGGCTCTTGAAGGGGCTTTGCCCAATGATGCTTGGGCAAGAAGTTTCTCTGTGTGACTTCTCTATTACACTGCCCCCTCGTCTTCAGCAGCAGTCTCTCTTGGCAGAATCCAGGAGAGAGTGGTGGAGAGGATGTGGGGAGCAGTGGATTGGCAGAATCTTCTGGTCTCAATAAGCAGTAACACCACTGTAAGCAACAGTGCAGTGCTCAACCTCCTGCATTGTGACTACAAGCGAGCCTCTCCCACTGTCCCTTTCTGGTCTGGAGCTGGAAAGGTTGATGGCTGGGCCTTTTCCTGGTCTGGCTGCCAAGCTCCAGCCTTCCTCCCGATCTCAGAACTGCAGAGGTGGCGGGGATAACTGTTGCAATGATTTCCATCCAACTCTGCAGCTTTAAAGTTGGGTAAAGTTTGCTCATCAATCTCCCCTGCCTTAGCACTGCTAAGGAATAGAACAGGCATGCTGCTGAATATTAGTTTCCTTGGGTGGGGTAGCAAGCATTGTTGGAACAGCTGGGCTAGGTAGATGTTCGGTTTTACCTAGCAAGGACTCTGTATAAAGACAGACAAGGGCAACTGCAGAAGTTGGATGTCATTAAACTCTTGCTATTCATTCTAGATGAAAAGAGTTTGCAATGTGAGTATGGGCATTCAAAGAGCCTGTGTGGCATACTGGATAGAGTGTTGGACTTGGGAGAAGCTCACTTGAAGCTCACTAGACCAATGATCTTAGGCTAGTCACTGTGCCAGCCTAACCTAACTCATGTTACTGTAGTGTTCATAAAATATTGTGCTTGTGTAGAGAATACCATGTACAGCAGGTTTGGAGAAAGGTGGGATATAAATTTAAGGTAATTTAAAAAACAACCCCATAGTGTTCCTGGAGTATCCCCTCTTTCATAGGGTATGTCTTAGATTGCAACCCTCTGCATGCATGTTGGAATCTGGATGTCCTGTGTTTCTGGTATATTCGTTTTCCTAAAGGAAGAGGAAAATGTGTTCCTTGCCTGGTGCAGGTTTCTGTGAGTCCCTCTTTCATGCATTGTTGGAAATTTCAAGTTATTCAGAGTGCTTGTTTATGCAGTACTCATGAATATTAAGCCACTGATTGGCACCTAAATCCCTTTTATAGGATTGCAAATAACATTAATACTAATATTTCCCTTTCCCTCAAATTTCATTATTTAGATTTATTGAATTTACTTGCTGAATGCGGCGTTTTGTTTTGTTTTTCGTATCCAGATCCATTGGCTTGCTGTGAATGGGCGGACAGAATTGCTTCACGATCTTGTACAGCATGTTACCAATGTAGATGTTGAAGATGCGATGGGGCAGACAGCACTTCATGTGGCTTGCCAAAATGGCCACAAGACGGTAGGCTAATGAGCAAAACTTACAGTTTTAAGGGCTTGCAATGTAAGTATTTTGTGGCAAAGAGGCCCATTAACAGGAAACATCAGGTGTTTGGACTCTCAACTGATGGTACTCCTAAGGAATTGCTTGTTCTTGTAGTTCTTTCACTTCTGCTTAGAAACGGCTTTATAGTGCAGCTGATTCCATAGTAGGCTAATGAGTTACTTAGGAGATGACATATTTTTCTGCAGCGTTGTTTCATGAACGCTTTTTACAAAAGTTAATTAATTGGGACCAGTCTAATAATTAGGAATACATAGTTTATTTTAATAGGCTTTGGTTGGAAACTAGATTTATACACATACTTAATGACATATTCTACAAGGGCCCAAATTCAGTTGGGTGAAATTCAGTTGTTAATTCAGAATTGGTCCCCTTGAAATTAGTGAATAATAAATCTCTGCTGTTAAACTTGAAAATGTAGGTGGGAGACAAATTAAATCTGTAAGCTTAACTATTTTTTTAAAAAAATATGCCGCTGTAAATGATATTTTTTCTGCTTTTTTTTGGGGGGGGTAACTTAAAGAAGTAACAGTACAATCCTAGATGTGTATACTTGGAAGTAAGTTGCATTGAATTCCCTGGGGCTTAATCCTAAATAAATGAGATAGGAATGCAGCTCAATAGTGCATATTTGTAGATTAACTTCATTCAGTTTTTTTCTTCTTCCCAAAAGACAGTTCAATGTCTTCTGGATAGCGGTGCAGATATAAACAGGCCCAACGTTTCGGGAGCAACTCCACTCTACTTTGCTTGCAGGTATGATTTGTTTTTGTTTTTAAATTATTTTATTAAATATTGGAAGTTCATAATATCTGAGGAAATCAGGGGAATGTTGACTTAGGTTTGCAAAATCTGTTCTTCACCACGAGGAATAACCTGAATAACCTTGCATTAATCACTCTCTTGGCCTCCTTGAACCTGTTAATCTTGCATGGTACTGAATCAGGCTGTTGGCACACATAGCCTGGTAGTGGGTGCTCTGACTAACGCAGAGGTCTTTCCTGGCCTTGCTAACAGAGGTTCTTTCAAATGCAGATGCCACAGTTTGCTGCTGGGACCTTGTACATGCCAACCAGGTGCTCTGCCACTGAGTTAACAGAACTATGGTTCTTCCTGGCTGGAGCTTAATTTTTTATTTAATGCCATAATCAAAGTATGATGTAGACCATGGGTAGGCAAACTAAGGGCTGCGGGCCAGATCAGGCCCAACTGCCTTCTGGATCCTGCCCGTGAACGGTCTGGGGATCACCAGCACAGGCGTTCTTTCCCTCTCCCTCCCTCTCCCTCACACAGCTGCGGTGGCACCTCCTCCCTCCCTCCTCCTGGCTTCTCCCTGCCCTGCCTAGAGGAGAAAGGGGGCTGGGCTTTGTTGGTGTCACCAGCAGCAGCACTTGAGCGGCTGCCATTTTAAGCAGCCCCTCTCTGGGGCCCTTTTGTGAGCCGCTCATCGTCCCTCTGCTGCTGCCAGCCCCTGCCGCTTGCAAGACACAGGTACACAGATACCGGGGCTCATGGTGCTCTTGCATCATTCCCCCCCCCAAAAAAAATATAGTCCGGCCCACCACAAGGTTTGAGGGACAGTGGACCAGCCCCCTGCTGAAAAGGTTTGCTGACCGCTGATGTAGATCATTACACTGTACTGAGGATTTATAAATATTATAAACATTGAAACAGCACTCACTCAGTGTTTTTCATTGTATTCTCTTCAAATGCATTAAACTTCTTAGGGAGGGGTGCATGGGTGGAATATGGGATCTTCTTTCCCTCAGTCCAAGGTTTAAACATCCCAAGAAAATCATATCTAGGAGGTCTTGAAGCCTTATGTTTTCTTCTTTTGAAAATGTTTATTTCCCCCTCCTTTTGGTTGTAAGCACCATTTATATTTGAAAGCTAGACAGAATTTATAAACACCTTGCTTCTATTTGCTGATCCAAACAATTCCCTTGCTGCTTCTGATTTATATTTAGAAAATCTTGAATACCCTTCAGTCAAGTGCCCTTAATACTTCTTTCATTTTTGAAATATTGCGTGGATTCAGGAAGGAAGGCTAATAGAACATGCACTGAATGAATCTTATAACTTCTTTATGATTTATTTAGCCACGGCCAAAGAGACACTGCACAGATCCTTTTGCTGAGAGGGGCCAAATATTTGCCAGACAAAAACGGGGTCACACCACTTGATCTCTGTGTACAGGTACAAATTTGCTTCAGGTTTACATATCTTGCTTAAAACTACTGTTGAGTGCCATTGTAACCTTTTCCTGTTAGTTGGAGGGTGTTGTTGGAAGGTGGTGTTGTAAGTGGCTGTTGTTTCCTGTTTCTGTGCAACGGTAAAAATTATGTCTCTTCTCCACTTTCCCCTTTGCCCAAGCAGAATGTGTAGGTTTCTGATGCAAGAGGAGCATATTCATTGTACCACAGGGAGATGCATGACTTGCCCTCCATGTATTTGTTTGGGCCTGGAAACATGGAAAGAGGATTTATGAGTCACTTGTGCGTCATGTGTTAGTTCCACATCCTAATATACAAAGCCCTAATTAGATTAAATGCCTCCAGTTAGAGGCTTCTGTGTTGTGTGCAGCACCTGTGATATTACTGAAGCTAAGCAGATGTTAAATTCTTATGAAGTAACGCTTAGAACTCAAATCTGAATGCCGGGAGTAATTGTGTGCAGAGTTCTGCCTTGAATGATATTTCATTTAATCCTAGTCAATGAAATAAATGATCACAAGGAACTCAGGTCCCCCCATCAATGCTGAATTCAGCCATTAATGTATTCATTAAAAAATGCCACACTGGAGTTTTAAGTCCAACATTTTATATTAATTAAGCTTTTTATTATTTTACGGCATTTATACTGCTTTACATATACACAATATCCAAAGTAGTGTACAGTCGTACCCCGGAAGTCGGAACAGAATCCGTTCCACTTCCAAAACATTTGGAAACCAAAGCATGGCCTGCAAAATTAGTTCACAAACTGGAACAGTCACTTCCGGATTTGTGGCATTCAGGAGGCAAAACGTTCAAGAACTAAGCTGTTTGAAAACCAAGGTACGACTTTATAGCATTGTTAAGATGTAGCATAATCAGTAAAATTATGTAAAATCTTAGGACAACCACAATCACAATAGTAATCACAATAAAACAAAATCTTCAGTATCCTCTAGTTGGCAAATGTCTGTATCAACAAGCATGTTTTTAGCATGTGTAGAAAACATAGACATCACCTGCCATATCTCCTTATGAAGGCTGCTCCACATTTTCTTGGTGTTCTGGAGATGAATTTCTAAGGGTTGTGGTATCACCAAGAGAGTCACACCTGCTTATCTCAGTGCACAAGCAGGTCTATAAGTAAGGTGTGTTTTCTTTGGGGAGCCAAGTTGTTTAGTTTTCACAATAGAAAGTTCTATAAGGTCCAGATTCAAAGCCAGTTTACACAGTAATTTGGAGTAGAAGTTCTTTATGTGGTAGGAAACAAGCACAAATTGTGCTAATGGGTCCTTGACTCCTCTTCCCACCCTAAAATACATTATTTGATCTGAGCCTCTATATTCTCTCACACAAATGGACTTCCCTAACTTAAGAGTTGAAAAGGGAAGCTTCAGTATTGAGATATGAGTTAGAACACTTACCCCTATTTTTCACTGCTATTGGTTTTTTTAATTGATCTTGCTTCCTAGTAGCATACCCCTTTAAAATTGTATCTATGTTTGTGTTTCATTTAATGCTCAATGTATTTCAGTTACGCCATTTCCTGAAGGATATGATTTCAATTATTGCTTAAATAAAAATCCTCTCTTTTTCAGGGTGGCTATGGAGAGACTTGCGAAATCCTGATACAGCATCATCCTAGACTTTTCCAAACAATTATTCAAATGACACAGAATGAAGAACTTAGAGAAAACATGGTGAATTCAGTTATCTTCTGATGTTTAGTCTCCAACCCAATGTGTTAATCAGTTAGGTTTTGCAAATTACAGCAGTTTTTTTTATTTAAAAAAAGTTTTATTGGTTTTTAAACAAATACAAAAGCAAGAACTATTACCCACTTACCCAGCATTACATCTAATAGTGTTTGCTCTATCCGTTGACGTTAGACATAAGCTTACAGAGTCAGTGTTCAAACATAATACTTATCGTAACCTCTCCACCAGGAAGATTGAGCAGTTGGTATAACAAGGTCTTGATTTTGGTTGCTAACATAGTTAAAGAAAGAGGTCCACATTTCTTGGAAGTTGTCTCTTTTAGTTATGCATTTAATAGCCCTCGTGTGTCTGGTGAGATGCTCAAACATTGCCGCATCCCATATATTACTTTAAAAACTATAGCAGTTTGGTGATAGCCCTACTTGTGTTAGAAATTATTGGTTGACATTGGTTGGTTGGTTGGTTTAACATTTTAAATTACTGTCTGGTGTGATCAAAAATTTTGTGACTGTTCCCCCCCTCCTGTATCTAGTTACGGCAGGTCCTAGAACACTTGTCTCAGCAGAATGAAAACCAGTACCTTAAAATTTTGACTAGTCTTGCTGAGGTGGCTACAACAAATGGTCACAAACTACTCAGGTAAGTTGGGCCCTCACCACAAATAATTTATTCTCTTAGGTTTCCTGTGTGTGTCTGTGTGTGTGTGGTTTTTCTCCTGCGATGGAATATTTTAACTCCCACCAAAGCACATTTACTTAAACATAGGTTGAAAGGTGCTGACTAACTTGCTTAACCTTCTTAAGTCTTTGCTGCTGTCAGCCAGAAGAAACAAAGCAGGCCGGCCAAATGTGCAACTACATTGGTGGCATTTGTGTACGTGGATACGCAAGATGTACCGTTTCTGCCTGTGTCACTCCTCCTGCCCCATGGTCATTTGGAAAGAGAAAATAGTATGGCAATTGATTGGGTGGCCTGATCCCATGACCTAAATTCCCTGTTTATAAAATGCGGAGTTGAGCGAACAAAACAGGACGTCTAAACAATTGATAGGCTGAAGAGCAGAACTGTGGTGCTTTGCCAGTGGAGAATTGATGGGTCTGTGGCTGTAGCTATTTTGAAGATTTTGATTTGGGTCATAAGGAAGTCTCTCCGTTATATTGAAGCATTTCGTGGCTTGTGCTTTCCAGCTTGTCAAGTAATTATGAAGCTCAAATGAAGAGCCTGCTGAGAATCGTGAGGATATTTTGTCATGTCTTTCGACTTGGGCCATCCACTCCCAATAATGGAAATGACATGGGGTACAATGGAAATAAAACTCCAAGAAGCCAAGTGTTCAAGGTCAGAAAAGTAGTTGACGTTATTAGGAAGATAGACCTTAAAGAGATGAATTTCACAAAGCATGCATTCATTAATCAGGCATCTCATGAGGAGGACGTAAGTTTATTGATACCCATTTTAAGTTGGGACCACTTGCTTTTTCTTTATAATCAATGCTTAACTTAACTGATTGCCATATATTTCAAAATGTTTCTCATTTTATTTCCCTCGAGATCATCCTGTGTAGCATGAAACAGAGTGTCCTAAAAATTGCATATCCCTAATTGTATAAATACCATTGCTTCTGCTGAACTGTGATCGATATGATACCCATAGCTGTCAACTTACAGATTTGAAAATAAGGGACCAGCGGCCTCGAAAATAAGGGATCAGCAGCCAAAATAAGGGATTTTGCTTACCCGACTCCTCACGGTGCACCCATGAGGGGGAAAAGGGAGAGACGGACACGCGGCAGCTCGTGCACGCTCTCTCTCGCACGGCGGAGGACCCCAAGCTGCTGCTTCCCTCCCGAGCTGGGTGAGCTTGAAACCCGGGAAAATTAAGGGACATCATGAATAAGGGACAGCAGCGGGACACGGCACTGGGATAAGGGAGTTTCCCGCCAAATAAGGGACGGTTGACAGCTATGATGATAGCCTTACTTTAGGAAACACTTGGAATTTTGTGTGCTTGATTTTTCTGAAAAGCCCTCATGTTGTGTTTATAGAGAGACTGAACAAGTGGGGCTACTGAGGTCGAGACCTTGTTGCTAAACTGTAGACCTTTTTAGTTATGGATCTCTTTTTCCTCTTTTCATAAAATCTAAGGTCATTTTCTTGCACATGTATGAGTGGAAGGAGAGCTGCTTTTCTTTGCTGCCTCTGAGAAATGTGTGGGTACCACAACCACATGGACAATCTTTATCACAAGAGTTTTCTTACTCAAAAGGCTTCAAATACTGTCCCCATATTTGCTATGGTGGAAGTCAATCCTCTTTTTGCCCTTTTCCCTGTTACCGTATTTTTCGTCCCATAGGACGCACCTAGTTTTTTTTTGGAGGGAAATAAAGGAATTTCTCCCCCTTTATTTCCCCCCCAAAACCAGGTCGGGGAAACCGAACCAGGTTTAGGAACAGCGGGATGGCGGCGCTGCGCCTCCCTGCTGTCTCCCGAGCTTGTGGGGCTGGCCGATGCCTGCCTGGCACGTGGGGCACTCTGCTTCAGTGCACCCTGCCCTCCGGGCGGCAGGCTGCTATCCACAGTGTGGGGAGCCCTGCAGGGAACTCCTGCAGGGCTCCCCACGCTGCGGATGTCTGCCCGGCGTGAGGGGCACTCTGCTTCAGGGCGCCTCTTGCGCCGGGCGGCAGGCTGCTATCCACAGCGTGGGGAGCCCTGCGGGGAACTCCCGCAGGGCTGCCTAGGCTGCGGATGTGTTCCCGAAGCGCCAGGCGCTCTGCTTTCAGCGTGCCCGGCGCTCCGGGAAACAGGCTGCTATCCGCAGCCTAAACAGCCCTGCGAGAACTCCCGCAGGGCTGCCTAGGCTGCGGATGTCTTCCTGAAGCCTGGAGAGCGAGAGGGGTCGGTGCGCACTGACCCCTCTCGCTCTCCAAGCTTCAGCAAAAGCCTGCATTCGCCCCATAGGACGCACCCAGATTTCCGCTTCATTTTTGGAGGGGAAAAAGTGCTTCCTATAGGGTGAAAAATATGGTATATTTAGTGACACATAAGAAACAAGTATGGCAACTGCAACATTTCTTCATACAACTGTTAATATGGATATAATTATAGGCCTCCAAAACCTGTTGCCAAATTTGTCTTTCGGGACTACACAGTTTTTGAGCACACTCAAAACATATGAACTGCTATGTTAGTTAGTTCTTCATAGGAATAAGCTTATCATTGGGTCAGCAAGACTCACGGGTAGCAGATTATCTTGTCTGCGAGTTTAAAATCTTAGGGGGAAAAGAGAAAAAACCAGCAAGGGAGGGAGAAAGTAAATGTAAAAAGTTAATCCGTGCAAAACTATAGGAGAACAAGAGGAATAGGCAAAAATAACTTTCTTCTGGAAACACAAATAAATAGGAATTTGATAAAAAATCCTCTTTTTACATAAAAAAATAGAATTTTGTTTAGGAGTGAATACCTAAGAAATCTGAAGTATAAAATAAGGCATGCTTATTGGAAGCTTACATTTCCCTCTAAATCTTTAAAGTAACGTTTTCTGATTTTTGCTCTGGGATTCTTTCTGCAAAACCTCAAGCCTATTCACAGAAAAAGGGAAATATTTAAAGTGGTAGGAGTTTGTCTTGGTCACTTCTTACCTTGTGCTAACTTTAAGTTCTGGTCTGTGGTCGATTCAAGGCTATGACTGGATTCTGGTTGTCATTTGGTGCAGGGTGTGGTGTTCATAAAACCAGCATAACCCATAATGAAGGCTTGATTTATACCTTTGGGGATCTCTGTAGCCCTTCTATCTGCTTAGCAATAGTCTGCATACTAACTATTAGCAACAATATGAAATGATTTTTTTTGGCAAAACCATAATGTCAGCATGGCTTTTAATCAAATTGACTATTTTCCTTTGCAGATGCTCCATAGAGATTGAGGATATGGGAGAAAACTTGTTTCATTTTTTTAAAATATAGCTTTACTAGAATCCTAATAGCTTCCCTATAGTAATCTGCAAATACATCTATTGGTCTGCTTTAAATTCAGTTTCTCTTGTGCTTTGCAGCCTCTGGAATTACTCTGGCACTCATTAGATGAATGGTTAGCTCTAATATCTGCAGAGCTGATGAAAAACAAAAGAGACTCTGCCAATATCACTTCTATTTTACTGAAGCAAAAGGGACCAGATCAACAAGATGATGCTCCTACACATATATTTGATGTTGCCGCATCAGAGAAGAGCACAGCATTACCTATGGACATGGGGGACCCAAAAATGTATGAAGTCGGCAGTACGCAAGAAGCTTATGCAGATTGCCAGGATGTTATTTCCGTGACAGCAAACCGGCTGAGTGCTGTCATTCAAGCATTTTATATGTGTTGCTCCTGTCAGATGCCTCAAGGGTAAGAAGCCTCAGACTTGCACACCTTTTCTTTGACACATTCCAGATCCATAATGCTTTCTTTCTTTCTTTTTTCAAAAAAGGCTGAAATGTCGGCTGTAAACCTGAGGTTAGAAAAGGGATGGGAAGCCATGTTCTAGATTTTGTTGGACTCCAGTCCTGGCCAGCAAGGCTGGTGTTCAGGGATTATTGTATTTATAGTCTAACAACATCTGGAAGGTCACAGCTTTCTCTTTCCTGGGGTACAATAGGCCTTCATGAAGCTTTCAGCAATCATGGTGTAGCAATAAGTCATTTTGTGCAGGTTCTAGTAGCTTCCTGCGGCTTCCTACTTTTTTGGACCAGCCATTCCTAACAATTTCTACCACCCACCACAGCTTCCCAGATTCTAATTCTCCCCAAATTGGCTGAACTTCATTAAAGTTTTTCATTACACTGGTTGTTGCTTCATGGACTATAGTTTTTCCAGCACAGGCACGAGACAGGACCTTTACAGAAGGTGTTGTTTAAGCTGAAACATTTGTTCCGGCTTTTTATTTGAGAAGAGAAGAAGGCACCCTCAATAAAAAGCTGGCAGTCTAGCAAGTAACAGCCCTCTTTTATGGACAGCAGGTATCTTTGACAAAAGGGGTCATTGGATAACTTAAATTATAAATTGGCTTGTGTAAACTGTTACTGTTACAACAAAGAAAATGATAATTACATAAATTAGCCTTTCTCATGTAGGACCGATCTAGACCAATTATGAGGCTAAGGAAATGCAGGCCTGACTGCATAGAAATGTTAGTGATTTTTCACTTTCAGTGCCTCAGGGAAAAGTATGTATCTTCCCATCTTTTCATGTATTGTGGAAAGCTAAGCAGGTGGCCTTTCTGTTATCTATATCACAGGAATACAAGGTCAGGAAAACATATTCTGCATATCTGCTTTGTAGATGTTAGGATTCCTGTACTTCCAGGGCCCAAATTAGAACCATCCATGTATGTTCAGTCGAATGTGATGCCAGCAGAATTCTAGAATATTGTTGGAAATAAAAACTAGCGCTCAAGGCTTTTTTGTTTCATTTTTTAAAACACCTTTCAGGGTTCAAACAATTGGCTGGGGTGGATGGGAAGCATTTTTAAATTTTAGTGGTTTAGTGAAGGAGAGTCACTAAACCACTACAATTTCTGGTCCAAATGTCTGAAGCCATAGTAACTGGAGGCTACAGGAGACATTTGCACATTGTTTTGTCTCCAAAGAACTCAGTGTGATTTATGTGGTGTTGGTTCCCATTGCATGCTCACTATAATCCTGTGTTACTGTATTAAAGTTTGAGACTCTGTCTTGTTCAGGGTCTGATGCTTGTTAAAATTATATCTTTTGTTAGATTGCTGCAGGGGGTTGAGGCCCCCCCCCCCACTATAAAAACAGCTTCTCTAATCTGAAATGAGTGATTTTAAGAAAGCTGCTCCAGACTAAATTGTTTGGATTGCCTCCTGGAAAAGATAATGCTGTGATGGGTTGTTGTCTTTAGATTTGGATACTTTGTTAATCTGATTTTTTAAATTGCAGAATGACATCTCCTCGCTTCATAGAGTTTGTCTGCAAACACGACAATGTTCTTAAATGCTTTGTAAACCGGTATGTCACCAGAAATTAACATTTTCATGAATATTTCCCATGAGATTAAAAACTTCAGTCTAATGGACTGAGTTTGTGGAACTTGGTGTGTTGTATAAAACACCAGGCTTCATATTCCAGTACTACTCCATACATTTGTCTGCTGTTCTGAATGCTATAGTTCACCATAGGGTAGCACTGAATGTGAGAGTTATCATTTTCGTAATATGTTCACTACCATTAGATCTCTTATCACATTTGTTTTATATTCAGGACGAAACGGAAGTCAACCACTTCCGTCTATTTCTGTGCTATTATTTCATTTGTGAGGACTTACTCTTTTGGAATCACAGGAGTGATATTTGCACACCCTCCGTAATGTGTGCATGTTTAAGAGGAATAATAATTTCTTCAAAACTGGGCATGTTTCTTAATCTTAATATTTTTTTCCAGAAATCCCAAAATTATTTTTGATCACTTCCACTTTCTTCTTGAGTGTCCTGAACTCATGTCCAGATTCATGCACATCATAAAAGCACAAGTGAGTGTTGAAATTATATTTAATGTGTAATACAATCTGTGGCTTAATTTCTAAAACATATATATTAAAGGTACATATTTCAGTTTGCAAAAAACCATGTGGGTTAGAAGCCAGAAATGAAGCTAAATTTATAAATATGCTATTCACCTTCATTTAGGTTTATTGGTACATCTAATCCACTGATTGCAAAAATGATGACTGATACAATAGTTTAATTTTATTATTTACATCTTGTTGAGAGAGAGAGAGAGAGAGAGAGACTATTCCCATTTCACACCTCTGGGAGACTGAGCCATATTGACTTGCTGAAAAGCTAGCCATATCTATATCCTGAAGTAAATTTAATTTTTAAACCATATATACTTCAATTCAAATGAACAAAATTCTTTACGGTCCTGTCTTTCATTATAATGTTGTGTGAAAGAAAGCATTGTAAGTTACATGTTTTTCCCAGATGAGGAACCTTGGTTGAGAGAGGAAGACTTGTTATTCAGTGAGTTAACCTGACCTGAGATTTTAATTGAATTGGATTCAGTGTACTGCATGCCTACGGGAGCTTTGAGCATCAGTCTGCTATACCACTAGGAAAATACCTTTGTAAACTGAGGAAGTTTTCAAAAGTATCTTTGGCCTATTGCTATCCTAAGTTGTTAAGAGAATCAGTCAAAAATTCCACTGGACTAACACAAAGAAAGGCTCTTCTGGATCCTGGCCTATTACTCGGTTTAACCCTTTAATTCCTTCCTGTTTCATGATACATCTGACACACTTGATCTTGTGTGTGTGTTTTTCCTCCACTTAGCCCTTTAAAGATCGCTGTGAATGGTTTTATGAACACTTGCATTCAGGGCAGCCAGATTCGGACATGGTTCATAGGCCAGTGAATGAAAATGATATTCTGCTGGTCCACAGAGGTAAGGAATTTCACTCGAGCCATCCTCTCTATTCAAAACCCTTCTGTGCAGACAAAAGTAAATGAATTAATTGGTTTTCATATTTAGATTCTATTTTTAGGAGCAGCTGTGAAGTTGTATCTAAAGCAAATTGTGCAAAGCTGAAACAGGGAATTGCTGTCCGTTTCCATGGCGAAGAAGGCATGGTGAGTGTAATTTTATATAATGTGTAAAAGCATTGTTTTTATGAGATGCATTTTAAAATAGGATAGCAGTTCTGAAACTCTCATAGCAAGTCTAAGCTAAGTAGGGGGGAAAACCTACCTGGGCCTGTTTCCTCACTGATGGATATGCCAGGCTCTGATGTAGGTAGATCAAGACAGGAAAATGTCTGAAAGCAAAGACCTTGCAGAGTAAATGCTTATCAGAAGAATAGTGTATCACTTTTAGGGCTTTTGCTGTTGGTTGTGAACAGCACAATTGTTCGTGATAGTAGTTTGCAGACCCTTGCGAGTATTGATTCACCATTTTCTATACCAGGCACCCCCAAACTCGGCCCTCCAGCTGTTTTGGGACTACAATTCCCATCATCCCTGACCACTGGTCCTGTTAGCTAGGGATGATGGGAATTGTAGTCCCAAAACAGCTGGAGGGCCGAGTTTGGGGATGCCTGTCCTATACCAAGGCATACAGAAATGTGCTGGGCAGGATAACACAGTGTAAAAATTTGAGCCATGTTTCTTAAGAAGGATCACAAGACCTGATGGGCTTTTTTTCTCTTAAAAAAATACATTATATGAATTGATATTTTTAACAGAAAAGTATAGGACAGAAAAAAGAATATAGGACAGAAAAAATAGGACAGAAAAATGAATATACAAAACTCTATCTGAAGTATTTCACCTTGTGTTTTGCACCCAGGGTCAAGGCGTGGTACGTGAGTGGTTTGATATCTTATCCAATGAGATAGTTAACCCAGATTATGGCCTTTTTACTCAATCAGCTGATGGTAGGTTGGAATCTCCTTTCTCTTACAATAGCTCGAAGCTAATCATGAACAGCAAACCAAGACTGTGCCAGAAATAATCTAAAACTCTCAGAATTTTACATTTGGCTCTCAAAAAGTGTAAGTATGAGCCTTTTAAAAGAGTTCACTTCCTAATGTATAAAGGAGAGGGTTTTGAGATTAAACATTCATCTGTGCTAGATTTATATTTTTAAATTTTTACATGTATTCAATTATATTCCTTACTTTTTTTCTTTAAACCGCAGCCCACCACGGTTTCCCAAAAATTGCTGCTTTAACACCCTACAGTTTCAAGGTCAAATTGCCAACCTTCAGCCAAAAGCTCCATTTGGCTTATTGATCAATTTCCTGGACTATGTGTTCTCGGCCTGAAGGTGGAACAGATAGTTTTGTGTAATACCTAATAAAATAATTCTGACACTAGGATCGTTTTTGTGAAAATGGAGATGTAGGAGAAGGAATAATACGTTGGCAACAAGCAAACATTGGGTGATGTCCAACAAAGTTGTTCCATTAATGTGAGGGCTTCTGGCTAAGCAATGAAATGTCCTCTTCCTATATTTCCCCACAGTCTGTTCTGGGGTTCCCAAAATCCTCCAGTGCTAATTTGCAGAGCACATGTTGGGAGCAGATAGGGATGAAAAATTCTGTTGCACAAATGAAAATCATTGTACTAACATTGGATACTGCCGATTGTTTTTAATAAAAGGTATCTTCAGAGTGAAATTAAATTTACAGTAGTACCTTGGAAGTCGAACGGAATCCGTTCTGGAAGTGTTCGAAAACCAAAGCGTGGCTTCTGATTGGCTGCAGGAAGCTCCTGCGGCCAATCGGAAGCCCCAGCGGATGTTCGGCTTCCAAAAGAATGTCCGGAAACTGGAAAACTTACTTCTGGGTTTTGATTGTTTGCGAGCCAAAATATTCGAGAACTAGGCTGTTTGAAAACCAAGGTATGACTGTATAATAGAAATTAAGGTTATATTTCTCAAATTTATTTTATTTAATTTTTAACTGCATTTTTTTAAAAAAGTGGAATTTTGCAGGCCACATTTTCTTTTGTACTGATGCTGAATTACAGAAAACAAATCAAATGTTAGTGTTTTAGACAGTCTGAAAGCCTGTAAGTGAAACCTAATACTTACATTTTTTTGACAATAGGAACCACTTTCCAGCCAAATAGCAACTCTTCTGTAAATCCTGATCACTTGAACTACTTCAGATTTGCTGGACAGATCTTGGGCTTAGCACTGAATCACAGACAGCTGGTCAACATTTACTTCACAAGGTCATTCTACAAGCATATTCTTGGTATGGTTCCAGCAGTCTTGAATCTTCTCGTGATGCGCAGTGTATCATGCAGTCTGGCTAAAGAGATGTCTTGCACTGTATTTAAATTTCATTCTTACCCCGTTCCTGAGCTCAGCAAGAGTTAGGTTGTTATAAAGACCCTCCTGTACTAATACGGATGCTGTGGACCTGAGCAGCAATTTGCAATGGAACTTTTTTTTTTTTTTAAATGAAAACATGCTTCATGTCTGCCCCCGTCCTCCTTTTAGATTTGTTTTGGCTTTTTAATTTAACTTGCTAAACTATTGGGTCAAATTCACACCTGTTGGAATGAATGGGAAAATCAGAGCAGCTGCTAAATTAACAGTTTACTAGAAAACATTTGTTTATGGATTATATGGCTGTTATATATCTGCTATCCCTGCTGTCCTGCACTGTTTCAGTGTGTCTGTAGATGGCAGTGCTTTACCACAAATAAAACAGAACACAGCAAAAACCATTCCTGAACTAGCAGGCATGAAGGGATTTTTCTTTGCGTTTTTCCAAGGCATTCCTGTAAACTACCAAGACGTGGCATCTATTGATCCAGAGTATGGCAAGAACTTGCAGTGGATTCTAGATAATGACATCAGTGACTTGGGGCTGGAACTGACCTTTTCTGTTGAGACGGATGTGTTTGGAGCAATGGAGGAAGTGCCTTTGAAACCAGGGGGTGCAAGTATAATTGTCACACAGGAAAACAAAGTGAGTAAGATATTTGCATTTGATGCCTCTAGACCCTTTCTAGCTGAGACCTGTGGCAGCAGGCTGGTTTTCCATGAAGTATAATGTGCCCTGAGTAAAACAGTACCTATTACTGAGATTGTCCTTCTGTCCTATTTTGACCTCTCCAGAAGACTGAAGCAAAGCAACATTGGAGGCACAGGTACACAGTATGATCTGAATTTCTTGAAGCAAGCCCACTGGATGAGCCTGTAGCAGCTTGTTCAGAAACATTTCTATACCACTTGCCACATTCATTAAAATCATCATCTGAAACTCACATGCCACAGATACAATCAGAAAATATAGGACAACTGAAGGGAATCATTGGGGGAAATCTGAGTAAAGAGAGATGTTTTTAACAAATATCAGAAGAACCCTAGCACATTCTAGAAAAGCTGCCAGTGTAGAGGGCTTAACTTCATCTGGGCCTTGCTGTGGTTTAGGTAGGGACTCTTCATGTCCTTAATGTGAATTAAGAACCTCTGAGCATGCACAGAGTATCTCTACTTCACTACTGAGTAACCATACCCAATGCACACAATCGCTCAGAAGCAAGTCCTATTGAGTTCATGGGACTTACTCCCAGGCAAAAGGGCACCATGTTTTCTGCCTAAATATCCTTCTCAGGAAGATCTCTGTGTGTGGATATCCATTTTGGTTTTACATTTCCATGCTGAATCTTTTTAGACTACCCACCTGCCATGTTAGCCAACGGCCACTTGGTGTCACTTGGTTGTGTTTTTGGCGCTTTGGATGCTTTCATAATGCAGGACGCTAATTTCTGTTGAAACGAAAGAGAGTTTTGTGCAGGTAATACCTGTCTGCGCTATCCTGTGTCTTGATCTTTTCAACCTTTTATGGTAGCCAAGTAGACTACTATTCCCCACATTGTGCATGAAGATGAACATTTCGGTTGTTCAGGAGTTACGTTGTAGAGTGCCTGTGAAAAAAGGCAAATATTGTCCTTGCTTCCAGTATTTATAAGACTGCATGTTTGTGAGGAAGGGTGAGTGTGATGCATCAAACTACCACTACTAGCCGCTGCCCGTGATGTCTATGCTCTACCTCCACTGTCAGAAGTCGTCTGCTTCTGAATATCGGTTGCTGAGCATCATAGGTGGGTAGAGTGTGTCGTGCTCAGGTCTTGCTTGCTCACTTCCCAAAGGCATCTGGTTGGCCTCTGTGAGAACAGGATGCTGGACGAGAGGGGCTATTGGCCTGGCTTCTGTTCTTAACAACTGGAATTCAATGTTGCCCTTAAATTCTGAGGGTGGAATTGGGGCGGAGGAAGGGGGGTGCGGTGGGTGCGGTCCGCCCTGGGGGAGTGACAAAATGCCAGGTGGCACTCACTGCAGTGCCTGCAGCGTGCCTGAGCCATGCGTCTCTCCTGGGAGAAACTAGTTGGCTTGGGTGTGTGCAGGCTCTGCACTGCCAAAACTGTTTGCCCGCTGCCTCCCCCCCCCCAGCTGTAGGGTGGCTGAGTGGGAGGAGGCAGGCAGACACTGGAGGCCCTGCAGTGTGCTCCACCCCTATGGGCTGCTTGCCCTGCCCTTCTGGGTGGCTTGCCCCATCCCTGGCGCCTGAGTGGCTTCCTCCGCCACTGGGTGGAACCCAGCTAACTTGTTCTCACTGCAAGGATTTCCACTTGGGCCGTGGGACATTGTCTCCCCACATGAAGCCTGTGCCCTCTTCAGATCTGCTCTGGAGGGTTGGGGGAGCCTCTTGAACAGATTTAGGGAATGTGTGGGTAGGGGAAAGGATATAAATTCCTTTGTGCAAGTGGAAATTCTTGCTGGGACAGAATGCGTCTGTTGGATACCAACCTTAGGGTCTGAATAGTTGTTGGGACCTGTTAGTAATGTGACTCCCAGCACTGAAAGACTTCTGTAAATGGCCTTTATATATCCCTACAAACATCCCTTCCTGTTTAGGGAAGTTTTTAATGTTTGATGTTTTATTCTGTTTTTAATCTGTTGGGAGCCGCCCAGAGTGGCTGGGGAAACCCAGCCGGATGGGCGGGCTATAAATAATAAATTATTATTATTATTATTATTATTATTATTATTATTATTATTAATCTCACTGCAGATTTGAAGATTCACATCTTGCTGTTCCGCAGGGGTGGTGGTCTCCAGTAATAACTTTAGTGCTGTTTGGATCTGTGGTCGTTGACTATGGTGGTTGTAGGCAAACCAGATTTGTATAATGTTCAGTCTGAACGCAGTAAAATCCTAAGCACGGCATTTGCATTTTAGCAGTAGGAACCTCTATACAATTTTTGTCTCATGCTCTTTTGTAATTAGCTGTTGAACCAAGCTACTGGGGGTTGTTGCTATGTCACTGCCTGATAAAGACATCGGTAGTTACATTCATAATACTTGAGAAAGCTTAAATTGCAATGACTTGTAACACTGCAACACGAGGAAGAAAGGTGTTACGTGCATTATGCAGCAGTAGCAGAATAGATGAGGAATACTTTTCTCTGTTTCAGTATTTGCTTTCCTCTGAAGAACCTGCCTCATATATAGGTCAGATGCAGCAAAAACGCAGCATTAAGTTTGGCATGGACCCCCATAGCTTTTAGTTCAGCCCTTTTGGCTCTGTCTTTATCCTGCCTCGTGATTCTTTTCCTTTGGAACTTATTTTGGGCATGGTAGAAAGGAGTAAAATATTTTAAAAGTATAAGCCAGAATTGTACGACTTCAGGGATTTTCATATCTTTTCAAATTAGGTCCTGCATACCTTCAAATAGCTTGCCTCAGCACCTGTTAAGCTGTTCAAATATTTTTTCAAAAGTGTTCGCATTTTTAACAGGTTTGAAGTACAGATGTTCTTAAAATGTGAACATCCTGTTGATTATGGAACTGGGCCTCTGGGGATCTCCACAAATGTTCAGAACATGGTATACTTTTATGACAAAACAGATAGTGGTTGAGTCTTATAAAAATGCAAAGAGGTATATGTGAGCTTGCATGTACAGTACATGCACCTTTGAGCTGCCGATGCATTTATCTGGGTCTATGGATAAATGTTACATCTTACTAGAATTTTGTATGCCTTTCCTGCTGTATGTGATTAATTGGTTTGTTTGGGGGTAGGGGGGGTTGGAAGATAATTTGGGTCATTTGAAGAATAGGGTAGAAAATATGCTGCTCAAAAAAAGGAGAGAGTAATATTTGGGGTCCCATGCAGGTGTTTGTGCGGATAAATCCTTTCATGAGTTGATGGGGGAAAGGGTGAACCAATTATGTGAGTGCAACTTGCCTAAATTCACATTCAGAGGGTGGGCACAGAACCCTGAGACTGGTGACTGGCCTCCAGGACCATATAACACTGTTCCTTAAGGATGTTCACTGGTTCCCAGTACGTTTCCGAGCACAATTCAAAGTGTTGCTGCTGACTCTTAAAGCCCTAAATGGCCTTGGTCCAGAATACCTGAAGAATGTCTCCGTGCCCATCGCTCAGCCTGGACACTGAGGTCCACCTCTGAGGGTCTTCTCGCAGTTCCCTCACTATGAGAAGTGTAGTTACAGGCATTGCTTTTTTTTCTTAAAAAAATGTGTAGAGTTACTCTCATTTTGACTCAAGAAAATCACCATTTTATACTGTAGTTCAAATCGGGAAAAGTAAATAAAGTAAATGGACAAAAATACAGAGATTCACAAAATGTTTAGGGGCATGCGTATCCCTGCGTCCCCCCAGAAAAAAAAAGCACTGGTTACAGGGATCCAGGCAGAGAGCCTTCTCGGCAGTGGTGCCTGCCCTGTAGAACACCCTTCCATCAGATGTCAAGGAGATAAAGAACTACACAACTTTTAGAAGACATCTGAAGGCAGCCCTGTATTAGGAAGTTTTTAATGTTTGACGTTTTATTACGTTTCATATGTGCTGTAAGCTGCTCAGTGGCTTGGGAAACCCAGCCAGATGAGCAGGGTATAGATAATAAAATTAATAATAATAATAATAATAATAATTCTGTACTATCTGTACAATGGAATTATTTCTGAAAAGGCCAGCTTACACAGCTCTCTCCGTTATGCTTTGGTTGCCTATTCCTTCCATCTCCTCTGTTGGAGCTTGGGCAGTAAGCTCTTTTAATGCAGCTGCCTTTTAAGGCTTACGCTGCTTTGTAAGTTTCTCATACATTGCTGTTATTATTACAGTGCCGCCAGAGTTACTGTGCTTTGTTTGTGACAAGCGTAAATGTTCATGAGGGCACAGTAAACCTCCTCAAATTGATATAGTTCTGCTTGCTTCAAATCAAGTGCTTTCCAGATTTATTAACAACAAAGACCCTTATAGAAGAAAGGGAGGAACCACCGGTTTGTTAGGCACTGGGGGCCAATCTGCCCACATCAAGCTAGGCTTGAGTGCTGGATTTCCGACTGGCCACTGAGAAACTTTCTGCTCTAAGACCCATCAAGCACTGGTGAGAGGTTTGAGCAGAGGGGAAGAGAGAATTGGGAAGTGTACAAACAGAACTTGGTAGAAAACAGTGCGAAAAACTATTTACTGGCGTCTGTGCAAGTGAAGCTCTACACATGTGCAGAGAGAGAAGTATAATAGAACCATAAGTATACTAACAATCATAGGTATGCAATACACTCACCAATGTTTTCCCCTTCAGTATTCTGATAATTGTATCATAACTGCTATGTACAGTGGTACCTTGGTTTAAGAACAGCTTAGTTTATGAACAACTTGGATTAAGAATGCTGCAAACCTGGAAGTAGGTGTTTTGGGGTTTGTGAACTTTGCCTTGGAAGCAGAATATGTTCCACTTCCTGTTGAGTGTAAATTGAGTCCCCCGCTGCTATGGGAAAGCACGCCTTGGTTTAAGAACGTTTTGGTTTTAGAATGGACTTCTGGAACGGATTAAGTTTGTAAACCAAGGTACCACTGTAGTTCATTCTAATTGTTTCTAAATAAAATTCTAAGCAATATATATATATATAAAACTATATAAAGTTATCAATTATGTACACAGATGAAATCAGCAAAATATAAAAGCAAAAAAACTAAATTGCATCTTGAAAATCTTCAAATAAAAAAGGTTTTAGCAGTCATCTAAAACAGCATAATAAATATTACTGTCTAAATAGTTGCTAACCATGTTGTTAAATAAGTTAATGTTTTAATTCCAAAAAAGTTATAATTCCAAAGAAGTCTGTAAATACATGTCAAATAAATGGGCTTCACAAGACTTTGTCCCCCAGTATTTAACGGCCCTCCTTGGAAACCTTGTACCAAGCACATTCTTAATTTCCCCCTCTAACTTTTATGCCTTTCTAGATTACAGATTGACCAGAACTGGTTTCAGATGAGAGAATAAAGCACTGAAATTCTGGTCAAATTGGATTTGATTTGTATGTGTCACATAACTATATACCTTTTCAGGCAGAATACGTTCAACTTGTTACTGAACTTCGAATGACAAGAGCCATTCAGCCTCAAATAAATGCATTTCTCCAAGGCTTCCATATGTTCATTCCACCTTCTCTGATACAGTTATTTGATGAATATGAACTGGTAAGTAAAATGGTCCATCTAAGCCGTGTCAAATAGAATTCAGTGTGATAGAGCAGCCATAATGTCTGTAATTGGATGGTATTGAAGCTATCTGGTTTCAGGATTGCATCCAGCCGTGTCGCTCAGCAAGGCTTCTGTTAGCAGAATGGGGAAGAGAGCAGTTTTAATCTATTTTCCTCTGCTCGTGCACTGCAAAGTCCCCAACCCCCTCACCTGATAGTGCAGGGGGCTGGCATCAGCTGACTGACCATTGAAGAAAAACATGGCTCAGCATTTCACTTAATTTTGTTGGAGATGGGTACAGTGTTTTATGCAACTCGGTTTTTCTTTAAACCCTCAAGATCTGGTTTAGTTCACGTGACTCTGAACTTCTGTATCCATTAACGGAAACATTTATTTGTTTGCAGTGCCCCCTATTTTGGATCATAGTAACAATATTTGAAATAGTATTGGAGCTATTTTTTAAGAAAACAGCTTAAAATTGTATCAGATTAACACCAGCTCTTTTCAGATTAAAATTGCCTGGCAAATTCACCATTTTGGTTTGGTTATCTTCTTTTTTTTGAAGGAACTGCTGCTTTCAGGCATGCCGGAAATTGATGTCAGTGACTGGATCAAAAATACAGAATATACAAGTGGTTATGAAAGAGATGACGCTGTTATTCAGGTAAGATCTCCATGAACTGGATAGGGGCAATTAGATAACAATTGTGCATTTCAGAGACTAACTTCTGGGTTAAAATAGTATTGTGAGAATGATGCCTAACTGAGTTATTTGAATCAAGCAGTTATTAATTTCCATAACTTAAAACATCAAATGTATAAGCATTTCCATCTTTTGGCTAGTGTACAGTTGAAAAAGAAACCAGCTTAGATTTTTTTAATATGTTTTCTTCATCTAGTGGTTTTGGGAAGTTGTAGAAGAACTGAGTCAGGAGGAGCGAGTATTGTTGTTGCAGTTCGTCACTGGGAGGTGAGTACCCTTTTATAACATTTACTGGTAACATTTCAGATAATCATTCATTGAAGGTACTTTATAATACACAGAGTTGTGTCATATAATTCATTTAGTCATATCTACTCAATGGCATATTGATTGTCAGGTCTGAAATGTCCACCATCTTACTTATATGCCAACATCTTGGCTGATTAATCCTTGGTCAAGTGGTTGAAAATTTTCTGCCATCAACTTTTGTAATCCCCATGGATTAATTCTGCATCATATACTTCTCTCTTTTTTAGAGTTATTACCAATCCTGTTTCAACAAAACCAGGTTTTAGTTTTAGTATTCTGGCAACTGAATAAATGTGCTTTGGGGCCTCTTCCCTGAGGAACAACCAAATAGTTGGTTGATAACATGCTTTTTTAAAAAATATATAATATTTATTAAAGTTTCAACAATTACAGAAAGAAAAAATAAACATACCACATTAAACAAAAACAAAACAACACACCACAATATAAAAAAGAGGGGGGGGGGGAAACAGAGAAATAAAACCCATTAAACAAAAACAAAAACGCAAAAAAGAAAATGCATCAGATCTCCTCATTACCATTCTTTCATTAGCTTATTTCCTTGACCTCCTCACACCTCCCTTTTTTGTATTCTAGGTCTATTATCTATTTCAGCAAATCCTTTCCCTCTTTTAAAATTTTTGTCCTGTAAATTGTCTTAATATAATGTAGCTTTACTTTTCCTCCTTTCACCAATTAACAGTCAGTTATTCCCAAATCCTTTATATCCTTCCTGCTAAAATCATATAATATTGTTCCAACATCCTTCTAACAGATATTAATTTTACAGTGTTTCTGTAAATAGTCTTTAAATTTCCTCCAATCTTCCTCCACCGACTCTTCTCCCTGGTCTCGGATTCTGCCAGTCATTTCCGCCAGTTCCATATAGTCCATCACCTTCATCTGCCATTCTTCCCGGGTGGGTAAATCTTGTGTCTTCCAATACTTTGCAATAAGTATTCTTGCTGCTGTTGTAGCATACATAAAGAAAGTTCTATCCTTCTTTGGCACCAATTGGCCGACCATGCCCAGGAGAAAGGCCTCTGGTTTCTTCAGAAAGGTATATTTTAATACCTTTTTCATTTCATTATAGATCATCTCCCAGAAGGTCTTAATCCTTGGGCATGTCCACCAAAGGTGAAAGAATGTACCTTCGGTCTCTTTACATTTCCAACATTTATTATCGGGCATATGATAGATTTTTGCAAGCTTGACTGGTGTCATGTACCACCTGTATATCATTTTCATTATATTCTCTCTTAAGGCATTACATGCCGTGAACTTCATACCTGTGGTCCATAACTGTTCCCAGTCAGCCATCATAATATTATGTCCAACATCTTGTGCCCAGATAACATGCTTTTCACATAGCACTGAAATCCTCACCATGTCTGCTCAGACATAACTCCTATTTACTTTAATGAGGCTTATGCCCAGGTAAGTAATATTAGCGTTGCAGCCTGTGTTACCTGCTCTTGTAGCAGTAAGAAAGGCCTTAAGAAACTTGTGAAATTTTTTCTAGACTTTGTGGCTGAAGTTGTTTCACTGCTGTTAATGGGGAAAACTGTTCTTTCAGTCTTTCCTCTTCTTGGTTTCTCTCCAACCCATAAAGCTCCATTTTTATTAATCCATATAACTCCTCTTCCTTTGGTTCAGTGGTCAAATTGCTAGCATGAAATCAAGCTTTACATTGTTGTTGTTGTTGTTGTTGTTGTTATTACAGAAGCTTATTCACATTTGATGGAAAAGACTACAACTGACTAAAGAGGCCAACCAGGTTTTAGCAGAGTGAGAAATGGACCTTGGAGCCGCTGAATGTGAAATAACTATTAGGGTTGCTAGGTGATATTGAAATGCATTATTACATTTCTCATTTCTGGTCTCCTCCTCTCCTGCTTTATTAAGGAGCAACTATGAGAGGGCCCATTTAAGATCACTTAATGCAACTTCCTTTCTGTGGAATATAGCAGCAGGGGGCTGGAATTTTGTAGGTGGTTGTTGTTTGCAGTTTTGTTGAGTGAGGGAAAAGGGTTAACCTCCCTTTCTTGCGATAGCCCTGGTTCTTATATACTTACACCCACCCCATGTAGAGTCTATTGGTGAAATCATGTATTTCACATACTGTCTTCTTGGGTCCTTGGTCTACTATAATTGCTTATAAAAAGCTATTTTTAAAACATGTTCTTTTGTTATGCATTTGGTATCTGAAATGTGTTAGGCATCTGTTTTCATTTAAGACAACAGGACCAAGAGATCAAAACGGGGATTGTCATATTTCATGTTTCAAACCTGAAATGTAGATCTGATTAATGTTGCACAAGCTTTCTGTGAGGTCATTAATAAACTGACTGTTTATAAAGCATATTTATAAATCTACTTATGAACAGTGAGTTATGACTTCATTATTGATGAGGAATGAAGTTACACCCCCTATCCTAAAAATATTCTAAGCTTCCACTATGCTGAATTTGTCTGTGAAGAGGTTTGGCTTATTTTCAGTATAAGCAAAATCACATTTGTAAATCCTGTGTGTCGTGTGTGACAAGTCTTTCTTGATGTTTGTCAAGCCTGTCTTCCTGTAACCCATTTAAATTGCCTTCTAAAAGCTGTGTATGTGCGTGTTTAACTATGAATTGTGTCCAGATCTGCTATTAGCTGCTTGGCTCTCTCTGTTCAGCATCTGGATCGTAAGTTTATCCTAAAACCTGAGTAAAAGGGTTGGTAGTTTTAAATACCTGGGCACTTACATCTCTGAGGACCTCTCATGGACTGCAAATATTAATATGGTTGTGAGGAAGGTGCAGGGGAGGTTGTATTTCCTGAGAATGCTCAGAGGATTGAATCTATCTCAGCACCTACTTCTGTCCTATTATCATAGCACCATTGAGAGTGTCTTAACCTATAGTATATTATCGTGGTATGGGAGCAGCTCTGGAATGGATAAAAAAGCCTTACAGAGAATAATTAAAATTGCCCAGAATGTTATTGGGCTCCAACTACCAACCCTGGATGAGATCTTCACGTCTCACAGCTTGAAGAAGGCACACAATATCCTGAGAGATCCCACCCATCCTGCTCACAACCTCTTTGAACTGTTGCCTTCGGGCAGAAGATATAGGACAATGAAAACACGAACCACACGCCTTCTGAATAGTTTCTATCCAAGAGCTCTGATTGCACTAAACAATGATCTCAGGGCCAGTTGTAAGAAATAGCAAGCAGTGAGTAGTAAGGAATGAGATAGGTTTTAGGTTATGCTATGCTTCTAATAGGTTGTGTTATATTCTGGATTATGTATGTTTTAATAGATTATGTCTGAATAGGATGAGAGTGTTGGAGATACGTGCAAATGTGTATGTGAATCCGGTCTTGGGTGTTTGATTTTCGTTGTTGTGTATACTGTGTATATACGGACAATGACAATAAATTTATCTAATCTAATCTAAACGTTTAGTGCCACTTGACAGAGCAATCAAATTTCCTTTTGCAGCCAGAAACCATCAAATTAATTTTATTGATCTATGATAATAACAATGATAGGAATTATTTTGCAGAAGTGTCCTAAGCATATCTTGTGCTTCTTTCTTTTAATTTTTGTTACATAATGCGTAATAAGAGTTTAATTCTACTGTGGATATAATCGTATCAGGGGGATGCATTTGACTTTAGTGTTTAGAAAGCTGCTCTGTTTCGTATGCATTCTGGCATAAGTTTGCTTCCTCCCTATAAATGTCAGCAGAAGATATCCAGTAGCCTTTGGTTATTTAATGCTCTTTGGGATTTTATTATTACCAACTAATTGCCTAGTTGCAATGGTATTGTGGTTTTTTTCTTCAATATGGTGCTACAAACTCAAGTTTCCTTATGCATAGCTACGTGTTAACAGGTGGTGCATTTACTTATGAAGTGGAATTTTACAAAAAAACACACCAAAAACTTGATCAGTGACAGGTGAAAGAAACTGTTGTACCTGGCCAGGTGATTTGGCTTCTGGTTTCATTCTCTCAGGCCCTCTGCCTGTTGCAACCCATCTATTAAACAACAGAAAAATCAAATCTATATATATAGTTGAAAATTTAGACTGTCTTTCAGAGGGGGAAAAACCTTCTCTTGGGTTTACTCTGAGCTATGCTGAGTCATCGGGATTGTCTGGGCTCAGTAAACTGTGTGTGGATTGGCCCCTCAAACCAACCAGTGATGTGTTGAAAAGAATGACAGCTTATGTACAATTTAAAACTAAAACAAGTGTCTCTGGATGAATTAGAATTGCAGATGGTTGTCTTACCAGCACTGTGGTTTGTAAGGTAAAAGGTAAAGGTACCCCTGCCCGTACGGGCCAGTCTTGACAGACTCTGGGGTTGTGCGCCCATCTCACTTAAGAGGCCAGGGGCCAGCGCTGTCCGGAGACACTTCCGGGTCACGTGGCCAGCGTGACATCGCTGCTCTGGCGAGCCAGAGCCGCACACGGAAACGCCGTTTACCTTCCCGCTGGTAAGCGGTCCCTATTTATCTACTTGCACCCGGAGGTGCTTTCGAACTGCTAGGTTGGCAGGCGCTGGGACCGAGCAGCGGGAGCGCACCCCGCCGCAGGGATTCGAACCGCCGACCTTTCGATCGGCAAGTCCTAGGCGCTGAGGCTTTAACCCACAGCGCCACCTGCGTCCTGGTTGGTTTTTTTAAAGAAATAGTTTTACAGTGGGGAAGGGTTAGGATTGGAGATGTGGGGCATGGAACAAAAGACCCATGGCTTAGTTTCCATAGACCATCCTCTAACAATGCCCTGCTGTTTGTATATGGCTTCTAATGTATGAAATAAGAACCTGATAGACCATTGAACTTCTACTACTAGGTCACAATGCAATCCGGTGTGGCATGCTGCTGCTGCACCACCACCATGCAAATATGTGGTAAAAAAATTAAGAAAAGGGCACCCAAATCCTTGTTTGCATTAAAAGTGAAATGCTTAAGGATTATTATAATAGACCATTGCCTAATAACCCCCCCCACCCAAGTGTTGGGACTCTTTCAGCATCTGTATAGCCAGCAGAGAAAAAAAAAGGAAGAATAGCTTTTGGAAGGTAACTGCTTCTAGACAAAAATAGCATTAAAAGTTTGAAATAAGCAAGGCTTGCAGAACTGGGGTTGAAGAATCTTTGTCATAGTGGAAAGATTTTATTGGGTTATGCTGTAGAACAGGAATTGGAAAACTTTTCCCCTTCCATGTCAGGGCCCATATTCTCTTGAGGGTATTCTGTCAAGGGCTGAAATTGGCAGTGGGATGTCTTCTACCTTTTTCTTTTATTGCTCCATCCCTTTATTTCACTTGAGGTTCCCCCTATTTGCTTGAAATTTAGTGAGGACCACAGGTTCCCTGGGCCTGTCTTAGAAAGTGTAAGGAGGTGTTTAAGAAAAGGAGCAAATCTCTCTCTCTCTCTCTCTCTCTCTCTCTCACACACACACACACACACCCCTTCAGCTCCTTATCATATTTCAGCATCATTCAGAACAGATAAACTTGCGGAATATATTTTTGCTGGCACTTCTCAAGAGAAGGAATGCTTGAATATGTTACTGTTTTAGAATGAATATATTATGTGGTGAATTGGAGCTGTTTATTGGGAAGGCTGTGGAGGTTATTTAAAGTGCCTGAAATAAAGGTTCAGATAAGAGAGACTTTTATCCCAATTAGGAATGCATACACACATCCATATCCATAAAGGTATGCCAGAATGATGATGAAGCTGTAAAACCTTTTTCAAAGTGAACATCTTCCAAAAGGGGATTAAACACGGCACATATGGCAACCAACTTTTTCTCAGATGCAACGTAAGCCAGGAAGGAATTGAAAAAGCAAATTCATGTGGATCATCTTTTTTAAAAACCTCATGATTGGAAGCAAGAAACCAGGCAGATAGGAAATAAAAGCTTTTTATGACAACAGGTATAAAAGGGAGTGCCGAAGGAAAATGAGGAGATTGTAGGAAAGCATAGATGATGCTTGGCTTCATTTTTTACTAAAAAAAGATACTTGTAGTGTATCCACAACTGAATTGTTGCTTTCTGGCAGTATAACTAAAAGGGTAATCAAACAGACAAAACAGGAAGTTCTGGGGCTAAATCATGTTCAGTTTGGAACTAAACTAAACCTTGCTGTATTGTTTTATTTCAGGTTTTATGTGAGTGTTTTCAAACATTTCATTTTGCTGCTGTGTTGGATTGTATGTGTGTTGTCCTGGGCTCCCCTTGGGAGGATGGAAGGACCACAAACATAACAAATAAATGTTGGTTGTGCTGTGGGTTCTCATCCTGTCATTCTGTGCATATGGGACAGTGATGAAAAATAATCCTATGTTTTATCTGTGAGCCAACATTTGAAAAAGTGGCACAGACATGTTTTTAAATAAATACAAAACCCTCTGTGATGTGTCAATTAAGGTAACATCTCTAGGAGCCCTGGGCTCCTAGAGTGAATGATGTAAAAATACCGTAATTAAAAGCATCTATGAGATGCATCTGTAAAACTAAATATACAAAAGCAATACCAGCTGCTGAAATTCCAACTCTTCAAGAGTTCAGATATGAAACCGTTGCTGAACTTAACTAAAATAAGTCATAGGAGGAGAAAACTGCAGGATGCCTAATGCAACATTTTTCTTAAAAGAAGACTTTGTTGGTGATTAAGGGTGAAATATTTCTAAATATTTCTTGTGAGGAAAACAAATACCCAGTTTTAATTCTGTATGTTCCTAAATGCATCTATGAGGTGAAAATGAAATCCATTTTCAGTCCTGCCTTGTGAACTCTCTTGCAAAGTCTATTGCTTTGCTGCGTTTTTAAAAGCAAGCTCATGTTAAAATTTAGTTTTGAAACCTGGAAATCTTGCATTCCAGTTTCTATTTCATGTGAAACCTTTGCATTGGATACTAGTTAGTACTTCACTTCGGGGGTATTTGAAGGTCTTATTTGTTTGCTTGCAGTGATATAACAGGATGCTTAGCTAACTTTCGTAGTTCTGCTGGAAGCTAAAATGTGAATTTTAGCTCTGTACAAAACCGAGGCCTTTGCATAGGAAATTTTTAGGAATCTGTTGACTGGTTTTAGTATAATGAGGGAATGATAATAGGTTGACCTGCATATGATAAGGAACACAGGGTTGCCAGCAAAAAATATCAATCTCTGTAAGGTTCCCTCTCCTGGGACATTATGTTCCCCACTCTCACATTCCTGAAGGCTACTGAGAAATATAGCTACGCATTAGTTTGACATCAGGTTGCTATTTTTGCCTCAACTAAAGATGTACTCAGGCATTTGCTCTAATTTATTGGGGATCCTAATTTCACAGAGGACTCTACTCATGTTCAAGTGCTTTGCACATCTCCTTTTTTAAAAAAGGGGAAAGTTAGGATCTGAGTTGAGGGAATAGGAGCCCAGTGAATGTAGGACATATGGGGCAGGGCTTCTGCAAATGACCTTGCCTCCATCCTAACTTTGAGCACCCTTCTGCGCACCTTTCTGTCTAGTTCTCCTCTTAGCGGCCTTGATCCAGGCTAGCCTTCCCCAGTTTGGTGCCCTGCAGATGCTACAACTCTCTGTCTCCAGCCATTTTGGGGGGAGCAGCAGTTTGGGAAGGCCGACCCACACACTGTAACTTGTATTGCAGAAACAGGCTGCAATTGGCAGAATTTTAATACATACTGATAATATATCTAACATGCATACTCGTAACTGCAGTAAATAAAATATTAACATCAATTTTAATGCCTTATTTGTGTTTCTAGTTCCAGGGTGCCCCATGGTGGCTTTGCCCACATAATGGGTGGTAGTGGATTGCAAAATTTCACAATTGCTGCTGTGCCATATACCCCAAATCTTCTACCAACATCAAGCACATGGTAGGTTAAATAGCCTCATTTAAATGCATTGAGAACATCCCTTTGTTTTTCATTTGTTTTCCTTTGGTTGAGAGGGGCAAGAATTCTTCAAGATCAGAATTATATCTTCGTATAAGCTCATCAGAGAAATGCCTCTGGTCAGTATCATTAGCCAAAGCAGATCTGGTTGTTCTAGTCATAAGCTATAGGTGTTTCAATTATTTCTTCCACAGTGTTGAAAAAAGAAATCAAACTTGTTGTATAGTTTTAATGGGCAGCAGTACAATCTCACTAAAGGATACTTCATGTTAAATTGCTATATTGCTTTTCTTTTTCTTTTAAGCTAAGAGAAATGTCTTTCCCCCCACCTGGAGAACATCTGAATACTAAGGGGGACTGCAATGCAGCAGCGCGTTTTCTCCCTGTAAACTTCATTTTCAAGGCTTTGGGATCTGAATGCAGATTTGAGAGTGCGGTGTTTAGCGTTGATTATCTTGTGCAAGACAAATGTTTCCCTCCAGATTACATATTCTTAATGGGATGCTTTCCTCTTTCGTTTTAGTATCAACATGCTGAAGTTGCCCGAGTATCCCCAAAAAGAGATCCTTAAGGACAGGCTTCTTGTGGCATTACACTGCGGAAGCTACGGTTATACAATGGCATAATGAAGTCAGACAACCCCTCTGATTACCGATGTGGAATTCAGAGTGGCAGAAGTTAATTTAACAACCTGTCAATAAGAAGATGATGTTGGTTGGAAAACAACTTGATTTCGCAGTCCGTGAGCGGGATTGACTTCCATTGCAATTCATCCAGTTTTTCCTCTTCCAGTATCTCATCCTGATCTTGAGATTGCTGTTTCATGGTATACTGAGTACATTCTCGCTTCAGTTTTTGAATGGTAGTTCTGTATTAAGCATGCCATACTTTTTCCTTTCATCTCTCAAGTATGAGGTTTCCCCCATTATGATTCTGCCTTCTCTTTATCAGATCTTTCAACTTGGTGCTTTCCCTCCTACTCAAAGGCCAATTACTCATGAGGGCTGCAATCTGGTATACACTTGGTGGGTCAGGATTTCTCAGACGTGGCCACCAGGAACTTTCAATGCTGCCACTCAGTCACTAGTTTGCGCCATAGATTTGTATTGTATATGCACTTCCTGTGGCCTTGTCTATGGGTCACAGTTAAAGGGCAGTTTGAGAGCCAATGCATTAAGCCCAATCTATTTCATTGAAATAAAAATACTAAGCACGGGGGGAACTGGTGCAAAATCTCAGCCGCTGCCTTTGACCATGCATTATCTTGCATGGAAAAAAAATGCCATTTATTTATTTTTCTCTAGGGAGCATTGTACAGAAAGTTCAAAAAACTATGATGCAAAATACCAAATCTGATGTATTTTTTGTTCTGCTTACCTTAATGAAACTGTCACAAAAAAGTTTTTTAGCTTTATAGTATTTTAATACCGATTTAAACATTTTTAAAAGTCTGTTCTGTTGTCAGCAAAGAAGTTTAACTTCTGGGGAAAAAAAAAGATAATTTATATTCTACACTTCAGATGTACAACACTATTCAAGCACCACTGAAATGTCAGTGACTTCATGCCCCTCCAGAGTTTGTATATATTTTAAAGGAATGAATCCTTTTATTTGGACGATACATTTCTCAGGCCTGAGCTGTGTGAAAAGTATGCATTAAAGTTAAATATTTTATTGTAACTTACTACTGTTTGGTCATGTTTGTGAGTCTGTCCGTGTTCATTTAGATGCTCTTCAAAGTTTCATATTTGCTTATTTAACTAAACAGACAGGTTTTGAGTAGTTTCTATGGCAGAGCACAAAATAAATAAAGGCCTAGGACCTAACAAGTATTTGACACCTTTTTCCTGATATCTAAAACATATTTACCAGGAAGCACATTCCCTTTGTGTCAGTGGAATTTACTTTCCAATAAATGACTTGGGGTATAAATGGTGCTGTTAAGTCAGGACTTTGGGGCAGGTGACCAAGACTGCACTTGGAAGAATGAGTAGGATGGTTCCCTAGTACAGTCGTACCTCCGTTTACGTAAACTTCGGGATGCGCGCGTGGCAAACCCAGAAGTATTTTACCAGGTTTCGCCCTGCACGCATGTGCAGAAGCAGTCTGCGCATGCGCAGAAGCGGTCCTCAGGTTGCGGAAACCTCAGGATCCGAGCGGGCCTCCGGAACGGATCCCATCTGCAACCGGAGATACTACTGTAAGAGGACTTTAAGATGGTTGGATGGCATCTTGTATGCCTTCTTCCTCCTGCCACCAAGCTGGCGCCAAATGTCGTGCTCTGCATTCCATTGGACTACATCTGTGAGGCCTCCATACACACTGCCTAGGCTCGCAGAAGGTCACTTCAGAGCTGCTTACACAGCAGTTTGACTTCACCCCCCCTCCCAAAGTCCACTCCATTGACTCTTGAGACAGACGGATGCTAGCAACAATTTGTATCTTTTTCATAGAGAATTGCTGCATCTTTCTCTAAACCAGCTTTCCCTAACCTGCGTGTTCTGCAGCCTACTGAGGTTCCACTGAAATGAGCTGCTATGGAAGAAAGGTTTGCACGCCAGTTGCTGGACTTGGGTACCTAGACTTCTGGACTTTTTATTGCATGTTGACCACTGGTTTCTAATGGGCTCACTAGTGCTGTGCAGTTACAAACTGGTGTGGTGAAACTGCTGCAGTTAGGGAAGCCTTTAACTTGTTCCTTTTCAAGAAGAATGCAGAATCTTGTTCTGTGGGAAGCCTGAGGGATGGATGACATCCACTAAGAGACCCTATTTCCAGCTCTTTGCCTACACAGTGAATGAACTTCTCTACATTATTTCAGGTGAGTGGTTTTTCTTAAAAGTCATAAGATGTCATTGGTATTTTATATGTATCACAAAAAGCTTATCTGAGTACTCACTGGGGAATAGAGATACAATTAGGCAAACAAGATTTCTAATGACTTTAGAATTTCAAACCAATATGCATTTTCAAAGTGACTTTTGGTTATGTAATAGCCATGCATAAAGTGGACTGTATCTAGTATATTGACACATGATTAATATAGGATTTAATTGTATTGAAAAGGGTATTTTAGAACACCTGCATCCTATTAACAACTGAGGACAAGCTTGTTGAGAAACTATAACTTAACTATATAAGCTTATAGTTTAGAATGTTTGATAGGTTGCTATCCCTCCCATATATCATATTCTTTCCTATGTGTCTCACCTAAAAAAAGAGTCTTGTCAGACCATAGATTGTATTTATTCATGAACTACCATTGAAATGTTATCAAGACTCTTTTAGATCTGAAAGCTTTGCATCTAATTTGCAAAAGCGCTAAAGAATGAGTCATGTTCTACATGCCATATCGAGAATCAATGCTTGGATAGAGCGACAATAAACTTTGGCGGGTGTTTCTTTTACAGCATATCAGTTGCATTGTTACTACTGGTTGACACGTTAGTTAGGAAAACTCTAGTAAAAAAAAAAAAAGAGCAAGTGTGAGAGAGAAATACCCAGTAAAGCCCTCTGGAAAGAGTTCTGAAACTGGGAGTCATTCCAGATTCTGGCTCAAGTCAGTGTGACTTGGATATCATGCAGTGCATATTCCCAAAGGAGGCAATTCCCACACACAGATCACACCCATTTTTAGGCAATACATTCAGATTCCAGTAAGGTCTCCATTGCACATTATCTTCTGAGCACAGAAGTGACCCCTGCAGCATGGTTCCTTCCTTTGCTGTGAAGGTTAAATCTGATAGCCTGGCCAGCATGAAAAAGATCTCACACTGGGTTTCCTCCCCATACGAACACACTCTGTCTTCAGGTTAAGTGATGCTGACATGGGGAAGAGCTCCAGGATAAATGATGCTGGCTTGGGTGTGCTACTCCAATGTGGCCGACAGCTTCTTGCGCAGTGTAGGAAAAAGCTGTTCTGCATACGGCAGCTCCCATCTGTGGTGTCAAATGCAAAAATCTACGTCTTTACACCCCCAGCCTGCAAAATATATCGCTCCAGCTGGAACCCCCCAAATTCTTGTTTGAAATCTAGCTGGCCTGGCCTGCTGTGGCATTTCTATAATATTTTAATGGCTACCTGGTGGGCTCTGTGGGAACGAGACCTGGGCTGCTTTGCCCACCTCAGCTTTAAGTACTTGTGACATCCAGTGGCGAGAGTTCAATGGTTGAGTTTTCTAGAGAGCACGGCTATTCATCAGGATTATTAGGATTCTCTGGGGATAGCCTCAGTATACTGATTGTCTTTGACACATCAGTTTGCTTAGATTAAAAGAAAATTGCTACTGTCTGGTTGAATTTTAAACACTTCAGAGAGAGAGAAAAGAACTCTAGAACTGTTTGGGCATATAATGCACCCTTCCAAATTTATCGGGAGGTGGAAAGAAAACCGATTGAACAGTAATACCTGATAACCACTCAGTGTAAATTTGTGGGTGTACAGAGTTGTGCAAATATTTCAGCGCTGTTTATTTGTAAGAATGTATTTCAATAATCTGTTTCATATTCTGCGGCAGCTTTATTGATTTTGATATCTAATCTCTTATCAACCCAATTGTTTGATGTGGACAGAAATGTCTTAAATAAGCCTTGGATAAAAGATGTTTGCATTCGATCAGCTACTTCAAACTAAAAGTAGCCCTGTTTTTGTTTTGAGCCAGCCTTGCTCCCCTAAAAAAGGCCTTGGGAGAAATGTGGAGTATGGTCCTTCAAATGTTTTTGTCTACCACTCCTTACTCCTGCTTTCTGCCGATGCATTTCTAGTCCCTGAGACATAGTTCAGACCCAGTGTAAGGTTTCTTACACCTCTGACCAACTCATGTTTAAAGATGTGTCTCATTAATAGATGCAGTGCCAGGGAGTACTTGGGAAACCAGGGTTCAAATCCCCACTCAGCTATGAAGCTCCTTGGGTGACCTTGGGCCAGTCACTTCCCCACAGCCTAACCCTACCTGCCAGGCATTAAATGAGGAAGGGGAGAACCATGTACGCCACTTTTTGTGTAAAACAAAACACTTAGGAATTCAAGGCAGAATGACACCGGTATGAATGGTTGGTCCAGAAGTACTAAGCTTCTTAAGACTGGGGTGCAGGTTAAAACACTCTTTCCCAGCCCTGAGTCCTCACAGACCACAACCCTCACCATCCTCAGCCAGCATGGCCAGTGGTCAGGGATGATGGGAGTTGTAGTCTAAGCTTCAGGAAGCCTGGGGCTTAAAGAAAGCAAGGGCTGTATGAAACTGCAGCATGAAAGTGTCCATAGCCAACAAGACAATCTCAGCAATTACTCTCAGGACCATCCATCAATGCAGAATAGGCAGCCCCTATTGACTCTATGTCCTCTCTATCATACAGAGCAACACTATTCTCGCCACATCCTTTCCTACCATTTCTATAGTTTGTATCAATGGAAGTGTATGTTGTTATGTGCGTTTCCCTATTCCACGATGAACATAATTTTCTGCTTGAAGTGGGCTCTGTGTATGTGTCAAGCAGGATGACATCACATCCCACTTTTCCATTATCACGCATTCCTCTGAATAGGAAAAAGAACTTAATATAGTTTCCCATTTCCGCAGCAGCCTGTGTTGTCCACCATATCTAGCTTCACTCAAGATGTATCTTCATTCTACCATATGTATAAATATTTACAGTGAGCCTTTGTAGTAGAACAGTGTGGGGAGGGGGCTGTTACTTGGGTGATCTAATTGAGGTTTGAATTTACACATTAGAAACTCAGGGAGCAAAGTAGGCGTGGGAACCCATGGCACTCCCGTTGTTGCTGAATGCCCAGCAGCCTCCTTCAAAATGACACATGGTCTGGGATGAGTTGCAGGTTCTCCACCCTGGAGGATAAACAGGAATAGAGATCACAGACTCAAGATGGTAATTGAAATAAATCTGTTGCCTAATTGCTGTACAATGCTTCATTCAAAACATATCTATAAGAAGACTATCTTCTTACTGAAGATAAAGATATTCTGACCTTTGAAGCAAAACAGCAACAGAAAGCAATTTAAGATAGCATATAGTACTTAGAAAATGATGCGGATTAAGAATGGCATAAGGCTAGCATTATAATTGCATTGGCAAAGCAATCAAGGTGGTTGGAATGACAATCTTCAGCTTACTATTTTCTTCTCTAATTGAAGATTTGGCCCCCTATCGCTCTGCAGTCCACCACGAAACACCTTTTACTGCAGGCTCATTACTTAACTAGGCAAACCCATGTAAGTTGTAGACCGTGGGTGCCCATAATCTAACTAGAGAAGAGTGTAACTGGGATCCTTGCTTACCTGGCATTTATTCAACTTTGAAACATTCCTATTTTGACAGTGTTATGATTCCATATTTGCAAAACATTCTTGTATTCTTTTTCTGCACTTTAGCATCTTATCATGCTGATATTATGTTTTTCAAGATGCCATTATGACTGCCACTGAGAGTCAGCAAAAAGTTCCATGCGCCCTGCACAAAACAGCACAGAGCTGTATTTTTCTATCCTTGTTATCAACATTGGTCCATCATGGTGACTTGCTGAAGTTGATGGTTCCTAAGACTTAACAGGGATGGCCATGATTTGAAGGAAGGATCTATTTTGACTTCTTTATTTGACTTCAAATTCATTTATTTGACTTTATTTATTTATTTATTTATTTATTTATTTATTTATTTGACTTCAAATTCAAAGCCCTAAGCTCAAAAACTTGGCAGTCAACAAATGTTGCTTGTTTTAATATATTAAGTTTAAATGGATAATGGGCGTAGTTTTATTATTAAAATCTCCTTGCACAGGTTCATGTGGTACAATAAAAACAATTTGCACTGATAACCAAAAGTCACAGGTTATCATTATCAAAAACAGCTGGAAATAATATTGGTGTATTAACTGCAACTGCCTTATAATGTGGAAATATATGACTTTATAATCAGTTGTCATATTTTGTCCCAATACTGTGATTTGAATTGGTATAACATTACATTAATTATAGCTCTTCAACTCTGCATGGTCATAAATAGTATAAAAGAGAGACTAGATTTAGTTCAGATTTATTAGCCAGGGATCCTTCTGTCACTAGACGGCAAAAGGCAATAAGCTACAAAAGAGTAATAGATTTCTGAAATCTCTTACTATTGCCACTAGTACTGTTAATAATGATTATTAAAAATATTCTCTGAGTGGCTTAGAAGAAAGGCAAGGCTAAAATACAATATAGAGTAATTAATAGTAAGCAAAAAAGTATTGAGAATAAACTCATTATTCTAGGTATGTAGACTTGTGTCTCTGTAAGGAATGACAGGGAGAACATTTACATTGATTTGCACAACCCTTTTTCAGAAGAAAAACCAGCTTTTAAAATGTGTTTAATCCGTTTTAAACATTCTACCTTTGAAGTACAACAATATAAAGGTAAAGGTACCCCTGCCCGTACGGGCCAGTCTTGACAGACTCTGGGGTTGTGCGCCCATCTCACTCAAGAGGCCAGGGGCCAGTGCTGTCCGGAGACACTTCCGGGTCACGTGGCCAGCGTGACATCGCTGCTCTGGCGAGCCAGAGCCGCACACGGAAACGCCGTTTACCTTCCCGCTGGTAAGCGGTCCCTATTTATCTACTTGCACCCGGAGGTGCTTTCGAACTGCTAGGTTGGCAGGCGCTGGGACCGAGCAGCGGGAGCGCACCCCGCCGCAGGGATTCGAACCGCCGACCTTTCGATCGGCAAGTCCTAGGCGCTGAGGCTTTAACCCACAGCGCCACCTGCGTCCCTCGTACAACAATATAAGCAACACCAAAACTTTAATTCCTACTCTGATCCAAAATACAGAATCCTAGCATCTGTTACATTCATTTTGGGTGGTATCATGCAGTCTCTCTGATGGCAGAAGGAATCTATCACTAGACTGAGAGGGGAATTTTTCAGTGATTCATCCTCACCCTCTCCACACACATACCAAATCTTCTCTTGAGGGCCCTCAACAATCCAAAAACATATTTAGGGATATGTGTGGAGCTGCTTGGAAGAGAGGGAATTACCAAAAAGTGCTCTCCACCCGCCTCATTCCACTGACCAGATTCTTTCCATTGGATACCACCCTGTGAGCAAGACACAGGAATGGAACCTCACAAAACAAACAATCAACTATGCACACACAGTTTTTTAATTATTCCCTCTCAACTAAACAACACAATTATTTTGAAACCTGATGATATGCTCATGCCTTTCAGTACAATACAAATGCTGATACATTATGCCCATATATAGTTGGTTTTAAGGTGTTTGAAAGAAGTATTAGCCATTGAAATGAGTTTTGAAGTAGTCTTCCCTTCCCACAGAAATGGAATCCTTTAAATGTGTCAGACTCTCTTGTTAAATTTAGCATTTAACATGTAAAATACCTTTCTGGCAGAATCTATTTTCCACAGGTTTGCTAGTGTCCCCAATACTCAGGAGTATGTATCAAGTAACAGTCATTCAACTGATATGCTGAACAGTTTTTGGCTTAGTGAGTCTCTCTGACTTTGAGGTGTGGAGGAGACATTGCACACTTAGCTAGGTAGCTGGAAAATGTAAAGTGCTCCTCTTTTCTCCAGAGCCATCAAAAGACTGACAAGGTCAGGAAGACTTTTGCTCATTCATGGGAAAACGTACATTATAGGCAGCAGCAAATCACTTGAGAAAAGAACTCCAGCGCCTGCAGTTGGGACCCTGAAGCGTCTGTAACTCGAGGTACCACTGTATGGCCTTAGTAATCCACAGTAGTAGCCCTATTCACAGAAATCTAAAACTAAGCACCATGGAGATACTAGTGAACCTGCCCAGCTATTGTGCAAACTTATATTGCAGTACTTTGTAGTGGTTGCTTTCTCATTGTGCATTACTTTGTGTAGGTTTTTTTTAAAAAAGTAATTTGTAAATTTATTAAACTTAACCCATCCTCCCTATTATGCTGGAACTCAAAGTATTCATGTGACTGCTGTAGTTTTGCCCCAGTTCAGATATTTGTGATCTCTAAGCGATTTATCTAGCTCTGACTTGTGGCCTCATTGCCCAGTCATTTCTAGTTTGTATCAATAAATTGGGGATGGGGAACCTGTGGGAGTCTAGATCTTGTTGGGCTCCCATCAGCCCCAAATATCATCAGGGATGATGGGAGTTGTAGTCCAACAATTTATGGAGGGCCACAAGCTCCTCATTGCTGCAATAGACACGAGTAACAAACAGGCTTTCAAGTGGAAGTGTAGGCCCATTTCCCTCAGTTAAGATCTTGGTTAGCCCGACTTCCTTTCATCTTGAGTTGTGAAGCAAAGTTTCACCAAGGTTGCAGTTCTCTTAACCTTCAGCAGAGCGATGGAACAGGCCAGCTGTTTCTGTTTGTTAATCTTTACTCACTCTGCAAAGCAACTGAATACATAGCAAATGACAATAATAAAGAAACGATGCCTGACAGCTTTGTCTCTCTTCAGTGCCAGAGAGGGGAAAACAGCAATAATCAGGCTTTTCGCATGACAACCTAGAGAGGTCAGCCTTGTTGACAGCCTTTCTGCATAGCGCAGCATAATTGCAGAAGAAACCGCTTTCATGCTGCTTCATTACTATCATTTCCCATGCAATTTCAGTGCCCTTTAGCAGCTCTAGTTTTTATCACACCTGTTAGTGTGAAGTTCGGTATCGGGATCTGTGTCTGAGCCTTTTAAAAGACACCTGCCAAAAGTGGCATTTCAGCACATACAACTGACAGCTGCAGTAGGCGGGCATCTGTTAAAATCCTTACAGTTAGTGCTTACAGTTAGGGTTTTTTCAATGGGCAGGCTTCTGAAGGTTTATTATAGGATGCATATTCTTTGGGGTGGAAGCTAAACAGCTTGTGATGACTACTTATAGGAAAGATAGGTAGCATGAGGCTTTCTAGATTTGGTTGGACTGTGACCTCCATGGTGGGAGAAGGATCTCTCTCTCTCTCTCTTTCTCTCTCTCTCTCTCATCAAATTAAATTTTACTTCCCTCACGTCTAGTGTCCACTCAGAGTGGCTTACAACCATTTTAATTCAGAATACAATGAAAAAATAAAATAGGAAGACCACAGCAATAGCATTACATAAAATTTATTTGTAACCCAACACGATTTAGAGGACCAGAGGCTCTCCATAAATACAGGGGAACTTATTCATAAGGCCATCAGTGCTTTTGGGGCTTCTTTCAAGCAACTTAAAGAGGCCTACCTAAGAATAAATGCCTTTCAAAAGAATAGCCATCTTGTTGGTCAGGATTATCAGCATAGAACCGGAACCTTCTATAGCAGTATGTAAGCCATTACAGTTCCAAAAAGTCGAAAAGGCTGTCATGCCTGTAGTGAATGTTGTTATAAAACTGGGGGGAAAGAAACATTCACACAATTTTTAAAAAGCCTGTGATGCATTGATTTAGAATCTAGTCACCTTTATCATATTCACCTTTATCATATCCCTGAATCACCCCCACAACACTTCTCCCAGTTTTTTCTAGAGTTCCTTTTGGGATGGCTGATACATTTTTCAGGGCAACTTTTTCCTTTCCCCCCCCTTTTTTAAAGTAGTGTATTCCTTAAAGTATTTCTATGGATCCAGGTCCATATGTGAAATTACACACAGTGATTTTGTTGCATATGTTGAGCGCATAGTATTGGAAAGTCCTTGCTGGGAAATCTGAAGATTGTCTGAAGAGCCTCAGGCATAAACAATTTTGTGGCTGTTTTCACCTTGTACAAGAAGTAAAATACTATAATATATTTACTGTCTTAGTAAGTACTGTCTGAAATACAGAATGCTTGGTTACTGTAATAAAAAGAAATTGTTTTCCATGGTGGTGGGGAGGCTAATAACATAATCAAACAAGGGACTGCTGTCAGGGTGAAAAGTGAGGGGGGAAAAGTGGAAGGTATATTTATTTTCTAGGAGCTGAGTAGAATATCATTTGTTATTAATGCAGGGAATACTGCAGAGGTGGGAGAGCTGTGGAGATAACAATTTGCATATAAGATGTAATTTATTTACTTTCTTTCATATCTCACAGCTAGCTTTTTCCTCAAATACTCATATATAAAATAAAATATGTATGTGTGCACAAGAGAGTAAATCAGTCAGGAGTGTTACTCTGAAAACATCAAACATTTTTGAAATGTTTTAGGAATAGGCTCAAGTTTGTGAATGCTTTCGTCACCCGTTTACAACCCAGAATGGCATATCCGAAAGGAATTGAGGAAGCATGTTCTGCTGTTCATTGGATTGCTAAAGATAACCCAAAACACTATTGACAAAGGGAAGGGATAGCTCAGCTGATAGAGCATGAGACTCTTAATTTCAGGGTTGTGGGTTCGAATCCCATGTTGGGCAAAATATTCCTGCATTGTACATGATTGGACAAGCTGACCCTTGTGGTCCCTTCCAATTCTATGATTCTCTGCCTTTTTTCTTTTAAAAAAATCTGATATTTAAGTTTGTTTGTTATTACACACCCTTTCCTCCAAGGAGTTCACAGTTCTCCTGCTCCCTGAGGTAGATTAGAGAAAGAGACAGTGGCCTAAGGTCATGCAGTGAGCTTCATGGCTGAGGACAGATTTGAGCTTCGGTCTCCCACATTCTAGCCCAGCACACAAAAAACTACACCACACTCCCAGAGGCGGAGCTAGCTGCTCCAGCACCCAGAGCGGGGCACATGCTGTGCACCTGCTGGCGGGGTGAGCCGCCTGCGGGGGCAGGGTGAGCGGTGAGCATCCCGGGGGGCCGATGTCACCCCCCCAGGGATGACACCCGGGGCGGACCGCACCTACAACGCCCCCCTTCCTCCACCAGTGCACACTCCTCTTCAGGGTTAAAAATAAGTTTATGGGCTTGCATCCAGACTTCCCAGGGGCACTAGTTCTGAGCATTTTGTTGGAGGAAGGTGGGAGGCGAGTTCTAGCCTGCTGCCCAGTGTGCACTGAAAAGCTGCGCAGAAAGGCTGGGGGAGCCTTCGGGGCAAAATGGGAGGTGACACTAGGAACTGTAGGGCTGTGAGGGAATGATCAAACCTGGTTTCTCCCTTTCATCCAGTTAGAGCTGAGCTTTCCAAACTCTGTGTTGCGACACTCTTTTAAGGGGTTAGTTTAACCTCCGGTTTGCTAGTAAAACTGAAATACTGTGTCGCGAAATGATGCATGTCTCAAAAGTATGTCACCAACATGAAAAGTTTGGAAAGCTCTGAGTCAGAGCCTCCTCCATTCATGGAAAGAAATTTATTGATCCAGCCTATCATTTCCTCATTTCTTTAGTGTTAATTCTTTGATTACAAATTCTAAGGCTGAAATTCTGTGATTCCTTTTTCTCTCTCTTGTGAAATGTAGACTGAAGAGTGGCAATTGAATAAAAGGAGGAAAGCTCCTTGTTTTTCTGCTTCTTTCTACAATTGCATCCTGCCTCCCCTGCCCCCATATTCGCTTGCCTTTCGATTTGGGGGAAATGTGTTCCCTGACACACCTTCCATATTTACAGGCCTCTATTTGTGTTGCACAGCAAAGGGAATGTTCTCTCTCATCTATGCAAACATGGCACATCCATGAATGCCTGCGCCTTGTTTACCTCCTTTATAGAAAATTAAACTGCTCATCTCTGTCATGTCTTCCTGATGGGTTGCTATTTGCATATAGAGTGAAGCCTTCTGCGATTTCAGTTCTCTGCCCTTTCTGCCATAGAATGTGCTGCCAATGAAAAATAAAGAGGCATCTCTTAACACTGAATATTTGTTTCTTGTGGATAGATTTTTTTTTCCTGAGGGGGAGATGTAAAGAGGTCGGAAGGTGTCTGCATATATAGTTAAAGATGGGGATTGATTCTGGAATCTGTTTCCAGGCTGCCATTCATTAACTGAGCCGCTCTGTTGCTAATCATGGACTATCAGTATTCCATGTATGCTTCCTCTGTGCTTAATGTTGGTATAAATTGTATTTATAATTTATCTGTTTGAAAGTGAGCCATAATCCATTCACAAGGGATCCCTTTGTAAGCCTTCTCCATGTGTTGTGGGTAGCTTGAGGCTGCCATTCTAGTCACACTTAGCTGGAAGTAAGTCTCATTGAACAGGGCTTGGACAGTGAGTGGGCCTCCTAAGCAGGACACCTGTTTGTGAGGTTTCCAAAGTACTTGTCTGAATTTCTAAATCTTCACTGTAACTGATGGTATCCTGGAATGTCCCATTTTTGGGTCCTGAGCTCTTGCAGGAGTCAGCTAGATCATGCCAAGGCACTTGTTTTTTTGGTCTTGCACTCCGTTGTGAGTCAGCTGGTTCCCATGAGACCTCAGGAACAAAATAAAAATTAGCATCCCAATTTGCATCACCCAGATGTTGGAGGGTATGAAATTTGTGTCTCAGCTGGTATTCCTACGTAGGGATGTGGGTGAAACTGTGGGTTAAACCACAGAGTCTAGAACTTGCCGATCAGAAGGTTGGCGGTTCAAATCCCTGCGATGGGGTGAGCTCCCGTTGCTCGGTCCCTGCTCCTGCCAACCTAGCAGTTCAAAAGCACATCAAAGTGCAAGTAGATAAATAGGTACCACTCCAGCAGGAAGGTAAACGGGGTTTCCGTGCGCTGCTCTGGTTCGCCAGAAGTGGCTTAGTCATGCTCGCCACATGACCCGGAAGCTGTACACCGGCTCCCTCGGCCAATAAAGCGAGATGAGCGCCGCAACCCCAGAGTCGGCCACGACTGAACCTAATGGTCAGGGGTCCCTTTACCTTTTACCTAGTATTCCTGCATTTCAGGGGGTTGGACTAGATGACTCTTGGGGTCTCTTCCAACCCTACAATTCTATGATTCTAAGCAGTTCATCCTGAATGCCTGTTCCTTCCCAGTTACCTTTCTTTTTGTTGCAGGGAAATGGAAACAAACATTGGCCATATTCCCTAAAATCCCTTCACACCCCTGAGATCTGGATATGTCTTATTTTACTTCTGAGTTTATAGAGTGTGAACAACCCTGTGCTTATATTCTACTATCTTGCATAGAGTGATACGAATTGGAAACTAATGATGCAGTAAACAAACAGCAAGTGTTTGCTTTAGAAAGATGTGTATTACTATGACTTCTAGTAATAACGTGGGCAGTTTTTTTATCATGGTCTTTATTGTTCAGGATCAAGACCTGTGCAGAAAAGCACTTAGTTTAATAGCACCCTCTCTGGGTTGTGTATGAAGTAGATTCTGGCGATGTGTGACCTTTCAAAATATGAGAATGTGCATTCTTATACTTTCAGTGTGGAATTTCAGAAATATCATTGACAACTTCATTTTGTCAGCAAGTAGTGGTAGGTTTTCATGGTGACCACTACCTTTTTCTAAGAGGACAGGTGCAGTGATTTACTGCTACTTATTTTTAAAATAGACCATAATTATAGGCGGGAAAAGCAATAAGTATTCTGTGAGGGTTTTTTTGGCAATCTACTGCCTGCTGCTTATTCGCCCCCCACCCCTTCAGACCCACATCCAATGCGACGCCTACATGAAATCAGTCAACAACAAGAATTTATATAATTACATTGACTTCTTGTAACTGCAATGGCTAACAACTTCATTTGGTATATTTCCTGCCTGAGATGAGGATATAAGTATGCATGCTTTCAAGCTGCCATTTTTATATGTATTCTGAAACTGTATTGTGCCTCACTGGTCTAATCTTAGGGTCTTTAGGAGACTCCAAACATTAGGCCCCTATTATATATATAGGATGATGAATTTAGAGTTCCAAAAGTTCAGCGTAGGTGTGAAAAAGTCACATTGTATTTCACATGTGTCTTTTTATTTTTGTAATTATGAGGCAAAGATAAGCAGGGATATGACCCCATATTGGATTTGAGGAAAAGGCTGAATACATAGGCTCCACTTTCCTCATATTTGTAGAAATCCTGAGATATTGATGATCAGAGCACAGGTGCCATGAAATGTACTGTCTGTTAAGAGCCATTCACAGGACCTGCCTACATTGATTCCATGTACATAGGAAACTGCCTTACACCAAGCCAGAACATTGGTTCATCTAGTTCAGTATTGTCTACACTGATTGGCAGCAGCTCTCCAGGGCCAAAGACTGGGACATTTTCATTCCTACCTGGAGATGCCAGGGAAAGAACAGGGTGGGGTGCTCTAACACTGAGCTATGTGGTGATTTTATGAAAGGGGTGTGTAATAACCAGCAGCTCTAACCCATAATCCACTTCCCTTGCTTGCACTGAAGTGTCTGCTATCAACAGAACTGCTCTAAATCTCATTACGTGACCAGGCAAAATTGGAGGACTATTTTTTTCAGCTCCAGGGCGGATTGTGTAATTTTTTTGTCTTTAAGAGACAACTTAACCCCCCACCCCACCCTCTCACTATATATAAGGGACTGGTGACTTCTGTTTTAGTGTATCTGAAGAAGTGTGCATACACACGAAAGCTTATACCCAGAACAAACTTAGTTGGTTTCTAAGGTGCTACTGGACAATTTTTAAATTTATTTTGACTGTGTCAGACCAACACGGCTACCCACCTGAATCTTATACTAAACGGTAACATATGTGGGCTATGCATGGGGGAGAAAATTGATTCAGTTCACATTCACAGACAAAACTGCCTAATTCACTTTCCAAGAACTGGAACACAGCCATCCTTTGAACTGTGCACTTCTCTGAATTGCAGTGCAATTCTCCAGCCAAGTAATGTGCACAAAAATGCATATACTAGGATAAAGCGAGCATAAAAATGCATGTATTTAGTGAAAATAACATTAAAAAATGCATTATACGTGGGGGAAATTGTTTTACAAAAATGTGTTTTAGGACAAATTTACACGCTCTAGGCTAGAACTTTACTTCACTGTCTTCCAGTGCAATTCAGTGGAGTCAGTTCAGCTCCCATATTTGGGGCATTTGGAAGCTGAGTCCACATGAGTCTTCTGCACCTCTTATCTGTTGTCAAGTCTAGAGGAATCAAACACTGCTCTATCTCTGCACACAGTCTCATATTGTGCATATTGCCTCTGTTTGTGAGCTACCACAAGCAATGTATTTCCTTTGCTTTTGCATTCTTGACAACATATATTTTGTTCTTGCCAGCGAGAGAATTTTTTTTTTTTTTGGTATTTAATTAAACTCCATGAATTTGCCACACATCCTAATGACTAGTTAAATCGTTAGCTTTAAAAGAAGGGAGCATTCAGTAAAAATGAAGTGCACCTGGAAAGCCATTTTCACAAATAACACCCTAGGTATTTAAATGAGAGGGGTGGGGGAATCCATTGCCAAGCTTCATAGGAAGATAAACTTAAATCCTAACTTTGGTGATCATAATTGTTGTTTGTAATTTGGTTGTCTTGATGATGCATATTCCCACTTATCTCTATTAGGGCTGTGATTAAATGTCAGAGGAGTATTCACGTCAGTTGCTGGCTTTGAAATCTACCTGTCATTTTGCAGAAAGCACAAGTAATTAACTTCCAGAGGCACCTCTACCCTTGTGGTGGTGGGGAAAACAGGCTTTTAAAATTTATGCCATGCCACAGCGCCTGACTAGAGCCCATCCGTTGTATGCATTTACAACGAGGCTTGAAGAAACAAGTTTCATTTTCCTGACAAGGGTTTGGAGCTTGCATCTCGAATGCTTACAATTTCAGTTATTTTTATAGGCAAACTCAGCAGGCCTATTCACAGTTCTTGGGAGAGTTGTTAGAGGGATATAGGGTGCTTTCTGATGAATCAGAATTAATTTATTTGGAACAGGCTTATTTATGCAGCTGTTATTTTATGAGGTTGTGGCTTTGTTGACTCCGACTGTGACTGTTTGAATATGTATAACCCTGTCCAAAGTAAAACTTCTCATGTCGTGGTCATAAGTTGTGGTTCAAAATGGTTCAGAGTGTTGTCCTTGTATAACTCATCAGAGAGGAGGATGGGGGACAAAACTAGAATTATTTGGTTTTGCCTGCCATTGGTGCTGGCTTCTTGACATCCCTGCCTTTTGCTCTACTGGTTCCAATGGGCACCAGTCAAAACTACTGGCATCTCTAGACTGTAGCTCAATATCCTGCAAGCATATGGAAGAACATGACTATTCCAGCACTATGTTATGCTTCCCTAGTAAACTATTATGTTTACTTGGAAGTAAGTTTTGTATCTGTGTTTGTATATATCTCACCCTTCCTCCCAAAAGAGCACAGGGTGGCAAACACATTGTTATTTGTTTTTGCTGGATTCAATGAAGCGTACTAGGAGGAGCTAGTACAACACGACTTTCACTCATGTGTGTGTGTTTGTGTGTGTAGAACAGTATGGGTGGAGGAGAGGGGAGATAGTTTTGTTGGGCAAGCTGAAATGTTTGTGTTGATGAAACAATTGAAAGAACATGAAGTTGAGTTCCTCCCAACATCATTAAAAACATACTAAAAACAGTTTTCAAACTATCATGTTCTCTCAGCCAATGATTTCAGGGCTGCCAGGAACAGGATCGTTCGGTCGTCGAATGCCTCAGTAAACAGGAATGGCAACAATGACCCAGACAAGAATGATATTCTTGTAAAGAAGCTGGTAAAATGCGGACTTGACTATGCTACCACTCAGTGGATTTGTAACTGGCTGACTGACCGAACCCAAAGGGTGCTCATCAATGGTTCCTCTTCATCCTGGAGAAGAGTGACTAGTGGGGTGCCACAGGGTTCTGTCTTGGGCCCGGTCTTATTCAACATCTTTATCAACGACTTGGATGATGGACTCAAGGGCATCCTGATCAAATTTGCAGATGACACCAAACTGGGAGGGGTGGCTAACACCCCAGAGGACAGGATCACACTTCAAAACGACCTTGACAGATTAGAGAACTGGGCCAAAACAAACAAGATGAATTTTAACAGGGAGAAATGTAAAGTATTGCACTTGGGCAAAAAAATGAGAGGCACAAATACAAGATGGGTGACACCTGGCTTGAGAGCAGTACATGTGAAAAGGATCTAGGAGTCTTGGTTGACCACAAACTTGACATGAGCCAACAGTGTGACCCGGCAGCTAAAAAAGCCAATGCATTTCTGGGCTGCATCAATAGGAGTGTAGCATCTAGATCAAGGGAAGTAATAGTGCAACTGTATTCTGCTCTGGTCAGACCTCACCTGGAGTACTGTGTCCAGTTCTGGGCACCACAGTTCAAGAAGGACACTGACAAACTGGAACATGTCCAGAGGAGGGCAACCAAAATGGTCAAAGGCCTGGAAACGATGCCTTATGAGGAACGGCTAAGGGAGCTGGGCATGTTTAGCCTGGAGAAGAGGAGGTTAAGGGGTGATATGATAGCCATGTTCAAGTATATAAAAGGATGTCACATAGAGGAGGGAGAAAGGTTGTTTTCTGCTGCTCCAGAGAAGCGGACACGGAGCAATGGATCCAAACTACAAGAAAGAAGATTCCACCTAAACATTAGGAAGAACTTCCTGACAGTAAGAGCTGTTCGACAGTGGAATTTGCTGCCAAGGAGTGTGGTGGAGTCTCCTTCTTTGGAGGTCTTTAAGCAGAGGCTTGACAACCACATGTCAGGAGTGCTCTGATGGCAGGGGGTTGGACTCGATGGCCCTTGTGGTCTCTTCCAACTCTATGATTCTATGATTCTATGACAATAATGAAGGAGACAGGTGCACTTCACTAGGGAGGGCATTCCACAAATAGGAAACCACCACTGAGAAAGTCCTGCCAACTGGGCAGCCGCAAGTAAGGAAGCATAAATTTTAAGAAGTAAGCTCTACTGTGTTCAATGAGGCTTATTTTCATGTAGGTAAGCATGGGGCTGCAGTTCTACAAAGGTAAATATTAGGCCAACATCACTTTAAATACACATCCCCAAAAGTTGAAAAATGCCAGCTTGAAATCCGTTTCCACAGCTTGCTTTTAAAACCTGCCCCTTCCTCAGTAACTGTCATGCATCTCTTCTTGGTTTATTTTTTTAAACCCTATCGGCTCCCTTCCTGAAACTGATTTGTTAATCATGTTTTGGTGACTGACTTTTAGGCATATTTCCCAAGAATGTTAAGGCAGGCTTAATAAACACTAATATGTCTGCATACAAAACCAAATGATTATTATTCATGGGTGGGATTACACAGAATTAAACTTTCCCAAACTGCATCGAACACATTCAGCTAGACATGAAAGTAAGCTGAATTTCCATTTGGTTTGCTTCTAGCTGAGCCTTCAAATTATGAAGTGAAGCAAAGCCAAAAGATTAATACAATGAAAACAAAGATTGGGAAATTAAATGACACGATGCAATTTTCTGCCTCATTGGGCTGGCACCAATAATATGCAAAGGGAAGCCTGCTAAGTGTTGGTTAGCTGTTGAATAAATGCAGGACAATCAGTCTCCTTCTCAAGGGAAACTATTTCTTTGACTGATATAGCCATTGACCCTTCCAATTACTTACACTTCCCCTTGCACAGTGTGAAGCAATGGTCTATCCCCCCCCTCTGCTGAGGGCCATGCTGCTGCCATTACTGTTTACACAGGTACATGCTTCACCACCATCACAGATACTTTAGAGTAAGCCTGGGGGTATGCCTAGGAAAACAAAGTGTTTCTGCCTCCATAATTAAATGTTAATACTGCAAGATATGGCGTTTTATGTATGCTTAGAGTTGGTGCTAATCTACATTCCCAGAACCGTTCAGTTTCTCATGTTCAGCGTATATCCCAAATTCATGCATCGCTTTTTCCTTCCTGTGCCTCAGTGCTCCAGATGTAATTGCTGATTATTAGTTTTTTTAAAAAAATAAGTCATCATCTTAATATGCATTGTTAAAAGAAAAGGAGTTGCGTATTTTAATATACACGAATTTGGGTTCCATTAGTTATCTAGTGATTCAAATAAGGCCAAATGTCCACTATACAATGAAGAATGTGGAATATTTTATTATAACAATTGTCCCTCTGTTGTTGTTGTTTAGTCATTTAGTCGTTGTGGGAGCCATGAAGCCATGGCAGAGGCTTGTAGTGCTGCCTGGTGCCTCACTGACCTCGGTGACCGGCATGTCCGTGCTTTGCAGTGTATTGAGTGTATTGACCTTCTATGGAGTTGTGTTCCCGTTGGGCAGTAATACCATATATGGTAATGAGTGTTGTATAGGCATGATCGGGCGATGTGACGTGGGACATTGGCAGATGGCCACGTAGGCTGTTAGAGAAAGGGGAGGATAATAAAAATACCAGAGAGAAGGAACGCTCGAGCTGCCCTCCACCCTGAAGATACTCATTGTGTCTCTGTTTTTTTTTCTATGCTGCTCACCACTGTTGACGGCTGGTTTCCGTCAAGTGGTGCCCCGTGTGAGGCTTCGCGATCCACGCTACGGACACCATTGACTCTCCACGTCTGGCAAGGGTTACAGGCACCACGCATCTTCGGATCCCGGTGAGTCGATCCCTTTCATCTTGATTTTGGAAAAATGGGCAGCTCCTTGTCTATTCCACAACAGAATTTTTTAAAAGACTTAAAATTTCTCCTCTCCTCCAACAAACTGGAAGTTCCTGAGGGTGATTTAATACAGCTTATTCTGGCCATCGATGAACATTGCCCCTGGTACCCCCAGGATGGAACTTGGGAATTAAAAGACTGGGGCAAAATCGGGATCCATTTTCATGAACACCCTAGCATCGGCGTTCGAGTTCTGAATGCATGGTGCAAGGTTCGTTACACCATGGGCTCTTTATCACCAAAAAATATCTCCATGGCCGCATTGCCAACATCACCTCCGGCTTCTTTAATTCAGCCCGCCGTGTTGCCATCTGCTCCGGCGCTCGCCTTGCCAGCACCACCAGACCCCAAGCCTCCGGACTATAGTTCCTCGCCAGAGGATCCAATCCTGCAAAAATACCATGGTCTGGTTGACAATGATCCTGCTCCCTCACCGACAGAACCGGCTACTCCTTTTCAACATGCGGTTCTTGCCTGTTCCTTATCTCAGGATACTGTGGCATTTCCCATTATATTGCCCCCCGCTGGCGCCCCGGCAGGCACCCAAGCCCAACATGAACCTTTTGACTTTAAGATCTTGAAAGAGTTGCAGCAGTCAGTAAAGACCAATGGACTCCAAGCTCCATATACGCAGGCGCTTTTGGAAGCCACATTCACCCAGCTTTTGGTTCCTGATGACATAAAGCTTCTGGCCCGTACGGTGTTACCTCCATCAGTGGGCGTATTGTTTGCCCACGAATGGGAAACTGCCTGCCGTGCTTATGCTCTGGCTTTATTACAACAAATCAGAGGGAATAACCCTAACGTTACCCTCGGAGATGTCATAGATGCCATGATGGGGCATGGTCCCTTTGTTGTGGCTTCAGTGCAAGCCACACTGCTGCAGATCTTATTGAGGGATACCGCCCTTGCTGCTAAAGGAGCAATGAGAAAAATTCCAGAACCCACCAGTATTCAGTCTCGATGGGGTTCAATCAGGCAAGAGCCAAAAGAGTCATATTCTTCTTTTATGGACAGGCTGATTACAGCAGTGAGTCGCCAAGTTGATAATCCTGAAGCCAAACAAATAATTATCAAACAATTGGCCTTTGAAAATGCAAATGAGGATTGTAAAGTTGCATTACGACCAATAATACACAATCCTACCACAGACGCAGCAGCCATGCTTCGCATTTGTCAATCTGTGGGTACAGCCACCCACAAGGCTCATCTGCTGGCGGCGGCGCTAAATAAAAACCAGCCTGTAGCCACCGATAAAACTTGTTTCCAGTGTGGCAAACCAGGACACTTTAAGGCACAATGCAGATCCACACAACAGCCCCGGCATCCTTCTACCAAATGTCCAATCTGCAAAAAAGGCTTTCATTGGGCCAATCAATGCAGATCGCTTCCCCAAAACCAACAGCAGGGTCAGCACACTGCCCGAAATCAGCAAGGACAACAGCAGGGAAACCGGCAGCCGGGCCCACCCCGGGCTCAGACAAACCAATAGGGGACCCCCCGGAGTCCAGGGAAACAGCACCACGGCTTTGCCTGACCCAGGACGTGGAATTCCATTTGCCTTTCTGCCCTTTAAAGACTCATGTCCTCGCTGAAGCAGGGTTGGACAATCATGCCACTTGCCTGGTATTGCCTTTATTATCCGCGCAAGCAGCAGGAATTTATGCGGTACCGATGTTAACACACGGACCATATGTGAATTTCCCTGAGATCACGCTATACGCGGATCGTCCATGCAGGATACAGTCAAATACTCCAGTGGCAAAGATTATCATCTTCCCCCCATCCGAACAACCACCCCTGATTGCAGCAGCCATGGACATTACAGCATCGCGCTCTTCTGTGTCTCTGACAGTGGGAGGTCGGCGCATTGTGGGGGTGATGGACACAGGGGCAGATGTAACAGTTGTGGCCAAATCTGCTTGGCCATCCAGTTGGTCCACTTGTCCAGCCACACAAGTTATTGGTGTGGGAGGTGAATCACCGGCACAGCGCAGTGTCCACCCAATTTTCATCCAAAGCGATAGTGGGGTTCAGATCACCCTCCATCCGTTGATAATGGACATTCCAGTTTCCTTATGGGGGCGTGATATTTTGGCCATTGCAGACACCAAATTGGAGTCAAATGTAGCGGGTTAGCGCCAACATCTAATGGCGAATTCCCTCCGATCTCCGGAGGGAATCGGCTCAGTAGGGATCGGGTTCTGCCGCGCCGGCGATGCAGGGACCCCTAAAAACCACAGGTGCGGATGCCTGTGGACGTGGTGACTCGGCGGGCACCATTAGCGCCCCCCGACCCGCAAAGTAGCCTTTTTAAAGGCTGCGGAACGGGGGCGGGGAGCGGCGCGGTGCTGAGAGTCCTCTGCTTCCCCTGCTGAGCGAAGCCGCATGCCATGGATGGAGAGCGCTGACTTTTTCCTTTAATATTCGGACTAAAAGCAACAACCCGTGAGTAAATACGGAAATTGGACTTAAAATGGAAATTCTTTTTAAAATTCGGCACGATCGGGGGAAGTGTAAAAAGGAAGTCTGCCCCCCCGCCCTGTAGATAATCTAAAGCAAGGACCAGCCAACTAAAGTTGGGAGAAACATCTTTGCCTTTTTGGAAGAAGAATTATTATTTTCGCAATTGGACAGTATATTTGATTTTGCTGGAGGATAAGAACTGGTTTAAATTAAAGTGCAACCCCCCAGGACCCGGGTGCGATCTGTGAAAGAGCCTGCTGGAAAGAAACGGACTTTGACAGCTGTCAAACTAGCTGTCAAAGCCGGGAAATAAAAGGAAACGTTGCTTTCGGTGACTCTGCTGGCTAGATTTTCTTAAATTTGGATATAAATTGTTGGGAGCAAAGGAAAATAAGTCACATTTTGGTCTATTGGATTGGAATTTTAAAGACACTAAGTAAACAGAATCCCCCTAGAGGGGAGTTTTGGAATACTGCAAGAAATGGCTGTAAGTGGAAAAATACTCGCTGAGCTGAATAGGACTTTTTATCTCCTGGGAAAGTTCCAGGACCAGAGCAACATCTTAACAACAAGGGCAACAGCACTGAATGATACTGTAAACAATTTTGTGGGAACAGGAAGAGACTTGACACAAGTTTTCGTCTCTGAACCAATAGCTCTTGAAGTTGAAACAGAAACTGCTGCAGCTGGGGAAACGAAGTTTGAAAAATTCCAAGAGACATATGAGGACTTGCTGGAAATTAAAGATGAAGCCACAATGTTGCAGAAGACAAAGCTGGACCAGAGGCCTGGTAGCATAAATTTGATTGAGATGGAAATTGGAGCTTTCGGGACATATAGATTTAAAAGATTTAAGAAACAAAATTTGAGCTCCACTCTTTATATTATAGAGGCCTGCTGGGAAGAAAAATGGACATTATTGGGACAGAGCTTCTTCGAGAGTCGGTGTTGAAAACAAAGGACTGTCAAAAAGACCGGCAGAGAGAAACTGAGAGAGGTTTAAAAGCCTCAGGTGTTTGGGATCCAGGCTGAGAAATGGACGCATTTATGGACACTGGTTTGGGGATCAAAACCGGGAAAGGGAGGGTGGGATTTGGGAATCCGAAGGGTGATATGATCTGTTTAGATTTTGTTTATATGTTTATTTCTTTTTTGTAACTTTTATGGAATGTGGAAAAATCGTGGAAGGGAAATTTGGGCCGACTTTAGGAAAAAGGTTTAAGATTAAGTTAAAATTGGGTTGTTGTTTTTAAATTAAATAGATATAAGGTTTTAAAAATAAATTGAGGAATGAAAGAAAGAAGAAAAGGAAAATAATAGCATGACTTAACAAAATTATTAAGTTAAGGTTGAGAAATAAGATAAGAACTTGTTGAGCGGATAGTAATGAAATTGTAATACAGAAGGGGGAGGTGTGAGGAGGTCGAGGAAATAAGGTTTAAGAGAAAAAAAGGATTGAAATTATACTTGTATTTTGTTTGTGTATGTTTGTGTTTTAATGGAAACTTCAATAAATATCATTTTAAAAAAAACAAAAACAAATGTATTCTAAGGGCTGCCCCTGCACTTCCTTGCACGGCACTGCCGTTACGATGGATCACCAATACCCCAGTGTGGGTAGAACAGTGGCCCCTACCAAAAGAAAAATCCACAGCGGCGGCCCAGCTTATTTCTGAACAATTGACTTTCGGCCACATTGAACCGTCCTCATTCCCCTGGAACACCCCAATTTTCGTAATTAAAAAGAAATCGGGGAAATGGCGCCTTTTGCAGGATCTGTGAAAAGTCAATGAACAAATGCAGCCAATGGGGACTTTACAACCTGGTATGCCAAATCTAAATATGCTCCCGCGTGAATATCAGTTGGCGGTGATTGATTTAAAGGACTGTTTCTTTTCTATCCCACTGGTCCCAGAAGACAGGGAACTGTTTGCTTTTACATTGCCAGTATATAACAATTCGCAGCCCACCCAGCGATATCAGTGGGTTGTCCTGCCTCAGGGCATGCGGAACTCCCCTACACTTTGTCAACATTTTGTGGGGGAAGCATTGAAACCTTTCTGTATGTGCCACCCAGAGGTGATACGTTATTATTACATGGACGACATTTTGATTGCTGCGAAGAAACTCCCGCCCGCCATTTTTCAAGAACTTTCTGCCACATTGGCGGAAGCGGGACTCTGCGTAGCGCCTGAAAAAATTCAGTTGACGTTGCCCGCCACCTACTTGGGACATAAACTCACTGCACAAGCAGCGCTGCCTATTGTTCCCCAATTGACTATCCCTTCAAGCATGAAGCTTGTGGAATTACAGCAACTTCTTGGACATTTGAATTGGGCTCGCTCTTTCCTTGCATTACCCACCAGTACATTATCACCATTGTTTTCGGCGCTTGCGGGACACAAGGATCCAGCAGATGTAATCCAGGTCACCCCAGCAATGATCACTGCATTACAGACTGTTAATCAGCGCCTGCGATCTACTCTCGTGGACAGGATCACAGAAGCCTCTGCACACGAGCTGCATCTGGCAGTGTTTGCCACACCATTGTTGCCAACAGGAATTTTATATGCTCAGACGGACAAGAGGAAGACTATCTGCATTATAGAATGGCTACATTTGCCACATACCCCACCAAAAAACATTTATTCAGTAATTGAATCCACATCAGACATTGTCATTAAAGGACATTCTCGCGCCATGGCCTTGAGCGGTTTTGATGTTGCATCAATTTATTTGCCTTTCTCACAGACTGAACAGCAGCACTTATTGATAACTAATGCTGCCGTGCAAATCGCCTTGGCTGATTATGTAGGTGTCATCAATTTCAACCCTCCGAAGGATGACCGTTTGACTTTTCTGACACAAGTCACCTATGTTTTGGCCACCCCCTTGTCTCTCACACCTCTTCCCTCTGCATTGACCCTCTTCACGGATGGAACCAAAAGTAGGGGGGTGGTGACGTGGGAGGAGGGAGGAAAATGGAAATGTTTATTTACCCCTCCACAGTCTTCTGCTCAGCGAGCTGAGCTAGCAGCTGTGATTCTTGCCTTTCAATCCTTTTCTACTCAACCTTTCAATCTCATTGCGGATACTCAGTATGTATATCGCCTTTTTGCTGTTTTACCAATATCTTATGTAACTCCTTCCTTGGATTCTGACTTGTTTTCTTTGTTTCTTGCCCTGCAAGCCTTACTTCAGCACAGAGAGTTCCCTTATTATGTTGCACATCTTCGCTCCCACACACCACACCCAGGGTATTTAGCAGAGGGCAATGCAAGAGCAGATGCAGTGTTGAGAGACATTTCTGCCTTTTCTCTCTTTTCTGATCCTGTGCTATGTCATAACACCTTTCACCTCCCTGCGAAAGCATTGGCAAAGCAGTTTTTTATTCCTTTGGCCCAAGCAAGGGATATTGTTTCCCAAAGTGCTTCTTGTTCTAAATCACCGCTGGCCATTCCTTTTGATGCTGTCAATCCTAGGGGCACATCTGCATTGGCGTGTTGGCAGATGGATGTCACACACACACCTGTGTTGGCTCCACTCTCCAAGGTTCACCTCATGGTGGACACCCACTCTGGATTCATATGGGCTACGCCCATGAGGGGGGAAGCAGCTCGTCATGTGATCCAGCACACTATTTGCTGTTTCTCAGTCATGGGTAAACCTGCGCGCATCAAAACTGATAATGGTCCAGCATATATTTCTAAAACATTTTCTGAATTTTGTATGTTGTGGAATGTGAAATTAACTCATGGTATACCCTTTAACTCCACAGGGCAAGCTACAGTGGAAAGAGCGCACCTGACGTTCAAAACACTGTTGATTAAGCAGCTTGGTGGCCGAAGCATACCAACAGCAGATATCCCTTCGGCAGTCCACCAAGTTTTTTTGTACTTAACCATCTTTTATATCCACATAATAGGACCCATACCCCTGCTGAATTGCATTTTAGGAAGGAGGAGGCACTCCCCCGCCCCTTGGTGGTGTACCGACGCTTGCCTGATCCCGCGTGGCATGGACCTGTTCCGCTGATCACGTGGGGATGAGGGTACGCGGAAGTGGACGTTGAGGACAAGCCTTTGTGGGTTCCAGCTCGATGCGTACGGCCATGGCGAGTCCCTTCAACTGTGGAAGTGCCTTCTTCACCATCTGCCTCGCCATCCTTTGCTGCACCGTTATACAAGGAAGAAACCAGTCCAGTTGAAACCACCATATTTCACCTTATCAGCTGGCAAGCCTCTGCCGTCAGAATTCTACTCTGGCTGGCAGTATCCATGGCTCAGCCGCTCTCGAACTAGAAGAACAGCGTTGTTGAATCAGACTTTTAGGGGAGAAAATTATCATAAGATTTGGAGGGATAATATTTTTGTACAATATATGATTATGTTTGCCAGTTTATTTATTTTTTAAAATAATTTTTATTAACAATTTTGTTTAAAATTACAGTGCCAATAAACAATACAATATAACATCTCTTAACATAGTTCTCTTCACTTCTTTGGATTCCCTCACATCTCCCGCTCCTGCGTTCCTGTTATAAAATTTTTCCAGCAAATTTATCCCCTTATTTCTATTCTTGTTATCTAGTTTTCCAAAATTATATCTCTAATTTTTAACTATCCTTTGTTCAAATCATGAAAGATTTAAAATATAACCTAGAACTTCCAAATTTTTTATCCTTTCTTAAATTTAGCTTATCTTCATATTTCACTTCATCTAGCTTAATGGTGCCCAGTTATTTATACTCTCGCATCCTTCTTAACATTCATACAATTTACAATATTTTTGTAGATAAATCTTGAATTTCTTCCAATCTTCTTCCGCCGTCTCTTCTCCCAGGTCTCGGATTCTGCCAGTCATCTCAGCCAGTTCCATATAGTCTATCAGTTGCATCTGCCATTCTTCCAGTGTGGGTAGATCTTGAGTTTTCCAATGCCTTGCGACAAGTATCCTTGCTGTTGTTGTTGCGTACATAAAAAATGTTCGGTCCTTCTTTAACACGTTCTGGCCGACAATACCCAAAAGGAAGGCCTCTGGTTTCTTAGGGAAGGTATACTTAAATACCTTTTTCAACTCATTATATATCATTTCCCAGAAAGCCTTCACTCTAGGGCAAGTCCACCAGAGGTGAAAGAATGTTCCTTCATTTTCTTTACATTTCCAACATTTGTTATCAGACAAGTGGTATAATTTTGCGAGTTTGACTGGGGTCATATACCATCTATAGATCATTTTCATAACATTTTCTTTCAAAACAGTACATGCAGTAAACTTCAGCCCAGTAGTCCACAACCTCTCCCAGTCCTCAAACATAATATTATATCCAATGTCTTGTGCCCACTTTATCATAGCCGATTTAACTGTTTCATCTTGTGTATTCCATTTTAACAGCAAGTTATACATTCTTGAAAGTACCTTAGTCTTAGGCTCTAACAGTTCCGTTTCTAACTTTGATTTTTCCACCTGGAATCCTAACTTTTTGTCAAGTTTAAAAACTTCTTTGATCTGAGCATAGTGTAGCCAATCTCGCACTTTATCTTTCATTTTCTCCTGACTCTGCAATTTCCAATTATCTCCATCTTTTTCTAATATTTCCCAATACTTCGGCCAATTGGCCTCCATATTGAGTCTTTTCCGGGCCTTAGCTTCCAATGGTGAAAGCCACCTTGGAGTTTTGTTTTCCAATAAATCTTTGTATTTTGTCCAGACATTAAACAATGCTTTTCTGACAATATGGTTCTTGAAAATCTTGTTAATCTTAACCTTGTCATACCATAAATATGCATGCCAACCAAAAGCGTTATTAAAACCTTCCAAATCTAATACATCCGTGTCTTCAAGAAGCAGCCAATCTTTTAGCCAGCGGAAAGCTGCGGCTTCATAGTACAACCTTAAGTCTGGCAGGGCAAAGCCCCCTCTTTCTTTCGCATCAATTAATATCTTAAACTTAATTCTGGGCTTTTTGCCCTGCCAGACAAATTTGGAAATATCTCTCTGCCACTTCCGAAAGCACTCTGTTTTGTCCACAATTTGCAAAGTTTGGAACAAGAACAGCATTTTTGGCAATACATTCATCTTTATAGCAGCGATGCGGCCTAACAAGGAAAGTTTCAATCTTGTCCAACTTTCTAGGTCTCTCTTAATTTCTGACCAACATTTCTCATAATTGTCCTTAAATAGACTCAGATTTTTTGCTGTTATATTTACCCCTAGGTATTTTACTTTTTTAACCACATTTAACTCTGTCTCTTTCTGAAACCTTTCTGACTCTATAACTGTCAAATTTTTTTCTAATACCTTAGTTTTTTCCTTATTTAATTTAAATCCTGCCACCCGGCCAAATTCTTGAATTAATTGTAATACTCTTTTCGTACTAGATTCTGGCTCCTGTAATGTCAAGACCAGGTCATCTGCAAAAGCTTTAAGTTTGTACTGTTTCTCTCCGACCCATATTCCTTCAACCAACTGGTCTCCTCTAATCATATTCAAGAGCACCTCCAGGACAGAAATAAATAACAAAGGGGAGATAGGACATCCTTGACGTGTTCCTTTTTCAATTTTAAATTCTTCTGTCACCACATTGTTAACTATCAGTTTAGCCTTCTGTTCTGAGTAGATTGCATCTATCCCATTTTCAAATCCCCGTCCCACTCCCATCCCTTCCAAATTTTTCTTCATGAATTTCCAAGAAATATTGTCAAAGGCCTTCTCCGCATCTATGAAAATTAACACAGCTTTTGTATTAATATTTGTTTGCAGAAGTTCCAAAATGTCAATGATGTTCCTTGTATTAGCAAACAAATGTCTGCCTGGGAGAAAGCCTGCCTGATCTTTGTGAATTACTTCATTTAGGACTTTTAAAAATCTGCTTGCTAAAATGTCTGTAAAAATTTTATAATCCACATTTAGAAGGGAAATGGGACGGTAGTTGTTAAGTTGTGTCTTTTCAGTTTCTGACTTAGGTATCAATGTGATGAAAGCCTCTTTCCACGATTCCGGCGCCTTCTTCCCTTCCAAAATTTCATTGCCTACCTCCATCAGCGGTTGTATTAAATAGTCTTTCAATGTCTTATAGTACTTGGAGGTAAGCCCATCAGGCCCTGGAGATTTGCCCACTTGCATATTCTGAATGGCCTGTTCAATCTCTTGTCGTGTTATTTTGCAATTCAGGATTGATCTGTTGTCTTGTGACAGTTTTGGTAGTCCATTCTTTGTCAAAAATTGTTCTATCTCAGCCTCATCTTGCAGCCCTTGAGTGTACAATTGTTTGAAGTATCTCTGGAAACACTTTCTAATGTCCAAAGGGTTCTGTATGTTTCTTCCTTCAATCTCTAAATTTGTAACTGTGTTCATTTTTTGTCTCTTCTTCAACTGCCATGCTAGCAGTTTCCCACATTTATTCGCCGATTCAAATGTTCTCTGTTTCATTAGTTTAACTTTCCACTCTACTTCCTGGTTTATCAATTTGGAATATTGCGCTTGGTAGAGTTTAATTTCTCTCAGAATCGGCTGTGACTTTGGTTTTGTCCTTAATTTTTTCTCACATTCTTTAATTTTCTCCAAAATTCTATCTTTTTTCTCATTTTGTGCCCTTTTCTTTACCACATTCTGTTGTATCAAGAACCCCCTCATCACAGCCTTACTTGCGTCCCAGATAATTCTTTTTTCCACCGTAGTGTTCAAATTTATCTCAAAATAATCTTTCAAAACTTTTTGGGCCTTCTTAATAATCTCTTGATCCCGAAACAAATTGTCATTCATCTTCCATCTAAAGGAGCCGATTGGTAATAATCTCATATCCATCTTTACTGCATTATGGTCGGAGCAGGTCTTTGGGCAGATTTCCACCTTTCTGATCTTAGGTGCCAGACCTCTAGAAATCCATATTTGGTTGATTCTTGTCCATGTCAGTTGGGCTTCAGAAAAGAATGTTCCTTCTCTTCCCAAGGGGTTCTTTGTCCTCCAAATGTCAATCAAGTCCATATTGTCAGTCAGTTCGAAAAAAGTCTTTGGTAGTCTGCCGTCCTTTGTTACATTTTGACTTTGTGACTTGTCCATGTTGGTTGATACCATTCCGTTCATATCCCCCATCATAATGATGTTGTCATAATCCAGATAATCCAGCATGCTCTCATGCAACTTCTTGTAAAATTCCGATTTCCCCTCATTTGGTGCATAAATTCCTAATATTAAAAGCTTCTCTCCTTGGTGTTGTATCTCAATTGCCAAAATTCTTCCTTGTTCATCTTTAAATATAAATTTTGGTGACAGGCTCCTTTGCATAAATCACCACTCCTCTTTTCTTCACTCTGTCCGATGAAATAAATTCTTGGCCTAATCTTTTATTTATTAACACTTTTTTATGAAGCCTGGTCACATGTGTTTCTTGCAAACAAATAATGTCCAATTGTTCTTTTTTCAATATGTGAAATATCTTCCTCCTTTTTTCCGGGGAGTTACAGCCATTAATATTCCAACTCAAAAGTTGCAGAGACATCCTGAATAATTCTGTTATTGTTCTGGTGGTGGTATCTTTTTCTCTAAGTCTTCAGGTTCCAAAGGTGGAGGTACAACTGGTGGTCCAGGCCTCAGTGGTATTTCAATCCCTTTTTGAAGGTCTTCTCCGTAGGCAATCAAAAATTTATCTCTATCTTCCGCTGATTTAATTTTAACCTTCTTCCCTCTGAAAGTGAAAGATAATCCCTGAGGAAATTCCCACCTAAAGATAATTGAATTACTCCTCAGCAGTTTAACCAGTTCAAGATAGGTGGATCTAAGGTCCAAAAGCTGTTTCGGGATGTCTCTGTAAATTTCAGCTCTCCTATCCAAAATGTCCAGTGACTTTTCGTAATGTAAGCCTAAAATTTTATCTCTTTCCTCCTTCGATCTCAAAGTTATCAAACAGTCTCTGGGCTTATCTTTCCTCGCGAACTTTCCAAGTCTGAAGGCTGACACAATTTTAAAGTCCTTTCCCTCTTCCAAAGGCCAAAATTTAGAAAACTCTTTGGTCAGGAACTCAATTAAGTTTCCTTGTTCAAGCTCTGGTATTGCCCTCAGTCTTAAGTTATTCTCCCGGTTCCGCAGTTCAATCATAGACAAATACAACTGCTGTTCCCCAACTTGTTTATGTAGTGGCTGTTGATTTGTAGCATCCAAGTGCACAGCGGAATGATGAGGAATACGTGCCAACATGCTCTATTATTGCTTTATTTACATTTCATAGCTGGTAGATTACAGAAGACCATCTTGTCTCTGCCGAAGCAGAAAAATGCATCCTCTCTCCTCTGAAGCACAGAGAGAATCACACTGAACTACAAAGAACAGTGAAAAACAGGAAACCAGTGTACGTCACATCCAGCCTCCCCTTTCCCGTGGGAAACATAACAGCAATGCTGTCTGTGGAATGTAAACATTGTCTTGTGACAAGCCTTTCGCTGCACAGTGAAGAGAGCAGAAACCAACATCCTCCCCCTTTCTGTGAACATCACTGGGCAGCGTGTTCGTACAATATCAGTACAAACCCAACTTCTGCACATAGGTACAGTGTTGATCCCTTGATACAATCTTGGACAATACATCAGCAGGAATTTCATTACCTGGCATATAGGACACCGTTACGAGTCCCTTCTGAATACGTTCCCTAGCATGTTGCAACTTCAATTGCAAGTGCTTCGTGCTTTGCTTACAACCTTCAGAAGTCAGCAAAGCCAAACATGCTTTGTTGTCTTGGTAAACCTGGATTGGACATTTGACAGGAATTTTCATGTCTTTGCACAATTGTAACAACCATTCACAATCTTTGAGTGAATAAGACAGTGCATTCAGTTCAGCTTCACAAGTACTTAAGCTAACTGTTGTTTGCTTCTTGCATGACCAATCAAATAGAGCCTGATTGTACATATAGCAAACTCCAGACGTGCTTTTCCTGTCTGTAGTGTCACTTCCAAAACTTGCATCTGCAAATATCTCAAGACCACCAGACTTCTGATTGTTAAATCTCAGTCTGTAATGCATAGTGCCTTTCAAATACCGCGCTATGCGTTTCAGAGCTTTCCAATCCTTAACAGTAGGATTGTTGACTTGTCTGCTTAGCAAATTACAGCTAACAGCAATGTCTGGTCTTGAACATCTGGCAATGAAGTTTAGCTTGCCTAGCACACTTCTGTACAGTGTAGTGTCAGAAAATGCTTCTTCAGTGTCATCTACCTGATAACCTGTTGTCATCGGTGTGTCTACAGGGTTAGCATCCATCAGGTTTAATTTGCCTAACACATCAGCAATTTTCCGCGACTGGTGTACTAGAATGTTACCATTTTGATCTCTCTCTATTTCCAGAGACAGGTAGTTGTTTACCTCACCAAGATCTTTCATGTCAAAGTGTTCTTTCAGTTGAGCTAGGGCGTTATTGTACATTGTGACATCTTTCCAAAAGAATAATAAATCATCAACATAAAACAAACAATACAGTTTCTTTTGCCCCTCCTCTTTGACAAACACACATGGATCAGCTTTCCCTTGCTTAAAACCTAGAGAAAACAATACTTCAGTGAGTTTTGTGTGCCAACACCGTGCACTTTGTTTGAGACCATAAAGGGACTTTTTCAGAGCACAAACAAATCCCTGTTTTACCTGTACGCCATCAGGTGGAAGCATATAAAGTGATTCATTTAGAGATCCGTACAGAAAAGCTGTATTCACATCATGGTGACTAATGTGTAGATTCTCCTCTGCAGCTAGCTTGAGCATAAGCCTAATGCTCTCATACCTCACTGTGGGTGAGTAGGTCTCGTGATAGTCTTCACCTGGTACCTGTGCAAAACCTCTGGCTACCAATCTGGCTTTGTGTCTGACTATCTTGCCATTTTGATCAGTCTTCGCTTTGAAGACCCATTTGCTTCCAAGCAGTTTCATTCCTGGAACTACTGGAACAAGTTCCCATGTTTTGTTCCTTTCCAAGGAATCAAGCTCAGCCTTCATGGCATTTAACCATGGCTCAGCTTCCTTTGAATCCAAATCCTGGATCTCTTGGAAACTTGAAGGTTCAAATACCTTCTTGGAGCTTTTAACAGCTGTTACTGCTATCTTAGCAAACTCATCAGCAAATCTCTTTGGAGGTCTACCTTTTGTTGCTCTTTGTGACCTGCGAATTAGCCTTAAGTCTTCAACACTCTCCTCTTCCTTCTTAGGAGAAAAGCGACCTATTGTGAACAATGGTTCCTCCAATTCCTGATCAGAGCTTTCAGAGGGTCGCATAGAGGCTTTCGCACTCTTGAAATCCTCTGAATCACCCGATTCAGTTTCAGACTCAGAATCAGTTTCAGTCTCAGAATCAGAACTTTCATCAGTGGGTGTGGGTGGTTGTGGTTGCTTTTGACTATCCTCAGTCTCATCACTGTCATCAGGGTAACATTGGAAAATTCCCACATTCTCCCCCCACTTGGCATTGTACTCAACACTTCTTGTGAGCTTAATAGCCTTAGAGTCAGTCATCCTTATTCTGTAAGAACCTTTCTCATAACCTAGAAAGATACCATGCAAACCACGCTTGTCTAACTTGGAGTTTTGTGGTGAGTGAACCCACATGTCAGAACCAAAAATTTTCATGTGTTTGATGTATGGCTTCTTGCCAAACATCTTCTCATAGGGGGTACAACCAATCGCTGAAGATAACCTGCGATTATAACTGTAAGTGAAACATGAGAGAGCTTCGGCCCAATAACTCTCTGGAAGATTTGCATCATGTAGCAAGGTTTTTAACCCTTGAAGCAATGTTTGATTTGCTCGTTCCGCAAGTCCATTCTGCCATGGAGAGCGAGGACTAGACAAATCGTGTTGAATTCCTTTCTCAGTCAGAAAAGCTTCAAACTGCTGAGAAGTGAATTCTCCCCCGCGATCTGTGAAAAGAATTTTTACCTTCTTACCATGCACATTTTCCAACCAAGCACAGAATTCCTTGAACCTAGGAAAAGCCTCTGATTTCTGCTTGAGATTGTACACATGAATATACCTGGAAAATGCATCAATGAGAACCATGAAGTACCTATTTCCACCCAAAGAGGGCGCTAGTGGTCCAACCAAATCAGCATGAATAATTTGGTATGGTTCTGTAGCTTGTCTACTAGACACCTTACCTTTCGCAGCCATTTTCACCTTGTTTGCTGCGCATGCCTTGCACTTCATGTGGTACCTGCAGGGTTTAATAGTCATACCTTCAACCAAGGCAGGCATTTTAGATACTGCCTCAAAACCCAAATGACCAAATTTTCGATGAAAATCATGAATACATTCTGCATGCAAACTTTTGTTAGAACCTGCAATGCAACAAGTGTCATCCTGCACAACATCATTATAATACAAAACATACAAACGATCAACATATTCAGCATACAATACATAATCATTTTTCTTTGTGATGATGCACCTTTTGTTCTTAAAGGAAACGTCAATGTTCCGCTCATTCAGCTGTCCAACGCTGAGCAAATTATGTTTGGCATCTGGCACATTAAGTACATTCTGTATCGATAAGTTCAAACTGTGAAGAACAACAGTTCCGTAGCCTTTACTGGGAATTGTGTGGTCATCCGCCTGGTGAATCGCACCTTCCTGCGGTGTAAAAGACACGAACAGTCGCTTATCGTTGCACATGTGGTGCGTTGCCGCTGAATCAACAACGAAGAAAGATCTAGACGTCTTCTGGACCTCTGCAACTTTTGGAGTGAAGCGTGAGACCATTGCTTTGGGCTGCGTTGTCCTGGACACCGGACCTTTGCCTCTGCTTTGGCCTTTTCCACGCGATGAGCTTTCGCTGCGCTGCTCTGTCTTGGCCCTGGGATATCTGCATTCCCTCTTCATATGGCCTAGACGTCCACAGGAGTAGCATTTCACTGCCTTCAAAGCTTTGGCGCCATCTGGTGGTTCCACTGCACTATGGAATGACGACTGTGAAGTCTCCCCCTTACCCATGCAGCTATCACCCTGGCAATCTGCTTCATTCTGAATCATGGCAGTATCACAAGCTACTCTGAGCTGAGCATGTGGCTGATTGGCATCAGATTCCCCACGTGCATCAGCCAGCCTTCTGCAGCTAGCCATCTTATGCAGCTTGTTAAAATAAAACATAGTAGATCCAGCTTCTGTCCTCAAGTGTGCCTCCCTCAAAGCGCCCCAAATTTCTCTGGCTGAGGTCTTATCACGCAATAGACAGAGCTCTTCTGGGGATACTATCAATGTAAGAGTTCCCCTTGCTTTGGAATCCTTAGCTTTCCATGCATCTGTAATTGGAGCTGGGGGGGTGTCTGTAATAACCTCAAACAGACCCTCTTTCCGCAGAATAGCCTCTGCATAGATAACCCAGTCCGTATAATTTTTCTTATTGAGCTTGGGAATCCCACAAGCATCCTGAAGGGCCATCATGACTCTGGCATTAGCCTTCTGTGTCATCTCTGCTGCTTTAAAGCAAGTTGCTTTATACAAGCTGCGTCTGTGCTGCTTCAAGCCTCATTCCAAAGGCAAGTTCAAAACAGCTTTCTCTCTGCCCTAAATCATGCTGCGTCACTGTTATCAGCAGCTGCTTCAGCCCAAAAGTTACTTTCGATTTCCCCAGCATAGGCATAGCCGCTGCCTGTAGCCGGCAAACGGACATAAAAGTTCAAAGTCCAGCCATAAAGCCATTAAATAGAAGCTGGCAGGCTGCCCGGAGCAGTAGCACATACCTCATCAATCATCTTGACGCGCAGATACCGTCCGATCCGTCCCTCTGCATTCCGATCCTTTTTCCGGAATTCCAATGACTGCGTCTTCTGGGCCCATAACCAAAATGTTGATTTGTAGCATCCAAGTGCACAGCGGAATGATGAGGAATACGTGCCAACATGCTCTATTATTGCTTTATTTACATTTCATAGCTGGTAGATTACAGAAGACCATCTTGTCTCTGCCGAAGCAGAAAAATGCATCCTCTCTCCTCTGAAGCACAGAGAGAATCACACTGAACTACAAAGAACAGTGAAAAACAGGAAACCAGTGTACGTCACATCCAGCCTCCCCTTTCCCGTGGGAAACATAACAGCAATGCTGTCTGTGGAATGTAAACATTGTCTTGTGACAAGCCTTTCGCTGCACAGTGAAGAGAGCAGAAACCAACAGTGGCTTGACCTCTTGTTCTAAATCCTCAACTTTTTGGCTAGTTGCCTCAGCCAATTTGCGATTTTCTGCAGTGGCCTCCGATAACTGTCCAATTGCTTGTACGTTCTGAGCCACCTGGTCAGTTATTTTGTTTAAACTGGCTGCATTTTGGTCAATCTTGGCCGTTTGCTCATCAACTTTCTTATCCAAAGTTTCCAATTTTTCCAGAATTTTCTCTAAAGTTGGGCCTAATGCTCCTGCAGCCATATCTTCCACTTGTAATTGCTCAGTTTCTTCTTCCCCTGCCACCGGCAAAGTAGGAACAGAAGATCTACGTGCCTGTGAGGCTAAGGTTAAAGTTGTTTGTCTGGTTCTAACTCTAGCCTCTTTTTTTCTTGCGCCACTCATGCCAGTTTTGTCTAGCAATCAAGGTCAAACCAAGTTGTTCCCATGGGAATACGGCAGCCCAGAGAGCAAACAGTCAAATAAGAGGAAAGGAAAGAGAAAGTAAGTTTAAGTCACATCTATAAGTCCAAAATCCTCTAGAGGGAGCTCATCATATCTTAAGGGAAGAAGCAAAACAGTAAAAGTCAATAAAATCCGATTTAGTTTCCAGAAACCTTCAGTTGATTTGTATTTAGCAGAGCTTGATTAAAAAGCATTATTTTGTCTCTGACAAGTGCAACAGTGATGTTTCAAAATAACAAGTCCATATGCACTCAGATTGTAACAAATCCCAATTACAAAGCGTCAAAGTCTGCAGTCTGACAGCACTATTGTTCAGGCAGTTCCAATACCTGGGTTTCTCATAAAGATGTAGCTTCAAAAGAAGAAGTTTAGCACAGTCCATATGAAAAGAGATAAATCCCAAAGTTAAATTACATCTTCACTTTACACAAAAGCAATTTCGCAGGATGCACAGATCAGTCTCTCTTTAACGCCTCTTCAAAGGCTCCAAATGTCCCAATCTTTTGCTCTGATGTTTAAACAACAGCGGAAGACGGACTTCCTGTTTGCATCTCTCCGCTTTCAGCCAGATTTAATACTAATTTAGGTTCAAATTCCCCTTTTACTCACGGCTTGTTGCTTTTAAATCAGTTCTTTGCAGGAAAAAAGGTCAGCACTCACCGACAGTGGCTGTGCGGCTTCACTCCACAGGAATAGCGATCGACTCACAGCGCCGCGAACCCCCTCCAAGTTCCGGAGCCCCTTACGGGGTTCCTTCTGCGTTTTGGGAGCCGCTTCTTATGTTTGCCAGTTTATTACATGCTTCTAAATGTTGGTTGTGTATGCATATGCCCCCTTTTGCCCGTTGTTCAGGCTTAATGCTTCATGGTGTGCCTGTTAATGGATCTTTTCAATTTACAAATGTTATATCCCCTAACCAAACTTTTTGGCCTCCAGTACAATTGACCCTCCATGAGCCTGTCCCCATTTGTTTTCAAATTGATGAGGGAGAAGAATCATGGGGCATATATCCAAACTGTCAATATACATTGAATTTCACTTTTAATAGCTCTTGTTCTCTTACAGGAACATACAGTGACCAATCTCAGTGCTATAGGAGTGACGCCAGTGCATGGCTAAAAACTAGAAAGGAAGCCTACCATGTGGCTTGGAACCAGAATTCTTCTATCCCTGGCTTAGCAAATGCCACTGACGAGCAATTTCATATCAGTTCTTTATTTACTGCAGCCTTTAATTGGTCCCAACAGAGTAGTAATATCAGCTATTTACTCCAAAGAGAGTTATGGTTGCTTTGTGGAGAAAAAGCATACAAAGCCATTCCTCGAAACCTCACAGGCACATGTACATTGGGTATTGTGGTCCCGTTGTTGTATAAGGTTGATAAGTTACCATCTTCTCTTAGACTACGAAATCACCGGGAGGTTAATTCACCCATAAATCAATATACCGGTACCCAGATTTCTCGAGCCTTGCTGCCCCCAGTGGGTGCAGCAATGAACTATAGGGACCTCCATCGGCTAGCAAATTGGACTGAAGGATTATTCAATGATACCATAAAAGCATTGAAGAATCTCAACCAGGAGGTGTCTGAAATGAGAGAGGTGGTATTACAAAATCGTTATGTGTTGGATGTCATTTTGGCCTCAAAAGGAGGGGTATGTGCACTTGTTCATTCTCATTGTTGTATGTTTATTCCTGATAATAATGTCAGCATATCTGCGACGATTGATCATATGGAAACCATGGTAGCTCACAATCCGCTTGCCCCCCCTCCTTCCGTTGATCCATGGGCATGGTTATATTCTTGGCTTCCGGATGGGAGTTGGCTTTGACATTTATTGATTTCAGTGATCCTTATAGTAGTTATTTGCATTATTTTGTGTTGCTGTATACAACGTATTCCTTCTTTAATCTCAGTATGTACTGCATGGTTCTCCTGTCAACGGCCTGCTTCAGGCCTTACAAGGGTTGCCTATCGTGCTCGGTATAAACGTATTGGTAATGAAATATATGACTCTGATTAATAAAATAAAGAAAGAGGGCATGTGGGAGCCATGAATCCATGGCAGAGGCTTGTAGTGTTGCCTGGTGCCTCGCTGACCTCAGTGACCGGCATGTCCGTGCTTTGCAGTGTATTGAGTGTATTGGCCTTCTATGGAGTTGTGTTCCCGTTGGGCAGTAATACCATATATGGTAATGAGTGTTGTATAGCCATGATCGGGCGATGTGACGTGGGACATTGGCAGATGGCCACGTAGGCTGTTAGAGAAAGGGGAGGATAATAAAAATACCAGAGAGAAGGAACGCTCGAGTGAGCTGCCCTCCACCCTGAAGATACTCGTTGTGTCTCTGTTTTTTTCCTATGCTGCTCACCACTGTTGACGGCTGGTTTCTGTCAAGTCGTGTCCGACTCTTCGTGACCCCATGGACCAGAGCACGCCAGGCACTCCTGTCTTCCACTGCCTCCCACAGTTTGGTCAAACTCATGCTGGTAGCTTTGAGAACACTGTCCAACCATCTCATCCTCTGTCATCCCCTTCTCCTTGTGCCCTCAATCTTTCCCAATATCAGGGTCTTTTCTAGTGAGTCTTCTCTTCTCATGAGGTGGCCAAAGTATTTTCCCTATATGTGCCCTTAAACCTGATTATTACTCAATGTGGGAAAGATGCTGTAAACATCAATATAAATAAAGAAAGGACATGTAACATTATGGGCAAGGGCAGATCTATTATGAAACTAATGCTTAAGCTTCAGGCCCCCTAATTTTGGAGCGGCCCCAGAAGTGACTTTAGTCATGCATGTATATAACATTTCCCTAATTTTCATCCTCTTCCCTGCCAATAGCTCAAAAATTATAAGGCATTTTTATTCATACCAGTGACTTTGACATTGTGGAATTGTGCCTTGGTGTGGTCTCATCGGCATTTATCCTATGTTATAAGAAGGAATGGGAAAATGTGCCAGTTACCTGCACCTATTTCAAACTAGGGATTTCCATCCAATAATCAAACAAAATATTATAGTCATTTCAGACAGATATAAGAATATTTCAGTCATTTTTTAAAAATGGTATCTGAAGAAGTGTGCATGCACACAAAAGCTTATACCCAGAACATACATAGTTGGTCTCTAAGGTGCTACTGGACAATTTATTACTTCTTATTTATATATTTCGACTGCGTTAGACCAACACGGCTACCTATCTGGATATGTTTATGAAATAGCATAAGCAGCTGATACATTGGAATTTCCAAATGGAACAGGTGAGTAATGAAGCTATTTTTTATCCCTTCCATGTTATTTTAAACATATCTTATGAATGGAAATCCATAAGGAAATTATTTCCCCATAAATATGAAGAGACCCATGAGCAGCACAAAGCACCCGTAATTTATTTACAAAACTCTTGATCAGTTCTTCCGGGTATAAGCATGGTATCATGTTTCTCAATGTCTTGCATCTTTTATTGCTTTTTTACAGGTATTACTGTTACTATTATTATTACCTAAATAAACAGGTAAGCCCTGTCCTGAATCTCAATGCCTTTCGAAAGAAGTAAACAATGACTTTTAATTAGAGGTTAATTTAAATTAAGATGATTCTGCAGTAATTGTCTTAGTTGTCTGCTTCACCAGATTTTAATGAAAAAGATTGATTGGTAGCATAATTAAGCACTCAAAGGGCTACATTGCTTATTGAGGTTAGAACACCATGATTAACCGCAAAAGTGTATTTTTAAGAAATGGAGTTGGAAAACAAAGTGTGCTTATGGCTTGAAGAGACGTGATCCTGCAAAGAATAGTCATGACTCATGTTCCCTTTCAGAACTTGAAATGGATTGGCCTTGAAGGCAAATGGTAAATTTGTGGATATAGCACTTCAAGTGATAGTTGGAGACAGTATTTAACTGAAGTTGTGAATTTGACTATGATCCGGCAAAGCAACCTGCACAGGCAAGTGAGTCTTTTCTACTGCGGACTACGGAAAAGGTAATTGTGAGTTGCCAGAACTCTTTTTGCAACAGCACATGTGGTTGCAGATGAAACCAATATTTTTAATCCATTTCAATTAAGGTTTAGGACTCATTTTGGCATGGAAACTGCTTTGGTTACAATGTATGGTGAGCTTTGCTGGAAAAGAGGAGGAGGAGGAGGATTACTGATCACTCTGTGACTGTTGATACCATCAACTATGGTATTTTTCTGGAGTAGCTCTCTGAGTTGGGAGTGGGTGGCACTGTTGTGGTGGTTCCAATCCTAGTTGGGCAACCATCTTCAGAGGGTGTTGCTTGGTGACTCTTATTTGGTCTTGTGGAGCCTTTAGTTCTGCAGGGTTCAATCTCCCATTCTTCTTAACATCTTCATGAGTACAGTCATCCAGAGTTTCTCACTGCATTGTCAGTGCTAGACTGATGATATGAGGTTCTATTTCTCTTTTACATCTGTAAGTGTGGAAGAAATGTCTAGTCTCAGTAATAGACTGGAAAAGAGTCAGTTAACTGAAGCCTAATCCTGATAAGACCGAGGTGCTCTTAGTGTTAAGATGAGAGGTACAGAGTCTCTGAAGGACTCTAGGGAACATCTTCAGATGGAGCTCTTCACAGTAATAGAACTGAGTTCACAGAAAAGAGATAGAAAATATAAATGTTGAATCCCGCTGCTACTGAAGAGGGAAGACAAAGTTAATTATTGATATTAATCAGAGCAGGAAAAGGACAGATATTACTCTGATCAAAATTATTGTTATTGCTAAAACATCAATTAGGTCTCAGCCCTTTCATTCAAATTTATATTGACTTAGCTATTTTATAGAAACAACACGTAAGGCAAATTAGATCAACTTATTAAATTGCCTTCCATCTAAGAATGCTTAGAACTTCCAATGCCTCTGGAAAAGCATTTGACAAAAGTGTGAGTCAATTTTATTGCTGAACTTACTCAAGCCTAAGAAAAGATTTGATCCAATCAGTAAAATAATTGGTTCTATCTCTAAATAGGGCTAGGCACATTTCCAATTCATTAACATTTTAGCTTTAACTCCAGGCAGACATTTATGTTTGCTTGACACACTTGTTAGCCATTGTGGCTTACTTTACATTTTCAGGGTTTTAAAAATCAGTAGAACTGCCAACAACTATAAAAGGATACAATATGCATTTATTTTAAAAGGGCCAGATGTCTTCCTTAATTTTTTGTTTCAAAGTATTCCAACTAATGACCACCATTTTGTAAAACATTTTTTGGTTATCATACTATCATCAATGCACAAGTTGTAACTGCACCCCAGACTTTATGGAACACTGTAGATCTATTTGCTGCTAACAAGAGAAGCGCAAGAAGTTCAATAATAACGTAGAAAATTCAGAATGTTTGACAACATAGCCTAAAATAACACCAAGTGGAATTTTATACTCCAGACATCTTGAAACCCATGTACAAAGAGGAGTAGAATTATTTTTGTAATACTAAAGGTTTTCCCTCTTATGTTTGTTTTGACTTGCTGTGAACACTTCAAACATTTGGAAGGTGAAGGGATATAAATCTAAATAAAATAATTTGGTTTTAGGGTTACATAAAGTTTTTAGGATACATTTGAAAGGAATAGCTCCCGCATATGGTCAGTTGTGCTTCCAGGACTGAATTGTGAACTTCAATGAGAGTGAGATTGACATGTGCTTAAATATAGAGGGTTGGAAAAGTCATCCTGTTTACTTTTATGGATGTACCAGAGGAATCTGGTATTCATCTTTTTGAGGGGTAAGGTGAATTCTGCTCTATTTGTTTTATCATGACAGAGTACAGATCTTTCGCTCTCTCTCTCTTTCAATGTTGCTGTTAATCTCTAGAACAGTGGTGGAGAACATACTAAGGAAAGCCAATTTTTTAAAAAGCTGAATTCAATCTTAAGCTGCAAAGGAAGGATCTTCCTTTGCACTGTAGCATTATTCACCTGCTGTCATATATATCGTGTCAGGTGATGGGCGGGTGGGCAGCTCCCCCCACCTGTCAGAGTGGCCCATGGAGGGTTGAGTACTTCTGGACCCAGTCTGCCAGCTAGATCCAATTCTCCATCTCTATTATAGATGGAGAAGTGTTGGACAAAATCATAATCATAATTTTTGAGACCCCCAAAATGCAAGCGCAGCACCTTAAGTTGCTAGCTGTTTAAACAATATTCCCCAAATCTGGCTTTTCAACAGTTCCAAGATTAATTGCATACTAATAAGATTGTGAAGAAAGTATATAGACAACCTCCTCTCAATTACAGTGTATCAATGTATTGCAAGTTTTAGGTTTGTGGATGGCTCCTGCTCTCGGTGTGTGGGAGAGGGAGACCACACTTGGTGCGGAATGGAAGGAAGAGGAGGCATTGTGATTTTCTGGGCAGCAATCATACTAATTATAGTCAAGGTAGAATAACTCTGAAGTGCTATATCTTTGTCTTTCTCTGTTTCATTGTTGTGCCATCAACTGGCAAAGCTTGTACAGTTAGTAAAGAGAATTCTGATTTGCATCTAAAAAATCTCCAGCAGAAATTAACTGACTGCCGGGAGAAGTCATAAAAGATAAGCAGGCAATTTAGCTTTCGGTTGGTTGCCCAGTTAAACATTCTGGGTTCTACAGAAGAAAACCACTGTGAGTGGGCCACATGTCTCCTTTGGGCAGTCAGATGCTTTTCTTTTGAATGCCATCCTTAAGGTGTGATTTCAATAAGATGCACGTAAAATATTTGTGGCCCTCAGGACAGAGGGCCAGTTGTTCCTGAGGGAGGGGCTTGAAAGTGTATATGCAGTAAAGAAAGACATGACACCAGCTTGAGATGGAAATTGCCACAACTTTATTGATTACAGATGTAAGATTTCAGCAAAATCATTGGGTACTTATCCTGAACTTGGGGGTCTGGGACCCCCTGGAGGGTATTCCCAGTAAAGCACCCAGTTGTGGAATGCACTCCTTCTAATGTTCAGGCATCAACACTGTGTAATTGTAGGTGTCTTCTAAAGGCCTGACCCCTTCAGCAGGCCTTTGAATGTTAAACTTTTGATCATTTTTTGTATCAAGTGGTTTACACTAAATGATATACTGTAAAATACTGAAAAACTAAAAAAAAATGTATTTATGCAATTTGAGGGGAGGTTTTTCTGAGGTCTAAAAAGTGGCATGTAAATAAATGATTATAAAGAGAACACATAAATCACATTTAGTTAAACAGGATGTGCGATGTGCTGTGCATTATTCCCTGCACCCTTGAAACCAGACTTGATAAAGCAAGGGGAGGCTGAACATGATGACATCACATCACATAACTTGTCTAAATGTTAATGAGGAAATGTGGGTAAGTGTTCCCATAACATGAAGCAGTTAGTGTCTTAAACATCTCATGGAAAGGGTAACTGAAATAGCAAGATTGCTGCTACTCATTAACATTTCAGAATCCTACAGAATCCCACAGGTATGATGTTCTGTGTGCTGCTGCTGCTTTCTAATAGCAACTTAAGATGTACTCAATATAAATTTAGAGATATTAAAAGTTGCTGCTATTATATATAGTTCTTACGCTCTCTGTAACATGTCTCAACTCAAGGTGAGAAGGGTAAGCCATCAGAGAACATGACCTTCCAATGCACATGTGTATCTACTCAGATTCAAGAATTATAAGCCTTATGTATTTTTCAGCAGTGTATTTCTGGGCAAGTCTCTGAATAGTCATGAGCAAGATCCAGGCTATAATTACTGATGTGTAGTCCATAGTTATAAGACTTCTTCAAATGCCTGTTGTCAAATGAACGACACATTGACTCTTTCAGTATCATCATTATCTTTAATTGGCCTATTGCGTGGGTCGTAGACACTAGTAACTATGGAGAAATAATTCCTCTTTGGCATCTTATGAAATGGCTGAGTATAGCGAATAAGCTCTTTGAAACCTTAATTGTGACAAAAAGAGGTAACAGCTAGTCCAAGGTATCCATCTGTATAATTCCCTTGTAAATCTTAAGTGTCGCCAGATGAGTGCTGCGTCCATGTCCTTTCAAACATTGTGGATATGCCATTCGCAGTGTAAATGCTGAAATAAAAATAAAGAAAGACTAAGGTTAAAGTATAAAATTCTGAATATCTGAATCGCTTCCTGAAGAGATGGCAAAGTAACTGGTGTGCATTTGATTAATGGTGTTGCTTTCTGTGTCTGTGGGGCAGAAGATTACTGGGGCTGCTTTGCGATTTTGTTGTGGGATTCAGGGGAGTGGGGGTCATACTCTCAGCTTGTGTGAATTTTGATAAGTTTCATATAATTAATAACAAAAATAACCCAATAAATACTATGGGCTCAAGGTCATTTAGCTGAAAACTGGAAACGGAGCTCTGAGAAACTGGACCTGAATTTTAAAATGAAAGATTGACTATAGATGCCTTGAACCCTGAATCCTAAGTTCTACATTAAAGTTGTGGGTAATGGCTTAGTGTTTTATGAGCATTTGTAGTCATTGTGGCACCCATCTCTTAATCTAAACTTTGCCTCAAGCCAAAATAAATCTTAATGTTGTAAACTGTATGGTAACATAATTGCCTTGTTCAGCAGCAGTCATTTTTCCACTGCCCCCCCAATGTCACCAATATCTTGCTGTGGTAAAAAAATAAAATATTTTTTTTTAAAGAGGAAACCTATATATTTCCCTTTGAAATGGCAAATGGGATCAGCTTATAAATACCAACAGATTTTTGACTGCTTCTATTACTGTTTTAAAGCATTTTAACCTTAGCACTGTGCGTTGTCATTTAAATATTTTCCAGTGACGCAACACAAGAGGAGATTGAACTAATTAAATGAGTTCTTTTATTTGTTGGGTCACTTAATTGCTGGCATTGAAGGAGAGAGAACATAATTTGGCAGTATTTTTGTGTTTATGGAGATAAGGATGTTGTAGTCTGTATTTCTTGTTTTAATGCCACCTGGAGTGGCATTCCAAAGTGACAGTCAGAAGATTAGAGTCTGGTTCCCAACTGGTTTCAGCCCATGTGCACAATGCATACCCACCCATCACATATTGAGAACACAGAGCAGATCAATTGAAGGTCTCTCAACATTATCTGCTAATAGTTATACATCTTTTTTTTTGGGGGGGGGTTGTGAAAATTTAGCATGAGGCAAAAGACCCCGGCTTACTTGTATCCTACTTGTATCCTACTTACTTGTATCCTTAAGTTGTATCCTACAGTTGTTGAATAGTGTTTAGGCAAAATCAGTGCTGCTGGCTTTCAACATCCAATTCATAAGTCAATATTAGTAAATTAGTTCCTAAATAAGAGTTTGCCATTAATGTCTGAGCTATAATCTGCTGCCACAATATTGAAATTGCTTTTGTAGCTTGTTTAATTGATGTTGATGAGAACAGTATTAAAACAGGATACTTTTTATTTATCACACACTCCCTACTTCAGAAAGGGCGAGACATTCTAGGGCCTTAGCTGTCAACTTTTCCCTTTTCTTGCAAGGAATCCTATTTGGAATAAGGGAATTTCCCTTAAAAAAAGGGAAATGTTGATAGCTATGTCTAGGGCAGAGGTCAACAAACTTGTTCAGCAGGGGGCCAGTCCACTGTCCCTCAGACCTTGTGGGGGGCCGGACTATATTTTGGGGGAAAAAAGAATGAATTTCTATGCCCCACAAATAACCCAGAGATGCATTTTAAATAAAAGCACACATTCTATTCATGTAGAAACACTAGGCAAGCCCCACAAATAACCCAGAGATGCATTTTAAATAAAAGGACACATTCTACTCATGTAAAAACACGCTGATTCCTGGACCATCCGTGGGCCGGATTTAGAAGGTGATTGGGCAGGATCCGGCCCCTGGACCTTAGTTTGCCTACCCATGTTCTAGGGCTACTGCTTACCAGGTTTTGTTTTCCTTTGAAAGGAGAGATATGTGGAAAGTTTGGGCATTTTGAAAATTTTATTTATTTTCAATTATGCAAGTAGAAGACATATGCAGAAGCAAATAGCACCACAATCCTACAGGGAGAAATCCACACTGGTCCCCCAGAGAGGCAGCCCTGGACCACTTTCAGCCTCCCTTCCTTTCTTTCTCTCTCTCTCTCTCTCTCTCTCTCTCTCTCTCTGTTTCTCAGTTCCAAAAACAATTTCTACTGTTTCCTCATATATCTACCTGAAGACATTTACCTGGTGTGGGATGGGGTTCCCCAAATCAGAAGATACCCCCTAGCTTCTGCACTCTGCAGCCTACTGTGTCCTTTAAAAGCTGCTTGGGTTTCTTTGGAGAGGAAAAACCCTATAGAACAGTGTGGGAGCACAGGCAGGTGACTGCAGAAGGAAAGCAGAATCAGGGCCTCTCCCAGTTCCTTTTCTCTGTTTGAGCAGGGTTCGTTCCAAGGATAGAAGAAGCATTTCATTTTGCAGAAGGGGCTGTCTGGATCCAACACATGATTCGGCCAATGCTGTGATAGGGAACCTGAGGCCCAGGAACAGAATGTGGCCCTCCAGGCCACCCTGCTTGGCCCTCAGAATTATCTCCAGGCCACACCCCTCACTGGTCCTGCTTCACTCTCCAAGCGTTGCCTCACTGCACTGTGTCCTTGAGCTCTAATGATGCCTCTTGCTTTTCTGGGTAAAGGATAAGGAAGGCTGTGTCAGTATTTGTAGAAACTAACCTATGCCATAAAGGTAAAAATTTTCATTCACTGTTCTGCCCAGTTTTGCCTCTTGCTCCAGCCACCAATGGCATATGGCCCCCGGAAAGGAATTTGGCCCTCAGGTTGAATACAGGTTCCCCACCTCTGATTTACTCATTTTCTTTAGCATTGCAGTGAGCGTTGTTGATATTTCTGCATACCTAATATTTTCTGTCTCAAATGGGTATTGAGTAAAAAGTCTTGTTCTTATCTACTATCAGGAGGAAGTGGGAATTAATACTAGGAAACCAAGAACTCAGTTTAAACAGGCCCGAAACTTTATTTCAAAGGAGCTGTAAGAACGAAGTGGGTCAGGTTGCTCTCTGTATAAGTTGTTAACGTGCCAGAGAGCTCAATCATTATGCCTTATTAAATAGAAGCATTGCCAGGCAGGCACAAGCCCCCCAAGGCTGAGCTTGACAGATTAGGAGCATAAACTGTTTACCGCATACTGATAAGCGGGTGGCTTAAGCAAGATTGTATGGAATTTGTAATTGCCATTTGCATGCCAACTATCCCATTTGAGTCAGAATAATAAATAAACTTGAATTCGAGTGAGGAATGATTAAACTCCCCTCCCCTCTTTTGAGCCATTCTAATCCCATCAAGGAATTTGATCCACCCTTAAGGTACGAAAATCAGATTACACCATTTTTTTAAAAACCCAGTCAAACCCGACTCCTCAGAATGCCCTCAGAACACGGAAGGCCCAAAGTTGTGACCTTCAGATTACAATGATGCTGGAAACAAAGGTGCCATCCCATAAACAACCTTTCCAAAGGACTATGTCCAGAAAGCAAAGGAAGCACTGCCCTGGCACACATATAAAGGACATAAATGCAGGAACTGAGCAAAATTCTTTCTTAGATGTGCAATAGTTCAGCACCTTGCAAATGCCCATCTGGGCAGCTTTAAGGATTGGGAAAGGGGAAACCCAGAAACAGCAGCAGAAAAAGTGTGGTCAACAGGTAAAACAGACAACATTTCACCTCACTGAGCTTTGGTTGACCAAACCAGATGATGGACATCTCACCAAGATAGTCATATGCTAACTGCATGATTTCAAATTTGTTCCCAGAAAGTCTGCTTTGAAGAGGGGTACCTGTCTGGGAAACAAAAACCCAAATTGCAAATAAACACACAAATGCTCCCAAACGTTATTACGGAGTGTCTCAATAAAATATTCTCAAGAAACCTAACTTTGAACAATGATTTTAATTCAGATAAAAGGAAACAGAAGATATATTTTAAAATATCTCATCAAGCAATGTATCCAAATTCCACAATGCTGAAGATGACAATAAAGATTACATTGGCTTTGGCTGTTTAATCTCTTATTGTTTATTTTCACATCTATTTTACTAGTACCTTCTCAACATTTTTGTTTATGCTAGGTATTCTGCCAACAGATAAGATTTCCTCAGTCTCCTAGTCAAAAAGAGATACGTCTTAGACTTGGTCACAAATCACAGCCTAGTTTAATAAACGAAGCAGAACATAATTTTGATTTAGGTATTTTTCAAGCCTACTTCATGCCTTGATTATCATTCTTCCAAATCTGATAAATTGCATGAATGATGACCTAGGAAGTCATTCTCCACTCTACCTTAAATTGATTATACATTTGCAGCATTTTAAAAGGGATGTTCACCTCTTCATAAAGGAAAGAGAAAAGTTTAGAGAATGGTTGGGAATAAGGGGCAGAGCATAGTCTGAGATCATTTTGATTTGACAGCAGATGCCAACTGGGCCATTGACCTGCATTATAGGAAGCTACTGAGCAGGGGCTACTATGCCTGCAAGTTTCACCCAGGGGGGAAAAACGTTATTGCCATATTTTGATTTCCCAGTAATGAATGGGGAAACCTCATTTTCCCACAAAGTGCAATTAAACTTAAGCCCTAAGCTGAATTAGACAGCCTGACAAATGGAGTGACACTGGCTGTTTCCTGAAGTACCAAATTGGAGTCTGAACCAAATCTTAGGGTCAGGGAACACCCTTAATTGAAAGCCTGAGAAATATCCAGCAGCCTCTGTTGGTCTGATTTTAACTAGGCTTATGCATATGCAAAGTGGAATCCAAACATTTAGAAGGACCAGGTGGTACATTCTCAAAGGCAATGGTTAGCTCATTATGTGTTTGAGGGGTTATTTGTTTGAAAGCATATCGGTATCACACTTTCTCTGCACAATGGTAAGCTTTGATGCCACTATTTTCTGCATTTATTAAAGGTGAAGCTGTGGCTCTGCAGCTACCATTCCTGACTTTGGGCTACGCTGGCAGGGTCTGCAAGAAGCCAGAGTTCAACAATATCTGGAGGGCCACCAGTTCCCCATCTCTGTAATTAAAGGTAAAATGGTGTTGCCCACCCTTTGACCCAGCAACCCCTCCCAAGAAAAGGGATTTAAAATAATAATGAAAGTGACTTTTGTGTTGAAGATTGCAGCGAAAAGGAGGGGTTCCAGGCAGGGATGTATAAATCTGTCAAGTTTGGTTTCTCTCAGTTTCTCACTTTCCAGGCCAGTACTCCACATTTCCATATCAGTTTGCGTTTTCTTTTTTTAAAAAGTCTTCATGGATACGTACAGGCATTTTAGCACAAATGGTTGCAAAGATACATAAGTCTGTATGCAATGCATATAGATCTCACGCATACATTGCCTAATTTTCACAAAGCAACATATTTAATAGAATGCATTTTGTATATATTATTTCCACTAAATATTGCATTTCTGTGCACACATTGTCTCAGTATATGCATTTCTGTACACATTACTTGACAGGAGAGCAGCACTGCAAATTTCAGAGAAGTGTGAATTTCGAAGTGTTTCGGTTCTCATATTGGTAAAGAAATGTGCCTGCCTGCCAGGGGTGGTATATCTTGTTTTGCTGCTGGAGAGGAAATGGGAAGTGCCACTCTGCCCTGCTCCTGGCATTGTTGATGCTGCTCCTAACACCACCATACCTGCTTCTGCCACCACCACCTCCTGCTCTGCCACATCCACTGCTGGCACCCATTGCAGTTCTGCTTGTCTGCTGCTGGTGGAGGCAGCGAGGCAGGTGGGGCAGCCATAGAGGTGATGCCTAAGGGGCTTCTGTCATCTAAGGCAGTGGCCTAATCTGGTTTAATGGCTGGGCTGGCTCGGCTGCCTGACCCTGTCTGGACTGAAAATACTGCATGTTGTTCCATTTTTTAGATGGTTTCTAAAATATGGAAGAAGGGATCAAGAACATTAGAAGTGGAAGGTTTTTTTTTCTGAGGTGAAAATCAAATTTCCAAGACAGGAAAAGCTGTGAACAAACTGTTAAGAGTGCAAAAAAGAGACATGGGTGTTAAGCTATAAGCAAATTAATTATTGTAAAAACAGCTAAGAAAGTTAGCTCAGCAAGATCTAGGTGCACCACCTGCTTAGATCAGGAGTACTATATAATTCCTTGATTCAGCAAGCTCTTTACATGAGTTTTAACAGCTGTTCTCTTTATACATGGCTCTTATAAATCAGTTGAGTATTCATGTGACTTGCAGCTCACAGTGCTGATATCATGAATATTGTGTGTAAGGAAAGGTACATACATTTTAAATCTACTTTATGAAGCCATCCTCCTGTTATTCTAACATACCTCCTCTAAATAAAACCTTATTTAGAGTTTCTGTACAATAATTATGGGTCTGAGGGTTGAACTGATTTGAAATAGTCTATTATTACTTTGTAAATGTCTTGAGAAAATCAATAAAAATCCCAAAACCTACGCCTCAAAGGAACCACGCTATATTTCCAGGAGGAATGGCTGGGAGCAGGGATGGAATAACCATTAAGGAAAATAAGTCCATGCTTAGGGCATCATCAACGGAAGGAGGGCACTATGGAAATTTTCCATTGCTGGATTTACCATGGACCATATGGTGCAGCTGCACCAGGTTCCACAAAAAAGGCTCCCACAATAAATGAAAAAATGACATACATAGATGCACAATAATAATAAAAATAGTAATATTAAAATTAATGATGTACATTAATCTTGGGAATACAAGAAAATTAGAATCTGGTAACTGGTAAACTGCTACTCGGTCCAATGAGGCTCACGTAATCGTTCTTAACGTGTTGAGAGCCAGTGTGGTGTAGTGGTTAAGAGCAGTAGACTCATAATCTGGGGGAACCAGGTTCGCGTCTCCGCTCCTCCACATGCAGCTGCTGGGTGACCTTGGGCCAGTCACACTTCTGTGAAGTCTCTTAGCCCCACTCACCTCACAGAGTGTTTGTTGTGGGGGAGGAAGGGAAAGGAGATTGTTAGCCGCTTTGAGACTCCTTTGGGTAGTGATAAAGCGGGATATCAAATCCAAACTCTTCTTCTTCTTCTTCTTCTTCTTCTTAACTTGGTCATATCGTCTGATTTAGATATATATGAGGGCACAAAATATTTTAAATGCTTAGGGCCTCTAAAGGTCTTAATCCAGCCCTGGCTGGGAGGCTGTTGAATGCTGCAGCATAGAGGAAAGTCCACAGCTGGAGTGGACCTCTGTGGTCAGAGTCCTTCCCAGATCAGTTGCAACGAACTGTGTTGCTGTTGCTCAGTGTCTGGGGCAAGTAAAGGCAAAAAAGGGGTCACTCTGGGGATGGGTTGGATAAAGCTTTGGATCCTGTGTTCTGCAGATACAACTCTGGTGTTATATCCAGCGCCATCATTCCATTTGCACAACACTTTTCCATACCACTCAAGTGCCCCATTTTAAGTGGTACATCCCAGATTAACAGAAACTAGTTTCTGATTGGATGTCTCATTTTTTTTGGGTGTCATACTCTGGCTTGAGTCAGCTGACTCCCACAAGATCTTGGGAAAGCAACAATTGCAACAGCAAAAAACATGGAGCACCCAGATGTTGAAGGATATGCAACTTCTACTTGTACAATGCAGCTTCCCCCTCTTCTTCCCGCAGTCCCCTGTGCACCCTCAAAATCTGCTTCAGAGGGTTGGTCTAGAGAAGACTTAGAGAGTGCACAGGTAGAGGAGAAAAAACAAAATAAAAAAATTCCTTCCAGTAGCACCTTAAAGACCAACTAAGTTAGTTCTTGGTATGAGCTTTCGTGTGCATGCACACTTCTTCAGATACACTGAAACAGAAGTCACCAGACCCTTCTATATAGTGAGAAGGTGGGGAGGGGTATTACTCAGAAGGGTTCTCCTACTGGTTTCTCTGTCTTGTGGTTCCTGATGTGGTTTCTCTGTCTTGTGGTTCCTGATGTCAGAGAAACCAGTAGGAGAACACTTCAATCTCCCAGGACATTCTATACAAGATCTCAAAGTAGCTGTTCTATTACAAAGGAATTTCAGAAATAGACTGGAAAGAGAAGCTGCTGAATTGCAACTTATTACCAAACTTAAAACCATGGAGAGACCTGGTCTGAACAAAGACATTGGATTCTTATCTCATTATACATGACAAAGCCATTTTTCACCTTTTCACCCCTTGCTTTTTCCTGTAAGACCTATTGCAGTCGTTAAGAGTCGTCAACAGGCTCATCACAGCTATCTGCCAATCACCCAATCCCACCACCCTTCTGTGTAATACCCCTCCCCACCTTCTCACTATATAGAAGGGTCTGGTGACTTCTGTTTCAGTCTATCTGAAGAAGTGTGCATGCACACGAAAGCTCATACCAAGAACTAACTTAGTTGGTCTTTAAGGTGCTACTGGAAGGAATTTTTTTTATTTTGTTTTGACTATGGCAGACCAACACGGCTACCTATCTGTAACTGTAGGTAGAGGAGAGGAAGGGAAAGTCCTGTTAACTGAGTGGAACTCTGTGCATGCAGCTTTGGCTGGGTCTAATAGCAATTGGAGTCCGACAAAATATGGAAGGTCACAGGTCTCCGTACCCCGGCATATTCTCACATGATGAAGAGTTCTGGAGAAGTTATACTCTTGGATACTATCTTCTGACATTTTGATCTAATGAATGTATTGTTCTAATATGGATTTTGATATTATATAACATGGAAAGGCTGCTATACTTTCAGTGAATAACATAAATGATCTGAGGCTTTTAGTTCTCCCTGACATCAAGGAGATATGAGAAGTGATGAGAAACAAAGTTCATTCCTGACTCAACCTCATTAGCAGTAGATACCCACAACACCAAATTCTGATTGGCTCCTTCAGCTTTCTAATAGCTGTCTGACTCATGCAACTGCTAGCAGAGGGGAAATAATACAACACTGTATGGAATGAATAACTTGTTTTCAAGTTGATATGTGGCCTTTCACAGGACCTTTAGTAACGGGGTGGTTTGTTCACCTGTTTTTTTGTCTGACGCTGTTTGGAGAGTGGCAGGATGCTGATAAAACACTCAGTGGAATTTGCCATTCATTTATCTGTCCTTCTATGGCCTTCAGAGTTTACTAAAAACAAATTGGCTTTCAAGAGTATAATTATATATGAAAAAGGCTTCTAGTGCAGCATACACTCACATTATAGCATATTAGGGAAGGAAAAAGATTTCATTATATGCTTTTGATTGTTATTCACTGAAGCATTCATTCCACAATAACGACTCAGTCTTCTGCGCGGACTCTTAAGCTCTGGCTTTTTATCTCTTGGAGCTTCATCCGCTAGCCAACATTAATTAAGGAGAAAAGAATAGTTTTTATTCCTGTCATTCTAAATGAAGATGGGTGAGCTCCAAAAGGTCCTGATCCTTATCATCTCCCCTAACAGACTCTTGAGCTTTGCTTCTTAAAATGTCTACATACGCAATGCAAGATTGGGCAAAGAAAGCTGTCCTCCAAGAGCCCGTTGCCATCTTGGTCATAGAAAATACAAAGTTGTAAGGTGCTTCATTTTGTTGTGTCAAGCTCTGCGTTTGCACAGGATTATCCAGACTGTCAAACTGCATTAAAAGCTGGTTGAGGCACAATAGGCAGCCACCTAGTTATAGGATTAGCAACTAGCTACACAAACAGATTCCATAATACAGCAACCTTGGCCTGTGCCCTGCTTAAAATTAGTAGCTACTCACTTACTCACTTTGATTCCTCCTATGACCAATTCATTGAGCATTCATCCCAATTTGATTTCCACAAAGCTGGCATCGATGTGAGACCATGCCCAGTCTTCACTGAGCATTCATTCTGATTTATCTGCAGGATGGGTTACATGACACATGGACGTTCTTCCCGATTTGCTTGAGTTTGAATTCAGCCATAAAACTAATTACATTGTGATTTGGGGCTACAGTAACTTGGTCTCTTCTCCTGAAGGACTTAAACCCAGGATGACTAACTTGTGGAGCTCTAGACATTGTTGGACAACAACTCCCATCATTCCTGATGGTTGGCCATACTCAATGGGTTGATGGCAGTTGATGTCCTCCAAAATCTAAAAGGCCACAGATTATCTATCTTTGAGGGCCAGAGGCATGGATCTGTTTTACCTCCTGGATATGTTTTATGCTTGATTATCCGAACATTGCAGCCACAGTAGGTGCTGTGATTTTTCAGAGGTTTGATTTCACCCCCAGAGGCACACTTCATTGTCTCTTGAGAGAGACAGATGCCAACAGCAACAGTTTTCTGAACTGAGAAAAACACACAGGTTTATTAAGAGGTTATGCCATATTCTAAATTAGATTCTCTACACCCAGAACATTTTTATGTGGGGTAGATGATCACAGGCTCTGTTTCTCAGATGCTTAAAAACCTGTCCTGGGTAATTGTGACTAAATGTGTTGGTTTTCTACCTGTATTGCTCTCACTTGCCCACCCTTACCTTTGTGCAAAGCTCAGAATAAAGCTATAAGCCATTCAGTATCCAAAACATTTGTTTTCATCTTTCTTTCAGTTCTGTCCTGAAAAATTCATTCTATGTTCCTTGATCAATTTGAACTGTTGGTTAACATACCAAGCATAATACCTATACATTTCAAAAACAAAAGCAATGATCACCAATAAGTTCTAGAATATTGTCCATTTTTATGTCATCTGTTAGGTGACATTGTTTAAAATTTACAGCTTACAAATATACACTTCTATGACCTGAATACAAGGCCTCAAATAAATTATGTGCAGCAGCTGACAAATTTGTGCTCGTTTATCATCATCTATACAAAATCTCAAATGCAAACATAGTAAGAATCAATAAATCTATTGATTAAATGTGAGCCAAAATCATGTTTTTTCTCCTTCATATATTGACCATAGAAAGCTTTTTTGGTACCTACCTTCCTCCTACTGCATTATATGCTGGCATTGTATTTGCCATTGCAGAGAAACACTTTAATTACTGTCTGAGGATATTTATGTTAGCAAAAGCTTTGTTCAGGCACAAACAATTCTCTTTAAACTGTGCTTGGCATGCCTATATATCAAAGTATCCAAAAGATTTAAGTAGTGACTGGTTTTATAGCATATATAGGGTGATTTGTTAATCCAGCATTTATTTGTAATTTAGGTAACCATCATTTACATTTATTCATGTTAATCGGTTCCAGCTCAGAACTTCAGAATCTATTAAACAGTCAGTGAGTAGACTACAAATTATACCCAGTGTGTCATTCCTTTGCTACTGAAAGGCAAGTGGTGCTCTAACTGGGGATCTACCTGTGTCTATTCATAGGCTTGACTAGCTTATTGATAGCCTAACTGAGGGGTGGGCTACCTTTGGTCTTTCTTGTGTGGTCTAACCGGCTTAGTTTGAAGCCCCACCTTGATAATCCCTGTTGGCCTGTTTTAAAAAGGTGATACGGCAAATGCACATTGAGGAGCTCTTTGATGGTTAAAGCACAACCAGTATGTACTAATTCAGGCACCCCCAAACTCGGCCCTCCAGATGTTTTGGGACTACAATTTTCATCATCCCTAACCACTGGTCCTGCTAGCTAGGGATCATGGGAGTTGTAGTCCCAAAACATCTGGAGGGCCAAGTTTGCCTATTCCTGTACTAATTGGTCCTGAGTTTGCATTATATTTTTAACATAAAGTGCCTTATAGAATCAGACCTAGTCTAGTTTTGCTTGCAAGAATCCCTGCAAATGGCTAGTCAGCTGAAGTTTACAAGCAAACTTCCTTCAACCTACCCTGGCCTACATTCACATGTACCTTTTGCCCTGCTCTTTCCAGACACAGGTCAACGCTTAAAAGCTCTGTGTCTGAGCAGTTTTTTTCCTTTGCCCTGGCATTTCTCTGTAAAAACCTACTCTTTGGATTTCAAGCAAAGAGTGGGTTTTCATGGGGAAAGCTCTGGAGCAAAAGAAAGGGTTCAGACATGGAGCTTTAAAGGGAAAGAGCGGAGGAAGGTAAATGTGGACAAACCACTTCTAGAGCTCAGATGCACTTCAGAGGTCAAGATGGAACTTCCTCCTTTTGAAATTATTTTGCAAATACTTGCTTTTAATGATGTGATGTTAAAATTAAGGTGACTAAATTGGTTTAAATTCAGGCCATGTTGTATGCATATTTGTAAAAAAGTGCAATCATAATTCAGAGGTTGCTGTATCAGAGTTGTTAACCCAAGATGCGGATATAGACTCTGTTTACTTGACAGGGTTGTCATCCAGTCACATTTTACTGGCTTAATCCATAAAACCATGTTCTGTCAGCTAACCAGTACTGGAGTCTGAAAAGCCAGTAGCTCCATCTTCTGAAAAGCTCCATCTCTCAGCATATCAAGTTGCCTCGTTCCAGAGCCATCTATTTGTCCGTTTATCTTAGTACTGTGTACTACAACTGTGAGCAGTTCTCTATGGTCTTACATGGACCATCATCTGCTCCTTGATCTTTTTCTTTAAAAAACTTAATATGACATGGATTAAAACTGGGACCTTCCAGATGAAAAAGCAATTCCTTTACTAGCAAACTACACAGTCTCACCAAACAACCCAGTATTCTGTTAGACTCCACTAGCACAATGCCCACTCCGCCATAGCTCTGCCCCTGAATGGCTACATGGCCAGATTTTTTATTCAAAATGATGATAAACTTGGCATGGTTCATGAGACATTCTGTTGGTACTTTTAGAAACTTTCTATGATATACAAATAATTTGTTTTTTAATTACAAGGTGCTGCGTGAATGAACAAATCTGCTCAGGAAATCAGCAATTTCCTCATTGCGACCAATTTGTCGCCAGCAAGATAGAAAGCAGGCACTGAATTTTTAAGAGTAAAGTTGCAAACTTAGTGGGACTCTGATTTTGTTTGTTTGTTAAAAAATACTTCTGCTCTTAAATTCTCTTGAGCAATAAATACAGGCGATTCCCAATTTTAATTTGAGTACCAAAACTGGCATATGCAGGGAACAGGAATATTCATTTGTTTGTATTAAAAGGGAGACCTATTCATATTGACTCATATTATTTTTGTCTATCAGTTACCTCAGATAATGAGTGAATGGTCTTGTTCAACAACATTTTTTGGTACACATTAGTCATTCTAGCTAGGCTAATCTCTTCCAAAGTGGTAAAGAGGGAGCACTGAGAAATGAGTTGCTTGCAGCATAAAGACTGGGTAACTGCAACCTAGCTATATAACTATAGATTTGACAGCTACCATGTTCAATCTGTATAAATGCAAAATAGTTCTGTTCATTAGAGTCTTGGTGGTTGCTAAGAGACAAGCATTGCTGAGGTGAAACTCCAGAGTACGGCTGACAGCTGAAGACTGGTAAACAGACATTGAGGGCTTTGCTGCCACTGAAGAAATTAAGAGGTGATGCGAGTTGTGTTCTTGCAGAGCTATCTAAATAAATGTAATGCAGTGAAGAGACAATACTTCCCAACTTGTGCTTCATTCCCCCACTGCTCCGAAACTCAGTGCTCCAAATCTCCCAGCACCATTTTTAACTGCTCTGCCTCTATTTGGTTTGTGATTTCCATGCCCAGTTGGCTGTTTTTGTTATATCAACAATTTGGGCTGAGGCGGACTTTGGTGGAATCCACATGCATAAAAAACCATTCTGAAAATCCTTTTTTTTTTTTTTTAAAAAAAAAGCATTTTAAAAAATACATTGTATTTTCCTTAAGGTTCACCATCTAGTGTCACATTATATATTGCACTTAAAATGTTTTATTTGCAGCTGTATAGCTGAATCCTCTATTTTTGTCCCTAATGGTTTCAATGTCGCAGTCCAGTCTGCCACCAAAGTCTCTGGATTACTTACGGATCAGTGTCACTCAGTGGGGTTTCATGTCAGAGATAATGTCCCTACGCCGTGTTGGGCTTTTCCTCCCCATCTGACAGCTCCTTGGTGCTCAAACTTTCCTCACACTTTCAATCTGTAGCTGTAGGGTTTTATGTTTTGATCCTTGTGTGTCCTGCTGCATCATTCCTCCCTGTAGATTTAATATGTGCCTCAGTCGTCACTCTCAGTGATAAAATGTATTGGTGTTAATGGAGACTCCCCTTCTGGCCCATGCCCATGAACCCAGCACTTGAATTGATCCCAGATATTAATTGGTAGCCAGCATAGTCAATCCATAATTGGAATAGAATTGGTGTATATATGGATGCCTTAATCCTCACCTTCTGCTCCCACCCCCAGTTTTAAGCAAATAATGTCCCTTGTTGTTGTTGTTGTTTAGTCATTTAGTCGTGCCCGACTCTTCGTGACCCCATGGACCAGAGTACACCAGGCACTCCTGTCTTCCATTGCCTGCCGCAGTTTGGTCAAACTCATGCTGGTAGCTTTGAGAACACCATCCAACCACCTCGTCCTCTGTCGTCTCCTTCTCCTTGTGCCCTCCATCTTTCCCAACATCAGGGTCTTTTCCAGGGAGTCTTCTCTTCTCATGAGGTGGCCAAAGTATTGGAGCCTCAGCTTCACGATCTGTCCTTCCAGTGAGCAATAATGTCCCTAAAGCCTTCTAAAAGTGTTAATAGGTGCTGGCCCACTTTGATCCTCCTGTAACTTGAGTAGTGCAGTTATTCAAGCACTTCTTAACTAGGGCTGGTCTCTTCTCTGCTGACCTGGTGCTGCTAACTGTTGATGGGCAACGTCAGGGTTCTTGTTTTCCCTTTATATGGTTCTTTATCTTTAAATCAGGCATGGGCCCAGCACAACTGGGGCTGCATTGCTCTCCTGACTTTCCAATGCTACAAATCACTACTAGCTGTTAAGAGTGGGATGAACGAGGCATGGTCAAGGTGTGTCATCAGGAGAATCAGATCGGTTCTGCTGCCTCACTGCACTGCACTGAGCTGAGCTCTTGCTGCCTTGGCATTCTGCTACTCTTGGTGAATAGCACTGATATACACCTTTGGGAAGTCAGGAGAGCACCCCCATGGGCTGCTACTGACCACTCTAGAAGAATCCCTAAAAGCAATAGATATTTCCTAGTATCTATTTTTCAAAAATGCAGGCTTTCTTTTTCTCTAGCTAGATCCAAGTTGCTCTTGCACATACACTTTTTAGTCAGATGTTTCTACATTAGTTTTAGAAAAAAAAGAGAGCTTTGATGGCTCACTTTGGCTCCCAGGACACACAGAAGGAACTGCTTTTGCATAATAAAAGTGTGGGTCGGTATCACTTGTGCCTGTGAAATTATATATGCTTTGTATGTCAGCTCTTATCTAGAGTTCTTGCATTCATCATATATCACAAACAAATATCTCTGTCTCTTCCCCTCAAGCTAACACTCACACTTATTAAGGAACTCATTAACAGAAATGCTTGGGCCCGTTTCTGATTTCTTTCTCCTTTAAAGCAGGGGGAAATGGAGATTGACTGAAGAGACCATAAACCTAATGATGCGTTTAATGAAAACATACATTTTATGGACAAATTGTGTCTTAAAAATTACTTGAAGCTATTGCACCCACGCTAATGAAATTAAATGACCCTAAAATGTTGCTAATATGACCTCAAGTTGCCTGTAGGAACTCTTTTGATCAGGTCTTCAATTATTTAATTTTTACACAGTGAAGTGTCCCGTCCCCCCGCAGTCCCTCTCCTCATCAATGCTCCTATATATCTTGCAAGAGTTACCTTTAGTAAGGAAGGCATAAATAATGTTCTGAATAATAATAGACATGGTGGGAGGGGGAACTGAGAAGACTTCTTCAGGGCTTTAGTATGAGCACACAGGAGGGAAAATGGGAATGTACAGGGTGAGATCTGTATCCACACTGATCATGTGTGCAGTGAGGACACACTGCTCCCATCCCCAGTTGCTTCTCATTGCTCTGCAGGGGCTTAACTTGCTTGCGTAAGTTAGGAAACCTGTTTTTTAATTGGGATTTTTCCTCCACTGAACTCAATGGGGTTTCAAAGTATTCACCTCAGCCTGAACTATATTTTTCTGAGCTTCTCCTATAGACTATGACAGAATTCTCAAAGGGATTCTTCTTTGCTGCCTGTGTTGGAAACCCTATATGTGAGTAAGGCAGCCCTCTCCAGACTAGCGTCAGGGACTGGACTGAACAGGAGGAACGGGAAATGAGCCCTCGGTTTGATTGGCTCCTCTCAGAAGAGGTGTAGGAGTAGGAAGTTTTGCCCCCCACCCACCATCTCCAGCAGTTTCAGGAGGAGAGGGAGACAGGGATGATGTACAGCTGAATGAAGAAATCCCTAGTTATAAGATAGTGGAGAAGGCGGAAGGGGAAGTTAGAGAGCAGACAGCAGTGACCTCCCAGGAGAGTATGGGATACTCTCTTAGTCCAAAGGCTCACAGGTCCCTCCGCAGAGGGATGTCACTCCTGTGACCTCCTGTAGGTTTCCAGGATGTTGTGGGAGATGGCAGAGGAGGGGCTCATAGTAGCTAACGTCTCCTATGCGTGGAGACATGGATCTTTTGTCTTGCAACCAGATGACTGAATAAAAAGCCATAAAATATGAACCATTTGTTCTTCTTGCCTCTGAGGCTGCCAGGGGAGGAGAGGATACTCCACGCCTGACACTAGTGATGCTCCACATTGTCTGGAGTTTGTGTGCAGCATCAAAAGGGTGGCACTCATGGTGTATGTATGCTTGCCCACTTTATTCATCCGCTCACACTGAGGAGGGCTGGAGTTCCATTGCTATTCCATATCTGAGGGGCATTCTCCCCCCTCCCAAATGCTCTTGATTTTATCTACTCTTGACATATTCTGTGCATAGCCCTCTTCCACTTTGTATGTACCGTACATTTAGGCCAAATATCCTGCTAAATTACAATGAGTTTGTTTTTTCTTGAACTAGAATTGAAATGAATTTGGTGACAACGAATATAAATCCTTGGATTGGGAGTGAGTTTTGGCTGTTGGTGAGCCTGTGTGTGTATGCCTGAAGGCCCTCTCAGAGGTTCAGAGAGGTCCAACTCACTTCCAGCTTTTGAAACCCTGAGCCATAAAAAAACCCAAAACCTACAAATTGTGGCATACCAAAAGAAAATAAGGCACAGGGAAAAGAAAGATACTTAATTTGATTCTTTTAAAAAAGTTATGAAACACTTTTTCTATGGAAATGCACAGCGCATTACAATGGCTAGAGCAGGCAGATAAATCACTACATGGTTCCACCAAGACCCTCAGCAATTTTCAAGTGGTCCATGTGTGTGTGGGTGGGGGGGAAGCTACTGCTATGCATCAAGAATGGTTCACTGACTCTGAATTTTCTGGTTCAGATGAGCCATCGTTATGACACAGAAAGGTGGTGCCTAAATTCTTGAAGTTCAGTGGAGGTCAGTGGAGGTAATGTATTGATTTCAGATGAAGTTCAATCTCTTTCAATTCTGCAGTTCCACACCAAGTGTTTTTCATTCTCCTGCACCCCCTCCTGAGGTCTCCCAGGTCTGCAATTCTCCCTTGGCAATATTTCTGTCAGTTTTCTATGTGTGAGTTCTGCTGCCTCATTGCAAGGATTCCCAAAATGCCTTAAGGTGAACTGAGAGCTGCAGCGATTCATGATCAGTAAATCTCTCTGTACAAACAAAATCATAAATCCACAATGTGTTGTAGGGGTTGTGGCACATTTCAGGATGGAACTGCTTTTGTTCCTGAGGTACCTGTCAAAACAACTTGGACTTTGCGTCCTCTAGACTCTTTCATCTTCTAATAGTGAACTATGGACCTGGAATATATTTTATTGCAACATCCTCAGAATTTACAACATCAGTTTTGAACTTGTGTTTCTCAATGTTCCTAACAGAACAAAAATAGACAGACTACTTAGACTAAGCTTTTTTCACCACGTGCCATAATATTGATATATTTTATGATTTCCCATATACTATTGCTATAATATAAAAGAAGGATGAATTCCTTTAAAATCTTCAGGTAAAACATTTTAAGACTGCAGAATAGTTCCATCCCCCTTTTGGGGTAAAAGGTGTTTTGAAAAACAAAACAAAATAAACATCCATACCTTTACCAGGCTAAGTTAGCATGATGCTCTTGGTGATACTTTGACTTTGGTTCACTACTGTGTAGGCATAACGAAAGAAGTGCATTGAGGTGACTGCCTCATTTTGCTGGACAGACATGACAGAAATCTCTAGAATAACTGGAGTGTAATAATGATAACAATGAAATGATTGGCTGAAAAAGATCATGAAATATAGATACTTTGACCTACAGATGCAGGTTCTCTTAACACCTTTAGCAAAACCATGGAACATCATCCCAGGTATCCTGTCAGACCAGGAAACAACACAAATCCTTTGTGTACATTCTAGTCAAAGGGCTGTCTTTGAGACAAAATCCTCTCTAAGTACTGTTAACCACATACATTCAGTCATGCCCTTTCTGGTATAAACTGGATTTTCATGTCAAAAAACTAGGTCTTCTGGCAAAAACTAGGTCTTCTGGCCTTCTCTCCTCCGCTCAAAGTCACACACTTATACTGGAAAACCAAACCGAGACCATGTTTTAATCACCTCACTCAGCTCCAACAATTGCCTGCGCCTTTAACATCATCTTGGGGCTCCCTTTTTCTCTCATCTCCTTGTGTCATCTCCCCCACCCTGCAAATCTGTTCCGTAGGGTTTGGGAAAACCCCAAAACAGATATAGAAGGAGCACACAGGGGCGAGGGGAGGAAAGGGAAGGCTAATTCTGTTGTTCCAGTGCAAGTCCTTGAGAGCAAACAGGATGAAAACGCCATTTTTAAAAACATAGCAAACAATTTGAAACAATGTTGGTCAGTGAAAACTCATTACTTTAAGAAGACACTGAATGGGGAAATTGCAATAAGGCCTTATGGCCAGTAATCTCTTTCCCGCTCCCAAACCCAAAGTTTTATAACTGAAAGGCCACAGCTGACATAACCTTAACATTGCTAACTCCAACACTATAACTTTATTGCAGTTTTACAGCCTGTCCCCCCCCCCTTTCCTTTGCCTGTGGGAACACAGTCTGTTAAATTGATTGGGTTTTTGCGTCCTAAAGTGGCTCAACTCCTCAATTGTGCTGATGTAAAAGCACTCATTCTTCATTAGACAAATTTAAAATAATGTCCTGCAAATAGAAGCATGTGCCTTGCATGTTCCATTTAACCGTCTCTTGGACAGATATAGCACCCGCCTCACATTCTATGGTTAATGGACCTAATGAGCATTTGAAAAGGTTGCAGGCAGTCCATAATAGGCACCTATGATTTCATCCCAACAGACAAAATTAACATTTTTTTTCTTTTCCTTTTCTTTTCTGGTTTTACAGCAAGCCTGAGTGCAGAAGCGCAAACTGGCATTATTGCCACTAGAAGTACAGTGGCTTTGGATCGAAGTAGGAGAGAACAGATGCACAAGTACACCTACATTTCATGCTTCTGCTGTAATGCTACAAGAGGGATGCATCTGTGCTGCATTGAGATGTGAAAGCTCCAGATGTTGGACAGCTTGCCCCAGAGACAACAAGCAAGTTTTCCTTCAAATATTGTACTATGGCCACTTTCTCAGTCACAGAAAGTTTAGGCAATAGCAGGCAAAGCATAGCACGGAGTAATATGTGTCTTCTCCTAGGAGCTTGGGGGCAAAATCAGGGGCCAAATTAGAAGCTGATAGGAAGCTGCCTCATACTGAGGGCTTGCCCACATTCGAGCTAAATCTCACCAGGAATCTAGCTTTCCTCCAACCAGATTTGAACATATGCTGGTGAATATCAAATCTGCTGGTTCCCATCCATCCCTGTAGGCATTTCCTTTTGTCTTTGTCCCAGCTTTCAGATTTGTGGATTCAAATGTATTGTGAGTTGGGGTGGGGGTTAGACGGCATGATGCCTGAGTCCTTTTTAATTTCTGGATTCTGCAAGGGTTAAAATTTATTAGAGGGTTCTGTTGTGGAATCAGTCGGGCAAGGACCACAATGGCCCCTAAGTATGGGTTGTTAGTATAAGAAAGGAAGTAGCTTTTTGCCATGGGGGAAATGGATGGACTCCCTGCCTCACCTGGTAGTGAGAAAGTAGTGTGTGTGTGTGTGTGTGTGTGTGTGTGTGAGAGAGAGAGAGAGAGAGAGAGAGAGAGAGAGAGAGAGAGAGAGAGAGATGGGATGCAGGCAAAAGCCAGAGAGTGACAGCCATGCTTGATTTTCTGTTCTCATCTGGGGCTGTTACTATGGGAGAAGCAAAACTTCCTTGCACTGCACAGAGATTAGAACAGCAACAAACAGGGCATTTTGCACAAACAGGGCATGTGCACAGGAATCAGCTGAGTAGTGCCTGCACCATTTTTTTAAAATTTTGCATATCCAGGAATTGCACAATAGCAGGAACCTGGGAATTCCCAATTCTTTTTTTTTAAATAAAAAATATTTTTATTGATTTTCCAATATTGTTCCAATAGCAGCCTGATTGTAACAATACCAATTTTATCCCATTAATACAATTATCAATTATTCAAATGTGAAATTATACAATTTAATTGAACTTGTCCTCTCACATGCTAGATTTGATGACTTCATTCTTCTCCATTTTTTCTGTGTTTTAAAATTTAAATAATTTGCATTCCATTCAGGTATAATAATCGCTTATATAACAGCTACATTCTTGTGATTTCTATTCGTGCTGGTATATTAGGTAATTTATAAAGTTTCAAGTAAGGAACTCTAACTGTAATCCTTATTCTTTCCTGCGTGTGACAGTCCCCCCCCCCCATGATATTTACCTGTCCATATATGGTGTTGTATCCTTCACTCCTGCAATTGTTGATGGTTCCCGCCATGCCTCGGGAGAAGCGGTTATCCCACAGTTTCCAAAAGTCACTTCATTGCTTCGTCCCGTGATTCGGCTTCCAGTAAACAAGCCGTCTTCGCCATTTTTCCCAGCCGAGGAAGAATGGTCTATAACCAGACTGCAGAGAGTTAATCCAAAAAAATCTATTCCTGCAGCTGGTAGACTCCTTTCCTCCTTGCCGCTGATTTATGGCCAATTGTCCTTATCTTAAACACATTCCTTTGTGGATAACAGCGGTTAGGGAGCACTTTCTTCTATATTTTCATAGCATAGTGTTCTCCCCCTTCCCTCTCAGTTCCTTTCTCTCTCACACACATTTCCAGTTTTGTTAAATTCCATATTTATATTCCAATTTCTTCCATCCTCACTTGTACAATTTTCAAAAATTAACTTGCATTCCTAGGAGGTTTGCGATATCATAAACATAGAGAAAAACCAACAATAGAGTGGCAGATGAAACTGATGGACTATGCCGAGTTGGCAAAACTAACTGGGAAAATTCGGAACCAGCAAGACCAAACTTTCCTGAAAGACTGGAAGAAATTTATGATATATTTGAAAGACAGTTGTAATCAATTGGCATCACTTGTAGGGTTGCAAGAAGTTTTGTAAGGAGAACTATATGAATTAATAATAATAATAATAATAATAATAATAATAATAATTTATTATTTGTACCCCGCCCATCTGGCTGGGTTTTCCCAGCCACTCTGGGCGGCTTCCAACAAAGATGGAAAATACACTAAAATGTCACATATTAAAAACTTCCCTGAACAGGGCTGCCTTCAGATGTCTTCTGAATGTCAGGTAGTTGTTTATCGCTTTGACATCTGATGGGAGGGCGTTCCACAGGGCGGGCACCACTACCGAGAAGGCCCTCTGCCTGGTTCCCTGTAACTTGGCCTCTTGCAGTGAGGGAACCGCCAGAAGGCCCTCGGAGCTGGACCTCAATGTCCGGGCAGAACAATGCGGGAGGAGACGCTCCTTCAGATATACTGGACCGAGGCCATTTAGGGCTTTAAGGGTCAGCACCAACACTTTGAATTGTGCTCGGAAATGTACTGGGAGCCAATGTAGGTCTTTCAAGACCGGTGTTATATGGTCTCGGTGGCCGCTCCCAGTCACCAGTCTAGCTGCCGCATTCTGGATTAGTTGTAGTTTCCGGGTCACCTTCAAAGGTAGCCCCACGTAGAGCACATTGCAGTAGTCCAAGCGGGAGATAACCAGAGCATGCACCACTCTGGCGAGACAGTCTGCAGGCAGATAGTGTCTCAGCCTACGTACCAGATGGAGCTGGTAAACAGCTGCCCTGGATGCAGATTTGACCTGTGCCTCCATGGACAGCTGTGAGTCCAAAATGACTCCCAGGCTGTGCACATGGTCCTTCAGGAGCACAGTTACCCCATTCAGGACCAGGGATTCCTCCACACCTGCCCGCCTCCTGTCAACCCAAAACAGTACTTCTATCTTGTCAGGATTCAACCTCAATCTGTTAGCCACCATCCATCCTCCAACCGCCTCCAGACACTCACACAGGACCTTCACCGCCTTCACTGGTTCTGATTTAAAAGAGAGGTAGAGCTGGGTATCATCTGCATACTGATGAACACCCAGCCCAAACCTCCTGATGATCTCTCCCAGTGGCTGCATGTAAATGTTGAAAAGCATGGGGGAGAGGACAGAACCCTGAGGCACCCCACAAGTGAGAGCCCAGGGGTCTGAACACTCATCCCCCACCACCACTTTCTGAACACGGCCCAGGAGGAAGGAGCGGAACCACTGTATGACAGTGCCCCCAGCTCCCATTCCCTCAAGACGGTCCAGAAGGATGTTATGGTCGATGTTATCAAACGCCGCTGAGAGATCCAGCAGAACTAGGAAACAGCTCTCACCTTTGTCCCTAGCCCGCCGGAGATCATCAACCAGTGCGACCAAGGCAGTTTCAGTCCCATGATGAGGCCTGAATCCCGACTGGAAGGGATCCAAATGGTCCGCTTCTTCCAGGCGTGCCTGGAGTTGTTTAGCAACCACTCGCTCAATCACCTTGCCCAAGAATGGAAGATTTGAGACTGGGCGATAATTGGCCATTGTGGCCGCATCTAAAGATGGTTTTTTAAGAAGCGGTTTAATAACCGCCTCTTTCAGCGGGTCTGGGAAGGCTCCCTCACGGAGGGAAGCATTCACCACCCCACGAAGCCCATCGCCCAGTCCTTCCCGGCTAGCTTTTATAAGCCAGGATGGGCAAGGATCCAGGAGACAGGTGGTTGGCTTCACTCGTCCAAGCAGCCTGTCCACATCCTCGGAGGTAACAGATTGGAATTGATCCCACACAACTTGACTAGATAGGACTCTAGCACTCTCCCGCCCTGGCCCTGCTCCCACAGTGGAGTCTACTTCTTCCCGAATCTGAGCAATTTTATCTGCAAAAAACTTTGCAAAATCATTGCAGGAGATCATGTGGCCCGTACTGGGCCCCGATGTCGCAGGTGGTTCCGCTAAATTGTGAACCACCTGAAAAAGTCTCCTGTTGCTGTTTTCTCCCTCTATAGAGGCGGCGAAGAGGGCGCTTCGGAGCCAAACAGTCAATAGCCTTTTTTTATTGCAAAAAAGGACTAAGAAGGAGTTTATTTAGGATTTGGATTTTATAGCAATAACTATTAAAATAAAATGCAAAATCAGTTAGAAAAGCATTATATTGTATAAGATGGGATGTTATGTTTGGAAAACATGTGCAAAAACCAATAAAATATATATACACACACACACATATATACACACAGTGGTACCTCAGGTTACAGATGCTTCAGGTTATAGATGCTTCAGGTTACAGACTCCGCTAACCCAGAAATAGTACCTCGGGTTAAGAACTTTGCTTCAGGATGAGAACAGAAATCTCATGGCGGCAGTGTGGTGGCAGCAGGAGGCCCCATTAGCTAAAGTGGTACCTCAGGTTAAGAACAGTTTCAGGGTAAGAACGGACCTCCAGAACGAATTAAGTTCTTAACCCAAGGTACCTCTCTCTCTCTCTTTGTGTGTGTATATATATATATAATCTTCTCTCTATCCAAACATCTTAATTCCTTGTAGCTGGGTTGTTTTTGCAGTTTCTTATCTCATCGTCCCTAGCATGCACCTGCAGTTTACTTCAATTGGAATCCAATTAACAGGATAACCTGTGCTTCCAGGAATGGGATCAGAGGGCGGGGCAGGGCGGGTGTTGCAGCAGCCAGAGTGCTCCGCGCCCCCAGTGTCTTTGCCTGCCTTTGCATTCCATGGGGAAGCAAGTGCAAGACCACCAGACAAACTGCGGGTGAGAGCCTGGTTCCTTTTCCAACCAAAGAGGAATGCAGAGAATGAAATTCCCCCATCATTTTCTGATTATCTCCGTCTGTCTCTCTTCCGTGGTGTTGGGGGTGACGTCCATTCCCTGGACAGGAAACAGGAAGCTGTGAATTCCCAATTCAATACAAACTTGAGTACACACTTTATGTATAATCCTAAAACAACAGGTATTTCCCAATACAGGAAAATTGTTGTTGGATAAATCGATACAGGACTATATAGTGAAATCAGTAGTTGGGGAATGAAGCAGGGATATCTGGAAAAATCTTTGTTTTTCAGTTTTCCAGTATAGCACAAAACCATTAAAATAAAATAAAATCCATAGAGCTCACCGAAAATAGGCATCACCACCTCCAGAGCAGAACTGAGTGTAAGGGCTTGTAGTGTATATGGAAAGGGAAGTAGCAAAAATGGCTGCTTGACCCACTTTCACTAAAAACTGAGGCAATGCATCCACTGTATCAAATGGAGCAGTCTGCAGTTGTGCTTTTCAACACTTACTGGATTATCCCTGGCTCAGGGAAATACCAATTTACAGGAGAAAACCAGTTGGATAGGAGCTATTTTAGGGGGAGGGGATGTCAGGTATGTGACGCTACTCACTACTTAAATGGGAAAGCAAAACAGCTTCAAATGCACATTAAACTCAGGTGTGGACAAGTCCAGAGTCTAATCATTGGTCCATCTAGCTCTGCATTGTCTATATTGACTGGCAGCAACTCTCCAGGGTTTCAGACAAGGAACATTCCCATTCCTACCTTTAGATGCCAGGGATTGAACCTGAGAACCATCTGCATGCAAAGCAGACACTGTACCACTGACCTACATCCCTTCTTCTGCTCGAAAGCCATTCTAACTGTGGGCACTTGCAGTAGCTCTGGCACATGGGAGTGTCTGTTCATGAAGTGCCTCTTTGGTTAATGTGTGAAGTAGCTCTTAAAGATGCTCAGTGTGGTTATCTGTCACCAGTTTTATCATGGAAGAGAAACAACAACAACATCTGGGGTCTCTTGTTGGGCATGTGGGCCTTACCACACATGCTCTTCTAGAGTATGATTTTTGGAGTTGGGAGATGTTAAAATTAGAAAGCTGTTGTGTGAGAGAGACATCACCAGGCAAACATGGACATTAAACAGCAAACAAACAGTTAAAGTAGTCGTAAAGCAACTTTGCCATTCTGGACCAGCTGTACACTTGAGCTGTTTCACAGGTGTTGCAGCCCCCAAACAGGTCATAACTGCACAGCTAGTAGCAGAAGCCTTTTTAAAATTGCCATTCTCAACACGTAGTCAAAATTGCACAATTTTTTTTTTTTAAATGGGGAGGTATATTTAAACATTTGAAGCATACTGATGTAAAATGACTACTGTGAAGATTGTTTTCCCCTAAGAAGATGTAAGGTTATATATGCAGCTAAAAGGGCTGATTTTAGCAAAGCCTTTAGCAAAGAATTTTATCCAGGAAAATTCTTTTGAGCCCCCCATCCCTCATGTTTTTTCTGAGAAGTGTTGCAGGTTTGGGGGTTTTTTAGGCCTTTTTTGGTTAAAACAATGGAGACAATACATCTCCAGCATTGTGGGAAGCCTTGATTCTGATGCCCAGAAGACTTTGCTGGTATTATGCTCAGGGTCAATTGTTCCTTTAAACTACTCTTAAAAAGCCTATTCAACATGACAAGCAAATCAATCCACTCAGTTCAGGAACTGATGGAATTCTACATTTTATAAAGCATTGCCCCAAGAGTATGAACTGAATAGATGACTTCTTTCAGACCTTTTCAGTGGCACTTTGTTTTATTTTAGCGGGGTTTTGATAAAAGTAAAATGCTAAATCTACATGGCATTGCTAAGCACACATAAGTAGACGATGTGGGATAATGGCAAGGCACACCACATACAACCAAAGATTATGTAACAAATAATAGGTTTAATAGGTTGTAATAGGAGTCATTTAAGGGACGCAGGTGGCGCTGTGGGTTAAAGCCTCAGCGCCTAGGGCTTGCTGATCGAAAGGTCGGCGGTTCGAATCCCTGCGGCGGGGTGCGCTCCCGCTGCTCGGTCCCAGCGCCTGCCAACCTAGCAGTTCGAAAGCACCTCCGGGTGCAAGTAGATAAATAGGGACCGCTTACCAGCGGGAAGGTAAACGGCGTTTCCATGTGCAGCTCTGGCTCGCCAGAGCAGCGATGTCACGCTGGCCACGTGACCCGGAAGTGTCTCCGGACAGCGCTGGCCCCTGGCCTCTTAAGTGAGATGGGCGCACAACCCCAGAGTCTGTCAAGACTGGCCCGTACGGGCAGGGGTACCTTTACCTTTACCTTTAAAGGAGTCATTTAGCATTTTAAAGTCAAGACTGGCCCTTTAATATCACACACTATGTCCAATATTGTTTGAGGACGATTGGCTTTAACTGAAGGAGCAAAAGAGGAAAATGGGATTGATCAGCAGCCAAACTTTAGGGCAGTGATTGGGGGAACCTGTTGCTCTCCAGATGTTGCTTAACTATAGCTCCCATAATCCCTGACCTTTGGTCATATTTGCTGGGGCTGAGGGGAACTGAAGTACAACAACAATAGCACCTTGAGGGCAATAGCCAGATCCCCGATCTCTGCTTTAGGGCAATGGAGAAGAAAGCAGAACTGGGGACTATTATAATCTTTCAAAGTACACGTGAGAACATTGAACTTTGTTGTCTGGGCAGAATCAGAGATAAGGGCAAAATAATAGTAACGGGAGAAAACAAATCCAACCAAGTGACAGCAATTATAAACAAGAGCAAGGAAGGGAACAAATGTTAACCTAACCCATTTCAATTTTAAGATTACAATCTAGTGGACTTAACTCAGGCACAAAATGATTACAATACGATTTCCCCTTAGGGTAAGTTATAGAAAGAGGTGAAATGTTTGTAATATAACACCTGACAAGAAGACTTCCAAATGCACTTGCCACAGTAGTTATACATTCTCAGAGCAACAACCCATCTATGCTCAAAGCCTCCTGAATGTATATATATGTCAGGCCCAATAATTCAAGTCCCAAAGTTGCTTAGCTTCAGTATGCATTTAAACAGAGATACATTTAAACACGAGGTTAATCTAAAAGTATCGCAGATGTCACCAGGAGGGCATCATCTTGTGGCTGGCTGGGGCCAGCTTAACATTGTATAAGTCTGTGCCCCCCCCCCCATTTTAATCAGATAAATGCCTTGTCACACTGGACTGAAGTTACCAGTTCATCTTGTTTTTATTTTGGTTTGCTTACAAAGCAGTTCATGATCTTACTCTGTCTGCTGTCTCTTTTCTTTCCAGAGAATCTGACTGTGCACACATTACAATTTACTCTGGCTCCAGTGTGCTTCCACTGTTGGTGTTTGAAGCCGAGTACGCATAATGTTATCCACAATCCATTTCTGTCCTGTAGCTTCTTGATAAAAACTGCTGTTTGATGTGTTTCCCCTCAAACCAGCTTCCATCTGATTTGAAAACCTTAGCTACAGTTCAGCCTTGGTGTGTATGTCTGAGACAGCCATTATGCTCACTTCAATGCAGGGGTCAGCAACCTTTTTCAGCTGTGGGCTGGTCCACCATCCCTCAGACCATGTGGTGGGCTGGACTATATTTTGAAAAAAATAAAAATGAATTCATATGCCCCACAAATAACCCAGAGATGCATTTAAAATAAAAGGACACATTCTACTCATGTAAAAACACGCTGATTCCAGGACCATCCGTGGGCCGGATTGAGAAGGCTATTGGGCCGCATCCGGCCCATGGGCCCTAGGTTGCCTACCCCTACCTTAATGCCTTAGGATTAAGGATTCAACAACAAAATCCCATCAACGCAATGATTTATGCTTGTGTGATGGGACTTCCCACTCCCCCCCCCGCATGCCTCACACCCTTCCCAGATCTGCTCCAGAGGGTTCTGAGAATCCCAGAACAGATTTAGGGAGCACATGGGGAGGAAAGGGAGAATGTTCCATTGTGCAAAAAGAAATCCTTCCACATGCACAAATGCTTCCTGGTTGTTAACTCTGAAATGTAAACTACCGTATTTTTCGCTCTATAAGACGCACATTTTCCCCTCCAAAAATTAAGGGGAAATTTGTGTGCGTCTTATGGAGCGAATGCAGGCTCCTTGGCTTCAGCGATAGCAACGCAAAGGCTCCGAAGCACAGTGGGAGCATTGCTGCTGTGCTTCGGAGGCTTCGCGTTGCTTTCGCTGAAGCCTGGAGAGCGAGAGGGGTCGGTGCGCACCGACCCCTCTCACTCTCCAGGCTTCAAAGATAGCCACCCGAAGCCTCTGGAGTGCAGCAGGAGCTCCCGCTGCACTCCAGAAGCTTCGGGTTCCTTTCGCTGAAGGGTAGGTGCTGCTTCAGCTAAGGTGCAGCGCCCCTTCAGCTAAGCGGGGGGAGAAATGGAAGGGGCTCTGTTTCTCCTGCCGCTTCGCTGAAGGGGCGCTGCACAGAGAGGGGGAGATTTTTTTTTTCTTGTTCTCCCCCTCTAAAACAAGGTGCGTCCTATAGAGTGAAAAATACGGTATGTTTGTGCAGCAGCTACGGTTCTCCTGTAGGCCTATCTTGTTGCAAGTGTTCATTCGGTGGTTTTCCTGGTTCGTATAGCTTTGGTCATCAAATAAAAGGTAATCTTAGACTTATTGACTGTTATTGTGTCAAGACTAGTGCTCAGAGTGATGTGGGACACCATCCCATTTCTTTTCAAAGAGACCTGTAACCATCCCACATAGCCATAACTGAGTCTCACCTCACCATCTCACTTTTGCCCTCACTCCCACTTTGAAACTATCTCATTCTGAGAACTGGCCTTGCCACAATAGTATTCTTCCTACTTTTACCCAGCCCTCTTTGGAATTATTGGTGAAGACTGTACAGAACTCATTAGGTTGAAATCCTTGGGTTAAGACAGGATGGGAAATGAACAATGGCTTGTATCCCATGCTAGCCATATTCAGTAAAACGAATGGACACGATTAACTTAGGTCCATTAATGTAAATGGGTCTATTCTGAGTATGACTAAATTGGATACAACCTTTTAGCTGCAAAATGCATTTGATTTGGAAATGGTTCTCTTCCATTTTCTCTATTTCTGCTGCAGAACATTCTTAGCATGCTTGTGGAAATATCATCAACATAGTTGCTTTTTATGATGTGATAGACCCACTTTTAGTATGCAACTAAAGCAATAATAATTTAACAGCCACCAACAGTGTTTGCTACTAGAAACAGTAAAAAAAGAGAGTATTTTTATATATAGAATCATCCATGATGTTTTATTCTCTGTTTGAGCCAGCTGTGTATGTTTGCATTGTTCAGAACTGCTGCCTGAAGATGAAATTCAAAATACCACTAGATGTTGCTGTAGGACAGCTGTAAGAAAAATAGAAACCACCCCGAGACTCCACATACTTCCACTAAGATTTTGTTTGAAGCATCATTACAAAGGTTAACTTGAGCTTAGAAGATGTCCTGCTGCTTGAAAATATAGCATGTGTGCATTGGAGCCACCTTTATTTCCCAGAAAACCACACATACTCATGCATTTGTGTACTTTCAACTCACCCTCACCAACTGGTCCCAGGGTGGGAATATAACAATAAAACAATGAGACTGTGTGTGTGTGTGTAAAATAAATAAAACACACAAAATAAGCCAATGACAAACAACTTGAAACTGAGTGACTCATCACATTCCTCCCCCTCTGAAAGGCCTGGATGAAAGGGTGCATCTTCACCCACCAATGAAAAGTCATCCCATAAGTATGGTGTTGCCACTGGGAAAGCCCTTTCTCACACCACTAGTCCCTGAATTTCACCTAGTGGTGGGACCATGAGTAGGGGTTCCTCTGCATATCATAACACATGAGCAGGACATATGGGAGGAGTTGTTCCTCTAGATGTATGGGTTCCAGGTCATCTGGGGCTTTATATGTTAGCATAAGGACATAGAATTTGGCTTGAAAACAAATTGAAATCCTTCAAAAGCTGAGCGTTAATTGTATCCTGCCAGAAGTGCTCATCAACTGCATTCTGCACCAGTTGCAATTTGCAAACCGTTGGAGATGCAGGCAGGCCCAACCTGGCCCTGTACACAAAAACACATATACCATGATGGCTACATTCAGACAGCACTTTAATCTGTTTTCCTGATGTTTCTTTACCTGATAATTTATGTGTTTTATGTGATCTTTCACATGACATTAAATCCACTTCTGGAAATCTAGCAGAATCCAGAGGAAGTTTAGTTCCCCGTTTCCATGTTAATTGCTTCCAGAAAAGAATCCATTTGCAACCCTGTTACCTCAGAATATCAAGGAACAAAATTTGAGGTGGTATCCCAGCATACACTTCCTTTCTGCCACATTTGTGAATGACTCATGGGGGAACAGAAACGCACATATACATGAAGAGTGGGTGGAGGTCATGACACATCCGATGACATCTGGTGTGTCACACCATGCTCTTAGAATACATGAATGAGCAACGGTGGCACTTTTTTCCTTGGAGGGAGAAAGCAATCTTAATGGTTTGCAAAAGTTTCCTAAGGTCTCATCTTAAAATCACAAGCTTTGCAGAAGCTGCATTGCAGGTGCAATGTTTTTAAAACCTGGGATGTCATTTTTGCCTTTGCAAACAGGATCTAGTGTTGAGCTCACTGTGCACCAATAATATATTTAATTCATCTGGGTAAACAGATCAAAGACTGCCTCATTCTTTTCGTTTCTTTAGAAGAGGGAATGTGAATAGCATTTGCTTTTGGGTGGAAAATAATTTATTAGCTGTTCTGATGAACTGAAAGGTCATAACTAATGCGAGAGGATTTGGGACTTTTTAACAACAACAACAGCAGCAACAAGAAAACCCACAACTCCACAAAGGGTTGGTTATGTTTTGCCCTCTAGTATTGAAAAGTCAGATGAATGAAGCCTTAGTCAACAGTGTTATTCCAAACTGTTTTGAAATTAGTATTCATCAGTTCATTCACCCTCCACTCCACCACAGGATTTTGGTGTTTTTCATAAACATTTTGGATATTTAAATTGGCTATATTTTAAGTCTGTTTAAATGAATTAGCAATGTGATACTTAATGTTGATGAAACATTTCATAATTTTGCATTATAGTAATTCACACCCTTCCCTCTATAGGCTGTTGAGGTCACAAAATTTCAGGTGTGCCCACAGGAAGCCTGCTGCTACCCAGAACCTGTGTAGGCAAGTCTCTGGATGCCACAGGATGTGCATATGGTTTATGCATGTGTAGAAACCTTAGATAAGATTACCTATGATTTTTTTTTTTGGGGGGGGGAGGGCAGGTGCTCAGTCTTGATGAAAACCTAGGTCCCCTTCCAAACCCATGATCCTGTATCTGTGAGAGTAGAATGTGCAAGGGGAAGGATGCCAAAGCAGTTCCTTTGCCAAGGGAATGGCTTTGGCTGGCTCGTTAAGTACCATGATTTAGCAAATCCAAAGAAGTTGTCCTTGTGCCTCAGCGGACCTTCATTCTAAGGAAACAGAGCCTTGGAAAAGTACTTGAACCCCTGGTGTCTTTCACTGCTCACAGAGGGTGTGTAACCATATGTTTCAGCACCCATGAGGCTCCGGACTGAGGCAAGCATCTTCTATTTTCTGATCCTAGACAGATTTTCTGCATTAAGGTTGCAAACCTGGGACTAAGTCCCATTGAACACACTGACTTCTGTTGTATGCCAGGAATGAGGAAGCACAGGACTGGTGTGTGTGTGCTAACTGTGGCCCTCTATGCTTTTCTCTTAGGTCCTCAGAACTCTTCCCATACTACACCCCTTTGCCCCAGGCCATACCTCTCACCACTGGTGGAGGAAGAGGAGTGCAGGGGGAGTGCACTGCCCCCAGCGGCATGATCCCAGTGGGTGCCATCACGGCTGCCTCCCCACCCGTGCTGGGCACCATGCCCCAGCCTGCTCTCTGCCCCCGGGTGCCGGAGCATGAAGCTCCGCCACTGCCTCCCACCAGCCCTGCTGCACACAGCAAACATTTTTGCCTAGCTAGAACATGTACTCTGAGAAGGCCTCTTGCCTGTCTGGATGGAGGATAGAGAGGGGTCTTTTGCTTCTGACTCAGCCCACCACTGTCATGTGGTCCCTGGAAGCCTCTCAGATGTGAATGTGGCCCTCAGGCTGAAAGAGGTCCCCCACACTTGTTGCATACTTTATTAATTTAAATGGAATATATATTCTCAAGGAAGTGCCTGCGGGCTGCCGTCCTATGCGCTGCTACCTGGGAGTAGCTCACTTAGAATTTAATGAGTTTTACCTCCAAGAAACATAAAGAGAACTGGGTCATGCATATGATGTCTTGCTATCAAGAGGCAGGACATTTTTAGCAACATAATAACAACAGCCCACTTTCTTCTCTGTGCATAAACGTACGGCTATTGCTCGCCCTTGCTGTATGTGCGACGCTATATAGTACTATAAGCTAATAATGATGTCAGCCTCTGTACTGGTTTATGAACTATGGTACACAATGGAAAGCTCCAGGCCTGCTCTTGATATTGCCATTTACTGGAAGTGCTAACTTCTGTCCTTTGTGCATTTGATGCATTAACAAAAGCACCAAGAAATCAATTAATTAGGCTACCCTTTTAGTCAACAATGGAAGTGGGAGCTCAGTGGCGGTCTGTTCATCCCCTTGTCTTGGGCGACTCAGCATGTGGCTTGTGCTTCCTCTTTCACTAAAAGCATAATCACCCGGTCAGTATTGTGGTATCGTTGATGGAAGGAGGGATGCTATTGTCAGACTCTTCCTAGGATCCTCGTGCCAAGCATTGCCTGGTTAATTTAACTGTTTTCAGTGGCAACAATACAAAGCCTGTAGGAGAGTGATGCCATTTGAGCTGTGACTGTATAGCAAAGGCGGAGGTATTGTCTTGAGTACAAATACGAAGCTCTCTTTGAAGAACTGGGTTTCATGCCTGTTGAATGAGTCAATTTGCCGCCTTCAATGCAGAGAATGGACAGATTTGCTACCTCTCCTGTCCAACAGGAAGCTTCATTACTGAAACAGAGTGTGCTCACTTAAGTAGTCAGCAGTTCAAAATATTTAATGTCACCCTGGATAATTCTCTGAAGTGGTGTGCCCATCTACCCACCCTGATAAACTGTGTTCTTTGAGAAATTCTGGCTGTAGACGGAGAGTTATAAGAGTGAATGTGGAAAACTCAAGTCCTAGAGTGCATATTTCCATTAAGCAGTCTTAACTGCTACTTTCACTGTTGAACAGAGCTCACTCTTTGGATGCTAAGTGTATATTTTTATGCAGATGCTTATACCGAGGGTCTGTTCCCCCCCCCCCAGCTGAAGCTCAGCTCTAGCATCTCTCAGGTGGGCAAGAATAAGGGAGGCTTCATGGTGAGTTCTGGCACCTCTTTTTCTAGAAAAATAGCACTGGTCACAAGTATATTTACTAAGGGAGACCACATTTCATTTATTTTGCTTGCTTCAACAGCACAATCTACCTATGAAATAATTTGCCTGCCAGGAGTATAGAACAAGTCTTCCCCATCTTGGTGCATTCCAGACCTTCTGAACTACACCTCCCATCATCCCCGACCCTTGGGTAGGCTTGCTGGGGCTGATGGGAGTTGCAATCCAAAACATCTAGCCGACACCCAATTGGGGAAGGCTGTTAATCTGACACAAAATGGCAGTTCTAGGTCAAATGATCTCCCTCTCCCCCATCTTCCACCATGTTGATAGTGGGTGCACAACATGATAACCATATTGGTGGGTGGGTATGGCACAGTCACGCACCTGTCCTCATAGCTATGGGGCCACTGCTGCTTACCAGGAGGAAGAGGGAAAGGCAGTTTAGAGAGCAGTGTTGTGCTTGTCTGGATGGAGAATAGAGAGGGGTGGGTGCATAAACTAGCCTGCTGCACAAAGATAATATTTGCATTAATTGATCCAACTATTTTCGCCTCTGGCATGGGGCCCTTGGATGGTTGGCTAGAAGGGAATGTAGCTCTTGGGCTGAAAAAGTTTCCCTACCCTTTCCCATGCAGAGGAGACAAGCTTTGCCATCAGATTGACCCAGGTTTAATCCATTGCACCCCCCTCCCCACAATTAAAAGAATCTCAGGGATGCCGACATCTGCAGAACTCTCTCACCTTTGGCATTTACACAGCAGTTGGAAATTCGGCAGATGAGCACCTGCATGCTGGGAAAAGCTTCACCAGTGTCATAACTGGTGTTAAGAGCATCACCTGTAAAAAAAATGGGTTGGCAACCCTGGAGCGACGGGATACACAAAGAAAAGAGCACTCACACAGACTACAGAGAATACCATTTTGAGGTAAACAATTTTGTTATAAAGCCAGGCTCTTATAACAGTATTTTTTTAAAAAAATAAAAAACAACCCGCAAGTTCATATCTAGAACATTTTTATTAGTGCTGCAGTGAGGTGCAAAAACAAACAGCAACTTTGGGATAACCCAGGTGCGATTTAAGAGGTGAATTTGTGTTGTGACATATTTGGATAAAAGCAAAACGCCTGCTTGCACATTAGGCTTTCTCTATTTCAAGCAGCCCCTTCATGGATCACTGCCTTGCCGTGGCGAAGGGGCTTGAAGAACTCAGAGAAGCTATGAACTATGCCGAGCAGGGCACCCAAGATGAACAGGTCATAGTGGAGAGTTTTGACCAAACGTGATCCACCTGGAGGAGGAACCGGCAAGCCACTCCAGTATCCCTGCCAAGAAAACTCCATGGACAAAGACAACAGGCATATAAAAGTTATGACGCTGGAAGATGAGCCCCTCAGGTCAGAAGGCGTCCAACATGCTACTGGGGAAGAGCGGAGGGCAAGTACAAGTAGATCCAGAGCTGATGAAGCGGCTGGGCTAAAGCCGAAAGGACGTTCAGTTGCGGATATGCCTGGAAGCGAAAGGAAAGTCCAATGCTGTAAAGAAAAATATTGCATAGGAACCTGGAATGTAAGAACCATGAACATGGGTAAGTTGGATGTGGTCAAAAATGAGATGGCAAGAATAAATATTGACATCCTGGGCATCAGTGAGCTAAAATGGACGGGAATGGGCGAATTTAGTTCGGATGACCATCATATCTACTACTGTGGGCAAGAAACCCGCAAAAGAAATGGAGTGGCCCTCATAGTCAACAAAAGAGTTGCGAAAGCAGTACTGGGTTGCAATCTCAAAAATGATAGAATGATCTCGATACGAATCCAAGGCAGACCTTTTAACATAACAGTAATCCAAGTTTATGCACCAACTACTGGTGCGGAAGAAACTGAAATTGACCAATTCTATGAAGACTTACAACACCTTATAGAAGTGACACCAAAGAAGGATGTTCTTCTCATTATAGGAGATTGGAATGCTAAAGTAGGGAACCAAGAGATAAAAGAAACAACTGGCAAGTTTGGCCTTGGAGAGCAAAATGAAGCAGGGCAAAGGCTAATAGAGTTCTGTCAAGAGAAGAAGCTGGTCATCACAAAAACACTTTTCCAACAACACAAGAGACGACTCTACACGTGGACATCACCAGATGGGCAGCATCGAAATCAGATTGATTATATTCTCTGCAGCCAAAGATGGAGAAGCTCGATATAGTCAGCAAAAACAAGACCTGGAGCTGACTGTGGCTCAGATCATCAGCTTCTTATAGCAAAATTCAAGCTTAAACTGAAGAAAGTAGGAAAAACCACTGGGCCGGTAAGATACAATCTAAATCAAATCCCTTATGAATACACAGTGGAAGTGAGGAACAGGTTTAAGGATTTAGATCTGCTGGACAGAGTGCCTGAAGAACTATGGATGGAGGCTCGCAACATTATACAGGAGGCAGCAACGAAAACCATCCCAATGAAAAGGAAATGCAAGAAAGCAAAGTGGCTGTCCAACGAGGCCTTACAAATAGCGGGGGAGAGAAAGCAAGCAAAATGCGAGGGAGATAGAGAAAGATACAGGAAATTGAATGCAGATTTCCAAAAAATAGCAAGGAGAGATAAGAAGGCCTTCTTAAATGAGCAATGCAAAGAAATAGAGGAAAACAATAGAATGGGAAGAACCAGAGATCTGTTCAAGAAAATTGGAGATATGAAAGGAACATTTCGTTCAAAGATTACCATAATAAAGGACAAAAGTGGTAAGGACCTAACAGAAGCAGAAGACATCAAGAAGAGGTGGCAAGAATACACAGAGGAATTATACCAGAAACATATGGATGTCTCGTACACCCCAGGTAGTGGGGTTGCTGACCTTGAGCCAGACATCCTGGAGAGTGAAGTTAAATGGGCCTTAGAAAGCACTGCAAATAACAAGGCCAGTGGAAGTGATGGTATTCCAGCTGAACTATTTAAAATTTTAAAAGATGATGCTGTTAAGGTGCTACACTCAATATGCCAGCAAGTTTGGAAAACTCAGCAGTGGCCAGAGGATTGGAGAAGATCAGTCTACATCCCAATCCCAAAGAAGGGCAGTGCCAAAGAATGCTCCAACTACCGCACAATTTCACTCATTTCACACGCTAGCAAGGTTATGCTTAAAATTCTACAAGGAAGGCTCAAGCAGTATGTGGACCGAGAACTCCCAGAAGTGCAAGCTGGATTTAGAAGAGGCAGAGGAACCAGAGACCAAATTGCAAACATGCGCTGGATTATGGAGAAAGCTAGAGAGTTCCAGAAAGACATCTACTTCTGCTTCATTGACTATGCAAAAGCCTTTGACTGTGTCGACCACAGCAAACTATGGCAAGCTCTTAAAGAAATGGGAGTGCCTGATCACCTCATCTGTCTCCTGAGAAATCTCTATGTGGGACAAGAAGCTACAGTTAGAACTGGATATGGAACAACTGATTGGTTCAAAATTGGGAAAGGAGTACGACAAGGCTGTATATTGTCTCCCTGCTTATTTAACTTATATGCAGAATTCATCATGCGAAAGGCTGGGCTGGATGAATCCGAAGCCGGAATTAAGATTGCCGGAAGAAATATCAACAACCTCAGATATGCAGATGACATAACCTTGATGGCAGAAAGTGAGGAGGAATTAAAGAAGCTTTTATTGAGGGTGAAAGAGGAGAGCGCAAAATATGGTCTGAAGCTCAACATCAAAAAAACGAAGATCATGGCCACTGGTCCCATCAGCTCCTGGCAAATAGAAGGGGAAGAAATGGAGGCAGTGAGAGATTTTACTTTCTTGGGCTCCATGATCACTGCAGATGGTGACAGCAGCCACGAAATTAAGAGACGCCTGCTTCTTGGGAGGAAAGCAATGACAAACCTAGACAGCATCTTAAAAAGTAGAGACATCACCTTGCCAACAAAGGTCCGCATAATAAAAGCTATGGTTTTCCCAGTAGTGATGTATGGAAGCGAGAGCTGGACCATAAAGAAGGCAGATCGCCGAAGAATTGATTCCTTTGAATTATGGTGCTGGAGGAGACTCTTGAGAGTCCCATGGACTGCAAGAAGAACAAACCGATCCATTCTTAAGGAAATCAGCCCTGAGTGCTCACTGGAAGGACAGATCGTGAAGCTGAGGCTCCAATACTTTGGCCACCTCATGAGAAGAGAAGACTCCCTGGAAAAGACCCTGATGTTGGGAAAGATGGAGGGCACAAGGAGAAGGGGACGACAGAGGACGAGATGGTTGGATAGTGTCTTCGAAGCTACAAACATGAGTCTGACCAAACTGCGGGAGGCAGTGGAAGACAGGAGGGCCTGGCGTGCTCTGGTCCATGGGGTCACGAAGAGTCGGACACGACTAAACGACTAAACAACAACAAATTTCAAGCAGGGAGAGCAAAAGCAGGTAGATAATAGTGATGTCATATCTCCTTTGGTATTGGAACAGCAGACTCTGAAGGAAGATGAAGAGGGAGAGGAGAAGGACTGGGAGATGGAGGCTGGAACAGATGGAAGAGAGAACTTCCATCTCTCTCCCCTCCTGAGGGGCGTTGTTGGAATTTGTGAACCTCAGCCTTTGCTCCCAAACTGACCCCGTGCCAACCAACCCTTCCCCTCTTGAGAGCTCTGGGATTGAAATAGCTCTTTTCCTAAAGCTGAGTCTGTGCTATTACTATGTTGTAAGAAAAATCCTTTCCTTACTTACAAGCAATGGCATCTGCTGTCATGTTTTGGGGCAGGAGCCAGGGCAAGTGAACCTGAAATACAGTATTTTTATTTGTCCTGCTCATGAAGCACTTATTTCCAGAAACCAATGTGTTTAACAATAGTCCCCATATACAGCCTGCACCACAAGTGCAACAGAACTTCCCCTCCCTCCTGCCTCTCCAAATCTGCTCTGGGTTCCCCCACCCTCTGGAACAGATTTAGGGGTTCTGTTAGGGTGCCAACGGCAACAGTGAGAGGGAGGGGAAGCTCTGTTGTGCTTCTGGAAGTTGTTCTGTGTGTGCAATGACAGGCCATTATCTTCTGAGCAGCAGTGCAGCTTTAGGGGTGAAGATCAGGGCCCCGCAGTCCAGGGCCCCACAAATGACCATCCAGAAAATCACAAATGATGGAGGAGGTAGCAAAGAGGCCTATATGAACACTTGACCTGGTATTGGCTGATGCACCACCAGAAGGGAGAACAACTATATCAACTCCAAGGCTGGTGCAGTTTCCCCCCACTTCTGGGTGTGTGTCTGTGAAATGAGCTTCCCCAATGCCTCCCAGATCCATCCCTGAGATGACCGTAGGCTGCCCCATTTTGATCCCAAACATCCCTGAAGCACTGAGGACAGGTCAGCACAACAGCATGGTTTTTCATGACCACATGAGGGAAGTCTCCAACTACAGACCTTCCCCTCTGACCACAGACTTCCCTTTCTAACAGCAGATAGTGAGTTCTGTAGCATCCTATGTAACTTTAGCCACTGTCCAAGAAAGCATAGGATTGGCCTCTAATCATATAATCAAGAAATTCACAATCTTACTCTTCTTTAAAAAAATAAAAATCAACAGGTGTCCAAATAAATCAGCACACTTTTTTTTTCATTAAAGAGAATAGCTTTTATTTATGATGACAAAGTGTTCTTGGAGCATTATCATACAATATTTTCGTATTGAGAAAGTTGTATTGAGTTCAATGATGCTTACTCATAAGTAAGTGTGCATAGAATTGGGTTCATGAAGACAACAACACCTTTAAAAACAGAAAAGCGTGATGATTCTGAATAGAAGTCTAGAGCTGTGGGAAACCTGACAAGGAGTTAAGAAAATGGTTTAGTAAATATGTGCTTAGGTATTCCAAAACAGATTATAGATTGGCACTTGAAATAATGGTGTAATTTTCTACTTGAAAATGTACAAAAGGCAAATTAGTTTCTATTGAAAAGGTAAGCTGGGTTGTTGTCTTGTGTTGCTGTCATGACATTGAACTCATTGGCATGCAGGGATGTTCCCTGCACTTCATGCATTAACTGTCTTCTCTCGCTGTGTTTACCGATAATCCAGCAAGTTTGCAGGCCAAATGCCTTTCTAAATAAAGGCCCAGAAAGCATTGAATTAGACAGCATATTGCCTAGGGAGAGCCAGCACAGTGCAACCTACAAGGTAGATATTAATTAGTCTTGAGCCGAGTTGGGAGGAGGATAAAGAGGGGATTTCATAAACATCTCTTGCCTCTTTTAAAAATGCCCCCATCCCATTTTTAGTGATTTTTCCGAGACCACTCAAAAGGACAAGGACGCAGGAAAGAGGGAATTGGTCCCTGTTGCCTTGGCAACTTTGCTGATGCTCCTTGTTTTGCCATGATGTACTGCAGCAATGAAACTCTCTAGCAGCACAGCAAAACAAGGGATGTCAGATTAGATGTGCCCTTGGATGAACATGTGTGCCTGGATGTGTGTGCTTAAGTGTGCATTCCAGTGTGTATTTACAAACATCTTACTGCAGATTCAGAGCTGGAAGTGAAAGCACAGGGGCTTCCTTTTTTTGCTCTTAGTGGTGTCAACACATCACCACATGCGATTGGCTCGGTGGCTCTGAAGTTTTATCACATTCACTGATTAGCTGGGATCAAAGATAATAAAAGGCTTTTAAAGTTCAAAAACGCACTGCAGCAAGAGAAACCCCATGTTGGGGGGGGGGGGGAAGATAGGTAGGGTTATTTTTGTCCTGAAATGAGTCACAGGCTAATATAACTTGAAATTCTTCATAATATCCCATCAGAAGTAATTAATTGTAGATAATGCTGCAATCACTAATTCATTTTCCCTCCCTTTAAAATTAACTCTATTGTTGTCAACAACTAATCCATGTTTGAAAGTAATTAAATGGAACTAAGCATCCAAACTCACCTGCATTACTAAACATAGGCTGCTATCCTTAAATCTCACATATAGAGCTGGCAGGGAAAGCAAAATTTACTGAGCACTGGGTTGAAATGTTAGGCCAGAAACAATGGCATAACTATCCAAATGCCCCCCAAATATGCCTGAGAAGCATGTATTGAAACTGGAGTCGGGATTAGGGAGCTCTTTGCAAAATGTGCACAGGTTGCTGTTGCCTATAGGCCTGAAGAATATGACCCAGGCTCTAGCTTGTGTTATAGGGTTGCCATATTTGAAGAGGAAAAAACCAGACACAAAAAGTTGTTGAGCTTTTTTAGTGCAATCACCTGATAGCCCCTCTGCCACCGAGCCTGGGGCGCCCACACCAGAGCCTGGGGCGCCAATGGGAGATCCAGAGACTGAACCAGAGACGCCTATGCACACATTTTTTTAAAAAATAAAATCCCCAAATCCAGGACATTCACTTTAAAATGTAATACCCCCCAGATTGGCATGTAGGACCCCCAAAAGAGGACATGTCTTGGGATTCCTGGACATATGGCAACCCTAGTTTATCATACCCCTGTGGGCAAGTCATATTGGTATTGTTTCAAAAGTTGGGTGCCTCCTCTTCTCTCTACCAAGCTGTAGCAAAAGCCCATGGGGTCCCAGGCACCCACATAAGTTCTGTGTTCCTTTGGAGAGTTGAAGATGTCGTGGCCTTAAGAAAGATGGTTTATTCACCTATTTACACCTTCAGTCTGCATGGAGGGAGTCCTTTCACAAGGGGCTTGTACCCCACAGCTGCGCAGTCAGCATTCAGCCAACCTGCCCAAGATGGATCTCAGCTCTTCTTCCTGCTTCTTCTTCCCAGAAACCTTTGCTCCAAGACTCCCTTTTCCTGTCACCTCAAACATGCACCCCATCACCTTGGTAACATCTCCCCAGGCCAAAGGATTCCTCACAGATGGCCCATCAACACCTTTTGTCATGTTAACAGGTTTGCTCTTCACTAAGCCAGCCAAGCTGGTTGCATGTTTTCAGGGGTCCCGAGGTCACTTGGCATTTTCTATTTGTACAGTGGTACCTCTGGTTAGGGGACGCAGGTGGCGCTGTGGGTAAAACCTCAGCGCCTAGGACTTGCCGATCGTATGGTCAGCGGTTCGAATCCCCGCGGCGGGGTGAGCTCCCGTCGTTCGGTCCCAGCTCCTGCCCACCCAGCAGTTCGAAAGCACTCTTAAGTGCAAGTAGATAAATAGGTACCGCTTTATAGCGGGAAGGTAAATGGCGTTTCTGTGTGCTGCGCTGGTGCAGGCTCGCCAGAGCAGCTTCGTCACGCTGGCCACGTGACCCGGAAGTGTCTCCGGACAGCGTTGGCCCCCGGCCTCTCAAGTGAGATGGGCGCACAACCCTAGAGTCGGACATGACTGGCCCGTACGGGCAGGGGTACCTTTACCTTTACCTTTTACCTCTGGTTATGGGACATGGGTGGCGCTGTGGGTTAAACCACAGAGCCTAGGACTTGCTGATCAGCAGGTCGGCGGTTCAAATCCCCGCGACGGGGTGAGCTTCAATTGCTCGGTCCCTGCTCCTGCCAACCTAGCAGTTCGAAAGAACGTCAAAGTGCAAGTAGATAAATAGGTACTGCTCCGGCGGGAAGGTAAACGGTGTTTCCATGCGCTGCTCTGGTTCGCCAAAAGTGGCTTAGTCATGCTGGCCACATGACCCGGAAGCTGTACACCGGCTCCCTTGGCCAATAAAGTGAGATGAGCGCCGCAACCCCAGAGTCGGCCACGACTGGACCTAATGGTCAGGGGTCCCTTTACCTTTACCTCTGGTTAAGAACTTAATTCCAGAGGTCCATTCTTAACCTGAAACTGTTCTTAACCCGAGTTACCACTTTAGCTAATGGAGCCTCCTGCTGCCGCCGTGCTGCCCCCCACGATTTCTGTTCTCATTCTGAGGTAAAGTTCTTAAACCAAGGTCCTACATCCAGGTTAGCGGAGTCTGTAACCTGAAGTGTCTGTAACCCGAGGTGTCTGTAACCCGAGGTACCACTGTACTGTAAAATGTCTACTAGTCTTTCTTTTTCCCATACCTCATAGGCTTGCTCACACATTACTTTCAACAAGGGTATAATCTGCACATTTGTGTACATTTATACAGTAGTTGAACTGTACACTCGTATAGTTATTCACATGTAACTAACTCTCAGCCTGTGTTTCTTTGTACACAATAGTTGAGCAGTACACAACAACAGGTATAACACTCTTTCACTCAAACACTTCTACATGTGTAGAGAAGCAATGTGTGAACAAGCTTCAGGAAAAACCTCATCCTTGGTAGGCTGAGCAGACAAAAGCATACAGCAGCTAGTAATAACCTGAACTATCTCACTTCCCTGTGCATTGTTTCATTTTCAGATAATATATTTCTAGTATAAACAAAGGCTTAAAAACACACCTATTCCAGGTCCTTTTTCAAAACCCACAACAACCTCACTTTCTGTTATTTCTGTGTTAGGCTCCTACAAGAGACCATAAGAAGCTCATATACTAAAATGAATACTGTATTTGGAAATAACATATAATTACAAGATGATGAAATTGCATCCCCAACATAGAAAATATGGAGATGGGAGATCTGGGCAAAAGGGATTGCTCTGAAACTTATTATGCACAGCAATAGCAACTTAAAAGCTACATGTGTGAAAGTACGTAAATGTCAGAGGAATGCTAATGAAAATGGGAAAACACCAAAAAATGTATTTTTACAAAGTGAAAGGTATAATCAACTTCTCCATAGGTACATAATATCTTCAAAACAAAACATTTAGATGAATGGATGTTTACTGCCTTGTCCATTGACAAAAAGTGTTTACCGTTATACACTATGAAATCAAGGCACCAAACTATACTCTGATATACAAAGCACCTTTGATGGATAATCAAAAAGCATTTTTAAGACTATCAAAGAACGTACCTGCCTATCTGTGTGTGATGATCTGAAGACATCCGCTATTGCTTTGATAGCATTAAATCTATTCATAAGGACAATTTTGGCCTCTTTTCTAAAAAAATTAAGCATATTCATGGATACTCACAGATGTACTAAGAACTGGCTAGGAAACAAGCATTGTGGTTTATAATTTGTTTGGTCGTGGGAGTTTCTACTTCAAAAGGAGCTATTCAAGAAAGCTGCTGACAGAGCAAAAGTTGTCTGGTCAACACCTACCTCTTCAAGACACGTTCAAGTCATGAAATAAAAAGCTTGTGAGCCTTTTAGTAGTATGCTGGCTTTCAGCTTCTTTTGGATACAGTATTTCACTGCCAGCTTTTTAGAAGAAGAGCAACCTTCAGGGATAATCAACAATAAACTTTGGCTTACAAGAGTTAAAGAAGACATTAGACAACACAAGTACAAAGAAGAAATCCTGAAAAGGAACTCCCCCAGCAGAGAACACTTTGATTTATTCTAATCTGGTGTGGAAGCTAATGTGCAGAAAGCTGAAAAACTGGAATGTGTGTGAGTGTTTAGTAAATCAAAACAGAAATCAGAAGTACATTTTGCCATTAGCGAAGTCAGAAATAGCTGCACTAGTGACTTCCACCCCTCCAACCCTCCATATGTTCTTTCTTTCTTTATTTATTTATTTAGCAAAATGTATATACCATTGAAACACCATTAACATGTGCCTCTAATTCCCATTTTATGGATGGGAAGAATACCACCTGTCAGGGAACTGCCATCAGAGCCAGAGGGAGAGGGAGGGCTCCAGAGGGATTACGGAGAGCGTCCCGGGAGGGAGAGAAGCAGCCCATCTTTTGGGGAGGGAAATCAGCATAACACCAGTGGAGAAGGGGGACAGATGGGGGAATCGGCGAGGTGGCTCCATTACTCCTCGCCGGAGACCAGCAGGGAGAGCACGGGTCCTCCGCTGCCCACACCCTCCCTGCGCAGAAGGCTTCCACGCAGGGAGAGTAGGCGGAGACTAGGCATCAAAGAGCTTCTTTGCTGGAAGAAGTTCAAGAAACGCCCACTGACGGATTCTGTCAGCGACTGAGACAGCCACGGATGAGTGGCTGTCCAGACAGAATAGGGTTCACCCAGGTAACTCAGCCAGGTGTGGCAACGACTTACGCACGAGCAACCCCTAGAACCATTACACCACCCAAACCCGGTTTTGGGACAGGCAGGATTATAATGGCGTAGCTCAGTGGCCACAGTAACATTGCCTGCAAAATTGCCTTTATTTACATAGTTATTGCTTAGACCCAATTTATGGGCATGACTCATTTCTCTCTTGTATAGGTATCTATCATCTATCTATCTATCTATCTATCTATCTATCTATCTATCTATCATCTTATCTATCTATCTATCTATCTATCTATCATCTATCTATCTATCTATCTATCTATCTATCTATCTATCTATCTAATCTATCTATCATCATCTATCATCTATCTATCATCTATCTATCATCTCTGTACCTGCCTATATCTATACAAAACATGTCTTATATCTATGAGAAGCACATTCTTAGGAGCACAGCTGTGTGCCTGGTTGCAAGCCCAGTGGATTTAAGTGTGCAAAGTCTGCCCGAGTGTACACTGTAATGGATTTGACCTCGAAGAGCACTACAAAGAGAAATTGCAGATAACCATCTGAACTGACTTCAGAGGCTTGTAGCCCTGGTTCCCTCGATACAGAGAGAAAAGAGACTGACTAAGTACATGGGAGTGAACAAATCAGAAGCGCAAGAAAGGACACATCTGTAATGCTTAACTGGACTATAGCAGAAGAAAACCCCAAACAGGAGCAGTAGCATTTAACATGTCTGATTTCAGCCATGAAAAATCTGTGACTGAACACTCAAGCCAAATAATGATATATAGGAAGCTGCTTCATAATGGTGTCTATAGCGTTTATTTAGCTCTGTACTGTTGACACCAAGAGTGGGAAAACCTCAGGCCTGGGGCTCAAATGTGGGATGCTTTCCCCGGGGAGGTTTGTTGGGTGCCTTCATTATATATCTTTATGTGTCAGCTGAAAACGTTCCTCTTCAACCAGGCCTAAGACCAGTGGGTTTTTTTGGCCATGCCCCACCTAATCATCTCTAAAATCCTGATGCCTTTCCCCTGTGACATATAATTTTTATTATTCAAAAAGTGAACTCCTATTCACGCGGAGGAAGCCTAAAAGGCCATTCACTGTCAATAACTCATTCTCAAATTGCCTCCCTTAAAAATCAATTGCCCCCTTGTGGGGCATGACCCCATGTTGGGAACCATAGCCTTAGACTGATCAGTATTCTACAGGCTTTTAAATGTGAGGGTGGCATATAAATATAATATAAAATAAATAAATAAATAAATAAATAAATAAACAAAAGTAAATAAAAATGCAGTTCTCCAGGTCTCTCTCTCTCTCTCTCTCTCTCTCTCTCTCTCTCTCCCTCCCTCACCCTCTCCCTCTCCCTCTCTCTCCCTCAACCTCTCACTGGTTTTGCTCAATGCCCTCTTCTAGTAAGTTCATTCGGCAGGAATGTGTCCTTGAACTGTGAACCTCTGTGGGTGGAGGCTGGAGAGGGGTGGGTGTGTTTGGCCACAACTCACTTTTGCCAAACCCACTGCTGGGTTCCCCATAAGGGTATGTGGCCCTTAGACTGAAAGAGAGTCTACGCAGACTGGCAGCAGTTCAGCAGACTGCGATCCCTCCAAGCCCAACTGGGGATGCCATGAGCAAACCGGGGATCTTCTGCACGCAACTTAAGTTGCTCTGTCACTGAGCTTTCAATGTCCCTTTCCCATCTCAGCGATGGGTTGCTCAAAAGAGCAGTTTGGAGAGATGTAAGAATTGTAGCAAAATATAAAAAGGTGCATATATGTGTATGCTTATACTATACTGTTTGGATTAGGGCCATCTGCAGCTGCTGTTCACAATCGGCAACGGCAACGAACTGGATCAGGACAGTGGTAGGGGCAAATTATTAAAGCCTGCTCTCCCCCTGCTATAGATCCAGTCTGAATCCCCACCTCATGGGTGCTTTTTAGTATGCAGGAACAGATCACGACATTAATGTAAAGTCTTATTTGGCCCTTAGCTAAGATTTGCATCAGTGCAGACATTTTCGATCAAATTAAAATTGATGAAAGGAGCCAGAGAAGGAGAGGGAAAATAAACACTTAGAGGCTGGGATCCTATGCACAGAGTAAAGCCATATTCAAGGTCTTACTTCTGAGTCAACATGCATAGGACTTCACATCAAGTTAGCACCAGGCAAACAAATGGCAAAACTCAATTTTGCACATTTGGAAAGACATCTGACCCTGTAAAAGACATCGTTATATTCATTGCTTGCAATGTGACTAAACCCTTGATTATTTAGAAGGGGAATGAAGGTGTGTTTTCTGATATTTCATGCCTTTTTTTTGGTTAGCAATGCGGGTTCAATGGCATGTATGGGCAGCCACAGTGATCAAGTGTGTGCTTCTTTCTCGCTGTGTTTGTACACAAAGGAATGACGTGACAAGTAATCACTGTATCACGGCGGGGCAGGCGAGTGGTGTCTCTGCTTGCTTGGCCATTCTCTTTGCATGCTGAAATATTGTTCACATGATGCACAAAGCTGGAGTAAAAACAAAACCTTAAAAGTGCATTTCTGCAGATGCATAGTTAGCTTTGATTTACTAAAATAGTTGTCAGATTGTATTTTTATTTGTCCCGGGAGAGCTGCACTCGCTGATAATGAGAAACCTGGATTTTCATGTGATTGTACTTCGGCAAACATTTTGCTTCCTTGCCTACAACAAATTTAACAAGAATTTGTGTGTATGTGGTGTGCGTGAGTGCAGTGGTGCAGAATAAGTTACAGAGATAATCCTGGACATAAACATGACAATAGGGGGAAAGGGCTGTAGTTCAATGATCAAGCAACTGTTTTGCATGTAGGAGTTTCCAGGTTCAACCCCCAGCTTCTCCAAGTTGGGCTGGGCAAAGACTCCTGTCTGAGATGCTGAAGAGACTCCTGAAGAGCTGCTGCTCACCAATGTAGACAATACAGTGGTTCCCCGCAAGACGAATGCCTCGCAAGACGGAAAACTCGCTAGACGAAAGAGTTTTCCGTTTTGGAGGTGCTTCGCAAAACGAATTTCCTATGGGCTTGCTTTGCAAGACGAAAATGTCTTGCGAGTTCCTGCGGGTTTTTTTCCCTTCCCCCCCTTTTTCTAAGCCGCTAAGCCGCTTATCCGCTTATCCGCTAAGCCGCTAAAAGCCGCTAAACCGCTAATAGCACTAATCCGCTGAGCCGTCAATGGGCTTGCTTCGCAAGACGAAAAAAACGCTAGACGAAGAGACTCGCGGAACGGATTCTTTTCATCTTGCGAGGCACCACTGTATTAAGCTATATGGAACAATGGTCTTTGTTTAAAGCAGCTTCCTATGTTTCTATGTGTTTTTGAATACAGCTGGAAAATTCCAGAGGATGAGAAGGTGTTAGCAGGGAACGCACCAGACTTAGCCATATGAAATGGAAATCCACCAAACTCCATGAAGAACTCACCAGGACACAGGCAGGGGCGTATTCGACACAGTTGTTCGATCAGTGCCAGAACTTTTGACTGCACAACAAAGCTTCCCCTACCCGTCTTCTGACCCTGTTCTAGTGCAGATTTGGGGAGCACACAGGGAATGTATGGGAGGAGAGAGGCCCAGTTCCATTGTGCAATGGAATTGTACAAGGATTGTGGAAATCCTTGTGCTAACAGAATGCGTGCATTGGATACCTCCTACAGAAATTACATTTGGCTCGGACTCTTAAGATGTTTTTCAATGAATCTGGGGACACTTTTTTAAAAATAATAATAATACATGCTTTATTATCCCTAATTACATCTATACATCCGCTGTTTTGCTTCTTGAGAAGTCTGGAGCAGGAGAGAAACCTGGGGGGTGGAGTTGGAAGCAGAGTTTGAGAATACGACTGTGGGATGATCACAGAATCACAGATTTGGCAAGGACCTCTGAGGGGCATCTAGGCCAACCCCCTGCAAGGGAGGTACCTCAACTCAAGCAGCCTCAACTTAAAAGAACATAAGGCTTTCCTGCTCCAATTTGACTTCTGCAGATCCCGGCCGTCAGGGACACGCTCTTGTTCATGCTCTCTCTCACGCTCAACTGCCTGGCTTCGCGCCAGCTCCGCCGCCGCCGCTCCAGTTGGCTGAGGGGATCAAAGTCATCTTACCCCTCCATGCCTTGCCCAGCAGAGAAACCCCGCATCTTGCTGTTGGAGATTCATTCCCCGTGTCTGCAGTCATGGGATTGTTGTCTATCACATGACGGTGTATGTTTTCATTCCACAGTGTGGGAAGTGACAGAGACAGGATGTTTGTGTTACTGTGTTCTGTGAAGTGGGACTATTGTCCTTTGTTCTCTCTCTTTGCTGTCTGATGAGAAAGAGGCAGGAGCTAAGTCAGAATCCTCTGAGTGTATTATATATAAATAAAGTAGATTAGCCAAAATGCTGTGCTATTGGTTCTGTTACGCAAACTGCGAATACTCTGCAGATCCCTAAGTGTGCTAATGCCTTTTGGCATTAGTTGCTGTGATGTTTGGGCAGAAGAAAATTTTTGAAGCTCCTGAATGATCAACCAGGAGGGAGAGAACATGCCAGTTGGATGAGTAGGATGCTCCTAACACTTGCACCCCTCCTGGGCAACTGCACACTGCCCACCCGTGACTCCTGAGCCTCCCCCAATCTCCTGCCCCCTTTGTTTTGACAGACTGGTGAGGCATCGAACCCTATGTTTCAGTAGAGTGCATTCCGCTTAAGGTTGCCACCCGTCCCTAGAAAAACGTGAAGGGCGGGAAGATAAGTTTTTGTGCAGGCACAGGTGGTGGTGGTGGGGATCGAAGAGTGTGAAAGAAGGGCTTTGCACCTTGCCCGGCAGAGAAACCACATGCCTTGCACCCCTCCTGGGCAACGGCACGCCACCCACCCATGACTCCCGAGCCTCCCCCAATCTCCTGCCCCCTTCCCCCTTCATTTTGAGAGTTTCACAGGGTGCGAAAGAAGAGCTTTGCACCTTGCCCAGCAGAGAAACCATGTACCTTGCACCCCTCCTGGGCAATGGCTGCCCACCCGCAATCTCTCAAAACAAAGGGTGAAGGGGGCAGGAGATTGGGGGAGGCTCGGGAGTCACGGGCAGGTGGCGTGCCATTGCCAGGAGGGGTGCAAGGTGCATGGTTTCTCTGCTGGGCAAGGTGCGAAGCCCTTCTTTCACATTCTCTATCCTCCCCCACCTCTGCCTGCGTAAAAACTATCTTCCCACCCTTCCAGCTGCATATTACTCCACGTTTCTCAGGGACATTAAATGAAATCCGGGGACACTCCGGGAATGGAATTTGTCTGGGGACAGAATTGCAAATCCAGGGACTGTCCCTGGGAAACGGGGACATCTGGTAACCCTTTCTTAAGATATATTAGCTTAAGATCACAATGAATGACCGGGCAATGCATGCGCAGTGAGTCTTCTTCTATTCTTCTGAAGCTAGGAGATTAATGTGAACTTGAAAAACAAGTGACTGCTTGGGATTGGGATTTGGGTGCCTCTAACCTGAAAGGAGGGCACTCTAAGCAACTGGCCTGGATTGCTTTCACTCTCTTGCCCTTGGCAGGGTTTCTCCAAAACAAAGCAACTCATCTACTGAATACTTTGCTTCTCTTAAAAAGAAAAAAAAAAAAGGATGCCTAGCTGTCTAACCTCTTGCATGCCACCACAGGCCATAACAGATATATCATGAGCAAATTCAATAATATTAATATTTATAATTTCACTCTCTGCTAGGAAGACAACTCTTTCTGCCCTCTCAGATCCACACATACAATATAGTTCTGTGGTATCCTAGAGCAGGAGCGGGGAACCTTTCCAAGCCAGTGGGCCAGATGCTTGGGTTACCCAGCAACCAAGTGGGCCATTTTGACAGGTGGCAGGGATTGGCCTCCTGTCAAGTAACTGACATCACATGTCACATTTTCCTTTGCCTGTGTGGTATGAAATGCTTGGGCCAAGGCCCGGGGGGCTTTGCAAGTGCTAATGATCAGTGATCCCTTCATGTTCCACTTTAGAAAGGGTTTCTAGGTGTAGGGCAAGTGGGTATAGTTTGTGAAATATTGTCTCATGGACCATCTTGTGATGAGTTCAGAACCTAATTAGACTCAAGGAATACAGTGGTACCTCGCAATGCCTCGTAAGACGAAAAACTCGCAAAACGAAAGAGTTTTTCGTTTTTTGAGTTGCTTCGCAAGACGGATTTCCCTATGGGCTTGCTTCGCAAGACGAAAACGTCTTGCAAGTTTGTTTCCTTTGTCTTGCAAGTTTGTTTCCTTTTTCTTAAAACCGTGCATTCACTTCGAGGAGCAACTCATAGCACGCGGTGTGGTAGCCATTTTTGAGGTTTTTGAAGACTTTGGTGATTTTTGAAGCTTTTCCAAAGTCCGTGCTTCGCAAGACGAAAAAATCGCAAGACGAAAAAACTCACAGAACGAATTAATTTCGTCTTGCGAGGCACCACTGTACTTTCTCCTGCATCAGCACATAGGTGCCATCCTCTCTCAAGGCGCACCAGAGAGTGTCCTGACACACAGCTATGATCTTCTTCTTGCGGCAGCAAGAATTATTATGACTAGCAAAACATATTTTGTTCATTGCAAGCCTTCTGAAAGCATATTTCATACACAAGTATGTGTGATGGTCTCCCACAGAGAGCTAGTTGGGCTTCTACTGCCTGTATTACTCCCTTTGCTCTTCTCGACTCTTCTGGAGAAGAGACAGACAATCACACAGTGAAAGACGCCCATAAGCCAGAGGGGAAAAACAAAATCTGTCATTTCACTGGCATAGTCTGTGGAGCATGAAAGCATACACGAAAGCATCAGGCAATTATCCTTGGCTGGAATAATTACCTTGTAGTAAAGAAGAATGTCAGGTCTTATCACCTCAACACTTACTCAGGTGAGTGAAATTTATGAAAATAAAGCCACAAAAATGAAACGTGAGGTTATTAGCATGCGAGGGGATATCTCACAAGTGTAGAGCCACAGAAAATGTACCGGTTTGTCTGCTTTGCTCTGGCTTTTAAAAATCTCAGCCATACCCCTTTAAACTATAAATTAAATACCCCATGCTTTTATCTTTAAATTCTAAAATGTTGACTCTGGAAAAAATTGCAAAGAGGAAAGAAGAGAGTCAGGGCAAAGAGAAAGACCTTCTTCAATCTCACTTTTGTTTTCTTTATCTGATCCTACATAAGGGGCAGAGGGTCTACACCAAAAGCTTGATACTATATAAACTGGAGGTGAGTAACAGATGCATTAAATTGAGTGTATCCAAATGTCAATGTTTTCAGTGCAGTGTTGCACACGCAGGATGGGGATGAGCATCCACATGCAAATACTGCTTCATCCTCTCCCTCCCTTCATGTGTATAGGAGGGGCAGTAGCTCTGTACTTGGTCTCCTGGGAAGACAATACAAGAACAGGCTGTCTGCAAAGCCTTAGGCAGCTAATTGGATATCATTAGAAATCCCACCTTTCCTGACCAGGGTTGGCACAAGACATTTTGGCACCTGAGGTGAACCACAAAATGGCGCCCCAGCCAGGCAAGATGGGGTGAGTGAAGCTCTATAAAGACATTCCCCCCCCACCTCCAGATTATGGCTTTGGCCCAAAGATGTCTTGTGTGAAGACATCTTCATAAAACAGTGCTGCTGAAAAGCCCAAAATTCTCCATCCTGCTGCAGCCCCCTACTGCCTCATCATCACATACCATTGCAGAGGATCCCTTCACTCTCAGGGGGCTGTAGTGTCTTGGGGGAGGAGCCAGGAAAGCCCTGTTGCACAGATTCAACCCTATGACTGACAACCAACATTGTGCAAGCAGACCTCTGGGTCTTCAGCTTCTTTCCTTCCCAACCCCAACCCCCAGGATCATTCAGAGCAGATCAGCGAATCCTCCAGAACAGTTTTCAATGAAGTGCAGGGAATTATAGTGGAGAAGATGTTTGAGAACAGTATTTGGATAACGCATCTTATCAGTGCAAGGATTTACAAATGCACAATGGGGCTTTCCTCCCTCTTCTTCCCCCATGCCCTATCTATGCTTTAGGTATTCCTGCAGATTTGTGGTATGTGCGCACACATGCAGGGAGAGTGGGGAAGTCCCATTGCGTGGACAGGCGGAGTCCCCAGATCCCGAGTGGTCCCCCCCGTCATGTGGAATAACGACTCTAGACAACGTGCTATGGGATTAAATTGGCCACAACTTTATTAAATTTCAAATGTGGGTAGACCTTGGCTCAGGCATTGGGCGTTCTCCCTCCCTAGTCCCCAGCCGGGGACCTAGGGAGCATCAGGGTTATCCAGTGTGTGTGTGTGGGATGGGCCGGCTCTGGAGAACATATGTTCAAGCAGAGATAGCCGCCCCCGTTACGCCGCCGCAGGGGAGAGCAATGACGACCTTTCGGCGTACGGCCAAAGCCTCCCTTCAAAAACCCCTTTAACGGGGAACCCTGGTATCGCCGCCGCAAAGAGGAAGATGGACTAAAGGATTCCGCCCAAGGCCTGATACCGCCAAAGTTGTGACATTTTGCTACGGGAAAGGCGAAACCTGCCAATGCAGGGAAATTCCTTTCCGGCCCTTTAACAGCGACCTTATCGTAGCAGCGCCTGCATACCTGTGGAGACAGGTTAACCTGCAAAACCTATGAAGAAAAGTTAACCTGCAAAAGAAGACATTAACTGAGGGTGGGTAAGGTGGGAGAAGCTCTGGAGCCAAGTGAGGATTACCAATTAAGATCCACCCTCTATTGTGTGGGCAGGTAATCCCTCCCCCTACCTGGCCTGGTTTCCCTGGCAACGCTTCCCCCAGGTGGGATTAGACAACTCACTGGGGTAGGCGGGGACCTCCAGGTATCCCACCTGAGGGAAGGCAAAGCCTATGCTGATGGGGCCACTCCAGATCCAGGGCTGCACGCGTCCACGCAAAGGGCGCCCCCCGTTTTAAGTGGGGAGCGGTCATTGTGCAAGCATAAATCATTGCACTGACAGGACATATTAGTTGGATATCTCCCAAAGTGCGTTGAGCAAAGGTTTGTTTCATCTGTACATTGACAACATTGGATGTAGCCCTAGATTTCCGCATGTTATGACTGCTGCATTATGTGTGATAAAAATGGGGCAAGTGCTCTTCTATTCAGGCATTTCATTGTTAACTATGATGACCATTAATCCTGTGGGCACAAACCATGAAGAAATGACAGTCTAAAACATTTCAGGGACAAATAAACTTTTGTTCATTCTATTTGCTGTAACACAGAGAGATGTGATTAGGCGTGATGTTCAACTGACTGTGAAGAAGGTGTCATGTATCACTTTTCACAGTTGTGATAATGATACATGATCAATTATGCCTTGCACAGTTGCTTTAGATCAGTTGTATAATTAATCTGCCTGTGTGCTATATTTGCTTCCTTTCTGGTGTGATAAACATATTGGCATTACTACCCTATACAGAAGGCACTTAATTTAATTTTGGTCGTTTGCTTTTTATAGATTCTGCAGCAAAGAATACATTTTGCAAACATATTTGATTTTGTCTAAATGAACGTGAGATCATTTCATCCAAACTAAAAGCTCAGTTGTGCTTTTCTGTGACGATGTTTGCAATCTGCTGGGGTCTCTTTTCAGCAACTGCGGCTTCAATATGGGCATAGTCTGTACAGAGCTAGATCTACCAGTGTCTAAATCCTTGGTTAGAGATCTGCGGAGACCTGTGGATACACGTGCAATTCAGTATTCATATAGTTTTTAATATTCATATTGCTTTCCACTGCTGCCAAAGTGCTACCCTTTGTTAATTTTATGTGTTTGGTGTCTTCTGCCTTTGTAGCCTGGTACTTGGGATGCCAGGAAAAATTTGCTTCGGTTCACATGTAAAGGCAAAACCTAATTTGCGCTTCCTAAAACTGTGTGTGAATCAAAACATAGACATCCTTTGAAACTCACAGGTCTCCAGATTTTGCAATGCAGTTTTCCAGCCGTGTAGTATGTACAAAATTGCATATGCTGGGATAACGCATTCATTAAAACACATATATTGGTGAAAATAACGTATAACAATTCATTATGTTAGATAAATTGCTCTGCAAAAAAATGGGCAAAACTGTTTATAAACAATTGTATACTAGGAGAACTTTTCACTAAAATGCTGATGAATTTTCAGGAGAACTTTTAAAAAAATCTGTATATAAAAACTGCAAATCTAGAGAACTGGAATTATGATTGGAAAGTATGAGAAATTAAGAGAGCCCAGAATGGCTGGATCCACATAATTCCTTCTTTTCAAGACAACAGTGACATTAAAAAAAATAAAAATCAGTTTTCTTGTTTTTTGTTTCTGGGGGTTACTGGATGTGAGGCAGGGCAGGACGGCTGTATATTTTATTAAAGGGATGGGGAACCAGAGACCCTCCAGACATTGTTGAACTTTAACTTCCATCAGACCCAGCATGGGCAAAAGTCAGGGATGATATCTGGAGAGCCAAAGGTTCAGCACCCCTCCTTTAATAAATGCATAGAACAATGGATTGAGGTGAGAAAAGTCATGCTCTTCTATACAACAATTAGAAGTACAGATGGCCTCTTTCTCCCCACCCCTTTAAAATAATGGTAGAGATGGCACCACTGTGACCCACCTTATGCTAGGGTCCCAAGGAGCCCAATAATCACATTGAGTATCAATTCCAATTGCCAGATGCTCCTTCAGTGCCATACAAATGATATTCAGTAGGTTCAGAGCAGAGTAAAATAAAATTCAGCTTGCCAGGAGTTGCATTCATGAGAACAGACATTGTATCTTCCTTGTTTTCAGATGGACACTTTTAGGGGTTTATATCTCAGAATCAGCAATTGTTTGTCCAGATTTAGAGAATCTGCTGAGATTTTCCATTATAGATTTATTTAAAGCCATATATGAACATGAATCCTGATTTTAGGCAAGTCTAACCCAATAAATACATTTTATACGTTTCTGAAGAAGACTGCAGGGTTGAGGAATCTGGCAGTTGGGATCTAAACCACTGAGACTCTTGGGCTTGCCGATCAGAAGGTCAGTGGTTCAAATCCCCATGATGGGATGAGCTCCTGCTGCTCTGTCCCAGCTCCTGCCAACCTAGCAGTTTGAAAGCATGCCAGTGCAAGTAGATAAATAGCTACCGCTGCAGTGGGAAGATAAACGGCATTTCCGTGCACTGCTCTGGTTCACCAGAAGTGGCTTAGTCATGCTGGCCATATGACCCGGAAAGCTGTCTGCGGCCAAACGCCGGCTCCCTTGGCCTGAAAGCGAGATGAGCACTGCAACGCCATAACCGTCCAGGGGTCCTTTACCTTTTTAAAAATACCTTTTATTGGTGATTAGACTTATTTCTCTATTAAACTCTACTGACAATATGTTGAGAAGTTTTTTTAAAAAGTTTTAAACATTTCTGCATTGTATCAGTTCTCTTTTTTTTGTACCAGCAACAGTGAACATAGTGCACATTGCTGTATTATATTGTAACAATTTCTTTCTTTCTTTTATTGGTTTAAAAGCTTTTCTAAACTTCTTAATTTTTGTTAATCCCTAAGTGTCATAGCAACCACGATAATAGAATTGTAGGGGCCGGGCACTCATAAAGTCAATGAGGAAAGTCAGCAGGCAGCAGCAATGCTGCCTCTGCCAGAGAAGCAGTTCAGCTCCGCCCTCCTTTTGCCAGAGAGTGAGGCACACTTTTTCGGGAGAGGGGAGGGGATTCAGACATGGAGCCAGAGTCTCTGTCTCTGAGTCAGAGCCTCTTCCAATGGAAAAGCAGGCCTCGCTGTCTGCGGAGAGGAGGAGGAAGAGGAGCTACTGCCACAACATGGACATGTGAGGTCACACACACACACACACACACACACACACCTGCACATAGTGCATGTGATGGTACACGCACTGCATTCAGGTGTGGGTGTGTGACGTTGCACATTCATGTTTCAGTGGTGGGCACCCACAATCCTGAGAGCAAGATGGCACCCCTGCTAAGTGTTTTCCAGTTCCTGACACTTATACTGCTTTGTGGTTTTGTTTGATTAGGGATTATTTCTCTTTGTGCTCTTAGGGTCTTAACACACCAGCTGAATACATGGAAGGCCCACTTAAGTGTTGGTGATAATAGTTTTTCAGTGTGTAGAACTGGTAATCAGATCAAAGGTGTAATTGCTCCTGAATAATCACATGGAGTCTTAAATATTGGTGAAAGGGCATCTTTTCCCACATGGCTATATAAACCATGACATCGGACAGACATAATAGTCTATCATCTATCTATCTATCTATCTATCTATCTATCTATCTATCTATCTATCATCTATCTATCTATATCTATCTTTCATCATCTCTCTATCCATTATTTCTTACATTAATACCTCACCTTTCTTTCATCATGGAACCCAAGACAGTGTACACCTGCTTCCCAGGTGGTCTCATCCAGGCACTGACTCCAGACCTGCTTAGCTTCAGCCTCATGTGCTTTCCACATCACTCTTCAGTTCTAAATTTTGGGATAGTTTACAATAAACAATCAAAACAAATCAAAACAAAACAAAACAAAATGATATAAAGCAGTGCTAAAGCCATCACAGTTTATGGGGAACATGAATTACACAAGAATTTAAAAGGCAGAGAACAACTGCTTCCTAAATTCATTGCTACAGGTATTAGGGAAGCCTCGCCAGGGAGAAAATTCACATGCAGGACACCACAGGATACCACAACTGAAAAGGCCATGTACCTACGCACTTCCTTTCATATGATAAGGTGCTCTGAGAAGGGCATCAGAGGAAGACCTTCGTGTAAGGGATGGTTGATATGGGCGAAATGGATACCCTTACATTTTAAGGTCCTAAACTTGGTAGATCCTTAAAGATAAGCACCAGCACTTTGAGTTCTGCTTGGTAAGCTGGTGAAGTGCTTTAAGCACTGGTGTGAATCCCCTAAGCCTCAGCAGTTCCATACATGAAAGGATTTCTTTGGAGAAAGTCATACTCAATGCATTGTCACCAGAGGGTGGAGCTGGCATGATGATGCAGGGCAACAGGTATTGCTCCACTACGCCTTGAAACAAATAGGTATTTGCTAGTGCTCAGAAATTTACTGTGAAATTGCTCTGAGATATTCTATGGGAAGTGGTTCAGAAATAGATTTGAAAGCAAAATAGTATACAAACACACACACACACACACAAACTACTCTTTTTTAGGATTGTAGATGAATTCAGAAACAGCGTACTGAACTCCGTGGAACAACCCACAGATGAGAGGAAAGCATTTCAGAATAGTCAAAGAGAATGCTTAATTAATTTCCACCACAATTTTTGATATTAAGGATATGCATTTGATAGGTATTTGTCCTTTTATGTAAAAACCAACCAACCAAAAGTTGATCAGAAAAGGTTTTTATCCTAAAGCTAACCTTGGTACAAGAGGGTAAAAAATATTAAAATGGAACAAAGAATGAAAGCTCCATTACTGGTTATCACAGATTTTTAAAAGTATCACCAAATTCGGTGGGGGCGGGCATTCTGGCTTAAGTGGTGGGGTGGTTGGGCCATGGTGACAGCAGGAGAGGGGCAAGGCCTCAGGTGCTGAAATGGAATGGGCCACCACTGGGTACCCCACACCTCCTCAAGTTATTCAGCGTTGGGGTAGAGGAGGCAGCATCTTGATTGTCACAGTAACAGGACCATTCATCCCCATCTTTCCAGTTCAGTCTTACTCAGCTGAGACATTGATCATGTTGCTAGAGCGATTGAGCTGTTGTGGCAGGAGCAACCCAGTGGTGGGGCACTTCCTGGACAGACATACATACACCTGTGATCTCAGTGATTCTCTGACGTGCTGCTTCTGATGGTATCAAAAAATGCTTTTGTGTGGCTTCTGGCTCTCTTCCCAAGGTAGTGAGAAAGGAGAACACTTAGAGAGGTGTGATTCAGAATCCTACCTGCCAGATTTTCTTTTGCCCCTGCAGTGGAAGAACCAAGAAAACAATAGTTGCTACATTCTTTCTCCACCCACATAATCTTATTGAGATTAAATTGTTTCCTCTTTTGCTGCTGGGAATGTATAGGATCCAGCTGGGATAAAATAGATGTAGGACCAGGGCTTTTCTTCAGCTGGAACCCGCCAGAACTCAATTCCGGCACCTCTCAGTTGGGCACCATTGCCATTCTAAGAGAATGAGGGAGGTGTTCATGTTGAGTTCTGACACCACTTATTCTAGAAAATAAGGGACCATAGGATTGGTCTGGCTGCCCTCCAGATATTGCAGCTGTTCAGGGTATTGCTCTTCTCTCCTTATCTCCCAGGGTTTACATTTGTATTCCAAGCCTGTTTTAAGCCAAGAATTCTGTGAAGCTGCTCCATCAGACCAAGGGTAAATGAGCCTTATAAGAAATCTCTCTCTTTCTCTTTTTCATCACAGTCAGAAGATGCTTTATTATCAAGATGGGCTTCATGCAAATAAGAACACTGTTTTGCTAAAGGTGCATTTAATATTATTGCCGTGGCAATAATAACATTTCACTGCGAGCACCAAATGCTTTATGTAGTTTGAAGAAACTTTACTGTTATTTCCAAGATGCAGCGCTGAATAAATGGAGGTGAACGGGGTTTTGTTTTGTTGTGCCTCTGTGTGATAAAATATGAATTCACCAGAAGGAAGAAGAAAGGCAGGCAGGAAGGCAGGAGGGCAGGAAGGCAGGAGGAAGCTTTCCATTGTAGATCCCTTCCATCATGTTGCTGCCTTTGGGTACAGTATCTGTATATTATTATTATTATTATTATTATTATTATTATTATTATTATTATTATTATTATGTATTTTAAAGCACCCCATGCTTTTCCACCAAGGCAGAAAGCAAGAAGCTGTCTCTGTCTCCTAAAGAATGCAATCTGAGTAATTGCTTTCTGCCAAGTAGAAAGTTCAGGTATAGACATAATAATACACACAAATGATCTTTGCTGAATCCTTGACCCATACTTTATTTCAGGAAAAGTTGCTTTGTGGAAGACAACTTAGGAAGTAGGAGATGGGGAAAGAGTTAAGCAGACTCCCCCTGCTACTTCTCTACTCCATTGGCTTCCCCCAAAGCTGCTTTTCATGAAAATAGAAGGGTTATTGAGGTTTAGTTATATGTGTTTGTGTGCAACATACAGTTAGGTCTGGAGAATGGAAGGAACATAAGGGCTGCCTGTATTGGATCAGACAATGGCTCTGTTACTCCAGAGTTATCTTTCCAACCAAAATGATATTCAGAAGTAGAGCAAGATGGCAAAAGACATTAACACTGGTTAGTGTTGTCATTCAGTAATCACTTGTATACAGTGGTACCTCAAGTTACAGACGCTTCAGGTTACAGACTCCGCTAACCCAGAAATAGTACCTCAGGTTAAGAACTCTGCTTCAGGATGAGAACAGAAATTGCATGGCAGCGGGAGGCCCCATTAGCTAAAGTGATACCTCAGGTTAAGAACGGACCTCCAGAATGAATTAAGTTCTTAACCCGAGGGACCACTGTACTAGGGATCCCTGGAATTGGTCTATAATCTGATTCTACAATGAAGCAACCTTTCCCAGCCCCCTCTAATACAGTCATGTTGCAATCCAATGGCTTTTGCATTTTAAACTTTTTCATGATATGCTTTGTCTCAGCAACCATTTAAAAATAATAGCCCTACATATGAATTTACACAGCTGTGTCCATAATTTGTAACCATCACATCTGCCCAATCCTCCTTGCCCTGTTGTCCGGGTTGTGTGTGTATACAGGTGGAAATAAAAGTGTTTCAAAATTGACTCTGAATTTTGTTCATGTTTCAGTTTACAATAAATGCTGCTATGTTTTCCAGTACAGCAGAGGTAGGATAGGGAAGGAAGAAAATATTAAAGATGGCCCTTATTTCTAAAAAGATATGCAAGCCCTTGAGTGTTAATTTGTAAGTTGTCTGAGCAATGCACCCATATTAAGTTTTTAGTAATGTGTAGATCTATTATTTTAATTTTAATCAATTAATTAATTAACTGGTCAGAAGTCAGAAAAAATATTTAATTAATCAACTGCGTTAATTGTCTTGAGTACATTTCACTGGTTTGTTGTGCAGCTAACTATCAAGTACAAGGCAGATTACCATGGAATATTAATAGGAGCCTTTTCAAATTGTAAATAAACATGTTTGCAGCAATCTAGATGAAGAGCATAACGATAAAAAATTGTTATAAAAATCCAATTAACATTTTAACTGTAAAAAGCTTGCTGCTTTGATGTCGCAAGAGAATAGTGTCAGACAGTAGATAAAATTAAGTATTCCCAAGTGCCTTTGCAAGAAACAGTGTGCTATCAATATTTAATGGATTGTGGCAGAATTTAGTGCCATTTGGAAGAATGCAAATAAAGGTTATTGTAGAAATCACCTTGACAGAATCTGGCACAAAATTCAGGGCACGTTTTCTGTATCTAGCAAAGGATCTGGGTTCATATGTGCAAACCACACAGGAGTGGAGGGAATCCCACACGAAACATAAGGAGTGCATGCACAGCCTCTCATCAAATGTCTGATTGGCATAAGGCTGCGGTGAAGATAGAGACTTGTTCTAGGTATCCTTCCCTTTCCAATTTAGCATATATCTCAATACTTCTGGATCAGAGCTGCACTCTATTAAATATTCCCAGTAGCACCATGATTGCTCTCTCCTACCCTTTTATGCTAATTAGTAAAATATGGTAAAACGTCAGAAAAAGTATGTGCTTCTTCAGTGCAGAATACTTATGCCATTTTTCAATATAATAGTACAACTGGAAGTGTGTGTGTGTGTGTGTGTGTGTGTATGTAAATCCAGAACTCACTATAAAATGATTTAGATAGAATTGCATGAATCTGGTACAAGAACACTGTGGTAGATCCAGATTTCTCATTTAGTTATCTGTTAAACTTCCCCTAAGCATTCATTTTCGTGTTCTGCGCTCTTGCCTGGAACTGAATGAATTTGGCAGGTTTTGATGAACTTTGGTTCTTCCTGAATTCTTCTCCAGTATTGTGACCTAGGCTGGCAGTGCCCTGAAGGCACAATGGCGTCATGGCTGACACACATGTGCTTAGGAAAAAGAAAGGACCGCAGCAGTACAAACACAGAGAGGAGACCCCAGAGAGCATTGCTGTGGTGTAGTGGATAATGTGTCAGACCAGAATATTGTCCTCCTAGGGTTTATGACAACAACAAAGGGAAGGGTAAATGATGTACATCACCTTGAGCTCCTTGTAGGAAAGTGAGATAGAAATGTGATAATAAACAATAAAGACAGTGAATAATTTCATGTCTTGCTGTTCTTCTTCAATCCATTTAATTGATAACTAAAAAAAGTCCTCTACAAAATAGTATCAGCATTGCACTGCTGGGCAACTCCATACTCCGAGATTACAATACTTCTCCATCGAGCCACTCTATGTTCTGTCGGATCTTTCAGTGGCATTTGATTTCATCGTATTCTTCTGTCCCTTCTATCTTTTTTTTTTTTATATAAATGTTTATTAAGATTTTTTAAATACAAATGCAAAAATAATCAACAATATAGCATATATCATAACATATTTTCAAAACCTCTTTGGACTCCCTCACATCTCCCGCTCCCACTTACATCGTCTTAAATTTTAACCAGCAAATTGTCATCTTGTTTATATTCTTAGGTCCCATTCTTTTAAATATAGTCTAATAGTTCTCCAAATGGTTTATTTTTTCCTCAATCTACTTATCGTCCTAATTCCATCTAGTTTAGTGGTGGTCAATTATTTATGATCTAGCATCCTTCTTAACATTCAACCAAATTACAATATTTTTGTAAATAAGTCCTAAATTTCTTCCAATCTTCTTCAACCCTCTCCTCTCCCAGGTCTCGGATTCTGCTGGTCATCTCAGCCAGTTCCATATAGTCTATCAGTTGCATCTGCCATTCTTCCAGTGTGGGTAAATCTTGAGTTTTCCAATGCTTGGCAATGAGTATCCTTGCTGCTGTTGTTGCATACAGGAAAAAAGTTCTATCCTTTTTTGTCACCATCTGGCCGACCATACCCAAGAGAAAGGCCTTTGGTTTCTTGGGAAAAGTATACTTAAATACCTTTTTCAACTCATTATATATCATTTCCCAGAAGGCTTTCACTCTAGGGCATGTCCACCAGAGGTGAAAAAATGTTCCTTCATTTCCTTTACATTTCCAGCATTTGTTATCAGACAAATGGTATATTTTGGCAAGTTTAACTGGGGTCATGTACCATCTATAAGGGACGCAGGTGGCGCTGTGGGTTAAAGCCTCAGCGCCTAGGGCTTGCCGATCGAAAGGTCGGCGGTTCGAATCCCTGCGGCGGGGTGCACTCCCGCTCCTCGGTCCCAGCGCCTGCCAACCTAGCAGTTCGAAAGCACCTCCGGGTGCAAGTAGATAAATAGGGACCGCTTACCAGCGGGAAGGTAAACGGCGTTTCCGTGTGCGGCTCTGGCTCGCCAGAGCAGCGATGTCACGCTGGCCACGTGACCCAGAAGTGTCTCCGGACAGTGCTGGCCCCTGGCCTCTTAAGTGAGATGGGCGCACAACCCCAGAGTCTGTCAAGACTGGCCCGTACGGGCAGGGGTACCTTTACCTTTACCTTTTACCATCTATATATCATTTTCATTATATTTTCCTTCAAAGCATTACATGCAGTGAAGTTCAGCCCAGTGGTCCACAACCTTACCCAGTCCTCAAACATAATATTGTGCCCAATGTCCTGTGCCCACTTTATCATAGCCGATTTAACCATTTCATCTTGTGTGTTCCATTTTAACAGCAAGTTATACATTCTTGAAAGTACCTTAGTCTTAGGTTCTAACAATTCTGTTTCCAATTTCGATTTCTCCACCTGGAACCCTAACTTTTTATCATTTTTAAAAACTTCCTTAATCTGAGCGTAGTGTAACCAGTCTTGCACTTTATCCTTCATTTTCTCCAAACTCTGCAATTTCCAATTGTCTCCGTCTTTTTCTAGAATTTCCCAATATTTCGGCCATTTGGCCTCCATATTGAGTCTTTTTCGGGCCTTAGCTTCCAGAGGCGATAGCCACCTCGGAGTTTTATTTTCCAATAAGTCTTTATATTTTGTCCAGACATTAAACACTGCTTTCCTGACAATATGGTTTTTGAAGGCCTTATTGATTTTAACCTTATCATACCATAAGTATACATGCCAACCAAAAGCATTATTAAAACCTTCCAGATCCAATACGTCAGTGTCCTCGAGAAGTAGCCAATCTTTTAGCCAGCAGAAAGCTGCGGCCTCATAGTACAACTTTAAGTCCGGCAGGGCAAAGCCCCCTCTCTCTTTCGCATCGGTTAATATCTTAAACTTAATTCTGGGCTTTTTGCCCTGCCAGACAAACTTAGAGATATCTCTCTGCCACTTCCGGAAGCACTCCGTCTTGTCTACAATCTGTAGTGTTTGGAACAAAAACAACATTTTTGGCAATACATTCATCTTAATGGCAGCAATTCGGCCTAACAAAGAAAGTTTCAATTTTGTCCAACTATCTAAGTCTCTCTTAATTTCTGACCAACATTTTTCATAATTATCCTTGAATAGACTCAGATTTTTTGCTGTTATGTTTACCCCTAGGTACAGGTGGCGCTGTGGGTTAAAGCCTCAGCGCCTAGGACTTGCCGATCGAAAGGTCGGCGGTTCGAATCCCTGCGGCGGGGTGCGTTCCCGCTGCTCGGTCCCAGCGCCTGCCAACCTAGCAGTTCGAAAGCACCTCCGGGTGCAAGTAGATAAATAGGGATCGCTTACCAGCGGGAAGATAAACGGCGTTTCCGTGTGCGGCTCTGGCTCGCCAGAGCAGCGATGTCACGCTGGCCACGTGACCCGGAAGTGTCTCCGGACAGCGCTGGCCCCTGGCCTCTTAAGTGAGATGGGCGCACAACCCCAGAGTCTGTCAAGACTGGCCCGTATGGGCAGGGGTACCTTTACCTTTACCTTTACTTTACTTTTTTAACCACATTTAATTCTGTCTCTCTCTGAAACCGTTCCGACTCTGCATCCGTCAAGTTTTTTCCCAATACCTTAGTTTTCTGTTTGTTTAATTTAAATCCCGCCACTCGACCAAAGTCATGAATCAATTGTAATACTCTTTTCGTACTAGATTCTGGCTCCTGCAGGGTCAGAACTAGGTCATCTGCAAAAGCTTTGAGTTTATATTGTTTGGCTCCGACCTGAATTCCTTCCACCCACCGGTCCCCTCTGATCATATTCAGCAACACCTCCAGAACCGAAATAAATAACAATGGGGAAATAGGGCAGCCTTGTCGTGTTCCTTTTTCGATTTTAAACTCTTCTGTAACCACATTGTTAACTATCAGTTTAGCCTTTTGTTCTGAATATATTGCATCAATCCCATTCTCAAACCCCCGTCCCACTCCCATTTCTTTTAGATTTCCCTTCATAAATTTCCAGGAGATGTTGTCAAAGGCCTTCTCCGCATCAATAAAAATTAACACTGCTTTTGTGTTTATGTCTGTTTGCAAAAGTTCTAGAATGTCAATAATGTTCCTTGTATTGGCAAACAAATGTCTACCTGGGAGAAAGCCCGCCTGGTCCTTGTGAATTACTTCATTTAGAACTTTTTTAAATCTAGTTGCCAAAATGTCTGCAAATATTTTGTAATCCACATTTAAAAGAGAGATGGGACGATAGTTCTTAAGTTGTGTCTTTTCAGCTTCCGTTTTTGGTATCAATGTGATGAAGGCTTCCTTCCACGATTCTGGCGCCCTCTTCCCCTCCATAATTTCATTGCTGACCTCCATCAGTGGTTGTATCAAATAGTCTTTTAGTGTCTTATAGTACTTGGAGGTCAGCCCATCTGGCCCTGGAGATTTGCCCAATTTCAAGTTCTGAATGGCTTGTTCAATCTCTTGTCGTGTTATTTTGCAGTTCAGGATTGATCTATTTCCTTGTGACAATTTTGGTAGACCGTTTTTTTCCAAAATTGTTTAATCCCAATCTCATCTTGCGGCCCTTGGGTATACAACTTTTTAAAGTATCTCTGGAAACACTTTCTAATATCCACCGGGTTCTGAATATTTCTTCCTTCAATCTCTAAATTTGTGACTGTGTTTAGCTTTTGTCTCTTCTTCAACTGCCAAGCTAGCAGTTTTCCACATTTATTCGCCGATTCAAAAGTTTTTTGTTTCATTAATTTAATCTTCCACTCTATTTCCTGGTTTATCAATTTAGAATATTGTGCTTGATGAAGTTTAATTTCTCTCAGAATCGGCTGTGACTTCGGATTTGATCTTAACTTCTCTAATTCTTTAATTTTCTCCAAGATTTTGTCTTTCTTCTCATTTTGTAACCTTTTCTTTACAGCATTTTGTTGTATCAAGAACCCCCTCATCACGGCCTTACTTGCGTCCCAGATGATTCTTTTTTTCCACCGTAGTGGTGATATTTATCTCAAAATAATCCTTTAAAACTTTTTGGGCCTTCTTAGAAATCTCCTGATCTCTAAACAGATTGTCATTCATCTTCCATCTAAAGGAGCTGGTTGGTAATAGTGTCATGTCCATCTTAATCGCATTGTGGTCGGAGCAGGTCTTTGGGCAGATTTCCACCTTTCTGGCCTTCGGTGCCAGACCTCTAGATATCCATATTTGGTCGATTCTTGTCCAAGTCAGTTGGGCTTCAGAGAAAAATGTTCCTTCTCTTCCCAAGGGGTTCTTTGTCCTCCAGATATCAATCAAATCCATATTGTCTGTCATTTCAAAAAAAGTCTTTGGTAGTCTGCCGTCTTTTGTAACATTTTGGCTTTGTGACTTATCCATGTTAGTTGATACGACCCCGTTCATATCTCCCATCATAATGATGTTGTTGTATTCCAGATAATCCAGCATGGTCTCGTGCAACTTCTTATAAAATTCCGATTTCCCCTCATTTGGTGCATAGATTCCTAATATCAAAAGCTTCTCTCCTTGATATTGTATCTCAATTGCCAAAATTCTTCCATGTTCGTCTTTAAATAAGAATTTGGGTGACAGGCTCTCTTTTGCATATATGTCCCTTCTATCTATAGGGTTGGAAGGCACAGTATTACAGTGGTTCTGGTCCTTGCCTGATGGTCAGTTCTGGGCTCTAAGGGATTCCTGACCATTTTCTAGCCATATTGGGTCATTTCCATAAAAGTATATGGCTGGTTAAATTGGACACCATTTAGGGATTTTAACGAGTCATTCTGGCCTTTTTAACCCATTTTGTCCAAACGCGTTTTTCAAAGTAATCAGATAATGATTGTATAAGAATACATACCAGAACAATATTAGCTGGATGAGAATGAAGACAAATTGCCAGATTTATCAGCTGTTTGTGACTAGTAAGTTGGTAAAATAGGACTCACTACAACTCTGGACATCAGTGATGCCCAATGTCTTTTTGAGCTTCTGTGGTTATCAAAACTATCTGGTCACCGATTCTTCTCTGATCACATATGAAAAACTGCTCAACACCACAGCAACAAACCCCCAAGATCAGGGCTACAAGAACCTGGGCCCACTCTTTTGCATGCATATTACAAAAAGTGAAGTTATAATTATTGGTTATCACCTTACCGTACCTGCAATTTACAGTATTCATTTCCTGTGCATACACATAGTTCTGACTGCAAAACAGATTTTTTCTCCTCTAAATCTAAAGGCAGAGCAGAGGGCTCAAGGCTGCTGGTATGTTGTTGTTGTTGTTGTTTAGTCGTTTAGTCGTGTCCGACTCTTCGTGACCCCATGGACCAGAGAACGCCAGGCACCTCTGTCCTCCACTGCCTCCTGCAGTTTGGTCAAACTCATGCTGGTAACCTCGAAAGCACTATCCAACCATCTCATCCTCTGCCGTCCTCTTCTCCTTGTGCCCTCCATCTTTCCCAACATCAGGGTCTTCTCCAGGGAGTCTTCTCTTCTCATGAGGTGGCCAAAGTACTGGAGCCTCAGCTTCACAATCTGTCCTTCCAGTGAGCACTCAGGGTTGATTTCCTTCAGTATGGATAGGTTTGATCTTCTTGCAGTCCATGGGACTCTCAAGAGTCTCCTCCAGCACCATAATTCAAAAGCATCAATTCTTCGGCGATCAGCCTTCTTTATGGTCCAGCTCTCACTTCCATACATCACTACTGGGAAAACCATAGCTTTAACTATACGAACCTTTGTTGGCAAGTTGATGTCTCTACTTCTCAAGATGCTGTCTAGGCCTGTCATTGCCCTTCTCCCAAGAAGCAGGCGTCTTTTAATCAGTGCTAATGTTGCTCTTTAGCCAGCTTAAGATAACAGCTAGGCTGTTCCTATGGAGTCAGAGATTCTGAAATAATAACATCTACATTTCTTAGCACACAGCACATTGTTTTTAGCCATGCTTATTAATTTCCAAATGATTTCAATCTTCCAAATAGGTGTCTAGGGTTTTGATATTTTCTCTCCACAGATGCTCTCTTTACAAGGTTGGCCCACAGCATTTTTAGAGGCATTTTAAGAAATGCCTCAAAATGCAAGACCTGAGCATTCAACCTGATTAGTTTGCCCAAAGACAGCAGGAAGGTCAAAAGACCGAGGCCATTTCTTGAGCACTGACCCTGATTTGGTTGGAGGGAGGTTAGATGATGTTGCATCAAAGCAATTGTTATATCACACTTTGCAGCTCATAATCCTTTCACTTCTCTGATCACCAAAAGTCTGGGTTTCTTTGGGGGTGGGGAGTGGGTTTGTTGTGCAAGGATGCCAAATTAGCTGTAACTGGGCAACAATACTCTGCCAGAATATGACCAACACCCACCCAAAAATAGTTCTACTCTGGAACCACCCCAAAAAAGCATGGATCCAAATGGTGATGGCTGGCAAAAGGGAAGAAGAATAACAGCAGCTCTTGGTGTCTGATCAAACAGGGTTTTTTTTTTGGGGGGGATGCACTGGATGGAATCTCCAGCTGCACATCCCTGACCCCCACTTCCATCGGCTCCTGGTTGTAGGCAAGCAGCCAATTGGTTAACTAAAAGAAGGATTGGGAGTCACTGATGGTGTGAATGTGATTTTGGATTAAAGGGTTGAGGAATTTTTGCCTTTTTCTCAGTGAGTGGCAGCAACCTTTGCTAGACGTTCTACAACTTTTGTCACAACTCTGTGTGGAAGTGGCATAAGAGGCCTGAGGGAAGATAGGATCATGCCCTCTGCTTGCATGAGGCTTGGCCTTGCCTAAACCATCCTCCAGTTGCCTAGTGGGATTCTGGCTGCTTGACCTGCACTGCATCAGGCTCCAACGCTGGTCAGCTCCCAGGGGTGTACTGAATGCCTCTCAAACAGTGACCAAAATACTATTCCAATAGCAAGGTCTGATGGGAATGACAACCAGATCCTTGCCCTACTGCACTACCAAACCTACTTTTATGCAGTATAACCAATAAGGCTTTGGCTTAATTTTACCCAACACCATTATCTAGTCGATATAATTCCACCACAAATCTGTGACTGCTGCACAGAGAAGTCTATATCACTCTCTGTGTGAAAATTTTCCCTTGAGCCATACAGCCAGCTAACTGGGTGTCCCAAGACCTACAATAGGAGCTTACAGAGGTGATAGATTCACACACAGACACACACAATATTGAGCATAAAAGTTGAGGGGCAGGAGATGTTTTATTTGTCTCTTCAGGATTCTGTAACAATTCTCCAATAATTCCATTTTTAGGGCATGCTTGACAGCGGAGTGTAACTGGAAGCAGAAAAGGTTGCTTCAGTTGTGGCAGGTATATTTGGTGAGATTGCGGTAACATGACAGGGTTCTATTACGTTAAGTAACACAATTCCAGAAGTAACCTATGCGGAACATATTGCTTCTGCTTGCACATGTCAGGCAATGGACTTTGATCGATGTTGTTGCAATACAAAACTACATAGTAAAACTTTTTAATTATGATGACAGTGTAAAAGGGAAGAGGGGTGCTTGCTGGCAGTGTTTTCAGGCCTTTATAATTAACAAATGGACAGTGCGGCTTAATTTTGCATGCTGCTCATGTTTTACAATTCTTTCTAGTTGCTGCCATCAGCATCTCTGTAAGCAATAAGGCATGACGGGGGCCTAGTTATCATCACCTCTAGGGTGTTAAGAAGCATTCTCTAGGGGTGTGATTATTTCATTATAACTACACCACCTGGAGATACCATATTGCTGCTATAAAAACTCATTAATACGAGAAGGAAAAAAAAATCTTGTATAGTTTTGCTAAAAGATGAAGTTTAAGAGTTTGGAATGTTAAGCAGCAGTATATGAACACTTGGTTGTTGTTTTTTGTTTCATCATCCCTGAGATGTTTAATCGGATGATTCACACATGAGTCTTCAGGATACAAGTCTTTACTGAGATGGTGAAATGGTGTCTGGGGGTGCTTGACTTCAGGCTGCAGATAATGGAAAAATGATTAGAGCCTTGATTTCTCCCTGAAATGCCAGTTCTGTAGGGATAATTCTTTTCATGGGGAGGGACATTCCATGAAATAAGCCCACAAACTGTGATCTGAAGTGATAAAGTCCAAACTAGGCCCAAGGGAGTTGCCACATAAGACACACAATGACTAGAGAGAAGTAATCCTCCCTGTGATAATTGAAGATGATCAGCATAATTGGCCATGGTGGTGTGCCAACTCTTCTTTGTTCACATATTCTGTAAGTTTTGTAGTGCTTTGAAACCCTACAGCAGCTAAACTTTAGCGGCTGCCAAGACCACATAACACCGGTCTTGAAAGACCTACATTGGCTCCCAGTACGTTTCCAAGGACAATTCAAAGTGTTGGTACTGACCTTTAAAGCCCTAAACGGCCTTGGCCCAGTATATCTGAGGGAGCATCTCCACCTCCATCATTCTGCCCGGACACTGAGGTCCAGCACCAAGGGCCTTCTGGTGGTTCCCTCCCTGCGAGAAGCGAAGTTACAGAGAACCAGGCAGAGGGCCTTCTCGGGTAGTGGCACCTGCCCTGTGGAACACCTTCCCACCAGATGTCAAAGAAATAAACAACTGACTTTTAGAAGACATCTGAAGGCAGCCCTGTTTAGGGAAGTTTTTAATGTTTGATGTTTTATCGTGTTTTGAATATCCTGTTGAAAGCCGTCCAGAGTGGCTGGGGAGGCCTGGCCAGATGGGCGGGGTATAAGTAATAAAATACTACTACTACTACTACGGGGACGCAGGTGGCGCTGTGGGTTAAAGCCTCAGCGCCTAGGACTTGCCGATCGAAAGGTCAGCGGTTCGAATCCCTGCGGCGGGGTGCGCTCCCGCTGCTCGGTCCCAGCGCCTGCCAACCTAGCAGTTCGAAAGCACCTCCGGGTGCAAGTAGATAAATAGGGACCGCTTACCAGCGGGAAGGTAAACGGCGTTTCCGTGTGCGGCTCTGGCTCTGGCCAGAGCAGCGATGTCACGCTGGCCACGTGACCCGGAAGTGTCTCCGGACAGCGCTGGCCCCTGGCCTCTTAAGTGAGATGGGCGCACAACCCCAGAGTCTGTCAAGACTGGCCCGTACGGGCAGGGGTACCTTTACCTTTACCTTTTTACTACTACTACTATTACTACTATTACAGAATCTGCTTGGCCAGAGGTGACAATGCAGCAAAACAACTACCCGGTAGGTCTGTTATATACCATGGGAACATGTGTGCTCTCCTGCATACTGATAGTGTGAGAAAGGAGGTTAATATGGCACATTGGCCAAGGAGAGTAGCCTATAGATCATTCAGATGAACAGCCCCTGTTTTTAATTATCCTTCCAAACTAAAAGAGCCCACTTGCTGTGGTATGTAATGTATTCATAACATGCCCATCTTCGGAACAAAACATCCCAATATAGGAAGGTAGGTCTGTGTGCAGCTGATGCAGATATCTGTGAGATGAGGCCGCATTGAATCTGATGGATTCTCAGTTCCTGCCATTGTAGCATGTGATATGCAACCAATAAGATAAGCTGTATCAGGACCCGGGTACGAAGGTTCTTCAAATACTTGCAATGCATTATTGGCTTTATGAATAACAACAATGTATAAATTATATCAATCTTCCTCTAGTGGCAAAAATGGTCTGAAACATAGGCCTTGCTTCAGATGTCCAGCTTCTTAACATTACCTAAATTTGTTAATGTCTATTTAACATGCAAATCTTCACCATCAAGCAAGTAATACAAGTGCAATGAAATTCAAGATTAGAAAGGAGTGTCTATCATTAAAAAAATTAAAGGGCTCCATTCTAGCCCAGAACAGCATAGAGGAAGTATTTAATTTGAATGTATTAGAAAAGTGTGAAATTAAGCGTAGGGAAACACAATAGTTCATTCACTTCTGCTCTCCTATTTTGGTGATAGTTTGGACATATGTGCTAATGTAGCAAAGTGCTATTTTATATTGTAATGACTCTTATGTTAATGGACTCTTTGCTCAATGGCCTTTGCAGAACTAGGTCTATAAGTGCTTTTTCTTCCTTTCAATCTTTTCTGCACCTTCCTCCACCCTCTCAGCACTCTGGGTGTCTTGTATTAGTTTCTCCTCCTTTATGCCTCTTTGTTTGCATTTAATTTCCCCCTCAGCAGGTGGGGAATAACACACTAGGAATATATTTGGGCTAAAAGCTTTAGATATACGCTATTAAGGTGGAGTGTTATTTTGTTGGTAGAAACTAAGTAACTGTAAAATGTGGCTATTTTCTATGGTGGTAGTTTTCAGACTGTCACTCTGAAAACTTGCCCTTCTGTAGTGAACTAATAAATCCAGACCTGCAGGTTACTGTTCCTTAGAACTAAAGTGTCATGTGGGATAGCCCATCATCCTGAACCACAGTTCCCATGATGATCATCACCTATCGCAAGTTCCTATGATTGCTGATGGTTGTCAGAACCCATCCTTGATCTCAGCAATGGTGTGCCAAGACTGACAATAAAGAATCATTTCAGATATACTGTTTGTGAAAATCAAGGGCTGGCCCTACCATTAGGTAGAAAGAGACTGCTGATTTTGGGTGACATGGAAAGGGCAGCAAGCTGTTAGTTATTTGATTTTTTATTATTGTATCTTTTTCCCTGAAGAAAAAGATACTCTTGTGTTTTTTTCCTTTGGGTACCAAAATATTTTGACTAGCCTTGGATGCTTGGGTTCTTGACTATGGAGAAGGGAATACTAATTGCTGGTCCACCTCAGGCAGCAAAATGTCTTGAACTGGCCCTACACACTCACCACCATGTGTAAGAAATTAGCTGTGCAACGGAGACATGTATTTATTCTTTGTATCCCCCTTAAACGTTGAAAGATATTGAATACTGCATAAATGCAGGTATTAACACATCTAATTAACATTTCTTGTGCATGGCAGCCCTACCAATGGATTTGTTAGCACCATCTGTAACAAAAAGTGCCAGATGCACAATTGTGTGAACTAGTTCACAGTTTATTTTTAACATTTGGTAACCATTTTGTTCAAATGTGTGTGGGAAGTCTCATAAGAATAGATGGTTGCCAGGTGTCTGTGACAATAAGTGCAACTAAGAACAGCTTAAAGGTATTAAAAATGTAGGATGAATTATCAAAATGAAGTTTTTATGCACATATAGCACAAGGTGGAATTCCTTCACAAAAATGCAATTTCTGGAGCATCTTTCGCTCAGACTGCATTCTCATTTATTCACAAGCACCCCTGTGCTTGGGACACAGAGTTTTCCCTAAAAGTCTCTACCCATACCTGGATGGTTAACTCTCTTCTTGCAAGCCACAGGACTTTTCAGAGTGTGAAACTTCCGCCCCACGCTGTCCCATTCTGTCTTAATGCTCTTTTCAATGTCATCTTGTTCCCTTGCCTTAAACATGTCCTGTGAAATGTTACTTTATTCAGAAATTGGTCTTTTCAGCTTTTGTGTGTGGGATTACATGGTTCACGAGTTCTGCCTAGTGAGATTTTCCTTATGCACGCTATAGCTCATGGTGAGCTTCACAGGTTTTGAGCATCTATACCTTTTTGATTGATGTTGCTACGTTTCCTTAGCGGCTGATTTTTTTTTATTAGTTTCAAAAGATAACAGTAAAGGCATCCATGCACTTGGATGAATGTATGAAGGGCAGCATACTGAAAGTTTAGAAAATGTCCTCACTCTGTGGCCAAACAACGCGACAGGCCATATTTCCTCCTGGTATTTAAATAAAAGCCAGGAAAGGTCTGGACATCATGTTGAGGCAAAAAGGTACATTAACTTTTATTTTACCCTCCAGTCTCTAGCTTCCTTGCATGGTACTCATGCTGCTCACACAGTATTCTTAAATAAGGTGAAAGATTCCAGCATGGATGGCTTGAAAAGAATATGGTTGTTGATGGTTACTGCCCACAAGGGCTATGTTCTATCTCCACTTTTACCAGTTGCTGGGAAACGTAAGTGAGGACTTCCCACAGGCATCTAACTGGCCACCGTGAAAACTGATCTTTGCCCAATGTGGAGCTCAAACCCACCACCTTGAGATTAAGAGGAATCATGACAATGAGTAACAACACAAATAAACATGTTAAGAAACATTTTTTTATTAGTGCTGAATGTTGAAATACCCTATAAAGCTCAGGGTAGACTATCTGAGACCTTCAGTTTTATGCCAAGGATGATTCTGCTCTGCTGACATTCAGCAAGTAACTCATTCTATTTTGTGGGCCTGCAGATGATATGTAATCTCTCAATGAACTTCTTTATTCACTTAAAAATAAAAAAATATGAAGCCTGTTCCTGAGCACTTTTAGTAGAGCAGCAATGTGGCAGAACTTACTGCTGCCACCCTGGTGAGACCTCCAGTGCCAGTTTTCCCATTTTGTCAGTGGAAAGGGAGGTCCTTATAAGGGAGCATAGGATTTCTCCCTTAATGGATTTACCTGTTGGATTATGCGTAGGACTGTATGTGTAAAGATTGCAGTTTCCATTGTCCTTTCATAAACCTTTATGAAATATATTGATATCTAGGATCCTAATAGTTTTATTTACTATCTCCCTACTCATTACGGTTTATTCACGTTCCAAATCCTGGCATCCATAAGCTGTTTTGAAAATCCATTTTATGAATAAACTTTTTCGGCACAGCTCAAGCTGTTTACAATCCTTATCCTTCACACGGAACGAATATCGAACTGTGATACCTTGAGCTTTGAGATAAAACTTCCTTCAGAAGATACTTTACAACATATACTCATGGGAGATTTATACAGAGATGTTTATGTAAGACAAGAAAGAGGAAAGGAGATTAATGACCCTTCTGCCCTGAATGCCTTCTCTTTCCTATCTACACGCTGCTCCCATTTCTGCTTTCCCTGATTAGAAGTGATGTTCCAGGATGTCAAGACTTTCGCTAGGATGGAAGGCCACCAAATGGCAGCATCTCCTTGTTGCCTAGTTTTCATTCACAAGAAAGCTAAAAAGTAATACAGAGGAACAGAGGAAGCTGCCTTAAAACTGAGTCAGGCCATTGGTCCATCTAGCCCAGCATTTTCTACACAGACTGGCAGCAGCTCTCCAGGGCTTCAGACAAGAGGAGTCTTTCCCCATTCCTACCTGGAGATGCCAGGAACTGAACCTGAGACCTTTTGCATGCAAGTAACATGGTTTACCATGGCTCTGTTTTATACCTATAAACACAGGGGTGATATCCAAAAGTATTGGTTCCATTAGAGAAAAGACTTTTGGTTCCCACTCCTTCCACCTTGCAGTGCTCCCCGTAAATCTGTGTTGGGTGCTTCCTCAACCCTCTGGAGCAGATTTAGGGAGGGCATGGTGGGTAAACGGGAAGAGCATTTTACACCTCCTAGATATTGTACACTTACAGATGCAGCCATAGGACCAAGGCAGGTGGAAATATTTGCCCCTTGTTGGTTCCAGCAGTCTTTCCCTGCAGCAAATGTAATTGTGTGGGCTCCAATATTCATATTTTGCAGACATAAAATATTCATAAAAAGCTTTGGGAATGGCTATTTCAAAATACTTGTTACAAGATGCCCCAATGCCTCAGACCTGCAGCTGACCACTAGCCAGCCATAAATTGCATTGCTTTCCATTTCTACATACTGATTACTATGATGAACTTTTAGCAGCCTTTTACTTCTAGCTCCCAGGCTGGGTAACTATGTGCATGGAGACATGCATGGAAATGTGGCCATCAATGTCTCTGTCCACTGTTGCATCTGCAACCTTGCTTTAGGTCCCTTTCTTCAGTTATATTCAGCTGTATTCCATCTTAATACTCTCCATCATAAAACTTCTCAGTGAAGGTGCATCAATCACTGGATGGATTAATCGTCACAACAACAACAACAACAACAACAACAACAACTTATTTATACCCTGCCCATCTGACTGGGTTTCCCCAGCCACTCTGGGTGGCTCCTCAAGTGCTTCTCAAGCTATCTGATGTGGTGGACTGGTGATTCCTATGTGCTAGGAATGTGCTAGTGTGTGCCAGGGATCTACTATGTGCTACTATGTGCTAGGGATCAGTACCATATTTGATCCCTGAAGAAACCCACCCAACCTGGGCTATGGTGGAGTTGCTGCCAACCAGCACCCGAGGACTTGTGGGTTGCTATCAATCTGTGGACCAGCACTTTGAGTAATGATGATGATAACAATAGTAGTAGTAGTAGTGGTGGTAGTAAGCTAAAGATAAAGGTAAAGAACCCCCTGGACAGTTAAATCCAGTCAAAGGTGACTATGGGGTTGTGGCACTCATCTCACTTTCAGGCCAAGGGAGCCAGCGTTTGTCCACAGACAGCTTTCTTGGTCATGTGGCCAGCATGACTAAACCGCTTCTGGCACAACGGAACACCGTGATGGAAACCAGAGTGCACTGAAACGCCATTTACCTTCCCACCACAGCGGTACCTATTTATCTACTTGTACTGGTTTGCTTTTGAACTGCTAGATTGGCAGGAGCTGGGACAGAGTAATGGGAGCTCACCCTGTCACGGTGATTCGAACCACCAACCTTCTGATTAGCAAGCCCAAGAGGCTCAGTGGTTTAGACCTCAGCGCCACCCGCATCCCTAGTAGTAGTAGTAGTAGTAGTTATTGGTGTTGTTGGACTGTGGCATTGCTCTGGACTTTATGTCCTCCAAACCGGGCATCTCTTCCAATACTCTTGCACACTGGTCAATCAGTTGCCTATATTCCATTCACCACTTCCTGTATGTCAGAAAGATGAATGCTTCTAGAATTTCATCCCACAATGCCATGGTGCTTCTCCCCCCGGCACGTGTTGCTGGTGGCTATGCTGCATCTCACAGTGACATCATATTTAGGTGTGACTGCCCATAGGCAAGCTAGGATGCAAGTAGGGTGGGTATGCATCACATCCCTACAATTGAACAAGCAACCCTCAAATTTGCATCAATTACTAGTTAGCCTAGGTAACATTTCAAAGAGGCTGGCATACAATAGACCAGAAACCACCAACCTGGAACCTTCCATATGTTGTTGGACAGCAACACCCTTCATCCCTAGCCACTGGCAATGCTGGCAGGAGGGATTTGGAGTCCAACAGCATCAAGAGGGCATCACATTGGCTGGCCCTGCAGTAGGCAAATGAGCCAGTCAATGATTGTTCTTTTATTCACATTTAGATTCCTTTCTCCATAGCAGGAAAATATGTGCTTGATACTACCTATGCACATTTCGATTGCAAAATGCTGCTGCAACACTTTATGTGCAAATAAACTAAATTGGCTGTTTCGAATGCGGGAGATTCCCTCTGGTGTCCTCAACCCCATGGAATTGTTTCATTGTGTATACACATATCTATTCTTTCATGGTAAGAAGAGACCTTAACTGTGATTATTAAGTTCTTCTGGGAATTGTATCGTAATTGAAATGCTGAAGAGGAAGTGGGAGCAAAGGGACCAGATTGAGCAGGAGTGGGGGTGGGGTGGGGGACGACGTTTCAGACTCAAATTGTATTTGCTTGTTAGAATCCTGCATTTAGATAAATGTTGCCAACATGATTCTCAAGGATCCACAAGAAGGTATCAGATGATAGAAATGGTTCTAATCATTAAAGCAAAATTCCAAAACGGCCGAGTAGGAAAGTGGTCCTCTGTGAATCAAAGGCAGGTAAAGCTAATAAATCCATGCCTGACAGTTCGATGCACTGGAATGTACAAATTATATGCTTTTATCCGTGGAGATTTTTCAGAGAGAGATCAAGGTTTTAATAAAAATGCCTTCTTCTGACAATTATCAGTTGGAAGGAACTGCATTATACATTGGAGCAAAGGCGCTGTAAGCTAAGGTCACCAATTTTTTCTCCCTTCTGCACTAGAGTCACTTTCAAGAGAAAACTGCAAGCCTTATTCAAAACAAGGAAAACAGAGGCAAACCAAAGTGACTGTGTGAGGAAACAAATAAAATAAATGCCTCTGTTTTTTTTATTTATTAAAAAACCCCAGATCTGCATCAAATGGCACATCGAAGGGAAAACAGCTAACAGAATGAAATAAAAATGACACATCCTATTAACATTTGTTTAGGTGTTTTTGAAATACAATTACATTTTCTTTCCCAGGCAATTGTTAAAGTGTGAGGGTTGCTAAGTTTCCAAATGAAATCATCATACAGAAAACACAATCTCTCTCCACCCCCCTCCCCGCTCCTTCCCCCTCCCAGCATGTTGTCTCTTGGCTGCCATGATTAAAGTACTTCCAGCACTTTGATGTTTTCTAAATTCTAATTCCTCTGTTGTGATTCTTATGGTGCCTCTTGAAGGTTTCTTTGCTGGGCTGTTTTGTGTATTTCCTTTGCCTAATAGTTTTATCAGGACATGGTTCTATTATGACTGGGGTGGCTTAAAAGAAATACATTCTTGAAATACAAAAGAGAAGGAAGGAAGACAAAGTAAAGCTAGAGTGTCCTCGCTGCTTTGTCATTTGAAGGCACAATAGGCAGGCTTTCAAGAAATAAATAAAAATAAAAGAGGCTAAGACAATGCATGTCAAAGATTCATCAGCTTAGTTTATCTGTTAGCTGCATTCTGGCGTAACCTGCACTGTGCGAACAATATGGATATTGGTTTGTGTGTTTTTGTTTTTCTTCCTCTCCTTCAAATACAGGAGATCAAGAGTTTATAGCTTAATTTTCATATCTCAAGCTTTTTTAAAAAATGATCAGCCCAGCTACATTGGGAAAAGCCTGTTCAAAATCTCTATTTCATGTCAAGAGGATCTTAGTCATGAATCAGGTTTCCCCTCTGCTAGGCCCTATATGCAGATAATAAATAATACAACCCCTGCTTTAAAGAGCTTATGATCTTAGCATACGATGGGAGAAAACAGGAGCAGAGAACAGGCAATTGTGGGAGAGGAATGAAGGGCCGGGTATCAGCAAGACTAATCTGTGCTGTAAATAAGCTGCCGTTTCAGCACACCAACTGCTGAGCTATTGTCAGAGGTTTTATACAATCCAAAGGAGCAGCTTCCTTTGCTCTTCCTCTACCAAAAGTTCAGTTTCTGAAGAAGCAAATGTACACAGAAAGGATTTCTTACAAAACCCTACAAATCCACTTCTGTGATGACAGGACAAATGAGTGTGTGTGTGTGTGTGTGTGTGAGAGAGAGAGAGAGAGAGAGAGAGAGAGAGAGAGAGAGAGAGAGAGAGAGAGTCCAGTCAGAGTCCAGTCCAGGGGGTTGCTTGGGGCAATGGATACCATCTGTTCTGTGAAAAGGAAGAAGAGAGTGAGGAAGACAAGACAAGCAAGGACAACATCAGAGCCTGGTCTACTTGGAACTGTCTTCTTCCTAATCCCACAGAGTCAATTTACAGCAACTGTCTTCTGAGAAGGAACTTCTAATACTGGTTTCTGTTCCATTGGGACTGGTTGTTTTGTTTTGTAAGCATGAGGTTCTTGGTGTATCCATTGTGTTTTCTAAATGATATTAGATGTTAGATGCCTATCAGAGCTGTATTTGGGCCTGCAAATTGTTTTGGGAAGTGTGAATTAGGTAGGTTCACCTTTCAGTGTGAACCAAACTAAATTCATTCCCCAGCCCTAATTCACACATAGAGTGATGTGGCCAATGTTTGGAAAAATAACTATGTGGTAGTTGCTGTTTATGTGAGTGGTGTTCCACATAGTGTATTTTCCTAAAAGTATAAAACTAGAAAGAGAAAGAGAAAATCTGAAATATGTGTTTCTGCAGGCAGATAAAACTCACACCATTTCTTCATTGGCATGCTGATTTCTTCAGCTCTGTAAGAACAGAAGATGAGGTTACAAACATGTTTCTGGATTGCACCATTTTAGACTGCAAGTGGGAGATCACACTGCTGAATGCTTAGGCAGGAAAAAAAGATTTTCTATATACATACCAAACTAGGGAGATGATACATGCAGAGAGCGAATTGTTCACTTGGTTCTTCAGCTTCCAACCAGCCTTGCTGCTCGGTGGGATCTAATGTCAGACCTGAACACATCAGTGAGTAATGAACTAACGTTTTGCATTTTGTAGAATGGCTTGTCCCTTTTACACAGCTTAGACGTTACTTGCTAAGGCTGCATGTATGGGGATATGTTCATTAACCAGGCAACTTTGTTAATAGGTCAAAGAACCTTTTCTGCAGGAGAAATACAGAACCTGCAACCAGCCAAGCACCTATTGTACTCCCACCCATTAAAACAAAGGACATTTAATTCATTTAATGGGATGTTCATGGTTGCTTTTCACATTCCCAGCTAAAATTACTGGAGAATGCTGAGTGTCCATGGTGATCAGTTTCTTAGGCCCACCCAATGGTGTGTAAAAAACATGTATTGCTGTTGTGAAATGCTCACCAGCTCCACACAGGTTCCTATATTTAAATGGACATAATGTAAACTTCCATCTTATTTTCTTGGTACCATTTGGATTCTAGTATTTATGTCAGCTAAAGATAGCTCCTCTACTGCAATCCAAAAAAACAACCACCCCAGAATACACAGCTCACACTGCTGAAATATAGCTTTTCTTAAGAACAACCACACATGGTATGAAATACAGAATGAGGTTCTGAATCCCTACTGTGCCCAACTTAAATACTGCCCCCAGTTGTAGGATTTGAGCCTAAGAATGTTCAAACTGACACCTGACCAATCAGATGTTTCCGCACCATCCCCATCACACCTGCCCATTCAGCATTTTACTTGCTGAGCTATTGTCACAGAGCAATATTTCCTCAGCTGTAATAAGTACACACAGTCATACCTCAGGTTACAGATGCTTCAGGTCGTGTGTTTTCGGGTTGCGCACCACACCGAACTTGGAAGTACTGGAACTAGGTTTCAGTGCACTAAATTGCACTTTGCGCATGCGCAGAAACACCAAATTGTGACCCGCGCGTGCAGAGCCGTGGAGCTGCGGGTTGCGAACACTGCGGGTTGTGAATGTGCTGCCCACACGGATCACGTTCGCAACCCGAGGGTCCACTGTATTCTTGTCTAGGCACACAACGAGATGTTAGTGATAAATGGCAACTGTTTTTTCTGTGATCAGGTATAAGTCATAAGATATTAGTTTTTAAAAGAGATACATTATATTCATATAAAACGAACACTTCATTTTTTCCTCTCCTGTAGCAACTAAGATCAGTCCCCACCTCATTAATGAACTTATCTGGAAAACATAAGCCTCAAGCTATAGTACAAACAGTGCCATCCAGCAGATAGTATAGCTTCAATATTTGTACTGAATCATTTATTTCTGGAAGTTGATGACTCATTTTATTGGTTAAATGGCGTTTGCATTCCCCTGTCACTGGGTTCTTGTTCATAAGATTAGATAGGGTCCTATAGTCATACATTTTGTTTCTTTTCCTCATGAACAAATAGCCAGTTTTAAAATATTTACAGGTGGGACTATTTATTTTTCTAAGTATTTTGGCAAGTACTGCTTTTTGATTTCAAAGGTATATGTTGTCTGAGTCTGCAAGCACACGTACGTGCTGGACATTTAAGCTGCAATTCTCTGTGTCCACTGAACATGGTGGGACAGTACTGATGAAGCACACAAAGGGATTTCCTCCATCCCTGAAACCATGGCTATTCTGTTTTCTCTGCAAAAGTTATTTTGTTGTTTGATGAGTGCCGAAAGGTTAGTGGCAGGAAATAATAATATTATAGGAGCTGGGTGACCAGCCTTTGGTAAGTGGGTTGCTTCGTTATTGTCATAAAGAGATGATCAGTGGATTTGCCACTAATGGTTAGGAGATCCCACCCCCACCCAATGGGCTATATAGCTTCAAGTTGGGATCCACTGCTCTTCAGGGGTGTCTGTGCAAGGAACAAAACAGCAGTTGGCAGTTTTAAAGTTGACACAGATGGAGGCAGAGAGAGGCTGCATACATACCATGCATTTAAAACACATTTAAAGCATGTTGCACACAGCCTAAGAATCCCAGGATTTGCTGTTGTCCCCTCACAGAGCTACAATTCCCAGTGCCCTTAACAAAGTATGCTCTTCACAATTTGTGTGTGTGTGTGTGTGTGTGTGTGTGTGTGAGAGAGAGAGAGAGAGAGAGAGAGAGAGAGAGATTTAAATGTATGGCGTTCATGCAGTCAAAGATGTGAGTTGCAAACAACTGGTGAGCAACTGACTCAGAATTAGTGGCTGTGCTGCCTGCTGCAGGAGTACCTGTTTGTCTCTATTAATTTTTTTTTTAGTTTATGTGCAAACAAAAAAAGCCCCAACAGCTTAAGCCCCCAGAAATTTCTCATCCCAGGCATCTAAATCTTGTAGCGCTGTTCCTGGGACTTCTCACAGCTCTGGGAAGGTGGGAAAGCACACGCCAACAGCAGCCATGGAGAAGAGAAAGGGCTTGGATTTAGTCTGCATCAATTAAAGGCAAGCCAGAGATGCAAATGCCACATCAGCACCAATCTTTTCACTTCAGAAGTTTAAGATCAGAAGAAATTACCTTCAATAGCACCTTGTTTTTATGTGTCTACCCTTCATAGCCTTGGTGAGTAACATGGCTTACCCCATAATTTACACTGACATCTAATTTCAGCAGATCTGCAAGCAATCTAACTGAAGATGGAGATACGGAGGAGTGAAGAGTCCAACTTTATCATTGCAGACATAGAGATTCATTATTTTTGCTGATTCAGAAAGTAAACGGTAGAGAAGATTTTTTTTAAAAAAAGCACCATACCAAACCATGCATGCTGCCTGATTATGTATATATTATTACTAGATTTTTTTTGTGTGTGCAAGTGTTTTTTTAAAAAAACTAAATTAAAAACCGCAGCGTCTCAAGAGCTGCAACCAGTAGAGCTGCCATAGTAAAGAGAAAATATATGTGGGACGAATTAGGGAAAGGAGGGGATGGATAATTCATTGATAATTGTATTCTTTGAAAGGTGGAAGAAACTTGGTAAATTTCTATTGTGTGTTGAGTCACAGCATTAGACTAAGATTATTTTAGGCTATGCTTTTATCATTTCCTAACTGGTGGGAAGGGACAAACTTGCCAGTTTGACGTTTCTGTATAAAACAGTAATAAATAAATAAAAATGCAACCTTCTAGTGAGATGATTAATGACTCGCACCGGCTCCCTCCTCTACAAATCCCCAAACTTGAATACAGAAAAGTCATAAGATCTTTACACTATTATCCACCATCCTATTCAGGGCAGATTAATACCAGCACATCATCTTTTTGTATAAAGATGCTCTCTGGGTAGAGGTATTTGCATATCATATCACAGTATGGAAGCTGTACAAAGGCAGGGCTGGTTCTAAGCGTGTTTGGAAACCTCAAAGTAGCACTGCAACAAATAACAGGAAAATGTGCTGTTGCAAGAATGAATGAGATAGGCCTTTGTGAAGCATTTGGCACACAATGCATGTGCCCTGGTCCAAAGCACACACCGTGCTCCTGCTTGTACAGCCTACCTGTTCATTTCAATAGAGGATGTAGTTCCGTGTCTGCAAAAGAATGAAAATGCAGAATGGCAACTACACTCATGATTGATACATGCATGTTATATAGGTGCATGAGTGCAAATACAAACACATAAAATGTTATCTAATGCTAGCCATGCTCAGAGTAGAACCTATTGAAATCAATGGGACTTATGTGAAATAATTCTGGGGGAAGACATTTGCTGCTTGAAAGATATAGGTTGTAAAGAAGAGCTTCCCAGGCCATTTTCCACCCCAAAGATTCATGGATAACTTGAGTATAGCCAGGCACAATTTCTTAAGGTTCTCTAAAAATTCTGGCTCCGACCAAGCTTGACCTATTCACCAATTTACTTCTTCTTCTTCTCCTGCTTTCTCCCCATTAAGGTGCACTAAGATCATACATATGAGCGCAGTACAGTGGTACCTCTGGTTATGTACTTAATTTGTTCCAGAGGTCTGTTCTTAACCTGAAACTGTTCTTAACCTGAAGCACCACTTTAGCTAATGGGGTCTCCTGCTGCTGCCGCGCCGCCGGAGCACAATTTCTGTTCTCATCCTGAAGCAAAGTTCTTAACCTGAAGCACTATTTCTGGGTTAGCGGAGTCTGTAACCTGAAGCGAATGTAACCTGAAGCGTATGTAACCCAAGGTACCACTGTAATACATATTATCATCTAAAGGGGGTGGGTGTGTCACAAGACCATTAAATCCAGCGTTTAAAATTGCCTGATGGCACCACTGTCTGACCCTCCACATTGAGTCCAGATTCCGCACAAGAGATGTGTATAGTGAAGCCACAACCATACCATACATTTCAAGCACTATGAAACCATGTTTAACAGTCATGGCTTCCCCCAAAGCATTTTGGGATCTGTAGTTTGTTGTTAAAAGACTCCTTTCCCACTCCTAAAGCTACACTTTCCAGAGTTCCCTGTTAAATAAATTAGTTGTTACACCAAACAACTCCCAGTTGTTACAGCTCCCAGAATTCTTTTGGGGAAGCCATGGCTGTATGAAGTGGTATCATAATGCTTAAATTGCTGGTGTGAATGTGGCTTCACTTTACACATCTTCTGTGTGGAATCTGGACTCAATGAGGAGGGTCAGACAGTGGTGTCATCAGGTAATTTTAGACTCTGGGTTTCTAAGCATACCCTGGTTTATCTGTTTCTCAGCTCAGTATAGCAACCTTTGCCATGATGTCTTGTACTACAATTCCCATCAATCCTGGCAATGCTGGATGGGGCTTATAGGTGTTGTAGTCCAAAATATCTGGAGGGCCCTGGGTTGTCGAAGGCTGCACTATAGCAGACCAAAGCAGCAGAAATATACTTAATACTTTTGTGTTTGTATGTCCCGCCTCCTCCGTTTCAAATGTTTCAAAATCAAAAGTCTTTCAGGCTGCAAATGAAAAAGAATTAAGTGACCATCCTTTCTAGTTTATATTTAACTCTGAGAAAGCACTGCATGGAGCAAGTCTCAACACTTGAACCTTGTTTTTGAAGTTAATCATACAGCAATAACCATGGCCCTGGAAGAATTCTCAAGTGCATCAGCCTGGTATAAATCACAGCAGCAGTTAGATTTCAAGATCAAATTAGGGCTTTTAATGTGTTTTGAGAATATCCCACGCTTCGTGCCTACAGTCAGCAAGCAAGTTCTCTGCAAAGAGCAAAAGAAAAAGAAAAAAACATTTCACAAATGAAAATGCATACTAGGCTGATAAAAGCATAAAAAGCAGCTTTTATTTTCAGCTGCCTAAGAAAACTATTGTCCTTATTTTCCTAAAGTTTTTTTTCCTAAAGAAGAAATGTACAGCAGAAAGTTTCCAATATCATAGCTTCATCTTACATTTGGGAAACAGGGTGCATTTTGGTGTACAGCAAACTAGGATCATTGCTCCTTAGCTAGACTCTGTTATTGGGTATTGTGCACAAAGGAATCCATGCAGGGTGTGGAATTCTGAGGTCACACATCCTAACAGGGTGAAGGAAGGGATACAGTCATGACTGGGGAAGCTTATCCATGCCCATTAACATCACAGAAGCTCATATTCAACCTCACTGAAAGTGGATTACTTATTACACAACAACCCTCGTTCCCAAGTCAGTCACTGCTGTTGCAAAGGGGGCACTGTGTTTATTTTGCTTATTTTACTCTAATTGAATTGTCACCGTTGGTACTTGTTTCATTTCACCCCCCTCTGACGCCACTGCTTTGGATCCCCTCTGTTTACAACTATATGCATGTACAGTGGTACCTCGGGTTAAGTACTTAATTCGTTCCGGAGGTCCGTTCTTAACCTGAAACTGTTCTTAACCTGAAGCACCACTTTAGCTAATGGGGCCTCCTGCTGCTGCTGCGCTGCCAGAGCTCGATTTCTGTTCTCATCTTGAAGCAAAGTTCTTCCCCCCCCCCAAAAAAATTATATTTTATTAATTTTCCATCAAAAGAAAATACAAATCACACCACATTACAACTTCTATAATTTTTTCCATTTTTGACTTCCTTCAGCCTCTCTGCCAATCATCCAAATTATATCTTCTTTAATTACACATTTCCAAATTTTGCTATTGCCTTTATGCTTACCCCCACTTCTATTTTCCCTTTTTACAATATTTCTTATGTTATTACAGAGCTTCTTTAAATGCCACTAACGTTATTCCATTATCACTTATACACTCCCAATACTCAACTAACTTTCCCCAGTCCTCGATGAACTTTTGATCTCGTAGATATCTGATCTTCCCAGTCAGTTTATCAAGTTCTGCATAGTCCATCAGCTTCATTCTCCACTCCTCCAGCGTTGGTATTTGTTCTTGTTTCCATTTCTGGGCCAGTAATATTCTTGCCGCAGTTACTGCATATTGGAAAAGTTTATGATCCTTTCTATTTATCTCATTTCCGACAATTCCTAAGAGAAAGGCCTCTGGTTTCTTAACAAAAGTATATTTCAACATTTTTTTCAGTTCATTATATATCAACTCCCAGAAGCTTTTCACTTTCTTACATTCTCACCACAAAAGGTAAAATGTACCATCCTTTTCTTTACATTTCCAACACTTCTTACATGTTTTATACATTTTTGCTAGTTTTACTGGTGTAATATACCATCTATATATCATTTTCATAACATTTTCCTTTAATGCAGTACATGCAGTAAATTGAATACTTTCATTCCATAGTTTTATCCAGTCATTAAATTGTATATTATGACCAATGTCTCTGGCCCATTGTACCTGAAGCAAAGTTCTTAACCCAAGGTACTATTTCTGGGTTAGCGGAGTTTGTAACCTGAAGCGTATGAAACCTGAAGTGTATGTAACTTGAGGTACCACTGTATATACACATGTAACTGAAGACTACATTTCATGCATCTGATAAAGGGGCCTATATATAGTCCATGAAGGATTATACCATAATCACATTTCTGTTGTGAAACTGACCTTAATCTGTACCTCTTGGACTTGTGTGCTGATCAGAATGCAACAATCCCTTTGGATTTTGCATTTCTCCAAACTGAGTTTTCAGGTGATAAATAAATAAATAAACAAACACAAAAATGTATTAAAATGTATATTTATGAAATGCATATGCTGTTCTAAAAATACAAATTAGCATTGTTTTTTGAGCATGTAAATATGTATCTAAACATTACTTATTGGTGGAGTTTATTAAAATAAAAAGATGTAGAAATGAAATGCATCAGACTTATGTATGGAATGTGAAACTGACACTGACGGGAAATGGACTTAACTGTCCATCCCTACTTAATATTGTACTGAAGTCAATGCCATTTGTAAAGGCAGGTAATGAGTAACCTGAGAAAATGAATTCTGTCTAAAAGACAAGAGGAAGGAGCTGCCTTAAGGTTCAGATAAAAAAAATATAGACAGGTGTCATCACCTATCCTTATTCAAACTCTCTGTCTTTTGCAGTTCTGTATATTGTGCTAGACTCCAGATTCCAGACTGCTTCCTTCTCATTTCTTACCCAGGGGGAGGGGAAAAAAAAGCAATTACTTTAAAAAAAAAAAAAAAAGACAGACAGAAAGAAGAAGCCATTTAAAGGACAACCAATTTCACTGCAAGCTTTTAGGAGCCCAGCAGTTTAGCATGACTCTGGCTGAAATGACTTTCTGTACATTTCTGTGTGGGCTGCGACATGCCTCCTAGTGTTTTCTCAAATTTTGTGGCAGAAACCGTATTACTTCCAGCCTACGGAGTTCAAAACCCTATTATAGTTGCTGCCGTCACATGGCATGTTTCGCTGTTTCCGAAGCTTTAAAGCAGCTGAGTATCTCCCGCTTATTGGATACAGAGATTTGATGTATGTGGATATAAAAAGAAAAAAATACCACTACCAAATGCAGGACAGTCTCCAAAGTGGGAGAGTCTCCCTTGATACTGCCATGCGTAGATGGGCAAGAAGACTATAGCAGTCAGGATGGAGCTACAGAAGCCCAAATCTGTTAAAAGCCTGAATAAAAATTTGCAAAAACAGCAGGCTCTTGCACTCTAAAGAGGGTGCTCTGAGATCCAAGCAGATCTTGGATATATAGCCACAATTCATTGTGGGATGAGAATAGCTTCCCTCAAAAGGAAGAACTCTTAACATGCGGGGATTTAGGGAAAATATGTTTATCTTTACCGGATGAAAAGAAATATATTAGGAAGCAGCAAGGAATGCAGGCAGTGCCAGACTTATGTATAGGCTAAGTAGACTGAAGCCTAGGGCCTCTAAATGTAGGGGGCCTCGCCAGCCCACCTGCTCCCCAGCGGACAGTCTCCCCCCTCACCAAATTGCAAACCCAAGATGTCATGTGAGGGCAGGGCAACTCGGGCCTCTAAGTCTAGGGGGCCTCGCCAGCCTGCCATCTCCCCAGTACTGCAGTCTCCCCTCTCCCAAAATTGCAAACCCAAGGCTTCATGCAAGGGCAAGGCAACTCAGGCCCAGCAACTATGAGACTCAGGGCTAGCCAGTGGGGCCCAATTTGAAGCAGTGGGGCACAACATTATTATTTTTTTGTAGGGCCCCAGTTCATAGCCAAAGTCTGCAAAATTTTATAGATATAAATAAAATCCATCTAGATTGCCCTGGTGAGGGGCCCCCTTAGGAGTGGCACGCGAGGCCCAATCTGGCCAAATTGCTCTAATTGTCTTAAGGTCAGCCCTGATGAGACTGTGCAGGGGTTGGACTGACTAGCCCTGCACCTTCTAGGTCCCTGGTATCAGTATTCAGAGTACTGACTCAAGGACCTGTTATGGAAATAAAGGGGGGGGCACTTACTGGAAATCAGTTTTGTCACCTCTCCCCCCAAACCCCGAGACTATGAGCCCAGTCACCTTATTCACAGTCGCATAAGCACTACACTACAACATGGCCATAAACCTGTACGTTCAAACGCTGAAATACACACCCAATATGTAGCAATGGAGATTTATGTTACTGCTTTATGAATGAACACGGTGTTTTATGAATGGACTCTGTATTTTGTGAATTACCTAAGAGCCACCAATAGGGAGCTCTAGAATCTGACAGCTAACCAATTGGGTACTACCAAACAGCGACCCCTATTATTGAAAGCAGGTAACCAGCAGGGAACGCTTCAGCTCAGCCTTTGCACTGTTGACTGAACACCCCCTGCTGTGCAGATAATGGAGAAAGCTCGTAAATTGTATCCCTTCTGGCATCCTGGCCAACTCTATTATGCTGGTGTAAACTCTGGTGCACCAGAAGCCCAGAATAGCAGCAAATAAAATCCGCTCATATTTCAGTGACTGATAAGACTTGTCAACCAGTTATTCCAAAGTCTTCCTAAATTATAAACCTCCAAAATACAGGCCAAAAGAGAGCAGGTCTGGGAAGAACAAGGCCTACATTGGTCACCACCAGTGAAAAGGCCCTGCTCTGTGTAGCTCCTGTCCTGTCATTTGATAGGGTGCCACTTGCCCTCCTTCTTGACATGGAATGCTCTCTGTTGGAGTCTCCAGGTCCAGTACAAAGACCATAAGAAGGGAGAGCAGGGACCTTGAAGATCCCAACAGCTGTTAATCAATCAAGCAAGCAAGCAAGCAAGCAAGCACACAGGCCACCTTTGTCACAGTCAGGATGCCTATGTCCTGGCCAGGCCTGCGCCCAATCTTGTTTTTGTACAATCTTGTTTGTTCTCAGTAACCAAAATTATATTATCAACGGGGGCTTCCGGGTTAGCGCGATCCGAGTAATGGCGGATTCCCTCCGAGCTCCGGAGGGAATCGGCTCCATTGCAAACGGGTCTCACCGCGACGGCGACGCGGGGACCCTTAGAAACCGCAGGCGTGGAAGCCTGCGGACCTGGTGACTCGGCGGGCACCTAAAGCGCCCCCCCGACCCACGAAGAGCCTTTTTAAAGGCTGCGGAGAGGGTACGGGGAGTGGCGTGGTGCTGTGAGTAGACCGCTACTGCAGTGGAGCGAAGCCGCGAGCCATGGCCGGAGACCGCTGACTTTCTTCCCTGAAATTCGGACTCTAATTAATCCGTGAGTAGATTGGAATTTGGACTCTAAAAAGCTTATCCTTGAATTCGGCACGATCGGGGGATGTGCTAAAGGGAAGTCCGCACCCCCCCTGCCTACAGAAAATTTAAAGCAAAGATCGGAGAACTAAGGTGGAGAGTTCTTTCCTTGGTGTTTTGTAAAAGATAAGATTTGCATGAATTTGACAGAAGAAGATGTGTGCTGGAGAGTAAGAGTGGTTTTTCAGAAGTTTTTGTTTGAACCCCCCCAGACCCGGGGGTGTCCTTTTATGTGAGCTGGAGAATAAGGAACGAGGAGTTTGACAGCTGTCAAAGGAGCTGTCAAACGGGCAGCGAAAGTTAAAAACTCTATTATTTAACACTTTTTGGACTTAATTTGTTACATTTGAACTAAAGTGGTTGGAAACAAAGTAGGGAAAATAACAAAGTAAAGGACTATTGGAAAAGACTATTAAGTAACTAGAATCCCCCTAGGGGAAACATTGAAACATTGCAATGGCTGCAGATGGAAAACTACAGGCAGAGCTAGAAAGAATGTTTTTTCTTGTGGGAAAACTGGAGGAGCAGACTACGGTCATGAGTAAACAACTCATAACCTTGAACTCTAAAATAAATGACTCTGCTGAAGGTACAATGGATTTGACTGGGGAAAAATCTGCAGCTGAATCAGAAGAGATAGCTTCGGAACAGGGGGAGAGCGAGCAAGGGCTAGTACAGATGGAGACTACCAACCACAAGCCTACATTGTTAGAATACAAAGAAGAAGACCCTTGGATTACAAATCTGCGAAAGATGCGAAAGAGGAGGGAGGAAGCCCCTGGAACATCTGGAATACCTGATTTTAAAAGAAATAAGAAATACGACTGGGGCTTCCTATTTGAGTATGGACTGGTTGATCTTCTGCAGCAGCTGGTGTCAAGTACTTTGGATGGAAGAAATTCTGATGAGACTGAGCTGAAATTTCCCCGAAACCTGAGGACCAATGAGGAGGGTTACCAACAAGATCGGCAAAGAGAGACTGACAAGGACTTAAAGGCCTCAGATGTGAGGAACCCAGGCTAAAAACTGTTGTTATGGATGGGGGGACATTTGGAAGGGACAGAAACCGGGGCTGGGGGGGGGGGGAAGGAGAACTTGTTTTTAAATCTTTGTGACTTTTGTGTTTGATTATTATGACCTATTTTTAAGATTAAAGGGAAATTCGTGGAAGGAACTCGAGTCGACCTTAGAAAAGGCTTTAATGTTTTATAAGAAAATTGGATAAGTAAAATCTGGCCAAGTAAATGGTTTTTTTTTTAAAAAAAAAACATATATATATATATATATAGTAATAACATGCAATGGATGAGAGATTTGAATTTGCTGAGTTAATGTAACTGAACTAGGATGTATGAAGGGGGGGTGGGGGGAGGTCAAGAACTGGGGTTAGGAAAGTAAGGTTATGAAATTTTATACGTGTTGTCTTTGTCTTTGTGTGTGTATGTTTGTCTTTGTAAAATGTGAAAATTTAATAAAAATATTAAAAAAAACAAAAACAAAATTATATTATCAACATATAAAAGCAGAATGTTTTCCTTCATTTGCAAGGAATCGTACAAAACAAAGTGGCACTATTAAAAAAGTTCCTGGGTGGCAACAGAAAGTAAATTAAAAATGCTTTTGCAGTTCATCAAAACTATCCAGTAATTTCAAGTTATAGGAAAACTGGTGTTATTAACAGTAATCCTTCTAGTTGGTTAATTGGTTCGGCAACTTCCATGCACATGACGTGTGATGCTAATTATTTCTCCAAAAGAGTTAAATGATAACTAATCAGAGGCAGCTACAGTTGCAAATGGCAACAAAATATCTGTGAAAGGAAGAGGAGCAGGTTTGCTCAAGTGTGTTGCAGATAGAAATACTGTTTGTAATGACGTGAGAGCAGTAGTTTACTTGCTTGAATTAACAAATAAGAAATTTTGAGAATTTAAATTCTAGATTAAAATTGATTACTTAATTGAGAAGTTGATTGTAACAAAAACACTGGGGCCTAATTTGAATAGTAGAGTGCCTGGTATCTAGTGGGCAATCTCATCCTTTATTTTTACAGTGTGGCTGCAGAGCAAATCACCTGTCAGGAGAGTTATGAGATTCAGGTGAGGGTCAGATGCCTTGTCAATCCCAGCAGGTATATAAGAAGGAGACTGCCCCGGCCAGGCCTTCGCTTATGAGCATTTTTTAGTACAACTATATCTTAAATGGTTTTGAATCAATGTGTATGTTTGAACCACCTTGAGGGTTTATCTAATTATTCTAGGTGGAAAAGAAAGCATTATATAATGTAACATTATTTTAACAACCGCCCAAACATGGCCTTTGATATCCTTGTATAGGTCATGCCCAGGGCTGTTACCACTATCTAGTTCCAAAATATTGCATCACTCATGACCAGTAGCATCACTCATGACCAGCCTAATGCACTGCTTTTGATTCATTCCCTCTGACATTTAAAAATGTTTAAATTACAAAAAGTGGAACCTTTTTTTTTACTATAGCAATATTCTCCCCTCTTTTAAGGAAGCACATATTCCTTTCAAGGAAAGCAGAATCTGACTCAAATGCACATCTAAAACCTCTGTGCCATGAAGCCTGGGACATTTTCTTTCTGCTCAAATAATCAAGAATGCAAGGAGATAAATTGTAGCTGACAGTCAGAACTTCCAGACATGATGGAGACAAGTGAAAGGATGCTGATTGGCTTAATGGCTTCATGAAAGATAATATTAAAAGTCTGAGCTATTGCATAGTGATTTATACTTTGAAATACTCACTGGCAATCCAACCTTCTTTATTGGCTGCACTTTCAAAATGTCCATTTTGCAGAAATGCCCCTTCAAACCTTTATCAACTATTATAACAGCACTTTAGGAAAATGGGCATCATCGCTGGGTAAGCTAGTTTTCCAAGAAAATATAGGAGAAAATCACAAATGTTGGTTCATCATTGTGAACTAGGAGCTTTATGTTTGCTCTATGAAAGACAACAGCATTAGAGGTCGTGCAACAGGTTTGCTGGAAGGGTATTACCAATGGAAAACTATTTGCCTTTGGAAACGAAACTGAATTTACTTTGTTTTGTAATGTGAGCAACCCATTTTTTAAAATGACAGTTCTATCCTATTGCCCTGCAAATTATAGAAAGAAGAAAATGAGCTAAAGTCTGGAGAGGTATCTAGCATTCATTGAAGTGCAGAGACTGACTCCTATATAGAAAGTGGTGGAAAGTAAGTCAGTAAAATCCTGCCAACCTAGCAGTTCGAAAGCACATCAAAGTGCAAGTAGATAAACGGCATTTCCGTGCTCTGGTTTGCCAGAAGCAGCTTAGTCATGCTGGCCACATGACCTGGAAGCTGTACGCCGGCTCCCTTAGCCAATAAAGCGAGATGAGCACCGCAACCCCAGAGTTGGTCACGACTGGACCTAATGGTCAGGGGTCCCTTTACCTTTACCTTAAATCAGTAAAAGCCCTTCCATGAAGCATCATTATTGTTGTTTTCTTAGGATAGTCTGCACTGCCTTAAAAGTGCAATAGGGTCCTGAGATTGGAACTTCCATAAAACCTTCTTGGGGCAATATAGTCACTGCTCCTTATGCAGATATAAACCCATCTGGGCAAGTTTGAACTGCTCCCAGCTGGTTATCCATTGCAGTGGACTTCCCTTGCAGTCAGCAAAGAAAGGGCTGTGATATGGATCCTGTATGTGTTGGAGAACAAGCAGAGACACAAGCAACAGGAAGCAGCTAGAACACATAGTCACTGTACTTGGATATGCAGTAGTTCTTTGTGGGGGAGTGAGAGAGAGGAGTGAGTGGTGCCACATGAGTGCTTTGCCAGTGTTTTTGCCTCAGTCTACTCCATGAGAGAGAGGAGGTTGCAGTGACTTATTTTGTAGTAAAATACTATGCCTAGAGTGACTGTTGCTTCTGCTCTGTGCATCTGGTTGTGATGATGCAAAGCAAAAGTGTACATAACTATTTAGTCAGCATTGGCAGTGTCTGCAGGACAGAGAGGTTGCTGGAGAAAAGCAAATGCATTTCCTTCTTTTGAATTTGTAGTTAGTGCATGTGTTACTTTAAACCACATGAGTAACTTCTTTGTGTAATTTCACCCCTTAAAGCTGAGCTATATTTTTGTTGTTGTTCTCTATGGACAAGATGTCTGCTGTTTCTCTCTCTCATCCCAACTCATTCTGTGAATAGTTCCTGCGTGAATAAAGCCTTTGAACTCCAGAAACCTGTAAGGGATTATGCCAATCTAATTCACCAAAGCTGCAGGGTCTAGTAATGGAGCTTACCTGCATGTGAAAAGGAGGACTTCCCCTGTATAAGAGTGATACTGCTCTCCATGGCTGGGAGAAATGAGCACCCAGGCAAGACACACCACAGCTTTCTTTGTGATATATGCTACACCCACACTGATCTTGCTAGCATAAATAAATAAAAAAATATTTTTTGTGTATGCATGCACACTTATACCCAGAACAAACTGAGTTGGTCTCTAAGGTGCTACTGGACAATTTTTAAAATTTATTTCAACTGCATTAGACCAACACGGCTACCTACCTTGCTAGTACAGTTCAACTTGCAATGAATGTCATGGCTGACATTTGGCTTGTGGAGATTCAGCATGCCAGCATATATTGTGTCAGTGTGCACAATGATAACTGAAGAAAGCCAACATCTGCCTGTATTATATTTTTCATTCAAACTGCCTGCTCTGTGTTAAAGGATGAATCACAGAAAAATGCTCCTGCTTATTTCCTTTGTTTTCCTCTGCCTTTGATAGTTGTAATATCAAAGCCATACCATGCAGCTGCCTCATAATAAGACCCACAGCATCCAGTTCCGTTCTTTCTGCCCTTGGTGGCAGATTTCAAGTGCAGGTTTCTACCAGGTCTTGCTGAGATCTTTCTACCTGGAGATGGGGCAGGTACTAGAATTTGATACCTTCTGCATACAGTACAATGCACGCATTCTGTCACTTAACCCTGAACCCTTCCAGAAATACAAGGATCTGCTTCATACCAAATCAGACCAATGCTCAGGCTGGCCAGTACTGTCTCCCCTAGCTGTCGGTAACATTCAAATAGAGGTCATTCCTAGCCCCACTACCCACAATCCTTTGCAGGAGATATAAAGGACTTAACTTCTAACCTTATAAAACATACTCTCTGCCACCAAGCTACAACCCCTGCTTCCTCACCCCCCTGTACCCTTACTTCACTAGATCAAAGCACTTCAAGCAAGCCCAGCACCCAGAAGCACCTAAAGGGCAGCATTGCTCTACTTTAATCACTCAATTACTTATTTTACAGAGGCACTGCACACATTTTTTCATGTGGTAATAATGTCTTCACTTCCCTCCTTGACAAAAGAATTATTTAGATATTTTATGATGGAGTGGCATGAAAACCAGCCATGTGGCACTTTGAAATCTAACTGACAAAGCAAAAAAACAGAAAGCCGAAGAGGATCAGATGCCATCACATTACTCTCACTTGCCTGGAAAACGCATAAAACATTTGTATTTTAAGGAGTTAGGTCAATTGAGCTGTAATCTATGAAGATTATTGACATGGTTTCTACAAAAGATGATGTACTTTTGTAACTGGAAAGAAAAACAGCTAATTGAGAATAAATAAATACAAAAATCCCCTTACTAGTTTGTAACAAGCCCCAACCCATTCTGTCCATACTGAAGAGTAAGTCTCCTCTCTCTCTCTCTCTCTCTCCCTCCGTGTGTGTGTGTGTGTGTGAGAGAGAGAGAGAGAGAGAGAGAGAGAAATAAAAAATAACAACCTGCAGGAGGCTAGAAAATATGGCAACAGCTGGCTTTTGCCAAGTGCTGAGCACCCACCCTGCCCCTCTTGTAGGGTTCAATATGTGGTTACTTGGGCTGCATGCAAACTGTGCATTTAAAGCAGATTTCCCCCATCCAAATCCTGTTTACTTCTCACCGAACTACAATTCCCAGCACCTTTAACAAATTACAGTTCCTGGGAACATGCTTTAAGTGTGCCTTAAATATATGGTATGTAGGCAGCCTTTGAAAATGAGGACATAAGTGAAGTCCAACTGGGTCAGACCAAAGGCCAGACTAGTCCAGCATCTTTTTCTCACAGTGGCCAACAAAGTGCCTATGGGAAACCTACAGACAGGATTCATGCTCTAGAACCTGCTCCTCCCTGTGGGCTCCAACCACTGGTATTCAGAAGCATTGCTGTGCCCAACCATGGACACAGATCATAGCCATCATGGCTAGTAGAACAATGGACATCAGAGGCCTTGAAGTTGCCCATCAAAAACAGCACTTGGATCACAGACTGAGCAGGCAGGAAGCTGTCTTGCACTGATTGAGACCATTGGCTCAGTATTGTCTACAGTGATTTGACAGCTGCTCTCCAGGGTTTCAGGCAAGAGACATTTCCCCTAACCCTCCTTGCAAGTGCCAGGAGTTGAACCTTCGGCATGCAAAGCAGATGTTCTGCTGCTGAGCTTACTATCATTCTATTTAATGATAGTAAGCATTTCCAAATGTTCAATCATACCTCTAAATTAGCATATATAATTGGTGTCCTATTTTTGTGGGTTACACATTTCTTCTTTTTTGGCCTTGCATGACCTTCAGAGTGGGGTCCTGGACTCTACCCTAAAGTCTTGCCCTGATGGCGCCTCTGTATCCTGGTCTGGTGCACATCGGTGAGTGTGCAGGAGGCAGAGGAGAACAGGCCTGGGGAAGAAATGAGCAGAAGGAAGCAATGGCTTTCTGTGCACCAGGAGATGCAAAAGTTTGGTGAGCAGAGCCTGAGATGTGAGCTGGCAACTCCCCATTCTGCTCCCTTTCCCGGAAAGTGTTGAATATTGAAAATGATTTCCTCTCTCACAAATGATGGGTCTTCCACTTGTGGCTCTGAGCCCCATTAATTCATCTATCATTCAAAGCAACCCAGCCAAGGTGGTTCCACAATTTAGCTTCTGTGAAGCCACTGCTGGAGATGCTTCCTCCATGCTGAAGTTCCTGAGTCTGTAACACCTGTAGAGAAGAGGGGATTTCTAGAGGAGGAGCCTCTCCCAGCTCATGCCTGTCAAAACTTCCCTCTTCCTAAAGAAATACCACTGGATCAAACCAGGGCTGACCCAATATGTTTTGCTTCCTGAGGTGAAAGGGAAGGCATGTAGCTCAGCAAAAGAGCAACTGCTTTGCCTCCAAAAATGGTTCCAGATTCAATTCCTGATGCCTCCAAGTAGGGCAGACAGGATATCCCCTGTCTGAAACCCTGGAGAGGCACCAGATGAGGTAGAGGGATGAATAGATCTGGCTTGCTATAAGGACGCTTCCTATGTTCCTATGGAGGACGGGTTGGCATTCACAATCTTGAATCTTGCTTCAACACTGGCAAAGGGGCAGTGTCCGCTATGGCACTTGAGGGCAGCAATCTACCAAGGAAGCACAGAGTATCCTAGGCAGCTCACTTCTCCAATATCCCTTCCTGCCACCCTCAGCAGCTGTTACTTGGGGTGGGGGCCACAGTTTGCCTAACGTTGAAGTCAGTCCTGTTTCACCCTCACCTGAGGAAGGCTATATGGCCACATTAAGTAAGTAATGTCAAATATTATTGCTCCCCGCACCCCTAGTTTGACTCTGCATGTCTGTAATTAATTGAGGAGACAGGGGCTGGACATCCAAGGAAAATTCCTTGTTTGTCTTCCACGGTGTGTCTCCCAAGGGTTTTTCAAGAGTGCTTTTAATTAGAGAAGACGAAGAAAAGGAAGATCAAGGAAACCGCATGAAGAGTTTTCCTCCTTGCATCTGCCTAGGTATCAAAAAAGGAAGAAGTCTTTTCCTGCTGACTGGCTTATCAGCTTCCAAAAACAATAACTATCTTCTTCTGTGGCAGTGAAGGGAACCCTTATCACCGAGGTTCAGTATTTAAAAAGACCCACAAGGGGAATTTCTTGCTTAATAAATTGAATTCGGAAAAGGGCTATTTTTAGTCAGGAAGTAGCACAGTGTGCCTTCAAGTATAATGAGCAGCAAGCATGCAGTTCAGGGTTATGCAGCCAAACCAGTAAAGAATTTAAAGGTGGAAAGGTTTATGTTTGTTATGCATGCAATCCAACCACGCTCATTTAATAAGAAAGTGCCATTTCTCTCTCTCTCACTCTCTCTAAATTCTTACCTTCTGTGTACAGAATATTGATGCTTACTTGCTACCTGTACATTTTGGAGGCACAATATTTTCTGTGAAGGCGAGAACTTCCCTAGCATAGACTTAATTTGGAAATTTGGAAACTTTTATTTTGTTGAGACTTAACGGTTTCAGGTGCCATGAAGCCATGTTTTCTGGGCTGTTACAAAACATTTATGATGAGGCTAATAAATACAGAGGATGGAATATGCTCTTGGAGTGCTCACCATAACACTAAGGGTATTATGTAGTTACACAGAAGAATGGGATTTTCTATTGGGCACCGATTTGTGCATTCTGAAAACCACTGCTTCATGCTTGAAAATTTAAACTTTGTGCAAAATCATCCCTTTTGTTTAAAGTGCCTTTGCCAAAGTGCATCAAATGGAAGAATCTGCTTTATTTACGGTGCCAAATTTAGTTGATAACAAAAGTTATTTTAGGGAAGTATGCAAAGTTTGCTTGTTTGTAGAGAACTCATATTCCACACTTTCACTGTAGCGTCTGTGCTCAGGACAGTATGCAACAACAACAAAATAATAATAATCTTAAAACACAACAGTAAAATGAAAACACAAGCAGCAAAATGAAGATAAGATTTTACTTAAATTTCCCTTTAAAATACAGAGGCTTCTATCCAATGGGGACTCTCTGCTAGCAGAAAGTGCATCAGCTTATGCAAAGCATGTCACCCAATTTCTGTAGAATTCCCCCCCCCACTATAAGTCCCTCCACTCCCCCCCCCCCAAATTGCTCCTGACTGTTGCAGGGCCTGTTGGGAGGATATAAAATATGTTGGGAGAGCTGCAATAGGTATTTCATTTATCTATATATTAATTTAAAAAGAATACCCCTCTTTTCACTATATTTTCTAAACTGACCTTTCACTATATGGGTCAAAGGTAGTGTTCAGGGTGGGGGGAGCAGCAGGGATCCGTGAAAATCACTGGCATCTGGTAACTACTGGAGCTGGTGGGACAATGAGCAAGGCAACTGGAGAAACACAGAGTCTGGCACTCCCTGGAGGAAAGTCAAGTTATTCTGCCTTTCTCTTCATCCCACCCCCTTTCAAAGATACAGTGGACACTAAAGTAATTCTCAGACACAAGCGGCAGATTTTTAAGACCAAAGAGAAAAGTTGGACACCTAGAAATTGTATATTTCTAGAAGTTGGCATCAAACACCTAGATATTCTTGTGATTTCATAGTTCGGCTTCTCCCAGGAGAGAGAAGGAATGCATCAGGGAGTCTCTGAAGGAAAAGAAATATATGGACGTGACTGCTGTGCTCTAGCCATGGATTTTTAGGGTGCAGAAAAAAAATAATGGTAGGGATCTGACCTACCTTTCCCTAGGGCAGGCTTCCTCAACCTTGGCCCTCCAGATGTTTTTGGCCTACAACTCCCATGATCCCTAGCTAGCAGGACCAGTGGTCAGGGATGATGGGAATTGTAGTCACAAAACATCTGGAGGGCTGAGGTTGAGGAAGCCTGCCCTAGGGAATAGCCTTCCCTAGTGAATATCAGGTTCCATGCTTTGCACGAGCACTTTCTGCTACTGCAAAATCAACATTGGGTACCATCTGTATTGTATACTTAATGTCATTAGCTGCATGTGGCTTAATATGTAATAAATATATGGATTTCTAGAGTCCAAAAATAGAAGCCTTGATCCTGCTGAAATTAACTGCTTTTTTGTCCCATTGATTTCAGAGGGAGATGGATAATTCATCCTATTGAAATAAATGGGATCTAAAATGGCTTAAACTTTGGGTGGATTGATCCCCGCTTTCCCTCTCCTTTCAGTGTCATCTTAATTATGAGCAGAAACTTTGCTGCGAGTTTGACTTTCTCATATATAAAGCAAGTTACTTCTCGTAAATCACTGGCAGGCGTTGGCAACCTTAACTCTGTTTTGATACAGTTTTTCTGGAAATTAACAGCAATAAGAAAAGTTATCCAGGCTCACTCCTACCGTTATTCATCAAAAAGGAAAGAGAGAATCCAGACGGCAAATTAGTTTTGAGCCTTTAAAGCTGACAGGTATTGTCCGTAATGAGGCCGACACCTTCAGAAGGTCAGAAAGTTTCTGGCAAAGTGTTCGCTGCAGTTCCCATAGTGCCTGTTTGATGACCCATTAAAAATGTACTTCTCCAAATGTCAGTTTAAGAATGTATAAAATAGGAGTTTAAAGACCACTAGAGGAAGGTATTTTGGTTACATTTCCTGGCTCTGAAGCTTTTCCAGTTCTTTTCTCCTTGAGATTCCTTGTCAGAGGGCCAATGCTAACACACTGGACTTTTGTACAATGATGGCACTACTAGTGATCCTGAGCTAACAAATGCTCACATGTCATGGCTATTCTGTTTAAATCCATGCTTGTGAAATTCTAAGAAAATAAGCGAAGTGGGGATATAACTCAGGATGAGCCAGTCTGTGCTGGATCAGTTCCAATGGAGGTTTACCTGTGGATGCAAGTTCTGATGCATCCTGCTGTTGGGAATATTGATGCACTGGATGTACATGCATATTGCAATGCAGAACTGACTTCTGTTGAGCTGGCCAGATGCTATGGCAGGCATAGGCAAACTCGGTCCTCCAGATGTTTGGGACTACAATTCCCACCATCCCCGACCACTGGTCCTGTTAGCTAGGGATGATGGGAATTGTAGTCCCAGACATCTGGAGGGCCAGAGTTTGCCTATGCCTGTGCTATGGCATGGATAGGAATACAGTATATGCATTCTGCTGGACCTACTGGTTATTGCACACATGTACTGTAGTTGTTTACAGCCTTTGCCGAGCCTCCTTTACAGATTCAGGTTCTCCAATTGTTCAAAACTATATTTCTAATTTCTGTGTCTACTCATCCCTAGATTAAGGTCCATAGCTCAGTGACAGAGTATCTGCTTTGCATGCAGAAGGTTCCAGGTTCAACCCCCAGCATCTCCAGGTAGGGCTGGGAGAGAACCTCACCTGAAATAATGGATTACCATTGCCTATCAGTGTAGACAGTGCAGAAATAGATAGACCAATGGTCTAACATAGTATAAGGCAGCTTCTGATGTCTCATGATGACTACACCTAGCAGGAGTGCCAACTTGCCCCCATGACCGTGGGTGCCTGGGGCCGTGGGTGCCATGCAGTGTGCATGGCCCTGATACTGAAATTTGTGGGTGCCCAGACCCTTCATGGGGAATTTTGTGGGTGCTTGGGCATCCAGGCCCCAGGGATTCTGCCCTTCATCCAATGATCCAGGGCCATGACACCTAGGAATTGAGCACAGCAGCTACCTCTGAAGCACCTGAACTGAATGGGGGTAACATGGCCCTGGATCATTGGATGAAGGGCAGCATAGAAATGAGATGATAGATAGATAGATAGATAGATAGATAGATAGATAGATGATAGATAGATAACGCTCCTTCTGAGGACACCAGTTCACAGTCTGGGCATATTCCTGGACTCATCCCTGAACATGGATGGCTAGGTATCTATGGTTGTCAGGAGTACATTTGCGCAGTTAAAGCTAGTGCGCCAGCTGTGCCCATTTCCTGAAATGTCTGATTTGGCCACAGTGACACACGCCTTAGTTGCCTGCCATTTGGATTACTGTAATGTGCTTTGGGACGCAGGTGGCGCTGTGGGCTAAAGCCTCAGCGCCTAGGGCTTGCCGATCGAAAGGTCGGCGGTTCGAATCCCTGCGGCGGGGTGCGCTCCCGCTGCTCGGTCCCAGCGCCTGCCAACCTAGCAGTTCGAAAGCACCCCCGGGTGCAAGTAGATAAATAGGGACCGCTTATCAGCGGGAAGGTAAACGGCGTTTCCGTGTGCGGCTCTGGCTCGCCAGAGCAGCGATGTCACGCTGGCCACGTGACCCGGAAGTGTCTCCGGACAGCGCTGGCCCCTGGCCTCTTAAGTGAGATGGGCGCACAACCCCAGAGTCTGTCAAGACTGGCCCGTACGGGCAGGGGTACCTTTACCTTTACCTTTAATGTGCTTTACTCGGGGTTGCCTTTGAAAATTACTCAGAAACTTCAGCTGGCTAAACAGCTGCTGCCAGATTGTTGGCTGGGGCTGGTTATAAGGAGCTGATGATTCCCTTGCTGGAACAGTTCCACTGGCTACTAGTCTGTTTCCAGGAACAATTCACAGTGTTCGTGAAGACCTATAAAGCCCTACATGGCTTAGTTCCAGTGGTGTGCGGACAGTGGACTAGGGGGACTAGGCTAGTCCCCTAAATGTTCCCAGTAAATTGGAGTATTGAAGTATTATAGCCTGGTGCTCCCTTCCTGGTGCCCAGGAAGCTTCTGCCCAGCTTAGGGAGATGCAATGCTCATGCGCATCTCTGGCCCTAGCTGTTCCTCTATGAAAAAAATGCACCGCATGCCACTGCTTAGTTCCAAGCTATCTGAAATACCACATTCCTTTATATGAACCTGCCTTCTCAGTGGCTGCTCCCAGACTTTGGAACTCCTTTCCTAGAGAAGTTAGGGAGGCTGGCTCCCTCCTTGTTGTTCTCCTGCTGAAAGGTGAAGACTTTCTTCTTCCAACAGGCTTTTGGGAGCTGGCTGCTTTTATTGAAAGGGCTGCTGCTGTGTTGTTTTTATTGTAATTATTGGTATGTTTAAAACAGATTTTTGGTATGTTTAAAACAGATTTTATATCTGCATATCATTTTAATTCTGCCAATATTTAATTGTCTTTAAATGATTTCTTTTACTGTGCTTTTAGTGGTTTTTTAATTCATCTGTAAGCTGCTTTGAGTCCTGTCAGGGAAAAGGGTCTCACATTATTGCATCCTTTAACTGACAGGGGGATGACTGGATGGGAAAGATGCTCATGATTTCTCCCTCATATGGGGCTTTGGTATTTTTGCATATACTATGGGATTACACCTTGGAGGAGTGCTGATTGTACATGCAAATCAGATCATTTGCTACTGGGATATGGGATATGGGGTTGGGGGGTGGATGGGGAGAAAATAGGATCCAAATGTGGATGTCATCATGAAACATCAATGAACAAAGTTGTGCATTCTCAATGGAACACATACTCACTCTGCTATTACATTTAGGAATTCTTTTTCCAATAAATCCTTGACCTTTTGTGAGTTTACTGAGATTTTCAAAAAAAGAGCAAACAATGTAAGAACAATGTTTATGGATCTTCAGACTCCAAGAGCTTTAATAGTTCATAATATTAACATGAAAGGTCAAAGAGTTCACATAGCTTCTGGCTTATATAGTCAAATAACATTTAATATTTCTGTCAAATTTTGTTGATTAATTTTGCTATTACAGTTTCCATTAGGAAGCTGCATTTTGCAGATGATTTGCATACAAAGCATTTGTTGTATAAAAAAGCTGTATTTTTTGAAATGTATGCCCACAGGTTTTATACATTTGTCAGTATTATTTGATATGAAATTACTTCATAGCCATGCATGTATTTTTTTTTAAAAATAAACAAACCTCTGTACAGAGTTGAAAAGTCTTATTTCATGTGTTTGTCATAAGATATTCTCAGAGCTGAAAGCTTTTTTTTTTTTTAATCATGAGGACACATTTCCCCCTCACCAACTCCACATCCCCAAGGTTTAAAGAACAGAAGGAACAAAAGATACTCAATGACTTTACAAATTACTTTTCTTGACAGAAACATGCAAGTGAAAAAGTGGCCTTTCTTTAGAAAAAGTGGATGCCTCCCATAGAAGTTTCAGGAGGAAGGAAACTCATTGACTCACATCCTTCAGATGTTATTGCTAAAAATTAATGAGCTACATCGAGTGACAATGAAGAGTTCTGATATGACTTCTTTGATTGAATGGAACCTCATTAGGAAATCAAATCATTTTTGTATCGTAATGTGTTTTGACAATGAGCATGAATACTATTGTATCAGGGGGATATCACTCTTTCCCCTCTTTTTTTAATAATAAAAAAGATTAATCTTCTGAAGTCCGGTGTCCTAGTTGAAAACTGAACTTGCCAAAATAAAGGAAGGGAACAGTATTCACTCTTCCTTATTCTACCATTTTAAATACCACTTACTTATGCCACCGGGAATTTTAGAACAGCCTTTCACTTTGATTACCCTCAAACCTTGTGAGTCAAAGTAACAGAAAATCCACTACTGTGCTGCCCTGGAGGCAGAGGACAGGTTGAATCACAATGTAGTCTCTTAATATCTTCTGGCTGCAGCAATGAGGATGCAGAACAAAACTTCAGTTCACTTCCTGGCTTCTTATTTATTAACAATATTATACTTTTTTTAAAAAAAGGAGCACATGCCAAGGAAACCTTTTGGATGGCTCAGTGGTTAACTGCAGAAAAACACAGTGGCTGAGTTTTCAAGAAACTACTGGTATGTCCCACTTCTGGGGTAGGGCTTCTTGACTAGCCATTATGCTACACTTTGTGTAGGTCAGTATACAGTACATACCTTCATTCTCCGCCTTCTCTCCAACAGGGATGGAGCTTAGTAATATGATGCCCTGTGCAAGGCCAAAATTTGGTGCTGCCTTTGGGTAAGGGAGGCACCGGGCTTTGGCAAGGAGGTACACGGCTCTGGCAGGGTTCTAGAGTGCTCCCACCTCCTTCTCAAAGCCCAGCGCCTACTAGGCATTGGAAAGGAGGTTGGAAGGGACCCCCTTGGCCCTTGCGCCATGTGGAACTGGTCGTACTGCCCTAAATCCATCTCTGTCCACAACCTGGTAGAAGATATCAGGTTATGTAAGACTCACAGCTGTCCATGGAGGCACAGCTCAAATCTGTGTCCAGGGCAGCTGTTTACCAGCTCCATCTGGTACGTAGGCTGAGACCCTATCTGCCTGCGGACTGTCTCGCCAGAGTGGTGCATGCTCTGGTTATCTCCCGCTTGGACTACTGCAATGCACTCTACGTGGGGCTACCTTTGAAGGTGACTCAGAAACTACAACTAATCCAGAATGCAGCAGCTAGACTGGTGACTGGGGGCGGCCGCCGAGACCATATAACACAGGTCTTGAAAAACCTACATTGGCTCCCAGTACGTTTCCGAGCACAATTCAAAGTGTTGGTGCTGACCTTTAAAGCCCTAAACGGCCTTGGTCCAGTATACCTGAAGGAGCGTCTCCACCCCCATCATTCTGCCCGGACGCTGAGGTCCAGCGCCGAGGGCCTTCTGGCGGTTCCCTCATTGTGAGAAGCAAAGCTACAGGGAACCAGGCAGAGGGCCTTCTCGGTAGTGGCGCCCGCCCTGTGGAACGCCCTTCCAGCAGATGTCAAAGCGATAAACAACTACCTGACATTCAGAAGACATCTTAAGGCAGCCCTGTTCAGGGAAGTTTTTAACGTGTGATATTTTACTGTATTTTTGGTTTCTATGGAAGCCGCCTAGTGTGGCTGTGGAGGCCCAGCCAGATGGGCGGGGTATAAATAATAAATTATTATTATTATTATTAGTATTAGTATTACTTCAATAGATTTATATACCACTTGACTGTAAAAAACAAACACACGTCAAAATGCTTCACAAAAAGAATTAAACAGGTAGAAACAGTTAAACTTAAGAAGACTCCTGCAGAGCTGAGCCAAAGGGCAACTGACCTGGGACATCCCCTCATCATCTCTCAGCTCAAAATTCTCCAGAGGTTTTCCTTTCCTTCCTTTCAAAACATATTGAGGCTCCATTATGAGGTTCAGACATAGCGCGTTTTACTTTCTAATATAAATTCTTGACTGATTGATAACACAATATGCCAGACTAATTACATGTGAAGTCAATTCTGCAGTTTTCAGATTTAGTTAGGTCCTCCTCTGATTCACTTGAAATACTGTGGAGATATTTTTACCTCAAAATATATCTTGTAAATATAGATAACAGATGTGTTTTACAGAAAATATTGGGTTTTGAAGACTTCAGGCTTGATGTGAAAGCAGTGTCAAGGAGATAGTGAGCTATTATTCTTTTTGACTCTTAGAAGAATTATCTATCAAACTAATCAAGTACTTAGATCTGATTTATTTTTCCAATTTAATTTCCAAATGAATAAATTGACCCAGTCCACAGTTTCAATCAGCCAATAGTGTTTTAAGTTGTGCATACCACATTTGTAAAAGATAGTATGACAGTAGCTGACTTGAACTGTTTGTTAGGGTATCCTAAATGAAATTAAGCACAATCTCACTCCCATCTAATGACCCACCTTCCATGATTTATTGGCTAAGCAAAGTGAGGCCTTGAGGTTAAATTGATCATCCAATATTCCTTTTCATAAATTTCTTTGTAATGTGATAACTCTTGTTGATCACTGAGATAGTGGAATATGCTATGGTGCATAAGTCTACACCTTTGGTTAGAATATCCAGGTCCAAAGTCAGCGCTGGGCTTACTGGGGCATTTGCAGACCCTCCAAGTGTCCCTATTTTCCAGGGAATAGTCCTGGATTTACAGAAGCTGTCCCCGTTTCTGATTTGACCCTGGAATGTCTTATCCTTAAGACCTCCCTGTTTTCATTGGAGAAATATTGGAGGTTAGGGAACAGAAAATGTGTACATATACAGTCTCCTTCCAACTATGAAGCTCTGTGCATTGGAACACAGGGAGCTGCCTTGTTTTGTGTCAGATCATTGGCCTATCTAGTTCACTGATTGGCAGTGATTTTCTCTGGGTTTCAGGCTGGGTGCTCTTCCCATCCTTTATGGAGATGCCATGGACTGAACTTGAGACTTTCTACACATAAAGCAGATGTTCGACAACTGAGCTACAGCCCTATTTTAGGAATAGTATCAGGGGCTCTGACATCCGTTCTGTGTGCTGCTGTGTTCTCAGTGTTGAGGTAAAACTGGCTGCATGTGACAGCCCACGTGACTGAATGCTCCTCTGTACAAAAAGAGAATCTGCTCACAGAAAACTAATTTTCAAGAAGACAGACGGGTTAGAACACGTCTTCCTTAATCTAACTTTTTACATGCAGGGATTGTTTTGTATGGCTGTTCATTCTATCTTGTGAGCCTCTAACTACAGTCTGATGGGACTGCAGACACAGTTTTGCCACCACACTGAGAACTAGGCAAAAGAAATAACATTTTCTGATAGAGTTTTCCAGCATTCCTTTGATATTCTGATTGAATTTTGGAGGCTGGAATGTAGAAAACCAATCTGTTTCCTCTTAAATGAAGGATAGGGAATGAGGGAGGCCAAACAAAGGAATACTAGAGCTGGTCAAAACCAGTAATATTCAGCAACAATAAAAGTTTTTAGATGCTCATCATAGTTCAAACTAGATTGAAAAACCATTTAGAAAATATTCACTAAATCTTGTCTGCAAAATGTCACCCAGAAATTTATTTACTGAGACTAAGGAGGAGGAAGCTGGCAGCCAGAGCCACCCTCTGGATGGGTAGGAAGGCCAACAGGTGAGGGCTGGGTGATGTCATGCCCGGCACTGAACTGGTACCCAGCATTGAGTACTCAGAGGATGAACCAGATACCCCACAGCTTGAGGACCATGAGAAACAAGCAGGGCCTCCTGAATCCAATGCTCAGTATCTCCTTGAGGGCCCTTCCTGGTTGATAACAAATGAAGAAGCCCTGGAACAATCAGAGAAGGAGGAGGAGCTGCCTGCATGTCCTTTGAAGTACTGATGCCAAAAACCTCAGGTCTTGGCCAAAGAGCAATGACACAGTATGCGTCTATAGGCCCAGAGTCATTGGTCTACTTGTGAGCAGGCAATCCCTGATACTCCTTCACTGATGTTGTTACGGTGTAGTTTAGGAGGCCAAAGTATATAAAGGTAGAGCCTCTTGAACCTTCCAGTTGCTGGAAAACAACACAAGTTTCTGGTGCTTGACTTGTTTGGACTGGGCTGCATCAGCAGCCCTGCTGAGATTAGTGAGCAAATGCCCCATTTTCCCTAATCTAACAGCCTCCAGTGTTAAAAACGCTCTTGTCACCTAGCAGTCAGAGATCTCTGCGTAGACTTTGGCTGGTGAAGAATTGATGAGAGCCCTCTCACCCTTCTTGTGGAATTATTGAGGGGTTGGAGATGAGATATATAGATGGGTGTGCATAACAGGTACCAAGTCTGAGATGTGGCAAACCTCCTGAGACTCAGACTTCTGAAGCTTTGTGGAAATTGGGCCCCATGCTGTGATGCTCTTGATGATTTGCCTGGGAATATCCGTCAAAATGATGGTTTGTATAACAAACTGCTGTGGAGAAGTGGCAAAGAAAACTTTGATTCAGTTGTTCACACTGAAATTGTGTGATTGGCACTGCAAAATTCATCATCTGTCCAGCAGATGTGTGCATGTATCCAATCCAAAACAGGGGATCATGGAAGTGTTGCCCAAGGCTCCTCTGTGGTATTGTTGGGAGTGGGGAAGAGTCGAGGCTTCATACGTATGGCTAAGCACCACTGGCCTGTTTGTGTCACTTAGGTTTAGCATCCTTGGAGTTTGGGGTGTTTGGCACCCATGGAAGCAGAATTTAAATAGGAGCAGGCTGTTAGCCTTTGTCAAGCCTGACATTAGCTTGAAACACCCACCCACTCACCAAAACAAATGTGGCCATTTGCAATTTGTTGACACTTGAGAAATGTGTTGCTATGTGTTGGTATATAACACAGTAGAAAGCCAGACAATGGTTATTTATAGGCTCTCCCTTGCTTTGATAGACAAGTTGTTCCTTCAGCTCTTTTGTATAAAAGAGAGAAGGCAATTGTTTGGAATCCTAACTACACATTTCCTAGGTAATATTTTGTTTATTTACATGAATGATATGGCATTTTAGCTTTCTGAAAAATGTCCACCACTATCGTTTGTTCTGGATTATGCAGTCTTCATGGTAGTTAGGCTGCTAGATGCAGCGCTAAATTTTTTTCCAGCTTTGCTACAGGATGTGTAAAGAAGTAGGCTCTCTACTCGATTGTGTTGGCATCCATCTAGCATGTCTATCATTAGCTAAAGCCCTGTGTTAACAGGACTTTCTGGATGAGACATCCCTCTGAAATGTTGTAGTGTCCCATTCTTCCCTACTCCCCAAGAGTAACAACGGTGTCCAGATTGCTCCTCACGAAATCTGACAGAGAGCCCAACAGCCCGTTGAGAAATTAATCTCAAAATAAACTTTTGTTAGCTGAAACTTATTTCTTTACTACATGTAGTGGCCTGGAATATCTGAAAGTAGTATGGAAACAGTTTTGAAAATCTCACACTCGACCCTTATTCAGTGTTGTTTTCAGGTGTGCAGCCTTTATTTTATCCCTTGAACAGTTGCCCCAATGCATACTGTCATGGTGAGCAGGGGCTGCTCTGAAGGCAAGAACCAGTACTTTGACATCTGTCTCAATAGCCTATGAAGTTCCAAAGCAGACCTAAATCTTCAGGTCTAGCTCAATTCACTTTAGACCACTTGGGGGGAATTCCGCTTTGATTCAGAGGTGTTCCAAATATCCTTGAAACAGCCCACTTTGGTTTGGTAATTTGGGCTTCATCCAAAGCCAAAGCACACTTCCATTTTTCATGAGGTTACAAGATCATCAGAATGGATGAAAGAAATAGTGTAAAATCCCATCACATCTCTCTGTCCTTGGAGGGTTCTCACTTTAGCAATCCATTCCCAAGGGTTCCCCCCCTCCCCGACTTTCTCCATGAAAACCTGCTCTTTAAAGCTGAATCAGAACAAATGTTAATTCTGGTTTTCTTCAGATTGATATTTGCTCCAACTGAGCTTTAAAGAGCTGGTTTTCATGGGGAAAACTCTGGAGGGAAAAAGTGTGTGTGTGTGTGTGTGCGCGCGCGCTTTGGACACAGTGTTTTAAATCATGGACTGTCCCTGGAAAAAAGCAGAGGAAAGATAAGTGGAAGGTGATGAAACTACTTCAATGAACCACCAATCACAGATGCTAAAACAACATATTCAGAAATATGAACAAGTGGGGAACAAAATATTGCAGTATGGAGTGCTCTTGTTAAGGATTCCTCATCCAGAACACTGTATTCCACTATTGTGCCTTCCCCTTCTGCCCTTTCTTCTATCAATAGTCAACCACAATTATACAGTCAGTCCTTATTGTGCAGATTCTTTCCTGTGTGTGTGTGTGTGTGTGTGTGTGTGTGTAAATATTCTTTGCACGTCCACTAACTTTGGATATCTTGCATGTAGATGGTGCCATTCTGCTTTACATAAGAGGCAACACTCAGGAAATGAGTTTGCTCTCAGTGCTTATGTGGAACTATATGTAGAATGGTTCCATGCCAGAATGCAACTGGGCTTCACATGCTTTCCCAAAAGGCCATCTCCTTGCTTAGACTATCAAGATGAGGTGTCATAGTGCAGCCTTCTCCCTAGCTTTCTGTGCACTAGAAGTTGCATGTGAAGGATTATAAGCAGTATTCTACCCATAGTGTGAAGTGATACAGTCCTGGGAACACTGTCCCAAGAATCATTCCAGCTCTGATCTAGAAAACAAGCCCTAAAATAATCTTCATTGACAACAATGTATCCATATTTATCCAGTCTATTATTGAATCAAATATTGTCTCTCGAGGCAGATGGATGCCAACAACAGTCAATCATCAGCTATACTATAATCAGATCCATTCCCATGCATAGACTTCAAGTGACATATCAATTATTTTGCAACAAAGCCCCTTTGCTCTTCAGAACCATCAATTTACTGAATTATAGTGTCTGTTGAAGAGACTCACAAATAACAATATTCCATTGTTAACCTATTTTTAATGGGGAGAGGGAATGAAGTTTTGGGATGCATAAAAGCGACTGACTTTGGACTAAACCAGACTTTGCATGTAACATGCAGGGTTTTTATTTATTTATTTTGTAAGCATCTGGGGAGGGGGCTGATAATTATAGAGAGGGATACTTCTACTTCAGCAGTCCTCCTCTCATGGTGCTTTTTGCATTGAGTGAAAATCCCCCATTGATGGCAAAATCAATTCACTTTATTAAGAAATCTATTCTGACCTAGTGTAGCCAAAGACTTGGGTGGAACACAGGGGAAGGTAGGTTCCATATGAGGAAAAATGTAGTTAAGAGAGCTCTAGACTATGCTAAACACCAGTGTCTCAAAGCACATGACACAGACTAGCTGTCTTCCAGAGTCTACTGTCTTAGAGTCTTCAGATTTTGTGCAAAGTCAATGATGCTCTTTTTTAAAAAAAGGATTTTCCTAAATTGCTATTCCAAACCAGGTATTTTCAGAATTTGGTTGTATATTGGTTGAGATGATTTCATGAATTTGAACTCCTTAGCTTCTAAACTTAGACAGTTGATGAATACTCAGCAGAAAACAGTAGGAACAAAACAGTGTACTAAAACAGTGGTCTGTATTTGTCATCTCAGTACAAAATAAGCTGAAATAATAAATCACTTCTGAATATGGTGCACTTTTCTCACTAGAGTCCCCAAAGATTACAGTTCAAAGTAAAGAGTAATATTCTGCCCACAGAAAGCATTTCAAGGACAGAGAACTAAACTCAGTAAAGCTGGAATGTTAAGGTCAAAATGTGCAATGAAATATAGATGAAAACCCTTTGTCACAATAAGTTTAAATATTAATATTGACTTCCTGTCAATGCAACATTTGTGTTGACATTTTACAGAGTTACAAAATTTGTGATATTTCCACATTCTTATGGATATCTCTGTAGAAAAAGGTATCAAGAGGTATCTCCAGATATCTCATGAGAAAGGAGTATTCTCTGTTCGGCATAGGGTGTCATACATGGCTTGGCATTCAATCTTAATGTTTTCACATTTTATTGCATACAATAGAAACTCACCTGTCTTACTGGTACAACCTTATATTCATATAAATTGTATCTAACTTCAGGTTTTTGAAATCTGAGAGGGGATGCACTGATTACATCTTTGTAATCTGGAGCAGTAGTGAAGGAAGTCTGGAACAATTTAAGAACCATATCAATTCCATTTATCAAACTACAAAATGTACATGCAATAGCACCATTGAAAACCGGGCACTGCTTTTCCAGATAGTCTCATCATCAAACAAATCAAGATAAGAATGGATTATCTACATATGTTTACATTTACCTAAACTGGAACATTTCTGCCATCCAAATCATGTCAAGAAAAATATTTCATGCAATTTGGCCATCAGTTAAAAATATTTGCATCTACTGGAAAGCTATTCTATTCAGAGAAAACGTCTCCCAAAGATGAGGAAGATGCCCCCAAAGAACATCATATCCCGTTTATACTGAATACTCATCTACTATCTTTCAAACTTCACTTTATAATTGTGGATAAATATCCCATCATAGCCAATTTATACCATTTGGCCTCCTTTCATTGCTTCCTATCAGCTTCCAGACCTATGCACACTACTGCTGTAAAGGTAAAGGTAAAGGTACCCCTGCCCGTACAGGCCAGTCTCTAGGGTTGTGCGCTCATCTCACTCTAGAGGCTGGGAGCCAGCGCTGTCCGCAGACACTTCCGGGTCACGTGGCCAGCGTGACAAGCTGCATCTGGCGAGCCAGCGCAGCACACGGAACGCCGTTTACCTTCCCGCTGGTAAGCGGTCCCTATTTATCTACTTGCACCCGGGGGTGCTTTCGAACTGCTAGGTTGGCAGGCGCTGGGACCGAACGATGGGAGCGCACCCCGCCGCGGGGATTCGAACCGCCGACCATGCGATCGGCAAGTCCTAGGCGCTGAGGTTTTACCCACAGCGCCACCCGCGTCCCATACACTATTGCTGAGAGCTGAACTAAAACTACCTTTCATCAGTCCAGGATCATATTGCTATGAATTCTTTAGTTGTATCACCTGTACTTATCTTAATGAAACTGTCAGCACTGAACATCGAATGACTGGCAGACCATATTATATTATAAGAGAATATCATCTGCAAGTCCAGAAATGTAATATCTTTTTTTGAACACAAACACCCTGGATGTTGCTTTCAGTATCTTGAGAAAACTACTACAGACCATTGTCAACATTTCCAAAATCACAGGTCAACCTTTGCAACAGAAAGCTTTTTAAAAGCTGTGGCAAGACATTTTAATTTAGATAACTATGACCTTACAGACTTAGAAATATTTGCAATAGGAAAATCATCTGATCCTGCGGCACTAGAATTGAGAGGGAACTTTTGACCTGCTTCCATACTAGAGCCCATTAGTGCCGCTGAGGCATTTGTTTCCCACAATACACTGGAAGCAGAATTGTAACTGCGGTTCCACAGGACACCTAATACAAACACCTTATTATCCAACAATGTCCTTCTCATGATCGTGATCCTTCAATATCGTTTGCTCAGAATAATGTTCTGTTGAGTAAAGATACCATCAAATTAAAAAGTTCCTGCTTGAAATGGTGTCATTCGGAAGGTAGAAGTCCTTGTTCTCTTCTTTTCATCAGTTTCATATTTGCCAGTTTGGACCTCCTCTAGATGAGGAGTAAGTGAGATCTAAGTTAAATTGAATAATTTTATAGTGAACGGTCCAGAATGACGGTGATTCCAAAGGCCATATGTTGCTGAACTCTCTCCACCAGTTCTCTTTGCCAGATTTTATGTAGGAGAAATGGATTGTGCTTACTGATGAAAGGCGTTCAGTGCAAGAGCCATTTCACAGGGATCTCTGAACGACAGGAAGAACAACCTTCTTCGCTTAGAGAAAAATTTGCTCTAATGAAACTCTAATAATAATCATTTGGGTGTTGAATATATAGTATCTGAGTGCTTCCAAGAGGCAAATGAAGGAAGAGAGGGTTTGTGTGTGAGTGTTCTAAACAGAGCAGTGCACAAATGGCTTCAGCAATGGTAGAACAACAACCTTCTTTCCTCTTTCTTTCTTTCTTTCTTTCTTTCCTTCCTTCCTTCCTTCCTTCCTTCCTTCCTTCCTTCCTTCCTCCCTCAGCAATTGCATTGGCAGCCCGCCCACCATTTTGCATCCTCCACAATGCTCTGGGTCTAGTGATATTCTAGGACATAGTTTGGGGTCAGGGAGAAATGACAACTGCCGCAAAAGAATGCTGGAGACTACTGAGAGAAAATCCTGGGATGTGCCTTTCATTTTCTAGGGTCTCTTGGCAGTCATTTGGGCAGAGCCATCCATACCTCTAACCCACTATGCGGGAGAGCATTTGGATGGAGCAGAGTTATTCCTCTGCCAGCTTCCACTAGCTGAGAAGCTCTGGCATTGGCGGGGAAACCCCACCAGTGAACTGCCAGCAGTAGCAAGCGGAAATCTGACCACAGTGATCCATGGTTACTTTTTATTGTATATCACTGCATATAGATGTACCAGAATGACATGTTTTGAATAAAAACATTTTAGCAAATAAAATGGTGTTTTGGGAGCAAGGCCAAGTCAACCCAAGATCTGCTTGATCTTGAGCTGACTTCATTGTCATCATGTGATGACAATGGGCCTGATCCAGGCCTCTCTGTCTAGGGGCTGGCACAGTGAAGAGACTTTTTTCCTACCCCACCTACCACCCTGGCCCTTGCTTACTTGTTGCTTTATCAAGTGCTGCCTAAATGTATCAGGTTAAATTCAGTTAGCATTATATAAAGCATGGCATGTTTACCTGAAGTAAATCTTGAGAATGCCCCTAGTTATCCAGGTAGTCCAGCGAATGATCCATTAGTTGCTAAACTAGCAAAGATGCTCCAACTTTTATTGCATTATCTACTGTTATATCTATTTTTTAAAAATAATATTTATTCAAATTTTAATGATTACAAAGAGAAAAAAGAGAAAAAAGAAAAATAAAAAAGACAGAAAAAATACAAACAATTAAAAAAGAACAGATCAAACCTTTACATAGCTTTCTTTCCTTTGCTTATTTCCTTGACCTCCTCACACCTCCCATTTTTGTATTCTAATTCAATTTGTTATTTCAGCAAATCCTTCCAACCTTGTTTTTATCTTAATAATTTGTCTTAATATACTATAATTTTACATTCTCTTTTTCACCAATTCATTTTTACTTAATCCTTTATGTCGTTTCTGCTAAAACCACATAATTTTATTTTCCCAACATCTTTCTAGCAATCCTTAATTTTGCAATATTTTTGAAGATAAACTTTAAATTTTTTCCAATCTTCTTCCACCGACTCTTCTCCTTGGTCCCGGATTCTGCCAGTCATGTCAGCCAGTTCCATGTATTCCATCACCTTCATCTGCCATTCTTCTCAGGTGGGTAGATCTTGTGTCTTCCAATACTTTGCGATGAGTATTCTTGCTGCTGTTGTGGCGTACATAAAAAAAGTTCTATCCTCCTTTCGCACCAATTGGCCGACCATGCCCAAGAGAAAGGCCTCTGGTTTCTTCTGGAAGGTATATTTAAATACCTTTTTCATTTCGTTATAGATCATCTCCCAGAAGGTCTTAATCTTTGGGCATGTCCACCAAAGGTGAAAGAATGTACCTTCAATCTCTTTACATTTCCAACATTTATTATCGGGCAAATGATAATTTTTTGCAAGCTTGACTGGTGTCAAGTACCACCTGTAAATCATTTTCATTATATTCTCTCTTAAGGCATTACATGCCGTAAACTTCATACCTGTGGTCCATAACTTTTCCCAGTCAGCCAACATAATGTTATGTCCAACATCTTGTGCCCATTTAATCATAACAGATTTAACCATTTCATCCTGTGTATTCCATTTTAACAGCAAGTTATACATTCTTGACATATCTACTGTTATATCTAGAAGTGTTTGAAATGTTTGAAAGTAATCCAACACGTGTTCTCACTTTTGACAAAATGGAGCGAAATGTGTTTGTACATGTGTGAAAAGAAAAATTGCAAATATGTCGTTAATCCCAAAATAAATCAAACCATTTCCTTGAAGGCTAACATTTAAAGCAATCCATATTTTGTTTTTGTTTTTTTAAAATAATCTTCATTACTTTTCAAACTTACGGCAAACAAGAAAAATGAACAAAAGAAGAAACAATACAATAAACAATACAAAACACAACCTTAACACTAAATTAAACAAAACAAAACAACAACAATTTTAAAAACATATAGCATACCATTTCATTAGTCTATCTTTCATTGCCTTATTTCATCGACTTCCTCTCACCTCCCTTTTTGTATTCCACTTCTGTTACTTGTTTCAGCAAATCCTTTCCATCTTTCTCTATTTTCCATTAATACTTGTCAGGGAACTGCCATCGGAAAAACAGGAGGTGGAGGGGCTCTCAGAAGTCAGGAAAGACTCAGCAGCAGAGGAAGGCACCAGTAGGGGGAGAATGGGAGATCAGAGAGAGAGGGAGGCGAAGGAATGGCTCAGGGAGTCTTCTAGCGATAACAGCGGAGAAGTCTCAGGACCTCCCATAGGTACACCCACTCCTCGCCGGAAACTGTCGCGCCGTGAATCCAGACGACGCGTTTCCGTCAAGGAGCTTTTATGCTGGAGTAAATTCCGTAAACGCCCACTGTCGGATTCTGCCAGCGATTGACGGAGCCATGCTTAAGGGCTCCGCTAAAGACAGAGCTTTGCTAATCTGAGCAAACTCTGAGGGACTAAGCTTTTACGCACAAGCAGCTCATCATCCCATCACAATACTAAAATACTTATTTATACTTAACTCATTATAGCATTTCTGCTAAAGCCATAAAGTTTCATTCCAACAATTTTCAAACACTCATTAATTTTACAATATTTCTATGTACAAACTTTAGACTTTCCCAATCTTCTACCACCATCTCTTCTCCCTGGTCTCGGATTCTGCCAATCATTTCCGTCCATTCCATATAGTTCATCAACCTGGAGATCTTCTGTCCGAGGTTCTTAAATATTTTCCAAGTCCCTTCTGCAATTCTTCTTCATATTCTTTGATGCTGAAAATGCTGAAGAGCAAGTCTCGGGGAGGCCCCAACCCAGCCATGCCCCCATTCCCTCTCGACAGGCCAGCCAACTCTCCACAGCTAGAACCAAGATCCATACAATATCTCAAATCATGTTTCAAGACTCCTCCAGATCCAAAGACCCCCACAACTCCAATCACCTCCTGACCCAGATTCAGAACCCAAAGGTCAATAAATCCCTGCATGAAAGAGTCTATCCAACCTTCCTTCTCCAGTGCAGGCAGGGCTCCAATCTTCAAATTCTGACTTTTTCTATATTCATTCATAAGAGGCCTCCACTTATAGTCCTCGATTTGCCCCTGAAAGGCTGGGGCCTCCACTTGTACTACTTTAGGTTCAACAACCACAACTTTCTCCTTCTACTCCCCAGTTTGTCCTGTCAAAGTAGTTTCCTGTATAAAATCCTGAGCAACTTCTGCATTAATGGTCACGTCCTGTCCCAAATTTATCACCTTTTTTTTTTTTTTTTATTAATTTTTTAGAAAAGTTTTCTTTTACAAATTTAAATAAGACATTCACATCAACCATCATGTCAAATTCTTTTGGACTTCCCCCCGCTTCCTCCACAATCCTCATGATTTTATATCTATTTCACATTTCCTTTATAATTGTATTGCCAGTTAATTAAACTTTACAACTCTTATCCCTCCCACAATACCCTTTCTCATCACAAAGCCTCTTTAAAACCAACTAGCGTTGTCTGTTCATCACAAATATTTTCCAGATAAATCGTAAACTTTCTCCAGTCCTGTGTGAACTTGTGATCTTTCTGGTATCTAATTTTTCCTGTCAGTTTGTCTAGTTCCGCAAAATCCATCAATTTCCGTCTCCATTCTTCCAATGTTGGTAATTCTTCTTGTTTCCATTTTTGAGCCATTAAAATTCTTGCCGCAGTCACTGCATATTGAAAAAGTTTATGATCAATTCTATTAATTTCTCTTCCTGTGATTCCTAACAAGAAAGCTTCTGGTTTCTTCACAAATGTATATTTAAACATTCTTTTCAACTCATTATATATCATTTCCCAGAAGCCTTTTACTTTCTTACACTCCCACCACATATGATAAAATGTCCCTTCCCTCTCTTTACACTTCCAACATTTGTTACATGTCTTATACATTTTTGCTAGTTTTACGGGAGTGATATACCATCTGTATACCATTTTCATAATATTTTCCTTTATCGTCATGCATGCAGTGAATTTCATATTTTCATTCCACACCTTCTCCCAATCCGCTAACTGTATATTATAACCAAAGTCCCTGCCCCAGTGTATCATGACTGACTTAACTTCTTCATCCTTTGTTTGCCATTCCAATAACATTTTGTACATTTTTGACAATACCTTATAATCATTATTAATTATTTCCTTCTGAAATCTAGACTCTCCTTCAATATATTTCCTCTCTCTACAATCCTTCTTAAACATATCATTTGTTTGGAAGTAGTGCAACCAATCATATACATATTTTTTAACTTGTTCATATGGCTTCAGTTTCCATTTCCCCCCTTCGTTAATTACAATATCTCCATAAGTCATCCAGTCCTCTCTCATATTTATCTTTTTAACACTCATGACCTCTAGTGGGGATAGCCAATGTGGTACATTTGGTTCCAAAATATTTTGGTACCTGTCCCATATTTCTATAAGGGCACCTCTAAAAATGTGGTTGGCAAAACTTTTATGAGCTTTCTTCTTTCCTGCCCATAAATAGGCATGCCAGCCAAACCTATTATCGAACCCTTCCAAGTCCAGTAACTTATTGTCTTTTAGTGTTATCCACTCCTTTATCCAACAGAGACAAGATGCTTCATAATAAAGTTTCAGGTCCGGCAGGGCGAAGCCACCTCTTTCTTTCGCATCAGTTAATAGTTTAAATTGTATTCGTGGCTTCTTGCCCTGCCAGATATATTTTGAGATCATTCTTTGCCAATCTTTGAAGATCTTTGTCCCCTTAATTATTGGAATCATTTGAAATAGAAACAACATCCTTGGAAGCACACTCATCTTGATTGAAGAAATTCTGCCCCAAAAGGATAACTTCATCCTACTCCACACTTCGAGGTCTCTCTTAATATTGTTCCAAATTGTCGTGTAATTGTTTTGGAATAAGTCAATATTTTTTTGGGTTAACCATATTCCTAAATATTTAACCTTCTTCGCCACTTCCATCTCTGTTTCTCTTTGCACTTCTTCAATCGTGCTTTGATCCAAATTCTTCACCATAAGTTTAGTTTTCCTTTTATTTAATACAAATCCGGCCACTCTTCCAAATTGGTCAATTTCTTTTATAACTTCTTTTAAACTATTTGTTGGATCCTCCATCGTAATTACCAGATCATCGGCAAAGGCTTTAACTTTATATTGGTTTTGACCTACTGTTACCCCCTTTATTAGTTCATTTTGTCTGATAGAACTCAATAGGACCTCCAGAACCATGATGAATAACAGTGGTGAGAGAGGGCATCCCTGTCTTGTACCCTTCTTTATTTTCAGTTCCTCTGTAATTACATTATTTACTATCAATTTAGCACTTTGTTCTGAATATATCGCCTTTATACCATTATAAAAATCTTCTCCCACTTCCATCATTTCCAAATTTTTCAGCATAAATTCCCATGAAACATTATCAAACGCTTTCTCTGCATCCACAAACATTAAAACAGCTTGTCTCTCATTGCTGGCAGTCAAATATTCCAAAATGTTTATTATATTTCTTACATTATCCTTCATATGTCTGCCAGGTAAGAAACCTGCTTGATCTTTATGGATATGCTGTAGCAGTATCTTCTTAAATCTTGATGCTAAAATGCCCGAAAAAATCTTGTAATCTGTGTTTAGCAGAGATATCGGTCTATAATTTTTCACTTGTGTGAGATCCGAGTCTTGTTTTGGTATGAGTGTTATGAAGGCTTCTTTCCATGTTCCTGGTATGTCCTGTTGTTTCAAGATGTTGTTCATAACTTCTTTAAGTGGTACAATCAAGGAGTCCCTCATTTCTTTATAATATGTTGCTGTAAATCCATCTGGCCCTGGTGCCTTTCCTTTTTTCATCTGTTTTATAATTTCTACTATCTCCTCATTCTCTATTGGGGCATTCAGTCTGTCTTTCATTTCTGTCGGGATCTTTTGCACCTTTTTTCTTTTCAAAAAGTTCTCTATCTTCTTTGTGTTGTTTTTCTCTCGCTTTGCATATAGATGTTTGTAGAAATCCAAAAATCCTTTTCTGATACCTTTTGGGTTCTCTATTTCCTCGCCATCCACAATAATTCTGTTAATTGTACCTTGCTCTTTCCTTTTTTTTATTTGCCATGCAAGCCATTTTCCAGGTTTGTTTGCGAATTCAAAATTCCTTTGTCTCAGCCTTTTAATGTTCCATTCGACTTCTTTGTTTATAATCATGGCGAATTGTGTCTGCAGAATTTTGATGTTTTGTTTTATCTTGATGTTATTTGGCTTCTTAATTAACTTTTGTTCATTGTCCATTATTTGTTTTAGGATTTCCTTCTTCCCTTTCTCTCTGTTCTTATTTTTGATCGCGTTCTGCTGGATGAAGAATCCCCTCATTACTGCTTTGCTTGCATCCCAAACTGTACTGATCTTTGTACCTTTATTCATATTATCTGCAAAGTACTCCATCAGTTTTTTCCGGGCGTCTTGAATGATTCTTTCATCTTCCAAAAGATAGTCTTTCAATCTCCATCTAAATGTTCTTTCTTCATACATCTTTATCTCCATTTTTATTGGATTATGATCCGAAATTACTCTAGGTTGGATTTCTATTTGTTGAATTCTAGTAGTTATTTCATTCGAGATCCAGATTTGGTCTATTCTTGACATGGACTGATTTGGTTCTGAATAAAAGGTGAACTCTTTTTCTAATGGGTGTCTGAGTCTCCAGATGTCGATTAAATTGAGGTTTTTCACCAGTGTAAAAAAGGTCTTCGGTAGTTTCCCCTCTTTGCTGTCACTTTTTTCTCTTAATCTGTCCATTTCCGTTGAAACAACTCCATTCATATCTCCCATTATTATGATTTTTTGATCCATATATTCAAACAATCTTTCTTCCAATTTCTTATAAAAATCAGTCTTATTTCCATTAGGTGCATAGATCCCGACAATTATTAATTTTTCGCCCTGCCAGTTGATCTGTATTGCAATTATTCTTCCTTCTTCATCTTTGAAGATCTGTTGAGCTTCTATATTTTTCCTAACATAAAGGACTATGCCTCTCTTCTTTTCTTTGTCTGAGGATATAAATTCGTTGCCCAATCTGTTATTGATCAAAATTTTTTTGTGCTTTTTTGCCACATGTGTTTCTTGTAGACAGATGATATCCAAATTTTTCCTTTTTAAATATTGTTCAATACTATTTCTTTTCTTTTTATCGTTCATCCCATTAATATTCCAATTCCATAATTTCAACGCCATGTCTTCCGATAATTAAAATATACAATTTTATCAAATTTTCTCTTTATGATTCCTCTTTCTCCTCTTCTTCCTCTTCCTCTTCTTCTTCTTCATCCTTCTCCTCCTCCTCTTCATCTGTCTCTCTGTTCTTTTTAGATTTTCCCTTTAGAAATTTCCCTCCCATTGGGTCAGCTCCTCCTACTGCACCTTCTTCCTCGTCCTCTTCTACCATCAATTCTTTATAACGTCTCTGAAACTTGCTTGTCTCTTCAGGGCTTGTCAGTCTGTGTCTCTTGGCTTTGTATATAAAGGAAATCCCCTGAGGGAATTCCCACTTAAATTCAATCTTGTTTTTCTTCAAAATTTGGACCAATGGTTTGTAAGGGTCTCTCCGTTTCAACAATCTAACCGGTATATCTTTGAAAATAATTATGTAACTCCCATCAATATTCAATCGTTTCTCTCTATTTTTTTGGAGTATTAAGTTCCTCATGTCTTTATCTTTAAAAGTGATCAGGCAATCTCCTGTAACTTTCCTTGCCTTGGTTGTCCTTACTCTCATCCTGAATGCGTTTTGAACTCTCTTCTCTACGTCTTCTTTTTGTAATTCCAGCCATTGAGCAATTTCAGTTATTAATTTATCTTTTATATCTTCTCCTTGAACCTCTGGAACTGCCCTCAATCTTAGGTTCACCTCCCGGTTGACAGCGATCCGAGCGCAAGCGGGGATTTTCCCTCCTGGGGAATCCCGAGTTTTTCGGAGGATTGGGGGCGTCACAGGGCGCAGTGACCCCCTGAAGTAGTGTCAGGAGGGTGTCCTGACACTCAGGTTCCCGCAGGCAGCCGAAACGCGAACCTCCCGGCCGTCAGGTAGCTCTTATTAAGAGTGACGAGAACGGCGGGGGGGAGAGCGGGTTGCAGGGAGGCCATAGCTACCTCCGAGAAACGAAGCCCCGAGCTTGCAAGGAGAGCTCTCAATTCTCGATTTGGAAGGAATTCGGACTTAATTGGGTATTAAGAAGATCATTGAAAACCAAGGAAAGTAACCGGAGGAAAAATTGGAAGCAACGAGACCAGCTTTCCGTCCGCAATCAGCTTAGACGCATAGAAACAACAAAGCGCTTAAAAGTGAAAGTAAGTTACCGCTCGCGGCTACTGTTTCTTCCCCCCTTTCAACTGAACAAAAAGAACCCTTTTTGGGAAGCTACCTGTTATTAAAGAAGATTTAAAGGAAAAGGGGGGACAGAGGAACAAGACGGAGTTGTTCAAGTCCTTTGGGGGGCTTGTGAAACTGACTTATTGCAATTTAGACTTTGGTGCGGTGGTGAAATAAAAACTGCGCAACAAAAGGGGATTTCCAGACTCCATTGTTAAAGTTATACAGGACTGTCTGATGTTTGCCGAGAAAAGAAGGTTTTTTTTAAACTGATCTGGACTGGCGCTTAGGATTAAACATAATTCGGCTCACTCTTTTGAAGACTTATCTTTTTTTTTGGACGGCAACTTCTTTTTATTGAATAATTAAATATTTTGAGCAATTTAATACGGTTTGGAGATTTTGCCCCTAGTGGTCAGAAGATATATAACAATTTGTTTTTTACTTGCTTGGTTCTCTTCGGGATTTTTTCGGTTTTTTTCTTGTCTTTTTTTCTGATAAACCTCTTGGCTTTGGGATTACCAATATATATAAATTTGGATTAGCCTATTTGGTGGCAGAAGATTTCTCATTTATATCATCTTTAAGGATTAGCCTAATTGGTGGCAGAAGATTGTTTTTGCTTTGTTTCGGATACCTTCCTTCCCTGGGTTCCCTCGAACTCCAGCAAATTGGTTAAAGTTGGGTCATATCCAAACAAATACCAGCATTGATGGAATAGCCAAATTGGTGGCAAGAAGACGTTCATAGACAATTTGAATTTGTGGAGTTTAAATTGAAACTGTATTTGATTATTTCGATTATATTGAGACTTGGGGCTGGGCTGATGATTTTTGTTTTTTTTCTTGATCTGAATTTTGAAAAAAAGTGTCATTTATATATTTGAGATATAGAACTGTTTGGAGGGGGACACAGTATAATTTAAGGCTCAGATCCAACGGAATTTAGAAAGTAAGGAGAGGGAGAAAATGTCTCAGAAGAAAGCTGGGGAAGGAGGAACACCGGGGGAGAGAAGGGGTTCAAAACCTGAGGCAGATTTCAAATCAGAAATTTTAAAAATGTTTGCAGAAATTAGACAAAGTGAAAAGAATTTGGAGGACAAATTAGAACATGTAAATACTAGAATCGAACAGGTGGATAACAAAATAGGTAAAATGGACCAAAAGATTGATGATACAGTAAAAGAGTTGAAAGGTCAAATTAAAGAAGTTAGTAAGAGAACACAATCGGTTGAGGAAGGATTAAAAAAGACAAAAGTGGAGATAAAAGAAGTTAAAAAAGAAGAGGAGAAGATGAAAATGGGAATTTCAGAAATGACTAAAACACAGGAGGAGTTATGGGATGCAATCTCCATGAAATTTATCACCTTTTGTTCCAAGTTCTCAAGTTTAGAATTCATAACATCCGTCTTTTTATGAAGCTGTTCCAGCGAGTAGCTTATCTTACATAAAACAGCCACTAAAGCTCCTTCTGTCAACATTCTTAAAGTCCAAGGTCAATCTCTGATTCCCACAGCTCCCATCTTGCAGCTGGAAAAACCCCACTCTTGTAACAGTTTCCAAAGCTCCCTCCAGAGGGAAACAGTCTCCACCTGTATCGATCCTTTCATGCGCATTTTAAAATATAAAGTTAGTTTCAATTTTCAATTACTTTCCCTCCTTTTTGAAGGCAGAAGAGGACAATGGAAACAATATATTTCTCTTATTTAGCCATCTGTCAACATGCTATCCGTTCACAGTCAATGAACTCTCCCAAAATGTTAATTCTGCTGGCAGCCCTTTTCCAGGTTCAGAGCAGTGGTAATTTAATTTTTCACTCTCTCCTGCAGGCTCACTAAGTCCAAAATTTCCCCCCTCTTCTCCTGCTTCCAAGGTTTTTTTTTTAACAGTTTTAACCGATGGAGATTTAATCCTTTACAAAATACTTTCCAAGGCTTTAACTTGCAACGTTGCTTCAATCTATTTACAAAAGAGGAAGGCGGACTTCCTGTTTAAAACCTTCCCGCTTTGATGCCAAATTAATGAATTTAAAGATCCAATTTTCCGTTCTACTCACAGGTAGTTGTTTAAAGTCAAATTGTCCACAGGAAAATGTCAGCGCTCTCCAGCAACAGCAATGCGGCTTCACTCCGTGAAAGAAGCAGTCGATTCAAAGCACCGCGCCGCTCACCCCACTTCGCTCCGGATGCCCAAATCAGGGTTTCCCCGCGAGTAGGGGAGGCGCAAAAGGTGCCAGCCAAATCCCAAGTTCACAAGCTTCTCCCGCCTGTGATTTCAACGGGTCTCTGCCTTCGCCATGGCGGTCAGACCCTAATTTCCATGGAGCAAATTCCTCCCGATCGGAGGAACTCTGCCATTGCCTGGAGACGCCAACCTGGAAGTGCAGCAATCCATATTTTGTTATAGTTCAGCCCATTTTTTTAAAAAAGAAAACTGAACTTTCTCTATCACCAACAACCCATTTTCACTCAGACAATGAATAGGATACAAGACACAAGCATCAAATTAAAATAAAAAATATTAGCCTGGATTTAGCATATAGGTTACTACCTAGTATAAAGCAATATTGATTATATATCAATTTAATGCAAATCTATTTCTTGCAGCACTCCCTGAATGTAGTAGAATTAGCACACCACAACAAAGTCCTCTTCCTGGTGTGCTAATTTCAACCAGCAGGAGTATTTTAAAGTGGAAGACCATTCAAAAATAGGACACACAACTATAATGTGAAGTGATACATCCAAAAATTCTACCTGGTCACGGGACCTTCATGGTAAAAAAAAAAAATGTATAGAAAGACTCTGAAACTTTGGTGACAGGGAAGTATACAACCAGTTCACGGGCAAATTCTGGGAAGTTTAGAATGTTTAGATATTATAATGGTTTCTCACTAACTTGATAGTTCTTTCCATAAAACCTTGAAGATCAAATCATAAAGTTGTGCCTTGAAGCACATATTGAGACTCATGTTTCCTTTGGGGAGAGCAATGTTCTGCTGCTTGAATTGGCTAAGGAATACAGTAACCAGTTAAGGTAGGCATTTTTATATCTACTCTATTGAAGGTTTTTTGAGGTTTTTGTGTGTGCCCATGCCTCATTCTGCAGTAAAATCTAGCACTAATAATAAAATAATATAGCCATTATAGGAAGAGAGCAATAAAAGGTGTAAGGGCACCTGCTGTCCCTTCTGTATATGAAGATTTGGGACAGAACCAAAATCTGGCACTGCCAAATTTCTAAAATATACTTAAGGCTGCTGTCCCTTACCTACTTGCCTAGGAGAAAGCCCTATTGAACTCCATGGAAGCTACTTCCTGAGTAAATTTGTATAGGACTGCACTGTAAAGCTGCAGTCTTCTAGTCACATAGCTGGGAGAAAGTCTCATTCGCATTGAACTCCATCTAGCTTACTTCTGAGTAGACATGAATAGGGTTGCTCTGTGAGTGAGCACAGATTAAATCACCCTGACTAGCTTTAAACCAGTTCCATTTTCTTTGGGAGGAGGTGGCAATTTTCAGTCGCTTTTGTACCACCAGATTGCTGAAAGTTCACTGTCAGGCTTTGTTCTTCTGGATCATTGATAGGAATGTGCCTTTTGGTTTCGATTCACATTCAACAGTTGGCATTGTTGGGCATCTGCTGGGACCCACCACCCACCAGAGGGCCAGCTGCTGACCCTTAGAGTGCCCTGGACCTGCTCCTCCTCCATGCTGTTGCTGCCTTTTCATCTGCCCCTCTCCATGCAGGTGAGCAGTGATGGAAGCAATAGGAAGGAGTAGCATCCTTTACATACTTTGTCCAAGGGCAAGAAAATGGCAGCAGTGATAGCAGAGAGAATGGTATGTGCCCACTCAGTGAAGGGGGAGTTACTGAGGCATCTTGCCAAGCCTCCCTGGAAATCTAGGTCACCCCCCCCTCCAGCTTTGCTCTATATGATTCTTGTTCAATTGAGGTGCAAGGACTGCACATGCACAGCAACTCAGGAAATATGTGATAGTTACAAGCAACTGTTTAGGAAGAGAACCGAGTGGCTGAATTTAGTTCCCATTCCCTCTTCCCCACAAGCAGCTGATCTGTATAATCTCCCATTTTCTGATAGGACTGCCTACATGACATTCATGTCAATGTAGTGTTTTGAAATGTGCTTCTTGCATTCGTTTCTGCAAACTAGCATGTAGCACGAATTGTGCTTCAAATATCTGAAGATGTGGATTAAGGAAGAACACATACAAAACGATGGAGTTGTAAAACAGTTGTATTACAGAGACCCGGATGCCATTTAATCTAAATGCTATTTTGAGGTGGGATATTTCATTCTCCACACGTGGATCAGCACACACAATCTTAGTATAAAACATACACATGCATACGCCAACACACGCTTGTCCTCAGTTGTCTTTCTCATTAATGCACTTTGGAATAGGTGTGTTAATTTTCATTTAATTTTGCTAGTGGCAGCTGGATCATCTATATAACCTAGGATAGTTTTATAGAAAGGAAAAAAAGTAAGCCTCCTCGGTAAAGGCTGCAATTTACTCCTAAAATGTTATGTGATATAGTTGCTGGTTTTAGTAGCCGTAAGAGTGATTGTAATTTGTTACACAGAGGAATTTGGAAACAAAAGGCCCTCCTCTGTCAGATCAAAAACCAATATAATTTATATCTTTGGGAAAGTAAAAAACTTATTGCAGTGCAAATATTATGCAAATGCCCCAGCAATGCAAATTGGATTACTGGCACTCCTGAGAGGAATGAAAGCTGAACAGCATTTCTAATAGAATTTAATTTATTAGAGCATTAGAGGCAGAGCTGGTGGATAAAATAAATATGAATTTGTGAATATTCGTGCTAGTCTTTGGAATTCTTCATTTATTTATCCCCCTACTAACGGGCTGTCTGAAATACCACCACCGCCCTAGCTTATTAGAGGAGCTCTCCCACTTTACAGCAGAAGGAAGATGAAAGCTACGTGCTAGAGTGTCATCTAATCTCCGAACAAATGGAAGAGGCAGAGCATTGTTCTTTGATGATTTATCATTTCAGCCCTCTGACCACTAGGAACAACTATTGAAACTGACATTGAATTTGTTCCCTACCTAGCATGTTTTGCAAGTAAATCAATCTACAGTCTAGATTTTCTCTCCCCCTTCCTTTCCATTTCCTGCCTGAGCAAGAAAAATAGAAACAGCTTGCTTGCTGTATTATATTGTTTGGTCAAATGCATATAGTTGATCCTTGTTCCTAGAGGATGTTACTGTGTACATTCATTTAGTTCACACTGGCACCTGAGGGGTCTATCCATTTCAAAGCATGTGTTTTCAGCAGCCACTTGGCAGAAAACTGGTAAAACTACTATCCCCTGCTAGTTGTATAGGTTGCGAATGAACGGAGCATAATATCAGCCTTGACGTAACCCCCCCTTGAAATGGTGTATAGAGCTAATAACAGTCCTTTTGTCAGTAGGGAAACATACTTAAATTGAGTTACAGATAGGTAGCCGTGTTGGTCTGCCATAGTCAAAACAAAAAAATTCCTTCCAGTAGCACCTTAAAGACCAACTAAGTCAGTTCTTGGTATGAGCTTTCGTGTGCATGCATTCGTATCTGAAGAAGTGTGCATGCACACGAAAGCTCATACCAAGAACTGACTTAGTTGGTCTTTAAGGTGCTACTGGAAGGAATACTTAAATTGAAACTGTGCTCATTCTTAGGTCTCCACGCTTTTTGCAGCAGACATAATTGGTTCAAAAACAGTGCTGTTTCCAAAAGTGTGGGAAACACACTTGTATGTACACAGCCGGGAGTGCTGATTTGACTAGGACTTCCATATGCAAGTGCCTCGTTGCTTACAGGTGTGGCACAGGGAAGACTGTTGTACCCTCCACAGTCATATCTATCATGTTGAGTGAGGTAGATGTTTTTGGACACTGTGTTCTTGGCGGCCATTAAAAATCTTGGCCTGTGGTGCTTGTGACTGCAAGTCATGGGTATGATGAATGTTGTAGGAATTTCTGTTCTTCTGGGTATGTGTGGAAGTTGAGTCCTGATGCCAGTTCCTTATTAGCTTTGCCATTATGAAGCTTGGAAGTGTGGATCTAAAATGTAGTCAAATGACAGAGTTGCCATATTTCAAAAAGTAAAAACCAGGATACCCCCAAAATTGCTGAGCTTTTTTAGGATTTCTGGGAAAATGGTAGCTGTACAAATGGGAAAAAATGAGCAAATGTAACAACAAATAGCTTTTATTTTTACTTCATCTGTAGGCAGATTTTTTGCCTTATCAGATAATTGTCCCCCTTTCTCTCTCCTTTCTCTCCTCTTAGGTCCATTCATGGGGCGTGGTTATTTTGAGCCCATTAAGGGACATGATCTCATATATTTGTGCTGCTATCCTGAGGTGGGACATAAATCCAAATAATTAATAAATAAAGCAGAATCCAGGTACTTTCCATTCCCCAAATTAATTTTTTCTTGGCTGGTTTGACTTCTGTGGAAGTCCCAGACTAAAACTCAGGGGCACAAATAGAAGAGTCTAGTGGAGGCCTTGACTAGCCAAAACAGTACTTACATCAGTGAGGTTTAATGTAAAAACAATTAAACAATTAAACAAAAAAAAAGCAATGTAAAAACTAAATTGGCAGGAATGCTCATTCTCATTTTAAATTACTTTCCTCTGTTTTCTTTTCTGTATAAGGAACAATAAGATGTTGACATAAAAGACACAACAGAGGCTCCAAGGTGATTTATTCCTCATATATGAACACAATGCTCCTTGTCTAAAAATACAGAATCCTACTGATTGCTGATCACTCTTGTTAAATTGTAGATGTTTGCTTTAAATACAGTGGAACCTTGGCTTGTGGACGTAATCCGTGAGGGAGGCATGTCCGCAACCTGCAGCATTCACATCCTGAAGCGCTGCATCTGCGCCAGTGTGACTTAGCGCTTCTGCGCATGCGCGAGTGGCGAAACCTGGAAGTAACCCATTCCAGTACTTCTGGGTTTCCCGCTGTCCACAACCCAAAAACACATAACCTGAAGCGTCCGTAACATGAGGTATGACTGTAATCAGTGGCGTAGCGTGGGTTGTCAGCACCCGGGGCAAGGCAAGTAATTTGCGTCCCCTAACCCATGGATTTGCGCCCCCTAACCCTAACCCCCAGATGTTGCGCCCGGTGCGGCCGGCCCCCCTGCACCCCCCACGCTACGCCACTGACTGTAATCAATTACATGTGGAGTGGGAGAGTCCTTTTCACTTAGCTGCCCCATAGATATGAAAAGGGATGCTCCCACAATTCTGGTGTAAGGTGTAAAAATATGATTCCCCCCCCTTTGCTGAGAGAATTATGAACTGGCCGGACACTGAGGAAAGGGAAGAGGATCTCAGCGAAGGTTATAGTTGTGATTGGCACACTCTGGAGCAAGCTGAAGATGGGGAAGGGGAGGTTGGGGACTTAGGAGGTACTCATGGGACACCAGAGGACATTGAGGGGGCAGCTGACAATTCATAGGAGCCAGGGAAGGGGGACACATTACCAGAACCAGAGGTACTCCTGTCACTGAGGTGTCACAAACAGTCGGAAGGGCACTCCAGGAAATTGAGGCAGGCAAGGGAACACAGCCTGGCTCCCTAGATGACCAGGTGGGAATCATGGGGCTTGGTAGGTCTGGGAGGAGGTTTGTGGTCACTTAGCTCAGGGCAGGTGAGGAGCACATGTCTCATCAAATGGGGCAGCTGAAGCAAACCCATATGCATCAATCCAGATTGGAAGGATAAAAGGGAAGCAAAGCAGAGACTCTGTGTCCACTCAACTTTCCACGTTGATGGACTAAGGCTAGACTGCTTCGGGAATACCACTGGACTGTGACTTTGGGACTGACTCCAGGTGTTCCAACCCTGCATCTTCTGCAGAGGTGGGAACAGGGCTTTGTTGCTAGACCTTGGATTTTGCTTGTTGTATTGGACCTGGACCAGTATTTGACTTTTTGGATTGTCTGACTACTCTTTAGCATTGCCGTTGGAACTGTGTGCACCAGCAGGACTTACCTCCAGGTATGCCAGGGTTCAGGACAGAACTGTGGGGAAAAGAGAAATCAGATAGGAGAGTGAGTTTAGGTGAGACATTAGAACTGTTTAAGATTTTGAATTGCATAATATAGCCCTATTGAACTGTAAGACTTCAGACTGGAGTGGCAATGCAAATAACACACCAGTATACATCCCTTCATGCAGAAAGCTAGAAAGAGGGATTGAGAAAAACATCTCCACACATTGAAATACAGTGGTACCTCGGGTTAAGAACTTAATTCGTTCTGGAGGTCTGTTCTTAGCCTGAAACTGTTCTTAACCTGAAGCACCACTTTAGCTAATGGGGCCTTCTGCTGCCGCTGCGCCGCTGCTGCACGATTTCTGTTCTCATCCTGAAGCAAAGTTCTTAACCCGAGTTAATATTTCTGGGTTAGCGGAGTCTGTAACCTGAAGCATATGTAACCCAAGGTACCACTGTAATGTGTGGAGGGGGCTGTGTAGCTATGTAGCCCCATGACTTGCACCACCACTTTCCCTGACCTATATAATGTACATTGTATATGAGTCATTTCAACTAAATAAATATAGGTCTCTCCTCATGAAGAAGCTCTACCTGTGTTAATCTGTACACAGGCAGATCTCATTCCAATGTCTGTATGATTCACAGATGATGGAGCATGTGACAGTGCTGAGTGGGACTTGTTGTTGTTGTTGTTTAGTCGTTTAGTCGTGTCCGACTCTTCGTGACCCCATGGACCAGAGAACGCCAGGCACTCCTGTCCTCCACTGCCCCCCGCAGCTTGGTCAGACTCATGCTGGTAACCTCGAAAACACTATCCAACCATCTCATCCTCTGTCGCCCCCTTCTCCTTGTGCCCTCCATCTTTCCCAACATCAGGGTCTTCTCCAGGGAGTCTTCTCTTCTCATGAGGTGGCCAAAGTATTGGAGCCTCAGCTTCACAATCTGTCCTTCCAGTGAGCACTCAGGGCTGATTTCCTTCAGAATGGAGAGGTTTGATCTTCTTGCAGTCCATGGGACTCTCAAGAGTCTCCTCCAGCACCATAATTCAAAAGCATCAATTCTTCGGCGATCAGCCTTCTTTATGGTCCAGCTCTCACTTCCATACATCACTACTGGGAAAACCATAGCTTTAACTATACGGACCTTTGTTGGCAAGGTTATGTCTCTACTTCTCAAGATGCTGTCTAGGCCTGTCATTGCCCTTCTCCCAAGAAGCAGGCGTCTTTTAATTTCGTGGCTGCTGTCACCATCTGCAGTGATCATGGAGCCCAAGAAAGTAAAATCTCTCACTGCCTCCATTTCTTCCCCTTCTATTTGCCAGGAGGTGATGGGACCAGTAGCCATGATCTTCGTTTTTTTGATGTTGAGCTTCAGACCATATTTTGCACTCTCCTCTTTCACCCTCAATAAAAGGTTCTTTAATTCCTCCTCACTTTCTGCCATCAAGGTTGTGTCATCTGCATATCTGAGGTTGTTGATGTTTCTTCCGGCAATCTTAATTCCGGCTAGGGATTCATCCAGCCCAGCCTTTCGCATGATGAATTCTGCATATAAGTTAAATAAGCAGGGAGACAAAATGCAGCCTTGTCGTACTCCTTTCCCAATTTTGAACCAGTCAGTTGTTCCATATCCAGTTCTAACTGTAGCTTCTTGTCCCACATAGAGATTTCTCAGGAGACAGATGAGGTGATCAGGCACTCCCATTTCTTTAAGAACTTGCCATAGTTTGCCATGGTCGACACAGTCAAAGGCTTTTGCATAGTCAATGAAGCAGAAGTAAATGTCTTTCTGGAACTCTCTAGCTTTCTCCATAATCCAGCGCATGTTTGCAATTTGGTCTCTGGTTCCTCTGCCTCTTCTAAATCCAGCTTGCACTTCTGGGAGTTCTCGGTCCACATACTGCTTGAGCCTTCCTTGTAGAATTTTAAGCATAACCTTGCTAGCGTGAGAAATTAGTGCAATTGTGCAATAGTTGGAGCATTCTTTGGCACTGCCCTTCTTTGGGATTGGGATGTAGACTGATCTTCTCCAATCTTCTGGCCACTGCTGAGTTTTCCAAACTTGCTGGCATATTGAGTGTAGCACCTTAACAGCATCATCTTTTAAAATTTTAAATAGTTCAGCTGGAATACCATCACTTCCACTGGCCTTGTTATTTGCAGTGCTTTCTAAGGCCCATTTGACTTCACTCTCCAGGATGTCTGGCTCAAGGTCAGCAACCACACTACCTGGGGTATATGAGACATCCATTTCTTTCTGGTATAATTCCTCTGTGTATTCTTGCCACCTCTTCTTGATGTCTTCTGCTTCTGTTAGGTCCTTTCCACTTTTGTCCTTTATTATGGAAATCTTTGTGCGAAATGTTCCTTTCATATCTCCAATTTTCTTGAACAGATCTCTGGTTCTTCCCATTCTATTGCTTTCCTCTATTTCTTTGCATTGCTTGTTTAAGAAGGTCTTCTTGTCTCTCCTTGCTATTCTTTGGAAATCTGCATTCAATTTCCTGTATGTTTCACGATCTCCCTTGCATTTTGCTTGCCTTCTCTCCCCCGCTATTTGTAAGGCCTCATTGGACAGCCACTTTGCTTTCTTGCATTTCCTTTTCATTGGGATGGTTTTCGTTGCTGCCTCCTGTATAATGTTACGAGCCTCCATCCATAGTTCTTCAGGCACTCTGTCCACCAAATCTAAATCCTTAAACCTGTTCCTCACTTCCACTGTGTATTCATAAGGGATTTGACTTAGATTGTATCTTACCGGCCCAGTGGTTTTTCCTACTTTCTTCAGTTTAAGCTTGAATTTTGCTATAAGAAGCTGATGATCTGAGCCACAGTCAGCTCCAGGTCTTGTTTTTGCTGACTGTATAGAGCTTCTCCATCTTTGGCTGCAGAGAATATAATCAATCTGATTTCTATGCTGCCCATCTGGTGATGTCCATGTGTAGAGTCGTCTCTTGTGTTGTTGGAAAAGCGTGTTTGTGATGACCAGCTTGTTCTCTTGACAGAACTCTATTAGCCTTTGCCCTGCTTCGTTTTGATCTCCAAGGCCAAACTTGCCAGTTGTTCCTTTTATCTCTTGACTCCCTACTTTAGCATTCCAATCCCCTATAATGAGAAGAACATCCTTCTTTGGTGTCACTTCTATAAGGTGTTGTAAGTCTTCATAGAATTCTTCATAGAATTGCACACTGCCTTGCCGTGGCGAAGGGGCTTGAAGAACTCAGAGAAGCTATGAACTATGCCGAGCATATTCTGTGCAATTTTTTGTTTTAAATTCACAGAGGATTTGTGTGAGATACCCTCCCCTTTGCTGTTGTTCTTGTCTGTGGCATATTGTTTTTCAAGGGCAACTTCATCATTATGTCTTCATCATTATTTTTAAAAAGAATTCACATTTTTAAAAATCTCAGGTATGTTGCCCAGTTAATTGCTTGTATCCTTACAGTTGATTAAAATAGCTTGTTATCAATTTATCTAAGCAACTATTTGATTGAAGGTTGCACCCCTAAGAACGAGCAGGACATCTCTGTAGTGCTGCATTTACAGTGCGTACAAAAACCTGTAAGATGAAATGAGAAGGTCCCGGCAGTTACCCTTATCCACACCTCATGAAACAGAAATAAAAGCCGCATGGAACTAACTGATGCACGGTGCTGAATAGAAACAAGAATCACTCACAATCGCTGTTTCTGCTGCTGAACCATGTCTAACATCCAAGCATTCTTGTTTTTATTAGCTGAGAAATGTATTAAATACTTGGTGTTTGGCTTTGTTTATCCGTCTTTATTTGAAAATGTAAGCAAAACATTTGGCGAGATCACTGAGCTGTTGCTGCAACATGCCTTGAGGGAACCTGAGGCTGCTTCCAATGGATGAATGAGTCAAAGTGCTTAAAAATAAAATAAAATGATAGATAAAAGAGACGGGGTTTTTTTGGGGGGGAGTGAATGTGTGTGTCAGGTTAGAGTTAGCAGTGAAGGCAAAGGAAACATTGCTACTAGAGTCCACAGCAGAAGAGGCAAAAGGTGAGTTTTGACCAGCTACACCTGTGCTAACAATGCATTTCCAAACATAGATCATCCCTTCAGCATTTGCAATCTGCGGCTTGTCTGTTAAAAGATGGCAGAGCAGTCTCATCCTTTATCCTGGTTGATTCCCAAGTCTACAGTGAGGCAGACTTAAAAAGATTAAGATAACTTTGCTTTTCCCTTACCTGAAGATTACTTGAGTGAATAGGGGTCGGAGTGTGATTCTCTCCATGTTTAATCAAAGGTTAGTCCCACTGTGATTAATAGGGCTTACCATGCACACTTACCTAGGGGCAAGCACCACTGAACAGAGTGGGGTTTACATCTGAGAAAATATATCTCACTTATATCCTGGCTTGCCTCCAATGTGGTAACCCTCTGACCACATTTTATCTTCACTGCCCACAACTCTTACAGGGCAGGTTAGGCTGAGAGAGTGGCTGCCTTAAGGCCACCCACTGAGTTTCATGGCTGAGCATATATTTGAACCTATCTCTCTCTCCAGTCCTAGTCTAGAACTTGAACCACCGCAGCACACTCTAAAATCTGGGCATTACAGTGGTATCTTGGGTTACGTAAGCTTCAGGTTACAGACTCCGCTAACCCAGAAATAGTGCTTCAGGTTAAGAACTTTGCTTCAGGATAAGAACAGAAATCGGGCTCCGGCGGCACAGCGGCAGCAGGAGGCCCCATTAGCTAAAGTGGTGCTTTAGGTTAAGAACAGTTTCAGGTTAAGAACGGACCTCCAGAACAAATTAAGTACTTAACCCGAGGTACCACTGTACAGGCTTACAAAGCAGCTTACAAAGTAACAAGGAGCATAGATGTTTTCTTTAAGTTTCAATAAAATGAAGAGACAACTGCTTAGAAGAAGCTGTAACTACTTCTTTTCTGTTCCTGTCAATGCAAGATGGTCCCTGTGGTGGCAAGCTGGGGAGGGAAGTGCCATCACCTGGGGTTCCCTGGTGGCAGCTCACCAGGCTGTTTGTTTTATTAGCTGAGAGTAGGAATTCAACACAGTGTACCTTTTCAATATTATTATTTTTTTGCCGGCTTTTCAATCTATCCCAGTTTGTTCCAGTTCAAAGTTCTTGGCTTTGCAGCTGTTTGTGTTCTTCAGAATATTTTTTTTTTTGGTGGGATTAGGGTTGCCATATTTCAAAAAGTAAAACTCCTGACACCCACATCTGGATTCATTTTTTTACTGATTCGGCAAAATCCCCCCAACACCATTTTTACGCCCGAAAACCAGGACATGTCAGGAATTTTCCTGATGTATGGCAAGCCTTTGTGGGATCAGCTCCTAGCTCTCTGTCTCATCAGCACTGTAGAAGCTTTGTGGCAGGTGAGGTGGGTATTCAAGAGTCAGTATATCCAGGCTCTTCCTGAAGGTCTCCTCATGCTTCACCCCCACCAATGCCACAGAGGCCTCGGGTGTCTTCGAGGGCTGGCCTCTTCTCTTCTCTGAACTGCTTGCAATTTCTGCATCCTGGCAGTAGCCCTGCTAGGCTTCCTGCCTTCCTGCTCCTCCTCTGTGTTGGGATGTGAATAGGTGCTAGAAGACATTATTAGACATTATCCTTCCTTCCTCACATTTGTGAGTTCAGCAGAGTGCTTCCCTTTGCACCTTAAAAGGGAAGCTTAGAACAGCTAGTGTTAGCCTTTTATTTCAAGTAATCCAGGACGCTTTAAGGTAGACTGGATTCTTCTGGTATACAGTATCCCCCTTTTCTCCCCCTTAAAACAATCTCACAAACAGCCTTTTAAAAGGTAAAAGAACATTTACTTACGTGCTGATGGGTGAGGACATGCTGAAGAGTAGCAGATACAGCAACTTTGTTCAAATAGGCTTAATGTGGGAGTTCAGTTACAAAGACATGCTTAAGTCTAGCTTAAAATGTAGTCTGAAAATGGATCTCAGATTTAGCAGATGTTGTTACATTGCTGGCAGAATAGAAAGATCAGGAAAGAGTAAGACTGGGTGCCCAGGCAGGTAGGAGAATATATATAATTACGCCCTGCCCCTGTCAGGGCACAGTGGGAGTGTCTCTCACAGAGTCCTCTCTAGCAAATTTACAGGGAAAACTGAGCTTCAGCTCCTGTCATGTGCCTATCTAGCAAAACATGAATTGTTTGTTTGACTGCATTTTAAATATCCTAGACTTTGAGATGATGAGACTCCTACACCAGTAAGTCCTGGGTGATTTTTTAAATGGTTCAACTTACAAGACCCTCCCTGTGCAGGGGAAATCTGGTCTGTTCATGAATGTGTCATTAAAAGAAGAAAAAGAAGTTTGCTTTTTGCAGACTTCACTGCCATCCTTCGCTGAGAATATTGTGACGTTTCAAAACATGGGGGATAAGAGAGGCCAATCATTTTTAAACCCCTGAATGTGTTTTGTAGCTTGTGTGGCATACTGATTCAGCCTCATGTTTGAAAAACTATTGCCCCACAGTGACAGCATCAAAAATATGATATTTTAATATCACAGCATAAAAGTTGCATTTATTTCTAGGGCTTTAGAAACAATCTGATGGCCATCACAGTAAATCTATACATCTGTGTGAAAGAGAAACCTAAAATATATACCTGGGATTTAGGGATGACGCTCCATAAAAAACAAGCTACTGAGCTGGGGACTTTCTTTTCAATTTCCTGTAAGCTTCCCTATTTCAATATAAATGAAGAATGTAGGTGTCCTCCTTCTGTTCTAGTGCAGAATATTAACCTGAATGATTAAGAGCACCATAAGTGCACAAAGACCAAGGTGTTTATTCATTCATGCAATCCTTTTAGTAAATTAATCTGCAACCACACAGTCTTTAGTACACTTCAGATGCATGTTGTTGCTCTTACAGATAGGTAGCCGTGTTGGTCTGACATAGTCAAGACAAAACAAAAAAAATTCCTTCCAGTAGCACCTTAAAGACCAACTAAGTTAGTTCTAGGTATGAGCTTTCGTGTGCATGCACACTTCTTCAGATACTTGTTGCTCTGTTATATTAAGTGACTTTGCCTCTACAGGGAAGCACAAGTAAGAACTGGTTTATACAACTGATATTAAAAGCGATTGTGGGGCTTTCTCTGCAACACTTGGGGAAGGGGAGGAAAAATATGGATCAGAATGTGCTTAGGGTTTACTGAACCACTATCATATTTTTTTTTCAGAAGCATAAGACTGAACTATTTAATGTTTAAAAGCATCACATCCAAATCCACATTTACATGGTATGAAAATAAAATGTGTACATTGTAATTATAAATGATCTGTTGATAGCAATAATGAATGGGCTGTTTAAAATAACACAAACCATCGGCATACTGAACTGAAAGTACCATACCACTACTTGGTTTTTCAAAGTCCAAATTATTCCTGGTTTAAATGCTTTGTAGGATGATTAAGGGTAGTTGGGGAACCATCAGATTAAACAGTTTTTCTCTAGTGCAGGGGCCATTGCTGCTGCTTACATATGAAAACCGCCCATTGTAAGCCATGTAGAATAGCAGTGATCACACATTTCCCTAACTGAATATGGGCTTCAGTTTGCAATCATTTCCCCATAGTAGAGCATAAGAATCTGCCTTAGGCTGTGTACACACCCATCTGTAGCATGTAGTAGATTTTTTTCTCAATACAAAATCAGGCATGTTTGTCCTCAACTTGCTGCTTTCGAGATAAATTGACTCTAGAGCCAGCCACCTACAAGAGTGGGTGTGGATAAATCATACACTCAATAGCGGCTGGTGAGGCAGCATGGGTGCTCTCCCAGCTTCCCAACATAGCAGGTCACTGGCACTTACTGAAAAGGAGAGGGGAGGGGTGAGGGATGTCAGGATCTCCACTCGGCCAAGCTAATAAGCCTCATCTTCCTCCGGCTGAGTCCTTCAGAATCACCTCCGACGAATAATTAACGACCTGAGCCTTTGATGAGGCCTCAGGCACGTTCCCCTTCAGCAGAGAATCAAAGCAGCAGAAGTGATGAGATTTATGGCTACATCGCTATGCTTTATTTCTTACTATGCAGACAGCAAAGAAATATACATCCTCTCTCTATGAAAGCATAGAGCAACAAACAAAGGAACAAAGGAACAGGAAACCAGTAACGTCACATCTGTCTCCCGTCTCACATGAGACTTCCAACAGTATGGGATGTGCGGAATGTAAACAGAGCCTTGTGACTCTAAGCAGCTGCTCAGTGGCAAACAGAAACTAACAAGGGATGGGAAGCTTATCCTAGTGTGGCATGTGGTGTCAAGCGTGCTGGAGAGCAATGGTGCCCCATCTCATTGGATGCTACTGCACATGTTTGAAATGCTCCCCCTTGCCTAGGTTATCCATGCCCAGTTGAACTCACTGGCCCCCAAAAGCAATTGTTTTATTTTCTTTTTTTGCTGTGCTGAATATGTGATAACTGCTCAAATACTCATACCGTCATCTGAAACTGATGAACATGGCAGCCCAGTGATCTCAAATGGTTTATCATCACAACCATCCTGATCTATGGGCAAACTGACCAAGAAGAATTAGGACATTATATAGGTGTGGTTTTTTTGCAAGCAAGCAAGCAAGCAAAACAATCCAATCTGAAATAAAAAGAGAAAATATGCTTGGTTCTCTGAGTTATGGAAGGGTTTCCTATTTAAGTGGGCAAAATTAACACAACATAAGCAGTTCTGCAGGGAAACATTTACTTTCTTTCTTTTTAAATAAATATTCTGGGAGCAAGGCCTATGCATTTTGCCAGCTCCGATTCCTCCAAACCATAAATCATCAGTATTCCTTATGGCACTGGCACAACCTGAACTGTAGACCCACTGAGGAGGAAAAAACTTTATATTGTTTTCCAGCATTCTTGTCCCTTATCCCCATAATTTATAAATCACACTGTCAAGCTGATAAGCTCTATTTATGAATTTTCAAGTGGTGTGTCTACAGACAATCAGTTTTTTCTTTTAAAAAGGCCTTAGTCTCTAAAATATTTTTCTATGCTTCCTTATGAAAATGCTTCATATGCAGGCCACTCCTTCAAAATTGGAAGTTCAAACATCATAAGTAAACACACCAAACAGTTTTCCTTGCTGAACAAGCATGGCTTTATTTCATTTATAGATCACTTCTCATGAAACCACCTGAAGTGATTAACACTAAAAACCTGATCAATCAAGAGAGACTTGAAGTCCCACAACAATATCATTATTCAGCAGCCTGAGAAGTCAGTGGTGCATAATCTCCCCATCTGATCTACAGGCATTTGTTGTCCATTCAAACCACAAGCATGACCTCCAAGGAAATGCACTCCCTCTGAAGGAATGGGTTGATAGTTTGTGAATACTTGTGGATTCCAATTTCTCATTTAAGTCTCAAGTGACTTTTGAGGCCAGGCGTGTCTTGGAGCAGCTTCAGCTGATTTGCTAGCTACTGCTGTTCCTGGACCAGGATCGCCTGGCCTTGGTTGTCCAAGTTGGTAGCCTCCAACTTGGACTACTGTAATGCAGCCTGTTTGAGGCAGCACTTGAAGATAGTCTGGAGGCTGCAGCTAGTGCCAAATGCAGCTGCTAGATTTGCTAGTGGGAGGGTGTGCCACAGGACAGGTGCCACTACCGAGAAGGCCCTCTGCTTGGTTCCCTGTAACTTGGTTTCTCTCAACAAGGGAACTGCCAGAAGGCCCTTGGCACTGGACCTCAGTGTCCGGGCAGAATGATGGGGGTGGAGATGCTCCTTCAGGCATAGCTGTCAACTTACAGATTTGAAAATAAGGCATGCAAGCTCCACCCCCCAATCGTTCTTAGACTTCTTATTGGGTGAGCAACACAGCCAAGCAACACAGTTGGAACCTCCCTCCTCCCTTACCGGCAGGGAGGGAGGGAGAGGAGCTGCTTCCTTTGAAATTTAAGGGACATCATTTAAGGGACATTTAAGGGACATCCATCAATAAGGGACAGCAGCGGGACATGGTGCTGGAATAAGGGACTGTCCCTTCAAATAAGGGACACTTGACAGCTATGTCCTTCAGGTATACTGGACCGAGGCCGTTTAGGGCTTTAAAGGTCAGCACCAACACTTTGAATTGTGCTCGGAAACATACTGGGAGCCAATGTAGGTCTTTCAAGACCAGTGTAATGTTGTCTCAGCAGCTGCTCCCAGTCCCAATGCTTTCAGATCATTTGAAATGTTTTTCATACGTTTTCATCTTATTTCTAATTAACATTTTGGTGTTTGCTGTGCTGGGCTCCTTTGTGAGGAAGGACACATTAGACTAACAATAAATAAGTATTACTAACAATAACAACAACTTCAAGAACATCTTCAAACTGGTTTTAGCCAATGGTTCCTGAATGTAGGTGTGGACCTTCTTTGGGGCAAGCCTTGCATGACTGGCTTGCCAGGATGCCAGTCTAAAGGTGCCAAGAAGCTAACTGTTAGAACAGATTAGCTTCCTGCATCAGACATGTTGAGTTAAATTAGATTCAGCAATAATCTAATCACTGGTAAGGGTCTATCATATGTCATATGGTCTCTGGAGAGATGTTGCAGTGGGGAAGGAGGTCCTAGTTGCCTGGTTGGAAAAAATAGAGTATGTATAATTATTAATTATTAAGAATAATGATTAATTATATATAATTTATTATTATATAAAATTTGACTCAACATACTGCTTCTGGGAAATCACTCATGAACCCCATAACCTTGCCACAATGATCTTCAAAGTTGTTTTCAGCAGAAACATTACAAGTGTAATTAAAATAACAAAATCCTTCAAGTATTGCCTTGTTTACTAAATCTAATGGCTGTGGTACTTGTTGAGCCTCGGGGAGCTGAAAATAATTGCATGGTCAAAACAGTTATGATCTAGGATAAGCTGTTAATTTATTATGGTGAGTTAATTTATCAAACACTTTAGCAGTTGCGTAATGACCTGCCTGAGGAAGAAGGATGTAGGCAATATTGCATCAAAATATTAATAAAACCTATGTACGGAAGGGATTTGATATTACTGTTGAATCCTTTCTGTTAGGCGTATATTGTTTTCTTTTTCTCTTTGTAGTAGCTGTAATAGTATTTGTTATTATTTGACAAGAAGATGAGTAAGTCAGAAATTTATGGAGTAGATTTTCTGTATTTAGGTAATGAGTTTCGTAATTATGTATCAGAGAGTGGAATGTTTCAACACTAATTCCAGTTAATAAAGAACAGGACGGAGCCAAAACTGCTACCTACATTCACCTTTATTTTTGTGAATGTCAAAAAGTGCCCCCACATGTTTAGCGCTTTCCCTGTACCTGTTTCAGATACATATACATTTACTTGATGTTTCTGGTCATTCTGGTGGTCTGGTTACCAGAGAGAGGATCTGAACTGCATTGCTTAGCCCCAAACTTTTGAGGTCAGTGTGATGTGGCAGCTAAGCTTAGTGTGGTGCCTGAACCTGGGACTCTGGTTGTCTCTCCTCCTTCACCACAATTCATAGCTAAGGTTTGTCTTATGGTTACAGGTTAAGGAGGAGAGATCTTAGCTAAGGCCAATTTTGGCTTAGCTGCTGTCCCATGCTCAGCTAAACAGGTGCAAGCTCCCTACCAGGAGACAACATGTTTGTGGGTCATAGAGAGTCACAGTTTGGCTTACTGTGATGTTCAAACCACATCCGTGTAACCCAAGGCAACCCCCCACCATGATGGCAAACTTTCCCTATACAGTTAAACCCTGCATAATGATTTTATAATCACTTTGTAACAACTGGCATTCACTCATTCAAATCACCCATTTCTTTGATGCGAGGTTATTGTTCCATTAAGCTGCAGATCACTGCATCTTTCAATTCTTTCCTCTAAACTTGCAAATCAAATAAAGCTCAGCAATGCACATATGTCAAAAATGTTCTTAGCCCATTGGCATTCCCGGTAGTAGTCTTACTCTTGAAACTCATTTCTCAGCTAAGTTCGAATATGTTCTACAAACCATGAAAACATCATTGAGAAGTGCTTTGTGCGCATCAATAAAAAAAGAGAAGGGTGGCGATGTTGGAGGCGGGAAAGAATGGGAGAGGTTATCATAATGGATACCTGCTAGTTGTAAGCTTTTCATGCAGTGGAATTGAGATGGTCATAAAAATAAAAATCAGATTGCATGCACATGCTATGGTTTCTAAATACCACCACTTTATGAAGAAAATAATGCCAAGATACTATTTCTTGTGATGTATCAGTGAGCAGAATAGTAATTGAGTGTAGTCTGTTCAGATGCTGTGTGTGTAGTTGTTTTTTGGTAGTATAAAGAAATTACTACTACAGATCTTTAAGGAATGTAGCCAATTAGGCAATTTATCTTTAGTAGTAAATATTTTCATGTCTGGCAGTTTGTAGATAATAAAAAGATGGCATCCCAGTTTACATTTTATACAGGCTCGATCTGTATACAGGGGTTTTTTTTTTAATGTCTCTCCATAAAGAACAGTCCACACAGTGGGGAGGCATGAGATAGCCTCCAACCTCCTATAAACATGCCTGAGTTTAATGGACTGGAAAGCAGGTGAACAATTTTTGAAGACCTCCTCCAGAGTAAATTCCTTTAACAGTACTCGGGGAATTATGCCTATATTTGACTCCCAGTATGATTTTAGCCTCAGAGGTTCAATGAGGGCAAAATTAAATGAAATTCTTTTTTGTGAGTACAGAGGTGAATTACTGAGAATCCTAGCAAATCTGCTATGGCACACAATGCAATGCAACATCCCCATTTCTTCATTTCTCACCTGTCTCCCTCCCAGCTGTCTCTGACTGTCTTTCCCCCCCAAACCCAGCAAATGTGCTTTGTGAATTAAAGTGAGGTTAACTTTACAGCCAGGGGGACGCAGGTGGTGCTGTGGGTAAAACCTCAGCGCCTAGGACTTGCCGATCGCATGGTTGGCGGTTTGAATCCCCGCGATGGGGTGCGCTCCCGTCGTTCGGTCCCAGCGCCTGCCAACCTAGCAGTTCGAAAGCACCCCCAGGTGCAAGTAGATAAATAGGGACCGCTTACTAGCGGGAAGGTAAACGGCGTTTCCGTGTGCTGCGCTGGCTTGCCAGATGCAGCTTGTCACGCTGGCCACGTGACCCGGAAGTGTCTGCGGACAGCGCTGGCTCCCGGCCTATAGAGTGAGATGAGCGCACAACCCTAGAGTCTGTCAAGACTGGCCTGTACGGGCAGGGGTACCTTTACCTTTACCTTTAACTTTACAGCCATGTAACCAAGGACTAACAATATAAGGGTTTCCTCCTGAAAGCATTTCAGGTTCTTAACTGATATTTCATCCCAGGCACAGCTGAAACTCAAAGCCTTACAAATATGCTCATTGGAGACAAAGGCTTGTGTACTTCTTTCCAAAAGAATAAACCTAAGAATATAAGAAGAGCCTGGCAGGATCAGACTCATCTGCCCAAGCATTTTGTTTTCACAGTGGCCAACAAGAGGACATGAGCACAACAGAATATCGAGACAGGCTCTGTCAGAGTTCTTCCATAAGACACCACAGCTTACCTCACACCTGTTGACCTGTGTTTTAGCATGCACAGTAGTGAATGCCATAGAAAAAAAGCCTGACAGAGCCTCTGGTTCTATTTATCTGGAAGGCTAGTTTTCCAGGAAAGGCTGCCTCTTCTCATATGAAATCTGCTCCACTTCCCAGTAGGGAGGAGTTGTGGTGGACCGTGTGGCCACCCACTCCCCACCGGGAGCGGGGGACTTTGTCCCCCGTTGCCTGGGGGATCCCAGCCACGTCAGAGCCCAGCCAGCCAATCTGCTGGCCAAGGGGGGGGGCGTGGGTGTGGCTGGGGCCGTTTAAACTGAGGAGTGAGCCAGAGGACTTCCTGTTCGCATCAACAGGGCTCCCCCTACCGGTGGCTTACCCTTACTGGACTTCCTGCACAATGGGCAGGAGTCAGATATAGTCAGGTCCAATCAATGCCTGCTCGGCATAGTTCATAGCTTCTCTGAGTTATTCAAGCCCCTTTGCCATGGCAAGGCAGTGATCCATGAAGTGGTACAGCACCCATGAAGGGGTGACAGCAGCCACAAAATTAAAAGACGCCTGCTTCTTGGGAGAAAAGCAATGACAAACCTAGACGGCATCTTAAAAAGCAGAGACATCACCTTGCCAACAAAGGTCCGTATAGTAAAAGCTATGGTTTTCCCAGTAGTGGTGTATGGAAGTGAGAGCTGGACCATAAAGAAGGCTGATCGCCGAAGAATTGATGCTTTTGAATTATGGTGCTGGAGGAGACACTTGAGAGTCCCCTGGACTGCAAGAAGATCAAACATATCCATTCTTAAGGAAATCAGCCCTGAGTGCTCAATGGAAGGACAGATTGTGAAGCTGAGGCTCCAATACTTTGGCCACCTCATGAGAAGAGAAGACTCCCTGGAAAAGACCCTGATGTTGGGAAAGATGGAGGGCACAAGGAGAAGGGGACGACAGAGGACGAGATGGTTGGTGGACAGTGTTCTCAAAGCTACTAACATGAGTTTGACCCAACTGCGGGAGGCAGTGGAGGACAGAAATGCCTGGCGTGCTCTACTCCATGGGGTCACGAAGAGTCGGACACGACTAAACAACTAAACAACAACAAATGCCATGTACTTATGCACACTATAATGCTGCTGTAGTTCATTTGAGCTGAATTGTAGGTTGGGCTCAGGGCTCATGGTGAAGCAATACACAAGCAAAGCCTCAAAAAGGTTTTCATTACTGGCAGCTAGGGTATTAATAGCCAAAAATTGGAAGGGTAATTATATACCAACTAAAGAAGAATGGCTACCAAAGTTAAGCGAGTACTTGGAACTTGCTAAGCTAACCAAAGCCTTAAGGAATAAGTCTAACAAAACTATCCAGAAGGAATGGGAATGCCTAAATACTTATTTATCGAATCAAGGTTCAACAACCAGGATTGCCTGTGTTTAGAATAAACCAGTAAGTGAGAATATGACTTCTCATACCAAGATGAGGAATATAATGAAATACAGAGAAACTGTTTTAGGCACAGGAAATGAACAGCAGTGTGATTGACGGAAGTCCAAACCAAAACCAAAAACTAAGCAAATGGAATCCATCCCAGAAAAGCCAGTACCTCAGCAGAGAAATGGCACCCTGGGATGTCTGTCTTAGTTATTTACTGTTTATATTCTTAGAATTTGTTCCATTTTTTTTCGTATTTTTTTTTGTACCTGTTTTGTTTTTGTTTTTATGTAGGTGTATGTGTGCGCATGTGTGTTTTTCTTTTCTTTTTCTTTTTCTGTCTTTATTTTTGCCAGACATATGTATGCTTTGCCTTTGTTTTGTATTTGCATAATAAATCAAAAAACAAAAACAAAACAACCCCCCCAAAAAAGGTTTTCATTACATTCAAACACATGTGTGTTATTTGTTTTCAAATGATGCATAGGTAATCAGAATCTAATGGCCTTCCATATTTGCTTCAACTATAGGAACATATATTTTAGTGAGTAGTACAGAAGCAAGAAAATAAGATAGTGGGTACATTTTATTTAGTGGCATGAGTTATTTGCAATTTGTCAGTGAAGGTGCTGCAAATTTTCCATTGTATATGCAAATGTGCAAATGTGCTTCAATGGAAGAAAAATAAATAAGGTGCAATATTAGCTATACAATTTATTGCGCTTGCAGTTTTATTTTTCGGCTGCATTAACATTAGTCAATAGTCCAGTTAAATAGTAATGAACTAATTCAATTAATTTTAATCTAGGTGTTTTATATGCATATAGTAAATGATAAAAACCAATGGACGAGGACTGAATTCAGCCATGGCAGTACGGCAATATAAATGTTGTTCCTTGTTCCCACTTGTCTGAGCAGTGAGGCATTCTTGTGACAATGCTACAGAGTTTAGTTTTCTTTGGATGTGACACTACTGCAAAATCATAAAAAAGGTAAATGGACCCCTGACCATTAGGTCCAGTCGTGACCAACTCTGGGGTTGCAGCGCTCATCTTGCTTTATTGGCCGAGGGAGCCGGCGTACAGCTTCCGGGTCATGTGGCCAGCATGACTAAGCCACTTCTGGCGAACCAGAGCAGCGCACAGAAATGCCATTTACCTTCCCGCCGGAGTGGTACCTATTAATCTACTTGCACTTTGACGTGCTTTCGAACTGCTAGGTTGGCAGGAGCAGGGACTGAGCAACGGGAGCTCACCCCATCGTGGGGATTCGAACCGCTGACCTTCTGATTGGCAAGTCCTAGGCTCTGTGGTTTAACCCACAGTGCCACCTGCAAAATCATGGTGTCCCACTAATATTTGATTTATAAACAAAATCATGTATACAGACAGAACATTCCTTAAATGGCACAGCAGATACCCAGAAGCCTTGGGATACTTTGCCTTCAATCAACTCTCAGCTCTCTTTGTATCTTTCTTTCCAAAATTCAAACTGCAAACTGCTTCTTTACACACACACACACACACACACACACACACACACACACACCCTCTCCCACTTCCTGTTGAAGTGCAAAGGCCTGGTCTGAAACCCCTACAGGTAGTTGGCCCATTTGGAAGAATGGCTGCTTGCATCATTAAAAGAACATTAAGCTTCTTTGTAAAATCCCTGACTCCAACTCATAGGCCAAACCTTAATGGCAGAGTTACAAATATTAATGATCTGGTTACTGTAACTCTGTAAGAAATCCTCTATGGCTGAACATACAGTCATACCTTGGATCCCAAACTCCTTGGTACTCGAACGTTTTGGCTCACGAACACCGCAAACTTGGAAATGAATGTTCTGGTTTACAAACGTTCTTTGGAACCTAAATGTCCGACAAGGCTTCCGCTGCTTCTGATTGGCTGCAGGAGCTTCCTGCAGCCAATCAGAAGCCATGCTTTGGTTTCCGAACATTTTGGAAGTCAAACAGACTTCCAGAACAGATTCCATTCTACTTCCAAGGTACGACTGTATTTGCTGCAACTCATAGCTACCATTTGTTACTGTATAAGGATGTCAAAGCTGCAAAATAGTAAGGATAACCATATTCTACTTTCAGTGTGAAAATCTCTTCTTATATCAAGATTCTCAGTCTTGACCCATCTTTTTCTTGATCACATGCTTGACATAGCTGTCAAGTGTCCCTTATTTGAAGGGACAGTCCCTTATTCCAGCGCCATGTCCCGCTGCTGTCCCTTATTGATGGATGTCCCTTAAATGATGTCCCTTAAATTTCAAAGGAAGCAGCTCCTCTCCCTCCCTCCCTGCCGGCGAGGGAGGAGGGAGGCTCCAACTGTGTACCTTGGCTGTGTTGCTCACCCAATAAGAAGTCTAAGAACGACTGGGGGGGGGTGGAGCTTGCATGCCTTGTGTGTGGCTAGCTAATGCAAGCTGAGGGGTTTTTTGAATGCTGGACACCATTTTGTTGCATGTGCTGCTGCAAACTTTGCAGTGCAAAGCCAGGCCGGGGAGCCATCTTAAGTTGAGGCTGCATAAGTTGTGGTGCATGTGATTCAAATTCTATTCAGTTGAACCTCTGGTTACAAAGTTGGTTGGACAGTGTTCTTGGAGCTACCAGCATGAGTTTGACCAGACTGCAGGAGGACAGGAAGACTGGAGTGCCTGGAACAGGTGAGGCTGCAGGTCCCTTATTTTCAAGGCTGCTGTCCCTTATTTTCAAGGCTGCTTGTCCCTTATTTTCAAATCTGTAAGTTGACAGCTATGATGCTTGATCACCTATCAGAGACGGGTAGGTGATCAAGCATGTGTTTGTGTGTGTTATAAACAAGAGCTAGCTGAGTGTGAAAAGTTTGACTTACAGTACATTATAGGTTTCCTCACATTATGCTTGGTACTATAGTGTGCTGTTTTATTAAATAGAATAATGTTGTGGTTGGTGGGTTGATTTCAAGCAAGGATCACAGGAGATCAATAGCGATGCAAGTAGTAAAAAACTCCAAAATGGCACATAGACAAGCAATATTAGCTTAAAGGGGCTGCCAAATGTCAGTGGGCACATTTATTTGAAGCCAGTGGCAACACTCTCATTGATTTTAATGAAACTGTATTGCACCTAATGCAGTATGTACCAATAGATGAATATATCTGTTATCTCCCAAAGATGCAAGTGATCGATCTGAACTCTCAATTAAGCTTCCATATGCAAATGGATTCCTATTCTCCTGCTGCCACTTTGATGCCTCAAATTTGTTTTAGTAGCTGAGAAATGATTTGGGAATTGTATGGTAATCAAAGTCAAAAATTAAATGTATGAGCTTCTGCAAATCATACAATTATTTACAGAGTTTCATATATCATAGTAGCTGCTTGGAGTGAATTTGAGAAGACACACTACAGGTGGTGATTTGCCTCCAGTGTTTCTTTTCATTTTTGCCAGAAACAGCTGGAGTTTGGAGATTGCTTGTCTTTAATCCACTTGCTTGTTGAGTTGACGTATTTGACAGAATATGGTGGCTGATGTATGTGAAAGTTCAGTTCAGTAGTAAGACTGAGGGTGCAGACAAGAGGGGATTAGTATATCTTAGATGTGCTCCATAAATATTTGAGTAACACACACATCCATGTTCTTAGAAAACAAAAACTTGAAGTTAGCTTACCTAAATTGATGTTCCTATTAGCTGATGTACAGAGCTTACTATCAAAAAGTTTGTTGAAGATTCCAATATTCAACATTATTTCTGAAAAGGTTCACTTGAACCCAATCCTGCACGACAACCTAATCTTTCCTGACTATGTAGACACTAGCCGTACCTCTGATGTTGCTTCAGCCTGAAGCAGGGCCTGCACTGATGCCCTCAGCGGCTGATCCTTTAACTATCCTGTTACCACTTGTCTCAAGTTTCAAAGGTATATAACCAGCGTTTTGAACTGTTATATAACCAGTATATAACAGCGTTTCTAAGGTATATAACCAGCGTTTTGAACTGGACTCAGTAACAAACTGGGAGGTGGTACAGATTGAACAAAATTGGAGTTACATGGTTTGAATCCAATCAGAATCCTGTCTCCAGCATTCTGCATCAGTGCAATTTCCAAACACTATTCAGAGTCTGGTCTCATAGAGCGTATTGCAGAACTTGGATGTAACAAAAGCATGTCTGGTAGTGGTTGAAGCTTCCTTCACCAGGAAGCAGCGTAAGTGGAATACCTGGCTACATATCCAGTTGTCGAGGAACACAACAGGGTCCAGGAACACTCTCCAGCAGTTCTTCCAGGAGAGTGTAATCCTGGCCAATGGATTTGCCAAGGGCTGTGTAGTCTTATCCAATACATCCTTATCCAAAGCAGCGTGTACACTTGATGCAAGAGACCAAAATCACCGATTCCTTGCATAAGGTAGGAATGGACCATCCCTTAGGAATAATAATAATAATAATAATAATAATAATAATAATAATAATAATTTATTATTTATACCCCGCCCATCTGGCTGGGCCTCCCCAGCCACTCTGGGCGGCTTCCAAAAGAATATTAAAATACTATGATACATCAAACATTAAACGCATCCCTAAACAGGGATTTGCTCAGAAAGGCTGCTGCTGCACTGCTAAACATAGAATCTCATCCTCGCCACTCATTCCAAGATAGGGTTAGCGTTCTTCTACTTCAACTCTAAATATTTAAAAATATTAATCACAGGTAAGAATGGGTTTTGGTTTCTCTCAATTTCTCATTTTTCACATCAGTTTTAAAAAGCCCTGTGAAAATTCCTTAGCGTTTTAGAGCAAATGTCTCCCAATATGCACATGTTTGCATGCAGTTTTGCCTACTATACATGTTTGCAAAGCAATTTCTCCTGTTATAATGCATTGTTTATATTATTTTCACAATGGTATGCATTTTAAGGCATACTTTACCCCGTATAGGCATTTTTGTACGTATTGATTGGCTGGATAACTGTACTGCAAAATATGGAGAAGCCCGATTTTTGAAGGATAGCTGTGCTTCGGTTATCATAATGTTTTGCAAATTGAGTCGATTCACCTTTAAATGCTAACTGAATAGCATTTCTTTGCCATTCTTAATCACTAGCAGGGATTAGCTCCTGGCACACTAGCATGCTTCTCCTGGGAAAAGCTGTGTGAATATGAGGTCCAGGGAAGAGCTAGCTGCTGAATGGTCTTTCCTAGGGATCATATAGAAGGACCTAATCATGGAGTTGAATTGAGGTTTGCACAGCCTGGATCAGGGATGGTCTGGTAAAGGAGAAGAGCAGAAAGGGAGTGGAGAGCCACACTGGTTCCAGCTAGCTGCTTTGCACATTGCTCAACATCTTGGAAAGTGAGGAGGACAGCACCTTTAGGAAACAGCCTTGGCAGTTTAATGCTTAACCTCAGATGGTGAGAGCTTGGGCACAAGGAAGCCTAACAGTTCTGCAGTATGTATGGTAAATGGGAGCACAACATAATAAGTGTTAAGATCCGAGGGGCAGAGCCACCTACTTAAGCATGCAAGGAAAGTATCTATTCAACATAATTAGGCACTTAATTGAGCACCACGACTTAGCTGATGTATTTTTGTGTGCAAGGGTTATGATTTATTTATAAGCACTCACCGTTCCTTTGCATGCCTACTTTGTGGAAATCAAATTATCACGTATATCTGATTTTGAAATCACTGCTTTTAAAACTAATCTTGTTATGAAAATGTTTGGGTAGTATGGTATTCAACTGCCTAATTCCATCAGCTCAGTGATTTCTGCTTATACAGCTGATCTTTCTTTCCCTCTTCTCTCACCACATGTGCCCTCGTGAAATTTGCTCTGAAGGGCTGGGGGGAATCTCCAATACATTTAAAGGTCATGGGGCAAGAGGGGGGGGATTCCATTGCACAGGGGAAAATCCTTGAACTGATGGAAGGAGGGAGTTAGCACTACACTGGAATCCACCATTTTTCTCTATTCATCTGTCCATCTATCTTACATTTTAATTTTTCAGCTTTTCTATAACTGGAATAAGATGTTAGATATATCTATCTATACACTGTACAAACTTAGTGCTTTCAGCTCTCCTACTGATCATTTCCTGAATCCAGTTTGCAAGATTCTTGTTTTCCCACAGAAAGAACCCTTGGCCAGACTATAGAAATATATTGGCTTAAAGATTTCAAAGCTGACCTCAGCACCATAGGTGTTCAGTGTTCGTAATAACAGCCTTTATGAGGTCCTGGTGAAAGTTTACTCTTTCCATCTTTAGAGACTATGTGTGGGTATTTCTCTTCTTTGTGGCTCCTAGCATCTTTCCTCTTTTAACTAGAGGTTTGAAAGGTTATGTTCCAACCCAGAGAAGGTCAGGGAGGCCAGGCACATGCCTTTAAAAAATAGCTTGTCCTCTCATTTCCTTGTATCACTTGCCAAGTTTCCTCCAAGTGAAAGCTGCACGGGAAACTTTGACGAACTTAATTTCTTTGCAGATGTTCTCTGCTTTTATTTTGGCCACTCGAGGTTGCAAAGGGAGTCATAATCCTTCACAAAGATGTCTATGGAATATTCAGTATTGGTATCTATCCATCAGCTCAACCACAGAAGGAGTTTGAAACACGTGAGGTGCTACAATTGACCCCAAATAGCAATTGCATAGCTAATGCACTGTAGCATGAACAGAATTTTGCTGAACTTTTCCAATTACAGTTGTGTCAATTTTATCTGCTATGTTGCCTGGGTTTAAAAATTAGCATCTTCTCTGCCTTACTGTTTCGGGTCATGCTAATGTCTCAAGAATATATCAAGCTTCGAGTGCATTTCTCATCCATTCAAAAACTTAATTACAATGAATACTTGTTATTGACCTGACCTTAGGCAAATCAGCTTGATGGAAAGCCTGGCAACAGTTAATCATTCCAATGTCGGATAGTTCCACACTAAACCTCTTCTCATTCATTCATTCCAGTAATCCCAAGAATCCATCCCAAACCACTTAATTTCTGCATTTCCTCTGTTGCTGCCCCATTGTTTCCAAGTGCTAGCCTTTTGCTATTATTTTTAGCTTCCAATGCAACTGAAGCACAGACCAGTGCTGTTGTGTCACTTTTTTTGGAACTGTAGTTTTGACATTGTTGGGAATGGACTTTACAAGGGGATTAGACAAATTCATCAAAGGTAGGGTGATCAATGGTTATAGTCAGAATGGCTATATCCTATCTTCAGGATCAGAGGCATGTTGCTAGAGAACAATACAGGGGAGGGCTTTAGCTTTTATTTATTTGTCAATCACCTTTCGGCCTCAGGAAGCAGCTTGCATATCATGAAAACACAATACAATTTAAAAGCAAAACTAAGCAATGTAAATGGCAGCAATATAAATTTATTGTTTTAAAAGGCATAGACCACTTCAGCATAAATAAAACAGCAGCATAGATTCCAGCCACTAAAATATCTATACATTCTAAAAGCAGCTCTCTAATTTTAAATTCCAGAGCTTCCCACAGACATCAGGTTGGCCACTCCAGGAAACAGGTTGTTGACCTCTGCAGACCATTCAGCAGGGCTCTTCTTGTCTCCTTATAGTACGGAAGCTTGCCAGTGAGGTGCAGTGGGCGTCGGACTAGGACTTGGGAGACCAGGGTTCAAATCCCCACTCGGCCATGAAGGACATTCACTGGGTGACCTTGGGCCAGTCACTACCTCTCAGCTTAACCTACCTCACAAGGTTATTGTGGGGATTATATGGGGAGGGGAGAACCATGTGTGCCACCTTGAACTCCTTGCAGAAAAAACAGTGGGATGTAGATGCAAACAACAACAACAATTCCCTCACCTGCCTTTCCCAAAGTCATTAACATCATCTCCTCTCACTTTTGCAGTGAAATGTACAAGGTGGTAGGCATGTTTTAAACATATGTGCTATGTTTTATGTAAACCACTTAGATGATTAAGTAGTATACAAGTTATGTTAAAGAAAAGAAAAGACTTTTAGAGTCATTAAAACTATGACTTGGGTACTGGTGCTGACCCTTTAACCCTGCCTCTTCCTTGGAAAAGTCCCATGCAGTGAAGGTGGGAAAACAGCTGAATTCTACAAAGTCTGGATATTTCAAGTAATGTTGGATGGATGGGAACTCTGAACAGGCCCAGTGCCTACTAGGTATGGGGAAGCAATTTGATTCATTGAACCTACTCAAGTTGTGCTTTCTGAGACCATACATAAACTGAAACATAGCCATACCTCAAAACTGCCTCTTCTCCAAATGTTGCAATACAGTTCTCCAGCTAAGAAATGTGCACAAAGATGGGTATGCTAGGGTAAAGTTTGCATATACTGCTGAAAATGACATGAAAAAATCCATTAATTAGGGAATATTGCTTTGCAAAGATTTGAAAATATGGCGAACGGTGATTATGGCAAGCGGTGATTAAAATGGGAATATTAGGAGAAATTCACACTAAAATGCTGATAGATTTTCATGAAGACCTTTCCCCCTTAAAACTAATAATTGCAAAGCAATGTGGAAATGTGGAAAACCAAATTTAAGATTGGAAAATGAGAAACTGATGGGGAACTGAAACAGACAGATTCACCCATCCATAGTCCCTACTACAAAATGTTATAGTGTGAGAACAATTTGCTTTCCTCTGCTGCTGTGGAGCTTCCCACAGTGGCCATGGAGAAGCCTGAAAGAGGGACTTGTGTGCAGCGGCATGCTGCCTACCTGTGACTGCCAGCAACCAGCATTCAGAGACATATGGCCTCCAACAGTGGAAGCAGAGCATATTTTTTAGTTCATCAGTGCTAGGGTGACAGTCTGAAGACTTTTTCTGAAGTTTAATATTTGCCTGAAATTCAAACCCTTGTAGTTTGCTAAATAATCACTTCAGAAAGTTTAGGAAGATCTTCTAGTCATTACAACCCCATCACGTACACATATTTAATAAGAATTCTTTTTGCTACTAATCTCATCTCAGCAGACTTAAGTCTGTGCCTTGTTGCAATTATTACTCACAGGCAATTATAATTTGACAACTTTAGTCTTACGCTGCGTTGTAACTCTATGGGTGTTTAACAATTATAAGGTCTTGCGACATTAACTTCATTTCATGAACAAGAAATGCAGCCAGTCAGTTCCACATATCCTTAATCTGTATGTTTACAAATGTCCAAAATGAACCCAGCATCATATTGCACCTTTAGGTCATAATTGTTCATTTGCAGCACCTGGATTAGTTGCCCTGAGTGATTTGTATTTGCCAGTTTAAATGATGCTTTAATTATAGTTGGCTTCTGTGTCTTCATTAACCTGGTGAAAGCCACAAGGAGAGTGAATAAACATTTGTTAAAAGGTACTTTTTGTTTTGTTTTGTTTTAATAAAATTTTTATTAATTTCCAAATTTTTAACATAAACAAAAGCAACATAAAAACAAATACAAAAAAAAAATCATTTTTTCTTAACCTTGTTTCCATAACCCTCTTTTCCCGGACTTCCCCATACCTTTCCCTTTTTGCATCCTTGATTTTGAACCATTATTCAGCAACCCTTCTTAACCAATTTAAATGAAAATTGATTCTCTTTTTCAATTCCACCCTAAAATTAAACACAATTTTCCGCTGCAATTCTACGTCTTCTTTTCCCTCAGCATTTTAGCACTCCTCAATTTTATAATAGTTCTTAAGATACATCTTAAATTTCTTCCAATCTTCTTCCACAGTCTCTTTCTCTTGGTCGCGGATTCTGCCGGTCATTTCTGCCAATCCCATAAAGTCAATCACTTTCGCCTGCCATTCCTCCAGCGTGGGTAGCTCTTGTGTCTTCCAATACTTTGCTAGAAGAATCCTTGCTGCCGTAGTAGCATACAAAAAGAAATTCTTATCCTTCGACACCAGCTGGCCAACCATACCCAAGAGAAATGCCTCTGGTTTTTTGTTAAAGGTGCACTTAAGCACTTTCTTAATTTCATTATAAATCATTTCCCAGAAGGCCTTAATCTTTGGGCAGGTCCACCAAAGGTGGAAAAAGGTACCTTCAGTCTCTTTACATTTCCAACATTTGTTATTGGGCAAATGATAAATCTTCGCAAGCTTGACTGGGGTCATGTACCACCTGTAAATCATTTTCATAATGTTTTCTCGTAAGGCATTACATGCCGTAAATTTAATACCTGTGGTCCATAACTGCTCCCAGTCAGCAAACATAATGTCATGACCTATGTCCTGTGCCCATTTAACCATAGCAGACTTCACTGTCTCATCTAATGTATTCCACTTCAACAGCAAGTTATACATTCTTGATAAATTCTTAGTATTGGGTTCTAACAGTTCTGTTTCTAATTTCGATTTCTCCACCTGGAAACCAATTTTCCTGTCTTGTTTGTAGGCCTCCATTATTTGGAAATAATGGAGCCAATCTCGCACCTTGGACTTTATTTTCTCATAACTTTGTAATTTAAATTCACCACCTTCTTGTTCTAAAATTTCAGAATATTTCGGCCAATTAATTCTCATATTAAGTTTCTTTACCTCCTTGGCCTCCATCGGTGAGAGCCACCTGGGAGTTTTACTTTCCAATAAATCTTTGTATCGTATCCAAACATTATATAGTGCTTTCCTGACAATGTGATTTTTAAACCCCTTATACACTTTAACCTTGTCATACCAGATATATGCATGCCAACCAAAGTTATTATCAAATCCTTCCAAATCTAGAATGTCTGCGTTTTCAAGAAGTAGCCAATCTTTTAACCAGCAGAAGGCTGCCGCTTCATAGTAGAGTCTTAAGTCCGGCAGGGCAAACCCCCCTCTTTCTTTAGAATCGGTAAGTATCTTAAACTTAATTCTGGGCTTTTTGCCCTGCCAGACAAATTTAGATATATCTTTCTGCCACTTCTTGAAACAGTCCAGTTTATCAACAATTTGTAATGTCTGAAACAGAAACAACATTCTAGGCAATACATTCATTTTGATTACTGCAATTCGACCTAACAAGGAAAGCTTCAGGTTTGACCATGTTTCTAAATCTTTCTTTATCTCAGTCCAGCACTTATCATAGTTATCCTTAAATAAGTTTACATTCTTTGATGTCATGTTAATCCCCAGGTATTTTACACCCTTTGCCACCACTAACCCAGTTTCCTCTTGGAATCTTTCTCTTTCAGCATTTGTTAAGTTTTTTTCCAGTACCTTGGTTTTTTGTTTGTTCAACTTAAATCCTGCGACCTGGCCAAATACTTGAATTAATTCTAGAGCTCTTTTGGTACTAGTGTCTGGCTCTTGCAAGGTCAATACTAAGTCATCTGCAAAGGCCTTCAATTTGTAGTGTCTGGCTCCGACCTGAATCCCTTTTACCAGCTGATCCCCCCTAATCAAGTTTAGCAGAACCTCCAGGACCGATATAAAAAGTAGTGGGGATATTGGGCACCCCTGACATGTCCCTTTTTCTATAGGTAATTCATCCATAACCACATTATTTACAATTAACTTTGCCTTTTGCTCAGAATAAATTGCACTTATACCATTTTCAAACCTTTGGCCTACCCCCATCCCGTGGAGATTCTTTTTCATAAATTTCCAAGATATATTGTCAAAGGCTTTCTCCGCGTCCACAAAGATTAAAACTGCCTTTGTATTAATGTTCACTGTCAACATTTCTATAATGTTGATTATATTCCTTACATTGGTAGATATATGCCTACCCGGGAGAAAGCCTGCCTGATCTTTATGAATCTCCTCCACCAGCACCTTCTTTAGTCTTTTTGCCAAAATGTCTGCAAAAATTTTATAATCCACATTGAGTAATGATATAGGGCGGTAGTTCTTGATCTGTTTTTTATCAACCTCAGTCTTTGGTATAAGTGTGATGAAGGCTTCTTTCCACGTCTCAGGTGCCCTTTTCCCCTCTAATATCTCGTTACAAACCTCCTTAAGCGGCTGTATTATCCAGTCTTTCAAAGCTTTGTAGTATCTGGAGGTTAATCCATCTGGCCCTGGAGATTTCCCCAATTGCATATTTTGAATGGCACCCTCAATTTCTTGTTCAGTTATTTTCTCATTTAAAAGCAACATACTTTGTTGCGAAATTTTTTGTAATCCATGTTTCTTGAGAAATTCTTCCATTTCTCTTTCGTTTTCCGGCCCTTGTGCATACAATCTTCTGAAATAACTCTGAAAGCAATTGCTGATCTCATTTGGTTTAGAAATGTTCTTTCCGTCTACCTCCAAACTCGTAACTGTGTTCAATTTCTGTCTCTTCTTCAATTGCCATGAAAGGAGTTTTCCACATTTGTCTGCCGATTCGAATGTCTTTTGTCTCATTCGTTTAATTTTCCATTCAATCTCCTGATTCATCAGTTCCATATATTGCTTCTGATACAGTTTAATTTCTCTCAGGATCTCATGGGACTTTGGGTTAGATCTCAATTTCTTTTCACTGTCTTTTATCTTTTCCAAAATTTTGTCTTTCTTCTCCTGCTGTTTCCTCCTTTTCAAGGAATTCTGCTGTATCAGGAAACCCCTCATCACGGCCTTGCTTGCGTCCCAGATCACTCGTTTCTCCACTTCTGTCCTCAGATTTATCTCAAAATAGTCCTTCAAAGTCTTTTGGGCCTTTTGATGCACCTCTGGATCTCTGAATAAGGTGTCATTCATTCTCCATCTGAAGGAACCAGCTGTTGTCATTTTCATTTCCATCTTTACCGCATTATGGTCGGAGCATGTCTTTGGGCAGATTTCCACTTTCTTTATTTTTGGAGCCATTCCACTAGTAATCCATATTTGATCTATTCTTGTCCAGGTCATCTGTGATTCTGAAAAGAATGTTCCCTCCCTCTCGAGAGGATTTCTTGTTCTCCAAATGTCAGTCAGGTCCAAGTTGTCAGTCATTTCAAAGAAAGTCTTAGGTAATCTCCCGTCCTTGGAGATCACCTGTCTTTGTGCTTTGTCCATATTTGTAGAGACGACACCATTCATATCGCCTAAAAGGATCACCTTATAATCCAAATAGTCTGTCAATGTCTCGTGCAATTTCTTGTAAAATTCTGCCTTCCCTTCATTCGGTGCATAAATTCCAAATATCAAAATTTTTTCTCCTTGAATCTGTATCTCAATTGCCAAAATTCTGCCCTGTTCATCTTTGAAGATCTGTTTTGGAGCCAGTTTCTCTTTTGCATAGATCACCACTCCTCTTTTCTTGACTTTATCTGATGAAATAAATTCTTGTCCCAATCTTTTATTTATAAGTAGTCTTCTCTGTGCCTTTGTCACGTGGGTTTCTTGTAAACAAATCAGATCCAATTGTTCTCTTTTCAAAATGTGGAAAACCTCACGCCTTTTTCTGGGAAGGTTCAGTCCATTACAATTCCAAGTTAAGAATCTCAGAGACATTGTTAATTAGTTACCTCCAACTGCACCCTGCAGCTGTTCTTCGTCCGTTGGTGATTTAAGTCCAAATGTCAAGTTCCCCAAATCTGTATCCGAGGTTGAGTTTAAAACCCCTTTCACCAAGTCCTCTCCGTACTTGTGCAGAAATTGTTCTTTATCTTGTACTGTTCTTATCTTGACTTTCTTTCCTCTAAAATTGAAAGACAGACCCTGTGGAAATTCCCACCTGAAAGGTATGTTGTTCTTCTTCAGCAGGTCCACCAAGGTCTTGAACTGAGTTCTCACCTCCAGAATGTATTTTGGGATATCCCTGTAGATTTGCACAGAGACGTTTTGAATCTGAAGTGTTTTCTGGTAATGCAAACTTAGTATCTTGTCTCTTTCCTCTTTGGATCTCAATGTTATCAGGCAGTCCCTTGGAATCTTCCTGCCTTGCCTTCTGCCCAGTCTGAAGGCAGTTGTTATCTCGAATTCTGTTCCCTCTAGGTTTTCCTGCCAAAAGTCTGAGATTTCTTTTGTGAGAAAGTCCACTAGGTTGTCCCCTTCACTTTCTGGAACCAACCTGAGTCTTAAGTTCTTCTCCTTACGCTGCATGTCCCATAAAGACAGGGTCGCCTCATGTTGGTCAAGCCTCCTGCAAACAGGTACTAAATTTTCCTGTGTAGATTCTGCAGTGGATTTAGCTTCTTCTGCAATCTTCCTTATTGTGGCGTTCTCCTCGACCAATTTGTGTATAATCTGTGTGTTAGATGTCACACTCTTGGTATTTAAGTCTAATTTTGCCATTAAATCTGCCAGTTGCTTAGTATTTTCTGTACTCTGTTTATTCAATTTTTCTAAAGATTCATTTATTTTCAGTAATGCCTGCGTCACTGACTCCATGAATGCACTTATTCCTTTCTCCTGTCCACCTGGACCTGTTGGCAATAGTCCTGATAAAGAGCCCCTTTTCTTTTGTGCTGCCTTAGACTTAGATCTTGTTGCTATCTCATCTACAGGGCCACTCATGTCCCAAGGTCGTTCTCACAGGAACAGGTCTTGAATGGAAAAATCCAGTGACTTTGTTTTTAACAATCGTGTTGCAACTGTTACCTTCAGCCCTCTAGAGGGAGCCAAGATGTTCAATAAAACAGGGAAACAATGCATCCAAAAACCCTCAGAGGGAAAAGTTACTAAAAACTTCTCTCAGTCTTTTTAGTTGCAACCGTATTATTTTTACAAAGTCTCAATAAATTGTGTCAAATAAAGTCCCCACTTTGCAACACATCTGACAGCTCCCTGTCAAAGTGCTTCGCCCAGGCAGTCCGTTCCCAGAGTCAGAGTCTGCGGTGAATTGTCCCTTTAAAAGTTTTCCCGCAGGTTTCCTTTCTTCTTCCCCCCCCCCCCGTTCCTGCTTACTAGGGGGGGACTTAAGCTCAATGCTAGGGTTAGTCCTTTTTAAAGATTTATCCTTAAATATGTCAATTACAGCTTGCCGGATCCGTTGCTTTAGCAGTCATGCAATCTGGGGAAGGCAGACTTCCTTTATTTACCGTCCCCACTTTCGGCCGAATTTTTAGAAATTTAATTTAAAGTCCCGATAAGGTTGCCAATCCTACTCACGGGAGTCTCTTTCAGTCCAAATTTCAGGAAGAAGTCGGCGCTCTCCGCTAATGGCGATGCGGCTTCACTCCACGGGCTGGGTAGCGACTCTCAGCTCTGCACACCCCCGATGCTCCTCCGGAGCCTTTAAAAAGGCTCTTTTGCAGTAAAAGGGGGCGCAAACGATGCCCACCGAGTCTCCTTGTTCACAGGCTTCCGCGCCTGTGATTTTAGGGGTCCCCGCTTCGCCGTAGCGGTCAGACCCGAACTCGTGGAGCAGCTCCCTCTCCAGAGATCGGAGAGCGAGCCGCCATTAGCGCTGGCGCCAACCGGAAGTCCTAAAAGGTACTTTTTGGACCAGGGGCTTCCAGTTGTTTTCAGGATCTCTATCAATAATGTTGTTGTTGTTGTTGTTGTTGTTGTTGTTGTTGTTGTTGTTGTTGTTTAATAATGCAGTTCTGCTTGTCCTCTGCTTGAAGGTGCGTTACTAATCCCACTGTCTATGCCACCATTATCCAAGGATCTTTTAACAGCCCATACTAATGCATTGTGTGAGAGAAAAGATATGAGATTTGGATTGAAAATTTCTCCCAGGTGAGATTGCTGCAGCTGGTATACAAAGAAGGATGGCACACACTGCAGAGAACCCACAGCTGGAAGGAGCTACTGGATCTATTTGCTTGCATGCCTGCTGCCTCCAACATCAGGAATCCTGTCTTTCACAATCAGAGGCAGTATGGTTCTGAATACTAGTGGCTAGAACCCACAGGAAAGAAGGGTCCTTGCACTTGGGTCCTGCTTCTGGGCTTCCCATAGGTGTCTGGTCAGCCACTGTGAAAACAGGATGCTGGACTAGATGGGACATTGGCCTAATCCAGTTTTTCAAAACACTCAAAGCCTAGGTTTGTAGAAAGGGCCAGAAAGTTAATAAAGTTAAGTCTACATGCAGTTACATTACAGTGCTGATCTTAAACAGAAATTCTATGAAATCAGGAAATTGAGTCTTTCTCTTCCTATTCCAGTTATGCATATATATTGTTTCCTAAGAAAAATACCAAAATCAAGTGGCTATTGTAATAAAAAAACCTAGGCACTATCTTTTCTTGAAAGAGATTTAAAGCCGAACAAAAAAAAGCCCAAATCAAACATGTGACTCATATTAAAATAAATAAGTTATTGTTAACTCATCACCATGATAGTACTAAGTGATGGGTTAACATTCATATTTCTCTTTATATTTTTAAGAATTAGTGTTCATTCCCCCCTTCTAACAAGCACTAGCCAAGGGAAATGCAATGCATAAATGAATAATAAGAATTTTTAATGTTCTCATTATCATGCTTTTATTTGGGGTTCACTGTGCTTCCCATATTTTCCACTGAGGTATTCATTTCCCAGCTAATTTATATTTTTAACATAAAAAGAATAGTCCTTTTCATTACTGATCCCACCCATCCAGTAATTCCATTCTTCAGAAAAATCTTCTAAATTCATAAAGAAATTATGTTTTAGTGAACATAGGCATCTGGTTGGCCACTGTGAGAGCAGAATAATGGACTAGATGGGCCCTTGGCTTGATCCAGTAGGGCTCGTCTCATGCAGTAGGGCTCTACACTGTTATGACAACTTTTTATTGTCATAGCACTGGTGTCACAGTGCTAACCTGTTCTTCTAAACACAATACCCCAATGAGGATTTTAAAGGAAAAAGTAAGGCACCTTTATTCTTCAGTAAATCAAGCAAGTATAAACCGGAGGGGAAGCAATTAACCAATCTGATGTTATAAGCAACTATTTCTTCCTCATTATCTCCAACTTCCATGATTTCTAGGGAATAGCAGTGATTTATTAGTGATTTATTTTTACTCTACTGTAATGGAGGGTCTGTCAACTAAGCTGAAACTTTAATCCTGTTCATAATTTATGTGCAATGCATTGGTCTTATATCATGACTGTTAAATATGCACAGCTGTTTACCCCAACGATGGCAGTGGATAAGCTTAGCCCTGAAATTGTTCACAGTCAACATATGCAATTGTTTGTCTGCTTGCAATGCTTGTGGAACCTCTTAAGAGATGGTTCCTGAGATGGGGCTGGTTTTGTCTATGGGTGGATACCATTGGATGCCATTTTGAATCAAGATGGTGGACTGAACTTTTTGAAACTGCACTGATTTTGATTTCAAAACTGCATTGATTTCTTGTTTCTTAGAAATTCTGAGCAACACCAGATACCTGGCTGCATATTTAAGACAATCACTGAGCCATGCCATTTTGTTTGCATCAATGGCTAGTCTATTCTTTGAGTACATTCCTGCTGTATGTTGCACTCTTTGCATGTTGCACACTGTTTCCATATGAAAAATCCTAGAAATCAACTGAAGTGCCTTCAAACCATTTCTATAATTACAAATAAACATAAGTGATAAAAAAGTTCAGCCTCAATAATATGGATTCAAAAGACCAGATTACACTGAATAAAAACAAAAAACCTTTCCATTGTCAAGTGGATGTGTTTACATTCTTACATGAAATGAAGCAGAAGTCAGACTTTAACATGTGTTTGGAGCTTCCTGTATCTTTTAAAATTGTCTTCTGTCATCCTGCATTACCCATGAAAAGTGCGAATAAGTCAAATCACTGGAGAATTTAAACCATCTAAGAGCTTTGTCAAGTACTGCATAAAGTGAATATTCTTAAGTATACACCATTAAGATGCTCTACTGGGGGAAAAGAGGTGGGGGGTGAGGAAAAGAAAGGATAATTTTCTGCAATATTCATTTCATTTGGTGATGGCATTTCTCTGGAGAATGTAAGAATGACAGAGATTTAATGATCCATATATTCAGATTTGATAATCTTTCAGCCTGTCAAAATTAATTAACAGGAAAGCAAATTCATGATTTATAAGTCCTCTCATTATGGTGGGCAAGGGAAGAAGTTGGTTATGGAGGGTCACACTCAGACAGTCTCATTCTGCTTTCTTTCAGAAAACTTCATGTTCTGAAGTAAACTTAGTCAGTTGGGATGAAATCCACCCCACCTTTGCTCCAGGATGTAGTTGGTGTGTGTGTGAGTTGGGTTGGGCAGAGGTCCTGCCAGCTTCCACTGGCTTCCACCTGCTGAATTCCCTGTTCTGTGGTAGCTGTCAGAAAACCCCCAAATGGGCCATTCTAGGGGTAGGGAGAGGCTGATCCAGCCTCGAATCCAGTGGATTCCAAGCCAGTTCCACTGCCGTAAGCTCCAGGCTGCCAGAGTGATTTATCTGCTCCCCTGCCTTCCACCCTAGCCATCATAAGAGATGGAACTATGGACACAGTGGAAGTTTCACCATTGCCAGGGTTTAGATTATCCTGTTGATTAATCTAATTGCAATGCCATTTCAATCCCAGCAGTTAAGGAAAAATCAAACTGGTTAGCTTAAAAAGAAAAGCTTAGCAAAATCCATGCCTTCCAAATACCGTAGTTCTCATTATATACATAAAAAGGCATTTTCACACTTTATTTTTACTCTTTCTTTCCTCTTCTCTGTGTGAGTCACTTTTCAGTTTGCAGGATAAAATATAAACTAAAATAGTTGTGTAACTAAATTCCTCTCTCTGTCCCAGCCCTCTGGGGCCATTTTGGCCCACAATTCCCTGACAGTTCTGAGCACTGGAGTGTGTGTAGAGAGGCCACCTCCTCAATATTATGGCACCTTCTCCCATACTCATGTCCACAGTGCTATGAGGCATAAAGAAAAACCAAGTTCATGGGCAGAGGTTTGCTTGGCCCTCAAAGTATAATATAGTATAGCATAGCACTGAATTGCATTGCATTGTATTAATAATTGTATTGTATTGTATTGTATTGTATTGTATTGTATTGTATTGTATTGTATTCATAATTATTGTAGTACTGGACAGGTGTCAAGGCTGGCTCCAGCATCTAAATAAGAAGAATACAGGTAAAGAGGCAGCTGTATTCAGGAGCAGATTTATCAACACATCACCTTGGGCCCTCCTGGACTGAGAATGTAAGTCTTCCTCAGACGCAGGGGCACAATCCCTAATAATATCTTCATTCCTTTTGCAGGACAGAAATTAGCACCTCCCAGGGCCCTTCATCTCAGTATGGCTAGCATCTCAAGGAATTGGGGCCAAACACAGTATGTGCCTTGCTAGTCTAAGGCTTCAGACGGCAACGACACGCTGCTAACAAAAAGTGTGTCCAGCAGAGCCATTAGGAGGTGCCCAGAGTCCTGATCTGCTTAGAGACACGTGAATTTTGATTGAGCTTGCCTTGGTTGGTTTCCACTTCCACTATGGGCTACATGAGGGGTCTGCTCCCGTGTAAAATCATACCGTGCTTTGGAGGTCTGCATATGTATTATAGTGCCTACTAAAATGATACAAAAGTAGCACTTTGGGCTTGACATGTGGCATACTTGCCAGAAAGGGCTGGACACAAATGCTCTGAACTAGAGGTACAGTGGTACCTCGGTTTAAGAACAGCCCTGTTTACGAACCATTCTGTATAAGAATTCCGCAAAACCGGAAATAGTGTCCCAGTTTGTGAACTTTACCTTGGTCTAAGAATGGAATCCGAAAGGTGGAAAGGCACCGGTGGTGGGAGGCCTCATTAGGGAAAACATGCCTTGGTTTAAGAACGGTTTCAGTTTGAAAACGGACTTCCAGAATGGATTAAGTTTGTAAACTGAGGTACCACTGTATTTGGGTGCCATTTAACTAAGTTTTTTTTCAGAGTAGACCCATTGAAACTAATGGGCATGTCAGACTTCCGGGTTGGCACCTCCAGGCAATGGCGGAGTTCCTCCGATCGGGAGGAATTTGCTCCGTGGAAATTAGGGTCTGACTGCCACGGCGAAGGCGGAGACCCGTTGAAATCACAGGCAGGAGAAGCTTGTGAACTTGGGATTCGGCTGGCACCTTTTGCGCCTCCCCTACTCGCGGGGAAACCCTGATTTGGGCATCCGGAGTGAAGTGGGGTGAGCGGCGCGGTGCTTTGAATCAACTGCTTCTTTCACGGAGTGAAGCCGCATCGCTGTTGCCGGAGAGCGCTGACTTTTTCCTGTGGACAATTTGACTTTAAACAACTACCCGTGAGTAGAACGGAAAATTGGATCTTTAAATTTATTAATTTGGCATTGAAGCGGGAAGGTTTTAAACAGGAAGTCCGCCTTCCCCTTTTGTAAATAGATTGAAGCAAAGAAGTTGCAAGTTAAAGCCTTGGAAAGTATCTTGTAAAGGATTAAATCTCCATCAGTTAAAACTGTTAAAAAAAACCCCTTGGAAGCAGGAGAAGAGGGGGAAAATTTTGGACTTAGTGAGCCTGCAGGAGAGAGTGAAAAATTAAATTACCACTGCTCTGAACCTGGAAAAGGGCTGCCAGCAGAATTAACATTTTGGGAGAGTTCATTGACTGTGAACGGATAGCATGTTGACAGATGGCTAAATAAGAGAAATATATTGTTTCCATTGTCCTCTTCTGCGTTCAAAAAGGAGGAAAAGTAATTGAAAATTGAAACTAACTTTATATTTTAAAATGTGCATGAAAGGATCGATACAAGTGGAGACTGTTTCCCTATAGAGGGAGCTTTTGAAACTGTTACAAGAGTGGGTTTTTTTCCAGCTGCAAGATAAGAGCTGTGAGAATCAGAGATTGACCTTGGACTTTAAGAATGTTGACAGAAGGAGCTTTAGTGACTGTTTTATGTAAGATAAGCTACTCACTGGAACAGCTTCATAAAAAGACGGATGTTATGAATTCCAAACTTGAGAACTTGGAACAAAAAGTGATAAATTTGGGACAAAAAGTGACAATTAATACAGAAATTGCTCAGGATTTGATACAGGAAACTACTTTGACAGGACAAACTGGGGAGAAGAAGGAGAAAGTTGTGGATGTTGAACTTAAAGTAATACAAGTGGAAGCCCCAGCCTTTCAGAGGCAAATCGAGGACTATAAGTGGAGGCCTCTTATGAATGAATATAGAAAAAGTCGGAATTTGAAGATTGGAGCCCTGACTGCACTGGAGAAAGAAGGTTGGATAGACTTTTTCATGCAGGGATTTATTGACCTTTGGGTTCTGAATCTGGGTCAGGAGGTGATTGGAGTTGTGGGGGTCTTTGGATCTGGAGGAGTCTTGAAACATGATTTGAGATATTGTATGGACCTTGGTTCTAGCTGTGGAGAGTTGGCTGGCCTGTTGAGAGGGAATGGGGGCATGGCTGGGTTGGGGCCTCCCCGAGACTTGCTCTTCAGCATTTTCAGCATTAAAGAATATGAAGAAGAATTGCAGAAGGGACTTGGAAAAGATTTAAGAGCCTTGGACAGAAGATCTCCAGGTTGATGAACTATATGGAATGGACGGAAATGATTGGCAGAATCCAAGACCAGGGAGAAGAGATGGTGGTAGAAGATTGGGAAAGTCTAAAGTTTGTACATAGAAATATTGTAAAATTAATGAGTGTTTGAAAATTGTTGGAATGAAACTTTATGGCTTTAGCAGAAATGCTATAAGGAGTTAAGTATAAATAAGTATTTTAGTATTGATGGAAAATAAGGTTAAAAATATGTTAAGACATTCATAATGATAAAAATAGAGAAAGATGGAAAGGATTTGCTGAAACAAGTAACAGAAGTGGAATACAAAAAGGGAGGTGAGAGGAAGTCGATGAAATAAGTGAATGAAAGATAGACTAATGAAATGGTATGCTATATGTTTTTTTAAAAATTGTTGTTGTTTTGTTTTGTTTAACTTAGTGTTAAGGCTGTGTTTTGTACTGTTCATTGTATTGTTTCTTCTTTTGTTCTTTTTTCTTGTCTGTCGTAAGTTTGAAAAGTAATAAAGATTATTTTTTAAAAAATGAAACTAATGGGCATGTCTAAGTTTGGCCCAGGGACGCGGGTGGCGCCGTGGACTTGCCGATCGCATGGTCGGTGGTTCGAATCCCCACGGCGGGGTGCGCTCCCGTTGCTCGGTCCCAGCGCCTGCCAACCTAGCAGTTTGAAAGCACCCCCAGGTGCAAGTAGATAAATAGGGACCGTTTACTAGCGGGAAGGTAAACGGCGTTTCCATGTGCGGCTCTGGCTCGCTAGAGTAGCTTCGTCATGCTGGCCACGTGACCCGGAAGTGTCTGCGGACAGCGCTGGCTCCCGGCCTCTACAGTGAGATGAGCACACAACCCTAGAGTCTGTCAAGACTGGCCCATACGGGCAGGGGTACCTTTACCTTTAAGTTTGGCCCATTTATTTCAATAGGTCTACTCTGAGTAAAATTTAGCCAACTATCCCCCTTTGTTCTTGCCCTGTAAAGTCACTTGTGCACATTACATACCTAATACTGACTCTCCACTAATGCCCACTTGTACCTGCCTAGATGCCCTGCATCAAATTTCAGAGAGTAACATGCAGGTGTCTCATGGATGACCTGGTTTTGCTGATTTCTGTAGTTTTGCAAGTTTCTAGAATTGTTATTTCCAAACTGAGACAGCCTGTTTATGTTTTTTAAATTACTACCCTCGTCCTAACATTTTCCCCTCTTTTTCTCTCATTGCTAGAAGATGAACTCCTCATAATAATCTCCTCTTCAATAGAAGCCATTAAGATCGCATTGTAAAAAATGTACCTTGATTATGAATGTACGCATTTTCTACATTGCTAATATAAAATAAATGTCATGTGTGTTTTTTTCATTTTCATCTTTTGCCAAAGTAGTTGATATTAAGGGGCCATTAAGAAAACCTGAGTCCCAGATCATTATTCATTCAACAGTCAAAAAAAGCATCTGTGCATTAGATGCTATTAACACACGCAGAATGCCAAATATAATGATCCCATTAAATCAGACATGATTAATAGTTCATGAAGACTGAACTGATGTTATTTCTGGAAGTGCTCTTTATATTATTATTCACTCAAATTATTTTTGGAAATGTTGTCCAGTTGAGAACAGCCTGAAGGTCCTCCTGTGGATGATATGTGCTCTACCATTCACTTCAGGTCTGGGTGGTTCTGGTGCTGCTACTTAAATAATGAGATTTAAAAGCTCATTATGCAGAGACAACTACCAAGTACAAGACAGAATAAATTACACCTCCCATTTTATGCTAGCTTTTAATTCGTGCTCTTAAAATGTCACTCAAGATAGATCCCCTGCTTTCAGGGCAAGTTTCCAAGGAAACAGACTGAATCCTGACCCTATCTTCTTAAAAGTCTCCTGGTACAGATGTTTGTATATCCTTTCATCATCATCATCATCATCATAATAATAATAATAATAATAATAATAACCCTCCAGATACAGTGTATTGAGGGATATCAGGATATGCTGGCTTTTTTCCCACAGGATGAAAAAAATTGACAGTATCATCCAACACATTGCCATTAAAAAATAATAATGTGTGGTTTGTGTTGGGGAAGAAATATCTCCAATTATAACTTAAACTGATACCATTTGACCTTTTATACTTACCTGTGGAATGCTCTCACATGAATGCAAGTACCAGACATATCAGTCAGCATCCTTGGTTGCTACAGAGACAGTGACATTTGCATATTAATCACTTGTTTGAAACAACATGCATATATGCAGAAACAACATGCATATATGTGTCCAAAAAAATCTAACTACTGCAGTGTCCAGTGATGCATGTGTGATACATGTGTGAATCTGTGACACGAGCAATGGCAGAATTGTCAAGATAGTAATTGAATCATGTATAGACAGTATCAGCCAGTGGTTCAGATCATAGTGCATAAGGAGAGTTACTCCTTTGCTTCTTGTGGCAGGATGAGGACTCTTACAGCTGATTTTATGAGTCAGAGGAGAAGGATGCTAGTCTATGCCCCACACACAGAGATGCATAACTCGATTTATCTGTACACAATAGCTGTTGACAGGGAGGGATGTTTGCACCTCCTGTCAGCAGTGTTGCTGCTGGTTACCAAAAAGTAGGGGGGCAAAGTAGTGCTGTATAGGAATATTGGCAGAGCCAATCTGGTGCTCCCAACCATATGCCCACACATCACCAACCCTGTCCTGCCTTAGCCCTCTCCTTCCTTGCATGCAAGAGCAGCAAAAGAGGCTGTATGCAAAAGAAGCTGTATGGCATACACAGAACAGTCATCCAGTAGAGAGAAATACCACACCCCATTATACGCTACCTGAGGCAGCTATGAGAGTATGGTAGGCCAAGCTTTGATGCCCAGTCCTCTTACCAATTCCAATATACGAGTGTGCCAGTAATTTATTGTTGCTTATTTAATATGTTTCTTCAACTTTGAATAGCATACCAGGAGTTCATATTTCCATACCTCAGAAGAACGGTACACAGAAAACAGCATTTTTTGTTAATTCCAGTTGCTGATATTTTCATGAGGGGTGTTTTTTGTTTGTCTCCTGAAAATAATATCTAGATTGCTAAGAACTCTGAGATTTTGTGGGGGAAGAAAGATCATTTATGGAGCAGGGCCAGTCATGAGCATAAGATCAGCTGTTTCAGGAAACGACATATATTCCTTGCTGTTTTAAGTACAAGACCTTTGGGGAGAACACTTATTTATAGTCACTGAACCACAAAATTAAAGTACCATGGAAGAAATCCAGACATGCAACAATGCCAAGCTATGTACCATGTGATTTAAAAAAAAAAGTTTCAGAAAGGTTGGATTTACACATGGGTATTACAGACAGAATAAATGACAAATCTGTGGTCTAAGAAAGGAAACACAATTTTAGTTACCAGCACTTTTTTTTACAGCTGTAAAGCTTTTAATGGGAGCAGAGGGAATTTGCTCTCAGAGAAGTAGATCAGTGAAATGATAATTTGTCTTTGAATGGAGTACTTTTATCCCATTAATTTCTGCCATTATGGTGAGAGATGAGATGTAAGCCTATGAGCAACCCCAAAAGGCAAGGAAACAAAAGAATAGCTTTATTCTGTGTTGCGTCAAATAATGGCAAATATATATATATATATATATATATATATATATATATATCGCCTCCAATTGCAGATAATATTGATTCCGTGGATTATACACTTAATTTAGTATTGTTTATTTATAAAAATATTTATGTAATGGACATGATCCTGAAGATACGATCAGAACCACCATAATGCAGTGGCTCCAGTATCCATCCCACTAAATTGGTCCAGGAGGATACCATGGTATCAACTCGTATCAAATGGTATCAAAAGCCACTGAGAAGTAATAGGCTCACATGCCTCCTGTCTCTGAAACAATAAATAAAGATAATCCATTATGACACCCATTTGTAGTAATGTCAAGAGTAAGCACCCTGAAGTGTAGCTAGCACAGAGGTGGATGTGTAAAGGTGAAAGAAGAGCTGCTGTGTGACAGAAACAGCATCCCGCTAGCTACTAGCTTTTTATGGAACATTAACCTAACAGCACATGCTACGTCTTCTTACTCTGTTTCCTAGAAAAAATAACCAGCGCCCGTTTTGTACATATTTGTTCATAATGAGATAGTGAATAAAACAACAGAACATTGCTAATTTACCTCAAAAGCCTGAGGCAATGGTTTTCAGGCACAGATGCTCCTACAGTAAGATTAGGAATAGGGAGACAGAGTAGGGTGGGGTAATGGGCAGGTTCCTTTTGCCAGACTAGACCACTTTTTAAGGGTGGGAACATGAGATGCTGCTTTATATTGAGTGAAACCTTTGGTTTTATTGTCTACATTGTCCAGCAACAGCTATCCCAGATTTCAGACCTCTCTACACTAGGGATTGATTCTGACCCTTCTGCATGAAAAGCTGATTCTCTCTTGCTGAGCTACAATCCTTCCCCAAGAGTTAAGGAAGTTGCTATTGTTTGGATGCCTGATTTCTTCTTTCCCCGCTGAAATTTCAGTTTACTCAATTTTTGTCTCAAAAAATCTATCTGCCTGTCTTTAGGCATCAAAGTAAAATGTCACGAAATTCAAGTGATAACAGTTGGTGTGCTGCAGTTTCACGCAGAGCACAAATTAATATACAGGCCATACTATCCCCATGAATCCCTGCCTATGAGATTCACAGGACATCATTTAGTCATGGTTAAGGACAGAAACTGGATCTTTTGATGTGCTCCAGAAAGCCGATTTTTATGTTTTTATTATTTTAACATACAATGACTGCAATCTTATACATTTAGCACAAGAAGGGAGACAAAGGATGAGATGATAAAGGTGACTATGGCACATAAGGCAATAGACATTGACCATAATATAGAAATGGAAGTGTGGTAGAGACACTGAACTTCTCGGCATGCCAAGCTCTAAAATAAATCTGAAAAAAATGATTTATAGATGGTATTTGACCCCTAGTAAATTAGTGAAGATGTACAAAAAGGGATCTAAATTATGTTGGAAATGCCAAGAGACAGAGGGGACCTTCATTCATATGTGGTGGTCCTGTAAACAGGCTAAAGAGTATTGGAAAATGATCTACACAGAATTTAAAAAGATGCTAAGACTGACCTTCCCAAAAAACCATGAGGCTTTTTTTTTTTAAACTAAGCATAACTATTGAAGATGTCCCTAAGAAGATACTTCGCCTCTTCCTTTACACGACTGCAGAGGCCAGGATATTATAGGCTCAAAAATGGAAGGACAAAAAAATGCAATGAAAGAAGAATCGCTATGTAAATTGATCGAATATGCAGAACTTGCAACTATGATAACAAGGATAAGAGGCCTAGATAAGAGAAGGATATGGGAAGACTGGGGACTTTTTGGCGAGTATTTAAAGGGATACAACAAACAAATAAATGTCCAAGTCAGATTAGAAATATGAGCAGCAGTTAAAAACAGTTGGTGAATGTAAAGAATTATTTGGGTGGTATTAAAAGGATATGCAGCAAAAAATGAACAAATAGGGAACAATAGAGGGGTGGATGTGGAAGTCCTTTGGTAAAAGATTAATGAAAGAAATTGTAAAATGTATATATTAAGTATGTGAAAATGCATAAACAAACCCCCAAAGCACCATTTAACACAAGGGAGGTTACTTCTGAGTTGACATGCACAGAGATGCACTGCAAATTGTTGAGAATGCTTTGCCTGCTTGGGCATTGTGGTATTCTGGGACTAGGGGAAGTATGATTGTGAATAGGGGTAGAGTTGCTTGTGGGCTTACTGTAGGCATCTGGTGAGCTACTGTGAGCACAGAACGTTGGACTAGATGGGTCTTTGGCAGCAGAGGTTGTCTTAGGATTTTATCCTTAAGAATAATCTAGAAATCTCCCCCCCCCCACTCCAATGCAATTCTGTCTGCCACAGGAGAAGACCTTCTGCTTAGCCTTTCAGTGAAGTGATTCATTGCCCATCTGATGCTTAAACAGAAAATATTTATTCTGTAGTACTGAGGCATTTGTGGGAGGGGCGGTGCTGAACAAACCCTCTTAAATAAAGCTCAGTGAATACTGTATAAACACTTGGAAATTATTCTGCTCACAGTACTTAAAAAGGATATTCAGAGGTATCATTTGTTCAGAACAGTTATTTAGAAACAATGGTTCAAGTGACACCCCTGGAGTCCCCCACATTCAACAACTCCAAAAGTAAAGTAGTACAACTTCAGAAGGCCAACAATGCCTTTGGCTTTCTAGTCACAGCTTGGGATTGGTGGGCTAGGACAGAGTGTGCCATCCTTTGGGACGCTCAATTTTCTGCTCCATTCATAGGGGATGAGCAGTTGTTTTGGGCAAACTAATGATGATACAAAAAAAGGAAGAAGATTCTTTCCCAAAGAGGCTAAGAAAGAAGAATAAGCTACAAAACCATACCATGCTATGCTTATATGAACACATCAAAATTCAGTGATCCTTCATAGCAGTGGGGCTGTGATGCATGAAGTGTTATTGTGTGTTAAATTTATCCCTCCTTAGTTTTATACAGAATTGCTTTATCCTGCTCTTGAAATTGATTTTAGTAATTTGAAATGCTTCTATCGCAGTTTGAACAGTTCCTATTGCAACAGGAATGGTTGTATTGTGCATTACTACTACTACTAGTGCATTATTACTACTAGTAGTATTACTACTAGTAGTAATGCACTAGTAGTACTAGTATTTTTTGGATTTTTGTAAGCTTATTTGAATTTATTATATAAATAGAAGTCAGACATAATGTTCTCTAAATAAATAATATAAATAGATAATATAATATAATATACGCTTGTTCTAGAGATGTGCATTTATGTTTGGTTTGGAGCCCAATTTGGTGCTCTGGAAAACAACAATTCTCAGCCCATGCAAGCCCACCTATTGGCGTCCTAATTCTGATTAGAGTCCATTCAAGTTTGCTTTATGCCCAACCAGCCTCCCCACATTTTACACAATCCTGCTCCTTCTCCTCCAGCTGCTATTGTAAAAGCTTGTTTTCTGCTGCATTAGCAGTGACAGCATGGACACTGCTTGGCTGTCCTGGGCTGTCTCACCCCATAATGCTTCCCTCTGATAAATATTTTGCAACATAACTACTTTCCTCCAAGAAGGCATTGCAAGTTAGGGGACCCTGGAGAACACCTGTGGCTGTCATATCACTTTGCTTCACTTTAAGAAGTAGGGGCTGCCTGCTGCTATATTTTAAACAGCATTTGCTGCTGCATTTGGAAAGTGGTCACAGCTCAGACAAACCCCTCTAAGAAGATGGTGCCTTCTAGGAGAAGGAGCAGCATTGCTGCAGAACTCTCCACCATAGAAAAGGGACAGAGGTATTCCTAGAGTCATTGGCAACAGTTACTGCTGGCCCCATTGTAAGCCTGAGGAAGGCTGTTCAACAGAATGTAGGCAGGCCTGATAGTGGTTAGCTGCAGCAAGGGAACAAACTGGCAGACAACAGATTTACTGGTGGTGAGTGGAGGATGCTAAATTCCTCCTCTCCCAGTCTGCTACTTGAGCCAAGAGGTTCATTTTGGCTTATGACAAGTCTGGCCCTTTCCCCCTTCATCTCCACTTGCATGCACTTCACCAGGTGAGAAATGGGAATCTAAACCATCAGTCCTTTGCATTTACCTCTGTTAAGCCTCACTGAACACAGTGGAATGCACTTCTCATTAAACACACACAGTTTTGTGCTGCATGAGTAGTTTTGATTCTTTCTCTTCCATAGCCTTTCACAATTTTTTTTTCCATTAGGCTCCGAGAGGGGAATAACATTTGTAGAGTTGGTAAGCATGTAAATGATACAATGAATGTTGTTGAATCTGCAAATGGGACTACCATGGAAGATTTCCACCCCCCCCCCCATTAGAGAAATTGTAATATTTACCTTGACACTGTATTTCAATTTACACTGACATTTTAAAAAAGCATTCTGAATGAAAATATAACTACTTTTCATTATCACCAAAAGAAAGATGAAAAGAAATATCTCTCTGCAGAAGCAGAAAGCAATGATTATGAAATGTTTGGGGAAAGCTACCAAGAAAACACGTTGAACCATGTGTCTTATAGCAAGAAGGATGCTTCTGCTGGGAAAGAATATTATCAAATATTCCTGTCTGCTTGTTTTCCCATCTCCTCCAGGAGCCCAACTCCCATCCATTATTTATAATCCTGTCATCTCTCCTGGCACTGGCCTTTCCATCTAAACCCATAGATTCAATCCTCAGCTTAGAATCTTATCTACAGTGAATGAGAATCTGCTCAGTGTATGCAGTGATAACGTCAACTCTCCCCCCCCCAAAAAAAAACACTCTGAAATATATGTGCTAACTAATCCAACTTAATATACACGTCTATCTTTAGCCAAGGTACAATTTCCACTAGTGATGCTGTTGAAGTTTGTAATTACCTGGCGCAGAATATAAATTTGGCTGGCTTGGGTGTATTGAGAATATAGCATCCTTTCCCCAAGAAGTCATTTACTGCTGCTAAGAATGTAAACTCTGTGGTTCTTCATAGACGTGGCCATCCAAACAGACCAACATCCAAAGCCAGCTGCCTTGAAAGCGCATGTGCAAAAGTTCTTCAGTAACATTAACAAAAGAAACAAAAAGTGAAGATATACAATGTAGGTGCCTGATGGGCATTGGGAGTCTAACACCTGGTGGTCACAGGAACCCCACCTCTGATCAATAGTTTGCTTTGGGCTCCAGAATTCTTATGGTCATTTTAAATATGACTCATCAGAAGGTGATCTCAGGGCATAGGAATAACATAAAAGAGTGATGAGCAGTGGATATAAGATTCTTGGCCAAAATATTTCCTGCTACCTGATTTTCTTCCTCAGCTTTCAGTCTCTGTATTTGTGGTAGATGTGTTCAGCAAAATTGTTTCTCACTTAATAATGTTATTTGCCACCACTTCATTTCATTATTTCCCCCATCCCTGGAAGGTCACACACTGATTACGGCTTTTAGGTATACACCATGTGTAGCTTAAAATGCAAAGCGGTAACATGACAAGGATGTGCTTCATACAGATATACACAACATTGGCTGGAACTCTTTATTGAGCATGTATCCAGGGGCAAACGTGGGTTATTCCTTGCTTAATGTGTGAAATGATCCTCAGAAAGAAGTGGAGGAGCCAGGTGACTTGATTGAGATAAAAATGGTAAAATACTTGGTACACTAAAATATGATTTAGAAATTATGGTGGTAATGTGATAATGAAGATGACAACAGTTACAGTTCTCATGTGTGTTAGGTCCTAATATAGGAATCTAGTCAATAGATAATTTTCGCCAGTGTAAATTACCTTTTGAAAATTAGCTCTCTCTCTAATCTACCATATATTTCACACTAGAATATTTAGCCACTTGAAGAAAGCCTTTGGTGTTGATCAATGGTTCCCAAGTGGTTTTTCCTCCTATTGAACTGCTAGGGAACTACTGCAGATTGTTTCAACTGAATTGCTTTCTGTATCTTTTATGAAATATTGAAAATGTGTGTTTGATGGGCATGGTGATTTTAAATGGGATTTCATAGTCTGCAAGTGATAACATTTCAAAAATTCTCTCTCTCTCTCTCTCTCTCTCTCTCTCTCTCTCTCTCTCTCTCTCTCTTTCCTTCCTTCCTTCCTTCCTTCCTTCCTTCCTTCCTTCCTTCCTGAAGTTAATGTGAAATTATGATGGCCTCTCCCAATAGCAACAACTGCCACCACCAAATAGGGGAGTGGGAAGTATTAATTCAGCTCTGACAGTGAAAAATTGTTCAAAGTGGGATAGAATATGTACTTCTGGGCCCAGCCAGCTATTGCTTGCTACTTCATATTTCCTGATGGGAACAGGTTCTTCTAAATCTTTCAGATAATTTCAAATGTTATACATTATCCAGTTAATTATGTAGCAGTGGAAGGAAAGCATTCATTCAGTCCTAACAGTGAACAATTGTTCAAACTTGGATACAATATGTCCTCCTGGGCCTAGCCATCTATCACTTGCTATTTCACACTTTCTGATGGGAACAAGTTCTTCTAAGTATTTGGGGCCACATCAAAAATTATACATTTATTATCCAGTTAAAAGCATCTGGTAGCAGCAGATGTGAAAACCTGGGCCTGAGAGTAGAGCCTTCATCCACCTTTGATCAGGACATGACTAGATAGCTGGTCCTAAACCATGGGTCAGCAAACTAAGGCCCATGGGCTGGATTAGGCTCAATTGCTTTCTATATCCGGCCTGCGGACAGTCCAGAAATTGCCACGTGGATTGCCAGCGCATGGATCGCTAGTGTGTGCGTTCTTTCCCTCTCCTTCACACAGTGGCGCTGGCGGTGCCTGCTCCCTCCCTCCTCCTGCCTTCTCCCTACCCTGCCTAGAGGAGGAAGGGGGCTGGGCTTTGTTGCTGCCAGCCCCTCTCCGGAGCCCTTTTGCTCGCCGCTCATCATCCCTCTGCCACCATTCATCCCCCCCCATTTTTTTAGTCTGGTCCCCCATAAGGTCTGAGGGACAGAGGACTGGCCCCCTGTTGAAAAAGTTTGAGGACCCCTGCCCTAAACCATCACTTGAAGACCTGATCATGCAAGCAGAATTTGAGCAGCACAAGAGCAGTAACCAGAATTACAAAGCATTATTGCCTCCAGAGCCACCATGGCTTGATTTTCTGCTAGGCTTTTATAAGTGGATTTTATGTCATGTGAAAGGTCGCATAAAATGTGAAAATTAACTGGTTAGGAAGTGTAGGAAGGATGGACTCAAGTGCCGTATGAATGCAGTCCAAAAAAGCAGCTCTTCTAGAAGTGAGGCTCAGAGGGGTTGAGGTGAGCAGGCAACAACAGAATGCTGCAGTGTACATCTGGCCATGCTATGCTTCTTAAAAAGGTTCTGTATCACTTAAAGAACATGATACATTTCGATGTCCCAGAGCCAAAACGTAGCAATATTTCATTTGGTTCCCCCCTCTGCAATCCTTTGTTTCTTCAGTATCCTTTCCCCCTCGAAATTAGTAGACTGGTGTTTGTTCTGATTTAGGCTATAAATTATGGTGTTTGTTTTTTAAATGTAATAACTTAATTTCGTCTGCTCTAACACCAAGATCTTATATTATAAACCACATTCAGGAAAACTATGGAAGATATATATTACTTTTAAATTACTTCCTGCCAATATATATATATATATATATGAATGACAGGTTTGTCATGAAATTGTAAAAAGAGAGAGGATGATTAAAAAATAAATACTAATATGATTGAAGAAATTTTTATTACCTCACAGTGGATCCAAGAACAATTCTTGTGTACTGATAATCATTTTCACATTCATGTTTCCCCCAGGATTTTTACTTTTTTTAATGACCACTGTAAGGATTATTGTCAATCATATATTTCACCTCATGCCGTATTTCAAAGTTTCTGTTATGTTCTCAAGAGCTCTGCAAGATTGAGTCCAGTTACGTCCTAGCAAGCTCTGAATTTTTAATGCATTTTTGCAACAGTTTGCTTACTACAGCTCTTTATTTGTCCAGAACTTTACAGCAACTGTACGCCTTATATTATACTCAGTAATAATGGCAGCACTATGAGTATAGATTTGGCCTATTTTTCAGATTCCTCTCCATATTGGAAGGAATTTAATTACCCCAGGAATCAGAAACATAGTCAAGACTATTCAGTTTGCAGTTTCCTGGTTCCTATTTATGTCATCTCATGCCAGAGTTTCCCCAAGCACAATTAATGGGCATCAATAGGTAATTGCACTCTTTATTGTGCAAGAGGAAGAAAAAAGACAAGATAAGCCATAACATTAGTCTTGCTCACATAACACACATGCACAGGGATTGGGATGGAGAACAGTTGGTCCCATGGGCTCTTCTCCTGACTGCATGCATTCATTCAAAGGTATGAATAGAGCCAACATGTGAAATTCAACATTGTTCAGCTAGCAAAGGAACATACATTGTACATTTCCGAACACAATTCAAAGTGTTGGTGCTGACCTTTAAAGCTCTAAACGGCCTCGGTCCAGTTTACCTGAAAGAGTATCTCCACCCCCATCATTCAACCCGGACACTGAGGTCCAGCACCAAGGGCCTTCTGGCGGTTCCCTCCCTGCGAGAAGCGAAGTTACAGGGAACCAGGCAGGGAACCAGACACCCTTCTATTCAGAAAACAAAGAAATAAACAACTATCTGATGTTTAGAAGACATCTGAAGGCAGCCCTGTTTAGGGAAGTTTTTAATGACTGGTGTTTTGGTGTATTTTTAATCTTTTGTTGGAAGCCACCCAGAGTGGCTGGGGAAACCCAACCAGATGGGCAGGGCAGAAATAAATTGTTGTTGTTGTTGTTGTTGTTGGCATAAAATATCTCCCTCCCCATGTACTCCTAAATGTACTGCTCTTGAGAGGGCCTTTCAGAGCATATTTCATGGGAGGTGAGTACAAAGGGGAGAAGAAGAGCTTACAGGGTTCCTGATCATGTGGGGGGAAGCCTTCATATGTAAAGAGTTACACATGTAGGATAGATCATGCTCTTCCTCTGAACGTCAAGGTGTAAGCACATATTCCCTGTGCACGTAGTGCTGTGGGAATAGGGCTAATATGCACAGGAATGCATGTTTCATGGATATAAGCCATGAATACTTCCCTTAGTCATTCAATATCTTTTGGTAGGTACAGAGGCTGAATATCTTAACAGAGATGAGAAATGGAAAATGTTTCATAAGGTTACTTCTTTCCACTGATTTCTTTTGGGTGTTCTAGCTAATTTCTTCACCAGCAGGTGATATTCACTCAGAAAGAGCTCTGTTGTCCTCTATCTCTGGTTCCAGCTTAAACTGTCTCCCTCCCCTGGTATTCTCTAAGTGCGCAAATCTAATTTCCTCCCCAGAGGGTGATCACAGTGGTGTGTGTGTGTGTGTGTGTGTGTGTGCGCGCGCGCGTGTGTGTGTGTGTTTAAAGCCTTCTGTTCTTATCTTCTAGCAATATTCACACTTTCTGTTTTGCAGTTGAGCCCTAGTCATCTAAAAAAGTGGAGGTGGGTTCTCGACAGATATGCACCGAAAGTAGCTGATTCTAAAATTTGTGAAGGTTGGGGGGAGAAACACTCCATTGCAGTTTGGTGTTTTCATTTCTGATAGTTTATCCAATATCTAAATTGGTAGCAGCAGGTATCTGATCTGAAAATAAATTGTTTTTCCCTGCTACACCTCAACCTTAGTATCGTAGAATTGCCAGCTGCCTGTCTCTCTAGTTGCTTTAAAGCCAATCCTATTGAAGAATGGAGTCTGAATTAAAGATACTGAAATATTTTGCCTGTTTCTTGAATGGGAGGGATAGCAATTGTTGAAATAAATATTTCAGGAAGACTATTTTTCTTTTTTATGAATATCCATTTATAGGCTCTGTTACTGTATATATCTTAAAAGCAGGGCTAATTCACATATAACAAAGGAATGTTTTATATAAAAATACTGAACATGGGGGAACAGGAGTCCCAAACAGAGAAAACTATTATGATGATGCAAGATTTTCAAGAGTTAAGGAATGGCATGTGGCAGGTTTGGTTACATGAGCTGAAAATCATGTCTTAAAGGAAACACGAAAACAATGTTATGGTTTCAGGAAGAAAATGGTGTACAAAATAGCAGTAAAGTATCATCTGTTTATACTGGATTAATAATTTGGAATAAGTTGAGGAATAAAAGGATTGCCACCTCATGCATCATTATGATATATTGTTTATTTACACATATATACAGCCTAAGCCTACAGTGGAGGGGTTCACAGCATTAACACTCCCAGAGGGTCTTCTTATTCCATAAGCACAGCCCTAGAAACAGCTACCAGCCATTATGCTCTGCCTGCTGCTTTGTGTCTCGGTTACCTAACTCTTTACTCTAATGTCTCCAACCTAAGCTCTGAGTTAAGGGAGGAGATGCCATCTGGCAGAGAGTCCCCTCTCATCAACTTTCCTAATGACTCCTCACCTTTTTTTTCTTCTCCTAATGGCCCATCACCCCAGACAATTTCCTGGACACTCCTGGACAATTTCCTGGGAAACTCGGCCTAGCTCAGGGGTAGGCAGCCTAAGGCCCATGGGCCACAAGCGGCCCATGGGGGTCGTTTAACCGGCCCATGAGCCACCTCCGAACCGAGCCACCTGCTTGGTAAGTCCCCATGCACAGTACTAAACTAGGGCAGCACAGCAAAAGGACTTGCTTCTGTGGCGCTGGAAATTGCATCTGCGCATGCACAGATGCTGGAAATCAGGTCTGCGCAGACACAGATGCAGGAAAATGCATCTGCGCAGATGCCAAAAATTGCAGGCACGCACGCTCACGTGCATGCACAATCCGGCCCACAGAGGGATCTCCACTGGAGTGAACCGGCCCAGGTAAGGTAAACCTTGCCGACCCCTGGCCTAGCTTATTTAGCTTTAGACACTCACTGATTCCAATGGATCAGAAGTGTCTAGTACATGACTTAATGCACACTGGTCTGGCCCCAGTTTTAACACCCTGAGCCTTGATTAAATTCTAACACTTACCGGCTACAGGAATTTAGAAGTGTCCAGCACCCACTATCTCATAACAATACATAACATAGTAACAAACAAAAACAATATCCACCCCAAGTTTAAAAGGCCATAGATTGCTTAATTATCCAAAGGCCTGGGAATGTTTTTTCCTGGTGCTTTAAGACATGCACCATATTTTTTGCTCCATAAGATGTGCCTGACCATAAGACGCACCTAGTTTTTAGAGGAGGAAAACAAGAAAAATAATAATATTCTGAACGAAACAGTGAATGTATGATTTTTGTGGTTCATGCTGTGGCCACAGACATGCTATATGATCTGATGGTGAATTTGGGGTGACCCAATGCAAAAATCCTGAGGAACTATGTGCTTTTACCTCCCCCCTCCCAGGCAGCCTCCTTTATCTCTAGCGTCCCTTATCTCCCTCCTGATCCCTTGCTGATCAGCTGCTCAGTGCCTTTGTTTCAATACCCCCTTCCCTCTTTCTAAAAAAAAGAGCACGATCTGCTTTTTGCCCCTGGGCAATTCGGCTCCAGGGACCATGCATTCACTCCATAAGACGCACAGACATTTCCCCTTACTGTTTAGGAGGAAAAAAGTGCATCTTATAGAGCGAAAAATACGGTAGGTCAGCCTCTCTGGGGAGAGCATTCCACAAGCAGGGAGCCACCCACTGGACCTCTCACAGAGGAGAAACATGAAGAAGGGCCTCAGATGAGTCCAAAGGAGAGAGGCAGTCCTTGAGGTATTGCCATCCAGAGCCATTTAATGCTTTATAGGTCAAAAGTAGCACTTCGAATGGGGCCTGGAAAGTAACTGGTGCCAGCGCAGTCAGACCACGATCGGTGTAATATGCTCAAACCATCTTGTCCCAGTGTGCAACCTGGCCACCACATTCTGCACCAGCTGAAGTTTCTGAACCCTCTTCAGACACAGCCCTACATATAATGCATTGCAGTAATCTAACCTAGAGGTTACCAGAACATAGACAACAGTAGTTAGGCTATCCCTGTCCAGATAGGGGCGTAGCTGGGCCACCAACCGAAGGTGATGGAAGGCACTTTGTGCTACTGAGAGCACCTGAGCCTTCATTTGACAGCAAATTATCCAGAGGGACCCTCAAGCTACTCCTTCAGAGGGAGGAGAGCCCCCATTAAGGGCAGGCAACCTCTCATCCATCTGGTTTAGGGCTCAGATAAGTTGAGTGGGACCTCTATTATAAGCCTACTTCTATCTGACTGCACAAGAGGAAAGCTTCAAAAGCACTGAAGGGCTGTAGCAAGAGAAACATAGAATTGTTGCTCATAACTGAATCATACTTTCAGTGTTGTGATGTAAACCACAGGAAGCAATCCAGCCAAGCTGAGCACTTCTAGGACCCACAAATTTCACGCTTAACTCTTTCCCCATTGAGATTGCTTAACTTTGGCTGGATTGTTCCTTTGTCTTCACAGTGGCAGCTAAATGGCATGTTTTAGGAATCACACTTTTTTTGGCAGATAAGTGCTCAAGAGATATTGGTGCAGCTAAAACAAGTGTTCACTTGTCACAAATTCACATGACATTCATTACTGCAATGTTAGTCATGATGATGTACTAATGTAGCTGTAATATGAATGCAATTTCATTTTTAAGAAATCCTACAACATCCTCCATCTCTTGTCTTGACTTAGTCAAGGATGTCTGCCTGTGCCTGTCTGGATTTGGCTGCCTTCTAGTATCTTTGATGTACATGGTAGAAAGAGACTTGGTAAGTAGATACAAGTGTTTAGGGATGAGCAGAGCTGCCCTTCAGCCACTTAATTCAGATGTCTTTTATTTGGTTCAGGTTCAGTTCCTTAGTTTCGTTTAATGTGCCCTTCATCCACTGCATGTATTTAAATTTAATTAGGTTCAATCTTATTAGGCTCAGAGAGGGATTGTTCGCACCTCACCAATAAAATAAAATAAATTCAGCTCTTTGATATTTTAGTTTTAAAATGCCAGAAACATTTTTCACTCCTTTTGATAGTTCTCAAAAGGTAGATTTTTATCTTAAAGTATGCTTTTGCCAGCTCTGAAGTTCCCTGCCAAGCATGTAGGATGTGTCAAAGCCTGATCTCATATTAAAGCAAAAACAACAACCTTCAAGGGTCTACGTCTTGTGAAGTCACATTACCTGCACATGCACATAAAGTGCTCTGCCATTTACTGGCTGCCAGTCTACAAAGACAGCATGGATAATATTTTGAAGCTGGGCTGATAGTTTCTGGATTCACATTCCTATTCAGGAAGCTGAGGGGGTCAAGTAACTCTCCAGGGCCAGCTCTACCACTAGGCAGGGTGAGGCGACAGCCTCAGGCAGCAGATGCAGCAGCAACCTCTTGCTGTTCCTCCCAAGGACACCTGGCCATTCCACTCTGTTGAAGTTAGGTATAACAATCCTGCTGCCTCAGCTGTTATGAGGGACACTAGCCCACAACCAGTGTTGAACTGAAATTCAACCACCAGTTCAGGCAGTTTCTGTAGGTAGAAAGAGGAAGGCTTCTTATGTTGCTGTGCATCAACCTGATGTTTTGCAAGAGGGCAGTTGTTGTTGTTGTTGTTGTTTAGTCATTCAGTCATGTCCGACTCTTCGTGACCCAATGGACCAGAGCAAGCCAGGCACTCCTGTCTTCCACTGCCTCCCGCAGTTGGGTCAAACTCATGCTGGTAGCTTCGAGAACACTATCCAGCCATCTCGTCTTCTGTCGTCCCCTTCTCCTTGTGCCCTCCATCTTTCCCAACATCAGGGTCTTTTCCAGGGAGTCTTCTCTTCTCATGAGGTGGCCAAAGTATTGGACCCTCAGCTTCAGGATCTGTCATTCCAGTGAGCACTCAGGGCTGATTTCCTTAAGAATGGATACGTTTGATCTTCTTGCAGTCCATGGGACTCTCAAGAGTCTCCTCCAGCACCCTAATTCAAAAGCATCAATTCTTCGGCGATCAGCCTTCTTTATGGTCCAGCTCTCACTTCCATACATCACTACCGGGAAAACCATAGTTTTAACTATACAGACCTTTGTTTGCAAGGTGATGTCTCTGCTTTTTAAGATGCTGTCTAGGTTTGTCATTGCCCTTCTCCCAAGAAGCAGGCGTCTTTTAATTTCGTGGCTGCTGTCACCATCTGCAGTGATCATGGAGCCCAAGAAAGTAAAATCTCTCACTGCCTCCATTTCTTCCCCTTCTATTTGCCAGGAGGTGATGGTCCCAGTGGCCATGATCTTCGTTTAAGAGCGCAGTATATATAAATAAAGTTGTGGCATTTCCTCCTTCACCTCAGGCCAGCATGCATGGAGATGGGACTTGTTGTATACCCATGCCCTCTCCACACTAGTGCTCCCATAGCATCACAGAATCATGGAACTGTGGAGTTGGAAGAAACTGCAGGGATAATTGAGGCCAACCCCGTGCAGTGCAGGAATCCTTTGCCCAACACAGGGCTTGAACACACAACCCTCAGTGTAAGAGTCTCATGTTCTACCCACGGAACTATCCAGGTCATGTTCACACTGAATGTCTGAAAAGGGCTGTGATAGGAACAAAATGAGGGAGTGAAGTAAATTAGGGGGCCAATTTTGAAGAAGACACACCAACGTACTACATGTTCCTGTACGCTAGCAGGCTGTGGAGCAAGGGAGGTGATGACACAAAGTAATGCTATAATGAGAAAATGTCAAGTGTTCCAATAGGTTAAACCTGACACATGCAATTTACATTGTTCATTCCAAATAAAGGTAAAGGTAAAGGTACCCCTGCCCGTACGGGCCAGTCTTGACAGACTCTGGGGTTGTGCGCCCATCTCACTTAAGAGGCCAGGGGCCAGCGCTGTCCGGAGACACTTCCGGGTCACGTGGCCAGCGTGACATCGCTGCTCTGGCAAGCCAGAGCCGCACACGGAAACGCCGTTTACCTTCCCGCTGGTAAGCGGTCCCTATTTATCTACTTGCACCCGGAGGTGCTTTCGAACTGCTAGGTTGGCAGGCACTGGGACCGAGCAGCGGGAGCGCACCCCGCCGCAGGGATTCGAACCGCCGACCTTTCGATCGGCAAGCCCTAGGCGCTGAGGCTTTAACCCACAGCGCCACCTGCGTCCCTTTTTTGTTTGTTTGTTTTTTGGTCAGGCTCACCAAATAGGCATGCCAAAAATACAGATATGCATGCTAATGCATGAGGATAACACTCTCATAGCTCTTAGGAGTTATGAAAACCCAGCAGTTTGCATTGCTCCAGCCCCAAGGCCAGTGAAAAGTTGTAGATCCCCGTCTCTTAAAAAACAACAACAGAGAAAGAGAGAGCAATAGTGGTAAATGTGACAGTCCTGAATACTTTCTGTATGGTAAGGTTTCCTGAACCACTTCAAAACATACTTCCCTGTGTGGTCTGTGGAAGTAGCTTACCTTTGGCTGGTTTAAAGTTGACCCTGAATTTTGCTTTTTGCTTGTTAATTGTCTGAGCACTGTTCACAATCAATTGTCGGAAGAAGGTACTCAAGCTTGAGGCTGAAAAGGAGCAGCAGGAAATGGTGATGCTGGAGTTCAGGTTTGTTTTTGCTCCCTCTTGTGAGGCTGCTGGCAATTCTTCTGTAAGTCAGTGTTTGTACTCCCTCTACCAAGGCCTGAAGCCATCATAGTGGGATGCTGCAGCAGAGCAACAGGAAGGCTTTATTGGATTTGATCGATTAGCTGCTGTTTTGAGGCAACTTGCCTTGTGAGGCTCACCAAAGAACCAGATGAGACAGTCTGACTTGTGGGTGTAACTCAGTAAAACCTATTTGCAATGCCAATGTTTGCAGAGGTTTGGATGGGCAACAGTGACAAATAAAAGCTTACAATGAAACAAATAAAACTTACTTTTTTTAATCAATAGAAAGGACCTAATTTTGACTTACTGAAGGCACTAGAGAGCTTCAGTGCTTATAGGATTATCCCCTGGTATGGGGATATTCTAACATGCAGTGGCAGCTGGGCACTGCATGCTGGGAGGTAGTAAGCTGCAGAGAGAGATTGACCTGGCTGAGCAGTGGTTGACAGGCCATAACAGAGCAGGTGTGTGGTTATTGAGAGGAAAGAGGGCTGGCCAAGTGAGAACCACCCTCTGTTTGAAGGGCTTTCAGAGGACCAGCCTCTTTTTTGAAATACAATGGTACCTTGGTTCTCGAACTTAATCCATTCTGGGAGTCAGTTTGACAGCTTCCTGCAGTCAAGCAGAAGCTGAGTTGGACCTTCAGCTGCCAAAAAACTTTTGCAAACTGGAACTTTTGGTTTTGTGGCATTCGGGAGCCAAGCCGTTTGAGAACCAAGGTGCCACTCTAGTCCTTCATCTCAAGGGCTGTCTGATCCAAGTCTGGTTTAAAGAGAAATAACCACAAGGAAGGAGAATAGGGACCCTAAATTTGCCCATCAGCAGTTAGCAGCTTAACAGTAGACTGAGCAGATACACAGGCAACCAGGTCACAGCCTTCCCAACTATGGTAATATGTGTTCTATTTCTATTTAAATTAGAGCAATTATCCACCCACCCACCCACCCATCCATCCATCTGCACACAGAAAGCTACATTTGTGCCTTTTATGCCTATCTTTGTACTCTTGCTCTGCTCCAGGTGATTCTGGTAGATGATTCTGGTAGATATCTCTGGTTCTGGTCACACCAGGTCAAGGTAAGGCAAGAAATATTTAAGCCATTACTAGATTTGCAAATAAGACTCACAGAAAAGCAAGTACTCTTATGTATCCTTTGGTCAGCCAATGGTCTCGTTAACTCTGTTTTTCTGTTAATCCAAATTACTGGAGAGAAGATACTTTATGGCCCACAGAGACCTGGGAAACCTTTGGTTGACAGTTGTTAATTAGCTGTACCATGAATCTACACACATCATAAAAGGTTATATTCCAGCAGAGTGGACACTAACCGGCTGTTGGGAAGTTCTTTCTTGTAGGCTGCACTTATTGCTGAACATCTGGTGCCAGGGTCAGTCAGAGGGGGAGAGCGGGCAGGAGGGCCATTTGGTCTCTGCCCCAAGCTCAAAGGGGGGCTCATATTTAGACACTTGTTAATTTTTTTGGCATTTGATAAGGTTTGAAAATTGTTCTTATGTGATTCAAATCACACACACACACACACACACACACACACACACACTCTGCTTAAAGCTGCAAATTGAACCAAATAAGAGAAGTGATTTGGTGTATCTATATATCTCAATATCTGCTAACTAATATAGATTTTGTCAGACTGAGGAGATAAAAAATGGTCTTATTTGGTTTCATCTGTCATCATTATTAAATTTTTGTTATTGCTAGGGGCCTGAAAAGCTGGAAGTGGTCCAGCCCCCTCAGCGCTTCTGAGAGAGCCTGTCAGGTAGTAAGAGCTTGGAAAACCAAGAACTATGTCAGCAATTCTACTGACACCCAAAGCTTTGGGGGAAGGGGGACAGAAATCTGGATTCTAAGGAGTAGGTTGATAGTACTAGAATACATGTCTTACAAGCATTTGAAAGAAAATCTTCAATTCATTATTGCAATTCTATCCATTACACACCCACACCCACCTCTGTTTTTTGCTTTTTGCCAAGATGGAGAGTGGAGCTACCTCTAGTGAGCAGTGGATCCAGGTTCTAAAACTGCCAAAGGCCCCACTGAGTAATAACAGAGCAGCTGTCACTTTCCAAGGCATGCCCAAACTGGTCATAAGTGACCTTAAATTGCTGTTCCATGTCCTGCCTCTTCCGGATTATGGGAGAACTCCTAGGATTTATTTCCAAAAGATCTTTAGAACTCAGGATGTTGAAATAAACCCCCATGGAACCAAATTTCTATTTAACATTATCCAAAAAGTTATTCTTGACAGAGAGCTGCAGTAGATTACTGTGCAGATATGAGAGAGAAGTATATGTGACACAGCAGGACATTGACATCTATTGTTATGCTGTCAAAACCCCCATAGGGAATTTAACTGTAGCTCTCATTATTGTTATGCATTTCTCTATTTTCTCCAGTTAGACCTCTTTGAATCCATCCAGCCTACCCATAACATGACTAATGAGAATGGGTAGCTGATAATGTTTCATGCTGCCACATTCCCATATATATTGTTTCCACTTGTATGCGCAGTTCTAGTGGTTACACTTTGATAAAGATTTTAAAAACGTACAAATCTAATTTCTACATACAAAATCCTAGAGACTGGTGATATATCATGATGAGCAAAATTACTCTTTGCCAGTACAGTGAACTAGTTTATTGTACCAGACTACATTTATTTAATGCCTGTCATGCAGTGCTTCAACAAAGTGCTTAATGTATTCTACACATAATTCTAATCTGCTCTAAGATAATGTCATACTTTATGTTTAAGGTACAAGTTTCATTCTACAGCCAAATCTAAGATGCCATTTAACAAGCAGGCATGAACCATCAGGGTTCCCAATTCTGGGGATGCCTTTGTGCATGCAACTATATGCAGAAGCCCCGGCTGTAGACCTTTGTGTTCTGGAGAGGGGAACAGTCCATGATGTTGGGGCTGCTCCAACATGGTCCCATTCCTTGCTCTTGTATTGCTCAACACAGGCACAAAGAACACCTAAACAGGAGTATATAGGACTCATGAGTGTCCATGTTGATGGTGGGCAAGGGGGTGTATGCATTTATTTTGCAGTACACACAGACAGACACCCATCCAGTTGATCAACAAGAGGCCTGGAGAGATCTCTGAGACCACTACTATTGAGAATACCCACCAGACTTGGACTCTGCATTTTTCTGGAGGAGAGCTTCCCTGGATTAGCAGGCAGCTCAGATGAATGCTTCTTTTTCTGATCTAATGCTTCTGCTTCTGCAAATGTTAAAAACACACACCCTGAAACCCTAGAAATACAACAATAATATAAACACAGGAATTGTGGTGCTTTTTGTGATCAGGTGCTGAACAGGTTGGAGGTGCTGCTTGACTTAGCCCTGCTTTTAGAGGGGCAGGTAGGAATCCTGGCCAAGTATAAAATAAAAAAAATAGTCCAGCAGGAAAAGAAGGTGGAGGTTAAGCACAAAGCAAGGCAATCTATCCCCAGGCAACCATTGTTCATTGCTCATTCCGCAGATGTAATCTTGCTGTAAGTGACCTGAACAGAATTAAGTAATGTGTTGGCTCAATTAAAGCAATCACAAACATTTTCTGTGAAAGCATCCGAAGACATTATGTAATACCCAATATACCAATGCTAAGTGAAACATGGTGGACTAAACAATTCAGAGTATCTGAGAGTTCACAGAAAATTATTGTGAATATTGTTTTACAACTCAAGCAATTTGCAAGATCAAGCAACACCAAGAAATAACTTGAGGTCAATGCCACTTGATCTCTCAACATATGAGGACTTGCACTGAATATCTGAAGCATCACATTTTGGATTTGGTTCTTTCCTCATCTGGTATCCTTCTGTGTCCTTCTATCTCAGACGTGGCCAACGTGGTGAATTACAACTTCCATCAGCCCTAGCCAACATGGTTCATTTGTCAGAGATGATGGGCACTGCAGTACAGAAACATACCTGTTGGCTCCCCGTCAGTGTACCGCGCCATTGCAAAGTCTCTAGTCGTAATCACTTCAAAGAGTAGAGTCTCAAGCATGCTCAAGTCTGCAGTATAAAAAATGTAGTGTGTATACCTTAGAAGCTGTAACACACGAGGGCTCATCAGAAACAGCTGAGTAATAGATGAATGATAAATGTAGGCTGTTGCTCTTTGTAGCATCACATACAGTTCACACAAAGAGCCCCACTGCAATAGAAAAAGCAGTAAGTCTTTAAGTTATGTCTGGTTTAGACTTGGGATGCTCTGTGATGACCTTCAGATGGAGGTCAACTTTTAATAGGTTCTTCCTGCCAAAGATGCTGAGCCCTCTCCTCAGGCAGCAGCACAGGTATTCAGACAGCTGAACTTCTGATACAGGCTCTTAGTAAGCAACATCAGGGGGCAGAAATACAAGCTAGAGGGAAAACACAATGAAAGAAAGAGCAGCACCTTTAACATGCCTATAGAAGGAATGGATTTCCTTGCAGGACGTGCTTAATGGAGCTACAGGAATAGCATGGTGGAAGAGAAGAGCAGCATTATCATGGGCAGAAGGGATCACACAACATGTGGATAGCTCAGTCAATAGAGCATGAGACTCTTAATCTCAAGGTCGTGGGTTCGAGCCCCACGCTGGGCAAAAGTTTTCTGCATTGGGTTAGATGACCCTTGTGATCCCTTTTAACTGTTCTGTTCTGTTCTTCAGCCACCTTTGTTTCTGTGAAACATGTAAAATATTTAAGAAAACTAACTCTGCTTTTCTTTCACTTGGTTGAAGGAGTAGAGCTAGGACTTCATGCAGCCCTTGGCCCAGTTTCAAAAGCTTCTGCAAGTTTATTGGTTCTGATCTCTGGCAATAGAGACCTGCCTCTCCTTCCCTTCTGCAGCCTACTGGCTGGAACTGTGTGCTACCTTACATTACCCAGAACTTGATGTAGGCTAGGAATCCAGAGCAGGTGAGAATAAGCTGTTTGTTTATAGCATTTGTACCCTGCTTTTCAGTCAACAAGGCTCCCAGAGCAGCTTACATACAATCAAAGCAACACAGTCTTACAAAGACCCTCCTCCTGCAAAAGAGGGGAGTGGTTGTGGGTGGAGGCCGGTCGCCGCCTCAAGCAGGGGGCGTTAGCCCCTGCCTCCCACTCACCTGGCTGGCGCCCACGCCCACTGACAGGCACCCAACCAGGTGCCTTCGAGGGGGCGTGTACGGCAGCGTAAATTGCTGCGACACCAGCCTCCCGGCCTCATTCTTTGTCATCCTGTCGTGAGTCACCCACCCTCCACTCCCTTAGAGCTCAGGGTCTCAGTTTTTCTTCTGGCCTTGCTATGGACCTTAGGTTGGTCGCCCTGGTTGTCCGGGGGGCCTGGTAGGAATTTTTCCATTTGGCATTTGGCTTTTTGTTTTTTTAGCCTACGTCATAGCAATCGTCACAACTTTCGTGGTATTGGTGGGTAGGTTAGGCATTGGAATAATGTGTTGTGGTGTGTTGAAGGGCTAGGTGTGGCCATCGCCTGCGCCTTCAATTTTTGGGTATTCCATTAAAGGAATCCGGTGGTCGTGTATTCTGTCCGATGCCTGTGTGGCGGGAGGCCATGGCATAACCCTCGGTGACATCAGGGGAGAGCTTATAGTTGGATTAGCATCAACAGGCTCCACCTACTGGTGAATAAACCCCCTGTTTCAGACTCACCCCTCTCCGAGTGGGTGGAGTCAGCTGACGTAATCCAATGCCTAAGCCAATACCTTTTCACTTGCTGTAATCAATAAAGTTGTGGCCTTTTTCTTGCCCATTAACCTTATATCACGTGTCCTTGTGTTTCATTCCACTGTGCGGGGATCGGGTCCTCGAACCACAATCTAAAAAAGAAATAAATCGCAAGACACGCAAGGGAAAAGAGACAGCGCCAAAAGAGGAAAATCAAAACCTATGGTAACCAAGTGGCACAACTCAGGGGCAGGAGGTACCTGATGGAGCTGATCAAGGCTGATGAAATGATACCTGCTTCCCATCTCTTCCACTGAGGCAGCCTGATGGAACGGTTGCCCCCAAATGACAGCTGAGGGAGAGGAAGGCTTATGGAGCTGGCCTGCCAAAACGAAGTTGATGAAGTGAGCTGTGGCTCGCAACTTTCCCAATGTGATCATCTGGAAAGTGTTCAGAGCAGGAAGGGTAAGGAAGTAAAACTCATTGTATCTGAAAGTGAACTTTTCATCATGACCATCACTGCCACTTACTTCCCCACCTGCTTTCAAAAAGATGCTACCTTCTATCAAGATAAACAGCAATCCAGGCTTCTCCTGGTTTGTATCCATACCCTTTGGAGTAGCCTGACAAAGTCTTGCACTGTATCCCTGCAATAAATCTCTCCAGATGTCAGATTCAGGTAATGTGTATGTTACAAGTGTGAACGTGTAAAATCATACGTCTATTTCACCATCTGCGGTGTATTCTTTGAACTTCACAAACCTGTCTTGGCCTTCCCGTCGCCCAATTATTTCATTTGAAAGTACTACTGCAATACTAATTTTGAGTCAATTTCCAAAGATGTGTGAGGATAAGTGGAAATTATGTTATGTGACTCAAATGAGAAGTTTTGCATCAGATAAGTTGATTGAAAATTGAATTAATGGAACCAGTGCACGTTCCCATGGCCTGCAAATGAATAAATAGGAAAAAGGGAGAAATAAACTGGTTTCACAACGTTTAGATATTGCACTAAATTAAAAGGGCAGATATCTTCTCTTATATTGTGGTAATTATATGCTGCTAAAGGGATTAATAAATTACTAAACATGTGTTTTACTGCCCATCAAGACAAATGGAAACTACGCGGCCACAAGGTCAAAATGATCTGCACCTTAATGAAATATGAGTCAGAGCTTCAGAAATAAATGCTGGAAAAATCCTAAGCTAACATTTCCCCATATGGAATCCAGCTCAGGGGCTACCTTAGCTATGTTTGAACCCTTCATGAACTATATTGGATTCTTATACTAAAGGGTTGAGTATTCTGATTGGAATAATTCATATAAAATAGAACTTCCTAATGACTTTGTTACTTTGCACATAATTGGTTCTGCTGCAATATCATAATTTTACTTACGTTCATATATAAATGGTATACATAAGCCCTCCTCAGAGTAAGGCTTAAAGCAGGGACATGAACCAGAGGGAAAATTATTAGTGGGTAAACGAACTATAACATATCAGGAAAAGCCTACTGTCAACAGGGCACCATACCCTGCCAATGGAAAAGAGGATACAACTGTAGCACCTCCCTCCTTACCCTGGCCACACCCCAAGGGTGAGCAAGGAGGCCTTCCTGTATCACCACCCCAGTAGAAAACAAATAAACGACAAATTAAAAATAGTATTAAATCATTTAAATTCAAACAATTTCCCCCAGAGAATTCTGAATACTGTAGCTCTGCAAAGACAGTCTATAGATCCCCAAGGGAAACAAACTCTCAGCCCCATTATTATTATTATTATTATTATTATTATTAGTAAACCACCATTCATTTGTAGATGTCAGAGCACTTCAACAAACTGCACATGAAAGCTCATACTAATAACAAACTTAGTTGGTCTCCAAGGTGTTACTGGAAGGAATTTTTTTATTTTGTTTTGACTACGGCAGACCAGCACAGCTACCTACCTGTAACTAAAACTAAAACCCGCAAGTGTTACTAGTTAATCACATTTAAAACCAGTTCATGAACTAAGAAGCTGTACATAGACCACTAATGAAACGTATGTTGTAGATATTTCCCCACATTTCTTATGCTATTTTTGTCACATACAAATGAAATGAGAAAACTTGGTATACTTGTTTGTAGAACATTATCCTTGTTTATAAAACCCCAAAACCCAAAACCCTCACACAAAACCTCAAAACCATGTGCAGTACATCTTCCTAGGGTTCCCAACTCTCCTGTTTGCTCAGCTGAGTTTTGTTGGCTTACCTCTCCCCATAGTTAAGGTCATCCTCACTGATTAGAATGCCACTTAATGTCTGCAGAGAATTTGCTCTATGCAAATAATTGACAGCCATCTGGAATATAGACGGTCGATGCATGAAGGTGCATCAACCGCCACGTCTGCTGTTGGCTCAGAGATGGAAAGCATCAATTAATAGTATATATTTAAATTGTTGGTAAATGTTTCAGCCTTGCTCTTGAGCAAATCAGACCCAACCGGTACATTGTAGTGGTGCTTGGAGCAACATAAGAAATGCAGTAATGATAACAGCTGTTCCTTTCAGTCAAGGCAGCAAGGTTGCAACGTAAAACAATTAAGCCTGGTATTTTAACAACTGGCTTGCTTGGGACGAGGAAGCACAGACAATACTTTGAGTACGTTGTTGACCTTTTCTGTGGATCTGATGAATAGAAGCCTGCAAAGTGAAATATTTATTGCATGATGATTTTTTTTCCCTGAGGCTGGTTATCTTTTCCACTGTCAAGTACATCTTATTTGCTAACTATCCACCAGGCATTTAGACTGTACTGTTCAGCTGCAGTAATAAAAGTCAGAAATGAGATGGTGATTTATTCTCGGGCGAATTTCAGCGTGTATGGACAATATATCTGAATCAGTGTCAGAGCAGTACATTCTCTGTTAATTAGTCAAAATGGCTGGGCATTAATTTCCAAGGCCATCTTCAGGTAACTACTGCTTTTCATTGTCTTATGGAGAAACAGGGCGGTTATAATAAATCTACTCTCCCCTTTTCCTATTTTAGCTCTTCGAAGGCCAGGTATGCCATTTGAACATACTCTGTCCTGGCATAGCCTCACAGTGTTTGGACAAAAAGAAAATGGCACCCAAGGCTCCCTGTTTGATAGAAGTGAAGCAATGTGGTTTCATCAAATGTTACTCCTTCGCAAATAATGTTAAAAATGATTGTCCCTGTTTGCTCCTGGGAATGTTACTTTCTTTTAATTTCCTTCAAATCCCTACAGAGTTATCCCCTCCCCTTATCATGCCTTACATTTGAGTATATGCAATATATTGAAAGACAGCTCTCTGAATTTTAAATTGACTGGGGTGGTGGTGGGAGGGAATGATTTTGGGTTTTCTTGATCCAGTTAGATAAAGTGAGCAGGAGTAGAAACAAAGACATGAAATAGGAAATAAGATTCTCCCAGCTTTATGTCCATCATAGAATGCTTAGTTGCCATAGGGAGCATTTTGGATAAACAAAGGCATGCCCAGACAGATGGCTGGCACTGTATGGTTTGCTGGCCAATATTAGTAAAGAGGTGTTATTCCTAATCAGAACAGACACTGGTATCTTTCTCATGCAAATTATAACTTCTAACCAGCACTTCCCGAGTCATTACAATCCCAGTGATGAATTCTCCCTGACAATATGGAGTTGCTAGGCAACCCCCATTGGTCAGCTAGTTCTTACTAACAGAGCAGTCTTTTAGAGCAGGGTGGTGATTTCTTTCCTTTTCTATTTCCCTTTCTCTTCCTTTTTAGAAGCAAGCTGTCATTTCAAATGTGATTATGAATTTGTTAGGACGAGTATTTAGATGAACCGAAAACAATTGGGCACACTAGTTCCCGCAATAAAATCCCCGTCCTTTCCACATTGGGACCCATTCCCCCCCACCCTACAGCAACTGTGGCATGCCTGAGCATCTGAGGACATTAATTAGCATGTTGTTAGGATGTAAGGGATTTTAATGGCATAACTGGAAGGTCGCCCACATATCCCTAGAAAATTATAAGCAGAGACTCTCCAGCTAAAATTGATAACCAGATGGATAAGTATGAAGCTAATGTTCTTTCTTCGGGGGCCAGAATGTCAAAGTGAATATCTAATTAGGTTTTTCTTTCTCCTGAGTGGCTTTCCTGAACCACAGAGAGCAAAAATAAATCAAGTATCAGTTTAAAAAATGCCTCCAAAAGAAAAAAAAAAGGGGGGGGGAAACAAGCAAGCATAAAAGTCATTTAAATTTATATTAGAAAAACAGGGTGAAGAGCCGAAGCTCTGCTATTATAAGAGATAAGAGTAAATAAGGTCCCTGCCTCATTTTAATGCAGTCTGAAATATAATAAAGCGTGATTTACATAGGAAATCAGAATGCACAGTGAAGTTCTGATCAATGTCCAAACTTCTGGGATGTCTGAGTGAAAAGCTTTATGGTTATGCCACACAGTAAAGAAGGTGAGCCGTCAGTTGACAGCATTAGAGCTAGAGCAGGATTTACATTCACCTCAGATGTGGGTATAAGTTCTAAAACTTTCAGATCCTAGTTTCCCTTTGTAAACTGGGAATAAGGCTTCATAAGCTTTCACCCATCTAAAGTTAGCTGCATGTGAATCCTATTGAAATCAATGGGATTTAATTTTGTTATTTCCTACACTAGTTTAGTTGAATAGGATCTGTGGTGTTACTGCGAAAAGAATCACATTGGAAGGCTAGGTATTTTTGAGCAGGAGTTGCCAGCCTTGTTGGGCCCTTGGGCATATTTGCAAACCAGAGAAACTGTTGTGGACACCACACACACTGTGACCAAGTGCACAGCTAACCTATTCTATTGGCTACAACAAAATGCTTCTTCCAAGCTTCATTTCAGAAGGATGAGTATACCATGTGTGTTTGTATGTGCCCACAGGCGACCCTTGTTTTACAATCTTGCCATGAGCAGCACAGACTGCATGGGTTTAAGCTTGAGTCTGAAAGGAACTCTGGGCTCACCTGTGGCATCGTGTTGGGCTTACAGTCTTGCCTGCCTGTATGGCATAGTGTCATGAATTGGCTGGATGTGGAGGAGTGGTGGGAGGCAGCAGCTGGGGAACCCCCAAGGAAACCTCCAGGGAAAGAAGACTCAGAGCCTAGGGATTGGTGGTGGATGACGATGAGTGGTCAGAGGGAGAAGGTGGAGCAGACTGGGAGGAGGAGGTGTCAGAAGCTGAAGAAACAACAGGGTTCAGTGAGCAGGAAGAGGCTGGGGCAGAGGGAAGTTCAGACTCCAAGGCAGAGGTGGAGGCTGGACAAGGGGAGGAGATGAGGCTGGCTGCTGAAGAATCTGGGGAGTCTCCTATGATGCTGCATCCAGCTCCACTCCCCCCTCCCCCCGGTCTCCCAGAACAAGCAGAGAAATAAAAAGAGCAGAGCAGAGGTTGGTTGTATGCAAATGCAGTCTCTGACTGCTTGGAAAAAATCATAGAAAGGAGGGGACTGTGAGAAGGTGGGGACCTTCAGTCCTCACAACTGATTCTACAACTCCCACTACTGAGAAGAGTTGCTGAGATCAATAGGCCATGCACGGTTTTGGTTTCTTTTTATTGAAACTTCACTGACACTGGTGTTTTTTTTTTTTAAAAAAATTGCTGACCTTTACCTGACTCCATCTCCTGACACATAGGTAATGGGAAAGGAGTGTTTGAATATGTATTGCAGTAGCATGCTCCAAAAGGGTTCTATTTCACCTGCTCTGAAGCGTCTTGAATAGAAACAGCATTTTTCTGATGCATGTAAACAGGTAAACAGTGAACTATATATGCATGCACACAGTTTGTTCTAGATTCCCACTTGTGTGATCCCAGTTAATAGACCCATTCCTGAATAAAAAACAGTAACAAATAAGTCAACCTGTACACTGAAGATTTGAGGGTTTTGATATAGGTACAATGAATAAATGAAGTCTTTTGCTGATGGCAGAGAATCGGAGGACCATGTACACTATTTGGGCCTTATACCAGATTGAATGTCATAATAAGTAATGCCAATTAATGCATAGGTAGTAACCATGTAGTTTGCCCCTGCAGACAAGATATGCTGAACTGCATCTCCGGAGCATAATGTAGGACATTAAAGCTGCTTGATTGATGGATGGAGTGTTGGCAAGGACAACTCGGCTGACACTCTTTCAGTACTACTGGGGGGTTTTTAATATCCATCTGTCTATCCAGACAAGCAGATGTGGCTAAGCAATAATTTGACTTTAGGCACTGAACATTTAAAGGGCAGAAGCTACAACAGTGCAACGCCCTACTACTGTGGCACTGTTAATGTAGCAAAAATTTAATGCAAAGGGTTAATAACTTTGGAAAAAAGCGAGGGATCTGTAAAAGGTATTTCAGCCTCTCAGAGATTCAGCATACTCAGGTTATGAAACATCCTTTGTAGTTTCTAGCCACAGTAGGCTTTAAATCCTCTCATATTTCTCTTCAAAATCTAAATGGGCTATATACCCTTGCCTCACCAATTTGATACACATGGGAAGCTCACAAATGGTCAGCAGCCAATGATTCCCAGAAAATGGCATATTCAATGGCATACTGCCCCCCTCAAAGGGAAGGTAAAAGGTGGGCACAGTGGCTGGTAGCCTTAACCTTCACAAATTTGTCTAATAATCTCTTAAGGCTCCCAAGTTGGTGGCCATAACTATGTTTCATGGGAGCGAATTTCATAGTTTTAACTAAGCACTATAATTAAACTGTGGAATTAATTGGAAGTAGAAAGAGACAAAGGTTAAGAAAAGAGATGGATAATCTTAGGCTGAGGAACAAGGTTGGTTCCTAGAACAACAATAATGAGGAGACGCATATGGCGGAAGAAGAGAAGATAAATATAGAGGAGCAAGATCATGGAGACATTTGGAAGTAAGTACAAGAAGTTTAAAGATAGAGAACCCAGTGAAGAGAACTGTATAAAGAAATAACGTAACAAGCAGAAAATATCAAACAAGCAATGACATTTAGGACAGAGTGAAGAGGCCTAAGGGGAGAAGCAGGAAGACCAGCAAGAAGGAAGTTCTAATAGTCAATGATATATGTAGAAAGGCAAGAACAAATTTTGGATATATTCAGCAGTTGACAATGACAGGGCTGGAGCTTGGTGGGGAATACCAAGTTTCCAAGCTTAAAAAGAAGAACAAGTGATCAAATTATCAAGAGTGAGAGAGAAGTAATGTTGGCAGCTGGCTGGTTTTTAATTGCCCGAGTGTGTTCTTTTATGGCCATCTCCCTTTTGACTATTGTTCCCTTTTAAAATACTCTTCCTGCTACATGGGGGCTGCTTATCCAGGAGCAAATCCAGTGCAGTTAGAATAATACCTAAGTGATCCAATTAGGAATTTAGGGAGGATCGTGTGCATCTTTCACATGGAATTTGTACCTGCTCCCCATCAGTCTGCTAATTTTATGGGAACGGTCCATGCAATGAGATCTGCCCATGTAGCACAGGGGTAGGGAACAAAATGTGACACTCCAGATCTCCATCTGGACCTCAGGCCGCTCTTCAGATCAGATCCCTTGCCAGACCACATCCCTTACTGCCCTCATAAGGTGCCTTTCCTTACCTGGACTATGTCCTTAATTATAATAATGCCTTTTGCGTAGCTGAATAAAGAGAGGTGTGTGTGTGTTTGTTTCTTGTAGCCAATCCTTGCTTTAGGACATTCTGGTATAAAGCTAACAATTACTTTTTGACAATGATGTATCAAGACAGTTGATCATTCAGGAAAGAAATATTTCACTACTGACCACTCCCTTCTTCCATTCATGTATCAAGCAAGCAGCAATGCATCACAACAGGTCTAATGCTTTAATTTGTACTGTGAAGGCAGTGGGAAGGATATTTTCATGGTGTTTGCTAACTGGTGAATTTTCATTCTCTTTGGTTCTGTCTAATAGGGAGGACTATTATGTAGTCTACAATGGCTTTTAACAATGGAACTACAGGGTGTTTATGCTAAACAAAATGTAATAATGGTAGATCTATAAATCTGAATCAATGCTGCCAGGGCAACCCATATTTTCTATTAGTTTTGGATTCCATCGAGCCTTCTCTTCTCAGAGCTTGTGATTTTCATGGAACTTAGTTCTAATGTAAAACTCATATTTGGTGCAATTTGTCCATTATTAGGAACTTTATTCACTAATATAGCTAAAGTTATAATCATATAATCATAGTGTTGAATGGGACCATGAGGATCATCTAGGCCAAACCCCTGCAATGCAGGAATCTTTAGCCCAATGTGGGGCTCAAACCACATGGCCCTGAGATTTAGAATCTCATGCTCTTCCAACTGAGCTACCATTCAAGTTTGGGTCCTCTGATGTCATTGGGCTACAATTTCCATCACCCTTGGCTATTAGCTAAGCTGACTGACCGATGTCTAAGTCCTGAGAGCCAGAAAGATTGCTCTGGATGGCCACATTTGGCTCCCGGGCTTGAAGTTTCACACCCCTGTTCTAACTGGGCTGGTTAAAAGAAAATGGATTTTGACAAATAATGGATCCCAAAGCAGTACTTTTGAAATGGAATTTAATTTACATTTTTGTTGAAAGGCTGCATGCTGTTAAGAGCTTGCTTGGCTCACGCTGTCTGCAAACTTGGGCTCCTGATGCTGATTCGTAACATGAAATTGTCCTGTTCTGCAAAATAATTTAAGCAAACTATGTGGATCCTGCTGCTAATGTGACACCAGCCTACAGCTGTGTGTGAAGTTACATATGCATCAGTTTTTATTTTGCTGGAAGCTGTGTCTTTTATTTATTTTATGATTTGGGTTGTTTTTTTTAGTCCTTAAAAGCAGTAACTTTTTACTCTGGATTTGATCTGTAATATTATGTCTACGAAGTCTGCTGTTTGTTCCAGGTTAAAATAAAACCTAAGTTACATCCAAGCCAGACTTAGCAGTAAAGAAAGCAGCAGCCTGAATTATTTTATTTATTTACCATATTTATAGTCTTCACACAAAGGTAAAAGTACATCACCGAAGTTCAAAATAAACCTGAAATTAAAAGGATAAATGTGTTGATCTCCCACACATTTTAACTTGGCTGAACTTGTGACAATTTTTACAGGATCTGGCTGACATTTGGCACATTCATTGTTGTTGTTTAGCCGTTTAGTCGTGTCCGACTCTTCGTGACCCCATGGACCAGAGCACGCCAGGCACTCTTGTCTTCGGCACATTCATAGACCACATCAAATAGACAGCATATACAAAGAGAAATCTCTATGTGGGACAAGAAGCTACGGTTAGAACTGGATATGGAACAACTGATTGGTTCAAAGTTGGGAAAGGAGTACAACAAGGTTGTATATTGTCTCCCTGCTTATTTAACTTATATGCAGAATTCATCATGCAAAAGGCTGGGCTGGATGAATCCCTAGCCGGAATTAAGATCACTGGAAGAAATATCAACAACCTCAGATATGCAGATGACACAACCTTGAGGGCAGAAAGTGAGAAGAAATTAAAGAACCTTTTCATGAGGGTGAAAGAAGAGAGCGCAAAATATTGTCTGAGGCTCATCATCAAAAAAACTAAGATCATGGCCACTGGTCCCATCACCTCCTGGCAAATTGAAGGGGAAGAAATGGAGGCAGTGAGAGATTTTACTTTCTTGGGTTCCATGATCACTGCAGATGGTGACAGCAGTCACGAAACTAAAAGACGCCTGCTTCTTGGGAGGAAAGCAATGACAAACCTAGACGGCATCTTAAAAAGCAGAGACATCACCATGTTGACAAAGGTCCGTATAGTAAAAGCTATGGTTTTCCCAGCAGTGATGTATGGAAGTAAGAGCTGGACCATAAAGGAGGCTGATCGCCGAAGAATTGATGCTTTTGAATTATGGTGCTGGAGGAGACTCTTGAGAGTCCCATGGACTGCAAGAAGATCAAACCTATCCATTCTTAAGGAAATCAGCCCTGAGTGCTCACTGGAAGGACACATCCTGAAGCTGAAGCTCCAGTACTTTGGCTACTTCATGAGAAGAGAAGACTCCCTGGAAAAGACCCTGATGTTGGGAAAGATGGAGGGCACAAGGAGAAGGGGATGACAGAGGATGAGATGGTTGGACAGTGTTCTCGAAGCTACCAGCATGAGTTTGACCAAACTGTGGGAGGCAGTAGAAGACAGGAGTGAGAGAGTCAGACATGACTAAATGACTATACAATGAACATTTTTATAACATTTTTATAATTTATCAAATTCTGAGTTTTGCAGTGGTGGAAGATTTAACACCCCCTCCCCCACTTTGCTAAAGGGACAGTCCTGTGCCCCTTTAATGAAAACACTGATGAGATGGTTTTGACATACAACAGAAGGAGTGAAAAGTGCAAAACACGCAGATTTCCTTCATTTTTCTAAAAACAACAGTTGTCATCTTTCTGTGCAAACTGGTGGTTCATTAATTTATGACTACTATGCCAATTATTATGATTACAGAGCAAGTTAGAGAGACCAAATTTTAATAGTGTTAATTGGAAACTAGTGCTTGCACTCTTGTATGAGATTTTCAGTCCAGGTTTTTGTTTTTGTTTTTAGCAATTAAATAGGCTGGGATATTTTTAAAAAATATTTCTAATTTTTTCACAATGGATATTGTTTCAGTGCTGGAGTGCAAGCCCACATTGCCGTTAGTAAAATTGTAAGAAACACAGTGGATGAGATCCACATCAACTGAAGTCAGACACGGACTCCCACAGTTTTAATGGCACTGGATTACACCCAATTTCATCACTGTGAAGCATTAGTAGAATAACAGATCTGGTTTCTTGTTTCAGTAGCCTCATGATGCTACTTGCTCCTTTTAATGCAGCAACCCATGCCTCAGTTTTGCATAAATGAACTGATGTGTATAACTATACAATCCTTATAAATATATTGATGATGTAAAAATGCCATGCTGAAACGAAGATTGTATCTATCCTGGGGTAGGTGATAAATTTGATTCACTTCATCTTTGAAGGCAAACTTACCAATTCAGTCTTTTTGAAGCAATACTGAAACACAAGCATCTTTTGAAATTCATTCTTTTCCAAATTTTGAAGTGAAGTTCTCCAGTCAAGTAATGTGTAGAAAAATGCATATATTAGGTTAAAGTGCATATATTAGTGTATTGTACTGTATTTGGGGAAGTTATCTTGCAAAGATATGCCTATTAGGTGAAATTGCACGAACATGGAGAAATTCATAGTAAGATGCTGATGAATTTTCGTGAGGTCTTCATAAAGGGAAAAAATAATAATATGGAAATGCAAAGAAACAAATTTAGGGCTGGAAAAATGAGAACCTGAAATTGAGAGCTCCTCTATACCTAATCTATACCTATTGTAACTACTATAATTATTGCATATTTGTTGCTATCTCCATACGAAAGGTTAATATGAATAGAGAATGATGTCTATACCAGGAAGTTTCATCCTGCATTACTTAAACGCAAGCAACCTAAAGCCAATTGGGATTTGTTACATTTAATAACAGTGAGGAATGGTTTTCATCAGTTTGGGCAAAAATGCAGTACATGGAGCAGCTTCCCACAGATTTCATGGATGCATCCTTGTATTGCACTGATGTAGAAGGCTGCAGATCTCATGGTCCACAGAATGTTTGGCTTGTGTGGCAAGGCACCCCCCTCTACTCTTTGGTCCTCCCCAATATCAAGAATAAGAGACATGACAACCAATATTAGGCCACAACTTTATTGGGTTTGGCCTAGGCACTGGGTGGACCTCACCCCTTCTGATCCACCTGCTGGAAGAATTTGCATTTGGGATCCACTAGGAATGAGGGAGTCCCTCACTAAATCAAGGGGTAATTCCCCCACTGGATTGCACCTGTTGAGTGCTGTGGCCCCCTGCCCCTGCCTGGGTGTCCAGACAGAAGCATCTCCCCTGGATTCTTTTAACGGGATACCCCATTTTGGACGGGCCTACAGAATATTTGGCTTATTGGATGAAGCAGACCAAAGGTGACTTTAATGCAGGCATTCTGGCTTGATAGCTAGTGGTTTGTTGCCATCTATTAAAAAGTTAATATTATATTGCTATAGTAGAAAAAGAATAGGAAGGCAGTAAATGAAGCGGGGTGCCTACAGGGGCACAGAACTATGTATATTGATCCCAGAATTGGTGTAGTGGTTAAGAGTGGTAGACTTGTAATCTGGTGAACTGGGTTCACTTCCCCGCTCCTCCACATGCAGCTGCTGGGTGACCTTGGGCTAGTCACACTTCTTTGAAGTCTCTCAGCCCCACTCACCTCACAGAGTGTTTGTTGTGGGGGAGGAAGGGAAAGGAGAATGTTAGCCGCTTTGAGACTCCCTAGAGATAAAGTGGGATATCAAATCCAAATGCTTCTTCTATTATTATTATTATTATTATTATTATTATTATTATTATTATTATACGATGTTCCTGGAAAACGAACTATAGGCAAAATGCATTGACCAGGGCTAAATAAACTTATGGCACTTAAACAAGACTTCTTGCTCCTTCTCCTTTATAGTGACTGCAATATCTGTATGTGCATGTTAGTCTCTATCTATCTATCTATCTATCTATCTATCTATCTACCTATCTAAGTGAGCTTGTGCAATATGCACCTTTGCTACCTGAGACATGATGGAGAAAGGCTGAAAATAATTTTTGCTGTACCATGACATTTGCTGTACTTCTATATGTTTTAAGTTCTGTAACCATTTTATCACACCATTTTCATATGCAGGGTGGCTTTGCTCAGATTGAAGGTCATACTAGTTCATTTAAAAAAGAAATACCCATTTTTGTTGTCATGTATTGGGACGCAGGTGGCACTGTGGGTTAAACCACAGAGCCTAGGACTTGCTGATCAGAAGGTCGGCAGTTCGAATCCCTGCAATGGGGTGAGCTCCTGTTGCTTGGTCCCAGCTCCTGCCAACCTAGCAGTTCGAAAGCACGTCAAAGTGCAAGTAGATAAATAGGTACCGCTCCAGCGGGAAGGTAAATGGCATTTCCGTGTGCTGCTCTGGTTCGCCAGAAGCGGCTTAGTCATGCTGTCTGTGGACAAACGCCGGCTCCCTCGGCCAATAAAGCGAAATGAGCGCCGCAACCCCAGAGTCGGTCACGACTGGACCTAATGGTCAGGGGCCCCTTTACCTTTACCTTTATCACAGAACAAGGGAATGAAAAAGAAAGCATTAGTGGCAAACTTTTAACAGTGTAGGTTAGCTTTTCTTTAAATCTCATTTTCTTTAATACTTGAAAAACCTATCTTTTGTAGTATGCAGATTTACATTCAATTTATTTATTGGCTGGGCTGCAATCCTATATACACTGTCCTGGGAGTCAGTCCCATTTAACTCAGTGGAACTTACTTCTGAGTAGATTGGTATAGCATTGCACTGCAAACTACAGATAAATTGTTGAATGTGATTTTCTTCTCAGTGCACACTGCTCTCCCCCCTACTGCTGCATTGCCTGAGGCAATGTTTGTTCATATTTACTCAGAGGAAGGAAGCTGAGGGTGAGCCCTAATGCAGAGAAAGTGCTAGTTTTAGCCTAAATGTTTTAATAGGAAACAGATGCTCTCATGGCTAAAACCTAAGAGTAGTACAAGCACAAGATACCAAGGCAGTATCTTAAATATGAGAAGTGAGATAAAGCCTTGTGGCTCTGCTCAATTGTTGAGGATAATATTTGGGTCCATTATTTTAGATGTGCTATACAAATCTACAGGTGTGCCCTTTTCAGAGCTCTAGCATTGCTGTCAGTCAGCCCCACTAAATCACATGTCATGCATTAATATCACACTGCCTTTCCACTACATATTGATGAGTGTAGCTCTGTCTATCAGACAAGTGCTCTGTTTCAGCCCTCGGCTGCTGGAAGAACTTGAACTTCCAGTTCTATTTCTGCTAAAGTCTTTAATCCATAAATCAGAGTGGTACATAAGTAAAGCACAGGTCACAAGGGGCAGCAGAGGTACACATACATGCTTAGGCACAAACTAAGACGTTGATCTGACAAGCCACAAGCCACTCTGCACTTGCCTTTTGAAGGAAGGGGAAATCACAACACTTAGTGCCATAACTGGCCAGTCACAGAACTAGACAAGCCAACTCAGAATCAGGAGTTCAATTTGTTTGTAGGCCTCTTCTGGACTTTGCGTTATCTAAAAAGCAGGATCAAAGGGTTTCTTCTTGACAGTAGAAAAAGGAGTTTATCGAAAACATGTAATCATCCTAGCAATTAATTTTGCATTTAATTTGCTTTCCTCAAGTGTAGCTCAGGATCACTCTGAAGGGGGGGAAAACCACACTCATTAGAAATTACTATGCCATTTCAATTTATCATGGTTTTTAGCTTAGAGCTGCTCCAAGCTGAGAGCGTTTCTCTCTCTCCTTTTGGTTATGAATATTTAGATTTTCTGAGCCATAAGAGCTGGAAGAAATGCTGCTGCCACACAAGAGAAGGTTGGAGACAAGATATCTGTAAACACTTATTTTCTGCAGCAGTCATTTCTCAAAAAATAAAAATAAAATCCCACTAGAATACTCCCCCCCCCCGACACTGCTGCTACTTTATTCTCTAGCAAAATGCTCTTTCCTTTAAGTAGTAATTGTATCAATTATCCTAACTGTGTAATACAGAGCACACAGCCTCCAACATGATGTGCTCTAAAATCCAACCATCTCACTGGTTTGTCTCTGTCATTTGTTCCACTCATGTATACATCTGGATTGCCGGATTTTGCCTTCTGATTAACTTTCCTACTGTATTTTGTATTGTAGGGAATAAAAGATCACAGTTTTCTCCTCAGTAAGGAAACTGAAGAAGTTCCAGGAGGGGTTGGCTTGAAGGCAATAATTCTGTGTTGACTGTAATAATCCAGAGTTGAAGCACAAGAGCTGCAGGTAAATTTTTTGATCCACAGCATTGTGTTCCCCAGTGATCAATTGCCTGTCTAAATCTGCACTGTACTTATTTGTATGGAAATGTTCTTGCCCTGGTTGTTTGTCGTTATTTTTAGTATCACTTTGCCTTCATGCCTTGAAATGCAACCCCACTTTCCTAAGGTTTTCCGTTGCAATCTGCAACATGATCACTTCGGTTCAGAGGCTGAAAACACAGACTTTGGTCTAAATCTATGCACATGCAACAGTGCAGCTATGATAATATACTCTAAAAACCTGCCAAGGTACTGTAGCTGTTTGTTGGTGACAGTAATACTCAGGGCAACTAAACCTAGCACCCACTTTCCCCTTATAAACAGCTGATTCACAGTATCTAACTTGGACTACATTGCATGCGCTCATGGCTTCCTGCTTGCCACACAGCAAAATATGCACACAGTAGCCATGGAACACAGGATTTCCATTCTGGCTAAGGATATACATTTAAAGCATAACTCATCCATTCAAATTTCTACCCAACTATTTGAGATAAAGTGACATCCAAATCAGAACACAAAAAAATGCATGTTGAAATCTTTTCTGTGTATGCATGTGAGATACTTTGTGCTTTTTGGGGTATAAAAAGAGGTGCCAGTAATCATATCTTGAAGTAAGAGCCATGGGTGCCAGCACAAAATGGCTGCCGTGGGCAGCAGAACTCTCTCTCTCTCTCTCTCTCTCTCTCTCTCTCTCTCTCTCTCTCTCCAGGGCCGGCTCTATCATCAAGCAGAATGAGGCAACCACCTCAGGTGGAAGATTTTTCTGAGTCCCCTGGCCATAACATTATTTTGAAAGGCACAGCAGTGTGTGCCATGCAGCCTGTCCTTTATCCCCATAACTAGCCTGCTACTTTCAGGCGCAGTGGGGGACACTAGCCTGTTGCTAGTATTGAAGTAAGATTCCAGTTGGCTTCTATTTGTTGAATGGGTGGCACCATCTTGTCCACCTCACACAGCAAAATGTGTTGGGCTGGCCCTGCATAAGGCACCCAGAAGAACTGAGGCAGCAGATCACTTGCACAAGGGGGCTTCCTTACTCATTCCAGTGGAACGAAGTAACTGGATTTCTTCACTCGGAAGACTGGAGAAAATGTTCCAGGCAAGGGATTTCTATAACAGCTCTCTTGACCAAGGGAAGTGGCTTCTGGAAGGGTTGTATTTTATTATTATTTTTGCAGGTGGAATCAGAGATATGTAACTGCAACAATCATACTGGAAAATGACCCATGTTTCAGTATTCTTAGGACGAGGTGAGAGCCTCAATAAGCATTCCATGCAGAATGCAAACAGACATTATGCAGTAAAGTATGCAGAAAATAAACACGTACAATTGCAAATAGCATAATGCCACCCAATAACGGATAACCTGAGATTTATAGTATGCTGGCTCAGTCTAAAAAGGCCCATACTCATGAATCTAAAATGAATGGAACATTACCTAAATGAAGGATTTAACACATTGCTCTACCCTTACTGCTGCTTTCTCTTTGTCAGCCAATTTTTCATTTTGCTTAAATTTACCACACTTAAAACACTGCACAAACAATTTCAGATCTGGTTAAAAGCATACGGCCTGTGCTTATGAACATTGGTTGGAGATGTTGCCACCAATTATACATGAAGCTAATAATTTCTGAAGTTATTTTGGGTCACCACCATATGATAGCTTTGTCTTCATTTACTAGTTGCCCAGTTGCAGCAAAATTAGCATTCATATTATACAGATATAATACAACCTCTTATTTGAACATCCTAGTCAACAAATTCCTTTCACATTACACATCAGCAACTAGAGGGAGCCCCTGGATCAAATCTGGCTTTCTAAAGGGTGCTACCAGAGTCTAAACTAGAAATGGAAAACTCATGGCTGTCTAGATACTGTTGGGCTCTCAACTCCCAACACAACACAACATTGGCCAGGCTGAATGAGGTGGAAAGCAGTTGGAGTCCAGTAACACTTGCAGGGCCACAGGGTCCCTTTCCAAGGTGTGAAATCATTGATCTCACTGGGATTAAGACAATGCAAATTTCTCTGCTGAATATGAAAGCCTGTAGTTCATGCAACTACTGTGATGCTATAGCAAAGATTACAATTTAAGAGCAGGCATACTATGCAGCTTTTATTATACAATATGCATCAGTTTGCAATCTATTGTGCAAAAAAAAGAGGGGAGGGGAGACAACAATTGAACATAAATGCCCATAGACCTTCTTTTTTAGCTTATGGCTAAAGGGAGTAACAATTTCATTGAAAACCACAAACTTTGTCCACCCCCCTCTGCCTTTTCCTGTGTTTTTCCTTCCACCTTATTTCTTCTCCAAAGATCAGGTGGACAGAGTTGTTGTGACTGATAGGCATTCATCTAGCCCCAGGTTCTGTCTTCAACAAGGCCAGCGAGATTCCTGTAAAAAAATAAAACCACAAGTGATGCATGCTGGAGATAGCAACTACCTGTCTCTGATTTGCAGGTTCTGAGGAATCAGCAAGAGAAGAATAGATTACCTGTCTATTGCCACACTGGTTCAGGTAACTTATTGCAAGCGTTGTTGCTTTACCCTCAACAGCCTATAACACTGGTTCTGATTTTGGTACTTCAGCTATTCTTTCTTGTTTTAAATGAAGTGGGTCTCTGTAGCTTGCTCAGCCTGCCTGGGCAAAGTGTTCGTTCCACTTTTCAGCTAGACTGTGGGGAGGGCATAGGAAGGTCAACTCAGACCTTGTGCAACCTGTGTTCTCCCACACGGCTAAATTCAACAACAACAACAACAACAACAACAATTGTAATTATTATTATTATTATTATTATTATTATTATTATTATTATTATTAATATCCTGCCCATCTTGCTGGGTTTCCCCAGCCACTCTGGGAAGCTTACAACATATATAAAAACACAACAAAGCATCAAACATTAAAAAACAAAATATCATATATGAGCAACAAATAAACCAATAAATCAATAGAAACCAATAATAACAACAATAACAATAATAAACAGCTTACAGTTATACCCATATTAAAATAACCACCAATCCCAACATCAACTCGACAAAAACAAAACAGAAGAACCAAAATTGGAAGCATATAAAACATTTTAAAACATTTTAGCCAGTTGCCCCAACTCAAGAGTTGTTCCAGCAATGTCCCTCCAGCCTCCCAGGAGCCTCTTTTGGGAAGGACACAAAGTAGCTTCAAATAAGTGTTAAGGTAAGTACAAATATGCATCCATGAATACAAGGGAATAATACAAAAATGAAATTAAAACAACAGCAACAATGTAAATAAAAAAAAATGTATTGTGTATTTTGGGTATATGAACTGCAATAAAGTTTTGTGTGTGTGTAAATAAAACAACAACAGCAATACAGTGCCATGCACTTCAGATTGTATCATTATAGGATGGTGGACTTTTACTGTGGCCCTTATTGCTAACATAAAAAAATAAGCGAGTGCCAAGTCAAAACAAATTTATCTGATTTTTTCAATACCACGAAGAAATATAATTTTGAGTCACTATTTTCATGAGGGCAAAATATCACTCCTGTAGTCCAATGGCACACATTATAAGTGTCTCCAGTGTTTGGGCAATGCCATTCTGCCTGCAATGAACAAGTGGCCAGTTAATTGTTTAGCTTTTATTTTTGATAGGAATTTGCTTAGGGTATTTTCTAACTGATCATAAAAATGGAAAAGGTTACTATCCTGCTCTGTCCATGAGTGGTAAGCAGGGTTGTGCATAGGCCCTTTGAACTGATTCAGGGCATTGCATAGATGCTGTGGGAGCTGTGGGAAGAGGCATGCCTCTCCTTCCTGCCCCTCAACTGTATCTTAAGTAGATATGGGTCAGGAAAGCAGAAGGAGATACATGCGGACTGCCTGTGTGCCTCCCCCCCCCCACAACAGAGTGCCCCCGTTTTGACAGCACTGGATTGCTCTTGATGGATCTAATTCAACCTGCATCTGCCCCAACCTAATCTGTGCAAATCCCACATTGACCTGAACTGGCCCAACTGGATTCCAGGATTCAGCTATACAGGCCTATTAAGAAATCTCTCACAGGGTTCCAGCCCTTTTCTCTATCTTTTTTCACAAGATGTACTGCTGCAGTGCTACATTCCAGCATGCTGTTCATTGCTGCTCCCAAGTCTCCCATGCATTGGGTGCTGAAGGGTTTTGAGTTGGAGCTGGCTGATAGCTGCTCTGGAGTGAGGCATTTGAGACACACTGCAGCTGGCTCAGCACAGCAGTGGCACAGAGATGGCATGCCAGGAGGAGGGACATTGTTGTCAGGAGCTTGTCCTACACTCGAGTAGGACCCTGGTAGAGACACATGCCCGACTGGCATGTTCCCTCCCTCCCTCCTGGTTGATCGTTCGGGAGCTTCAAAAGCTTTCTTCAGCCCGAACGTCACAGCGACCGATGCCAACAGTCATCGGCACACTTAGCAGCTTGCATGACAGACCTCAGCAACTCAGCATTTTGGCTAATCTACTTTATTTACATATAAACACACACAGAGCACTGCAACATGGCTCCCTCTCTCTCTAGCATCAGATAGCAAAGAGAGAGAACAAAGGACAATACAGTGGTACCTCGGGTTACATATGCTTCAGGTTACATACGCTTCAGGTTACAGACTCTGCTAACCCAGAAATAGTGCTTCAGGTTAAGAAATTTGCTTCAGGATGAGAACAGAAATCGTGTCCTGACGGTGCGGCAGCAGCAGGAAGCCCCATTAGCTAAAGTGGTGCTTCAGGTTAAGAACAATTTCAGGTTAAGAACGGACCTCCAGAACGAATTAAGTACTTAACCCGAGGTACCACTGTAGTCCCACTTCATGGAACATAGTAACACAAACATCCTGTCTCCGTCACTTCCTACTCTGTGGAGTCAAAACCTATACCGTCATGTGATAGACAACAATCCCATGACTGCAATCACGGAGCAGGAATTCTAACAGTTTTATTACACCCTATAAAGAGCTGAGCAAGAGTGAGTAGGATTGTGACCAAATCAGGATCATAACCATGGCCAAAGAGCAAAAACAACCCTTCATAAGCACCATTCTCTTTTAAACATCTTTTGTGTATCTCCAATTATAACGATAATGGATTCTCTGTTAGATTAGCAAACAGGAGAATAGGAAGAAGCTGCCATACCTTTGGTCTCCTACTGTAGCTCAGTGCTCCCTACACAGATTGGCAGCAGCTCCAAAGATTCAAAAAGATGTTTTACACTCAGCTTCACTTTTGCTGGTTGTGGCTTTCATCACCCATTAACTTTCTTCATTTTCTACCATTAACTGCTATTACAGAGACTTGTATTTTCATTTTCATTTAAAGCACAGGTTGTTCTTTGTTTTCTTACTTTGTTATTTGGGAGCAGCTTCCGTCACATCCTGGCTTTGTGCTTCTCTTTTGTTAAGACTCTCCTCCTGCCAAGAGGGGAGGGGTTGCGGGCGGGATCCAAACTCCGCCTCAAGCAGGGGGCGTTAGCCCCCTGCCACCCACTCACCTGGCTAGCGCCCCATGGGCAAGGGCCCAACCAGGCGGCTTGGAGGGTGTGTGGACGGCAGCTTAACTTGCTGCTGCGCCAGCCATGCGGTCTCATTTTCCGCCTTCCCGTGGCTCCACCTACTGGTGAATAATCCCCCCCTTTTGACTCACCCCTCTCCGAGTGGGTGGAGTCAGCTGACGTGGTCCAATGCCTAAGCCAATACCTTTTCACTTGCTGTAATCAATAAAGTTGTGGCCTTTTCTTGCCCATTAACCTTATATTACGTGTCCGTGTGTCTTCTTTCCACTAAGCGGGGTTCGGGTCCTCGAACCACAACATTATGTTCTGCAAGTCGGCTGCAACTAAAAAACAGCCCCCGCCACACATCGCACCGAAATCAGCTTCCATTAAATCGAGGAGACTTATGTTGAGTAAACATCCACATGATTGGCTTTAAAGTATATTGTCGCCACATATAAAGCAAATGTTTCCTGCTTCTTTCCCCCTTACGTTACTTGTCAATTTAATGACATTCATCTATGAAAAAAGACAAGTGTTTTCTCTTTCCCTTTTAAAGTTTATTTTTCCATAGGCTCCAGATCTTTTGGTTGCATCAGATAAGGGGCTGAATACAGTAAAAATAATGAACAAAAAGGAATTTGCTTCATATTGGAAGTATATGAGGGTAAAATGCTCTTGAAGGTTAGTCAGCTATTTGATGTGGTATTTGAATCTCCAATTGCTCCTAAAATTGGAGAGATTGGATTAAACCTAGTTTGTATGGTTTCCAGAGATACTTTAAACAACTGTATACACAAGGGCCACAGAATGAGATTAAAATCGATCAATTTCTGAAAATTAATGGATTACAAAAAATTTCCAAAGAAAGTAAATTATCATTGAACTACAAAATATCTGAACAAGAGGTAGAAGGTGCCATTCAGAATATGCAACTGGGCAAGTCTCCGGGACCGGACGGGTTAACCTCCAAATATTATAGAACATTGAAAGACTACCTAATTCAACCATTAAAGGAGGTTTGCAATGAAATTATGGAGGGGAAAAAAGCGCCAGAGTCGTGGAAAGAAGCTTATATCACACTTATACCGAAAATTGAATCTGAGAAGACACAACTTAAAAATTACCGCCCCATATCCCTGCTTAATGTGGATTATAAAATTTTTGCTGACATTTTGGCTAAAAGATTGAAAAAAGTATTAGCAGAGGTGATACATAAAGATCAAGCTGGCTTTCTCCCTGGCAGACATCTATCGGATAACACGAGGAATTTAATTAGCATTTTGGAAAAGTTACAAGTGAACATCAATTCAAAAGCAGTATTGATATTTGTAGATGCAGAGAAAGCCTTTGACAACATTGCTTGGAGTTTTATGAAGAAAAATCTGCAAGGGATGGGGGTGGGAGAAAACTTTGAAAATGGTATAGGCGCGATTTATTCAGAACAAAAGGCCAAATTGATAGTTAATAATGTGGTGACAGAAGAAGTTAAAATTGAGAAAGGGACACGGCAAGGCTGCCCAATTTCCCCATTGCTTTTTATTTCGGTCCTGGAGGTCTTGCTGAACATGATTAGAAGGGACCACCAGATTCAAGGTATTCAGGTCGGAGTTAAACAATATAAACTTAAAGCTTTTGCAGATGACCTAGTCTTGACACTACAGGAGCCAGTCTCTAGTACTAAAAGGGCCCTGGAGCTAATCCAAGAATTTGGTCAGGTGGCAGGCTTTAAATTGAACAAATCAAAAACTAAGGTTTTGGAGAAAAATTTAACGCCGATTGAGATCGAGAGGTTTCAGAAGGAGACAGACTTGACATTAGTAAAGAAAGTAAAATACCTAGGGGTGAATATGACTTCTAAGAATGTTAATTTATTTAAAGATAATTATGAGAAGTGTTGGTCAGAAGTGAAAAAGGATCTTGAAATTTGGTCAAACTTGAAGCTTTCCTTACTTGGTCGAATTGCTGTTATTAAGATGAATGTATTGCCGAGAATGCTGTTTTTGTTCCAATCATTGCAAATTATAGACAAGATGGACTGTTTCAAGAAGTGGCAAAGAGACATTTCTAGATTTGCCTGGCAGGGCAAAAAGCCCAGAATAAAATTTAAGATACTTACGGATGCGAAAGATAGAGGGGGGTTTGCCCTGCCGGACCTTAAGTTGTATTATGAATCAGCAGCTTTTTGCTGGTGGAAGGAATGGCTACTTCTTGAGAACACAGACATTTTGGATCTAGAAGGTTATGATAATGCATTCGGGTGGCATGCATACCTGTGGTATGGTAAGGTTAAAGTGCATAAGGCGTTTAAAAACCATATTGTCAGAAAAGCATTGTTTAATGTCTGGATTAAATATAAAGACTTTTTGGAGAATAAAACCCCAATGTGGCTTTCACCTATGAAAGCAAAGGCTCTGAAAAAGCTTAATATGGAGACTAACTGGCCAAAATATTGGGAAATTTTGGAACAGGAGGGTGATAAATTGAAATTGCAGAGCTATGAGAAAATTAAAGACAAGGTGCGGTATTGGTTACATTATTTTCAAGTAAGAGAGGCCTACAATTTGGATAGAAAAATTGGCTTCCAGATGGAAAAATCAAAATTAGAAACAGAATTGTTAGAACCCAATGCTAAGATACTATCAAGAATGTATAACTTGCTGTTGAAATGGAATACTGAGGATGAAACGGTAAAATCTGCTATGATAAAATGGGCACAAGATGTTGGACATAACATCATTGTAAATTGTATGAATGTTAAGAAAGATGTAAGATTAGCAAAAACATGGCTTCAACAAACTAGGTATAAAGAATAGAAATTTAAATTTAATTGGAAGACGAAAAGATAAATTTTGGATAAGTAACATTTTATGATTAAGTTTCAATAAGAGTATGTTAAATCCCAAAATTTGAGATATTAATATTGGAAAATTATATTATATGAATTAAACCAAGTTAATAATTTGCTGGTAAAATTTATGAGTTTAGAAAGCAGGAACAAGGGTTGTGAGGAAGTCCAAAGATGAATATGAAATGTGGATATTGGAAAAGATTATGTTATTATCTATGTATTTTATTGTTAAACTAAAATTTAATAAATATTATATATATAAAAAAAAGATGTTGGACATAACATTATGTTTGCTGACTGGGAACAGTTGTGGACCACTGGGGTTAAATTTACGGCATGTAATGCCTTAAGAGAGAATATTATGAAAATGATATACAGGTGGTACATGACCCCAGTTAAGCTTGCAAAAATCTATCATTTGCCCGATAATAAATGTTGGAAATGTAAAGAAACTGAAGGTACATTCTTTCACCTTTGGTGGACGTGCCCAAGGATTAAGGCTTTCTGGGAGATGATCTATAATGAAATGAAAAAGGTATTTAAATATACCTTCCTGAAGAAACCAGAGGCCTTTCTCCTGGGCATGGTCGGCCAATTGGTGCCAAAGAAGGATAGAACTTTTTTTATCTATGCTACGGCAGCAGCAAGAATACTCATCGCAAAGCACTGGAAGACACAGGACTTACCCACCTTGGAAGAATGGCAGATGCAAGTAATGGACTACATGGAAATGGCAGAAATGACGGGCAGAATCCGAGATCAGGGAGAAGAGTTGCTGGAAGAAGACTGGAAGAAATTTAAAATCTATCTACAAAAACATTGTAAAATATTTGAATGTTGATGACATTGAAATGAAATGAATGGGTTCTAGTAAAAAAGGTAAAATAAGAACATGAAAGAAGGGATAGATATTAGATAAAAATCAGGAACAAACAATACGTGAAGAAAGATAATTAAGGATAAAATTAATAAGAAGGAATTTGCTAATTAATTTTAAATTGGAATACAAGAAAGGCGGTGTGAGGAAGTCGAGAAAATAAGTTTATGAATGGTAAGAAATTAAAGAGAGGGATTTTTATTTTTAACTTTTTGATTTTTTTTTCTTTTTAGTGTTCTAATCTTTTTTTCTTTTTTTTGGTATTATGTTTGAATGTTTATATGTTTGAATGTTTATATGCTCTGTGTTTTTTTATGTAACTTTTATCTTTGATACAACTTAATAAAATATCATAAAAAAATAAATAAACCTAGTTTGTATGATGTTCCATTATTTGTTTTTAATGGCTGTTGTCTTAGGCTCCTAAATTTCTTCTGATTTTCTTTAATAAGTTTTTATTAAATTTTCTTTTACAAATTGATCAACACAACCATGTTCTCAAATTTCCAGTTTTTGTACTTCCACCAGCTCCTCCACCAATCATCCATATTTCCTATTTGTTATGCATTTTCGATATATTGTATTGCCAATTCATATTATCCTTTCATCTCTATTTCTTTTTTCAATACACCTTTAACTATCACAAAGCCTCTTTAAAACCGACTAACGTTGTCTGTTCATCACATATGTTTTTCAGATACTCCGTAAACTTTCCCCAGTCCTCGATGAACTTGTGATCCTTTTGATATCTAATTTTCCCAGTCATTTTGTCCAATTCTGCGTAATCCATGAGTTTCATTCTCCACTCTTCCAGGGTCGGTAGTTCCTCTTGTTTCCATTTTTGTTTTTTGTTTTGTTTTTTTAAAAATATATTTATTAAGATTTTATATAATAAAACAAGCATCACAATCAAACGAAAAAGAATAAGACAATAAAAACCAGCACAATCAAACAAAACAGAAAAATACAATAAAAGACATAGAAATAGTAAATAAAAACAAAAAAAGAGAAAATCTAGTTTTTTACTTATTATCTTTATAACCCTCTTTCCTGACTTCCTCGCATCTCCCTTTTCTGTGTTCCCCTTTACACAATCAAATTCAGCAATTCCTTACCCTCTTTCAAATCTTATTCAACTATTATACATTTCAACCTATTATGTCTCCGGTTTTTCCTTTCTTTTTAGATCCGTTTTTACATGTTCTTTATAACTTAATCCCTTGTATCATTTTATTTAAATTTGACATAATATTACTTTGGTCTTTTCACCCTTTTCTTTTAAAACATTTTTGCATATTCCTTTTAACTATGTCACTGATGCCATATTATCTTTATATCCAACATCATTTTAGCATTCAAACATTTTACAATGTTTTTGGAGATAGTCTCTGAACTTCTTCCAGTCCTCTTCCACCGACTCTTCTCCCAGGTCTCGGATTCTGCCAGTCATTTCTGCCAATTCCATATAGTCTATCACTTGCATCTGCCATTCTTCTAAGGTGGGCAAATCTTGTGTCTTCCAATACTTTGCGATGAGTATTCTTGCTGCTGTTGTTGCATACATAAAAAATGTTCTGTCCTTCTTTAGCACCAATTGGCCGACAATGCCCAGAAGAAAGGCCTCTTGTTTCCATTTTTGGGCCATTAATATTCTTGTCGCTGTTACTGCATATTGAAAGAGTTTATAATCCCTTCTGTTAATCTCTCTTCCTGTTATTCCTAGCAAAAAGGCTTCTGGTTTCTTTACAAATGTATATTTAAACATCTTTTTCAACTCATTGTATATCATTTCCCAGAAACCCTTAACCTTCTTACATTCCCACCACATATGAAAAAATGATCCTTCTTCCGATTTTAGCCTGAATGAATTATTGGGGGGTGGCAGGGGAGAGCCACACACAGAATAAGATGTCTTAGAACATCAAAGTTAACCATTACATACGCACTGTAATCATTCCTGGAGGTCCACAGAGTGGAGCTCATCCCTGCAGAATATTCTGTTCTTAACAGCCTCATCTGCCAATATCAGAAATGCCTGCAATGCGAAAGGAAGTCCATCCTTCACAGTGTGTGAACTTAGATGTGATATTCAAGATTTATAAAAAATTACAAAAAGGACTAGAGTGGCATGAGGGATGTTGGAGAACTCCGATGCCAACAGAAATACAGCGGAACCTTGGTTTTCGAGCGTCTCAAAAGCTGAACATTTCGGAAGCCGAACGTAATCGCTTCCGTTTTTGAACCCACCTTGGAAGTTGAACACCTTGGAAGTTGAACAGCTTCTGAGGTGTGTTTTTCAATTTTCCCCATTGAAATTGCTGACAGCCCTTTGTGCCTCGGTTGGCAAACATTTCAGAACTTGAACAGTCTTCCGGAATGGATTACGTTCGACAACCGAGGTTCCAGTGTAGGAGCAAATATTTGTCATATGTCCAGCACAGAAATCAATTCAGCCAATATGATCAGTGTTTTCTGTTGTTGCTTTCATTCCACAAATGATACGTAATGATTACTTTCTCCCATGTAATATATTGACAACATTTTTTACATAATGACATCAATTACATAATTATGTAAATCATGTACCAGTAAGTTCTGTAATTTTGTCACAGTAAGACAAACAATGGCATTTTTGATAGAAGATGAACTGCAGTAGGAAAAAAAACAGTGTTGCATGTGATAAATACATGGTGGAATAGAAAACAATGCCTTCTTGGGAGATGGGTGTTGACCTTAGAGCTCCCATTGGCCATGAAAAACTAGTTATGCATTGGAAACATTGCACCTTTGTTGTGCAAAACCTATTTGATTAGATTTCTAAATAGTTAAGTAAGATTCTGTTTAGTTCCAGAAGTTCCAAGCAGAATTGCATCAGGACTTGCTATTCCTACTCTTCTGTTTCAGATGGGTGGTGAGCCAAATCAGGAAGGGAAGTGTACCACATGTACCAATGAATTGCACACTGCTCTGTCTTAAAGCCTTTCCAAATTCATATTTGGATACCTCTTACTCCCTTGTTATGCTGGAAATGTAATACTGGTACAAGGTCACTTTGCACTACAGAAATATGTTGTTTCAGGTGAGTGGGAGCAATAGATGAGCTGATAATGTTTGCATATCTTTGTGGTGATCACTGTAAAATAGTAAAGTCTAAGGCAATTGCTGAAGCTTTGTGCTCAAGGTTATCTGATGAGTAAAATCAATTTCTTATCCCATTCTGCCTTGATTGTTCTCTGGCAGATTAAGCAGAACACCTGGCTAAATTAGTTCCTCTACCTGCTTGAAACCAAAACAACCTACTTAATTTCTCATGTGTAGGGTGCTGTGGCCACTCATCTTTGTCTATGATGCATCAGCAATAACCCACTATCTCTTACTAAAATCCTTCACAAAGTTAATATAATTCCAAACACTGGAGTAAAATTCTGATTTCACTTGCTCTGATTTTAAGCATGTGGTATCTCAGCTGAAACCAAATGAATTAATCCATGTGTATACCTGAGAAAATGAGATAGAATTTGGCTTCCTTGAAATACAAATGGCAAATCATCCATTTGCAAATTAACTTTATGGGTAATGATTTTTAAAAATCCCTTATTTAAGATGTATGCTGCATATCAAAGTAAGCAGAGAGCTTCGATATATAGATCAGTAAGAAGCAAATTAAAGGGGGAAATAAATAAAAGGGAATATTTAGAAATGTTGCCAGACCCGAGGCCCATAATAAAGTGGCTGTCAAGTTTTATTTCAGCTTCTGCATATGTGAAACATGTATAGACAAGCTAATTGACAAGAGGTGTACAAATACTGTAATCGGTTGAGAGACAAAATGAAAACAAAAGATCTAGGCCTCAGTGATATTAATGCCTCTGCCAAGCTTGGTTTCTGAATGTAATATTTATGCATTATTCCAATGTTAGAAGCTGTATTTCCAAGGCAGTGCACAGGAGTTAGCAAATAATAAGATTTGTTCACAAGAGTCCTGAAAAAGCGCTTTGGACTATTACCTTATCAAGTGCATTTGATGATGGCTCTAAATTTACATACAGTTAGTATTGTCTTTTGAATAAATATGAGTATTTGGGCATTTTGAAACACCGGGTATGGGTTTCGATGCTCAGCAATTGGCTGTGTGAGTAAATTATCATATAAAAGGACCTTGGAGGAGTTGGGACAGAATATTTTGCTTGGTTTGGTTTCAGTTGTCAGCTTTAGCATATTTTGGCATACACCAAACTAATGTGCAAAAAGAAGTATATTGTTTTTTAAATCGAACGATTGCACATTTTTCTATATTAATTATTTTGTGGCTTTGTTAGAATAATGTAGATCAGATACAAGAGAATTGCAACTGAGAGCCAGAGTAGTGGAATGGATGGTGGTTTTGCTGTGGGGAGATCTGGCTGTGAAGATGTTGAGTGGCTGGGGAAGAGAGCCAGTCAGATCCTCTCAGCTAAACCTTGTTTCTTTGGAGGTTCAAAATGTATATTGTCCTGAACTGGTTGGAGGAAGAGTAGGATAAAAATATAATTTCCCTAGGCAGATGTGTTTTGTGGTAAGGATGGTAAAAAAAACAGAGACAAGACAGCAGCGTTGAGTTGTTGAATAGCTTCTCTAAAGAAAGACACTTGGTCTCACTCAATGCTACCCACTTTCAGAAAGGTAGTAAAGATAGCATCATTTCAACAAGCCTTTTAGATGTTTAGAAAGATCTCCTCTGTAAATTATCTCTTCTAGTAGGCCACATTTCTGTCACCTACACTGGCTTTATTAGCTATTATTTCTTTTTTTAATTTCTTTTTTTTTTTAAAAAAAAAGGAAGGGTGGGGCATGAACTAGTAAGAGAGACGAGCTTTTCGAGCAGTGCCGTTCTGGTTATGAAATGGCCTTTCCAGAGAAGGTTGCATGATACCATCTTTATTGGTGTTTTTTTTTAGGTTTCAGGTAAAGACCCTTCTATTCACCAGAGCCCTTTAAACAATCTGTATTTCACAGTCTGAGCAACTCACTTTTACAATGTGTTTGAACAGTGTTTCAGTTTTAAATTTTTAGTTTTCCCTACTCCTTTTTAATGTTTTGTTTTAATTTTTGCTTTGTGATCTGTCTGGTGAACTTTTCTTCTGGCGCAGTTATTTTTTTTATAATATTTATTAAAAAAATTTAAAACAATAAAAAGCATACATAATAACATAGTATTTTCCAATATCCACATTTCATTCTCATCCTAGGACTTCCTCACACCTCTTGTTCCTGCATTCTAAACTCATAAATTTTGCTGGCAAATTATTAAGATGGTTCCATTCATATAATATAATTTCCCAAGATTAAATCTCAAATTTTGGAATTTAAAATCACTCTTTTAGAGATTTAATTATAAAATACTATTTAACCAAAATTTATCTTTTCTTCCAATTACACTTAAGTTTGTATTCTTTATAACTAATTTGTTGAAGCCATATTATTACTAATCTTACATCTTTCTTAACATTCATACAATTTACAATATTTTTGTAGATAATCCTTAAATTTCTTCCAGTCCTCCTTCACCAGTTCTTCTCCCAGGTCTCGAATTCGGCCAGTCATCTCCGCCAGTTCCATATAGTCCATCAGTTGCATCTGCCATTCTTCCAGTGTGGGCAAATCTTGGGTTTTCCAGCATTTAGCGATAAGTATCCTTGCTGCTGTCGTAGCATACATAAAAAAAGTTTGATCCTTCTTTTGCACACTCTGGCCGACAATGCCCAAGAGAAAGGCCTCTGGTTTCTTAGGGAAGGTATACTTAAATACCTTTTTCAACTCATTATATATCATTTCCCAGAAAACCTTCACCCCAGGGCAAGTCCACCAGAGGTGAAAGAAAGTTCCTTCGGCTTCTTTACACTTCCAGCATTTATTGTCAGATAAATGATAAATCTTTGCAAGCTTGACTGGAGTCATGTACCACCTATATATCATTTTCATAATATTTTCTTTCAAGGCATTACATGCCGTAAATCTCAAACCTGTGGTCCATAACTTTTCCCAGTCAGCAAACATAATGTTATACCCTATGTCCTGTGCCCATTTTATCATCGCTGATTTGACCGTTTCATCCTGTGTATTCCATTTTAACAGCAGGTTATACATTCTTGAAAGTATCTTAGAGCTGGGTTCTAACAATTCTGTTTCTAACTTTGATTTTTCCACCTGGAATCCTATCTTTTTGTCCAACTTAAAAACTTCTTTAATCTGAGCATAATGTAACCAATCTCACACTTTATCCTTTATTTTCTCCATACTCTGCAACCTCCAATTGTCTCCATCTTTTTCTATTATTTCCCAATATTTCGGCCATTTGGCCTCCATATTGAGTCTTTTCGGGGCTATGCGATTTATCCATGTTTGTTGATACCACCCCATTCATATCTCCCATCATAATGATGTTATCATAGTTCAGATAGTCCAGCATGATCTCGTGCAGCTTCTTGTAAAATTCCGATTTTCCTTCATTTGGCGCGTAAATTCCTAATATCAAAAACTTTTCTCCTTGAGTCTGAATCTCAATTGCCAAAATTCGTCCTTGTTCATCTTTGAATAAAAATTTTGGTGACAGGCTCTCTTTTGCATATATCACCACGCCTCTTTTCTTTACTCGGTCCGAAGAGATAAATTCTTGGCCTAATCTTTTATTTATTAACACTTTTCTATGTAGCCTAGTCACATGTGTTTCTTGTAAACAGATAATGTCCAATTGTTCTTTTTTCAAAATGTGAAATATCCTTCTTCTTTTCTCCGGGATGTTGGCACCATTTATGTTCCAGCTCAGAAGTTGCAGAGACATCCTGGTCAAATCTGTTATTGTTCTGGTGGTGGTGTCTTTTTATCCTGACCTTCAGGCCCCACAGGTGTAGGTGTTGGTAAAGACTGTGGTCCAGCCCCTGAAGGTCTTTCAATCCCTTTCTGAAGGTCCTCTCCGTAGGTATTCAAGAATTTATCTCTATCTTCAGCTGTTTTGATTTTCACCTTCTTCCCTCTGAACGTAAAAGATAGTCCTTGTGGAAATTCCCACCTAAAGATAATTGAGTTGCTTCTCAACAGCCTAACTAGTTCAAGATAGGTGGATCTAAGGTCCAGAAGTTGTTTAGGAATGTCCTTGTAAATCTCTGCTCTTTTATCCAAAATTTCAAGTGACCTTCCGTAGTGTAGTCCTAATATTTTGTCCCTTTCCTCCTTGGATCTCAAGGTAATCAAACAATCTCTGGGCTTGTCCTTCTTTGTGAATTTCCCAAGCCTAAAGGCAGTCACAATTTTAAAGTCTTTTTCCTCCTCCAAAGGCCACCACTTGGAAAATTCTTTTGTTAAAAACTCAATTAGATTCCCTTGTTCGGATTCAAGTTCTGGTATAAACCTCAATTTTAAGTTGTTTTCCCGGGCTCGAAGTTCAATCATAGACAAATAGGCCTGTTGTTCCCCAACCTGCTTATGCAGTGGTCTTACCTCCTGCTCCAGTGCCTCAGTTTTCTGAATGGCTTCCTCTGCCAGTTTCCGATTTTCTACAGTGGATTCAGATAAATTGCCAATTGCTTGGGCATTCAAAGCAACTTGTTCAGTTAACTTGTTAATATTATCTCTGGTCTGATCAATCTTTGCCGTTTGTTCATCCACTTTTTTGTCCAGTCCTTCCAATTTTTCAAGTATTTTGTCTAATACTGAAGCAGATCCACCTGATGCCATATCTTCTCCCAGCAGCTGTTCACTTTCCTCTAGTTCCAAAACATCAGGAACAGATGATCTGCGCGGCTGTGAAAGTAGATTCAAAGTTGTTTGTCTTTTCCCTTTAGCCGCTCTTGTCTGTCTCCCAGTGCCGCTCATTCCACTTCTGTCTGCTAATCAAGGTCAAATTGAATATGTTCTCATGGGAATCCACCAGCCCGCAAAGTAAACAACCAAATAGGAGGAGAGGAAATCGAAAGAAAAGTCACGTATGGTTGTAGTTCCAAAATCCTCTAGAGGGAGCCACTTGTATTAAAGGGAAGAAGTCAAGTTGTTAATATCAATTATTTAAATTTTTCCAAAGTTCAATACTTGAAAAGCTTTAAAAGCAATATCCAAACAGCCTTTAATTTCCTAGAGACCTTCAACTGAGTTGTATTTGGCAGAGTTGGTCTCAAAATATAACAATGTCTCAGTAAGTGCAGGATGTAGCAGTGCAATGCAACAGTTCCAATAAAGCTCAGCAAATAATTGCTCCAGCAACAAAATGTCAAAATCTTGCAATCTGACAGTTCTGTTATCTAGGCAGTCCGACTGCCTGGGATTCCTTGTCAATTTGTAAATCCAGCAGGGCAGGTACAACACAGTTCATAATCAGAATAAAACTTTTAAAGAGTTAAGTCCTACAGCAACTTAAACAGATGTGAGAATCAATTTCCTTTAACACCTCTTCAAAGGCTCCAAACATCCAAGTCTTTGCTTTAGATCTTAAGCAGTGGCAAGAGACGGACTTCCTGGTTTCGTCTCTCGCTTTTAGCCGAATTTAACAAAGATTTTATCCGCCAAATCTTTCTTTCTTTTCTTACTCACGAGTTGTTGGTTTCAAGCCGAATGTTTCCAGGAAAAGAGGACAGCGCTCACCGACAGCAGCTACGCGGCTTCACTCCACAGAAAGAGCGATTGACTCACAGCACCGCACCCCCTTCCATGTTCCGGGACCTCTTACGGGGTCCCTTCTGCGTTTCGGGGAGCGCTCCTGGTGCCCGCCGAGTCCCACGGCCACAGGCTTACGCTGCCTGTGGTTTTCCGATGTGGGTCTCCGCTGCGCCGTAGCGGACGACCCGTTTCTGCGGAGCTCCCTCTTCGCAGTTAGAAGAGGGCAGCCATTGCCGCACGTGCCGCCTCCGGAAGTTCTTCTTCTGGCGCAGTTATAAAAATGTTCTTAGAAAGGAACTAAAACAGATCACGTCTAAGCTCACATTCCCTATCCAGCAGAATAAAGCCACTCCATTCTATAAGAAATGGAGCACCTTTGATGATATTCCCTTACCAGCAGCAGAATTTGGTAGTGCTAATGGACTCTTTGCTAGTACTTTATGAACTGCACATCCAAAGTGGTTTCTGATCCCAAATAAATAACAGACAGCACAAATTGTGAAGGCTCATAGCCAAAAAATATGATTTCATCAACACATTGCAGCATATTGCTTTAGAATATCCCCCAGAAAAGAAGTATATCCCAAGTTGATATGCTGTGCTGTAGCACAAAACATCTAGTTGTGTCAATCACATCTAATGGAAGGTAATAAGATGTGACCGCTCTAATGTGATGAGTTGCCGTCTTGCGCCAGGGGAACTTTAACCAAAAAAAGAAATGTGATTTCTTGGAAACAGAGCTTAAATAAAAGCATTTTCAATCAAACCTCACATTCAGGCAATGGAGCAAAACAATGATTTGGCATTTTAGCAGCAGCTGCTAAAACACCCTGCCAGAATCACAGCTGCATCCAATAAGTCCTAGCACAGATCAGATGGTGGGGCTCAAAAGATGGGGATGCTTGCGAGAAAAGAGCTTCAAAACAGAACGTTCCTACTTTCAAGTCTCTTTCACTACAATTAATCTCATATTCATTCAGCGAGACCTCTGAAAAACATAGCTTTAGCCTTCTAGTGAATGAGATCTTTCTCATTTTTAAAAGTACAAAAACCTTTTTGAAAAGAAAGCTGTTACCTACTTATCTCTCAACCTTTTGTGTGTGGCAGATCTGAATATATATGCTTTCAGTCTAGATGAAATAAAAGAAATTTGCCAATACTTGAAGGAAACTAAAATTACAAATTACAGGTTAGGATATGAAGATGCTCACGGGCACATGCAAGAGTGTTCTCCCTTCCTCCCCCCCCACGCACACACCATCAATACGTCCTCTGTCGTCTTGTGTTGCTTCTGATCTCAAAGATCTTAGAAGTTTTTAAAGTAGAATGGTGGATGTGGCAGTGTACCAGATTTAGTGAGATTTTAGTGAGAGGTGGGACTCTTTCAAGGTTTGATGTAGAAATGGAAACCCTACATGCTGTGTACATTGATGAACCTAGAAAGTATATAGACAACACTAGAAGTCATGTCCTGATGGCTTCTGTTGTTGCTATAAAGTTATTTTGCTGAGCTCTCACCCAAGCATTGTAGCTTCCTTCTTTGCCAACTTTGGAGCACTGTCTCTGGAGCACTGTCACTGTCTCTTAATGACTGTATTTACCTACATCAAACAATTTTCTCCATTTCCTTAAATCTAATCATTGAGAAGCCCCCTTCATATTCAACCCAGTTGACAACTGAAACTTAAGTTGGTTGATGTCAAGCATCATTGTCCACTAGAACTATATGAAGCTGAATGTTGGAAGATTCTGGACAGATTTTAAAAAAATACTTACCTATGCAGCGCATAGTTAAAGAACTCTGGGACTTGCTCACACAAGAGACAGTGATGGCCACTAACATATATGGTTTTAAAGGAGGATTAGACAATCAGACAAATTCATGAAGGACAAGGGTATCAATGGCAACTAGCCACAATGGTTATATTCCACTATCACTATAAGAGACATTGTGACTTGGAATACCATTTGCTATGAATCACAGGTGGACAGAGCGCTGTCACATTCATGTCCAGCTTGCAGGATTTTCCCACAGGCCACTGTACACAGGATGCTCGACTAGATGGGTCATTGGCCTGATCCTGCAGGTCTCTTCTTATGTTCTGTCAGTTGATAGCCATAACCTTGGTTGTGATGAAACATGGATACATAGGAGATACTTCCCACAGTTTCTTTTCTGAGACACCAGCATCCTAGCTGTAGTGATTGTTAAATCTGTTCTATGGAACCAATTAGATGTTAACACATTTGAGATTGAAAGGATACACTGATGAGGTAGATCCCTTGACTCAGCAGGAAGGAAAAGGGGTAATAACTGGAGATCATGAAATGGGTGAAATATTCTCATGTGACAGTAAATAGATGTGGGGGAAAATTCATATACCTACATTTATCGATCTCTTTAACAATTGGTGGCAGATTTAGGAGCTAGTATCTAGTATTAGTGATTTATTGTTCCTTGCAGGTCTGTCAAACCAACAGAAGCAAAGCACACTTTGACGACCTGAAAGCAAAAGTATTCAGTGCTATGAACAATAGTTGCTATGCATGGCCCTGCTATTATCCCTCCATATGCTTCATCGGGTGTATCCAGCCAGAAGGCTCAGGAAAGTGCCAAACTCTCCCATTTCAAATATCCATGCAGGAAGTTTGCCAAATTTTGTCCTCACGAGAGGAAAAAATTGTTTGAGCTTTTGCAAGTTTTGCAAGTTTATAAAACAAGGCAAACTTGGATGATAATGTTCCCTCTTGTCTTAAACCTCTACGTGGAAAGAAACAGGGTAACGTGCCTATAGCTTCTAAAGCCATATCTCTAGACCTAAATTTCAAGACCAAAAAGCGTGAGGGCTGTAATATATGTAACTGATAAAGTTGCTCAACATTGGAAGGTGAAGTCACCACTTTGACCTTGGTGCAATCAGGTTACACACACACACACACACACACACACACACTCAGGTTGTGTGCGCACACACACACAAAATGAGCTTTTGCTTCCTCCAGCAACTGCAATGCCTCTTTAAAGCAGACTTCAACATGATAATTAACGACCAGGAGGAAGCTGGAGAGAGCACCTCTCTCCTTCCCTTCTTTATCCAGCTTAACTTTTGATTTATTTGAAAGAGGGGAGATGTATAACAGGCTGGTTTCCCACAGTCTGGCTTAGAACCCAGAGATTAGAAGGTCGTCAAAAAGATACCAGAAAATATGTTTCAGGTTATTCTATATTTAAAAACTGTAGGGCATCTTTTCCTGAAAGCTTTTAAAGGCAGGTGCAGCTAGATACAAATCAACCACAAAGGGAATTTGTCATACATATTAACTTGAATGAGTAATGATTTCTTAGTACTTCTGTTGCTGTTTTTATTTCTGCTTTTATTATTTAATGCATCAGCTCAGTATGAGAAGCAGACATCCATCCTCTGGTTTAAAGCTGATAGGCAATAAATCTATTTAATGTCTTGCTGAGATGTAGGCTTCTAGCTGAGAAATTTGCCAACACAAATGATGCTTTGGATATATCCTCTGTTTACTCATACTCTGACTCACTTACAGCTGATAGTTCAACAGCAGCCATCTTTCTTTATACACAACCATGTGAAAAATCAGAGATTGAAGAATAGAACATCTATTCTATAACTCTATCTATGTACTAATCAGGCCTGTTGTCTTGATGCTTTCACTTTGAGAAACTGATAATGTTGTACCACAATATTTCTTTGACATGTTGCTCTGCACACTGCCTTGTCTTGTTGTTTACCTTCTCCCTAACCAAAAACATGTTATTGCTGTGTTGTTGGGTTTTTCAATACTATGGTCTCTTTCTCAAACTCAGACCCACCAAGTCTGCAATTTGGCAGAGAGACCCTGCAATGCACATGTGGTGCGTTTTCTTACTATGTTCTTTCTGTAAGCACCACAATGATAAGTTCTTTAGTAATTTTGTCTCCAAAGTCCTCAGCAAACAAAACCAAAAACCCAATATATGCAATAGTGCAATTTCCTCTGCATAACAGAATCACACATAAGACCTTGTATAAAGGGACCCCTGACCATTAGGTCCAGTTGTGACCGACTCTGGGGTTGCGGTGCTCATCTCGCTCTATGGGCCGAGGGAGCTGGCATTTGTCCGCAGACAGCTTCTGGGTCATGTGGCCAGCATGACTAAGCCACTTCTGGTGAACCAGAACAGCACACAGAAATGCCGTTTACCTTCCCGCCAGAGCGGTTCCTATGTATCTACTTGCACTTTGATGTGCTTTCGAACTGCTAGATTGGCAGGAGCTGGGACCGAGCAACGAGAGCTCACCCTGACACAGGGTTTCGAACCGCCGACCTTCTGATCGGCAAGTCCTAGGCTCTGTGGTTTAACCCACAGCGCCACCTGTGTCCCTAAGACCTTGTATAAAGGCTATTAAATACAACCTGGCCTACATAAGTGGTGTCTTCCAAGTTGGAAGTGCAACAAGGGTCATTAAATTTGTAACCCAAGGCTTAATCTTGTTAGTGTTGAAATCAACTAACCAATAGGGGGATAGGTGATGTTGCTTAGCAACCAAATAAAGTGGAATGATATTCATTGAGCTAGCACAGGTGCCCTGGTTGGATATGTGTTATTCTGAAGAAGTTTTTCTCTGTATGCTTGGTTGAATGTCTTCCCTGCTTTGTTTGAACTAAGGAAGACGAAACCTTTGTGTTTATGATTCATCAAATTATGCAGTTTTATTGAATAATGTCTTATCAGGACTTCTCTCTGGACTCCATCAGCATTATTTAAGTGACTTTGCTAATACTCTAGACTAAACACAGGCTACCAGCTACATGGCTTCTTAGATGCTGGCTATCATGCCTGGGCTGGCAGTAGAAGTCCATGATGGGCTGCCAGACATCCTTGATGGAAAGTGTTCATCTTGTTGTTACAACCTGTGCAGGTGTGCCCATTGCCTACTACAATGAATCACTCTTGAGCATCGTTGCCTGAGCCTGCCCCCAGCCTGGCATGTCAGCTGCCATTGGCTTTTCTGAACCATTATGCAAAATATCTGAGCAATACAAAAGACTTAATGGAACTGGGGAGGAAGGAAGGATCAGCAACTAACAGCTAGCTGTGCAGGATCCAACAGTTAAGGTAGCAGCCCTTTACTCCAAAACATCAGTATATTACAAGGTTTCTCACTTAAAATCCTATCTGATACAATTCCCTTCATTAAAAAGTTTGTTCCCTTCAGAATAAGTTTTAGAATATTCAGAGAGTGTTATTTTAAATTCATCTTGGTAAAGATAACATAGTAGGACATACTTTACAAATATAATTCACATTGTAGATAATGGAAAACAGTGATTCATTCCTCAAGTACCTAGAAATTTGTTGGCGATGGCATTTCATAAGCCCTAATGGTTACATAATTTTGAGCATCAGTCTTTAAAATAGTCATGACAGATGGTTACTGGAGATAATGTGCTTTCTTACTGGCACTTGAGACACATAATTTGGGCTTTAACTGCGACTTTCAGATAATTCTCGCATCTACTGATTTTTAGCATCTTCCCTGTCTAGCTCATGTCACCTCTTGGTTCTTTGAGATACAGAAGACATTAGAACTTCGAACTTAAGATTTCAATTTGAACAGCTGCAACTGCTGTAAACTCTGTCAGACTAAGTGGAAAATAGAAAGCTACATTGTATGTAAAAACAGAAGTGTAGAAGCACAGGTGGGATGCATACTTACGCCTCTCATTTTCTGTGGCTGCCTCTCCACAGAAGCTTATATGAATCCTGCCATTCAGAGCCCATCACTTTACATTTGCCAGAGAGCGATAATCAAGATAAAACTTATAATGAATGGAATGAAACTATGAGCTGAAGGATTGTGACATTGACTCAAAAATTGTACACTGAACCTATGCTAGTTTGCATATCAACACATTCTTCCACCTGACATTTTTCAGAAGCAGATTTCACAGAGCATGGAGTGGATGTGTGTGATGAGATTGGGCTTGTGCCATTGCTCCCATAGGTCAAGCCAATTAAAAGATAACCATGAGAAGCAATATTCTAAAAAATGTGGCATATGGTGCTGTGGTATGAAAACACACAAGAAAAGCTTATTGGCTGAGTGATTAGTTTGAAGTGAATATGGATGTCAAACTTGCTTCATTGTGTGTATTTGATGAAATGTCTTGATGCCTCCTAAAATTTTATATTTATATAGAGGTTTCTATTTGGGGAAACAGTATGTTTCGTAGGGTAAGAATACTGTCCAAACATTTTGCTTGGATGTGTACCAATGATTTAGAAAAATAATTTTGTATCTAACCCTAATCAGGCTCCTTTCTTACCTGCTAGATTGTCATATCTGTTACCAGAATTGGAGGTTACAATTCACCTAACACACCCATGGAAAGAGAAAACAAAAGCCAAACCATCAACATATGTAATTGTGCAGCGCAGGGGCTCCCACTAGGACAATGATGCTTCTCCTCTGCATGCCCCCATGCCCCCACACTGGCTCTTGGGAGGGGTTTGGGAGAACCCCATAACAACATGTAGGTGGGGGAAGAAGGGAAGTTGTTAAATTGGGCAAGCAGAGGTGATTGTGCTGGTGGAATATTTGTTTTAGTGTGATATTGACTTCCTCCCCAGGTAGAAAAACTTCAATTCCATTTCAGAAATGTGGGAAATGTAATTTCAGAATTAAAAACAAACAGACATTTATTTCCTGTGGTTATATTTATGAGGTTGGATCTTGGTATGTGTTTGTGTGCGTACCCATGTTCTAAGTTGGTCTGGGCCCCCAAGTGATTTTTGTGCCTTGCTGTAGAAAACAAGCAACAACTGCATAAACATCTGGTGGATCCAACCCAATTACACTTCCAATTGTTCATTTTGTGAGGGTACTCTAAGTGTGCAGCTGTGGCTTTATGCATCCCACGCCTGACATTATTGATATCAGGTGACTAACCTGGCTGTTTGGGTTGCCAACCAGATGGGGAAACCTACTACTTCAGCCAGGGGGTCTTTTTTTGCAGTGGGGTGGGGAATAGGAAAGAGTGGAAAGTTTGACACTGTCCAAGAGATAAGCTCTTCAGCCTCCTGCTGATAGGCCAGATAGCAAGATGGGCTTTCTATTGTATGAGTAATGCACACATAAAAAAGTATGTACAATTTGTGATCCATCACACCTAATGCAGGACGCTGCCTTATACTAGGGCACATTCTCTGTTCATCTAGTTCAGTATTGCCCACTCTGACAGGCAGCAGCTCTCTAGGGTCACTGAAAAAGACAGAGATCTTCCCTGTCACCTGTCACCTGATTCTTTGAACTACAGTGGCTAATGATTGAGCCTGATATCCTCTGCATGAAAGCAGCAAGTGCTGAGCTACAGTCTCTCTTTGCCATAGCTAACAACCATGTATGGTGGGGCCCACATGAGGCCTGAGAAGCTTCCAACATTTACTGCCAGCCTGATATTCCAAGAGTGGTAGAATTTTAAAGCACCGAACAGGCCATAAACATGGGAAACAATCCACTGTGCTGAGCTTGGTTGGTCACAGAGTTGTGTAGGCCTAAGATGAGAATGGTTTAACAGTGGTTCTATTTAGGTACGGTTTTATTTGTGCCAATGCTTTGCCCCACGCCACATTTTCAACAAACGGAGTCCAAATGGGGTTCACAAGGGAGAAGATACACAACGAATAATGAGGGCTAAATAGAAATGTAACTGATGCATACATATGTCTGGTTGTGTAACAGATTACCATGGCAGCCAGCTTGCTCCATTACCAGACACATTAATTTGTGCTTCCTTTGTTTTCAGATTTCCAAGGTAAATAATTATGACAGAAGATTCCGGTACTCAATATATCAGGTACAACTAGTTTTCCAGTCAACTATGGCTTGTAACTTACTTTACTGACATCAAATGTACAGCTGTCTTTTCAATGTCATTTTCTTTACCTAGCCTCATAGCAATATATAAATAAAAAACTGGCTTATGGGTACAGTCTGTGTTAAAAAAATGACAGAGTTCCTGTCAAGCTCTTCATCAGCTGCTAGCTGGCATTGAAATAATCATCCTTCACTGGGCTGTCTTCCTTTATGATATCAATTAGCAAACAATCTGTTTTCCTGGCACATAGCACAATTAGGATGCAAAACAGAGGCCTGTGAAGCAAAGCAGATTTCAGGTGAAATGCCTGTTTCCCCCCAAGAAAAGAGGAAATTGATTTCACCTTGCCAAAGCTGGCATGTAAGAGAAAAACATCAAAGGGACAACACCAGGCATATTTACACCAGTGGCTCTCATTTTATGGAAGCTGACATATTTCACTTTTAAATGATTTTAACAAGCATCTCTCTGACTCAAGCCGTCTTCTGTTTCATCATTTTCTCTGCATTATCACTTCAAAAGCCCTCCTCAAATAAGTCTCCATGCACACTAGGGGGCACAAGTGGGCTGTTTTCTATTTTCCTGGCACGATTTGCATTGTAAGAAGCTCTTCAAGGATACCTTAAGTTTACACATTTGGCAGTTAGATAGTGAAGGGAAATATGCAGGCCTTCTAGATACTTGTTTACTTGTATACATTGCCGCCTGTTTAGAATGTTTGGGGTTTATTAAATGCCCCACACTAACAGATATTGTTTGCAGTGGTTATTGTATGCCCCAAACACAATTCCTGCTTACGCGATGACTAAATAATTGGGATTTATAAAGGAGAGTTGTCAGCAATAGTATTCCCTTCCCTTCTTTCTGATAGAGCAAGGCTAGCCCAAGTCCCCTCACCCTCCCCTGCTTGGGGATGAATTAACACTCCACACAATGTCTTATGAGCAGGGCTGCAACATGATTAACGAAAAGAAATATTAGGCGTCATATTAGAACAGACTTTCCCACTGTATGTGAGAGGAGGGGAAATGCCATTTTAAAGATTATGCTTCTTAATCTGCAGTTGTATAAACTGCAGTTTTGTAACTGTTTATAAGCACTTGTTAAGAAAGAAAGAAAGAAAGAAAGAAAGAAAGAAAGAAAGAAAGAAAGATGATGCCCAAACAATTGGAGGCATGGTTTATTTGCTTTAAAGTTTTCAGATCTGTTAATTAATTAAATGTAACAGTCCTAATACCCTGAATAGCATAACAGACAGTAGCAACTGGCTCACCCTCTTGGTAAGCAGCAGTGACGCACAATGCTGGGAGGCTAGTGAGCAAGTCAGCCTCATCCGCACTGCTCTGCCAGCCACTAAGGGTAATAGAAGTGCACTAAATGAACCAGAGTTGACTGGAACACTGCCTTTTTGTCATGCCTTTACTGCTTTCTCCTCACAACTGCACCTATGCCTAGACGAGTTGATAAAGATAAGAAGGCTCTTGATTAGAATGATGGGATGTTACCTGACAATAAGCCAATACTCTGTGGCGCTCCTCCAAAAGTACGGTCAGATACCTCTGGAACTTTGGAGCTCTACATGGTTGATAGTTGGACTCCATGATTCAGTCAGTTCTTCTGCCATGTTTCTGCAATAGTCAGAATCTCTGTCCCTCAGGTTCCCCTAGAACAGCACTTCTCAACCTGTGGGTCCCCAGATGTTGTTGGACTACAACTCCCATCATCCCTGAGCTCTGGCCTTGCTAGCTAGGGGTGATGGGAGTTGTAGTTCAACAACATCTGAGGACCCACAGGTTGAGAAAGGCTGCTCTAGAAGGAGGCAATCCAACATTAGTTGTGGGAATGATTCAGGAGGTATTGTCCATATACTTTCAACTATTTTTTGTTTGAGGCTCTGGACACATTTCTCTTTATTAGGTTAGTTAATTAACTCTGCCCAATCATCACCTTAAAAGACTTTCAGTAAAACTAATTAAGAAACAAAATTAGTTAATACATGGTTATGGACTTGTCATCTTCTAGTGTTTACCAGCTAAATCTACAGAAAGGCAAATATTCAACATTGGACTCTCCCAATCATTCCATCTGCACAAACATTTCAGTTTGCTAGATGGAATGGTTTCCTCCTCTCCTCCCCCAATGCACAGTTGTGGGAGTTCTCCTGACCCTCCACCTCAATTCTGGGGGTGCACGGGGTGCATGGGGGGCAAGGAAGGAAAGTCCCATTGTGCAAGTGGAAATCCTTGCGCAATATTTCCACTGACAGGGCTCACCTGAAAGAGTTCTGGTTTGTTTAGATTTCTAATGTATCCCCACTCTTAATTTAATCTGAAATGTCAAAATGAACAGAAAATGTCAAAATTTTCATAGGATTCCAGAAACTCTTGATCTCACTGACATTGGGGCTCTATCTAATGACAAAATTTGCATATCTCTCACAAATGCTTCCCAACACTGCCAGACACATTTCATACAGACTTGTCAATGCCCAGTATTTTGCCACATACATCTCACCCAGCCTTCTCAACATTTATGACTGACCAACCATCTTGGACAAGGGATGTTAAGTAATACCTTCACTCACCCACAAGAAATATCATTGCTGCAGGGAGAGACTGTGTGGACCAAGGAGAATGAGATTTGACTCTGCCCTATCCTCATGGCTTGGGTTCCTATAAAGAGCTGCAGCCTGTAAGGTTAGGTGACTGCCTAAGGGATTCATTGGCTCAATAATCTGACTCAAAAGCTCACTGCCTATTCAGTATACATATACATATCCACTTCAAAGTAAGGCCCATTAAGTTCACTGGTACTTACCCCCAGGAAAATGTGTCTAGGATTGCAGACAGGATGACCAGTTTAGCACCAGTAGCAGTAGTGCCTTGAGCAAGTTGCATTATAAAGGCTGGTTGACCTTGTGGGACTTCTAGGACAGTAAGTGGAAAGGAGGCAATGTTGATACCAAGCCCAACAAAGTTAGGAAATTCAAAGTCATGTTTTCTACGACGACTGTAAATCAGCTCGCTTGTAAAAAGCAAAAAGGGAAAGGGAAGGCAGATGGAGGCAACAGATTATTTTCCATGGATCCTAAACTATTCTTCATTTTAAACAGCTTGTTAACCCTAGCGGTGAGCTTCCCCTCTGATAGAGAACAATAATCTCAAGTAAGTAATCGACGGCAGGAGAAAAAGACAAAGATAAATGCTGAATATAAGGTCCTTGCTGAGGAGCCAAACGTAGCCTGGGGGTGAGGGAGAGACAACTTCAAGCTCACCACAGCAGCATGTCATTGTGAGGAATGACCCTTACTGTTCTGATTAAGAGCATGGCACTCGAGTCAGTGGAAAGTTCAAATAGCTTCAGTCCCACCAAGTCCTTTAATGTGTAGAGTAGTCCTTGTAACAGAGGCTGTAATGTGTTGTCTTACTGATGCAATTATTTATTGCTCAGCACACAGTACAATGCAAATTGATACAGAAGAATGAGAGCATGTTTCTGTTGTTTTAATAGCATTGCTGTGTAAACTACCTTGGGATCTCATTGATGAAGGGTGGCTTAGAAATCGCATGAATAATTACCATGTCTAATAGCTCTATTCCTTTGTCCAACCAGCCTCCCCCAAGCTGCCGCCCTCTAGATGCTTTGGGCTACAACTCCCATAATCCCTGCAAACATAACTGAGAAGAGAGAGAAGGCCCAGCTTCCATTCATTTAACTTCTGTAGTTTATGTGGTATCCATTTCCCCATGGTGCCTAAGGAATGATGAAAAGGATTAGATGATGTAGATCTGTAAAAAATCCAAACCAAATATATTTGAAGATGTAAATATGTTAGCTGCTGAATCTTATGTATTATGATAGGTTGTGGGTGTTAGGATTTGTGGGTGAAAGTTACCTGTCGTTCTTAGAATTAGGTTTGATTAAGGGTGCCAAACACAGAAATTCCTGTGTTTGGTTTATGCTAATGAGTCAGCTAAGCCTGGCAGGGCTAGCTGAGAGTAAGCCATTAAGGCACAAAGACCAGTGATGGCCCATCAAGGAAACCATCAACACTGCCAGACAAGGAGGGGACAGCCCCTTCTCAAGCTGTGCGTTGGTGGGCAGTGACCAGTATAGGATTTCAGGGTGGATGATGCTAGCAAACGGGAAAATGTCAGTTTTGCAAGTGGCTTAGCAAACAGAGAACGGGATGTGGACTGGCTGGGAGAAACTGTAAGAGAGACATAGAGGATGGCTTTTTGTTGTTCTTGGAATCCAATGCTGCGCTTATAGAGGAGGCCAGCCTGATTGGGATGTGAATGCTCTGCAACCTCTCCCTCTAGGTTCAGGTTGTACATATGTGTAAATAAATCAAATATCATAAAGACACCACAGTCCCCAATATGAACATAGACCTTGATCAATGCCCCCAATGAGTTAAAAGGAACTTGATCTCCAGCAAATATGCAGTTGAAATCACAAGTAGTGATTTAGAATTGTCTCAGGTTTGTATAAACATGCTGGATTTTTGAAGATTCTGCATGCTTAGTTAGAAGTAAGGACCATGGCATTTGATGGGGCTTAAAGGGTTTTTCAGATTGTAGCCTTATGGGGCAATGCTACACATATTACTCAAAAGTAGGGATAGGTGAATTTGTCAGTGTCTGTTTCTCTCCTTTCTCATTTTTCCAGTCTCAATTTTAGTTCTCTAAATTTTCACCTCAGTTTGTGATTTATTTATTCTTTTTAAAAAAGACCTCATGAAAATTCATCAGCATTTTAGTGTGAATTTCTCCTCCTAAAATACAGATTTTGGTATGCAGTTATTCATAATACACACATTTTGGAAAAGCCATTTCCACACACACACACACACACACACACACACACACACACACACACACTCATGGTGCTGACAGATAAGGAATGAACAGAATTAACACTTTACTGTCAAAAGCATGCTTAAGACAAGGCATATCTATTAGTCTTATGTCTCTCAGCTACTCCTGGGTGTGCACCCAATGAGGCAGTTGCAGCAACAGAGAGGCCCCACCTCGGACCTTAGGTGATGTATCTCCAGCACTCGAGCTGCATGCAAGCCAGTACAGACTCTACCTGCAAGCTTCCACCTGTATGTAACTTTTTGCTCCTCCTAATTTGATCTTCTTCTGGTCCAGGGAGACAGTGTGGGCAGCAGAAGGAAGTAGAAGCTCTTTGCATCAGCCTGACCTATCTCTTCCTCCTCCCACACCTGTCCTTTACTCTCCAATCCTGCAGCTTCTCCTGCCTCTGTGTCTCATCTCTAGGTGGTTACAGGTTCCCCAGATTCACCAATCCCTTCTTCCAAGGCAGTCTCCAACCCCTCTTCTCCCGGTGTCCACTCCTCAAAAGCCAGCCACCACTCCTCAGTGTCCAACCAGTCCCTGGCCCATATATTGCATTTTTGTATGTTATTTTCACTTAAATATGGATACAGTGGTACCTTGGGTTATAGACACGCTTCAGGTTACAGACTCCATTAACCCAGAAATAGTACCTCAGGTTAAGAACTTTGCTTCAGGATGAGAACAGAAATTGCGCGGCAGTGGAGCGGCGGCAGCAGCAGGAGGCCCCATTAGCTAAAGTGGTGCTTCAGGTTAAGCCTGGACATCCAGAACGAATTAAGTTCTTAACCCAAGGTACCACTGTATATGAACACTTTCCCTAAGAAAGGCATCTTTGTACACATTATTTGGGTGAAGAACTGTATTGCAAAATTAACAACAGTTCAAATTTTGAAGGATGGTTGTGTCTCAGTTCTCATATTGTTCCTGAAAGTGCAAATTAGGTAGGTTCACCTTTAAATGTGAACCAAATAAAAATTCTCTCCCATCTCAGAGGCAACTCCCAATGAATTCAATGGGGCTTTTTCCTAGGTCAGTAGGTTTGCAGCTTATGTGGCATAGATTTGAATATTAGTAATTAAATGCAACATCTTAGTTTTAGATGATCGTATTTTGTATTTTCTAATGACTTATAATTGGTACTACCTGTATATTTCAGTGACACTGGGTTTTTACAGTGCGTTGTCAAAATGATGAAAATTCTTATGAGTAACAAATTTATTTCTACAGTATCTTATTTCTTTAACTAACCTTGGCAGTTGTAATTATTCTTTTCCACTTTACTTCTGGGACATGTTCTTTTTTCCATAAGTAGACTTCCTACAGCAGCAGAACCCCTTAGCAGTGTATTCTTTTCCTTAAAAAACAAAATAAAATAACAGATAATTGCAAAATGTTTTAATAAACGGCTTCTGACTTCAGTAAGGAACATTTTCAAATTATTTCCTTTGTGACTTGAAAACAAGTGTTTATTTAGAAAGTGCCTTCAGCAAGGATTCACTGGGGGATTTATTTTATGTCACAGATTAAATTATTTCTTGTTTATTCTCCTCACTTGAAATGCATAATTAATATTTCACAGCATGCTCAGATTAGTAGTTACATTTGCTTCTTTGCTTAATTTTTAAAAGTCACTTACAGTGCTCTTACTGAGACTTAGCCTTAGTGCTCTCACAGTGCAATCTATAAATCAGGTTAAATATTTGAGTAAGTGAGCTGTAAACCTTTTTAAAAAATAAAAAACGCTTCCTTACCATGTTGTCTTCAAAGGGCACATCCAAACAGATCTAATTTTGGGCACTAGATATATTGCTTGCTTCTGATACCTAGTGTGATACCTTGGGCATGAGGGCACAGATGAGGGGGCTTGCTGTAAGCATCGATCTTATTTATTCCTCTATCTAGCAAAATGTATATACCACTTGATTGTAAATAGAACTTCTAAGCAGTTCATCCATCCCATTACTTCCTTCAAGCTCTGAGTAGGCACCTGCGCAGCTCCACTCGATTCCAATCAAAAGGAGAGATAAGGCTGTGGGAGGGGCCACAGGGGTGGCTGTCCTGGATGCCAAACTCTTAGGGCTGCAAAAATTCACAAGAAAAAAAGTCGTAATAATAATAATAATAATAGTGCACCCTCACACAGAAAATCTCTGAATGTTTGCATGGGCATGTTGAGGAGCAGATTTGGGCAACAGCTGGTTGCTATGGTGCCTTCTGCATGAGCTTTAGAAAATTACCTGCTCCTGAAGTGGAAGAGAGTTGGGGCAACTTACAACAGCCAGGAGCAATGCTTCAACGCCTTCTACATGCACTGCATCAGGAAGATTTTGGGCATAGCATGGCAGGAGTCTCAAACCAAGATGTGCTCTCCCAAGACCACATTCCCAGCAAATTTACACTCCTATCTCAGGAATACCTATGCTAGCTTGGTCATGTCTGCAAAACAGAAGATGTTAGGATCCCCAAGTGCGTGCTCTATGGGGAGCTGGCTTCTGCCACTAGGCCTGTTGGAAGACCAACTCTGAGTTCCAAAGATGTCTGCAAATGAGCCATGAAGGCTGGTCGCAACCATCCTGCCATGGTCATCCCTGACCATAGTGTCTGGAGACAGACAGTCAGGTTGCGTATCCACAGCAGTGACCTGAGAAGGAATGACCACTGGGATGGGGCATACTGACATCAGGCACACCCACTGGTGGGCATGCTGTCATTGTATACATGCGCCATGGGCATGCTGATGTCAGATGCACACACCCCCATGGCATGTGTGGCCCTGGGCACCCACAGTCCCAGGGCCAAGCCAGCGGGCCTGACCAGATCCCTTCACCTGGCCTAGCTGCAACAAAACATGTCTCTCCTGTACTGATCTCTACAGCCATAGCAGGCACTGTAACACGTCAACAGTTTGACTTCACTCCAAAAGGCACACTCCTCCATTGTCTCCCAAGACAGATGGATCCCAACAAGAAACAGTACAATAATGTATGAAGCCTATGGATTTCAAATGACTAAAGCACACTTCATCATGTGTTGGTGTTTAGCACCTATATTTTAGCCGCAAGTTAATCATGTGATTTATATTTGTTTTTTTCCGGCACTGAAAGAACTTGTATCATCCAATATGGGGGCTGTACTTACATAAGGACTATACTTATATAATAAGAGAGAGAGGAACAGTTTCTCCTAAGTATTTTCCACATTCTAAATTATAATCCATGAACCTGTGTTTCACCAAAGCATGTACCCATTTGTATGAAATCTAGGCATGTTATAGCAACATATTTAGCAATAATAGTTATAAACACAGTTCCATTGAGAGACACTACGGCAGGAAAAAGGGTGGCACTGTGATCTAAACCACTGAGCCTCTAGGGCTTGCTGATCGGTAGTTTAGCAGGTTGAATCTGCAGGATGGGGTGAGTTCCTGTTGCTCTGTCACAGCTTCTGCCAACCTCGCAGTTCAAAAGCATACCAGTGCAAGTAGATAAATAGGTGGCGGGAAGGTAAATTGCATTTCTGTGCATTCTGGCTTCCATCATGGTGCCCCGTTGCACCAGTAGCGGTTTAGTCATGCTGGCCACATGACCCGGAAAGCTGTCTGTGGACAAACGCCGGCTCCCTTGGCCTGAAAAGTGAGATGAGCGCTGCACCCCATAGTCACCTTTGACTGGACTTAACCATCCAGGGGTCCTTTACCTTTACCTTTACCTTTTACCTTTACTATGGCAGGAATCTGATTCAGCCTTTGTTTTATATTACTTTTAAAAACTCTATTGACTGCAAAAATAGATCTCTTGAAATTATAGCTCTGTGGGGTCAAGGTACAGACTAATGAATGTTAAAGTCAATTTCCATGTACGTATTCTGCACTTTTCATTTGAAATAAAATCTACCTATCCTACCACACGTCATATCTCGGTGCAGATGTCAAGAACAAATTCAAAAGAAACAGCTGTATTTTATTTTAGTATAAGTTACAGAAGCCCACCTGGAAGCCATCTTAGAAAAATGCTCCAACTCTAAGAGCATGCTGGCTGCTTAGAGTATGAGTAAGTGGTATACAAAGCTGTCTAATAGCTCAATAAATAGCCACAGGACCAAACTAGGTAAGATGTTGGAGAGCTATGACTAGATTCCCTGTCACTTTTAATATCTTTTAAATAGCAGACACAAGGATAGGGAAGCATGTCAAGAAAGGTCTAAAACTCTTCATCCACCTCTGTTGTCTCAATACAATTTTGATCCCCTTCTATTGATATCCTTGATTAATTTACGAGCAGAGGGCGATGTTTAGGTTACAAATTTATTGTAATGTATGATGGTGGTCTTTGTTTTTGTTTTGCTTTGGTTCCTGTTTGTCTTTTGTAAGTTTTGGCGGTTTTAAATTTGGAGGTTTAAGTATATTATGTTGGTATGGGAAACTGTCGTGTGACGGGCCAATGGCCGTAATAAAGATCAATCCAATCCAATTGATCCCCTTCTTCACCCTTTTAAAAAGAAGTAGAGACTTGGGAGATGCCACTGTGAATGTCTGTTCTCTTGTCAAATTTGACCCGTGGCAGAGGCAACTATTCTGTTTTTGGCCACTAGGTGGAAACAAACATGAACATTGCAATATAAATGAACGTGCTTGTGAAAAGGGGGCTAATGCGGTTAATCAGAGTCCAGCACAATGCCTTGAATATATATAGCATATTTTGTTTAAAAGGTTTTCTTGTGCACGCTGGGAACTATAATGTTTAATAATTTCTTCAAGACCTTAAATCAAATTTTCATCTGGTAGTAAACCACTAGACCAAACCAAGTAATCAATACATAAAAATAAATGCCTTAGCCTTCATTTCTTTGCAACAGAATTGCTCCCTTAAGTGCACTTTATACATATACATGCACACAAAACTGGCTACTTTCTTGGCAATTTTTCATCAGCTTCAATTGACATTTCACTTTTTTTGTCTCAGGACAAATAGGTGCAAATAAAATTTTGCTTTTAGAGAGGCACTTGCATATCTAATACACATTTTTCCAAAGTGGAAATAAAACAGAAGGCTGTTCATATCTAAAGTAACAGATCAACTGAGAAATATAATCCTATTACAGCTCCTCCATTTAGACATCTGCAGGATTGTATTCAAAGTCATTAGAAAAGTACCACATTTATACTTGCCTGGTTTCAAATCAGATCATTTGAAATGGCATAAAATTAATCAAAGACGTGTTTCCCTAAAATCCATAATACTGATGAGTTCCCACAATATTTATCTTGGCTGCTAAGAGGATTATAAAGGTTAAAGTGAGAAAAGATAAATACATCATTTCACAAAAAGGGAAATATGTGGAACAGCTGATGAATGGCTAATTTCAGAAGGCTACCAAAGTTTTGAGAAGTGCACAAATTTATTTGTAAACCACTATCGGTTTTATTCAGCTGGATTGCAACAGGCCCAGCAATATCTTATTTGTTACTGTATTGCATTTCATGTAATTACATTAGAGAGGCATTTTAATCGTACGTTAAATCATGGTTTTGATGAAATTAATGAAATAAAAGGTAAGTTTGAAATAACTTTGTGCTACATTAAAAAAAAATCATTTTAAACACTCCAGCAGAAAGCAGATTTGGTGTACTAGTTCCAAAAATAAAAATAATCTTGTGCCCTTAATTCTGCACTATTGCAGCCATCTAACTTATACATATTGAAATTAATGGACCCAAATTAGTCATATTCATCAATGTTGATATGTCTCCTCCGAGTAGGAGTGCATTGGCTGTGACTTTTATTTTCAATATAGTTATGTTTCAGATCAAGGAATTTGAATGATATCATACTCAAGAGTTTGTGATAAGAAAAGCCGTTAATTGACTTCACCTCATGTCAACTATGACTACACCTATGTGCAGATAGGAAATTTGAAGGGTGGAAAGGGATGAACCTTTTGGGCATTACAATATGATGCTTGGACTTAGATCATCTGTAGCCTTTAGAGACCTAAACTCTGGTTCTGGACTCCTGCTCATGTGATATTTTCAAGAAGAGGTAAGAAGAGGGCCTATAAAGTTCTGATTATACCTCCTCTCAACCTGATAGTCAATTGGGGCTGGTAGGCAGTAATAATAATAATAATAATAATAATAATAATAATAATAATAATATCTTTATACCCCACCCATTTGGCTGGGTTTCCCCAGCCACTCTGGGCTGCTTCCAACTGAATATTAAAAACAATACAGCATCAGACATTAAAAACTTCCCTAAACAGGGCTGCCTTCAGTTGTCTTTTAAAAGTAAAATAGTGGTTTTTTGCCTTGACATCTGCTGGGAGGGCATTCCACAGGGCAGGCACCACTACCGAGAAGGCCCTCTGCCTGGTTCCCTGTAACCTCACTTCTCGCAGTGAGGGAACCGCCAGAAGGCCCTCGGCACTGGACCTCAGTGTCCGGGCAGAATGATGGGGGTGGAGACGCTCCTTCAGATATACAGGACCAAGGCCATTTAGGGCTTTAAAGGTCAGCACCAACACTTTGAATTGTGCTCAGAAACGTACTGGGAGCCAATGAAAATCTTTTAGGACCAGTGTTATATGGTCTCGGCGGCCAGTCCCAGCCACCAGTCTAGCTGCTGCATTCTGGATTAATTGCAGTTTCCGAGTCACTTTCAAAGGTAGCCCCACATAGAGCGCATTGCAGTAGTCCAAGCGAGAGAAAACTAGAGCATGTGCCACTCTGGCAAGACAGTCTGTGGGCAGGTAGTGTACCAGATGGAGCTGGTAAACAGCTGCCCTGGACACAGAATTAACCTGCTCCTCCATGGACACTTGTGAGTCCAAAATGGCTCCCAGGTTGTGCACCTGGTCCTTCAGGGGCACAGTTACCCCATTCAGGATCAGGGAGTCCTCCACTGATGTGTGGGAGAAGCACAGGGAGAGATGGAACACATTCAGGAGATGACTTTTGGCAACCTCACTTTGCACTGGTGATCGAATCTCTTTACCTCCCCTACAGAGCATAGGAAAACTTTTTCTTTCCTGTCTCTTAGAATATAAGAAATCTGTTGAATGCCATTGGTTGGGTTTTTGGGATGGTGGGTTGGAAAACAGCATCACAGTCTTGATGAGAAAGAAGAGCCATTTTTTTTAACAGTAGCAGTGAAGTTTGTGAATTCTCCTCTTCCCAACTTCTCAAAGGAAATCTGGGTGGAAGTCCCAAACCAGGGTAGCTGAGCCTCCGCCATGTTGGAGAGCTCACAATATGCTGGCGCACCACATTGCCCTCACAACTGAGGGGGCCTGGAGCCATGTGACATCACCATGCCCTGCGGTATGACATCAGCACACCCTATGTTATGCTGACATCACTTGTTCATGTCGCTGGGCATGCTGATGTGTTGTGTGGTTGCCCTGCGACATGTGTGGTTGCTGCAGAACCTTTTTTTGGGGTGCAGCCCCTTCATTGCAAATTGGGGGTGGGGGCAGCTCAGGCCCCATAGCCCCGCATATGTCTTCATTCTCTTTTTATCCACCAGTCCTGCTTCACCTGGAGCGGCATGTGGTATTCTAATAGCCTGGCCTATGAATCTGGCCTAAGTGGTGAATTTGGCCTGCTTTGAATTTTCAGAAACAGTATAAGATTGTCAAGTAGTATCTCAACTATTCAGAGAGTAATTCCATGGGAAAGTATTGTCATTCCCATTGATTGAGAAATCAGAGATCCAGTGGACTTTACTGCAGGAAAGGTAGTACTTGTGGGGACTCCCATCAGCCACACCAGTATGGTGAATAATCAGGGATTATGGGGGTTGTTACACAAGAACAACTGGAGGGCTACTGGTTCTCTGATCCTGTTCTAGGGATTGGGCAGGGATGTAAGCAAAAGAGACGCTTTTGGATAAGTGTAAGGTGTGCACCAAATACAGTTAAGAGATACTTTTGCATTATTTTAAGGCCCACAAAATATGCTCATAGCCTTTTTTGTATATAAATTGAACATAAGAAATTGCTATCATTGTTTCTTATGTTTTTTAGACATGTGGTGGATTTGTATAAGGCCAAATCATTCTGTATAATGTTTATTGGGCTAAGTCTAGAATTACTAAACATAACAATTGCCATTGGGCCCATTGGTTTAATGTCAAATCCAGAACAGAAATAAACCCAGCAAATACAGCCTGTCTTCACTGCCATTGTTGTTTTCAATCTGCAAGCAACACACAGGAGATTTCATGCCCCTCCAACCAATTTGTTTTTATTTTCCTTTGTGTTGCAATGAATGAAGTGGAATAATGAAGTGACAATGTAAGTTACGTAATTTACCTAATTACTTAATTAATTACTTAAATTATGTAGGTTTCATGATTTCACTACAGCAGGCACTGAGACCGTCAATGTAGTTTTGAAAGAAGACGAAATGCAAAGGAATGGAAACAGTGTGACATGTAATAAATACAGGGTGGAACAGAAAACTATGCCTTCTTACTTCCCTAGCATAGAATAAGAATCAAGGGCCCCACAAGACCCACCAATTCAGCCCTACATGGATGTGTTCCTCTCACATGCCCTTCGCAGCATTGGATTCTACCAAATGAAAGTCCCTGCTATGTTGCTGGTATCATAGTCAAGTCATCATGATCTCTTTGCATGATAGACACTTAACCAAGAACTGACCTGTAGCAGAGGCAGGACTTAATGTACCAAACAGAAGAGCCAAATGATATTCCTGTGACTGCATACTTTTTCTTACAGAAGCTAAAAAAATATTTGGAGCACCAAACCTCTGAATCTACCTACCATGCAGGGTTTCTTTTTGCACGTGCATGCCTATTTAGTTTCAATCACTGGTCGCTTTAAAGTGTGCACCAGAGACATTTATCATCTCCCCCACAATGCACAGAGTTTTATCTGCATGGCTCCTATCAAAAGTAATAAGGCTCCCATCGCTTAATCCCTTACACTCCTTGGAAAAGCTTGCCTCCAATATAATTCTAGTAAAACTCAATCCATTTAGGTTGTTTAATGATGAAAAGAATGACCCACCAAGGAATTCTGCAAACATAATAATTGAAACTCTAATTTGCTTTTTCCCTTGAACTGATAAATCACTCCCTATTTATACATGCAACCAGGTTCTAGAAATTTGTCCTTTTAATGGTTCTTTCTGAATTATTTAGCATTTATCTTGCAGCACTGAAATTAACATTCAAATCCTTTATAATAGTATTAGATTGATATGGATTCCTAGGGATGACTATTTGTTTTCAGATCCATGGGGGGAAATAACAAAGCAAATATTTTCACTCTGATTCTGATTCCCTCTGTTATGCAGATTTAAACAGAAGTCTGAAAAATTCCCAGGTCCACATTTGGAAGGTGTGAAACAAAGAAAACAAATGAAAAGTGTTGTCAAGGACCTATGAGTCTACTGCATTGTATAATGGCTCAAACAATCAAGTACCCATACCTATCAAAGGACTGACAACTTGCCTATTTAGGCCAGTGTGGTGATATGGTCATATGAGAAGTCATTGCACTGTTGTAGTAGACCTGTCTCATTTCCCTTGCACAACATAGTTATTTTCTGCAAAGGATTATCTGGTGCAGAAGAGTATCTGCACCAGATGGACTGGTTAAAGACTGGTGATGACCCCATAAAAGCTATTCATCAGCCATGAAGTAAGAATGATCCACCACTTTTCCAAGGAACTAGTTCTTTCCATCTGCATACTCCTCACAATGGTTGGGTGACTGATGAGTAGTAGCTGAATGGCATCTACTGAAAAGCTAAGTATTTACATGAAGTTGTGTTAGCTGACCTGTGAGGGCTCATTCTAATATACATGCCAACACTTGAACCTCATGCTTTCTATACAATGCATGTGAGCATAAAACTTGTACTTCCCTGGCTGCTCCATTCATGTCCTTCCGACGTTGACTGGAAAGTTCTGAAGGGCTTCTAAGGGAATTCAGCTGAAGATGCTTCAAAGACTTCCTATGATCAGGAACCCCGTATTATCATATTTCCTAATTGCAAGGAGACTTCTGAGTGTATTGAGCTGAATGTTGGATGCTGAATGCTGCTCAGACTTTCCTGATTGATGCAGTACGTTTAGGGGTGTAGAGGGCACTCTTGGCTCTTGCAATGACATCGGGGGCTAACCCCCGCTCCACATTTTATGCCCACAAGCTACAGGCATCATGTAACCATCATGAATATGTCATCCAGTAGTGAGAACGATGAAGTGAAAAGTATAGGCCACAGTTTTGGCTTTATGTGGTTGAAATGATTGCTTGTACAAAACTCAACAGACAGAGAACACTGCTTGTGCATGCATTACAGAAGACAGCAGATTTGAAACTGGTCTTGGTAACACTCATTGCTTGCTCCTTAACATGCAGATCACCCATCTGTGGTTGAACTTGAAAATGGACAGGTCAGCCTATTTGCAACCCATGCAAGTTTTGCATGTATTCATTCATAAGTGTGTTCAGTCCTGCTTCCAGATTACTCTGAGAATTATTATTATTTTTTAAACACGCACACAGATGAAAGTCCTAATCTGAGCCACGACTCCATTGTTTTCAAGCATTGGAGTTCATGCCAACTCTGAATTAATCTATTAAGCAAAATAACAGCCTGATAGCTGGGATCCTAAGCATGAATGCAATGCAGCTGCTGTAAATTATTTTTCAACTTTGCATTGTTGAATATTTTACCCTCAGCTTTTGTTTAGAATAAGTAAACCCCAGGTTTAGCAGAAAAATCCCCCTTAAGCAGCTGAAGGCTTCTAAGATTATTAGAAAGCCCGGACCAAACATGACATTTATGCAGGTTTAACTAAAAGGCTTTAACTGAAAGGCGCCACAGAAAGAAAGAAAGAAAGAAAGAAAGAAAGAAAGAAAGAAAGAAAGATTGCTTTTAAAATTAGTCTGTTTAATCAGAAGAGCTCACTAGATTTGCTTTGTTTGTAATTGCCATGAAATCCAGTGTTGTTCTACTCACTCCACCCCATGTGAGATATTAAGCAGATTCAGAAATGTTTTGCACATCTCCTGCTACTGGCTTTGGGCTGGATCCAGTCTATGTCAAATGTGTTTAGTTCCCATTGAACTGAATGGGATTTGCCATGATTAACTCCTCACATTGATTTCAATGGGACCTAAGTGCAGATAACTTGGTCTGGATCCAAGTCATTGTCTTTACAGAAATGAGCATGCACATCTACCAAGAAGGAACCAACAGCTGTCAGTTCACCAAGGCATCAAAGTTACTTTTATCTTGACTGGATCTAGCTGTGAAGAGAAGGGGGGAACCTATTTGTGCTACAGCTGTGCCTGCTAGCCTAGTTTCATTGTAAAATGAAAATTAATGGTTTAACAGACTTTAATTGAAAGGGCATTCCTTAGGGGGGGAATTAAAAAATGGAGACAAACAGGGCACTGTTGTTTGGAAATGAAAGGATTTTACTTAAGGAGAACTGGAATAATTATGTTTTTATTACATTTTAAAATCAGGTCAATGCAGTATTTCAACCACTAATGAATGACACTTCAATTTAAATATGGATAATAGAGGAAAGTCTGCTAAACCATAATTATGTGACTGTTTTGAATAGCAAACTAGACCTCTTTCCTTGATAACATTCCACTCTGTGCTGCTAGACCTTTCCTAGTATTTCATATGTGTAAAATGTATTTTTAATTGTGTAATTATATGCTTGCTTACTTCTGCAAAGCTATTTTAAATAGAATAATCTTAGCAGCAATGTAATAAAATAAAATCTGTCAATAAAAATAATTGGTGTGATTTTCATAGCGGGAGATTTTTATGGAGAAGAACAGGGTTGGAAAGATTCGAAACAGAAAGCACTCCTGTCTCCAGTTTCTGAACTGATTTGGAAGTGATCTCAGAATCCAGTAAATTACAACCTCTGCATGCTCCTGCAGAGCATCTAAGGGGCTTTGGTTAAGAAAGCATCCATTGATTGTGTATTTGCACAAGGCACTGGGGCAGGGGGTACACAGCTATTTGAAATCAAGTCAGATTTTCAAATACAAGTTTTTTTAAAAATGTGAATTTTGAAACTTATTTTGTGAGATATTTTAAAATGTCCAAATCTTAAGCTGCTAGAGAAATTTGAAGGCAGTGTGGATAATGATTCCCAGCTGTACATTACATTTACTGTGTGATGTAAGCCAGTCTCTGCAGAGAATTCTCAAAGCCTCCATAGAGACTGTCAGAGAATGAAGACTTTGATGAATGGACCATAGACCCACTGGGAGCCTCTTTCCATCTGTTTTCTTTTAATTATTGTTATTCCCATTTATTGTCTCTCTGTGTAGCTGAAATTGTCTGTAGGCCTTTTATCTTCCTACCCAATAGGGCCACTCCAGAATTGTGATAATTTTTCAAGAGATTCAATCACATATCAGAACTTTAGGTTTGTACATTTACAGTAGATTAAAGTGCTCTGTCCCTTTAGCTCGATGGCACTGGCAAGCCTAAGCAGAAGAGGGTGGAGAGATCTTGGGCAAATTAGTTACCTGGATATTTAATTTATGCTGGGGTGATTCTGCAGAAGGAATCCCACTGTGTCCTTGCCCTTTCTCAGTATTTGGATTTGATATACAGGGCTCATTTGGAGTATGTAGCAGAGGCATTTCGGGATTAGGATGAATCTTTTTGCAAATGGGTGGCACCTGAACCTTCTTTACCCTGGGATAAGTAAGCTGCAGATCTCTGGCTTCATTTCATGTCACATGCCTACCTTGTATCTGAACATGAATTACGAAGCAGTTTGAAGGTCCTGATAGCCCAAATGTGGTATCTACAGAACTCTTATCTGCCACAAATTATTTGTGTACCATAGTCTACATGTCTATAAAGAAATAAACCACAAAATATATCAGTCAAAGTCCTTCTGCTTCAATCTGACTTCTGGATTGGTCTGCCTAGTATTTCATGGCTAGAAAATATTACACCCCCCCCTCCTTTACTATTCTATTGAGTAACAAAAGCAGCTTGGTCTCTAAGTTGCACTTGACAATGGCATTGCCATTTACAGCAAATATATAACGCCATGTGGCAGAGGTGACCCGGCAAATTTGTCACCGTTGAAAAATTTACAAGTTGGCTTGAAAAGTGCTCTTGATTGCTTCTGCAGTCCTGGAGAGTTTGTAAGTGGCTATTCACAATGTGTAATTGTCACATGTTGAGCCCTCTGTAGTTTTTAGCTGTGAAGGTTTTCAGATTGATTTGCAGCTGACGGATGCACTCACAAACCGCTGATTGTGAGCTCCCCTTCAGCGGACAAGATAAATACTTAGAGCACCTGCATTGCTTTCATAGCATTTACCAACCCAATGGGTTGGATGCTTTGCTCTCCCGTGCTCTGAGGTAAGAATATTTATGACTCGCAGGACACTTTGTCAAGGTGATGAGTCAAAGCGATGATGATTTTACTTAGCCAGAGTGGATCCAATCCCTTCCTCGGCGTAACTCTTCCTGCAAAGCCTGCTTCCTCTGTTTTAGTAGATGGAGGCAAACCACACGTGTCCACTCACATAAGCTGCTTTCACCGATAAGCAGGGCAGTTTGTGATCACAGGAAACTGTGTTTGTGGATCGGCATTCCTGCAGAACAACAGGAGGGGCTTGCCCATGGAGCAGAGCTGCAGCAGTAGTGCAATGGCTTCCTGGAAGGGGTATCGTTTGCTGTCACATACTGGGAAGGGAAGGGGCAAAAGGCAGTGTTGAGGTTGGACACATCAGCAGAGCCAATCCTGCACTCCTGCTGGTGCGGCCACATAGCCCCAACCTCAACCCCATCTTGCTCCTCCCAGTAAGTGGCAGTGATGAAACTGGTGGGAGGCTATTGCTGTGGCTCCATCCCATTGGTCCATGCTGCTCCTGCACAAGAAACTAATAAAGCTTTGGGATGCAAATACACGGACACATCACAATCTAGTTTCGTGTATGCAAGAGTTTCTACATGTACTTCTGGGATTTATGCTTTCTTTCCTAGTCAGCAGATTCTATGGGATAAGCTGTTAAGCATCTTGGGCTGTATTTGTCTATGGCCCCAACTGCACTATACTGTACATTTAAAGCAGTATCATATCACTCTTTAAAGCAGTATCACACCACAACTCTTTAAAGTGGTATGATGATGATGATGATAATCATTTATGATTTATAAGCCATCCATCTGGCTAGGTTTCCCCAGCCACTCTGGGCAGCTTCCAGCAAAATATTAAAAATACAATAATATAAATATTAAAATACAATAATTCATCAAATATTAAAAGCTTTCCTAAACAGGGCTGCCTTCAGATGTCTTTTAAAAGTCGGATAGTTACTGCTTTAAATGATATATTCTCTTGGATTCAGTTAGATGCAGCACATTGTATAGTCAATAAGACTGAGCAGAACTGACCACTCAAAACTATTTGGTAGTGGAGAGTGTGTGTGTGTTGCTGAATATATGATGCATGGCTGTGAACTTATCCAATAGTTTTTTTTTCTATCATCATCATCATCATCACCTCACTCTAATGTCCTAGGTCAAGTTGTAATTTAAAATACATTAAAACAGTTTGAAACAAGTTACAATTACAAAAATAGGGGAGGCTGGCTCACTTAATGATGAATGAAAAACTGTTGGAGAGTGAAAAAAAGCAATGGCCTACGAGAAAAGGACTGGAAAGGGTAATAGGGGACAACCTCATTGCATTCTTCAACAATAATAAAATAATATTAACCAAAACTAGATGTATACTTGTGCCCAAAATTCACAAATGGTGATATTGGGGTGGGGGAATGTTTTTGCTCTGAGACATTTTGTGCTATAAAAAATATTATCCAGTGGATGTCTAAGATTCTCCAACAATGCGGAGGGATCGCTACACATACACCCCGCAAGTGTCTTTTCAGTGTTACTGTCTCAGCCCTAGTTTTAAACTCTGGAGAATTTAAAATGTATTTTGGTTGACACAGAAAGAAGGCTAATTCATGCCCATACACCTTAAGATCAGGGTAAACGGCCTATACCTCCAGGTATAGGGCGGCATATAAATTCAATAAATAGTAGTAGTAGTAATAATAATAATAATAACAACAATAATAATAACAATAATAGGTACAATTGCCAGCAAACCTTTCTATATCTAAATGCAGCTTCACAGGTGTTTTCTCTCTTCAGGAGTTGCCGCTGAGACACCTGTGGCTACAGGGGTGTACTTGAGGTCTTTCTCAAAGTGTCTCAGATCCTCATCCACTGCCCCCTTGATATTGAGGTGAGGAGAGAAAGTGCATAGAACTGAAGGAGGAAATTGGAAGAGTAACACTCTTTCCCACTTCCTCATACAACTCTATGTGCTTTTCAAGGTTCAGATTCATTATTTTACCCAGATCCCTTGGAAAAGCAAAATGTGTTTGTTTATACGTTCTCTCTGTCCCTCTTTGGTGGTGGCAATGGGGAGCTGATCCAGGTGAGGGATGAGGAAAGAATTGTGTGGTGCTTTCAGCACTCACTGAAATAAAGTGTTACCTCCGGTTACGAACTTAATTCGTTCCGGAGGTCTGTTCTTAAGCCGAAACCATTCTTAACATGAGGTGTGCTTTCACTAATGGGGCCTCCCACTGCCGCTGCACCGCTGGTGCGCAACTTCTGCTTGCATCCCGGGCAAAGTTCACAAGCAGGAGCATCTACTTCCAGGTTAGCGGAGCTCGAAGCATTCATAAGGAGGACGGTACATAACCCGAGGTTCCACGTATCATAATAAAGAGTTCACGGGGCTAAAAATGTTCTCAACTCCTCTTCTACTTGACAACTTTCAGAGAACTCCCATACCTGTAGATGGCATATGTAAGAAGTAGGTACTCTACAAAAACACAGGCTGAAATTTGACCAAGGACATCCTTCTATATACCAGCAAAGGTAAAGGTAAAGGTACCCCTGCCCGTACGGGCCAGTCTTGACAGACTCTGGGGTTGTGCGCCCATCTCACTTAAGAGGCCAGGGGCCAGTGCGGTCCGGAGACACTTCCGGGTCACGTGGCCAGTGTGACATCGCTGCTCTGGCGAACCAGAGCCGCACACGGAAACGCCGTTTACCTTCCCGCTGGTAAGCGGTCCCTATTTATCTACTTGCACCCGGAGGTGCTTTCGAACTGCTAGGTTGGCAGGCGCTGGGACCGAGCAGCGGGAGCGCACCCCGCCGCAGGGATTCAAACCGCCGACCTTTCGATCGGCAAGCCCTAGGCGCTGAGGCTTTAACCCACAGCGCCACCTGCGTCCATATATACCAGCAAAAGAGGTCAGTAAAATTGGAAGCTAAACTGGATTACTCTGATGCCTACTTCATCACTGTTTCTATTATCCACATGGCAGGGAGAAAGGTCACCATAAGTGGAATGAAGTTGTGAATCGCACTGTTGTGCAGTGAAATCCAATCCTTGTCTACTCAGAAGTAAGCACAGCTGAATTCAGCAAGGGCTTACTTTCAGGTAACTGGGGATAAGATTGCAGCCGTAATGCTTTATCCGCTTTAGACATTAGCACTGCATTAATCAAAGACCTTTTCTTGCACCAGAGATCTGTAGCGTGTTTAGTTAATTTCAAGGCACGCAGGGGTCATTAATAACTAAGTTCCTACCATTATGATGGTTTATTATTTTTAATGGTCTCTGTAATGTGTGCTGAATGGAAAACATCTCCCCAAACACATACAGCAATTAATATGTTTTCAAAATGGTTCTTACACTGAAAAGACTTTGTGTGGTGGGTTGCCGACATGTCCTCCCATTAGATTTTAGTCAAAACATATGTGAGTTGACACACGCAGTTGCTCACTGAAGTGTGCTTCGCAAGAAAGTGCTTGACATTTGCGGTGTGTAAGTCTATTATTTAAATGTGAATGGAACTTGTTTGCTCCTTAATTTGTCAGCATGAGGTGTGCAATTATGGCTTGGAAAACAACATTTGAGGAGTTGCAATCTTGCTCCATGTTGTTTAACCAGGATAAAAGAAATTGCTCTTTTTTCTTTCCTCGCTGTTCAGAACACTGAGTGCTACTGTTTTCATCAGGCAATATGAACCTGTTACTTCTAAAATGCCATAAAATGTTGACTCTGAGATTTACTTCTGGGGCACTTGGACTGGTGGGTAGAGTCACAGAGGTAAAGTCTGCAGTGAAGTCTCTCTCCCTGCCCCCTCCTCTCACCGAAATATTTTCTATCTTTGAATAACACTTATTCACGTAGCAGATAGTTCAGCTGGGGAATTCACTCCCCATAGGTGGCAGTGATGATCACTGACTTGGATAGCTTTAAAAGAGGATTAGACAAGTTGTTGTTATTGTCATTACCCCATCTTTTCTCCAGAACCAAGACCCAAGGCAGCTCACAAAAATTAAAACAAATACAAATAAAACAAAAAATGAGGTTAAAAAGTAATAAAACTATCTATGGATTTAAAACAAATATATATACATGATAGATACTATCAAGAGCCCTTGAAAGAAGTCACATGCAAAAAGCTTGCCAGAATAAAACATTTTGCATATGCAGGAAGAAGAACAACACGGAAGGAACCAGTCTAAGCCTCTTTAGGGAGGAAATTCTAAAGCAGCCACCTAAAGGCCCTTTCCCATGTTCCCACCAAGCATGCCTGTAAGGGTGGCAAGACCGAGAAAAGGGCCTCCTTCAAAGATCTCAGAGCCTGGGCAGGTTTGAGGGGAGAATATGGTCATTCAGACAGCTTGAACCTAAGCAGTATTGGACTTTGAATGGAGGATAAGGCTACCAACAACTACTGGCCATGATGACTATGTTCTACCTCCACTGTCAAATGCATTATGCCTCTGAATGCTAGTTGTTTGGAATCGCAGGAAGGCAGAATGCTGTTGTGGTCAGGTCCTGCTATAGAGGCATCTGGTTGGCCTCCATTTGAACAGGATGCTGAACTCGATGCACTATTGGCTTGATCCAGCAGGACTCTTCTTATGCTATTATGAAGGTGGTGGTGAAAGGAGAAAGCAGTGGAGTGGTCAGCAGCAGAGCATGAAAATGGCAGTGGGGGGGGAGCAATGGTGCAAGTATGCTGAGGGAGGCAGCAGCTAGGGCAGCAGTGGAAGCTCACTCAAACCTGGCAGCACTTCTATATTGTACCCTGCTTTAATACAGGTTTATTACTTCCAACATTTGGTGGCAGGTGCATATAGGGACCTGATACAGCAAGATTTGTCACATGTGCAATATGTTTTGTTAATCTATTCATTGGAAACTTCATGTATTTCCTCATTGATTTGTGAAAAGGACTTTTGTTTCATTATCCATTCACTAACCTCACATTCATTTTTGTTGCTCACATTCATCATGTGTCACTTTCTTCTCTTTTTTTGAAAACTTTTTCTTTGTTTATTTTTGTCCTGGACCTCGCCAACAATAACAGTGGAGTTGATTTGTGTCAGTGCCTTCTGGCAGTCACCACTGTTTATTTATTTATTTATATTTTATTTTATCTGATTACTCCACTGAAGGCTGGAATTTTTCTCCTTCAAATGTCCTGGGATAATGCATCCAAGGCATTCTGTGGGGGAAAGCAGGTAATAGGAAGCACCCAACAAAACTGGCGACAAGTAAACCTGCCCCCTCCAATGGCTGATGACTGGCTACGAATGGGAAAACAAAAGGTGAACCAATTAATACTGAATTCATCCAGTGACAAATGATATTTGAAAAAAATGGACTCAGTTTGAAATGTATGCAGAGCCTCCCTCTATTGTGTGGGCAGGTAATCCCTCCCCTACCTGGCCTGGTCTCCTTGGCAACGCTTCCCCCAGGTGGGATTGGACAACTGACTGAGGTAGGCGGAGACCTCCAGGTATCCCACCTGAGGGAAGGCAAAGCCAAGCCTATGCTGTTGGAGCCGCTCCAGATCTAGGGGCTGCATGCGTCCACGCAAAGGGCGCCCTCCGTTTTAGGCGGGGAGTGGTCATTGTCTGCTCAGCTCACTTTAACACTACTATACATGCCCATGTCAGAAAGTAGCTAAAGATGGATCATTATCGCTCAGCATTATTCTCTATTTGCAGGGGCTATTGTGTATGTATGTATGTATGTATATGTATGATTGTGTGTGTCTATCTATCTATAGCTATCTATCTATCTATCATCTGTCTATATCATCTATCTATAATCTATCTATATCATCTATCTATCATCTATCTATCTATCATCTATCTATCTATCTATCTATCTATCTATCTCTGTCTATCTATCATCTATCTATCTATCATCTATCTATCTATAATGCACATGTCCAACATTTCTGTGCTTGCATTTCTCCATTTAAATTATCAGAGGTAATGATGTCCACTGTTCATTTCACAGATAGTCTGAGTTTTTGCTATAAACTTTGGTACATTACTAAAGTGACAAATGTTCAGTGTGGGTTCTTAAAAAAAATATTTTAGTCTGATTCATAAAGCTTAAGTATCCCTATATTTCAAACTCTCCTCTTAACTGTATTTTATGCTTTTACATAAATTATATTTCAAATAAAAGTGAAGAATGGACATAAGTGTTATAAATGAGCAATCGGAATATGCAAATAATGTTTGGGATGGAATAACAGATTATGGAAGCACATTATATTTAACAGTCACATAATTTATAATAATGTGCAAGCTTCATGGGAAGGATAATGATTGCAGGGTTTCCCCCCCTAACTCTTATATTAGTGCTCATACTGCCTTTATAGTCTAGATTTTGAAGGCAGAAAGGTAGCACCGTGATGATAAATTTATGTGCAAGTGCAGCCTCATAGATTTCAATGTATGTTTAAGATAGTTCTTCAATAATTTCATACAAAGGCAATGCATTGTTAAACGTCCGCCTCCCAATTTTTCTTAGCAATTCCCTTGCCCTCAACAATCACAAAGAAACTCAGCTGCTCTTGGCTTCATGCATGTAAATCTCCGCTCACATTATTATTTATCTATACTTTATCCAGCCATGTGCATAAACTAGGGTTGCCATATGTCCGGGAATCCCAGGACATGTCCTCTTTTGGAGGTCTTACATGCCTATCCAGGGGGAATTTTACATTTTAAAGCAGGGGTTGGCAAGGCTTAGCGGGCATGGGCCAGATCACTCCCGCTGAGATCCTCCGTGGGCGGGACCAGCGTGGCACAATGGCGAAAATCGTGTTTGCGCATGTCCACGGTGCCGGAAATTGTCTAGAAGGGAATATGTCCCGTAGGCCAGAAAAAAATCTAAAAGGATCCATGGAGGGAGTACTGTGGAATATCCTAGGTTTCAGTTCTCTCCCGCCCCCCCCAAATGGTTTTCAAAATTGAAATTACTGTGTTTATCTTTTCCTGAATGAATGCATCACATACTATGAAGAGCTCGATTCATTTTAGATTGCTGCAGATAATGCAATAATGCACAACAGGCAATAGTTTTCGGTTACCTTTACCTTTTTTCTAGTAGGAGACATTTTTATGAGAGACAGGTCATCTATTACCATTAAACTCCTCCTCATCCAGGCTGCTGACACAACAGGGACATTGTGATTTTTACATACTTCTACTTCCTCTGGACTAATGAAGAGGAATTACAAGACTGTTATATCCCTAAAGCAATTCTTCAGCAACAGAATGGCTAAAACGGGCAGCCATCTTAATGAGAAAAAATGAGAGGCCATCACAAAGGAATTCATCTCATTATGAGCCTTTACTATGGAGATAAATGAGAGATTCCAAGAGTAAGAAGATGAAGAGGAGGAAGACAAGAGTATAAGATAAGCACACATTTCCTCTTCTTGCCCAACTCTGATTGCAATTTTGAATACAGCAAAGCCAACCCAATTGTCTTAGGGAGTCATGAACTCAGTGGCAGTGTTCAAGATTGCCATGAAATCTATATTAATCCACATTTTAACGTCTGGTTAATTTTCACTTTGTGCATTGTGTTTGAGTGGAAGAAAGAAAAGAAGTATGTGTGAATATCTATAGAAATGCTTTAACTACTTATATCTCAATTAAGAACAGACAAATCTGTCAGTTTTGTTTTCTCTAAGTTTCTCATTTTTCTAATTTCAAATTCAGCTCTTCACATTTCCACAACAGTTCATGGTTTCTTTTAATAAAAACAATCCCCATGAAAATTCATGAGTTAATTTTTCCTAATATACATGAGTTAATTTTTCCTAATATTTAGTATGCACTTTTGCCATATTAATGAAAAACAAACCAAAATTTCCTGATACAATGCATTCTTGGGTAATATTTACACCAAGCTTTGCATTTTTATTCACACTTTAGTATATGCATTTTTTTTTAACCTATTCCTTGGCTGGAGAGATGGACTGCAAAATTCAAAGTGGTGAACATTTCAAAGGGTGGCTGTGTTTTGGTTCGTATATTGTTTCAGAAAATGCAGATTAGTTAGGTTTGCCTTGAAATGCAGTTGAATGCTTCAACCATTCCTAATGTGTAACCCTTATTCTCATCTACAAACAGTATTTCCTGAAGTCAATGGCATTCGAACTATGACCTGCCTAACATTCGAACCCATACCTGCCTAACAAGCTCTTGATTACCGGGAACATTCCTAACAGCCTGCTTGCTGTTATCTGCTATTTCTGGACACCTCTCTGCTGTCTGTTTGATCAGTAACCACCAGTGAAATAGCCCAGTGGGTAAATAATGCCTTCAGGGCATTTCATGTCAGTTATGCTGCTTCAATTTCTCTGCCCCACTGCTTTCCTCCCTCCCTCTACGATGCATATTGGATGTCATCACTTGTCAGAAGATGAAATGGAAATGGATCCACTGGAAATAATGACTTGCAGAATCATACCCTGTCACTGCATCTTCCAGGAAAGCGCTCCCGATTTCACAACAGGTGTAAAATTAATCTGCCATCACTTTAAAGATAGTTTCCAGTTAGATGTGCACTCGGTAGTTTTCAGCAAATTCTCTCCAACAATATATGGGAAATTTAGTCGTGGTCCTCTTACACCTGGGCATATTTTGGCTTCTGAGGTGCATATCCTACACCAAGTATTTCCTGGAGATTTATGAATTGCAACAGCAGCACTTTTAAAAATTAAAGAAAAAACATGAAGGAGGTAGCAAATGAATGAGACGCTCATTTATGCTACTGCACATTTTTCATACGCTTTGCTTTAAAAAATCGGGTAGGAGCTTATTATGCTTGAGAGGTTGCCATTTAGTCAGTTATGTCAAGTTTCCCTCCATTTGTAGCTCTTTTAAGTGCTTATCATTTATTTTATTTTGTAGTTCAACAATATGCCAAGGCTTGCATTTCCACATGCTAAATAGAGACATATACAATTTGTAGCTGTGGAAGGAAGTTGAATTTTCATACAGTAACTTTGGTATTTCAAACTGTATGTAATCTTAATAAGTCAAGCATGACTGAACTCTGCAGGCCCCTAACTAATCTTAAACTAACTGATGTGAATTAGCATTCTTATGATAACCTTTACAGTGGTACCTCTGGTTACGAACTTAATTCGTTCTGGAGGTCCGTTCTTAACCTGAAACCGTTCTTAATCTGAGGTACCACTACCTCATACTGAATTCATAGCCCCACTGAGCTAATGGGGCCTCCCGCTGCTGCCGCACCGCCAGAGCACGATTTCTGTTCTCATCCTGAGGTAAAGTTCTTAACCTGAGTTACTACTTCCGGGTTAGTGGAGTCTGTAACCAAAAGTGTTTGTAACCCGAGGTATCACTGTATTTTATTTTTGCAGGTATATTAGAGAAAAAAGAAATAAATCCATTCAGCTGACATTAACAATGCACATATTAACATCGGTCCTTTACACATATAAATTATTGTAGTCAGTCCATATTTCCAAATAGGTACCCATATGAGATTGTAGGAGTTATGCATTCAAATGCAGAAAGGGTAACGAGATCTTCAGATCACTGAGTAGTAGCTAGTGTACGTTTATCCTTCCAGTCTTGCAGAACATATAAGTCTCTTTGCAACCATCAGGGCTCGCTTTTGCTATTCACCTGTTAGTCACCACACCACAGGTATATAATTTTAGAGTACATGAACTTCATGGTTCCCCCCCAAAAACAACCTTATATGAACAATAATTTGGGTCCATTTTTTAGCTAGGACCTTAGCTCTGTGGTAGTTCTTCTGCCTTGAATGCAGAAAGTTGAAGGTTCAATTCCTGGTGATTTCAAGTAGAACTGGGGAAGTCTCCTGCCTGAAACCCTTGAGAAATGCTATAATTCAGTATGAACAATACTGAGCCACACCAATCTGCCTTAGTAAAAGGAAACACACACACACACACACACACGTATATGAATGAGCTTACAAGCTTGAAAGCTGGAGCTGCCTGAAGTTACTCAGTCCCACCACCTGTTCTGTTTCATTCGCACATCACTAGTAAAGGTAAAGGTAAAGGTACCCCTGCCCGTACGGGCCAGTCTTGACAGACTCTGGGGTTGTGCGCCCATCTCACTTAAGAGGCCAGGGGCCAGCGCTGTCCGGAGACACTTCCGGGTCACGTGGCCAGCGTGACATCGCTGCTCTGGCGAGCCAGAGCCGCACACGGAAACGTCGTTTACCTTCCCGCTGGTAAGCGGTCCCTATTTATCTACTTGCACCCGGAGGTGCTTTCGAACTGCTAGGTTGGCAGGCGCTGGGACCGAGCAGCGGCAAGTCCTTTCGATCGGCAAGTCCTAGGCGCTGAGGCTTTAACCCACAGCGCCACCTGCGTCCCTTCGCACATCACTAGTATAGCTTAAAAGGAAAAAAACAAATCACACAGGAGTCCCATTGGTAAAGAAAAAAGCTTCCTTACTTACATTTCATTCATGTGCACAAAGATGACTTTGGATTCCAAACCACATGACTGGAGCTGCCTTCATGGAATCCTCTTGCAAGAAATAGGGAGAAGACAGACAGTGAGCAGAAGAAAGGGTGGAGCTGAGGTGTTTAGGGGGAAACCGCAAAATGTATTTTCCCTGATTGTCTTAGTCTCAACCCGGCCCTCTACTGATTGGAGGCATGCAAGGATGCTTATACCCAATGGAAGCTTCCTATGTTCCTTGCACAATGGTGGGCACAATATTTATCCCACTCCCGTTAGTTGTTATTCTGCTGTCTGAGCCAGGATGGTAATATCACCCGCCAGTTGAACTGCCCGATCAGGGGATTCTTGCCCCATGTTGTACCGAACTCTGATCTGTAACCAGTAAAAGTAGTTGACTGTTGATAGCACACTCCAGCCAGTTTGTGGTCCCGTAATGCACCCTTGTCCAACAAAACACTACTGGTGCAATGTCTGCATCTGTTTCAGTATTTTCATTGTTGCAATATTTCAGAGTTCCTTGGTTCTGGACTATGAGGATGCCTCCTCCAGTTTGGAAAGCGTAAATGCAGGTATACTATCACAACTTGCAGCTAGTGATAGTAAGTATCTCTCACGAGTTAAGTAGGGATTGGAACCCAGATCTGCCTCGCTAGTCAAGGGCAGCATTCTATCCACTATACGAAAGACATTTGCTCCATTAATCTCAAAATGTGTGTTTCCTGCAGCAGCCTTGTGACTCCTGAGGTGCTTTTGTTAGCTTCTAGAGTACTTCTCTTAAACTTTCTACATGCTGACACCTTAGCCAATCTTTCTTCTTTCCTGACAGCATTTCTTCAGCCTTATCTGCTCCTTATCCTACTGAGTTTCAGATACAATGCCTACTTTCTGTTCCAGGTATCCATTTCCCGCTTTTTCCCTCCCATCCTGTACTGTGCAGGAGCACTTATCTTGTTTTAGCAGGTTTAAAAATAATTATAAATAAAATAAAATATATCCCCCAGAGTCTAAACACTGTTTAAGTTTTTTCTTTTAAAAAGCTGAGTAAAATCTAACACAGTTAAGAGTTATGGCATGTAATTGAGGATCTTATTTTGAGTGTTTACATTTTAAGTCAAACTACAACCCATAGAATGATTCCTGCTACTCCCCAGAGGCGGAGGAGACGAGCGGTGGTGACACGTGACAGAGGCAGTAGTATGTGGAGGAAACAGGATGTCATGGGAGGTGTGCTGTCTTCTGGGTGCAAAGATTCATAGTGTGAAGGAGAAGTTGCCAAGTCTTATAAATCCCATTGACTACTACCCCTTCTTTCTGATTCATGTGGGTACAAATAATACTGCCACACATAGCCTGCAACACATAGTAAGGGACTATGAGACACTGGGCAGGGAGTGGAAGGGATTTGGGGCACAGGTAGCCTTTTCATCACTCCTTCCTGCTGAAGGTTGTGGTCCAAGAAGAGAGAAGAAAATACTTGAGGTAAACCACTGGCTGCGCAGGTGGTGTCGTCAGGAAGGATGTGGCTTCTTGGATTACGGTTTCCGCTTCCTTGAGGTAGGACTTCTGGTGAGAGATGGGCTTCACCTCACAGCAGTTGGCAAGAATATGTTTGCCAAGAGTCTTGAGAATCTGATCAGGAGAGCTTTAAACTAGATTTTGAGGAGGAGGGAGAAAACAATACAAATGACAAAAGAGCACCTGGCACTGGGAATAATAGCTTCATTGATGCACAGGAAACTGAGGTGGTACTCCAGAAACCTGATAAAGGGTAGGAAACTTCAGGAAGGAAGCAGCTGCAGGGGAACAACTCAGTTGTTTCATTTGTCTCTACACAAATGCACAGAGTATGGGAAACAAACAAGATGAACTGGATGGCAAATACGACCTGCTAGGCATTACTGAAACTTGGTGGGATGAGACTCATGACTAGAATGTAGGAATTGAGAGGTATAACCTGTGCAAAAGAATGGACTAAACAGGAAGGGAAGAGGAGTAGCTTTATATATAAAGGATCTGTTGGGATTCAGAACTTACTGGGTTAATTTTGTTCTGAGTGTGCCTCCCATTCTGACGTGATTGGAAGGAGGGAGGAGCTCTACTTGTTGTTCTCTCTGTGTCTCTGAGAGAGACAGACGCCATGAATGCTAGCAGTCCAGGAGAATCTGGGAAATGCTGAGCTGTAAATATTTGCTGCAATAAAGAACTGATGAATTTGGACATACACAGTGCTTGGTGTGTTTGGATCTGAAGCAGACTGCAACGGTTTTGATCCGCTGTGTTTTTACTCTGCAAGGCGAAACCGGAGGAGAAGAAGGTCTGAGAGCAGCTTGGCTGGGAAGCGTGCCGGACCGCATTATGCTGGGGCTAATTGGGGCCATAAAGTAATTAGCCAGCCAGTGCCAATAAAGATCTTATCAGATTTCGTCACAGGTTAAGGGGGAACTAATTACCGCTAATAAAACTGTTGCTGAGAGTCTGCCGGTGAGCTTTGAAGTTTTGAAGTCAGCTTGGCAATAGCTGGAAGACGCTACTGAAGCGGAGCGGAGGTCTGCGTTCTGTGTTTTGCCTGCTGCAGAGAGGCAAGAGTTGCTAAGAGCAGAGAGCAGCTGAAGAATCGGGTGCCGGAGAGCTGACTGGTGAAACGTGAGTACAGCTGGGGCCCCGGGAAAGAGGAGAGAATGGCAGACAGCCAGGTCCTTGAGGACGTTCCGCTTGAAAAGCTCACTTTAAGAAGTTGGGCAACCTGGTCCAGAAGAGTAAGGGGTTGGTTTCTGGTTACTGGGCTTTGGGATGTAAGCCAGAAAGAGCCACTTCCCCTGACAGACACTACAGGCTTTGAGGCTGCGTTGCCTGAAGATAGCCAGCAGAGAATGCAAAGAGAGCTTGCTATGCTAAAAGCATGCGTACATGCATCACTTTTGCCCAGTTTGGAGGGCGTAAAGTCAGCAAGGGCTGCCTGGGAGGTGCTGAGAAGTTTGTGTGAAACTTCAGCAGGAGGCCGGAGCCCTGGAGAAGTCATGAGGAGCCTGGAAATGGCTGAAGCCCCAGTCCCTGAGGTGCAAGTCGGGGGGGCTGAGAATTCCAAAGGCAAGTTTCAAAAGTTTTCCACTGTGAGTGCTGAAGTGGAACGCAGTTTCAGCGAGGGCAGGGCTGGCACAGAGTGCTCTTCCGGAAGAAGGGGGGCCAGGCCAGCTGAAAGGAGCCCCGGGCAGTATTTTTCCACTGGGGATCGTCGTCATGCAAAGTCTGGAAGGCGGCGGAGAGCTAGACGCTTCAAGGTCGGCCACCTGGACAAAGTGAAGATAAGGCCTAAAGAGTCGCGTGGGAACGCAGAGGCCAGTCCGGTCTCCAAGGCAACGGAGGAGGCTACTTCTACGGAAGCTGCCAAGGTCCTGAGCAAGGGGGAGTTGGTTGCCAAGACAACCAGACAGAACTGCTGCAGAAGCCCAAAGAGAGGGGGCAGCGAGCCGTTTGTTGCCAGTATGGCTTTGTTTGAGGACAGCTCTGAGAGACACACTGATTTTCGTTTTGTAATCGACTCAGCAGCTAACTGCAACCTGATCCCAGAGACCCCTGCAGTCGAGATGTGGAATTGCACGGCAATTCCGGCTGGGAAAACTGTTCAGTTTGCAAGTGGGGAAAAGAAAAATGTGAATAACATTGCAAATGTGTTGTTTTCTGTTTTGCAGGAGCAGATGGAAGTTTGCATTGTGCCAGGAGTGCAACACTGTATTTTATCTGTGCCTTATTTGTTGAAAAAGGGGTTTAAGGTTTGCTTTGAACACGATTTTTGTACAATCTCCAAAGGAGGGAAGCAACTGGTTAGAGTTGCAAGGGGGCAGAATGATCTCTTCATTCTTAAAACGTCTCTGGAGGGTGAGGGGAAGGTTGAGAAAGCACAAGCCCAGCGTGCTACAGTTCCCACTCATGTTTCATGTTCTTGTGCGTGGCATAAGAAGACAGCTCATGCTTGTCTTGAAGAACTACAGGTGCTACCTGAGGTTTCCAAAGGCTGTAGAATTGAAGAATGTGCAAGAGTCCTAGATTGTCAGGCTTGCAGACAGGCAAAGGTAAGAGGGTGCAGTTACCCCAGGGTGGAGAGGGTAACCACAAAACCTTTTGATCTTGTGCACATAGATCTGTTGGGTCCCATGAAGGAACCAAGTTTGGGAGGGGCCAGGTTTCTGCTGACACTGCAGGATGATTTTTCGCAGAACACCTGGACACACGGTCTCAAATCCAAGGAAGATGCAGCACAGCCGATTAGACGTTGAATTGAGGAGGTGGAACTAAGGTTCTCCACCAGAGTCAGGGAAATTGCTAGTGACAGATGCGCACAGTTTACTGGGTCTGCTTTGCAGAAGTTCTTTCACAAGAAAGGGATAAGTCACACAGTGACTTCTCCTCAACAGAGGGGGGTGGCAGAGCTAAGAAGTGAGGCTCTGGTTAAAGCTGCACAGGTGATGCTGTCAGATTCTGGGTTATCTCCAAAGTTTTGGATGGAGGCAGTTAAATATGTGAGCTTCACCTGGAATCGGTCCTACAATTCAGTGGTAGGAGACACACCGTTTTTCATGCTTCATGGGAGGAAGCCTCAGGTACACTTCCTCCGTGAGTTCGGATCAACGGCCTTGCTGCCGGTGCCTGAAGCTTTGCGAGGGCCAGGTGAACCCAAGTTCCAGAAAATGATCTTCTGTGGGTATGAGCCAACGGCTCGTGCATGGAGGTTTGCGTACCCGTCAGGTGATCAGAGTAAGCTGCTGATCAGTAAACACGCTGAGTTCTGTAAGCAGGAGGAAAAGTCAAAGACCCCTGCCAGACGCGATATTCTTTCAGAATGTCTTTCTGATTCAGAGGAGGAAGGTTCTGATGAGGAGGAAGGAGAGCCAGGGGCTGAGTCTGCTGATGACGATCAGCTCACTGACCAAAGTCAGGAGCAGGATGGGGCATCTCCACAAGTTGTAAAAAGAGAGCCCAAGAGTGAGCCTAGTTCTCCTGTGAGGGTAATTCCAAGGGTTCGAAGACGTGTTAAGTCAGAGGGGGAATCCCAGGATGCAGAGGACACACCTGCTGACCACAGTGAGTCAGAGGAAGTGCCTGAGTTTGTGCCCAGGAGGTCCAGTCGCACAACGAAGGGAATTCCACCTGAAAGGTATCAGGCCACAGGTGCGTGGGTAAGTTTCGCACAGTGCGAATCTGAGAGTTGTGAGGATGTTCCACAGATGCCTGACAGGAACGCCAGGAGAGGGCGCAAGGCATTGGGGAAGGGATTGATCTCACAGAGGTCTGCAAAGGTACATCCACAGGTCTTGTCAGGAATGGAGGCAAGAGGGGGTGTTGGGATTCAGAACTTACTGGGTTAATTTTGTTCTGAGTGTGCCTCCCATTCTGACGTGATTGGAAGGAGGGAGGAGCTCTACTTGTTGTTCTCTCTGTGTCTCTGAGAGAGACGGACGCCATGAATGCTAGCAGTCCAGGAGAATCTGGGAAATGCTGAGCTGTAAATATTTGCTGCAATAAAGAACTGATGAATTTGGACATACACAGTGCTTGGTGTGTTTGGATCTGAAGCAGACTGCAACGGTTTTGATCCGCTGTGTTTTTACTCTGCAAGGCGAAACCGGAGGAGAAGAAGGTCTGAGAGCAGCTTGGCTGGGAAGCGTGCCGGACCGCATTATGCTGGGGCTAATTGGGGCCATAAAGTAATTAGCCAGCCAGTGCCAATAAAGATCTTATCAGATTTCGTCACAGGATCTGTGCACTTGTGAAGAAATTCATGACCTGGAGCATGAAAAGCAGATAGAGAGTATATGGGTAAAAATTGTAGGTGGGTGTTACCAGCACCAAATACTTTTCAAAGATCAGTAATTTTGAACCTCAGTCTTAAAGAAACAGAACATTGGAGGGTACTGATATACCGGTATATTAGTCTATGATCCACAAACCAAAGCCACAATACTAATGTGATTATTAAATAAGCAGATTTACAGAGTAATTCTATACTCCAATTCAATGTCACTACACCACCAGAATATATTAGGTGTTGTCAACATGGCACCCATTAGTGCACATGTACCGGTAAAGGCAATTCCTGGTGCCCACAGGGTACCCCACTTAACTATCATCCTGCTGAAATTAGGCTTGAAACAGGAATTCTAAGCCAACAAACCAGGTTGCAATATGTGCTTGGTTGCAGTCTAATGTGGAATCCCTCTGGAAAATCCTTACTCTGCCCCTCCTAACAGGTGACTAGAAATATCCCACACTGCATATAGGGAGGACAGGTGGACACAGCAAAAACATGAAGCCAAAGAACTTACAGAAGAAAGAGGTAGATAAATCCATGGACTGCCCCCCTTCCAATTGGCCATTAGGCGCCTGCATGGTCCTTCCTAACCCTCTTCCTTCAGGAGTCAGTATCCCAAGTCTTATTTGAGGAAATGGAATTGGGACAAGCACGTCTCTGCTACAGGAGCAGGAACTATATTGTCTAGGATACTGTAACAGATTAAACCAAACTTGATCTTTTCAAATAATAATATCTGCAAATGAATGGTGAATGTTTCACTAGGTTCCAGCAGAGTTTATTTTAAATGATGCCTGATGCTATTGTGAACCAATTTCTCTTTGAAATAGCAATTTTCTTTAGAAAAGAGCCTGAAGTATTTTTCCCTTCTGAAAAGAAAACTTTTGTTGGGGTAGAAATTGATAATTTTTATTCGCTTTTCTTTTTCCAAGTCTCTGAAAATTCAGTTTTGATTGAGACCCAGCATGCTTTTCATAAGTGTACAATGCCTCGCTAAGGTTCCTTGGGTTCATTAATAAGCAACATAAAGGAATGAGAAATGAAACACTACTTTAAATTAGAGGACGTTACCAGCTACAGTTCCAAGCCTGTTTTAGCTCATTCCATAAAAACTTGCATTGCACTTTATCACTCAAAGGCATTTTAAATTCACTTGAAATAGTGCTGGTCCTGCAATACCTCATTGCTTGCATAATTTTCAGCTGAATGTATAGGAATGGGAGGAGTTAATGCCCCTTCAAAAACAGCCCTATGTGGCAACGTATGATCAGAGCTGTTTCGCCAAAGGTTAGAGAAGCATCAGGGCGTGTTTCCTATTTTAAGAAAATTTCCATGTGGGTTCAGTTTAGTACCTGTTTTGTGACCTTGCTAGAGAGAGAGAGTTCTATGTGTCTTTTTATCCTTTTTAGCTACAGTATTAACTCTTCTGGGGTAACTCGGACTGGGTAACTGGCTCCATGGGCAGTTGCCCCCAAACTGTTTAGACTGCATTGCAGTCATAACTAGAAAAGAAACTTGGAGGATGTTGTTTTTAATCAGCAGGCATTTTATTTTAGAAAACTTTTAATAATTATACTTTATTTAAATATGTGGGGGAATGCATGTTTCCCAATGTTGTGCATCAACAGACAGTTGATTTAGGTAAAAAAAATCATAGATATGCCAATATTCTCTAGTTCCTATTTAAACTGAGGGCTCATCCAAATTTCCACTCCCCCTGGGAAAACCTTCTGTGTACTGCTGAATTGTGAATTGGGTTTTCTCTGGGCTGATGTTTGCTCTGATTAAGTGGTAGACAGCAGGTGTTCTGGGGAAAAGTGGTGGAACAAAGGCAAAACCACTCAGATTCATAATGGGACAAGTGGAAAATCATTTAAACCCAGGATTTCTGGGCACAGCAACAAGCGGAATTGTGGACAAGCCCATAGTTTATCAAGGTTTAGTAACCCCTAAATGTTCCAAATTAATGCTAATGTTTCAGTGTGTACTGAACATGTTTCTTAGGTTGAAATCCCATACCCAGAAGATACCTATGAATAAGTCTGAATGAACTCAATGGGCATTATTTTTGAGGAAATATGTATAGGATTGCAGTACTGATATGGAAAGTTTTAACAAGTATATCTGAATTCTATAGCTCTTGTTGAGGAGGCTAACATGCTGAGTATACTGAAGGAAGATTAGCAGTAAAGTAGCACTGGGAACCACAAAGCAGTTAAAATAAGCTTATGGGCTAATAAGCAAAGCAACTACAAAAGTAACAGATAGAAATCTGCTGATCTGCAAGCTCCCCCTGCCCCTGAATATAGTGGGACACTGAATGTGTGGTATTAATTTGAAAGGCTATTGAGCTGCGGTCACACAAAACGAACAACAAATGTATGAAATATTTGAGCTTTCAAAGTGCCAAGCACTGTGCACCTACTTCTACCTTAAGCTAGATTTGAGAGCACACACACACACACATCTTAAAGATACAGCATGTTTGTAGATTTGGTTTCAGAAGGAAGCAGAGTGCACATTTTTTCTAAGTTTGCACATTTTCTAACCCTCAGGTAGAATTTACTTTGTAAATTCCCTCACTTACTGCCCCAAAAGAACATTAAAAGAAAACTCATTGACTGACATCCAGAACAGAGAGAGGCCCATTTGATCAGCCACTGACACGCTAAAGGGCATTGATTGTGTATTATGGATTCAGGCCATATGGGGTGATCAGGTGACTAAGATCATACTATATGGAAAATCTAAGCATGGAACTATGTATTATAAGGAAAGCATGGGTTTCCCCACCCCATGCTTTTATCATAACACAAATGCAAGTCATGGAGACACTTGTAGAGAAGAATTTACAGGTTGGCCTGAGCTGTTTAACTCTTCTTCATCCACTGATTCACTTCAACAAATGCATGACGGTATAGCCAATTATTTTCTTCTAAGGCCTTCATCATCTTGGATTTTTTTTAAAAAAAATGTAATCAAACATGAGTTTGGAAACACATGTGAGATAAGATAACATGTATTTTTGCCCACAGTTTTCATTTTGAATGCTGATAGGACAATTAATGGTCAAAATGCTTCTGAAAGGTCATAGTTCATAGTCAATGTGCTTTTATGTGTGCTTTGACATTAGGGGGAAATTATATGTGGTAGGAATTGGACGTATTATAGTCCTTTTAAAAACATAAAAACAAAATTGGTATTAAATAAACTATAATGTATTCCATTAAGTATAATTCAGTAATCATGCAAACACTGGGGAGATGACTTAGCTTTGCCTTCAGTGTTCTTGTTGCTATGGTTATAGCTTTAACTACCACTCTAAATTACTGCTGTGCCACTTAAAATGTTCACTTTTCATTTGGTTTTATTAAAATATCAGCAGCAGTATCTGACTTTTTAATTGGTATTTAGAGGCAAGGTGAAATTTGTTTGCATTTTAAACATTCAATCCACTTAATATGAAATCTATATTTAAATGTGCTGTCAATATAGGAAAGACTCATAACCTGCATTTTTTAAATATAATTTTGTATGGAGAAATGCCTATATTCTAAGACACAATTCCTATGTACAGAGGGTAAAATCCCATTTTAACAAAGAAGATTTATCTATCTTAGGGCAACAGTCAGTGCAACTGAAGGAGGGGGGGGGCGCTTTGAGGAGAGTCTTCAAATTTCAGCTTTCCACATGAAAAAGTAGATAGTGAACTTTATTTTTTAAGATTGTAGATTGGCTTAACAAAATGTTTGATTCACTTAACAATCATGTTTGATTCACTTAAATTGACAAGTGGGATAAAGGATACTCTGGTTCACCTGAAATACTCCTGTTGTACATAGTCATAGTTTGCTTACAGGACTGTACATACAACGCTCAGAAAATGGTTTCCATTTTTTAGAGAAATACACAGTTACTCACAATGTTTGTCTTAACTTTAGCCTCTGTGCATGTATGCACATGCTCAGTGTCTGGGACTGCAGTCTGAGAAACCAACACAGAGGTCTATAAAATCAGTTTCCAATTTGATGGTGTAGCCTTTGCTCCTGTCAGTGGTCTTTTCTCCTGCAACTCTAGGAATGGCCCTGCCATTAGGCAGAAGGAGACAATTGCATTAGATGGCAGATGTGGCAGCCTCTGAACTATTGTTCTTTAACACCTTCCCCCATCACTAGAAGCAAATCCCACAAAACAAAGTACCATTAATCAACAGCCAGGGTAAAGAGGTGCATTTTCAGCCAAAGTTATACAGCGAAGTTGCTAGGGGGGAAAGTTCCACAGTTTAGGGGTTTGCCACAGAGAAAGCCTTCTCCTGGACCACCAGTGCTATTATTCTGGAAAAAGAGGTACCAGAATTCACTGTAAATGCCTCCCTCTTTCTCTTAGAATGGCAATGGCACCCACGTGAGACGTGCCAGAACTCCCCTGAGAGGTTCTGGAACCCACCAGAACTGAGTCTGAATGAGCCCCCCCCCCAAAAAAAAGCCCTGCCTTTGTCAATATCAACATCTGAGAGGGTCTGAGAGGGTGTTTCAGATATTTGGTACCTAAGCCATTTGGCCTTCTGCACATGGAAATTGGAAGTGCTCTTTTATTCATAATCCCAGGCAGCATAATTTATTGGGTTAGCCCCACCAGACTCTCATGCTGCCTGCCTGCAATCCATTATTGTAGTTCTTCATGCTCATTTTCTTTGTATCACACCCAATAGGTCTACTACATCTAACAGCTGCCTTAGTCCTATGGGTATCATATATCCTGCTGCCAGCAATCACCCTTTATACCTTGAAGCATATGGAAAAGTGCCATATGCAGTCTTTGAGCATGCTCTATGATGAAAGGAATTAAAAGGGTCAAGAGGAAAAGTGCAATGGCTAATTTTAAAAAAGAGTCCTTTATATAGTTATATAACATCTTTCATTTTTCATCAAACAAGTTAAAGTCACTGAGAGTTAGCTGGCTTATAGTGCATAGGAAAAAAGCTCAAGTACAATATGTGTGGTATATTTGAAAATTTGAAAATTTGAAAATTAAAGAATGCAGAAACCTGATAAAACACTATAAAAAAACTTTCCTTCAAGTTGTAGTATATAGATTTTTTAAAAAATCGTTTAAAATAGAGTAGGTCATTAACAGGGGGCTATCCCACCCCCATCACCAGACAACTTTCTTCCCTATTGCAAAATGGCAGGTCTTTTATGGAAATTATGATCCTAATTAGGATGCATTCCATGCAAGTCATGTCCTTTACAATGTAAGAGGGGGGTGATTTTGCTATGGATTACAGCTCAAATTGTTCTCCTACTGACGAAATAATGACCCATTTCCAACATCCATTGTGCTGAGCAAGTAGTTAATGTGATTCTAGTGCGTGCTTCATCATAGTCACAAGAGGACAAGTTGTCCTTTTGCACCATTGAAACCCAGCTACGGCAAAGAAGAAACTAACATCAATACTCGGCATGGTCCATCTGTACCAGTGGGGGGGAACCATTTTCAATCTTAACATCCACATTCCTTTTTGGAGAACCTCCTGGAGGCTGCATGCCAGAGTGGGTGGGGCCAGAGGCAAAAGTGGGTGAAACAATACACACAACTCTTTCAGTAGGCCACATTCCAGTCACATAAGAGTCAGAGCTCTTACTACATACACAACTCTCTACCCTCCATCCAAACAAGCAGCTATCAGCATTCAAACACACTTTCCAACCAAGTAAAAGTCCTTGAGCAGAGAACAGAGCAGGTTCATTGGGGTGCAGTCTGGGAAGAAGGGGTGCAGCTTGTGGAAGGAGGAAAGTCTTCAGGGTCTGAGGAGGAGAGAAGGCCTTCAGCACCACATTCAGACCATGGATTGAGGTTCCCTATCCCTGATCTATAGCATACAAGTGTCTTGTTCCAATTGGATATAATGAATGCATGAAAGAAGTGAAAGGGGGATGGTGGAGGAAGTCCAAACCCTGACTTTTCCATGCTGAGAAGTTCTTTTGCATAGAGGCCATAACACATGTAAATAAGTAGGTTCTGTGATGAAGAACTGTGAAGATGGGAGTTGGAGGTGGTGCCTGATATGGCTATTCTACCACCTCACCTTCCAGTAGGCACACTTGGTCATGTGGAGAGAGCTATGGTGGAGAATATATTCCACCATATTCTGTGAGCTCTCATGGGCCTTGGAAACAGGAAGGGTCATGCCACACAACCCTTTATTCTCCTCCAGTAATGAGAAAATAACTGAGTGCCACCAAGCATATGCATATATATTCTAAAAATCCTCAAGTGTTTTTTTTAATGGAATGCCTTCTCATTTGAACTATTAGTTTCCCTTCCAGCCTTTCTTCTTTCCCTTAGGAAAAACAACAACAGCCCTCCAATCCAGCTGAAAGAGCTGAGGTTAGATTATTTTTCCCCCTCCTGTTAGATGCAAAGCCAGCAGAACACACTCCTGCAGAGGGCTGATAAGTGCTTTTAAATTTTTTGTCTATGGTAGGACTCATGGCCTTTCCCCTTCAGACTTGATAAGGGTTGGGATTTTACAAATGCTGTATCCGTATTTTGTGTGATTAGATTGTCCTTGGGCAAGCACATCTAATAATTTCCTAGGCAGGTCAATGATCAGTATTACATAGTGGCGGTGGGGGGGGGAATGAAGAAGAACAAAACTAGTAAACATTCATAATTCATAGTGACGAGGCATTTTAAAGTGCTTTTGAGAGATCTGAGAGTACGACAGGGTTATTCAGTGGCATTTGTACTGAAGTTGGCTTTTTATGCGCAATGCATTATCATACACTTAAAAGGAAAATATTAATTCCCTCCCAATTTTCGTGCACACTCCGAATTTAACATCTTAGGCAATTGCTTAAGAAAGAAAAGATTTTATTCTGATAGGGAAACAGTCTAGAAGGTAAGGCAACACTCAGAGAGATAAACCGAACTGGCCACAGATGTTGTATTTGAGTTTAACATTAAAATGTGAGATGCTTTCCTGAAAACCTCTCTGAAAACAGCATATTTTTCATTCCCTAAACAAAGATTTACAGTATTCAATCATAAGGCTGAAATAATAATAATAATAATAATAATAATAATAATAATAATAAATTATTATTTGTACCCTGCCCATCTGGCTGTGTTTCCCCAGCCACTCTGGGCGGTTTCCATAGAAACCATAAATACACTAAAATATCACACATTAAAAACTTCCCTGAACAGGACTGCCTTAAGATGTCTTCTGAATGTCAGGTAGTTGTTTATCGCTTTGACATCTGATGGGAGGGCGTTCCACATGGCGGGCGCCACAACCAAGAAGGCCCTCTGCCTGGTTCCCTGTAGCTTTGCTTCTCGCAATGAGGGAACTGCCAGAAGGCCCTCGGCGCTGGACCTCAGCGTCTGGGCAGAACGATGGGGGTGGAGACGCTCCTTCAGAAAAGACTGGTCCCCGCCCCAGCAATATTTATATTGTTTCAAAATTAACTTAATGTGCTTAGGGCTGCAGCTTTAGGAACTACCTAGACCTAGTTGTGTGTCAAGGTCCCCAAGACACCCCTACCCCAATAACATACACATCACACTGAATTTTTGTTTAAGGTTTTTGGCATAATTTTGGCCACAATTTTATTAACATACATGGATGCGAGTGGTTGCTTAGGCATTGGTTAGGACTATCTGTCCCCCCACCTGGGGACAGAACTGACTTCCGGATTCCAGCGAAAGTCAGTGAGGGGAAACAATATTGTGGATAACTGGAGCTGAGACACAGGCCCTCAGCTTCTCCCCGCATGCTCCCAGGGGCAAACCCAATTACAGGGGTTTGGACGAAAGGATAGCAAGCCCCTGAATTCCTTTAACATAATTTCCTTGCAGCAGCAGCAGCATTGGAGGGGCAGGCCCAGCCAATCCTTACCCCTCCTCCAACCAATTTTAACCAATGCCTAAGCGCGACCTTACAAGTTGTGACGAATTGCTAAGTAATAGGCAAAAACCAAATGGCACCAACCAATCAGCCAAATGGACAAAATTCCTACCAGGCCCCTGCCCCAATGGCAGATGACCCCATGACAGGCATAGCAAGGTCAACGCATAAGACCCAAATTAAGGGAGGGCGGGCGGGTGATCCGGTGCGCACAGCGAAAAAGAAAGCAGATCGCTGTGTGCACTGCTTAAAAAACCTCTTTTCCCTCCCCCAAATTGGCAACATCAAAATTACCCCAGCAACTCAGGCTACCAATGGTAGGCCAAGGCCATCCATCCCAAACTGCCTGGCAACAGAGGGGTGTCTTGTCTGACCCCCACCACAACAAATGCTCTCTTTTAATGAGAACACGCTTTATGGGGCAGGGAAACTATTACAGAACCAAAGAGCCATGTATGGGTCAACATGGTGTACATCTTGTTTAAACTGGGTTGCTTCTATTTATGCATGATGGATTACTGTGACACTACTACCCCATACTCCTGCGCCATAGATCCCTGGCATGCCTATCTTGCACATGTAAAAATAACACCTGGTTGAGTTGCCAATTATGGTGATTTCCACATGACCATGTTTTCAATATGGAGTTTTATTCTGAAAAGAAGTTGAAAATGCAGGCAAGTAAAAGGGAAGAACATCATATAATAATACAGCAAGATCAGTAATTAAAAGAAAAGGAGAAAAAGAAACTCATTCACTACAACCCCTAATGTATCTGTGGGTAAGCTTGAAAACACAGTCTGAATTAAAACATCACAAACTATACTGGAATAGTTTAGTACTTATGTATATAACTTAGTCAGAAAATATATATGCAGTGTAACATTTCATTTGGCAGGAGATATATCCCACAGATATCAAAGGTTACAGATCCTATTTACTGTGTTTTATTAGAATTTCTAGAATACCCTTCCATCTAGAATACCCTTTGAAGCATGTGAAGACGCTTCAGAAAGCTTCTTTACAAACAGCACACACACACACACACACACACACACACACACACACACACACACACAAATGAAAACTCACACAAATAATTAAAACACTCAAATACACCAGTAACAAAACTGTGACCAATGTGTGGATGGACAGCTATCACATTGGCAGGAACTGCATTATGCCTTGCTTTGTGTGTGCCTCCATGTGAGGCGACTTTGCCCAGTGGCTTGAGGGCTTGGGGAGGGGCAGGGAGGTGGGACTTAACTTCCCTGCTGTGTTCTCTTGGATCGTTTGAGGGTCATTTGCCCTAAGAGCTTCCTACCCATTTCTCCCTTGGTCACCTAGTGGGATCCTGGGTGCTTGGCTTGCACCATGCCAGGAATCAACACTGGCCTAGTCCCATGGGAGGGAGTGGTCACTTTCCAACCCAAGCAGAATGCCATCCCATCAGCAAAGGGCTGAACGGAATACAGAAGTGAACCTCACCCTAGTGCCATGCCACCCCTGCTTGCCTGATGTTTAGCCAATGAAAGTTGCCACCTGTTTTCAACCAAAACTAGTGCCCAGCAGTGCCGGTCCACCTATGAGGCAAGGTAAGGTGACAGCCTCAAGTGGCAGGATCCACATGGGCAGCAGATTCAGCCTCTAAGGAATAAATCTGCTATCTAAGGCTGGATCTGCCATCTCCTGCTTCCCAAGTCAGGTGGGAGGACACCATTTTGTGGTTCACCTCAGGTGCCAAAATGTCTTGGGTCAACCCTGGTGTCCAGTCTGATCATAACTGATCCCTTTCCATACATTCACATACTTGCTTCAATTTAGTTATTTCCACTGCACACATGAGCCACAAATACACACCTGCTTGGGCAAGTGAGGCAATTCCTTCCTCTGCCTCTGCACATACCTTAGCAAATTTCTGTGCATGCTATAGCGGAAATTAATACACAGAAACTGCTTTACATTTTCTAAACCAGTGCAGTTATTTCAGTAGGTTTTACTTTCATGGAAGGCAAGAGAAAATAATCTAATGACAACCATTGACTTCAGTGGACCCAGGATAAGTGCTGATGAAGTCAGTCCTCTAAGCAACGGTTGGAGAGAATCATTTTGGTGCTGCTGCACAGATAATAGACTCTGTCTTGCAATTACCACCAGTTTCTCTATTTTCTGATTATTTGCAAAACAATAAACATTTGGGCAGAAGTTAATTGTTTGCGTTCAAACATTTGACACATTCTTCATTACTTTTAGTGCATGCAAGTCTTTCACCAAGGTACAGTTATAATTAAGACTGATGAAATCATTAGACTTGCTGTAAACATTACGTTTATCTAAATAGAGTTTGGCAATGTTTTAAAGGTCTTCTGTCAGGTTCATTCAATGTTTAATTATTTGTTGTTGATGCAGAGTTCCAGTATGATTGTTGTCATTTGTCATTACGTTGTATTGTAGGTACATCGACTAATTTTGCTTTTATGGTCGGTGGTCCCAAGAAAGCTCCATATAAATGTGTAGTGGTGATGATAATGTATCGAAAAAGTTTTAAAATTGCCTTTTGGAATGAGCCAGCTCTGCTTTTTCATGATTCTTGATGCATGGCAAAGAATAATGGAAATACTATACGAGTGCTGCACATGGAAAGCCATAGAACTATCTCAGCTTTTATTTAAGTTCACATCAAGTTAAATTGGGGCAGAAGAAAGAAAGAAAGAAAGAAAGAAAGAAAGAAGAGGAGTTTGGATTTGATATCCTGCTTTAACACTACCCAAAGGAGTCTCAAAGCGGCTAACCATCTCCTTTCCCTTCCTCCCCCACAACAAACACTCTGCGAGGTGAGTGAGGCTGAGAGACTTCAGAGAAGTGTGACTGGCCCAAGGTCACCCAGCAGTTGCATTTGGAGGAGCGGGGGCACGAACCCAGTTCACCAGATTACGAGTCTACCACTCTTAACCACTACACTACACTACACCCACATTTTGGAGAGCTCTGGGCCAAATGCCAAGTTCAAACTGAATGACATATACCACAATGTCCTTATTTCCATTGACCTTCAACTTCACATTTTACCACATAGTCAAAGAAATTGGGATGTATAATGTACGAGATTCTCAGTTTTATATAAAAATAAGTTTACAAGAATGCGATTGTATAATACTTAACAGCATACTGGCCTTACAGAACCAACCAAAAAATTCACCAGCCTGAGCAGCCAAATGGCCTTGGGATTCCTTGAAAGCGGTTTCACCAGTGGTGGCTGGTGTCCCTTGGGGCTGGTGCCGTGGAAAGCAGGAAGCCCCAACAGCAGGGGGAGCCATAGCCAATCACAGGCAGAGCCAAATAATTATAGTTTTGTCACCAGCCACCTCTCAGCTGAGTTCTACATGGGCAACACTGAAACCAAGAAGGAAGAAGCAGACAGACTGTGTCACCCCTTGGACTGATTGTAAGTAACAAGGCTGGTAGCTGATGGCAAGAGGGCTGATAGGGCAGTGTCCCGGGTGCCTTAATGGACCAGCCTACACTAAGTCTCACCTCCATACTACATCAAAGTCTCACCTCCATACTACATCAAACTACATTTTGGGAGAGGGGAGACTGCGGCACTGGGGAGTGGACAGGCTGGTGAGGCCCCCTAGATTTAGAGGCCTGACTTGCCCTGCCCTCGCATGAAGTCTTGGGTTTGCAGTTTTGGAAGAGGGGAGACTGCTCGCTGGGGAGTGGGCAGGCTGGCGAGGCCCCCTAGATTTAGAGGCCCTGGGCTTCAGCCTACTTAGCCTATACATAAATCCGGTACTGGGTCAAGGTAGCGGCCACTCCTCTGCCACTGCCATAGCTGCAGCATCAATGTCCCAAACGTGTACTGTAGTATTTATTTATTTATTTAGCCCCCCCCCCGGCCAACCAGATTGGTCGACCCAAGAAGTGATGCAGCCAGCGACTCCCTAATGGCACAGGGGCTAGCCACACACCCCATGCAAAGGGGAGAACTTGTGACGAGCCCGCAAAAAGGAAATGGCTTTGGTGGGCAAGTGCTCGGGTGCTGCAAGAGATTGCTTTTTCAAAATTGCCCGGGGGGCTGTTTGAAACTAGCCCGGGGTTTCTGTGTGTTAGGTGTGTACAACTTGCACATGCATCAACTGTGCAGCCAGAGCCTTTGAATGGGTGGAGGAAACATAAGAGTAGAACAACCTTTTTTTGAATACTTTTGATATTTATTCCAGAAAGGAGCCCTAACAATTGGGGTGGTGGAGGTGTTTCTACCTAGCTTTTAGACTTACCTCTAGATTGAAATGAAAAGATTTTGACAAAAGCCCAGGCTCCATCTGTCTGTAATGCACCAGCCAGCTAAACCGACTCAAGGGAAATACTTGCTTTAATGGATGCAGGTGAATACACTGTCTTTTTATTTTTATTTTGATAAAAATGGAAGCTGGGAAAGAAAGAGAGAATTATCTTTTGAACCACTGACAATATTTTCTCATAACTCATCTGCATGTAATTGCTACATAATGACCCTTCAATGGCAGAATACAAGATTGCGACATAGTTGCGGTTAGCCTGGGCATGCCATTTAATCTCCCTTCTTAACACTCTTTTATATTTACCTTGGATATTCATATTTGCCTGGCATTTCTATCTTTGGGTTCAAGCCACTTTAGGAGCACTAAGGTTTGCCTTTGTCATTGTCTTATGAACCAGGCATAGGATTAACCAATTCATATTGATGTATTCACATCAAAAGATCATTGCCTTCAGGAATTAGATAGATCTCTCAGATTATCCTCTCTTGTTCATTGCCATTGCTTACTAGGAAGACGAGAGAGAAAAGAACGTGATTGCTTGCAGGGCGGGAGAAAAGAAAACATCAAGCTGTATCTCTTTAGCACCTGCTGTTTCTCTTGGCAGTGTTTGACACTGTTGACCAAGGAATTTTCCATAATTTGATTCACTCGCTTCCACTCTGCTTTGAGTCTAATTTATCTTGATGTGCAGTAAGCTTACATTCTCAGACAGCAGACTCAGAAGCCCATCCCTTTTCAGCTCCTGCCATTAAGGCGTATATTTTCACCAACATATTCTGGCATTCACAGCCAAATGCAATTAGCACCTCCATACAATCAACAGAACACAGTTTCCCACCTAAACAATAGCCCCCATAATATATAATTCTTAGGACGTTACAGACAGTTATGCCACAGAAATATGTCTGCTGTCTCTAGTGAGTTACACCAATTCAGCCCTTTCATGAACCCCAAAGCCTGTCAGCTATGGCTTCCTGAAATTTTTATCTTCCAATTTTCTGTTATGGTGTTATATACTTCCATCTTTTCATAGACCTCCATTGAAATCCCCTGATGACACAGAGAAGTATTAACTCATTGGAAAACCCCACACACTGCAAATTTGGACTCACATTCTACCTTGACCTTCTGTTTCAATCTGCCTTTACGGAATTGGCTTGTTTGGTCTGTGACTGCTAACAATTTGCAATCTTTTGCACCCATCATAACCTATAGTTTCCCACCCCAAGCTTCAGATTCCCAGCATGAATCTTGCCTTCCACCTGCAGTTTAACTTCGGAAGGAATCATTTACCACCATGTCTTTTTGTGACGGTGCATTCCATTTGATTTCAATGGAAGTTTGAAATGTCTTATGGAAAATGAAGACTGCTGGTCTACATTTTCTTTTCATTTGGCCAGGCTGCCTCAATCACTTTGTGTGGTAATGAACTTTTGCAACAGAGAGAAGATAAAAAAGCTGACCTTTCAGTTTCCACAACATATGCATGGGAAGCATATCATCCAGAGGAACTACCTCGCCACCAGTCTCATACATTAGGGTGCGAAGGGTCCCAGTTATGAAGTGGAAATCCATTCTTTGACACAAGAGATGGAAAAACACAGGAGAAAGTCCTGTTGTTGCCCAAGACTAGTAAGATAACCAACAATTTATCCATGACATGAAGAAATCAGTCCCTCCAGTGCCATTTTTCAAAACTGTAAAATGTAATATCATACAATCTCTTGCTAACCTTACATGAATTTGTCCAATCCTCTTTTAAAGCCAAGCATACTGGTGGCCATGATATGGGTGCCACGGTGTGCACCAGAAATTATTCTGTTCCAGTGGAAATTGTCAAATATAATGTGCTTGAATTTAGTAATGATAAAGACTAGAAGCATGTTATTATTATGTTAATAATTTTGAGAGGGGAAAATAACAATTGGAACAGTTGGGGGATCAATTCCTCATGAGCTGAGCATCAATGGGAGATAGGTTGGTCACTGAAAAAGTGGCTACGAATGTTTTCCAAGTCTACTTCTGCTAGTCTCCATGCCCATACTACATGACCCCCCAAAGAAACAATTAGTTGAATAAAATATCACTGAACCTAAAATGTAAAGAGCTCTGTGTACAGTGGTACCTCGGGTTACAGACGCTTCAGGTTACAGACTCCGCTAACCCAGAAATAGTACCTTGGGTTAAGAACTTTGCTTCAGGATGAGAACAGAAATGGGAGGCCCCATTAGCTAAAGTGGTACCTCAGGTTAAGAACAGTTTCAGGTTAAGAAGGACCTCCAGAACGAATTAAGTTCTTAACCTGAGGTACCACTGTAATAGATGAAAGAAGATGATCCAATAACCAACCCTGGCTGTCTCTTAGGGCAGACTCAGGTCATCGAGCCTGAGTTTCTACAGCTGCCACCTGCTATGGACCACCATTGGGAGCACTGGCAGCAACAGTAGCAAATATATTCTATGCTAATAGTGATATTTTATTTTCTTGTTAATAGTAAAGGTAAAGGTAAAGGTACCCCTGCCCGTACGGGCCAGTCTTGACAGACTCTGGGGTTGTGCGCCCATCTCACTTAAGAGGCCAGGGGCCAGCGCTGTCCGGAGACACTTCCGGGTCACGTGGCCAGCGTGACATCGCTGCTCTGGCAAGCCAGAGCCGCACACGGAAACGCCATTTACCTTCCCGCTGGTAAGCGGTCCCTATTTATCTACTTGCACCCAGAGGTGCTTTCGAACTGCTAGGTTGGCAGGCGCTGGGACCAAGCAGCGGGAGCGCACCCCGCCGCAGGGATTCGAACCGCCGACCTTTCGATCGGCAAGCCCTAGGCGCTGACTTCCTTTTGTAATGTTTCCTTCTGAAATGTTATTATTTCTTTTTTTGTAAACTTTGCTGCATTAAATGTTCACCTGTAGTTGACCTCATTAGTAATGTTTCATTTTGAAATATTTATGATAATATTTTAGTTTCTTGTTATTTATGTTGCTTTGAATGTAAATTTTATATCTGACTTTCTTCTGTAATGTTTTATTCTGGATTGTTTTATTTAATGATTTAATGTAGGTTGTAAACTGCTTTGAGATTTTCTTCTTTAAAATATAAAGCGGTATACAAATGAAATTAAACAACAACAACAAATCATCATCATCACTCAAAGTGTATAGGATGTCATACTGGTCCAAAGAGGCTGCGTTGGGGACATCACTGTCTGTCTAAAGAGTTATGCTAAGCCCCTTTTAATTGGTTAGGCTAGCCAGTGAAGTCTCATCCCTCATATCCTTTCTGGAGGGAAGCCTTCCAAGCATCCTCTGTTCATGGGGTGAGGCAAATCCATTCCCTTTCCAAGGAGTGGGGAATGAATATTCACCATTCTCAGGGGGTTTCCAACACCAATATACTTAAAAGGCTCAAACATTATGAGAAGGAAGGTAACAATTCCTATGGTGACTACCAATGTTGTCACTGCTTGTGATGTCAGTGATGGCATGAGTGCTTTGCAATTCTCAGTTCCTTATGGTGTATCTTGAACAGCAAACCACGCCCCCACCAAGCCCCCGGTTGGGTGCCTACCCGGGGGCGTGGCATGCCAGCCAGGTGAGTGGGGCAGGGGGCATAATGCCCCCTGCGTGGCGCAGAAATTGCGTCCCGCCCACAACACCTCCCCTCCGGGAGGAAGAGAGGCCTAACCATATGTGTGGTGGGCTAGAAGAATACTCAGGTGTAGGCCCCACCTCTAAATCTAACAGATGTTCAGATGAAGCAGTGATCAGATCCAGCTAAGCTGCTCACTTTTTTCAACACTTTCTTGGGTTGCCATATGCCCTCTTTTTCAAGGACACATCCTCTTTTTCATGTCACCATAGTGATCCATATTTAAAAGAAGAAGGTGGCCATTGTGTCCTCTTTTTCGTTCTTCAAAATATGACAACCCTTTGGGGAACATATAACTTTATCCCCCAATTCTTACTGGATGCCTTCTGGAGAATCATATTATGGTGAATGGCATGAGAGGTCAAGAAGAAGGAAGAAAGTAGCATTTCCCCTTCACTTCTTCATATATATTGGTCAGCCATCAAAGCAATTCCGACTTTTATGGGCAAATCCAAGCTGCAGACCAGACTGAAATGGATCATTTGGGAAACGTTTTCAAGGTGATCCTGAAGAAGTCCATTCGCTTATCATCCAAATGAAAGTGTGTGTAATGGTCATTTGTTTGCTTATTCATTACCTATCAACTGTCTTTTGTACAAGGCACTCAATAAAGTTACCTCCTAATGGATTGTGTTAAATATTTAAAGCAAGGAGGCGCACTCTTTTCTTTTCTAATTGCATTTATTGAATTTTTAAAAGGTAAATAATGCCCTAAATTAGATTGTTTTAGCATTAATGACGATAGGTCTTGGATTTTGCCCTTACTTCTGGTACATATATAAGTCTTAGAACCAACAATGTAGAGCAGAAGATAGGTTTTTTTATTCTTTTTGGAATAGATTTTGCTGGGGAGATCAATTGTTCTTCAATTTTTATATTTTTTAAAAACCTTATTTTAAATATATTTTATACTGTATCAGTATAAATAGTGTACTTTGAAATTTTCCTGTCTCATTTCTTTTGTCTCTTTTACCCTTTCCTTTCTTAAGTAAAATCTAGCTCCCATGGCTTTGGTCAACACTTTCTCATTTCAGTACAAAGTGCTGATTACCTTTACTATGTAATACCATTCACATTACTGATTACGTTTCTCCATTTACAATTGCTCCTTGTTCATCAGTTCTTCCTTGCTTCCTAAAAACATATTGATGATCCTGAAGTCTCAAAGTGCAGTCAAAAGTTTAAGTGGCCATGAACGATCTCCAGACTTTCAAGTTCATTATGCTTTCTACAAACAGTATCAGCACCTTTGTCTAAATGGAGGTTGGGCAAGCTTCCTAATATTCATGGTTAATAGCAGTTGGAAAAAGCAACTCAGGTTTCCCATTGAAAGTTACGGATATTAGTCTTTGTCCACTTGCAAGTAAACTTTCTATCTGTAATCTTACCTAATCAACATTGGTGTGGTAAAAAATGATCTGATTCGCTGAAAGAATTCTAATATAAGTATTATAATTAATATCAGTATTTTTTTTTTTACATCTTCTACACAAGTCTTTCCTACACAAGTTTAGGTTTATATGTCTTCGGAATACATTTTCTAGTAGAATACATTTTTCTAGCGAGGATTTAACTATGTACACAAGTTTTGGAAGCAGGATGTAACAGATATTAGTATCACATTGCATCCTAAATTGTGTCTTTTATCTATTTTTGATGGTGCCAATGCCAGTCTTATTAATGTAATGTTAAAACAATTTTATAGCTATTAATGATAAATTGACACGTGCCATTAAGTTAAGAAATGCAGGATAAATGATTTTGAGGAGATATGGAGGGCGTTTGTACTGTTAAAGTGGAAAGGGGTCAAACCATCGCCAGAGGTGTTGGAATTTTGGGAGGTTGGATAGTTACAATGGAATGGTCTCAGTGGTGGGGTGCACATTTTTATTTTTATTTATTTATGATTATTACTTTGTCAAAATAAAAAAAAACAGTTTTATATCAGCTGGTCCCTACTTATTTGGCGATTTCTCAAGGATAGAAGGATGTATCTTGCTATTCTTTGGACTCATGGTTCAAAAAAGCCATGTTTATGTCCATCTCTGAAAAAGTGACCTCTAGAAATGATGCAGACCCTTCAGACTTTGTATCTGTTTGGTGGTTACTCATGATTTATATGATCAAACAATCTTATTATTAGTACACGCCTACTAAAAATGATTTTATGCTGCAAAGTTTATGAATCCCCTCTGCTAGGGTTGCCATATCTTGAAGAGAAAAAAAAAGGACAACCTGAGCCACAGCTAGCCTAAGCTGGGCTGGCAGTGGCTGTGTATGCAGAGCAGCCCACACCCAAGCCTGAGCCATAAACAAACAAACAAACAAATCCCCCCCTCAAAAAACCTGGATGGAGTTTGGATTTGAAATCCCGCTTTATCACTACCCTAAGGAGTCTCAAAGTGGCTAACAATCTCCTTTCCCTTCCTCCCCCACAACAAACACTCTGTGAGGTGAGAGGGGCTGAGAGACTTCAGAAAAATGTGACTAGCGCAAGGTCACCCAGCAGCTGCATGTGGAGGAGCGGAGATGTGAACCCGGTTCACCAGATTACAAGTCTACCGCTCTTAACCACTACACCACACTGGCACCCCAGGATGGGCATGTTGGCCCCTCAAAAGAGGGCATGTCCAGGATTTCCCAGAAAACCAAAACAGGGGCAGAGGGGCAGAGTTAGAATGCTTGTCCCTGCTGTGTCCTTCACATGGTAGCATCCTTGTTTTCGAACAGGGCTAAAGATATGCCATTCTCCAACACTGAAATCTCAGGAGCAAAGTCCTCGTTTCTATTGTCTGTTTTCAAAATGGTGCCAGAAGAATGCTTCCAAAAGTGAGAGGCAGGAAAACAATAGTAAAATGTCCGTCTTCACTTTAATTCATTGTAGGTAATTTTCTCTTAGGAACAGGACAAAAGGAAATGCAGTTGGGAAATGCAGCCATGGAGGTTTTTCAAATAGCATCTAGTGATTGATTCAACTGGTGAAGACTGTGTGAAGTGGCATGTAATGAAGAAATAATAATTTCCCAACATTTTGTGTGCTGTCAAGTAATTCCTGCTTACAAACCACAATGCTCAGGCAACTGTAATTTTTAATTGAAATTGTTTATATGGCTCTTCCCTAACAGAGCATTTGAATGGTGCAATTTACATAATAATATCATAATTTGCATATTTATTAGTTTCATTTAATCTGCTGCAAAGCAACTTAATGTGGGTTGAGGGTGATCTTTAACCACATACTTTGATTGTTCTCAGTGTGAATATAATCCAAGCAGTTGCTAATGTATAGATGGCATACCACATTTACCATGAAGATATTAATTTATATGTTCAGGCATTTGTGTTCATTTTATATATCAAATAACTGTTTGCATTGGAATTATCTGTACTTTTTAAAAAGTGCACATTTATTTCCCCCATTTCTTTGACCCATGAGAGGATCGTGAACTTGGCGGATTCTACCACCGCACACAAGCAAACAAATAAAATTGTCTATTTCATAATTTAAATATTTTGAGCCTAGGAGTAATCACATGGGTTCTGATTTAAAATATTCTATAATAAATGTAATGCTAGCAGTCACATAACTACCACCAAGTTCTTCTCCATGGAAAATAATATCAATGGGACAAAGACTTTCACATTCCACCAAGTGCAAGAGAAATCTACCCCTCGGTTTTGTCCCAGGTTTTTGAAAGACATTGGTGATACAATTCTAACATGTCTTCTCAGAAGCAAGTCCCACTGCATTCATATGAATTTCAGCTGCAGTAGTGGCATCAGAAGAATCATATGGTGAGATCTAGTCTTTGCCTTCCATGGGCAGAAGGGCGGCTTGCATCCACAGACAGATTTTGATCTCAGAGGATACTACGGGCGGAGCCAGTATGATGCCGCTGGTAGACCCCAGCACTGCCTGACATACTGGAGGCTCCCACAATGCTCTGGAACAATGTGAGAAATAATACTGGGGGTTGCAAAGGGAGGGGAATTGGCAAAAGTTGCCTCCCCTCCCCTAGCCATTAGGAGCAAAGTCTGGATACAACCCACAGAATTCTGTGGATGTGTGTGTTCCATTTCCCACTACTGTATAGGGATCAGCAAACCTGTATATCGATATCTACCTAAGAAAAGATTCTCAAAACACTTGAAGACAAGAGGCGAAATAATCCATTTGGCTAGGATATGCAGATGTATTCTGAGCATCCTTGTGGATTTTTTCAAAGAAAGAAATATCTTCATATATAAATTAATCATAAGTGTTCAGAAACTAAATTAATGTCACGGCAAGGGCTTCAGATGTCAGGATTTTGCAAAGGAAATTATTTTAGCTTCAACCGAGAAATCAAAGGTTATGATGGGGGATGACACATCCTTGAAGATTAAAAGTGGATTCACATAAGAATGGTTTCTGAACCAAAGTGCAAATTTTCTAATGAAATGACAATGACGTGGGTTTTTTTTTTTGTTAGAAGGTATTCTTGACAAAGTTCTGCAGACAAGGTTAATGGCATTGGCTTACTTGTGGGAATTGCTTGATAAATGAAAAGTTTGCTCAGGAAACTGTAGCCATGGAAAGAAACACCTAGTAGGAATACCCAGAGCTGAATCCATAAGCAAATTGGCACCCCAAGAGAGAGGTGAGTGGGTATATTTAGGGTTTGATTGTGATGAAATGGAAAGGGGAAGGGGAAGGGCTGTAGCCTCTGTGAGATCTGATTGTCTCAAGACTTCAGAAGCAGCCACAGAAGATCCTCAACTGAAGAGCTTAATAATAATTCTTAAAGTGTGTATGGTTAGGAGTCTCACAAAATGTTGCAGTGTATCCCCTGGTGCATATGTGTTACCTGAACTTGTGGTTGAGGGGTCTGAAAAACAAAAACTAGCATCAAAGGCAGGCCTCTCTGCTCTAACTTGGATGCTCCTTCATGTGCAAAATTTATTTTGTTGGTTGTATTTGCTATTAAACATTTAGAAGTGAAGCCAGTCTGCATGCAAGTCAATGGAGCATGAGGCATCTGCATGCAAATGTGCTGGATTTCATCTGGGAAATGAAGGGACATATTGAGTAGATTAAAGCTTTGTTGCAACAAAAGATGTATGAGAGATTTTTGATAGGGAATCCAAACCACCCATAGCACCAACTCTGACCTGCAATTCACAGTGGACTATATTGCAGGGCTTCTTTTCAGCACACACACATTTCTGTAAAAGAGGCGTACGAATAACACTATAGGGTTGTTGTCTCAGCCAGTGCCAGACCTACATTCTGGGGATCCCTGAAGCTTGAAGTGCTCTTTGGGCTCCTTCACCACTAACAATGAGGTCTGAGTAAACCACTGTTATCTCCTTCAATGGGGTCATTATGTGCTACTGAGTCTCAAACTCTGGGATCGTTGAAATATATACAACAAAAAATTAATCTGTTTGAGTAGTGTGACTCAGATTGACTCTGCTAAATGCAAAAAGGTTAAGCAAGGTTGACTAAAGTCACTTCTGGGACCCCTCTGGGATTTGGGGCCCTGGAGCTTAAGCTTCATTAGTTTCATAGTAGATCCGCCCCTGCTCTCAGCCCAATTTACAATGTGTGAATAAAAGTACTGAATAACATTGCCAAGTCGTAAGCTACTCTCTCAGCTTCAACCCAACCCTCAACCTGCATGTGTGTGTGTGTGTGTGTGTGTGTGTGTAGAGCTAATACATCTGGTTAATATTATATGTTGTTGTAGATCACTCAGAGGCTGACCTGCATTATTCAGTGTGAATTATACTGCAGGGCTGCCATAAGACACTCTTTGCTAACCTGCAGTAGCTTTTTATATTGACATGGCTTTGTTGTCTTTTGGGGGCGGTTGGTCGGGGAGAGAAAAGGAGGTAAGTGAAGCAAAGGACAATGCAGGGGCAAAAAGGCCACTTCCAGACTATTTTACGGGTGGAATTCAATGGCAGATTCAGATTGCTTAATTAAAGTGGTTTTTGTGCTCTTGCACAATGAACCCACGACTCTCCCTCTCTCCCTCTCTCTGACTTTATTCAGTAAAATTAATGGAGAAAGGCATTGGAAACTGGAAAATGCTTCATGCAATGTTGTATAACCTCCCCACCATCAAATCAGAATGAATGCTCAGTGTACAGTGGATGTTGAAGAACTTCACCACAAACGTTGCACAAACCACTCAGGACGAATGCTTAATAAATAGATCATCTGGAAGCAACCATAGGAATAACTCCCCACCTTCTCTTTGTCTTTCCAGCTAGGCTTGCTTGGCAACTAATCAGGGGCATGCTGACATTTCCTGAGCAGCTGTGATGTCCAGACCCCTCCTTCAAGCCAGCAAGCTGGCTCCATATCCCCCCTTTATAAGCTTAATAACATTTGGAATATTACTTTGCTACTACTGGCCGAGAACCAGTTTTGACTTCGAAGCCCAAAACCAGATTGGATGAGAGACTCATATTGTAGTGACTGAGCAGCAACTGCTCAAGCTGCAGTTTTTCAGCATATCTGTGTTCCCAGACCATATTTGCTTCCTCTTTATCCCAGCCCACCAGTTCGGCCTTTTTGCATCCTAGGATTAATATTATGTTTGGGGAAAGTTCAATTGCTATATATTTTCCATGAGGCTTGAAAGCTGCTCATTGAGAACTAGCTCTTATCACTAATGAAGCGGGGGACGCTGTAAGGGAATTTCAACTCCATTTCGAAGCACTAGAGTGCAATGGTTTATAATGTTACCTTGACAGATTCAGGGGTCTTAATGGAGAAAGAGAAGTCCTGCCAACCAATATGGAGAAAGTGATAATGAATTGTCAGACATTTACAGCTCTAGCCACAATCCAGTTGCACCAGTAGGCCAGGATTTAGGAGGAAATATATAAGGACATTTCAGACTTAACCTTAATGTGAATTAATGACTGTATCAATAGCAATGGCCTTTTGGGTTGTGTGTACAGTATCAATTTCAAGAGGACAAGACTCCAAATTCAACAAGAACACACATTGCAATTTTGGCATTCATTGTCATTTCGCTGCACTAGCATGAAAAGAAGCATTATATTCTGGGCTTACATGATAAAACTAGTGGGTAGAGTTGGCACAGATTGGCTCCACTGCTGTTCCCACGTGACACTGAGCTCCCCATGCCTCCCCTCTCAGTTACTGGCAGTGACATTTGGTGTTGGGAAGTCATGTGAGCAATGCCACTCCACTTGTACCACCCTGCTGACCACTGCTGATTGAATGCAGAGCTCAAAATTATTTCTAAAGTGTCTGTAGACTGATAAGAAATGAACCCCAAGAAGTTTTATTTAAATAGTAATAAGTAGACTTATTGACTTAAAGGTGCTCGCTCCTCAACTGTTACATACAGTATGCCCTCATTGAGCTTCCCATAATGTCATTTACATTTGAGGAAACATATGAGCATATTTAATAAGGACTCCTGGTGTGCCAGCCTGTCCTTATAGAATCCATATACCTTTTCACTCTAACAGACCATTGGAAAGATGTTGTCTCTCACAGGGATGTCAGTGTAGCTCTGCAACAATGGAACGTTAGGACATCTCTGACTTTTCAATGGATTGTATTGGCTGCAGCAGGGAGAGCTCAAATGCGCTGGCACAGGTTTGCTTGACAGAGTATCACTTTATGGTGCAATGAAAGAGGCTTCTTTCTGTCAGCATAATCTGCCCACAGTTCTTCATTTCCATTACATTCTGCTACATGCTGATTGTCGCCATGGTGCTGCCTTAACCAAGGAATGAAATGTCAGGCAGCAAGGAAAAAAATATTCCTATCTGCCTGCATGCATGCATTTGTATTGTTATGCCGTGTGTTCTCAATCATCCTGCGTGTGATGCCACTGCTCAGGGTAACAAATACACAAAGAGCAAGTCAGAGTTCTTAGAATGTATCCTAGACTTTGCCTACTGATTCTCACCTCAACATTTCCTTTATGGTGTCTTCAGTGTTTCCTAGTTTGGAGACGAGTCTTAAAAGCTTACCTTCTACATGCAGTATGAGGGCAGCTCTATACCATACATTTAAAACACAACCAACACACTTTCCCTCCTAAGAATCTTGGGAACTGTCCCCTCTCCCAGGGAACAGGCAGGCTGGAGGGAGGGAGGAAGGAAGGGGGTGATGGTGAGGAGAAGGAGGAGGGAAGCCTGCTGTGTAAAGTGGCCAGCAAAGTCTCCTGGGAAGATAAACAAGAAGAAGCAGTAGCAGAAGAGGCCAAGGAGGGGCTAAAGGAGGTGGTGGCAGTACAGGCCTAGGAGGAAGAGGGAAGTGGGGGAACCACTACTCTGGGAAGGGGAGTTGGAGATGGTGAGTACAGGGGAGCTGTTTCCAAATACCTCCCTGGAGCTTTTTGCCTCCCAGCAGGGGAGATCACCTGAGGGAACAGGGAGAAATCACACGCCTAGGGAAGAGATGGAGCCAAGGTGGTGGCGGTAGCTGCAGACTCACCTAGGGAGGTAGCGTTGCGGAAGGAGCAAGAGCAACAACAGACTGAGAAGCCAGGGGTTCCAGGAATGAAAGCAGCAGCCAAAGTCAAATGCTTCAACCAACCTTGGTCAAAAGGAATGCTCCTAAGTCTAAGCGGTGGATTCTGTGCAGGAAGCAGAGAGGGAAAATAGAGGGGAGTGTGAACAGGAGGTGGGAGTGGAGGAAGGGGCTAGTAGGAGTCACCATAATAAGAGTGAGAGATATGGGGATGATGGCAGGTTTAGGAAAGGAAGGCCCTCATTTCAGGTGCAGACTATTGGTACCCACAGTCATCCAGCTGAAGTTCAAGAAGCCATGGGCTGCCTCTCTCCCCCGCAGGAGGGATGGGTGGTGGTCTACCAGCTGCTCAATTCTAGGCAGCTGTAGCCTTCAGAATTAAGGTCAGTGGTCCATTTCATAGACGGTCAGGAGTATGACATGAACTTTCAGAGTAAGGACATTATGAGACAGTTCTGGGAATGCTATGAAGTGGTGAGGCAAGAAAACCAGGAGGACTCTGGGGATTTCAAGACTGTGCTTCTGTTTACCACCCAGATCCAGACCATCACTGTGTGGTTCAGAATGGATTTGATCCTGGCAGAGGACTTGTCTGAGTGTCTGGGGCACCATACCAAGGACATACCCACAGCACCTTAGGAGGTGAAAGACTCATTTGGAGTGAGGATCGGGCAGTTATGGACACAGGTTGAGTTGGCCCAGGCAGAATGAGGTAAAGTTAAGCACTTGCCTCAGGTATTCTATTTTGGTAATGAAAGAGGCTGCATCAGGTATATGGGGCAGCCATGAATGTGTTTCCAATGTGGTCACTGGATCACATGAACATGGGCTGCAATGCTTGGTGATGTATCTGATGTGGAGGGCATGGTCATGTTGCCAACCAGACTCTGAGCAGCATCACCTGTAACCTTGAGGGGACCAAGCTCACACCTACTGCATGTGCCTCAAGTCCCTACTGGTCAATGAACCAAGGAGCTCTGAAGGTATGCTGGTGGGCTGCAGAAGACGGGGAAGAAGAAGGTGGCGGGAGGGGCAGGGGGTGGCAGTAGTCATACCACGGATGGAGCAGAAATTGCACTCCTCATAGGAAGTAACAAGAAGCCACTCTTTCACCCTTCTTCCTGGAACTTTCTGGTCTCCTCTGACAACTAGGAAGAACCAGAACTCTATGATCATCCCAAAGGAAAGAAACTTGAGTAAAGTGTTCCATAACTTGTAAAAGTGAGAGCACATGATGGATGCCTTTTTTTTATTTATCACAAATATTATTAGAACAAAGCCTCTTTAAATCTTAGTTTAATTTGGATTCAGAAAGTATATATAATAATAAAAAAATTGGAACACTATGATATCAAATCTGGTTTCCACAATAGTTACATATCAAAACTGCTTGTTGCCAAAATAATTCCAATTGCCTTTGGAAGAACAATTTCTATTCACTACCAGTCATCTCATTCCTAGGCAGTTCGTCTCACTTGCTTCTTGAATGTTGAAAATGAACAAATGCATTTTATCTTTTTTTGATTACCTTTGTCAATCACGTCATTTCAGGCTAAGCTGAACCTTCTATGAGTGGTAGATTAAACAGCAAGGAAAAAAAGTGCCAGGTAACCAACTTTCTCATTGCCTCTTATTGCCATCCATCATAATCATTCCGAAGAAGATATTCATCCCACACAGCCACAGTTATGAAAACACAATTGTCAATCTTGTTCATGTTGCCAGTCAGAGTTGAAGGTAGAAGCCTCTGAACTAATCAAATAATTAAAACAGTTTTAAATTTTAAAGACTGATTTCATTCTCTGCTGTCTTTCTTTACTGAGTGGACAGAAGAACAAAATGGCATCTTAAAGTACATTTTAAAGGACTGTAAAATAAGATGATTCTCCTAAAAACACAGGACTTCTGATCTAGCTAAACTGAGGCATGACTAAGTCTCATTGAAAGCCATGACATTTAAGGGTACTTCCAAATGGAGGCTTAATATAGTACATGGGTTATTTAGATATCACAAACAGGTCATTGACAATGGATTTTTTTTTTTTTTTTTTGTAATTTATAGATTTTTCACTGAAAGGGTGAATCCAAATTAAAGCAGAGAAGGGGATAGGAGCTGGCATTTTAATACCAAAAACATCATGTGGGCAATGTAAAAAATATGCATTCATGAGGAGTACTGATCCTGCAACCAACACCTATCTAGAAGCACCCTAAATTAGCCATAATTTATATTGATTCCAGTTATGATTAATTACCCATTAAGGGTGACATTTATCCTTGTCCAAATGCCAGTATAAAAGGCACCATTTGCAGAAAGATTCACCCTCTCCTATTCCGCCCCTTACACACTCCCCAAATTTGCTGTGGAGCGTTGAAGATCAATTGATGTTAATGATTCTTTGACAATGAGCCCCTTGAAGGTATGTGGTCATAACCAATCAGCAAAATGGAGGTGACAGCAAGATCCTTTAAGTGGTCATTTTGCAGGCCAATTCAAACCACCCAAACATCCCTTCAGAATAGATTTATTTTTATGTCGTTGCCTTACAGGCAGTGCCTTTTTCTGGAGGGACGCAGGGGGACACATACCCCTAAACATTTTGTGAATCTTTGTACTTTTGTCCATTTACTGTATTTATTTTTCCTGATCTGTACTATAAAATGGTGATTTTCTTGAGTCAAAATGAGAGAACCCCTAAACAATTTTTTTAGAAAAAACACACTGCTTATGGGTGACACAATTGTATTTGAATCTCTCAAACAAAGCCTGAGGCAAAATTATAGTAGAAAAGCCTATATACATGAATGAGTCTGATATTTTACCTGCCAATATATTCCACAGCAGGCTTGACAAGGGGAGAAAACAGATTTTAAACTACCATGCTGTAGTTTGGGGGAGTTACTGTAGTGATCTGTCTTGACAAAATTTGAAAGTGTCAGACAATATTGATTATCAGAGAACTCCTAACTTCAAAGACATTGATGATTAATGTAAGATTCCAGTACACATAACCAAAGCTGGAATCTGAATAAGAAATTTCAGTTCAGGAGATCAAGCTTCATCACTATAAACCCGTTATACTAAATTCTTTTACAGTACAAATCGTCAATTATATTTTACACAATGTTAAAGGGACTCCATGAGCCATGTGGGACTAAGGTAACCTTTTTTGTTTAAAAGGAATAATAATTCACACATTATCTTTCATGAATATGTTAACAAAATTTTAACAACTGCCAAATCTTTTTTATAATGTCATGTTTAAATCAGTTGGGTATTAAACCCTTATTACAATAGATGTCATCCTCTTAGTGAAAGGCCACAGTTCATCCCCAGTGTACCACTTGCCCTTATAAATACATTACAGGCTGTAGGTTTAACTGCAAACCAGGAAAATGTAGGTACTTTCTATACCACTAACCAAGTTTATGAATATTTACCAGGTATAGTACAGCCCTAATGTGAAAGTGAAAAAGATAAGGGAGAGGCAACATGAATTACTATCTGCTCTGCAATTTAAGCCCGACATCTTTAAAAAATATATTAAAATTACATCTCTTAAATCTCAACTTTGAGGTTTATTTCCATTTTTGGACATCCTTACCATAAAGGCTCAGGTGGACAACACTGAAAAACTTTGGATGCTATAGGATGCTATGATGCTATGATGGGGAAAACACCACAGAATTGGGAGTGGGGATGATACAACAACCAACTGTTAGGGATTGAGGCCCTAGAGTCAGGGCACAGTCACCCAGGCCCCAGTGATGCTCCTTTTGCTGAGGACAGATGCATCCTCTCCGACACAGTGTGCACCTGCCTGCTCAACAGTCTCACAAGTGAAAATGCCTTGCTCCATCTTTAAAAGCATGTAAGAGGGACATGCCAGCCTGTTGCTTCACAGCATCTCCTTACTCTGATCTTGGGTTGCTGCTTCTAGTTTGGCTGGATCTGCCTTTCCTGTCATCTAGCTTGAGCATAGCAACTGCTGGGACTCAATTACCTGTTGCTGAGTCTGCTTCCCTTTTGTGCCTCAACAAAGATTTCTTCCTCTGTCGGCATGGTCTGGATGGGAGCAGAGAAGTGTGAAGTGGGGGGCGGAGGGGGCAGGCCGCCTTGACTGTCACTCTGGGGGTGTGTGTGACAAGATGGCCCCTGCTTCCCCCCAAGGGCCCCCAAGCGTCCAAGGGTGCACACAGTCAGTATGGGCGCCGTTCGTGCGGCGTCTTTACGGGCTTCCTCTCACATGGCGACTGTACGTGATGCCGCACATGCGCAATCTGTACAGGATGCTGCACATGCGCAGTCCATACGGATGTCGCATGTGCGTCATCGGGCAGTTCGTCCCACCCTGGGTGCCAGAGAGGGTTCCTCTGCCACTGGGTGGGAACCAGGAGACCTTTGTTCTTAACTTTGGAACTGAGGCTCTGTGTGCCATCTTTTAGGGAAGTAGTTCATCCATGTATGGAGAAGGGAGTCTTTAGCAGCCTGAAAGGATGCATCTCACTAAGTCTTGCTAAAGAATGAAGGCCACACTTCAAAAATATTTCCAGTCCAGACTCTTTGAAGTTACCTTTGATCCTTCTCCTTCCTGTTTCCAAATGTAGCAGTGAGTGCAGATCCTTATCTAGACAAAACAGGACTTTTTAGCCATCTAGCCATCTATCTATATCATAAACCTGTCGATCCTGGGAATGGAAGGTTAGAGCACATGCTTTGGGGATGCAAAAGGTTCTGTGTTCTTTTTCTGGCATCTTCAGGATAGGTGTGGAAACACTCCCGTCTGGTGCTCTTGGAGAGTACCTGTTGATCTGTGCAGATAGTACTGAGTAATGAGCTGTAGGAGGGGACGCAGGTGGCTCTGTGGGTTAAAGCCTCAGCGCCTAGGGCTTGCCGATCGAAAGGTCGGCGGTTCGAATCCCTGCGGCGGGGTGCGCTCCCGCTGCTCGGTCCCAGCGCCTGCCAACCTAGCAGTTCAAAAGCACCTCCGGGTGCAAGTAGATAAATAGGGACCGCTTACCAGCGGGAAGGTAAACGGCGTTTCCGTGTGCGGCTCTGGCTCTGGCCAGAGCAGCGATGTCACGCTGGCCATGTGACCCGGAAGTGTCTGCGGACAGCGCTGGCCCCTGGCCTCTTAAGTGAGATGGGCGCACAACCCCAGAGTCTGTCAAGACTGGCCCGTACGGGCAGGGGTACCTTTAACTTTACCTTTAATGAGCTGTAGATGGAACAATGTTATGATTCTGTATAAAGCAGTTTTTAGTTTCTTAAGAGACAAACTATGTCAGAGGTCGGGATCTTGTAGCTAGCTGTTGAGTTGCTGCTAGGCTCCCAATTCTCATAATCTTTGGCCACTGGTTGGGGCTGATAGGAGTTGGAGTCCAGCAGCACCTAGAGCTCCATAGGTTTCACCATGACAAAATTGCAACACAGTCACTGCTCTTCTTCTAAGCAAAGAGAATTTAACTTGGGTACAGTTCCCAAGTGCTAGATTTATTGTAAGTAATATTTTTTAAAAGCAACATTTCCCCCCTTTAATTAGACTAGAACTTAAACCCTTTAATATGAACGGGTGAAATATTGGTTGCTTCTTTTATGATTATTTAAAGCAAAAACAATAAAGCAACTCAAATATGAACAGGCTTTAGAATCCCTGAGACTGAATAGAAGATATCCCCTGAATATAGTAAATAAAAAAGTAGCCTTTCAATAGATTTCTCTTATTTATGGACAGAAACAGCTAATGCCATCAAAGAAAAATATTTTGCTTCTAAAAAGAGTCACCTCAACATTTTGTGGTGGTTTAGGTGCAGTTTAATGAAGAGAGGGCCTTTTTTTACTTTAATATTTACAGCTAACACATCGATAAATCATAAACAGGAAATTCTAAATTGCCGCCAGTTATTAATGTGAGTTCCATTACAGCCACACTGCAGGCAATGATGCTCTACAAAGATTGTGCTGATGCTGATGTTATAAACCAGAAGAACAAAGTTTAAATGGTCTGTAAATGTCAGCAGAATCCCAATAGTAAATTATGACCTTGCTATCGACTCCTGAGTACCTTTCGTTACATTTTATGCATTTCACATAATGAAAGCGTAATGCTATTCAGATGACATAAACAAAAGGGGACCGCTGCCGGCCACCTTTATGAACCAGGAATGAATGTTAGTTATTTATCAGTAATTCAGCAAAGTTATTTAGAGAAGTGAAGGCTCTCTTGCAGATATCTACAATATGCAGAAAATAGCATTGCACATAATATTGGTGCCTGTGTGCTTTAGGGAATTAGATTTTCTCCCCTCTGCAACGATTTAATATACACTTCTCACAGATATAGGACATTAAATTACATTTTCATTCCTAACTGGAAAGGTAGACTTTTCAGCCTTCGTTATTTATTGTGCCCCAATACCTCTCAGGAGTGTTTATATCCAAGATACACTGAAACATCCACAAGCGCTAGCAAACTCTGGTGCTGGAGGACAAAACACTAACGCCTGTCATGGGCAAGATTGCTTAAATATCCACCTAAGAATTCCTATGGATGTTGTACAACCACTCAACTCTGATCACTCTTAGATCTTGGACTCTGCAGCATTGGTGTGACACTGTCCCACCGAGGCACTGAGGCTGAGGAAGTGTTATGTATTATTTTCTGCTCATTTCAAAAAGAGAGTTCTTCCCAAACACTCTGTGGTGTCTTCTCTTACACTTATTCTAAGAATGACATTCGGCGCTACATTTCTGTACTTGTACATGATGAAAAAGAAAGAAAGGGATGCTATACACACACATAGCCACAGCCACCACAAATATCCACAAATGCAACATGAAATTGGGCAGGTAAAATACATAGGCAACCACACTCCCTAGTCCAGGGGTCAGCAAACTTTTTCAGCAGGGGGCTGGTTCACTGTCCCTCAGACCTTGTGGGGGGGGGGGCGGACTATATTTTTTTTTTTGGGGGGGGAATGAACAAATTCCTATGCCCCACAAATAACCCAGAGATGCATTTTAAATAAAAGGACACATTCTACTCATGTAAAAACACACTGATTCCCGGACCATCTGCTGGTCAGATTTAGAAGGCGATTGGGCTGGATACAGCCCCCAGGCCTTAGTTTGCCTACCCATGCCCTAGTCCATCTTCCCACCATCTTCCTGATCCTAAAATCAGTGGTAGGGTCTGCATATCCTGATGCTTGGGAAAGAAATGACTTCACTGTCACTCTATCTTGGCACACTGCAGATATATGGGTGTTAGGAGTGTGGTTCTGCTCCACCACGCCTCCCATTATTACTAAAAGAATGAAAACATTTAGAGAATTACCTAAAAACAACTGATCTCTTCATTTGTAAAAGGGGATCTAGGATATATTTCGACTACAAAGAGTATATTCCCACAGAGTCTATCAATGCCGCTTCAACATACATATTCAAATTGTTCAATGAGTATACCATCCAGAAGCAAAATAGAATAAAGTGCTTTTTAAAAAAGAAAAAAAAATGCTTTGAGGTAATAAAGAAAGCAATTCCTTGCCATGACTCTTGAGCAAAGAAAGGAATCTTTGAAGAGAAAAATGCCTTTGTAATCAAGTAGGGAATGTTAGAAATTCTCTCATACTCGAAAACATTTCTGCACACTGGTGAGAAGGAAGATTAAAACCCATCTGTAGGCCACACACTCAATTGGAGGCGAGATCTCCTGCAGCGAAGGCATACACGTAGCAAAGAGGGTGGCAGCAGGTATTCTTGTCTGTGAGAGTAGATGAGAATTCTCTGAGATGTCAGGAGCTGGAATGGAAGCAACAGGAAACAGCAACGTTTTCATGCAAGTTTTTGCAAGAGCATTTACAGTTCTATATTTTTAAGAACGACAAGGTGTATTAGGCTGGTAGCATAGGGGATCCTGTCTGCTCATTCACTTTGGGACACATGCAGCCGCTTAAGGTAGCCTTACAAGGGTGTTTGAGAGTGTCCAGAAAGGGGTGGGGAAGAAATTCCATTAAGTTTGCTTTTAAAGGCAAACCAACCTAATTCACACTTTCTGAAAGAGCATGTGAACTAAAACACAGTCATATTTCAAAATTCACGTTTCTCTGAATTTTGTAGAGAAGTTCTCCAGCCAAGTAATGTGAACAAAAATGGGTATACTGGGTGCATATATTAGTGAAAATAAGAAAAAAAGCTAAATATTAGGGTGAATTGCTTTGCAAAAAATGGGTATATCAAGCAAAACTGCATACCAAAAAGGAGAAATTCTCACTAAAGCTGTTGAATTTTCATGAGGTGTTGATTTAAAAAATAAAAGCGCTGATGCAGAAATGTAGAGAACTGAACTTAAGTGGAAAAATTAGAACCTGAAAACCCCCAAACTGAATGGTTCATCTATCTCTAAGTCCAGTGGGATTTACTTTTTCTCTTCAGATTTTCTCCCTGCACCCCAAGTAACAACAACTTTTTAAAGTATTTTCCGATTTAAATATACTTTGTGAGGCATTGGGGGGGGGGGCACTCCTGTTTGAAAACTGTTACTAATGAATGATCAGGGCATTTGTGCAATATTTGATTAATCCCTAAATCAGTGATTGGAAAATATATTTCCCTCCCTTTCAGATCCAAGCAGTGTGTCCCCAAGACCCATTCCCTTTTGCTATATGATCTGGCTCTATTTCCTGACAGATTTGGGATTTCTAAACAACTAAACTAGGGACGCGGGTGGTGCTGTGGGTAAAACCTCAGCGCCTAGGACTTGCCGATCGCATGGTCGGCAGTTCGAATCCCCGCGGCGGAGTGCGCTCCCGTCGTTCGGTCCCAGCGCCTGCCAACCTAGCAGTTTGAAAACACCTCCGGGTGCAAATAGATAAATAGGGACCGCTTACCATCGGGAAGGTAAACGGCATTCTGTGTGCTGTGCTGGCTCACCAGATGCAGCTTCGTCACGCTGGCCACGTGACCTGGAAGTGTCTGCGGACAGCGCTGGCTCCCGGCCTATAGAGTGAGATGAGCGCACAACCCTAGAGTCTGGCAAGACTGGCCCATATGGGCAGGGGTACCTTTACCTTTAAACAACTAAACTAAACTAAAAGAACACTAAAGGGTCATCCTGTAGGCCTCTCTGACATTCTTTTCTTCCTGGTTCTTTATATTCCAGATAATTGTATGATATGTTTGTTTACAGTATGGTCCAAGGGGGTTTACTACAGGGCAATTTCATTCCATGGCAATTTAAAAGGAATTAAGGAACAATTCACCAAAGACTAACTAACAAACAAACAAACAAACAAACAGCCAGGTCTTCTTCAGATGTGTCTCTTGAAGAATATGTCAGTGAGTGAGTGAGTCAGTCAGTCAGTCATCAAGGAGTCAGATGGATATCATTTTTTTCCTGTTTGTCAGGAACCACAGGCCTTGGCCTGGGATCTCTGACAACGAGGTTCTAGTATATAACTCATTGTAAAGAACAAACCACTTCCTGACCATAGTGTCATGACAAGGCACAACTATTAACCTCTGAAGTGGGGAGATTGCTCTATATGCCATATGACTGAGAACACTGGAAAATCATGAATCTGAAGTACATATAGAGCCTGTTAAAGATAGATGCATTGTGTTTGGAAACTTATGTAGGCAAGAGCGGTTTGTCCCTAGCAAATGCGGCAAGAAAAGGCTGGGTGTTTCTGTTTCAGTCTTTAGGCTAATTGATGATTCACTGATGGAAACCCAAGTGATCTCTCACAGCAGGAAGGTTAAATCTGATAACTCAGTGTCTTTGTCAGCGATTGGAGGCAGTAGCAGCACTAGAAGCCCAGCTCAGCCCAGCAATAGGGCTGTTTGCACAGGATCTTTCTCTGAGACCAGAGAGAGGAAAGGTATTGGAATCTGCATAAGGTCCAGATCAGGGATTCCATTTGCAGCAACTCTCACAGAGCCTACAGAAGTAAAAAGTCTCCCTGTTGCAGAGGTTGCCCTTCTAATTTGTGGGTGGTGACAGGGATGGAGAGCAGAGCTAGCACATTCATCTCCACTATTTTTTATCTCACCAACTTCTCCCTCAGCCTACAGCCACCATATCAGATCCCATATAATTCCCAAACCGTATCTCCAGTTCCCAGGAACATATTTTTGGAAGATCACCTGGGGTGGCAGAGGGAAAGGGGAAGTGTAAGAGCCTTGTTCCGCTACTATCAGCTCCCCGCATTCATAGAAGGAAAGTTAGGGCCCAAGGCTTAGTTCAATACATTATGTGAGTTCTTCCTCTTTGTTTTACACAATATGAATCGGGCTCTTATGAGATTTGTCTCTTCCCATACAAACAGCTCGGAAAGCAAGTGTCTCTTCAAAACGACCTTCTTCAAATGATGCAGTTGGTTGTTAGCTAGCCACTGTGGAATAAAAACTTCTGCTTTGTGAACATTCAAAGAAGTTTTGGATCTAAGGACTTTAACAAATTGCTGGAAGTCTCTCTCTTCAAACATACACACTCTTTTTCCTCAGTTTTCACAAGGAAGTATCAAGTTGCCCAGGGGCAAAGCTTCCCCGCTCCCATTGATTAATTGATTGGCTTGCCAGCCCCATACTTTTTAGAAAAGCATTGCAATGCTGGGCACTGTGAAATAAGCATAATATTCTTCAATAAAACAATGATATGAGCCTTTGAAAAAAGAACCCCAGGGCTTTTGCAGCCAGATGAGCATAATGCCATAACCTGCCACTGTGTGCAATTACAGCTTTACAGCAACAAGACACCAATTTACCTTGCTCTGGTGCTGCAGACTGGTTTCACTCCCTCTCCTGGAGCAGAAGCTATTGCTTCCTAAACATAGTGTGCACATGCCATGCAGGAAGTCAGATTATAGTAGTTAAAGTGGGCAGAAACTAAGGCCAGAGATAAAGGTAAAGGGACCCCTGACCATGAGGTCCAGTCGTATCTGACTCTGGGGTTGCAGCGCTCATCTTGCTTTATTGGCCGAGGGAGCCAGCGTACAGCTTCCGGGTCATGTGGCCAGCATGACTAAGTTGCTTCTGGCGAACCAGAGCTGCGCATGGAAATGCCGTTTACCTTCCCGCCGGAGTGGTACCTATTTATCTACTTGCACTTTGATGTGCTTTCCCACTCAGCAATGAAGCTCATGGGTTCACCTTAGCTCATTCACTGTCTCTCATCCTAACCTACCTCACAGGGTTGTTATGAATGGATAATTTTTGGAGGTGGGGAGAACCTAGTACACCACCTTGGAGCTCCTTGGAAGAAAGGTGGGATATACATGGGATGAAAAATACTGTGGTGGCGATTTGAAGAAAATGGTGGCAGCAGCAATGCCATGTGGCATAGGCAGCAAGGAACACAGATATGTAGCCCAGAATAGGTATTGCATGGGGGGCGGTATCTGAATCATAGATCCTTCTTCTTCTTTAGAATAGTAATAATAAGAAAAGGAACAGGGTATTTGGATATTTAGATCTTTCTACATTCCATCAAATTAAAATATGAAGCAATGGTAGTTCACTACAAGTGTCAGACTACATCCCGCCCCTCTCACGAGGCTTACACTCTGCAGTAGATGTATAGGATAGCAATAATAATAATAATAATAATAATAATAATAATAATAATAATAATAATTTATTTATACCCTGCCCATCTGGCTGGGTTTCCCCAGCCACTCTGGGCAGCTTCCAGAAAATATTAAAATACAATAATTCATCAAATGTTAAAAACTTCGCTAAAAAGGGCTGCCTTCAGATGTCTTCTAGAATGGACTATGAGTATCTAGAATGGGCTATGAGGACTGAGAAAACAAATACAAGGGCTGAATCAATGTGATTTTATTTATTTCTAAACAAGTAACTATGTACTAAAAAAAATCCAAGCTGTTCTTCTACAGCTTCCCTCTACCTCACCCTTCACTGCTGAGGGTTTTCTTTTCTTTTCTTTTCTTTTCTTTTCTTTTCTTTTCTTTTCTTTTCGGGTGAACTGTTGGCATGCTGAAATTCATAGCTCCACCCATTCTGTTAATCTAGTGTGGGATGGTGAAACTAGTGGTGGTACTAGCCGTGGCACCAACAGCAGGACATCTGTGTTGGTAGCCTCTTTCTTCCCCTGATACCTGTTGCAATGTTACCATGGCAAAGCCTTAGGAGCCTTGGAAATATTAATTCATGACATCATTTTCATAAACGGAAGGCAACCTCAGCACTACATGTTTCAGGACTCATTTAACCCGCACATCCCCGCTTAACCTCATGAATGCTTTAAGCCCATGGGGGATTAATCTGAATCTCCTGATATCATGAGTAAATGAGGTAAGGAATACAGAATGGGACTGGTGATCCTTCAAATTGGGTTAAAATTCTGATAAAACATAACAAAGACAAATAATGTTGCAAACAAGAGCTTTCAACACACTAAAGTGTCCTTAATTATCAACGACTGCTAAGAAGGATATTGGTTGCTTTTCCTTTAATGATACATTGTTATTAAATCCTAGTAGAATCAAATCCATCACAATTTTGTGTGAGTTGATTTCCTCTGTAGTTGATGAGTGAGCTTGAAATCACACCATCAGCCTTTGGGCAAGTCTTCTGGTTAATTTATGGTACCTTGCCATTCCTTATCAAACCTTTTATATTTGCATTTAATGGGCTCCTTTGATTGATAATGCTTCTGTCAATCTCTGTAACAGTGTACCAATTGGGGAAACCTTTCTTAAAAAGAAGATGAGGATGATTTACTCAATTATCAACTTGACCACTTACTAGATGAAAACGGTGAGCTTCCTGGTGCTAAAATAATGAAAAAGAAATGATGTATGGAGACATATCTTGAAGAATTATACATATGTGTATATATATACACACACATCTGCATAATGCATAATTAATTTTGTCATTGTTAGTCGTGCTATAGTATCTTTACATGACATTCATATTTTAGTAATATATAGTGGTTTGTGTATGTGTTTCAGGATCTCTTGAAACACAAAGTATTACTTTAAAAAGAGAGAGGAATTGTTTTAAATTAAATTTCTAACAAATGTTTAAACTGTATTCTTCCAGATGTAAAATTAGCCTTTGGACAAATATAAGATGAAGAGCTTTGCATTTTGCTATTTCAGAATATCTTTTATTCTTCTCCCTATAGATTAAGTAATCCAACAAAGGCAGCTTTAAATATTGTCAGCTATAAGGCAAATAACTATTTTTAACCTACATTTCAAAAATATAACTGCTGCAGAGAAAATTAAAATGTGTTCATCAAAGATGGCATTTTTAGAAGTGCCAGAATGAACTGGGTGACACATTTTTAAGGAGCTTTCCTGAGATCTACTGTTGGAAAAGACCAGTGAATGATTACTTTAAGTGAGCAAATGTTCATATTTTAATACCTTAATTTTAAAAAAGTGTTCAGTGCAAAGAAAGCAGAACACCATTTCCCCTGCCAAAGAGTCTGTTCATCTAGTCTAGATATTCAGCAGAAGGCAATACGCCTGTTCAGTCTTTACTTACCCAAGGGTAGCATAGAATGAAAGTCATTGATATAGGGACATAGGAAGCTGGTTTATACTCAGTCAGACAATTGGTCCATCTAGCTCAGGATTGTCTGCATTGAATGGCAGGAACTGTCTGGGATTTCAGACAGGATGTGCTCCCAGCCCTGCTTGATGCCAGGGCCTGAACCTGCCACCTCTGTGGCCCTTCACAGCCTGCCAAAGCCCATGGCAGGCTACTTCAAATAAATATATTAGGTGATTAATAGTGAGGCAGCTTCCACTTACAACAGTAAGATAAGATGGCTGAAGGGATTGTTTTCTGCCATCTGCTGTTGGTCTCCATTCATAGGCCTCTGCAATTTTCAGGTGTTTGGAGTACCTGATAGGCCTGTTTGGACAATCAGGACACATGTGATATAGGAAAGTGAGGCCATCCTGCACCTGCCCCCACATTCAATGCTGCACACATTTTGGGGAGGAAACTGCAGTGAAGCAGCCTATCCATAATGAGTGACTGTCCCATTGAGTTGGATCGCTCAAAGAGATAGCTTTTGCAGATTGGCAAGCTGCCCCATGGGATGCAGGTGGCGCTGTGGGTTAAACCACAGAGCCTAGGACTTGCTGATCAGAAGGTTGTCGGTTCGAATCCCCACAATGAGGTGAGCTCCCATTGCTCAGTCCCTGCTCCTGCCAACCTAGCAGTTCAAAAGCACAAAGTGCAAGTGGATAAATAGGTACCACTCCGGTGGGAAGGTAAACGGTGTTTCCGTGCGCTGCTTTGGTTTGCCAGAAGCGGCTTAGTCATGCTGGCCACATGACCCGGAAGCCGTACGCCGGCTCCCTCAGCCAATAATGCGAGATGAGCGCCGTAACCCCAGAGTCGGTCATGACTGGACCTAATGGTCAGGGGTCCCTTTACCTTTAAGCTGCCCCACTGGAGATACATCCCCAAATACGTAGAAAGTATGAGATAGGGGCAAGCACAGGGTGCAACTGTGGGGTCAGGCCATAGCATAGAAGCATAGTTTTCAATCCTTCTTCACACAGTGTAAACTGTGTTTCCTGAACACCTGAAATGGACTTATATATGCAACCTTAAGCCAATGGAAATATGAAACCTACACACAGATCTCATAATGATTTTAATTTTTTTAAAGAAAGATTTTTTAGACACCTCTACTGCTTTTCGGTTTCTTATAAGCTACTGGTGAGATGAAGTCTTGCAATAGTTTTAAAGGTTTTTGGATAATTTTGAAGGTTTTGAATGTTGAAATCCAATGTTTGATTTTCAGAATGAAATGTGACACCAACCTTTGAGATGTTTTGACAGCTTGGCTGAATGAATGGTTAATGTTGGATTTACTAAATTTTCACTGCTAAGATTGTGTCGTGGACTGACTGCTACTATATGCTCTCTAACATACGTTGTCAAATATTCACTGCTGTCTATTGCCAAATACTGCTTGCTGCTGCATGACAGTTGTCAGATAAATAGTTTCTCAAGCTACTGCCTTCAAAGTTACTATTTTGTCTTGAAGTGCAGGGCTTTGTGGATGGGATGCATTTGCTGATATCTTGGCCATATATGAAACTGAAGGCAAGGAATTGGGAAGCCACTAAGGCTATAATGTCTGACCTCTGCCACAATCCAGTGATAACATTTATTTGCACTGTTCATTGTCTGATCGCTGTTCGCTGCACTGCTTCATTTCTGTATATGGGCAAATACAAAAGCACGGTACTTTACTGGGTATGCCCAAATACAGAAAGCAGTGGCGTAGCGTGGGGGGTGCAGGGGGGGCTGGCCGCACCCGGCACAACATCTGGGGGTTAGGGTTAGGGGGGCGCAAATCCACGGGTTAGGGGGCGCAAATCCACGGGTTAGGGGGCGCAAATCCACGGGTTAGGGGGTGCAAATTACTTGCCTTGCCCCGGGTGCTGACAACCCACGCTGCGCCACTGACAGAAAGGGCAAAAAATCAGGAGAAATAATAAAGAACACATGATAGTCACCACAAATTTCAGGAATTCCTAGAAGCAGCAAGTTCAGCATATTACATCTTCTATGCCATTTCTCCCCAGATAATTCTGAACAAATAGCTAAAGTGCAAGGGTATTTTTGGATTAATATTTGGATCATTTGGAATATTATGGGATTGTTCTATAACTTGAATTAATTAAATCTGATAGCAACCTCAGTATTAAGGTAGAATTTTGATTTTCATTCTTCAACATATTATTTAATTATGTATATACATATTTTTCTTTTTACGAATATCTATTCCCTTGTGGTTATTTAGATAACTTGGATTATCTTAAATAAATTACATGCTGAATTCACTCTTTTTAATATACAACAAAGACACAGACATTGGAAATGATATAATCAAGCACGTTTTAAACCAATTTAAAATATTGGAATGGCTTAGCTTAATTTTTGTTCTGTTAATTTTTCATTACTTGAAATTGTAGTTGTAAATTGTTTATGAACTGAATTAAATAAAATATAATTATAAATATAAACCACAGTGAAACAAATTAGGCTACTAAGAAATATTTATAAATGCACACACGTATGGAATCAAGTACACTCATAATATTCTTTCCATGTATAGGAACTTGATGTTTTCAGTAACAGAAAGAGGGCTTTAAAAATAACCAAACCAAAGCATTCACAATCTTTTCTAAAACACATGATTGCAGTAGTTCTTTCTAAGACTTTCTCCATGCCCAATTTTCATTCACTCAATTTTCTTTCCATTATGAGTTAGACCCACTGATCATGTGGATATTGATTTAATGCTGAAAAAACATGTAACAGCAGATGAAATTTGCCCCATTTCCTTGTGTTCCCGACAGCTGAGATAACACATATAAAAGTTCCTTACTCTTGCAAAGCACTAACAAAAAGTTATACACATTTCAAACAACTTTCTGAACTGAGCTATAGTGGGTGGGCTACTGAATATACTGCATCTACCTTTCCATGCAACTCTGAAGAAGCTGACCTTACTAGAAAAAGGGCCACTCTGTCCTCTAACCTTTCATGAGCGATATTGCTTGGACATAGGAAAGGAGACATATCAGTTGCCTCTACAATGGTGAGGCATCAGGTTTTACGCTACCTGAACATCACTTGGCAAAAGAGCATAGTAGACTTTCACTGGTCACTCATCTTTGGAGCCAGCAAGGAATTTGTTTGTTTTATAAACAATTCCTGATTGGGTTGGCATGCCAGACTATCCTCCACCAGGGCCAGGGCCTTTTCAGTGATGGCTCTGACCTGGTGGAATGCTCTGTCACATGAGACTAGGGCCCTACAGAATTTAACCTCCTTTCGCTGGGCCTGTAAGACAGAGCTATTCCACCTGGCCTTTAATTTGAATTCAGCCTGATCTTTTATTTCCCTTCTCTTCCCTCCCCCTCCCCTTTTATGAAGATTACCTGCTCTGAGACTCCACAGCTAATTCTCCCCTGGCCTCCTCGCTGGCCCAAGTTGGACTAATTCAGCCAACTAGCCCTAGTGACTATCTAATGCTTATTAGATGGATTTCCCCTAAATTGATTTCTGAACTTTTAATTTGAATTTTATTGCTATTCATGTTTTTATACTGTATTTTATGCTGCTTTTTCAATTAAGTCTTTTAAATTTGTTGTTAGCCGCCCTGAGCCCAGTTTTTTAACTGGGAAGGGTGGGGTATAAATAAAATTATTATTATTATTATTATTATTATTATTATTATTATTATTAGTGTGGGCTTCATGATTTTTCATTTGGTTCATTCATTTGTTCTTTTATCAGAACTTTAGGAGAAGGACCAGTGAGAACATGGGAACACCAGAGAAACACTAGAATTTGTGGGTGTCAAACAAAGCTGAATGTTGGGAGAGACAGGCAACTATGGACGACTTGCTCCCAGTGATGCCTACCAACTTGGATGGCTTTAAAAGAGGATTAGACACATTCATGAAGGATAAGGCTTTTAATGATTACCACCCTTGATGGTTATGCTCTGTTCACATGGGCGGAGACAGTTTGCTTCTGAATAGCAGTTGCTGGAAACAACAGAAAAGGAGAGTGCTCTTGTGCTTGGGTCCTGTTTGTGGGTTTCCCACAAGCCTCTGGTTGGCCACTGTGAGAACAGGATGCTGGACCAGGTGGGCCATTGGTCTCTCCTTATGGTCTTCAAAGAGAAGTCTCAGTAAGTTAATAGCTAGCAGGACACTCACGAGACTATAAAAGCTCATGAGTGAGACTGTTCCTCAAAAGGAATTATGGTACAACATAGAGCGTTGCCAAAGACTTCAGTTCAGAACCTACCTCCTACAACTCACCACATGAGGGGGGTGGAATCATTTATCAATTAGTTTATCGGGTGCTTAGAATGCTCTGAGTTGCACAAGGAAGTGATGTCAACTTCCATGGCAGTTTCCTTGGGCATAACAACTGGGTTATCACCATTCCCTACACTGGCCGGAACATTAAGCATGTTATTTTAATAGCATTGTAAATTGTTTAATGCCAGGTCTCAGTGTCTACCTCTTTATTTCCTTTAAATCTGCAAGCACCAGTTCTGATAATTTTAATACTTTTCTATTTGTGAAAGATGCGGGACGCAGGTGGCGCTGTGGGTTAAAGCCTCAGCGCCTAGGGCTTGCCGATCGAAAGGTCGGCGGGGTGCGCTCCCGCTGCTCGGTCCCAGCGCCTGCCAACCTAGCAGTTCGAAAGCACCTCCGGGTGCAAGTAGATAAATAGGGACCGCTTACCAGCGGGAAGGTAAACGGCGTTTCCGTGTGCGGCTCTGGCTCTGGCTCTGGCTCTGGCCAGTACAGCGATGTCACGCTGGCCACGTGACCCGGAAGTGTCTGAGGACAGCGCTGGCCCCTGGCCTCTTAAGTGAGATGGGCGCACAACCCCAGAGTCTGTCAAGACTGGCCCGTACGGGCAGGGGTACCTTTACCTTTACCTATTTGTGAAAGATACAACTGCAGACATCTTTCCAGATACTTCAAAGTTGTTGACTTTCAGTATTTTCTGTGAACTGTGCACAACCTACTTTTAATTCCTGTCCAAGGTGCATTTTAATAAGCCCAACTTTGCTTCTTTCTAATCAAGAGGAATACTTATTTATGTCAGGTCTCTGTGTCATAATGCTGAAGGCTAGACGGAAAAGCAATTTTTTATCAGCTCTTTAGACTATAATTTATATCTTGTCAAATCTTGACAAACAACTAGAAGCATTTTTTCACTGCTATATTTATATCCCTGAAGTAACAAGACAATATTTAGTCCTCATGGAAGATAAAGAACAGGATAATTTATAGGAATTCTGTGTTTATCAGTAAAAAAGCTGGGTTTTTTACTTGTTGATATTGTTTGTAGTCCCCAGGCTACTTGCTGTTTCTGAGGTTACTTGCACTAGGGTTCACAGGGCTGCTCCTACCATTAGTCAAAGGGAGGCAACTGCTTCGGGTGGCATATGCTAGGAGGCAGTGGCAGGGACACTCTAGCAGCAGTAGTGGCAGCTGCTTTTCCTCATAGGCTCACTCTGCCATCTGCTCCCAGAAGTAGAAGAGGAAAGCATTACTTTCTCTCCTAGTCACTGCTCCACTCTGGCCAGACTTGAGCCCTGCTGCACTCCTCAGTTGTACTCCTTGTCTTATATGCAACTCTTGCCTGGGTGGCAGCCACCAAGGTGAGGCAGGTGAGTGGGAGGTGAGGCAGGGACATGGATGAGGAGGCAAAGCTCTCTGAGGCAGCCTGGACAGTGGAGGGACAGCCAGAGGCAGGCAGGCAGGCAGGCAGGCAGGCAGGCGAGTGAGTGAGTGAGTGAGTGAGTGAATGAGTGCCCACCCAGTGCTATGAGGCCCCCTGGTCAGGCAGACAAGCTGCTCACTTGCCTGCCTAGCTCAGCTCCTGTGGGTGCACAGGCAACTGTGCTGCCTCCCTTGAATGACTTTGTTCTCTGTGCTTGGATGCTTACATGCTCATGCAGAGAGAGACAGTGCAGTGTAGTGGTTAAGAGTGGTAGACTCGTAATCTGGTGAACTGGGCTCGCGTCCCTGCTCCTCCACACGCAGCTGCTGGGTGACCTTGGGCCAGTCACACTTCTCTGAAGTCTCTCAGCCCCACTCACCTCACAGAGTGTTTGTTGTGGGGGAGGAAGGGAAAGGAGATGGTGAGCCGCTTTGAGACTCCTTCGGGTAGTGATAAAGCAGGATATCAAATCCAAACTCCCCTCCTCCTCCTCCTCCTCCTCCCCCTCCTCCTCCTCCTCGTCCTCCTCCTCCTCTCTGAGAGGGCCTGGAAACAACACACTTTAGAATGCAAAAGTAACTTCCTTTTTGTTTGATGGCCCATGTGTGATTTATAAACTGCTTCAGACAGAGGGACATTTTGTGCTTTGTAATTAAATGGTGACATTATTATATATTCTAGTGGTTCCCCATGTTCCCAAACAGATCTCTTTCCATGGGTCATGTCAGCTCAGAAGTAGCGTCTGAAATACTGGCTCCCTTGAATGGTCCCCTTATTTATGGGCATTTATCTGAGTCACTGGAACTATCCAGTTTTTCACAGAACTGAACTTAATACTGTATCTACTTAACACTATAATACTGAATACTGAATCCTATAACACATAATACTCTTTCAGCTTCAAGCAGAATCAAGTCTCTGACTGTAGCCAAATTGGAGGGCCAGCTATAGACCTGCAATTCTACCATGTGACTTTAACTGATTAAGCTTTCTGTTTTCTCACTTCTTGATAGTTTATCCCTAATAGGCAGCATACAAATAAATGGTGATGCTGCTGCTGATGAACAGTCTCCCCGCCCCTCCATCCTGCTGCAAGTTTCTGCTTATCCTTCTTTTAGCTTTTTCAGTTAGAGCACAGGTTTTTTTATATTGACATAAACAGTATTGCTGTGTTAGCTCCCCCTCCCGCCCACCACAACAAGTATTGGCACATGACCACATGAAACAGCAAACAGGAGTAAACTCAACTCCTTTAAGGTGAGGAAGAATATGGTTCATAACAGTTTTACTAGTAAAAATTAAACATAATGTTTTACAGCAACAAAACAAACTCCGCAACAGAAAAGTTATATTAAAGGCCAGATAAAGAATGTAGACAATGACCTTATCAAACATATGGAGACTGACCTTATCTAATTCATTAAGTATTGCACTGAAAGGCCACTCTCCATTAAGTTTTGTATTCATTCAGCAGTTTTAATTTAATTTTGACCTGCTGCTCAAATGAGTCATGATGAACATCAGTTACATTTTAAATGTGTGAATTTTTAAAAATCCACTAGCGTTTTCTCTGCACATGTTCTGGCAGAAAAAATAGTGACAGTATGACCTGCACTGGTGATCTGTTAGGAATATTACCTTAGTTTTGATTTGCACCAAGTAACTTCTAAATTCCTATGATTCCATTTTCTCTGTTTCTCTGTTTCTCTGTTTCTCTGTTTCCCTGTTTCTCTGTTTCTCTGTTTCCCTGTTTCTCTGTTTCTCTGTTATATGTGGGACAGTCCTTGTGTGTCATGTCATAATCAGCTGATTTCTCATGAGATGATCACAAACCATTTCATGCTACATCTCATCTTGTGAGCTGACTGAATTTTTTGCACAGTGTCCATGGTGGAAGATGTTCTAGAAAACAACTAGGGATGGGTGCGTCTATCTGGGTTGTGTCAGTTTCACATCTTTCTGTATTCATCATTTGCCTATAATTATTTTCCATTGTTTTGCATTAATCTGAGTGCTTTTTAAAATATATATATGAGATTTTTCAATTCAACAAAAATCACATAATAAACAGAACACATAAGACGTAACTTGTCTTCATTTCTTTAAAAAATCATCTTTCTCTTAAAATATTGAGGTATGTATTGAAGGCTGGGACGCAGGTGGCGCTGTGGGTTAAAGCCTAAGCGCCTAGGGCTTGCCGATCGAAAGGTTGGCGGTTCGAATCCCTGCGGCGGGGTGCGCTCCCGCTGCTCGGTCCCAGCGCCTGCCAACCTAGCAGTTCGAAAGCACCTCCGGGTGCAAGTAGATAAATAGGGACCGCTTACCAGCGGGAAGGTAAACGGCGTTTCCGTGTGCGGCTCTGGCTCTGGCTCTGGCTCTGGCCAGAGCAGCGATGTCACGCTGGCCACGTGACCCGGAAGTGTCTCCGGACAGCGCTGGCCCCTGGCCTCTTAAGTGAGATGGGCGCACAACCCCAGAGTCTGTCAAGACTGGCCCGTACGGGCAGGGGTACCTTTACCTATTGAAGGCAAGCAAAATCCAGTGGATAGCTGAGCTCTGATCCTCACACTAGTTAAGGGGGCAGAACAGACCATTTTATGAAAGCATTTGCAAAGTTCTAGTTCCCCTTAAGCAGTTGTAGTTGAAGGGGGGAGAAGTCTTCTTATACCAGACAATATTTTCTGTCCATCTAGCCCATTTTGCCTACTCTGATTCTGGAAGGTCTACCCACTTATCCTCTCCAGTGTCTCATACAGAGATCGGTCACCTAACATGAAATTCATTTTGTGCCATTTTTATGGTCCTTGATGATATTGAACATATTATGGAAAAAAACATGTCAGAAGGACACCTCTAGAAGCTACTACTTTGTTATTGTTTGGAGATGGTTGACGCCTTATTAAGAATGTAAATGAGCACAGCTCAAAGATAAATTATAAATGCTTTATGTGATCCATACTTTTTTCCCATTTCAAAAGCAAGACCTGTTGAAATGAAAAGGCAATTTTATCTTTGTCACCAGAATATGATGATCAATAACTCTTTGTAAGCACACATGTAGCTATCAGCACCTTGTCTCATATAGGGAAGCAGAGGAACAGAAAAAGCAAAACACAGCAGCTAATTTTCTCCAGTATAAAGGGAAAAGGTATTGATTGAAGATACTCAGGCTTTTTTTCCAGCTGAACAATGGATAGAGTGTATCACATCCCCATTTTTCTTGTATTATTCACTCCGTCACACCTGCATGCATCTAAACATCCTTAAACAGTAAGGGCGATGGAGTGGAAAGCGTTCTCAGACAGAACAATCCACATCCACAAAAAGGTCAAGTTCTCTAGCAAAAAGGGCACAGCTGACCTGAATTATCCAAAGATAATCTTGTTAAACTCCCGTAGTCTTACCTAGGAGATAATTTGCCTCCAGACATCACAACCTATTGCAAAAAAAAACCAAAAAACAAAACAAAAACCCACCAATCTAAGAAAATCACTTCAGGAATAAATCAGTTTCTCTCTCAGCACATTCAATCAAAACTGAACTTGGGCCCATTTGTACCATATTTGAAAGCACGGCTAGGGAGCTCTAGAGGTAACTGGTCTTGCTAGTTCAGTATCAGATTTTATTTTTATTTTTTCAAATATATGCTCCTCCCCACATTGTCTCTGAAAATCTCAGCTTCTGCACTAGCCTTAAGAGCTTGGCCTCAAACAAAAATGGCAATGGATTTGTTGCATTCATAATTTGTGTAACAGTTTCCACTGAAGCAAACATAAATAAAAAAGCGTTGTCTAGGTGACTAGCAGTGCAGGGGCAAATTTGGTCTTTCAAATTTCAGTGGCAACCTGTGCAAGACCAAAATTTTGGAGCCCCCAGCCCCTAGCCTTCTGTTCTGCTCAGTTCACTATGTTGTAGTTGTGATGCCCTGCGGTGCCCCCTAGGGTTAGCACCCGGTGGGCAGAACCAGTTGTGCTGCCCTAAATCTGCCTCTGTGCAGTGACACAGCTGTCATTTGCATCTCATGACAGTCCTCTCCTCTGGGATCTTCTAGAAAGCTTGAACCTTTTCCATCTCAGGTTCTTCCTTGTTGCTTACAGATTTGACCTACAGCTTTTATCCTTGACAATGACCCGGTCTGACTCTGTAAATTGCTATTGATCTGGGTGGATTCCTTTACTGAGACAGAGATCTGAAAATTGAGGCTGAAGCTGCCTTCATATTTCTTTCTCCCTGAAGTAGAGCTACAGAGTTCAAGGTGGGACCCTATCAGAGCCCTCACACGTCCTTCCCGAAGCCAGTCAAGCACTTACCGGGCATTGAGAAGGTGGCCTCCTTGGATACCTGTCCAGTGCGGCCGCACTGCTCAAGCTGCCCTAAATCTGCCTCTGCCCTGTCCCACCTCCTGGCTGTATGTTTAATCAACTCTGATCAAACATTAGCCATGTAATTCAGCACTGGATTCAGGGTAGGTCAGCTAGTCCCTGGGTTGGCCCAGGGTGGTCAACCTGACTGGGGATGCCCAGTTTGGGGCCATGGGGCAGAGAGTGGGTCTGTGAACAGCCCTAGTTATTATGCTGCAGTTCTGTGGAAACTGAGTCACTACATTTCTATCACCTGAGCTTAAATATGCACCTCTCGTTCTGTCTTAAAAAATTGTTCTTCAGTCATACTTCATTTAATCTAGACTCCCACTGGAATGCAACATGTGAAATATTCGGTCATGCTTTGCCATTTTGTTGTTCATTAAAAGTGGGCACTCCCAGTCTCTCCTCCTGTTAAATATATTTTGTTTTTACTGTTTAAAACATGGACCCTTGTCCAGCAGCCAGAGATATATATGACTTCTATTAAAAGTGACAACAAGCTGTGTTTATATAATACCTACTGAGACAACCACTTTATCGGCGCCCTAGATGCTGCATCCTTGCCAGTAGCTTTGCTTGTTTCCTTTATAATCTATCATGCACACTTTTTCTATAACCTTTTGAAGTAAAACAGAGAACATTAGCCAAAGAAATTACATTATATAAAAGATCCTATCAGATGAAAGGCCCACATTTTTAATTTACTTTTGTGTTGACACAGATTTCTATCTACTATCACTTTCCCTTATCGGACTGATGAAATAGAATTTGTGCAGTGGATATATAGAAAACTCAGAGAATGGCTATCTATCATGGTAAAAAAATAAAAATAAAGGCCTATCTGTCATCACTGGAGACTTTATTTACTTCTAGAGGTATCTGCCCGTGCACAGAGTTAACAGCCAGAGTGTCCTTGTCTTTTGTTATGAACACTGCAGTTTTTAGAGATGAGCAAGCAAACAGTGGACTGCCCATTCTTTTCCCAAGCATGCAAATCTTAACCTGAATGATAGGTGATAGACTAGAAAAAGTAACACTGCTCAGCCCAAAACCCAGTGTAAAAAGACAGCACATCGTTGTCTATGTTCCCTCTGACAAAACTATCTCAGCTTTAATCTGGGGACTTCCTAGTGTGCTGTGCTGTGCTGCCATTTTAGCAGACATTAGATTAAGATGTCTGACTACAAATGGATAATTCATGTGTTAAAAATGCATAGTGCAAGCTATAAACCAGGAAAGAGAAAGGGCTTGGATTGCGTTGGACACACACTGTCAAATGCAAAGTGCCCATGTCAGTGGACTTGGTGTGGCTTGACAATTTCAAAGCGCTTGCCGGTGGCTCATTAAGCTGATCACCAGCTGTTTCATGTATCTGTTGTAGAAGTCCCTCCAAGTTGATGTCTGAGACCAGTTTTCTGCCTTAGAGTTTGAATTGGACCAGAGAAACAAAAAAGCAGTCGAAAGATGTTGGGGCTAGTTGACAGAAGCTGCCCTGAGCTGCTGCTCTGTTCTTGGGACTGATTTGGTTTTGGGAATGGCACTGCTGGATTGTCTGCCATTTCTTTTTACTAAATGCTCAGTAAATTGACATTACAAAGGCTACATTTTATGGGTAGTTTCATTATTCATTATTCCCCATGATATATATATATATATATATATACTTAACAAAAGGTGATGGCAAGTGGCTGTGAGGTTAAGCAGAGGATCAGCATGTGTGGAAAGCCGCCTGGCCCTTTCCCTACCAGCCTTTGACTCAAGATGGCCTCATCTGACTGATCCCCCCCCCCCAATTTACACTTAGCAAAAATGTACACAAATGTGCAGACACAGGGTACAACCATTGTTGACTGGCCTAGGTAGCTATGTCAAAACTTGTGGGTGCCCAGACCTTCTGCAGTGCAATGCTATGCATATTCACTAGGGAAAAAGGCCTACTGTGTTCAGTGGGGCTTACTGCCAGTGAGTTTACATAAGATTGCTGCCCTGACCTAGTGCTGCAGGAATTCAGGGACAATCTCTTCCTACCTTTATCAGCTCCAGACCTTTGGAGCTAGAGATGGGGAGCAAGGGATTGTTTTGTTGAGGTGCTTCAAGCACAAGAATCAATTTCACAAAACAGCCACCCTCACTCTTCCTCTCAGAAGGAAGAGAAGGAAAGCCAGAAGGAAAGGCTTGGACTCATTTGGAGGTTTGTTGTTGATGTACTTGGAGTGTTTTGGCTTCCCACTGACAAAATGGCCATCCTCAAACTTCCTATCCAGCTTGAATCTGTTTAGGGACAACTGAGGATCTTCTGTTCTATTGTGCTGAGCTGTCCTGTGCTCAGTGAAACTGTGAGAACAATTTCTATGCCTTTTCCAGTACTATTTCAACAGTAAGACTGGTGGTCCTCCCATCAGCCTTGCTAGTTGGCAATGATGCATGTGCCATGATAAATGTGGTGAACAGACATGTGGACTCCTGTGGAAGAAGAAGAAGAAGAAGAAGAAGAAGAAGAAGAAGAAGAAGAAGAAATAATAATGGACCAATGGTCTAAATGAGTGTAAGCCAAATTTCTATATTCCTATTCAGCAGTATATGAAAGAGTGCAAGTTCATGGTTCAATTCCAAAGGAAGTTGTTTCATAGATCACTGTTTAAGAAATAACAGTACTGTATATGCATATAGGTCGATGACATAAAACAACCTATCTGCTCCTTATTTATGCATTTATAAAGCTGCCTTTTTGCCTTTTGGTTATAGAAGGTAGAATAACACAACATTGGAATAACCGTAGAAGTATGCAAACACCAAATGAAACAGTTATAAATATATGCATATATATGTATATAGAATTACACAAAATTAACAAAAGTCAAAGTGAAGAAAAACACAGCAGCCTGTATTAGGTAATATGTTTCTGTGGCCAGTTTATTTACCCTGGAAACAATTAGATGCCAAATGTACTAGTTTGTTAAGCACTAATTGTACTCAATAATGTGGAGGTGGAAATAGATCTGACCCATGTGTGGGTAATTAACGAAAAGAATTGGCTAGGCACCTAGATTCAAAACACTGGGCTTTGTACACTCTCCAGCAAGAAAAAGTCCCCAGCAGAGTTAAAAATACTCTCAGAGTGAACCAGCAGCATTGCCTGGAATACAGGTTGTTAAAATGTTTTGTATATCCTATTTAGCCTGCTTTAAAGCTCTTGTCCCCCTCTCTTTTCCCCTTTAGCAATGAACAGACCACACATTCTTTGGTAAGTTTAAAAGCTTTACTAACTAAATCCAAAAGTCTGGTTCATTCATTCAGCAGCAAGGAGAATATAGGTAGGTTACTCTTGGGTGCAAAATACACAATGTTTCAAACATGTGCTTAGAACTTGGACCAAGTTCAGAGACATCCGTTGGGTTATTGGCATCCAAGAGAGTGAAAGGAAGGAAGAGAAGATGCTTCACTTTCTTCCTCATGGAGAAGAGGGGGCGTGACATAGCTGAGCCTAGAAACAGCTCCATAGTCTGAACCCCTTCATGCACTAACTAGCACTCAAGCACAGCTAGAAATGAAGATGAGTTAGAGAGCAACTGAAATCACAATAAAGGGGAAACAGAAAGAGTGCACTCATTCCTGCTGTCCTCCTCATACATGGTAACTTTCCTGGATTTTCACCACCTGGAGTAGCTTTTTTTGGATGCCAATAACTCAATATGAGATCTTATCCCAGCCACAGCTCAAAATATGAAACTGAACATGCTTCTTAGCTATGTCATCCCTCCCCACCATGTAGAAGTCAAAACAAAACAAAACTGTAAAAGGAGCAACAATGCCTGCTCATTTTGGAGCTAGGTTACCATAAATGCTTTGTTTTCTTACTTCTTGCAGTTCAAAAGCAGTAAAGAAGACAGATGAAACACCAGAGAAAGAATCTTCATCACTAGGGCTATCTGATGCAGAATGAGATTCTCAAAGTTACTTTATTGATTGAATTTTGCAAAGCTGAAAGGTAGAAAAGGGTTTTAGGTATGATCCAATACTGTGTTGTTTTGCATTTGGGGGGGGGGGGGAGTGCTTCCTTGTAAAAGAAGCCAATAAGTCATTGTGAACATCCAACACACAAGCGAGACAGACATTTCCATTGCTCACTCACTGCCTTATCCTTGCCCTGACTTCTCTTGCTCTGACCTCAGCAGGTGAAGCAGCTTAACATCTGGTGAGGATGGATGTTAATACATTCAGCTGTAAGTTCTTCTGGACCTTCAGTGCTGCTAGCCAGAAACTGGACACAGGGTAATGACAGGGGACTAGGGAGAATGGTAATCTTTGCACTTATCGAGTGTAAAATGAGGAGTGAAAAAGAGAGAGGGGCAAATGGGTTTGGAAATAACTCATCCAGAACAAGGAAGAAAAACATGCAGACTCCCAGACCACTTTGCCTTTCTTTATTTTCCCAACCAATTTTTTTTCTTTCATGTGTATTTTTGCAGTGTACAGAGATTTATCATGTGCAAATCATCATCAGAATGTATCAGCAGAAAAATGCATTATGTTTTATGTTGGGTTGTTTAAAATATTGTTAAAATCTAGTAATTTTTAATTGACTGATATGATTACATTGCTTGCTCTTGATGCTTAATTATATGTTGATGGATTCTGCAATGGACATAGGAACATGAGAAGCTGCCTTATATTGTCTTGGACTGGTTGGATATTGAGAAGTGATGAGAAGTACGAGCTGGGGGACCCCCAATGGCACCCCCAGAAGGCTCAGAGTCAGGGGATTGGTGGTGGGACAACACAGTGGTCAGAGGGAGAAGAAGGAGCAGACTGGTAGGAAGAGGTGTTGGAAGCAGAAGGGGTAACAGGGTTTAGTGAGCAGGAAGAGGTGGTGGCAGAGGGCAGTTCAAACTCTGAGGCAGAAGTGGAGGCTGGAGGGGTATGGGGCCAGGAGACAGAGAGGCAGACTGATGAAGAAGCCAGGGAGTTTTCCCCTCCTACTGTGACCAGCTCCCCTCTCCCCTGGTCTCCTAGAACACAGAGAGAAATGAAGAGAGCAGAGCAGAGGGGAGTTGTAAGCAGGCACAGTTTGTGACTGTTGGGGAAAGAATGTGGAGGAACCTTAGGTAGTGATGGGAAGACAATGATCTTCACCCCTTGCAACTGCCTTGTTGGAACAAGACCTACTGTTGATAGAGCTGTTGGGATCATTAGGCCTGCACTGTTTTGGTTTCTTGAATTAACTTCATTGACACCGTGTTTTGCTTTGATTGCTGACCTATGCTTGACTCCAGTTCCTGACATATACTGAGTTAAACCACTGGTCCATCTTCTAGCTCAAGATTATTTACATTGAATGGCAGAGGACCTCAAGGATTTCAGGGAGGAGTTCCTGCCAACCCTACCTGGAGATGCCAGGGATTGAACCTGGAACGTTCTGCTTGCAAAGCAGATGCTCTGCCACTGAGCTATGGCTCAATACTTTTTAATGTGTTGCCTTATTATTAAAGATTTGTGTCATGGATTAATATACTATATAGATTTTTTCAAAAGTATTTCCACAGTTCTGACATAATCTGCCTTGACCATAACATGTGGAAAATAAAAATTATATTGATATTTGTTTACCTGACATTGAGGAGTGGGAGGATGCTGGTAATATTTGCCTAGGAACCCTTTGCACAGAAGACTGTGATCTTCTTTTTCAAATTAAAATCTAGCAGCCAGTATTCATATGGCACTGAGGCATGACAGCTTTGTTTTGAAGAGCCTGCAGATTCCTCTAATGGTGGCCCTGAAGCTCATATTGTCTGCTTAGGTGGGTTCCTAGACCCTAAATCTGTCAGTGTACAAGAAGGCTGTAAATTGAGGATGAACATCTGCTACCCATTATGGAGGTGTCTCTCGCCCACCAAGTATGATAGCTCTGCTTCCAGCCATCACCTTCCAACATCTGGAGGGGGAACTATTGACGTAGAAGGCCACATGTACACATGGAGTCTCACCATTCTTTTAAGAGCCCTGGGTTCGAAAACATGCAGGGAGCTTTCATGAATATAGAAATTCATTCCACATGACGAGGTTGATGGGGATAATGGAGGTTACACATGCAGCCCTATGACATGCTTACTTTTAAGTATAAAAATTGCAGAGATTATAAAATACTTCACAATCATTAAATCGTCATTCTGATGTGGTTGAATCGTTAACACTTTTGCTCCCTGAAACACCTGCCTTACATCCAGAAATTTATCATGGGCTCTTGAAAGACCCATCTATTGTATAAGGACAGGCACCTAGGGAAGGAAATGATGACATGTTTCTATTGCAATGACAACTGGGCTCACACTCCCAGTGTGATATTGTGGTAGCTTAAACTGAATGAAATACAGGGGGCAAGACAGGGATTACTGACAAGGGGAACCTCCTTCCTCCTTCCTGGCACTCATTCAAAGTGAGCACAGTGTGGCTGTGTTTGTTGTTAGCAATGTCTCTGTGTCTGAAATCTGGCTGGTTATTTGGTGTAATGGGACAATCACGTCTATGACTTACAAACTGAACAATGCTGGAGGCAGATCTGTCTCCAGTAACACTGCTTTTTTGTCCTGAAAAATTTACAAGGGTAAAAATGAACTGTCATTTTAATTTTGTATCAAAAATTGAAAGCATCCTCCTGTGGAAAGTTTATTTCCAGTTTGGGAACTGGGGGGAGGCTGCAAATGAAACTGCAGAGATTTTTTAGGTGACAACCTGATAATAGATATAACTTGATTCCATAGATAATGACTGACCTGGGTCTTTTGTTGACAGATGACTGAATTAAAAAATAATCATAATCAACAGTCTCAATTTGTAATGGATTCCACCAGTGAGTAGATAGTTTGACGGTCTCATTAGTATGCATTCCTACACAGGTTTCAGCTCCAATTTTCATAACATCACAGTATGCATTGTAAATGGATTGCCTTTACAACTCATTCGTACCATTGCCACCTGTTCACTTCTGTTATGTTGTGCCTAAATGCCATGAGCCTGTGTACTTAATCATTCTGGAAGTGACTGAAATGTCACATTCCTTGGAAAATCAAAAGCCTTGGGTGTGTGGGGGAGGAGGGGAGAGCTTAAAGATAGTTCCTGGTATTTTTTATTAGAGTATACTTAGACTTTGCAACTTTTCAAAAATGTTTGTGAGAAAGCGAAGAGTATAATTTTGAATTATACACCACATTTCCTTCCTGTGCTAACCTCTTTTTATTGTGATTAGAATTTTACATTAAGTGTTAATGCTTTTTACTAAGAAGCAGGTTAATTGTATCATCTATTTTCAATTAGCTCTAATAGAGTGCATGTATAGCTTCCGAGTCTATTGTGCATGTCCTCATTGAGATGGGGAAATGGAGTAAAAGCTATTATTTTGATGTCCTGATAAATTATGTCCCATATTATGTTACATTAACAAAATGCATGACTAATGTCCCATGTACACATGAGCTCTGACAGCATTTCTGAATGTTAATAAATCTGAATTCTGGATGATGTCCAGTCTTGTTTTATGGTTAATGCAAATTAATTCTATGTCTTCTCATTATACTTAGTAATTTACTTTTGAATGATCGGATTTAGCCGTTATTGTTGGCAACCTTTATCCCATAGGTTTCCTGATCGCTTTCCATGTTAGATGGCTTCTGAAGATAGAGACGTTTTATGGAAGCACATTGTGGTCATTATGTGCAGCGAATGGACCACATTTTATAGGCAGCACTAGAATGAAACTCACCCCAGGCCTAATAGCTTTGAAATGGTATATTTCAACACATTCAACTCTGTTTCTATTCTGTTACAATTTAGTTCATGTGCTCTTTATCCTGAAGCCCAGGTGATGGTCTACCATTATTGATAGGCAAAATTGAGAATGGATAGGTGGCAGGCAGGTGAGATCCCAAGTCCCCTTTACCCAAATATTTGAACTTTGTGATTCCCCAAAGCCTACTGAAACCTTTCTCTTGTTCATGGATGTGCCTGTTTTACTACATAAAAGATCCACATTCAGATATCCAATTTCATTCTTAATATCTATAAATAGATAGATAATTCGGAACTATGCATTTACTAATTCCACCTTTTTGTTTTAGATATACAAAGCTTAAAAGCTATACAAATTAAATAATAAGAAAAGCAACTTGGGTCATAGGGCTTTGTTGAAGGCAGAGCGATGCAACAGAAAGTAAGCTTATATTCCTTATATGAGACAGTCCTTAAATGCATCCATGTGTCCATGGCAGCTGATATCCATGGTCTCCATTATGAACATACGCCTAAAACTATGTCACACTATACCTCATAAGACAAGGATGAGGGATTGGGCCCTCCAGATGTTGCCGACTACAACTCATCCCTGACCACTGACTATTAGCTGCCTCAAGTGATGGGAAGTGTAGTACAACAGCATCTGAAGGTCCACCAGTTCCCTGTCCCTATCATAAAACACATTGGTGTCCATGTGTTTCCTGCCTGCTTATAATTGACAAGTCTGTTTATCTGCTAAGGTGACAGTCCACACTCTGGTGTACCAAAGTGTCACTTTCTGTCCTGCTTCCACCCTTCCCGTCTCTCTGACACTGTATGTTTATGAAGCCTTGAAGCAATAATTGGAGTGCTTATAATCTAAAGCTGCTCTCAGTGTGAACAATACAGGAATTAAGGGGACCGTTAGTACTGTAACTTTCATCTGATAAACTGAAGACATTGTTTATATGAATGTGAATCCAAATATCACAAAATATGTATTTATTTATTTAGAAAAACAAGCATCTATATGAATTCTTGACATAGTTGTCAAGAAATGATTTGGCTTTGTACATTTGGGTTCTGGTGCTCTGCTCTGCTTAAAACGTGTTTTGTTTTTGAGTCAGTGATTCATGCAAGGGGAACAAAGAGAAGCCACATTTTGCCCTGTAGAATTACAAGCAGCCAAACAGGTCAATAGGATGTGCTAATTCTTTCCCGGAGGCAAGCAACACATTGTCTTCGTATTGCATCAGCACAGGCACAGCCTTCTGTCCTTTTCTTGATACGAATGAACTTCACAAAGAGTTACAGTGCATCTCCACAGTGCGACAAAATGCAAATGAGTTGAGCTTTGCATTTGTTCAAATGCTGCGTTTTCAGCAAATGCCTGCCCTTTATGCTTTACCGATTTTCAGCTAGGACCTCTAACAATAGAATAGCTCAACCACTTTCAATTAGCTGCATGTCAACACATGAAGATACTTTCACCCATACAAGGGATTCCTCCGCTGCTGAGAAGGAAGACTTGAAGAGACATCTCTGGTTGAATGCCTTCACAATCCTCTCTTTTTATGCACGTTGTTTCCAGTCATGAGAAGGACTGAAAGCACATTTCCCTGAAGGTGCTTACAACTTCCCATCAGACTCTCTGCTCTGTGCCCCTATGCTCCTTCCTATAGACTGTATCTAAGAATGCCCAAAGAGGGCTAAAATGAGCCCAGAGAATGGAGACCTCAGGGTATAACTTCAAGTTGTTAAAAAATAAGTGACACAAATGTGGGATTAATATTGCCATCGGCAAGGGAACAGATAGTGAACATACAGAGCTAAGCACTCAGCAACCACTAACACACCACCCCTGTGGTTTTTTTGCTTGTATGGCTGTGGCCACATCATCACATTCCACTTCATGGTTGCTGGGATAAAATTGGTATGTTCTCACACACATACACTTCTCTCTCCTGAAATTGCATTTATATGCAGTTTATATGCAGTTTTTGAACTGAACCTGTGCAGCCACAAATCCTCCAGTAAGTCAGGGATGGGATACATAACTTTACAAGACTCTTTCTTTCCTTCTTTCCTTCTTTTTACTTGCTTGTAGTGGTGTGAGGTTCTCTAGCCTCTTGGTTCTGCCGAGGAGAATGCAAGATCAGTGGTGCCCTTAGGTATAAAGAGATATAGCTGTGAGAGCCAGGCTGGGGCAAGGGCGGGGGAGCCCTTAAATCATGCCCCCAGAGCCTTCTAAAAGCATTGACAAGGGAGCCATCACAAAAGCTAGGGAAGAAGGTCTCTATGTAATTGGAGCACCGACACATCCAATTCCAGTTTGTTCAAGGTGGCTATGAATATGAAACTAGGATGCAAATGCATATGTACCTGTGTACACAGATGCCTTACCAATGTAAGGAGATGCCTTGCTGGAACAGGAAACTTGTCTTTCTCTGTATTTCTTGCACTCTGTGCAAATCCACAAGGATAATGCTATAAATCAACATTGCCTGTAGAGTTGCTTTGGATAGCATTAGGGTCAATGTCATCCTGTCCAGAATCTATTTGTTGCAATGATAGCTTACATACATCTTATCGCTTCTCTCCTTTCGTGGGTGTTGTCTCACAAATTAGATCTGCAAGGCTATTTATGGAGAGCACAATAACCAAGGAAGAAGGAATTCATAAGAACAAGGAGAGTTCAACACAGAAAAAAGAAAGAGGAGGCAACTGTTCAGGAAAATGAGGAACCCAACTACTATATATAGAATGAACCATCTGATATCACAGATGTCTCCTCCAAAAAATAATGGTGTCATTGATTCCAACAGGATTATAGGAACCCATCAGATAAAGGCAAAGTGGTAACATTGCATATGCATGAGAAAGAACATGCATCCAGAATTAAACTAAATTGACCATAATGCCATGATTTGTCTGTTTCTGTGAGTGAAAAACAGGGCCTCCTGCTGCTGAGCTCTCACTGGGGCAACAACCCCACCAATGTCAGCTCTCCCAGTAAGCCCAGCAACATAGATAGTGAGAGGCAAGGGATGTAGTGGGACATTGAGACAAAACAGTGTTTTAATACGTGTTTTGTGACATAAATAAAAAACCCATTGCTAGTGCTGTGTTTGTTACACATATGAAAAAGGTGAGTGTGGTGACAAGGGTTGAAGGCTATGCATGGACCCCAGTCAAAGAGCTCCTCCTACCATCACTGTGATTGATCGCCATTACATCCACAGCAACAAACCTTTTCTACACATGGAGGTTGCCCCTGTAATGTACAATCCTTATCACTCATGGTTCTACATCAGAAGGAGTAGGGGCACCAACTTACCTCCCACAATGAGGGGGCCTGGCATCATGTGACATGTCTTGCTCCCACCCAGCATGCCAGCACTCACCCGGCAGTGGCGAGGGATGGTGACTCCCTCAATATTGAGGGGGCTCAGCTCCCTCCCCACAAATATTGAGGGGGCTGAAGCCCCTTATGCCCCCTATAGTTGGCACCCCTGAGAAGGAAAGCCTTCACACATAGGCTGGGACCAAGGTGAAACACATCATCAAGCTTATGTCTTTATGTGTGTAATATGTGGAGAGGGCTTATCAGTGATTAACTAGTTGTTTGAACACCCACACTTGGTGCAAGTCTTCCCACTGCAGAAGCTACAGTGAACATGGCAATAGTGGAACAAGGTTAGTGAGGTAACTTTGCGGCCAAGGCACATGGCACCTGTAAGTATGCTCACCATCTTCCCGTTAACTATAATTGATTTAATTCACACAGAAATGAAAAATGTATATGTATTAATGAAGGTTCAAAATGAAAAAAATAAATGGCTAAATGTGTGTTGCTGAAGTGTTGTAAACATTGGGGTTTTTCCACAGTAGTTTTTCTAAAAGACTCTGAGCTCTTGCTGAGTTAATGATTAACTAACTGATTGCTGGTAGCTAACAGGTGAGTGTTGTGACCTTAGATCATGTGATGAAGGTATTGGGTTCCAAATCTCTATTTTGAAGGGAGTTGACTTTGATTCTTTGTCTCCCAAACTCCATGGAGTGAAGATGTAAATGAAGCTGTCCTGAAGGGAGAGTAAACAGCCTAAGGCCAATGAGGTTGGTATACAGACTGGAGAGGGAGAGAGAGTGCTTCGCTTATAGGTTTATTTGAATTATTTCTTATTTTCTAAGATGCTGAGCTGTGCCAGTCAGCACAATATATTGTCTGGATATGTTTGATGTACATTTGATGTTTTTATTTTGAAAAGTTCTGCCAGTAAAATTTCAACAATATTTTTATGGGCTTGGACAATGATTCATTTCCAAAAGGATCCAGTTTTCATGCATCCAGTCACTTCCAACTGCAGAATATTAATATCTGCAACAGTAACGTGTGAAAGCAGCTATCAGTGATCACTTGGTTGTTTGAAAAATACCACAAATGAGCAGTAATGTTAAGGTTACTGTATGGTGAATACAAAAAGTTGAAGGGGAAAAGCAGGTCTTAAAAACATGAGACACAGATACACAGGAGATGAAGTTGGTCAGAATGGATGACAAATACTTTAGCAAACTAATCTGTGCTGGTAAAATGTGGCGGAGTCACAGAGCTATGAAGAAACAAGTCCCTTTAATGCTGCTGGAGCAGCTAGGAAGAGAACTCAAATAATTGGCAAAATGTAACAGTGAACATTCCACCACTGCCTAGAGGCCTCCGGCCCAAATGGAGATAAAAGCTATTACTAGTACATATGGACAGTGATTTGTATTACATTGTTAATAGGGTATGTTCACTAATTTTACCAGATAAAAATAATAGGTTAAAAAAATTAGGCTATTACAGTATCTCCATTGAGCTCATTTTTGATGAAAAAAGCAATTACTTCTGTCTGAATAATGCAAAGAGCGGCCATGATCAGAGAAGGTTAGGTTAAGAGTTTATTAGAAAAACACACGCCATTTAAATTAACCCAAATGACCAGCATGTCAGTTCAAAAGAAACATGTGCTTTAATTTGTTAAACTGTAACCTTTGCTATATTAGAAAAATACTTTGACACAAACACTTTACAAATGTCAGCAGAAAATCCATACTCCATTTCTTCACATTGGTTTTGTGACACAGAGTTTGCTGATCTTCGACAAGGGATAAGTTACAATTGATTTCCTTCCACCCCCTACTCCTTTCTCCTGCATTATGGGGAATTAAAGGGCAAAAATAACCAGTGTTGGGTGTTTCTTTGGTTTTCTGTTTGTTTGTGGTTTTTTTTTTCCACTGGACCATTCATATGGATATGCAATAACAGGTAAACTTAAAACATTTTCCTGGAACTTAAAGGTCAGCAGCATTTCTCAAACTTACCACAATGGTTAGTTGAAATGGGGGAAAGAGCTCACGGAGAGCCAAAGTAATAGACACAGGGCAGTACAGTAGATCAGACTTCAGGATATCCAGATCCAGACATTTGCATATCTCTTCTTCTTTGTACTATGGCTAAACTGCTGTTTGAGTTGAAGGAAATCATTTTGATTTTATGTTGATATGAAAATCGTAAATACTTGCCATTTTAAAATAAATGTCTTCTAAGTACTTTCACAAACCTATTCCTCGCCCCAAGATGAAGTTGGAAGAAAGCTGGATGTTTATAAAGCAGAAAGCACTTCCTCATCAGTCCAGTGTTCTACCTTATGTAATAAAAGAGAAAATAAACAAAAAGGTAAAGGGACCCCTGACCATTAGGTCCAGTCGTGACTGACTCTGGGGTTGCGGTGCTCATCCCGCTTTATTGGCCGAGGGAGCCAGCGTACAGCTTCCGGGTCATGTGGCCAGCATGACTAAGCCGCTTCTGGCAAACCAGAGCAGCGCACGGAAATGCCGTTTACCTTCCCGCAGGAGCGGTAAATATTTATCTACTTGCCCTTTGTGCTTTCAAACTGCTAGTTTGGCAGGAGTAGGGACCGAGCAACGGGAGCTCACCTGTCACGGGGATTCGAACCACCAACCTTCTGATCAGCAAGTCCTAGGCTCTGTGGTTTAACCAACAGTGCTATAGGGTTGCCATATTTCAAAAAGTACAATTCCTGACACCAGAAAGTTGTAGGAAAACCCCAAAATTGTGAAGCTTTTTTGGGGAAATCTCCCCCCCAAAATAGTGAACTCAAGTTTTTGGAGCTGTTTTTTCTGCTTTTTCCATACATCCAGGTTTTTCCTGACATTTTGCCGATTCGGCAAAATTTTCCCCTGATGCCATTTTTACAAGCCTAATTAATATATACCCTGCTCCTGTTCTCGGTTGCATTTTCCAATGAGTACCTGGCTGCATTTACCTGTGTGTGGTGTCAGCATGTATCCAAATAGTGGCAAGTAGTGAACTGCAGAGGTAGATGAAAATCTGGAAAGCAAATATAAATATTATGCAAAATAAGGTGTCAGATTGAGGTTGTGATTGCAATCCTACTTCTCTGGAAGGAAGCTCCACTGAATTCAGTAGGATTTATTTCTCAGTAGACATGGCTAGGATTACACTGTAAAGTAACCTAAGTCTGAACTGCACTAATTCAAGAGAGTTCTATTTTTGAATGTTCATCCACTTTTCTGTAGGAAAGTGGCATACCTAGGAGATGGATATGCAAATATATTTCCCCCTGCTGTTCTAAATTACCACATGCAAGGATTCTCTTTCCCACTACCACATGGTGAAGCCTTCAAAAATATGAGTTCATAGAGCGACTGCCCTCTAGTGTAACATAAGAACTAACAAGAACTATCCCATCATAGTTGTGCATTATCATATTGCACCTGATTATACACCCACCACTTCATAAAATATTTATCTTGTGTTGAACATTTCTAGTGTTGCATATGAAAGAATCAGCTTTCAACTAGACAAATGTAGTAGTCCCCCTGCCCTGTGGAATATCCAGTTAAGAAATATTGTCTACAGTTGGAAAGGTGATATAGTCCGAGATTTCCTGAGGCCAAGATTTAGATATGAGAAGACCAAATTACAATTTCCTTCTCAGCTGTGAAGCTCACTAGATGGCTTTGGGCAAAATTATCAGTGCAACATAACTCTTAGGGTTGCCGCAAGGAAAAAACAATGTCTCGTCCCTATTCCCAGCACGATACTCTCATACTTTGGAGCCTAATTCTTGCCACTGAAACAGGATTTCAGTTTGTCACTCCAGAAATGGGTCCTTTCTGTACTCCCAGAATGATGCCTTCATTTCTAAGAGCCCAGGTCTTTAGTCATCAGTATGGGAAGAAATGCGTCCACCACATCCCTGAACATCTCCTGCTTCAGCTTCTTTAGGTTGGTTACCTTGGCCTCAAAGGAATGAGCTTCTTTCCTAAGAGACAGATTGGGGAAGTCAATGTGGTGACCTCCAGGAAGGTGCCCAAGTTTCAGCTTGTGAAAATCAATCCTGACATGGATGCCACTTGAGTCCCGGTGAAATGCTGAAGGACACTTGTGGACTACAAGTCCCATCATCCTTGACCATTGGCTGTGCTGGCTGGAGCTGATGGGAACTGTAGTCCAGCAACAGTAGAGGGCACCATGTTGGCTATTCCTGAGAGATGTCCTTGAACCAAGCATTCACTTACAGCTTCTGCCCAGCATACATATGACACTGGGCTGTACACTGACTAGCACACCCGTACCTCTCAAAGTCACACAAAATAATGTGAATGCACTCTGAATCTTTCTAATCGGTTCTTGTCCTTTTCAGCTGTCATTCATTCTCACTGCAATATTTTCTTAAATAGCAAATTGTTGTTGAAAGCATTGTTATTTCTTTTCTTCTTCTTTTTCTTTTTAAAAAAGCCACAAAATTGTTTTATTCATTGCAGCAAAAGGATAAATTAAAATGTCACTTTGTAAGTAGGAAATCAGGCTTGTGCACTCTTTTTTAAAAGTTTACTTTGGTTCAAAGACTAAACAGCTTTAGCATTTATTTCCCATGATGTATATTGCTTAATAGATGTCAGTGATGCAATACTTGAACCTTTTTGATTAAGCTCCTGTTGAACTTTAGATTGTAATAATCAACAGTCAGTACAATTTAAATTTTAGATTATTTAAGAAGTCTTTAGAAGCACAGACATTATAATATGAGATGATTATTGTAGTTGTTATGAAAGAGGCTGTTAAAATCCAGTGGGAATGTTCATCAGCATACTGTAATCAGGAACTACAGAGAATGCTTAATTACAGTTATTTAGGTGGCATGTTGATGCAGTAGTAGTGCTGAAAGCAGAAAAGTTGCATGAATTAGCACTCGGAGCCAGACAAGAGAATATTAAAAGGCATCAATATCAATGCGGAATGTTGGATTATGTGGTTGTTCATATTAATTAGCCTTTCTGCGCAAATGATTATGTTCAGCACAAAAATGTACGGAGCATACTTACCCTCTCATCTTTGATATTTATTCAATAGGAAGACAAGTACAACTGGGTTTTTGTTTTGTTTTTTTGATAGGGAAAAATAAAGCATTCAGTCCATAATGAAACGTTTTTGCAGGCAATTGCCTTTTGGTAAGACACATCTATGTATCACCTTTTAGAAAGAAGCATTTATGTATATTTCAAAGTGAGTCTTTAGCATCAAAGTTGATCAGATATTAAGACAGAGAGATAGGAACACACATCATTAAATTATTTCATTTTATTTAGGTTAACTGTCCCAACACATTAGCCGGTGCAGTTGTACCTCTGAAGTAGAACAGAATCCGTTCCGGAAGTCTATTCAACTTCTGAAATGTTCGGAAACCAAGGCGCAGCTTCCAATTGGTTTCTGATTGTGTAGGCATGGCTGGAAACAATAGTGAAAGTCTGGCCACACATTTGGCTTCCAAAAGAACATCCGAAAACCGGAACACTCACTTTCGGTTATCGATCATTTGGGAGCCAGAACGTTCGACTCCCAAGGCGCTCGGGAGCTGAGGTATGACTGTATTAAGTAAGCCTACACAACTTGTGACCCAACATATTGATTACAGTCCATCAGTTGCATATGGTGGCCCATCGCAGACAGTCATAAGCTATCTAGTTATACAGCTTGTGGGCTGAGTTTGTAGTCCTCAATATGTTATTGGACTACAACTCCTATCCTCCCTGAACATTTGCCATGTTGGTTGTGACTGACAGAAGTTGTAGTCCAACAATATCTGAAATGTCACAGATTTGCCATCCCCACACATTGTGAACCCCCTTAGTCATAGCAGATCTAAATCATGTTCTATGACCCCAAATTGTGTCTTTCACCCATATTACCCTCACACTTCTCATGAGGGTGAGAGAAAACACTGCACTCATTACTTTAGACAATATGCATTTGTTTGTATGTTGTTTGATTGTTTACTATTTGTATATAACACCGCTCAATAACATTGCTCTCTAGGGCAGACTGCTCACAAATAAAACAATAAAAAGTAATATGTAATAAAATAACAGATTGCAGCATAAACATTTCCAGAAGAATAAAAAATGGATAGCTAGAAATGTAAATGGCACACAAACAGGGATTTTGGCCTGGGAGTATAAAAACCTCTTTATCTGGCACCATTAATGACCACAAAGAAAGTGCAAGGTGAGCTTCACCAGAAAGGAGATTTCACAATTTAGGTTCAACTATTGAGAAAGCCCTCTTTGGTATTCTGAGCAGGGGTGCCTGGAGTAGATCCTCTGAAAAATATCTCACAGTTTGGGTTGGTATACAAAGAAGTTGTAAGAATCATGGCCCAAAATTGTTACAGATTTCAAAGGTTAAGAGCAACAGTTTTAATTGGGCCTAGAAATGGACACGGAGCCAGCACAGCTCATAAAGCACTGGCACAACATGATCAAATCTTAATAAATATTATTATTTAATATTCAATTTCTAACCCACCACCTTTGCCATGATGTTGCAAGGCAGGTTACAACAATATAAAAATACAATATTATAATATGCAATAATTATTCTTACTTTCGGTGCAACTAGTATTAAGGAGCAAAACGAGGATTAGAAAATGTTGATAAGTTCAACATTGAGTTTTACAACTACAACAACCAAAACCTTCAACCCTTATTTATAGTAATCCTTAGTTCAATTTCTTTCAGTGGGTTCTAGGTTGCAATCCAGGCCTTAGAATCTGCCTTGGGAACAACAACAAGAAGAGTTTTGGATTTGATATCCCACTTTATCACTACCCGAAGGTGTCTCAAAGCGGCTAACCATCTCCTTTCCCTTCCTCCCCCACAACAAACACTCTGTGAGGTGAGTGGGGCTGAGAGACTTCAGAGAAGTGTGACTAGCCCAAGGTCACCCAGCAACTGCATGTGGAGGAGCAGAGACATTAACCCGGTTCCCCAGATTACGAATCTATTGCTCTTAACCACTACACTACACTGGCTAGGGTACACAAGTACCCTATGGAACTCGGTGGCTCTTCCTTCTGGGAAAAGAGATGCCAAATCAGCCTGTACAGTCTGTAAGTTGCCCTAGAACTTTTTGTTCTGCTTGCTTATATAGATAAACACAGCTATCCTTTGGGAACGTAGACTGTAAATACAAAGAGCCTAGAGCAAAAGCAAGAAGGCACTTTTGAAGATCCTTGTAAGATTTTGCTTTAAATATTCTGCTTTTTCTGAAAATGTTATTTTGTTGTCAGGCTTAATTTTCTTTAGGAAATGCTATTTACTTTATTCCCTTTCTCGATTCCCTCTTCCATTTCTTCTTGCAGGCTGTAATTTTTAGCAGCATCCAACAAGATACAGTTTGACCTAAAGTTGTCTTCAGCCTATAGACTCTGGGAACATCTGCACTGAGAATAAGAAAGCTGTGCTATTTCCCTGAACAGAAGTGGAAAGTGTGCATAGCATATTGTAGGATCAGTGTAGTGCTGATCGCTCAGGTCTAACATATCTCCTTCTCTTTTCCCTTTGGATTGGGTCCATTCTTGAGCATTAGTATCAGGAACAGACTGAATCAGGTTGGCCGTTTAGATTCCCTACATGTTTGTTGAGTCCTGCACTCCTCTGGTTGCCCTGTAAATGAGGGATAAAGCCTGCCTTTTGTGCTCAGTTCTGTGTTCTTTTACAACCAAGTTTGCAATGTATAGCATTATCTGTTTTCTCAAAGGAGAAGTGGAAGAATAACCTGCTGTTAATTGCATTTAATTTCTGAGCAGGCAACCTCAAAAGTAACTGTGAAACTAGCAACAAGAATTCCCTTTACAGTAGCAACATATCCATTGTTGATATATGGAAGAATTTTGTCCTTTTCCTTTATTATGTATTACAGTTTTATTCCATTTTCCTCCCACAAGGCCAGGGCAACATATATAGTCCTTTCTCCTCTGTTGACAATTTAGCTTCACAACTACCATGTGAAGTATGACAGCCAAGAGATTCACCCAAGGTCACTTATGCAATCTTGCATCTGCTGTGCCCAAGGTGGCTAGAGCAAGAAGCAGCTTTTGTGGCTAATCAGGGAATAGAGGGGCCTGGGAATCAACACTAAAGAGAGGGGACAGAGCCGATATGTGGGCTATCTAAGCCCCTGGCCTCTTCATTCATTGGGCTACCCACCTTACTGGCAGTGTAGGCAGTGGCTGGTTGATTTTTGCAGGGTATCAAGAAGACCCTTCCCCATCAACTGTTTGGCCTTGCTGATGAGTTTTTTGACCTGTGCTGATGTGGTTGTTGTAATTAAACAGAGCAGGGGATAGTCATTAAACACATTAACTGTCCTCATTGGCAGGTACGTGTAGAAATTTATTAGATAATTAAGTTTTGGTGGTGATGATGACCACGACTTAATTTCTATACTGTTTAATATATTAAAAATATCTCTAAGGAGTGTACAGAAAACAGAAGCAGCAACAGACAGTTTAAACAAAAATACACATAAAATATACATCAATCAATATACATCAATCAATATTAATTCATACTCCTTCTGAGACAACCTCCCTCTCAGCCTCTGGGTTGTCATCCAGGGTCCAAACAAACGCTCAACTCACCCACAAACATCTCACAATGAGAAGAACTCCTCAAAACAGTGGACAGCACCCTAGTCTCTCACTCTAGATTGGCTTTTATGGGCATGTCCAAGGGAGATGGTACTTCCTCAGGCTACCCACAGCTGTGTCTCATTCAGCTGCACTCTCCACACCTAGTTCCAGGTACAGCACCTTTGAGGAGTTTCCCAGGGGGTCCAAAGGCTAGGAAAAGGGCCCCCCTCCACTCACTGCTCTTTCTTCACTCTCTGTCCTCTCCTCCTCCTCCTCCTCCAGAGCCAACCTTAGGCACCTTTAAAGGGGAAATGTTTAGTTTCAGGACTGTGGGACTCAATGGGGTGATATAGAGCAGTGTTTCCCAACCTTGGTCCTCCAGCTGTTTTTGAACTACAATTCCCATCATCCCTGACCACTGGTCTTGCTAGCTAGGGATGATGGGAGATGTAGTCCAAAAACAGCTGGAGGCCCAAAGTTGGGAAACACTGATATAGAGGATGGTTTACCACTGGCCCTTAGCAGGGTTGGCTCACTCACATTTAGTTCTTAAATAGACTCCTCCTAAAATTGATTACTACTATCAGAAGCACTGTGTGTGTGTGTGTGTGTGTGTGTGTGTGTGTGTGTGTATACACACACACACACACACACACACACACATACATAATGCTTCAACATTTTTTAGTCATTGAATTGCAGTCTTTCCATCTAATCTGGAAGACATCAAAATATATTATTCTATTCTATTATTTTATTTTTTACCAATATTAATGTTGAACATTCCATTTTCCCTCCCTGTTGCAATAGATGAATGTTTGATTTGAGGCTTTAAGAATGATTTCCCCATCTGCTATTCCCTCATCACATTCCTGATCAGTATGCTGCTCTGCCTTTTCATTTAGAAGATGAGCATATATTGTTTAATAAGAAGGAATTATTTTTAGGATTCCACCACAACCCAGAGAATAACTGATGGCATAACCATGTCAACAATATTATTTTCAATTCTGTAGACTTATTTGAAATGCGTGTTTCAAAATCTGAGTGTCGCAAACAAGAAGTTAAGAAAACACACAATTTATTAAAACTGTGGAGTACATCAACCAGAGAAAAGGAAATGAATTCTGATCTCACATAATACGAAGGTATTTGCACTAAAACACACACCCAGTAATCATGTTGCAATGGCTCACTGCAATGATTGTATTTCTACCTTACCAAATGACTTCTGCAGATGTAATAATTTTGTCTGATGACTGCTTCTGAAATAGCATTACAGTTTCTTACTGCATTGTTATTGGTTCGATACACTGTGGATGGCAATAAAAAGCAGACCAATTGCAAATCGCAATAAGGTACCAGTTTGCCATAGAAGGCAGAAGAGCCACCCTCCTCAAAATCTGAATGGTTTAATACATGCCACAAACACTTTCATAACACAAATGCTTCTGATTTCTCCAACCCATGATTCCTGTTCTTCTTTGAGAGCACCTGCATTCTCAGTCTAAATATTGCCCTGTGGACTCCATAGCATGCATCCTGAAAAGTGGTTTCAGAGCATGAGTAGTTTCAGATATCCAATAAAGCGGAGTGTTGGAAAATTCAGGATAGATATAAAAAATTACTTCGTCATGAAACATATAGTTAAACTATGGAACTTCCTCCCCCAGGAGGCAGTGATGGCTACCAAATTGAATGGCTCTGTCTCCACATTCGGAAGCAACAATACTTCTGAATACCAGTTGCTGGAAACCACAGGAGGCGTGAGTGCTCTTGTGCTCAAATGCTGCTTTCTGGTTTCCCACAGGCAATTGTTCAGCCACTGTGAGAACAGGATACTGGACTAGATGGGCTACTGGCCTCATCCAGCAGGCTCTTCTTATATCTTTGATCCAAAAGCAAGGGCAAGAATCAGGCCAAGGTCAATTTCATAGAGAGTACAGCAAGACAGAAAAACTAAAATCAGGAATGAGAAGCCAGAATTTGGTGTTGTTTCCAGTAACGTGTGAGCTGAAGAAAGAAACTCTGGCGTCCTGAACCTCACCAACTGCTGCTACTAAAGATGTTTCAGTGACTGCTTACTCACAAGTAGCGAGAATACTCTGAACCCATAGGTGCATATTGTGCTGCCACCTTTTTGTGCCAACGTTCTTGAAGGTTGGGTGGTTGTTCCACTTCCTCCTCTGACAGCTCCAGGGGTTCTCCAGCTCACCCCAACCTGGGGGACCCCTGAAAGAAATCTTCCAACAGTGGTTTTAGGGGACTCTGTCTGCTCTTCAAGGTCATTGACTTATGGGGCATTGGCTTTGTCAGTGGAGGACTTCATGCCTATATTGGGCCAGTGCTAGACATGACAGGGATGCCATTTAGATCAGCCCCAAGACTCAGTTGTTACTGCCTCTTATCGCCACTCACCCCAACACAACTTGCTGAGTTTGTGAAAGCATGTGAATGGAAGGGTGGGAGGCTAAGTGCCCTGCACTGAATCATTAAAAACTGAAATAAAACTGGGTTCAGCCTCAGTTCTACCGTATCAATGAAAACTAGACCTGTAATGTAACAATTTACCCACAGTGTAAGCAATTTGGGAAAAAAATACTATGCTGGTGAACAGGTAGGCACATAGTTATCTATCATTCCTCTGTTTGCTGTTATTTGAATAGTGGTACTGTGCTACTCTGCTGCATTTTTTAAAAAAGAAGTTCCATAGATTTGGTGCCTTCCTGTTGCATTTCTATAGCCCAAAGAAATACAAGGATGCCGTTTGGTAGTCATTTCATTACTTTGATTGAAGACTTTTCTAAAAGAAAAAAAATGAAAGAGAACAAATCTTAGCCTGAGACCTGTTTTCTCTGCTTCCTGTATCAGGCGCTACACATTTCCTGACATGAACTCTTTGACCAGATCTCCAAGGATATCATTAACTGTACCTTGCGTAGGAATGTTTTGTAGTGTAGATATAGTTTACAGCAGACTCTGTGCCTTTATCCTATAACAAGCCAAAGCCAATTACAAATAATGAGACATAAGCTGGAGGAGAATGGGGGCACGAAAATCCGGCATCCATGCAGGGCCCCAGCTAATTTAAGGTATTTCCAGAGTGTCACCAAGTGAGCATAGAGGCTTATGGGCTGCCTGTGTTAGTTTGTAATTCATGAGAGTGGCTCAGTCCGGAGGCTATTGCAAAATTGAGTGAGGACAACAATCTGTTTGGGAAAAAATAATGGCTGGCTACATCGTACTGCATTGGATCACACAGCTGTCAAGGTATAATTTCTCCACATGTCACAAAGGTTAGTCCAAGAGGCTCAGTGCTGGGCTTATTTTGTGAGTACCTTCAAAGAAATAGTTTTAGCTTTGAAGATAATACAAAGCAACAAGTGCCCACAAGGTTGGATGGGCAAGAAATGAAGGAAGACAAAAGGTTGGGTTTGGAATTCAAGGATTTGCTGGCTTAAATGCTTGGTTCTAGGAAGAAAAAGAGAGTTCTGAGTAGTAGAAGCTTGAATGAAAGATGAAGGACAGGCCTGCATAATATAGTGTCTTTCTGTTGGGTTGCAGAAGCAAATAAAGATTGAGATTATGGTGAACCTATGTAGATTTGTCCCCCACTTTGTCCCATGGGTTTAGAATGGCTATCAGAAATTTCTCCCCAATCCTAGCTCTTCTTTATCCTGGCAGCTCATGATCTATATAGTCGCTATGTATATAACAACATATAATATCCTATCCAAAGTCCAGTATAATATGAGGTGACCACACTTCAAAGAACAAAAGATGAAATTTGATGTAGAATACTACGTATTTGATTCCAAGCACTTTTATCTCTCACTATAATATTTAGCTTACATCATCAAAACTTACAAGAAGACTGCCCATTTTTGTATCAGCACAAGCACTGAGTGGGGAGGGGAGAGCTCTGAAACTGCTGGCCCTGTCAGTAATGTTTCGTAGTTCTCAAACCTTCCGATCAGCTTCCTTGAAATCTCCTCCTCAACATGCTATATTATGGATTTGTGATAATGTCCAGCCAAGTCTGGCTACATTGGCTGAAAAGCTGGCAGTTATGATCCTAGGCTTCAGCTTCATGTGGTGCTGAGGGAAATGAAGGATATCCGTAAGAAACCTTTAGCTCAAACTTCAAGACTTAGTAGCCTCTAGGAACAGGTGTAGGGGGAAGTGTGAGGGCAGTAGTGAGATTACTCCCCCCGCCCAATTTATCACTCCAAATAAACTTAAACTCTCCCTGATTCCACCTCCCTTGGATGTGGAAATGACATTGGAAAGGGGGCATTTTGTTCATCCATAATATGTATGAAGTGTTAAAATACAGTAGAATACTGTAGTGTTACAAAACATAGTTTAAAAGCACTGAAACACATTATTTGTAAATTCTAACTTATTCAGTTGGTCCCATCTTCTCTTGAAGTCATCATACTACCATACTGGAGAATGAGTTACAGTGGCTAAGTGGCTGAACATTGGACATCACACTGTAAGTGCTATATGGGCTTGTAAGTTTTGCTTTCCCTAATTTTTCTACTTTTTTTCAAACCAGGACATTTCCAGAAATGTGGTGAAATAGGCTTTCAATCTTCACACATGATGGCGGTGTACGCTAACCTCCCTCCCATCTCCACAGGAGAAATATCACATAGGAAGTAGGAACTCCAGGTTTATCATTAAACCCAGCAATTCCCCACCTGGATAGGGCTCAGAATGGTATAATATTGTATGAGAATGTATACTGAATAATAAGAAGCAGTGACAATTTTTACTTATCAAGCAAAACAGCATTTGCCTAATGTTCACTTCATGAGTAAGTAGCAATCTGGGCTTTCTGCCTAGATATTTGATTTATGCTGCTGTCCAGAAAATATCCCTCTACCCCTGCAAATTATAGCAAAATGGTTTATATTATCAGGATTTTCAGGCCCCTGGGAAACTTGAAGTCATGCAAACAACTTCACTTTCACAGAAGAGAATTAATGACAGACCTGAAAATGCACAAATGAGCAATGACCTAAAATACTTTGCAGTTTATGTGGCAACATTCAGAGCTTTCTGAAATGCAGAAAAACAGTTTCTAAAAATATCTTAGGATCTTTCAGATTGATTTTGGAATCATTTCTTAAATGTCTTGGCCATAAATGCATATAAGATCTTAAAAGGAGGGTTTTATTATTTTTACATAGGATTTTTTTGGGGTGGAGCAATGTAAGATTGTCTTCCATAAACACGGTTTTAACAATGAGTCTGTAAGTGACTGTGGAGGCCAATTCTGGATCCACACATCCTTCCACAGTGGGGACATCGGTTGATCATGGTGTGGATTTGCCAAGCGTGCCTTCCTCTTAGCACACTTCTCCCTTGCGTCCTGAGTTTGAGTGTCTTCAAAGCCCATGGAACCTTTGGTAAAGGCTGTTCTCTAATTGGAGCGCTCACAGACAAGTGTTTCCCAGTTGTTGGTGTTTATGCTACATTTTTAAAAATTTGCCCTGAAACAGTCTTTAAACCTCTTTTGTTGACCACCAGCATTACGTTTTCCATTTTAAAGTTCGGAATAGAGTAGTTTCTTTGATCGCCAAAGAGATTGCACAATATACCAGGTTATTGAAGTACCGGGTTACTGAATGAACAAGGGGTTGGCAATGCTAGCAGGTTGCATGCTCAAAATAAAAATAGGTAGATGATAGATAGATAGATAGATAGATAGATAGATAGATAGATAGATAGAGATAGTATCCCACACATATGACTGGGTTGCCCCAGCCACTCTGGCAAGTTCCAACACATATAAAAGCATAATAAAACATTACAGATTAAAAAGCTTCCCTATACAGGACTGCCTTCAAATGTCTTTGAAAGATTATATAGTCACTCATCTCCTTGACATCTGATGGGAGGGCGTTTCACTTTCAAGAAGGCCCTCTGCTTGGTTCCCAGTAGCTTCACTTCTCGCAGTGAAGCTTGCAGAAAACCCTTGGTGCTGGATCTCACTCAGTGTTATGGTGAACAATTGGGGTGGAGACACTCCTTCAGGTATACTGGGCCAAGGCTGTTTAGGGCTTTAAAGGCCAGCACTAACACTTTGAATTATCCTCAAAAATGTACTGGGAGCCGATGCAGGTATTTCAGGACTGATGTTATATAGTGTCTGCAGTCACTCCCAGTCACCAGTCTAGTTGCCACATTCTGGATTAGCTGTAGTTTCCGAGTCACCCGTTTTTCTTTTCTCCATTAGGGCTATGGTGCAACTTTAGGTCATATTACAAAGGTACAGTGGTGCCCCGCAAGACGAACGCCTCGCAAGACGGAAAACCCGCTAGACGAAAGGATTTCCGTTTTGGAGGCGCTTCGCAAAATGAATTTCCCTATGGGCTTGCTTCGCAAGACGAAAATGTCTTGCGAGTTCCTGCGGGGGTTTTCCCCATTTTCCCCCTGATCCGCTGATAAGCCGCTTATCAGCTGATCCGCTAAAAGCCGCTAAACCGCTAATAGCGCTAATCCGCTAAGCTGTCAATGGGCTTGCTTCGCAAGACGAAAAAACCGCTATACGAAGAGCCTCACAGAACGGATTAATTTCCTCTTGCGAGGCACCACTGTAAAATGATATGTATATGTGTTTGAGAAATGTATATGTCCATCCTCTAACAGCTGCATTAAAGCTTAAAAAAAAGCTTAGAGATGTGATCTCAGATAGCTCTCATGTCTGTTTTGGCCTCTAGGGCCCCATCTCAGGAGTTCAATAGTCAATCTTCCTTCCTAGGGAGCTCTGGGAATTGTAACTTTGTGCAGGAAAGGGGGTCTCCTAACAACTTTCACCACCCTACAGTTCCTAGCATCCTTTGAGAGAAGCCACAACTGATTAAAGTTGTGTGACACTGTACAATACAGTACAGAATAGGCCTAGGTATGCTTGTCTTTTAATGGAATATGCCTTGTATGGTTTTTATCACTTCAATAGACTTAATGTTCATTTCATAACAGTATAATACATAAATGATATAATTAAGAGGATGGCAATGTTAAGTCAAAATGCTGTTTTGAGTTTTAGTGTTAATCAAAAACATGGTCATTTACATGTTTTGCAATCAAATGTATGTGTATTGCAAGTTACAGCCACTTACTACTTTTATAACAGTGATTTATCCAATTTATTATGTTTTGAAATGACAAGAAATAATCAACAAGAAGCATTAAACTGTAGCCTTCAAGCTTATTGAAGCATAATTGAATGACAACTTATCATGTCAAAAAGTTTCATTTTTGCTGGCATAGAAACAAAGCAAATTATTAAATCCATGTTTTTTAAAGCATAAAATGCTAGTCTAGTCCTATTTTTGTTTTCCTTCTTAATTAGCTGATAAGTTCTTCTACCAAAAACCCCATCAGCTTGAGAAAGTTAATTTAAAGTCTTCATTTTCATTTAAGTAGCCAATTACATGCAATATGGAAGATTTACTAATGGCAAATGTTCTCCAGTTTTATTTGAAAATGCATGTAAAGTCATCCTTATTTTCTCTTGTTTTGGAAGAATAATCAAGCAATGCAATAAGAGCACTTTAATTTAACAAAGCAGTTTCTTAATCCTTTCCATCAGTTTAATTACACTGGTATAAAAGAGAATAAAATTGATTTCCTGTTCACCCGTCCTACACTGATAATGTAAGAACCTACTTTATCACTTTATGTATTGATGAAAGCATACATTTAAATAAACATATACATTGCTGAAACTACATTTTAGGTCAGGAAAAGAAATGTGGTCTGGGTATGGAAGCACGCCAGAAAACTGCTTAAGGTTTGCAAGTGTTGCCAGTGTCAGTCAACTGCTTTGGGAGTGGGAAAATGAATCTCTTTTCCATATCAACAAGGATGATTTCAGGGAGAACATATATTCTGATTCTCAATGCCTTCCAATAAGTGATCATTGCTGCCAAAACTGGAAGAATTATTTATTCAGCACTACAGTGACTTCTACCCCAATTTTCTCCAATAGCATGGTAGGATTCCCAAGGCCAAGGATCCATAAAGACCTTACTTTAGATACCAGCTGCTCACTATTGGCTATTTAAATGTATCAGCTTCATCTTGCCACACAGTATGGAAATCCCCACACTATTACAAAACTCAGATAAAACTAAAATTAGAAACTGAATAAGCTTACCTCCTGAGCACTGCCACTTTTATGTTTGCTGTTCTGTCCAAGCCCTATAGAAATATCAAACTGGGAATGAAAACTAGAATTGCAAGAAGGCATCAATTTCTCTTCTGACCCACATTCATCACATGCAGCCCTGTTTCTGTTCTGCTGCAGTTCAGCTTCTGTCAGCAACTACATTTATTCATCCTTCGGGCTGCTGTGGTGGAACTTTACCAAAAAGAATTATGTAATTAATTACATCATCATTATGTGATTCCACACCATTCATTTCAATGCAAAATCCAGCCATTGAGATGAAAAACAGATGCAATGCAAATTGGGAGTGGGGAGGTAATCAATTACGTGTCATTTAAAGACCAAGAACAACAGCAGCATTGGATTGATTCCATTCCAGATGTGGGAGAAATAAGCAAATATTGGCAATTTCTGCTCCCATTTTCATGAATCCTCCAACATTCCTACCAGGACACACTGAGCAGACAGTACTCTGTCATCTGTCTGCCTTGTGCGTGTGGTTTTCTTTATTTTATTCTCCTTCTAGCTGCAGAGTCTCAGCTGCATCCATACCTGATTTCAATTGTAGGAAAATATTAAATATTTACAAGTTGTGATTATACTTGCAAAATAGCCCTCTTGGTGAAGTTACTTACAGAACACACTTTACTAAAAATACTTTCTCTCTTTCTTTGATAGACTTCTCTAGCCCTATTCTAATGGTCAGGGATGGATGGAAGTGGAGTTCCACAACATCTACAATATCCCTATGCCTGAATTAGGCAGATTCAAACCAGAATGTCAGATTGCTGAGAAAGTTGCAGGGAAGGATCTCTTTAAAGATGGAATAAAATGTGAAACCCAGCCATCCCCTCCCTTTCCTTTCCAGCCTGGCCCTGATACCAGGGCTGGTGAGGGGGCGTTGGGGGCAGGAGGGACAGCTTCAATACTTTGGGACTTACTTCTGAGAAAACATACACAGGCCTGTAAACTTATGTCTTATGGGAGCACTATTTTTTACAACCTGCTTTCCTGACAGTGTACATTTCTAGAGCCAGGGCTATTTAAACCAAGCACATCCCAGGGAGCAAATATGCTTAGTTGGAATGGTACAGTACAAAATACTATTTGCCCTCCATTTCTTTTATCCCTCCCCATCCCCCAGCATGACAGCTTTTGGAGAAAAGCTTGCCACGGTTTTCTAGTGAGTGCACAGCAGGTGTGTCAAATATCACAAGCATGCGATATTGACACTTGGCTGATAAGATTTGCATGAAACTATAGTCACTGGAGTCTTGTTTTGCAAATAGACAGAACTGCACCACCTTTATCAATTTCAAAAACACTTAGCTTTTTCATGCATAAAACGTGCAGTAACATTTTCCTAGATTTTTTTTTCATAAAAGAAGAGAGGGCATGGGGGAAGAGAAAAGAAAGTATTTCATTTATGATCAGTTCCCCATAGTGCCAGGATAAACGGAAAAAAATGTGAGGCATTATAAATCCTTGTTTCACCCCTCTGCATTTATTTCCCTGCAAATGTCTTATGCAAATGTGGAACATTAGCATGCTCTTTTTCAACGCAGAGTCTCATATCTTGATAGTTTCTTCTCCCTCATTTTCTCTGTTTCTTCTCACTTCAGAGCAAGTATGTGTTGAAGGTTGTGCTTTATTTTATTTTTTTTAAAAAACTTTAAGTGTCTATTACCCACTTGTTTCCCTCAGTTTTATAGAAACACACAAAGAAGGTACATTTATCACTTCTAATTTACCTGTTCAGAGTTGTCGCTTGGATTCACAGACTGCATATATAACCATGGAGCAGCTATTGCACATAAGAGAAAAAGCCTGAAGCTTTTCCAAGTACTTAGTGAGAATCTTGCTAGTTTCAGCTACTGGACTGGAGTATTAATTGCCACAGATTCTGCTAATTCTAAGGACTGATTCACCTGAAACATCCCCCCCCCATCAAAGCTTAATGGTCCAGACAATTCTCAAACAACTGCATTTAACTCCATTTTTTTTTCTACAAATGAACCTGGTATTCTAATATTGGTCAGTCCTCTGATCAGTGGCGTCTTCTGCAACTCAGACAATATCACACATGCTTACAAATGAGGCAGATAACAACAAATTTGAGGAACCCCAAGATTTGCAGGAAAAACTACTTAATATTTGCTTTAAATTTTTTTTTTTTGATAGCTTGGGTTGTATTTAATACGGTGCTAAGCAGGTAGTTCCATCCATCTTATTTTTAATTGTTTTTATGAATTGTAGCCATATGTGTACAAAAAATGGAAAAGGGGGGAAACCACCGAAGAGGAATTCAAACAAATAGCCAGCACGTGTAGACACAAAGTCAGAAAAGCTAAAGCACAGAATGAACTCAGGCTTGCTAGAGAGATTAAAAACAACAAAAAAGGCTTTTATGGGTATGTTCGTAGCAAAAGGAAGAACAAAGAAACAGTGGGGTCACTCAGAGGAGACGATGGTGAAATGCAAACAGGGGACACAGAAAGGGCTGAACTCCTCAATGCCTTCTTTGCCTCAGTCTTCTCCGATAAAGAAAACAATGCCCGACATGAAGAATTTGGAGCAAATGATTCAGCAGAGGAAACACAGCCCAGAATAACTAAGGAGATAGTACAAGAATACTTGGCTAGTTTAGATGTATTCAAGTCTCCAGGGCCAGATGAACTGCATCCAAGAGTATTAAAAGAACTGGCAGATGTGATCTCAGAACCACTGGCAGTCATCTTTGAGAATTCCTGGAAAACAGGCGAAGTCCCGGCAGACTGGAGGAGGGCAAATGTTGTCCCTATTTTCAAAAAGGGGAAAAGAGAGGACCCAAATAATTACCGCCCAGTCAGTCTGACATCAATACCAGGGAAGATTCTGGGGCAGATCATTAAGCAAACAGTCTGTGAGCACCTAGAAAGGAATACTGTGATCACCAATAGTCAGCATGGATTTCTGAAAAATAAGTCATGTCAGACTAACCTGATCTCATTTTTTGACAGAATTACAAGCCTGGTAGATGAAGGGAACGCAGTGGATGTAGCCTACCTTGATTTCAGCAAGGCATTTGACAAGGTGCCCCATGATATTCTTGTAATGAAGCTGGTAAAATGTGGACTTGACTATGCTACCACTCAGTGGATTTGTAACTGGCTGACTGACCGAACCCAAAGGGTGCTCATCAATGGTTCCTCTTCATCCTAGAGAAGAGTGACTAGTGGGGTGCCACAGGGTTCTGTCTTGGGCCCGGTCTTATTCAACATCTTTATCAACGACTTGGATGATGGACTCAAGGGCATCCTGATCAAATTTGCAGATGACACCAAACTGGGAGGGGTGGCTAACACCCCAGAGGACAGGATCACACTTCAAAACGACCTTGACAGATTAGAGAACTGGGCCAAAACAAACAAGATGAATTTTAACAGGGAGAAATGTAAAGTATTGCACTTGGGCAAAAAAATGAGAGGCACAAATACAAGATGGGTGACACCTGGCTTGAGAGCAGTACATGTGAAAAGGATCTAGGAGTCTTGGTTGTCCACAAACTTGACATGAGCCAACAGTGTGACGCGGCAGCTAAAAAAGCCAATGCAATTCTGGGCTGCATCAATAGGAGTATAGCGTCTAGATCAAGGGAAGTAATAGTGCCACTGTATTCTGCTCTGATCAGACCTCACCTGGAGTACTGTGTCCAGTTCTGGGCACCACAGTTCAAGAAGGACACTGACAAACTGGAACGTGTCCAGAGGAGGGCAACCAAAATGGTCAAAGGCCTAAGAACGATGCCTTAAGAGGAACGGCTAAGGGAGCTGGGCATGTTTAGCCTGGAGAAGAGGAGGTTAAGGGGTGATATGATAGCTATGTTCAAATATATAAAAGGATGTCACATAGAGGAGGGAGAAAGGTTGTTTTCTACTGCTCCAGAGAAGCGGACACGGAGCAATGGTTCCAAACTACAAGAAAGAAGATTCCACCTAAACATTAGGAAGAACTTCCTGACAGTAAGAGCTGTTCGATAGTGGAATTTGCTGCCAAGGAGTGTGGTGGAGTCTCCTTCTTTGGAGGTCTTTAAGCAGAGGCTTGACAACCATATGTCAGGAGTGCTCTGATGGTGTTTCCTGCTTGGCAGGGGGTTGGACTCGATGGCCCTTGTGGTCTCTTCCAACTCTATGATTCTATGATTCTATGTTATCTATTATTTTATCTGTATACTGCTGGGATACAGAGAAAGTATTGGATGAACAATGACTCAGCATCTGCTGATGCGCTTAATCACCACATTGTTCAGTTTAAGATCCATGGAAACTTTACTCCCAAATAAAAGTTCTTGGTGTCATGCAGTAATTCCCACGAATAGTGGCTTTCCCATGCTTATTACATCTCTCTCTCTCTTTCTCTCTCTCTCACACACACATATGGTATGTACATGATTGAAATAGCTTTACACCCTAGGTCACAAGGCCCTATTCTATATTTCTGATAATTCTAATTCTAATCCTGATGTCCTATTCATTTTTGTGCTGCTGGTGGCCATTGTTTTAAGAATGCTTTGGAACAATTTTGCTTTAGCTCTAGAGTAGAGAAATTCAGAAATAATCACAGGTAAAAGCTGGGCTGGGTAATCGAACATAGCTTCAATGGTTGCCCTGCAACTCAGCCTTAATATAGATCACTCTGTAGAATTGGATTTGGTACTTGAAATGTTGAAACTGCTCTTGGGTTTTCATTGCATCTTTTGTTCATGGGTGAGTTAATAACATGTTCTTGTTTTATTTATCTCCCTTTTCCACGTGGGTTAGCCATCTCCGGACAAAGTACTGCCTGCTACAGTATATGCAGCTTCTGAGCCATGCAGTACTGCCATCTTCCTTTCTAAGGGCTTTTCCACTCACATGGCTATTTAACATGTTTAACAGATAGCTTTCTCTGCTTACTAGCTCAGTTCAGAAGGCAAAGACGACTACAACTCCATTCTCCCCATAAGGAAATGACCCTCCTCAGTATGCATGCATTTTCTAGGCCTTAATTAAAATGGAGTTTGTATTTCCCACTTCCCAGATTTGATTTTGCCTCCATCTTTAGTGACTGGGAGGGAGAAAACCATATACGTGTCAGAGCAATAATTTGAACTCTTGTCTTTAACTTATGCACACTACATTCTCATATGTGCTGCTGTCTCCTACATTTTATCAAGATGTATTATATATTATATACATATAAATGCTCCAAAGGATTTAAGAATCTAATTCTTATGCTCCTGGGAGTTATCTTTTATTTTAGCATAAAAAGAGCAAAAACATAAAAACTATGAAATTCAACAACAAAAATATTTAATAAGACCAAATCTAAGAAAGCACCAAAGTAATTATGTCTTGTAATTACAAGAAATGAAAGTGCCCAGCTAGTTTGCACTGAAATGCAACATTTACCAGCCTGCAGCGAGGTAGAGATTAGCTTCTAATTGGATGGAATTAAAAAAGAAACAACAGGGGAGTGAATGGAACGGTCTTAAACAGTCTGCACCTTTACATGTAAGGGTTTTCTTTATGAACTTGAATGTGTTCTGTGCTGTAGTATACCAGACATCCTGTAACACCAGACATCTTGAGAGCTGTTCTATGAGCACAAGTTAGCACAAATCTGAACACTTTGTTGATGAATACAGGTAACCCATTTACCAATTGTCAACATACCATGATGTGCATATACTTCCTTGGTATAGTGGGTTGTATTAACTCTACAAATAATGAAGAGGATTTTACCACACTTCCACAACATCAGTGACCTTATGTCCCAAAGCACCCAGCCATTACTGGTAGTTCTGAAATCAAGAGCCACATTTCGTTTACAGAATCACAATTCTATCCCATACCCCCATTCTGAAAAGCCCATTACCACACCACCCAATCAAGCTTCACATTCCCAGGCCCTCCAAGTGACAGTCCTGGATTTACAGAAGCCATTCCAGCTTCTGATTTGATCCTGGATTGTCCCACTTTCCCTTAGGACATCCCCATTGGCATAGGAGAAATGTTGGAAGGTACAGAGTTATGTGACTGCTGAACCAAGGACATAAGATATCTAAAGGGAAGATTTTTAATGTTTTATGTTTTATTATGTTTTTATGTATATTGGGCAGAAAAGAAAAAGAAGAAGAAGAAGAAGAGATGATGATGATGATGATAATAACGCTATTTTCATCAGAGAAATGTTGGAGGTTATGCATTCCTAGTCTCACATTTCTAACTCAGTTCGAAAGCCAACCTTATATTCAGCAAGGGAACCATTGTTACTGAAACCCAATCAGATTAAAATTCTTTTGAAGCCTTAACACTGGGACATAAAATGCTGCTCTCACTTCTCTACCATGTGTCTCTCCAAACACATCATTTTACATAGCACATGGGAAAGCATGGTTCTATAGCTCTGGAATAACACTCCAGAAGGTCCTGCTTCTCCTGGAAGCCTTGGAGTAGCATGAGATCAAAAGCAGGGCTGCCTCAGCAGAACATGAGCTGTAGAGAGATTGATTTGGAAAGAGGTGTCCATGAATATCCAGTACCCAGACTACTCTGGGCTTTATAGGTTAGCCAGAACCTTGAAGTGGACCTAAGAACATGCTGGTACACTGTTTCTGTACCAGTGTAACACACTTCTCTTTTGGTATTCTCATGCAGATATTATCCTCAGACTTCAGAACACATCAATGCCTCATTTTTATATCTCCATTTGAATTAGGAGAAATTCTATTTGGAAAATGCCAAGTGGTGTCATTTATGTTAGCCAGTTAGTGATGGCATGTTGACTCCTAGCTGAAAACAGAACTGACACATCTAGTCAAGAAAGTGCCAGCTGGATGGATTTTTGCCCAGTTCCTCTCCCAATAGAAGGATGACAATGTGCGATTAATGACCAACCATGTGGAAGCTGCGAATTAGAGTTATTCTGCCACTACATGAAAGGCACTCAACAATGAATTATTCTTAGTTATCATAAACAGACATTGGGAAAACCTTGAGAGACTGCCACCATAAGACTTTTTGTTCCTGCTACTGAGAATCCTTCCCCAACACACATCAATTAAGCTTGATAAAGCAGAATAAATAAAAGTCACATGTGGTGTATTTCTGACTGACTGCATTGATTTTGTCCTTGTGGGTAGATTTAATTACACAGTGTATCCCAACATTGGTGTTTTGCTTTGGGTGAGGTGTTGTTTTTTTGTAATTTTGTTGGTTCACTTCATTCAATAACTTTCTATTTCTCTGTTAGGGTTACGGAATAGCTTTCACAACCTTTCCATTCTGCAAATTTGTATCAGTGCCAGTGAGTTAAAAAAGAAATGCCAATTGTTACAGGATATGACTACAAAAGTTTATACGGAAACTGTAAATGGCTGTTAGGTAAGCCTGATTTTTTTTTCCTTCCAAAAATGTTTCTTTCCGACTTCCGGAGGCGGCGCGAAACAGCAATGGCGGTCCTCTTCGCGCTCTGAAGAGGGGCTCCGCAGGAAAGGGTCGTCCGCTGCGGCACAGCGGTGACCCATTAAGAAAAACCACGGGCAGAGTGAGCTTGTGGCTGTGGGACTCGGCGGGCGCCAGGAGCCCCCCCGGAAACGGAGAAGGAACCCCGTAAGGGGCTCTGGAACGTGAAAGGGGGAGCGGCGCTGTGAGTTCATCGCTCTTTCTGCGGAAACAAAGCCGCGCGGCTGCGGCTGATGAGCGCCGACCTTTCTTCTTGGAACATCAGATTTGCAACTACAACCCGTGAGTAAGGGGACTTAAAAAATTATCGGGACTAAAGTATTCTAATTTGGCTGAAAACGGGAAACGCAACCAGGAAGTCCGTCTCCCAACTGTGCTAAAGAGATCAAAGTAAAAGTTTCGACAAGCGGGAAGCGCTTTGAAAGAACTTTTAAAAGATTGGATTATTGTGCAGACAATTGAACTTTTGGCCGGGAATTAACAGAGACAACTTTGGAGTATTTATGCTGGTTTTACTATTTACAAAAATATTATAAGTTGTATGAATGTTAAGAATCTGCATGATTTGGAAACTCTAGCTCCTGCAACTAGACTGGGAAAATAGAAGATTAAGTTATAAGTAAGAGAAAGCTAAAACTTAAGGTTAATCTATGTTTTACTTTAAGGTATAAATAATTGATAAAAAGTACTTTAAATCTAGAAGTATAATATTTGAAAGATATAAATAAGGTACGAAACAAGGTAATAATTTGCTGATATGTTTATTGTAAAGAACGCAGGGTGAGGGAGATGTGGGGAAGTCCAGTTAGTAATGTAAAAATGTCTTTGAAAGTTGGATTGCTTTTTTTTCTTTTCTTTTTCTTTTTCTTCGGCTTTTTTCGTTTGTGTTTTTTTCTTTTAAGTCTTTTTATATTTCTGATTTTGTAATTGAAAATGTAATAAAATTCTTTTTTTAAAAAAATGTTTCTTTCCTCTTTCTTTCTTTTTATCAGTAATGAGAGCTGTTCTTTATGGCCTCTTGCATTTACATGGGCATCTTCAGTATTTTGTGCACTGTAATGAAGGGGTTTGTCATTGCTTTTCTCCCAAGAAGCAGGCATCTTTTAATTTTGTGACTGCTGTCACCATCTGCAGTGCTCATGGAGCCCAAGAAAGTAAAATCTCTTACTGCCTCCATTTCTTCCCCTTCTATTTGCCAGGAGGTGATGGGACCAGTGGCCATGATCTTAGTTTTTTTCATGAAGACTCCCTGGAGAAGACCCTGATGTTGGGAAAGAAGAGTCAGGCACGAAGAGTCAGGCACGACTAAACGACTATACAACAACAATGAAGGGGGAGTGACCAGGTACAATCTTTCCAACTGCTCTTCACAGCTTCACAGCCCCATGACTATTGCCCACTACAGTGTCTTCAGTTCTAGCCTCTACTTTTGCTTTCCTACCTACATTTCCCACAAATTTCTTCTGTTACAAAGACTTCTTCCCTTCAGCAAAAGATGGGCCAAGGGCAAAAGGTCCTTACATGCTCTGAGACATAGGATTATAGGGGAAACACCCAGTTGACAATAGCAGTTGACAAATCATAGGATTCTCAATATTTTTTTCTGTCCAGCAAATACCACTTTAATTGGCTAGGATTACCCTTTCCACGTTAAACAGAATTACTTCACTACCTAAGAACCCAGCACTTTCTAGTTAAGACAGGAATGCAACTCAGCCTTCAAAAGAAGAAAGAAAAGAAAAGCCTCATTTTAATTTCTCACTACAGGGAACGTTTTTGTTCATTTTCTTTCTCTATTATATAAAGACTCTCCTCCTGCAAGAGAGGGGAGTGGTTGCGGTCGGGATCCAGACTACGCCTCAAGCAGGGGGCGTTAGCCCCTTCCTCCCACTCACCTGGCTGGCGCCCACGCCCACTGACAGGCACCCAACCAGGTGCCTGCGAGGGGGCATGTTTAGCAGCCTAAATTGCTGCGGCGCCATCTTCCCAGCCTCACTCTCCGTCGTCCCATCGCAAGTCACCCACCCTCCACTCCCTTAGAGCTCAGGGTCTCAGTTTTCTTTTGGCCTTGCTATGGACCTTAGGTTGGTCGCCCTGGTTGTCCAGGGGGCCTGGTAGGAATTTTTCCATTTGGCATTAGGCTTTTTGTTTTTTTCGCCTACCTCGTAGCAATCGTCACAACTTTTGTGGTATTGGTGGGTAGGTTAGGCATTGGAATAATGTGTTGTGGTGTGTCAAAGGGCTAGGTGTGGCCATCCCATCGCCTATGCCTTCAATTTTTGGGTATTCCGTTAAAGGAATCCAGCGGTCGTGTATTCTGTCTGCCTGCGTGGCGGGAGGCCATGGCACAACCCTTGGTGACATCAGGGGAGAGCTTATAGTTGGATTAGCATCAACAGGCTCCACCTACTGGTGAATAAACCCCCCTGTTTTAGACTCACCCCTCTCTGAGGGGGTGGAATCAGCTGATGTAATCCAATGCCTAAGCCAATACCTTTTCACTTGCTGTAATCAATAAAGTTGTGGCCTTTTCTTGCCCATTAACCTTATATCACGTGTCCTTGTGTTTTCATTCAACTATGCGGAGGTCGGGTCCTCGAACCACAACCAATTATTCAGTCAGGGCTTGTCCACACTTACCCTTTGGACTCTCTTTCCAGGCACAGGTCCACACTTTAAAGCTCAATGTCCCAAGCATCCCCCCCCCCATTTAAAGCTGTAGTGCAATGAACAGCAAATTGGTTGGATTCTCCTGTTCAACTTTAAAAACTGGGGTTTGGCATGGAGCAGAAAGGAAAGAAAGTTCTAAAGCGTGGACCATGTCTGGAAAGGACAAGGTATGGCCCCTCAATGGAGATGACGAAAACTATCAGTGCTTTGGCTAACCTTATATTACCTAGCTGCATTTGGAAAGATGCATTTGTTGTGGGAAGTGGAAGAGAACTGAAGGATTGTTTCTTTCCTTGTGTTATATTTGGAAAATATACTAAAATTTAAATAGTAAATAAAAGACCAAATATGTCTGAGACTCAAGATAAAATAAAATCAGGTATGGCTATAAGGTAGGCTTTCCTAACCTAGCTCCTTCCAGATATTCTAGGCTTCATCACTGGTGACCATTTGTCATGCTGGGTGAGGCTGATGGGAACTATAGTAAAAAATATCTGAAGCGGACAAGTTTGCAGGGAAGTTGCTATGGCATGAGCTGTCAAGAAGCACTTGCATTTACTACTTCTCAACAGATCTGATTTTAAAAGTGATCCAAAGGAAAGGAATAAACACGCTCAAATGTCTCAGCTCTATGACTATTCCTAAATCTACAGAAACAGAAACTTTTTTCATGGCAAACTAATACTGCATCCTATATCATTAACGATCTCTTGACAACAATGGAAAAATTGCCACCCTGGGCTCCTTTGAGAGAGAGGGCAGGAATAATAATAATAATAATAATAATAATATGCCACTACAATGCTACAGGGTACTTCTAACAAGGAAAAGTGGGGTGTTTGAAAAGCATATATTGTAGGAAAGATTTTACTATTGTTTTTAAGAATTAATAACAGAAGTGCTTCAATGTTCCTGCATATGCATTCTCTTGCTTGTATTCATTAAAATAAATCTAGATTAATAGAGCTATTTGCACAAAAAGGATTTAGATAGCAGGGAATCCATTTATTTAAGAAGCTTTGATGTTGTAGGTTGTGAATAATAAAAAACCACATTAGTGTTAGCAGTGGGAGAACTTACATACAGGTATTTTGTTTCCTCGAGTACTTTCACAGGAAATGCCTCTAAGTGGATTAGCTGGCAGGAAAGAAGTAAAGTGTAGTTATAAGTGCTTAGTTCTTAAATTTATAAAATAAAAATAAAATAGGATTGGTGTTCCCCTTCTGCCTTGAAGGGTCTGAAAAGCATACACTGAATTATGATTTGGAATAATAATAATATCTCTGTTTTTCTAGCCCAAGTACCAACTGCACCAACTGCTCAGTCATTTTTGTTGCTTTTAAAACAGCGAAGTGGTCCCAAAATAGTTTTGTTACTTTGGGGAAAAACACACAAAGGATTGTTAACAGAAATGCGAATGTGCACTGAATGGTTGTTGTAAAATATGGATGGTTTCTTATTATTTACTCTGATTTCACTCAAAAGGAATACAGTGCTCAACCTGGTGATAACAGAAAAAACAATATAAGGAGGGAGCTGCAGCCCAAGACAAGAAAAGAGGTGCTAAGGGAACGCCTCTCTACTTTAAATGAATTGTTGGCTGTGCCTCATTTCCAAAAGGAAACATTTAACCCTGTATAAGTACCTGGAGGCGGGTGGACAATGGGACGCGGGTGGCGCTGTGGGTAAAACTTCAGCGCCTAGGACTTGCTGATCTCATGGTCGGCAGTTCGAATCCACGCGGCGGGGTGCACTCCCGCCGTTCGGTCCCAGCGCCTGTCAACCTAGCAGTTCGAAAGCACCTCCGGGTGCAAGTAGATAAATAGGGACTGCTTACCAGCGGGAAGGTAAACGGCGTTCCGTGTGCTGCGTTGGCTCGCCAGATGCAGCTTGTCACGCTGGCCACGTGACCCTGAAGTGTCTGCTGACAGCGCTGGCTCCCGGCCTATAGAGTGAGGTGAGCGCACAACCCTAGAGTCTGGCAAGACTGGCCCGTACAGGCAGGGGTACCTTTACCTTTACCTTTTTAAGCACCTGGAACCCATTGGTATCTTGCACCACTTGAGACATTGGGCTGTCTTTATGATATATGTTTTGTTTACACATATATACAACCCGAGTCTACAATGGAGGGGTTTGCAGACTTGACACCGAAAGGAAGTTCTGCTTTTCCTATGGCCAAAGTCCTGGGTTTCAGCCTGGCTCACTCTCTCTCTTCTCTGCTTTTCCGTCCTGCAGATTTTGCATGCCACTTCTAGATCACCTAACTCATCACTCAACTCTAGCCTTTTGTTTTTCTAAGTAACAGACAGTTGAGGGAGGGAGAACCACCCATTTGCCCTCTGGCACAGAGCCGGCCTCTTTGTTCCCAGGCTGGCCTTGCTATTCCAGCAACTGAATCCATGCTGGATCCAGGAATTAGAAGGGGGGCTCAGACATACATCCTACCCCCAACCCAACTCATAACATTACCCTGGAATCTTGCACCACTCTTAGATTGGGGTGGTCTGCAACAATGTGTACTAGAACTTTTATTACAAAAGATGTTTAGATAATCAGTCTAAGATGTCCCACTGTCCATGTGAAAACAATGTTTTGCGCGTTGCACTAAAGGGAAAAACAATCTCCTATTGTGCAACAGTATGAACAAAATGATGATCCTCTTTTAATCTGAATTATCCAATTCACATTTCTCAAAATGGCAAGCAGCTGAAAGTGCCCCAGTAGATTATTTACTCCATTTGTTCATCTATATCAACATAACATTGGCATGAATCATGATTTTTTTTGTACTGATGCTAAGACAAAATGGATACTTGTGATGGATAGACTTCTGAAATATGATGCCAACCTCCTTTCCTCTCGCTGTATTAAAAAAGTGTGACATTTATATGCATCCCACATTGTAATCTCAGGCTACTGGCAGTTGGAAATGGGATTGCACCAACCATACAGTCAGAGAGTTTCCCATGTTTAAAATGCTGGTCACTGCTAGGGCTTTTGTTACTTTTGCTCTGGGGTCAACTGCAATAATAGCATGAGCCTTGCTAAATCTTCCAATTTCAAACAGAGAGAGTTGTCAAAAAGCACAATAAAATAGATGAAAAGCATGTCAGAGGGAGAAGATCAAAGACCAAAGGACAACCACCTTCACCTCAATGTTCACAGTTAAGACTCATTGTGGCCTCTTCATGAAGGAAGCGTTATACCAGGAGAGAGCAAAGTGGCAGGCTGTTTCTTATTACCTCTCATCCCCATGATAGAAACATCTGAGAGGGGCTGACTAAGTAGTTGTAGCTGAGAGTTGTTGTAACTATTGTGACTTTACCAGTCTTTCCATCTGATCTTGAAAAAATCACTTTCGTGCTTTGTTTCTGTGACTGTGTGAAGTTTGCGAGAGGCAGCAGCCAAGAGGGGCACTGGCTATAACCAGGTGAGGATATACTCTCACATCTTTTAAAGTCCATGAGTGTCTCCTTCTCAAACATCTACTCTAGAAGTAGCCACAGTGATGTTTTCCATAAGTTATGGACAATAGCCCCCATGAGCTGCAGCCAACATGACTATTGGGCAGGGATGACAGGAGTTGCCATCTACAATGTCTGGAGGCTACCTCTGCACTGTCCTTCTGCCATGTATTCAAAATATCAAATTCTATGTGTAGACTGAGAAAGGAATATTCAAAGTGTATATATATTCTAATTCAGTTTGCATTACAGGTTAAGTACTTAATTCATTCCAGAGGTCCGTTCTTAACCTGAAACTGTTCTTAACCTGAAGCACCACTTTAGCTAATGGGGCCTCCTGCTGCCGCTGTGCCGCCAGAACACGATTTTTGTTCTCATCCTGAAGCAAAGTTCTTAACCCGAGGTACTATTTCTGGGTTAGCAGAGTCTGTAACCTGAAGTGTATGTAACCTGAGGTACCACTGTAGTAGTAAAAAGATAATCTGAAAAGGTCTGTTCAATGTTTTGACTAGCTAGTAAGACCAATTTTGGGGGCGGGAGGAGGGAGGGAGAGAGAGAGAGAGAGAGAGAGAGAGAGAGAGAGAGAGAGAGGCTTGATCTGCTTTTCAGTTCAAGTCCTAGTCAAACCCAATCTGAACTGCAAACTTAACTCTGCCTTTATTTATTCCAGTGCTGAACCTGAAACATTATTCGAATGCTAAAGCAGCAGGACTCTTTAGATGTGACTGTGAACAAGACAAAAACGAAAAGAACAAGTATGATATCATAACACCATCCATCACTCATTACAATAATAAATTCAACCAGCATGTGGTGACAGGATTGTGGCCAAAACAACGCTGGAGAGAAACAAGCGGGGACATGCCCAGGGCATGCAGAATACTAATTGCCTCTATGAAAAAATTGTCCAGTAGTGACCAAGTATGCTCAGTGGTTACAAAATGTTGGATGTTGTCATGCTTTTCTCTGTTGGAGGAGTGATGGAACACAGTACCCTGAAAAAAAAGGAGGCAGAAACACAAAGAAATGCAAGAACACAATGTAGTGCTTTATGGTGTACCTAAAATGTCTAAATGTATCAGAGGTGAAAGACTGGAAGAGGACCATAATTGCTTTCCATCCACACTAAAGCAGGAAACAGAAAGGTTTGTTAATTTGTTAAACCACTTGGCCACATTTTGCTTTGAATTCTACCTCACTTGAGCTGCCATAGGTCACCAAATGAGTCCCATCAGCACAAGCCCTGCACAAGGGCTTCTGTTTGTGCAATGGGGCTTTCCCTCTCATTCCCCCCAGAGCCCTGCAAATTGGCTCAGGGGCTCAGGAGAACCCTCAGAATAGCACAAAGGGAGAGGAGAGGGAGATTGTTCCATCAGGCAAGCTGAAACGTCTGCACTGACAAAATGTGCATCATGGTGTGACACTGAATTCCAACCATAAAGCTAAAAGCATATTCAACGTTTCTGTTTTTCCATTGTTTAATTCTCAATTTATTCCTTTTTAGTTTTTTTAATCGAAAAATTTCACTAAGCATATGCAAATTTCCATGATAAGGTTTACAAAGTACGCTGATATGTATAAAAGAAGACACTGTGTCTTAGATGCAATAACGTCATAATAGTTGTCTGCCACTCTGTGGAGATGCTCCATAATTTTGGTGCTCAAATATAAAGGCTTGTTTTCATATGTTCAGAAGCCACGGAACAAAATTACCAGCAGAGTGCTTTGTTTCCATTTTATTAAATACAGTAATTATTGTATAAGCAGCATGTTATTTGGTGTGTCTGTAGATGTTAACAGTTCTATGCAACTCAGGGTTCTGAAAAGAATAGTGCTTTCATTCACTTATAAATAACCAGGTTGTTCCATTTATAGAGTAGACCGAGAGATCAAAGACCACTCAGTCTAACAACAACATGCAGAAGCCATTCATTCTGTTTTCCTAGTGGGCCATCCCTCTCATATTAAAGTACACAGCACTGATTGGAAAAAAACCCATCATGAATCTTGTTGCTTTAATTGGGGGAAATATCACATGCAAACAGCAAAGTTTCAGATCTCACCATTGCTGTAGGTGAGTGTAACAAGAAGTGGGAGGAATGACCGTTCCCCACATCAAATGGGGGGAGTACTTTGCATGGATGTGTGCAGCACCCCTGATCCTACATGGCTCCTAGCAGTTTTGCCTGGCATTGCCCCCCCCCAGCTGGATACCTGGAGGTTTCCACCCAACTTCAGATAGTCAACCAATCCCAGTGGGGGAGGCGTTGCCAAGGGGAGTTGGCGAGGTAGGGGTGACACTTCCCCACCCACACAATAGACGGTGGAACTTACCTGGGGGATCAGAGTCAGCTCCAGAGCTTCGCAAGTGGACATCACTGGAATTCTTCCTACATCTGGAGAGGTGAGACTGGGGCCCAACCCTTAGTAGCCTGGCTGGGTGGGCCACGAGGAAGGCCTTGCCACATCGTGCAGCCTTCTCCTCTCCCCCCCATGCCTGTTTTGGCCCCTTGGGGGGTGGAGGCGGCAGAAGGGGCCTCCCGCCCGTTTCCCGTGATTCTGGGGGGCTGGGCAGGCTGGGGGGGGGGCTTGCCACGTGGGAACCGGTCTTGGATTGGTGTGGTCTCTGCCTGTCCATGCAATGACATACAATGGCTACCCGTCTTGAGAGATAAGGAGGAAAGAGAATCGGTTGTCTGGATTTTCGCAATGACATAAAAGGACATGGTCATGGCTGTCAGTAAGAAGGAAGGAAAGGAAAGGAAAGGAAAGGAAAGACACAGAGAGTACTCCTATGATGGATAGATGTTGGGTCATCCTCCTGGAGACCCTGCAACCAATCATGGCAAGGTGGAGAAACAACCAAGCAGGAGGGAGTGGGGAGTCAAAAGGTAGAATGTGAGAGTTTAACTGCCAGATAGAACTTGGCTTAGGATGTAGCTGGGTGCTTAGGGGTTTATTAGGCAGGACAAACTCATTTAATTTCTTTAGGACAGTAGTTCTCAAACATTTTCCCTCTGGGCCACACTTTCAGAATGAAGATTGGATCACATCACACGAAATTTTTAATCGATAAGTGGGATCATCCTTAAGGATGCTCCTGGTTGCGGGCAGGCCCCCAGGCCGGTTCCTCCCGCTCCTGGCGTGGGCGGAGTAATGCCGTCATGCCAGGGTGGCACCACGATCACCCCGGCTTCTTGGCCAATCACTTTTGTGTGGGGTGATATAAAAGCGGCAGCATGACGTGTGTCAGGCACCTACTTCCAAACTTGCAAAACATGTCTTTGTTTAAAGTATTGTTTTATTAATGGCTGGAGAGGAAGGAGGACAATGTTCTTTTAAAAGGGGGGGGGATCCTGTGTCCCTGTATACAGCCTTTAAATTATGGGCATGTTGGTTCATGGTCAATCTTTGTGCTGCATTAACTGTTGAATCAGATCAATTTCTGTGAGTCATGGAGTTTCACAGGAATGTCTTTCCGCTCTTCCTCCGCTATGCATCTTCTAGGAAACAGCAATATAAAGCTGTCAATGCCTCTAAAAATATATGTTTCTATTTGCTTTTGGTGGACTTGAGATTGCTCCGCAGCCATCCTTGTTTGCTCTTTTGTTCACAAGCACTAATATGCCCAGAATAAAACAAAAGACCAGGTAAAAATGTCTGGTCAGTACCTTGAAAATAATAAATAGTACTTCAGCATATTTTCACCTGTTATAAGACTACTGTTTACCTAAACAAAGCTGAGGGGAAATGTGACTAGAAGAGAATAACTATTTTCCCAATTGAGCTAAGATCCCATGTAACATATGGACCAACTGAGTTAGAAATGTCTAAGAGTACTCATTTCTCTGTATTTCCATTAAAAATGCCTCCTAAGGAAGAATTTCCCAATTATTTATAGGGCACAAACATAGAAAAATATAGGTGGAAAGTCAAAGATTTATAATTATTATAATTTTCGATTTAATGCTGCAGTGAGGCACCCCAGATACAGAGGGCTGGATATAGCCCAGAGCTAGATTTCATACTGCTTTCTGAGTCTCCATCTGACCACTTGCCTTTCAGCAGGGAGGGGAAAGGGCTTTGATGTTGTACAGGTTGTTCAAACTGAAGCTTTTTTTCTCCCTAGAAGTTCTATCACAAGCAGATTAAAGCAGGGGGCAAATTTCTCTGCAGACTTGTGTTCCTCACAAATATACCAAAAGTAATTTATGCATTCTGCCACTGATAAATGCAATTGCATTTTAAAATTTATGACTTTAAATATTCGTAAGTTGGGACTTGCAGTTCATCTGTGCATTGGCCTTATTTCCATTCTTCTGCAAGGATTACCAAGATCTTTTTATCTCCCCCCTCCCAAACAGGATATCTGTCTGTCTGTCTATCTATCTATCATCTATCTATCTATCTATCATCTATCTATCTATCTATCATCTATCTATCTATCTATCTATCTATCTATCTATCTATCTATCTATCTATCATCTATCATCTATCTATCTATCTATCATCTATCTATCTCTATCTCTATATCTATCTCTATATCTATCTATCTATCTATCTATCTATCTATCTATCTATCTATCTATCTATCTATCATCTCTATATCTATCATCTATCTATCTATCTAATCATCTATCTATCATCTGGAGTTATGAAGAACTAAATATATGCCTTGATTTCCGTGGGGAAGAGCTATGTTAGGGTTGCCATACATCCAGAATTTCCCTGACATATCCAGAATATTGCAGTCGGTGTTGGTGCCTGGGTACATGGAGCTGGACTCACTGGTCTTCTTGCACCAGCTTGGAAAACACCAGGCAGTTGCATTCTCCCCCACAAGCTACCCTCGGGATGATTCATCACTCTTCTTTCCCGATGCGCTTCTGCGACATATATCCGAAGACATATGCACACAACACATTAGCAGAGTCCAAGCAGAAGCTAGGCATTGGTGGTGTGGGTTTCTAAGTTACTTTATTATGTACAAAACAGAACAAAAGAAAACATGGCTCCTCTCTCCTTCTTCATCTCCGAGAGAGCAGAAAAGCAAAAGTACAGCATAACGGAACAGTGTAACTGAACTTCCGTTCTCATGACTCCAACAGTATGGAATGTCAACACAGACATGTGATGAAAACAATCACACATCCTGCAACGGGAGGAATGAAATCACAACAGTTGGCAGCAGTGTCCAGGCGGAAATCAGGTAAATGTCTGGGAAAATCCGGACATATGGCAGCCCATATCAGCAGTGTCTTTTTGATCCAGAGTTTTGATCCAGTAGAGGAATCCCAATATTAGTGGGGGGCAGAGGACTCTTTTGATGATTCCTCCCCCTTAATGCCACCTCCCATTCTGTTCTAAAGAGTCCCATTGAAGGTTACAAAGGGAGGGAGAAACTGGCAAAGGTCACCTTCCCTCTCTTTCCGCCCAGTGGAAGCATCCCTTATTGTAACTCTGCTCTGGCAATGCTACTGTTGTTTGAAGCAAAGTGTGAATCCAGTCCCATATCTGCTGCCAGAGCCTGCTCCATGGGTTCCAATTCTGGGATTCTAAAATATGAGGTTTTGATTGGGGAAGGAAGCTCACAGACTCACTGCCCCAGCACTAAGTCTACCTGGTGATACTCTGAGTTTTTCCACAATGCCCACCACCACTTCCTCACTGAGTATCATAACCCACTTTCGGTTGTTACCCATTACCATGTTCACAAAGTTGCCACCATTTTAAATCTATAGTGGATGTCTGTTGGGATGAAATAAACGACAGACGAATGACAAGTGTCATATGGGAGGCATCTCTCGAGCATGTCTCGGGGAGTCCCTTTTATTGAATATTACAGCATTGCCACATATGTGCTTGTTGCTGATTGGTTAACACAAATACAATGCAAGGGTTGCATATAGGCATTAATCATCAATAGATTTGGGAAAGGGAACACAGAATTGGACAGGTATGAAAACCTCCTTATTAAACTATTACTAGTGATTGATATAGCAAGACTTAAAAGAACATAACTATCGCATTCCGTAGATGTGGTTAACCATGCATTGAGAACAGGTCAGGGTACGATGTTTCATGAACTCAATGTGAACTAAACATTCTAGGGTGGGTGAGGAAGGAACGCTTCAGCTTAGAGCGGTTTGCCAGAGTCATGTGCAGAAGGAAAACTTCCCATCAGATGTCTTTGTTTAGCAAGGACACCAAGCCTTTGACCATTCCAAAGCTGTTTTCACTTTCGTCCATTAGCTTTGCAAACTCTGCTGCTCAGACCTTTTATCCTTCTCAAGTTCCTAGTCCTTGGTGAATAGACACTATTTGATACAATTGAGATATCCTCTATATAAAACGGTCCAACAGGGCTGATCACGACAGTGCAGCATCAGTGATCCCTAAAACCCCCAAAGCAGAAAGGGTGCATAAAAGGATAACCACGGTTGTCAACTTGTCTCATAAAAGAAAGTGTGAACAACATGAGCATTAAATAATCATTTCTGACAGTCCAAGGCATTTTGTTTAAGACAAAGAATTCATCTTTAAAGTTTATAACACTATTTCCCCATACTTCCTCTCCCTGCCATAACAGGGCTAAACATGCCATCAATCAGAAAACCAACACAGCAAGACCTTGGGAGAAATCACTCTATAGAGGTGACCAATGATTTGACAGATTCATTAACATTAGCACCTGCTGTCACTGTGAGGATCACATTTTTTAAAAAATAGATACAATTTAATGAGGATGTAACTGCTACAATCAGATTATTCTTTATGTGTCCAATATATGGATCATTACATAATGATAATTTTATGGATAATAATAATTTTGCCTCAGATGTTGCTTTTATTCTTGTTGGTACAGTATTTAATATTGTTTTACTAGTCATGTGTACTTCAAAAACATCTGCAGTACAGATGAATGAATATGCCAATTTTGGTTTCTTGTTTTTCTCATCTTAAGTTCAGTTCTCCACAACTGTTTGAGATGCAACTTTGTCTATTATACACATTTTTTATATTTTATATTTTTATATTTTCACTAGTATATCCAGTCCATTGAACCCACTATTGGTCTCATCTGCTAAATCTGCCAGGACCTCTCTTCACATGCAGAGGAACTCCCTAACTCACCAAGCATTTGAGACCCATCGGCTACTCTCACCTGGTTTATGGAGGTTTCTGAACATACTGTAGAGGGAAATGAGGGGCAGATCGTGCTTATCAACCTGGGAAGGTAGCCCATCTAGGAGAATAAAACTCTGATCCTAAACCTCTGCTGCCTTGTGGGATATCTTTGGGGAAAGAAAAGGCTAAGGAGTAAACTCTAAAAAAATCTGGAGTGGAATCCCTAAGACAATCGGATAGTCTAGGACTGATCCCAGTTTTATAGCAAGTATGTTTTTGCTTATCATCCATTATACAAAACATGTCTTATAATACCTGCAGCTCATTGTGGTCTTTAGTATATCATGTATTCTCCCTGTATCCACTCATTTCAAAGCAGAGAAACATATCTGTTGCTTGACACTCACAGATGAGGTTTATTTATCTGTAACCTTCTCAAATCAGCTTTCCAACCCCCAGAAGATGTTTGCACTTGTGTGATACTGGAGGATGTATCAGAGGAAAAATATCGCAAAACAAAGCCATAAACCATGGAAGGAAAAACGACAAAGATGTTTCCACACTGTGCAATGATGGTGATGTCCAAGTGTCATTACCTTTGTGTCTGTTCATAGTTTCAAATAAGAGCTTATTATCTGAGCCAAACATGGCTCATAAACATACTGAGGTTTATTTAAAGCATTAAATGCAGAAAAATCCTTCCTCCACCTTCACACTTAAAAATTTTGTTTATTCCATCTCCAGGCTGTAATTTTCTAAATGCCCTGGTGTTTATTTCCCCCCTAGTCAACAGCATCATTCAACAGTACTATCAAATAAATATAAGACAAAACCACAAAAACTTCACACAACAGAGTTAAATGTATGAAATGCTAAATTTTGATATGCCAATGAAATCTTAGTAAGATGTGCTAGCATATCCAAAGTGTAAAGCACATATGAGAAACACAACTATGTACTCGAAAAATAATAACACCTTATACCAAAAATCACAAAAAGGGTGAATTAAGGTTGTAAAGGCAACTGCCAATGTATTAGCCTTTTCAAAAAACTTTCAAGTTGTTGACTTAACAACCTCAGTAACGGTCCTTTAAATGTCATTTTAAAACATGCAATTATCTAGGTTTTCCTAGGAACAGCAAAACCACAAATCTCTTATGTATTTAAAATATGCTTTTCAGAGATCCTCTGCGAGAACTTTAAATTAAAGATATAAATAAGGAACTGGTATTGGAGATATTAATATTGCACAGTTTGAAGTGACTGGATGCATGAAAACTGACTCCCTTTGAAAGGAAGCATTGTCCAGACGGATTAGATATTATTCAAAAACTTTACTTGCAGAACTTTCTTCATAACAGAATTAAAACATCAAATGATACATCCAAACAGTTTCATAAAACATAGGCTTCTCCAAGCATAGGCTTAGCATCATCTTAGAAATAAAATAACTTACAATCAGAGCTTGCAAACATAGCGCTTTTACACTTTCTCTTTCTTTCTGTCTCTGTCTCTGTCTCTCTCAGGTTCCATTTTGCCTACGCTCCAGCCCTAAGGATGTATACTCCTGGACAGCCATTTATACCTCCTTACTCTGCAGAGCTTGGGAACTAAGGCAACTCCCTTCAAAATGGTGATTTGAAATTCAATAGCCTCCTATGTGGTCTAAGGTTAAACACTCATGTGTTAGCTAGCAGAAAACAACAATAATTATCAACTCAGTTAAAGCTCAGTGTCCCTTTCTTGGCTTAAATATAGCCCCATGGAAAATCCCCATGTTAAAGCCTTCAGTAATATACATTTAGACATTCACCATTTCAGTGTTAATTAAACCAATTATACTTAACAATTGGGGCGGGGCAGGGCAGTGAAAAAGAGAAGGATTTAGGAAAGAGGTGGGAAGGGACCTGCCTGCTTGCCTCTTAGCTTCATAGAGGCAAGCTCTTGGCTAACTTGAACTGATGCGGATTGGAAGGATGTGCAGGCAGGCAGGCAGGTGACCTCTTCTAGACAGGTGAGGCAGGATAAGAGAGATAGCTCTTTATAATTAATATATAGTTCAGGGAGAGGTAATACATGTCTGGCGACCTGATCTGGCCCTTCTCAAGTAATTTTTTTCTGGTGACTGAAAAAGGAAAAACATAAAGCAGACATAGAGCATACAATTACCTGGGCACAATTCAAAATGTTGGTTATGACCTAGAAAGCCCACATGGCTGAGGTCCAAGCTATCTGAACAAGCCTGCCCAGGTTTTGGTATATTTGGGGGAGGTCCTTCTCTCAGTCCTGCCACCCCCACAAGCACGCTCGGTAAGGATTAAAGACAGGGCCCTCTCTGTGGCTTTAATCCCTTTCTAGAGAAATTACACTGGCTCCCTCCTTGTTGTCCTTCTGTTCCATCAGGCTTTTGAGAACAGACTGCATTTAATGAAAGGGCTGGTGCCATGCAGTTTATAAATATACAGATGGAATGATAGTTTTAATTCTATCAATGTTGAACTGCTTTTTAAAGACCCCAGCTATGTTTTAGCTGTTCTTATTTTTATCTGGAAACCACCTTGAGTCCCTGTCAGGGAAAAAGGTGCGGGTATAGATAGATAAATAAATTTGTAGCAGCAGCAGCAACAACAACTGGAGTAGGTAGAAAGGACACTCTGCCCTGCCAAGTGCCCTGAAGAAATGCAAATACCCCCTTTCCCAGTCATTAGATTGATCCCCCACTTCCTCAGTGGATCTACACAGATATGTGGAGAAGGTGGGGGTGTTTGTCCCTGTGGGTTGGCCACACCCACTACTGGCATGTGGTTCCAAGAGAGTTCGCCAACAGTTGACTTTTGAGGCAGAAGTTCTTAGCCGCCCCAGTATAGAACACTTTATTGTTCAATATGGTGATATTTTCCATTAATACAGCACTATCAGAAGTGGTTCAGTGGTGGGGCAAAGCAAACAAAAACATGTGGGAGGAGCACTCCAGTATCTTTGCATATTGTTGTTCCTTATCCTTTTCAGGAGATAGTTACCTGACTTACAGTTCAAAAACTGTAAGGTATCATTTTTCAAATTTATCCAAAGGCCAAACTAAGACTCAGTTTGAAGACTGCAACTTAGTTTTTTTTAAAATGAAGTATGTTTGAACATGTATATAGTGTAAAAAATGAAGTTACTTCCCTCCCAAGTATTCCTTTTAGCATGAATGATAATACTTAGAGAGGGAAAGATATTTTAGATCTACTTAGTAACAACACACGAAAATAGAAACAAACACAAATGATATTGTTAAACCTGAGTGCAAAAAGCTAAAATGCCTTGGTTTTTCAGTACATTAAGCAATTAGGATCCCTAATTTAAAAAGGACTATTTTCCTCTCTCATCAATTTAAGCAGATGTAATGCTGCTGCTCTTTCACCTTCCCTTCGGCAAGTATGTGTTAGCAACTGACAATCATCAGACATTCTCTTTGCCTTGAACCTATGGTTGCTTTTGGAAGAGAGATGCTTGCATTTGAAGTATGGGTGGTGTGAGGTTAAATTCTCCCTGTCTAGGCAATGACATCCTACCAATCCAACTTAGTCATGTTAGAATCATAGAATCATAGAGTTGGAAGAGACCACAAGGGCCATCGAGTCCAACCCCCTGCCAAGCATGTTAAAACCTTAAAAATTTTTTGGAATAGATATCAAAGAGGAATAAAAAAATATTTGCTATATATTTCTTATCAGCAGATGCTGACTGGGAATGCACATCTTTGAGGCTGCATTTGTTCATAGGAACACAGAAATTTCACTCCATGAAATTTAAATTAAATTGTCACAGGTCTAGGTGCTATGATTTGAATTAAATTGGGCTGTTTCCTGGGTTGCATGCTACATTAAACACATTAATTTTAAAGCGGTTAAAGCAAATAGATATTCTTGCATGATTTATTTTTTTAAAAAACCAGCATTTTCAGCTCAGTCCTATGGCTGCCTAGTTAACCGAGTTCCATAGCACTCACTCCTAAATATGAATGCATAACACTTCAGTTTGCACTTCAGTTTGAACTCACAAACAAATTTCATTCATTTCAATGGGACTTTCTTCCAAGTATAAACATGCTTAGCACAATTCGTATAGCATGTTTATGGATTCATTCCCCAAAGAGATGCACAAGATGGTAGTGTTTATGTCCTCAAATAACATCCCAGTTTCTCCTTGCAGTCTGCCCTCAATTACTTCCTCTTGGAAAAGTATTTTTAGAACAGCAGTCAGTTCCAGACCCTTAATAAAGCACTCCAGACCAAAAATAGATCATCGCATGCCTTTGTAATTTTGATCTGTATCCAAACACTGATTGTCACCTGTTTCACTCAAACTGTCACCATGGAGATTGGCACTTGCACATCAAGAGGGCTAAAAGAAAAGCCAGAAAGGAGGTTGCATCCTTGGGAGATGATAATTCTGTGAACTCAATGGGTAAGAATTTGATGTACCGGTACATTGTATTTACTCCTTTATCTCCACTTTCCCTTTATGTCCGTTGTTGATGTGTTGATGAATAATTGCATTTTTTAAAAATATAGCTTATCAATAAGAAGTAAACAAACAAACAAACAAACTCTGTTCAAATGAATGGCTGTATCTGCTGCTCAGAGGCCAACTGATTGTAGATATTAGGTAATATTCAGTCAAAAGTTCTTCTAATTTTTTCCCAAGCCATTGGAAAAATGGCATGGAAGTAAAAATGCCCTGAGCTATGGACACTTTAGAGTTGGGAACTGCAGGTGCTACAATCCTGTTGTGTCCATGCTCTCACCTTCCACTGCCTCAGACTCAACATTTTACGATGCATTTTGCAATTGAGTACACAAAAGGAATAATTTCCAGTGCAGTGACAAATACATTTCATAGCCCAGAACTCTTGTGTCATTGCCAAGTGGAGGGGGGATGTTTCCCTGTTTTTTAACATTTCACACATAACATCAATCAAAGGTGCTGGGCCACCTGATGGTAAATCCTTAAAGTTCTCCTTGACGCCAATTAGTTACTCATTTATTTACTCATTAACAGACTTCAGTCACCTTGTCATGTTCTCAATCAGGATTGATTACTAGGCTCTTTTCCAGTCCTTTGGGAATCCCATAGCTTATGTGTTATGTAAACATCCAAGGGAGCCCAGTCATGGGAGCAGAACTTATTGATGTTTCTAGAAGCAATGTTGGAGAAACCACAGAGCAGAAAACAACTGCTTTGCCCTAGGCAATTGCACAGGAAGCCTGATATTATAGAAGCGGCTTAGTTGCTACTCCCCTGCAACTACAGTATTGTAACACAGGAAGGTACAGGACAGGAGAATCATATGGAAAGAAGTGTGCTATTAGTACATTACTTCCCCATCTATTGCTGCTGAGCTTGTATTTGGTTGCACATTTGGGGTTGATGGGGGAGTGGATTCTGCTGTGCAGCTGTTGATGAGTAACAGCAGTTAGAATATCAGAAGGTCTTGAAACATGGGGATTGTCCCACTGCCTCCTCATTATGCGCCCATTGACAATAACAGGAAGCTAAGTCTATCTTGTTTCAGAGCTGCCCTGTTACTACCTAGCATCTCAACCAGCCACTAGAATGTTTTCAATGCTATGTGGACTACTTAAGAAGGTAATACTTGAGGGAACCTGCATGTCATCCATTTCCTGCAGTTGTCTTGGAGCCATCCATAAGTAATGGAATCAAAGCCCAGATCACCTCCAAATTAGTTGGTCCAGTTTTCAATTTGGCCAAATCTGGTGCAGACCCAACAAATTAAATGGTTAGTGGGGTTACACAAATAAAAAAGATTCAATAAATGACCAGTTGAAAGACATGAAGACATTCCAAGAAACCTCATAAACCCCCTAATTGCTGTATTATAAGATACTTTTTCTTTCTCTGAGAAAAATTGGCTATAAATCCTCTAAGTAAATAATCCAGATTCACAGGGGTGAAATTTCCCCCACATAATGGTGCACCTTCAAAAAGGTTCTGCACTCCTACGACAGCAGGGTGGCAAAGTATATATATAGATATTGTGGAGGGTGGACAACCAGACCATTCCTATTGTGAGACTCAAGTGGCTTAAAAAAAAAAAGCTGAAAAATTATACAGTGGTACCTCTGGTTACATACTTAATTTGTTCCGGAGGTCCGTTCTTAACCTGAAACTGTTCTTAACCTGAACCACCACTTTAGCTAATGGGGCCTCCCACTGCTGCCACGCTGCCGTCGCACGATTTTTGTTCTCATCCTGAAGCAAAGTTCTTAACCTGAGGTACTATTTCTGGGTCTGTAACCTGAAGTGTATGTAACCCGAGGTACCACTGTAGCACTATTTTCACTACAAACTTTACTTCATGTTAGTATGGAGTAAAGTGTGACTGTGGGTATGGAGCCAGGAGAAGGCAGTTAATGCTATTAATTAAGGAGGAGATCTTGTGTAAATGGCACTAGTTTCTTCTCCAAGAAATTTGCTTACTACACCACATACTTTTCAAAAGCAGCAGCCTATGAAAGAAATTGGAGGTTTCTTTCTGCTACAAAGTACAACTGCTCTTTTGCAGCTAGTCATTAGTGGTTAGGCATACAATGAACACATCTGATCTCGCGGCAGTAAATATATGGTGCATAAATGGGGAACTTGCAGAAAGGGTAAATCTGTGCCAACAGTGCAATCAGAATGTTTATGTTTATCACATCCCTTTATATAGCACATTACAAATCGGTCTTCAAACAGTTGAGAATTGGTGAGATGGCGGCCACCATCCAGGCAAAATGGTAAATACTGCATTGTTACAAAGCACCTCAATCTTTGAAAGGTGTGAGTTTCCAGATGTCCAGGTGCCTTCTCAGGCTTCATGTTTCCTTTGGAATCGAGGCACAGTGGAGATTGTTGTGTCTTTATGATATATGATATTTACAAGGCTTGCCCCACAGCTAGTTTTGGATTATCTGTGCTCAGATCTGATCAGGATGGTGGAAGGCTACCGCTGTTACCATTTTCTGTGCCTCTGTTGTTGCCTCCCACAAATTCTTGCTCAGTTGAGGCTTGTGTAAATCATAATCATGACAATTTATACCCCGAAAATCTGGCTGGGAACCAGAGCCTAAAGCAAGAATGGCTCACTTGTGGTCCTTCAAATGTTGTTGGATGGGATCTTCCCATCACTCCAGACCATTGACCACATTGGCTGGGGCTGAGGGGGGCTGGGTCACAGGTTAGCCACCCCTACATAGGCATGCATGTGTGCTTCACAAATGTCTCTAAAACATTTAGAGATGGAAATATTTGCAGGAGTTAGCTCAAGTGATGTGTACCAACCTGAATGGCTTTAAAAGAGGGTTACACACATTCATGGAGGTAGAGACCTAGCAGTGGCTACCAGCTACTAGAACAGCAGGAAGGGACAGCTATTGTCTTTGTGTGCCTGCTGGAGGGCTGGAGGGCTCACTGTGTGTCAGTGGCCCCAGACAGCCATTACCAGAAAGTCCCTTCTGAAGTTTTTTCTTAAAATAAAAAAATAAGAGCAGGAGAAAGTGAGAAAGTTCCATAGCCTTACTTCATACCAAAGCTGTATCAGTTACTGCCATGGAAACACTTAATCTAGTATCTCTCACAATAGTGTGGGCGGGGTAGGATAATACAGCTTTCCCTGTAAACTAGCAAATAAAAGGAAAGCCTATAATTTAACACATTTTGTCATTAAACCCTGTCTTTAACATCTATAAGTCTATTCTTCTACATGAAGCAACCAATCTGGGGTTTGGTCAAGGAGAATGAACTTCTTAATATATACCACCAGTGTGTTTTTCTTGCCACATAGTTTTCGGAACTTGAGAAAACTTGTGTGATAAATGCATTACTTTAAGTCCTAAGCACAACTATAAAATGTGTTTTCTGTAGTTAGTACTACAGTTTGAAAAAGACACATGGGATAGGCCTAGTATTTGTGAGGGCAGCATCATACCATTTCAGCCTGGACGTGGGAGCAAATATGACTGAATTGGTTCCCCAGAAGAGCAACAACACCAACAAACAAGCCCCTTTATATAAAACTACCACATCGGAGGAAAGGTTATTAGTTTTCATTTATTCAAAGGGGGAGGACAAGGCAGGGTACACAGGGTTAATGGCCAGCAAGACCTGCTTAGTAGAGTTGGGCAAGCACCAAAATGTTCTCTCTCACACACACCCCAAGTTATTTGCTGCCCTTTAGATTTAAAGTTCTTTTGAGTTGGTTTTCTGGGCTTTCAACATCAGTGCTTGCAGGGCACATATCAGCTCTGTACATACTATCCCTGAGTTTGTCCATGATAGGGAAGGAAGAGCTCACTTAAGAACACAAGAAGAGTCTGCTGGATCAGGACAGTGGTCCACCCAGTGCAACATCCTGTTTTCACAGTGGCTAATCAGATGCCTGTGGGAAGCTTACAAGCAGGGCCTGAGCTTTAACAGCGTTCCCCTCTCCTGAAGTTTCCAGAAACTGGTATTTAGGAAGCATTACTGCCTCCAGGTGTAGGTGCACAGCATAGCTGTCATGGTTAGTATATCTGATAGCCTAGCTGTCATGTTTAGTAGCATAGCTGTCATGGTTAGTATATCTGATAGCCTTATGCTCACCTAGGGAAAGTGTGTAGCAAAAAAAGGAAGGGTTCGGCAGTGGTGAGAAATGATATACTGAGCATCTTTTCCCACCAGGAATTATGGGGTCCAATATTGCCAGTGGGCTGCAATGCTCAGAGCATATTTTTCATCAGAAGAGACAGGTTACTGGACATGAACAATACCTTGGGAATCTTTTCCTGCTGGGGATAATGGGTCTTGTAGACAAGCACCTTCATATTTGGTGAGAAAAAATATTATCAGATATTGTTAGGCTTCGGGGAATCAGATCCCTCCCCCGGTGGCAGCACAGAAGCAGATAAAAAGAAGAGTTATTACCAATTCAGTAATCACAGTGAGAGACAAAGGAATGCGGTCTCTCTCTAGAAATTGTGTTGCTCCAAGTAAAGTCTCTACTATTCTACGTCACCCCTACGTCGGCTAATCTGAGCTTTCTGTTCTACTATCCTTCACGCCCGCCAAGTCTTGGGGGAGGAGGAGTCAGGAATGCTTTCCAAAGACACTGAGTCTGTCAGCTGTCTCTCCTTCCTGCTGTTCCTCTTCCAATATTTCCCAGCTTTCCCCCTCTGCATCCTGAACTATGACCTTCTGCAAACCACTGTTCTAAATCTATGCTGTCCTGTCCTCGGAAAGGTTCAGGAGAAGGGGGCAGCCCCCACCATTCTTCCTCAGTCCAGCCCCTGACAGATATGGGATTACGTGTCCTACTTTACAATGGACAGTTTTTAAAGGCCTATTAGGGGACTTTATTTGAAGGGTGATAGTCCTATAGCTGAAAAGGTCATATATTTCAAAGTGTTTGCAGTAGGAATCCCAGTGTAGGTCTGTTTGTTCTCCCAATCGGGCATTAGCATAGAAAAGAAATCCTACCATACTCCTTCCACCCTGGACAGCATGAGGGGCAGGGCTGTGAATGCAGAGGCGGTTCCACCACTGTGTTAAGCCCTTCTGCTTCTGAGGCTGATGCTCTGGCAGGGTCAATATTGAAACCATAAGCATTTGATCCACTGGTAGATTCATAACATACAAAGCTGATTTTGGTTCTCATTGATTATAACCATTTTATTGCATCCATGAATGAGAGCAGCTAACTTACAGTATTTGTCTTATTTATAGTTTATTAAGCAACAACAACAAAATAACGACAACTTGAACATAAAAAGTGTGTGAAGCACATTAATCAAACTTGGTTCTTGTAAAATTGTGAAGAGGGACAGTAGGATAATTTGAACACTAATATGCATCCTGGCAGTTATTTAGAATCTGTTCCCTTTGGGAAAGAAATATGGTAGTACAGAGTATATTGTTATTAAAATTTGGCCTGGCTTTACATGAAAGGATGGGTTAATAAGTTACAAATCTGGGAAGATGCTTCCGCTGACATTTCCATTTATCTCTCAAAGGCAAAAAGTAAGACAAATTGGATGGCTCATACTTGCTTTTTCTGCATCCATTTGGACTAGCGTGTCAAGATGCTTGCTACTCAGGGGTTTAAAATTGATGTTCATTTTTTTTCACCTGATGTTCCAAATGGATGCAGAGAAAATGGGAATTAAATGATTGCTCATATTTTTAAACCATCATCCTATAATTTCAGCTGTTCTCAAAAAGAGGCTATATATCTCAGTCTAAAGCTAAAATTTAACAGTCGAGTGCATGGGAGTGGGGAGCAGGCATCACAAGATGACTTGCATTTAGTATGATTTGAGGGTCTTTTTTTTTATTAAAAAGGGGTATTAATTACAAATAAAATTCATAGTAGCATTGTGCATCTACCTACAAACTCTCTTTCAAATCTCACCTCTCTGGGTATTATTAGTTTGATGGATAATTCTCTTTCCATTTGTTTATGTAGAATTCTTATATCTCACTTTATAGCCCCAAGAGGTTCTCAAGGCAGCTTACAAAAAGTGATCACTATTAAAATAACACTAGTATTATTATTATGTATTATTTAATAAATTTCACCCTTCATCTGAGGATCACAGGACAGTTTACAATATAAATATACATAACACAGTAAATAACAAAAACAACACCCCCAGACACACAGTTTAAAAGACTATAGATGGTTTAATTAGCCAAAAGCCCGGGGGAAAAGGAATATAATATCAGACAGAAACCAGGCAGCAAATGCCACCATCTATGTAACTTCTCCAGCCCACAGCCTCAGCTAAATGTGATTTATCAATGTGTTTTGGTTGTACAGTGGTACCTCAGGTTACATATGCTTCAGGTTACATACGCTTCAGGTTACAGACTCTGCTAACCCAGAAATAGTACCTCAGGTTAAGAACTTTGCTTCAGGATGAGAACAGAAATTGTCCTCCAGTGGTGCGGCGACAGCAGGAGGCCCCATTAGCTAAAGTGGTGCTTCAGGTTAAGAACAGTTTCAGGTTAAGAACGGACCTCCGGAACAAATTAAGTACTTAACTCGAGGTACCACTGTATTGTTGAGAAACATGCAATTTTATGTTGGTTTCTATTATCAGATTACTCATGGATCTGGAAAATCTGGATTGATTGTGGAAAAAGTACAGAACCCCACTTTGTTGAGGAAGTTGTTTTCTGGATTCCAGCATAAAAACTGAGACAGAATGAGCTTTGAATCCACATATAGCCAGGTTTCTTCAGGCAGCATTTTTGCCTAATAGGTAACAATAACTTGCCACCAAATTATTTGACTTTTAGGGTGAAATCCAATGCCATCAGGACAGATTTCTGCTCACATAATAAGAGTTCTTCTTCTGCTCCTCCTCCTCCTCCTCCTCCTCCTCCTCCTCAGGAACTATAAGTAAGCCACAACCCACATCTCCCCTGGGTTCTCTAGTGATACATGTCTGTGCAGACCTTCCAAGTGTCCCTATTTTCCAGGGATGTCCCTGATTTAGAGAAGACACCCCAATTTCTTATTTGATCCTGGAATGTCCCATTTTTTCTTAGGATGTCCCTATTTTCATTGGAGAAATGTTGGCATGTATGGAGTTATCTGACCCCCGAGCTATCTGAAAGCAATCCTGCATAGGGAAGTTTTTTAAATGTTTAATGTTTTATTGTGTTTTTTTGTATATGTTGGAAGCTGCCCAGAGTGGCTGGGGCAACCCAGTAAGATGTATGGGGTATAAATAGTAAAATTATCATTATGGAATGGGACGTCCCTGGTTTCATCAGAGAAATGCTGGAGGGTATGAAACTCATCCTTAGCAGTTTTAAGCATTCAGAGTTCTTGTTGTTATGCTCTGAATTTTGAACGCTGAACACCCACCTCCCCACCCACTTGCTGGCTGTGTTCCAGAAAGCACAAACAGAGTCAAATTAAAAATAGCTGTAGCGCCAATATGCAACCCAATCTACTGACAGAATAGCCGTCTGTAGATGTGTCTTGTATCAGTGTCCCGACATGCAAGCGCCAAAGCACCTCTCCACAGGTAAGAAATGAGAAATTTTCAGGGCTGTTGAACACCGCACATTTTCACAGTGGATCAAGACAAAACTATTTAGTCCAGGTGCTCCTGTAATTATGTTACATTGGAAAGCTCAATATTGTTCAATGGGCCTCAAACTCTCATGTCTGAGGTACAGAGACAATGGAGCTATCACTAGAATATTGTGTTGCAGTCATGGAATAAAATACAGGTCAAATGTAGGTGTTTATACTTTTTCTTCTTACTATGTTCCTTAGGAAGATCTAGATGCCAAGGTTTGTATTAAGATGTCTCAGTTCCAAAGGAAGATATTGCAAATAACTAAAAGTTAATGATTCACATAGATTATATTGCTATTGTGTGCTATTAGACTTTTAGACAACAAAACAAGCCAGTGAGATTATCTGTACATAACTATTATTAGAATCATCCTCTGTATGACTCAAAGGTATGCTTGAGAAATTTATTGTTGCAGCTTCTGATATGATCTGGTACCCAGTCCAAACTTTCCAGAGTAATGTGCATATCAGAAATTAAGCTACCCATTAGTACTAGAGAAGCTTTTTTATTACAATGCATCACCGTTTAAAATTTTAAAAAGAGAAATGTTTGGTTAATGTGAATATATAACAACAAAATCTCGAGTTAATATCCCCTAGATGTGCTCAACGAGAAACCAGCCAAATTCTGTATCAGTTCTGTATTGCAGTAGCTATCACCTTTATTTGTTCTGCTTTATACTTCCTTTAACAGCCTATAACAACATAACAACAAAATAAAAGTCCACACATTTTATTCTTTGAAGACCATTAATGGTTTAACATCTTCCCATATATATATATATATATATATATATATATATATATATATATATATGCTTTGCAAGTGTTTGCCTTAGATTTCCTTTACTTGCCCATATAGTTAGCACTAACCTTGGTGGTAACTAAAAATAAAAATAACTGCAAGTTATTTCACATGTTTGATTGCATTTTGTGCAGGGGTAATTGACTTATGAATTGGTGTGGAATTCAGCTGAATCAAAAATTGACTGTCAGTTAGGCAACTGGATTTTTGAAAGGCTATGTGTAACATTTAAAACAATGGGAGGTTTCTCTATATTCCCCACCCCACCCCTGCTGAAAGCTTCCACATGAAACTACTCTAGGGATGGCTTTACAACTGAAACTGAAACCATTCATAGGATAACGTTAAAAACCTGAGGTACTACTTCTTGGCTAAAGTTGTTGCTGTGTGAGTGACAACTTTATAAATTGGCTTTTGAATTGTCTAGAAACCTTGAACTTAATCATGGGTTCATAAAAAAAGAAGCAAGAAAGAATATAAGTTAACTGCTTTGGAAAACAGTGTATTGTGATGCTGTGAGCTGCTGCATCCACTTCCAACTTACTTTGTTCCTTGATTCAGAAACTGACCTTGGGGCAAATGTAGGTAAACAAGGAGAAAAGGAGGCCTAGTTAAGGGTGCAGTCAGAGCATCTTTTCTCACCAGGGACTGGGGCAAAGATTACAAAACCTAGAGTTCCCCCCAAGACACTGACATGACAAGCATCGTTTTCATCCAGGAGAAGACCCTCTGAGACAAAGATTCTCTACTAGGATCCTGGGAATCCATGTCATCAGCGTTTGTCCCTGCCACAAGGTACATTTCTGAGCTTTGAGGAATGGGGAGGTGGCAGGAGCAGAAGTGACCTACAGATAACATACAAGAACAAGATGATACATTACATCAGTGTCCTCTGTCAGCCACAAAAGAGTGCTAATGGGTGCATTGCTGGTGGTTCCCAGTGCTAATGGGTGCATTGCTGGTGGTAGTGCTTTAGTTGTGCATCTTCCCTCTGCAGGTATCATGGGTAATGTCACATGTTCCACAGCCTCGTTGGGATCATACATGAATTGGCAGGCTCAGACAGAGGAGGAGGATGAAGGAGAAGGGGTGTGCATTGTGGGAACTGGGGTTGACTCCAGTTATTATGGAAGGGGGAGTAAGAGCACCAGCTCTCCTCCCTTGCCTTTTCCATAGAGTGTAGAGCCTCACTGGGGTTTGGGAAGGACCTTGACCAGCTTCTGGGAAGGATGAGTAGGAGACAGCAGGGGAGGGCACAGCCTTGTCACTGATGGCCAGGGACCACCTTTGTAGATTGGTACAGACCCACATGACCAAATAAAAATGCAAAGTGAGAGAGTCTCACTAATAAGTTTACCGTGCCTCACCTTTAAAACTTTGACTGGAAGGGCATGGAAATTGTTGGGACATTTCCATTGCTTCTGTCCAGTTCTGAACTTCTTGCTTGGTTCCTGAATTCTTGACCTCTAATGCTAATCCTGCTGCTGAGCCTTTACTGTTACTTGGCTAAAGAAAGAGCTTTCTCTTACTCATAAATAATAGCCTATGTTGTCATCCTTTAGGTAAGAGGCATGATAGGTAGCCAGATTACAAACTGCTAGGATGTGTTAATTAGGTTGAAGGTCAGGGAGAAAGTGAGGGGCATTTTATTTTATGTGAAGATTTCTAAACTACTTCACAACAAAAGGCTGACAATGAAGTAAGATGAAATATAAAGTACAAAAGGTTAGAAACCCAGTTAGCTCAAGACAATAAAACTAGTGCATACAGTGCATACAATTATTCCATAAAATGGCCAGATCACACTTCAAGGAAAGTGTGATCTTCCTTACCTAAAAATGTCTTTAATGGACACCTAACTATGAAAATGTTAGGGTCTTCGTGAATGTAAGTTGCTAACTAATTCTAGAGGACTGGACCTGCAACACTAAAAGCCCATAAGAGAACATCTGTTTGATGTAATATACATAGTAAAGGTAAAGGTAAAGGGACCCCTGACCATTAGGTCCAGTTGTGACCGACTCTGGGGTTGTGGCACTCATCTCGCTTTATTGGCCGAGGGAGCCAGCGTACAGCTTCCGGGTCATGTGGCCAGCCTGACTAAGCCACTTCCGGCAAACCAGAGCAGTGCACGGAAACACCGTTTACCTTCCTGCCGGAGTGGTACCTATTTATCTACTTGCACTTTGATATGCTTTCGAACTGCTAGGTTGGCAGGAGCAGGGACCGAGCAACGGGAGCTCACCCTGTCGCAGGGATTCGAACCGCCGACCTTCTGATCGGCAAGTCCTAGGCTCTGTGGTTTAACCCACAGCGCCACCCACGTCCTTTGTAATATACATATGGAACAGCAAATACCAACTACACTTTATGCTTTGTTTGCTTACATTTTTGCTTTGCACATTTTTCCAGAGCAACACGGAGATTTCTTGAATCAAGAGACTAGAGATACTTAATATGATTGGAACAGTGAGTTTCTTGGACTAAATCACAGTACACCAAGGCATTTTAGTGCTGTTGCTTTGGCTTTTTTAGTTGCCATTTTTATTCTTGGCTTCTTTTACTGTGATATATATCCTGGTACCAATTTTGATGAAGCCGGTGGTATATATGTATGAACAGGGATGCACAGCATATTGACATCCGGGGCCATCAGTTTCTATACAGAGCCCCCATATGTATAGCTGATGGGTAGCTAATCAAGCAGAGATGCTTTGGATGTTTTGGACTGCAACTCCCACCAGCTCCAGCCAGCATGGTTAATGATAGAGAATGATGGGACTTGTAGTCCTGCCCAACAAATCTAGACAGTGCCATATTGGCTACCTCTGCTTGATCAACTGGATCAAGGACCATGTTTTTATGGCAAACCTAGCCCTCAAGTGGCACATAAAACACTCATTAATCAGGATTAGAAGTTATTTACATAACATAATTACATGGCTCCAATTTTTTAAATAAAAAAAAATGCGATGAAACTCTCTACTTCAAAAAAAAAAAAAAGATTTAAAATACTTTATTAATGGTTTTATACCAAGCACTGTTAAGGGGGAAATATATTTGATTTTCTTAAGTGTGATATAATGTTATATAATTAGCTTCCAATCACAGACAAGGCCCTATTCATCTGGATTAGATGGTATTAGCATAATAGAATTGCTGCTTAAGAAAAAGAAAATGCCGCAAAACACTCAAGGGAGCCTAAATACACCACACAGATATTAATGTAAAATTATAATTAAATTGAAATGATCATAAATTTGCCATACTATCATCATAACATTTCATTAGCCAACATATATTCATTGTAGTGCATGGGCTCAACAAGTTTACACATCACCCACTACAACAATGCCTTGTTTTTCCTGTAACTTCAAAATTATCTTAGAGATTGAATATAGGGCGAAAAGTTGTGTATTATCTCCTTCGGTATCATCATTCCTCTTACCCAGATAGATGCAGTATGACATACAGTGGGACCACAACCTACACAAACTCCACCTATGTGATCACAGCTTTATATGAATTGCCCATAGATAGATAGATAGATAGATAGATAGATAGATAGATAGTGGGTAGGACACCCTGAAAAGTACATTAATTGAACCAATGGTTATCTCCTAGAAGTTACTTAAGGTTTTGTTTAAATTGAGGACCATTGCTTTCCTGTCTATTTCCTCCTGAGTTATTCATTTATTTTCTTACATAAAGAACTGTAAGAACTTGTTCCCACCAGAGGGGATGCGTCTTCATAACATTTTTAATACAATCAAGATTACCGCAGCATAGTCTCTAATTACGCTAATACTAGCCCTCAGAAGACCTAGTAAATTTACAAAGCAAGCAAGCAAAAAGGAACTATGGACCACGATTATAACAGCAGGAATGACAGTTACACAAATGAAACCTTACAAGGTTGGCTCCAGAATGCTGGACTCGAACACCGCTGTCATTTCAAACTTCCAAGAGTGTATTGTTTGGCTTCTACTGACCATTATCACCTTGTGTCTATTTAAATATTGTCTGCATGGGAGATATAAAAATAGTCCACAGAGATCTTTGTGATACTTCAATTTGCAGCTACTCCCATAGCAATAGCTTGCCATTGGAAGACCACAGAAGAGGCTGGCTGCATCTATTTTGGGAAATGGCTCTGTTGCAATGTTTAACACAATAGGGTCACTGTGTAGCACAAGTACTTTGAGACTGTGTGGATGCCCTCCCCAGAATATGATAATTTGGAACAGACAGATGATATGACATCAACTCTGCCATGTTTAATTTTGTAAGGGTGTGATGCAAAATGGAAGCTAAAGTTATGGTTGCTTGAGGATACAAGTAATCACTTCAGCAAGTTTTAACTGTAACTCTTTATTGTGCTTGTACAAAAATAAGATTGTATAGTGGTACCTCGGGTTAAGTACTTAATTCGTTCTGGAGGTCCGTACTTAACCTGAAACTGTTCTTAACCTGAAGCACCACTTTAGCTAATGGGGCCTTCTCCTGCTGCCACGCTGCCGGAGCACAATTTCTGTTCTCATCCTGAAGCAAAGTTCTTTGAAGCATTATTTCTGGGTTAGCGGAGTCTGTAACCTGAAGCATATGTAACCCGAGGTACCACTGTACTCTACACAGAATTCTACTATTTGTTGTATTTTGGATAATTTTTTTAAAAAAAACAGTTAAAAAACAGTTCCCTCTAGCAAGCTGGATACTAGAGGCAGGATATAGTTGTCTGGAAACTGATGTATGTCAACTACTTTCAGTCAGGTCTAACTATAGTTTGCTTTTAATTCAGTGGATCACTTGATATTTTATGATCAAGCATGATAGAAACATTATTTCACATAAATACATTTACGTCAAGAATTTTGAGAATGGTAGGGGATTGTATTGAAAAAGGAGATGCTTTCAGGTGGACTATAATGTGGAATTCAATTCCTCTATTTAATTATCCTATATTTTTAATAGAAGACATAGCAACAGAGTTCACACACCTGACTTTACTGCACAGACGAATGAGCCCAGCTAAAATGTCATTCAACTCTGGTTAGGACACATGACATTGATAGATGAAACTGAAAATTGCCAATTCAAGTTGACCCTTTCTTGATAAAACATGGCTGCTTTGAGCACAAGTGAGATAACTACCTAAATTAGTCATCATTAGAGTCCAGCAAACTCTGGGAAGCTTGACTTTCGGCTTTGGCACAAACCTGAACTATTTTTATTTGCTCTTCAAAAATAAAAGAGAGAGGGTGCTTAAGCAATACAAGTTATTAGCTCTTCTATAGATTTAGTCCACTAGAAATTTGAGATTTCTTTCTGAAAACTCCTTAGTGTAGTAATCCTATACAGAAATCAACCCCACTGAATTCAATGAAATTTACTCCAGATAATTTAGGTAATTTACTCCAGGTAATGTATTTAGAATTGTAGCCTAAGATACAATTTTTTAAAACACATTTTCCCCTTCTCTTTTCTTTCAGTGGTGAGCATTGTATAAGGGACTGCTCACTTCATTTCTGTATAAGCCAATGAAGCTTCTGCAGTATTTTGAGAGCTCTTGATGAGGACCAATAAACATCATTGACTTAGCAGATGATGAATGACTCATAACAAAAGGAATTGGTTTCAGACTGTGCATGACAAATTTCTCTCTCTGGGAGACTCAAATCTAGTCTTGCTAGTTTTAATAGGATTTATCACTGTGCAGACATTACTTTCAGCCATTTTCTGTGCTCATAGGCTATTTACCATTATGGGTTGCTAATACTATTTAGAAAACTATTTGGCTACTACTATTGATCATTTATATGGTACATTTTCTATCTGCATTGCAGTGCTTTCCACTCCTCATTGTGTCTGCCCCTCCATAATAATAAGTGTGACGTAGGTTACTATCATTCCTACATTACAGGCAGTGAACAGAATGTGAGTGATGCTTAGCCTGTATGAATTGACTGTATAGACAAAGTTCATTATAATTACATTTACAAAAAGCAAAAAGAAATCCTACACAAAATACTAAAATTAGTGCTGAGTCAGAAATGTCCCTGGCCCCATTCTGAGGTCAAGAAAAAGAGAATTCTGGCTTCAGAGAAAGGGGAAAATTGCAATATTAGGGGTGACTGAGTTTGGGAGCTTCTGCTGCAAAGTGGTAAAGGCTTGTTTCTTCACCTTTTCCTTTTTATACATCTTTCAGGTAGTTTTCCCACTGTAACATGTAGTAGCAGCACTCTCACTTGCTGGGTCATTTGCAGGGATACCAAAATGCTTGTTTACAAAGCTCTTGTACTACCAACTTTACTGTATGCTTGTGAAATATGGACCACTTATAAACACCATCTCCAACTCCTCAAAAGATTCCATCAATACTGTCTCCGGAAAATTTTACACATCACTTGGGAAGACAGGCAAACTAATGTCAGGGTACTGGAAGAAGCAAAGATCATCAGTGTTGAAGCAATGATTCTTCAACATCAACTTTGTGGGACTCGTCATGCTGTTTGGATGCCTGATTATCGTCTTCCAAAGCAACTACTCTATTCCCAACTCAAGAATGGAAAGCAATATACCGGTGGACAACCAGAAGTTTAAAGACCCTCTCAAGGCAAATCTAAAAAAAAAAAATGTAACGTAAGCACTGATAACTGGGAAACACTAGCCTGTGAGCACTCCAGCTGGAGAACAGATTTTAACAAAGGTTTTCATGGACTTTGAAGTAGCACAAACTCAGGGAGAAAATGAGAAATGCGCTAAGAGTAAGGCATGTTTGGCAAAGCCTCACCGTGATCAACTCCCACCTGGAAACCTATGTCCCCACTGTGGAAGGATGTGTGGATTCAGAATTGGCCTCCACAATCACTTATGGACTCACTGTTAAGCCCATTAATGGAAGACACAATCTTACTTGGCTACGAGTGATCACCATAGAAGAAAGAAGCAGCCCTCTGATCAAAGAGCTGATAGTCCACACAACGACTCCTCTGAAAGGGCACTGAAAGGGCTTCCCCCCAAGAATCCTGAGAGCTGTAGTTTGTTAAGGATGCTGAGGGTTGTCAGGAGACCCCTATTCCCCTCAAAGAGCTACAATTTTCATAGTGGTTTAAAAATCATCACCACCATCATCATAATCCTCAGTCCCTCTTCACAGAAAACTGGGGGTCTCTGAACAAGTCTCAGAACCATTAACTAACAGGAATCTTGAGAGAAAGCTATGTCTGTTTGAAGTATTATGATACTGCTTTAAATGTATAGTGCAGACAAGCTCAATTTTTACCTCCATGACAGAATGCAACATGGGCTGTAAAAACCATGCCTTCACATATGGTAATATTTCTTATCTCCTTGTTTTTGCTATGAAACCTATCAGTGCTTGTACCTTCTGACGGATCACAGATAAGGGATGGGTGGAGGAGGTAGGCATCTAGCTCTACCTCCTGACTTGTCAGGCTCTGCACCTTGACTTTTGACCTACCAGAATCCATTGGCAGGATGGGTGAGACATGCATAGTGCAATCCTGCTTTTGAAAGCACCAGGTGCCATGGCTTTCAGTGCACAACGTTTCACACCATAGGCGAGCGAGTCCCAAAAGCTAGGAGGAAAACCAAAGTGCTTAAATAAAGCAGCTTGGAAAGTCAGAAAGGGCAACCTTCCATTTCATTCAGTATCAAAAATTTAAATAAATTGTGCCTATAGAAATCCTTTACACAATTTTTGTGACAGACTAAAAAGAAGAAGTTAACAGCTGTTATGGCTATAAAAATCTTCCTTTATTATTGGTATACTAATCCCAGGAAGACAAATAAGGCTCAGCACATGCCAGGGATGCAGGCCTTCCAATCATAAATGAAAGATACAAGGCATCAGTAAGGAAACCTATTGGCTGTGTCAATAATCTTTTATTTAGCAACACATGTTGGTAATGTAAACAGCATGGCACTAGATCCCTTTGGTAGGTTTAAATGCTTGGATGTGCAAAGCAAATAATAAAAGTAAATCTTGTCATGTTTGGTTTCATGGCCCTATAAATATGCAATCAGATGTCGGCACAACAGCTTGTAAGTTAACAATATCAAGTTCCCATTTCCAATAAAATGTGGGAAGCATAATGTGTGATTATTTGCTACTTACATTTCTCCAATCTGATTCTATCTGCTGGAGATCTGCTACAAATAAGAAGACAGGAAGAAATACAAAATCAGCCTTTAAAAACAAAACAAAACTTCAGTTTGTAACTAGGGCATGAAGGTGATAACTTTATCCTGAAGTTTCTTCCTTGCATCTGGAAGAGATGGAAGCTCTTCAGATGTTATTTTAACCAGGTCAAAGTAACATATGGAGGATGTGAGTGTCCACACCTGTCTCCAAAGCTCACATCCTCACTTCCCCCACCCTGACCTTCCCAGCTTAAAGGGAAGGTCTTAAGTAGCTCTGAAGGGGAATTCCTTGTGCATTCAGGTGAACCTGCTTAGTAGCATCTAGGTGATCAGAAACCCTGATTGTATGTGGTTCTTGGTCACAGGGAAGGTTCTAGGTTCATTTAGGCAAAGAATCATCTTTCAGACCATTCAATTCAGGAATGAGAGGGCTGAAGCTTGCAGGGATGCGGAGGAATAGAGCAATAGTGCACATTGTACACCTCATCTCTTCTGTGAGTTTCTTTCTTTCAAATGAAATGTGGGTGGGATTATGATGTGGATTTGTAGCTGGTTGATGACTCTCCATCAGCAAGAGTAGGGTGCCACAGGTTTTTGTCCTAGGGCAGGTGTTGTTCAACATCTTTATAAATGATGTCAATGAAGGTCATCAAGTGTGCAGATGACATCAAAATGGGTAGGATAGCTAATACTTTATAAGATTTTTAAAAAGATTTAAGATTGCCTTGATATTATGGGGAATTGACCATAGCTAACAATATGATTTTCAGCAAAGATAAATGCAACAGTCTGCATTTAGGCAGGAAGATGGCTAATACTGCCATCTTGGCTGCTGACAGAGGCTCTATACCACTCACAAGTGCAAGATCATCAGGTATAGCAATTCCTATCACTTCTATCTATGCTGGCGAAATCTGATACAGGTAGGAAATGTGGATTTTCTTCCAGATGTTCAGATCTTAAAAGGTATGTGACCTGTGACAAAAATGTACAAGTCCCACAAACGATGACTGTTAAGGGTCAAGAAATTGCTTCAACCCAATGAACTTTGTTGATAATTTATAATTACATTGCCACACATCTCCTATGCAAAGACAAGTGATAGGAAAATAGGAAGTTCAGAGCTATCAAAAGTGGATGATCCATGAAAGTCTAAATCACAATGAAAACAAAGATAAATTATCTGAAAGAACACGAAATAGTTAGCTGATTTGCGCCCAGGGAAACTGAATGACAAAATACTCCTCCCAAGGGTTTCAAAACCAATTAAATGTTTGTGCATGCCCTGGAGAATAAAATGATGAGGGGAAGAGAATAAAGAATGTGACTTAAAAAAAACCCATCAACTCTCAAAAGATGTGGTGTGGATTAGAAGACTGGAGGGATTTAAGTTTACTGCAGTACACATTTTTTCTTGCTTTGTGTAGACTTTGCTCCATTTTGATCATTTTGATCATTTTGTTCCTCTGTTTGTTTCCCATTCCTTTTGGTTTTAGCAATGATTACCCCATAGCTACAATGTTTCCCATCTTTCTCTCTCTCATTTGAAGAAGAGAATTAAAATTTCACCTCAAGCATTCATGGTTCCAGAGAATTACTTTCTGTGCAAGAAAACAACAAAGAAAAGACTTTTTTTTTACTGAAGACAAGCTTTTATATTTACAGAAATTAAAGTTGCCTTTAGACAATTTGGCATGGAGAGATGGAAGAGGATATGCTAAGCTCATTACCAAAGAAGAAAGCTTCATTAAAATGAATTGTAGCAGCTCAGAAATACATATTTGTTTAACACAATATAGCTTGGTTCTTTCAAAGAGTATTATGGAAATACTGCATTATAGAGGCACAGCCCTGCTCTATTCTCCATGCACTACCCCTACACATGAAGAAGACTCATTACTAGTGCCTTGCAGATGGCAAATATGGGTTCGTCACTAATCACTTTGGAAGGAGGGAGAAAGATCAAGTCTTCTGGAGCTTGGATAACAGAAGTGAAATATTGTTCTATGCGAGGATATGGAAACATCTGTCCTTCATCAAGGAAGAGAAGCTCTTCATGCATTATAACATCCCTTTAAAAAGCACACTCATCTTGCCAAGATATAAACCCATATATTTTTATCCCTGAGATTAATTTAAAATGTATTTATAGAGACATCATTTCTTAAAACTTACATTGCTGAAGATACTAAATGTAATTCTTTCCTGTTTAAAAATAATAACCTTATTTGACTCCATGGATGTAATTTCTTATTAAAGTCTGCTGAAAATTCACCATATGAAATTATGAGGAGTTTTCTTTTAAGGACATCTGTTCCATTCATCTTAGAAAGGAAAAATGACTCAGGAGATGAAAGGGGTATCTCTTCTTTCTTTCTTTTAGAAAGTACCATATTTTCAAATAGGACAGCTAGGCATACGCTAACTTTAAAATGGTTTGAGGCTCTCCATGGACATCTAGCTAGTTTCTGTGAGAACAGGATGCTGGACTAGATGGGCCATTAGTCTGATCCAGCAGAGGCTGTTCTTATGCTCTTATGTGCATTGTCTTCTCCTTACTCCTAGGTATACAGCATGAGGACAATGCAGCAGAAGAAATCCAAGGGTGCAGAATCCTATTAGCCTGACCAAACAATACATTCTTTGACCATCCAGTGACCAAGGACTGTACTGACAACTAAACAGCAGCCACCCTTTGGGAGGGATCAGCAATACAGAATAACCCTAGTTTCACTTGAATATCATGGCTAGATTTTCTTCAGCTCACTTAGTGTTGGTATTATGGCTAGAATTATTTATTTTTGCTTTTTTTTTTGTTCAACCATTTAGAGACCACTTTATCCTTTGTCTCTAAGCAGTGTACCAGTGTGATTAAAATGATACAATAAAAGTAAAAAATAAATTAGAACTAACCAGAAAAATCAGAAAACTTCCTTTATTTATTTCAACAGAAAATGCCATTTCTAAAATTAGTGATGTCACTATGGCTATTAGTGATGTCACTATTAGTGATGTCACTATGGCTGCATTCCACTGTCATCTGGGAAGATTTACTGGGTCCATTCAGAGGCAGTGTTAGAAGAACATAAGCAACATTCTGAACTGTATGGGTCCTAGACTAGACAGGTCTCTATGAGATGAGAAACACACACACACACAGAGAGAGAGAGAGAGAGAGAGAGAGAGAGAGAGAGAACTTGTGCAGTAAAACTAGGGCTTGTAGTTTCAGAGAAGAACAAATCTCCTCATGTGACATGAGCTGCATTCAGGCAGCATTTTATTCAGACTTCCTTACCTATTCAATTCCACATTTCATGTGGAATAAAAGCTACCTCTGGAAATTAAGTCAAATCTAGCAGAAGTTTTGCACTTATTTTTGTGTTGTTTCAAAAAAAAATAAAAATTTAAAAATCCATTTGCATCCCTGTTAACTTAGAAAATAATGGCAGCTTTGCATTATAATTTTCCAGCAGTTTTCATGATCATGCCACAGCCGCTCATGTGATGAAATTTGGGGTGGTATCCTGGCAAACAGTTCTTTCCTGCTGTTTAAAATTAAGCATGACATGGCAGTACATTGATCAAAAAACCATAAATGCATAATACAGTGGTACTGCAGAGTAAAAGGAATATTCAGTATTATGCATGCATGTTCTCTCTTGTGCAGACATGAGTCATGTCTGCCAGAAGCCCTCTTCAGAAGGTTTTTCCAGGATTCTACGATGCACAGGGAGGTTCCATGAGTCTAAGATCTTTCCCACTTCAAACAATAACCCTTTAATTTGTGCCCCCTTTCCATGTTTAGTGTTTAGCACAACTTCAGGATAGCAAAGAGCTGCAAGGTGTCAGATTATCAGCCATTCAGTATTTCTGTTGGTCCCATATGTTCATTTGCTTAGTTAAAAAGAACCATCCTATCTCAGTGATTGCTTTGTTTGTTTGCTGTTTGTTTGCTGTTGTTTTTGCATATATACACACTTGTGTGTCCTCAAAGACCGTTGCATGCACCTTTCTGTTTCCCTTTTTTAAATCTTGAGTCTAAACAGACTCCAGTGCATTAAGTGAATTCATGACTGCTGTGAGAGAACCTCATAAAAACGTTCTTACTTTCATGCCATGAGCGCCTTTAGGAAACTGATGTCTAATTGCCTTTTTCTAGAAGTCATAGGCCTGCAAGTGCCAGGCATTTCTGAAAAATCAAACCCTAATTTGCTATTCAATCATTCCTACCAATCTTACCACTTGCCCAGGCAACTTCGAACACTTTCCTCCCTCATACATTTCATATTCCAGTTTATTTCTTTGAAGTTGAATTTCTTGGGCATTCCCCGACAGTGTTTCTAATCTCTCACAGTCTCTTTGAAGTATTTCTCTTCTGGCTAGGTTTTGCTTCTCCATCCAATTTAATATCTTTTTGCAATTTTCTTTATTAGGGTGAACCAGACATTCAGAAGCTCCAGCCCTACAATGAGGTGCGCACGGTTAGATTATGAGGCTCTGTCAGTAAACACGTTGAAGCAACTAAAATATAGTCTTATAGACACCGAGTGTTAACGAAGACATAACATGTAGCTGTCACCAGCAATCTATCACAATTTTATGCCATCTTCTTTGATTCCCTGATTTTGCCATTTGTTTTAATGAGAACTTAAGCTCAACAATCGTAATTATTTTTAGGAACATTAATTGCAGATATAAATAAAGTCTGAACAGTAATGAGGTAATCTACACTTGTTTGCTGATGGGTAGGAAAGCAATGAAAACTAATGGGCCACAAGGCTAATGGACACAAATCAAAGAAGCTGCTGTATATGCAGGAAGAGACCTGCACTCATGGAAAAAGTGCCCGATTATGGAAATTACCAAGAGTGATGCTCCCACATAGACATAAAGCAAAGCATTTGGGAAAATAGGAAATCATTATCAGTTACTCTACTAGCGAACTCAGATGGTTAATACCCTTATCAGTTTGGAAGCAAAATGGGGTTTCTCAATACTTGAGGGGCTCTTAAGAAAAGTCACCGTAGATTTATACAGCAATCCTCTATGTATGCATTTTAGTTCAATTATGATTATATTTATATTATTTACCGTATATCTCACCTTTCCCCCCTGACACAGTCTCAAGGTGCCTTATAGATCAAATAGAAACAGCTAAAACATAGGAGGCAAAGCAATAATTAAAAAAATCAATTAAACAATATTTTATATCTATATCTATATCTATATCTATATCTATATCATCTATATCATCTATATCATCTATATCATCTATATCATCTATATCTATATCTATATCCTATTGAAACATATAAAATATAGATCATTACAATAAAGCCACTTCTGAGCTCGAGGGGGGGGTTGCGGGCCACCCCCTCCCTACACACGTGGGGGCTGGTTTTAGCCCCCGCGAGAAGAGGGAATCCCCGGGCGTGTCTGCAACCCGGCCCACCAATCGGCGGGCAGGGGAGCCGTGGCCTAGCACATTTAAGGCCAGCATGCCCGGGGACCGCCCTCTTTGCCCCGTTCCTGCTGTCCGGTTTTATAGATCATTACAATAAAAGCATCATAGCACCAGCCCTTAAAAACAAAACGGTTCCCAAAAGCCTTTTGGAACAGGAAAGTTTCTACCTCCTGGTAGAAATACAACAAGGAAGAAGCCAGCCTAATTTCTCTAGGAAGGGTTTTCTCAAGACTGGAAGGAGCCACTGAGAAAGCCCAATTGAACTCAATAGGCCTCACACCCAGGTAAATAGGTGCAGCGTTACTATTTAAAGGAGTAAGTTTCATTGAACCCAGTGAGACTTACGCAGTAGAGACGGACAGGATTACATTTTAAAGCTGCAATTTACTTTAAAAACAAACAAACAAACCCATTTATTCAAAAGTTACAATACAGTTACAATACAATGTATTTTCAATCAATATATCCCCTCCACAGACACTTCTGTGATGATGGTGGCATTAAAATACCCTGTTCTTCCTCAATAAAAGAGAAAAACGGAGACCAGATCATATCAAAAGTATCTTTTTGTGGAATTTACCTGAACTCAGCTGGAATTACTTTGGAGTAGGCATGAAAAGGACTGCATTGTTAAGTTCTGTGTCATACATCAGGGATAGCCAACATGGTGCCCTCCAACGGTTTCTGGATTGCAAGTTCTATCATTCTTGGATCACTGGCCATGCAGGCTGGGACTGGTGGGAGTTCCAACAACAAGGGGGAGGGGTACCATGTTTGCTACCTCTGCCACCCAAGGTAGGCCGAAATGAAAGACAAGGGAACCGCCCCCCCCATACACACAATTCTCCTTCCTGCTTCTTCCACAAATTGGTAGCTTTTTAGAACACTCTCTATATAAAGTGTTTTCTTCTGCACACTGGGAAAAAATAGTAACAATCACCTCAAAAAGTAAATAAAATAATAACAGCCTCAAGAGGTTTGGGACATTTTCAGCATCAGGAATTTCACAATTAAATTCTCCTCTTATATATTTATTTATATTTAAAGGAGTTAAAATATCTGCCTGCCTATCAGACGACAGAATGAAGCCTTATTTTGTTGTCCTCATTTGCTCTCTTGACTACATCAAAATGGGATTTCCTTTACGTGATATAAACGGAGTTGTCCCAGGCAAACTGGGACAGTTGGCAATTAAGATAATGCTGATGTTAAAAAGGGTGGTAAAATTGAATTGGTGGCAATAGCCTGACATCAGTTGTGTGCACTGTGGTATGCCAGCAGCATGCCAGTCTCTCAGTCAGGCAGCAAAGCAAGTGGGTTTATGACACTGGGTAAGCTGCTGCATATATCTGGTGGACTATGGTGGGTTTGGTCTCTCAAATTAAATGCCAAAGAAAATAGAAGGATGTGTAGGAAACAAGGGTTTTACTTATCATTCACTTCTATGGGACAGGGCACCTAAGTGTTCTGCCAAAGTCAGTTGTTCATTTGGATTCAAGAGGAATGGGCACACTTATGAATGAAGGCTATAGGTTTTATTGGTTACACCACAATCATTAGACATTAACATGCTCAATACACATACACAGAGCCTGCTTAGATTAGACAAGGCAAACTACCAACACACAACTAGAGTAAAGTCCATCCCAGAGTGCTTCAATCTTATGTTCCATCTGCTGCTGGGGAATGCTTAGACAGAGTAGCAAATAATCCCCCTGGCAGCTGACAGACTCATAGAGCTCTCTCAGGATCTCCTGGACTATGCTAGAGACAGCTGGAGACAGCATCTCCAAAGCTCACATTTGTAGCCCATATCCTGCTGAGTCAGATAACTGGTTCATTACTCGTGCCCATGTGAATCACATGCCAGGGGTCCTAGGTCCCTGCCATAAGGATCAAAGGGATGACTCATCCGTTCCTCTCAAAGTCACAGCATGTGACATCATCCAGTTTGAGTCTAGGAGACACCTGTTAATCAGGGCTCATGAACTTTCTGTTTTGTCTGCTATGCATTCCCATAATAAGTGAGTCTAGCAAAATATAATTAACACTTTCAAAGCGCAAGCTTATGCTATTATAATGACAACAGGCCAATGCTAAGTCCAGGCTTCTGCCTGGACACCACTGAGGACATCAAAAAGGGCAATTGCCACACACCATTCCTTATCTCCTCAAGGGTGCAAAGGTCTTCCAGATCTCATAACCCATATGTCTCATAGTCCATTTCTTAAAGAGAGTGCTAGATATTGCAGCCATTTTGAGAATAAATCCTTTACCTGCTCAATGCTATAAAATGGTACCAGCATTGAAAATGGTGGTGACAAAATTATGGCTGAAGTAGTCTCAAGGACAGGGAAGATAATGGAGGCATTACCTCTTAGGCCTATGTGAATTGTATCCAACTAAGTCATACTCGAGGGACGCAGGAGGCGCTGTGGTCTAAACCGCAGAGCCTATGGCTTGCCGATCAGAAGGTCGGTGGTTCAAATCCCTGCGACAAGGTGAGCTTCCCGTGGCTCGGTCCCTGCTCCTGCCAACCTAGAAGTTCGAAAGCATGTCAAAGTGCAAGTAGATAAATAGGTACCGCTCCGTTGGGAAGGTAAACGGCGTTTCCGTGTGCTGCTCTGGTTCACCAGAAGCAGCTTAGACATGCTGGCCACATGACCTGGAAGCTGTCTGTGGACAAAACTCCGGCTCCCTTGGCCAATAAAGCGAGATGAGCACCGCAACCCCAGAGTCATCTGTGACTGGACATAACCGTCAGGGGTCCCTTTACCTTTACCTAAGTCATACTCAGAGAAGCTTCACTGAAATATATGGGCTTCAATTAGTTGGGTCTTAACTGGAAGTTGAGTGCAGAGCCTTACCCATCTCATTTGCTCTTCTACCCTTTCTTGGAGCATATTTGCTTCAGTGTGGAGGCTTCTTCTTTCCATAGCTCTGTGGTCATATGAAACTCTGCCCATTGTTAATAAACATTTTTTCTTTTTACCTGTTTGTTTCTTTATGCTTTTCTCCCTTTTGTTTCTTTCCTTTGGGTTATTTGTTTGTTTAGGTAAAAGGATTTATTTGGCAGTGTCTCAGCCAGACAGGGTTTTTCTTTTTTCAGTACAATATTATATGACATAGCTCTAAGTTCAGAGGCACAGACGCCTATGGTTTTGCCACATTTGTTTCACATCAGAGGGAATAATTCTTGTTTTGCATTTCGGGGTGACATTGCACTTGAAAGTGAAGAGGAATGATGAGGCAGCAAAGGAAAGGAAGTGCAAACAAGATACACTGTGGTTACTGAAATACAGGAAACTTCACAGAGCCAGGGAGGTGGAGATCCCATAGACAAAGATCTTGTCCTAAAAAGGGGGGAAAGGAATACAGTGGTACCTTGGATTAAGTACTTAATTCGTTCTGGAGGTCCGTATTTAACCTGAAACTGTTCTCAACCTGAAGCACCACTTTAACTAATGGGGCCTCCTGCTGCTGCCACGCCACCGGAGCATGATTTCTATTCTCATCCTGAAGCAAAGTTCTTAACCTGAAGCACTATTTCTGTAACCTGAAGCGTATGTAACCTGAAGTGTATGTAACCCGAAGTACCACTGTAAAGGGAATTGTATTCCACATCCAGGCACTGACCCATTCAGGTTGTACTGACCCATGCAGGATTCCCTTTTGGAATAAATCCCATCCTCCTCTTGGCATCACACCAATACTAAGAAGCAGGACATCCTTTTATAATAAGAATGTGATAAAAGGCCATAGACAAGTTTGTTGTTGATGTTGCATTCAGCTACAGTAATCAGCTAATTATGCACACGAAGTTGGCTGAACTCGTAAAGAGAGCTTCATTTGCCATTCAGTGTTACAGAACGGGATGTTTTAATCTTTCATAGCATTCGCATAAACGACATTACAGCATGCCAGTTTGACATACAGTAATGCATCTGTAATGAAAACGTTTTAGTGGTACCCTAAATATTGAAGCAGAGGGTTTGTTTTAATATCTCTTTGTTTGAAAACATTTCATACATGTGGCGGGGGACATGCTACAAGAAGAGGTTTCTAAGCTGTAACAATAATCAATACAAAAATGCTTCAGGGAATCACCATACGGGCAACAGGTAGGACAACTTATGATATAGTTAAATGTATTGTAGCACTAGGTTGTTGCCTCTAGCTTCTTGAATCTTTATTTCCTCTGTGAAAGTTGCTTCTAGTTTTCTGCCTCATTCTCAGGGCCCCTTTACTCAAAGGATTTCAGACAGTGTGTGTTTTTGGAGTTTCCCTTCCATTGTGAGCTGGCCAAGTTGCGTGTATGCTTTTGGTTTCCAGTAAACATTTCTCCAGCACTCTGGAGCCTCCCTCGTTGCTTTAACTTCCTAATTTGAAGAAAAAGCCATGACTAGTTAAAGTGGTATGGTACTGGTTTAAATGTATGGTGGTACCTTGGGTTACATACGCTTCAGGTTACATATGCTTCAGGTTACAGACTCCGCTAACCCAGAAATAGTGCTTCAGGTTAAGAACTTTGCTTCAGGATGAGAACAGAAATCGTGCTCCGGCGGCGTGGCAGCAGCAGGAGGCCCCATTAGCTAAAGTGGTGCTTCAGGTTAAGAACAGTTTCAGGTTAAGAACGGACCTCTGGAACGAATTAAGTACGTAACCAGAGGTACCACTGTATAGTGTAGATCGTGCCTTAGGGTTACCTTTGTGGAACTCAAGAGGGAGGAGAATGAAGACAAAACTTAGGGCTGCCATACATCTAGATTTTCCCAGATATTACCAGAATTCACGTCTGCAGGGAATTTCTGAAAGGCGGCGCTTTGACCTGGATCTTAGGCAAGTCAATTGAAAAATTGGTGGTGGGGGTGCTCAATAACTTTTGGGATTTCCTTAAAAACGCTCAACAATTTTGGGGTACAGGCACCACTGGGATTGGTCAAGGCTGCTACATCCTCCCAATACCATTTAGGGAACAATGGAGCCTGCAATATGCTTCCTTTATTGAACTCTAGTGTGAGAAACCTTGGGCCAGGCATCCCCAAACTCGGCCCTCCAGCTGATTTGGGATTACAATTCCCATCATCCCTGACCACTGGGCCTGTCAGCTAGGGATGATGGGAGTTGTAGTCCCAAAACAGCTGGAGGGCCAAGTTTGGGGATGCCTGCCTTAGGCCCTCCAGATGCATTTGAACTAAAACTCCCATCAGCTCCAGCAAGCATGGTCAGTGGGCAGAGATGACCATCTGAAGGGCAAAAAGGATCTCCACACCTGAGTTAACCAATTGTCAGATGATCTTATACACAAATAGGAAGAAAATAGCAGTCCTTTGGCACTGTTTCGTAAGGGCAGGACAGATATTTTTGCAACTTGCACATTTAAATCTGAGATCTCTGCGCATGTCTCTGTTTGACACATTTTATTTCCCTTACCAATGTAATTCTCTTGCTCAGATCCTCCTTTGTCCCTAGACAGGTGAATACTGTGTAGGAGAATGCCAGGCTTGTGATTTATTCCCAAAGCTTTTAGCTTTAATAGCTGTGTGCTGTATGTTAAATGATTGTTTTTTGTGATGTACTGAACACGCATGCAGCTGTTGTGCACCGGAGATAAATGTGTGATTTAAGTGAGTGGGCAGCTCTTAGATAAAGGCTTGAGTGTTTTTTAAAAGGAGAAAATAAAATGAGACATGTGATATGTACATGAATGTTTTGTTCTGTCTTTAGCAATCTTTTGTTTCTTTTCTGGAAATATATTGGGGTGGGGAGGGGGATGATAAAGCTTCATTTTTGTGATCCTAGCAGTGATGGGGAGTCATGCTCCCAGTAGTGTGGGTGGCTGGCAGGCACATTTTTTGTTTTTTGTTTTGTTTTGTTTATCCACCTTGGCTCTCCAGTGTGAGAGTGGCAACACATTGCCCTAACTCTTATTGCTGCATTAGGGTGCCATGGGGTGCTGTGCTTAGAAATAAAAATAAAAATGAACAGAGTAGCCAAGTTAGAGAAGGCATTTCAGCTCAGCAATACCCAACAGTTATTCAGACAATCAACTGAAACTGTTGATCTGAAAACAACAACTATGCAACTGGTCACCAAAACCTGCCTCCTTCTTGGCAGATTGGAAGGAAGACAATAGATCACATAAGTTTTTAAAAAATAAATCTAATCCTGCAGAAATATCCAGTCCTTCAGCGTCTGTTCTTCAGTTTGAAGGTGGAAAAATAGTGAATAATAATAATAATAATAATAATAATAATAATAATAATAATATATATTTTTATATATAAATTTATATCCTGCCCATCTGGCTGGGTTTCCCCAGCCACCCTGGGCAGCTTCCAACAGAATAATAACACAATAAAACATCAAACATTAAAAACTCCCCTAAACAGAGCCTTCAGATGTCTTCTAAAAGTCAGATAGTTGTTTATTTCCTCGACATCTGATGGGAGGGCATTCCACAGGGTGGGCCCCATTACCAAGAAGGCCCTCTGCCTGGTTCCCTAGGGTGTTTGAGTGGGCAATGGGGTTGAAGGAGCCAAGGGCTAGGAAGAGAAAGCGAAAGAGAGTGGGGCTGAAGGGAGTAATACTAGAGGAAGCAGTGAAGAATGAGGAAACTTTAAAATTCTGTTTAATCTCATGGCTATCTGAAAATTCTTTGTAGTTGTTTAAGTTGTAATTGATGTGAAGTGATTTTGTTTTATTGTTTGCCAATAGATACACTGACCCATTGTGCCACCTAACAATTAAGCCAGGTTAGCTTCGTGATGAGGTGATTGCCTATGTGATTAGCCATAAAACAAACAAACAAACAAAGGTAAGGGGCTTTGTGTGAGATGGCAAATGGGTGGGCCCCCAGTTTAGAGTTGAGTTTGGACTGTGATATGACCTAGAAGGAAGATAGGAGTGCCTGGCGTGCTCTGGTCCATGGGGTCACAAAGAGTCAGACACGACTAAACGACTAAACAACAACATGACCTAGAAGTAAAGCATAAAACTGGAAGGCCAAAGAGGCAAAGCACAGTGTTTGAAATCTGTTTGAATGCAAGGCATTCAGGAGTGTTAATGCTGTGATCCCCTCCATCATAGGCTCAGGTTGTATATTTGCAGTGTTTCTTTCTGGGGGGATGCAGGGGTACGCATACCCATAAACATTTTGTGAATCTAAGTTTGGCCTCATTTAGGGGCAGTATTTCAATATGAGTAGGAAAATTAGCATACCCCTAAACATTTTTTTAAAGGAAAAAAGCACTGTATATATGTGTAAATAAACCATATATCCTAAAGACACCACAGTCTCTGCTGTGCCTTATTTCCAAAAGGAAACACCAACCCTGTATAAGTGCCTGGAACGTCTGGAATCTTTCTTTGCTTGGAGACTGGGGTGACATATTTTTCTGTTGTTAAACTGGGATCCTTGCTATTAACTACAGATTATGCCAGCATTTCCCAAACTAGGCACAGTTTGTTTTCCTCCCAAAATTAAAATTGGGGTCATGATCCTCTTTTGTTTCCTGCTGGCCCAGAATAATAGCCAGGCATTCTACAGAAATAAGTAGTTATAGTAGCCCTGTTCTGGCAGTCAGAATGTAATAACATACCTTTAAAAAGATCAAAACAAAATAAAAGAAAAAAAATTCCTTCCAGTAGCACCTTAAAGACCAACTAAGTTAGTTCTAGGTATGAGCTTTCGTGTGCATGCACATGCACACTGTGTATCTGAAGAAGTGTGCATGCACACGAAAGCTCATACCTAGAACTAACTTAGTTGGTCTTTAAGGTGCTACTGGAAGGAATTTTTTTTCTTTTATTTTGTTTTGACTATGGCAGACCAACACGGCTACCTACCTGTAACTTTAAAAAGATGTGAGAGAGGGAGATGGTTCATGAGCATCCATTCCCAGCCTCCTAGTCCTTGGCTGTTGCAGCAGAAAAGCTTCCTATAGTTAGTGAAACCTTTGAATGTTCTGGAACTCCACCGGCAGTCACTTGTGCAGAGGGTGAAGGGATGGAAATGATGGGTGAAGGCAGTGTGGTTCTGCACACTCTCCTTGTGGATTTTAGGTAGGCCACATTCTCATTGCCTGAACAGAGCACTGGCCTTCTGGTGCTCTGCTCTTTTGCTTGCCAGGATGAGTTAGGGAATGGGCAGCACTTTGTGGGCAACGATGACGCTCCTGAGGTTGCCATTGTTGGAATCCTGCCTCGGTCAGAGGAATGTGCCACTCTCCAGGCACCGGCTGAATTCCTTTTGACCTCCCCCTGCGACTCCCGGCAGGTAAACAGGCGAGGTCTGTAATCGGCGATCCTTCCCAGATGTGAGAAGAACACACCACTCCTTCTCTCTTCCCCCTTGCTATCCCCAGGGAGGGGAAAGATACAGACAGAAATGTATCTACATGCCTTTATTTCTGTCTTTTGCAGCCATACAGATAAACATGTCTGCTCACTCTTTACAAGATCAGCTGAGAGAATTAAACTCCACCCATGTACTTCCAGTACAGGTCAGATGACATACACTGAGCTAACATCCGGTGCTCAGTACGGTGAATGGACTGCCCCTTTCTTGCCATGGTAACAGTCACAAACATCCTGTCTGGCTTTCCAGCCACCTGCAGCTAAAGAAGCTGCTGCTGCTCGCTGCTGCATTGCTCCTTTTTGGTAACATCCATGCTCATCAGCCATAGGATAGGCTTCTTCAGGAAATCTCGGTGCATGCTTGCTCCTTCTCATGGGGCAATCTCGGTGCCCATCTGTTGGCAGAGAGCATCAGCTCTGCATGAAGATTTCCTATTTCAATGGTTTAATGGAATATGGTGCCTTCATTTTTTTAAAAAAAAAATGCATGCAGTTCCCCTACTTGGGGCATATAAATTTCCCTGAGTGTACAGTTTTAAGACTCCCCAGCTCATCCAAGTGATGTCAGTTGCATGCAGTCAGAAGCATAGCTCAAGATCCCCCCAGTTTGAGCACAAGTGATGCTTTTCATAGACCTGGATAATATCACAGACGAAATGGACAACAGTAGTCTCATGTTTTCATTTTTTCAGCTATCTGTAGGGGGCAGCAGAAGCTAAACTAAACAAAGAGGCAAGTTGTCCAATATGGGGGAAATGGAATCACTGAACTGTGTATCTTCCCTGCATGTAGGTAGATTGTGATGGGCCTGGATTGCTGCAAAATTAACATTTCCTAATTAAAATTCTCCATATTAGCAAACTCAGGTTCCATGTATTCCTTTTTTTTATCTAATCTCTTCTTTTATATACAAAGCTACTGAAGCTGAACAAAACCAGTGAGATAAAAATTAACACACAAATTGTTTTTCCTCCCTTTGGGCAGGAAAAATCCTGTTTACAAGGAAAATGCAATTATGTATAAATATTTATGAAAATAAAAGGGGGGAAAAGTCAGACACCAGTGATTGTGGGGGGTGTTTTTGTTTAGGGTAGAAAAATAATCATGAAACAAGGCAACATACATGATATAATTATTGAGATTTCTACTGAGTCCTGATGGGGAGCCTATTTTCTACACTTAACATTTTCTGCTATTTTAGTGCCAATAATTAATTCTAAATGGTAAGTCAGCACCTGACAGAAAAATATTCTGAGTTTTAATTAAGCAGAGATACATAGAAGTTATCTTCCATCTTGAAACTACTAAACGTTTTTACATCTGAACAAGACTTTAAAAACAAACAAACAGATCATATGGTTATGAATTCATGCAAAGGAATTGGGAATGCAAAGGAGAAAGATTCTGTGAAGAGAATGCAATCTGACCAGAGGTTTAAATGAAATTACTTTAAGAGACAACCTTCACCATGTAATGAGACAACTGGATCTATTCCTTTGGCCATGTGAGTGAGAAACCAAGGAATTAATTCACCTTTCGTTATTACTGTTCAAAGCCTTTGATGCAGTCATTGCAGCAAAAAGTTACAGCTGAATTTTAAGTTGTACCTGTAGCATATTTATTTTTAAATGATGTGCATTTTCACTAAAGACTTCACATTAATATACATTAACAGGAACTTTTTCTGATTGAAATCAATCAGAAATTGAAATCAGATGAATACAGTGGTACCTCGGGTTACATACACTTCAGGTTACAGACTCTGCTAACCCAGAAATAATGCTTCAGGTTAAGAACTTTGCTTCAGGTTGAGAACAGAAATCTTGCTCCGGCAGCACGGCGGCAGTGGGAGGCCCCATTAGCTAAAGTGGTGCTTCAGGTTAAGAACAGTTTCAGGTTAAGAACAGACCTCCAGGACGAATTAAGTACTTAACCTGAGGTACCACTGTACTGTTGCTGCTGCTGTTGTTTTCTAGATACCTTGGAGAACAGAACATGTTTCTAAGGCTGAAATCCTATCCTATACACTAGGGATAGCTAACCCAGCATGGGGTCTAATCTGAACTCCCTGAAAAAGACAGTGTTTGTAGCCCACCATGACTCCACTAGCAGCAATGGCAAACAGGGTGCAGCAATAAAATCTATCATTTGATGTCAGGGACCGTGCTGAGGAGGGCTGCACTGAGGAGGAATGGTGGGAACCTTCCAACTGCTCCTGATCAGGATCCTGAATCTTCACAGAAGCAGGGAAGTAGTATAGACTTGGAACAGTGGTTTGCAGAGGGACATAGTTCAGAAGGCAGAAGCTGGGAAGTACTGGGTGGAGAACAGCTAGGAGGAGGAGAACTGGGGGAGAGAGAGTTAAACAGACTCACTGTCGCTGGAAAGCATCTAGCCGCTTAGCCCAAGGTCAAGGAGAGCATATAAGGTGGCAGCACAAAAAGAGCACAATGGTTGCGAGATCAGGTTGCAAGATGTGGAAGTGATGGGGACGGGAACCAGGGAGGAAGTGGGTGGAACCCTTAATTGGGAGCGCCTTCATTCCGAGGAATGGATTCTTTGTTCTCTTGCTGTGATCATTAAAATTTCTAAGTGGTAAGAGACTCCCTTTCGCTTTGTTCTGCTTATCTATGGCCAAAGCGAGCGGGGGGGGGGGGAGTCCCTGAATCCTGACGAGGGGAAAATAATTTCCTTTTGCAGCTGATCTCTGTGTGTGCCTGTCCTCCGTGTTACTGTGCATGCAAGTGTATGGAGTGGTGAATCCTACCAATGGCAAGCAACCCTTGGATTGATGCCCAAAGATAAATGCAGCCCACAGGCCAAAAGGGTATAGCCACCCCTTGTTTTCTCACTAGGGCTGTGCAAGGACTCACCACAGTTGACCCTGAAGATGGAGTGGAAAGCAGAAAGGGGGGATCTGATTCTGCACAGTGCCTTTCCTTGCAGACTGCCTGCTGCTCCTACACAAGTGACTTTGCTTACATGCAGGAACTGATCCTCCCGCTGAGGTAAAGGTAAAGGACCCCTGGACGTTTAAGTCCAATCAAAGGCAACTATGGGGTTGAAGTGCTCATCTTGCTTTCAGGCCGAGGGAGCCGGCGTTTGTCCACAGACAGCTTTCCGGGTCACGTGGCCAGCATGACTAAACCACTTCTGGCGCAACGGAACATTGTGACAGAAATCAGTGCATGGAAACACCATTTACCTTCCCACCACAGCGGTACTTATTTATCTACTTGCGCTAGTGTGCTTTCGAATTGCTAGGTTGGCAGGAGCTGGGACAGAGCAACAGGAGCTCACTCTGTCATGGGGATTTGAACCACCGACCCTCCGATTGGCAAACCCAAGAGGCCCAGTAGTTTAGACCACAGTGCCACCTGCTGAACAGCTTTTCAGCCAAAGCAGCTCCCACATGTTCCAGAATATACGCCTCTGCTGAAGAACTGTAGAGCAGAGGCATTGATCCTTCATGATGTGTCACATTGGGCAGAAAAAGGACCCCGGCTTGCCCATCTTGCCTTATAGCGTAGGTAATCCCAAAATTTTCGAATATCAACTGTTTAAAAAGCACAAGAGTAGTAAACCATCACACATCCAAAGCAACATTTCCTGCCCATATCCTGAGATCTTTAGAGAAGGCTTTTCCCCATATTCCACCATAGTGATAAGCTTGCATTGTGTTGATGTGGGATAGAGACTTCTCTGCAGTGGCATCTTTTTGTACAGCAGGGATGACTAACCTGTGGCCCTATGGATTAGGTTGCAACTAAGTGGAAGAGCACCTACTTTGCATGCAGGATGCCCCAGATTTAACCCCCAGCAATTTCCGGTAGGGCTGGGTGAGACCTCTGTGCAAAACTTTGAAGAGCTTTTGCAAGTCAGTGTGGACAAAACTGAGCTAAATGGGCCAATGGTTTAATCTGGTATAAGGCAGCTTCCTATGTTCCTAGCTCCCACCATCCCATACCATTGGTGTTTCTGAAAACTGGCGTCCAACAAAATCTGGAAGGCCAAGTCTGGTTTTGCTGCCTTACAGGTACAAATAGCCCTGGCGCTGGTGCCAAGTTAAGATTTAGTTCTTCGCCCAGGCATTTTAACTTGGGTAAGCTGATTAGCGTTTAATCTGCTGTGTTGTTTTTTGCTGCTTTATTTGTTTGATGTTGTATTTTAGTATGCACCGTTGTTATTTTATGATACGATCAGTTGTTTTTATTTTATGTTCTGCAGCCTTCCCTGATACCTCTATTGATGAAGGACAGGTGCTAACTATTTTAAATAAATAAATAGGCTTTTGTGAATTTCCATCCCGTACCCATTTAAAAGGAAATACAGGCCACTGCCATTCAAACTGATGGGCAGTTATTTTGGTTTCTCTCCCCTCCCTGCCCTCTCCTCTTCAGTCTCTGTTTCCTCACTATCACCTTTAGCCCATTCCATTAACTTGGCAAGTCAAAACATAAACAAATCTCATTCTGTTTAATTAACATGATAATCACTCTTCACGCTCGCTGCCAACATCCCAACTGATATCAGTCGACTGCTTAATATGCTTCAAAAAAGTCTTTTATATTGTGGAATCAATACAGAGGAAAGCCCATCCTCAGAAATGCCAAAAGCCTGAGTTTTAGATATAAAATTCCACTGGATAAGAGACTTTTTAAAAGACATACTTGAAGGGCATACAGTTAAGTACATTTATTACTTCTCTTTTAAATGGAGATGGGGACCTCTGGCCCACTCCACCTTTGAAATTAGTCCTTCGTACCTTGCCTGTTGCCCCCAATTAGACTGGTCCCCCAGCCTGCTTTATGTCTGGCTGTTAAAAGAAAAAAAGAACATTCCCCATACCAGTAATAACTAATAGCTTTAAATGCACGTGACTATCAACAGGAGCTGAAGAATTAAACTACAATTTTATGTATATTTTCAGGACTAGAAGCCATTTAAATAAAAATAAAAATCTCATTGCTTTATTTTGGGATGTCTGTCCCACCATCCCATCTCTTGCTAGGACACTCTGTGGCCTTGAGTATCATGAAGATATACATCAACGTTGCAATATCATAATTTCAATATACATATGTAACTAAAAATCAGCAAAAATGAAAAGCTAACTACCAAACAGAAACTTTGCAGAAATGCACTAGGCTGAAGGTAGGGAACCGTTGTCCTTCCAGACCTGACCACTGGCCGGGGTGCTTCAGTGGTCATGTGGCCAGCATGACTAAGCCGCTTCTGGCGAACCAGAGCAGCGCACGGAAACGCTGTTTACCTTCCCGCCGGAGCGGTACCCATTTATCTACTTGCACTTTGACGTGCTTTCGAACTGCTAAAAGAAACCAACAACACTGATAGAAATATAAGAGGAATCATGGGTCTTGTGCGTAACCCTACTGCAGAAACTCAGTTTCCCTTTTAAAAAGTTGAAGAGAGTTTAAGTTAGTTTAGTTACTTTTCTTCAAAAGTACTTTTTTGCACTTAACTGGATCACAAAACAGTCCTTCAGAAATTCTGAAAACAAGCCACTTTCAATTAACTTAAACTTCCTAAGATTGGAATTACTTTTGGAGCTATAGGCACAGCCATAATCAAGAAAGCATCTCTCAAGACAGGATTTCTCTGTATCCTAGTTACACTTGGATGCATTTCTCTTTCCAACCAAAGAATTTATCCACAGCTGATATAGCCGGAAGGCTTGTTCTGTGGTGTGAACCTTCACTTGCCAAGGAAACAGTCATTTTATTACCATGAAGACATCAAGAAGGCTCTAGAGAGAATGGTGAAAGCTCCTAAAAGCATTTTTAGCCTCCCCACTTATTCCCCCAAAGCACTATATTTCAAAGTAACAAAATTAACAACCAGAGAATTGAACTGCACAATGACTGAAGAGTATTGCAGTTTGTTTTTTCTGTTGGATTTCTGCCTTGTGCTCTCCATGTGTCTTCTGTCCTTTAATGTACATTGTTGTTGTTGTTGCTATTATTTTTAAAACAACAACAACAACAACACTGTAAATGTCAAAATTAAAGAACTAGATCTTGTACAGTCCTGGTTGTTCTTGGCTTCCCCTCACTTCAGATAAAGTTACATTCATACCTCATGTTACGTCTGCTTCATGTTACATTTTTTCAGGTTGCGTCCCGCGGCGACACGGAAGTACTGGAAAGGGTTACTTCTGGGTTTCACCGCATGTGCTGTAGCGTTAAATTGCACTTCGCGCATGCGCACAAGCACCAAATCATGCCACGCACATGCACAGATATTGTGCTTCAGGTTGTGGGCTTTTCACGTTGCGAACGGGACTCCAGAATGGATCCCGTTCACAATCGGAGGTACCATTGTATTCCTGATGGATAGGTCACCACCCAGTCTTAAAAGTTGGATTTCCAGCACCCAGTCTTGAGATTGTGGCTATTATTTTGACAGCTTTTGGTCAGAGAAATGCCGTTTTCAACAGCACCTTCTTCTCCAGTGATACAAATTCATTTGCACAGCATACTTCTCTGCTTCATAAGCAGGACTCCCATTTCTACCAACAGGAGTGGGTGGGAATGTGTAGGTAGGAATTGGCACTAACCTAGAGCATACACTGCAGACTTAAATGAGTTTCATGGTGATCTCTACTTATTCTTGGCATCTATCTGTCTTGAGAGACAATAGAAGAGTGCGCTATCGGGGCTAAAGTTAAACTGTTGGAGAGTTAGAACACCTGCTATTGGTGCAGACCAATATGGGAGAGACAGGGGTGCCATCTGGGGGGAGCATTCCCCAAAACAATATTGAAAGCGGGGGCCAGGCCCTCACAAAATTCCATGTGGAACCCACCAAATACAGTAGCACAAATTAGCATAGGACTAGGCCTTCACTTGCTATGAAGCGGAGCCAAAGCAAATAAAACTGTCATGGAATTAGATTTTGCACGGAAATGATGGGAGATTCCAAAAGTCAACTAGTACAGGTTACTTTGCCACCAGAAGGCACAAAAGCTGACTGAAAATATCTCCAACCCTGTCAAATTGATTGTGTGATACTAGCTAAAACTGTCTGCCATCTTTGGACAAGAGATCCCTGTTCCCACATTTAGCAACAGGGGAACACATTTTGTGTGAACCATAGTGAGTCTTGGAAAAGGGGTCCACAAGAGCTAAGTCAGTGGAGAAACATTTTCAGTGTATGATTTGCCCTGATGAAGTAAATACCAGTACACAGAGCCATAGAGTCAAACCATAGAGTGGAAGGTACCCTAGAAGAGTTCTCTGGTCCAGCTCTCTGCACAATGCCAGATCTACAGCACCACAGTCTCCTACTTGATAATCTGACTTTCTCAAATATTGCCTTTGCGTGTGTTATTTCAAATATCTTGATTTGCTTGACAAATGCCCTGCATGAAGTTTACAGATTGCTTTGACTACTCAACATTTAACTTACATTGTTTGGGCTGCAAATAAATAATTCTCCAGAGACCATTAGTACACATTTTGAACAACTCCAGTAGACCTAAATTAAATTTTAAAATATTGTGCAGAATGTACATATTACCATGGCACTGCTAGAAAGTGCTTGGTGTGTTCATTCTCTTAAAGATCCCTGTAGACTTGATAATGTAATGTACTTAATATTAAAGAATTTACATGAGTAAATAATAAATGAGTAAATAAATGGCGCTTTTGCTTAACAAAGGGAAAAGCAAAAGTTTCTGAGCCCACCAAATACCTGAATTATCTTCTGCGTAATGGGCATAGGTTATGTGTCAACCAACAGCAGCTGTATGGTCAAATTCTTTTCCCCATATTGCAATGAAATATTCTATGTGACTTCATTATTAAGTTCATCTCACACCGTGTAAGCCTGTTTTAATCAACACAGTTGAAGTGTGTACTTGAAGCCTATTGACTTTTTATTCTACTGTGTAAGATCAAAATTATTTAAATAGCCCTTAAGCTTAACGTATCGGCTTAAGTTGATATTTAATGGGCTGAAGGAGAGTAATTTACTTACTTACATTTATACAATCATGTCCTGGCTTTCTTTCATCAACAAACCCAAGATGGTGTTCTTGTGGTTTCCCAGTGGTCAAACATTCAGGCACTGGCCAGACCTAGCTTCAAGAAACTGGTGCCTTCTCTGCTTTAAGACCATGCCCTGGGCATGGTCATATATTTCCAGTTATTTTTCCAGATATTTTTTATAATATCATTCTAATAGAGCGAAATAATGTTAAACAGACCAGTGTAGACCAGCCTAAGGGTCTCATGCTCTACCAAATAAGCTATCCCAGGAATACAGTGGTATCTCGGGTTAGGTACTTAATTCATTCCAGAGGTCCGTACTTAACCTGAAATTGTTCTTAACCTGAAACACCACTTTAGCTAATGGGGCCTCCCGCTGCCGCCGTGCCACCGGAGCACGATTTCTGTTCTCATCATGAAGCAAAGTTCTTAACCTGAAGCACTATTTCTGGGTTAGCAGAGTCTGTAACCTGAAGCATATGTAATCTGAAGCGTATGTAACCCGAGGTACCACTGTACTATGATATTGGCAGTTATTTTCACTTCCTTTCATAATGATCCCTAGCATGGAGCTTGCCTGTTTCATAGCTGTTGTGCACTTGAGGTCCACTATAAACCAAAGGTCTCTCTCCTGGTTAGTCTCAGCTTCAGACAGGCATCACTCTACATTTGTTTACACTGAATTGAATTTTACCAGCCATTCATTCAGTTTGGAGTCTTTCACAATCCTTGTTTAAATGACCTTGATTTAGCATCATAACCAAACCTGGCTATCTCACTGCTCATTCCCAACTCTAGATTGTTTATGAATGAGTTAAAATGCACAGATCCCAATACCAGTCCTTGGGGGACTCCACTTTCTACATCCTTCCATCAGAAGAACTGTCAATTTCTTTCTTCTCTCTGCTTCCTGCTACTCAGTGTTCTTCTTCTAGAAAAAAGTGAGCCGGTACTAACACCATGAAGTTGTTACAGTAAGTGCAGCACTTTTAACCTGGGCTTTTCTTCTATAAAAAGGGTGCCAGTACTGTATACCCTTGAATACGCCCAGAAAAAAAAGCACTGCTGCTACTTAACCAGCTCCTGATACACAAAAGTACTACACCTCTTATTCCATGACTGCTAAGCTTATTCAGAAGTCTTTGGTGGGCTGCTTTGCTGAAAGCTTTTTGAAAATCTGAATACATTATGTGAACTGGATAAAGGTAAAAGGTAAAGGTACCCCTGCCCGTACGGGCCAGTCTTGACAGACTCTGGGGTTGTGCGCCCATCTCACTTAAGAGGCCAGGGGCCAGCACAGTCCGGAGACACTTCCGGGTCACGTGGCCAGCGTGACATCGCTGCTCTGGCGAGCCAGAGCCGCACACGGAAACGCCGTTTACCTTCCCGCTGGTAAGCGGTCCCTATTTATCTACTTGCACCTGGAGGTGCTTTCGAACTGCTAGGTTGGCAGGCGCTGGGACCGAGCAGCGGGAGCGCACCCCACCGCAGGGATTCGAACCGCTGACCTTTCGATCGGCAAGTCCTAGGCACTGAGGCTTTAACCCACAGCGCCACCTGCGTCCCTGGATAACCTCCACCTATATGCTCCAACTGGATAACCTCCACCTATATGCTCATTAACACTCTCAGATAACACTGAGAGTGAGACAGGTTCCCTTGCAGGAACCATGCTGATTCTGTTCCAGCAAGGCTTATTCTTCTGTAGCTTGGCTGTTTTACCTTACTTTTCAACAGTTTTTCTGGGACAGATGTTATGCTGGCACACTTGTAATTTTCAGGATCTTCCCCCCACATACATGTTTAAAATTTAGGTGCACATTGGCTGCTTTCCAGTTGTTTGCCATGAAGGCTGATCTGAGGGACAAGTTACACATTTTTGTTAGCAGATCAGCAATTTCATCTGTGAGTTCTCTGAGAGCTTTTGAGTGGATGCCATCTGAACTTTGCCTCATTCCTTCACCTATTATGTTTCAACAAGAGCAAAGGACAGACTGAAAGGTGTCCTTTGTCATCAGCAAAAAGTGCAGTCTTGCAGAGTTGGCTATTCAGCTGTCCACAGCAAATGTCTTACTTCCTTTCAAGCACACAAGCCCTAAAATAAAATATCTATATCACTTCTAAATCCACAGAGAGATTTCTGAAGGAAATGCAGGCAATAAAATAGAATACATTTTGAGAGAGCGAGGTTAACACAGCAGAGCAGGAAGAATGACTGATGACAATTTTAGAGTATAACACCCATCTCACCGAGCTTCAAACAATTGGTATTTGCTGTTGCTGTTGCTTTCAGTCTGCAAACACTATGGAACTGATTACTCCCCCTGCTCCATTTGCATTGAGTTTCCTTGCATGGAAATGAATGGGGTGGAATAACTTAACAAGTTACATAATTTTGCCATGGTAGACAATCTAAGGAATCCCTAACTCTCAACCCTATAATCCTGTCTCCTGCTACTAAGTTCATTTGCAGGGGTGAATTCTGAATGACTGCTGGAAACATTAACCAAGAAGAGAGAGAGGGCTCTTTCTGTGGCAGTTCCTAAGCTGTGGAACTCCCTCTCCACAGAAGTATGTCTAGTAACTTCATTGTACAGCTTCTGACATATGCTAATGACATACCTCTTGACCTTGGTTTTCAGCAGCTAAAACTGTTTTGTGGGATCCACCTCTTTTACTCAATTTATAATGTTCTGTTCCATTTGGAGTGGTTTTAATATTTTATAATTCTAATGATTTTATAATTGCATTTTCTACTGCAGTAAGATAAAAAGGTAAAGGACCCCTGGATGGTTAAGTCCAGTCAAAGGCGACTATGAGGTGTGGCACTCATCTTGCTTTTCAGGCTGAGGGAGCCAGCTTTTGTTCACAGAAAGCTTTCCAGGTCATGTGGCCAGCATGACTAAACCGCTTCTTCCACAACGGGACACTGTGATGAGTGCCAGAGCACATGGAAACACCATTAACCTTACCCCCGCAGCAGTACCTACTTATCTACTTGCAGCGGTGGCATTGTGGTCTAAACCACTGAGCCTCTTGGGCTTGCTGCTCAGAAGGTCGGCGGTTCAAATCTGCACAACAGGGTGAGTTTCCATTGCTCTGCCACAGCTACTGCCAACATAGCAGTTCTACTGCAGTAACCCACCTTGAGACCTTATGGCAAAGGGCCAGTGAGAAATCAAATACATACATACATATAAGCTGTGGTTCATGACCAAAGTAAACCTGAATGTCTATCTTGAGTGCAGTTTCTTTTTCTGTTTGGGGGGGGGGTGAGAAGCAGAAAAGCTGACAAGGCCTTAGTTGAACTAAGAAAATGCACAAACACAAAGAAGATGCAATATTTGCTATTTCATGTGACTAGAAGCAGGTCTTCATAAGTTTTCCTGTATCCTGATATGGCTTGAGATCACATTAAGCCCTATAGCAACAGTGAACTGTTCCACATGTATTTTGTCTCATTCCTGAAATTTACGTATACTGTACTTTTGATTTTTGTTTTATTCTTTTTATATTGACATCATATATATATATATATATATATATATATATATATATACTGAAGAAGAAGAGGAGTTTGGATTTGATATCCCACTTTATCACTACCCTAAGGAGTCTCAAAGCGGCTAACAATCTCTTTTCCCTTCCTCCCCCACAACAAACACTCTGTAAGGTGAGTGAGGCTGAGAGACTTCAGAGAAGTGTGACTGGCCCAAGGTCACCCAGCAGCTGCATGTGGAGGAGTGGAGACATGAACCCGGTTCCCCAGATTACGAGACTACCGCTCTTAACCACTACACCACACTGGCTCTCTATTGAGAAAAGTTGCTTGTCTGTTCACCATGAATTTGGACACCTCTAACCCTGATTTTATATGATGGTTCTTGAGATCAAGGAGCAGGTTTCCATTTATGTTTGGATACAAGTGGATGCCATTTTGAATCAAGATGTTGAACCGAACCTTCCAAATCTGCACTGATTTTAGCTAAACCTGCAGCATTAGAAGGGGGTGGGGAGTGTTCTCAAGCAATGCCAGGTATGAGGCTGCTACTTGTTCATAAACTAAAATGCATTCATTGATCTTCTAATGTATTATTTACTTATGTTAGATATTTGTACAGCTCTTAATCATTAGCATTTATAAGTGAGGTATATAAATGCAAAACATGCATAAAATTAAACACGAAAGCAATAAAAACTATTCTAAAACTGAACACATCAAAATAGCTGCTGAAACAAGAAAGTCAGTCATGCACCTGAAGTTCAGCAAATAACTTAGCTAGGTGGGAGTTCCACAATGAATGCATGGCTTTAATTAGAAGCCTTGTATCTCAGCTATGTAGGAGCACCAAAGGATACTTGGTGATCGGGCCAAAACATAAGTGATCAGAAAGTCCTTCTTTCCAAATGTAGTTAATATCTTACCCACTGAAGCAAACGAAAAATCCCACTTTCATCTCCCATTGGTCAGCTTTGTGAAATTCACATATTCTACATATACTGGCCTCCAAGAAGAAGGGAAATTCAAACCCATTCTTGCCTGCTGTATGGCTACACAGAACATGATGTGGCTGATGCTCTAGCACCATCTTTTCCTCTAGTGTTTGAGAGTCATAATGCTGCTTAAATTCATGCTTGGGGTATGACCTTGTTCAGCTTGTGATGCTCACCTGCATTACAAAATGAGGATGATTTGTATATGAGCTGTGTGCCTCCTTTGCACTTTGAATCCCAGGCATTAGGTAGGAAAAAGGAGACAATTTCCCTCTCAGTATGAGTACACAGACCATTCTCCGTTGTTGCATTTGTAGATTCTTTTTTCTTTTGAGCTAACAACAGCTCCGCTTACATTCTGGGAGTTTTAAAAAAGTTTTAATTTCATTCTAAAAAATATAATTAGGTAATTGTACATTCCATGGAGGTATTAGTTCTTATTGGCAGTGGTCCAGGTAGTTTCTGCAGAAACAAGCAAAGAGGGAATCTCATTCAAAAGTCCGTTAACTGAATGCTTCCCTGGGGAGATCGAAGAATGAAATGAAGAACAAATGCCCTAAGTAGAACTAAAGCAGAGAACAAAGTATTTAAGCAGTTTATGAGGACTGCTCTCATTGTCGTCACTTCTTTTGAAAAGCCTATCAGTAGAACTTAGTGCCGCCATTAAGCAATTTCCCACTACTCTCTCTCTCTCTTTTAATTCCTGTAAACATTTAACAAGTTCAAAACTGGACATGGCAAAACTGAGCAAAGGCAAAAATGATACAGTGAGATTCTGTGGCTTATTCAATACATGCATTATAAAGGAACTGAGATGGTGGTCACCTGTCCCATCCCACAGCATGCCCTCCTGATCCGCTCATTTGACATCTTGTTTGCACTGAAACCTATGCAGATGGAGCCCAGAGGATGTAAACCTGGTCCTTTGATCTGTACACCACAATATCAGAATGACTATATGTCCTAGTTGGGGCTATATGTAGAGATGGCCATATGTTTTGACTCTCGGTCACTTTCACATATATGTTCACTCATAAATCTGTCCCATCCAGTTTCTGCATTAATATCTGATTTTTTAAAAAGTAAACAAAATGGACTGCAGCATGAGAACTCCACTCCAGATTTTAGAAATCGGGTCCTCTCTTAAAGAGGGCACGTAGTGCGGTTAGACATAGAAACCAACACCCTGTGTTGTGGGTGGGTACGATTGGTCAGCCACAACACCCGATTGGTAGGTCCCTCGTAGCTGGGTGCAATCTAGCCAATGGGACGTAGTCCAAATGGTTCGAGGGACCTATTTATGCCCATTCACGTGACCCAGAGCTTCCTCTTTCAGCACGTGCATTCGGAACACCTGCCCACCTCTCCCTACTTTTAGGGCTTTGCGCTTGACCTTGCTATGCCGCTGTGTGTCGTCTGTCGTTGGGACAGGGGCACAGCAGGAATTTTCCCCACTTGGCTGATTGGCTGTTGCCATTTGGGTTTCACCTGCCGCATAGCAAATCGTCACAACTTGTAAGGTTGCTTATAAGCTCTGGTTCAGGTGATAGGGATGGGAGAACACTCCCTATCACCTGAACCAGCCATCCCTATCTGAAGGGTATTCTGTTAACGGAATCTCGGGACTCGATGATTTGGTTAACCCCTGAGAGGGGTCTGTGCCCGTGCCTGAGTCCAGGGGGACATTTGGGTGGCGGAGATAGCCCGTTCTTGGCTTTCCGCCTATCCAGGTTTTCACCCTTGGCTGACCTATGCTGGAACCCTGGATCAGCGCTACCTGTATGGCAGGGAGCTAGTTGAACCAGAGCCTATGCAACCAATCACTTTCTGTAATCAATAAAGTTGTGGCCTAAATTCTGCCAAAAACCATAACCAAAATTTGAGTCAAGTGTGAATTTATTTAGGGGGGAGGTTTCTGGATCTGAACACGCAATGCATTTCCATTCAAAATATACTTTTCTTGACTTCTGCTCTCTCCCAAGTCCACATTCCCAGCACGTTTACACTCTTGTCTTAGTGATATCTATGTTGGCTTGGTCATGTCCACAGAATGGAAGATGGTAGGATCCCCAATGACATGCTCTATGGGGAACTGGCTTCAGGCAACAGGCCCGCTGGCAGACCAACTGTGTATTACGAAGATGTCTGCAAACGTGACACAAAGGCTGGCATCATCAACCTCACCATGTGGGAATTCCTTGCAGATGACCACAGTGTCTGGAGCTGTGTATCCACAGCAGTGACCAGAGGAGGAATGACTGCTGGGAGGAGCACAGAGAGAAGAAACACCATGATGGATCTGCAGCAGCACGACCAGATGCCTTCATCTGCCCCAGCTGCAACAGAAGATGTCTCTCCTATATTGGTCTCTACAGTCACAGCAGGTTCTGTAACTCTCCAACGGTTTGACTTCACCCCAACCCAATAGTGCATTCCTCCATTGTCTCCCAAGACAGATGGATGCCAACCAGCCAAGACTTAAATATTAAAATGTATGTTTATATATTTTTGAGCTGAGCCCAGTGCCGAGTCACTTGGGAAGTGTGGAAAAACTACTGAATAATTAGGTTATAATCTGCATATTAGTCAGGGAGCTATGGATCAGGTCAGTCTGTACTGGAAATTGCAAACATCAAATTCCTCAGCAAACCCTTACTATTTCTACTGAGCTCCGTGTATGTAGATCATACCACATCCTGGTCTATATCTGTAATGGATTTGAAATTGTTTTTACATATGGAATTGCCTTCATTGTTAATGCTTATACTATGAAATTGCTTTGAGATACTTTATGGGAATCAACTCATAAATGAAATCAAACAAAAAAATAAAATGACAAGAGCAAATTAAATTAGTATTCCTCCATTCTTATGACCCCCCCCCCCCCGTTTTCTTCATGGCCTGCTGCAACCAAAAATCAACATTCTGCCCCTGATATTTTTTGACAGGCTGTCAGACGAATTCTATTTGAAGGCGTCTTCCATTTGAAGAGTGGAGCCATCCAAGTCTGGTTTCAAGATAAAGCAGGGGCTTTGAAGTTGCCCATCAAAAGTTAACTCTGGGACAGCAGAATGGAGAACACTGGTCACTGCCTTTTTGATTACTGTGAGATTATTGCATTGTAGGAATTGTTTCTGAATGGGCATCTCAATCAGCATATGCAAATCTGCATCCTCTCTATGCTTCTGTTTTGGTGGTGGTGATGCATAACTAAGTGGCCACCATAAATGGAAAGCTCCCCTGTACCACTCAGTATAGCACTCTGGTCATGGTGGACAGAACGACAGCTGTAATAATAATGTCATTTGTTTGTTTGTTTGTTTATTACCATATATACTGCCAAGAATTGATCGCCGAAGAATTGATGCTTTTGAATTATGGTGCTGGAGGAGACTCTTGAGAGTCCCATGGACTGCAAGAAGATCAAACCTCTCCATCCCTTAAGGAAATCAGCCCTGAGTGCTCACTGGAAGGACAGATTGTGAAGCTGAGGCTCCAATACTTTGGCCACCTCATGAGAAGAAAAGACTCCCTGGAAAAGACCCTGATGTTGGGAAAGATGGAGGGCACAAGGAGAAGGGGACGACAGAGGACGAGATGGTTGGACAGTGTTCTCGAAGCTACCAGCATGAGTTTGACCAAACTGCGGGAGGCAGTGGAAGACAGGAGTGCCTAGAGTGCTCTGGTCCATGGGGTCACAAAGAGTCAAACACGACTAAACGACTAAACAACAACTGCCAAGTAAGCCTTGTCTTTTGGGTGGTCTACAAGTGGCCCATGTGAAACCCTTTCTACAAAGCTGAAAAGATGTGCAGAGATCTGGACAAGAAAGGATGAATATCTCTTTTGATCAGCTGCATTTCAGCATTTTAAAAACAGCTGCATAGATACAGCCCAACTGATAATGATGATGATAATAATAATAATAATAATAATAATAATAATAATAATAATAATTTATTATTTGTACCCCACCCATCTGGCTGGGTTTCCCCAGCCACTCTGGGCGGCTTCCAACAAAGATGAAAAGTACACTAAAATGTCACATATTAAAAACTTCCCTGAACAGGGCTGCCTTCAGATGTCTTCTGATTGTCAGGTAGTTGTTTATCGCTTTGACATCTGATGGGAGGGTGTTCCACAGGGCGGGCGCCACTACCGAGAAGGCCCTCTGCCTGGTTCCCTGTAACTTGGCCTCTCGCAGTGAGGGAACCGCCAGAAGGCCCTCGGAGCTGGACCTCAGTGTCCGGGCAGAACGATGGGGGAGGAGACTGGACTGGGTTGAGAAAAAGGAAGTGAAGCATCAGGGAAACTCATCTGGAAACTTGCTTCCACACCTGTGTAGCTGGATAAGAGCATTGGCCTAGAGCAGCTTAGCTCTTGGGATGGCTTTTTCGGTCTTCAGGATTTGAATTAAGAAGCTTGTGAGCAAATGGGGTGGAAGTGAGCCCTTTCTTCTATGGCAGAGCATTGATGTCTTTTGAATGATGTAGATCAGTTTCACATTATCTGAGCCTTTTAATGCCAGGAGACAGACAACAGTTGTTCTTTATGTCAGTGAACATTTACATGTGCTTCATTCCTCATTTAGCAGGAGCTTTTTAATGGGGGGGGGAGTGCACCAGCACCAAGACAGCTTTAAATAACAGACTACAGCTGTGTGATCCCATCACTGATCTTTCTAGTTTGAAACCTGCAGGATCAAGCAGTTGATGTGGAGCGAAAGCACTACAGTCTAGGTGCAGATTCCCATGAGTCAGGGTATTAGAAGAGAACTGCAACAAAGATATGTTCTAGTGTGTACATCAGGCATCCCCACTCGGCCCTCCAGATGCTTTGGGACTACAATGCCCATCATTCCTAGCTAACAGGACCAGTGGTCATGGATGATGGGAACTGTAGTCCCAAAACATCTGGAGGGCCAAGTTTGGGGATGCCTGGATGGTTCAATGTTTTCAGATGTCTTAAATGTTTTTAGATGTCTAAAAAATTTAGATGTCTTAAAATGCTTTAAAATATATATTTATCTTAACTTAAGCTGTTTAAATATTTTGATGTCTGCTGCCCTGGGCTCCTTTTAAAGGATAGGATACAAATTTAGTAGCTAAATGAACAAGCACATGCCCTTAGAAGGTTATTGGGCTGCAATCAAGGACACTTGAAATACACTAAAGCCCCGTGAAAACCAATCCGATCTACCTATTTTTTAGGTATAATTGCATCTCTATGCCCCTATCCAGAATCCTATGCACACACACACAGGGCTTCTGAATGTATATGCTTTCATATTTTATTCAAGGGATAAAGCAGCGACATACACATACGTACAAAAAAGAAGAATTCCTTGTGGTAGGGGTAGTTCCATAGAGATATTGCAGCAATCATTCACTGTAGATCACAACCTTTAACAAATGTTAGCAACAGTCTGGAGATGATTGGCTAGGACTGGAGGTTACAGGTAGTTTCACACTGTTTTTCACTTTTCCAATTTTAAGTTCAGCTCCCCACATTTCCACAACAGTCCTCATGAAAATTCTTTATCAATATAGGGCACCTTTCTCCTGCTGTATACTTTTCTGCATGCAATATACACATCTTTGCAAAGCTATTTTGCCTAGTATGATGCACCTTTGCATGTCGTTTTTAGTAATTAATACTTTTACACAGTACTTTTTTCTTCAAAAAAAAGGGGGGGTTAGGGGTACTCTCATTTTGACTCAAGAAAACCACCATTTTATAGTTCAAATCAGGAAAAATAAATACAGTGGTACCTCTGGTTACGGACTTAATTAGTTCCAGAGGTCTGTTCTTAACCTGAGGTACCACTTTAGCTAATGGGGCCTCCCGCTGCCGCCGCGCCACCACCGCACAATTTCTGTTCTCATCCTGAGGTAAATTTATTAACCCAAGACACTACTTTCAGGTTAGCAGAGTCTGTAACCCGAAGTGTTTGTAACCCAAGGTGTTTGTGACCCAAGGTGTTTGTAACCCAAGGTACCACTGTACAGTAAATGGACAAAAGTACAAAAAACATACATTACCTCATATTATACAGCTGATGGCTCACAGTAACTTCCACATTAGCATGAAGCTGTGTTCACTAACATCTTCCTGATTCCTCTGCTTGCTGTTGGTGTCCATTGCCAAAGTTGTTCTTTCAAAAGGTATGAGACTCAGGAAACACCAGCAAAGGAAATGAATCCGCCATCGGAGGTGGTAACAACGAAAATGACCAACCATCATGCTAGATTCCAACTCCTACTTTACACATTAAACGCTCACTTCCATCTGAGACTCAGGAAACACCATGACAGGAAATGAGGCCACCATCAGGGGTAGCAACGGAACAGACGATTCACCATGCTAGAGATGAAACTATCTTTTAAAAATTGTTTCTTCTCCCGTTAGATTCACAAAATGTTTAGGAGTATGTATACCCCTGCGTCTCCCCAGGAAAAAAACCACTGCCTTTACATGTATATTTTACCTAATATAGCTGTTCATGTTCACTGTACATGGCTGGGGAATGGCACTGCAAAATTCAGAAACTATATTTTGCAACTATATTTTGGTTTGCATCTTGTTTCAGAAAGTGTGAATTAGGTGGGGCCAACTTTAAATGCAAGTTAAATCTCATTTCCCACCCCCACCCCCACCCCATGCCTGGGTACAGGAGAAGCAAAAGAGAAAGTATAGTTGCATGATCTGCCTTCCGCTCACTTAACAATTGGAAACAGCCCCGTGTTGTTAATTAAGCCTCCTATAAATACCATGGGGGAATAGTGAGGTCAAATAATCTCTTCAGATCGGCTGAAGTGGATTTTTAGTGAGTTTGTGGTCAAATTACTCCTACTGTTGAAGTAGTGGTCATATAACTCCTTATAATACTTAACCTCGAAGTGCTTCCAACTTTGCCTTTTAAAAAGTATCATGTGTTGTAGAAAGAGGCTTGTGAACTTGTCAGTGGTCGTCCTCCAAAAGGAAGAAGGGTTCATTTGTACTTTCTGAAAACGCAAACTAAATTATACAAAAGAGATATAAAATGGGTGTCATCTACATATAAATTGCTTTTGGAACCTAAGGGGGCACAGATTCTGTCTATATTATGTTAAGATTCCATCACATTACCTAATGGATTAGATTTTATTAACTACAATAAAACAGCGTGAGATTTTCTTCAAGAGAAAGCAAACTAAAGTGAAACTAGATAATTAATTACAATAAACCTTTATTTGTTATCCAACGCGCACATAAACAGGTTTTACAGAATAACTGTCTCTTGCCCACTCCATCATAAAAGAAGCTTTTAACGCTCTATTTACCAAAGAATCAAGTCTTTTTGCCTTTGCCATTAGAGGTCATGAAGGGTAATAGTATAAACTGGGTCTGAAAAAGGGATTCAATGCATGAATGGATGATAAGTTCTCCGATGGCTATAATCTAAGAAGGTCAGGATATGTAACATTTTCATTGTGTTTCTATCTAATGGCTTATTACTAGAGTCTGCATGAATGGCAGTGGATGTATCTAGCAGTGTGGGGACACTGTGGGAAAAACATAGCCATCTTTTTTTCCCCTGGCTCTGCTCTTGTGCTCTTATTTATTTATTTATGAACAAAATGAACCTTTGGAGTGACAAAGATGTTTCTAAATAATATAAAACAACACATTATGCAAATGCTCGGCAACAGAATGCAACTAAACTTGTGAATCAGTTTTTTTGAAAGAAAGAAAGAAAGAAAGAAAGAAAGAAAGAAAGAAAGAAAGAAAGAAAAGAAAGAAAGAAAGAAAGAAAGACCCATCTCATGCAAAAGCAGGAGTTCAAACAGGCCAAAAATATTTGACCAGCTTTAAGTTAAATTCCAGCATATTCCAATGGAAGAACAACTGTATTTTAGAGAGCCAGTGTGGTGTAGTGGTTAAGAGCGGTAGTCTCGTAATCTGGGGAACCGGGTTCGCGTCTCCGCTCCTCCACATGCAGCTGCTGGGTGACCTTGGGCCAGTCACACTTCTTTGAAGTCTCTCAGCCCCACTCACCTCACAGAGTGTTTGTTGTGGGGAGGAAGGGAAAGGAGAATGTTAGCCGCTTTGAGACTCCTGAAGGGGAGTGAAAGGCGGGATATCAAATCCAAACTCTTCTTCTTCTTCTTCTTCTTCTTCTTCTTCTTAGCCAAGTATTGAAATCTCAGGAAAGTTGAAATATTTTGCACCTCTGACAGGGTGGTACAAGTAGAGAGAAGGTCCAATCCTTTGTCACTACCCAAAAGGCTAGATCTACTGGGAGGGCATCAAGAAGCTCCTCCCCCTTTCAAACTCAGAGCCTGGTTGGTTGATATAGGGACAAGTGCTCTGACAAATTCCTGGGTCTCAGCCTGTGAAGGCTTGCCACACACAAATTAGGCACTACATGTTTAATTAAGTACCTGTTAAATCTTGGATTCGTTAGCAGGAAGAAAAGCAGGGATACTGTATGAAGCCATAGCTATTATCTACACCTAATCCATTTCTCTGCTTAAGTAGCTAATTAGCGACGATACAGCATTAGGTGTACTCAACATTCTGTGCAACTGTAGGAGCGTACATATTCAGTCCTGCCTGGTACATTCAAAGTATTTTGAGAGACAGAGGATTCGCCAAATCCTACTGTTGTTAGGATCCTTGGGGTGGTTCTTTCTCCTACCCTATGCTTCTCATTTCCATTCCACTTACATCAGGGCGGGGTTAGAGAGGGCTGCACCTAGGCCAATGGATCACCCATTGGCCACACTCTCCCAACAGAGGTCACCAATCAGAGTGACCAAGGCTGCTTGGGTGTGAAAACTGGATCTGAAACCACTTGACATTGTGACATTTTGTTGCAGGTGCCATTGGTAGACAAGCAGATAAGTGCATCAGAATGAATGGTCACCAGCCGACCACATCACACACATGTGATGAAGCTACATCCACATCAAGGTGGGTCCTACAGTAAGGTGGGTTCAGCAGGGTGGGTGATTTTGGTGAGATTCCATCTTCAGGGCCTCTCCCTGACCCAAGTGCTCAAAAACATACATTGAGGCAAGTGGGAAGTAAAGGAGGCAGAGGCAGGTACTTCCACTCCCTGGTACAGTATCTTTTCCTGCTGGGAACTAATGCTACAACTTACAGAATCCACAGTAATAGACGGGCTTCTGGGCATCCTGATGAGAAAAGACAGTCTTCCTGAGACTGCAGAAACCACCGCTCTCCTTGCCACCGCCATGCCTCAAGTATTTGAGCCCTTGGGACAGTAAAGTACCATAAGAGCTGATGGTGCTGAATGTTTAGAGACCACATCAAAACTGGAATACACTCAAAGCATCAGTCCCTTTTGCGGTGAATGGAAGAATTCCCAGGGAGAATTGAGGAGATGGCTCTGCTCCAACTCACTGGCTGTACCTAGTTTCAGAATGTCTGCATAGAGCATCTGGCTATGCTCCCAGCTGTGCAGGTGGGACCCATGCTTAGAATCGAAATGCACAGGGTTATACCAGTATAACAACAGATGCTTGTGAAGCCTACAGGTACCCCTCCACTTCCCAGCTGGATTGGTCTGGCTCCATCAGAAGGATCCGACTGTAGGAAACTTTGTCACAGCATATAAACAGCAGGGCTTAAGAGAGAGCCAACAAAGCCTTCAAATATATTGTTTCCAATTTCACATGTACGGGGGGGAAAGAGTGCTACTGGAAACGTAACATAAATTGCATGCAGGTTTGCCACTGGGCAAGAGGGTCTTTAACTACTAGAATGTCAGCCTATTGATCAGCAAAAGCCATGTAGTAAAAAGGTCCCCCAGCTAGCAAAGTGGAGGTTTAAAGTGATTACAAAGCAGGTGAACATACGTTCTTCTTAATACCTGTGTGCACCTGTTTCAAATAAATCAGATCTGAACCCTGGAAGGGGTCTAGCTAAGAACTGAAGTTATTTACCACTTTTCATTACTAGGAATGCTATGGAACAAACACTGATTTCATCAGAGCATGGTTAGTAATGAGTGAACGCTAGTGAAGAAGTCCAGTAACAGAAAATGTAAGAATATTGCACTTTCCAGCTTTATTCTTGCGGGGAGAGATCAAACCCCTTGCTAGCTTCAAAGTTCAGATTCTCCCAAGTCATGTTCGTTTAATCTCCCCTAGAACTAAAATGTGGAAAATAAGTCTGCCACCATAGTTTTATAAGGATGAAGAAGACAGACAGATATTCTGAGCGTGGCAAACATAGTTCTGAGACACATTCTCTGCCCCCTCAAAAAAAAAAAAAAAAAAAAAAAAAACTGCCTTGAAGTGCAACAACTAAGTGTTCCTAGTTCCTAGTTAGGTTTATACAGCAGTCTTTCCTCGTCAACTCACATACAGGGATAAAGGAAGAATCTTTGCATCAAGTGCCTCCTTGTTCTTGAACTGCTCATGTACTGTGGGCAGTGGTATAGCGTGGGGGTGCAGGGGGGCCAGCCGCACTGGGTGCAACATCTGGGGGGTGCGCTCGCACTCGCAGCTCTCTGCCCCGAGTGCTAAAATCCACGGGTTAGGGGGTGCAAATTACTTGCTTTGCCCCGGGTGCTGACAACCCACGCTACGCCACTGACTGTGGGTGATCCCTCCCACTAGGTCCCAGAAAAATAATCCATGAATCCTTTGCACTATATATCTTAAGCCATTTTATATGACTTAAAACAGTCATGGCTCCTCCCACAGAATCCTGGGAGCTGTAGATTTTTAAAAGTGCCAAGAGACCCCTATTCCCTTGGCAGGGTTACAATTCCCAGAGCGGTTTAATCAATCCTTCTTCCCAAGGAACTTGAGGCATTGTAGCTCTGCAGGGGAAATAGGGGACTCTAAACAGCTCTCAACATATTTAACAAACTACAGTCGGGCTAAGTCCAGCAGCACTGGGGCATGGAGTCTGTTGCATTAGTTTTCCTGATTATAATGCTAGTGCTTCTCTCCCGACTTTTAACACTTAATTTACAGTACTGTACCTGTTACCTTATGTAAACGGTGGTTTTTTGGGCAACATACCATGATGTCATACAAAATTCTAAACAGTGCGAAAGAACTCTGTGCCAGGATACTACCCCAAATGTCATGACATGAAATTACTATTTTAAGCTCCAGCCATTTTCTGAGGGTTACAAACAGACTCCCCCCCCCCGAAACAATTAACATGGAAATGAATGTTAAACTTCCACTGGATTTCCAGACCTATCTTTTATGTTTTGCAAAAGATCGATAAAACACAGAAATGATCAGATAAAGAAACGCCAGGAAAATGGAATAAAATGCTGTCTGAATGCAACCTCGGTGAAGATGGGATGGAAGCAGAGAGGGACAGCAAGGGAATCGCAAAACAACTGACAGAGGAAGGCAAAGGGAGAAATGTGAAATAGGAAGAGATATGATGTGGGGGTATGAAAGTGAAAAAATGAGCTATGTGGGGCATCCAATAATTAATTCATAAAATACTCTGTGGAATGTTCCTAACTGAATATTGTATTTTCTACTGTACGCATCTACCAGGAAAAGAAAGATATTTAAGGGAATTCTTGCTATTTATTGAAACAGCAGACTTGCTAGGCATTGAAAAGGTAATGATTTAGAAAACCTGGAAAACATGTAACTTGCAAAGCGCCCAGTCTGTGCTTGTTGCACAAAGATCAGACAAAAATATATTCTTTAAAGCATGGCAGGCTGTTATGGTAACCATTTAATCTAAACTAAATCACATCAAATCATACTATGATAGGCTGTATTGCTTTTCATTTGTAAGTATTTTGTTCACTTTTGAGAATAACGTATTATGAAACCACATTTGCTTACTGCTTGTTTTTTTATATTGATAGAATATCTACCGAATGCTTTGTTGTTGTTTGTGAAAAAAATGGTTTTGGAGCAAACTGCTGATGACAATGGAGAGGAACCACACATCTGAAATATGCAGCTACTTAGGTTAAAATACTCCAATTTCTAAAAATATTGGAGATGAGTTAAGTTGTTGATTTCTATCACATGGAATGTATAAGGCTTAGGAGTAAAGCCTTATAATTTTACACTTATAGGAAATGTATAGCTCGTTCGTCAAAACACATTGTTAGAGAACAGTACCTAGTACTCTTGTAAACCATAAAAGTACCATCCTTTAGTGATTAATCTTGTCGCTGATAAGAGTGTCTTCTCTGCTTGACAGTCACAGTTTATCTTTTCAGTAACCGCATTTTCTCTTTTGGAAAATTGACAAGGAGTACATCCCTTATAGCTAATGGCTTTTATCACACCAGCTTATAGGTGATGGATTTGCTTCTAAATACCCTCAAGGGTGAGCTTAGCTGTCAGCATTTTCCTTGCTTTCATTCCCTGAATTTGGAAATGGTGGCAAAGGTTTTCCAGGCCCTCACTAGAACCTTCATTCCATTCTTCCAAAGCATATAGTGCATTGTTTCAGAGTTATACCACATGTACTGTGAGTCATTCTCCCAAAAGGCAATGCGAATTGACTTGGTGATCTCATAGGAAGCTGCCTTATATGAGCCAGACCACTGCTCCAGCTAACTCAGTCTTGTCTACACTGACTCTCCAGAGTTACAGAGATAGGTGTGTCCTGGCCCTGCATGGAGATACTGGGGATTGGACATGGGCCCTTCTGTATACAAACCAGGTGTTCTGCTACAAAGCTACAGCCTTTCCCCACTAAATTGGGAGGAAGCACCATAGAATTCAGTGGGGCTTCCTTCTGAATGCATAAGGTCATAAGAATGTAAGGCGAGTCTTCCAAATAAGGCCAATGGCCCATCTAAGTCCAGCATCCTGTTCTCACAGTGGCTGACTGGATGTCTGTGGGACACCCATAAACAGGATTGGAGCACAAGAACACAGAACTTGGATCAATGTAGAATAACTACAACCCACTAAAAAATAGTTCAGCGAATATTAGGTTCTTCTGCTGCTAAAACGTGATGTCCTTATTTCTCCTTACAATATACATTTTGACTGAAGGCACTTGGCTCTTTTATTTTACATTTTAACATTTGGAAAAATTGAAAGGACAGGGATTGCTTTGCCATCTTAATTTATTACAGAACCTTCTACACTCAACGACAGTACATTGAACATCCTCCTTATTAGACTATCAATATCCTGCAAAGCAAACAAACAAGTCAAAAATCCATTCTGAATGACCAGATGATTGTTTCCCATAATGCCTGAATCTATTTGAGATGGAGGATGTAAATATCACCAGAAGAATATTACATGCCTAGGTCCTATGTGCACCAGAAGGTGTGTGAAGCCTACCTGTGTATGTAGCACTCTGTGTATAGAAGTCTGGAGGGCGCATTAGGGGCTGGATAATACACATTATTTACGCGGTACCCTCAGTCTGTGTATCACATTATACAGTAAGATAAGCAAAGGACAATTTCCCTTCCCAAGAAGCTTAGCAGCATTGAGGGTTGAGAGGGAGGAAATAGGGGAAGGCAAACAAGGTGACAGCAAATGAAATCAAACAACTCAGTACAGTTTTAGTTTAGGTAAAGGTAAAGGGACCCCTGACAGTTAAGTCCAGCTGCGAATGACTCTGGGGTTGCGGCGCTCATCTCGCTTTACAGGCCAAGGGAGCCACTGTTTTTCTGCTTCCGCAGACAGTTTTTCTGGGTCACGTGGCCAGCATGGCTAAGCTGCTTCTGGTGAAGCCAGAGCAGTGCACGGAAATGCCGTTTACCTTCCTGCTGGAGCGGTACCTATTTATCTACTTGCACTGTGTGCTTTTCAACTGCTAGGTTGGCAGGAGCTGGGACCAAACAACGGGAGCTCATCCCATCGCGGGGCCTCGAACCGCTGACCTTCCGATCGGCAAGCCCAAGTGGCACAGTGGTTTAAACCACAGCGCAACCTGCCTCCCACAGTTTTAGTTTAGGAAATGGCTAATGGGAAATCATTGTGATCACAATTCTTTCATCAGCAAAAATGACAGTCTTGGCCCATATAAACTGATTTCATGAATCCAGTATTGGTTAATACACCCAGTTCATGCTCAACATCACCTGCCACACTTTGGTTGGATGGAACAGGCAGTTTCCACAGGTGTTTGTATTGCACTTGTTCGCACAACTCTTAGAGGTGCAGGGTTATGCTACTTCCTAATTGATTAGATCAGGTGTGGGAAACCTTTGGCTCTCCAGATGTTACTGAACTACAACTCCTATCATCCCTGGTCATGCTTGCTGGGGCTGATAGAAGTCATAGTTCAGCAACATCCAGAGAGCCAATGTTTCCCTACACCTTGTTTAAATGAACTCTGGTTTGGCAACTTTTGCAAGGTTGTACTATTTCAGATTGCAGTTCCCTGCATTAAGAATTAGTATGTTGGCAGGCAGACTAAGCTAGAACTCTTGTCTTTGATTTGGTCAATTTGTTTATGCCTTCATATGCAAACATCTGCAAACTCCAACATAATATGTGGCAGCCAAGCTAAAATGGTATAATATGTATGCTGGGTGAAAATTATGTCGAATCCCTAATACCTTACTAATAGTTAAAAATGCAGTCTCTGCATATTTTTAAAGCAATCATATAATACGCATTTGTTGGAATGTTGCAAATACACCATTTTCCGGTTAAATGATTGCTCCATTCTACAAAGGCTGTTCTTCTGCTGAGGTACATGCATTGTATCATTAATGTTGATGGGATTTCCATAAGCACATCAAAGCAAAATGAAGCCCTGTGTGCATTTGCTCTGGCAGCACAGATGAGAAGAGCAGGAGCTCTTCCTGTGTGCATGCTAAATGATTTAAATTTTGAAATGCTTTTGCCATTGAACCAGTTTGAAAATGACATTTGGATTGATTCAAAATATAGACCCACATCACTCAGGTATAAAATTAGCTGGAACAGCAAAATAAATCTGAAGATAAGTAGTTGCAAGAGGGTTGTTAAATCACAAGGAAAGGAATATTCTTTATAGGTATTTGCAACCCACTTTGAAAAAACAAGGTACTGTAGTTTGGATGTTTTATTTTCTGTATTCAAAATGAAAACCTGACCTCTGCATAGTCATTAAAAGTCATGCTCTTACCCCCCCCCCCCGATTGCTTTCAAACTCTAGCCCTTACATAGCTTGTAGGAAGAAGACAGTTTGCAGTTTTCAAAATCAGTTTAGTGAGCAATTAACAATTTGAAAAAATGAGGGCGAGGGGAGAAAAAGGAACATTGTTGTTTTTTGGTGTGTGTGTATGTGTGTGTATGTATGTACATATACAGTGTACAAACACACAAACAGACATATATTTATAGGTAAATAGAGACCATCAGGGTTCAAAACTCATGCAAAGCTTTCATTTAAGCTGTGGTAAGTAATATTTATAAATCCTAAACCTCTGTGGTAGAATTCTCTTCATCGTTCAATTTAAATTGTGCATCACCCAAAAACAAAGGAAAAAAATCAGTCCAGTGTAGACTTCCACACACACTTAGTGGGATTTAAATATTTGCCAGATAAGATCACAGACTGAACCTTGGCTATTCACAATAGTTTTCTACTTCAGTGGAAAGCATATAAAACATCAGGCAACCCTCATGGTTGACTGTTACTAGGTGAAATTGGAAGCAACCTGGAACTAGAAATCAAACATTTGAGCTGGTTTTGACTAAGAGTGCCCTTGAATGTAACTCAAAACATGTTGGGCACAATCCACCACAAAATATAAAAGCATGCTCAAATTGGCACGCCATCGACTGATCTTTCTGACAGCTGCACAGACATGTACACACACTGTATCCCATTTGCCCAGGCAGGCACATTATGTGACCCATGAGAACAGCAAAACAACCAAACTACAACAGTGATGAGATAAAATCAGGCCTGTTCTGCCCCACAAGGGTTCAGTTATTTAGTGTTAGGCTGGGAAATGAAGACGCAGTAATATTCTATTTTCTATTGGCTCTGCTCAAAGTGGGGAAAACCTTCCTCTCTTGTTTTCAACCTAGTTCTGTTTAGTTCTTACAAGCCCAGTAAGAGAGGCAAACCCACTCGTTCTTACAGAACAAGGCCAATTCTTTACTGGCAGCAGTAGGCAGAGCAAGGGTTGGCATGGCATTGGGGCCAGGATCAGTTCATCATTCCACAAACCCCACATGGCTGCCGGGTTTGGGAGCCAGCCATTGTTGGACCTTGCCAAGGTGCAAGCCAAGCAAGCAAGATCTCATGGCACCATTTGTCCTGTTCCTTCCTTGGGGGGCAGGGTAATTTGAAAACATAATGAAATAAGCTTACATGGAAATAAATGTTGTTGAAAACTGATTCTTTTTTCCAACAAAGAATAAAGGAAATTAATATATTCCCTTGGCAATTTTAAGAATACGGAAAAATGAAAATAGTATATTAATTAAATGTACTCAATTCCCAGACAAAAGAAGCAAATGAGAAAGGAAATGGATATAAAATTAACCACCATGTCATCCTATTTTCTTTGGCTTGGATCCAGCATTCCTATAAGTGGAACTCTGCTCCTAAGACATTTACACAGGCAATTTCCTCTCGTTTCTCTTTCCTCTTCCAGCTGTCCTGCGATCCTTGAAAATTTGAACCACATGGTCAGAGAATCCTCCAGAATTAGCATGAAAGAGGGTTCATGGGGACAGAAGGGAGTATGAGCAAATGTGGCTTCCTTCCTTCCTCTGGCAGGAGCCTTCTCCAGATTGGAGTCCCTTCTGGGAATGGAAGGAAGCCTTCTATTTAGGAAAGGGGAACTCAGGATTCATTCTTTATATTTAATAATATGGTAGCAATGCTTTAAAGCAGGAATGGGAAACCTTTGGATAACAATTCTGATCAGCCCCAGCCAGGCATGATGGGGCTGGTGTGCAGCAACATCTGGAGGGCCATAGTTGCCCCCCCCCCTTTTAAAAGGAGGATATTGTAATGATTAGCTCCTCCAACCAGTAGATGGTGTCATACTATTCCCTTACTGCTTACGCACTGTCCTGTCTCTGTTGCCACCTTGTATGGCTCTGGGAAGTATCTGTTAGCCAGCCTACCATGTGGATTGCAGTAAAGCCTATTTCTTTAAACAAGTGTTACAAAACACATTAGAAATCTGAGAAATGGACAATTCAAGGAAATACTCTTTTGTTTGTTTTTAATTCTGGGCTTAGCAGAAAACTGTTATGCTTTTTATGCCTTTAAATCTCTTATTTGGCTGGAAATGTTTTGTTGTGTTGCCCGCTGAGCATGTGTGGGTGCTGAGAAATAAGCAAACTAATTAATGAAGAAGTTTGATTATATAGTAAGAGAAAAGCAACATTCCATGTGTCATGTTTCCACTGGGGTATTCCAGCATTTAGCTGATGAAGTGTGAAATTTCATAATGTTGTTCTTAAAAGCTACCTTTGGACAGCTTGTGGAAGGGGGGGGGATTGTGCAGGGGAACTGATCCCTACAGACGTTGAATGATTGCATTTCTTGATGGACTGTAATACAAAGCTGGAGGTAGCAGTCACCAAACCTCCAAAGGCCTATTACAGGACAGCCATCGGAACTGGAATATCAAAATAAGTTGTTTACAAATGTATGTTAATCCATCCTGAGAAGTCTTTGTACACAATGCCTTTCTGTTTTCTCTCTCTGATAGATTGCAAATATAAAGCAGAATAAACAAGGCACTTGCTGATCACTCTGCCCCCAAAGCTTTCCTGCATGTTCTCTCCCACCCAAAAAATAATAATTCATTTGATGACAGTAATTCTGCCCCACCTGCAATAAAACATGTCTCTTCTGTATCAGTCTCTACATCCATAGCAGGCACTGTAACTCTCTAATGGTTTGACTTGACCTCAAAGGAGCATTCTTCCAGTGTTTCCTGAGGCAAGGGATGCAAACAGGAATACTTGATAATCTGGTTTGAAATATTGGGATGTCCTCGTACTTTGAATAAATATGTTTGCCTTTAAAATATTATTGGCAATGTATTTAAATTATTGTAAGTAAATAATTCTTTAAAAGATACTAGGGTTCTTTTAAGTAGGTAGCCCTGGAATAATAAATTTTCCCTCTTTTTGCCTCCTCTGCCATTATTCTTAAAGGTATATATTTATTTCCCTTTGAGGATTGTTTGTACTTTTTTTAAATCCCTTTCCCTTGCTCTCTTAAATAATGAGTTTAGAAAGAGCTGACATCTTTACAACCAAGGAAATTGTGTTTCTTGAGGGAAAAGAAAAAAGAAACGAGGCAGAGAGTCTATTCTTCTTTGGTGAACACTGATGGTGAATCAACTAAGACAAGGCAGGAAGGTGTCACTTCAGCTGTGGTCTCAATCTGTTCTGAATGTAGATAAAGCTAGGATCTATATTTGTAGGTAATTAATTCAATATAGATAACTTTTGGGTGTCCTGGAAAAGAGAGTGAGAGAGCGAGAGAGAGAGCTTTGAACTGATAAATTTGAAAACACAATTTGACAGGCTTATTTTTGCTGTGGGCAAGGGCAGTTTAAGTCATGCCAGAGATAAGGTAGGTGGGGGTGAAACTCTCAAATTGACTTGACATAAGTGATAAGTGCTCACTGTCTTTACCCTCTTTGTAACAGAACCTTCAGATGCCAAGCTCTCCAAGCACTGCAAAGCACTGCAATTATAACAAGCCCCCCCCCCCAAAGCTGTTATTAATGGAGTAGTGATTGTGTGAGGACTGCACCAAAGGACAGAAGAGTTATTGGTATTTCAGGCAGAAACAGGAACGTTGGGAATGACAGTAAAAAATAATCAGAGGGCTGGCCCACTTTAATGCGAAGCAAAATGGCACTGTATGTGTGTAGTGTATCCAATAGCTCAATTTGACATGAATAAAAGGTAATCCGTAAGAGAACAGAGAATCCCTAAGAGAATGTGCATTCAAATAGGACACAGCCCAGCCACAATTAAGCAGTTTAATCCCATCCTGATTGTGTATATTCATAAGTAAATCCTTCTATGGTCAGTTGGAGTTACTTCCATCTAACCACTCACACAGCATTGCAGTCTTAAGTATCTATCAGGCTTTGCTTTGACCAAACTATGGCAAATGATAGTGTTCATCTGAAGAAGTGTGCATGCACACGAAAACTTATACCCAGAACAAACTTAATTGGACTCTAAGGTGCGACTGGACAATTTTTTTTTTTTTTATTATTTTGATAGTGTTCATGGTTTGTTATTTAGGGTGAAATCCCAATTCTGGAACTGCCATGCTGAGAAGCTAGGTAGGATGGAGCCTTGTCATAGTGGGCAACGAGTTGCATATGTTCCAGTACTGCCTGCCATTCAAAAAGAAAAGAGCCCTTTCACTTTAAATACTTTTCACCTGCCTTTCATCACAGCAGTCCTAGGACAAGTCCAATAATTCAATTTTAAAAATAACACTAATCAATATGATATTATAAAATAAGATCAGGTAAACACACAACTAAAACAACCTGCTAAAATGACAGGACCATTACTTACCTGGTGTCAACAGTTAACATTCTACCTCTGTCTGAATGAATGAACATGTTTCAGTTGGTGGTGAAATACAAAAAGAGATGGTGCCAGCCATACCTCAAAGGGAAGAATATTCCATAAACAGGAAGTCACCACAGAGTAGTCCTTCTCCCAGATCACACAATAAATTTCTCTTGGCATTGAGATGCTAAGTAGGGCCTCCCTGCGGGTTCTTCACATTTGGGAAAAGTGAGATGGGGTAGGCTCTTCTAGAGTAAAACTCTCTCTCTCTCTCTCTCTCTCTCTCTCTCTCTCTCTCTCTCACACACACACACACACACACAGAGAGAGAGAGAGAGAGAGGCTTGAACATTCATGTCAAGATGTCCATGTTCAATTAGATATGGATTTTGGGTGAAGCAAACAGGGTGAAGAACTGCATTAAGTGGGCATTTCTGCTCAGCTCTAGTTCCAATGATGTATTGTTTCATGTTTCTCAAGCATCGAAAAATTACAAGGTGGAATAAATTATTATTTAAATAAATCTACAGGCAGCTAGAATTCCAGAACATATCAAAGGTGCTATATCACTTTTGTTAACTGGGATGCCCTTCATTAGTTTGCTTGCATGGTGGTTCATGGTATCTCAGCATCTTTATTGTAGAAGACTTTATGTCAGGCTGTGCAAGCAAGAGTACATAGACATGAAAGCTAATGCGCTTTCCACCTGTTATTCTACATGTGAATAGTGGTGGTTTTCTTAAAAAAAGGCTCAATACTTAATGAACTGACCTTATTATTGAACAAACTCTTTCTACCCAGGCCTCTGGGAACAATCTAATACAACTTATTATAAAACAAATCCAGATTGCTTTAGTTTTCTGCTTCAGTAAGTAATCATTTACTGTGACTAACAAAGGCAGAGAGCTTGGAAGAAAAAGTATATACTAATAGGGTTTCGCGCAAATTAAAACACATCACATTTCTCACCGGGAGCATAAAGATGCAATAATAAAGCTTGTAGCTCCCCAAACTGCCTGAAATAAATAATACATAAATGATACACAGAGAGAGATAAGACGCATGTGTGCCGTAGCTAAGTATGCACTGAAGTAAAATGTAAGCATCATCTGTGATTAATTCCTGTTATATATTCTTCTTCTAGGGAGAGCTCACAAAGGCATTTCATAATGTATCATTTAGCTACCTTTGCAAATGCTTTGAAAGAAGCTTTTCAAGCATCTTTATAAGGAAATTCTTTAGCTCCAACTCTAGGAAAAAATAAATTTTGGCAGGGAAATCCAGCCAAATTCAGGCAGAAAGAGAAAGGAATTTCATTTATCCGGCTGTAATTCATTATCCCAGGAGTCTCAATGAGACCTTTGTAAAATAATATTTAACACAATTGGGAAAAGCTAAAAATAGGATACAATCTAGCACAAACAGAAGAGGCGCACAGGAACAGAAAGAAAGGAACTGTCTCAGACTCTTAATCTACCTAGCCTAGCATTGTCCATCTGAGTAGAAGACTCTCTAGCAGCAGCAAAAGATGCAGCAGGGCTGCACCACTTAGCTGACTTCCCTCTGGTCAATTCACTGCTGCAAATAAAACTCAATCTAGTGTTTCTGCCAGTGCATTTGCACCACGCCAACTGCACTCCCACTCCTTGATCCCAATATGCAGCCATGAATCAGCCAAGGTGGGGGGAAGTCAAGTAAGAAGCACAGTTCCACCACACCAGAGGTTTGCAGCCTTTTTGAGTCCAGGGCTCCTTTGACCAACAACATTCTTTCTGTGGCATCCCTGTGGGACTCAGGAGCCCAGTTACGTCACCCCTTGCCTGCAGAGCTGGCAGCCTCTCCCACTTTTTCAAACATCCTCCCTTGGGGAGTGTTCCCTCAGGCTCCTCTCCCCTCTTCCTTGGGAGTCCTCTGGGCAGCCTCTGCTGGAAACAGCTGTAGAAGCCTTTGGGAGGCAGAGACACAAGAGGGCACCAGAGGAGAGAGGGAAGGAAAGAGGGACAGAGGCCAGCGTTGCCCTCGGCTGACTATTGTTCAAGGCACCCCAGGGTGCCATGGCACACTGGTTGAAAACCATTGCATCACACCATCCACTACCACTCTCTAGGATCTTAGGTAGAGATCTTTCTCAGTCCTGCTACCTAATTCTTTTAACTGGAGATACCTGGGGTTGAAACTGTAACTTTCTTCAAGCCAACCATATGAAATGAAATGAAATTTATTACGGTCGCAGACCAGATTCACATACCGTACTAAGCGAACATAAAACACAAGCCAACCATAGGATTTTAAATGTTTCTCATGGCCTGTCCCATTATGACAGATCCCTGTCCCAAAGAACTTGCAATCTAAAATTTAACACAGGCAGGGATATCCAACTAAGTCATGTTTAGAGTGGACCAATTTAAATCAATGAACATCAATTACTTGAGGCTGCATTTCTAACACCATTTACATTGGAGGTAGATTCAACAGGACTTACTTCTGAGTAGACATGTTTCGGATTGTACTTGAAGTCTGTTGATTGCAATAGGTCTACTCTGTGTATGCCTAACATTGGATATCAGCCTGAGAAGGCTGCAGAGGGAAATGGCATGTGAGTTGGCCACCCACACTTTAGGGAAGTTTTAAATGTTTGATGTTTTATCGTGCTTTTAATATTCTGTTGGGAACTGCCCAGAGTGGCTGGGGAGGCCCGGCCAGATGGGCAGGGTATAAGTAATAAATTATTCTTATTCTTTAGTACAGGATCATGCTTTGACTCATGGTAGGAGCTTGAAATAGATAAGAAATGCTACTTTTCCTGATTCAATAGCTTCATGCTTCTGGGAGATAGTGGGAGAAACTTATGAAATCATTGAAATTTGAAGAAGAAGAAGAAGAAGAAGAAGAAGAAGAAGAAGAAGAAGAAGAAGAATAGTAGTAGTAGTAGTAGTAGTAGTAGTTTGGATTTGATATCCCGCTTTATCACTACCTGAAGGAGTCTCGAAGCGGCTAACATTCTCCTTTCCCTTCCTCCCCCACAACAAACACTCTGTGAGGTGAGTGGGGCTGAGAGACTTCAAAGAAGTGTGACTGGCCCAAGGTCACCCAGCAGCTGCATGTGGAGGAGCGGAGACACAAACCCGGTTCACCAGATTATGAGTCTACCGCTCCTAACCACTACACCACACTGGCTCCTCTCCCCTCATCCTTGGGAGTCCTCTGGGCAGCCTCTGCTGCAACAAACAGCTGTACAAGCCTTTGGGAGGCAGAGACACAAGAGGGCACCAGAGGAGAGAGGGAAGGAAAGAGGGACAGAGGCCAGTGTTGCCCTCGGCACCCCTGACCATTGTTCAAGGCACCCCAGGGTGCCATGGCACACTGGTTGAAAACCATTGCATCACACCATCCACTATGACTCTCTAGGATCTTAGGTAGAGATTTTTCTCAGTCCTGCTACATAATTCTTTTAACTGGAGATACCTGGGGTTGAGAATTTGCACACATTGATTTTCATGATCTGAACTCAAAAGGTGGTTCTTATATTCATCTTAAATTATAAAACGCAGAGTGCATGAGATAGTATTTGTTGTGGAAGACATGTTCATGCTTCTCCTATGTAGATCTAGCCAAGCTATTTCTGCCCACACCTGTGCACTCATTCACCATACAAGAGAAGGCAAAGGACAGCGTGAGAGCCAGTGCAGTGTGGTGGTTACAGTGCTGGACCAGAGTTCAAATCCCCACTCAGCCATGGAGCTCACTGGGTGACTTTGGGCCAGTCGCTGCCTCTCAGCCCATCCTACCTTATATAGTTATTGCAAGAATGAAATGGGCATACGAAGAGCCATGTATGATCCCTTGCATTCCTTGGAGAAAAGGTGAGATAGAAATGAAATGAAAAAGAAAAGCCTGCTTAGATACATAAGGGAGAGTGTGCATTAGTTTCCCATAGCAGATCAAAAAGGCTTACTGAGAAGAGTTAGGGAGAATTTTAATGTTGCTTCTTATTTTGACACTATCTCAGAAGGGAGGCCGTTGAAGGGGAAGAATGGAAAACTGGGAGAGGTTGTATCATAGAGTATCATGGAAGATATGGGTAGCTCAACCTTGAGCAAGAACACTCTACACTTCAAGCTTTTGCTGTGGATCTGACTTCTATGTATTAAATGGACATGTCAAATTACATGTCTGCTACAGCTATTTTAGCTATATCATTTGGGATTTTTTTATCCAGAAAAAGAGAATGCTCTCACTGTAACTAGGTATTGAACTTTCAGCCTTGCTTAATTTTATTAACTTTAAGTGCATCTTGGTAGTCTGGGGTAACCTTGGCATTTGAAGCCATTCATCCTCATAATCACCTTAAATCATTAATGCTGCCTTTCCTCAGAGACATTTCTCTTAATAGACGAAAATATGCAATTGATGCTTATACATTTACTATTACTTAATGGAGGTTTTTTTATTGATTTTCAGCCATTATGGGTCTAAATTCTCCTGAAGGTTTCAGAGCAGAGCTTTGTAAAATAACCCAGGCAAAAGGACAATTTTAAGGCCATCAGACTGCTTTTGGCTGGGCGGGGGGGGGGGGGGGGTTGGGGGTTGGGGAAGCATTAGAGCACCAGCTGAAAAAGTTTGCAATGTCACTGTAGGGCATTGAAAAGGAAACAAGAGAGACATGCTGCTGCAATTCAAGTGGTAAGAAAGCTGCTTAAACATGTGCCCTAGGAACCCTATTTGGATTAAAACCAAAGCTTCCCACAACATTGGTGATGAGCAGAAAGGGCTCCTGAACTGTTTAGGCTTATTGTCTTGACTAGCCAATCCCTGCAACATCAGGCAGAGTGGCTGATGAGCTTTTCTAATGGAGGCAGCACATTGTAGTTCACTGAGAGGTAAGGATTCAGTAGATTTAATTTTTTAAAAAATATATTCATGTATTTAATACAGTTCTCCCTCTCCATAATTAATATGCCTCCACGATAGTTTACACCAACAATAACAACACAAATTAGCAATCGAATTTCAACTAAAGGCAACAGAGCAGTACATAAAACAACAAGATATAAGAGTGCAATGATATGATACTGTATATATATATATAGAGAGAGAGAGAGAGAGCAATGTATGGTACATTTCATTTGGAGTATCTTTATCTCTGAGGGTGAGCTGTGCTGAATTGCAAGTAATTGACAAGAGACATAAGTCATAGGAAGAATCATGATTTATGCATTGCTATGCCTATAAAGCAATGCTAAAGTCAGCCTGGGTGAAAATGAGACACTATTTCTATTAAGATGCTGATTCTTTAACATAGCAAATAACGTTAATATGTATTCACATGAAGTTGTACCTGAGCAAAAATATTTTTTAAATGTATGCTATTTCTGCTCCAAAATGACATCAGGAATCATATAATTGTTTATGTTCGAGTAATATTTCATCCTTCTTTCATTATATTCCACACTGTTTCCTCTTGATATACTGCTGTTTTCAGAATAGTTTATAGTTAATAACTTGTTCATATTCCTGCAGTTTGGTTGCTGAAGTAACCTTTTGTTTAGACCAATCTGTGCCTCAGTACAAAATCTAGGCTAAACTATATTAAAACTTTCTGTGAAACACTGGAAGTGAGAACATATGAAGTGTATTACTTTCACACACTTAAAAAAAGAAGTATTGGTAAATATAATGAAAATTCTAGTCTCCATCCCTTGATTTCTTAAGGGTACATTGCTGATTTAATTCTACAGTCATATTCCAGTAATTATTAAAGGTGGAACTGCTGTGATAAAATCAGGTCTTATTGGCTATAAACTAAATGAAAAGCACCTCAACTTCACTCTGGATAAATTCTGCATTATTACTCATTTTTATCTCTTATTAAATTGCCATAGCAACTCCAGTAGATATTCTGCTTCACTGCCTGCATGCTGTTTTTTTCACTTTCCTAAGGGACATGACGAGTGGCAGATAGTAGATAGTAGGAGACAGATACAAGAAACTCTAGATTATCAGAACAAGTTAAGATAGGTCAATTGAATCACAAGGAGGGTTCTTATTACTTATTATTTCTGTGGTGTTGTGCCACTTAGAATAACCATCAAAGTGTAGTCCATCAATGGCAGCACAAAGGCTCTGAAACAAGTAGAATAGGACTTGTACAACAAAATTTATATAAAAATCTCATTCCTAATATGACCTGATATGAACTGATATTGAAGTGAAGAAGGCACACGATGCAGGAATCATCTACAGGTGGTAAATGTAATGATGAATACAGTTGAGTGGCACTTCCCCTTTATGAGGACCACAGACAATCCCTTGGTGTTTGTTGCTTGAAAAAGAAGAAGCTGATGATTCAGAAACAAAGCATCTAGATTTCATGTGGACAATAGCATCAAAAATTATCGCTTCAGGTCTATGATGTATGTGTTGGCAGAGCAACAAAGAAATGGCAGCTTAGACAGCCCAAGTTATTTTTAGAGTAAAGCTTCTTGAAATATAGAAAACTGTTGTTGTCTCCCCCCCATCACTGAAAATGTGAAGAAGAAAGAATTGGTGTAATCATGTAATATTTTTATTGATGACTTGACACATTATTTTAGAACATGTGTGAAGTAAGGTAATTGTCAAGATTCTGTTTCAAATAGTTCATACTACTCATTAGTATAGTTTTTAAGGAGCTAATACTGGGTTTGTTTCTAAATAGGATATTATAATTCTATGCTTTAATCTACCCTAATACATTTTGTAAACATTTTAAATGGGTCTTCTAGAGCCATAGGTTCATGACAGGATCTCTAGAAACATGAGACCAAGGCTTTAATATTTCTGCCCATTCTCTACCCAGCAATACAGTGGTACCTCGGGTTAAGTACTTAATTCGTTCCGGAGGTCCGTTCTTAACCTGAAGCACCACTTTAGCTAATGGGGCCTCCCGCTGCCGCCGCGCCTCCGAAGCATGATTTCTGTTCTCATCCTGAAGCAAAGTTCTTAACCTCACCAGCTCTCACCAGCTAGGCTAGGTTACTAATCCTCAGTGGCGCAACTAGGGTTGGACCCCAAAATATAGGACGTCACAACCCAGTCATCCTTCTCCCCAAATGACTACCCAGAGAGCAGCAGATGATGCAGGAAGCAGCAAACAGACCCAGCATCAGCATCATTTACGTACTTATTTACGTCAGCTGGCTAGGCATGTACATGAGGATTAGGAACACAGGAATCTGCCCTACAACGAATCAGACCTTTGGTTCCTGTAGCTCTGTATTGTCTACAGTGACTCTCCAGGGTTTCAGACAGGGATCTATCCAAGCCCTACCTGGAGATGCTGGGGGTTGACCCTGAGGCCTTCTGCATGTGAAATCAAAGCTCTACTACTACTTTAAATATTCCAGTCTACAATAAAACAGTGCTTATTCTTAGGGCAGGAAAACAGATTGCATACGTTTCATTACATAAAATTGTGCTGTGATTTGACAGTGTTGAAATGCAGACCTGTTCATGAATATTTATTTTAAGGCCAGCACTGTTGCACCTCTCTGCAGCGTTACTGTGAGCCTATGTGCCCCAATGGGCATAACAAGAAGCTGTAAGATTCCACCTAAAGGCCATGACAAATTCCACAACTTTTGACATCATAAAAATCACAGTTGGGTCACCAAACTATTCCTTAGTGGGGTGACCAAGGCCTGTTCCTTAACTGTGAGCCATCCAATCTGGGGTCAGGATGCCCTCCAGGTTCTCTCCTCCAGATTCTAATTAGGTAACAAACTCAGAAAAGGGCAAGGATTCAAGGGAAGGAACAGTTCCAGCTGGATACTACCAGCAGAGAGAAGAGACCAATCAGAACTGTTCCCTTTCTTCTCAGTTCTACTTGGATGCTACCAGCAGAGAGAAAAGGCAATACAGTCATACCTCGGGTTGAAGTAGCTTTGGAATGAATATTTTTGGGTTGCGTTCCGCGGCAACCCAGAAGTAACGGAGCGTATTATTTCCGTGTTATGCCGCTCGTGCATGCACAGACACTCAAAATGTCATCACACGCATGCGCAGAAGTAGTGAAACGCAATCTGCGCAGATGCACAGTCACGTGTTACGTTCACTTCAGGATGCGAACGGGGCTCCAGAACGGATCCCGTTCGCATCCAGAGGTACCACTTGTATTGATCACTGCTTCAAAAAGAAAACCCCAAATACACCAAAGATCAACTTGAAAAAACTGTCTCAAACAAGATAATACTGCAGAGAAGATTCAACACAAATGCTAGTATGAGCAAACATGCATAACATTAGACTACAGTTTTTGTATTTGAAAAAATATAGCCTAACAATGCAATCCTTAATATATTAAAGTCAATTGGACTTACATCTGAGTAGCTCATGCCCTCCAACATTTCTCCGATGAAAATAGGGATGCCCTATTCCATAATAATAATAATAATAATAGCAACCAATATCATTTTATTTTTTACACCTCTCCCATCTTACTGGGTTGCCACAGCTACTATAGGTCAGCAACATATGTAAAAACATCATAAAACATATAACATAAAAAACCTATACAGGGTTGCCTTCAGATGTCTTCTCCATAGCCTCCAACATTTCTGCGATGAAAATAGGGATGTCCTTAGGAAAAGCAGGATATTCTGGGTTCAAATCAGAGACCAGGACGGCTTCTGTAAATCTGGGACTGTCTCTGGAAAATAGACACACTTGGAGAATCTGGTAGCTATGTATAGGATTGCATTGTTAGCCACCCTTAGTTTTCTGATATAGGATTCAGAAAAATGAAGCATATCTGCACAAATATAAATGCCAACTCTGTCCACAATGAAACAAACTGCACAGATGAGTGAGAAGAAATCACATTAATGAAACAGAAAACTAAAAAGCTCCACCTTGTTTAAAATAAATAACCAAACTTACCCTTACTTTTATTTGGATTCTCAGTGCTTGCTTCTTGTATATTTATTTACTAAGTTCCCTTATCCCTTTCAGAAAATGGCTATGTGTCGTTTTCAGTTCATTATCACAAGCAATTCCATACTACAGTTAAGGTATTCTTAACATCACAAGAGATGGGAAATCTGATTTATTAGTGCTATTTATGAAGGCTACTCTCCGGGGCTAAGATTTTCATAGCATATTGCAGAGACTGCAGAGTATCACGCTTCTCGATTTAACATTAGATGTGTATTTAAAAAAGAATCCCGATAAGAATTTTGCAGATGCTTAATAATGAAGGAGAAAGTATCCAACTCCCTTTCACAGTAGCAATGCAGTTGGGGAACATGTCTCTGCATTTCATAATTAATGGAGATCTGGTGTAGTAAAGAATTTGTTATTCCTTTTGAACTAATCATATGTGCACCCAGACACTCCATCTACTTGTGGGGAAGTGCTTGCAATCATTCCCACACGATTAGTGAGAAGTTTGTAAACAAAAGCAAATCATATTAAGCAGTAACTTCTGTAGACATTCTCAGCACAGAAATAATGATCACACGTTGGCAAGAGCATAGGCTGCTGGGTCAGCCTCTCATGAAACTTAGGTATATACAGTTTTTATGTGTATGTATATGTACACCATGTATATACAGATCCCTAGCACTGTGCTGATATTTTTGACTGTTTCCCCACCCCCTCCCTGAACCATTTGTGTTGTGTGTGAGATGCAACTGTTAATCCTCATCCTCCTCAACTCTTCAGGCAGCTTTCTGGGCAGCTGCAATTCTTCAGAAAGTCTGTTGGAGGATGCCCTGATATAGTGTACTCCAAATAGGCATTTCAGGAAGCTGGGAGACTGAGAAACTGCCTGAGCAAACTTATGTGTGTGTGTTAAATTAAATGCAAGTACACTGGTACCTCAGGTTACATACGCTTCAGGTTACATACGCTTCAGGTTACATAAGCCGCTAACCCAGAAATAGTGCTTCAGGTTAAGAACTTTGTTTCAGGATGAGAACAGAAATTGTGCTCCAGCGGCGCAGCAGCAGCAGGAGGTCCCATTAGCTAAAGTGGTGCTTCAGGTTAAGAACAGTTTCAGGTTAAGAACGGACCTCTGGAACGAATTAAGTACTTAATCAGAGGTACCACTGTATACACCTTTGCCATCCCATTACTTACTAGAAAGAAGTTTCATCAAACTGCATTTTACTGCAAATTTCTAATCATATATGCATTTTTGTATGCAATTTTGCCCAATGTACACATTTTTCGCAAGCAATGTCACCTGATATGATGTGTTTTATATGCTGTTTTCACTAACATCTGTATTTTTGTTTACACTTCCCCATTTTTGTATACATCATTTTGTTAGTGTACAGCATCACATAATGAGAAGTGCGGATTTTGAAGGATAGCAGTTTCTGTCTGCAAATCAGGAGTATTTGCATTAAAATCCTAACCCGAATCAACCCTGCAACAAGTTGCAGATATTCCATTACAAGTCCAAATTATTCCAATGTAACGTATGAATTATTGCAACTTTCAAACGTCTTGTACATTAGGGACTGCAGCATTTGTGAAATATTTTTGGCCATATTTCTCAATGTATTAGGCAAGGAGGCCCTCAACATATTGCTGAACTTCCATTATATACCAGCAACTAAGCTGACTGGGACTGATCAGAGTTTGAGTTCAACAGCAAAGGTTCCCCCTCCCCCGTTTTATTTATGCAGTATGTGATACTGTTTGGTTTTGTATTCTACCAAATAGGTAGAATCTTTTATGTGAATGGCCAATGGCCGAAGCATTAATAAACTATGATTATGTGATGATGATGATGATAATAATAAATAATAATAATAATTATGCCCCGCCCATCTAGCTGGGTTTCCCCAGCCACTCTGGGCGGCTTCCAACCAAATATTAAAAACAATACATCATCAGACATTAAGAATTTTCCTAAACAGGGACGCCTTCAGTTGTGTTTTAAAAGTAAAATAGTTGCTTATTGCCTTGACATCTGCTGGGAGGGCATTCCACAGGGCAGGCGCCACTACCGAGAAGGCCCTCTGCCTGGTTCCCTGTAACCTCACTTCTCGCAGTGAGGGAACCACCAGAAGGCCCTCGGCGCTGGACCTCAGTGTCCAGGCTGGACCATGGGGATGAAGACGCTCTTTCAGGTATACTGGGCCAAGGCCGTTTAGGGCTTTAAAGGTCAGCACCAACACTTTGAATTGTGCTCGGAAGCGTACTGGGAGCCAATGTTTTATTTATTAGTGGTGGGAGGGGAAAATAACAATATAAATACTACATTGTCTCATTTCATTTTTTTATTTTATATAAATACTACATTATCTTCCGAAGAGATGTATATTTATTAATATAGAGTATATCCATAAAATCACCTACAACAAAAATACTTTTCCCAAGGCATGCATGAGTGTGCCAACTTAAATGCCAGCTAAATATTTAACTGATTTACTCAGGGTATAAAATACATGATTAATTTTAAGTATTGTGAGTCCAGAATTGCCTCGAGTTGTAATGAACTAGTAGATATGCAAAACAGATCAGTTTAACTACTTGGCAGACTGCTCTCCAAAATTATGTAGAAAGCAAAACTTTTAGCTCACCTGCACACACATATGAGTTATGTACATGTAACTGTCTACATAATTGCAGCCTTTAGATTCAGTGCATCCATCACAAGTGTAAAGAGCTGTTTATAATTCACACAGGCAGAAGCTGGAGTCAAGGGCATTTCACATATTCTGTGTGATGAAGATAAGTGCCTAAGCCATAATGATAGAGATAAGCTCCTTTGATTTCTGCAGGGCTTTCTGTTGAGCGTAAAGAAGGTATTGTAAGATTTTGATGAGAATCAGTACACTGGGGGACATAAAATTCTTAAATAAAAATAAAAGGAAGTTCTCTGAAAGAATAATTTTGAGTCTAATATAAATGATAGCTTAATCTTTAAAAAAAGAAAAGAAAATGTCCAAAGGCACAATTCTATCTTTTCACTAAATTGGAGAAATACAGAATGATGATAGATACCAGACTCCCCGAAGTCAATAGAAAAGCTTCCATTGGGTGCCATTCAGCTAAGTCATAGTCAGAGTAGATGCCCATTTATTTCAATGGGTCTGCACTGAGTAATACTAGCGTTAGATACCATCCATTGATTTTAACTGCTGAATTAGTAGATGCATAGAGCTCAATAAGAACAAGAAACTAGCAAGCAGTTCTGCAGCTCCACCACCTTCTCCTCTGCCACCCCCATTCCTTCCACACATGCTGAAGGTGTCAAAGGAAGCTGGAGAGGGGCAAATGTTAGGCTAAGGTGGGAAGCGATATTCTCCTCAAAGGCCAGATCTGCCACCCAGGCAACCGCTTCACCTTGCCTCATCCTGTCAAAACTATTTCTTTCGGCTCACAGTTTTTACCATCCTTAAGACACTAGTGTTAATGCACTTTGAAATAATATTTTTTTTAAAAAAAAAAAAAATCTTTAGATATCTCTTCTTTTTTGCTTCCTCGGTGGTTAATGTTATTTTTCTTCCAATTACTAAGACCGCATTTAGAGCTAGGCAACCTCCCACTGTCCACATCTGCTTTTGCTTTCCAAGCAGTTGGTGGAAGTCATGCCTCACCAGGGTTTTGTTTGTGTTTCTTGCTATGTTATCTCATCTTGGAAGCCATTATATGAACTAATAGGAGCAGAAAAGAGGTGAACACCCTTCAGCTTTCCAGCAGGAATCTGCTTTTTTTTTGTCAGTTCTACAAATTGCACCATTAAAATGCATATGTTGGCTTGGTAGGCACCCATAATTGGATAAACAGAGAAAAGTAACTATCAACTGCACAGACTAGGAACTTCTTCAAATCTCCACTGGAAACAAGTTGGCTGATCACATAGCAATGTTCTCTATTTCTTTCCCTATTTATGGTTTTCCAGGCTTGTATCAGGAAATTATAGACACAATTGTCTACTAAATCTAAATGCACTTTGAAATAAATGATTTCCTTAACTCAACACTGGAAAATGGTTTGAAACACTGAATTACCGTATTTACCTAGTGCCAATAATGCAATACTTTGATGGTACAGCTGAATCTGGTTAAATAGCATTTCCTGTGTCCTAGGGAATTGTGGGATTTGCTTTTTAAGAGCTGGGAGTTTGGTCTCTATTCCTCATAAATTCAAAGATTCTTTGGAGTAAGCCGCCATCTGCACTATAAACTCGAAGTAGTATTGCAGCAGTTTAAACAGTCAAGGCTCCCCCAAAGACTCCTGGGAACTGTGGTCTGGAAAGGATGGCAAGAGTTGTTAGGAGAGTGGTTAACAATCAATCCTTCTTTCCAGATTTCCTGTTTCTCAGATAGACTCCAATCCCTCTTTCTGATTTTTGACTACACAGAGTAAAATCACTGAGGGCAATTGGGAAAGAGGGAAAATGAAGGCAATATGAATGAACAAGTGAAAGATAATTCTTTACAGGGTGTACATTTTGCCAAAGGATCAAAGGAAAGTGGAGGCATGTTTAGTACTGGCCCCCCCAAAAAAACTCATTAAAAAGTAGTTTTGGCTTGGCTAAAACCATTTGCTCCATATTCCTTTGGCATTCAGTGGTAACACGTTGTTAATTCACCACATTGCAGTAAAATGCGGGAAATCAAAATGAGTGAAAATAGGTTTGGTTTTGTCTTGTTTTCCAAACAACTGTGAGATTTTCATCCCAGTAAATTACAGCTCACAGGGTAACAATCCACATTTAATTCTCTAAGCAACAAGCCTAATGTTTCTTCTCTTTATGAGTCTCCAGGAATGGTACTATAATGGAATGAATAAGTCCCCTGATATTGTCTTTGCCAGAGCACATTTTCACTTACTTTTGTAAGTGAAAGGAAAAATATCAGAGGCTATCATATATCTTCTACCACACAGCTCACCCATAAACTAACCCAGCTTGACTTTTAGTACACAAGCCATATAGAACACTTCTATAATCTGTGAAGCAGCTAGCTAGAAGTGGACGCTTGATGAAGATGCTCAAATTATTTAGATAATGGAAATGTAACTAAAGACAAAAGGGCTTGTGGTGGTGGAAGCTGTGTGCATTCCCCCAGAGATGTAAATAGTGCATTAAGTAATTGCAACACATTATGAATTTCTGTATTTTTACAAAGATTTGCATTCCTGTTTCCCATGCTTTTTATTTATCTATTATAATAACTGCCCTAAGGCTTCAAAGCCTGAATTATAAACAAGAGAGCCACTACATTAGGTTCCATAGAAAGACTAGCAAGATGATCCATACACCACTGGGTTGGATATATATGGATTGTATACGACTGGGTTTACTACACATGCACACACACACATGTGCAGAAAGAAAAGGAAGAACAAATCAATGCGGTGGAGTTAGTATATGAAGTGACCCAGCTACAGAGCTTATTAGCTTAAGCACTCATATTGGCTCAGCAGAGAACATATCCAAGAGTTTGAAACTGCCCTCAAGCATTTTGGGCTTCAAAGTCCATAACATGCACCCCCTGGCTTACTTGTATTTGCACCCTACAAATTACTCCCAGAGCCACCCGATATTGTCAGAAGCACTGGCAGCGAAGCTAATGAGCTCTGACTGCTCTAACTCTTTGGGAGAAAGTGGAAAAGCTGTGATGGAAACCAGAAACATGCACATTTACAAAACAGCTTCTGAATAACCTGTGGAGCTGTTGGTTCTTTTTGTGTGTTTTGCCAGTCTACATTTTATGAGGTCATTTACAGACATAATAATGAGCAAATGTGACTTCTTTTATAGCCATGGCAAATGAAGCATACCTTCAATTAGAAACTTCTGAAAATACACTGTGATAGCCTACTGAGAATGGAATTGCTTTTCTTTACAGCTATACACGCACCCATCTTAGAAGCCCGTGGTTTCAGTTAAGTGCTACAAGTATCTTTCCCAATGAGACTCTTAGCTTGCTACATATACAGTGAACTTCAGTGGCAACCTTTTCAGTAACGCAGCAGATCTCATAATTGCCAAGATACTCTTGCTCCATTCACTCAATTCAATATGGCAATACATTTGATGGATATAATGTGTGTGTGTTTATTGTTACACATATACTTCTCCCTAAATTATCTGCTGGTTTGGTCATAGGAAAATCAAGAGCAGCACATTCTGAAGCTCTTCCTAATATTACCTTACTTAATATTTAATATTACTAAAATAAGACAGTCTTGCGTGTCAAGACCCCAAGGCCTCCCCTTTATGTTGAATAATAACATGTGGTTAATGGGCAAAATTTACGCCACAGCTTCATTGGGTACAGAATGTGAGTGGTACTGTCTTAGGCATTGGAATTGAACGGACTACAGTGGTACCTCGGGTTACATACGCTTCAGGTTACATACGCTTCAGGCTACAGACGCCGCTAACACAGAAATAGTGCTTCAGGTTAAGAACTTTGCTTCAGGATGAGAACAGAAATCGTGCTCCGGCGGCACGGTGGCATCAGGAGGCCCCATTAGCTAAAATGGTGCTTCAGATTAAGAACAGTTTCAGGTTAAGAACGGACCTCCAGAACGAATTAAGTACTTAACCTGAGATACCACTGTATAGCCGACTCCTGCCTGTCATGCAGGAAGTCTCAGAAGGGTTAACCACCAGTAGGAGAAGCCCTGTTGATGCACATCAACTTGGAGTTTCCCCCAGGGTCACCAGAAGGTCATGCCATGGCTCTAGCCTCCACCCAGCTTCTGACAGGGTCTATGGCCCCCATATTCCTTTAACAGAATACCCTTTAGTATGCAGGGGCAGGTGATGGCCACACCTCACCTCCCCCGAACAAGGTTTACCAATGCCTAACCGCCAAACCTTACAATGTTGTGACAATTGCTATGAGGTAGGCGAAAACCAAATGGCCAGAGCCAATTTGTCAAGTGGAAAAATTCCTACCAGGCCCCTCAACGGCGACCAACCAAGGTCCATAGGAAGGCCAATATGATGAACACATGAAAAGAGGGTGGGAGATCTGCAGAAGCCAGAACAAGAAGGGGGATCCCCTTGGCCGCACTGTGGTTTAAAAGGGGTAAGCCACACACCCCTGGCCAACCAGGATTGGCTGGCTGGGAGCCATGACATGAGGCTTCGCCAGCCCCCGCTGTCTGTGGAGGCCACATGATCTGACCGCAACACCATACCACCCAGAAGTGGAACGGCTTTGCCTAACCCGGACTCTCTGTATGTTTTGGACAACAATAACTATCATTCCTCATCGTAATAATTTTCTTCCCTGCTGCCTTGGGAGTAAAAGATGGAATAGAAGTTTAATTCATAAAATGAAATAAAGTCATGGACCATGCTGCCTGGGGTTGGTGAGGGCTGATGGCCATTGGAGTCCAAAACACAGGGAGGACGCTTAGTTGTGGGAAGTTAACCTAGTCCTAGAGCAACGTAAGACAAAGAGGAAATCATAGGGAACATCATGAAATAGCCCTTCCTAAAGGAAAACAGATTTAGTAAAAAGAATACTTTAAAATATTGTTCTTATTGTTTCATGCTGGCTGATTTATTATTTTTATTTTGTCATCATTCTAACTCTCACAGAGCATGCTAAGTGTTTATATGAAGTAAGGAAGGCCCCATCCATGTACATTCAGGATGCTCACAAGAGGTTACTTCTGGGAGTTGGTGGTGCACCTGAAATTTACCTGAAAGGCAGTGGCTACAAGGCAACTGTCCCGTGTTCCCTTTGTCACACTGTGTGTGCGTGTGTGTGTGCATAGGAGGGGCAAAATCAGTTTATTTCACCACCATCTTTATGTCACATGGAAGACATAGGAATATATTCAAGTGTGGGAGGAATTCTCCCAATTTAACAGAGCTTCCTTGGGGAGGCATAAGTTGAAGATTGAGGCTTAGAAGCAATTTAATTCAGTTACAACCGGTGTCCATGACTTTTGGGCTCACTGAGTGGGTGGAGATTTTATATATATATATGGAAATGTGTGTTGAAATACTATTTTAAAACATGTTTTGAAACATTCCTTGACATACTTCTCCCAAAGTATGACTTTTCATCCATACGAATGCATTTTTAAAAGAAGAACTACATCACACAACTCAGAGAAACATGAAATGTAGAGGGGGGAAAACCTGCATTCTGATCCACACATTAATCCAGAGTGTGTGGATTAAGTCAGTTTGCCTCACAAAGAACAAAGTCCTCAAGCATCCCTATTATCAAGCTGCAATTCATGCGACAATATATGCTCATGTTGTGACTGATCCTGATAGTAAAAGTGTGTGTGTGTGTGTGTGTGTGTGTGTGTGTGTGTAATGGTCAGCAATAAAGGATGCTTTCAGAATACCCTCTGCTACCTTGTGAATTCTGTACTACTTGAACAGAGTATTTGGTCATAAGGTGCCTCCAACTTTTAGCTTTTCAAACAGCAGGTTTGTCTGGCAACCAAACTGCTTTTAGCACCTACACTACAGAGACTCGCAACACAACAGCTCTTATGGCATTCCATCCAAGGAAAGTGGGTTAGCAAGCTAAGAGCCTCAAATAACCTCTCGCTGCAGTTATTTACTGGTGTATCAACCTGGGAACAGCTCCCATGGTCCTTAAAATGCTAGAGGTGTAACTGAAAACTGGTTGGAAATGAGGAGAAAGCAATTCCTGCTGCCCGTTGCTCAGTTTCAGGAGTTCCTTTTGCCTTGGGCCAAATAGGGCATAATAAAACTCCAGTTAATGGCGGGAGAAAATTAAACAGCACCAGATCTTTAAAAAGGGTTGGCTGATGGAATTAGGTTATTCTTCTGTTCGTCAGCATTTCTGGAGAGGTGACTTGGTGTACATGTAAAGGGTTTTCCCTACTGAGTCAATATTGGCTCTCTCCCCAGTTAGCAATGGGGCAAACAGTGGTTGATGATGGTGCCGCTGAGCAGCTGCTTTTAAGTTTACGACACACATCTCTGGGAGATCTGTTTTCACAATGGTTTATTTCATCATCATATTTTAAATTTGTTGGGCAAGGCAAAAAGAGATGAGGCAAGCCTCTGCACTCGAGGTAGCAGTAAATTAAGCTCTCCGAAAGCACTTTTGCCTGGAGATTTGTTTTATCATAATGGATACCAGGGAAGGAGGCAACGGTACTGAGGCATGTTTATATCTGAAATCAAAAGCAAATAGCAATAACTTGTAGCTCAAATATGCTTGAGGTAAAAGAGAGGGGGGGATAAATAAAAATCAGAAGAAACTATTTAAATGGCTAGAAGGTGAACATTGTGAACATGAAATTCTGGCATGCAGTGTCCAAGCTCAGTCCACTCAACAGCTCTTGTCTCACCTACTTGGGAAGGGTTTTGCATCTTTTTTCCATAAAACATCAATATGGCAATTGTGGCTTTTTTCAAATGTTGCTGCTGTCATCACTGTGTTACTAGCATAGGCCTGAACACCTTGCAATCCCCAAATATGAATGTAATCAAGAAGCCCTCTGTTGTGACCAACTAGATGCTCAAACATTTCCCTGTTTTTTATTCTTCCTGGCAGCTAGAAAAATAAAACACAAAGAAACAGAGAGAAAAGGAGTAAAGATGCCCAATCAGCCCTCTCTGGATTGTCATGCATGTCTTGTCGGCTGTATGGCTTGGAGAGACTGTCTGAAGGCATATGAGACCACTATGTTGCTGAAGTTCAGCAGGTCTGAGTATGATCAGGGCCTTTATGGGAGACCTCCTGGGAGCCCACTTTGGGTTCCATGCTAGTAGGTAGGGAGAGTGATGCTGCACTCAAGCCTCACTTGCAGGCTTCCCATGGGCATCTGGTTGGCCGCTGTGAGTACAGGATGCTGGACTAGATGGGCCTTTGGTCAGAGCTTTACCTTCCCGCCACAGTGGTAGCTATTTATCTACTTGCACTGGTATGCTTTCAAACTCATAGGCTGGCAGAAGCTGGGACAGAGCAAAGGGAGCTCACCCTGAGTCTCCAAGTACCATTAATTGTATTAGCTCTGAAAGTATGATATCAGTCTTCTGAAAAACAAAAAAGAATTCTCTCCCACCTAAATTACTCGCACTCCTGCTAGTGAACTTTATCAATTATCTAAATGCATTCCCCTTATCTGCATTGTTTGGAAGGTTTCAAAAAATCCCCTTCCAGAAAACACCAGATACAATACATCAAATAATTTTGGATTGGCTTCTTCTTGACACCCATTGCAGAGATCTCCTCGTGACTCCCTTATAACTCAAAACACTGATTTACAAAAGAGTCTGTAATGCAATATTTGTTGAAGGATGATACTCCCAAAACTACCAAGATTGTTTCAGGGTACTTCACCGAGATCTTTAAAGCTAAATCTGAAGTTGCCTGATTTAATCAATGGTGGCTATCTAGTCTTTTATATAGTGCATGTGTTTGGATTATCAATGTATTTGGATGACTTTGTATGATTTTATGATTTTACTGTTTTAATGTATACCAATAAAGGCTAGTAGTAGTAGTCCACAGACAGCTTTCCGGGTCATGTGGTGGAACGGGACACTGTGACAGAAGCAAGAGCACACGGAAATAGCATTTACCTTCCCGCCAGAGCGGTACCTATTTATCTACTTGCACTGGTATGCTTCCAAACTTCTAGGTTGGCAGAAGCTGGGACAGAGCAATGGGAGCTCACCACCGTCACACAGATTTGAATTGTCGACCTTCAGATTGGCAAGCCCAAGAGACTCTGTGGTTTAGACCACAGTGTCACCATAAGACATGTTTATAGCTGGCCATCTTTGTACAGTGAATCATAGGAGTTTAGGAAGAGTGATCCTATTGCTGAAGTGGTAATCACTTCCTAGGAAAGACAATAATGGCAGTGACTAGATGAGTCAAGCATTCCCTTCAATGATTCTGTCAATAACAGTATATATAGGATGAATTCCCAGGCAAAGCCTAAAGTACTCATCAGGATTGGGCCAGGCCATCAGAGCTCTAAGCTTGCACAGACCCATTAAATGAACAAGTCTCCATTGGCTCTCAAGTATCGAATATGTTTGCCTTTCAGACATTAAGTGCTTTCAGACTTGAGTCAAATGTCAAATATCAAAGGCACTGTATGCCAAATATCAAAGGCAGTTGGAAAGAACTGGTTATCAAATGCCTAGCCTCAAAATTTGCAGCTCTGAATTTTGAAGGACAAATTCATTTCAGCTCTGGCTAGTACTATGCTCTCGGATAAAGTAATTTAGCATGAAATTCAGGGAAAGCTTCTGCTCTTGCTATCTCCTCACTACAACACCTTAAAAAAGAGAAACTAGCAATGTCATCCATATTTCTTATTATATTTAAACCCTGCCCTATCCCACAGGCTCAGGGTGGCTTACGGCAACTTAAATTGATATGTTCATATGGGTACAAAGCAAGTCATAGAATGCATATGTTTATATTAAGACTGCACGTTTTGACTTGTGGTTTGAAAGAATTGCTTGCAAGGAGCAGATGTATTTCTTAAAAACCCTTCCATGAATATTCACCTTTTTAAAAATCCTGTTCTCTGCAGTTGTTTCTGCTGTTCTTTCAATGTTACTTTCCCTCTTTCTTCTCCTTCATAGAGTAATCCTGGCCAATAAGAAATGAGGTAGTGAAAATGATGATAGCACAAAGCTTTTCAGGTTTTGCTATATGTTGTTGTCCATGAGGGTAAAATGAAGTCCATTCCAAGGGAAGGCAACACTTCGTTAATACAGTGATACCTCAGGTTAAGAACTTAATTCATTCTGGAGGTCTGTTCTTAACCTGAAACTGTTCTTAACCTGAAGCATCACTTTAGCTAATGGGGCCTCCCACTGCCACTGCGTGATTTCTGTTCTCATCCTGAAGCAAAGTTCTTAACCTGAGGTACTATTTCTGGGTTAGTGCTGTAACCTGAAGCGTCTGTAATCTGAAGTATCTGTAACCTGAGGTACCACTGTAATTTAAGCATTTCCCCTCCATTTGAAAAATAATTGCTGAAAAATTGCAGGATGGGCTGAAGTGCTTTTTGATGACATAGAAATTGTTTTAAAAAATCAAGACCTCTCCTTTTAATTTTAGCCCTTTACATACTCTTTAAATGTATTTTTAAATCATGTTGATTATTGCTTCAACTATATTTTGAAAACCAACATGTCTGATGGCATTTGGGAATTGATCATAATATTTATATGCAAAGGCCCTAGCCCAGTTCCAGAATGGGCTGCAGCTGGGGTCCCATTCAGTCATGGGTGGATGATGATCCAAAGGGCAATAGACATGATAGATGGATGGGTAGAAGATCAGCTGAGAGTATTTAAGATGGGAGGTCATTTACCTCTGTCCATAACCTAGAGAGACCCTTTTCCTTAAGACATAGTCTGCATGAAGATTCAGAGTAATGGTACAACCTTTCAATGTGGCAGACCTGTCCTGTGGAACTCCCTGCCAGTAGAGGCTTGGCACAAATCATCCTTGCTTACTTTTAGATGTCTCCTCAAAACTGCATTATTCAGACAAGCCTTTGAGACATGAATTTATTTTTCCCAACCAGGATGTACTGATTTTTTAAACTGATCTCATTGTAATTTCATATCAGACATTTTTATGAAAGTATGGTCTGTAAATATTCCAGTGAATGAATAAATAAAGGAATAAGCAGTTGGCAACTGGTTCTGGGAAGCCCTGGGTCAAGGTCCCGTTCAACACTTTATAAACTTGAGATGGCCATTGCAATCTTATTTAATGTAGCTTTTTGTGCTAGGTTTCATGATCAATTGCCATAGATTGGATGAGATTATAGCCTAGCTGGAAAGTTCTCAGCACGGAGGTCTCTCACCAGTGTTTTGAGGCCTTAGGCATGTTTTCCTCAAAGGAGCAGGGGAACTCAAAAGAGGCAGCCCCCTCTGTCCATTTCTGAATCTCAGCAGTCCCTTTTGCCTTTGGCAAAACAAGGTTTGACACTATAGCAATGGATGAAAACATTAAGGTCAAAATACTTAAAAGGTGTATACATGTTACTGTACATAATGGTTCCCACGTCGGGTCACGTCACGACAAAACAAGCCTTCCTATAAATTCCCAAAGTCATAGCTGTGCTATCTTAAGTTACTTGGGAGCTATAATATAGGAATATTCAGCCTTTTATCAAGAGTCCACTACTGCTTTTGTACACCTAGTTTAGCTGTTAATTCAAATCCTCCTGGTGATTATTAAGGGAATTGTTCCCCTGGTTTCTGTTAATCATATTTTTCCTCCTATGTAAAAACTAAAGCGGGCTGAAGCATCTACCTCAGGCATTTTTCTTGTCACTTTCAAGGGGCTGTAGGAGAGGAATAAAGATCCCCCCCCCCACATTATAATAATCTGCAAGGGTTGAGCAAATTTGGGTTGGGGGACATTGCAGGGGACTGCCATTTTTTAAATGAGGTTTTTAAACAAAAGGTTTTTCCTTTTGTTTTCTTTTAATAGGGTAGGGAAGTTTTGCCACCCCACCATCCCAAGACAGCATAGTCCATGGTCAAAGATAATGGGAGATGCTGTTGAACAAGTGCTGGAGAACACCATATTGGGTACGTCATTGCCCAGTGTAATTCCTGAGGCATTTTTTGGAGGGGAGGGAGATGACTGCCTCTGCTGAGTATATGCTGCTCATCTCTCTGTCTCCAACATCCACCTGCTATATATGAAAATGTGTCATACTATATGGAAGAACAATATCCCCTTTGCTTTTTATATCAGTCCTGGAGGTTTTGTTAAACATGATTAGAAAGGACCAGTTGGTTAAAGGAATTCAGGTCGGAGTTAGACACTACAAACTAAGAGCATTTGCAGATGATCTAGTATTGACCCTGCAACAGCCAGACACTAGTACTAAAAGAGTATTAGAATTAATTGAAATATTTGGTCGAGTAGCAGGTTTTAAACTGAACAAACAAAAAACGAAAGTGTTGGAAAAAAATTTAACAATGGAGGAAAGAGAGAGATTTCAGAATGAAACAGGTTTGGAAATAATGAAAAAAGTGAAATACCTGGGGATAAACTTAACATCTAAGAATGTGAATTTATTTAAGGATAATTATGAAAAATGTTGGTTAGAAGTAAAGAAAGATCTAGAAATATGGTCAAGGTTGAAACTTTCCTTGTTAGGCCGGATCGCTACTATTAAGATGAATGTATTGCCTAGAATGCTATTTTTATTTCAGACGTTGCAGATTTTGGACAAGATGGACTGTTTCAAGAAGTGGCAGAAAGACATATCAAAATTTGTCTGGCAGGGCAAAAAGCCCAGAATAAAATTTAAGATTTTAACTGATGCAAAAGATAGAGGGGGGTTTGCCCTGCCGGACTTAAGACTTTATTATGAATCGGCAGCTTTTTGCTGGTTGAAACACTGGCTACTTCTTGAGAACACAGACATTTTGGATCTGGAAGGGTATGATAATAGCTTTGGTTGGCATGCATACTTGTGGTATGATAAGGCAAAGGTGTATAAAGGCTTTAAAAACCATATTGTAAGGAAAGCATTGTATAATGTCTGGATTCGATATAAAGATTTGTTGGAAAGTAAAACTCCCAGGTGGGTGTCACCAATGGAAGCTAAGGAAGTGAAAAAGCTTAATATGGACTCTAAATGGCCAAAATATTGTGAAATTTTAGAATATGATGGTGAAAGGGTTAAACTTCAGAGTTACGAGAAATTAAAGCCCAAAGTTCGAGATTGGCTGCATTATCATGAGATAAATGAGACATTCAAACAGGACAGGAAAATAGGATTTCAGAAAGAGATGTCAAAACTAGAAACAGAATTGTTAGAACCCAATACTAAGAACTTATCAAGAATGTATAATTTGCTGTTGAAATGGAACACACAGGATGAGATGGTGAAATCAGCTATGATTAAATGGGCACAAGACATCGGTCATGATATTATGTTTGCTGACTGGGAACAGTTATGGACTACCGGTATTAAATTTACTGCATGTAATGCTTTAAAAGAAAACATAATGAAAATGATCTATCGGTGGTACATGACCCCAGTCAAGCTTGCAAAAATCTATCATTTGCCAAATAATAAATGTTGGAAATGTAATGAGATTGAAGGTACTTTTTATCACCTTTGGTGGACCTGCCCGAAGATTAAAGCTTTTTGGGAAATGATCTACAATGAAATTAAGAAAGTCCTTAAGTGGACTTTTCCTAAGAAACCAGAGGCTTTTCTCTTGGGCATGGTGGGCCAATTGGTGTTAAAGAAGGATAGGATTTTCTTTATGTATGCTACCACAGCAGCAAGAATTCTACTGGCGAAGTATTGGAAGATGCAAGAACTACCTACTCTGGAAGAATGGCAAACAAAGGTGATGGACTTTATGGGACTGGCTGAGATGACGGGCAGAATCCGTGACCAGGGGAAGGAGACAGTGGAAGAGGACTGGAAGAAATTTAAAATATACCTTAAAAACTGTTGTAAAATTGAGGAATGCTAAGATGTCAAGGGGTAAGAAACAGAGAATTACAGCTGTAACTAAAAAACTAAAGGAAATTTAATGAAAGGGAATCAGGATAAATTGACCAAAGGGTTGCTAAAGAACCATAAAACAAGGATGCAGGGATGGGGAGGTATAGGGAAGTCGAAGGAAAGAAGGTGTATGAAAATACAATTTTGAAGTTATATTTGTTTAAATGTTTTGTATGTTTTTGTTTTGTGTTTTGAGTTTTTGTTTTGTGCTTTGTTTTTATTATGTGTTTGAAAAATGAATAAAAATTATTTAAAAAAACAAAAAAAACAATTCTACCCAGTACAGTGGTACCTTGGGTTACATACATTTCAGGTTACATACGCTTCAGGTTACAGACCCCACTTACCCAGAAATAGTGCTTCAGGTTAAGAACTTTGCTTCAGAATAAGAATAGAAATTGGGCTCCGGCGGCACAGCAGCAGCAGCAGGAGGCCACATTAGCTAAAGTGGTGTTTCAGGTTAAGAACAGTTTCAGGTTAAGAACGGATCTCCGGAATGAATTAAGTACATAACCTGAGGTACCACTGTAGTTGGGAGCAGTGTCTCCCACACAGGCTGATTTTTGACTTTGTTGGCATAAGCCAAGCACTCTGTTCCACCGTTGCCAATGCTTGCCAAACATGCATGAGCTCTTTTGCTTTGTAAGATCACAGCCAAAACATATTAAGGAGAGTAAACTGTAACTTCACACAAAATTCCACTACAACATTCAAAGTTAATGTGTTATGAGTGGGTGACTGACACATGTACCCTGGTACAGCCCTGCTTTTAATATTTGATGAATCATTGTATTTTAATATTCTGCTGGAAGTCACCCAGAGTGGCTGGGGAAACCCAGCCAGATGGGTGGGTTTAAAATAAATTTATTATTATTATTATTATTATTATTATTATTATTATTATTACATCACCCATTCTTTTCTCTCAGTTTCTTGGCCCTGCTATCATCACCAGCATAAGTTAAAGTGCCTTGCTGCATCAGGCCAAAGGGCTATCTAGTTGTTCCCATTGCTGCAAAGCACATGTCTACAAGAAGCCCACACATGGATATGAATGCAATACCACAGCCCACCAGGGACCATGTACTCCATCTGTAAAGTTTTACTTGTTAGTTTTTCTTTGTCTCCACTTACTCTCTGCAGGTACCGGTACTTCTTGAACAGGTATGACAGACAGCTTTTGCAGACCAGAAGAGAGGCCCACCCCATTGTCATGAAATTCTACTCAGTATTGATCCATAGTAGATTCCAATGTATAGTTAGCAGAGTAAAAACTTAAACACATTGCAGGATTCCCCGAAAATAGACCAGATGCAATTATATTTCATCCAGCAGAGCTTTACTGCTACTGAAGGCAAATGAGCATAATGGTCACAAATCCAATACATTCAGGATTGGCACTGTCCATAAGAAATCCAGTTGCAGTAGACTTAACATAAACTTACAATAACCTATAATAAGTCTAAACCTTAGCACTAAACATACTATGTACAGAACACCACACCAGAAGGAAAAGAGATAGAAAGAGAAAGTGAAACCCAGGCTCCTGCTGGCCCTAGTTTTATAGTCAGCATGACCTTGACAGAAGAGATAAGAGAACCAGTTTAAGCCAGCTGTACTCAGCTTCTCTGGAGGAATAACCCAAACATCATGAACCTTCTGCTTGTTTCTTTCACACAGAGAAGCTTCCAGAACTCTCTTGACCTAATAAGAATAGGAAAGATCTCTACACATCAGATCAATACTTTCTGCACCAAGAAATGCAAACGGACACCCATAACCAGCCACAGTGACTGTCTGTCAAATGACTGCTGTCTGTCTAGCAGAGCAAAAGAGTTCTGTTGGGGTGACTCACTGGAAGTCCCATACATATGGTATTTTTTTTCCACTTTAAAGATTTGCTCAATTCCTAACACGGTTTGATAAGACTATAATTTTGCCACACGAGTTGTTTTGTTTCCTAGGGACTGGTAGATTGGGATCACTTTCTGTCACCCTACTGCAATCTGGATTCAGCTGGCCTCAGGAGGGAACACTGAAGGGCGGTGGTGAGGTGAACAAGGAGTGTAATGGTATTGAGTTGATTACCTAGCTACATACTGCCTGGTTGTGAAAATTCATCACCAATGTTTATGAAACAGATTTTGCTCAGTAGGGAAAGGGGTTATTTTTTCGATTCTAAAGTGCTGGGTTTACTGCATCTATTCACATAAATTACAACTGCATCTGAAGGAACACAAAAATTGTGTGATCGTGCCTTTGCCTTGATATACTAGTTCTCACTTTGCTTCCCTGATTGCATTTCCATTTACTTTTAGTAGCCTCCCCCAAAAGTTCTGTCCACTCGACGTGATTTAAAACACTGTACATAGGAGATTTAGATCCTAGTACTGGGGAAGAGAAAGGAAAGTATAAGCAAGTTTTCCACAGAGGTGGTTCCCAGGAATCCTAGAATTGGCACTGTTACAAAACCAAGCCCAAGGAAGCAAAAACCAGGACTACGCATACTGTACATATGTCAGACTAGAGAACTGTAAACAAAATATGTCGATTTTCTAGTAATGAAGCTATTAAAGAAAAGCTAGAACTAGTTGGTGACATTGATGATAGCGGTCTTCCCATAAGTACAATCTTAACCATACAATTAAAGATTGTCTAAGGAAGTCTTCTCTTCTGAGCTGTAGTTATATGATGCAAGTGTAGCTCTGGTTTTTTGGGGGGGAAGGGGTGAATTGCAGAGAATGCATAAGTAGTGCAGGGCAATGAAGAGGTCATTCTTATCTCCTTTCACCCTGGCTAGCCTCCCCCCAAATTCCCTTAACTCACGCAATCTAACAAAGGAGATTGACACATTTATCACTTGCTGAATCAGGAACTCTGGAAAAACTGGATGTGCATGCAAATAATTCCTTCCATTTCTGACATTCAGGCATGAGCAACAAACAGCATCAGCCCCACACATGAGTTGGTTTTCAAAGACTTGGGGAAACTCCAAGTTTTTCATAAGTTCTTTTATATATATATACAAGAAAAACACCTAAGTAACTTAGAGTAGCTCACTGTTTAATTTTAACTGCTCTTACTGTTTATATTGGTTTCACAGTTTGATTATTTTTGGGTGCTTATTAGAAAGGTGGGTTATAAAAGTGATTCACAAATAAGTAATTCTGACTGAAGCCTGTGTGGTTTTGTTCAATTTAGATCATACTTCAGATAGACTGGTGTCTGGCTGGATCCCTTGTAGACCTGAAAGTAGTCACTGAAAATATAGTAGCTAACACCACCCCAAGTTCTGACAGCCCAGATTGTATACAGAAAACTTCTGGCTATTTCTGTTCATCAGGATGATTAGATCAGACGGGCTGGGGAAGCTGAACAGCAGCCTTCTTAAGTGTTTGCCTTGTTCAACGAAAATAAAAGGCAGCATCGCAACTAGAATTATCTCAAACTTTCAAGAGTCTTGAAACTCCAGTCTTGAACAGAACAATGCCTGTCAATGGGAAAACACTTGACCTAAGCAGAGATTCTACAGCGTAGCTAGTGAATGATAGCCATTAATGGATTCCTAAGAAATCATTCTTTTATTAGACTGAAGAATAGAAAAAGAAAGGAAGAGAACAATGAGAACTTAAAAATAAAATAAAAAAGCATCTGAATTATATATACTTAAGGTTGCAATCTTATACATGCTTGCTTGGGATTACTCCACTGAGTAGATATGCACAGGATTGTGCTGTTAATATATTGTAATAAATATCAAGTAAAATATGTAATGCTGTGCTAGATTATTCATCAGAAGCTCAAGGGGCAGAAAGGATTCTGGCTCACTCTGCTGTTTAGACCCATGCACTGTTTTGAATGTGGATTAAGCCACATAGCTTATGAACCAATCCACAGAGGGGTCCTTATCATGCTTGTGAATTGGTTCAAAGGCAGCCTCTTTCTTTAACATTTTACAGCTGCTTAGAGGATCTGATATCTTCAATATGGCAATATGGTAGCAAGGCATCTTAAAAATGCTCCAAGGAAGCAACTATACATCATGTTGCATTTCTTTCCTGAGGAATTGTATGGAGAAAAAGAGGGCTCCCTCTACATACCTATGGGCAGGGGCAGATTTTGGTAATCTTTGGTAGTATGGTGCCCTGAGCAAAGCCAAAATTTGGTACCCCCAAAGCAATCTTTTTGATGATGGGTCTTCTCAGTTTTTGCCCCCTCAGCTCAGTGCCCTGTATGAGGGAACCACCTGCACCACCCAAAATCCAGCTCTTCCATCCATCTTTTTATCTAGACAATGTCCCAAGGACACTGTACAGGGAGTGAGGTGGGAGGGATAATTATCTCATAGGAAAATGGTGCGTTTTTTGTTTTTACTATTTGCTATAAGGCTGGGAAGGGCTTCCATAAAGAATAATTTAATAAATGAACAAGTGGACCTTACTCCACCTGTTCCAGAATATGCTGCTGAATGTTCCTTTCCCAAAACATGGGGAGGAAAGTGCAGCAATAAGTCTGATCATGAGGAAGAAAATATAAGAGTGCGGTTGGATGTGCAGCCCCAGCTTTTGTATGGGGAAACACACATGGAGCACAGCATAAGGAGCTTACAGATAAACTAAGATGTATAAGAAATGGAAGAAACAGGAAATCATGAAGGAAGAGTAACCAACAGCTGCAGGGAGAAGGTTAGGTGGGCCAAAGCTCAGTATGAGTTCAGGCTTGCAAGGGAGGTTAAAAATAAATTTAAAAGTTGTCTTTGGCTATGCTTGAAGCAAAAGGAAGAACAAGCAAGTAGTAGGTCCTCTGAATGGAAAAGACAGAGAAATGTTATTGGGTAGCAGAAAGAAGGCAGAACTGCTCAGTGCCTACTCTGCATCTGTCTTTACCCTAAAGCTGAAGTGCCCAACATGATGATAATTGAATGAATGATGGATGCAAAGAGGGAGGTGCAGCCCAAGAGACCAAAAGAGGTGGTAAGCGAACACCTAGCTATGTTAAATGAAATTAATTCTACAGGGCCTGATGAACTACACCCAAGGGTACCAAAGGAGCTTGCAGATGTAATCTCAGAACCTCTGTCTATAAACTTTGAGAATTCTTGGAAACCAGGTGAGGTCCTTGCATAGGAGGGCAAATGTTGTCCCCATCTTCAAAAAGATACAGCATGGGTTTCTCAAAACCAACTCATGCCAGATGAATCTCATTTCTTTTTTATTGATAGAGTTACAAGCTTGGTGTATCAGGGCTATGCTGTGGACATAGTGTATCTTGATTTCAGTGCAGCTTTAGACAAAGTCAGCCATAATATTCTTGCAGAGAAGCTGGTAAAATGTGGGGTGAATAAGGTAGCAAACCCAAAGAGTGCTCACTAATGGTTCCTCATTATCCAGGAAAGATGTGACAAGTGGGGTGCCGCAGGGTTCTGTCCTGGGCCCGTTGTTGTTCAACATATTTATAAATGACTTGGAAGAAAGAATTGAGGGGATGTTCATCAAATTTGCAGATGACACCAAACTGGGAGGGGTAGCTAATGCTGCTGAAGACAGAATTGGGATTCAATATGAGCATAACAGATTGGAGAATTGGGCCCAGACTAACAAAATGAATTTTAGTAGGGACAAATGTCAACTGGGGGACACCTGGCATGCCCGTACTACGTGTGAAAAGGATCCAGTGATTTTTCTGTTAAAATACTGGATTTAAAAATGGTTCAACAGAAGTAATGTTGAAGTTTCAAGCCAGGATTCAGAGTAATCTAAGCCTTAGGTTATGCTTCAAGGTTGTTTGCTTTTGAATCATGGTGTGCTTATGTCTTTTTTCTTGTGCCCAGGTAATGGCAAGTATCTGCCTTTTTCTAGTAATAAATTGATTTAAAACTCTAAAAGCTTTTGGGCATCCATCTATCGAAAACATAAATCCATTATGCCAGAGTCTGGGCCTTCCATTAAAAGCAACGTTATATTAACACGACAGTGGAAAAGTGCTGTAAACCAAATTCTGGCTGCTCTTGTCAGTATAAATGAATAGAAAGGTCTTTTTATTTTTATTTTTTTTAAGCTTCATTTATTTTTTATTTTTTTCATTGCCCTGACTTAGTTATCTTCAGGGGGCTTTGTGGCCCTTGTGCAAATTGCTACCATTAATTCTTAACCAACTCACTTTCATAAAAAGAGATAAACTTTTAGGGTTTCCCAAGGCAGATGAACTCACATGCTGTATTTAAAATGACATAAGATACATGATTTTTCCTCTCCCTCAATTTTTTCCCTCCCAGCTTCAGAAATGCTAGCATTTTTATCATCATTAATTATTGGTGCTGAAAAATCTCTTTGATATAACAAGCTACAGGCTTTACCGTCTAAATCCCCGATGTCTAAATTATTAATAGCATGTAGACAATATTCAATGGGCAATCAAGACGCAAAGCTCCAGAGATGTGCAAATTTTGTCATCATCATTTCCTTCTGCATCCCCAATTACACAACCACTGCAAAAATCCATCTTGTCTGTTACAAATGTTATTTCAGTCATTTCTATTAAAGCACTTAAAATGACACACACTTTGGAGTTGTGTTCATTGGAGCAAAGTAAGAAGATCATAAGTTTAACCTACAGAGAGCTGACTGAGGTTGTTCGTCCTTAAACTTGAATGTCAGCTCAGTTGAGTATATAGGAAAACAGGAAATTAACTGAGAAAATTCTCCTCTTGCAGAGAACCGACCATTCCTGACAAATGTCATGAGGCTTTCCTGCATGTTGCCTGGGATATAAATAACAGGTACACACAATGAAAGTAAGTTGGAACACTTTCATTTAAAGAACACAGCTGACCATTATAATGGATGGGGGAAGATATGATTGCATTCTTGTCTGAGTCAGACCAAAGCTTGATTGTTTGAGAGTAGTTCAAAATACATCATTTTGGTAAACTGTCCTCCACATCTGGAGAGCTTTGTTTTTATGAATTATTTTTAAAATGCTAAGATGTCAAAGTTGACTGGTTGTGTGTGTGTGTGTGTAAGTAAATAAATTTGCACTTATGCTTCTCCTGCTATTTTATGTTAGGGTTGTTTCCAAGAGCTTGAATTTTACCTCTTCTGTTGAAATCCTCTGTTTTACGGTCCTGAAATGAGCATTCAGAATGCATCGTTGTCTTCAGGGGCTGTGAAATATTTGGTGGGGCAAAAAGAATTTAACACAGCTCCTCCATTTGCTATGGGCCTGTGCAGCAGTGGCATGAGAACACCCTCTTGCAAGCAATGACTTAATGGTGGTGGTGGTGGACCCCAACCTCCACTAATATCTCTGTTGTTCCAAGCAAGAGTCTTTGGCAGAATGTGGGGGTTCCTCCACCGGCTGTTTTCAGGGCTAAAGTGCCTTTTTTTTTTTTTTTTGCCACTGTGCAAATCAGAAGAGTCTTCATTATCTCAATCAAATCTCCTTTGCTCCCCTGAAGTCCCTCGAAGAGTAACAACCAGAGATTTTCAAAGACCTCTTTCAATACTACCTGAAGGGATTGCAAAGTACTCTTTCACCATTGCAGCTGGGAAAATGCTATTTGTCTGTCTGTTTATTGTCAAGTGCAAAGACATTTGATGTTTTAGGTATTCTGCACAGCTCTGATGACTCAAGCAATGAAAGTGAGCTTATCTACAAGACGAAAACAACTTTCCATGATGTGACACAACCTGCTCAAATTACTGCTCAGAATCTTGAGTGTAGTGTTGCTTCAGTGCAGAGGAGCACTGCAAAGAACTGTTTGTAAATCTACTCTTTTGGTTTCATTTTTTAAGCATAACAATTGCTATTTTCAAATAAAATTGAAAATTCAGGAAACAAAATGAATACCACATAACAATAAGATCCCTAATTAAGAGAAAAGGGGGAGAGAAAGATTACTCTCCTTAATATATCATAGGTGGGCTTCTGGGACAGTTAAGTAAAGCAGCAGTGTGAGAAAACGCTTGCCAATTTTTGAAAGATTTGGATGGTTAAACTACATAGCTGAATTATAGCTACACACTCATAAGGATAAGGGAGCAATTCAGTTTGGTTTTCAACCTACCCAATTTGCACTTCCCAAACTAATATACAAACCAAAACACAGCTATCCTTTGAAAGTTGTTCTTTGAATTTTTTTGATGAAAATCTCCAACCAGAAGATATGTACAAAAAAGGTGTATGTTACAACAAAGTCTGCACACACCAGCAAAAATAGTGTGCAAAAATGCATTAAATTCAGGGAATTTGTTTTCATATGCTTGCTGATCATTTATGGCTTCTCAAATTTTATCACTCTACTGCAGGAGCAGCTGGCAGAAAGTGGTGGGGCTGTGGACCTGGGCTCCTGGCAGCACTGTGTACCACAACAATGTGAACAGCAAATTTAGGGAAGAGCCATTGCAGTGTGGTTGCCCTTCCTACTCCACCCCTATCCTGTGCCACTGCAGCAACAATGACAATGCCAGGAGGCCAGGTACATGGTGTTGCCACTCTCTACTGGCCACTCCTGATCTACTGCTATAAAAAAGATTGAGCTACACGCAACTCTGCTGCTGTTGTAATCCAACTGCACCTTGACATTGTGTTGTACACGCCTTGACTGTACTTGCCTAAGAAGGTTGTTATGCAGGAATTCAGAGGCAATAGGTTGAATCAGATAAGCCCAGCTGTGATAACCTGCAGTTTTCATTTCCAGACATTCCTGGTACAGCAACCATGGGATCTATTCAGCTAACTGTTACAGTATACCCACTGAAATTAATAGACCTAAGGGAGTCATGAGTATTAATTTCAATGGGTCTACACCAGGCATAGGCAAAATCAGCCCTCCAGATGTTTTGGGACTACAACTCCCATCATCCCTAGCTAACAGGAGCAGTGGTCAGGGATGATGGGAGTTGTAGTCCCAAAGTATCTGGAGGGTCAAGTTTGCCTATGCCTGGTCTACACTAAGTAAACATCAATTGAATACAACCACATGTCTCAGAAACCTGCACAGACTGTTGGTCATTCCCATTTACAAGGGAAGTATCTCCCCCAATCCTGCAGAAATGCAACTTTGTGGAAGCTGAAGACAAGCATGAAGATGGGAAATCTTCTGGCTGCTGCCATACATGTCATGTAGCAGCAGCAGCATGGGTTGCTTTTGCTACTGTTGCTATTTGGGCCCTATCGCTTGGAACCTATGAAAATCCATAAGGAGTGATCCACAACAAAGCATTTGTGAACTGCAATCTAAGGTATTACTGGAGCAAATTAGATGTTTATATCCCGTTTTATGGTTCTCCTAATGCTTATTTTAAGGTAATTACCCACAGTCCCACTGCTGAGATGCAACCGTATGACTTAACAGGAACTTTCCCATGAAACACATCGTGTTTATTGTTTCTTCATTAGTCTCAGAAAACTCCACAGGTATCTTAAAGACATTTAAGTTGTTGTCCCCCCCCCCCCCTTGTATGTGGCCAGGTTTGAATTATTTTCTGTCTTGTGAAAGTAAAAGGTGTTGAGCAAAGACAGCTTGACAAATGCTGCAATAAAATTTAAGTCAACACTCAGAATAATCGGGAACAAACACACAGTAAAATGGGAGTTGATGAAAAACAATACCAGAATCAACTGTCTTCCAGATTTCCTACCCATGAAAACCATAGTGATGTTTTAATGGAAAGAGAGAGAGAGAGAGAGAGTGCATACCGCATCAGCAGATATTATAGTATGCAAAACCCAGAAGTAGCACTGTAGATTAAAATACAAGGCAGCTCATAATCATGGCAGTGATGGGGATGATGATGAAGACAAGCCAAAGAGGGCGATGGTGTTTGGGAATTTGGAGACTTCCCATGAATTCCAGCTATATAGCTAAAAGCAAAAGTGAAGCATCTGGCATCCCAGATGGTTCATATTTGAGAAGCAGAACCAAATAAGCAAAAATTGCAAAGACCAGAATGAAAAGACTTGATGCTACTGATCAGTCATATTTATCCTGCTCTGTGTCTCTTCATTACATTTTCTTTATGAATCATGACAGATCAGCTGAATGTTGTTGTTGTTTTTAATTGCTGGAAAAAAGTCATTCACTCTGCTTCTGGCCCCAACCAAATATGGCCCTTAGATGGTTGAACTGAAAGGGAATGTGGCCCTCAGGCTAAAAATGAAGGAGAGGTAGAAAGGGGCCAGGATCTTGGAGGACTTTCCAGGCTGTGTGTGAATCAAACTGCCCAGAGGTTCTGACAGGGGTTTCCTTACACAAGACTTTGGGGTAGGTTAAAAGACAGAAAACTAGAATAATGTTAGCAGATTAACCCAAAACTAAAGATGCACACCACCACACTCTTAAAGAAATCAGTTTTATTTGCAGAGCTGAGCCTCAGAATGGACCAAAATCCCATTTGGAAAAGAAAATGTGATTCTTGCACAAGGAGAGCTATTGAAGAATGACTGAGTTTACTGATGCTGGAAATTGCACATTCATCCAGAGCGCCAAATATCACCCAGAAGGCAAAAGTAGCAAAGACTTCAAGAAAAAGAAAGCAAGAAGTGCCTTCTAGTTTCCACTCAGTCCAGCCTCTGTAGGGTAATTCAGGGCAGATTCTCAAAATTTGTTTCACTTTATTGAAGTTGCAGCTGCCAATTCACATCACACATTTATTTTTCAGAATATTTACCAGGGGATGCGTGTGAAAGGGAGACAAATGACGCACATCAGAGACAGGCACATCTCCAGGGGTTGACGAACCCGTTAAAGTCTTGGTCCATCCAAGTTCTACATGGGGACAGGATTAAGCCCATCCTCTCCTGTTTCCATGCAGGTTGTTAATGGAACATCCTTAAAAGCCCATGTAAACAAGACACACACACACACACACACACACACACACACACGAGCGAGAGAGAGAGAGAGAGAGAGAGAGAGAGAGAGAGAGAGAGAGTGTTTGGAGTAAGTAGCATATGTGGCTCCTTGTTGCTGCACACTTTCAATGCAAATATAGCTAGTCCTTCTGGAAGTAACAGAAACTGATGACATTTTATTGCTCTCAGGAAGAACCGTATAGGAAGGGGGGACATGGCTGCCCACATGAAAGCACTGGGTTCAGCCACCTCCTAAGAAGTCTACAGACTCTGTACCGTTCCCCCATAAAGTATAAATGGAATTGGCAAAATTAGAGATTCTGAAATGGACCCATGATCATCTTTGGAATCCAAGCTTGATACAGTTTAAGGTAGGGATGGTGAACCAGAGCCATGTAGTAAACGAAAGAAGAGGTAACTAAGGTAGGTTTCCCCATAAGCCATGCAACCTTCCTCTAGAAATGGGCACAGTTGCCACACCACCCTAAGCTGGACAAAGACACTCCAATCTGTATTCACTATCTGCATATCTAGCAGTTATGCTGAATCTAACAGCATCCCCAAATACTGCTTTGATTATTCAGGGGAGTACAAATTCATCTAAAATGGACAAAAAGGAGTGCCACTATCTTGTTTGGTTTAAGCTCCCATTTATTTATTGTAATAAATTTTGTTGGTTTTCAATTATAGACCAATAATAGCCTCATTATAACAATGCCAATTTATAATACAGTTATTAATACCAGTCATTCAAATTCTGAATTATATAATTTAGTTAAAGTGGAACGGAAATATAGAGCCTGGTGTCATGAACACATGGATGCTACCACAGCCCCAGTCTACAGATGATCTCTCCCAGTGGTTGCACATTGGTGCTAAATATCACATGAAATAAGATGGACACCATAAACCGATGGCACATTGTGCAGAGATATCCTTGCACCATATTCTGAAAGGTATCCTACAGAAACACCACAGAATGATGTCCCCAAGCCTGTATCAGAAAGGTGGCTCCGAAGAATTCTATGGCTGATCACATCAAAAGTTGCCAAGAGACTCCACAAGGTTTCCTAATACAGGCTAGGCTATATTTTGAATGACCAAGGAAAACTTCCTAACTGGGAATGGAGGTTGTATTGACACTCCACAAATTTAAACTCACTTTAATGAAAATTCTTTATATAGTCAGTTTCCTACAGGACCATTGCCAGCCTAAATGTTTCAGGGAACACCAAAAATTATGAGAGGGAATTGTCTGGTTGCCAGGCCTTTTAAAAACGAAATTGTAAACTATTTTTATTTAAGCCTTATTTTTTCAGCCATTCAGCAATTTATGTAGAGTCAACAAAATTTCACTAAGCAACTTCAACAACTGTTAATTTTCTTGCTACCAATTAACAAACAAGGTCTATAAGTAAGAATAACCCAATAGTAGAAAATCAAGAATAAACTGCAACAAGAGTATTCCAAGTTTGCCATATTATTACAAAAGTTTTCTTGCTTATAACAAAAGCTTTACAGGCTTTGATGTTCCATAAATTCAGCTTGCTGTACAGGTTCATCCAAATCCAATGTCCTTTTTTATAACTTAAAAGAAAAAGATCAGCTTTGCTTTCATAAAGCACTGATAAATGCTGTGGACTAAAACAGATTTCAATTGCTACATTTTTCAATTTGTGCAACAGCTAAATACAAGTGCTTTCATTAATCTGTTCTATAATAATTTTTACAACTGTTGCTGCCACAATGTGGATTATTTCATTCTAGATTTTAGGGCCAGTGTGTTTTCACAATTAAAAGGTAAAGGTAAAGGTACCCCTGCCCGTACGGGCCAGTCTTGACAGACTCTGGGGTTGTGCGCCCATCTCACTTAAGAGGCCAGGGGCCAGCGCTGTCCGGAGACACTTCCGGGTCACGTGGCCAGCGTGACATCGCTGCTCTGGCGAGCCAGAGCCGCACACGGAAACGCCGTTTACCTTCCCGCTGGTAAGCGGTCCCTATTTATCTACTTGCACCCGGAGGTGCTTTTGAACTGCTAGGTTGGCAGGCGCTGGGACCGAGCAGCAGGAGCGCACCCCGCCGCAGGGATTCGAACCGCCGACCTTTCGATCGGCAAGCCCTAGGCGCTGAGGCTTTAACCCACAGCGCCACCTGCATCCCGTTTTCACAATTACTTGCCCTTAAAAAAATCTTTGCTCATACAAAATGCAAATTAATGTAAAAGGAGTCCACTTCCATGTACACCTAATTTTTCACTCAAACCCTGGATCACCCCTGAAAGACAATTGATTGATAAGTAAAATAGCACCTGTAACTTTACGAAAAAAGAAAGGCTCTCCTTTTGGTTTTCTAAAATTTCTGCAAAAAAATTAATGGGGGGGGGATAGGGGCCTGGTTTACTATCTCCCCAAAGCAGGATCCCTTCTTCAGTTTACTTCTTGTGGCTTTTTTTAATTGGTCACCTCAGCTTCAGATCTAATCGTGTTCTGCTTGCTTTCACTGTAGCCTTTCCACATTCCTTCCATTTATTATCTTTATGAATTTTTACAGTGAAGTGTTGACACTCACTCTGGTCTTTGCTTTCACTATCTTCTTGTTAGCTCCCACATTCAATCAGATCAATAGAGACCTGTCTAGGAAGCTGTCAAACCAAACAGTGATGATGAAATAGATTTCATTTGCTATTCTTGTGTCAAAAGCCTATCCCAAGACCAGCTAAGTAAATTTTTAATGACACACAAAATCCAGGCTGCTTTTATATAGACGTCCATCATTCTGCTGCTTAATAATTAGATCATTTGGCAACACATTTCAAACATTGCAAATTCCTGAGACCCTAAATTAAGCAAGGAAAACACTTTATTCCAGACAAAGCAGTGCTCAGGATACAGAGTTCCTACAAATAATCTTGGAGTATGTGTCACAATGGGCCTAGGTTTGTGGATACAGAGTGCCACCGTGCTTCCAGCCCTGCCATGCATATTTGTAGTGTGGTTTTTTTGTGACTCAGGCCTAGTCTACAGCAGAATGATGTCCTGAGATAGCAGAATTGCACTCAAGTAATAGGCAATGAAGTTCAGTCATTTAAGTTCTTTATCCAGGACTTTCCTCTCTCTGCTCCGAGAGATCCTAAGCCTGTTCATCATTGCAGGCCTCATCTGCAGCTACTGCTGCTAGCCATCGCTGACTTCTCCAGTGACCTCTTCTGTTGTGAAAATTTGAGGGTTTCTGGGGATAAAATTATCAGGTGGCCTAAGCCCGTGAAATGGAAAAACATCAGCCTTCCGCATTCACCTAGAGTGGAACCTCTTGCTTAATGCAAACACCACTTCCCTGCTTTCCAAATGCAAACCTTTACAGAAGTTTTAACTTTAAGGCATACAAATATTATCTTTTGTGCACATTAAACTTTTAACTTTAACACACTGATCACCCAGGGCCTAGTCCAACATTCTATTTTTTTAAATAATATTTATTAAAATTTTAAAAGTTACAAAAAGAAAAGAAAAGAAAAAGAATTAAACATAACAGAATACAATACAATACAATACAAAAAACAAAAATACTACATATACATAACAAAAACAAAACAAAAACAATTAAAAAACACATCCAATACTTTCAATGTTGTTAACTTTCATTTACTTGTTTCAGCGACCTCCTCACACCTCCCTTTTTTGTATTCCACTTTGATTAATTGTTTCAGCAAATCCTTTCTATCTTCCTCAATTTTCTGTCCTATCATTTATCTTAACACATTCTAACATTATTTTTCCCCTTAATCCATTTACAATCTATTGTACTTAATTCTTTATAGCATTTCTGCTAAAGCCATGTAACTTCATTCCAACATCTTTCTAACATTCCTTAATTTTACAATATTTCTGTAGATAATCTTTAAATTTTTTTCCAATCTTCTTCCACCCTAGTCCAACATTCTAGGCCCAACTTGCTTTCATTGTGGCATAAGAACATGACACCTATGGCTTAGCTCATGAGTGATCACCCTTGGCTCAGGGCCTTAAGAATAGTTAAATCCCTACTCCCAGACCTTTCTCAACAGCACATTTACTGTGCCAATGGAAACCTGCCCAGCTCATCTTCCCTCCAGCCTTGAAGTACTGGCTGGGTGAGCTGGCCAGCCCTGGTGAGTGCTTCTGTTTCACACCAGTGAACCTTGAGACAGGATAAGAACGAAGAAGCACTCCAGTTCCAAAAGGTGCCTCACCAATTCTCTCTCTCTACCCCAGTTTTTCCCTTAACCCTACAGTGTAACTGCCAAAATGAAAGAGTTTCAAGCTACTTTGTAGGCAGCCATTTTGGTAAAATGGCTTTGCTTTGTGTAAGGAAGCTAAACCAACAGACAGAACTGGCAGAAAATTGACTAGGGGTTTAACTTCTGCTTGTCCCAGGTCTGGAAAGCACAAGTCCAAGCAGTTTTTGCCTTTGCCTCACTGCTTTCCTCCAGAAAAACCGCACTTTAGTACTAAAGTCAGAGCAAACGTCAATCTATAGAGAATCTGATTGGTGTTTGCTCCTATTCGGCAGTAAACAGCAGGTTTTCTCAGGGAAAAGTGGAGTCCTTCTCACATTACAGCTCTTTAGGAAAGGGTTTGTCCTAGCCCTGCCTGTAAACGCTGAGAATTCAACTTGAGATCTTTTGCAAGCAAATGCTCTACCCCAAGCCAATCTTTCTCCAAATGTTCTGTCATAATAAAAAACGCTGCATTACTCCATTCATTTCTGAAGCAAGTCGAATAAAATGCATTAATTATCTCTAATTAGATCAAAATTAATCAATCCTCCTTGGTGAATGCATTTCAGATGCTCACAGTCCACAACGAGAGCATTGGAATCAATTTTCAATTCCGATGATGCAAGGCAAAGAAGATGAGAGTCTTGACTGTGAGGCCATTTCTATTCTTAGATGAAATTTTCATAATTGAAGCATTAGTTTCACAAGTGGTCCAAAAATTAGAAGGCAATTGCAAGGCCTAGTTCCTTGGTAATGTGAAATGCTCATTCAAAATCATTTTCTAAAATGTGAAGTGTCATTCCTGTGAAAAATTCCCAGGTTGATCAACTTGGTGAAGTGGAAGTTGTAGGGCAATGTAGCATTTCAGTGGGCTGTGGTTACAGGCAAACTGTTTTGGACAACAATCAGGAACTTAGAGCTTTTGGGAAATGCACTAGCTTCAGAACTTCAAAATGTAGATTGACTGATGGGACTTCCTACCGCATACATATCTGCTTGGAAATACATCCTATTGAGTTCAGTGGGACTTACTCCCAGGGAAGTGAGTATAGTGTTAAAGTCTCATAATTCAGTTTCCACTCTGCCTTTCCAAATGTATGAGGTTTATATATGCTCATTTGCTGAAGCCCGTCATGATGATTAGAAGATAAAGCCAAATTTCAGAATTTAAAGAACCATGTGGAATTAAGCAGATGAATAAATCCCTCCCTTTGAAATCAGTGGGAAATAAAAGTGCTTTACTGGGGATGAATCACATATGGTGATAATCACCATTATCAAGGGGACTGTTTTAGAAATAATTTTGATTCTGGAGAGAATAGTTTACAGAAGTATTTTGTTTAGTAAGAGAATCTTATCTATTTTATACCATTATGTTTGTAAAATTTGGGCATATGTTCTTTCACAATGGAAAATTCAATTATCTCTATTGCCTCCGAGAATATTTTGGCTCTTCTGTAATAAAGGAAAACATACACAATTAAAATGTATAAGCACAACATGGGAACAATCTAATAAATCTAATGAACTGGCAGTGATATAATCCCCAGTAAGAAGTACTGACTGCTGAATACAGTGAAGGATATAGAGTTCTGAGCTTCTTAAAGGCCCCCATACATTTGTTGTTTTGGAGTGCTCAGTTTATAAACAATACTCAAATGCCAATTAAAGCTTCATATTGGTTTGCTGGCTCTTCCATTTTGGTAAGTTGGTTTTCTTAGAGGCCAATTAACACAACAGTTTTTTGGGGGGGATGCAAGGCTTAATATAAGCAATATCTGTATGTTAAAATGATTCTAATGAAACAGCTGCTAGGTTATAAGGTCTCAGGAGTTTCCAAATCCTTGAATATTAGTACATTTCTTGTACTTCTTTGGATGTGGCCAGTTAACAGATTTAATATGTGGATATTACTGAAGAAAATAATCACAATGTGTTTACGTTTCACTTCAGAGATGGTCATCCCAGTTTGCCCAAGGTGTGTCTTCTCTATCAAAGCAGGGATGGGAAGGAGGAGGCAGATCTGAATCTACCTGTAGATCTTAGTTATCTGCTACAGTTCAACATGGAATTCTGACTTCAAATTGTTTACCAACAGAAACAACAAAACTACCTTTTCCCCTCTCTGGATTTATGTAGCTGAAATTAATAAAGTTTGAAGTAACCAGGAGTGGATTTTGTAAGAAATTGATCTGTGGTGGCACCTACACTTCAGAACTCCTTGTCTATTGTCATCAGACAGGTAAACCACTGAGCCTCTTGGGCTTGCCAATCGGAAGGTCGGCGGTTCGAATCCTTGCGGCGGGGTGAGCTCCTGTTCTCTGTCCCAGCTTCTGCCAACCTAGCAGTTCGAAAACAAAGCAGGACAAGAAGATAAATAGGTACCGCTGTGGTGGGAAGGTAAATGGTGTTCCCGTGCGCTCTGGCACTCGTCACAGTGTCCCATTGTGCCAGAAGTGGTTTAGTCATGCTAGCCACATGATCCGGAAAGCTGTCTGTCGACAAATACTGAGTCCCTCAGCCTGAAAGCAAGATGAGCGTCACACCCCATAGTCTCCTTTGACTGGTTATATTTCTTTTCAGCTACTGTTGCTTTTGATAAGCATTTCAAAAAAAATAAAATACCTGTTTTTAGCTTTTTTATTGAATACTTTAATGTTTCATTTTATATTTTTAAAACTGCTTGGAGGTTGTCTTACAATCAAGTGGTGCATTCATTTTGCTAAATAAATATGGAGGGATTGTGAGCTCTGTTTAGTTCTGGTACTCAAAATAAATCCTTGGGCTCAGAATTCATTTTTTGGTGGAACTTGGTGTTTTAATAATAATAATAAAGCCTCAGCCCTGCCTGCTGCTGTACTAAACATACGATTCATAAAAGAAACGGTTCCTCACCTCCGCCTTCTGCTTATGTTGACTTGCCACAGCCTGAAATTTCTGTGCACCCGTCAACAACTGCTGCTTGCTACATACTAAGCAGAGCCCAGCTCTTCAGGGATAGTGTTTTGCTTCCAAGATGTCCATTGCTGCGTGTTAGTATAACAAACAGACACCATATTTTCATTGTCAGAGCTGCCAAAAGAAAGCAGATGCTGAATGCAGAATCTTATGCACAATGTAGCAATTGTGCAGTGTTGGACAAGGACCTGGGAAACCAGGGTTCAAATCCACACTCAGCCGTAGAGCTTACTGGGTGACCTTTGGCCAGTCTAACCTGCCTCACAGGGTTGTTGTAGGGATTGAAGAAGGGAAGAACCATGTACGTCACCTTGAGCTCCTCGGAGGGAAAGGTTGGATATAGATACATTAAATAGATAGTCTTGGGAAATTTTGCTTGTGGCACTGCAACCTATAAGCCATCACAGGGCGGTGGCCAAAAAATAAGAATTGCCCCTGCATTCTGGAATACCTTTCTACATTTGCACCTCCGTTTTTTACGGTACAGTGGTACCTCGGGTTACAGACGCTTCAGGTTACAGACTCCACTAACCAAGAAATAGTATCTCGGGTTAAGAACTTTACTTCAGGATGAGAACAGAAATCGCATGCTGGCAGCGCAGCGGCAACAGGAGGCCCCATTAGCTAAAGTGGTACCTCAGGCTAAGAACAGTTTCAGGTTAAGAATGGACCTCCGGAATGAATTAAGTTCTTAACGTGAGGTACCACTGTACTGTTTTATTGCTTTTATGTTGCGTTTTTGTATATCACTTAGATATATTTAAATGATTTTAAATGCATAAGGAAAACAAAATTGATTCAGATTACAAACAGCTAAACAGAAACAAACCACACATCTGCTTTTGTAGGAATGTTTTCAGAACATGTGAATGGTGTGTGTTTCATTGCCTTAAGCACAGCTTTTTCCAACCTGGTGGCCCTCAGAGTCTTTGGAGTATAAGTCTTGCCAGTCCAGCCATGCTGCCTTAACAAACTGTGCTAATGCACACTTTTGGTCTTGTTTTGTTTTTCGTTTAACAACACATAAGCCAAGATAGCAATTCCACCTGCTCCATTGTAGAAATGGATGATCAACCCCAAACGCTAAGAAATGCACAGTAAGAAGAGATGAAACTTTTAAAAGGTAGATTTAGCTCATGCTGTGAACTCATTTCTTACTTACAAGTCACAATAAATCAGTGAGGACCTCAACCATGTGCTTAACACCAGATATATTTCTTAAATTGACCTTTATACTCTGCTTTTAAACTATGAATGAGAAACTCTACAGTGTCATGCTGTCTTTAACTTTTTTAACCTTTGCTTGGGCCCATTCAATATGGTCCAAATTAATCTGGTCCATTTGATCCAAATGAAAATTTGTTCCATCTCACTGCAGTATTTTCAAATGGCACTTTAAAAGCAGCATGAATATTGTAATCTGTAAAGTGAACACAGAAGAATTGAAAATTTAATTGTCTCTTAAATTTTAATCATCGCCTTTTGACGGTACCCAGCACGATAGGGAAAAGCAACTAAATATGAACGTACCATTCACACTGCCTGTTAAAAGTGGCCTTTCATTTACATTTGACATCATCAGTGAGGAAATGCCCCTGCTTATTTATCAGGTACTACCTTATTCCACTCCATAACATTCTTAAGTGGGTTGCTCATGCATTCACCCAGTTGCACACCTTCCTGTTAACCATGGCACAGAGCCAGCCCACAGATGATGTGAGATGGAGGGGCCACTTCAGGTGGTGGAAACACAAGAGGTGGCCCCCTGTCCAGCCCCGGATTCTTCCACCTCCAGAGATGCTCTGCTTTGCCGAGTGTCCCTCCAGGCCAGCTGGAATGTTCCCCTCTCAGCATGCAAGTTCACTCCCCACCTAGCCCAGAGCGGTTGTGAGGCTTTACAAGGGTTTTTCCTTGAGAGAGCGCTCTTGCAGAGCCTCATGCTTCCCCATCATAGGGGCGGCAGTGGGACGTGGGACCCATGACCATGGACCTGGACCATGGACCACACACACAGCTCCTGTGATCCCAAGTCAATACCTCATGTTGCTGGAAGGAGCCACGTTTACATTGAGAGTGGGCTTGCTTGGCGTATGCTGTCACAGCCACATCCTACAGCATTTTCTCATGCTCTCATATTCCTGGATAGTTCACCCGTATCTCTTTTCACAAATGTAATGTTTTCTAACATTAGTTAAAATCTAGACAGCTTGTTTCCATTGTCTAACTTGATGACATTAATTAGTATCACAGGCAGCACTTCCAAACACTATTTTGGGTGCTAATCAATTGATGTTGCTGACAGCGTCTTAAGATGTTATTTCGTTTATACCACAATTCTTTATATTTTATTTTATTTTAGTAGCAGATGGGGTGGTGGAGAGGCATGCTCACCTGACCACTGGGCAGTTTAGTCACTGTTGCTTACTGGGAAGGAAAGGGCAGGCGAAGGGAAGGGCAATGCCGATCCAGTTCGCTTGTCAATATGGCTGCACCTCACAGACTCCGCCTTGAGACCCCTGGATATAGGGCCATATATAAATTCAATAAATAAAATGAATAAATCTCACTTCTCCCAATTAAGTAGCAGAAATGCAGCTGTCAGGTGACCACCACAACCCTTTCATGCCATTCTCTACCATTTATTTTTATCTCTTTAGCTACTATGAATTGGAAAATAACAGTTATGGATGTATTTAATTTGTTAAAGTATTGATGCCACTTCTGGTTCCACACACACACCCCATCATAAATCAGAAGAAAGTTTGGAACAAAACAGAAAGCAACTCCCCCCCCCCCCATTTTTAAATAACAAAAATCCAGGACAACCACCACCACCACCATGCTGCTGCTCCTCCATCTGCTTAGGCCACCTCTGCCTGCCACCCACCCCACCTGCTGCTCACCTGCACAGGCCACCTCAGCTTCCAGAATCACTGTGCCTACATCTGGAAGTATGTCAGCAGTTACGACGGGCCTCTGCCAAGGCCTTGCAGAGGAGGAGGCTTTGCTGTGTCAGTTGTGGCTGTGTCAGAAGCAGGACATTTGGGATTTAAAACAGAAGCTGGGACAACTTCTGTATATCCAGGGTGTCCTGCTCAAATCAGGACAGTTGGCAGGTACGACGACGACCATTGTGGAAACAATATGTCCAAGCAATTACCAAGAGGCACGCCAACCACATCATTCACAGTAAAGTATTCTTAGCCTCGGGTGTCACCATTGTGTAGAGAACATCCTATCCTTCTGAACTAGTCAAGTCTTATTTATGTGAATTTATTCCCTGTGCTAATGTTCTGATGTAGCACACACGTCTTACAAAAGGAGCCTACTTGCACATGAAGCCCATAAAATCCAGTGTAAACTTAAAAGTGTGTTTGGAAGAATCCCAGCACAAGGATACAATTTATTCACTTGCAATGGGTCCTGATCTTCACCTGCTGTTTTTCCTCCTCCACAGCTCTGTTAAGCAAGCAGCTTGCATACTGTAGACTATGACTACTAATGTCTCAGGGATCATTTTCTGATGCTTATGACGCATCTGTGATTGTATAACAGATTTTTAATACCAACTTCAAACATTTGTTTTTAATATCAAATGAGAATGACTCCTCTGCTCCTCGCTAGCATGGGATGTTGGTATAGCTGCAACCTTGCCTTTTAAACTCTGCAGCTAAAAGCACCCACTAAGGAAGCAACGGTTGTCTGCCAGGTTGTGTACAAATTGTGGTGGCGTAAATGGATTATGCTTACAGTTTGACAACTAAGCAGCAACAGAAAACTGATTTGGCAGGAAGGATGGGTTGCACACCTGTATTCTAAGGATAAAAGCGAAGCATTTTTAGGAGGAGGAGGGATTAGTAGCTTCTGGTGCTATACTTTTATAAGCAGAGATGACTTAAGGGGTGCTGATTAGCAAGCAAGTAGATTGCTGAGCTCTTTAAGTAGAGTTTGGGTAACAAGCATGCTGATTAAGATCAGCTACAGGTCAAATGGAATAGCTCAATGCGGATGTTATTTGAAAGAGCACAATAGAAATTTGGATAGGAAGAGGTGCTTCTTTGCTCTGACGGAGGATGGTGTTCTGGGTGCCTGCTCTGTCTTCTGCCGTGATAGGTCCACCCTGCCTCAGAAGCTTCTCAAATACACCCAGAGGGGACTATCCCATAGGAAGTCAAGCAGATGTTAATACTCAAACCCCTTTTTCAATTAAAAGCTTTCCACAAGCACCAATAAGAAATATGTTGTAAGTGAAATCTCATTAAAACTGACCTGTGATCACCCTGTATCTACTAGACTCATACAGCACAGGCACATGAAAGCTTGCTTTGACATCATAGGTAGAGCAATGGCTGCATCTTCCCGAATGTTATATTTTGTATCACCTAACGAGTCCATGAAAAAATCTGTTTTAAAGAGAACTACAATAGGGGGTGAGTAGACATTAGTCATGTATAATTTGAAGATCAAAAGAGAAGCAGCTAACAGCACCTTCTGTGTCAAGTTCTCCAGCTGTTGATGGCTGATGCCCACCTTGATTATCAGATCAGAGGCAGGAATCAAACACACAAACTGAAAGGTAACCTTTTGTTGTCTCCAAAGTGAAACTGCCAAGTTGTGTTCTTATTGGAACCAGAAGATTAAAGTAGGAATAGGACAGAAACATTTGGAACAGTCTGGGATAGAAAATTAGAGGAGAGGAGAGCAATATCAGGCATGAAACCATGTGTGCCAGCATCTTCTCAACAACCTTGCTCCTTAAATAAATTCACAGTTAAATATTTCATCTGTGTAAAATGACTGGGACACAGTAACCCTTTTCATGTTTTCTCTAAACCCACGTGAATATTAAATGTGTAGGCCACCCCAACCTAGCACCCCTGTGCTCACCCACCCCACCTTTAGCTCCCCAGGTGGAGTAGGAAGGTCAGAAGGAGGCCTCTCAGGGCATTTACCAGAAATAATGTGCATTATTTGGATTTCTTTTCACAAAGAAGCTTTGAGATCCCTTCATACCTTCCCCACTTAGAACAAAAACAAGGTAGTTCCCATTCATCAGCCAAAGGAACAGTTGCCAGGAGATTCCTTTTCCCTATCCATCTTGTCAGAAACAGCATTACGAACTTCATAACTCGCACCTGAATCTATTCTCTCTCTTTCTTGCCTTCTCTATCCCAACCCCTTTCTCTTTTGTGTTGTGTTTTTTAGATCATAAGTTGAGGGCAGGGACTGGCTGATTGATTGTTGCAAGCTGGGTTGGGTGCCTTTTTCAACTGAAGAACATTGTAAAAATCCTACTACAGCTCCTGACACCAGTGTGGAAAAGTTTGGGTGCAATGGGTCCAGCTGTTGTGCCTAGGAACACTGAGGGTACATTAGGCACCCACATGTATATTGCATCTACATGCAAGATGTCCACTCTTCTGAATGTATGGATGGCCTGAACCCCTGGCCTACCTGGCAGGAAGTAAGTATGCCACGTCCAAAATTCAAAGTCGGAGGGTCAGTCTTCACAACCAAAGTCCAGGAAATGCAGTCCAGGGTCAATCCACGTAGCCAAGTCCAAAGTCCAACAGTCAGGAAACAGTCCAGAGTCAAACCCAAAGCATAGTCTCATAGAGACCCAGAAGTGTCAAGGTGCATCAACATCGTCAGTTGAGCAGACACAGCCGCTCAGCTCTGCTTCCCTTTTGTACTTTGCTGATTGCAGCATCTGGGCTTGATGAGGCATGTGACCCTCACCTGCCTACTCCAGTAGAGGAATCACACCCCTCCTCCCAGAGCTAGCAAGCCCCAGCTGGCCAGCCTCCTAGAGTGCACTGCCCATTGCTTCCTACACCTCAGATCCTATCATATCCGTGGAGACAGGGACCCCTCTGGCTCTGGTGATGAGTGCTGCTGCTCTGGTTCATGTGCACTGACCTCCATCCCCCACCATCTGCTGTCATCCTGTGAGTACTTCCTTCCCCATCCCTTGCTTGCCCAGTCATGGCTACACCCTCTCCAGGATCCTCTTCCTCCTTCCCATCATCCTGCCAGTGCATGACAATGGAGAAAACTAAAATGCTCCCACAAAAAGCTGCCACATGCTTTTATTAGAGAAGAACTGCCTTCTCCTTTATCAGCTTCCCAAAACCTTGCACACATCATTAGAGACTCTCCTCCAAGGTTGGCAATTAATGTATTAAGAGTATAAAATTAAGTGGACAGTAAGTTGGGAGATGACTTTTTCCAGAAGTGGAACATCCTACCTGATGTCCTCTCAGTAGCAGGCAAAGATATTCTTAATCTTCACAGGCCTACCAGCAGATCACCAAAGGTGGTTTTATTGTATACATTTAATTGGTGCTGCTGCTGCTGCTGCTTTTTAAACCACTCTGCTGTGCTCACTTGGTTTCTGCAGAGCTGACTGAAAATGGCCTCCTCAAATTCTCTGCCTCATTTGCAGACAGGAAAAAATGTAGCTTGGGGGGATTCTCTGAATGTTGCTCAGGCGTGAAATTCTCCAACCTTTTGTTAGGATGGTGTCACCACTAGCAGCAGTTAAAAATATCTGGATACTATTTTGCAAATTTTTCTCTCTTTTTAGAGAGAGGAAAGAAAAAAAAAATGTTCACATTTTCTCTCTGAAAAATCTCTTAACTGAAATTCTAACTCTTCTGTAGTTTTACCATTATTTATTGCTGTTTTCTTGTTTTATGTGAGTTGAACTGAGAAGTTTTAAACTAAAGGGTGGCATATAAGTCTTTGGATAAAGAAATATGGTAATAAACAACAGAAACCGTGGGCGGTTGAAAGTAAGACATTAATCTCCTGGATGCTAGGAATGTGTAGCAGGATGGTGCATGTTGTATTAGAATTCTGTGCAACTGAATCTCACCATCATTTAATAGCATCCCAGTAGGGTTAACCTTGCCTGCACCCAATGGGTGAACAACCTAAGCATACAGTATACAGGCATTTCTCCACATAATGCACCATGCTTGTAAGCATTTCTGTGAGTCTGCCTGCCTTCTCTTTATCAACAGTCTCACCAGCCTATGTGGGAAAGATACCACTGGAAACAGAGAGTGAGAAGAGCAAATATATTGGGAAAGCAGACACTAGGGAGAAGGCATTCACAAGTGCTCCTTGTCTCTTAAGTATGGCAGTGAGTAAAAACTGCAACCAGACTGTTTAAGCCTGTGGGGGCTGAGGGCTTTTTTGACATCAGCTGCCAGTAAAATGATTCCTCACCTCTACCCACCACTATTTCCATGACTACAAGCCTTAATTCGGTTAAGAAGAGAGGAAAGGAAGGCAGGTACATTAAGTAAAGGAGTAGAAAATACAGCAGACAGATGCTGATGTACGAAGGCACAGACAGCTGTGGTAGGTAGATATGAAGGAAGGAGAGGTAACTAATTTGTAGCCTGGGATAATAGGACTGTCAGAATTTGGGTCCTAAGGGTCATTTTTCTTGGTAGAGGGGATAGCTATGTGCCCTACTTTATAAAGGACATCTGTTTGAAAGGCTGCTAGAGGATAGTCCTATATTTGAAAGAGTTAGGAATTCTTGAGCTTTAATTCCGGCACTGCTGGACCATTTGGTGACTCCCAACTGCATAATTCTTCGATTCTATAAATCCTCTACTGGAAGAGCTGCCTGGTCCAAGACCAGTTAAAAGGTGTTAAAAGAAAACACCAGGGGCCTTGAAGCCACTTACCAACTGCTAGCACTTGCCTGGACATTTTTATGTCCACTGCCATTCCTCAAATTGTTTTTCCTTGAGATCTGATCTTTAAACCAGTGTTTGCAAGTCATTTCTCAGTGAATGACCTCCAACACGCTCCTGATTCCCTCCCTTCCTAAAATGAGGTCGGTGTCAGCTACTATTAATATGATTCTCTGAGGTGGCTCCAGCTCTAAGGAATTATTTTCCTTGGAATACTTGGGGGAGTGCCTTGTATTGTTTATCATATTAAGGAAGCAGGTAACAATTAGTCTTTTAAAGATGGTTTTGTCTGTAACCTCCTTCCACACATTAAGACAATGTGAACGTTGGTGATCTTAGTTGCTCTTGCAGCTAATTGTTTTAATTTTGGAAATGTTTTTGAAATGTTGCAAGCTGCTTCAAATTAATTTTTTTAGACAGGCGGTGCAGAGTTCTTTTAATAAATAAGTGAATTAAAAATGCACAATGCTGTCAAAACTCTCAGAAGACCAAGTAGGCTAAAAATTCTACACATGTAAAATAATTATTTTTCTTATTCTAGATACTAAAATAGAGCACAAATGTCCATGGAAATGCACAATAACAAGAAACTGTCTCATAAAGTTAATCTTGTACTTCTCTGTTAATTAAAAGAGCATGCATGCATGCCAGATGAAGGAAAAATGCAGTTGATCAACTGAGTGAATTTCTTTTTCAAGATATGTAGCACTCACTTCTAAAATGGTAAGACTGAGAAACTGCATTTTTTTGCCTCTTAATCAGAGGTGAATATTTTTTAAAATGCAGATCTCACAGTCATCTTGTAACTTGGGGAAAGAAAAATCAAAGGGTTTTCAAGATCATTAAAATGTCATCTCTTATCCTTGGCCAGTAGGGAGAAAAAAATGCAGTTGAAAAGGATTTTCTTCTTTCTCCAAAACTTTTTGTAACCTTCCAAACAGAAATTTAATTGTATTTCTTTCTATTTTCTTTTTCTAAATTTATTATTTTGATACGTGCTATCTGCTGCAGCTAGACAGCTTGCTAATGATCACACCTAATGCCAGCCTACAGAAACTTTTATGGAGTCTCTGTGGGGACATAAATATTTTGCTGTAACTCTCAACTATCCCCAGACTCCAACTACTTTTCTATAGAGAAGAATGAAGCTCCAGTGAGTGTATCGCCAAAATCAATATTCAATCTGCCACTTTTGCTTTATTAGCAGTCTAAGTGGGCCTGGATGCAGTACCAGGGTCGTGTGGGTTAGGGCTCTTGGCTGAATTATATGGAAACTATTCCTGTCACCTCTCTATTTTGCCATTTGGTTGGCCCAGAATGCATAAAGGAAAATGGCCTCCCAAATGTAGATTAAAGCCCTCAGCCTGCTTTATTTACAAATAGCTAACAAACAGGGATCAAGTCTCTAATATGGTCTTTTAAAACAGAGTTTGGGATCAAATGATATCTTTGGCTGTCTAATGCCCTTCTCTTTCTCTTCTTGAATACGTGAATAAACATTCAGATAGTGGGATTGAACAGTGTGATCCACTGAAAGCAGTTGAATCACATATGCCTTATCCTCAAGCAGGGATGGGAACCCCTGGCCTATGGACCAAATGCTGCCCTTCTAGCATCTATCCAAAGCAAGGATCACATATATTGCTCTACCTACTTTTGCCTCTGGTCCTGCCCACCACTGGTATGTCTCAGCCACATTCCTACCCCGGTGAAATATAGTCCATTGTATTCATTACAGTGCATGTATAGTCTGTAATGACTTAGGCAGCAGTCATAACCTCTGGTAGCAGTGGTGGAGCAGTGTAGACCATGGGTAGGCAAACTAAGGCCCGGAGGCCAGATCTGGCCCAATCGCCTTCTAAATCTGGCCTGCAGACGGTCCGGAAATCAGCGTATTTTTACATGAGTAGAACATGTCCTTTTATTTAAAATGCATCTCTGGGTTATTTGTGGGGCATAGGAATTCATTCATTTTTTCTCCTTCAAAATATAGTCCAGCCCCCCACAAGGTCTGAGGGACAGTGGACTGGCCCCCTGCTGAATAATTTGTTGGCCCCTGGTGTAGACCCTACTAGATCTGGAGCCCTACCACTCACACCAGCCTCCATCTCCATTCTTCACTTCAGGGCTGGCCCAATAATTTTTTCTGCCTTGCCTGAGACAAAGCAAAAGACAAGATGACAGCCCATTCCAGAAGGTGACTGGACTGCCAGCTGAATCTTCCTTTAACACCGGTGATGAGAGAATATTCTCCATCACACCTGAGGACAGCAGGCTAGTTGTGTAGATGTAGGGCAAGCCATATCCCAGTTCAAAGCTCTCTACTCCAACAGAAGGGTATAGCCTAGGGGCTCAGGAGGAAGAGTCAAGAGTCTTCCATCATTTCTCATTCTATACCACCCAGCATCTGCCGCCTGAGGCAGCTGCCTTACTTTGCCCCAAAGTAGGGCCAGCCCTGTCTCGCTTATCTGCTCATAGACTCCATTCGTAGGCTGGAAAACCACTTGAAATGCAAGCTGGGCTGAATGATTCCAGTCCATCACAATAGCACAACAGCTACTGATAGGTTAAGGGGGCAAAAAGCCAGAAACAGTACCACAGGTACCTATGGCTGCTCCAAGGAACCACGATAAGTGCAAAATCACCATCATCATGCCCAAAAACACAATGAAAACATACAGATCTAAGAGTCATGATAATGCATGTACAATGAAATAGCCCCAATATTTAACAAGGAAAAATATTCTTGAATGGCGTAGCGAGGAATGTTCTAAGGCACAATGAGGAGCAAAACAAATTTCTGTGTGGCTTTGTAGATGAAAATCTATGTAGACTACTATGATTGCTTGCCCAGCCACAATAAAAGGATACTAATTTCACTGTCAGCAGCAATACATTCTTTCATTATTTAGATAAATGCACTTCTGTGCTGTATGTCTAACTCAATAATGCCGTGAACCTAAAAAAAGATGAAAAACTGGAAACTCTTCAAAAACATAAAAGTAATAAGATACAGCAGATGTACAATTCTTGTGACTGAGAAGCTTTGAGATGACTCCTAGCTGAAATGTGAGCAAATAGGCTGTGTGAAATCTGGGTTAAAAGTCTAAAAATTCATAAACTTGCAAATGAGAATAGCACTGGTATGCGAATTAATAGGGGAAAATGAAAAGCCTATTCTAATTATCACCTCTCTATTCTAATCGTCTCTGGCTGCCTCATTTTAATCACTCCCTATTTTTTAAATCTATCTTTTGATCATCTAAGCAATATTTTTGCCCTCTGATTACTTTCCCTTTCCTCTTCCTCTGCAGGCAGTCTAACAATCTTACCAACTAATTCTCAATTTTTTTTTTTAATACAGATAATATATATAGCTCCCCCTCCCCTTTGCCTCTTTCTCTTTCATCTCCATCACATTGGCTCTTCCATTGTTTTTGGTCCATCTAACCCTTATCTTCCATAGCCCAAGGCAAGCCTCATAGTAAAAATGTCACCTTTAATCTACTTTTTTCATCTTTAGCACTTATTTGCATAGCCATTTGTGTGTGTGTGCGTGTTTCGTTATACTATTTAGCAGTCACAGCACAACTTGTGATCTTGGTTTAAGCTGCAACACCATCAAATGTGAGCACTGCTAGGTAGCAAGTTTTGTGCTGAATGCCATGCAGACTAAAATCACAGCGATACCGTGAAATAATTAGGGCTGCGCTGAAACAGGGTATGTCTTTTTGAAAACTCTTTGGGCATTTTTGGGTTTGGGGTGTGGAGAGGTAAGACACACTTTGAAAGGGTAAAAAGTTGTGCCTTCAGAGTGAGGGCAATGTGATGCACTCTTATTCAGAAATGGCTTTGCTTGCCTTCAGTGGGAACATCATAGGGACAATATCATAAAACTGGATTGGTGATGTATATCATTGTTACATCATAGCACATTCTTCAGGCTCTATGACTATGAGAGGAAACAGCATTATAAAAGGGATGTGGGATTGCACTTTTAGCCTCACCCCTGTCATCACATGACTCCTCCCGACATCCCTATGTTCTGTGTAACTTTTGCAGTGGAAAGCAGTGGTGTGAGACAAAAGCACATTTGAGATTCTCATGTGGCATTAGTGTTTCCTCTGGCTCCAGCAGAATCTCACTCCTGATAATTGAAGTTGCGTTAGCCACAAGTCACATCTGTCCTGTAATTCCTGAGAAATACTGCTGTTCAATGTGGTTTCCTTCAAAGCAGCTTCCATCCAAAAACATAAGCCACAGTTTTGTTTTATATAATTTTAATCAAATTTTCCGTTTTACAATTCAGAATATTCATTCATACAACCTTAAAATATCAGTGACTTCCCTTCTTCTCTTTCCATGGTTCATTTTACATAGCATAAATCCCTGCATATTTTATAGAAACTAAACCATTCAGTATTCCATTATTACATCAAAACTTATTTACACTGTTGAATTCATCTTAACGCTGCCAATGTTTTCTAAGTGTACACAATTTTGCCCCTTATGTTCAATAAACATTTTCCAATCTTCTTTAAACGAATGTTCTTCTTGTTCTCTTATTCTATTCATTAGATCTACAAGCTGCATATATTCCATCAGTTTAAGTTGCCATTCTACTTTGGTTGGGACCTCGCTCATTTTCCATTAAAAAACATAAGCTACAGTTAAACTGAGGCTTGTACATTTCAGAAATTCATTGCACATTTACAGGTGACATGTGCAGATATTGGCTTCATTGGCTAGGAGTTGGGGAGTGGTTCAGGCAACGGAAAACAAACCAGGGAATCCACAACCTTGCCGCCTCTCGGGTGTGTACAGAAGGGAAAAAATGGGACTTGAAGTGTGGTGGAGAGAAACAATATTGCGGTGTTTTAAGCCACTAAGGTGTACATTGCCTGAGTATGTACTTTCCCCCATTTTCACTGTGTTTCAAGCCAATGTGCAAAGCCCTTAAGCTTTCCTTGACAAATGTACTCTTCTATACAACTGCACGGCATCATTATTCACAGGAGGGTGGTTTATTTTTTAATTTTTTTTGGCCTTTAAAAGGACATAACCATGTAAAATTGAGAAGATGGTGTAAAGTACAAATCCCCTTTATTTTTTTGCAGGAAATGTAATAGCCTATTACATGAGATTTATGAAATTATAATCACTCAAAAGAAACTGTTCATCATGATACATTGATGCTTTTACTGCTGCTGAATAAAGACTAATGTTTTAATGCCAATGAAATAATCCATCTATAATTCATTCTTACACTGAATATCTGTAGTTTTTGTCATTACTCTTATTCAAGCATGGATATAATTAAAGATGGGCCAAATTGCTTAAAAATAATTTGAATGCAGATTAACCAGGATGATGCTGACAAGTTCAAGTCTTTTTTTTATTTTTAAATTTGACACATTAGGATGTGACACTATAGTGCCTCTTCTTTTTTAATTAGGATCACAGTTAATTTTGATAGAGGCTGGATTGTCCTGACTTATTTTGAAAACCATTTTGGAAACCAGCATTCTTGGAAACCAGTAACTTATTTTTGCTGTAATGCATGTCCGTTTTAAATAATTTGGTATTCAGAGAATAGCCAAATAGTCCCAGGAGACAGTCTCATTGTCCTTGCTTTTGAAATACTGTGTTGGCCTGAATATAAGCCTCACTCCCCCCCCCCCAATTCTGACTGTGAAAACTTAAATTGCAGCTTGTATTTGTGACCTGGTATGCAGCCAGGAGCGCGCGGCCAACAGCGCCAGGAGCGCGGAAAAGTGGCACCTGCACATAGTCCCCCCGTCCTTTGTCCCAAAGCCGGGAAAGGAGAGAGGGAGAAAGGGGAAAGGCTGCCAGAAACGCAGCACGCCCCCCCCCCCAGTATGTAGCCAGGAGCAGTGAGGAATGGAGAGGCTTATATTTTTTTCTTTGTTTCCTCCCCCCTCCCTCCAATTTTAAAGGTGCAGCTTATATTCGGGTGCAGCTTATATTCAGGCCAATACGGTAAGTGACAACACCTAGGCTGTGACGATCTCTGCACCTGGCCCATCTACCTGAGTGGTCATTATGTTTTAGACAGGCTTCAGCTGTGGATGGTGTCACTTTGGTGAGAGCACAGCAGCAGGAGGAGGAGACTAGCAGACTAGACTAACCCAGGTAACTGCCATTGTTCACACCAAAATAAAGATGCTCTTGCTAAAAGCAGCAGTGGGTCAGTTCATCAACATCCAGAAAATGTTGACTGTGATGGAGGGAGGAAGACAGAACATTATCCCTGTTTCAGCACGTGTAGTGTGTATACATGTGATATTTTAGTAAACAGGAAAGGCCAAGAAAAGGCCAAGATTCCTTTTTTTTTTTTAATAATATTTATTAAGCATTTTCAAATATGACAGAAAAAGAAAAATGAAAAAATAAAACATCCATTCTATAATCTTATTTTCATTAACATTTTTCCAGGACTTCCCCCCACCCCCTTTTGTATTCCAATTCTTTCAAATAAATTCAACAAGTTCTTACCCCAAGTTTTAAACTTATTACAATTAACCCAATATTAAGAATGTTTTTCCCTCCCCTAAAATCGACCTCGCTCCCTTCCACGAGTTCCCCACTTTAATATGCAGAACAGATTAAAATTTTAAAAAGATAGAAAAAAGAATAAAGTATAATTTAACACCCTTTGGATTCCAAATTTCCCTCCCCCCTTTCCCGGTTGCGTTCCCCAATGTCCATCAATGCCTGTTGTCATCCTGGAGATCCCACTTCTAGGCCGAAATCCTTCAGAGATCCACTTTGCCGTCTTTTTAAATAGTCTTTGCCATCTTTTTAATCATCTTTAATTTCAAGCGTCCAATCTTGGGAGAAATTCTATCTCAAAAAGTCCATTTTTTTTTTGTCCGATTCTTATTGTTCATGTTGTTCTTGTTGTTCTCTCTCCTCATTTTTCTCTAGTTTCATTTCCTGCTCTCCTGCAAAAATGTTCCAATTCCAAAAGCTTCTAAATTCTCCTACAGGGGCTTTGTTATTCAGGAACAAAACTTACGTCAAGTCCCTTCCATTCTTCAATAGATAAGTCTATTGTCTCCTTTAGTGTAGAGACCTCTGTAGACAAAATAGTATTCCATTTCTGCAGTTTCCCAGGAGATAAAAAATCCAGTTCAAATTCCATAGCAACAATACTTGTAATGTCCCACAGCCCCTCTAGGGGGATTATAGTTACTCAGTTTCCTCCCAGATCCACCCAACAGTCAAAGTAACTTGTAATTCCTTATTTTAGACAATTTGTATCTAATTCGTAACAAATGTAACCGGCAAAGTCCTCCTAGCAAAGTTCTCTTTTTACTCTTCAGCTTTGACAGCTCCTTTGACAGCTGTCAAAGCCTCTGTTTCTCCTCTCCCAGCGCTCTCGCGGATCGCTCCCGGTCCCGGGGGGGGGGTTGCATTTTAGCTCACATCTACTTTTCTCCTCCAGCCCAATCTTATAACTTTCCATCGTGAAATTAATAACTTTATCAAACTTAGGTAGCACTCGATCTTAGTTGTTAATTCCTTTGCTTTAAATCCTCTACAACAGGGGGGAGGCTGACTTCCTTTTTGCTCCTCCCCCGCTCACTCCTAATTTAAAATTTAATTTTTTTCCCCTTTTTTAAGTCCAGTTTCAAATTACTCACGGGTTGTTCTTTTATTCCGAATTTTCAATTGAAGAAGTCAGCGCTCTCCGCCAAATGGCATGCGGCTTCGCTCGGCAGGGGAAGCGGAGGACTCACAGCACCACCCCCCCTGTCACCCGCTCCGCAGCCTTTAAAAAGGCTCCTTCGCGTGGTCGGGGGGGCGCAAATGGTGCCAGCCGAGTCACCATGCCCATGGGTTTCAGCGCCCATGGTTTTTGAGGGTCCCCGCGTCGCCGGCGCGGTAGAACCCAGCCCCTGCCGAGCCGACTCCCTCCAGAGCTCGGAGGGAGTCCGCCATTCGGCGATGGCGCCAACCCGGAAGTCTTAAGATTCCAAAACTTTCTATCCACAGGGCAGACATGAAGACAGCTGAAAATTATTGAGGTCTACAAGTCATATCATGGTGGCAGGTAGAGGCTTGGCATAATCAGATGACAATCACTAACAAAGTTTCTATTGATATCAGATATTGCTTCAGAAATGGCTATATCCTTTGCTACAGCACTTTCCTTGTGACCAGTGCTTTTTTCTGGGGGGATGCAGGGGTACGCATACCCCTAAACATTTTGTGAATCTAAGTTTGGCCTCATTGAGGGGAAGTATTTCAATATTAGGAAAATAAGAGTACCCCCACACATTTTTTTAAAGAAAAAAGCACTGCTTGTGACAGTTCATAAAGCTTTACATAAATTCTAACTTTATACAAATTGTCTCACTCATGTATTATATCTCTAGGAAGACATGCCACCTGATCCTATGCACATTCCATAAAGATGTGTATTCACTAAATTCAACATGCAGGTTCCATGTAGAGTGGCTAGGACTGCAAACTAAGCCTATGCACCAATACTTGGGAATAATTCCAATTGAATTCATCAGTCTTTATGTGAGTAAACATGCATAGGGAAAGGTTGCAGCTTTCTCTAAAACACAAAGCTTGATCATTACTTAGTGTGCAATTTATTCATTATATTCGTGTATGGACCCACATTTTCACTTTTGTTTCATCTTCCAACTAGCTTTGGTTTCTTCTCCATATGCAGAATTTATTATACTTCATATTCATCAAGTTACTTCCCTCATCTTCTTTCTTAAGACTTATTTACTGGAACACATAAAACTGTGTAAAGAAGGTGACCTCCCCTTTTATTGTAGCCCTTTCCTTTGATTTAAGATTTAATTCCCAATAAGTTTCTAATTGATTCTGAAGAAGTTATATAATGATAGCTGGAGAATGGAGTCAATACACCAATCCCCAGAAGGCTCTAATTTATTTTGAGGCTCAGAACAGAGATGTCCAGGGTGAGAACAAGTGTCTTTTATTAAGCCACATAACCAACAAATGTCAAACACTAGCACAGGCTATCATAAAGGCATTCCCAAAGCAATAGAAGTTACAATTACCGGCACAGTAAATCAAAGCAAGGAGTAAGCAACAGATAAAGAATTGAGTCCAAAACATAAGCAAAAAGGTGACATTCCAGGCGAGAGGAAACGTTTGCAGTCTAAACATTGCATTTCCATTCGGGCAACCTTCTGGGTGTCATATGCGAGGGCTGAGCAGGGCCAGAGGCAAAAATGGATGGAGAAATTAGTGATTCTAGGATAGTCAGTGAAGGGTGTGGCCTGAGAACAACCACAAGGACCAGACAAATAGGCCTAAAGGGCTCCATTTGAGGTTCCCCACCTCTGCCATAGCGAATGGATGCCACTGATCATCCAGCAGCAGTAGCAGCCGTTCAAAATTTAGACAGTCCAAAACTATGTCCAAAAACTCTGCAAGACAGTGTCATTACAGTTGGGGTGTTGGCTTCTCAAGCTGAGAGAAAATGGTTTTGTATACAAAGGTGGGATTTGAAGCAAGGATTTCCTGACTCATAGTTCATTCACTTAGCCATTACTGTATACTAGTTGCCTCTATATCTTCCAGTAAGTGTTCTGGTGATAGCCATCCCTATAAATACTCTTTGAGCTAGTTAAAATGAGTAACAGTAGCAGAAGATGCTAGATTAGATTTCACCTGATGAATTGCAGGGACCTGCTTCTGAAAGCTGTGGAGATGCATTTCTAACACATCACTGTGGAAACATGACAGATGCAGTTTATTGCATTTATTTTATGTAGATCATGTCTATCCTGCCTTTCTGCAACAAAAGTGTACTCAAGGCAGCTCACAATGACAATCACGGTAGCATTTACCCATCATTTATTACAGGTTCATTCCAAAACTTGTGTGAATATACAAACATAAAAAGTTAGCTAACTTAGAGGTTTCAATATTTATTATATCAAACCAAGAAGACAGGTGTCTGTAACCATTGCCAAGACTCTTAGATTTTCTTGAGAGAGGCAATTGCTCTAAATAAGGGATATTGAAATAACAAAACCTAATATCTGAATATTTTGCCTCATGATGTGTGTGTGTGGGTGGGTGGGTGAAATTCATTATAAGGTTTCACTTGTCTCTCTACTGTTGCCATAAATTATAAACAAATCAATTATGGTTTTTGACCCATAAATAAAATTCCTAATCAAGATATGAATTCCTTTCAAGTTAGGGAATAAAGAAAAACTGAACATATGAGCAATAACTGAGAAAAATCTTTAACAATATGTAAAGCTTATATGTTTCAATTCAGGAAAGGGTAAAAACGGAAAGATTGTGTTTACAGTGCTGTGTTTCCCAAAGAACACCAAGTGGATTCATATATCATTTACTAAGTGGCAATTTACACAGTATGTATGCAATCAAATGGAAATCTGTTCTTCTGGAACACCCTGCCAAATTTGGAGAAAAACATTATCACATGCCTGTGCCTAATTTGAAAGCAGGAGCAGCAGGGAAGTATTACAGTCCCATCACCTAGCAAAACCACTGGCTGCACACACACCATGGTAAAAAATATTGTTTGGTAAATGGATGTCTGTTGCTTTTGAATTATGGTGCTGGAGGAGACTCTTGCGAGTCCCATAGACTGCAAGAAGATCAAACCTTTCCATTCTTAAGGAAGTCAGCCCTGAGTGCTCACTAGAAGGACAGATCTTGAAGCTGAGGCTCCAATACTTTGGTCACCTCATGAGAAGAGAAGACTCCCTGGAAAAGACCCTGATGTTGGGAAAGATGGAGGGCACAAGGAGAAGGGGACGAAAGAGGACGAGATGGTTGGTGGACAGTGTTCTCAAAGCTACTAACATGAGTTTGACCAAACTGCGGGAGGCAGTGGAAGACAGGAGTGCCTGGTGTGCTCTGGTCCATGGGGTCACGAAGAGTCGGACATGACTAAACAACAACAACAACAACAACAACAAATGGATGGCTGTAGTACCTGATTCATCCACACAGCTTGTGTATTGCAATTTGTAGCCTAGGCTTCCCTGAGAAGTAGAGGTACCAATGAAGGACTTCATTGTGGGATGGGGGGCAGGGTCTTACCAGACACAATCCAAGGCAGTTTAATGCACACCCCACCCAAGTAGTATACCTATTTTGTAAAAGTATGCCAATGAACTAAATGTCTGACTGTTTGCTAACCTTTAATGTCAAAGTTTGCCAGCTGAGATGGGCCATGTTCCTTTTTAAATAGATAACTGTGAAAACCTATGAAATTAATATTACTGACATAACCCATTTATTCTTTTTAATATATTTTAATATTCACCTTTTCACCCAGACAACTCAAGACAGGACCTATGCCCCTCATTTTATTCTTGCAGCAAACTTGTGAGGTAGGAGAGAGCTGCCATATTCATAGCATACACCATATAATGCCACTTTAAACACTTCTGGCTTCCCTTCCTCTAAAGAATACTGGGAGCTGTTGCTTGCTGAGGGCGCTGAAACTTTGTATGAGATCCCTATTCCTCTCACAGAGCTACACTTTTCAGAGTGGTTGAAAAATCAGTCCCTCTTTCTAGGGAACTCTGGGAACTGTAGCACTTTGTGTGGGACAGCAGTCTCCTAACAACTCACATCATCTTAACAAACTACAGCTCCCTCTTTTTTGGGAGGGGACTGTTTAATGGTGCTTTAAATGAGTGATGTGAATGTGGCTAGACAGACAGACAAACAGACTCATTCACTCAAGATCACCCAGTGAGCTTTGTGGCAGAGCAGAGATCTGAACCTTGGTTTTGCCAGTCCCAGGCCTTAACTCTCTAAACATTACACACATTCACTTTAGTACAGTGATGGCCAAACTTGGCCCTCCAGCTGTTTTGGGACTGTTTTGGGACTACAACTCCCATCATTCCTAGCTAACAGGACCAGTGGCCAGGGATGATGGGAACTGTAGTCCCAAAACAGCTGTAGTCCCAAAGCCATCACTGCTTTAGTATCAGAGTGGCCTGATGCACAGTAAGTCAGGTTTGCCTCTTAGGGTTAATGTTCTGGCTACATTTTCTTGATAATTCTCATGTTCAACATTTGTTTATAAAGATATGATTTTCTGCAGATTTGAAAATGTGTTAGTGAGGGAGATGATGGGAGTGTAGTTGAGAAATATAAACACCCTGAATGAGTTGACTTTGGAATTAAAGGGAATTGTTGCAGACTCATTTTTATTTCTTTACACCACTGACTCCCTCTCTCTTTCTACCAGTGTGTCATATACTGTAATGCTTTAATCAGTCATGCCATCACCCTCTCTCAAAGAGTAAGTCAATACTCAGGCCTGAACCAACTGTGTTTTCCTGCAGTGTTATCCTTAGGTGTGCTGAGAAACTGCAATTAAATCAAAAGGCTTGGCTCAAAGTCCCTGTGAAGAAAGGCTAAGAACAAGGGTGGGAATTCCCAGGAATGGAAGCAGATCGTTATATAACTCTAAGAAGTGTGATTTAATCAGAACTAATAACGGCTTCTCAATGGGCCTCTGGCAGTCTTTTGTGATAACTTTTAAGAAGTTGGAACTTTCTGCTTTAAACTTCCACACATGCTGATCGGTACACCTGTTATAATACAGAAGAATCCACCAGGATAGAGGAACTCAGAAATTAGAAGATTATTTTAAACTAAATACACATTGAACAATAGGCATAGTACAAAAAAATGTTAAGTAGCATAAGTATTGAAGTCTGCTTCAATTTTATTACATAGGTATTGCATTATTTCTCATAGGCAAAGGACAGTTTCTTAATTGCCCTAATTATCTCTTTCTAGGCATCAAACCCATAATAGTTTCAATAGCTATATTGTTGGACTATCATATTAACAGACTACAACTCCCATCACCCCATAACATTTGTCTTGCTGGCTGGGGTTGATGGGAGTTAAACAGGGCCAGGGATATTGTAGTTGTGCGAGACAAAATTTGCTTTCTCATGGGATTTTGTTCTAGTCACAAGAGTATGTACTGAGTTTGACCAATGGGGTAGTAAGGTAAAGGTAAAGGGACCCCAACCATTAGGTCCAGTCGTGGCCGAGTCTGGGGTTGCGGCGCTCATCTCGCTTTATTGGCCGAGGGAGCCGGCGTACAGCTTCCGGGTCATGTGGCCATCATGACTAAGCCGCTTCTGGCGAACCAGAGCAGCGCATGGAAACGCCATTTACCTTCCTACCAGAGCAGTACCTATTTATCTACTTGCACTTTGACGTGCTTTTGAACTGCTAGGTTGGCAGGAGCAGGGACCAAGCAATGGGAGCTCACCCCATCACGGGGATTCGAACCGTCGACCTTCTGATCAGCAAGTCTTAGGCTCTGTGGTTTAACCCACAGCACCACCCGCATCCCTAATAGTATGGTAACTATTTCATTACTAGACCTTCCTGCATCAGTATGACATAAGAAATCCTAGGTAAGATGGAAGGAACTCTGACCACCACCAGCCCTACTGGAGTGGCTGAATACTTGCATGGGAAGGCTTTCCACTGAAATACAGATAGTAGTTTCAGAGAAGAGAGGGACAAGAGCAACATCTACCCATCGTGCTTGTATCCTCCTTTTCTGCTTAAAGTTCATAAAATGTACATAGGTATTGGCACATATTGTCATCACAATAACCCTGTAAGGTGAGCTAAATAGACAAAAAGCCAATAATCCAGTCACTTTCATTAGAAAAAAATCAGCTAAATTAAGAATCTATGTTTATTGTATAAGTTATCATGAATTTGGAACATAGAAAATTGGCTTATACCGGAGCAATACCTTGATACACTGGAGCTTCCCAGGGAGAGTCTCTCCTGGCTATACCTAGGACAACTGGAGAATAAGGCTGGGATGTTCCCCTGACAAAGATGCTTATAGTACTGAACTACGGCCCTTCCCCTTCAAAGTGATAGTAGCAAATTATGTTGCAACAGTGCAACCAAAGATTATCAGCAATTTCTCAGGAACAAATATAGATAGAGAAGGAAGATAATTTTCTTATTCTGTACTCCTAAAGGCAGGGTGGCAAGGGGCTCATCCAATGTCCTTCCAGACTCCTGTTTGTGGGTTAGAAGTAAGGGTGGATCAGAGCTTCTGGGGTTATTTTATGGAAGAGAAATCAGCTGCACCAACTGGGGCTCCAATGGTTTTCTTCCAGTTGTGTAGAGGTCCTGGGAAGCCTGTGGACATTTTGATGTCCTCCTTCTGGCCCTCCCCTAGCATATTTTGTTTTCAGCCCTGCTGACATTGGAGCTAAGTTTGGCAAACAATAGGCATCTTCTCCATATCCATATGCAACCCCTTTGGTATCCCCTCTTAAAGCCTCTGAAATACGTTGTAAACTAGAAACATAAAGTTCAGTCCCATGTTTTGTGATATGTACATCCTAAGAACTATTACGATCTCTATATTTTTAAAAATAGACTTTTTAAAGGCTAAAGATATTGGCACCTTTAACTGAAAGATCAAGCAACCGGGGGGGGGGGGAGGAACCATGTTAAGAAAAGATTAAAAGTGATCCTAGCAACAGAGAGAATTTAGAAGATTAAATCCTAAATAGAAGCTGATAAGATAAAAGTGGGGGGGGGGGGTGACAAAGAGACATCAAAAACTATGACAGCAAAGATAGAAAGGAAAACAGAGGCAAGGATTAAATGAACAACTAGTGTGAAAGAAGCCTTTTCAGCTGATGTGTGTGGAGCGAGAGAGGATTGGAGGATGGAAGCTAATAACAAAAAAGACGATCAAAGGAAACTATAGTAGGTGTATACAAGACATGAAAGAGAAAATCACCATCTAAATCCTATCAAAACAGGAAACCTCATTTTTCAAACAATCATAGCAAATTATATACATATGCCATCAAATGAGCATAAAATAATTACTCTATAATTTAGAATGCATGCTACTTAACAGCTATGTGCCTTGGGACATGTAGTGTAAATTACAGTTTTCACAACAGAATGTCATTAAAGCTATCAAAAGACTAACTGGTTTATTGTGGCATAAGCTTTTCAATGGCAGCCAACAATTTCATTAGACGCATGAATTGGTCTGAGAGGCTGCTGGGTCACAGGTGTTGAAGTACAATGGAGGATGAATCAAATCAGGTAAGTAGCAGTACGAATATATATTTCCTGGAGCAGTTGGCTGTGGAAAACAAACATTTGCAAATATTCTAACATCTGAGTAAAGAAAGCTCTCAGCTATGGAATCCATCTTCCACAATGGAAATGGAAAGTCAGGTGGGTTTTTGGAAATTCCTCACACAAGCCAAGGACTGGACTGAGAAGTTGAATAGGAAGAGGTCTGAGGGAGGGTGGAAAGCTAAGGGTAGAGCTCTACAGTGGGCTTCAGTAATCCAGGGGTCTAGCTCCATTGGCCTAATTATAAGGGTTGTAACTGAGTAGTAGAGCATCTATTTTGCATGCAGAAGGTCCCAGGTTCAATCCTCAGGATCTCCAAGAAGTGTTTAGGAATCTTCCCTGCCTGACATCCTGGAAAACTGTTGTCAGAGCAGATCAATAGTCTGACTTGGTGAAGTCAACTTCCTGTGTTCCTGTATGTGGCTCTCAGCTAGGGGTGTGAGGATCTGTCAATTTGAGTTTCTCTCAGTTTCTCCAGCCCTAAGTTCAAGCCCTCCACATTTCCACCACTGGTTTGCAAATTGTTTTTATTTGTGTGAATTTCTCCTTTAAAATCTCTCACCTTTCCATTTAAGTTTGCCTCATGTACACATATTTTCAAAGTATTTTTTCCTTATACACTAACCTATGCACGCTTTACCCCTGTGTGTGTGTGTGTTTAGAGAGAGGGAGGGTGATAAAGAGATAGAAGGATTTCTTTGAATGCAAAGTGGAGCAGAAGGAGGTGAAACAGACAGAAGAGGAGAGTTGCCAAAACAAAATGGATTAATTCATAATATGTAAATATGAGATCCTTCATTTTAATTCACAAGTCATACTAAAGCTGATGGTGAACTGGGCTTGAAGTATGTTGGTTTTTCTTATCAACGGATATCCTGAACTAAATGACACACATTTGGGTTAGGAATAAGGCAGGGGTCACCAACAAGGCACCTCAGGTGCTATTGTGCCCACCAGGAATCGCCATGGAGTTTCTGAAAGGTCTTGGTGTATATCCCCTCAAAAATCCACAGTGCAGGAGGGGCTGTTTGCTCTTCCTGCCTAGTTCCTGTCTGCACTGCTTCAGCCTGTTCTGAATGGAGCATGGTCCTTAAACATCTGCACATTTCACTGGATGCTTGGATTGGACACCAGCCCTCCCATCTAGTCTGAACAGAGGAGAAGAGCAACAAGCTTCTCTCTGTGAGTAACTGCAGCAGGGGATGATGCAGGTGCCTTTTCCCCAATGCATGGGGAGAATATGAGAGCATACCACACCATTTCCCCCTGTCTATTATGCTGTGCTTTTGAATGCAGCTGCTATTTTGTGCTGTGCATTTATTTATGTATTGTTATTAAATTAAATTTATATCCTGCCCTTGCCGGAGGAGCATAAGTCCAAACAACAAAACAATTCAAACACCTGAAAACATTCTAAGCCACATAACTCATGACAGCCATTTTGTGGCTGGTCCTTTTCTCAAAATTTTGAACTTGTTCACTGGGCCCAGAAGTTTGGCAACCCCTGGGATAAGGGTTTTGAAAGGCCGTTATATCCAGGCACGTTTAATACCAAACTTTTTTAGATGAATCATTTATCTGGGATGTTGAAGGAGCCACATCTGAATTGACGAAAGCACGAGATGAGAAGAAAGTGCCAATGAAACAGGAAGGGCATAGCATTGAGTAGGATATTAAGAATGACTTCTTAATTTGAGTTCAAGAAGGAAGATGACAGAAAGCTGAGATCCAGTCAGTCAGTAGTCACAAGACTGATGAATCCCAATAAGCAGTGTTCCAGACAGAATAAATGAGAAGCGCCATTACTTACTTAGCAGTTGTAAATAAGCCCTGCTTCTTAAACAGATTAGATTTCAGTGACAAGAATGCACATTTGCACTTACTCAAGAACAAACATGATTTATGCTTCATTACGCGTTCGAACAGGGATTTATATTAGCACCCCCAACAATGTTTTTACACATTACACCATCAATTACAAACATTAATTCTCACTTTCTCGTCGTCGTGCTAAATGACATTAAAAATACTTCTCTGAAAATCAGTGTATGTGTGTATAAGCTCAGGCACTAAATATGGGTTTTTCCATTCCTTGTATCATTTCTATTGTTCCATTTCTATTGCAATACCAAGCAACTGTCTACAAGTACTGAAAGCATAAAATTGATTGCTTGGTTTTATCTGAGAGCTGATGAACACTATAATTTTGCTTTCTGAAGCTGCCTGCAGTGGTTCCATGTTTCTGATGAACAGGCTGACCTGCCTGACATGTAGGAGATACCTCTGTTTTATCACCATTCAACCCACATTGAGAAGGTCTGTAGTAACAAACACATTTCTGTTTGCTGCAAACGATTCTGATGGCCGCTTTGCCATGAGCAGGGAGCTTCCAAAATGCAGTCAACAAAATCACTACATTGAGCAGAATATATTGGTCTGAATTCTTAATTCAGATACAAACCCTAACAATTCAGGGTGCAGTTCAGATCTCATTTGCATCAGACTGGGAGTGGTGGTTTGAGATGCTGGAGGCCTCCTCCTGCCCAGCTTTGCTGGCCTTTGCAAGCCTCTTCATGTGAATTAATGTCAACATCACTCTGCCCCAGCAGACAGTGGCTGAAGCTTGGATTGAGCCCACAGGCTGCAATTTTATACCCAGTTACCTGAGGGTAAGCTCCACTGAACTCAGAGGGACTTAATTCTCAGTAGAGATGTACGGGATTGCACTGTTAGTTGTGTCAAATGGCACAATCTAGAAATGCCTTGCACATGTGAATAAGGGTAAAAGTAACTAAAAATAATAATAATCTCTGAAAACAGATGGTCAGAGCTGTGTTTTCGACAGCCACTTAAGCCAAATCATTCATTTGTACTAGTTTTCTGTAGCCCCTAGCTTTCAGTTATGCTATATATTTCAGTGATTCATATTGTTAGGTATCTAGTGTAATACCAAAATCTACAGAAACAACTAGATATATATTTAATAAACACAAGCGCTGGCATTTTTAACAGCCTGCCCCATGAATGACGCACATGCTGAGCTAGGTTACTCTTTTATCTAAGTAACAGGGAAACCTAACAATGCTTCCCTCCTGCCTAACAGAAAAATCAATGTGTTTGTTAATACCCATTTCTCAGAACTCAGTAGGATATCTGACTACTGCACAAGTTTTTGAAATGTACAATCAAGTGAGGGGGCAGAGAAAGAGGATGACAGTTGCGCCCTGAACAAACAAACAAGTGAATGAATGAATGAATAGTACAGTAGAAGACAAAAGGTGCCTTTTCATGTGGCACACGCCTGCATCTTTGGAAGAATAGAGACCAAATAATAGATACTAGTGCACTATGAGTATGGTTGTTCTTCAACAGCTTCCAATTTGTTAGTGGAGGTATATACACAGAAACACAAATTCACATACACTAAGTCAGAATACAACACTACCTGCTTGTTATGAGGTGGAGATCAGCGCGAAACTATTACAGTGTTTCTAAAGCATCTGCACTAGTTAGTAGTTTGCTTCTTGCCACTGAAAGTGTAGGTAAGTTTTGACCTTTAGTTTTGACCTCTCATCATTGCAGAGAATGCTTTCTTCCATAATCTGAACGAGCTGCCAACTCTTTAAGATGTACTGAATTTCATTTTTGTTTTTCTGAACTTTAATGTTGTATGTTGCTTTAAGTCTTAAAAATTGAAAATGATGAACACATCATTAATAATATTTATGTGGAGGCAATTATTATTATGAGGCTGTTTGAGCTGTTTTTGTTTGCTTGTTTGTTTTAGAATTTCCACCCAAAGGAAGACCTTTGTCATTCATTCATTCATTCATGCAAAGACTCTCCTCCCTGCAAGAGAGGGGAGTGGTTGTGGCCGGGAGCCAGACTCCACCTCAAGCAGGGGGCGTTTGCCCCCTGCCTCCCACTCACCTGGCTGGTGCCCACTGCCTCGGCCAAGCACCCAACCAGGTGCCTTCAAGGGGGCGTGTACAGCAGCCTGAATTGCTGCGGCGCCAGCCTCCAGCCCTCACTTTTTGTCGTCCCGTCGCGAGTCACCCACCCTCCACTCCCTTAGAGCAGGGTTTCCAGTTTTCTTTTGGCCTTGCTATGGACCTTAGGTTGGTTGCCCTGGTTGTCCAGGGGGCCTGGTAGGAATTTTTCCATTTGGCATTAGGCTTTTTGGTTTTTTCGCCTACCTTGTAGCAATCGTCACAACATTCGTGGTATTGGTGGGTAGGTTAGGCATTGGAATAATGTGTTGTGGCGTTGAAGGGCTAGGTGTGGCCATTGCCTGCGCCTTCAATTTTTGGGTATTCCGTTAAAGGAATCCGGCGGTCGTGTATTCTGTCCGATGTCTGCTTGGCGGGAGGCCATGGCACGACCCTCGGTGACATCAGGGGAGAGCCTATAGTTGGATTAGCATCAACAGGCTCCACCTACTGGTGAATAAACCCCCTTTGTTTTTTGTTTTTAGACTCACCCCTCTCCGAGTGGGTGGAGTCAACTGACGTAATCCAATGCCTAAGCCAATACCTTTTCACTTGCTGTAATCAATAAAGTTGTGGCCTTTTCTTGCCCATTAACCTTATATCACGTGTCCTTGTGTTTCATTCCACTGCGCGGGGTTCGGGTCCTCGAACCACAATATAGTCCTCTCTGACTAATGTTCAGGCAGACAACTCTCCTGACCCTATGTGGAGGTAACAGGGATTGAGCCTGATAAATGCTCTGCCCCTGAGCTGTGGAACTTCCTTACTTTTTATATTTTAATTCTACCATGTTTTCATTAACTGGAAGTATTATATTTTATATCTATATCTATATCTATATCTATATCTATATCTATATCTATATCTATATCTATATCTATATCTATATCTATATCTATATCTATATCTATATCTATATTGCATGTGTTTTAGAACTGTTTTGTATATTACACGATTGTACTTGGGGGGCATAATTCAAACAGTTTTATTGTCTATGAATAAAAGTTTACTTTCAATTTGGGGTGGACAACATTTGCCTGATGCAGCATGCTGCCCAATAAGGAGGAAGGAGGAGGTCAATGAGTGTGGCTGGAGATAGATGCCTCTCCTTCCAGCTGCACATTTCCTAGTGTGAAGCCAATCAGGAGGGTGCCAGGGGGCTGAGCAGAGGGCAGAGGCCTGGGTGGGAACCAGGACTGCCTCCCTCCTTTAAAGGCAGGAGCGATGCCCAGTGCCTGGCCTCTTTTCCTGCGTGGAGCCAATTGTCACTGGATCACATGCGCCTTTGCCCTTTTAGATGTGTATGTGTGTTTTAGTCCAGTGGTGAGTGGTCTGAACTGTGGAAGGAAATTGCTATGGATTACTCAATCACCATATTTGGGGCCAAGGAGGATTTTTTCCTGCAGACAAATTGGCCCACCTGCAGGTTTTTGCCTGTCTCATAGCAAATGTCACAACTTTGGTGGTTAAGGCACTGGTTGGCATCACTCCCAGGTAAGTGGGGTTAGGGTTGCTATCATATTCCTCCTTTCAATTTATTTGCCACTGTTCAGTCTCCAAAAAACATACGACATGTGTGAATTCTATCTATGTATTTTGGTTCAGTAGAAGACATTTTTTTGAAAACGGGCTTTCTACATTTCCATATGGCTCCACTAACAACGTGCTGTGTTCTTTTACTCCACAACTCACATTCCCATTTCAGCCAACATGGTGCACTTGCCAAAATGTCAAGACCCATTTTATCTCTTGACAGACTTTTTTTAAAGCCCTCATTGTGTGTCTACCAGTATATATTTCCTCATTTCACTTCTGTGAGTCTTATGGTTAGAAAAGTCTCAACCATCCTTCATGTGGTCAAATGATTTCTGTAATACTGACTTTGCAAAATGTCATAATTAACTTGGATATTTGTTTTAATACTAAAGAAAACTACCTTGATATATCTATTGTTTTACTACTTGAAAAGCTCCTCATTTCCGGATACCTATATTTACTACCAAGTTTCTTTTTTTTTTTTTTATTAATTTTTTAGAAAAATTTTCTTTTACAAATTTAAATAACACATTCACATCAACCATAATGCCAAATTTCTTTTGGACTTCCCCCCGCTCCCTCCACAATCCTCATAATTTAATATTTATTTCACATTTCCTTTATAGTTGTATTGCCAGTTGATTAATCTTTACAACTCTTATCCCTCCCACAATACCCTTTCTCATCACAAAGCCTCTTTAAATCCAACTAGCGTTGTCTGTTCATCACAAATATTTTCCAGATAAATCGTAAACTTTCTCCAGTCCTGTGTGAACTTGTGATCTTTCTGGTATCTAATTTTTCCTGTCAGTTTGTCTAGTTCAGCAAAGTCCATCAATTTCCGTCTCCATTCTTCCAATGTTGGTAATTCTTCTTGTTTCCATTTTTGAGCCATTAAAATTCTTGCCGCAGTCACTGCATATTGAAAAAGTTTATAATCACTTCTATTAATTTCTCTTCCTGTAATTCCTAACAAGAAAGCTTCTGGTTTCTTCACAAACGTGTATTTAAACATCCTTTTCAACTCATTATATATCATTTCCCAGAAGCCTTTTACTTTCTTACACTCCCACCACATATGGTAAAATGTCCCTTCCCTCTCTTTACACTTCCAACATTTGTTACATGTCTTATACATTTTTGCTAATTTTACGGGAGTGATATACCATCTGTATACCATTTTCATAATATTTTCCTTTATCGTCATGCATGCAGTGAATTTCATATTTTCATTCCACACCTTCTCCCAGTCTGCTAACTGTATATTATAACCAAAATCCCTGGCCCAATGTATCATAACTGACTTAACTTCTTCGTCCTTTGTTTGCCATTCCAGTAACATTTTGTACATTTTTGACAATACCTTGTAGTCATTATTAATTATTGCCTTCTGAAATCTAGACTCTCCTTCAATATATTTCCTCTCTTTACAATCCTTCTTAAACATATCATTTGTTTGGAAGTAGTGCAACCAATCATATACATATTTTTTAACTTGTTCATATGGCTTCAGTTTCCATTTCCCCCCTTCTTTAATTACAATATCTCCATAAGTCATCCAATCCTCTCTCATGTTTATCTTTTTAACACTCATGACCTCTAGTGGGGATAACCAATGTGGTACATTTGGTTCCAAAATATTTTGGTACCTGCCCCATATTTCTATAAGGGCACCTCTGAAAATGTGGTTGGCAAAACTTTTATGAGCTTTCTTCTTTCCTACCCATAAATAGGCATGCCAGCCAAACCTATTATCAAACCCTTCCAAGTCCAGTAGCTTATTGTCTTTTAGTGTTATCCAATCCTTTATCCACCAGAGACAAGATGCTTCATAATAAAGTTTCAAGTCCGGCAGGGCGAAGCCACCTCTTTCTTTCGCATCAGTTAGTAATTTAAATTGTATTCGTGGCTTTTTGCCCTGCCAGATATATTTTGAGATCGTTCTTTGCCAATCTCTGAAGATCTTTGTCCCCTTGATTATTGGGATCATTTGGAATAGAAACAACATCCTTGGAAGCACACTCATCTTGATTGAAGAAATTCTGCCCCAAAAGGATAACTTCATCCTACTCCACACTTCGAGGTCTCTCTTAATATTGTTCCAAATTGTCACGTAATTGTTTTGGAATAAGTCAATGTTTTTTTGGGTTAACCATATTCCTAAATATTTTACCTTCTTCGCCACTTCCATCTCTGTTTCTCTTTGCACTTCTTCAATCGCGCTTTGATCCAGATTCTTCGCCATAAGTTTAGTTTTCCTTTTATTTAATACAAATCCGGCCACTCTTCCAAATTGATCAATTTCTTTTATGACTTCTTTTAAACTATTTGTCGGATCTTCCATCGTAATTACCAGATCATCGGCAAAGGCTTTAACTTTATATTGGTTTTGACCTACTGTTACCCCCTTTATTAATTCATTTTGTCTAATAGAACTCAGTAGGACCTCCAGAACCATGATGAATAACAGTGGTGAGAGAGGGCATCCCTGTCTTGTACCCTTCTTTATTTTCACTTCCTCTGTAATTACATTATTTACTATCAATTTAGCTCTTTGTTCTGAATATATTGCCTTTATACCATTATAAAAATCTTCTCCCACTTCCATCATTTCCAAATTTTTCAGCATAAATTCCCATGAAACATTATCAAACGCTTTCTCTGCATCCACAAACATTAAAACAGCTTGTCTCTCATTGCTGGCAGTCAAATATTCCAAAATATTTATTATATTTCTTACATTATCCTTCATATGTCTGCCAGGTAAGAAACCTGCTTGATCTTTATGGATATGCTGTTGCAATATCTTCTTAAATCTTGATGCTAAAATACCCGAAAAAATCTTATAATCTGTGTTTAGCAGAGATATCGGTCTATAATTCTTCACTTGTGTGAGATCAGAGTCTTGTTTAGGTATGAGTGTTATGAAGGCTTCTTTCCATGTTCCTGGTATGTCCTGTTGTTTCAAGATGTTGTTCATAACTTCTTTAAGTGGTACCGTCAAGGAGTCCCTCATTTCTTTATAATACGTTGCTGTAAATCCATCTGGTCCTGGTGCCTTTCCTTTTTTCATCTGTTTTATAATTTCTACTATCTCCTCATTCTCTATTGGGGCATTCAGTCTGTCTTTCATTTCTGTCGGGATCTTTTGCACCTTTTTTCCTTTCAAAAAGTTCTCTATCTTCTTTATGTTGTTTTTCTCTCGCTTTGCATATAGATGTTTGTAGAAATCCAAAAATCCTTTTCTGATACCTTTTGGGTTCTCTATTTCCTCGCCATCCACAATAATTCTGTTAATTGTACCTTGTTCTTTCCTTTTTTTTATTTGCCATGCCAACCATTTTCCAGGTTTATTTGCGAATTCAAAGTTCCTTTGTCTCAGCCTTTTAATGTTCCATTCAACTTCTTTGTTTATAATCATGGCGAATTGTGTCTGCAGAATTTTAATATTTTGTTTTATCTTGATGTTATTTGGCTTCTTAATTAACTTTTGTTCATTGTCCATTATTTGTTTTAGGATTTCCTTCTTCCCTTTCTCTCTGTTCTTATTTTTGATCGCATTCTGTTGGATGAAGAATCCCCTCATTACCGCTTTGCTTGCATCCCAAACTGTACTAATCTTTGTGCCTTTATTCATGTTATCTGCAAAGTACTCCATCAGTTTTTTCCGGGCGTCTAGAATGATTCTTTCATCTTCCAAAAGGTAGTCTTTCAATCTCCATCTAAATGTTCTTTCTTCATACATCTTTATCTCCATTTTTATTGGATTGTGATCCGAAATTACTCTAGGTTGGATTTCTATTTGTTGAATTCTAGTAGTTAATTCATTCGAGATCCAGATTTGATCTATTCTTGACATGGACTGATTCGGTTCTGAATAAAATGTGAACTCTTTTTCTAATGGGTGTCTGAGTCTCCAGATATCGATTAAATTGAGGTTTTGCACCAGTGTAAAAAAGGTCTTTGGTAGTTTCCCCTCTTTGCTGTCACTTTTTTCTCTTAATCTGTCCATTTCCGTTGAAACAACTCCATTCATATCTCCCATTATTATGATTTTTTGATCCATGTATTCAAACAGTCTTTCTTCCAGTTTCTTATAAAAATCAGTCTTATTTCCGTTAGGTGCATAGATCCCGACAATTATTAGTTTTTCGCCCTGCCAATTGATCTGTATTGCAATTATTCTTCCTTCTTCATCTTTGAAGATCTGTTGAGCTTCTATGTTTTTCCTAACATAAAGGACTATGCCTCTCTTCTTTTCTTTGTCTGAGGATATAAATTCATTGCCCAATCTGTTATTAATCAAGATTTTTTTGTGCTTTTTTGCCACATGTGTTTCTTGTAGACAGATGATATCCAAATTTTTTCTTTTTAAATATTGTTCAATAGTGTTTCTTTTCTTCTTATCGTTCATCCCATTAATATTCCAATTCCATAATTTCAACTCCATGTCTTCCGATAATTAAAATATACAGTTTTATCAAATTTTCTCTTTATGATTCCTCTTTTTCTTCCTCCTCCTCCTCCTCTTCTTCTTCTTCATCCTTCTCCTCCTCCTCTTCATCTGTCTCTCTGTTCTTTTTAGATTTCTCCTTTAAAAATTTCCCTCCCATTGGGTCAGCTCCTCCTACTGCACCTTCTTCCTCCTCCTCTTCTACCATCAATTCTTTGTAACGTCTCTGAAACTTGCTTGTTTCTTCGGGACTTGTCAATCTATGTCTCTTGGCTTTGTATATAAAGGAAATCCCCTGAGGGAATTCCCACTTAAATTCAATCTTGTTTTTCTTCAAAATTTGGACCAATGGTTTATAAGGGTCTCTCCGTTTCAACAATCTCACCGGTATATCTTTGAAAATAATTATGTAACTCCCATCAATATTCAATCGTTTCTCTCTATTTTTTTGGAGTATTAAATTCCTCATGTCTTTATCTTTGAAAGTAATCAAGCAATCTCCTGTAACTTTCCTTGCCTTGGTTGTCCTTACTCTCATCCTGAATGCGTTTTGAACTCTCTTCTCTACGTCTTCTTTTTGTAATTCCAGCCATTGAGCAATTTCAGTTATTAATTTATCTTTTATGTCTTCTCCTTGAACCTCTGGAACTGCTCTCAATCTTAGGTTCACCTCCCGTTGTCTCAATTCATTCATGGAGATTGCATCCCATAACTCCTCCTGTGTTTTAGTCATTTCTGAAATTCCCGCTTTCATCTTCTCCTCTTCTTTTTTAACTTCTTTTATCTCCACTTTTGTCTTTTTTAATCCTTCCTCAACCGATTGTGTTCTCTTACTAACTTCTTTTATTTGACCTTTCAACTCTTTTACTGTATCATCAATCTTTTGGTCCATTTTACCTATTTTGTTATCCACTTGCTCAATTCTAGTATTTACATGTTCTAATTTATCCTCCAAATTCTTTTCACTTTGTCTAATTTCTGCAAACATTTTTAAAATTTCTGATTTGAAATCTGCCTCAGGTTTTGAACCCCTTCTTTCTCCCGGTGTTCCTCCTTCCCCAGCTTTCTTCTGTGGGTGAGACATTTTCTCCCTCTCCTTACTTTCTATCCGTTCCCTTTTTATATAAAGCGGTCCCACTATCCCCAGTTCCGTTGGATCTAAACCTTAAATTATACTGTGTCCCTCCTCCAAACAATTCTTATCTCAAATATATGAATGACACTTTTTTCCAAAATTCAATTCAAGAAGAAAACAAAAACCATCCAGCCCAGTCCCAAGTCTCAATATAGTCAATATAATCAAATACAGTCCAATTTAAACTCCACAGTTCAAATTGTCTATGAACGTCTTCTTGCCATCAATTTGGCTATTCCATCAATACGGGTATTTGTTTAAATGTGACCCAACTTTTACCAATTTGCTGGAGTTAGAGGGAACCCAAAGAAGAAAAGTATCCAAAACGAAGCAAAAACAATCTTCTGCCACCAATTAGGCTAATCCTTAAAGTCGATATAAATGGGAAATCTTCTACCACCAAATAGGCCAATCCAAATTTGTGTATATCAGTAATCCCAAAGCCAAGAGGTTTATCAGAAAAAAAAAACAAGAAAAAAACCGAAATAAATCCCAAAGAGAACCAAGCAAATAAAAAACAAGTTGTTGTATATCTTCTGACCACTAGGGGCAAGGTCTCCAAACCGTGTTAAGTTGCTCAAAATATTTAATTATTCAATAAAAAGAAATTGCCATCCAAAAAAAGAAAAAAAAAGTAAATCTTCAAAAGAGTGAGCCGAATTATGTTTAGTCCTAAGCGCCAGTCCAGATCAGTTTAAAACGAACCTTCTTTTCTCGGCAAACATCAGACAATCCTGTATAACTTTAACAATGGAGTCTGGAAATCCCCTTTTATTGCGCAGTTTTTATTTCACCACCGCACCAAAGTCTGATTGCAATAAGTCAATTTCACAAGCCCCCCAAAGGACTTGAACAACTCCGTCTTGCTCCTCTGTCCCCCCTTTTCCTTTAAATCTTCTTTGATAACTAGTATCTTCCCAAAAAGGGTTATTTTTGTTCAGTCAAAAGGGGGGAAGAAACAATAGCCGCGAGCGGTAACTTACTTTCACTTTTAAGCGCTTTGTTGTTTCTATGCGTCTAAGCTGATTGCGGACGGAAAGCTGGTCTCGTAGCTTCCAATTTTTCCTCCGGTTACTTTCCTTAGTTTTCAATGATCTTCTTAATATCCAATTAAGTCCGAATTCCTTTCAAATCGAGAATTGAGAGCTCTCCTTGCAAGCTCGGGGCTTCGTTTCTCGGAGGTAGCTATGGCCTCCCTGCAACCCGCTCTCCCCCCCCCGCCGTTCTCGTCGCTCTTATTAAGAGCTACCTGACGGCCGGGAGGTTCGCGTTTCGGCTGCCTGCGGGAACCTGAGTGTCAGGACACCCTCCTGACACTACTTCAGGGGGTCACTGCGCCCTGTGACGCCCCCAATCCTCCGAAAAACTCGGGATTCCCCAGGAGGGAAAATCCCCGCTTGCGCTCGGATCGCTGTCAACCGGAAGTCTCCCTCATATTTACTACCAAGTTTCAATAAATTATTAAGCTAAATATGCTTCTAAATTAATGGGGACAGGTATTGTCCCCAAAACTCTGTGATCACAATTTTACTGTTTTTTCTCTCTCTAACCCTGTGTAAGACATATGTCAATGAAAGTCCTGATCAAACAATTCTACAATATAAGCATTTTCAGGTAGACCAGAGATGGGGAACTTATGACCATTCAGATGTTGCTGGAGTCCAACTCCCATCCTCCCCCCTAACTGTTGGCAGGGACTGGTGGGAGTTGGAGGCTAACAATATCTAGAAGGCCACAGGTTTCCCATCTCTGAAGTATACCATCTTTTAGACTGGGTTAACATATGGAAATTCAATGCCCACATGTGATTGCTCCATCACTTCACCTATGCAACCAAACAGATGGTCAGGGCTGTGAGCCGTAGAAGTATAACTATTCTGTACAGGGCTTGGGACAAGAGATGTCTTACCAGACTCCCTTAACAGTCAATCATCAGCACTGAGAGCACCAACCACAAAGTACTACAGTTGCGAAAATTCTGCTTTATATGAATATCTCTGCGGAACATCCAGGTCCAGTCCCCAGCTGATAAGGACCCTGTCTGAAATCCTGGAGAACTGCGACCAGTCATGGTAGACAATATTCAGCTAGATGGACCAATGGTCTGATTCAGTATAAAGCAGTTTTGTGTTCCTCGGGATCCCAGAAATTTCATTCTATAAACAGAGAAGTGAAACTCATGTGGACAAACTTTAGAAGCTTGGGGGAGGTGATATGAGTGCATCTGGCAGTCTTTCATGATAACAACTCATTCAAGTTTTTAAATGTATATTAATATTTTATTGAAAAGTTTTCAATTAAAAACAACTCATTCAAGTATTGATTCAAGGAGAATCTTAGACCTTTGCTTACCTGGTTGCCCCACTTCTCTCTTTCACTCATGGTCTCCTGACCATTTGGCAGTAACAACTTGTTTTAAGAATTTGGTCTGGGATATAGAGATTATTTTTGGTAAGACTTTTGTTCAGAGAACCTTCCTAGTTGTGAAGTTCTCACAAACTTTTCTAACTATTGCTAGTATGATATGAGCTCTCTCTCTCTCTCACACACACACACACACACATGCACGTGCACATAAACAGTGTTTCATTCTTGATGAATTGCACAGCAATTCTGAAGCACATCTAGGAACATCTGCTTTTGAGAAACAGACATTTGGGTAGGTAAAGTACACTTTAATTTCCATATTAACTCATGTGGAAGTATTTTCAAATGATGACAGAATGATAAGACAACATTCTGAGCTTGTGTGTGCATGGATCTGTCTTTGTACAGATAATGCTCACTGTACTCCAACTGAATAATGTCATCATTTTGATATGTTTCCACATGACTTAGTACTATAAAAAGCATATTTACAAAATGGGGTTCATAGGTCAGCACAGCTAATTATAACTGCCAAATATAAATCCTGTTCCTCCTCGGCTGCATCACTTGAAGTGAGGATCTCAATATTTGAATACACGCTAGTGAGTTCTGACCTTTTGAGTATCAGAAAAGCTGTCAGTCATAGTCGAGTTGTTTCCAGCTACACAGAAGACTGAAGTAACCTTGTGGAATTGCCAAAAGACAGAACTCTACAGCATGTCACAGTGTTATAACACACACACACACACACACACACACACACACACACACACACACACAACTTATGTAATTGAGTCCACACTCAGCAGAGAATTCAACAAAAAGAGAAGCAGACACACACTCTCATTCAAAGAATTCTACTGAAAGCATCCATGGCAAATATATACTGGTGGGTCAGTTTTGTTCTTGTTCCTGGGTTCAGAAACATTAAATTCCAAGTGTTTTGATTCATGCTCGGTAGATCTCAAAGTTCTAGTTAAAAAAAAAAATCAAAGTTGCTTCTGTACAGCTGAATTATTCCTATCCTTGTCCTACATTACTAAAAAGATTACAAAGTTGGGAAAGGAAATCTGGCTTTGAATATGTACCCCACAGAGCTCAATTCTTTTCAACCTTTAGGACCCCCCTTGTGAGTTTTCATATATGTGCCATTTCTAAGTGCTTCCAGAGATGTGAGATTTTTGGTTCTTGGCTGGTTTAAATGTGGGGTGGGGGTTGTAAAAAAACTTGGGTTGGTTTTCCCACAAGGGAAGAATCTCTCCTGCTGGTAGAGATACCTTCTATCCTCCCCTTCCCCCCATTTAGGTTCCCTGTGGGTCCACACACTGAACACCCACTTTCTTTATTCGTAAAGTGATTCAGGTCACTGTAGTTTTGAGGATAATTTACTGTGTTTTGCGATGGATTGCAGAAGTCGTATTTTAAAGAGTTCCATTTCTTAAGCAGTTATATTGTATCTCTTTTGATATGAGAAATTGGAAAGCATTTTTGACACTTCAATTTCATAACAAATTTATACCAGGAACGTGGTTAGACTTTGACCAGGTGTAGGCAGTATCTCAAAATGAAAGGATCATCCAGATCTAAAATGTCACCTGTGTTGTCGTAAGGGAATAATAAAGATGTGTTGAGACTGTTTGTACTTTCCAAACCTCTACTGAAAAAGCAAAAGGCTACCTGAAGTACCTTCCGGCATAACACAGAAATATAATTAACTTTATAGTCTTATTCTGATATTGTATAGGGGCCCTTAATCCTCCAAGAGAAAAAATATTTGAAGGCAATAGGAGTGTGTTGGAAGGGGGAGCATTTTTAAACTGACAGTTAGTGAAAGCGCTATATAGCTTAGAAATGTAACTTTTGAACCTCTTGGGAGGAGATTTTCCTTGAGCAAAAAAGCAGATTTGCAGGAAGGATTACCTGAGACTATAAAGATACTTACCCTTTACTCTTCTAGACAGCTGCTTTCTTTTGGATAAGAATTCCCCCGTCCATGTCACTAGAAGCTGTTCTGATGTTGAGTGCCCTGCTTCCAATCATCATAATGGAGCAAACAGCACGCAGACCTAGTGGTGGGAGGAAAAAATCCTTAAATAAGAGACACGGGGGAATGATTAATGGACTTCAATGTCTGTACACTAATGCGCAAAGCTTGGGTAATAAACAAGATGAGCTTGAGCTCTTGGTACAGCAAACTAAATATGACATAATAGGCATCACTGAAACCTGGTGGGATAAGTCCCACGACTGGAATGTAATAATGGAGGGTTACAATCTATTTCAGAGAAACAGACCAGACAAGAAAGGAGGAGGAGTGGCGTTATATGTCAAGGATGTGTATACCTGTGAAGAGATCCAAGATTTAAAACCTCAAAGCCAAAGTGAGAGCATTTGGGTCAAAATTAAAGGAGAGAAGAATAACAGGGACCTCATTGTGGGAGTTTACTATAGATCCCCAAGCCAAACGGAGGACATAGATGATGCCTTCCTGGAACAGATGGCCAAGCATGCAAAAGGAAGGGAGATAGTAGTAATGGGGGACTTCAATTACCCAGATATTTGCTGGATGTCAAACTCAGCAAAGAGCATAAGGTCAAACAGATTCCTCACTGGCCTTGCAGACAACTTCGTTGTCCAGAAAGTGGGAGAAGCAACAAGAGGAACAGCCATTTTAGATCTGGTCCTAACCAATGTTGATGACCTGGTTAGTGGGGTAGAAGTGGAAGGATCATTAGGCGCGAGTGTTCATGCTCTTCTGAAGTTTACTATACAGCGGAAAGGAGCAGCCAAGCATACTAGGACTCATTTTCTTGACTTTAAGAAAGCTGACTTCATAAAACTTAGGGAAGTGCTGGGTGAGATCCCATGGACAGTAATACTAAAAGGAAAGGGAGTTCATGATGGCTGGGAGTTTGTTAAGAGGGAGATAGTAAAAGCACAACTTCAGGCAATACCAATGAGTCGTAAACATGGAAGGTGCCTAAAGAAGCCAGGGTGGCTATCTAAAGAACTTTTAACTGAGTTAAGATTAAAAAAGGATGTGTACAAAAAATGGAAAAGGGGGGAAACCACCAAAGAGGAATTCAAACAAATAGCCAGCACGTGTAGACACAAAGTCAGAAAAGCTAAAGCACAGAATGAACTCAGGCTTGCTAGAGAGGTTAAAAGCAACAAAAAAGGCTTTTATGGGTATGTTCGTAGCAAAAGGAAGAACAATGAAACAGTGGGGTCACTCAGAGGAGAAGATGGTGAAATGCAAACAGGGGACACAGAAAGGGCTGAACTCCTCAATGCCTTCTTTGCCTCAGTCTTCTCCGATAAAGAAAACAATGCCCGACCTGAAGAATTTGGAGCAAATGATTCAGCAGATGAAACACAGCCCAGAATAACTAAGGAGATAGTACAAGAATACTTGGCTAGTTTAGATGTATTCAAGTCTCCAGGGCCAAATGAACTGCATCCAAGAGTATTAAAAGAACTGGCAGATGTGATCTCAGAACCACTGGCAGTCATCTTTGAGAATTCCTGGAGAACAGGCGAAGTCCCGGCAGACTGGAGGAGGGCAAATGTTGTCCCTATTTTCAAAAAGGGGAAAAGAGAGGACCCAAATAATTACCGCCCAGTCAGTCTGACATCAATACCAGGGAAGATTCTGGAGCAGATCATTAAGCAAACAGTTTGTGAGCACCTAGAAAGGAATACTGTGATCACCAATAGTCAGCATGGATTTCTGAAAAATAAGTCGTGTCAGACTAACCTGATCTCGTTTTTTGACAGAGTTACAAGCCTGGTAGATGAAGGGAACGCAGTGGATGTAGCCTACCTTGATTTCAGCAAGGCATTTGACAAGGTGCCCCATGATATTCTTGTAAAGAAGCTGGTAAAATGCGGTCTTGACTATGCTACCACTCAGTGGATTTGTAACTGGCTGACTGACCGAACCCAAAGGGTGCTCATCAATGGTTCCTCTTCATCCTGGAGAAGAGTGACTAGTGGGGTGCCACAGGGTTCTGTCTTGGGCCCGGTCTTATTCAACATCTTTATCAACGACTTGGATGATGGACTCAAGGGCATCCTGATCAAATTTGCAGACGACACCAAACTGGGAGGGGTGGCTAACACCCCAGAGGACAGGATCACACTTCAAAATGACCTTGACAGATTAGAGAACTGGGCCAAAACAAACAAGATGAATTTTAACAGGGAGAAATGTAAAGTATTGCACTTGGGCCAAAAAAATGAGAGGCACAAATACAAGATGGGTGACACCTGGCTTGAGAGCAGTACATGTGAAAAGGATCTAGGAGTCTTGGTTGACCACAAACTTGACATGAGCCAACAGTGTGACGCGGCAGCTAAAAAAGCCAATGCAATTCTGGGCTGCATCAATAGGAGTATTGCATCTAGATCAAGAGAAGTAATAGTGCCACTGTATTCTGCTCTGGTCAGACCTCACCTGGAGTACTGTGTCCAGTTCTGGGCACCACAGTTCAAGAAGGACACTGACAAACTGGAACGTGTCCAGAGGAGGGCAACCAAAATGGTCAAAGGCCTGGAAACGATGCCTTATGAAGAACGGCTAAGGGAGCTGGGCATGTTTAGCCTGGAGAAGAGGAGGTTAAGGGGTGATATGATAGCCATGTTCAAATATATAAAAGGATGTCACATAGAGGAGGGAGAAAGGTTGTTTTCTGCTGCTCCAGAGAAGCGGACACGGAGCAATGGTTCCAAACTACAAGAAAGAAGATTCCACCTAAACATTAGGAAGAACTTCCTGACAGTAAGAGCTGTTCGACAGTGGAATTTGCTGCCAAGGTGTGTGGTGGAGTCTCCTTCTTTGGAGGTCTTTAAGCAGAGGCTTGACAACCATATGTCAGGAGTGCTCTGATGGTGTTTCCTGCTTGGCAGGGGGTTGGACTCGATGGCCCTTGTGGTCTCTTCCAACTCTATGATTCTATGATTCTATGATTCTATAACTTCCATCCATGTAACTTGGTTGAAATCAATTTTACCCATCTGCACTGCTCAGGAGCACATGAATTAAATATACAAGAACAACTGGAAAGAAACGTAACTAGACCAAAAAGCTTTCCAGCTTTTTCTGAATACTCCCCTCATTCCAAAGCTACCATGGAACAAGCCCCCATAAAGTACACTCCCTTTCATTCTGGGCCTACTTTCATTTTAGTTGTACTTGGTTCTGGGCCCATTCCCTTCTGTTCTGAGCTTCTGCTATCAACACTGCATTCTGGCAGTCCATACTATTGTGTAGGGTGGCCTTCAACAACATGGTATCCTCCCAGATGCTTTTGTACTGCAACTCCCATGAACCCCCAGCTAGCATAGCTGGACTGGCTGGGGCTGATGGTAGATGTTTCTAAGATGTTGAGGGCCTATATATCCTACTCTAGTTTTAGCACTTGGGGTGATTCTAATATTTATAATTTATAATTTTTTCCCATACGTATTTAAAGTTCTTCACAAATGATGGTTCCAAATTTGGGGGACCCTTGGGCAAGATACCCCCAAGCGGCCCATCTCTACACCTTCACTTCCACTGCTTCTTCTCTTCTGTTTCATCATTGTTGCAATCTGCCTGCTCTTGCCAGACAAGGCCAGTGAGCCATTTCTTATCTGTGGCCCTGTTTGCCAGCTCCCTCATGGCTTCCCCAGATTTCCAAGGAGCACTGGGCACTGGGAATGTTCCTTCTGTGAGTAGCGCCTGAAAAGGGAACTTGATGAAGGCAGTTTAGAGACCTGTGACATAAGCTTATATGGTTTGCTTATAACCGCTGTACTAGATTTCATGCACATTCATGCCTTGCATATAAGGAAGGACAAGAGGATTTGCAGATATCATCACATTAATGCAGATCATGGATGCAACTGCACCCTCAGATTCTTGCCCTGGTGCCCACGAATCCACTGAGCCCTCCATTACCCCTTGGTCTTGACGTGCTTAGATTGGTTACCCTTTCCTCTTGAAAATTACATATAACTGAAACAGGAAGTTGGAAAAGGGATGTTGTTTCCCACTTCCTCTTTCACGTCTATGTGCTTTTCATAGCTCAGAATAATTCTGCTGGATCTAACTTTTACCCACATTATTTTGGGGGGGAAACCAAGTTTGTATGCACATGCTTCTAGTTTTCTTTTTTCTCTCTCTCTTTCTGTGGGGAGAAGTGCTGATCTGGGGGAAGGGAGAAGAGAAGAGACCACTCGTGGATGGTGCCCATGGTCCTCATTAAAATATCCAAATGTACCTATGGCCTGAAATGATTGATGACCCCTGCACTAATCCATTTATCCTGCATGCTTCCTGGTGGAACGATTGAATTGATGTGCCCATTCCCATAATTTTGGCTATCCTTGAATGTGAATTATAACGTGAGTTATGAAAATAAAACATAGGAATGAACTCTGAGGTTGTGGCCCTTATGGAAATGATCAGTTGCCAGTAATAAAATAACCAATTACCCTAATGATCAAACATTTATGCAGCTGCTTCTTGTCCCTTGAGCACTTCTTCTATAAACACAATTAATCGGAACTCTATAAAGGTTTTTGCAAAGTTTAAAGTACTACGCTGATGCAAAGGAGATGTACTAGTTGGCTGTAAATCATTTCTGTAAAGATTTTTAGCACCACAATTAACAGTAAGTGGTATTTCTCTTGCACTATGTTGCCACTTCATTAAGGGAAAGATCAACTGTACATTTTGATAGATTTTGCAGCAGTAAAGCAGACAAGGTCAGCTTACAGCCTGAAAGCACTTTTGAAGGTTTTGAAACCAGACCACCTCACCTTACGTTCTTTCTCAACCCTGCCTAACCTAGTTACAAATGCAGGGCTGAAAACAAGAGCATAAATGTTAGCTAGTTTACATGATAGAGGTGGAAGAAGCCAGCTGAAGACTCATTCTCATTGGATGGCTTTAGATAAGCTGCCATCTCACAGATTTTGCATTCTTCTCCAACCTGTAAGAAAGATATAATACTAGCTTACCTTACAAGGTTGTTGTAAGCACTGCTTGGATAGAGTACAAGAGCACTTTTTCAGAAGTACATCCTGGGGTTTGGTGGAGGAGTGTGACCCCCTAATGTGTTCTAAACTGTCCAAGGCACATTTGGTGAAGATCTGGGGTGCATGTGGGTCGGAGAGGAGATGGGAGAAAGACCTGTCATGTAAGCATAGTGCCTGGCCCTGATGAGACAGTTCCTTAGCTTTACATTGGGTTCAAGCCATCATTTTTAATTAATTAATTAATCAATTGCCTTCAAGATAATGTACAAAATATAATAAAAACAGATGAATAACAGTTTTGAAAGTTCAGAAAATACCAGCATATTTTACACACATATATAATAAATACAAAGTAGACATCGAAGGCAAAGACCATGATGTCAGGAGTAGGGCTGCTTGTCAAGAGGGATGAAGACGTCAGTTTTGGTTCCTCTCACTTTCTCACTTTCTCATTTAAATTGTTCACCACATCCGCACATTGGTTTGTGGATTCTTTTATTATTATTATTTTATTATTATTATTTCATGGCAATTCGTCAGCATTTCAGTGTGTAAAGGCAAAGGGACCCCTGACCATTAGGTCCAGGCGTGGCTGCCTCTGGGGTTGCGGCGCTCATCTCGCTTTACTGGCCAAGGGAGTCAGCGTACAGCTTCCGGGTCATGTGGCCAGCATGACTAAGCTGCTTCTGGCGAACCAGAGCAATGCACGGAAATGCCATTTACCTTCCCACTGGAGCGGTACCTATTTATCTATTTGCACTTTGAAGTGCTTTTGAACTGCTAGGTTAGCAGGAGCAGGGACTAAGCAATGGGAGCTCACCCCGTCGCAGGAATTTGAACCGCTAACCTTCTGATCAGCAAGTCCTAGGCTCTGTGGTTTAACCCACAGCGCCACCCGTGTCAGTGTGTAGCTTTGCCCAATATACAGATTTCCAAGCAAGATTGCCTAATGAAATGCATTTTGTGTATGCTGTTTTCACTAACATATGCATGTTAAAACACACTTTCCCTTAATATATTCCTGCTTTCCTTGAGTTCCCCTGACCCTTGACTCACTCTGTCTACCTGCCTTCTTGTAGTTTGTTTTTACCTGTTTTTAATGCTGTTTTATATTGCTGTAACCCATCCTGGGATCTTCCGGTGAATGGTGGCTAACAAATCTAATTATGATTAAACACATTAATTTGTTTGAAACTAACATCATATTATCTGGGTAAGTGTGAATTTCAAAGGATAGCTGTGTATCAGTTTGTATATTATTTCAGGAATTGTGAATTAGAGAGGTTTACATCAAAATATGAACTAAACCAAATTTCTCAGTCCCTAGCTATTTAGCATGGCCCCATTCTATGCTCCCATGCCGATGTACACTTGAGCTGATAACACCCAGATAGGGAATATGTTTAAAGCACAACTACACATGTCTCCTTTATCAGAAAATAGGTCATTACGAGTAGCCCACTGATAGAACTGGGGAAGTCTTCACATGTCTTTAAAGTTATGCTATTATTAATTAGTTTTGAATATAAATAAGATGTAGAAATAATCTATAAACACTGTCAGTATATCTGAAAATATGAAAAACAAGGTTCTATTTATAGCACTTGTTACAGAACGAAACATGTCTTCTGCATAAATAACAACCTCCTTAAAATAATGTGATTTCTTTTAGCTCAGTTTAAATTAGGGAGAGCAAAAAGCAGTAGTGAGTCAGTTTTAAAGATGATACTTCCATTAGCTGAAATTTTTAACGTACGAAATAAACATAAGAGAAGCATGGGACTGGCAACTAAGCCATAGGAACATAGTTGAAGGGGGGAAAGTTTTGTAAAACAATTATCTTAAAAATTCTCTTTTGAAAACGTTTGGGTCAGATATCTCCATCTGATCTCTGCAAGTTAGAACATTCTTAAAATATCTTTAAAAATAGTATTTTTATTTTATTTTTGCATTTCCAAGTACTTATATTCAAAATGTGAATTTGAATCTTGAGTCCAAAAATAAAATACCAAGCGGTAACATTTCTGTAAATTTTCTGAGTTTTATGGATGTTAACTGCAGACTTACTCACATCTTCAGCAGTTTTATGTCTTTGAAACCTACGTTAAAATACAGCAGTAGATCACAAAGGAAAGCCAAGTTGATATTGCTCTAGCCTACAGAACCCAAATTAGCATGAGAAAGCAACTATGTCCAAAAGGAGGGAGATTCCTATAAGTGTTCCTTGAGAGCTTCCCTATCCTGTCTTCCAGCCTTCAGCTGGGTGCACAACAATCACACCCAGCTATTGCATATAACAATAGGTTTTCTTTCAATGCAAGAACACATATGGATAATACATCTTCCCCTACAGGTTCCTGGAGCAGAGATTCCCATGTGGAGCTGGAATATCTGCTCACGGAATCATTATATGACCCCAGATGGATCAGGTCTGTATATGCTGTATGAAATTACAGAGAATGTTTCCACCTGGTGGTGCAACCCAACTTTTGATTTGCATGCTCAGTGTATTGTTTTGCTTGGCTCCTGAGGCATGGCAGTGGGAGGGCAGAAGGTGTCTACACCTCCTTTTTGCATGGAAGTCCCCTTAAAAAGTCATTTCTGAGGACTGCTGCCTGTCAGGGAAGAAGATATTGATCAATATGGGCCAATGTATAAGGCTCTCAATTTAAGGCACCTTCCTATTTTCCTGCCTTAGAAGCAATTTCACTTTGTAGTTAAGAAACCTGGACCAAAGCAAACTTTTCAATGTATACTTAAAGTGTTGTTGTTTAGTCGTTTACTCGTGCCCGACTCTTTGTGACCCCCCTGGACCAGAGCACGTCAGGCACTTCTCTCTTCCACTGCCTCCCGCAGTTTAGTCAAACTAATGTTGGTAGCTTCGAGAACACTATCCAACCATCTCATCCTCTGTCGTTCCCTTCTCCTTGTGCCCTCCATCTTTCCCAACATCAGGGTCTTTTCCAGGGAGTCTTCTCTTCTCGTGAGGTGGCCAAAGTATTGGAGCCTCAGCTTCAGGATCTGTCCTTCCAGTGAGCACTCAGGGCTGATTTCCTTAAGAATGGATAGGTTTGTTCTTCTTGCAGTCCATGCGACTCTCAAGAGTCTCCTCCAGCACCATAATTCAAAAGCATCAATTCTTTGGCAATCAGCCTTCTTTATGGTCCAGCTTTCACTTCCATACATCACTACTGGGAAAACCATAGCTTTTACTATACAGACCTTTGTTGGCAAGGTGATGTCTCTACCTTTTAAGATGCAAATCTTACCTGTTATCTTTTAGGCAGTCCTCCTTCCATCATACAATGTCTATCATTCAGTCCAACGGAATACCCTTTTGACATAGCAAATGATATTGTAATACTAAACACTGCATTCCTTCAATTGCAAAATCTTTGTAACAGCTCAAGAAGGATCCCTGCTGTGTTTTGGAGAGAGAGAGAGAGAGAGAGAGAGAATAAGAATAAACATAATAGTAAATAATCATAGGTGAATAAATTTCTTTAGGGTAATTAAAATGTAAGACCATCACATGGTTTAACCAGACTGTGGATAACCTCTGTGAAGTGAATTGAGCTACTCAAATTACTTCTTTGATTTTTCATTACAAATGCCCTTGCTCATTGTTCAGTGTACCCAAGTTGTTAAATTGTCCCTAGAAGCAGGAATATGCTTTTCTTCGGCTAATGAGAGAATAATTTCAATAACATTGTTATTTTGTGAAGAAGAATGAATGACGAGGGCACCCTTTTAACTAGCCCTGAAAGGAAAAAAATAAGGATGACCTTCAGTGACTATTTACTATAAGAATACTAGGAATACAGGTAATTGAAATGCAAAGACATTCAGTGGCATGCTCCATGCCATAAATTATGGCACACAGCATTAGGTTTTGCCTGTGTTGCTATGCACAATATATGCATACCCCTTAACTCTTTCAATTCAAGTGGGACATCCTGTTTTGGGGCGCTGTTCTCTATTGTGAGAGTCACCTTGCTCTGGGAGATCGCAGCCCCCAGAAATGTACATTTAGGAAACCATGTTCTCGCTCATGTCACATGACTCACATGGAACCGCAGCCCCGAAAGATGTGTACAGTGGTACTTGAGGTTAAGTACTTAATTCATTCCGGAGGTCCGTACTTAACCTGAAACTGTTCTTAACCTGAAGCACCACTTTAGCTAATGGGGCCTCCTGCTGCCGCTGGAGCACGATTTCTGTTCTCATTCTGAAGCAAAGTTCTTAACCCGAGGTACTATTTCTGGGTTAGCGGAGTCTGTAACCTGAAGTGTATGTAACCTGAGGTACCACTGTATCCTGGTTTTCTTCTAGGTCATATTGGAGGGTATGTGAACGACATGGCAAGAGTTCTGAACTAGCCAAGAAAAATGACCGAGTCTGCTTTGGGATATTTTCAGCATATGGATTGTGTGCACACTACACTTTTGAAGCAGAATTAAAGCACATTATTTCCTTCAAGGAATTCTGGACACTGTAATTTACTCACCACAAGGTTACAATTCCCTGAGAATGCCTAGAATTCTTTAAGGGAGGAAATGGGTCTTGGCTGTGCTTCAAAGGCATAGTGTGTGTGCAGCCCAGGCCTGCAGATTGTTTGCTTGTTAAAATTAGCAACCCTGCTACTTTCCTGCAGATGAGTGATGTTTCCAACAATGACAGCACCAATCACCTGTTTTGCTGCTGTTATTCTTTTTGAGGGAGGGGGAATGGAAAAACCTGGATTAGGGACTTTCACCTCACATTTCCCTCTAGCATAGAGTGATAGTTGAGGTACCTTGAGGTAAATACCATGACATAATTATTCATTTGCTTAGAATGATACTCTACCCTCCAACTAGTTGCCAGCTGCAAACACTGACAATGTTCCTCTAATTCTTCTATTTGCTTGCTGTAGAGAAAAACAGCAAAGAGCCTTGCGACATCTTGAGGGCTAGCAAATTTATTACAGTATAAGCTTTGGTGGACTGGAGTGCACTTCATCATAAATGTTATCCTCAGCTGGAAAGTGTGCTCGTGTATGCACTTAACATACAGTATTTATGTAAGATTCCTAGGTTCAGTTCACCTGGTGAGGGAGAACCTAAGCAATAGTCTACCAGAGGCAGCATTACTGCTGCTTACTGGGGTGGGGCTGAGGGAGGTGGTGGCAAGGTTGGAGCAGTACAGTCACACCAGTGTGGTCAATCTGGTGCTTTCACCAGTGTGTCTCCATAGTCTCAACCCTGCCACTGCCTTGCTGCTTCCCCTCCCAGTAAGCAACTTTAATGCTGCTGCCTGGAGATTATTGCTGCAAATCAGCCCCACCAAGCAATCCTGAAAATTCCCCATATATTTGCAAGAAATCAAACCACATACTGGTAACTGTTTATTTACTTTTGCAGAATTTAGAAAACAGTTGTGACATGGTTTTGCTATAAGCACATACCTTGAAAAGCAGGTGGCAAACATGTTTGAGGTCATACATCAAAAAGATTCTATAACCTGAACTGACAAAGAACATAAGAAGCATTAAAATCCAGAGCATGTGTAAGGACATATTACATAGTTCAGAAACAATATTTACTAATTACCCATGAGCACAAAGTGCACTATTTATTTCACTTACTTTAAGGCTTTTTATTTTTGCATCACACACACACATAGACACACACACACACGAGTCACTTCTGACACAAATGAAGAGGAAATGAGGGGGGTGGGGGACCCTATAATTAATCTTGAAGCAGGAATGAATTCCGCTAATGTATGGGGCACTAATTTCTCTCCATGAGGGGAAATGAGGATCACAGTTTATGTGTGTACACATAATCCTGAGAAGTCTCAAACGGGAATAGTAAAAGATGGTTTTAGAACTTCTTTTATGACAGCATTTCATAATAGAGTATTCATAATAAAAGGAAGATGTAAATATGCATAATTTGAAACAAAGCCTAGAGGAAATTACAAATACAAGAGACTCTAGTCAAAATATTGGCAGTGAAAGAGGCTTGCAATTTTGCATATCAAACAATCATGTTTGCTGAGAATTAAAAAATGTACAGGACATGTTAATAAGTCAAAGGAATTCTGTAAGTGGATAAAGTGAAATCAGAGTGCAACTCTGATTTTAAAATTCATTATACAACATACATCCCAACACACCTCCCATCTCAAGGCAGTACAGTCTAATTTGCTACTCATATTATAGATATAATAAATTTATTCACTTTTAAGTTGAGTTATGCTGGCTTTTCTATACTGCAGAAAAGCAGATGTAAGAAAACCAGTAAATGGATATGAAGATGATATTTAGGGGCAGGAATATCAAAACAGGAGATAATTGTGATTTTATAGACCAGTATGCTTGCACAATTGGTCTTACTCTGTACAGTACTAAGGTGGATATTCTACATAGGGTCAAGAGGAATAGAGAATATTCTGAATATGCTGAGCTATTCTGTTCATATTTCCCCCCCTGATTCCTGCATTACTTCTTGATCTCAACAAGCAAGTTTCTTTTACATAGCATTTTCCTGCCCACTCCACCTTCTGCCCTGACTAGGGATGGAGAAGAAACTGTCACTCAGTACACCTTTAAACAGAATGTATCAAATTCACATTTTTTTTCCTGAGGCAATATGTGAACCGAAACACAGCTATTCTCCAAAATACGTGCTTATTCAAATTTTGCATTGCACTGCTCCAACCAAATAATTTCTATACCAGTGCATTAATTAGGAGGAAGTGTGCACAAAAATCAAGATTTTACTATCATATGAAAATTTATTATATTAGGGGAAATTGCTTGCAGAAATATGTACAGTAATCAAAACTGCATATAAATTGTGTTTATTACAGGAAGTTCACACTAAATTGCTGATGAATTTTCATAAAAAAAAAATAATTACTTAAAAAGAAACCATTAATTGCTATGAAATGTGGTTAACCAAATTTAACACTGGGAAAAGGAGAAACTGAGGAAAGCAAAATTGACAGATCCTTCCATCCCTAGCCCTGACTGGCACAAGCTCTGGGGCTGTAGATCTGGCACTGGTAGAACTTCTTCATCAAGCCCTGAGGCTGCTATTCAGGGGCTAAGATTACACCATAATAATGGTATTGCCCTTATATGGATTTTGGACATTTTCTTATGAGCCAACACATTCCCCTTACCTTTTTGCAAAGAAAGAAGAAAGAAAGAAAGAAATCATTGTTATTCTGCCACACAAATGGTGTTCCATGTGCAACAGCACCCATGAAATCCACCTTCTTCGTACCTCTCAGATGGCAAAAATTAACCAGAACCATGTCTTTAAATGCAGCAGGTTTTTTAGTGTCCACAAGTATAGCTCAGGTTCAAGATGCCTGACATTTAGTAGCACAGCTTCTTAAAGCTTGGCTCAATAGTTTGGGGTTGTGAATCGTCTGCTTTTCTCCACATGAAACAATGAAAAGTCTCTCTTTGGGGAGCAGTAACATTTGTTTCCTATATATTATTTACATACAGCGCCCCAGAGGAAGGTTGCTATCAAAACATAGATTTTGCTATATTTACATGTAGCAATAAATTTCTACTCTTAAGTAACAGTTTGGGGCCTTCCGGAAATTCTTCTACCAGCTCAAGGAAGATTTTCTCCATGTGCTCCACCCGTACAGTGAGAAAAACCAGAAGGCTTGGCTTCAGCAGGAGGAATCTCTGGTGTGGTGCTAAATTGGTCAGCATGGTGGAGTGGGGACATGGAGCCACCTTCCCAATTCAGGCGTTGCTGCCACACACTGGGACAGTGTGGAGGTAGGTCTGGGAACAGTGAGTTCAGGAATGTGCAAGTGCGCTAGCAGAACCAATCCAGTGCTTCTACCAGCACATGCATACACAGTCCTGACCATGCTGGCCCCCTTACCTCCGCAGTGTCCCATGTACGTCACAGCAATGCCACTGTTGGGATGTTGGCTCCATGCCACTGCAACAGCACACCAGCAACTGCTGGAGCAGTGGTGAAACATGCTGTACCTATTAAATTAATTTTGGGCAAGGGCTGGCATCAGTATTGTTGGGCATCCTGGGTCTGGAAGGGCCTGCTAATTATGCCTGTCCTGATTGCACAAAGCCACTGAGGTAGTGTTGCTATAGTTAACACCTAAAATGGAAGCCTGGCCCAGCCAACCAATGCTATTAAGAAATACAGCTGCCTATACTGCCAGGTCATCCCTTTGAAAGAGGACAGGATCACTAGAAGGCATTTTGTCCAGGTTTCCTTCAAACCTGGAGCCATTCCTGTCTTTTACAAGGGGAAATTTTTGTAAAGAATGTTTTCTTAGATACAGGACAGCTGAATTTCAAAAGTACTAACATTAAACACAGCCAGTGCTGGATAACATAAGTTATCTAGGTATGTGTCCAGTGGTACCTCGGGTTACATACGCTTCAGGTTACATATGCTTCAGGTTATACACTCCGCTAACCCAGAAATAGTACTCAGGTTAAGAACTTTGCTTCAGGATGAGAACAGAAATCGTGCTCCGGCAGCGCGGCAGCAGCAGGAGGCCCTATTAGCTAAAGCGGTACTTCAGGTTAAGAACAGTTTCAGGTTAAGAACAGACCTCCGGAACGAATTAAGTTCTTAACCTGAGGTACCACTGTATAAAGTAGTGGCTTATGTCCTAGTCTTTAACAATCTCATCACACCAGTTGTAAGCCAAAATTCCAGCTCTCTTTTCTCAGTCACACACACACACACGCTTCAGAAAATATCAGGACAATTGTTGGAGGTGGCAGGGTAGTGGAGGGAATCTTCCAATATAAAATGTTGTTGATTAATTGGAAGATGCCATGCTCCAAAGCATATTAAATTAATTGGTTTCATATGTAAGCTAGTCAGCTTATGATAAGGAATGATTAACAGGCAGAGAGTTGCCAACATGAGCCATTCAAGCTCAGTTATAATCAGTAGCAGGGCCAGCTCAACCCATAGATAGTTTAGGCTGCTGCTACTTTTCCAGCTACTCTGGAAAATTGTCTGCAGAAAGGAACAAGAATCACAGTTCAAATTGTTGGGACAGTGAAATCTAAAATGTAGCAGCAATTAAAATCATCATTATCATCAATATCAAATGTGCAAAGCATATTCTATTTCTGGAAAATGCTAGCAATATGCATATCCTAGGCAGAATTGTAAATGCAAAATATGCAAAAACACTTATCTTAGAAAAATGTACATATTATCTTTGTTAAAATCACAAACATGCAGAAATGGAGTGAATTGAACTTAAGACTGGGGGTGGGGGGGAATGAGAAACTGACAGAAACAAAATATTTGTTCACCTCTACTGACAGTCCTTCAAAGAGAATAGTAGATCACAAGGCCGTCCTAGGCACACCATAATATGTGTGATAGCTCAGAGAAAGTAAGCCACATGTCTATGATCTTGTTGAGGCTCTTTTTTTCCTAAAACTTAATCAGTGGGATGACTTCCCACTTCTGTGGTCACTGCATCTTACAAGGAGGGTGATGTGGCAGCAGGGCTGTCACAATGACCGCTCCCCGCTTAAAGCGGGGGGCGCCCTTTGCATGGACGCGCACAGCCCTAGATCTGGAGCGGCCCCATCAGCATAGGCTTGGCTTTGCCTTCCCTCAGGTGGGATACCTGGAGGTCTCCACCTACCTCAGTCAGTTGTCCAATCCCACCTGTGGGAAGCGTTGCCAAGGAGACCGGGCCAGGTAAGGGAGGGATTACCTGCCCACACAATAGAGGGAGGATCTTACCTGGGAATCCTCACTTGGCTCCAGAGCTTCTCCCACCCTACCCACCCTCAGTTAATGTCTTCTTTTGCAGGTTAACTTATCTTCACAGGTATGCAGGCGCTGCTATGTTAAGGTCGCTGTTAAAGGGCCGGAAAGGAATTTCCCTGCATTGGCAGGTTGCGCTTTTCCAGTAGCAAAAACATCACAACTTTGGCAGTATCAGGCCTTGGGCGGAATCCTTTAGTACATCTTCCTCTTTGCGGCGGCGATACCAGGGTTCCCCGTTAAAGGGGTTTCTCAAGGGAGGCTTTGACCGTACGCCGAAAGGTCGTCCTTGCTTTCCCCTGCGGCGGCAGCGTAACGGGGGTGACTATCTCTGCTTGAACATATGTTCTCCAGAGCCAGCCCATCCCCCCCCCCACACTGGATAACCCTGATGCTCCCTAGGTCCCCGGCTGGGGACTGGGGAGGGAGAACGCCCAATGCCTGAGCCAAGGTCTACCCACATTTGAAATTTAATAAAGTTGTGGCCAATTTAATCCCATAGCATGTTGTCTTGAGTCGTTATTCCACATAACGGGGGGGGGGGACCGCTCGGGATCTGGGGACTCCGCCTGTCCACGCAATGCAAGGGCACTGGAAGGAATGCAGTGGCATCCTTGCTCTGCCATATAGCTACTGCTCACAAGCCTTGTGTTGCATATTGTTTGGAGACCAGCACTGAAAGGTAGAATCCTCCATGTTCCATCTTCAAAGTGCCGTTATATCAAGATGAATGAAAGTGCATTTTTTTTGTTATGTCTAGTATGACTAATAGGCCACAAAAAAGTGTTAAAAGAATATACTGTATTGTACAAGAAAAAAACAATAATTCCAGTGCCATATTAGCAGGATAAGCGTGCTTGCCTTCACATGTTCTTGCTGTGATATTTCTACAGGGAGGTCATAGATGTCAGGAAACTAATTAGTGAGAGGCTATTACAGGTTACTGCAAAAATAGCATTAGTTTAATCTCCCGTAAATGTTCAATGTGCAGTTGCAGATTTCACTGAGCAGCGTAAAAAAAATAATATAGCAAGTGATTGAAAGGAAGGCCTGTCTTCCAGCTCTGCCTGTCTAGTGTTTTGAGCTACGGTAATTGCCATGATGATCATAAACATTTTTAGTCATATTGTTCCTATTGTATCACTTTTCATAGCACTAATATATTTAGAGATTAATGCAAAAGTAGATACATTTTAAATTGTGAAAGACACCCATTCATCATGGGTGATTTCACCTAAATATACCAGAAGCTGAAGTTAACAATGTAACCATGTCATTGGAGATTTATTATCCAAGCTTGCAAATTGCTAGATGGTTCCTCTCGTTTCAAAAGATTAAGGCTATTAAATACCTACCAGGAAGGTTAAAGGTTTGATCAGATTGGATGAACCCAGAGAAGCAATTTTAAAAGGGTGCTAATTCCCATAATTGAAGAAAGCCAATGGAAATATTTTCCCCCCACCAACATCTTAAATATACAATACCTTGACATCTTAAGGTAAGGAGGAGGGGCCAACATGGCGCCGAGGTAAGACGTGCTTACCGGTGCTCTTCGGACTTCTTTTAATCTTCTTTTACTCTTTTATATTTTATCTTAACTGACCCAGTCAGTTTTTGAAGTATTTTATAATTGCTGCAGCCGCATGCTATAGAAACTCTCTGAGAGACTTGGCCCTGCTCCAGACTGCTACAGGCTGCCCGTTGTTTCTCTCTTATCAGCAGGCCGGCCTCGGCTGCTAAAAGAGATGAGAACGCCATTATCTTAATTGTGTGTCAAGTGTTGTTATTTTAAGAATCGTATAATCCCTGGCCTGAGGAAAGTATGGGTCAGAAAAAACGCTTGAGAGACTTTGACGAGCCCCTATCATCCCCCAAACCAAAACTATCAAGGTTGGTGCCACATCGGAATAGAGGAGGGAGTGACCATGCCGAGCATTGCCTTGCAGTGGAAACCCAAAATCGCTTCCTACCTCTAATTGATTTAGAAGCTACTCCAATTCCGATGACTCAAAATTTTTCAAAAGTAAAGCCTGTAAAGGAGAATACGAAAGAAAAACTCTCATCACAGGAAGATGGTTTAACATCTGATATGGGGGAGTTCCCCAGTTGTGAGCAGTTACACTTAGTAATTAAGACCCTTCACTGTATTTTTAAAAGGCTGGATGAGGTATCTTCACAATTATCCAATATCCTGCTGAAAATCGAAAAACTTGAATCAACAACACAATCTTCAGTTTGTGAGGTCAAAAATTTATTGCCTCACCCCAATTCAGATAAAATAAAGGAGACCAAAATTAAATATATCTTAAATTCCCAATTGAATAATCAGACATTAACTCTGCAACCCAAGAAAAGCTGCCTGTCCGTCAGGTCAGAAATAGGAAGATGGTCAACGCTAGAAGGGGCTAAAGACTGTTTAAGCAAACTTTTAAAAATTAAGAAACATCAGATTGACCTATATGCTGTGATGCCCCTTCTCTGGCAGAACAACTTCTTGAAGGTGATACTTGCGTTCCACTCTGAAAAGATACCATCTATTATAGTTAGGAGGAAAACGCTTTTGTCCATGGCCGACATCGTAGCAACGAGGGTTTTTGCAGATAGCAAGTTCAAACCCCTTCTAAATAGGTGCCCTGGCGGTGAGGACATTAGGACAAGCGACTCTGCCTTACCTCAAAATACTGTCAGGCCCCACTGCGATGACTCTGCAGCGTGCCATCCTCGACCAAACTCGATACCCTCTCAAACAGCCATATATGAGGACGAAAATCTGCAGACTGCCCTTGACGAAAGGGAACTTACTGATTCGTTCAGAGCCCTCCCTCCGAAAGAACAGTCGGTGATGATGCAAAGATTTGACACGCTTAAATCTCAGCTTTTGCAAGTCCAACATAGAGGGGAAGATACTAACGATGTTTCAAATAACTCCACTTGGGCTCACCGACTGAAGTGGTTGACCTTCTTCTGCCCCGTGCGCTATATCACGAGACGACCAGGCTCGGCCATCCTCACTGAACCTTCATCTACATTCATCGACCAACATACTTAAGGACGAAATTCTGATTTCCCTGCTTGACTCAAATCCCTCTTTAACTCACTCTTCTATGCCAGAGCTAGAATCTTCTCCAGTTTCAACCAGATATAGAAGTAGTCCACAAGTGATGCCCCTGAGAGAGCCTTCCGCAATTCCCGCCCCCGTGATGCCCCCTCAATTACCTTCTTCAAAGGAAAATGTGAATGTTACACCTCAGGACCCGCCGTCGGAAACGATTGAAGACCCGATGGGACGCATCAATAAAATCATCCTAATGTCTGATGATAAATCTGCGAGAGGGTTTCCTCCGACGGACTTAACTTCTCCCTCCCTGGGTATTGCTCTGTCAAGTTGTACCAAGAATTTCGAAATGAAGAAACTTCCTGTTCAGGGATCTACTTTCAGTGGATCATCCACGGTGTGCCAACAGTCGATCCAAATTGTTAAAAATTTTAATTTGGAGGGCTCCTCACAGTTACCATCTTCCCAAAGTAAAATAACTGATTTTTTTGTTACATCTTCTGTCTTTAACAGAGAGTCTGCCCCCCCTCCGTTTTGACTGTTAAAAGAACAACACAGAAGTCCCCAGCTAGCAGTCCTAAGTTGGAACATTGCTGGCTGGAAAAGGAAAAGATTAGATTCCGAATTTCTGTCCTATATAAACTCCTTTCAGATAATCCTTTTGCAAGAAACTTGGGAAGAAGACAAAATAGATATAAATGGCTTTGAACTGATATCACTTCCAGCTAGCCCCTCCCAGAAAGGTGGCCGGTCCAGAGGTGGTCTTGCAATCGCCATATCGCTTAAAATGAGAGCTAAACTCTCGCTAGTTCAGACTTTTCCTCCTTTTGCTTTTACAGGTCTGATTTCAAGCGAAAAATTCTCACTATTAATCACCAATGTTTATCTTCCTCCAGGTGGTCTTATATCAGACCTCCATTATAGATGGGATTCTCTGGAAGATCATTTATTGGCATGCTATGTTATGTACCCTAATATTCCATCGATAATGGGTGGTGACTTTAATGCACGTACAGCCGCCAACTGGGATGGGATAATTAAGGCCAAGTGGTGGGTATCTCCCCCCTACCCAAAATCTGATTTAATCTCTTTTACATCAAGAAGATCTAAGGACAACAGAGTGAATGAGGCGGGAGTCCTTCTTTATCAATTGGCCATTCGTATGAATTTGAACATTTTAAATGGCAACTGCCCTCCGGACGTGCCAGGTGAATTCACTCATTTGGGCACAACATCAAATAGTGTCCTAGACTACCTTCTAGTTTCAGATGACCTAGTTTCAAACTTCTTTTATTTCAAAGTAGACAATGTACAATCCAGTGACCACCTACCTCTAGCGGCCAAGCTAACGCTTGACTGGCACCCGGTTAGCGGTACACACCCAATTCATGTAGGTTTAAATGCCGCAGCTCAAGTAAGAGGCATTAAATGGTCTATGAAACAGGCCCAAAAATATGCAGAATTCTTCCAGGGGAACATCTCCGAATCCCTTATTGTTTCAATGGCGGAATTGTCGGAACCAAATAGGATACTGGAGTGGTTCTCCCACTTCTCTGCAGATTTAACTAGCTTCTTTACGATGCCGGCTCACCTGGTTAACCGAGATCAACCCAGGTTCGGTGCACCTTGGTTTGATTCCAAATGTAAGCAAGCTAGACTCTCTCTCTGTTGTATCTACAACAGATACAAATCTTCTGGAGCTGAAACTCTTCCCCCAGAGTACTTGCAGGCCAAAATTGCTTACAAACAGGCACAGAAGTCAGCCAAGCGTGAGTGGCAGCTAAGACATTGGCAAGCGCTGATTGCTGCCTCTAAGCTTCGCAACTCTCACAGTTTTTGGAATTTAATCAACAAAAGATTGAGGAAATACCCACTGACGGTTATCCCAGCCCCGACATGGGAACAATTTCTAAGAAAATATTTCTCCCAGACAGATATCTCTAACATTCATTCTGATACTCTTTCAAGCCACTTGCCCATATGGCCAGATACTGACCCGGAGGAAATAGTAGATTTAATTGCTAAACTGAAAACTGATAAAGCCCCAGGGCCCGATCTGATCCCGGCTGAAGCTATTAAACAACACCCAGCATGGTGGGCCAAAATTCTTGCAAAAATCTTTGATGCAATCAATGCCACGGGCCAGATACCTAGATCATGGAAGGAGTCCATCATAATCCCTATATATAAAAAAGGACCACCAGAGGACCCAGGAAACTATTGTAACATCAGTTTATTATCAATCATCAGGAAAATCTATACTCGCTTCCTGCTAACCAGACTAACCCAATGGGCCGAAGATTCCAATCTGATAGGCCATGAACAGGTCGGGTTTAGACCAAATCGCGCTTCTATTGACCATGCAATAATTCTATATCACCTGGCGCGGAAGTATTCTTCCCCCACTCATGGTCTTCTATGTGCCGCTTTTATAGACCTGAAGGCGGCTTTTGACAGTATCTCTAGAGAGCTGTTATGGGAAAAACTGGCAAAATGGTGCATAGATAAAAGGCTGTTGTGGCTTATGATTAAATTACATGAAGGGACGGCCGCTAGGGTGAGGTTAACACCTGAGGGTGACCTCACAAACTCGGTACCAATAAATAAGGGGGTACGACAAGGGTGCATCCTTGCCTCCTATCTTTTTAACCTCTATATTAGCGACATGAGAACCCCCCTAGCTGAGGCCCAAACCACCATTCATGCACCCAGGCTTGCAGACTATCGCTGCCCCTTATTATTGTACGCTGACGATGCGGTGATCCTCTCATATTTTCAAATCGGTTTGAGGAGGGCCCTTAAGATCTTTGCGTTATATTGCCAAACAAATTTACTTACTATTAACCATTCCAAATCTAAAGTCCTAATTTTTTCCAGGAGTCGTAAACTGTATAGATGGGAACTCGAGGGGAAGCCAATTGAACAAGTTTACAAATTTCAATATCTAGGAATTTACTTCCAGTATAATATGGGATGGAAAGCGCATATCACATATTTACAAAATAAGGTTAAAGCCCTTATCTACGCTCTATTACGCTTCTTCTTCACTGAGGGGGCTATGCATGTTCCATCTGCCTTAAAAGTTTACAGTGCAAAAGTGGTTGCAACTATGGCCTATGGGGTCCCTTTATGGGGCGCCTTTGTAAATCTCATGCCTCTGGTGACATTGCAAAATCTTTTTCTAAGACGCCTTTTGAAACTACCCTCCTGTGTAAGCAACTCTGCCATTCGCTTAGAACTTAAGACCCCCTCCTTAGAGATTCTGATGTGGAGACATGCCTTTAATTATTGGCTGTCCCTCTGGCATAAATTGCCAAATTACCATCTTATTCAGTGCCTTTGGAGAGACGAATTCACCATCCCATGGGCAACAAAAATCAATTCCAAACTGTTGTCTTATGGAATCTCTCCTTCCGATATACTTAATTTAGATCTAATTACAGCTAAAAAGGTCATCAAACAAAGATTGGAGGAGGTTGATTTGCAACAAAATCTTACTACAGGTGGAGGTACATGTTCCCCAATAAATCAGGGCATCACATCTATGTCCCAGATACCTCGATATCTGTCTACCTTATCGGCTGCGTCGCATAGATTCGCATTTGTTAGAGCCAGATTTAATGTGTTCCCCTCAAATGTGCTGAGCAATAGATTTTCTAACGGTAAAACCTCTGTTTTATGCGCATGTGACAACAAATCAATAGAATCCCTTTATCATATCTTATACATTGTTCCCCGATCAAGGATTCTGAGTTCAATCATTCTGGAAATTGTTGCTAAACCACCTGAATTACATCTAGCTTATCTACTCCAGGACATTGACTCTTATAGAACATTACAGGTTGCCAGATTCCTGATTGCAGTTCTTTCATATAAAAGACTTCATGGAATGCTGCATGACTACTAAAAATCTAGTAAACTCTATGCACCATCTTTATCTTCAAGGCCATAATACGGTACATCTGAATAGTGTGATGGAGATTATGCGTTGAAATATTTTAGTTGATATTTTAGATTGTAAAATGCTATTTTTATCTATTGATTTGTTTTACCTTGTGGGCTTATAGCCGAATAAAATATTATCTATCTATCTATCTATGAGAAATTGGGTCACCTCCTAACTTGATTAAAAATAGGACCAAAGGAATTACACAGATTTGGGGACTGTTGTTATTGTCAATCACAATTTCAATATGTTCAGCAGGAAATTATCCCTTACACTGGTGAAGGTCTGATGCTTTCAATGGGGTTATACCAGTGTAGTTTGAACTAGCCCTTTGTGGGGGGAGATGTGTACTATCTACAAAACATTTCTTTTTTGAAGGACATTTCAAAAGCATTAAAGAGTTTTACACATATCCTTCAACTCTCTCATCCTTCAAACGCCAGTTAATTTTAATTAGATGTGGCTTTCTCATTAATTTTACCTTTTTGATTAAAAGGGACATGATGCACTCTTCTGCAAATGCTGAGGAGCATCAGATGTCCCACTTAGGGGATAGAATGAAAGAAAGAAGGAAAGACAATTCTCAAGGTACAAGAATCTGGGGGGGGGGGGACCCTAACATGTTGAGAAACCTGGAGTATGAATTGCAGCCTCTGGACCTGGGGTCAAAAAGGATACTGTCCGGTAGAGTAGGAAGCACTTCTTTATTGGCACTTCTTCCCAGTGATATATAGAAACATCTTGAAACAAGAAGTGTATATATTCCATATGCCGGGCACAGACAATGAGTTCTCATTGTGACACACAGCAGCATTTTGCATGGCTATTACTAACAAAAGCGTTGACCTGTCAGCTTTCCTGAGAGTTAATTTGTTTACATAGCGCTCATGTTTCGTGTCAGTTTTCATCCTGCCTTTTCATTTCACTAAAGAAATGGATGGAATAAGTTGCCTTCTGCATTCTGAACCAAAATTTATTCTGGTTTTTTATAGCGTAAACATTCCAAGGGATGTAAAGAACAGATGTATGTGGAATAAATGAAAGCATCTTTTAATCTACGATACAATTAACACTGGCAAAGGATTACTGGCTAAGGTACTGATTCTCATCATCAATATGCGGAAAGAATATTCATGAGACATCTTGAGCCTGTAAGCATACAGGTGGAGTAGCAATGGCTACAGCACTGGAATGCAAACATGTACTTGATGGGGTGGGGGTGGGGGTTATAGAAAATGTGCTTGAGAAATAAAGCAAATGGTCAACTACTGGTGTTCCTGGTAGATTCATTGGGAATATTCTAGAGATGTGCTTTGGTTCTGTGTGTGGATTGAAAAATGAGAAGAATGTAGGGTATTTAGGAGTCTCTGCTTCCCAAAATATCAGTAGCCCCTTTCTGAGTTGGACTGAGTCACAAAGCCACATAACACTTTCTTGGTCTATTTAGATCTTTTCTGCACTGATACCATTCTATATTTTCCTAAATGATATCTCGGTGTTTCTCGAGGTACATGAGCTTTGCAAGACATGAAGCTCTCAAAAATATTGCCTGCAGAGCAATGAGGAACTCTGGATTGATTTTCCTGAAGCACAGCAGCAGATTTTTTTTTTTTTTGTTAAAAGCTTCATTACTTTGACTTAAACAAACAAGCAAACCCAGATCTCTTCCAAAATCAACAGACAATATTTTGGACAGCCTCGTACTGTAAGATCTATTGGAAGCTTGTAAGTCTTATCAAAGGACATAAACACTGGAAAAGAAAGTTGCAGAGTTAAAAGAAATGTACAAGAAATATACACACTGCTTGGCCACTTTTCGATAATTTTAAGGTAAAAAAGAGAGCAAGAAACAAACTTGTGCTATCCTACCTCATAATTGATTATGGAGGAAAGTGAATTCCTTTTATTTCCCCCATGAGAAACACCTGAACCTATTTATTTGCAATTTGACAGTCCTAATCCATTCTGAGGGGCTCCTGTGTCTATAAATTTCATTACTTTGGCCAAAAGGGGGGGGTGTAGATTCCTCATTATAGTGAATGGGGAACACAGAGCTTCATTTTATACAGAGAGGCTCAGAACCCAGAACTCATATTGGAGCGGGAACAAAGAACAGCAGATTTTTTTAAAAAAACATACACACACACAAGGTAAATCTGGGGCCAGGGCACTCCTACTGAACTGTTCAATATATATGCACCTTTGATGTTTCACAGAATGAAAAATATATACTGAAGTACTGTAGTTATGTGGAAGTAACATCATGTCTGAAGCTTCCTCTGTGAAAAACATGGAAAAGTTGCTTAAATAATTATTTGATCAGTCTTTTGAGTAGAAATCAAGTAATCACAGTTCTGCAATTTATTCTTCTCTTCAGAGTATGCAAACTCAAAGCTATATGGAAACCATGTTATCTAAGTTTTATTCAGTTTGTCATTCAAGGTCAGAATCTGGAAATAAGAAATCTTACTTTATTTTCAGTGGGTGATACCCTGATAAGTCTTAGAGTACAACCACTGAAATCACTGGGCTTAAGTTGAGTATGACTAGCATTGGATATTGTGAATAACCAGCCTCATATAACCAACATGCTTAATTCTAATTAATGCGTGAATGGGTTGACACCACTGAATAAGATGTCCTGCCAGGCATAGCTAGGTCAGTCCCCATCACCTTGTGAGGAAGATAATAAAGGTCATTGTTCACCTTCAGTCTGAGAAGCTCAGTAAAGAGGTCTGAGCTGATTAAGCTCCAGCCTTTTTTACAAGCCATTCTTTAGGGTTTTTTTTACTAAATTTTTTATTGGATTTTCACATTTTATAAACACACACAAAAAAACAACAACAAAAAAACAAAAAAAACAAAAAAAAAAACAAAAAAACAAAGACAAAACATGTATAATTTCATATCCTTACTTTCTTAACCCCACTTCCTGACTCCCCCCCACCCCCCCTTCATACATCCTAATTCAAATAATTAGCTCAGCAGGTTCTTATCTCTCATCCTTTACATATTATTGTTATTTTTTTAAAAAAATTAGTTCTTATTACTTGGCCAAATTTTACTTATCCAATTTTCTTGTAAATGTTGAATCCTTTTCTAAGGTCGACCCAAATTCCCTTCCACGAATTTCCCCCTTTTTATATTAAATATAGGTCATAATAGCCAAACACAAAGGTCATAAAAATTTTGAAATTCTGTTCTCCCCTCCTTCCCTACCCCGGTTTCTGTCCCTTCCCGAATAAATGTCCACAATGACAGTTTTTAGCCTGGATTCCTCACATCTGAGGCCTTCAAGTCTCTGTCAGTCTCTCTCTGCCGGTTTTGTTGGTAACCCTCTTTGTTGGTCGTCAGGTCTTGAAGGAGCTCTGGCACAGTCTCATCAGATTTTCTTCCATCTGAAATACTTGGTAACAGCTGCTGCAAAAGGTCAACTGATCTCCCATACTCAAAGAGGAAGCCCCAATCATATTTCTTATTTCTTTTAAATTCCAGTGTTCCAAGTGTTCCAGGGGCTTCCTCCTTCCTCTTTCGCATCTTTCGCAGATTTGTAATCCAAAGATCTTCTTCTTTATGTTCTAGCAATGTAGGCTTCTGGTTGGTACTCTCCACCTGTACTTTCTCCGCTCCTTCTTCCCTCTCCTCCAGTTCCAAAGATGTCTCTTCTGATTCAGCTGCAGATTTTTTCCCAGCCAGATCCTTTGTGCATTCAGCAGAGTTGCTTGTTTTAGAGTTCAAGGTTATAAGTTGTTTGTTCATAGCCATGCTCTGCTCTTGCAGTATTCCCACGAGAAAAAACATTCTTTCTATCTCTGCCTGTAATTTTCCATCTGCAGCCATTGTAATGTTTCAGTGTTCCCCCTAGGGGGATTCTGGTTACTTAATAGTCCTTTCCCAACAGTCCGTTACTTTGTTATTTATAACTACTTTGTTCCCAACCACTTTGATTCAAATGTAACAAATTTAGTCCAGAGAGATGTTAAATAATAAGATTTTTAACTTTAACTGCCCGTTTGACAGCTCCTTTGACAGCTGTCAAACTCCTTGTTCCTTTCCCTCCAGCTCACATACAGGGCGCTCCCGGGTCCGGGGGGGGGGAGTTTAGACAAAAACTTCTAAAATTCCACTCTTACTCTCCAGCACAAATCTTCTTCTGTCAAATTCATGGAAATATTATCTTTTAAATCACACCGAAAAGAAAAGATCTCTCCACCTTAGTTCTCCGATCCTTGCTTTAAATCTTTTGTAGGTAGGGGGGGTGCGGACTTCCCTTTAGCACATCCCCTGGTCGTACCGAATTCAAGGATAAAAGTTTTAAAGTCCAAATTCCGTTCTACTCACGGGTTATTTCAAGTCCGAATTTCAGGGGAAAAAGTCAGCGCTCTCCGGCCATGGCTCGCGGCTTCGCTCCACTGCAGTAGCGGTCTACTCACAGCACCACGCCACTCTCCGTACCCTCTCCGTAGCCTTTAAAAAGGCTCTTCATGGGTCGGGGGGGCGCTTAAGGTGCCCACCGAGTCACCAAGTCTGCAGGCTTCCGTGCCTGCGGTTTCTGAGGGTCCCCGCGTCGCCGTTGCGGTAGGACCCGTCTCCAGTAGAGCCAATTCCCTCCGGAGCTCGGAGGGAATCCGCCATTAGCCGATCGCGCTAACCCGGAAGTCCTACAAGCCATTCTTTTGTTCCTACACCAACAATTTAGGAACTTTCACCACTGTAACTTAGCCAGGTTTTACTGCCTGTGTTTTCTGACTGCTCTACAAAAAAGCACATGAATCTGACCTTTGGAAAGTTTGTAAGTAAACCATTTTTAACTTACGAAATGTGTGGTCTTTTTCTGTGCTAGTGGAAAGAGGGGAACTTTGGAAGGAAATCACAAGGGCATATTTTAAAGGTCAAACAGCCTTTATTTCCAAACTTAACTTTGTCACATATTTTGATATTTTAAATCTCTGCTGCGAGTTCTCTCATGAAAGAGTTTTTGGCCCAAACTTTGATCTTGGCACTTAAAAATTCTCCTTTTATACCTATTTTTTTTTACTTGCAATCAACAGATATCACCTAGTCACATTTGGCTTGGACTGAAGGGAGGTGCAATACAATACTTAACACCTAGAGGGTTTCTGGTTGGGGAAGTGATCTAAGGGATAAAAGGAAGCAAAAAATTCTCTGTATGTGCATTAGAGAGACAGACAGACAGACAGACAGAGATATGGAAGCCACTCTCTCAAAATACATGACACAGAGCTAAAGATCTGCTGTGTTGTTGCCTTTTTAAGATTTATGTGATACAGATTCCCCCCTCCCCCACGCCTACAAACAGTTGCCTTTTTCAAGGGAAACCTAGAGAATTTTGATGGACTTATAGGTGGGCTTTTAAAAACAGCACTGTGGGGCAGTGAAAGGAATATAAAAATCATGTGAAATGATATGTATTTATGGAAGATGCTTTCTTTTTGTTACTTTCTTTTTGTAACAGAAAACAAGTGTTTGCATGGTGAAAAACGCCTCTCCCCATGACAAGTTACTGCATTTTAGTATCTGTTTGTTTGTTTGTTTACTTGAGCATTTATTACTTGTGTTCTCTGTGGAAAGGTGATACTTGGTATGGCATACAGATTAAAACAAATACTCTGAAACAACGTAATAGAAAAAACATAAATAAATGAACATAATGAAAGACACTAAAACCTAAGTAAATACAGCAAATAAAAGAAGAATGTGAGAGAAAAGGAACATTTCTGCCTACTTTGGCCACAACTACAATAGCCCTGAGCACTTTCCTCCAGGGGAATGTGGTTGGTCCTTATATATTTCTTAAAACATTACCCTTCCCATTTTTTACTGTGTTGTCTATAACACATACCTGGGAGGTGGTGAAGTGCAACATTCTGCATTAACTACAGTTATTAAGCCTTTTCAAAGGCAAACAGCACATGGAAAAAAGAATGGCGGTGTTCAAAATGGGCGTGGATCGCTGGAGCTAAACCTCTGTCTTCATGTGTGGCCACAGCTGCCTCACCAACCTAACTGGGGCTGCTTCTACCTGATAACTAAGAGGGAACCCAATATCCAGTATGAAGGATCTGCCCCTGCAGGCTGCAATCCTTGTTTTTTGGTGGGCAGAAGGCATAGGATCTCTTCTGGGACATGCAAAGCCTTGGTCCTCCCAGTTTTGGTTTGGCATTTGACTAACCATTCATACTTCTGCCTTGTCCTGACTGAGATTCAGTGTGTTATTCCCCATCCAACCAACAGCTGTACTCTTACATTCACTGAGGGAATCAGCCACTGCTTCTGGATTGGAAAAACATCAGTGCTGATTACATTCCATTTTCTGCTGCAAAATGTGCTCTGACAGATGTTGCACACCTCTGTTAAAAAGCAACAAGGACAAGATGATACCCCGCAGGTCATTTTTAGGGCATTCAGCTCCATCCTTGGCCATCAACCTGCTTACAATTCTTTTTTTTTTTTTACATATTTTCTTTTTTGGTGAAGCTTTCTGAAGTTAGAGACTGCTTTGTATAGCCACCAAATCTATCACAGAAGTATAAAATTAAACTATGCATGAATAATAGAGGCATCCCTTTCTAGGGGAAAACATTTTCCTGTGACTTTGTGTTAAATGCTGTAATATATATGATACAACAGATACAAGATGGATCATGTTGCTAAGAAGTGTCAAATATTAAGAGAACCTTTTGTCTTTCTAAGCGTTTTTCCTATCTCAATGGACCCATCAAAATGTCAGGAAAAAACCCCAAATGTGAAGCAGTTTTTCAGGATACAACACTGAATAAGATCTCCTTGATCATAAAGCTGTACAAGCAATGGTTCATATTTTTGGCACCTGTCTGTACATTTTGATTGTCCAGACAGAAACAATTTGCATTTCCATCAGAATGTGTAGTATTTCTTCAGCAGCTCAGGCAATAGAAAGTATCCCCATGGTAACCTGTAGAAGGCCACTTGTTAAAGTCATATTCACAGTGGTAGGACGACCTTCAGTGCCGCAGTTTTTCATATGCACATTGATCTGTGCTATGAAAAACCTCCGTTTAAAGACCCACAGTGTTCTTGGTTGTAGTTGGTGTTTTTTTTAAGGGGCCCTTGATACATTTATGAAAGGTTTTTTGATCCTCAATCTGATGTCTTTAGAGGTCTCACCTTCTCCTTGACATTGTCTAGATGTGTGTTCATTAAAGAATTAAAAAAAAATGGACATAACAATTGACCAGTTGGGATGCACTTCATATGGTCTTTTGAGAGACACTGTAGGCAATGGTTAGAATTTGGGACTAAGACTGGAGATATCCAGGTTCAAACCCTCATTCAGACTGGACCACTTTGCTATCTCCTAGCACATCTACTCCACAAGGTTGCGATGGCATACAGTGGGCAGAAGAGGGAGGAAATAATGCACACACAACCTTGGGCTTGTAGGAGGAAAGGCAGGATAGCAGCGGCATAATGTCACAAACATTTTGCATGTGACCAGTAGTTACTGACTGCACTATGTACCACCATCTCCAGCTGCCAAGATCATCTTGGACACAGTTAAATATTAGGCTGGACTACAGATTTAACTTGCACCTTATATGGGTGAAAATGTTTGTTTTGTCCATATTTTGATCCAGCAGAGGAATCGTGCTAGCAGAGGAACTATGTAGGAAGTAATACTGCAGGGGGAGAGGATATCGGGGGGGGGGGGGGGAGAGAGGCCTCCTTTCTTCTGATGATGGAAGTGGAACTCTGCTCAGGGGATAGTCCTGCTGGTGGCAGCAAAGTTTAGATGCAGATGTTTTTGTGCATGGTGCATGTCTGTGTCATCTATTCCTGGGCCTCAGTCCACAACAACATAGGAAGTTACCTTATATCAAATCAGGCCATTGGTTCACCTAGCTCAGCATTGTCTACACTGACCAGCAATGTCTGCTTTGAGTTAGAGTCATTCCCAGTCCTACCTGGAGCTGCTGGACATTGAACCTGGGACCTGCATTCAAAGCAGCCACTGTGCCACTGAGCCCTTTGCAAAAGCTGCCTTAATGATACTGTATTATGGAGCATATTTCAGGTTCAAAGTAGTAGACAATTGCATTTCTTCTTTTTATCTCACTCAAGAATGTTGTGTGCATTAAGAGTTAAGCCAGAACGTGTTAGATTTGTACTTTTATAGAATAAATCTAGAGTCTAGAACATTTGGAAACAAGTTATTGCTTTTCAATTTAAAGCTCACCTCACTGATAACAGGTTTCGGTGAATTCTACCTGGATCCTCAGTCTTTCATACTGCTGAAACTGCAGTGGTTAAAATTGGTAGCAATCAACCCTACCTCTCACTTTTAGATTATTGTTAGCCATAATTGCATTTGATTTTGGCTCTCCCAGTGGCATTAATCTCTGCTGACCCTAAGTCCTTCAAGCTACCTTGTGTAATTTCCTGTCAACCTCTCTCACACTGTTCTCTATTTCAAAAGTTTCGGTTCCAGCAGATCAACCAGTTGCTTGCAATGGAGCTTGAGTCTGAATGGTTTCCACAAAGCCCCAAGTAATTCATAATACCTTAAAGATACATAACACACATGTGATCACACTGCTACCAGATTTTTCTTTTAAATGGTATTTGGATTACTGTATTGCTTTCAATATAGCAGGGATACAGAACTTGTGGCTTTGCAGATGCTGTTTAATTCTAACTCTTGCCAGTCTCATTTAGCATGGCCAGTGAACAAGGATGATGTGAGTTGTGGTTTGCACCACAATTTGGCAACAGAGCCTGAAGTGGGCTGGTCATTATTTCCTTTCTTAATTTAGAAATTGTTGTAACAAGTCTTTTCCTCTGTCATTCTTGCCTGCCAGTTGGAAACTACAAATAGAAAATAATTTCTCTAATAGGAATCAAATGCTTCTTTTGCATTTCAATCCAGCTTAAAACTCTTAATAAATAAATATTTGTTTGCTTGTTTGTTTGTTTGAATTTATATGCCACTTGATTGTAAAAAGCCTCAAAGCTAATGTGCTAATACATGAAACTGAAAATGAGCCATCATTTATATAACAAAGCTCATCCCACATCATATCTCAGTTATGCATAGTTACCCACAGAAATGATAATTTCTACAGATATATTTCCACAAAGCCTTAAATCTGTCCTGGGGGTTCTCCCAAACCTCTGCTGCAGATTTTATTTGGGTGGGGCCCATAGGGAAAGGAAAGGGAGAAGTTCTGTTGTGGAAACGAACTTCCTTATACAATTGGGATCACTTTGTTAGGTAAAACCTTCTATTAGAAAACTGATGATTTTCTACTATCATTAATAGGTGAATCATTCTATAATTATAATTCAGTGAAAAGGCAATAAACAGAGTAAATTGTGTGCTGGTGGACTAGTTTCTACATAGGTTATTTTTATTTTCTGTATCAGCAAAGAATTTGGAAGTAATGAATTTTTAAAATATAGTTTGTAGACAGTACAGACTCAACAATGTTCCTCCTCTGCAATAGTAATTTCCCTCCCTCCTACCTGAACTAGTTAAATCCTTGAACATGCAAGGCCTATTATTTGGGAGAATTCTCAAATGGCATTGCAAAATGCATTGTTAAAAAAAGAGCAAGCAAAGAAAGCCCCTGTCCACAACACAGGATATAGGATCAACAGTCTGTGTCTGGATAAAACGCATTTGCCATGATAAAATTTCTCCTGGGACCTTATTACTTTTTGTGCGGGAATAGCAGCCCTCCATCCAGAGTTAAAAAAAGTACTATCCAGCTAATCAATATGGATTCTGATAAATCCAAAAAAATAAGGGAATAAGTGTAGCACCCTGCTTGTGGTTAACGCTTAGCTGGAATGAAATATTCAACGCAGCAATAGAGAAATTAAAATAATAATTTATTTGTCAGACAAATAAATATGAGGCACAGTGGTATATGGTTACCAAGCTCTGGCCTGGCCTCCTGCCATTCTGGCCAGCACTTATATTTCCTTAATCCAGCCCCCTTGCTCCTCCTGTGGCTGCCTCTGTCCAATCAGCCTGGTTGAAATTCCTATTGGCTGTTTGCTAGAACCAATCACAAAAGATACACCCATTTCCTTTTGCCCTTTTATGGGAAATAAAAGCTATATTTATAATTGGCAAACAAGTAGCCATTAACCTCTACAAGGCACCTTAATTACCAAATCACCTTTGCCCCCTTAATTCTAAAATAGAGCAGATGGCTAAAACAGATGGTGGCTAATTCTATTTTAAACAGGTATCAAAGATCTTTTGTACGCATCATCAATGAAAGATCTCCTTCATTGGAGGTTCCTTTAAACAAAAACCTGACAACCATCTGTCTAGAGTGCTCTGATGGTGCTTTCCTGCTTGGCAAGGGGGGGCTAGGCTGGTGGCTGATGGCCCCTGTGATCTCCTCCAACTATATGAAATAAGAATCTAGCATAAGGATTTAACACTTCTTAGCTTCTAATTCCTTTGCATAATTACATTTAAGCCAATATATTTTTAATACATAATATATATAATTTTTTTATAAGCAAAGATGTTTTCAAAGTAAGAAAAAACTTAAAAACACTTTCTTTCCCTATTTCCATTAGCTCTTGCCCTTAGGAAAATGTGGCTCAAGTCTCTAACGGGAGGCACAATAATTCTTACTATTTACCAACTTAATTGTAGCTTAATTGTACTCTGCAACATGCAAGGTCAGTGACCTCGCTCAGACTTTTATGACCGCAATAAACCAGAGGGCCTCTCTGGCCAAGAGGATGAACATCTGCCAAAATCTTAGCCAGCCTAGTTCCTGCCTGGCATGAAACATTTGTGAATTTGAACTCATTTTTAAGATACAACCTTGATCAAAAAATATAAGCTTGATAAAAATGCATGCTTATTATTAGATGCCTCATAAGAAGAAATTCAATGTAACAAGCACCTGAAAAGTGCTGGACTATTTCAGACATTCCCTTTTGTTGCTATATTAAATACTGATGTCCTGAACTCAGAGAAGATCTCTCTTTAGTTGGGGCTCATAGTCATACTACAAGGGTTACTTTGGAAATATAAGAGAATGTCAGTATAAAAAAAGAATAAAGAATAATTGCATCGCCTGGAAAAACAAACATTTAGGGTTGGTTCCTTTGCCTGAATTGTAGCAAGTTATTAATGTTAAGATGGCTTCACATTTTCTTATACTGTAGCAGGGAGCAGAATCTTCAGCCCCTGCAGATACTGTTGGATTTCATCACCCTCTGACAGCATGGCTAAGGATCAGGGATGATGGGAGTTGAAGTCAAACAACACCTGAAGGGCCACAGATTGTGGGATGCTGATCACAGATGTTGGTGGCAGGCTAATCTAGCTGTCGTGGTTTGCACATTAAACTTCAAACTTTAAAATACGTCGGGAGATGCAATGGCATCAAGAGTTCAAAAAGAGCTCTAGACATCTTCTGTCAGGCTGAACACTTTGAAATGAAGTGAGTAAACCTGCAGTTGCATATGGGTGCTCTAATCCTTGTGGGCTGCACAAATTGTGTGCACAGCATGTGCAGATGGTTTACAAAGCCGCCATACACCAGCTTGCTGTGGCCACATTTTGTGGGTGTGCATCTGTGTGTGAGAGAGCAAGAGATGGGGAAGAAGAATATTATGGCCACACCCACACATTTAAAGCCCATGGGTTGTGTCCAATAATTCTGGGAAATGTACTTTTCTAATTGTGCTGGAATTTGTAGCTTGGCGAGAGATAAACTACACTTCCCAGGATTATTTGGGGGAAGTTGTGTATTAAATGTGCATTAAAGGTGTGGTGTGGATGTGACCAAGAATGGAATGGAAAGAACAGGGGGGAAACAGGGCTGTTACCAATATCTTCTCCTTTGACACCCATACAATGAAAACAAAATGAAGTAAAATGCTGGCAAGCCTTCAGAGAAAGGGAATTCCAATACTGTTGAAATGGTATAAATTCCAGCCTGCGTTGCCTTTCATCAAGTCACCAAACAGTAAAGCGTCAGGTTGTTGCAATATTGGTGATGAGGCTGAAACAGATCTGGGGCACTAGACCTATTGGACACATGGTGAGTGGTGTGGGGGAAAGCATAGTAATAAGCCTGCATTTTTACCATACTCACAAAATCCATTTATTGTGTTTTGGAATGCAAATATGAAATGGTTTTCCTTTGTGTACTGAGTGATTTAATCTTCTTCTTCTTTTTGTATCCCAAACATTCAGAGAGAGCTTCAAATAGCATTGAGGGGGGAACGGGAGGGGGGAACATTCTTCAACAGGATCCCTGAAGTGGAATTATGTGTTAGCAGCAGGCGGCTGACTTTTTAAAAAAAGAAAAAGAAAAAAAGGTGTAATGATGGCTGCAAGAGCAAGTCATCAGAAGATAATTGTCTCCATTTCAGATTGTTGATCTAAAAGTTGTCTCTCTTTTAAGGAAGATTTTACAAGCTATTAGTTTGCCAGTTACCAAAAATAATGGAAATGCAGATGTAGAGCTGCAGAATATTTACTGTGTACCATAAAATACCTATATGTTTCTTTATGTGCAGTGCAATAAAATAAGGATTATATAAAGGGGGAAATGGAAATTATAAAGACTATTGCTAAGGCAATGAAAATTGTAAATATAGCTCTCATTGGATCCTCATGAAGGCTAAAATTTATACATTTATTCCAAAATACAAGAGACTTTGCACTTAAAATTAATTTTATCTCCCTAATGAAAAAGAATAATCCTGGCATGTTCCTAAAATTTAACATGCTCAATATTTTTTTAAGAGCCTCACTAATATAGACTCTAATATTGAAATTTTCTATTTTGATCAGATGTTTTTTGTTTGTACTGTGATATACTTTTCTAGAGCATCATTCTACCGCAGATGCATGAATGTGAGTGTAATACCTTAGAAATTTTTTTTTATAACAACTCTTTTGTTCACTCAGGGACATATGTACATAAAAACATGGGCTGGAGCTTCATTTTCAACCTACACTGCAGTTCTTGTCTCTGCACTGCAGTTCTTTGTTTGCTGTAGTCTCTTTGAACTTGTGGAAGAATTTTATATATACTGTAGAACTGATATTTCCATAAGTCGGGTCAGGGGTGAGAGAGGTCCTACAATATGATAGATGAAAGGGAAACAATTTCCCCCAAACAATAATGCATTTTGCAGTACACCATTTAAGTGATAGCACTATGGCTTTGTTTTGCAGCACATACAGAAAAGCCACGTTTCAGGCACCTCAGAATGACCTCAGAAAAGTTACAGGTTTCAGGGCTAACCCACCTTTTTGGTCAGTGAGCACATTGGGAATTTTGAAAAAGTGCAGTTTTCCCCAGTCACTAAGTGGCTTCCAGTGGATGGGTGGATGCAGTTTAGAAGATGCTGAGACACTGCAAACAGGAACTGAACAGGAAGAGCAGTCACTTGTGTATTGTGGATTTTTTAGAGGATATTTACCTTTTCCATTCCACCTTTAGTTGCAGACATGGGATTTTTATTTGTCACATGTCTGTTTACATTCCAGCACAGTTTGCTGGCATAAGCAGAACTTCCGCTGTATTGCTTTTGTTTTGACTCTCTCTCTGAGAAGATGGCAAGGAGAGACGACATGTTTTTTTGTCTTGATTTATGTTTAATAAATCCATCGTTTATAGTACGTATTCACAGCCTCAGCCTCTTCTGTTTGTGCGGTTTACACTGCTACGTATAGTGTGCTCAAGTCTGGGAGGCTTGAGTCACTGATTTATGTTGGAGCCAGAGGTCGATGGATCTTCGCAAGGGCACGGCTAAGAAGGAGACGATCCAGCTGGGGGCTAGCCAGCTGGCCTTTCGACCCCAGGATGACAACAAGGAGATATTGACGGGCACACCCAATTCTGCAGGAGCCACGTTGGCGATCCCCTGGCTTTGAAGCATCATATGTTTCTGCTGTGTTCTCCAACCTACTCTCCTTCACAAACTAATAAATATTTCCTCCCCTAACTTCACAATGTGGAAAACCCATCCTTTCTATGCATTACTACAGCGGTTCCCAATTTTTCTTCATGGACCACTTGAAAATTGCAGAAGGTTTTAGCAGACCACATAATGATTATTCTTCCTTTTGTAGCAATTGCAATGTGTTGTATTAGAAGCTGAATGATTTTGCTGCTATCATCACATCTTCTGTTTCTTATGTGGTATTTTCCCAGATTGTGATTTGAAATAAAAGAAGAAATACAGATACAATTAAAAAATAATATAAATATTTAGTGCCAGAATGACACATGAAACTTGAGGACCACAGTCTGAGAACCCCTGCATTACTATAGGCATATATCTCTGCCTGCAACAGGAACACAGAAGAACCTGCTCTGGAGTGACTGCTAATACAGATATTTAATGCTTTTGCCAGAAGAAAGTAAAGCTACCTTGTAGCCATTGTGTTCTTCCTAATTCAATTAAAGGATACTAGTTGTTCACTGAGTAGACACCAAATTCAAATGTGCATTACTCTGTTGTGTTACAATTGTCCAGGGTTCCCTGGTGAGTTTTGTGAACCATATGGAATGCATTCATATTCACTGTTCAAGCCAAAAAGGTCATGAAAATTGCTAAAACAAAAAAAAATTTTTCTTTCCAGTAGCACCTTTTTTGTAGCAATTTTTCAGTAGCACCTTTTTTGTAGCAATTTTTTTGTTTTGACTATGGCAGACCAACACGGCTACCTATCTGTAACTGGAACTATGAAAATTGCTGTCATGCTTAAACTATCCATATGAATAACTATGTAAAAAGTAAATTAACTCAAATGATTTCCTTGAAAGCCTCAAGGAGTCTTTATAATTACTGAGAACTTTTCAATTATTTTCACCTTCACATTTTGCCCCATGCCACAATGCACAATATTCTGGTGCCTTTCCAAAGTCTGCTTCTCGTTCTCGTTCTCTTCCATCTTCTTTCATACTTTCTAATGTCAAAGAGACATATTCTTATTCTCAAAAATGGATTATTATTATTATTACAGTTCATTAACCATCTTCTAAGCTACCATTTCAAGGCAATTTACACATAAGATAATTAAAAAGTTAAAAACACAAAAACAGCAAATACATTTAAAACAAGATTAAAGCCCTACTAGGTGGACATTCATGGTAAAGACCCATTTATCTGTATGGGAAACTTGAGATAACAAAAATGCATTCAACTGTTTGCAGAAACTCCAGATATTTGGAACCTGTTGTATCTTGACATGAATGCTATTCAATGGAACAGGGGCAACTGCAATAAAAGCCCTGCTCCAAGTTACTGCGGATGGTTCTGAAATCTCTGGAAGCTGAAAAAGAAATATTCCCACAGACTATTACAATCCACTAGGTATATAAGGTGGCCTATCAAGCAACATGGTCCTGAGGGACTTACGTGTTAGTATCAACACCTTGAACTTGGCAGCCAGTGTAAATATCACAAGCAAGTTTGAGATGAACATGGCACAAGCGTTTGAGAAACTCTTGGGTGCATCAGCTGGACATGAACCCAGCAATTATGGAGATCCATTTTGCCATTGCACCCATAACAAATAACTATCTGTAGCAGAAAGAGAAACAATTGCTCAATTGAAGGCCAATCCTACTATTAGGCTGCTGTCTCAGTTTCTGAACACTGCTGGTAGGACTTCCTGAATCTCCAAGTGGCTTGGCCTGCTCCCCTATTATGCTATACTTGGGCCCAGTGCAGAATAGTGTCCTATTGTCAGTGTTAAAATAAGCTTCAACAGGCAGTCCAGTCAGATTAGGTATGTGAAATTGTGGAACAGGGGAAGCCAACTTGTCTTTTGACTTAGGAAGTAAAATATTTTGTAAGAAGGATGGATTTGGCAGCACGACTGACTGGCTTGCTGTGTTGATGGCATTTAAAGTGGCGTCCACTTCACAACTGATTTGTGTGCACTGACTGTTGCTCTCGAATCACAAGCCGTGCCCTTGCTCATTTCACTTTGCTTGCCAACCCCACACACCTTCGCCTACCCCTCCCTTTAAACCTTACCAAACCTCATATGCCCTTAGAACTTGCCAAACCCTGACCCACTTCCCTTATATCTTGACAAACACATCTACTCCCCTTAGAGCTATCGCCTCTCTGCTCACACTGCCTTCCTCACACTGACAAACTGTTTCACCCTTAGCAATGGAGGGCAAAGACAAGAGAAGCAGTGGGTGGTAGCAGGGCATAATAAGTGCTGGGGAGCTCCCCTGCCCTGACTTTTCCTCCATGGTTTGCCTAGGCCACCTGCCTGACACTGTTTCCCTCTTTCATTTCTCCTCAGCCTCCAATGCTGCTTTGATGCTCTCAGAAGCCTGTCATCATGCTATGGTTCACAGCACCACCTGTTGGCAGCCAAGCAAACTGCAGTGTGACAGCAGTCTTCCCTTTTTATTATATGTTAACATAAATATTCATATATATTGATTCATTAATATAGGACAGCATTACAGTTAGGTCTATGCAAAGCCACTTTCATTGAAACTGTCTTCTCTCTTCATATGCATCAGGACATGAGTAGGTAATGGGAAAACCAAGACTCATTTTGAGTTTCTTTCTTTTTGAGTGCCTTATGACAGGTATAAACTACACAGCATCTTCCCAAGCATCTTTGTTTTGCATAATATGGGTCTGCTAGCATTGTGCATGCATGGTGTTCACTGTGGATTTTATTTTATATATATATATCAAAATACCTGCCAGTTTATAAACAGTATTCATTCTTCAGGCTTGTACAATGTGTTTTCACAGGAATACTGATAGACAGGATCAAAAGGCGAAGCATTGTGATAAAGTAGCAGGAGCAGTATGTTATCTTTGGTCATAAGCTACAAAATATATAAGATAATAACTAAAATATCATTACAAAATAATATCCAAAACCAACAGAGCATGAATACTTACTCTAGATAACAATCAATGTCATGAGTGAGTGTGTCTGTATGTTAGAGTCATGGATTGAGACAACTGTGTGTTGTGCCACTGCTGTATTATAATCTCCAAACAGAAAATCAATTTTTTACAAATTGGACCAATACCCTTGACTTTTATTTATTTTCTTTGTGCATTTCTATTAAGAATGTAAATAAATAAGTAATGTGGCATATCCTGTGGGACTCCCTCACCACAATACAATGACATAAATAGTATGGAATTTCCCTATATTTCTCATCAAGGATTGCAGGAGGAATTTGTTGCAGTCTTACTAGGGAAATAATTTTCTTAGAGATTTGGTGTTTATAGACAGTGCACAAAATATTTTTTTAAAAAATGCATTTTTGTGAATATACGATTTGCTCACACTCATGTCTTCCAGCTGCTTATTGATACACTATTAAAAAGACACTGTAGAACCTCTTAGCCATCTGGTGGGCTCTGTGAATTCTGAATAGCTTGTAACTCAGTGTCATACTTACTTTCCCTCCGAATCACAGTTAAGGGGCTTCCATACATTGAATTAATTCAAAACACATGGCATGAAAATATTAACCCCTTGGAATTTTTAATATCTCATGAAACTGCTTCAACATGGAAACACAACTTTATTATTCTGCCTCCTCTTTGCCTAGGTAAGCAAAGGGATATGAAAAAGTCTGTCCTCCAGAAGAGAATAAACATGTTGATTTAGATGTATTCCTGGTAATTCTGCTGTATATAGACCCATATTATTTTGATAGCATAAATAACTTTCAACAACACTGAAACTGCTGCCCTCGGTATTTTTAAATTTATACCTGCTGTACCTATTGTGTGTTTTGCTCCAAATGTTTATTGAATAAGATGCAGTAATAATATTTAGTGCCAATTACATTTAGGGTACGTTTTCAGAAATGAGAATTTCTTCTTCCCATAGGTTTAATTCTACACAAAATTGTCATAAAACAATGTTAGAAAGGCATGATTTTATTATTACTACTGTTTTATTTTTATTTATAAAATTTCTATACCCCCCATCTGAGGATCACATTGCGGTTTACAATATAAAAACACAGAAATACATACTATGGTAACAAACAAGAACAAGAATATGTTAGTAAGGCTGCAATCTTATGCACACTTACCTAAGAGTAAGCCCATAAAATGCTGTGGGACTTACTTCTGAGTAAACATGCTTAAGGCTGCACTGCATGTTGCACATGGAAGACTTTGACAGTAATATAGACCAGGTATATCTAATTTGGTGCACTCCTGATGATGCTGGATTTCAACTGCCATGATGCCCAGCCATTAAAGTCATGGCTGATGGGAGTTGTTTGCCAACAATACATTGCAATGGAATAGAAACATAGGGGACTTCCGGGATAGCGCCTCCGGCAATGGCGGAGTTCCTCCGATCGGGAGGAATTTGCTCTGTGGAAATTAGGGTCAGACCACCACGACGAAGGCGGAGACCCACTAAAATCACAGGCGGGAGAAGCTTGTGAATGTGGGATTTGGCTGGCACACTTTGCGCCTCCCCTGCTCGTGGGGAAACCCAGTTTTGGGGATCCGGAGCGACGTGGGGTGAGTGGCGCGGTGCTTCAAATTGATTGCTTTTTCACGGAGTGAAGCCGCATTGCTGTTGCCAGAGAGCGCTGGCTTTTTCCTGTGGACAATTTGACTTCAAACAACTACCCGTGAGTAGAACGGAAAATTGGATTTACAAACGTCTTAATTTGGTACCGAAACGGGAAGGTCTCAAACAGGAAGTCCGCCTTCCCCTTTTGTAAACAGATTGAAGCAAAGAAGCTGCAAGCTAAGGTCTTGGAAAGCCTTATGTAAAGGATTAAACTTCCATCGATTGAAATCATCAAACCCCCCTTGGAAGCAGGAGGAGAGGGAGAAAAATTTGGATTGTGTAGCCTGCAGGAGAGAGTGATAAAAATTAAATTACCACTGCTCTGAACCTGGAAACGGGCTGCCATTAGACTGACGTTTTGGGAGAGTTCATTGACAGTGAAGAGAACGTATGTTGACAGTTAGTTAAATAAGAGAAATATATTGTTTCCATTGTCCTCTTCTGCGTTTAAAAAGGAGGAAAAGTAACTGAAAATTGAAACTACAGTGGTGCCTTGCAAGACGAAATTAATCCGTTCCGTGAGTCTCTTCGTCTAGCGGTTTTTTCGTTGTGTGAAGCAAGCCCATTGACGGCTTAGCGGATTAGCACTATTAGCGGCTTTTAGCGGCTTATCGGCTTAGAAAAAGGGGGGGAAGGGAAAAAAACCTGCAGGAACTCACAAGACATTTTCGTCTTGCGAAGCAAGCCCATAGGAAATTCATTTTGCGAAGCACCTCCAAAACGGAAAACCCTTTCGTCTAGCGGGTTTTCCGTCTTGCGAGGCATTCGTCTTGCGGGGCACCACTGTAACTTTACTTTTTGAACTGTGCTTGAAAGGATTGATACAAGTGGAGACTGTTTCCCTCTAGAGGGAGCTTTTGAAACTGTTACAAGAGTGGAGCTGGGGAATCTCCAGCTGCATGATAAGAACTGTGAGAATCAGGGATTGACCTTGGACCATTTAAGAATGTTGACAGGAGAAGCCTTAGTGACTGCATTATGTAAGATAAGCTACTTGTTGGAACAACTTCACAAGAAGACGGATGCTTTGACTACTAAAATTGATAACTTGGGACAAAAAGTGATTAATTTGGGACAAAAAGGGAGCACCAATACAGAAATTATTCAGGATTTGGTACAGGAATTTACTTTAGCAGGACAAATTGTGGAAAAGGAGAAGGAGAAAGTTGTTGTTGTCGAACCTAAAGTAATACAAGTGGGAGCCTCAGCCTTACAGAGCCAAATTGAGGACTATAAGTTGAGGCCTTTTATGATTGAAACTAGAAAAAGTCAGATTTTGAGGATCGGAGCCCGGCCTGGACTGGAGAAGGAAAGCTGGAAAGATCCCTCCATGCAGGGATTAACTGACTTTTGGGACATGAACTTGGGTCAGGAGGAGATTGGAGTTCTGGGGGCATTTGGGTTTGGAGGAATCTTGAAACACGCCCTGAAATACTTTATGGATCTTAGCTTTAACTATGGAAATTTGGCTGATCTGTCGAGAAGGAATAAAAGCATCGTTAGGTCGGAGTTTCCCCGAGATCTGCTCTTTAACATCAAAGAATATGAAGAAGACCTGCAGAAGGGATGTGGAAAAGAGTTAAGAGCCTCGGACATAAGATCTCCAGGTTGATGGACTGTATGGAGTTGACGGAAGTGACTGGCAGAGTCCGAGACCAGGGAGAGGAGATGGTGGAAGAAGATTGGAAAATTTAAAGTTTATATATAGAAATATTGTAAAATTAATGAGTGATAGAAAAATGTTGGAATGAAATTTTATGGCCTTAGTGGAAATGTTTTGAGGAGTTAAGCTTAAATAAGTATACTAGTTTTAATGGAAGATAAGATTAAAAATATGTTAAGACATTTATATGACAGAAAATAGAGAAAGAGGGAAAGGAATTGCTGAGACAACTAATAGAAGTAGAATACAAAAAGGGAGGTGAGAGGAGGTTGATGAAAGATAGAATATGGAAAAGGTATGATGTATGCTTTTAAATTGTTTTTGTATTGTTTTGTTTAGTTTATTGTGTTTAGTTTAATGTGTTAAGGTTGTGTTTTGTATAGTTTATATATTGTATTGTATTGTTTTTTCTCTTTTTTGTTTTTCTTTCTTCTTTTGTCTTCTTTCTTCTTTTTCTTTTTTGTAAGTTTTAAAAGTAATAAATATTATTTTTTTAAAAAAGAAACATCATGGGTAGCCAAGGAAATTATTATAGAATATGTTTGGTGTAGAAGAAATAACTCCCCATCATGCACCCTTGCTGCTGTGAGCAGGCAAGACTTCAGATGTGGTAGTTGATCTTGTATTGCAATGTACAGAAGCGTTCTGGCAGTTGCAATACTGTTACGTAATAGAGGAGAGAGTGGGAGGGCCAAGGTGGCATGGAGATCAGCAGGTATAAACACACTGGCAAAGCCAATCCAGCACTTCTGTCTATACTCCTCCCTGGCCGCAAATTAGGGATACTCTGTCGATGTCAGGGACTGAGGAGGAATGGTGGAGACCACCCCTCCTCTTCCTGAAACTTCCGGAGAAGAGGGAGACAGTATAGATTTACAACAGTGGTTTGCAGAAGGTCACAGTTCAGAGGCTGCAGAGGGGAGAAGCTGGGAAATATTGGGAGGGGAGCAGGAAGAAGAAGCAGCACCAGGGGAGAGACAGCTGACAGACTTAGTGTCTTTAGAAAGCATTCCAGACCCCCCTCCTCCCAGAACCCTGGTGGGCATTGAAGGTAGGAGAACAGAAAGCTCAGAGGCAGAAAGCACAGATCAGCCCGCACAGGGATGATGTATAATAGGAGAGACAAAGGGGGTGGGGCTTTACTCAGAGCAATGCCATTACTGAAATAGAGGCACCTTACTAAGCCTCTCTCTGTGAATATTGAATCATAGGCCTTGGTAAGAGTTTCTTGTCTTTCCTTTACTGGCAGCTGGCCCTGAGGGAGGGGGATCAGACTCCCTGAAGCTTGGCCGTCTATTATGTTTCTAGAAAGGCATCTTATCCATGTATGGAAGAGTGTGACTTTGTTGAGTGAGGACCTGCATTAATAATAAGAATAAGAATAAGAATAAGAATAGTTTATTACTTATAAGCTGCCCATCTGACTGGGTTGCCCCAGCCACTCTCGGCAGTTTCCAGAAAAATTTATATGAAAAACCACAACAAAACACCAAACATAAAAAACTTCCCTATGCAGGGCTGCCTTCAAACGTCTTTTAAAAGTTATATACAGTAGTACCTTGGGATGTGAACGGGATCCATTCCAGAGCCCCGTTCGCATCCCGAATGGAACGCAAGACACGACGGCACGTCTGCTCATGCGCAGGCCGCGTTTCGCCGCTTCCACGCATGCGCGTAACGTCATTTTGAGCGTCTGCACACGCGTGAGCGGCAAAACCCGGAAGTAACGCACTCTGTTACTTCTGGGTTGCCGCGGAGCGCAACTCGAACGTGCTAAACCCGAAGCACATTCAACGTGAAGTATGACTGTAGTTGCTTATCTATTTATCATCTGAGGGGCCAGTGTTCCACAGGACAGACGCCACTACCAAGAAGGCACTCTGCCTGGCATGTCACACAGTGAGGGAACAACCAGAAGGTCCCTGTAGCTGGATTGACACCTTATGTTTAGTTTATAGTTTGATCCAAGGGCACCTAGAAAATCAATGATACAAATACAGTGGTACCTCGGATTACAAATGTTTCTGGTTACAAATGCTTCAGGTTACAGACTCTGGTAGTACCTCGGGTTAAGAACTTTACTTCAGGATGAGAACAGAAATTGTGTGGCGCCGACGCAGTGGCAATGGGAGGCCCCATTAGCTAAAGTGGTACTGCAGGTTAAGAACAGTTTTAGGTTAAGAATGGACCTCCAGAACGAATTAAGTTCTTAACCCGAGGTACCACTGTAAGCTGTTCAGGAGGAGAAGCAAGGGAATTTAGCCTCTTCTTTCCACCTTCCCACCTCTTCACCAAGCAACCCCCTGGTTCTAGTGCTAATTATCTGTGCAGACATCGGACCAGGGAGACTGTCTACAGTCATTTATTATAATAATACTAGCAGCAATATGGCATTCAGAGCATTTCACACCAGCAGTATTTGTTACATTCAGTGTTGTATCTCAAAAATTTAATTAGACAGCAAGGCTTTCTCATAAAATTATAAGTGATTCATGCAGTAATTTCAGAAGTAGAAATGCACGACAGAAACTGTGATGTTTATAGATTTACCCTACGATTTTGAACAAGGAGATTTAAATCCAGAAGGTTCATAATTTGCTCTTTTAAAAAAAATATTCTCCCTCACACAAAAGTAAATATGAAGAGCTTTTCATTTCCACGCACTACATGGCAGTAGTGAGACATAGAGTTAAGGATGTGTCTTCTAACTGGAATAAAAGATCCATGAGTACTGTTGCAAACTCTTAGTTATGTTAAATCACTATCATGAGCTAAGCTAATAAAGCAAGATTATAAACTTTATTTTTGTTTTATTCTGTAACATTTAGGCCACAATCAGCATTCATGGCCTGCCACATAAATGTGTGTTCTAATAGAGTTTTCTAAAAAAACAAACAAATGCAAACAAATAAATTTTGGGTCTTTTTGCAAACCCATCGATTGGATCTTGAGATTTAGACTAAAGTGTGAGGAGGGGAGGGAAAGGGTAAAACATCTCCTGCAGGCAAATTGGCTAAAGCTGTGGGCAAAAGGCTTTTCATAATTCACCAGGTGATTTGTGGGCAGAAAAACTGGGGGTACAATTTCACAAAATTTCTCCAAAGGAAGGAAAATGTTTCCATCAGTATCTCAGCAGTGAGGATCATCATGAACAGCGGCAGTAACACTACAGTACTTCTTTATATCCCCCCCCCAAGGTTTTTCCCCCCTCCTGCCAATGCAAAACAAGCAATCACAAAATCCGCGTGGAACGTGTAGTTTGACCCTACAGGAATATGATCAATGTATAGTTGAGTGATGTTCTTAAGAGAACCACACCTGCAAACCCTTTATTGAGAACAAAATAAAAAGTAATCCCCCCAGTTCAGATGTTTGAGATAACCTCATGCCTCTTAAGCAACATGTTCAACTGAAGGCAATTGCCCTATTGAAGGGGCAAAGGAAGTGGAGTGGATTTTGAAGGAAGTTGTATGGTTTCCAGGAAAAGTGAGGTGGTCAGGCCAAATCCAATTATGTTTTGTAGGTTGCTTTTCTTTGTGATCTCTCTCTCTCTCTCTCTCTCTCTCTCTCTCTCTGTGTGTGTGTGTGTGTGTGTGTGTGTGCGTGCAATGAGATAAAACTGAGTATTTAATGTATTGTAGATCACTAGTTTAAGATTATGGAAGAATAACAAATAGTACAATTGAATAGTTAGAGTAATCGATTCAAGTTCAGTGTCCTAATTTTCATGAAGAATAAGTTGGGTATTTACATCTGTAGAAGATTTTCTTCTTAATATAGTAAGGATTTAAAAAAGTGTGATGGGTCACAGCTTGTACCAGGCATGCTGCCAATTTGCAGATGTGTATATTCAGTCCATCCTGCTAATCAACTCTTCAACCCACTCAGTAGCTCCTTGCTAACTTAGCCATCTGTTACTGTTGAAAGAAAAAAACACTTTCAGAAAAGAACCTAAGCTTACAGTCTAATCGCTATTTAAAGGGGGAGAAAGAGGTTGTTCCTGGGTGGATAGTCACTCCAACTGAACCCTTGCCAGATTTGCATGCTCTTTAGCCAGAGACATGTTAATAAATCAGTGCCTCTCGCATAATACAAATATATATAGAGCTATTTGTATTCTAGACTTTTATGACGGAGGTGATCTTTTCCCCCAGGACACATTGATTTTCTAATTCCAGCAAGTTCAGCATCAAATAATTTTCCCCTGCACACAGAACAGAAGCTGATATCCAGCAAAATACTTGTGATTATTCCTATGTCATTAGGAAATTATGGGTTATATTAGATTTTAATAACCTAGCTAGCACTTGACATTGATTTTCACTTTTGATTAAAAAGGCACAATGTCATGGATTAGGATAGCAATATTTAAATGAGTCAAAGGCTTTCCATACCCCAAATCTATCATGTCAGAAATCTAGATTACTAGTGTAATCTGTCTGTATCTACTGAGAAGCAAGTCAAAGTGGGTTCAATGGGGCTTGCTCCTTAGTAAGTGTGTTTACATCTGCAGCCTTCCATAACTTTCTTTGAAAACCCTGTGCAGTACGATAACTAAATGGTACTCCTTGATTAAACGCATCACATGCTGTTGTTGTTATTCTTAATCATCACCATCATTATGATGTGTACTTTCTGTTCTGCATAAATTGGTGTAATATAGTATTAAAGCAAAAAAAAAAAAAATCAAGCATATAGAATAATAAATCTTGTTGAAGAAGAATCAACTTGGTTTCTGCAAAGATAAGTCTGATCTCCCTAATCTTCTAGAGCTCTTTAAGAGTGTCAAAATAAATGTGGTTAGAAGCGATCCCGTAGCCATCGTACTGCATAACCTTTTGTCAAAGTGTCTAACCAAAGGTTCCTGAGCAATCTTAGCAGCAATTATAGGGTAAGAGGCTGCATCCTCTTATGGAATTGTACCTGGTTAAAGAACAAGAAGCAGAAAGGAGGAATCAATGAACAGATTTCAGTAGATGGTTCCCCAAGAATCAGTATTGGGACCTGCACTTTTAAACTTGTTCACAAATGAGTTAGGGCTGCATAGTGAGGTGGCTAATAGGGCTTCCAGGGACATCCCTGATTTAAAGAAGCCACCCAGGTTTCTGATTTGATCTCGGAATGTCCCACTTTTCCTTGGGATGTCCCTATTTTCATTGGAGAAGTGTTGGAGGGTATGGAGTTATCCGAGCCCCGAGCCGTCTGAAGGCAATCCTGAATAGGGAAGGTTTTTTTATGTTTAATGTTTTATTGTGTTCTTATATAAGTTGGAAGCTGCCAAGAGTGGCTGGGGCAACCCAGTGAGATGTGTTGCGTGTAAATAGTAAAATTATCATTATGGAATGGGACGTTCCTATTTTCATTGAAGAAATGTTACAGGATATGCAGTGACTTCCTAGCTCCTTCCCTCTCCCCTTCCCAGTAAACAGCAGTGACCCACCTGCCAGGAAGCTAGCAGAGTTGTTCTGCCCCATCCAGCAAGCAACTCCTGATTGTACAAAGAGAAACCAGGCCATGTTGTTCATTTGGCAGCTATTAATTTTCATTGTATTACTTGCTTGCTTGCTTGTTGTCTTTAGTGGAACTGTGTTTTAAATTGGTATAATCTAATCTAAGATCATCTCCGGCAAGCTAAGCAGTTGGCTCCTTACCTCTCTCACCCTGACCTAGCCACTGTGATCCACGCAATGGTCACCTCCAGACTTGATTATTGTAACTCGCTCTACGTGGGGCTGCCCTTGAAACTGACCCAAAAACTCCAGCGGGTGCAGAATGCCGCGGCAAGACTCCTTATGGGGTCCTCGCCACGGGATCACATTCACCCGGTGCTATACCAGCTGCACTGGCTCCCGGTGGAGTACAGGATCAGGTTTAAGGTGCTGGTTTTAACCTTTAAAGCCCTATATGGCCTAGGACATTCGTACCTACAGGACCACCTCTCCTGGTATATCCCATGGAGGACCTTAGGGTCTTCAGATAAAAACACCTTAGAGATCCCGGGCCACAGGGAGGTTAGGCTGGCCTCGACCATAGCCAGGGCTTTTTTGGCCATGGCCCCAATCTGGTGGAATGCTCTGTCACAAGAGACTAGGGCCCTGCGGGACTTGACATCTTTTCGCAGGGCCTGCAAGACGGAGCTGTTCCACCAGGCCTTTGGCCAAGGCACAGTCTGACCCCCTCTCCCCTTCTGTAATCCTCATAGAACTCTAGCCCAATGGTTGCCATTACTTTGATTCTGAATTGATTTTAGAATGTATTTTAATTAATTGGCTGTGTGATTTTATGTACACTGTGCTATTTTCCTTGTTGTTAGCTGCTCTGAGCCCGACTTTGGCTGGGGAGGGCGGGATCTAAATAAAAAAATATTATTATTATTAAGGGCAGGAGATAAATTCTATTAAAAAATAAGTTGGGGTTGATGACTCTTCCACCATTCAGCTTTACTGGAATGATTCAGAAGAGATAAAGGGAAGTTTCTTCTTTACACAGTGCATGCTAAACTTTCTGATTTGCTACTACTACTGCTACTACTGATAATAATATTTTTTAAAAAAAATTATGCCCTATGCATCTGGCTGGATTTCCTCAGCCACTCTTGGCAGCATCCAGCACATATGAAAACATACTACAGAATGTGATGATGTCCAAAAGCCTAGATGATTTTAAAAGGGGATTAGACAGATGAATGGAGATTAAGGCTTTCAGTGGCTACTGATCTCCAGTACTAGAGGTATCATGTCTCTGAATCCTTATCTTCAGGATCATAGACATCTTTTCTCTGGCTGTCAGTGGTAAACAACAGAAGGAGAGAAATATTGCCCTCATTTCCTGTTTGTGGACTTCCCAGAGGCATCTGATTCACTAGAGGGAACAGGAAGGTACAATAGATAGACTTTGATCCAGCCGGATCCCTATTATCTTCTTAAAAATTATGCAATAAGATATTAAAATAAAATAAAATAAACACCCTAATTTTAATCTTTTAAATCTTTTTTTTTCATGTAATAATTGTGGGTATGTGTGTGTTTCTTCAAATGTCTGCAACTATATGTAACCAGGAAAAGTTTTGCCTTTATATCTTTTGTTGAAAATGTAGTAAGTAAGAACACTGTTGAAAAGGAGTTCTTAGTTTCTTAACGTGGAGGAAATGGATGCAATCTGGTGAAAAAATGGGGGGGGGGGTTAAGTGTTTGTCCCCCATACATATTAAGAATTCATGCTTATCCTCAAACTTTGCTAATGCCAAAGCAATTTACTTGTAGTTCTGACAATTGTAACAATCAAATTTTAGGTGCAAATTGAAGATAAGTAATATCTGTGGGTAATAATTCAGTTCTTCTTGTCCATTATCACATAAATTGAAAGATTTTTCATAGAATATGCCAATCCAAAAAAAGAAGTAGCAGCACTTCGTTTTCAATGGCATAATAGTTGTTTGCATTTCTTTGATTGCATTGCAGCCATTTTATATAGCTTTCAAAGTTATTTCTTTCCTTAGAAATGCATTCGCCCATTACAAAAGATATGACAGATAATGTCTATAACATATTAGACCTAACAGAAGATATTTTATTGCAAAATGTGCCATCATTTTTTAAAATCTTATTTTAATAAGTACAGGACACAGTTTGTCATAAATCTGTTTTCAGAAATCTGTGGCAAACAATCATTTCCCCATGTTCTCCCATAATTCCTAGCTTCATTGGTTGTAACTCACTGTGCCAAATGTAGCCCAATATGGCATTTCACTCGATTCCACTTAATAAATCTGATCTTCCTGCCTGATAGAGTCTTCAAACGTGGTGGGCTTCTTGAGTGGCCCTAGTACATGTCAGATGCTGCAATCTATTTGATGGGCCACAGGATATCCAGGTCTGACTTACAGGCTAATGTACAACAATCACCCACGTATCTATTTACTGATCGTTGGAGTGGGGGGTGGGGAATGACAGCTATAACATATAACAAGAGCTCACTGCTCAGTGAATATACTGTCAGTTCTGCTGTGAAGACAGGCTGACAGTGTGCCTGAAGAACATGCTGTGATCCTTCTTTGTATATTTACACCCGTCTTTCACTTTTGTGTAACTCTCCAGCGGACTGTTTTGCTTTGACTGGTAACAAAAGCCACCAACTGGACAGAAACCTGTCTGAAAATGTTCACTTCACCCTTCCATATAGGTGCAACTGCGACATATCACTCATTTCAGTTTTATTTCATTTGTGATGCTCCTTCCTCTGGTACATAAAGTTTATTTGTTCACAATTCACCTTGCCTCCCTGTTTCAAATCATCAACACCATCCAATGTCATGATTACCTAAAACACCTCCTGTTTCATATGATTATTTAACAAGTACCCTCATTTTAGCCATTTATTTATTTGTTCTTTCATCAAATCTTTCAGGAGCTTGGGGTAGCGTACATGGTTCTGCCCTTCCTCATTTGATCTTCACAACAATTCTGTGAGGTAGGTTAGGCTGAGAGATAGTGGCCCCCATGGTCACCCAGTGAGCTACATGGTTAAGTGGCGATTTGAACCCTGGTTTCCTAGGTCCTATGGGACGCAGGTGGCGCTGTGGTCTAAACCACTGAGCCTCTTGGGCTTGCTGATCAGAAGGTCAGCGATTCAAATCCCTGCAACAGGGTGAGCTCCCTTTGCTCGGTCCCAGCTCCTGCCAACCTAGCAGTTCAAAAGCACACCAAAAAGTGCAAGTAGATAAATAGGTACCCCTCCAATGGGAAGGTAAATGGCATTTCCATGCACTGCTCTGGTTTTGGTGTTCCATTACGCCAGAAGCAGCCTAGTCATGCTGGCCACATGACCTGGACTTTGACCGCAGACAAAACGCCAGCTCCCTCGACCTGTAAAGCGAGATGAGCACCACAACCTCAGAATCATCTGCAACTGGACTTAACTGTCAGGGGTCCTTTACCCTTACCTTTACCTTTTTTCCTAGGTCCTAGTTGAACACTCTAACCACTACACCAAACAAGAGGAGGAGGTAGGGAAGGATGAATCTGTCAACTTTTGTTTCTTTCAGTGTGTGGATTTCAAAGGATAGCTGAATTTCACTTTGCAGACGCTCCAGTCCCTCTAAGTTAAAAAGCTTGGTGCTAGAAGTGGATTTTGAGGAAGTATTTGAAACAAGAGTACCACGTTGAAGGATTTGAAACAAGAGTACCACTGTAAGGGTAAGGCAGAAGGAGCACTTGCTTAAGAGAGCTACATAGCATCAAGGGTAGTAGAGACAAAGTCATAGGTAAAACAACAACAACATGTGAGAGTTAAATGAATAAAAAGAGATTGAGGAACTTTGAGCATCTGGTCTGAACTATGGAAGATTTGGGTACTGGAGTAGTGGTTAGATGCGACATGGGAAGATCAGAGAGAGAAAGGCTGTAATAGTTAAAGTAAAAGCACAAAACGGTGTTTTAGCTGAAAGAATTGGCAGGAACGACTGAATTGTCACCATGTCATACATCAGGCAGCATCGATCATCCAAATCTCTTCTGCATACTGGCAGTGGGAGGGGGAGGCATAACCAAGGTTACTATGGTGCATCACACTACCAGAACCAATCTGGTACTCCTTGCTCACATGGTTTCACCACACCAGCCTTGCTGCCCTCCTTCCCCCACCCTCTTCTCCATTCTGCTATGCAGCATCAGTAGGGGAAGAAAGTGACCTCCCTATGGAACCTACCACCTGTAAAAACTGAATCAGTAAAGAAATTATTCCAAATGGTGAATACATTGAATAAAGAATTATATAACCATTGTGCATTTCTATATGTAGATATGGAAGAACAGTCCCTTTGTAAGCGTTCTTTCTTTGAACTGTTCTCCACCCCCTCAAATGTAACAATTGAGTTTCCAAGCCGAAATTGTGTAGTTTTAGATTTCATTTCTTAATTATCCACTGAGCCTTTTGTGCTACTGTTCTCTATGAACATAACATTCCACGGGCCTTCATTATTTTGACAAGTTACCATGGAAACTGCAGTGTGGCTTTGTGTTGCCCTGTTTATATGAAAGTGTTTATCCTTTTGTGCTTCTTTTCTTCTTTCACTAAAACAAAACAGTAACAGGCCTACAGAAGTCATAGGAGAATAGTCCCCTTTCAGTAGCACACTTTGGCAGAGACCGGACCTGTACAAGTATAGCCCTCGTCAAATGATCAGTCACAGAACTAACCATCTGTGCAAGATAGGGACTGAACTCAAACTTGCTGCTCTCCCTCTGAATGAATGATCTTACCCAAGCTATAGATGTGCTGCCCTGACTGTTGGATCCAATTGGGAGCCACGTACGTGGCACTCATCTTCTCAAACAGTTCCTTATCCATCTACAAATAAGCACACAGAAGCTTGCTTCTGTTGAATAAGTCCCCATGCTAAATTGAAGCAAGTATGTGAATGTACGGAAAGGGATCAGTTATGACAGATGGCTTAAGGCATGTGATACATCTGGGATTTCAGATAAGGCCCAAATATGGTTGAGTTTGGACCTTAAAAGCCAAACTGCCTATATTTGCTCACAAATCTGGATTGGTTGTAGGTTTGGGTCTGCCTGGTTATTCCTTGTTTGCTGATTTCCTGTTCTATTTTATTTCAGGCTTCATTGCAGCTACCCTCCACTATTTCTGCTCACATGTTGTGATGTGCATGCAGTTGTCTCCTGGAAGTTAAAGAAGTTGCAGTAGTTGCAGTAGATGGCACTAGCAGAAGATGGCAGAGGCTAAGTACAAGCGGGTGAGAAAGCAGTCCTCAGACTTCTCCCCCATGCATAAGGCTAGAAGGTTAAAGTATATTTAGTAGCAATGAAAGCTACTACATTGTCCTTGGTTACACAGCAGAGAAGATAAGAATAGCCTCAGAAATCCCATCTTTCCCTCAATAGTGTGGATAGGTTTTGAATTTGTCTCCAATGGGTTAAGGGTTAGTCTTTCAGTGTGCTCCTGGCTTGTTGTTAAAGGAATTTGAACATGATGCTACATTCCAAAATAGCGGTGCACAAAGAAGTGATGGCTGCTGATGTCTCACACTTAAGGTTACCAAGCTTCCAGCAAAGAAAAACAACCTTTTCACATTGCTGAGATAATCAATTTTTTTTCCTAAGGAGCCTGCACTGTTTCTTGATATCAAATCAATAACCAACATATCAGTAAAGTAACAATGTTCAGGAAATTTTCATGACTCAAAGAAATACGCAAAATTTTGTGGAGGTGTGTTGGTAAAACTTCAAACTTCCTCTTCATTATAATACATTATAAATATATCTACTCAAACCGTGACTGATAATACTTTTGGTTGGTTGGCTTTTTTCAGGAAAAACAGGAATATATTCATATATCTTCTTAACAAACACCCTGTAAGTATTTTTTTACACAAGCATGAAATATTCTTGGGTTTCCCCTCATTATATGTAAAATATTTATGTTTTCCTCTAACCTGGTTTCCAACCTTGGCATTTGATTACAACCACCTTCCCTGGATTGTTTATTTATTTATTTATCAAATTACTATACTGTCCTTCATCTGAGGATCACAGGCAGATTAAAATATAAAAAACATAAAAATACATAGCATCATAACAAACAAAAGCAATGACCCCCCACACAGTTTAAAAGGTCACAGATTGTTTAATTAGCCAAAGGGTAATTACCAATGATCTTCTCACTTCCAAGTGTTTGCTGTTGTTACTCCTTGGTTTCTCTGCTGTCTTCAGTGAAGATGATAGCCTGCCTTTTCTGCTTGATTTCATCCACACTTTAGATTTCCACTAAACAATTGATCCTCTGCCTATGTTAAGTGCTTGTTCAGCATTTCAACAAGAGGGAGATTCTCCACAGCTTTCCCCTTCCACACTGAGGTCTGCCATGTCTGTTCTTGGCCCTTGTTCCTCTGTCTACACACATTTGTGGGTTGTTTCATCAATCCCATTGCTTTCAATGCGACCAGTGAGTACACATTACACCAAACTATACTATATATACAGCAGTGCTGTGAACAAAACATTTTAGCTTTAAATAATCCATTTTTGAAGTTATACCTAAGTATAACTTTTGAACTTATACATAAATAGATCTAAGTATAGTCATTCCAGTACATTGTAAATTGCATGGTGGTAATCAATGTCCCCAAAGTTCAACCACTGCCATTTACAGTTTTGACTAGGACAAAAAATATCCTGCAAAAATGAGCCAATGTCCCATGGGCTTTTCAAACAAACAAAAAATGATGCAGGTAAGCAGACTTAAGTGCCTTTCTGGCTTTGTTCTGGGCTATTTTACTACCCAAGATATACAAGAATTCATCTTGGGGTAGAACTATGGGATAGTCTAAAGACCAGAGCAATCACTTTATAGACACTAGTTTCCAGTAGCTGGCATGTATGAAGTGATGCATTATTACTATTGGGGAGAAATATTTATGTGAGTGTGATGCAGGCCACATTGCTGGAGCCATCAAAACATGTTACTGCTTAACTCAAGCACAGGCAAACTCCGGCCCTTCAGATGTTTGGGACTACAATTCCCATCATCCCTGACCACTGGTCCTGTTAGCTAGGGATCATGGGAGTTGTAGTCCAAAAAACATCTGGAGGGCCGAGGTTGCCTATGCCTGATCTAACCCTTCTCTTTGAAGAGTTGAACCCAGCTATGCCATGCTCAGACTAAATTCAACTGTGGGTTTGACTAACTGAAGTGTTGTGGGCTAGGAGTCAGCTTCACCTACCTGCTGAACAGCAGCCTGAAGGGGGAGAAGGGGGAGTGATTCCACCTGCAGCTGATCAGCCTTCAAAGACACAGAGGAGAAGACACTGATGAGAATCAGCTGGCTTCAGCCTTCTTACACAGAGCTTCCAGCAGTAGTCAGATGCTAGAAACAATGCTTGCTGCTTCCTTCTCATTTTGATCCTTGATCATTGGATTCCCTGACTCCTGGACCGTCTGACTACGCGGATTGCTGTTTGCCGGACCCTAGGACTGGACCTGACTTTGGATGCTGACTCTGCCTCCAGGCAAGTACTCCCTAGAGAATCTTCCAGTTGGCTGGTACCCCACTCCACTGAGCTCTGCATGTTATTGCTCAGCAACAAGACTACTACATGAAGCCACTGGTTTCAGTGGGTCTACTCTGAGTGTGACTTAGTTGCATTCAACCTCTGTTTAGCTTTTTTATGTGCACGTACCATGGAAATAATAGGTGGAGTAACTTCATAGTCTGAAACATCTCATTGGGCAAAGAATACTTCCCTCATTACCTCCCCTTTACTTGTGTAGGAGTGCACTTGTTACTGAGAAGTAATTAGACAGACTGACCTAAACAGGTCACTTTGTTGGCATATTTACCTTGATTATAATATTCCCTAAGGAAGAAGGGAGAAAAATTGATTTCAGACAGAAGATATCTGATTAAAAATCAGTGAGCGTAATCTAATTATAGGGAGCATTTTATAATTAGCAAATTATACCCATTCTGCATGTTGCTTGCTTTATTAATCATGGTAAGTGATTTGGGGGAAATTTAGCTTGAATTGTGTGTTCCGTTGTGAGCATATGAGCAATCTTAGCTGAAGTCAATGATAACACCAGCAAAGCATGAGCATATAAACATGGGACCCAGGAGGTGTTAATCCATTTTGTATCAATGCTTTTATTTACTTTGTAAAAAGCTGGCAATTTCTGGAAATGAATGGTGTAGTGTTTGTACCTGATATTATAATTTTTTTATTATTTATATTTTTGACCCCTGTAATGGCAGCTATAAACCAAGCTTTTAGAGACTTAAGCCTTTTTCGTTCCTGATCCTGCTGTTTATATTCTTTACTCGAAGTCATAATAATTTCATGTGACCTTATTATAATTTCTATAGCAACCAACTGCTATATCGAAATGTAGCGTTTTTCTTTCAAATGGGAAATAAGCCACAGAGTTTGATTGATTCTTAAGATGGTTTTGCTCTTAAAAGTATGACTCTTTAAAACAATAGGTTTGTAGGGGTTGCGTAGGCGGAGCTGAAATGGGGGAAGCATTTCATGAAACACTTTACATTCCTCACAAAACATGCTCCTGGTTTTGCAGTTTGATCAGGAGGGGGATGCAAAATGGAACGGAAATGTATTATGGCTAAGAGTAAAAGCAGGGAGAATTGTCCTCATTCTCATTTGGCTTTTAACATATCGCACAACACCTGTGTTTTGTGATCTGTCCTGTGGATTACTTGGTGTGTACATGCAGAAGGATGCAGCTTGGCAGAAGGATGTTGCATTAGATAATCATTTCAGTCCCTAGTAGTCTATTATCATGCCCAAGCCAAAAAGCAGAAGCTTATTCAAAGAACAGAGGTATATGGGGGGACATGTTGTGCTTCTTCTGGAGTAGTTATTTCCACTCTTACCTGCGGCTCCTAGAAGCATATTAGCACGTGACAGCGGCCATGGTCTGGGAATGGCTTTGAGTGGCTGGTTAAACCAGGTGAGGGTAGCCAATGGGACTCAAACTCTTGGTGACTTAGTGACTTCCCCTGCATGTGAGGACAGGCTCTGATGGATTGAGCAGACAAGACCAATTTTGTCGTCGTTGTTTAGTCATTTAGTTGTGTCCAACTCTTCGTGACCCCGTGGACCAGAGCACGCCAGGCACTCCTGTCTTCCACTGCCTCCCGCAGTTGGTCAAACTCATGTTTGTAGCTTCGAGAACTCTGTCCAACCATCTCGTCCTCTGTCATCCCCTTCTCCTTGTGCCCTCCATCTTTCCCAACATCAGGGTCTTTTCCCGGGAGTCTTGTCTTCCCATGAGGTGCCCAAAGTATTGGAGCCTCAGCTTCACGATCTGTCCTTCCAGTGAGCACTCAGGGCTGATTTCCTTAAGAATGGATAGATTTGATCTTTTTGCAGTCCATGGGACTCTCAAGAGTCTCCTCCAGCACCATAATTCAAAAGCATCAATTCTTCGGCGATTAGCCTTTTTTATGGTCCAGCTCTCACTTCCAGACATCACTACTGGGAAAACCATAGCTTTAACTATACGGACATTCGTTGGCAAGGTGATGTCTCTGCTTTTTAAGATGCTGTCTAGGTTTGTCATTGCTTTTCTCCCAAGAAGCAGGCATCTTTTAATTTTGTGACTGCTGTCACCATCTGCAGTGGTCATGGAGCGACAAGACCAATAATGGGTCCAATGGTCAAGAAGGTGATTTATGCATGTGCTGGAGAGGGAAGGGGGCTCAGATGGGGCTTCTCAACCTGGGAATGCAGCTCATCTGGGAGAAGGAAAACATTGACCTTAAAACTCTGCTGCTTTGTGGGGTATCTTTGGAGTAAGCCCTACACAAATATGGAGTGGATTCCCCTAACATGGTTGGATGGTGCTTGCATGCCACCTTCTAGCAACTTCTGCAACCAGGCTGGTGCCAAACATTTTGCTTGGATTTCCTTTGAACCACGTAAGTAAGGCCAAGAGCTGGGTCTTGTTCTCTGGACAGCCCAGGACCTCAGTACTCACTGCTGGCTGCTACTGACTGCTTGTGAGCTCTGCTTGATCGGGACAGCCACACAGTTGGGTATCCTAATTACATGGAGATAATAGTTGTGAACAGGAGCTTGCATGTTGAGTTTCCTTCTCGTGCAAGAATAAGTGACACACAGTTGTGTTGGATGGGGAAAGTTGTGGTGTTGGGGGCATGGTTTAAAGTGTTGCTGAATCCTGTCCACACACACTTATGCCCTGCAGGCAACAAATGCAGAAATAGGCGCAATATTAGGGTACTCTCTTAAATGATGCCTTCCAGCTTCCACTCCTCCTCTGTTGAAATAAGCATCACTCAATCTTTTCCCAAGAGGCTGGCTGAGGCTAGATAAAGGATTGTTTATTATTCCACTGTATATGGTCATGTTCAGTGACTTTACCCTATTGCTTTTGTTTGTATTCTTTGTGAAAGGGGGGGGGGAGGGAGAGAGATGAAAACTTCGGATTTTGTATTCTAAAGCTGATTGCTACTTTGAGCCCATGGCATTTAGATGTAATATGGAGCACATTTCAGCCTGTGTGTTGCAAGAGAAGAATAAGAAATAACTTCAGGTGCAAGAGAGGGGCTTTTAGCATAGATTTTGTACACACCACATATTAAAACAAGTTACAAAGGAACCACAGAAACTGATCTGCATACAGCTCATGTTCCTAGAAAAACAGAATGATATATTTTTGGTTTCTCTAATTATTTAAACACTTATTAAAGGAAGGAAGCTTCACCTGCATGAGAGCTGTTTCCTTTTTCATTCATTTAACTAAGGAATTATGCTACTGAATTTTTATTAAAATCTAGTACATGAAATAAATACAAAATGGTCATGGTGCACAACCCCTCCCCCTAAAAGTCACTAATTACTTACATTTCAAGCATGAGTAAGAACATAAGAAGTGCACTGCCCTGAATCTTCCAACATTCAGCTGAATTACTCCTGCTTTTAGTACAGTGGTACCTCAGGTTAAGAACTTAATTTGTTCCGGAGGTCTGTTCTTAACCTGAAACTGTTCTTAACCTGAGGTACCACTTTAGCTAGTGGGGCCTCCCGCTGCTGCCGCGCCGCTGGAGCACGATTTCTGTTCTCATCCTGAAGCAAAGTTCTTAACCCAAGGTAATATTTCTGGGTTAGCGGAGTCTGTAACCTGAAGTGTCTGTAACCTGAAGCGTCTGTAACCCAAGGTACCACTGTATTATGAGAGAGGGAGAACAACTTTTCTCTATCCACTTTTTCCGCACCATGCATAATTTTATACACCTCTGTCATGTCCTCTCCTGCTTGATTTTTCTCTAAACTAAAAAGGGCCAGTTGCAATATTTCTTTCCTCCTTGGCATTTTGGTTGCCCTTTCCTGAACCTTTTCCATCTCTGTGATATCCTTTTTGAAGAGAGGCAGCAGAACACAGGAGTAAGAAGAGATCCGAGTTGCATGATAAAATGTGCATCTCTATGGCGCCCAAATCCACTGAGTGGTCCAGAAAAATCAGCAGCAATGAATAGCCACTTGGAGTTCTAGACACAGTTTGGAGATTTAGGCACTGATTGTCTATCAGTACCGTCACCAAAGCCAGAGTCAGAGATACTGCTTTAGATACATCAGTGTAATCCATTATGTATGCTTGGAATAGGTAAAACGTAAAGGCCTCCTGGACAGTTAAGTCCAGGCAAAGTCGAGTATGGGGGGCGGTGCTCATCTTGCTTTCAGTGGTTTAGACCACAGCACCACCTGCGTCCCGCCTTGAATAGGATGTGAATAGCAGGGATTGGGAACCTGTGGTCCACCAGATGTTGTTAGACCCTACAAGTTCTAATCTGCACAACCAATTCTCAGGGATGTTGGGAGTGCAGTCTATGCGGTGTATAAGCATTTTAAAATTAGATTACGTTTACTTATTCTCCAAATGAATGTGCTAGAAGCAATATGGAATGTAAACTGCTCCATAAAATGTTGTTTCTCTGTTTTCTTTCTTTTTTTAAAAAAATTGTTTCTGCTTTTCAGTTCACTTTTACCCATGAATACCAGTATACCGTAATTCAAAAGCAGAACTAAAAAATAAAGAATGAGTATGCCTTTGTCTCTAAAAGCCCACCTTTTGTATATGTGCAATGCAGTCCTATGCATACTTACTCAGATGTAAGCCCTTCTGTGTTCAATGGGAATTTTATTCCAGGTCAGCATGCATATTACAATGTCCTTGTCTCAGCTCCTGAATTACCATTACCGAAATGTAGATCTAGAAAATTTCCACTTCCTGCCTACCTTGAGAAACACCATGCGCCTATTTATGACCTTTAGGTCATCAACCCTCCCATCTCGACTCATGGAGATAAGGGATACCCTATGGTGGTTCCATTCTCTCCGCCCAGTGAGGGTATTTAAGGACGAAACTAGGAGGCAATTGATCCCTTGCATAGAGTCAAAGCTAATGCGGATAAAGGAAACCAAGCTCAACACTAGAAATACTAATTGCCCGAAGGAAGAAAAGAACTCTGTAAGCCTAGAATTACAAGACCTGAAGAAGAGGCTAATGAGTATAAAGACTGAGATTTCTAACCAAAATATAAGGACAGTAGAGCCTAGAGCACAATATTTAAAGACGTCCAACAGCTCTTTATCCCATAGAAAGACATCAGTGCAACTCCCTGTTCCCTTTTCAAATGACACTAAATTAGATGAGGAATTTGGCACCTCCGACATTTCTATGGCAACAACACCTAAAGAACTCTATGTTGCTGACAATCTGGAGATATCCAGCACCAAATCTACATCTGGACCTTTGCCTAATGTTCCAAAAACTTATCAGAATGATCAGCCTTCTCTACTGTACTCCTGGCGAGACAGGATGGACAGATCTTCTGAAGCTGGCTCTTTGTTGGCCAGTGATCCACATTTTATAACACATACTTCATTAATACTTCCACAGCCACAGTTAGAACCAACAATCCTCCAATTAACCCAGGAGGGAGAGCGGGATTGACAGTTAATGAAACACCATGGGACTGTCCCCCCCCCCCAGCTTGGGGTGCGGTTGGTTGGGTTTTATCTTCTAGGGATACTTACCCTATCAGACCTCCACCTCTTTCCCATACCATTTTGACCCAGGAGTCCTGGCCCAAGGATGACTTGTTATTGAGGGGATGTTACCCATCTATTGGGGAGGCTAGTATGGGATCTGGGATTTCCACAATTGAAGGGCTAGGGAGGAATGGCGGTGGGGCTAGATATCTCTATCGGCGAAGGGTTTCGAGATGCAGTAATCCTCAAACCCCTTCCAATCTACGCCCCATCCCAAGGGATGAGGGTAGGGAGAGCAAGGATTATACACCTCCGTCATTGGTGCTGTGCAATGCTAGGTCCATAGGCAACAAAACCACCACCATGCGTGACTTTTTTGTCTCGCAGGGGATTGACCTGGCTTGCGTGATGGAGACTTGGGTACGGGAAGGCAAAGTAGTCTCCCTACATGAGATAACACCCCCAGGTTTCTCTGTCCTCCATCAATCGCGGACTGTGGGTCGGGGGGAGGGGTAGCGTTGTTATTCCAGGAGGATTGCTCTTTCAGAGCTCTGCCATCACCGGCGATCTCCGGCATTGAATGTGTTGGTCTTGTGTGGGGCACCAAGGAGAGCTTGGCTGTCTGGCTGGTGTACCGACCACCCAGCACACCTGCAGCCACCCTGTCAGACCTGCTGGAGGTGGTGGCGGGCTGGGCCTTGGAGTTCCCAAACCTACTGGTTTTGGGAGACTTCAACGTCCATGCCGATGCCACTCCCTCCTCGCATGCTCTGGACCTAGTGACTTCCATGGCAACACTAGGGCTCTCCCAGTTTGTTTTGGGCCCCACTCATCAAGCAGGCCACACGTTGGATCTGATCTTTGGGGCTGGCATAGATGTGATCATGCTCCCCACTGTGGAAGTGCCATGGTCTGATCACTATGCTCTGAAAGCCAAGATTGACTTCCTGCTCCTCCCCGGCTCGGGTGGTGAACTTATTTGGGCTCGTCCGCAAAAACTGATGGATCCTGATAGATTCCGACAAGCATTGTGGAACCCTGCTCCTCCTGGCGACTCATTAGATGACCTTGTTGAGGACTGGAATAACCGGCTCTTGGCAGCCATTGATGAGATTGCGCCTAAGCGCCCTCTGCGACCCTGTCAAAACCGGGCCCCTTGGTTTACTGAGGAGCTCCGGAAAATGAAGCGGGATCTCAGATGGCTAGAGCGAGTATGGCGACGGACTTGTGATGGAGCCTCAAGAACATCTTATAGGACGCTTATGAAAGCCTATGAGATGGCTATGAAAGCTGCTAAGAAATCTTACTTTGCAGCTTCCATTGCATCCGCTAGCTCTCGCCCGGCACAACTTTTTAGAATAATTAGGTCAATAACATCCTTAGGAGGACAACCAAATTTAAGCACAAATTCGACCCACAGCTGTGAGGCATTCGCGAGCTTTTTTGCGGAGAAAGTCCTCTTGCTCCGCTGTGACCTCCCTGCCAATTTAGATACAGTGACTGAACTGGAGGCCCCTCGACTGACTTGAGGTCCAGTGTTGGACCATTTAGATTGGATACTCCCTACTGATGTGGATAGATTCCTCCACCACCTGCCTCCTTGATCCATGCCCGTCTTGGCTGATTAGGGAGTGTCCAGATGTTGCGCGGACCCCCCTGGTTGAAATTATCAATTTGTCCCTTGACACGGGGACATTCCCAGGGGAACTGAAGGAGGCAGTGGTGTGTCCACTCTTAAAGAAAACTTCATTAGATCCCTTAGACCTATCCAATTACCGTCCAGTTTCAAATCTTCCATACCTGGGTAAGGTAATTGAGAGAGCGGTTGCTGAACAGCTTGGTAGGTTTCTGGAGGAAACATCGGCATTAGATCCATTTCAGTCTGGTTTCCGTCCTGGTTTTGGGACAGAGATGGCTCTGGTTGCCCTAACAGATGATCTCCGTAGACAACTGGATCGAGGCGGGTCAGGACTGCTGATCCTTTTAGATTTGTCAGCAGCCTTTGACATGGTCGATCATGATCTTCTGGACCACCGCCTCACAGACATGAGGATACAGGGCATAGCACGTAACTGGTTGTGCTCTTTTATCTCTGGTCGGGGACAGAGGGTGGCACTAGGGAGGGAAATGTCGTCGCGCCACGCCTTGGTGTGTGGAGTGCCACAAGGCGCAATTCTCTCCCCAATGATTTTTAACATCTTTATGCGCCCCCTTGCCCAGATTATCCGGAGCTTTGGGCTGGGCTGTCACCAATATGCTGATGACACTCAGCTCTATCTGCTGATGGATGGCCACACCGACTCGGCCCCGAACACACTGACCAGATGCTTGGAAGCTGTGGCTGGATGGTTTCGTGGGAGCCGATTGAAACTAAATCCTTCAAAGACAGAGGTCCTATGGCTAGGTCGGAAGGGCATGGGGATGAGGGACGAACTCCCTTCTCTTGTGGGGGCCCACTTAGTGCCATTCATTGCCTTCCGTTAAGAGTTTGGGTGTAATCCTTGACGCCTCCCTTTCCATGGAGGCGCAAGTTACAGCAACAGCCAAGGCGACATTTTTCCATCTTCGCCGCATCAAGCAGTTGGTCCCTTACCTCTCCCGCCCTGACCTGGCCACAGTGATCCATGCGACGGTCATCTCCAGGCTTGACTACTGTAATTTGCTCTACGCGGGGCTGCCCTTGAAGCTGTCCCAGAAACTCCAGCGGGTATAGAATGCTGCAGCGAGGCTCCTCACGGGGTCTCTGCCATGGGAGCATATTCACCCAGTGCTTTTCAAGCTGCACTGGCTCCCGGTGGAGTACAGGGTCAGATTTAAGGTGCTGCTTTTGACCTTTAAAGCCCTTCACGGCCTAGGACCCTCGTACCTATGGGACCGCCTCTCCTGGTATGCCCCACGGAGAGCCTCAAGGTCCATAAATAACAACACCCTAGTGGTCCCAGGCCCTAAGGAAGTTAGATTGGCTTCGACCAGAGCCAGGGCCTTTTCAACTCTGGCTCCGGCCTGGTGGAACGCTCTGCCTCATGAGACCAGGGCCTTGCAGGATCTGATTTCTTTCCGCAGGGCCTATAAGACAGAGTTGTTCTGCCTGGCCTTTGGCTTGGAGCCAATTTGATTCCCTCCCTCCCTCTCTTTCTTTTTTCTTTTCCTTCTCCTCCTGCGATGAGGCTACATTTTAATATTTTGATGTTGTATTTTATTTTTGTTTTTAAGTTGTAATCATTCATCTTGTTTTTATTATTGCTTGTAAGCCGCTCTGAGCCCGGCCTTGGCTGGGGAGGGCAGGGTCTAAATAAAAAATTATTATTATTATTATTGTTGTTGTTGTTGTTGTTGTTGTTGTTTATTTATTATTATATAAGTCTAACTCTAACTTAAGATATCAGGGTTTGACACAAGATAAAAACACAAGATAAAAACAAAAATAAATAGGTAAAGCAGAAACAACTAAACAATAACCCTCCAAACACATTTAAAAGGCTGTAGAATATTAATCGGCCAAAGGCCTGGTTGAAGAAGAATGTATTCGCCTGGGGTATATAATGAATGTGCCAGATGAACCTCCCTTGGGAGACCATTCCACAAATGGACAGCCACTGCAAGAATTCTTTTTCCAGAATTATAGCCACATTAAAAAAATGGCTATACAAAATAATTAACCTGGTTGGAAGGCACCAATACCAATGGATGTGCACAACACAGTTTAATCTGAAAATCATTCACAGCCTTTCCTCTATCATTACTCTTTCTGTGCTGCTGCCATGTCAATGTTTACTAGCAGTAATCCTTAATCCATGAATTACTGAGCTCAATAATCAGCAGAAGCTTTAATGGCCATTGCTTTCTATTATATCATTGCCTTCTCACTGCATCAGAAATACATTCACCTGTGAACTAACAGATTACAAGAGCTACATCTCTGCAATTATTTTATAGCTGAATTTCTCACCAGAGAATTCTCATCTGCTTTAACACTGCTAGAAGTTTATAAAACTGGCCGGCTGTTTCATTCAATTAACTGAATATGAAAATATCTTTCATATTGGGATACTTCAACATGATCAGACTTGCTTAGCAAGTGCCAGTGCTGTATGCTGCCAAAAATGGTTTCTTCTCATGAACCTTCTAAATTTGTTTCAAGGGTCCCTCAAACATCTGGAGCAGATCTGGGGAGATTATGGGAGGAGGAGATGGGGGAAGTCTCATTGCCCAAGGGGAAATCATTTTGCTGGTGGTGGGGGTTGGCAGAATGCTGCCACCTGTACCCCCCCCCCACCCATTCTGCTTTTGCTGTTCTGTTTTTCTTCTTCTTAACTAAGCTCTTGCACTGTAGCTTTAAAACCATTGTAATCTGCTCTGAGATATGGAATCCTTCAATTAAAATGCAGGGTATGATGTTTTCTGACATAAAATATTTAGCTGACTACTTTAGATGTTGGTATATACCAGGGACATCCAACTTCCAAGAGACTGCGATCTACTCTCACAGAATTAAAAACTGGCAGTGATCTACCCCCTTTTTTTTGGGGGGGGGGGTTCAGGTCAAAGTTCTTGAGCTTTCTTTAGGGAGGGGAGAAATAAATGGGAGGGGGTAAAGTCCGCTCACCAAAAGATCATGTGCGAATGGAGGGCAGAGCAAGGGGGCAGAGCCGGATGCTCTTTTGAAACCACAAAGGAAAAGGAGCCCGCGATCGACCATGATCTAACAAAACCTTCCAGGGAGAGACCAGTCGATCACGATCGACCTGTTGGTCATCCCTGGTATATACCAACCCATCAATACATGGGTTGTAATGGCATAAAAATATGGCATAAAATTCATTAGTGATATAAAATGTGATATTTTTAACCTCTCAAAAGCTAATGTCTACTGTATCTGAATTATAAAAGTAAAGAAAATTCACTCTCAAAATGCAAATTTGAAATGAAAATGTCTCTTCCATAATTTGAATAGTGAAAATAAAATAATGACATTTGGTCATCCTGGGGCTGCTCATAGAGAACTTAGCAACATTTCAAATATTTGTGATATTCAAAAAAATTGATGCACAATAGTGGTGTCATTTGTCAGTCTTCCTAATTCTAGAAAATTGCTAGTTCCTAACTTTCAAGATATCTATCAACTCCAGGTCCCCAAAGTCCCCTTTCTATATGTTTATCTAACATATGGGCCTTGTGAATGGATCTATTTTCTTTTTCCAAATGAATGTACTCTGATGGGAAAGGCTAGGTGCCCTAAAGTGCTATAATGCTATCCTGGGCCTCTAATGTTATTTCCATCAGTCAGTAGCAGTGAATATTAAATCACTTCTGGCAACCTTTCATTTATCCCTACTGAATGCAATGGGGATAATACGGTGGCAAAATGCCCCTGTATTTCTATATACAATACAGCTTTTGCAAGCAAATGTTTGGATACATTACTTGAATAACTAACCAAGTGAATACAGTTACCAGTTTGCTACACTGCAGTCCAATAAATAGTGACATAATTCTTTGCAGACGGGGGGAGGGAGGTGTCAGATAAACATTGTCAAAAAAATTTCAATAGTCTTCTACAACTCTTTTGGACAGTCAAATCCTCAGAATTCCAAAGCAAAACTGGAATGCTCACAGGAAAGTTTCACAGTATAGTAATTTATCTCTAGGATCTAGAGTTCAACTGCAAACCCTAAGTGAATGTCACGGTCAATGTCCACTTTACGTTGACAGAATGATTTAAAGTTGTCATAGGGAAGGAAAGGAAAGAAAAGAAAGAGGGAGGTCTTCAGAAGAGAAATCATGCTGTATCCCAGAAGGTCATAAGCAACTGAAAAGTGCTTGAAGGCAATGATGAGAAACTAGCACCCTCTTTAATTCATTTCTACCCTACCTTTGCATTAAGAAATTTAGGGAAAGGCATTTAGGACTATCCCATTGATCCCGAGCACTGCTTAGACTATAGAACACCTTTACCTTTTCTTATCACCCACTTAGCTACTATGTCTAGCAGGCCATGGCAGGAGTGATTTGACACACGGAAAGGGGAAGAGTTCTTGTCAGCTTGATCTGGCCTGACATTAGAGACGGCAGATAAATTTGATTCAGTGTACATTCATAGGCAAACCTACCTAATTCACGCTTGTCAAAACAATAAATGAACCGAAACACAGCCATCCTTTGAAATTTGCTCTTCTCTGAAGTTTGCACTGAAGTTTGCAAGCTATGTAATGTTTACAAAAATGCACATACTAGAGAAAAATATGCATAAAAATGCATATATTGGTGAAAATAACATCAAAAATGCATTATATAAGGGGAAATTGCCTTGCAAAAATGTGTATATTGGACCAAATTCCATACAAGGATGCATATATTAGGAGACATTCATGTCAAAATGGTGATGGATGGAGTGGAGTTGGGTGGAGATGAGATCATTTCAGCATTGCTTCTCCTTTTGCTGGTGCATTTTTTGGGGGTCACCAGGGAGACTCTCAGTGCCTACTGGGCAGGCACCTCGCCAAGGGCCCTCTCAAACTTATAGCAGCTCTGGACTTAGTAAGGACTCCTCTACCTTCCCCACCACAATTCAAGCACTGAAGCATAGGATTGGTAGGCTAGGCTGAGGGACAGTGACTAATCCTGGGTTACCCAGCAGGGTGTAGGCTCAAGTGAATATTTAAACACAGGACTTGTTGGCCTACTCCGGGCATGGCCAAACTTGGCCCTCCAGCTGTTTTGGGACTACAATTCCCATCATCCCTGACCACTGGTCCTGTTAGCTAGGGATGATGGGAGTTGTAGTCCCAAAACAGCTGGCGGGCCAAGTTTGGCCATGCCTGGCCTAATCGTTAGGGAATTGCAGTGCCATTAGTCACTATACATGAAAGTAACACAACTGAACTTGATTTAATTGCAGAATATTTGTTGATCGGCTCTAATAAATGATGTCCTCAGAACAAACTTCAGAGCTTGCTTCTATAACTCTCTTTAAGTGCATTCACATATACCATTCTAAACTGTTTGTCTACGGGGAATTCCATGTGAACATTTGATTATTAATCATTAGGACTTACCAGAATGAAAACTTAGTAAAATCTCCCATGGGAAGGATCTAGTCAGTGATGACAAGGTAGTTATTCTAAGTACACTGAAAGTCATCATCTGTTGTATTTTTACACATATCAAGATGCGATAATATACTCTAGAGGAACACCCTATAAAATGCTATAAATGTTAACACACACACACACACACACACACACACACACACACACACTACATTCTCTAAGCTATAGGGCAGTCTGCACTGATTTAGCAATGAGGGAATCTGTAATTATTCTTCTCTGAAATACTGAGAAGTTGCTCCCACCCTTTTCTTGTATGTCATGCAAAATACAACCAAGGCTAGGGAATAATCATTTTTATCAATTGTGCTTTAGCTGTTTTCCACAGCACTAAGTACAATCACTGTGTCAAGAAGGTACACTGCTTGAAAGCATTTCTAGAAATAATATTTTCATGCAGAAAATATGCTGATTTTTGAAGAAACCAACATCTATTACTTATTATTGTTCACTATCCTTGAATGGAAGAAGAAAAATGCATTATGAAAATACTCCTTGAGGCCCAGAATCTGGTTCTGTGTCAGCACTTATTTTTTCTTGCTCACTTTTACAGGACATGGCCATTTTAAATATGAGTTTTCTGTCAATGCAAAACTTAGGAAACACCGATCTATTTGTATCTCATTAAAAATTGCAAATTCCCCTCATGTCTCTTTGTGGGAAAGGCTTTTATTCACTTAGTAGAGAGGACATTTCTTTATAGAAAATCTCTGGATGTAAAGAAACCATGTGCTCTGTTTAAGAATGGCATGCATGCTTGAAAACTACTCGTTTACTTCAATGGAGGAAAAGGCGATGTGAATGTAATGTGCATTCCTGCTGATACAGGAGTGTATTCTTTCCAATGAAATAAAAGTCTTGTAGGAAGATGAGCTCTGAACCAACACCAGAACACCTATCCCATCAATGTGCACACACTTGCAATAAGTTACCTGAATCAGAGGGGAGGGAGCAATAGACAGAAAGGCAAGCTATTTTTCCCTCACTGATTCCTTCGTGACTGACTACCTGTAGATTGTTTCACAGGCTTTCATTCCTTATTACTTCTTCTCCAAGTCAGTTAGTGTCAGATATTTTTTTAACACTCATAGCCACATGTGAGCTTGTACTCGGAATGGCTTTGTTTGCAGGGAAAAAATTAACCTGATGTTTCTTTATTCTTTCAACCAGCAGTCTGACTATTTCTGCACTCTCTTGCTCAATATGTCAGATGCACTGATAAAAGGACACTAATTCCATTCGAGCTGTTAATTAAAATAGAGGCGAGGAACCTGTGGCCATCCCCCAAATTTCTGAACTTAAAGGGAAACATTGCCATTAGCAAAACCACCCACAGAGAGTGAGACAATTACTGTTAACAATCAGATAAACTCTTTCCAGAAGAAAGGCCTGTTACTGTGTATCAAGCGGCAGGAGATATTAATCAATGTTTCAGCAACAGCTCACTGCATACTGCGTTGGTGGTGCCTGGTATGAGGGTAGGGCAAGAAGGTATCCCTACTCTCTGCAAAGTGGGCAACAGCTTTGGGGCTCTGTCTTGTCATGCCCATAGGCAGAATTTGGCTCACCCAAGTTTGATGCTGGCATTAGATTGCATAAAGTTCTGAAGAAGTGTGCATGCACACGAAAGCTCATACCAATAACAAACTTAGTTGATCTCTAAGGTGCTACTGGAAGGAATTTTTTTATTTTGTTCCCCCTGCAGGTGGCTTAGTTCAACATATTCTGTGTGTCTCATCTCTTTGTTCTTGGATCCAATTGCAACTGGAGCATCAAGTATTTTGCCACCTCTTTTAGTTGCTCTTGTTTATCTTCATCTTCTTCCATGTGAACATCAGCAATGTATTAATGAAAGCACTGAGTAATGCAGTTTTTATGAGTTTGTATGTATGGTTATATCAATGTGCTCTTTCCATAGTGATTTGCTGATGTGCACTGTTCTGTGCATTGGTAGAGAAGCAGGCAGTAAGAATCTTAACACAACTGTACAATCGCATCAAGAATGAGTTTGTTGCAGTGTTGCATCAGTTTGCTGGACGTTGTATCAGTGCATGGTGCTGATGTAGAGGAATGACAAATGAATCTAAGGATATTTTAAGTGGCAGCCAGCTACATTCCTGATGATCTATATGAAATTCAGAAATTAAAAAAATGGAAAGTTCCTAATCCTAATGCATCAGTTCCACTTCAAATACCACAGATGCATTTGCATAAGGAGAATTTCAGATATATCCCTAGCTGAGTTATGATAGAGTGTATATACCCAACAGAAAAGGTGAAATAAAAGATAACAGGAATGTAGCACGTATCCTGTTTGCCACAGTATGTAGCAGTTCTTTCCAGTTTAATTATGTCTTCCATATCATTAGCATTTATAATAAGAGCTTGGGCAACCAGGAACTATTTCATATCTCTGGTGTTTATATTGTTTTGGGTTAAGGAACACGTAAGATTCCCCCTGATGCATTTAATTAGTCTGATGAAAACTTTTTCTGGCTCCCCTTGAAATTTCTCAAAGGTTTCCCTGCAGACCAACTCCTCAATTCACTCCAGATTTCATTTAGGCAAAATATGAGGAAGCAAAATTTGGTCCTGCGAGCCTTTGTGGTTGCAAAGAGACTTGTTTTGCAAGTCTATCTATTACTCACTGGTCCAAATATCTCATTGCCTTTTCTGTGTTGGGATTTATAGCTCATAAATCATAGAATTTTAGAGTTGGAAGGGACCACGCTGATCATCTGTTTCAATCCCCTGCAATGCAGGAATCTTTTTGCCCAATGTGGGCTTGAATCCACGACCCAATATGTCATTTGACATATTCGGCATATATCCAATAGGACATATGAATTAGACTTTTTGCTCATGTCAGCTGGCAATTTTTAAATCTGCCTGTCTATATGCAAACTAAAAATTATTTACTCTAGATACTTTGATTTCCATTGCTACCAGTGCAGCAGAGTTCTAGCAGCCTCTAGGGTTAACATCTCCAGATGTTGTTGAATTTCAACTCCATCAACACCAGCCAGTGTTAATGGTCAGAGATGATAGGCACTGTAGTCCAAAAACAACTAGAAAGCTACAGATCCCTCATCCCATCACAAATTTTGCATGATGTTTATACTGAATCTGACTTGTTTTTGGTATTAAATAGTTGCTAATTCATACTAATAGCCTATCAACCTTATGTAAAGAGAACATTGTATAGAAATGCAATTTTATAAAAAGCTCCTTCAATGCCCCATTTCTGTGCTATTAGAATATTCTAGTTCTTCACCTGTGACCTTCACAAAGTATAGATATGTAGAATAAGCTACACTATCCAGCTCAGTGCCTTTTAAATTTAGTGCATAGTGAAATAATCCATCTGTTTGTAGATTTCTTTTGTCCCAAGACAACACTTCATTAAGAGACACATGCTTTGTCCTTCAGGATGAATCTCCTTTCACTTCTTAATGTTATAAGTGATAAAAACCCAAGAGCAAATCATTCCATGCATTAAAATTTAGGTCCTCAGACTTTAGCTTCATTTAATGATTGCATGGGTTTCAAGAGGCTTAAAGGCTACAATTCACATCCCATTTGCTTCAGAACAATTCTATCAAAATATATGGGGGTGGTTCTAGAAAAAGTGGGTTATGAATTGTTATAGAGTCAGGAAAGTGACTGGTCTGGTACTTTGATGAATAACTCAGTTTTGCATATCTTCAGACTTTGGACTTCAAAAACAATCCTATTAACAATTGCCCTGAAGTACCAAAATTGTCAAAAGAATTGCTACTAGTGTTCGCGCCTCTCTCTCTCTCCCTCCCTCCCTCTCTCTCTCTCTCTCTCTCTCTCTCTCTCTCGTTGATGATTAAAAACTAGCTCTTGCATTTTGCAAACATTCCCCTTTATTGAGCTTCCCCACAACCTTACCTGTTGTTTCTCTCTCATCACATGTATGATCCCACCCAATCAGAGATTATGCAGTAAGTGCAATGATATCACAAAGCGCTGTAGTCAGACAAATTTAGGCCACATGGCACTAACATTGAAGGCAACAACAAGTGAGGGTGAGGATCAGATAAATGAGAAAGGAATCCCCACCCCCCCTTACCCCCACACCAAAAAGGGATGCCAACATATTCCTGAAAAAAGAGGCATGTTTTAACACCACTGAAAACCTTCATAAAAATGAAGTCATTTTGGTTATTCTCTAAAGCAGGCTTCCTCAACCTCGGCCCTCCAGATGTTTTGAGACTACAATTCCCATCATCCCTGACCACTGCTAGCTAGGGATCATGGGAGTTGTAGGCCAAAAACATCTGGAGGGCTGAGGTTGAGGAAGCCTGCTCTAAAGGGACCTAGAAGGAACTAGAATGAATGAAGAAAGGGGGTGCAAACCACTTCTCAAAATCTCAGGTGCAAATACAGCCCAAACAGTGGTGCAGCATACAAGCTATGAGTGATTTTTTGCCATGAGCAGAGGTAATGAGCCAAAGGTAAGCTTGCTGCTAAATTCATCCCAAAATGGGATTTAGGACACTACTTGCTGTACAATCAGTTCTTGTGGAAATGTACCAACCAACCAACCAACCAACCCCAAATGGCTTCTCCCTATGTACCTGTGTATAGAGGTGGAGTTCACATTTAAAGGTGGAGCTATATAATTCTGGATCAATATGTGAGCCCAAACTCAGTCATCCTTTGAAAATCACACTTTTTGCAAGGCAGTTCTCCAGCCCAGTGATGTGTTTATTGTGACTATTTCTGGATTTGGCACCATGCACAGGTGCACAATGGTCTGTCATTCATACATGCCTAAATCAGTCATTGCCTGTAACCTAAAATGCCTTATGTAAAGGAAATGGTTTTGCAAAAATGTGCATAATAGGTAAAACTGCATACAAAGATGTGTGTATTAGGAGAAATTGGCACTAAAATGATGATAAATTTTCATGAGCACTTTTTTGTTGTTTAATGCAAACCAACATGAAAATGTGAAGAACTGAAGATTGGGAGAATGACAAACGGGGCGAGAATTTCAAAAGGCCTTTTACCCATGTGATGGTGAACTAGTGCCGCCATTCTCACGTTGATAAAAACATTGCTGCAATCTTTCTCAGACTCAGTAGCCTCTAAGCATGTCTTATGAGTCCTTAGATGATATCTCAAGTGGGGTGGCAGAGGGAGGCTTGTGGATTTGGTGCAGAAGGCAGTGGATGTTGCCCATAGCATTGACTTGAAACACTTACTAAGCAAGACCGGAATCCAACATTAACCCTCTTCCTCAAGGAGGTCTGTGAGTGATTTGCCATCAGACTGTGATTCATCTGTGCTTGGTGTATGCAGGAGTCTCTGGAGATATCTGCTCCCGAACCATTTCAAAGAACACCCCTTCAGCCTTCAAGTCACTGCCTAAGGCCATATTCACAACAGTAATCCATCTTGTTATGACTGATCTATTGAAATGCTTGACACATTAAGCTCTTCAAAATGTGAAAAGTGCTAACTCTCTCTCAGTAGTGTTCCAGCACAAAATAAATGTCATGACCTTTTGAATATTTTCATTATTTTGCTGGGCATGATGATATTATTTATTACTACTACTACTGATGCTATTATTATTCTTATTATTACTACTGCTGCTATTGCTATTATTACTATTATTATTACTGTTATTATTTAAAGTTCATGCTGTGCTGCTCTCCACTGTGGTTCAATGTCTTAATTGCCAACATAGCACCCTCATTTGTTTTTTAAATCCCATATCATCTTATTTATCCTCTTCCTTCTCTTTCCAGCACTGACAGAATGTGATATGACTAAGTGCTTTCTTTTTTTCTTTTTTCTTTTTTGCATTGGGTATGTCATGAATCTGATGCAAGACAAGATAGAGATATAAAATTGCTGCTCCTTTAAAAGGTGGAACATCTAGTGAAGTGGCTATAAAAACTATTTTAAATAAGGACAGTGGCATTTGGTGCCATAAATTCCCATTTCTTCTCTCACAGGAATCAGGAATATTTATAGAGATCTTTAGAAGTGGCTTAAAGAAATTTTCCATCTGTGGAATCATAAATGTGGGGCCTGGTGCAAAATTCATGGAAGCAAAATTCACGGGAGCTCAGGAAGGGATCTGAATGGGTTGTAATTTAGGCTCCATCAAATATGCAAAAATGTTTTGCAACCCTCAAACATATATATATAATCTTTAGGGGTACTCTCATTTTCCTACTCATATTGAAATACTGCCCCTCAGTGAGGCCAAACTTAGATTCACAAGACGTTTAGGGGTATGCGTACTCCTGCATACCCCCAGAAAAAAAGTTGTGTGTGTGTGTGTAGTCACATAGAGCAAAACCATAAGAATGATATTAGAATCAGGAAGTATATTTTCCTGCAAAGTTCTTTGCACTTACCACCTTTTAAGACCCTAAACTTTTTATCTAATTTTAATACAGGGAATGCAGTAGGCCTAAAAAAGCAATCCTGTGTGTGTGTGGGGGGGGTGTAATTGAGAAACTTCTGCAAAGTGTAGTCAGCTGGGAATACAGAATGTTGCTTTAGGAGGGACCAAGCAACATTTGGGAATATTTCATAGTATGGATTTCTCTTAAAACATCTCATTTATGGAGGAAAAGCCAAGAAGCTGTGACTGGTATGCCAGATATAACTATTCTATTCTCCAGTTGCTGTATATTGATTGTGTATTCTAACTGCATCGTTATAGCTATCTTTGACAGTGTTCCTAATGAAAAGACCCCTTCTTAAAGATGCTGAGCATGTCAGTTTCCTGAAAATTAATTTGAAAAACTTTGAGATCTCCTTGTTCACCTTCTTCTTCTTTTTTTGCCTCTGAAGATGAGGTGAAGTATGCAATGATAATGAGCAGCTCGAATACCATTCTGACTTGCGGAATAACAACTGTCAAAACCCCAATCATATTATTGTAAGTAACTCTTAAGTGCTTAGGACAGAACAAAAAATGTCTGGGCCTTGATTTTATCTACATAGGCATCCCTTATAATATTTTATTCAAAACATGTATTCATTATGTTGCTTCCCAGCCTATCTTGGAAGACTGACAGCTAATAGGCAGGGAACAGGGTTTTGACGCATTTCAGCCATGTAATCAGTTCTGCTCAAGCAATATGTGAATATATGGCAACAGGGTTTTTTCTATGGTTCTTCAGGATCAGCATAATTGAAAAACAGCAATTAGCTAATTATGTAATAATTGAAACAGTAAAAGACAGCATTTCACATAGGCTGAGTTGCTTGCAGTGTCAAGCTATAGTTTACTGTTACGTGCACAAACCTCAAGGGTTGTGCAATCTTCTCCAGGAGGATACTGAATGATTTCACTTTAATTATCAGCTAATCAAGGTTACTAGTTATATCCAAATCCAAAATGGTGAAAGGTAGCTAATGTTTAGGGAAGCAAGCTACCTTCAAAACATGGTTAATGAACCTGTTCAGTGGGAGCAGTTATCCAAGAATGCCCTGGGGAACAATGTTACAGCTTGATTTAGTGTTGCTCCCATGGGTCATTCTTGCCAAAATGAGGAATAACTGTTGAAGATATTCCTCAACCTAAAAGTTCTGAGATTTTACACACACACTTAAAAATACCAGCAAAAGCTGTGAACTGAATATTTTTGCATAACACTTATTAAAGATAAATTCAAATTCAGTAACCTGGCAAGCAACATTCTTATATATGTCAGAGCCAGGGCTGGGTGTAGCTATTCTATGGGTACTAGGTGTTGAAATCAGCATTTTGCCAGATTTCTACACTTCAGACTGTCAATGTATGCTTAGAAGTATGTGAGTAATGCCCATTGCCTTCTGCCTTTCACTTTGACAAGCAGAAGCAGGATGTATTATGCAGCAGAAGTAAAAATATGCATACATGTTTACTTTGAATAATGCACACAACCTGGATACATGGTTTTTATTGTTTTACATCATTTCTCCTGTCTTGCTCTCATGTTTGCCTTTTAACAAGCAAAAATAAAGAATGAACACTTCTCTCCCCGGCAAGGTTTGGACCTTAAGAAATGCATGTCAGGCTGAAATTGAGGTGGTATACCAGACAGCATCAGTAGAATAGAGTACATGTTCTTAAAGGGCAACATGGTTTAGGATATATGGAACCTGGTAAACTGCAGTTCACCTTCTGCCAAAACTACCGTATGTTATTCATCTTGCTGTCGGCTGTGGCAAAACTAGTTTTAATAGTTGTCTTTTCACTCCATTCATACCAATGCAAAGGATTTGTTGTTGTTTAGTCGTTTAGAACGCCAGGCACTCCTGTCCTCCACTGCCCCCTGCAGCTTGGTCAGACTCATGCTGGTAACCTCGAAAACACTATCCAACCATCTCGTCCTCTGTCGCCCCCTTCTCCTTGTGCCCTCCATCTTTCCCAACATCAGGGTCTTCTCCAGAGAGTCTTCTCTTCTCATGAGGTGGCCAAAGTATTGGAGCCTCAGCTTCACAATCTGTCCTTCCAGTGAGCACTCAGGGCTGATTTCCTTCAGAATGGAGAGGTTTGATCTTCTTGCAGTCCATGGGACTCTCAAGAGTCTCCTCCAGCACCATAATTCAAAAGCATCAATTCTTCGGCGATCAGCCTTCTTTATGGTCCAGCTCTCACTTCCATACATCACTACTGGGAAAACCATAGCTTTAACTATACGGACCTTTGTTGGCAAGGTGATGTCTCTACTTCTCAAGATGCTGTCTAGGCCTGTCATTGCCCTTCTCCCAAGAAGCAGGCGTCTTTTAATTTCGTGGCTGCTGTCACCATCTGCAGTGATCATGGAGCCCAAGAAAGTAAAATCTCTCACTGCCTCCATTTCTTCCCCTTCTATTTGCCAGGAGGTGATGGGACCAGTAGCCATGATCTTCGTTTTTTTGATGTTGAGCTTCAGACCATATTTTGCACTCTCCTCTTTCACCCTCAATAAAAGGTTCTTTAATTCCTCCTCACTTTCTGCCATCAAGGTTGTGTCATCTGCATATCTGAGGTTGTTGATATTTCTTCCGGCAATCTTAATTCCGGCTAGGGATTCATCCAGCCCAGCCTTTCGCATGATGAATTCTGCATATAAGTTAAATAAGCAGGGAGACAAAATGCAGCCTTGTCGTACTCCTTTCCCAATTTTGAACCAGTCAGTTGTTCCATATCCAGTTCTAACTGTAGCTTCTTGTCCCACATAGAGATTTCTCAGGAGACAGATGAGGTGATCAGGCACTCCCATTTCTTTAAGAACTTGCCATAGTTTGCCATGGTCGACACAGTCAAAGGCTTTTGCATAGTCAATGAAGCAGAAGTAAATGTCTTTCTGGAACTCTCTAGCTTTCTCCATAATGCAGCGCATGTTTGCAATTTGGTCTCTGGTTCCTCTGCCTCTTCTAAATCCAGCTTGCACTTTTGGGAGTTCTCGGTCCACATACTGCTTGAGCCTTCCTTGTAGAATTTTAAGCATAACCTTGCTAGCGTGAGAAATTAGTGCAATTGTGCGATAGTTGGAGCATTCTTTGGCACTGCCCTTCTTTGGGATTGGGATGTAGACTGATCTTCTCCAATCTTCTGGCCACTGCTGAGTTTTCCAAACTTGCTGGCATATTGAGTGTAGCACCTTAACAGCATCATCTTTTAAAATTTTAAATAGTTCAGCTGGAATACCATCCCTTCCACTGGCCTTGTTATTTGCAGTGCTTTCTAAGGCCCATTTGACTTCACTCTCCAGGATGTCTGGCTCAAGGTCAGCAACCACACTACCTGGGGTATATGAGACATCCGTTTCTTTCTGGTATAATTCCTCTGTATATTCTTGCCACCTCTTCTTGATGTCTTCTGCTTCTGTTAGGTCCTTTCCACTTTTGTCCTTTATTATGGAAATCTTTGTATGAAATGTTCCTTTCATATCTCCAATTTTCTTGAACAGATCTCTGGTTCTTCCCATTCTATTGCTTTCCTCTATTTCTTTGCATTGCTTGTTTAAGAAGGTCTTCTTGTCTCTCCTTGCTATTCTTTGGAAATCTGCATTCAATTTCCTGTATGTTTCACGATCTCCCTTGCATTTTGCTTGCCTTCTCTCCCCCGCTATTTGTAAGGCCTCATTGGACAGCCACTTTGCTTTCTTGCATTTCCTTTTCATTGGGATGGTTTTCGTTGCTGCCTCCTGTATAATGTTACGAGCCTCCATCCATAGTTCTTCAGGCACTCTGTCCACCAAATCTAAATCCTTAAACCTGTTCCTCACTTCCACTGTGTATTCATAAGGGATTTGACTTAGATTGTATCTTACCGGCCCAGTGGTTTTTCCTACTTTCTTCAGTTTAAGCTTGAATTTTGCTATAAGAAGCTGATGATCTGAGCCACAGTCAGCTCCAGGTCTTGTTTTTGCTGACTGTATAGAGCTTCTCCATCTTTGGCTGCAGAGAATATAATCAATCTGATTTCGATGCTGCCCATCTGGTGATGTCCATGTGTAGAGTCGTCTCTTGTGTTGTTGGAAAAGCGTGTTTGTGATGACCAGCTTGTTCTCTTGACAGAACTCTATTAGCCTTTGCCCTGCTTCGTCTTGATCTCCAAGGCCAAACTTGCCAGTTGTTCCTTTTATCTCTTGACTCCCTACTTTAGCATTCCAATCCCCTATAATGAGAAGAACATCCTTCTTTGGTGTCACTTCTATAAGGTGTTGTAAGTCTTCATAGAATTGGTCAATTTCAGTTTCTTCAGCACCAGTAGTTGGTGCATAAACTTGGATTACTGTGATGTTAAAAGGTCTGCCTTGGATTCGTATCGAGATCATTCTATCATTTTTGAGATTGCATCCCAGTACAGCTTTTGCCACTCTTTTGTTGACTATGAGGGCCACTCCATTTCTTTTACGGGTTTCTTGCCCACAGTAGTAGATATGATGGTCATCCGAACTGAATTCACCTATTCCCGTCCATTTTAGTTCACTGATGCCCAGGATGTCAATATTTATTCTTGCCATCTCATTTTTGACTACCTCCAACTTACCCATGTTCATGGTTCTTACATTCCAGGTTCCTATGCAATATTTTTCTTTACAGCATTGGACTTTCCTTTCGCTTCCAGGCATATCCGCAACTGAGCGTCCTTTCGGCTTTGGCCCAGCCGCTTCATCAGCTCTGGATCTACTTGTACTTGCCCTCCGCTCTTCCCCAGTAGTATGTTGGATGCCTTCTGACCTGAGGGGCTCATCTTCCAGCGTCATAACTTTTATATGCCTGTTGTCTTTGTCCATGGAGTTTTCTTGGCAGGGATACTGGAGTGGCTTGCCGGTTCCTCCTCCAGGTGGATCACGTTTGGTCAAAACTCTCCACTATGACCTGTTCATCTTGGGTGCCCTGCTCGGCATAGTTCATAGCTTCTCTGAGTTCTTCAAGCCCCTTTGCCACGGCAAGGCAGTGATCCATGAAGGGGATGCAAAGGATACACAATGCAAATTGCGAGTGGGGTGAGAGGTGATGTAATCAGTTAAAAAATAATTTGCAGATTGATGGCAACAACAATAGTGATGAAAAATCTTATTCACTGGGATGATTTCCATTCTGGACATAGGATGAAAAAGCCATCATAGGTAATTTGGGCTCCCACTTTGGTTTTCATTTGAAATCTCTGACATCCTCAGTACTGATAGGGTCAAGATCCTCACATGGGAGGGCTTTACACACCTTTGTGCATAAAGCCCTTTCACTCTCCATCCATAAGCTAGCTCCACAGTTCTATAACCTATCTCATATGTTATTTTAATGCATGGGTCGGTCATCTGAGCCTCCTTAGAGTGAATGACAAAAAGGTTTTCAAACCTTACTCTCTGGGAATCTTCATACTTCTCTCCCCATATGAAGTAACCTAGACACTGTGACCATCTGAGGCCCTACTTTGTGTACCTCTTCCATGACCGGTCCAGAGGGGGGCAACACGAGAACGGGTCTTTGGTGGCTCTCCACTTTCAGAATGCTCTGCCCAGGGAGGCTTGCCTGGCACCTTTATTACATATCTTTAGGTGCCAGGCAAAAAGATTCATATTCTCCAAGGCCTTTGGCTAACTAAACCATCTGTGGCCTTTAAAATTATTGTGGGTTTGGTCCTCGGATGAAGAGCAGTATAGAAATGTAATAAAATGTCATAAAGAACAAGAACAACAACAGGCTTGTCCATCATGTGGCTCCTGGTCTTTGATGGAGAAGCCCTACAAGATTCCAGGATACATCTCATAGAGCTACTACCACTGAAATGACCAAGCCTGGCTCAAATTGAGTTAAATCCATTTTATTGTAGATGTTTGGCATTTGACACTTATATTGATTATATACTACTGGGCATATTGAAGAGTTGCCCTGTCCCACTGTTTCAGGGTATAAACAAACTTTAGTCATTTTGCTTTTCTATTCTAGTCTAAGTATGTTTGAATTGTAAGTGAAAATGATTTTTTTTACCTCCACACAGCGCTTGTTCACAGAATGCTGACCACCTACTGAAAATGTAAAGTTATATTGACTTTGTTATTAACTTGAAATGCCATTCTCATTTTATTTCTGATTTAGGGCTTTTTTAGAAACTGAAATAGCATGGTGAAGCAGCACAGATCAAGAGTTTTCTAATGATAGAACTCTCCCCTGCTGTTTTCAATGTGAGCCTGAACATGAGAGCTCCAAACTGAATGGAATTCTGTTCCATTGTTATCACATCACGCACCAGACCTTGAACACGCAACACAGATAGGGTTAAGCTATGTGCATTTTGAACTATGAAAACCATATGGTATAAATGTGTATTTTATTAGATATGTGTTTAAAAACTACTCACAGCAAGAGCAGGTCTCCTAATTTACTCAGACTAATGAGGAAGCCTGACCCAGAAGGTTTTGTAGTTGGCCTATTGGTGCAAGATGTTTTCCTTGTCTGGTTTCCCTTTTGGCCAGAGGAAGATGATAATGCACAGATAAATGTATCATCTAACATTTTTACACCAGCTCTTCAAGATTCACTGTTGGCTTATATCCTGATACCTGTTTCCATGGGCATTGTTACCATGGGATGAAATCCTAAGGCCGCCATTGCCAAAACAAATTTCCTCTATTCCTTGTAGCCCTGTCTCCACACATGTCCAGCAAATATGCTGCAGAGAGTTTGGAGACCACCTGGAACATTTGTGTTTGTGTGAGTGTGTGTGCATGCAAGTAGGGGATTCAGAGGCTGGGAGAAGAAAAAGGAGTCCACTCATGAAGCCCTGTATATCACCTATGGTTTATGACTTCAAGATAAACGTAGCATAAAAAACTTTTGCTTCAGTACTACTAACATGTACTTGGAAGGAATTCTACAGCACAATTTAATTTAAATATAAAAATGATATACCACTCTATCATAAAAATATTAAAGCAGTTTACAATGACATTTATATATAATAAAAATATGTAAAGGTTTTAAATCAAAGACCACCAACTCACTGTTATATTTTCTTATTTGCCTCCAAAAGCCTGGCCACATTGAAAAGTTTTCAGGAGGCATTTAAAGGTTGAAACACAGGATGTTTGCAGAATCTCTAAGGGCAGAGCATTCCACAGGGCTGTGCTGATGATGCTAAAGGTTCTCACTCACTTTCCCCAGAAAGGAAATATTTGCAACTAGGTGGTAGCTGTTACAATCCATTGCATCCAAGGTGGGCTTTAATTCTGTGTTTTATGTGGGCATGGGTTTCTTCCAATTTAATTATGTCTTCCTAAAACTCATATACTCAAAATTACAAGGCTGGAATAAATAATGAACTTGCATCTTTAAAACCTTCGTAGATGGGTTGTTCAGATCAGATCAACTATAATTATTCAGTTGGAGACATTTCCACCCAACTCATCTTAAGGAGTGAAAAGAAAAGCAGAATAATTCTATTCAGTATTGGCTGTAGGTCCCCTGTTAAGGCTGCAGTCCTGTACCCACTTACCTGGGAGTAAACCATGTTGAGCTCAATGGGACACATTTCAGAATGGATATGCATAGAGTTGCACTGTAGCAGTGCAATCCTATGGATGACTACTCAGAAATAAATGCCATTGACTTCACTGGGCTCCCAGGTATGCATGCATAGGATTGCAGTTTAGGGGGATTTAAGGATGCAACTCAGGGAATTCCTACAACTTTAGCAAGACCTTGAGGTCAAGGTAATCTAGTCTGCTGTTCAACACAATATGAACCATTCAGACAGAGTTCTTTCCCTCCCTCTCCACATCCCTCCCTCCCTCCCTCCCTCCCTCCCTCTCTCTCTCTCTCTCTCTCTCTCTCTGTCTCTCTGTCAGTGTACTAATTTTAATGCCTGTAGCTGACTCTAATCCAGAAGGAAGAACAATCAGAATGCTATTGCCTCCCAGGTGACCCACAATAGGTCTGTCTGAATTACTGTCTTAGATCAAAATTGATTGTGAACTGCAGTCTGGTTTCCGCTGATGGTGGGAAACAATGCTGAACTGAATTTGCTCTCAAAAGTTATTCCCAGAATTCTCCTTTGTAAATGTTGCTGTTGAATAACTTTGAGGAATTTTCTGGATACATATACTCTGAGTATCTTAAATCAGTACTTAATGCACACATTTTCTTTTTACTGCTGCATATCCTATCTGAGAGCTGAAGTTTCATTGTTGATTGACATGCAATGGAATTTAGCACTGGACAGTATTTATAATAAATACACAATGATAGATCATTGTTGTCATTGCTTGTCCCCTCCAAACTTTGTATCTTCAGTCTAAATCCTCTGTATCTCTTGTAGAAAGGATTCATGAACTCTGAAGAGAAGCCACAGGCTAATGGAGGGGCATCCTGAAGGAGTTCATTTCACAATCTCAAGTCCACTACTGAAAATCTCAGTGTAGTTTGAATTCCCAGTCTCACAGGGTCCCTAACTGCATGATAAATCTATGTGTAAACCTGTATATATGTAGACTCCCTTTTCAAATGTGACACAAAAAAAAATCCATATTGATCTATCCATGCTTTAAGATCAACAGATGAGGTCATGTTGGTGGTCACTATGTAGGAGGAGTTCTGTGGTCAGGGATCCCAGGAAGAGCCTTTTGAGAGGCAGCTCCTTGCCACTGCAGAACTCCCTCCATACTGATATGTGTCTGGCCCCAACTCAGTATAGTTTTAGGTGGCTGGTTAAGAGCATTTTGGGTGAGTGTCTGGATCAAGAGAGACCTGATTAGATAAATGGATTAGATGCCACTGCTTTTAGTAAATTGCTGTTCAGTATAAAATGTTGTGAGTTGTGTTATCTTATGGATTTCATGTATTCCTTCGATCTTATTTGACTTGGTTGTAAACTGCTCTGGGGTTTGTGCAAAGGATGCTAAATAAATAAATGACATCAGTGGACAAAGCCAATGGGATACAGGATCAGGTCAGCATGTGTCATCAATCTCAGGTTTCTAAAGGGCAAGATAGACTCCCTGGAAAGTCCCCCTCCTTCCCCTTCCATGTCATCTTCTGATGAAGAGGCTTCTTATGTGTTGCCTACTCACATCTGCTAGGGTCAGATTGCCCACTTTGTTATCTATATCTAGCATTGCACACCATGCTTATCTAATGTCTTAATTAATAAATATGGCCCAGTTCACCCAACCTCTGTGTCTTGCCTTCTTATTCCCTGGGGTGGTCACAATCACTCTCCTGATATGTATCCCAAGACCAGAATAATGACAGAATAAGCCTGACATTTTGGATGGATGCTGTTGACCTGGAAATGTGATCAAGGAAATCTCGGGAGACTATTTAGTGAGCCCAGATAAAAATGGAAAAATTCACTGAAGGATTCCAATATATGAAATCGACCCATTTAAAATTTTAGCTTGGTTACCCTCAATTCATCAGGTTGTCTAATTGATTTTGAACGTAAGGCAGACATCCAAAAGTTTATTTTAATTTAATGCATTGTTGGTATCGGTTTAAATCACTTATCCCTTCATCTTGTCTACTGGGATTTCCTGATGGAGTAAAACCAAGCAAATAATTCACAACTAATAATTTATTCAGAAAGAGTTGTCTCTTCTGTTTGAAACAAATGTCTCTCATCTTTCAGGTGCCACAATAGAAGCTGCATATGTAAAAACTCAGATTTGGGTGGGTGGAAGGGATTATATAGTTCCAAAAGATAAAAGAGTTCCCATTTGTTTGTAGCCTTTGTAAAATACGCTCCTCTGTATATGAATGCCACCAATCTGGGTTGTTTTAGGTAAAGGTAAAGGTACCCCTGCCCGTACGGGCCAGTCTTGACAGACTCTGGGGTTGTGCGCCCATCTCACTTAAGAGGCCAGGGGCCAGCGCTGTCCGGAGACACTTCCGGGTCACGTGGCCAGCGTGACATCGCTGCTCTGGCCAGAGCCAGAGCTAGAGCCGCACACAGAAACGCCGTTTACCTTCCCGCTGGTAAGCGGTCCCTATTTATCTACTTGCACCCGGAGGTGCTTGTTTTACTTGGTTGCAATTATGAAGGGGGAGGGGTGAAAGTTTGCTATTCTAAGGATGACATTGAGGTATAATATTGCAGGAGGGGCTTTTTGTACCAAAGGTAAACTCCACCAATGAACACAGCACAAAAGTCAGCCCTATTAGATTCAAGGCCACTCACACTCACATAAGTGTATATAGCATTGTAGCCTATCAGAGCCATTGTAACTCCCTGATGCCAGAAAATACATAGCAGAGGTGTTCATCTGTCAACTCCCACTGGGCTCTGCTGGTGGCAGGGTGTGTGTGGAATCTGCCACTGAGGAGAGCCCTGCTGTGCATGGTAAAGTGCAGCAGGTATAAACTTGGCCCCAGTGGTGTAGCAAGTGTAGAACTTAGCAGAGAGATGTTATGGGGGTGGAGTGAATCTATATCCTTAAAGTTGTCTTATTTGGGCTCCTCAACTGTGCCATCTTTGAGCCAAATGAAGATTTGAACCTTGGTCTCCCAGGCACTATCAAGATTTCTAGTGACAAGCGATTATTTCTTCTTCTTCTTCTTCTTCTTCTTCTTCTTCTTCTTCTTCTTCTTCTTCTTCTTCTTCTTCCCCTCCTCCTCCTCCTCCTCCTCCTTATTACGGTGGTACCTCAGGTTACAAACGCTTTGGGTGACAAACTGCTAACCTGGAAGTAGTATCTCGGGTTGAGAACTTTGCCCCAGGATGAGAAATCACATGGCGGGGGCAGGAGGCCCCATTAGCAAAAGCGCAGCTCAGGTTAAGGACGGTTTCGGGTTAAGAACAGACCTCTGGAATGAATTAAGTTCGTAACCTGAGATACCACTGTATCATGGATTAACATATGTGATTGTCCACATACAGTATGAAGTAGTATAGGCCATTCATCTATGTCATGCCTGACCCTCACACCCTTCATTGATAAAAATGCCACTGTGATGGAGTATCAATATATCAGCCTAATATCATTGCTTATTATTAAGGAGTGAGTTTATAGGAATAACCCACAGCTAGTTTCACCACCATTGTTAGACATGTCATCAGGTTACTCCTTGAAGTAACCAAAGTTCTGCCATTTAAGCTCATGGAATTCTCCATGATGATTTTATGCTGCAGGCTACATCAGCCCATGTGAGTTGCTCCAAGGGGGAATATGTAATTTGTTTAACAGCTCATGTTTTAATAGCTGATTCCCACCCTACCTCAGAACAAGGAAGCAAAGGATGGACTGTACGGTGTAAATGATAGCAATATCGGCATGTGTATATTTCAGGATAATTATGGCATTTCTTGGGATTATACTGTTGGCAGAAAGATCATGAAACTGGAGCCAAACACTGGCAGAGTTTTTAATTCCTTCTTTGTCATTTGACTTGAGTCAAAATGCAAAGTTATTGCTTCTGTCAGTAGCTGGAAGCAAAAGCAACAACTTCTAGTGTCAGACAAGTGACTTGGAACTGGACTTTGTGGAACAGAGTTGCTATGAAACAAAGGACATTTTGCATGGTGGATGCCAGGCAATCTGGGCTCAGAATGTCAGGATGGTTTAGACCTTAAGCTCCAGTTGAAGTCAAAGGATCTGCACATGCTACAACTTGGCTTATAAAAGCGAAATGTCTATACTCATTCTTTCCTAAGACTTAAAATGTGAAATTAATTATGCTTTCAAATTTCTTTTGTTCTGCCCCCAAATGCCTGTAGTTTGTCTCCCGCTTTTTGATCATCCTTCCCCAAAATTCTTTTTCTTACTTAATTTTTATCCAATTACATAGAACTGTACTCATGCAGTGCAGTGAAGTGACCAATTGTATTTAATGTTAGGACATAATCCGATTACTGTGTGTGCGCTGAGAGCATTTAATTTACTGGCATTCAGTGACATCCACAAGTTGAGCCAAGTCAGAGAATAGTATTAAGGTCATCAAGGAAGAGTTTCATCAACACCTACAGAATATTTGGATGGAACTTCAGGGAGAGCCATCTCAGTATATAAGTCTAGGCTTTGGAGCTGCCTCAGAAGAACTTACCTTCCCTCCCCCTATTCCACCATATGGCAAAGACTTTTCTTCTTAGGAACACTGTGGGCCATAAGATAACGTCAAATCCACTTGAATTTTTTTACTTTACTGTGAGATGGTCATTCATGATGTTTCTTTATTATACTGGCTGGCTGGTTGGCTCTGTATCCCTCTGACTGTTTTGTTTTATTTTGACATTTCAAGGCTTCTCCACTCTAGTTCATTTTAGTTATGCATTGTGAGTTTGGGAAGTTGTTGCTTTTTAAAAAATTAAATAAATAGTGACTACCAGGGCTGTGCATCCCCCACTCCAATATGGTTTGGTGCCAGATTCAGCATGACAAATTTGGCTGATCTGTCAAAAGGGAAGGGGGCAGGCCACCTCCACCCCACATAGTTAAAGCGCTATATGTTTGTGCACAGATGTTTGCATTTATATCTTCTCGTTATGCCTTCTTTTACCTCAAATTACTATTATTTAATATTTATTACTCTTTTTTTTTTTTTTACATCACACACAGCGAGAGAGTTCTGTTTCTGATATTAACCTCATTTCCATCGGGCTTCTTAAGCCCTAGCCCATAGTTTCCAGATAGAATGCTCTATGTTCTTCCTGTCATCTGAAGAAAACTTTCACCAAGCTTTGGGTGGATTTCTGCTGGTGGGCTAAGACAGCAATATGTTTCTTCACGTTGTAGGTTGCTCCAGACAAGAGGCTTATCATGTGCAGACTGCCTCCTCCATATGGCCCTGTTTGAAGAGACCGCAGAGTGTGTAGCTGCTCGAGAAGAAAACAGCCACAATATATTTGCAGTTTGTGTTGCTGAACAGATGGGCTTCTGTGTATGCCCATGTCAGGCCTCCTTTTTACATCAAAGCGAATTATAATAATGATAGAAAGTCAAGTTATAAATAAATTTTGGCTCTGGGTGTTGGTCTAGGTTTCTTTTCAAGATTTTTTTTGGGTGTAGCCTCTCCTTTTCAGAATGTATCCTTATTTAACATTAATTGGGCCATTTGTTTTGCCTAGGAACCTTGAAACAACCAGATAAATTGACAATGCATCATTCTGCTTTAATGGATGGCTTCTGGAGATCTGGGGTGACTTACTTCCTTGTCCACATTTTATTTCCTTTCATGGCATATAGCCTCCAGTTACTGGCATTTGCATCTATGCTCTCAGCCACATCTGTCAAATTCTTCCTCTGATTCTCAATCATTGTCTGGAAATGTTCTGTGATTAAAGGATCGTTTATTAGTGATGACTCATTTTATTAGTTTGTCACCCTGGCATTTGGCTGTCACTTTCTGAAACTTTTATGGCTAGGAAAATTAATCCAATGGATTAACTTGCCTCCCTCTTCCATTTCCCACTCAGTTCAAGAGCCCTCTCTCATCACAGCATCTAGGGCTATAACTTTTTGGATGCAGTCCTAGAGTACATCTGGCAGAACAGAAATGTCTGCTACCACCATTCCCATGATGAATGATTTTTTTTTAATTGTTTCTCTAGCTTGGGTTTTTATTACTCATTTGCCATGCATCAAGTGCTACTTCTTGCTCTCTTTCCCCCTTCTATTCCTTCTCTCATAATGCCAATCAATGCCTGAATGGCATGTAATAGAGTCATAATAAGTTGGTGATTTTAATGATCAGTGTCATTCTCTCATGCAGAAACATGGGTTTCGATTGGATAGATGTTTCACAGCTTTAATCCCTTTTGCATTTTATTTAGATTGGCATCTATTGTTGTAAGGATTTATTTAGTGTAAAATTAAATTATAGTGATTTTGAGACCTATTCCTGAAATCAAGGCAACAATTCCTAAACATGTTTATCAGAGATGCAACATCATACCAAGGGCGCTTTAGTATTTTAATTTTATTTTTGAGAGAGAGAGAGAGAGAGAGAGAGAGAGAGAGAGAGAATTGCATGGACAGGCGGAGTCCCCAGATCCCAAGTGGTCCCCCCCCCCGTCATGTGGAATAAGGACTCTAGACAACGTGCTATGGGATTAAATTGACCACAACTTTATTAAATTTCAAATGTGGGTAGACCTTGGCTCAGGCATTGGGCGTTCTCCCTCCCCAGTCCCCAGCCGGGGACCTAGGGAGCTACAGGGTTATCCAGTGTGTGTGGGGGGGATGGGCTGGCTCTGGAGAACATATGTTCAAGCAGAGATAGCCGCCCCCGTTACGCCGCCGCCGCAGGGGAGAGCAATGACGACCTTTCGGCGTACGGTCAAAGCCTCCCTTCAGAAACCCCTTTAACGGGGAACCCTGGTATCGCCGCCGCAAAGAGGAAGATGGACTAAAGGATACCGCCCAAGGCCTGATACCACCAAAGTTGTGACGTTTTGCTACGGGAAAGGCGAAACCTGCCAATGCAGGGAAATTCCTTTCCGGCCCTTTAACAGCGACCTTATCGTAGCAGCGCACGCATACCTGTGGAGAAAGGTTAACCTGCAAAACCTATGAAGAAAAGTTAACCTGCAAAAGAAGACATTAACTGAGGGTGGGTAGGGTGGGAGAACCTCTGGAGCCAAGTGAGGATTACCAGGTAAGATCCACCCTCTATTGTGTGGGCAGGTAATCCCTCCCCCTACCTGGCCTGGTTTCCCTGGCAACGCTTCCCCCAGGTGGGATTAGACAACTCACTGGGGTAGGCGAGGACCTCCAGGTATCCCACCTGAGGGAAGGCAAAGCCTATGCTGATGGGGCCACTCCAGATCCAGGGCTGCACGCGTCCACGCAAAGGGCGCCCCCCGTTTTAAGTGGGGAGCGGTCATTGTGGCTGTTGGCTAAGGGATGCCAAAAGGAGCTTTGATGTGATTTTAATTTATTTATTTTATTTGTATACTTCCTTATACCCGTAGATCTCAGGGTGGTTCACAACAAAAAATTACAATATAAAAAACAGAAGATACACTATAAAAATAAAAAACAAAGGCAACCCAATATTATTGGCCTAGGCAGAGGTTCAAATAGGTGTGTGTTTTACTGTTTGAAATGGGAAGTTTTTTTTCGTCCCAAGGGCCACATTCCTTTCCAGGGGCCATGTACCAGTGAGTCAGGACAGAAACCAAAGTGGGCAGGGGGGGGGGACATGTAGAATTTACTTTTATACAGTAGGCTAATTTCTACGCATGCTGTCACATATACCTCTGTATCTTCCATCTGAGCACGAAAAAGGTATTATCAGACACATTCAACCCAGGCACTCAAGGAGGTTGTGAAACAGGAGCAGTAAAAGGAGTTGCCTGGGGAGAAGGGGGTGCAGCTGGGGAGAGGGAGTATGAGGTGGGGAGAGTTTGAAAAGTCAGAGAGAATAAAGCTTGGAGGCCATATTTGGCCCTCAGACCTGCGATTCACCACCCCAGCTTTGAAAGGTTGGTGATCTGTAAAGGAAACACCTGTCTCTCACTGCCACAGCGAGGACACCCCCCAAAAAAACTAAATAATTAAGAGAAACCCCATTTTAGAGGGCAGAAAACATCCATCATATAGAATTATGTCAGAAGTTCAAATAATTGTTGTCTGAGTTTATAGCGAACCCTACTGTTCACGAAGCAAAATGGTTTAAAATAGCTGTCACCAAAGACTTTCCTCCCTGAAAGAGAGGGGAGTGGTTGTGGGCGGGAGCCCGAGCACCGCCCAGCAGGGGGGCATTTGCCCCCTGCCTCCAGCTCACCTGGCTGGTGCTCACGCCCCCCTCCTGTGGCCATCCAACCAGGTGCCACGGAGGGGGCGTGTTCAGCAGCCTTTTGCTGCAGCACTAGCCTCTCCCTGGCCTCATTCCTCATCGTCGTCCCGTGGCGAGTCACCCACCCTCCACTCCCTTTTAGTTAGGGCCTAGGTCATTGGCCTTGCTATGGACCTTAGGTTGGTCGCCCTGGTTGTCCGGGGGGCCTGGTAGGAGTTTTTCCATTTGGCATTAGGCTTTTTGGTTTTTTCGCCTACCTCGTAGCAATCGTCACAACTTTTGTGGTATTGGTGGGTAGGTTAGGCATTGGAATAATGTGTTGTGGTGTGTCGAAGTGCTAGGTGTGGCCATCGCCTATGCCTTCAATGTTTAGGGGTATTCCGTTAAAGGAATCTGGCGGTCGTGTATTCTGTCCGATGCCTGCTTGGCGGGAGGCCATGGCACGACCCTCGGTGACAGCAGGAGGTGAGCCTATAGTTGGATCAGCATCAACAGGCTCCACCTACTGGTGAATAAACCCACTTGTTTCGATCCAATGCCTAAGCCAATACCTTTTCATTGCTGTAATCAATAAAGTTGTGGCCTTTTCTAGCCCATTAACCTTATATCACGTGTCCTGTGTCTTCATTTCACTTCGCAGGGTCGGGTTCTCGAACCACAACCTGATGCTCTACATTCAAAAGACAACAACTATAGTTCCCTTGGACACTTAACTCCTAACTTGGACAGCCGCTCCAGAAGGATGCCATAGTTGATATATGCACAAAACTGGCTAAATCTCCATACAGAATGTGTGCAACTGCACCAGTTAATCATGGGCAGGCAATGGCTGGCCACTTGGCTAGGAACTAGCAAGGGAGGGATAGGGAGGGAGAATTGACTCTTTATGGAAGATCTCTTTTCGTATACACAGATGTGGCTTTGGGATGGAAAGTAGATTATGCCTTTAGGTCCTCCCCCCCCACCCCCGCAAGTCACACTCTAACATGACGAAGAGTGCTTTAGCATCGGCAGTTTATTGCTGGAACAACCTCCTGATGTGTTCTTAATGCTTTATGGTTCACACTTGCCCAACAGTAGTTCAGTGTTAAATTACTGCTGGAAGATTCAGCACTAGTTTATTGCTGCTTCTCCTTAAATGTTTGAAAGAAACCATAAAAATGGTTCAGGAGTAGTATCTCATGATTTCTGTCCTCCTGGGTAGAAACAGGTAAAAAACAACAACCTGCATGACTCCACACAAGGAATTATAGCTTTGTAGTATGGAGGTGACCTGCAGTTGAGCTGGTGCTGGGAGGGCAGCTGCGACTGGTCGAAGGAGAGATGGTTGTGGAGTAAACCATTCATTATTACCTTCTTGGGCCTTTAGGATGTAAATTCCTGGGTGCAGAAAAACAGGGGGCTAGGCTAGTTCTAATGCAGGCTGCCATTTCTGTTCATAGTATTTGAAGAACAATTTTTTTGTTGATACAGCTACTACAGTGGTACCTCGGGTTACATAAACTTCAGGTTACAGACTCCGCTAACCCAGAAATAGTGCTTCAGGTTAAGAACTTTGCTTCAGGATGAGAACAGAAATCATGCTCCGGCGGCACGGCAGCAGCAGGAGGCTCCATTAGCTAAAGTGGTACCTCAGGCTAAGAACAGTTTCAGGTTAAGAATGGACCTCTGGAACGAATTAAGTACTTAGCCTGAGGTACCACTGTATACATGTGATTTCTTAAAAGCCTTTTTGGCAAATGCAATCATTTATCTACAGTTGTGAATTTTAATGTGGCATAATAAGTAACATTTATGTATGGATTTTTGAGTCTTTTGTTCCCTGTTAATGCTAGATTTGAGACTATCAATGAAATGGAGGCCGCTATTTAACAGTTAGCACATCAATGCTTAAAGGGACAGTATGTGATTGACATCCTTATAGACTGATGCAAAATGTAAACTAAATAATTGTTTACATTTGCTGAAATTCCAAGGGAGATAATTGCTGCATTAGAGAATTTCATTGACTTTCCTTTTTTTTTTAGCTGGCATAGCAAACAATGCATTGTGGAAGAACAGTACAGAAACCCATCCGCCCCATTGTATTGGTATGGGCTCTGCTCGTTGCTTTTTCGTGGCAGACTGAATAGGAATTGTTTGGAAGGCTATCTGATTGGTCCTTGTGTCCTTTCTTTATTGCCTACTCCATACTGCCTATTATGGGGTTGTCCACAATTTATTTCATTTGCTTGTCACAGCGGGCATGAAATGTGAACAGGAGAGAAGACAGGCCACATTCTGCTTTGCAAGCACTTGTAGGCACCTGCAAGGTGAAGGTTGCTGTCCCAGCCCTACCTCTTACTGTTGGCCAGCTTGAGGAGATGTTGGAAGGGAGAAGCCTCTAGATACTGTTGGATCTATACCAATGAACACTGGACAGAAGGGAGGTGGGATGGGCTTCAGAACTCCCTTGTCTCGCTTTAAGAGTGGGCAGGAAAAGAAAGTCACATGCCAGCCAGTTAGCTGGCCCATGTTTAGATCATCCCAGACTTTCACTGTAGTCATATTGCAGATATACCCATTGCAGATACTTTTAATAAGCTATGACCCTTGGTCCTCAGGTCTACATATTCCAGGGACTAAGGGCTGTTTGCAACATCCATACTTAATTTTCAAGTAAGTGAATTTAGACAAGCCTGAGATGTAAAAGGAGTAATGGATATTTGCTTATATTGGACATTGTTACCAGAAGCTGGAAACATTTCCATCTGTGGCAGCATAACAGGCCTCCAGTATTATCCCTGCAATAACATCGCTGCAGGGTTGGGAACATCCATACTGTGGGGTGTGTTGTTTTTACCCTGTGGGGAGGCCTGGAAGAGATCACAGATTAACAAGTCTAGCCCCCTCTAAACCACAAGACAAGTAGATGATATCTGAACCCAGAGTGAAGCACTGTAGTTTGCATTCTACAATTAATACCAGCCAATTAAATTCATTTCTGTTGCTTCTAGTCAAGGAACTTGCACACACTTCTCTTGTTACAGTCCTAATCACACTGCTTCCTTCTTCTGCCTCCGCAGCATGACACACTAAGGCTTTTGACAGAGCAGACTCAGAGGAGATATGTACATTGCCATTGTTTGATTTCTGTCAGAAACACGCTGACACCACTCCAGCTGCCTGGTGCTGTCATCTCCCCTGAAAATCTGCTGCGGGCTCAGTGAAAAGTGGACATGTGGCAATATTTACATGTCCCTAGGCCACATTCTTGTGCTGTCATTGGTCTGCTATCTATAACGTTTTCCATTTTAAAAAAAAATTTTGTCCATGGTGCCTGCCTGCCTTCTGGAGAGTCATGGTACTGTTGGGAGATGAGCTTTCATAATTTAATGCATATGCGTGTTTATTTTGCCTATGTGTGGCCACTGAATATTTGACAACAGGATCTATTTTTAATAGATCTTAAAACTTTTTCTGAGGAGGAACTTTTGCCTCCAATGAGTGAGGACCACAGAGCTGGTGTGACAGTCTCCTACTGCTCATTGTATAAAGTGGAAATATATTTACTTATTTACTTACTGAGCTAATGCCCCAGCTATATCCTGCATTTGAGTTTCAGCACAATGAGTTATCCGTTGTTGTTGTTGTTGTTGTTAGAAAATGTGACTTCAGATAATAGAGAAAATCCTGATAAGTTAACCTTTTGCTAGTCTGAAGAAGGCAGTATGATGTCAGTCACACTGATGGTTAGAATTGGAGGAGAAGAGGCAAAATACATTTGCCCAAAGAGTCTATAGTAAACCCCCTCAGAGAAGCCCAGTCACAAGGAAGAGATAACGGCCCAAGAAAAGTAAATGGTGTCAACCCAACACTGAATCATTGTGTCAAAAAGTTTATATTCCGCAAATTAAAAAATTAGTAAAATAACTTACTCTTTTTGCTTCCAGTCAAATAACTTGTGCAGACTATTCTCACTTCAGGGATACATATTTACTTAACATCTGTTCTAAGAGAAAATAGACTATAAATTTTCCTAAATATTTTATTTCAAACAGTTTAACTATTCCCCCCACTCCAATGAAAACAACAAGCCTATGATTAGGGAGGTGCTGTTAGAACTGATGGCATTTGAAACAGAACTTACTCTGTTGCTTCACTGTATTCAAATATGAATTTTGTTAGGGGTGTTTGAGCAGGTACTGTTCACCCCAAAAAGAACTGGGGCCTTTCAAGCATGTGTATTGAATACTGAAACTGCCATGAATGATCCTTGAGCATTCAAAAGGAGCAAGTGAAGGGTGGTCACTGTCAGCCATTTCTCCCCCACAATAGAAGACTCATCTTCTGGAAATGGATTGAAGAAGCATGCAGTAGTGAATGGATCCCTAGGTGATTATGTTTTTCTATGCGTAATCCACCTTGGGACCTTTCAATAAAGGTCATCATCATCATCTAGGATTTCGCTTATGCGGTGGAACTTTCCCTCCTCCCCTCCCCATCCCCATATACTCAAAATCTGTCCTGGTGGTGAAAAGATGCTAATTGTGCCCTCCTGGCAATAGTATCTTAGGGCCTGAACTAGGATGGGGTGGGGAGAGTGCCTTTTAAAAAAACATTGGCTGGGAAACAGAGCACTCTCATCATCAGGCAACTCGGTCTGTTCTCTGCTATGCTAAGGTAGTGAGTTAACCCTGCAGGTTCCAGACTTTCCATGTTGAATCAATCCTCTCTTTGCGAAGAAGTCACCTACTAGCAAGGAAGACTTTGTGTTCCATGAAGAAAGGGGACCGAAATCTGGAAACAGAATTAAGAATATGCAATTTAGCATGATTAAAAAGAAGAAAAATGCACCAAGAAAAGCTTTGTTTTAAATGCCACTCAGTACAAATCCCAAAAGCAACATTAGGGAATTGAAAGAGTGCCTTGGCAGCTCAGTAAAGACAGCTCCAGAGACAGAAAAAATGCAGAAAAAGACTTGGTGAAGACAACAATAGTGGGTGCCTGAGCTTTTCTGGATGGTCTCCTTTGGCTATTGCATTCCCCTGCTAGTATTCTTAAAACTATTAAGCCACTAAAAGATCAGGGTGTGTGTTTTAATCTGTAAGAAAATATTTTGAAGTCTGCATTCCACAGTTATTGTTTGCAATTAGGCTTTTTTGCCTGGGCCAGGGTCTTACTTGACTTTGCAAATTTCCATTTGAACACCAACTGTTACAAAGCATATGACTTCTGTAGTAATCCCACATGCCAAGTGATAGTTGGCAGTTATCCATGCAGATTCAGAGAATGATGCAATTACAGAAAACTTAAACAATATCTTTAGAATTTACACCTAGCTTATTCTGCCCTCCAGAAAACCTCGAAGTCTACAGTGGCTACACCTTTTTTTTCTTTTTCTTTTTTTTAAAAAAAGGCCATTCCATCTTCTGCTTTTCAAAAGTCTTCATAATATCTCTGAATGTTTATATATAAGATTCCAGCTGGGTAGAATTCTCTAACAATTATTTATAGAAGGGGGGGGCATCACATCATTAATGATAAATGACTTGCAAAGTTCCTCTGCATCTTTTGATATAAATAATAGCATTACTTTTTCATTATGTATCCCTGATTTTATATTACAGGCCAGATGTGCTAGGACAAGTTGCAAATGAGCTCAAACAGCACAATTCATTCCGATTAAAAAGGCTTTGAAGTAATTTGCTCAGTAAAGCGGGGGGGGGGGGGGAGAGAGAACACTGTTGCACCACATTTATACAAATCCATTGAAAATCTTGGAGGGATGGTTTTTCTACAGTATGCCAAGAAAAGAAAGAAATCCTGAAAAGAGTTATGCATTATGGGAACTGTTTAATTTGTAAAACCAAAAACCTAGGCTGCAATTCTGAGACAGTGGGGTGAGGTATAAGTTTGGGCAGCTAATCCATCATTCTCAACACCTTGCGGGGTTCTTGCCAGCATCCTTTCCCAATTTTTCTTTAAAGAAATAATTATTTCCCATTGAGAACAATGGGAGGAAGATATAGCGAATTCATTGGCACTGGAACATACACAGAGACTTGTGTGTATAGAAATCTCTAACTTCTGCATAGCTGTAAGGTAGCCTCCTGCACAAAGGTAAGAGGCTCTTGCTCTGGTCCTGCCCATCACTGCCATGCAGCCCTGGAAGGTTGTTCAGGAGAATGTGGCCTCTGGGCTGTAAAAAGTTCCCTGCCACTGGTCTAGATCTGTACAACCCTGTTAACTAAAGAGGCACTGTATAAATCGATCCCAGAAGTCTGGTGATATCAAGTTGCCCAGTATATGATAGACAGGAGGAAAATGATACATGTGTGAGAGTGTATATGGAGGGGGGGCGGAGTTTTCCTACTAAACAAAAGGTAATAAAAGCAGCTATCAGTGCAATTGCCTGTAGTCTGTGGAATAAATAATTGCCCCAATGGATTCGTGTTTTCCCCCTATAGTAATTAGAATATTAATAATTAATCTGGTGATAATGTATTTTAAGAACATTTGATATTAGTCAAGAAGCTAGCTAGTTATTGCTATATAATACGGCAGATACTATTGACATTTCTGCTTAATGCTGAAGCAATTAATGGTCTTTTTTTTTTTTAAAAAAAAAAAAAAAGCATCCAGACTGAGCTTTTATTTAACAACAAAGAGAATGTGTGGTTTAGTGAACGGAACAAAATAGCTTCACTGGGAGCAAATAATAATAACAACAAAAACAACCACAAAATTGCTGAATACTTAATTAAAATAGTAAGTAATAGTAAGTGGAATGCCATTCCATGTATTTACACAACAGATGAATGGTGCCCTCCACACATTGCTAGACACCAACTCCCATCACTCTTGACCATGCTGGTTGAAGCTTATGGGAGTTGTAGTACAACACCATGTGGAGGTCCCATGCTGGCTACCCCCGGCATAGCAAATAAGGTTGCATGCAGTTATGCCACACTCAGAGTAATTCAATTGAAATGAATGGATTTAAGTTAGTGATGCTCATTGATTTCAGTATCTATACTCTACTTAAAGGTAAAAGGTAAAGGTACCCCTGCCCGTTCGGGCCAGTCTTGACAGACTCTGGGGTTGTGCGCCCATCTCACTTAAGAGGCCAGGGGCCAGCGCTGTCCGGAGACACTTCCGGGTCACGTGGCCAGCGTGACATCGCTGCTCTGGCGAGCCAGAGCCGCACACGGAAACGCCGTTTACCTTCCCGCTGGTAAGCGGTCCCTATTTATCTACTTGCACCCGGAGGTGCTTTCGAACTGCTAGGTTGGCAGGCGCTGGGACCGAGCAGCGGGAGCGCACCCCGCCGCAGGGATTCGAACCGCCGACCTTTCGATCGGCAAGCCCTAGGCGCTGAGGCTTTAACCCACAGCGCCACCTGCGTCCCTATACTCTACTTAGATGGCTATAATCCCTGGCAACTAGCTCTAGCCTCTGATTTCATTTCACAGTTTCAAGATGATCCTTCATGCAGGACCTCTGTTCAAATAGTGTTGCACCTGACTTGTCTTGAAGTCACCAATGTTGATTTGGGCAACACTGAGCATTTGAGAAACATTTATATTTTAATACTGCACCAGACAAGAAAGGAATTGCCCTCTCCGCCCAGACAAGAAAGGAATTATTTTGGTGAAGGATATTTGATGCAGTCAAATATAGATATAGAATACTCAGTAAATACAGTAGTGTTGGCCCATATATCAATGGGGCAGGTCCTGTTCATGATTTGAATGCACACATTGTCCCCTGTGTGTGCACCAACGACTTTGAACTGTGTATGAGGTCGGTTGTATCAGAAGCATGGCGGTGTTTATTTCATGTTAATTTACTGCTTGTGATTGAAGAGGGTCCTTTCCCAACATTTATTCAAATATACAGATTTTCTTTCAGCGAGTTTCACTATAGAATTTGCTTAGCAACATCTATCTCCCCCTCAGGTTATTCTTTAAATGATTTCCCCCCCTTTGCAACAATGGACTCCTGCATCTCTACAAACACAATCAGGACAAGGAATGTCAATATTAGAATTACAAAATAAATAAGTCATGTGATAATATAAAAGCGTTCCCCTGGGAAAGCTTAATTAAAAACAATTAAGAAGATTATCATGTGAATAAAGTTTTAAATACATCTGGTGTTCTCCTTTCCCTCCAGAAAGGATGTCTGTATCTTCTTTACCACTGACAAGTTTGAAATGATAAGAAGATCCTTTACACCAGCTGCATGGTGGTCGAGTGGTTAGAAACGCTTACTCTTACATTGTACTGTAGGGAAAGTGGAGAAATAATCTGTAGGATGTTTCCCCAATCACCTGGTAAAAATAAAATGGCATAATCAGTCATTTCTATGCCTGGGGAGCGCTTCATATTCTTTGCCTCCTTTACACCCATGGCACCTCAACATTTAAAATGGGCCATAATCTCATCTGAAAAATCATAACAAGCCATAAAGGTAAAGGTAAAAGGACCCCTGACTGTTAGGTCCAGTTGCGAACGACTCTGGAGTTGCAGGGCACATCTTGTTTTACTGGCTGAGGGAGCCAGCGTACAGCTTCTGGGTCATGTGGCCAGCATGACTAAGCTGCTTCTGGGGAATCAGAGCAGCGCACAGAAATGGCGTAAATACAAGGATTTACTGCTGTGAAAGTGACTATTAAAATCTTAGACAAATTAAGAATTGTTGCGTAACTTTAAGGGTATTGCTACTGAAATTCCAAGTGCTCACTACTCCAATAGACTCTTCTTGTATCCTGCTGCTCTTTGATTTAGCTCTGAAATTTTCTGACCTGTATTCCCTGCCCAAATGAATGTTGCTAATGTCAGTAGCTGCACACACTCACATGCCCTGGATTATATCGCCTCCACTAGCAGCAGCATCCAGGAGCCACAGTGCAGATAGAGAGCCAATAAGATTTCCAAGGAGTACCATTCTGTTTGGGCAGATACCCTAATTTTTTTTAAAAAAAAATCAGTTGCTATATCTGGCACTTCATTAATCACCTCGAAACCAATCCATGAGGAGCTGTTCTTGAATAAATGTCATTATGTTACCTGCTCTCTAAGAACCCATATTGGGCTCTTCTCAAATGGCACCTGAGAAAGGGAGCCTACAGATAAAGGTAAAGGTAAAGGTACCCCTGCCCGTACGGGCCAGTCTTGACAGACTCTGGGGTTGTGCGCCCATCTCACTTAAGAGGCCAGGGGCCAGCGCTGTCCGGAGACACTTCCGGGTCACGTGGCCAGAGTGACATCGCTGCTCTGGCCAGAGCCAGAGCCAGAGCCGCACACGGAAACGCTGTTTACCTTCCCGCTGGTAAGCGGTCCCTATTTATCTACTTGCACCCGGAGGTGCTTTCGAACTGCTAGGTTGGCAGGCGCTGGGACCGAGCAGCGGGAGCGCACCCCGCCGCAGGGATTCGAACCGCCGACCTTTCGATCGGCAAGCCCTAGGCGCTGAGGCTTTAACCCACAGCGCCACCTGCGTCCCGCAATTCTTGTGTACTGATAATCATTTTCACATTCATGTTTCCCCCAGGATTTTTACTTTTTTTAATGACCACTGTAAGGATTATTGTCAATCATATATTTCACCTCATGCCGTATTTCAAAGTTTCTGTTATGTTCTCAAGAGCTCTGCAAGATTGAGTCCAGTTATGTCCTAGCAAGCTCTGAATTTTTAATGCATTTTTGCAACAGTTTGCTTACTACAGCTCTTTATTTGTCCAGAACTTTACAGCAACTGTACGCCTTATATTATACTCAGTAATAATGGCAGCACTATGAGTATAGATTTGGCCTATTTTTCAGATTCCTCTCCATATTGGAAGGAATTTAATTACCCCAGGAATCAGAAACATAGTCAAGACTATTCAGTTTGCAGTTTCCTGGTTCCTATTTATGTCATCTCATGCCAGAGTTTCCCCAAGCACAATTAATGGGCATCAATAGGTAATTGCACTCTTTATTGTGCAAGAGGAAGAAAAAAGACAAGATAAGCCATAACATTAGTCTTGCTCACATAACACACATGCACAGGGATTGGGATGGAGAACAGTTGGTCCCATGGGCTCTTCTCCTGACTGCATGCATTCATTCAAAGGTATGAATAGAGCCAACATGTGAAATTCAACATTGTTCAGCTAGCAAATGGACAACCATGGAGGACTTTCCAAATGGCTGCTAGCCAAGATGGCGATGCTCTACCTCCACAGTTGGAGGCAGCAATGCTTCTGAATACCAGTTGTGAGTTGAGGAACCGAACCCGCCTGGAGGTGAATAAGAGACAAGGACACAAGTATTTTAGTGAATGGGCTGAAAATGGCCACAACTTTATTGATTATAGCATGTGAGTGGTATTGGCTTAGGCATTGGATAAAACAATCTATACATGACCCCACCCATGCAGCGGGGGGTCTTTGAAGGTTAGCAAACAGTGGGAGAAGCTTGTTGATGCAAATACAACTGGAAGCTTCCCCTGATGTCACCGGCGGTCGTGCATGGCCCTAGCCACCGGCAGGGCATCGGACAGGATCCATGACTGCCGGATTCCTTTAACGAAATACCCAACAAGGGGAGGGGTAGGTGATGGCCAAGCCCCGCCCTCCAACGCACAACACATATTCCAATGCCTAACTACCACCTGAGCCATCTTCCAAGGGCTGAATGATGCGCGGAGGCTGCCGCGGCCGCTTGAATGCAGCTAAGCCCCGCCCCCAGACCAACTCTATTGGCTGGCCAGCTGAGGGGCAGCACGGCAGCTGGGAGATGATGCAGGGTGCTGAACACGCCCCCTGCTGCCAGGGGAAACCATTCCTGCTCACAACACCTCCCCTCTGTGAGGAGGGGAGGCTTTGCTGAAAACTGCAGGGTGTGGGAATGCTCTTGTGCTCAGATCTCGCTTGCGGGCTTCCCTAGTGCATCTGGCTGGTCACTGTGAGAATAGCATGCTGAACTCGATGGGCGCCTGACGTAATCCAGCAGTCTCATTTTATGTCCTTAAATGGGAAATGTTCACATTTGTTTGTCAGAGAGGATGTGTGCAGGACACTCTACGAGAGATTTTTAAATAGCCTTTGGGTTTTGTTTCCCTGAAATGGATATGTGTTCCTTCTTTCTGGTTTACATTAACACGCAGATGCCTCCTTACATACAGGAAGGATTATGAGCGTGAGAAATGTAAAAAAGTAAAGAACTTATGGGAAATGATATATAATGAGATGAAAATGATGTTGAAATATACATTTAAAAAAAAAACAGAAGCATTTTTACTTGGTATTATAGGTCAGGACATTAATAGGCAAGATGTTAAATTGTTTTTATATGCAACAACTGCGGTAAGAGTATTGTTAGCCCAGAAATGGAAACAAGAAGAAATTCTGATGAAAGAAGAATGGCAGACGAAATTAATGAACTATGCAGAATTGGACAAAATGACAAGAAGGATTCGAAACCTGTGGGACCAGAGATTTACAGAAGATTGGAAGAAGTATATGAATTATTTGAAGAGCAACTGTAATCAACAAATTATGCTAGTAGGACTACAAGAAGTTTTGTAAGGAGAAATATGTGAAGTGTTACAAAGTAGAAAAAGATAGAGATATTGGTTTTGAGTTTGAAATGTAATAGGGAAGATAAGAAAGGCATACTGAGAGATTAGACTGGAAAATTTTCAGACAGGATTGATGGAAGTCAAAAATTTGAATAAGATATAAAAGTATGTTTAATTACTGTTGAAAATGATATGTTAAAAAAAACTCATAAAAATTATATATATGAGCGTGAGAACTGACCACTTAGGTAGGAGATAAACCTAGGGACGGAGTGGTGACAGTGGTGAGAGCCCTATAGATATACTGTAGGTGCTATGGGAAGAGAGACTGCACTGATGAAGTTTGCTAACAAATGATACTTTTAAAGCAAATCTCTTGGTAGGAAATGGGAGCGAACTCAAAATGAAAGGGATGATGATGGGGAGTGAAGCGGTATATCATTAAAATATGCATGAACAGTCTGCTCAGTTAGCACTAGCATGCGTCACCTGCAAATACTTAAATATGGTATATACTTGTGTAATCAGCATTTGATATTTTAAGACACAAAATGTTCACTTTCCCCAAATCAGCTAATTGCAGAGTCAAAATATAATGACAGTTTAAATGGCAAAAAAGGGAAGATAAAATCAAAACTGAACAGCTCCTTTAGTGGCCAACACAAAATCCACATTATTAACTATCCGGTATCTGATGTTTAACTTCCAGTATTTGACTGTCTGTGTTTAAAAGTTCAGAGTAGGCTGGATAATATAATCAGCATTTAACCATCTATGTTGGATAATTCAGAAATATTTGATTCTGGTAGTACTTGCTTTTCTAATCATGTTTAATCATTTATATTCAGTACTGTTTAAATCCATTATTTCATTTTCATTTTTGCACGCTAATCAATGATATTTAGTATTTGAAGCCTGAACTGGTTTTCTCCCCTAATTAAACATTAACTCCAATCCCAAACTAATTTTGAGCATCTCAAGAGCCAAGGTTCCTTACAGATGTTCTAGGCCTGCCCCAGTGGCAAGTGGCTCCTCAAAGTGTATCTAAGAGAGAATGTGGGTCTCAGTCTGAAAAGACTCCCTACCTCTGTTCTAAAGTCATGAGCAGAACGTTGGCTTTTTGCCTGGAAACTTTCCTAATAACTTTTCAGTAGTAATGATGAGCTGCCTGAGTAGCCTGTCGCCTTGTCAGTCACTAAGAGGCATCAGAGTTGAGACAGCTATAACTCTACTCATCTATTTGGGTTCATCCAAGGTCAGACATCCTATGGACAGCTAAATGGAGGATAGGGATAACAGGCATTCTGATGTCCCATTGTCAATTTTTCTAAGCTCAGCTGGCTTCAAAAAATGTGAAAGAACTCCAACGCTTTAAAAAAGCGTTGGGGGGTGGAGCGGGGAGAGAATGTCACCAAAATTTGGCTGAGTTTCTTGCGGAGACTTCCCACACAAAATTTGCTGCTTCTCAGTTGGAAGTCAAGTGAGTGAAAAATTGCAATATAGCAAAAGTAAATATAATATTTTCTTCAATAGGCTGTATAAACAAATTTCACGCAGAGAGAGGCTGTGTTATTTCAAAAATATGATTGAGATACTGGAGGGACACCTTTTCATCAAAGCGCTGTTTATCCTGTGTTACACTCTTCAAGCGGTGTCATTCTTTTGAATGTCTCTGGTGGCGTGGAGGGAGGGGGAGGGGAAAGTTGGTTGTTTTTGTTTTTTCTCATCTGAGCAAATTATTCAACCTGTTAATATTTTGTCTCATGTCATTTTTTTTTGGGGGGGGGGAAGAATGTACAGTACTGAACTTACTGGGTTATAGGTATATTCAGACAATATGCTTATTACTGTTTGCATTAGTATGTGAGAATATGATGGACATTGGAGGAGCCCTCTTCATGTGTTACTATGATGGAAGCAGTGCTGGATTTACGTATAAGCTAAACAAGCTATAGTTTGTTTGGCCTCCCCAAATATTTTCACTGTTAATATACTTCTTCTTAATTGTATTTCAGTCCAACAATTACTTTGATAAAATACCGTATTTTTCGCCCTATAGGACACATTTTCCCCCTCCAAAAATGAAGGGGAAATGTGTGTGTGTCCTATGGGGCGAATGCAGGCTTTCGCTGAAGCCTGGAGAGCGAGAGGGGTCGGTGCGCACCGACCCCTCTTGCTCTCCAGGCTTCAGGAGAGCCGCAGCACCAGCCCCACAAGGTCAGGGGACAGCGGGGAGGAGCCATCCCGCTGTCTCCCGATGTGGTTTGGAGGCTGACGGCGGGGAGACGCGTGCTTCGCCCCGCAAGCTCTGGGGACAACGGGGAGGCGCAGCACACCTTCCCGCTGTCCCCAGACCTGGTCTGCAGGTGGGCGGCGGGGAGAAGAGCGCTTCTCCCCGCTGCCGGCCCCACAAGCGCCTGGGGGGGGGGGAAATATTTTTTTTTCTTTATTTCCCCCCAAAAAAACTTGGTGCGTCCTATGGGCCGGTGCATCCTATGGGGCGAAAAATACGGTACATACAGTCATATGTCGGGATAAATATGCTTCAGGATAAGTATTTTTGGGTTGCGCTCCATGGCGACCCGGAAGCAACACAGCGCGTTACTTCCGGGTTTTGCTGCTCACGCATGTGCAGACAGTCAAAATGACATCACGCGCATGCGCGGAAGTGACGAAATACGACCCACGCACGTGCAGACGCACAGTCACGTCTTATGTTCTATTCAGGATATGAACGGGACTCCGGAGTGGAGCCCGTGCGCATCCCGAGGTACCACTGTATTTTGTCATGTGCAAATGGATTTAGATACTTATTAGGTCCATAAATTACCATATAGCAAATATTCAACACAAAAAACAGTGACAATTTGTTGTTGACAAAGGACAGCTGGACATATACAGGGCCCCATTACCTTCAGTAGTTTAGGGCCTCATCAAACCAAAATCCAGCCCTGGATGGAAAAAATAATAATTTCATAGAACTGTATTGTTTTGATGATTCCCTTTTCTTTTGAGTCTATGGCCTAGCTAAATTGAAAAGGCCTGCGCCTGCAAGTGTTTAAGAAACATTGCTTTGTCTCTGCTTCTTACCAGCCTCATTTTTAGGCTATACCTACGCGCATTTGTATATTGATAAAGGCCGATCTTTTCACTTGGATCCTGCAACCTTTTCTTTTGGGTTTCTGCAAGGGATACCTCCAGTCTAAATTTCTCCAGCAATTTGGTGTTAGAAGTGGGATTTGACTGGGACACCACAAAGTCTTGGAAAAGGGACTGAAGTGGGGAGGCCAGGACTGGAATAGATGTCTCAAAAACAACCACAGTGTAAGAGATCCAGCCTGACAAAAAATCTCACTTTTTGCCTGTCCTGCTCTCACTGTTTAGCACTAGCTTCTCTGACGCACGCATGGAAGTAAAAAGTTTTAACCCCTATGCTATTTTCACCATTAAGTGAAGAGGTCTTATTCTTTTTACAAGCTATTTTTGAGCTGGTTTTATTTTGTTGTTCCTGTTGCTGTATTTTTGCTGGTTTTGCTGATTATGCTCACTGGTTGCAACAACAAATTTATATAGGAGAATTTTGGTTTTTTCTGTTATGTTTTGTTTGCATGAATGTCCCATGAGAATGGTAATCTCTTTCCTTTCTCCAGTCCCTCAAAAATAAGCCTATTGTTGATTGGTCAAAATGCAGGGGACAAGCTTTTGGTTTGAGTGAATTTCCCATTTATGAATTCATGGCAGTGAATTCTCATTTGGGATGTTGCTTTAAGCATTGTTATATGGAAGTAAACTGCAGTGAAACATCCTTCTGTGTAAGTGGGTAGAAGTATGTGTCTAGAATTGTAGCAGTTTTTTAAACTGTTACTTTGCTTAGTCGTGGACAGACTGACTTTTTTTGTTAACTGTGTTTTGTTTATCTGCTGTTTGCTTGTTTGTTTTGTTGTAAGTTTTGTCTGGCTTGTCTTGTGTTGTGAATTTAAGGGAAATCAGGGTTCAAAGTTTGATCCGTACCAAACTTCCACATCAAAAATTAGTGGCATGACCAGCAAAGAAAATTTTCTAGATAAATTAAAGAAGCAGTTAGAAAAGCATCAAATGTGCCATGACTGTTTTCTTATCCTATATCTACACCCCATCCCCAATTCCTTAATTTTCCCCTCAATCTCTTCAACTTTCTTTTCTTTCTGTTTCTATCCTTAACACCCGAAACTGTTCCCCAAAACAGAAGCCTGTTCAAGCCTCCCCTGAATTTTATTTACCACAAATTGTCTCAAATTTGTTTTGATGGGCGGGGTATAAATAATAAATTATTATTATCAAATTAGGCAACACATATCCTAGGCTCTAATTTATCAATTCTTACATTTTTTGCAGGCTGTTTTTTGGACTTGATCAATCTCACACACATCCAGCAAAGATGTTTAAAGTTTATTATTTGATTGCATTCCAAGTTGCATATTAATTGTTTTAAAGAATTTGAGAAATATGTAAACATGTTAAGATTGTAAACAAATGGGGGGAAATTAGCTTTCTACTAAAAAGTATTATCAAGGGTTAATTAAGATTTGAAACAACTGTGACCCTAAAAAATTGGAAAATCTCTTTGCTCAGCTGTTTGCTAAGTGCAGGTATGTTCTCTCAAAAATGACTTATAACCTATTAAGCTCAGAAGCTGAGAAAGCAGAAAGGGAGGTGAGTGCCCAGAATATTTATTTTCCTAATTTCCTACCTGACATTTTTTTTTTTTTAGCCAAAAAATTGTAAAGGAGAAATGCTGTTGTGTTGGTATTTGTGTTGGAAGGCTGACAGGAAAACCTTTGCTGTTCACTAACTCTATGCTGGCTACGATTAACATTTGATATTTGGCAGTGTCTAACTTCCAGGAAAACTGGCAGAAACACCTGCAATATCATAAGTGATTGGGACATTAGAATGATAGCTGCCAAATAATTTGTTCCCACCATTCTTCAGTGAAAACTGGCCCCGATGTAAAAGAATAATATAAAAGGCTATAATGAGCCGTTATTGAGGTTCAGGCAATCCCCCCGCAATTTGTGCAGGGGTTGCATTTTGGATCATCATGTGTGGTGGCAGAGCACATAAAAGCTCCCCCCATTATGCCCACCCCTTCCCCTTTTCCAGCCACTCCTGGGCTGTCATGGTGTGTGTGTATGCGCACAATCACATGTCACTTGGACACACATAAAGCAATCATTGCTTGTACTTACTAGCTTTATCCAAAGAGGAAATGATTGGACTATGCCCCTGGCAAATTGTTTTTGAGCCTTCAATTTATAAAAATGGATTGCATTAAAAGAAGGTTTTGTAAACCTGTTGAGAAGACGATTGTTGTGAACATTGGATATTATCATTTAATGTGGTTTCTATGTAACATTTTCCCCAAAATTTGGCGCTGCTAAGTACAGATCAGAAATCTGACTTTTTCAGGGAAACACCCTCTTGCTTGAAAATGTTGGGTATTCTTTTAATCTTTGTGGGTCTCCAGTTTGAATTTTAATAAATGGGTGGCTAATGGCAGATGGTTAAAAGCAGATATAAATGCAGCAAGCCTTTTCTCCAGAGTATCAGAGTGTTTTCTGCCTTGGGGAGCAATGCTCATGTAACCACTTGCCCTGGAGCAGGAAATAGTGGTTAAAAATTCAGTCCTGTCCATTTGTATTCCCCCAATATTTATGTTAAGAAAGATATTGTATGATTGCGTGTGCGTGTTGTAAACCTAAATTTTGTAATTAAGCACCACAAAGTGTCGGCTGAGGATTAAAAAAATGCTCAGTGAAAAAATAGTGCTACTCCTTTTATATAGAAACTAGCCCCTGCCTTGCTGGCCATAGCATGTTATTTTAAAACAATGGATGTTGAGTTTTCTTCCTCTCACAACAAGTAGCAGTCATGCCTTGAAATAATGACTGTAAACAAGTTTTCATTGTTTTGTTCATTTTGGTTTTCTTGTTAGAAGACAATTATGGATAGAACTTTGTAGTTTCTGGTGTAACAATGTATTTGTGTTAACTTTTTTAAAAAGTTGCACTCTGTAAAATTAACCATTCTGTTCCTTATGTAGTGCAGATTTATTCTATGAGAACCAGATTCAATATATCTCTAATATATCTCTAACATATATATATATCTTCATGGAGAGGGTCCAGATCCAGCAGCTGGGGACAGATGGAGATTCCCCCAGGCAGATCCTGGTCTTGCCCCCAGGACAGGCAGGCTTTACAGTGCAGCCCCAGTATGGCAGCAGCTAGTGTACATCTAGCTGGGGCAGCAGGTGTTTCCAGTTCTGCCTACCAGCCCAGGGTCCTTATCCCTGCCCTACTTGCACAGCCGAAGGCAGGTCTTGGTCTGGATCAAGGCTCCTAGAATCCACACTTACTGCTGTTTACACATGTAAGCTGTAGGTTCACTGAGGAACAAGTGAGCTGAACAATACAAAGCTCACTCCACGCCAGACGTGCCATCTTGCAAGGGGAATGGGGCAGCCAACGTTGTGCGTGTAACATCGCAACATCCTGATGTTGTGTGCATGATGTTGCAACATCATGCGTATGATGTCAGGAGGAGCTGTGGGTGGAGCTGAATGCAGCGCCACCTCTCCTCTTGGCAGCACCACCAGCAGAGGGCTGCTTCAACTCTCCTTCTCCTCTGCAGTAGTAGGAGGAGAAAAGGAGCCAGCTGCTGCAGGCACTCTGTGCTTAAGCTCCACGCTTTCTGGACATTAGGGGTGAACCCAGCCCCTATCACAAAAAATGGGGGGGGGTTGGCCCCTAGGAGCTAGTTTCCCTGCTCCTCACCTAATTTGTGCCTGCTTTTTAAAGCCCCGTAATGGACTCATGTAAGTCACTAATAGCATAAGCGATGTTTCAGCTTAGCTTCCTTTTGTCTTCTGCTATCCATGAAATGACTGTTTTCTCTATAGCACACACAAGGTCTACAAAACAATGGCAAATAAGGAACCCACTGCTGTTCTTTTGCTTACAAAATAACATTTCGATGCAGCCACCTGCTAAGTTAACAATTTAATGTTGCATGCATTAGTTCACACCTAAGCACAGGATACAGAAACATTCCATTGTCAAAACACATCCACCTCAACAATCTACAGATTACCGCAAACATAAGTCAAATTGCAGCACAGGGATGCAATGCGACAATGCAGCTAGTTGCCACTCATGTGAATGGAAGGCTAAGAAACCATTTGGCTACTGTCATGAATGAGTGGCCACGAGACGACCTGCCCACCATGCTGGAGTTTAAATTTCCCACGGACATGCCCCCATCAGTGCTGAAAATCATTGGTGAGGCCTGTTCCTTGAGCAGGTCCCTGTCCAGCGCTGACAGCACAGGGAAGCGACAGCAGGGAGTGTGCCAATCATTAGCCCTCGGCCGGGTCACACAGGGCCTAGGGCCTAGCTGCAACGCCACCCACCAAATAAGGTAAGGAGACCTCTCACGAATGAGTGGCCACTATATTTCTTTTTAAATAATGAAAATATATCTCCAATCCCAGCATGAATGTTCATAATAATCATTCCTCATTTTGTTCCCCATTTTCTTTATGAGAAGTGCATTGAACCCCAGAATTTTCATGCCTGCTTTATTTCCCCTAGTTGGGATAGAACAAAAATGTGGTTAACATTATAACTCTCTGTATATATTTGTTCCATTTGCTAAGTACCTTTTGAATGATGGGATTCCCTTTATGAATGTATATCCATCGCTAGGCTCCCCCCCCCCCATTTCTGCTGTACTAAATCTGTAGGTAGAACTTGCCAAATCTATGTAAGAGACTGGACATCACCTTGCAATTACTTGAAGAATGTTTAATATGCTTTTGAGTGCAATGTTAAAAGCTTTGTTGCATAAAGCAGAGAATTTTCAGTCACCTGATGTGTCAAATTAACCTCCTCTGGAGTTCTGATGAGTTCCCAAGACAGGCAACATTGGGTGGTTAAACAAAAACAACAATTTTGTAGGCTTGATTGGCACATGTCAGCTGTCTCTCAAGGGACATTGCCAGCATAATGTGCTGCCAGAATAGATAATTTTAGGCTGATATTTACTTTGGTTTGAAAACAGAAAGAAGTGAATCAACATTTTATTTCTGTGGGGGTTTTTTCCTGAAAGGTTGATTAGTGTTCTTATTTTAAAACGTAAGAAAAAATGAATAGAGTAGGTCTGATGAAACATGGAAGTGCAATGCAAAATGCAAGGTACTCAATCAAGCAGCCATATAGGTTCTATCCATACACTATAGTGAACTGGAAATTCAAAGTGCTAGGAATGTACAGGGACAATCAAGCCATCTCTGCTCTCAACACCTGCCTCCATCACCCTCTGTGAGTGGGAGATGAGTCTCCTGTATTGGAGGAGAGTTCCCCACCCCAACACAGAACCCTGGAAAATCAAGGCTGTTCATAGTACAGGGAGCTGACACAGGTATAATAATAATTTATAATAATAATTTATTATTTATACCCCACCCATCTGGCTGGGTTTCCCCAGCCACTCTGGGCAGCTTGTACAATTCATGTACACTAGTTTGTAATTGTTGAGGGGCCAGTAATGCAGTATGTGCCAGATGTATTTGCTTAAGTTTTGTTTTTGTTTTTTTAAAAAAAGCAAAATTAGTATCAGGCTTTCAGTTCTTGAATAGCCTTACAATTGCACTTACAAAGTGCAATTGCTTTTATGTGCATAGACTGGGAGACATCAAAATATTCTGATGTTCATAAATTTGCTTTTTGATGTAAACTATCACACAGCACACACAGTAAATTCAAATAACTTCAGATTTTAAATAGGTGACATTCCATTACGGTCCAGAAGATAGTGTTGTTTTACCAGAGTAGAGGTAAGGTTAAAGGTAGGATTAGAATGAGGAAACTGTAGCTCTCTAGATGTTGCAGGACTACAACTCCCATCACCCCTGACCACACTGGCTAAGCCTGAAGCAGACCAGTAACAATTTGCAACCCACGGATTTGCCACAGGACAATTTAATGATCCGCCTGTTGGTGCTTCTAAAGGTGGTATAATATCACTATGATAGAATCAGGTACCTGTGCATTTCCAGCAACAAAGTCAACACCCAGATGTACATTTTGTTAATTTGGGAGGAAGGGGGCAGAAATGGGGTCAACCAGAATGAGGATGCCGTTTTGTGACAGATGCAATCTGCCTCCCCCCACAGATAATAATACTACAAGATCCTGGGTATTCTGGGAAAAAATATTTTTTAAAAAATAATAACAAATAATTTATTATTTATACACCAGCCCACAAAAAGACACACAAACTGATGTCTCAATGCGGAGAACAGAATTATAATTGGGAAAATGAGAAATGGAGAGAAAATGAAATTGACATGTTCGCCCACCTATAGGCTTATTCTTAGCTTTTCTGTCAAGAAATAGTAATAGTAATAATAATATTTCCATCTAGTCTTTTTCCAGTGGTTGGTTAGTAAATCTAAAGAGCCTTCACACATGATTAGGGGAAGGGACACTGTGTCTGGTTTAGTAGATCACAAGTTTGGAGGTGTACAGTAAGGTATGAGGAAGTAATATCAAGAGTGAAAATATGAAGACACCTAAGTTGGATTCTTGGGTTCCTTGAATATATAAAATCTCAGTATTCTGCACTTAGCATGGTTGTAGTGGATTGGATTTATAACTTCCTGCTTCTGCCTTTTCTGTTCCTTCAGGATGTGAAGGTGTTTTTACTTTTTCTTTATATGCATTTTTATTCTCCCCCCCCCCAAGAATTTTTTGTGTATTTCTTTACATGCCAAAACGTCAAAGAAAGCTTTTCATAATAGTTGGTAGTTGCAAATATATCTCATTTATACTCTGCCGGTAATGGGAGTGTTTCTGTTATAGCCCAGGTAATTTGCAACTGCAATTGTTATAACATAGTATTTGCATATTCATGCAAATTGTTTCAAAACATTTTATCATTGTCTAGAGCTGAAACAATAAGTGCATGAGTGGAGTTAATGATTCTGAATACATCTGGGAGTATAACCATGTCATATTCTCAGACGGTCTGTCAATGATGTGTCCTTGAAACACAGTGAATGTTGATATGTTTTCAGCAGAACGCTCATGAATGGTACAAGTATCCAATGCAGTGGTAGAATAATTCAATTATTTGAGCTATCGGGTCTATGGCAGCATTGAATAGTTGTCAGTTAATAGTATAATTACCAAAAGAAAAAAAGAGAGAATTTCTTAGCTTTGGAGCAATTAGTTTAAGGAGCTTGCTTATCTTTTTTTAAAAAAATCCTTATTTTTGACTATTACTAGATGAAATTAATATAATGCTGGAAGTTTTCCCTTACTCCTAGACAAAATTCTCTATGTGAGAAACTCCGGAACTGTAATCAGTCCTTTTAGTAACATTCAAAATGAATGAAAACCGCTAGATGAAGAATGCCATTCAAATACTGACAAAACATGGCACAGTACCTGATACGTGTCTATGACTTTGCTAAATGTAAGTTTCCTATCAAAGCAATATTATGGTTCAATCTGTATTAAAAGAAAGCCTTGAATTAGTGATTAGGAGATATGGGGCACCCTGTCCAACGTTTCATGTTGGAATAAGAAAAAGAACCTATGTAGTCACAAGTGGTTGTTGGAAGATATTGGCTCCCAGTATGTTTCGGGGCACAATTCAAAGTGTTGGTGCTGACCTTTAGAGCCCTAAATGGCCTTGGCCCTGTATACCTGAAGGGGCGTCTCCACCCCCATTGTTTTGCCCGGACACTGAGGTCCGGTGCTGAGGGCCTTCTGACAGTTCCCTCGCTGTGAGAAGCCAAGTTACAGGGAACCAGGCAGAGGGCCTTCTCGGTAGTGGCGCCTTCCCTGTGGAACGCCCTCCCACCAGATGTCAAAGAGAAAAACAACTATCAGACTTTTAGAAGACATCTGAAGGCAGCCCTGTTTAGGGAAGCTTTTAATGTTTGACAGACTATTGTATTTTAATATTTCGTTGGAAGCCGCCCAGAGTGGCTGGGGAAACCCAGCCAGATGGGCGGGGTATAAATAATACATTATTATTATTATTATTATTATTATTATTGACATTGGGAACTGCTCCAGAAAAACATGACAATGCACGACTAGGGCCTGAAGCTTCTTTTACACATGGTCACTCTCACACTCCCAGGCAGGGGTGCCAACTCCTCAGGACCAAACCCTATTGGCCCCCCATGTTCAAAAATACCAGGGCTGAGTGTGGTGTGGCTTCAGTGGCCGGCTCCTTTTCCTCCTCCACCTCCAGGTAAAAGGGGGAAGCAGCTGGTGGCGGTGGCAGGAGGAGGAGCCGCTGGCCATTGAAGCTGCACTTTTGACAACTGCAGCAAGAATTCTTTTAGCCCAAAAATGGGAGCGACAAGAAATACCAACGAAAGAAGAGTGGCAGATGAAGATGATGGACTTTGCTGACAGGGAAAATCCAAAACCAGCATGATCAAGCATTCCAAAAAGACTGGAATAAATTTATACAACATCTGAAGGGCCATTGTAAGCAACTAACAACACTAGCAGGGTTGGAAGAAGACTTGTAATGACAACTCTTCTTACCTTTTTATATTTATTTAAAAATTGTGACATTTTGAATGAGTAAAACATAAATTGGAAAATGTATAAATGCTATGATATAAAGATTAATTTTGAAAACCAGGAGGCAGGAGGGAGGAGAGTCGACAGGCTCTTAAGAGCAAAAGAAGTTAAGTGGGTAATAAGAATGTGTTTAAATATTATAAAATGGAAATTCAATAAAAATTATTATAAAAAAAAGAATCTGTGCTTTTGTCGCATTTAGCTCCGCCCATGGCTCCTCCTGACGTCCTGATGTGATGTTACGTGCATGACATTGGCCTCCCCCTAATCTCCCTCACAAGCTGGTGCCTCTGCTCCCAGGAAGCTTTTTAAAAACAAACAAACAAAAAACAACCTGCCCATTTGGCAATTGAACCAAGGAGACAGGAAATACATGTTTTACTTGTACATGCATAATATATAGGGTTAATGAGAACTGTGACCTCCAGTGCTCAAAACACCTTTCAAGGCATCCCTCTGTTGTCACTAAAGTTTGCCTAAAGCAGAACAATGAGTGAATTTGAAAGTTCTTCCTCAAGTGAAATCTCTGAGGAATTTCAGAGGAAGTCAAAAAAAGGAGCATTGATAATTCTAGTGAAACATCTTAATGGGGTTTCATGCAGCCTTCATTAGTTTATTTGTTATGGTTGCAAAACAAGCTCTGTTCTTCAGTGTTTTACAATAACAGCTGGCACGAGGAAAGATGTGGTAGTGTACGTGTGGGTTTCAAAATGGTTTCCCCTTTTTTTCAGGCAACATAGTAACTCATTCAATGCTAGTGAGTGATGAGGCGCAAAATGGATTAAAGATTTGGTGGGAGGGGGAGCAGAATTGGTGGGAGGGGGAGCAGAAAACCCCAGCTGCCTTGAGCAGTCTACCCTCTCATGGCAGCAACACCAGCAGCAGTGACTTCACTGTATTTTCAACCCCAATTTTCCCATTACAGGGATCATTTGTCCCCGCTGGGAGCCACACATCTCATAATATAATTCATTAAGGCACGTTAACTAATTGTCTTCTTTCTCCTGCACGTAATTAAACCAAATTAAGTCAATTATACTTTCTCTATCCCTGATTTTTCTTCTGCCTAATCCAAATGCCAGGGGTGTGTGTGTGACAACAAGCCTTTAGATTTTTATTTTTTAATTAAAAAAAAGGACATGATAACATTATCAGGAACAGAATTAAAGTTACTCATATTGTAGAATGAATGAAATGCTTTAAAGGTCAAAATGACCTAAATAAATGTTTTCTCCAATGTGTTTAAGCAGAAAGGGATTCCTACCACAACATCACTTTTTGCACGAACACCACTTTTTAGAAAATGGCATTGGCATAGTGAAAAGCCAGCCTTGGAGGTTGGTACATGGAATTCACTGGAATTATTTGCATATCAGTCTTGTACAGACACAGGGGTGGGGGGGGGTAAATTTGACCCCCTTGAATGTTTGTTTGATTGTCAAACCTACTCAAGGGGAGTGGCTTTTAATGTTTGAAAGAATGGCTCATTTCCCTTCACTGCTTGCTACACAATCCAAGGAAAATAAAGCTTATTTATATCAGAAGCCTGGATTGTTGTAGGCAGTGGAGGCTTCCCCCTTGAATACAGAAGAAGCCTGTTGGGCCTATTGCACCACCTCCCAAATTTTCTGGAGTGAAGAGTGAAGAGTGAAGACACTGTCAGTATTTTTTTCAGCAGAGACTGTGGGGAAAATACTCAATCCCAGTGGAAAATCCCAGTGTTCCATTGGGGCTCATGGGCCGAGGGCTGTAGTTGAATCCCTCCTTGTTGTGGATGGTGGGGGGCAGAGGAGAGAGAAGATGGGAATCTCACTAAAAAGAAAAAGGAGGATCCAAATGGGCTTCTTCCATTTTCAAAGCAGCCCTCTGCTGTCTGCTACTCTGTTCTTGACCTGAAGGACATCCTTGTAGAATGGGATATTGTAGTAGATGGTGGGGACTCAAGTGCAAAATCAAGTGCTTTTTCTCAGTAGACCATGTCTGCCTCAGTTCTGCTCTTTTCAAGTCAACCTAGCATATTTACAAGTAGCCCAACTACCAATGATTGGCCCAATATCTGGTGCAGCAAAACACACACACCATAGTAATGTTAGAATTCCTGCTCCATGATTGCAGTCATGGGATTGTTGTCTTTCACATGACAGTATATGTTTTTACTCCACAGAGTGGGAAGTGACAGAAACAGGATGTTTGTGTTACTGTGTTCCGTGAAGTGGGAGCCATGTTGCAGTGCTCCGTGTGTGTTTATATGTAAATAAAGTAGATTAGCCAAAATGCTGAGTTGCTGAGGTCTGTGACACAAGTTGCTCAAACTCTGCAGATCCCTAAGTGTGATGATGTCTGTTGGCATCGGTCGCTGTGATGTTTGGGCTGAAGAAAGCTTATGAAGTTCCCGAACAATCGACCAGGAGGGAGGGAACATGCCAGTTGGGCATGTGTCTCTGCCAGAGTTCTACTCGAGTGTAGGCTGAACTCCTGACAGGTAATGGTTTAGTGTTGCATAATCTCTGAGTAAATGTTGGCTGTGATAGTTTCTCTCATCCTCTATTTTTTTTTTAAAATAATTTTTATTAACTGGCCAATCACATAAAATTAAATCACATCATATAAATTCCGAATTACAAAGCCAAATTTTTAAATTTTGTTGGGGGAACCCATACTTCAAGATCCAAAGGGGAATTCAGATCATCTTCTTATTACTGCGTTAATGTCCAAATCAGTCCCAATCAGTCCAAACAAAGTTCATAATTCTATCCAGTCTTATCTTGGTGTTGCCACATCATATCTTGTTCGTATAATTTCTCTTTTTCCTTTACGATCTCTTCTGTTAGTCTCCTTAAGCCGATAGCAAGTGTAATAATCCTGTGTGGATTTCCCGTTCCTCCACTAAGTCCAGATGGTTTCCATATATCTCCTTCGTAGATAACATCACTTTATCCATCGTAAATTTTGGCATTTGTCGCTCTCAAGTCCCACCGAGGAGTTGATTCACGATATGTAAACAACTCTATTTCTCTCTTTCTCCTCCCAGACCCAAGAGCTCCCACAATGCCTCACAAAATGGCGAACGGCATTTTTTCCTGACTGCGTCACTCCAAAACTCTTAGCTTTCCAGCTTCATCTTGAAACATTGCTTTGGATCGAAAGTTTATCTCCACACAGCCTTAAATCCACAGCTTAAGTCCTTAATTTCTGACTCATTAGGGGAGGGGGATTCTCCCCCCTCAGTCATTACCGTATCTTGACATTCTTCTCGTATTTTATTGTTGTCTTGTTATCAGAGATCTCTTCTGTCAGCAGTATTTACTCCCCTTTTTCCTTGATGTATGTGCAAATAATCATGTCCAAATTATTTCTTTTAAAGATCATTGCAACCAGCGGCGCGAATCGGGGACGGCGTCGAGGAGTGCCGAAAATCCCACAGGAGGGCTTTGTGCCTAGTGCCCCCACCCCCACAAATTCGGGGGTGGTATAGGGCACAGCAGGCAAGGGCCGTCCCCCCCATAATCCTGGGGGGGAGGTTAAGGAGGCTAATTACCCCCATCATAGCCTCCAAATTACCTCGTGTGGGTCGGAGAGATGTTATTGTCAGCCATCTTCCGATGCGCCACCTAGTGGCCCCCCCAGTTTCTCTCATCCTCTAGACTTGTGTGGTAAAAAACAAATTCCTATGTTTTCCCCCACACTAGGTACACTCACTGGTTACCTGATAACCTAAACCAGTGAATTGCTATGCATTGGGGATCTTAACCAAATTTAATGCAGAAAAAAACATAGTTCACATTGAATCATGATTAACATAAAGCATGGGCTATGAATTCATTTCAAACTTTAGACCTTGGTTTGTGGGGACAGTCTCTAACTGCAGTTTAGTATTAAGATGCTTAACTATGGTGAAGGAAAGAAACCACAGATAAGGATTATATAGCAGTATCATTGGTGAGCATTATACTGCATGTTTTCCAAAAAAAGCTGAAATTATACGGGGCTGTAACTAATCAGTGTACTGAGTTTGAATAATAATAAGAAAAGAAAATACTGAATGATAATATGTAGAGATCAATTGATGTCATGCAACACTAACCACTGTAATGTTAATTAAAATAAATGAATTTGAGAGTTCATTATAGGTATGCTTATTTTGTTTGTATCATTATTTTATTATACTTTCATTGATTTCATTTCATTACCTTCCCAGTGATTTAATCTTGCTGCAATAATTTTCAGCACAATGGAATTCATCCTTTCCATCCAAGATAATATAGCATCTTCCAGGAAAAAACCTCAAATAGCAAGAAATTAGTAAAAGCCCTTGTAAATTATAGAAGCTGGCAATATCATCAAAAATTATTTAGATTAGAAATGTACACAAAGGTTTCAAAACCAACCAATATTTCCAAACATATAATCATTCACAGTATATACATATATTGTTTTAATGGGTGGGAGTAGCCTGTCAGTGCAAGCCATAAGCAAGGGTTTCTGCTCACGCAATGGGGCTTTTGCCCCTCCCCTCCTGCCCACCAAAATTGACTCTTGAAAGTCAGGAGAACACTTAGGACAGTATGCTGTGGGAGGAGAGTGAGGATTATTCCATCTGGCAAGCTGGCATGTTTGTGCTGACAGGATGTTCACCACAGCACAATGTTGAATTCCCCCCATCGACTTTTAGAAAGATGGACTGAAGTCTTTCTCCAAAGGCACTCTACATCGCAAGCCTAAACTAACATTAACCCACATGGACAACCATTTAATAGGACAATCCGCCACTTAATGTATGCGAAAATCAGAGATGTCACAGTGTTTAATACCTCTTGGCTTGGAATTTGAACATCTAAGACTTCTAAGGCTCACTTTAAAAAAAGGGCAAGCACACACACCTGGTAAGTTTTTCTTCCACCTGGTCATCCTGCTCATCACTTTGTGCTTGTTAATAGTTGACAAGGAGTTCTAGTGGATCTCAAATATCTTTAAAGTCTTTATTACTGAAAGAAGATACAGATGAAGAAAAGATTCTCAAAAGTTTGAATAAGATTAAGTACACACAAATGATTTATTATTCCTTATCTTCATATAGCACACACTTCTTATAAGGAATTCTGTATTGAACAGAGTTAACATTTCAAGGCTACTTCTACTAAGACAGCATGAGACCTATCTGAGCCAGCTGTGTTGTAGGTTCTCAATACCCTCTGGCTACAAACTCTTTGAAGAGAATGACTGCTTAGCCCTTTCTTGGGTGGGCAGCAGTCTGCATACATTCCCGATAGTCAGAACACATGTGTTCAACCAGACATTCAGGAGTTTCCCTGGCTGGGCAGGCTGCCAGAAATGCAAATTTAAAGGGCCAATCAATGGCCCCTTCTAGTGGGCAGTGCCTTTTATGCTGGCTGGGTATTGGCTGCTCCCATGCCCATCCAGCCAGCGATGTATAAAAGCTGGCCATGCCTGACTCCCTCAGCACAGTTGGGACAAGTGTAAACCCTTCCTTATCATTAACCTTTTATTATATTCAAGGTCAATCCTTTATTGTGGATCTTAAACCTAATTTTTGAATGCAGTTTCTTTTCTCATTAACTGATGGAGAATGGCAAAGATAGATGAGGGGGGGAGAGAGAGGGAGATTAATAATAATAATAATAATAATAATAATAATAATAATAATAATAATAATTTATTTATACCCTGCCCACCCCGGGCGAGACCGCGATAGATACAGAACTATCTGGGCTAGTGGACAGTGGTTTCCAAACTCCCTCTCTCTCTCTCTCTCTCTCTCTCTCTCTCACACACACACACACACACACACACACACAACTTGAAAACTGCTGACAGTCCTGACAGACCACTTAATGATTTTTCTGCCTGTTGCGTGTTAAGATCCCCAGGAGCTTCCCAATAATAAAGACACAATTGGCACGGAATTTAGTTTTAGGTTACTGGCATAATTTTAGCCACAACTTTATTGATTACAGATAGTGAGTGGTTTGTTTAGGCATTGGTTCCTGACTAGCTGCACCTTACCTCAGCAGGACAGCACTGACGACTGGGCCCCACCATATCCTCAGTACAGGTAAACGCCGTGGGGGAGCATTCGTACAGTCACATGACTCAAGCTCACCCCAAAATGTTCCCAGGGACTCTTGCGTCGCCCTACCCCCCCGAAAGGCATCAGCAAAAGCATGGCGAAACCCTGGATTCCTTTAACAGAATACCTGTTGCGCATTGGAGGGACCAGGTTCTCCGACCTCCCCTCCAGACCATCTTGAACCAATGCCTAACCGCCAAACCTTACAAAGTTGTGATGATTTGCTATGCAGCAGGCGAAACCCAAGTGGCACCAGCCAATCTACCAAATGGGAAAATTCCTACCGGGCCCCTGCCCCAACAGCAGACAACCCACGATGGCGTAGCAAGGTCAAAGCAAGACCCTAAATATAGGGAGGGTGGGCGGGGGATCCGGTGCAGGAAGTGAAAAAAGGAAGCTCTACACAACGTGCAGTGGTATATATGAAGGTCCCTTGGTTAATACACAAAAAATCCCATTGGCCAGATCTGCCCAGCAACTGAGGGACCATCAATCAGGTTGTTGTGGCTATCCAATCACTCCCATCCACACAACAATGAGGCCAGTCCTGATGATCTCACCGCAACACGTGCCCTCTGTGAGGAGGACCCGATTTGTAGAAATTGTAACACACTGCTGAATTGTGTTTTTATTGCTGCTTTTGCATATTAAATTGAATTTTATTGTATTACAATTTGCATACAATACAATACAAGAAGCAATACTGGTTGTATCCAGTGAAATTGTCCAGTTCACATCAGGACTTATGCTTGTACTAGAAACTTCCCCTTCCCCTTCTTCTTGCCCCCCTGTACACCCCATCCCCACTCCTCAAATCTGCTCCAGGGGGTTGGGGAAAACCCCAGAAAATATTTGGGGAGTATGCAGGGGGAAGCAAAGTCATGGAAGTTGCCTTGTACAGGCTGAAGTACAAATGTGAACTGGGCAACTTCACTGGATACAACCCTCTGTGTTGATGCAGTTCCTTCTTACATTCATGTTTGGCTGAAATTGTTATTGTCCTGCACTATTTGATTATGATGATGGTAAATTGCTTTATTTATTTATTTCTGGGAGCAGCATGTAAAAACACTAATGGCAGCATACAGTTCTTGAAGCAGTAGCTCTTAGATTAGGATCTGAGTGGTCTTTATTGGCAGTAAAATGCCTCCTGCCACCTATTCAACCATGTGTGTTCTAATGTGCAGCGATGTTCAGCCTACTGTAAACACCAGAATCACTATAAGATTGTGACTTAGAGGAGGTTCAGACATGAATTGGTTGTTACTTTTACTTTCAGGGGCTTGCTGTTCCCTTTTCCACAACAGCATCTCTTTATTCTTCAAAGAAAGAAAACAGAGAGCCATTTCAGTGGAAAATAAAATACCGGATGGTTGTTGAACACTTTTGTGCCACATGTCAAAGAAAGATGGATGTATTGCAGCTTTGTCTAAGGAGAAATAAAGGCAAAGAGCCAGAAGGAATCTGAAGTCTTGTGAGACTAAGAGCTTGCTATTTGTTTCCTTTCTTGGGGGAAAAAATACGTACATCAAATAGGCTTTTTTGTCTCAAAAGATATTATGTATGCTGCTAAAAGAGTAGGTCTGCACTTTTTTAGAGGTTTTCTGCAGGCCTAGCCGTCTCTCCCTACATTAATCTGTGAGAAACTCATTATAAGATTTTAGCAAGATGGTATATTTTATCCTTTGGAGGATTAAAAGAAGTAGTAATGGAATTTAGCTGTAGTCTTTGCAGAACTAGATGTACATTTTCAGACCCTCCAAGTGTCCTTATTTTCCAGGGACTTCCCTGGTTTACAGAAACCATCCCGGTTTCTGATTTGATCCTGGAATGTCCCACTTTTCCTTAGGATGTCTCTATTTTCATTGGAGAAATGTTGGATGGTGTGGAGTTATCTGACCCCCCCAAGCTGTCTGAAGGCAATATTGTATAGGGAATTTTTTTTTAATGCTTAATGTTTTATTATGTTTTTATATATGTTGGAAGCTGCCAAGAGTGGCTGGCGCAACCCAGTGAGATTTGTGAGGTATAAATAGTAAAATTATCATTGTGGAATGGGACGTCCCTATTTCCATCAGAGAAATGTTGGAGGATATGCATTTTCTTTGTAAAGAGCCAGTGTGGTGCAGTGGTTAGTGTGTCAGACTAGGACCCTGGAGACCCGAGTCAAATCCCCACATGGCTATGAAGCTCACTGGGGGGGACTTGGGCAAGTCACTGCTTCTCAGTCTCACAGTGTTTTTGTAGGGATTACATGAGGAGGGGGAGAACGCTGTATGTCACCTTGAACTCCTTGGAGAAGAAGTTGGGATGTGAATGCAATAAACAAATAAATGTGGAGCACATGTGTAGTCAAAAGGCAAAGAACATGCACACATAAAAGAGAAGTTACGGTATCGTTCTGTTTTGCCTTGGTCAGACCACACCTGGAATACTGTGTCCAGTTCTGGGCGCAGGATGAAGGGTATTGACAAACTAGAATGTGTGTAGAGGAAGGCAACCAATATGATCAAGGGTCTGGAAACCAAGCCTTATGAGGAACGGTTGAAGGAGCTGGGTATGTTTAGTCTATAAAAGAGAAGACTGAGAGGAGATACGATAAAGGTAAAGGTAAAGGTACCCCTGCCCGTACGGGCCAGTCTTGACAGACTCTGGGGTTGTGCGCCCATCTCACTTAAGAGGCCAGGGGCCAGCGCTGTCCGGAGACACTTCCGGGTCACGTGGCCAGCGTGACATCGCTGCTCTGGCAAGCCAGAGCCGCACACGGAAACGCCGTTTACCTTCCCGCTGGTAAGCGGTCCCTATTTATCTACTTGCACCCGGAGGTGCTTTCGAACTGCTAGGTTGGCAGGCGCTGGGACCGAGCAGCGGGAGCGCACCCCGCCGCAGGGATTCGAACCGCCGACCATTCGATCAGCAAGCCCTAGGCGCTGAGGCTTTAACCCACAGCGCCACCTTCAAATATTTGAAGGGTTGCCACATGGAAGATGCAGCAAGCTTGTTTTCTCCTGCTTTGGAAAGTAGGACTCAAGCCAGTGGATTCAAGTTACAAGAAAGTAGATTCCAACTAAACATCAGAAGGAACTCTCTGATCGTTGAGAGTGGATCAGATTCCCTTAGGAGGTTGTGGACTCTCCTTCCTTGGAGGCTTTTAAGCAGAGGCTGGATGGCCATGTCATGGATGATTTAGTTGAGATTCCTGCATTGCAGGCAAGTGGACTAGATGACCCCATGACATCCACATAAGCTGCAGCCATGCTGATGTCAGGCAGTTCCATGGCTCTGCCCCTCCAAAGTGTCTACTACTGCAACCTGGGAGGTGTAAGAGGCAAGAAATTGGGCCATGCAGTGCTCCCTCTGACACTGCACTTTCTTAAGGGCGTCTGTGTGAAGCCTTCTCTGTCTTTCTGGTGGAAGACCACAGCCAGAGTTTGTACCTGGCAACTTCTTCCTGTGGAACTTGGGGTGTTCCTCAGGAATAGACCATCTGGGCTGGTGCCTGGAGGAATGACAAACATCCCATGGCACACCTGCCTCTTGTTTGGTCCTGTGGTTTAGTGGTGTGAGAGAAGGGCTTCATGGAGTGTGCAGTTTGAGTCTTTTCCCTGCCACACGGACACAACTGCTGTTGATAGGACAAAAATTGTGTTTAACTTTGATTCAGCTATTCCCACAGGTGGATCTGAAGCCTGACCTGTTTCTTCACCTGTTTCTGCCTCCCTATGGGCTGCTGGATTTTGTCCATTTGAAAGTGCAGTTAGTTGCAGCCATCTTGGTTACTCATAACCCTTCCTTTAAAAACAAACAAACAACCACCTTGTTTTCCTGATGTGGGTTTTGTCCTCATGTCCCCTTGTTTTGGGGAGGCCCATCTGTTCCTGGTCCATGTCTCCTGTCGTGAATAAAATTGATTTGCTACGGAAATGGTGGAGTTGCTGATAAACAACTGAGCTGACCAGGAAGGCAATTGTGAAAGTTTCAGATACTTATCAAAATTGGCTACACTAGTTTATCTTTAATTATATGTACTGTGCACTCAATACAGTAATCATAATTTGCTGGATAATAAGCAGGTTGGGAAACAAAGAGCCCAGTACAATTAGTGTTTTCTGTTTACATTCATTTTCTGAATTAATGACACTAAAATACCCCCAAGCCAGAAATGAAGTCGACATAAAACCTTAATAAATTTCTCTTATGATAACCGACTCATTTTTTTAAAAGGTAGTTGATGCTGAAAGTGCAGAAGCAAAACACAGAAGAATATAATTAAGTGGGATTTACTAATCAATAGCATAATGTGTTTTGATAATAGCATTTCTATGTGTACATAAGCACCACATATATTTTCCTGCCACAAAGGGTATCCATGGCTAGATTGCTGAAATGGCTGTTACTTAAAAATGAAATAGCATTTTGAGGCTTATTCAGTAAAATTAACCTGAGCACATATTTTGACAGCTTTCCTACACATTGAGGTTTCATGGTTGGTAGAAACCTGAATATCTGCAGTGCAATGTGAATATTTGTGTGTTTTCTTACCAATATAGGAGGGCATTATGCTAACCACGCACAGATCAGGAGCAATAAGCGCACAGTCTAGTCAATGCAAAGTTGGGTTTAGTTATACTTGGAAAGGGAAGGCAAATCAGTTACGCAAGCTTTACTATTATTTAATGATTCATTCTTCATTCGTTAAATTTCCATCCCAAATTTCCTCCTAAAGTGCAGAACTCAGGCTTGTACACCAAGATTGTGATGAGTATGCCCCTCACTCCTCACAGAGGAGAGGGCTACCAGTGGTGGCTATGTTCTGCCTCCATAGCTGGAGGCAGCAATGCTTCTGAATACTAGTTGCTGGAAACCACAGAAGGGGTTAGTGCACTTGTGCTTGGCTCCAGCTTGCAGGTTTCCCAGAGACATCTGGCTGGCCACTGTGAGAACAGCATGCTGCACTAGATGGGCCATTGGCTTGATCCCACAGTCTCTCCTTATCTTCTTATGTTGCCGATCCAAGACCCAATCACATCTATCAGGTGTGAGGAACTCTCTCCCCACCCCGCACCCTGATGGCACCAAGAAGCAGGGAGGAAACAAGAAAGTTCTTAATTATGATTTATTTCAGTATCATGGTGAAAGACAAAGAATCCAGTCATTCCTCAATGATGGCGTTGCTCGCACTGAGCTTCTCCCCTTTCTCTTTTAGCAACAGCACCTGCCTCTACGACATCTGTCAGCGGTCAACTGCCTCTGTGCCCTTTGTTCTTGCACACGTAACAAACGTCACATTTTGGGAGAAGGGGGGGGTCAGTTATGCTGCCCAGTGACGTGTCAGGTAGCTGCTCTGTCTCCCCTCCTCCTCCTCTTAACACCTCATAACTCTGTTGTTTGCTCTGTTATCTTCCTCAAAGCTCTGCTGTAATTCAAGACTGCCTTCCTCCTATCTGAGAGCTACAGGAGAAGGAGTGGGGGCAACCTCCACCATTCCTCCTCCACTTCAGTCCAGTCCCTGACAACATCACTAGAATAAGTGAGGCTCCTACCAGATATTGACACACTGCTTAAAACACACACACCTGTAGCTATGTCTTACCAGGTTCTCTGCAGTTAGTTCAAAACACTGTCACATCACTTGAGCCTTACCTTCATAAACTGCCTGGCCAGTCACTCCATAGCCAAACCAGAGATTGGGATAATGAACCCCTTTTTCCTCACAGCTCTTTCTTTACCTCTCTTCCTCCTCCAGCTGCTTATATATATATATACCTCCCATAAACCATAGTTTAAATGAATTCGCAGTGATTTAACTGAATTAGCAGAATCATTCGACAAATTGTGTCATTTTTCTCAGAGAAAAAATCAGCTAGTGTCAGGTAATGGAAAAGAATGATGAAATTAAAAACTATTTATTATGCGAGACTAATTTGAAATCTAACAAAACATGGCTTTAGCCATCTACTGGCCTGGAATATTTTAAGATATTGCTGCTCAAAGGGTAATTTCTTCCCTCCGGAGTCCTTAGAAACCTAAGTGTATAAAAACAGAGGCTTATAAAAGAAGAGTCTCCTCAACCATAGCTCACTGTGTTACCAATGTGATGCTATAATAAATTGAAATTACTGAACCATATTTGAAATGTGATAGAGATAAGGTGCTATATAACATTTGAATTAGAGCTGGAAAAACCTAGGGAAATACACTTGGTGCACAAGGCATCCTTTTTATTTTTTTATTTTTTTTATTCCTTGTTCTAAGGTGGCAGTGAATCCTTAACATTTCCATGAAATAAACATTAACATACTTTTACAAATATAAAAACTCTGGGGAAAATTAGTGAAAGGGAGGGTATCACTATTGTGGGTGTGTATCAGGGTGGGGTCATTAATTTTTGCCTCCCATTTGATTTTTGTTTTACTTTCTCTTCTTTCCACAGTCTAAGACTTCTCTGTGGGTTTCTTCAATGGAAATCCCAGCCAATCAGGGATCATGTAGGCAATTCATACCACATGCAGCCAATCACATTTTTCCATGTAATGATGTCATCAAAAGCCAAATCAGAGAGAGGAAAACACTTCCTGCTCATACTTTGAACAGGAAATTTTTCAGTCTATTACACTGAAGTGGAAGGGGATCGGTTTTGCAAGGAGCAAACTTATCTATGAAACACATCTCTCTGTTTCTTATTAGCCCCAACAGAACTGGGAATTGCTTTAAAGGTGACATGAGACTTCTTCAGGTATTACCAAATGCAAAGGAAACATATGAGGGCAGCAGTGGAGACGGACACATAGCTCTTGTCCTCCCATTGCCATTCCCATCATTCCTCAATTCATGGAGGGTGATGGTCTGAAGCAGGGAGACTCTTACACTCTTACACTTAGACCCTGTTGCAGGAAGCTGCACAAATGCAGAAGACTGCCTGCTTCAGTTGCTCTCTGTAAATTCATGGGATGGCAGCCAAGGTGGGAGCTGGCACACTGATCTCCGTTGCCCCTCCTCACATATTTTGTTTGCACTTTTTCATACTGCTTGAAGAGGGCAAGAGCTACAGTTAAACCTTGTGGTGGAGCTTTGGAGAGCTTAATAATAATATAATTTATTATTTCTATCCCGCCCATCTGGCTGGGCCTCCCCAGACACTCTGGATGGCTTCCAAGAGAAGGTTAAAAATACATTAAAGCACCAGTCATTAAAAACTTCCCTAAAGAGGGCTGCCTTCAGATGTCTTCTAAAAGTCTGGTAGTTGTTTTTCTCTTTGATATCTGGTGGGAGGGCGTTCCACAGGGCAGGTGCCACTACTGAGATGACCCTCTGCCTGGTTCCCTGTAACTTGGCTTCTCGCAGTGAGGGAACCGCCAGAAGGCCCTCAAAGCTGAACCTCAGTGCCCAGGTTGAATGATGCAGGTGGAGACGCTCCTTCAGGTATACAGGACCGCGGCCGTTTAAGGCTTTAAAGGTCAGCACCAATACTTTGAAACAAGGAGATATGACTATGTTGTCTTGAAAGCAATGGAAGCACATCAAGAAGCATTTAAATATTGAATGTGTCAGCAAAATAATGTGAAGCGCTGGACATACATAATCTAAACATGAAGATTAACACAAGTTGAAAGGGAGTCCAGTCTTTGGGTTCTCTCTTTTTGATTGAGCAGATTAATGTTCAAAGAGTCACGTGTAAGAATCTAAGCTAAATTCTGCATTAACCACTGTCTGGGGTGAAACTTGAATGTTGGGTAGGACTGGAGCATTTTCAAAGTAGAACCAGCATCAGGCTCTGGGCCCATTGTGAAAAGAACAAGAGACCTTTAACAGGTTAGGAGAGAGCTTCAACAAGCATGCTAAGCAGGCATGTCAAGTGTGACAAGCAACCAGCCTTCATCTCAATTCTGAAGCTGCAGATCTGGCTGAAGATCCACCACTCCATTGCTTGGAGGACAGGTGGAAGATGTTTCACAGCTGCTTTAGGAGCACTCCCTGCTGGCTTTTCCTGCCCTAGGACAATATAGGTAGAGCAGGGGCTGGATGCTGAATCCTAAGGCACAACACATGTTCTCTGCTTGGTCTTTTCCTCAGACTGGGGTAGTGTTGGGTTCCACTACCTGAAAATATCAGGTGAAGATTGCCGGTTAGGTGGCAGCTGAGAAACATCCTTGCCCTGTCTACTTCCCAGGTCCAATGAAAGGACAGTGATAAAGCAGACCTCTGACTGCATCTAGAGGTACCTATTCTAGTTGATATTCTTAAAACCACTTCAGAATAATAACTTTAAAGCATGTCACCTAATGTGAGCATATTATTATGTTCTGCAAGGGGCAGAGAAGCATCCTTCTTTCAGAAAAAAACACACACAGAGAGAAATTGCTTTTCTAACTTGTGTCAGAAGAGGTTAAAGTACAGAAAAAGGTCCCCATTGCTACTTTCAGAAGCTTGTTTTTCCCCAGACTGGCTCACTCACATAGCTGTGATGATGAAGTCTGCAAAATCTAGCCCTTAATGAGCAAAACTCAAGCACACCTCCAGGAATGATATTTCTTTGAGGCATTTCTTTCTTGAAATACCCTCCACATTCTCCAATAGTTAAAGTCTTGTTATAGCTGAAGAACTGTGAGATGTTATTGATTTTTCCATGCCCAAAAAGACCACTGCCTCTAGGCAAGGGGTGCATATTGGATTACTGTATCTTTTGCTTCCAATTTCCACTTTTTATATCCCAAGCACACTAGGTTTGTTTTACTTTAAATTGTTTAGGCTTTCTGCAGCCACTGGAGAGAGATATAGCCTGATGCTGCTTTTGCTTGCATTGGTTTAAAAAAAAAATCAGAAGTAATATAATCCAATACATTTGTACCAGGTTTTGCAATGGTCCAATAAAATGCATAATCTGTGTTTACATTTTAATTTATAGAAGATTCACAACATAAAGCTTCAAAAAATAAACTGCTACCATTTATCTCAAGCTTCAAGTCTTCACAGCACAGAAACATCTAGGGAAATAGACTGAAAATGGTATTTTAATAAAAGAAGCATAGTGTAATTTTTATTTCTTCAAAATCTCAGGTGTGTAGCCCTTAGCTTCTGAGCTATGTGCCGTTCTTTAGAAGTTTCTCTTCTGTTCTTCAAAAATAGCAGTTTTGAAAAAGGCTTAGCATATTTTGCTGTTAAAAAAACATTGATGCAGAGTCTCTGCTCAGTGGGGGAGAGTAGAGCCAGGAAGACACCAGGTGATATCTTTTAATCTCAAGATCCTCATTGAATTCCCCATATATTTATTTTATTTTATTGCTATGAAACTTGAATGCTACTTTACCTCTGGGCCTTAGGGCATATAACTTGGCTCTTTGTTACCTTATCAGCTCCTTGCTCCTTGGAAGCGTAATCTAGGGCAGTGAATTCCATCCTGTTTCAGTCTGATTGGTGAACGGTCATGGGTCTGTTCTGTCCTGCTTTGTGTGTTTCTTGTTGTTGCTGAAAGAATGTATGGAAAGTCCACATTTAAATTGTATGCATTTTGCATGCAGTTTCAAATGTAAAATACCCCGTGATTTTCAGTGCATTCATCTGTAAAATGGACATTATAGACACACCCATGGACATTAATAACTAGTGCTTAGATAGTGGCAAGCTTTCACTTACAAGGGAAGAGTGTCAGAAACAAAAGGGAACAAGAGAGGCCTATATTAATACATAGTGGCTCTGGCTACCCAATTTTCCTGTGGCCTGTCTCTTTTATTCTGTAGTAGCATTGCCCAGGCAAGAGCATTATGTGACCCATGAGAGCAGCAAAATAACCAGACTGTACAACGTTGATGGGATAAAATCAAGCCAAATCTTGACCGACAGCAGCAGGCAGGGCGAGGGTTGGCATGGCATTGGGTCCCAGGATCAGTTCATCATTCCGCAAGCCCCATGTTGATGGAATGGATCCGCTGGGTTTGGATCACTCCAAACCTGTACGACAGGAGTTGGCTAGTATTGAACCTTGCCATGGTGCAAGCCAAGCAAGCAGGTCTCACTGGGAGACCAGGGTGCAGATTCCAACCAGGCAGATAACAAACCCACACTAGGGTTTGTCATGGTCAATCCTCCCCTCAGGCCCCTTAGAGAGGGGCCCTATACTATGTTGATCCTGACCAATGCCATTTCTGCCCTCATACAATGTTCTTCCACCTAACAAAGGAAAGCCATAATTTCACTGAGGGAAGGGGGAGGGGAACCAACTAAGTGCCAATCAGGTTGAGATTTTTTTTAAAAAAAATCCTTTCCAGCCCTGTCAACTAGCAACCCAAAATTGCTCAGTGCTCAGTGAAGGCTCTAACTCGAGTGGGCAGGCAGGAAGATTTCAAAGCAAAATGGCTTTGAGTTCCAGGGGAAGCAGTCTTATATAGGCTTCCCCTCCCCTCTTCAGCAAGGCTCGTGGGACAGTTTTTCCCCCATGAGCCCATCACACAGAGATGATAATGGACAAAGCCTGTGGGCCATAGCACCACCAGGCAAAGGCATCCCATGCTTATTGGGCATGGAGCGGGGCTTGTAAGCAGAGCAATAATGCAGAATGTCAATAATGTCTTTAAACAGTTAATGGGAATCAAGGGGAAAGTGGTTGGCCTGATGTTTTAAAGAAGATTACATTTAATGGTGCAACTAGGAAAGGAGTGAGTGAGTTAGAATTGAAGGAGCACTTGTGTCACTTCCTAATACAAGTAGCACAAGTACCACCTTCGGGCATAATGTCCTGAGCTTGCATGCTATATTGATTGGTAAGAGAATTTCATCCAAATCTCACATCAGCCAAGAACTTGCTAAGTGGCCTTAGGCAAACCACTATCTCTTAACCTTAGCACTGTAGCTTGAAGCTGTAACATGAAGATACACAGGGGTTTTACAAGAGCTTCTGAAATGTGTGTGAAATACTGTAAGCTCTTTTAAAAAAGGTGTGATTTGAATTATTGTTTGATGGTGGAATGAGTTTTATTCTAGGTGACAATTTTTGAAAGACTTTTAGATGTGATGTCTGCATCTGACACACCATAGAATGAGAGGACAAGCTTTATAGCAAGGAGCCATCATGCAGTCATTGGGGTGGGCAGTAGGAACCGATAAGACTAGCTGCTTAGATGTTCTGGCATGTTGAACACATATAGAAATAACAAGGCTCAGTGTATCCCAGAAGACTTATGCAACCTACACAGAGTCAAACCCATTGTTGGCTAGTGTTTTGTGTAATTGAAGCTTACAGGCATTAAGAAATTGCATAATGGGAAACCGATCCAAATATAAATGCATTTATTTAATGAAGCTCAACCCATGCCCTAAAAACAGAGGCTTTGTTTGATGGTATAATACACTGTCAGTTTGCTGTGCCTGAGCCTTCTTCCCTCTTCAGCAGCACAGAAGGTGTGCCTCACAAACCACAAAGCTGAGAAAGGTATCCAATTAAAAACAACTGTTAGTTTGGTGTTGGCTTCAACGGCTTGAAAGCTCAGTCAATACGCTTGAAAGGGATACTTTAATAAGGAAGGGAAATAACATGCCACACAACTACTGGCATTCTTGTCTGTTTCCTGGGGTGTTCAAGCATTTTGTGCTTCTTTGTAGGAACGTGGCACATAAAAGTCTTAGGGGATAATACCTGACCTAGAACTGTATGTGCTACATAATGACAAGCACTAAACTGCAATCGCTTCTACTAAAAATAAAATAAAATAGATTTCTGTTAGATTGTGACTTAAGGCTCCAATCCTAGACACAAGCACATGCAGAAACCTAATAGTTATTGGACTTTGCCCCAAAGTAAATATGGCCCCAATTAAAGTTTGTTGTCATGACCAAGTCATTATTTACATTTTTCCCCCCAACCATGGACCACAAGGCTTGAACAAGAACTGCCACATTTCCTTACAGAATCAACCCAATGAAAACACAGTTAAATGGAAGTAAGTCCTATTGAAGTTGGTGAGAATCATGTAAGCTCATTGAAGCGCAGGAGACATGCATAGGGTTTTACTGAAGGTTATAATTCAATACCCAATAAAGCTTAGGATAGAATCAAAGTTATCCAAATGGTTTTGATGCCACATACTGTGGTCTCATAATAAATAAAATAAGGGACATCAAAATTAGGGAGTTCCCACGCTAGCAGTGGTATTGGAATTATCCTCTTCACTAATAATAATAATAATAATAATTTTATTATTTATACTCCGCCCATCTAGCTGATCCATAGTGGTTTGGTATGAAGATCTAGGGAAATGGTACCTATATCAGTCACTCATGTAAGGTATAAACTGGCCTTAGAATCAAAGCTTTTCACATTCTGGTACACAGACCTATCTTTTTCAATTGGTGTCCAGAGATGTATTAATTTTTTGCTTTGACTATGATTTTACTGGATTCTGTCCCTTTTTGAGAAAATTGGATGGATTATTTTTGTTCTTCATAAGGTTGTAGCATTATACTGTATTTTTACCGTTGTAATTTTTACTGCTGTGATTTTTACTGTATGGGAATTGTTGAAAAAAGTGGTTGAGACCATGTATGTGTGTGATATATAAAAAGAGAAGCCTAGAACACATGAGAAGATCCAGGCCAGCAGATAGACACATACACACAGATAGGACACAGTGTGATGATTGCAATTGGCTGCAATAGACACCAATCAGTTGTATTATTTTCTTTTTAAAAAACTGAATTAAAACTGAATTCAGAAAATCAACAGTCTACAAACACTTCTGTGGGATTGTTATTATTATTATTCGATTAAAGGTTCCTTTTGACATGAGATATGTTCAGGTTGAAACTCAATGTGTTACAGATGAAACAATTTCCCAAGTAAAATGTCAGCAAAAAATAAGGGTGGGGGAAACAGAACAAAGTTTTAAATTTAAAATGTGATCTTGCATAAACAGATGATCCAACAGGCTGGGTATGGATATATTATTTATTTTGGCTCATTATGGATGACCTTTACTAACTCACACATGGTTTCCTTTCCCTCTATCACTTATGAGTTAAAAGTCATCATCAATAACTTGTGGCAATAAATAATGCATTTCTCTTCATTCATTTGGCACACTAAAGGTCCTAGGAAAGGCTGCTGTTCTCATTGTGGAATGGACAACTAACCAGATTAGGGTCCGCTTGAAAATTCCATCCTACATTTGTGGGAATGCAGCCAGCTCTGAACAGTAATTACTCTTGCATTAATTCATTCTTCTGCTGTGTATCTTCCTGCTGGGCTTTACACACCCTCTTGCCGTCTTCTAGGAGAGACAGGCTTGATGTTACATAATAGGAAGGTGATAATACCAAAGGATTTCCTGAACAAGAGACTGTCTACAAATAATTATCCCTTACCTGTGCATTGTAAACATTAAAAGGAAAAGAGCAATAGGACCCCGTCCCCATCCCCTGCAAGAAATTGGTGTTTTGTTGTTTAAGCCATTGCTCAGAAGCACTGCCTCATGTTCTTCGACAAGATGGAGTAGGAGAATTGTTGAGGCTTTTCACACACACACCCCTCCCTTAACAGCAGTGCTTCCTTTTATCCAGGAAGCTGTCAGATAGCTTCATGGTTCCTATCTAAAAAATCTCTCTCTCTCTCTCTCTCTCTCTCTCTCTCTCTCTCTCTCTCTCTGTGTGTGTGTGTGTGTGTGTGTGTGGTTGTCCAGCATATGTAATTAATAGACAAAGAACACCAAAGAAGTTGCAAGTCTGGTCGGCTGTTATAAGCTGCATAAATGATATTTGGGACTTCAGTCTTTTCAGTGCAGTCTTAAGCGTGGATTCTGTTCCATTCTCCTTATTCCCAGAGAAGTGGACGTAAGATTGCAGCCTTAGAATGTATCATTCATTTTTAAATATATCTTCAGTAGTACACCATAGCAAAATTTAGTGCAGAGGTTGTGCCATTCCATAGGTTGAATTTGATCACCTTATTTGGGTCAACGATAGGGAACCTGTGAATCTCCAGGTGCTGTTGCATTCCCAGTTGCCATCAACCCAAATCAGCAGAGCCGAATGGTCAGGAATTGTGGGAGCTGTAGTCCAATAACATCTGGAAGGTCACAACTTGCCACCCCTCTTGGCTACTGTCTTTGGATGTTTTATTGACTGTATTATACGGCTTGGTACTTTTTGCAATTTAATCAGCCCAAGGCCTGGTTATGGAGAAATGTTTTCACCTGGTGCCTAAAGATATGTATGTAATGAAGGTGCCAGAAAAGCCTCCCTGGGGAGAACAAATGTAAACCCTGAGATTAGTACAGATGATCTTTTGAGATTAGTACAGATGATCTTTTGTTCCTTATATACTTCAGAACATGTGGTATACCAGCAGATTGTGGGGCATTGAATATAATACAAATTACTGTTGGAATTAGTGCATTTAGTTGCTTTTGAGAAGGCCATAATTTTGTCATTAGGCTTATTAGACATGAACAATAGGTATGCCAGTTCTAGTTTTAGGTCTTCATCAAATTTTTTGACAAAAATGTATGTAAATTGCACTCATGTTCCACACTTGGTACTGAAGCTGAATGCCTCATAAATGCTTGGCAGGATCCAACATAAAAATACTAGAAAAGTTGTCAATAGTAGTGGCTTGAATTCATGGGTCTTTTATGTCAGTCTCCGATGAAGATAGTCCATACAAAGTTAATAATTTTGCCTGTATAAGAGCAATACAAGGGGACTCACATATCATGATTGTTTTGTTTGTCAAAGGATCAAAATAATTTCTCCTCTCAAAATTGTCCATTTCCTGTGAAAATCAAATAGCTGACAAAAGGCTACACACACATGTCAACACCTGCCTTCCAATGAATTCACTCTGCTTAGGTTATTCCAATGTCATTTGTGCCAGGAATTTGTCATGTTTTGTTTGTGAGACAATGTATATCAAATGTCTTGTTTATAAAGTGCAATCATTTTATTGCATTAAATTGTCTTTTTTCCATTATACTGCTGTCAAAAAATGATGATAGATATAAACCATCAAACATGGCAAAAATTTGTTTTCATTAGGAAGCATTTCAATTGTGTCTCTGTGTTGCTTCTTAATCTTCTTACGTGTAACCTCTAGGAGTTGCAGGGAAGATGAGAAACACTCCGATTGCCTGACTGCTTTGTATTTCCTCTCCTGAGATTTTTCCGCTGCTTCTAGCCAGCTTAAAATAATCTTTACACAAACAAATCTATTCCTTTGTCTTACTTAGCCTTATCTATCAAGCCCATTTCAAGAGCTGGGATACGAACAAAATAATGATATGCATTGTTGAGGTGCTGCAAGCTACTGAAAGGACTGAGATGCTAATGTGTTTGATACATTGGAAAATGAAGAACAGACAACAAACTGGCACTGTGTCAGTCTTTCTCATGAAGTTTCAAGAAGCAGTTTTTCAGTATAACTGAATTTAGGAACCCACAACAATTAGAGTTTGTAACTAGCTTAAGTGTGTGTGTGTGTGTGTGTGTGTATGAGAGAGAGAGAGAGAGAGAGAGAGAGAGAGAGAGAGAATTTGTCTGTATAGCAGAACTGCCTTTCTGTTTTGTAATAAATCCTGTCTTTAATTTCTTTCCCAATTTGGAGTCTGTGTTCTGTTGTCATTTTCTCCCTTCTATTGGTGTGCAGGGCAATGTTACCATGGTCTGCCATGACAGCATTCTCAAGATCTTAGCAACAATATGCCTTAGTGTGACATACATATGTACACTTGTGGGAGTGTGTGACTCCTGTACCTCAGTGATAAAGCACCTGTTTTGCATGCAGAATGTCCCAGGTTTAAAACACAGTGTCCACAGGTAGGGCTAGGAAAAACTGCTGCCTTAAACACTGCCTGTCAGAGTAACAACACTAACCTAGATGGAGCAGTGTAATGACTCAGTATATGGAATTACTCACAATAAGGCATATATATCTCTGTGTGGGTGTTGCGGGTGTGTATACATTACAGAACATGTGTTGTCAATCTATTACATTTGTTAAAACTCTCCATTCGATAAGCAGAAGAAACTGCAGGTTTCTTTTTTAAAAAACAAAACAAGTTGATCCTTCCAAGTTAAGAGGGGCTCCTTCATCTCCTTGTTTCATACGCTGACCTTTGTGGGTAGTGTGTATTCCAAACACCTATTGCTGCATTTAAATAGTTTCCAATGAAATAGCCTCTGTTCCTGTTTAACAGCTTTTCTTCGACAGTGACCTAGTTATAGCCTAGCACCCCTTTACACAGCACTTGGCAGCGTGCTAGATTTAGGGAACGCTGGAAATAGGCACATGTATATTCATGTAGAAATAAACCATATTTATGTAGAGAAGAACCACGTTGTGTTGTTTTATTGCACTTCACTCTCTTTGGGGGGCTTGAGAGACTTTAGTGCTTATGAAAATGAGAGATTTACTATCCTGGCTTGTTCAGAGCACAGTGCTGACAGTTGCTGTGCTTTACCTAATCTTTACACCTTTGCAAAGACATTTTGCTTCTGACTTATGGCATCCTAGCTGTTTAAGTTCTGGCTGCCTATGTCTCCCCCGAGCTGGAGCTGTCAGGTTTGTGTTAGATTGTATGGTGGCCTGGGGAGCTAGACAGTAATGAGACCACCAAGCTGGGGACTCTTATTTGACCACCAAAATAAATTCACATCTCTACCAATCTAAAAGGTAAAAACAATACTCCCGTGTGTGTAAGCATAAACATGAGTTTGCTAAAAATCTATGACATTCTCGGTACAATCATATACTAAAGGAAATTCGTGTGCTCAGGGTAAGTGTTACTCCCTGCTTCCAGTACACTTCCACTCTGTCAAAGATTGAGCTTCTTATGGGCAACTGAAAAGGGAGTAAGCCAAGGGAAGGCATTCATGCCCTTTCTCTACCATGATCATTGATGAAAATTTGTGGGACAAAATTACTACTCAGTTTCAACAGAAGGTTCAGCTAAAGAGAAATCTTAGCTAAATGCAAAAAGGCAGGGCAAAAGATCTTACAGGCTGCTGAGGGAAACTAAATGGATTTGGTAAGTCTTGTCAAATTTCTTGGAGTTTCTCTCTGTGTGTGCTCACACATGCACATGCACACATGCATTCAAAGATGGAAATAATCTTAAGGTCATAGAAAGAACTGGAGCACTGGAATCTCCAAGCAGTAATTTATGCTATTAGAATCAACATTAACACCATTAGACCGACAGTTAACAGAAGTAATGCCCAGAGTTAAATACGCTGTCTACCTCCCTTATGAAGGTTGGAAATTTCAGCCTGTGTTTTTGTTTCCATTAAGAGCAAAGATTATATTTGGAGCTTAATGTCTTTTCAACATCAGGTGTCAGTTCTGGCTTATGTGAAGATATAATAGCAAAAGCCATCTGATATTAACTTCCATCATCATTAACCATGGCATAGCTGCCCTCTTACCCATTTGCTCCTATGACAGCTGGGTTTATTGAAATACTTCTAGGAACCACACATCCAAATTTAATGATGTGAAAATTTTCGCTATTAATGCAGCATGACCATTGTGCACTGGTGTTTGGTTAATGTTCAAATTAGAATGATAGAATTGTAGAGTTGGAAGGGTCATCTAGTCGAAGCCCCTGCAATGCAGGATCCTTTTGCCTAGCGTGGGGCTCAAACCCATGACCCTGGGATTAAGAGTCTCATGCTCTACTTACTTAGCTATCCCAGAGCTCATGTAAATTGAGAAGTAAATTCAGATGTTGGGCTGAACCTTTTGAAGGATCTTTCCTTTCTGCTCTGCTCTGGTCAGACCTCACCTGGAGTACTGTGTCCAGTTCTGGGCACCACAGTTCAAGAAGGACACTGACAAACTGGAACGTGTCCAGAGAAGGGCAACCAAAATGGTCAAAGGCCTGGAAACGATGCCTTATGAGGAACGGCTAAGGGAGCTGGGCATGTTTAGCCTGGAGAAGAGGAGGTTAAGGGGTGATATGATAGCCATGTTCAAATATATAAAAGGATGTCACATAGAGGAGGGAGAAAGGTTGTTTTCTGCTGCTCCAGAGAAGTGGACACGGAGCAATGGTTCCAAACTACAAGAAAGAAGATTCCAGCTAAACATTAGGAAGAACTTCCTGACAGTAAGAGCTGTTCGACAGTGGAATTTGCTGCCAAGGAGTGTGGTGGAGTCTCCTTCTTTGGAGGTCTTTAAGCAGAGGCTTGACAACCATATGCCAGGAGTGCTCTGATGGTGTTTCCTGCTTGGCAGGGGGTTGGACTTGATGGCCCTTGTGGTCTCTTCCAACTCTATGATTCTATGATTCTTTCCCTTTTTTGTCATCTCAAATGGTAGTGGTGGTGCAGAGAGGGCTGGGTGTGACTGAATTTCAAGAGTGTGGAGATTCTGCCTTTACCTTAGTTTCACAGTAAAAGTCCTATGTGCACCTAGCTCTCTGTGCTCTGGCTTGCAACTAGAGATGGGTTATTCTGGCTGCATTCACACGGCAGATCATCCCATTTTCATGATGTTTCCCTAACACTCTCTCTCTCTCTCTCTCTCTCTCTCTCTCTCTCTCTCTCTCTGTATGTGTGTGTTTCTTTAAAGCAAGTGGTTCATGTGTTGATAATTTTCTTATACATCCTTGGAATACCAGTTCAATTTCACAGCTTTATGGAGCAAATGCCAAGATAATAGTTATCCTTAAAATTAAATGTGTGAGATGAAGTTGTTGTTAACAGAAGAGATTGAAACATATATGTGAGGAGCTTCAGGTGCATTTTTTTATTGCATCAGTTAGAAAAATGTAGACTGTGGCACCCTGCTGATAAGAAGATAGAAGGGCAACACTGTCTCAATTACTCACATATTCTTACAGTTGAGAAGTGTTCAGTCTACTAGTCAATTAAGCAGCAGATAGCATATTTTATTGATTGTAAGAGTCAGATTCTCGGTAGCGTGTAAACTATAAAAAGATACCTTTGTAGAGTATAATGAGACCCTGCCTATTTGCTTTCAAAACATCCAGAAGACCTATATTCAGTAATTTTTCCATTGTTTTCTTCCTCCACTACAAGTTTGATACCAAACTTGAATGGTATCTACTTGAACAATCCTCTACACCAACCTAAGATCATAACAATACAGCTGGATCAGACCAAAGATCCATTTGTTCCTGCTTTCCACAATGATAAATAATATGCTTCTAGAAAGACTACAAGCAAGTATTGAAGAGGAAGGGAAGGAGAAGACCTCTTACTGCAAGCTGTCACCACTGTTCCCACCAACCCTTGTCTGGGGAATGAAGAGGGCACTGTGTTTTATGAGTGATGGCTGCTGTTGGGGAGGGCTTTGTGGGGAGGGCTTTGTGAGGGAGGGCTTTGTTGGGGAGGGCTTTGTGAGGATGAGCCAGGGAAGCCAGTGTAAATAACTATTGGTTCAGCCAGAAAAGTGACAGGTGTCTTCTAAGAGTGCATGTGGCAGAATTCATCACTGTTAAAATTGATTAAGCAATGCCCTCATTTGGCAAATCTGGATTTTTGAGACAAAGAATACTGTCCTCTGTATTTCATTCTAAAAACTCACCTCCTATAAAAAAATAAATAAAATAATACTGCACTAATAAAAGCTTGCCTCCATGTAGTGTCCAGTGGGTGTTTAATCCAATTAATGGGGGTTACTGCCATTTTCATAACCCAATGAAATGTGTTTATAAAAACTAACAATGTTCAATTGTTAATATCCAGGAGTTAATTGCAATTTACTGTTCTTATAAATATAAGTAACAAAGTGTTTTCTACACTATTTAATTAACAGGCAAGGAAAAATAAATGTTCGGCATGCTGCTATCATATGCCCCAGGCATGTCTGACACTATCAATTAGCTGAATATTTTTAAACATAAACACTGGGGGAATAAAACTAGAGCAATGTGGGATGCTCATATATATTTTTCCTCTGATCATTGATCATTTACAAATATATTTTTGTGATCCACTTGTCCTTTATCTTCTAATTAGTGTTGATCTCCATTCCCCATGTTTATTTATTATGGTATTTATAGCCTCCCTTTCTGCCAAGGACATCAAGGTGATATATATGTTCCTCCATTCATACCCATCCAATCTTCAGAGCAACACTGTGAGATAGGTTGGGTTGAAAGATAGTGATGAATCCAAGGTCTGTTTGAAACTGAGGGTTGTATCCAACATTCTGCAAATGTTTCATCAATGCAAGGGTTTCTGCTTCTGCAGTGGAACGTTCTCTCCTTCTCTTTTCCCTGTGCCCCCTAAATCTGTCCTAGGGGTTTCCCTCTGAAGCAGATTTGTGGAGTGTGAGGTGAATGCCAGGGAATAATTCTTGTGCAAGTAGAGATTCTTGTGCCAAACAAGAAATTAATTCAAAATCAGATTGCAATTCTAGCTTAGTTTGCTATACACTAGCCAAACTGGAAGGTGCTGCTTTCCAAAAGACTCTGCTCTCAGTAATGTGCAGAATGCTAGTTGACTACTTTAGAGGATGGATGGGAATCTGCAACCCTTCTTCATGTTGTACTATAATACCTGTCATCCCCCAATATCAGCCACACTGCATGGTGCTGATGGGAGTTGGTCTGGAGGCTCAAAAGTTATTGACCACTGCTTTGTTGTTGTTTAGTCATTTAGTTGTTTCTGACTCTTCGTGACATAGGCCAGAGCATGCCAGGCACTCCTGTCTTCCACTGCCTCCCGCAGTTTGGTCAAACTCATGCTGTTAGCTTCAAGAACACTGCCCAACCATCTGGTCCTCTGTCGTCCCCTTCTCCTTGTGCCCCCAATCTTTTGCAACATCAGGGTCTTTTCCAGGGAGTCTTCTCTTCTCATGAGGTGGCCAAAGTATTGGACCCTCAGCTTCAGGATCTGTCTTTCCCGTGAGCACTCAGGGCTGGTTTCCTTCAGAATGGATAGGTTTGATCTTCTTGCAGTCCATGGGACTCTCAAGAGTCCCTGCTTTAGATCAGTGCTTTAGAACCATATAATTGTCTTGATGCTCCCTGATAATGAACCGTGAGGAAATAGATATCATCATTTCAAATGTCTTCTGGTACCTGGGTGACTATGATATGTTAACAGAATCAAAATTGTATTTGATAAATCTGAGCTATGTAGAATCCAGGCCACTGAAGGAGTTCTCTGATTGCCTAGCACACAAATTCAGCATATATTTATCACAATACTTCCATTGCAGTATCTTGATAAATAGGCTGAGCAGTAGTTCTGCAAATATCAGTGGATTTGCATATGACTATGCCATATTGTGTCACAGAACTCACAGATTCATTCAAAGGAAAAAGGCATTTCTGAATGTACCATCCTTCAAGTATTTTTCTGAGGATCTCTATTTAAGCTTTTGTGCCTTTTCTTAAATGCAGTGTGTAAGCACACATATGAATCACTCCTAACACATCTTGTTGCAAAATGATGTAAAAAAAAAATCCAGTTAAAAAGGCTGGAGGGACAAAAGGTGGCCTGAAAATCCAAAGGGAATGTAAGTTAATAAAGGCAGAACAGAAGGTAATGCCACAATGATGTTATTCAGCTATTTTCAATCACTAGCTTATGTTCATTAGACCACAATGGGCAATGAAAGCTACAGCAAGTAGCATAATTCTGAAAACTCTTAATTAATCACATCAGTGTTATTACAACTGGGAACATCTTTCCCCGTTTATGAGTTTGCTACATGCATTTTGATGAGAACTACAGCAAAGTGTCAACCGCGGTTGCTATTTTTTTTTTATTTTTTTTTTGGGGGGGGGTGGTTTCCATTTACAGGTCATGTTAGCCACACTCTGCCCAGCAGCCCTAATGCTGAGATGGAATACAAAGTGGGAAAGGGGTGAGTCTAGCAAATTCCCAGCGCAGTTCATGGGAGAGGAGAGGAATTAGAAGCCAAATCCTGGGACCTTATGGCAATAGGCAGGCAAGAAATCTAATTATTATTAATAATAACAACATCCACTGCTATTGCCATAGTATTACAGTAGTACCTCGGGTTACATACGCTTCAGGTTACATATGCTTCAGTTTAAAGACTCCGCTAATCCAGAAATAGTGCTCCAGGTTAAGAACTTTGCTTCAGGATGAGAACAGAAATTGTGCTCCGGCAGCGCGGTGGCAGCAGGAGGCCCCATTAGCTAAAGTGGTGCTTCAGGTTAAGAACAGTTTCAGGTTAAAAATGGACTTGTGGAACAAATTACTTACTTAAGTACTTAACCTGAGGTACCACTGTACTGCTATTGCCATAGCATTACTGTGGGAGAAAAAGGCAAGAGTAGATAGTGTATACAATATGGAAATCCTACCACATTCACGTGTCACCATTAGAGAGCTGTGTGCAAAGCGCCTCTTGAAATTCCCCACCCTACTTTTGGGTAGAGAAACTGGGGCAGAGGAACTTCCCACTGCGTGAAGAAGCAATTTTACAGCAGTTTCTCTGGGATGTGGTTCATTCTAAGCAGAACTGAAAGCACAGCTTCTTGAACCACCATCCCAAGGTCTCCACACCCCAGACACTGCACTTGGCAGCCTCAGCAACTGTGTTGTCAGCCTGGTGACCATTTTTACATACTTCCCAATGCCCTTGTTCTTCGAGGACATTGTGTGTTGTCGAAGGAAGAGAAGCCTCAAGTGCCACAAAGAAGAATGGAGAGAATTCTGCAAAATGGCTTTCGCATTCTAGGACAGCTAGAAACAGAAAAATCTCAAAAAATGTCCCAGAAAAAAAAATGTATTCTGAGAAATTTGACTGTAGCTATAGCCACCATGTTTTTAAAAGATGGGCGCATGTTTAGGTTGTTAACCATGCCTGATATATATTTATTTATTAGCATTTTGTGCAGTAGGAAAGCTCTAATATTCCCCTCTTCTATTGCTCAGCACCATCCCAGCAGAGAGATTTGCCTAAATAGCACAATTTACCCCACTATAGTGATAAAGTTATCTTTACAAACCCATCTTCTGTTAGAAATAATTCATTAAGCCCTCAATATTCTTGTAATTTTTATTATTATGTTTTAATGCTTCCTCAAGGGGAGGGGAAAACATTATGTCCTTGTGTTTCCATAATTACATTTGTTTTAAAATTGCACACAAGAAAAAAAAATCCCCCTTCAATTATTACAATGTATCAGAGGTTTAAGACAGAAAGATAGATAAGCTAGAACAAAAGAGTCGTGATTTTAAAAGCTGTGATAAATAACAGACATAAAATTAAGGACACTCATAGGCCCTATTTGCATGTAATTCTAAAACAAGTGTTGGTGCTTTATGTGTGAGTATGCAGCTAGAACAAAGACTAATCTTGGCTCATGGTTTATCACAAAGGTTGGTTGGTTAAACAAGTGAGCTTCATAGTCCATGCCTGAAGTTGCCTTTTTCAAAACTAGCTAGAGTTTGCAATAAACCACCATCTCTAGTTTCTATATGGCAACAAGCCAATATCATTTTGGCCTTGTGCAATGGCTCAAGGCAACTTCAAGCTCATTCCCACAAACACACATCATTGCTCAAATTCTTTGTTATATAAGGCAGTGGAAATATGCAGATTTTCTATAGAAATTTGAGGGATGTGTTGAGTGTCTGGAGTTTAGGATAGCTCAATTTTAAGGGGTGCTCTTAAGTTTATGGATTTTTAGCAACATTCCTGAAATGATTCAGTGAACAGTGAGAAGCAGAGCTGGAGTTTCCCTGTTCTCAGTGCCTGCCTGGATAGCTGGGGAAAAGGGTACCTCTAAGAATGAGCAGAACACACCTGTCTCCTTACTATGTCACTGGAAGACAACATTTGGAGTTAAAACAAGACATTAAAAAGCAAAAAAGCAGTGGAGGAAGCTCAAGTACCCACCTTTCACAATATTGTGACTGATGTCTGTTTCTAAAAAAAAAACAAAACCACTTGAGTTAGCTAACAGGATATTCAAAACTCATTGAAACAAAGGAGAGATGGCAGTTCATTTATAGAATCAATCGGAACTTAGGAATTTGGACCTTTATCTTTGGGAATTCCTACACATTAAAGAAATCTTTCAGTGTCATTTATCTCACCTGAAGTAAACAGAAGTCCATAAAGAATAGCAGTGTTGGTGTGACAGTGGGAGGGAAAGAAATTGAGTTTGAATGGTACTCAACAAATGCCATTGTTGCATTTTTTTTTTTTGCAGAAGGTGATTCCTGTGGATCATTGCAACTCAGAATTATATCTTGTGTGAATGAGTATTGCACACAACTGGTACCCATGACAGGCCTGCACATGGAAACACTTGAAATCCAATTTACAGTTCCAAAAGTAGCCACTCACATATATTCTATTGATTCACACAAGTGCGTGCAGGTGTAGGAGTGACTTGTGGAAGTCAGCCCTTGTATAGGGGAGCAAAATTAGGTGTAATAACCACAGTGTTGTGGATTTAGAGGACACGCAACAAATATTTGATTTAGGACAGAATGGAAGCTAATGGATGAAACTATTATAGGGTGTGTGTCTCCTGACTACTGTCAGCAGCCTTAAGAAACTTCAAATCCCATAATGCATTGGGGGAAGTTGTGACTGTTTAAAGCAATTGCATATTGCTTTAAATCTATGGTGTGAAAGTGGCCTTAATGACATGCTCATACCAAAAATGAGCTGAATTAAAGGAACAAAAGTGTGATGATTTGGTTAGCATCAGGTTGTTGCACAGAGGGCCAAATTTAATATGATCGATTCTAATGTAATATATCACATACAATGAAACATGAAAACCTAACTTGGAACTCGATATGAATTCACCCTCTACCTGAAAATGCATTCCTGAGCTTGTGAAACCAGACTATCGCAGCAGAAAACCCAGAGGACTAGGCAGCCTCACCTCAGAGTCCCTAATGAGTTGATGTGTTATACCTCCAAAAATGCTGGCCCTCATAGTGTGCATTTCAAACTATCAGAGCTGTGCTTCCTGAGCTTATTTAAGTTCTGGGAATGCTGAGAGTACAACAAGCAAAGGCTGCATACACTGGCCTACTCTTGGGTAGACTGCTCATATAATTGGCTTTCCAGAACCAGAGGTGCTTTATGTGTGTCCAGTATACATTCAGAACACACACACAAACACAGACACAATTGTGGGTTAGATGGTCTGCACAAAATGACACCAGAGTTAAACGTGGTTGCAAAAAAAATGTGAGAGGCATAAAGTAAACACTGCCAACCTGTGCACCAACCTTCATACTAACGATACCACAAGAGAAAGCAATATGACACCTCATTCTCCATTAAAAAAAGAAGGGGCAAAGGTATTATTTAAGACAGCTTGGCCAAGAATACAAGTCTTAAAAAAAAATTTAAAACCCTGTAAAAACATAACCCTTGAAGCCCCATGCTAAAATATATACATAGTTAAAACTCTGTGAAAACTTACCTGCCTTTGGCAATGCTCTGCTTAATTCATTTTAAATGGGTTGGCAAAATGGCTACCAAGTGAATAGAACTTTTAGAGGAACATTGCTTAGAACTGCAAATTATTAAGCAGTACATAGCTGCCAGAAATAGTCTCCCGAACCTCAGTAATACATAGGACTGTACATGGACAACAACCACACCTGATCAAATTTATAGCCCTGATTTGTATCTGATTTGATCCAGACCTGTCCAGACCCAATCAGACTTCGATTTGGAAAATCCACACCCACATCCGCATCCAAATACACATTGACATGCATTGTAAAGCTAGAATTTGCTTTCCCCCAAAGATATATATATAATTTGCATACATGGTAGCCCCTACAGTGATTTTTCATGCTAGCCACTTGCAAAGTGTGCTTTCCCCAAAAAAAGAATAAGGATGGGACTCTTGAGAGTCCCATGGACTGCAAGAAGATCAAACCTATCCATTCTTAAGGAAATCAGCCCTGAGTGCTCACTGGAAGGACAGATCGTGAAGCTGAGGCTCCAATACTTTGGCCACCTCATGAGAAGAGAAGACTCCCTGGAAAAGACCCTGATGTGGGGAAAGATGGAGGGCACAAGGAGAAGGGGACGACAGAGGATGAGATGGTTGGATAGTGTCTTCGAAGCTACCAGCATGAGTTTGACCAAACTGCGGGAGGCAGTGGAAGACAGAAGTGCCTGGCGTGCTCTGGTCCATGGGGTCACGAAGAGTCGGACATGACTAAATGACTAAACAACAACAACAACAAGCTCCAAATTCTGAAACCAGATTTTCTGAGGCAAATGTATAGCTGCATATAATCATGCAATAAAGTTGAGGTTTCATTTTGTGGACCAAATCATTCATGTGATGTTCTGAATAAAGGCAAGCATAAATTCTTTTGCATAATAAAGCAACTGAATAAAACGATATGTTTCTTATCAGTAGACCTAGAACAGAATCACAGTCACTGAGAACAATTCAGTAGTATTGGGAGGGGGAGGCAGTTCAGTGTATGGGCATATTCAGATATGGTAAATATTGCGCTAGTTTTTCTGATTTCCTGATTCTAGTGCTTCTGTCCCATTTTCTGATGTTTCTTTCACACTGCAATACCTGTTGTGTTATGGAGCTGTTACTTTTTTACCGATATACTAACATATGCTGCGCCAAATCTTATTCACACCAGTAGGTGTTTTGTAGCACAACAATGAAGGTCATTGGACAACCTAGTAACTGGTCCCCCATTATTCACCCAGGACACAACTATATTCCAGTATACTATCTCAAATTTCATCACTTTACTCCCAGGTCAATGGGGTTGCAAATTGATTTTTTCTGGAAGCAAGTAGCACAGAAATTAGTGTTAAATACCTACTATATTCCACTTGATTGCCCAAAGTGGCTTTTATGTTGTATGAAAGCTAAAATAATTGGAGGGGGGAGAGTTTGTGAAATGGAATAAACTGACATGTGAATGCCGCATATATCTCAATAGTCACCAGGGACCTAGTCTTTAAAGGTATAAATTCATTTCCTAGGTTGCAGCTGACCAAACCTTTTGTCCAACCCTTCCCTTAGATTTATGCTTCTTGGGGCATGTCCACATAACAACGACTCCCTTCAAAAATTGTTGGTACCAAGACTTTAAAATGTTTCTCTGGCACCAATTTTCGCATTTCTCTATCTCCATTCACTTTGCTGAATGACAAGCCCCACCCCGCAACCCAATGCTGTACTGCACATGCAAATGCATGGAATGTGTTCCTGGGAAACTCTTGGTCATGTTTTGTCAGGTAGTTGCAGGAGATGGAAGGATCATAAGATGAACAGGTGAGTGCCCTTAGGCACCTTTGGAAAGTGAGGGGTGTATTTAGAGGCCAGTTCCCCACCCCAGGTGGTGCAAGCTATCAAGCTTTATACAGAAGGCCAGTGGGGCTGCCTCGCCTCACCCATCAGAAGTTGGACTGGATTGGGAAGCTTTCCTACTCAACTTGAGAGAGAGCTCAAGTAACATGTTATGATCAAGTCATGCCCTTGCACTGAGAAGGGTCGCTCACCCAAGCTGGGTTGAATTACTGCTGCTTCCACATAGTGCTTAGCCTCTGCTGAAATCTGTACTGAATAAAATATGGTTCTGCTTCAGCCCCACATACTTGTGTCTTGACTCTTCTTTACCTACTCAAGCTACAAAATGCAGTTTTCTTTCCTCCCAGGTCTGTACTTTTACATTATTTCACTTTTGTGCAGCAGGGGAGAAAAATCCAGTTATTAAACAGTAAACTGTTAACCATTATAAAAACTGCTTTGAGGGATAAAACTACACAATACACCCACATATGCCCTTTGGACTTCTTCACACAATTCAAATCTTAAATGTGAGCATGGCAAGCAGGTATTAAGAAATATATGTAACATGCAATATGAGCTTTTTTCAGAGCAATTCTAAAAATAATCCATTGGAATTAAATTGCATTTCTCTGACACCCTTTTGATACATCACAAAGAGGTAGTTAAATTAACCCCTGGCTCTGAAAATATTATTCTGTTAACTGGATAAAATACCATACAGATATTAGTTGCTGCTGCTGACAAAGGGAAAAAATCTTCTATGAGAAACAAAATTGTCCTAGTAATTACATTACTTCAAATCTATTGTTGGTTAATAATAATGCCACCCCTTCAGTAAGACTATAAAGCAAAGCCTTAGAAAGTTAATTGGAAAATAAAAATTATTGCACTCCACAGTTTAGTAATAATATGTATACTTTATTTCTTCTGCATTTTTATTCGAGTTGAATTTCATCGGTTGGAAGCATCTATGCTCAACAACAATGGAATATTTGCAGGGGTTCTGGTGTGCATATGGAGCTATGGATGCTGAGAAGCTTCTGGCAACGGGTAAATTGGCTTTCACATTTAAAGGCAAACATACCAAATCCATGCTCTCTAGGAAAATATGCAAATCAGAACATTGTCATCCCTTGTTGCACTTCTCTGAATTTTGCAATGCAATTCTACAGCCAAATAATGTGTACAAAATGCCTGTACTAGGGTACAGTGTGCATAAAAATGAATATATTCATAAAAATAAGATACAGGGGTGTTATTTTAAGGAAAAACACTTTACACAAATGGGTACGTTAGGCCAATTTTCATACAAACATATGTCTATTAGGAGATTTTACTAAAATGCTGATGAATGTCTGATTTATGCAGTGTTCATCATGCAATCATCACAAGCGTTCAAATCTTTCCCCCTCTTAATATTCTGTGTGTAAATTGAAAGAAGGCCTGGACTGTAATTGATGTTCAAGCCTGAAAACCCTTGCAAAATAATCAAACACTGTTCTGGGTTTGGAGCACAGACTACCTCACTTCCCACAATTATCATAAAAGGCAACAAGAGGAAAAGGCCCATCAAAAGGCCAAGCTATCAATCCATTCTCCTCCCCGCTGCTAAAATAAATACAAACAGTCGTTTGACTGAGGGCAACTGTAAGCCACTCTCTGAATTTATGATACAAGTTAGCCCTTTAGAGATGACATGCTCAAGTTTACACATAGGTCAAGCGTGAAAGGTCAGTACCCACTAAAGGCTATTAACTTCATCCTTTGTTTGACATACTTGCTTTTTTGCCAAGAAAACACACACCCTAAAGGGACTTTCCATGAAGTACAGAAATCCTTTCACAACTGTAGTTTACAACTACACTGTTCATGCAATCAGTGGCCCATCTATGGTGTATGTGCACACGTGCATTTGAATGAATCACAATTGGATGCCATTTGTCTTCCAGTTATGATGGTCATATTTTAAGTGGTGTACACTTTTCTTCAATGATTAGTTCTGTTCTAGGAAACCAACTAAAAATTACAGAGGGATGCGAACAATGACAGCAACCATAAAACTTCCAATTTATCTATGCTCCCTGAGGATGATAGAGATAGGTTTGAAGCAAACAATTTCCACACACACACCCAGGCCCAGTCTTGAAAACAGGGAGATCTGAAGAGGCAAGCAGACTTTTTCCTGGCCAAAACTCGTATTGAGAAGCTTGTGAAATTCTTCTGAGTCTAAATAGCTACTTTAAATGTGGTAGACAGACAAAAATGAATAAATAAACAGCATATCTTTCTACAGTAGTTATGAATCAAGAGTCTTGGAGCCTCAAATAGAAGAAAAGGCCTTGAAAACAGAAAAGCATGAAGGGGAGGGATGAGAAAATGATTGACAATGGACACTTACATTTCTACTCAATTCTAATCAGTTAAAAGGGACTTATTACCAGGAAAATCACCCAAAATCATATGAATCCACATCAAAATCTTCAAAAGTTGATTTTCCAAATCTTGAAATATGTGGATTCATGCCCGTCATTAACATTTGGTGGAAATCATCTTTAACTCCAACCAAACCTACAGTGAAATAGATAGAGAAATATTAGGGAGGGGCAGTAAATATGTTATCTAGGGATAACTCAATGAAAATTAATGCAACAAACATTGCAGCCATTGTTCAGTCTTGCATGTAATAAAATAAATTTCAGCAGCAGGGGTTCTTATCCTTTGACTCCCATTCATTTGTTCATGTTGCTTATATACTGTTTTTCCACAAAACCGATTTCATAATAACATAACAAAACAATAACTTAGCAACCATATCATCACATCACAAAACAATAGCAAATATAATAGAGTGCAGAAAACCACATTTCAATACTATAAATATAACATCTTAATAAAGAGTGAAGCAAATCTAGGAAATAAAAGAAATAAATACCTGACCCATTTTCCTTGCAGCTGTGTGGCTCCTATAAAACTGGAACAACTTGCACTTTATATGAATTGTTTAAAGAATCAAAATGTACTTGCCTTAGCTACAATCCAGAAACTCTGTTGGAAGCACAGGGTCACAAGTATGCATGGGCATTCTTTTCTTTATATATTATGAAGTAATTAAATTGTACAACTCAGCGGTAAATGCCTGCACACACAATACTCTGGGAGAAGAGATTGGAAAACCCTGCTGCCAGGCTCAGAAAACAGTTTATTCCTCCGGCCCACCTCACAGAACATTCTCAGTTTATAGAATGTGTCATACAGCTGAGCTGAATTTTCATGAGCTTAGATTATTTTAGCAAAGTTTCTCCTGTTACCGAAAGGGTGGAATCTTTTCTCAAGCAGATATGCAAAATAAACAGCAATCTAAAGTGTTGCATCATCATCATTATTCCAACCCTGAACACCTAAACATGGTTCTTAGATAGTCTAGCAAAAGTCTCAAAGAGCTAATTTTTAAGTCTCCATGGAGCTGTCACAGTTCAGCTTATTCTTGAACCAGAAAACAAGAGAGTTAAGCAGTTCCTGAGCTAATCTGCAAGGGAAACTCTTTAGCAATATGTGAAGAAAAGTCCCAGTTCATGTGATCAACAACCATCTTATCCATGTTAACATGGACTGTGGAAGGGGTTACAGGTTATACATAACAGGGGTTTTCCTTTGTCATATTGTATGTAACTTGGTTTCTGTAACAATTTTTTCAAAAGAGCATTGGAGAAAGTGAAGTGTCTATTTCCTTAAAGCAACATTTTAGTGAAGCAGCACTTCTAGGATAGATCTGTTTCCTGGCACAAGTCATTTATGGAGCAGGGTTTTTTGTTTGTTTGTTTTCGGTTTCTGAGGTACCTGGGGAAAATACTAATATTCCATCCACAGGCTGGTGCCCTCATATGCCGTAGCCAGTTATCAAGGTTATTTTGATTGGCTTATATACCAAATATAACTAGGTGTTGAATTTCAAATGATTTTGACTGAATTCTACACACCCAGGTTTGATGTATTATATATAAAATAGGCTTCCCTTCGGTCAACACACACATATATAAAATAAAAATAGAAACTGTGTTTAGGCTGAGGGGAAATTGGCATTTTTAGATGTTCAATATTATAAATACTAAATTTATTCATGAACCCCATTCAGACATACCTATTCAAAAATGAGCTACTCTAAACACAAAGTCCATTTCCTTTTTCTACTGCTCTGATGCAAAGGGGGACACACTATTTCTTATTCTAGCCCTGAGATTTATTTATTTTGAGAAATGTGCCAGCAGCTGTGGAAAGGCTTGCAAATATATTTCAAAACTAGGCTGCAATCTGGGGCATGCTAACTTGAGAATCAGTCATATTAAAATCAGTGAGACTTCTGAGTAAACATGCCTAGTAATTGGCTGGGCATTTATTCTTTTATTTGTAGTTGTCTTGGTTCATAAACAATTGTTTTGTATTAATGTACGGGAAAGCTATCTTAATTCAAGATTTAATAGGGATTGTAGCCCAAATAATTTTCATTGAACTTAGTTCACCTCCAAGATTCAGCGGAGAGTGATATGTCTGTATGCATCACTAAAACAACCTTCTACAATCTACATGCCAAGATAAGCATCATGATATTCTGACATTGACACTTATATACAGTGCTATTTTTTTCCCAGAAAAAGAGGTGCCGGAACTCACCATGAGCACCCTGAACACATTATATATATTCGAAATGAATTTTTCACAAAAATCAGAATTTGGTGGTTTTCTCAAGAATGAGCAAATGATGTGGCATAAGAACATTAGAGAGTCAAAGGCTTATCTAGTCCAGTATCATGTTCTTACAATGGCCAACCAAGTATGGGAAGGGCACAAGCTGCATCTGAGTGCAGCAGTAAACTGCCCACTTGTCAGTTCAGGAAACAATATGCAGAACTATTGGGTATAGGTTGGCATGCAATTCAAAGGACCACTTAAAAGAGATAATCAACCTTAACCTTTATCGAATGTGAGTGGGATGTGTGTGTAACAGTATCAGGGTGGTGTTTTTTTTTGGGGGGGGGGTTTGTAATTTTCTACACCAGCGAAATTTCCACTATATGGTGGGTTATTCTCAATTATGAATAACAAAAACTATCTTTTAAGGGGGGAAAGGTTATTAAAATATTGTAAACTGCTTATAAAAACGTTATTAAAGCAGAACAGTGAACAGTTTTATGGGGTTTTTTTCCTGACTCCATGCAAGAAAACTGTACTTCGTTAGAGAAATATGGTTAATGGCAAGCAAATGAAACTCCAACCACTTTCTTGAGCTTCCCCAGACCATTTATCTATGAAAAAATGGCAGGGTATTTTACTACCCCAAGCTTACTAACATTGGATGGGGCAGTAAATAGCAAAATTAATGGATTTCTAGGTCATTTTATGCCACAGGTGGATTTGCTGTTGTTGTTGTTGTTTCCAGAAGGAAAGCAGGCAAGTGGTAACTGGCTGAAGTTTCAGAACCTTGAACTGTGAGGAAAGCGTAAAGGGATCTCATGGTGGACAACAAAGCAGTGTAAGGTCCTCTCTTTAGGAAATGTAATTAGGCACAGTGAGAGGAGAGTGCATTGATCTCTGTTTGTTTGCTCCTTTGCTCCATTAGGAGGATATACTAGTTTTCTGAAACATTTACATACAGCATATTTTTCGTAAAACTCCATACTTTTGCCTAAGTAAATGTTTTTGTTTCATAAACCTGTGTTCTCATCAGCACATTTTAAACACCGACATGCCTCGAAGCCCTAAAGCTACAATATTTTGAGAAGCTTCAGGAGACCCACAGAAGGCTGTTTAGGCTGATTTGTAAAGGACAGTCTAGTAATAAATAAATAAAAGTCCTTTATCTGGTGGTGAGCTTATAAGCATGAGAAGGAGGCTACAGGTAGAGGGGAACACTCTATTGCACTTCCATCCCTGCATTTCAGGGAGATTGGATGATGTCCATGTGCTTCGGAATCACAGCTTCCTAGATCCTTCCTCCACCACTAGCTCTGCCCCACATCAATGGTGCTTAATTAGAAAACCATCTCTTTCCATGGCTGCTACCATTAAAGAATCCATCCCAACTTCAGTTCGAGATTTCATGTAGCGTCGTGAATTGTGATAGGATTCAGTAGCACAGGCAAAAAGCAAATTCCAGGACTTAAAAGTATTCTTTGATCATCTTCTTCCCTTCTGTAGTTAAACACAGATTTGTGCCATTATTTTTGATGTTTCAACTGTCACGCTGTGATCTCGCCATGAGAGAGGAAGGGGGGGAGAGAACCTGATTTATTTATAGTTAATTAGCCATGCTATGAATACAGATGGAAAAGGGTTGTTGTTTTTAACGTAAATGCTAACTAGCAATAAAGATCATTATTGTCAAATAGCATTGGGATTATTATTATTATTATTATTATTATTATTATTATTATTATTATTTCCCTACTCATCCCATTATTTTCTGCATCATTGTTACGTGCTCATGATATCAGGATTCCTATTCACACAAATAAAACATTAGCAGCCATAGAAGATAGAACTGCCATGTCATTAGCTGAGTAGCATTCCCCCATGTACAATATTGGTATGAGGTGTATATATGTTCCCTAAATGCTATGAGAGTACAGGCTCTTAAGGGAATTATTTGTGACACAGGAGTGGATGCTGACCCAGGGGTTCTACATCTCTGCATTTTTCACTCTCACAGCTAATTTATATATAATGCAGTGTGCGGGCACAACACTTGCCCATGCAGAGTTCCACACGGCGAAGGGTCTCATTTATAATGTATTCTTCCCTTGAAGCAGCTCGTTCACGTGCACTGTAGCATGCCGGTGATTAAGGCCCGGGAGGAGGCCACTCTTTCATGTTGATCATGGAAGCGGTGGGGCTATTGCATAGGCAAAGAGAACATTTTAAGCAAGACACTGAGCTCTGCGAAGCCCTGCACAGGTAAAAACATTTTGCCTGCACTCTGCGTCTCATATAAAATGTGTCTCAGGCTCTGGCTGTCATGGATTGCTAAGCAAACACAGGAATAAGTAAACAGAGGGTCTTTCTGGAAATCTCAGGCATTGCTACCTGCCACTGGGTTCATATGCTATCACAGTTGGAAGGGGACCACAAGCAGGAGGAGAGTTCAAGTGAGGCAGCAGGAGAGTGGAGCTCAATCTTTCTTTTGTTCCTTTTAGAACATTTCGTTCCACTTTTCAGGCAGTTCTGCACAAAATGGTTTACATCAAGTTAATAAAATAGCAGTAGTTTATGGCATTAGCATGGTACTTCGTATTGGCTTACACCCACTACTAAGTGTGGCCCCACTTCCCATCCAAACTGGTAGCTTCCTGACATCATACACTTCATCTGTATACATGACATGTGCCAGGAGGAAGCCTATGCATATCCACCCCAAGGCATCCACAGGTCTAGAACCTTGAGAATTCACAGTTCACATGGGTAAATTTGCCTACACAGTTGCACATGGAAAGGTTTCTGTTCTGCAGATGTCACGGGCAGGACAAATCACAGTGTGCCACGTTGAAAGTGAGACCTGCCATTTCAGCCCAACTCCGCATTCACATGTTGCAAGAAAGAGCATTGGCACTGGATGGATGGTGCTGTTACAGAAAGCAGCATCCTGACATATGCAAATTTTGTAGTGACCTTTATTCCAAAAGAACTCATACTTTCAATGTGGGCATTTGAGACACTCTCTTGCTATATCTCTATAGTTTGCTTTCTGCTCACAAAGTTATTTTATGAGGAAACATTAATTAATGGCAATTATAATGAAAATCAAAATAGCACTTTACTTCCACTCACATTGACTGTGTTCAGCATTAGGAATGGGAGTGTGGTGACTAGGAATTAAAGGTGATTTACTGCATCTCATTAACTGTCTCTCGGGGAAATAAATACTAGCTTGGCCTCGAGAAAATGTATTGCTTCATAGAGTGTTTTGAAAATGAATATATATCTCTCTCTCTCACTTCCTACTTTCTGCTTCAGAATTTGACCTGCTCAAGATGGCTGACATACAAAATTAAGATTGCAATCATAACAACATACTAAAAGCAAAACAAGCAGACAGGTGGCAGATGAAACTCAAAACCAAGAAATATAACAGGAGAAGGTAGCCTGCCAAATCAACGAACATTTAGACCTGGGGGAAAGGGGGGGTTCAGGTAGAAGAGGAATATCATAGGAAGGTCCATCCGAAATCCCAAAGCAAGGAGTTCCAAAGTCAGACCTTACATTAATCTGAGCTCAAGCCATGTAATGCTCCAATTAATTGTCTGGTATCAATAGCAGCATGCGGAGTGGAGTGGGGTGGTCTTACTTAGCTGGTGGAGGTTGATGCCGGTAACCAAAAGTGAGAGGCAGGCAGGATGATGGGGAGGTCAACATGGTACAGGTACAGTGGTGGGAGGGTTGGATTGGCTCTGCCATTGCTCCCACACCATACTGACCTCCCCCTCTCTCTTTCTTGGCTACTGGCAGTGATTTCTGAATCCCCACTAGCTCCTCCAAGAATAGATCAGCAGTCCCCATATCTACTAAGACTGTCTGACAGAAAATTAAGCCAAAACCTTATGCTAAAACAAGGGTACAAAACTCCTGGGTGGATTAGCCTGAAATTTGGCTCTCTTGATACATTCTGGAGGGGCCCCTTTGCCTGCCAATGTTGCCAATTATATGGTCAGTTTAAGATGACCCATTATAGTAAGTGGGAACTGCAGGTTTAACAGATCAGATTTGGTTACGAATAGCAAACTGAATTGGAATGGCACAGAGTGGATCAACAGAGATCAAGCAACTTCCAAATGCCACAGATACAAGACAATCTTGCGGACGAAAGGAAACAAACTTCCATATTTGTTTGTTATGAAACTTAATGGTCACAATGCAAATCAGAATTATGCACACTTAAATGATCAATACTGTTTATAGGGATTAAACACACTTAACTCTGTCTGTGTTGGACTGCAGCCCTCGCGTAGACTTACATTAGTTAGTGATTTCTCGCGAAGGTCGACTACTAAATGAATGCAATAAAATATGTTGGAAGTCCAGGACCAGAGTGTGTAGAGAGATCTTCATCACAGCTGAATTTAAGTCTTAATGGCCTTCCAGGTTTCTGTAGCCATAAAATAGTTCCATATTTCTTACAACTGGCAGTGTTTGCTTCATTGAATGATGGCACCAGTTTGTTAAAAAAAAATGGTAAGATGAGTCACGGAACATTACAGAAAGCAGGGGTGATTTGTGGTTTATTCCCTTGACGCAGGCAATGGAACTGCCACACTGTGTCACCGTATTTGATGATCATTACATTCTAAATGACTGGCCAATATGTATATTTCTTGAGCCAAATAAACTACTGACTTTTCATGCATGGTGAATGGCTTTGGAACCAGCTCAACAAAGCTTATGAGAACTTTGTTCCATTTCTGACAGGTCTGAGTAAAAAAAAAAAAGGTGGGGGGAGAATGAGCAAATATGAAGGTAAACGGGAAGATGGATGAATTAATTCAACATTTCGGCTTTTGCTGCAGATGGTGGGTGGACTAGGGTCACACACCCACAACAACAATGAAGGTGTGGAAAATTATTTTTACTCACCTAACCGCTTGATAATAGGATCATGTTAAAGAGCAGAAACATAGTGCTCAGGAGCAGTTGACTCGCACTATTCCGCAGAGGTCCTGAATCATATTCTTAAAAAGAACCTGAAGTCATGAAACTCAAGGCAAAGCTAATAAAAATAAATGATTTGTCAGTAAAACTGAGATCTAATCAATTAAGCATCAGTTTTCTAAAGATATCACAACTGCATATAAAAATGGCATAAAGTGTGAGGCAGAGACAGTAATGACCTTTAAATGCCTCTTACAAACTTAAATATTTACTCAAGCTTGGCTAGATTCTGATTCTTGACTCTTAATTTTTGTTTTTTTGTTTCACATAGTGCTCTGTTTTATTTGTAACACACAGCTGCATTTTGTTTTAAACTAATTTTTAACTAGTTTTTGGACATTTCTTGAATGTTGTGTGGTTTTTGTATTTTTATGTAAGCTGCCTGGAAATTTTTGTTTTATTCAGTGGTATAAAATTATCTGGTGCATACACACACACACACTTTTTTTTTTTTAGTGATATAGGCAAGCATTTAACAGACTCATTTAACAGACAGCTATGGGCATGCCAAACATCTTAACTTCAGCTGCATCATACTCATATTAAGCAGCCAAACAGAATATATGCCTTGGGGAATACACTATACCCAGCTAATAGCATAAATTTCCTCAAGTCCAAGTAGAGGAAGCCCGCAGAATTTACACTGAGTTACGAAAAGCTAGCATAAATTACTCCTATTATTGAGCCTGGGGGAGGGGGGAAAGTTGATAGAATAGTTTAATTTACACCACCTGTTTTGCCAGCGTAAGTTCTCCTGGGTTGCCAGGTCATGTGACTCAGCTGAATGAGGTAGAATTCTCTCATTGCCTCATCCTACCACCCACCCCAGAACACGGCTTTTGGGGGACTTGTGCTGGCATAAGCCCTGCATAGCCCTAGCTCAGCTTGGTAGTGGGATTTACTCTTGTGTATCCCCAGCTGAACAAATTACATCAGCACAGCCCTGGCTAAGTCCCAGCCCAAGATCCACCTATTCCAAAGTCACTCATCCCGGTGGATCTTAGGGTTTATGCTGTAAGACTGCCATCTTGTGCTCAGACTGTTATCCAGTCACATCATGATTATCCCCAAGTTGTTCGTTGTTTCTCTACAGTTCTAGGATTCTTTGCAAAACTGGATGGAAATTGCATCTAAAATCTAGAATCTAATGGTTGTTGCATTGTTATGAGGCTGAGTCATTTCCTGTACTAAATGACTATACACAGAACTGAGGGTCTGGTTGTAAATGTTGTTTTTATGAAAGAAAAACGGAAACCTGTAACATATATGGGAAATGTGAGACATATATGAGTCAGGGCTTTACATTGCTCTCATGATGGGCCTCTGCAACCAAGATGGATCTATTTAGCCAGATAACATCCACACCACATCACTTTAACAGGAATGGCTTCTCCAAAGGACCATGGGAACTGTAGTTTGTTAAGGGTACTGATCTCACAGAGAGCCAGTGTGGTGTAGTGGTTAAGAGCGGTAGTCTCGTAATCTGCGGAACCAGGTTCGTGTCTCCGCTCCTCCACATGCAGCTGCTGGGTGACCTTGGGCTAGTCACACTTCTTTGAAGTCTCTCAGCCCCACTCACCTCACAGAGTGTTTGTTGTGGGGGAGGAAGGGAAAGGAGAATGTTAGCCGCTTTGAGACTCCTTCGGGTAGTGATAAAGCGGGATATCAAATCCAAATTCTTCTTTTTCTTCTTCACAGACCTACAATTCCCAGGACCCTTAATAAACTACATTCCCCAGGATTCTCCATGAGTGATAGAATAGTATAAGAGTGCTTTAAATATACAGTGCAGATGTGTACTGTTTAATCAAAAAAGCACCTTTAAGTTATTTACACATAGCAGACGACTCTCACTGTGTAATTTAAAGATTTACGGAACTCCATCCCTTGGATTAGGTATATGTATCGCAATCACAGCTGTGGAGAACACACACAACTCTGAAGACAAGTGAACTTAAAATGTGACCCCTATTGATTTGAGACACAGTCTGATAAAAACAGCTGCAGCACATCATCCAATCAAGGGTGTTTTGCATCCTATTCTCCTACACATTTCATTGAAATGAGTTCAGATTTTGCAGCATACAGAACTTGCTTTCTGTTTTTGTGGGAGGCTGGAGGAAGAAGGCATTTTTTTTTTTTTTAAAGGAATACAGTATCATAGTATTACTTGGTCAACTTTCTCATGGTTTGGCCTCATCTCCACAGAGGCCAAAAGAACCCACTGCGCTTGTTTGATAAAACACAATGCAGTGGCATGGAAATTAATGTTGCTTGAAATTTTCATGATAAAAAACCCTTAAGCATCCCATATTGAATTATCTTTGAAAATATGCTACAGCTGCTTGGGAGAAGGTCCTCAAATTAACAATTTCTGCTTTAAAATTAATAGCTTCATGCCATTTCACAAAAGCAGAGCTTGACAATTTACTACAGCTGCTTTATACATGATGATATAAAGCTCAAAACCCCTTGCAGAAATCCCACAGAGCTTTGAGCTAAATTTAAAAAGCTTTATCTTAAAAGCTTACAGGTCCCATTTGGGCTCTGGTACTTCAAGACTCTTCCAGCAATCTTTTCCTTCCCCCCTCTCTTCTGCATTGCTGGAAGAGCAAACTATTTCAAAATACGCTAGCACTTTAATAGACACTATCTCACAAAACAAACAATTTGGCAAAACCTACATGAAATTTAGTTATAGATGAAACTGAAACAGAAATGATCAACTTAGTGCTTACCACTAATGGCAGATGGTCTTCCTTCACCAGTGATTCCCAGAAGGAATCTGTCAAATGTGTCAGTCATGTAAAGGAGCTGTATACTTGTGTAAAAAGCGATAGGATCCCAAGGGAGAAAATGTATGATAATTCCCCACTGTAAATTTATTACTATTACTACTACTACTTAAATTTGTAAACTGCCCTTCATCATAAGACCTCAAGGCAGTTCACAACATAAAATTACAAAATAAAAACACAAAATACATAATAAAAACAGGAATGAGAACAAAACAAATCAATAATCATGCCGCCTCCCAGGACACTACAACTTCTCATTCAAGTTCAAACCCTCTTATGTGACATTTCCTCTTACCTAATGTGTCAGTGGGCTCCTTCCTTCAACCACCATAGATTCTAAGGCAAGGGTAGCCAAATTATGGATTCTTCAGGACCATTCTATTCTCCAGACTGGTCTAGGAATGGAAGTATGCTCTGTCACTCAAGTGTTCTACTAAATGAAAGTCTATTATGGTGAGCAAACAAGCCTTGAGATAATCACCATTAACAAAATGGCAACATAAACCATTGTGGGCCAGATTAGATCTAGTTAAAGGGATTTCTTTAATAGTCCCTGAATGAGAAAAGCACCCATAAGATGAAATGGACAGCAGGCAGTGTTTTCCCCTTGGTTTTCAGTAAGCCAAATCCAATAACAGTAACAAAATATCCTGTCACCTTAAAATCAACTGGGGGTTTATATAAATGTGCTGTGAGAAAGGATAGAACCACTGCCAAAGTCATAGCTTGTGGCACCTGTGTCTGGGTCCAAACTGCAAATATGATGGATTTTGATGTTTTGTATGATTTGTTCTTGTTTTTTTCTTTAGCAGTTTTTTTTTTGTTTTACTTCTGATTTGAATGTACAGTACATTGTCTTGAGATATCTACTGTTGCATAAAGAGGTTACTTAAAATGTTAAATGTATCATTATTAATTTTTAGCAGTAGCATTGAATATGAAATTAATACTGTATTTTTTCCATTTTTGTTGAGATGTGCAAGCTACCACTTAAGAGATTTGTTGAAACAAAACAAGCAAACAAATTCCACACAACAAATGAGCAACAATGCTGTATCTATCATAGTCTATATAAACTGATAATGCCATCCTGAATTTACATTTTAGATTATGCCTCTGTCTTTGCACCATGAGAAAACTAAAGATATGTAGCTTCCTGTGGGAAAGTATTCACTGTGGGAGGAAACCTTACAATGGGCTACCAGGAAGCAGCAGGAGTCAGGAGGACTTCAGTAGCTGTATTTATTCAGGAATGAAAGAACAGCAACTCAGCAAACCCAATAGGACTTGCTGCTACAGAGAGGCAAAACAAAGATTCCAACTAGTTCCCATTGTACTATGGGTGGAACCACACCTAGAGAAGGGAGGGAAGTTTCTATTCCCGACCAGGCATGTCTCTTTAAAAGACTATTCACACACACACTACAGATATTTTATAGGCACCCAGAGTACTGAGACAGCAAACATTCCTACTGTTAGCCTATACTCAGTTATCCGGGAACAAGTCCCATTGAATTCAATGGGCCTTAAATCTGATTAGACATGTATAGGATTGCAATCATTCTATTATAGTTTAGTGATAGAGGCAGAGACAGCAAAAGCCCATTTAGAAGAAGAAAGTGAGGTGACAATATTTACATTTTAAATGATCCACACATCTAATATTTGGTTTCTAAATATAAGCAGCAAAGCCAATTTTCTGTTTGCTTGGTTTAATAGGCACACTGGTTTCATAAACCTCCTATGCTTCTGAAAACACTGTGTCATGTGAGCAAGTTCTTCTAAGGGCACACAGAACTTTCTAAACACTGTTGTTGATGTACTTCCAAATCCCACAATGCACAGGGCATGGAAATGGGCCCCTTTTTCTGTTGCATATCTGCCAGCTGCCAGCCTGAAATGTGGGGGGAAAGATGCCTAGATCCTGGTGGACTCTTTGTATGCACTTTCCCTTCTTCACCCTTAGTGCCTTATTTCACATGGACTTACCTTTTACCTTAACTTACTCTAAACTAGCGGAGGATATTCCTAGGGATATACCATAGCTTACAGTTGTGACGATGGGAAGAGATAAAGTACCCTTACATTTTTCGCTTCTCGTCATCACAACTGCAAATGCACCATAAGGCATTGAATAGTCAATGTACTTTAGCATTGCCTAAGTGGTTTCCTTGAATAGAATCACTCTTATCTAGACAGCTGTACCTTGATCTCCCAAACAAGGGGCTTTTCTTAGTCTAACCTCACAGTAAAAACTGGATAGGATTATAGGCAGGATAAACAACCGTAAGATAATCTTTGGAAGCACCATTTATGGAATTCAACTGAATGTTGGGAGAAAGCCTGGAGAAGCCAAAGGGAGATCCAACCAGGTATAGTGATAGTATCTGACCTGAGAGAACGGCCAGTTGTGCTAGGTATTCAGTGAGTAGGGAGCAGGGTAGGCCATCCCATTTTGCTGCCTGAGGCAAAACGAATGTGCCATCTCCATCCCTCCACCAAAGCCTTATCTGCTGGGGTTGTATGGCGGCTTCTAGTGAGCTCATGAGATTTCACAGAACTCTAATGGAGCTCTCATGAGATCTCTCACAAGATCTCACTGGAAGCTGCCACCACAACTCCTCACATTCTGGTAGCAGGGGTGGGTCTCAGATGGCCTCATAGGCCCTGGAAGGAAGAAGTGGGGGGGGCAAGTCTTGGGAGCAACATAGCTCTGCTCCTAGGACAGGAACTGGGACAGGACACCCTGGATGTATTGTGGGAGGAGAATGAAGCTGCCAACTTGAGTATCAGCACTATTTAGTTCCATCCAGCAAGGGTCAAAGAAAACTCCCCATTGCATTTCACATACTGCAGCAGGGGAGGAGGAAGAAGACATGTGGAAGTAACCCCTTCCCTCTGAGATTGAAGCCCAGGTGAACTGGGCCGAGAGTAAAGGTAACGATGCAGTGGGATCCGCTGGTTTTCTCTCCCTGGTTCCATCATGCTCCAATCCTAGAGGATCCTGACCTAACTTCAATAGCCTATAGGTCCCAGAGCATGTTAGACCAATGGGTTGTTTTAATGGACTTCCATTCATTTCTTTCAACCGTCTCAGATAGAAATGCATGCTGATACCATTGAGGCAGTCTTGACTTGCAGCCGGCATCTATGCAAGGATAGCAGGAATTAAGCTGTATCTCCTTGTCAAAATGCTTCTAGCCAGCAGCTGTAGCTGCTGTTGCATAAACATTGAATATTTTTATGTATCTTTCTTTTCCTGTTTCCAAATATTAGCAGCGAAAATAAAGATGGTTTTTATACCACTGCAGAGCTGGCTAATGCTCCAAAAACTGTAAGATAGTAATCACACCACAGTTTCATCAGTATGCATATGAGCTTTGTAATTAAAGTCAATATCCTTCTGTGAATGTCCAAATGATATGTGCAATTATAAGAATTACATTAATTTTGTTAACATCTGTGCAGAGTGAAATAATTCCGATCCCTACATGTTGGCAGCCTTTTTACTCTGGAATTTGGTATGAAGTATTAAAAGGCTTTTTGCATTATAGTAAATACCTTAATCCCTTAGAAAAAATGAAACGGAAAAGTATACAGTTCAATAGTGGCAATTTACTTAATGATGCAAATCACTGTATGCTCTCTGAGGTCGATAGGACTACATCAGTTTGCATCAACTGAGGGTTGGGCCAATTGTTCTCTTTGAGTGAATTAGTTATTCCTGTGCTTATTAAGACATACAGATCAAAGCACGAATAGCCCCAACACTGGGAAATGAGGAACCTGCTAGATCTGCAAATGGGGTGGTGTTGGTGGAGGAGACAACCTTTCCAGGCAGACCAGTCATCTAGTTTGTGAGTACTATTCATAACCAGCTCCTTTATGCTCTTTAGGAGAGCCTCTCTCACAGAGTTGATATCACATACTCTCAACACAAAGCTGCCCAAATCCAGGATGCCATCTTTCAGATCCTCACCCCTGCAGGAGTCACGTGACTAGTGTGAGATTGCAGACCCAGGAAAAGTACTTTTTGAGGGCACGGTGCTCAAAAATGCACATTTTAGAGTGCTGCATGAGATTGCAGACCCTTCCCTCCCTCCAAAAAATTTTCAGGGTGAAATGTCAGCCTGAAATTGCATGTGAGCAAAGTGACCCAAATGGCCACCATGCTCTCCTGGGGGCAAAACAGGATGTCCCAGTTTTTTTTCCGGGGCAGTTGATGGGTATGCTATCATGTACTGTAATCTGCTAAAAATGGGGTCACAGAAGGACTACGGCTGTGCACAGCCCCTCCCCCAATCTGATTCTGGACCCTTTTCAGGATTTCAGATTTTCCCAGACCTGGGCTGATCCAGGACTGAACCATCTCAAGTTGGATCTGAGCCCCAACTTGATTTTGGAGACCAGCCCTTCTCTCACACCCTTCCCAACCACATGCTTAATCAGGGCTTTAATGGTTGGGAAGAGTGGTGGAAGAATGAGTTGCTGCATCTCTCTGCCCACCCCCTGCTTCTGATTATACTGGAGAAAACAGGTCTGAACCCCTTCACTCCCCCTAAGCCTGATTTGGTTTAGGATTTGGGCTGTGGCCAAATCCACTGCACAGTCCTAACAACAACTCACCCCAAATCCCAAAAATGATGATTAGTTTTATTTTAATGTCAATAGCACAATCCTACCTTCCAATTTATTTGTGGGCACTGTTAACAATGTGCATGCTGAGATTTAGAGGTTTTTTAATTTGAGCATTGTTGTGAATACTGTCTTGGAAATCTTGGATCTGTATAGGAAGCAAGCTTATTGTATTATATCTGTGAGAGTGGGATCCAGGCAAATTCATTTAGTTGTAGTTTTACTTCAGTGGGATTGACTGAAGCATTGCAATCGGTGAAGTGACAGGTCACATGGAATCTTTCATGTATACAGCAGTATGAGGGAAGGCTCTGTCACTACAGTTAGCCACGCTATTTGTATGAAGGCCTGTTTCCTGCTCTCATGTTGAGTAATATGACAGCATTAGTGCCTGTATAGGACTAGAAAAATTTAATAAGGGAACTGGAGCAGAATTAAGGCTGTGCAACAGCTCCACCATATAACTTAATGCATAAATCAGGCATAGGCAAACTCCGGCCCTCCAGATGTTTAGGACTACAATTCCCATCATCCCTGACCACTAGTCCTGTTAGCTAGGGATGATGGGAATTGTAGTCCCAAACATCTGGAGGGCCAGAGTTTGCCTATGCCTGGCATAAATTGTGTAATGTGGAGACTGAAGTTTTTGAATCTTTATAATGGAAAGAATTTACAACCCGAAACATATGCTAAACAGCAGTAAACATTATTGTTGCATAATATCTGCGCACATTTGTAGATTTTTGTCAACAAAAATAACATTATTATTTGACTTATTAGTCACTTTTTAAAACAAATAAATTAACTCAAAACAATTGACAATAACATTTCCCCTTTGAAATGAACAGTTGAAAAGCTGCCTTTTAGTTATAGGACTACAAAAGAAGAAGAGGGAATCTGAAACTGTTAATTACTGGCATAATTTTCTTTGCAGAATATAGTTTACATCCATGTCTTGAAAATGAAAACATCTGGCCTTTGTTCCATGATCATGAGGACCCCAAACTTCTGCAGAATTTCACAACAAAGAGCTGATAAAAACCACATGTAAGACCAATGTCCTGTGACACACCCCCTCCAAAACCCACCCTGGCACTTGGCATACAGCTGGCACCTTTACAGCAGAAGTGGAGTCTCCCTTGCACTCATGGAATGGTATCTTGATTACAGCTTATCCAGACATATTTAGCCTCAGAAAGAGAAAGTCCTAAGCAGGGATGCTGAGGACTCATGCAGAGGTGCTGAGGAATTTATGTCTGAGACAAACTGATCTGAACCAGCTCCTGGATTAATTGGGGAACTGGAACATTGTCATCCACTACTTTTCATCCATCTTGAATATTCTGAAGTAGTTGTCAGCTCAAAAAACACATCAAACCCCCACCAGCCTCAGCCAGCATGGCCAATGGCCAGGGATGATAGGTGCTGTAGTGCAACAAAAGTTGGTTGACTGTAGGCTACCAACCCCTCCAGAATGTAATCTTGGTCATATACTCCAACCCAGACAAACTGAGGAAGACTTCTTCATTATGAAAAATATGCTCTGACAGTTCACTGTTCTATAGTTGGTTTCCTATTTTCACTGTGAAACATGAGCAAACTCAGTAGACTAGCTTACAGAGAGCTCCACTCTCTTTGAGGCTCAGACATGAGAAAGCTAAAATTGTTTGTCTTGTATGTGTTGAGCCAAACAGGATATGATCATTTTGTTTGCCTGAAAACAGGCAATAGTTCTGAAAACAGAACTATAAGAAAACGTTCCTCTCAGACATAACAAAATGGTGTTACAACATGGTAAACATGTTAACATTAATGCAAGTGGAATGGAATAAAATTAACTCATGGGTTTGTATATGAAACCATGGCTATAATCAGCTAATAACAGTGTAGTTCTAAAGGTGTTTACACAGAAATACATTCCACTGACTTCAATTGGGTTTACTCTGTAATAATCTTAAAGTGGCCTGGTGGGACAAAGCTGGGAAATTGAACGTTTGTGGGTCCAAGTGCAGTGAAGCCACGATTCTATGATTCTATGTTTTCTTTCTACTTTGTCGCTCATAAAAAAACCCTTAGAGCAATAGTACCAGTTTCAGTATGCATCCTTAGGTCACAAGTATTAGAATCAGGGAGTTGGCCCACCACACAAAGAAGGCATCCTCCAATCTACTATGCAGCCTCCAATCTACTATGTCTGCAATGCAGGCACCAATTTCCATCATGTGGAAAGCACCATAGTGCTAATACATTATTAATACTATTTGCTGATGTGCATGTGGCAGCATTCTGCCTGAAAGTTAATAAATAGAATAATGATAGAGTTGGAAGTGAGGTGAAGTGAACCACAATAATAGCGAAGTGCTCTTAAAACAACAACACTGTATATAACACCTCTCAGCATCCCAATTATTGCAGTAAAATAAGGCAGGGTTTACGGTAAATGGGATCATATTTCCTCCGCCTCTTCCACGCCACATTATTGCAAGCAGAGGTGGAAGGAAGCGAATCTGGGGGCAGCTTTGTCATATCTCCACACATTTCTTTCTTGTGTGGCCTCTGCTGAATAGTGGAGATAAGGAAACCAGAGTTCACATGTACTTGTGACTGCCAGGAAGACAGATTTATTACAGAAAGCTCCTGAGAGACCAATTAATATCACCAAGCTTGTCAAAAATATGTGTACCATGAAGAATACAGGCAGACTTTCAACACTCTTAGAATACAAGGTCACATAAGAGAAGGGCACAGGGGGACGAGCGCAAGCACAGCAGAGAAAAGACAGTAAACTCCAGCAGTGCATTTTGTCAAGCATAGACTAAAGACCTCCACAATGGCCAAATCACCAATGTCCCTAGAGAATAATTTCAGGGCACTTTCCCAAGAGCTGGCAAACAAAACTGACCATGCTCATGAAGACAGAGGGCTGTCACCTTTTCTCTAGTGAGAGCCATGTGCCTTTAACTACCTGTAGAGGATAGGATCTGTAAAGTCAACAGGGCAACTTCTCTCATCATTTGGGTCCCATCTGGAGGGTGAATGGAGATGGCCCCTTTTCCCCATCCTTGGGGAATTCAACAAACCTGCTGTACCTGGGACTGGGTGTGGAGAGTGCAGCTGAATGGGACACAGCTGTGGGCAGCCTGAGGAAGTACCATCCACTTTGGGCCCACCCAGGCAGGAGAAGTAATCAATACTTTCCAGCGTTACACCATTGAGTTGGATTTGTAGCAGAGGGGTTTTTTTGTGCTTGTTGGTTCAGCACTTTGTTTTTTTGGATGTTGAGCGATAGGCCAAGCTTTTTGTAAGCTTCGGATAAGATATTTAGGATGGTTTGGAGGTCATCCTCTGAGTGTGCACACACTAAGTTGTCACCAGCATATTGAAGCTCTATGACGGAAGTTATGGTAACTTTACTCTTCTTCTTTTGTCTGGGCTGGCTTAAGGTATATATACTGGGACAAGTGCCCCTGTTTGTCAGTCTTGTTCCTGTTGCTACAATAAATCCTTTTGAGCTGAAATGTGGTCATGGGTCATGCCTGAACCCACCTATACTTCAAAGGGAATCTTCTCAGCCACAAAAATCTACATTTGAAAATAAACAAGGTCATTTCTTTCAAGGCACTAACTGGGTTAAACCACAGGTATGAATTTGTTGTTACTCTCCTAGTAGAAATGCCTCTAAGCAGCTAATAATCCTAGCAACACCAATCAAGAGTAGGCTTGTCAGTTCTTTACTGGCTAGTTAACCTGCTCTTATACTAGTAGTGGGTAGGGTGGTGGTGCAGTAGCTGACACTTAACACGAGGTATAGGCAAATGGACAAGGAAGCAGTAAGATCGGAGCAGTACAGAGCTGAGCATCAGATTGGCTTTTCTGATGTGTTTATGTTGGGATTCAGAACTTACAGGGTTAAGATGTTCTGTGACGCCTCACATTCTGACGTGTAATTTGGAAGGTGGGAGGAGTTTTTCTCTGTTCCTTTGTCTTTGAGGGAGACGGAAGCAGTAGCTATGGCTGCGAGGAGTCCTGGAGTGTATGTCTGAGAAATGTCACAATAAAGAACTGATAAATGGACACACAAGTGCTTGATGTGTTTGTCTGGATCTAAGCAGCAGCAGCAACAGCTTTTCCGCTGTGTTTTTACTCTGCAAGGCGTGACGGAACGGAGCAGATGACGCAGCTTGAGGAAGCGTACCGGACCGCTGTAAAGGGCTAATTGGGATCGTAAAGTAATTAGCCACGTCACGCCTATTAATTATCTCAATAGGTTATGGATCTAATTACCGTTGTAAAACTGTTGCTGAAAGTCTGCCGGAATGCTTTGAAGTCAGCTGGGTCAGCTGGGAGAACGCTACTGAAAGCGGAGGTCTGCGTTCTGAGTTTTGCCTGATGCTGAGAGGCAGAGTTGCTGAGAGCTGAGAGCTGAAAGCAGCTGAGAAGACGGGTGCTGGAAAAGCGGTTGATACGTGAGTACAGCTTGGGGCCCCCGAGAAGAAAATGGCAGACAGCCAGGTCCTTGAGGACATTCCGTTTGAAAAGCTCAGTTTAAAAGGTTGGGCAACCTGGTCCAGAAAAGTGCGGGGTTTGTTTTTGGCTACAGGGCTTTGGGATGTAAGCCAGAAAGAGCCACTACCCCTCAGTCCAGGCATGGATGGGACAGACGTTGCAGGCTTTGAGGCTGAAGATAGCCAGCAGAGAATGCAAAGAGAGCTTGGTATGCTGAAAGCATGCGTACACGCATCGCTGAAACCTCACTTGGAGGGCGTAAAGTCAGCAAGGGCTGCCTGGGAGGTGCTGAGAAGTTTGTGTGAAACCTCAGCAGGAGGCCGGAGCCCTGGAGAAGCAATAAAGAGCCCAGAGATGGCGGCAGCCCCAGGTCCTGATAAGTTAGCCTCAAGGAGCGCTAAGGAGCAAGTCGGGGGGGCGAAGAATTCCAAAGGCAAGTTTGAAAAGCTTTCCACTGAGAGTGCTGGAGTGGAATGCAGTTTCAGACAGGGCAGGGCTGGCACAGAGAGCTCTTCCGGAAGAAGGGGGGCCAGGCCGGCTGAAAGGAGCCCTGGGCAGTGTTTTTCCACTGGTAATATTCGTCGTCATTGTTTTATTTGCAATTCTCCTGACCATCTGCATCGCTATTGCCCCCACCGGAGCAGAGAGACGAGGCAGGATGTTGTCAAGGTCACTTCTCATGGGAACCAGTCAGGTTTCCATGGCAACCAGCCTGGCAAGGCAGCCAAGCGTGGGACTGAGCAAGGCGGACGTGCTAAACGCGATGAAGAAGCTTATCAGCTGACAGCCAGTCTTGCATTGTTTGAGGACAGCTCTGAGAGAGACACTGAGCTCTGCTTTGTAATCGACTCAGCAGCTAATCGCAACTTGATTCCAGAGACCCCTGCTGTCGAGATGTGGAATTGCAAGGCAATTCCAGCTGGAAAGACTGTACTATTTGCAAATGGAGAAAAAAGAGATGTAACTAATGTTGCAAAAATCTTTCTTTCTGTTTTGCAGGATGAGTTGGAGGTTTGCACTGTACCAGGGATGCATCACTGTCTTTTATCTGTGCCTTATTTGTTAAAAAAGGGGTTTAAGGTCTGTTTTGAGAATGATGTCTGCACAATCTCCAAGGGAGGGAGGCAGCTTGTCAAAGTTAAAAAGGGGCAGAATGATCTCTTCATTCTTAAAACGTCTCTGGAGGGTGAGGGGAAGGTTGAGAGAGCACAAGCCCTGCGTGCTACAGTTCCCACTCATGTTTCATGTGCATGTGTTTGGCACAGGAAGACAGCTCATAGTTCTCTCGAAGAACTCCAGGTGTTACAGGAGTGTTCCAAAGGCTGTAAAATTCAGGAATGTGGGAAAGCCATAGATTGTAAGGCTTGCGGACAGGCAAAGGTAAAAGGGTGCAGTTACCCAAAGGTGGAGAGGGTAACCACAAAACCTTTTGATCTTGTGCACATAGATCTGTTGGGTCCCATGAAGGAACCAAGTCTGGGAGGGGCCAGGTTTCTGCTGACGATGCAGGATGATTTTTCGCAGAACACCTGGACTCATGGTCTCAAATCCAAGGAAGATGCAGCACAGCTGATTAAAAGTTGGATTGAGGAGGTGGAACTAAGGTTCTCCACCAAGGTGCAAGCAGTCACTAGTGACCGAGGTGCACAGTTTACTGGGTCTGCTTTGCAGAAGTTCTTTCACAAGAAAGGGATACGTCACACAGTGACTTCTCCTCAACAGAGGGGGGTGGCAGAGCTTAGGAGTGAGGCTCTGGTTAAGGCTGCACAGGTGATGCTGACAGACTCTGGGTTACCTCCAAGGTTTTGGATGGAGGCAATTAAGTATGTGGGCTTCACCTGGAATCGGACCTACAATTCATTGGTAGGTGACACACCTTTTTTCATGTTGCACGGCAGGAAACCCCAGATTCACTTTCTGCGTTCTTTTGGGTCTGTTGCATCTGTGCCGGTGCCTAAGGCTTTGCAAGGGCCAGATGGATCCAAGTTCCAGAAAATGATATTCTGTGGGTATGAGCCAGCAGCGCGTGCATGGAGGTTTGCATACCCATCAGGTGATCAGAGTAAGCTGCTGATCAGTAAACACGCTGAGTTCTATGAGCAGGATGAAAGGTCAAAGACTCCTGCCGGACGTGATGTTCTTTCAGAATGTCTTTCTGATTCAGAGCAGGAAGGTTCTGATGAGGAGGAAGGAGAGGCTGAGTCTGCTGATGACGATCAGCTCACTGACCAAAGTCAGGAACAGGATGGGGCATCTCCACAAGTTGTAAAAAGAGAGCCCAAGAGTGAGCCTAGTTCTCCTGTGAGTGTAATGCAAAGGATTCGAAGACGCTTTAAGTCAGAGGGGGAATCCTGTGATACAGAGGACACACCTACTGGCCACAGTGAGTCAGAGGAAACACCTGAGTTTGTGCCCAGGCGGTCCAGTCGCACAACGAAGGGTATTCCACCTGAGAGGTATCAGGCCACAGGTGCGTGGGTAAGTTTCGCACAATGCGAATCTGAGAGTTGTGAGGATGTTCCACAGATGCCTGACAGGAACGCCAGGAGAGGGCGCAAGGCATTAGGGAAGGGATTGATCTCACAGAGGTCTACAAAGGTACATCCACAGGTCTTGTCAGAATGCTCGGCGAGAGGGGGTGTTGGGATTCAGAACTTACAGGGTTAAGATGTTCTGTGACGCCTCACATTCTGACGTGTAATTTGGAAGGTGGGAGGAGTTTTTCTCTGTTCCTTTGTCTTTGAGGGAGACGGAAGCAGTAGCTATGGCTGCGAGGAGTCCTGGAGTGTATGTCTGAGAAATGTCGCAATAAAGAACTGATAAATGGACACACAAGTGCTTGATGTGTTTGTATGGATCTAAGCAGCAGCAGCAACAGCTTTTCCGCTGTGTTTTTACTCTGCAAGGCATGACGGAACGGAGCAGATGACGCAGCTTGAGGAAGCGTACCGGACCGCTGTAAAGGGCTATTTGGGATCGTAAAGTAATTAGCCACGTCACACCTATTAATTATCTCAATAGTTTTTTCATGTTGCACGGCAGGAAACCCCAGATTCACTTTCTGCGTTCTTTTGGGTCTATTAATTATCTCAATAGTTTATACCCTGCTGTTCTACTTCCCAGTAAGCAGAAATGGCATGGCTGGCTGGAGGTCAGGCGAGCACTACTGTCCCACCATACTGTCTACCATTTAACAGCAGTATGACATGCAAAAAGTAACCATTTGCATCACTTTATCTCCAACCCAGAAAAAACTCCACCAGCTACATTTCTCTGCATCAGATTCCTGGGTTGTTGTTGTTTTCTCAAAACAAAACAAAACCAACCACAATCAAAATTTGCAACCTTTACACAGGAGCAGTGTTAGCTATTGTTAACTATAGTTGCTGTGGTTCAAGCCATGACAATCATGGAAATGACCCTGGTTGTCCTTATGTGAGCAGCAGTTTCACACTAAAGGTTTTCCAAGCAGACACATATCCGAGTCAAGGGAAGAAAGGTTCACTTCTGAGAGAGCATAGACATATTTCCCACACTGCTGAAATACAGCATCTAGGATTAGGGCCAGGGATTAGGGACAGGTCTTCTAGAACAGTTTATATGGATTTCAAGCAGGTTTGACCCATGACACTTCTATTTTTAGAAATTAACTATTGCTCTATTCTATACCTGTATAGAATGGACTGTATCTCTAAAGCCTAGTTAAAACCTCACCAAAGTTTATTAAAGGATCTGTGCACAGTCTTATACAAGTTTCTGCTGTGGCTTTACTGAACTAAAAGTTTTAGGGGGCAGAAAGAAGGGCAGAAATCTTCACTTTCTTTAAAGTGGCAACCACCATGCCCAGCATGATAAGTGCTTTGCAGTGAAATACATTTCTTTAACCTAGAAAATTCTGCTCCTCGGAAGGAAAAAAAAAATCTCCAGAAATTACACCATCTTACTTTTCTTTCTTTTTCAAAAATCAAACAACTTAATTAATCCCGCAAAGTTTGGCACTGTTCTAACCATGTATCTCTCATAACTCCAACTGTTGAAGACTGGTAAAAATATTTAGCAATCCCACAGAACATGCTGCTTGGACATCTGAGTCTTACACTTTGACTTCACGGCACAAGGGCTAAATCGAATAATCTGTCCCAGGGAGCGCAGCTCAAATGACGCAGCTTGGCTTTAATGCCTTCCAAGGGAGGTCCAATTTCCTAATATCTATGAACAGGTGATTATTTTGAATACCAGATGGATTTTGTTGCCTTTAGGTATTCATTTCCCCCATCTTGCTCATTTTGAATTGAGATGATACAAAAACAGATTTTAAATAAGCCACTTTCCACCCTGGATTGCTTAATTACCAAGGATTCCCATATGTTCATTACCAAAAGGAGAACATCTTTCAGCATCATTGACATGTGATCCCTTTAATGACAATTTGGCCTTGCAGAAGCTCTTTTGTCTTGGGTCGGTCCTGTGTAATAGCCTATAATCTCAATTGCCTCCTACTGGGTGAATTAATAGCTCTCTCTAGGAGCTTCAGCTTTTAACAGCAGGAATCAAATGGTATCACAACTTCTTAAGCCCAGAGGTTGAGTGGTTTGAATGTACAGAATCTTTTTTTAATGTACTTTTAGATTTTTGATTGTTATAAAGAATAGCAATGATGAGTGGGCTTCCCTCCCCCCTTCCATTCCCACCTATGGCAGTCAATTAAAATGCATGAGTATAATCTTACCATGGGACTATCCTAATTCGGAATCCATGCAGTGAAAGCTTTTAACCTTGTATATGGAAAGTGGTTAAAGCACTTCTGTCTACACTGCTGCTCTCTGTGACACCATTACCTTTTGAAGGTTGTACAGCACAATATACTGCCTGCCTGCTTGGATCCTGGATTGCGTCTAAGATACAAATGGGTGACAGTTAACACTGGAAGCGATTGTAAACTGACAATACCAAACCAGTCATTGCCCCTGTCCTTCTAACAACAGAAATGCAATATCCTGCATTTGCTTCTGTGTAACATAACCTTTGCCTCTCAAGCCATTAGGCAAGAGAGATCAACACACCTGCACTAATGTCTTGACAAAGGCTGTAAATTTCCAGCCTATTGCTCAGCGAGCTATCAGTCTAGGCTTTGCCAAAGTGCATAACAGCCTTTCCTTGTTTCCCACCCCCTTTTTAATCTGACAAGCTAGGGCCTCTCCCCACCCCCAGCCTGAGATGCTTTTCTTGGCCTCAGCAGAGGCATTTTGGTATATGATGCTGAGTTTCCAAATACTGTCTCCTAGTGTCCTCCCTAAAAGAGGGCACGTGTTGCGGTGAGACCTGGAGACTGACCTTCTGGTTGTGGGTGGGTATATTGGACAGCCACAACACCCGATTGGTAGGTCCCTCGTTGCTGGGTTTAATCTGGCCAATGTGGAGCTGTCTAAACGTGCCAAGGGACCTATATATACCTATGCACATGACCCAGAGCTTCCTCTTTCGGCTCGTGTATTGGAACACCCGCCCACCTCTCCCTATATTTAGGGCATTTTGCAACTGACCTTGCTATGCCGTCATGTGTCGTCTGTCGTTGGGACAGGGGCACAGCAGGAATTTTCCCCACTTGGCTGATTGGCTGTTGCCATTTGGGTTTTGCCTGCCATGTAACAAATTGTCACAACTTGTAAGGTTGTGGATAGACACTGGTTCAGGTGAAAGGGATGGGAGAGTAGTCTCACCATCCTTATGTGAAGGGTATTCTGTTAAAGGAATCCAGGGACTCAACTTGGTTTGGTCAACCCCCAAAAGGGGGTTGCGCCCGTGCCTGTGTCCAGGGGAGCATCTGGGGGAGTGAACAGAGTCTGTTCCTGGGCTTTTCACCTGCCTCAGGTGTTCACCCTTGGCTGACCTATGATAGAGCTCTGGGTCAGCGCTACCTGCAAGGGTGCAGGGAGCTAGTTGAACCAGAGCCTATGCAACCACTCACTTTCTGTAATCAATAAAGTTGTGGCCTAAATTCTGCCAAAAACTGATACTAAAATTTAAGTCAAATGTGTGTTTATTTAGGGGGGAGGACTCTGGGTCTGAACACGCAAATATAACCTAAGCAATCAATTTTCCCCTTTTAATACGGGAAGTCATGTGCTTTAAATGCGCAGTGTGTACACAGTTCAGAATGTGGTTTGAAGTGGGCTCCTGTTTACACATTAATATATTTTCCACGTGTTTAGAAAAAGAGCTCAGTGATTGTGAATTGAAAGTGGAAGAGAGGGTGTGACCATGATAAAGGGGTTAGCATGGTGGGATTGTGTATTTTTATTATTATTAATTAAATTCATAGCTCTTAACTGTTGGGATGCCACACTGTTGCCTCATTCCTGCCACTGTGGTGTGAGTCAAATGGCTGGTGTTATCCCTGTAAAGAAGGTATAAACAGAACTGGTTTGATGAGTGGTGGTGTGCCTATGTAGGTGATGCAATCAATTCTGTCTCAGAGGTAGCATACTGAGATAACAACAATTTTTCATCTCCTTCCACCCCCACCCCCCCAAAAAAAGATTGAAACTCTTCGGTCCTAAAAAAATAAATAAAAGGAAGCAATAATCTGTTAATATATTTTGATAAGAAGATGTATTGAAGTCTTTCTGAAGAGGTTAGCCAAAGACAGGTGAAGGTTACTGCTGTCAGATTGCAAGCACACATAGTGCCATGCCAATCTGAGCACTTCTTTCATTCTTTTCAGTGTGCAATACAGTAAAATCCCAATCATTTTAACAGGTAAGAAAACAGATCCTGCTGTGTCTCTCAGCTTAAAAAAGAAGTTCAAGAAGGTTCCACTATAATGATGGACCCTTTTTCCAAGATAGTGTCTTCTGCTCTGCTTTTCAAGACTGTTTCATTCTCAAGGCTAAAACATCCTAAGGAAAATATGTCACGGATTGAAATCGAAATATGACAATGAGGGAACTGGAAAGCTGAACTGTACATCAGCATGTTTTTTGATTATCCTGCCTAAATGCATAATGCCTCATGTCAATTGTTATTCATATTCAGTGCTAGTGTCATTGTTCTAAATGACTGCATGTGTTTTCTTTTTTCGTCCACAATGGTTTTTCACTGATGTTTCTTATTTTACAGTGAAAAGCAAAGCATGGCTTAGCAGTCCAGGCCCTTAACTGTATACTAGGAGCCTGACTTATTCTCACAGGGCATTGACAGCTTGACTGACAGCCAATCAGAATAAAATACTGCCTGTGTTTTTCACAAACACTTGCATTCCTTCCCAATACCCTTTTACTGTGCATTGATGTCACATTAACCACATTGCACACATGAAGGTGTTTGTGCTCTGGAAAATAAGGCACCCGTTATTTCTGGGTGAAGGGTAAGACTAATAGGAAGGACCAGCATGCTTCCATTGTGTATGTAAAATGCTGATAAGCAACTAATAATGTTAATCTTGAAAGGCAACAACACACTCACACCATACCTTTCAAACACACCAGCCACATTTCTGAGGAGATTGCTTGCAATTATTATTATTATTATTATTATTATTATTATTATTAGCTGTTTCATGATTTAGGTAAAAAAGAGAAACCAACTTTGCAGCAAAAAAAAAAAAAAAACAGTGCTCACATCTTTTGCTGTCTTAATAACCAACCTATTTGTGGTTGTTAGAACATGCCTTCTTCTTTCCCTTGACCTCTTCAGGCACAAGTCTAGAGCTTAATTAACCTTGGGCTGCTTGCCAGATCTCAGCCCGGCTGCTCTGGATTTATTTATTTATTTAGCTCTGCCAAGAAACCTCCACCATCTGCCCTCAACTGCCAGCCCCCAAAAGGGAATTGTCCATATGGCCAGCTCATTTTTGTTGTTGCTGCTGTTGTTTCTGGGACGTGGTGACGATGGCCAAGCAATGGGGCTGGCAGCTTAGAAAGAAGTTTCACCCTTTAGCAAAGCTAGAGCTTGCCCCTTCATGCATACTTTTGACAGGTTTTGACTGGAAAGTGCCATTTCTGAGAAACACAAGAGACATGGGCCTTATACGAGAAGATTGCAGTCATTGCGCTGACACTACCTCCTCCCACTTTGTTGAACTGTTTCATATGGCACCACAGTGATGGTGATGGTGGGGTTACATTTCCATTGGCTTTTTGCTACACAGTTCCAGTAATGTGACATGTAGAGGGAAGAAATGACTAACTTCCTTCCCAGGTGAGCATCTCTTGTTCCCATTTATCCACACACAATATGTTGGCACTACATTAATGGACTAGTGGGGGGTGGGGCGAAGCCATAGGGAAGCATATTACTGAGGGTAAGGATGGGGCAGAAGTTCAGTTAGCATTAGAAAATAAGATGCATCTGGAAGCAGACAATTTATTCCCCCAAAAGGCCTGCCTAATTCTTCAAGGCCCTAGTCCCACAAAAGGCATGGGAGATATAAGCCTCAGTTTCCACTGCAACAATGGTGGTCTAAAGTATTAGAAGTAGTTTTAGTGGAAAAACTGAGGGAGAGAAGCAAAATCCAGATATACTTTTTATGGGAGCATGAGGCCCCTTTAGAACATTTGTGTTTAGGCAAAATGGGCCAGTGGTGCAACAAGCATAACCAAATTTGTGATTAATCTGTGACCCAATACATATGTGGTCTTAACTTGGGCCTATTGCTTTGTATATTGTTTCATGGCACATTCTGTATTAAAACCTGGTAGAGGCCAAATAAAATTGCATCTGATCTGATCCGATTTTCAGTTGGCTATCCCTGGCGCAGTAATGATCTTGTAATCATGGGGGATCCACTCACGGAGAAACAGTGCAGACGAAATACCACCAGGGATGTTTGTATTTAGTCTGCAAAGGAAGTCCCATGTAACTAAGAAAAACACATCCATGATGACAATGAACAGTGTGAGAAATACAATTACACCATATTAATATATCTGAGAGCATCACAAGGGATAAGGAGAAACTGCTGACACTGACCATCATTTGCATTGTAATTAAAACTTTGGGCTGTTTGGGTAAAGGCTGAATATTTTGACGAAAATTAATCTGCCAAGGTCAATAATTCTCTATCCAAAGGTTAGGAATTTTGAAAAGCACTTCACATTGAACATCTTTGGCCACAGCTTGGGGGGGGGGGATGAAAATAAAAAGAATGAAGAACAGTGGAAAGAGGGACTGAAATGAGCATAAGAAAAGCTTTGCAGCAAATTCTTTAAGCTTTAAAATCTAGCAAATGGCACATTCTAAGCTGTTAAAAAAACCCAAAACAATCTAGAGGATCGTCTCGAACTCACTACCGAAGTTGAAAAGTAAGGCTGCACTGAAAGCTTCTTTTGTCTTTCTTTTTAAAAAGTTCAACTGTTTTTCCACTTAATGAATGGGAAAATGTTGTGGTTTTTTAGTTCTTTGAAAATCCAGTCTTATCCAGGGTATAAAAACAAAGCAGTTCATGGGAATTTGAGGATTTTCTAACAGAGAGGAAATCTCATGCTTTTCAGAAACTCGGAAACTCCCGAGGAAGAAAAGAAGCCTAATATGATTCATTTATAATTCTAACCTTGTTTCAAACTGCAGGAAAAGCTTCCTTCAAGGTTTTGATTAGATTCTGCACTTCAAAAATATCTTGCCAACCTCTTCACTTTCACAGGCTCATCATCTGATTTAGCTATAAATGAAAAGAAAAAGATCCAGCATGCAGTGCTAGACTTTAACTCTTCTCGATGTTTATCTTACTAATCAGAAGCTCGTCACATGGGAGTGATTGCTCAGGAATGCAAATCTTCGCCTGCAATCTTGAACTCAGTGGAGCTGACTTATGAGTATACATACACGAGACCACACTGCAATTCAGTGTCATATGCCACTTTAAACAGTCATAGCTTAGAATCTTGGGAAATATAGTATAGCTGAGAGTTGTTAGGAGACCTCTATTCCCCTTATAGAGCAACAATTCCCAGAGTAGTTTAACAAGCAATCCCTCTTCGCAGGGGGCTATTAGAACTGTAGCTATGAGAAGAGAACAGGGGGTCTCCTAACAACTCTCAGCGCCCTTGGCAAACTACAGTTCCTGGGATCCTTTGGAAGAAGTCATGACTGTTTAAAGTTGCATGATACTGCTTTAAATGTATACTGTGCATGGGCATAAATTAACAAGGACTTGTTCATGACAAGCCTGGGTACACACTCATGACTCAGTCAGACTTCCTTTTGTGCATTGTTTCTGGATACAGGTCTACTCTTTAAAGCTCCATGTCCAAGTACTTTTTTTTGTCCTTTTAAAACCCACTCTTTACTGCGGAATCAGAGTAAATGGCAGTCCACTGAATCTACAGAAACCCCGAGTGGCCATTTGTTCCAATTCAGTGTTAAAACAGCAGGTTTGCCTGGGAAAAGCACCCAAGAAAAAGAAACTCACCCAGACACAGAACTTTAAAGAGTGGACCTCTTCCTAGGAAGTGTGGGGCAAACAAACAGGAAGTGTGGGTGAGTCCTTACATGAGAGTAAGACCCACTGAATTCCTGCACAAGAATGTAAAGAACTGAACTGCACCAGAAACAAAGGCTGCAATCCCAGGAACATCAGAAGGCTAGGGCTACATTGATTTCTGTAGAATCAATGATTTCAGAATAGTGGTGACAGCAGCTGCATTATGAAAAAAGAAAAGGCAAATGAGATGGGACATGATACAGAACAAAACGAACTAGCTGAGCCCAGGTAAATCACGTGCCTGTATTTATTATGGGATGTCACAGATGAGCTCAGCTGAAGAAACAAGAGTAAAACTGATAAAAGTATAATGCCTTTTCTTCCTGATACATAATTTACCTGTGAGACTCATTATCTCAAGACATCAATGATTTCAGGAGCAAGTAAGTTTCAGGAAAGATTTAGAAATTTGTGCTGAAGTATCTCCCAAGTTCCATTAGGAAAGGTAAACACAATGATGGGTGCAGAGCCGTGCTGTTTCAGGGCATACACACGCCACCCCATATGGTAGCATGCAAGAAAGGACTGCCTCATATCAGTGAATGTTCTGCATTCAAAAGAAAACTTGATGCATGTCCCTGTTCCCAAAGATCATCCCCTGTTCCTAAATGGATCTGACGGATGTGCATCAGAGATTCATGGGACTATAGGTTGTGTCAAGGTGGCTTGTTGGAAATCTGCCTCATTAAACTCAGTGGAGATTGTGAGCACACTCAGACAAAAAAACAGATGTTCTTTGTTTCGTCAAACAACTGAGACATTTCTCTTCACCTGCAATGAACCTTGAATTTTTGGTTCAGGTGAAACTTTGAGACAACACTGTATCTGGCTGTCAGCATCTGAACAAAGCTAAAGGAAAGATGCCTTTCCAATTTCAGTAGTGGTAAATCACTCCCAAGCTAATATAAAAGCATTCACTGAAAGGACATTTAAAAATAAATAAACCATGCAACAATGCTGTACTAATTGAAATCTGTTTCCTATAGCTGTTTCTACAGGGTATAACACACTTGTCAAAAGTAGGCCATGCTACCCTTGCCTGACCAACCAGAAACCACAGCAACTCCAGAGTAGGTGATGTTAAAGAAACATTTGGTAGTTTTGCATTTGTTCAGGCTGTAAGGCTGTAACTGATATGTATTAATTGGAAGCATATATGACAGCTCACATCACCTTTTCCAATAGGGAAGGAAACATCAGAAGCCATCAAGACTCAGGACCATGAAAAGGGATGAATCAAATGTGATGAGGTGTGACTTCAAACATGGTGTCGCTCCTGTGTACTCATCACTTACATGAACATGGGGGAGGGAATGTAGGGGTGGGTAGTGTTTTTTTTTCTTTTTGTTAATATAAAAATATTTTTCAAGCAGTGACTTAAAGCTGAGAGGAGAGGGAAGTGCAGTTGAAATGATTGCCTGTCACTTTAAAAAAGGGAAAGCAATTACCAATTCAAACGCACCTGTAAAAACACTGGCAATTCTAATCAAGGGCAATCATCTTGATTTCATAATACAAGATTCATGGCAGTATTGAGTCTTATGAGTTGCTTTCTGAAAGAATCAATTCTTTGGACTAGATTTTCTAAAAAAGAGGAATGAAAAGTTTCCAGAAGAATATTGGCAGTGCCATGAGTTATGTTCCTGAATGGCGCAACTAGTTATTTGAAGAGCTCATACCTTGTCCCAAGATCCATCCTACATTCATCGTCTTCTCTGATTCAAATCAGGCTGTCTGTTCCATGGAGACTTTGCTTGGTGTACATGATAGACCAAATGATGTACATGATAGACCACAATGGACCAAATGATTCAGATATAAGAAACAAGGCCTATTGATTCGAAACTGAAGAAGTGCTCAGTGAAAGAACTTCTGTTTTGCAAACAGAAGGTTCTGGGTTCAATCCCTGGCATCTCCAGGCAGGACTCAGAAAGTCTGACACACTGAACAGCCACTGCCAGTCAGTGTATACAATATTGAGCAAGATGGACCAGTGGTGTGACTCAGTATAAGGTAGCTTCCTGCATGATCTTCTTTAAGACCCTGTAATTGTTCCATAGACATAGTTTTCTATATGTTGTTGTTCTTTTACAAACAGAACAGGTGCACTAGTAGCAGATGTAGGGGGTTGAGTGAATCCCAGCTGCAAGTTTTTTGTTCAGAAAATCCCTGAGAACATCAAGTTCCGCCTCTGAAAGTTGGTATGTTTGACCTTCTGGAATGTGAGCTCCTGGGACTAAGCTAATTGTGCAGTCATTTGGACAATAAGGAAATAAACTTTCGGCTTTCAGTGAGCAAAATACATACTTGAAATCAGTGGATTTAGATGGGAGCTGAAGTTCAGGGTCATGGAAGTATCAGTTGGGCTACTGGAATGTCTTGCACAAGAGAAGGACAGGAAACCAGCATTGTTCTTATGGCCAGTTACATTACATTTTGCTGGAGCCCCAGTAGTTCATATTGCAAAGCAAGCTTCTGTCGGTACAACTTTGATAGCCTACAACTGGTCCTGAAGGGTCATAATTTCAGGCAAAAGTTGGCCCACTTTCATTAGCAATGTATGATTCAAAGCTGATGGGGCCTAGTTTTCAGCTGCTATTGATTCTATCTCATACAATGGGCTGAGGCAAACTATGCTGACCCATTGAGGCTTAGAGGTGGTAGGGGAAGTGGAAATCATCAGTGTTTCTTCTCAACATGTCAAAGCATGGGAAGTCATTTCAGATCAGATTAAAATGGGGGGTTTGGACTAGATCAGGGGTAGTCAACCTTTTTATACCTACCGTCCACTAATGCATCTTTCTTGATGGTAACATTTCCTTACTGTCCACCAGTGCCCAATGGAAGGAGGATTCATCTTTTGCCGTAGAACCCCCTACCGCCCACCTAGAATCCTGAAACGCCCACTAGTTGGCGGTAGGGACCATGCTGACAACCCCTGGACTAGATGAGCGTCAGGGTCCCTTCCCACTTTATGATTTGAAGTCAGGCCCAGCTGGCTGAGCTATGGAGAGATATTGTCTCAGCATAGAGCTGAGGCCATCTGCAACCTTAAGCAAAATGGTGAAGCCTGTAGTATAGCTGGCATCACCTCTTTGCAGGACCCGAATGTCTTAATAGGCAGTTGTCCAATTCTGTGATCACTGAGATGTTGGTGGAGATTCATCCTCCAAATTTAAGAAGGGCAGAAAGGTTATGTTATCAGGTCAGGAGGGTCAAGGAGGAACAGATTTTCCCATCTCCTGATTTGGGCAGACTATATGCCTCCTCATTTATGTTTTATTAAAATATTGTTAGTATTCATTTCATTTCTATACTGCTTTGTGTTTTAAGAACTTTCTCAGAGTGGTTTACAACACATTAAAACATCAAATAAAAACAATCCAGAATAAAATGTTACCCAAGAAAGACAAATGTAAAGTATACATTCAAAGCAACAGAGTTAATATGAAACTAAAAGTATTATCTTAAAGATTTCAAAATAAATTATTACAAAGGAATTCAACTACAAAATACACACTTAACACAGTGAAGTTTTAAAAAAAACCTTAAACATTTCAATAGAAAACATTACTAAAGGAAGTCAAATATAAAATACACATTTAAAATAGCATAATTAATTGAGAATAAAATATTACCATAAGCACAGAATAAATCTGCTGCTGTTGCTGCCAATCCTGCCAATGGCAGTTCATGGCAGGCAGTGGCTGTGGAAGCTCAGGCTCAATGAACTTGGTCTGCACCAAGAGGAAGCCATGGTGGTCTCTGGTCTCTTCAGCAACCTCAGCTTTTGTAGCTTGAGTCAGTCAGGCCCCCTCCACCCAGGCCAGGCGGGGAAAGGCCTGCAGGGCAAGGAGCAGGCATTGCAGAACTCACAGCACATGTACAAGTGAATTCCCATACACACATCTTACACAAGGATTCATGGATATGAACAGATTTAAACAGACTAATTCTGAATCAGATGCAGGACTTACACACGTCTCAGTTCTGAACAGAACAGTAATATTAACCTGCATAGCTCTACATTGGACTGTGTGGTTTGATGGGACAGTCAACACTGCAATACACTACTGTTGATACCAATAGTATCTAAGTGGACTGCAATCTGACTCCTAACATTTTAATGTGAAAATAAATCTGATTGAGTCTAGAGGAATCTGCAGTATTTAGTTTCAAGGAAGAGCACAGCTCTTTTCAGTGAAGTACACTTTCAGTCCAATGAGTTATGGATTGAATTGAACAAGACTGGACAAGACTGAACTATTAATTTTCACTGGAGAACAAACTGAAATTGTACATCCTGAAAATGACTTTTCTTTTACACAATTTGAGAATGGAACTAAATATTGTAGGAGACATGGGGGTGCTGTGTCTACTTCTTCACCTCTGCAATTCATTTATCTATAAGCCGCCTTGAGTCCCTTTCAGGGAAAATGGTGGGGTATTTTTGTTGTTGTTGTTGTTATATCACTGACTTCTTAGACCCGTTTCACTGACCTCTTAGAATTGAGGTTTCCTGAGGTATTACTTTTACTGTGAAAGTTGGCTTTTCGAGAAGGACATAGAAATATTTACTTTCAGTACAATGCTCATTTGGGTGCACATGCATAGAGTCAGCGTCCTGTTCTTCTTTGTCACCCATCTGCTTGGAAACATTTTCATGACCTTTAACAAGGGGTGTGAAAAGTTGACCAAAAAAAGTGCAGTGGGAGGGAGGGAGGCAGAGTTTCATGGGAAGACAAAATTCACTACCAACTTGTTGTGCCATGTTTGTGCTGAAAACGTGCTATTGCATTCATGTTCTGCTTGAGCCCTTTCCACAGGAATCTGATTGGCCACTGCTGGACTGGATGAGATCTTGGTCTCATCCAGCAGGCCTCTTCTTGTGGCTTAACACTCTGTTCTTAGGCTTCCCTGACCCTGCTCTACATTGCTTGCTTCCACCAGTGCAGGGACGGAAATCTGAAAACTGTAACACTGCAGCCTATAGACTGGTCTTGAAAGACCTACATTGGCTCCCAGTACGTTTCCGAGCACAATTCAAACTGTTGGTGCTGACCTTTAAAGCCCTAAATGGCCGTGGTCCAGTATACCTGAAGGAGTGTCTCCACCCCCATCGTTCTACGTGGACACTGAGGTCCAGCGCCGAGGGCCTTCTGGCGGTTCCCTCAGTGTTAAAAGCCAAGTTACAGGGAACCAGGCAGAGGGCCTTCTCGGTAGTGGCACCCGCCCTGTGGAATGCCCTCCCACCAGATGTCAAAAAGAAAAACAACTACCAGGCTTTTAGAAGACATCTGAAGGCAGCCCTGTTTAGAGAAGCTTTTAATGTTTGACAGACTATTATATTTTAATATGTTGTTGGAAGCCACCCAGAGTGGCTGGGGAAGCCCAGCCAGATGGGCGGGGTATAAATAATAAATTATTATATTATTATTATTATAGATATTGGTGCCAATGGGAGCCTCTTCTTTTTCATTAAGCCTTGTGGCCAGTATTGGCAAGAATGTGGGTGGAAGAAGGAAAAAATAGTGGTGAGAGTGCAGGAACACTGAGTTGGTGGTCGTGACAGGTTAACCACCATCAACCCAGTGCTTCCTGCATCCTTGGCCCATCCTAGTGAACAACAGCGCCACCATATCCAAGATAGTGGTACTACAGCAGCACCCCATGTCAAACGCCACAACTATTTCCCTGGGAAAGAGCAGGAGGCAGTGTCATGTTGGTATAGACCTCCCCCACCCCCACTGCAATCCCAATAAAAATTCTTCATGGCTATAGTTAATATAATATAGTTGTGTGTGGCATAAGTGTTACTTCTTTTTAGGGACAAAGAATAGGAGAACACAATGCAGGATGTTTGTGCTAACAATCTTATGTCTCCAGCAACATCTACAGTTGTTTTGTTCTGAAGAAGATGTCCCCCCATTTCTATTTTTTTTTTTAAAGGTACCATGCTAAGAGGCTCAAGCTTTATGCTGATATTCGCTTTGGAGCTGTATTTATCTTTTTAAAATTAAGCCTCACCGAGGGGGGAAATTGCTTAAAAATGAATGCATAGCAGAATATGTTTAAATGCTAGGTAGACTTGAAAATACTGCCCATGCAATGGATATCCTAAACTAGTTTCTCTCCTACTCCCCACAAGCTAAGTGACAGGCCTGCTCGAAGATTGGAAACTGAAAACACACACTCCACTGGGAGAAAATGCCTTTTGGAACTTTTCATTTAAATTTGGCATTTATCCGTTTGTTTTATGACCAATTACGCCAGTTGTCTGATGTTCAACATGATGAAGAAATGTCACAGCTTACCATTACTTGATTGACCCTTCTTTCTCTTCTCTCTAAATAGACATTGCTTTTCATTTTCCAGAGATCTCTAATATGCAACTTAGCATAATGACTTTTATTTTATTTTATTTGGTTTCCCACTGTAAGTTCATAATACCTTATTATAGTGTAGGTTGATATAATGCCCTTTGCAAGCTGAATTATTTAGTAAAGGACCTGAGTAATTTAAACTGCAATCATTTTACATGAAATGGGAGCTGGTGGAATTCTAATGGTTATTCCTGACCTGAATTAATTCTTTACATCTCAGTGTAAAACCTGTTTAAAATGTTTTAATCAAATCTGCTTATTTACATTAATAATTGGATAAACAAAGGAACATCCTGTATAAATCCATTTTTCAGATGTGTTTGAAGTTCATTGCTCTCTTCCCTCAGCATCTGCAATCAAGTTTGAAGACAGCACTAGAGAATCTTTCTTAGATGACTGCAGCATAACGTGGTTGCAATCCAACAGAGAACTTCTGTGTCCTGCATTGTGCCATTTCAGAATTAGTTTCAACAGCCCCACATGAATACTAGGTGAGTCATGTCTACATAGTAGAGATGTGATGCTCTACACTTAGTTTGGGACGCTGTGGGTTAAACCACAGAGCCTAGGACTTGCCGATCAGAAGGTCGGCGGTTTGAATCCCCGTGACGGGGTGAGCTCCCGTTGCTCGGTCCCTGCTCCTGCCAACCTAGCAGTTCGAAAGCACGTCAAAGTGCAAGTAGATAAATAGGTACCACTCTGGCGGGAAGGTAAATGGTGTTTCTGTGCACTGCTCTGGTTAGCCAGAAGTGGCTTAGTCATGCTGGCCACATGACCCGGAAGCTGTACGCCAGCTCCCTCGGCCAATAAAGCAAGATGAGCGCCGCAACCCCAGAGTCGGTCACGACTGGACCTAATGGTCAGGGGTCCCTTTACCATACACTTAATTTGCATGACAGAATGCCATGATATATAATTTCAAACTGCAGTTATCTCCCATCACACTGGTTCAGAGCTGCCTTTCCCAACCTGGTGCTTTCCACATGTTGCTGGACTACAACTCCCACCAGACCCAGACAGCTTCAGGGATAATGGAAGGTATAGTTCAAAGCAACTGGGGGCAACCAGGTTAAAGAAATGTGGTCTAGAGAAAGTCTCTATTGTGGCTTTGAGAGGGGGTGTATATGAAAAGGTGACTAAGAGGCAACATGATAAAACTGTTTAAAATTATACATGGCACAGAGAAGTGGATTGAGAACAATTTTTCTCCCTAACTCTTGACACTAGAATTCAGGGACACACAGTGAAGCTTCAGGATAGGTAAAGTGAAGTCCTCCTTCACATAGTGCATAAATATACTATGGGACTCATTCCCACAGGCTACCAATTTGGATGGCTTTTAAAAAGGATAAGAAAAATGTGTGGATGATAAGGCTGGATCAGCCCAACTCAACCCAATTCAACTTGGGATCTGGAATTTGGATCTGGAATTTCCACCCACAAACACTATGAAGCTACTTAACCCTCTTGATTTCTTTCCTTTTGGGGTTACTTTATATAATTCCCCTCAGTTTTGAAAGTTTCCCCTTTTGAAGTCACAAAGAAGAAAACTTCAAAAGCCAAACCGCTGCTCAGTGATCGAGTATAGCAGTGACAATACTACTGAAATCCTCATTAAATAACATTGGACACCACAGAAAAACACTAGATGTTTTAGTGGCTGTGTAGGTAAACCACCCACAAGTTGTTAACAAAGGGCTAAAATCGCTGCAATTTCATGAAGTTAACAGAACTTTGGCAAAACTTTGGAAGTCTGGAACAGAAAATCAGTGCTGAAACAGATTACCTTTGGATTCCAAGCCTAGAGTACTCTTTTCTTCTGCAACAAGTTTGTCTATGATAAGTAGGACAATTAGTCTTGGCAGAAGCACAAAATAATATTTTCCTTCTGATGACATCATAATAACTAATCTATTTTCAATAACCCCCCCCCCATTCATTGTTTTAAATCAGGGATGGGGAACCATTGAAGCTTCTGCAATACAGCCATAAAGAATCTCCCTGGGTTATTTACCTTCCCCATGCTACAGCCAGCACCAGTCCTGTCCAATGACTTCCTCAAGTGCTCTTGCTTGTTTGCAGTGGGCCCTTGGCCTGTAAACTCCTGCTTGCTTGGTTTGGTACGGACAGAGGTGTGAGTGTGTGCAGCAACCTCTTTGGTATTTGAACAGCTATAATGTAGCTCACTATAGAAAGGTTAAGAGTCACAACTGTTGCTCCATCGTTCTCTCTGGCCCAACCATTGACATGTGCCCTCTGGAAGCTTGTGAACAAGGGAATGTGGTCCTCAGGCTGTTTTAAATATCACTTTCTATAAAGTTTTGGAAAGTCTTCTGACTCAGGAACTGCTATTTGGTGACCAACATAGTATCTTGAAACTTGTCCAAGGCTTAGTAAAGGTAAAGGTACCCCTGCCCATACGGGCCAGTCGTGTCCGACTCTAGGGTTGTGCGCCCATCTCACTTAAGAGGCCGTGGGCCAGCACTGTCCGGAGACACTTCCGGGTCACGTGGCCAGCGTGATGAAGCTGCTCTGGCAAGCCAGCACCAGCGCAGCACACGGAAACGCCGTTTTTCTTGTTGTTGGTTAGTCGTTTAGTCGTGTCCGACTCTTCATGACCCCATGGGCCAGAGCACGCCAGGCACTCCTGTCTTCCACCGCCTCCCGCAGTTTGGTCAGGCTCATGTTTGTAGCTTCGAGAACACTGTCCAACCATCTCGTCCTCTGTTGTCCCCTTCTCCTTGTGCCCTCAATCTTTCCCAACATCAGGGTCTTTTCCAGGGAGTCTTCTCTTCTCATGAGGTGGCCAAAGTATTGGAGCCTCAACTTCACGATCTGTCCTTCCAATGAGCACTCAGGGCTGATTGCCTTAAGAATGGATACGTTTTATCTTCTTGCAGTCCATGGGACTCTCAAGAGTCTCCTCCAGCACCATAATTCAAAAGCATCAATTCTTCGGCGATCAGCCTTCTTGATGGTCCAGCTCTCACTTCCATACATCACTACTGGGAGAACCATGGCTTTAACTATACGGACCTTTGTTGGCAAGGTGATATCTCTGCTTTTTAAGATACTGTCTAGGTTTGCCATCGCCTTTCTCCCAAGGAGCAGGCGTCTTTTAATTTCGTGACTGCTGTCACCATCTGCAGTGATCATGGAGCCCCAAAAAAGTAAAATCTCTCACTGCCTCCATTTCTTTCCCTTCTATTTGCCAGGAAGTGATGGGACCAGTGGCCATGATCTTCGTTTTTTTGATGTTGAGTTTCAGATCATATTTTGCGTTCTCCGCTTTCACCCTCATTAAAAGGTTCTTTAATTCCTCCTCACTTTCTGCCATCAAGGTTGTGTCATCTGCATATCTGAGGTTGTTGATATTTCTTCCGGCGATCTTAATTCCGGCTTGGGATTAATCCAGTCCAGCCTTTTGCATGATGAATTCTGCATATAAGTTAAATAACCAGGGAGACAATATACAGCCTTGTCGTACTCCTTTCCCAATTTTGAACCAATCAGTTGTTCCATATCCAGTTCTAACTGTAGCTTCTTGTCCCACATAGAGATTTCTCAGAAGACGGCTGAGGTGATCAGGCACTCCCATTTCTTTAAGAACTTGCCATAGTTTGCTGTGGTCGACACAGTCAAAGGCTTTTGCATAGTCAATGAAGCAGAAGTAGATGTCTTTCTGGAACTCTCTAGCTTTCTCCATAATCCAGTGCATGTTTGCAATTTGGTCTCTGGTTCCTCTGTCCCTTCGAAATCCAGCTTGCACTTCTGGGAGTTCTCGGTCCACATACTGCTTGAGCCTGCCTTGTAGAATTTTAAGTATAACCTTGCTAGCGTGTGAAATGAGTGCAATTGTGCGGTAGTTGGAGCATTCTTTGGCACTGCCCTTCTTTGGGATTGGGATGTAGACTGATCTTCTCCAATCCTCTGGCCACTGCTGGGTTTTCCAAATTTGCTGGCATATTGAGTGTAGCACCTTGACAGCATCATCGTTTAAAATTTTAAATAGTTCAGCTGGAATACCATCACTTCCACTGGCCTTGTTATTAGCAGTGCTTTCTAAGGCCCATTTGACTTCATTCTCCAGGATGTCTGGCTCAAGGTCAGCAACCACACTACCTGGAGTGTACGAGACATCCATTTCTTTCTGGTATAATTCCTCTGTGTATTCTTGCCACCTCTTCTTGATGTCTTCTGCTTCTGTTAGGTCCTTACCACTTTTGTCCTTTATTATGGTAATCTTTGTACGAAATGTTCCTTTCATATCTCCAATTTTCTTGAACAGATCTCTGGTTTTTCCCATTCTATTGTTTTCCTCTATTTCTTTGCATTGCTCGTTTAAGAAGGCCTTCTTGCCTCTCCTTGCTATTCTTTGGAAATCTGCATTCAATTTCTTGTATCTTTCACTATCTCCCTTGCATTTTGCTTGCCTTCTCTCCCCGCTATTTGTAAGGCCTCGTTAGACAGCCACTTTGCTTTCTTGCATTTCCTTTTCATTGGGATGGTTTTAGTTGCTGCCTCCTGTATAATGTTACGAGCCTCCATCCATAGTTCTTCAGGCACTCTGTCCACCAAATCTAAATCCATAAACCTGTTCCTCATTTCCACTGTGCATTCATAAGGGATTTGACTTAGATTGTATCTTACCGGCCCAGTGGTTTTTCCTACTTTCTTCAGTTTAAGCTTGAATTTTGCTATAAGAAGCTGATGATCTGAGCCACAGTCAGCTCCAGGTCTTGTTTTTGCTGACTGTATAGAGCTTCTCCATCTTTGGCTGCAGAGAATATAATCAATCTGATTTTGATGCTGCCCATCTGGTGATGTCCATGTGTAGAGTCGTCTCTTGTGTTGTTGGAAAAGTGTGTTTGTGATGACCAGCTTGTTCTCTTGGCAGAACTCTATTAGCCTTTGCCCTGCTTCATTTCGAATTCCAAGGCCAAACTTGTCAGTTGTTCCTTTTATCTCTTGGCTCCCTACTTTAGCATTCCAATCCCCTATAACGAGAAGAACATCCTTCTTTGGTGTCATTTCTATAAGGTGTTGTAAGTCTTCATAGAATTGGTCAATTTCAGTTTCTTCAGCACCAGTGGTTGGTGCATAAACTTGGATTACTGTGATGTTAAAAGGTCTGCCTTGGATTCGTATCGAGATCATTCTATCATTTTTGAGATTGCATCCCAGTACAGCTTTCGCCACTCTTTTGTTGACTATGAGGGCCACTCCATTTCTTTTACGGGATTCTTGCCCACAGTAGTAGATGTGATGGTCATCCGAACTGAATTCACCCATTCCCGTCCATTTTAGTTCACTGATGCCCAGGATGTCAATATTTATTCTTGACTCATTTTTGACCACATCCAACTTACCCAGGTTCATGGTTCTTACATTCTAGGTTCCTATGCAATATTTTTCTTTACAGCATTGGACTTTTACCTTCCCGCTATAAAGTGGTACCTACTTATCTACTTGCACTTAGGGGTGCTTTCGAACTGCTAGGTGGGCAGGAGCTGGGACCGAAAGACGGGAGCTCACCCCGCCGCTGGGATTCGAACCGCCGACCATACGATCGGCAAGTCCTTGGCACTGAGGTTTTACCCACAGTGCCACCCGCGTCCCTTGTCCAAGGCTTAGATGAGAGCAAATATTCTGTTCACACAAACTTAGTTCAGCAGAATCTAATTATTTATTATTATTATTATTATTATTTATATGAATATTTATTAAGGTTTTACAAAGTCATAAATACAAAAATACATAGTAAAACAAAAAAGGAAAAAACTCTCAAACAAAAATACCAGATACAGAAAACAAGAAAAATAGAAAAATAGAAAAAAGAAAGTTAAAACAAATCCATTTTTTATAACTTTAAACTCATTAGCTTATTTCTTTGACTTCCTCACACCTCCCCTTTTTGTATTCCCATTAATATAATCAAATCAGCAAATCCTTACCCTCTTTCATTTATCTTAACTCTATATCTTAACATATTATAACTCTATATTTTCACCCATTATCAATTCATTTTTGCATACTCTTTTTAACTTTGTTGCTAATGCCACTTATTTTCAATCCAACATCATTTTAACATTCATTAATTTTACAATGTTTCTGCAGGTAGTCTTTAAATTTCTTCCAATCTTCTTCCACCAACTCTTCTCCCAGGTCTCGGATTCTGCCAGTCATTTCCACTAATTCCATATAGTCCATCACCTTCATCTGCCACTCTTCCAGAGTGGGTAGATCTTGTGTCTTCCAATACTTTGCAATAAGTATTCTTGCTGCCGTTGTTGCATACATAAAAAAGGTTCTATCCTTTTTTGGCACCAATTGGCCGACCATGCCCAGGAGAAAGGCCTCTGGTTTCTTCAAGAAGGTATACTTAAATACCTTTTTCATTTCATTATAAATCATCTCCCAGAAAGCCTTAATCTTTGGGCACGTCCACCAAAGGTGAAAGAATGTACCTTCATTCTCTTTACATTTCCAACATTTGTTCTTGGGCAAATGATATATTTTTGCAAGCTTGACTGGTGTCATGTACCACCTGTAGATCATTTTCATAATATTCTCTCTTAAGGCATTGCATGCCGTGAATTTCATACCGGTGGTCCACAACTGTTCCCAGTCAGCAAACATAATATTATGACCAATATCTTGTGCCCATTTAATCATAGCTGATTTAACCGTTTCATCCTGAGTATTCCATTTTAACAGCAAGTTATACATTCTTGAAAGTATCTTAGTTTTGGGATCTAACAGTTCTGTTTCCAATTTTGATTTTTCCACCTGGAAGCCAATTTTTTTATCCAAATTGTAGGCCTCTCTTATTTGAAAATAATGAAGCCAGTCTCGCACTTTATCTTTTAATTTCTCAAAACTCTGCAATTTCAATTTGTTTCCTTCTTGTTCCAGTATTTCCCAATATTTCGGCCATTTGGCCTCCATCTTGAGTCTCTTCAAAGCCTTTGCTTCCATTGGTGACAACCACCTTGGGGTCAGCAGAATGTAATTAAAGGAGATTTATAATAGGCCTTTTAATGTGTGGCTTAGGGGTGTTGGATAGTGCAATCTTGATAAACAGTATGTAGGGTAATTTATTTCATTAAATGTAAATACTGCTTGATTGCAAAAAAAAAAAAAAGTTCTCAAAGTGATTTACAAAAAACCCCAATAAAATTATCAAAGAAGTAATAATAATTTAAGTGTTCCAAAATGTTTTTAAAAAACAGTAAACTAAAAACCGATTAGAGCTTGCAACAACTTTCTAAATATCTAAATATTTTGTTTCTCCTGTTCTTAGAACAGGGGAATTTAGCCGTCTCTCCTTCTGCAACTATGAGATTTGGAAGTAGGAGACATGGAAAACCAGAATAGAAAATCTACTGCAAAATATTTTCTCTTTATTTTCTGTACTACCACAGCTCATGCTGTGGTTTCTGCCATAATCTTCTGAAACAACACATTTCTTTTTTTCTTTTTCTTTTTCTTTTTAAAGTCACTCTTTAAAGTCACTGCTAATGCCTCGAGTCACCTTTCAGCTATCTTTTATGCCTCAGGTTTTCTGATCATGTGGTATGTTCGACAAATGCAACAAACTTCACAGCAGTCATACTGAATCAGAATCTAAATGAAATGATGTATTGATACTGTTCGCCTAGAGTGAGCTCTTTGTGGTGACTTGATGATCATGGTAATTTGACTTCAAGAACATTCCTCTAGCTGCTGAGTTTAACTGATTTACAGTCTCTCTTTTTTGCCGCGGACAAAAAAGGATGACCTGGCATAGTAAAAATTAATATTTTCAAGCTTTGTTTTATCTGAATGGAAAGCATTCTCATAAAAAAGATGAACCACTTCACCTAATGATATCTAAAATGTTTGGATCATCTGCGTGTCAAAAGTTATTGTGCAAAATGTGCCCCTCCTGCCAGTTGATATTTCAGCCTTCCCCAACCTGACGTCCTCCAAATATTTTGAAGGATAACTCCCACAATCCCTACCCATTGGCTATGCTAGCTGTGTCTGAAAGGAGTTTCGCCCAAAACATATGGAGGCACCAGGCTGCCATACTGCTGTGTAGCTAGTGGAAATGTTATGAGCTTTCTCCAGTGGCTGCATTGGCTAACATGCAGCAATGCAAAGCTATCATTGAAGGACTAAATCCCAATGGATAAACTGATTTTAGTGAAATCAATCCCTATCTTGATTTTAGGAAAGAAAAATGTTTATCTCCCCTGTGCATTGCATGCAAATCATTTTTAAGTTAAAATCATAATCTTATTTATTTATTTATATAATTTTTACACCAGCCTTCATCACAAGGTTTCAAATCCTAAATTCACTAAAATAAAGTTTCACTAAATCAAAGGGATTTGTGGGTAGTTGTATGCAATACTACAGTGACAGTTTGTTAACTCCTAGGGCAATCTCTTTTTTCCCCCTATAGTAGTTCAGTGGCAAACTTTGGGAATTCAAATTTAAGTAGCGCCATGTGCAATGCCAAAAATCAGCACCCCCTGCCTCTTGCCTTCCATTACAAGTCATTGTTGTGTCATTCCCTGCAGTGCCCCAGTGCAGGCAAACCAACTGTGATCCAATAAATCCACCTCTGGCCCCATTGGGTTCAGTGGGGTTCTCCTACGAGGAGATCACCAAGTGGTAGGTCCAATTATAATTTGCAGATCAACTTTGGTCATGGTAATCTTCAGTAAATGTAATAGATATTGTTTATTAGATTACCTATTTGGTTGCTGGATTGCTTTCTTAATGATGCATATGGGAAGTCCTAAAAAGAAATAGTAAGTTTTTCCCAGCAGCCAATGCACCTGTCCGTAACTTATATCTTAATAGGTGTTGATTGTTGGATAACTTCCAGGGGTCTGCAACCCGCGGCTCCAGAGCCGCATGTGGCTCTTTTACACCTTTGCCGCGGCTCCGGGGCGGATACTAGCGAGAGGAGGAGGCACATTGTGCGCCCTGACACTCCCCACTGTGGCAGGTGCTGTACTGGCTGTGACGTCGCATGGGGGAGGTGCGTACGTTAGTCATGCACCGTCCTGACGTCACCTTCCCGCCTGCCCGCTACATTGTAAGGGGCATGTACGCTGGTCACTGCATTGAAAGGGGGCATGTACGCTGGTCACTGTTTTGAAGGGGAGTGAAGAACACACAGACAAAAAAGGTAACTTGTTAATTTAACATTTATTTCTATGAGGAGGAGTAATTCTGAGGGATCAAACAAAGAAATAATAAAAAAGTGACAAAAAAGTTATTTTTATAATGACGAGTTTTGCGGCTCCCAGTTTTTTTCCTTCAGAAACAGGTCCAAGTGGCTCTTTTTGTCTTAAAGGTTGCAGACCCCTGTCCTAAACTGAAGCTAAGATGAACTCAGAAATGTTATTAAAAACTGAAGAAACGTGTAAATAGCACTGAGGTGTTAAGAGACGTAAAAATCAATTTAATTTTAGCTACTATGCTTTTGCCAGACCCTAGTGTTTATTTTGATTCTGTGCTGCAATAAATAGATGCAGACAGATTGTGTGCATATATTTTTTTACAATAATCTTTGGTATCAAATGAGATACTTCAGGCATCTTCAAGGGGTCAGATATGCCTAGTGAGATTTTGATTTTCCCCCTGAATCAGGATATTATCATCCAAAAACCATATACTGTTTTTGGAAGTCCTCAAAGTTTCAAAAGGGGTAATGTTACACTGAATGATGGATGGCATGTGGCCTCCATCCCCCCCTCCCCATTTGTGGGGGTAGTTTTTTATTCCACTTGTTTTGGGTGCTTCAGCTCTCAGGGATGTCTTCTCTGGACCCAACCCAGGTAAAGTTAGAGTGACTTCCAGCACAATCTTCTGCATGTCAACTGAGAAATCTCATTGGGTTGAATAGACTGGCTCCCAGGCCTACAGTGCAATTCTAATCACTCATACTTGGACACAAATCTCATTGAATTCAGTCGATTTACTTCTGGGTAGGCATGCAAACGACTGCACTGAAACAGTGAAAGCAGTGAACAAGTCAATCATGATAAAGTTGTTATTGTTGTTGTTTAGTCGTGTCCGACTCTTCGTGACCCCATGGACCAGAGCACGCCAGGCACTCCTGTCTTCCACTGCCTCCCACAGTTTGGTCAAATTCATGCTGGTAGCTTCGAGAACACTATCCAACCATCTCGTCCTCTGTCGTCCCCTTCTCCTTGTGCCCTCCATCTTTCCCAACATGAGGGTCTTTTCCGGGGAGTCTTCTCTTCTCATGAGGTGGCCAAAATATTGGAGCCTCAGCTTAACGATCTGTCCTTCCAATGAGCACTCAGGGCTGATGTCCTTAAGAATGGATAGGTTTGATCTTCTTGCAGTGTTCACATGCTGCAATCAGTGTATCTGCAATGGCAAATAGTTGCACTTTCAGTTATTTACAAATGAACATCCAACAGTCTGTGTACCCACATTCTCCAGCCTCTGTTCTCCAATCTCAGCCCTCACCTATTTCATCTTCCTCTCCCCATTCCTCATTCATCTCCTCTTGCCAGTCCACAGCTGAGCTTGCCAACACCTCAGGACACATGACAATGCTCTACAGTCGTACCTTGGAAGTCTAACGGAATCCATTCCGGAAGTCCGTTCGACTTCCAAAACGTTCAAATACCAAATTGTGGCTTCTGATTGGCTGCAGGAAGCTCCTGCAGCCAATCAGAAGCCATGGAAGCCCAGTCAGACATTCGGGTTCCAAAAGAACGTTCACAAACTAGAACAATCACTTCCGGGTTTGCTGCGTTTGGGAACCAAAACGTCTGAGTTCCAGGGTGTTTGGGATCCAAAGTACAACTGTATATCGATCTCATGCAAGGCTTCCTTCTGTAATGGTTAGACAACATGAAGGACAGGAAACAATGGCATCTTGGGCCTTACCAGTCACACAGTGCCCTTCAATTAATAAGAATGGATAGATTAAGAATAGGTGGAAGATATTGCCAGAAATTACACAAATCTGAACAAAACTGAGTTTCACCCATCTGAATAAAGGATTACAAGCCTGGTTAGTTTTGACTAGGCTATTTCTTGTGTTTATTTTTGAAATGCAATCTCCTTCAGAACCCTCGAGTGAGAGACCTATTAGTCTTCTTTCTGAATTGTGTGCCTTTCTGTCTCGCCGTGTCTCTGTGACTCCAGTTGCTTTTGTAATGTGAGGAGAACTAATCACCCAGTAGATGGATTTCTGCAGCTGCTTTGGTAGCCCAGACGTCGCCCTGTCAGACCCTTAAAGCAGATGGAGCAATGTCAACAGCATTAAAAAGGGGGGGGAGGAGATGAGATGGCAGACAGGGGAAAGGAAATAATAAATTGGAAGGAAACTATTGTGAAAGGTAAACAGGAGAGAAAAAGAACATCTGAAACTTCAGAAGCACATAGGGTTCTGCTGGTAAGGGAAAGTACAAGGCTGAATTCAGCCATCCAAGTAGAGCTGCTTATGTTGAAGGACGAAGGATGTTGCAATCAACAATGAACTATCAGTCAAAAGAAATACCAGACTGCCCCTCTCTTTCTCTCTTCCCTGTGCTACAAGTTGTTTATGAGGAAGGGCTGCATACCTTTTGATGCTGCTACCCACTCAAGTGATCTGCTGACAATAAACACTGAGTACCTGTATTTGAAGGGACGCAGGTAGCACTGTGGGTTAAAGCCTCAGCGCCTAGGGCTTGCCGATCGAAAGGTCGGTGGTTCGAATCCCTGCGGCGGGGTGCGCTCCCGCTGCTCGGTCCCAGCGCCTGCCAACCTAGCAGTTCGAAAGCACCTCCGGGTGCAAGTAGATAAATAGGGACCGCTTACCAGCGGGAAGGTAAACGGCGTTTCCGTGTGCGGCTCTGGCTCTGGCCAGAGCAGCGATGTCACGCTGGCCACGTGACCCGGAAGTGTCTCCGGACAGCGCTGGCCCCTGGCCTCTTAAGTGAGATGGGCGCACAACCCCAGAGTCTGTTAAGACTGGCCCGTACGGGCAGGGGTACCTTTACCTTTACCTTTACCTGTATTTGAAGTACAAGATGGAGGGGATGAGCAAACTCCCACTCCACAACCGTCTGCAGAGAAATGTGCCATCCAAATAAAGGCAGGGGCTGAACATTCATATTGAATTTCCAAAGACTTTCAAATGAACTGATGATAGAGTCCTATAATAGATTGATCCTGAAGCTATTGTCTGAAGACCTTGAGATAAATATAAAGAATGTACAGTGTAAGCTCCTTATATGCAATGCCTACTTTGTCCTGTGATTGCTGAATTCTGCAATATGTAAAGTAGATTTTTCTCCCTTTTCCTTTTTTTATCACTCCAAACAAGTAATGTAATCTTTTTTTAGTTGAAAAGAGGCAGATGTTTCATTTTTTCCCAATAGTGAGCAAAAGCGAACAAGTAGATGACACTTTCGCCTGTAGGGATCTTAGAAATACCGAGTGTATTGTCTTCTTCGTTTTAACAAAACGATATCCAGTATATCCCTACCTAATAGTGACATAGTGAATCTAAAAACATCTGGCATATGTTTTGTATTTTAAACATTTGCCTCAAGCTTGCTCAGAAAACAACCATGTTTTCCAGTTTTCATAATTTATTACCCAGTACAGTATATTGAGTTTCAGCAATCATATTTCCTAAGTTGCACTCATAGAAGGATAATTACTTGCATGCTTTTTAATATGCAATGCAGGGGTGTGGTCCTTCAGAAGCTGTTGGACCCCAACGTCTATGAGCCCCAGCCAGCATGACCATCAGAGAATATGGGAGTTGTAATTCAACAATATCTGGAGGGCTGAAGTTTCCCCGTCCCTGACATCTTATACATGTAGCAAATAGTTCTGTTCTGAAGCCTGTGGGCCATAGCACAAAACAGGCCTCCCATCAACAGAGTGAAAATGAGAGTCCTCAGTATACGAAATGAAAAACTATGTATTGTGTGGTACCTGAGTGTTCATGTGCATTCATCTCCATTGGTGTGTGCTAGAACCAGTTGCATCTATCATCACCACATCTTAGAATAAGAAGGATGCAACAACAAAATGGAAGGAAAGAGAATGATTGGACAACTCATGATTGGTCACCTATACCCTGGTATATAATTTAAGGTGACCTCCTTCCCCACTCCCCTAGGAAATTCCAGTTGAGTCTCCTTCAGGTAAGGGTTGGAGAGTAGAGCAAATTCACCCCTACTAAGGGTGGGAGCACCATTTCCATGTGATAGAAACAAGCTGCAACCACATCTTCCAGAAAAAGGAGCATCTACTACCAACAACAACATGGAAATTTAACTTCAAGGACACGGATGGAGGACCAGATCTTGTTGGGCTACAAATGGCATGAGCCCCTGATGGTCCCGGTCAATTGTCAGGAATGAACACAGTCCGTTTTATGAATAAAATGTATGAATACAACTGCAGAAAGACTTGAAGACATATTATCGATTCACACCAGCAAATCTTTTTAAAGGCACACCCAACATCTCCCCACAGGCTATAGAAAATAAGAACTGTCTCTGTTAAATAAAGGCAGCTGGAGCTTCTGTGTGCCGCAGAAGGAAAGTTGGAGATAATACCATTCTGCAAATGAATTTTACTAAACTATGTGCTACTCACAAAACTACATGGCAATGATTGCTGCTCAAAACTTCTATTTCTTAGCTTATGTTCGTCAGAACGCCTTCCTTGGCAACAGCGAGGATACAAGATGAAATGTGTGCAATTGACAGTGCAATCTTACATTTTACTCAGAAGGAAGCCATGTTGATTTCAGCAGTAGTCTAGATAAGTATAGGATTGTGGCCTGAAAGAAAAACATTTTGCTTCTCAGTTGACCGCCGTGTCCATTGCCCTCTGCTTTTGCTACTGTTGTCCTTTTTTTTTTTATTGTAACCTCACTGGGATATGGACCTGTCCTCTTGTAATCTGTCAAGCACTATGACTAGTGATAGTGCTGCTATAGAAATAAAGCTCTTAAATGGTTGATTGGTGATTGGATGGGGCTTGCGCAAGTCCAGGAAGCTGTGCTGGGGGTGGGGGCTGAATTTGAGAGGCTGGAGGGGATGGGGCTGAACATTAGTGTGGCTGCATTTAAACTGCAGCCATCGCTGCAAGAAGGAAGAGGGCAGAGGTGGAAGAAAGAACCCAGAGGGTGGAGGATGGGGAGCTACAGATGAACTGTGAAGGCCAAGTGAAGGAAGCTGGGGGACAGCTGACAATCTAGGCTAGAGAGAGGAGACAAAGAAAAGGGAGATGAGCTAAGAGAAGACTCCTAGCACAGTTCCTTGCTATAGATACAGCTATAGATTTCAATCTATAGTTGTTTTGAGGAGCAGCTGAGTTCTTATCCTGTAGCCACACATCTGGCAGCCACTGGAGTGGGAGAAAAGATGCCTCCTTCACAAATACACACAGGTTTGATCGCTGCTATCTTAGGAGGCACTAATGATTCAACTAGGGAGCTTCAGAGTGAAAGCAATATCAAAAGTTGGACTGTGCTGCCAGAACTAACGCAAGAGAGGAATAATAGCACTCCTTAAGAGAGCTAAAAGAACTGAGAGCCCATGTTCTTATCTGTGATTATTCATTATGTGGCTGTTCATTCATTCTGCTCATACATGTAGCCAAGAGAGATACGGCTGCAAACACTCTTATCTGAGGAACAGCCTGACTAGCAAACAGTGGTGAAGCCAAGCTACCCACTTGACATCGCTGTTGCTTCCCCAGATAGATTTGGGATGGGATGGTGGTGAGGTTGTGGCAGAGCAATTGTCCAAGCCAAAGTACTAAATTGACCATAGTGCTCCAGATGGTACAGAAGAGTGAAGTATATATATTTGCAAGTTCAAGCAGTATAATACACAGATTGATACCTATTTTGTGACTGCAGCAGAATAAATCTCTGTAGAACATGTGTCTCATTCAATCTGAGTACATATAGTGGTAGGATATAGTGGATGGTATATCACACATTCCAGGGGACAGACTGGCAATTTTTTGTTGTTGTTGATAACGGTGGCAGATATACCCAGTTCAGCTATCAACTAGTATCTCAACCAAGGCTCTTTATATACATTTTACAAAATACAGCAAATCCTGTGAGACACTGTCTCATGGGTAAACAGGCACTTCTACTGGTGATTGGCAGCAGGGCAGATGAAATACATATGGATCATAGATAATCCTTCGTGCTATACCAGATCTGTGACTTGGTTTCAAATGAGGTTGCTGCAAGGAAAGGGCAGTATCTCTTAAATAGGTTCAAGCCAAAGGCACAAAATACAGCATACACACAAGTTGCAGTCGTAGAATTAATCTGACCAGAGGAAATTTTCCAGCCCCTCTGATAATAGTGTCTCTTTATAAGGCAATCAAATAAAGGCTGATTGCGGCTAGAGAGATAACCAGCAGAGCTACATATTTATACCTGTTTAGGCATCAGGTTAAAAAAACAAAAAACCAACTACTTTTCTGTCAAGCTTTCAGGGACTGGTGTGTAGAATTACTTCTGAGTTTTGATGCTACTTGTTATGTTATTTATGCAGAGTTGCCATATTTCAAAAAGTAAAATTCCTGACACCCGCAAAGTTGAACTTTTGGGGGGTGAAAATTTTGGAGCTGTTTCTGCTGCTTTACCATTCATCTGGGTTTTCCCTGACATTTTGCAAAATTCCTCTCTGACGCTTTTTTTACACGCGAAAACCAGGACATGTCAGGAATTTTCCTGATGTATGGCAAGCCTAAATTATGTATTTATAAGATTTCTTTTTAAATCTGCATTATGTTTTGTATTCTCTTACTCTGATGTAAATTGCCCTAGGACCACTTTGGCGAAGGGATGCATGGAAGTATCTGAATACATCAACAAACAGGAGTGAACTTACATATCTGTCTGACAGACACCAATGAAACTTGAAAGACTATATTAGAAACCCTTCTTTGATAGTTCTCCATATCCTATTAGTATATATGTGGTATTTAACAGAATGAGAAACCCAGCTTGTATACCAGTGCACAGAGAGCAAATGAAGATGTAGTCAGAGGAAACGTATGTAGAAGGATGAAGGTAAAGGTGCTGAATATTTGCTGACCCTGCTACGCATCTTCTCTTATCCAGTCTTGGGGAGCAGAGTCAGAATTGTTCTTCTTTTACAGATAGATGAGCAAATGTAAGCAAATTTCATACTAGACCTCTCTAGCCCAATCTAGAGAGAGCACGTAGGTGGAAAGGAGATCACAGCCCAGGCCCCACCCCATTCGATGTTCACTTGACAGCAGGGGTAGAGGATGGGGGTGGTGCGGGCAGTCCACCCTGGGTGTCATCACTCAGGGGGGTTACATTCAGCATGCCGCCCGCCCACAACTCCCAAGCCTACCCCGAGCCATCGGGGGAAGGGGTGGAGCTGCGCCGCCAAGCCCCCCCCCTTCCCAGGCTGCTTCCTGGTGGGGGAAAGCCTCCCCTGAGCTGTCAAAAGGAAGAAGAAAGGAAGGAAGGCTGCTGGCAAAGCGGCACGTCTCCCTCCCCCCCCCCACCCAAGAAGCAACCTGCCGTGGACGTCTCCTTCCCCCCTCCCCCCCCAAGTGCACAGCATGTGTACCACTCCGGGTGCCAGAGCAGCTAGCTCTGCCTCTGTTTGACAGAGACCACACACAAGCAAGTTGTGGGATCTGTAGCCTGCATTTTTTCAGGGTAGAGAAGATGGGGAATACACTGTTATACCCACAAAACCATAGAAATTAACAAATGGGAGGATTTTGATTATTTGGGATGTGAAGGAGAAATACAAGCTGAAGAGGAAATTCTGAACTAGCCCATGCAAATGACCTGGCCAATCTAAGGCCATTAAGAAACAACACAGGGCCATTGAGGACCATTGGCAATGCAAGAGAACTGTCCTACCTCCACCCTGAGGTGTGAACAGAGGCTGACAATTTATACAGTTGCCAGCATACATTGGTTTGAAGGGGAAAATGTCTTGGGCAAGGTGTGCTGGGAAGAAGATGGGGAAGAACAATGACAGAGAGCCATCTTTTGGCAGGCTGGCTGAAGACAGGCTGGCAGAGATGCCTTTTGCTGCACTGCAGCACTGCTGTTGACAACAAGTGCTTCTTGAGATGACCATGCTGTAAGATCTGTATTCCCTCCATGAGGGACATAGCTGTGGGCAACACGAGGAAGCTCCATCCACCTTGGAAACTAGAGACCCAAGGAGACTAGAGTGATGCACTAGGATGATGCCAGCCATTTTCAGGCCCCTTTTTGTGGGTAAGCCATGAATTTGTTTCAGCCTCAGGCAACAGCTGGGAGCTTGCAAAGGGAAATGTGTCAGAAGGAGAGGAAAAAATAGCTAACTCTTTGTATTAGTAATCTGTCAATGTATTGCTTGATATTGTGGAAGTTGTTGGTTGCTGCTGCTTGGTTTTCTGCATGCCACTTGAGAGATATTTTGTTTATATAGTAAGCGGTATAGAATTGGTCTAAATAAAGGTAACTTCATAAGGGCGTACTTTCATTTGTTCTGCCCCTTTTTGCATGCAGGCCAACTTTCCACTGATATGGCGCCCCTGGAAATTTGGCCACAAGTGATTGTGACACTCAAGTTGAAAAACCCCTGGGTTTAAGGGGGGGTCTGTGCTCCCTTTATTTTGGGCACATATTTCAGACATCAGGCAGGACTAATTTTGCCCGCATTAATAAACTCTTCCAAGATGTGCCCATCTCAACACAGTGCAAATTTAGTTTCAGCCACAACCGCATAGTTTCTTCTCCCATTCACCATACTTAAAGTGGTGACAATAATCCTATTATCTATGAATAAAGCAATAAAAGTTTAGATAAACTGCAGGCTATTTAACAGACTGCATGCTGGTAGGCCTTGGAGGTGCCTCAGCTGGATCCCCACCCCCAATACGAAAGATTGTCCCATGGTAAGCTTCAGCTCTTGGTTGAACTGGGGGATAATAATTAGATGTAAGCATTAAATTGACAGCATGGATTGAAATTCTCCCACAACCCTGTGCAGCATTAAGGAATACAGAAACATTTCATTTTAATTAGAAATAAAATTCAAGCCAAATGTACGACAGTGTAACAAAGCCTTACTGGAGGGTGGAGGGAGTTGAAGCCAACAGCATTAGAACTAAAGTGTTAAACAATAAGTGAAGCTGCATGGCTGATACAACAGATGTCATGTGAGTGTTGAAGTATATATAAAGTACCTTCTGTTCAGTAGTAGACAGTGAGGCAGCACAGGCGGGACTCCATCACTCTCCCGGCTTTCCAGCACAGAGGGTCACAGGTACTTATTGAGACGGAAGGGGCAAGGTGCAGACAGTGCAGTCCAGCAGGGGCACTGGTTTGGCTCTGTCACCACATGGTAGCAGGGGCACATGTTCTGTTTTGCCTCAAGCGGCAAAACGGGAAGTGCCACCCCAGTCTGCCACACTGCCCAGCCTCTGCTCCACCCACCTTCAGGGTGCCACCTTGGGGACTTCCATGTTGGGATGCGTCCTGGGAGATGGGGGCAATTGGCAGGCCCCCAGCTGGCTCCAGCCCACCGGCCGGCAGCCAGGCATACTCAGGTTCTCAGAACAGCATCAAAACTGCGACTCAAGCCTCAGAAACCTTTAGAGACTGAGCATGCAAGCCAGCAGAGATAAGAACTCTTTGCAACGGAAGTAGCGGACAGAGGCATATGTAAGCATATGTACAAGCATTTATTCAGCATCATGAAAAAAGAAAAAAACATGTCTGCTTCCCTTCGTGCCCAAGCAAACAGCATAGGCAAAAGCTATATACAATGGAAGTTCCCAGCAGACTGTGCTGGAAGTAAACAGACATGTGGCATACAACAACTGCACATGCCTGTTCTAAAGGTGGAACGGAACTATATCCTAACATTCCATTGCCTTAGGTGGCTAATTCACTCCACTCCAAGGGTAGTCCAGCCCTGTGCTACAGGGAGCTCCCCACACACCCCTTCTCCCTCTTATTTAGCACCAATGACCGCCTGTGTTGGGAAGCCAGGAGAGCAATGAAGCCCCACCTCACCAGCCACTTCTGCTTCTGCATGTTAGACCTAAGATCCCGAGAGGTCCCTCTCTCTGTTTCACTTAGGGTAGAATCATATCTGAGTGGCAAGAAAGGGAGGACATCCTTTTGTACCTTTGCCTAGATTATGGTCCCATAAAGAACAGTTGGCTCCCTCCCTTCCTCCTTGGTTGTTACGGATAGAAACAGACCAATGGTCAGGGATGACAGGGGTTGCAGTCCAATAACATCTGGAGGGGCACTGGTTATGGAGTCTTTAAGTTAGAGTGATACCTCAGGTTAAGTATTTAATTCGTTCCGGAGATCCGTTCTTAACCTGAAACTGTTCTTAACCTGAAGCACCACTTTAGCTAATGGGCCACCCACTGCCACCACACAATTTCTGTTCTCATCCTGAAGTAAAGTTCTTAACCCGAGGTATTATTTCTGGGTTAGCGGAGTCTGTAACCTGAAGCGTATGTAACCCAAGGTACCACTGTATTATTTAGCAGGTCATCTTGAACTTGTTTTTCACTTGAACTTGTTTTTGTGGTGGAATATAGATGGCTCAAATAAAGCATAAGACTATTTTGTTTTTAGGGTGTGGGTATTGTTCTGCCATAATAGTGGAACTGTGAGTTTATTACACTTTTATGAATGCTCCTGCTTTTTAAAAAATGTATTTTCCTCCATAAATAGGCATAAATAACTTTTTCCTAGGATTTATATAGTAAGTTGACAGCTGGATAAAGCAAAAAGGCAGTGTTAAAAATACAAAATTCACAGCTTATGCAAGGACACCAAGTCTAGGAAGGAAAATCTGACATCAAAGAAATTATTGGTTTGGCTCAAAACTAGTTATTGGATTAAGTCTGTTGGGATTTAAACATAAGGTTTATTAATCTCTTGCCATTATAAACTCCCCCCTGATCAGCAGTCAGTCCTTCACTGATCATATGCTGCAGGAAGACAAGAAAAAGAAAGAGACTTTTAAGATATGAGTAATAAGCCTGAGTTATGGAAACAACCATAAGTGACAGTGATTTATGTTCCCCTATTTAAAGAAACAGGATTACAATTGCATCTATCATAGATAAACCCCAGACTTTTGGAGACCTGATTCAAAACATTTCAGAAACTGTGTGGTATAGCCCTGAATGCAACTTGAGCACTTTGCCTCAGAACGTAGGTGGCAGTCAAATTGTTTGCATATATTTCATCTGAAATATATGGTTTCCCCCCCATAAACAGAAATGATCCCTCACATGGATTCTGCATGAAATCATGTCCAGGACTGTACCACATTCTTTTTTGGGTGTCTGAAAAAACCCTAAATTCCTTGTTCAGAACAGTTCATGATTTAATACTCCAAAGGGACTGACTCATGTGGGAAAAGTAACAGCCAAATGTTGTGGTACACAATGTAAAGGTAAAGGTAAAGGTACCCCTGCCCGTACGGGCCAGTCTTGACAGACTCTGGGGTTGTGCGCCCATCTCACTTAAGAGGCCAGGGGCCAGCGCTGTCCGGAGACACTTCCGGGTCACGTGGCCAGCGTGACATCGCTGCTCTGGCGAGCCAGAGCCGCACACGGAAACGCCGTTTACCTTCCCGCTGGTAAGCGGTCCCTATTTATCTACTTGCACCCGGAGGTGCTTTCGAACTGCTAGGTTGGCAGGCGCTGGGACCGAGCAGCGGGAGCGCACCCCGCCGCAGGGATTCGAACCGCCGACCTTTCGATCGGCAAGCCCTAGGCGCTGAGGCTTTAACCCACAGCGCCACCTGCGTCCCCGGTACACAATGTACTGGAGCCTATATATGTCAGCTCTGCTGTCACCATTGTGATTTTAAAATACATTTGTAGCACAATCCTAAGGCGTGTCCAATCCAAAGTAAATCACACATGGTGGTTGGGGAAGTCCAGCCAGATGGGTGGGGTATAAATAATAAATTATTATTATTATTATTATTATTATTATTATTATTATTATTATGGTTCAATGGGACTTACTCTAAGGTGTAGTGTGTGTTAGGATTGCAGTCATAAAGTATTTAAAAGATAATATCTCCAAGAAGAATCTCACCAGGAAATAACTTTTTGTAAGAGTACTTTTGAATTTATAGTATGAGATTAGCCAGTTGTGTTTCTGGGGATAATTGTACACCCCACACCCCAAATCCTCACACCTGGCAAATGGAGAAATATTTCTCCATCTCCTACTTCATGATGTAGTAGAGTTGGTGGAAACAGGGCCATTTTGGCTGATTCCACGACACAGCTGAAGGAGCATCTCCACCCCCATCATTCAGGTTCACCTCCAATGGTCTTCTGGCAGTTCCTTCACTGAGAGAAGTGAAGTTACAGGGAACAAGGCAGAGTGCCTTCTCAGCGGTGGCACCCTCCCTGTAGAACACTCTCCCATCAGATGTCAAGGAGATAAAGAACTACACAACTTTTAGAAGACGTCTGCAGAGGGGCTATGGAAGGAGAGTTGCCATTAGGGCAAACCACTAACCTCAGTCTTGCTTCTCCCGAGTACATTTGCCTTCTTTTTTACAGTGAGTACAAGGAGTGGCCTTGGCTTCTTCTTCAGCTTCTTCTGTTGTCTCAGTTTTGTTGCTGCAAAACTCAACAGGGGGAAGATGGGGAAGTCTACAAAATTAGACTTATGTAGGTTTGCCAGTCATTGGCAGGCTCTGTCCATCATTGGTTCTGACTCCACCAGTCTCAATAAGTACCAGCCACCACTGAAAGCTGCCCTTGGGTCCTGTCCATCTCATCTATGGCTGACCAACCATGATAGAAAGGACAATCAGGTGTCTGCTCCCTGCACCTTTAAGGTGTTTTGGGGGAGTGCAAGTGAGTCATCAGCCAGCACTCGGCAGCCAGCAGCTCTGGTGCTCAGCACTAGCATGGAATTGCTGTGCCAGATAAACATGGGGTATTCCTCCAACTTTTACCTGAAGTTCAGAAATCAACAATGAGGGGTTCTTACCATACTTCAAAAATGTTTGTGCTCATTGCAGATGTTAAGTTAAGAAAGTCATTGCCCATTTACCCCAATCTATGCCTCAAGTCTTCATTCCTGGGGCAATAAGATGTCTCTGAGCTTCCCCAACAATGCGGAAAATCTACAATGAACACCTGTTTTCCCTCTGTGGATTTGCATGTGTAAAATCAAGTCTCATCCAGAAGTACACAGAACTCTCCTGGCTTAATTCATTTCTTGAAGCTTTTAAAGACATGTCATGTCAAAATTGGGACGCCTGTTGAGCCATTCATAAAATTACTTAAACATATGCAAGTACACTCAGATTGTTAAGACTTGACAGAGTTGCAGCTGCATAAAAAGATATTCAATCTTTCTTAAGCTTTCTCCAACACATGAAATGGTGCGTTGCTTATTATTTTAGATTTAGTATTTCTATACTACACTACTTAAAACATATTAATCACCAACAGTATTGTGAATGATGATTGCCTATTATTCATATCACTCTGAAAAATAACAAGGTCATGGCTGGGGTATCATATCTTGATGAATGGTTATTATGGTTGAATGATAATACAATGGTTCGGGCACTAGCTGTCATGCTACCTATTTGATTTTGCATTGGAGGCAATTAATCACATGAGATGATATGCTATGAACACACAAGGGGAAATAAAACTTTCAAACACAAGGAAATGGAGGGTTTTATCTTATCACAAACCTCTCTCTCTCTCCCCCCCCCCCCGGTTCCTTCTTAAAATTTTGTCAAGACAGCAAGCATAGACAAATCTTACATCCAGTTATACAGCATTTTTTTTAAAAAAGCAATATTGTGGCTGTTACTAACTTCCCTTACAATCATGAATGAAAACATGAATCACTGATTACCTGATCACCAACAGAAGCTCATATAGCACTTATCTCCAGTGGTTACCTCTTTCCAGGCTAAATTCAAGGTGCTAATTTTTACCTTTAACAACCTAAATGGCCTGATCCCAAGACCATATTAGCTGTTTTCTTGCACCTGATTCCTTATATTTGGCCCAACCACTGAGGTCTTTAGAGGAGTCACTGCTAGTGGTGCTATTTGCTCAGATGCACAGCTCTGTTGGCTGCCTCAATAGTAAGGTAAACATGAGAAAAACCCTGCACCTGGCCCACAAGAATTTCACCAAAATCTTCTTTCACTTTTTCTATTGACATTTCCTTTTCTGATTAATGGAGAATGGTTGTGGGGGGCAGGAAAAAATTCTGACACAGCAGTAAAATTTAGTAATGTGGCCCTACAGTAGTTGCACATTTGTGTTGGGTGTGTTGGATGGTATTTAACAAAATAACTGTGTGAGTGGAATGACTTCCACTTGCACAATGGGACTTATCCCCCTCTCCTCCCCATGTACCACCTAACTACAGTGGATCCTCCAGATATGAATTAAATTAGTTCTGGGAGGTCCATCTGCAACCCGAAAAGTCCGTAGGCAGAGGTGCCACTTCTGCACATGTGTGCAGTGCAATTGAGCACTTCTGTGCATGCGTGTGGTGCACAGAGCGCTTCTGCGCATGCGTGCACTGTGAAACCCGGAAATATACACTTCTGGGTTTGCTGCATTCATAACCCGAAAGTTACATATCCAGAGTGGTACATAACTAGCTGTATGTTCTGGGAGTTCACCCAACCCTCTAGAGCAGATCTGGGAACAGCACAGTGTGCATGGAGGGAGGGGGAAAACACTTTTGCAGACATCATGTGGCTCGCATAAGTATTTAATTGAATACCACGCATAATTCAGGAACTGCACCTGGAAAGTGGACAGCACCACAACACCCAATGCTGGCCCAGACCCAGACCCTGTATGAGCAAAGCAATCTGAGAATGCCCCATGCAGCCCAGATCTACTTCATGCAAGATCCGAGCACTGTCATCTGATAATGACAGGGAGCTCCTAACATCTCACTGGTGATGGCTTGCAAGTCCTGAATGCAACTCCACTGTCATCCAAATGCTTCACCATAAAGCCAGTTCAGTCTACGTTCAGTCAAATTGTGCTCAAACTCTGGGGTGAAATGTGACCCTGCACTAGCCCCAAATCTTGATTTGGAGTATATTTGATGGTGACTTTAATTACTGTCTTCAGCATTTAGAGTTAGTAGAGCTGTAAGTACCCCCAAAGAATAAATAAATACATGATCATAATGTATCATATGAAATGAAGAAAAGATTGCTTTCCTATCACGTAACCATGAAATGATAATTGATATAAGATTGATTTTTTTTACAGCTGCTGATGAGTAATTATGTTCACTATGGGTTTAACTATATATAGTATTAATAATTGTCAGTTTATATGAGATTATACATGGTTAGCTGTGCACATATTTGAAACTGAAGGGTTATTGACAGGGAGATGTCATTGCTCCCCATATCGGTCCATCCATGGACAATGAACATTTAGGCTGGTAGTGAGGTCAGGAAATAGATTTAAAAAGAAGATTGGTATCTCTGTTGAAAATGCAGTGCAAAACTTATTTTGGTTTATAGTCCCTATAAATAACAGAACATGACTAAATGAAATATATCTTGGGGAAAATGCAAGCTATTGGAGAAAGGCTCTATTATGCAGTTTCCCAAAGCGCATCACAGAATCTGTTTCCAGATTCAGGACAACATCACAGGACATCACATCTCATACTTTCTCTTCACTAATTCTATTCCTGCTTTAGGAGGGTGTCTACCAATGTGCACTCATGATTCCAGATCATGGCAACAGACTGCTTGCATTCAACAGGTTGTGCCACTGCTGACATCCTCCCAAACATGGGGACAACATGGGTGGATGGGCACAAGGAAGCATATCTGGTCCCATTTTCTGAAGGCCCAACCAGGATAGTACATTCCCAGCAGCCTGATGTCAGTCAGGGTAGAGGAGGAATGGTGGAGACTGCCTGTCCTGACCATTCCAGGGAGGAGGAAGAGGAAGACAGTATAGATTTACAACAGGGGTCTGAGGGAGGTCACAGCTCAGAGGCAGATGAGGGGGAAAGTTGAGAAATCATGGGAGAGCCAGAACAGCTGGCTGACATGTTGTCATTAGAAAACATTCCAGACCCACCAACTCCCAGAACCCGACGGGCCTTAAAAGTAGGAGAGCAAGAAGCTCAAAGACAGAGGGCACTTAGTGGAACCCGTAGAGGAGGTGATGATGATGACGAATGAGGAAGTGGGAGAGATGGGGGGTGGGGGTGGGGTGAAGATTCTCTCAGGACAATGCCATTATCCAAGAGGCTGGGTTCTATAGCCTCTCTCTCTAAAGTATGAAATAAAAAAGGACTGTAAGAAACTTTGCATTGCCTTCATACTTTCCTGGGCAACCAGCCGGGAGCCGCTGACATCATCCTGACACCTGTACACTCCCAGCTGCCCAAGAAATAGTTGACTTCAGTTAAGAGCGTAAGATGACTCTGCTGGATCAGGACAATGGCCCATCCAGTTCAGCATCCTGTTTTGACAGTGGCCAACCAGATGCCTCTAGGAAGCCACTAACAGGACCCAAGCATAAGAGAACTCTCTCCTCCTGTGGTGTTCAGAAGTATACTGCCTCCAACAACAGAGGCAGAGCATAGCCATCATGATGAGTAGGCACTGATAGCCCTCTCCTCTGTGAATCTGTCCAATCCTCTTTTCAAGCCAAGCCACCCAAGTTGGTGGCTGTCACTGCTTCCTGTGGGAGTTTCATAATTTCATTTCATTTGAGGACAAGTCTGGAAGTACCACTTTCTCTCTCCTTATCTGATACTGAAGGAAGAGAACCTCAAGACCCTCAAACACCTGATGATGAAGGTGGTACTTGAGTATGGAAAGTTGTCCCCAGAAACACCTAGTGGGCACCGCTATTATGGAACTTTTTGGCACCAAGTGAAAACCATTTTATTTACCAAGGTGTTTTAAAATTGTAATTTAGTTCATTTTGGATCTTGGCAGTAATTGCTCTTTCCCCTTTCTGAGTCTGAATAATAATAATAATAATAATAATAATTTATTATTTATACCCCGCCCATCTGGCTAGGCCTCCCCAGCCACTCTGGGCGGCTTCCAAAAGAATATTAAAATACTATGATACATCAAACATTAAAAGCATCCCTGAACAGGGCTGCCTTCAGATGTCTTCTAAAAGTCTGGTAGTTGTTGTTCTCTTTGACATCTGGTGGGAGGGCATTCCACAAGGAGGGCGCCACTACCGAGAAGGCCCTCTGCCTGGTTCCCTGTAACTTGGCTTCTCGCAGTGAGGGAACCGCCAGAAGGCCCTTGGTGCTGGACCTCAGTGTCCGGGTAGAACGATGGGGGTGGAGACGCTCCTTCAGGTATACTGGACCGAGGCCGTTTAGGGCTTTAAAGGTCAGCACCAACACTTTGAATTGTGCTCGGAAACGTACTGGGAGCCAATGTAGGTCTTTCAAGACCGGTGTTATATGGTCTCAGTGGCCGCTCCCTGTCACCAGTCTGGCTGCTGCGTTCTGGATTAGTTGTAGTTTCCGGGTCACCTTCAAAGGTAGCCCCACGTAGAATGCATTGCAGTAATCCAAGCGGGAGATAACCAGAGCATGCACCACTCTGGCGAGGCAGTCCACAGGCAGATAGGGTCTCAGCCTGCGTACCAGATGGAGCTGGTACCCAGCTGCCCTGGACACGGATTTAACCTGTGCCTCCATGGACAGCTGTGAGTCCAAAATGACTCCCAGGCTGCGCACCTGGTCCTTCAGGGGCACAGTTACCCCATTCAGGACCAGGGAGTCCTCCACACCTGCCCGCCTCCTGTCCCCCAGAAACAGTACTTCTGTCTTGTCATGATTCAATCTCAATCTGTTAGCCGCCATCCATCCTCCAACCGCCTCCAGACACTCACACAGGACCTTCACCGCCTTCACTGGTTCTGATTTGAAAGAGAGGTAGAGCTGGGTATCATCCGCATACTGATGAACACCCAGTCCAAACCCCCTGATGATCTCTCCCAGCGGCTGCATGTAAATGTTGAAAAGCATGGGGGAGAGGACAGAACCCTGAGGCACCCCACAAGTGAGAGCCCAGGGGTCTGAACACTCATCCCCCACCACCACTTTCTGAACACGGCCCAGGAGGAAGGAGCGGAACCACTGTAGGACAGTGCCCCCAGCTCCCAGCCCCTCAAGACGGTCCAGAAGGATGTTATGGTCGATGGTATCAAACGCCGCTGAGAGATCCAGCAGAACTAGGAAACAGCTCTCACCTTTGTCCCTAGCCCGCCGGAGATCATCAACCAGTGCGACCAAGGCAGTTTCAGTCCCATGATGAGGCCTGAATCCCGACTGGAAGGGATCCAAATGGTCCGCTTCTTCCAGGCGTGCCTGGAGTTGTTCAGCAACCACTCGCTCAATCACCTTGCCCAAGAATGGAAGATTTGAGACTGGGCGATAGCTGGCCATCGTGGCCGCATCTAAAGATGGTTTTTTAAGAAGTGGTTTGATAACCGCCTCTTTCAGCGGGTCTGGGAAGGCTCCCTCACGGAGGGAAGCATTCACCACCCCACGAAGCCCATCGCCCAGTCCTTCCCGGCTAGCTTTTATAAGCCAGGATGGGCAAGGATCAAGGAGACAGGTGGTTGGTTTCACTCGTCCAAGCAGCCTGTCCACATCCTCGGAGGTAACAGATTGGAATTGATCCCATGCAATTTGACTAGACAGGACTCTAGCACTCTCCCGCCCCGGCCCTGCTCCCACGGTGCCGTCTACCTCTTCCCGAATCTGAGCGACTTTATCTGCAAAAAACTTTGCAAAATCATTGCAGGAGATCATGTGGCCCGTACTGGGCCCTGATGTAGCAGGTGGTTCCGCTAAATTGCGGACCACCTGAAAAAGTCTCCTGCTGCTGTTTTCTGCAGATGCAATAGAGGCGGTGAAGAAAGTCTTCTTCGCCGTCGCTACCGCCACTTGGTAGGCTCGACATTGAGCTCTAACCTGTGTCCGGTCAGCTTCAGAATGAGTTATCCGCCACCGGCGCTCTAGCCGTCTCAACAATTGTTTCATTGCCCTCAGATCCGTGGAAAACCACGGGGCTCTCCGGGCTCCATGCAATCGGAGAGGGCGCTTCGGAGCCAAACAGTCAATAGCCCTGGTTAACTCCACATTCCAGCGGGCCACCAGGGAATCAGCTGAAAGGCCATCAACATGGGATAAAGCATCCCCTACCACTCTCTGGAAACCATTTGGATCCATTAAGTGGCGGGGGCGGACCATCCGAATCGGTCCCACCTCCCTGCAGAGGGGAAGGGTCGTGGAGAAGTCCAGTTGCACCAGGAAGTGATCTGACCATGGCACTTCATGCTGTTTTTATATTGCATTGGATATATGATTATCATTGTGTTCGTAATTATTGATGGATTTGCCAGTATTGACTGTGTTTTGATTGTATTTATATTTTATTTATTTTTTGGTTTTTGGTTAATTGTCTAGTATAAAAATGCCATAAGTAGAAAAAACATATTTATTTGCCTTCTCCTGAGTTGCAAATGAGGAGAATCTAACAGTATATTGGTTGGTAGAGGACTTTTAGAGATAGCAGCCCCATAGAAGTGTTTTTATATAAATGTTTCAAACTTTGTGTATTTACTGTATGTGCTTATGTGTACATGATAGGGTGTTGTTTTTTCCACCTAAAAGTTTGACTCCCGATACAAAATTCCCATAGCTGCTGGTTTTTTTTGTTGCTGGGGGGAGGGAGCTTTTTATTAAATTGCCAACTTGACACAGCTTGACATGATATGTCATAGTGCAACATATCAGTGTGAGAAACAGTAAGTGTACATCGGAAGCATTGCTCTTAAAACCCAGCTGGTGAGCCTCTTGCAGTTGATGGTCTCAAAGCCTGCTTGTTGAAGACAATTGCTCGATGCTTTCAGACTTGGCTTTATAACATACTGTGCTCTCCTGCCAGAATCGACTGCATTTCTCATGCTCAGCTTGTTAAGGTAACTTTTATTTCTGAGATGCATGAAACTTTTCATGACACATTCACTAGCAGATCCATACTGCCCGCACACGATGTTATCTAAAGTGCCCAGCAGAATGCTTCCCCTGCTTTTTACATTTAAGAAAAGACTCAAGTCATAATATTGATCGCTTTCCACATGGGCTTGTGCCACACAAGATGGCCTAGCAAGGAATGTCCATTTAGAAACAGATGTTTACAGAAATGTTCAGAGTACTCCTGATGACATTAGTGGGAAGCGGGGTAGGAATCTTGTAATCTACCAAAACTTCACATTGATGGATTCAGAGAGAATTATACCAAGGTAATTATGTTAAAATTTGAAATGCAATGTCTTTGTTTGTAAAACCTAGGCTAGCAATGGTCCGTTCACTCTGTGGTCTTTTGGTAAGAAACACTGAAGAAATTGGCACCCAGCAGGGATGTGAAGCATCAGTACTTTAGGACGCGAAGGGAATATGATCTCTCCCTGCTTCCAAGACCACAGAAATTGGAGATGGCAGTGAGAAAAAGTTTCACAGTTGGAAAAGGTTCCCTAAAGAACCTTTGACTCACCTATAATTCCCTAGGAATATGTGCTAGTAAGGAAGAAACAGTGTCTGTCAGTCAAATAGTCTGCTTTTTTGCCATGCCTTTCATTCTACTTGCAAAAAATCCCAATGCTGTTAGGAGTAGCTAATGCAGTGCCATTCAGAGGTAGTGGAATACAACCACCATCATCACTAACCATTGGCTGTACTGGCTATGGCTGATGGGATTTGTAGTCCAAAATAAATGGAGGGTTCTGCATTGACCACCCCTGCTCTGGTTCCTCCATATCTTTCTGCCCCATTGGAAATCATCCTCAAGGCAGCCTCTCCCATATAAATGGTAGCGCTCAGGCCTCCCTCACGTACAATAAAAGGCGCCGTAGAATAGATGTGCACATTTTCTTTCAAACTTATTAGAGAAAGTGATGACTTGAGCAAGTTTGAAATCCACATTGTCTAGACAAGATCAGTCAGAAATATGAGAGGGGAAAATATGCCAGATCATGCTCTTCAGTGTCCATTATGCAAATCTCACTGTAAGTGTGAAGACCCGACAACACCTGTCACTGCAGCAGCTAATGGCATCTTATGGCAAGGTGAAGGAACACTGTGATTCTACAAGGTGGAAGAAAGGTCATCTACTAATGTGACTTTTTCTTTGTTAGCTTGTTTTGATACCTGCTGTGTTTCCAACAGAGCACAATATTCAAGAAAAGTCAAACTTGCATTTCTAAAAATGCATGTACACTCTCTCCCTCATCCCATTAATCTGACATTGTCCACATGGTGCCCTCCTGATGTTGCTGGGATGCAACTCTCATCAGCAACATCCAACATTGCCAGTGGCCAAGGATGGTGGAAGCTGTGGTCCAACTACTAATTGGCAATCCCTGCCATAAACTCTCACGGGAAGGCATCCCAGTAAACGTATTTGTGAGGTTTGCCTATGATAAAAATGTTGCAAAGGACCCAGACATTACAGGCTTTCCTTTACTCACTTTGACATTCTTGCATGTTTCTTATCCGACATTGTCTTCTTTGACATGAACACCAGGCAGTGTCAAAAATCGACTATACACCTTGGGAAAATGCTAATGCTGCCTCAAAGCTGACCTATTGACAGTGCTTTTTCCCCCCCAAGGGGAAAAATATGGAAAGATCCTAGCCTAGATGTATTCCTATTGCAAACACAGAGAAAAATGGAATAGATGTACTCATCATATAATGTAGACACACTAAGAAGAAAAATACATTTCGGACACAATGTATAATATAATCATTTGCCAGTGGAATCAAAAATTAAAATAACGTGAGGGAAGTGGATATAAACCTGAAATCTGCTCCATGGAGACTATTGGTAGTCTGTGGGTAAACATTTAGTGCATTGTACTTGAAAATAGACTTAGCCTGGCATGGTTAGCTCTCAGTCCCAGTTCACATTTTCTAAAAATGGGTTGTTGTTGCTACTTGCTTGGCAGTGTGGTTGCAGATGTGAAAGAAGATTATACATCAATTTCCCTCACAAACGAGCACACTTTGTTCTTTCTGCATTATCCAACTTTGGCTTTAACTTTATCTTATTTTCCCTTGCGGCTCCCTAACTTAATGTCCTCATGAAAACAACTTGCTCTTTTTTTGAAAACAATGTCCAACTCCCAAAATTCTGTCATTCAGTTTTGCATGCAGGAAGTTCAGGTTTGATCTCAGCCATCTCCAAGTAGGATTTGGAAAAATCCCTATCTGAGACCTTGGAACATGAAAAGGTGAGGGAACTCCAATTTCCATTAACCCTAGAGAGCATATTGAGTAATCAGGGAAGATGTGAGTTGTAGTTCAACAACATCTGGAAGGCTGCAGGTTCCCATACCTGGTGTAGACAATACTGTGCTAAAATGGCCAGTGCTCGACAGCTCCCTGTGCTTCATACAACAAACTGAGGAAGTAATAGAGATGTTGACGGAACCAAAATGTTACCTGAATTTTTGAATATGACACAGATAGGATGAAGGATTGCCCCATCTCAGAAAACATGCTGTTCTTCTGTCAAGCTCATGTAACCAGTTTTCAGGTGCATTTACTTAGTGATTCTCTGAGAAAAAGGCAAGCGGCTGAAATAGAAAGGGAGGGGGAGGAAACTATGGAAAATCCCAAGAAGCTGAAGAGGCAAACTCCAGACAAGTTTGTCCATAAAAGCGAATTACTACCTCTATCAGCCTTGCACTATATATATAAAAGCTCACTGTAAACATTTTCCACCTGTTTAAAAGCCACTTCACCAGCAGAGCTGAGAATCTGGTTTCTAGTATGGATAACAAATATATAAAGCACTGTGAAGCCAATTTGCTGTGAAGATGGCAGGGACTTATACGGATGTTCTGCTCACTACAAGATCCAAAAGTTGTCTTCTTTTAATGAGGAGGCAAGGGATCTGGGCAAAGCAACAGCCAGTGTCCTCTGAGAGCTTGAATAGTCAGGTTTGTTGTGGACATAATGTACCTCTTGGCTGACAACTGAAGCAGGAGTGCTACGAAGAATTGTGCATGAACTCCAGGAATAGAGGACAACTCCACTGCAGGATTAAGGCTATTTTTTACCTAGTTATAAGTCAGTATGATATAGTATTAAAGTTGCCACTGCATTTTGGTTAAAACAAACATTTTCAGACATTTTCAAAGTTACTGCTTAGGTGAAATACCTGCAGAGACATTTAATCAGGATGAATAACTTTGAATGCTTGTACACATTCTTTAAGGCACTGGAAGGAATTCAGTGTCACACTAAGCTCCATCACGGCAGGCACATCAGCTAGCCAGATGAAACAATTCTCTTTCCTACCCCTGCATGCTATTCTGAGGGATCTTCTGACCCTCCAAAGCTAATTTGAGAGAGGGGGGGAAAGCCCCCTTGTTGAAGCCAAAGTCCTTGCATAGGGCTTTGGCTGGCAGTGGTCAAATCCCACCCACTGAACTGGATCGAGACTCAGTCATGAGTAGCAATGGAGGAGAAATTTGATTCAGTTTGTATTCAGGGTGAATTGACCCAAAATTCACTTTCCAAAACAATACATGATCCAAAACCCAGTCATCCTTCAAAATTCACACTTCTCCAAATTTTGCAAAAAAAAAAATTCAGCCAAGTAATATGTGTATAAATGTATATACTAGGGTAAAGTGTGCATTAAAATGCACACGTTAGCAAAAACAACAGGGATCGTTATTCCAAATTAGTGCTATAAACTAGAATGTAGGAATTCCTCCAGCCCTTCTACTTCTTTAGGGTGCTGAGACAGCTGTCGTCATAAATTCTGCCTATGTGCATCTGAATGGCAATGTTCTAATAAGACGGTAGGATCCGCAGTCTCCTAATTTGTGAGCTCATAACATTGCAGAATGCAGCTAGCTTGGCATGGGAATATACCCAAGCACTGTGGTACAACATGCCTTCCTTGACACCAATTGCTAAGCAGTTCAAGGAGCAACACTGCAAGGAGACCAATTGCATTCCACCCATTATTTTAATAAAGATGTGGCCTGTAGCAATGCAATTTGCCTTATATATTTATTCTAACATATAGGGCCAACTTCTTACCAATGATGAGATGATGTTGATTTTTCCATTGCACACATCATGACTGGATAATGTTTCACACAAGATAAAAGGGGAAGATCTCTCTTTTTCCAGTCGTCTTCAACCAGCAGAAATTTCAAAACAGTATTATAAACAATCTAAAATCCATATCTAACACTCACACACAACACACAAACTGGCAACAAGTGCAGGCATTTTAAAACAAGGGTTATCTGAGATCTAGATGGAACCCCAGCCAATATTCTGGCTGCTGCATTTTGAACCACCTGAAGTTTCCAAATTGTCCCTGCTTGTAAACCTCTTTATGGATCTGCATGCAATATTGCAGCGTTAATTCACTTGGAGGGACTCCTTTGCTTGAAAATCTCATGCACTTCTGCAAAAAGGTGGCAGCATAGCTGATTCCTGATTCCCAAGTTAGGTCGGGAGGGGCAGAGAAATAGCTTTGGATTTAACAGATCTGATTTGAACCCACATAACTGAAAAACCATAGAAACATCAAAACCAGATCAAGTTACTTCCTGATGCAGATATAAGGCAACTCTTGTGACCAGTGCACCCTCCAAATAAAAACAGATTTTCCCATAATGGAATCTTCCAATACTTTCTACGAACAAAAGTAAAACTCCTGTTTCTCTACTTTTTTCTTCTATAAGGCACAGAATAGTGTTTGAGAGTACTTGTTGACAGTGAGAATTACAGCTGACACAGAAGTTACTCTAACATTTGCAGTAATCAGCAAATTTTGCACTCAGCTTCCCAGCGAATTAGAGCAGGCGGGGTTGCATCTTTAATATTTCCTCCATGGTTTCTGAGGATCACAAATGGAAATATACACAGCTGAAAAGGTTTCTCATGTATTGATTAATGTCTATCACAAAATATATATAATGAGCTGCCTCAGTGGTCTGCTGTCATTGGCAATCTACAGTGCAAGCAATATGCTGGAGAAGAGAGAGAACTATTAAGCGACCTTAGCATTTTAACCTCAGAATGTCTAAGTTGTCAGTCAACGGGTGTACTTCACAAACTAATGTTTATCACAGCTTGAAACGCTATCACTGTCAAAAGATCTGGGCTGCTGCCAAAAATGCAGTCTTCCATTTTTTGTAAATTAAATGTTTGGTATTATTAATTCCTAGTGGAGTATGAGGAACCTAAATATGCTAGTGCTGAGGACCAAAGAACAATAGGCAGGTTAAGTATAGTGGTACCTCGGGTTAAGAACTTAATTCTGGAGGTCCCTTCTTAACCTGAAACTGTTCTTAACCTGAAGCACCTCTTTAGCTAATGGAGCCCGATTTCTGTTCTTATCCTGAAGCAAAGTTCTTAACCTGAAGCACTATTTCTGGGTTAGCGGAGTGTGTATCCTGAAGCGTATGTAACCTGAAGCGTACGTAACCCGAGGTACTACTGTATCTGCATCTGTGAACTAAATTTGTTTGAGATGCATGCATATATAGGGTCTTTAAAAAACAAAAAAAATACTCACATTATGCATCACACCAGACTTACTTGGTTCAGGGATGGATTCAAAGAATTCCTTTCCCATGTATGTGTGTGTGTATCCTCTCTTCTCTCAGTCTAGTTTTGTTACAGTGGAACTAAACGTTGCTAAATCTCCTTGCATCTGCCTGACCCCTAATTCCAATGACAAACCTTCTCCCCTTGACACATATATAAATTTTAACATTAAAAATACCTATTTTTCTCAATTTAGAGTTGTCTGCCCTCCTCCAAAAGGATACTCATGTGAACCAGCTTTACATTGTGGTCCATTTAGTTGCTTGACTTTTATAGTTTACTTTTTACTGCTTCCAGCTTCACAATTCTTTTTTTTTTTTTTTACATGAAATTTTTGCTATCTTCTGACCTGGGATTAAGCCCCGTTGAACTCAGTGCACTAGCTTCCAAACAGACATGCACATAATCTGTGTTGTCAGTAAGTAATCCAAACTCTCAGCTTTGTGCTTTTGTTGTGTACAAACTTCACTCACCTGGCAAGGTGGTATATTATCAGTTTTACAAGTTGTGGAGAAATAACCTCTTACAGAGGGATAGTTCTGGTCTCCTTTGGAGACATTGGCTCTGAGCCATTATCTGGGAATAAGATGAGTCATAATGAGTCATTCCACTCCTTTTCCTGCTCACACTGTGATGATCACCTGTGCTGAAGAAACTTGTGCATCAAGAGAAATGCTTTGAAAAAATGTTTTGTGCCCTGTGGGAGAGCCATGCTGAATCCAGGTATCAAACAAGCTGCTGTAGGTCAAATAAAGCCAAAGCAAAAAGTCAAAGAATGGCTTCCCACTGCCTTGAGAGATGCACATGATATATCAATCACAACACAGAAAAAGAGAGAGAGAGAGAGAGAGAGAGAGAGAGAAAGACCAACAAGTGCTAGAATGTTATTTGCCTGTCTTCCTTGATTACTGTCATAAGCCCATCAATTGAAATCAACCACTTTGATTTCATAAATATTGTTTTGAGTTTTGGATTTTTTCCCGTGCTGTCCTACTATTTGCTCAATATAATGATTTTTTTACGATGCAAGGGATCTGATGTGAAAATATGTTACTACTCCTTCCCTGTTTGATTGCCAGTAAAAATTTAAAGAAGCGACTACAGCTGGCTGGGACTAAGAAATATAATTGACAAAAAGCAGCATGAGAAAGGATCTTGAGTGGCTGAGACTGTAGATAAGAAATTATATGAGAAAAGTAGCCAGTCAATAGGCACGCAGCAGATATCCTTATCTCAAGGATAGCTGAGGCAGAGCGTATTCAGATTGGTTTCACTCTTTCCAAGCTTTTTCAGACAAGATTTAGAAATAGTTTGGGCTCCTTCCTACAATTCTTTGAAAATTTAGAAATTCATATCCAACCCATTCAGAATGAAAAGGAGGCAAATTCTGTGCCCCTTTCCTTTCATTAAAGAGATCCAACATTCAAAATCCATAACCTTTTTGCAATACCTTCTCATTCTTTCAGCTTCTCCTAAATTATTTCAAACAGCAGAAGCATTGGGGGTTGGGAGATCCACAACACAGGGTGAAGAACATATTTTGGATTGAGAACCACATAATCAGAGGCCACATTCCGGTACTAGATGGTGCCAGACCCACACATAATTTCTCATTTTTCCGTTCTCAAATTCAGCACTTACAGATGTAAGTTTGTGAACTTTATTTTAAGGATGTATGCAAATTTGTCAGCATTTAATGCAATTTTCTCCTATTCTACAATAGGAAATTAATAATATAATATAATTATATCCTATAATACAATACAAAACTACTCTAAGGGAAACAGGGGTATCCAGACAACTCTCAGCATCCTTAACAAACTGCAATCCCCAGCTTTCTTTTGAAGAAGCCATGACTGTTTAAAGTAGTACTGTATGTGCATTTAAATACAAATTTATGTACTTATTTTCTTTTAAAGCACAGATTAGTAACATAAATGGACTTATGATTGAACACTTGCGAAACTGACATGGCCAAGAAATAGATTTATCCGTTCATCCATCCATCTTTATGCTAGACAAAGCAGTTTGTTGGCATCATTCATTCAGTATTTTGTCGGTATGAGATTTGTTGTTGCTGCTGCTTTGCTCTTCTTCTAATGACTAGCTCACTGAATCTTTCTCTGTCTAATACTTACAGGCACAGACACACCCTATTAAACCACAGCTCATAAGAATTGGTGGAGCAAAAATCTCTCAATGCAGAAGACCTCTGCTTTTTATGAAAGTGGACTGAGTAATAAAACTAAGAGCATATGACTCGATAAGTACATGGTTACACAAAAAACTTCATTAGCCAGAGTTTCCCTTCCCATAAATCTAGTTTTATAAAAGTAGATACCTGAAATGGGGAAATGCATGTTTTTTTGACAACCAGACTGTGTATGAGTAACATAATTTTGTGTTACACTGTGCATGCTATAATCTCTCACTTATTAGTTGCCTAATTGATCTGATGAACCAGAACATTAAAAAACAAAACAAAAAACCAGACATGGGTAGCTCTGTATCCTCCTTCTCCTCCTGTAGTTAAACAATGCCTAGAAAAAGACAGAATGCATGATATGAAGTAGCTGGGTAATTAATGAGCAAGCAAACCCTTTCTAATTCTGAAAGCACTATAAAATGTTTCTATCTGCATAGAGCCTTTCTGTCTCTCAGCTGTTATGTGGCTGCTCAACAGCTTCTAATTAGTCCATAGCAATTAACTCCATCTGACCTCATTATGGTTTGAAGAAGTTTTATTTAAAGTTCATGTTGACTATAGATTAAGGGGGAGGGGAATGCTATGAAAAATATGGAGGAATATATTGCTATTCTTTATCACAATGCTGATGTTCATGCAGCTCTGTTTTTCTCCAGTTCCAGCCTGAAAAATACATCCAACAGGGCCTAATCCACCTACAGAATTATATAGAAGGGACCACAAGAGTCATCTAGTCCAAGCCCCTGCAATGCAGTAATCTTTTGACCAACGTGGGATGTGAACTCACAGTCCTGAGATTAACAGTCTCCTGCTCTACCAACTTGCTCTCAACATGTGAATTATACATCTAGATGTATGATTCACATTCTGAGTGCTGTTTCACACAACGGCAAACCCACAGTTGCTTCCAGGCCTGTAAGACAGGTGCTTGCAAATGGATTTTTCAGATTCAAAATTAAATCACATTTGCTACTCCCCTACACCTGCTGCTTGAGACTAGGGACGGAGGAGAAATTTGCTTCAGTTCACTCTTAAAAGCAAAGCATCCCTAATTCATGCTTTCCAAAACAATACTTGAATCCAAACACAGCTAAATGTGCTCTTCTCCAAATTTTACAGTGCAGGTCTCTAGCCAAACAATGTGTACACGTACAAATGTCATGTGTGAGTAAAGCGACTCCCACATTTACTGCAGTGCATGTTTGCAATTTTTTTTAGCCACTGTTATGCCTTTATTAATGAAAATGTTCGCATTCTTCTCAATATTGCAGTGCAGAACAAAAATATGGCTACCCTATGCAAATTCAATTACTTCTAGCCCTGTTTCCTAAGGGTTCAGGATCATATTCTAGGATCAGCATTTTATTATTATAATTTCAGACAAAATAGTTCCCTTCTAATCATCCTTATCAACAAAATCAACAGTTGGTTGTTCTTTCTCTTTCTCTAATTTCTTAAACTCAAAGATCCACTTAGTACATATTTGATAGGGTCTTTCAGATGGAACCACATTCTTTCAGTTATTGAAAAGGTGCTGACAAAGCTTTATTTTTCTACTTATAGCTAGAAAAATGGTTTTAAATGATAGGATTATTTTTTATTTGCACCCTAATGTAGTCCAAGAAATAAAATGTTCCACTATATCTTAAAGATATATTAGTACTTTCACCATTATATCAATTGCATGCATTTCCATAAATAAAAAAGCATTAGGAAGGAAGCTTAAATTGTATACTTCAGATGACATTTCTGTCTTTGTGAGTACCTTGCCACATTTGCTTGACATGAAATTAAGAACTGCAATCTAAATGGTTGAAAATGAGAATGTCACACATTTTTATTTTATCCTATGGCTGTTGAAGGATTATTTGCAGAATATTAAAAGATCCCAAGCATAACAAGGTTTATCAGGGATGCAGAACCACTGCAACTGAAGCCACTTTTTATTAGTCAAAATGACTATCTCTTTAGGAATGATTCACATTTAGGAGGTATGATGGACAAGATGTGATCGTAATTTGTATATATTGCAAGCAACCCAGTGTATTTATACCAGAAAGGATTCTTTCAGATGGGGAGCAGAAAAAGAAGCAGTTTGCTAGCCCTGTGCTCAACATAGAGTGCTCTGGTTCCTATCTTGTCGTTAGCCTTTTGGGAAACCCCATAGCATGCATTTGTACAGGTGGGCGGGACAACCCACCTGTCAGTCCTGTGATATTATATGATTGGCAGGAAGGTAGTCCAACCCAGCTGCCAAAATGGTTCAGAAAGGTTCCTCACCCCTGGTCTATATCATTTGCTGTTTTTGCTGTAACTCTGAGAGGAGAGGATCAAAGCTTATAATGCAGTCATGTAGCAGATTTCTTTATATCCTTGCCATGCTGAATTAGTTCGCTGCATTTTAGTGTGTGATCCATGCCATCATACAAGAAAATCGTTCACGAGAAGCTATTCCTTTGTCAAACATCTCATTCCACTTCCTCATTAGACATTGCTTTTTCATAGCTAAAGAATTATAATGAAAAAAGCTCCCTGTAGTTTTGGTAGGCAAACCATAGGAATGAAAAATCAAATGTTCTGCCTGCTTTTCAAGCGAGCAGCACTATTACTCCCATTAAACTTTTACTTCCAGTAAACTTCTACTTTCATATCCTAAACTGAGATAGCTGGGCCTTGTTGTCAGCATGGTGCTGGGTAACTAAATCCAAATATTTTAGGGTCAGAGACATATTTCTGAAAACTTTCAACTCTTTCCAGTTTGGCCTTCTTTTAAGAAGCAAAGCGCCACCAACATATTCATATAAACATTCTGAGTCTGATCAACTCAAGTATAAACAACACTTTTCTATCCTACATATATTGAGGCATCTAATCATAAGCTTGCATTTTTATTAAAGCTTATATGTTTAATCAGGGCTTGTATTTTAAAAATGAGCTTAAAATGTTTTATGCCAGGCAGAAGACCAGTTGCCTAAAAACCTTGGCAAGATGTTTTTACTCCTAGACAAGGGCCCCCCCCTGATTTATAGCAGAAAACAATTCTCAAAGTCGTAAAAAGGGAATTACAGGCTGAGAGCCAAGGTTACACTGACCCTACAAATTAAGGGTGGATAAATAGTAAAATGAGCCATATCTTCTTCCTAAGGTTAAAAAGGTCAAGAGCAGTGAAAAAGCAACTGGTCTGGCTGGCAGAAACAGAGCATTTTTGGGAAGTCTTTTCTAAAGCTGTTTCTTTCTTAAACTAAGATCCTTTTAAGATTTCTTTTCCTTTTAAAAGGTTATTTATGTATTAAATATATTAGTTTAAATATAATTATGCAAAGGATTTAAGAAATGCTAGATTCTTATTTCATATAGTTGGAAGAGATCACAGGGGCCATCAGGCACCAGCCCCCCCTTGTCAGACAGGAGACGCCATCGAGCACTCCTGATATATGGTTGTCAGGCCTTTTGTTTAGAAACCTTCAAATGAAGGAGATCTCTCAATGTTGATGTGAACTCAAAATCCTCGACATATGCTTAAGATAAAAATTCAAGATTAATCATCTGTTTTGGAAGGCAACAGGGCAAGGAGGGCAAGAGGTGAGCTGGTAATTAAGATTCCTTGTTGAGACACATGTAAGATATATTACTACTTATTTGTCATTTATAGATAGAAGAATATATAGCTTTTTATTTTCCATAAAAGGCAAGAGGAAATGGGTGTATCTTTTGTGATTGGTTCTAGCAAACAGCCAATAGGAATTTCAACCAGGCTGATTGGACAGAGGCAGCCACAGGAGGAGCAAGGGGGCTGGATTAAGGAAATATAAGTGCTGGCCAGAATGGCAAGAGGCCAGGCCAGAGCTTGGTAACCATATACCACTGTGCCTCATATTTATTTGTCTGACAAATAAATTACTATTTTAATTTCTCTATTGCTGCGTTGAATATTTCATTCCAGTTAAGCGTTAACCACAAGCAGGGTGCTACAATATCATGCCAGGACTTCCCTTTGAACATCAGACCTGAGTTTTATTGCTCCCATTCCTTCTTAATTTTGATCCCACTGACCACTGGTCTACCATACATATACCACTGAACAAAGTTTGCATGGACTCCACTGACAAAAAAAAAATGGACTGCCAGCTCTCAGACTCTTCCATCCTGGCACAGAAGTCTTGCCTGCAGCTGCTGTAGGTCTGTTTCTGATACCTGAATGCCTGTTTCATCCAGAATTATTTGGTTGTTGTGCTTTAAGGTCCTTAGACCATTATAGTTTCTTCACTTTGTCAGGCCAAGAATATATCAAGCTCAGCATTCTGTTTATGATAAATGGCTTGCCACAAACAGGAAGTTCCAGTAAAGGGGGAGGAAGAGAAAGACAGAACCACAAGGGATTGTGATAACAGTGTGGCTGCTAACCAAGAGCTAAGCATATATGTATCTGTATGTGGTTTTAGAGGGGGGGGGAACGTAAATGCACAATGTGGGAATGTTTGTCAGGTGCATTTTGTTTCTGCTGCTTGACAGGTAGAGCTAGAACTGAGCCAAAATTGCTATGAAGACTTTTTTTGAGACTCTTTTCTTTCTCTCCCTGCTCCATCCACAATCATACCTAGAAAAAAGAAAAGCCAATTTGCTGAATTTCCCCCTGTTTTGGTTGGTGTCACTATTTTCTACCATCTATGCTCTGGAATTATGCTAGGTTAGGGCACTGTGGTGCATACAAAATAGCATCTAGGTTTCACTGCTGCTGCCACCACTACTAATGGTGAGCCACGTTCCAGAATCTATTACAGAGTTTGCCTGGATAAATTTGATGAAATCCCCCTCCCTTCCAATTTCCTGTACACAGTGAGAGTCAATTATTTTTATAGACCATATGTGGACAGCTCTAGATAGAGAACGGCTGCAAAACCTGCTAAATATTTTTTTATGAATTAGCTAAAGTAAAATGTTTAGACGGTCAGGTCAGTCAGGCTCCATGCAGGCTTGCCCTCCTAACAGCATGGGCAGTTCATGTCTCATTTGATCCTTCGATCCCCTCCTCAAATTCTATGGCTAGAACTAGGTAATTCTAGTCTCACCTTTACAGCAAACACAAGTTTAAACTGGATAATTAGGAAAACTACTTCAGGCACACTTGGTTATCTACGAATCCTCTGCATGTCTACATCCTGTTAAAACAATAACATGAAGTTTTTGTTCTACAATTTATTGCAGACATTTCCATGTGCCTGAGCATGTGCACATTTTTTTAGCTTCAAACAAAATTTCCTTTACAGGACACTGGCATTAAACATTTAAAGCTTCCTGAACATCTCTGAAAAGTACATTTCTTTTGTACACAAGTACCTTCCAGCATTTTTAAATTTGAACACAGTATTTTTTCTTTATTGATATTGGTATTATTTAATTTCTGTATTTAAATTAATTATCTAATGCCAAGATGGCTTCTAAGTGGTTTCCAAAACATAAAAAAACACTTGCACAACATGGTTAAAATGCAGAATAATGGAAAATACACCAGAATTAAAATACAGAATTAAAAACAATCCCATTGGAAATATTCAAATATAAATGTTCATGATGATTAAAATATGAAACAGAATGAAGTTATTTAAACAGCACAGCAATTAAAACAAAAGAGTTGGGGCAAGAGATGTCTTATAAACAGATGTGTTTTCAAAAGCTAGAAGAATGCCAATCCAGATGGTGCCGCTCTCTTCCTTCAGCAGGGTGTGCATTCCTCAACACAATTGCCTCCAGTGAAAAAGGCCACCTCCATCTCACCAGAAACAGATAATCATCAGACCACAGTAAAACTAAACAGCCACTCCTTTCCCCTCAGGTACTTAAGGATTGCCTGAGGTGCTTCCACTTGCCTGAAGTCATAATATTCGGTTGTTGTTCAAAGCACCACATGTGCACCCAGAACTTCCATTGCCACTGATGGCAGGTGAAGCTCCAGAAATAAACAGGCTCTTTCTCTGCAAAGTAGCTGAAAATGGGATACTTCCTGATACACCTGCAAAGTCACACAACTGAATTGTGGAATACAGGATTCATTAAACAAGAGACTTGTTCTTCCATATTTTTCAGAACAGTATCTTTGGTAAAATCCTTAACAAAAAGCCGACTGGTATCTCATTCTCTTGACAAGAAAGGAACTAGCATTTACTCTTTGCTATAAATCTTGCATTTTTTTTTTTTAAAAAGCACAGAGAGTAAAAGTGTATTATTTGAAATAAATGACACATGTTACTTATGCATACAATTTTCTACCTCTTTGAAAGAGAGTGCAAAAATAACTATAAATGGGCTTTGGGCACTTAGTTGTACATTGTGATAAAATAGTGGAAATTAGGTCTGTTGAATTATTGATGATTCAGCCCTAAGAATCGTGATTATTTCTGACCTTTTACACTAGTGAAAGGTGCCGTACAGGGAGATAATATTTTTCATGACTGAATGCCAAAAATAATCACCATGTTCCACCTTTTGAAATTATGGACATGAACTTGGTTTGGGGAGGGGAACTGGAATGGTGCAATTTCACCCTTTTTTATAGGGAAGAAAAGATTTTAGGTAACATAAAAAGTGGGCTATTGATTATGAAAGGTGGAAAGTCCACTACTCTTCCTTTGTCCTATACAAATGTAATATTTCATATGCATGTAGAAGATTGATTAGATATAGATATAAAGAGATCTTCACCACTTTGTTTTTGATACTCTTTTAGTTTGCAAACCGTACATCCCCATCCCCATTATTTCCACTGTTCACAGTTGAGTGCCTTTGTGTACGTAACCAAAACAGAATAGCCTATATGTATAGATATCAGTAGGCTCACGTGAACCCCAAGGTTAGTAGAAGGCCCTTGGGTCAGGTGGCAAGGGGGAGGGTGAAAAGGGAAATAATGAAAGCAGAGTTTCATCTGCACCATCTCCTTCTTATTCCCTTTTCTTGCCATCCAACCATGTTTCATAAGGTTTTAAACCCCTAATTAAGCATGTCAGGTGGAGAGGAAAGAAAGAGACAATGCAAGCAAGACTCCTTGCCCAATGGCGAAGCTGCATGCTCTGCTACCGGGGGCGGAGAGCAGGTGGGGGCATGATATACCTCCCGGGGGTGTGGTACGCCACCCACGAGGACATGGTACACCACCCACGAGGATGTGGCATGTGTTCTGGGGGTGTGACGTGCCGCCTGTGGGGGCACGGCGCATGTGTGGGGTGCCATGATGGCACCCTACCGTAATAGTGGTGCTGGGTCTGGTCTGCTCCCTCTGCACTCCTGTTCCTCTGCCAGTGTCCCTGTCTGCGTTGTCTGATTATTCTCCCCACTTGCTGCCTAACCGCATGTTATATCCCTCTTTGATTCCTTTTTGACAGCTCTGGATCACTCCAGATAGACCCATTCCCATCCGTGGCTACCTTGACCCAAACTGGAAGAGCCCTGATTTGTTCCAAATCGCCCCAGTTCTATTCAGTGTTTAGCTGGAGAGGTTGCATTGTTCATACCAATCTGAATACTGGTGACTGGGGTGTATGACTAGCAAATTGCTATTGTGCTCATGCCTGGAATGTGGACTTTGAGGCATCTAGTTGGCCACTATGAAAACCAATTGCTGGGACTAGCACTAGATTGACCTCAGGGTGGATCCAAAAGTGCTCTTCTTCTAGTGCCGCCACTATTGTCTCTTCCTAATTCACACATCATACATTACATTGCTCATTTGAGTGCAAAGATGTGGATGTTACAAGTTGGTTTTACAAAGCCAAAAGTTGGACAATTGCTATACTGTATCTGTTTCACGGCAGTCCGTAACTGAGTACAAATGACAAAGATCCAGGTTTGCAGGTATAATTAGTGAGTGTTGGGGAGGAATCTTCATTCACAAGCAAAGTCAGAGAGGTTCCATATCCAGGGCCAATATCACTTTCATTTAGTAGTTCAATGCACACTGCTGAGCTTCTATAACAGACTCTTTATTTCATCAACTAAGTGGTACAAAAACAAAATACAGAAAATGTTCTGCATGGCTGAAGTTAATCAGAACATGCTGGCTTCAGTACATTAGACTCCAAATAAAGCACAGAGTCAGGTAAGAAAACTATCAAGAATATGGTCACCATCTGTTTCCAAGCAGCAGTTAAAATCAATGTAGGGAATCTCATATAACATTGTGCTGGTGCAGAGCTTTTAAAATATCAAGATAGCATAGTGAAGAGGGATTTTGAAGTAAAGCACAAATAGGTTCTGCCATTATTTTCTCATTCGACTACATAAATAACAGACATAAGTGTGACTAGGAGTTCCTTAAACTCAGCCAAAAATAGTTTTTGTTTTAAGTATATACCATGGGTCAGTGATGGAGTTCAGTCTAGGGGAGAATTCACAAGCTGATTTATCAGGTTCTGGACAGTGTTGCAGCCAGCACCATGCAAACACACAGTGGAGGGTTGACCCTGATGTCAGTAGCCTTCTGTGTGCCAATACAACCCCACACCTTTCCATTATGCTGTTGCATAGTTTTGTCTGCAGTACCGCCCTCACATTTACGGATGCATCCCACTAAGCACAAGGTAAGTATTAGGAAGGCTCATTCCCGGTCTGACACCTTGCAACAGCTTCTGAGGGTTTCACCTGCTTCACTGGCTGCCACTAATACTGACTACTCTGACTGTCTTCAGTCCGACAACTCTTCAAGGCTTCAACCTTGCAACTTGAGATACTAAATTTAACCTAAATTTAAAGCATCATCTCCAAAACTGAGCTATGTCCTCTCTAGTGGTAATGTCTGGATTGCAAGATCCTAATTCTACTATAATTTGATATGGGACAAGCTTTTCCGCAACACCACACCCGTTGTTGTTGTTGTTTAGTCGTTTCGTTGTGTCCGACTCTTTGTGACCCCATAGACCAGAGCACGTCAGGCACTTCTGTCTTCCACTGCCTCCCGCAGTTTCCGCAAACCCATGCTGGTAGCTTCCCGAACACTATCCAACCATCTCATCCTCTGTCATCCCCTTCTCCTTGTGCCCTCTATCTTTCCCAACATCAGGGTCTTTTCCAGGGAGCCTTCTCTTCTCATGAGGTGGCCAAAGTATTGGAGCCTCAGCTTCACCACACCTACTGACCTACAAAATGCAATGAATAATCTGGGTGCCTGTAGGTTGAGATTCAGTGTGTGATATAGATCTGGATTTCTGTTAGCATGACTGCTTAATATTATTTACTTGAAATAATTGTAATAGATCTTCAGATCTGGGACTCATAAAAATGTAACAGTAATAATTTATATGCTGTTATTTAAAACGATTGGTTGTCTTGAGAAAATGATCTTTCATCATTAGACTGTTTACTTGTAGCACTGCTTTTCATAATGATAAATGCAAGCAGCTTCCTTTAGAAAAAAAACTTTTTTAAAAAAAACCTGTGAAATATCAGTTCTAAAATGCAATCTAGATCACAAACTGGAGAAGTTGCATACCACTTTAACAAATAAAATATTTTCATGAAAGTCCATCTTTTAATATGTCATCCCACTATAAGACCTCACATTAAAAACAGACCTTAATGTGAAATGATTTCATTTATAAAAGTGGTGTTAATTCAAAAAAATGTCACCATGATATCAAACCCCATACTGATTAATGCTGGGGATGATACCTCAAAAATTCAAGATACTCAGACTGCTGAGGGCAGAATTATATAATTTGTCACCTGAGGGTGCAGCTGACATTTCAGGTGCTGAATAAATGCTCAAGGGAAATAGAGAATGACAGGTTTGTGAATCCCTATCATATCAAGGAATTTCATTTTGCATTGCAAGTTTTGTAGTTTTAAGAATGCATGGGAGTTGTAGTTCAACACATTGCCCACCTCTGTCTTAGAGAACCACTAAATTGACAAATGGTTTGACTCAGCTTAATATGCTATTTGTTAGAAACAAACTAGCACATGGAGTATCTGCTTTTAGCTGATTTCTCCTTAAGCTATGTGAATTTATCAAGGCCGAACACTGACAACCTAAGAAATGTGTTTTGTTTTTAGCTGGCTGCTTTCAGAATTTAACAGTAGCAGAGAGTGAATTTTGCTGTAATAATTGTATAAAGATTTGCTTCCCTTTATATAAAAAAAAATCCAAATTGATAAAATGGTTTGCCAACTCCATGTCCTCCTTATAATTAAAACCAAATCATTAACTCAGTTGGGCATCACTGCTCATGTGTGAAGGAACACTCTGGAACACACAGGGATATTGCAAACCTAATTGTTTTTGACACTGACAATATTATTAAAGGTCCCCTTTGGATTGTCAGGTAATGTTACAGTCATTTGAGTTCTACACATTTAAGTACCTGATGAAAAAGTAAGATTCGTCATTTACCATAAAAGGAGCAGAGCTTCTTCTTCTTTTTTGTAGGCCCAAAATTCAGAGCGCAAATAGTATTTAAAAACACACTTGCATTTGCTGGCCTTTGAGAAAAATTCAAATGCTTTGAAGCTTCCAGATTCACTCTTTGGTTCAAAACCTTTGGGAAGTGTGCCTGAATATTTTCAACAACATTTCTGCCCCGGTTAATGCAGGAATCATTGCAGCCATGTTTTAAATGGCTATATTTGCTGGATAATTACCATTCATTTGGCAATAAGCTAGATTCAGCCTGCTTCATAGAGTGCTGCAGTTTTATTTAATAATTTAAGCCACATTTCTGTTTGTTCAGTACCAGCTCAAAATAGTTTGTAATGCAGGCAGTTCTTTGCCTGTTTATAATTTATTTATCCCATTATTCTTGGATTGCAGACTTAATCGTTCCACTAGGTTTGTTCTTTTGAAATAACTAGAAATACTTTTATGTTTATGGATGATATACACAGGCTATATTTATCATGCCGCTTCTGATTTGACATGCTGCTTGGGCTATCAAAGATTATCTGAGGAACTTGATGCACCGTACTGAAGGTGTTATGATAGGTTTAAGGTGCTATTTTAAGGAAATATAAATTGCTTGGGAAGAGTCGTTCATTCTTCTTTAACTTGAGGTAGATTTGTGAAGCCATTTGATGACCTGACTGTGAGTTTCCTTTTGCATTTTCCTATGTGCTGTAGGGTTGCACAATTTCATTTAGGAACTTGGTAGCTGTGCTGCAACATGGGAAGGAGGGGAGAGATCTCTCACTCACTTCATGCAGATCCTTTGAAGGCCTAGTCCTGAATCTGACTGAAAGATTTAGTGCAGTTCAGGGGTGCCAATATTGGAGAGGAGGGCCAGGTAAGCCCCACCTCATGTGTTGCAGCACATGCATACCATTTGAATGGCAATGTCCATCAACTGTGGGGGGCCCCAGCCCCCTCAAATATTTTATTGGGGGACTGAAAGGACCTCAGCCCCTAGGAGTTGGCTCCTATGATGCAGTGCTTAGGGTGACCCGCTTATACATCACCAAAACAGAACACCAGAAAGAGATTACACATTTGCACATGTCAATTTAGATGAATAGGTGTCAATTTAGAAATGATGGATTGTATCCAACTATGTTTTCTTCAGAGTAGACCCACAGGAAATGAACAGATCCAAATTAGTTATGTCCACTAATTTCAGTGGGTCTGTTTGAATATGACTAATGCTGGATACAACCTAGTTGCCGCACCATAATTTTAACATAAATGCAAGACATCTACAGCTACAAAAGCTGAGGCTGCTGAACAAAATCTTGGAGGGGATCTGCCAAGGGGCATTATTGCTGTTAATTTTTTGGATCTTAGGATTTATGTGGAAATTGTTCTATTTGGTTGTGTACTTTTTGAAGTTTTGTTTATTGTTTATGACTACTTTTGCTACATTTCTAGTTGTGTATTTTTTATAAGTTGTAAGCTGCATTGGACATTATTTTAACTTTAGAAAGACAGTATACAAATAAAATGACTGACTGATTGATTGGTCTTACCATAGTGGGAAAGGCTATGACCAAGTGATCTGTGTGCCTTCTCTACCTGGTGGTAACTGTTGATGGCCTGCTTCAAGGCCTTGCTCGCTCACTCTTTTTAATAATTTTTATTTATGCACTTTCCATTTTTCTATTCACTCTTTCTATAGTTCTTTTATCTTTCAACGAGAGTTGGACTCAACAGCCATTTCAAAGAAGGACTCCTACAGAGCCTATTCTCCAGTTAGGAGGACAGCTCTATTGTTAGGCAGAGTCAGCAACTGCCTCAGGATGAAGATACTAAGATGTTCCTCCTGAGCCTCCAGCCATTTTCCTTTGCTGTCGTGTGGTCTTTCCTTGGCCCTCTAATCTGGCCTGTTGCCTTAGGTGTGGTGGGTGATTCTGTCCCATCACATGTGATGAAGTAAGACATGACTGCCACTACATAGAAGGACGTGGGTGCGCCATTTTCACACTGCATAGTTTTGTACACTATTTGAGTCCATTTAGGAGAAGAGCAGGATTTAATGCTCTTCTTAAGGGCAGTCTGTTAACAGTGCCTCTCTCATGATTCCCAGGCTTCACATTTCTCATTGTGCTGTTTTCTTTTATCGTCTCTCTGTCTTCTGCCAGAATCATGTGTCATTCAACAATGGTCTCTTTTCTTGGCTGTGACCAGAACACTTTGCAGTAAATTAGTCTTTGCTGAAGAATGAAAAGGAGTGAGGATGTGCTTGTGTACCCGAAAAGCCTTGTTGTAGTTTACATGGCAGTTAACATACAAGCTGAATGGCTCATTTGAATATAACCTGATGGAGTGTCAGGTGGTAGTTGGGCCTTTCAGTCTCTTAGATGTACATACTGATTATTTCACACACATGTGATTTGGTGGTAACTGGCAGCATGATTTAGAAAGGCAGTATAATCAGACAGAATATGATGCCTTCAGTGTGATGTTTCATATTCCACTTGTGATGAATAAAAAGTTCAAGAAGACCCTTTTGAAGAAAAACCTGATTATTAAGTCAAGTCGGACAATCTATTTGCCTCTGAAAATTGTAACCATTTTATTTCAGCAGGCAGATGAAGTAACAGCTTTGGGGAAGTGAATGGCATTTCTAGAAAAAAAACTCATTTGCAATTGTCTTGTTCCCAGTGGCTTTTTCTAGGGCATGAAAGGAACTTGTGCTAACCTTGGAACAAATATGATAGATTTGGCAAACAGTCTGAGTTGAGAAGACCTTCCTTGGCACCACTGCTCTCCTACTAGGGAGGACTCGTTGCAGCAGATTTATTACATGAAATCCCTCCAACAATGGGGTTGAACAAATAGGAGCTACTATAAATCAAATATGTGGTAACTGGCACCTATTCTACCAAAGATAACACTTGTCACAAGGTGACTTTTTGTTTAGCTGTAACTATCCCCTACTCTCCCTGCTACACACACACACAAAACACACACACACACACTCCACATTGACTGCCCAAGACTCTAAAATAGCCACAGCATGGTGGACTGCTTTAGGATCCGTATGAAGAGCCTCCATGTTCATGGTAGCAGGGATCTATTCTCAGAGCTGCAACTTTCTCTGTACCAGGATGTTAGTTAAGTTATTTAGATTGGCAATCAGATACCGAACAACATCCTCTGGGGAAACAAGCCTTGCTGGTTTCAGAGGAGGAGGAACAGCTTGTATTGTCACACACATCAATATTTTCACAGCAAATAAGTGGTGGGCAGCAATGGACTATTTTTATTATTATTATCTCATGTCCAGAGAATAACTATGCAAGACTCACTCCTGCAACATAACTCACTAAAGGCACAGTGCAAGAAAGTGGTTATTCCACAGATACCACAATGTTTTAGAACATGTTGCTATTTTTAACCTTTGGGGAGGACATGTATGCAATCATTTAAGAAAAATGCACCTATAATCCTTGCTCAATCACAGGTGCTGTGTGAGTTCAAATGAGAGCTCATATAGCATCATGCAATGGATAAGAGAAGGCACTGTGAATCAGGAAGTATGTGTTTAAATGCCCATCTCTGCCTATGAGTTCACACCAAGGAGAACTTAGGAAAGCCATACTTTCTAGACCATCCATATCTAATATAGGAATAATAATACCAACAACTTACAAACAGGGGTAGCCAAAGTGGTATGCTCCAAATGCTATTGGATTCCAATGCCCATCAGCCCCAGCCAGCATGGCCAATGGTCAGGGATTATGGGAGCCAACAATATTTGGAGAACATCATGCTGATTTACAGGGCTACTGTCAGTAATGAGATGATGACAGTACCTTTACCTCTACCTTGACAGGCTGTTGAGCTCCCCCCCCCCTTTTTTTTTGAAAAATTGCAAAAAACAATGAGCTATTTTTGAGGGAAATCAGCAAAAATGACACTGCTGACATCAGTTGCCATACGTCCGGATTTTCCTGGACATTCGGCCAATTTCTGCCCAGACACTGATATCAACTGCAGTATTCTAGGTACGTCCAGGAAATTCCAGATTTATGGCAACCCTAACACAATGCAGGTAACCAACCCCTTAATCTTTGGTCTTTACCTGGTCTAACCAAGTGGACATCTGTCATGTATGGCTTGTTCCCTCCCCCTAGTGACTGTATCATATATGTGGATTTCTTGTAATTCTGAAATTTGTAATCGCTGAAATTTGATAGCCCAAAGCCCAACACTGTTGAACATATACTTCCATGTGCTTCTACATCCTGGAGTATGCAGAGGGAGGTTCTTCCCATATCCATTGATTCATGGGCAGCATAAGAAAACATGATGAGCACTGCTGGATCAGACCAAAGACCTATCTGGCCCAGTCTCCTGTTTCAAGCAGTGGCTAACCAGCTGCCTGGTTAGGCCACAGCAGGACATGAAGGGGGTTCCCAAGGGAGTTCTAGTATTCATAGGCATAGTACATTTGAACATAGAGGTCACATATAGACATCATAACTGTGGGCATTAGCTGCCTCATGATGCATTATTTGGTCTAATCCCATTTTAAACCTTGGTGGCCGTTATCACAACTTGTGGCAGCAAATCCCATAAATTAGTTCCACACTGTGGAATGCATCATAATTTACCTGCTAAAATGTTGGCTGCAGCTGTCTGGTATAAGTGTTTCAAGGTAAAGTGAGGAATAAATGGATAAAATGTCACAGTGTTTACTCTTGGATGTTCAATAATGCAGTAAGACCAATGCAGACATATGCGTAGGTACAAATTTGTGTTGACTTTAATGGGTGTTGGGTAGGGCTGAAGGAAAGCTTGCCACAAAGCTTTTAGCATTAAAAGCAAAAACCCACCAATGTTCCTTTAGGCTAAGCACAAACATCTTCTAGGTGACTGAGCAATCGTGCCCTGAGAGGCAAACTGGGACACAGCCTTTTAATTGTATTGCACACCACCATATGCAGAAGAAAAGGCAGGTGCCATGTAGGGAACTGTGACAATGGTACAGCCAGTGGGATTCAAAGGACCAGATATCCCTGTTTTCCATCTTATAGACATCAAGGCTGAACCTTTCAACACATCTTTCCTATACAGTGGTACCTCGGGTTACATACGCTTCAGGTTACATATGCTTCAGGTTACAGACTCTGCTAATCCAGAAATAGTACCTCGGGTTAAGAATTTTGCTTCAGGATAAGAACAGAAATTGTGTTCCAGCGGCACGGCGGTAGTGGAAGGCCCCATTAGCTAAAGTGGTGCTTGAAGTTAAGAACAGTTTTAGGTTAAGAACGGACCTCCAGAACGAATTAAGTACTTAACCCGAGGTACCATTGTAAATGCTACAAACTAGATTGAAATAATCAACTGGATGCAGTTATAATTCAAAATTACCCAATCCTAGCCATGTCTACTCAGGACATCCTAATGAACTCAATGGGTCTTGCACAAAGGTAACTCAGGTTTCTTGAAGAAAATGTTGCTCCAGAAGTGTATATTATTCAGTCATAAAAAGGTAAAGGTAAAGGTACCCCTGCCCGTACGGGCCAGTCTTGCCAGACTCTAGGGTTGTGCGCCCATCTCACTTAAGAGGCCAGGGGCCAGCGCTGTCCGGAGACACTTCCGGGTCACGTGGCCAGCGTGACAAGCTGCATCTGGCGAGCCAGCGCAGCACACGGAACGCCGTTTACCTTCCCGCTGATAAGCGGTCCCTATTTATCTACTTGCACCCGGGGGTGCTTTCGAACTGCTAGGTTGGCAGGTGCTGGGACCGAACGAAGGGAGTGCACCCCGCTGCGGGGATCCGAACCGCCAACCATGCGATTGGCAAGTCCTAGGCGCTGAGGTTTTACCCACAGCGCCACCCGCGTCCCTATTCAGTCATAGTTATTCATAAATTAGTGCTCTTTGATTACTGAATATTACTACTGTAATTAATATTACTAATACTAATTACTACTCAGTTGTAAACAAGTCATGCTATACATTTGTTTATTAGTTGTTGTTTTTTACCTTTATATCCCACATTTGCTCCAAGGCACTCAATGTAACATACATGGTTTTCCTCATTTTATTGTCAAAACAATCCTAGAAGTCTTCCCAGTGAGCTTCTCAGCTGGGTGGGGCAAATCCTAGTCTCATCGCCTCCCCATCCAGAATAAAAAGCATTTTGGGAGGGGAAGTGGGTTGCTTCTGCAAACTAGCATGGCTGTTCTTTCACCGTTATGGCTATATCATAGTATTGAGGCATCTAATCATAGCCTGCATTTTACTTAGGCTTATATTTTGATCAGGGCCTGTATTTTAAAAAGAGCTTAAAGATTTTCAAATGTTTTATGCCAGGCAGAAGACCAGCTGCCTAAGTACGTTGGCAAGATGTTTATCCTCCTGGACAAGGGGGCCCCCTGATTTATAGCAGAAAACAATTCTCAAAGTTGTAAAAAGGGAATTACAGGCTGAGAGCCAAGGTTACACTGACCCTACATATTACAGAATATAAAAAAGGCTGAGAAAAACATAATTAAGACTTGGTAAATAGTAAAATAAAACCATGTGCCTCCCATTAAACTTGAGCCATATTTTCCTAAGGTTAAAAGGCCAAGAGCAAATGGAAAAAAGCAGCTGGCTTGGCTGGAGAAGGGGAGTGTAAACAGAAGAAGAGGTTTTCTTCCTATTTTATTTTGAGGCTGTAAACTGTTCCTTCTTTTACTTTCAGAAGGTTTATTCTTCTAAAAAGCTACCTATGATAATGTATGAAATATATTGGCTTAAATGTAATTATGCAAAGGAATTAGAAACTAAGAAATGTTAAATCCTTATGCTAGATTCTTATTTCATATAGTTGGAAGAGACCACAGGGGCCATCAGCCCAGCCCCCCCTGCCAAGCAGGAAACACCATTAGAGCACACATATGGTTGTCAGGCCTTTGTTTAAAGACCTCCAAAAGAAGGAGATCTTTCAATGATGATGTGAACTCAAGATCCTTGACATCTGTTTAAGATAAAAATTTAAAACTATTAACCATCTGTTTTGGAGGGCAATAGGGCAAGGAGGGCAAGAGGTGAGCTGGTAATTAAGGTTCCTTGTTGAGACAAATGTAAGATATATGACTACTTATTTGTCATTTATAGATAGAAGAATATATAGCTTTTTGTTCCCCATAAAAGGCAAAAGGAAATGGGTGTATCTTTTGTGATTGGTTCTAGCAAACAGCCAATAGGAATTTCAACCAGGCTGATTGGACAGAGGCAGCCACAGGAGGAGCAAGGGGGCTGGATTAAGGAAATATAAGTGCTGGCCATAATGGCAGGAGGGCAGGCCAGAGCTTGGTAACCATATACCACTGTGCCTCTCATTTATTTGTCTGACAAATAAATTATTATATTAATTTCTCTATTGCTGCGTTGAATATTTCATTCCAGCTAAGTGTTAACCACAAGCAGGGTGCTACAGTATTGCATATAGTTCTGCATTTAAATAAATAAATCAGAGGAGGGGAGTCACTGAGGTGGCGTTGCCGAAGGTTTGTCACTTGCTAAATTCTAGTTGCTTTGTAGAATTTTCTCCGGAGTGTGAAAATATGTCTTATCTTATAACTGGGTTCTACCCTCTAGTGAAAGATTGAAGCCTGCCTAGGATTTACCCCTTCACTCTCCAATAACTTTGAACAGAAAATGAAAATCTCTAAATCACTCCTGGGGCTACACAAAAGAAAAGATAAGCCTTTCACACACTCTTTCGTTTCTGAATGAAGGCTGAGCTGCAACAAGGCAGGGAACCTACCCAAAGGTCAGAAAGCACCACTAGTGAACTTATGCTCAGGTTCTGCAGAGATAACAAAGTGCTCCTTCATTTTTCTCTTTAAGCTCCGGTCTTGCAGAGTCTAATCAGGAAAATGTAACATAAGCAGAAGGCAAGGGTGGACTTCCAGCAAATGCACATGAATGGCATTATCAAAACCCACTTCACTATTATACGTTGACAGCCCAAAACAAAGGGTTGTTCAGAAAAGCTAAAGGCATCTCGGTGAAGGTTAATTCATAGATGTAAGTTCTAAGGGTGTTTTGTTTTAAATTGTGTAATGTTTCTGGGTCCAAGAACAGGCACCAAGAATAAGGAAGAATTTAACAGAAAGAGCTTAATCAGAGCAGCTGCAGAGAGCCTCTGCTAAAACTGAAATTGAAGGCCTAAGGCACTGCTCTCATCCAGGGCAAGACCTCAGACTGCCAAGTTCTTAACACAAAGGGAGTGTGAACAAACTACAAGCTCTGTTGTTACAAAATGTATATTTAAAAATGTAATGTTTGAATGAGAGACATATGTATTTGGAAACATGTACCATAAATGTCAGTGACCCAGGAATGGAAGCAGTTATTGTTCGGTCAGTTTTTAGATTTGGTGCCACCTTATCTCTTTAGAGAAGGCATCAGCAGGGCTTTTTTTCAGCAGGAACTCACTGAAACTTAGTGCTGGCACCTCTCAATGGCTAATGGGCACCATTACCCATTTGAAAAGAATGAGGGAGGTGTTTTCTAGAAAAATAGCACTGGGCATCTAGTTGCTTTATTGGAATTAAAGGCATCAGAGAGTCCTGAGTCCATTTCATAACTTTGCCAGAGGAATCTCATAGACTGGCTTTAAAAAGGGGAACTGCATCTTTTAAACAATGGGCACTTCCACAGTGATCCTATTTCCGAGTGGGATTCACCCGCATCCCAAAAATTACCCTGACAGATTATGTATAGCAATTGGCTGGGAGTGTCTCTTGCCACCAGATTAGGGAGAAGAGGCAGGGTGTGCAATGTGGCATGTGCTTACCTGGTACCATCAGTGTAATGAAGTGGCTTGGCAGGGTGTTCAAGCCTGCAGCTACCTGTCCTTCCCCTCCTGTGGCAGTTGGTGCATTAGATGGAAGAACACTAAGATGAGCAGGTGAGGCGCTTTGGGAGGTGAAGTGTGGAAATGGAAGCCAGTCACCACAGGCTGTGTGATTTGGAAGGCTGGATACAGAAGAAGATGATGAAGATGATGATGATGATGATGATGATGATGAAGAAGAGGAAGAGGAAGAAGAAGAAGAAGAAGAGGAAGAAGAAGAAGAAGAAGAAGAGGAAGAAGAAGAAGAAGAAGAAGAAGAGGAAGAAGAAGAAGAAGAGGAAGAAGAAGAAGAAGAGGAAGAAGAAGAAGAAGAGGAAGAAGAAGAGGAAGAAGAAGAAGAAGAGGAAGAAGAAGAAGAAGAGGAAGAGGAAGAGGAAGAAGAAGAAGAAGAAGAAGAAGAAGAAGAAGAAGAAGAAGAAGAAGAAGAAGAAGAAGCAGCAGCAGCAGCAGCAGCAGCAGCAGCAGCAGCAGCGGAGTTTGGATTTGATATCCCGCTTTATCTACCCTGAGTCTCAAAGCGGCTAACAATCTCCTTTCCCTTCCTCCCCCACAACAAACACTCTGAGGTGAGTGAGGCAGAAGTGTGACTAGCCCAAGGTCACCCAGCAGCTGCATGTGGAAGAGCAGGGAATTGTACCTGGTTCACCAGATTACGAGTCCACTGCTCTTAACCACACCACCACACTGGCTTTGGGGAGTTGCCCAGTTTCCCCCATCAGTGTGACCCTATTCACCATGAAGTCCCCCTATTCACCATTAAGAGCCAGTCTCAGCTACGAGGCTATGATCAAGTCTAGCCCTTGCCCCAAGCAGAGTAACTCACACAATCTGAGTTGAATTATTCTCACTGCCACATAGCATTTACCCTCTGCGGAGACCTGTACTGAATAAAACATAGCCTTACTTAAGTCCCACAATATTGTATCTAGCATCTTTATCTAATCCAGATGCAAAATCAAGGGGGCACAATTAAAGATGATTTGGCGCATTTACTCAACAAATCTCCCCTTCTCAGAGCAGAAAGTGTGGGATAACAGTTGACATCAGATAGCCTCCCTGCAAATGAATCAGAATGAATTGTCTGGAAGCAATCAATGTTTGACTCACATCATGTTATTTTCGCCTCTTACAATCAATTCATATTTCTTTTCCTGGAATGCAAAAAAAACTGAGGCCACAAATTAGCTGCCAGTCACTTCCGGTGCCATGGATGCTACTCCCTTAAGCACAGAAGAATTGTGTTTGCAAACGGACGTGAGCTCTGCCACCTTGCTCTAAGTCGGTAAACAGCACTATCAGTAAATCACGTGTCTAGCCCTTGGGAAGAATTTATTATTATTCCCCCAGCAACTCAGCATCAAGGATAAGTTACAGCTGTAATTCTAAATAGCTTTGATACCCTTGCTTGGTGACTGCATTGTTGTAATAAGCCGGCAGCCTGCCAAACATCCCTCCAGGGCTGTTATTCCTCTTTCAGCTATATCATTTTAATTTACATGGAAATTATCAATACTTTAAAATGGTACTTGTCCATCAAGCTTGTTTGTTTCCCATCTCCCTAAAGTGCTGCAATCCAAATCCAGATCATTGATTGGTTGAGCAGCCATAATAGCTCCTCCACATTCAATTCATATTGCTTCCCTCATTCTGCTCTAACTGACCCAAGACCAGCTGTTAGTGACTGTTCCTCTGCTAATCCTCACTAAATCACACTGCATTTCCTCCATTATTTAGTTATGCTACAGCATTTAGTTATGCTTTTGATGTTGTTACATGGTGGCTGGTGTAATTATATTATACAAATATTTATCTACCAGGGCTGTCAGTCAGTTAAGACCTGTAATCCTGTGCACAGATATGCATCTCTAAACTCCTTGGAAGATTGGCATCAGAGTTATAGTAATAGAATGTTGAGTTGCAATCTAACATCCCAGTCCAAAGTATGTTTACTCAGAATAAGTCCTGTACCTATCAGGGAGACTTATTGTCCAATGTGTTTTGAACCATGGTCTAAATACAGTGGTACCTCGGCTTACATACACTTCAGGTTACATACGCTTCAGGTTACAGACTCCGCTAACCCAGAAATATTGCTTCAGGTTAAGAACTTTGCTTCAGGATGAGAACAGAAATTGTGCTCCGGAGGTGCAGCAGCAGCAGGAGGCCCCATTAGCTAAAGTGGTGCTTCAGGTTAAGAACAGTTTCAGGTTAAGTACGGACCTCCGGAACAAATTAAGTACTTAACCCGAGGTACCATATATGATTTATTGGATTTTTATTTCAGCCATCCTTCAGAAGGAACCCAGGGTGGCTATATGGCATTGGGTCATAATGATACAAAAATCAAAAGCTACTACACTATGTGAACCCTATTAACTTCAGCAGGGCTTAAGCATACGTAACTGTACCCAGGTTGAACAGAAAACTAGTGGATAACTCTGTTCCGATCCATACTTTAGTTTGGAAGGTGCGGTTCATTATAGGAATTTGCAAAGTCCAGAAACAATCCTAGTGTGGGCCATAACAAATCATATTCAATGCAGATGTAAATGGCTGCTTGTGCAGTGATCCTTAATTACATTTGGGTGAAATTCAACATTGTGCTAGCATAATTGTTCCATCAATGCAAACATTTCTCTGGGTGTTCTCTTGCCCTTTGAGGCTGGATTTGAAGGGAGGAGACACAACAGGGATAAGGAAGCCTTGTTGCACTGGTGCAAGTCCTTGTGCTGGCTTCTCCTGGTTAGTTGAATCTGGTCCTTTTGTTTTGAAACAAGAATTTAAAGCCCCTGCAACAAAAGCACACCCCAAATCTAAGGGCATATCCACACTTCCTCCAGTGCCACTGCTCCCCCCCCCCACACCCTGGTAAAATCACTGTTTAGTGTTCAATTAGAGCAAACGGTAATTTGGGTTTTCTCCACATTGCCATTTGTTCTGCTCTATCACTAAAGAGCGGGTTTTCCCTTGGAAAGGAGCAGGGTAAGGAGAAAGCCTTTCAAACCCATGCCTAGAAAGTACATGTCGGGCGAGAAACTGCTCAGGCCCATGCTTTGTAGGCAAGAAACAAGCAGAAGTGTGGGTGAGCCTTAAGGCTGTACAGCTGTATTTCATCAATGTTCATCAATGGAGCATTGCCCCAATAGAGAACTTCATGGGAATTCCTCGCCCAGGAGTGTGCCTCCTCATTTTATTCAATAGAGGCAAGTGTACATACCACAGAATACAACTGAGGAGCTTCTTCCTATTCATGGAGCCATTCGTTTATGACAACTGCCGTTGGCATTATTCGCCAGTTGCCTAGCTGGATAGCATTATCAGCATACCTATTTGTATTGCTATATTAATGGATCATTTATATCAGTTAGTTTTTTGTAGAAACTCTGATTAGTTTATTAATTTGTATATACTGACTTTAGAACAAATTCAGAGGTGGATGTCTTTGCCTATTGTAATTCAAAGCACATTAAGAAACTATTTCTTGTTTGTTAAAAAGGTCCTGTAGAGGTTAAATTCAAAACAGGGCCATTTCATATTTTCGTCTACTTTGCATGATTTATGCAAAATAGATCAAACTTTCCATTGTGTTACTTTATGGAAGTATGTGTTTCTAAATATATTTCTATGTATGTGCCCCTTTATAAATATTTAAATGGTCTTTCACTACTTCTTTTTGAAAAATGGTAAAGGTTCGTCGTTACACTCACTGGTATCATGGGCATGATAGAATAATATTCCCTCATTATCATGCCTATTCATAGAAACATGAGTACATCAAAAGTTAGGATGCTTCTGAGATTTTTCTCATCCCACTCCTGAAAATGAGTATGAACACTTTGTTTGCTCTCTTTATTTTTTTAGTGCTGTTTGTATCAATATGGCCATACAGGGGGACATAATTGGGTTCAATAATGAGGAGACAGATTGGGGATACCACCTCCCTCCTCCCCTTTTCTCTGTGGTGTTTTGCCAGTGCAAGAACTGCAGCCACTGGACCCGGATTGGTTTGATGGCAGTGGGGCTTCTTCAGGATGCTCTAAAAGCACTAAAGGATTATCAGGGCAATTGCACCTGCAATAATATGGCTCTCTTCTTTCTTTTTCTTTTTTGCAAGGTTTGAACTGCAGGCAGTTAAAAAGGGTGAGGGAAAGTGTGCATTATCCAGTTCCATAATTAAATTTTAGAAATTATTCTAGAAATTTTAGAAATTATTCTAGTTAATTCAGAAGTAGTGCAGTAGAGTAGTTAATGCAGAAGTAGTGCAGTAGAGTAAATCAGAGGACCAATAGAAGAAAAGAACCGGGGAAATAATCCCAATCCTTAGTAGTAGTAGCAGTAGTAGTATAAAAGTGGGCCCAACACTTTTCTCTTACAAAAGCCTCTCACCAACCATCCAGACTGGGTTTGATATTTTAAGTGTGTACTGTCTTAATAATGCTGTTGGTTTATTGCCTCTAAATTTTATATATTTCAATAGCTGTGTTTTAGCTTTGTAATGCAAGGCCTCCTGAGATATATGTTAAAAAGGGTGGTGTATTGATACCTTAAACAATGGGTACAGCAATCTGAACCCCTTATTGGTGATTGGGTGAAAATGGGTGTTCCAAGGGTGCATAGAGTCTGAGCCAGCCTGGAATCTTCTGGATCCTGAACCAGCCCCACTGCTATCATATGCTAGCTTTAGGCTTAATCTGAGCCCAGTCACTGCAGCAGCTCCTGGCTGGCACAGAGATTTGCCTGCCCATCCACCTTCCACCCTGTCTGGCATAAGCAGATGTGGTGATAGCACTTGTCCATCAAGTGTCACTGCTGCCTAGCCAAAGTTTGGACTGCAGCCTAAGAAGCGTCAGGAGAGAGAGTCTTTGTATATTGAGCAGAGACCTCATTTTCCTGAGTGGCATAACAGCTGATCAGTTCTGTGATGGGATCTGTTCAAGTCTGCTAGAAAGAGAAAGCCAAGACTGTGTCCATAATCAGATTGCTGGATGTCAGGTTTATTCTCTTACACATTATGCTGCTGCATCCTGAGTATAGCAGATTTGTGCAGGAACAACAACATAACAAAAAACCCAAGCTACATGTGTTATAAAAACGACAAATTATTAATCTAGAATATTCATACTCAATTCATTCCCAGAGTCTCTTTGGTCATTAGTCACCTCAAAGCCTATGACTTATGTGGAGCTTATTAACTCCAATCTTTCTTCTCTTGTGCTAACTCTAGAAGGGAATAGCTTAAAAGAATTTCATTTTGGAAACAAATCGTGGAATTCTGAGAGGCAATCTTATCATAATTATGTCGCTTTTTTCACTTCCTGGCTGAATGTTTAAAAACATTTCTTAATTATTCTTATCCTTGTTTTACATCCCAGCATTCTTAGCAGAGGGAACTAGACAGTGAAATGAGAAAATAAGACTTCTGCCCAAATCCTAATTATGATGAATTAGGAATGATAAAAGATTTCAATTGAAGACAATGAAGAAAGGGGAGACTGAAGAGCAGAGAGAATTGAATGGGGTGGTGAGAACTGTAACTGTTTTTCCGAGTACTTTACTGTACAGAAGATCTCATCCGAAGAAAAGAATGACTATACTAACTCCACCTCACTCACAGCAATCTTAAACCAATGACTCTCTTTCACTGGAGGTTTTTAAGCAGAGGTTGGATGGCCATCTGTCAAGGGTGCTTAAGTTGAGATTCCTTCATTGTCCTCTCCAATTCTATGAGCCACAACAAAGACTGAACACAGATTTTGCCCAGGAGGGGATGCAACTGAGGTTTGTAACTAATGCCACACAGCTGATAACATAATGGAAGTTTTCCATAAAGGTGAATGTTGCATCTTGTGGCATATGGCAAAACCAGAATAACAGCATACTGTGAGAATCTGAAGTACAATCTATTAAAAAGAGAGAGAGAGATGCCGGAGTCTGTATCACCTTACATAGTAGGTTTCCACTGTGATGTGTTATTGGATGTGTCTGTAATATGAGTTGCGGTATTTACTCTACTAAGCCTCTCATGGACCAACAGCGAAACCCAAATCTGTGTAGACAAGGTTGACTTGGCTTTTTATAATTCTCGGGTGTTGAAACTGAAAGTGCAATCTTACATGTGTCTACTCAGAAGCAAGTCCCACTGCATTTAATGGGGCTTGCTCTCAGGTTGAGTGAGCACAGTATTGGAAACTGAGAGATTGCCAAAAGAGTGTGCAAAAAGGGAAATAGCTACTAGTGTGGGAATGTTGTAGATACTAGGAGAGGATATACTGATTTAATAGTATCCTTCCTAACTCACGCTTGTGAGTCAGCAGCAGAGCGACATTCCCCAATGTATAGCAAGAAGCTAGTTGGTAGATTTGTTTGAATCTCTTAAGCAATCCAGTCTTTTTTTGTTCATATTGAAGTATATTCCTGGTAAGGCCCCTTTCATCCCTCCTAAAAAGAATAAAGACACAAGAAGCTTATTTTAAATGTACAGTCATACTTCGGGTTGAAGTTGCTTCAGGTTGAATGTTTTCGGGTTGCGCTCCACAGTGACCTGGAAGTAACGGAACATGTTACTTCCGGGTTTCGCCGCTTGTGCAGATGCTCAAAATGACAAAATGAACCCACATACACACAGACGTGGGTTGCGTTCTGCTCTGGATCTGAACGGGGCTCTGGAACGGATCCCATTAGCATCCAGAGGTACCACTGTAATACGTTTACTCACATTCAGTTCACAGTTGGATCCCTGAAGGCAGGCTTTAGCTTAGAGTTACAGAAAAGGGTTTGAGTCAGGGCCAGATTTAGGTTTGAGGCCCTAAGCTACTGAAGGTAATGGGACCCTTTATATACTGAAGGTAATGGGACCCTTTATATGTCCAGCTGTCCTTTGTCAACAACAAATTGTTGCTGTTTTTTGTGTTGAATATATGCTGTATGGTAATTTATGGACCTAACAGGTATCTAAAGCCATTTGGACATAACAAAATATGTATTTTATCAAAGTAATTGTTGAACTGAAATACAATTAAGAAGTATATTAAGAGTGAAATACAATTAAGAAGTATATTAATAGTGAAATAATTATTAAGTTCTAACTTAAAATTATTTTTATTCATAATTTTTTTTAGGGAGCAGACTAGCAGGCAGGGCCCATGACTTAGAAGTCTACACAACACAAAACACTGTTGCTGTATGTAGGTTTTATTTTATTTGTTTTTTATCTTATATTTTGGAAATGTACATCCAGGGCTTTTTCCCTTTAAATTTTGTTGGGGCCCCCAAAAGAGTGGGGCCCTAAACTATAGCTTGTTAACTTACACGTAAATCCGGCAATGGTTTGAGTTTATCCCACATGGGAACTCATCCCACATACTGCTGGCTGAGAGCCAGCAGTATAGTCCAAGAAAAGTAAATGGCATCAAAAGAAAGAAGAAGAGGGGAGGTGGCTGCATGACGAGCCCCTTTTATGGGGTCTCCAGGGGTCATGTCCACCAACCTGGTCAAACGCAGGGGGAGGAAGCTCCAGCCCAGGTGTGACAGGAAGTCCTCCTGGCTGTGGAGTACCACCCCCCTGCGTGTCCACTCTGGGCAAACTTGACTGCTTATGTTACATCCCACAACTAGAACCTACAGCAGATTAGTGACAACTATTGTGGCCTTCCAAGAGATCCATTAGTAAGTGGCATTAACAACCACAATTTTCTTTCATATTAATCATCTTCACAACAACATAACTACTTTCTCCATTCTCAAGCCTCCTTGCAATTAAAACAGAAAACAAAACAGAAATAGAGTCAAAATATCTAAATCAATAAAAAAAATAAAATCCTGAAAATCCCATTAGCATGAAAGATAGTGATTTCTCAAAATATCCAGAATATGGTGGATGCTACTGCAGATAGCAACCAGGTAACATTTTTCTGTACATTTTGCACAATTTGCTGGAAAGCGAGAAATTGACAGCTGGAGTCAGAGGCTTCTCCCTCCTCTTCTCTCTGCCTGAACACAGCATATTAAGGTCACTGCTTATTGGCCAGTTTCCTCAAGCTCCACTTTGCTGTCTGTAAAAAAGAAAGGTTGAGGTAGAACAAGCTGCTGGGTCAGTAGGCTATCACCTGCTGCTACATGAAGCTTTTTGCTAGGTTAGGGAAATAACTCTTCATTTAGAGAAGTCAACTAATAGGGCAGTCCTACACATGTCTATTTGGAAGTAAGTTGCATTGAGTTAAATGGAGCATACTTGCAGATTTGCAGCCTATAATATCTGGTCCTGTGCTTCACCCATTCATCAGAGTTTACAGTGCACTGTTTGCTGTTACGGGTGTTTTAATTAAACTTACCAATATTAACATTCTGGAACATCTGAGCTGAGACAGATAGATAGGGGCCCTACCCAGTACAGTGGGGTGTATGCACCAGCCTAAATAAAAATAACTGGGTTGTATTCAGCTATGCCCTACACACCATAGATCCACTATGTCACGCCATGTTCATTCATTTTAATGAGTCTACTCTAAGCGAGACTAACATTGGATGCAAGCCATGATCTGTTTATCTGCTTTGCTCCTTTCAAGAAGGCAATTAAATATATCCAGGTTGGGAAGATTTCAGTCATTTCTTGATCCAAATCAAACATATTCATCTGCATTTATGTATTATTTATTAAAAGTAATTTTTGTACAACCCTTCATTCATATTCCTTGGGTGGTTTGCAAATATGAACATTTTACTTTGTCCTAAGCAGACAGTATACTTTGCACTGAACACAAAGGGAGAGCCAAGGTATGCACACTGTTAATTGTGGCATTGCAATTGTATGAATGGTGGTGGAGTATGTGAAAGGACATGAGGCTACTACCACCCTACAGAAGCTAAGGAGGCCTGCCTCCTTAGAATAAATGAAATAAAGGCAGAATGTAAGTGCAAGGGAAAAAAATCACTGTACTTTATTAAAAACGAAAAGGAGCTGCCATGTGGAGAAACAGGATTGAGAACATGGCAGTGGAGAGGTAGTAGCCAAAGTTTTCCCTCTCCTGTCACCCTAACAAAAAATGCCCTCCAAAACTTCTTTATGCAACAGGGATTAACTCCCACTGGCAGCAATAGAAATCTATGTTCTGAGGATTTTAGCGTCTTCTGGCTGGTGGTGACGGGTTGGGAAAAAGGTCAATGCCTCCTTCCCCACCAACTGTCATCCCAAAATCCCAGAGTGGCTATTTAAGTAAAAGAAACTTGCATGTTAACACAATTAACATCATGCCTAGTCTGGCCAAAACTCACTATTAATATTTGTAAGGAAGCGCATGAGATAACTAATTGTTTTGCCTGAGTTTGTTCTGCACTTAGGTATTACTATCCATTTAGAAAAACCACTTAGCTCTGTCACCTGGGGTTACAATTAGGAGTGTACCACTCAAGGTCACAGACTAATCTTGGCACTGTTGCTTTACTAAATGACATGACTAACAATGAAAGGATTTAACTGCCATGGCAGAGCTAGTTTCTGCTTTAAGAACGATGGCATAAATTATTTATTAAGCTGTTGTTCTCAACATCTTATGGTAAGCATCAAAATAATGGCGCCACTATCCCTGCTTAATTCAACAACTACATCATCGCAATCCATGCTTCTTGTAACAATAACACTGGCACCAAATGGCATAATAAAGTATCTGATGCTGATGTCCTTGAATGCTGAGGAATAATGGGAACTGAGGATACAATTGGGAATGTGCAATTTGGCGTGGGTGGACCATAGAGTCTTCTGAGACCTAGAATGATATTTAATCAAACACTTCAACCTAAACAGCAAGGGAAAACAGAGAGCTGAAGCACTTTAATAATTTGCCCACGAAAATGACAGGAAAGAACACCACTCAAAATTTCGTCGTGTGATGTTATCCGTGAAAACTGCAATGCAAAACTCCCATGATTTTCTGAGTTGATGGGGTTACAAACAGATATTTTTTTCTGGAAGCAATTAACACAGAAATAAGCACTGAGTTTCCATGAGATTTCCAGAAGTAGCTTTTATATCCTGTGAAACAACACATTAAATGCAAAACTATCATGTAATGAAACATCAGGAAAATGGAATAAAGGGCTTCCTGAATGTCCCTTAGGGCTTCCTTCCTTCAGATAAGGTTCATTGATGGGAAGCCAGTGATACTGCCAGGGCCTCCTTGGCACACTATCCATGTGTGCAGACAGTGAAAAAGAACAAATACCTTATTTGCTATAAAGAACAAGCATAATATTGTCTTGGAGCAATGCTTTGAGCCAGGGTTGGTTGGCCGAAATAGATTGGCCAGCAGGCGACAGAGTTTTCAAGGATTAACATCAGTAGCAGGGAACACTTGGAGAAGTCTGGCCTCTAAATACGTACAGTGGTACCTCGGGTTAAGTACTTAATTCGTTCCGGAGGTCCGCTCTTAACCTGAAACTGTTCTTAACCTGAAGCACCACTTTAGCTAATGGGGCCTCCCACTGCTGCCGCGCCACCAGAGCACAATTTCTGTTCTCATCCTGAAGCAAAGTTCTTAACCCGAGGTACTATTTCTGGGTTAGCGGGGTCTGTAACCTGAAGTGTATGTAACCTGAAGCGTATGTAATCCGAGATACCACAGTAATTATATTACATACCCTCCAACAACTCAAGGCGAAAAACCAGGACACTGTCTTCAGGGGCTGCGCTCCTACAACAGTCAAGTGACTAGTGCAAGATTGCAGCCCTGGAAAAAAAAGCACGGTATGAGATTGCAGCACAAAATTGTGGTGCCCAAAATGGCCACTGCACTCTCAAGCAAAAAACCTGAATGTCCTGGTTTTATCGGGACATTTGAGGGGCATGATATTACAGATCTAATACTTTTAAAACAGCTCAGGCACCTGTTATCAATCCAGCAATCATGTCTTGTGTCTTCATGTCCATGTATATCTTTGTTTCCCAATGTCTGTTTGCATTTTCTCAGAAGCATTTCTCTACTTAAGAGGCGCCTAGCATTTTCCATTCAATTTCACTTGCTCAGTATTTTTGCCCAGGAGAGTTCCAGGTGTCAGCTTGCTTGGTTTTGTGGATTGTAGCAAACACAGAGCGATACTGCCCTAGGCCTTAAACTGTTGGATGTTTGAAAAGAACAACAGGGAAGAAAATGCTTCATTATTGTGTCGCTATGCCCTTTCCCTGAAGCACTGGCAAGCAGCATCAATTCCTGCCAACAGGACACTCTTCTGTGTGGACGAATGACCCCACCAATTAAACAATGTTTATGCCCTGCCTCTTTCAATGATTTTTTGGCTAGCAAAATGTTTAGGATTGAATTGGAAAATAAATGTCTGTGAAAATAGGGGCGAGGGAATGTTTTTCTATCCATCTTATTTATTGCATTTATAAGGGACCTCATAAAATACAACTTTGGGGCTTGGTGCAAAGATTAAAATGACTAAAAATGTAACAATAAAACTATCCTACAATACAATACAACACAACACACAGGATCTAAATTAAAAACCAAATGCACAACCAGCACAATAAGACCATATACAGCACAGAACCAAAACAGCCAGCATACCCTCTAACATTTCTCTGAAGAAAATAGGGACGTCCCATTCCATAATGATAATTTTACTATTTATACCCCACACATCTTATTGGGTTGCCCCAGCCACTCTGGGAAGCTTCCAACATATATAAAAACCATAATAAAACATTTTACATTTTAAAAACTTTCACTATACTGGATTGCCTTCAGATGGCTCAGGGGTCAGATAACTCCATACCCTCTAACATGTCTCCAATGAAAATAGGGACATCCAAAGGAAAAGTGAAGCATTTGGGGATCAAATCACAAACCGGGACAGCTTCTCTAAATCAGGGACATCCCTGGAAAATAGCGACAGTTGGAGGGTCTGAGCCAGCAAAGGCATATACAGTGGTACCTCTGGTTACGTACTTAATTCGTTCTGGAGGTCCATTCTTAACCTGAAACTGTTCTTAACCTGAAGCACCACTTTAGCTAATGGGGCCTCCCGCTGCTGCCATGCGATTTCTGTTCTCGTCCTGAAGCAAAGTTCTCAACCCGAGGTATTATTTCTGGGTTAGTGTAGTCTGTAACCTGAAGTGTATGTAACCTGAAGCTTGGCTTCTGAACAGAGATTTCCATCCAGATCCCTCTAATGGGGTACTCTGAATACCCTACTGGTTCAGGTCCAGGTGATGCACCAATTCACCCCAAACCTTGATGACTAGAATTCCACCTGATGTCTTACCCACCAAAAGTTGTGGAGCCTTGCTATGGGGAAGGCAAAACCTCCAAATGAACCCAATCTGTTTGTAGGCAAATTCCTTCCTGGCTCTGAATACGGCAATCATTGGGAACCACAACAAGGTCAGGTAGAGTGCAAGGAGGTAAAACAAGGAGGTAAGACAAAGTACAGTTCAGCATGAAAGAGAGGGAGAGTTTGCTCTTCTGCCGACTGCACTGAAAGTGCCAGGTGGAGTTGGCTTTTAAAGGTAGCCAGCAGACTGCAATGGAAGCCTGCCTGTCCCGGTGCATCAGTGAAGCTTCATCTACCCAGGTGCCAATGATTGGGGAGTTAAAATTAAGGTATTTTGTGGGCAAATCCCGCCCTGCAATGAGGCTGGCCCAAATAAACTACAATGGCCAGCCGTGGATGGGAATATCCATATCTGGAGAGAGTAGCCAGCCCTCGAGGGCCCTCCCGGAACAGGTTAAGTTGCCACTAACAGTGTCACTGTCTTGTCTGTTTGTGATCCCTCATCCAGTCCATTACCACAGCCAGGCACCGGTCCAGCCGTTCTACCACCTCGTCACACTCCAAAAAAGGAGAATTAGAGCTGCATGCTTCCATCTCTGTCTCAGGCACTGTCGTGTTTCCTAACATTCATTTAATGCGGCAGTACTCATTACATTATGGAACTGTGCCCTTTTCCATGTCACACTAAATTTCATTCACACCAGTGGGTGTGGTGTGACACAACAATGAATGTCATGGGGCAACATCACTATTTGACCACCCTTTCTGCACATGCATGCTTCTGTCCTCCCATGATTCTCCCATGAAACTGGTGGGAAAGAACTGTATGTTGTGGTTCGAGGACCCAACCCCGCGAAGTGAAATGAAGACACAAGGACATGAGATATAAGGTTAATGGGCTAGAAAAGGCCACAACTTTATTGATTACAGCAATGAAAAGGTATTGGCTTAGGCATTGGATCGAAACAAGTGGGTTTATTCACCAGTAGGTGGAGCCTGTTGATGCTGATCCAACTATAGGCTCACCTCCTGCTGTCACCGAGGGTCGTGCCATGGCCTCCCGCCAAGCAGGCATCGGACAGAATACATGACCGCCAGATTCCTTTAACGGAATACCCCTAAACATTGAAGGCATAGGCGATGGCTACACCTAGCACTTCGACACACCACAACACATTATTCCAATGCCTAACCTACCCACCAATACCACAAAAGTTGTGACGATTGCTACGAGGTAGGCGAAAAAACCAAAAAGCCTAATGCCAAATGGAAAAACTCCTACCAGGCCCCCCGGACAACCAGGGCGACCAACCTAAGGTCCATAGCAAGGCCAATGACCTAGGCCCTAACTAAAAGGGAGTGGAGGGTGGGTGACTCGCAACGGGACGACGAGGAATGAGGCCAGGGAAAGGCTGGCGATGCAGCAAAAGGCTGCTGAACACGCCCCCTCCGTGGCACCTGGTTGGATGGCCACAGGGGGGGGGGGGCGTGAGCGCCAGCCAGGTGAGCTGGAGGCAGGGGGCAAATGCCCCCTGCTGGGCGGTGCTCGGGCTCCCGCCCACAACCACTCCCCTCTCTTTCAGGGAGGAGAGTCTCTAATATCCCACCCCAAATTTAATCACTTTAGCCCCATGATTAGCTTTTAGGCTCATTAGAAACAATCAACAAAGAAATAAACTTCCTCTATATTCTGCTAAATATTCAGAGGTGGCTTTTACACTATGTTAAAAATCACATCAAATGCAAAAATTATCAAGCAAGAAAACCTTCCAGAAAACAAAATAAACTGCCATCTAAACGCAGCCCAGGACTGTTTAGAGCAGCATGGTGTTGCTTTAAAGGTAATCTGCAAATGGGGCCTTAGCTTGTGTGAGGATGCTAAGAGTTTCTGTGTTTTCAGTTTTGATAAAGCTTTCAATTATTATTTTAACCATGGTTTTAATATAATTATATTTTGTGATTGCTGAATGCTCCCCTGGGAGGAAGGGCATGTTAGAAAACAAATAAGTAAACTTATCATCATCATCATCATCATCAATCCACAATTCCCTGGGAGAATGATTTAAGTCATGTTACCATTTCAATTTGGATATTGGTCCACAACCCTAAGGCACTTTTACAATTCCCAACATGGAGATTGTTGGGGTTCAGAACTTACTGGGTTAAGTTTGTTCTGAGTGTGCCTCCCATTCTGACGTTTGAAAGGAGGGAGGAGCTCTACTTGTTTTGTTCTCTCTGTGTCTCTGAGAGAGAAGGACGCCATGAATGCTAGCAGTCCAGGAGGATCTGAGGAATGCTGAGCTGTAAATATTTGCTGCAATAAAGAACTGTTGAATTTGGACACACAATGCTTGGTGTGTTTGGATCTGAAGCAGGCTCACAACAGTTTTGATCCGCTGTGTTTTTACTCTGCAAGGCGAAACCGGAGAAGAAGAAGGTCTGAGCGCAGCTTGGCTGGGAAGCGTGCTGGACCACTGGGGCTAATTGGGGCCATAAAGCAATTAGCTGACCAGTGCAATTAAGATCTTATCAGATTTCGTCACAGGTTATGGGGGACCTAATTACCGCTAATAAAACTGTTGCTGTGAGTCTGCCGGTGAGCTTTGAAGTTTGAAGTCAGCTTGGCAATAGCTGGAAGACGCTACTGAAGCGGAGCAGAGGTCTGCGTTCTGTGTTTTGCCTGCTGCAGAGAGGCAAGAGTTGCTAAGAGCAGAGAGCAGCTGAAGAATCGGGTGCCGGAGGGCTGACTGGTTATACGTGAGTAGCAGCTGGGGCCCCGGGGAAGAGGAGAGAATGGCAGACAGCCAGGTCCTTGAGGACGTTCCGCTTGAGAAGCTCACTTTAAGAAGTTGGGCAACCTGGTCCAGAAGAGTAAGGGGTTGGTTTCTGGTTACTGGGCTTTGGGATGTAAGCCAGAAAGAGCCACTTCCCCTGACAGACATTGCAGGCTTTGAGGCTGCGTTGCCTGAAGACAGCCAGCAGAGAATGCAAAGAGAGCTTGCTATGCTAAAAGCATGCGTACATGCATCACTCTTGCCCAGTTTGGAGGGCGTAAAGTCAGCAAGGGCTGCCTGGGAGGTGCTGAGAAGTTTGTGTGAAACTTCAGCAGGAGGCCGGAGCCCTGGAGGAGTCATGGAGAGCCTGGAAATGGCTGAAGCCCCAGTCCCTGAGGTGCAAGTCGGGGGGGCTGAGAGTTCCAAAGGCAAGTTTCAAAAGTTTTCCACTGTGAGTGCTGAAGTGGAACGCAGTTTCAGCGAGGGCAGGGCTGGCACAGAGTGCTCTTCCGGAAGAAGGGGGGCCAGGCCAGCTGAAAGGAGCCCTGGGCAGTATTTTTCCACTGGGGATTGTCGTCGTCAGCCAAAGTCTGGAAGGCTGAGGCGAGCTAGACGCTTCAAGGTCGGCCACCTGGACAAAGTGAAGATAAGGCCTAAAGAGTCGCGTGGGAACGCAGAGGCCAGGCCGGTCTCCAAGGCAACGGAGGAGGCTACTTCTACGGAAGCTGCCAAGGTCCTGAGCAAGGGGGAGTTGGTTGCCAAGACAACCAGACAGAACTGCTGCAGAAGCCCAAAGAGAGGGGGCAGCGATACGTTTGTTGCCAGCATGGCTTTGTTTGAAGACAGCTCTGAGAGACACACTGATTTTCGTTTTCTAATCGACTCAGCAGCTAACTGCAACCTGATCTCAGAGACCCCTGCAGTCGAGATGTGGAATTGCAAGGCAATTCCGGCTGGGAAAACTGTTCAGTTTGCAAGTGGGGAAAAGAAAAATGTGACTAACATTGCAAATGTATTGTTTTCTGTTTTGCAGGAGCAGATGGAAGTTTGCATTGTGCCAGGAGTGCAACACTGTATTTTATCTGTGCCTTATTTGTTGAAAAAGGGGTTTAAGGTTTGCTTTGAACACGGTGTTTGTACAATCTCCAAAGGAGGGAAGCAACTGGTCAGAGTTGCAAAGGGGCAGAATGATCTCTTCATTCTTAAAACGTCTCTGGAGGGTGAGGGGAAGGTTGAGAAAGCACAAGCCCTGCGTGCTACAGTTCCCACTCATGTTTCATGTTCTTGTGTGTGGCATAAGAAGACAGCGCATGCTTGTCTTGAAGAACTACAGGTGCTACCTGAGGTTTCCAAAGGCTGTAGAATTGAGGAATGTGCAAGAGTCCTAGATTGTCAGGCTTGCAGACAGGCAAAGGTAAGAGGGTGCAGTTACCCCAGGGTGGAGAGGGTAACCACAAAACCTTTTGATCTTGTGCACATAGATCTGTTGGGTCCCATGAAGGAACCAAGTTTGGGAGGGGCCAGGTTTCTGCTGACACTGCAGGATGATTTTTCGCAGAACACCTGGACACATGGTCTCAAATCCAAGGAAGATGCAGCACAGCTGATTAGACGTTGGATTGAGGAGGTGGAACTAAGGTTCTCCACCAGAGTCAGAGAAATTGCTAGTGACAGAGGTTCACAGTTTACTGGGTCTGCTTTGCAGAAGTTCTTTCACAAGAAAGGGATAAGTCACACAGTGACTTCTCCTCAACAGAGGGGGGTGGCAGAGCTCAGAAGTGAGGCTCTGGTTAAGGCTGCACAGGTGGTGCTGTCAGATTCTGGGTTATCTCCAAGGTTTTGGATGGAGGCAGTTAAATATGTGAGCTTCACCTGGAATCGGTCCTACAATTCAGTGGTAGGAGACACACCGTTTTTCATGCTTCACGGGAGGAAACCGCAGGTACACTTCCTCCATGAGTTCGGATCAACGGCCTCGCTGCCAGTGCCTGAAGCTTTGCGAGGGCCAGGTGAACCCAAGTTCCAGAAAATGATCTTCTGTGGGTATGAGCCAACGGCTCGTGCATGGAGGTTTGCGTACCCGTCAGGTGATCAGAGTAAGCTGCTGATCAGTAAACACGCTGAGTTCTGTAAGCAGGAGGAAAGGTCAAAGACCCCTGCCAGACGCGATATTCTTTCAGAATGTCTTTCTGATTCAGAGCAGGAAGGTTCTGATGAGGAGGAAGGAGAGCCAGGGGCTGAGTCTGCTGATGACGATCAGCTCACTGACCAAAGTCAGGAGCAGGATGGGGCATCTCCACAAGTTGTAAAAAGGGAGCCCAAGAGTGAGCCTAGTTCTCCTGTGAGGGTAATTCCAAGGGTTCGAAGACGCGTTAAGTCAGAGGGGGAATCCCAGGATGCAAAGGACACACCTGCTGACCACAGTGAGTCAGAGGAAGTGCCTGAGTTTGTGCCCAGGAGGTCCAGTCGCACAACGAAGGGAATTCCACCTGAGAGGTATCAGGCCACAGGTGCGTGGGCAAGTTTCGCACAGTGCGAATCTGAGAGTTGTGAGGATGTTCCACAGATGCCTGACAGGAACGCCAGGAGAGGGCGCAAGGCATTGGGGAAGGGATTGATCTCACAGAGGTCTGCAAAGGTACATCCACAGGTCTTGTCAGAATGCTCGACAAGAGGGGGTGTTGGGGTTCAGAACTTACTGGGTTAAGTTTGTTCTGAGTGTGCCTCCCATTCTGACGTTTGAAAGGAGGGAGGAGCTCTACTTGTTTTGTTCTCTCTGTGTCTCTGAGAGAGAAGGACGCCATGAATGCTAGCAGTCCAGGAGGATCTGAGGAATGCTGAGCTGTAAATATTTGCTGCAATAAAGAACTGTTGAATTTGGACACACAATGCTTGGTGTGTTTGGATCTGAAGCAGGCTCACAACAGTTTTGATCCGCTGTGTTTTTACTCTGCAAGGCGAAACCGGAGAAGAAGAAGGTCTGAGCGCAGCTTGGCTGGGAAGCGTGCTGGACCACTGGGGCTAATTGGGGCCATAAAGCAATTAGCTGACCAGTGCAATTAAGATCTTATCAGATTTCGTCACAGAGATTGCTCTCTGCATAGCATATAAACCATTTGAAGCTTAGCTGAAAAAAGAAAAGAAAAGAAAAACCACTACAAAGTATACTGAGCACAGATTGGGCAGGCAATATGAGCAGAGGCTCGTGGTGATTTCTGTGCAAGAAACTGTAACATATGAAACAGCCTTAAGTGACATTTCGCTGGCCATATACCGAGATTTATATATATATATAAGTAATATGACAGCATCTTAGCAGTTATAATAATATGGCAGCATATTAATTATTGTTAGGCCTGAAGCAAAGCCTCTCTTTGGACCAAGCTAACATTTCAGCCAACAGAGTAGAAATTAATCGAAACAGACAATGTGAATGGGGGCTCTGAGGTTGGAATGAAATAATGAGACAGGATCACATTCAAGTATTCCAACACCTTGATTTATGTACATTTTCTACAAATATCCTGTGGGAAGCAATTTAGCACTTTAGCTGTAAACAATGGAGTGAAGGCTAACTCAATTAAAATTAAAGGGTAAGTGCTGAGTGCATAAAATGCTACAGGCTATCTAACACAATTGATATTGATACGGTTGATGGACCTGGAAAGAATTTGCTGCTTACATGCTTAGAGCAGTTGAAGCATGATATCGAGATGCAAGGTATGAAAGAGAAGCCCTGAAAAATATTTCTGAGTAGAAAAGAAATCTCTGCGACAAAAGAAAAAGCTTTGTGAATGATAGAAATAAACAGTAAATCAGAATCTCCGTTGAATAGTGAGTTTTGTTTTGTTTTTAAAAAGGCACATGCTAATGTTCAATTTTGGATGGTTGATACATGTCTGAAGCCTAACTAGCTGCCATGTCTATACTACCTGTAAATCAGGGATGAGGAGCTAGTGGTCCTCCAGATGTTATTAGTCTACAGTTCCCAGCAACTCTGGCCATTGGCCATGCTAGTTGGTGCTGATAAGAGCTAGAGCCACATGTCATGTGGAGAGGGATAAGTTCCCCATCAGTGCTGTAAAATTCAAACAGGCAGTGATGCACACATTGCTTCCACAATCTGCTGCATGTTTATTCTGAAGTATACAGAAAGCTGGAATCTGGAACCTGAGCCAGGAAGTCCATTGGTTTGACTCAAGGTAAATATGGTACCGTAGTGATTATCATCATTTGTAGTGATAGAAGAGGGGTCATTAGCTTTAAAATAAATCCAAGTACCAACCCTGGCAACTGGGCTATTGCCATCACTCATCACCATGCTTGCTATTAACAGAGCTGGGGCAGAATTTGCACACCATTTGTGGATTACATGGTCCAAAAGGCCTGCCAAAAGAGGTTCCCAGAGAGGATCCTGCTTCCTCTTCAGAGCTGGAAGCCCAGCACACTTTGTAGCACACTGATACACTTACAATGGGGTTGTACAACCCACTGTCGTGGGAACAGAATACAAGCCGATTCAACATAACTACTCCTGCTCCCCCCCCCGCCAGGGGTGGAGGAAGGGGGTGTGGTGGGTGCGGTCCGCCCTGGGTGTCACCACTGGGGGGGGCAACAAAATACTGGGCGGCACTCACCTCAGGGCCTGCAGGGCCTGGGAGAGACGCAGTGGCTTGGCCGCATGCAGGCTCTGTGCTACCCAAACGATCCACCCACTGTCTCCCCCTCAGCTGTAGGGTGGCTGAGTGGGAGGAGGCAGGCAGACTCCTCAGAGGCCCCGCAGTGTGCCCCTCTACTATGGGTGGCTCGCCCCCCCCTGTGACCCCACACCCTACCCCACCCCAGGTGCCCAAGCAGCTTCCTCCACCACTGCCCCCTGCGACCCCCATACCTCTTCAGAAAGTCTCTGCATAGACTTGAAGGACCTACTAAGGACACAGAATTGTACAGTTGGAAGGGACCCTGAGGCCATCTAGTCTGTCTCTGTGGCCATTCTCTATAGATGCTTCCAGACAGATGCTTATTGTGGAGTCAGTGTTCCTCATGCATGCAAGTTCTTTTGCAGTGTCCACATGACATTGTTAGCATTTAAATGCCAGCTCATGTCCCCCCCCCCATTTAATCTGGATTTACCCTTTCTATAAAGAGGAGAGACCCCTGTTCCCAATGTCCCACCTGGCAATTAAGCCCCCATCTAGAAGCACCTTATGTTCCTGGTAGTGCTAGAGGAGACATGAAGAATGTCTGTTGTTGTTGTTGTTGTTGTTGTTGTTGTTGTTGTTGTTGTATTTATACCCCGTCCATCTGGCTAGGTTTCCCCAGCCACTCTGGGCAGCTTACAACATATCTAAAAACATAATAAAAACACCAGTCCTTAAAAACTTCCCTAAACAGGGCTGCCTTCAGATATCTTCTAAAAGTTTATCTCCTTGACATCTGACAGGAGGGTGTTCCACAGGGAGGACACCACTACTAAGAAGGCCCTCTGTCTGGTTCCCTGCAACTTCACTTCTTGCAGTGAGGGGACCAGCAGAAGACCCTCAGAGGAGGACATCAGTCTCCAGGTTGAGTGATGGGGGTGGAGATGCTCCTTCAAGTATACTGGGCCAAGGTCGTTTAGGGCTTTAAAGGTCAGCACCAGCACTTTGAATTGTGCTCGGAAATGTACTGAGAGCCAGTCAAGATCTTTTAGAACCAGTGTTATATGGTCCCGGCAGCCACTCCCAGTCCCCAGTCTAGCTGCTGAGCTCTAAACAATAAGTGCTTCTTTCTGACAAACATATCCAAGACAAACAAAAGTCTCTTTACCTGTGGATTGTTGCTGGTGGATCATCAGAGAAATGTAAACAATGTATGTATTTCAGATAGCTCAGTCTGTAGAGCATGAGACTCTTAATCTCAGGATCATGAGCCCCACATTGGGCAAAAGATTCCTGCATTGCAGGTGGTTGAACTAGGTGACCCTTGTGACCCCTTCCAACTCGGCAGTTCTATGATTTGATGACTTATCTAAGTGAGACACTTAAGTTCTAATGATTGTAATGGAACTTGAATTATCATCCTAGATTATACTCAAAGCGGACATTTCATATTTAGCTATCACTTTTGCACTTCTGTTGTTACAATCCCTGGCAGAACTTTGGTACTCTAATAATTATGTCAACCTAGTTGAATTTATAACTTAGGATAAAAGATGCAATTTATACCCAATGTCTTCCAAATTCATGCAATAGGTGTGATTTAGGGTTAGTACCCTGCATGTCAAGAACAATAAATAAAATGGGAAGAAGAAAAATTGTGATGGAATTTCTACACCTGAGCAACTTTCAACAGAAAACATCCATATATCTTTTTTAAAAAGACACGAAGCACAGTGGAAAATGCAAATATGTGGAGGGCATACATACCTAGCCACCTACCTTGTAGTAACATCCTTATGACACTGTAGTTAAATAGTCTGTGTGTCTAGCGCAATCCTTTACTGACATTATCATAGTTATTCTGTCATAATGCAAGATGGAGGATGGGTGAGCGGTTGCTGTCGTTTGCGTACTATTATTAAGTTTCTCCAGATGGGTGTTTCAGACTGAAACTTTGCTTAAAACCCATTCGCTTAATAATTAATAAATATATGTAACTATTGTTATTTTGTTGGGGCAGCTCACGCCGGCTGATATGGTTGGATCTTCCAGGCAGATATTTTAGCTGTTTCTCCAACTCATTTTCGAGTTGGAGAAACAGCTAAAATATCTGCCTGGAAGATCCAACCATATCAGCCAGCGTGAGCTCACCATACATAATTTTGAATCTACTATCCCAGTATTGTTTGTTTGTTTGTTTGTTTGTTTGTTTGTTTGTTTGTGTTCAGTTTCTGGTCCCTTTGTCAAGAAAATCTGATGGCTACTATTGGTACTCTGAGTTACATTTCTTGGACCTGATCAAGAAATCACATGCAGTGCCTCTTTGGCCAAAGACTGGCATAGATTTTCTTCTGAAGATTGTTGACAATTTGATTAATAAGTACATCATTCATCATTCCAGGTACTTCCACTGTGAGACACTTTCTTTACCACTGACCTCTGTCCCTGGCATGCTGCAAAGGCTATTTTTTTTGTGGGTGCAGCAGACATTATTTCAGGGGATCCTAACATATTTCTTCCAGTTGCACAACAGTAGCAGAGAAGAGTTCTCAAATAATTTTTATCCTTCATTCTTCTCCCTTATCGATTCTCCCCTTTGACATTCCTCAAGTCTACTCACTTGTTCTTTCCTTTTAGTCCACTGCAAACATGGTCTGCTCACACCTAAGGCTGTCTTCTGATGACAATAAGGTGACAGAGTAATTTACATAAAGGGTCCAGCAAAGACCTTGTCCTTTTAACCACCTGTTAGATCACATAACTGGTATGTGGAATGTTTTATTGCTCTTGTAGATTAGAAAGCAAATTCTGGATACATGACCTGTAAAATCCCATTTGCATACACTGGTAAATAATAACAAATAGGGATTCATGAGCCTGGCAATTTCAGTTTGTCTAAGTTTCACATTCCCATCAGTTTAGTGTGACGCATTTATGCAACAAGTAGAGGGTTTTTTATTTCTTTTAAAAGTCTGCATATGCATTTCCATCCACATTTCTCCTGCTGCATGCATTTTGCATGCAACTTCATCTAATATATGCAATTTTGCAAGCCATTTTCTCAGATATGAATGTAGTTTGTTATCTTCATGAATATATGCATTTTGGGTCACACATTTAGGTTTGAGAACTGCCAAATTGCAGTAAGTGAAAATTTCAAAAGATAGTTGTGTTTCAGTTAGCACATCAGTTGGAGATGTTTGAATTAGGTAGATTCGCAAGTCAAACAAATTACTCTTCCATACTTAACAACAAATCTTTGGAAGAAAACCTAGCAATGTGCCGAATGTAATTCTGCTGTTTTAAGAATATTCCAGTAAGCATGAAATTGTTTAGCACTCTCCTTGGAGAAGCAGAGATTGAAAGATGAAACAAGGTGCCACACCTGTTGGTTATGGGATACATGGATCTCCCTTTCACCAAACTGCAGTGAAGAAGTAATAGTCTGTGAAATACAACTTGGGGGGGGGGATTACAGTTTCCTGACTTTGCAGTAAAAGAGTCTAAAATCTGGGGTAGGACTACTTCACTGTCCTCAATAATTCAAAGACATTTACTACATGTTGTGTATATGCTTGTTTGGGATGATATGAACTTTAATATACAGTCTGAATCAGTGAAGCAGGATGTGAAAGATATCAGTTCTGATAGCAGTGTTATATTTCAGATTTATGCTTGTAAAATGAAATTGTACACAGCAGTATGGCATCCCACAGATAACACATTATTGTTAAATACAGAATGCATTTCTCTGCCTCCCACATAAGGTGAATTTGCACATTAATTTAAAATCATAAAGTCCATGGTTTTTCCTAGTCATTTGATCCTTATCAGTTATACTAGTGAGGGGATTATTTCTGGTTACACAAATCAAGATACCATACTTGCAAAAGATATGTTATCTGGAATGTATCCTTATGTGCCTGGTTGGGAAACATGCCTAAGAAAAGGAAAATAAAAGAAAATCAGAAAAAGTATTCTTTATGACATGCTACATATGTGTAAGCGTGCCCTTACTTTAGCTTAATAAGAAAGGAGCTTAAAAACAAAAAGGATGACATGCAGAGTTATTGAATTTCAAATCAGGGTCATTTTGGGAATGTTGATTTGGTTTATCTGGGCACAGAATTTCATTGACCCTCCAGAATCTGTAGAGCTTATCCTGAATCTCTGTAGACATACTCTATGGCATGAATCAACTCTCATCATTCCTGACCATTGACTGTGCTGTGCTGGGAATGATGGGAGTTGAAGTCCAACATCTGGATGACCACAGTTCCCCCCCTCCCAGTTGTATACAGTAAGTGGCTAGGACAGTACATGTCTTGAGGAAAGCCAAGCACAGTTTCCACTGTTGGTTGGCTCTGCATTATTCCAAATATTATCTTGTTCATATGGATGGAATCTCAAGGTTTTTGAAAGATCTGTTTTGGCAGCCTATGGACTTCTGAGCCTAGTTTAAGGTGCTGGTGCTTATCTTTTTAAAGTCTTAGATGGCTTGGCACCAAAATGCTTAAGAACTATGCCTTCAGCAAAGGCCTTGATCCAAGTACCCTCTCTAATAGTGGTATGCTATGCCTTCTGCAAAAGAGAGAACTTTTTCTGTGATGGCCCCCTGACTTTGTAACACCCTCTCTAAGGAATGCACACCAGGTGTCAACATTATGGGCTTGTCATCACCAGGTGAAGAATTTCCTGCTTTTGGCTTTTCAGGTTAATATGTTGTATTGTATTTCATTACATTTATTCATTGGCTTTTAAATTGTATTTCTGTGATGTGCTAATTTTATCTGCACACTTGTACGCTATGGGTTAAGAAATGTGGTGCAAAAAGTAAACAAACAAAGGCGGTATGCTAAAACAAAAGCAAAAACTGTGAGTCAATTGTACGTTCTCATGTGGAGAGTATTTCACAATGCCTATGGTGCAATGCAACTGTAAACCAATGGAATTAAGATGGCTGTCATGGAATTGCATGAAAAATCCCAAATGGATTTTGTTCCTCTTTTTGTTATTAAGCTAATTATTTGTTATGAATTTGTTTGGAGTCTGAATGGGGGGAAACACAGCTTTAAACTATGTTTAATGTGGGGTTCATCTTGTTATTTCTTAAAAACACACACCACATTATTATTAAAATAATTAAAGTGTCTCCAAAATGCTTTTTAAAAAAGATGATGTATATATAATATGTCAACCTTTTGGCTAATATGTTTCCTGATTCAATAGTTTCCTTTTTATTTGAGAGTTAGGTATTCTCTATCTTGACATTACTGGCTATGTTAGGATTTCATTATGCAAATTAATGCCCCTGAGAAATAAAATGTGCAAAAGTTCATTTCATTTGTGGCCTAAACCAAATGTGTCCAGACCTCTCACTGACAGGGGCTATGACAGTGACCTACCAGCTCTGTTTTGCCATCCTATTACTTATTTTAACAAGTTTCTTCAAATTGTCAGGTCATTGGGTAAAGTACAATTTGTAACTGTGCAAGCGACTGTCAAGAGTCGAAGTAAAATTCTAGAATAATTGTCCTTGCTAAGGCATTCATACAGATTATTATTATAGGGTGACATATTTTAGGGGAAAGAAAATGCTGCTCTCACAGTTAACATAGCAGAAAGCTTAAAATGGGTAAGGGCCAACTTAAAACAGGGGTGGACGACTTTTTTAGCTTGAGGGCCAGAATGTCTTTGGCCAAGCCACTTTATGACATGAGCAAATATTCTGCCTTTTACTTGGCCAGAATAATTTGCTCTCAGGCTTTCTTCCTTCATTTCCCCCACCAAGACGTTACCTGAGCTTCTATGGGAAGCTGCCTTAAAACCCAAAGAATCTTGGGAATTGCAGCTTGTTAAGGGTTCTGAGAATTATAGCTCTGTGAAGGTTCTCCTAACAACTCTCAGCACCCTTAACAAACTACAGTACCCATGAGTCTTTGGAGGATTCCATGGTGGTATAAAGTGGTATAAGAGTGCTTTAAATATATGGTATGGATATGAACCCCATTGAACAGTCCTGTCCATTCCAGGCATGGTGTGTCCATCAGGCAGGTAGGCATTCCTGCTCAAGTGAGGTGCCTTGCCAATTTGGCATCACTAGGGATGGACAAATCAGTCTGTTTCCAGTTCATGTCAGCTTTGCACTCATTCTGTTATCAGCTAATTCTGGCCTGTATTTTTAGATTAAAAAGAAAAAGAAAAGAAAATTTGTGTTTTAAACTGAACACATTTTCCTCTAAAACAGAACTGTGGGTTTAGGGGTGGGCCTGAATTATCTCTCATAGATCCCTAAAAACACTCATCAAATTGTGTCACCCAGACATGTTCTTATATTAAATGATAGTTAGTAGCTCAGTGGTTACTTGAAGTAAGAAAGGTGATAAAGTGACTCATCCTTTTGTCCTCCCATCTAGCTAGAGGAAGATGGTAAGCTAACTTAACATGGCTTTTAAAAGAAAATCATTCTTAGAAAAAAGTAGTCAGAGATGTTGAATTTATGGGAAACTCTAAATGAGCTGGATGCCTCCACCCCGAAATCAAATGGAACCAAATGGAATTCTTCAGTATCTCTAAGCCATCACAGACAATAACTCTAAACAAGAAAGATTTGTACAGTAGGCTGCAATCCAGCTTGCACACCTCTCAATTCAAGCAATCAAGATATATCATCACAGTTCAAGAACGCGCTCCAGCCAGGCATAAGTAATTGAAGAGAACAGTGGCGTAGCGTGGGGGTTGCAGGGGGGACCGGCCGCACCGGGCGCAACATCTGGGGGTTAGGGAAATCCATGGGTTAGGGGGCGCAAATCCACGGGTTAGGGGGCGCAAATCCATGGGTTAGGGGGCGCAAGTTACTTGCCTTGCCCCGGGTGCTGATAACCCATGCTACGCCACTGGAAGAGAACATAGAGCAGATACATTGATGAGAATGGCCTAGGAAGAAAAGTGTGGCTTCTCTGAAGAGCCTGATAAGGAACATTTTTGGCCTCTGGGCCTAAGGTTCCCCATGCCTCTTTTTCTGCTTTGTGATCCTATGCAGAGATGGCCTGTCTAGGCTCATTGATTTTGGTGGCTTTATTATTATCCTCCTTTTCTTTATTTAGCTGATGCACAGCCCTACATGAAGGATTCAGGTTGCAAATTGAATTATACTTCCCTATGAGCAGGAGTAGAAAAATTGCTTCCCTTGGTGAAATAAGCAGCTATAACTCAAAGACACATGGGGAACAGATAAGTTGAATAATAAGGTGCTGTTTTTTATGGAGTGACTGGAATGACATTTTAAAACAGAATAAGGAGACATTCATCCACTAAAGCTCCAATTAAACTTCGAAAAACTGAAGACCCAGGAGAGGGAACAAAACTTGAAAAGGGAGAAGATAAGAATTTCAATTAAACTAAAAAAGATTTTTGAGGTGACATTTGCTATCTGGCCTGGAGCTTTTGTGGCACAGGCAACTACATCTTTAAAAATGAAAATAGAGCAAGAGAAGAAATAATAGCTAATTGAGCCTTTTAAAAAGTCTTTACAATGTATCTGGAACTCATGAAGGTGAAGATCTAATAACTAACAATGTTGGATGAAGACTACTCACTCAAGAGTACCCAAATGCAATGTTTTGCTTTCCACCATGTAGTGAAGATAGTTTAGAAAACGCATGCTTTCCCTAGTAAAAATATTTAGCACTTAACCTACCTGGATATATTGGTCAAGTAAACAAACAGAATAGGGATATAAAAATCACTCAGATTTAGTTAGTTCCTCTTTCTCAATGTATCACTGTCCTTCCCCGATTCCCTCATTTTCCCAACACTAGGGGAGCTATTTTTATGGAAGTGAGACACAGCTATAATGTCCCGAATGGCTGCTTCCACCAATCTCAATACCTTTCTTTCCTTTTCCAGGTCCACCACCATTGCCTCAAGGGAACAAAGCTGCTCCCAGAGAGCCAGAAGCTCATTGCACTTTAGACCTGTGACTTTTGCCTAACAGGGTAAAGGTAAAGGGACCCCTGATCATTAGGTCCAGTCACGGATGACTCTAGGGTTGCTGCGCTCATCTCGCTTTATTGGCTGAGGGAGCTGGCGTACAGCTTCAAGGTCATGTGGCCAGCATGACTAAGCCACTTCTGGCAAACCAGAGCAGCGCACACGGAAACACCATTTACCTTCCTGCCGGAGCAGTACCTATTTATCTACTTGCACTCTGATGTGCTTTCAAACTGCTAGGTTAGCAGGAGCAGGGACCGAGCAACAGGAGCTCACCCCATTGTGGGGATTTGAACCGCTGACCTTCTGATCGGCAAGTCCTAGGCTCTGTGGTTTAACCCACAGTGCCACCCATGGCCCAACAGGGAGATTTGCCTTATTGAGTGAGATTTTGTTGGGTGCCTTGGCCTTCTTGCCCTGCTGTCAAAGTGACATGTCTGCTTAACTTGCCTTGACACATTGCAGGCCGGGGCTGTGGGGTTGGAATATAGCCTAGTGTACAAAGGTAAAAATAGTGACATTCATTGCTCTGCCCAGTGCTATTTTTCTAGAAAAAGAGATACTGGAATTCACCATTAACGCCTCCCTTGTTCTCTGAGATTGACAATGGTGCCCACCTGAAAGTTGAGTTTCGGCTGGAAAAAAGCCCTGACTTTGCCTCATAGGAGCCAACAAAATATTTGAGGGCTGGATCCCCACAAAGTTGATGGGGATTCCCATTCAAATGATGTGTGTGCTGCATCATAAGATTGATTATGGCCTGTGACTCCCCAGAAGCTTCTCACAAGGAAATGCAACCATCATGCTAAAACACACACAGATTCCCCATCCCTTCAGTTTAGGAACGGTTTATTCAAATCATCACTCAACAAATCTATTGTCCTCACAAAAGCAGTGAAGTCTGAAGGAAACAGTAGGAACTTAAGACATTATTAGGCTGGAATCACTCGGGTGCACCTGAAGCACATTTTGGCACATTCAGAATGGAAGGTACACCTTTATATTCATATGGAACTGTCATTTATATTTAATGAGGGTAAAATGTGAATTATTTTTTGTTAAATGTATCAGCCATATAGAGATGGCAAATACAGATCACCACTCCTAGTATTGGCCAGTCTCCCCTATGATTTTGTTGTTGCTGTTTTTTGCTGCTATTCATTGCCTTTCAACACTGCATTTCAACACTGCATTCCCTGAGCTTCAAAGAAAGATGCAGAAAATTGTTGCTTTGCCATACCAGTTTTATTTGTGCTGTGCCCTATTTTGAAACTAGTAAAGTCACTGGAGATGCTGCACTCCCTCTGCATTTCTGTGGCTACATTTTCTTCCTTTATATCTGAAATGTAAAGGGAGAAAAAACATTAAAGGGTTTGGACTTAAGGGACAGCAGTTACATTGAAGTCAATGGGGCTTAACAGCCTGATCTGAAAATGTTTACTTGAAGCAATTCCTGCAGAGTTAAATGGAACTTAGCTTCCTCATAAGTATGCTTACGATTACAAACCTAATCTCATTGTTGATTCCAAATGGAATTAAACCCATGAAGCTTTCTCTAGTTTGTGTCCAAACTATCACTGTTATTTTATTGTGGCATATCAGCTGTAAACTGAATTTGCACACCTTTTATCACATACATCCTATCAACATACACGCATACATATGTTTTGCTGAACACTACCCTCTAGAGGAAAGTCTCCCTGCACTGTTTGCCCACTGGAAATTGCCGCCCACAGCTGCCATTTGAATCTGAAGGAGCTGTTTTCAGTAAACCGCAACTCTGGAGGCTAATGTTACTGGTTGGCTACAATTTCTGGTGGCCAGTGTTAAGCACAATTTAAGGCGGGAACGTGCTTATTGCAATACGTAATTTGAATCTTTGCTATAAGGAAGAGAACCATAATTCTATCCATGGTACACCTACAACAGCACAAGCAGACACTTTCATCTCACCCGGCTGCAACAAAAGATGTCTCTCCGTATCAGTCTCTATAGCCACAGCAGCCACTGTAACTCTCCAACAGTTTTTGTTTGTTTGTTTGTTTACTACAGTGGTACCTCGGGTTACATACGCTTCAGGTTACATACGCTTCAGGTTACACACTCCGCTAAGCCAGAAATAGTGCTTCAGGTTAAGAACTTTGCTTCAGGATAAGAACAGAAATCGTGCTCTAGCGGCGTGGCAGCAGCAGGAGGCCCCATTAGCTAAAGTGGTGCTTCAGGTTAAGAACAGTTTCAGGTTAAGAACAGACATCTGGAATGAATTAAGTACTTAACCAGAGGTACCATTGTATTGGTGAGCACTTGGAGGCACTTTTGGGTGAAGAATTTGGAGTCACTTTTAAAGTGAGCCAATCACCTTTTCCCAGTGGCCTTCTATCAAGCATCTTATCTATTTCTGCCCTTAGTAATAACTAACTAACATAATAACCTAAGCCCTGCTAGGTCCATCTAGTCCAGCATCCTTTTCTCACAGCTGCCAAACAGAATCCGAGTTAAACTGTCCACCCCTCACATATGGTTGCCTAGGGAGGCACATTATGTGACCCATGAGAACAGAAAAATAACCAGATTGTACAATGGTGATGGGATAAAATCAAGCCTAATCTTGATTGACATCAGCAGGCAGGGCAAGGGTTGACATGGCATTGGGTTCATCATTCCACAAGCCCCATGTTGATGGAATGGATCCACTGGGTTTAGATCACTCCAAACCTGTATGATGAAAGTCAGCCAGTGTTGAACCTTGCTGTGGTACAAGCCAAGCAAGCAAGGTCTCACTGGGAGACCAGGGTACATATTCCAGCCAGGCAGATACTGAACCCCACGCTTGGGTTTGCCATTGTCAATCCTCCCCTCAGGTCTCTTTGTACAGTGGTACCTCTGGTTAAGAACTTAATTCATTCTGGAGGTCCATTCTTAACCTGAAACTGTTCTTAACTTGAGGTACCACTTTAGCTAATGGGGCCTCCTGCTGTCGCCGTGCCGCCGGAGCATGATTTCTGTTCTTATCCTGAAGCAAAGTTCTTAACCTGAGGTACTATTTCTGGGTTAGTGTAGTCTGTAACTTGAAGCATCTGTAACCCGAGGTACCACTGTATGTTGATCCTGACCAATGCCATTTCCGCCCTCATACAAACAATGTTCTTCTGCCTAACAGAGGAAAGTCATAATTTCACTGAGGGAAAGGCAAAAAATAAATAATAATAAAATAATAAAACAACCAAGTACCAATCAGGTTGAGACAAAATTATTCCTTTCCGACCCTGTCAACCAGCAACCCAAAATTGCTCAGTGAAGGCTCTAATTTGAGGGTGGGCAGGTGGGAATATCTCCAAGCAAAATGGCTGTGAGCTCCAGGGGAAGCAGCCTTATATAGGCTTCCCCTCCACTCTTCAGCAAGGGCTCATGGGACAGCTTTTTCCCATGAGCCCATCACACAGAGAACATACTGGGCAAAACCTTGCCCAGTATTTTGCTGCAATCTATGGGCCACAGCACTGCCGGGCAAAGGCATCCCACGCTTATTGGGCATGCAATGGGGTTCCCAACAATTGGCATTCAAAGGCATATGACATACGGATTTATGAGAGAGGAAGGGAAGAAGAAAGGAAACACAGGACATCTTATCAACTACCTCTCATCTAGTGGAAGAACATAAACATCATTATTTAATGTCAGTGTGTGTGTGTTAATGTTTTGCAATAAATCATTATACAAACTCATTTAGTTATGTGTGGTGCCATCTACAGGCATCATATTTTCTAAGATTCAAACCTTACCGTATATCGCTAGTCACCTGGGTTTTATTAGCCTTTGAGCCATTTGTGCTATGTCACCATACCAGTTCAATTCAAATTTGCTGTTGTTTACTCATGCTATCAATGGACAAGCACTGACTATTACTATACTATACTATACTATACTATACTATACTATACTATACTATACTAGACTAGACTAGACTAGACTAGACTAGACTAGACTAGACTAGACTATACTATTACTATTACAATAAAGGTGAAAGAGGAAAGTTAGCTGCTTTCCTAACAAAGAGACATTCACAGCAGCCCTCAGTTGTTATGGCAACGTTTAATTAGAGAAATGTCATCAAAGGCATATCTCTCTAGTGCTTTATGTAGTTATTTTTGTTAAATACAATGCAATGTTCTCTCCCCCCACCTTCTTCCAAAAGTAGTTGTTTAAAATGTGAAACAGTTCCTTGTTGGAGCCTAACCAAATCAACCCCATATGCTTTATTCAGAATAATTACTCTCAAACAAGTGTCTATGAAGAAAACAATTTAGCACCTACTTGGATATGTTGGCCAGGTAAACAACAGAATGGGAATGTGCAAATCTGTCAGTTTCAGTTCCTCTTAGTTTCTTATCCCCCCTCCCATTTTAAGTTCAGTTTACCACATTTCTTCATCAGTCTGTATTTTAAAAAAAGTCCTCATGAAAATCCATCAGCATTTTAGTGTGTATTTCTCCTAATATACACATTTTTGAGAAGGATTTTTCATAATATAACATATTTTCTCACAAATGTATGTACTTCTCATTTACACACTTTTGTACGCATACACCAGAGAAAGTGCACTGCGAAATTCAGAAAAGTGTGTATTTCAAAGGATAGCTGTGCTTCAATTCCTGTACTGTTCGGCACGTGCGAATTAGGTAGGTTCATATTAAAATGTGAATCAAAATTTGAATTTCCTTCTCCATCCCTACGGTAGAAAAGTGGGCTGGGCCTTTTCTAGATGGAACTCACTTATTTAAAGAAACACCAAATTACTCATTTCCTTTCCACTCTCACACTGAGAGCTGATGCAAGCCTTCTCCAGGCGTTCCTCACCACGTGACTGAGATCTAGGAAAGAGAGCACAAGCAAGGCAGCACACTGCTCTAAGCCCCACTCCCAACATGCTGTCCATATGAAGGCAGGAAGTCTGCATGTGTAGGCCGCTCCCCAGTGAGCTGGTACCCTCCACACTTGGGCTTCTGGGTCACAAGAAGCCCCTCCACATGTTTGACAGGTTTCCCCTCTTCAGCCCTTTCCCCAGTGTTTGGAAGGCGTAGGCATAGGCTGAGCATGTTTGGCCCTAACTCTCTCTCCACGCAATCTCTATCACATGGAAAGTTACACCAGCAGATGGCTAAGGGCTATTTAACACACTGCACAGAAACAAAACAAGATTCCCCCCCCCCGAGCGTATACTCCCGTAAAAAGCTACTGTCAGTCATGGCGTTGATGAATGTCAGGATGACGTCCATGTTTGCAAACACATTTGTCATGTCCACACTCTACACTTTCAGTTATACACTTGAAACTTCTTAGGTGTACAGGTAAACGTGTCATGTGTGAAGTGTGATTTCCAGGAAGGAAAGACACTCACAGTGTGGGACACATTCAGTTAGATGCTCCCCCCCCCCCAGATAAGCTACTGTTCTTTCAGTCTCTTAGCTACTCCTCCTTCTAACATCATCATGGTGATGATACTCACCTAACTTACAGGGCTGTTTTAAGGATTTCAAATAAGTGCTTTGAAACTTGATTATATGCTATATAAATGTGAACTGTGATCAATTATTGTTATTCGTTCAAGGGATTATTGAGGATAAATGATACTAAAAGAATCAGTAGGCTCATCTTATCCTTTTTTCTGCAGAATAATTTTTCCCTCCCCCTCCTTTTCATAATATAGTACTTTGATTTATCACATCCATTAATTAACTGAAGGACTTAGAAACAGCAAGATATGGGCATCGCTTGATATGAAAATGAGAAGCAGGACATGAATGTCTAATGCCATGTGCCTCTGCTCCTGAGGTGGAAACCTTGCACCCGAATAAATGACTTTTATAAGTCTACAAAATAGCTCATTAGTGTCCAGTGGCCTAGTGTTAACTGCTTAGTAGGATGACAAGAATGAATGTGTCTGAGTTTATTAGCCTAGGTGCTAACAATTTTTCAGTTTTAATACCTGCCTCTGAAAATCTCCTTGGAGTTCAGTCTAGTATAATGTAAAAAGTAACCAGTGTGATTAGGAAAAATAATACTCTCTGACTCATGATCTACCAGTGTGAACTTTTGAGAAGACAGGAACTGTAATATATTCACAGATTAATAAATGTCTTCACTTTTTATCTAAGACTGCAACAAATTTGGGAGAAGTCTTTTCTCACATGTTATTTTTAAAAATGCTGTATCTGAAGATTTCTCAGTTACAAAAGAGCGATGCATGAGCTAATATGTAATTAACTAACATAACTTTAAACTGTTATATCAAATATAGCTGTCAATTATCATTTGCAGATACTCTTTTCAATGTCACCAGAGATTAAGATCAAATTCACCAAAAGCAGAACACACAACATATTAAAAATCATAAATTGTTGGATGTAGACTATGTTAGTTGACTTTTGTACCCATTAAAACAAATACAGTCATACCTCACTTTGCACATGCACAGAAGCGCCGAATCGCAACCCGCACGTGCACAGATGTAGGTTACGAATGTTGTGGGTTGCGAACGTGCATCCCACACGGATCGCGTTCGCAACCTGAGCATCCACTGTAGTATTTATGTAATGGCTAGTGTATCTTGGTGATTTCAGTGGGAACTCTTGTTTAAGTATCACCAATCTAACACAAATATAGGACTGAGGTTGGCAGGCCTTTTATAATATAATATAAACATAGCTTGCTGAGTCCTGCAAGACCCAGTAGTGGCTGATGCCCATTGGGTCTGGCAGGGAAGAGAGCTGAGGCCTCAACAAGTGGACCCAGAAACAGCAATCAGCAGAGCCAACCAATGCAAGTTTTGTCACCATCCTCACTGCTAAAATTTACACTGGCAATATTGAGACTAAGGAAGAGGAAGAGATCATCCAATTCCTATTAGAAAGTGCTTCCAGAGATATTTCAAAAAATTATATACCCAAGGGCCGCAAGATGAGATTGAGATTAAACAATTTTTGGAAAAAAATGGATTACCAAAATTGTCACAAGAAAATAGATCAATCCTGAACTGTAAAATAACACGACAAGAGATTGAACAAGCCATTCAGAATATGAAATTGGGCAAATCTCCAGGACCAAATGGGCTGACCTCCAAGTATTATAAGACACTAAAAGACTACCTGATACAACCACTGATGGAGGTTAGCAATGAAATTATGGAGGGGAGGAGGGCGCCAGAATCGTGGAAAGAAGCCTTCATCACATTGATACCAAAATCGGAAGCTGAAAAGACACAACTTAAGAACTATCGTCCCATCTCTCTTTTAAACGTGGATTACAAAATATTTGCAGATATTCTGGCAAGTAGATTTAAAAAAGTTTTAAACAAGGTAATTCATAAGGACCAGGCGGGCTTTCTCCCAGGTAGACACTTGTTTGCTAATACAAGGAACATTATTGACATTTTGGAACTTTTGCAAACAGACATAAATACAAAAGCAGTGTTAATTTTTATAGACGCGGAGAAGGCCTTTGACAATATCTCCTGGAAATTTATGAAGGGAAATTTAAAAGAAATGGGAGTGGGACAGGGTTTTGAGAATGGGATTGATGCAATATATTCAGAACAAAAGGCTAAATTGATAGTTAACAATGTGGTTACAGAAGAGTTTAAAATTGAAAAAGGAACACGACAAGGCTGCCCTATTTCCCCTTTGCTATTTATTTCGGTTCTGGAAGTGCTCCTGAATATGATTAGAGGGGACCGGTTGGTGGAAGGAATTCAGGTCGGAGCGAAACAATATAAACTCAAAGCTTTTGCAGATGACCTAGTTTTGACCCTGCAGGAGCCAGAATCTAGTACGAAAAGAGTACTACAATTGATCCAAGACTTTGGTCGGGTGGCGGGATTTAAACTAAACAAACAGAAAACCAAGGTATTGGGGAAAAATTTGACAGATACAGAGTCAGAACGGTTTCAGAGAAAGACAGAATTAAATGTGGTTAAAAAAGTAAAGTACCTAGGGGTAAATATAACAGCAAAAAATCTGAGTCTATTTAAGGATAATTATGAAAAATGTTGGTCAGAAATTAAGAGAGACTTAGATAGTTGGACAAAATTGAAACTTTCTTTGTTAGGCCGAATTGCTGCTATTAAGATGAATGTATTGCCAAAAATGTTGTTTTTGTTTCAAACACTACAGATTGTGGACAAGACGGAGTGCTTCCGGAAGTGGCAGAGAGATATCTCTAAGTTTGTCTGGCAGGGCAAAAAGCCCAGAATTAAGTTTAAGATATTAACCGACGCAAAAGAGAGAGGGGGCTTTGCCCTGCTGGACTTAAAGTTGTATTATGAGGCCGCAGCTTTCTGCTGGCTAAAAGATTGGCTACTTCTCGAAGACACTGATGTATTGGATTTGGAAGGTTTTAACAATGCTTTTGGTTGGCATGCATACTTATGGTATGATAAGGTTAAAATCAATAAGGCCTTTAAAAACCATATTGTCAGAAAAGCAGTGTTCAATGTCAGGACAAAATATAAAGACTTATTGGAAAACAAAACTCCAAGGTGGCTATCACCTCTGGAAGCTAAGGCCCGAAAAAGACCCAATATGGAGGCCAAATGGCCAAAATATTGGGAAATTTTAGAAAAAGATGGAGACAATTGGAAATTGCAGAGTTTGGAGGAAATGAAGGATAAAGTGCGAGACTGGTTACACTACGCTCAGATTAAAGAAGTTTTCAAAAATGACAAAAAGTTAGGGTTCCAGGTGGAGAAATCGAAATTGGAATCAGAACTGCTAGAACCTAAGACTAAGGTACTTTCAAGAATGTATAACTTGCTGTTAAAATGGAACACACAAGATGAAATGGTTAAATCGGCTATGATAAAGTGGGCACAGGACATTGGGTATAATATCATGTTCGAGGACTGGGAAAGGTTGTGGACCACTGGGTTGAACTTCACTGCATGTAATGCTTTGAAGGAAAATGTAATGAAAATGATATATAGATGGTACATGACCCCAGCTAAACTTGCCAAAATATACCATTTGTCTGATAACAAATGCTGGAAATGTAAAGGGAATGAAGGAACATTCTTTCACCTCTGGTGGACGTGCCCTAGAGTGAAGGCCTTCTGGGAAATGATATATAATGAGTTGAAAAAGGTATTTAAGTATACTTTCCCCAAGAAACCAGAGGCCTTTCTCCTGGGTATTGTCGGCCAGAGGGTGATAAAGAAGGACAGAACTTGTTTCCTGTATGCAACAACAGCAGCAAGGATAATAATAATAATAATAATAATAATAATAATAATAATAATAATAATTTATTATTTATACCCCGCCCATCTGGCTGAGTCTCCCCAGCCACTCTGGGTGGCTCCCAATCAGTGTTAAAAACAGTACAGCATTACATATTAAAAACTTCCCTGAACAGGGCTGCCTTAAGATGTCTTCTGAATGTCAGGTAATTCTTTATCTCTTTGACATCTGATGGGAGGGCGTTCCACAGGGCGGGCACCACTACCGAGAAGGCCCTCTGACTGGTTCCCTGTAGCCTCACTTCTCGCAATGAGGGAACCGCCAGAAGGCCCTCGGCGCTGGATCTCAGTGTCCGGGCTGAACGATGGGGGTGGAGATGCTCCTTCAGGTATACAGGACCGAGGCCATTTAGGGCTTTAAAGGTCAGCACCAACACTTTGAATCGTGCTCGGAAACGTACTGGGAGCCAGTGCAGATCTCTCAGAACCGGTGTTATGTGGTCCCGGCGGCCACTCCCAGTCACCAGTCTAGCTGCCGCATTCTGGATTAATTGCAGTTTCCGGGTCACCTTCAAAGGTAGCCCCACGTAGAGCGCGTTGCAGTAGTCCAAGCGTGAGATAACCAGAGCATGCACCACTCTGGCGAGACAGTCCGCGGGGAGGTAGGGTCTTAGCCTGCGTACCAGGTGGAGCTGGTAGACAGCTGCCCTGGACACAGAGTTAACCTGCGCCTCCATGGACAGCTGTGAGTCCAAAATGACTCCCAGGCTGCGCACCTGGTCCTTCAGGGGCACAGTTACCCCATTCAGGACCAGGGAATCCTCCACACCTGCCCGCCTCCTGTCCCCCAAAAACAGTACTTCTGTCTTGTCAGGATTCAACCTCAATCTGTTAGCCGCCATCCAACCTCCAACCGCCTCCAGGCACTCACACAGGACCTTCACCGCCTTCACAGCAAGGATACTCATCGCCAAGCACTGGAAAGCTCGAGATCTACCCACACTGGAAGAATGGCAGATGCAACTGATAGACTATATGGAATTGGCTGAGATGACCGGCAGAATCCGAGACCTGGGAGAGGAGAGGGTTGAAGAAGACTGGAAGAAATTTAGGATTTATTTACAAAAATATTGTAATTTGGTTGAATGTTAAGAAGGATGCCAGACCATAAATAATTGAGCACCCGCTGCTCGGTCCCAGCGCCTGCCAACCTAGCAGTTCGAAAGCACCTCCGGGTACAAGTAGATAAATAGGGACCGCTTACCAGCGGGAAGGTAAACGGCGTTTCCGTGTGTGGCTCTGGCTCGCCAGATGCAGCTTTGTCACGCTGGCCACGTGACCCGGAAGTGTCTCCGGACAGCGCTGGCCCCTGGCCTCTTACGTGAGATGGGCGCACAACCCCAGAGTCTGTCAAGACTGGCCCGTACGGGCAGGGGTACCTTTACCTTTACAAATTAAACGTAATCTGGATGATAAGTGAGATTGAGGAAAATATAAACCTTTTGGAGAATTATTAGACTAAATTAAATGAACGAGACTTAAGAATGTAAACAAGATGATAAATTGCTGGAAAAAGTTTACAATGATGTAAGTGGGAGCGGGAGACGTGAGGGAGTCCAAAGAAGCTTTGAAAATATGTTATGATACATGTCATATTGTTTATTATTTTTGCATTTTGTATTTAAAAAATCTCAATAAATATTTATATATATAAAAAAAGAGATCATCCAATTCCTGCCATAAGTAAGAAGGCAGGCAGTTGGGGTCTGTCTGAGAATAAGTCTCCATTGGCAAGAGCTGTTCCCTGTTTTATCTGATTTATTTGCACGTGATCTTGGACAGCTGGGCCTTGACTGAAGGTGCATCCACATGGCGGTTTAATCCATATCATGTTTCAGCTTTCGCACGGTATAAAAGCCATTTCTGCAAAACTAATGGAACATACTGTAGTGCATCTTTAGTGTTCATTTGTATGCTACTTGATTCCATAAATAATCCAGTCCACTTAACTCAGAAAATAATGGAAGTAAAGGGACAAAATTTGGAACCGTATACTGGCATACGGTTATTCTCTGCTGTTTTCAGAGAATACATGTGCTGAAAGGGTAGGAGAGTAGGGATTCTGTCCAGTGATGCTCATCGTTCCTGTCACACCACACCCATCACCACACCACACCCACCAGTGTGAATAAAATTTCGCACAGTATGCCAGATTACCAGTCAAAATGCGATTGTTCCATAAAGCGTGTTCTCCCTAACAGAGAGCACGTGTTGCGGTTGGGGGAACAAGCCACCTTGCCATGACTAGGCAGATTTGGAAAATCCCAAGCCTCTTAAGGGGTTAAGATTGTGTTGCCGGGGAGTTTTGATTGTTGCCAATTTGGAGGAGGGGTCAGAGTCTTTAAATACAGGGGCCGGACTCTGGCCTTCCTCTTGGCCGTTTTGCATCGGATCACCCGCCCTCCCTCCCTTTAATAGGGTGGTTTTCTTGATTGCTTGACCTTGCTATGCCTGTCATGGGGTCGTCTGCCTTTGAGCGGGGGCCTGGTAGGAATTTTGCCATCTGGCTGATTGGCTGGTGCCATTTGGTTTTTGCCTACTGCGTAGCAAATCGTCACAACTTGTAAGGTTGGCGGTTAGGCATTGGTTAAAGTGGTGCTTGGAGGGGTAAGTGCCTACCCCTCCAAATGATGCGGAGGGAATTCCGTTAAAGGAATCCAGGGGCTTGCCATTCTTTTCGTCCTTGTTCATGGCAGTGGACTTGGGCCGTGAAAGCCCAATACATTCAAATACATTTTTTGTATTTGAATAAAGTTGTGGCCAAAATTATGCCAAAAACCCAAACAAAAATTGATGTGTGAAGTGTGAATTTTTTGGGGGGTGGCAATTGTGGGACTCAACACGCAACACAAACAGAACCCTGCAGCGTGGTCACTGAAACAATACTTTTTAAAAGTGTGGCAGCACTAAAAATACTGAAGGGAAGACAATTTGGGGAAATATTTTGTTTTATCCAGCTCTCAAATTTGGGTTTAAAATATTTTTATAACTATTCACTCATCTCTAACGCCAGCTGCAGCTCAATACATTTTGGTGCCTGAGGCAGAATATCAAATGATGCTTTGCCCCACCACACAAAAGCCTTAGAAAATACTCTCCAGGCATGTTGCTGCAGGATCTCCACTCTGCACTTCATTTGTACTTTTATGTGCTGATGAAAATGTTGATGATAACGATGATTGTTGTTGTTGTTGTTGTTGTTGTTGTTGTTGTGTGAGGGTGGGATGATCACTTCCAGAATTCACTTCTTTTCTTATAATGGTTAAGCCTTTGTTGTAACACAGATAATGAAAAATTGATGATGAAAAAACACCCACTTAGGACACACACACAGAGAGAGAATCCCGAAAATGAAGAAGCATTAAGAGCTTAACATAAATATAGCAAAGTAAAGGAATTACAATGCTGAATTGCCTAAGTTCACTGATTATGTGTAAGAATTGCAGACATTGCATTGAAGTCACTGAAACTGCATTGAAGTGCGAAAGAAGGCAAAATTACTTCCAATTGCTCCATGCTTATTAAAGACACATTAAGGCTGCAATTCTAAACATACTTACTAGGGAGAAATCACCAGTGGACAAAATGTGACTTACATTCCCAGTAAACATGTATAGAATTGTGCTGTAAGGCTATGATCTTATGCACGTTTACACTGGAGTAAACCCACTGGAGTAGAAAGGAATTTAGTTGCGAGTAAATATGCATAGGATTGAGTTGCACAAAAGTAAAAATAGAAAATATAACCGTGGGAAAATGGATGCCGGTACCATTTTTACATTAGTGATTAGTGTCAAGCAATGATTTGTGGAGTTAGTTTTTTGTTTTTAAAAAGGCCTTTTAAACAGAGTTTATATCTGGGCTGGAAAAACATTTTTAAGTTGGAATATCTTTAACCAGGAAGGGGGGAGGATGCTTCCCTCAGTTCCTTTCTTGTTTTTTCTCTCTGAAAGTCAGCCTTAGTTCCTTAGATGTTCATTCCCTCTACATTTTCGCTTTAATAAGAGATGGAGTAGTTGCGGTCCTTCAATTGTTGCTGAGCCAACTCCCATCATCCCTCAATACTAGCCATGCTGGCCAGAACTGTTGGGAGTTAGGAGTTAAGTTGGGAGTTAGGGTGACAAGTTCTTCATCCCTGATTTAGGTGAACCAAAGTGAGAACCTAGGGATGTCAGAAAATAAGATTTTGCTAGTCTTGTGAAAAATCTCTTTTGCTCCTGCGAACTTCAAAATTAGCATTAGAATTTTGCTTTAGATGGAAATCTGTAGTAACTTGAACCATATTTATAATACACATTTTGTTTCTATATAGGTACTAAACTACCCTCAGTTGTGGTTCCAGGACCCGATCCCCGCGTAGTGGAATGAAAACACAAGGACACGTGATATAAGGTTAATGAGCAAGAAAAGGCCACAACTTTATTGATTACAGCAAGTGAAAAGGTATTGGCTTAGGCATTGGATTATGTCAGCTGACTCCACCCCCTCAGAGAGGGGTGAGTCTAAAACAAGGGGGTTTATTCACCAGTAGGTTGAGCCTGTTGATGCTAATCCAACTATAAACTCTCCCCTGATGTCACCGAGGGTCGTGCCATGGCCTCCCGCCATGCAGGCATTGGACAGAATACACGACCGCTGGATTCCTTTAATGGAATACCCAAAATTGAAGGCACAGGCGATGGCCACACCTAGCCCTTCGACACACCGCAACACATTATTCCAATTGGGTGCCTGCCCGTGGGCGTGGGCGCCAGCCAGGTGAGTGGGAGGCAGAGGGCTAACGCCCCCTGCTTGAGGCGGGGCTCGGGCTCCCGCCCACAACCACTCCCCTCTCTTGCAGGAGGAGAGTCTTAATATATAGTACGCAGTGCTTTTTTCTAAAAAAATGTTTAGAGATACTCTCATTTTCCTACTCATATTGAAATACTGCCCCTCAGTGAGGCCAAACTTAGATTCACAAAATGTTTTGGGGTTTGTGTACCCCTGTGTACCCCCAGAAAAAAAGCACTGACAGTATGTATTCCATATGCAGATGACTAAAGAAGTAAAGTTGTAATTCCATTGGCTCATTTCCATTTTACCGTATTTTTTGCTCTATTTTTCGCTCTATAAGACGCACTTTTCCCCTACTAAAAAGTAAGGAGAAATGTGTGTGTGTCTTATGGAGCGAGTGCAGGCTTCGCAGGCTATCCCAGAAGCCAGAACAGCAAGACGGAGCGCTGTGCAGCCCTGCAGAGGCTTCGCGCGGCTATCCGTAGCTTTTGCAGGAGGTGGGGGAAGAGACAGAGGGCTTCCCTTCTCCCTCCTCAGGGAAAAGCCTGCAAGCACCGCACACACGCTTCACGTGGCTCATGAAAGGGAGCGCTGAGCAGAGCCTGGAATGCATATAGGCTCTGCTCAGCGCTCCCTTTAAATAATATTTTTTTTCTTGCATTCCCCCTCTGAAAACCAGCTGTGCCTTATGGTCAGGTGCGTCTTATGGAGCGAAAAATATGATATATCTCAACTAATACTTGGGATGATAGTCTTCTCTCTCCCCAGCAAATATTCTTTAAAGGGGCCTACTGGTCACTTTAAATGACAACATCGTTCAACTTCTAGATCTCTGCCTAATTGATATGATTTTTCTCAAAACATAACTGTATGAGTATAATTATGACCAAATCTACTCTTGCAAAGGCTTTAAAATCAGTGTGCTTTAAAAAGAAGTACTTCTTTGAGCTTTACTACTCAGCAGGATCTAAAAGAACCACTGGCTACAGTCTACATCTGATCTGATTTATCTACATTAAAAAGAAAAGTGAAACTGAAATAATGATGACTTTTTTTTACTTTTTAAAGGCCAAAAATGAAGTTTTCACACACACTTGCGGGGGGGGGGGGGAGAGGTCAGTTTTACCTTTTAAAAGATATAATAATATAGACTTGTTAACCATCCAGTTGACTTCTTATTCATCACTTGAAGCTTCTAAATTATGAGGGATAGCACGGCTGAATAGGCTGGTCCTACAGCCCCCCTGCGGGACGCGGGTGGCGCTGTGGGTAAAAGCCTCAGCGCCTAGGGCTTGCCGATCGAAAGGTCGGCGGTTCGAATCCCCGCGGCGGGGTGCGCTCCCGCTGCTCGGTCCCAGCGCCTGCCAACCTAGCAGTTCGAAAGCACCCCTGGGTGCAAGTAGATAAATAGGGACCACTTACTGGTGGGAAGGTAAACGGCGTTTCCGTGTGCTGCGCTGGCTCGCCAGATGCAGCTTTGTCACGCTGGCCACGTGACCCGGAAGTGTCTCTGGACAGCGCTGGCCCCCAGCCTCTTGAGTGAGATGGGCGCACAACCCCAGAGTCTGTCAAGACTGGCCCGTACGGGCAGGGGTACCTTTACCTTTACCTTTACAGCCCCCTGCATGTACAATGTCCATGATTACACACCCACAATGTTCATGAGCAGCTATCATGTGAAGGGCCTCTGCAGACACACTGATATAATCATACAAGACAGTTCCACATAAGGGTGGGACACTGAACTGGGTCACCACCTTGCCTCATCCCGAGAACATTCACACACCACAGCTGAATGTGCAAACGGCCAAGTATTTTAGGTTAATGGGCTACAAAAGGCCACAACTTTATTGGTTACAGAATGTGAGTGGTATTGGCTTAGGTACTGGATCTGAACAGACAATACTTGACTCCTTCTCGCTGTGCAGGGAGTCACACAAGGGTTAACAACCTGTAGGGGGAGCTTGTTGATGCAAATCAACTGAAAGCTTTCCCCTAGAGTCACCAGAGGGTTCTGCCATGGCCCTAGCCACCACCTGGGCAATGGACAGAAACCACCACCACCCCTACCCTTACATGAGAACAACGTGCATTCAGTACGGAAGAAATGTAACCCATTTCCCCTCCAAATCAACTGAATCTGCTTCTTCAATAAATCTTACCTTGTCTATTCCCAAAATCTAATTACTAATTAGTGGGAACACCAATGTAAGTATTTCATACAAATCCGGTAGCAAACCAAGTAATAATATGATCTTGGAAGCTACTGAAAGGTTTTGCCGTGAGCAGTTGAGTAGCACGTTGATAGTTATTATCCAAACAATTCAACAAAACTACCAATGGATCAAGGTTTCTGTGGGGGCTGGTGACAGTAAGTAGTTGTTAAAAGTTACAGGCCTATCTGCAACGAAGGACAAAGCCTGTTTATGAGAACCATAATTTTCCAGGCTCAGTTTTTAAGGTATGTCAGAGAAGCTTTAGCTGTGAGCTGTAGGTTTTCTGTCATCGTTCCTGATGGATCTGCGCTGCTAGAGCCAGTGTGGTGTAGTGGTTAAGAGCGGTAGTCTCGTAATCTGGGGAACCGGGTTCGCGTCTCTGCTCCTCCACATGCAGCTGCTGGGTGACCTTGGGTCAGTCACACTTCTCTGAAGTCTCTCAACCCCACTCACCTCACAGAGTGTTTGTTGTGGGGGAGGAAGGGAGAATGTTAGCCGCTTTGAGACTCCTGAAGGGGAGTGAAAGGTGGGATATCAAATCCAAACTCTTCTATACATCTTCCCTAACAGTACCGATGTGGTCAACTTTGCACTGCACTGATATTGAAGAATGTTCTGCCCAACCCAGGAAAAGAGGTGGATTTAGAGGAATATGACTGGTTTGGTCGCAGTGGGCATGGAGCCTTGGGGAAACCACAGGAGTTGCTGCAACTATTATTTAAAATGAAGCATGAGAGGCAGGGGCAGCAAATTTTGGCGTTGCATGAGGCACCACTGAAATCTGAGACTGCAAGGTCCACCACTGCTCAGGGTCACCAACATAGCACTTCTATATGCCCATGTGCCCCCCGAGATCTTCACTGGGGCTCACAAGGTCCCCTCCATCCACTTCCCCCTTTGCTGAAATTAGATTTGAAAGAATCACTGTATTGTTGGCAACCCCTGTCTGGTATCTGGTATCTCTACCCAAGTTTAATCACTGTATTTAATCAAGATGTGGGAGTAAAAATAATTGCCCCCAGTTTCACTAGTAATAAATTCATATAAGATTCCATTTATAATTCATATTAATGCTTTTTCATTGCTATCTCATGCACTATCTCAAAGAAAATCTTTCAGGGAGCAAACTCATTTCTCCTAGTCAGTGAGTACTTCTGAGTCTGTGGATTTATACAATTCCCATGCTCTGGGCTTATGAATCTCTTAAGTTAGTTAATGCCAATCTGTAAGGATGTTGGATTTTTCAGCCACCCATTCTGAAGCATCTGAAGGATGCAGGAAGAGCCCCTACCAATATAGAAACAGACCAGCCATTTTGTAATGTTTATGCCTTAAGAGCCATAACAAATTGTATCTTAAACAATTTCACCCTATGCATTTGTATCCTACAGTTTAACTGTGGATCATGTAGACAATGGATATTGTGGCATACCCTGGGGTGATGAAGGGACGCAGGTGGCGCTGTGGGTTAAAGCCTCAGCGCCTAGGACTTGCCGATCGAAAGGTCGGCGGTTCGAATCCCTGCGGCGGGGTGCGCTCCCGCTGCTCGGTCCCAGCGCCTGCCAACCTAGCAGTTCGAAAGCACCTCCGGGTGCAAGTAGATAAATAGGGACCGCTTACCAGCGGGAAGGTAAACGGCGTTTCCGTGTGCGGCTCTGGCTCGCCAGAGCAGCGATGTCACGCTGGCCACGTGACCCGGAAGTGTCTCCGGACAGCGCTGGCCCCTGGCCTCTTAAGTGAGATGGGCGCACAACCCCAGAGTCTGTCAAGACTGGCCCGTACGGGCAGGGGTACCTTTACCTTTACCTTTACCTTTACCTGGGGTGATGGTAATGGAATACATAATGTGTAGTTAGTTGGGGAAGGGAGAGAGTTGTTATTGTTAAAAGTGATTTCAATGTGGCATAATTGCACTGTGGGTAAAGTGGTCAGATCAAGGCTGAGACTAAATATTCTCCAGATATGTCTTTCCAGGCACAAACCAATAAATTATCTCAAGTATAAAAAGGACTTCTTAAATAAAAAAAATCTGCAATTATGTATGCATTTGCTTTATGAATTTTGAGTTTCATTGAATTATATTCAGTGGATTTTACATTTTCAAAGGCACAACCATCTTTTTTTAAAAATTAAATAAATTTTATTAGTATTTTCCACGCAACAACAACACGAAAGTATCGAAAAATAACAATACACAACACACAAAAACCAACATTCAAAAACTAAAAAAGCAACAACAAAAAATCATATCTTACAAGTTAATAATATAAACACTAAAAACAACAACAAAACATTGACTTCCACCAATCCCATAGCACCTCCTTTATCTCTCATTGTGTCTTCCTGTTTTCTGGTTTCCTTATCATCTCTATCCTAACATCTAGATATAAATCCCTCTTTCTTATCCTTTCACTTCACAAGATTACTCCAGACTCAGCCAGATTTCTGTCCTTGAACCTTGACTTTTGAGGTATTCATTTAGGCACTCCCATTCTTTTTTTACTTCACTTTTTGAGGCACAACCATCTTTAATTTGTTGACAGGTCTATAGAAAAGACTTCAAACAAAAAAATTAAATGTATACAATGTGATGAGTATACTATTTAACTATTTATGCTGACATAAATGCATATATTTTAGAACTTCAGTGAAGCTACTTTTAGGTCACTCCAAAAGGAATGTGATATGATAGCTAGCAGGAGTTGCCAGTGTACCTGGAGCTGTAAGGGGTGCAAGCAAGGCAATGCACTCTTCCAACCCAGGTTTTCCATTTATCTTTCCACCTAACAGGCAACATTCTGTGGCTCCTGAAGGCCACTGAACATGCCCACTTCTCAGTAAGGCATCTGCGGGCTTTTGAAGCTTTTGGGATCTTGCAAAGTTTTCAGTCATGCAGAGAATCTCCATGTATACAAAAGACTCTATTGTAGAAGTTCACTGTCGCTTTGAGTAGGGCCAGGAGAGCTGTACAGTAGTACCTTGGTTTAAGAACACCTTAGTTTATGAACAACTTGGATTAAGAATGCTGCAAACCCGGAAGTAGGTGTTTTGGTTTGTGAACTTTGCCTTGGAAGCAGAACATGTTCCGCTTCCTGTTGAGTGTGTTCCATTTGTAAATTGAGTCCCCCGCTGCCATGGGAAAGCACGCCTTGGTTTAAGAACGCTTTGGTTTAAGAAGGGACTTCCGGAATGGATTAAGTTCATAAACCAAGGTACAACTATATATACGTTCTAACACAATTTTAGGCTTGCCATACATCCGGAAAATTCCAACATGTATGGAAATTGGATGCCAGCGCCTGGCGCAACTTTCCCAGGGGCCTGGACCTTCCATTTATGTCTCCGAGCCTGCCTGTCCAGCCACAAAGTGCAACTGCTCCTGCCCGACAGTTCCCACTGTCTCCTGCAGGTAAAAGCAAGGCAACGTGGGTTCATGTGCAAGCATGGGTGTCTGTGTGTGTTATTCTGGATACTGGAAGCAAAAGCATCGCTTTCACTCTCTATAAACTCTGTGATCCAGGGAGGTTAGGTGGCCTCTAGCCCTAGAGGAACAAGTTGCCCTCTCTCTGCCTGAGGAGACTATGGTTGCAGGAGGCTGGGCGGGCTCCTTGTGAGCTGTGGCAGGAAGGGAGAGCAGGTTTGAAGGGGAGCCACAGAGACAGCGGGGCAGCAATGGCCAGAGGTGCCTGCTGAAGGAAGTGGGAAGGCAGGGGGTCCAGGGTGAGCATTGGACACTGGGGAAATGAGGGGCTCTAGTTGTGGCAGCTGTGTTATTACACAGAAGGATTAACAATGCTGGGGGGCGGGGAGGCAGTGGGCACCTCCACGCCCCCTCTGCTTTCCCATGCAGTGTCAGTTACATTTTTTTCAACATTTCCCTAAGAAAAGCTCAATAATTTTGGTGTTCTCCTTTAAAAAGCACGACTATCCCCCCCCCATTTTTACTTTTTGAAATGTGGCAAGCCTACCAAATTTAAATGCAAGAGTAAGGCAGTATATCTATGTGACTTTAGAAACTGGAGCTGCTCAAAACACCTTTCTCAGAAACCTTCACTACTATTGACATTCCTTTATCTGCATATACTGAATATGGTCTTGTCCCAGCCAGATGGGTGGGGTACAAATAATAAATTATTGTTAATATGATGATATTATACTACAGTTAGCAGATCAGTCCCTAACCCAATTACAAAAATGTGTTTGGGATGTTAGGAGAGAGGTGGTTCCTCTGATGGAGGAGATTTCATGCTCCTTCTGGGTAGTTTGTCTACCTTTGGCCCCACCCTGCACAGCTCTCACCTGTGGCTTCTAGAAGCTGACAGTATGCAACAGTGGTTACACCCTGGGAACAACTTCAACTGGTCAGCTCAACCAGGTGAGGGTAGTCAATGGGTCTCAAACCGCTAGTGAGTTAGGCACTTCCCCTGCATGTGAAGACAGGATCTGGTGAATTGAACAGATAAGACCAATCGTGGCTTCAACAGTCAAGAAGGTGGGAGATAGGCAGGTCTTGTCATCTTGGCAGCCCATGACCTCCATACAAACTGCCCAGGCTTCTGCCCCAGGGAGGTCACTTTGGTGCTGGAAACATGGCAGTTTGACATCACCCCTGGAGGCATACTCCATTCTCTCTCTCAACACAGACAGATGGCACCAGTGTTTGGATTAAAGCCTATTTCACCCCATTGTAGCATAAGAGACTCACTTCAAATACTTCAGATGTACTGAGTTATGATTTGGGCTGTTCATTTACTTATTGGGGAGGATATATTGTATAAAATAGATGGGGAAAGATCTCCTTGGTAATGTAGTACTTGAAAAGCCATTTTTTAGTCTCTGCCTTCTTTCAGAATCCACCAACTTCACACAAAAGTGCCAAGCTGTCTGAATTCAGACTTGCCTTCTCATTTAATCTTCTGTGTGCTTTATCCTTCTCATACACTTCATTTAGAATACTTCTTTGTTGCTTCACTTCATTTGTTTGGCATAATAATAATAAAAGTTCTATTTATTAGGTTACAATGGGGAAATGGCTCCCAAACTTACAATAAAACCAGAGGTGTTTATTATATAATGGGAGCTCTTTGTACTACTGGAGCATGCACTAAAAATGTCATTGCTTTTAATATACGAGAATGTGATATTATCAGACCTATATTACTTGCCACCTGGAAATGCTTCAAGAGATTATTGCCAGAGCTGCAGGCATTATGATTTGGAACATATTTGAAAATAATACCACCCAGGAAAGAAAAAGAAAAAACTCCAATACTTGTGAGGACTGAAATTTATTTCCATTTTAAAGCAACAGAACATTGTTCTAGAAATGTTAATTTAAAGTTACCATGATTATGGTGATGTCTTACAAATACACTGATTTTCCTGTTGTGTGCTACATAAATGGGGATGGACAAAACAGGTAATTGCTAGGAGTGTGTGAGGGTTTTGGATGAAGCTTAAGTTAGAAGGCGAGGTGGGTGCATTGGAGCAAGACTTAGCCTTAAGAAAAGCACTCAAGCACACCCACTGAGGATGAACAAGTCCTCAGGCAGAGCCCTGCAGAGCCTTGGCTAGGGAAACAAATAAACCACATCTGTGCAACCCATCTCCAAAAAGAAAAGAAAAATACAACTCCATACCAAGGTAATGTCCAGGTAGGGAAAGTGATGCCAGGGTGGAATTAGAGAGGATCTGGAGCTTGCCAAATGACAGTTCTAGCCTCCAATCTAGGGCTAGAATTTCATAGAATATTCCATTCACTTTGCAGGGAGGGATGTTGATTATTTGAAAAAGCACTTCCCTCTTCTCTTCTCTTCTCTTCTCTTCTCTTTTCTTTTCTTTTCTTTTTGCAAGAAGTTCAGTTTTTAGGGGGAAGCAGAATAGCTGCTCAAAACCTCCCAATCAACCATAATTGTGTAAACTGAATTTGCTGGTGTGTGATTGAATCCCACTCCAAAATAGTGTAGGTCTGGTGGTGCCCAGTGATCCACAAAATACAAGCAGTAACTCAGAAAAATCAGTGTGGAACATTAACACCCATTGGCCTGACAGCTCTCTTAGAATGTTTGTGTGCCATACAAATGCTGTAGATACTGACTGATATTAAACACACTGACAGGGGGCTGCATTGCAAGAAACCTCTGAAAACCTACCAGAAACCTGTATGCCTGAAGATCACCTGTTGCTTTTTTATTAGTTTATGGAAGGAACACAGGGCTGGTTGTTTTTTATTATTATTATTATTATTATTATTATTATTATTATTATTATGCAGAAGGAAAACAAACTAAAATTTGTTTTTGGGGAAAATACAGAAGCTGGAAAAGCTTTTGATCTCCTGCAAAATTAGCTCTTGTTAAGAAATGGGAGGACTCCCCCCAGCTATAAGCATGTGTGTTGTTTTACCTTGCTATAAAAATTCACTGCAAGTTTGTTTGTTTGTTTGTTTGTTTGTTTGTTTGTTTGTTTGTTTGTTTGTTTGTTTTAAGCAGGGAGATAAATTACAATTCAGATGCCTACAAATAATCCAGGACTGAATATCATCAAGAAAGCACAGTGAGCAGAAAGTGCATCTAACCAGGTAATGATTCTGCCTCGGCCAGCTCAGTCTGCGTTTGTCAGCTATTTCTTCGTTCCTTCAGATATTTTGCCATTTAAGCCTCGCCGCTGGCTTGAGGTGTGAGCCTCTTGCTCTGTGGCTTTCAGATGGTGGAGCACAGCCTAACCAGCTGGGCAGAACCTGAAGGAGACGATTAGAGGCTACTGGCCTTGTTGAGAACCTTCTAAGCTTATGGACTCACATTCAGTGCTGCTGTGGCTCAGCATACAAGGTGGATTACACTATGGATGTTCCCTGGTGAGGGACAGGGAGATGTTTAATTTTGCCCTACAATTTACTGTCATCTTAAATTGAGGCGATAGCGTTGTTGCCTAAATAAACAAACCTGGCCTCTGATGAGTTCATAAGACAAGCAGTTACTGTGTGTCTTCAGCTGGCTTCACTGTGCTTTATCTTAATTCAATTGATCCTCTGTTTGATTCACTATAAGTTAACTTGAGGTTATGCTGGTTAAGGGCAAGGAACTAATATGGGCACCTCAATTTGGAACGAGTCTATGGCTCCCACAGTCTATAGAAGTGGAGTTTCTATTGTTTTGCATATCCCCTGAAGGGTTGTGGACCTACAAAATAAATAAATAAATAAATCCATCTGTAGTTTCCCTAAGGAAAAGAATGCTAAGCTGATAAAAACCTAGAGGCATAAGATTGCACTCTGAAACATCTGTGCTCAAATGGATTTCCTGTCCTTCAGCTTGCTTGTGCCAGTCTGTGAAACAGTGGGACTTACTGGGACTTGGTGCATCAATGTCAAAATCCCTCTCTGGACCTTCACGTCCATGCATCTACTTTCAGCAGAAGCTCCTGCAGTTTGTGGGGGTTTGTTGTGAGTGATGAATATGATGGTGAAAGTTATGTATGCACATTTGACATGCAAAACCGAAAAATATCACTTATTTGATCAGCAGTAGCTTTTCCATTTGAAAAAAGGTACATATTTTAAAAATTGGATCATCTCACTGTTGTCATTTTCTATCATTATGATCGAGACAACACCACGGTTTCTATTCTCAAAATGACTCCATGAAGAATGAAACTATCTGTTTAAAAAGAAATGATTCTATTTACAAGCAGGCTTCAATGTAGGCTGTCAGCAGAATAGAGCCATTTTGTGGGTGTTTAAGTTTCTGGTTTCTCTTTTCAGTGCAACTTCAAAATAATAAGCCTTGACTATTTCCTAGGCTTCTCGCAGAAGATTGAAAGCTCAGAAGGGAAGGTTTGGGGGAGACAATAATCTCAGAAACTTGCTTTATTTTTTCACTTTACTTTGAATTGTCTGTGGATTTGAATGGAGGATAAAGTCAGTGAGCAATTCTGGAAAGCGATTTTTTTGTCACATAGATAGTTACTCTCATTGCCAGATAACATTTGTATTTCCTTGCCTAGTGGGAAAACCAGAAACTTTCCAACTCCTGCACTGAGTAAGTAGAGCAGCTTTATTATATGGAGGAGGAAGTTGTTGGTTCCAGAATAAGTTATTTGAAATTAGGTCCTACTGAAACCAATGGGACAAGTTTGCAGTGAGAAAATGTAAATCCAATTGATTTCAATGAGAACTAAGTTCAACATTCAAAGTCTCCTTCCAACCCAATGACATTATTATCATCATATATAACTAATAGCAAACTCATTATCAGAGTGTTGAGCCATATGCAACCAATAAGGCACCATCAGTGCACAAGTGCCTATTACCAGGCATGGGGAAGCCATAAGGTTTGAAGAAACAAACACACAGAAAAGAGGAGGAACTTACCAATGAGAGGAAGAATCCTAAACAGTACTATGTAGATAATTTAATATAGACATTTATAAATACACAGTTCAAATACTCATAAAATGATAATGAATGCAGAAAGTTTAAAACTAGCAGTCACATTTTTACAGAACAAGAAGACCAGTTGGAAGCCTAAAACAAAAGTGTGATTAAATGAAAAGGTCTTCAGCAGGGGTGTTAAAACGAAAAAAGAAGTGGCCCAGTGGCAGTAACATTAGCTCAACCATGCAAATCAAAAACAGCTCATAGCAAAATTATTTTAGTGGATTGTTTCGGCGAGGGACTTGCATTATGCTCCAGACCAAATGCAGATGTATAGCCAAGCAGGATGGGGTGATCTTTAAGCTTGTGCCATGACCATGGAGTGCAGCAGTTTCCAGGGCACTGAGTCAGAAGCTATGGTGTCACTGACTAATGTAACAGAATAAGTTCCAGGCTCAATGGAGCCAGTGTGGTGTAGTGGTTAAGAGCGGTAGTCTCCTAATCTGCGTCTCCGCTCCTCCACATGTAGCTGCTGGGTGACCTTGGGCCAGTCACACTTCTGTGAAGTCTCTCAGCCCCACTCACCTCACAGAGTGTTTGTTGTGGGGGAGGAAGGGAAAGGAGAATGTTAGCCGCTTTGAGACTCCTTAAAGGGAGTGAAAGGCGGGATATCAAATCCAAACTCTTCTTCTTCTTCTTCTTCAATGCTGCTGATCAGGTCTAAGTCTGGCAGCCAGTAGCCCACTGAACCAGATACCACAGTACAAAAGTATGTAGAGCCATACCCAGGGCTCTCCTAGGCATCTTCTCCTTTCAGGAGCCATGTGCCTTCCCTTGTACCTCACCAGTCCAACAGCACAGAGAGTACACCAGGCAAGAAGCTGTGGAACACTCAAGAATTCTCTGATCTTCCGACCAAAGAACTAGCCCTTTAAGCAATTCTAGATCTCCAAAAATGGGTGAAGCCTAGGAGAAGTGGATTAGAGAGAGAGGCTCAAAAGGACTCAGTACACTTTCAAACTCTTGTCTGAGCACATTGTTCAATAGGAGCTCTCTGTGGCTCTGCCTTGCACCATAGGCTCCTCCACACAACTAGAATGGAAGAGCTTGCCAGCTCTTCCACTTATATTACAGGCAGAGATCAGCTGGTGAAACTTTCCCCACCAGGTGTCAATTTTATGGGGCTTACTCTTGGATAAGCGATTATAGAACTGCAACCTCAATCACCATAATAATTATGGGAGGAAGAAGAAGAGGAAGGAGAAGGAGGAGAAGGCATTACCACATGGTTTTCTTTTCCTCTTATGCAACTCTTAACAGCACAGTCAAGATGCCAAGGTGTGGGAGTTGGTAATCTTATTCGTCCTGAAGTATGTGATATTGCATTCATTAACTTTCTCAGACAAAAACCCAAAAAAACAAACCGTACATCAAATCCTAGAAAGTATGCTGTCTCTCATTTTTCCATTATAAATACCATGTCCCCAGCAACGTTAAAACTAAAGGTGCTTTCATAGGCAGTTATGAGTTCAATTGAGGTTTTCTAATGCAAATGTCATACATGAATGTTTTCAGTGCAGGACTGGAACAGAAGAAATAGTGAATGTATATTCCAGTTGATTGTGAATGCTTATGAGTAGTTGATTTAAAGCAATGCCAATTTAAACACAACTCCTTTATAAATTTCTAACAAGGTATCTTTAAAAATAAAAAACAATAACCCCAAACAAAAGCCTTGGTCTTAATAACCTAGAGAAAGGGAACCGCAAGGCTTCCTGTTGACAGCAAATGCAGTTGAAGCCTCAAGACCAGGGGCAATCCCTGCCTTTACAAGGTACCTCTCAGTCACACTGACTAAGCTCAGATGTAACCATTCTGTTTGTGGATCCTGTAATAAGCTGTGAGCTCATATATTCCTTCCTTATGGACTAGGAACAGACCAGAAAAAAGACTGTGCTCCATGTTCCCATTCCCAGAAACCACCCAGCACAGACAATTGGTTTCTAAGGTAGTGCTGAAGCCTCAATGTGCTGGCTGTGCTCTGAAAAGAAACCTGCTTGACCTCTTCACTATTATCCGATGCAACAGGCACCAAGAGGTGTCCCCCACCTTCATAAGTATGGACCCAGGATTTCGCATGATGACCAAGAAGAGAAAATGTGGTTTGAGTAACTGCAATTGAAGAAATTATGATCTATGGAGTTAAGACACACAAGAAGTTAGGTAGGAGAAACAGGGTAGGAGGGAACACTTGGGCACATAGGTTGTTCTTGGAGCCAGTGTGTCTGAATGTACATTGTTTTCTCATTTGAAATCTGGAACAAAACTGTTACTGTGCTTTCAAAAGACAGCTCATGTACTGCCAAGAAATCACTCACCCAACAATACAGAATCCCTCTTCAAATGCCAGCCAGCACATTTCTGCTCATCTAATTTCTGGAAATGCAAATATTACCATTCAGCATGGAGCTTCAGTTTTATGTATATATTGAGGTCACCAGAATGATTTTAACTTGCATGGCAGCTATTTCTACATCCCTAGAAGTCATCAGCACTGTTCTCAATAGTGTGAAATATCTCATAATGGCAAAATGCAGAAAAGAGGTTCCAATATTCTACTCACTTCAGTATTATTATTATTTTTGCAGACTTAACATTATATACCAACCAACCAAATAGTTTTTTGTATTAAACAAAGGCTGTAACAATTTCATTGTTGTTGTTGTTTAGTCGTGTCCGATTCTTCGTGACCCCATGGATCAGAGCACACCAGGCACTCCTTATAATTTGCCAAACAACAAATAGATGTTATATGCATCTTTAGCCATTTATGGTTTCTCCTTCCATCACTACTGTCTGTTGCCATCTAATGTTGTTGCTGAACAAACAGTGGTCTCATGTGCACAGGTCATTTAAAGCAGTATCATACCACTTTAAGCATGGCTTCCCCCAAAGTATCCTGGGAAATGTAGCTGCTTAAGGGTTCTGAGAGTTGTTAGGAGACCACACTTCCCTTCACAGAATTACCTAAAGTCCCAAATATTACATCTATTTCATGTTTTCCATGTACTGAAATTTCAAACATTATGACAGCAGAGTAGGATAATGAAATATTAAAAGCTGTATAGCACAGTAGGAGAATCTAACTACAAAATGACTTTACAACAGTGACAAGGAAGCTTCCAGTAAACACTGCCTGCAATTGCCTCACGTGAGGCCATAATACACCCAATGTGAGAAGCAAATTGGCTGGGGATTGGGAAGAAGGCACTGTCTTCAATCTCATACTGTTACTTACATGGCAGGTTACACAATCTGAAGAGGGTTCAGGTTGACCCAGTCAGTTTTTGTCTCTGAAAAACAGCTTTTTAAATTAAAAGCATACCTGAATAAAATGGGAATGGTCCATTAGCTGACAAAGGTCAGCTAAATTTAGTTCTTTTCCTGATCCAGTAGGAAAACTGCTTTGTGCATCCACAGGTCAAGAAGGTTAAGAGCACAGGGGCCAAAAAAAATCACATCTATGCAGAATTTAATAATTATTATAGTGTAGTGTTTACTAGATACTTTTGTTAACTGAATCTAAATTGTGATCACTTAGGTTATTTCCCAGTTGCTTAAACCTCAAATGGCACGTGTAAGATCAAAATGAAAGTTGTGTGTGTTTTAGTGATGCCAATAAAAATCAGTCAAGTAAAAATAAACAAAAATCATGTTCGGATTGTTTTGTTTGCTTCTGCCACATTTCACAAAGATTTTAATTGTCTGAATTAGAGTTTTACAATTGATCCTGCTGCTACCTCCTCTTCCCTCACAGTGGGAGGAGAAAAACCCCTTACACACATCACTTTGCTGGTGCCAGGGTGAATATATTAATTTAACTGGCAGTCAGTTTAATGTTACCTCTTTGATTGCTTGTAATTTAATTAAGTCAGATGCTTTGTTGTTATGTACCCTTCTTTGTGCATAAATAACAGTGGACTGGTTGCACTTTAAGTGTAAGTTGCCAATTACCTGGGTTTAATATCTACAAGGAGCTAAACCAGGTTTAATGGTTTACAAGTGAGTGCTTCATTAACTCTGTCCAGCTTTTTGTTTGTTTTTTTAATTACAGAAAGTGAATTGGATCCTCAACACGTAAAATAGCACACTACCAAGCTAATAAGGGTATGGAAGTGTACCTCAAGAAAGAACTGTTGTGGACTTTTATGGTATCTAATAATCTCCCATACATTATGATTTTATATACTCATTTTAAGTTAATAAAGACAGAGTGAAATTGGGTGTACACTGAAAGTTATCCAAGTGAAAATGGAGAGTGTTGACCCTTGTTAATAGAGCACTACTGGAGAAGCATGCTGTTATTCTCAAAAACATTTGGGTGGAATATAATACTTTCAGAATCTGATTGGAAGTGGCTATTTTCTGTCCAGAAATAAGGAGCGATTAATGAATCCTTAAAATAAGAAATTTTGGCATTTATATCCCACCTTCCTTTGAAAGAGCTCAAAGCAGTGTACTAATAACAGCTGAATAATATGATCTTTGGGCAAAGATTATTTCTGTGATTTCTTTTGTGTTCTGGCATTGTAAGCATCTGAGTCTATTGAAACCAAAATAAAAATGACTGCTGATCCTAATTCATTTCTGCAGCCCTGCTGAACAGATGGGCAAGAAAGAGAAGGACCGTGGTCCTTCTTGAATATGGGGAAGGCAGGGACAACAGGAGGCACGCAATCTAAGGACCAGGGTCAACCTTGCCATTCAGTGATGGGCCTTTGGTACTGCAACTGCTAAACCTCATGCACTCACACAGGCTGTCCAGGAGAAGAAATAAATGCAGAGGGATGGGGAGAAGTGCTACAGCACCATCTCTATCTTTGTGCCAATGCCTGATGAAGAGATGTGATTCCTAGCTGCATTGCCAAGAGCAGGCAAACTTCTTTGTGCATATTCTGCATCATACATGAACTGGACTTTCAGGGGATTCATTTTAATAAATTATGGGGATCTATCTGAATCATGGACTTCAATTATAGGACCAGGCTAGACTGGCCTTCATGTTGCTTCCCGGCGGCTGGAACGCACATGCTGTAGTGGTAACATTTAAAGGTTAGATAGGTAGGTCATAGAGAAATGCCAGAATCAGCATTGAACTTTCCTGGGAACCAGTAGGGCTAGAGTGGGAATTTCCTACCAGGAGTGCTCACTAATGATTCCTCATCATTCTGGGGGGAAGTGACAAATGGGGTGTCACAGGGTTCTGTCCTGGACCCATGGTTGTTCAGTGTATGACTGACTTGGATGAAGGAATTGAGGGAAAGTTCATCAAATCTGCAAATGACACCAAACTGGGAAGGGTAGCTACTGCCACTGAAGACAGAATCAGGATTCAATATGACCTTAACCAATTGGAAAACTGGGCCCAAACTAACAAACTGAATTTCAATAGGAACAAATATAATATGGGGAATACCTGACTTGCCAGTAGTACATGTGAAAATGATCTAGGGGGCTTAGTAGACCACAAGCTGAACATGAGTCAACAGTGGGATGCAGCAGCAGAAGAAGAAAAGAAAAAAAACAACCTAATGCTATTCTAGACTGGAACAACAGAAGTATAGTGTCCTGATCAAGAGAAGTACTGCTGTATTTTGTCAGACCACACCTGGAGTACTATGTCCAGTTCTGGGTGCCTCAATTGAATAAGGATATTGATAAGCTAGAACGTGTGCAGAGGAGAGTGACCAAGATGATCAAGCGTCTGGAAACCAAGCCATATGAGGAATGGTTGGGAGAGTTGAGTATGTTTAGCCTGAAAAGAGGAGACTGAGATGAGACATGATAGCCATCCAAATATCTAAAGGGCTGCCACATGGAGGGTGGAGCAAGCTTGTTTTCTCCTGCCCCAGAGGGTAAGACTCAGATCAATGGATTCAAGTTACTAAATAAGATATTTTGACTAAACATTAGGAAGAACTTTCTGACAGTAAGAGCTGGTTGACAGTGGAACGGACTCCCTCAGGACGTTGTGGACTCTCCTTTCTTGGAGGTTTTTAAGCAGAGGTTGGATGGCCATCTGCCTTGGGTACTTTAGTTGAGATTCCTGTATTGCAGGAAGTTGCACTGAATGAGCCTCAGAATACTTTCAAACTCTACAATTCTATGAATTCACCAGTTTAATATTAAATGTGAAAATAAGGTCTTGGCTTGTAACAGAAAGGGATGCTTATTTAAATGTTCCAATGGTACACCGAATGACATGCATTTTGATTTCCATAGCCTCTTCCAAAGTAATACAATTCAGTATGGTCTGAGAGTTATCTTCAGTTCTATTCTAAAATACTACTGTGTGTCAGCCTGAATCTTGTGACAACATAGATTTTTCTGTGGTGGCTGGAATTCCAGTGACATGGTATGTACCAGAATCTGTGTCCTATCCTTACTATGCCCTCTCTCTTTTCATTGATGTGCTGTGGAACAGCTCGGTGTGACAGCACATCTGCTGATAGTTGCTGACTCCAGTGTGGTGGTGAAGCTAATCTATTCTGCTGTGCAGCATGGCATCCCGCTACATCAGCTCACAGCTCCTCTACAGAGCAATAGGTTGTGACATTACCCTGCTGCCACGGTGAATAATACACACCTATTCAAGCATATCCGATATCAGGCTATAAGGTTTCAGTCTATATGTACTTACTCTAATATAGTCTTTCAAAGATCCCATATAATTTAATCCATCGGTGTTTCCCTGGTGGATGTGAACTATGAATTAAAATCTAAATCTGCAGTCTTCAGACTCAAATCATCTAGTCAAGAGCTAAAACAAATTTGTCTTCCCAAAAAACTCTCCTCCAAAATTATTCTTTGTGACTTTGATTACAAATATTCTTCAGATGTTTTCTGTGTACAAAAAATAGCACGGGCTATTTTGCACTAGCAGCACCACACATTTTGACAGCGACAGTCCTCGGTATTTGATATTGAGCATTTGGCATGGTAGGGACACAGGTGGCACTGTGGGTTAAACCACAGAGCCTAGGACGTGCTGATCAGAAGGTTGGCGGTTCGAATCCCTGCGACGGGGTGAGCTCACATTGCTTGGTCCCTGCTCCTGCCAACCTAGCAGTTCGAAAGTGCAAGTAGATAAATAGGTACCACTCCGGCGGGAAAGTAAACGGCATTTCCATGCGCTACTCTGGTTCACCAGAAGTGACTTAGTCATGCTGGCCACATGACCCGGAAGCTGTACGCCGGCTCCCTCGGCCAATAAAGCGAGATGAGCGCCGCAACCCCAGAGTCGGCCATGACTGGACTTAATGGTCAGGGGTCCCTTTACCTTTACCTATTTGGCATGGTAATATTTGACTGTGGAATTGCAGTTCCTATCATACATTTTTGTTTACATATCATCACCATGCATGTGCAGTACTAAGCTTGCATCTAATATGCGTAGTCAGTGCATAGTCCACAAGCAGAAACGCGAGAAACTATTGTGTGTATCGGACATATGTGTATGCAACATATGCTATGTACATAGCAGTCAAATCACATGTCTGATATGAGTAGTGCAGGAATAGTTAACATGTGGACCTCCAGCTGTTGCCGAACTGCAACTCCCACTCATAGCTGGCCACTGATCATGCTGGCTGAGGTGGTATCTTGCTGGAGGTTGTAGTTCAGCAGCATCAGGAGGGGCAGAAGTTATTCATCCCTGGTGCAGTGAAAGGAAAATTGTTTGGATGATCATGTGAGGGCTAACTCATATGCAGGGATGAGGAACCTATGATTCTCCAGATGTTGTTGGACTACAACTTCTACCACCCCTGACTATTAGACATGTTGGCTGAGACTGATAGGAGCTTGCCCAACAACAACTGGAGGGCAACAGGATCTCCATCCCTGCCATAATGGATTAACAACTCTAGCCAGGAAAAAGAAAGGAAGCAGTCGAGAGGTTGCAGCTAGTGGCATCTGGAGAAAACAGCAGTTGGGTTATTTCATAAAATCTAAGTCAAGTCCTGTACATCTCTAATCCTCCCAGATAAATATGAAAATACAGAATTTTCATAAAGGGAACAGAACAGTCTGGAATACCAATGTCAAATGCAATTTACCAAAAGTCCAGGTCATCTTCAATGACTTAGAGAGAGAGGTGTATAACTAAAATATTTGTTGCAATTCTAGGATGCTCAGTTTTCATCTTCGGGAAATACGACTCTGACCAGCCTTCGTGGTTGCAAAGAAAATACTAGGTCATGAGTAACCTCAAGCAAAATTTTCAAAGTCATCCGTATCGTGCACTTATAGTCACAGAGATGAACCCTGATCCAAGCAGGAGGCATAGACACTTCTGCTAGAAAGAAGAATGCTCAGTGTCTCCTGGAAGGGATGTAGCAAACAAAGGTAGGAAATGAGATGGCTACAACAGAGCACACTTATAGTGATGGAGGCTTATAGAGTAGTTTTGTTGGCAGCACTTATAGAAGGGTTACTGACAGATGAAAGAAGAGAGATTGAATGAGCCTTTATGATGCATAGATGCTCTGGTTCTGAAATGGCAATATGATCACAAGTGCACATCCAACCATCAGACTACTTGGTATAGTATCATTATGCAGCTTCCACAGCATGGTATCAATACCCACCATCTGGAAGTGTAAGCTAATAGATTTAAGAGTGGGCTAAATAAAAATGATCGTTTTATTGCAACCTGGAACTGTATTTCCAAACCTTAGCTGTAGATGGTATATTAAACTGTGTGTATATATGTATATTTCCCATGAAGCATGGTTTTTTTACTAAATATAATCTACGCCCCCCCAAATCCATATGGTAAAAATGATGCCCCCTTTTTTTCAAAAAAAGACGAAAAAGCAAGGAACAAGTTGGCTATTAGTGCTTTATTTATTGCAACACACAGCTTTTCTCCTTTGGCATTCGAATGGCAGACCCAAATCACAAGCTATAGAAGCAACTTAAGAATCAGCAGCATCTGCCTCTTTGGCAGACTTCATTTGCAGATGCCTCTGGGTCTGTCAGAGAATAATCTGTCGTGCCAATGGATAGGATGCCTGGCATTGCTAGCTATCAATCCCACTAAATTCATTTCTCTTTCATGAAAAACACTTTTTCGCTTCCTAAAAATGTTAAGTTTTTATGGTGGGTGGGTGGGTGTTATTGTTTTTTTAAAAAAGATCCATAGGTCATATTTGCACCAAAAGAAGCATTCATCTAGAAATATTGTCCTCACAAATATAGGAGAGCATTGAGTATAAAGAGCCATCTTGCTCAGAATTCTGTTTGTAGCTGGTCTGGTGCATCTGGGAGGCTCACGGGTAGAGGCACTGAAGCCGCTGAATACTATTGGTCCACCTAGCTCAATATTGTCTGTGCTGACTGGCCGCATCTCCCGTGGGTTTCAGGCAGGGCCCTCTCCCATCCTTAGGGAATTGTGGTTGTCCTACCAGCCGGTCTTTGGGGGTGTGACTGCCACTGTTGAATGTCTGAGCAGCTTTGAATAAGACCTTCCTCGTCCATGATCTGATTGGAGATAAGGAGGCTAATCTGCTCTGTATCACTGAGAACTGGGTGGGTGAGCAGGGTGGAGGTGGTCTCTCCCAGCTGTGCCCACCTGGGTACTTAGTACAGCATCAGGGCAGACATGAGGATCAGGAAAGCCACCCTATCTCTGTGGCAGGCGTGTGCAAGCAGGAGATGCAGGGTGGCTTTCCCACGCATCAGCAAAGCCCCACTGCACTTCCAGCTTGCAAGGAGACCCACTCCAAAGCCCATAGAGGATGTCTGCTTTGGACTCTGGGGAGGGTCTCCTCGGTGGAATCTACACACACATAAAAAAAACTGGGAATGCTTTATTCTAAAACATTTTGAAAAATACATTGAATTTTGCATAGCTCACTGTCGCCATCTAGTGTCACATTTGTATATTTTACTTTACAACACATCTAAATGTTTTATTTGGAGCTGTGTAGCTGTGGGTTAAAGCCTCAGCGCCTAGGACTTGCCGATCGAAAGGTCGGCGGTTCGAATCCCTGCGGCGGGGTGCGCTCCCGCTGCTCGGTCCCAGCGCCTGCCAACCTAGCAGTTCGAAAGCACCTCCGGGTGCAAGTAGATAAATAGGGACCGCTTACCAGCGGGAAGGTAAACGGCGTTTCCGTGTGCGGCTCTGGCTTGCCAGAGCAGCGATGTCACGCTGGCCACATGACCCGGAAGTGTCTCCGGACAGCGCTGGCCCCTGGCCTCTTAAGTGAGATGGGTGCACAACCCCAGAGTCTGTCAAGACTGGCCCGTACGGGCAGGGGTACCTTTACCTTTATAGCTGAGTCCCTTCCTGCCAACTTAGCAGTTCGAAAGCAGGTCAAAGTGCAAGTAGATAAATAGGTACTGCTCCGGCGGGAAGGTAAACGGCGTTTCCGTGCGCTGCTCTGGTTTCACCAGAAGTGGCTTAGTCATGCTGGCCACATGACCCAGAAAAACTGTCTTCGGACAAACGTCAGTTCCCTTGGCCAGTAAAGCAAGATGAGCACCGCAACCCCAGAGTCGTTCACGACTGGACAACTGTCAGGGGCCCTTTACCTTTACCTTTAGCTGAGTCCCTAGTCAGGCAGAGGCACGGCAGGGCTTTGCTGAGGATGGTCAGCTGCTGCCCACCTGAGAGGTGCCAGAGCACAGGTCTGGTATACTCCAGTTGTTGTTGTTTTTTAAAAAGCCCTGGTTTATCTGTCTTTTTGAGATATTGTTGTTTGGTATATTGGTAACAATTTGAATGTGTTAACATTTGTTGTTTTTTGCATCAGTTAGCTGGAAGGTTTAGAAAAATCATTGCATTCCAGAGCATCAGAAGAGCACATTCCTAGCTTTTGCTTGATCGCCCTGAATTAACCTCTTTGAATAAGCATGCCCACATCTCACAATGAAATTATCAACCTGACTGGCATGAAATCAGCAACTGAGTGTCATTGGAATGTTTTTAAATAGGGCTGGAAATTAAGGCCAAGAGCCACTCTTTCAGATAACTCAAGGGTGAGAAATTGAAGGCTGGAAGCATGACAGGAGCTACTGAATGGATTCCTTAAAAAGGACCCAAAGAGTTTAATGCCAAACTAAAACACACCGAGATTATCTTAGCAATTGTACTTGCTTTCACCCTAAAAGTGGCATATATATGGCATTAGTCAGCATCTGCACCCAGGAGAAGGCAAGCAGAGCCTCTAGTAGGGCTCAGGCCTTTCCATAGTGTTAGCATATGTGCTTTGTAAAACCTTTCTTTTGGGCTGGTAGGCTAGGAATTGTATTCCAGCAACATCTGGAAGGCAACAGGTTCTTTGTAATATCAATGTCATGTTCACTATCCATATGAAGGAATGGCTTTTTCTGGAGCTCATTTGTTGGGGGTTTTTTTGCGGGTTTCATACCAAAATACATTCTCTGCCTGCAATTTCTACTCAGTCTAAGTTGTTTAAGGAAGCCATTGCCGTGAAGCATTGTAAGTCAAATGTTCTGCAGATCCCCAGTTTTTGTTTTATGAAATGCATAACCTTAATTAATTCCATTCTCTTTCATTGCCCTTGCTATCCCACATAGCCTGCCTGTGCTCTCCTGCTGACTCCCTCCTCCCCGCACCCTCCCTCCCTCTCTGTCAAGGAAATTAAGTGCCCTCTGTTTGGGAAAGGCTTACAATCTGGGTCTTATATAATTATTCAATTAAGAATTAATAACACAACTTCTATCTTAATTAAACATTAAATTGCTCCAAAAAGTCTTATTCGCATTAATAGAGATGTAGTGATAGGTTATCACTACATAATGCACATTTACTGTTGCCAGCACGGGCTGGGGGAGAGAGAGATCTAACATATAGGAACAATAAACTGCTAAAAGGGGGGGGGACCCCTCTCCCATTATACTTTTAAAGATGGTTAAAACTCCTCAGGATACTGAAGCATTCGTCGTTAAAAAAGAAAAGGCATTGATGCATTGCTTCTGCACATATTAAGGCTGAAGACGCTTGACTTACCTAATCCTAACACCAGAAAGGGCCATAGCTCAGTAGTAGAGCATCATGCACAAAATCCAAGGTTAAATTTCTGGTATTTCCATGTATGGCTGTGAATATCTACTGTCTAAAACTCTGGACTGCCAGTCAGGGTAGGTAACACTGAGGGAGCTGGGCCAGCAGTTTGATTCAGTATAAGGAAGGTTTTTTTAATGTGTCTCTTCATCAATGTTCCATCATTAAATATATAAAACAACTCCAGCCAGTGATGGCTAATATTTTTGACAAAGATTAATCCAAATATATGAATTCAAAGTATCTCACCACTCCACCCTCCCAGAAAATGCTACCACAAGGAGGTAATATCAAAATTCAAGTGTTAATGACAGATAGTTTTTAAACCCAAAACCTAGTCATGTTACCTAGCTCCCACCTTTATTGATGGAGTTTGCCACACCTCAAACAGAAGTGAGGCGTTTATTTAGTGTTGCCAACATCACACTATGAAATGCACTTCCAGAAGATTTTTTTTTAAGGTGTCTCTTGAATAACATTATATACACACACACACACACACACACACACACACCAAAAGGCATACGCAGCTGTTTAATGATTTTTTTGTCTGGCCAGTCATTTTAATGATTGCTTTGTACTGTTTCTAATTATGTTTTATTGCTAGACACCACCCTGGTACTGCAGAACATAAATGGCAGTGTATAAATACTAAATAAACCCTAGGAAAAATGACTATAAAATACCATTTGTTTATTGCTGTAGAGTAGTGTCTTGTGTGAGGGAATGTCTCTAAATCATAAGCTCCACCACTGTACCACCAGCGCCTCACTTTTGTTTATATCCTTGGGGGGTCTGAAGAGGTCCTAGTATTTTGCTGAAGCAAGTCTTCAACATCAGGTGAAGCCTCAAATACAGATTCTCCGGCCCCAGTTAAAGCTGTTCCTCAGTCTAAGTGATGTAGGTGGTTACCGTTCACAAAGAAGACTTTGTGTGCTTCAGTGACTCGAAGAACTTTGATTCAGGGTGGATGAGTATGAAACCAACAGACACGCCATTCATGGCCACCTGCAAGCTGGAATACAAAACCTTTTTTTAAAAAAAAAAATTGTAGTATGTCAAAGGTCTTGGAAATGCCTTCTGGAATTTTTTTCTACATACCATATCACAAAATTCCTTCAAAGTCCTCTATTAAAGAAAAGTAAACTATAAATCTCATTGTGCTTGCTGAAGAAATAGGTGTGCAGCTGTTTATATTCTGGTCCATGTACTAAAAGGATATGCTCCCTGTATTTTTGCTTTCTGTAACATACCTGCAAACTATTTTTTTTTGTTTTTTTTTATTATATTTATTTGCTTATTACAAAAAAAAAAGTCTCAAAGAGACTTGTGAATAGGAACATCTTCACCTAGCAGTTAAACATTGACAGTGATGGTGCTAAGCACCTGCCTCTTGGAAGAGCATTCAACTGTTGAGGACCCGCCACTGCAAAGGTCAGTACTGTACTGTACTTTGAAATGAGACTGGAAACTAATTGGCAGCCAACATATTTGGCTATGGTCAAATCTCCTACTTTTCAGTCAACAATCTGGTAGCCAAGTTTTGCACTAGCTGCAGTTTCCAGACAGTCTTCAAAGGCAGCCCCACATATACTGCCTTGCATTAATCTAACCTAAAGTTTACCAGAACATAGAAAACAGAAGCTAGGCTATTCCCATCCCAATAGGGTCACAGCTGGGTTACCGATAAACATTAGCTGAAATGCACCATCTGTTTAAAATTGATCTCTTCCCAATTCTGTCTCACATTAGTAACAATAAGGAGAGTGGCTGAGAGGTGGGAGTTTTTTGTTTGCTGTTTAGCATCATGTGTGAAAATATTCAATAGGTTAGCTCTAATCTTAATTTGTTGACCCATATTAAAGAGGGAAAATCTGTTGTGACTCAAGTCCCACTGATGTAAATGGGAACTAAGTTCAACTGACTTGGTCTGGATCCAAGCCTGAGGTACAACATTGCATGTTGAGCTCAGGCTTACTCAAAGTCAACTCATTTCTGAGGGGAAAATGAAATGGGAGAGCTGTGCTATAAATCCATTTTTCCATTACCCTTAGTCAACAAGACCTGAAATTAAGTATATTTAAATAGAAACACGGCAGCAACCATTTATGGCTACATATTTGGAACTTGCATTAACACTGGACTACCCTACAATCATATCAAGGGCTGGTAACAAAAGCTGACAGATGATGTTAAATGTTAAAAGCATCTAAACCCTCAACATAAGCCTGTTGGGAACCAATGTCATTTCCTATTTAAACAGTGTACATTAGTCAGCACCATCAATATTTTACTTTGTAGCTAAAACAATTTAAAGAGGAATTTTTCATAGGTTTCTTCCCCATAACTTGAAATTCCCCTCCCTGGAATTAAGTTTGCTGCTTCTCCTCTGTCTTCACACATCATCCAGTAACTTAATAAATTCTTGTTGGTAAAGTAAAGAATGTAGGAGTTAATATCTATTGGCAAATTTGCCCCTTAAACCTAACCAATGGCGCTTAAAATTATGCCCAGGAATAAATCATTCTGCTGTTCATTCTCACTAGAGACTATGCTTTATACACACATTTTGTAACATAAATCTTTTATCACATTGACATCAATAGAGAAGCTGCGTACTGCTGCAGCCTCGACTGAATATATAAGTGGAAACTTTTGAGTAGATAATGAAATGCCTTTATATCTTCCATCCAGCAGCTTACCCCACCTGCATTTAGAAAAGCATTGCCATTACTAGATATAATCCCAAAGAAACAAAGAGATGTTCTATTCCCCGACTTATTTTAAATTTCAATATATAAAGGACCTGTTTGATTAGTACAATAAAAATCCACGGGTAGATTTTTTTTAATTCCAATGTTGTAAACAGACAGTGATGAAGGGCTGTTAGAATACACACAGCTGCCTTATTCAAAGTCAGGCTACAGAACCATTGAGCTCAGCAATGTCAACCCAGACTGGCCGCAGCTTCAGACACAAGTATTTTCCAGCTCTCCTGGAGATGAACCGGAGAATGTATTACAAATAAAACATTTTCTCTACCCTTAAATTACAGTCCTGTTGTGTATGGGGGTGGAGGACTGCATAATGGCATTTCAGTTCTCTGCTACCCTCATGCAAATCTATTAATTCATTTATATATCCTACACCTTTAACCAGGGATGCGGGTGGCGCTGTGATCTAAACCACCGAGCCTAGAGCTTGCTGATCAGAAGGTCGGCGGTTCGAATCCCCATGACAGGGTGAGCTTCCGTTGCTCGGTCCCTGCACCTGCCAACCTAGCAGTTCAAAAGCACCTCAAAGTGCAAGTAGATAAATGGGTACTGCTCTAGCGGGAAGGTAAATGGCGTTTCCATGTGCTGCTCTGGTTCACCAGAAGTGGCTTAGTCATGCTAGCCGTATGACCCGGAAGCTGTCTGCAGACAAACACCGGCTCCCTTGGCCAGTAAAGCGAGATGAGCGCTGTAACCCCAGAGTCATCCGCAACTGGACCTAACAGTCAGGGGCCCCTTTACTTTTTACCTTTACATCTTTAACCATTGGGGTTCACAGGGCAACAAACAAAACAAAAACAGAACAGAACAGGGCAGCCAATATGATGACCACCATATATTGTTGGATTACAACTCCCATCATTCACAACCAACTGGTCATGGATGATGGGAACTATAGCTCAGCATGCCTGGGAAACCCCATTTTGCTATCCCTGAAGTGGAATATAGCAGTAAAATGGATCAATGTACAATATGCACACACTATTCTGTGTTTGATAGCACCAGAAAAATAAAATTAAATCTGCACCCCCTGCTTGAAAAATAGAAGCCCAAAAATGAGTGCCACAGTATTTTTTATAGTATTTTTTTTACAGGCATAGCTACTGAAGACTTTGTGACCAATGAGGAGAATGTGTGTTTGTGTGGAGAGGGGTTTAGCTGACAGATATGAAGTAGCAAAGAATTGTAGTCAGTCATTCTTCTCTGGTACAAAAGTACCAGTGTTTTTTAAAAGGTGAGCCTCCTGCATCACTATCCCCAAATATAAGAGACATCTCACTACTTATGAAAGTTTCTAATGCTCCCCACATTCACAGGACACAAATGGCCCTGTGAAAGGCATATGTGTACATTTTAAAGGTAAAGGTAAAGGTACCCCTGCCCGTACAGGCCAGTCTTGCCAGACTCTAGGGTTGTGCGCTCATCTCACTCTATAGGCCGGGAGCCAGCACTGTCCGCAGACACTTCCGGGTCACGTGGCCAGCGTGACAAGCTGCATCTGGCAAGCCAGCGCAGCACACGGAACGCCGTTTACCTTCCCGCTGGTATGCGGTCCCTATTTATCCACTTGCACCCAAGGGTGCTTTCGAACTGCTAGGTTGGCAGGTGCTGGGACCGAATGACGGGAGCGCACCCCGCCGCGGGGATTCGAACCGCCGACCATTGATCGGCAAGTCCTAGGTGCTGAGGTTTTACCCACAGCGACACCCGCGTCCCTGTGTACATTTTAGGCACATCCAAAGCCACTGATTTCAGTGGCAATGAATTAAGAGGACAATTTTATCAGTACAAAATCAGGCCAAAGGGGGTGTGAATGGGCTGCATAGACCTCATGGGATTCAAGATTTCACCCTAAAATCCAGGAAGAATAAGCCTCCTTACACTTCAGACTTATGCCTACTAATCTTAAGATCCTGCTCTAGATGCCTCTACCAAGTGAAGTCAGTCTAGTGGTTTCTAAGGAGTGGGATTTCTTATCAGTGGCATCCAAGATTTGGCATAGCATCCCCAAGAAGCTCATGTGCCAACTTCTTGATTTTCAGCACCAGATAAATACCTTCTTATTCTCCCAGGCTTTTAAATTGTGTTTCAGATCTCTTATATTGCAAGATTGCTTTGTTCATTGCTGTATTTTCTTTGTTGTTGTTGACTTTAGTTACTATATGTAATAAAAGGTTGCCTTTGCTTTTGTCTTTGATTTCTTTGTCGATTATAATATATATCATGCTTAACATTGTTTTGCTTGTAAGCCATCCAGGAAAGATTTATTGACAGCCTGCTACATAAATTTAATGAAGAAATGAATGCATTCTTTGTGCACAGGAACCGAACTTTAATGACAAAAAAACCCTGTACATGAGATTATCTGTCAATGATTGGCAGGTTAAAAAAAAAAAGCAGTTTTCCCTTCCCTCTCTCCCTACACTGAAATTCATGGGTAGCTAAATTGTTTACAGTAGTACCTCAGGTTAAGTACTTAATTCGTTCCGGAGGTCGGTACTTAACCTGAAACTGTTCTTAACCTGAAGCACCACTTTAGCTAATGGGGCCTCCTGCTGCCGCCGCACTGCTGGAACACGATTTCTGTTCTCACCCTGAAGCCAAGTTCTTAACCTGAAGCACTATTTCTGGGTTAGCAGAGTCTGTAACCTGAAGCGTATGTAACCTGAGGTACCACTGTATCTTGTTTGGGAATATGTTCCAGGTTTAAGAAGTAATATCTGAACTGTTTCCTTAATCCAGTGCTCTGTTGTCTAATGAGTTTTCCCCATTTCCCCCCTTTATTTCATCTGCATTTTAGATATGCAGCACTTTCTTTTGTTTTTGCAACACTTTATGCTTGTTAATAGGTCTCACAAAATTTGTTCTTTTGTTTGTTGCTGAACACATTTGTTTTGACTTTGTTCAACATTTGCTTTGCTTTTGTGAGCTTTCCCCTTTTATTTCTACTTCAGGACTTGCAGGAGACAAGGGCAGGCAAAGGGCTGCATTTGCTGCTACAAGGTATAAATCAATAAAATTAATAAGATCTGAACCTTGAAGAACCTGATCATTTTGACTTTATTCTTATCTGATTTTGATCTTCCCCAGATGTTTTGGAACAGAAATCATTAGGACAGTCCAGTCCTTTTGCATATTATATTCAGGTACTCTGATGGCAATTTTCTCTTGTGAGTATAGGAAATCCTCAGATTCACACCCACATACCAAGAACATTTAATCTAGAACTACTACATATAAGTTGTATTGTGGGGTATGGAGGTCAGAACCGGTCTGTCTTGAAAAGGCAGCTTTGTGGCATCTGACCAAAAACCTCCTGGGATTATCATAGCTTCTCAAAGACACTTGCACACACTCTTTGTCCCTTTGCTCACATCCCTTCTTCTAGAATTAGTTCTCATTGAGCACTGTGGGATAATACTTTGAGATCTGCCCCTATTGCTTTCCTGGAGCATTGCTTATGCTTTGCCTTAATTACAGTGGTACCTCGGGTTACAGATGCTTCAGGTTACAGATGCTTCAGGTTACAGACTCCGCTAACCCAGCAATAGTACCTTGGGTTAAGAACTTTGATTCAGGATGAGAACAGAAATCGCGTGGCGGCAGCGGGAGGCCCCATTAGCTAAAGTGGTACCTCAGGTTAAGAACAGTTTCAGGTTAAGAACGCATCTCCGGAACGAATTAAGTTATTAACCAGATGTACCACTGTACACAATCCCTCACTAGTGATCTGCATCCAACTCTTGCTACACCTCACCAACACTAGTTGTGGCCCATCCTTCCATTGTGTCTGAATCTTGCTCCTCATTCATTCCTAGTCAACCTGGGTTTCACTTAGCTATAGACATTTGTTACAACCATTCCCTTCCTTCCGTTTCCTCACTATATTCTACAGCTACTGATTTCCATTCTGCTTCAACCTTGTTGCCCTTCTTTAATTCTTTTTTAAATTGCAGTTGGGTTTTTTTCCTTGTAAGAGAATGGGCTAAGGGGTTCTTTTTCAGAGTTGGCCATTCTGGCTGAGGTGACCTGAAGAGTCCCTGTGCCACTACTTTGGTTTGTCACAGGTTGTATAAACTTAGATCTTTTCTAGTGCCTTGTGCTTCATCCCCCCCTCCAAGTTTAAGCCGACTTTCTAGTCACTACAGCAAAGCATGCTACTGGTACACTCTCCAGGTCACCTCATCCAGAATATGCTTTACCCTTTCTCAGAATGAGGCTCAGGCAGGGAGGTGGAGAGCCTAGCCTCACATCACTATATGGATGGTAGTTTGGACAAATGGCCAGCCAGGCAACCAACCCAATAATGAGATGAGTGGGGTGGGGCAATAGGTACCAATGTGGTGCATCTCATGCCACCTGAGATAGTCGCATTCCACCTTATCAGTGGGCCATTCCTGTAGCTCCTCTTGCAGTGGATCCTCTAGATATGATGACAGCTCTGACAGAGATGGTGCCATCTCTTTTAGTAGCAGGATTGTGCAAATAGGAATTGAGTCTCCTGGGTGCAGGGCTTGTGTTTGGAAAGGCTTTGGGACTGGAGTGGGCAGAGAAGGATAAAGCTTAGTGAAATCTTCTGAGATGGCAGTTTTTGGAGCCAATAATGAGCAAGTTGGATTTTATTTATTGGTTATTTGTGCACCAGTGGGGCCACTTTCAAAACATGTAATGCACCTCTACCACCTGGGAGACCAGCAGGACAAAGGTTCTCAGAAACCCTATACTTTTAATTAATTGAAATTAAAATCACTTATCTAGAACAGGCATAGGCAAACTCGGCCCTCCAGATGTTTTGGGACAACAACTCCCATCATCCCCAGCTAACAGGACCAGTGGTCAGGGATGATGGGAGTTGTAGTCCCAAAACATCTGGAGGGCCAAATTTGCCTATGCCTGATCTAGAATGAAAGGCAGTAACAGAGGGCTTCTGAGTATGCTTACAAGCTTTCTGTTTTGTTGTCAGGAACACAGCAAGAGCTGTGATGTTGGTTTTCCACTTCTCCCTTTAAAGAGGAGAATGGGAAGAATGGAAATGGGGGGGGGGTAAACCAGTGTCTAATTATCTAAATGCTGGGGGGGGGACATCATTCAGTAGGAAATTGGTCAACTAGCCTGTTTCATAAGGTCTTAATCATGAGCATGAAACATTGTTAGAGGTGTCCTATTAAACATACTAAATGCTGAAAGTGAGATCTATCTTGCTGGCATCCAAGTACTTGTGGCTGGTAAATTTATTGCTACACACAAGTCAAGGGATGTCTGAGAAGTTTTTAAAATCCCAATGCAACTGGTGACCAATTTCAGAAGTGCCACATTGCATGCAGCGGTCATCCCTGGGCTGTTTCTCATGTGGAAAAAGAGTTTTCAGCAAACCAAATGGAATAAATGCAATTCACAAGCTCAAATGGAACTTAATTCCTAGGAGAGCCACTGTTAAAGGAAATTCTCAAATTACAGATTTCCTAGTCCCTCTCATCAATGATTTTGCTTTGGCCAAGTTGGTTTCCTTTTTCAATCACATTTTATATTAGTTTTTGGTATCGGAATAACAAAAGCAAAAAGAGCAGCTCTGCTGGATCAAACCAAAGGTCTATTTAATCCAGCATTCTGTTCTCAAAGTAGCCAACCAGATGTCCATGGCAGGCAGGACCAGAACACAACAGAACCCTTCCTCTCTGCATCTTCCAGCAACTGGTATTCAGAAGCTGGAGAGAAGGTTAGAGAATATGAAAATAATATATCAAGGATTGTAAGAAAGAGAATAACCAAGGAAAGCATCATTATAGAGAAAGAGAAATGACTAATGTGATTTATATATAAAAAAAACCATTGCTACAGATTAAATATGGGATTATTATTTTTTACCAGTAAAGGGGAAACTTTCATATTGTCTGTAAGCTACAAAGAAAACTGTTAAGATGGCTACACAATAGTCTTGGACACCCTGAAAAAATAAAATAGTGGATAAAGTGGAAGGTGTCCATAGTTGGTTTCATAAAAAGAGAAGTGACAAGATTATTATCACATGTGGTGGAAATGCCTCAAGGTGGAAATATTGTTTCTTTAGGTCAGATATTATACACCAGAAATTGGGAGAACAGAAGAAAATCACCTAAAGTAGAGCTGATCAGAAGCTTATGGGAGCAGCATAAGATAATAAAACTTGCAGTGATTATGAAAAACAAGAGGAGTATAAGTAACTGCTGGGCAATGCGGATGCTGTGGGTAAATATACCAAGGAACAGTTAGGAATTTCAGTGATAATAATCAATTTTATGTCCTTGTGAAATACATGTTATTTTATTTATTAAACTTCTTTATTGCCAAATTCTTTCCATTCCTCAGTGATTTAAATAGAAAACATACAGGTATTATATAATGGAATAGGCTACTGGAGGGGCGTGAGCAACCACTGTGGAAATGAGGATAAAGCAGAAATGGGGTGGGGTGTGTGTGTGTGTGTGAGAGAGAGAGAGAGAGAGAGAGAGAATATGAATGAACCACATAGAAAGAGGTGAGGAATTCGTGAGGTTCAGGCTTAGCTAGAAACCTCAAAGCAAGAGAAAGATTAAGAGGATCCTAGCCTATAACCAGGGAGGTTGCAGGAGGGGGTAATTAAGATGTGAACAGGAGGTTTTGTTTGATTCAACAAGGAAACCGGGCAAGAAGCCAGAATTTGTTTGTGTTCAAAAATAAACCTTCCAGGAGAAGCCCAATGATGAGAATTCACAGCTTTTCTCTGTTAGAAGAGAAACCGTTGAATGCTGAGGATCTTATTTTGCAAATTCCTAACCGTATTTTCATCGTGATTAGAATTATTTTCTTTTCTAAGGATTAGAAAAGTTATTTTAGTCTTTTTTTCATAATGTTTAAGATTTTTTTTGTACCTTCCAGTAATAAAGTTTTATTTATTTATTTATTGGGGGGAAACATACTTAAGTGGCAGAGAAAAGATCTACTTGTAATGATATTTTAGTTGCAAATTTCTAGGTATATTTTTAACACACCTTTCTGAAAGGTTTAAAAATCTTATTGCTTCCTAGCCTACAAAATATAAGACGAAAAGTGAAAAAATGCATAGTGTGTAAACAATTAACATGCTAGCATTAGAAGTTAATAGAAACCTTATGGTGAATTTTACCCAGGAGAAGCAAGTTCCCTGATCTCTTCTCCTGGCACAGTGAGGTTTAGGAAGCAGTGGTCACACAGTGCTTCTGGCTCCCTTTCCTTGCTTGCTCTGATGTCATAGCAGTTGAGGAGCTCAGGGGAAAGAGGGCTTTATTTGATACCAGAAGTACTTATTACATTTCACTTGTGGCTGCTGCTGCTGCTGCATCCACTAGCCCTCTGGGCAGGGTTCAATGAACTTATTCTGCCAGCAGGAGGACTTTTGACAGTGCGATGAACTTTACCTTCTATTTCCTCTCTTTGTGCACCCTAGAAATTTGTTCTGGGTCATCCTCCCCACTGCCAACCCTCCAAAACGGATTTGGAGTAGATGTTGGGCACATGCAGGGAGAGGAGGGGGAAGTTCCTTTGTGCAATTAGAAATCCTTTCACGAATGGACCAATTTCATTGGGTGCTGCCAATACAAAATGGATACAAGTGTATTGATACCTCTTCTCTTTCCCATGTTCAGTTATGGAGCACACAAGACATACTGTGGTCATCACGTGGTGAATTACTCCCCTACTATCAAATTTATTGGCTGATGCTTTCAGGAGCGGCAGTATTTACCACAAGATGATGTCACATCATTCAGCACTGCACTTCTGAACCTTACGAGGGAAGCAGATATAGAACTATAGCTCTTGACAACAGTCATATGTTAGCCGTCATGTCTAGCTCTGTCCTGACTTACAAATTGCTTGAGTAACTTCTGGCAAATTAAATCACATAAATATTGTCTAGACATGGTGAGCTTTCAAATCACACCTCTTGAGTGCCAAACGGGTTGAGTGAATTTGCTTGGAAAGAGACTGACAGCTGACTCTCCTGACTTACTGCATTGATGATGATTCAAAAATAATTGGCATGCTTGGCTAATAAAAAGTTTGGCATTTCTGGCATGGACAATTCTCTCCTTATTTTCATATAAAAATATACACAGTGATGACAGCAAGTCTCTCACTGAAGGAAGATGAAGATGCTTTAAAAATTAAATTGGTGTGGTTCAATTGTATCTAGGAACTCCTCTCAAATACATATGTATTACTTAGTGCTGCTATTATTATGGGCCCTGCTCTATAAACTGTTTAAAAGACTTTTTTTGGCACAGGTGTCACTAGAGCCCTTGTTCAGCAGTAAAAGTTGGAATCTTCCATTCTCTCTACACACTGATTGATATCAGCAGAATTTGCAAACATCTGTAGAGAAGAACAGGCAAAACATATCACTCACGGCTATTGAGGCCTTCTAGGGGAAACATGCCAACATTTTGGAGTGGCTTCTACAGTCAATAACCAACTGCCTAAGAACTTCACAGGCGGCTCTCAGGAAGTGTGCTTGATAAGTAGCACTAAAAATAGGGCCTCATATTCCTCTCACATTTGTTGTATTGCACCTTAAGCTTTACCACTGGCCTAATGAGAACCATAATAAATTTATGTTAATGCCAGACATGTATTTAGAATAATTAGATGTCAAATTTCCCATAATTCTAGGATGTGATACTCAAGGTAGAAAATCAGGATAATGAAAGAGACTTGCCATGCTGAAAGGAAAAAAAATTGACCTACCATTAAAACAAGGAGGGAAATCAATATCCATTTGCATTTCGCAGTTACTTAAGATGATAAAACCTGTTATCAGTCTGGAAAAAAATCAATGCTTTAAAAAAAACCAAATTTGTAGAACTTAAGTAGAAATGCAACTGTTAAGGAGAACTCCTATTACATTGCCCAGCATTAAAGACAACACCTGAGGGCATCCTGTAACAGGAACCATAGTCCTGGCTCAGTACTAAGCATAATATCTAATTAAGATTAACAAGTAGTCTGTATACTATCTCTTTTCAAAGGTAAGGAGGCAGTTGGCCACAATGAACCCATTGCAAGCCAGACACAAATTCAAAGGGGTCTGACTCTGCAGTGGAGAACATCAGGCAAGCTTAGGGATAGAAGGTATGCAGAGCTCTGTCCTCCAACACTTCACTGCAACTTCCTACCCAGCTCCAGCATCTGCTTCCTGGAGTAGCTGACACACTCTGTCTAATGGTATTGCTGCCCTGGAGATTTAAGCATAAAACCTCATTTTTGGCATGCATGAAAACCAGTAGAAAAAAATTCACAGAAAATCCAGCCATTAATCTGGGTTTCATGGCGTTCCCATAGAGTGTAGGGGGGAGGAGAGGCAGGTATTTTGTTGCCCAAGCAGAACAGCAGCATTGGATACAACCCCTAGGCTTTCTTGCTCTCAAAGAGAAGTATTAAAATATGAGAAGACTACAGATGGCATTAAGTTAAAATATTGTGAGCAAGCAACTGGCACACACAAAATGAAACACTGTGAACATTTATCATGCTCGTTCATTTAACCATGACTCACCAGAAGATTTATCAAAAACATGAGGGAAATATTAAAACCAAGATTCAGAAGTGACAGAATAACATTCAACCTGTATTCCGGTGATGGTATGTGTGGACTTTAAGAGAAAGTCAGCTAGAGAGGTTTTGTGAAATATCTACTGAATTCAAGATCAAATGTATCATTCTCATCTGTATTTTATGGAGTTGAAATGGTAGAACTTCAGTTCTTCCTAGTCTCCAATCTGTTTACTTTTCTCTCTTGCAGAGGGTTGGGATAGGGGGCCCACAACGATTTCCTGAAATGTGACCTCTCAAAAAAGAGTGCTCGTGCAAAATCAAAAAGGCAGGTTTTACTATACGCTATCAACAGGTATGTCTCTCTAAATCCAGAATGGCTTGAGAATGATGTCAAATCACAGCAGGCCGCTTTAGATGGCATGAAGAATGGTAATCTCTCCACATACCATCCCTCATGAGCATAGTTTGAATTAGAACATAGCTTAGGTGGATGATGAATGGCACATGAATGGACTCAAAGTACAAGAATTCTGTCTAGAAGGCAATAGCTTAGAGGGATGTTTTTTTCTTTTTTTGTCTTTTGAAATTGGCAGAAAGATGAAACTCTTGCCCCTTAATGATTGTGACTGTGAAGTAAAGATCACAGAAAGTAGGTAACTTGCACAGTGAGGTTGAATGAAAAGGCTAAAGAATAAATGACGAGGGATTAAAATGAGCTTCCTGCCTAGTCTGCTTCAAAACCCTTTCCATCAAAATGTGAACTTCTGCATATCTCCAAGTGAGTAAAGTCTACAGTTCATATGCAAACTATCTATGCACTTACGCTGCACTGGGTTTTTCTTTTCATTTTTTAATGCAGATGTTTGGGAATTCAGTTATCAATATATTGGAAATACACATCACTTTATTATTTTTTATTTGTCGTCCCTTTTTTGGGGAGGGGGGAGTGTTAGCAGTCCATTTGTTCTACACCATATATAGGCAACTAATTGTACTAGCACTATTTAAAGTGATGCTCCAGAATTCAGAAACTGGTAGCAATTCAGAGTACCTTTGTTAAGTTTCAAAGTTTTGAGCAAAATATGTCAGATCACAAGTCTGCATGGGCACTATTAAAAGGAGAGAGAGAAACAAAGCAGGCTTGCAACCCGACTTCTCTAAATCTTGAAATGCACTTCTTCAACCAAGGGTACCTAAATGCATTTATTGGAGTAAAGTGTGCATGAAAATGTGTATGTTAATGGAAATAAAACAAAATGCTTTATATTAGAGTAAACTGCTTTGTAAAAATATGTATATTTTAAAAATTGCATACAAATATCTGTATTAGGAGAAATTCGCTCAAAATTCTGATGAATTTTCATGATAAAAAAAGAAATGAACTGTGGAGAATGGAATCTTAGACTGCATAAATGAGAAACTGGGATAAACTAAGACCAACAGAGTTACTTATCCCTATCTGAGAGGCAGTTAATATAGACAATAGTTGCATAGAGAAAATTATACTAAGAGCAGTGATTTCTACAGGAGGTTGTTCCTCTGAGAAGCCCTCATACAGGTTCAAGAAAAAATATAGGTCCAAGAATCCACTTTATTCCCCTTTTAGCACTCTTGTGAATGCCATGAACTAGCCCCAAATACATTATTCATGACATCTTAATATGTGCATGATAAAGCAAATGAAAAGCTTTCCATGAGAGAATACTATTCTAGTAATGTATGCTTTTTAAAAACCCATTCCTGTCGTAACCACATCTACATCTTTTTTGCATTAGCCTAATTTAATGTAAAATGGAAAGTAGATGTATTGGGGTGCGGTAGTCCAGGGACAAGTTGGAAGACTGTTTATGAAACTCTGTGTTTTTCGTTAAATTTTTTTCTTCAGAGTTGGAGTTTAGAGGCTTCTGGTTTCTGAATGGCAAGACATGAAACTGAGGGGTTCTGAACATTTGTGTGTGTGTGTGTGTGTTTCATTGATGAAACTATATGTGGGGGATTGCAACAACAGCCTAAAACACAGTGCCCTAGAAAATAGAATAGGGTAAATGAACTTTGTTTTTGCCTCAGTCAAATGCCACAGTCCATAAAATTACATCAACTCTGCACAATATTGGCACCATTGGAAGGTATTCCGATAAAAAAATTGTTTGTTGGTGTATAAGTCCATTACAGCAGAGTAGCTGTTGCAAACAGCAGGTGTGGAGATAAACTTCTTCAGACTGCAAGTGCAAATTCAGAATTGAATATCCCCCTCAAATAAGTCTGGGGTGAGGATTCTAGTACTATATCCCTATATCTAAGGTGCAGGGAAGCTTCTTGTACAATGAAGCACTCGACTATGCAGGGTTCCATCAGCAATCCAAGTGGCACAATCAAAAAACAGACTAGCTTTTTCACCCACTATTTGTGAAAAACCCGACCTTGGACTTACCACCAAAATGTTCATCTCAGCAAAGTTGAAAGTGAATTGGGGTTTCCTTTCAAGAGAAGCACCTGAAGGATTCTGTGACAGTCAAGAGATTTGATTAAACTTGCATGGTTTCTCCCAGGGTTTCCACAATTGGAAGCTAATCTGCAGGTTTCTCTTTCGATGATACGTCAAAGGGATTTACAGGAAGGTTTTTTTAGGAAAAAAAAGTTTGCATAATATGAGCTATATACTGTATCTTTCCAGGACTACAAACCAAAATATACTGTATTTTTCACCCCATAGGACGCAACGGCCCATAGGACGCACCTAGTTTGGGGGAGGGGGGAATCAAGGAAATTTTTTTTATTTTCCCCTCAGGTTTGCGCAGCCATCCCCAAGCTAGAAGAGGGAGACAGAGCGCTCCGTCTCCCTCTTCTGCCTTCAGGGACAGCCTCCCTAGCCTCTGTGGGGCAGCGCACTCCACTGCCCTGCAGAGGCTTTGTGCAGCCATCACCAAGCTGGCTACCTTCAGGGACAGCCTCTCTAGCCACCGTGGGGCAGCGGCTTGCCCCACTATCCCCCGAGCTTGTGGGGCTGGCGATGGGGAGAAGCAAGCTTGCTTCTCCCCCCGCCCCCGTCGCCGCCAGCCTTCAGAACAGGTCAGGGAATAGCGGGGTGGTGGCGCTGCGCCTCCCCGCTGTCCCCCGAGCTTGTGGGCTGCAGGCTGCTGCCCGCAAGCCTTGCAAGTCTGCGGGACCTCCCACCGGGCTTGCAAGGCTTGCAGAGAGCTTCCTGAAGCCTGGAGAGCGAGAGGGGTCGGTGCGCACCAACCCCTCTCGCTCTCCAGGCTTCAGCGAAAGCCTGCATTCGCCCCATAGGACGCACACACATTTCCCCTTCATTTTTGGAGGGGAAAAGGTGCGTCCTATAGGGCGAAAAATACGATATGCTATGCTAAAACAACATTTAGCCAAATTATTATCTTCTGTTTTCCTTTATTCAGTTAGAAGTATGGAGGTAGGGGTTGTTACTGAGATAAGGGTACAAAGGGAGAAATATTTCCCTCTTCCATTCCTGGCCATGGGCAGGACAAAATTCCTTCTCACCCCTAACACATACTCCTTGCTCCTAATAGCAAAGAGAATGTATATGTCTTTCTAATTAAATAAAAACCAAATATCATCAGCATAACATGTAGTTTGGCCTTATGAGCTGAGCTTTAGCAGAAAGTGTGAGCTGGACATTGACTGCTGTTACAAGTCACAAGAATCCAACATAGTGCCACATTAAGATTACTTTTTTTGCTCTTAAATTCCAGCTATACCACAAGACAGCAGCCCAAACCACAACCCAATTATGTTAAACTCCTTGGATTTAAGATGATTAAAGGCTTAGTTCTCTGTTTTTAAGAGGGCAGTGTTGCACTGAGAGGAGTATATCTCCTTTTGTACGATTATTCCAAAGAGATTTATATTCTGTGTAGTTGCCAACAATCTTTGCAGGGAGACCTGCTTACTCTCTGCAAAGGTCATATATATTGGAATATATTCCATTTATTGGAGAACAGAGATACTGAGTGGGGAAAAAATGCCTAGCATTTTAAAACCTTCAGTGTGTGCTAACTCTGGAGGTGAAAAGTGCTTGACAGAGTATTTCAAGAGAAGACGAATCCAGCACTAAGCTTGCCGGTATTGATATTAAGGTGGGCAAGACCATTTCTGCTCAAAGAGATTTTGAATATTAGTCTGAAATGAATTACTGTGGAAGTGTTGGAATCCTGCCCAGAGATAGAGCGCAACAGCAATACCATTTCAGCTGCAATAATTAATTACATATGAAGCTTAATCCTAATTGTGTGGGCTGGTACATCTTGGAGAAATTGGTGAAACATGTCATGGTATCTTTAGTCAAGACAGAACATTTTGGCAAGTTTTATTTCCTCATTCTGTTATGATATATTTAAGAAGTTGGGGACACTGTGGTGATTTATATTTCAGGTTATAAAATACAGAAATGCAAGCAGCCTCATACTCAGTGTGGCTTGGGAACTCTAAGAAACAAAACAAAAACAAAAAACCAGTGCAGTTTTGGTATCAGTACAGTTTTGAAAGGTTCAGTCCATCATCTTCTTTTAAAATTGCTTCCAACTGTATCGAAACACAGGCAAAAAACTGCTGCTTGATCTTATGAACCATCATGCAAAATTTGATTCTGATATCTTAAGACGTATCCATATGCATGATGAACAATTTCCCAAAATATATCATAGATCTGTAAACCCCCAACAAGAGGCTATAAGGCAAAAGTGTTAAAGTTTACATTTGCATTTGGCTTGAGCAATAAATAAATAAAAAGATTGGTTGGTTGAATGAAAAAATGAAACATCCTGGCCTTGCTCAGTGATGACATGTAGACATTGGGCTGAAGGCTTGGGCATAGTCTACCACTGCAATCCTGCTTTCCTCTCTACATGTTCAGAGAACAGTCCTCTCTTTGAAAGTGCTGTTTATTTGAAGGGGTCTCTGATCTAAATCTGGTTTAAAGACAAAAAAAATCTATGGAGAGAGAACAGGGGCCTTGAAGTTACAGATCAATAGTTAGCACCTGGAATGCAGATCAAGCAGTTCAGAGGCACCCGGTTGCCCCCAAGATGAGGGGGCCTGGCACATTTCCCGTGTGTGTCATTGCATCATTTGGAGGAGGCAGAGCACTCTGGAGAAGCAAGAAGAAGAAGAAGAAGAAGAAGAAGAAGAAGAAGAAGAAGAAGAAGAAGAAGAAGAAGAAGAATTAATCATTCATACCCCGCCCATCTGACTGGGTTTCCTCAGCCACTCTGGGCGGCTTCCAACAAAATATTAAAATACAATAGTCTGTCAAACATTAAAAGCTTCTCTAAACAGGGCTGCCTTCAGATGTCTTCTAAAAGTCTGGTAGTTGTTTTTCTCTTTGACATCTGGTGGGAGGGCATTCCACAGGGCGGGTGCCACTACCGAGAAGGCCCTCTGCCTGGTTCCATGTAACTTGGCTTCTCGCAGCGAGGGAACCGCCGGAAGGCCCTCGGCGCTGGAATTCAGTGTCTGGGCGGAACAATGGGGGTGGAGACGCTCCTTCAGGTATACTGGACCGAGGCCATTTAGGTCTTTAAAGGTCAGCACCAACACTTTGAATTGTGCCCGGAAACGTACTGGGAGCCAATGTAGGTCTTTCAAGACCGGTGTTATGTGGTCTTGACGGCCGCTCCCAGGCACCAGTCTAGCTGCTGCATTCTGGATTAGTTGTAGTTTCCGGGTCACCTTCAGAGGTAGCCCCACATAGAGCACATTGCAGTAGTCCAAGCGAAAAATAACTAGAGCATGCACCACTCTGGCGAGACAGTTCGAAGGCAGATAGGGTCTCAGCCTGCATACCAGATGGAGCTCGTAAAAAGCTGCCCTGGACATAGAATTGACCTGCGCCTCCATGGACACCTGCGAGTCCAAAATGACTCCCAGGCTGTGCACCTGGTCCTTCAGGGGGCAGTTACCCCACTGAGGACCAGGGAGTCTTCCACACCTGCCCGACCCCTGTCCCCCAAGAACAGTACTTCTGTCTTGTCCGGATTCAACCTCAATCTGTTAGCCGCCATCCATCCTCCAACCACCTCCAGATACTCACAAAGGACCTTCACAGCCTTCACTGGTTCTGATTTGAAAGAGAGGTAGAGCTGCGTATCATCCACATATTGATGAACACCCAACCCAAACCCCAATGATCTCTCCCAGCAGCTGCATGTAGATGTTGAAAAGCATGGGGGAGCGGACATATCCCACAAGTGAGAGCCCAGGGCTCTGAACACTCATCCCCCCCACCACTTTCTGAACACGGCCCAGGAGGAAGGAGCAGAACCACTGTATAACAGTGCCGCCAGCTCCCAGCCCCTCTAGATGTTATGGTCAATAGTATCAAAAGCTACTGAGAGATCCAGCAGAACAGCTCTCACCTTTGTCCCTAGCCCACCGGAGATCATCGACCAGTGCAACCAAGGCAGTTGAAGCTGTGGTGCCCATCGTGTGATGCGTGCAATGTCACACACACCACACGCCAGGCCCCCTAAACATTGAGGGGGGCATCCCCCTTTCAACAAGTATCAAGGGGGCAAAGACACTTTGCCCCCCTAAAGTTGGAGCAGTTACACAGGTCACCCAGTCAGTTGCCCTCACTATGATGAGAGGGATTGCATTTCTATTTAAATTATCATAATTAGTTCTAAATTTGTATATTAACACATAAATTAGGATACATACTCTTTAGGCAGATATTATATTGTGGGAAAGTGATGACTTCCTTCTTTTTTATGGTAGGAATCACTGAATTCAGTAAGTGTGAGAGCAACCATAATGAACAAAAATGTCCCCAGGAGTTCGCATTTGCAGTGGCAAAAATAGTCAAATAACTTAAGAATTGATTCATGGTAAAATACAGCACATTTTTCTTCTTTTTCTTGTTTTTAACTGTATGATTATAGAGTTGGACTTTCTCCCATGGTCCTGCTGCTGCTGCGCTGCCAGGATTAAGCCATAGTTTTACTTGTGAACCCAGGTCTCATTCTACACAAATCACAAGCTATAGCTTATCAGTTGTGGTTTGTTTGAGGGGAAACAAAACACCAGGATGGGTGTGTCATGGCACTAAGCCTTGCCAAGGGAGCAGGACCAAGGGAGGAGTGAAATGGCCACAAGGTTTTGCTCTGTGCATCAGAATGCTGACCCATTCACACTTCATTTGACTTAGCCTTACATGTGAGCCAGAATAAATAAATAAAAAACCCAAGCAATAAGAGAATAGCCTTGTGGGTTGCATCTACTCCAACGTCCTGTTGTTTTTACGTTGCCCTGAATGAAGTTGGTGTCCTTGCCTGGTTGTTTTCATCTTCTTGTATTCATATATGCACTCCCTCCATACATGAAACATTCCTTTCCTTGTTAGTCTCCAAAGCATTCCCTGACAGCTCTCTCCATTGTAAATTATTTAGGGTAATTATTATTAATTTATTACTTGCTTAGGTCAGCAGCAGAGTTGTTTTCAGCATACCCCAATAGTTAGCAATGATGATAGGATGGCAGATTTTACATGGCAAAGAATATACTAAAAAGTTGTATGCATACAGCTGAATGAACTTCAGTAAGTCAGTGGTGCACCTACTTTAATTACAAACCTTGAACAAAACAAAACTCTGTCCTGCCTCGAAGACAACCTCTGTGGTATCAAAGTCCCCAGATCCTCAATGTTTGAGGGTTTGTTATAGTTCTCTGCTGAGGTTGGGAAAAATAATGCTACATAGGCACAGCTAGGAGTAGCAGGGCCTCCACCAAAGATCTCAACACGCAGGCAGGTCAAAATGAGAAAAGATGCTCCTTTAGGTATTTCAGTCCCAAGTTGCTTTAGAGCTTTCAAAGTTAACACAAGCACCTTGAATTTGGCATATAAGCTTTTTGACAACGAGTGTAGTTCTTTAAGAATTAGTGTTATATTCTACCAACAGGCCATCCCACATAAAAGCCTAGCCACATACTATAGCAGCTGCAACTTCTGGACCATCTTGAAGGGCAGCCTAGAGTCCATTTTTGAAGTTACCTGTGCATACCTCACTGTAGCCAGGCCAACCCAGTCCAAGAAAACCCATAGCTGGCAAACCAGATAAAACTAGCAAAAGCTGTGCATTATGTCAGAGACCACTTTGCCTGTAGCAACAGTGCTGGATCCAAACCCATCCAGTTCAAGCAGCCTCCTAAATTACCGCCTGACTACCAACATTAATTTGAAGTGCTAGGCTGGGCTACTTGAAGGGCTCTCTTATCCCACACAAACCTCCTTGAAACCTTCACTTGAATTTGAATTTGAAGCTATTATCATTATTTGAAGTTGTTGTTGTTTCAATCTCTTACCAGCCCTCTAGCATAAGGTCTCAGGGCAGGTGGCAACAATCTAAAATTCAGTGCCTAAAACAGGCCAAAACAAATTATAGTCACTGGAATAGCGGTGTGGTCACCTGAGGTAGGTGGTGACCCCAAGGACGGGCTTCTCTGTGGATGTGGAATTCCCTCAGCAAAGAAACTCACCTGGATCCAAACTTAGGTGTATTTTCATCAGTAGGCAAAGACTCTTCTACTTCTCCTGGCATTTCAGCATACTGTATAGCACAGGGTGTGTGCCATGTGTGTGTTATTTTAAAACTTTTGCTGCACCTTCCATCATTTTTCTTGTTTTGCTTTTACAATTCCATTGCTTAGTTTTAAAATGCTACCCTTCCCCAAGAGTTCTGTCACCAAAAGCTGACTTATAACTTGACTGGGAATATAATTAATAGCACCCATTTACATTAGTGCAGCTGTTTGGCTAGAAGATGGTAAAAAAACACTGCAGAAGCAATCAAACTAAGCATGAGAGTGAGCAACTGGAGGCAGGGAATAGACTCACCAGAGTGGTAGAAATTACAATAGTTCAGCCTGCAATCACTATATTTTATCACTAGAGGGAGATCATTCTTAGTACAGTACTCCTGTTTAAACCCATCAACTCTATGAAATGCACACACTGCCTATTTGTCTGGTCACATTCAGAGACTGGTTTTCTGTCTGTTCCCTTGATTTCCTCCAATTCTATTAATGAGCATGCCTGTGCATTTAGCAATATGTGGAATGAAAAATGGGCAGGCTGCTTGTAAAGACAGGCAAGAGGAAGAATAGCGAGCACAAGCAAGCTGAGGACAAGTGTGTTGATTTATTCTCCTGATCTGACATCATCAATATGCAAATTTCAGTCTTGGCAGATCACCCTTGCTGACTTAAAGGAGCTATTCAGTTGTGTCTCTACAGTCAAGCTTGCACATATCTTTGCAGGTAACATTCTATGTGTCCAGAACCCCTGTCCTACATGGCATGAAGCCAGTAAGTCAAGTCTCAAGTCCATAGTCAATCCTCATGTCCAAACTAAGGTACAGTCCCACTGAGATCCAGAGTACCCAAGCTGAGGCCAATCCACAGGGGCAGTTGTACAGACACAGCCCCTCATCTCTGCTTCCCTTTTGTACTTTGCATGCTGATTGCAGCACCTGGGCTTGATGGAGCATATGACCCTCACCTGTTCCAAGCCTACTTCAGCTGAAGAATCACACCCCTCCCTCCTCCCAGAACTAGGGAGCTGGGCTGTGGGCCCTTGCCTGCCTCAGCCTGCAAGAGTGCCACTCCCACTGTTCCCTACACCTCAAAGCCCACTATGTTTGTGGAAACAGGGGACCCTCTGGCTCTGGTGATGGGTCCTGATGCTCTGGTTTTTGTGCACTGGCTCCCATCCCTCATCAACCTGTGAGTACTTCTTAATCTCTCCTTCCCAATCCACAGCTTGCCCTGGTGTGTCCCAGTCCCAGCTACACCCCTTCCTAGGATCTTCTTCCTCCTCCCTGTTGTCCTGCCAGTTTGTGGCACTATGCATGTTTCTCTGGTTCTCTTCATTGTAGGTAATGCCAGTGGGTCATTTAGAATCTGCATATGAGTGCCTGGTTTTGTATAGGCTTTATTTAAATGGCCCCACCTTCATTTTTTGAAGGGGAAAGGCTTGTAACACTGGACATCTATGCAATTGGTCATTCATAGGGAACTCAAAGGTGAAGGTGACTACATCACCTTCCCAAATGGGCTTTACCAACCCATGGTCTCTCCTGACTGAAAGTTCTGGTAAAATGGATTCACAACATTCAAGAAGGTGTAGTTTGACCTGACCACATATAAAACCCTCAACACACCCAATGGCTGTTCTGAAATTATTATTATTTCGTTGATATGTCTATTTTCCAAGTTTGGCTTTTTCTGATTTGTACAGCTTTCCGTCATCAAGAACCCCAAGGAAAACGTATGGACTATGAATATACTTTGCTGTTCAGACTGTGGGCAAGCAAGTTCACAGCCAGAGGAAAGGAAGACAACACACACATTCACAAACATAGGTACCAATTCTACCAAATAAAATTTACATATGTAAGCACTTAGCAAGCTGAACTGACGATTTTTGAATACTTTTGTTATTTAGAGGCAGAAAATACAAAGGATCCTTGCAAGTAATTAAACTAATTAAAACATTAATTAATTATAAAGGAACAATGAGAGTGTACCATCTGAAAGATGCACTGATTGAACTATTTAAATATGTGTGACCCATTTTAACATTGTGCTTATATATGTGGATCCAGTAGCACAGAGTGGGGGGATCTAACTTCTTTTTGGGGGGATGGGGTCCCTATTCAGAGATTGCAAATAGCAACAGACAGCTACCATACCCATGTTTGACTTTGGTTCAGCAAAGTTTCCCTGGAGATATGAAACTATTGTTCTATTTCCACACTCATTTATGGCGTCAGATGGAATAGAATACGACAGGGAACTCTATGGCAATAACAAAATCCTCACAGGTATCCCACAGTAACAGCTCAGTGATGTAAGACACTCAGGAGTCCCTTTTAGACATTACAATTTTGTTTGAGCTAGGACTCAGGTTCGCCTTACCATTAGAATGAGACAGCTACCTCAAGCATCAGGTGAGTGCTACACAAAATGTCAGTGAGGTGTTGGAAGACAGAGTTATGTGTAAAATTAACAGTAGATAAATTACCGTATTTATATATGCCTGTTTGTACACACTTTCTGGTTGGAGAACTGCATTGCAAAATTCAGGCAAATATGCATTTTGAAGCATAGTTGTGTTCTGGGGTGTGTAATCTGTCAATGGGTATGAATTAAGTAGTTTCTTTTTTAAAAGAAAACAAAATCAAATTTCTCACCATTCCTTCTTCTCTTCGCTCTTTATTCTATTCTTACTTTCTTCTATTTTCATCATCCACTTTAGCTAAAGCTCTTCCTCAGTTACCCTATATTCACCTCAGCTGCCCAGTAGCATATTTCTGTTCTTGGGTTCTTGTCTCTTCCTCAACCCACTGTTGTGCTTCAGTATTTTCAGGTGATACAGTGGTGTAATCCAAGTTAAAAGCACAAAAATGTGCATTAATTTTCAAAGTACAGTCGTACCTCTCGTTGCAAACGGGATCTGTTCCAGAGCCCCGTTCGCATCCTGATCAGAACGCAACCCACGTCTGCGCCTGCGTGGGTCACAATTTACCGCTTCTGTGCATGCCATCATTTTGCGCGTCTGCGCATGCGCGAGCGGCGAAACCCTGAAGTAACTCTTTCCGGTACTTCCGGGTTGCCGTGGGACGCAACCTGAAAAGACATAACCTGAGCCGAACATAACAAGAGGTACGACTGTATAAGTAAATAAAACTAAAGTATACCAAAATGACTGGGAAGAATTGATAGGTTGTTAATATTTGTGTGCTGTTTTTGACTGGGGAGGAAAGATGTTTTTTGAAATCCAGTAACAGATATTTTGAACCATTTCAATGAGCTTGAGGAAGGTTAATTGCTCTTCTTATCCATTATTAAGTACTCTGGAGTGCTCCTGAAGTGTTCCTGCAACACTCTGTAACCCCGCATGAAGCACCATCAGAAAGCAACGAAATGCAGACACTCATCATCTTCCCTAAACTGTTCCAACTTCCCTTCTTTGTCCATTTCTCACTGCATTTATAGTCCTAGGCTTCTATTTCTCATTGGAAACAGAACAGTACTATACAGTCAGGTGTGAAAAGTTGCCACATGGAAGCAGCATCCCATAAGATGTGTAAATCAGTTTTTAAATTGGGCCCATACGCCATGAAGGGAAGGGCAGTTTGATGAAATCTTCATAGTGTCAACTGTCCCAGAAATACAAGGGCCTCAGATCATGGTGCAAAATGGCTTCCACCCAAAAGGCCACTCTACCACTTCTCAAGATCCCCAAGTCCACTATAGATATGGATAGATCCAAACAAAGTTAGTTGAGCTTCATTCCCACTGAAATCTATGGGACTTAAGTCATGACTAACTTGATCCAGTTATTTTAACTTCAGCTAACTTCAATAATAATTAATTTTAAATTTTTTTATCACTTTTCTAATGATTCCTCAAGGTTTCTGTCTTTTTCATAGCTGAGGCTCCGGATTGAGATTTAATCAAGTTAAACACCACATCCTCTTTCCTGGTCCATCCTGGCCAGTTTAGACCCCATAAGCATATATGTGAAATTTGGATTTTTCACTTTACACATGCTTACATCGGATCACATTTGTCATTTTTATTCCCGTTCACCCAATTTGGAGAGATCCTTGAAGTACCTCACAATATTTTTGGTTCTTTATCATCATGAATCATTGGGTGTCATACAGATGTCCCTGTGTAACCCTTTGTCGGCCCTGGATGAAATAATGCTCTTCTCCACACACCTGTTTCAGGCTCAGGAAAAAGAGTGGAACTGGCTAAAATGCTTCTCTCCAGTCCTCATTTATACTTTCAGTGAAACACCTTGAAAACAAGGACTCTGCACGTGAAAATGAGGAAGAAACGACCATAAAGACCTCTGTAGAGAGTCATTCTATTCTGGTTTTTTTAAAATAAAATAAAATAAATAAATTGAAGCAGAGCATAGGAAAATGTGGGACAGGAGCACAGGAAGCTGATCCAGTATTTCTCAGTATTGTTTACACTGATGCACAGTGCCTATCAAGTATTTTAAACAGGAGTGCCCAGCCCTTGCTGGAGGTGGCAGAGAATGAACATGGAACTTGATTCATGCAAAGCACATGGCCCTTTCCTTGCATTTTGTTGTTGTTGTTGTTGTTGTTCCAGATGAGAGGGAGAGATGGGTGAAAAATTCATTTAGGGGGCATTTATATAGTCCATTTATGATCAGTACTAGAGGCCATGCTTCTTGGTGCAAACTTAAGATTGGCAGCTGCTACAGACAGGACCTTCTTGGTTGGGCTCAGTATCAAATCCCTGCTGGTTTGGAGTGGTTTTTCATTGATGAGTTTTATTGATCATGCTGTTGTTTTACTGCTTGGGCTCTTGAAATTGTTTTCCTAATGACTGAATTAAAATGTTAATTCATTTTTCATACGTATGAATTTTCATACATATGAATTTTAAATTTTTAGAGTTATTCTATTTTCTTTGTCACCTTTAGCCAACTTGGTACAGGATGGCTGCTTATAAATCTTGAAGTTAACTAACATTGTTGGGTTCAGCTCATGACTCCATGTTCTCCTTTACATATGTTTTCATAAGGACTATACATGTGCCTGACTGTACAGGGTTCCTCACACTGAAGCCTTTGCACATACAGGTGTACATGCAAAAATCTCCCTTTTGTAGGTGTTTGTATCAATGCATGGACATCAGGACTGGAAGCTATGCAGAGCTGGAAACAAGGCCAGGAGTTTCATCGCTGTTTCCCAGTCACCTGTTAAGCTCTAGCAAGTGAAGAGGATGTAAAACCTTCACAAATGACAAACTTTGACACAATATCTTAAGCAATGTAAAGTGAGTCTTTTTCTTTATCAGCTGAAGAGACCCAAGCTCTATGTGCACTCAGAACAGAAGATTTGAATCAATCAGATCTCATGGCTAGGCACTTTTTAGCAGAGCTTGATTTACATGTCAAGTGTCTTTGGGAATCAGAACTGAGTGTTAATGCCTCTGGCAAACTCTTTCAGCCTCGTGACTGAAAACTGCAAGAAGGGGCATGTCTGGCATTAAAAGGCAGTTCAGCAAGGAGATAGCAAGCTTGTTTGTGATCATATGGATGGCCTGGTGCACCCATGCAGCAGAATGAAATGGAAATGAGGTGGTAGAATGGAGTGCACCACTTCAGATGACAGAAGATTTTCCCTATGTAAAAATCTTCCTGCAAACTGAAAACTACATAGTGTGTGTGTGGGGGGGGGACATTAGAACTTTCCTTCCAGAAGTGTTGGATAGCTGTATTTGCAGATTAAGTTTAGATTAGGTTAGTAACCTCATTTATATATTTGCTTCCCACAAAAAAACTTAAAGCCCTTTACAACAAAAAGTCTCGCAGAAATTAGGCAGAGTGAGAAGAACTTAGAAACAAAAATTGAACAGGTGGACTCAAAGATTGGGAAAATGGATAAGAAGATAGACGAAACAGTAAATGAACTGAAAGGACAAATCAAAGAAGTATCTAAAAGAACTCATGTGTTAGAAGAAGGAATGAAAAAGACAAAATTGGAAATGAGGGAACTGAAACGTGAAGAGGACAAAATTAGGGTTGGTCTTCTGGAAACTAATAAATCACAAGAAGAAATGTGGGACGCCATCTCCATGAATGAACTCTGACAACAGGAGGTTAACCTAAGGCTGAGAGGGATACCAGAAACTCAAAGTGAGAATATTAGACAAAAATTAATAACAGAACTGGCACAATGGTTGGAGCTTCAAGAAGGGGAGGTGGCAAATACAGTACAGAATGCTTTCAGAATGAAGGTAAGAACGACTAAAGCAAAGAAATTCCCAGGAGACTGCCTGATAACCTTCAAAGATAGAGATATGAGAAATTTGGTTCTTCAAAAAAATAGGGAAAAAAGACTGACTATAGATGGTTGCTACATAATTATTTTTAAAGACATACCAATCAGGCTGTTGAAGCGGAGAGACCCCTACAAATCACAGGTACAAATCCTCAAGAATAATAATATAGAATTCAAATGGGAATTCCCGGAAGGGATCTCCTTTACTTATAAAAACAAGAGACATCGACTGACCAGGCAAGTTCCAGAGAAAGTATAAAAAATTGACAGCAGAAGAAGAAGAAGAAGCCAAAGGAGCAATCGGAGGTGTGGATGTAAAGATGAAAAATGGAGGACAACTGGATGAAGAGGAGGAAGAAGAAGAAGAAGAGGAAGAAGAAGATTATAATAACTTAGGCAAAAATTTTATATTTATTAATTGGAAACAACATGGCTCTAAAGATATGGAATTGGAATGTGAATGGTCTGAACGAAAAGAAAAAACGAAATAAGGTGGAACAATTTTTAAAGAAGAAGAATTTAGATATAATTTGCATGCAGGAGACACACGTGGCAAAGAGACACAGGAAAATTTTGATTAATAAAAGACTTGGAAATGAATTTATATCTTCAGACAAAGAAAAAAAGAGGGGAGTGATTTTGTATGTAAAAAGTAAAATAGAAGCCCAGCAAATTTTCAAGGATGACGAAGGAAGAATCATTGCAGTTCAAATTAATTGGCAAGGCGAAAAAATAATGATTGTCGGGATCTACGCACCTAATGGAAATAAAACTGATTTTTATAAGAATTTAGAAGAAAAGCTGTTGGAATTTGCAGATCAAAAGATAGTTGTGATGGGAGATATGAATGGGGTGGTGTCTTCAGAAATGGACAGATTAAGGAACAATGGATCGAAAGAAGGAAAACTACCCAAAACGTTTTTTGAAATGGTTAAAAATTGCAACTTAATAGACATTTGGAAGTTAAGACACCCGTTGGAAAAACAGTTCACATATTATTCGGAACCAAATCAGTCAATGTCCAGAATCGATCAAATTTGGATATCAAATGAATTAACTCCAAGAATTCTTCAAGTGGAAATTCAACCGAGAGTTATCTCAGATCATAGTCCCATTAAATTAGAACTTAAAGGCTTTGAAGAAAGAACATTTAGATGGAGAATGAATGATTATCTACTAGATGACCAAAAAGTTGTGCAAGAGGCACAGAAGAAATTGAAAGAATATTTTGAAGATAATTGTAACAAAGGAACGAAGATGAGTACAGTTTGGGATGCAAGCAAGGCGGTGATGAGAGGGTTCTTTATACAACAGAATTCGATCAAAAAGAAAAATAGAGAGAGAAAAAAGAAAGAAATTTTAAAACAAATTATGGAAAATGAACAAAAATTAATCAAGAAACCAAATAACGTAAGAATTAAACAAAGTATTAAGGTTCTACAAACTCAATTTGCAATGATAATAAACAAGGAAGTGGAATGGAACATCAAAAAATTGAGACAAAAGAACTTTGAATTCGCAAATAAATCAGGAAAGTGGCTTGCTTGGCAGATCAAGAAAAGAAAGGAGCAAAACATAATAAATAAAATTGAAATGGGAGGAGAAGAGATAACTAATCCTAAAGATATCAGAAAAGGATTCCTGGACTTTTATAGACAATTGTATAAACGAAAAGAAAAGAACAACACGAGAAAAATAGAAAGATATTTAAAAGATAAAGAGGTGCAAAAGATCCCGACAGAAGCACAAGAAAGGCTGAACACCCCAATTGATATAGAGGAGATGAAGGCGGCGATAAAAAAATTGAAGAATGGGAAAGCCCCAGGACCAGATGGTTTTACAGCAAGGTATTATAAAGAATTGGGAACAACCCTAATGTTACCACTGAGAGAAGTAATGAACAACATATTAAAGGAGAGAGAAATTCCAGAGACGTGGAAAGAAGCATTTATAACCTTTATTCCAAAAGAAGTTGCGGACTTAACTCAAGTAAAGAACTATAGACCAATCTCTCTATTAAACACGGATTACAAAGTTTTTGCAGGAATAATTGCAGAGAGATTAAAAAAGGTTTTACAAGAAATCATTCATGAAGATCAAGCGGGTTTCCTTCCTGGCAGACAGATGAGAGATAATGTGAGGAATGTCATAAATATTTTAGAGTATCTGACAGCCAGGAATGAGAAACAAGCAATGTTGATGTTTGTGGATGCCGAAAAGGCATTTGATAACGTATCATGGGACTTTATGTTGAAAAATATTGGAATAAAGGCAATATATACGGAGCAAAAAGTGAAGTTGATAGTGAACAATATGATAACAGAAGAAATTAAAATTTCTAAAGGTACCAGACAGGGTTGCCCGCTATCACCACTATTATTCATAATGGTCCTTGAGGTTTTTTTAGATTCAATAAGGAAAAATGAAAGCATAAAGGGGGTGACAGTAGGCCAAAACCAATATAAAGTTAAAGCCTTTGCTGACGACTTAGTTTTGATGGTGGAAGAACCGATGGGGACTGCAGCTGAGATACTGGAGGAAATTGAAAAATTTGGAGAGGTGGCAGGTTTTATAATAAACAGGAAGAAAACCAAAATTATAGCCAAAAATATGGAAAAAACAATGATGGAAGTATTGCAACAACAAACGGGTATTGAAATTGCTAAAAAGGTGAAATATTTGGGAATATGGTTAACTCCAAAAAATATCGATCTGTTCCAAAACAACTACGTCCCGGTGTGGAATGGAATTAAGAAGGACCTGGAAGTATGGAGAAGACTAAAATTATCCCTCTGGGGTAGAATCTCAATGATGTAAGATGTCAGTGCTACCAAAGATGTTATTTCTATTTCAGATGATACCAATATTAAAAGGAGCGGCGATCTTTAAAGATTGGCAAAGGATGATCTCAAGATATGTCTGGCAGGGCAAAAAGCCGAGAATCAAATATAAATTATTAACAGATGCAAAAGAAAGAGGAGGCTTTGCCCTGCCAGATTTGAAGTTATATTATGAAGCATCATGTCTTTGCTGGTTAAAAGAATGGATTAAACTTAAAAATACGAAGCTCCTGTATTTGGAAGGATTTGATAACAGATTTGGATGGCACGCGCACCTTTGGAAAGAAAAGAAAAAGGGTTATAAATCATTTGAAAATCATATCTTCCGGAGATCGTTATTGGAAGTTTGGGACAGATACAAAAATATATTAGAAATGGGGGTCCCACATTGGTTATCCCCATTAGAGGTTATAGGTGTCAAAAAAATTAATATGAGAAGCGACTGGATTACCTATGGAGATTTGGTGGTGAAGGAAGGGGGGAAGTGGAGATTAAAACCATACGAACAAGTAAGAGAACATGTTTATGATTGGTTGCACTACTATCAAATAAGTGAAATGTTTAAAAAGGATGTGAAAGAAAAAGGGTACAAAGAAAAGGATTCAAAATTTCAAACAGAAATTGTCAATAATGATTGTAAGATAATTTCCAAAATGTATAAAATTCTGTTGGAATGGCATACAATGGATGAGGAAGTAAAAGTGGTCATGGTTCAATGGGCCAAAGATTTAGGATATAACATAGAAATGGATGATTGGCAAAGAATATGGAATGAAAACCTGAAGTTTACAGCATGTGTCACATTGAAAGAAAATGTTATGAAGATGGTATATAGGTGGTATATGACACCAGTAGAATTAGCAAAAATGTACAAAACTTGTAACAAATGTTGGAGATGTAAGGAGAAAGAAGGTACATTCATGCATATGTGGTGGGATTGTAAGAAAGTAAGGGGGTTCTGGGAGATGATATATAATGAACTAAAGAAAATGCTAAAATATAGCTTTGTTAAGAAACCAGAAACCTTTCTGCTGGGAATAACAAGAATGGACATAAATAGGAGAGACTGTAAACTTTTTCAGTATGCAATCACCGCAGCAAGAATACTGCTGGCCCAAAAATGGAAACAAGAAGAAGTACTGACTTTGGAAGAATGGAGGACAAAATTAACAGACTATGCAGAACTGGATAAATTAACTGGGAAAATCAGATTCCAAAAGGATCACAGGTTTTTTGAGGACTGGGGAAAATTTACGGAGTATTTGAAAACTGTATGTGAGGACTGTACAACGCTAGTGTGCTTTAAAGAAGCTTTGTGAAAATACAAGGAATATTGTTAGAAAGCAAATAAGGTCAGAAATATAGTGTTTAATGGCAATATTAAAATTAAGGAATGTGAAGATAGGATTCGAACTACGAATGATTGTCAGAGAAGTTGAGGGAGGTCCAATAAGCTAAAATATGTGATGTGTAAATTGATATGACTGGAGTTTTTCATGGAAAGAAATTTTAATAATTTTTTTTTAAAAAAAAACAACAACAAAAAGTCTTAAAGCCTCCTCCACAAGAGGTCTGGGGCGTAGCAACATGAGAACGGGCCTTCTCTGCAGTGGCTCCCCGTCTGTGGAATGCTCTCCCCAGGGAAGTTCGCCTGGCGCCTTCATTATACACCTTTAGGCGCCAGGCAAAAACATTCTACTTTAACGAGGCCTTTGGTTGACTGTCACCTAATGCACTTTTAAAATAAGGGGGGGGGTAATTTGGTTGCTTCCGTATTTATTTTGATTATGTGCTCTGTGCTACTGCAATTCTAGTGTGTGAACTGCCCTGAGACCCACGGGTATAGGGTGGTATATTATTATTATTAATAATAATAATAATAATAATAATAATACATACATACATACATACATACATACATACATACATACAGTGGTGCCTCGCAAGACAAAAATAATCCATTCCGCGAGTCTCTTCGTCTAGCGGTTTTTTTCGTCTTGCGAAGCATCCCTATTAGTGGCTTAGCAGATTAGCGCTATTAGCGGCTATTAGTGGCTTAGCGGCTTAGCAGCTAAGCGGCTTAGAAAAAGAGGGGGAAAGGGAAAAAACTTGCAAGACTCACAAGACGTTTTCGTCTTGCAAAGCAAGCCCATAGGGAAATTCGTCTTGCGAAGCGCCTCGAAAAATGGAAAACCCTTTCGTCTAGCGGGTTTTTCGTCTTGCGAGGCATTCGTCTTGCGGGGCACCACTGTAGTAGAAAAATGCCATGATATAATCACAAAAACACATATAAAACAGATTGCACAATGCAATATCATTGGCTGCCCAAATACCTAGAGGGTGGGATGGAGAAATACCTTTGCCTGAGGCTATGAAAGGGTTTCCCTAAGGACAGCATTCAATAAACTGGGACCTACTACAGAGAAGGCCCATTCTCCTGTGGCCATCCTCCAGATATCCCTCAGAAGTGGCACCCAAAGAATGGCCTCAGATTATGATCTCAGGGTTCAAGCAGGTTCACATACAAAGGGCAATGTTTTAGATATAGGGGTCCTAAGCCATAGAAGGCTTTAAAGGTCAAAATCAATAGATTAGCAGCCATTGTTGTCAGGCCAGAACTGGTGTTAAATGGTCATGTCTTCTTATTCCAGTTAAAACCTAGCAGTCACATATGGTTTCTAAACTGTCTTTTGCATCTCTTCCAACATTGATCCAATGAAAATAGGGACATCTTATTCCATTATTATTATTATTACCCCACCCATATGACTGGATTGCTCCAGCCACTCTGGGCAGCTTCTAACATATATAAAAACATAGTAAAACGTTAAACATTTAAAAGCTTCCCTATATGGGGCTGCCTTCAGATGTCTTCTAAAGGTTATATGATTACTTATCTCCTTGGCTTGGGGGCCACATAACTGACCATATCCTCCAACATTTCTCCAAAGAAAATAGGGATGTCCTACTATACTCTCTAACATTTGTCTGATGAAGATAGGGATGTCCTAAGGAAAAGCAGGACATTCTGGGATCAAATCAGAAACCAGGATGGTTTCTGTAAATTCAGGACTATCCCTGGAAAATAGGGGCACTTGGAGGGTCTGTCTTTTGTCCAAACAACTTTCCATATAGTCTTAAAAGGCAGCCTCATGTACTACACATTGTAATAGTTACTGGAGCACATAGACAACTGGTGCAAGATTATTCCCTATCCAGATAGTCACAACTGAGATACCATCCAAAACGATTCAAAGGCACTCCATGCCACTGTGTCTCCTTGTGCCTCTAAGGACATTGTTGGTTCCAAGAGTGGCCCCAAGCTGCACAACTTCTCCCTCAAGACAAATGCAACCCTATTCAGAACAGGAAGTTTTATATTCATCTGGAGAGGAGAACAGTGGAAGTTGCTAATGTTGTCTCAGTTTCATCTAAATGGAGCTTCACACTTTGTTTGCTCTAATCTGGCCTATTATCAAGACCAGGCACCAATCCAGCATATCCACCTATTGCCTTAAGTGATAACAGTCTCCTCTACTGCACAGGGCTCTTTTACCAAACTATTCTTCTGCATGTGTAAACCAGGACTATATTTATTCATCCAGCATGAGACATGGATCTGAAATGAAATGACTCAATTTACAACTTCGTGCTGATCTTCTCGCCTTTATTCCTGAGATGGCAGCAGTAAACCCTACAGCACTGCAAAAGCAGTTGGATATTTCCATTCACCGTATTCCTTCCTGTTTTTGAGAATGCAATGATTTTTTTACGCTTTTGTTTTTAAGCAAGGGATCTTATTCTGCCTTACATATAGACACAAAAATGAGCCAGCATCCATCCAATCTGCTGTCTCTTCATTGTTTAATCATCACTTTGCCTCCACCTCATTGTTAGAAAAAGTGAGTTTCCTTTTTTAAAAGTATATTTTAAACCAATGTTTCTATTCTTATCTTGTTACTTATACTTAATAGTACCTTTTCATTTCTAAAAGAAGTATATTACAGACATAATTCAATAGTGTTAGATGGGATAATTCAATAGTGTTACACTTCAATAGTGTAAGAAGCAATTTCTTAGATGAGGTTAATTTCCAAAAAGGACTGTTAGGTTAAAAAACATAGAAAACTCATCAGGGACATATCTATATTTTAATGTGATTATGAAAAGTAGTTATGACTTTAATCCTAACCCCACTTACCTGGGAGTAAGTTCCATTAATATCAATTCTGTATGGTTAGGATTGCAATGTATGTTGTCAAACAATGTATTTGGAAATGCAGAAGGGTCTGTGAAAAATTAACATAACAATTTATTGATGGCTCTTGGAAATATGGTTTCTTAGATCAAGAGTATGATACTACTTATGTGATCAGACTCTCCTGAATCTCTCTCACCAGAATGTCAAATTACTATAAATATTTTATCATTGCAATTCACTCTTTGTCCCTTCTTGTTAAAGTGATCACCTATAAAGTAAATTGTATTTACCTAAGCTTTAATTGCCCAAATTTTTATTTATCTGAACTTTAATTGTCCAAACATTTTTTTTATATATCCAATGCAAGTGATGTTCTTGAGTAACCATATGAAGAGAATGGTAATGTTCATCTGCTCAGGGCTCATCTGCCTTCTCAACAGATGAAATAATAAATTATTCACACAATTTACTATTGGGTGCTTGAAAATAATAAAGTAAATTAATGTGTGGGAATAAATGGAAATACATCTAGATAGCTGATATCCAGAGATTAATCCTGACACACCACTTGTCATGGAAATCCCAGGGTATGTGGGTGGGAGCAAGGTTTCATTCTGTGCAACACAAAAGCTTCCAGAATCTTGTATTATCATCCTTCTTTTGTATTGTTAATGTTCTAAGATAAAAGGCGACAATCTTGTGCCTTTGCCTATGGCTCATGTATCAATAACAAACAGGATAAGTGTTCTTTACAGTAAGGCAGAAGAGCCACTCTATTAAAGATATCACCCAAGCTGAAAATCAGGCTCTAAAGGTCTAGAGACAAGGCTAAGGTTAAATACACTGACAGCAAGTTGGATACAGAACAGCAGTAGATTCTGTGAGATTCTAGTCTATTGGGAGTGTTTTCAAGATTTTGTTTTAACTACATGGGGCAGGAGCAGGGCTTTTTTTCAGCTGGAACTCACAGGAACTCGGTCCCAGCACCTCTCAGGTGGGCGCCATTGCCGTAATAAGATAACAAGGGAGATGTTCATGGTGACTTCCCATTTTCTAGAAAAATTAGCACTGGACAGGAGAATACAACATTCCCCACCTGCTTAGTAACACCAATATTGTAGAGTTGGAAGGGATCCCAATCATCATCTAGTCCAACCCCTTGAAATGCAGGAATCTCAGCCAAATCATCCATGACAGATGGCCATCCAAACTCTGTTCAAAACTTCTCTGCAAGAATATCATAGAGGACTTTGTCCAAAATAAAAATTACCCATTACTATATAATGACATTATTTAAATATATTATGTTGTTTAGTTGTGTCCGATTCTTCGTGACCCCATGGACCAGAGCACGCCAGGCACTCCTGTCTTCCACTGCCTCCCGCAGTTTGGTCAAACTCATGCTGGTAGCTTCGAGAACACTGTCCAACCATCTCGTCCTCGGTCGTCCCCTTCTCCTTGTGCCCTCCATCTTTCCCAACATCAGGGTCTTTTCCAGGGAGTCTTCTCTTCTCATGAGGTGGCCAAAGTATTGGAGCCTCAGCTCCAATATATAATGATATTATATATTAATATATCCAATATATTACATTATATATTACCATAATGAGACTGTTGGGTATTTGGATGTACTGTTTATTACTGATCCAACAGTTTAGGAGGGAAATCGTTTCTATTAATATAAATAAATCCAAACAGCAATGCTATTAAGGGCAACTAATGAGAAAATCAATGGGATTAACATCTTTATCTTAAACTCACCTGAAACGAAGGTCCATAAAAAAAATCAATGTGACTTACTTCCATGTTGCTTTTCATGGTTGAGAAAACAATCCAAATACTTTGGTTAAACCAAGATAACCGCAAATGCATCATAGTTGACGTGAGATCACATTTTTTTCTGTACAACTTTCGCCCACTTTCTTATTGCTTTTTTGTGATTGATATGAAAGGACAGAATTAATGCGGAGCTCTCAAACAGTATTTTTTTTTGTCTCGCTGTATATCTGTACTATATTTAATAATAATTTGGTCTTTAAACATAAATGTTATTAATATATCATGTGGATCTCAATGGCTTTCATTCTCTGATAGTGGAAGTTGCAGCCTCTCCCTCTGTGTCCTATGACTCTGGTGATATTTTGCTTACCCTATCTAAGCAAAATAAAAGGTACCACATAGGATGAAAAAAGGGACAATTTTTGTGCAAGATTTTAACATTGGATTTAAGGTTGGATGTATTTGACCAGTTCTGTTTCATCTTTGTTCCATCGGTGATACATTCAATTTTGGTTTTTTCTGTATGTACAGATAATTTATCCTATGAGGTTTGCTTGGCTGCATCATTGAATGCATCCTGGTCCATTATTTCATGCAATAAAAATGAGCTTCCCTTTCACCAAAGTGCCCAAAGGAGCAAATAATCCTGCTCTATAATGCATACCTTCTACCCCCTCTCATCAGTTCAAAGAAAGGACATGGGACGGGATGAGCTTTTAATGATTTATGTGTTGGCATATCTCTCTGTAGCAACTCCCCAGAATCGGTGAACTTCAACAGGCCATGACCAATTTGTTCCCTGTTCCTGGAAGCATGTCTGCAAACAGGAGGAGGAAGCTAAGGATACCTTGATGTGACTGATTATTGTTTTCTCCTGGGTGTTGAGTGCAAAAACCATTGGTGCCGAACTCTCATGCCAATTTCACTCTTGCAACCTTCACACACCATAGCAGGATTATTTTGCTCCTTGTCTATACTGTAATGAGGTCATCTAAAAGTTCTGATCTAAGAATGTATCAAATTTCTTTCTGTAGGGACTTGTTCACATGTTACCTTTTTCAGGCATGCATCTAAAGCTAGATATAGATGAAGTGCTTTTTCATGTGTTCACCCATAAGTAAACAACTGCATCTTGTTTCCATATTAATTTCCATTTAAAAAAATAAAACAATCCACACAAAAACAACTAAACAAGACTTCACATTCAAATACGTATTTAACAATGTGTTTTCTCTCAAAGTATGCATTTTTTAAAAGTACTGTAATAAAGTGTATTTGAGAACTGCATTTGATATTAAGTGAAAACTCTGATGGGTAACTAAGTTGTGATCTGCACATCATGCGGGACTTGTCCAGGCAGCAGAGCCACATCAATAGCCGCCCAGTAGCAGCTTCACTGCCACATCCCCAGAGCTGTAGCTAAGTGATCTTGCACCCCTGGCAGAACTGTCCAGATTGCGCCCCCTAGCTCCAGACAAATTAGCTCTTCTTTCCACCTCCCCTCCAACCCTCCCCCCCATTCAATTCACCCTCTATTAAAAACCTTTTCTTATGAGGCAATAATCAATATTTTTATTTATGGACATATTTTTTAGCTGATTTTGCATGCCCGCTCACCTACGCCTGTGGCGGGGTCCACCTCGCCACCACCTAGCTACAGCCTCAGAGGGGAAGAGGGAGTAGCAAGACAATATCAAGGCTGGGACTGTGTGGACCTAGCAGGAAAGCTAATCTGGTGCTCCTATTGGTAAATCTGTGCAGCCCACCCTCCCAACCACCTTGCCCCTTCCTCCCCCAGCACAGGGAGGTTATTGTTGTCACTCTGCTTCCCAGCCCCCAACAAGCCTCTCCTGCTCAACATTAGTTCAGGAGTTAGTGAATATGCTAGTGCATAACAGAATTCAGAAAGATCAAGGATCATACTCTACAGAATACCATAGGGACATGACCAGAAGATGGATATTTTCTGTGGTTGCTCCTACACCAACATCGCCCACCTTCAAAGGTGAGCAGATACACCTCTTAGGGATTTTTGAAATATTAGGTGGCTTTGAAAGGCTTTTAATCAAATCAATAAACAAAACTTAAAACAGCCTAATGCAATTCAAAAAAACTGTTTACATCAAAGAACTATCACTAGTTGGATGTTTTAAGTTATTATCTCACTCTCTATAAACTTGTAAGGGAATGGACTATGATTTCTACACTTTGAATGAGTTACAGTGGTACCTCGGATTACAGATGCTTCAGGTTACACAATTTTGGGTTGTGTACCGTGCCGAACCTGGAAGTACCGGAATGGGTTACTTCCCAGGTACGGCGTTCGCGCAGGTGCAGGTGCACCAAATCGAGACCCACGCGTGCGCAGATGCGGCGCTGCGGGTTGCGAACACTGCGGGTTGTGAAAGTGCCTCCCGCACGGATCATGTTTGCAACCCAAGGTTCCACTGTAATTGACTGTCAAACTACAGGTGTATTACAACTGGTATTTGTCTTAAGACTGCAGTCCCACGAATGCTTACCCCAAATGGAGTGCCATTGACCTCAGTGGCATCAGGTGCCACATTTCTCTCCCAGTTTTCCCCTGACAAATAATATGTCTGTTTGTCAACGATGGCCTACAGAAGCACTTCAAAAATATTAATTGGCAGGGTGAGCATAAACACGGAAGAGTTAATTACTACACTGGAGTGAAGTGATTGTCCTTAGGGGAAGATGACCTGTCAAGCGATAAAACTCACAAACAGCGCCTCATGAATATAAACACGGTTCACAGCTGACAGGATTATTTCAATGAGAGACCTCCAGGTCAAAGTGGCAGAAGTGAAAGTTCCTCACCCCTCACCTCTACCCATCATCAGCTAAAAGTGTTAGGGGATCTTGGGAATCGAGTGGCAAGATTTTTGGCCCAACGCATATGAGTCAGCACCTATGTGACAGCCATATGCAGTCTCCAGTCATTAAACGGGCTATTTCCCCCCCTCTCTCCATATGAAGCAGTCTTTGTCAGTTTGACAAGTGACTTTGTACAGGGTCAGTAAGCAAAGCTTGTACTTGAGGGCCTCCTCTCCCTCCTCCCCACCTTCTTGCCAGCATTTGGCTGAATTTAAAAACAGAAGCACAACCATGCCATCCTTATGCCTTTCTAAACAGCTTTAAGAAGGCATTTATTCTTCCCCCAAACTACCGTGTTCAGGGCTGCATGAAAACATGCTATTCGTGATTTTATTAAATGCTATTTATTTTCCACACAACAGCAGGTAGACTACTCCCAGCAATGGTTTAAAAGTACCTCAAAGACTGTTGAGAGAGTGGGTGGTGGGGTGACAGTCTTTTACATGGGTATTGCTCTTGACAGGAAGTTTTATCTGAAGAAAATGAAGCGAGTTTGATTCCTATATCAAATTACCCTTTATCAATCATTTAATACCAGACTTCTAATATGCAGAACTATTTATAAAAAGGGCAAACAAGACAGACTCTCAGGGCTTCCTGCAGTAGACCAACAGATGTATTCTTACACGCTTTGAGAATTGGAATGCACTTGGCCCAATGCATGAAATGCATATTCAGTTAGCAGGGGTATATAAATGGGTTCTGCTTCAAAAGCTTTAGCTCTTCCCTGAAGGGAAGATACTCCAGTCTCATCAGTTTGGTCGACCTTTTCAGCACCTTTGCCAGCTCTACAATATTCTTTACGAGATGGCACAACCAGAACTGTACACATTACTCCAAGTGTGGTATGTCAATAGATTTGTAGAAAACATTATAACCCTAGCATTTCACTTTTCTGTCACAGGTGGGGCACACTGGCATGATGCAGCCACACAATGTGATCTTTTTGTTTGTTCTTTATTTGTGTGTTCAAACCCAGAAACCTCCCCCTAAATAAATTCACACTTGACTCAAATTTTGGTTTTGGTTTTTGGCAGAATTTAGGCCACAACTTTATTGATTACAGAAAGTGATTGGTTGCATAGGCTCTGGTTTGACTAGTTCCCTGCCATGCAGGCAGCGTTGACCCAGGGTTCCAGCATAGATCAGCCAAGGGTGAACTCCTGGATAAGTGGAAAGCTGGGAACAGGTTATCTCCACCATCCAAATGTCCCCCTGGACTCAGGCATAGGCAGAACCCCCTCTCAGGGGTTGACCAAACCAGGCTGAGTCCCTGGATTCCTTTAATGGAATACCCTTCACATAGGGATGGCGAGAGTGTTCTCCCATCCCTGTCACCTGAACCAGTACCTATCCGCAACCTTATAAGTTGTGATGATTTGCTATGCGGCAGGTGAAACCCAAATGGCAACAGCCAATCCGCCAAGTGGGAAAATTCCTGCCGTGTCCCTGTCCCAACGACAGACGATGGCATAGCAAGGTCAAGCGCACAAGCCCTAAAAATAGGGAGAGGGGGGAGGGTGTTCCAAATGCGCACACCGAAAGAAGAAGCTCTGGGTCACATGCATGGGTATAAATAGGTCCCTCAATCCCTTTGGACTCTGCCCCATTGGCCCAATTGAACCCAGCATTGAGGGACCTCCAATCAGGTGTTGTGGCTGACCAATCAAACCCACCCACAACACAGGATGTCAGTTTCCAGGTTTCCCTCTTTAAGGGAGGACCCGATTTCCAAAACAGTGGTTCCTTGGTTCTCAAACTTAATCTGTTCCGGAAGTCTGTTCCAAGACCAAAGCGTTCCAAAACCAAGGTGCACTTTCCCACAGAAAGTAATGCAAAATGGATTAATCCGTTCCAGACTTTAAAAAAAACACCCTGAAACAGAAATTTAACATGAATTTTACTAACAAGACCATTGATCCATAAAATGAAAGAAATAATCAATGTTCTGTACTATAAATAAGACAGTATTGTAGATGATAAAAATTAAAATTAACTTTTTTTCTTACCTGCACTGATGATAGTCATTGTTTGGATGGGGGCTTTTATCCATTTCTGCGGTCACACAATCAATCAATCATAAAACGAAAAACAAGCCATAGTCACAAAAATGCAAAAGCCACACAAACAAAAACGCAAAAAATAGCCAAAACAAAAGCACCAAATATCACCTCAGACCACTGCAATCAGAAATGGAAGGCTTTAATTAAGAGGCGGGGGGGGGGGCTTAAACTAGCTGTGAAAGGGTAAAAAAAACTGGAGGAAAAAAGCCTTAATTATGAGGGGGGGGACTTAAATGAGCTGCACAGGGGTAAAAACAGAAATAAGGAAGCCTTAATTACAATGGGGGGGGGACCTCAAATGAGCTGTGCAACAGTGAAAACGGAAGCTCAGGAGCACTTTCGGCTTCCAAGGCAAAGTTTGATACCTTGCGTCCGTGACGCAACACCTACTTCCGGTTTTGCAGCATTTGAGTTTTGAGTTGTTTGGGAACTAAGCTGTTTGAAAACCGAGGTACTACGGTATTTATAGACAGCTTCTCACCACAGATGGTCACAAAGCCATTTAGAGAAGAATCAGTAAAGCATTTAGAACAATCCATTAGTCAATGCTAGTTCTGTCCCCATCAGTGTGTATGCAAAGTTATCTATTTACAGTGAACATCCTTTGCACTGTTCAGATCGCAACCTCTTAAGAAGGATACTATAGAGCTAGAAAAGGTTCAGAGGAATAATTCCTTACTTACATCTTTAAATTAACATTTTTTTAAAAAAGCAAGAGAGAACAAAGCCTATTTTTCCTTTCAGACTTTGGAAATTTTGGCCGTTCTTTCCTCATAACAGCATCTTAGCACAATAAAGTAGGCTGACTACATAGCATATCATACTGAAAGAAAATAACATGCAATGCTAAACAATAGTTGGCATTATGACACCTGAAATATAGATTTCCTTAAACCTGTTTGGACTTCAGTGAACTAGAAAATAAGAAAAAGTGGAGAAAACAACTCATTCTAAACATACTAAACTCAAGTAAAGGATGTAATTAAGCCACTTTAAAATGTGTTTAAGCATGATACTCAGCTAAACAAGAACAACTAATCAAACTCTGAAATGCAGGTTTGAGGCAAATTAGTGATCAGCCACCATAGAGAATGTTGCTTCTTTCTTTTCGCAGGGTGTGCTCAGAATGCTAAAATTCAATCTGCACTATTACGTTTATAACTCGGTTTAAAATGATATTATTATAAGTTTTGGTTTTCTGCCCTAAATAATTATATTTAGGTCTCATCCCCACTAATGATGGATCATGACCAGAGAGTTCATCTATCTAGCATATCAACATTACAATGATCTTGAGCCATGGTAATTTCAATTAGCAAAACTCTGCTCAGGAGATACTCCTGCTGACAGAGGACACTCCGCTCACAGAAAAGTTCCATAGGGACTTCATTGATGGGCAAAATAGAAAGCAAGGGGCCAGATGAGTTACCTTCAATAGTAAGAGGTGGGGCCTACAAGGCTCCCAGGCAATGCTGGGTTGAAGCAGCGGCTCTTACTGGGAATACAGAGCCATACCTGGCAGAGCAGAATTGAGATACCCTGCAGCATGGTAACAGGCAAGGCTGGAACTTGCCCAGGGATGGTGGTGGTCTCAGCAGCATAACATTTTATGGTCTTCTGAGGGCTAGCAAATCTGTATCTGCTGTTAACCTCATCCTCTCTGAGGAGTTGTTTCTTAAAGAGCTACTGCCTCATTCCGCAGTCACAGGGTAAAGCCATGATCTCTGTCCAGGAGGAACATAGTGGTTCCCAGGAAACATCTCCTCTTTGTGTCTTCTTCTGAGCCAGAAGGGGAATGAAGCCAAAGAAAATAATACCCCCACATAGGTCAATCTGTATTGCAGAGATGTAGCATGCAAATTAAAAAATAATAATGGTGTGGTGGTGTTCAGCTATGCTTTCCTCAAAGTAGCCCCACTGAAATTAATGGACCTTACTTAGTCATGTTCAATAATCTGAATTGTTCTAGTCTGAGGAAAACTTAGTTGAAAACAATGCAGAATACTTCCAGTGGTGTAGACAGAATGAATGATGAACTGTCTTGTGGCACCTTAGAGGCTAACACATTTATTATGGCAGATGTGTTATAGACTGTAGTCCACACAAAAGCATATTCCACAATGTATTTGTTTTGTCTTTATAGCTCTACAAGACTCTCTGCTGTTTTGCCCACATCAGAGGAACACAGCTTATATTCTTTGGCTCCAGTTACTATACATTGTAATTTTGTTTAGGGCCAGATTTCTTTGTTTTACTGCTGGTTTTATTAGGGTGAGATAATGTTGATTGTTTGCATTTAATATTTTATGATGGCAGCCACCTTCAGTGAGTCTTTACTCTTAAAAGTTGCCTATAAATGTTGTAAAATCAAATCAAATAAAGGCCCCTCTAGAAATGGTCATGGACAGAATGGGCAGTGCTCAATTACGTCTTTCCACTTGACAAGCAGGCATTTTGATCCAACAGAGGCTTCTGTGAATGGAAAGAGGGGAGGCAATGTTTACTGATTATGTATTCTGTCTTTTTATATTGTTGATTTTATCCTGTGAAGTGCCCTGAGACCTGTGGGTACAGGGCGGTATATAAATTTAATAAATAATACAATTTCCCCAAGCTTATATAGTGATGGAGGGCAGCCAGGTTCATTTGCCCCAGGCCTTGGAAGGCTAAGCTGGCCAGAAGCCCCTGTGAGAACCAGCTACATTTTTGTTTGAGTTTATAACTTTATTCTAACAAGACTTCTGCAACAGGCCTTTCCTACACAGACCTGGTCCCTCTGTACCCCCACAAAATCTGCTCCTGGTGGTTTGGGGACCCCATTGGAACAGGATGTTGGGGGAGCACAGGGAGCTTCAGGAGAAAGCAAAACACTGCAAAAATCACCTTTCTACTTCTGGTAGTCTCCACTGGATTATTGAGCCTTTCGTCAGTGGAGGGGCACCAATTGGATTGAAGTTTCTTCAGTAATAAACAGATGGTTACAAATCAGTCACAGCGTCCATGACTATGTACCGTGTGCTCACTAAAACGTGCATGCCACATTGGGTTTGTTTGTAAGCCTCAGCACTAATGCAAATATTTGGATTTCAATATTGTGGGTATTCTGCTATTATTTCCTTTCATACGGAGCATCTTTTTTCTCTGTGCAGTTGTTTCCACAGCACTGCTATTTAAGGATTATGGTACCTTGTAAGAGGCCAAAGCATAAGTTAAAGATGCCTTTGGGCAAGCATAATGCACACATGAAAGAACTAGTTTATCACCCTTCTTTGTCAGCAAGCAACAGTACACTGAAAATGCTGAGCAACAACAAGAAAAAGCCTACTTTTTGTTTCCTCTCTTTGATTTGGAAATATTCCTTCCCACAATGCAGTGGGAACTCAAGGGCATATTACTCAGTTTAACATAGCAACATCTATTAGGAATATGTGTCAAAATCTATCTATATGTAACCAGATGACATCTGCAGAGGAGGTTTGCCCGATGATACCAGAAATCTTTTCCTGTATGGCCAGAATAAGATTGCTTCAAATCTTATTCTTATTCTTATTCAAATCTTAACTCTTGGTGCTAGAAAAGGCTAGTTAGTTCAGACTGCTGTGAATGCCAGCCATGTTGGTAGGTCAACAATTTTTCTTCGTGGAATTGCGTTGTTTCTGAAGCACCCAAAGCTGACCTTTTGGAATATGTTTGTCACAGTTCTTATCATTATTCTAAATGGAGCTGCTTCCGAAACTAATTATTTGGCTAAAAAAAGAGTCTAAACCTAAGAACAGATGCTGCTTTCATTTCATTCTTTCCTATTGTGCCTGTGAGAAAGAGCAGTTATGAAGATGCATAACATGGCTTTCATTTTCTGGATGATTAAGTCCGCCAGAGGCCACCAGACAAAACATTTCATAACATCCTTTATTCCTGCATGTATATGAGTTTGTTGGAAATGTGGAGAAGCAAAAGTGTTCCATTTGTAATATTTAAGTTTTTTTCTGTTTGCTTGCAATAGAATTACTACGCTGGTATTACTACTACTCCTTCTTCTTCCTTTCCTTTCATGTATATCTGAGATCAGGCTGCTGGCTTTGTTCTCTTCTTACAGTATGTTGACAGGATGCTCACTCCCTATGTAACTTGGGTGCAAGCTATCCGCTGTTGCCTTAGCCCTCATGCAATCCCATCCTAGCCATGTTTTATCAACAGTAAATCCCACTGAGTTATTGGGGAATTATAAATTAACATACAAACAATCAAAGCCTTACCAAGAAATAGGACCGTCGTTTCAAGAAAATTGACAGCAACAATAATCCCTTTGACATTAATTGGATTTTAAAGCCATGACAATGTGTAAGAGGAGGAGTCAGCTTTTCCTGTGGAAATGGAAGGAAGTTATGAGCAGGGCTTTTATGACACAGCTTCCATGTAGGATGAGAGCATCTAATAAAGGAGGCATTGGGCTGACGAATGGTGATATACACCACATCACAAAAAATATGCCTCATTCTGTGCCCAAGAAGTGCAGGACACCTTGCCTGGTGGCAGTGGAGTCTATAGATTGCAGCAAAATACTGGGCAAGGTTTTGCCCAGTATCTTGCCCATGTGATAGAATCATGGGGGGAAAGCAGCTCCCTTGTGAGAAAACTTTGCACAGTGGTTTGTGTACAGCAATATAAGAATCTGGAAAGACCCTAGCTATTAGTTGTGGGATCCATTGCATTTACAGCCTAAATGTACATCATCCCCATAAAGTTTAGAGAACTTGTACTTAGTAGCCAATATGGCAATTAGACAGGTTTCGGGTCTTTGTGTGGAGTGCATGACAGAGGCATTGCTGATGGACCTAATTATCACTGATTTTGGAACAAAATTGAATAAGGATCATTAGCTGTAAGAACCACTTACATAGATGTGATCCTTTGAGTGCGGAATAAAAGCAGACAGAAGAATATGTCAGCATTTAAAAAAGTGTTTTCCACCCTGAAATAGTCATAAGTGCACTTTAGGAGATTAACTAAGAAAAAATATATTGGTTTAAGGGTCACAATAGGGTGAAGTGTATTCAAGTTGGTTCTGCTTAGCATGGAACTCACCAGTGATGATAGGAATGAGAATAGTCATCTTTCAGGACTAGAAAAAAAATGAAGCAGATGACAAGATGCGTCAAAGAAAGGGATCACTGCCCATGATTTGAACACTTGCACCAACAGTCTTTCTGATATACAGGATAATATAGCAGCATAGCACAATATCAAAATAATCAAAGTTTAAAAAAGCAAAATAGATTAACATAATTTAATTAAAGGAACTGGAAAATCAAAAAGGTCTTCAGTTGTCACTGAAAAGACATCAGAGTAGGCACCTTGTCAGAAAGGTAAAACAACAACAACAACAACAAATAATTTATACCCCACCCATCTGGCTGGGTTTCCCCAGCCACTCTGGGAGGCTCCCAACAGAATATTAAATACACGATAAAACATCAAACATTAAAAACTTCCCTAAAGAGGGATGTCTTCTAAAAGTCAGGTAGTTTATTTCCTTGACATCTGATAGGAGGGTGTTCCACAGTCAACTCAAACTGTGCACCCATATTTCTTCTTTCCCATTTCCAATAGAAAAGCCCCCTGCCCCCCAATGGAACCATGACAATAGTGGTGGAAGTGTTCACACAACAGAGAAAGATTTTATGATATCACCTTCAACTTGACAAAATTGTCTTTTGTTTTCATTTCACATCTGGAAAGGCTCTCTCCCAAGTGTCTACCTGCCACATTTCAAGTAGCAGGGAATTATAGATGAGGCCTTCTGATTGCAATCTCAAAGTCAGTGCAGGCTCCTTTGAGCAGTGGTGGGGGGAATGTGGTGTTCCTAATATTTCTGGACTCCAACTCTCGTCTGACTGCCTCTGCATTAGAGCTCTGAAGGGCAAAGCCATCAGTTTGTGTTATGAATTAGGAGCCAGTGAAGTTTTCCAGTGACAGTTACTAAATGCTACATGTAATGGTAGCCTGATATGATCATGTGTCACTGATCCTGAAAATACTACACTTGCCACCAGCGATCCCACAGGCCAAATACAAAGTGAATATTTTGGATATAAAGTCCTAAATGGCTTGGGATCCTGAAAGAGCACCTTTCCCCAATACTATGCACCTTGGATACCATGACTGGCAGGTATGGCATTGACCTATGACAGGGTCTTGTCAGGGGTGGTTCCCCATTTGTGAACTGCCCTTACTGGTGAGGTGCATCTTCCTCTCTCATTTTTGATTTATAGGATGAATGTTAAAACATATTCTTGTATTATTATTATTATTATTTAGTCGTTTAGTCGTGTCCGACTCTTCATGACCCCATGGACCAGAGCACGCAAGGCCCTCCTGTCTTCCACTGCCTCCCGCAGTTTGGTCAGACTCATGTTCATAGCCTCAAGAATGCTGTCCAACCATCTCGTCCTCTGTCGTCCCCTTCTCCTTGTGCCCTCCATCTTTCCCAACATCAGAGTCTTTTCCAGGGAGTCTTCTCATGAGGTAGACAAAGTATTGGAGCCTCAGCTTCAGGATCTGTCCTTCTGGTGAGTGCTCAGGGCTGATTTCCTTAAGAATTGATAGGTTTGATCTTCATGCAGTCCATGGGACTCTCAAGAGTCTCCTCCAGCACCATAATTCAAAAGCATCAATTCTTCGGCAATCAGCCTTCTTTATGATCCAGCTCTCACTTCCATACATCACTACTGGTTAAACCATAGCTTTAACTATACGGACCTTTGTCATTATTATTATTATTCCCCGTCCATTTGGCTGGGTTTTCCCAGCCACTCTGGGCGGCTTCCAACATATATAAAACATAATAAAGCACCAAACATTAAAAACCTGTTTACCCAAGTGTTTGATGACTAATTTCAGGCAACCCTGAAATCACTGGTTGAATGTTTTTAATTGTTTTTAGAGTATGGGTTTTATGGTTTGCAAAACGCTTTTTAAAAGCTTTTATATTATAAATATATTTGCCACCCAGGGTTCCTTCAGAAAGAAGGATGGTATATAAACTGGGAATGAATGGATGGATGGATGGATGGATGGATGGATATTGTCACTGAATCTGAATCAAGTGTAGTTTCTGAATGGCTTACAAAGGCAGTCTGATGTATAACATATTGCAGTAATCTTATCTGGAGGCTGGTAAGGAATGTATATTCCCTGGGATCCTCTGAGATGAGGGTGGCTTTTAAATGCTTAACAGATCACCATTTAGATCACCTTGATGTGATTTTCTTTAAAGTATGCACAACCCTGTTTATAATTTCTTCAGTAGGAAAAGAGAACTCTAATCACAAAAAAGCTAAATATGAATACCATGTAAGTTGCTCAGAGACATTTTTGTAGAAAGTGCTGAATAAATGTAATAACAATAACAATAAATAAAGGATGCTTTTGAATTATGGTGCTGGAGGATACTCTTGAGAGTCCCATGGACTGCAAGAAGATCAAACCTCTCCATTCTGAAGGAAATCAGCCCTGAGTGCTCACTGGAAGGACTGATCCTGAAGCTGAGGCTCCAATTCTTGAGAAGAGAAGAGAAGAGAAGAGAAGAGAAGAGAAGACTCCCTGGAAAAGACCCTGATGTTGGGACAGATGGAGGGCACAATGAGAAGGGGACGACAGAGGACGAGATGGTTGGACAGTGTTCTCGAAGCTACCAGCATAAGTGGAAGACAGGAGTGCCTGGTGTGCTCTGGTCCATGGGGTCACGAAGAGTCGGACATGACTAAACGACTAAACAACAACAACAACAAAAAGAATGGAATCACAAAAGAAGCATGTTATGTAGGAACACTGAGACAAACCATGGAAGTAAAAATGCAGTGAAATTTTGGGGTCTCAGAGCATTAACCAAAAAGACAGAATGAGAGGCTGCATTAAAAATCCCAGGTGGAAGAAGTTGTATCATGGGATCCTAGAGGAAACAACATCTGAACCAGGTTCTGTTTTATTGCTGATTTACGCAAAATGGCCCAGACAGGGAGACAAAACTATAGCACCGTTAAATTTTGTTCATGGTAGAATAGAGTAACCAGCAACGTGAACTGTGAAAAACTGGATTGCTAATGCATAAGACATGAATCTTGGGAATTGACGTTGCACTGGAAGAGTTTATGACTTCAGTTTAATAGCATGCTCATCTGTAAATATTTCTAGGCAAGCTGAAGGAATGGGGGGAGATTATCAAATCCAGCAACATTTCAAAAAAGTGCTTCTAGTTGAAGAGATTTAAAAGAGGTTTGTGCTTGTTTGTGCAAGTTAAATGAACTCAAACAAATATTAATCAAAGTTAGCTTCTCCCTTTCATTGCCTTTTCACTCCATTTTGCTACTGTTCTCTTTCTCGCACAAACACGCAGGACAAACTTTCTGCTCTAGAGGACTTAAAAGGCTTTGAATATTGCTAATATTCACTTTGGTTTCCCTGCTAAGCAACACTGGTGAAAAATTGAGGCAAACTTATCAAATGTGATTTCCCCACTTTTACGTCTCTTGGAGCCCAAAGTAAAAGATGCAGTTTTAATAAATCAGAAACAGAAAATGGAATCTCGTTAAGATGGCCTGGCTGAGAGATTGCAGGGAATGAAGAACAGCTCTTGAGTTTTATTATTTGTTGAACTGATACTAGCTCCAGTACTTGTCCCCATTTACATCCATAGATTATGAGAACTTGTCATTTATTTATACTCTCTGTTTCCTGTTATTTCACCAGTTACTGTTCTATAAGAGGACCTGTACTCTTTTACCATGTCAGCAATGTGTGTTCAAGAGTCTTTGGTAAGAGGCTTTATTGAGTGTTGAGGTCAGGGAGTATGAATGCAAACCTCACTCACGTAGAAGGAGTGCTTTATTTTTGTGCACCCAGAGCTGCACCTCCATTGACTTGAAAGGAACACACTCTATCACACTGTGGAATGCAGAGAACCCCACATCTTACCTTTGCAATTGCTCTTTTAAACAACCCATGAACATCTAATATAGTGTTGTTGTTGTTGTTGTTGTTGTTGTTGTTGTTGTTGTTGTTGTTATGGACCAGCTGTTGCTGCTGCTGCTGCTTCCATTTTCAGCAGATAGGTCAATTGCACTTACTCAAGTTCACAGCTTGAGAGGTCTTCTTAGTCCATTTTGTCATCTTTGTCCCGGTATGTTTCCAAGCACAATTCAAAGTGCTGGTGCTGACCTTTAGAGCTCTAAATGGCCATCGTCCTGTATACCTGAAGGAACATCTCCACCCCATTGTTCTGCCTGGACACTGAGGTCCAGCTCTGAGGGCTTCTGGCGGTTCCCTCCCTGTGAGAAGCAAAGTTACAGGGAACCAGGCAGAGGGCCTTCTCAGTAGTGGCGCCCACCCTGTGGAACACCCTCCCATCAGATGTCAAAGAAATTAACAACTATCTGACTTTTAGAAGACATCTGAAGGCAGCCCTGTTTAGGGAAGCTTTTAATATCTGATGAATTATTGTATTTTAATATTTTACTGAAAGCTGCCCAGAGCGGCTGGGGAAACCCAGCCAGATGGGCGGGGTATAAATAATAAATAATAATAATAATAATAATAATAATAATAATAATAATAATAATTAGCCAAAGTGACCTCTGTGGCTAGGACTGCATTCTACTAGCCATAGTGGTCAGGTTATGCAAATCTGGGACATGCCCTGGTAACCTCAAGGTTTAATTATCTGGTCCCAAAGATGCAGCTAGTATGATATGAGGAAGCCAGGTTGGTAGCAGCAGTAGGCTACTGGCAACACATTACCCTGCTGCTGAGGTAGCTGCCCTGGTTATCAATTTGCTACTGGGTCAGGTTCAGCGTTCTTGTGTTAATTCACAAAGCCCTAAACAACTTGGACGTAAAGCACCCGATTCTTTATGTTCTACCTTGATTGCTGAGGTCTTCTGATGGAGCACATTTCATGGTCCCTCATGCCCCCGATATTCAGCTGGTCTTTACCCACACTAAGCCCCTAGGGTCAGAGGCCCTGCCCTGTGGAACCTCTGTCAATAGAAGTTCAGCAGGAGCCATTCCCACTCCTTTTTAGATTGCTTCTGAAAACTCTATTATTCAGATAGGCCTTCCAAACCTGAGATTCTATGCCAACCAGCTTTTATCAATGTGCTCAACATTTTTAATTAGGTTTTTTTAAAAACAGTAATAATGTGTTTTAAATTATATATCACCTTATGGTATTTTATATGAAAGTGTAGTTTATATAAAAAAAAATGAATAATTAAGTTATTGCACACAAAATGCCAGAGCTCGTTCCAAGAGGTGTGTGCGCATGTGTGTGTTAAGTTTGCCAAAGGCTTTTCAAGCTATTTTGCTACCTAAACAGCATTTAATCTATACTGACCTACAACATTTGTTGAAATGAATGCCCAGGTTCAGCTGCTAGATATTATCCCAAGGGAAAAGGTTGCATAGTAACTAGGATGACCTTTTAATATATATATATATTTATATATAAAAAATTTTATAAACCTAGAAGGTCATTATAGTCTTCAGTTCAGAACCTCAGGGCTTCTGGGCAATGTAATAAAATGCTTGTATATGGTAGAAATGAGTACAATATTGATCACCAAACAGAAAATAGCAGCTCTTTGAAATTCATTCCACTGAAGAATAGAAAGTCAACTTAAAGAAAGAAAGTGTTTCTAGAAATAAGAAAAGTCTTGCATGTCACAACTGTAGCTCAGTAAGAGATTCTGACTTTAATGATATTTTTCAGACATAGGTTTATGCAGACATCCTCAAAAGGCCAAAATAAATTTCGGATATCTACCTTTAGAGCAGATGTTCTCAAAGCCATTATTTTCTTAGAAAAGGTGACAGGCAGGAAGAAAGGAAGGGCTTCCTGTCCTTAAGATAAACTAATTACTGTTAGTAGGTTGACCAACAGTTGTATCATTTTTTTAAGGGGGGGTACTTATTTTTACTGCTGAGTAACTTAATTTACTGCCTAATTCAGGGTGTGCTTGTGGATGGTCGGATTAAGTTACAAAGAGAACACCAATTCATCAGTGTAGATTAAGGCTCATCCACACGTACCACACCATACATTTAAAGCACATGATTTACCCCAAAAGAATCCTGGGAACTGTAGTTTGTTAAGGGTGCTGAGAACTGTAGCTCTTTGAAGGGTGAACTCCTGTTCCCATGATTCTTTGTTGGGGGGAGGGGGGACCATGACTGTTAACATGGCATAAATGTGTTTTAAACATATTTTCTATGACTGAGGCAATTTTTTTATCGTTGGGTAACTCTACATTTTAAAATATTCCTGTTTAGACAAGCCTACCCAGATGCTTATAGAGGTAATTTTAATCTATTTTAGTCGTTTAAGTTTTGTACATTTTAAAGTAGTATTCAATAGACGTTTCACCGTCTATTGATCCCTGTGCCACCACTTTATTTCTCGCTGACACCACCCAGGCCCTACCTGGTAAAATACTGAGTCCTGTCAGGGTTAAATTGGAATCTAAATTTCTGATTATTTATTGCAGTTTTTCAACCATGTGGTTTCATGAACAGTCTCAGTCAATTACAATCATGAGGTGCCTATCCAGACCTATAACTTCCGCTACCTGCTCTCTCACTAAACCACCTCTCAGATATTTACTTGTCTTCCTAGCTCCTAACTGTTCCTGACTCGCTACACTAACTCAACCTACCCACAAACTCTATCCCAACCAACTCCAACCAACCACCCAACTCCCAACGAACTCCCCCTTCACCCCTCCCAGAGCTGGTTTTATAGTCCCTCTGACTCCACCCCCCGGGTTCTGATTGGGTAGCCTGTTTAACTATTTCACCTCCAGCACTCTCATATGTTAACATCACAGTATTACAATTTTTTCTTGATTTATCTTTTGTAAACCGCTTTGAGGTATTTTACATTCAAGCAGTGTATAAATTTTGTTAAACAAACAAACAAACAACATATTATACTTTAAGGCAGTGAAATAAAGTTAAGTTTGGCTAAAATTAAATTGGACAAATTAAACTGTATTGAAGATGTGCTTCAGATGTTGCTTTTGTGGGTCAGGAATAGATGGCCCAATGTGGAGGGTTTATTTTGCTTTTTGAAACATTGATGTCAATTGTCAAAGTGAAATACCAGTGCTGTTTTGGTGGGAAATTGCTGCTCATGTTTATCAAAAGAAATTCTCTCCCTCATGCACTTTTCTTTCTTTTTGGTAAATATTTGGAGAGACTTTCAGTGTCCCAAAATAGCACCAAACACGTATTCTCAGAAATTCAAAAACACACAGCAGAAAAAAACAGGCCAGTTAGGGAACAGAGAATAGCACTCACCTTAGAATGTTTTCCCATTTAATTTAGCAATTGCTGAGCTGTTATATTCCAAAGCCTTGTGCTTACAAAAGGGGGAAAACATCTTGTGGAGTACTATGCCACTTTCCAGACACTTTCAAGTTCAAAGCAGACTAAACATTGTATTTTACAATGCTCTTAGGCTGTTTGCTTTCTTAAAAGTGATAAAAATTACTGAGTGGTCCGCACTCTCCCAAATGTCTCTGAAAATGCCTCAAAATGTATTTACTGGAGCATTACTGAAGAAAATACCCACTAGCATTTATAAATGGAAAAGCTTCCACGTGCAACTGGCATAATATGAAAGCTGCAGATGGGAGCGTGGGGATAAGAAAAAACACTTTCAGAGCTTAAGAACATCATACAAAACAAAAGCAGATCAGGTAAAATGCCTTACACCTAGACTTTAAACCGAAATTGGGATTGGCTTTCACTGAAAAGTGCTGAAGATTGAGGTGTGTGGGAGCTAATATTGTTGACAGAGAATACTATTCTGCAATTGTGTGTGTCTCCTCACAAGCACTGTGGCTGAAAGGCTATATTTTCTCTGGGAAAGTGAGCTAGTAAGGAATGAGTAAATCAGGGTCATGTGCACTCAAGTGTTCCACCAAAAGCGTTAGGGAGTTTCTACACCCTTTATACCAGCCTTTCTCAACCTTGGGTTGTTGGACTACAACTCCCATCATCCCTGACCACTGGTGCTGCTAGCTAGGGATAATGGGAGTCATAGTCCAATAACAGCTGGGGTTCAGAAAGCTCTTTATACACTAGCAAGGGTCCCCCTGAGAGTGTACATGCCCAGCCTTTCTCTGCCTTCTAATCTAATCAAAGTGATCCTTTCCCACATATTAATTGGGCTGTAGAGCACCCAAGTCTAGATCATCTCCTTATTTAAGCAGGAATAAGACAATCATATTTTTCATGCACCTAGAAATTATCATTCCAGGGCCATCCAATTCTTTTGTGCATCTTTGTAACCAAAAAAAACAGAACTGCTGCAGATACTTGGAGCTCAATGAATTTTCACATCGTCCTTAAAGTGTATCCTTTGTGAGTTTTACTAACAGATGTTCTTCACTACATTTTTTCAAAAGAGCTGCCTTCTCAGTGTCCATTCTTGAATCCCTGATCTCTTGCATAGCTTAAGCCTGGACTCTTAGGCTCTTGGGTTGTTGGTCTTTGTACTCTCGGTTTCAATGGACTCTGCCTGACATTGTGTTGTCCTGCCCCCACCAAAGGTCTCTAGTGTTTACTTACTTTTGGTAGTTACCCTGACAGTAAGGATTCTTACTTCCTTTCCCTATGTTTTAAACATAAGATTGTGAAAATATATATTCTCTCTCACACACACACTTGCCAGCCTTCAGTTCCACCCCATAAGAAGATAAAAAGAGCCCTGCTGGATCATAGAATTGTAGAGTTGGAAGGTACCCTGAGGATGGACAGAACACTTTAGTCTAGAATCCTGTTTGCACATCAGCCAACCAGATACCTCTGGGAAGCAAGTGAACAGGACCTCCTTCCTCCCCACTGAGCTGTTCTAGCCATCTGCCTGAATCTAAGAGAATGAAGGAGTTGGGGTGCATTTATATGACCTGTACCAGAACCAGGGGCGATCCCCAAACCAGCTAGGAAGATAGCTTGCCATAGTTTTTAGCACCTCTGTGGGTAGTGAACATGGCTGTTGTCAAACAGACACCTGGTGACTGAGTTACCGGTCACTTCATGGTGAGTTCCAGCACCTCTTTTTCTTGGGGGGGGGGGGGAAGCACCATAGAGAGATATGTGGTGAAGCCAGGGGTGATGGTAATGATGGTATAAGAACAACCAGATTCACTTTAAGGATTGCTTTCCAGTCGCAATACTAAGTGCTAAGAAGCTATGAGGCCTTCAAGAGTTCAGAAAATGGCTTCTCTGATGGTAGAGGAATTATAGACATGGGTAAATGCAATGCCATATATGGAAATTTTGACTCACCGCCTCCCCCAATTTCCTTTTTTATTCTTTATTTCATAGTCTTCTATGAAATGTTTTCTATTGCATAGTTTCAAGTTTGTTAGCATATCAATGCACATGCACTGTGCATTTCATTTGTTAACACAGTCCTATCAGCATTCACAGAAAACCTATCATTCTCAATGTGTCCAGAAATATATGCTGCATATTTATATGGCAGAAACACAATGTAGCCAACTTCAGAATAATGTAGTGGAAAACCACTACTTACAACAGAAAGTGATGTTAAATCGGTGACATTGTTTTATTTGATTTTATTGCATTCTAATTTTTCAAATTAGCGCACACAGCTTCCTGGATCAGCAGTTAGAAATGCTTTCAAGACCAAAGCATGCTTTAATGTATTTGATATTTGTTTCAAAACCATCATGATTATTTATCTATCTATTATGGTTCTTGAAACATCAGACAAAACATGTATTGGTGAGGATTTGAGTTTTGCTCCATGCCAGGCAATGTTTGGCATTATTTGAGTCTCTGCTCCTTGTATAATTCTACCTCCACAATTAGCTCTGGCACCAGTCCTAAGCCCCACTTAACTCAACAGGTGGTAGTCAACTAAATATTTGTGCTACTAGAAATACAAGCACTGTAGCTTTGCATGCAGAAGTTCATAGGAAGGATTGAAAAGGGGGAAACTCTTTTCCCTAAAATCTCAGAGCGCTGCTGCCAGTCATTATGTACAATACTGAGCTATATGGACCAATGGCATGACAGTATAAGGCAGTTTCCTATGTTCCTGTGTTATCTATTACTGAGTGGCAGTGAAACTGAGACCATCCCTAATTTTCAAATCCATCCTCCTCTCATTATTGCATCATTTCCTATTGAGGTTTAGGGTATTGGTGGCTTTTCCTCTCTGCCAGGCTGGGGAACCTAGTGAAATTGCCCGTCTGGTGAGATCAACTAATTCATAGGGACCTGGGCATATTTTTCAGCTAGCAAGGCCGCAGCTCCTGTCAAAGCCCTATCTGGTCTCTTGAATGGAGAGAGAACAAAAGCAGTTGACACAATAGCTCCCAAGAGCCCTGTTCCACTGGAAAGAATCTGTACAGCTCCTTGGTACACACCTGAGCTGAGGGCATTGAAGCAAGCAGGAAGGCAGCTGGAACACACGAAAAGTCATGATGAATCCAATTGCATGCTGTCCTGGTCCAAGCTCAGTGGCAGACAGATGTTGTTCTTGTACCTCAGATGGGGCATTAGTTAGAATCAAACATATGCATCGATTTAAAAAACATGTTTGGATTTTGCATATCATTGCATGCTTCTTTGATTTGCATTGTAGGTCAAATAAAATATTTAGGAAACAGACTGTTAAAGCTGAATCTCATGCTGGAAACTCGTTTGGAATGTTACTAAACCTAAAATCTATTATTCAATTGGAGGCTGGAACCTTTAATAATTAAAAAAGGATCCACCAATATAAAGATCTTGCCTACAAATTAGCATCTGCTGTCTAGGATAGAACTGCCCTTAAAGTCATCCCTTGTGCCAGCAGACCACAACAGGATGTTGGATGGGAAGACACAACCATTCACCAGGGACCACCATGCCATATCAGAAGAGCATAATGCCACCATCTTACTACTGGGAGGCCAGTGGGAAGAAACATGGATCTCAAAGGCCAAGCGTTTGTGCACTTCCGGGGATGAGAAGGGCTGAATAGCTATTGGCAGTCAGCACTCTGCTGACAGAGTAATTATGTGGTGATTTATGATAGCCAAGGAGAATCCTGGTATCACCCTCTCCCTCTGAAGATAGGGAGATTAAATCAAATAAACCACACCTGCTCTGGAGGAGCCATTTGTCGCACTGAGACAATGAGCTGTTTTCAGATGGGAGGAGTGTTTCGGAGACAGGAACCCACCATTGGGCCCGGATACCACATTAACCTTAAGGTTAGCACTTAGGGCATCAGGTCAGCAAAACCTCCCTTCTTTTAACTATATTTGAGACTGGAACAAATTACAACTATGGTGACCTATCTGTCTATTAACTCTCACTCAGAGTGTAGATTGGCTGCTGGTGTAAGGAAAAGGCCATGTGTTCATGGCAACATGTAGTTTGGCCCACAGAGAACATATAGAGTAATGCATATAATTTCATAACAATAGTATAAATCAGATGATGGTGGACTCCTGACTTCCATCAGCTCCAACCAGCATAGCCAATGGCCAAGGATAATGAGGGTTGTAGCTAAAAAAACAACACAAAACTTACATCATTATGCAAATATTGAGAAATACCAGACAGAATAAGTTAATTAAATAACATGCTTATGACTCCTGAAAGAGAACATCAGCCATTTCCAGCTATATCATGTTCTGAAATGAAAGTAAATCATCATTGGCTTTTAATGCTAGAAAGGAGTTTTACACAAGTTGGAGCCAGTTTCTCGTCATCTGTCTTTGCTTTTTTTCTAAATCATGTACCTCCTACATCTGTATTTGCTAGATAAAGATAAATGACTTGGAAATTTAAATTACAAATGGTGGTGGTGGGAGGGGAGCATTTCCATAGTACTTAGGAGATTGTTTCAGATGCTGATTATATGGGTAATTTGCAGCCAGCCATATTTCCTCACATATGCTGAGACAATCCCATCTCTTTGCTAGTGTGTTACTTTTGCACTGAAATGGGATCTCAGAATGCACAAATGGCTTAGCTGAACTTTCATGAACTTATAAAAGAAAAGGCTAAGATAAGCTTGACCTGCAAAATACAGGCAGTGCTGTTCCAAAGGGCTTATGGTCATGTATCAACGGGCCACAAGCGATATCATACTCAGATCTGAAGTCGAAACCAATAAGAGTCCAAAATAAGAGTGTCAAAAAGTTAATAGCTGCTATATTTTGCTCACTAAACTTGGTAGCTTTCCTTCCATTACTTCCAATCTCAATGAGGTTGGTGCAGAATAGTTAGTTCTGATCTCATGTCATGGTAGTCAGACGCTAGCTGTATGAAATCAAGAGGATTTAACTGTTCTCATTTCAGAGAAACTGAAGATATATCATATGCTGGGTAGACGTATGAAGATATTTGATAAGATTCCATGAAGGTGAGTTGCCAGTAAGGTTTTAAGTGAACCAGAGAAGCTTGACTATTGGAGATAATTATGTGGAAAGCAACAGTATGACTTTTCCCAGGTTAAATATTTGCTTTTATCAATTTTATATATATATAAAATCCAACTTAAGTACAGAAAATGCTTGAATGCTCACCTTTCTCAGTTCTCTTATTGAATGGTTAACATTGCATAGAAGATATGATACACAGATGGATCTTAAACCAAATTAAGCCAAAATATTAGGATTAAATCCTATTTAATCATAGGAGTCAAAGAACTGCAAAACTAGATACACACATCCAAGGGTGCTTTGAACGTATGTTTTTCAAACAGTTTCCCTCCTCTAATGCCATGTAACTGATGGAATGTGCTTTTCAAACTGATGAGAGTTTCAAAGGCATTTTGTAATATGGTTTGCTGTTCAAAGGCTGGGGGGCGGGGAGAGTTGAAAATTGTACAGAGTGTGCCTAAAATAGGTTTCTGAAACACTTTATTCAAATGGTGGAAGGGGCTAAATATGTGATGTATATTGCAATAATTTGTACTATATCTATGCCATCAGAAACATGCTCTCTTTTCCATTAATAAGCAACTAACCCAGCACAATCCTTTACATGTCTACCCAGCAGTCCCATTAACTTGAACAGGGCTTACTCCCAGATAGGTAGCTACAGTAGAGATAGTCAATGTAATCCAGATGTTGCTGGACTGCAACTTCCATCATCCCTGACCATTGGCCATGCTGCCTGGGGCTGATGGAAGTTGTAGTCCAGCTGCTTCTGGAGACCACCATGCAAGCTGCTTCTGAAGGAATCTGTATTTTTTATTTTATTTTTGTGCGGTATCCGGAATTTCCCATGATGATTAACATCTTGTTATTAAATGGTCAACTAAGAAACAAGACTAAGGATGACCTTTGAGGATTTACTTCTGAAGAAACGGGCTAAGGGTACATTGAAAGGCTGCAATTCTATGCACCTTACTTGGGATAAAGTTTCATTGAAGTCAACGGGAGTGCCATGAACCCTGCAACCTGTTCAGGCTTGGATTGGCAGGCTCAATAGGAGATGCAGGAAAATTAAGAATGGGATCTCACCCAGCACTTCCCTAAGTTTTATGAAGTCGGCTTTCTTAAAGTCAAGAAATTGAGTCCTAGTATGCTTGGCTGCTCCTTTCCGCTGTATAGTAAACTTCAGAAGAGCATGATCACTCGCGCCTAATGATCATTCCACTTCTACCCCACTAACCAGGTCATCAACATTGGTTAGGACCAGATCTAAAATGGCTGTTCCTCTTGTTGCTTCTCCCACTTTCTGGACAATGAAGTTGTCTGCAAGGCCAGTGAGGAATCTGTTTGACTTTATGCTCTTGGCTGAGTTTGACATCCAACAAATATCCGGGTAATTGAAGTCCCCCATTACTACTATCTCCCTTCCTTTTGCATGCTTGGCCATCTGTTCCAGGAAGGCATCATCTATGTCCTCCGTTTGGCTTGGGATCTATAGTAAACTCCCACAATGAGGTCACTGTTATTCTTCTCTCCCTTAATTTTGACCCAAATGCTCTCACTTTGGCTTTGAGGTTCTAAATCTTGGATCTCTTCACAGGTATACACATCCCTGACATATAACGCCACTCCTCCTCCTTTCTTGTCTGGTCTGTTTCTCTGAAATAGATTGTATCCCTCCATTATTACGTTCCAATTGTGGGACTTATCCCACCAGGTTTCAGTGATGCCTATTATGTCATATTTAGTTTGCTGTACCAAGAGCTCAAGCTCATCTTGTTTATTTCCCATGCTTTGCGCATTAGTGTACAGACATTGAAGTCCATTAATCATTCCCCCGTGTCTCTTATTTAAGGATTTTTTCCTCCCACCACTAGGTCTGCGTGCTGTTTGCTCCATTTGGTCTATGACATTTGGATGATCATCTTCATCAATTGATAGACTCCTACCTTCAGGAGCACTGTCTCCCTCTCCCACATTAGTCAGTTTAAAGCCCTCCTGATGAGGTTTCTGAGATTTTTGGCAAAAACATTCCTCCCAACCATTGTGAGGTGCAGCCCATCGCTTGCCAGAAGTCCATCTTCAAGAAACTGCAGTCCGTGATCTAAGAATCCAAACCGTTCCTGTTTACACCATTTGCGAAGCCAGCTGTTCATTTCCACTATTTTTCCCTCTCTCCCTGGGCCACGTCATTCAACTGGGAGGACAGATGATATGACAATTTGTGCATTTAATTGTTTCAATTAACTGCCCAGAGCCTTGTAGTCTCTTTTGAGAAACAGTGGGGTCACTCAGAGGAGAAGATGGTGAAATGCAAACAGGGGACACAAAAAGGACTGAACTCCTCAACGCCTTCTTTGCCTCAGTCTTCTCCGATAAAGAAAACAGTGCCCGACCTGAAGAATTTGGAGCAAATGATTCAGCAGAGGAAACACAGCCCAGAATAACTAAGGAGATAGTACAAGAATACTTGGCTAGTTTAGATGTATTCAAGTCTCCAGGGCCAGATGAACTGCATGCAAGAGTATTAAAAGACCTGGCAGATGTGATCTCAGAACCACTGGCAGTCATCTTTGAGAATTCCTGGAGAACAGGCGAAGTCCCGGCAGACTGGAGGAGGGCAAATGTTGTCCCTATTTTCAAAAAGGGGAAAAGAGAGGACCCAAATAATTACCGCCCAGTCAGTCTGACATCAATACCAGGGAAGATTCTGGAGCAGATCATTAAGCAAACAGTCTGTGAGCACGTAGAAAGGAATGCTGTGATCACCAATAGTCAGCATGGATTTCTGAAAAATAAGTCATGTCAGACTAACCTGATCTCGTTTTTTGACAGAATTACAAGCCTGGTAGATGAAGGGAACGCAGTGTATGTAGCCTACCTTGATTTCAGCAAGGCATTTGACAAGGTGCCCCATGATATTCTTGTAAAGAAGCTGGTAAAATGCGGACTTGACTATGCTACCACTCAGTGGATTTGTAACTGGCTGTCTGACCGAACCCAAAAGGTGCTCATCAATGGTTCCTCTTCATCCTGGAGAAGAGTGACTAGTAGGGTGCCACAGGGTTCTGTCTTGGGCCCGGTCTTATTCAACATCTTTATCAACGACTTGGATGATGGACTCAAGGGCATCCTGATCAAATTTGCAGATGACACCAAACTGGGAGGGGTGACTAACACCCCAGAGGACAGGATCACACTTCAAAACGACCTGGAAGGAGGAACAGGGATGTTAGCTTTCCTTCCTGACCCTCCTGTGGAGCCAAGTGCCTCAGTGGGGACTTCCCACAAGGCAAGAGAATCTCACGAGTAGCCACACCACGCCTTGTCTTTAAAAGCTTGGTGGGAGGGACAAGGACAGTTGTTGGGACACCTTTGTCACTTCCATCCAGTTCTGCACTTCTTGCTCTGCTCCTGGATTCCTAAATAGTGACTCCTGAGCACTGTGTTTGCTGCTAAGTCTGAACTATTACTTGCCTGAATAAAGATCTATTTCTTACTCGCAGGTTAGCACCTCTGCATGCATGTTTTGGATGGGGGCAGGGCAAGAAGTTCCATAAACATGGAAATGATGGCATTGTAGAAAATCCAGCAACTCAGAAAGCTTTCTTTATTTTTCCTTAACTAGAGGAGGAAAATAAATCCAGTGTTGCATCTCAGCATTGGATGATGAGAGAGTGAGAGGCATCCAGTTGCCTGGGCCAGAAGACAGAGAAACATTTCCCCATCACCTAGGCAACCAAACAGATCCTTGTGGCAAAGCAGAAATAACATGAAGGTATGTCAGGAGGTTTTTTCACATCCCAGAAACCCTGCTTTCACCATGAAGATTCAACTGAACTCTACTCAGCATTTCATTAAATCCCTCATGTTCATATATGGTCCCTCCATCTTCTCAGTAGTTAACTAGGTATATTTCTGGCTAGTTGTGATGGAAACCATCACCAACTGAGTGCCTGTATTACACTAGAAACATCTAGTTCATATTCTGCCATTGGCTTATCACTGTTTTTCACCATTAATTCCAAATCTCTAAATTGAAAATAGGAATAAGCACTTTAAAGGTGTACTGTGAGGATGAAAACAATAAGAAAATCCCATTTATTCCCCCTCCTCAATCCCTGAACTTGTAGCTATAGGGCTGATTGAAGATGGAACAATATATTTTCCAAATGAAGCACATCCTTATGCTAAAAAGGAGAAGAAAGTTAACACATTTATCTTTGTTAGAAGTGTGGTAACTTTTATTTTTCTGATTCACCTTCATTTATCCTTCATGACTATTTAGCCAGTGACAGGCTAAAGATATTAAGACAGATATGTCTGAAGAGCCACTTATGTCAAAAACGAAGCAGAGTCTGAGATGGCATAGAAGAAGAGGTGATATTGATTATGGCAAATGCCGCAAGTTGGAGTTAAATATCCAATTCCAAATCGTGAAAAAATATCTGATAGTAAGCTTCCTGGAGTGACAGGATAAATGAGGTTCCAGAAAGACATAGAAAATATGTAATGCGAATTTTCAAGTGTAGTCAGCGTAAACAATCTTGGTAAACACAGAACTTGAACCCCTTGAGAAGAAGTGACAGCTTTGATTTGATTTGATTTGAAAGCTAACAATTCTAGATAACCTGGATTAAATTATCCATTGTCAGTATTAAAAAGAAATATGGAGAACAAAGGGAGAATGAGAGATTTGAAATAAAAACCAAGTACAGTGGTACCTCGGGTTACATACACTTCAGGTTACATACGCTTCAGGTTACACACTCCGCTAACCCAGAAATAGTACCTCTGGTTAAGAACTTTGCTTCAGGATGAGAACAGAAATCAGGCTCTGGCAGCAAGAGGCCCCATTAGCTAAAGTGGTACCTTAGGTTAAGAACAGTTTCAGGTTAAGAACAGACCTCCAGAATGAATTAACCCGAGGTACCACTGTATAGAAAAACAAACAAACAAGCACCCACCTAATTTAGAGCTTCAGTAGCAACCACCTCTTTCATTTTAAATAACAAGGGGGGGAAGTACAGGATGATATAAAGAGTCTTCTTAACTTCCTAAGAGTAGAAATGTATAAGCCCCATAATTCACAGTGAAAACAGCTATTTTGTCCTCTGCCCTGCACATGCAAAAGGATGTGGCACAAGCAGTTTTTTTAAAGCTTTAATTATTTCCAAAATTGGTTTCAAAGGCTCTGGGGGTCAAAAAAAAATGTTTTTCATGGAACAATACATAGCTGATCGTGACTGCATGCAACCTGCAGTCCCTTAACCATCAAACGACTACATTAGATACATTGTGTGAACAATTGCACAGAATAAGCTACTTTTGAGTCTGTGTGATCCTGCTGGATTGGGAGGCTCAATAATTCCAATAGGGTCCCTGTGGGTGCAATTTGCTTATCAAACTAGTGCTTTAGTCATCTAAATAAACTAACTAAACTCAGACACACATGATTGTTGCCCTTAATGAGGTTAAGATGCCTTGAAAAAAAAAAGCACTAATTTTTATCTTGTTTTGAATTGGTTGGCTGAATATTTATTTCTGCTAAGGTTTGCATTTATCTATTTTTGTTCCTCTGCATGCCAGCCCACTGGGCTCAGAATTGTTCACTAGACATGCACAGGATTCCTATTCCTATTTACTCAGAAGTAAGTCCCAGCACGGGTGGCACTGTGGTCTAAACCACAGAGCCTAGGGCTTGCCAATTGGAAGGTCGGCGGTTCGAATCCCCGTGGCGGGGTGAGCTCCTGTTGCTTGGTCCAAACTCCTGTCTACCTAGCAGTTTGAAAGCATGTCAAAGTGCAAGTAGATAAATAGGTACTGCTCCGGTGTGAAGGTAAACGGCGTTTCCATGCGCTGTTCTGGAGGCGGCTTAGTCATGTTGGCCACATGACCCAGAAGCTGTCTGCGGACAAACACTGGCTCCCTCGGCCTATAGAGCGAGATGAGCATGCAACCCCAGAGTCGTCCGCGACTGGGCCTAATGGTCAGGGGTACCTTTACCTTTACTTTAAGTCCCACTTGTGTGTTCACTGGGGGCTTTCTCCCAGAAAAGTGTGCATGGCCTTGCAACCTAGAGCCATTAAAATAAATGCCCATAACAATGCAACCCTAAATGACAAGTACCCATGAATGCTTAATGCTAACTATTAAGAGCCAGGAAAGACAAAAATATTTTGCATCTGCTCTAGAAAATGCTAAGGCTTAGATAGTGGCCTCCAGTGGGAGGTCTCCAGTGGGCATACATAGATGACATTGTTCATACCTTTTGGAATGGATGTTGTACTCAGAAATGTTCCATCTTAAAGACTGCGATTGAAGAGAAGGAATAGATTTGTCTCAAAGGTACATTGAGGGTCCAAATGGTTTGCATTTCTAAGCATTTCTCCCCCTTCTTCCTTTTCAAATCTCTGTAATTTGTCAATTATGTTAAAGATCATTGTACTCACATGATCCCCATTCACTTAATTAGACCTGTGCCAATGAGAATGGTTTGAAGAAGCCCGTTTTGTGAAGGCAAATGACAATGATGACTTGTTTATATGATTCCTCTTTAGAGATAGGCAAATCACAAATATTATTCCACATTAGTAGACATGAACAATAATTAGTTACTCTAATAAGGAACAAAGCGAAATCATATCTCAGATTTTAACATGGGGGAATATATTAGTCTCTAAATGTGTTTCATCCTCTGCCAGTTGGTACAACTGCTTCTAATGTGTCTCCAGTGATTTTAAAATCAGTTTCAGGACTTCCATGTTTTAACGTGTGTATCTAGCTCTCATTCCTCCCTACTTCGAATCACAGTCAGCCTCGAATCTGTTGCTACTACAATAACGCATTTGTACATTTTCTTTAAGGCAGGTTTTTTTTTACCATGCAGTTAAGTCAGGATTGTGTGTTTCTTCTATGTGTTGTTGTTGTTGTTGTTGTTGTTGTTGTTGTTATATAATCACTTTTAACTATTAGCTTTTATCCCTATCCTCTTTAAGCCTGGTGTGCTTCATTTTATTTGCATATTTTTATCTTACGTTGGTCTGTGACCGTAATCAAGTTTGATGGTGGTGGTGGTTTTTCTTTCCTTCCTGGAAGTTTAATTTTAATGGAAATCCAAGCTGACACCTCCGGTGGTGCTGGTACCCAGTGCAGCCAAACTGGTCACACAACCCTACAATTGATTCTGGTAGGTGGCCAGTTACCAATTGACCAAAAGAAAAAAGAAAATATATAGACTACCAAAGCAGAGGACAAAATATGGTACAACAGTGTACATGATAAATGCAATGCACAAATAATTACTAGGAGTTAAATTTCACAGAAATTAAATTTCCCATCCATATTATCCCAAATAAAATAAGTTCATTCAATTAACTTGCACCCTATGTCCAGATAATCAGTTCCTTTTCAATTAATTTATCCCAGATTAATTACCCCTATTCATCAGTTGACAGCTGCAGAGGGCAACTGCTCTTATGTCTTGCTTAGGGGTTCCCTACAGGTACCCAGTTAGCCACTGCAGGAAACAGGATGCTGAGCTAGATAGGTGGCCTTTAGTCTGATCCCGCAGGTACTGCTCATCTGTCATGTTCATGAGGTAGAATGGACACGTAAGCTTCAAAAAGTTGCCACTTATTGCACATATATAGCATAGGACATTTTGACTGAATATAGATTAACAATGAGCTTTGTTCTAAAAACAACATCATCATTCATCACCATCAGCTGTGTCTGGCCCCTTTCAGAAAGAAGCAGAGACAGTGACTGTAAAAACACTGCTCTTTCTATCTTATTGTCAGTTCAGTCTGAAGGGCAGTGAAGGTGTTTTGGCTCATTTGACTAATTTGGAGCCCCCCGTGAATTGGCCTGGATTCCAAAGTTCAAGTCAAGTCCAAACACTGAATCTGTGTCCTCCTTGCGGGGGAGGGGGACCTGAAGTGTGCAAAGAGTTCCAACAAAGGATTCTATGGGTGGTTTTTTTCTAAAAAGAAGAAGGGGGAATGAGGGAAGTAGAAGGAAGAAGAAATGAAGACAGCTCTTGTTCAAAAAGCCTGAAAGGTTGATAACAGATGGAAAATATAGTGGTATCTAAATGCAATAGAGTGGGAACATATTGCAGGTCTGGACCGCACTCAACTGTTTGAAATAATCACGCATTTGGGTAACTTGATTATTGCAATTATCACATATTAGCCTGATTGTTTGAAATGTCAGCTGTCATCACAGAGCTTTTTAAATATGTGCTGATGCCATTGATGGGGATGAGAGATTGCAGAAGGCAACTGCAGCACATTAAAATCACCATATGAATTGGCTGTGTGAATCATGTTAAGTGTGTTGTTTTTCATCACACATCTCTTCCAATAACAATGTACACGGGGGGGGGGGGATCCAGAGGAAGGGAAGGAGGGCAAAGGAGCAAAAACCCTCCAGACTGTCAGCATAACAGATTGCACCCCTATTCTAACACTATGAAATAAGGGGAGCGTTGAAAAAAATAATTCTCTCTACAATACTGGAACACATCCACACCGCAATGCCACTTTTACAAAACAGAACCCTATGTGCTGCCAACCTTCATGTTACATGAGCACATGATATTTCACATTTGCTAATGCATCGCACATTGTAATCCACTCAAGCTCCCTGGATACCTCGGAATAAAACTGAAATAAATGAGTTACCGATGGGGGTTTCCAGGGTTACAAAAAAATATGCAACAATAGCACCTGTACCATTAAGTTTAAGATACAAGTTGTCAGGTGCTGGCAAACTTGTAGCACATCAAAAGAAAAGGAGACAGGTAGCATAAACTGGAATGGTTAGCCTGCTCCCATCAAGCAAGAGGGGAGAAAAAAATCAAGAAACACATATCTTTCACTCATGGTAATTGCTTGCAATTAAAAGATATGGAAGCCCTTGCATAACCCATATTATTATTATTCATATTATTATCTAGCATTGAGACAGATGCTCAAACCAGAATGTGGCCTGATGTTCAAGGCTTTGCCTCTAAGCTATTACCTGAATCACCTTGTCCCTCAATACAGGTCAGATTGAAGCAATAACAATGCAAGTCAGCATGGTCATTCCAAAATATTTTGCTTGAACATGATGATACCCATATGTCATATAATAGACCTGATTGGATTGACAGTTGAGTCTTATTTTGGCACTGGAAATGTCCTCCTGAAGGCACCAGGCTAGATTAAGAGGCACAGGCAAACAGTCTTCCAACACCTGGCCATCATTCCCTGCCTCCCATCATCTGCCACCTGAGGCAGATGCCTCAGTTTGCCTAGTAGTAGGGTTTACCCTCCCACTGTGAAACAAAAAAAAGAAAAAAAAGAATCCCAATAGCCCAAAGATGACTGAGCATGCTGAAAGAGGCCACAGACTATCTTGGCTGTGAGTCTTGGAAGACCTCCTCCCTGCTTGAGTACTTTTTAAGGGGTGGGGGTATTGTTTATGACTGCTTTTGTTATATTTATAATTAGGTATTTTTCTCTGTTATAAGCCACCTTGAGCATGGTTTTAACTAGAGAAAGATGGCATACAAATAAAATGGTGTATTTAGGTATGTATGAGAACAGGATGCAGGGTTTTGGAGCTGCCATTTTGTGACAACCTTAGTCTCTAACAACCGTTAGTCATAATGTTGATGTTCCTCTGCAACACAAATGTAACCATTGCTTTTAACAACAGATGAACACAAGTTTTTCCTACTGAAATAGATCGGATTCTGGCTATAACCACTTAGAGACTTACTTCACACACTTAGGTTCTTCTTGTGTGAAAAAATTTCATTTTGTCTGGTTAGAGACCATATTCTGTTCCATTGCTACTTTTCAATAAAATTATAATATTAAATGTCATTGCCAATGTATGCTATCCAACTGTTGTTTACACACAAAAGCATTGGCATGAAAGTGGCTCATTTTTAATTTTGCCACAGCCACGCACTTGGAACAAAAGTAATGTTGACAGATCAACTGGAACCCATGCATGAATTACAGCTGGAAAGCACAATCCTTGCATTTTGCACTTCTCTATCAATCTTTTGGCAGCAAAAGTGCTACAGCTGAGAAGAGGGAGACCCAGCTTTCAACATTATTCATGTGTCTTGACCTTAAATTGCTCCTTTCCCCAGATGGCCATCATCACTCGGTCCTGAAATGCTAACTGGCACCACTGGATTTGTTATGTCACTGAGCAGCAATTTCTTCTAAATTTAGAACCATATGCAGTGTTTTGTGACTGCATAAGTGGTGCCAAGGCACACATTAAGGAAAGGAGAAGCTGCACATCTGAGGAAGCAAGTAAATGGGTGCTTGTTATCTAGCAGAGCTTCCTGGCATGGATTCTGGTGTCACCTTCTTCAGGTGTCTCCTCCCACATAGCATCCATCTAAGCTAAGGTTTCCATGCAAGTCCCTGCACCCAACTGCCATAAATCACTATATGAAATTCCAGACTGAGGAGACAACTGGTTTTCTTAGCAACAAGTGCCCAAGCCTACATTTATTCGGTGTAATGGAGAAATGCCTTTTAATATGCGACTGACAGAAATGGGGTGGGGGTGGAGCTTCAGGAAATGATGGCAAGAGAAGTGTGCTGGTAGAAGGTTTATTGCAAGCCTTGGAGGTCGGGTGGGGTGGCAAGCATTTGCTGGAGTGGTTTGTTAATTCTCTTTCTGAGCAGTGCCACAGAGTGTTCTCAATGTGCATCTAGGAAGCAAACTGAAACAAACAACAATTTTTCAAGCTGACACATTACAATTCAATTTCTCAGGGGACTATTTTAATTTGGATTCACACACCATGCAGTGCCGTGATGTTCATCAAACTCGGCCCATGAAATGTGACTTTGCATGCAGAACTACTTCCAAATTGCAATGATGTAAGTGTGGTCTTGCTGCATCAGACCAACGGGGAAGATCCCAAGTGTGAGGAGTCCCCACCCCCTCCATGTTGAGGCCTATATTTCTGCAGGGGAAATCTATCAGGGGCTGCATTCTGGTGGCAGATGTGGCCAGAATCAGTGGTGGACAGACCCAGAATCAAAAGTGGGTGGGGCCACCTGCCTGCCTCTCTCTCTCTTCCTCCTCACCCAGAAGGATGACAAGGGGCAGTGGCGTAGCGTGGGTTGTCAGCACCCGGGGCAAGGCAAGTAATTTGCGCCCCCTAACCCATGGATTTGCACCCCCTAACCCGTGGATTTGCCCTAACCCCAGAAGTTGCGCCCGGTGCGGCCGGCCCCCCCTGCACCCCCCACGCTACGCCACTGACAAGGGGGGACAAATTATTCTTGCTAGAGGTCAGAGCTGAACATTTGCAGACAGCTTTCCTCCCTTCCATCATACCATCTATTTCAGTTCCTTTACCAACGACCCCACTCCATTATTATTTTTTTAATTATTTTTAATTAATTTTCCACATTTATAACAAATAACATATATAAAAAACACAAAATAAAACAAATTCAATACTAAAAGAAAAAAATAAAGAAAAATAAAAACACTTAATACTTCTAAAATCCAAATTAACTTTCATTGTTATCTGACTTCCTCTAATCCCCCCTAACTGAATTTCATTGTAACACCTTTGTAATAGTTCTCCAAGATCATATTTCTAATACAGTTAACTCCTTCAATTTACCATCTTCATCCTTTTTCTTATTGGCTTAAATCCATATTACTATACAACATTCTTGTTCTAATCCTAGGCCTATTTGATACTTTCAAGTACCTTCTAATTATCTTATATTACAATATTTAGCTAGATAATCTTTAAATTTCTTTCAATCTTCTTGGTATTCCTCTTCTTTCTGATCGTGGATTCTTCCAGTCAGGTCGGCCAGCTCCAAAAACTCCAACATCTTCATCTGCCATTCTCCTACCGTTGGTATTTCTTGAGATTTCCAATTTTTAGACTCCATTATTCTCCTGTTGCTGTCCCTCAGGGCTTCATCAACTCACAAGAAATTAGACCTATGGTCTCACACTAATTGTAGCCAATTTGAGGTCCCCCAAGAAGTTCACACACAAGTAGGAATAGGGAAGGAATTTGATTTTGTTTGCATTTTAATGAGAAGCTACTCAATTTGCCTTTTTTGAAGCAATAAGTGATCCAAAATGCAATCATGCCTCAAAATTTGATCCTAACAAAAGATTTTGTAATGCAGTTCTCCAATCAACCAAAAGTCATATGTTAGGGGAGAGTGTATATAAAAATGCATACGTTGGTGAAAATAACACACAAAAATGTATATAAGGAAAACTGCTTGAAAACAATGTATGTTATTCAAAACTGCATAAAATTTGTATTTCGGAAGAAATTCACACTAAAACACTGGTGAATTTTTATTTGGGATTAAAAAAAAAAATCACAAATTGTGGATATGTGGAAAACTGAATTTAAGACTGGAAAAATGAGAAATGAAGAGAACCAAGACTGACAGATTCACCCACCCTACACACAAGAAATACTAGTGTTTCCTCCTGTTTGTCTTAAGAAGCTGATTCACTGCCCCTGAACATGAAATATCCATTTTTGTCTCTCATGGTTAATGTTTTTCGAGTCACTCGTGGCCATTGCTATCATCTGAGCAATGATTTCTACTGAGTTACATATAGCACCATCCTAACCATGTCTATTCAGAACTAAGTCCTATTTACCGTATTTTTTGCACCATAACACTCACTTTTTTCCTCCTAGAAAGTAAGGGGAAATGTCTGTGCGTGTTATGGAGGGAATGCCTATGGGTGGCATGCCTACGGATTTTCCTCCTCTAAAAACTACGTGCGTGTTATAGTCAGGTGCGTGTTATAGAGCGAAAAATACGGTAAATCAGTGGGACTTGCTACCAGGTAAATGGGTTTAGGATTGCAGCCTAAATTATGTAACCAGGGAAGAAATAGTTCCTTCTAACTGCAGAATCAGGCTTTCTGTGGTCTACCGCTGAAGACTTTGTGTAGAAGAAGAAGAGTTTGGATTTGATATCCCGCCTTTCACTCCCTTTAAGGAGTCTCAAAGCGGCTAACATTCTCCTTTCCCTTCCTCCCCCACAACAAACACTCTGTGAGGTGAGTGGGGCTGAGAGACTTCAGAGAAGTGTGACTGGCCCAAAGTCACCCAGCAGCTGCATGTGGAGGAGCGGAGACGCGAACCCGGTTCCCCAGATTACGAGACTACCGCTCTTAACCACTACACCACACTGGCTCTGGTTTTTAACACATAATTTCCCTTAGTTCTTCAAAAACATAAGGAGGTCCATATGTTTTCTGAAAAACCTAAGAAAGGAGCCATCATTCCTGAAGAACTATTCAACATTTTAATTTGGGGGAAAGAGCAGTTATCAGAGTTTGAGAAACACTGTTGATCTAGTTCTAAGAAATGTTCACATGGCACAAATTTGTGTTGTCTTTGACCCTTTGTCCCTTCCACATTCCTCCAGGCACTATTGTTGTTGTTGTTTTAAAAGAATACATCAATTTAAACTCCACACTTTAAATGCAAATACCTGGTTTGAATGAAAATTTCTCATGTTGTTTTTTTTTTAGAATCCTGAGGTGTTTCAGTTATATAACTTCAGGTCTTTAAACTTCAAAGGAAGCTATATAAAGTTCCAAGCACAGTGTAAATATTTCATTAGGGTGGGCTGAAAAAAAAATCTAACCACCTCTTTTTCATTTAGAAGTGCTTGTTTATCAGAAACTCATTCCCCCCCCTTCCAAAAAGCAGCAGAGAAACCAAAGCACAAGACCACACATTTCCCAATTAGCTGTTAATTCTTTTAACCCAGATGGATTTAGAAGACTCATGATTCACTTATTCTGTGACCCTCCATGTATGTTATTGTAAATGAAAAAAGAAAAAACCTGCAGTACCAGGAAAATTCAAACCAGACCTGGAAACAGGAATGCTAGCTTGACCCCGCAACCATGGGTACCCGAGGTCATGGTGCCATGCAGCATGCATGGCCCTGGCACCAAAAATTTGTGGGTGCCCAGCCTGTTCGTGGGGAATTTTGTGGGTGCTCGGGCACCCAGGGCCCCAGGGAGTTGGTACCTATGCCTGGAAATATTCTGCCAAGTTGGGGAAAGTATTCCCCCCACCCCACCTGCAAATGGGGCAGGTTTTGTTTGCTTTTGTGGTTTTCCAGTAGCTAAGTTTCTGGCTTCATTTATATACTGCTGGAGTGACTGAGGGATTTATTGCTCTTTTAAAAAAACAAAAAAAAACAAGGGAGTATTGCCCTCTGTAAAGGAGGATACATGGCTAGCCTTAATGCACTTAAGTAGTAGATTTTATGAACTGAAACCACCAGGCTTTTGACAGATGAAACAGCAAATGACTTCTCAAACTAGGTGAACTAGTTATAATTGGGCCTAAGCTGATGCTGTTCCATTGTGTATTCCTGCAGCCAAAGCCTCATTAGGATGCATTTAACTTTGAAGGAGCAGAACTATAGTGACGAATGGCTATGGCAGGGGCTTTCTTGCTGAGCCAAACACAGGAGACAAAAGGAAGGATGAGACAAGGTTTATTGCCCAACTTGTTTGCCTTCTGAATGTTACCATAGTGTAACCAACCTTCTGGCATAACAGGCAGAAGCTGTGTGTTGATCAGCTGAAAATAATTGTGAGGCAAATAAGCTTGGCTGTAAAAGAAACAAAATTTGCCTCTCTTTTCTACTTATTAGTTGTAATTATAATTTCACACAGCGTTTGCATATGTGAGGCTACAGAGCCTGCTAGATCATATTTTCTTACATGTAGAAATGAAAGCCATCAGATCCCATTAATTTAAAAGAGAATTCTCCAAGGGTGTTCTTTTTATTTTTTAAAAGATTGTACAGTATGGAACATTTTTTCAACAGCACTGACAAAAATGAACTTGTATGAGGATTCAAACCAAACTTTCAGTTTGTATATGCAGGGATGGCAGTAAAGAGAAACATCTACTTACAGTAAAGGTAAAGGTAAAGGGACCCCTGATCATTAGGTCCAGTTGTGACCGACTCTGGGGTTGCGGCGCTCATCTCACTTTATTGGGTGAGGGAGCTTCCGGGTCATGTGGCCAGCATGACTAAGCCGCTTCTGGCAAACCAGAGCAGCGCATGGAAACACCGTTTACCTTCCCACCAGAGTGGTGCCTATTTATCTATTTGCACTTTGACGTGCTTTCAAACTGCTAGGTTGGCAGGAGCAGGGACTGAACAATGGGAGCTCACCCCATCGCAGGGATTCGATCCGCAGACCTTCTGATCCGCAAGCCCAAGAGGTTCAGTGGTTTAGACCACAGCACCACCTGTAATTTGTAAGCTGTAATTTAGCATAATTCTTGACTGCCAGGTGAGGTCTGGGGGGAGGGGAGAATCTCCCTAGCCTATGAGTCCTACGGCCTAGGAGTTACTTATACAGACCATCCTATAAAAGCTAAATTATACCACAAATAACAATGTGAAATTACATAGTAGAAAAACTCAAATCTGTCAAAAATTTAACAGATATGATGTCAAGGAGAAGGGCAGAATCATTCTTCTCGACATGTTACTTTTCTGGATGCAGGGAGCTTTTGACATGAGAGATCCTTCAGGCCTTTCTTTGAGATGTATTATATTCCACCTCTCAGGGGCAAGGGCACATTAGAGGAGGAGCTAGTTTGCAAGACGACTCATTTAGCTCACATCCTGGGAGCATGCTTAGCTTCTCAGCTGTGGCTGTGTACTCTGCCCACAGGAACCTAGAGAAACTGAGGCCCCACTTCTGTGCTGATGCTGCAGAACTTGACCAGAACACAGTGCCCTCCGCCAAATGTCAGATGCCTTATCATCACCTTTCGTGGTGGTAAAGGTTGAGAATTCTGGAGAAGAAACCAGAAAAGGTCCTATAACACACAAATCATGAAGAGAGTTTTCTGAATGAGCAGAAGGGCTCCCAGATCTTTTCTCAAGCTCTTTTTGGAAAACATGGCCAGCTCTGATGTTTTGCAGCATTTTTTTCCACACACACCCCCTTGCAGGTAGTAGCAACCTCTCTGTAAATTAGTGAAGGAGAAAAGACAGAGTTTTCTCTGTTCCTCTGCCAGAAGATCAAAGATTGCCATGTAAACAAGCAGCTCAAAGATCGAAAGCCCTTGCCTGTTCAACCATTTGTTCCAAATTTACTGCCATACTCAAACACTGATTTTGAGCAATGTATGGAAATATTGGGCTATAACTGGAATACTCTTATGTGTCTTTTCTTAGAAAAAGAAGAATTTTCAAAATCAGAATGAGGCAGTGCTACATGCCATTATAGTTATTTCTTGAGATACTGTGTTGTCAAAGGACTTTAAGAAATGTGGACTTGAGTAGCAAGAGCCCTATTCAGTAGGAATTGATCCATCCATTTTGGCTCTCTCCGTTTCTCATTTTTCCCATCTTAAATTCTGCTCTCTGCATTTCTTCAGAAATTTGCTAATTTTTAAAATCCTCATGAAATTTATCAACAAATAATGCGAATGACTCCTAATGAACCCTTTTTTTTGTATGCATTTTTGAATATTATACAGATTTTTGCAAGCATTTTCTCCAGTGTTTATTTTTACAAACATATTCATTCTTCTTTAGAATGTGTATGTGTGTGAGAGTGAGTGAGTGAGTGAGTGAGTGAGTGAGAGCAGAAGTTGGCAATTTATTCATATTTGCCTAAATCTAATGGAGCTTATTGTGTATTGGGTAAGATCACCTATCCAAAGGTACTGTAAGTAGGTTGCCCAAGCTTTATTACTGTGAACAATCTGGAAAGAATCCCTCATAACCTCTGATTTACCAAGGTTAGTATCTTAAGGTCTCATTGTGGCCTTTTGCAAGCAGAATTAATTGTTAATAATGGACCAGCTGCCAAACTTTAATTAAATCCCGGATACAGACATCACAAGGCAATAAGATCTCCCTGCTGTATGTTCATCTTAAAGTTCTTCTTAGAGGCTTAAGTATTTTAAGGAAACCTTCAAGTTAAAGAATTATCTAACTTGGTGTATTACTCTCTGAGGAGGAATTGCTCAAATTTAAGGTTTCAGTCATTGGATAGTAAGGCAATTGATATCAAATAAATTGTGATGTGGTCTACAAATACAGTTTGTTATATGATACTTTGGATCATTATGGATTTGCACCATTATTTCAACCACTGTTCCTTGTGTATAAGCTTTAAATACCTGACCTGTTGCATATTGTTATAGGACTCGGGTTGGGCAAGATGCCTTCTGGGATCCTTTCAAGCCCGGTGACTAGTTGCTAAACTAGAGCCTGGAGAATAGGAAGTCTACTGCACAAAATTAAATAAGATCAGGAGGGAGGGGGGGAAGCAAACTTCTGATCTCACTTGCAAATATCATATAATGGCCAGTTGGAATGGTGGAAACAGTTCAAGAAAAGGGAGAACCAAAAGCTGCTGATCTCTCAGCAGAGCTGCTGGAGTGGCCCTGCTTCCCTTTTCTCTCCACTGTAGGCCTGTGTAGTAGCTGCTGCCAGGTAACACTTGAGAGAAGGGAGGAGTTCCATATGAATCAGTCCCTAAAGATCATTGAAGTAAAGAAACAGCCTCATCTTAAGTCTGAAGAATTGTATCTCTCAAATGACTCCATGACAAGATTGATGAGCTCAGTGCCCACTTTAAATTATGAATGACAGGGTAGATAAAGTAAGCTTGTTTTAAGAAAATGTTAAGGCCATTATTTGAATAACACGGGTGTTTCCTACACAAAACACATAACATGTGGATGTCATATATACAGTACATGAAAATCTAGGTTGTGGCTGTATGTCATCTGTCATGCAAGAAACAACTGTGTTTCCTACAAATGTTGTATTCTTTAGAGCTGCTGTCACTCAGCATCCCTCTGTGTGTATCATCATCATCTGAGTTAATTTATCTTAGGAAACTTGTTTGGAATACATCAGCTTGATTGTGGTTATGGCTTTGGAATCAGCCTGTAGGAGAATCTATCTATCATCTTTCTTTCTTTCTTTCTTTCTTTCTTTCTTTCTTTCTTTCTTTCTTTCTTCTATCATCTCTTTCATTTGTGTTCCTCTTTGGCATGTGGAATTCCCAGGGTGAGCACAAAACAGAGTGTAGCACTGAAGACTCATTTGAACACTGATAGTTTGTTCTGTTTACCTTTAGAACCAAAGAAATAATTCTCTGTCCCTAAATATTTCAATTTTGCATAATATCACCCTATTTTGTTTTTGTTTTTTGGTTGCTGGTCAGCCACCCAGTCCTGTCAGTCGAAATTCCTAATTCATTCTTAGAGATTGGGTAGCATGCCTTCATTGTAAGCACAGACCATAACTTTGACCTCAAGCTGGTCCCTGTGCTTTTCAGAATGTTGTTTATGAGCAATAAACAATATACACAGCATTTCAAGTAAAAGTAAAAGTGATGGGGTTGGTTGGAAATGCTGGACCATCACAAACAAGAGCAGACAATCAAAAAGAATTCATCAAGACCTTGCCAGCTATAGATAGAACCTGAGATGCCCTGTTAATTGCTTCTGTCAAACTTCCCTCCTTTGGACTTATATATCTTAATAATCTTGCATCTTTCAAGTCCAGTGGGATCTTCTCTTCTCTCCAGATTAGAGCTAACAGCTTGCAGAGACATTCAATGAGAGTTCTGCAACCAATCTTATGTAAGTCTCTACAGGATTGCCATCTGGCCTTGATATCTTACCATCTTTCATAGCCCTCACAACGGCATCTTTTTCTCTGATGGTTAGCAGAGCTTTTGAGATGAAGTGGATCTTACTAAATCCAGACTACAAGAAGCAGCAAATCTCAAACTTCACATTTTTTTGTGGCAAATGTAGAGCCACACAGAAGACTGCATGGAGTCATGAATGATAGTCCCTTATGGATGAGTAACACTGGACATTTTGCTTGATTTATCTTCACTAATAAATGCCAAATGGTTCCCCAAAATGTATAAATGAAATGCAGAAGCAAATGGAGATTCAAAAATCCAGCTGTGCTCGTAATCTTCATACTTAAAGTATCAAGCCTAATTCTTGATCAGGGAACAGAGGAGCTGAATGGAGAGGTGGTACCACGGCTGTATCTGGATCCCTTCCACTTGTACCAGCCAAGGTGGAAGTTAGTAGAAGGTGAACGCTCCAGCAGAAAGGCTAAGATTGGGCCTCTTGTGTTAGATCAGCTTAGTATCTAGTGGATCCATAGCCAGTCCAGCTCCGCCTCCTCCCCACTTGTTTTGCGCCATTTGGGGGCTTACACTGGCTGCTGCCAGCAGGATGCTGCCTGTCAGCCCACACTGTTGACATGGAGAAGGGGACCCCCCATTGTGGCAGAACCCAGTGGAGACAGGAGGCAGGAAGTAATATTCTTATCCTACCACCACCAGCACAGCAGCAGTACAGATTGTGGATTTAGATTGCTTTGTTATTGTTTCAATTTAGGGAGGAAAAACCTAACTTTGCATATCTACTGACGGCATCTGAGCTGGTTCCCTATCACTGACCTAAATGTTTATGTTCTGGAAGCACTTATTGACTGAACATGGGGCAGTAGTCTGCAGTCACATGGACATGTATTCTGAGCCAGCATGGTAACAGTGATGAAAAAAAGAGGGAGAGCTAAAAATGAGCACATTTTACCCCTGGGAAGAGATACTTGGTACTGTGCTCATTGTGGAGCACTGGTAGCTTATGCATAGACATATGCATAAGCTACCAGTGGCACAGACATTTTCTGTGGCACAGACAGCTCAAACACATAGAAAATAGATAGTATTACAGATTTTAGTGTTAAGGAAGAGGGCTGGGATTAGAACAATGACATATTTACAGTTGCCTTATGAATCAAAATAAAGCTGGCAAACTTCAGAATATTTATAGATTACCAAACATAACAGAGGTAATGTTTAGCTGTCATATTTTTCAATTTTCAGCTGTTAGGGATGAAAGCTAGGGATTTCTTATTACTGCTCCAAGATATCTTCATTATAAAGGGGATTTTTTCCCCAGTCTGTCTATTGTTTTTTGAAGTATTCCATTTTCTGCACTTCCAATTTAACACCCCACTATTCATTTATCACTGTAGGGCATCGTGGACAGCTGCAAACTAAAGATTCAATGGGATATTGGCAGGCGCTTCTCCCAGAAATTTAATTTTGCCCCAGGATACAGCTACAGACTAATTTTGCCTAATGAGCAAATGCACTAGAAGTTGGGTGTTTGTTTTGTGATTTGCTCTTGTTGATCTCCCCAGTAATACTATGCAAATCCTTTGCTTGACATCATAATTTGCTTTTTTTTTAAAAAAAAAATAAATCATTTTGTTCCTTTAGCTAGATCTAAGTAGCTTTGAAAATGGGACCACAACTCCCTTTCTTCTTTCATGCTGTTCAGTCTTTGTAAAAGTTAGGTTGGTGCTACAAATTAGAATTCAGGCAAGTTTTTCCTGTGACATAAAATATGAACAAAATTCACATGCATATAGACGTCTGGGAGCCCTGCTACATGTGGATATGGTCCGGTGCGATTACACAAAAAAAGATGGAGTATTCGATGTTTAATAGTAAAATGGGGTGTATGGCTGAGGAGTACAGAAAGCTCACTGCTTGTCCCTCATACATACAAGAGTGACCCTGTTTCCCCACAACTCCTCTCCAGCAGTGACAGGAGTTTTTTCCAATTGGCAAATTGGCACCGGCCTCTTGGTTTTTTTTGCCTACCTCATAGCAATCGTCACAACTTTCTTGGTATTTGGTGGTTAGGTATTGGAATGTGGTGTTGATGTATGGAAGGGCAAGGTGCGGCCATCGCCTACCCCTTCACTTATGGGTATTCCGTTAAAGAAATCCGGTGGTCGTGGATCCTGTCTGATGCCCTGTGTGGTGGAGGGCCATGGCACGACCCTCGGTGACATCAGGGGAGAGCTTATAGTTGTATTTGCATCAAAAGGCTCCCCCTACTGGTGGTTAACCCCTCATCAGGCTCATCCCTCTCCGAGTGGGTGGAGTCAAATTTGCTGTGGTCCAATGCCTAAGCCAATACCTTCTCACATGCTGTAATCAATAAAGTTGTGACCTTTTCTTGCCCATTAACCTAATATACTGTGTCCACGTGTCTTCATTCCCCCAAGTGGGGATCGGATCCTTGAATCACAATCTGCCAGCTTTTGGTTATTCTCTTCTGAACTCCCATATTCCTTTTCTGCTGTCCCCGTCAGTTCTCTCAAACTTTCCTGGTAGTAGGAAGGAGAATCCTCAGCAGCAAAATCTCTCCCCACCCCTTGTCTCTTTTTTTCCTGGAGGTTTATCCCTAGTGTTTCCTTTTTAGCACCCGTGATGCTGTAGCAGGAGAGGACCTGGTGCAATGCAGAGCTCAAGGCCTCCATAACAAACAGGAAAAAGTGGGAAAAGGCAGAGGCCTCCTAACAGGATAGATAATCTGCAATCGCCAATGATGCTGCTGCACATTCTGTGCCATCAGTCAGTTGAGAACAAGTCAAGGTAAGGGGACAGCAATGGAGAAAGGAATGGGTTGCAGCTATGAAGGGTAGACCCTAATGAGAACATAGCATGGCCCCTGCTGAATCAGACCAAAGGCCCATCCAGTCTAGCATTCTGTTCTTATAGTGGTCAACCAGAAGCCACAGCAGATGCTGTAACTCTCTGTCGGTATGACTTTGCCCCCAAAGGCGCACTCTTCCATTGTCTCTTGAGACAGACAAATGGCAACAATGTTTTAATGCACAAAGTAAAACTAAGTGGGCCCTAACTTGCATCCTTCATAAATCATACATAAACAGATTGTCAAAGCTTCTTGCTGTCCTGCTAAGTATATTTCTTATCCCTTTCTTTGCAAATAGAAGCAAGCCCTGGAATGTTCACCTGCTGATGAGTTATTGCAATAGCTATCATAAATTATAGGTGAAAGCTGAACATTTCCAAGCATACCATGACTGCACTCCCCAAAACACTTGTTCTTCTGCTGTGGCATTTGCACCAATCTAAAATATCATCCTTCAGCATTTAAAAGCTACAGGGGAAGTCCACAATAGTCTTCTTTAGCATCACAACTACAGTACTTGTTGATAAAATTGTGTCCAGCAGCCTGTCAAAAGGAAATGCATGTGTAATCCATTTGTCAGTTATTTTTTAATGTATTATTTCAAGGATGTCAAATTGACAAGATTGCAGAATATGTTCCCCTTTTTGCTGCATCTACACCAGGGATGGGGAACCTTTGGCTCTCCAGATTGCTGAACTTCAACTCCCCTCATCTCTGGTCATTGGCCATGCTTGCTTGGGTTGGTGGGAGTTCAAGTTCAGGCACATCGAGTTCCAAGATTCCTCATCCCTGAGGTAGGCTGTAACATTCCAGACATTTCTAGACGGATCAGTACCAGCACCCTTTGGAGTCAGGGATTATGGGAAATGTAGTCTAAGAATATCTGAAGGGCCAAAGGCTTCCCATTCCTAATATACAGAAAACTCCAGAAAACACTAACCACATAATCAAAGGCTTGATCCACTTTCGTCCACTATAATATAGCTAGAACTGGGATGAGCATATTTTGTAAGAGATAAGGATACAAAAGAACCATGATGACCCTGATTCCCTTTGGCCTTAGAACTTTAAACAGACCCATAATGGGATAGAGGTTTTTATTTATGTGCTGTAAAAAAGCTGTAAAAGCTGTAAATAATCAATTATTCCTATGTTTTCAGCCTTCATAAAAATTGATGTGGATTCCTTCTGCAATAAAATCAGCATAACATGCTGGACTAAAGTAACCACATGAGTAAATACTTGGTTGGCCTGGGGCCTAATTAGCAATTGTTTTCCTTACCTAAGCTGGCACACATCATTTCACTTAACATTCAGTGCTCTTCTCAAGAGGCCATTGAAAACTGGGACATGAGTCCATCAGGGAGAGAATTCTGTCAAAGTCCTCACACTCTTGCATCTTACTAATAGCACAGCCTTACCTATTCATTGGTACCTGTCATGATGAGGAGTTACATAATAATAATAATAATAATAATAATAATAATAATAATAATTTATTATTTGTACCCCGCCCATCTGGCTGGGTTTCCCCAGCCACTCTGGGCGGCTTCCAACAAAGATGAAAAATACACTAAAATGTCACATATTAAAAACTTCCCTGAACAGGGCTGCCTTCAGATGTCTTCTGAATGTCAGGTAGTTGTTTATCGCTTTGACATCTGATGGGAGGGCGTTCCCATTAAGTTTATTAATTACCAATTGTAATTGATGCACAGAAGAAGTTTACTACCGAGGGGAGAAATCTCAAACAGCTCCTTTGTGCTACGAAAACATATAAATATGAGAGGAATACGGTAGGTCATAGTTCAAGAAAATATATGCAGGTGATTGATTGAAAAGAGCTATTAGACACTTCATAATTTTATGCTTTTAGGTCAAAGCCTTTATCAAAATGGATTTTTAAAAAGCTAGGGACAATGTTTGACAAGAAAAGCCAACCCAAATGATAAAAGGTTCTAACACCTTGTCTTCCAGGAAAGGAAGGCTAAAGTACTGGGGCATTTTAGTGCATTTTAGGGGGGGGGGGGGCGGGAACCAGCAATGAGGGAGGACATGACAGACATTTATAAAATAAGGCACAGTTTGGGAAAAGTGAGTAGACAAAAAATGCTCTTCATCTTCCATAGTATTAGAACTTGGGGGTCACCCATTGAAATTGACTGCCTGTAGATTCTGAACTATGAACTATGGGATGCAGGTGGCGCTGTGGGTTAAAGCCTCAGCGCCTAGGACTTGCCGATCGAAAGGTCGGCGGTTCGAATCCCTGCGGCGGGGTGCGCTCCCGCTGCTCGGTCCCAGCGCCTGCCAACCTAGCAGTTCGAAAGCACCTCCGGGTGCAAGTAGATAAATAGGGACCGCTTACCAGCGGGAAGGTAAACGGCGTTTCCGTGTGCGGCTCTGGCTCGCCAGAGCAGCGATGTCACGCTGGCCACGTGACCGACCCAGAAGTGTCTTCGGACAGCGCTGGCCCCTGGCCTCTTAAGTGAGATGGGCGCACAACCCCAGAGTCTGTCAAGACTGGCCCGTACGGGCAGGGGTACCTTTACCTTTACCTTTAGATTCTGAACTGACAAAGGAAAGTCTTTATCACACAACACACAATGAAATTATGGAAGTCTCTGTGACGCAGTGTGATAGCCATGGTATTGTGGTAATGGCTTCAACATATTCCTGGCAATAGTTACTAACTACAAGAGGAATATATATCACTGGGCTAAATATGCATATACGTCTTCAGTTCACAGCACTGAATTATATTGGAATAGATCCCCACCCCACCCCAGAAATGGTGTGATTTGCAATATAAAGGTATACAATCAGCACTGTAATATAAATTTATTTAATGGGTAACTGCAGTTTAGTATAACATGGTCTTTTTAAATTTAGTTTAGATATTATCTATGTTTTTAAAAGTTATTTAATGATTAGGAGGGAAACTTATACATAATAAGTTAAAAATTGCAATCTATTTTTAGATTTTCATAGCAAGGAGGAAAAGCCACAGTACTATTATTATTATTATTATCCTCCATAATTTTCTCAGTTCCTCTATTTCCTCTATTTACTGTTCCTCATTCCCGCCCCCCCCCTTCTTTCAATGATTCCCTCTATAGCTATGTCCATGAAATCTCTTGCAACTTCATAATTCTACTAGACTGGAGCAGACCTAGCTAAGTAAAGACCTAGTAGTATAAAGTATTGTTTCAAAAGACTGTTACTTGGCACATATGCTATTAAACTTTTTAATGAATTGCTAAACAGAAGCAGAGATTGGGGTGAGGGTGGGGATCTTCAAAGAAATAAAGTCTCTCCATTCTGATACAAAGTGGAACTTGCTACACAGCCTTTAATTATTGGCAGCTCTGATTTTTAAATCCACATGCCATATTCTACAAATTGTACAACTACCATCGCATGTCCTGGAAACTCTGCAAGTGAAAAGGGCATGTTTACAGTCAACTCCAATAACACTTGGAAGGCCAGCTGGCAGCCCACAATTACAGACACATTTCCAATCTCATGACTATTTTTCTCTTGAATCACCTGAGAAGACAGGGGACATGGGAGTCATGACGTGTGGTACAATAAAGGGGACTGCCAAGTGGGCAGCCCCAGCTGATGCAGCAAATGGGCTCTCAGAATATAATTAGTGGATGTCAGTTATGGAATTAGATGTTGTGCCCTGGTGGCTCCTTGGGTCTCCATGGCTCCATCTGATGTGAAGAACAGAGTTCTGAATGGACCTTTTGTTCTCTGGGTCCTTGGCATTCCAAAATTATTTAAAGGCACTAAATCTTAAACACATATACCTAGAAGAAAGACACACTGAACTCACTGAGACTTTCTTCCAAACAAACATGCATGGGATCAGGCTGCAGGAGTCAGAAAGCTTGTCTAACAGCAGAAGCAGGAAAGTCTTGAAGCTGTCCTTAGGTGATAAAATTTAGTTATGTCAAGGGCACCGTTGGACAAACAACTTTCTCTTGCCATGGTTGTCACTGCAGGCAATGCTCCTTTTAAATATTCTTGAGAATGTCAGAGGAATAGAAACATTCACCAGAAATTGAGCAGAAATTCTTGTTTTGGAGAGTTTCCCTTCTAGAATCATTGCCAGTCATTCCTGCTTCAGTTTCCACAGGAGTGTGATTATTGTTATTGTTATTTCATTGTTATTCCATGCTTCTAGAGCATTCCAGGCAGGAGATTTAGAAAGCAGAAGATCTAGAAAGAGATAACCTAAAATTAAGTTATTTTAAAAATATCATCTGTGCACTAAAACACAGCCAATGCAGCCACCGTACAAAACTAGTCCGATGACCCAATGGAGGGCTACTGAGGCACAGCCCTCTCAGTGAGAATTTTAGACAATTTTTAAACATTCCCCCCAACCCCTCAATATCACACATTCTTTCCCTTACCACAAATGTTATATACTTGTGTGTTAACTCAGAGAAGCCCTGCAAACATTTCTGTCAATCTACTGTTCTCTGGCCAATCAGGTCTTTCTGGCACTTAGCCAAACCTACTTCACCTGTGGTTAGGAGGGCTGTGCAAAATCTCAGCATTGGCCTATTGGGCTGTTTTTCTTAACAGCCTCACCTTCCTTAGCAGGAAGGAGGTGGCTGCTAGTTTGAGTAATGTTGGGTTTGTTTGTTTGTTTAAAAAATACAGTATTTGTTACGAGAAAGCAACAATGGGCAGCGCATGTGAGTATCTTTCTCTCAATATCTGATCCTTTTCCTTAATAATTTGTGTTTATATTTTTGTGACTGGAGAAGGGAGATTGTGAGGAGAAATGGTAGGTGGCTTCTGTGTGTGGTGCAAATTTCCATACTTGTGTGTTATTGGAACTGTAGGTTTCTGGTGTGTATGTGTTTGTGCAGTCTTGGAGAGAAGTACGAAAGTATTGCATTCCTATTTTTATTCAGGTTTAAAACTGCTGTTTTGGCTACTGTGAGAAAAGGAGGCTATGCTTGGTGGGCCTCTGGCATAATTCAGCTGGCTCTTCTACGGTGGGGGTCATAAGCTATATTCTAGATAATATTCAGAATGCATATTTTTTTCTGTCCACTTGATCCTCAGTCTGTGTTTCTAAAAAGAGTGGGGTGCATATAATTTCAGCATGACACAGGATTGTGAAATACATTATTCTTAATAATTCACCCTACATCATAAAAAAGCTTTACCATTTTTAGTATATAACAAATCAGTCCTGGAGCTCCTTGACTTGCACATGGGTTTTTGTTTTTTTAAAAAAAGAGATTTCCCCTTTAAGCAACCTTCCCCTGTTCCCCTTCCCAAGATCAGGAGGCCACTGGGCCACCTTTTGCCAACATGGTGCCCACCCCAGTTGTTTTGGGTACACAATTCCCATCAGCCCCAGCCAGAAACAGGGTGCTTTAGGTTAGAAAGCAAACCAGGCATCTACAGAAATTTATTCTTAATTTATTAACTATCTCATTTTATTTATAACCTGTGGCTCAATATCACCATTGAAGCTATTGCAGATCAATCTATTGTGGACAGTTCTGGTGATTGCTGATACGCAAACTATATAATTTTTAAAAAATCTTTCTGTGGCTTTCAATACCATTGACTGTGATATCATCCTGGACACAATTTGTGCTATTGTGTTAAAATCGTTGTGTTCCTAGCAGCAGGACAAAGTCCACAAAGGAGTATTGGGGTGTGGATGTGTGAGGTTTTGAGGCTCCTGGCAGTTAACATTATGGGGTGCTACGGGGCATAATTCTATCCCCAATGTTATTTAATAACTATATGAAGGCGAGTTAAAATTCTAAATAAATTATGTGTATTTACATAGCATGTACTGACTACATATGGAAGCTGGAAAGCTAGATGAAAAGGGCCTTTAAAAGCCAGGGAAATAATGCAATCTGAAACACATAACTAGGAGAAGCTGTTTGAACCTGTGGGATATATTTCTGAAATAAACTTGCCTAGGTTTGGGCTCCAGAACTAATCCTAAACAAAGTATTCCAAGACAAGTTCGTTGAAGCAATGTCTTGGAATTATGTAGAGGACATAAAGTTCCTGATCATAATTAGATTTTTAAAAACCTGAATTCTATTCATAGCACAGTGGCTTGCTGGCTGGCATGTTTCTTGAAATTGCTTAAATCTGTCTTCAAATCTCCTGGGAGATCGTGGACTCTTTCCTTGCAGGTTTTTAAGCAGAGGTTGGATGGTCATCTGTCATGTATGATTTAGTTGAGATTCAGGCATTACAGGGTGTTGGACTAGATGACCCTTGGGTCCCTTCCACCTCTACAGTTCTGTGATTCCTTAATCCAAGTGCAACAGTCTATAACCAGTGAAATCATACTGGTCCTCTTTTTCATTAATCTGATCGTTCCTGATCACTTCATCAGGTTTGCTAGACAAAACCAACTGTCGTAACCTTACATATGCTAATTAGGACAGCCAAATTCATAACACTGCAAATCCCTCATTTCTTCAAGGCACTGGAATATTTTTTGAAGCTGCTGTTCTTATGGCAATATGTTTTTGGTGTTGTTTTTTTAGGATTATGTTTTAGAACTGTGCTCATTATGGGTTCTCTCTGGCTGTTTTAAGCTTACTATTTGTGTTGATTGTTGATGGGAAATCTTGGGGCAGAGGCTTTTTGTAAATCGCCTTGAGGGCTTCTTGAGCTGGATGGCAGAGTAGACAATTTAAATAAGATAAATATGCAAGCCCATATTCTGCATTCCACAGCGCAGTGAAGTTTATGGATATTTGTAGATCCCTCGGCCATGCAAACAGATGGAGAAGTGGATGGGGGTGTTTTATGCTTTTAAAGTGCAGCAGCGGATTATTATGAAGCCCCTTTGTGTTAAAGTTTCAAAGTGACACGCAAATAATCCCACGATGAATCCCACTTTGGTACCAGCCAGGTGCAGAATATCTAATTCTCCACACACTGTGCCGACTGTATACCCCTTCCAGAGAATCTGTATTAGAAGGAGCTTTGCCAAAGAGAGACAATTAATACCCCACAGAGAAGTGGCTGTGTACTTAACCCTAATGGAAAGGAAAGGCATTCATTTAAGATTTTGCCCTTTTAACCAAAATCCTAGCACTTGAAGTGTCTGGCCCTATAGAAGAAATTCCCTACATGGCGTTTTGCAATTAATTTCATCTCCTTGAACTAAAAACAAACAGTGTGACAGGCGTGATTAATGTAAATGTGGGCTGTGTACCTCTTTGATGTAGCTGTGTTGTTGTTTTTTTAAAAAGCAGATACCATCTCTGCTTCGGGCTGAGTGTTGAAAGGCTTTTCTATTTGTTTCAGGTTTCTTTTTCAGTTTTTTTAAAAAGCCAGCAGCTATTTTCTATGTGGCTTGTTCTATTAAATATATCTCTTTTGAAGGGAAATGCTAAAATGCAAGAACAAAGAGCTGGAATTAAAAACTCGTAGGGAGTGCAGGGAGGTGGGCATGGGTTTCTCGAAACACACACACACACACACACACACAGAGAGAGAGAGAGAGAGAGAGAGAGAGAGAGAGAGAGACAGAAGCATGAGTCAGTAAACACTTCTGACAATGCAATCTTGTTCATGTCTGCTCATAAGTTCAAGGGAGTTTATCCCCAGCTATATGAACGTACGATCGCAGGCTTTGCCCATTGATTTGACATGAGAGAAACATGACTTTACGCTCATACTGGAAAAGGAATTCCAATTTCAGCACCCCATTTGCAAAGCAGGAAGATAGAGGGATGTCATTTAGGCTACTTTTTAGAAAGGACACGCATTGGACTTTGGCCAACAATGCATGGTTAAACCTGGACTGAAACTCCACTACACATTGGAGCCAACTCCTAGGGACTGAGGTGCCTTCAGTCTCTCCCCCCCCCCCATAAAATATGTGAGGAGTCCATGACCCCCTAAAGTTGATGGGCATTGTCATTCAAATGGTGTGCATGCACCACATCTGGCGATTATGTGGCCAGTATTTTATTCCAGTTGGCACCCCTGCCTCTAGATTCTGGTAAAGCAGAATACCACTGAAAAGAAATATATACTAGAAAAATCCTTAGTAAACATTTGGTGAGCATAGATCCAGGCATTTTGGAGAAGCTTTCTTGCTGGCCCTGTGCTGAATAGACTCAGACATGCAATCAGTCTTTCCTTTCCAAATTACCCATTTTAAATGTTAATTGTATCATTTAAAGTAGCTTATCTAAAGTCATGCTGCTCACTAGCCAAGTCAGAAAAATCACCAGAGGGTCTTGATTTCCAATCTTCCTCTCTAATTATTAAACACTAATAACTGTAATTACCAATAACGTGCAGGGGTTTTTGTTTGTGGTGGCAGTGCTGATAGTGTATGTACAATGTCTAATACAAAAAACCAACAACAGAAAACCAGAAACAAAACCCAGAACTTCTTGAATGAGATTTCTAAAGATTCCTCCCCCACTCTTGCTTAATTGCTGATGATTCACAATAGGAAAATATTTAATACCACTTTGAACATAAACAAAAGCAGTAGCTGCAATTTGGCCAGCGGAGCCATAGCCTTGCATAGTTTTGCATGGATTATTCTTTCTCTATGTGTAGATCTTCTCTATATCATCAAAGTGTGGTAAAATATAAAAAACCAACAAACTCATGGACCTATGTATGTAACTATTCTGGAGCAAAACTGCAAAATGAGCATTAGAAAATTGTTATGTAGTGGGCCTGCAACTTACACTCACTTTGCATAAGTGATTGAAGCCCTATCTGGGAGACAGGGATAAAAAATTAAATGGAGAATAAGAGAAACCTATCATTTTCCACTCTCCAGTTATTTACCCCATCCCCTGCATACCCAGCAGGTTTTCATTGCTTACCAGGCTCTGTGAAGTAGGCTTGAGGGCTCTGTGAGCATCCCAGAGGCTGGTAAGGAAGGCACCTCCTTCATCCTTTTTGTGAGGTGGATGCAGGGGATCTTGCCCTCACACACAGCGCCCCTGGAACCAAACCCTCATGTAAGTGATGGGCCAAATGTACAAACAATTTAATAGCCCAGTCTTCTAGCATCATGTGTTGAGGACATATAATACAATTTGCTTTGTCAAGAGGAGGAGAATAAGGGGTACTATTAGACATGCATTCATAACTGTGTTATGAGGTTTTTTGGGGAGGTAGTAGGCTGTATGCTGAGACCCTTCTAACCCCTGTCTCCTGGGGTTAGAGGGGTTAAAATATGAGCCAAGCTAGCTTTCTGAATAAAGCTGGGTGAAAGGGAAACAAAGGAAAGGGTCTCTGTGTGAGTTGGCAAATGGGTGGGACTCCTCCCTCAGCTCATGGATAGTAAGAAAGACAGAGCCAATTTGTAGTGTTAAACATGGCAGTGAAATGAGCTAGAGGCAAAAAGAGCAAGCTGGGGAGAGAGTCAGAGCGATGTTTTATTTTTGTTGGAACCCAAGGCTGCAAGATGCAGGAAGCAAGGCTCTCCTGGCATGCTAATGCTGTGAGCCCTTTCATCATAGGCTTGGGTTATATATATGTGTGCAAATAAACCATATACAAAAAAGACACTACAGTCCAGTCTCTGCTGTGCTTCGTTCTGAAGGAAACATGAACCTTGGGTAAGCGCTAGGAACCCCTGGAATCTTGGGGTGGTGTGAAAAATAGGGGTGTTTGAAGAATTCAGTCTTTACAAATTTCAATATGAACTGATCAGATCCACACTTACCAAACCAATGTGTAGATCAGAACACAGTTATCCTGTGGGTTTTATGCTTCTCCAGGTTTTCCTGTGCAATTTGTGGCTCAAAATACATACCAAAAAAGGGGTATAAAATGCATAATTTGTAAACATAAAGTTTTATTTAGAATTAATTGGTATATAAAATTGTTAAGTAAGATATTGGGACAAAATATTTGCAAATGCACATTTAGTGGTTAAATGGATTAAAATACATATTTTCAACATGAATCTTGGTGGGGATTTTGTTTTAAAAAATCACAGATTAAGGTGGTATTGGGATGGAAAGGATTTCTGAACTGACACGTATGAAAGTCACCCGGTCAGGAAATAGACTTACCTGTTCATCCCTTGCTATAGTTATTGTGTGTTATTAAAAGTTACCACAGGAAATGCTCTTAAATTATAATGTGGGTTGGTTTTTGTTTGGTTTGGGGTTTTTTTGTAATTAAGTCTAGAATAAAACTCAACTCAGGAACAACTCTTTAAAAAGTTTTCCAGTGTTTGGTGTCCTCCTCTTAAATCTGAAATGGCATTGTTTGTGAAATGTCTGCAATAGTTTTACTCTCTCACTCGTGTGTGTGTGTGTGTGTGTGTGTGAGAGAGAGAGAGAGAGAGAGAGAGAGAGAGAGAGAGAGAGAAAGATCTGACTTTATAAAGAAGATAAATTATAGGACCCACAGAAAACTTTTCTCACAATTGTCATAGAGGGATGGCTTCATTGCACTTTGATGTGTCCATTTGTTCCCTGGCATCTGTGAATGTCAAGCACTTCATAGATTGATGACTAATACAAGGTTTTGCCATTTGCGCTGCCGCTGTGTAGTCAGATAAAATAATATAAAATAATAACATCAAATAAAATAAATCCCAGGTTTCTGGAGGCTAGCAGTTATCTGCACAAGCCTCAATTCCAAATTCTTTTAAGGGACACAAGACATCCGTTTATACAGCATCCTAAGCTGTTTAAGTGATTTAATGGCTATTGAAATTCCTAAAAGAATTGCTGGATGGTATATTGGCACTACCTGGGGGGAAAAAGAACATTGTAGTTGCTGTTTTATAAACCTCAAAGCTTTAAATCTTTTGTATGCATTCTGAAACATAAAGGGGAGAAGAAATCTCTATGAGACGGGGGTGCTATGAGCCTGCAAGATTTTCAATATATAGTGGCATTGCATGGATGGGGGGGGGGGGGATGTTTGCAAACTGAACAAAAGCAGCTTGGACTCTCATTGCCTAAAACAGAATTACACATCACTGGTAGTTGTTAGAATGAAAGGTGATCACTTTGGCCAGTCAGCCTGGGAATAGTATGTCCCCATTAAGAGCCCAGTGATGGATTGCTGTTGTTTTGATTGGTTGGCATTTAGAAACTTAATCTCTGCAAAAATAGTAAACGGATGCTAGAATGAAGGTAAAAACACACACATATAGAAGTTGATTATTAAGAACATTGTGCTCATGTGCTCAGCTAGATCCCAGTCTCCTGGGATCATTCATACAAAACTCTCTGTACATTTCCTCTGTTCAGAATGGATGGAATAGAACTGCGCCATAGTCTCTAATCTGGAACAATAACCTACAACATACAAAACGAGGCAAAATGTAATACGATGTCACAGTTTGGCCACTGTGAGAACAAGATGCTGGACTAGATGGACAATCAAATCATAGAATTGCAGAGTTGGAAGGGATCCCACGGGTCATCTAGTCTAACAGGAATCTCATTAAGAAGAAGAAGAGTTTGGATTTGATATCCCGCTTTATCACTACCTGAAGGAGTCTCAAAGCGGCTAACAGTCTCCTTTCCCTTCCTCCCCCACAACAAACACTCTGTGAGGTGAATGGGGCTAAGAGACTTCAGAGAAGTGTGACTAGCCCAAGGTCACCCAGCAGCTGCATGTGGAGGAGCGGAGACGCGAACTTGGTTCACCACATTATGAGACTACCACTCTTAACCACCACACCACACTGGCTATGTTTTAATATAACACACTTGGGTATTTTAAAAATCTTATTAGAGAGAGAGAGTGTGTTATATTTTGAATAAAGACTAAACAAATAAACAATGAATAGATGGGATAATGGGTGTCCGATGCTTACATCCCGTGATACATAGGCATGTTTAAGGGATCTTGTTCAAAATAGTAAAGGCAGAGCCAATGTAAAGAGGAGCTGAGCAGCAAGCGCAAATAGTCCCTTGTGCGTTGTCGATTTTTAAAGGGGTACTTAATGAGCTCATTTGCGGGTGTCATTGGAGATGCCAGTTGGCACACTGGTATCCACAGATGTAATGCTCTGCATTACAACAATGTTCTACACCCTCCACAACATATAGATAGCTAGAGCCAATGTTAGCCACTTTTTCGTGCAAGCTGGAAACATTTATTTTCCACCAAACGTTTTGGAGACCTATGGAGAGGGCGTTAACACAGAGAAAGACTCTGTAGCGATGATTTTTAATTGTGTGTTTTTAATTGACTGTTTTGTGTATTTTTCCGTAACCCACAATGATATTATTTTAAAAAGTATATAATTAATTATACTCTGTGTGGAGCCAACAAGAGGCCAAAACAAAATGGAGGGGTCTTTTTAAAAGAGGGGTCTTTCAAATATCAGTAGCTCAGTAAAATTAAAAAAGGTTACAAATACATGAAGCCATTTTTTAAAAAATCAGATAGAATTAAAGTGTTGTTTTCTATATCTCTACTGCTTAGGAGTTTGAAAAGCAAGCAGATCTAAATTCAACTGTAATCCCCCCCCCCCCCGAATGTACAGTAGAACAATAATACATTTTGAATTTGCACACAATATATTTCTCATCTCAACATGTCTTTCCATTCACCACCATCACCAGAAAGAAAATATACATGGTGGGGGGTGACTATAAAATGCTCTGTGGGCCACATTATTATTACATGCTAACTTTATGAAAACTAATGAAGTGTTTTATCTCTGTGTAACTAAATGAGTAACTGCTCAGTACTATAATTACCAATAATGTCAAAAGCACGTAATCTAACTTCACTTTGCAAAAGGAAAAATCCTATTAATGTGAGAAAATTATTTAATGGGTAAAATGGCCTTAATCAACCTTAACTTTAGGAGTACAGTATATATATCTTATTAATATGCTTCTCAATTACTGGATAAGATTTTCAGCTCTCAGTTGCGGTTTACTTTGAGTGGATATTTGAAACCATTTTAGTTAGCATTTATTTCCATTTCCCACAACTTGTGGGAACCGGCAGTCTCCTTTCCTGAAGAAAAGAGAGATGGGCAGTGTTCAAGTTTGACTGTTGCTCAGTGAAGAAACACATGCATCTTGGTGTTTGTATTGTAGTCAGGACTAACTGAATTTCCACCCATCATGCAGCAGAATTTTGTTCTCATCAGAGAAAAGCTGTGAGCATATTGAGTGCTGAGTAAGGCCTGGAAGATTCTGAGAGTTCCCGTTGCAGATACAGTATTCAGGTTCCACGTAGCCAACCTTTGTTGCCACGTGCTGAACAGGCCGTCGTAACTGAATACCTTTCACATATAGCCCCACACAGAGCAGTCCTTGTGGCATACAGTGGTACCTCGGGTTACATACGCTTCAGGTTACATACGCTTCAGGTTACAGACTCCGCTAACCCAGAAATAGTGCTTCAGGTTAATAACTTTGCTTCAGGATAAGAACAGAAATTGGGCTCTGGCGGCGCGGCAGCAGCAGGAGGCCCTATTAGCTAAAGTGGTGCTTCAGGTTAAGAGCAGTTTCAGGTTAAGTACAGACCTCTGGAACGAATTAAGTACTTAACCCAAGGTACCACTGTCCTGGGATCAAATTCACTGAAGTTGCCTCTCATTCGTGGAACACTTGGAAACAAAAATTAGCGCAGTCATTTTGGTGGCTCATTTACACACACTGCAGGGAACCCAGGGTAGGCTGAGAAGGGTAATAGAAATTTATCCAACCCTCCTTTCCCTGCTGTCCCATTGGTATGCAAGGTAGAGTGGTTGGTGTTTCAAAAGCAGTTTTGGAACCAAGCATCTAGGAACTGCAGTGTAGCCTAAGGTTACCAGACATCCCCGTTTTCCGGGGACAGTCCCCAGATTTACAAATCAGTCCCCTGGCAAAATCCATCTATTTAGTAGGAAGTTGAAAAGTGTCCCTGGATTCATTGAAAAAAATCTGGTAACCTTAGTGTAGACCCCATATGAATCTGCACTCATGTCTCTACTATTGATTACACAGGCTGTTGTTTCATAGATGCTGTGATTTCTTTCAACTGTTGCCTGCTGCATTCAAGCAAATCTGAAAGCAACAACCGCAACTAAAAATCTACTCTGACACATCCATTTTCTATTCCTTTAGGACAGCAGCAATACAAATCACGTACGTTATAATGAGACAGTGGTGTTGCGGAGCCCCAGGCAGCAATTGTACTGAATCCATTTGCCAAATGCACAGTGGTTCCTTTGACTTGTGTGGACACCATCGAGCTCGTAACAACCGCATCACAGTTGAAATAAAGCCTTTTAAAAATAAAATAAAAAAGCTGAAATATGCATGCAAAAATAATGCTTTTAAAATAGTAGAGAGGCATTTCAGCAGCAAAAAAGGAATATGGACAGTTGACAGGAACAACTTTGAGGGATCCGGAAAAGATGCACACAATTGAAAATACAGACAAATGCTGCAACTATATAGATAAAAGTCTCAGCATCCTAGGAAAATCACCTGCAGGGACAGCTGCTTGCCCAATTTCTTGACCAGAGGAAAGTTACTTATAAAATGGTCAAATAAATTATTAGCATGCCTTCAGGCCATTCATGAGCTGTGAAGGTGCAAAGTCAGCAGCTCGCTTCACCTACAATCCTGCTTTTATTCTGTTCTTATAGCTGAATCAAATAAAAACTCATTCATAGCTCCGAGCTGTTTTTCTTCCATGAAAGGAATGAAATACAAACTGTTCTTGGTACGGACACAATACAGCAAGCAAGCTTAATAAAGCGTGTTCTCCTTCATGGAGAGCACGTGTTGCGGTGGGGGCCGCCAGGACACTCCAAAGTTGGGGGCGGGCTAATTGTTCGTTGGCCACTGATGCGATTGGGGCTTCCCTTGTTGTTGGGAAGAAGTTAATGTTGCCATTTATTGATTGGCAGCCAGAAATGCTAAAACTCCTTGCACGAGGCTAGGGCTTCCTCTTTTCGATCATGCATCGGATTGCCCATCCCCCCCTCCCTAGAATTAGGGTTGTTTGCTATGCCTGTCATGGGGTCATCTGCTCTTGGGGCAGGGGCCTGGTAGGAATTTTGTCCATCTGGCTGATTAGCTGGGGCCATTTGGTTTTTGCTTACTGCGTAGCAAATCGTCACAACTTGTAAGGTTGCGGTTAGGCATTGGTTTATGGTTTGGTTGGTTGAGGGGCATGGATTGGCTGTGCCTGCCCCTCTAATGCTGCTGCTGCAAGGGATTCCGTTAAAGGAATTGGGGGCTAAGTATTGCTTGTCCACTCTGTCAAGGAGGCTCGGGCCATAGCAATGAGCTCCTGGTTGCATTTGGGGTGAGGGCAGGTTCCCTGCTCCGCGTAACCCCCAAGTGTATTCCCCTATTCTGACTTCCGCATCGTGCGGAATGTCAATCTGTCCCCCATGGTGGGGGCAGATAGTCGCAACCAATGCCTAAGGAACCACTCACAAATTTGTATTTCAATAAAGTTGTGGCCAAAATTATGCCAAAAATCTTAAACAAAAAATTCTGTGTGATGTGTGAGTTATTGGGGTGGCCCTGGGGACCTCGACATGCAACTCCTAAAAACTGAGATTTCCCACAAGTCTTCATATTCACAGGTTCTCTATATGCCGGGAAATATTTCTCACAGTCATAGAATGTGTTAAGAGGGTGGGGCGGGGGAGTTGTATTAAAGTCGCACACTTTGCTTGTGTACGGAAAAGCTAAATAGTTTTTCTCACCTTTGATTTGAGTCCTACTTGGCCAGTTAATCAAGGTGACTGGTGCCTTTGTTTACAGAAAGAACATCTGACAGAAATTTGGAAATGAAAGAGTTCATTTTACGTGACAGCTGTAGTGCACAATCCTTTTTCTTTTCTTTTTTGCAAATAGAACTCATTTCCTCCTCATAATTAACATTTAACAGTTTCTCATTGTGCTTTTCAGTATTCACAGGGTGTCATCCAATGTTGTGCAAGTGGGCTTCTGCTCATGCAATGAGACTTACACTTCCTGTTTCCACACACACACACACACACCGCAATCGCTGAAGGAATTTTATCTTTGTTAACTCCAAACTGGAGTAACCTGCACCTGCCAAACTGATGTGCAAATCAGAATGCAATCGCTAGCTTCTGCATCTCCCCATTATTCCAACACAGTTCCCAGATTAACAAAAGGATTTAAAAAACCATTTAAAAAAATAGTTTCAGAGAAAACACACACATATATATAGAGGGAGAGAGAAAATGTACACATACAGTATACAGTGCTGGATTTAAAGGGGGGACCCCTGACCATTAGGTCAAGTCATGGCCGACTTTGGGGTTGTGGTGCTCATCTCACTTTATTGGCCTAGGGAGCCGGCATACAGCTTCCAGGTCATGTGGCCAGCATGCCTAAGCCACTTCTGGCGAACCAGAGCAGCGCACGGAAACACCGTTTACCTTCCTGCCGGAGCAGTGCCTATTTATCTATTTGCACTTTGACGTGCTTTCGAACTGCTAGGTTGGCAGGAGCAGGGACCGAGCAGGGAGCTCACCCCTTCACGGGGATTTGAACCGCCGTTCTTCTGATCAGCAAGTCCTAGTCTCTGTGGTTTAACCCACAGCACCACCCACGTCCTTAGCGCTGGATTTACATATAAGCTATAGCCTAGGTGCCCACTCTCTTGGGGGGCCCCCAAAAAATTAAAGGAAAAAACCCCTGGATGTACATATCCAAAATATAAGATAAAAACACATATAAAATAAAACCTACATACAGCAACAGAGTTTTGTGTTGTGTAGGCTGCTATGATGTAATGAGCCCTGCCTGCTAGTCTGCTGCCTAAAATATCACTCGTTTGTTGTTGAAAAAGGACAGCTGGACATATAAAGGGCTCCATTACCTTCAGTAGCTTAGGGTCTCAGCAAACCTAAATCTGGCCCTGAGTATATAAATGCTTTTTTAAAAGTACATTTTTAACAGAGTTTTTTTTTTAACTAATCAGATTAATGTGAAGATGAGATGGAATTGATTTATCGTACAACACATATCAAAGGGACACAGACTAGAAATGAACTTATTTACCATGTCTATTTTAATTCTGAAAAGATAGAACATTTTTTATTTGGTAAGGTATTGGAGATTTATTCATGTTTCCTGTATTTATTTATATTAGCAACTTTAGTATTTGTTCTTAAATGGTTTTTAGGGCATTTCTGTTTACGAGAGCAGCTTATAAACTAAAATTAGGTAAATGAACACAAATAATAAAGCCTGGAATCCTGGTTCTACTGACTTGAAATGAAACTAGTGAGACTTTCATCTTAATAAAGAGCTTGAGAATTCATGGGCATTAGAGACACAGGAGTCACTAAACGGTGATTAACATTTGGAGCAAAGTCTCTGCTTGGAAGCGCCCCCCCCCCATAGTAGCACCCCAATCTAATCTACAATCTAGAAGCAACATGTGCTTAAATGTGTGCAGAAAAATGGCATTGATATCAGTTTTAAATTCAGGTCACTGATGCAGTGCTTAAATCTACCTGCTGATATGTTCTAAGGGGGTAATTCCTATAGCACTGTTTTCATCTGTAATAAGCAATTACAGGAATCCTGTAATCACAGTTGGACTGGCTTTGGGAGCAGACGAAAGCAGAATTTCTGCTGCATAAAAACACATAAAAAATACATCGGGAGCACTAATTTACCTTCAAAAACTGTAGAGGCCTTTATCTAGTTCAGTTTCTTCTATGCCTGGGGGAGGTGGGACCTCCAGGCCACAAGACACCTTGTCTTTGATCGCTCTAACCTTCTCTCTAATCTGCCTTCTCTGCAAATTCAGACTTCCTTGTACTTTCCTGCTTTCTGTCATTTTTGTTGATGATCATCTGTTCAAAACACATAGGCAACAGCTACAAAGGAACAGAATAAAAACCTGCTGGATCAGTCCACTGGCCTATCCAGTCAACATCTAACAGTGGCCAAGTGAGAATAAACAGGATTTCCAAGCAATTTCTCCATATGGCTTCCATAGGATCATAGGTCCTGTAGCCAGTTGAACAGGCCTTCAGTTTGAGTAAGGGGAAAGAAAGCATATGGACTATGAACTAGTTAGTGTATAAATGCAGGTGGAAACACTTTTTTTCATATTCTGCTTTGCAGGGAGCATTGTAACACAAAGACCTCACTTTGAGCAAGATCGCTTCACCCGGTATCACATTGTCGCTTGAATGCAAAGACAAAAATCCTGCTAGATTAAGCCAAAGGCCTATATATCCCTTCATTCTGTGGCAAACTAGATTCCTATGGGAAGTTCACAGGCAGCCTCTTCTATTGTTCTCTAGCAAATAGCCTCCAGGGACAAGCTGCCTCGGATTCTGGCATGCCAGAGGACCTGTGGCCCTTCAACTGCTGTTGGACTCTTGCTCTCATCAGCATTCTCAATGGTCTGAAGTGATGTAAGCTGTAGTCTGGTAATATTTGGAGGGCACAGGTTCCCTGTCCCATTGTTAGTGTTATTCTTCTATATGGGAATGCAGAAGCATGCATAACATATTAAGCCTTCATCCTAATTTGCTTGCACAAAGCTTACATGGATGATAGACTGGGTCCTGTCTATTGATAATTTGTTTACACAACAGTGAACTGGGCTGGGGTATCGTTTAGGGTTTTTGTTGCTGTTAATTGATATTAATAGTTTGTATCTTTATTTTTAGACCTTTTTATGGTTGATGCGGAAATTTGCAATATAGTTCAATATTGTATGCTTTTTGATGTGTTTTACTTATTTATGACTACAGTGGTACTTCGTGTTACATACACTTCAGGTTACAGACTCCGCTAACCCATAAATATTACCTCGGGTTAAGAACTTTGCATCAGGATGAGAACAGAAATTGTGCAGTGGCGGCATGGCGGCAGCAGAAGACCCCATTAGCTAAAGTGGTGCTTCAGGTTAAGAACAGTTTCAGGTTATGAACAGACCTCCAGAATGAATTAAGTTCTTAACCCTAGGTACCACTGTACTTTTGCTAGGTTTGTGTAAATTTTTCACATTGTATGTAAATTTTTCGCATTGTAAGCCACCTTGAGCATGGTTTTAACTATGGTAAGGTGGCATACAGATAAAATGATGATGATGAATGAATGAGCATCCATCCTGAACTGCTTATGAAGTGTTTATAGTCCCATTAATAAATAGTTTATCTCACACTTTTTAGTGCATCTCCCCATCACTTACCTTACCACAAAAAGTCAAAAAAGGTGGATTTGTTGTGCTAGGGCAACAGAGAACTATAATCTCTAATTCACACTTTTGCATTGATCACAACACATTAAAGTTCTGTCTGTGTCAGGCTTCATCATTCTTAACTGTTCTGCATTAAATTCATATGGCCTAACATACTTAAATGTTTTCAAGCACTCATAGATGCAGTTAGATTACATGGTCAAAATTTGGTTACAATTTGGGTAGAGCAGACACCAGAAAGAGGAGAAAACCCAACCTCTTAAATTATCAAGCTATCAAATTGAAATCCAGGACTCTTTCCCCTTAGTTTGCACAGTTGTGCTCAAGATAAGGAAGTTTGTTGGTTCCACTTTGAAACAGGAAGCTCTGTTTGTTTAAAAGATCTTTAGGCTGCATTACAGGGCAAAGACTTCTCCAGGATGAATACAAACACACACACACAAAAAAAAAACACAGTTTCTGCAATATCATACCAAATCCAAAATTACAAATTGTCTACTTTTACTGTACAGCAAATACAGTGCACACCCATTTCAGGAATGAGCTAAGTATTTCCCTCTTATGAGATGACAGGTTTCCATTTTGTCAGCAACACCGGCACACTAATAAAATTAACATTGATCTGCATATAGCTGCTGGTTGCCAAAAAGAATCAATGGCACCTGTAAGGATTAAATTACCTGCTGCTTGGAGATGTCAGCATGCTATGCCTTTAAAATCTTTGTACACCATTTGCTAATCATATTGCCTTCTTCACGAGCCTGCCTGTACTTTTAACTACAGTTGCTGAAGGTGCACATTGATTCCAGCCATATTAATATGCAGTATGCAACACCTTGCTGTTCGACACTCATGAATCTGGCCATAAAAATCTTGAGAGCAGAATTGGATTTGAAGAGGGACAGGGGTTCCCCTCTCAAAGTCAGATAGATAAAGACAGGTTTCTAAAAGGCAGAAAGTGGAACCTAAGTTTGATATATATGTACTGGCAGGATGAGCACCAGTCTGCAAACCTTGTGATCTTGAGTTGTCCTGCTTCAAGAGGTAGGAAGGAGGCGAGGTTGGGCATCCACCAACATCCTGCCTTCTCCTGCAAGGATGCAGCTTCTGTGTAGGGCCCTCTTTTTCATGGTTTCTCCTTCTTGCATGATGCCTTCTGCCTCCTGACAGCCCCGTGTCACTCTGGGTCACCTACCCCACAATGATCTGAGGTTGTCTCAGCCTGACTTGATTGAGGCCCAGATTCCCTCAAATTAGTCCAATTCATTAGGGACTTTGACATGGCCAAATCCAGTGCATAAGACCTTAATAAGCAGGTCAGTTATTCTGCAATATATCCGTGCAGAGGACCTTTGAGATGTGTTAAGACAGAAAACGAAGCTTGTTCTTTTACTGTTTTGATGCTTGCCTTCTGCTTTGAGTAATAGCTGAAGGAGTGCAATGGAGGCAATTCCATTTGTCATAACAGGGAACAAAGGCCACTCTTCACCATCCTTCAGAGGCAGACTAAGCCTAAAGCAGAAAAGCACAGGGCATTTCATTCCTCAAAATCAAATTTACCTTCATTGGTGTAGGAGCACAGATGGGATTATACTCAAAGGAGTTGTCATTTTATTGGACTTTTATTGAAGGTTCTGTCCCCATAACCCAAGCCTATGTCATAGCCAAAAAGAATACTAATAAAACTACATAAGGAATGTCATTCCTTATGTCTCCAGTGATAAATATTCTTCTCCTTAAACTATGTCACTATGTGGCATGCTAAGCATATCTAGTTCTGATGTTTTGCAAGGCATTTGTTGTTGCTGTTGCCACATTATGGGTAAACTTTGGGGTTCCTCCAAGCCTACTGATCCCTCCATCTTGTACACTGGTAGTGACATTTTGGCTAAATATACATTGGCATGCACACCTGGACATTGGAAATAGACGGGGAGATACAAGAAAATGCATTATTTTCTGAGGATAGATCCACATGAATGCATGTTCTCCTTTCATCCTAACATAGGTTAAACTGAGTTGGGTAAAATAGAATATGGACATAGTGGTGTTGCGAATGTGTTACATTGTAGCCGTCTATATTTAGAAGACTGATTCTATACAAATTTTCATTCTGACAGACATCCGCACACTCTTCTTGTTAATTAAAATTCAGGGAAGAAGTCAGGTAGGCACATGCCAGCAGCAGACTGGATATTTATTTTTCTGCTCAAATCCAAAAAGACTGTTATGATGTCTAGACAAGCAATATTGTGATAAGCAGACACAGAGTAATAAGAAAAAGGATATTGTATCACATCTTGGAAGAGCTGATTATGGGTAGCATACTGACTTGCCTGCTGAAATTTGTCAAAACAGATAGGCGCACAAAGCAAACACAAAGCCAAGTATTAAATAAAACAACTGCCTGGATTTAGCCAGGGAGAAATCCAGACTCCTTATATAAATTTGAAAATGTTATTGAAAATGTTATTGTCACATCCCCTTTACTTGCTTCCCTGAGAATCAAATTCAGATTAAAATTATAAAAACAAAACAAAAAGATTCATGTGCATAAAAAGAGTTCTTAGCAAATGGGGCCAATGAGATTCTGTTAAAAAATTAAATAGTGTGATATGGTTCTAGATAAGTGGCCTATAAAATCCACATTATAGATAACTCTAGGTTGCATGGAAAATAGATAATAAAACTCGGCGGCTGGTCACAGAGGTCTAAACAGCAGGAAAATTCCAGGTTTAAGTATTAGTAATTTAATAGAAACTCCTTATCTAACTTGCCTTCAGAAAATTGTGAATCTGCTATTTTTCTATCTTTTCATCCATTTTAAAAATTCACTGTATCAAGTTCACATCCTAGCTAAGCAGAAGAACCTAGACTGAAGCTATATCTGACCCAGTTTGCATGACTATTTTCCAATGGGAAAATGTGGAATAACCAGTGAATGTACTTTGAGTTTTCCACTGTTTAGAAGAGTCTGAACAGGGTGTCTTCTCCAGTAAGACCCCTTCATACAGTTTTCTGAAATTATTTATTTGTTAATTAAATTTATATCCCACCCACCCTTGCAAAGAAGAGCAGGGTGGCAAATTAACTGAGCTTTAACCCTTAATCCTGAGCTGGATTGCAGCCCCAATGTTTTGTGGATGAGTTTGAATATAACTTGCAATTTTTCAAAGCAGAACTCTTGTTATACATAGTATACACATGGGTATCGAGGCTCTGATCAGCAAAAGAAATAAAAGAATTAATAGTAATGGTAAGTGTAATCAGATATTTCAACTATTGAAACAATTTTAGATCCAGTAAGTGGAAGAAAGAAATTGACCAGCAAGTTGTGAATATAGCATGAATTAGTTACAGAGAGCCTTCAGAAAGTAACTACAGTGAGTGTAATGCAGTTTCTACTGGTTTATAGTCTGGAATGAAGGAATGCCTAAGGATAGTGAATTACAGCAGAACAAATTTTGGAAGTATGCAGGAAATGATGGGTGAAATTGAATGAGCTTGAGTAATGGAGAGAAATTTAAAGTGTTCCAAGATAAATTTCTGTATGCCCAGTGATTATGCATGCCATCTACCAATAAATAGAGAGAAAGTGAAAGAGAAAACCAATGAAGATGAACAGGGAAGTGGGGGAAAAAAATAACTACAGGCAAGAAAGATGAGCATGGTATGCAAGCGGATGTTCTAGGAGAAAGTATAAGCAGAGAGTTAAGGTAAAAGGTAAAGGTACCCCTGCCCGTACGGGCCAGTCTTGACAGACTCTGGGGTTGTGCGCCCATCTCACTTAAGAGGCCAGGGGCCAGCGCTGTCCGGAGACACTTCCGGGTCACGTGGCCAGCGTGACATCGCTGCTCTGGCCAGAGCCAGAGCCAGAGCCAGAGCCGCACACGGAAACGCCGTTTACCTTCCCGCTGGTAAGCGGTCCCTATTTATCTACTTGCACCCGGAGTTGCTTTCGAACTGCTAGGTTGGCAGGCGCTGGGACCGAGCAGCGGGAGCGCACCCCGCCGCAGGGATTCGAACCGCCGACCTTTCGATCGGCAAGCCCTAGGCGCTGAGGCTTTAACCCACAGCGCCACCTGCGTCCCTGCAGAGAGTTAAGATATGTAAAATAACAAACAAAGACGTTAATTCCAAATCTTGTTGCACACGTGGCTGTCTTAATCCCCTTGGGCATGATATAGCTACAGATAAGCACTTTTTGGCTTTAATGCTTTGCACACTGATTTTAAGGCACAGGGCCAATCATTGTGTACTTGATGCTGCTGCTGCATTTTTTTCTTCTTTTGCAAGGTCCACATGATGCCGTCTTGTTCATCAAAATAAAAGATCTCGTTCAGTCATTAGCCCTGCCCTATATTTCCTGACTTCCATTTTAAGGAGAGGTTTTTAATCTCCATGTAATTTAGACAAGGAAAAAAGATAATTCTCTTTGCAAATTTATCTTTCTAGCAGAATCCACTGTTTTCCTCACAGTCCTAAGCAAGTTTTACACGAAAGTAAGTTGCTCTCAGTTAAATTTACACACCATGAAGCACTTTTGAAATCCACGGCTTCCCCAAAAGAATCCCGAGAATTGTAGTTTATCACTCGCAACTTGACTATTCCCAGCATGCTTAACAAACAACAGTTCCCAGAATTCTTTGAGGGATTCATGTGCCTTGAATGTGTTGTGCATGTAAACCCTTACTCCCTTATTTGTGCTTAGGATTGTAGTTCTAGTACCCTGTGCCAGTTTGGAGCAGCATTTGGTGGTGATTATTTTTAAACCAGTCAACAAAAGGAGTAATTAGCTTTCGCAGATGTATTGAAACAGCTGATGAAGTTGCACCATTATGTCAATATATTGAACTCTGAATGCAACTGAAAGCCAGACATAAAATAGTTCTGCGTCATCTGGACATCAAGTGTTCAATTACTCCTAGGAAGTAGCTGTTCTCAGACTGAGTGTGATGAAGAAAAGAGGTAGAAGTGAAGCACAGTACTAAGCACTGGAGCAGAATATTTCCAATTCTAATTCACAACTGATTCACACTCAAGGGTTGTAGACGGCACCTAAATCAGTTTCCTGGTTTGGATGTCATTGAGAAACTGTGGTTTAAGGAAGCAGGCAGTTTCCTCTGCACCAGACATGCAAGAAGAGGAGGTGAGGAGTTTGTTGTCCACTGACTTTGAAATAAACCATGGCCTGTGTTTCATACTACAGCTGTGTTTCTGATTCTATAGGAGAAGCTGACATGCCTGTGAAAACAAACAAATTCTAGCCAGCAGTACTGTCAGGGATGCCATGCCAACTGGAATACTACAAGAAATTCTTCCACATTTCATAAAACACCTGGTGATCCATCATGGGCACCTATCTCTCCGGCTATTAGCTCTGCACATAGATTACTGTTAAATGGGCCCTGTATACTGAGCTAGCATGTGCACCCAAAGAACTAATCCATTTGTTTTTTAAATGCACAAAGCAAAGCTTGGCTATTCTATCTGCTTTGATAAAATTCTATTAGGTAGAGATCTGATTAGAGGGTGTATTTTTTTTAAACAGATACTATTTTTCTATTGTACATAGTGTACACCACTTAGTGATGTTTAGATTATTAAGTTGTTTAAAAATGCTCATGAGTGAATGAATGAATGTGACATTCTGATATCAGTGGCACCAGAGCTGTGGGGGCAGGGAAAGCGTGTTCTCCTTTGTGGAGAGCACTTGTTGCGGTGGGGTCTAACAGGACACCCCCTTTGGGTTGCTGAGTGGGACTTTTTGGATGGCCATGACTGTGATTGGGCTATTTGGGTTGCTGGGGAGATTTTGATGTTACTATTAAGTGGGTTGGCCTGAAGTTTCTATATTCCTTGCACGCAGTGTGGTTTGTTCTCTTTTGCTGCGTGCATCGGATCGCCCGCCCACCCTCCCTAATTTAGGGCTGTTGCGTTTGTCCTTGCTATGCCTGTCATGGGGTCGTCTGCTTTTGGGGCAGGGGCCTGGTAGGAATTTTGTCCATTTGGCTGATTGGCTGGTGCCATTTGGTTTTTGCCTACTGTGTAGCAAATCATCACAACTTGTAAGGTTGCGGTTAGGCATTGGTTAAAATTTGGTTGGTGAGGGTTGGCTGTGCCTGCCCCTCCAATGCTGCTGCTGCGAGGGAATTCCGTTAAAGGAATCCAGGGGCTCGCCATGCTTTTGTCTGTATCCCTGGCAAGGGGCTTGGGTCGTGCAAGCCCCTGGGAGCATGCGGGGAAGGGTGAGGGTATGGCACCCAGCTCCATTCACTCCCCAGAATGTTTTCCCTTACTGACTTTCACAGGGTTCCGGAAGTCAGTTCTGTCCCGGGGCGGGAACAGATAGTCGTAACCAATGCCTAAGCAACCACTCACATTATGTATTTTAATAAAGTTGTGGCCAAAATTATGCCAAAAACCTTAAACAAAAATTCTGTGTGAACTGTGGTTTATTTAGGGGGTGACTTGCAGACCTCGACACGCAAGAGGATTCACTTCTTTGTTGATATCTGAGCTCTCTCTGCGATGTTGGAGAGGAAGGTCCAGTGTATCCTATGGCCCCAAGTACTCCATGGTATTGCAGCATTAGTTATTATGGGGTATAAAAAAACAGGCAACTAACAATAATAAGTGCCCCTAAATACTTTAAAATGGATTAAGCATATGCATGTAAGCTGTTTTATAAATGTCCCACCACAACCTGCCCAGAACTGAAATCTCTTTGCCCCGCTCTTTCAATCCAAAGCTTTTCAGCACAATATAAAGCCCCATTGGTATCAGATAGACCAACCACGTAGGGAAATGGTGTATTTTTTGTATATTACTGATTAATTGCAGGCCCATTCCATCACTGACAATAAATATATAAAGTAGCAATGATGATCTTACTCTTAAGGTTATCATGGTCAATACTTCTTTTTTTAAAAAATTAAACTTCCTGGACATTGTGGGCATTCCAGATAATTTCATTTTTGGCAGGATTTCTGGATTTTCCTCTAAAAGGCTACTTTTAAGCTCTAATAAACTCATGCACTTTTCCACTTGAGTGAGGAGCTTTTTGTCTTTCCCTATAAAATCGCCTCCAGGTTGAGTCAATGCTGTCAACACAATCTTCCATATCAAAGTTTACTATGCTTGGTGGTCTCAAGTCTAGGACTGCAATGCACGGATTTAATTGTCTGCTTTGTCCTTGACCCTGTTGGGAATTTCTTTTACTTTATTTTTCCAAACCAGCCTCAAAGCCAATTGTAGATTTCCTGCAAGCCGAACAATTGACATAAAAAGCTGAATTCTTTTTATCCTACATTTACAGCTGCCAAAGGTGGAGAAGACCTCTGGTTGAAACAGGGAAACCCCAGTCGAATGACCCAATAGTCTACCTGATTAGATGCCAAAAAAATGTAAGACAGAAAAAATGAAAGGCAATTTCCCATAGCTTTTGAAGAACTGTAAATAGTGGAAGGTCTTTCTGCATTCCATTTAAACTTAACTCCACCATCAGGAGGAAACATGGAGGTCACCCACTTGCTAATCCAAAATTGAGGGTGGGTGGGGGGATGGCAGATCTTTGTCTTGTCAGAGTAGACAGCCAGCTATCCAGGGGAATTAACTGATCTGTGAAATGGGGAGAAATAATTTAATGTCTCAAGCAGAACAAGAGGGAAGCAGGAGGACATTTCTCTCTCAGAATCATTCTCTGAAACTCCAGAGGCTTTGCTGATATACACTTCCTCTAACAATGGAGACCCTGGTGAATTATGTAAGGCTATGCTCCTGTCCCCCCCTCTGAGGCTTTCTGTCATTCTCCTTGTGTTTTTTATTCCCTGTTCTGAAGCTTTTTGACTAGTTGAGTTGTACTCCTTTTCTCTCCTGCCCTGCTCTTTTCCCCTCTGCCTGAAAGGTATCCTTCATTGTCATGGTGCTGTCACTTGTGCTGTCATTTAAAGCAAGGTAGAAAATGGAGTCTCTCGCCTGTGTGAGATCCCTGCTGTAGTTTTAAGAGCACCCCACTTCCAGACAAAGAGAAGGGCAGTTTTGCTACATATGTTTCTTCTGGATAAGAGAACACTGGGCGCTTCATGGGGAAGCCAGACAAACTTCCACAAGCACATTGTGGAGGATGGGGCTATCAGTGACGGAGAATAAGGCGAAAGGCTAATACCCATTGATAGACTTAAGTTCTGCCTCCATACTTCTGAATACCAATTGCTGGGAATCACAAGTGGAAAGAGCACTGTGCACTCAGGTCCTGCTTGTAGACTTCCCATGGGCATCTGGCTGGCCAGTGTGTGATGCTAGATTAGGAGGACCACTGGATCCAACAAGGTTCTTAAGTTCTTATCTTCTTAGCCTACTTTAGACTGGCAAAGAATAACTTAAACAGCACTCACTACTGCTCTGTCTGTCCCCTCCTGGTGTAAAACCACCTGCTGTTTCTCTTCCCCTCCCTTTCAACTAATGGACTCACTTTCTCCAAGTTCTGATGAGTATGGCAGTCAAATCAGCTACCAGGACACCATCTCCTACATACACAATATTTTTCAGTAGCCTCATTTGGAAAACATTTTTCTACAGAAAAGAAACAGGTGTACCACTCCTTTAAACAACAAAAAGTGTCCTAATTATGTGCTAAGTGTGTAAGTATAGAGAACCAACTTCTTTTGAAACTTTTTAGTATTCGTGTTATATCTTTCTTGGACATTCTAGACTTCAGAGGACACACATACAAAGAATATCATTTCTTCAAAAGGATTCAGCTCCAATAGTATGTTCAGAAACCTTTTATCTCTAATGAGAAGATATAGTGCAAGATTCCAGAGAAATCAAAGCTTAGGGTGCAGGGAGAACTTTTGAAGGATTATAAACTAAAAACAAAAGGGGAGGGAAACCCCACCTCTTGGATTACCAATAAAATATTTGGAGCTTTCTGTTTTTATTACAAATACATAGATTGCAGGTTGTAAATGCTGACCAGAAGCAAGTTGATTGCATTGACCATGTGGAAATTATGGGATGAATTTAATGTTGCACTCTTCAAATTGTTCCATTTTCACAAGCATTGCTGTTGGCAGACAGAATGATCCCCCCTCTTTTCTGTCTACTCTGGGTTTCCCTGATGCTCCAGAGTGGATTTGGGGAAGGTATAGAGGGAGAAGAGGGGGGAAAGTCCCATTGTGCTAGTGGTAGCCCTTGTACTGGCTTTTGGTAGTCTGTCAGGTTACTTGAATCAAGCCTAAGACTGTTGTGTACAGTACTGATGTTTTAAGTACCAATGAGTCCCTGGAAGATAAAGGCTGTGTGAGAGAACTGGAAGGTACAATTTCACTTTTTCAGGAAGAGGCCTATGGGGAGTAGTTGGGCATTATTCCTTTATCTTTGTTTATATTACAATTTCTATTATTTTAACTTCCTCAGAGGTCTGAACATTCCATCAGTAACCAAATTGTTACTCAGTTAAATTGAACTTGTTAATTCAACAGGACTCAGCCTTAAAAACAAACCCTCAACTATCTATAGTGTACACCTCATTGAGAAAAGCCCAGGTGTGTTGAAAAACATGGAGAAGTAACAAGTGCACATTAATTCATTAATCAGTAAACCACTTTTTAGCAAAAGGCCCCAAAGTAGTTTTGAACAATCATAATTGATAGAATAATTAAATGCTGTTGAAAACTAGAGTCATCTTTTTTTCTGTCCTTTTAAGGCTACCAGGCATGTTGTACATTGGGGTGGGATGTCTGCCCCCCCCCCCAGAGACTGCCATCTTTTTCTCTGTAAAATTTCCCAACAAAGGAACTACACATTATGGTCTGCATTTGCTTCCCAGCAGCATTTTAAAACAGCCTTTTTACCGCACAGCCATAGAAGAGATTTTGGCTGCTTTAGGTAGCTGTAAAATGTGAAAGAAAGAAAGAAAGAAAGAAAGAGAAAGGCAACCCTCAGACTGCCTCCTAATTACAGTCCATGCACGCACATGGATTGGTTTGTCAATAACCCACAGATCTATGTTCCATTTGGTGTAAGGGTCCAAGGGCAGCAAAATGAGATGGTTCGCTTCAAAATGCAGAGATAGTTGGTATCGTGCCCTGTCAGATCTGGGAGTACAGAAAAGTGTAAACTAGCTGATAGAAGGTGAGTGATAACATTGCCACCTGCACCTCTAAAATGAGTGAGTATCCTGTCAGGATGTAATCATGGAGGAAACCCATATCACGTTGACAACAAATTCAAGGCAGTCTCTGGTTGCTTGTTCAGCTGGACCCAGGATGATCCATGCCTCTGAGGAGATCAGGCCTCTGTTGTAAAAGTGAAACACTGCCTTCCAAGTTGGATACTTATTCATTTGCTTAAAAATTTAAGACCCCACTTCCATAAAAGGGGAGGGGGGAAGCTAGGGAGTGCAGTGGATTCCGAGACCTGTACTTTGTTTAAAGGCCTTAGTTACTTAAATAAACTATTCTTCCAGAATCCACTACATTGAGTGCTTCTGACATTGAGTAGCGGAGATGGTGATAGAGAAGGAGGAAGGAGAAAAAACTTTTCTTTTGCATTTTGGTGCTGCTCCTGCATCTTCCGTGTTTAAGAAGGAGACACAGCTAGGAAGGGAGAGTGCTTTTCTTTCCAAGTTCTTGGATTTTAACAGAAATAATGCATCTCTCAAGAGGTGTTGCCACAAACTAAATTGATGGACATGCCACATGTGCAAAAAGCCACAGCAATGGGAGAAAATATATTTGCTTCTCTTGTGCTCCTTCATTGAACAACCATCAAGTTCCAGGCCTAAGACAAGTTTATTTATGCCTTACTTTAGGTGGAATATTTCATTCTATCTGCTCCTATCACCTTAACTTTCTCTTGCAATTATGCTAAACTCTCTTTCTTATGCTAGATAAATGAGCTGTGACCCTGATGCTCTTCACAAACATATAGAGCTCCAAAACAAAGCAGGAAGTGTTTCAACTTGAATAACCAGCTCACAAATATAAATTAAGACATTGACCACATTGCTTATATAGATGTGATTAGCTGAGAGACTCTTCTTAATCGTTTGGTTCATGCTCCAAAGCCTCGAGCAACCTTTAAAACAAACTTTTCCTTTGGATGTACATTGGAAACAAAGTGCCATTGCAATGATTTGTTCATTTGCAAATGCATAGGTTGAGCATAGTGGAGAAGTTGTAAACACATGAAATATGTTCTCAGTACCCTAAAACCAGTTACTTTGTTAGTCAAAGTAACTACAGCCCAGTACCCTAAAACTAGCTTTCTGTGCACAGGGACCCAAAATGACTTCTTGGTACATGTCCTGCAAGATTCAGGTTAGACAATTAGAATTAGCTCTCTACCACAACCCTCTGTGTAGGTGTGAATCAGTGACCACCCCAACAGGCTGAGGTGATCTACTGTACTGATTGTCTAATTAGGTTTGATTTTCCTGGCAACTACTAGGCTACACCAAAGACTACAGAGAGACAGGGCTCAGGATGGGCAAATACATCAATTTTGTTTTCTCTGTTTCTCATGTTTCCAATATTCAGTTCAGTTCTCCACATTCCATACTAATTGCACTTTTTAAAAAAAAACTTCTGATGAAAATTCACCTGCATTTCAGTGTGATTTTCTCTCAATGTACATATTTTTGTAAAGTAATTTCCCCTACTATCATGCATTTGTATGTAGGGAGTTAGAAAACCAACAGATTAAGCAGAATTGAAATGCCACCAAAATATTTTCCCTAGAATACAACTGTTCCTTTATTGCTCAGTAGGTTCATACTGTGTGCATTTTGCTTCTCCTAGATTGTAGCTTAAGTGGGATAACTTCTGAATTAATTCTGGAATTGGACATCTGGTCATAGTATCTAGTTCATTTATATCTTTCCCCAAAGTTCTACATTACCAATCATACACTTTAAAGAAACCCTGCATAAAGCAATCTTGAATTATATGACTGTAGTAGGATTACTTTTAGTGTGGTATTTTATTTATATATATATATTATCACTGCAATGAAACAGAGTTTGTGCTTAGCAATTGCATTAAGAGTCTTTGTATGTGTTGCTTTAAATAAGCACACGTGTACATCAAAAGTGCTATTTTGTGATAGTTTATCAGTGCCCACAAGTGCATGAATACATAGGTATATAAACAAAAAACATCTAAATGAATTCATACCTACAAACACATCCAGATTGATTCTTTTTGCACCTTTTTTGCAATTTTTTATCCATGTACAAGGGGGAACAAAAGGAACTGGAAGCCAGAGTAAATGGTGCATGAATAGTGCTGTCTGCAAAATGTGAAAATTAAAAATGGGGCAGTGGGGTATTCCTAATGCAGCAGCTCCACTCCAGAAAGACACAAGACCCAGGGAATTTGGAACTCCAAAGTTGCAAAGAGAAACAGAGAAGAAAAAAGGAATTAACAGAGTATAGGAAACATTCTTAAATTCTCCCTTAATCCATCCTCTCTCAGAAACTATAGTGCCTTTTTATGATGTCGGGAGCTATATTTCTTCTTCTTCTTCTTCTTCTTCTTCTTCTTCTTCTTCTTCTTCTTATTCTTCTTCATTACCTTAGCAGGTCTTTCAAAATTTTTGACTGCATCAGAAAACTCTGCTTAGTACTTAGATACATTTAATTCCAAAGCTTTTTTCAGAAGAAACTGGTTTCTGATAACAATGTCTATTAAAATAAATAATATTAATTGCAATACATTAGCTGTATTAACATCCCCTGTGGCATATGTGGGAAAAGGATGGTGATGAATTATTTTTAAACTGTGACCAAAATTATCCCTAATTTTACCCAATTATTTAAAAACTGGAACACAATTACCCATAATGTGACTATCTGAGAAATAGACTCCTTAAAGAAACTGACACAGTGCAAGGCAAAGATGCTGTAATTAAAGCAACATACATAAGCCAAGTGGTTGTAATTATGAATAGTGAAGATTATTGAAAAGAAAATGTAAGGCAATTAAATGATGAAATCTCTTCTCAGGCTCTTGCTGCTGATGCGACAAAGATTCAAGGCAAGATTGATGTCATTTTGGAAATAGGATTAAGTGCTGCTCACAGAGATCTCACGACAGAATAACCAATGGTGCTGGCCTCTCTAAATACATTTAGAAGAATGTAGGTGGTATGTTGGGGATGTGGGTGGCGCTGTGGTCTAAACCACTGAGCCTAGGGCTTGCCGATCGGAAGGTCAGCAGTTCAAATCCCTGCAATGGGGTGAGCTCCCGTTGCTCGGTCTCAGCTCCTGCAAACCTAGCAGTTTGAAAGCACGTCAAAGTGCAAGTAGATAAATAGGTACTGCTCCAGTGGGAAGGTAAACGGCGTTTCCATGCGCTGCTCTGGTTTGCCAGAAGTGGCTTAGTCATGTTGGCCACATGACCCGGAAAAACTGTCTGCGGAAAAACGTTGGCTCCCTCGGCCTGTAAAGCGAGATCAGCGCCGCAACCCTAGAGTCATTTGTGACTGGACTTAACAGTCAGGGGTCCTTTACCTTTACCTTTAAGGTGGTATGCCAAAAACACTTACATTTCCATGTGTTTATATGGTTTGCATAGACAGTGGAGATTTAAGAGAAGAAACTACTGCAAAGTTGAAGAAGCTCATTTGCAGAAACGCAAATGGAATATTTAACATGTGAAAATGGTGCAACAGTACCAGCTGAGAAAGTGAGATACTGAACACTGTAAAGCTCAGTTGATTAGAATGTGTGGTACTGATAATGCCAAGGTTGTAGGATCAATCCTCATAAGAGACAGCTGCATATTCCTGCATTGCAGGGTGTGTGGACTAGATGATCCTGCCCAACACTATGAGTTTATGTTGCTGTACGTGTATAACAGGGGGTGCCAGCGTGGTGTTTGTGGATTCACATGTGCTCACAATAGCCTTCTCAGGTGCCCACACGGTCCCCATTCTCCTGTTGAAGCTAAGCTATAAATAATAATACTTTTTCAATGTGCAGAATAGGTTGTTCAGGTTGTGTTTGTTTGCTATTCTTTCCCAATCAATCCCAGTCCCATCTTTATTTTTATTTTTTTTATTTGGCTCAGTTAAAGGTTTATTTACAGCTGTGTTCAGTTTTCTGGGTTTTGGTTGTCTTGTTTGTGTGAATACACTGCACACAGTCCAGTAATTTATGATTAAAGCAGTCACCTACACCCTTACAGGGCTTTGGGATTATTATTAATATGTTTTTAGTTTTCAGTTGTGGTTTTTTGAAAAAAGCAAAGTGTAAAGGTGGCTAGCATGCAAACCCCTGGAGAAGCCCATCTTGAAAAGATGAAAGTTATGGCCATTTGTTTCACAATGTGAGTCAATGGGATTTCCAGAGATTTCCAGATTCAGATCAGTGGTGGGTTCATTTATGATCCAGATTCATATCAGTGGTGGGTAACCATGGATCTAGATTGGTGTGGGCAAGATTTAGAAACTGGGGCCATAAATCAGATTGGGGAGGCCTCTCATGGTTGTTGTCTCTATTGTCAATAACCTACACCTACAGGTGATTAGTCATATAATGTAATAGCCTAATTTTCAAAACTTTATTCTGCAGTCATTCCCCCCCCCTTCATTCCTCTTATCCTCTTCTTATTCTTATTCTTTTGCAGTCTTTCATATCCATCTTTGGATATATTCTTCTTCAAGTTCTCCGTATCGTTTTCTGTTATTTGCTTCTTGCATCCACATAAATCCTGCTGTTACATCATTCACCCATTGCATAGGTGGTCGCCTCCTTGGTCTTTTGAAAAATTATCATAGGGCAGAGAAAATGTTTGTGAAATTCTCATGGATGGGGCACATGGTTCTTGTGGAAGTTACCTTACTCTTAGTGTGCCTGAGAGATGTTCATTTCATTCTCCGAAACATCTTTCCGGTGGTCTGCACTCTGCAGCTTTACTGGTTATCTGTATTTATTGAAAACCCCATGGGATCTCATTATCTGGGCATTCTTGTAAGCATAGGAAGGTGGAGATGCTAATTTTTGCCTTACATCTGTTTGTTGGTGTGTGCATTTGTGTGTGTGTGTGTATGTTTAAGTGAAGTTACTCCTGAAGAAATTACTGCAGAAAGCTTTTGTTTTTATAGCTAGAATGAAGAACTTTCCTTAAACAAAATATCAGTGTGTGCACTGCTGTCACGTAGCCACACCCCATGCTTAGTTGGGTGACACAAAAATGCTTAGGGAAAGACATCATGAGATAGCTTGAGACAGTGCAGGCGCTGGGCAGACTGTAGACCACTGGGAAAATGCTCGATGGAAAGAAAAAGACACACCATTCACAAACACTGTGCAATGAAAAGGGAAGTTCAGCTTTCCAACCACTAGTGCTTTTTTTTCAGCGGGTAATCAAGGGTATGCAGTACCGGCACCTCTTTTTGTTGTTGTTTAAAAGCATGGGTAGGCAAACTAAGGCCCGGGGGCTGAATCCAGCCCAATCGCCTTCCAAATCCAGCCCATGGACAGTCCGGGAATCAGCGTGTTTTTACATGAGTAGAATGTGTCTTTTTATTAAAAATGCATCTATGGGTTATTTGTGGGGCATAGGAATTCATTCTTTTCTTTTCTTTTTTCAAAGTATAGTCTGGCCCCCACAAGGTCTGCTGAACAATGGACCAGCCCCCTGCTGAAAAAAGTTTCCTGACCCCTGTTTAAAAGTGGCACTTACTGTAATAATTTTCTAGGGGAAAAAGCCCTGCCAGCCACCTAAATTCTAAAGAAAAGTGCCCAAGAAATAGAAGCCTCTCTTTTTGGTGGTGGTGGGTGAATTTCAAGAAATTGCAAGAGAGGTTTTGGCATAGCACCAAAGGACAGGGGGAAATGGCCTCAAAACAACATAAAGAGGAAACAATGGCAACAATTTGGACTCAGAAATGACCAACATTCTCAACTATTATGGACCTTGGGCCGGAAAACATCTGAGCTTTTCTAAAAGCTGTAACTTCAGCTTCAGAAATCAAAACTGATGAACATTCAGCACATCCCTAGAATTTTACCTCATTTCATTGGTAGGAAGTTCAGTTTGCAGGATAGTAGTTTCAGGCATTAACTACAAATTTCACTTAAATCCAAATTGGAAACAATGTGAGAAGGTTTCGGCAAGGGTAAAGCAATCTTTGGAAAGAAATGGGAAACAGCCATATTACCATTGTGTTGGAAGTCCATTCTGGAGTACAGATTGTGGGAAATGGCACTCACCCGGAGTACCAGTCCCCAAGTACACTGATAAAGTGGTGCTGATAACTTTTCTTTAAGGGTGTGCTTATATGCACCACCAAATAGAACCAAGGATAAAGGAATAACACCCAAAAGTATTTTGCTTGTTGCCCTGGGCTTATTCACAGAGTGGCAGTTTCCTAATTTCACTGGGAACACAGAACCTAGGCTCTAGGATCAGGTCAAACGCACGATGCCATCTGCAAGTGTCTATGTGTCTGTTCCTTATCCAATGGGACCCTGCCATTTGTACTGCCTTCTGGATCTGGGGTATCCCAGTGGCCTTCCAGCCTCTGAAGGGAAAGTAAATTAGACCCTTGAACTTTCAGAGCTCCACATTTGGTGAGGTTTTGCACTTTCCTACTAAATAATTGGTCCCAGCAAAAAGACATAGGGCGGGGTGGACTGCAGCATTGATCAAACCAAATGTTTCAGATTCCTGCAATGGAATGGAAAGTGTCATGAATTGATAGTTTTGAAATTCTACATATTTATTATCCAGATGGCACTTCATAAAATGGTTTCACAGCTTCATTTTTTGCACAGCCTTTTCAGGTCAGCTAGAAGAGCAACAGCCTGATTCTTCCAACGTAACCAGTAGGTTAATAGAGCCATATCAATTCCACATCTGAAGGGAACAGTTTCAGCCTTATTTAAAGCTGCCAAAGCTCCACCAGCAGCAACAAAGCTGTGTTTTAGCTAGTTGTAGGCCTGGACAAGTGGTGTCAGCATCTAGAGAAACAGCTCTGCGCAGCACGATCCACCATGATGGAAAGCCAGCCATGTATTTTGGCCTAGCAGGAACTTTGCAAGTCTCTAATTTTAGTCTGAAGCTGGTAATGGAAGAATGGCATATCACGCTTCTAGTGTGCCTATTGAATTTGGATTGAATGGTCAGAAGATGTGCAGGCCTATGCATATTTTGAGAAGGATCAGGAACCAATTTAACTAGTTTTCTCATATGCTGGATATGGGAGTCTTACCGTGATTGCTAGGCGAAATAGCACTGAGCCATAAGATAGAAACTAAATGTCTGTGTTGTTTGGTACACATATTTTGACACTAAATTGCAGAGTTTAGGTCACTGGTTGCCACAAAGTAAGAGTATAAGATCTTTCTGTGGTCTCAGGAGATAGCCTACCATAGTACAGGATGGCATTATTCCTGGGTTGAATATCAGGACTGGTTATATCACTAACATTGCATATCATCAGAAACTTTCCTCCATGCTAGTCTCTCTTCCATAGAGATGTAATTAATTTGCCCATTGCAAGCTACATGCTCTCTGGATTTTTTGGGGGGAACAACACCCATTAGCCTAAGTCAGTGCTTGCTGGTTGGGGTTGATGGCGGTGTAGCCATAATCCAATTTTAAGAAATTATGTGTAGGCTCTGACAAGTTTAAATTAAATCAAATTTCATTTTAAGCTTTTGTTGTTGTTGTTGTAAAAGGAGACAATTTTAATTGCCTGGTTCGGTTTTTGAAAAGGAAGTCAAATCTTCACTGCTGAGACAACAGAACAATTCTAGAAAATCCAAGGCAATTTAATGTCCATTAATAGCACTAAGAAACTCTTTACCCTTTCAAATCATGTGAAAGTCATTCCTAGAAATCAAAGAGTGGAGCCACGCTGTATTTCCTGGGGAAATGTTTGAAATGACATTCCTGGATGGTGGAAACAGAGGCTTAGATCTCAAAACACCCTCATGTGATATTGGGTTATAGGTCTCTGGAGCAGGTACTGATTCTGCTTTAGGCAAATAGCTATACTATACTGGTTTCTGCTCTGCTTTGCATTTGTAAACAAACAAGGTTTGCCCCCTCAAAGACACCATAATGTATAATTGCTCCCCCCCCCTCCGCCGCCATAAAATGTCAGTGGACCTATACAAACCAGGACATATTCTTTGTTTGGGGGATAGGCAAGTGAATCAGAAGCATACTGATTAAAAAGAACATTTAATTATTGTTGCACCATCTGTTTCCACCCCTCTGTAGTTGTGTACACAAACCTCTCCAATTGTATAACAAATGCAAGTTCCATTGTACTGTCACAGACCCAATTAAACTCTCCAATTTACTTTTAAAAAGTTTATCTCCATATTGGCACCTGCTTGTCTATATCTCTTGAGGACTGGCTTGCAGTTCCTTACAAGGCTTTGTTTCTAAAGTAACCTTAAAGATATCTTCTTCCTATGCTAACATGTATAATGTTTATCAATGAGCATCACTCAAATAGCATGAGGGCACAAATACTGTATTCATTACACCGTGTGACACTTTGGGTCCTTAGCTAACATAAGAACATAAGGAGAGTCTGCTGGATGAGGACAATAGAACCATCTTGTCCAGCTTTCAGTTCTCATGGTAGCCAACAAGACATGTATGGGAAAAAATTTCTTAAGATAAATAGGTTAGTTAACTTGATCAACAGAGGCAAAGTAACATGAAAATTAAATCAACTTAAAGGTTAAAAGGTTGAGCAACATAAATTAACAAGAAGAAATTTAGGCATTCCTCTTTGCATGTATAATTGCAATTTTGGACAAAGTTGTGTTTGCTCCAGTGTATGTCATCATGCCCAGGAAGGAAACAATGACAGGACTAAGATTCTCACCAATAAAATCAGCCAGCCTGGCTTTCAAATGGGGTTTTATATATTATTCCTAGCGAAATTTATGGCTATGACTGTTGCATTATGGTGGTAGATAAATATTCTTGAGCGTCCTATAACAAATGTACAATGCTAGACGATCACACAAAAAGCAACCCAAATATGATATTTATAAACAGTTCCTTGGCAGTGTTGTTCTGTTCATTAGACAAATTCATTGTATAAATGCAAAATAGGGTTGTCAACTATTTTTAACAGCTCCCTGGTCTCCAAGCCTTTGACAACACATTGATGTGGCCTAGTTTCATATTGTAATATGGAATGACGTGGAATTTTGTATATGTTTGGTTAGGTTTTGTAATACTTATATGCCACATGAAAGTTTATAATGTAACCAAGTAGGCCAGAAGTCTGTTCTGCTACTTTGCATTGAGAAGATAGCCATGGCTGCCTTTGTAACAGTTACTTGGGTTGATAAAGTGAGAAGATACCTTTGTTTATATGTGGGCCAGAATGGGTACTATAATACAACTAGATAGGTGAAGGAGTCAACCAGTTTTATTGGTGGTTAGAAGGTCTCTATTTTGGTTAGTCACCAAAATAAGTCCAGAGTAGTCACTGACAGGTGTACAGTGGTACCTCGGGTTAAGTACTTAATTCGTTCCGGAGGTCTGTTCTTAACCTGAAACTGTTCTTAACCTGAAGCACCACTTTAGCTAATGGGGCCTGCTGCTGCTACTGCGCTGCTGGAGCACAATTTCTGTTCTCATCCTGAAGCAAAGTTCTTAACCTGAAGCACTATTTCTGGGTTAGCAGGGTCTGTAACCTGAAGCGTATGTAACCTGAAGCGTATGTAACCTGAGGTACCATATATAAGCATTTGCAGTAAGAGAGGAAAGGAGGGGGGGAACCAGTTGGAGACAGCTTGAGTCTGAGAGGGCATTCTGGGAGAGAATCTGAGGACTTATGCTGGTGCCCATTAGGGGAAACCACATAGCTACATGGTAGAGCAAATTGTTTACATGCAGAATATCTCAGGTACCACCCATGGCCTCTTTAAGCAGGACTGAGAAAAAGTCCTTGACTGAAGCCCTGGAAAGCTACTACCAGATTCTTTAACTGCTTTGAATATTATATTTCTAAATTGTTGTAACCCACCCTTGGACCTCATGGTGAAATTTCTTCTTGTTGTTTATACTGAGTCAGATGCTCCACTGGTCTGTCTTGGTGTAAGGCAGTTCCCTCCATGTTCTGAGGAAAGGAAGGTGGGCTTGTTGTGGTGGAGCTTCAAGCAGAGCAGGCACCATAGAGCTTCAAGTAGAGGCCTGACCACAGGGAGTACTTTATTAAGCAGCCCTTGAAATATCTGCACCACCTTAGAAGCCAGAGACAGCAGGAAGATTGTGCAGCATCTGTTCCTGGTTATGATCAGCTTGGTGCTAGGGAAAGGGGAAATGTGGAAAAGTGTTGAACGCTTATTTGGCTGAAAGGAGCATTTTCCTGAATCTTATGAATTGTAACTAAGCACATTTAAACCTGTTTAACTAAGAACTGTACATTGAAGAAATCTTTTCCTGCCCACCACCTGAAATACTTTATTCCCTTACGGAAACAATTATCTTAATAAACATACGAACGTTGTTCATTTTATAAGCCTGTCTCTCGGGATGATGTCAATGTCACACCTAAACTATAGGATTGAGGCAGCCAGTCCCCATAAGGTATAAAGGGTTTATTTCAGTGGCAGCAGTTAAAAGGTTTATAGTTAATGTTGGATTCCCTAACTGAAAGGACTAGCTCAGAATTTCAGTAGGTGTTGTGAGATGAAGTTCCATAGACCCAAGCCCCAGAGCTAATAGAGTCAGCATAAGTGAAATATCCATATTGTTACATCACATGTGGTAGCAGAGCAATGTGATATGATAGCTGCATTTCAACTAGATTACAGCTCAGTTCTATGAGCTGATGGGCATAGTAATTAAATAATAATAATAATAAATAATAATTTATTATTTATACCCCCACCCATCTGGCTGGGTTTCACCAGCCACTCTGGGCAGCTCCCATCTGAATATTAAAAACACAATACAGCATTAAACATTAAAAACTTCCCTAAACGTGTAGTGCAGGATTGTACTGATTGTTATACTGGGCCAGTTTCTGACCTGGGCTGTGGCGCTGATGTCAAAAACAAATCCAAAATGGAATACGGTGCAGTGGTATCCTAGTAAACATACTCTGCAAGGGGGAGAAAGGGGGAGAATGGGACAAGGGTAGTGAAGATTTCCTGCACACTCTCTTAGCTTTGCAGTTACTAAGATGATTAGAAAGACTTTAAGATGCAATCCATAAAAAGTTAGGTGGGCTCAAGTCCAATTGAAAGCACTGGCACAAGTAAATCATGACTAATTTAAATCACACTGATGACAGTGGAATTCCAGCCCAACTTTTTATGGACCGGCGAGATAGGACAGGAATTGCAACCAAGACACATTTGTTTCATGTCACTTCTTGTGGTAAAAGGTGAAGTTCCCCATATCAGGTTCATATGGGAAATGTAGTCTAATGTAGGGCTGGATTCAACAAACTCCAGCTGGTGCAATCCCTTCACCCTGGGTATCACTTCACCTCTTCCAGATCTACTCTAGAGGGTCAGGAAAAACCCCACAACAGAACATATGGGGAACAGAGACTTTGATGTTGGTCAAGCATAAATGTTTGCACTGAAAAACAAATTACTTAGCAATATATTGCATTCCAGCCCTAGTATTGACCATGCAAAGGACAATTGAGACATAGGAAATATTAGTTCTGGTTTGACCATGCTAAAACAGGCCAAATGTGCAGGATATCATTGAGACCATGTTGGTTCTGTGGCAGTTCCACACATTTATAATGACAGTGTTCTGCTGCAGTAATCTGGGGATTATAAACTAGATCAAGGATTGTCAATGTTTGGGGCCAATGGGTACCCCTGGACTTTTGAGAAAGTGTCACAGACATTAGTCCCAAAATGGGCTCCATGGAGGTTTGGCATAACACAAAATGGCTACTACATCTAAAAAAAGCAGCAAAAGATACAGGGACACAAAATGATGTGGATGTGCCTCACAAGCAATGGGGGGGGGGGAGCACCTACACCAGTCATTGCAGAGTTCATTCATGGAGAGAAGCTCTTTGACCTTTTATGGGCTCCGTCTGGGAGCATTGGCAGACTCCTGAAAGATGATATATGCCCAATGTGGCAATCCTTAAAGCATTTCTCTGTTGAAGCTATCCTCCTAGAACTGACAGTCAGTCCACAAGTAAGTGATCTGAAAATACACCCATGGCTCTGATCCAAATCTACAACCTCAGACCTCCCCATTTGTGTCAATGGAGCAGGCAGCCTTACCTGCCTTTCACTTGAAGTGAATGTGCACCTTGAGGGCAACGGAGCTTTTGCTCACGCAAGTCCTCTCATGCCCACACAAGGAACAGCTGGAAAGGGGAGGCACCATGATGGTTCTCATTCATTTCAGGAGGCTGGTTTGTTTGGGGCCATGCGCACTTTGCAATGGACACGTGAAACATTTTAACAGAGAAGCCTTTTGAATGCCAAGTGTGCCTTGAATCCACAAATATTTCTGTTATCCACAGATGACTCATTGTTTATACAAAACAGTGTTTGGATTCTGTTTATTTAAAAAAGAAAAAAAAGAGAGAAATGATATTTTTTTCTGGAATAAAAAGCTATATTTATAAACTGTGGGTGTAGGCAAGTGTCCCTACATATCTCAACATTATACATTTTATTTTCAGGATACAAATTTACAATAAGACTAAGTTAAAATTATTAGGATGGTATCACATCTGACTGAGCACCGTAAGGGCAGCTGAAACATCTGTGTGTCTTTAAATGTCATTATCATAGGTGTAACTCCACTCCCCCCTAAAAAAAAAAAAAAAAAGGGCCATGGGGGAAATCATCAGGTGCTTCTCCTGTGTATGTCTTACTGAAATTAACAAAAGTTGCGCAGGACACATTGTGCAACTGGTATTCATTCCCAGAGGTCTAGTACCCAATTGTTTAAAAGTACTTTAAAGGAAGAGTAGCAAAAGCATTGTGCGGTAGCTAGGCCCCAATCCTGAACACACTTTTTTGGATGCTAACATTCTTGCTTATAATAAGGATGGGAAGTAAGTGAGTGTTTGCAGAACAAGATTCTAATACAAGTACCAGTTTTGATGGCACTGCACACACATTGCTCAAATCACACAGCATTCCCAAGCCACCCTACCCAGAAAACAACTAAAAACTGACAAATTTTTTTTAATGTGTGTGTGATTTGTTTTTGTTTTTTTTAATGTTGTGCATTGGATTCAAACATTGGAGTGTGCACTTCAACTGTTATCACAATGTGGTCAAGAGGTCTGTGTCTTTCATCATTTACACACATCAGTTCATGACAGTATGTTATCAGGCTAGTGGAAACCAGGGGTGTGGTATAGTAAGCGGTATTGGTAGTGCACCTAGATTTTATATTATCTAACTTGAAAATAGTTCTCTTCTAAGATTCCCCCCTTTTATTTTTTACCTTGATAAAAATAGTTTTCACCAAACGTTGGTGGTGCGAACGCACTACCAGTCACTCTTGGCACCACACCCCTGACTGGAACGCAGGTTCTTGAGAGTGTTGATTTAAAAAGTATTACAAAAAATTTCCATACAAAAACTATTTTCATAGAAATCTTGCATTTCCACAAATAAACCTGAACATTTTTTCCCCCTTGCTTTTCTGGGGGGAGGGAAAAAATTGTTCAAGGGTTTTGCTCATTTGAACACTGTTGACTGTATTGAGAAATGCAGTCCATTTCAAAGTCCTCCACATTCTGTCCTTTTTCTTTTTCTTTTTAAATTTTTAGACAACCCATCCTATTTCCACCAGTAGTGAGAATTCCACAGGCTCCCGTGAGTTCAATTCGAAGCAGAAACACAAGTTTTCCAAACCCTCTCAGGCATTTAAAAAAAGAAAGGGGGAAAGAAAACCCCACGCCTCCATTGTGTCTTTGCTTCACAGTTAGACAATGAAGAAATTGCTCAGAGACAAGCATCATAAGATACATCTTTCCTTTTAACTGGGGGAAACTTTGTGTATCATCTGAAGCACAGCCCACCTTCTTTGGGTTCTCTCACGACAGAGTTCCAGTATAGGTGAAATATTTAATTTTCTACTGCTTGACTTAAAAGTTTGTTTTTATTCAGGTCAGTGACACAAGAGGCAGGTCAAGCATCATCTGTCCATTCTTCTATTTCCAGGTTTCCATTTTCGTTGCATTGATTTTCCCACTGAATAAGCTCGTATCAGCTAGCTGGAACAACATCATGTAGACATTAGCAAGCAAATATAAGATCTTCGGTGCTTGGCAGTACACAGCACTCTTTTTCTCCCCGTTAGAGTGCTGAGTTACTATTTTTCACAGACTCCTCCGGTAGTTAGTTTCTTTAGCTGTTCATTCCTTCTCCAGCCCCTGGCAACGGATGAACTTCAAAAAGGAGCCTGCTAGTTCTCACTGCGGCTGCGTTTGTAGCCAGCCATAAAACAAATAGAACCTTTTGTTCATTAAGGAATGGTGGAACTCATGACAAATGGTGGAATGCCCACCCACCCACCCCTCCCCTCCCCTTATAAACTTGGTTGATCCGTGACGCTTGTGATTTGAGTCTGGCCTTTGCACCTGCTTAGATCACAGAGTCTCTAGTTCATAGACACAGCGGCATGAGGTAACTCATTTTATTTTTGAACAGCTTGCATATTTCCACAGGAAACATTCTCGCAAAAGTTGGTTTGGGGGGAAAAATAAAAAGGGGGAAAGGGAAAAGACATCAGTTTGTGCTTGGGGTTGCTTGGCCTCCCAGCTCTATGCCATGGTTTCTTTACCTGGCAACCTTCTGTCATTAAATGTGTGCATGTTGATAACTTCTTCTGTTTTCACAATAACAGGAGCCTGTGGTTTGTGTTTTAACCGACGTTGACACTTCAGAGACATCCTCAGCTCCTCCACCATGGCACTACAGAAGGACCTCTACAGGGGAAGTTTGCAAAAGAACAAAAAAAAATGTGGAAAGAAAGTAAGAATTATTATTATTATTGTTGTTATTATTATTAATGCAATGATACTTCAATATCAAAAATAAAATGTGCTTCAGGACTTATTACCATATGATTGAGAGAGGAATAGTGGAAAGGTGTCTGTTATTCCCCCCCCTCCCCATTAATTTCCACAAACCTTGTAAGACATGCCCATTATTCTTATTTTTAGCTGAAGTCTGGGCCAGCCATGTTTGTCCATGGCTTGGCAATATAGGCTTCTCGGTTTCATTAACAACCCAAGTCTATGGACCACAGTGAAAAAATCTGGCCGTATCACCGAGAATCTCGGCTAATATGGTCTTGTCAGTGCACAAAAGTTTTCTATGCTGCTGCCATAATCTCATAACAAAATTGTCATCTTTTAAATATGCATCTCATACAGTTATATATATGTCAAGCTGTTCTGGTTTACTGAAAACCCTTTCTTTTGAAAGTAGTGTCTAATGATTAACACTGCATTAAAAAAAATGTTATGTCAGAATAGATCATTCATACATGCATGTAGCTCACTTGATAGCTTAATGATGTGATGACTGAATGAATCACAGCTGAATTATTTTATTTAAAATATTGTGTTTGAAATGTACAAGTGATCTCTCGGTGTGCCCCTCATACCCCGCAGTGAAAGCAACTCATCAACTGATATTGCAAGAATCATAAAGCAATGAGCATGCAGGTTAGCCTCATTTGCTCTTTGAGAAATGCCTTCAAATTATGCTGTTTTGCGTTTTTAAAATAATATCTATTTATTCTTAATCAATTTCTAAGTCACAATGTTAATTCCATGTCAAGTGGTACTAAGTTCATAGTAAACAATAGTAACAAGAAATTACAGTTGAACATAGATGCAGTGGTGCAGGAGATGGTCATCACACTTGTAAAAGGCAAATTACAATATGCAACAGTATTTTGTGCTGAATTCATTTGATTTAAAAAACTAAGGTATTTGTTTATAAAGGAAGTGAGTCAACTTAAGACTGAGAAGGAAGCAATAAGACACACCTATGTCAGACACTTCATATCTGGTGTGGCTTGCTGGAAGCCTCGTTGCAGCGCGGGAAACAATTATATATTTTCCCTATTTCTGTATCCCAAACTGCTGACCTAGAGCTCTAAGTACAAAATGACATGAGCAGCTATGTCCATTCTGTCCAAGATCCCTCCACACATTAGGCACACACTGAGCAAAGGGACTGAGGGACCTGCAGCTCATCACAGCACATGTCAAGCAAAGTGAAAAATATATGTGCTTGACACACTCATCCTTTACATTTTCAGGTGTACACCACCTGGAGTTACCTTACGAATGCCACCTGAAAAACCTGTAATGCTTGAACTGGTCCCTTTTGTTGGGACTGAAGGGTATGAACCTCCATGTTCTCATAATACACTCAATCCTATTGTCAGACAAGCAGGTTTATAACACATTAGCACAGCCCAGTGCTCTGAAGAATCTTATACCTTACTTTAGTCCTCTGCCAAAAATTTCTTCCTTTCAACTATTCTCCATCAATTAATGAGAAAAGAAACTACATTCTAAAATTACCAAAGGGCAGGAAGATTTTGATGAAATTATCATAGGTGGGCAGTTGTTGTTGTTGTTGTTTGTTTGTTTGTTGTTGTTGTTGTTGTTGTTGTTGTTGTTGTTATACTTACCATACTTTTGAGCTGGCCAGGGGGTGATTATAAGTAGCTTCCTTTAATTTGACAAATAAAATCATGCCTGTCATGAAGTGACTGGTATCATGCAGTTCTACCCTTATCTTCCCCAGCTCTTGTGAGATGCATATCTTGAGAGAGACCCTGAGGCAAGTGACATGACCCATGACATGACCCCATGCAAGCAGCAAACTGCTCTGGCAAACTCAAGAATATTCTGAGAGATCAGGATGCTTGAGTCCAGAATAAGAGGGTAGTGTAGTCATTCCCTCATGCTAGTTTTGATGTACATCTATTGGAAGTCGCAACGTTTACCTGCACAAGAAAGCATGTATGTAACTGTATGGTGCCTATATGTTTTCTTCCTCGGTGCAATAATGAGTTGGGTGCAGAAGTGACAGCCTCACTAAGAAACAGCATAGGAGGAAAAGGTTCAACATGCCTTCCCCCAGTGCTGTTTCTCTGAGCCAGTTCAGTTTCCCTATGGCAGCATTTGAACTACATGCAAACATTCATGCACACTTTGCGCTTATCCACACTTCACTTGAGCCGCACCCAGAAAGCGTGGGCCCAAGCAGTTTTCCATTTGCCCCATGCTTTCTAGGCACAGGTTTGAGAGGCTTTCCATTTCCCCATTCAATTTCCCTGGGAAACCCCACTCTTTACCACTGAATTGGAGCAAAACCATTGTTGTTTGCTCTGATTCAGCAATAAAGAGCAGGTTTTCCCAGGACCAGTGGAAGTGAGCCCTTACAAACATCTAGTTTGGTCCTAGGAAGAGGAAACTCTGCCAGAGGATTCTAGCCACACACCCATCCAGATAGAGACTCGGTTATGATTATAAAACCAAATTACCTAATATTAATCCTGCCATATTCATTTAAAAGAATATGAGAACCAAAAAACCCCCACAAATTACCAATTTACACAGTTGTCTCAGTTACGCAATCTAAACCAGATTAATTTGCAAAGTAGTAGGCAAGTGGGATCTACTGAAATTTGGCAAAAACACCATTGAAGATGACATACAGGCCACTGGAAACATCTAGAAGTCAAAATGTGGGGTATAAAGTTTAATTCATAGTAGAGCAGCGTTCCAGAACAGAACAAGCCAAGCTACATGTGGGAGGGAAAGTTTGGATTTTGGAGAAGAGACATTTCCAGCGGTAACCAGAAGAGGCAGAGATCTATGCTTACAAAATCCAAGCTTCATCTACAGTACTAGATCATAAATATATAGCATGTTGAAGTATATTTTGTTATATACTTAGCTGTGCGGCAACAAAAGCCATAGAATAAACCCACTTTCTTCAGAGCAAATGTTAACATTTGCGTCCCAACCCCCTTGGTTATGGCATGCAGTCAGGTAGTTTCATGAGCATGCACAGCCCTGTTCAAGTGCTTTGACCACACTTCCCCATTGTGTTCCATGTCACAGGAAGTTTTGAATATGATGGACTGTGCGGGTGGTGTCTGCTTCCTCTAAGATGGAAGAAAGTGGCACCAGTGCAGTATTCCACCTGAGCACTGGAGCTTGGACTTGGAATCCTAAAGTAACTATATGAGGCTTCAACCCTAATCCGGGCACGGATACCACTGAATTCAGCAGATCTTACTTCTGAGACATGATTAAGATTGCATGGAATAAGTATATAATTATACAAAGAAGCTATTATGGAAATATTATGGAAATAGCTTCTTTGTACAATTATATAGAGGGATGAGGGTGGCGCTGTGGGTTTTAACCACAGAGCCTAGGACTTGCCGATAAGAAGGTCAGCGGTTCGAATCCCGGCAACGGAGTGAGCTCCCGTTGCTCGTTCCCTGTTCCTGCCAACCTAGCAGTTTGAAAGCACGTCAAAGTGCAAGTAGATAAATAGGCACCGCTCTGGCGGGAAGGTAAACGGCGTTTCCATGCACTGCTCTGGTTCACCAGAAGCGGCTTAGTCATGCTGGCCATATGACCTGGAAGCTGTACGCCTGCTCCCTTGGCCAATAAAGCAAGATGAGCACCGCAACCCCAGAGTCGGTCACGACTGGACCTAATGGTCAGGGGTCCCTTTACCTCTACCTTACAATTATATAGACAACGACAAACTCTAGCTACTGATCTATTACTCTTAGGAAACTACATATTTCTTAGATAATGATCATTATACAGATATAGCTGGATTCTTAGGTGAATTAGGTGAATTAGTGCCAACAATGTTATACATAGAGTTTTGGCAATGGGGTATTATCTTAAAAACAAAAAACGGCAAATGGTTTCACAGATCGAAAGCCACAAGCTGAAGATTATAAAGCGGAGTCTCCATTACCTTCCATTAACTGATTTTGCCTATCTACAGAATGAAATTTCTTTTTTTTTTAAAAAAAAAAACCCACCACATTATGGTTAATATTCAGTACAGAAGCATAGAGAATGAGAAAATATTTTCTGAAATATTTTATGAGACAGGCAACTTAAGACTATTTTTGGAGAAGATGTCTAACAATGTAATCAAATCTTTTTTGACAACTTCAACTTGCCTTTCAAACTGCATTATTGTTAGAATAACTCCAAAAGGTTGGCAGGTGGAGCATCAGAAATCCGTCTGTAACTTGAGCTTTGTGAATATGTACAATACTCCCCCTCCCATTTAGTCTAGATGAAATAACCTTTTGCCCTTTACTTCCCTTCTATACTACAATGAGGTTACAAGAAAACCAACCTTTATTGAATTTTGATAAGTGCTATAAAACAGCAACTGGCTTCCTGTTATGCTTCCAGAAAGTAAATGTTGCCTGAAAGTCACTCAAGATGTAATCAGATAGCAGATAATTTTAACATTCTTTGGCCATTAGCATGTTAAAATTGCTACAGTAAAATGAAGCGTTAGTCGTTCATTTATAATCAGCATAAAGGAGCTCGCACTAAAGTTTTAATCAGCAATATCAATGCATGCCCTTAGCCCACACACAGCTGGCCTGGTGCTCAGCTCTTTTTTTCTCTCTCTCTCTCTCTACACACACACACACAAAAGATGAAAGTGGTTTCCCTCTAGCTGTAATTCTTTAACATCTCTACAGAGGCAACAGTAGCCATAACAACTGTGTCTTCTATGAAAAAGGAGAAATCTATATCATTAAAGAGAATGTCTTAGGAATATCAGACTGCATTGTTCACACTGACTGGTAGCACCTCTCGAGACTGGGAGTCTTCCCCCTGTCCTATCTGGAGAATGAACCTGGGACCTTGTGCATGCTAAAAAGCAGGTGCTCTACCACTGAGCTGTGGCAGTCTGGTGCTGGAACAGAGTATCTTTATGTACTGGCATGTGTCCTTTAAAAGGGAGGGCAGGAAGGGGCCAGAGCAGATCAGGGAAAAGAGACGACTGCTTACACTTGCCTGAGAGCATGCAAGGGGAAACATCCCCCAACAACAGTTTGATCCTAGCTTGGATCTTTAGCTTGGATCTTTTAGATCCAAGGCCAGCACACTTCCCACTTCTCTGGTGACTGCTGAGCTAGAAAAGGCTAATATTTAAAAGAAGGGGAATGTGGTGGATCTTGACATTTGATGTGGTAGGTCTAACAGCACAAATGCAATGACTGCTACCAGGTATCGAATCCAGCATCTGTAGGGTAACATAAAGCATGTTACAATTGGTGAAGGATCATCGGTCAGACTGATGGGAGAGTTACCCATCTTGTGTTACTATTCCCTTTCACTTGTTCCTGCAACTCTGTAACCCTTGACTCCATGTCCTTCCTTCCATTCAAGCCAAGAGCGTTGGTGATTCATACAGATTAGGTGTCAAGTTTTCATTGTTTTCCCTCCCTTTGCTCAAGTTGCTGCCCAATGAACTGGATTTTCTGGCACACTGGACTGTCTGACAGACTTAGTCTTCCCTATTTGTTGCAGTGTCATGGCAGCTCTGTACACACAGCAAGGATCATGTTATTCTGTGAAGTGGTTTTTTGAACATGTAGATCTCATGCACACCTAGCTGATACACACATACAATGGTTTTTACACGTCTCTCACGCTGAGTGAACAGGGAAGTGAAGTGACTGAATGCACCACAACTGTGTGTTCCACAAGTCACTTGATAGGTTAATATCTACAGCTGGAAAAGGGGGGAGTTTCATATGGACAGACACAAATCAACAAATTTAATAATATTTGTAGTTTGTGTGTATATTTTAGAGGGCTTATACCTTATACTTCTAAATTTAAAAACTGACTTTAATCCCATTTTTGTTTCCTTGCATTATCATTATTAAATATCTATGCCTTTTTTTGCCTCCAATGATTAGTTGTGATTGGGCATTCCCACCAGTAAGTGCGCATCTCCAGTGGTGCATTTCCTTCATTTAAAATGCTTTACCAACTATATTCCACAGTGGTACCTCAGGTTAAGAACTAAATTCGTTCTGGAGGTCCGTTCTTAACCTGAAACAGTTCTGAGGTACCACTTTAGCTAATGGGGCCTCCCACTGCCGCCGCACCGCCAGCACGCAATTTCTGTTTTCATCCTGAAGCAAAGTTCTTAACCTGAGGTACTATTTCTGGGTTAGAAGATTCTGTAACCTGAAGCGTCTGTAACCCGAGGTACCACTGTATTTAATATTGCAAGTGTTAGATGCCACCTCAATGATTTCTATTGTGCCTTGTATATGATAAACGTTATTAAGATATTTGTGCATTTTGTTTATATTATAAGTAGTATTTCTAGTTCAACATTCACTTACAAAGAAAATTAACAAAACACATATCTTGCCTAATAGATATTACATGAAAGGGGGGAATCTAGCAAGGAATTCCTGTGCTTCTCTGTCCCTTGCTTTAATTCTGAATTGGCCTGCTATTATTTTCCCCCCTCTGGTTTTCTTAGAGAAACATATTCCAATTGTTTGCTCTGTTTAACATCTGTCTCCTCTTTACTTTGATGGAGTTCACACAAAATTGACTGTCAAAATCTAGTATGAATCTACAGGATTTGTTCAGAAGTTCATTACCTCCAGCCTTGCATGTCAGATATTATTTGAAGCCTTGTTAAAATTTCTTAACACAGTAATGGCAGTAATCCTGCAGCTTATAGCTGATGTTATGGGTCAATGTTCTAACATCTACCAGGACACGTCAATCAAAGTGCTTTTCATCTTCCTTCCTTCCTTTTTTTTCAAGTTGACTGGGAATAGATGTACAGTCCTGGCCTTAGCCTCCTTTCTAATCAGCTTCTACTTCCAAATACCATTTCCCCAAGGATATTTAATAGGGAGAGAGAGTTTGGAGCTGTCAGTCTAGGTCTTTAAACCCAAAGGCAGAAATGGACCCTAAGGCAATATTTAAATAGAAGATATACCATATCTGATGTGAAGCATGGAATGTAAGGAAAAACTTGGCACGTGTGAGTGCCAAAAATTAGTTTTGCTTTGTAGGATTTTGTAGGTTTGATAACTTCTGTATCTGTATCAGCTGCATTTATGTTTTAGAACACTGATGCCCATTTTCATAATGTCAGGTGATCTGACAGATAGTCTAAAGAATTTACTAAATGTGGGAAGCACTGAAAGAGCATATCTGAGAGCCAAAGAATGTGTTGTGTAGATGGACCCATCCTAAATTTCTAAACAATCAAAGACGTCACTTTCTATTCCAGCACAAACAATGAACCAAACAAATCTTAATGAGATATGGGCTGATACTCTTTGGGGCATTTCAAAAATTATACAACTATTTCACTTAAGGTTTTTCTTATCCCCTTGAAATTTGACTGTACTATGAGGCAAAGTAACTGAAAAAATTGACTACCCTCTTAATCCATATAATATTAATGGAATAAACCTCCACAACAAAATAGTTTTCCTACAGCCACAATGTTCAGGCCTGCAGATGGTTGACAACCTGGGGAAGCTGCAGTGATCCTGACCAAGAAGATGTAACAGGAGATTGATTCCTGACTAGTTCAGATAACTTTCTAGTTGTGTTTTAATGTGATTGTGGATCATTGGCTCATGACCTTCAGGGAGATATTCTAAGCTATCATTGGATATTCCAGAATGTTTTAGGACCCTTTTTCCTACACCCTGCCAAAGCTTTGCAAAGGAGAATAAGACACCACATTTCCTCCATTGGAAGATACTAGACCAATTCCTAGAGAACTATGTACATTAATTTTCTGGTCTGCCGGTTTCCAGTCTCTGTCTTTCTTTTACTAACAGTGTTATATGTGAGGAGGAAAGCTGTGGCAAGGAAACTTTGGATAAACCTGGTGTCTTCTGATGTCAACATTAGAGTGCAAGGCAGCTAAATTGATGCCATTAGTTCGTAAGGTCCTCTTACTGACTGATGTACAAGGATTTGTCACTGCTGGACAACTTTTGATCAACTGAAGACCTTAGCTGACTCACCTGTAGATCTAGGTTGGGGTTGGTGGGACTGCACTTGTGTAGTTCCATTCTTCCCCCTCAGAGAGATCTCAGAGGATGATACTGGGCAATTGCTCACCTGCCCCGTGGTCTCTCTTTCATGCGGGATTCCACAAGGTTTCATTCTGTCATCTCTCCTTTCAACATGTATGTGAGGCCACTGGGGGAAGATAATGAAACAGTTTGGGCTGTGGTGCATCAGTGGGTGGAAGACACACAGCCCATCTTTTTTTCTCTCTCTCTCTCTTGACAAAGCAGAGTGACGAGGACACTAATGCTTCCAGGGCCATACATGCAGGTCAATCCAGAAAAGATGGAGATTAGACTGAACAAGTAAAAGACGATGTGGTGGTTATGGCAGTTTTCTTAGGTTCTGGATTAAACTTTTTTTTCCCTCTCTGAAGTTCTTCCATATTCTCAAGGGTGCTCCTGGCTGCATTAATGATGGGTCGTGTATTTTCTCTCAGGAAAGTGCCAAAGTCTTTCACATTCCACAAGGGCAACCATAAAGCCATTATGAAAATATAACTAGATGCATGTGGTGGCAGAGTAATAAATAGCGGGACAGTGTAAAAAACAATTCTCTGTCTGCTTCAAGGTGCACATCTAAGAAAAGATTCCAGCTCACTCAACGGGCCATGTTTTATCCCCATTTAAAGCAAGACTGAGAGACTATGAGATACGCCTGTAAAAGTTAAAGTCTTTTGTATCTTTAGATATGTTGTGTGACTATGGTGCTACTACTAAGCTTAATATTTTGCTAATTTGGGTGAGTGATGTTGAGAAATTCATAGACATTTATGGACTGTGTTGGACAGAGGCATTCTCTTTTGAAATGTAATGCTACAATGTGCTGAGAAACATAAAAAAAATAATAATGTAAAAACCTTTCTTGGGAAATCCTACTTCACTTAAGAAGCTCTTCAGCAATATTTAGCTCTGCCTAAGCAATGCCCAGTAGAGGGGCAATTCTGAACATACGTAATTTTTTTAATGCCTGGCTCTTTCTGTGCCGCTAATGTAAACAGAGAAGCATATCTTGCGCTAGGATTAAAACCTGCTACGCTGCCTGCAAAATATTGGTATTTCACAGCATATATCAGCAGTCTATTTATGAATGCTAAATTGCAATGCTATATAAATAGGGGGTCAATATTTCTTAAATCTGTGATGGACTTTTCTCATGTATGTTATAGATTAGGCTGATAATGTAAAACAAGGAAGCTTCATAGAATCTCTCCTCATTTTGTGTTGAGAACTGACTCTTTATAAAGGCTTGATTGATAAAGAGTCACTCGGCACACCATTGGGAAAACCACGCTAAGGAACCAGGCAGGAGGACCACCCACATATGTACTACTGTATGTGCAAGAGTGACAGTAACTTATGTTTTTAACTTCGTTTGTGGTACACCTGCTAAAGCGATTGCTGTAAGACAATGTAGCACCCAATTCTGTTCTCAGAACAACAGTAAGCAACTTCTTTCTTTGCAGCTGCAGATAATGTAGTCACATCTGAGACAGGAAGCAGTACATTAAGCTGAAGTGAGTCCCCAGGAGGTTTAAAAGAATACAATTTGGTTTATTTATCAGACACTACGGAGCAAGCAGTTAGTTCAGTACTGATAGTTACAATGGGAACAATAACAATACTTGGCATTTGTATAGCTCAAAACCCTTCATGTACTATATCTCAGAAGATTTTAACAGTACCATCATGTTACAGATGGGAGAAACAGTAGCTAGCCTAAGGTTATTCATTGAGTTCATGCCTGAGAATTTAAGATTTAGAGGACTTCATGCTCTTGACTAGGAACAATGCTCTTGCTCATACATATATTGAGTGGATTTTCTGAACTGCAGTATGAAATAATTATTCTTATTCAGAAATAACTTTCCTGAAATATGAAATGAATGTGAAGCAGACTTTGCTGCATTTTTTTCTAGTTCCATTCTTCAATATCCTTTTACTAATAAGGACAAGAAACCAAAAGCTGGAACTCCCAGAATTCCAGCATGACAATGAGTACACCATGCTCCCAGAGTTTGGTCACAACATGGATTTGTATAATTGCATTATGATCTCAGTGGTTTATTTTCAATTCCTTTTCTAATGATCCCTAACATGGAATTTGCCTTTATTTCACAGCTGCCACAAACTGTGTCAACATCATCTTCATCAATCTATCTACTACAACCTTAAGGTCTCATTCCTGGTCAGCTATCACCAGTTCAGACTTCACAAGCGTAAGTGAAATTAGGATTTATCACTCCATGTGCATCACTTTACAGTTGTTTACACTGCATTTGCCATTTTACTGCCCATTCACCCAGTTTGGAGAGATCATTTTGAATAATTTGGTATTATCAGCAAACTTGATTATCCCACTGCTTACTCAATTCTAGATAAATTATGAAGAAGTTTAAAAGCACAGGTTTCAATATTAATTCTCAGGGGAACCCACTTTTTACATCTCTGCATTGGGAGAATGAACTGTTCTTTCCTTTCCTTTTCTTAACCTGTTAATGATCCATCAGAGGATCTCTCCTCTTACTCCATGACTGCTAAGCTTTCTCAAGAGTCTTTGATGAGGAACATTGTTGAAGGTTTTTGGAAGTCCAAGTACAATGTCACCAGGCTCACCTCTATCTAGATGCTTGTTGATACTCTCAAAGATCTCTGAAAGGTTAATGAAACATGACTTACCATTGAAGAAGCCATTCTGGTTCTGCTTCAGCAAGACCTTTTATATGCTTCCTAATTCTATCTTTGAAAATGCTTTTTGTCAATTTTCCAGGAACAAATTTAAGCTAGCTGGCCTCTAATTTGCTAGATTCCATCTGTATCCCTCTTTTTAAATTGCTTTATGTTGGTCACTTTCTAATCTTTTGGTATGGAAGCTGATCTTAGAGCCATATTTACATTTTTTTTTTGGTAGCATTAATATACTACATCACCCTTTTGTCTGACAGGGACTCAAGGCAATTTACCATTTGAGTTCTTAAAGCGCTCTCAAATGGATACCAACTTGGACTTGGTGATTTTTCAAGTTTTAATTTGTCAGCAAGGCCTAGAACTTTGCCTTTAGTACCATCTGTTTGCTCAGCTTCTCAGACCCGCCCCCTTCCTGTGTAAGTTAATTTGGGCCTTGGGATCTGCTCTCTATATTTTGCTGTATGTTTTTAACATGCTACTCAATGGGCACAGAAAGCAGATCATCTCTTCTTTCCCCAGGACAGTTCAAGCTAGGTGTCCAAATGTGAACTTCTGCCTGGGTAAATCTATATTACATGAATAAAAGGTTATTATAGCCTAGTCTCGTACTAACCCTCACTTGCCCACATGTAGCAAGAAAGAATTACTCTGAGGCAACCAAGCTGAGAAGCATTTGTAATTGGGATTTAGAATTTTTAAAATCTCCTTCTGGCTGCCCAGTGTGCCACTGCCTAACATAGATATGGCTACAAACAGGAATGAGGGGGGAAATTCAGTTCAGTTTGCATCTTAGTGTAAACTTAATTTGCAATTCCCCAAACAGTATGCCAACAGAGACTCGCCTATCCTTTGAAATTTGCACTTCTTCAAATTTGTTGATGCAGTTCATCAACCAAAAAGTAAATGTGTATTTTAGGGGAAAGTGTGTGTAAAAATGCATATATTATTGAAAAAAAGGTGCAAAAATGCATTATACTAGGGTACATGGCTTGCCCAAATGTGTGTTTTACCCAAAACTGCATACAAATATATGTATATTCTGAGAAATAGGTACTGAAATTTTTTGAGCACCTATTTAATTTTTGTTGGTAAAATAAGAAGCTGAGAGAAACCAGAACTGACATACCTGTCTATCCTTATATGTGACTTAGCAGGCTAGATAGTAAAAATAAATAAATCTGTGGGTTAGTAGGTTTTGTGGTCTTTTTTAATGCTGAGAAAGCATGATTTCAATATTTGAAAAGCAGATTGCAGGGTGGGGTTGAACTGCTACACTAGTTAGGAAACTAGGCTGCTACTGCTTACTGGGAGGAAGAGGATAACAGGGAGATCAGGGCAGTGCAAATACACTGATAGGAATGCTGGATTGGCTCCACGGGTGCTGAGCTCCTCCCTGTTGATTTGCTGCTCCTCCTCTCATTCCTGGTAAGCAACAGTGATCCACCTGCCTGGATGCTAGCACCTGACAAACCAAACCACTGCTGATATTAAGCCTGATATCTTACCTATTATTGTGCTTTTATTGTGTCCTTCTTCAAGGTGCTCAAAGCATTGGGCATGTTTCCCTTGCAAAGTAGCCTTGACTATTAGAGAATGTCTAACCCAAGGTAAGGGACGCGGGTGGTGCTGTGGTCTAAACCACAGAGCCTAGGGCTTGCCGATCGGAAGGTCAGCGGTTCAAATCCCTGCAATGGGGTGAGCTCCCATTGTTCGGTCCCAGCTCCTACCAACCTAGCAGTTTGAAAGCACGTCAAAGTGCAAGTAGATAAATAGGTACCACTCCGGTGAGAAGGTAAACGGTGTTTCCGTGCACTGCTCTGGTTCACCAGAAACAGCTGCTACATGACCCGGAAGCTATCTGCGGACAAACGCCGGCTCCCTCAGCCAGTAAAGCAAGATGAGCGCCGCAACCCCAGAGTCATCTGCGACTGGACTTAGCAGTCAGGGGTCCCTTTAGGTAACCCCAAGGTAACCCCTTCATTTCATGGCTGTGTAGAAATTTGAGCACCGCTCTCCTTGTCAAACACACAGCACCACACAGGCTCTCTGTGTTAAAAGTATGGCATCCACTTCTTTGTCATGCAGTTGTATGTGCGCTATGTAGGCGTTAATCCACACCACATCAAATCAGTTATATTAACAATAAACAGATTGGAAATTGTTTAACGTGGGTTTGGTTTCTCAAATTGCTTAGTCAATGGCCTCTAAGTGCCAACATAATGTTACAACCAAGGAACGGGTTGTTTGCTAACAGAAGCAATTATAAAATGCAAATGGCTCTGCACTTATTGCCAAGGTTGTCTTAGAAAACAAATGTCTGCTTAATAACGTGTCTCCAAGAAGATTACATAATTATGTGTTTGCATTATAAATGATAAGGCAAGAAGAAAATGCTGGGCTTTTTTTCCTCTATATACTGTATTTGCACTTGTTTGTCATCATGCTGACAAATGTATGTGTGGTAGGAGCAAGTGAGCAGGCAGACAGGTGGCCCAAGCAGGCCTTCCTACTCTCCCCCTGTCACTGCCACCAAACTACCACCACCAAAAGGAAGCCTGCAGATGCAGACTTCTTCCTGGCCGTGGTGTGGCAGGTGTAATGATACAGGAAGCATCTGGAGGAACACAGCGATAAAAGGGAGGTTGTGGGGGAGCTGCAAGGATCTGGGCAACTGTGCATAGGGGAAGGATGTTGGGTGAGATCTAAAGGGAGGTGAGTAGCAATGGGGTGGGATTGGGGGTAGGCAGACTGGCAAGGAATGCAAAGAGGAGGAGTAGCCTCTTGTTGTTTTTAAAGGGGGGAATGAACTAGGACATAGGCTTGGATCTGAAGTTGCTTCCAGTTGTGCAATGAGGGTTGCTGGTCTGCTCCTCCAGTCAGAGGTGCACAGTACAGCACAAAGGAAGCCACCCACCTTGACTTCCAGTACAGATAAGAAATCAAACACCCAATTAAGAAATTCCCATTTGACATTTCATGGTTATTCATTCTCCTCTTTTCTTGCATGTTCTGCTTCAACTCAAACCATTCATTTGCCAGGTTGATTTTCATTCTGTCAACCCATAGCTTTTGTGCACAGCAAAAAAGTGACCACTTTATTCTTACCTAAACAACTATAATGTTGCAGAGTAAACAACATTTAGCACTTAAGCAGCTTTTGTTTCATGGTATATAACAAATACATTCAAGTTTTCCTCGACTGTAGAGTGCCAGCTTGGCCCCACGACGATGGGTGTCAAGTAGCTTGCATGGCCCTGACACCGTAATTTGTGGGTGCCCGGCCTCTTCATGCAGAATTCTGTGGGTGCTTGGGCACCCAGGGCCAAAGGGAGCACCTATGTCCTATGTTTGTTTTAAATCACAGTAAAATCTTCTGCTATTACTGTTCTGATGCCATTAAATGCTAGAATCCTGAACTAGAGATCTGCTAGGAAAGCAGTTTTTGTAGGGATCCCTTTCCAACAGAGTAGACTGCAGCTACATTGGCATCATAACCAGACCATATCTTTAGAAAGGCTATTCTGCTCATTTGCTTATACCTTCTTCGATCAGGGAATTTTGAGGGAAAGGTAAGGGGGTTAATTAAATCCTAAAGGTCCCACCCACTAACTCCCCCAACTTAATTTGAAAGACGCTACAGATTTCTAAAAAATAGTAACTACAAGACAAGGACATAATTCCAAGATACAGTCTGAAGGCGCACAAAGTTAGCATGTTGCTGGAGTTAAGTAGGTCTGGTCAGTGCATGGATATGTGACTGCCTGGGCTCCACGTGTTTTTCCCCTGGGTATCATGATAGAAAAGATAAATGTTCAAAAATAATAATAAATAAGGAACTTTAGCCCCCCTGTAATTCAAGCACTGATCAAGGGAAAGCAAGCTTGTTTTGAGTACAACTTATATCAGAATTCAGTATTTATCTGCAAAACGTTTGATACCTTCAGATCTGAGTGTTTACACTGATCTCCCAGTGAAATAAGACCCTGCTGAAACTTTTCAAACAACCAACCTAGAAACTATGTCACAGGTTGGCAGGTTCTCTCTGATCAAGTTAGGCTTGTCTTTTCTTTTTTAAAAAAGCATTAAAATAGACATTCCTTGCTGTCTAAAGAAAGCTGTTGTCTAAAGTGTTCATACTGATGTTTGACTGCGCTTCTCACCCCAAATATTTTCCCCCATGATTTTCCTTCACTCAATAAAACCTGATGCAATAAATAAAAATATAACAATTGAGCTGTCACTTATTCAATCTTTTATCATGCATATGTGGGCATGTTTTGTTTACTTCCTGAGCCAGACTATTTGCCTACAACTTCTCATTAATGATGTTTTGTAATGGTATAGCAGAGCACAAAAAGTATCCTATAGATTGCTGGTATGGTCCTCTGTGCCAGCACATAAGACTCTCCAGAACAGAATAAAGTGACAGAGGACTATAGATAGATAGATATTTTAGAGCACACAACAATACAAGCTCCAGATCGGGGGGAAAGTAAATTCATGTCATATCCTTCATAAGATTACTGACTTGTTTGAAATATGCAGCTGCATATCATGTCATATTTGGCAAACATATTGGCATTGCTGCCATACAATAATCATGATTTAAAGGAAAGGAGGTATTCCACAAGCTAATCACAATAATCTCATCAATGGCAACAACACTTGCACATCTTACACCTGTAGTGGCCAATACTAGTACAAATCAGAAACCTATGGTAGCCTGTGGTAGCATGAATTGAATGTAGTACCAACTGAAGTAGGCTGTTAAAGGCCTTTGTGAAAATGCAAAATAGCTTTCCTATTGTTGGTTCCTTTGGCCACCAGTAAGTGCAAGGACCCTCTCTTTCCATGTTCCTCAGCTACCCTTCCGATGGTAGCAAAAAATATTAGGATGCACTGGAGGTTGGAGAACTGCAAACACTGGTGACATGTTTGCATGTTTCCTAGGCTTAATTCATGCATCCACTTGCAAAATGACAAGTTGTTATATTTCTGATTAAATCAAACCCAGTCAACCTGCATCTTCAAGGGAAAAGTTTATAGATGCATAAAACCTGACTTGTAGTGATGACTGTTTCACTCACATGATAAGCCCACTGAGAACTAATGTTACATTGTTAGGCAAAAATCTTGAGAATCAAGAAAGGGTCAGTGAAGTGGTAGATGCAAAATATTAACATCTACAACTCAATTCATAATTCCTGTCGTTGAAACTGACTCCACATGGTGACCAAGACAGGGAAATATTTGTGTGTACTGGCTTGTCAAATGGATATGCTTTCAGAATATTGTTTGATAAATCTAATGGGGTGTCCATAGCACTGTCTAGTCCTGTCGTATTGGATGAGTTTCAGTTACTAAGGCTCGAGGATGGGGACAAGATGTTTGGATCAGTCAAGGTGGACCCTTACCCCTCTTGTTTTCCTCACTTACTGGGGCCTGGGAAGGTCATGGACCTCCCAGTGGAACCTCGTGGAAACATGATGCAGTTTCTGGATAGTCTTCAAGCCCTATGTAGAGAACACTACAGTATCAAGTAATAATTATGCCCTGGAAGCTGATCTGTATGACGAGCCAACACACATAATATTTAAGCCACCACAAGGAGCCAGCTTTGATCTATCATCATTGGCTGCCACTGTGTGAGAAGCAGTCCGTGCCTTCAAGTACTCAGACATGATCAAAGCACACTCTCCATTGATGAAATGACAAGGCTGAAATGGATATGCCACGTGTCACTCATGGAATTTGAATAAAGTGGGAAGCCAATATTGTCCAGGTAGAATTCCCCATTCTCTCAACCACATGCTCACGCCACTAATCTCCATACAGAATAATTCAAACATCCACATCTGGGTGTCACGAAAACAGAGGGAAGAATTCACCAAGGTGCCTAATATCAGACGTGCTCAAACAATTCAAGGGAAATTTTAGTACAATGTCTGAACTGATTTGTAAGATTACACCACTGCAAGAGGCTGAAATTTTCCAACTTTGTATACTTTTCTGGATGCACCCAGAAGTCATCCTGTTCACAAAATGTTTCAGTGTCAAGTAAGATGCATCTAAGCCATTTAAAATGCAATTTCATTAGGAGTACAAAACTCACAATAAAAATGATCCAACTTTATATATAAATTAAAGTTTGTTTTTCTTAAAAAAAGAATACAGACCAACTGATACAAAACATGCTGCTACTCATATCTGACACATTCATTTTTCTTTTAAAAATGGATAAAGCCATTGTGATGTACATCAATTATTTAAAATGAGCAGTCATTTTCTAAAATAAGAAATTGGTCTCAGTGATTAAAAGGAAAGCTGCAAAATTAGCTTGACAGAATTAATCATCCTACATGATTAGAGAGGAGCTGAAATTTTACTTAATAAATTCTTACTAAAGCACAGTTTAATGAAACACATACATGTTCAAATAATCCATAAGGAACTTGTGACCTCACCAAATCTTAAGGTTTAACATCAAAAATTCCTCTAACAATACATTATATTTTTAAAAATAAGATATGTATTAATGCTGAAAGTAAATTGGGCTGGATCCTATGCACATTTACTTGTGCCAGTGAAATAAGCAGGGTTACGTCACAAATAAATGTGGTCAGGATAGAGGTTATTCTATGGGTGCTTCCAGATTCGGACCTTACATCATGAACAGGTTGCTCAGATTCATTTGTGTCTGTCTGGCATGGAATCATATAGAGTTGGAAGGGACCCTACCATGCAGGAATATGCAGCTGTCCCATACAAGGCTCAAACCTGCAACCCTTATGTTATCAGCACCATGCTGTAACCAAGACAGCTTCCACACATTCTCATTTTTACAGTCATAGATATGTATTGTTAGCCTGCTACTTGCCATCCAGACCAGTGAGTGGAGTTTAATAGAATGTATCTGGAGGTATCCCCTCTCCCCTAAGTACCTCCTCTCCCTTGCCTTGTTATTCCTGTTCCGGGCATTCACAGATATATTTGTATTGTGTGCATGCACCTTAACAAAAAAATCCAGGAAGTGTGCAAGAATAAATGTTACCAGCCTTATTTATCATGCTTCACAATGAGGAAGGTGAGGAGGTTTTTTGGGGGGAAGGGATTAATAATAATAATACTGTTTTACCTGACCAAGTCTTACACAAAAGTGTTAAGAGGTTTTGAAAATGTCCTCTGCATTATATAATTATTGCTAATTATTATTAATTAGTATTAATAATTTATTATTCTCATTCCAATGTATTATTATCATCACCCCAATGTATGCTGCATGATGACAGTCTCTGAGGTAATTCATCTACATGTACTGTGTGAAGACCTTGACCTAACAGCTTTTCCTAATGGTTATTGAAATTCAAGCATGCCTTCCCCATGTGGTAATGAGTGGAGCAAGGGACACTTGATTCATTTGGATTGTTGGAAACAACATATTGTGCATTAAATACCACCCATTGAAACAACCCCACCCATGTGATAAATAACCTCCTCCCCTCAAAAAATAATACTACAGTGGTACCTTGGTTCTCGAACTTAATTCGTTCCGGAAGTCCGTTTGATTTCCGAAATGTTTGAAAACTAAGGCACGGCTTCTGATTGGTGCAGGTGCCCCGGAAACAATAGACGACAGCCACTTCAGATGTTCGGCTTCCAAAAAAAGTTTGAAAACCGGAACACTTCCAGGTTTTCAGTGTTTGGAATCCTAGGCGTTTGGGAACCAAGGCGTTTGAGAACCAAATGGTAATCAGCTCCCAAAACAGCCTTGACTTCTTGGTAGTGGGGCCATCTTCCTTCGGATGTCAAAGAGAAATAACTACATAGCTTTTAGAAGACATCTGAAGGCAGCCCTGTATTGGGAAGTTCGTAAGGCAGCCAGATGGGCGGGGTATTATTATTATTATTATTTGCTTATATCAAATTATTTTTACTTATTAGATTTTCTGTGGGAAGAAGACTTCTGAATCAAATGTAAGGCAAAAAAACCATAGGGTGGGTTGGCATTCTGATGTCATGGTCTGGATTCTACAAAAAAAAACCTTGCATGCATGAGCAACACTGATTTCACAATAAATTGCCATCTGGAAGCACCCTATATCAGTGCAAATTCAGAAGTCCCAAAACTATTAAAAATAGTTATGTATATTATCCATAGCATCTGAAAAAGGGGCAAAAATCTAAACACGTACAGTTCTTGGATTTACTACCAATTTGAATAAAAGTAATAGTTTTAAAAATGGGAATGTAAGGAAGTCACAAGCTCCTCAATTATGCATGACATATTTTATCCAAGTGGTAAAAATGTATATTCAAAGTAAGGCATAAAAACAGATGACATAATTTAGCTCAGAGTTATATATTACATATATGCACATAAATATTATTAAAACATAAATTATATGGATGCTTATGTTTCAAAAAGTGGTCATCCATCCACTTGTCGATCCAGTATAGAGTAAGTTCAACATTCTGAGTTTTAAAACTGGAATGTGTCCGAGTTACAAGGTATAAAATCATAATCAGTAGTAAATCCTTCATATATTGATCTAAATGCTTTTCCAGATGCTACCACCATTAGTTTGAAGAGTAAACATCTTCCAGAAAGGACATATAGAAAGAATTTTTCTAGACTTCTGACTTTGGACTGAAAGCAGGTTGTGCCACTTAAAACCCAGATCTATCTGTAGAAGGTTAATTGTTTCCCATTACAGATTTCGCTTTCTTCTTCATCCATAAAATTAACTGCAGTGAACTTCCAGGAGCAAAAAGGTGTCTTTTTTCAAGCTTGAATAAGAGGAGAAATAGTCACTTGTCCTGAAAGCTGGCTACAATTAAAAATATTGAAGACAAATTAAAAGTTGTATAAAGATGACAGCTCCAGTGCTCATTCACTACGAACTTCAATGACGTGTGCTAGACTATTAAAGACATCAGAATGGCTTTTCAGTTGGTTGCCCAGAGGGCTACGAGTATATCATCATGGTAGAATTAATGGCGAAAAGGACAATATTTACCTTTTCCAACTGGGCATTTTTTTTGGATTTGTACAAAAACTCCCCCACTGCCACAAAGACGGAGAGAACCAATCCTGCTGCCAATACGATGAAGATGCCACCAATGTTTTGTACTCCAAGGGCACTTGCATCCTTGCTCTCCTCTTCCGGGCAACCATTGCCACGCCACCACTTCTCCTTCATCATGTGGAGCTTGCCTTCTTCTTGCAGGTGGAGAATTGCGATGGTTATTTTGTCTCTGTAGGGGGACCCTGCAAGAGGGAACACACCGGTTAATGAGTCACACTCGCAAAGGCTTCATCCTGTTTCATAGTTATAAGTGGGGCCCTCTGAAAAAATGTTTCAACAACAACAATAACAATAATACATTATTTATACCCTGCCCATCTGGCTGGGTTTCCCCAGCCACTCTGGTCGGCTTCCAACAAAACATTAAAATACAATAATTCATCAGATATTAAAAGCTTCCCTAAACAGGGCTGCCTTCAGATGTCTTCTAAAAGTCAGATAGTTGTTAATTTCTTTGACATCTGATGGCAGGATGTTCCACAGGGCAGGCACCACTCTATTTCACCCCCATCCCCTAAAAAACCCTCCACAGTCAGCACTCAGTCACCACTGAGTATGGTTGGTCCTTGTTCTGTTGTGAGGGTTTAAGGGGCAAGTGGGATAGGATGGACACAATAATGCCCAATACCAGCTGCAGTAAATCTTGAATTTCTGCACTGGTTTCTATAAGCAACTCTCACTTGCGTACTGAGGCCACGTGACCAGCCTGCTCCCTAAAGTGCAAATAACTAGACAACACATGGCGTATTGGTTTTGGGATCAAAGGCAGGGGGAGAGAATGGCTAATGGCCATGCAGGCCGGGCATTTAAACTTCCCCTGGGCATGGCACCGAGGGATGCAATTGGTCAGCTGTTCCTGCACCCAGGGGAATGCCCACTAACACCTGCTGCCATTGGCCCAGTTGTGGCAGGAAGGCGATCCGGCCTGCAAAAGACTTGGTTTACCAGGGGGGCCTGGGGCCCGCCCACAAAGCCCCCCACTGAATAATGGACGGACGAACTTCCATATCTGGGGACATTTAAAGAAAGTTCACAGTTTGAACTAGGAAATGGCCTATTTAGACACTGAGATTTTATCATTCCCCTTTTTTATATTTATGTGCCTCTCCCTCCTCCTATCCCAGATAAAACCTTTCCATTTCTATACGGTTTCCCATTTCTGCCCCCTCTCAAATGTGAATCCGTATTTTGTGGCCGATGGGCCACAAAATTTGGCTGTGGCTCTCTCTCACACACACATTCCCTTTAATCTGCTGAAAACTCTCTCATGCATGGGTGTTGTTTTGGCTACATAAATGTGACCAATTCAAGACTTGAGTATATAGATTTGAAACTTGCCTACGTAATACTTGCATTTTCATATAAATATTGCTACCCACTGTTTCTTTCACTTCTTGACATGCGATATATCATAGGAATGGCATTCTTTGCCAATAAACTTGTAGGAGAACAGGTCTTAGAAACTCTAATCTGGAGCCTCAAGCACCCAGTAATGTGTGAAAAGCATGTCATCACTCTAAACTTCTCCCAATCTGACACTGTCGTCTGTCCTCCCCACCCCCTTTCCATAGAGACACTGCACTTTCTCAATTGGATTTTTCCTTGATTTGTTCTTTCTCACAGTGCAGTATGAGGAATTTGGGCTGGCTTAAGGCATTTTGCTGCCTGAGACACAGAGAAGAGGGGATCTCCCACTATTTCATGTATAGAAGGTGACCAGACTGCTGGCTGGATCTTATTTCAAATAGCACCCTTCACTGAAATAAGGAGGGCAGGCTAGCTTAGGGGGCACGGAGCTGGCTGCACAGCACACACAGCTAAGTCCACTCACAACCTGCTGCCTTGCTCTGCCTAATAGGAACACAGGTGTTCCCTGTGTAGTTGTGTAGGTGTATGCCCAAAGGCTTTTTAAATTGTGGCCTCTGCAATTCTATCAGCAAAGAGCGTTCTGCTACCTCAAGTCAGCGTGCAATGCCAATCTTCCACCCCACCTCTTCCCATCTGACTAGTCTTGAAAGACCATTTATTATGTAGAGGGTTTGTTCTTAATTTTAATGAGATATTGTTGTTGAGGGCTTTTGGGCAGCAGTGCCCTGAGAGTCGGCATTTTTACAAATTATATGAATTAATAATGTGAGCAAAGAAGGGTTTTATTTTTGGCAGAGCGTAATCACTGACATAAGCACTTTTCATGCTGAGACTTTGGATGGAAGCAGCAATATTTGCTTAAAAACCCGTCATGTGACAGCAGGGCAGCAAGTATGCAGAGAGGTGGTCATCAACAGGCTCTAGTCACTCTGTAAAACCCAGCACTACCTATTCTCTATAACCATTCAGGAACCCAGAGCACTTGTAACATTGTAAATGGAAGCTAAAGGTGGCTGTCTAGGGAGGCATAGGCAAACTCAACCCTCCAGATGTTTTGGGACTACAACTCCTATCATCCCTGACAACTGGTCCTGTTAGCTAGGGATGATGGGAGTTGTAGTCCCAAAACATCTGGAGGGCCGAGTTTGCCTATGCCTGGTCTAGGGGTTACAACTGCTACACGGATTCATGTTTTGTCCCATGTTTAGGGAGAAAATGTGAAGTTCTACACTTAGGCAGGAAGAACCAGCTACACAAATATGACATGGGAGATACCTGGCTTTCCAGTAGCACATGGGAAAAGGATCTAGGGGTCTTAGTAGATCACAAGTTTAGCCTGAGTCAACAGTGTGGTTCAGCACTTTGGGTTCAGTCAAGCAACAAATCTACTTAACAGTTACCTCACGCAGCCCACCTTTTACCAGCTTCTCTACAAGAATATCATGGGGGCCCTTGTCCAAAGCCTTACTGAAATCAAGATACACTACATCCACAGCATTCCCCTGACCCACCAGGCTTGTAACTCCTTCAGAAAAGAAACAAGATTCATCTAGCAAGTCTTGTTTTTGAGAAACTCACCACCCTGAAGCCAACACCAATTAATTAGATCATATACACCTTAATCCAAAAATTATTCTAAGAGCCGCTGAGATGAGTTAGTAACTAGTAACATTTAGCGCAAACCTAGCATAACTGGCACACTCATGCCCATAGTAAGATCTAATGCCAAGCCATCTCTTCCCACGCATGAACATGTGGTACTTTGACATAATCCCAGTATATACATCAATATCTTTTCTAACTAGCTGCATCTCTCTAAGGATTCTTGCATATGTTTTTTTGAAGGTCTTCTAAGAACAATCTGCTGAATTAGGCCAATGGCCTGTCTAATTCAGCAACCTTTGAAGAGTTTGGATTTGATATCCCGCCTTTCACTCCCTTTAAGGAGTCTCAAAGCGGCTCACATTCTCCTTTCCCTTCCTCCCCCACAACAAACACTCTGTGAGGTGAGTGGGGCTGAGAGACTTCGAGGAAGTGTGACTGGCCCAAGGTCACCCAGCAGCTGCATGTGGAGGAGCGGAGACGCGAACCCGGTTCCCCAGATTACGAGACTACCACTCTTAACCACTACACCACACTGGCTCTCATAGTAGCCATCCACACGCCTGTGGAAAGCCTGCAAGGAGGACATGAGCCCTCAAGAAGGACATGAGCACTCTGTCCACTTGCAATTTCAGCAAGTGGTATTCAGAGGCATACTCCTGCTTTAACTCTGAGAGACTAAGGATTGAACTCTGGACCTTTTACCAGCTATGAGCTTGGAGAAGGACGCAGTACAAGGACATTTCTATTAGATTTTGTAGGGGTAGGGAACAGATGTTTTTACCCCCATCCGAACAACAGGTAAAAGGTATAAGATCTATGCTCTGCCCACAGGCTTTTCAGGCACAAAATCACATTTCTCGAATCACACACGTACACAAAGCATTATCCAGTGATAGGCAGTAGATACTAACAGAAGCCCCTTATTAGAATTATTTGCAAGGGTTAGCAGTTTTTCCATGGATAATATTTGAAAGATCTTGCAGAAACATTTCTAGAAATAATCTAGTAATGCAACAACATGGAAAGATTTGCAATGCCATCAAATTTTCCCTAAAGTGAAAAACAAATTAAACTAGGATAGATATAACTTGGAGTTATAAGACTAGTGAAATGTTTTAGGGAGGTTTTTGCACATATCTAATGAGAGATATACCTACTGATGTATAACTAAGTGTCTCTTTCCTGCTCTGCATTTACTGATCTATTTTTAGGCATGTTCATGCTGATAGAAAACATGTTTTCTGTGTTTGCAAAAGTCAAAGCACACGTGATAAATAAGAATCAAAATGATGATAATCATGTAATTAGAGTCTAGCTAGCCAAGATTCTGACACAGAAGAACCAAATGGACCAGGAAGACCAGTGTGCAAACCTTGGGATGTGCGGGATCTAGACCCATGCTCTGACCCAGAGTCAGACAGGAACCCTGCCAGCCAAGTGCCTCTTGAGCAGGAGCTCCAGAATCTGGGACTCCCAGAGACAACACCCTAAGTCTGAAAGACGGCATTACACCATAAGTCTTATGCTTTCTGTTCCTGGTGCCTTTTCACCAGCACTGGCAGTACTTAAGATGGGTGGTAGAGAGGCAATGGCGCCAGAGGGCATGTTGCAACTAAATTGTTGCATGTGCAGAATGAGATTTGCTTGTACAATAGAACTGGCTTCCCCCCTCATTCACCCATGTGCCCCACATCCTAAATCTGCTCTGGAGGATGGGGGGAAACCCAACAGCAGGTTGGGGAGCATGTGGAGGGAGGAGGTGGGAGAGAGGAAAGGCCTGTTATGCAAGCAAACCTCATTACTCACATAAATACCCCACTTACAGCTATGCTGAAGTCCACCTAGAAGCTCTAGGCCACATGATTATTCCTTCCAAGTTATCCATGAATGGAGCAGAGCCTGGAAGGATTAGTTTGGTTCATGATGGAGTAGGTCTCAGTTGAGGTCCAGACCTCAGCCTCTTCAGGCATTCCTTTCACCACGGAGTTAAGACTGCAGGGGGAAGCAAGTGGCAGTGAGAGCACTAACCTTGCTTCCTTTCAGTAGTTCAAAGGGAACTGATGCAAGGCCACTAAAGGCTCTTGTGCCCTTTCATACCTTGGAAAAAGCATGAAGGCACAAACAGGGGATTGGGGTGGGGAAGGGAATTAAGTTTGGCTTTCAATGTAAACCGACCTAATTTGTGCTTCCTGAAACAGTAAGTAAACTGAAGCACTGAAATTCACACTACTCTCAATTTTGTGATGCAATTTTCCAACCAAATAATGTGTATAGAAACAGGTATAATAGCGGAAAGCATGCACAAATGTGTATTTGTTAAAATAACGTACAAAAGTGCATTATATTAGTGGAAATGGCATAAAGAAAAACATGGCTATTAGGTGAAGATCATACTAAATGCTGACAAATTTTCCCAAGGGCAGTTTTTTGTTTTTGTTTCTTAAAAAAAAATGCAAACTGATAAGGGGATCTGAACTTTAGATTTTAAAAATGGGAAATTGAAATTGAAAGATTTCCCTATCTGGGTGACACAAGGAGCCCATGGGGTAGTGTAGATACACACACACACAGACTCGCTGCAGAGAATCGTCTTCCAACTCGAAGACACCAAAGAAAAGATGCGCTAATCTTTGCTTCATATTCCAGGGCTCTTGTTGTCTACCTGGAAATGTCCAAGGCAACTTGAGCCTCACTTTATTCACTTAAGACACATGTTGTACCCTGTGGACACCCACTTGTGCCCAAATCCAGAATGTTGTTCTGTGTAGAGAACACTACAGACCACAGGAGTTGGGAGTTATCCCTATTTGCATCGCTTCTTCTGGAGTTTGTTTTTCTTTGGAGGAATGGGAGATTATAGATGCACAGACATAACTCCCCACAAGGTTCATTTTCTGCTTCAGATTTGCTCCTCTGAAAGCTGCTTTTCCGTGACAGAAGCAGCTGCTCAGGTTTTGTCACACACACATTTAGTAATAAATATTAGGTCTAAAAGGTAAAACTGTGTTTTCCCATTGTGGTCCCCCTGGATCAGTGCAACTTTCCCCTTTTCACCAATAGATAGCAATATATTATGCTGAAAGCCATTACTCTAATATATAAATACAATACAGACATTAAATATTCATTTAATCTTAATTATAATAGCTCAACATTCCCCATAGATATTTCTGACAATGTGTGTTATCCTAGATTTAATTAAGGTGCTTGGGGAACAGAAACAGGATCCTAAAGGGAGACCAAAGAGCACATTTATAACACCTCTTATCATTATTATAAATTTCAGGCCAAGGGAATGAGCTATTGGGAATGCATAAATGATGCATAATATAAAGCTGAAGGAATCCGCAAAACCTACGTTTCCATTTTCTTCTACTTACACCCTGTCCCCATCCCTTTTCGGTCCTGGGGGGGACTGTAGCAAATTTTCATAAAACTGATTTGAAAGCAGCGGAAAGGAAATGTAATTGCAGTAATGCTGTTGCTTAAACTACTGGGAACACTGTAGCTTTGTGAAAATATGCACACAAAGCACCTGGGAGCATAATTTTGTTGCATTTGGGAAGAGAGAGCCGCTAAACATCTGTACCGTTTTTTATTTTAGCACACAGGCTGCAAGCCAGTCTGCCATCATAGGCAACGCATAAAGGCTCAAATCATTCATAGTCTGGCTCATAGCCACCAGAATATTTTGCTAAATGGGTATCTGTTTGGTTACTTACGATGCACTCATTTGGATAAAGCCGTTTTCTCTTTTAAAATAGGATTAAGTAATACTGCGGGGGGCTCAAGCATGCTCTCACTCCTTACCACACATCTGAGAGCAATTCAGCCTGTATCAACCAATCCTGCCAAATCACATCATTCTTTAAACAGTGCTTGGTGTTGAAGCTCATCTGCATGGTGGGTATGCAAAACCAAATTATGCAGCATATGTAATACATACTATGCTGATTTCATGAAACACTTGGCATTCTTCCAAGTGACAGAAAACATATTTGCTCCGCAGCTTTCTGCAAATACCTCTTCTGTGTGTGGCAATGGATAGCTGTTAGTCACAAAGGTTTAATTCAACTCTCTGAAATCCACCCAAAGGCGAATGCTTCCATTATTTGCTATGATTATAGAGGAAACCAGTTCTGATGAGTCACTCTCTTCCAAAGTGTCTTTTTGTGTACTAAGTTCTTAAGCTCCTCTAATACAGTGGTCCTGGACTCTGACTGGAAATAGTCACTTCTTTAATAATAGGTGTCATGTCATGTCTCACTTTAACTTCATAGACTGACAAATCAATGTGTGCAGCAAAGTTTCTTCTTAAAATGGTACTTAGTCACAACTGAAACTGGTGTTTGAAGTGCTGTAGTGATTAGCTGAGGGCAAGCTATCTGCCCATATACTACTCCTGAAGATGAATCCAAAAAAATATAAAAGTGTTTCCATTATAGGAGTGCTTTTGCAAATGCAGGTACAGAAAATACATGTATACCAAAACAAAAGTCACATTTACAAGCAGATGGCCATGGACAGGGATGTCTCAATAGCTTATCAAGTACAATGTTTGCCAAGTGAGTTGCAAATGTATGAAGCAATACACGTAGATTGAAAATAATAGGATGGAGATTGCTGAGTCCAACATTTCTCCTACAGTCTGAGGATGTGGCAGAAATATTAACTGTGCATAGGTCATCCCCACCCACCCCCCTTCAGTATACGAGGAGCTGATTCTGTTCACACTCAGAACAGCAACATCTGTCACCATAATTGCATGACAGTAAATAATTATGTCTTGACTGGATTAGCTGCTCTGGCATATCTCTGTCAAATGCCCAGTCTTTCTTCAGTGATTGCACTGAGCTTAGTAATTGCAGGGCATCCTGTGTAGTTTAGTTTATGTATATCCACAATGAAACCATGTCTTCTCTTGTACTTTGTGTTTTCTGGGTCTGTGATTTTTGATACATATTCTCTTTGTAAGCATTTATGTGCCTTTTCGTTGCATTTTTCTGCAACTTGAACTGTGCCTCCTGTATCCTCATTATTTTCCCCCTCCCGGTTCTTTTTTGCAAGGCGTATAGTTTGCTCAGTAAGATAATCCCTAATCAGCTCATCTGCCATATTTCCCAGTTCACATGTAACAATTACTTTCCTCAGTGCGGCAATATGTTGCAATATTTGTTCCCTGGTTTCTCTCCACATTGACACAATTCATAGATATCGCCAACTACCACATACACTTTAAGCGCACACCCAAAACTTGAACTCTGCAGATAAACTGTGTTTGTTTTCATACCACAGACATGTATCAACTAGTGATGGAAGAATCTGTCATTTTCAGCTTCTCTTTGTTTCACATTTTTTACAATCTTAAATTCAGTTTTCTAATTATCTACAGCAATTTTCGATTTATTTATTTTTTAACCCTCATGAAAATTTAGTCTCAGTGTTTTAGTGTGAATTTCTCCTAATAAACATTTTGGCTGTAGTTTTGACTAATACAGACATTATTGCAAGTAATTTCTCCTAATGTAATACATTTAATGTTATCCTCACTGACATATATGGATTTTATGAAACAATCCCCTAATATATGCATTTTGGTACACAACTGTCTCACAAATGTGCACTGCAAAAAAAAAAAGCAAAATTTGGAGGGGTATGAATTTGAAAGGATAGCTGTATTTTGGTTCATTTTATAAAAAAGCTTTTATTAAATGTATATACTGCCCATCCTCCTAAAAGAAGCCAGGACAACAAGAATCTTTGGGTTTGAGAAGTGAGAATCAGGCAGCAAAATGCGAACAAAATCAAATTTGTCCTCACCCTTACCCTCAGCATAAGATTGCAGGAAGCAGGCTTATACTTAGTTATATTATTTGTTCCCTGCCTAGTTATGTTATTTGATTTCTTCTTGGTGCACTCTGATGTATTCAGAGACAGAAAAGTCCCTTTCACTGACAGAAAGAGTCCCACCCACTTCTTGCCCATCCTACATGATTGCCATCATGCAGGGTAGAGAACGGGGTTGTCTTTAGGGCTCATCGCCACCCAGTGGCGTAGCGTGGGGGGTGCCAGGGGTGCCAGCTGCACCGGGCGCAACTTGGGCGGGGGGTGCACTTGCACTAGCAGCTCTCTGCCCCTACTAAAATCCACGGGTTAGGGAGCCCGCGCTCGCTCGGCTTGGCGAGGAGGTCACAGAAGGGGGAGAGCAAAGCCTTCTACCGCGGGGGAGAGCAAAGCCTTCTGCCGCGGGCAAAAAAAGGAGAGGAAGCCGGTCGAGCGGGCGGGCTGGCTGGCGGGGGTCTGGCTGCGCCTGCTGCTGCCGTTGCCGCTGCTGCCGGGCTTTGACAGCTTGGCGAAGCGGAGGGAGAGGAACTTTATGGTAATTGCGGCTCTCTCTCCACTGGCCGCCTGGGTAGTGAGCCGAGCCGAGCAGGGAGTCTGGCGAGGGGGCGGGAAGAGACTTTCCCCCCTTTTTTCCACCTTGCCTGGTCAAAAAGGAGAGCGGAGTCTCCTCAGGGCGCCCTCAGGCAGGGCAGGGCAAGGCAAGCAGAGCAAGAAGGAGAGAGAGGGGAAGGGGGGGAGCAGCCAGGAAACGCCACGGTGTGGAGGGGGAATCAATTAAGGAGAGAAAGCGAAAAGCCTTGGAGAAAGGGAAAAAAGGAAAGAAAAGAGGCAGCTCCGGGAGAGCGCAGGGGAAAGAGAAGCCTCGCTGCTGCTGCTTGGGAGAGTAAATTACTGTACTTGCCTTGCCCCGGGTTAGGGGGCGCAAATTACTTTGCCTTGCCCCGGGTGCTGATAACCCACGCTACGCCGCTGTCGCCACCCAAACACCCCCATTCCTCCATTGGCAGGGTGTGTGTGTGTGTGTGTGTGTGTGTGTGTGTGTGTTGGCTATTAAGGCATTATGAACAATGTCTTAATAGCTGGGAAGTATAACCTGCACTTTAGGTCCCAGTAAGGGAAAGGAGAATTTTGTATTAAAAAAAAACGTATAGAGAATGTATTAGAGGAGAAAAGAAAGCTGGCAAATACCTAATCCCTTTATTGCAACTGCTGAAAAACTGCTAAGAAGCAGAAAAATATAAAATATCCTAATGCAATATGGGCTATAGCTTTCAAAATAATCCTTTTATGATACCTTTTGTCTGGGTGTTTCCATAGAAATACAGATCATTCTTTTGTTAATTTGTTGCTCTGCTGGAAACTTCTGGTCTGACAGTTGAGTTTAATGCAACAGTGTTTGTGAGGTTTATATATTTCAGATTCTGGCTACCTGCTATACTTGTCTATCATCCATCTAACTTCGGCCATATTGTCCAACAGTGCACCCAAGTTCTTTTTTTAAACCAATTTGGAAACATTGATCCTGATCTGTTTTCGCAGTATTTTCTGGACTTTGTTTGTTTGTTTCAGCTAGCTGTTAACAACTAGTGTCACAGAGGGGTGGATTAATTCATTTATAATAAATATAATTTTAATTGGTCATTCTACGTCTCCTATTTTGTGTTTGTAAACCTTGATTCCTAGAGATGGGGCATGGTAGAAATTAATTGTACAATAATCACCACCAATGCTATTTGAAACTCTGGTACCAATCGCTGAGCAAAATCTTCTGTCCTCTCTCTCCTCCTTTTTTGGGGAGTGGGGGTGATGAACTAGTGGGGACCTACTATTTCAAATAGTAAGGGACGCGGGTGGCACTGTGGGTTAAACCACAGAGCCTAGGACTTGCCGATCAGAAGGCTGGCAGATCGAATCCCCGCGATGGGGTGAGCTCTCGTTGCTCGGTCCCTGCTCCTGCCAACCTAGCAGTTTGAAAGCATGTCAAAGTGCAAGTAGATAAATAGGTACCGCTCCAGCGGGAAGGGAAACGGCGTTTCTGTGTGCTGCTCTGGTTCTCCAGAAGCGGCTTAGTCATGCTGGTCATATGACCCAGAAACTGTACGCCGGCTCCCTTGGCCAATAAAGCAAGTTGAGCGCCGCAACCCCAGAGTCATCTGTGACTGGACCTAATGGGCAGGGGTCCCTTTACCTTTACTATTTCAAATATAGCAGCTCTCTGAAATTCCAGTGACAGCAACAACAGTGATGACTTTCACAACAGCTTTGGACTTAGGCAGAAACTGGCTATAGAGTTAATATAAATGTCTGCTTATGAGATATTCCTATAAAAACCATACAGGAAGCAAGAAAAGGAAGGCACTTGCCTTCCTTGCAGTATCAGTCTGCCTAAATGAAGATGCAAATCTGGAGCAGAGTTTGAAAGATGCGTACTTGGGTAAATAATGGGATGAATTCTTGAAAAGGCAAAGCTAGCATTGCACAATTCAGTATCACAAAAGCATGAAGTTTGAAATCACTCCCGGGAGGTAAAAGACAAGTAATGCCGGCTGGGTAACCTAAACAGTTTATTATTGGCCATTGCATAGCATTTAAATATCACACAAAATTACACGGTGAGTTTAAAGCCTGCTTGAAGCAGGGACTCCTCACACAAAGGTAGAACAGCAGCATTGTAATGCATTCATTACTGCCTTGGATAAGGATAAATAATTCATGAAGTCATATTCCTAGCAGAGGTATGAAGCAGCAGATCATTAATTATTGCCTGAAACCCCTTTTTCTGTGGCGAAGCCTTCAATTTAAGGGAAGGGAGTGTGAGATCCCTCTTTCTAGACGCTATGTCCGATGAAATAATATGAACACGACAGGTCTTCAAAATGAGCTTATTCCAAACGCCATTTTAATCATGTGCTCCTCAGATGACTGACAACAGAGAAGGAAAGAAAAATCCCCACAAACAATACTAATAATGCTGCCAAAATAGATGCTTTAATGTCTGCCAGAGAAAAGATTCCTTGAATCAAGGAAGCCAACCAACCTCTTTGTCTGTCCAATCAAGTTTATCTCTCTCTCACTCTCTCTCTCACTGGTACAGATGACAGCAACTAAGCTGGAAACTGACAACAACAGCTGGAAAAGAATAATAAAGCAATGTACAAAGAAAAGTAAAGTGGAGGTCTACAGCAGAGACCTTCACTCGATCACAGAACCTCCATAGATCACCATACAAAATATGGTGAAAATTGAATTCTAGACAGACACAAGTGATGTGAAAGCCTCGGGGTTTTAGTCTAAACTTTTGAACTTACATGAGTATGTTGGTTTCAAGGGGTTTGAGCCAGTGTAACTCTGCTGGAAGGCTGTGTATTTATTCATATTCTTTTTCTTCTGATAGATGCTGAACAACTTTTAGATGGCCTGACAGCATGAAGCTTTTCTGACAACATTATTTGAAACAAGATGGAAGCAACATTCTTAACAGAGGCAAGAGTTTGTCCACAGGAAGAGAAGAAAGATTTTAGACCCTATCTATCTTCCACAATTACTTACATTTTAGTTCTTTTTCTTGTAAGCACTTTTGCCATAATCATGGTACAGTCAGGGGACTGAATCCAGAATTGCTGTTGACCAAGTTATATTGGGGGGGGGGGGGTCAAAAGCAAATGGAAGATGTCCAGGAATCAGCTTTGTAAAACTGAAATATTGGCAAGGGTTCCTGTCCCTGTGTTGGAAAGCTTATGTGCAAATGGGTTCCCTTCAGCCTCATCCAGTGGTGTGTTGGCTCACAAAGTGCTGCTAATGTATGCATCAGCATCAAAGGGGTAGAACAGAAGAGAACACTCCAAAAGGCCTTAAGTTCTAGGACGAACCCCTCTAGAGGAGGACCCTCAAAGCAACTGGAAAATCAGTGGTATTTATGCACCTGAGGGACCTCCATGGAGTTAGGAAAGCCTAGAAGGTTTGCACAGTTTAAATGAAACATGCAAAATCTTTATAGGCTACTTGTTGATCCTAAACCTCTGCTTCCTTGTGGGATATATTGGGAGAAGACAAGACTAAGGCAGTAAACCCTACACATATCCAAAGTGGACTCCCTAAGATAATTGGATGGCCTTGTACACCTCCTTCCAGCAACTCCTGCAGCCAAGCTGGTGTCCCATGTATTTCCTTTGGACCACACTAGTGAGGCCGGAGGGGGGCTTGTTGTCTGGGCAGCCCAGGGTCTCCATTTACACTGCCCAGACTTGCGCCCCAGGGGTACTGCAAACACAGTGGTTTGACTTCACCCCAGGAGGTGCACTCCACTGTTTCTCAAGACAGATGGATGCCAACAGCAACTTGCTGATAAGATGAGCAGGTGACAGCAAAGGTTGCAAGGTTTTTAGCTGGGGCAATTAGAATAAAGATCCACTGTTTGACTATTGATTCAAAACCCTAAAATGTATTTTATATAATTGACTTGTTATTTCTATTCTTTGTATATCGTATTGTTGTTTTATTGCTATGGCCGATGGCTGATGTAAATAAAGATTCATTCATCCATCCATTCAGCTTGCTGATATGGGTGATACTGAGATGTAGCTCTCAATATTCCTGGCAAACCACTGAACACAGAATGAAACATCTGCCACGATGAAATTCCAAGTTGTCTTCATTTTGTGTGATGTGTACCACAGATTCTGGGGTAGATAGACAGACATACAGCTTATATATTGGTTTGACTATAATCTTAGGTGGATTTATTTCATCCCTAGTCACACTGGACATATCTTATACAGTAGGTGGATCTGTTGCTGGTGTGAAAAGTCAATGTGTAATTTTGATTTCTCCAAATCCACCATGGTTGTAATCAAGTGACATAACCACATACACATTGGGCATTCTTACAGATCCATAGATTTCTCTCTCTATCTAGGCATATCAGCCTAGATAAGTAGAGTGAGTTGTAGTGTGCAAGCTGAAGCTAAATGTACCACAGCTTTTTATTATTCTATGCACTCTGGCTCACTCTGGCAATTTCTTTCCCTCCAGCTTGCTTGCTTATTTTTCCTTGAATGGTCTTGACAAAACTTATTCACATTTTTCTTTTATTCAGCCAAAAAAAGACTCCCAGTGGGTTCCAGATTACTTTTTTTTAAAAGCAATTGTTGCTCTCCGATGTACCATCTAAAAAGACATGACACAAACTGAAAACAGCTTGGGAGGGAGAGGGGGAGAAAAGCAAACTCATAGTTACAAGGTCTTCTGATGACCACCTGGGGCAGAAAAATTGAAGATAATGTGCCAAAAAAAACACAGTTCTCCCTTATACTGTATCTTCCAGGCACCTCTATCTACCATAGCTACCTATTGACTTGCACATCCCAAGCACTGATATGCAGACATGTTTATGTGTATACACAGTATTTAACTTCTCACTTGCATCACCCACCATCTATTTTCTCAATTCTGAATATTCCAGTGAAGAATTCTATACGTGGGACCTGGATACCTGAAGGGACTGTGCTTGCAGAACATTTTGCCACTTCCATTATTACATGCTACTTCACAAAATAATACTTATTTATGTAGCAGGCTGTCATTCACTGTGCACCAATGTGCAGCACCAGATTTAGTGTGGTGCAGGCGGTTCTCCCGCACAGGGCACTGAGCTGAGGGGTGCAAAATAGCAGCGACAACAACAACAGTACCTATATTTATACGGGTACCTACCGAGAAGATCTAAAAAGCAACCGTCCCCAAATGAATTGTTGAAAAATTAAGAAATATTTGGGGGTCACCAAATGTTGTCCTCACTCAGGGCACCATATTACCAAAGCCCATCCCTGCACAGTGCATCTATTCTACAGGTATGTGAAGAAAATAGCAACCATTACGCAAATGCATTGAATAATGTATTCAATATTTCATTCACAAATTAGCAACAAATTATCTATTTCCAACATTTAAGGCAAACATTTCTAATAAAATGAATTGTTGGGAATAATTTATCCTTTTATATCAAAAGATTTTTACATGTTCTGGGACGTTGATGGCTGGCTTTCCTATTGGGAGTCCTAAATTCATCACTATTATAACACTGCTTAATTACACCTGCTTTTTTAACAGCATGGGCTATGTATCTGAAAATAAAACTCTCCCTCATTGAGTTATCAAATTTTTATAACAGCTAGCAACATATGCATGGAAATTTATTTTGGCACACAATTGTGCATAGGTGCCAGAAGATCATGATCATTCCCGCAAGCTAAGAGCAGCTAATGTTTGTTATTTGTTTGTTTATATAATGGGGTGGGAATAGAAATGGAAAATGCTTTAGCTTTACTGTTAATTTTATTTTAATGGGCAGATCAAGAGTACGTTGTACATTAAAGACACAGCTTTACCTGTTTCTGACTTTTGAAGTTGGAATTTCCCTTTTTTATTTGGGACTGATGAATGGCTTTGTGGTCTTTGCAGGTGGATGTGTTTCTCTAAGCATCTTAGGTGAAGGGGACTATTTTGTTGTGCTTTGCAAGGGCAAATAAAAGATTTGATATTTGGAGCTCAGACCCAATCTCTAGCTCATACACAGTTTCTTGAGAATTTATTTTTACCTTTTGACAAGACATGTCTCCCATAACAATCATTTTGTGACAAGGAAAGCCTCCCCAATGATAATCATTTTATGGTGGGGGTCCATAGTTTCTCAGGTTACCAAATGTGTCCAAAAAAGTTTGGGATCCCTGCCCTGTCTATGGTTATTATTGAACACTATGTATGTTGGTGTGAATCAGCTTGCACACTGATGTTCCAATAAAGCAATTGGACTAGTCTGGATGCTATCCAGCCATGAGTTTAGATATTCCACCAGAGAGGTACCTCACTGCCTGGTACTCCAGCAAGGTACTCCCTCAATCCAAACATGCCACACAACTGACCAGGAACTCATTCATTATCACACCAGTGGGAATAGCAGGGATGGGCAATCTGTGGCCCTCCAAGTGCTGTGGGGTTACAACTTCCACCATGTTCAACTAATAGCCATGCTGGCAAGGGCTGATGGAGTTCAAAAACACTTGGAGGGCCGCCGGTTTTCCATCCCTGATCTACAGTAACCTTTGATGAAAGTTCCCTTTTCAAGGAAAATACCATATTCGCTTCAGAAAAACACAGACCTCCCTAGAATGGGCCTTCAATTTTACAGGCAAACACAGACTTTCCTATATTGCAATGGCAAGACAAATCTTGTGCTAAAAACATATGCCATATCCATATTGATGTGATCATGGCACTTTGAGTGTTTACATATATATCATCCCATTAATGTTCAACATGATCACACAGCTATATAAAAAAGTAAAACTCAAGCAGGTCTTCTCCTAATAGCACTAACCTTCAAGAACTCCCTTCTTTGCAGTATGGGAAGCACCAAATGTTCTTCCAAATGGCGGCTGAAGACTCATGGGCTTCAACAGGCTATCTTAAGAAGTGGTTAAAGTACATTACTAGTAAAATATTTATTGTATTATATGGCACTCCCATGTTTTAGCTTCTTTAATTTAGTTTGTTTCCTCTTGTAAAGTGCTTATATACTTTTTTGTTAAGCAACATATAAATATATTAAATATGGATATATTAATAATAGCACATGGTGCTGTTAAAATCCAGCTAATACCCAGCAAAGGGAGGAAATGGTGCTATTGCTGCACATGCAATTTAACAAAAAGAGAAGAAAGGCATGCAACCTACCCATAGGAGTTCCAACACCATAACCTTTGGAGTCTATGAGGCCACCAATCTGTGTCAGGTTACAGTTCCGCTGTGTAACAAACTCAATGGTAGTTGACTCCATTAGGAAGGCATAATCAGAGGTGAGTACACGCTGGATACCTTCTTCGTTACTTTTGACAAGCACCGACTGCCTCCTGCTATTCATAAAGGCCCACATTTTTTCATACGTGGCTATTCTTGATTTCTGAAACAGAAATGGCAAGATTCATAAGCACAATAGAGAGAAAGTGTTCAATAAAGAGGAGAATTTATTTGAAGAGAATGGGAATAATTTCAATGGATCACAGATTAAGAAACACAGGCTGAGGCAGGATTTTTATTGGACCAGGCAGCACACAGCTCTACTATAAATTTGCATTTCATATACCAGGATCAAATTGCTTTAGCTAGTGTGGCTTCAGCCAAAAGTCCCTAAGAAATTTCATCTTGTGAAACTAAAGCGTCTTCGTTATGAATCTTTTGCATTCTGACAGGACGACAGTCTGCAGGATTCCTCGAGGGAAGGAAATGAAGACAAATATATGCATAATAGAAAAAAACTTTTCTGTATGAAAATATCTTTCCTCATCAGGCTTAAACATTCAGAATAAATATTCCAATTTTTTTAAAAAAACCAGTTTGATGGCTAATTCCATTGGCCTAAACACTGACAAAGTAGAAAATATGCTGGGAAGCAGAAAACGTTAATTTGATTATGAATTTTTCTTCCATAGTAGTTTATTATTTGTTGGCTATATTTCCAAAGAATGTCAACAGTTGGTCATCAGAATCCAAAGCTCAGAGTACAGTGATATGAATTCAACATTGCACAGGATAGTGTCCCCAGACCAACAGGACTCACAAAATCACATCATATGATGGTTCCACTTCACTTACTGTTGACAGATATGACTTTTGCATATTGAAAAGCCTCCATTTGAGACAGATAAGGTATCATATGACAGGTTATCACATGGGGATGGCAGTAACCAAATGTTGAAAATATAGCAGTTGAAATCTAACATAATAAAACAGTGTTGCAGGCTAAGAAAAAATAACCAAACCGATCACTGTAATGGTAAAAACTATCTTTCATGTGCTAAAGAGTAAAGAAAAAGTGTTTTCCTTGTGAATTACTTGCTGATGAAACCTTGTAGCTAATCCAAGATATATACAAATAGTTTTCAATTTAGTTGTCACCATGCAACTTTAAACTCCAGCAGTTCAATGTGCTTGAGATCTTCACAACATCTAAGAACTCTTCAACTTTTAAAGGCTCTCTGGAAGTTGGTAATCTAATAGCTTGCGTACATATTACCTTTTGTTTTAATAACAACAGCAATGTGTAAAGTACCTAAAAACCCCAGACGAAAATTCACAGCAAGATAGCAAGCTATTTAATAAGTACATCGTTACAAAGGAAAGGGTGGAAAATAATGAAGAGGCTCAGACTATTGCAAGTTGACTTGAGCAACTATCTCCTAAAAGTTTAAATATGTGATAATAATAGTAAGACAGGAGGGAAATATTTGTGCATGGATGGAGTAATGTAGTTGTAATTTTGAATCACTACATCCAGTCATAGACACAAATAAAAAGGCATGGCAAGTTGTTGTTTTTTACTATATGAAACACAAAAGAATAGAAATACAAGGTAAAAACACAGAAAAGACAACTCACTAGAGTAGCAGTTGTACAATACTTACCCAGACTAGTATAATGAGGAGATTATGTTTCTGTCTTGGCACTGTTTTCCCCCCTCCCCAAACAACTTGGGAAAAATCCCAGCTGTGAGTCAGTAAGGGCGGAAATGGGATGGTAATAAGAATGCCTCAAAAGTGCGCTCCCTCCCGCAACAATTTTTGAACAATTGGGAAAAGGGGTGATGATAAGGACAAAGGAGATAATAGCAAGATGCATCTGCACTGAGCATATCACATATTTTTTTGGGAAGAATCCCTGCTATATGGCATGCAGCAGTACAAGAAAGGGTTACCATATCCTCCACCCCATATTCCACTGACGCCCCTCTCAAGTGGCTGCCTGCTGTACGTGCCAGCAGGCAATGAAATAAACCCAGCAGCAAGAGGAGGATTCTGACATTTCTTCCAAATTTCAAGAAGCTCTTTAAGAGAAGCTGCATGGTGACTGTACCATGTGGTTGGCAGGCAGCAAGATGAGTGACAGGTGATCCCTGTATTTCCTCCCCCACCCCAAAACACACATTTTTTTAAAGCCTATGAATAGATGACTGCTCCACATCACTGGCAGGCAGCAAAATAAGAGAAATAAAGCTGCAGACAGGTGCATCTTCACACAATTATATTTCCATGCTACAAAAGGCTTAACTTGTTGCATTTCTACCTATTAAAGTTTACGGCGGGGAAAAGATTGCCATTTTTGTTAATTAAAAGAATTGAATAGATTTTTCCATATTTGAATCATTTTATGTTCCCCTCTCTTTTCTTTTTCTGCTATTTTGGAGGTAGCAACCATTTTATGTTAGGCCACACCATTTTGTGGCGCCCTTCCTCAAAATTCCAAATGTGCTCCCCAAATTGTTGATGACCACTGTTTTATCAGATGAGGCTACATGCAGTATGAATGAATATGAGAAGGATATTTCATTCTGGATCTTCTCATGTTAAAAACACAAATGTCAAGATCCTAGCTCAGCATATATCTGTTGTAGTGTTTATTATTCTATACTGTATTTTAAGGTTTGTATGTGTGTGTTTTCTGTGCCACAAGCAGAACTCAGCTTTGGGTTATAACAGAAATGCAGAAAATAAATAAAAATGAAAGTGCTGTATTATCAATTCCTTTTCAGCGAACTCAACTCCAGAAAGCAATAGGCAAGACGAGATGACAAGCTTCTTCTCTCATGTGCTAATATCAACTTTGCACCTAAGTACAACTCCAGCTCTGGGACAGGGATTGAGCACAAGATTGACACTGCAGACCTTTCTAAAGTTGAGCTGACTGGCATCTGTAGCTTCTGCCCCCAAGGAGGATTAGTGGTATATGTGGGATAAAAAGAGGAACATTTATTCTGAATAAGGATAACCTAGTATCCCTGCTGAGATACAATTCAAGGCTTATTTCAATTTGCCTGGGGACTTCTGTAAATCTATCATTCAAACACTTCCAGGACCCAGTGGTAATAAAAATAGAATTTTATATCCATCTGCAAGAACTCACTGAGATGGTGCCAAACTATCATATATACTATTGATCGCAGGGACATTTGAATGAGAAAGAGCAGAGAAAGAAGAACATATAATGAATGGGGATCGCACACAAACAAAGGTTTGTTGTGCAAGCTGTGGTCTGAAAACAAATTGTGCTGGTATTCATTTTATATCAATATTACTCTGGAAGAAAATACACTTGAGCTGCATGCTGCACAGCAGTTTTCACAGGAGTCAGAATGAGTCTAAAGAACAGGCGAAAAAGGTCAGTGTTCTCAAATAACAAGAAAACCTATGTAACAACATACATGTGCAACTAACCCCCCCTTTTTTTTGGTTAAAAGTCAGTCTCAAGTGTATACAACTGAGTTTTGTCCCCAAGGAACAATAAGTGTGCCACAGAAACACAGAAGAAGCAATAAATGGACTGAAGCATTTATAGCGCATTTAACAACTCAGTGACAACAACTAGAAAACAACAGCTGCAGCCTACAATGCCCAAAACTTTCTATTGAAAACTGCAGCATTCATCTCTTTTGAAATCATAAAATTCTAGCCCTCGTGTCTGCGGGTGATAGCCAGCATAAAATCTCTGAAACGGGGCATTTTAAAGAGGTAGGGAAGAACTGTAGCTCAAGGGAAGGATGATTGCTTAGCATTGGAGCACCAGCTATGCAAGCACAAGGTCCCAGGTACCATTCACAGTATCTCCAGAAAGGACTGGGAGAGACTCCCATCTGAAACCCTGAAAAGCCACTTCATGTCAGTGTAGACAAATACTGAGGGAGATGGCTTAATGGTCGGACTCAGCGTAAGGCAATCTCACATGTTGTTGTTGTTTAATTTGTACACTGCCCTCCACCTGAAGATCACAGGGCGGCTCACAACATGAAAATACCCGCAAGAACAAAAAATACATACTAAAACAAGAACGGAACAGAACCAACAACTCTCCTCTCACAAAAACACTTGAAAGGCCATAGAATGCTCAATCAGCCAAAGGCCTGGTTGTAGAGAAACATTTCCTATGGTGGATCCACTGGCTCCAAAGCTTGTGCAGCAAGTCACAAGTTGCAGCAGGAGTTCTGGGCCGTTTTGCTCTACCAGCTTTCGGCAGGCATAGCAAAAACAACCTACCTTCCCTGACCAGAGTGAGCTCCATGGTTCCCGACGGGGCATTAAGCCCTTCCGTGGCATGACCAGGGTTAAGACTGCACCCTAAAACCCCTACTCACCATCAGCCCCCATCTGTAAACTTTTCAAAAAAATATATAAATTGCTTTGATGGTTAAAAACAACAACTATCAAGCAGCGTATACATTTCATGAAATAAATAATTAATAAATAAGCCATCTTGCCCATCCTTCCCTTAATTACCAGCAAACTAGGATGTCAACAATGGTGGCATCAAACAGAGAGCAGAAAGGAGAAGCTTCTTCCTTTCTCCTCTTACACCAAATAGGTTCTGGTCACTTTGGTTTTGAGATTGATACTGATAACACTGTTGCAGACACATCCTACTAGTTATATTTGCATTTCCAGCTTCCATAAAGCAAGGAATTCTGATGAATTCATCTACCAGCTGCTTTGATGAAGGATCTGATCTAACAGGGAATAATCTGCTCAACTAGAAATGATATTTGGAAGGGAAAACTTGTGGTGGCATAATTTATTAAGCTTATTTTCTATTGTAATGCATGAGGTAATGCAGTTTAAAAGTGAGATAGTTATGATTTGTGACATTTTGCATGGAAGAGGGAAGACAGTAATGACTCTGAAACTCTGAAGCCCATTCTGACTAGCAAGACAATTAGAGGTGAAGGGAATCAAAGAGTTCAGCTACTTGGTGCTTCAAGCCGAAAGATATCACAATGACATCCAGAGGAGAGACTGCTTTATGGCTTCTTCAGCACTCATAAATTAAAGATCACGGAAAGATAACTACGTGTCAGAGATCATGAATGTAAACATAATGAAAGCATTGAGCTTTCCCATGGCTGTGTGAATTTAGGACGGCAGGAGACGGAGGGAAGCATCTTTAAAACTGTTCTGATATTCTTATGCATGATGGTATTGCGGTAAATTCTGAAGTGAAAAGAGCGCATCAGGGCAGTCCTCATTGCCACACCCTCAAAAAGAGTCCAGGAATGGCTGAAGCTGTGCTCACCATGTACATCCACTGACAGTAATAAAATAGGAAGTCAGTTTCATGTTCTGACTTTCTTGGTGCCATAAACAATAGTAAAAAGAGTAAGTATCATTATCACCCCATTCACTTGAAAGGAGAATCCATCCATTACCCTAGTGTTCTAGGGGATGCTGTCACAGGTTCTGCTCTGAAAAAAGTCTTAGATTGCACTCTTCCAGGTTTCCCTTCCAGTTCACTGCCTAGGTGTTTTGTATTAAATAAATGAGAACAAACTCCACTCATGCTTTATCTCTGTAATCTTTAATTGGAAAACTTTAATTGGAAGATCAGGCAGTAGCCATTCCATGATGGAACAAAGGAACAAGTGTTGGCCATCAACTCAAGCATCACTTGATAGTATGCATGTGCTTTTCTCCCACTTTCCAATTTTGCACTGATAGTGCAATAAAAACGTAGACCACTTCAGATTTCTTTGCAGTCTCTCTTTGCAGCATCTGGTGGGCCTGTGTGTGTGTGTGTGTGTGTGTGTGTGTGTGTGGATTTGATATCTACACTGTACAATGTGACACAACCACAGAATAGTAGGATTTGGGTATCAGTGTCCATACAATTTTATATTACACAAAACTCTAATGGTTCCATCTAAGTACACCCCCTTTCACCAAATTCACCAGGCATGGGATCAGTTTGTGCATTTGTTCTTGAGGCAAATTACATCTACAAACCATTTTCATGGGTACAGCCCTTCCACCTGAGAAATGTACAAAATACTACTTCAGAAAAATGCTAATTCACACAACTTCCCTGATGGAAAACAAGATGGTAAAGTCACTGCATATTCAAACATTCCAGAAACAAAAAGAACCAATTAGGTTGTTGTTGTTCCCAGTAAATATATTTAGGATTGAGTTTCTACTTGGCTTGTTTTTAAAAAAAATTTTAATCTTAAAATCAAGGAAGAGCATGATTGTGACTTGTAGATTTGGAAGAACCTTCCACTTGCCACTGCTTTAAAAACAACCTCAAAATAATAATAATTTATTATTTGTACCCAGCCCATCTGGCTGGGTCTCCCCAGCCACTCTGGGTGGCTTCCAACAAAGATTAAAAATGCATTATAATGTCACACATTAAAAACTTCCCTAAACAGGGCTGCCTTCAGATGTCTTCTAAATGTCAGGCACATCTGATGTGAGGGCGTTCCACAGGGCTGGCACCACTACCGAGAAGGCCCTCTGCCTGGTTCCCTGTAGCTCTTCCCTTCTCTTCCACTTCAATCTGAATGGTCATACATCACTTTCCCACACTGCATCCTACACAAACAGTAAGCTAAGATACTCACCTTTAACTGGGTTTTTCATCTGACAAAATGCAGTCACAGATTGTTGGATATACTGCATGCAGTGCAATCTAGAATCCTGTTCAAAATGCCTCTCATTTTCTTTGTTAAAGACAATAAAATATTTACAGCATCATTGTAAAAAGAAAGAAAGAATAAAGTCTAGCAAAGGAGGTGGAAGTCCAACACAATGTTGTATTCATCAAACATATACTCATCATAATAGGAGACATTATAGGATTTCAAGCAGACAGATACAGTGATTGGCACTTGTCAAGTGGTACTGTGCTGAAGGAAACAACCTTCAATTTCAATCACTTAAAGAAGGATTGTGAAATGATCCCGAAAAGCAAAAGCTCCAGCTGAGAAGCATGAAGTACAATGAAGTCATTCCTTGGCTTTGACCAATCTGCAAATTAGGTATGTGTATATAATTTACGTGTGTTCCAAATTTTCTTTTAAGTGTCATGTTTAGAAGGCAAGGATTTAAAATGGAAACACGACAGAGATAAGGCCACTAAGCCCTTACCCAGTCTGATTCCTCACTCTAAATTTGTCTCCCAGGTATGTCTTCCTCCTGAGACACTGAAAGGAGAAAAGCTGCTAAGAGCAGGGGCATTGGGAGGAGGAAAAGGTGGAAGCAGGGCTACCTTCAAATGTAGGCATGGGTGGGCATCTGCCAAGATGCCATACCCAATAGGTGGCCCAAAACAGGAGCCCCCTGGGCTAGCTCTTCCTCCTCACTGTTTCTCAACTCACCTCTTTGTTCATCAGCTCTCTGGTAGCACTGGCAAGGGAGAGGAAAAGCAGCAGCTGGTGACAATGACAGTGAGATGCTAGATTAACTGAGCAGGGAGGGCCCATGGAGAGTCTCTTGCCTTTGAATGGTGGGAAGCTGAATCTGTCAATGTGAAGCTGCCTCAATCCCAATCTTAAATTCACTTCCCTCAATTTTCTCAACAGCTTGCATGTTTTTAATACAAAAAATATAAAGTCAGCACAAAAATTAAAATGCATTTGTGTGTACTTCTCTTAACAGATGTGCTTTATGCATTTTCCTAAGGGATATGGAAAGCAATTTTCCTGAATATAAAACATTTGTGTAACTGATTTTTATTTGTTGCTAAGTCACTTTGAGACAGTTCTCTTTGTACAAGACAACAATCAAATACATTGTATTATTCTAATCTGTTTATTATTACTTTCACTAAGGTAGGCATGTTTGCACATCAGTAGCAGGGTGTTTCTAAATGCCAGGTGTCAGGAAACAGTGGTGGGAAAAAGGCTCTTTGTCCCTTTGTCCTGCTAATGGGCTTCCCATAGGCATCTGGTTAGCCAGTGTTTGGAAAAGGATATCCCTTGATCCTGAACACTTGCAGTTGTATCTTTGCCTGCCACACTGGCATAATACCTGTGGCATACTCTACTGTTCTGGTGCATTACTCACTTTTCACTTTTCATCTTAAGCATTCATTTGCTGGCTGCAAGTCTAATAGATACAATTTTAAGGACGATCATGCAACCAACCAAGGATGGATTTCTGCCCACCAGTAATATTTCAGACAATATTATCTTTCGTTATTTTTTCTTTAAAAAAAGAGAGAGGGTGGACATAACCTTCCTTTCTTCCTGAATTTGATTTCCATGCCACCAACAACTACAGCACCATAGTTTGTCTTCAGTTTTCAAGGTAAGGGATCAAAGATGAAAGATAGCCTTTCATTTTATCTGACTGGTCTCCTCCATTCCACGACCTCGGTTTTTTCTCTCTCCTTCTCTCTTTCATCAGAACTGCTGAGGCCTGTAAAGCTTTAAGTTAACTAGCCGATTTTGTTGTGTCAGCATAAAAGTGATAAAAACACACACGCACACACACCATAGTTCATACAGTGTTCTCTCCCTTTGTAATGACAGTTTTCATGGTCCATAGAGCACAAATGAAGAAAGGTAGAAAAGGTGTTCCTGCCAAGAATGGTGCTACATGGAATGAAAAATGCAGTGCTGGGCAGAATAAATTCCACTGTGCAGCCCGATTGTTCTGCAAAAAAAGGGGGGTTGTATGTTTGGCTTTAGGAAGCCCAAGATAATTAGTGTAAGTATTCAAAATAAATACTTGATAACACTAATGAATTCACAGTTAATTCTAGATTACTCCACTATCAGTTTTCTTTGTGACAATCTTAAGTAATAAGATTTCTCCAAAGGGGAAAGTTGTGGCTCAGGTTGCATCATAAAGCAAACTTTCCATGATGCTAGTTTAGAAAGGTATCTGCAAAAAGGAGTCACCATACAGCACAGCACAACACTTGTCTACAACCTTGCCATGTATTCAGTCTTATTTGACCTGCCTGAGGTTTCCCCAAAACTGTCATGTGGACAAGTTATAAGTTCATTTGTGGGCTCCATTGCCTATCTAAAGGCATTGGCAGTCAGCAATCATGCAGGCATGCAAAGATGTTAACATATGTACCAATAATACACTGTGAGAAGTGAACTGGACCAATCCTCCTAGGTGTCTTATTCAGAGGGAGGCAGAGGTAGTCAAACACATAAAACAGATAATTTCCTTCCTTAGCACATGTGTCTTCTCTCCCACCCAGCTTCTGTAGGAAAGCAGAGAGTAGGGCTAGGATGTGTCATAACTCTCCTCTCATAGATCCCAACAGCTGTAGTAATATGGAGTCAGTGTAGATGCGAAGTTAAAAGTATGGTCAGGATAATCAAATCCACACTTTCAAACCATCATATATCCCCACCTGCATTCAGACATGCCCTGACAGTGCCATCTTGTTTTAATTTAGCTGCTACAGCACTTTGTGTAAGAGAAGCAGCATATGTAATGGATAGTGATTGAATCCTCTACTTCAGAAATACATACATTATCACAAACTATAGATATGCTGTTCATATATATAAATAAATCCTTCCCTCTCCTCCTTCTGCTTTCCAACTCAGCACTACCACCTGCCATGCTATGCTGCTTTTCCATCCATTGGGGGTGGAGAGAGAGAGAGAGAGAGAGAGAGAGAGAGAGAGAGAGAGAGAGAGAGAGAGATGCATCCCTATATGCTGAAAGGGTCCTGATGAGTCATTTTGATCTGAAATCCAGCTGGAGGTGATAGGGTTTGTTTTCAATACCCCTCTCCTCTGTACATTCAACTGTTCAAATTCAGCTTCCAGAACTGCTTTTGGCTTACAAATAAAAAGTAGGATGTGTGGCTGGCTGTGTCACATCTAGTTTGGGTCTCGGTCTTAAGTAGTGATGTCACTGAGGTTCAGAATTCTTTAGTTCAGAATACAATCCTCCACAATTTCTTACTGCTGTCTTTTAATGCAAACTTACTTTTGCAGGCCCAGGATTACTCTTTGGTTCAGATTCTTTTCTGTGCCAAATAAAATTTTCCCGTCAACACCTACATATGCTATTGCTGCCTAAGAAACAGAGGGAAAGGAACAATGTTTGTGGGTGGGTGCATCTTTTAGCTTGCTTCCTGCAGTGTTCCAGGAAGCTGGGGGGAAAGGCAAAACAGAACCACTTCCTGCCTGCCTGCCTGCCTGCCTGCCTTGTTACTATCATGGAAGCAGCAGGAGAACAATGGCAAAGACTTGTTAGATATAGTGCCAATGGAAAGTCTCTGATCTGACTCTTGTGTGGAAATAAATCCTCTTCACCACAAGAAATAAGTTTTAAAGCTTTGCTTGCAGAACTTGGTTTTTAAGCATTTAGTTAGCACATTCTATGAAAAATACCGCCTATATGCCTAAAACCTTTTTTAAAATAACAAATACAATGCAATTCAATACAGCATTTTCTGCACATTAAACATAACGTCAACAAGACAATGGGGAAGAGAGGGGTGCCCTTTTCCTAATACTACTGCAGCAATATCAAGTGAAGTTGCAAGGTAAAAGGGGTCTAGAAACTTTGAGGAAGACAACAATTAACTAATTTAGAATTCTCATTAAAACATTTTTTTTTTCCTGAGTGTTTTTAACATTGCTCAGAAACACTAGTCCAAATCAAGTTTTGGGGATAGTATTAGGATTTAAAGTGGATTCATATACTGGGAATAAGTCCCACTGAGTTTAATATATATGGCGTAGTAAACATTCCTTACACCTCTGTGGCTTGCCTAAAGATGAATTAAGAATAATAGACATACAAGGGAATTATTGGAATACAGAAAGCTTGTTTTCATTGTAAATCATAGGGTAATATGCTGACCCTTTAACAAATGCAGGATTGCTATTGCCCAAGTAGTATTGCTATTACCCATCATGCTGAGTGACATAAGGAAGATAAATCAAGAGAGTTGCTTCTGTGCACTGACAAAGGTCTTTTGTTTTACTCTCAAAGGCTACACAATACCACCTGCCTTTAAATAATTCTTGGTTTCCAGATTGCTTTAGAAAGGAGAATGAAATCTTCACCTCTGCTCATTCTGCCTGCTGTCAAACACAAATTATAATTTAGGACTCAGCATGAGAACACTTAGCCCCCATTATTAGGTTTGAAAGCAGTTTCACCCCATATGGCAGAAAGACGAATCTTATAATGTTTTGTTTCACACCAAGAAGCTTGGACTACACATTGAAAATGCTAGCTTAAAAGAAAGCTTGCCTTCACCTGACAGCTGAGAAATTGTCGCAAAATCCCAGGCTTAAGGAATGGAATAATGTATACTGGCAAGGAAGCTCCTCATACAATATTCCATGGTAATATGTATCACACTCTACTGGAAATGCTCTGACATGCTGTGTTTTGAAGCACATTCATCATGGAGAGATAGGATTCAAATTCAGACCACCTTTTGTTTTAACTTCATCAACGTTTAGAAGAAATGATGATGGGAGAGGGCAGCTGGTTACAACAAAAGGAACCTTATACACTGCTGATGGTGGACACTGAGAGGCCAACTCAGTAGGAGAGGTGAGTGGAGAAATGCTTCTGTCTAATCCAACCTCCTCAAACCTGGCATGGGTGGTGTGCATGCGATTGCTCTTTAAGTTCTGATTTACAAATTTGTCCAGTTCATTTTGGAACTCATGAAGACTGAATTCATCAAATATCCCTACGTCCAAAGAAAACTTGCTCAAGAATTATCTCCACATGGCCCTATCGAGTCTTAGCTAAACAATCATTTTTGTCCATGTGAATTTCATTTCATTCAAATGCAAACCTTTCAGCCTTTCCTCTTCAAGCAAAGCCTGCAATACCATTACTGAAGGGAGACGGGTGGCGCTGTGGGTTAAACCCAGAGCCTAGGGCTTGCCAATCAGAAGGTCGGTGGTTTGAATCCCCGCAACAGGGTGAGCTTCTGTTGCTCAGTCCCTGCTCCTGCCAACCGAGCAGTTCAAAAGCACAAAGTGCAAGTAGATAAATAGGTACTGCTCTGGCGGGAAGGTAAACAGCATTTCCGTGTGCTGCTCTGGTTAGCCAGAAGCAGCTTAGTCATGCTGGCCACATGACCCGGAAGCTGTACGCCGGCTCCCTCAGCCAATAAAGTGAGATGAGTGCTGCAACCCCAGAGTTGTCTGCGACTGGACCTAACGGTCAGGGGTACCTTTACCTTTACCATTACTGAAGGAATGCTGCAGTCATTTTTTGTGTTTGTGTCATACTCGATCAGACAATGATCAATGCACAAGCAATTTATCTTGCCTCAAACTTTGGAGAAAGGCAAGTGTTTAATGATTCTAGAACAGACGTATCAGTAATCTTCTCACATGCTAAAATGATATCTTCAAACAGCATGTTGAAGCACCTGAAATATTTTTATTACACAATTAACTCCACATTAATTCCACTTTAAGCTTCCTACAGAAGTGCATATGCATGAAATATTCACAAACTGTGATTCCCCTTAGCTATGCAATTCATATTTAAAACACTTGTAGAACAGACCATGAGGGAGAGCCTTTTTCTAAGTATTAAATGGCCAAAAAAGAAAGAAATCAGTTCAAAAGTTTTAGATAACTCTAAAGATCAATGACTCTATTTTCAAATCAATCAAATCCTTGGTGGTGATTGCTGCACAAAATACCAATTCAACATTTTATATTGTGAACCATCCTGTGATCTTCAGCTGAAGGGTGGTATACTACTACTACTACTAATAATAATAATAATATTTGTGAAGACAATGAAAAAGGGGTTGAAACAATTTGGACTAAGTGCCAGCTTTCTGTGAGTCAGCTACATCTTCTTTGGATTGGGTGCCTGAATCCAGATCCCACCCTCCATTATATTAGCCCTAAGCACTTTTCTGTCACGGAATTGATTTACGTAATGAAATTTGGGTTTAGGAGGAATCAGTGAAATGCAGTGTAAGTGCATTATTGTAACTCACTTCAAGATGCCTAATGGAAAGTGATAAATAAATGAAATTATATTATTATCATTATCAACAAAAAATACCCCACAAGTGTCTTGGTACACCCTGTATTTTCATGTGAGAGGATGGTGGCCATTTTGAATGCTGTAATTTCACACCAAGATCTCACGCCCCCCGCCCCCCCAAAGCACTTGTGGGGGATATTTTTGGGTGCCCTGAAAAGCGTGCTTTTGGGCCCTGCGATCTCGCACTGGAGAATGGCCACAAAGATGTGTGTTCTGATTTGGGGAGTCAACATGTTAGAGAGGCAATTACACTAAAAGGATGCAAAGAGACAACTGTTAAATTTAAAATGTAACCCATTGTTACTGATGAGTTTAAATGTTATGTGTTACATGTTATAAGAGTTGAAATCTCAGAAATAAATAAAAAAATTAAAGCAATTGTACTAAGTGGCTCAGGCTCAAGCAGTTTTCTGGCCTCAGCCACAGAGCTCCTATGCCAGTGATGGCCAAACTTGGCCCTCCAGCTGTTTTTGGACTACAACTCCCATCATCCTTAGCTAACAGAACCAGTGGTCAGGAATGAAGGGAATTGTAGTCCCAAAACAGCTGGAGGGCCAAGTTTGGCCATCACTGCCCTATGCAGACTGGCATAAGAACTAGGATTTTCTGCCTATTTCGAATGTCCTGCTAAATCACACAAGGAGCCCTCAAGGTCCATCAGGACCCTGCCTTTTTCTGAGAACTCTTGGAGAGTTCCTAATCCCCACCCCCCGTACCATATACCATACTTTTACATCTATAAGACACCCCCATGTATAAGATGTCCCCTATTTTTGGGGACTCAAATTTAAGAAAATGGGGGGAGATGGCCCAGAGTTGTTGAGCTTTTTTAGGAGACGATTGCCCAGAGTTGTTGAGATTGCCTAAAATCGCTCACCTGCACCAAAACCCACCTCTCCTCTACCCCCTCGCCAGCAGAAGCTGCCAATTACCCACCCAACTGCCACAGTGTCAGCCAATCAACAACAGCCATTGACACAGTAACCAGTGACACGCTCAACAGCCGCTGACAGCCGCGGCAGCAACCAGTCAGACGTCCACCCTATGCACTATCCATGTATAAGATAATTTTTAAAGAACAAAACCTAGTCATATACAGTGGTACCTCGGGTTACAGACACTTCAGGTTACAGACTCCACTAACCCAGAAATAGTACATCGGGTTAAGAACTTTGCTTCAGGATGAGAACAGAAATTGCGTGGCAGAGGCAGCGGGAGGCCCCATTAGCTAAAGTGGTACCTCAGGTTAAGAACAGTTTCAGGTTAAGAATGAATTAAGTTCTTAACCTGAGGTAGCACTGTACACGGAAAAGTACAGTATCTATTTTACTTAATACTGTACCTAAACACAGCCCACTGTGCTTTAGCATTATCAACACTACCCGTTTAACAAAGTGTTAATGCTGAGCCTGGCTGACCAAAAGAAAACAAAGAGACTAGGAGTCAGACTGACATGTCCTTACCTCACCCACTACAGTAATTTATTACTACTCAGCCATACCCTGTGGCAAGTGCATATGTTTCAGAACAGTGCCTCGTGACACTCCAGTAATAAGCATAAATTGTTGAGTCAAGAGAGCATCCAAACCTTGACTAAGAGGATTGCCAAGAACAGAAGGTCACATCCTCCTCGAAGGGTCTACAACATGATTCAAATAATCACAGCAATTTTATACAAATGGTTTAACAATTGGTATTGGAAAAGACAGAAGGATAAAATGGATAGAGACCAGAATGAACTGGAAAGAAAAATACTGAGCAGAAAGGAATTATTTTTTGCTAAATATATTTAGATCCTCTGTTACATTTTTGGTTTGACAAGAGATACAACAGGATCACATAAATCCTTGTGAAGGGGACATGTGTGCTGGTGGATGGCTCCCCTAGGAGTTGCAGCTCCCTGTCTAAGCTTCCCAGGATTCAAGCATTATGATAACAGATAACTATACCTACTTCCTAGGAATAGAGTGTATAATACAGGGAACCATCCTGCTCAAAAGCTTCACGTTAAACAGAAATGTGTGTGTGCACCTCATTGCTAACCCAAAGGTTTATTTGTTCATTGTGACACAACACTGACTGTTTATAACATGTTAGAAGCTTGAATATTTCACTATCAAACAGAATTCAGCAATACTTTCAAAAGGCGAGCAAGTCCCTCTGACTTCGTGGAAGCTGTCACTGAAATAAGGGATGAAACTTGTCACTGAAATAAGGGATGAAATCCAACTTTTGCATTTTGGGGCACATTTTTTTTTGCAAGAAAGAAGAGTTATAGATGATTGTCAAAGCTCCAATGTTGGTCAATATTTTAGATTTCCTAGAAATCCCCATGTTGAAGGGTTTTTGTTTTGTTTTTTGGGTAGTTGTTGTAGCTGCTGTCATTTTTTTGTGGCAGATGGTATGCCCCACACACCACAAAAAATGTTTATCAAAATGGGATATTTTGGGAACTTGACAGAAACCAGCCGCAAAGAGCTTGGAAGAGCTACAGTAAGATTTGCCTGTCCTGCCACCAATCTTTTCTCAGGTGTCAAAGGCCAAGAGAAAGAATATTGCACAACTTATGGGCTGCCACAGAGAATTACCAAAAGCCCCTGAAAAATCAACATATTACACTGATTTCAACATGAATGGAGCTTTAAAATAGGGTGCTGGTGGTGGTTCACCTAGCCCCAAATAACAGTTCTGGTGGTGAGGTGTCAAGCAGAAAATCAGGAAAAGGGAATAGTGGTGGAACGAAGAGAAACGGGAAAAGGCAGTTGTGTGAGAGTTAGTTTTTCCTGCATTTTTTCCAAGGCTACTGATTGCTTCATGAGGACCTTGCCTTGGACTCCAAATCCAAAGCAACATTCTGTGCAGATCCTCTTGAGGGGAAGCTCACCTCAGAGGGGTTCCATCTGAACCCAAATATACTATTCTCGCCTTGGTATTCAGGCAAATTGGTTGCACAGCCTTATTGAAAACTTTTGTGCCAATGAATATTATATGAAAGCAATTACAACTGAAATAAGTAGCTTAGCACTGTGAAATCTATTTATGGCTTGTATGTAAATCTGATCTTTCATAAGGAAGATGGATATTCAGTGTCGGAAATAAAACAATTCCTAATAGCATGTGTAAAACAGTATTATGGGCAGATTTTCTCCATCTTTATTGGTTTTAGAGACTCAGATGAGCTTCATCCTCAAACTGGTATGCGAGAAGATGATAAGTTTTCATTTGCATCAGTATTAAGATAACGTTTTCCTATTTGTATCAGTGAGACCCGATTTGATCAAGACATAATTTCAAATATCTGTTCAGCTGGCCAGCCTTAGAAAGTCTCTGCTGACTTCTTTTCTATATAATTTATAACCCATGATGACCTAGTATTCAAGACTGTTATGTGCGTCACTGAGATATGGCTGGCAAAGCAATCTACAGATTAAAAGTGTCACAGATAAATAAAAATTAACAGATGTTTCAAAGTATTACACTAGATGGATTGATTCACAAAGGCAATGTGCTTTATTATTTGGGATGAATACGTCAGGTACTGCTTTGTGGCATCGCAGTTCTTGGAACACAGAGTGTGTTGATAATTCTATAGAATTTCACAAACAATGATAACAGATATTTCTTGCAAGAAAAACACCATGTACCCGAAGACAGCGGTTTCTGTGCTTCTCTTGTTAAGCTGTCAATCAACAGGTCTATCAATTGACTGTCAAAAAGTCAATGGGCTATTGATCTGACATCTCGCTGATGGCAAATCAAGGTTCTGAGTGAAAGCCGGAGGCTGGGAAGTTCAATTTAAATAAGTACATTCATTAGTTTAAACAAAATCAAAAGTTAAAAACAACAACTGCCTCCTATTATCTTAACAATTTGTTCCACTGCATGCATTACCAGTATCAATGCCATACCATGCGTTTTTAAGATAATCAGGTAAGTCCACTTTAGAAACAGAGTTTTGCAGATTCCTCCCACATTCCTACCATAAGGATAGACAGCAGGACCCAGGCATTTTTATCTTAAACAATTACTTAAACAATCCTTAAGAAATGCCTTTACATGGTTCAGAAACAAATGCTTCCCAATTCTGTTTCATCTTCCTCACAAATTTTCCCTTTGCTACACCACGAATGACTCATATCTCCAACGTTTACATAATCTCAATATATTACAGACCTGAGCACTTGGTACCTTGAAGCTCAGAATTCATTAAAAAAAAATTGCCCACAATGCCTCAGCAATCTGATCTGGTAATCTTTATGCTTCAGTGTAAAAATTATAATTCTGTTTTAAATGGTGAGCTTAATGGGGTGGAGAGTGACTTCATTCTTATTTTAGTTAAAAGCTTCCCTATTCACCTCATATGCTTTGACCCTCACCATCATCTTCTTTGATGGATGCATCCATTAAATATTTGCTTCGGCCAGTTATTCCTCTGCTTCATTTTTTTCCAGTCATTTTTTAATACTATGAAGTTTAATTATAATTAATAATTATGAAGTTTTTTAATACTATGAAAACGTCTTATAGCGCCCCCCCCAAACATTAAAGCAAATTTATCTAAATATAAATCATTTAATAGTATACAAGTACCCTCTGTGATGGTGGCATGGGCTTGTGTGGGTGGACAGACAAAGCAGTGTTTGTTCAAGGCGATCAACCAACTAGAAAAGGATTAATATTAGCTCATCCATAAATTGATACTTCTTTGAGGTTAACTGTATGACCCCCTCTGCCAAAATGGTGATTAAGCTATTCCTTCCTGACTCTGCTGATGTCTCATTCTGATTTAAACAGTATATACCAGTTGCCTTTCTCTGCTCTTTTTCTCATATCTGCCATGAACTGGAATATTTAGTGCGGAAGAGAAAGATAAGTAAGCTAGCAAATCACTTTAATTAACAGATATGAAATGGGGATAAATCTTAACTGCAAAGTCCCACTCCCAAGTCAGAACTGTTTTTATTATTTCAGTTTTTATGATTTTAGTTTAACTTTTATTTTGTCGTTGCATTAAAAAAAATAATCTAATTGTAATGGTTTTTTTTTTTTTATTTTGTGTGAAATTTTCACAGATCTGTCCACTACCCTGGGATCATCTGATGAAAGGCAGCTAAGAAATATTCTGAATCACTACAAATAAAATAAATTCATGTGATTGAGAGGCATTTAACTGAAGATAGCAGCATTACTCAGGCTTCTCCCAACTACATGAGAGTGAAGCATGGCCACATTCCCTGATCCCTCTGTCACATTATTACTACCAGCTTCATTGGCCTCCACAAAGTGAAGCTAGCTTTGCTAGCTGGATTCACACAGATATTTATTCCATTTCCACATGGTATGTGTGCTTTCACATGATATAAAAGCTACTTCTGGAAATACTATCATTTGCAAATACCACTGAAATGAGCATTAAATTCTGAACTATATTCCATTATTTTCCTGGAGGTTTCTTTTATGTCATGTGAAAGCTCAATTATAATACGGAAACTGACAGGGAAATGTCGGGGAAATGGAATAAACTGCTGTGTGGATGAAAGAAAGGAAATTGAGAGTTCTCACGTGGTATCACCAATGCCAAGAAAAAGAGGTGCCAGAACTCACTATGAGCTGCCTCCTTTGTTCTCTTACAATGGCAATGGTACCCACCTGAGAGGTGCCAGAACTGAGTTCCAGCGAGTTCTGGCTGGAAAAATAGTGCTGGGTATCACTAATATGTGAGTGACTTCATGGACAGAGAAGCATGGAAATATGCTTTCATTTTGTCTCCTCCCAAAATATGCACATACCATTTCCTGGCCAAAAGTCAATTAAATGGGAGGAGCTTACATACATGCAGCTTTCCCACTGTACAGATATGCACATTTCTCTGCTTAAAATATGTAAGGGGGAAAGGGAATCCACAAAGTCAGAAACAGCAATAAATAAAAGTGCATTGAAGAATCCTACATCCCAGTCCAACCACGTACATTCTGCAATCTTGCATGGATCTCTCTCCTAATGTAGTATGACTATTTCATTCCTAAGATGAGCTATCTATTACTAAGACCATCAGACTCTTATGTTCTTGATCATACCGAGCCTACTTGATCCTGTCTAAGGAAAAAGAAATTTTTTAAAAAATTGTGTAACTATGGCAGCTACCTAGCCCTTCCACTCAGAGAGGCTATTCTACCGTAGATGATGTCAGAGCAATTCCTGTCTCCAGTCCGGCATCTTTCCCGTGACATGACAAATGTCTGGGCTTCCTAGACATTTAAAAACATAAATTCTTCTGGCTCCCTTCTCTGTGCTTTTGGAAAATGACATCCTTCTCATACTAAATCCATTTTTACATTTAAATTCCTGACACAGCACTCAACATAATGAATGGATGCTACAGAATGTAATTGGAGAGATAGAGGTAAGGCTGCGAGGCTTTTCATTTCATAAAGCACCATGTACAGGATCGTCTGCATTCACCAGGAAATATGTGCATGCTTCCCAACATTCATTAGGAAAAACAAAGCTTGAGCATAAAACAATGCACAGCTGCCTTGTGAGTGAAAAATTCAGTTACTTCTGATGAGGTATTCATTTAGTTATTTATACCCCGCACTTCCTGTACTCATGGCAGCAAATAGCAGAATCTATTTCACAATCTCATGAAGATCCCAGAGTACAAACTGCACATGTTCTGCATCAATAATTAAGGGTGGAAGCAGGTTTAAAAGAGTGATATCCCCCCTTAACATACAGTCATTTGGAAAAGGGTCGATTTCTGTCTATCTTGGAGGGAGAGGCTGTGTTTGAAATGTGCATGCACAAATTGATTTTGACCTGACTTGAAAGGTCAAAAAAGAACTTCCAGGTCAAAAATCTGGGAGTGGAGGAGTGTGCTTAAAAGTGGTTGGTGTTAAGGTGGGGGTGGTGAACCTCTGGCCTGAGGGCCAGAAGCACCTCTCCAGGCCTCTCCATCTGGCCCACAGAAATGTCTTGAGGTCACAAGACCCTCTTCCCAAGTCTTGCTCCACCCTTTGCACCTTGAATGTTGCAAAGACTGTGAGGCGGTGGATGTGCTCTTGAATTCTGAAAATGCCACTTGCCTGCCTAGATGGAGGATAGAGAGGGGTTCCTGAAGAAACCAGCCTATAGCAGCCAAAGGTATCATTTGTTGCTCTGTCCAACTTTTGCCACCAGCCCCAGCCTTCGAACAACACTACATTCTGGTATTGGTAGTGGTGGTGTGGTTATGGCTGCCAACCGCTGTCCATCAAGAACAGTTCTGCTCTAATTAGCTGGCTTGCTTGGCTTAAAAAAAAGAAATGGTCTGGAAAATGACAGTCTTTAAAGGTTATTTTACAATCACTGGCTGTATTCCCCCTGGTCACTATGGAACCCTGTTCCATCCTTAAATCTGCTCTGGAGACCTAGGGAAACCATCAAAACATATTTAGAGAGCAGGGGGTGGGGGTGGGGATGTTCTAGTGCGCAAGGAGCAATACTTATGCTGATGGAACAATCTGTTGATGACAACCCACCGTGTTTAAATTATTGCTTGTTCCGCATGGGGTTATGCATATTTCTCACTTAAGGATTTGTCATAATTATGAGCCTTCTACATGCATTTTGGAACTGTGTAGAATAAACATGCAAAGGGGAATAGTTGGAATGACTGTACTCAGTCCACTCCTCCCCCACAACAATTGCCATTCTCATTGCCCTCCATGACTGTGTAAAGCAAGGAACCTCCTCTGCACATGGAGACCACCACACACTTTAGAAGCCTGAAAAACCAGTGACTGGGAAAACAAGGAAAAACAGAGACAGGTAGCAGTGAAACTATCTGGCTGAAACATATTCTCATTTCGTTCACTTGAAATCCGCTGAATCAAATACCTGTTTCAAAACAGGGACTTCCCTCAGGAGACAAGAGGGTTAAATCCCCTTTCCACACCTCTTCTGATCCGAGTAATTAAAAAGCACATTCCCACCTAAGTTATGCTCGTTGCATTTTTTAACACCACAGGTTAGAGACAAGGATGCATTTAACATCACATGCAGTTTAGCATCTATGGAATCACAGAATTGTAGAACTGGAAAGCACCCCAAGGGTCATGAGGTCCAGCCCCCTGCAATGCAGAAATCGCAGCTAAATAATCCCTGACAGGTGGCCATCCAACCTCTGCTTAAAAACCTCCAGTGAAGGAGAGTCCACCACCTTCAGAGGTTGTCCTTTCAACTGTCAAACAGCTCTTACCATCAGAAAATTCTTCCTAACATGGAAGCAAGACTGAAATGAGGGGAAAATGGCATAGTAGCTGCTTCTAGTTCTTTACTCAAGAAGGGGAAAGCAACTATGATCCCTATAGCGAAACTAGAAGGCTCAGGTGAAGGGTGATGTTTCTTTCTCTTTTCTCTGAAGCCTTTGGTACAGTTCCTTGGTCAGAAGGCTCTACAGTAACCAAGCTGATTTTTCTTAACAGTTGGCACAGAAAAGCCTGAACTGGACTGGGACTACCACTACCACCAATACTTACTATTAGCAATACTACTGGCTTCCCAATCACAATGAGTTGGTGCCAGACTAAATTTGCTTTGCTTAGGTTCCACTTAAATAATGTTATTAATTATTTAAGCTCCATTGGTTTCAATGGGAATGTACACAACTAACTTAAGTCTGCATCTGACCTTATCTGCTGCTTCTTTCAACCCTTTGGATTATATCACCCCTGCTTGGAGTGGCAAAGCACTTCCAGAGAAGAAGATGGAAAGATGGAAATTCCACAGGATAGACTGTTTTCGGTCCTTAGAGATCTACAGAAGCCTTCCTTTCATCTTAAAGATCCTTACCATTAAAGAACACTGTCAATAAGCAATTCATCACAAGTGTGCTTGTGTGGAGAAACAAGAGCAGCTCCTATCTGTTATATTGTCAAAATGCTGTGGACCCAGAGAATGTTGTTGAACCAACTGTTAATGCCAAGTGTTAATGGGAGCGATAACATATTTTTAAAGCTCCGAACATACCACAGTAGGTCTGACTCTCAATTGTCCCAACAGTGAGCAGACACAATGCTGTTCTGATTAGCGGTGAGAAGTCCACTAGGAGACCAACTCCAAATGCAAGTTTGCAAGCCCCAGAGCAATAGGAGAAAGAGGACCAAAGGGCAGTCTGGCGATTCTGACAGAACAAATATTCAAGATGATGTGCTTCAAACAGTTTCCAAGGTAACTGGCTGTGAGCCTGGAATCTATAAATAGGGGTAGAAGCTGGTTTGCAGCTCCAAGACAGGAAAGCAATCAATGGCATTAAAGAGACAGAGAGAGGAGAAAACAAAATAAAGGAATATAAAAATGTAAGAACACTCAGCTCAATTGCCTGGAAAATCTAAAGGAGATATTAACACTAGGTGACTGGAAAGAGGTGCATCTGCAAACCAAAACCAAAACGCAGAGCCACACGTATCTTTGATAAGTTTAATACTTCTGACTCTTACACAACCTGTCGGCTACTGAATGTGCAAACCGGAAGCACTGGCCAAATTGCTAGCAGCAGCCTATAGTTACAGATGAGGCCAAAGTAGACTATAAGCTGATGTGTATAACATGCTCCTGACTTCTTTCTTTCCTTTTCAGAACTGACTGAACAACCTCGGGAGGCTGCTATCTTGAGTGAAGCTATTGGTTCCTTTCCCCACCAGGTTCTTCTACTCAGAATCACCACAGACCTTTCCCCCATGGGCGCAGTACCCAGCTTTAGAGTTCAATGAGTTTAAACAAACAGCTTGCTACACACCACTTCTTGTTTAGATCGTAGCCTCCCAAGGTTCAGGATAAATTATTGATCTTATCATCACCATCACCATCATCATCATCATCATCATCATCATACCGTCCTTCATCCAAAAACCCCATGGCAGTTCACAACAGAAAAATACAAAATACATTATAAAATCAAAATAAATCAATAATTCCTCTTCCACACATTTAAAAAGCCATAGAATAAATCAGTCAAATGCCTGGTTGAAGAGAAACACTTTTACCTGGTGTATGTATTATATAAAGATGTTATGTATTTGATAACCGATAATATATTTCTGTCATAATTTGGCAGAAAACATATAACTGAATAATACTTTATAATGTCACCCCCCCCCCCGCATCAGCAATATTAGCAGCTTTTAAAATATCCTAGGCAGGATTCTTTCCTGCATTGTTGCTTTTGAAATGCATGTGTATCTAGTGTAATCCTTCCACTGGATTTCACATTAAATAACAGGTAATAATAATAAAAAGCATACTCCTGTCTTTGTAGGCCTCCTGTATGATTCAATCAAACAATTTACTTCTTCAAGACCCTATCTTGCTGGAATTAACATGGCAAACTTCTAGTGCATCCTTTTGGGGAAAATCCACTGGGAAGTTAAATCTCATGGCACCAAGATTGATCTGGAAGTGCACAGGACTATTCCACATGGAAACATAGGCAACCTCGTATAAGCTATGTATTTCACATTAGCTCCCTTTGTGCCTTAATCACATGAAAGCAGTCCCAAATGGTGAAGGGCAGCTGGGATATGCTTTCACAACCCTGCTTCGGATTACCTCCAGCTTCCTTGGCCCCGCACATAATATATTGAGTAAGGAGATCTGTGGTGGGGGAACCTAAGCACACAGACCTTCCTTCCATAGGGTTACATGGAAGCTGTGCAGGTTTCCAGTTCTTGTGGAGGTCTACGCATGTAGGCTTCCTTGCTGCAGAGGTCTGCACCCAATGTTCAGTATGAGAAGCATGGTCAACAGAGCTGTCCTGCTTGGAAGCTTATGCAGGTTGCCTCAATGAGATAAAAAAAAAAAGCAGTAGACACATGGCCCTGAAAGACAGTTTACACATTATTATCAGTCTTTCCTGTAATGTTCATGCACAATAGGGCTGTTGTTAAATCTATACCCTGGTTTCTATTTTAGAAATAAAACACTTGTAGCAGCTTACAACATATACAGTGGTACCTTGGTTGTCGAATTTAATCTGTTCTGTGAGTCTGTTCGACACTAGACGGTTCAAAAACCAAGGCGTGGATTCCGATTGGCTGCAGGAGCTTCCTGCACTCAATTGGTAGCTGCAGAAGTCACGTTGGATGATTGGCTTCAAAAAAAGTTCGCAAACCGGAACACTCACTTCTGGGTTTGCGGCGTTCGGGAGCCAATTTGTTCGGGAGCTAAGCCATTCAACAACCGAAGTACCACTGTATTACAACAACAAAACTAACCAGGTGATGACATGAGGGCACTTTGGATATCAGTGATCTTGTTGTTGTTTAGTCGTTTAGTCGTGTCCGACTCTTCGTGACCCCCTGGACCAGAGCATGCCAGGCACTCCTGTCTTCCATTGCCTCCCACATCCTTGAACAGGTCTATCCAATGTGATAGGGTTCCAAAGGACCTCTTTACCAAAGGTGTTACAATAACATCCTTTAGATTTTAATGCACTGCACTGTTTCCTAAAGAGGCATTCATCACTGTTCTTACTCACTTGGCCAGAGTTTTTCTGGCTGTTTTAAGTTGACAGAAAAGGCAAAGGAAAATTACACATGATACTGTATTCACACTTTCAAAGATCGTGTCCACATCTGCAGGATGCACACATTTAAAAGGATCCCAAACAGCAGGCAAGCTATCACAGGCAATGCTCTTATTGATTCTGCACTAATTGTGGCATCCCACTTGAAACAAATATAAATGACTTTATCCACAAAGTGTCTTGCAAACTGGTCACAGCAAGTCACCAAGTGACATTCTTCTCTATCTCTGGCCATTCTGAAAAACTTCACCAGATGACGGTGTGAAAATGCAATGGTAGCAGAAAAGGGGTATTACTTTGCCGCCATCATCACCTTGTAGCAGATTCCTTTTCTAGGATGCACTGCCACAAACAATACTGAAGCCCAACATGCCTAGCCACTGCCCCATTATAACTGACAACATATCCCTGAATTCTGTGCAACACACACAAACGCTCAGCAGGTAAGCCAGTGCAAAAAGGGTGCCCCATAAGAAGAAGGTTTTCAACCACAGCTATATAAAAATATACAGATGGATAATGGAAGATCTGAGGGAAGGGCACTAGACAAATCCCCAAACAGAGAACAGCACTCATCATACACACTATTAAGAGCACATCCAGCCAAGCTTCAAAGAGAGATTAGACAGGCACCATTCCTTATCCATGAGGTGTTTGTCCCCAGCAAATGCATGTGCTTTGTTCCATGCAATGCAATTTGGACAGTTAAAGAGCAGTCATTGCACTGGATTTATCTGAAACCTTATTGCTTCAAAGTAGCTGACAGATTGCTAGAGTCTGCTTGCTCGAGCTCCTGCCGGGAGATAATGGACAGCAGTGGTGAGGGTCAGTAAAAGGGTGTTAGTAATAATAAAGGCAAGGAATCTATGTAGAAATGAAAGATGAATCAGAAATATTTGTGCAGCAATTCTTTGAAATCAGCAAACGTCTTTTCATGCAGCGTTCCTTCCCTGCTCTCCCTTCCTAATACCGCTCCCCATGCTTGAAAACTAGAACTGGGCCAAAAATTCTGCTGTGAACTTTTTCACAAAACTTTGAGAAGGTGGAGGGGGGATGACTATACATCTTTGTGAGAGGCAGGAGAAAAAAAAATACCCTTTTTTTTAAAAAAAAGAGACAGAGATATTCGCTTGAAAAGCAACATCAGTATCATAAATTAGCCAGTTAGCTGATATCCAAATCTGGAAACTCTAGCCAAATTTTGATTAATAAACCAGAGGAATGACAAAATCAGATCACACAGGTGCACAAGCATACAACCATGGCTAGCTGTCTTACTTAGAATATTTCTGATGAGCATACCTTTTAGGGCTGAGACAGAAGGGGTAGCCTCTTCCATAAGGCCTTTTTTGAACATTGCCAAATCATGGCATAACATTGTTCCAGGCACATTGTTGAAGAGGTAAACATGGTAGCCGCTTAGCCACCATGTTTCATTCCCAACAATGCACCTAAAATGACACCAAGTAAGGTCATATCATGAAGTATCACTGTTCAGGTGTGGCAGTGTGAAAAAGACATTGCCATAGGCCTGCTTGAATGTTAAAAAAAGGAACATTCACACATTTTTAGTGTGATGATGAGCCACTCGTAGGACATGAACAATGCAATTTTGAAAACGTGGTATTAGACTGAGGCTTGAAGAGCACCGGTGGCTTCTTTCAGTTGGTGATCAGTGAGGTACTGCTGTGGTGAAAACAGCGAGCAAAGTTCTGTTTGCATGCACTGCACTTTCCTATGGACACCTGCCCTTTCTATGGGTCTCAGCCAAATTCAGTAATCAATGCTATCCTGGTTATATGCACATGTAGAAAGAATATCAATATCTTGGTGTTTTTGTTTCTATTACTTCCTTCTTGCAAAGAACTAATGTATTAGGAAATGTTTGATTCCCAACAAGAATAAATTAAAGGCAACAGAGAACTGTCAGAAGGAAAGGAACTGAAGACATTAATATGTTATTTTTATTCCTGGCTCACAATCTCTTTTCTCCTCTTCTCATTCTTCCCTCCCCCTTCCCTCTCTCTGATAAAAACAACGGAGTGAAATATATCCATTTTGGCAGCTTTCAGGCTTTTACTTTTTATCATGAGCTTAATGGAGTGAATGGCAATGAGTTTTAGGAGTGTCTTCAAGCTAGCTTCTGAATATTCTGTGCCACAGCAGACTTTAAATCTCAGGGAAGCAGCTTGCTATAGGCCTGATATGAACCAAATTGAGAAAACGGAATGGACTAAATAATAGCATTTAGGTGCCTCTTCTCTCCCTCTTCTAGACCAATAGTCCTGGGATGAGGGGAGGGGGGGGAATGCACAAAGCAACCTGCTAGATCAGATCAATGGCCTAACTTGTCAGGCATCTTGTTCTCACATTGCCCAACCAGATACCCAAGAGACACACAAAACAACACACTGCCCACTTGCATTCAGAATCATCATGCCTCTGGCAGTGGAAGGAGAACATAGTCATTCTGTCTAGTAGTCATTGATAGTCTTTGTCCTCCATGAATTTATCTAATCCTCTTCTAAAGCAATCACTATCATTTGTGGGAGCAAATTCCACAGTTTAACTAATGTTAAAATAGTTGAAATAGTGTTGTCAGAAGCTTAGTTCCTCTGAAACATAGGAGTTGAAGGTATGAGGAAGAAATGAAAGATGTGTACTTCTTTCTCCATTTCTCAAAGCCCTATCCAATATTTCCAACTTCACCTGGGTTTTTGAGCTGTTCACATTTCTTCTGTGAAACCCCTCTTAATGTGGAAAGCTCCAAAGGCTTCAAAAGGCAACCCATACAGAGAAGTTCAGAAATTCACTGCAGGAATACAGCCTTTAAAATGCCAAGTTCACCCATAATCAACCCTAATCCTTGGCACTTTAATTTACTGAGAGCCCCTTAGAAAAATTCAGAGAAGCACATACACTTTCTAATGCTATAACTGCATTCAAAGCATATTTGAGAGCGTAACAACAACAAAAAGTATCATTGCTGCTGGCTATGTGAATGTCAGATAACCATGGGGGCCCAGTTTGGATATGCACCGATTTCGCAGTTTCATTTTTATGTGAAGACACTCAATCAGTTATTGGCTAGCCTGAAGTTTGAACATGGTCACTGTTGCTAGCTTTCATTTGCAATTCCTTGCATTAGCAGTCAGGTCTGCAGAAAGGTGAGGAATGGACTTGAAGTAATACACACCAAGATAAATCATCAGATGTATATCTTAGGTTAGAGTGGAGGAGCAAACTTGAGTATCGGATTCACATTAGGCTCTTCCTATGTTCTTACCACAAGGTAAAGGGTCTTATTTAAAAAGAAACATTATTACAATATATAAAGTTGTCATTTATTACCCCGTTCCTGACTCCAAGAGGTGGAAGGGAGGGTTTCTTTTTTCAGGGGTGGGGGAGAGCACAGCTAGTGGCTTGTTCACACAGTTATGTTTGTGGCAGGCCCCCTTTATCATTCATATTTAAAGATTCACAATAAGAACCAATTTTGTAATGTGTAATGACCGGTGATTTGTTATAATCAGTGTGTTTCTATGAAACACGAAGAAGCCAAGTCTTCTTAGGTGAAGCAGCCAACACCTGCCCACCATAAACCTCTTGCTGCCTTTTAAACATTAAAAAACAGCAACAGCCCAACACTATAAAAGCCCTGCTGGATTGGACCGGACCCCTTTCAAATGGCTTTCACCACACCTTTCATCACCCTAACCATTGGTCATGTTGATCTAGCTGAACATTCTGTGTCTCACCATCAGATTGGTGTCAATAAAAGCTTATAAGCAGGACATGAAGGTCACAGGACTTCCCATAGGACTTATTCAGATATACAGTGGTGCCCCGCAAGACGAACACCTCGCAAGACGGAAAACCCGCTAGACGAAAGGGTTTTCCGTTTTGGAGGCGCTTCGCAAAACGAATTTCCCTATGAGCTTGCTTCGCAAGATGAAAATGTCTTGCGAGTTCCTGTGGGGTTTTTCCCCTCCCCCCCCTTTTCCTAAGCCCTAAGCCGCTTATCAGCTGATCCGCTGATAAGCCGCTTATCAGCTGATAAGCCGCTTATCAGCTGATCTGCTAAAAGCCGCTAAACCGCTAATAGCGCTAATCCGCTAAGCTGTCAATGGGCTTGCTTCGCAAGACGAAAAAACCACTAGATGAAGAGCCTCACGGAACGGATTAATTTCGTCTTGCGAGGCACCACTGTATATTGTCTCTGAACATGAAGAACACTTCAGCTAAGGTCCTCAGCCCTTTCACAGTCTCAGTGCCCTGCCAATTGTGTCCTCTGGCAGCAAACCGACAGTTCCTACCAGTCCATCACATTAGGGAGCTGCCTTGTTAAAACTGGCTTGCAACATCCTTTTCAACAACTAAATGTATCCGTGAAAAACGTGCACTATGTAGTCTTACAAGAGACAGCCATATAATGGGTCAGCATGCACTTTCTTATGTTGCTTTCCCCCATAAAATATATAAATCAATTTTCTGTATTTTCTGTATTTTCTGTATTTGGTTCAGTGAAAACCCAGTGCTAAAAATCCAGCTTTGTGGATCTGCAAAGCTAAGTACAAGTGACTTAGAGAAAAAGCTCTCTAGAAACTAATTTCTCTGCTCTGTGGGATAATCCATATGCAATATATATTATCAAATTAAATGGGCTTTAGCAGTAATAGGGAAGCACAGCTCTTCACAGGCATGTTTGGAGAGGTTGGGTGACCCAGCAGCCAGCATTCACATGCAATTTGGGAAGAGCTACCTTTTATCTAATCGGGTATTGATTAGTTAACTGTGGGCAAACTCCGATGACAGAATGCTTTACTATCAAAGGCTTGAGCAACAGCAACAGTGGCAGAATCCGCAGCCAGAGCAGCAGAAAGGCTCACAATGAAGATGCAGCACTTGGCGGGGCTGCCCATTTCTCCAAGTTCCCCCTGTCAGAGACTGCCAGATTGCTTGAAGGCTATGACACAGAGATAGTGGGGAGATAATAAGCTGAAAGAGAGCAATTTTCTAAAAGAAAAATGAGATGAGGGTGAACATCCAGCAGCTGCCAATCAGAATTAAATGATACTATGAAGGTGCTTACCTGACAGTCTATGAATGGCAGTTCTTTGAAATTCTTCAATCAGATTTTTCATTCATAAAACGTCATTTGTTATAAAGTACTAGAGACGTGTGTCCCTTTTTATAATGAATGAAACTAGGTGATTATATATACATGCATACATACATACACATAGCCAGCTTTCTTGATTAAGTTCTCTTCCCTTCACTGCAGAGTGTCAATGTCTTACAGAACAATTTAAGAAAAATCTTCTGATGTGGTTGTTCTTGCTGACACCCATGTCAGACGAACTGGCTAACATTTTGAAGTTCCTAAGTGGAAGGCACACTTCCCTCCCTTTTAATTTCAGTAAATCCGGGGGGAAATGCACGACTGAGAGTTAATAACATTCTCTATTATTTGAAGAGACAGGTAAGCCCCCCGACTGCAAGTAAGCAGCAATAATATTGAGCTTCATCTTCAAGAGTGACTGCTCTGCCTTCATTCAAAAAGAGTTTAATTCTTCCATGAAAATTTGTCAAGTATTTTACCCACCCCACAGTAACTATTAATATCTGGGTGTTTCTCTCAAATCACTGACCTTCTGTTCTGGAAATGCAGTAAAATTTGACAGGCCATATATTCACACACTTTAAATATTATTGTACAGAAAATGCAGGATCTGTTCAACGGACCATGGTACCTTAATAAAGAAGATGTCTTAATTTCTTTCTTCCAGTTTATATCACAATACTGTAAGGACCCATTTTCATAAAAGTCCTTCCCTTCCTCTGCATTTCATAGAACATTCAGGTAAGTTTTAGCATTGATTATTGAGCCTACGTTTCACATTTTCTTTTAAAGTATTACAGCTACAGGTCTCCCTGAGTGTTATGGTGATTACAGAGTTCAGGGAGTTCCCTTCCCACCAAATCCCACAAACATACAGTTATGAAACTTAGTAAAGATGACCACAGTGGCAACAATGAGATTTTTTTCCAACATCTAACCACAGTAGTCACCCTAGGAAAAATGTGGGTGGGGGGCTACATCTGGGCAGTATAGAAATCACCTCTCTGCCTCCTGCAACCCCACACATATGAAATTAAATAATAACAACACATTACGTGTAACTTAGTTTGACCTTAAGAAACAAATAATTTGAAAGAAAACCAACACATGGTTGAGAGTTGTCCCTGTGTTCATGCCCCTACAATGTGCAATATTGATTTGTTTTCATTTTCCATTACAACAGTTAATTATTTCAACTTTCTTTTGTTCATAATATCTCTGAGGCTGGATTTATCCACACAGTTATTTAATTGGTCCATTGCTATATCTGTCCCAAAAGTTACTAAAGAAAATAGGTAATAGAACTATCAAGATGGCCCCCACAAAAAGTTGGGAATGTTAATTGTAATGTGGCCATAATCATGGACTATAGTTAAATGAGATACAAGCTCCACAATGTAGATAATTGTTGGTGATTTCTTTCATGTTCTACCACACGCCAAAGAGCCTAACCACTTTTCAATTTACAACAACAACAATTTATTATTTATACCCCACCCATCTGGCTTGGTTTCCACAGCCACTTTGGGTGGCTCCCAACAGAATATTAAACAGAATAAAACTTCAAACATTTAAAAACTTCCCTAATGAAAAATAGTTTGTCTCTCAGCAAAGAAAATAGTTATAACGAAACTTGAAATAAGCCTTTGCTACGCAGAGGGTAAATACAACAGTTGAGTCCTAATATAAAAGCCTTTGCAGTACCTCCCTACACAGTATTCAACAGTATAGGTAGTAGAAAATCTGTTTTGCATTGAGAAGAACCCAAATTCAATCCCCATAATCTCCAGGGCAGGCTGGGAATCTTCCCTGCCTGTAACCTTGCAGATCTGCTGTCAGTCGGTGTAGACAAAGTAGCAAACTAAAATTAAAGACCACTGTGTTAGATTAACTGCATGTCCTCTGCCTAGAAATCAAATTATAATTTCAAAAAAGGATATCAGATTTGTTTGGTATGGTGGACCTTACTCCAGGATCCATTCAGTGGCGTAGCGTGGGGGGTGCAGGGGGGGCCGGCCGCACCGGGCGAAACATCTGGGGGGAGGTGTGCTCGCCGCCTCCGGAGTCGCCGAAGAGCCTCGGGCGCAGGCTGTAGCAGAGCCACATGTCTCGCGGAACCCACGAGCTGTGCGCGCATCCAGGCTAAAGGCGTCCGGCAGGCAGCAGCTTTCAGCGCTCGCCGCAGTCCCCGCGCATCAGGGCCACGGAGGGCGCGCCAGGCAGCCCCTCCTCACAGCCCCGCCGCTGCTGCTGCTGCAGCTGCTGGGCCATGTTGCATTTTCCTCGCCTCTCTGCCCTCCTCCTCCGGGCAAGCGGCATCGTTTGGGCGGCAGCGCCAGCGGCAACTCGCCTCAGAGCACCTTACACGGACCCACCGCCACCGCCGTGGCTACCTTACCGTAAATACCCCAGCCCAGGCAGCAGCAAGAAGAAGCTGGCAGCGACGGCAGGTTAGGGGTTAGGGGTTAGGGGCGCAAATTACTTGCCTTGCCCCGGGTTAGGGGGTGCAAATTACTTGCCTTGTCCCGGGTGCTGACAACCCACGCTACGCCGCAGGATCCATTACATGGCATTTCTTTCCATATCTTTAACGATCACTAGCTTTAATATTGGGATCCTGGGTCTTACCTTTTGGTGAAGTCAACTAACATACGGGACCTGTCTGTATTTTAAAAATGTATCTTATTAAATACAGTAGTACAATAACAGAATGCAGTGTACTCATCCTAGAAGTCTAAATCAAGTTTTCTTATTCTTCATTACCCACTTTCTGTTTCTTCTCCAGGCACAGTTGACAGCCCAGATAGGAAAGACAAGCACTCAATCTGACTCAGAATTAACATTTTTATTGGGCCAAGCCTGCTGCAAAACTATCGGTGCTCATTTGACCCAGATTTGGAAAATATCTCTCAATATGGAGTATCAGATGCATGTAAACACTTTCAGCATTTATCTGCTCTGCAGACTGTAATAGTTTGTCTTTGAGGGTCAAGTATATATTATATTGGCACGGTACATTGAAAAACATACCAAATAGAGCTCTGCTGCAGGAAAGATAATGGCTCATTAGAAGATGGAAGGATTTTACACTATGTCAATTTGCACAAGAGGAAATACGACCGTGTGCGGTGTCGTATCCCTTCTCAAAGAGGTGTGGTGGTGGCAGGATTGCAAGAGGCATTGAAGTCTACTGGCAGAATAGACTTGATTTTTCTCACACTGTATTTTATTGCTGTTATGCTATTCTCAGTATGAAAGAGCTGCCAAGATGCCAAGAGCAACACATAAATATTGAGGCATAAACACAAGGACAATTGGACCAAACTAAAAAGCACAGAGACAAAAGACCTCCGGTGTAGCAGTCACACCTTCTAGACTTGCAGATCCAAGAAGGAAGAGCAGCATCAAACATCTAATATGGTCTGGATAGTATTAGTGAAGTGGCATTAGGTTATTAAGCCAAATAGCAAGCTGTGGTCGTTCCATGCCAAAGCAAATATTGCCAAATGCTCCCTACCCTCATGACTCTAAAACAGTACTTCCTCCTTTTTTTCAGCTGCCTACAAGCTTCTGAGCTCATGCCAACATTGCTTATGCCATTTCTGTCTAGCTTCTATTAAAGTCTTCCAAAAAAGCAGCATGTTATCAGCTGCAGAGCCACATTCCTTGTGGCGTACAGAAGGCGGAAAAAAGTACTCTCTCTAAAATGCCCAAATTGCATAATTATAGAAGAGTCTGTGATGGCACTTAAACAGGTCCTGAACTATTCTGTAAATAACATGTGTTTTAAGAGCTAATTACTCAACAGTCTCTGATTACAGGCTATTAGGTAAGTATATAATTAGGGAGTCCTTTGTATTTTTTTCTGTAATATCATGATCTAAAGGCATACCTAAAGGTACTGCTTTGTTTCTACTGTGGGATGAAATGGTGAAGGCCATTCACCCACTGACCCTAGTGAAGGTGGTCATAGCTGAATGTGCTAGAAGGGAGCATCAATGAACAACTACAAAATGATAATGGCGGAGCTGGAAAATATGCAGAAAAGAGCAATTGAAACAATCAAGAGCCTGGAGCAACTCCCCTATGAGGAAAAGTTGAAATGTTTGGGAATTTTTATAAAAACTTTTCAGTGAAAAGGAAGATTCACTTAAAATATGACACCTACTACTTCAAAATGTAGTGATGGAAAATTTAGGTGACTTTTAAAAGAAGTTTAGACAAATTAATGGAAGATAAGACTATTACTGGGCACTAGGCATGTGCCAGGGGATGAGAATGGAAGCATCTGCTTTAGAATTTAAAAGTGTAGTGAATTGCAATTAGTTTAAACTACTGTTTATGAGACACGCCTAGATCAGAACCATAATTCAATAAACTGCAGTTTAACCATTATTTGTCCTCATTACATGTTGCATCAAGCATCCTTCTGTAACTTAACAGATGCTTCTGATCTTCTCTTACAGTGAAGGGGGATTGGTTGAGCTTATGATTTGGGCAGGCTTCTTGAATAGCCCTAAAACAAATATCACTATTATGTTTGAGCCTGACTAACTTGTAGTTGTGCCCTTTTTGTCACAGCTATACTACATGAGCTAGCTCTTTCATCACCACTATATAAAACAATTAAATAGTGTCAATTTGAAACATACTTAAAATACATATCAAATATCATTTTCTCTTGCAATTCTTCACTAGGACCATAGAAACCTACGAACACATGGAACACATGGAGAATAGTTTTGAACTGTAAAATGAACAATTAACCCTCACCTAGGCAAATTACAATTGTTAGCTGTGTGTGTGCAGTTGGAAAGAAGAATGGTGCTGGAATAAGTAAAGGAAAACAAATCTATTGCAAGCAAATCACAGAAAATTCATGCCACACACACACAAAAATGGTTTCTGGTCTGAAGCCTAGGTGCTTTGATGCACACTGAGCTAGCCTGTGCACACCCTTTCTGTAAATGTCTGCTGTAACAGCCCCACTTGTTTCATATCAAAGCTCTCAGTTCCATCTACATTGAGTCAAACCATTGGACTATCTAGGTCAGCACTCTCCATACTACCTAGGAATGGTTCTGCGGTGTTTATGGGGAAGGTCTCTCACTGTCCTACCTGGGGATGTCAGAGAAGGAACTAGGACCATCTACTATATGTGCAAAGCAGGTGTTCTACCACCGAGATACAGCCCTAAATCTCTATATTCCTAATTTAGAACTGGATGTCTATACCTATGGCACTGGTGCAAGAATTTTCAAGATTCTATTACAGTGCATGCAAGAATTTCACCTACTGATTACATTTCCCAGGCATTCTGTCTCCTATAATTGCCATGGAATTACAGATATGAGAACCACACATTTAAAATGGATAACTAAGTATATACTGTAGTGTACACTATTCCATTCTCAGCTTCCATAGTGTAACCTAAGGTAAAGGTAAAGGTACCCCTGCCCATACGGGCCAGTCTTGACAGACTCTAGGGTTGTGTGCTCATCTCACTCTAGAAGCTGGGAGCCAGCGCTGTCCGCAGACACTTCCGGGTCACATGGTCAGCGTGACGAAGCTACTCTTCCCGCTAGTAAGCGGTCCCTATTTATCTACTTGCACACGGGGGTGCTTTCGAACTGCTAGGTTGGCAGGCACTGGGACTGAGCAACGGGAGCGTACCCCGCCACGGGGATTCGAACCGCCGACCATGCGATCGGCAAGTCCTAGGTGCTGAGGTTTAACCCACAGCGCCACCCGCGTCCCTTAATAGTGTAACCTACTGTGAACCAAAAACCTTTGCTTAACCAACATTAAACCATTAAACAGTGTCAGTGAAACTACTTGAAAGCAACAACCATAATATCTAACCAATCTTGCTCACCTTTGCAATTTGGCTAGGTATGGATTAAGAATCTATTCCACTCTGACACCACAATCAAAGACGGGTTCATTAAGTCTTCATTAATGAGACACAAAGGGCTCCCTCAGCTGGTTAAGTTATTCAGTGAGCAATGCGAACTAGGTTACCAGGCCTACTGGGAAAAAGGCTTTGGAAAGAATATAGCGCATGACCAAGTTGTCTGGTGTAGAGCCTGAAGTGAAGCATAACAAGTGATGAGCCCCCATATGTTATGAAGATTACTCCAGGCAGAGAAAGTCAGGCTGTTATATGCACGATGTTTCTCTACCATAAGAAGTTGTTGTGGGAGGAGGAAAAGGGGAGAGAAGAGACATGTTTTTTCCTTGGAGCATTTTTCCACCATAATTACTTTTTAATTATCCCATCCATCTTCATTTATGGGATGAGGATACACGCACATACATTTACACACACACATACACACAGAGAGAAACTTTTTTGTATCTTTAAATAACAACCTTAATAGCTATTTTTATTTTCTCTGAAGATTTTTTTTTCATGTACAACTGCTGTATACATAGGATGCTGATTGCAAATGAAAAGAGAAACACTTCAAGGAATATTTCATCTCTCACATCAATTAGGGATTTTTCTCTTCACCTCATCCCCAAGTGCATATAAATGAAACAGGGCTACTGAAAATAAAAAACAGTATTTTCTACACCACTGGGAGTTTCGCTAGTAATCTTCGTTTGAAAGCTAAGAGGGGGAAAATAACATTAGAAAACAGCAAGCAAAATGTCCCCCCTGAAAGATAAGTGACCTAAGGCAGGTGGCGGTAACTTTTTGACCTCCACACCATCAATATCCGTAGTAGGTACATTTCACTAGAGGCTTGTTACATTATCTCCTTTTAAAGTAGTAAATATGGAAGAATAAAGAGGGGAAACACAGATTTCCTTTCTATAGAAGTAATGGAGTATTGGTAGGATGAGACAGATGTTCTATGGCAATTACCCATTTAACATGAATACTTGAGTAATTACTCTGTTAACACTGAATGGTGGTGAACAATTAAAGCTGCCCATCATTTGATTTGAACCAGCAATTTCTACTATTTTAAAAAATAAATACATTTTTAGGCAGCATTTTCAATGTCGAAAAGTTTTCTGCTGCTGTACTTTGGAGGCTAACCCCATATAACTTATTTTTTACTTGGTAACTGAGACTGGAATAAAAATGGAACAAGGGGATACCATTTGTTACATAAGCAAATGCATTTTCTGGCTATCCATATGCTGTATGAATGTGAACAGAAAATAACTGTGATGTTGTATCAGAAACAAATTGATTGGCTGGAGAGTCCTGGCACAAGGCGGGTTTTAGCATAGCTTGGCGGTTAGGCAGACAGCATTAGGTGTACTGTGAAGAAGTTTGGCAAAGGACTCAAGAAATGGCTCTGTAGGTCAAAGGAAGCAGAGAGAGCGAGAGATACTCAAATAGCAGGAAACGTTGACAACTGAAGAATCAAGAAGCCCACCTGGAACCTGAAATCAACTGAGATTAACATTAAGGAGATATGCAAGATACAAACGGAAAACTCCAACACCTGCCTTTGGCAGAGTGGAGTAACAGAGACAAGAGTAACAGTGGTTGGAAACTGACCAGAATGAAGACTTCTAGTGAAGATCTCAGCAAACCTGGAAAGGTACTTAAGAGCAGTGAATCCTGACCAGAGGGAAGACTTCAAGTAAAACCTGTGAGATGAGTTAGGAAGGGTCTAGAGTAAGGTTACCAGATTTTTTTCAATGACTCCAGGGACACTGTTCAGCTTCAATGGATTTTGTATGGGGACTGTCCCTGGGAAATGGGGACGTCTTGGTAACCTTAGTCTAGAGCAAGTACCTAGCTGTCTTCTTAAAGCAACACCAACATCCTTATAGTTTATGCAACATCTACTTAATGCACGTTATTAATATTAATAAAACTTTGTATCTAAAAATAAATCAAGTTCTATTTCACAACTTGCCTGCAAGTAAACATACTATAATTTTTTACTAAATTGTGAATTGCATTTCTGAGTGAGAATCTCTGCTCTGTTTCATCACATGCCTATATCCAGCTGCCATGTTTGTAAGATGCAAATGAATGTTGGCAGTGGAAATAGAAAAGGATAAATAAAGCTGGCATTTATGTAAATGTAAGGTTTCAAGTGGAGGCAACTGGTGAGGTAAGAAAGCACTAGGGTCACAGATAAAGTGAGCACTAAGCAGTGGGATGACCTTGGCAGATTAAAATGAAGTGTGAGTCGCCAGGGCTGCCTCTTCCTGCTTTAAGGTATTTTCCAAAGCTGCCCTAAGAAGAAAATCGGGCATTCAGGATAGGCTTGTGTTGCAGTCAGGAAGGATGTTAGCTTCCTGTGTTGACCCTTCCTTTCATGTGTTAGGCAAATTGTCTGAATATTTAAAATGGTGTATGTTATAAATATTCATTTTCCTTTGCCAGAGAGAGAGTAGGTGGATAGGGGGAAATGTGTTTGGGGGAATGCTATGGTGTTATGGCCACTTACCTAAAACATTGCCTGTCTTCCTTTTCCAGGCTGTGGAAGGGAATGCAGCCTCAACAAGTTACAATGTCAAGGCTACGATATCCTACTACATACTAGAAGGAACATTATGAAGCATGATCCAGTAACATGCAAGAGATGGTGTAGTATACATGCAGAAGTATAGTGTCCAGATCAAGGGAAGTAATAGTACCACTCTAAGCCATAATTTAAGAAGGATGTTGACAAGCTGGAACGTGTGCAGAGGAGGACAACAAAGATGATCAAGGGTCTGATCAAGGCCTTATGAGGAGCGCTTGAAGGAGCTGGGTATGTTTAGCCCGGAAAAGAAGATACTGAGAAGAGATATGATAGCCATCTTCTATTATTCTATGACTGGCCAAGTTAGCAAAACTAAATGAAAAAGGGATCATTAATTAAGCAGCCAGTACTTGGCTTTTATCAGTGATCAAAGCAGGACCAGAAAAACAATGCTATTATTAGCACACTTTTAGTATCTCTAGCCTACTGTAAAATTTTTATTCCAGGTTTTAATACCTTGTTCATAAAAAAAGCCTCTCTTGGCTGAAAATTGATGGACTTAATAGGGCAGATCTCAACCAATACTTTTCATTTTAATTGTCTGAGAAAGTCAATCATACCTCACGGGTCTATTTTTAACTTTAATAAATGTTCTGTAAAATAGACGAACTAAAAGTTTATGACTACCAGATTTAACTGTTTTTCTTCTACTCCAAAATGCTTGATTTCAGAATATACACCGTGAGCCATCTAAGTTATATTACATCATCACATTTCTTTCAATATTTTGAAACGACATAAACAAATTGGCAAAAAAAAAAACAACTGGCACCACTGCCATACGCTCCCCATCATGGGGAAACTCAGCCAGTTTTGGATTTTTGTTTATTGGTTTAAGTTTATTATTTTTTATTATTATTTTTTGTTTATTCTTTTAAGTAGCTTTAATAATTAGGGGTTGTACCCAGCAATGTACTTTAGTTGACAGTAAGGTTTTCATTAGCAGAATGAGGAGGGAAGAAATTTTTGGAAACTCCCCACTCCCTGAAAACTCTCACCACCCCAAAATCTGCTCGAGAAGGTTGAAGGGCTTTCTAGAGTAGACCTGGAGTGGAGTAGGAATTACTGAAAATTACTCCCATCCCTGTTCTGCTGATGAAAACCATACCATCTCCTGAGTATCGCCATCGTGCAAAGTATTCCACCGATTTCAGTGTGGGGGTGGGGATAGTCTTAGAAAACTGTGTCATATTTCATCAAATTATTCTCATTTTCTGTACTCTACAAATCACAGCTTATTTTAGCCAAGAAACTTTGTGGTGCCAACCAAAACATTAAAAAATCTAGAATGGTTGTTAAACAGAACTGTTCTGAGATGTTCAAAAATAACAAACATAACATATTGAGAACATATTTCCAGTGCTTCAAAGGATGCTCTGGCAAATCTTTGTGTTGAAGAATGCATGTTTGGCAGTAATTATATGTTATAAGTCCTTGCTACTCTGTTTCTGTTTACTTTGAACAGAGGCAACATGAAGTTCCACTACTGGGAGGAAGGGGGAGCGGTGGGTGTGGTCCGCCCCAGGTGTCACCACTGAAGGGGGTGACAAAATTCCAGGAGGCACTCACCACGGGGCCTGCAGCATGCCCGAGCCATATGTCTCTCCTGGGAGAGACCCAGTGCCTTGGGCGTGCGCAGGCTCCACACTGCCCAAACGGTCCCCCCACTGCCTCCCCCCAGCTGTAGGGCGGCTGAGTGAGAGGAGGCAGGCAGACTCCAGAGGCCCCGTGGTGTGCCCCGCCCTTACGAGCGGCTCACCCCACCCTTGCCCCGCGCCACCCCAGGCGCCCGAGCAGCTTCCTCCGCCTCTGTGGACATCAGAGTGGGATCAGCAGTGCGCACTCACTTCCGCATAATTTCTTGGCTCTCAATTTACGCATAGGATACACAAAAGGAGCTTAAGCATTCAACTTGCTACTCACTCAGTGAAGCCTTGACAAGCAAAATCTTGTGGTTTTGTGAGTATTTAGTCACTTACCTAACATGCTGCATATTAGGAAACAATGTCAGGCTCTGGGATATGATTCATATAAATGTACACAATATTCCAACATACTTCTTCCATGGTAGATTTCAGACCACTTTTATTTTAGACTTTTCTACTCTTTTCATTTTTTACTCTTACCAATGGATTGTGGATTTGAACAACAACAACAAAAAATATACATCCTTCATAGATTTGTCTCAGAAATAAAATAAACACAAGCTAACAGTAGTTAGGCAAATGTCAGGGCAAAATTATACTGTATGCAGAGCCTAATTAGCTAAAATTGCAATATTTAATAAATGAGACACCTACCTGCAATGGTAATGTCAACACAACACTGAACGATGCTTGGTGTATATGCTGGTTCTTATGTAGCAGTTTCCAGTATGGTAATAAAAACAGGTGTTTTATTCATGCATTGTCAGACTATGCTAAGGGCCACTAACTGACGGCTGATTCAGGACTTTAAACCTACTCTTATATCAAATTTTCTGCATATACTGTAATGTTTTATTGTTGCTATGGCCATTGGCTAATGTGAATGAAGTTTTATCTTGTCAGACTATGCTTAAGTGTTTTCTTTCTGGAGAGGGAGATTCTATGCTACTATATATTGTTGACAAAGTATATGCAATAAAGAGAGTAAGAATTTACATAGATTTGTTAAGCATTATAAATATAATCCTGATTAAAGCAAAATATTTTCATACGCTCCAGCCAGGACGCCCCGGCATAACTCACGTGACCCATGCAAGATCTCAGCCCCCCAAGACACTTTTTCAGGGTCATGCTCCCAAATGTTTTGGGCTACACTTGAGATTACAGCCCTGGTTTGCCAGTGATAAAACAATTAAAACATCTTAAAAGATTCCAATACAGATGCAGTGTTTATCCCCTGAAATTCAGTTTTATTTGTTTGTATACACTTGTATATGCTTTTAAACTGCAGTTTTATCGGTTTTAGGTTATACAGTGGTACCTCTGGTTACAAATTCGTTCTGGAGGTCCGTTCTTAACCTGAGGTACCGCTTTAGCTAATGGGGCCTCCTGCTGCTGCCATGCCACTGGCGCATGATTTCTGTTCTCATCCTGGGGAAAAGTTCTTAACCCGAGGTCCTACTTTCGGGTTAGCAGAGTTTGTAACCCAAAGCGTTTGTAACCTGAGGTGTTTGTAACCCGAGGTACCACTGTATTTTATTTCCACAGTATTGTTTGTTTTAATATTGTATTACCACTTAAGAGACTTTTAAAATATGAAGTGCTTTATAAATGCTTTTAAAAATAAGGCTAATAAATAAAAAGCAGTTTCTCTCTCATGTTTCCAATCTTATGGTTCAGTTCACAAAAAGTCAGCATTTAAGTGTGATTTTTTTTCCTCACTGCACATAGGTGTATGCTTTTTTCTTTTACATATTTTTGGGAGTATCGTTAACTGATAAATCATCACTGCAAATCATTTTCCTTATTGTTTTGGGAAGTGATAATTAGGAAGGTTTTTATAAAACAGTGAACTAAACAACATTTATCTCCCATTCTTACCTGGCAGACAGTTGTGTAACTCCTAGCATATTGGAACTGAAAGACAGCCGTAATTTTAAGTAAGAATTACTACGAGATATACAGAATTAGGTTGCATCAAAGACTTCTAATGTATTCTAAGCAACCCACATACCTGGGCAATTCAACCAGGTCCTTCACCCAGCACTCTCAGTTAGCTGCTATTGGCATGCACACCTCCCTCACCACTGTGATCAGAAACTCCCTGGCAGTGTTTTACAAATGTTTACTCACACACACCTTTCGCTGCCTTTATGGGCACTGGGCTGCTACATAACTAAGAATAACTAAGGAGATAGTACAAGAATACTTGGCTAGTTTAGATGTATTCAAGTCTCCAGGGCCAGATGAACTGCATCCAAGAGTATTAAAAGAACTGGCAGATGTGATCTCAGAACCACTGGCAGTTATCTTTGAGAATTCCTGGAGAACAGGCAAAGTCCCAGCAGACTGGAGGAGGGCAAATGTTGTCCCTATTTTCAAAAAGGGGAAAAGAGAGGACCCAAATAATTACCGCCCAGTCAGTCTGACATCAATACCAGGGAAGATTCTGGAGCAGATCATTAAGCAAACAGTCTGTGAGCACCTAGAAAGGAATACTGTGATCACCAATAGTCAGCATGGATTTCTGAAAAATAAGTCATGTCAGACTAACCTATCTCATTTTTTGACAGAATTACAAGCCTGGTAGTTGAAGGGAACGCAGTGGATGTAGCCTACCTTGATTTCAGCAAGGCATTTGACAAGGTGCCCCATGATATTCTTGTAAAGAAGCTGGTAAAATGCGGACTTGACTATGCTACCACTCAGTGGATTTGTAACTGGCTGTCTGACCGAACCCAAAGGGTGCTCATCAATGGTTCCTCTTCATCCTGGAGAAGAGTGACTAGTGGGGTGCCACAGGGTTCTGTCTTGGGCCCCGTCTTATTCAACATCTTTATCAACGACTTGGATGATGGACTCAAGGGCATCCTGATCAAATTTGCAGATGACACCAAACTGGGAGGGGTGGCTAACACCCCAGAGGACAGGATCACACTTCAAAACGACCTTGACAGATTAGAGAACTGGGCCAAAACAAACAAAATGAATTTTAATAGGGAGAAATGTAAAGTATTGCACTTGGGCAAAAAAAAAATGAGAGGCACAAATACAAGATGGGTGACACCTGGCTTGAGAGCAGTACATGTGAAAAGGATCTAGGAGTCTTGGTTGACCACAAACTTGACATGAGCCAACAGTGTGACGCGGCAGCTAAAAAAGCCAATGCAATTCTGGGCTGCATCAATAGGAGTATTGCATCTAGATCAAGGGAAGCAATAGTGCCACTGTATTCTGCTCTGGTCAGACCTCACCTGGAGTACTGTGTCCAGTTCTGGGCACCACAATTCAAGAAGGACCCTGACAAACTGGAACGTGTCCAGAGGAGGACAACCAAAATGGTCAAAGGCCTGGAAACGATGCCTTATGAAGAACGGCTAAGGGAGCTGGGCATGTTTAGCCTGGAGAAGAGGAGGTTAAGGGGTGATATGAGAACCATGTTCAAATATATAAAAGGATGTCACATAGAGGAGGGAGAAAAGTTGTTTTCTGCTGCTCCAGAGAAGCGGACACGGAGCAATGGTTCCAAACTACAAGAAAGAAGATTCCACCTAAACATTAGGAAGAACTTCCTGACAGTAAGAGATGTTCGACAGTGGAATTTGCTGCCAATGAGTGTGGTGGAGTCTCCTTCTTTGGAGGTCTTTAAGCAGAGGCTTGACAACCATATGTCAGGAGTGCTCTGATGGTGTTTCCTGCTTGGCAGGGGGTTGGACTCGATGGCCCTTGTGGTCTCTTCCAACTCTATGATTCTATGATTCTATTATCTTTTTGCCTTCAGACAAAAAAAGCTAGCTCCTGTGTTTCAACCCATCCAGATGGGAAGGTCAGATTTAGACACACAAATAATTTGCCAGCAGATGGTACGGGACTAGATTTTAAATGTAGGGAACTGATTGCAAAATGTCACGAGATCCCAATCTAAAGTTCCCAGCCCATTAACAACTTTGAACTTAACAACCAGCATACTTCAGACTGAAAAATATGTTGAAGAAATCTTTAAACTGACATTATCAGACCTGCATACCTGAATATTCAGTGCTTTATTGTTTCGCAGCCAAGGGATGCAACATTCAGCCAAAAGTATTTACAGCGCTGTCCTTGAGCAAACCTTGGGCCAGTTACTCTCTCTTAGTCTAAAATACCTCACAGCATTGTTGTGATGATAAATGGGGAGGGGGACAACCATGTATGTCACTTTTAGCTCCTTGGAGGAAATATGATATAGATCAATAAACGAAAATTTAAAAATAACAGACAATGAGGAAAATAACATAGTATCCAGCAGAGGTTGAATAGCAGTGTAATGAAAACAGTGCTGATAGTAATGGACAGACATTAGAACAGCAATTACAATCTTATTGCATCCCTAGACAAAGATAGTTTCAAAATATATTCAGCAACACACTTTTTCAGAGGAACTAGAATAAAAAATATGCTCAGGTGAGTTCTCTGATACTTTGCTGATAAATAATTTTAGGTAACCTAATTTTTTACAGATTTCAAACAAATCTAAGAATTGTACCCCAATTATCAAAACTGAGAGAATTTTTTTTAAAATGGTGGAAAGCAAAAATCATCTTTGTGTGGTCCTATTATATTGAAAATAAAATCATCTTTTTTGCTTGCTTGCTTGTAATTTATATAATGTTTTACTTGGTAAAATCAACAACTCCTCCAAAGTGTTCTCAACTATTCCTCCGCTTCCTGTTGTCCACCTTAAAATTAAGCACTTATTTAACACTGCCTCTAAGTGTAAGATTTCACATTGACAACTATTATCCATTATCTGGTACCTTTCTGTGCCCACTCAACATCTCTCTATTAACTGAGTTTTAAGGCCTTCTTGTCCCCGTGGGACAGTCACTCTAAATCATAGTCCTTTGATTGATGGTGCAAGACTCTCAGTTCTTAATCTGTGGTTCTTGGACCAAAAAGAGTCTAAAACAATGATATTTGAAAAGGAAAAGTCTTTGCACATCAATGCTCTGGAGAGATGAAGCTATTGTGGCTTCCAATTCTTTGTTTCTGGCACTGGTACAACTTCATTCCTTGATTAAAAAATACATCCAAAGTAGCATTTTCACTTCTGTATAATGAGGGAGCAAATGTCTGGTCCTCAGATGTCCAACTGGATGAACTCTATTGCCAATAAAAGGAGTTGCGCTATTCCAGTTTAAAGTGCCCTAAAGCTCCAATCATCTCCTACAATTCCCCAAACAGATGAATTTCTAACTTTTTAACTATTGAAACGACTTTGGCAGAACTGAGGTAATAAAACCCATCATATTCTAATTTTCTGACAGCTTGATAGAAGCAGTGTTCTTAGTACAGATAAAATGAAATGAAGCACTTTCTTCCCCACAGGAAAGTCTTCCACTCATATTCGTTGATGCCAACTAACCTTCACATCTGCTATTTCCCCACTGGTCTCTAGAACCTGGCATGATAAGAACCAGAGTGCCCAAAGAGGAATTTCCATTATAGCATTCCACTTCCATTTCCAAACAAAAGGTAAGGTGGCATAATAAAATAGTTTGGGGAGGAGGGCTGTATCTTCAAGAGAATGGCTGTGTGCAAATTTCCAAGATGGTTATGTGATCATTCCTCAAGTGCAAAAAACAGCATATGCAGAGAGATAAGGGGTTTGATTCCTTTGTGCTAATACAAAATTAAGACTGCTTTTAATGCAGATTAGATATATGTTAATCAAATAAAGGATCACTCTGACTCTCAGGTGAGAAAGAAATCTATAATGAAATGCACAGAGCTGGGGCTGCACACTTTACAAATGAACTTGAAACCAACCACTTCCGACATGTGTTTGTCAGCAGCAAAACTCCCATGTGGTGCAATGGAATGCCTTGTTATATTTCCTAGCACTATTTTTCCCTATTAAAGAAAGAAAGAGCAACACAATCAGCTTTAAAAAAAAATAAAGCTGTGGAATATACAAGCAATGAAATGCAGCTAATACTCAAAGATCACACAACTATTTTGTCTAGGCTTTAGACAAAGCCGATGCTTTCTCTTCCTCTGAGCCACACCCCCAATCCCCTAAAATCTCCCTTCCCTTCCTATCAAAAGTGTGTAGCACCATTCCTGTTCTTCTCTTGGAAAACCTCTACCAACTCTTTGTCTACCATTCATTCACATGTCCATTTTCCAGCCAATGCCTATTTTGTCCCATATTCTTTAGCCACTTTCTTCTCCCTTAGCACACCTTTCCTTTCCATGTAGCACCTGACCTTAAGTATTGTGTGGCTATTTCAAAGCCTGTTTCATGGTTATTCCCTTCTTACCTATTTTAATTTTTTTAAATTAAACAAATATTATCAACTAAGTATTTTCCTGAATGTATTTTCTAAAAAAAAAAGGGGGGGGGGATGTAGAACTTGGAAGGAAGTTCCACTTAAGTGTGCATACAGTTTAAAGCCTAAAGTGTGTATGTATGTGTATATGTGTATGTGTGTGTGTGTGTGTGTGTGTGTGTGCATTTTGAGATGGTTTTTTAGAAGCCCAGAAAGGTGTCAGAACACTCTGGTCAATCAGAAGCCAGCATAGGTAACAAAGTTTCAATCACACAATTTAGCCCACACATGGATCATGTCAGTTCAAAGCAGAACTCACAAAGACTGAATTATTGAAACATCCCTGTAAAAAAAGATTTTGTGGCTTAGTCAGAATCCATTAACTGTTGCAATAACTGTAACCGTAGCCTAATGAAAATGCAGGAAACAAGACTATCCCTACAAAGTGGAGAAAAGTGACTGCCAGAGGAACTGAATTGAAATGTAAAGTTTGTTCATGCAAATCTATGCATAAAAATCAGGTTTGCCACATGCTTCTAACAAAATATGGGAACTGTATTGAATTAGTGGTGCATGCATTACAAATCTGCACCTGTCACCCTAACTTAATTTAATTTTTACTTTCAAAAAAAATTACTGGTAAAACTTGGGAGTGGGGGGGGGGGCAAGCTTTCCCACTTTTGGCACAGCTACATCTCCCATGCTGGTGGAAGATAAATGAGAGGCCTGTTTTTAATATGATCAAGCAAACTGAATTATGTGGGCATACCAAAATAGCAGGCATTACGTTTCCTTTCCAGAGAGAATGGCTTACTATTGCTGCCAATGAAATTTGTTTCCTATGGAAATAAGTAAGGAATAGACTGATGTGGATAGTTCTGACTCAGGAAAGATATGAAGCAAAGTTAAGCATAAATAGGTGTGTTTTCTAATGGACAGAGCTAAATAGTACAACTGCTCAGGATTATTCATTGGAACCAATACTTTATCATAAAGACACTTCTGAAGACAAGGAACAGTAAACTGGTTTTGACTGCACTGCTCTAAGGATGACATTCTTCCACTGTTAACAAAAAGGCTTCCAAGATTTGCAGTGCAGCCCTATGCATGTATCTCTTGCTCTCTTCCACAATCATCTGACAGAAAACATCAGGAATAGATTGGTCCCATTCACTCCTTTTGTCCCGCATCTGTATCAATGCCCCCATCCCCTATGTAAGTGATAAATCTCAGGAATGCAATGCCAATGAAAGCTGGATTCCTATGGTTGGTGAATCCTTTGTACCTGACTAGCTCTATCTCCAGAGATAGAAAGAGTAAGATTTTCTGTGTTTCTGATCCTTCCCTTGAATGCCTTTGATGAATAACCTGTGATAGCCCATCTTGTTTTGCATGTCAGCCAAAGCTGGCTTTTAAGTTTATCTGCTATAGGATATATGAATATATGAATATATGTTTTTTCTCTTTTTAAAGTATCTTCCTATCTTGCTTCTGCTTTGTGATGCTGACTGAAAGAAGTCTGTTGTGGTAATTTGGAGTTAGATTAATTTGGGGTTAGATTTTTCCTGGTAGGGACACGGGTGGCACTGTGGTCTAAACCACTGAGCCTAGGGCTTGCCGATCGGAAGGTCAGCGCTTTGAATCCCCGTGATGGGGTGAGCTCCTGTTGCTCAGTCTCAGCTCCTGCCAACTTAGCAGTTTGAAAGCACGTCAAAGTGCAAGTAGATAAATAGGTACTGCTCCGGCGGGAAGGTAAATGGTGTTTCTGTGTGCTGCTCTGGTTTTGCCAGAAGCGGCTTTGTCATGCTAGCCACATGACCCGGAAAAACTGTCTGCGGACAAACGTCAGCTCCCTCGGCCAGTAAAGCAAGATGAGCGCCACAGCCCCAGAATCGTTCGTGACTGGACTTAACTGTCAAGGGTCCTTTACCTTTACCTTTAGATTTTTCCTAGCCATGGGATTTGGTCTGCTCATGTTACCTTGCCTGTTCCTTCAAGCTCTAAGCTTTCAAGGACAGATGGTGAAAATTGCAGATTGGACTCTGGTGGCATATAAGAAGACAGGAGTCTAGAATATTGTCCCCCTCTTTCAAATCAGTGTAAGTACCATACATCTGGATTTCTTTCCTGCTCAGACCTAAGTAGTCTAAAAGAGAAACTGGTTTTAGAAGTACCCAGAAAGGTAAATAGCCCCAAAGTGCCTCACAGCCTGACTTACCTCACAGGATCAGTGAAGATCTGCCCATATTGCAACAGCCTTGATGAACTAAATGAGACTTGCTTCTGAGTGACATGTACAGATTGGCACTGCTAATGTACTATGCTCCATTGTGAAGAAACAAAATTATTACCTGAATTTTGAAATAAGCAACTGTGAGATAGCCAAACCAAACACTATTTGAAGATCAGTTATTAGGAACAATACAACACATCATCAAATGTTCAGCTCTTCAATCTATTCTTAAATACAGATATTGTTTAGGAACTAGATGAATGACAAGCAGACGATTCCAAAAGTAATTACAGTTGTTGTTGGGGATTCTTCTTAACATCCTAACCCAACTTAAAAAGTGAGCAACCCCACTAAATTCAATAGCTGATGAAAACATTAAATATGACTTTCTAAAATAACCATCTAGAAACTTCAATAGAGTGAAAGAGTAATTTCAAATATGAATTATTAAATTGTCTTGCTGTGTTCATGCAATTGACCATTCTCTTCATCTTTTTGTCACCTTTTATTGTTTACACATGGTGCCCTGTTATTGCTTTATTCTAGCCTTTGATTCTGGAAGATCTATTTCTATAGCATATTGTTTGTTCCAGTGTGGTTTTCCATCTTGGGGTGAGGTTGGAAATTCAATATTTTTGCTTTTAAAATACAGAGTACACTCGAGTGTCACCTCACATGCAGCGAACACAGAGAGATTCCCATAGATTCAACAAGAGAGCCTTAGCTCACTCTTCTGATATGTAAACTGCAAAGGCTTCACAAGGAGCTATACACATTATAGAACACTAATAATTTGAATCATGCAGAAAAGGAGGACTGGATTAGGATGAGAGACTTAGCCTAACTCAAATGAAGCAAGTGCTTTGTCAAAAAAAGAAAGAATGGAAAGAAAATGTGCCATGACTATCTACAATTGTCAAAAAGAGCTCTCCTTCCTGTTACCCTCTCTATCTCCAAAGCACCCTTTCCTAGTAGCAGAAGCCAGTGAGAAGACGGGATAAGAACACTCTGCTATCCCTTACCAAGCTGCCTGTTGACTTGGTACCTGTAGCAGCCAAACTTGTGCATGCAGATGTGGGGTGCCCTTTTCCCTCCCTGTTACCTCAAGCAACTGCACACCAGTAGGAAAAGTGTGATAGCCCTTCAGATGTGTATTCTTGTCAATGATGCACTAAGGCATCAATGAGGAGGCAGGACAGGCCCCGTTGCTCTTGCTGAGAGAAATAAGGGCAAGGGAAAAGTGTTTGGAAAGGGGAGGGGCTGACAGAAAAGACATTTTGTGTATGGGAAGCACCAGTAGAGAGAGAAGCCAGTAATTTTCCAGCTTAGACAAGAAAGATTTTGAAACTTGTAATGCTCCCCTTTTACAATTCCACAAAGATTTTTGAATCACAGCTCAGGAGAGCATCTCTAAAATCTTTAGCTATAGGAAGAATGCACTTATATTCCATTCCTGTATTTTGAGCATGAGTGGGGAGGAAGGCAGATCTATGGGAATTCATTTGTGGAATTTCAACTACACAAGTTTTCATCTCTAACATAGCGACTGTTATTCTGGAATAGAAGATTATTTCTTTCTTTAAGAATGTAATCTCTCTTTAAATTTCCTGTAAAAAAACAGGAAAATCACAGGCCATCTGTTAAACAGCAATGCATATTTCTGCCATTAAATTGTCTTGTTAATATTTTATCAGCACTGAATGAGCAGGGAAATCCATTCTGAACAGTCTGAGTTAACAAAATATTCATGATTAATAAAAATTTATTGCAATATTCACCTCAAACATTTTACTTACCACTTACTGATCTTCATTAACCTGCATTTTTGTATCAGAAACAAATGTGAGTAGTTTTTGTCTGAATAAATTCAGCATATATACAAGCTAGGGAAACCATATTATTTTTAGTGGAAAACAGAAATGTACAAGACGGTTCTCTGTTCAATATTCAGCATATGCAAATTCAGACAACAATATCAACTACTAGACTATTTTGTTGAATATGTACTTTTAAGCACTACAAAGCTGTTAAGCCAGAATCAGAGTAACACTTGCTTCTCACATCAAAATCTATTATATGCAGAAAATAGCACATTACTTAGATGTCAGTCAAACAACATACAAACTCTCTGCCCATAAAGGTTAAAAAATAGAGGTATGAACATCCTGTCCTAAATCACAGTGCATAACACAATTTCTCCCCAAAGTAACTTGTCCATGTACTCATCCAATGTGACACCTTTGTGCAATGAGTTTATGAGTTCAAATTTATTCATATTTAGTATTGATAATTTAAAATCCAATTGTCCACATTAAAAGTCCACAATGAAAGCAGAACGCTCCAGAATTTTATGTCTGATTTTTACCTCATAGTACTCCTAGATAGGTACTAGAATTCTAAATCTGGTGATAAACATATTCATGTCAAAGCCAGCTTGCACAATGACCATAATACACATGTCTTGGGAAGGTGAGATAACAGTCTGTGACAAGCATTCTGTTCAAGTCAATGAATAACAGTGGGGAGGAATGTTTTATCTAAGCTATAAAACTCACGGTGGTATTCAGGGCAGTGCTGGCTATAAAAACATATATAATAACACAAACGTAGTACTAATGCAGTTGGACACCATCTCTCTTACACCATATGTGAACTGACAAGGTAAAATCAGAATTTCTACTAATACAGATGGAAACTCTTCAAACCTCTTTAGCTGGCTAAAGCTTAGACAAAGGCTCTGAATAATTTCAGTTCATTAAATATAAGACAGATTGCTTGAAAATACATTTCATTCAAGGAAATGGTTCATGCTGCACTGGATCATATTTCACAACCATGGTAGTACACATTCATGATTATTTTTGAAACATTACCGTACGTGGAAATTTAGCAAGTTGCAATAGTTCTGAGCAAAGTACAAACAGCCACTGTGCACTCTGGCTGCATAAACTGAAAGCATTGCTAAGAATAAAATGTTTCAATAGACCAAAAAAGAGAGAGTATTTTCATCACACATGCACAAACAAAAGATGCTAAATCAGGACACTAATGTCCCATCATTCAGTGATGTATTTAGGCCACTCCAACAACATGAAGGAATTATTATAGCACACAAAACAGACACACAATACGGCCAACTATATCCAATCATACAGCACACTTTCCTATATGCACAATATCCAACTCAAAGCCTCTTAGCCAGTGTATGGTCAACAGATCTATGTTTGGGTATAATTATATTGCTGTTGCATCCAGCTATTATCACTATGCTAGTTTCTATGCAAAGTACTACAGATTTGAAATTCTGCAAGAGCCAATTTTGAAAACATACACACATTGGGAGAAGTTTGAATTTTCATTGAGAGCATTGTGTGAAGAAAGGTTCAAATAATCCCCATTATGGTGTCCCCTTCCCCAGATGCAATTTGGAATGGGGGCAGGAAACATGAATGGACACAAGGAAATGCCATTCAGGAAGTGGTAGACTTTATTCCCAGTGACAAGCTATAGGTCACGTGCCTAGAGCACAGTCTATTGGCTAAACTGGCTCTAATACAGGTGACAAAAAATACTCATTCCGCATTTGTAGTGTGGCAGCACCTACACTTTAGAACTCCTTGCCTATTGATATTAGGCAGGTGCCTTCACTGAACTCTTTTTGGTGCCTGCTAAAACAAACATTCCTCCTCCTACTCAGAGGCTTAGAAAGTTGAGGCCATTTTAATCTGTTTTAGTATTTTAACTTGTGTATGTTTTAAAGTATGGCTGTGAGTGTTTTCTTTGTACAATCAAGTACTGTATAAATTTCATGAAATGAATCAATATATAGGCTATTATAGGGCTGCATAGGCTGGAGTTGTTGTCTGATACATTATCTACACCCGAAGGGATTGCAACAGCAGTTCCATTGCATTTTGTTTCTTTAAATCATATTTTCTGAGCTCCGGAAGGGGGGAGGACAGCAGGGAACAGAGAAAACATATGAAAAGGATATTTTGATCACTACACCATGTGGAGCCCCCAAAAAAGTGAGTGAACAAGCTGTTCCATGGTAAATGCCCAGTATAGAAGCAGCCTAAGGGTAGTTAAAATAGACGTGTGGGGGGAACAATTTAAAACATGAACTCAAACAGTTACTTCTATTGAAAAGACATTACATAAGTGACACAGAAAACAAGAGGAGCAATATCATACATACATACTTAGCAGTAGGCAGCATCCGTTACCAGGATGTGACTGATTTAGAATTGTCCCCTACCTGTGAAGATGTTTGGTCTCTTGCCAGCTACAAGGTAAGCAGGGAGGCAAATGATGCTCATGTATCTCTTTATGTTCTTCCTCATAAGAACAGGCAGCTTCCCATTCAGGCAGCTAACTTGGGAGTAATACTTTTATTCTCTTCCACACCTTGTTTGTATCCAGTGCTGCCACAGCATGAGCAGAAGAGGCTTCTGATTCTGATACAAGACCTCCGCTTCATTCTCACCCACATGCAGCGCCTTGTGAACCCCCAAAATCTATTCTAAGGGGTTGGGGGACCCTCTGGAGCAGAGCAATGAATACAACTGTCCAGCCACAGTACTAATGCAAGCAGCCTTGCATGTTACTAGAAGCATGCATCAGTGTAATGTTAAATTAGTGTAAGTGTCCTGGGGCAACCTTGTAAACAGCAGTGAAACGATACAAACTAGAAGACTTACTCAGCAAGTTAAACAGGCAAGGATGTTCTGGTACCATGTTTCTGCTTAGATTCACTGTCAAAGCCATTCAAGCTTCTGATAACATTCTGATCAAATAAACTTGCACATTTCCCCCCTTGACTATGATTCAGCTAAATAATTTACACAGCCAAACTCCCTCAATAGTTAATGAGTTTTGATGTCCCTGTGCCAATAAAACTATAAATTAACTATAACAGACACCTGCAAGAAAAGTATTGCATGGTTATTCCAAACTAATATATAAAATTCAGCGCCCTTTTTGTCTTTGTTCTTAGCCCATTCTTGCATGTTTTCAGTTTCTCCTATCTTTTCCCTAAAGCTTCCTTTGTCCTTCACATATGCTTCTGTTGAGGTCCTTTCATATTGTCCCTTCCCCCACTTTGGCCACCTTCATTCTTGGTTCCTTGCCATCTTCCCGACATCTTTCTAATCAGCCTAACCCACAAAGCTACTGATATCCTGAGGGTAGACATATTGACAACTTTTCCTTTCCTCAAAAGAGATGGACTACAAACATTCTGATAGCTTTGTTTCCTGAGCAGTTAGAATATGCCAGGCCCTCATGCCAGCTCAGCCATGCAGTGTCAAAGGGATTACTGCCAGGAGCAGTTTAGATTCTGATCAGATTCCCAGCTGTTCTTCAAAATTCTGTAATTAGCAATGAAGGATTGAAAAAGAAAGGCGGGAAGGAACTGAAAAACTTATTTATCAGATTTTTGTGTGGGTTTCGGTGAGGGTTATAACAATTATTTAAAAAATAAACAAAAAAATATTAAAATGGTTAAAAAGAGTTCCACGTTTAAAGCAATTCCAAATATAAAACAGTTAAAATGTGTTCCAGTACAGATTCAGGCTGGCATAAAGATCTCCACTTAAAAGGCTTATTGGGAGAGGAAGGTCTTTCACAGGTAACTAAAAGACAACAGAGACAGTGTCTGTCTTTTATGTGATTGGAGGGAAATCCAATGCAGACATTGTAAATACTAATTATGAGAGTGGAGGATTAAAAAACTGCTTTTTATCTCAATGTTTATGATGTCTTAACAAACCACTTCTTTTATATCAGACTGATTTAGGTAACCCTAACCCTACCACTTGCCTATGTCCTTGGTTTGAGGTGACTGGAGAAATGAGTCAAAAAGTCTACCCACCACTTTTCCCTACACATAACACATTACACTGAGGTATTTTTAATCATCAGAATTTGGGGTAGGGTGGGGAGTATAGGGATGGGATAGTTCAGAAAGCAACAAATAGCTCAAGCTTCCAAATAAAATGTGAATAGTAAGTTTTCAATTTCTGATTTAGATTCTTCTTGAACAAATGTTAGCTCTTCCAAAATCTTGGCTATGTTTCAAAGACAACTTTGATAAGCTTTTTACAAAGAAAAACTACTGTGGGAATTACCGTCAATCACAGGGATAGCTATTGTGCCTCACAGTGGTTGGCTCTAATAGCTATTACTGGGATTTCATGTTTTCATTTAACATTAAGAAACCATCTGGTGTCTTTATATTATGTTGCACTATATGCTACTGTTTTGCTCAATTCTGGCAGTTAGTTATTTTATCTTGCTGTAATGAGATATAGACATAAACACAGAAGCAAGATCAAACTCAGCACTGTCATACTTGCACATTGTCAATAAACCTGAACTACCAACTCTGTTTCATCTTCATTGCCAAATATACCAAGTGCATTTGTACAATGGTGAAGGCAGGCAGTAAAGCTTTCATAGGAGTTGTGTGTCTACGCACTGAAATCTGAAAAACAAAAGCCAAGCTTGAGAAGCGACCGGTTCATGGAACGTATCAAATCTTTGCATATGAAGGCAAAAGACCTGAAGGGGGGAACTTTGCATGTTCAGCTGAAAGTGCTAAGAATCTTCCACATGAACAGGAACCCCAATCATACAAGGTTCTGAATCATATGGTGGAATTGTAAGTATGACCAGCTGAAAGCATGAAAATTCCTCTCTTGTGGGAAGATCTGAGGCTGTCACCTGTGGGGAAGGTAGTGCTGGGAGCAAGGCTAGTGTAGGCAGCCATGCTCCCCACTCCATGTGTAGAGATGAACATCTAAGCAGAGCTTAATTGTCCAAGATGGAATACGGAATCATTTTCACAAAACTCCACTTTTTTAAAAAAATAAATAAATCTCAGGCAGTAAGCTTCATAACCATATTTCATAGCAACATTTTGTATTGAATAGCTCCCTACAACTTTTCACTCAACTATAATCCCTTGCAGATGACCGCAATGCCTGGAGACAGACAAACAGGTCATGCATCCATAGCAGTGACCAGAGAAGGAATGGCCACTGGGAGGAGCACAGAGAGAAGAAAAGCCATGGTGCACCTGCTGCAGCACAACTGGGTGTCTCAATCTGCCACAGCTGCAACAAAATATGTCTCTCCTATATCAACCTCTACAGCCCCAGCAGGTGCTATAACCTTCTAAGAGTTTGACGTTACCCCGCAAAGACACACTCCTCCACTGCATCCCAAGACACACAGATGCCAACCAATCTTATTATGATAGACACAACTGTTATTTAAACCTAGACTCAGTAATTCTATCGGTCATATGGTCACGTTCCCAGGACAGTAGGATTTTCTTTCATCAAAATGTGCGCACTCTCCCAATCCTCATTTAAATATCTCCAGGGGCAAGAGATTTCCTGGCTCTTGATCAATCTCATAAAGCACTAACACATCCAGTTAAAACGGTAATAAAAATGGCAGAAAATAAAATAGAAAAAAACATAACTACAGAAGACATTATTGAAAGCTCAAAGGTCAATATTTTATGACTGGACATGTTTCTCCAAGTTTGGAAGGCTACACTAGTTCCTTTTGCACTTATCAGGCCTGGCCACTTCAGTGCTGCTAAGGCAGCGAAAACAATGCGGGAGGCGGCAGTTACAAGTTAGCGGCCTCAGCAGGCGCTGTGATTCTCCAGCAATGTGAGATGCATTCCATTGTGTCTCAAGACAGACAGATGACAACAAGGCTTAATCCCTAGAACTGCATATCCAATTGCCAGGTCCTCCCCCCCATACCCTTTTCATATTACCCAACCTATGCTACCACTCAGTGGATTTGTAACTGGCTGACTGACCGAACCCAAAGGGTGCTCATCAATGGTTCCTCTTCATCTTGGAGAAGAGTGACTAGTGGGGTGCCACAGGGTTCTGTCTTGGGCCCGGTCTTATTCAACATCTTTATCAACAACTTGGATGATGGACTCAAGGGCATCCTGATCAAATTTGCAGATGACACCAAACTGGGAGGGGTGGCTAACACCCCAGAGGACAGGATCACACTTCAAAACGACCTTGACAGATTAGAGAACTGGGCCAAAACAAACAAGATGAATTTTAACAGGGAGAAATGTAAAGTATTGCACTTGGGCAAAATAAAAATAAAAATGAGAGGCACAAATAAAAGATGGGTGACACCTGGCTTGAGAGCAGTACATTTGAAAAGGATCTAGGAGTCTTGGTTGACCACAAACTTGACATGAGCCAACAGTGTGACGCGGCAGCTAAAAAAGCCAATGCTGGGCTGTATCAATAGGAGTATAGCATCTAGATCAAGGGAAGTAATAGTGCCACTGTATTCTGCTCTGGTCAGACCTCACCTGGAGTACTGTGTCCAGTTCTGGGCACCACAGTTCAAGAAGGACACTGACAAACTGGAACGTGTCCAGAGGAGGGCAACCAAAATGGTCAAAGGCCTGGAAACGATGCCTTATGAGGAACGGCTAAGGGAGCTGGGCATGTTTAGCCTGGAGAAGAGGAGGTTAAGGGGTGATATGATAGCCATGTTCAAATATATAAAAGGATGTCACATAGAGGAGAGAGAAAGGTTGTTTTCTGCTGCTCCAGAGAAGCGGACACGAAGCAATGGCTCCAAACTACAAGAAAGAAGATTCCACCTAAACATTAGGAAGAACTTCCTGACAGTAAGAGCTGTTCGACAGTGGAATTTGCTGCCAATGAGTGTGGTGGAGTCTCCTTCTTTGGAGGTCTTTAAGCAGAGGCTTGACAACCATATGTCAGGAGTGCTCTGATGGTGTTTCCTGCTTGGCAGGGAGTTGGACTCGATGGCCCTTGTGGTCTCTTCCAACTTTATGATTCTATGATTCTATGACAATATGCATTTAATGTACATCTCTTTTTTAAAAAAGCAGTTGGGAGGGGGGTGTTGTAGTGTACAGATAGGGTGAATTAATTCATTACCGCTCCATTGTTTGACCAGCAAAAATCTGCTCACCTGCCATTCTGAGTATGCAAAACTGTTAATTTGTTTCCCTCTGCTGTCATTTCTTATACCAGGTTGTGCTAGGTTTAGTAACTATAGCATCTAACTTCAAAGACAAACATGTAATAGACTTCCCAGGCTGGCTGGTATCCTCTAGGTAATTTGGACTGCTGGTATTATCAGCCATGGTGGCTGATGGAAGTTGTATTCCAAAATATCTGAAGGGCACCAGGTTGCAGAAGAGTAACATATAGTGTAGGTGTAGATAGACTTCCTTAACTCTTGAGACATGAGGAATTGAGGGCATGCCACACCATAGGATCATAAGAAAAGCCCTGTTGGATTAGGCCAGCATCTTGTTCTTACAGTGGCCAACCAGATTTCCATCCTGGGAGCAGGACCTCAGTGCAACAGCAATGTCCCCACTTGCAGTCCCCAGCAACTGGTGTTCAGAGGAACACAGAAGGTTCCAACAGTGAAGATAGAACAGAGTCATACATGAATAACCGGCCACACTTATTGAAGATGGATGTTTCCCAAGCTAATTGTTTGGGAAAGTTCTTCCAATAGTCAGGAATGACTCTCATTCAACTCTGTAGTGCTAGAAGGCATAGCATTCCATCCAGGGGTTGCAAAGATACACCAGAACAAATTAACAAGGAAAATACAAAGAGGTGAAAAGAGAAATAGAAAAAGAAATATGTGCAGAATAAGAAGATATAGTAAAGGAAAAAGCAGCAGCATAAAACCATTTGGGCTAGAATATTTTACTCGGAAAAATTGCCCTCCAAAATGCTTTCAAGTTCAGCCTGACAATCAGAAAGAATACAACATCAAAGTCTTCCACTAGTATCAGGCAGACATAAAATAAAAGTCTTGTAGAGTTCTTTGGTAAGACTGAATAAATACTTTGTGTCATAATCTCTTTGTGCCCTGAGACTTTAATCATATTGTTTCATTTTAAAATTAAGAAAACCAGATTCTTTAAACTTCTCTGAATTTTGTTTTGACAGTTTCAAATATCCCTGCCATTAAGGCAGCTTTGATTGATTAGTTACAGTTAATTCCTACAAACTTATTACCTCTATTTCCCATACAGATTTTTGGAAGAAAAAATTCTATAATACTACCTGCATGGTAGCTTGTTTACGGTACTTTTAGCTACTGAATATTAATAAGTTCCAAATTCCATAATTCCATCAGAACTATATTAATGTTTACATAACATCTCCACAAAAATAGGGAAACACAAGTGATTATCCATGACATCTTGGAGAGATCTGAAAAAATCTGAATTGCACCTAGTGGCTCACTGAGGAGAAGAACCACTTATCTGGGGCTCCAGATGGATGATGTTTGCCACATGTCATGGCTGTGGTGGGTCCATGGAGGCTGCCATCTATCAGTGAGGCCAGGGAAGGGGACGGTCACCTGGCGACACCCACCTTTGGCCTCAATGACCTCTCAGGTATGTGTGGGCAGTGCCTGCAAGGCGAATCAAGGACAGGGGCTTGGGGGTTGCACCCAGCCCACCCCTGGTCTATTTAAGGGGGTGGCCAAGTGCAGGCCATCCTGTTGGATGTTCATCACTGGATTTCCCACCCACCCAATCTGTTAGGGGCACGCTCAGTGGGGAGTGGGTATGGAGCATATGGACCTTGCTATGATTTACGCGGTCTCTGTATTCAGGGCCAGGGAGGAATTTTCTCCTGCAAGCAAACTGGCCTGCTTGCAGGTTTTCACCTGCCTTATAGCAACCGTTACAACTTTGGCAGATAAGGCATTGGACTGGATCCTTAGTCAAAGGGAGGGGTCCAGGAGGGGTGACTCTGTCCAGGAGCCAAAAAGGGAATGATGGGCCAACATATTTCACCCAATGGCAGCCTGTACAGGATCATGGCACACAATCCATGTCAGGGGCGACTTCCCTACACAAGGTCAACCCCACCAGGTTCCTAACAGGTACCAGGAGGGCTGCCTGATGATGGATACATGCCCAGTACTTTAGCCAAATCTACTCTTTCCTGTAATCAATAAAGTTGTGGCCTAATTCAACCCAATACCAGTCTCCTGTGTCCATTCCTGTGGGTCTCCCTGCACCTGCCGCAGCCATTATGCTCCTGTGCTGGCAATGGCCCATCTTTGCAGCATTAATCCTCCCTTTCTAAATGCCAAGATAATCTTAGGTTATGTGTACATTCAAATGTTACATAAATTAATAACAGTACCAGTGGATCAATTCTTACTCTCAGTACCTTCCTATAGCATTTAGCTGCTCACTTTCTCCTTTGATCAGGTTCTTTTTATTTAAGTCCCCCCAAAAGGAACTCACCCAAGTCCCTCATCCCTTTTCTTTTAAAGACAGCTTTAAATTTAGAAGAATTTTATCAGAGAAATCCATTCATCACCCATCATTTCATTTGTATGCTGCCTTTTCAAAGTTAAATCCATGCTCAAGGCCGCTTACAAAAGTAACCATAAACAATAAACAAACATCGGAAAGTATACAACCGAATTCCACATACAGTGGTGCCCCGCAAGACGAACGCCTCGCAAGACGGAAAACCCGCTAGACGAAAGGGTTTTCCGTTTTGGAGGCGCTTCGCAAAATGAATTTCCCTATGGGCTTGCTTCGCAAGACGAAAATGTCTTGCGAGTTCCTGTGGGGTTTTTTCCCTTTCCCCCCCTTTTCCTAAGCCCTAAGCCGTTTATCAGCTGATACGCTGATAAGCCGCTTATCAGCTGATCCGCTAAAAGCCACTAAACCGCTAATAGCGCTAATCCGCTAAGCTGTCAATGGGCTTCCCAAGACGAAAAAACCGCTATACGAAGAGCCTCACGGAACAGATTAATTTCGTCTTGCGAGGCACCACTGTAAATCATAAGATATAAAATAAAAATACAAAAAAAGCATCAAAAGCAGCAACAACCTCACACTCTCCAACAATCCACCCCCCCCCCAAAAAAAAACCCCAATACCCCAAGTGGCTCTCACAAATTTTAAAATAACATAAACTCATTTGTAGATCATTTTTCTTTGCCCACACCAATGGTATAAGAGACAGAGTAAGGGGCAGTGGCTGGCAGGCAGTGCACTCCCCCACGGTTATGCTGGCAGACCGAAGAAAAGCAGGTACAAAGAGCTACCACCACTATTAGTGCATACCATAAGGACATAAATGAATTGGAAAGAATAACAACTGTTTAGGCCACAAACTGCAGTGGGAGGCAGTGAGGGTACTGCAAACCTGCCCATCATCATACTGATCAGCAAAATCACACACAAAGGAGTGAGTACCCTCTCATTCAGAGCTATGTCACATCTTCCACAGAAGTGGTGAATGGGGAAACAAGAGTGATTTGAGCTTCCAGTCCTCTCCTAGGAATTCTGCAGAGTCGCTCTCTGGAATGGAGCACATGTGTATGAATCTGCAGATGAAGGGCGGTATATACAAATTTATGAATAATAATAATTGAATGGTGTTTTTTTTGCAGGGGGTGGGGCAACTATGTACTGAATATGGTTCTTAACTCTTGGGTAATTCCCTATACATTTGTGAATCTAACTTTTAAAGCAACACAAGAAATCATGTGTCTAGCAAGGCAGTGTGTCTCTTAACATATCGTTTCATCTCAGACAGGGAGGGAAATGTTAACTAGCTTTTTTCTTCATACTCTTCTGTTCTCAACAGGAGTTAGGTGACTGACGAAGCTAAACCTGTTCTATCAGGAACACCTGACTGGCTCAGCTGCTGTGTTTGCATGTTGACAGCCTTGCTGCCCCTCCTCCTCGACATCTTGGTAAGGAGCAGTGATGCAACCAACTGAAGGTCAGGTGAGCATCACTTGCCCACTACACCATTTGCTACTGCTAGTAACATGGTTGCATTTTGAAACTGTGAGATTCTTATGACAGACCTTAGCACCTGGACTGGTTTGACTTTCATTAGTACACTGCAGCAAATGAGATAGCATGAATACTATTTTAGTGCATTACAAGCACAAGAAAAGTAACAAGTCCAGCCTTCCAGGAAGAGGTGCCTTAACAGCTTTTAGAACAAGGAATGACGCACTCTCAGTTTCCAAGCAATACAACAGTACAGGTTCATTCTACTGAAATATAAATTGTTTTTTCTATACTGCATTGCCATTAGGAATTAAAGAAAGAATTAAAGTCAGGCAAGGAAGAGTGACTGTTCTGTTCTCCTTAACAAAGGAAAACAAAGATGTGCAGCTTGACCCTATGGCTATACTCAAATGAGACTTAATCCCAGTTAAGTGGGTATACGTTTGTTTATACAGAGAAACATGCTTACTCTGAATTAAGGTCAGAAGCCGGAACTTGTTAGTGTTTATCATTGTCATACAGTATACTGTAAGAAAACTGCCTTTTTACTTTCCAATGGTTTTTTTTAATGCATGAATAGGACATCATACTTTTCTAAACATACCAAAATGTGATAATCTGAATGACTAAAGTAATTTCTCCACCTGCTAACCAACTGCACAGGAAGTAATATCCCCCTTCAATTAAATGGCAAAGGGCCTACCTTGAAAAAGGTCATCGTTGCTCCATCTTCAACTGCTCCATATTCGATCTTTGTTTGTTTCGCTAAATCATCTGCTGAATCGATAGGGGACTCCATGCGCTCCACTGTCAGAAAGGCGGCTAGATTAGCGGTATACGAGGAAATGATGATAAGTGTGAAAAACCACCAAATGCCTCCCACTATCCTGGTGGAGAGGGCTTTGGGCATGAGCTCGGAACCTAACGAAAATCAGGGGGGGAAAGATGAATCCAGTGCATAAACATTGTGTTTCTCATTGTTAGAATTCAGTTCTTTTGAGTTTGTTTGCTTTCGTCACATGGGTGAGAATGGAATCACTGAGCAAAAATAAATAAAGTGACAGGCATACATTTTGCTTATACAGACGCAGAACTGAAACTGAAAATAAAACCAAATTCCACTCAAAAAGGGAAGGGTAAAAAAGCTTTAGGCAAATCAAGCATTTATGGGACCCAAAAATATAGCAATAGGAGGTCCAAATCAATATTTGGCCGTGATCTAGTGCATAACCAGATTATTATTTTTAATGAGCTTTAAATCAAGTGACAATGAAAAAATAAAATGAGAAAGAGAAGACACTTAAGCTGTTAAAAGAGAACTAAAAACAAACAGCAATCCTGAGCCTCCCAGTAAAATCTTGCAGCAGCTCTTCAAAGCATTTATGAACCACTAATCTGGCAGCTCATAAAATGTTTTGACTTCTGTAACAAATAAGCTGTTGCCCCAAGGAATCAGGAAAAATGTATCAGAGAAACTCTGATACAAAGAGGATGCTACAAACCTGAAAATGTTGCCACCTTAAAAAAGAAAAGTCACCATAATGAATCTATATGTAGCAAGCCAATGGTAAAATGAAACATCTCCCATCTCTATAGTTAGCCCCACAGCTTAAGATAAATGGGGTGGTCAAGCTACACATTTCATTTACTAGAGAGCAGTAGAACTATTATTCTTACACCTATATTATATGAAGACAGACTATAAGTGCATTGCTGGAGTTGCCTGATCATGGCACTAAAAACAGAGGGGGGCTTTAGATATTAATTTGTAATGTACATAATGATTAGTGCTAATTTAGAGCCTAATAATAGTATAGGAGGCACATAGCCTCCTTTTGTGCTTCATCATTAGAAGCCGTAATATTTTTTTCTTAATTTGCAAAAATATAAAATTGTAAGTTGGCATGCATGAAATTCTTAAAAATGGAAAACGGAATATTTTAATTAACTAATATTGGCAAGGCAAATATATATATATACATATACATTTGTTCCACAATATGCAAAAGAATGTTGCAAGGCATATATGCAACAACGTGTTTCAAAAGAAATATATCCATAGTGTCATTATGATAAAGGATTAGAAATTTTAATCAGTTGGCAAGGATTTTTTTTTTCATTTTTGTTTTACTTGGGTAAAATGGAATGAAGGCAAGATGGACTATTTTATTCCTGATTAATTATACTGTTTATTTTGCATCAATTAAGGAACTGGTCCAGAAAGGTAACACATCTTCCGATGAATGGAGCTTATGCCAAACTCAACATCAATTACAGAACAGAAAAAGAAAAGAAAGGAAAGGGGGGAAAGAAAAAGGAAAAAGAAGTGGTATCATAACTGGACTATTCAATCCAAAACAGCCCATCTTACCCTGCAGTTCATCTTACCCTTGCTGTTTCAAACAAAAAAAGCTCTGACAGACTTGGACATGACAGCCAACTCCAGCGCCAGACTTTGCCTAGAATTCTGCAAGGGAAAAAGTAGAAAAGTACCTTTCTGATGTAGTCGCTCCTAGGCCCTGTCAGTCAGACACTTAAAAGACACTAAAATGCTAATACTGCCAAACAGCTTTTACTGCTTTCTCAAAAAAATTGACACTTAGGAAAGTCAAACAAGACTTGAAAGAAAAGAACAGTAGAAATGTTTGCCATAGTTGCCCCAATTACCACAAGTTCATATCTTACCCAAGGATTAAGAGAGAGTGCCACCAAAGCCTGTGAAACAGAGCCTGGTTAGGGGCTGACTGTCATGTACCCAAGGTAACGTCATGTCCAGCACTATATCCCACAATTTCCTGGGAGCAGAGAGGTGTGGGCAAGGAATGAATGAGATTCCTCTATCATGTAGCCTCCAGCATTCATGGAAATGTGTTTGGGGAGGGGGGTGTCAATGATGCAGATATTAGTGTGTTTCAAAAATTATTACACCTTGTCGGGGAACTTTTCATTTGAGGTTATTATCTGAACTACCCCATCGGCTTAGACCAGGTAAAGAGTAAAGGGGACCCCTGACACTTAGACCAGGTAGGTAGGATAATTTATATGCCTCTCCCACACTAGACCCAATACAATGCAAGACTATGTCTTAAGGAGACTTCCTGTTTCCTGCTGAGGGAAATGGCTGCCTCCCATGAGATTGGACCCCCAGTAGTGCCAGAAATTCACTAGCCTATAAAAATGGGGCTATAAAGCATGAAGTGTCTTGCTCGTGTCTGTTTTTCTCCCCCTGGTTCAATTCAAATGTAACTAAATGCTAATTTGCCACTAAATGGAAAGTGAGTAATGAAATCAGAGACTGTGAGGGGAGAAGGCAGGGAGAAGTAAGTGAATGAGCACAAGATAGTTTACCTTGCACCAAGCTATGGTTTGACATTATGTCTGAAACAAACAAATGAAGGTTCTTTGCACTAATCTTTTTCAGAGGCAAGAAAATAATTATAGGAAGAGGAAGACTATGTTCTAATGGACCTTTGGGACTCATGAACATTTCTTATGAATGCCCCATTGTTCATGGTTTGTTTGGTCCTTCACTGTATGTTTGCCTTTTCTTGCAGATTACAAACCTGTATGTCTTGCTACCTCCACAGCAAAAATTGTGATCAGTTCTCTTTAGATGAAACCACCTACATTCCAGGAATGAAATTAAGTGGATATTGGGCATGTGCAGGACTCCTTTCCACTCAACCTAGTCCTCTTCTTGTGGTGTGGTTTGTAGATACTCCTATGTTTCATAAAATATATTTATTTTATTTCTATTTAGGCTATTATTAATTTACAGGAGTATGGCATGAGATTTACCACTATGCAATATATTTGGCTTATCTATTTGTCAAGTGCTTTTCTAAATCATGATCTGATTGTCGTTTCTGTCTTTTAAAATGCTGATGCATTTTGTATTACTCATACGAAAGGATGTTTAAAAATAAAATGTTCAGACTGCAAAGAACACACTGGACATGTCAGATCCAGCCAGAGTTAAACATTTATAATTTGAATGAAAGAGTGTATTTAACTCTTTTCTGTTGAAATAAATGGAAATTACAATTGCGTCTCTCTGACTGGATTGTGCCCACTGCTAGATTATATTTATTGTAGGTCTCCACGTATCAGTAACTTCAAAAACAACAAGAATCCAGAGCAGTTTACAAGCGTGGTAGAGGTTTAATTAAAGTTGTTCTAACTTCCTGCTCCAGGGCAGTTATATCAATATGCCCTAACTCCTACATGTCTCCTAAGACATTCTGTCAAGTACATTAATTACTTTTCCAAAAGGAAATGCTGTCATTTAAAATGAAAACAAAATAAATGCCCCCCCACCTGCACAAGATACCCAAATACACATGTCCACCTTCTGTACTTTTGGTTGCCGAAATTAAATGCTGGTTCTAGCACCTAAATGTGTACATATACTCTCCTGCAACTGTCAACTTCTCTTATAATATCTGTTGAAAAATACGCTCAAGAAGGGGACAAATGTTTTTGGTATTCCATGGAAATGTGGGTGTAGTCTACTAAAGGCAAGCAATGATAGCATGAAGAACAATGAATTTTAAAATAAGTAATGTTAATTAGATGGCAAACATTATACTGCCCTCCTTTTATATATGTCGTATTACACTGGGGGAGAGGGGAGTCTAGCAATTAACCCTAACAATTTACTATAGATTATATTGTTTAGGACTACCGCTTATATTGCCCTCTTGTAAATTAAACAAAATAGGCACAAGAGGAGTGCACTGTATAACCAAAATAAATAAATACCTTGTTGATGTATAATTATCTGTTCTCAGATGAGCATCCCTATAATTTTAGCATCCATCTTTTAAAATGCATTTCTTTGCACAGACCGTACAGCATGTGCTACGTCGTCAACGTTTGCCTTGCCTTTATTAATTTGCATTTAAGGAATCTCAAACAGAACATGGTTGCAAGAATTATTGCAAACTGGGATGGCATTTATTAACCATGCAATAAATGGCATCTCATTTCAGAGCTGAATACGGAAAATGAAGGTCTACATTCAAAGTAGACAATAGTAAAGAGGTAATCATGCTTTCAGCTCTTGCTTTGCAAAAATGTCACTGTTTGAAAAATACAGACTAGTGCATCAATTAATGGCAGTGAGATGTACCTATATCCAGGTTAGAGGGAAGTGTCCTGAGAATATTGAGGTTTGGATTTATCCTATTTTGCTGGGTACACTTTTTCAGAAAGTGGGATTCAAGAATGCCTAGGTGTATTAATGTTAAAAGCTGGTTTATGGTTACATGCACAGAGGCACCCATGCAAGCAATTTGTGCCAGAAAAAGAGAGAACTGTCACCCCCAGCAAAAAGTGGGACATGGCACCCAGGGGAAAGAGCAGGCTGAATCGTATACCTTGCTGCATGAGAGCTCCAACTCCAAACCAGAAACTATTTAGCAAGGTAAAATTGTTTTCCACCACGTCTGAGTCGGGGTTGCAAGGGTGTGGGTTATACCACTCATAGGGACTAAACCTGTGGTAATTGACAGAAAAAAAGAACATATTTAACAAGCAGCGAGCAGAAACTCTATCCAGCAAATTTGCTGCAAAAGAAACAGAAAAAAATAAGAAAAGTTAAATAGAAAATAGAGAAAGAAAGTTGTCACAGTGCAATTGCAGTATATAAATACAGGAGGCATTACAAGGAGAAGAAAAAATACCAGTGATGAAGTACCCTTTCCTTCATTAATTAATTTGCACAGTAACATTATATGGTGACAGTAAGTCTTGCAAAAACAAAACAAATCAAATCAAATCACAGTAAAGGACTCGGTATCACTTAGACCCCCAATAAATAGCACATCGTGTAGTTCTTAGGCATGTTGACACACACATAAAAAGGGAGGCATTGCAATATAATAATTAGCAAGTTATTACAGTGTAACACTACTAAAAACTTTGTACAAAGGCTTTCCGATAATGATAATGGAAGGTAAACTGTTAAATAAATGTGTTAATATGATTTCACAAGACTAGTAAAATAGCACCTTGAAGCCTAGCGGAATTGTTATTAAATTAAACCTCTAAATGAGCAGGATTTCACTTAATAAAATAAAATAACAGTCTTGCGGGCACAGCGAAAGCTAACACATTTATAATGGTGTCAAGCTTGTGTGGAATACAAACCCCATTATCAGATGAACGTGGCTGAACTGGGTAACATGGTCTGAGGATAAGCCACACGGTTAACAGTGAACCATGAATATGTTGGCCTACTGTTGAATTACGTGAGTGCCTATTGCTGTGTCTATTGACCTGATGATGTTCCCCTCAAAGCTGAAGTAATGGTGGGTGAATACAAAGCAATAGAGTCTGGTGGCTAGAAGTCCCATTAGCAATCAATATGCAAAATAATAAATGGACCAATATGAGAAATGGCAAAATGCCACTGTAGGAGCATTTGAATTGACTTTGGAGTTGACATCCTAGAGCAAAGAAACTTCAAGTGAGACTGCAACATGAAACCCCTGAATTATAATACCTGAAGAAGTTCAGTGCTATCACTTGAGGACTGAACTGAGTCAATGGTGGGTTTTTGTTTATTTGATTGATTGCTTAGAACATGGCGTGTGTTCATTGGCTTACCGATCCCTTCGTGCCTGGTATATCAACAACTATTCAGTAACTTGCCAATTATACAATTATCACTTTCTGTGCTTTTCTGCATTTCATTTTCCTCCAACCTCACTGTCTACAATGCCCCCACTACCACACACCCTTAAATCGTCATCAATCCCTGAATTGATAATGCCAGTAGAATCACAGTTCACTCAATTGGAGAAGGCTGTCTGGAAGTTACAAAGAGGCAAATCACAGATTCTGGGAAATGGTACTGACCACATAATGTGTGACATTTACACCACTGATGGCTTCTGGTCTGAAAACTTGTTTGTCAAATTGTGGCTAAAACATGCAAAAATGTCAACTCGTTTTTCTTTATTGTTGCCTTGAGGTAGACACAAGACACTTGGAAGCAAGTTTCACTGAAATAAAATGGGATTTCCAAGCTAAATATGTTTGAGATCAAGGTGTTCAATATAGACTCCTTTGTTCTTTCCTTTTTTTGCCATGTTTTGATAAATTACTACTGTGGTGCCATATTATTATTTGTGCTTTTGAGGACAAAACACTCTCACAAAATATGCACTTGAGGCACACAGCTTAATGATAGGAGATAAACTTCCTTTCATATCATGTCTTTTAAATTTTTTGCAGTATGTGAGGATCTTATGTTTAATACCCACAGCACATCAGAAAAAACAAACACACACAACATAATGCACAATGGACCATAACCACCACAATAATTAAAGAATTCATGCAAGTTTAAGTGCTATACTCATGGTAATGATTTTTTTAAAAGAAAAATAAATTTCTCAAGTCTTTAAAGCCACTCTGTTTGTTACAAACCCAAACTGGAATATACACCCATTATTAAAGGGGGGGAACTATCATGTAATTAATGTTATCTGAATAATATTTCTGCCACTTCAGAGAATGCAATTTTCTTCCCAATAATCTTTTCAACACATTAAAATTCAGAAGATCAAACAATCCATTTTTATCCTCTTAATACAATGATAGAACACCTCCTGTCTTAAAAGCCTGTGCTTGAGAAACAAAGAAATGTTTCATTTGGTTCTCAAAAGTAAAACTGACACGCTGCTCACGAAAGGTTGATTGGGTTATAATTAAATATTCTGACCTTATTTCTTCTGCAGCTTTCCAAGAAATCTAGACTGGTTTTACTTCTTTAGTTGTCTACTGTTGTAGCAGGGTTCTTTTTTTCCAACCCATTTCGTGTTTGATGCAGTAAATTATTCACTTGTTTAAATTTAAGCAAATGCATTCCACACACAGCTTTGCCATCTCAATTTTTAAAAGGCTGTATCCAAAGTTTTCTGTCCTGTAGGGCAAGGGCTCTTATGGTAGCAGACAGGTGGGTTTTAATCTTAGGCAATGGAGGAATTGGACTCCACAGCTGTGCTAGCAGAAACTTCATGCACAACAGATTGTACAATTTGCTGCGCATAAATTTGCTGCTTATGCATTCTCTTGCTGGCAAAAAACATTTTGACATTAGATGCAACCTAATATATGTAAACTTCACAGAGAAGATGTTATAAGACAAAAAAATGTAACTTCAAAGAGAAGAAGTTTTAAATTCAGTTTCTTTTAAAACCAAACAGGCATTGTATGTTTTAGGTACTTCCGTCTCAAGGGACACATTCCTCCTCCTCTCAATACTTTCTCTATTCTACAGAAAACTTATGAGAAGAGTAAATATAAATGCACCAGTTTTCCTTGCTTTGTAATTTGGTCAATTAACAACACCTTAATGGTAAGAAACAGTGGAAAACCATTACTTAGTGCAGGTGTGGCACCCCCCACACTAAAACCCAATCCCCATAAAGCTATAGAATGGCTCTTTCTATGCTCCTTTCATTCATTTGCAATACATTCCTTCATATTTAGAGACCTGTTCCTGATCATCTCTTGTGCTGGCCAATCAACTCTGGTGATGATAATCATCCCTAAGGTTTCAACCCTGTCTCCATGGGTAAAACAACAAGTTTTTGAAATAATCAATTCCAGTATGGGTGGCTTACAGAGGGTAGAGGACCCCTCTGAACTTCTATTTTTTTTTTATTTCATTTCCCTTTGAATAAACTCTAGCAGGTCAGGATTCCCTCAGAAATGCACTGAAAGTTTTACAGCACTAGAGCAGGACTCTGAAGAGCCTCTCCAAGCAATCAGATCAACCTGAGCCAAATAGATGCATCCATTTGCAAGCTGCTAATGGTTCTTCTCCGAGGTGGAGGTACTTTGCCCTCCTTTTGCAAGCACCAGGAGAAAGCACCAGGAAGCACAATCTCCCCCATCCCGGCATGGCTATCCAACGAGTTCACTGTTCAGCTTCCAGTTTCATCACTGCCAGATATAGACATAGAGATATATAAGCATTTCAGTGAAAGGAATAGTGGCAAATGACTCCAAAAGCATGTTCGGTTTTAATTCAGGGGTGGTACTGGACCTTTTTTAATGCTAGGGGGGCAGGGAGAGGAGAGGAGAGATTTGGCTGACATCATAAAGGGGGAAGGAGAGAATCTTGTTTCTTCATGGGCTGAGCTGAGCCTTTTTATGGTTGAGGGATAGAAGTGTCTACAAAAAAAAGTTTTTCCGTGAGCTGGGCTGGGCCTCGTTTATTTATTTATGTTTAATGTATTTGAAAATATGATACGGGCATATGCAAGAGCACTAACTCCCATCAGAAATAAGAGCAATAACTTATCATAATTGCTTCAAATAGAACAAAAAATATTATCAGTACTTTGAAGAACACTAGATGTTCATCTTGTTTCTCAGCCCCAGACTACTGCATTAGCAGAGCACACTTGTTCCCACACTTCCAGCTGCAATCTCACTTTGAGCAGGGAGGTGGAATGGTGTATTGATTGGATAGTCAAAAGGGAGAGGAATTCTGAGCTAAACAAATCCCTGCTTTTATAAAACCTTAAGATACTTTGTGTGAATGTCTGAGTGCCCGCAGCAGAGTACTGGAGAAGCTTGTGGAACTTGCTGCTATAATATTTAGAACTGATCCTATGGTGTGTGTGTGGGAGGGGGGGAAGAATCATTTTTCTAATATTTTAACTTAAAAATGTAATATTCCTGAACCTAATTTTTACTGGAGTGATATACTCTTGTATATGTAGTGGTAAACTATACTGAAGAGGCATGGGTTAGCTTCAGTTACTAACATAATCCTATTCATTTTAATGATGATGATGATGATTTTATTTATACCTTACTTGGAAGTAAGTCCCATTGTATTCAATTAAGTGGGCATAGAATTGAACCCTACTCTTCCAGGTCCTAGTAAAACACTCTTAACCATTACATTAATACAACTGCAGGTGTTCATTTAAGATATATGTTTTCTGTTCTTTTTTATTTTTAACTTGAGTTCTTGGCATGGTTTAGGCTTGGCATTGGGGGAGTGCAACCTTTAACAGCTGAGTGGCAGGCAACAATTATTATGAATGGAAAAGTGCATTGCATGAATTGGAAGTGAACTATTTTGTTCCTTTTCTAAAATGAACATTCCAAGCACTGGTGGTTCATATATTTTATTCAGATAAAATGTCTAACATCTTTTCTACTGCCTACAAATTGTGAGTTTCCAGCAACTTTCTCTCTCTCTCTCTCTCTCTCTCTCTCTCTCTCTCTCTCTCGTGTTTGTGTGTGTGTGTGTGTTTAAAACAGGATTGAGGGAGCATTACCAAATGAGCAGAGATATAAGTTTCCGTTCACTACTGAGGAATTATGACATAACTGCATGTATACTCATGAGAGTGAGCATAAGACTAAATCTCTGTTAAGTGCTAAGTATTAATAAAACTGCAATGTTTAAATGTCCACTGTTTCTTTGCAAAGAAGAAGGACAGAGGGGGAAAACAGAACAGATGGAGGCAACACGTCTATTCGCAAATCAGAGAAGCAACTGTGACAGCAAGGTCCCCTTTGGAACCAAAGAATTTTTTCAGCTGAGGAAGTTACTATTTGCAAAACTGCAGTGCTTAAGTGTCTCCGGTATGTTTCCAAGGGGAGAAGTATGGCAGAAAACCAGAACCTGGCCATGCCCTGTGACCTCATTAGCCACACCATGACATTCTAGCAGCCCCACCAGGTTTAGTGGGCACCAATTTATTTTTAATTTTTAATTAAATATAGCACATATAAGGAGGTGTAGTTACATAAGAGAGCAAAATGAATTTTAATGTTTAAAGTTATATAATCTAAAAAATTAGCACCTCAAACTTAATGTGAAGGACCCCATGTGGAGAGCCATATGCTCAGTAGTCCCTTGGAGATGATGATGAAGAATTTCAAATGTTCCCACACAGCACCTGGGAGAATTAAGTTAGGGCCTCTTTCCTTTAAGATTCAACATTGTCCATTCTAATCTGACTTCACTTCCATTTTTTTTTAAGCACCAGAAACACTTTTCAGCCCTTCACAATTCACTAACAGTACCTTTTCCTCCTGTTCTTTTCCTAATTCTAAATGCTTAAAACATTTTTGGGGTGGGGGTAGGGGTGGGGAGAATCTTCAAATTCTTTTGTTCCTTCTCTTCCAAAGATTGATCCTTGTGCTTCATTGGGAGAGGGGGCGGGAATCACATAAATATGTAAGTATGTCTCCTTATGCCCATAATAGTTGACTTAATAAGTTTCTCAAATGCCTTGAGAATAAATGTGTTATAAGTATGATACGTTACATCATTTTTCTGACACTAACAAGTGTAATCCCAAAGCATCTTGACACATTCCACACAGAATTCACACCTGGAATACACGTTTGGGGTGTGTGGAGGGGTAAATTTAGTTCTCCAGCAACATATAAATGATGGGAAAATGTGATGCACCCACAACTGAAGAAAGGGGTCATGACCCTTAGTGAAAAAATTATCAACTCTTTTGAATGTAAAGAAACTATTTCCTAAGAAAAGGCACTTGTTTCAGCATCCAGGTTTGATCATGTTTAGAGGATTTATTTTATTCAAGAATTAATCCAAAACACATAACCAAATTTGGGAGTTAAAAAAATTGCCTTCAGAGAAGAGTAGCAGAATTATACATTGCTAAAAGCTACTTTACTTTTAAAAATTTGTATATGCCTTCACACATAACACAACACGATGACAGCCTAATAGGCTTCACTATTCCATTAGGTATCACATGCTTATATTAATATGTCACAAGAGATCCTACCCATCTCACCTAAGCTTGCCTGTGAAAAATACTACAGTGGTGCCTTGCAAGACGAAATTAATTCGTTCCGCAAGTCTTTTCGTCTTGCGAGTTTTTCGTCTTGCGAAGCACGGTTTCCCATAGGAATGCATTGAAAATCAATCAATGCGTTCCTATGGAAACCGCCTTCAGACCAGGTCCGGGGACAGTCTGTCCCCCGACCTCTTCTGAAGGCCGGCGGGGGGGGGGCGAAAGTCTTTGCTTCCCCCCGCCTGCCTTCCCGGGACAGCGGGATTTAAAATGCCCGCCAGCATTTTAAAATCGCCCCGGGACAGCGGATGAATTCTCCGCTGTCCCGGGGCGATTTAAAAGCCCCCCGGAAGGCAGGCAGGGGGGACAAAGACTTTTGCCCCCCGCCCGCCTTCAGAAGAGGTCCAGAGGGCTCTCCAAGCTGCGGATAGCAGCCTGCTGCCCCGCGCGAGGGGCGCTCTTAAGCAGAGCGCTCCTCGCGCGGGGCAGACATTTGCAGCTTGGGGAGCCCTGAAGGACTTCCCCTGCAGGGCTCCCCAAGCGGCGAATGTCTGCCCCGCGCGAGGGGCGCTCTGCTTAAGAGCGCCCCTCGCGCGGGGCAGCAGGCTGCTATCCGCAGCCTAGGCGGGAACTCTTCTGAAGGCTGGCGGGGGAGAAGGGCTTTTCTTCCCACCGCCAGCCTTCGGAACAGCCTTCTGAATGTTGGCGGTGGGGAGGAAAACCTTCCTCCCACCGCAAGTCTTCAAGACAGGTCCGGGAACAGAGGAGAAGCGCTGCGCACCTTCCCCTCTGTTCCCGGACCTGTCCTGAAGGCTTGCGGTGGGAGGAGGGCTTTCCTCCCCACCGCCAACATTCAGAATGCTGTTCTGAATGTTGGCGGTGGGGAGGAAAAACCCTCCTCCCACCGCAAGCCCCGGGAACAGAGGAGAAGCCCTTCGCGCCTTGTCCTCTGTTCCCGGACCTCCCACCGCAAGCCTTAGGACAGGTCCGGGAACAGAGGAGAAGGCGCGCTGCGCTTCCCCGCTGTCTCCGGAGATTTCCCTATGGGCTTTCGTCTTGCGAAGCAAGCCCATAGGGAAATTCGTCTTGCGAAGCCGCTAAAAAATCGGAAAACCCTTTCGTCTTGCGGGTTTTTCGTTTAGCGAGGCATTCGTCTTGCGGGGCACCACTGTAAATGCAAAGTCAGAAATGATTGGATCCATAACCAAGATAGCAAGCTGAATGTTTAAGTGTGCATCCCTCCTGATCTCTATGGGTAGATTGTTTGCCATGAAAAAAGAAGACAAAAAAGAGTGCTTAGATTTCCATATAAACCTTTGCTGCCTATATAATCTTCCTAGATGCTACTAACAATCCGGAACTATTAAAGGCCAGTTTTGCACTGAATAATTATTCCTGGATAAAATGCATGTTCCTCAAGCTATGATAAATAGCCTATACTCTAAAAAAGGGCTTAATTAAATTATATACTTACAAGTCGTACTGACAAGGTATGGCTGTGGGGAGACAGAACTATAAGAATTGTACAGTGGTACCTCGGGTTACATATGCTTCAGGTTACAGACTCTGCCAACCCAGAAATAGTACCTCGGGTTAAGAACTTTGCTTCAGGATGAGAACAGAAATCGTGCTCCAGCGGCGCGGTGACAGAGGGAGGCCTCATTAGCTAAAGTGGTGCTTCAGGTTAAGAACAGTTTCAGGTTAAGAACGGACCTCCAGAACGAATTAAGTACTTAACCCGAGGTACCACTGTATTATAAAAAAAAGCTTCTGATCAATCTCATTTGTGTATCTAGTAGATCATTCACAACTTAGCATATGCCTCATAATAAAAAGAAAGGGTTTTGTTTTCTATTTGTTAACCTACCATCAGATGTGTGGTGAAGGATGGTAGAAAGCTGGCTTTTCTTTTCCAGTACTATACTGAAGGATTCTCAGGATTATTTCACTGAATAACCAGGAAGTTATCAGGTTCCCCACCCCCTCCCCAGTTTGGATTGACATCATATTTGCTATTGTGACTTTATGTCTGCTGGGTCACATCTTTTGAGATGGCTAAGTTAGGGCATGTGAGATGGCCTCCTCTGTGGTGGCCTTCACGCTATGCAATGCCCACCCCTCCAAAATTGTTCAGCTTCTGTTGGCAGGCAATGATGTAACTTATTCCTCAGGCTTTAGGGGATGGGGGAGTGTATTGTTATGTGATGCTGTAATGATGTGCTGCTGCTTTTATGCTGCTACTATTTATTGTGGATTCTGGTGCCACCAAACGCACAGGCCCTTTTGGACCAGGAAGAGGACAGAATGGGGGGTGGAAAGGGATGAGGCAGGCTTATGTATGCCCTGCCAATGCACACAGGAGCCAGGAAGGGAACCCTGGCACAAAATGGTTGCCGCCTGTACTGCAATTTTGTATTTGACTCAATCACTGTAACCCACCTTGGGTGAAGGGTGGGTAATAAATTATACGTGTGTGTGTGTGTAAAATTATATATATAGCAAAACAAAGTACTCCACTTTCACCTTGACTGAACCTTTAGCATATTTCTGATTCTGACTTTCAGAACCATATCAACAAAATCATCTATACTTTTTTTAAAAAAATAAACCTTCTGTTAAGACTTTTTTTCTCCATTTTATGGCTATCTATTTCCCTGTCTATTAGTACTCTGCTTTCCTAACATCATGGGCGATGTCTGAAATGTTTTTAAAATCTACAAAGGAACAGACATAATTGCATGTCGTTTCATCTGAAACACAAAGATTAAACGTGAACAGGGAGCTGAACTAGAAGATTTATCTGACACTAGAAAACAGAATATTTGTATCTTTGGGAGACTGTGTAGAATTATTTTATACTTCTTAAAATAATAGCACAATGCTTAAAGTACATTGCTTCTGACTAGGGAGGGATAAATCTGTCAATTGCAGTTTCTCATTTTTACAATCTTAAATTTAGTTCTCCACATCAGTTTGAGATTTATTTATTTTTAAGTCCTCATGAAAATTCATCAGCAAATTTGTCTGAATATGCACAATATCTGCAATTTTGCCTAATATACATATTCTGGCAAAGCCATTTGCCCTAATATGATGCCTTTTAATATTATTTTCACCAGATTATGCATTTTTATGCCCACTTCATCATGGTATATGCATTTTTTTTACACATTACTTGGCTGAAGAACTACACTGCAAAATTCAGAGAAATGGGGATTTTAAAGGTTGGTGGTGATTCAGTTCACGGACTATTTCGGCAAGTATGAATTAGACAGGTTCAAATTTGAATGTGAACTGCATTGAATCATTACTAGTTCAGACATAAAATTACTGCCATGTAAAAATAGACAAATTAAAAGGAAATAAAATCAGGTAATGTTTGCTAGCTTCTCCTCCCAAAAAATGAGGCACACAAATTGGAAAAACAAAGCAAAAACCAAGGCTAACTCTATAAAGATCCCCTGTGGTGCTGGAACCATAGGAAAAGGAGGAATTAAGCTGACAACCCTAACATTTACTGTGATCCAATCCCATTTGTTCAAGCTATAGGAAATGTTGAAGATAGTCCTGTACTTCCCAGAAAGGATAAAATTGCTTTTGGATACATACCCATTTGTTTCCTATCAGTATTTTCTTCTTTCTTAAAAGAAAAAAGCTAGAGGGGAAAGTAGCAAAGCAAAGAAAAAAAATTATTAGGGAACTGAATGCTCACTTTATAGCAGGGGAAAGCTAGATGGGAAGAATCTGATAAATCACTACTTAACAAACACTCAGAAACTCCTAGGGTACTCAGCTTGAAATTTACTGTAGAAAGAAGATGACTGCAGAAGAATAAGCGTATCCGAAGGCTGCAGAAGGAGATGGAGCACTCTGAAACACTCCCGAAAAAGAAACATACCATCTATAAATCTTTTAAAAGTTACAATTTGTTTTACAGATGGTAGAAGTTTCACTGTTGCTCTAGATAGCAAGCATGTGAAAAGAGAGCAGAGAATCCCAAAAAAGAAAAGCCGAAAGCTCATCATATGCTTTCACCAAGAGCTTGTTGTGTTTCTTTCACCTTCAGGGTTTTTGCAATGTCGTTGCCAATTATAACAAGACTGGGCTATATGAGGGTTAATACAAGCTATAATACAGTGGTACCTTGGTTCTCAAATGGCTTAGTTGTCAAAAAAATTGGCTCCTGAACACCGCAAACCCGGAAGTAAGTGTTCTGGTTTGTGAATGTTTTTCGGCAGCCGAACGTGGCTTCTGATTGAGAGCAGGAAGCTCCTGCAGCCAACCAGAAGCTGTGCCTTGGTTTTCGAACAGTTTCGGAAGTTGAACAGACTCCCGGAACAGATTAACTTTGAGAACCAAGGTACCACTGTATATAATATACTGGATTTGACTATGCCTCAGATCCCAAAGTATATTTGTTTCTCTTCACATAGATCTTTCTGTGAGGTAACTTGCAGGTGAAATTAATTTCCAGACCCAAGAAAAACAAAATCTCATTTCACATTAACTCTGAAACCAATTGGCTCACACAAGTGATTCAGGTTTGATCAGCTCTACCAGACAAAAGTTGTTGTAATAGAGCCAAAACAAATAAATAAAGTGGAACTGACAGACTCTTTAGCATCTACAATACTTTGCAACAGGGATGGTTAACCTTCACACCTCCAAATGTTACTGAAGTACAATTCCCATCATGTCAGACTATTGGTTATCTTGGCTAGGGCTAATGGGCATTGGAGTTGATCATCTAGAGCAGGGGTGTCAAACTCAAATTCATCGGGGGCCGCATCAGCAGTTTGGTCACCCTCAAAGGGCCGGTTGGATCTGTAGGACTGTGTGTCCACTCTTTATTATCATAAATTATTGAAACTGCATTCAATTATTACTGTTTTTTGTAATAATGTAGACGGTCCAGAAGGATGTTATGGTCGATTGTATCAAAGGCCGCTGAGAGATCCAGCAGAACTAGGAAACAAAGTTGTTACAAATAATGAGCCCTAATGAGACGATTGCTGCAATCCTATGTGCATTTACTTGAAACTCCTGTCAAAGAAAGTGAGGCTGGCTTCTGAGTAAACATACACGGCATGAGGCTGTAAATAAAATGTGTGTGTGTGTGTGTGTGTGCGTGTGTGTGTGTGTGTGTGTGAGAGAGAGAGAGAGAGAGAGAGAGAGAGAGAGAGAGCTCTGACAAGAAAGCATCAACATGCCTTGTGCACTCTCATTTTCCTTGGCTAATTCCCCTGCCCCCCCCCATCTCGGGGTGCCATTGCATAGCGCAAAAGGCGAAAGAGTGCGAGTGCGCTGCCTGCAACTGGATTTCCAGCTTCTTCCTTTCCTTCCCCGAGGCGGGAGGGAGAGATCAAGACGGAGCTGCTGGCAGGGCGGAGAGCGAGCCGCCCAATTGTGTGACCGAGTGATGGAAGGGCTGCAAGGAGCGGCGTCCGATCTCCTCCCAGTAATGTGCCAGCGGGACTGACATGTGCCGGAAGGCAGGGAGAACCGCCCAGCGCCGCTGCGCACGCGCGGAGTCCAACTTGTGGAGCTGAGATAGAGAACCGGGCTCCAGATCGCCTTCCTTGCTTGGCTTGCCACAAAATTGCAAGAGGAGGAGGAGGAAGGCGGTGGTGGGGGGCGGGGAGTGGAGGGGGTGCCAGGGAACACAGCCCCCTCCCATCATGGCCATCATCATCGCTGCCCCCACTTTACATTTATTTTAAGGGTGTTTGGAGTGTGCGCGCCTCTCTCTCTCTCCCACTCACCCCCCCCCACCAGCCACCCCATATTCCCAAAGAACAACTTGATCATGGGCATCATCGGTCCTGGAAAGGCTGGCTGTGCAAAGATGGAGTGGGAGGGGAAATGAAGAGGAAGGGAAGCCCCGGGCTGGTGAAATCCAGCACGGAGGAGAAGAGGACGCCTCCCACAGGGCGAGTTTGCACGCCGGGATCCAGCATCCCTGGAGAAGATCCAAGGCTGGAATAAAAAAGTTTCTCCGAGGAGAAAGACTCCCCCTCCGCAGCGCGGAGAGACCTGACCTTCCGCTTGCTCTTTTTGAGCAGTGAGCGGGAGAGAGAAGCCAGCTGCCTGCCTCGCTTCGGCCCCCGACCACGAAGGCGCAAGTTGAGAGACGCGGGGACATTTGAAGCAGCAGCCACGTCCTTAAGAGCGACGGGGGGAGGCGAGTAGGGAGCCGCACCATGTAAACTTTATTGTGTCAAAAAAAAAAAGCGAGAATAAAAGGTGAAGGCTGGCGGCCGGCGGCAGCTACACGGGCCACATGAGGAGGTCTGGCGGGCCGGATTTGGCCCACGGGCCTTGTGTTTGACACCCGTGATCTAGAGTGTCATGCATTCCCAACTCTTGTTCTACAAGCACATGCATAACTAGAAAGCAGGGAAAGGGTGGAAGTAAATTCTCCTACTATTCAGCAAGTTTGGGCTCAGAACTGCTGGTCTTATCTATCCTAGAATCTTGGTCATTCCAAATTATGAAGGGAAATAGGAAAAATCCAGAAATGGCTTCCGTAAGTTGAAACACATTTCTACTTATGCTATGCAGACCAACAGCATTCCTTTGTTTACCCTGTCCTGTTGCAGTGCACTATGTCCTATTTTGCAACACTTCAAAGAGTCCATTGGCCTATAAAGCTCCTTGTGGGCACAAGGAGAAATAGTGGGGGAGGGGGCAGAATCCAGGACCCTAACTGAGTCTCTCACTTCCCAAGAGGAAAAAAGAAAGGGATGCTATTGGGAAAAGTTCAGGACGTTCCTTTTCTTATTTCTTTATTTATTGGGCTACCTAGAGGAGTTTGCTGGTAGGGATTCGCTAGAAATAGCCACTCTCTATGTCCCACCTGGCTATGGCACCATCCTTCATTCCCTTCCTGCTGCATTGGAGAGGATAGTTTTACCATACCTGTGTTTTTCCACATTGGTAAGGAAGCACTGTAACGTTTTTTCATTGCATGGGCAGATACTTCAGATGAGTGGTTTCCCACATGTATATATGGTACCATTCAATATTTGGTTACTCTCATACCACTTTGATGTCCTGTAAGATAGCACTTTGCGTATGTTCTTACATCCTGTCAGTTATAATGAACACACCAAGCTAAATATATATATTTATATATAAGTTTTGGTTGGGCTAATTATATTCTTAACATGAACATGCTTCATTCTGCATCCTATATACAGTATACAGTGTTGGTGCATGCATCATGTCACAGGAACATGCAGGGTTCACAAGATGGTGCAAGGGCAAAATAACCAACTCTCTGTGAAAATATTTTTCCTAAAATTAAATCAGTAGTAACACAGATGTTTGAAAGCATTTTAAAAGCATATGAAATATGTCTGAAGAGCCTTTGTCACACATTTTGTTAAATTGCAGCCTTAAATGATAACATTAAGGTAACTGTTCTAGTAATGACAGATGCCACCTACATACAGCTCAGAATTGATCTGTGAAAAATGGATGGTCTCAAAATCACCAATTCTCCATGCCCTGGCACACTCCTGGTGCTATTGCTGGGAGCACCATGGGTCCTAGAGTCTTTCCTAAAGCCTGCACTCCACATGTCTCAGATTGTAAAATCCACAAGTTGAGGAATCATGAGGAATCATGAGGCAGCCCCTGTGACAGATTCATAGCCGTCAACCTTCCCATTTTTTGCGTTAAATTCCCTTATTCCAGCGCCGTTTCCCACCATTTCCCACTGCTATCCCGGATTGTTAGATATCCCATAGACTGTTCCCAGGACAGGTGAGGCTGCTGATCCCTTATTTTCAAATCTGAAAGTTGACAGCTATGGACAGATTAAGCCTAGCACAAGTCCCAATTTGGTCCATGAGGCTGCTTTCCTCATAAACAGCCACCTTTCCCACCCTTGACATCATATGCGATGTCAGGTGCCAGCCGGTAATGACATAGCCTTCAAGTACACTCCCGATTGCTCCTTGGCAAGCACAGCTTGCTGTTGCCACAGCAAGTCCCAATTGGGAACTGCATAGTATAGGCAATCCGTGCCCAAAGCACGCTTGCTGTAAGTGAAAATCAGCTGATCAGCACTCACAGCAAGTTGCTTGGGATCAAAGTAGGGCTTGCTATAAGCACAAATATTCATTTGCATTGCCAGCTGGAATTCAAACCAGAAAGGCAAAGCATCTTCCTTTGCAGGCTCAACCCAAAACAGAACAAAATGTTCCTTTGCACCACTGGGTTGAACTGAAGCTGGCAATGAGAATGATCTTTCTCTAAAGGCACAGTTTAAGCTGCAACAGTAAAGCAGAGAGAAAATACTTTGGGCCATCTAGCGTTAATTTGATCTCAGGTGATGGGCAGGTGGGTGGTATCTAGCAATAGAGTAGCTCAGAGCAGGAGCATTGATTTCAATGGGTCTATTCATAGTAGGACTTCATTGGATATCACCCATTAGTGCTGATCTGTGATCAATCTGCCAAACACAGATTGCATCAAAGAAAAATAAAGCAGCCAGAACTGTGAAAAAGCAGGTACTTTTTAATGACCGAAGATGAAGAATTACCTTGTGATTAGAGCAGCCTGCCACACCATGGCACCAACCTATCTTCTTGTTTACACTAACCTTGCTTGCCAAAAAGCCCACCTGCTGTGCTTCAAGCTCCAGGGTACTGTAAACTAATTACAACATGTCTATCATATGCATACAGAGTGCAAGTGAACAACTTCACATTCAGCTAACCTAGAGTGGAAAACAGCAGCTTGACACTTCAAGTCTTCCAACTGAAACTACAGTATTTAATATTTTAATGTATTTTCCCCTGTGGATTAGGAAGCAATGGATATGAACAATGGGTGACATCGGATAGATCTGACAGCATCTTGCCCCCAAGAGCACCAAAAACCTGTAGTAGCGTTTTGCAGCAATGACCGCCGTAATTTCCAACAGCCAGGATTGTGGTAAGCGCTATTTAATGCCATCAGTTCACAAAGTAGGTAAGGCTGCCGGGATGTCTAGATGAACAGCCTGAAAGTGGGAGATGGAGTAAAAAAGGCAAAAGCCCACTTTTCCCTCAACGTACAACCTCTGCCTTCCACAGCAGACACTCACACTTATTTCTGATGTCTACGCATCACAATAGCTGCAAACATTTAATCTTTTAGACTATATAATGTATGCATTTCCTAGAAATAAAATAATGTAACATTTTTACAATTCCCCACACATTTCTAAGTCTGTCCCTTAGGTAAAAAGTAAGACATATGCATACTCCAGAGTGGACACATGTGCTACTGTAATACTAGGGATGTCCTCAAAAAGTAATATGGCTCCCAGTACGTTTCTGAGCACAATTCAAATTGTTGGTGCTGACCTTTAAAGCCCTAAATGGCCTCGGGTCCAGTATACCTGAAGGAGTGTCTCCACCCCCATTGTTCTGCCCGGACACTGAGGTCCAGCACCGAGGGCCTTCTGGCAGTTCCCTCACTGTGAGAAGCTAAGCTACAGGGAACCAGGCAGAGGGCCTTCTCAGTAGTGGTGCCCGCCCTGTGGAACACCCTCCCATCAGATGTCAAAGAGATAAACAACTACCTGACATTTAGAAGACATCTGAAGGCAGCCCTGTTTAGGGAAGCTTTTAATGTTTAATAGACTATTTAATGCTCTGTTGGAAGCCGCCCAGAGTGGCTGGAGAGGCCCAGCCAGATGGGCGGGGTATAAATAATAAATTATTATTATTTTGATAAATGTTTCCCATGTCATTGCTTAGTTCTGAGAATTATTGATGGAAGCATTATGTAAGTCATGGAACTATTTCAATGACTTACATAATGCAAAAATGTCCCCCAAAGCTGTCCATTTTATCTCTGCTTCCATTAAAAATTATTGATCTTTTACAAGCCAATTTCAGTCATTTGGTTTATATTTGTCTCACTGACAATACATCAAGATATATAATTTTTAATGCTCCCAACATACCTTCAGATGTCTTCTAAAAGTCTGGTAGTTGTTTTTCTCTTTGACATCTGGTGGGAGGGCATTCCACAGGATGGGTGCCACTACCAAGAAGGCTAAATTAGTTATACTAAATTAATTATACTAATTATATAAATTATAAACTATATAAATTAGTTATACTAAATTAGTTCCAACTACTACTGAAAATGGTTCCTACTGCAGCAAGTAGGCCACTAGAATGATGCATGGATTTGCCACAAAGCTAGTGACACTATACATCTGAAAACCATTTAGAAGACATGCAGAGAAGCTAAATGTCCTATTGTGCTGTGGCTATTGACAGAATTTAAAAAATGCTGTGTAAGTAACACTTCTAAGGGTTTTTCTCCCCATTATACACCCATTATGGAACAATCTTTCTGAATTATTTGCAACAACAAAGCTTGCACAATTTATTAAACCGTTTGGCAGTGTGTCATTTCCAAATGTCTCCAGCTAACAACGCAATTCATATTGAATGGGCCAAGACCTGAGCTATAATACTCTCCATTAGTTTTCACTGAGAAAGTCTGAAGGGTGCTGGAAGGCTGTAAACAAAATATTAAAATGCATGAATGCCTAACATGGTAGACCGTATAATCTTGTGATAATTGCATCCATTAAAGATGAGGCATCAAAATTGCCACCTGCTCACCTGCTAAAGACAAGCAAATCAGAACCATGTGGATAAAATTTGAAGCTTGCCCAGTCGATGGACATTTTCAAAACACCCTGTGTCTAATTTTAGCTCTTATTCTCTGATAACTCGATTTCATTCTCCAAATATTCTAATTGCTATTTATTGAGTAGACCAATATTTAAATGTAGGTTAGAATCAAACTATTCCCTAGTTTGCCATAAAAAAAACCACTATGGCATTTAAGCTATATTAAAAATATGTTAAAAATTGCATGGGTAACTTTTCTAGTCAATTGCAAGATTCCCCCCCCCCTCCTTTACCACATGAGTACTACAAATCTGTATGGGGCCTAAACAGTTCATCATGTGGGCCAGTCTTAATGACAGCAGCAGGTCTTTGAGGCTATGAGAAAAGGTACTTATTAAAGTGTGAGCCTCTCAGCCCATTAGCAATCATGGCCAACTTCTTCAGTTTAAGGGACTGTTCAATATACCTGGCCAAGATGTTCTGTCCATGTCATTAGCACACCCATTCCCATCTGCTGGAATTATTTCGTTCAGGAGTCCTTGGCTTCATAGGCCTAAGAATCTGGCAAGCACATTTTTAACAGGAAATCAGATGTCAGCCCAGAAGCCTTCAAGGCAACTTCTGATTTAGTGATGGGAAGAGTGCCTGTCAGATAATACAGTAGTGCTTGCACACTGCTTTTGATCTGGTCAGTGCTGCTTTCCAAGCTGAGAAATTACAATGCCTCTGGGATGACCTGTCATGAAGGGCGCCTGCCATGTAGGAAGGGGGAAAGTGAGGGTTTAAGCAACAGCCAAAATCTACCACAACACAGGATGGAACACTACCTTATAAAGAATGCAATAATCACAAGTGAGTGGATTCATTTGCAGAGTCCCTTTTCCGGGAATCTCTGCGAGTTATGTGATTTTATTTGGCTCTATGTTTATTCAGCTGTTAAATGGTCGATTTTATGCTTCTCCACTTGCTGAGGAGTTAAAGTATGTCGCTGAGTGATCTATATAATACCCAAGCATTGTACAGATACTGTACTCTTTTTTGGATTTCAAATATTTTGACTACTGTTATTCTCTGTGGTGTTCCTATTTATCGCTTTTATGGTGGCCAAGCTATTAACTGGTCTACTGCTATAATTTCAGGCTTCTAGCTAACTCCATTCCATGGAGCTGCCAAATGTGTGCAGGGGGAGGGGTATTAGCTAAAATCTGCTAAGCTTCCTTTGTCTTTGCCCTTCCTTTCCTTGTGAAGTCCAGCTGCCTGCAAGTCAGGCATACATCGGTATATATATAGGATTTTGTTTTAGAACCTATGGGAAGCCAGTCTTGACAACCAAGGATGGATTCATGCATATCTTCTTATTGTAAGATGATTTAAAAAAAAATATTATATGGAGATTTAATGTACCCTAGTCTTGGTGAAATATTTCGACATATGTGCATGGCTGGGGTGCAGATGAACATAGAAAGGTCCCAGATCATGTCTTTCTAAGTCCTATTATCCTATGAATGAAATATATTTTGAACCATCCTTTCAGGGAAATTTGGTGGTGCAAGTATCCTGAACTCATCTGAAAGTCAAATAAGCTATACTAGCGCTTCCCAATGGGCAGTCCATGGATGCCATCGGCTCCACATAACCCACCAAGAGTGGTCCATGGCAAATAACAAAAATAGAGATATCAAAATTTTCAAAAGCACGGTCCATGGCTTAGCTTTTGAAAAACAGGGGGTCCGTAGTACGTAGTTAATTGGGAACCAGTGATCTATACTATTCTTAATTCTATACGAAATAGAACTGCTAATGTGAAAATTCATCAGCATTTTAATGTGAATTTCTCATAATATACACCTTTTAAAACTACTTTTCCTAATATAGCAAGAACTGCAAGTAATTTTCCATATAATGCATTTTTGTATGTTATTTTCACACGTATGTGTGTGTGTTTCTACACATTATGCCTGGGGAATTGAAAAGTAAAATTCAGAGAAATGCAAATTTGGAAGGATTGTTTCACCTTTACGTGTGAGCTGAACCAAATTTCTCTCCCCCCCCCCCCTCCAAATTGTCATACATGCAAATCTAGCATTTCAACTCCCCCATCAAAAGTGTATATGGGGACCAATGAGCTTGGGGATCGAAGGAAGAAACATGAGTCAACGGCACTTGGCAGTGGGTGAATATTCCATAGGCTCAGTGGAAGCCTTATTCTGCCTCACTACAAATGGTAATACCTTACAACAGAGATACTTCTATAGTTTCTAAAACTCAAAATGCCACAATATGTGCAGGTACTCTCATTTAGCTTTCTTCTGACATCACAGTGTCATTCACATTGCTTCTATCTAATCTAAGGCCTGCTGAAACAGGCCAGGTTGCCTGCCAGCTCTGAGGAAAGGTGTAGAAGTGAAAAGGCCTGTAATTAACTGCAGCATTAGGTTAAACAAGACTGATCAATATCCTGCCATTGCCTTTCAGTGCCACTGCCGGATGCATACACAGCAAGTCTCCTGAAGAAATGCAAAAAGGACCCGACACTTTGCTAAGACCTACATCAAAACCCAACTTAATATATAAATAAGGACAGGGGATGCAGAACAATTAAAGCAGTTCTTATGCATATTTTTTGGTATTTGATAACGGCTGCAAAAAATAGCAACAGCAAAAATCTGTAAAAGGAGTGCTTTTTTAATTGATTGGGGGGTGATCTTTTGTGCTAATGACCAAATTAACATATTACAAGTGAATGAACCTAATAATTTTATGGGGAAATGGGTTTTTAATGCATTGGAATAATAAGTATAATTAAAATAATAACCCCATTGTAGTATTTATCTCCACAATATAATAACAACAATAACAATAGTCAGTGCTTTATTTTTCTGGGGGGACACAGAGGTATGCATATCCCTAAACATTCTTTGAATCTAAGTTTGGCCTCATTGAAGGGCAGTATTTCAATATGAGTAGGAAAATGAGAGCACCCCTAAACATATTTTTTTTAGAGAGAAAAAGCACTGGCAATAGTAAACAAAACATTGCAATCTTCCTTCCCCTTGAACTGTTTGAGTAACGTTTTCCCCCAACCCCCAAAATGGCAAAATGCCCTTCCCACAATGCATCCCCAAGGAACAGAGTGCCAAACTGTGGGGGGAATTGCATTTTGCAGCAACCAAAAAATCTGCAGCTGCCCTAAAGATGCAACATTTTTATTTGGGTAGAAAATATGGGGTAATGATCCCGGTGGCAAAACACATGTATCTGATTGCTTTAAAACTGCACATCTAGCTAGTTTTAAATCATGGTTAGCACTGGATCAATTTTAATATCTATGGGGAACAGAAAAAGTAGCTATGTGGTGTGACAATCAAGATCAGGACTGAAAACATGGTTTTTTTAACTACTTTCTCCTTGTGCTTTTCCCCCACCAAAAATTGGCACACACAAGCTATATTCCCATAAGGGATTCCTGCATGTGAAAATTGCTCACCTAACTGTTGGAGTGATGTGGAAATTCTATCCAGACACTAGAGGGAAGCATGTATTGCTGGTTCCCAATGCATCTCTGAATGGATGTTAAAAAACTCATGATAATTTAACAATGTCAAAAAGCAGTGTTGCGGCAAAAAAAAAGTAGAAGATCTTAGTTTATTGTTCCAGAAATCCTAATAAATGTCATTAACAACATTAACGTTTACTTGCTAGAATTAATTTTGAATTAATTAATTTTGAATTACTTTTGAATTAAATATGTAAGCACAGTTGATAAATGACTTGTAGTGATATCTATCGTTGAGAAAGCAACTGAAATTAATCCAAGTTCAGAAAAACAAGAAGAAACAAAACTATGACATGTTTAAACCAATCCAGTAAATAAAGAATGCTGAATTGTAGTTTTTAAAATATATTAGTTTACAGATTTCTCCACCACACAACACTTAGAAGATTTGGTGGCTTGCATACTGATCCATGAAAAGAAGGAATTTAATGGAAAGAGATTCTCCAGTTTTCCCCTCCATTCTGTAGCCCACTAAGCCCTCCAAATACTCTCTAGTCTAGAGGGAGACTCCCCCTTTCCAATTCAGCCCCTGCCCCTCAAAACTACTTAAAAGGGTTCTACAACCCACCCAAGAGGCTTTTTGGAGGCAGAAGAAGGAATGTGTCCTTTATGTGGACTTTCACCTAGTCACAGATCACAGAATCCAAGCCACAATGTCCAACCCAGAGACAAAATGCTGATGTTTAGCAATCCCAAACCAGTGCTACAACTTAGATTGATTGCAAATTCATGAGCCCCTTTCTTATGATACTTGGCACAATTTTTCTATTTGTTCACTATTAAAAGTAGCATCTTTTCTATTGTGTGACTCAGGCTGACATCCTATAACATCCATGAGTGGCTTCTATTGAAAATGATGGTATTTATTATTGGGAAGAGGCATGTACCTCAGGTAACCCAGAAATAGTACCTCGGGTTAAGAACTTTGTTTCAGGATGAGAACAGAAATCATGCTCCAGTGGTGCAGCGGCAGCAGGAGGCCCCATTAGGTAAAGTAGTGCTTCAGGTTAAGAACAGTTTCAGGTTAAAAACGGACTACCAGAATGAATTAAGTACTTAACCCGAGGTACCACTGTATAAGGTTGCTTTATCAGACTTCAATTCTATCCCACTAACCTGAGCATATTTGTCAACTTTTCCCTTTTCTTTTGAGAAATCATATTCGGAATAAGGGAATTTCCCTTAAAAAATGGAAAACGTTGACAGCTATGATCCTGGGCACAAGCCTCACTAAAATAACTGGGACTTCTGAGTGGGCATCTCCCATTTGGAGCTGAGAAACTGATGTTGAAACAAAATATCCCTATTCATAGCACAATATAAGAAGGTATTTCAAAATATATTGTTGCTAGAATTTAGTTGAGAACTCTTAGTACCCCAAGAAGCATCCTGACATTTAATACTGCACTGATATATAGTGCACTGCAGTAAACGGTGTTTCTGTGTGCTCTGGCACTCGCCAGAAGCTGGACACATGACCCAGAAAGCTGTCTGCAGACAAAACGCTGGCTCCCTCAGCCTGAAAAGCGAGCTAAGTGCCACACCCCATAGTTGCCTGGACTTAACCATCCAGGGGTCCCTTACCTTTATGACTTTTAGCATGGGAAACAGAAACCTGATTACTTTCTGAAAGTTTTGAAAACTTTATTATGCTACTGATAAAGAGTTCAGTCCTATAATTTAGCTGTTGCCTGTCCTTAATTAAGCTGCTTTAGATATGTGCATGGTATAATGACAGAATAAAGTAATATTAGCATAAATCACCTTGCTATTTTAGATACAAGACTATACCCACCCAACCACATTGCAGAACGCTTTCCCCTCAGCATTCATATTTAGGTGTTGGCAGAGTGGCTTTAAAGAATTTTTTAAAATGAAATTCCTCACTCTCGTAAAAACACAGAAGCTTAGATTTAATACCTACTATATTCATTTAAAGAATTACCCAGAATCTAATTTTCCATTACAGATTATTCTCAGACATGGAGATACTGAGCACAGAATCCATTATAAATTTCTGTTATGTTAAGTCCTATTGAAATAAGAGCAACTCGAAATGGATATCCTGATTCATTTCAGGGATGAGTGTGTCTATGATCCTGGTCAATTGTGGCTAATATAGGCACTATTAATGGGAAATCACATCTTATACTTGAAAATAGGAGTTTCCATCTATGTTAAACTTGCAGTATTAATACAATGACTTTAGTAAACATATTTGCTGTTCTAGCATCAGTGACTTCAATGTAAAGACACACAAGACATTGTCAATTTTATATCCTCTTCATATCTAACACAGCCTTAAATCATTTGTATTTTAAACATCTGCCTTTACGGATCTTTCCTGCACTTATATAATTATAGGCATTATGTGGAAATTAAAATGTAACCACCATACTTAAATAGATACTAAACACAGTAGCCTTTTCATTTTCTGTATGGCTGAGTGCATACAGTACTGCCCTGAATTTTTAAAGTAAATCTCAAAAGGAGATATAAAAAGAGAAAGAACCAGATGATCAAAATATACATGAACACACACAGTCGTGGGAAACAGGTAGAGAGAAAGTCTTTAGGAGAATAACTGGATATATTTTATCTTCACTGTGAAAATACATTGATATTCATAATGCAACATAACTGTGGGGCAAAAGCAGTTACTGAAGGAAGGCATTCACAAAAGAAAATAAATAAGCAGATAACAATATTATGACAATCTATTTTTTGTCATTTTTCTGTTTTCATTATTGTATATGTGTGTGTATGTGTGAAAGAGAGAAATTATTTTACACACACACACACACACACACACACACACACACACACACTAGATTGTTAGGTCAGATACTTTTGTTCTTTGGGTTTTTTATTTTTACAGTTTTACTGTAAAATCCATGCCTCCCACAAGCTTGGAATAGGAAACTATTTCAGCATTCGAAATACCATGCAACATATTAACATTTTGATTGACTCATCATTGCTCAAAAGTTAGAGTGCTTACCTGTTTACCACTGCAATTTATAGCCACACAGTTTCAGAAGTAACAGCTGTCAAGCTTACTGCATGCTGCATAGCCTAGCTGAGTAGTAGAGTTAACTTTCAACTTAAGAATTATTAACAGGGGAAAGCAGGGGAAACTTACCTAAATTCTTTTCATTTAATGTATTAAAATAAATATTCAGGTGCATATTCTGAACCAACTTAGATGACAGTTGCAGCCCTGGATTTGGAACGGTCATAATGCCAGTAACATTAAAAAAAAAAAAATCTACAGAAAAGGCTTTCCCTTCTCCATTGCTTCAAATACTAATATAGAAGACTGAACAGAAACACCTTGTTATTCATAGGTTTGTCAACTGAAACACCTTTGCCTAAAATCAGCTGCATTCAAATCCTAACCATTTAGCATCTTAGAAGTGCATACTGAAGTGCATACCTGACTCAGAAAGGCTAAGCTTAGAGAGTCAAATAATAAGCAATCCAAATGAAATGCAAGTAGGTAGGTGTGCATTTTAGTTATTCATTTATTTGAGTATCTCTATCCTGCCTTTCTAGAAGACCATTTGAAATACTGGAAGAAAATAAAAACTATTGTCCAGCGTACAGGAACAAATGGTAGAAAGCAGTCATTGATAAGACTGATGTTGTGGACCAGATAAAACAGTAGATCTATTCTTTCTTCCTCTTTTATTCATGCCATAGTGATGTACAAAGGAGGAAAGGAGGGTGAGAGTGGCCCCTCCAACACTGAATGTGTTGTCCTCCATGAGTTGGAAGGTGACTGTCTGCAATAGTAACCCTGATCTACCTATGTTGGCTCCCTGTGTGTTTAGAGCCTGAATTTCCCATGGTTCTAAAACCATGAATAGAGAAGATTCCCTGTTACAGACATTCACCCTCCAACTTGTGAAGGCTACCAGAGGGAGTGGGGTATGTATGCTTAGACCAAAGTAATATTCACAATTATATCCCTGTTACAAGTCCCACTGCTATCAATACTGATCAGCACAGTTGTCAAAAGTTTTCTCATCTCATGCAGCATCTCACAGTCTGGCCAATTACTATTCTTTTATTACTTATTTGACTGATGTGTTGGTTCTTCCCACAATCAGTTTCAAAGCGACTCAGAGAAACAGGAAGATAAAAAAAGAATGCAACACATAACAAAATAGATCCATTTTTAAAACACACAGAAGGGTCAACAACAAAAATCAGTCATGAAACAGAAGAATCCAGTGACAGGGTAAGCAGCAGCTGCTACTAGGGAAAAGCCACAAACCCCAAGATAAATAAATGCTCCAAAGCCTGGAAGAATAAGAACTTCAGCTAGTGCCAAAAAGATGGCAATAGTAGCACCAGGTAAGCCTTCCTAAGGAGAGTGCTCTACCGGTTTGGTGAGGTAGCATTATTCCCATAAGGTCATTCTCAACAAGGAATACTACCAGGTGGCTGTTGCTTATTGCAGTTCTATAACATTCGCCCTCTCCCTCCCCAGGAAAATAAAGACTGCAGCCTTCTGCCACCATGTATTTTTTCATGGTAAGGCATATTACCCCATACTTTGCCAGCTTTGTCCTCCTTAAAGTCTCAAAAAAAAAAAAAAAAAAGCTTTCTCCCAAACAACACACTTTCATGAAAATTTCTCAGGAAGGAACAGTGTTTTGGCTGGCACTACCAAACATATAGGGTGACCTATAATATTCATAGTTGTTATATGCTGGGTAGGGATTGAAGGAGCTGTCAGTTTTGTGTCCCTCAGTTCTTAAATTTCCCAAACTTAAATTCAGTTCTCTACATTTCGCAGCAATTTTAGGTTTTTTTTAAAAAAAATCTCATGAAAATTCATCAGTATTTTACATTTTACATTAATGAATACATTTTATATGCAGTTTTGACTAATGTACACATTATGGAAGCATTTCCCCCTAATATCTTCATTTTTAACTTTTTTAGCATTTCCCTAATATCTGCATTTTTGTAAACACCAGTTGGCGAGCTGCATCATAAAATTTGGATAAGTGCAAATTTTGAGAGGTGGCTGTGTTTCAATCCACCTATTGTTTCAGATACAGAAACCTTGATAGATTTGGCTTGAAATGAGTAGTGAATTTAATTTCTCCTCCTTCGTTAATGCTGGGGTTGTAATGGGGACAGGAACATACTGGGAAAGAAATTTCATTCTCTTTTTCTTTTAATTGTATGAGTATTTTTAGCACCAAAGATCACGCAAAATGGGAGTGGGCTAGGCTCAACATGGCAGAGGGCAACACTGGATTGTTTTTTAATTGCAACTCACTTAATCTCTGTTCATATGCATGCAAATATGGATCAATCCTTACAGTAGAATGCAAATTTAGAACTTCTTCTACTAGTTCTACTTTTAAAAAATAAACAAAAAAAGCTCCTTACCACTGCAGGTGTTGGGGAGGAATATGTGGCAGCAGAACAGAATCCAGTTCACTACCAGGATGGCTAGCTCAGCTGACTCCAGAATTTGCAATGATGCTTCAAGGGCACCTTTTCCGGGTGTGATCATGGCATTTGTAGTTTTCTCTGCCCAGAGAAAACAACAAGAAACATGATTTCAGCTTAGGGACCAGCTGGTCTATCAGCTGGCCTGTCTGGTTAGTGAGATGGTGCTCCCTTCTGCCTCTCTTCTTTAAAAAATGAAACATTGTGGAAGCTGGGGGTGGGGCAGAGCATGGGAGGTTTATAAGAGAAATACCAACAATTTAAAAAACAACCCACAGTGACTTTTGAGATGAACTGTGAGAGGGTCACCCACTGGAGTTTATAGTAGTGTGTAAACTGTATTATATTGTTTACGATTGGCTTTCATAACATTTAATGGCAATAGCTTTCATATTTTGGGTGGGCATTGCTTAAAGAAATATAACTCTTCTATATTTTAGTCTAGATCCCTATCATTCTTCATAGCAATAAAAGAGGTAATAAAATGGGCAACATTTCTGCCTCTTAAGAGATTTACTTTCTTGCATCAAGCCAGGAGCTCCTGGGCTGCATCATACTTTAGAGCATGAATGAAGTTTCACTGAGGTCTACAAACCTATTTGGGGATTGTGCTGGGATATTTTTTGTGGGGGGAAGTGGTGGTGGTAACCTCTAAACTTTCTTGTCTTTTCTTCCTCCTGATAAAATTCAGAACAGACAGGTTCTCTCTATACCTGACAGGCACTGACCCATTCATCACCTCTTGTTTTCTCATTTGGTCCCCTAAATATTCACAGAGTTACATCTGCATTATCTTCCCTTCCCAAAGTTTAGATATCAGAAGTGTACACACACAACTTTGTCCATAACAAGATTGAACAAAGCCGGTATATATACACAGTTGGAACATCACTTATTGTTATTATATGGTGTAGGAATTTATTAATTACACTCATCTCTGTGTGTAATCTGCATAGTATTTCTCTGGTCCTTATGTGACCTTTCCATACCCTCTATATACTGTGAGTCACATGGTGATAGCAGAAAAACACTTGTGCTTCTGTATCTACTGTTTCCACAGACTAAAACAATTAGCTTCTGTGATTTACTTAGCCAGGCTCTGTAGTGCTTCTAAATTGAAACAAATCGGCAGGAGCTGAGTGCAGTTCCCAGAAGCTAGTCTACTGAAAATATTTATTGAGCTGACACATTGCCTAAGACTACAACCAGTCTTCCTGCTCCAGGGAGTCTAAAGATTAAAAAAAGAAAGAAATATAGGAGCTGGAAAGACACTGGGCAGAGGAAAACAAACATCTTCTATTTTCCTCCTTGTAATGTGATAAACATAAGACAGCCACTTCACCACAATTATTTACAACCATTACTTACACTGATATCAGTGACACAATAACCATATTTCTATGCAAGGCTGATGCTATCTGAAATTGAATTTTAAGGAACTGAGGCAGTATCTAATATCTGTGGAGTAAGTAAGTGCGGGTTTTGGTTTGGTTTGTCTATTACTATTATTACAAATCAAACTGATATTTCACCAGCACTTTCAAAGTTTACAGCAATCACTCCTTGATAATGTATGCATGCTTCTTAAAGAAAAATTCCAAACACTTTCTTAAATTAACCTGAAGTAAATTACTGTTTTGAGCTTGAATTAACCCGTATGTTAAACTGTCAGCAAAAGAAGTCATAAAGGATAGGACCAAGGTCATGAAGGCCCCTGGAAACACTTCCAGTTGGTGAACAGGTCCACCATGAGGACAGTGGGTATCACCTGCAATTCTTATTTACTAAACAAAGTTTATCAGGAAGCTATCTATTGTTGGCTATTCTGATTCCTTCAGATTTGCCTGGAACTGTTGCGTCAAACAGTTGTCACCACACACTTTCCAGTGCTGTTTTCCTTTTACTTCCTTTCGTGTCAGTTTTCTTTACCTCAAAACTTCCAAGGTTTGTGGGCTATGATTCTTTTTATGAAGTGGGAATGTTGATCAAGAGCCACAAATCAACTTCATTATGCAACCTCAATTTGCCCTATGCAATTGAATCCCACTTGGTAAAACAGTGACAGTCTGGAAGCACCCTATATCCTCAAAAGTGAGGGTATATCAAGAAAATAGTGGGTATTCTATACCGTTTGTGGCCTAGAAGAAAATATTTTACAATTTAATCCTGAAGTATTGGTAGCAGTGGAAAGGATTTGTGACACGCCTCGCAGACGTGGGGATACAGGGCATAGCCCGTAACTGGTTGTGCTCTTTTATCTCTGGTCGGGGACAGAGGGTGGCACTAGGGAGGGAAATGTCATCGCGCCACTCCTTGGTGTGTGGAGTGCCTCAGGGCGCAATTCTCTCCCCAATGCTTTTTAACATCTTTATGCGCCCCCTTGCCCAGATTATCCGGAGCTTTGGGCTGGGCTGTCACCAATATGCTGATGACACTCAGCTCTATCTGCTGATGGATGGCCACACCGACTCGGCCCCGAACACACTGACCAGATGCTTGGAAGCTGTGGCTGGATGGTTTCGTGGGAGCCGATTGAAACTAAATCCTTCGAAGACAGAGGTCCTATGGCTAGGTCGGGATGGCATGGGGATGAGGGACGAACTCCCTTCTCTTGTGGGGGCCCAATTAGTGCCATTGCCTTCCGTTAAGAGTTTGGGTGTAATCCTTGACGCCTCCCTTTCCATGGAGGCGCAGGTTACAGCAACAGCCAAGGCGACATTTTTCCACCTTCGCCGCATCAAGCAGTTGGTCCCTTACCTTTCCCGCCCCGACTTGGCCACAGTGATCCATGCGACGGTCATCTCCAGGCTTGACTACTGTAATTCGCTCTATGCGGGGCTGCCCTTGAAGCTGTCCCAGAAACTCCAGCGGGTACAGAATGCTGCAGCGAGGCTCCTCACGGGGTCTCTGCCATGGGAGCATATTCACCCAGTGCTTTTCAAGCTGCACTGGCTCCCAGTGGAGTACAGGGTCAGATTTAAGGTGCTGCTTTTGACCTTTAAAGCCCTTCACGGCCTAGGACCCTCATACCTACGGGACCACCTCTCCCGGTATGCCCCACGGAGAGCCTCAAGGTCCATAAATAGCAACACCTTAGTGGTCCCGGGCCCTAAGGAAGTTAGATTGGCTTCAACCAGAGCCAGGGCCTTTTCAACTCTGGCTCCGGCCTGGTGGAACGCTCTGCCTCATGAGACCAGGGCCCTGCAGGATCTGATTTCTTTCCGCAGGGCCTGTAAGACAGAGTTGTTCCGCCTGGCCTTTGGCTTGGAGCCAATTTGATTCCCTCCCTCCCTCCCTCTCTCTTATTCTTTCTTTTCCTTCTCCTCCTGCGATGAGGCTACATTTTAATATTTTAATGTTCCATTATTTTAATGTTGTATTTTATTTTTGTTTTTAAGTTGTAATCATTCTTCTTGTTTTTATTATTGTTTTAAGCCGCTCTGAGCCCGGCCTTGGCTGGGGAGGGCGGGGTATAAATAAAAAATATTATTATTATTATTATTATTATTATTATTATTATACTAGGTCCAGGCTCTGTTAGTGACAGTGGATTGATGTTTAAACTAAAATATAATTACTAAATTATATATAAGTCCGTGGTTGTTTTTTTTAAAAAAGGTGTACAGATTTCCAAATTCAAGGAGGAACTATTCCATCTAAAATCATACAGGAAAACAGGCATTTCTTTTCAATGTGACATCAACATTCTTGACAGAAGATTAGGTTAACACTGAGCATCCCAGCAAAACAGTTATCCATTTTAGACTGCATAATAATTCATTGTTGTCCTTCACTGTACATTAAATGTCACCCATCATACTGACAGGAATATAAAAATTATTGCACTACAGCCAGAAAGCAGACAAGAGCTGTTAATGTAGGCACTTTGGACATGATCTTTATAACCCAGTTAAATCATCAAAAAAGAAAAAAAAAGAAGAGGAAAAAAGCCACATTTTGAAAACAAGAGTGTGTTTATGGTAGAGTTTCTATGAGAATGAAAGTCAGATGCCCTTCAAGCAAATGAAAGAACTAAGAAGCCCTGTACTAAACTGATGATGTGACCAAACCAACAGCTTAGGCTAATTTTCGATAAATACAGGTGTGCGTATAAGACCCTTACATGAACTTGTGTGATTTCTAGGCTATTTCATTGAATTTTTCACTTCTAGTTATGTGACAACATATTGCACACTAAACCTTGCTAATCCAGTTTGTGAACCATATCCAAATCCCATAACCTTATAGGAGATGTAGAATGACTCTGAAAGGCATGGCAACTACAGTATATGGAAGTGGCATATTACTTTTACATGTGTTTGGTGAGTCGCTTAACATTGGCTTTAAATTCTCAAAGCCAATCTATGTGTGAAAGTATATGGGACAGTATGGTTTTTCCCAGTCTCTGAATTGCTAGCAAGGGAGTCTCAAAAATGCTGGAAAAACAACAACATCCTTTCTATAGAAAAGGGGTCCTTCTGTGCACAATAAGTTAGAAATAAGCCCTACCAATTTCTACAGAGCCCCCTACTCCAGTTGAACTCTATTACTACAGTACTCTGAGACTATAGTTCTAAACAAATTGTGCTTTCAGAATCGCCAAGCCTGATTCTGCACAGTTTACAACTCACCATTTATACTCCTCACTTAACACTCTAAGTATAAGTGAAAGGACTGGTTTAAAAGTATGAGGCTCAGAATATGATTACACCAGTATTTCCTGTTGTTAGCTGAAATACCATACTTAGGATGGACTTTGTGTCTTTTTTCCTCTTTTTTCTTTTTGCTTTCTGAACCAGAAAAATAGATGACTGCCTGCGTTTAAGGGAAAAAACCCAGCATAGTTCACATACACTGGATCTTCCTAACTGATTTATATTCTGCAGAGAAGTAGTAAGTATGTTTTGCATGTGGGTATTGCAATTCATGAGAAAATGCAACACAAGAAGCAGGGCTGGGAGTTCTGTCAGTCTTTGCTATAGTGAAAAAGTCACAATGGATCCCCTTCTCTACATGGAGGACTTTGATATCTACATTTACAGCCTACATCTAATTAAAGCTGCATTTGAAGCAAGGTGAAAATTCCTCTCATTAACAGCAAATGAAGGGCACCCTCGCAAGGATTTTGACATGATTAACTACTGTCACCTCTACACTAACTGCCTCTTCAGAACAGAAAGACAGAAGGAAAGATAGAAATAAAAGTAATATGTGAAGGACAAATATGGCTAATTAGAGAAGGGTCTTCAATATACCCCCGCTTTTATGGCTTGATATTATCTTTGCCATGCTCCATAAGCACTATATATATATATATATATATATATATATATATATATATTCTTTTAACTGCTCCCATTTTTCTTCCAGACAGGTCTCATTGCTTCTTCTGTCAGCCCTGAAACCAGAGAATTTTCAGAGCTTTTGGTAGAATTTCATTACAAAGAACTTTCCAAAAACCAGATCATTTAATACAGAAGATTTCACCATCTTCACACTAAAATTCCACTAGAAAGTAATAAGACCCTCATCTATTTGATTGCTGCAGTCTCTGCTGATTTAAAAATGTCTAGCGACATGCTGATGATGGCACTATCTTAGAAGAATGCATTTATGATAGCTGCAAAGCTGCGGGGTAGGAGACACATCCTGCCTACGTGTAGATATGGATCTTATAGCAATACAGAGCTAAAACTGTTTACTGTATTAAGGACAATAAAGTCCTGCTAAAGATTGGTCTCATTTTATTCTGCTGAGAGCTGAATAGTTCAGAACCTGGAGTGGGGAGTGAGAAACATAGAATTGTCACTTATTTTTTTTTTAAAAAAAAAAACAAAACACCAACCCCAGAATACATCCTGAATCCTCCATCAGGCAATTATGCCTCCCAAAAAAAAAACAACATATTTTCTAAAAGCCCGTCCACCTAGCTAGCTTATTGTGTGTGGATTGGGCAAGTACAAAAGGTGTGTTTTAAGACACACTGTGAAACAAACATGTTGGCTTACTACAAAGTGCTCTGGTGCTTAGGAGTTCTTGTTCTGCCAAACTTCAGGGAACCCCTGTCCTTTACAGTACCATGATTCTCCACTTTCCCCTTACTTAAATAAAATAAAGTAAACGTTCTGTCCCGCTGCAGTAGCTGCAGGCACTGGTTGGCTTCTCTACCACCTTCTTGGCACCTTAAGTGTGTCACTTTTCTCTGCACAATGAAGGTTTCACCCTCCTGTGGGGAAACAAATTTGCAACCTCTCATCTTCTATCTGAAGTGCTAACATGCAATTCTGCTGCCTACATAGAATGGTTCATTTTATCTCAGGATAAGGCAGGCAATCTCAGTCCAGTGCAGATATCAGGACATGATTTAGAAGATAGTCATGCCCTTTTGCAACTTTGGATCTTTTATATTGCATGATGTATGCCTGATCCATGGCTGGAGTAGACTACAAAAATGCCAGTTACTGCTGTTTGTAAATTTCCACTACTTTAATGGCACTTGCACAAAAATGCTTGGGTGCTACTGCATCATGATCATCACCCAGTTCTGGGCACCACAATTTAGGGAGGATATTGACAAGTAGGAACATGAGCAGAGGAAGGCAACCAAGGTGGATCAAGGTTCTGGAAACCAAGCCTTATGAGGAACAGTTGAGGGCATTGGATATGTTTAGCATGGATAAGAAGAGACTGAGGGGAGATATGATAGCCATCTTCAAATATCAAAACGGCTGTCACATGGAGCAAGCTTCTTGTCTCCTGCTCCAAACACCAGGACCCAAACCAACGGATTCAAGTTACAAGAAAGGAGATTCCAACTCAACTTCAGGGAGAACTTTATGACAGCAAGAGCTTTTTGACAGTGGGATGGACTCCCTTGGAAGGTGGTGGACTCTCCTTCATTTCAAGGAGAGGCTGGATGGCCATCTGCCATGGACGCTTTAGTTGCAATTCCTACATTGCAGTGGGTTAGACTAGATGACCCTTGGGACCCTTCAAACTCTACAATTCTATTATTCTATGATCATCATCATACAGGATTTCCCTTTGTGCCAATACACCTGCTGCTAATTTCAAATGACTTTTCAATCCTACACAGTGTGCCCCTTAGAGGATTAATACTATATATATAATACCAATCCTCTAAGGGGCACACTTATATATATCCTAATCCTGCCTTATATACAAAGTCAAGATGGCTAATGAAAGGGAGGAGGAACACAAATACGATAAAAATATTTTGAAAATTCAAATATGACCATTATTGGAATTTTCTTCTCTATTATTTCCATAGAACTCTTGGTATGTGTGTGGGAAGAGAGACTATTTTCTTTCTCTTTCTTTCTTTCTTTCTTTCTTTCTTTCTTTCTTTCTTTCTTTCTCTCTTTCTCTCTTTCTCTCTTTCTCTTTCTTTCTTTCTTTCTTTCTAAAACTAAACCTGGTCTGGAAACAGCAGTGCTTATTCTCATGTTTTGTCCATTGTTGGAGGCAATATGTAAAGAGGAGAGAGAATGAAAATTGTCAGATGCTTTCCATCTGACAGGGTGCAATTTATTCAAATATGCTTTTGGCAACATATTGCTTTGTACAATCACATATGCTCAGCATGGCATACTGATGAATTAGGTTGCTACTGTTGCTGTTACTAAGGCCGAGGCAGAGTGCCGCAATGGACATGTAATGAGTGGTTTGCCACAAGAAAGTTGAATGAGCTATCCATGACACTATAAAGACTATGACCTTTAAAATCAGGACATTATCAACAATAGAAAGGGTGGAGGAGAACCACCTTGCTTTTTAAAATTTTTCACATGCAAGGTTTGTACTTATTTCATTCTCAGTGTGGGATGCCTGTGAACCTACTATGAAAATGTACATGGATTCCAACCCACATGTCTAAAAGATATCATAAATAATAATCTGCTTTACCAGATGGTGATACAATTTGATCCAAGAAAACTACTGATCTTGCAAAGGATGCTGCCATAATTTCATACAAGATTGCATCTATGCTAAGGACAACCAGTTGAATGTATTTGTCAAAGTGTCAGGTAACTTCAGTATTCCTCACAATGGCAATTCAGGAACTTTGGATTACTATGAATGCCAAGTGTGGGTATTCAAGTAGTGCCTTAATAGAATAAGCAGGCATTCTCATAATTAAAATGGTCTGAAGTTGGGAGGCAGCAGACAGGACTTTATCAGAACTACTGCCCCTCCCCTCTCACAAACTCTAATATTTGGTAAGTGGTGATAGATGGTGACAGAATGTGGAGGAGTAGAAAATTCAATCAATGGTTTTAGAAAAGTACATGAAATATTGGTATGAGTGGGAGGATGAGAACTTTGACATGGCAGGTCCTATTAACTGCCCTGGCCAAAGACCAGATACAAAAGCTATTCATCAACTGAATAAAAAGTATAGATCCTGCACTGTGTTGGATCCTTTGTCTGCATATATGAAAGTATACTGTTACTCTGTTTAAGAAATGTTTACTTGCAAACAGAACTGATGTTAAAAACAAATATTCCAGAAAAATATAAGGGGTGTTTATTTTTAATATTGTTATATAATTTTAAAATTGTTTATCAGCTCGGTGGAAGAAAACAGGTTTTTGTTTGAAATAGGAGTATGAAAGATAATGAATTCCTGTATTTGCTGCTACCTTTCATTTCCAAGCTGACACAATCAAGCTATATTGCACTTCTGGATAAAGCTGAACTCTGGATAAACCTGAACTGTTCTCTAAAGAGCAGTAATCACTTCTGCACTAAGAAAGATCAATGTAAGATGGATTAAATATGAACTAAGAAGTTCTAAATACAAAAACACACACAAAAATCATCTAGCCCTATTTGCCTAATTGGCTGGATCTGCTTTCCTAATGTAAACCATTGCTATAATTTCCTTAATGGGTGGAATTACTTAAGAACCACCTGCTGGATCAGGCCAAGGGCCCACCTAGTCCAGCGTTCTGTTCCCATAGTGGCCAACCAGACACTTATCGGAAGTGTCTGAAAGCAGGACCTGGGCACAACAGCACTATCCCCTACTTGTGATTCCCAGCAACAAACATTCAGAGGCATACTGTATCTGATAGCACAGATATTGTGGCAAGTAGCTATTGAGAGCCATATTCTCCATGAATCCAGCTTCACTGGTTGTCCATGTTATGAGAGGGCAAAAAGGTTCTCCTTAATTAATTTTCCCCACACCATACAGTGGTACCTCGGGTTACAGACGCTACAGACTCTGCTAACCCAGAAATAGTACCTCGGGTTAAGAACTTTGCTTCAGGATGAGAACAGAAATCGTGCTCCGGGGGCACGGCAGCAGCGGGAGTTCCCATTAGCTAAAGTGGTACCTCAGGTTAAGAACAGTTTCAGGTTAAAAACGGACCTCCGGAACGAATTAAGTACTTAACCCGAGGTACCACTGTACCCATTTTTATGTACCTGCATCATGTCTGCTCTTATTAGACTTTTCTAAACTGCAAAAGCCCAGATATTTGAACCATTTCTTCATAGTGGAGTTGCTCTTGATCATTTTGGCTGCCCCTTTCTTACCTCTTCCACTTTTACGATATTCTTTTTCAGCGAAGCATACAGGACTGCACACAGTATTCCAAGTGTGGGTGCACTGTAGGTTTGTATAATGGCATGTTTATAGCAGCTTTTCAATTCCTTTCCAAATGATCTCTAGAACTGAATTCACCTTTTTCACAATTGCCACAAACTGGTTTGACATTTATATTGAGGTATCCACAGCATCTCAAAGGTCTTGTTTTAGGTCAGACTAGGCCATTACAGACCTCTTGAGGGTATATGTGAAATTAAATTTTTTTGCCCCAGTGTGCATTACTTTACACTTGTTTACAGTTAATTGCAGCAGCCAATTTACTCCCCATTAACACAGTTTAGAAACGGTCCTTTTGGAGTTCTTCCCAATCTCTTTTTGTTTTAATGATCCTGAGCAATTTGGTATCATCAGCAAATTTGGCTGCCTCACCGCTTACTCTAAGGCATTTATGAATAAGTTAAAATTACCAATTCCCAACACCAATCCTTGGGAGACGTCACTTTCTACTTCTACTGGGAGAACTGTCCATTTATTCTGCTCTCTGCTTCCTGCTTCTTAACCAGTTACCTTTCCTCTTATTCTGTGGCAGCTAAACTTATTCAGAAGTCTTTGGTGAGGTACTTTGTTAAAAGCTTTTTGAAAGTCTAAATACAAATTGTCAACTGAATTCTTTTTTTTAAAAAAAAAGTGGTGTTACATTGCCCATTGTCCAGTCCTCAGGCATGGAGGATAATCTTTGGGACAAGTTTACATATTTTTGTTAGCCGATCAGCAATTTCACATTTGAATTACTTAAGAATTCTCAGGTGGATGCCAACTGCATCCAGTGATTTGCTCGTTTTTATTTTGTCTATAAGCCCTAGAACTTTGGCTGTCACTACTATTTGCCTCAGTTCCTTATACTGTATTCCTTTCCTGGGAAAGACACAAATAATTTATTCCAACCGTCTTTCAAGCTGGTCTCCGGCTGCTAATGTATGTAAGTTTTTGTTGTTGTTGGTCTTTATGTTTTCCACAACGTGCTTGTCAAATGCTCTTTGAGCATCCCTAATTGTCTGCTTCCATTTCACTTGCCAAAGTTTGCATTCCTTTTTGTTCTCCTAATTTGGACGAGACTTCCATTTTCTAAAAAAAAGTCTCATTGCCTGTAATAAGTTACTAACTTATTTGTCTGTTAACCATGCAGGCAACCTCTTGGCCTTGGTAGTATTGTGATATACATTCTAGCTCAGCTTCAAATATTGTGGCTGTCTCTTTTAATCATTTTTGGGGGTGTTTCTTCTTTTGAAGTCAAATGTGATCATGTTGTATTTCCTTGGCAATTGTCCATTTACATATACATTGTGTTTGATAGCACAGTCACCACTGTTGCCAATTGGGTCATTTCATGCAATCCACTGTGCATCTGGTGCAGTTGAGGATCTTCTTCATAATATATTCAACTATCCACTGATACAGAGGACAAGAGAACAACATATGGCTGAGCTGCTAAATATATCTGCTAAATGTCTATTCTACAAAAGACAGACCACTTGATTTTCAATAACGCGTCTAGGATAATGAAAAGTTGCTACTTTTTATTGGCATTAGTCAAGGCACAAACATGATTTATTAAGATAAATGTAATTGATTGCACTACAAATCTATGAGTATTTTTATATCTTCGACTGTGTTTTTAAAATTACCCTCTGAGGTTCCATAATGGCTGCAGGGTAAACAATAAAAATGAAATTGGAATTAAACCTATGAAACTCCTTCCCCACTAGAGACTGCTGAAGTGGGAATCTGATAAATTTCCTTAAGAATGGCTTTTAATAGCCAGGTTTATGAAGTTGTGAGGTGATTTAAAGCCAATATTTTATTCTAGTGTTATGATAGCATTTTACTTACTAGCTTTACTGATCATTGAGTTTTCTGCTGTTACTAGCCCTTGGCTCTTGGGATACACATTCTAGAATTTCCTCCACTGCAATATATTTTCTTCTTATTTAGCAGCAACTAGTTTTATGAGTCTCTGCTATCATGCGCAGGAGAAACTTTTACACATATCTTGACATGTTGCAACCAGTTCCTTCCCGCTTTCTGTTTTATAATCACACTACAATATTTTATTTTAAGGGATCATCTGTTAGGAACAGTAGGGTATGGACACCCTTGAGTTGCTGTAGAGAACCCAAAAGATCTGTTTTAATATGAGAGCATAAGAAAAGCCCTGTTGCGTCAGGCCAAATGGCCACATATTATCACTACTACTGCTATTACTACTACTAATTTGATTTATACTCTGATCTTCCTGCTGAAGTAGCTGAAGGAAACAGATTCCTCAATGACAATTTTTTTTTCAAAAACTAAAAACAGTCTTAAAACGTTTTTAAGAATAGTTAAAACATACTCAACCAGTGATCTCACGGTTGCAAGGAACACTGTCTTTTAGCCCTCAAACGGCTAGGTAAATTATTCATGTTAAGTAAATAAAGAGGGAGACAGGTGCACCTCACTAGACAGTGTTGCACAAATGGGGAACCACCACTGGAAAGAATCTGTCACGTGTCACCACCAACTGGGAAGTCCACAGTTGTGGCACCACCAGCAAGCCTCAGCTGCTGATCATGGGGTCCAAGATGGTTGATATTAGGGAGGCAGCTGGTTTAAATTGTTATAGCTTGCCTGGGATAGAAGGAGGGGCAGGTAATAAGTTAAAATTAATGGTGGCAATAATAATAATTGTCAGGGAACTGACATCGGAGCGAAAAGCGGAGGCAGGGCTCCAGAGCGATGCCGGAGAGGGAACCAGTCGGGGGGAAGGAATTCAGCGTGACACCAATAGAGAGGAGATGGAGGAATCGGTGTCAGGGCTCCAAGACCCTTCAACCGAAGCCAGCGGAGAGAGCGCTGGCACGCCCTTGCCATCCCCTTACTTGCGCAGACGCGTTCCGCACAGGGAACATAGGCGGAGACTTGGGGTCAAGCAGCTTTTATGCTGGAAGAGATTCAAGAAACGCCCACTGGCAGATTCTGCAAGTGACTAACAGGTCACGGAGGGCGAGCTCTAACCCTGAACATGTTTGAGCGAACCATCTAATCGAAGTGGAGGCAGTTTACGCACAAGTAACCACACTATACCATTACAATAATAAATAATAATAATAATAATAATATTGTTTGCTAGTGACCTTGTAGGTAGAGGTGGAACGACTCTAAAACATTACCTCCAGCTCCCTGTTTCTCCAAAACACCATAGACAAAGGTGTCAAAAGCTGCTGATAGGTCAAGAAGAACCAACAGGGTCACAGTCCCCTGTTTCTTTGATGATATCAATCGGGATGACCATAACTGTTTCATTGCCAAAATCAAGTCTGAATCCAAACAGGAATGAATATAGATGATCTACTTTCTCCATGCAGAACTGCTGAAGGAAATATTAGAGACTGGACGATAGTTTTCTAAAAGCTCTGAATGCATGGAAAACCTCTTCACAAGGGCCCATCCAAAAGCCTCTTTCAAGGCACTGGGCATGACTCTCTCCTGTAGTGAAGCATTACTGGATCATCCAGTAAATCCCCTTCTACCCAATTTTACCAGCCATGATGTGCAGAGATCAAGAGGGCATGCAGTCTGCCTCACTGCTGCAAACCTCCTGTCCACAGCCTTGGACTGCAACAACTGCAACAGATCCTACATGGTGTAATTCGACGGGCTCAAGGGACTTCCAACATGCATGAACCAATTGTGGTATCAAGTTCAGCACAGATCCAATGAATTTTCCTCTCAAAGTGATTCACAAAATCTTCTGCAGCATACCATTGTGAGGTCCTCTGTTAATGATACTACACTGGTGGACCAACTGGTTTACCACTCTGAACAATTAAGAGTCCTTCAGCCTGCTCTCACAGCAGTCAAACAGTTGTCTATGGGAATTTTGCAAGCAGGATCTAAGTGCAACAAGCTCTCCCCATCTGCAAGGCATACTGCATCCAACAGCGAAGGCTGAAGATAGCCTTATCCTCCACGAAAAGAATTAAATGAAAATAACAATGAAAACATCCAAAGGCCCAGTTGGCAGTGCCCATGTGAATAGCAGCAAGGGGAAATACATTGGAATTAAATATTCTACAAAGCATAGCTAGCCAGCACTCACAAGGAAAGTGATACTTTTCCTCAGGCCTGGCACTGTTTCATACTACTTCATACCTAAACAGTAGCTCCCTTGATTTTAGTGAAGCAAAAACTCCCTACTTTGATCTTTCTCTGACCGAGATTTAGAAACCAAGATCCTCCACCTGCAAAAGTATGCAAGTTGCACCTTGATGTAATGAATTCTAACCCATAATCCAAAAGGACAATTCATTACTCAGACAGAGATAATTTGCAGACATCTTTCAGTACTTTTGAACTGGATGAAGGAACTATTCCTAAAATGGATTCTTTTAGTGAGAAAATTTAACTTCCCTGAAACAGTCAGAATCGAAATTGGTTTCTAGAACATTGTACTTTATACTGAGGTTGCACATTTTATCACCGAAAATGAAAGCGGCTCCCTTAATATGTAACCTTCTGTATGTGGGGAAACTTCCAACGAGTGCTGCCTTCCCTGGAAACTCCTTAGTGTTGCAGTATGCCTAGTAGGGGTCAAGGAATAATGTCAAGAAAGACCCTGTTGACTTGTATATATAGAAGAGCAAAAATGTCAACCACACCGAGACCCTATTTCTCCTAGTAGAAAAATGATCAAATAGAAAGAGCAGGTCTCTCTCACTTTGTTGTGACCTTCCTTTGGCTGAAAGTAGCTTAAATGATTTAGGGCCCATCACAAGGAGCATAGAGGAGCTTAAGGAAGTAATCAGTGGGTGAAGGAGAACACAGAGGTGGCAGGTAATCCAGGCTGAATGACTCCTTATGTGAAAATAAGATTTAGCAGAAGAGAATTCCTGAGTGAATCACTTTGATCTACCTGAATTAATAGCATTCTATTGTTTTCCTAACTTTTTATCTCAGTGAAAATCGGGGGGGGGGGTTGGGGGGGAGAGGGAATCTATCGTCACCCACCATATAATGAAGTAGTACAGGCTTCTAAGCAGTTTACAACTCTAAAAACCAATTGCACAAACATTAAGTATGGTGGATTTCCCCTGCCTCCTTTAATATATACTGGCAAGCAAATATGGAAAAGGAGTAAAATGGTTTTTACCTCCATATACTGATCCCCCATCCTCACTGCAGTAGTCTTAGGCAAGCTGGAAACTTTGTCCATGAGTGGTCCCTGAGTTTGGGAGATTTGGGTCAGTTGCCTTTTTCTGGGATGGGGTTACCCTCCATCTAAATGAATAGGCTTGCAATTTGGGAGTGCTCCCCTATTCAGCATTCTCACTGAAGCCTCAAGTGATTCCTATGTCCAAGACTTTTACCAGCCTTAGTTAGTTCACCAACTACAGCTCTTCCTGGACAGGGACAGCTTGGCCACAGTAGTCCACACACTGGTGACTTCTAGGCTTTATTACTGTAATGTGTTCCCTGTGGCCCTGTCCTTGTATTTGGTCTGGAAGCTTGCAGCTGCTGCAAAACACTGTTACCCATTTGCTCTCTGGGAAAACCTGCTGCTGAAATTATTGCACTGGCTGCCAATTTGCAACCCAACTAGATTCAAGGTTTCAATATTGCTGTATAAGGCCCAGTATGGTTCTGGACCAGGGTACCTGGAAAGCTGGCTCTCCATACATTCCACTCTGGTCACCTAAATCTGTGGATGATTCCACAAACCTCTGTGACTTGAGCATGTGCTTTTAGCACTGTGGTACCTGTTCTCTGAAACTCTCTTAGAAGTAAAGCAAGCCCCAACATTGCTATGTCCTCCAAGTATTTCTAAAGTCAATCTATTCTGATGATGCTGCCTTCCATTCTTGATGGTCTTTATGTTGTTTTAAAACTGTGTTACTATCTGTACTAGGGTTTATAGTCTATTTCTGTATACTGCTTAGGTATTCGGTGGATACAGAGTGGGTTATAGACTCAGAATTTTTAAAAAAACTATATTTAGATTTAAAATAATATTTTAAAACTTTTCCTGCTATAAGGTAAAATTGCAAGTCAATGACAAACTCAGGCATTTGTTGTGGATATATTTTAAAAATGTGAAAATTGTATAGATTACAAATATTGTTTCTCTTCAAGCATTAAGAAAGCAAATTATTTTAGGTTGCAGCATTACACAGTTACTCAACAAATAAGTATAATGAATTTCAGTGGTCCTTGTGAATGAAAAACTGTTCACTAAACTGCATCCTGAAAACAAAACAAAATCCATGTATATATAAAATTCGATTTAAGATTTTACAGGAGGGAAATCAAATTTCCTTACGTGTTATTCTCTGATAGTTGGCTTTCCACTAACATTCTCTCTTTTCAGATTATATATATTAGCTCCATCTTTCAAGAGGCAGAAACCATGTCATGAGACCAAACACAAACACTGAACAATGACTATTTGCTAGTAATCTGTATCTATTTTATAATGATTCCCTGCTACTAATGTGCATATGCCAATGTGATATTTCCAAAAAATGACAAAAACCAACAGCAACTGATTTAAAATGTCAGAGCAAGCCTGTTGTATAAATACAGCACAATGAAAAACATGAAAAATTTGCTATTGCAAAATATATGTTATAACTAGTATAAATACATATACTACATAATGTGTCTAACATAAGATAATTACAGGACTTACTGGCAGTCATTATTTTATGATTACAGCTATATAAATGAACACTGCATAGGCATGAACCCATCAGCAGCCTACTACTGTGCTTCAAAGTTAAACCATCTGTGGCACTAAGAAAAAAACCTATGCCAACACTAAGGCTGAGGTTCAAAGAAGAACCAGAGAACTAAAAAACACCTGGTGGATAAAAAAAGCTCAAGAGATCCAGCGCTTAGCTGACACTCATGATGCACAGAGTTTCTTTAAAGCCACAAAGACCATCTATGGGCCAATAAATCATTGCATATGCCCCCTACGCTCAGCAGATGGTATCACACTTCTAAAAGATAAAGAAGCTATTGCACTGCGCTGGAAAGAACATTACCTACATCTCTTTAACCGCAACTCCCCCGTAGCTGAAGTCCTCTCAAAAATCCCACAAAAACAAATTAGAGATGAGCTTGCAGTATCTCCAAATCTGGGAGAGTTGCGTACAGCTATTAACCAAATGAAAAACAACAAAGCCAGCGGACCTGATGGGATACCTGCCAAAATCTTCAAAGTGGGCGGAATTGAACTTACACAACAACTTCACAAGCTCATCGAAAAAATCTGGGAAAGAGAAGAAATCCCAGCAGACTTTAGAGATGCCAAAATTATCAATCTCTTTAAAAAAGGTGACAGAACTGATTGTGGAAACTATTGAGGCATCTCTCTATTAGCTGCGGCCAGCAAAATTCTTGCAAGGATCTTAGCAAACTGTCTTGTAACAATATCCAAGGTGACCCTTCCTGAATCCCAAAATGGTTTTCAGCCTTCTAGGGAGACAGTGGACATGATTTTCACCGCTCGACAGCTTCAAGAAAAATGCAAATTGCAAAACCAACCCCTGTATATGGTGTTTAGTGACCTGACTAAGGCTTTCAACACTGTAAATCGTAATGTCCTGTAGACTGTCCTTCTGAAAATTGGCTGCCCAGATAAATTTGTAAACATCATTCGGCTCCTCCATGATAATATGACAGCAACAATCGCAGATAACAATGGCTCTCAAAGTGAGCCATCCACAGTGGGATCAGGTATTGAACAGGGTTGTGTTATTGCCCCAACTCTATTCATTATTTTCATTGCCATGATCCTACACTTTGTTGAAGGGAAACTCCCCACCAGAGTAGAAATCATATAATGAACAGATGGAAAGCTCTTCAATCTGAGCAGGCTGAAAGCAAAGAGTAAGCATACCATAACTTCCGTCATAGAGCTTCAGTATGCTGATGACAACGTAGTGTGCACACGCTCAGAGGATGACCTCCAAACCATGTTAAATATCTTTGCAGAAGCTTACGAAAAGCTTGGCCTATCACTCAACATCCGAAAAACCAAAGTGCTGCACCAACAAGTACAAAATAACCCCTCTGCAGCACCACAAATCCAACTCAATGGTGTAACATTGGAAAATGTTGATCACTTCTCCTACCTAGGCAGTTATCTTTCCACAAGAGCCAACACTGATGCCGAAATCCAGCATCACCTGAGCTCTGCGAGTGCGGCTTTCTCCCAACTGAAGGGCAGAGTGTTTGAGGACTGGGACATTCGCAGGGAAACCAAAATGCTTGTTTACAAAGCTATTGTACTACTAACCTTACTATATGCTTGTGAAACATGAACCACTTATAAACGCCATCTCCAACTCCTTGAAAGATTCCATCAACGGTGTCTCCAAAAAATTCTACACATCACTTGGGGAGACAGGCGAACTAATATCAGTATACTGAAAGAAGCAAAGATCACCACTATTGAAGCAATGATTCTTCAACATCAACCTCGTTGGACTGGTCATGTTGTGCGGATGCCTGATGATCGTCTTCCAAAGCAACTACTCTATTCCGAACTTAAAAATGGAAAGCGTAATGCTGGTGGTCAACAAAAGAGGTTTAAAAACTGTTTCAAGGCAAATCTTTAAAAATGTAGTATAAACACTGACAACTGGGAAACACTGGCCTGCAAGCATTCCAGTTGGAGAACAGCCTTTAACAAAGGTGTCATGGGCTTTGAAGACACTTGAACTCAGAACGCAAGGGAGAAACGTGCTAGGAGGAAGGCATGCTTGGCAAATCCACACTGTGATCAGCCCCCACCTGGAAACCAATGTTCCCACTGCGGAAGGATGTGTGGATCCAGAATTGGCCTCCACAGTCACTTACAGACTTATTGTTAAAACCATGTTTATAGAAGACAATCTTACTCAGCTACGAGTGATCGCCAAAGAAGAAGACTATGCTTCAAAGTTAAACCATCTGTCCCAGCAATAGCTTTAAGTAGACTCCTTGGCAGAGCATTTTACATTCTCAGTATTGTTCTTCAGACCATAGTGTATGGGATATAGCAGTTCCGTTTCAATTAGGGGAAAAAATCGGTATTAATTTGGTTGATCATGTTAGCACAAACAGATATTTAATTAAGTACCACCTCCAATTGGGGAGAAGAACAATTTCCCCTAAGCCTTCCTTCTGTGCATGAACTTGGATTGTTTACGCATAAAGCTAAGAACCATTTTGTACATCTAACCTGTACATGTAACCTGCACATCTAAAGCAGGGCTAGGATAACCTGTGGCCTTCAAGATGTCATTGGACTCCATCTCCCACCAGTCACAGCCAGCATGGTCAACAGTCAGGGGTGATGGGAGTTGGAGTCTACAGGTTTCTCATCCCTATTCTAAAGTTACAGACAAATCAGATGATATAACTTCAATCCAGCTCCCTGTTTTAACAAAATCTATATTCTCATTGGTATGTTTTTAGAATGGTTTACAATCAGGATGATGCTTTCAACATCTGATAGAATATATCAAGAAATAAATTTTAAAAACGAAAACACTCAACAATGGCCGTTAAAAACATGGCATTGGTTACAACAAACATCCCACCATGCTCAGTGAGTGAGAACAAGTGAATATTTCTAAACAAAAAAGAAAACTGAAAGAGTGCTTGAATGCTCAGAAAAAATGTGTTTCCAGCGTAAGAAAACACATTTTCAAGAAGGTGTACACAAAATCCATCAACATATCATTTTATAACATTGGTGAAATCAACCTGTTTTTTGGAATCAACCAGTGCTAAACATTTTTCAACATGCAGGGAAATGTTCTGTAAAGTGGAAAGGTAGAAAGCTGATTTTGCTCTTTCTAGATAGACAGGCAGGTTGTGTATGCTACAACGTGTATTTTTGTTTTTGTTCTGGCTAAAACGCTACACACACACACACACACACACACACACACACAATCACCTCGGAAATAAGTTTCTACAAAGTTACAATTTATCTGAAATCTACAATAACCTTTATCTGTAAGCTTGTGCTATCTCATTATTCACCATGCTTTAGATAATTTGTGAGCAAACTGAATGCCAGTAGCCTTAAAAGACAACATGTCCACACCTCATCACTTTATTTTCATTGTATGCATGCTATCTACACTTTGCCTACTAACTTGCACCTGGTTACCCATCCACAGGAATGCCTTTTAACCTTAACCAAATGCAGTGCTTTTTTCTAGAAAAATAGGTGCCAGTACTCACCATGAAGTTGTTATAGTGCCACACTTTCTAAACAAAACACAAAGAGGTGCTAATACTGTGTATCCTTGAGTACCCCCTGGGGGGAGCACTGGCCACATGACTGCAAAATTTATTTGGGGGCTTGTTTGGGGAGTAGTGAATAGCTTTCTGAAAATCCAACTATACAGTGTCTGTGAGATACCCGTCTGCACACTTGTTGGCACCCCTAAAGAACAGTGAAAAGCTGATGCTGGAATCAACTAGCAAACTCACTTGTTGGCCAGTATAGCATCACATATTTTATGCAGGGGTGAACCACGACTGTCACTACTTTCAAAAGAATACTATTTCATCATTGTCCATGGGAATAATACAATCTCTTACAAAATGGAGACAGTAGTATCAAGGAAATAATATATAACAGGCATGTCCAACAGGTAGATCATGATCTACTGGAAGATCGTGGGGTGTTCCTGGTAGATCTTTGGCCCCTCAGATATCTCTTTCTCTTTCCTTCCCCCAAAAAGGGTGGAGGAAGCTGAACAACTGTGGCTTAAAGCACAACAACTTTGGCCCATCCAACTACAATGGGTAGATCACTGCCAGCTTTTTATACTGTGAGTAGATCGCAGTCTATTGGGAGTTGGATGTCCCTGATATATAATACTGATATAATAATTCTGGCATAAGAGAAGTGGATTAAGTGGTTCTCCACAGTGAACAGAGATAAACAGATCATGTAAGGCTGCAGGAATAACTCTGTGCCAAGAAAAAAAGAGAACTAGGTAGATGGACAGACAGACAGATAGACAGGTAGGTAGATAGACGGCGAGACAGAGGAACACAGTTGTGAGGGAAGCAGCCAACTCTGGTAATCTTAGAACAGCAGAGCAGTATCACTGCAAATGTGCATTACTCTGACCAATTTGTTACATTAAAAAACCTTTTGCTGCATATTTAAGTTTATAATAAAGGTTTTCAAACTAATGTCTAAATGAGCCTTCCTAAGTCGTCAAGTATCCTTAGGTGTGGCTAAATCAAACCAGTAAGTAGGTAGCGTTTTGTTTTGTTTGTTTTATCCTTGTGGCTGAGCCACAAGTTAAAGGCTCCCCATCTCTATTCTAAATCCCACCACCCTCATCACTGTAAGTTAGAACATTGTGTGACCAGGGTTCTAAAACATGGGCAAGACAATGCACATAGAATAGGATCCTCTCCTCAGATCTTCCCTCAACACATGGAAAGGGTAGAGCTGGCCCAGCAGAAGCTGGGCTAGAAGGATTTAGAGCACCCAAACACTGTGCACAAGGGTCAAGAGTTTTGTTTTTAGTTTTCTGATATCCTTATCAATATTAATCTGAATATCTATTTCATTTGAATGCTATGCCAAGTATGATTCAGTTATCTGTTAGTAGGCATACCAGTCTACAGAGGGTTTTGTGACATAACCAGCAGGCGAAAGGCATCATGGGAGTGTAGGACCCTCCAGATCATCATGTGAGCCCTTTGTAGGATTGAGTGGCCCTCTACAGAATGGGTCTCCAAGATGGTGTCAACAGAGGTCAGAATGCACATCCGTTTATCCCACGGTGCCTGCAAAAGGCGTCAGCAAATGCCTACAGTGCCCGAGAGATTCTTTGTAGTTCGTCTTTCCACTAATTCAGCCACAGCTATACTGAACACTCACCTCTAAGCACTGCCACAATTCACTGGCTGCTGCACTAGGCTCCCACCCTCCCTTCTGTTCTGAAGCAAGGAGTGCTCCAAAGAGCTTCTCTCTGTGAGCAAGTGCACCGATTGAGGGACATGCCTACATCATTTTGTCTTGCTCTTTTTCTGCTCTTTTAGATACGGCAGTCTCCATAGTCACCTTTTTAAAAATGCCAGATCTCTCCAAACTAGCCATTTTGTGACTGGTGCCCATGACAGTTTTCAAAACTCCAAATGTGCCCATTGGCCCCCAAAAGTTGGAGATTCCTGCCCTACATATCAAAAAATGAGAACAAGAAAGTAAGGAAGGATTTGTGACTTTTGACAATTATTCTTGAGGGGAAGAAAAGGTAACAATTGCCAAAATACCACAAAGAGGTTTCACATGTTACCTGGCTATGACAAAGAGCACACAACTGACACCCAAGTAAGCCAGCAGAATATACATCCAGATATCAGGGGAGAGAGGATTCAGGAAGGAGAAGACGCCCGGGTTTGTACCATTGGGCTTGCGGTACAATATACTTATTCCGAGAGTCATAAAGGGCTTGGAAAAGTCGATGACCGTCTCTCGAACATACGTAATAGCCAGTGGTGCAACGGCAAGGTCAGCTTTCTGTTTGCAAAGGAAGAAAAGAGAGAAGGAGAGAGGGAGAGAGAAATAGGCCATAAGTCAAAAGCAGCAGACAGAAGCAGGCAATCAAATTAAATAAAACACAGACTTAAACACTTTGAGAGCCCTGTCTCGGTACCAATTAAGCTGAAATTTAAAGCTCTGCTTCTGCTCCTCCTCCAGTAAAGAAGCTGATTTATACTGCTACTCTTCCTCCAAGAGTTTTGAACACTGCAGTGTTTACAGATAACATTCAAGATATGGAGAAAAAAATCTGAAAAGAAGTGACCACTTGTGGAATTCCATTTAATATTTCATTTATAACATGCTCTATTTGAAGGTTGCAGGGGTAGGGATCTCCCTTCAAAACATGTACTGGAGGGCTGAATGGATTTTAAGCATTAAAACATTCTCCATTTCATTTAACCTGCTCTGATCAGCACGCAACAAGAGAATTAGGCTCACATTTTAAACCCTTGAACCATAATCAATACAGAGAACCATGCAATTAGATCTGTGCTAAATAGTGGCATCTTTGACTCCCCCTGATTTTTTTATTTTAAAAAATGCAGTTGCGAATACTAACAAGTTTCAAAAGCAATTTGAAAAGCAAAGTCAGAAACTGCTGTTACTCTCTGTTGCCACTCCTAAATTTACCACTGGGAATGCAGAGGCACTTTCATATTCTTAGGGGAGCTCTCTGGATCATAGTCATGAAGTCTGATTTTCAAGTTCATTTTAAGATGTTCATTTTCCCCCTTAGCAATGTAAAAACTTTGTATTCAAATCAACTCCCCCCCCCTTCTGATTCTTGAAAGAAAAGGGTTTGTCATTGACTTCAGAAGCATCAACGATACTGCCATACAGTTGCTCAAACACAGGCACTCCATTTTCCAATGGGTTAATTACCCTATTTTTTGCACCATAACACTCACTTTTTTCCTCCTAGAAAGTAAGGGGAAATGTCTGTGCGTGTTATGGAGCGAATGCCTGCGGGTGGCGGGGGGGGGATCTGCTGCAGTCATGAGCAGAGGATCCATGGTTCCCCTTCCTTCCCTCCTCCGTGGTTACAAAGCATGGATCCACATGGATCCTCAGGATTTTTGCATTGGGCTACTCCAAACTCACTGTCAGATCACATGTCTGTAGCCACAGCATGAACCACAAAAATCATATATCCACTATTTCGTTTAGAATATTTTTCTTCTTGTTTTCCTCCTCTAAAAACTACGTGCGTGTTATGGTCTGGTGTGTGTTATAGAGCGAAAAATACGGTATTTTCATTCAATTTATTTATTATATTTTTAATCCTGCCCTCCCTTCCATAGGACCCTAGGGTGGCAAACACAGCTGTTACAGAATGTAGTGGTTATTTAGTTTTCCACAGCCCTATTTGTATGCAGTGCTGGCATGTAAATGCTACACACAACCAGGGAGAGTGGAGACGCTAAAGCTCTGGGCTGCTTCAACACTGCTATTCCCATCCCCCTAAAAAAACAGCATTCTAACTCATGTGGGAAGCCCCCATAAGTAGAGGAGCTTCCCTGCTTCAGGCTCAACTTTACATTGCCTTGAGGTTTACAGGCACAGCAACACTAAGGGGAACAGTTGAGCACATTTGTCCATGCTCCCTGAGCATATCTGTAGCACATTTACATGTGAGCAGCATGCTCTAAAAGAACTTATAAATAACTCTCATACATGGTATGAAGTAGCCGTGTTAGCCTGTTCCTCCAAAAGAACAAAGATTCTTGTGGCACCTTTGAGAACATCATAGGAGGTGCCACTGAAGGAGAAATCAGCAAAAAAAATATGTCTCTTTCTTCCTGCATCTTGCTGGTTGGAGCGGCCTAAGCAGAACTCCACTCAGGGAACGCTACCATCAATTGTAGCACAGTCTGGCTACTACTGCTTCTGTTTATCAGCTGGTTAGCCAAACACAAACAAACAGGCCCTTTCACACAGATTTGGAGAGTGGGAATCCTACAACTGGCTTAATATACTGTACCTTAATTTCATTATATTGAAGAGCATTTATGCAAGACCAAAGATTGATTGCCTAACTTGAAGAGGTGAAGTTTGCCATGCTTTTCCCCCTATGCTAACTTGACAACTCCTCCACAAACTATAGCTTCTGCTGTATTTATTGTTTTTTAATTAGATACAATATGCCCCACTGTGTTAAACAGATTTTGTGGTGTATTAAAAGTTCAGAAGATCAAGCTTAAGAGCATCACTTCCAACCTCCATAGAGAACCACAACATTAACATGATGATCATTACTCCAAAGAGAATGTCTAAGTTATGCAAAATACGGTTATACCTTCAGCTCTGTGTACCACCACACATTTTTATTGCACCTCTCTTTCCAATTACAGGGCAAAGCAGCCAACTGAGATAATAAAACATGCTTATGGTTGACACTCATGAAGATGTCATGTTATCACTCTGCAAACACCTACATCTCCATAACAAATGAGATCTTTTGCATTTTAGCCTTTCAACTCTATTTGATAGAACAAAATATTATGAGTAAAAGGCTTTTACCATGGCCCTATATTTGGTGAACTTGCTACAGTAGATAAAGGTTTATTTACAGGCTGCTTTTCAGCCAACACAGTTATAATGCAAAAATAACTACAACAATCAAAATTTAAAGCAAAACCCACATATTTATATGCATTTCTGAATCTGCAACTAAAACTCAGAGATCTCATAGAAGTTCATGAGTATCACAACTGGGCAAAGTCATGCATAAAACCACACCCAACTAATAAAAGAGGAAACCTGATATTATTTAACTATGAAGTTTCAAGAGCTTCAAGACTTTTCAATGTCTGAAAAAACTAACTTGTAGACTGTGGCAACTTTGAGCTGGTCACTCCTTCAACAGTGGAGCCAGTAGGTTGTATTGAGGCTAGCTATGGTGCTCACCTCTGCCAACAAAAGCATATATTTAAGCAAGTCCATATATCACAACTATCACAAAGAAAACCCTATATAAGAAAACTGCTCAAAGAGTTGTCCATGCAACATATAAGTGGCTGGTTATGCTGGTCTCTATTAGACTGGAAAATTTCACTTCATTTCGTATTTATAACCCACATTCCTATCCCAAAGAAAACCCAACAAAGCAGCTAAGAGGAAAGCTAAGTCTGCAGTCTGTTAATAAACATGAACAGAAAATCAAAGGGAATATCAATAGTGTAATAAACTTACCAGGCTAAGAAAAGACTCATCCATGACCATGCCAGAAATATCTGTAAACCGTGGATCACCAAAACAGCACCTGCACCTGCAGAGACCCCTCCCACTGCTGCAATGAGGCTTCAAAGAAGCATTCCAGCCAATAGAATCCCCCCCTTAAGCCTAATTGCAATGTGGGTCATGCTTTGGGAAAGGGATAGTTAATTAGCCCTCACACCTGTGACTTCTTACCAACTAATCCCCTCCCTGCTCCCATGCTGGAAACAGGCTTTAGCCAGAGTTTATTGGCTTCAATAGGAGGCTTCTTTGAAACCTAATTATAACAGAGGAGAGGTGTTTGTGAGGGAAGTTGCCTCTTGGGCAGGAAAGATTATCTCTTGCTTTCCAGTGGTGCCCCTCCCATGCTGAAAATGCCTTTGCTTGCCACAATCAGGGTTCTTTGAAGGAGGGGCTATGGCAATGATAGCCAAACTTGGCCCCCCAACTGTTTTGGGACTACAATTTCCATCATCCCTGACCACTGGTCATGTTGGCTAGGGATGATGGGAGTTGTAGTCCCAAAACAGCTGGGGGGCCAAGTTTGGCCATCACTGGGCTATGGGGTATGGTCTGTTCCCAACTGTCAAACATACCCTGGCATTTCTATCCCACAAACAGGTTTGAAAAAAAGCTTTCTATTGGCCCCAACAGATAGTAAAAATCAGTGGCATGCGGTCATTGGACTAAGGGGGCCAGGCTAGTCCCCTACCCAATCCCCCTCACAAGCTGGCACCTCTGGCCCTAACTATTCCCCTATGAAAAATTTCGCTGCAAGCCAAATATAGTTTTAGTAAAAGTAGTTTTAGGAAATATAAAGGCTGTCCACCTGCAAAGGCTGCCTCACAGCAAACGAGTTTTAAAAGCTCAGCTGTTGTTCCTAACAGCTTTTGTTTTATGAAGTAGAGGCAACATTCTGCTTACAGTTTCAACAGGCGTTCGCCAAGGGTGCAATCAATGGCATTGTTTTTAACTGGAGGGTGACTTATATCTCCACAGCACAACCCAGAGTTTATGTACTTATGAAGGCAGAGGGAAGCACTTATTGGATTTTAACACTGTACTTATTTGTTACATTTCTTTCCTGCCTTTCTGCTAAAGAGCTTTCAGCAGATTACACTGTGCTTAACATTGGCTTCCTATACAGACATTGTCCAGGTCCAACATTGCTTCACTTAAGGATTTGCACATGACTTAGGCAAGCCCCTATCAAACTAATGGCACCTCCATTAACTGCAGTTCAAAATGTACATGGCTTTAGTTACCAGTTAATCTCACATTCAACTCCCCTATTTGAAAAGAGTCTGCATTTACATGACACTGAGCTATCCCAGTCTGACTTCTGGAAGAAGAACACAATATTATAATAACTTCTTGGAATGTTTAGCAGTGCAATCCTACACAGAAGCAATCCCATAGAGTTCAATGAGACTTTTCCCCAGATATGTAAATAGTACAGAATTGGAGCACAACGTTGGTTTGGTTTTGGCTCTATATTTACCTTTCATGTTTTACATGTCTTTTTCATAATGTACATGAGTTTAATTAATCGCCCACATATTTTCAATTAGTTGCTAGCTGTCTAACTTTTAAAATTGTTAACGATAAATTGTTGCCACAAAAGACACAGGCAGTGCTTTTATATATATCCACTGCTAGTTTGCTTGAATTAAAGTCTACAGTACAAATACTAGCCTGTAGTCATGGAATGCTAGCACACTTGTTTGCCTGAATGTGTTTTTTAATAAGTGCTTTATTAAATTTTATCTGGGTTGCAGGCAATGTACAAATATTAAAAGCATAAATATTAGAAAAAATGAATGAAATGAAAACTGCAGAAGTCTATATTCCATAAAGAGTTTATCTTGGTTTAGACAAAGTTTCTGGGCCAGATCACACTACTATCAACCAGCAAAATGCTCATAGTTTTGATAAGTGCAGGGTGGGGAGGCCTGTGTTTTACAAAGAACTCCTGTGGGCTGCAGTGCATTTGTTTGAGCTCGGTTTTCTTTACTGACCATTCAAAACATGTTTGATTTCCAAGAAAAGGAAGAGAATCTGTACCAGCACAGATAGCCACCACTCTCCCCAGTCTTCTAAAAACAGCATATAATAAATACCATTTAAAATAACACCACACACCTAAAGCAGCTCCCATCCTCGAGAGCTTCCCAATTCTTTGGAGCATTTGGGGTAGATGCACAGGGAATGGAAAGCCAAGGTTTGAAACTGCCCTTTTCTTCGAAATCTGGATCTAAGTAATTGATTTCCAGAATTTGCCTGTGCTCCTGAAATTTTGCTTTTCACAAGATATTTCATTTTACTAAGAACCTGGATAGGAGGAGATGGGATGGGATGGAGAGAGGGGTGAGGAACATAGCTGCAAACTTTTTCCTTTTCTATTCAGAATAAGAGAGTTTCCCTTTTTTAAAAAGGGAAAAGTTGACAGCTATGGTGAGGAAACGAGCATCAGATACACTCCAGTGAAATCTAGAGCACAGATTATAGAAAACAGCAAAGGATAAAAAAATTGTATGGAGCTGCATAGAGCCCCAGAAAACATATCAACACATTTCTTCCTTTTAATTTTAATTTGGGTTTGCTGAAGCCCCCCAATCCGGTTAAAAATAGAGGCAAAGTCTGCAAGCTAAACTGGAAGGGTTGAATGAGAAATTTGACTCAGTACACATTTAAAGCAGTTATTAAATTCACAATACACAGCTATTATTTGAAATTTTCACTTTTCTGAATTCCAAAGAGTGCAAGGATTGCTTTGAAATGGTTGAGTGGTGAGTGAAACTTCCCAGTAAAAATAAGTAAATTTTAAAGGACCCAGAGGGAAAGTCACATTTGCCATTTTAGATTAATCCTGAAAGCATTTAGTGAAAGCACTTGCTCACAGTGGCATCACATGTTCACAAGAGTATTCCAGGAAGAGATACCCAGCTGGAAGCTGGCTGCCAAGTGCCCCATATCACTGTGAGTGTGAAGGCAGATTTTCTAAACTTTTAAGAACATCAAACTCTTTCTGATAAACCTTAGCATGAAATCTCTCAAAAACAGCTGCAGAATGAGTCAACATTTTCATGTGCCAGGGGCTGATCCAAAGACCTCTCTGATCAGTTTGTTACAAGAATCTACCATGCATGTGTGTGCTTGCTGATTGCTTTTTAGCAAGAACACTTAATTGGCTCAAACTATGAAGTTACAAATTTCTGATACTCTATAGCCATAGACTTCTTTTCAGACAAGGAGTATTTATTATTCTCTCTCTTTTTTTTAAAAAAATGCTTTTTAGTGATTTTTCAAAACAAAAATAAATAAAACATATACTTAATAATACTTAATAATATATATATTTATTATTCTCTATGGCTCACTTAAATGAGTAAAATGATGTTCTTGATGATGATGATGAAGAAGAAGAATTTGTATACCCACTTCATCCATAGATCTCAGGGCAGTCACAACATAAAAATACATGATAAAAACCATAAAATACATAATAGAAACAAGAACAGAAACAAAAAATAACCCCTCCCCCCATGCACGTACATAAAAGTTGGTCCAACAGATTGTGTTATCTAGTTGTTCAGGCAGACATGAATGATTCAAGCAAGCAATAGTACAGATTTGTTATCTTCGTCTCATCTTTAGCATGTATTGCTTTGTGCAGCAGCTTATGCTCTAAATCTACCGTAGCTTAACTGAACATCAGTGCATGAAATAAAAAACGGAAGTGAAAGTCATATATTTCAGCAAAATACATTCTAAGTAGTTTTCTCTCCCATTTTACTATGCCATTTTCTGTGCAGAAATAAATTGCTGCCTTGCAGTTTTTATTTCTGCTTTACATAAAGACGCAAGCAGACAAATGGGTTTCCACTAGCTGAATGAGATTATCTGGGTTTTGCTGCCAGAATCTTGGTGCAAGTGGACAGTTTCACGTTTGAAATATATGACAAAATGTAAACTAATCATTAAGATGTGATTCAGCATAGACAAAATAGGGACAGAAATAAGTCCACCTGCTTCCTGACAAGACTCTGACCTCACTTTATTTGGGGGAAATGTAAAATTATGCCTGTTTTAACACTCTGTGCAAAATTTAGATGCTGAAAAAGGACATATCCATTCCACTTAAAAACATTTCAGTGAAAATCCCTCATATGTAAATACATTAAATATTACTAGAAAGGCAAAGGTTTTTATGTTCTTGTAGAAGACACAAAAAATATGATACTAAGTCACACCAACACATTCCTCTCACACAGGAAAAAGGCTACTGTGAGCTGGCCTAAACACTTCATAGCTCAATCAATAGAGCATGACTCTTAATCTTAGATTCATGGGTTTGAGCCCCATGTTTGGCAAAAGATTCCTGCATTGTAGGGAATTTGGGCTAGATGGCCCTTGTGGTTCGTTCCAACTCTACAATTCTATAATTCTATGTGGGAAAATGAAGGCACTTGAGGAAAGTGCGGCCAAAACCATGGAAATGACTTAAAGATCACACTAGCCTTTATCCACACAACTGTGTGTTACTGTAGACATACCAGAGCTTGGAAGACTTGGGCAGTCTAAACTTGCTCTGTGCCAGGGATTGACCAGATGCTTAGAGAGGGGACCACACAAGCCGACTGAACTGACGACATGGGAACATGTCTAATCAACCTGCAGCATTGCGATCTGCTTTCAGAATTTTCAAATGTAATCACTCCTCTTGCTTACATGCAACTCACTATAATGTATTTATTTTATTTATTTCTACAATTTATATACATCTTAATAATTGTCTCTAAGCAGTGTTCCAAAAACTCAGTACAATGAAAATCAGTTAAAATTATACATTTTTATGAAATTATTTAAAAATTCTAATTATTTTCCCATTAGTTTAATTGTCTTCATTAGGGTTGCGGGGGGATCCAAATGGTGCACGGATTATCCGAGTAGCACAATGTACGCAATGTTGGCATTATATTTCATTTAGCATTTTTTTTAAATCAGAATTTAAGTCTAATACGACTGGATTTTATATAACATTTTGTCACAGTAATTATATATTACAAGAGAAAGAATAGAATCTTAAAAGGATATGATTATTTCCCACTTCAAGTTAGTAACCAAGGTCAGCACTTTAATAGGAGGCTGTCAAGGAAAATTCTGAATAGGAAACTGCAGACAGTTGGTTTTATGGCTATAATAATGCATTGCTTCACTGAAGAGATGCAAGTACTTATTGCATGAGACACAAGATTAAAGTTGTAGCCACTCACAGCAACTGGATCCTCAACAGCTAATACAGGCAATTGCACAGCGAATTTATTAGTTTGCAGTACTTAACTCTGGTGTGGGGTACAAATCATGCTGTTTGTGCAAGGGCTTCCAGTTGTACATGGGAGACCCACTCTACCCTTTTGCCCATGCGCTGCAGAAAATTTCTGCTTCAAAATAGATTTGGGAGAATGGGAGGGGAGGAGAGAGAGAGGGGCGTTCTGTTGTGCAAACAGGTTGACCTCATCAGATACAACCCATCATTTTCTAATTGTCATTCATTACCATTGCTGTGATATACTCAATTCAGACTTTGCACCAAACCATGGTTAGTGCTAAGCAAGGTTAAAAAGAACCTATCTTAGTGGACTGGAGTTTCCAACTCTAAAGCAAGCAAACCATAGTTTAGAGCTGTTTGCTTTTGTTTCCCATATGCTCAGTGATAAGCTTTATAAATTCAACATCCTAGTTTGCTGATCCTTTCCAAACATTGGTTTACAAGCTGATATCGATCTAACCGAGACAAAGATCATACAGTGCTGTGTAGCATAACATGTAAATGCAACCTAGTGTGACATTGCAACTTTTCGGTGTATCTTCTCTTTCAGCTGTCCTGGAAATAGTATTACTGAGGGTGAGAGGATAAATGAATTCTCTAAATAAACAAACTGCCAACCCAGTAGTACTATCCAGAAAACCTAGTACAGTGGTACCTCTGGTTACAAACGGAATCTGTTCCGGAGGTCTGTTCGTAACCGGAAACCACTCGTAACATGAGGCACGCTTTCACTAATGGCGCCTCCCACTGCGTGCGCACCTCCAGTGCATGATTTCCACTCTCATCCTGGGGCAAAGTTCACAACCAGGAGCGGCTACTTCTGGGTTAGTGGAGCTCGTAACCCGGAGTGTGCACAACCAGAGGCGTTCACAACCAAAGGAACCACTGTATTCCTGAGGAGCCCACCATCCCCTTGAATTCAAATTGACCAATTGTTGGTCAGAGAGGGCAGTGCTTAGGTGATGAACCAGAGTGTTCAAGCATCAGCCCTCCAACTGGCGGCTAAGAATAGATATACACCCAGTGAATAGATATACACCCAGCCAAAGCCTACCTACAACTATAATCAATAACATTTTCAAATGTTATGTGGCCCATTTTCAAATCCCAGAACATTGTCTTGTACAGTTTGTTACACCTAACAAGGCCTAGGCCTTTTGTCCCCTGGGTGGGGGGGTCACTGCAAGTGAGTCCACAAGTGTTTATACTTTATATGCCACCCAGAGTCTCTGCGACAACCCAGTCAGATGGGTGGGGCACTATTATTATTATTATTATTATTATTATTATTATTATTAAACATATGAATTGAGTATGCGGGTGGCTGGGTATTTGAGAACAGGCACTCTGAACGCACTTTGTTGCTGCACATTATTATGCACATAGCTTTAATATGTGTGAACAATACTCCTAAGAAAGGTGTGCATCACTAGTTCTTGCAGCACGCATGTACACACACCCAGAGGCATGGCCAGTGGGAAGGCCCCCACCTCAACTGTAATGCAAAGCAGTCTGAACAAGGCTACGCACACCTTTCAGACTTGGCATTATGCATGGCTGTTCACAATGAATAAGAGCCAAGCCCATTTTAAATTACTTTGATGTGTTCTTCTGCCATTGCACTTACAATGTAACTTTAGGGAGGAGCTGTTTTTGCATACTTGAAGAATTTATTCATCAGTTCTCCAAAAATAGCCAAAGAACAATGTGCCAATTTCCTTAATACAATGAGTAAAGCCATGTGGTGGGCACCTTTGCCAGCAGCACGTCGAGCTTTGAAGTTCGGTTTGAAATACAGCTGCAATTTTGGAAATGCCTTGTGAATGACTGGTAATGATCCTAAGAGCTGGACACTTTCCAGTGTTTGGTGATTTAGAGGATAGCTTAAATGTTTATCACAGTTACACTTATTGCAGCTCAGGAGCTCAAATAAATAGTAACAAAAAAAAAAAGTTAAACAGGGAAGTTTAAAATGTTTGATGTTCTATTATGTTTTTCTATCTGTTACTTTATGCTAATGTGTACCTGGCATTAAAAAATTCTAAGTGTTCATCTATGTACTACAAGTTTACTTACGACGGTTGGGTTTGGATGTACATATTTCAAACCTTGTGCCCCCACCCTCTGTCTTCAAGGAGTCCTTCCTTTCTCATTGCACACAATTAACCTAGGATGGCAATAATAATAATAATAATAATAATAATAATAATAATAATAAAGTATTTGTACCCTGCCCATCTGGGCGGCTTCCAACAAAGATTAAAAATACTTTAAAATGTCACACATTAAAAACTTCCCTGAATAGGGCTGCCTTCAGATGTCTTCTAAATGTCAGGTAGTTGTTTATCTCTTTGACATCTGATGGGAGGGTGTTCCACAGGGTGGGCACCACTACTGAGAAGGCCCTCTGCCTGGTTCCCCATAGCTTAGCTTCCCACAGTGAGGAAACCGCCAGAAGGCCCTCGGCGCTGGACCTCAGTATCCGGGTTGAGCAATGGGGGTGGAGATGCTCCTTCAGGTATACTGGGCCAAGGTCATTTAGGGCTTTAAAGGTCAACACCAACACTTTGAATTGTGCTCGGAAACATACTGGGAGCCAATGTAGGTCTTTCAGGACCAGTGTTATATGGTCTCGGCAGCCATCCCCAATCACCAGTCTAGCTGCCGCATTCTGGATTAGTTGTAGCTTCCAGGTCACCTTCAAAGGTAGCGCCACGTGGAGTAGTCCAAGCAGGAGTTAACTAGAGCATGCACCACTCTGGCGAGACAGTCCACGGGCAGGTAGGGTCTCAGCCTGCATACCAGATGGAGCTGGTAGACAGCTGCCCTGGATACAGAATTAACCTGCGCCTCCATGGACAGCTGTGAGTCCAAAATGACTCCCAGGTTGCGCACCTGGTCCTTCAGGGGCGCATTTACCCCATTCAGGACCAAGGAGTCCTCCACACCAGCCGGCCCCTGTCCCCCAAGAACAGTACTTCTGTCTTGTCAGGATTCAACATCAATCCATTAGCCGCCATCCATCCTCCAACTGCCTCCAGACACTCACACAGGACCTTCACCACCTTTATTGGTTCTGATTTGAAAGGGAGGTAGAGCTGGGTATCATCAGCATATTGATGAACACCCAGTCCAAACCCCCTGATGATCTCTCCCAGCGGCTTCATGTAGATGTTAAAAAGCATGGGGGAGAGGACGGAACCCTGAGGCACCCCACAAGTGAGGGCCCAGGGATCTGAACACCCACCACCACTTTCTGGACATGGCCCAGGAGGAAGAAGCGGAACCACTGTATAACAGTGCCCCCAGCTCCCAGCTCCTCTAGACGGTCCAGAAGGATGTTATGGTCGATTGTATTAAAGGCCGCTGAGAGATCCAGCAGAACTAGGAAACAGCTCTCACCTTTGTCCCTAGCCCGCCGGAGATCATCAACCAGTGCGACCAAGGCAGTTTCAGTCCCATGATGAGGCCTGAATCCCGATTGGAAGGGATCCAAATGGTTCGCATCCTCCAGGCATGCCTGGAGTTGTTCTGCAACCACCCGCTCAGTCACCTTGCCCAAGAATGGAAGATTTGAGACTGGGTGATAGTTGGCCATATTGGCAGCATCTAAAGATGTTTTTTTAAGAAGCAGTTTGATAACCGCCTCTTTCAGCGGGTCAGGGAAGGCTTCCTCACAGAGAGAAGCATTCACCACCCTACAGAGCCCATCGCCCAGCCCTTCACAGCTTGCTTTTATTAGCCAGGATGGGCAAGAATCTGTTGCAAACTGCCCTGTGATCTTCGGATGAAGGGAGGTATATACTTTTAGTAAATAATAATAATAATAATAATAACAACAACAACAATAATTAGGTGAAGGGAGAGGGCCAAATGGTTCCTTGGATAGAACACTAAGGATCATCATTGTGTGGCTCCTCCTCTTTGCACAGCATCTAGTGACTAGCTACTGGACTATATTTGGATTTCAGCTGATGATAAAACACTGGGCTGGTACTGATGTGTCAACCAGCAAGGTTTGATACATGTCGTGATTACTTGAGGGTCCCTTTGAGAACAGTAAGGAAGCACAAAAGTTCAAAGACAAAAATAAAACATATACTTTTCACTTTTCATTGGCGCTGTTTAAAGGAAGTTTAGTAGCTGAGTGTTGCAGTAGAAGATGGATTCAGCTTGTCAGAAGCAAAACCAGGGTGATAAGGGCAAAACAAAGAAGTCATGCTTGATGTGCTCATTTGGGTCACAGCTAATAGCATTGGAAATAAAAAGGTCAGAGCGTTTAGTGCAAAGTCTCATGGGTTCAGCAATTAGACCAAACAATGCAGAAGTCACAGTGGTCTCTACTGGCATATAACAAATTTTCACAATAAATTATCTTGTGGATGGCCAAGAGGATAGGGGACAGAAAAGGGATAGCATGCTGTAATCATTTGAAAAAAGAAAATAAAAACAAGAGAATCTAGCAGTTAAGCTGCTGGGGCAAAAGAGAAAGAAAAAGGCTCACTAACCTAGTGTGATATTCAGTGTTAGGCATAATCTGAGTAGACCCATGGAATAAACACAAGTCCATTGAATTCAGCTGAATTCTGAATGTGACCTGTACACTTTGATATGAAGCAATGTTGGTACTAACCAATGTTTATTTGTTAAGCAGTGACCAAGACTGAACAAATAGGGAGGAAATAAATTATGTGCATCTAATATGATTAAATATTGTGAATCCGTATGTATGGCTCCAGAAAGGCTAGCTCTGGAGGTATGCCAAAAAAGCTTAATCAAATGTAATTGATAATGATTAACGGAAATTACTTTAAGTGAAGAGAAATGGTTCAGGCATAAAACAATAATGCTTAATCTACATGCTAAATAAATGTATGCCACAAAATAAAAATGCAGTCTGAACAGATGGTCTTCAAAGGGCTAAAAACATAAATCAGGAAAGAGCTAAATTAGAACATCCCTGTGATGTTTAAAAACAAACAACAAATGAAAAAATAAATAAGAAAATAAAGACACAAAAACAAGCACAAATCTGAGGACAAAGTGAAAACACAATACTGAACAGGACTCTGGAAATGCCTTTAAAAGCTTATCATTTAATAAATTAGAGATTTCAGTTATTTCTCTCACTCTGTCCTTCATGTGCCAGGTAACAACTATTCACAGAACTATTTAAATGCCTTTGAAAGAGTTTGTAGAGAGACCTGAACTGAGTTAGACCTGGCTCTCATGTAAGTGGTGGTGTTTTTTTTTGTTTGCTTTTTAAAAAAGCCATCTAGAAAACTTGCTGTCAAAGGAAAGGGTTCTAGAAATATATTCAAAATTTTTTGCTCCCTCCCCCAAATCTACAGTCTGAAGTGGTACAGGCACAGGTATACTATCTCAACAGGTCTTAAGACAAAGCTTTGAATGTCTTATGCAGCCTGAACAGCCCTGTTGCATCTATTTTTCCACTTTTAGGAACCTGTGTGGTTCGAGACCTTCCACTTGACTACTTACTTGTGTCTAATCATATTCTGATCTATTCCAAGGCTCAGGGAAGAAGGTAGCTTACAATATGATGGTCACACCCATCATATCCACACCATACATTTAAATCACATTTATAGCTCTGTAACAGTTATGCCTGTTTTACTGTTGTAACCTGTCCTGGGATCTTGTGGTGAACGGCAGGTAAGAAATATAAATAAATAAATGTCTAGAACAGGCAAACATTCACTCATTCAATGGGTCACCACCATCAATTCTGTTTTTTAATTTGGGTACTGGTTTAGCTTCTTAGTCCCTACTAGAGCTTCCAGGCACTATCCCTGTCTATGTTGCCACTATCATTGTAATATTCCAGACAGTTGGATGATTGGTCCCTGCAATAGTTTAGAATAGTGCAAAGTAGCCACCCTGTTTTCCAGTTCCTCCAAGCATCTAAGAGGGTTGCTGACAAAGCCATGAGAATCAACATGATCACATCTTCCATTTCTGTCTTAGGGTCATGTAACCTCAGGCAGAAATGGAAATCAGCCTTATCTATGAATGCCTGGAGTTGGTTGGCCATCACACACTTAAACTTAATCATATAGACCCAAAATGGCAAGCTCCTTCTTTTTAAGGTACTAAGGTGCTTTCTATCAAAGGAATTACTCAAGGTACTGAGGATTACGACGTAAGGATTAACAAAAGTCCCTGCATACATAACTGAAAATGGATGGAGTATTAGGAATTTTGTCTGTTTACCTAAACTGCAACTTATTTAATAGAAGTTGCTCTGAGAACAAAATGTATGATGTGTCATGATCAGTGCATTTTGCCTCTGATCTGAGCACAGATGTATTTGTCAAGTGTCCAAATGTTTACTTCAATGAACCAGCTTGAATATAACATCCTGAGAGAACACCTCATTACCGCTCTACCAGAGAGAGTGTACAGTCAGCAATGCAACGCTTGACACATTGCCCAGCATATGTGTGACAATGCTCAGGGGCTTCACAAGACCTGCAGGTGTGACAGAGTCAAGGCAACACATGCTGTGCTTGGACGAGACGACAGGCTATTGGAAAAAGCCAGAGAAGCTTTTCAAATTAATCACGGAAGCACCCTAGGAAGGAAGCAACCTATATAAATAGTACTCATTTACCAAAAACCGAATAGGAGTCCAGTTTGGGTGAGGCAAGTATTCCAAACCACGTGATTTTTCTTGAGAAGTTTTAAAAACAGCCTTTGTGTGGGATAACCAGCCTCATATAACCAAGATGCTTAAGTCTAATTAATGCATGAAGGGGTTAATTCAATAGAGTAAGCTGCCCTGCCAGGCTTAGCTAGGTCACTCTTCCTCACCTTGGGAGGGACTAGGTAATCAAACTTTTGTTCCTTCAGTCGACCTGAGAAGCTGAGTGTGTAAAGAGACTTGATTTGGTTGCTCCAAACTCAAGTGGTCTTTTTCCATGGTAAGGGAAAAGGGGAACTTTGGAAAAAAATCAGAAAGGCATATTTTGAAGACCTAACAGCTTATATTTCCACACTTTATTTTGCCACATATTTTGTGTTTTTAAATCTCTGCTGGGGTTCTCCCACTGAAGAATACTTGCCCAAAACCTGGGTCATGGCATCTAGGGAATTCTCTTTTTTACCACTTTGTAACTTTTGATTTAAATTTCTCTCAATATTTGTGCAAACACACGTTTTCTCCAGGTTTGTCCAAATGCAGTGCTCTCTTATTATGAAAAGCCTCAATAAAACTTAAAAAACAAAACAAATGCAGTGATACTCTTGGGCAAAGATTTCCATCTTAAAAACAAAACATATTATTGTTTTATTCCCTTTACAAAACACCTAACCTAGCTATTTTGTAAGATTCTACACTGAAAAGAGGGGACCCTGTCAAACAGCACAGTCTGTTCTTTTTAATGAGGAATGAAGTACAATAGCTAGTCTGTTCAAAAGGAATGCAAAACAACAATTTGGGAATGGTAAAAACATTCCTACTGCAGGAATCCTATTTTGTTTTCACATATAAGCATTCTGAAGACGAGATAAAAGACAGAAATTCAGCAAGACAGAAATAAATGGAAAGGCTTTGCACCTTCCCATTTCTAAAACACAACCCTAAAACTAAACATACAGCGGCGGGTGTGTGGGTGTGTGGGTGCATGTTGTCCTGTCATAGCAACTGTTCAATTGTCTAACAAGTTAAGTATGCAGATTACACACAATAGGAAAATAAATAACCATAAACACTAGTTTTAAAAAAAAATAATTCAGGTAAACCTCCTTATCTGGTAGCACGCCCCACTCTCTTTATTTAAAAGGATTATTCCTGGACTATATATTACAATTCTTAAGAGTTTGTTTAATTGAAGAATGAGAAAATGTGTCTGTATACACACACACAAACACACACACACACACACACACTTTGGAATGTCACAGGGAAGCGAAAGGGGCGAATAAAAAATGAAAACTGGAATGGAGACAAATAGAAACAGATTGCTTGCTAGCTAGGCACAGAGGCTCAGAAGGCTATACTGATGACCATCTTCATTAATCAATCCCTTGACTTAAAGCAACCACTTCAGGGCTAGATATAAATCAATTGGATTACTTGTGTAAGTGCTCACCAATGTGAGAAATTGGTTGCACAGTCTAGCCCTTCAGCTGAGTTGTATATATCTTTTAACTAAAGAGAGGCTCCTTTAAGGCAACCTATATTTCCTTGTCTCCTGGTTGTGTGAAAGAGAGGAAAATAAACCTTGTGCATGGGAGCAAGACAGAAAGAAGGACAACAGGTGTATAGAATGTGCTGCTGCCCAGCAGGGCTGCCTTTCTTTAGAAATAGACTCCTGGCACTTCAGGTAAAGTCAAACACGAACAGCTTTATTTCAGTACAGTGGACAGGGAGCCCTGCTTAATCCTCAGCCTCCACGCCGGCACTGCCACCCTACTCTCACTCACCTGTACAAGATGTTCCCTCTTCAGGTACTTCCCCTTGACTCGGGAAATATTTACACATATAAGATACTACGAAGTCCTCAAGTTCCCCTTCCCCCGCAAAATGTGTCTAAACTAAGGGTCATCAGTTTTGATTATTTCAGTCTATTTTCAGGAGGGAAAAGAATGGTAAGATACACTAGGTCAGCATAATCTGAACAGGAATAGTGGGACTCTGCTATGGAAGAGGATGCAACAGGTACAGGAAAGATACAAGAGATATAGGCTCATGCCATACAACGGAATATAATTCGGGCCTCAGCACTTTGGGGCCATAATCCAAGAGTATGATGGTAACTCTCTCTCTCTCTCTCTCTCTCTCTCTCTCTCTCTCTCTGTGTGTGTGTGTGTGTGTATATATATATATATATATATATATATATATATATATATATATACACACACACTTTTGAAACTTGCAGGGAATTCTAAAAGCAATCTGCAATATAACATGTAGTTACTGCTAAAACTGGGCAGGGTGAGAGATCCTGGTGGGTGTACACATTCATTTAAGGGGACACCTCAATGAGCTTTCATGGATTTATGCACAAATGGAGTATGTCTGAAGCGCTCAAAATGGGGAATCTATTCTGGAAGATTGCACCTTTTGGCAAAACCCAGAGAAACAAATCACTAGCAACACTTGAGCTAGAGAGAATGGGGACACAATATTGTAAGTTATGTTCTAATTCCTCAGGGCCATCAATGCAGTTTATTAATGCTAAATATTATTTTAAATCTTTCTAATATATAATCTGTGGTTTTGAACATAACTGATTGACCCTATTTAGGATATATTAAGGTACATATATCTGCCAGGGGAGCTGCCTATGGGAGCCACATTACTGCTAGGCTTCTTCCTTGGTTTCAGTTTCAGTATTTGGTGATGAGGGACATCAAGAATGTTTAATATTTAAGGAAGGACAAGGCGACCTGAAGCATGAGGAGGAGGTCTCAAACTCCATTACAGAGAGAGAGTCTGGAAGATCTGCAAACCCTTAGACTAGAGTTCTGAGAGCTGAGGCCCTCTAGGTGTTGTTGGACTACAACTTCCATAAACCCCAGCCAGTATGGTCAGGGGTCAGAAATTATGGGAACTCGAGAACATCTGAAGGGCCACAGGTTCCACATCCTTGCCTTAGTTGCCTGCCCTGCCCCAATAATAAACTGCTTTTACTCAAGGTAAAAAAAAAAAAAAGGTAAGGAACCCCTGGACGGTTAAGTCCAGTCAAAGGTGACTATGGGGTTGCGGCACTCATCTCGCTTTTAGGCTGAGGGAGCCAGTGTTTGTCCACAAACAGCTTTCCAGGTCATGTGGCCAGCATGACCAAACTGCTTCTGGCGCAACTGGACACCATGACGAGTGCCAGAGAGCATGGAAATGCCGTTTATCTTCCCACCACAGTGGTACCTATTTATCTACTTGCACTGGAGTGCTTTCGAACTGCTAGGTTGGCAGGAGCTGGGACAGAACTACGGGAACTCACCCTGTCACAAGGATTTGAACTGCTGACCTTCCGATCGGCAAGCCCAAGAGGCTCATTGATTTAGACCACAGCACCACCCGAGTTACTCAAGGTTCTCCATTCTTACCAACGAAGAAGTACAATAATGAATGACAGAACAGTCTCCCTTTCTTGTTGCGTTAAATGGCAGCAGGCCTCAGAATACTTGCTTTATTACAAGTGGCTTTGATCAGATGTCTTGCTATTGAGCGGTTTGCCAAAATAAATGCAAATTTGACAAAACACAAAGAAGCCAGAGACAATTGCATAATTTTCAAAGAGACTAAACTCCATTTCCAGGAGACCAAATTCAATTGGCACCACCTACTGAGAGAGTATGTTTTAAAAGCTATAAAATGAAGGGATGCCTGACTTAGTCAATTATAAACAATTGCCTGTAATGATATCTGTTTTGACTCACATTGAATTACCCTGCTGTTTTAGCATGCATTGATATTTCTGTCTTGCTGTCTAAGACTTCCTAGCTGATACTTTAAACGGACAAGACAGGGCTCTTCTCAGTATATGCTAATGGAAGATAATACTACATATTTTAAAGGTTATATATGGATTCCTTTGAGATGTAAAATCAAGTCTGGTATCACAATGAGGGTTTTGATTGCTCCTGAGCTTCCATCTACAGGTTCACTGTGTATACTATATGCGTTCATGCACTTTACCACCAGAGAGACTTAAATGTAGTATGAAATGTAAAAGATTTTTTCAGCATTTACTATCCCACTCTTCATACAAACAATGATTCTCAGCACACCTTGCAGAAAAATAAAATAACCCCTCCCCCCCCAAAAAAAATAGGAACATAGCAGGGAAAAATACCACATAAGACAGACTTAAAACTGTGAGATCTAAAAGACCTGGGGAAATTAAAAGGGCTTTTCCTAGTACCAAAAAGTTATCAAATTTGGAATGTACATGTCAAAAAGAAGATGTCTAATGCAGTTTTCTTTATGGTGTGTGGGTGTGTGGGTGTTTAATTTGGATCAAACATGCACAACTCCCATTCTACACACACACACACACACACAAAGTAGCAAATTCCAGAATAGTATTTTCCAAATATTCTTCCATTTATATACGTTACTTTATTTCCAATTAATTATTCTTACTCTCGATGGCAGAGGAGGTTAGGGAGAGAGGTGCTAAGTCTGCTACCTTTGTCTAATTTATCTGAAATTGCAAATAATATTCACTAAACAACTCAATGGCAATTGGTACTAGTAAATATCACCTTTTTATTTGGGGTGAGCTTCCACAAGTCTCCTGACAAGCTCTACTGAGACAAAATGAAAATGTGGTCATTTGTGATGATGAAACTCTTAAGTAGCAACTTACATGATCAATCAGTTCACGAACCATTCCATTCCATTGTCCGCTGGCATCATCCCGGGCTCCATATTTTCCATCTTCCACCAGCCTTATCTCATAGGTAAATCCAAGGAAAGTTGATAGTTCCCTGAGGAGGTCGATGCAATATCCCTCAAACCTATCATTCCCATACAAAGGTTTATCAGACTTCTTGAACATCACATATGGCTCTTCCTGGAAAAAAATGAATGTAGAGAGGAAGGGAGACCCTTCAGTCACTGCAGTTCAGAAAAGAATGAATTGCTAATACATTTTAAAGATATAATTCTAAATCTGGAAAGTTTGATTTGATCGTGTTATATGGATACTATCATTGCATACACACAATAATTCATTTTAAAAGTAAGTAGATATAGCTGTAGTAGTTTCAGCTAAAATGGATTTCTTTCATCAATTAGTTACTGACACCAGTTGTATGGTTTGGCAATCAGCACTGGTGGAGGAAGAGGAGTGCAAGGGGAGCGCACCGCCCCTTGCAGTGCGATCCCGGTGGGGTGCCATCACGGCTGCCCCTCGTCTGCGCTGGGAGTGCCACACTCCCAGGACACGTGCCATGCCCCTGTAGGCAGCGCGCCAGCCCTGCCCCCACCTGCTCTCTGCCCCCCCCCCCCCGGTGCTGGAGCATGAAGCTCTGCCACTGGCAATCAGTATTAACTGGTTCAAGATGAGAACATATTAACACTATGATTACTCTGAAATTGAGTGATGTTGTTGTTATTCAAAACCCCATAATTGAAAAAAATGCATGCCAGTGGATTCCTTTGTGGTACATCGTCATAAATATCACTGCAGGAGCCAATGGGTCAATTCTGCAAAAATTTACCATTATCCCTAAGTTCCATTCTACAGGAACTTAGTCGTGTGACTAGCTGAGTCTAGTTTGCTGGATAATGCTCAAGACATTTTAGTCTGTATTTACCATGGCAAGAGCCATTGCTCAGTGGTAGAGCACATGTTTGGGAGAAGGGCCATAGCTCAATGTTAGAGCCCTTCTTTGCATGCATAAAGTTTCAGGTTCAATCTTTGGTTTCTCTTGGTAGAGCTGGAACAACTTCTCTATGAAACTCTGGAGAGCCACTACCAGTTGATGTAGACAACCCTATGTTATATGGACACTGACATGACTTGGTATAAGACAGTTTCCTAGGTACCTATATTCTATTACAGCAGAGCCTAGAATCATCTTAAATATGGTCACCGATTCCTCTTAAAACGTTGCTTACATTCTTAAAGCTGTGAATGCCAATGCTTTTTCAAATTATTTCAGAATACCGAAAAAAACCTTCGGTTCTCCCACTGTCTTTCAGGCACACAATTTTCTGCTCTGCACCATCAGTTTACGCTTCATCATTATATGAAAAAAGAAGCCTATGGACAAATTAAACTGAGGATCACACGCAACCCAGTATTTTAATCTCTTCGAATTTCCAGGAGAAGCTTATGATGCATTTGCAGCTCTCCAGAGAAATATTTAGTCCATTAAGTAATGCATGAAATGGCAAACACATCCAACAATTGGCAGATCATTAGTAATTTGTTTCATAAGCACTGAGAATGTAAAACAAATACAGAATTTCTGCTGATTTTCCAGGACTGTTTTCAATAAATACAGTCTTCCGAGGCATTGAAGAATATAATCCTGATTCCAAATGAGTACTCAGTTTGTCAGCAATAACTTTTAATGGGGCAACCACTTTAAGAAGAGGAAGTCCAATGCATCCATCCTGTCCCACACAGTTTTTATACTTTTATTTGAACTCGGAAAAGCTCTGCAAACATTTCTGCCAATCTGCTGTTCTCTCGACAATCAGGTGTCTGCAACACACACCCAGTTCTATTCTAGAAGTATACCTGTGGTAAAGAGGTCTCTCCCCTGTGTCTCTGTGCAGAAAAACCATGTGAAAATTAAGTAACAGGGCTGCTAGCTTTCCAGCCCAGTTGAGAACATTTCTCTTCCTTGAAGAGCAGTCCAACCATACTCACAGCTGTTCTCTTAAGGCCACACCTTAGAGCACATTCCTATCCTGCCAGGAAAGGGGTGTGGCTACCACTTGGAGCACTTTCCTTTTTCAAATTAATATTCAATAAGAGAGAACCACAGTAGGCAGATAGTGTGAGCATATTTCTATAATATCTATTTTTTACTTAATCATTTGTATTTATATGAATGTGAAAGGGAGACTGGGAGGAGAAATGGTGAGTTGCTTCTGTGTGCTGCAACTTTCAGTACTTGTGTTTGATTGGAAATGTAGGGTTTGTCTGTGCCTTTTAGATGTGAAAGAAGTGAGGATGTTTTGCATTCCTGTTCTTTAGAAGTGTGTGTTTGTTTGGCTACAGTGGAAACAGGATGCTGAACTAGACGAGCCTTTGGCATGATCCAGCAGAGTCTAGGGTTGCCATATTTCAAAAAATATAGCAAACCCCCCAAATTGTTGAGCCTTTCTTTAGACAAACCCCAAAGTTGTCCGGGAAAATCCAGGTGTATGTCAGCCCTAGCAGAATCTTCTACTGTGGTGATTATTAAAACACAAGCAGAAGTTCATCACAGGGAAGGCAGGGTCACTATTGAATGCTCATGCCATTTATTTCTGCAGCTTATAGTTCTTAATCATATATCTTCTACTCAAGTCTGTGAGAGTAAGCTGTGGTTTGCAAGGAGGTGGTGCTAACAGTTAACTCCCCCCCCCCCAAAAAAAGCTTCATAATACTTTGAATAGAATATTGCCTGCACAGTTTTTCTTCCTCAATAAGCCGATTGGCAAGAATCTCCTTGTCAGTTTATACCTTTAAAAACAAGCATACCAGACGATCTGGAGATTTAACTTTAAATTCCTCCTCTGACACTGGCTCATTTTGTGGGGTTGGGTACATTACCCTGGTATCCTTTCATTCAAAGGGGTATTGAACTAGCCATAGCTAAAAGCAGAAATGAAACAATACTCAAGTAGCAGGTTAGATGCAAAGGAAATATATTATGTCATAACAAATTTGTTTTTATAAATAATTTTTGTTGATTTTTCCATTTTACATATCAAAACAACTGAACATGCTACTACATAAAGTAGGGCAGTGTAGAGGAGGTTCAGATGAGAACTCAACTGTGCAGGGCTTCTATGTAGTACAGTGGTACCTTGGGTTAAGTACTTAATTTGTTCTGGAGGTCCGTTCTTAACCTGAAACTGTTCTTAACCTGAAGCACCACTTTAACTAATGGAGCCTTCCGCTGCCGCCGCACCGCCAGAGCACGATTTCTCTTCTCATCCTGAAGCAAATTTCTTAACCTGAAGCACTATTTCTGGTTTAGCAGAGTCTGTAACCTGAAGCATATGTAACTTGAAGCGTATGTAACCCGAGGTACCACTGTACAGGATCATGGGTTGCACTCTGCCTGCACACCCCACCTAGGCAAGCTTCTCCCAGCAGACAGCCACACATTGGGTTTTGCTGAAGACCCACTTGCAAAGCCCAGTATTTATAGGCCTGGGTATCCTGATTGTGACCTAGATTCAGTACAACCAGCAACAGGCTGGCCTAACCAGGAGGTCCAGGTTACATGTCTCACACTCACCCAGCCATTGCTCTTTTTCGCAGGGCCCACTTTGCAAACTGCTCAAGATCCAAACTGCAACTATTCATGTAACTTAGCTAATTCCTTTCTTTTCCTGCTTGCCTTGCCAGAATGATAAACCCCACTGGCTATAAATCTCATGGAGTTTTACTCTTTTGCATAAATATAAGCCATGAAGCAAGCAAGCAAACAGACAAAAAGTGAAGAATTCACTGGGAGCAAAATCCCTGCTCCAACGCAAAGATTTCAAGAGTCTTGAAAAATGGCCTATAGCCCAATACAATATAAAACATGGTGCTCTAAGGCAAAGATGAGATGTGTGGAGAGCCGGTAATATACCAAGCCAGGAATGCTTCATACACAAACACCCTCCAGTACTTTAGAAAAGATAAATTATTTAGAACTCCTAGTCATGTCAGCTCATATTGACTTTGTCTCCCAGTGGAGTTGCACAGAGACCAGAAGCAATCCCAGATCAGCTCACTCGCAAGTGTTATGTCTGACCACATTTCTTTGAAAAAGTCATTAGAGTCACAGAACCTACTTCAGAATAACTTCCAAAGCATTCATTCATATTAAAAGCTGACAATGCTCCAAGCAACCAACTTTATCTATTTATAGGTTACCTCAACGTTTAAACCCTGAAGATGTTTTAATCCTATAGAATTAATCGTGCTGCATGTGTGAAAAGTTGAATCCACTAAGATCAAAGCACACAAGACTTGATCAACTTAACATTCTGTAAATAGTTTTATTTATCATTTCATATCAACTTTTTTATAAAAAGTGAACTCTAAACAGAATTTGTTCTCTATTGTCAGCCACATTACTCTTGATTAATGGCATGCCACACTAGCGTGATTCCTTATGGCCTACTTCTTGTTTACATTATAGATTTAATATAGCCGAAGGTTCTCTGGTTTCTTCAAATTAATATAGTAGCATCTCTAACCAATAATCCAAATAGATTGAATTTTATGCATACTGAAGGTAGGAGATCTATAAATAGATACACAGATACACACACACATGTTTCCAATAGATACTTTTAAGTTGGTGTTTATCTTCACTAATTACATTTCCTTTTCTCTGCCTGCCTCTGCACTGTGTTGTTCCAGGTTTTGTGGAACAAAGACAGAAACTTCCATGAGCAAACCACAGATGTTTGCTGAGATTTTGAAACAAGAGACCTCAAACACAATAGCTTTGCAGCTTCTGCTGTTCCACTCCCTCTCTGTAGTTGGCCACACCTCTTCACTCCTTAACTGCAGGGCTAAAAGCAACAAGGAACCTTACTCTCACATGCCCCTTTTCTTTGTCTGCTCACAGTGAACTTGGGTAACTGGGTTAATTCTTACAATAAGCAGGAGACATTTTCCCCATACTGGATTTTCCAGCAGTGACCTGGGCAGGCTCCCAGTTGAATGTCCCTGATCAGGAGTAAAAATTACTCTCATTAGTATAAGGCAGCTTCCCATGTTCCTATGTCACACCATTAGTCCATCTAACCCAGTACTGTCTACACACTGACCATCAGTGGCTCTTCGGGTTTTCAGAAAGGGTCCCTCCCAGCACTACCTGGAGTGGTTGGGAATTCAACCTGGAACCTGCTTGTGAAGCAGATGATCATATTTAGGATTTACTTTAGGCTTTCTTTTTAATGTGATAATCAAATTGATTATTAGTATCTAGTAAGTATGGAATTTCTAAAGAGACCATGACTCACTAAATATATTTTCTTATTGCAGACATTCTGCATTGTTTTTATTCCATTTTAAGTGTGGAAATGTGGTACTGTTAAAAAAGAAAAAAAGAAGGATGGTCATATTTGAAGTACAATTAAAGCCATGTTTGTTCAGAACTTACCCTGACGTTAGCCATGGATATCAGGATTACAATCTTAGAGAAAGAAATCTACTGCTCACTATGGCTTTGAGAATTTAAAAGGGCTGCCATATCTAATTAACATTTATGTCAGATATGAAGAGTACACAAAGGGCTTTTACATTTAGCAGTTTGGACTTCAGAAAGATAGAGACCTAAAGTTGTCCAAAAACCCATACAGTCAGTCAAAACAATTTAATGTCTTACTCTGACATGCTGCTAGCCACTTGACAAGAGTCTCAGGCCAGGGGCAGACTTAAAGCAAGATGAACTGCTCATACACGCTTAGTCTCTCGTTGCCATGGGTCTAATTAAACAACTGTGGCTACAATTAGCAGGTTAAGCACTTTTAAGTCCAGTGATTTCAGTGTGACAGATTTGTGCTCATGTTTACTGAAATCAAAACAACTTAAAAGTGTTTTTCTAGGGCTAGGCTGTGCTTCTTCTTCTTCTTTTTAATGAAATCCATTTAGAAGCAGTAACATGAACAGTCTCACCAAGTATGGCTAACACTGTGTGTGGATATTGGCGCCTGAAGGGTAGGACAAATTAGAAAGGACTGAGATGTGTGCACTATAAAAATGATGTGCAATATGAAACACAAGCCAAATAAAATGGAAAGGTCAAATAATCTGGGTACATTTAGATTTCAGTTGAAGACAGATTTTGGTTGATAACTAGGAGAAACTACTTAATGGTTAAAAAAAATATCTTATGGGATCTTAAAGATGAAAAAATCTACTGCAGCACACATTTTCATGGGCTCTAATTCACTTTATGAAAGTGAAATGGCACAAGAAGTCATTCAAAGGTTGACCAGAGGTTTAGGTGCTTCTTGGTTGCCTCGATGCAACCTTTCTCAACCTTGGGTTCCTAGATATTGTTGGACTACAACTCCCATTATCCCTAACTGCTTGGCCCTTCTCACTAGGGATTATTGATAATAGGGCTCTGGTGTATTGGGGTTGACCCTTCCTGGTATAGAACTCGTTCCTTTTCTATTGTGGATGTTACCACAGCAGTGCTGTCTAGGGTTGGTGTGGAGGACATCAAAGCATTGAGGTGATAAAGGTCTGAGGCTTATATGTGTCGTGGAGAGGAAGCCTGATTCTTTATTTGGTTGGTTGTTTTTTGCTCTGTTTTTAGAGCTGCATAGAGGATGTGTGGATGCTTGGAGGTGTTAGTTTGTTGATACAGTCAGAGGACATCGAGATCAAGACATGGCATCCAGTTGGGGTTCTCCCTGTATGCTACTAATCCATGTTTCTGAAGGGAACTCCATTTGTGCAGTCGGTCACTGTGGTAAGCTTGCTGTCTGACCTGATCAGCTGACTGGCACTTAAAGCAAGACCGCTTTGGGCAGGGATTGGCTATACAGTGGAGTTTCTGACCAGGAACTCTGTAGTGCAGCAAATGTCAGTGGGGCTTGCTGTCACAGCCTATCAAACGAGCTGTGCTGACAGAAAGCCTCCCTTGCCAAAGAACAATCAAGAGCAATTTAAGGCTCTTGATTGTTCCTTGGCAGCCGCATTTCTACCACTTACCATACTTCAGATCACATTTGAAACCAGATGTGCTATAGTTGGGCATAGAAAATGGCTCGTGCGACACAGTAGGACCCATGCTGCAGGCTGAGGTGTCCTCATTAGTCCTGCAGGCTGAGGTAAATAATGTAAGGTAAAGGTAAAGGGACCCCTGACAGTTAAGTCCAGTCGTGGACAACTCTGGGGTTGCGGCGCTCATCTCGCTTTAAGGGCTGAGGAAGCCGGCGTTTGTCCACAGAAAGCTTCCAGGTCATGTGGCCAGCATGACTAATCTGCTTCTGGCGAACCAGAGCAGCGCACGGAAACGCCATCTACCTTCCCGCCGGAGCGGTACCTATTTATCTACTTGCACTTTGATGTGCTTTTGAACTGCTAGGTTGGCAGGAGCTGGGACCGAGCAATGGGAGCTCACCCCATCGCGGGGATTCGAACCGGCGACCTTCCAATCAGCAAGCCCTAGGCTCAGTGGTTTAGACCACAGCAATGTAGCATCTAGCAAAGAGCACTACTGATGATCTTCATTCGCATGCATCTGAAATGCCAGCTGCATGATGTTCCATATGATCCTTGACTTCTCCAGTTGGCAGGCTGCATTTATAGCATGCTGCTCTTCAAGGGTTATATTTTTGTTTGAGAGTACCCCAGTGAAACTGGCCAAAGCAGAAACAGCAGAAATAAAAACGCCCTCCCATCAGATATCAAAGCGATAAACAACTACCTGACATTCAGAAGACATCTGAAGGCAGCCCTGTTCAGGGAAGTTTTTAATATGTGACATTTTAGTGTATTTTTCATCTTTGTTGGAAGCCGCCCAGAGTGGCTGGGGAAACCCAGCCAGATGGGCGGGGTACAAATAATAAATTATTATTATTATTATTATTATTATTATTATTATTATTATTTAATAACCCTTACAGTGGGACGCAGGTGGCGCTGTGGGTTAAAGCCTCAGCGCCTAGGGCTTGCCGATCGAAAGGTCGGCGGTTCGAATCCCTGCGGCGGGGTGCGCTCCCGCTGCTCGGTCCCAGCGCCTGCCAACCTAGCAGTTCGAAAGCACCTCCGGGTGCAAGTAGATAAATAGGGACCGCTTACCAGCGGGAAGGTAAACGGCGTTTCCGTGTGCGACTCTGGCTCACCAGAGCAGCGATGTCACGGACAGCGCTGGCCCCTGGCTCTTAAGTGAGATGGGCGCACAACCCCAGAATCTGTCAAGACTGGCCCGTACGGGCAGGGGTACCTTTACCTTTACCTAATAACCCTTACAATCCTCTGTACCCTTTTGGTTACTTTGCAATGGGTCCTGTGGTGTTTGAAAAGGATCTAACTAGAAAAGCGGTGAGTATTAGCTGAAACACATTTGATTTAAGGTTCTCCACCCCCCAACCCACTTATCCTAGAGAGCTTTATTCTGGGCAGTCAGAATACAACTGAGCTCCTCTGCCAATGCTTTTCTAAATTAGAAAGCACTGTAGAATGAAAAATGAAGGGGTGTTCCATTTTACGCTACTCAGCAAAGATGATAGAAGTGAAGCTATTAGTAGTTAAGCAACAATTGAAAGTCATGATTCAGAGCCAGAAGAATGCCATCTCGTGCACACAGTTTTTCCTTCATTGTCATCATATGAGCCTCCACCCTGCCAAAACTCTTTAACAAACAACAACAAAATGTAAAGAACTTTGCACAGAGCTAACTTCCTCAGATGCTTCATGATTTATGATGCTGAAGAGCCTTTTGTGGTTCCCTCTTTATCTGCCAAAGTGGGCTGGACTCTGTCTTATGCTCCTACTGTAGTTTTTCTTTTTTAAGGATTGTGCTGGAAAAGCTAATCTAGCAAAATATTGAGATGCAAGAGACTTGTCTAAGATATTTCATGCTGATAATTAAATCTTCTGTTCTCAAATAGACATATTGCTTTACTTTATCCCTGCCCTGAGGGCAATTAAAAGTATCAGGACTAAGAAGCTTTACTGATACAATCTTACTATATTATTATTATTATTATTATTATTATTATTATTATTATTTGCTTAAAATGAGAGCTAAAATGGGGGGAAGGGAGTTCAGCATTCTTCTTTTTCTTAAGGGAGTAATGGGCATTTTCCCCACAATGGAAAAGAGCACATATGAGGGGAAAATCAATCATACAGGTTATGGAGGATGCTGCTGAAAAGTCTCACTATTGCTTTTGGAAAGAATATCCTGGTGATGAATTGATTTTAAGTTCAGTCTAAACCATGCATTGTCTCACACACGCGCACACACACACACACACACACACACTGTATATTACTTTCTCCAAACCGACAATGGTAGCTTTTGCCTAAACTTTAAAATGTTAAGGAACCATAAGAACGCTAAATGATTAGTCAGCTGAGATCATAGCACTTAAAATGAATTGCCATTATCATAAAAACCCCATAACTAAATTAACATTTCAGATCATTCATTATACAGTAATTGCTAAATAAATGTAAAAGACATTTGCATAGTGGTCATTGCTTTGTAAGTAATATAACTTTTCTTCAAAGTTGTAATGTTCAGCTGAATTTCTAGAAAACAATTGCACATATGATTACTTACCAAGATGGTGGTTACAGTTAGGGAACGATTAGATAAGGAATCAGTAATGTTTGCTGGTTTTCCTTTCTGGTTATCGGTCATGTTAAGTCCACTTGCAGGATCCCAAGTTCCAATCTATAAAACAGCATATGCACTTATATGAGTTCTTTTCTGGCCACTAGGCCAGAACAATATAAGATAAAAGTAAAATCTGCTAACACTTATAATTCACCTCTGGTCCAATATCTGCTACCATTTGTGAAAAAGCAGCTTGCTTAAAATATTATTCACTGTGCTTCAAAATGTGTCTCGCAATGTAAAAAATGGTGTTCAGAGTACTGAGTGCTTAATTTTCCACCTAAACATCTATCCTCCAAGAAAAGTACACATCTGCAGACTGATAGCTCACTGAACGTATATTTACAATGCACCTGCTTTCCTCAGCTTTTAATGGATCCGTCCTTTTCTCTTCCAATACTATGAAATTTCCATTGTTATATAGCATATACATGTTGCTTTCTACAAGCATGGTTAACATTTTCAGAGGTCAGTGGAAACATCATGGCCATTTCCCAAATTCAAGGAAGTTTTTTCAAGTAGGAACTCTCTATCATGTTACAACGATGGATTGTTCCAAGCATAGATAGATTCCTGGCTGCCACATCTGATCCACACCAGGAATTAACTAGATAACAAGTTAAAAGAAACTGCTAGCTTTTAGTATTTTAACTAGTGAAAATTTTCAACTGTCAGTCTTTAATTTTTGAAATCTGGCTTCCGCAGGGTTTTCTGATACAGCTCGCCTCTAGAACTCTGCACGGAGCAACAATAATTGTTTGTTGATGCTCTAGGACAGCCTTTGCTAACCTGGAGTGCTCCAGATGTTGGGAATCAAATTCCCATTCCCCCTGCCCATTGGCAATGCTAGCTGGAGCTGATCAAAGTTGCTATCCAACAACATCTGGCCAGCACCAGATTGGAGAGGGGTGCTTTAGGACTTCTTGTTTGAGGGACAGAGAGTAGCATGTCTTCCTATGAAACATTGTCACTTAAGACCTGCAATTCCCTGCAGAGTTTCTTAGTTCATGTTGGCATTGACAGGGCAGCCAAGCTGGCTACAGGAAGGGTACCAATCACAAAGAAAGAAAGACACTGATCCCAGTAAGAGTGGCAGTCATATATGCTGATAAAAAATGTACAGGCCCCAGAAGAGTAAACAAGATATCCTTAATGTAAACAGTTATAAGCCTATCAAGGGTTTTATGCCATTGGGATTTTGTGATAAAAATTATTTCAGAATTTTGGACATTTTGAAAGTAGTGCTGTTTTCCTGATCTAGGTTTGGCAAATCATTATTCTGAAAACTGTATGACAAATTTAACTGTTTTTAAGCAAAGCAGGGCAAGGTCTCAGTAAACAAGAGTACAATACCTTTGTGGGTTTATGGCAAACTTGCCCATTGCAAATGAAAATGAAAACTCAGCAAGATTTATAAATTTTCACAAATCAACTTCCTTTATAACTAGTTATTCTCTTTTTAATTTGTAATTGAAAATGGAAATGTTTAACTTTTCACTTAACTTCAGCAGGGTGAACAAGTGAGCAGAGCTAGCATACCCATTCCTGCTGTTTATTATACACTGTTACAGAATGCTAGGAGAGGGCTACTGTTGGTAATAAATAAATGAAATACTAATGGTTTCAAAGTAGTATAATTAAAATATGTTTCCTTTGCTTTATAACTGGGTGTGCTGAATTTTATTTGCTTAGGCCCATAAGCTCTGAGGGTTTTTTTAAAAAACAGAAATCACTTATTTTAATTAACTAGTATCCATTAGTATGCTTTATTTGCCTTTTAAAAATGGTTTAAGAAGTATTTTCAGAAGAGCACATACATGTGCTTGGCAGGTGTGCTACTAAGCACATTATCTCTTAATGTTCCAGGAGAGGTTTGAACGGAGCTCCAGCATATTATGCCATGGATCCTAATTCACCACTATTGTTAACCAGTAAGGCAGCATAATAATGTTCCACTAAAAGCTATTTCTCCATGAATGAAAGTTTAAGTGTAAGATTAACCTTGGCACCAAATCTGCTGCAGTCAATTTGCTCGGCACAAATGTTTTAATTCTAAAGCTGCTTTAAAAAAACTGAATAGGTTTGATAATATGTGCTCAACTGGAAGCTAGAAAACAAGTCCCTCTAGCCAAAACATGTGCTGCAATCAAACCCATGTGCTAGCTCAAAGCTTAACAGCCTCCAACATTTCATAGCTGAAAAACATTCCTGAACATGGGTGGTGAGACTAGGAAAAGACAATGGCAGAAACAATGGCAGAGTATTGGACAAAGGTAGAGTGAACTAAATGCATACAGTGGTGCCTCGCAAGACGAAATTAATCCGTTCCGCGAGTCTCTTCGTCTTGCGGTTTTTTGTCTTGTGAAGCACGGCTATTAGCGGCTTAGCGGTTATTAACGGCTTAGCGGCTTTAAGAAAAAGGAAACAAACTCGCAAGAACTCGCAAGACGTTTCGTCTTGCGAAGCAAGCCCATAGGGAAATTCATCTTGCGGAACGACTCAAAAAACGGAAAACTCTTTCGTCTTGCGCGTTTTTCGTCTTGCGAGGCATTCGTCTTGCGAGGTACCACTGTATATATCACAAAGAAAAAGCAGGAACTAAAAGTACAAGGAAGCAGATAATTCTAGATTACAATAGTATACAGCAGGTTTCCTCAACCTCGGCCCTCCAGATATATTGAGACTACAATTCCCATCATCCCTGACCACTGGTCCTGCTAGCTAGGGATCATGGGAGTTGTAGGCCAAAAACATCTGGAGGGCCGAGGTTGAGGAAGCCTGGTATAGAGGCAAGCTTCATGCTACATAGCAGGGCATGTTGAACATCTATGTACTATATAAAGACCATCTTGTCTGGGGGGACTTACTCCCTGCCCTGCAGGCCTCTTTCACCTTCTCCTTACCATCTGTGAATATGTAGCACAGATCACATTCTATCATTCTTCTACATAACATGGAGAATATAAGCCAATAGCTACCACCAGGAATGAGTAGAAAGTGAAAGAATCACACAGTCATCCACATAGCATATTATTGGCGAGAAGACACCAGGCAAAGGCCATCACCGTTTCTAAATGAAACATGTGCCTTTGTTTTTTAAGATCAAATCCCCATCTCTTCTTGCTTGAAGTGGTTCTTTGTTCAAACACACGGCGCGCGCGCACACAAACACACACACACATGAGTATGGCTTGTTGTTTGATTTATGGCATATGCTGCCTTAGGTGCAAAGAGCTATTACAGGGACTTGTCAGAGATTTCAGTGTGCCCAATGGATGTTTTTAAAAAATCTTTATGGGTGATATCCAATTTACATCCCATTGAGTTCCATGGATCTCCTCTGAGTATCACTAATCTTGAATATCACCCTAAAATTCTGAACAGAAGTTTCTCATACTTTATCACATGCTGCTTTTGTAACTCTCATCAGTTTCAAATGAGGTTCTCCAGGTGACCAGGAGAGCTATTCTCATTAACCACATTAAAGGTTTCATTGGGTATGTGAAAAAAGTAACAGAATACTTTGGATCCAAGTCTATATTATAGCGCCAGGCAGCAAACAAACCAAGCAGACCAATAATAACAACGTCCTACAAAAAAAGCATACTCGGTTATTAGAATAAATCAAATGTTAAAGCTATACTTTGCATTTGGGCATCAGTCATAGCGGATGTATTAAACTAAGTTATACTCAGAGTAGACCGATTGAAATTAATGAACCTAAGTTGGTCATATCTATTCATTTCAATGGCTGTATTCTGAGTAGAACATTACAACCCCATAGAAGTAAATGATATTTGTGATGTTCTTTATTAAAGCTAAGTCCAATATTCTGTCACACTCAATGTAGTTGAAACTTAGCTCAAATTGATTCTGCCACTAAGTATAAATGGACAAGAGTAGTATTTTGAAATGATATATCAGTTATAAGTAAATAGTATCTTAAGTACCTTTTCAAGGCCTTCCTCCTTCAAGCTAATTACATCTAAGTCAAAATCTGTCCTTAAGCCATTGGTTTTGTTGAAGGTTATCCTGCCAGTGAGCCCTTCCCAGTGAGCCTATGAAAACAGAAAAATAATAATAAATTTCATATGTAAGCAGTAAGAGAGAGTGAAGGAATGAATGAATAAATTAATGTCTGCCAAAATGGGAATATTAATTATTCATTAAGTTTAAATGATTTTCCTTGTGGCCAGAGGTTTTTTTTTTAGCATATTTCTTGGATTCCCAGCATTCTTTGATAATTAAACAAACTTTTCCTTAATCTCTGCATACAATTTCTTAATTGCCTTCCTTTTCCACACACACAAAATTCATCTTGCTAAAAGGCTGACATTTAATTTTTTAAAATTTTCTCTTTAGAGGGTACAGATTTTTGTTTCACCTTTGCTATTTTGCAAGGTGCAGCCAATATGTATCTCCCAGAGATTGCTGGACTATAACTCCCATCATCTCTAACCTTCTGGCTCTGCTGGCTATGGCTGATGGGAGTTGTAGTCTAAGAACACCTGCAGGGCACCATGTTGTCTATCCTGACACTGACAATTCCACAATGTTATTTGCTAAGAAATCAAGAGCATTTACCTTTACATTATCCAAATATGTTCTTTTTACACAATTAAAATAAAAAAGACTTATTAAGTATAACATGAGAAGAAACTAATAGGTTCATAAAATGTGAATGTCACTAAAGTATAACAAATCCTTTGGTAAAGCAGAGAGCATATTATGGACATATCTGATATAGCGAAAAGGATTTCACAAAATTTGGCATGAAAGGAGTGTAGGCCAGCCTAAAAATACAGCACATAGTTCTTATATTTTAAATTGTTATTATCATTTACCCAACAGAACAGAGGATGTTGCTTAGCAAAATGATTCATTTTAATTGTTTATTATTCAGATCATTGTACCTCTTCTCCACGTTAAACATTTCAGTGCATATTGTTAGCAAAAGGCATATTTGACTAGAATTTCAAAGCCAAAGGACCTTCAGGTCTGAACTTTCGCAGAGGGAAGACAGGGGGAGGCAAGACGAGTCACATTTGGTTAGGGACGTACCTCTTTAATGAGATTCATGAAGCGGGTCCCAAAGCGCCATGGTTTGTGCCGATTACACTGCAACGAACTGACAGTCATCTGTGGGAACTGCTGGACAGCCACCGACACCACATGAACGGCATCATACATCAAAGCTGCGTCCGTCTGCAATGAGAGCACAAACACCACTGTGAAAACAGCTCAGCTGAAGGTGTGTGACAGTCAACAGACAGGGAAAGAGGAAGACACACATTCTCCCACCTCTGTTTTGAGGCAACAACAACAACAACAGCTTATTGAACAAAAGCTGCATACACACCATATACTGAGAGCATCTTTAAAACACGCCCCCCCTCCCCAGGGGAAAAGAACATTGGGAACGATAGTTTGTTAAGAGCGCTGGCAATTGTAGCTCTGTGAGGGGCAAATTACAACACACATACCGTTCTCTGTTACTGTGTAGAAGAACAGTTTTGTTTAAAAAAAAAATGCTCAGGACAGAAATGAACAATGCTTCATTCAACTACTTTCATCACCCAAAATTGACATAATCAATTTCTCCTCTAAATTACAACACAAAGTATCCATATTTATTTCAGCCTACCACTTCCCAAATAAAAGAGTGTGTATATATAAAGTCCCAAGTTAGTACAGTGGTACCTTGGGTTACAGACACTTCAGGTTACAGACGTTTCAGGTTACAGACTCTGCTAACCCAGTAGAAGTAGTACCTCGGGTTAAGAACTTTACCTCAGGATGAGAACAGAAATCGCACAGTGGTGGCACAGCGGCAGGAGGAGGCCCCATTAGCTAAAGTGGTACCTCAGGTTAAGAACTGTTTTAGGTTAAAAATGGACCTCCAGAACGAATTAAGTTCTTAACCCGAGGTACCACTGTATAGTAGAGCAACCGTTTCTGCTGCACACACGTTATTATAATGTAATAAGGCATGCATTTTTTTGACAGCCAGTCTGGCAGTGTAATATGCCCATTGCCTCATGCTAGAAAAGCTCAAAATGGTGATCCAGTGGGCCCTACACATCTGAAGCAATACGTGTACATAAACATTAGGGGTGTGCACAAGACCACAAGGAACCATCCCTGCCTACTTTCATGAATCTTCTGAAAACTGTCCTGCTTAGACAGGCATTCACAAGAATGAACTAGTATCTATGGAAGCTTTTAATTATTGCTTCCTCCTTTAGTGTTTTGTGGGCAATGGTTGGAAAACTTCAGACATGAGAAAGGTGCCACTGAACAAGAAGACAACAACAAGTGAGTAGAGGAGCTTTTGTGCTAGCCAACTTTAAAGTTGATTGGGAGAGGAAGAACTAAAGAGGTTTTATTTTCAGGATAAATTATTATTTTTTCTCTCTGATTACAAGCTTATGATTGGTCACCATTAAGTGTTCCCTCCCCTCTCTTCCCAACTCTCTCCCCCCATCAGTCCACTCTAAAGTTATGGCATTATGGAAATCTTAAAGCCATTATTTCTGCTTTCAGCAGACAGTTGTCTGCAGCATTTTAAAGAAACATGTCTAAAGATTGCCTGCTAAAGATTCAAGCTGTCTTGCAGAGGTCTTGCTGTGCCTCTGACAAGCCCAAAATAGCTCCAGAGCACCTCAGTTCACCTCGGGAGTCATCCAAATCCAATGTGTATCCCTAATAAACAAATATTCACATGCACAAATTGTTTGTGAATACTCCGGGGTATACACTGTAAACAGAAATAACTATACTTATAAGAAACCTTTTACTTCAACAGATGACAGGAAGCCTCTATCCATAAGTTGCTTTAAACTGTTTTTAATAACATATTAATGTTGTAACCTGCCCTGGGACCTTAGGGTGAAGGGCAATAAATAAATAAATAAATAAATAAATGATAGGCTTGGGTTAATATTCCAAAAAATATATACAGTGGTACCTCGGGTTAAGTACTTAATTCGTTCCTGAGGTCCGTTCTTAACCTGAAACTTCTTAACCTGAAGCACCACTTTAGCTAATGGGGCCTCCTGCTGCCGCCGCGCTGCCGGAGCCTGATTTCTGTTCTTATCCTGAAGCAAAGTTCTTAACCTGAAGCACTATTTCTGGGTTAGCGGAGTCTGTAACCTGAAACGTATGTAACCTGAAGCGTATGTAACCCGAGGTACCACTGTATGTTGAAGTGTTTAATGGATTTCTGAGTTTGGGTGTGGGAGAAGAACTATTTTTTCCCTAAAGGACACAACTCATATGGGATTTACTCCCACAAGATGTCGTGATGGCGACCAACTTGGACAGCTTTAAAAGAAAGATTATACAAATTAAAGCTACCATTGATGGAGACAGTATGCCTCTGAATGCCAGTTTCAGGAAAATCCCATGAGGAGAGTGATGTTGTACTCAGGTCCTGTTTGTGAGCTTCTATTAGACCGGCCGGCTGGCAAGGCACTGCCCATTTAGTGGGGCCTCTGATTGGCCTATTTGAAGCTGGTATTTTGGCGGGGGATCCCCACTCCTTGATTCTGCTGGAAGGGTAGTTTCCCTAATGGCTGGCAAGACATGTGGGCCCTAGCTGCCAGGGGCGATGGCGAACAGAGGTGAAGTCCTCAACCACCGCCCACCAGAGAAGAAGCAAGCAACCATTGTGAGCTTCCAATAGGTATCCGAGAAGAGAATGCTGGACAAGATGAGCTCTTATTCTGATCTAGGAGAGCTCTTCTTGTGTTCTTATAAAAAGGCAGCTTTGCAGACTAGGTGAGAAGATATGAACTCCAAACCAGTTGTTCGGAAAACGGGCTTGTTGTGCCGCCTCATGGACAAACTTAGTGAGCTGTGAAATAAGTTCATTAACAACGTGGAGCCTAGCGATGGCTGCATTTGTCATAACGCAACACAATACAGAATGAATGTCTATAGTTCCTTTCATGCAGATGAATCCCAAACTCAGCTTACAATAAAACAAAACATAAAAATGCAAAAGTGCTCTCTATTGTTATAGACCGTATGTTGATGCTAAAGAAAGAATTTAAGTTTGGATGTAAATGAGCTTCCTGCAGTGGCATTTCAAAACCAAAAAGGTGATAAATCTCAGGCTTGAAATAGCTTGTAGAACAGCATCATGTAGTTTCTAAGGCATCTAGTGCTGTGCTCAGTTTTTAACTTCAGTCAAAACATGAGAGTTCCCAAATTGTTCTCTGACTTATAACTCAAAGTGCTTTTAAGGCTAATTTGATACCTTTGTGGGAGCCTATACATCTCCTGAAACCTAGCATGACATGTTGAAGCTGTTTCGTAGAAGTTAAGTTTCTGGCAGCAGCATTTCATGCAAGTTAAAGCCTAGGCAGCACTCTTCTCCCAGAGAAGCCATAAAACAAAAAGCAGAGCATACCTGTCTGACAGAAAGGCACAAAAAGGAATGTTCCAGGACCATCCCATAAATCTATATCATCACCTGATTTCTAACTACTTTCCTAAGCTGTATGTTCTAACAATTCCAGGTACCCAATAGAAACCAATATTCAAGGATATGTACAGTTTATGCTAAAAGAAAATTTTGCCTAAATTCTGGGCAAGAAAATCTGAGTTCTAAAACTGGTATAGATTATGCAAATCAAACCATTGTGCTTTTAATCTATTATTATTATTATTATTATTATTATTATTATTATTAGGCTTGTTAGTCATGGGAAAGAACAATGAAGTACACTGAAATATTGAGCAGAAATATTATTCATGCATACCCTCCCGTCACTTCGCTTTTTAAATCTTCTTAACCATAAGGACTACAAAACTGATTTTTAAAATCAAAGTAAGATTCCCAGAATTTTGTGGCTAATACTGCATTCCATACCCAATTAGAACTGAAGAATACTCACATTCCTACTAATTGTCTGAAGAGCTATAGCAAAGCTACTACCTAATGTTCATTTTATTCTCGTGATCATACCAGAAGTCATGACACAGTCCTTGACTCCTCTTGATTCCAAAAGATTTGACTCAATTTTTTGTTCTAAATAGCCCACAGTTAATAAATATCTATTTGAGATTTTAAGGAGAACAAAGAATTGCACCTTTTTGGAGAATGATAAAGGCCAGAAATAAAGGAAATTATGCAAAATGAAAGTACTGGAACTGTAACAATTGCACAAGAAGTCTCCAGAAAACCAGAGTATTGACAAGTTCTCATCACATCTTTCAACTGTTTAATGAAAAAGAAACAAAAGAAACAACAATATTCAGCACAACTTATATGTTTATTCTGAAACAGAAATAAAACACCACCAGCTAAAGTCAAATTGCATTAAACCAAAAGTCTAATTCACAATTCAACTAAACATTGTACCTGTTTTCAAACAAAGCTAATAAAATTAGGCACAGAAATGGAAATGAATTTAGCAAGGAAGAGGTTTCTGTGTTTTGTGTTTCTTTGTTTTGTAGATACTGAATTAAATGTAGAACATGGACTGGTATCCCCTTCAAATTGTTTAAAAGCAAAAAGACTGATGTATGAGTTATGGTAGAGAAACTGAAGTGCTGCCACATTTGATAGGCTCCCAAGCAAGATGACTTCCATTCCTCCCTGCTGCTGTTCAGCTCTTCTTTATTTCCTTTTTAAAACAAATATTGATAGTAGTGCTTGTTTCCTTCTTTCCTGACTGGCTAGAGAAGCGTACAAGGCTGGACCACAGTATGCACTGCAGAATTCATCAGCTGACTCTATCCCCTAGGCCCTAGCCACCTGCACTTTAATTTAAATAAATTCTACCTCAGGGCAAGTGTGGCACTCAGTGGCTCAGCCAATCAGACACCAATTTCGGAGAAGCAGTACCAGACAGGGTGATTGAATAGTAAAGCGGCTGGCCAAGAGCTCAGTCTAGCCCAGTGGATCCCAAAGTGGGTGTTACTGCTCTCTGGGGCTGGTGAGATTACCTTAGGGGGCACTAAGAAGCAAGGAGGGGGCAGGGGGCAGGCTTTGAGAAGCTGGCATCAGTGGATCAAATTCATTGATATTGTTGAATCAATTAAACTATATAGTTTTAACTGGATTTTAAACAAATGTGGAATTAATTGTTGCTGTTTTGAATTTTATTGTGTTATTATCTTCCTTAGTGCGTCATTCAATCTGTTATTTTGAACAATGCTTTTTACTGAGTAGGGTAGAGAGCGCTGGGGATGAATTTATGGAACCAAGGGATGGTGGGCTGAAAAGGTTTGGGAACCACTGGTCCAACCCAATCATTTCTGGGGCCCTCATTGGTTCTCTCCCCTCTTAAAAAAGTGACATCTGATTAGATTACTTTGCTGCCACTCTCACCAGAAAAGAGCCAGTTTCAAAAACAGACCCTGTATTTTAAAGCCTCATCCAGGCATTATTACTTTCCCCCATTAGCTAAATAACTCTGCAGTTGATTCCTTGCGTTTCCAGAGATGTGAAGTGTCAGTGCTGTTCAAAAATGCTGGAAATGTATACTGATTGAAAATATCCAAAAAATCTGTGCATGACATTAGTTTAGGATGAACATTTCTTTCAAGCTAAAATCTTTTCTTCTTTTAATACTTCAAAAGAAATGCTATTCATCAGAAAATCCTACTTTAGCTCTCACCATCACAAATCCCAGATTCTTTCAAACCGTAATCTATAAAGTCTGTGTTACTGAATTATCAATATAGAAGAACAGACCATTGTTCAGGCAAGAGATGATTAAGAAATAGCTGGAATGCAGGTTCAAAAATCCCCTATCAGTTTTCAATTGAAATGAGAATAGGCAAATGTGATTATTTTAGTTAATTAATATTTTTATTAATCAAACTCTCCTGAGACGTATGGTCATGAGTATAAAAGATGGTCCCATGGCCTATTTATAGCAATCAGGGTAATAATTTAACAAAGCTTGTGGTTAAACTCTTCTGTCAATGGGATAGATGACTTCAGTAATTTAGGTTCTCCTTAGCATTTATGTTTATTAATCCAATATTGATTCCCAAGAATCAAGCCATTCTGGTACAGATAATCTGCACAACAAAGCAGATTATTCATCTGCGCGCATAAAGATTTTGGAAGGTTTGGGATTTCACAGATTTTGGCTGGTCTTGACAGTGAAGCCAAAACTTGTATTTTGTGCAATTCTATGCATATCAGTTTGCTCTCCAGTGGACCTTATACCAGGTGTACATAAATAGGTTTGAAACCAGCTATTCCAGAGCAAAAAGGGAAGAATTATATTGGAACTTGTCTTAACACTGTCTGCAGAAGCATTCTGAGGGCCTCCATCACAAAGCACCAGAACAGCAATCGGATTCTTCCATTCCTGCATGGAGCAGGAGGGAGGGTGGAGATGTTTCCCATATTTGTGTTGCACCCTCAGATATTCAGCACAACTGAAATCTTGCCTTCTCCTGATTCCAAGATCAAGAAGTAAGTGAGGAGCAGATCAACAAAACATCTCCCTCAACACTTAAAGCAGGAGTGGGAAATAGGGTGCCTTCCTCATACTGTTGAATCACAACTCCCATCAGCCCCAGCCCGTTGCAGCCAATTGCCAGGGTTTAAAGGAGCATCTTGAGGATGGTGGCTTCATGTATAAATAATCCCTAGAAAGCATGATTGTATCCTTACTGTAAGATATATATATAAAAACGGTGGCCTTGCTGGAAACTAAAAATGTTGATATAACAAAAAGATTGCAATTCCTTTCATTGGTAGTTGGCAAATAAAGTAATTTGGGATATATATAATCTGGAGTAGGGGAATTCAGAGAAACATCAGCTGAAGAGGATGAGAGGAGCTCCCAGCCTATGTCCGGTGACCTGGGTGACCTGGCAGAAGGTGCTGAAAGTAAAAAAAAAAGAAAACAACCCAAAATCAAGCAGAGGCACAGTCTGTTCGTTATTATGGTATTTTTATTGCAAGGGACAGAGAGAGGGACACTTGGGAGATTGTGTGCCTCACATACCAAGATAACTTGATATACTCAAACTTGGAGAGGGGGGTGATAATTTGCTCCTATGCCTCCAGCAGCAAATATATATTGTGCTAAATCTAAATTTACAGAGATAAATCTATAAATATATTAACATACACTGACTTTGTGTAATTGGCATGAACACTCCATTTATTTATTCTGCATGTTGGAATTCTGCCTCGGTCAGAGGAATGTGCCACTCTCCAGGCACCGGCTGAATTCCTTGCTGACCTCCCCCCTGCGACTCCCGGCAGGTAAACAGGCGAGGTCTGTAATCGGCAATCCTTCCCAGACGTGAGAAGAACACACCACTCCTTCTCTCTTCCCCCTTGCTATCCCCAGGGAGGGGAAAGATACAGACAGAAATGTATCTACATGCTTTTATTTCTGTCTTTTGCAGCCATACAGATAAACATGTCTGCTCACTCTTTACAACATCAGCAGAGAGAATCTAACTCCACCCATGTACTTCCAGTACAGGTCAGATGACACACTCTGAGCTAACATCCGGTGCTCAGTACGGTGAATGGACTGCCCCTTTCTTGCCATGGTAACAGTCACAAACATCCTGTCTGGCTTTCCAGCCACCTGCAGCTAAAGAAGCTGTTGCTGCTCGCTGCTGCATTGCTCCTTTTTGGTAACACTGCATTCATCTAAGACTGGTTCTATCTAGCACTATAGTCTTTTTATGGTACTATTTATAGTACTATCTAATACTATAGTCTGAGCCTGAATGGTTGGCCTGAAAATGAGTCAAGGGCACTCCCATATAATCAGGGAATAGTTTGGTTGTTTCAATGTCAATCTAGTTTTGGAAATAAAGGGCAACAACAGCATAAAGCAGAATACTTTTCTGCTTCAGATTAAAATCCAAGTTCAAGAACAGTTTAATTATCCAACACTGCAGTGATTCAGTCTCATCACAAGTACTCTAGACACCATATTAAAAAACCCCCTCAAAAAAGTACCAAAACATAATAACCCATGATTCCTATATGTTATGACACTGAGGAAGAGGAAATAGTTGTGTGAATCCACTTCTATATTCTTTGATAAGAACCACTGACATTAGTATCCTCAAGAATATGAATGAAGCATTTTAATCATAACTTAACTGACAGGTTGACAATTTAGCAGGAAATGATGTGTTAAAGAATGAAGTATGAATGTATAGAAAGCAGCAAACTTGGAACAAAGTACAGTGGTATGTCGGGTTAAGAACTTAATTCGTTCTGGAGGTCTGTTCTTAACCTGAAACTGTTCTCAACCTGAAGCACCACTTTAGCTAATGGGGCCTCCCACTGCCACCGCGCCGCTGCTGCGCGATTTCTGTTCTCACCCTGAAGCAAAGTTCTTAACCTGAAGTAATATTTCTGGGTTAGCGGAGTATGTAACCTGAAGTGTATGTAAAGATTAAAAGCTAAACACTGTCGAGGAAAAAGCCATAGTTAACACAAGGCTGGTTTGGGTGGGGAATATACCATCTATCACATAGTAGCAGCTTACATAAGGTCTCCTTTCACCACCCAATTTTTGGCGATTTCCCATTCCCAACTGGAAATAATCCATTATTAATAATATAGCAGGAAGATTATTAATAACTAAAGTGCCGGATCAGTGCCCCCCCCTTCAAATATAGCAAGGTTGGTTTAGCCCAAAGGCTTAATGGAAGAGCCAGGTTTTGACCTGATGCCTGCAAGGAATCCAGTGTTGGGACCGGGCAGACCTCTTTGTGGAAGACATTCCAGAGAGTTAGCTACTCTTTGCAAATTATGGCTTCTCTTTCCCACTGGCCTAGGGTTGCCAGAGGGATTGACGGGCAGAGTAAGTTGTGAAGAAATGTAGCTTCTTTAATCGTTCACGCCTCCTTTACTGAGCTCCTCTACTGAGCAATTCAAGGTAGGCTAAAAGCTGACACCATTCATCTAATTGCTCCATCCTGCTTTCTTTAGAGAGGCCAGGGCCATTAATTTTCTCCCTACCCCACTACCATACTGTAACAAAAGGCGGAAGGAAACAAATATCATGAACGGATTGTTAAACATGTGAGGGAGAGCTGATCATGACAATCAAGTGAGGGGAAGAGGCTTCCTCAACCTCGCCCTCCAGATGTTTTTGTCCTAAAACTCAGTGGTCAGGGATGATGGGAATTGTAGTCTCAAAACATCTGGAGGGCCGGGGTTGAGGAAGCTTGGGATAAACCATAGATAAAATTAACTATAGGGGAGATGCTGTTCTGCATGTATATGATCCCCTTGTGATATGGAACCCTGGTCACTCAGGGAACCACAGTGATGGTGACACAACGTTGGTGATTGGGGTCAGTGAGTATGACAGGACTCCACCACTCACAAGATTGTCAATTGTGTGAGGGAGAATAGCTGAATAGGGCTACATACAGTGGTACCATGGTTTACAATCATAATCCGTTCCGGAAGTCCATTTGTAAACCAAAACAGGTTGTAATCCAAGGTGCGCTTTTGCCAATGGGGCCTCCCAAAAAAATTTGTTCGTTATAAAAAAAAAGGATTGCAATCCAAAAAAAGTTCGCAAACCGGGACACACACTTCCGGGTTTGACGTGTTTGTAATCCAAAACGTATGCAAACCAGACTGTTTGCAAACCAAGGTACCACTGTACATTCTTTTTTTCAGTCCAAAGACCCACAAAAACATTTTCAAAAGCACAATAAAACAGAAATACAGGAAAAGGATTCCAAGGCGGTCACTATGTTTTATCCAGAGCCCATTATGTAGAGTGGCGCATCAGGGCACTTGGTCTGGAAGAATAGGGCTATTCTCTAGGTATCAGAGGTCAACTGATATAGGCCAGCCTAAAGCAGCAGTGAGAATCTGTGTCTGTCCAGTTGTGGTTGCACTCCAACCTCCATCAACCCCAATCAGCATAATCAGTGATCTGGGATGGTGGGAACTGAAGTCAAACAACATCTGGAGCTCCAAAATTTCTCCAGCCCTGCTGTACAGTTCTAGTCCTGCCTCCAGTGGTTTCATAGCAATATTGCACTTGTTTCTGTTATAGACCACTCACTCGCCTCTAGCCAGAACCAGTAATAAAGGGGGTTTCCTTACACTTTAGAAGTAAACACTTTCCAAAACAAGGGTATTCCTGCCTGTAGCTCTTAGGACACCAACCTCAAGACTCTTATTTCTATGCAAATGTCTACTAGTAGTGGTTTCCAAGGTAACTGGGGAGGAAACAGCAAGAGAAATTTTCCACAGAGAACAGAAGAAAATAGACCACCAATTATTTTTTAAGTGATTGATCATCTAATTTCTCTAACTCTCTAAGCAGGGGGAAACTGCCTTTTAGGTACAAAATAATTTGGATTTTAACACTTAAATTTCACCAGTTGTGAATGACCACAACTGACCTAATGAAATAGAAAATGGTAACATATTTTGGTCTGCCTTCTCACCATTCGGTATTTCTAGATTGCCTGAAATGGAATCACCCCATTCCAGCTAGCTATTTCGCACACACCATTGACACAGCCAGCCAGTTCAGAACATCTCATTCTGATACTTTTATCACCTTAAGACCTTTTGCAACACTGAATATCAGTCACAATTTTAAAAAATAAAATATTAAGTTGACCTACTTGTATGGTTCCGAGCCCAATTCAAAGTGCTAATTTTGACTTACAAAGCATTAAATGACTTGGCCCTAAATATTTGGAGGTATGTCTCACTCTATACAACCTGCCTCGGCTTTAAGGTCAGCAGGAGAGGGCCTTTTTCTCATCCCCACATCAGGTAAAGTACACTGTGTGATGATGCAGGAAATGGCCTTCTCAGTGGTAGCATCCCATCTCTGGCACTGAAGTTGCTTCCTTTCAGCACTGGCTGAAATGCATCTCTTTACCCAGACATTTGGAAGGGGATGATGTATTGAAGCTAGCGGCTTTTGGATTTATCACCCACTGTCTCATTATGAGTGCTTAGTCATTTTCACCTCCTTCATCTTGAGCTCCAGCTCCTTTCCAGTTTACTCCTCATTTTGGAGCAGGCTGCATTGCTGTTTGTTTGTTTTACTTCATTTAAACCTTAAATTAAGTTTGCTGTTATTGATAGTAATTTTTTGTATCTTTATTTTTAGATCCCACTATGATTTATGAGGAAATTTTTCAATCTGGTTGTGCACTTTATGATTTATAAAATTTATTTTGTTATGTTTGTAATCATGTAAATGTTTTCATGCTGTAAGGTGCTTTGAGCATGGTTTTAAATATGGAAAGGCAATATATCAAATAAAATGATGATGATGATGATGATATGGAAGCTTCCATACTGGAGTGTTTTACACAGGGCTAATGTTAATCTTCTAAAGCACTGCAAAGGAGGTTTCAAAAAAAATGGTGCTTGGCTTGGAATTGGGGTGAGGGAGGAGGATCATTGTGTGGCCTGCCACATCCCAGACAATATCCAAAAAGAACTACAATGTGATCTGTGATATCTATGCTGCTAAAGTGCATCCCTGATGTCACAGAATGCATGAGTAATAAAGGTAAAAGTAAAGGGACCCCTGACCATCAGGTCCAGTCGTGACCGACTCTGGGGTTGTGGCACTCATCTCGCTTTATTGGCCGAGGGAGCCGGCGTACAGCTTCCGGGTCATGTGGCCAGCATGACTAAGCCGCTTCTGGCAAGCCAGAGCATCGCACGGAAACACCGTTTACCTTCCCGCCAGAGCAGTACCTATTTATCTACTTGCACTTTGACGTGCTTTCGAACTGCTAGGTTGGCAGGAGCAGGGACCGAGCAACGGGAGCTCACCCCACTGCGGGGATTCGAACCCCCGACCTTCTGATCAGCAAGTCCTAGGCTCTGTGGTTTAACCCACAGCGCCACCCATGTCCCTAACATGAGTAATAGTTATGCATTTAGTGTTCTAAAGTATTAGCCAAAAAAAAGCACAATTATAAATGTTATGCTGATACCCTCCTTGCCCCCAATACAAACAATAAGTGAGTTTCCAATTGTCTTTTTCACAGCCACAGACTGCTTCTGTTTACATAATCACTTTAAGTAGGAATAGGGAACTTGAAGGGCAGAGAAAAATCTGACAACACGCAGCAGTTATTTCAGGTGGGCCACCCACGTTTCAAGGGTCCTTGTTATTAAAGCTGTCTGTTATTTACCTTGAAAGGTGTCCTGTTTGTTCCGAAAACAGTATCAAGCTGACATTAAAATTATAGGATATGAACTAAGGGGATCGATCTGTCAAAGATAGGCTGATGCATATAAAGTCACTATGAAATCTATTTATAAATGTTGGCATTTTCTTGGCTCTGACAGTTAATACTGCTGTTCAGAAAATAATATTTTAGGAGTCAAATCCTGATGCTGTTTGTAGCAGCTTGGGTAGTTTTCCTTGCATACTCCCTGCAGAACAGAACCGGTGCAGTTGCTACCCTTTCACATTTTATTTATGCATCACATCTGTACGCTATTTAGTCAGGAAGCAGTCATTTTTTTCATGCTGTTATATAAGTGTACCTGCTGTATCCAGTGTTAGCTATCTGATAAAGCAGCAACAGTTAACTCTAGTATCGAGATATTGCAGTCTTCTTTAATTGGTAGGAGGAATTGCTCATCCCTTTATCACATCCACTGAAACACTCTTGTTCAGCAACAATGATGTAACATGTCTACTGAAGTACTGTAGTATACCCAGCACTGTACTACACAACTGCTAGTGTAAAACAAAGCAACACAGCTCTGCTAGCCCAAGAGTCTGATTTTAGAAGGGTTGTGGGAGGGTTCTTAATGAAGTCCATTAAAGCAAGAAAATGCTCCTTGTTAGCTGTGTCCTACAGAGCAGCACTAACCAGCACCAGCACTACCCCAGTTGAAAAGAGTGCTAAAAACTCATGCAGAGAGAGAGAAAAAAATCTGAAATTACTGTATTTTTTTGCTCTATAAGACTCACTTTTTCCTTCCTAAAAAGTAAGGGGAAATGTGTGTGCGTCTTATAGAGCGAATGCAGGCTGCGCAGCTATCCCAGAAGCCAAAACAGCAAGAGGGATCGCTGATTTCGCTGCGCAACGATCCCTCTTGCTGTTCTGGCTTCTGGGATTCAGAATATTTTTGTTCTTGTTTTCCTACTCCAAAAACTAGGTGTGTCTTATGTTCTGGTGCATCTTATAGAGTGAAAAATACAGTATTTGTTCCATTCAGGGTCTTCTCAGATGTTTTGGTAGTGCATAAGAGTGGTTTTCAAATTAACTTCAGCACAGATATCTGAATGGGAATGAAAAGTGTAAAAATGACCATTACTCCCCTAATGATGTGTAGATTCTTCTGCTGTACCATGCTTAAATATCTAATTTCTAATTAAACAACAACAAAACAAGAGTGCACCCAGGAAGAAAGCATCAGGAATAACATATTTCTTTTGCTTCTGAAACACACTCTCGTTTAATAGCAATTAGGAAGAGTTGTGTGAAATTAAAAATAAAACCAGTCGAAAGAAACTAGTCGCCCTGCACCTCAATCTGGTAATAAAGTATATAGCCCCTGAAATAATTTCTCTTAATTCTCACTGCCTCAATCCATCCCACATTCCACTTTGCTGATTGAGATTTAATAAATCTCCTGGTCTGGGATTAAATTTTACTGTTTTATGAACTGTTAAATTGCACTGTATGCTTATTAAAGCTGGTGTTCTCTCACTTCTTGACACATTCAAAACTCCACCCTGGGGTACAATTAAACGAGCACAGATATTTTATTTTCACCACTGCAGTTCATCTCAACTGGGACCAAAACATGAGCATCAGCAAGTCATTGAACATTTTTTTTTTTTAATGCACACTTAATTTTCTGAATATGACTGAAGTGGCAAATATAACTATTTTTAAAGTGGGGTGATTTATCACTTTAATATTAATTTTCAGCTCATGGGGTGCACTTTTAAAAATCACTTAACCCATTTGGATGCTCAAGGCAATATCATGTAGCAGGATTCTGATAAAGGCACTACTGAAATCTACAGATTTGAGGGAAGTGAATTTGGAAGTATTGATAGAAGAACTGAGAAAAAATATGCTAAGTATTTTAAGCCACATTTATTTCAGTCGGTGGGACAATAAAATGTGTGCTTAAATTTCTACCTTAAAATCAAGGCTGCTTAGCTCTGGAAGGATAATTTAGAACTTTTACAAAAATGTAAGCGCATGATGAGATTATAATCTGGGGAAATTATAGATGCCTTGGTCAAATTGAGGCTTTGATATCCTATAAAATAAATGCTCAGTAGGGCATGCTCCAAAATATCTACAACAGAGTCAGAAGTCATAGCAGAGGACATTGGGTTATTGTCAGTGTGGATATTCCAATGTACGTAAAAAATTAAATGATCATTACTCTCCTCAGGATAGATAGATTTATTTTATGCACTGTGCTTAAATAAGTTTAGGATCACTATAGCATCTGGTGAAATAGGTTGTCACATATAAAAAATTCTGCAGCAACAAACAATTCTGCATTACTCATTTACCTTAAAATAAAGGCCATTCAAGTCAGAGGTGATTCCAAGTAAACATGAATACAGTTGTACCTTGGTTTTTGAACAGTTGAGTTCTCTAACGTTTTGGCTCCCGAACGCCGCAAACCCAGAAGTGACTGTTCCAGTTTGCGAACTATTTTTGGAAGCCAAATATCTGACAGGGCTTCTGCGGCATCTGATTGGCTGCAGGAACTTCCTTCAGCCAATCAGAAGCCATACTTTGGTTTCTAAACATTTAGGAAGTTGAACAGACTTCCGGAACGGATTCTGTTCGACTTCCAAGGTACGACTGTAGTTGCATGTCTCAAAGGTGGTACTGGACTCCATTTTTTCACCATGCAGCTGTACTTCACCCTTCTAGATCAGGTAACAACATCTTAAAACTAGCAATAGGTGAATTTCCCTTGGCTCATTTCAGTTTCTTTGTGTGTGTTTTTAGCTGTTCTTTCCTTATCTGCCCCCAGAACGGTTCCGAGAATGATGGCGAGGTTGCATGCCAGAACTTGCCAGGCTGGGGGGATTGCTTCCTGAAGCCTTGAGAGCGAGAGGGGTCGGTGCGCACCGACCCCTCTCTCTCCAGGCTTCAGCGAAAGCCTGCATTCGCCCCATAGAATGCACACACATTTCCCCTTCATTTTTGGAGGGAAAAAAGTGTGTCCTATAGGGCGAAAAATATGGTATTTGGGCCTCCTCAATGGATCACAAACACAACCCGCTTTCCCTCAGTTCCCACCCATCCCATGGATCTACCTACCCCATCCCTTCTCCAGAACATATCTGAAAGAAGGCCGTGTAGGCAGCAGCAATGCCTTCCTCTCCCTGTCTATCTGATGGCCCTTGTCTGCCTCACTGGCCTCAGGATTCCTGAAGGACCAGCATTGTCAGGACACCTACTGAAGACATTTTTATTTCAGAAGCTTTTCCCTGAGGTGCTTTTCCCTTGGGGGGAAGCTTTCCCCTGTTGCTGTAGCATTCTAACTGTCAGGAAAATAGAAGCATAATTCTCCAGGGTGAGAACAGGGAAGAAAAGAAGAGCCTTACAGATCTTGCTGCTGCTGTCACTGCTCCACTGTCTGTTTGGTACATTTGCACAGTGGCAAACCAGATACCACAGGGGCAGGATGCAATTAATGAGTCATATTTGAAGAAGCCCTGGGCATGGAATGGTTCTTGCACAGTGAAGCTTTCCCCCTCTCCCCCCCCCACCTGCATCCCCCCTGGAGTAGTTAGGAGCCCAGAGCAGCACACAGGAGAGGAGAGGGGTGATCATTCCACCTGTCAAACCAAAATGCTTGTCCTGATGAAATGATTCAGAACAACACTGAATTCCTTCCATGGGAAGCCCACTAGCAGGATCTGTGTGCAACAGTTCCAGAGAAGCAAACAGCAGCTTCCAGGTTGGCAGCAGTGATGATTAGCAAACACCGATATGAGCCAATACAAGTCTAGGCACAAATTTGGGCTCACCTTGTGTTAAAATCTTGAGATTCAGGAGTCCTTTACGACTGTGCACAGACTAGCTTCAAGCCATTGTGAGAAGAAGTCTAGTATGTTCATGCTTGGACAGCTGTTCATGCTTGGACAGCTCAGTTGATTATGGGATGGCTGCATATTCCCACACTGCAGGGGGTTGGAACAAATGATCCTCAGTGTGCCTTCCAACTCTACAATTCTATGATTCTATGTGAACTTCTACTCAACAGCACCCACAGAACTCTGCACACTGAATTTTAGCATAGCAGTCAAAGAAATGTGATGTGCTAAAAATCAATGCATGCACAGAGTTCTCTGCACAGCACAGCATCATTACGACTGTTTCTGCAAGTGACACTGATGGTTAGACATCAACACAAGCAGTGATCAACATGTCATGATGACCCTTTACGCTTAAGAAACCCCAACAGTTCAGATAAATAATGATTCTGCCAGAGACTCAAGTTACATTACTTTCAAGCTAACACACTCTTCCTTTTCATATTAGAGAAGGGAATAGTTTTGATCACATTATATGTTTTATATTCTCACAATATATATATTTTCACTATATATCTCACTCAATATCGTGAGTTAAATAATCTCACGTAAACCCATTGATTTCAAATGGAACACTTTGTTTGACTAGAGCAAATCATCTTCAAAGTGTGTTTATAGGATCAGGTCCAGAGCTCATACACCAATGTTCTATATAAGAGAAAGGGAGACTGAATGATAATGTTCTTTGGTTACCTTGGAAACAAGATGCACTATTAACACTGAAAGCATTCTTCCCAATCTTACCAGTCAGTTCTTAAAATAATGGTACACACTGGAATACTGTGTAGTAAAGAATAATGTTTTGGAGTATTTTAGACTTCAGTTTCACAACCTTTTATAGAATCTGTAATATAGTCACTAAACAGATGTGTTTTCTTCAGGGAAGAAAAAGAGGCATGTCCAAAGACCATCCATTAAAAGCAGACTGGACAACTTCCTTTTTAATTGCAGGTAGAGTAATAGGGTGGTAGTTTTCCCTTGACCCTCATGATAGCTGAGTCACTGCTGCATAGTGGAAAGTACATGGAGATAGGCAGAGAAGTAGGCATAGGGCAAGCATACTGACAAGAACACCATATTGGCTCCGCCAGTGCATTTGCACCACACCAACCTCCTGCCACCTTACTCTTACTCCTCCAAGTAAGAAGCAGTGGTTTAGCTGCGGGGATATTGGCCACCATGCCACCTACTATTGCCTTTTTTCTGTTAAAGGTTGTCTTCTCTCAGTGCATGTAGATAGAACAGCTTACAATGACCCCAGGATAAATACTATCCTGCTCAAATTTTCACCATGGATACCTCAAATTAGAGTCACCAATCCTATGCAGGTCTACTCAGAAATAAACCCTGCCATTGGAATTACTCTTCTGATAGGAAATGCTCTGCAGAGAGGATACAAAAAAATGGGGAGTCAAGGAGGGTCAGTTGCAGGGGAGTGTGAAATGTCCCTATTTTCATTTGAGGAATGTTGGAGGTTTAAACATCACAGAAGCCAAGCCCCAAATGCACGTAGAAACTCAATGTCCCAGTTTTGGAAGACCCTTGTTTTGTTATTTAGAGCTTATACATGGTTGCTATGTGCAGGACAATGGAGAAAATATTGATTATCAGTTAATTCACTTCCTCTCTTTTTCTTTCATCTCATCCCTCTTTAGCTTCCATCACTCTGGGATAAAAGAAACATTCCTGATAGCTAAATGCAATCACTGTTGCTGCACTTAAGAGACCATTGTATATCATTCAGTTGTGCATGCTTTGGTCTCGGGCTGTAACCCAGTGGTAGAGCACATTTTTTTCAGGAAAAAGCTCCCAGTTTCAATCTCTTTTGTCTCTAAGTAGGGGTAGGAGACCCCATCTGAATGATTGAAAGCCACTGCTTGTCAGTGTAGACAATATTCAGCTAGATGGAGTATGGATCTGGTTCAATATAAGGCTGTTTCCCCTCCACCTATATCTACAGTATAAACCAGCCATTTCCACTGTATTTCACTTTGACCTAATATCAGTGTCCATGTGTATGTTTAACATATTTTATTTCCTTTGAACCAAAACATATGCTGAAGTTAATTCTTTTTCATTGAAAACCCAAGAGTATTGGATGATTTCTCTTCAAGACTCTGCTTTCTTTCTTGTTCCCTTCCTCCAATGAAGGTCTTCACTTTCTACCTCAAAAAAGGACCACCCACGATCATATCAGCATTTGGAATGGATACGTCCAACGTTCTGTGCACCAAGACGTATGAAACATTTTCATTAAAAATCCCACATTTGCAAGCAAACGTTGCAACCACTTTCAGCATTATATGTGAGGGGTGGAGATGTTGTCCGTTTTGCTTCCACAAAGAGAAAACCATGCTGGTAATGTCAAGTTTCTTGTTGTTATGCTTGGAAGCTAACTTTATTGTATTATGTTTCTTAGGTGCTTTGGAAGGCTTGAGCTGAATACCAATAAAATGTAAAAGGATTTTTTAAATGGGCATATAAAAAGCTGAGGAATTTTTCCACACTGCACTCATATCTTGTAGTACTAGTAGGGTTCAGTTTTTATTACTGAGCAGTGTATTATTTTACATTCATATTTACACATTCATGCTTGATTGCCCTAAAACTTCACATTGTAAGAATGGTTGAATTATACAACATAAAATAGTTATTATGTCTTGGAAATACTCCCATAACACCACTTGAATTGTATAGAAATCCATTATACCAATGACAAACCTATTAGGCATAAGCGTAATAATTTTTCCACGTTTTATAGTTAAAGACAGCTCAACAGCATGAAAAGAAATACCAGCCATTGTTCTCAAAAACATCGGTGAAGAATAGCCTTCCTGAACAATTAAATAATCCACTGTTACATTGGCCTTCAACTGGGAATCAGGAGCCACAACTGAATCACAACTTATCCCTAAGGTGATGTGTAACAGCAGCTGCACTATTGTGCAAACATATGGGAGAGATAAAAGAAGTGATCCCAGAAATGCATATTTGGGCCTAAAGTGGGGCCTTGGTTTGAAAAAGGTGAAGATGACTGCTATATTGTAGATGTGTTCAAGTAGACTGCATGGGGTTTTTCCTCCCGTGCCAGATCAAATTATTCCATTATCCGCATACATACATGCATAAATATTACCTTCATATATTTATCAAAAGTATTAGCCCTAATTATTTTTGTTGTTGTTTACTTCTAATAGTAGTTTGATGGGATAGTTTTGGAAACTGTTATGGGGTTTGGAAGTTTAAGCAGTATTTCCTGTATGATTAGGCTAAGTTTTCATGAGATGTTCAAGTTGAGCATGAACACACGGTATCATATGGATAATACCAGCATGTTGTTAACATTCATGGCCACCATGAAAATGCTGAGACTGTCTCAATATGGCTTTTGGTTACATATGGAATTAAGACAACAAACCTTCCTTTGATACGAGAATGCAAATGGTGATGGCTTCACCACCTGCACTCTTAGAACTCACAGATCTTTCCTGTCAGCAAGATGGTTTGGCAGTCCACTCTAAAAAGTTAATGAAACTATTGGATTTTACAGTGCTCTGAGGAAGAATACTGCCACTCGAAAGCCAACAAAGCATTCAGTTAATGGTGTGGAGTAGGATTATAATGCCCTACAGTCACTCACAAGTGTGCTACATTCTTAGCTTTGCGAACAACAATGGTTAAATTGGAAGGAGGTTTATGTTTTGGTCCAAGTTAGGACAGCACTGCAACATTTCGTGCTTTCTTTATTGCAGGGGCTGGGAACTTGTTGTTCCACTCCAACTCCCTTCAGCCCTAGCAAGCATAGCCAATGAACAGGGATACTGGAAGCTGTAGTTCAGCAACACCTAGCTGGGCCATAGGCTCCCCAGCCACCGATATAAGATATAGCAGACATGTTTCTGTGTCTCAGTCGTAACCAAAATCTAATAGAAATGTCAAGTGTGATACTTATGTGTGAATTATCCCTCTCACTCTCTTCATGCTGCAACCACGTTTTCTGTTTTCTTCCTTTGCCGTTGCTCCTATTCTTGACTTTGTGCCTTAAAAGTTTTGGCAGATTTAATTCCATTATAGTTACACACATGAGCATGCAAGCAACATAAATGTCAATCTCTTCTGTTTACAAAGGATGTTTTTGAAGCAATTAAACTTTTAAGGAGACTAGGATGACGGGAGAGAGAGCTGATTGAAATGAAAGCCAAGCATCATAATTCTCCTACATTCAGACACAATATGACTGAAGATGGAAAGAAGGGTTATTATACTAGTATATTTATGTATTTAAACGTCCAACTGAGCCCAAGCCAAAGATATACGGCAATGAGTAATTTAAACAAAGTATCCTCTTTGATAGGCATTAAAATAATGGCACTTAATGCTTGTGGATGTTCCCTAGAGAAGCATCAACAGTTGCCAAAGAAAGATAAGCTATTCTGAAACTCCCCATAATTACTCATCCAAATGCCAATCAGAATGCAACTCTTTAAGCAGACTGTAAGGGCTGTAGAGCTGTAAGTTTTCCTTCCTTTCCTAGAGTTTTGCTTCCCCATAATTACTCATCCATATTGCCCCATTTCCTTCCATTGAACTGCTTTTCCAGGCATCAAGGTCATGTGAATGCACTGTCATGTCACCTATGAGCCTTTGTTTTGCTGTTAGGACAAAGAGATCATAATGGTGCCTGGGGAATTTATTGACTCAAATACACTTTATTTATTTATTATTATTATTATTATTAAAGATTTTCTTGGTTTACAAAAGTGCTTGCCTTGTCTCTTTTTTCAAGTTGTACAGTCTTTCTTACAGATCAGTTACGCTTTTCAACAACAAATCTTGTCCCTGCAAAGGCCAGAGTAGCAGCTCAGGTAGGCTTCTTCTTCTTCTTTGGCGATCACTTGTAGCCAAGTAAGATTGTCTTCCATAAACACGGTTTTAACAATGAGCCCATAAGTGACTTTGGAGGCCAATTCTAGATCCACATGTCCTTCCACAGTGGAGACATTGGTTTCCAGATTTGCCAAGCATGCCTTCCTCTTAGCACGTTTCTCCCTTGCGTCCTGAGTTCAAGTGCCTTCAAAGCCCATGACACATTTGGTAAAGGCTGTTCTCCAACTGGAGCACTCTCAGGCCAGTTTTTTAGATTTGCCTTGAGACAATCTTTAAACCTCTTTTGTTGACCACCAGCATTACGTTTTCCATTCTAAAGTTTAGAATAGAGTAGTTGCTTTGGAAGACGATCATTAGGCATCCGCACAACATGACCAGCTCAGGTAGGCACTGGGAGCTTGGTAGGGGGATATACGTGGCCCAGAGGAGTTAATTTGTGATTAGTGTTTCTTAACAGGGCCATTGCTAAAAGGGGGTTGAATGCCACGGTAATCTCATCACTTCAATGATACAATAATACTTCTGCTATCTTTGGGGTTCTAAACTAGCACCACAGTTCAGTCCCTAGCTAGCATTTCCAGGCAAACATTAGGAAGAATATTGGCTCTGCTCCCGTCAGCAGTCACACCTGGCCCCCTCCATGAAAAGGGTCACGCCGATTCAATCATTATCGTGACATTTGCAGCTTTTAAAGATATTAATCTTTTTTCAGCATTTTTAGCAAGGTCTGTTAGTAAGATGATATGGATATGTTTGTTTAAAAAACAATAATGACCATACTGAATTTGATAATGATTTTACTGAAATTGTGAAGGTTAAAATCAGAAGGAAAAGTATTGTTGGTGTGTTCCTATATAATGCACTGGTACATCTTCCATGTGGACAGTGAATATGTATGTTTTATAATGTGTGTTACAGACAAATAAAATATTGCATTATTAATAATATATCTTTAACATTTTGCATTAAACAAATCAGTGCATTAATACATTCTAGAGGAGTAGAAAAAACTGCAGCAATAAACAAAACCAGGATAAAGTAATGTATGTTGATAGCTGCTATACTATCCTAAGAAGCTTTCCTTTCTGCAAAACAGTCACGACCTGGAGAGAACTGAATTGCTTCAGCCATCTCTCCAACCACAATTTTAGTTACTTTTCGAAGAATTGGATACTTTACTTGTTTTGGTTCACTGGGCTGACTTCTGACCTTGATGATTTTACTGTGTGCGGGAAATTTCACAAGTGCTTAAGAAGCCCTTTCTAGGAAAGATCATAAAACGTCTCTCACAAGCATCTCATACAAAGGAGTCCCCATTGTTACTAGTCTTTAAAAGGGATGACACTGCAATCCTGACTGGAAGCAAATCACTTTTATTTCAGCAGAATTTATTTCTAAGTAGCAGCAGCTTCCGCAGTTACCATAAAGGCAGTAAGGAAAGTTCGAGTGAGCTGCTGTATTCGTGCTTATCATTATTTATGTATATGTGTGTGCACACACGATAAAAACATAGAACATGCAGGGATTTGGTTTACAGAAAGATGGGATGAGCATGTTCAAGATACAGAAACTACTTTTTAGTGCCACAGAGTCTTCTGTAACTAGGAAAAATGTGCATTATGCTAGAACCATGAAAAGCTGAGCTTCTTCTGTGCTAATTTAATGTGTAATTTAATGTAACATAAGCAGCAGGAATTAAGCCCCTCTTTAAGCCATTGAGGAAGGGTAATTGCACAGCAGCAGAAGGTTCCAGGTTCAGTCCTGGGCATCTCCAGGTAATTGTGGCCCTGTCTGAAAACCCTGGCCAACCAATGCCAATCAGTGTAGACTGAGCTAGATCGACCAATGGTTCAAGTCAGCACAAGACAGCTTCCTATGTTTCCATATATTATCATCTCTCCTGTGCAAAGCATCCTCATGACTCATGCTGTCATCTTTGTGTGTCAGCAAGATCACACCTGATTATCTATCCTTTTAAGAAGAAACTATATCCAGCTCCCTGTAGTAAACTTCATTGTTCTGTGATTTGCTTTTCAAAGCAGTTGCTTAATTGCAGACATTAGAGTAGAACAGAGCAGACATTGGGTAGTATTCAACCACATTTTGCTTAGAGTAGAACCACTGAAATTTAAGGAGCATGACTAAATTGAGTTCATTAATTTCAGTGGGTCTACTCTGAGTGAAACTGAGTTGAATATCACTCAATACTCCAATATCATTCACACATTAAGCTATTCTGAGATGTCTGAGATGTGTTGGAACTTAAATACTGCCAAGAATGCAAGGTCCAACAAATTCCTCAATTGCCTTGCTGACAATTATTTTCTAGAAGGTGGAAGAAGCTGGAACAGAGGAATGGACTACCTCAGAAGGTGGTGGACTCACCTTCATTGGAGGTTTGTAAACAGAGTTTGGGTCGTCATCTGTCAATGATTTTTTTGCTGTGAGTCCTGCATTGGAGACCCTTGGAGTCTCTTCCAACCCAACAATTCTATGATTCTATGATTCAGAATTAGCATAGGCAGTCTCAAGGAAAGCAGGAAAAACCACCAATGGAATTTCCAGGATGTATGCCTGAATCTGCTTTCAATTGAGGCACCATTCTGTAATAGCTTCCTGAATAACTGAATATTAAAGTGGATATCAGGACACAAATCTAACTGTATTATTAGATTGCAAGAAATATACTTCAAAGAGCATACACTGTTACAGTCACCTTTTCTGCTGCTATAATTAAATAATCCAAGTATTTATCTACAAAAAATCACCGAGTTCAACAAAGGTGCGATGTTCACACAAACTGAAGTCATTAACAGTACATCATTTTCCTAAGCAGCCTTCAGACTCATTCTTTAATTTCCCCTGTTAGCAGTAAGTGAGTTCACATAGGCTGCCAACTTCATGTTAAGGAAAATAAAATGATGTGTAATTTGCGAGCTATACTTTTAGATCAATGAATGCCATCCTGAGCCAGGCTCTCAACGAATTGTATTTTTTTAATTTGAACAGTATATTACATATTACAAGGATATATTATACTTCAAAGAGTTGGCCATAATTCACAATCCAGTCATCTGCCGGCAAATGGTACCCATTCCCTTTAAATGTGCGTCACAAGTCGGTCTATTTCTGTTCTTTTTCTGCATTTTAGGCTGGACTGGAAGAAGCCATGCAACACTTGGAGCACAGCCAGAACAACACTTTCCCCCCTTTTCTACACACAAAGAAACTGATATGATTAAACAAGTACACCCCTCATCTAATTTTCTAATATATCCTAAAAATATAAGCTAGCTTTTTCTTTTTTTACAAGACTGGATGATTTAGGCTATTTACACTATGAGAAAGTGCTTGACTTCATTCACAGCCATTACATTCAATATTTTTTGAGATACAATTCTGTGTTGGAATGAGACCTAGTAATCATGGCTACTTAATCCCACCAATTGCAGGGTGGTTACTTTTCTCTCTTTTTCAATATTTTTATTTTTATAACCTTTCTAGAATCCATTGGTACAAAAAAATGGACATATTTTCACTTGCTCATTCTGTTTCCAGATGATTCAAAAAAAGATACTTTGTTACTGTATTCTGCATAGTCCCATCAGAGCTGGATTTAGGGAGCTACTGAAGGTAATGGGGCCCTTTACATGTCCAGCTGTCCTTTGTCAACAACAAATTGTCACTGTTTTTTTTATTGAATATATGCTATATGGTAATTTATGGACCTAATAGGTATCTAAAGCCATTTGCACATACAAATATATATATATATTATCAGAGTAGTTGTTGAACTGAAATACAATTAAGAAGAAGTATATTAATAGTGAAATGTTTTGGGGGGCCCCAAGAGAGTGGGGCCCTAAGCTATAGCTTGTTTAGTTTATACGTAAATCCGGCACTGAGTCCCATCCACAAATACAACAACTTCTCTTATTTTCCAATTCACCATTTGGTATTATTCAACTGATAGATGTTAATCAAATAGTCGCAACCTGAGTAGGAGTGTATAAGTCTGTTGCAATTTTTAGACTCCAATAATAAATGCAAACTTAATTAGGCTACATGGGTTTAATTTAATTTAATCAGTTGACGTACTTATCTTGTCACCTCTGTTTTCCCTTCCTTCTTTTTTGGTCTAGTGAGTCCCTCTCCTGCATCCATCATTTAATATGAAGCTCTTACATCTTTAGAAATAATAGTAAACTTCTCAGACTTGGACTCACACTCCAGCATTGGCTCTGTCTACAAAATGAAAACAAATTTGGTGAATTCTGAATGACACACCACCCTCAAAATGGACTGGGGGGGCAGCAGAACTGCACTTTCCTGTGCATTTGAGTGTGATAAATGCATTAGAAACTATAAAACACAGAGAAGGGATGGATATAATAGCTTGTGTGTGCCCATATATATCGTTTAAGCCTTGTGGATTGGAAATGAGTTTATTACGGTCATAGACCAGAGAAACATGGAACAACAATAGTTTACAAAAGGAGTAATGGTGTCAATTTAAAAAAAAAAAAAAAATTGTAAAATTATACATAAAAAGCAACACATATGCACACACACACACACACACACATATATGCACATTTATGCACTGCAATATATGTATAGACTTAAAAAATAAGGGGGCTTGTCCAGGGGTCAAGTCTTTTACTTTTTTACAGCTAATGCCCTCCGCTTGATCGCAGCCGCAGAAAATTTGGCCACTTTCAGTGTTACTTCTGGGTTTTTATCTCCTAGTAGGATTTTCAGCCGCTGAAGTTCAGATCGACCTGGAAATTTCTGAACGATGGGGGAGATAAACAGTGACCTAATATCCCCATAAAGGTCGCAGTGTAGCAACACATGTAAAGCCGTTTCCACCTCTTTCAGACCACATGGGCAAACTCGTTCAGCATAGGGTTTGCCCTCGTATCTGCCCTTTAGTAAGGCAGATGGCAGTACATCAAATCTGGTAAGGGTAAACGCCCGCCTGTATTTTGCGATTTGTAGATCCAGCAAATATGGTGTTAGATTAAACCCTTTTCCATAATCTTGGATGGCTGGATATTTGTCTATCTTGCTCATATGATCCTGAAGCTCTGCATCTCCTATTCGCTGGCTCACCATCCTTTTAGCCTTTTCAAAACCTGAGGCTATAAGTTCTTGTGAGGAAAGCCCCAGGCCCTTCAATTTTTCATAAAGCGACACTCTCCATTTAGACTGGAACGGGTCTAATAGAGTCAATGGAGCCACTCCCACTGGGAAAAATATAAGTTTTAGCCAGAGGTGAATCTTCAAGATCCATATCCTGGCATTTATAGAGAGTTGACCTACCTCCAGCCTAATGGCTGCGTTGGAAACGCAGGTAGGTAGCCCTAGTAGGGAGCGGTAAAATTTAGTTTGTACAGATTCCAGGGACTTAAGTTTTTGACAATTGAATATCTGGGTGCCATACATCAGTTGTGGAAGTATTTTTGCGACAAAGACCTGGGAGGCAGCAGGAACATATTGACCTCCTTTTCTGTAGAAGAATCTTATGATAGCTCTAGAAGATCTTTGCGCATTTGCAATGGAATTCTTAATCTGATGGCACCAAGATCCCTTCTCATCAAAGATTATTCCAAGGTATCTAAAAGATGTTACTTGCTCAATAGGTTGGTTATTAATTTTCCATTTATGTCGGAGTTTTCTCTTGGAGAACACCATAATTTTTGATTTAGTATAATTTATTATTAGGTCTTCGGCTTCGCAATACTCTGTAAGAGCTCGTAAAAGTTTTCTTAGGCCCACACAAGAGAAGGAAATAAGTGCCGCATCATCTGCGTACAAAAGGACTGGAATTGGTATATTATTTAGGTTTGGGGGGTGAGTACTTGCTTCCTCCATCTTTCCGACTAAGGAGTTTATATAGAAATTAAATAGAATAGGGGCAAGAACACAGCCTTGCTTGACACCATGGAAACTTTGGATTTCCTTTGATAGGTTCCCATAACGGTCGCATCTAACACGGATCCGAGTATTTTCATGTATTGTACAGGAGAAAATTAATTGGCCAGAAGGCTTAAAATTAGCCATACCTACTAGCCCCATCTCTTCGTTAGGCAATACAGGTGATATGCTGCCATGGGAACTAAACAGCCGTTTAATTTTGAAGGAGGGACATTTGAGGGAATGTTTTGAATTGAGAGAACCATCAGAAAGGGAAACAGAGCTTCCTGTTCCTTTAACTGATAACTTGATCTAGATGTTTTTGTGTGAAGAGAAACTGCAATGTGAGGTAATTTGTGAAAAGGCACAGAGAGCTAAATTTATTCTGTAGAGAAGCAGCAGACTTTGGCCATCCATTGGCGTGTTTAAGCTGTGCACTCATCAATCTATGTACTCTTCAATAAACACAAAGGGTGATACCCAACTCAGTTCTACCTAGAGTAGGCCATTGACTTTATTGAATTCACTCTGTCACCCAGATAATACAAAGAAGCCTTCAGTGACCAATAAAGGAAACTAAATCTGAGTATGCACTGCACTCCTGAACAACTCACTGCTCATAAAAGAAAGATGAACATAAGAAAACGATGGACGTGGGAAGGAGTGGTTTGAAAGCATGACTCACTGACTAATTTTAAATTAGCAAGGTGGTTCCAAGACAAAGTGTTCTTAAGAGTACGAACATCATTTCTTGGGGGCTGTGAACTGTGGTACAGCAATAGATACAGTGTACCTTTTCACTGTCAAAAAACATAACCCAGTACAAATCACGGCCGTTGTCAAGGGGGGCAGTGAGGGGCAGCTGCTCCCCCTAAATCAATAAAAATATATAGCAAACTAAGGTTCTCCCCCCCCCCAATAAAAGCCCTGCCCCCCCAACAAAAAATCCTGACTATGTCCATGATACAAATACTGAACTTCAAGAATTACTGTTTCCAATGATAAAAAAAACGCATGCCTTGGTCTCTTGTAGTTAAAGAACAGGAAACAGCCGCTGGAAGGGGGGGGGACCTATCAATTATCAATGCTTATCACAGTCCTCAAGGAACTGTTCTTGGTAAGAAATCAATATCGCATTTGCCACAATAGCTCATTTAATTATTTCCCCCCCTAAATATCCTGTCCGCAAGAGGAAAGTCTTCCTGATTTAAATTAATGTTGAAATCATTGATTCTTACCCCCTTTGTATGGTGTCAAATGCAGATACAGGTTGGGGGTAGGAAAACTGCATGGAGCAACCGACCATTAGATTTTGATGTATGATATACCTATGTATATTGCTGTGTTATAGCGTGATGACTTGTACACTAGCTTTGAAAGCTTTCCACCCACCAGAAACAGGTAATGCATCTCTGCCTGAGGAAAACTAGATGGGCCTACCTGCGAGTGGAAAAGTGTGTTTGCTGAACAATTTTCAACAGAAGAGTGCCCAAGTGAATTGATGTTCACATCTCATATTGACATTTGCTTCACAACTTTCAGAAAGGTCACAAGTGAAATTAATTAAGAAGCAGCTACAGAATCATAATATAACTACAACAATTGGAAGTGACCAATGACCTAAAGGCTAAATGATGGGGGAGAAACCAAGTAATTTTTTTTGGGGGGGTACTTAAAGCAGAAATCTATTATTGCTCTTTTATTCACTGCGAGATGGAGCAGTGCGGGGTAGGCAGAATGCTGTCGGAGAAACAGTGGCGTAGCGTGGGGGGTGCAGGGGGGGCCGGCCGCACCGGGCACAACATCTGGGGGTTAGGGTTAGGGGGCACAAATCCACGGGTTAGGGGGCACAAATCCACGGGTTTGGGGGCACAAATTACTTGCCTTGACCCGGGTGCTGACAACCCACGCTACGCCACTGCAGAGAAAGAAGAAACAGCTGAAACCAGAATGAGGGTATAGGGTTGCAGTTGACCCAGACTGTAGGAATAGAAGAAGCCTCTGGGGAAAGTTGGTAAACATACCCTAGGACAGGCTTCCTCAACTTCGGACCTCCAGATGTTTTGAGACTACAATTCCCATCATCCCTGACCACTGGTCCTGCTAGCTAAAAGGTGGCATTGAATTAGTACATTTTCTGGCCTCCATCTAAACCAGGGTTTCCCAAACTTAGGTCTCCAGCTGATTTTGGACTACAGTTCCCATCATCCCTGACTACTGGTCCTGATAGCTAAGGTTGGTGGGAGTTGTAGTCAAAAAACCAGCTGGAGACTCAAGTTTGGGAAACCTTGCTCTGAATGTTGGAAAAGCTATCTTAGAACATCGAACATGCTATAAAACTTATCCATGAGTTATATTTACTAGGTGATATTGCAAATGCAAAGGCAGCTTCCTAAATAAAAAAATAATTTTAAAAAATGTATTCATGGTACCAGACTCTCTATCTGGGTACAGACATCTTCAGTTCCATTCTCAACATTAACACTAATATAGTGAAACTAGTTAAGCAAAGCCTGCGCAGATACGATGGTGCTGCTTTCCCTATAACTAGTCTTCAGGGGGGGGGGGATCAGCATGGGAGTAAAATTATGAGAATCTACATCTGCAATCAAGTGGTTGCTGTAACACTATTACAACCATTCTAACATAACTGAGAGCAGCAGACTCTGTATCAAAAGTAAAATATGATCAAATGAATAAAACAGTTAGATGAAACTTTTGCTGCAGTTGAAGGAGCAGGTAGCATACTTTTAGCAGCCTGTCCTTGGGGAACTCGGCAGCGGCAGCAAGACCAAGACAGGAAATCTTTTTGAGCCACAAAACACAATTGTAAAGTACTCTACCCTATGCTAAAATTCCCACGGGAGCTGTTATGTTACTCAAACAAATCCAACTCAGTAAAATTGACAGTTCTGCTCTGCTCTTTTTCTTAAAAGATTACATTAGGCAAAAATCTAAAGGGGAAAAAATAATTTTATGAAATCAAATAAGCCAAGAGTACATGCACACACATGAAACTGCATTTAAATTGTTTTAAATTTGTGTGAGTTTCTTGTTTGTGTTTGTTTGTTTTTATTGAAGGAGGGGAGATTGCATGGAATGCTTCCATCAGCTTCGGCTGGTGGCCCAGGTGTGCTCTATCTGGACAGGGGTAGCCTAACTTCTGTCACCTATGCTCTGGTAACCTCAAGGTTAGATTACTGCAATGTGTTATACATAGGGCTGTCTCTGAAGACAGTTCAGAAACTTCAGCTGGTACAGAATTCAGCAGCCAGGTTGCGCACCGAGGGAAGACGGTTTGAGCATATTACATCAATCCTGGCCCAAGAGCTCAGGACCACAATACATCAAGACCGCCTCTTTCCATATGAAGTTACCTGGACCCTGAGATCATCAAGTGAGGCCCTTCTTTGTGTGCCTCTTCTGTGAGAGATCCTGAGAGCAGCAACATGAGAACGGACCTTTTTTGCATTGGCTTCCCATTTGTGTAATGCTCTCCCCAGGGAGGCTCGCCTGGTGCCTTCACTACGTATCTTTGGGCTCCAGGCAAAAACATTCCTATTCTCCCAGGCCTTTGGATAATTAAACAATCTAAGGCCTTTTAAACTGGGGGGTTGGGTGTTGTTTTCGTTTGTTACCACGCTGTGAAATTTTGTATTTTATATTGTAAAATGCCCTGTGATCCTCAGATGAAGGGTAGTAGAGAAATTAATAATAATAATTAAACCTCACCTGTAATAGCTCTTAAAATAAGACACTGAATAGGAATGTACGGTATGTTCTGGGTCCCCTATTTCATGGAATCCATTTGGATTAGCTAAGAAAAGGAATCAGAAGCAGATAGATGCCATGAACGCAGAGAAGTGATAGGAGGCAGCAGCTGGGGAACCCTCTAGGGAACGCCCATGAGAAGGAGGCTCAGAGCCAGGGTGGTGGGATGATGCTCAGTGGTCAGAGGAAGAAGGAGCAGACTGGGAGAAGGTTGTCAGAAACTGAATAGGTAACAGAGTTTGGAGAGCAGGGAGAGCAGTCCAGAAGCAGAGGGCGGTCAAGATGCAAAATAAGGGCCAGGGAGTCCCTCTCTCTCCTGCTGTGACCAGCTCTCCTCCCTCCTGGTCTCCCAGAACATGAAGAGGAATGAAGAGGGCAGAGCAAAGAGAGAGAGAAGACAAAGAGCCTCAGGTTGCTGGGGAAGGAACCAAAGGAGGAGTCTTAGAGCGCGGCACAAATGAGGCAGTCCTTGCAACTGCCTCACTGAGGCAAGACCTACTGGGAAGAGTTGCTGTGATCACAAAGGCCTGAGCTGTTTTGGTTTGTTTGAATAAAGAGTTAACTTCACAGATGTTTTGTTACTGACCTGCTCCTGACTCCGGTTCCTGACAATAGATGAGTTCTCTCTTATACAAACAGGAACATTTCTAGTATTAGAAATTATAATACTGAAAGCCCAATAGGCTTAGAAGCCTATTCTGGCACAGAGCGGCATATAAATGAATAAATCATTAGCAAATAATAATACATGCTAGGCTAGATAATGTAAGCCTCAGCAGGCTTGAATATCCCAAAGAAGCATTTTAAATGGTCACATTACTTTGGAAGGATTTTGCAGACCTAGAGTACAAATCCTAAAGTTCTCTAATTAAATGCATAATCATGGATGCAGATCTGTGTTACCAATGCTAAATGGCTTCCACTTTAATGAGCCAATTGAAATGAAATGGTTGCCTGCAATTAGACATCTGCATTGGAAAGAACGCAAGCCAGTAACAGAGTCTGGCTTCCAGAATTATAGTTGCATTCCTGAGCAGGACAATGAGAAGAATGGATAACTATAATTATACCATATACATTTTTTTTTAGCATTCAATATTGCAGGAAGAGAATGAACAAACAACAGCTCTAATCACTTGCTTTCTAATAAGAGGCCTGTCAAAAGAGCTGCAGATTCAATGCATTCCTGTTCCATTAGCAACATCATCAACTAAGGTCATTCACAACCCACCTGAAGGCTGGCCTTTTTTAAAATCACGAAACGTGTCAATTGTACACACTGGAATTGAAGAAAGTTTTAGACTGACAGAAAGTCAAAACAGGAAAAAGCACATCCAAATATTTGGATAGACGATGCCAGCATTATTCCTCCACACACACCCTATGGAAATTTGTAAATGTGCTGTGTTTTCTACTTCAAGACATGAAAGCGAATGTTGAACCAAAACCATAGTACCTGGCTTTGCTGTTTAGGTATGTATATGTCATTATCAGTGAACTAAACCTACAGTTGTGACTATAAAAGCAGCAAAGCAACACTGGATTCATATGAACTCCTTAGTGCAATATTTGCAAGTTATCTGCACCCTACTGAAAATCTGCATTTTCTGTTAACTTCCACACAAAACTTAGAGATCCCGTGGTACCACTCACCTGACATTAAGGTGATGTATCCTTGACAGCAAAGAAAGTGAGTAGGCACATTTTAACAAGCTATTTATTGAAGCACTCCAGAAGTTTGTTATGCTTCCTGAATTTTGAGTATAATGAAACAGTTTACAAGCAATTATTATTTCACATACGAGAAGGGATTTTTTCCTTTGAGAAAATGAAGGGGAAAGATTTGTTGGCAGGAGAGATGAATTTACTATTTTTTTTTTGTAATTGCCATTAAAAACTTATTCAAAACACACTGAGTGAAATCCAGTGCTGTCTGTCTGCCAGTGGAACATCCACTTGTGTGAAGAGATTTTCCCTTCCTTTAGCTAGCATCCCACCTCCACTGCACAGACCCCCAAAATCTGCTATGGAAGGTTGGTAGATTCTATTCCTCTGACACTGGATGCCACCTAATGGGCAAAATGTCTGAAGTACATCAATAAAATAACACATTTTTAGCATATTTTGATATTCTCTTCACTTTCTTTGGTGGTGCTGAAACTGGCATGGTTCACCTTTTTCCTAATTAAAGCTTGCACAAATTTGATGGGATTTAAATAATAATAATAATAAATTATTATTATTATTATTAGTAGTAGTAGTAGTAGTAGTAGTAGGACCTCAGTAGGGACGCAGGTGGCGCTGTGGGTTAAAGCCTCAGCGCCTAGGACTTGCCGATCGAAAGGTCGGCGGTTCGAATCCCTGCGGCGGGGTACGCTCCCGCTGCTCGGTCCCAGCGCCTGCCAACCTAGCAGTTCGAAAGCACCTCCGGGTGCAAGTAGATAAATAGGGACCGCTTACCAGCGGGAAGGTAAACGGTGTTTCCGTGTGCGGCTCTGGCTCGCCAGATGCAGCTTTGTCACGCTGGCCACGTGACCCGGAAGTGTCTCCGGACAGCGCTGGCCCCTGGCCTCTTGAGTGAGATGGGCGCACAACCCCAGAGTCTGTCAAGACTGGCCCGTACGGGCAGGGGTACCTTTACCTTTACCTTTAGTAGTAGTAGTAGTAGTACCCCGCCCATCTGGCTGGGTTTCCCCAGCCACTCTGGGCGGCTTCCATAGAAACAAAAAATACACTAAAATATCACACATTAAAAACTTCCCTGAACAGGGCTGCCTTAAGATGTCTTCTGAATGTCAGGTAGTTATTTATCGCTTTGACATCTGATGGGAGGGCGTTCCACAGGGCGGGCGCCACTACCGAGAAGGCCCTCTGCCTGGTTCCCTGTAGCTTTGCTTCTCGCAATGAGGGAACCGCCAGAAGGCCCTCGGCGCTGGACCTCAGCATCCGGGCAGAACAATGGGGGTGGAGACGCTCCTTCAGGTATACTGGGCCGAGGCCGTTTAGGGCTTTAAAGGTCAACACCAGCACTTTGAATTGTGCTCGGAAACGTACTGGGAGCCAATGTAGGTCTTTCAAGACCGGTGTTATGTGGTCTCGGCAGCCACCCCCAGTCACCAGTCTAGCTGCCGCATTCTGGATTAGTTGTAGTTTCCAAGTCACCTTCAAAGGTAGCTCCACGTAGAGCGCATTGCAGTAGTCCAAGCAGGAGATAACTAGAGCATGCACCACTCTGGCGAGACAGTCCGCGGGCAGGTAGGGTCTCAGACTGCGTACCAGGTGGAGTTGGTAGACAGCTGCCCTGGATACAGAATTGACCTGCACCTCCATGGGCAGCTGTGAGTCCAAAATGACTCCCAGGCTGCGCACCTGGTCCTTCAGGGGCACAGTTACCCTATTCAGGACCAGGGAGTCCTCCACACCAGCCTGCCCCCTGTCCCCCCAAAACAGTACTTCTGTCTTGTCAGGATTCAACTTCAATCCATTAGCCGCCATCCATCCTCCAACCACCTCCAGGCACTCACACAGGACCTTCACCGCCTTCACTGGTTCTGATTTGAAAGAGAGGTAGAGCTGGGTATCATCTGCATATTGATGGACACCCAGTCCAAACCCCCTGATGATCTCTCCCAGCGGCTTCATATAGATGTTAAAAAGCATGGGGGAGAGGACGGAACCCTGAGGCACCCCACAAGTGAGGGCCCAGGGGTCTGAACACTCATCCCCCACCACCACTTTCTGAACACGGCCCAGGAGGAAGGAGCGAAACAACTGTATAACAGTGCCCCCAGCTCCCAGCCCCTCTAGACGGTCCAGAAGGATGTTATGGTCGATTGTATCAAAGGCCGCTGAGACATCCAGCAGAACTAGGAAACAACTCTCACCTTTGTCCCTAGCTTGCCGGAGATCATCAACCAGCGCGACCAAGGCAGTTTCAGTCCCATGATGAGGCTTGTATCCCGATTGGAAGGGATCCAAATGGTCCGCATCCTCCAGGCGTGCCTGGAGTTGTTCAGCAACCACGCGCTCAATCACCTTGCCCAAGAATGGAAGATTTGAGACTGGGCGATAGTTGGCCATACTGGCCGGGTCTAAAGATGGTTTTTTAAGAAGCGGTTTAATGACCGCCTCTTTTAGCGGATCTGGGAATGTTCCCTCACAGAGGGAAGCATTCACCACCCCGCAGAGCCCATCGCCCAGCCCTTCCCAGCTTGCTTTTATTAGCCAGGATGGGCAAGGATCCAGGAGACAGGTGGTTGGTTTCACGCATCCAAGCAGCCTGTCCACATCCTCAGGGGTAACGGATTGAAATTGATTCCATGCAACTTGACCAGACAGAGCTCTAGCACTCTCCCGCCCCAGCCCTGCTCCCACGGTGGTGTCTAGCTCCTTCCGAATATGAGTGATTTTATCTGCAAAAAACTTTGCAAAATCGTTGCAGGAGATCTTGGGGTCTTTACAAGGCCCCGGTGGTAAAGGTGGTTCCGTTAAATTGTGAACCACCTCAAAGAGTCTCCTGCTACTATTTTTTGCAGATGCAATAGAGGTGGTGAAGAAAGTCTTCTTCGCCATCACTATCGCCACTTGGTAGGCTCGACATTGAGCTCTAACCTGTGTCTGGTCAGATTCGGAGTGAGTTTTCTGCCACTGACGCTCTAGTCGTCTCAGCGATTGTTTCATTGCCCTCAGCTCTGAAGAAAACCATGGGGCTGTCTGGGCTCCATGCAATCAGAGAGGGCGCTTCGGAGCCAGACAGTCGATAGCCCTGGTTAACTCCGCATTCCAGCGGGCCACCAGGGAATCAGCTGAAAGGCCATCAACATGGGATAAAGCATCCCCTCCCCTACCACTCTCTGGAAACCATTTGGATCCATTAAGTAGCGGGGGCGGACCATCTGAATTGGTCCCACCTCCCTGCAGAGGGGAAGGGTCGCGGAGAAGTCCAGTTGCACCAGGAAGTGATCTGACCATGGCACTTCTTTCGTTTCGCTTTTACTTAGTGTCAGATCACCAACATCCATAGAGGTGAACACCAGGTCTAAGGCATGTCCATGACTATGAGTTGGGCCAAACTTATTCAGGGACAGTCCCATGGAGGACATGCTTTCCACGAAGTCCCGAGCAGCCCCTTGTAAGGTCGTGCAGGCATGGATGTTAAAATCTCCTAGGACAACCAAACTAGGTGTCTCCAGGAGAAAATCCGCCACGACCTGAAGCAGCTCAGGTAGGGAATCCTTGGTGCAGCGGGGAGGTCGGTACACCAAAAGGAATCCTGTACTGCCCCTATTGCCCAACTTCCAGAACATGCACTCAAAAAACTGGATCTTCCCAGTAGGACGCCTGGTGCAAGCTAGTGACTTCCTAAAAATCACCGCAACCCCCCCCCCTCCCTGCCCACATGACCTGGGTTGCTGTGCGTAAGAGAAACCTGGTGGGCAAGCAGCAGCAAGGACAGGCCCATCTGCTTCCTCCAACCAGGCCTCTGTCACACATGCCAGGTCAAATCCTCCATCCACAATCAGGTCGTGGATGGCAGTGGTTTTATTCATCATTGACCTGGCATTACACAGCAACACCTTCAGGTCATGTAGGTTTCCCCTGTTGATTCCAGTATCCATCTGGTCAAGGCCAGACCCGGAGGCAGGGATAGTCTTCAAACAACGACTAAACCTGCCTCCTCGGTAATGACATGGTCTGGTCTTAGCGTAACTCCGCCTCCTGCCCATGATCACCGAGATCAGATGTCCCAGTGCTTCCCCCCCTGTGGAACTTGTCCCAGCCATCGTGTTGGCTGGGGCCGCACTCCCAGGCAGCCCTGATCCCACTCCTTAAAAACAAAACACAAACTATACAGAACTAATAAAACAACAACAAAAAAGGAATAGAACAATTATACTAAAATTAATCCCCAACCAAACATCCATCCCACCCACCCACCCCCAACAAAGGAAAAAAGGAAAAAAAGAAATAAAAATTTAAATTGCCACCGACTGCTTGAGGACATTTTAAAGCACATTAACCACCTGGAACAGGGAAGCAATGGCAGAACACTTGCCACACTTCCCCAAAAGTTTGTTCCAAATAAGGGCCTGGGCCACGCCCCCTGGGCCAGTTGGAAAAGGCCCTGGAAGGGAGCAGGCCCTGCAGTCCTCCCCACAGCCGATGGTCCAAGGCCTCACCGCAGCAGGAGTCCCTTTATAGCTGGGAGAGAGGGCCTGGGCCACGCCCCCCAGGCCAGTTGGAAAAGTCCCTGGAAGGGAGCAGGCCCTGCAGTCCTCATCTGGAGCAAATCTGGAGCAAAGCAACAAATGTCCATGCCCAATAGGTAAAGATAAAGGGACCCCTGACCATGAGGTCCAGTCGTGGCCGACTCTGGGGTTGCGGCGCTCATCTCGCTTTATTGGCCGAGGGAGCCGGCATACAGCTTCCGGGTCATGTGGCCAGCATGACTAAGCCACTTCTGGCGAACCAGAGCAGTGCACAGAAACACCGTTTACCTTCCCGCCGGAGCAGTACCTACTTATCTACTTGCACTTGGATGTGCTTTTGAACTGCTAGGTTTGCAGGAGCAGGGACCAAGCAATGGGAGCTCACCCTGTCGCAGGGATTCGAACCGCCGACCTTCTGATTGGCAAGTCCTAGGCTCTGTGGTTTAACCCACAGTGCCACCCACGTCCCCCCATGTCTAATACTCCAAAGTAAAAACCTTCATCTTGGGCAGTTCTTATTGTACTTATGACCAGAGGACCACAATTGATCTTCAGTGCTTTGTTTGCTAAACAAAATGCCGCCACAGGGAAGAGTTTTTAAGTTTGATGATGAAAGTGATGCAGAAGATGGGAACATTTAAACCCCTTTTCCACACACAATTTTACTGTTCTAAATCAACCCACACAAGAAGTGGTTTCTTTTATGGAGGGTGCCTGCCAGTTTGGGGGAAGGTCAGTAAAATAGCAGAAGAAAAAGGGGTTGAATACTCTCATACTAATGCTGCTCCCCGGATCAAATAAGCAGCCTCTGCAGCTAAATTCATTTGTTATTGTTTATAAAAATGAGCTCCGTCATGGAGGCAAAACTAAATGTAAGGGTCACCCTATATGAAGTTCTCCCTCACATAGCCAGTGTGGTGTAGTGGTTATGAGCAGTAGACTCGTAATCTGGGGAACCGGGTTCGTGTCTCCGCTCCTCCACATGCAGCTGCTGGATGACCTTGGGCTAGTCACACTTCTCTGAAGTCTCTCAGCCCCACTCACCTCACAGACTGTTTGTTGTGGGGGAAGAAGGGAAAGGAGAATGTTAGCTGCTTTGAGACTCCTTCGGGTAGTGATAAAGCGGGATATCAAATCCAAACTCTTCTTCTCTTTCCCCTGATCCCAGTGTGTCATTGAGCTACATCTTTTAATGTAATTGGATGCAAGGCAAAGCCTCCTCAGGAGATAATAGTATATCTGAAAGTCACATAGTATGAGTAATTCACTAAAATATGCTTCCCCAGCTACAGTTCACCATGCCTCGTCATATTTGATTTCATGCCAGAGCTCAACATATGCAGATTAAAGTACCCCTGGCCTGGTGCAAATTAGATTTTCTTCTGAGAAACTACAGAGGCTCCCTATGAGCTTTCAGGGGGTTTTTTGTTCTTCAATCAAGCAGTGTTTAAGTTTTATGAAATAAAATGAAATGAAATAAAATAATGAAAAACATCAAGCATAGGCAGAAAGAGTTTCCAATCAGGGAAGAAGGTAACCCACAGCTTTCAATGGCAATTGCTCCTAAGGAATTATGCTTAAAATGGTGGCCTTGATCCTGATAAAGTCAACAATATTCACAAATGCTCTGGATCACACTCAGTAACAATTATCAGTATTTATGCTTTTTTTAAAAAATAAAATAAAATATAGCATACTTCATTCTCCATTGCTTTCCTAAATAAATGCCCTGTTTATTATCAAAGCACTACTTTAACCAATTCATGAAGATATTATGCAATTTAATCCTCTTCAAGAATTAAATAAAATGTGCATCAGGCTCTATTAGCTACTCCCTTTTTTCCCACTGGCTTCCATTAACTGCTGTGAACACAACATCATATTTCTTCAAAGACACAGACAGTTGCTTTCACACAGTTGTTCTCAGCTCCCTATTAAAAGTGAGGCACAGCGAAGCAGAACTGCATTTAATGAGGATTGGATGTCTGCTTTAGACACTGTTTTTGTAAGGGCTCATCCCCATATACAGGGGTCATTGCTTGATTCTATCCAGTAACCAGTGAGAGCGTTGGCGTTATCATGACTGCTCAGAGCAGAGACGTTAACGATGCAAAAGAGTAATGTCCAGAAGGAGCAGCTTGTGATATATATTTCATGTAACATTACCTCTCTAAATGACATCTATAACCAGCTTTGTTAGTTTCAAACGATTAAAACTCAGGGGAAAACTAAACATAAGGGTCACTCTGCATCAAGTTACCCCTCTTTCCTATGAAATCTAGTGCAACTTAGCTATGTGGTGCAGTATCATCCCATGATGGTTTTCTCCATCTTGAAAGCAGGAAGCGACTGCAATAGAGCAGCAGTGGGAGAAACTCAGTGTTTGGTAATTTCATTAGACATTATGTGGAGTGGATGATAACTAGGTGGTCACTGTCTTCTACACCCGTGTCTGCAGCATGGTCGCCTTCTGTCCTTAAAAGTGTTGTGGGAAACCCATTTTAAAATGGGTTAAAAGCAAAGACAGTTCCTTGATTGAGAGGCTACTCAAAATATAAGATTTGTCCCCACACCCAAATAAAGACACGAGGCAATATGTGGGATAAATAGGCTTACGTTGTATTAATAAAACTTAACCCCAGTAAGATTATCTCTCTTTACAGTGTGGGTGCCATGCTACAGATGTGACTGAATCACTAGGTGACTAAATCCTGTCATTGTCCTTGCTGAGTGATCCCACCCTGAGATCAGCCATTGTCTTATCCATATTCCTCACAGGCCACCTTTAAAGGAACTGAGGGAGCTAGAGGCAGTGTCACTAGCCTCAAGCAATCCTGCCTTCAGGTCAGTGAAGTGGTCTATGCCCAAGGGAGAATCCTGTCCTGGTTGCCTTGCATCAAACAGCTTTGAAGGCTGGGTCAGGGTATTATTCCCTACACCACAGTGGCACCTCAGAGTGTTCACCAACATCCGTCTATTACTTTCTTCCCACCCCACAGCATCGGCCAGTTTTGACCAAATACCAGGGACTCTTTATCTCAGTTTCATCCCTGAAGCAACATATTAAAATAAGCCAAAGAAAGCAGACGTTTGGGGGGGGGGGAGAGAGAGAGAGAGACACAAGCAACATTAATCTGGTGAGGAAAAAAATTCCTACAGGAGCCCTGTTGTTCCCTAGGGTGGGTGACTACATCTCACACTGAAGTAAAGGGAGGAAATTGTTGTTGTTTAGTCGTTTAGTCGTGTCCGACTCTTCGTGACCCCATGGACCAGAGAACGCCAGGCACTCCTGTCCTCCACTGCCCCCCGCAGCTTGGTCAGACTCATGCTGGTAACCTCGAAAACACTATCCAACCATCTCGTCCTCTGTCGCCCCCTTCTCCTTGTGCCCTCCATCTTTCCCAACATCAGGGTCTTCTCCAGGGAGTCTTCTCTTCTCATGAGGTGGCCAAAGTACTGGAGCCTCAGCTTCACAATCTGTCCTTCCAGTGAGCACTCAGGGCTGATTTCCTTCAGAATGGAGAGGTTTGATCTTCTTGCAGTCCATGGGTCTCTCAAGAGTCTCCTCCAGCACCATAATTCAAAAGCATCAATTCTTCGGCGATCAGCCTTCTTTATGGTCCAGCTCTCACTTCCATACATCACTACTGGGAAAACCATAGCTTTAACTATACGGACCTTTGTTGGCAAGGTGATGTCTCTACTTCTCAAGATGCTGTCTAGGCCTGTCATTGCCCTTCTCCCAAGAAGCAGGCGTCTTTTAATTTCGTGGCTGCTGTCACCATCTGCAGTGATCATAGAGCCCAAGAAAGTAAAATCTCTCACTGCCTCCATTTCTTCCCCTTCTATTTGCCAGGAGGTGATGGGACCAGTAGCCATGATCTTCGTTTTTTTGATGTTGAGCTTCAGACCATATTTTGCACTCTCCTCTTTCACCCTCAATAAAAGGTTCTTTAATTCCTCCTCACTTTCTGCCATCAAGGTTGTGTCATCTGCATATCTGAGGTTGTTGATATTTCTTCCGGCAATCTTAATTCCGGCTTCGGATTCATCCAGCCCAGCCTTTCGCATGATGAATTCTGCATATAAGTTAAATAAGCAGGGAGACAAAATGCAGCCTTGTCGTACTCCTTTCCCAATTTTGAACCAGTCAGTTGTTCCATATCCAGTTCTAACTGTAGCTTCTTGTCCCACATAGAGATTTCTCAGGAGACAGATGAGGTGATCAGGCACTCCCATTTCTTTAAGAACTTGCCATAGTTTGCCATGGTCGACACAGTCAAAGGCTTTTGCATAGTCAATGAAGCAGAAGTAAATGTCTTTCTGGAACTCTCTAGCTTTCTCCATAATCCAGCGCATGTTTGCAATTTGGTCTCTGGTTCCTCTGCCTCTTCTAAATCCAGCTTGCACTTCTGGGAGTTCTCGGTCCACATACTGCTTGAGCCTTCCTTGTAGAATTTTAAGCATAACCTTGCTAGCGTGAGAAATTGGTGCAATTGTGCGATAGTTGGAGCATTCTTTGGCACTGCCCTTCTTTGGGATTGGGATGTAGACTGATCTTCTCCAATCTTCTGGCCACTGCTGAGTTTTCCAAACTTGCTGGCATATTGAGTGTAGCACCTTAACAGCATCATCTTTTAAAATTTTAAATAGTTCAGCTGGAATACCATCACTTCCACTGGCCTTGTTATTTGCAGTGCTTTCTAAGGCCCATTTGACTTCACTCTCCAGGATGTCTGGCTCAAGGTCAGCAACCACACTACTTGGGGTATATGAGACATCCGTTTCTTTCTGGTATAATTCCTCTGTGTATTCTTGCCACCTCTTCTTGATGTCTTCTGCTTCTGTTAGGTCCTTTCCACTTTTGTCCTTTATTATGGAAATCTTTGTACGAAATGTTCCTTTCATATCTCCAATTTTCTTGAACAGATCTCTGGTTCTTCCCATTCTATTGCTTTCCTCTATTTCTTTGCATTGCTTGTTTAAGAAGGTCTTCTTGTCTCTCCTTGCTATTCTTTGGAAATCTGCATTCAATTTCCTGTATGTTTCACAATCTCCCTTGCATTTTGCTTGCCTTCTCTCCCCCGCTATTTGTAAGGCCTCATTGGACAGCCACTTTGCTTTCTTGCATTTCCTTTTCATTGGGATGGTTTTCGTTGCTGCCTCCTGTATAATGTTACGAGCCTCCAACCATAGTTCTTCAGGCACTCTGTCCACCAAATCTAAATCCTTAAACCTGTTCCTCACTTCCACTGTGTATTCATAAGGGATTTGACTTAGATTGTATCTTACCGGCCCAGTGGTTTTTCCTACTTTCTTCAGTTTAAGCTTGAATTTTGCTATAAGAAGCTGATGATCTGAGCCACAGTCAGCTCCAGGTCTTGTTTTTGCTGACTGTATAGAGCTTCTCCATCTTTGGCTGCAGAGAATATAATCAATCTGATTTCGATGCTGCCCATCTGGTGATGTCCATGTGTAGAGTCGTCTCTTGTGTTGTTGGAAAAGCGTGTTTGTGATGACCAGCTTGTTCTCTTGACAGAACTCTATTAGCCTTTGCCCTGCTTCGTTTTGATCTCCAAGGCCAAACTTGCCAGTTGTTCCTTTTATCTCTTGACTCCCTACTTTAGCATTCCAATCCCCTATAATGAGAAGAACATCCTTCTTTGGTGTCACTTCTATAAGGTGTTGTAAGTCTTCATAGAATTGGTCAATTTCAGTTTCTTCAGCACCAGTAGTTGGTGCATAAACTTGGATTACTGTGATGTTAAAAGGTCTGCCTTGGATTCGTATCGAGATCATTCTATCATTTTTGAGATTGCATCCCAGTACAGCTTTTGCCACTCTTTTGTTGACTATGAGGGCCACTCCATTTCTTTTACGGGTTTCTTGCCCACAGTAGTAGATATGATGGTCATCCGAACTGAATTCACCCATTCCCGTCCATTTTAGTTCACTGATGCCCAGGATGTCAATATTTATTCTTGCCATCTCATTTTTGACCACCTCCAACTTACCCAGGTTCATGGTTCTTACATTCCAGGTTCCTATGCAATATTTTTCTTTACAGCATTGGACTTTCCTTTCGCTTCCAGGCATATCCGCAACTGAGCGTCCTTTCGGCTTTGGCCCAGCCGCTTCATCAGCTCTGGATCTACTTGTACTTGCCCTCCGCTCTTCCCCAGTAGCATGTTGGACGCCTTCCGACCTGAGGGGCTCATCTTCCAGCGTCATAACTTTTATATGCCTGTTGTCTTTGTCCATGGAGTTTTCTTGGCAGGGATACTGGAGTGGCTTGCCGATTCCTCCTCCAGGTGGATCACGTTTGGTCAAAACTCTCCACTATGACCTGTTCATCTTTGGTGCCCTGCTCGGCATAGTTCATAGCTTCTCTGAGTTCTTCAAGCCCCTTCGCCACGGCAAGGCAGTGATCCATGAAGGGGAAAGGGAGGAAATAGCAACTGTTTAACAGTTCTTTGCTCCTCGTACCACAACAGCCAGCCAGACCACTTGTGGGATAAACTCCCACCATCCATCTACCCTTCACCCTCAAGAAGTGAGGCAAATTGGTCAACCTGACTGATGGGAGGGACAGCAATGGTATTTTAAACTGGACATTACAGGTGAAACATATAAACTTATTATAATCTATGGCTAGTGCTCATTTTCAGCGTAAGCTCATCCATTATTTCCAAACCAATTATTCCATATATGAGCAGTAGTTTAATGTCAGGTTGTCTATTTCATTCTCTATCAACTAGACCTTCTACTTACTACAGATGAAACTCAGTATCATCAATTATGGATCTAAAAGTCCAAGGATGTCATCCAGTCTGTCCTACTAACAAGGCAGGTGCATGCATTATACAGTAGTGGTAGGTTTTATTATTCAACTATCATGAAGTGTTAATACTACTATATATATATTGGAGGGGTAGATGAGAGGAGACTCAGATGATAATGGGATCATGTTCTATCTTCTAAATACACTCTGGACTAATAAAGGATGATGGAGGAAAGTTATATATTGATTTATAAAGCACAATTACAGGCATCCCCAAACTTTGGTCCTCCAGATGTTTTGGACTATGGTTCCCATCATCCCTGACCACTGGTCCTGTTAGCTAGGGATCATGGGTGTTGTAGGCCAAAACATCTGGAGGGCCACAAGTTGGGGGTGCCTGCGCTATTCATTTAAGAATGAAATCAGAAGGGTTAACAGCAATCATACATAAAACAATACATTTAAAAATGTAAAATGTCAATACCATCTATCAGCTAACTATGATGGAATGCATTCTTAATTGCCTGCATGAGCCTGGTAGAATAGAAAAGTTTTCAGCAGACACTTAAAGGTTGAAATAGAAAGCATTTAAGAGTCTTTTAGTCCATTTACACAAGTTGTTATGTTACTGTTAAATTGTTTAATTCTGTACACCTATCTCTCCCTGACAAAGGCATTTATCCAAATGGCAGTGCAGCAACAGGGGACACTTGGGCCTCTTGTGACAAAGATGTATCCAGGGTTACCAGCAAGCTATGCACTTGCTCCTTCAAAGGAAATGCAACCACACACGGAACAGGGAACTTGTCTATTTCCCAGACACGGGAAACACCCACTGAAACTGCCTCCATCTTCATGTACTCTCATAGCTCTCATCCAATCCACCACTGCATTCAGAAAGCCTCCCAGCCTGATTCAATTCTAAAGCCAGGTCTGAACCCAGATTGTAATGGGCTGAGATAATCAATCTCATCAATGAATGCCTGCAGTATCCCAGAGTTCTGTTCTGATATGCTTCAAAAATTGCATGCTAACTTCTTTATTCCATGCTGTTCAGGAAATGGTTGCCCATAGCATAAGAGGTTAAGAAGAGTCTGGCTGGATCAGACCAAAGGCCCATCTTCTCCAGAATCCTGTTCTCACAGAAGCCAACCAGATGCCTATGTGAAGCCTGCAAGCTGGGACTGAGGGAAACAAGTGTGGGGAAGAGCAGATTGACTTCGAGAAATAAAAACAAAGAATAGGGAATATTGCTTATGTCATTTATCTTTATGAAACTCGGCAAGGGCTTAACATTTCAGCAGATGACAGTGAATTAAGCTCAAATGGCCAGCCTTGTCCATCTGTATTGCCTTATCCACCTGATAACAATTTTTGAGGGGGCATAAGTAGAAGTTGCATCTTTTGAGCAACATCCCATTCTATTTTTAAAATATAACAGCATATGTGAATAGCTTAAAATAAAGTAGACCTGTTCAGTGCTGGGGGGGGGGGGGGAGCGGGGAATAAAGTATAGCTTAGGCAGAAACATATTGCAACTGTGTGTGTGTGTGTGTGTGTGCGCGCAACTTGTATATAAATATTACAGCCGCCACTTTAAAACCAAGAGATTTGTTGTTGCCCATAGCTCAAATGGAGCTGAATTTAACACATGTTAATATTTTCCCAGATAGGAAAATGAATGTAAGAACCTACTCAGGAAACTGATGCAGACAATCAGATTTGCAGTGTGGAAATAGTTAGAGGCCAGCCTGAGGGCCAATTCACCTTACTTTCAGCCTGCACTCTCATGTACACTTTCAGGCAAGTAACATTACCATTAAGCAGTCTGAAACAGTTGCCTCAGGTGGCAGAATTCTGGTGGGATCCAGGAGTGGCAGATTCTGCTGCTGTGCCTGCCACATCTGAGGCCTGCAGCCTTGACACCAGTATAGGTGGTGGCAGTGGCTGTGGCGGCAACTTCACCAGTCCCCTCCGGTGCTGAGGTGGCTGCTGCTGCCTCCCCCAATATGGCGCCAGGGCTGCCCTTGGGTTTCTGCTCCAGCTGCAGCCCTCCTGTTAATTTTCAATGTTCTAGTCAGATCAGGTCACATTATTTTTGTGAACTTTTTCAGTGGTGGGGGCTACAGAGTGCTTTGTATTGGAGTTGTTTTTAGAAAGTTTGGTTTTGTACTTTCTCCAGATAAAGCAAAATTTCTCCCACACCATCCCCTCCATCTCACTAAATGGGGTGGGGGGCATTTTTGGGTCTGCCTAAGGTGCTAAAATGTATTGGGCCAGCCCTGATAAGTAAGCTTCACTGAAGACAGGACTTACTTCTGAGTATTGAATTGGATTGTGCTGCACATAAGCGATCACACATAAGGCAACTCTGCTCCTTCAGTGAAGGAACAACCTTCCTCAAGAGCTCTTGCTTACCAGTTTGAACACTACAGAAGAAATTGTAAGCTTATTCTACATGCCAGTTGATTGCAGAAAAATTTCAGGTGCAGTAGTACATTATTACAGATTGGGCCAAATTTATCTTGTCCCCAACTATGCAAGAAGATTTGCAGCAGTGGGGTAAAAAAAGGCACATAAGCAAATGTAGATAAACAGCTTACCACAAGGTAACAGCTATTACTGGAAGAGATTTAAGGTGATTACCATGTGGGCCTTTGTGCTGTTAGCCAGTCTGTGTTCCAGAATAGATTATTTTTAATGAATATATAAACAAGTATAACATACATCATTATTTCAGACAACAGTGGGTGGGATTAGTGAGATCTAGTGTTATAACAAAGGGTAACAACAGTATTTGTTTCCTCTTCACTTTTTTCAAACCTATTCAGGGTATTATTTATCTAAATCAAAACATGTCTTTGCTCACTTCTTTCTAAGGTGAAGAGTCATAAAACAGATGTAAAATAAGATATGCTATGAACAAACAAAAAGGATATGAAATGTAAATGTGTGGATCAAAAGATACTCACAGTGCTAAAGGGATCCATGTTCTTTAGGCCTGAACATCCTTCCCACCTCCTGAAGTTAATACAAATTGGAACCAAAATTGTTCAGTGTTTATAACCATTAAAATACTTTGAGGCAGGAAAAATAGAATTATATATTTCTAAAACTGAAATTTTGTTTGTGGTTTGAATTTGTAATCATCAGGACATAAAAGAATCACACCACACACACACACACACACACACACACACACACACATATATATATATATATATATATACACACACACACACACACACACACACACCCAGTTGATAGATAGATAGATATGGTGTGTGTGTGTGTATATATATATATATATATATATATATATATATATATACACACACACACACACGGGACGCGGGTTGCACTGTGGGTAAAACCTCAGCGCCTAGGACTTGCCGATTGCATGGTCGGCAGTTCGAATCCCCGCGGCGGGGTGAGCCCCCGTCGTTCGGTCCCAGCTCCTGCTCACCTAGCAGTTCGAAAGCACCCTTAAGTGCAAGTAGATAAATAGGTACCGCTTTATAGCGGGAAGGTAAACGGCGTTTACGTGTGCTGCTCTGGTGCCGGTTCGCCGGAGCAGCTTCGTCACGCTGGCCACGTGACCCGGAAGTGTCTTCGGACAGCACTGGCTCCCGGCCTCTAGAGTGAGATGAGCGCACAACCCTAGAGTCTGTCAAGACTGGCCCATACGGGCAGGGGTACCTTTACCTTTACCTTTTATACACACACACACACACACTTTTTTTAACCATTCTCCAAACTCTGCAACCCTCCGTAGGGAACAGCAACCAAAACTGCAGCTTTTTGAAAAACAAAGGTAATCAAGCAACTACTCTAGAGTAAATGATGCAAGGACTAGAACATTAGCAACAAATTCTAAAGCGACATTATGTGCAAATCAGATGGAATTAAGCACCACAGAGGCATTAAAAAGGGTGCTTTTTAATGCTGTTGGGAGCCTGTGCTAGGTCATCCCTGCAAATATGTTTTTAGCTGGTATATTTGCTGTGACAGAAACCATTTCTGACAAGATAATGACAGCAGTGTCTGTCACTCTTGGCTGCCAAAAAAAGACTACAAGCTTCCTGACCTGCTCTGCTTCCTTGCTAGCCCTTGTCTTCCAGATTTAATGGGAAAGAAATCTAAATGGAAACAGAAACCACATTAATTAGTCTGAATTTTAATCCAAAAGCATTATTGAAGCAATCTCTAATTCCATTGGCAGGGTTTAATAATGTGAGAGACATCTTATCCCTACAACCTGTTTTCAATGTCAAGAGCAAGGCTTGGAGCCTATAGGAGAGCAATACTTCTGCATGGATTTCTCCGGCTGAAATGCTATTTCCAGGTTTTGCCTACCAATCCCCCCCCCCCCGATAATGCTAATCTGATTTAATATCCATATGCCACTTTTCCAACAAAACAGTTAAGCTCAAACTAGCTTGAAACAGTAACAAAGCATTAGAAAATAGTAACAACTACAAACAGTAACAACATATCAGGAAACAAAGAGACAAACAATTCAATAAACAATTATCCCAATGCAATACAGCATAATAATTAAAGCCACATTATCAGAAATGGCTGCCGACAACTAGCGCAGTACAATTTAGTGACATGAGATGCAAGGGTGGTCAGCTATTCCCACTCTCAATATAACATCCAACCCAATGCAGATTTGTTTATTTGAGTAAAAGTTTTTTATAAAAATGGTAAAAATGTATAAATATATATTTTAAAGGAAGTACTGAAATAATATTAAATTTTTGCATGGCACAAATGGCCAACAAAATGTATCTAAATCTTAACTGGATAAACAAGTGGCATTTATTAATGGCAAAGCATGCACACACGTTAAAATAATGCACTAATAAAAGGCAGGGGGAAACCCATAAAATTCCCTTTTAGGTGTGTGTGCGTGAGAGAGAGAGAGAATGTGATAAACAGACAAACAGAAGAGAGAGACCTTAGGCGGAAAGCTAGCTGTGTCTTCGCATGCTACATAAACAGCTTGAGTTTGATTGTGAAATGAAAATAAAGAGTGTGGCCATCATGGTGGAGGTGATGCCTCTAGGAGGGAAGTCAATGGAGTATTAAATGGGAAATCATCTGTTTTCGGTTTCTCTTTTGCCACTATTACATTCCTCCGGTGAGCCGTTATCTGGTCGAGGGGACCTTAATCTTCTCATTTTCTGGCAGGGAATTTCATTGCACTTAGCACTGCTATTCATATCATAATGTGCAATCACCCCCTCATAAGAAATTCCAGCTAAAATGTATGCTTGCCCAGCACGGCACTTCCATTAGCGCATCTAACTGCCCACTGAACTCAAAATGCTTAATGTTATTCCATTACAGCCTGTTGAAGGTCTCATTATTTAATATTGGCCTACTTGATGGCTCATAGCTATGCAGACGGATTTCTCCCCTCTGTTTCCTTCTATGTCTTCCCAAAGGGCATTATCCCAGTAGTATAAGCTATCAAACAAAACAGGTAAATAATATGAACTTAATGGCTAGAGAGGCCTTCAGGTCATGCATATTGTTTGACTAGTCTGAATAATATTCTTTTCTTTCTTTTTGAGCCAGCCCACGGATTCCTTCTGCCATGAAGTTAATGGGGAGAAGGAAATGGAGAAAGCATGGCATCTCAACAAATAGGCCTACGGAGAGTCTCCTTACTGGTTTCATCAACGCAGCTGTTAATAAGACTCAGGGATGCTGTGTGTTTTAGGAAAATTCTATGGAGTTATGGTCTCAAAAGAAATGCCAGAAACCCTTTTCTACTGAACTGCTAATCAAACTGCATTATCATGCAGTTTTAAAGGCAGATAAAGTGACCAAAGAGGCAAGCAATATCTCGCAAGTGATTGCATCTGCTCGCCATCCTAACTGTATATTGCTGCAGCGGGGATTCTGTAAGCATATGCTGATCTGATAATAAAGTCCGAGTTACAAAATTGAAAGGGGCCACGTATGGCACTCTGTTAAGTGCACCATCAGGTCCACTTTGTACATCAGCAACAGACAAACTTATTTTGCTGCAATACAGTGGTACCTCGGGTTACAAACACCTCAAGTTACAAACACTTCGGGTTACAGACTCCATTAACCCGGAAGTAGTACCTCGGGTTAAAAACTTTACCTCAGGATGAGAACAGAAATCATGTGGCAGTGGCGCGGCGACAGCAGGAAGCCCCATTAGCTAAAGTGGCACCTCAGGTAAAGAACGGTTTCAGGTTAAGAACGGACCTCCGGAATGAATTAAGTTTGTAACCAGAGGTACCACTGTATATCACCACTGCCTTCTCACACTGAATAGCCTGGTTACTGTGACACCGATCGCACCAGAAAATACCTGTAAACAAGCACCTGAGCAGCTGGTGGCTGGATTGGCAACTCTCAAATCAAGAAGTTGAAATCACCATTTTTCATCTAATTTTTATTATGTATTTTGTCTTTTTTATATTGTATTTTTATGTTGTGAACTGCCCTGAGATCTACAGATGAAGGGTGGCATACAAATTAAAGAAGTAAATAAATACTGGAAAAGCCATTCCCTCTGATTCAGCCTAGAGCTGTCAGTCACGATGGAGCTCTTTATCTGTGCCCTGTCCCTCTCTGGCGTTTTTTCTCACCTCTCCTATCAATCCACCCTGCTTTCATGGTAAGCTAATTTTCACACCATCAGAAAGAAAACATTGCTTTAAAATAGGATGAACAAACAAACAACAAAGAAGAATGTCACAAAGTTATGAAAGCAGATGATACCTTCTATTATTAGCCTTTTGTGAGCTAATACTACAAAGGTGGTTCACAATGTTGCGTATTCACAAACCCTTTTGTAATAGGTGCCAAGAGGATACATCAGCTACTTTTCCATATTAAAGTGGTGCACAGAAGGCACTATAGTTCTGCAGTTCCATGAGAGAAAAGAAAAATATTCTAAAGCTCAATTTTATATATGTTGGCAGGAGGTTACACAGCAGCAGGAGAATACTGTCCCTACTTCCTGATGTGGTGCTTCCTCACCCGAAACAACCTTTACCTAGATGCCTTTGCTAATTCTAATGCCAAAACTGGCTGAGCAGTTGTTACTGAGCAGTATCCCCAGAGGAGCTATTAAGTACAAGCAAAAGTCTAATAAACCTGATGTTTGGAATTCTGACAACTAAAATTCTCTCCTGATACTGCTTTACTTCCTACTGCTTTATTGACTGACTCTTTCTCTTGATCTCACATGTAAATCAATACAGGCTCCTGACACTCAAGCTACAACCAACGGGGGAGGGGGAAATCAGCTACTTCGTAGGGCACTTTGATTCACAAAATAGACATTCAGATACTTTCCAAAAATAACATTATCAGTACCAGTGACTATATTGACAGAAGAACAAAGCAAGATAACCTTTTTATTGCCTGCAACAGCACATGACTTTGAACTCACTGAGTCAGGTCACCATCTCACCAAAGTTAAGTATGTTCAATACCCATTGATTTAAATGAGAAAGTTAAGCATGAACTTAGCTTTCTCCCACTGAAATCAGTGGGACTTACTTAAATTTAGCTGGATCATATACAAAAATCCTACAAACATTAGCTCAGTTTGCATGGAATGTTAAACCAAACCATGGCTTAGCACAAACCATTGAACATCTGCACTCCCAAAGAGAAGATAAAAAAATCCTGGTTACAGTTTCTGGTGTGTCTAGAATGAAAAAAACCCATAAGCTCAGGTTTAGACAAGGAGCTGATCTATGGTTTAGCACATAGCGGCGCAGCAGGAGTAAGACCAGAGGAGAAGCTAATTGGCTCAGACTTCCTTTCTGGGAACCCATACACTCATTGCATGCTGCTTGGGCACTGACTGTGTACAATGTATTGGACTGTGTACAATATCCTCACAAAAACTTATGCCCCGACCACAAAAGACAAAGTACTACTAAAGGCTGAGATAGAAAAAGAGCATAGCTGTAAATAAAATGTGAGCCTAAGGTAAAAAAAGGTCCACATTGGGACACTACCTAAGTAACTAAGGCACAGGCGATACATGTGTATGCATGTGATGGGAATGGGATTAACTGGGAAAGGGTGGAAAACAAACAAGTATAATGCTGGGTATGGCCCTATGAAGCTGAAACAGAAGCTGAACAAATGCCACCAAACTCTTTTGAAGAGACGGAACTTACAAAAGAGTGAAAGCTGTGAACATTTGTTTGTTTACACATTTTCTATAGTTTAACACATCACCACATATGTGGAAAGTAGTGCACTTTTAAGACTTCTGTCTCTCCCAACCAGCACTGTGACTGAAGAGGGTTGGATAAGATTCTACCCCTGCATTAGACCCTAGATCTCTCAAGGAACAAAGTCCAGCTCTCGTCCTCCCCTTCCCTGACATTCTACTTTTATGGTGCTGTAATTAATAACTGTGACAGTTTTGAGACCATTCAAGTCCACCCAATCCAGTCTATAGCAACCATCTAGCAATCTTGATTTGGTACAAACTGGTACAAATTGGCCTAAATCAGTTCAAGATTCTGACAAATCAGTTGCATAGCCCTGGAAAATACTAGGTACAGATAGTGTTCAAGAATATGTAAGTGGGCTGATTTTATCCATGTTTCAAGATGCTAAAGGGTTTGTACAAAGAAACCGTGAAAGGTTAACACTTAAGATTTCATGTCAAAATCTTGATCCTTATTCTACTTGTTCAGTTTTAGTTCTACTGAAGAAAATAGGATGCCACACAAGAGAACTAACATCCAACAGAGCCTGCAACTTAATTCAATGTGGTCTTATTTATTGACTTCAGAGCCATTTCTCTGCCAAGTTCAGGTCAGTCCCACTAGAGGTGATGGGCTTGATCCAGATTACAATGGCTGAAGACTGAAGAGCTCAGATTCTAAATACACTAAATCCTAGGAAATCTTACAAGTAAACATACTTAAGGTTTCAAAGCTTAAAATAAACACAGATATTACAGTGGATTGACAGATGCAGCCACATTCAGTTTGCTATTATTTCAAAATAAATGTGCACAATGCTTTGGTAAAAACAGAAGCATAGAACATAACTAGAAGATGTGACCTTCAACCTTTTTTTGCAGTAACAAACAGCACAAAATAAAAATAAAAAAGATTATGAACAGCAATAAAACACTTGCTCAAGTGGGCCTTGGAGAAATATCTGCAGTTGCCATTGCCAACTAACTATTCTTATTTTAACCTAAAATAACCTTGTCACAAAAATCAGTACATTAGATTGATTATGTACAGACAGATATTAAAAATGCTGCTTTAAGTGCATGCAAAATGTAACTGTGATAGAACCAGGTCATTGAAACAAACGGTCTACCCAGATGGCCAATGACAATTTATTGTTTGGAATTGCTAAAATTAGCATAATAAGGAGAACACCAGCAATTCTAAAAAGAACATAATGCTACCAATTTGTGTTTGTTTTTTGTTTTTAAAAAGTAAATATGATTTTGGAACATTTTATCTCCCTAATATATAAAATTATAAGGATGTCATCATCCTGAAGTTTGCTTGCCTACAAACAGGTGGTGCTATGAACTATAGTGTGATGAGCTGTAGGGCTGGCTGATGGGTGAACCAGGCATGGAGAAGAAGAGGGATCCAGTACATAGAGGTGCAGGTCCAGGTGATGGAGGGCGAAACTAGAGAGGGTGGGGGAGTAGAACTAAAGATGTGGGCAGGAGAGTGGCCCAAGGAAGATGAGGGGAAATGAACCAGAGGCTGAAGATGCAGGCAGGTGAGCCAGTCAGTAGCTCAGGAGAGCCACAGATATAAGGTGAGAGTTTTCTGGTGGGGGTGAGGTATAAAGAGAGGGGGGTTGGCCAGATGTAATAGAAGGTGGAAGGTGTGTTGTCAAGGTATGAAAGGAAGGAAAGTGAGTCAGCCAGGTGTAAAGACAGTGGGGTAAAGAAATGTGGAGGGTTTACTTGACCAGATGGAAAGGGAGGGTGAAGGGGTACAGGGTATTAATGAGTGAAGTTTGCAAGGATACTTAGTATAATAATACCCTAGTATAATAATTATTGAACACACTAGCTACAATAGTCAGTAATGGTTAAAATGTTTCCAGACACATTTCATAATGCAAATGTTTCTAGACACATTTCATAATGCAAACAGACAGACAGTGTAACCTGTCAAAGCAGGGAATATCTAATTAATTTTTTTGTACACTGGTCATATCATATATTAAAATAATTTGTTAATCAGAAGGCTTTTTTTTTTTTTTACAAAGTGCTTTTTTAAGTCCCAGTTCTACAAGTGGCTAATTTCTAAACTTAGCTATCTGTTGGAAACCAAGGTAACCTGACAGCCAGTTCCTCTAATCTGAAATTTCCGCTCATCCTCATCCACACACACACACACACACACACACAACACAACACAAGCTGTTATTACAGAGTGGCTGGTGTGAGTAAAGGCAGTTCTCCACCTGCTTAAAGGCACTCCTCCTGCTAATCTCCATGTTTCAGAGCTCAGATCTGAAATCCACAGCAGGTTCTGTCACATCAGCTCAAGCTGAGCCCCAAGATTTTATCCTCAAACTTGGCCCAAAGATTTCACAGTCCACAAACTAAAATGTAAGTGGCTTGTGCAGACTGCCATAAAATACATAATTAAAAGGAGCTGGAAGTCTAAGGAAGAAACGAACTTTGAAAGGCAGTATCAGAGAGACTCTCTCTTCTGCCTCCCGTGTTGGCCATCTGGACATCACAGTTCCCTAGAAGTGCAGGGAGACAGAAGGAGGAAAAAGTCACAAGATAACACTTCCTTGCCTGAACAATCTTTAGTATTCAATGCTGCCTGTCAGCTTCTGCAGTGCACAGTGTCCACTATTTGCCAACACCGTCACTACACTAACAGATTTTCATTCATTGATTTCTAAAGCACTGCTGGGAAAAACTCAAGTATGAAAACTGTGATACAAAGCCAACTCTGTGTGATTAGAGCTTGAAAGCTTTACACACATTTTACGTGTTTACCAATGTGTTAAGAAGACGAAGAAGACACTCATTCTGAGGCCTAAACCTATCAAACACCCATTAAAATAAGACTGCATTTTTAGTTATTGTGGGATACTGATTATTTTTATTACTAGCACACCTGCCCTATACCTTGTACCCTTGGCAATAAGGACAATGTATGAAAAACGGAAAAATGATGAAATGTGTATTTGTAGTGGAAGAGGAGACAAGTGTCACCTAGCTATTTACTTAGATAGTGAGACTGAGATATGGAAAAGTCAGATAGAAAAGGAAGGAAGCACTAATAAGTAAATGAAGCATTTCAATGAGAAGTGAAGGAAATGAGGACTTCACAGCCAACAGCAGAATGAAACTAAAGGAGTCAGAGAGTTCAAGGGCCTGCACACGGTGTCAGCTGAACCAAGTGCCTCAGTAACAATGTGTTTCATATGTCCACATGCTGATAATGATTTGGCAGTATTATGTATACGGATATTTATATTAGTGCCCAGCTTCAGTCCACGCCATTCCTTCAACCTCCTTATGACAGCTTCCACAAATGATCAGCTACGTATCACAGGTGGCCAGCAAGGAGGAGTGGTACCACACATCTAGAATCCCATCGTTGTGGTGCTTATGGGAGGGGCAGACAGCAGGGTGCAGTGGCAAAAGAACTTGCACCATGCCAATCTCCTCGCCACGTCCCCCTCTCTTTCTCCTGGTAAGCACAGTGCTTCAAGTGCTGTGTTAGATTCTACCCTATGAGGTGATATGTGGACAGTTACAAGCAGAAATTATATCAGCTAGGCCTGACTTCTTATGAAGTTATTAACCTATATCTTTAACATCAATTCTGTAGCAGGGTGTTGTTGTTTTTTAAAAAAAGTATTTTTAGACTACATTATTTTCAAGGGTATCAATATGTAATTAAAATGGTTGTTTTTCAAGTCCAGTAAAAAGAACTTGCATTCCTCTGCCACAAAATGAATATGAATATATCACAGAGCTTTGAATGTACATGTGCAGAAATATGTAAATTTAGGCCAAAAAACTAAAGATAGTAGCAAGAATATCATATGGCTTAATAGTTCCATTTGCTCTCATATTAATCTTCATGGTATACTCTGCCGCAAGTCACAGTTAAGTATGCATAATTAAGATGACCTACCAAGCTCTGGTGCCTTATTATCATAGTTTTCCTTGCTAATTGCTTTTGCCTATCATCTGATACAGTTATCTCCTTTCATCTTATGTTGATATGAACAGTACGATTTCTAAATATTAATGTCATACTTTAATGTTCTCTTTATTAGCAGACTATGGTAGTGTAGGGAGGCTTTTTGCTGGCTGGAAAATGCTAAAGTAGAAGGTCAATATAGAAGTATCCCCCAAGAAAAATGCGCTTATATTTTTCTAAGCTGCTGAGAGGAATTAATCATGATAGAGGCTGGTTGGCTGAGCATTAAGCCTCAAGTTCTCCTCTCGTTTTCTTTATCTATTTTACCATTTTTTTTCATTCTGTCTGTATCTAATCATGTTTACCAGCTCAATTCCCCACCCCCCCGGAAAGGAAATATAATGAAATATCTTGGCACCTGAGAGCTGATCACAACAGAAATGCAGGGCACCACTAAATACACACAGGTAAAACTGGTGGGATTTGACAGACAATATATGATTGCTTAGGAGAAGAGGGATAAATATATCACTTCTGGTTGTAAATGACAACAAACAAATTAGTAGGAAAGGCATAAAACCTGGATGTGCTGCCAAGAATCAATGTAAGCATGCAACATTCATTTTTTTAAAAAAAATGGCATTACCCATGTAGATTCATAACTGCTTTATATGTAGGGAAATGTTAAGTTCTCTACCACAACCATAATTATGTACCTTTTAAAGAGAAACCCCAATGATTTACTAGCTACATGGTCTACCTATCTTTTCTCAAAAGGGAAGGAAAATGTAAAATGTCAAATTTATTTAGGGCTATGACCCAATGAATTCATTTGTATTGTTTTTTATATTGTACTTTGTGTGCAACACTGTTTACTGCATCATCCTTAGTGAATGGGATGCAGTTTTGCATGAGCTTTCTTTCATCGATAAACTTGATACACTGACTGATTGTGAGCAGCATTGCAACTATGTTAGAGTGATCTACATACAAAAACAAATTTCCATGGATAGAAAATGTCCCCGTGCATAAAGCTGAATGCTGCGGACAACTGTACATTATACGCAAGCAAACTATGCCTGTGCTCCTATAAGACCCTGAAGCTATTAACACAAGAAGAAGAAGAGAAGAGTTTGGATTTGATATCCCGCTTTACCACTACCCGAAGGAGTCTCAAAGCGGCTAACATTCTCCTTTCCCTTCCTCCCCCACAACAAACACTCTGTGAGGTGAGTGGGGCTGAGAGACTTCAGAGAAGTGTGACTGGCCCAAGGTCACCCAGCAGCTGCATGTGGAGGAGCTGAGACGTGAACCCGGTTCACCAGATTACGAGACTACCGCTCTTAACCACTACACCACACTGGCTCTGGGGTTGTGTGGAGAAGCAACTCCCCACCTCCTGCCCCCACACGATTAGGCTGATCAAGGTTATAAGCACCCATCACCTGTCCAGGTCAGGAGAGGGAGAACCCTCTCACCCACTACACCATGAGAGGACCTTTCACATGACCATGATGTCCTGTATCAGCATAATGGCCTCCACTTTGGGACAGGTGCTAGAGTTTACTGGCTAACCTTTTGGAAGAACAAACACTGTCCATGGAGATTAAAGGTTTAATGAAAATTGATTCCGTCCCATTTTTAAAAAATCATTTAATGACAGAAGCGGCCAGACTGTTCATAAAAATATCTAACCTTAATTTTGATTTGGTATCTTTCCATGTGTCCAGACGTCAGAATTTTATACCTATTAACACCTGGCTAAGTGACATTTAACTAATTGGCACTAGCTAAATGCACACCCATTAGGCAGATTTTTATGCTAATATTGTTCCAAATAAGCAGCCATCGGTATCATTAAGCTAAATCAGTTTCCCAGGAGACATGAAATTAAAACAACTTTCTTGATTTAGCATGTCCCAATTAAATTGGAAACATGCTCTAATAATAATTTATATTTACAGAGTGCATCCTAAACCGCTGGATATATTATGTATAGATAGTACCCCATAGGGCACTGTTCTTGCAATAGATTCCACTCACTGATGGACAGAAAAAGGATGCCCTTTGATACTGAAATTAGCAATTTCACTTATAAAATACATTATGAGATCCTGAATGGCCTCACATGTATAGAAATGGGTGCTTAGAAACACTGAGGTCAAGCCAACTAGACTTAACATTTTTTGCAGAGGTGAATTAATTCCACCTTCTTTAGAGGTGGCCAGATTAAAGAATATCTAGTTTTGTACATGTTGTTCGAATTGCACGAACATGGTTATTGTTCACTCTTCATTTTCCTTTATATTCTTCCAATTGCTTTTAATTATTCAGAAAACAGTTCTACTAAATTTATAGAATTCACATTTTAATTCAAAAAGTTATTTCTGGTTACAGCTCTATAGTTAGACAGCAGTTGGAAGCATGACAATTTCTCTGACTTCCTTATTAATAATGATGCAGCGGTTTAGATTTTCCAAGTATCATACCAGCATTGGCTAATTAATCTCTCAGACATGCTGTGAGGTAGATTGAATAAGTGTTTGTATACGACTGCAGTGGTTGGGGGAATCAGAGACATGACGAAAGTGTTTAAGCAATTTGTCCATGGCAAATTAGCTTGAAAATCCTAGTTGCAAACCATTTTCTTGAATTTCCATCAAGACTTAGGTCCCTAGCGGCAGCATTTTAGCTCTTTTCTGTCACCGTAATAGTGCTTCTTTGTTATAGCTGTAAGAAGAAAAATCCCCGCCCCACCCAAAAAATAATCCTAATCTGATAAGATCTTGCTAAACCCTTTGCATGGCTTTAAGAACAGGGCAAGCACCTTGTAGGAAATGTTTAAAGAGTACATTTCATCTAGAACAAATTCAATGTTATATAAAAAGCCACTGTGTGTAAAAGGCTGGTGGCATTTGACTCTTCTCTACTCGCCCCTGCTAGTCTAAACAAAAAGTACGGTAACTTGGAATCACTTAAGTTTTGACACTTAAGGGTCATGGCTCAGTGGGAGAGCATCTGATCTCTGCATGCAGAAGACCCGAGGTTCAATCCCTCAGCATCTCCAGGTGGGGCTGAGAAAGACCCCCCATTATGAAACACTGGAGAGAGTCACTGCCAATCAACACAGACAGTACTGAGCTAAATGGAACAACAGTCCAACTTGGTATAGGGTAGCTTCCTATGTACTTTCTAATATAATGAGGAAGAACCAAACCTTTCTGGAATGCAGACATCAGAGAGCATCATATGTTTCCTCATAAAAAGGGTGAGTGAATTGTAAACAAAGCACATCATCTGACAACGACAAAGTGCAACTGGACTCCCTCTGCCCCCATGAGATGAATGGACAGTTCACATGAAAGAAACAGCACTGTTCCACTACAATGCATCTCATGTTAGCTCCCATCTTGTTCTATAATGAAGAGCCAGGAGTGCAGGAGGAGCTCATCTGATTGTGGCTCCCTGGACTCCTTTCCCTACAAGAGAGACCTACAGCTAGCAACAGGAGAATAATCCATAACTTGTGGCACAGCAAAGCCCACTGGCTGCTGCCACACTGTCAGCAATAGATCTGAAGATAAGCTTTTGATAGCCAAGAGGAACATCTAACAAAGCAACTTTGGAAATTCTCCCTTACACCACTGCCACCCTACTTGCCCAGAAAGCGCAAAACATTCATTACTGTGCAGCTGAATAGATGGACTCAGATGATAGCTCCTAGGAACCAATTAAAGGGGTTAACTGAGCCATGAGACTTCATAAACGAATCCAATTCCTTTTTTCTTTATTTCCTACTATAGCTCAGAGATAAAGCCAAGGGAAAAATGCATAAGCTCTAGAATCTTATATAGTGACAAATGACTGTTTTAGCACCACCAATAATGGGTCTTTCTTTCAGACACAAGGAACTGCGCCAAGATTCCTATTGCCTTACAACATCAGGAGAAAAAGAGAACATGAAATGTATAAGCAATATAAGCCCACTGCATTAAACAAATGGGAATGCTCCCAGTGTTGACAATAACCCTTTATCTAGTAAGCAAAAGATTCACTTCCCCCCTGCTTTTCTTTTCTTTCTTTCTTTCTTTCTTTCTTTTTTTTTTTTGGCAAATGTAGAGACTTAAATGCTAAATTACAAAATCTTACCCTTTTTCAAAAACCCAATGCAGCAAAGTATATACTAAGACTGAAAGAAGTCAAATCTAAAATAGAAGAGTATGCCAATGTTTTGGCAGTGTGCGCATGTGTGAGGGTGCACCTATGTCCATATTACCAGTACAACCCCCATCAATCATTCACACCTATATTACACCTGGGGAAATGTGATATTTCCTCCAGATAGCAGATTCAGTGCTGTTGTGCTTATTGTGTGGAACGTAACTGCAAGAGTTTCATGGCCATCTATTAGATATTTACTGTGATTTAAATGAAGGCTGGATGAAAACTCTTCTATTCCCCCACTGTCACCACCACAATATTCATGTACCCCTTAAGGAAGAGCCCAGCTTAAATTTTGAGAATGCCGCAAGGTGTGCGTGAAAGAAGGCAGCCCCCCTGGAAAATTGCTGGATCAGAGGCACCATTTTTTAATTCCATCACTCAGTGTCATTCCTGTGAAGCCTTCTAGGAAAAATAAAGGCAGTCCATACTTCTGTGCCCACATGCCAGTACTAAACCTTAACCTTCCAATCTTAGTAGTTTTGTTTATTTGCAGTCATCTGGCCATCATGAAAGTTTAACAGTATGAAAGTAAACCCCCATTTCACATCAGTAGAAGTTCACTCAGACCCAGATAAATTACAACAGAAACTTAAAAGCCAAATTTCCCTGGCACATTACATGAAGCCTCCTAAAAACAGATCCCCCAACCCTCTTTTAAAATATATATGTACTACAGTGAAATTCTAATCTTAGTATCTGGTGCTTCCACAACGAGTTGCATGATTCAGGCCAAACACTCTGATATATACTTCATGTGATTTGCTCAGCTTCACTTCTCAGATATCACAGACTGAGAGATGAGGCATCTTTTTGAAGACAGCAAAATAAAGCATTGAGAAGGAAATGTGTAATAAAACCAACTATACAGCTAAAGGGAAGGTTGAAATTCTAAAACATTTGTAGGTCCATATGAACTAAACTGTAGATTGTGCTCCTACCGTCATAAATCCATCCAGCAAACCTGAATCAGGCTTTGGAGGTGCTTGTAATCGTTCCATGGACCACTTTTCAATGATGGATGCCACTTGGCTGTTTTCTGTATTCAAAATCCTGAATCCAGTCATGTTAACCCCACTATACCGATATGGCTCCACATCAAGAGCAAAGAGGTCCTGAAGGAAGAGAAGAAAGGATGGACATTTGTAGTTGCTATTACGCATCCTGAATCTTTTCCATTCAAACAAGTATTTATTGCCCTCTCCAATGCAATTATGGTGACTTTAGAATAATAAACAGTGCTCAAAAAGTCCAGAATACTGTGCATTGAATTAATTGCTAACAACGTTACATGTACATGAAAATAAATGACTAATTTATACTGCTTCTGATTACCTACATCTGCACTGAGAGCCCAAATGAATCTGAATAGCCATTAACAATATGCGGAAAAGTCAAGCAAAGTCAGTGAGCTGCATACTCCATTGTTTACTAACATTCCATAAACCTGAATTAGGCAGGCTTTTCTGCTTTAATAAGCCTGTTTTCAGTGGTTTGTCAGATATCAGATATTATATGCAGGAAAATAATAGAAAGACCCAAGTTCAACAAATTTTCTCCAGTGCTAAAATCTACAAATTCACAAGCAGAACCATATTCCCTTTTTTTTGCAACATTCTGCCACTCACAAAATTGTCAGTTGTGTGAGGGAGAATACCTGAATAGGGCTACATACAGTGGTACCTTGGTTTACAACCATAATCCGTTCCAGAGGCTGTTTGTAAACCAAAACAGGTTGTAATCCAAGGCGCGCTTTCGCCAATGGGGCCTCCCCAAAAAATTTGTTCGTAATCCAAAAAAAAATGGGTTGTAATCCAAAAAAAGGTTGCAAACCGGGGCACGCACTTCCGGGTTTGACATGTTTGTAATCCAAAACGTATGCAAACCAAGACGTATGCAAACCAAGGTACCACTCTAACTAGTTTGTTCAGCATAGATATGGAAAACGGTAAACATATCAACAAAATAAAAAGAGTACAGTGAAGGCACCTGCCTGATTTCAACAGGCAGGAATGTCCACTTCTATTAACTGGACAAAAATTTAGCCTTTGTATGGGAAATGTGAAGTTTTACTTTTCTTGCCAAAGGCTGAAATTTTGTTATTAGTTTCTGAAGCAGCAGTGCTTTGGCAGGGATCAAACAAGATGCGCTTATTTATTCAATAAAAGGCAGGGAAAGACAGACAGACAGACAGAACAGTGCACACACGCACAGAGAGAGAGAGAGAGAGAGAGAACGAGAGAAGGCACAGCAGTAGCCCCCCCCCCCCAAGACAGTGGCATATGATTAATTGTTCATTGTTAATGCAAGAACCCAAGCTAATCTCAGAGATAGTTAACATTCCAAATTCCAATTAGAGTTTATAGTATCATTTTTCACAATGTGACTAGGTCACGTAGATGCTTCTTCTGGGTCTGTGCTACAATGCACAGTGACTTTCCAAAACACTGAGCTGCCCTTCCACCTTTGTTTTAAGACACTATTTAGTTGGTGGGGGCGGGGGGAGAAGAAGCAGTAAGAATTATACAGTATTCTCACACAGCTGAAAAGTGCCAAGACCTAATTACCTATCTGGCAAGATATAGTCCAATCACACATTAATTTTCCAGTATACATACCCACACTACCACATATAGTTTGACTCAGTCCATCTTCCTGACTATAGTGTTTTAGGAGGAGAGAACAGAAGTGAATGTGCAAAAGTGTCTGGCACTTCTCAATAACAATTTAAGAGATGGCATGACCAAGACATGATAGGAGGTGGCAAATTTCCCCCACAGTATAGGGAAACAGGTTTGGCTAGGTGCAGAACTGCTTGAAATAATGCCCCAAAGTTCTTTCCCCCCCCCACACACCTTTTTAAATTTTGGGTGGCTTCCAGACTACCTTGGACAATAGCATAAATAATTATGTAATTTAAACACATTCCTGTTTACTCAAAACTATAATAAATATGCACAACAGTTCAGAGAATTAATGAGCTATTACATTAGGCTCCAAATCAATCATGGGAAAGTACACTTCCAAACAGCACAGCTAAACAGCGTGACTAGAAAATTTATTGGACACGACTTTCGCTGTGTCAGGTAAGAAGTAATTAATAAAGCAGAGGAGCCAAAAAGTGATAGAAGTTACATGGCTCCGCTGAGCATAAAAATCTATCATCTCCTGGCATGTCCCAAATTATCCTCAGTTGTCAACTGCTGAAGTTTACATTCAATTCTTCAGGGGGGCAAAACACCCACCCTCCCACCAGCCTGCTCCCGAGACCTAATTAGCAAATGGGGATACGTAATTAGTCCAGAAGCCTGATAATGAAGTGCAGAACTTTTATGGCATGTTTATTTTATTATTTATTCGATTCATTTATGGGTTGGCCTGGCCCCTTGCTCTTTCTTCGAAGGAACTCAAGAGAGACAGACTTCCAGCAAGCCAGTTTACTAGGCTTGGTCCAATCAGCCGTAGAACTGCTACCATCTGCCTCCTTGCCATTATTTTGGGCTTAACCACTGGATCACTCGGGATCTCCAGCAGGAATATCCAGAAGAAATCTGTGCCGATAAAGTATGCAGCAGACGGCTGACATTTACAGCAGCAGCAGCATCTGAAAGTGGCTCATTTTGAAATCCACTTTAATTTGTAGGCTTCTCTCTCCCCTCAACTTCACAGACATATCAAAACCAACAAATGCTGCTTGACAGCAGAAGGCTGCTAACTGGAATGAGGATGCATGTCCCTTTCTAGTCATCTCATTCTTTCCACACAATACAAGCCTCATTGGGTGCATGGGACTATGAGCTGCCTTTTGCCATTGGTATCTCTTCCTCACGACTGTCTACATTGACTGGCAGCGACTCTCCAAGGTTTCAGATGGAGTTCCTCCCAGCCCTACCTGGAGAGGCCAGGGAATGAAGTTTCCACAAGGAAAGCAGATGCTCTACCACTGAGCAATGGCCCTTCCCCACACAGGAAGGAATGCTCCATCGGACACTCTGGACGCAGGCAGAATTTAAGGTTTCAAATGTGAAAACCCTTTGAATGGATCTAGAAACTATCGCAAAACTTTCAGGATTGCTGTTCTGTTTCCTATTGTTGTTGTTGTTTAGTCGTTTAGTCGTGTCCTACTCTTCGTGACCCCATGGACCAGAGCACGCCAGGCATTTCTGTCTTCCACTGCCTACCGCAGTTTGGTCAAACTCATGCTGGTAGCTTCGAGAACACTATCCAACCATCCCGTCCTCTGTCATCCCCTTCTCCTTGTGCCCTCAATCTTTCCCAGCATCAGGGTCTTTTCCAGGGAGTCTTCTCTTCTCAGGAGGTGGCCAAAGTATTGGAGCCTTAGCTTCATGATCTGTCCTTCCAGTGAGCACTCAGGGCTGATTTCCTTCAGAATGGATAGGTTTGATCTTCTTGCGGTCCATGGGACTCCAAGAGTCTCCTCTGTTTCATATAATGTATATCTATTAAGAGCCTAACAACTACAGTTTTCTGGTTGTTTGTGAGCTCCAAGTCCTGCCTGTATGTTGGTGAGTTCCTCTAAGGGTGTGGGGCAAAAACTGGAATACAAGAAAGCTAGAATGCAGATTTTTGGCATGATCTCATTATGACTTAGGGAGGCAAATGGTTAGAGACTTTCCTCCGTGCTCCTGTCTATTCTTTCAAGTGGCTACCAGGTTTACAAAGGGGACCAAAGCTATTCCTATTCAGATAGAACTTTCCCCCATCTAATTACAAGAGCCAAAATACAACAAGCTGTCTAAAAACCGGAAATGTTCCCAGGTGTTGACAAACATTTTTTTATTGCAAAACAAATAGGATCAAACAAGTCTCCTCCAAAAAGAAGGGAGAAGTGATCTGCTCGTTCTGAACTGCATGCTGTGTGTTTCTCCAGAACAAATAACTGTCTGCAAAACTATAAAATCAGTTCTGCCCTCCAATTTCGTCACAAGGAGTGTCAGTTTTCCAGAATAATACTTACGAACATTAATTAAACCATCCTCCAGAGCTTCCGCTGCAACTTATCAAAATCAAGAGGAGAAAACACTCAGTACTTCTTTCTCTTCTATTCCTGAGAGACCACTTTCACTTTGTCAAGCAATATAATTAAGAAACCAAAGGCCTTTGTCTGAGACCGCCAGCAGATTCCTATAAGCTACTTACCAATGTGGTAAAGATGTAATGATAGTATTCTGTCATCATTCCCATTGCTAAAGCCTAAAGGGAAGGGGGGGGAATCAAACACACACATTATTATTATTATTATTTTAAAGTTACATAACATTGCTTTTAATATTTCTAAGGTTACACATAGCATTGCTTTTAATCACACCTATATGAATAATGAAAGGCTCTCTGAAGAATACCATTGGGATGAAACTATAGGGCTGGAATCATATTAAAATTAGGTCAAGCAAATCATTCCTTAGCAGTTGGAGCAGATTACTTGCTATTAAAGGAATTTATGAAGCAAATCTGCTGATAGAAAGATTATTAGTGAACTGTTTAGGGCTGCAAATGTGAAAGAAGCTTACAGTTTTACATATTAATGGGAGCTTTCAGTTGCCAACCAAAAATCTGAATCGAGAATAGTTCCATTAATTGTATTTATTATACGTCTTCACCAGAAAGGATACGTAATGAGAAAAATGTAGAGTTACTCCAAGTGAACAATATTACTCAATTAAAAGGGAGGTTGAAGGCTGGCAGCAAACACAGAACACTTCAACACCCTACCCCACAAGCAGCACTTAAGCTTCAAGCACTGCAGGCACGTTTTTAAAGCATTAATGGCTCATATAAAGCACCAGGGCTACTTTCCAACTCCTCGGTGTTATTTCCAAATCTTTCTAAGCAGCACATCAGCTTCAGCTGTGCAGTTTAGATTTTCCATAATCATTTATCGGATTAATAAGTGAGACTGAGTCTAATGTTGCCGTGGTCAGAAACCAATATGGAAGGAAAAAGGTTTACTTATGAGGACCTACTAATAAGATCAGAAAGTGGATGGAGGATGAGAACATATGAGGAGCTGAAAGAGAAATTAACAAGCTGGTTACAATTCCACCAAATAAACGCAATATGGACGGAACATAAAAAAGTAAGGATGAATGAGAAGAAATCCAAATTTCAGATAGAAATAATAGAGGGTAAATCCAAATTATTACCTAAAATGTATGATATACTATTAGAATGGGACACCAAAGATGAGGAAATAAAGGAGGTCATGACAAGATGGGCAATGGATCTGGGATATAATATAGAGTATGATAAGTGGCTGAATTTATGGACTAGCGGAATGAAATTCACAGCATGTGTAACACTGAGGGAAAATTTAGAAAAGATGATGTACAGGTGGTACATTACCCCAGCAAAGCTAGGGAAAATGTACAAGACAGGGAATAAGTTTTGCTGGAAGTGTAAAACTAAAGAAGGTATTTTTTTCCACATGTGGTGGACATGCGACGAAATGAAGAAATACTGGGAATATATTTACAATGAGTTAAAAAAAAATATTTAAATATACATTTCCCAAAAGACCAGAGGCTTTTCTTCTGGGAATAATTGGGGACGAAATTAAAAAAGAAGATAAGACATTATTCCAGTATGCTACAGCTGCCGCTAGATTATTAATTGCCCAAAATTGGAAAAGCCAAAGTATCCCACCAATTAGTGATTGGCAAACAAAGTTATTCGAATTTGTAGAACTTGCAAAAGTGACACAAAAAATTAGAAACCAAAAGAATACAAAGTTTATTAATGACTGGAATAAATTTATGATTTATATTGAAGGGAATTACAAGAACCTAAAAACTATAGCAGGACTGATATAGATCTTACGATGTGCAAATCATTATAACTATCAACTGCAGGAGAAACAAACTATTCATACTAAGAAGCCTGAAACCGGGAGGGATGGAAGTCAATAGATGTGTAGAAGATTGATTAAAATACTTAAAGATATAAAGATATAAATGAGAAGACAAAGAAGCGTAATGGAAATCGACATTGTTTATACGTTATATATTGATATTTATTTAGTTTTCTTTTTTGTGTGTGTTGGGGTTTTTTACAACTGTTGTAACCGTTTATTTGTTTTTCTTTTTGGTGATCTAATGTGAAAATTAATAAAAAGAATTTAAATAATAATAATAATAATAATAATGTTGCCGTGGTCAGAACTAACTTCCTTCATCCACCAAGATGGTGTCATGTAGACAAATGGATGAAAATAGGAAGAGCTATTGTGAATATATGAGCTGAAATTGAAACTAAATAAATCTGTAAAGAGGTGCACAAAAGAGCACTGAGGAGTCTTGAATGACAAGAATCAGGAAGGCGCCTTGCTTCATCCCTGTGATTGAGTCACACCTTCTCTCTGCAGTGTTTTCCCTCTGTGGGGCGGACGGGCAAAACAGAGAAGAATGCCTGAAAGATCACCAAACAGGGCAGCTCCTCAGAGGAATTAAGGCTGTTCTGATGACCAAGAGACAATCAAACAGAAGCACAAAGAACAGCCTATTTCAGGCCTTGTTTATCAAAAGAGAACATTGATACAACAGGGCAGCACTTTCAGCCCTGCTGCCAAAGTCCTGTGGTTCTTACTTCATTAGTTTAGGCTGAACACCTTCACAGCTCCCTGAGGCTCCCTGCTGCAGCCTAAACATGTGAGAGTCTGGGGAAATTGGTGTGACCTCAGAGGCTGGGGCTAAAAGCATATCCCTGAAGCCTCACTGTACCCATCTTCTTTGTTTGGTAAATAATCATAGAATTGTAGAGCTGGAAGGGACCCTGAGGATCATCTGATCCAACCCCCCGCATTTCGGGAATATGCAGCTGTCCTATACAGGGTTCAAACCTGCAAGCTTGGTGTTATCAGCACCACGCTTTGTGGCTAATAACTTTAATCTTCTGATATGGATTTTTAAGAATTAAGAGGAAGGGTTGAAAAATCAGCATCTAGGACTGCTACACAGTGATGGGAATGTACACCACATATAGATTAGGGGTAGGGAAGTCTATTCCATTTTGTATCCAAATCCCAGAGTGGGCTTCATTCTCCATTACAAACATGCAAGTGCATCAGACTGCCACTTTCTGGCTCTTAAGCTACAGCAGAAGGAAAGGGTAATGTTCTCACCTACCCACATGGGTAGGTGGGCTAGAGGTAAGACGCAGTCCCGTCATACCCCAGGAACGTATTAGACCCCGGCTCACAAGCCTCTTAAGATTTCAACGGAGAAGGCAAGGTCAGAAAAGGCTGCTAATTTGCTTGCTTTGAGATTCCAGAGCAGAGTTGCTGAATTTCTACATCTTTTTACCCACATCAAAGACCTTGGAGCATGAGAGGGAGCAACTCAGAGCAGGCATTTATGCTATGCCACCTCATGCTCCAAGGAAGGAAGTCAGCGAAGAGAACAGTGCTTGTTCTTCTCTTTTCCTACACCAGAGGCTTGGGGGAACGCAAGGCTTGGTTCTAGACAACACCACTAAGTCTTAAAGCCAACTTGCATAAGATGTGTGAAAATAAATAGGAGTATTAAAATGCAACTGCCTTCATCCTTTGCCAGCTGAATGCATTGCGGTGCTCTTCATCGCAAAATATATGTAGCATGAATTCAGAATATGAAACTCTCATCATGCTGTTACACACATAATCAACTCAAATACGGGTGGCAAGGTATGGGGGCACTTTGCATATCAGTGCCGAAGCCTAATTTTTAAAAAGACGCAGACATTTGTGTTATTAAATGAACTAGAGTGCTTCGAGTATCAAGAGGGAAAGAAAAGAAATATTTAACAAAATAATTCATATGCAAAAAGTGCACTCCTAAGAAAAGTAAATCCATGGCTGCATATATTCAAGTCAATGTTCCTGATCTGCTCAAGGAAGTAGCCTGAGAATTGGTTTTGTATATTTGGAGCATTAGGCAGGACAAATAACTGCCATTAATAAGCAAGATGGGAAAGAGATAATTCAGCAAAGAAAATCTTTTTACTGTGTAAAGGAGATGGGAGTGATAAATCCAGGATTCCACTTTGCTCTAATACTTATATAGTACAGGGCTGTTTTTGCTGACAGAGAAACTAATAAAAGCCACAGTTGCTGCTCACCTACAACCTATTGGTCCATTATAAATAATGCAACTTGGCTGATGGACTAACTTATTGTTCAGGTTGCTGGGTTTTTAGCTAGCACAAAACTAGTAAACACTCTGGACTCAAGTGTCTTAAAGCGTATGAATATTCAAACGACATCAGCAATTTTTGTTGCACTTTTAGGCTGCGATCCAACAAAAGTATGGCTTTGATCTTAACTTTTTGATCTGTGAACAGAGGCAGAACTGCTGAGAGGATCCCTTCTGTGAGCACAATTCTCCTCCCATGAACAGACTAAAAAGTTAAGATCTCACCTGTATTTATGAACACAAGTAAGACCATGGGACAGAGGAGACAAAATACCGTAAGTTTTCATTAGTTTCCATCTCCACTGCTCAGGTGGTTGAACAATGGCAGTCTCCAAACAAAAGCTTCAAGGAAAGGAAAGGTGCACATATTTACCCACCTCTTTGCAAAATACAAACTTCTGTGCTAGAGCAGACTACCATGTCCAATAAACGAGATATCGTAATAAAACCAAGGTAATGCACATTTTGTGACTTTATGAATAACTATTTTGTGGAAAACACCAAGACTTAGGTTGACACGTGACTCAGACCCAGCCCAAATAAATCTGTCCTGCTAATTTGAATGAAGAGCTTAAGGTTTACATTGCTCTCCTCCAGCAGTGTCACTCACTTCAAGCCCAGGTGGAAATAGTTCTGCCTTCTAGTGGGCAAGTCAGTATGGGACCCAGTTCACCAATGTCATGATGTGGACCTGTTTTCGAAAACACCCTTACCACATACAAGGCACTCTGGAGCCTGCACATGTCCCAATATTGGGTCTATATTATAGACCATAATACTTTCTCAGTGCTTTTAGGTTCTTGACCTCCTAGAAATGTTCTCCTCTTCACTTGCAACTTTCTGTGGTGCCAACATTTTTAAGTACTGCTGTTGTTATGATGTGACTGGGGAGAGGTTCTTGGTGAACGCTGACCACATCCAAACAGATGAAACTGTGGAGTGCAAGCAATCTGACCACACCAATTTAGATATATTGAGGCTTTACGTAACAATGGTCGGATGAAGAAGAGGTGAAAATAAATCAGGAAGTTTTACTCTAGGGTAGCAGCCTGCCCGACTAAAGTAAACAATCCACATTATTAGAATACTTCTGGTAGCATATAGAGGCACCTTTCCTGCATATTATGGTTCGGAATTCAAGAGCCATTTGAGGAATGAATGTTTTCCTTTTTCCCTTGCTTTGCTTTTGGCATTGGTTTAGTGCAGGGACAGGAAACCATATATTTGCTTCTTTGCTTTCTTACTTTTATATCACACCTCTATATCGCAGTCTCCTATCCAGGCATAGATCCAGACTTCAACAAAGTGGTGGCCTCATATGCCATCAGACTGCATCCTGGAATGATTGAGAACTACATTCCCTCTAGGGCAACCTGCTGGGGTCCATATACTAATCAATAGATGGAGCAGAAGACACATGGGGCACCAAACCAAAGGCGGCTCAGGCTACTCTCTTTTCTGCCACCTCTGTCGGCTGTCTTTCTGATTCTCTCCCCACCCGCATGCACTATCGCTCTCAACTGCTCCCCACCCAGCAGGCTGCTGGAGGAACAATAGATTGCTCTTTCCAGAGGTCTGAACTAATCACTGACAGAAGGCTTTTGAAACTAGGGCAAGGGCTTCATGAAATTAGGTAGAGGGCCTCGTGCAGCCCTAGGGGCCACAGGCTGAGCATTCCAGAGTCAATGTTTCATGTGCCGTGACAATAACTCTGGTCACTGCTAACGGGGTTCCATCATTATAACTAGGTTTCCCAAACCTTCACTTCAATACCGTCTCTGGCTTACCTTAGAGTTGTATTTAGGAAAGGGGTGTAATTACCTGTTTCAAAATGCCTGCTGCCATTTCATGACTGCAGTCAAAGATGACGTGAAATTCCTTGCCTCTTTTCATCTCCTTGAGCAAGGGCTTTGCATCCTTTGTGTCAGCTGGTAACTGGCGGATTTTTAGTCGCAGGTTGTACCGCGATGGAGCCTTAATAAGCTCTTGCAATCGAATGAGACCTTTTCAGCAGAAAAAGAGACAAAGGAGACCCAAGGTTAAGTCGTTGAAGCGAAAATATGATCTTGTAAGAGCAGCCGGATTCCCCCCCCCCTTTTTTATAGCTTTTACACATTCAAATTTTCCTCCTTTTTTGCATTCATTAGCATGTGAATATGGAAATTCATGTTTAAAAATAAAATCCCAACTCCAAGCAGCTTCTCTGCCTCCTTCTTTCCTAATATTGATAGACAGTAAGCAGCCTGAGTTTGGATTACCTTCTCAGATATGGACAAATCTTCCTTATCTGGGAGTTAGGGTATTTTCTACTGAAGAATATGTAGCAATCCTCTAATTCACTTATACCAGTGTGCTGCACTAATAGTTTGTAATCACACTAGTTACTCTAAGAGACTAATCTATCTGGTTTTACATGCAGCTTTGGTTTTGTAGACCAGCATGGACATTCACACAAAAAATCTGCACCAGTGTTCTAAATCAGTTATGGGGGTTGCCTCATTCACTACAGTCACTCATTCATTAAGTTCTGCATGAAAGGAACTTCAGTCAACCCTGTCATAACATATTAAGAGGTCTTATCATGTAGATTGACTCTTTTGAGTGGAAAGCTTCTATGCCAACATCTCTCAGGAAGGTGAGGCATTTGCATGGGCGATCAAAATAGTAAGCCTCTTTACATAGATTGCACTAGTCACAAGGACCCCTTGCCATGGTGTGTGTGTGTGTGTGTGTGTGTGAGAGAGAGAGAGAGAGAGAGAGAGAGAGAGAGAGAGAGAGAGAGAGAGATGGTCCATAACAGCAGCAGAAAGATTAATCAGGTCTTAGCAAAAAAAAAAAGCATATGATGCATAGTAACAATGCTATAGTATAAGGTGGGGCCATGCAAAAACAAACACTATATTCATATTGCTTAATTCAAAGTATTGTTTTCAAAGTATTTGCTTTTGTATATGGTTTATGTGCGTAGTGAAAAAACATAATATATCTAATAAAATAAGTTTGAATTACTTAAATTTGAAATGTTACTGTTTCTATGCCTATAGGTCAAAGTATAACTCTACTATGGATTGATACTCTGTACAGCTAATACTCTGTACAGATGTCTCTATTTTTGAAAATGATCAAAATCATACTAGATTAATGTGAGATATGGCTGAAAAATATTTTAGTTTTAAAAAATAAATATATTTTCACCACAACACTCTTAACAGATTTTAGCACCCATCTGCTTTTACCATTTTGAAAAAAAATAAGCATGACTGTCCAGGGCACTGAAAACTATTTTTAGCTCACATTTTTAGCGGGAGAAAATCAGGAACGTTATGTGAAAGAATTCAGCCCATGTTATCTGAAAGCACTTTAGCAAGTTTACAATACAATGGATTTGAAGTGGTCTCAGTCCAGTTCCTAGTATAAGTGCTTTCACACTTCAGTGAGCCTAGAGCTAACCATTAGACATAACCAGACATACTTTTAAAAAAAAGAAAGAAAGAAAGAAAATCAATCAAGAGAAACCTCAAGCTATAGCTTAATGCAATCCATGTAGTCATTGTCATGGCCATTGGTGATATACAGTAAGATCTACTGACTACTGAAATCCATGTAGGCAAGTGCTGGGGCACTTTTCTACTTGAACAAAGATGGACTAATCAAGGTGGTTCAGGAAAGTGTCTCTATTTTCCAGGGACAGTCCTGGATTTACAGAAGCCTTCCCAGTTTCTGATTTAATCCTAGAATGTCCCACTTTTCCTTTAAAAGGTAAAGGACTCCTGACAGTTAAGTCCAGTCACAGATGACTCTGCAGTTGCGACGCTCATCTCGCTTTACAAGCCAAGGGAGCCAGCGTTTGTCCACATACAGCTTTTCCGGGTCATGTGGCCAGCATGACTAAGCCGCTTCTGGCACAATGGAACACTGACACCAGAGCAGTGCATGGAAACACCGTTTACCTTCCTGCCGGAGCGGTACCTATTTATCTCCTTGAACTTTTTGGCGTGCTTTTGAAATGCTAGGTTGGCAGGAGCTGGGACCGAACAACAGGAGCTCACCCCATTGCGGAGATTCGAACCGCCAACCTTCTGATTGGCAAGCCCAAGAGACTCAGTGGTTTAGACCACAGCGCCACCCTCATCCTACACTTTTCCTTAGGACCTCCCTATTTTCATAGGAGAAATGTTGGTGGCTATGGAGTTATCTGATCCCTGAGCCATCCGAAGGCAGCCCTCTATAGGGAAGTTTTTAATGTTTAATGTTTTATTGTGTTTTTTTATATGTTGGAATCTGCCCAGCGTGGCTGTGGCAACCCAGTTAGATGGGCGGGGTACAAATATCATCATCATCAAATAGGACGTTCCTATTTTCATCTGAGAAACGTTGGAGGGTACGTTCTTCACTTTGGACCTCCTGTTCCTTCCAAGGGTATCACTTAACTTTTTACAAACATTCACAATCCTAAGCATAGTGGAAGTAATGGAACAAATCAGAAGATATATTGTGTGTAAAATAGGAGGAACTTATACATACTGCAGAAGTAGCGGGGAGCTTTTGTTGATATCATATCTGGCCTTCCAATAAACCCTACACACGCTATTTCTGCACAATCTCTGGTGTTCTAACTGGCACTGCCTGAGGCTTCTTCTACCCCTATTGTTCCCACACAGTTCCTGTTGCTCAAGGCCCATATTACCCAAAGCACATGGTACTGTTATCTGTAGAATCCCCTGCCTACTGACATATTAAACTCACTCAATCCCAAGAGTCCCTGAAGTCAACAGCATTCCCACTCCCAAACAGCCGGGAGTTATGCTGTCTTGTATTGCTGCCATAATTCTACAGGTAATAGATTCAATTATTTTACCACAATATATTTTCTAACCGCAGAGCTAAAAACAATGTATAATTCATCCACAGTAACAGGTTAGAGGAATGAGAGACTGTGAAATGGGGAGGGAAGGAGGTGGAAGTGTTACAACATATGCAAGAGCTTTTTGTTAGAAATATAACATCAATTTAGATGATTGCTTGACTACAAAGACTTTAAAAACCCTGGGGTAGAAATCCCTTCGAAAATTAAAGTAGCACTTTTAACTAGACTGAAGTAAGAGGTTGTAAAATACCATTTTAAATTCCAAAGGGGAAATAAATGGCTGCATATTTGATAGGGAGAATTACTATAAGAAAAATAAAATGTACCCCTGTAAGATGAATTGCCGCTCCAAAATCATTTTTTAAAAACAGGTTAGAAAGAACAGCTGCATAGAACAGGGGTCTGTTCCCTGCCATTGTTTCACCATATGTGTCTCTTTCTGACCCTTTAAATAAGCTGTTCCTCCTCTTTAGGAGTAACTGTGCTTTCGGCTCTACAGCTCAATGGTTAGAAAAATGTGTGAATGGTAGCTTTTTTCAGAAGCTGCCATCAATTTGACTTTAAGGAGAAATAGGAGGAGCGGTTTGCAAGCACTCCAGCTGGCAGCTTCTTCTAAAGAGATCAATCACATCACCTCCTCTTCATGCTCTACTTCCGCCAGCCCTGGGAAACAAGCATCCCAAATTTGCTCCAAATACCCAGGTCTCCTGTTCAGCAACCTTACATGCCACAGCCATGCCACCTGGCCAGCCTGTCAAGCTATTTATCATTCTCATTAATGCTGTACAAGAATATTTCACATACAACAATGGGCTGCAAACAAAGTTGCATTTTTCTGCTCATCTAAAAGCCATTTCTGCACCAGTTAAGTAGAAGTGTTACATGAAAGACGGACTACCTATGGCCCTCCAGTTCTTGTAGGACTCCAAATCCCATCAGCCCAACCAACATGGCCAATGGTCAGGGATGATGGGAGCTGTAATCCAGTAACACATGGAGAAGCATAGGTTCCTCATCCTTGATATATGTGCCCCCCTGTGATTACTGGATTGTTTTATATATTGAGGGTAAGGCATAGTTTTTGCTGTTAAATCTCATAAAACTGGTCCATAACTAAATGTACACACACATGTCTTTACAGGAGAGGAAACTTTGACCAACTGTAAAATAGTTAGACTTCCCAAATTGATGAAACAGTTTTGGCTAGTACAAGAATCAGCAACAGATGGACATGTTTATTGTCACTCAAGAAAGCCAAACTAAATGCAATGGGGAAGTCATACTGTGTCTGCCCCATTCACAGAAAAAGCAGAACTGCAGGATGCACCAGGGGTGGGAAACCTTTTGGCTACCCTGGCCAGATCCTTATCAGAATTTGTCTAATGAGATTGCCTACCTGTCAGTCAACTGACATCAGTTGACGGTCAGTCAACTGACATCACAATGACTTCAAGACATGGCTAAAATGAAGGGTTTCCCCCTTCATTTTAGGAGGGGATTCTGACACAAACCCCTTCCTGAATCAGTGTTTCTTACTAGTATATTTAGTTACATTAGTACACTAGTCAATAAAAAGGAAGAGGAAAAGGGCAATTATTTATAATTATCTATACACTAATTTCTACATGGGACAAGAAGCTATAGTTAGACCTGGATATGGAACAACTGATTGGTTCAAAATTGGGAAAGGAGTACGACAAGGCTGTATATTTTCTCCCTGTTTATTTAACTTATATGCAGAATTCATCATGCGAAAGGCTGGGCTGGATGAATCCCAAACCGGAATTAAGATTGCTGGAAGAAATATCAACAACCTCAGATATGCAGATGACACAACCTTGATGGCAGAAAGTGAGGAGGAATTAAAGAACCTTTTAATGAGGGTGAAAGAGGAGAGCGCAAAATATGGTTTGAAGCTCAACATCAAAAAAACTAAGATCATGGCTACTGGTCCCATCACCTCCTGGCAAAAAGAAGGGGATGAAATGGAGGCAGTGAGAGATTTTACTTTTTTGGGCTCCATGATCACTGCAGATGGTGACAGCAGTCACAAAATTAAAAGTTGACTGCTTCTTGGGAGAAAAGCAATGACAAACCTAGACAGCTTCTTAAAAGGCAGAGACATCACCTTGCCAACAAAGGTCCGTATGGTTAAAGCTATGGTTTTCCCAGTAGTGATGTATGGAAGTGAGAGCTGGACCATAAAGAAGGCTGATCGCCGAAGAATTGATGCTTTTGAATTATGGTGTTGGAGGAGACTCTTGAGAGTCCCATGGATAGCAAGAAGATAAAACGTATCCATTCTTAAGGAAATCAGCCCTGAGTGCTCACTGGAAGGACAGATCCTGAAGCTGAGGCTCCAATACTTTGGCCACCTCATGAGAAGAGAATATTCTCTGGAAAAGACCCTGATGTTGGGAAAGATGGAGGGCACAAGGAGAAGGAGACGACAGAGGACGAGATGGCTGGACAGTCTTCTCGAAGCTACGAACATGAGTTTGACCAAACTGCAGGAGGCAGTGGAAGGCAGGAGTGCCTGGAGTGCTCTGGTCCATGGGGTCATGAAGAGTCGGACATGACTAAACAACAACAACAACATACACTAATTTGGTGTTAACCATATCCTACATATCAGCCAGCATATATTATCTTTTCTGGGCTGTCATAGAAAGCAATACACAAAACGTTCTTAAATCTTAGCTACCATATGTTCACAAATCTTGACTACCATATATTAACTATCAGTTGAATCTTAGAGAAGTCTCCATAGACTTTATTTGACTATCATCTTCCATTTGTAAAAAGACTGCAAGAGGTTCCTTTCTAAAAAAAAAAGGCCTCTTGGGAAGCATCTAACACAATTAAGTCAAGGCTGTGGGAAGTTATCTAATGTGGTTTAAAGTTGAAACTTAGACAACAAAGAAGCAGAGAAAGACGGTGACACAGAAGATAGGGAAGAACAGAGTTGGCAGAGAGCAGAAGAACATAGCAAGAGAGTCAAGCCATTGGTCCATTTACCTCAGTTCTATCTATAGTGATTGGCAAAAGCTCCCCAGCATGGAGGGGGAACATTTTCCATCCTGAGGGCTGCATTCTGTTCTGGGAAATCACCCAGAGACCACACACCAGTGCATGGTGGGGCAGAAGTGGAAGTGAGCAGAGCAATGATTGCAAATTTTACCTTTCTAGGATAGGCTAATTTCTACAGACATCCATGCAGCCCTCCCTGTTCTCCATCCAGACATGCAAGAGGCATTATCAGAGTTCAAGGATGTTCCAGGCAGGCAAACACATCCAGGGTATGAAGCCGGCCAGCTGGAAGGCTGCTGCTGCTGCACATGCATAAATTGGACAAGAATTTCTCCAAAAACAACCTCAACAACAGCTAAAACAAAGTGCACCAAGAAATGACGAGAGTTGCAAGTTCTCCATATAATACACAGTGAATGCTCAGCTTATGTCCATATCCAGGTAAGACTGTTCATATCTCCTAGCTCTACCTGGAGATGCTGGGAACTAAACAAGGGACCTTTGCACACAAAGCTTCTGTTTTACTATTTATACTTGGCAAGAGGGATCTCAGCTGTCTGGTTTCCAGAGAACAGCAATGGGGAGATTTGGGCCTTTCATTCTGGAAGTATTAGCTGTGGTGTCCTCTTATGAATGAGCAGTTGTTCATACAGATCACCCCACCCCAACTTTAAATGTGAGGCAGGCCTTTTCATCCCTTGCACTTACACAGGCTTTGGAATTCTTTTGTATAGCAGGCACACTTGGTCATTATTCTCCCAGCCTTCTGGAAATATTAAAATTATTTTGCTTTGGAGACCAGGGGGTGGAGGTAGGATGTGTAGGTAGGTAGAGAGCTTGTGCTTTTCTCAGTCAAGTTCTGTCATTATGATTGCTTTTTATTATATTTGATCTGTGTTTGGAGTTTGCTCTTTTTTGGAATGCTACTTTTTGTGCCAGCAGGAAAGTGGGTTACAAATATAATATAATATATAATTCACACAAGGTTATTGATAGTCACATAACTCCCAGGAAGAACAGAGTGAAGCTATAAAAATGCAGCCTACAATACAGAAATGTTGCACTTAATATCATGCCTAGCAGCAAACATACACAAGACGAAAGCCAATTCATCAGATATCCCGTCTGGGAATAACTGTATTGGGGGCAACAAATAATACAGCAAGGTGAAAGATTACAAGGGAGCAGAAGAAAATGGAATACCGCATTGAAAGGAGCAGGATGAATGGAACAAAGCAGAAGAAATATCAGCAGCAGAGTCAACAATCATGTATTCTCAATAACAGAGAGCATATTGTAATGCAAAGCAATTCTATACGTGATGACAGGAGTGCTCTGTGTTGAAAAACAGAGCTGCCCTAGCAATGTATAAAGAAGGAAGAGGAGATCTGATTTGAAATTGCAAAAGGGGTATGCAAGTTGCAAAACCTTCCCATTGTCTATGGTTCACATCCCTACTGTACTTTCCCTTAGATGGCTTCCAGCCAGGCCAAATTATTTCTAGTATTAAAGTTCGGCTGAGGGAATAAGCGCTTGAGGATAATATCTGTGGTTAGGTAAGCCACTGTAGAGAGGAGAATCTGTTCTCTTCACTATGCACCCCTTTCAGTGTTAAAATCAGACCTTCGTTCCTTCTTTCGATAAGAATGGGACATTAAACAGGCAACATTACATGCATATGTTGGATGATTACTTAACTGGACTGATGGCTTAACATGTCCCCCTCCTAATCCATTATTTTATGTATAAACTGACTGAGCATGTGCCTGTGGAGATGCTATAGCAAAATTGGTCTTGACAGTAAAATATATGAGGGCTGTTAACCAAATGTATGTTGTGAAAACTGTTCCCTAAACTGCCAAATGTTGAGGATGAGGATTTATCACTATGCAGCAAAAAGTGGTGCAGAATCCCAATGAGAACGTTTTCAGGCACAGAAGTTGATGGAGGGGAAACAGTGTCTTCAGAGTGGTTGGCATCCATGTGCAGAACAGCTGACTGCACGAGGAGGGGGCGCGCGAGAGGGAGAGAGGCCAAAGTCATCTGTTACTGTGACTGCAAGAAATAAAATCTCCCGAGATCTCTGTTTCCAGAGTTTATGTATTAAAAAAGAGGGAGGAAGCACATGAAATAATTCAGTCTCAGCAAACCTGCACATTAAATTTATAATCCCAGTTAAATGAATATTGCATATTCTTTAAATGAATGATAAAAACCAAAAGTTGGAATGTGGACTGTGTGACAGCATACTGAACATATTTAATTAATTTGCAACCTATTATTTGATTTGTTTAATACTAGTGGGGAGTTCCGGGCACTGCCTGGGAATTGTTAGAAATCAAAAATATGTTGTTGTTTTTAAATGGGTAGTATAATTTGGTGAGGCAGCCCAAACTATGTCAAGAAACAGGCTCAGACACATCAAAGTGATGTTTCAGTCCACCATCTTCAATCAAAATGGCACCTGGCACCTGAATGTTAATGAAGAACGCCCACCCTCATCTCAGAAACCCTCATACCAGGTTTAGCAATGATATCTTGAGAGGCTGAGGCAACCCAGTCAGATACAAGGGGTGCAGATAATAAAATTATTACCATTATTATGATTATTATTAGGCACGTAAGCATCTAGAAAACAAACGGACAAACTGCTTTCCAAAATATATACTATAATATAGTTTGGTGGGCTTTGTCTTTAGTTTGGAACAGTCCTAAAATACAGGTGGGTGAACAGTGCTTCCAGAGGCAAGTGGGTAGAATGGGGTGGGAAAACACTCCCCTCTCTGCCAGCAAGGACCCCGTTACCCCAAGTGGTGTTGGGCTTCCTTTCCCTAGGGGTGGACTTTGGTAATAGCCATCCTGAGTAAGGACAAAATTGCTGCAGTCATCCTCCAGCTCAGAGGTTGAGTCCTCTGCAGTATCTTCATCTCCCAAGCCTGATAGAGGTCAACAATCAGATGAGCTCCCTTTAACTACTTAGCCAGCTCCTCTAGGGAGGTGGAGTTAACCATAGGACACACCCTGTTAGCCTATGAAAGGATTCTGCTTCCTGCAGAAGCAGACAATGTATTTCCTGCAGACAATGTATTTCTACAGCTATGAAAGCAGGACACAGCTTCACTCAATGGAGCTATCCCAGTTCCTGCTTTTCTTTGACCTTTGCCTAAAAGAAACTCTGAATGGACTTTCCCTGTCTTGATCAGCACTTGCCTGCTGTGACTTGACCTTGTTGACTTTTAACTGAACTTTACTTGTTTGATCTGACCTTGCCTTTTGTGCCTTGATTTCACCTGTGAGTCTCAATTGCCCTTACAAGAGATTAACTGTTGGGTTATACTAGCTAGACTGACTTAGAGAAATGTGTGACATTAAAGATACACACACATTTGAACAGTAATATAGTGCCCTATTTAAGTTGCATATGATCTTTTTCCTTTACGTTATCTGGCTGAGCATCATCCCCCCGCCCCCTCACAATATTCCAGCTAAAGACTTTTGATGTCAAATCGGTGTCTCTGGCTTCATGGAGTCCCATATAATTTTTTTAGGGGAAACAAAATATGCTATACTTCAACAGTCAGAACCAGAACAATACACCCTTTCCATGATCTCACTTTAAAAGGGGGGGGGGGAGGGATGTACATTCTCTGCTGTCACACAGGCAATTCCTGACACTATTCAGCTGCATGAGCTTCTTATTCTTTACTTTCAGAACAATCAGCCAGGCTTCTCCTTCCATCAGAGTCTCAGTGAACTTCACATGATTTATGGGGATAAAAAAGCAGAATATTTAAATGTAAGTCAAATTAATGTTCACAGCCATGACAGATTCTTAATGCAGAGACGCTAAAGCCATCAAAACAATAATTAAAATATAAATTTTCTCTGCTTTTTAACACTGAGAAACAAATACAGTTAAACAATACTGAACTAATAAAACAATAGCTTTCCATTAAAAGGAAGGCACCATGCAGTAATTAGCTCTAGCACATAATTACTAATTGTGTTTGCCCTTGGCATTATTGCATAGGTCACTTAAAATATTCTGTACTGAGAGGATACAAAGCTACATGATACTACCCAGAATCAATATTGTCACACCCTACAAAACAGATTGGAAAGTGTTATTTACTAATAGTGTGTTTTACAGTGCCTTCTGTTGAATGCCAAAGTCATTTGGGAGAGGTAAAGGTCTGAGTTCTTTGTGAAATGAAAATGTCATACACATACACACACCTTTTTTTAAATAACAAAAAAACACCGTTAACATTTATATTTAGGCTTCTACTAGCATAAATTGCTTTTTGCCAATATCATCTGTAGATTCATAAGAGATGCTTTCTGCCATATTGAGTTATTATTATTGTAATTCATGTCTTTCTAACTAGACTGCCCCTGGGCTGATTCAAGATGCAACAGTAACTGTGAAATATGTTTCCCCATCAATTTTGAACGTAGTGATCTTATGAAAGAAGCTCCATGATGAGGGAAGGCTACAAGTTACTATTTTCCTGAAAGCTGCACTATAATTGCTGGGCCAACCAAGTAAATCCATAGGTTAAAGAGTCCTGTGGATTGAGGTTAACTTAGAGGTTAAAGAGTCCGGTGGATTGGCTTCTTGGTTATCAAAAGTTCCATGCACCTTGAATTTTTGTACTTTTCGCCTGCAAGATTTAATTCAGATGCATTTAAGTGTAGTAAAAGCTGTAGTACTTGCTTGTCCATTCAAAATAATAAGAATCAGATTACTGATGTATGGTAACAGGAACCACCACAGGGCATGTGCAATTATTTTCCACAAAGCTACTGCTACTAAGATAGCAAAATACCCATGTAAATGTTTCCATCTCACATGGCTCACATTATAGGATGGCAAGAGAATAATCTACATGAAAGCAATGCTATGTCAGGGAGGGGGGAAATTAAATGGCATGTGTAGCATTAGTGTGTTAATTTACCGTAACTGGATCAGCTAAGAGTAGAACTTACTTCAATACAACTGTGTTTAAACACACATACCAAGGGGCAGCTCACACTGCATTTTTTCATTCAAGCCATCCTGACTTTTCCCAGGTACACTTTCAAGAGCCAAAGGAGAGTGTAAAACAGCAGATTCTGCACATATCCAACAGCAATTTCAATAATTTCAATATAAACGGTGACCTCCTAATTGGGAAGTCACCTTCCTCCAAGCAAGTACATACATTGGATTTTGGTTACTGGTATTTTGTAAACTGGCCCTCACAGCTACAAAACATTGGCTTCTAAGTGGAGAAAGGGTGCATAATTAAGAAGTAATTGATGTTTAGATAGCTAACAGTGAAATGCTATACATATTTGCAGAAATACTATGGAGTTCAATGACTTCAACTTCTAGGTAAATAGAAGGACGTTCCACTGAACAGACTGGGACTTGCTTTTGAGTAGACATATATAGAATTGCACTGAATAGTTCCCTTCATTGATCAATGCACATTTCCATCCTACTCTTTTTTTTAAAAAAAAATATTTATTGGTGTTTCAAGAAGTTACAAGAATAAAAAAGAAAAAGAAAAACAGAAAATACAAAATACAGAAAAAAACAATTAAAAACAAATCCATCTTTCCATATCTTATCTGTCATTTGCTTGTTTCCTTGACCTCCTCACACCTCCCTTTTTTGTATTCTAGTTCTACTCATGACCCTTGTTTTTTTATGTTGTTTAATTATGTAAGAGGAGCGAGAGACAAAGAAAACTTTAAAAGGGGAGGCTCTGAGGCATAACTGATATTTTTTGTGGGGGGAGGAGTTTTATTCCAGCACCTAACCTTAAAAGCACTTCATTTCTGGAAGCATTTCTTTCCACCTTTGGCTTTCACTCAGAGGCACAAACAGGCTCTTTCTCGGATGCTTAAATCTTTCACCTACAACCTCAGCAAATGCTAATTGGCAAAATAGAGGAAGAAAATACCCCTTTCAACTTATAGCAACACATTTGCATATGCCATTAATTGTCACTGAACTATGTAACCAAAAGGTACTACCAAGTAATGGCTTATGCAAATCAGGAGTGAAGATAACAGGTTTCTTGTTACCCCACAGAGGCTTCAACTTGAAATCCTGCTTCAAAACTTTACTGTCTACAAAGTAGTCTTTAGAACAGGACTGATCTCCTCCTTTCAGCTTAGAGAAGATTAGCTCTTGTAACGGGATTTTTGAGAAATCCAGGGGGAAAGCTGGATTTCGTCTTTTTAGACCTCGGGAGGAATACAAGAGATCAAGCTTTGCCATTTGCTTCACCTGACATAAAAGAGGCAGGCTTAATTAAAATGTGTGGGTATTTTGCAGGTGCACATCAGGGATGGTATAGTACACCTCTAGCACAAATCAATGGATGCTTGCTTAGAATTCTCAGAGAGAGAAAAAGATATTTCCATAGCTACAGCAATGCTGAGATTTGGAGCAAAATGCAAAGTTTGCCACAGACTGAAATCCTCTTCAGTTGTTGAGCCAAATATGCATGAACTGTGGCACCAACTGCTGAGGGAATGAAGGAGTGTGTGTGCCAATTATAGGAGCCAACTCCTAGGGGCCAAGGTCCTTTTGCCCCCTCATAAAATAGTTGAGGTCTCCCCCTCAGTTGATGGGCATTGCCATTCAAATGGTGTGCGTGTGTCCATCTTGTGATGGATTATGTGGGGTGGGGCTTACCTGGCCCCCCAATATTGTATTCAACTTGGCACCCCTTGTTCCAATCCTGCCCCAACAGTCCTGAATGTGCTGATCGTGTATGCTCCACCAATCTTCTCACACTGAACAAGAAAGTAGGAAGGCTGAACATGCTTTGAGGCCCCTTTCAGACCTTCCCACTGCTGGAACAGAGACAAACAAAACCTGCAGATTTGCAGATGACTAAGGCCTCAGGCCTTCTTTGCTGCAAAGCCAATGGTCCTGAGATATGTGCTCTGCCATGATGAAGAACATTGCAGGGAAAGTGAGTTCCCCTTGATATTAAGGTTTCATTTTCAGGCAGTTGATAAACAATGTATCTGCAGCATGCTCATTAAAAATGAAATAGATAGTTATGAAGTACAACAGATAAAATCCCTTTTTGTTATAACTATAGTTTATCACTCCCTTAACAAGTTCTTGTTCAGTGCTTGAAACAAGTGGCCTGTAAATCAGATATTTATTGTTATTATTATTAATTATTTATGGTTCACCCTTAAAGTACACAGCACTCTGTAACTGCCCAGGACTGTGCCATGCTTACAACCACCATAAATAGTTTATTATGAATGGCTTCCTATAAAGCATTTATAATATGACTTTTAATACAACATGAGGCCTGTAAATTGTGTTAACAGATTGAAGAAGTTGAGATTTTGCCAAAGGGATGCACACTTTTCAAAGGGTGTAGTCTAATTAGTTTTCCTGCATTCATGGAAAGGTGTTTGATCCAGTGGAGTCCTCCAACGGAAGAGATTCCATTGTTGCCACTTTCCCCTGCAGCCTCACATGACACCTTCCCCTCTGTTCTGGGGAGCCCTGCAGCTCTCTGCAGCTGATTAACATCTCCCTTCTTCACTAGGAGAGGCGCCCACTGTATTAATACACCTATAAGTGCAAACATCATAAATATAAGGGCACCAATGGCATGCCACCCTAAAGATTTGAATGCCAGGGTTTGGCTAGATGAAAATCACCTAGGATCTCCCTGCTGTTAAATATCCTTCCACTTAGGTTTGTGAATTCTGGGGAGCTATTTTACATATGCACCTATGAGGCTTGGAAGCACATCATAATTTACTGACTTATTGCTAGGGGAAACAGTGGTCAAATGTTCCACAGCTTTCCCAGTCTCCCCCATGACATTGCTAGTGGCCCCAAGCTCAATACATTTCATCTAGACTTTAGGATGTCATAGAGAGAAAAAGGGAACAGATTCAGGTCAATCATTCTTCCATAGATGCACCAAATTGGACACACCTCAGATGGAGCAATAGCTCAGTTGGTTAGAGCATGGTGCCAATAAAGCATGTGCAACCGTATGTATTTAAACTGACATCACAGGTTTTAAAGACATGCAGTGATCAGAAGCATACATTTAATTTCAATGCTTATCCTTAATAATATATTCCCCTTTTCCCCCTTGCAACAGGAAAATTGCCTTCAGAGGAGCAAATGAATAGTGTGCTGTATGGAACACAGGAAGCTGCTTTCTGTTGAGTCAGGACTTTGGACCTTGGTTCTGTCTACGCTGCCTGGCAGCAACTTTCGAGATTTTTTTGCAGGAGTATTTCTCAGCCCTACATGAAGATGCCAGTGGTTGAACTTTCTGCCTGTAAAACATTCTTTTCTTTACTTACAGTATTTATACATGACCCCCACTAACTCAAAATCTCTGGAAGGCTTACAATAAGATTTAAAGACAACTGTTTACAGAAATGAAAGCGTAAAATCTAATGCACCTTTAATCAAAAACAGAAGATAACTATAAAACTAAGCTCACAGCAGCACTAACGTTTCACACGTCTTTAAACTCCAGAAGTATCCAAAGAGTCTGTAACTCATTAGAGAACCTTAAGAATGAAGTAAACCAAAAGCCTAGGATAATGATGATGATGATGATGTTTTTACTTGCTGAGAAAAGGTTAGCAAGGTAGGCATCAGGTGAGACTCTCTGGGGAGAGCATTCTCCAGCCAGGGTGCCACTGCTGGAAAGATCCTCCATCTAGTAGCCATTCACTGCACTTGGTAGGGGAATCACAATAAGAATGTGCTTTACCTCTGAACCACAGCACTTCCCATTTTTCTGTGGCTAGAACTCAACAAATCTGGAGAAACAAACACACCTAACCAAAATAAAATAAGACTAATGTACTCATATTTACATCACCAGATATAACTTGGTGCAGGAGCACCCAGCAGGGAGGGCATTGCTGAACGCCAGGCCTCCTGGCAACAGCATCACTGTCACTTACCTGGAGAGAAGGAGGGAGGAGAGGCCAGAACAGTTTGAATGCACTGGTAGAGCTAATCCAGCACTCCTACTGGTGCACCCAAACAGTGCCAGCCTCCCCACTGCTTCACCCCTCTTCCTTCCAGTAAGCTGGAGTGACGCTGCTGCTGGGAGGCCAGGTGTGTGGAACTGACCCTCCCCACCAACTGCCCATCTCAGTGAACCCTGAAAGATGTATAGTGTTCAAAACTCCCTTTGCATATGAAGTTTCTTAGCAAACTTCAATAAGGACAGGGACAACTACACATATACATTCAGCACACAGAGCTGATCCCAACTTTGTGGTCAATGCTTCTTAACACAGGAGCTCCTGATGTATATGCAAAAACCTGCCCCCTTTTGGATTTGTTTTTCCCCAAAATGTTACAGATGAACACCTCTGGTTTGCTTGCAATCTTTATGAAAACAAATTGCAGGCTTACAATTGCAAATCTTTCTACAAAATGTAAACGGCAAGGGTCACAGAGTCCTCTGTTTAATAAAGACACCCAAACATAAAACAGACAATATTTCCTGATCTGTTTTCTAGCTGGAACAGGAAAAAGGAGATTGTCCTCATAAAATTTTCAGATGTTTTCCTTGACTTGAGATGCCTAGACAAATAATCAGATAAACCTCTAGCTTTTAATGCGGTGATCTAAAATCCTTCTCTCCCTTTTTCATGTCATTATAAATCAAATATATAGAAAAAGTTATGCATAATGAAGGAGTTGTAGGTAGGATGAATCTGTGCATTTTATTTTCTATTGTCTGCAACAAAATCTCACAATCACATCTTATTTGCTTGTTTAGAGGAACATGACGCATTATGCATGCCCTCAAATACAGCTACATAATGTCCTACAGTGATACCTACCTGTGCTGTCATCATAAACAACCGTGACAGTTTTCCACTTGAAGAACTGCACAAGGTCAAGGATGGCGCGGCTGAGTGAAGAGAAATCTGGATAAAGACTGACATAGAATGAGTCTTTGTTGTCTGAAACCTGATGCTTCCAGCGCGTCTGTATATGTGGAACCCCTAAAGCGTTGCAGATAGATTGCACTGCATTAGCCGAAGAACTATGTGAAGGTCCAAAGATAGCTGCTACTCCAAGAGAGAGCTGATCACAAGCTGAAAGGAAAGGAAAGTATGATTAACAGTGTGCAGAGAATAACACACACAGTGATAGTTTTTTCAGGCAGTCATCTGCTCAAGCAGGCTTGCTGTTGATGCAAGTCTCTCTCTACAGGCAAAGTACAAATTAACTACATTTTGAGAATATGTGCTTAAGTATTAAGTTAGAGATGTGCACATTGTGATCTGTCAGTGTTAACAGATCTCTGTTCACCTGTTGTTGTGGCTCTCTGGGAGGCTTAAAAAGGAGGCAGGGATTCTACTACAATCAAAACAGATGTCCATGGAGCTTAGAGGCTATTTAGTGTCCTTGCCAGCACATCTACTCGGATTTTGGCATTTTTGGTTCCATTGGCTTTGAACGTTTGCATGATCAGTTTTGTGGACTATAGGATCCACACTGCAAACTCTCATCTTTGCTTCAACATTAGCTTTCTAGCACTCAAGCTTGTTATTAGCTAACCCTTAGCCTTGGGGCATCATGTTCACAAACTGCTGTTTGCATTGTCTTACCTAGTCACCTGCCCATCCATAAAGACTAACCAGCACCACCCAGTTCTAAACATTTGCAGAAGCTTATCTGCCTGGAGCATAATTTCCCTGACATGTAAAATCAGGGCTTTTGACAATGCCCTGGTACTGCAATTAGCACAACTCCTCATTCTGTGCATTTATTGTCTGTATTTGTTAATACGATATGTAAGCTACAAATGCTCAGTGCTATCTGGCTTCAATTATTTCCTTTTCACCTTGTGGAGGAGAATCCACCATCACTGTGGCTACACTTGAAGCCATTGAATATTGCTGCAGAGGGATCATTTTATTGATGTGCTCTTTGCACATTTTAATGTGTCCATCTTTTCTGGATAAGGAGAATCAAGTTCAGTGAGGGTATCTTTATGCTACATTTGCTCCTAAATTCCTTGCTAACTACATGATATCCATAATCTAGAAGAAATATCCAGATAGAGCTTCTTCCTAGAGAAATAATAATACTGTCTTTGGTGAAAGGGAGAAGGCTGGTAGTTTTGTTTTGTTTTTAAATTAATTTAGCATTGAAATGCTGTAGTAGGGTTAGCCTCTTTCAGTAATAGTAGAAAGGATTTGAAGTAAACAATGCAATACAAAACAGTAAAAATAAGGCGTGCGGTGCTCTTTTCTATGCAGTTCATGCTGTGCAATACAGAACATCCTTCTATGATGTTTGAGTATAAGGCACAATTCTGTAAAAGTCATTGGATGCAATCCAATCTGGGTCCATTAGAAACCAGTGGGAAGTCTGTCTCAGATTTCAATGGGATGCAAATTTCCCCATGAAGTTTTCCGCTTCTAAGCATGGGCACGCACTGTTGTAACTACTAAGCATGAACTTTTTTTGAAGTGTATTGTTCACTAATGCATCTACCTTTTGTACCTGTAATAAAATGCTACGAGATGGAACCTGTAGCAAGCAGTGATAGCTGGCAAATTGTTCCCTCCCAGTAGACTTTTAAAGAAACCCCATGAAAGGCACATTTCTTCTGCATGTGGCTTACAATGATTCTATTCTAAGCTAACAGTGTGATCTTAAAAAAAGTATTAACGAGAATTTTGATTGCATTTCCAGCATTCTTAGTTCACATGACATCTTCAGCAAATTCTGCTCTTGCCCAGGGATTTTTCATCGGTATGGTGCTTTTAAAATCTAATTAATTTCCCATCTGTACTCCATTCCAGACATCCAGCTGATGGGCAGTCTGATATACAGCCAAATTAAAACTTATTGCAACAGCACTATACCAGCTGAAATCAAAGTATGTGGAGTGATTTAACTGGGTTGAGGTCTAAAATAACAATACTTTTGATACGAACGTTTGCCTGGTCACTAAGCATGAGCTACTGCCCCAGCTGAAAACATCAATATGGTTGTTAAGACTTCTGTCACAATAAAGGCACTGTGGTATCTGAACTATCCACCTTTCCTTTCTAACTTCTTCCATCTTATAGAAATGCCTGGCAAAGATGTACTGTTTTGAAGCCATGCAAACTACACTTATGAGAGTGGACAAAGTGTGAGAATTGTGCCAAGGAGACCTGGGGCAACAACCCCTTCAAGTCAAAAAAAGTCAATGTCTTCCTGCCTCAGGTCCCCATTCCTCAATAAAGGGCATCAAAGGCAATCAAGATTGCTGTGAAGATGGAAGAAATAATTACTTTCATTGGCATGGCTTTCAGTCATTGATAATGTACCTTGCTCTACTTTGTTGTATGTGTATGCAGGCCAGGAGGAGCCCAGCATGGGACTCTCACTAACAGACGTCTGTACTGCTATAGAGATCAGTGCCAGCCATGAATTTTTATAAGAGACAAGCATGTGGGGGCCAGGGCTGCACAACATAAGAACAATGTAAGCACACCATGTGCGCACACCACAGGGTGTGTGCACAACCACCACAGAATTTGGGAGGCACTAGCCCCCTCCTTGGAAATCTGAGGGGGCCTCACATCCCCATGGCACCTATGACAGGAGAAGTGCACAGAGCTGCAGTTAAGAAGCATATTAAGGTGGGCTTGGCTTCTGTGATATAACCAATGAATGGGGAAACCAAGCACCCAGTGGCTTACCTCTAAAAGCAGGAGGGAAATCAGGCCTTGTGGGTAAATGTGGCCCTCTAGGCCTCTCTATCAGGCCCACTCCAGACCATGCCCCTCCACCAAGCCATGTCTCATTTCTCCAGACCATAACCCTCACTGGTCCCCCTCTCTATTTTTGAGTGCTTTTTTTGGGCTGAAATGTGCTGTTGAACTTTGATGGTGCCCCTTTCTTGACTGGACAAGGGTGGGTAGATATGTATGTATGTGCATAGAAACCTCTTGTGTTTGCATGGCCAGGATGTAGCTTACTGTGCAAAGGTAAGTATCACAATACTCTACCCACTTTTGCTTCAGGTCTTGCTCACCAGGTATCCACAGCGCAGCTCCCGGAAAGTTGCTCACAGGCCATTTGGGACTGGGGGGAAAAGAAAGGTTCCCATCCCTTCTCCAAAACTCTTAGAAACATACCTTTTTTGGATGCTTCAAAACTATCATAGAGATTTATCTTCTGAGTATCGTATGTTAATGTAGTGTTTGGCAACAGAGTTCTGTTTCTATTGATTGTGTTCACGGCAAATCTGAAGGCCAGTTCTTCTGCTCCCATTGCTCCCGTTGGGCCAGATTCCACACATTCAAAAATACCCCCTGGAGAAATAAAAAGACAAGAAGGTGGAAATATTACTTAAAATGTCCAAGATCATCAAGTCATGACAACAGATTTTACAGGTGATGTACAGATTGCCCTGTTGAAGACTGGTTGTAAGGGGTTTGTTGGTTTTTTTTTTTTGGGGGGGGGTGTTATGCTTAGGTCACAATGCAAAAAAGAATCCAAACACATACGTATATCATGAACTGTGGGCAAGCCGCAAGTCTTCCTGTTATAGACCTGCTGGTATTGACAAGGCATCTGACTCTCACCTGAATCTCATAGCTCTCCTGATGAGTGCTCTGGTCTGCCTACCAGATACCAGGCAGTCTACTATTCAAATTAGGCCCCAGTGTTTGTTACAATTCCCTTCTCAATTAAGTAATCAATTTTAATCTAGAATTTGAATTCTTAAAGCTTTTCTTATTTGTTAATTTGAGCAAGTAAACTACTGCTCTCACTTCATTACAAACAGTATTTCTACCTGCAACACACCTGAGCAAACCTGCTCCTCTTCCTTTCACAGATATTTTGTTGCCATTTGCAACTGTAGCTGCCTCTGATGATTAGTTACCATTTAACTCTTGGGGAAAATAATTAGCATCACACGTCATGTGCATGGAAGTTACCAAACCAATTAACCAACTAGAAGGATTACTGTTAATAGCACCAGTTTTCCTATAACTTGATATTGCTGAATAGTTTTGATGAACCGCAAAAGCATTTTCAGTTTGCTTTCTGTTGCCACTCTGGAACTTTTCTTTATTAGTGCCACTTTGTTTTGTATGATTCCTTGCAAATGAAGGAAAACAACTTTTCTGCTTGTATATGTTGATAATATAATTTTGGTTACTGAGGACAAACAAGATTGTACAACAACAAGATTTGGTGCAGGCCTGGCCAGGGCATAGGTGTCCTGACTGTGACAAAGGTGACCTGTGTGCTTGCTTGCTTGCTTAACAGCTATTGGGAACTTCAAGGTCCCTGCTCTCCCTTCTTATGGTCTTTGTACTGGACCTGGAGACTCCAATAGAGAGCTTTATATTTTAGGAAGACTTTAGAAGAACTGGTTGACAAGTCTTATCAGTTGCAGACGTATGAGCGGATTTTATTTGCTGCTATTCTGGGCTCCTAGTGCACCAGGTTTAAAGGTAAAGGTACCCCTGCCCGTACGGGCCAGTCTTGACAGACTCTGGGGTTGTGCGCCCATCTCACTTAAGAGGCCAGGGGCCAGCGCTGTCCGGAGACACTTCCGGGTCACGTGGCCAGCGTGACATCGCTGCTCTGGCAAGCCAGAGCCGCACACGGAAACGCTGTTTACCTTCCCGCTGGTAAGCGGTCCCTATCTATCTACTTGCACCCGGAGGTGCTTTCGAACTGCTAGGTTGGCAGGCGCTGGGACCGAGCAGCGGGAGCGCACCCCGCCGCAGGGATTCAAACTGCCGACCTTTCGATCGGCAAGTCCTAGGCGCTGAGGCTTTAACCCACAGCGCCACCTGCGTCCCATGCACCAGGGTTTACACCAGCATAATAGAGTTAGCCAGGATGCCAGAAGGGATACAATTTATGAGCCTTCTCCATTAACTGCACAGCAGGGGGTGTTCAGTCAACAGTGCAAAGGCTGAGCTGAAGCATTCCCTGCTGGTTACCTGCTTTCAGCAATAGGAATCGCTGTTTGGTAGTACCCAATTGGTTAGCTGTCAGATTCTAGAGCTCCCTATTGGTGCTTCTTAGGTAATTCACAAAATACAGGGTCCATTCATAAAACACAGTGTTCATTCATACAGCAGTAACATAAATCTCCATTGCTACATATTGGATGTATATTTCAGCGGTTGAACGTACATGTTGATGGCCATGCTGTAGTGTAGTGCTTATGCGACTGTGAATAAAAGGTGGCAAGGCTCATTGTCTCAGGGTTTGGGGGGGAGAGAGGTGACAAAACTGATTTCCAATAATTTTGGGAGGGGGAGACTGCCCGCTGGGGAGCGGGCGGGCTGGCGAGGCCCCCTAGATTTAGAGGCCCTAGGCTTCAGCCTACTTAACCTATACATAAACCCAGCACTGGGACCCTGTCTGTTTTCACTGGCTTTGCAACCTTTGTGTGGATTGATTTTCTTTCTTTCTTTCTTTCTTTCTTTCTTTCTTTCTTTCTTTCTTGGATCTCACATGTGTCAAGGTATCTAGTGGCTGTCAAGGCTCACTTTATAGGATGGCATCTGACTGAAATTCGGACATGAGAAACAAGTTGAAACAACATGACACAAAAAGAGCAAAGCATACAGGCAATAATGGGCACTTTGTAAGTCCCTCATCACTCTGCTAATTAGTATATTATCAAAGCCCCAGAGAGGTTTAGCTTAGCAAACTGCTTCCTTGCTTCAGCCTCCTGTCTCATCACTAGCAGAAAAGTGGAGTGTTTATGTTTGTTTTTTCTACTGCCAAACCTATAAAATCCCACCCCTTGGGAAATGGATAGTGAAATTACATGAAAGCCAAAAAAAAAAATCACATACTGTGAAAGAAAGTGAGGAAATTGCTGTTTAAAATGGTATCTCGTTAGATCTCACAAAGATCCAATGATTAGAGCATGATATTTAAAATGTGCAGATACAAACTGAGCGAGCAGGAAAAGAATTTTCTGCAAATGACTATAATGGGACAATATGAAAGGGACCACAAAAGTTATAAAGAGAGAAGGGAGAAGAAATGGGTCACTCCAGACAACAGTCAGGTGGTGTTAAACAAGAAAAGGGGCAGAGAAGCTGAATAATTGACTAATACACATGAATATGAGAGGAAGATGAATATGCTGCAGGTTAATGGACAGAGACATATTCAAGAATTTCTAGTCTCATTAGCAATCCTCTATACTCAGGGCTTTACCAAGGTTTGTATTTACTAAGATATTTGAAATCGCACTGCATCCTGAAGATAGATTCTGTTTTGATTTCAGCAGTCTCAAAAAAAAAAAAAAGTTTTGCAGCAGAACATGGGCAATCATTCCCTTTGCTAGATACCAACTGACAAGGAGAGGAAAAGCATGTTTGTTAAAAATGATCAAGACTTTTAAAAAGGGTATTTTGGGTTTTTGTTGAGGCAATGATAACACTGTGAATAAATAAATCCAGGCACACTGGATGAGTTATGAAATAGAATATTATATCCAAACTGACAATAGATTCATATCAACAAAAAGGCAAATTTAATGGGATTCCACCCCCCATGAAATGTACACTTGGTAAAGCATCACAGTTCTTTTACATCTTAATCAAAAGCTCTGCACAACACTTCTGCCCATCACAAACACACAGCATTCTTCCTGCTATTGCTACTTCTGTGCTCCTGTTTATATAAATTGTCCCTTAGTTGCTAGATTTAGAGAATCATGAGTCACAAGCATTAGTAGAACTGATACTAGGCTTGACCACCATGTCCTTAGCAATATTTTCCTTCCTACAAAATGGGAGGGGGAGGGGGGAATCTATGATGCACTAAATTACCCCATACTACCAGGTCCTGCCTTCCAAAAGGCTGTCATGAGTCTTGTTAGTCAATCTAAACTTGTCAGTTGCTTTCCCTACCATTGTTGTGCCTATTCATGACAGCAGTATTAATAACCAAGTAAGGCATGCAACACATGTTCTCAGATAAACAAGGAGAGAGAAAAGTAATAAATCTCGCAATTCTAAAGTAGAAAAGCTGCCAAAACCCTGGCCTATCTCTGTCTCACAGCTTGAAGGAGGCAGAAATGTGACTTGTCCGATTTCCAGGGCATCCTTTGGGACTGAAATAGGACCTTTATCCAAAACTGCCATGGCTCAAATTAAAATAGCTGCTTAAAATCCACTTAAAATCCACCATTTTTACACCCGAAAACCAGGGCATTTCACTTTCCTGGCATATGGAAAGACTATCTTATTTGCATTCAAAGCTTGGAACTTAATACACGACACTGTAGTTGCAATCAAAACCATTCAAGGACCATAGTAACCCTGTATGCTGCATTTAACAATAAAAGTTAAAAGGTAAAGGACTCCTGGGCAGTTAAGTCCAGACAAAGGTGACTATGGGGTGTGGTGCTCATCTCACTTCAGGAAGAGGGAGCTGGTGTTTGTCCAAGGACAGCTTTCCGGGTCCTGTGGCCAGCATAACTGAACCACTTCTGGTGCAACAGGACACTGTGACGGAAGCCAGAGTGCACGGAGTGCCGTTTACCTTCCCATTGCAGCAGTACCAATTTATCTACTAGTACTGGTGTACTTTCAAACTGCTAGTTTGGCAGGAGCTGGGACCGAGCAACGGGAGCTCACCCCATCGCAGCGATTCAAACCACTGACCTTCTGATTGACAAGCCCAAGAGGCTCAGTGGTTTAGACCACAGTACCACCCTTGCATTTAACAATAAGCAGCCAGGGACAACAGCATATGGAATGTGGTCCGAGGTTTCTTATCAAGCTGGAAATTGTTAGACAAAAGATCTGCAAATTCATGCCAGAAAATACACATGCCTTAACACTGACCAGATTCTTTATAAAATATGTGCTATATTAATGGAAACAGGCTCTTCTGAAAGCAAGAATCATCACCTCCTGACTACTTATGATGTTGGGGTTCTAGGTTTCATTTATCTAAGAAAATCACATCAAAATAACTGAACACCACTGTGAAGAACTCTTTCAACTGTGTTATGTTCTATTTTGTTTGTAAAATGGTTGTCTTCTGCTCTTAGCAGATGTGTTCCAACCAAGATGTCCAACAGTTTACAGGAGGTAGCAGTGGACTTGGGACTTTCAATTTTCAGCAGCACTCTGTGAGATGCCAACATTCAGTGTGCCTTTACCTCTTGCCTTCCATTCTAAGTCATTGTTGGGGCACCCTCTTGGCTTGGCTCCAACTCTCTGGAGCAGATTTTTGTGGGCAGCAAGGGAGCAGAGATGAAGGAGAAGTCCTCTTGTTCAAGTTGAAATCTGGTCCAGTGTTGAATATAACTCATTTACTTGGTGGCAGGCACAGAGTAGAAGGGGTTAGATTAGCTCATTTGCTGATCTATCCTTCTTGACGTAGTGTAGGCTGCAGTCCATGCGACCACAACCACCATAAGTTTTATGGTAGACATAGGACCCAATCAGCTGGGAAGCTCCTCTTGAACATGCCCTACTGAAATGAGTAAGTGCTCACAAAACTACTATATGGTATTTTATGGATCTTCTGAGCCCATTATATCATCTCTGGCTACCTGCAATTTCACAGTAAACATACAGTAACCGTAAATGGGAATTAATTTGCCCTCTCGGTGACAGGATATTACTTTACATGAGGTAGCACAAGCTGTTGTCTTGGCACTGCCATATCTAAAGCAGATGTGTCCATGGGAAAGTTTAGTAAGAGAGACTGAAGTGTTTTATGAACACTAGCACAGAGGAAGACATGAGATAACCCTTCGTCACTGACTTTCATACCATTTTTATCTTCTTGAGATACTAATAGGGTGCTGATTTAAAGGGCAAATGAATTTCCTAGTGCACCATTGAAACACGTATTTCAGGCTACCTAGTGCCTATGCAAAAGCATATCAGAAATGCATACCACATTCTGACCGCTTCTGCATTCTGCCCTCTCTAGCAGATGGGCAACATGAAATAGATGTTTCACATAAAACCTGAAAGCTGCCACTGACCACTTGAACAGTCACACTCAAATGAATTCCAAATGATGCCAGGCATGATAAAGATGGCTAAAATAACCTGATACAAATGCTAATGTATAACTCCTGGGTTCCTAATGGCATCTCACTGAAATGGCTGAAGGATTCTATCTAACCTTTGAGAAATGAACTTTCAATATGCAATGGAACGTGCACATCATGTCACATTACAACGTAATTATGAACCAGATGGATTGGAAGATCATAAATCATGCTAATTCAGTAGGTTGCCTACAGACCTGATCATATTTCAAGGAGAACCAATGAAATAAAGGGGATCTCGGTTAAATGTGAATTAAAATAGTCATGTTTATTTCAGTGGGTCTAATCTAAGCATGTTTCAGTTGGGATTCAACCTACTGAATCTAAAACAGGACCTCACTTGTGTAGGGTTAAACACCCAATACTTGTCACAGTATCTGAAAACAAGTTCAGGTTATCCGTGGTGAAAAAGAATGGTCCTGTTTAAACATATTGTGAAACTTTAGAGAAACAAATTTCTAAATTCATTAAAAATGGGTTCAAACAGGGATTTGTATAACAGAGCCATTTCCACCCCCACCCCCACCATCCATCTTTATTTTCTGTCCGGAAGTGATTGGTATGCAAATATTTTCTCAGATACACTGATTATATGTACATAATTAAATCCTATCTAGATTCAGAAAGAGACCAGAGAGACAAAATCAATTGAGTTCTGCAGAGTCATATGCACCAAAGGAAAAGCAGTCAGCTTGCAGTGGGGCTGCTCTACTAGGGTGAATGGGGGGCACTGTCCCACCAGCCTTCGTCTACCCTCAACCAGCCCACACTTGCCTGTCTTCTAAATTATAACAAAAAAAAATCCTTCCAGTAGCACCTTAAAGACCAACTAAGTCAGTTCTTGGTATGAGCTTTCGTGTGCATGCACACTTCTTCTAAATTATAATCAGTCAAAAGGATGGAAGTGACTGCCAACTTCCTCCTCAGTCCCGCTGTTTTCCTTGTAAATGTTTGCAGGGTAGGATGGGGGCAAAACTAGAATGAATTGGCTCTGCCCAGCATTGGCTCTGCCGCCACCTACTGGCAGTCTCCCTGATTTCTCCCCTACCAGTCTCAATGGACACCAGCCACCATGGTTGGCATGGTACACAAAAATAATTTTAAAAACTTTATTTACCAGAACCCTTTCAAGACAAAACAACCAACCCTACTAAAAAAATATGGAAGTGTCTGGCTCAACTACTTTTTCACTTCTTTCTTTTTGAAAAAGTTAATGAAAAATACTCAGCATACTTAGATTTTTCTGTATATTTTTATCTGCTAAAGTCCAGTGCTGAAATGGAAAAAAACCCTACACTCTTCCACTGAGCAAGTGTAAATATATTGCTACCATAATTTTAAAAGAAATATGGCTTTCACCACATTAAGAGTTCCTGTGCATGCTCTGAGCAATATAGCGGGACCTTGGGGCAAACTGCAATAAACATTTCTAAGAATTACTCATAATCTAAACAAGACTAACATATATGGTTTGAAGAATTTTTTAAAAAGTGGAAAATTAACACACACTGATGGGAGTACGGCAGTAAGCATAATAAAACAGTATTGCAGATTTTCAGTTTTGCTTTTACCATTCATCGTTTCCTTCTGCTGGGATACTAATGGCCCATGACCACGAACAATCAACAAGCTCATTTACATTATGCAAAGTAGGATTACCCCAAACATCTTCTTTCTGGTCTTTCACTTTACACAGCACAGCTTGCTGGATGACATGTTTAGTGCCTGCTTTTCTGAATGACAGCCACTGATAGATAGATATATACACACACAAACATTTTTTTTCTCTTCACCCCATCCATGCTTTACAATACAGTACAGTATTCAACGGCACCACTTTTTCACATAAGAGGTGTGTGTGCTTTCACATTCAATGAGTGTAAAATCTATGTTCACAATAGTTAAGCTGTACAATTTAGCAAGAGTGTAGTCTTTCACACAGACATTTGTACATGTGTAGATACAGCTTCTACTTATGTTCAGTATAACACGTGAATAAGCACACACAGTATATGCTGTATTTTCTCTATAAGCTGAGCTTTTCTTCAACCAGAACTCGCCAGAACTCAGTTCTGTCATATCTCAGGTAGGCACCACTGCCTTTCTAAGAGAACAAGGGAGATGTTCATGGTGAGTTCCAGGACCTCTTTTTCTAGAAAAATAGCGCTGTCATTGTCAACAGTTCAACAGTATGTGAAGAAGTGTGCATGCACATGAAAGCTTATACCAAGAGCAAACTTAGTTGGTCTCTAAGGTGCTACTGGACAATTTTTTATATATTTCGACTGTGTCAGACCAACACAGCTACCCACCTGAATCTGTCAACAGTTCAGTTCAGCATACTAGATATTAATATGATTTCGAGCTTCTGCTACATAATTAGTTTCTGATGTTGCTTGTTTTATTTTTTTGGCATTTTTAAAGTTTTGCAGTGATTTTCTATTTGCTCGCCATCTTGTGAATCCCTGGAATTTAAAACTGAGTTCTAAAGAGTCCCTATGACTCATATAGTGCATAAGGAACCCAACTCTCAGTTTTTCAAGGTTTGTGTGGCAGCTCTTTTTACATGATTCTGTAAAGTCTGCTTCTGGAAAGCATAACTCTCTGTATCACCTGTTATTTGGGTTCTTTTTTTCCCTTTCTTTTTTAACCAAAACAGAATAATCAGGACAATCAACAGACAAGTCATCGTACAGAAACAAACACAACATTTACTGCTACCTGTCTATGGTACTTCTAAGCACTTGCTGCAGATGTTGGTTAGCCTGAGCCATTAATGCTTACACAGAAAACAGGATTTTGATTACCAGTCCATTATGATCCTTTGGGGAGCCCTTAAGATTCAGACTTCTCTGTCAGCACAGCATTTTTCCCCATCAGTGGTAAAGAGTGAATTTCAAAGCAGGCTCTGCTGAACCACTTAGCTTGGCAATCTTTTCTTTTCAGGCCATAATGGTTTTTGATATGCTTGCAAAGGGGTAGCTGGTTATGTTTTCCTTGATAGACCATTTCTCTAAGTATCCATTTCCAGGCCCATGGAGGATTCCCTAATGCTAATGAGGCTTTTTGTTATGCAGTCACAGAGTGGTATTTACATTCATGCAAATGGGAGTAATATTATCCCACACTTAAAAGACAAACAGGACCATCATTCAAAGCAAATATATCTGTGCAAGGGTGTATACTACTGAATGCTTAAAGGTGGACATGTGAACATATGGGCAGACAAATGGCTTTCAGCTCATACATTCAGGGTGGCTTCAGACATTACTGTTTCAGCAACTTTATAGACCCATAGTGCATTCCTGTTAAAATGCTAGTGCCAGAAGTTGCTACCTACATTTTTAAAATAGCATATGCATTATCAGTGCTATTTTTCTAGAAAAAGAGGTGCCAGAACTCACCATGAATGCCTCCCTTGTTCTCATATAATGGCAATGGCACCCACCAGAGGTGTCGAAACTGAGTTCCGGATGAAAACTCTGTGCATTATGGTTATAAAGCATGGCTCCCTGCTGAGTGTACCCACAATGAACTTTAGTGGGTTGTTCTATAACAGGGGTAGGCAACCTAAGGCCCAGAGGCCGGATGCGGCCAAATCACATTCTCAATCTGGCCTGCAAACAGTCCGGGAATCAGTGTGTTTTTACATGAGTAGAATGTGTCCTTTTATTTAAAATGTATCTCTGGGTTATTCGTGGGACATAGGAATGCGTTCATTCCCCCCCCCAAAAAAAATATATAGTCCAGCCCCCCACATGGTCTGAGAGATGGTGGACCGGCCCACAGCTGAAAAAGGTTGCTGACCCCTATTCTATAGCATGGACCTGCTAAAAATATAGAGGGTGAGCTGGGCCCTTTAAAGAGTGCATAAGGATCATACCAGGAATCCCAAAAGCTGTAAGTGAAAGCTTCAGTCTTCTGCTATTCTCTTACTTCAAACTAGTGTTTAGAAGCTGTCAGGGACTGGGCAGAGGAGAAATGGTGGAGACCGCCTCCCCAGCCTGACCCTTCCAGGGAGGAAAAAGAGGAAGACAGTATAGATTTACAACAGGGGTTTGCGGAAGGTCACAGCTCAGAGGCAGATGAGGGGAAAAGTTGGGAAATAATGGGAGAGGAGGAGCAGGCAGAGCTGGAGCAGCAGTTGGCTGTCACGTTGTCATTAGAAAGCATTCCAGACCCTCCATCTCCCAGAACCCAGCAAGCCTTAGAAGTAGGAGAGCAAATAGCTCAAAGATGGAGGGCACATAGCAGCACCCGTAGAAGTAACAAATGAGGAAGTGGGAGAGATGGGGGGTGGAGATTCACTCGGGAAAACGCCATTATCCAAGAGACTGGGTTCTATAGCCTCTCTCTGCAAAGATTGAAATAAAAAAGGACAGGAATAAACTTTTCCTTGTCTTTATACTTTCCTGGGCAACCAGCCAGGAGCCGCTGACAGCATTCTGACAGTAGCACACTGCCTTCAAAACCTGAGGCTCCATTCAGCCACCATAGCTAAGAGCCAACAATAGACCTAACCTCTATGAATTTACATAATCCTCACCTACATTGGTGATCATTAATCAATTCAATAAATCAACTCTATAGAAATATATAACTAAGTTTGTTCTTGGTAATGAGCTTTCGTGTGCATGCACACTTCTTCAGATACCTACCTAAAGCAACTCTGTGTTAGTCAGTAGTGGGTAAGCAGTGGTCCTACATATGCTGTTGAACTTCAGTTCCCATCAGTCCCAGCTGGCATGGCAAATAGTCAAACAGGATGAGAGTTGTAGTGCAACAACTTCTGGAGGGCCACAAGTTCCACATTCCTGTGCTATGTGAACAAGTACTGTCTTTTGTCTGCCTTTAATCTATTGCCAATCAATTGCATTGAGCAACTGTGAAGTCTCATATTATAAGAGGCAGGGGAATAAATCTCACTTATCTACTCTTCCAACACCACTCATAAATTTAAGAACCTCTTTCATGCCCCATCACTTGTCATGTTTTCCTAAACGAAAGAGATCCAAAATGCCTTGCAGGGAGTGTGTGTTCCCCTTGCATGCTGGTTTCAACTCTTCTTTTGTGGTTTCTTTCTTCTACAGATTTCCTTTCACAACTGGGAAACTATTATTTAATTTCAATTTAATGAAACTAGGAGCATCCTCTTCCAAAGCACCTGGTTACTCACATATTAATTCCCTTACACGTGTTGTAATAACCATGGTTTTTTTTAATCATCATCTCATCTTAATACTTTTGCATTGTTTTTAACTGTATTAGCTTCTGTAAGGTGCCTTGACAACTCTGCAGAGGTGAAGTGTGTTGTGTTCTGTTTGTTTTATAAAGAAATAAGACTGGAGTTGGAGTTGATTTCCAAACTCCTAGTTAACAAGGACTTTATCAGATACTAGATAATGGATGATGCACTCCCTCCATCTCCAGTCCAGAATGCATTACCCCTCCTCACTTTCCATTCTAATGTAAGGTAATTGCCAATGTAACACTTATAACAGAAGGGAGAGGGGATTCATGTCAGATGGAATGCACAATCCCATATTTCCCTCCTGATTCCTTAACCACAAAAGTTGCCCCATAACCATGATTCCTAAAAAATACCTCTTCCTTCCAGGTATGTATTCTAGGACTGAGGCGTATAGAAGCTTGATGTTGTAGACTCTGATGCCAAGGATTCATGGATTAACCTTTTTTCCCACCTTCTTGTAAGTGTAATTTTTGAATTTCTAGCAACTGTGACTGCAACAACCTTCTCATTTCCATCTTTATTCTTGCTTGATGTCCTTACAGTAAGGATAGCTCAGGAGAGGAACATATGCTGTTTTGAGAACAAGAAGTCCCAGGGTCAACCACAGATATCTCTAGTTAAAAGGATCAGGCAGCAGGTGATGGAGAAGTCCTTTCTCTGCTCAAGGCACTGGAGAACACACAACGCTGGACTAGAATGGACAAATAATCTGGCCTGCATTAAGGCAGCTTTGTGGACGCACACAATGTGCTGGAAGATGCTGTAATGTGCAACTTTGAAGACAGCTTTGTATCAATATTCTGATGCAGTAAGTGGTGCGTTTTAATTGGCATCAACATTGGCACACAAACAATTACAAAATTATCCATATGTTTGGAGACACTAAACTGAGCACTCTTCTACACTGAAACAAAGGGAGTGTTTTCCCTAAACAAGGAAGAAAAATAACACGCAGTGTGCCTAAGAAATCAAAATATGTGCTTGAGCATACTGTTGTTTTCTTATTTGCTGTGCACAATGTACAGAGAGAATAACTGCTATGCTGAGTCTTGGGTATCTTTCTTTTATTAAAACAATCTCTCTTCCTAAATGAAAACAACTTCCAAACACTGTAACATCTAATGAGCAATCACTCTTTGGAATAATAAAAGCATTTCTTGGATCCCTGGCGTGCAGAAGGATAGTATAATTGTTTTTCCCCCTATTTGGAAAATGTGTTCTTCTGACACAGGGTAGAGTATCATTCTTCTATAACAATACCAGGTGGAAAGAGTAAGTGCTGCACACAAAACAAAGGGTCAGCATTTTGTTATATACCATTTTATATACAACCAGCTATCATTCTCTAATAAAAGAGTGTGTTTCTTTTATATAGGGGTGGCCCAATACATTTGGCTGCCTGAGGCAAAGGACGTGATCCAACAGACTGACAGCTGAATCTTACTTCAACACTGGTGATGGGCACACCTGAGGACAGTAGCAAGCTAGCTTAGAGTGATGGACAGACAGTTGTCGCCCCCTGGGATCTGTTGCCTGAGGCATTTGCCCCACTCTGCCTAATGACAGAACTGGCCCTGCTGTTATAAAGAGGCAGTGTTTAGCAGTGGCTCTATATTCTAGCTAATTTTGTAAAGCACATCATTGGGAAACCAAGTCAAACTAAAGTTCTTCTATTTAATGGGATGCAGCCTTTCTGGTTTTAGCAGGGCTAAACTGACAAACCACATATGGCACTACCTTTTATTAAAATGGCATAATTGATTTTAACAGTTTCTTGTGGTTTCCTAAGGAAGTTGCTAGTTCAAAAATGTGTTTTAAACTGCCCTGAGCTGCTGGAAAAGTAAAGTATGTTTTTCAATAAATAAATAAGGTTTATTCAATATTTGCACATTAGAAGTCATAAAATAAGACTCTCAATCAAAACAATGCTAAAGAAAAATTTCCATCAAGACCTGAGATGTTCCTTTTAAATCCTAAAGCAAATTAGGTTTTGTTCTGGTTTAGTACTGCCTCTCCATAATCTGATTTTTTAAAAATAAAGATCTTACCTCCAGCTCTTCCTAAGGCATCAAAGCATTTCCAAGCTACTAAATGCCTTTTGCTTCCCTCTTATTCAACCTATTCTGTCCTTCAAGTCAATTCCTGTGTCTCCTGAAGGTGCCCAGATAAGAAATGATAAGGTTCAGAACTGCTCAAAAGTTTATTTAATTGTATGTCATCTCCAACACACATTATAACACTTTCAGGATGCATAGAATATGTTTGACTTCAGAAGCAAATGAATCCCAAGAGATACGTATTCATACTTTCCACCCTAAAACAGATTTTCCCACTTTCCCCCAAGGGGAGCAGTAATTAGAACCTAATTATCATATTAGTGGTTATTACTGCATAATAATTATATATCAGCTGCTAACCATCTTAACCATTAGATTCTTAATGAAAGAAAATCTCTGTTCAAACGGGGATTAGCCTGACCATTTGCATTTATGTGGATTGCGTGCAGTTCTAATAATAATAATAATAATTTATTATTTATACCCCGCCCATCTGGCTGGGCCTCCCCAGCCACTCTGGGCAGCTTCCATAAAAACCAAAAATACAGTAAAATAGAAAGAAGCATCACAGATTTTTTGCAAACAAAGACAAAGCTCTAGTTCTGAGTACTAGGTACCCAAGTACTAAACTAGCATGGCAGTGTAATACAAGGCCACCATCCCTTCCACCATGCACAAAGCTTCCATTGTGAACTTGACCTCTACCTCTCTTTCAAATCGGAAACAGTGAAGGCGGTGAAGGTCCTGTGTGAGTGCCTGGAGACGGTTGGAGGATGGATGGCAGCTAGTGGATTGAGGTTGAATCCTGACAAGACAGAAGTACTGTTCTTGGGGGACAGGGGGTGGGTGGGTGTCGGGGACTCCCTGGTCCTTCAGGGGCAACTGTGCCCCTGAAGGAGCAGGTGCCCAGCGTGGGAGTCATTTTGGATTCACAGCTGTCCATTGAGGTGCAGGTCAATTCTGTGTCCAGGGCAGCTGTCTACCAGCTCCATTGGGTATGCAGGCTGAGACCCTACCTGCCCGCAAACTGTCTTGCCAGAATGGTGCATGCTCTAGTTATCTCCTGCTTGTAGTACTGCAATGAGCTCTACGTGGGGCTACCTTTGAAGGCGACCCGGAAACTACAACTAATCCAGAATGCGGCAGCTAAACTGGGGACTGGGAGTGGCTGCCGAGACCACATAACACCGGTCTTGAAAGACCTACATTGGCTCCCAGTAGGTTTCTGAGCACAATTCAAAGTGTTGGTGCTGACCTTGAAAGCCCTAAATGGCCTCAGCCCAGTATACCTGAAAGATCGTCTCCACCCCCATTGTTCAACCCGGACACTGAGGTCCAGTGCCAAGGGCCTTCTGGTGGTTCCCTCCCTGTGAGAAGTGAAGTTACAGGGAACCAGGCAGAGGGCCTTCTCGGTAGTGGCACCCGCCCTGTGGAACGCCCTCCCATCAGATGTCAAAGAAATAAACAGCTAATCTATGATGTTTAGAAGACATCTGAAGGCAGCCCTATTTAAGGAAGTTTTTTAATCACTGATGTTTTAATGTATTTTTAATCTTTTGATGGAAGCCGCCCAGAGTGGCTGGGGAAACACAGATGGGCGGGGTATAAATAATAAATTGTTGTTGTTGTTGTTGACCTGTTACACAGAGACCCAAGTGTGCTGAAACAACGTCAATTCTCCCCCAGTCTTTTTTTTCTTTCCCCCAAGAAATATTTCTATTTAAATCATGAAACAAAAACTAAACAGGAAAATCTAATTGAGTTTTAGTTAGCAACACTTGCAGAGCTTCTGTTTCTCCTATATTTATGGAATTTCAATAGCCATAAGTAGTCAGCATTATTTTCAAGGGCTGGTTGGTCATCACAAGTGGTCCAACATCAATCAACAAAGTCAATGGGTGATATTCAGCTAGGTTTTGCTCAAAGCAGACACACTGAAATTAATGGGCTTAACATAGTTGTGTTCATTAATTTCAGTATGTCTACTCTGAGTAAAACTTAGTCGAATACCGCCCAATGTCTTAGAACATTCAGAATCTGGGGCTGTTTGAGATTCAACAGCAAAGAGGAACTAGTCACAAGCAAAGACAAAACAGTTCAATTGAGAAGGCTACTTCCATCATCCTAATTTACTGATATTATTATTATTAGTAGTAGTAGTAGTAGCAGCAGCAGCAGCAGCAGTAGCAGCAGTAAATGTATTACCCACCCTTCACTATCAGGCCCAAGCATGGGTTACAACAATTTAAAATTCAATATTACAAATAGTTAAGACAACTCACAGTCACAGGGCTATTCATTACAGAAGGTTCATGCTTTTGCCCTGTCCAAGAACTGAACATTTCCCAAAGTAAAATAAAACTGCAATTTCAAGATTGACAACATTATTCAGTACACACCGTGCCTAATACATTATTTATCTAGTGCAAGAAAGGCTTTGCCTCACAGTCACTGCCACTTCATGAGCATGGTAGTTAAATGCATTTGTTTTCCCTCAAAAAAGCCTGGCTTATCACAAATATCTGGAGGATTTCACACTCAGTTGACGGACAAAAAGTTTCAGTAAATATTTCTTGATGACAGAAAACTGGATAAAAATGTGTCATTAAAATTTATCAAGAAAGAAAAGGTCACACACTAAATTATATTTTGTACTTTTCAGAGATGCCAAAACATTATTCTACTTTTCCTCTATTTTTGCCAGAATGCAGATAAGATTAGGCACATTTTAATGTTTGTGCACAGCAAGCAAGCAAACATTTTGACTCCTGCTTCCCCCCAGTTTTTAATTATAAATTGACCGGTTTCTCAAAGGATTAAATTACTTTTATTTTAAAAAGGAGTCTTTAAACCCCTTGATGTATTTCATGGAAGGATTGTAACACGACAGCATTAGGTTTGAGGCGGAGGCCAGGGAAAAGTGAGCCTAGGGGGTGGCCCCGCCTCTTCCTTTCAGACAGCGTGGTCATGAGGAAAGAGCTTCAAATTGCAAACTGATCAGAAAAGAATTTAAGACTGGGGCAGGGAGAGCAACAGTGAAACTGAAATTAACTAGTTTGTCCATAATCCATATGAAGTTTGTCTGATGTTATTAGCAGGCCCCTATCTTGAATCCAGACACCGCTAGGCCCAGAATTCTGTGTGAGACTATTGTGCAATTAACACAAGGCATTCTGAAATATATTGATGCTTTTGAATTATGGTGCTGGGGGAGACTCTTGAGAGTCCCATGGACTGCAAGAAGATCAAACCTATCCATTCTGAAGCAAATCAGCCCTGAGTGTTCACTGAAAGGACAGATCGTGAAGCTGAGGCTCCAATACTTTGGCCACCTCATGAGAAGAGAAGACTCCCTGGAAAAGACCCTGATGCTGGGAAAGATTGAGGGCACAAGGAGAAGGGGACAACAGAGAAATGTTGCATAAACATGCTTGGAATGTTGCATAAAAGCTATGTATCAAAATCCATCAAACACTGACGGACTTGCAGTAAGGAAACAAGCCTACAACGTGCCCCTTATGTATATATGGTGCAATTCTGAATTAATCAACACAGTGCCCATGGGCATACATCCTCCGCCTGCTGAAATTAGGCTTGAAACCTAATTGTGTTTTTTCAAACCTGATTGCAGTATGGTGGGAATGATTTTTGTGTTTGGTGGGGAGGAACAGCTGGGAAAGGGAGTTTTTGCATGACATCTGCATCAATGCCAACCAAGTCAAACCAGGACCTGTGAGAATGCAGAAATGCAGGTGTCCAGCTTCTGCTCCTCTCAGAGTTTCCTCTCTGCATTAAAACACAAGCAATGAAATATAACTTATAGTCAACATTGTTGTTCCCCAGGGTAATATGATGCCAAGAAAAGCATCTTAGAAATAATTCCTTTTCTGTATTTCATTTCCTCCCCCCCCCCTTTGTTATGATTTTCCTTCCGCGTTACATTGGTCACCTGCTCCAAACCCATATGCTATAATTTTCTACATATTTCTAAAATTCATAAATTTGCTTAGTCACAAAACACAGCTTCCTTGACAGAAAATTACAAAAGTCGGTCTGAGGAATGTGGAAAGAACATAAAATTTGTTTTATTCTGATAATGGCACATTAGATAATGTGTAATGTTGTTCTAATTATAACACACACACACACACACACACACACACACACATATTAAAAAGAATGTATTGGCCTTACTATGAAAAGAACCTTACAATATATTCTGCAAAATGATGTTTTTCCTAATTTTAGTAGAGAGAATTTTCTTTTAAAACACACAACAACCTGAGAGAGGCGAAATCAATGGCTTGGCTTCAAGGATGTTGAGATTACTTTGTGGTATTTATAGTTCTCGAGATAATTTAAATTAGATTTAAACAAAGTCATCTTAAGTTACAAGCCAATACTTATTAGCAGCCACCGTTAAAAGAAAAGCAGGTTTTCTGATGCAGGATATTGATTTCTTCAACTACTACTCACCCCCAACCTTGTGTCTCGATAATGCAATTCCAAACTAAAATGATTCAGAGCTGTGGAAAGGCATACTCTGAACAAGCATTGACAGGTTGCTTGATATGCTGCTCATGCTTTGGAAACAATGAAGTGTGACATTTTGTGCATTAAGGTTGGCTGCAAGTTTCCCATGAAATAAAGTCAGAATTGTCTTCCCTCTCCACACCACCCCAGGGAATATGGGAGTTGGTTTATTCAATTTACAGCCCACCCTTCCACACCCACCCACACCCAAGGGGGGTTGTCCAGAAATCTGAAATAAAACACTCCAAATGCTGCTATAAAAACCCAATTGAATGCCAAACAATTACAAACAACAGACTGAAAAGTAAAAGCTGTGGGATACATCATTGACTATCATTCTTGCCCATGAATGACAGCTCCTTAAAACCTTAGCCTGCATCAGGTGTAGTCAGTGTGATGCCCTCCAGATGTTTAGAGTACTACTCCTGGCTGTTGCCCATATTGGCTGGGGCTGATTAGTCCCCAACATCTGGAGGCCCCCACCTTGGCTTCCCCTGCCAAAATAAGTGGCAGAAGAATACAGTATCATTAAAACTCATCACAGCACAGATAAATCAAGAAACATGCCTGTTTCTATTGTACTTGGCAAAAGCTTTAAGTTTCTCTATATTGCTAAACATAAATAATATTAGCCTCATATATCATGCAGTTCTGAATATATCTCTCCCTTTCCCTTATGAGCACCGTGAAATCTAGCAAAGTTTCAATCAAGCCAGTCACCTTGGTTGCAGTTTAAATTTTGCATGTCACCTAAGAGCTTACATCCACATTGTACATCTGCTCTCTTCTGCCTCCCAGGTCTTTTCTTGTAAGCCAGCAGGGTAATGGAATTTGCAAATTCAGCAGTAGGCTGTGAGTTGATCCAGCCTTTTTTCCTCTCCCCTTCATCTTTTTAGTCTTCAAGAGAACAGCTGGCGGACAGAATGGTGGAATTGAAAAAGTGGCACATGGATATCCAAAATCAATTATCCATGGTACATCTAACATTCTGGACCTGTTAATGGCAAATGTAATCAGAACTAGTTTCCTACTTGGCAATCTATCTTGGTTTTTTTGGAGGGGTGAAACTTTCAACATTGATGGGTTTTGGATATCAGCTGCTTCACCTCATAACGACCATGTAAACCATGTCCAGGTACCAAGGAGGCTGTGCTCTTTCTTGAAGAATTATGGTTCACCTCATCTAGTTCTCATCATCATTGATGAGCTGTTAAAACAGAATATGTAGGAAGGCTTGCTTTTGACTACAGGTTTCTCAGCAAGGTCTCAGCCATAGCAAGTACAGTGGCACCTTGGTTGCTGAACTTAATCCGTTCCGGGAGTCCGTTCGACTCCTGAAACAGTTCAAAAACCAAGGCGTGGGTTCTGATTGGCTGCAGGAGTTCCCTGCAGTCAAGCAGAAGCCACGTCAGAAGTTTGGCTTCCAAAAAACGTTCACAAGCCGGAACACTTACTTCCGGGTTTGCGGCGTTCGGGAGCAGATTTGTTCAGGAGCCAAGCCATTTGACAACCAAGGTACTCTACAAAAATACACAGTGGCACCAGTGGAAATGCTAAAGGTTTATTTTGTAATGGGCAAGCAAATAAGGAAGCTAAAATTGTTTTCAGGTTAAGTGGAATAATATCCTAGCAATACCAATTTCCAGGGATTGGCTTAAAAAAAATTGTTTCCATTTCAATAAGAAGTTACGTAATTTACACCTTTTGAACCAATACACAAACTAAAACACAACTACCCTACAAAATTCCCACTTCTCCAAAAGATGCAATGCAGTTCTCCAACCAAATGATATGTTCCAAAACACCATATGTTATTGGAAAGTGGGCTTAAAATTGTATACATTTGTGAAAATAATGTGAAAAAATGCTTATAGGTCAAAACTGAATACAAAAAAAAAAAGTGGATATTGGTCATAATGGCAAGCAAATGCATTTGTGAATATATATATAATATTGTTTCTTAAGGACTTAAAGAAACAAGAAACAGATCACTGTGGAAATGTGGAGAACAGAATTTAAGCTCAGAAAAATGAGAAACAAACTGAAATTGAAAAATTTCTCCATCCCTACTTATACTACCTACAATGCTAGGTGTGAAGCATACACTCAGTGCTCAATTTTTTTGAGTGGGAAGTCTTCTTTGGCGATCACTCGTAGCTGAGTAAAATTGTCTTCCATGAACACAATCTTAACAGTGAGTCCATAAGTGACTGTGGAGACCAATTCCACAGTGGAGACCAATTCCACAGTGGGGACATAGGTTTCCAGGTGGGAGCTGTTCACGGTGAGGGTTTGCCAAGCGTGCCTTCCTCTTAGCATGTTTCTCCCTTTCGTCCTGAGTTCGAGCGTCTTCAAAGCCCATGGCACCTTTCGTAAAGGTTGTTCTCCAATTGGAGTGCTCGCAGGCCTGTCCCAGTTGTCAACGTTTTTACTACATTGGTTTTTTTAGATTTGCCTTGAGAGAGTCTTTAAAACTCTTTTGTTGACCACCAGCATTATGCTCTCCATTTTTAAGTTCGGAATAGAGTAGTTGCTTTGGAAGATGATAATCAGGCATCTGAACAACATGACCAGTTCAACGAAGTGGGAAGTAAGCCCATCCCTGCAATGAAATGCATAAGCCCCATCCTGATACTGCCTAGTATTAACTGTATCATGCATTCCCTAGCAGGTTTCTAAAAACATTAGCTAAAGAAGCACAAAAGGAAAGAGGCTTCTGTACCTTGTGCACTGTGCACTGTGTGCTGTGCACACCTAGAATCAATGTCTGTTTGTTTGGAAGCAAAGAAAGCTCTTGGGGAAGGAAAGCAGAGGGCACACAACAAAGCCAATTTTACACAACACAGCTTCTCTTGACCAACAATAGTACTCCAAAATGACTCCCTACAGAAACATCTGTGTCACTGTGGTGTGACTTAAGCCTCTTTGGGTTGATGGAAGACAGACTGAAACAGCCCAGCTAGTCTGCACAAACACACCTATAATTTCCCCACCCCCCAGTGGTTCTCTGAAGAAGAACTTTTACAAATTGTTGTAAGTATTTTTAAAAAGAAAATAGGCTGACTTTTATAAGAAAACAGGTTCCTGGCTGGTGTACCTCAAAATAACAGAACATTTTTCTAAATCCCAACAAAAAAAGATGCCTTTGTGACTCCGCCGGCTTTCTGATCTTCAAAAGCACCAGGAGGTCTCCCAAGTCAGAGTTCAAGCGTTGGTGACTGTAGTTTTCTCCAAGGGAAGCAGTTAGAGGCAAGTCAAACAACTGCCAATGTTTACAGAAACAACATATTGAGGATCCCCACAAACAAAAAACCCCACATAATCCCATTCATGAAAATACCATGCTCACACTCAGTTCTCAGTTTCTGTACGTGTATCAAGTCAGACATGAGAGCAAACTTCAGAATTACAGGTACACAATTTTCAGTACAGCCATGAAGGAAAAGTGTCCTGTGTGACTGTGAAGTAGCACTTGCTTGCATGGTAAATGCATGCGCGTGCGCACACACACACACACACACACACACAAACACACACTTTAAAGCTGAAGAGAACCGACTCTACTATTGCCAGGTTTGCAAAAAATAAAATAAAATAAAAAAACGACCTGTCTCTGCAATCCTTATTATGTAAAGAGTTACAGTGAATACTTTACCAATATATTCATGCTTTTTAATGGTTGTGTTTTCCTCCAACACAGTCTTAAACAGCCTTAGTTATAGACTTTTTTAAAAAGTCAATGAACCATGTAATTAGAAGTTCGGTAGTGTTCTGCTTTAAACCTACAACTGGCCAATTATTTTATAAGAATATGTCTGGCATATCTACCCTAAAAACAAAGCTTTATTAAGTCTTACTGCGTTCAAAGGTGGGGGGGTCACTATTGCTACAATCTGTAAACCATTTTCAGGGTTCACATATGGATATGCACCAAGATATATGGAGCTGTGGGTGTGTGCAGGGTATACACAGATCTAGAAGAAGAAGAAGAAGAAGAAGAAGAAGAAGAAGAAGAAGAAGAAGAGGAGGAGGAGGAGGAGGAGGAGTTTGGATTTGATATCCCGCTTTATCACTACCCTAAGGAGTCTCAAAGCGGATAACATTCTTCTTTCCCTTCCTCCCCCACAACACTCTGTGAGGTGAGTGAGGCTGAAAGACTTCAGAGAAGTGTGACTAGCCCAAGGTTACCCAGCAGCTGCATGTGGAGGAGCGGAGACACGAACCCAGTTCACCAGATTACCACTCTTAACCACTACACCACACTGGCTCCCACACAGTACAGTCGTACCTTGGTTGTCGAACACCCTGGAACTTGGACGTTTTGGCTTCTGAATGCCGCAAACCCAGAAGTGATTGTTCTAGTTTGCGAACGTTCTTTTGGAACCCAAACGTCCGACGGGGCTTCTGTGGCTTCTGATTGGCTGCATGAGCTTCCTGCAGCCAATCAGAAGCTGCTATTTGGTTTTTGAATGTTTTGGAAGTCAAATGGACTTCTGGAACGGATTCCATTCAACTTCCAAGGTACGACTGTACTAAGTTAAACCTTATGCAGACTTTGCGTACAATTGAGTTCCATGTCACTATTCCAGTCTGTAGGCCTCTGAATGATGGGTGTTTACAGTCTTTACAAGGTTTTTTAAAAAAAATAAAAAAATGGGTGCAATTGCATTGGTTTTTGAAATTGGGTTAGAGCAAAGCTGTGTTTCAATCTGTATTCCTAGCTAGATGCTAATAATTTGTAGTCACTTTAAAAAAAAGATTTTATCCTCAATACTGTTGTGGAACTAAGCAAGAAGGCAGAAGATGATGGAGGTGTGTGGAGAGTGAAGGGGAACAATGTGATCTGTAAAAGTGCACTGAGGCTCACTTAGCTGCAGCAAGTTTAGTTTTCTAACTACTCTTGCCTCACATGTCTATAGCAGGGTGTTTGGGAAAAGTAACTGATCAAACTTGAATTAAAAGTAGGAGGTTCAGGCATTTTGACAAATCATGGTTAATGCAAGCTGAGATTCATAAGGCAACTTCAGACCATTGGTTTAAGGTCATGGTTTGTATTTGGCCAGGACAGAAAGATTACAGTTAAGTAAAACAAACTATGATTTAGTACTGTCTCATCTGACCATAGCCAATATGAATTTAGCAACCATTCATCTTTCCCTAGTCCATGGATGGGGAATCTGTGGCACTCCAGATATGGTTGGATGTCAACTCTCATCAGCCCAAGCAGTGAGGCCAGTGGTCAGCTGTGATAAGAACTGCAGTCAGCTGCATTTCAGAGGTCACACATTTCCCACACCAGCTCTGCTCTGCAGAAACTTTCCTACTCCATAGAAACTGTACTCTTCTATATCAGAGTGTTAAATATTCTCCTTCTATAAAGTAGTGTTAAATATTAGCCTAAGGAAGCAATTAAGAGTTTGTAGTGGCATACAAAAGAATAGGAGGAAAAGATTTGGGCAACAGTGGCCATGAAGAAATGATCAGCACTGGAGTCCAATTTAACAAAATTCTCCAAGAGGATAATGTTAACACATTTATCACTGTTTCTTCACCATCTTTATTTTTCTTAATGTAATAGTTAGTCATCAAAGTTCAGCAGGTATAAACATATGCCATGACTCAGCAAATGTTATGCATTTTAAAATCCCATTCACATCAATGGGTTTAGCCTCTGTTTATCTTGCCCTGAAAAATAAATGGGATTTTATAGTGCTTAACAGTAGCTGGATCGTGGCCTTATTGTGAACTCTATGACAGTCAACCACAAAAAGAAAAAGGAAAAAAAATGACTATTAAAATGACTTACAGAAACATCTATCCATAATAATCAGCTAAAGGGACACAGATATTTTAAAAACAGGAGTGGTTAATCTGTGGCTGACTGCAACTCCAATCACCCCTGAACAAATTGCATGGGGTTAATAGAATTGATGTCCAACAACCAGGTCAAAGATTGGACACAATGACAATGAAGACCACCTTTTAGGAAAAGGTCTCATTCTCTAGCACATAAGCACAAGACATATCAAGAACCTTTTTGCAGCTAGCAATGTCATGGAAGGCTTGGGTGGGGGGAGCCAAACATATCTTCATTTTTCCTGCCATGCACTGAAAATGATCTATTACTAGCCTGTGAATTGGTAGTCACGATTTCACACTAGAAACGCAGCAGATTTGTTCTACCTAAGCGTCATATATATTGCCCACGTTCTAGGAAATGTACACTTTCAATTCCCAAAATCATCTAGTGGTGTGTTCATTTAAAAAATAGATTTTCATTTGTCAACTGTGGCAATGTGGCAATGCTCTCATTCTCACTCATCAGAGCCAATGAAAAGATAGGACAAACACCAGCAAAGGAAACTGCTCTCAGTATGGAGACAGTCACCGAGGCCTATTAAATAACTTTTGAACAGCATACCTATCAGTTGACTCATTTAAAATTGGAATATAATTGTAAGCTTGATGCAGCTAACAATTTTCTGCTGTTGAGCTCTTTACTGCTTTGATTTGTATTATTGTGCCTCATTCAAATAGCATAATACATGTTCAGCTTCTAAGATTAGAATTTTCAAAATAGATTTGTTTGTTTAAGACATATGAACATTAAAGTTAGTAAAATGGGACTGATTTAGTCAAAAGAGGAAAGTGGGCTGTTGCTTCACTCAATAGTCAGTGCTTGTTTGGGTTTTCTTCATTATGGCACAACCAACAAAAAAGCACCAAGAGGAAGAAAACAAGCAAGACATTGATGTGGCTACGACTGACAACCCTGAACACTGGTACTTAGCTGGTACAGAACTTTGGTTGTTTGGTGTTTGTTTGCAAGTTGCTTTGAGCAGCCTTGGGCAAGATAAAGCAACTAACAAATTTAATTGTTATTAATAAAGCTTCCAGCTGCTAGGAAATACCATCAAAACACACAGAACTAAGTGCCACACAAGCACACATGCCGCTAATGAGAATCCTCCCACCCATCGCTTCTCGAGAATCTTCCCACCCAAATTATTCCAGTAGATTTTGCAGTTCCAGCTGTAGGAGTAGTTTTTTTAATTCCTATATGGCTTATTGTGTTCAGCATCCAAACCATACCTCCCCGTGTGCTTAGACTGAGCACCGAACCATGATGGAAGCTTGCCTCCTTGAAACCTACCTTGTAATTATATTACAACACATTGATATAAATAAGAGAGGGCTCATCCAGCTTCAGTAAACACTCAGGCTCACTCTTGATCTAAGTGGGAGACTATCAACAGTCTAATAGAGAAGTGTTAATGAGGAGGCAGAGAAGCAATAGCTTCTCTGCCTCATAGCTGTCGACATTTTAACTTTATCTACCTCGCTGAAACTGTTTTGATGCTCTGAAAGCCTTAACATCCCATCTTCTTAAGACCCATTCTTTATAGTACCCTTTTCAGTGTTGTTTATCATTTAGCACAGAGAATGCTTTACAGTCTTCTCATTGCATTCATTCTCACAAGAGCAAACAAGAACAAGGAGACTGGTTCCAATTTGATCTTTTAAAAAACTTAACACTCCAGTCCTTACAGCTGTGGCAACAGAGAAAGGAGTGGAGGCTCTCTGTGTCAGTGCAAAGGGCATCTCAGCTCACTCCCTTTGGTATGATGGGGACGTCCTATAATAAATAACAGCATCTAAAAAAAGCCTTGACTAATTGGCCACTGTAGTCCATGAGCTGGTGAACTCCAGGGCTTTCTGGAGGAGACCAATTAGCAAGATCCATTCCAGTCTGGTTTCAGGCCTAGTTATGGGACAGAGATGGCTTTGGTCACCTTGGTGGATGACTTATACAGGGAACTGGATGGGAGGCGTGTATCCCAGTTGGTTCTGCTGGACTTTTTGGTGGCTTACAATACCATTGACCATGGTATCCTTATGGGCCACCTTGCTGGGATGGTATGGAAGGCACTGTTTTACAATGGCTCCATTTCTTCCTGGAGGGATGAATTCAGGTGGTGGTACTGGGGAACTCCTGTTCAGTGTCTTGGCTGTGAGCCTACAGGGATCCCCCAGGGTTCTGTTCTGTCCCCCATGCTATTTAACATTTACATCAAACCGCTGGGAGAAGTTGTCCTGAGTTTTGAGGTTTGGTGTCACTAGTATGCTGATGACACCCAGCTGTTGTAGCCCCGTCTGAGTCCCACTGCCAATTAAGCGGACTATGAGGATGAAATGGTTGTGCAAAATGCTACTTAGTGGGCCCCAACCTCCTGCACATAGCCATAGATTATGCTGAGTGCCCAACCTCCTGCTGAGTGCCTCATTCCTTTCTGGACAAGCTTCTGAGGGCTACATGCTAGTGGTGGTTGTGGGCAGAGGCAAAACTGGGCAGCTAGTTTCCACACATGCATACTATCCTCTCTATCCCCCATCCAGGCATTATTAGAGTTCAAGAACACATTCTCATTACACAAAAATACTCACAGTAGGAATCAGGTGAGTGAGAGGTGTGGCCTAGGGAGAAGGGGGTGTGGCCTAGGGTGAATTCTGAGGGCCAGGTAGAAAAGTAAGTAACGTTGCATTCAGCCCCCAGGCCTGAGGTTTCCCACATCTGTCACAGATATTCAGGCAACAGAAAAAAGCACTCTGCAGACGCATTAAACAGCAAAGTGACAGTCTAGGCAATAAGATCAGAGGTCTATGCTCTCACATAAATCGCAACAGAATAAGATATTTGTTCTTTGTTCAAGAAGGCTGAACAGTGACCTTTTGGTACAAAGGATATGCTCAAAAATAATTTGGAGTTTTCATTGGCAACTGAAGATAAGCCATGTAGTTGAGACAGAGCATTAATCGGAAGACATAGCGCTGGACTAAATAGTCTCATTATTTAAAACTTTCTTTTTTTCTGTCTCTCAGCATAATAACAGAGACATTTCTAAGCCTCACAGTTTCCTATAAAGACAATTACTGAACTAATTGGGGTCAGCAGAAGCTCTTACTGAAGAATGGCTTTATCCACTGAAGGCCAAGTAGCCCAGCCATCAGTGAATAGTTTTTGAGTCACAGTGGACAATAAAACAGCTGCCACAAATTACATTCAGTGCATTTCAGAAGAGCAGGGGATTAAGAGTTAAGGACTGTATACTCAAGTCCAATGGAGCATGGCATAGCAAGCTTTTAAAATAATACATAAATTGTCAGTCACTGTACTCTTCTTATGGTCTTGGTTTATGGACTAATAGCTTGATTTATTGGTGTTTTTTTAAGCACATGTTGGATGGCCATCTGTCATGGATGCTTTAGTTGACATTCTTCCATTGTAGGGAGTTGAAATAGACGACCCTCAGGGTTCCCTCCCAACTTTACAATTCCACAATTCTGTGGTTTTATGATTTGTTAGAATTGTGCATTATTTTATACTTTAAAACTGTGGCTTCTTATCGTTAGCTGCCTTGATAATAATAAAAAAAGTCACAATATGGATAAACCTTTTGGCACAGGACAGGACAAGAGCTCAACAAAATATATAGGCAATTCAGAACATTTCTGTATTCCTTGTGTCTTCCCAAACCTGTCTCTAATAGGTTCATCCTTGTATAAGCCCCAGCCCTTGTATTTTCACCCTCACCCTCTTGTCCGTAATGATATGTTACAGGGGAAGGGAATGCCATTTGTCCAAGCTCTCTGTAGAAACAATCTTCTAGTTTTTGAGTTGTTTATTGTTGTTGTTGTTATATTGATTAGGTACTATTTATAAAAGTTATGTTCCAATACAATTCATCTTTCAGCTTCAGATATCTGGCAATGCTAATTAAGAAAAAAAATCATGTTATATATACTTTAGATACTCCCCCGGCCTGGCCCAATTCATTTGTTACATTATTCCAGTTAACTGGAAATTGCTTTCAGAATTCAAACTAGGAAGATTTGCCAGTTTCACTCAGTATCCTTCAGTGCCCTATGACTGCAAAAGGGGGAGAAAGTTCTTTAAACCAATCATTTCGCTTGGCTTCAATGGAACTACTTTAGAGTATGTAATGCAAGGATTATTACATAAATGTTAATGGGTTGAATAATTTATGCCAGCATTTTTTAACATTCTAACTGAAGTTATCTACCTTTCTTTTCTGGCTGTCATTCCTATTACTGTAGTGGCATAGCTCAACTTTTCACAGTAATTCTTTTTTTTTCCAGAAGAGCACCAAATTTACATAGATCATGGACTAACCCAGACTACAATAAAACAGAGAAAAAGGAAGGTATTGCACCACTCTGCACTTCAGGAAGTACTGAAGACTTTTTATGTCACATTTTATGTCATGACAAATGCACATTAGTTACTCTGAACAATGTAGAGTCATGCTCAGCTTATGGTTATGTGCAAATTGAGCTAGTGTAGTATATAGATAGCATGCAGTGTTTGGATGTGGGCATCCCAAGTTATTATCCACTCTCATGTGGCTCTTTGGGTTGAATCATTATTTCTCAGCCAGTCGCTTGGGCCTTTTGTTCAGATAAACAATAGTGAACTCCCATGGTTGCCTCTATCTTTTTCCCTGCTCTTCATATAAATTGTTCTAAGAACTCTCGTGGAAAATGACATGTTTCAAAATTTACTCATATCTGTCTTTTGCCTTAGCTAAAAAACAAACAAACCCCTATCTCTACCTAACGTTCATTCATCTACCCTGCAGGAGACCTGTGTAGTTTCCTTATACATTTAAAGAGCTACACATGAGCAAGGCTTTATTGAGTATTAAATATTAATGCAGTAATTCTAGTTACTGAGTCAAATTTACTGTGAAATCCAAAGCAGCCTTATAGTCTCATGGGAAATGAATAATTCCTGTCTGACACCATGCATTCGCAAGTCTTTGGAGGGCCTTATTTAGCACAAATGGAAAAGCAAAAAAATCCCTCTCTAAAGGTATTTAAGGCCTTCCACAGTTCGCATAAGCTCTAGTAAACAAGAACTGTGCCTGACCTACCCCATTTTCATTTCAATAAGTAGAATGTTGTCATATTAGTCCACATATTAAATGAAATCAATGCTGAATCATCTAATGATGTCCAGAACATGTGTGAATCTGTCCACAAGTAACAATAAACTCCCATGTGTAAGAAAAAGAGGATATCAGCCATTGGCTGTGTTCCCATGCAACAAGTTGTAAGGTCATAATTGTGTCCAACCAGTGCTTTTTTTCGGGGGGGGGGCAGGATGCAAGGGGACGCATACCCCTAAACATTTTGTGAATCTAAGTTTGGCTTCATTGAGGGTCAGTATTTCAATATGAGTTGGAAAATGAGAGTACCCCTAAACATTTTTTATTTTTATTTTTTTTGGAGGGAAAAGCACTGTGTCCAACAATATTGTTTTCAAAAATCACATTTTCAGCCTGCTCTTCCTTCGGAGATCAGGGTGACATGTATGGTGCTTCACTGCTTTCTGCCTGTGAATTAAGTGAGAAATGGTCACTGGCCCAAAGTCACCAGGATGCCAAGGAGGAGGACTGAACCTAGGTGAGGTCTCCTCATCTAATGTTCTACACTACACTGGCTTTTCATTTTTCTTATTTTGATAGAAGTTCTTAGCAGCCTTGAAAGACTGTTTACAGTGGAATTCTGAGATATACACACAGGTCCCACTTTACGAACACAATGTGCTCCCTGGAAATGGTTCATTAGGCAAACGTTCGCATAACGAGTCAACAATTTCCGTTCACATAACGAGTAGATGATTTTCCATTGATTCCTATGGGGAAATCCCATTGATTCCTGTGGCAAAATTCCTAACCACAGAATCTGTGGTGCATGTAGTGAGGCTTGGATACAGTTACTTATGTTCGGATAAGTGAATTTTCGCATAGCGAGTGTTCGTAAAGCGGCACATGCATGTACAGCTTTTAAATAAATTCACATGCACTCTATTATTGGAGAGGACCTGTTCAACCCCCCCCCCCATTTTGTCCCCCACTCCCATTTTGGCATTTCTGTACTGGAAAACTTGACCTGACCATTGATAATATACTTAGACATTTTGCGGTGCAGGGTAGGGATGGGGTAGATGGCTATAACCCTAAGGTGTATTCTCTGCAGAGGCATACCAAGGTCCTCTTTACCTATTCTGTATAGCACATCTTGTGGGAGGGGGGTAATCCCCTTGTCTCCTTGGCAACAAGTAATCATCTATGTGTAGAGAAGGAGATAAGTAGCTGCTAATGCAACATCAGCGAGTCAATCAATATGCACTGCTGGCTGCATACAGTATCCAAAATGTGAATGCTTCCCCCCCTTCCCCCTCTGCATAAATGACATTTTAGATTTACTTGCAGAGACCACGGAAACAGCAAAGCAGGGATAAACAAAGAAATGGCAAAATTCAAGGATGAGCAGTGCCTTCAACTCACAAGCTCACATTTGCAATGTATTATGAACCAGAGGCCCACAGCTAATTTGCATATGGTAAACTCATGCATAATAAACATACTGGAAGACCACAGCAAAGCCAGGAAGATGGGGGGAGGCTAGTTGGGCATCCGACTAGGACAAAGAGGGGCTGGGATGATGATGATGATGATGATGATGATGATGATGATGATGATGATGAATAATGGTTGTGATCAAGGGCTATAACTCTCAGGTTGAACAACAACAGAGTGGAGTAGCAGGGTAAGCAGAAATATACTTCATATTATTTGCAGACAAAGGATTGTAGCCAATTAAGCCCTACACAAGGTAGCCCTATTTAAATTAATGCAGCTAAGGAAGTTGTGCCAACTGATTTCAATGAATCTACCTAAGGAAAACTATCTTTGGCTACAACCCAGATATTGTTGTTAGATAAGCTAGATTCCTGATGCATGGATGCACAAACATTCAAGGTCCTGATAAGCATGTATCACTAGTGTGGCATGGCAAGAAAATTTCTGAACCTTAATGAGTACAGTGGTACCTCGGGATGCGAACGGGATCTGTTCCGGAGCCCCATTCGCATCCTGAATAGAATGTAAGATGCGCCTGCGCATCTACGCGTGTGCGGGTCACGTTTCGCCGCTTCCGCACATGCACATGACGTCATTTTGACCGTCTGCATATGCGCAAGCGGCGAAACCCGGAAGTAAGGAGCTCCATTTCTTCTGGGTCACCGCGGAGCCCAACCTGAAAATACTTATCCTGAAGCATATTTATCCCGAGGTATGACTGTATTATATATGCATGGTGTGTGTGTGTTGTGTCTTGTGTCCTGTGTCTGTGTCTATGTATAAACACAGACACACACATCATGCAGTAAAAGACTAACAAGCAGCAGTGGCATGTGGAGGGGTAACCCAAAGTGTTAGTGGTGCCCTCCCAGAGTGGGCAGAAAGAGGGAGAGGGGAGGTCAGGGAAGGTCTGGGTTGGCAGCATCAGCATCCCACAGGTGTTCACATACTGCAGGGACATTACTGCCGCCATCAGTCTAGAGCTCCCACAACCTCAGTGCTGCCTCGCCACTGTCAGGAGGGCACAAATGGAAGGGCACGGCTCTTGCTCAGTTTCTGTCTCCTCTCTCATGCACACACAGCTACTGGTGAGACTTACTCCACAATAAGTGTACATAGGATTCCAGCCTTTGCATATACTGCAGCTTGAAAAGGTCTTATGTTCAAAACTAAAGTCCCATCTGCACTATTTCGTTTAAATTAATAGCCAGAAACAGGGCTTTTTTTTTCAGCCAGAAGAACTCATCAGAACTCAGTTCTGTCAGCTCCCAGGTGGGTGCCATTGCCATTATAGGAGAACAAGGGAGGCGTTCATGGTGAGTTGCGGCACCTCTTTTTCTGGAAAAATGGCACTGGCCAGAAGTAAGATTCACAGGAAAAGGGAGAGCAGTACTGTGGATACAGTATTGGATTTTAAACTGTGGAAGTCCTCATACAATTCAATTGGGTCATCTTGGATGAGTTACTGCTATCAGCAAAAATGGAGAGTCTAAGTTATGTTTTATTATTGTTGTTGTATTTTATCTTTTTAACATCTGTTTTAGTAACTGCCCCTGCAAATCTTTGACTATTGGACACTATAGAAGTGTAGTTAATAAATGAGTTGCATGAAGGAAAGGAACTAATTGATAAACCAAGGACTAAGTGCTTGGTCTTATGTACACAATACCCAATAGAGACTGATCTACTAGGGCAAATGCCACACTAACCTCAGTCTGCACTTGCCCATCCTGCCTTCTTATACCCAGTCTAGTCAGCTTCCCCAGCAGGGATCTGTGTCTGTAACTGGCTTTAGTGCCACCTGCTGTTGGCCTCCATGCCTGCTGCACTAATAATCCCAGTGGGCACCAGCAACCACTCACAATATCGGCTGCATGCAGTCCTACAACCAGAAAAGTTGTCAATATGAAAGGATCAACAACAGCTTGAGGAGCAATACGTATAGATGGGTCTGAGGGGGGTGTAGAGGATAAGTGCCTAGTGACTGAACTAGACCCTTTGTTTGTGATTACACAGCATAGAAGCTTAAAGCAGCAGTGTGGAAACTATCTCAGTATTCCATTATGTGTAGCGAAAGGCCAACACAGAAGGCACTGAAACCACTTCATAGCCATTACGTAAGGGGGAATGGCTTAATATCACCAACCGCCGCAAAAACGGTATTCGTTTCAAATGAGCCTCTGCAACTAGGGTCCTTTCAATGTGTCGGAAGGAGGAATTTGCACTTGACTACTAATTTATTAGTTTATTAGGGACGCAGGTGGCGCTGTGGGTTAAAGCCTCAGCGCCTAGGGCTTGCCGATCGAAAGGTCGGCGGTTCGAATCCCTGCGGCGGGGTGCGCTCCCGCTGCTCGGTCCCAGCGCCTGCCAACCTAGCAGTTCGAAAGCACCTCTGGGTGCAAGTAGATAAATAGGGACCGCTTACCAGCGGGAAGGTAAACGGCGTTTCCGTGTGCGGCTCTGGCTCTGGCTCTGGCTCTGGCCAGAGCAGCGATGTCACGCTGGCCACGTGACCCGGAAGTGTCTCCGGACAGCGCTGGCCCCTGGCCTCTTAAGTGAGATGGGCGCACAACCCCAGAGTCTGTCAAGACTGGCCCGTACGGGCAGGGGTACCTTTACCTTTACCTTTTTACTAATTTATTTAGCTGAATGCTGCACAGGTGCTCCCAGGCAACCTAAACAGCCTCAACGTAAGATGCTGCTGATAGCTGTCTGGCTGCGTCTCATTTCAGAAGGAATCATCAGAGTTGGAGAAGAATGAAATGAGGCTGTGATCGGAGACTGCATTTCATTTTCATGTGGCGAAACCAGGCAATTATATGCCATTATTTGACAAGTCCCATATTGCTAACACACTGGGATGAAGCTCCGTGTTTCATGAATGCTGCTCATTTCTAAACAAAGAGTTACAGTTACTGGCCATAAATATATCGTGTGTTATTGGCTTTTAAAAAAATAATAATAATCAAGCATTGTTTCAGGTGATGTATTTGAATGCCACTCCTATTCAGTTGTAGTGCAACAAAACCCATTTGCTTTCACTTGAATCGGTGTAAATATTGTAGGGTTCCTGTGGTGTGTGCTCCCTGTCCCCCCACCCCACACTTGTAACCTTGTGGAAAATGTGCCAAGAGAGTGAAGCTGTTTCAGCCCTAAATCATGAGTAATATGTTAATGATGTAGCATAGGGCCTGGCAAAATAATGTCAACATAATCTGCAATCTGTACAGCAAAAATGAAATGTCAGCCAATTCCACCAAATGGCAAATGATTTTTACTGTGCAAAGAAACGCCTTATAAATCTGTTAGCTCAGGCATGACAAAACAAAAATGGGAAATTAAAGACTTTCGCGGAAGAAAATCAATGCAACTACAACTTTTACATTTCCTCAAAGCCAAGGAGTAGGGCTTAGCTGCAAGTTGTTTGTTTTCACAGAGCCTTCCCCTCTCCCGCCCCCCACCCCTTTACAGTAGATATGCTTGATTGATCTAAAGGCAGAAAGATATAAGAATCAATACTGTGTTAATGTCCAAAAATGAATTACTTTTAAGGAAAGTGTTTGTTTATTTTTCTGTACAAGTACAACACCAGAACAACGCCCTGTATGAAAGTACGATCTATAAGTATTTTGCTAAGGTGCTAAATAAATGTATTGGACCAGTAAAATCAATGGGCCGTGTCTGTAATGCTCTCAGGCAGGCTAGCTATTTCCTGGATCAAGTCCAGCTCATTTTTAAAAGGACAAGGCAAAGGAAGTCTGATATCAACATTGTCTCTAGGATGTGACAAATGGTAGCTCACATCCAGCTGGGAAAGAAGCAGGGAGGGTAACTATCACATGTCCTTCAAATATTAAAGAGAGAGAGAAGTTGATAAATTAGCAGTGCTGGATAGAAAGTAGTTTTCATGGATTAGCATCCCACCTGCAACATTAAATTGCAGAAGACCAGTAAAGCTTTATTACTTAATTTGGCAGATTGTAACCAACTGGTTACTGAATATTACTAGAACAGGGATAATTCTAATCAGTTTCAGAATCAGTCATAGGAGCATAGGATGCTCTGCCGTATACAGAGTCAGACCAAGGAGCATAGGATGCTCTGCCGTATACAGAGTCAGACCAAGGAGCATAGGATGCTCTGCCGTATACAGAGTCAGACCAATGGTCCACCTAGCTTAGTATTGTCTACATACTGATGAGTAGTGGCTCTCCAAGGTTTCAAGCAGAGGCTTCTTCCAGCCCTACTGGGAGATGCAAGGGACTGAATCTGGGGCTTTCCGCATGCAAGGCAGATGTGCTATCACCGAACAATGTCCTTCCCCCTATGCTCCTATGGTTTTTGTTGACCAATGTCATCTCCAGGAATCAACCCAATGGCTGGCATGTCAGACTAGGACATGGGAGATCAGGCTTCAAATCCCCCTCAGCCATGAATCTCACTGGGGAACCTGGGCCAGTCACTGCATCTCAGCTTAGCCTACTGTACCGGGTTTTTGTGGGGAATGGGAAAACCATGTAATCACCTTGAACACCTTAGAGGAAAAGGTGTCAAAAAATTAAAATGAATAAAATGTCTGGTGAGAGTGTACTGGTAAAGAGTATCCATAGGAGACAGCAATTGAAAGATGGAGAAGGAGTAATTGTGAGATGAGGGGTTTATGCAGAGGAAATTATAACTCCTTCTTGGGATGTAAGGATTACAATTGTCCTCATAAAGAAAGAGTAGATAATCTCTTCACATTAGATGTGTTGGATATTTAAGCATTAGGTCATGAATAACCCTTTGAAAAATATAGAGTATTCTCTATCATTTGCATGACAAAATGAAGCTAATTGGGAAGAAATGCTTTTTGAATATGCACCATTGCTTCAAAATTCCAGCATGTTCTGTTCTAAAGGAGAAAGCTCTTCAGCAATTCAAAACTACCAACAATTTTCTATCGAATTTCACATTCTACAGTGAATTGCTGACAAAAAAGAAGACATAGTAGTGAACAGTTAATTGGTCACTTCAAAAAGCTCAGCCTTTCAGTAGTTTGAGAGTTTAATTATAACTGAATGACTGAAGAGTTTAATCATAAGTTCATCTGAGATTCTTCAGAAGCTCTCAGGTGAAATCAAACACTGCATTTTTATGCCACATCATACTGAATAAGTAATTTCTGAATAATGATTGGGGAGGTGGGTGTATCACTTTATTGAAAGTGTTTGCATACAGAGGTGTAGGTTACTTAGAAAACTGGGCTTAAAAAACTTAGCTGCAATGTTAGACTCTGTGTGTGTGTGTGTGTGTGTGTGTGCGCGCGCGCGCGCACGCGTGCGTACGTATGAAAGTGACAGACTGCATATACATTGGGGAAGGTTGTGTTTGTTGTTATTCAGAGGCATTCTGTCTCGTCTCTGTTCCTGGGCATAGTATATTGTCCAACCCCCGTTTAGTTATCTATGTTTTTGATCATCATTACTACTTATAGAGGCAAATTGAGGTATATACTATTAGCTATATGTGTGAAGACGTACTTCCTTTTGTCTGTCTCCCACCATTCAGATTCCCTGGATAACCATTGTTTCTAGTATTACCTACTTTCGCCACATTTTCCATAATTTTATACACTTCTATCATGTTCGCCCTTACTTGCCTTTTCCCTAAACAACTCCAGACATAATCTTTCCTTGTAACATAGTTGCACCAGCCACCTGATCATTTTGGCTGTCTTTTTCCTCTCCTGTGCCAATGGACTGAGTTTTTAAAATCAAATATAATAAAATAATTTATCATCATTCCTGGGACAAAACCTGTGGATTAGAATAGTAGTTGGTGGGACCACAAGGATTATCTAGTCCAAACCTCTGTAATGCAGGAATCTTTTGCTCAATGTGGGGCTGAAACCCCATGACCCCAACATTAAGAGTCTCATGCCCGTCTACTGACTGAGCTATCCCTCAAGTGCCATTGAGAATTAAGTGTGCCATAAAGCGAAAGTATCATCATTCAAGGCTTGTTGGGTATTGTACTGCTGTGAGGAGTAAACTACAGACCCCAGGATTCTTTGGGGGAAGTACTGTGCTTTAAGTGGCTGGTGTGGGTGTGGCAAAAGTGAGTCATTTTATCCTATTATGTCCTCAAGTAAGTTTAGAGGAAGACTACCAGTCAAAGCTCAAAGATGCCATGGGGAAAGATTTTCCCAAGATGTTCCAGTCCTGTGAGGATACAACATATCACATCTAATGTGCTGCATACAGGGACCTCTCAATTTTTTACTTTTATGAATGATGGGTGTATGGGGGATCCTTACTGAGAATGCAGGGCACAAGGAGGGGAGTGTTATCTCTTGCCTCTACAGTGCTATCAGAATAAAAATCATGCCTGCAGCTAGAATGCTGGCAGCGTGGGGTTTCTGTTGGTAATAATGAATGAAATAAACTTTGTTATATTAGGAACAGGAACAGCAAGGTCTTTGTGTGAACCAGAGGTTTTCAATATTTTGAGTCCATGGCTCCCTTGACCAACTACATTCTGTCTGCAGCACCCCTGTGGGGCTCAGGGGCCCACTTATGTCACCCCCTGCTTCCAGAGCTGGCAACCTCTTACCCTTTCTTGAACACCCTCCCTTGTGGAGTGTTCCCTCAGCCTCCTCTCCTCTCTCCTATCCTTGGGAGTCCTCCTTGACAGCAACTGCCACTGCCACTGCCACCACCCCTGGTCTCTGAGCTGCCTCCCCCAAACAGTGGTGGCTCCCCACACTGCCCCACTGGGGCCTGGGACTTGTCCACCCATTCCCAACAGCAAGGGCTACTGGACTGGCTGGCTGGGCTCCCTTGCCCACTTGCCTACTTACTCCAAGGCTGCTTCAGCTCCTGGCAACCAGCATCCCCTGACCAGCACCAGAGGCAGGATTTACCTGAGGAGCTTGTAGTCAAACAAACAGCTGTGAAAGCCTTTGGGAGGCAGAGATGTGAGAGGGCATCAGAGGAGAGAGGGAAGGTAAGAGGGACAGAGGCCAGTGTTGCCCACGGCACCCCTGACCATCATTCAAGGCACCCCAGGGTGCCACAGCACACTGGTTGAAAACCACTGATGTAAACAATTCTATTGACAAGAAAAAACAGGAAGGGTGGTGTGTGTTTTGTTTATATAACCTGTACCCAACAAGATGAAAACACTGGATACAATACTGGAATAATCAATTTTTTCAATCTGATGCACAGAATTGTTAAAAAATGTGACAGACTATTAGAGTCAAAATATGTCACCACATGAAAATCCCTGGAATATTTTAAATACTTCTGAAGGGCAGTAAAGAAATGTTAATAATACTAATACTACTAAGAATAATAATTATGCAGGTCATCATATTATTCCAGGACTGTTACATGGACATCTTGTGACTTTGTGATATAATCTCTTTTAAAAAATCTGTACACCAAGTCCTTGAATATTATGCAAATACGTTCTAAAAACTCTACTTAAATAATTATGTCCAATAGCTTTCTTAGCTGCTTTTCTTATTTGGGTTACATGGTACTTTTGTGGTAGCACTATGGTTTCCATGCTATACAAAATTTCTTCTGTTTGCTAGAAACAAGAATCACAGCAGCTACCACTGTAACAAACCAGGAGAGGGCAGGTGTGGGTCTTGCTTTATAGGGAACAAATCAAAGTAATAAACTATAAAATGATGTGTTCCAAGAATACAATATTGTTAGGGGAAAACAAGGATTTCCACTTCCAGCTTTGTCCTTCCAGGTCAACACTGATATGTGTATTAAAGTGAGGTGAATTATGCAGGCCAAGAGAATTCTGTGCAGAAAATGTCAGAAAGAAAAAACAAATTGGCAGGATGTAAGTTTCCAAAAATGGCTGGTTGAAGAAAGGGTCAGCAGCCAAATCAGCCAGCCCTTAAGGATTTTGAGACTTGAACTCTCTTGACGCTCTTCTGAAAAAACATTCTCTCTCTGTAAAATTTTAAAAATCAGTCACAAGTTGTAAGCAAGTTATTGCACTTTTGAAAACTCACAATGTGTTCTATTGATTCTTTTTTAGGACAGGGCACATGCATTTAAAAAACAATAACGTGGAAGACTGTTATCTGGCCCTCAGGTTAGCCACCCTGCCCTAATATTTCCCACTTACCAACTTCATCTCTCATCCAGGCTTCTCTCTCTGTTTAACCCCTTCCCAGTCCTACACTGTCCCATTCCTCCTGCACCACCTGCGGTCTCTTTCTCTGGCTGCCTCCTTGTGTTTTAGAGCCAGAAATGTCCTATCAGTTTACATATTTAGCTGCATGTAATTTGCATAGAATTACCTAGGGCATAAGATGTTTAAATGGCAAACAAACTGTTGGGCATGCAATATTATTACATGGGAACTGATTATTCTCAAATATGGAGAGTGAGCTGCTCAGAAACTGGCTATACCAATATCAAAATCTTGAAAATGGAGACTTACACTCCTTTCCTCGTGCTCTTTGGGCTTTGCCAACATAGTTCTATTTATTTTTTTTCGACAACCACAGACTGATACAAAGTGTCACTATTTTCATTTTCATTTTAAAGCTAGAATTCAAAAAATTCAAAACAATAACTCAAATGATCAACAGAAGTGATTTTTGTGGCTATTTTCAATGTCCGTCTCTTTTACATCATTTATTAAATGGATTTCCCCTATCAACATTAAAATCTTATGAAGACACCGTATGAGGAGAGGAAATGCTGATATGGCTCTGGGCAACTGGAAGCAACGGAACATGTCTTTTTTCACTGTCAATACTATACAAATATATGAGCTAGGTTCATCTTAACTATACCACTTAAATTCCCAGGTCACACAGAACAACTTTATACCTCCCTGCTACTTCAAGATGAAAACCCAGATGTTACATACTCAGTTGCTAGATTTTGCGCTGCCATGATGGATATTCGTTGAAGGATGGTTTGCACCACAAACTAGGCCCAAAATGCAGGACCTGTGCTCCTTCATGCTCCCTCCTTTATAGTTGCTTTTAACTGTTTGTCCTTGTTTCTATCTTTTTAAAGTATGTATGTATAATCACCTTTTAATGACTAGTTTTTATCCCTTACCTGTTTTAAGTCTTATGTGTTCAGTTTATCTGTATGTTTTATATCTTATGCTGGTCTATGACTGAAATAAAGTTTGATACTGATACATACAGTGGTACCTGGGGTTACAGACGCTTCAGGTTACAGACACTTCAGGTTACAGACTCCGCTAACCCAGAAATAGTACCTCGGGTTAAGAACTTTGCTTCAGGATGAGAACAGAAATCGTGTGGCGGCAGTGCGGCAGCAGTGGGAGGCTCCATTAGCTAAAGTGGTGCTTCGGGTTAAGAACAGTTTCAGGTTAAGAACGGACCTCCAGAATGAATTAAGTTCTTAACCTGAGGTACCACTGTACTTGTGGTTTGTTTCATCCAAACAAACCTCAGGTTGCAGCTTGTAGTTTGAGTTACAGGCCTGGGTTTGGATGTGATGCTAAGTCAAACCATGCACAGAAGCATCAGGAACAGCGTAGGAGCAAAGTGGCTATGTGTTTACCTTTAAACCACAGTTAAATTTATAGATCACTAAAAGATCACTGAGAAAAATGCAAATAAGACAACAAAGGTCATGGTCAAGTCAATGCTAACCAATTTCAAATTCCAGTGATTTCAATGACAGTCATAATCAACATGCTTCAAAATGCTTCAACTTGGCCAAATGCCCAGTTAGAAAGTATAACAGGGCTCTCTCACAATGATTCTGTACATTGCTTCTTCTGCATTGTTGCCTTCTGGATAAGTAGCATGAGTTACTTGAGTGTTTTAATTAGGTAGGCAATTAATTATGAAGCCTTATTGGAAAGGTGATAGATGTGCTGCAGAATCAGATGGCAGAAACAGAAACAAAATTAAAACTGGCCACCAGCTTTATGATTCACCAAATATGATCACCGTCTATGGCAAATAATTTCTTATAGTCTTTTTTTTCACACTCATGCTGACAACACTACTCAGAAGAAGGGGACTACTATTGCTATTTAATGTTATAATATAGGCTTTGACATAAAGGTAAAGGTAAAGGTACCCCTGCCCGTACGGGCCAGTCTTGACAGACTCTGGGGTTGTGCGCCCATCTCACTTAAGAGGCCAGGGGCCAGCGCTGTCCGGAGACACTTCCGGGTCACGTGGCCAGCGTGACATCGCTGCTCTGGCGAGCCAGAGCCGCACACGGAAACGCCGTTTACCTTCCCGCTGGTAAGCGGTCCCTATTTATCTACTTGCACCCGGAGGTGCTTTCGAACTGCTAGGTTGGCAGGCGCTGGGACCGAGCAGCGGGAGCGCACCCCGCCGCAGGGATTCGAACCGCCGACCTTTCGATCGGCAAGCCCTAGGCGCTGAGGCTTTAACCCACAGCGCCACCTGCGTCCCAGGCTTTGACATAGTTGGGATTAAAAACCTCAGAAGTCTTCAACTCAGAAGAACAGGTTAGATTTCTCCTCTCCTTCCCCCTTGGGAAGGTTGCAGAAGTTGCATGGCAGAAAATCAGTGCTGATGCACACAGAGCTCATGACTTTAGCCATTAGGAGCCGCAAAATATCAGCAACATCACATTTGCTAAGTCACTTGGGAAAACTGTAGACCAAGGGCCCAAATGCGCCCCCCCCCCCTCAGCCTCTTCAGTTGGACTTTGGGACTTTCGCCTCCTGGCTGGACAATGTCCTTGAAGCATGAGAATGCCTTTTGGTTGCCTGGAAGAAGGATGAAGTGATGTGTGTATATGTCTGACTGTATGTGTAAGTGTGGGTACAAACTTTTGCATGGTTGGAGATCAGTGAGTCCCTCCGCAGCTTGGTTCAAGGGTGGCACTGTATCATAATAGTCAAAGCCAACATGGATATGCTGTCAGTCAAATTGCTGTAGACATGTGACTAAGGTATCAAACAGAAGTACAGAATTTGTATGCAGGGAAACATTGTTTCCCTCCGAATTCAACACAAAAGCTAAAGAGATGGCTTGGGCACAGATCTCTGGTAAATTCCAGGTTAGATTATTGCAAGGCACTCTACATGGTGCTAACCTTGAAAATGGAATTGATAAGAAGCTGAAAGTAATGAAAATGCAATGGCTGAAGTGACACCAGTACTGGAGGTACTGCACTGTTCATGAATATTCTTCGAAACTTGATTCAAGGTACTCATGGTGACATACAAAACCCTAAATGACTTGGGGCCAAATATTTTTGGCACTGAGGTGGAAGAGCAAGGACCTCCTGAACCCACTACCCTCCAAGGAGCAGGGATGAAGTGCAGCAACTTCTGGAAGGATCCAGAAACACCTCTTCTGCCCTTTTTACCACTCATTTATTTTTTAAGAGCAGGCAGACACCTGCACTATTTTCAGCACCTTCTAAAAGCCTTTTTGTTTAAGCAAGCATTAACTTTATTATACACATTCATTTTAAATCTGCTGATACTCTCTATATTCCGGTAATTTTATTGTCTACTATTTTGTTTTGTATCGCTATTTTAAATATACCATTTTATGTAAACCACCTAGGGAGACATATTTTTGATTAAATTGTATATAAAATAAATAAAAAGACTTATAAACTGTGTAAAATAAAAATGACTTACAACCTTTAAGACATGAAGCTAGAGCAGCCTTGCCCAACCTGGGGCTTTTCCAATGTTGCCAAACTACATCTCCCACCATCCCTCACCATCATCTGTGTTGGTTGGGGCTGATGGTAGTTGTAGTCCAGAATGCCTAGAGGGAACCAGGATGGGAAAGGCTGGAGTAGAGCTATGGAGAGGAGGAAGGATGGATGAGAATCTATAATCGAATGAATTTGGTTTTTAATCACCACATAAACTTAGTAAGTGAAGAGACATAGCAGAACAGGAATGGAATACATTAAACCAAGGAGAACATTCATTAAAAAGCAAGAGAAGCATAGCTGACGGCCTCAAAAGTAAATATCATAATCTGTGTTCATTACATAATTTGTAATCTGGAGGAGGTAATACTCTAGGTGATATCAATGCTGCTGAACATTTTAATGCCAAGATATTTTTTAATGCTGAACATATTGCTAAGGAATTTTCTAAAAGGGAAACTTTTCTTTGTGCTCAAAGATCTAGCATGCCACTGCTGCTGCACAATATTCTTGTAACTATCTAGTTGCTCCTGTCTTTTAAGAACCCATTTGAGGCTTTAACACCATTTACCATCCACAAGCTACCATCCAAGGTCACTCAAAGATCACTCAAACCAAACATGTTTCCAGGATGTTTTTTCAGCAGTGTAAAGAAAGCAAAAACATCAGCACTTGAGCACAACCTTTGCTGCTGCATAAAAGTCTATGCCACCTCCAGACTGCCAGCATTTTGTGGGAGGCATTCCATCTCATTTTTTTTATAAAAACAGACCCCAACTTTTTGTGATTAGGAAAATTACATTGAAAAGGGTTGGACAATGACTGATTGTTTGACAGAAAGATGTGCAACCTCTCTACTAACAAATTAGAACAAATGTGCTATAAAAAACAGACATCATAGAACCCCTACATCAGCTTCATGCCAACAAATCAGGATGAATGCTGAGCAAACTAGCTGAAATTCATCTCAACATTTTAGTAAATCTTTTCGCCAACCAGAAACTACAATAACCAAGAAGCTAACTATTAATTGTCTGTCCCATGTACTTTTCAACTATTAAAGTCTTTAATCTTAATCTTTTTGAGATTAAGATCTCTTTAGAATAAGATATTCTTCCATCCTTAGAATCATAGATTGTTTTGAGGGATGACTGACATTTAGAAAATGCATTGGAGCCCAATATTTTCTAAATGAATTTGGATTATATTGGAGCTCATGATTTCTGTTATATCCTATATTTCAATCCATTTAATGCAAAAACAAACCTCATTCAGCTGTTCCTTAACTGGGTGGTTAACCATACCATTTGTTCTTGCCTGTGTCTCTAGTATAAGAAAACATCATTTATTCTGGTATATAAGCCAAGTTCCTTAGTTTAATAGTGGGATGAGTTTGTGGTTAGACCAATGGACTTTTGAGCCTTAGTCAACTCAACTCTCACTGGCCTTGCTCCATGCCTGGCTGGAATGCATCCCTGAACTGTGACCATACCTCTTTCTTCCCTGAATGGAGATGATGGGTGGGTGTAGACTTCTGAGTTTCACATGGCTTAGATGCAGCCTCCTGTACAAAGTAAAAGAGAAATCAGCTGCTCTGTCCACTTAGTCCCACCCACCACTGGCATTTGGCCCTGGAAATGTGGCCTTCAAAGGAACTGTGGCCTTCAAGGGAACACAGCAACCCTCAGCTTGAAAAAGGTTTCCCTCTTGGGTCACCTTAACACAGTGTTTCCCAACCTTGTGCCTCCAGCTGTTTTTGGACTACAATTCCCATCATCCCTTGCCACTGGTCTTGCTAGTCAGGGATGATGGGAGTTGTAGTTCAAAAACAGCTGGAGGCACAAGGTTGGGAAACACTGCCTTAACAGAATGGAGAGATATAAAGAAGAGTCTACAAATGTCACTGGGCTTGATGAGCTCTGCTTTCTTGCTTCCTCTTCACTGCACTGAGACAATGGTAGAAGGTTTTACACAGGAGAGAAATAGCAGGCATTGTATGCGTGTTTGAATCAAGCCCTTCCCTCCATCATTGATATCTGAACTCCAGCTATTTTTGAAAGGGATACTTTTTGCACTCCTAGGTTACCAGCCACATTTTTATTTTTTAAAAAAGGAAGGTCCTCCCATGGCAGAGCATACTGGATACTTTCCTTACTGGTTGATTAAATTTCTGGTTGCCACTGGCAACTATATTTGTGGACTCCTGGCTATAAAGATGCAGATGGCTTCCATTTCTACCAAAAAATGCAAGCAAATGCTGCAACTGGGACCTTTTTGTTCCAAGAAGCAGAGGAATCTAAAAGGGGAAAAGAAAATACTATGGCATTACTGCCCAGACTCCTCTCTTAACAACCTTTTCAGCTACCTGAAGCAAAAGCAAGCTCCCCCCCACCTCCGAAAACAGACATTGGGCGGAATGAAATGGATGAGCAGCTGTAAGCTCCTGCCAGGGGCTGAATAATAGTGGTGAGAATCGGAACTAATGCCAAAATTTTGCAGATATTTTCTGGGGGAAATGGAGCCTCTTCCAGGTGTTCAGGAACAGTCAAATGCCCAAGATGCATGGGCAATGCCGAGCAATTTAAAGAAATCTCCAAATCCCTTTGAGAAGGGAACTGTGTGAGTTATTGATTTGCTTTCATGAGAATTTTGCAGCAACCCACTATCGACCATATCCTTTGTGTTGCCTAAACAGAATAAGACAATACTTTTTGGGGTGGCTCTGTAAGAACTATCTTTCATGCATGTATTATGCAGTTAGCAGAACTTCAGTAATATATAAAACAGATATTTGAACTGATCAACCCCTTCCATTTCTTTTCAGCTATGCAGCATCCACACTTACTCAATCAAGGTCAAAATTCCTGTATAGCAATACCACTCCCCCACCTGCTCAGTTCTTCAATATATTTTCTTACAGACAAAACAAGTTAAATAATTGCAACTGCCATCACATCCAGGAAGAAAACTCAAGAGGCAAAGTAATGGTGTCAAGGTCATGTGTATTTAAAAATATAATAATGGAGGATCTGCCCAACAATAACCAAAACTATGTGCAACTATATGCAAGAGACTTCAAATCAAGTCTATAAGAGAAGTACCCATTGCATCCTCATGGCATGTTAGCAGCCTCATGCTTTGGCTCACAAATAGTCTATTAGGAGAAAATTATCCCTCCTTGTTAAGTAAGCCTTGGGTATGTGAGCCCAACCTGTGCACCTGTTCATCCAGGCATGCCCAAAGATCCCAGTTTGTAGCTTAGTCCATTAGGTACACAACTTCCCATTTATTTTCTATGAAAATCAATGAAACTAACCCATTTCCTTTACACATGCATGTTGAGACCCTTTGTTGTTGCAAGAGCTGTTGTGTTTTTATTTGAAGGCCAAACATTCCTCTGCTGTACCAGCATGTAGCATAGAAGCCAATTCCTAGGGGCCAAGGTTCCTTCGCACACACGCGCCATGAAAGATTTGAGGGACTGCCCCTCCTCCAGTAAATGGACATTGTTGTTCAAATGGTGTGCATACACAACATCTTGTGATTGATTATGCAGGGTGGAGTTTACTTAAAAGGTAAAGGTATAGGTACCCCTGCCCGTACGGGCCAGTCTTGACAGACTCTAGGGTTGTGCGCTCATCTCACTCTATAGGCCGGGAGCCAGCGCTGTCCGCAGACACTTACGGGTCACGTGGCCAGCGTGACAAGCTGCATCTGGCGAGCCAGCGCAGCACACGGAAACATCGTTTACCTTCCCACTAGTAAGCGGTCCCTATTTATCTACTTGCACCCGGGGGTGCTTTCGAACTGCTATGTTGGCAGGCGCTGGGACCGAACGATGGGAGTGCACCCCGCCGCGGGGATTCGAACCGCCGACCATGCGATCGGCAAGTCCTAGGCGCTGAGGTTTTACCCACAGCGCCACCCGCGTCCCCTGGAGTTTACTTACCTCCCCTCAAAAATTTATTCAAGTTGGCACCCCTGGCATGTAGCAAAGTGAATAAGGCCTTCTCACATGTAATGATCAACCATGGTTTAGTGCTATGGTAATGAGCCTCAGCAAGCCTTGAGCCCTGCCTTCTCCTCCTCCAGAATGGTTGTGAAGAGAACGTGAGCTTCCCCTGTTTAAACTACCGGTAAGCAGCATTCCTTGCTATGGTTTGTTCAAAGAAGCCAGAACAAAAAAGTGGTTTGTTGTGTTGGCTTGTTAACAAGGAATTAGAAACGAAACATGGTTTTCTAACAAGCCAGATCAATAAGCCAGAGGTTGACTCTAACTTATTTGAATAAACCATAGCTTAAACAGTTTCTCCAAGTTCAGACACAAATAGGACTTTAAAGGTAAAGGTAAAGGTACCCCTGCCCGTACGGGCCAGTCGTGTCCGACTCTAGGGTTGTGCGCCCGTCTCACTTAAGAGGCCGGGGGCCAGCGCTGTCCGAAGACACTTCCGGGTCACGTGGCCAGCGTGACAAAGCTGCATCTGGCGAGCCAGCGCAGCACACGGAACGCTGTTTACCTTCCCGCCAGTAAGCGGTCCCTATTTATCTACTTGCACCTGGGGGTGCTTTCGAACTGCTAGGTTGGCAGGCACTGGGACCAAACGGCGGGAGCTCACCCCGCCGCGGGGATTCAAACCGCCGACCTTTCGATCGACGAGTCCTAGGCACTGAGGCTTTTACCCACAGCGCCACCCGCGTCCCAAATAGGACTTTAGCTTAGCTTAAAAGCAGATGTTTGCAATCTCCTTGGGATAACACCAAAGCAGAGGAGGGTGAAGTGTGTAAGATTGTTCCTATAGCACTAAAATAGCTTTTAGCATCATGTGCTAAATGAGCCACTGATGAGAGAATGCAAGGCAAAGTTCTGAAGAATCTTTTGTCAGTTCCACCTCTACTGTGAAACCATCTGACTATGACGGTCAGAGGGATTCCCCATACATTGGATTTTGCTATCAAAGTGAAATTCAAAAAGTCACTAGAAAGTGTTTTGATGGCCTCCAGTTCATTGCAGCTTTTTTATCAGCTCTGAACACACTCTTTCTTCTATATTAGCATGCACTCATTTAACCTTTTGAAAAAGCACCAAGCCCAACAATGGTGTAGCTATCCTATACCTCCTACAGTAGCAGAGTCCATTTCTTGAGCCTTCTGTCCCTTACCCCCCCACACACATCCCTGCAAGCTATTGCATTTAAATTAAAAGAGATATCATGCTGTAAGGACTTGTGGGAGGACAAAATGCAGCTAGGGCACACTTAGCTTCATTGTGTGGAAAAGCCTCTTGAAGGTCTCTCTCCAGATTCATCAAACTGCACTTTAGATTAAAGTTGCCCCAGGCTGGAATTTCACCGTGAAACTACAAGCAATGCTTCAAGACTACACAGATGCATTGACAAAGCAATATCAGGATAAATAAATGAGAGTTATATAGAAGGGAAAGGATGCTGTCATGCAAGATAAATACAAGCTTGTATCAAGCTTACAGAGACTGCAGTCATAAGATTTTGAAGAAAATATTTTACAGTTGGCTATATGCAGCAGGGATGGGAAACGAGATGGGGGCATCCAAGTGTTGCTGGACCACAACTTCCCTTATCATTGGCCATTGGTGACCGTGTCTGATGGGAGTTGGAGGCCAGCAACATCTGGAGGACTGCAGATTAGCTAGCCAAATATACAGAACAAGTAGCATCATCAGAATGCTGTTTTCTACAAGAGCAACCAACCTGAAATAAACCTGGCAAACCAGAACAGACCTTAGTTAGCAGTTCTCAAAAATACCATGGAATCCCATCTGTGCAGTGGTGGCAAATTTGTTAAGGGTACATACACATCACACAGTTAAAGCACATGGCTTCCTGCAGAGAATACTAGGAACTGTAGTTTGTTAAGGCTGCTTGGGAATTGTAGGTTTGTGAAGGTAAGTTACAGTTCCCATGATTCTTTGAGCAAAATCATGTGTTTTAAATGGTGTACGTGCAGGAGTTTTGTGGCAATCATCATCATCTGCTGCTGCTGGAGGAGCAACAACAAAAACACTTTTGGTCCCTGAGCTGATGTGCTTTGATTGCTCACCAGCATTCTGAGGGAGTGAAAACCGGCTGCTGGATCCTGAGAGAAACTGTCCTCAGAGAGAAGGTTATTACATTTATAGGCTGCCTTTCTGCCAAAGCACTCAAAGTGATGGTAAGACTTGTGTGATCTGCTTTGTTTGTCACTAGAACCCCCATGATTCACTGAGCAGAGCTGGGTGTAAAAGGTATACAAGTAAAAGTACAAAAATTCTGAATCCAGAGGATTTCTTTTCAGTGCAGTTCTTTCAAACAATACAGTGTGCTTCTGGTTACTCTCCCCAACAGATTTCCTAATTTAAGTAGTATACTTTAGGGGAGGAAGAGAGTCGTTTTGTTGTTAACATTGTTAAACAAACTGGAAATCTGAAATCCTTGCCAATCTATTCAAACCACCCAGGAATCTACCAGTACATCCAGTGGTGGTCAGTAGGGCAGTGTGGGCTGCACTGCTTACCTTGCTGAGAGGTGGTGGGGAGGTCAGTGCAGTGCAGGCACAGCAAGCAGCAGGGCATCAAGTTGGCGCAACAGCCCTGTACCAACTTCTCCACCACTGCTCCCTCTGAGTGACTGTCAGTGACCTCTGTGTTGAGAAGCCAGTTAAACACTGCAGCCCCACTCCACTAACCACTGCTGAGTAGGTCCCTATCTACCTTCTGCCCACCTCTGGCAGTGAGAATAAAGGGGAGGCCATGAGCTACTTGAAGGAAGAACTGGCATGATCTCTCTGAAAGCAAGGTAGCTAGGTGAAGGGGTGGAAAACTTGGTTCATGCTGCACCATAAACTTGCATTTACAGGTTATGGCTCAGGCAGCTCTGGATTGGGTCTTGCTGCCATTTCACCCTATATCTAATGCACTACACTGGTTCTTTGTGAGTTTCTGTGTTTGTCTAAATACTTCTCTGCTTTCTTGATTTTTAAAAGAGGTCCAAATGCCTCCTTCAGGTGATGCATCTGGAAAGGAGAGATTATGACATCAGTGTCATAATGCTGATTAGCTGCTGCTATATTTGTTCTTCCTGGAACTCTTTGCTCTTAAGAATCAAAAGAACATGCATGGGTAATTAGAGGAGCTATGGTAAAGCACCCCGCCGCTCCCGTCATTCAGTCCCAGCTCCTGCCCACCTAGCAGTTCGAAAGCACTCTTAAGTGCAAGTAGATAAATAGGTACCGCTTTATAGCGGGAAGGTAAACGGCATTTCCATGTGCTGCTCTGGTGCCAGTTCGCCGGAGCAGCTTCGTCACACTGGCCACCTGACCCGGAAGTGTCTGCGGACAGCGCTGGCTCCCGGCCTCTAGAGTGAGATGAGCGCACAACCCTAGAGTCTGTCAAGACTGGCCCGTACAGGCAGGGGTACCTTTACCTTTACCTTTATGGTAAAGCACTGGTATAAGTTTTCATCAATACAAGTAGTGGCATTGGCACAGCTACCATGCCAACAAGCAGTAATAGTGGGAGATGATTCAGGTTAAAAAAATATTATATACTCAGTTGAAATCACACAGTGAAGATTTAAGATTTTAACTGACGCAAAGGATAGAGGGGGGTTTGCCCTGCCGGACTTAAGACTTTATTATGAATCAGCAGCTTTCTGCTGGTTGAAACACTGGCTACTTCTTGAGAACACTGACATCTTGGATCTGGAAGGATATGACAATAGTTTTGGTTGGCATGCATACTTATGGTATGACAAGGTAAAGGTGTATAAAAGCTTTAAAAACCATATTGTAAGGAAAGCATTGTATAACGTTTGGATTAGATACAAAGATTTGTTGGAAAGTAAAACCCCTAGGTGGGTGTCACCAATGGAAGCTAGGGAAGTAAAAAAGCTTAATATGGATTCTAAATGGCCAAAATATCATGAGATTTTAGAATACGATGGTGAAAGGGTGAAACTTCAGAGTTATGAGAAACTAAAGCCTAAGGTTCGAGATTGGTTGCATTACCATCAGATAAATGAGACGTTTAAACAGGACAGGAAAATAGGATTTCAGAAAGAGAAGTCAAAATTAGAAACAGAATTGTTGGAACCCAATACTAAGAACTTATCAAAAATGTATAACTTGCTGTTAAAATGGAATACACAGGATGAAACGGTGAAATCAGCCATGATTAAATGGGCACAAGATATCGGTCATGATATTATGTTTGCTGACTGGGAACAGTTATGGACCACCGGTATTAAATTTACTGCATGTAATGCCTTAAAAGAAAATATTATGAAAATGATCTACCGGTGGTACATGACCCCAGTCAAGCTTGCAAAAATTTATCATTTGCCTAATAATAAGTGTTGGAAATGTAATGAGACTGAAGGCACTTTCTACCACCTTTGGTGGACCTGCCCAAAGGTTAAAGCTTTCTGGGAAATGATCTATAATGAAATTAAGAAGGTCCTTAAGTGGACTTTTCCTAAGAAACCAGAGGCTTTCCTCTTGGGCATGGTGGGCCAAGTGGTGTTAAGGAAGGATAGGACTTTCTTTATGTATGCCACTACAGCAGCAAGAATTCTACTGGCAAAGTATTGGAAGACGCAAGAACTACCTACTCTGGAAGAATGGCAAACAAAGGTGATTGACTTTATGGGACTGGCCGAGATGACGGGCAGAATCCGGGACCAGGGGAAAGAGACAGTGGAAGAAGACTGGAAGAATTTCAAAATATATCTTAAAAATAATTGCAAAATTGAGGAATGTTAGGATGTCAGGGGGTAAGAAGTAAAGAATTGCAGCAGTAAACAAAAAAAAAAACTTAAGAATTTTTTTACGAAAGGGAACTAAGACAATGGACTTAAGGGTTGCTAAAGAATTATTAAACAAGGATGCAGGGATGGGGAGGTATGGGGAAGTCAAAGAAAGAAGGGTATGAACCGATGAGCATGAAGTTATACTGTTTTACATTGTTCTTTATTACATGTGTGGAAAATTAATAAAAATTATTATAAAAAAAAAAAAAAATGAAATCACACAGTGAAGAATGAAGCATACAATCTCCCTGTATGTCTTTTAAAAAGTATAAGAATGTGTCTTTGCTTGATGCAAGAGACTTACACACACATCTCTTAGCAATTGATACCAAGGCAGTATCTGTTAACAAAATATTTTGGGGGCTTTCCAAAAAGATGTGCCGATAACTTAGAATTCCAAATTGTTGGCACAGACCCTGAATGTTTTTGTCGGGAAGTAAATCTCAAAGAATCCAGTGGAGCTACTATCTTAGGATGCATTCTTAGAACTGCAGCCAATGCCTGTTTGACTTCTTTGTAAAAGTCAGGTGTTGAATGGTTTACTCTAACTTATCTACACATTCACAGAATTGTCTGTTTTCTTTCCTCTAAAATAGATGGCATCAAGCCAAAGTGCAGGGAAATAGCAAAAACAAAAACTTAAATTAAAAAAGTGAGTCAGACAAGAGAGAGAGAGAGAGAGAGAGAGAGAGAGAGAGAGAGAGAGAGAGTTAGTTAGTTAGTTAGTTAGTTAGTTAGTTGCTGGGGTGAAGAACCAGTGGCCTCCTGAATGTTGTTGGACTCCAGCTCCCATTATCCCTGACCACGAACTATGCTGGCTGGGGCTGATGGGACTTGAAGGCCAAAAGCAGCAGAGGTTCATCCACCACAATGCTTTCATTAAGAAGAAACTTAATGCTGGTCTTCAGGAGCTGTGAAACTACCGAATATCTTTGAGAATAAAGAGCTTGTGAACAGTGAAGTTCAAAGTTTGATTTTGGCATGAAACAGCAATAGACATGAGAGACATTATTCCATTTCCATTTGCTGCAATAAAAGAAAATAAATTTTGTAGGGATGTATTTATGTGTGTTTCAGAGATCTGTAAGGATCCAGCAAGCAAACACAAGGACCTGGATTGTATGGGATAAGAGGCATCATAACACTAAGTTAGGAAAAGAGCATTTGGAAGGAGCCTGGAGTTGTGAAAAATGATGTCATCATCAGACTTGCAGTGAGGAAAGACATTTTGCAAGGTGCTGCTAAACACCAAAGAGAGTCTGATATAGCAGCTGGTGATTGTGGCCATTCTTACACTGAAGGGACTTTTCACATATTATGCATGCACAGAAAAGTCTATGGAACCTAGAACATCTCCTGTCCCGGTATCACACAGAAATTGTTGTAGCAAGTCAGCTTCTCACAAGCCCATGCATTCTGAACATCTCACAAGCACTTACTTGATGCTTCCAGTGACTGATCGATTCAACTGTGGCATCAGTTAAAAGCGTGGCTTAAAACCAAGCATGAGGTTCTGAGAAAAGTGCCTGGAAATGAGATAGCAGTTCAGCAAATCTTAACATATTGGTTTGCATGTGCAGAATGCCTCCCTGTTTTGCTTTATTTTAACTTTTTAAAATAGCACTCGGCAATCTAAAACTTACAAGGGTGGGTTACAAGCATACAATGAAACAACAACAAATCAATAAACCAGTAAAGGGCAGTGACAGAAACTACCAGAGGTTAAAAAGCCTACAAAATAAAAAGGCACCTAAAAAGCAGGCACCTCTGGAGGGGAGAGGGAGCTCCGAAACTGGTGCACCACAACTGAAAAGCCTGGCATAGAATAAAGTTTACAAAATCAAGTGCATGAATACCACAAGCTATCAAAATGTAAAAATTCCCTGAAAGCCATAGCATTAAACATGTAAGGAAACTGAGGCAGACTTAAAGCCTAAGGAGGCCAGCTTTTACAACATGTGTATTTCAGTTGGACAGTTCCTGAAGGCCCAGGAAGCAGAAATCACATCTTTCAATTTACTCTGCAACCACACTCTGTCCCTTTGCATCAGTTCTACACACAATTCCCAGATGCTTACCAAGCAGAGCATATATGCAATGAATTATCCATGTGAGAGCAACCAACCATATAATCCATATGCACAGCCTGGTTAAAAAAACACAGAGAGAGAGAGAGGCTTCAAGATGCAACAGCAGCAAGAATCCATTTAACAGCCAGGCAGGATCTCCAGAAACAAAGTGGAAGGGAGGGGAGGCAATGAGTGCTTTCAAACAGAATTTGAACATGTAGAGCAGAGATGAGTTTTCCTGCCCTCCTGCCAAGATTTTGACCTAGATCTGCCACTGATCGTACACCATGTTTGTGTTTAGCACCTGCCACCTTTCATTCCTAGGGACCCCAAGGCACATCAGCGTCCCCATATTGCTGCCAATTCTCAGTTCCACATTAGCCACAGATTGACAAAACAAAACATTTGATGTCCATATGACAAACTCATCTCATGTTGAAATGTTGAAAATTCTGTATTTAGAAATATAGCGAACACACAGAGAACTTGTTATTTGTGGAAGTAATTGCCATTTAGAGATCCACTGCATACAATGCTAAAACAGGAAACCTGGTAATCATAAACAAAATTGCTATTATGAGGCGATTGTAGAAACTCTGATGCTGCAGTACTTAAGAATGCAAGTTTCACATAAATCTATTTCCAGACTGACCATGTGGCCATCTTATTTTATTCAGAATGAAAGTAAACAAAATGTCAACAGCATAATCTGTATTAATCCTTCTGAATGGCTTGTAAATAATGTAGAAATGCTGGCTGCTTTCTTCTTTTAGAGTTTAATACATGTGAACATAGCTCACATTCAAATGACCATGGCCTTTTATTCCATGTGGTCACCTCAAACAGGACTGATGCAATGAAGAGGTATAGAGAGGCAGCCGCCTCAGGCAGTAGAAGTCCCTGAGGTGGCATTACCATGGGTGTCCCACTCATGCTGAAGAAGCAGCACCAGAATCAGCACTGATTTCTCCTTTGCTGAATCCCACCCAGCAGGGTGGCAAGGCTTTGCAAGGTCTTCTCCTGGAGGGGAAGTCCCTGAAGACACTCAAGCCCTCCCATTATAAGAGTGGCAGCAGGACATTTTGCCTCAAATGCCAAAATGCCTCAGGCCACCCTTGACCTGAAATAATTCTAACACCCACTCCTACCACTGAGAAGACCTAAGGGTAGCACTTACCTGGGATTGGCTTCCGCTGGAATCTTACAATATTTTACAATACCTTATATTATTTACTAAATATACAAGCTGAACACAGGTAGAGGCTTTATGTTTCAAAACCCTGGACAGTCAAGTCTACTGCCCCATTTTGAAAGCACCTTCTAGACTCTAGAGGCTCAAGAAGCTCAGGTGTCTCCCAGTCTCTTTCCAAAAACTGAGTTTCCTCCCTTTCATTCAAATACCCAGATTGCTTCATCCTTAGTTGGAGAGATTTATGACACCTACCTTTCTTCTTTCCCCCATTCGGAACCTTCCAGAGTGATCCTGTATCAAGAGGTAGCCTCCTAACAAATCAGCTGCCACTGACCCTCATTGTCTTAATATCCTGTTCTATTAAGAGTCCTTTGTCAAGGCCAAGGCTCTGTCCAAGGATTATCTTAAAGCAAACTCAGTGATTATCCGTATTTACAGAAAACTGACAGCAAAACTCGTAACATGGGGAATACTACCAATTCTCCCTGGTTCCAGCAGCTCTCAGACTTCACCAGCTACCTGATAATTTTAGCTGGAGATACCCAGAATTTAATAGCACCTTCTGCATGCAAAGCATGCACGCCACTGAGCTATAGCCTTACATAATTCCCACTGCACTTACAAGCATGTACAACATTTTGACTTTCTATCTAGAAGATCACAGTTCAAATCCCAGTTCTGTTTTAGAATTTAGGTAGTATCACTATTTCTTGGTATTCATTTTGCTGCCTAATCCAACCCCAGTTAACAATTAAAGCTGCAATCCTAGCCCATTGTCCATTCAGAAGCATGTCTTATTGAATCCAATGGCACTCATTCCCAAGTAAGTGGAATTAGGATTGTTGGCTAAGTATGGGAAGATACCAGTGCAGAACTGCATGTTAACTCTTACTGCTGCATGCATAGATCTGTAGAATGTGTACTAAACAGGTGTTAGAAGAATGGAGCACGATACATGATAAGCACACCCACCCACACCCCTGAAACCACATAGGGTCTTATTAGAACAAAGTAGCAGTTTTTCCTATACAGTGGACCCTCCAGATACGAATTAAATTCATTCCGGGGGTCCATCAGCAACCTGAAAAGTCCATAGGCAGAGGCGCCACTTCTGAGCACACACACAGCGCCATTGAGCGCTTCTGCACATGCACACATGGCGAAACCCCGAAGTATACACTTCCGGGTTTGCCGCGTTTGTAACCCAAAAGTATGTTTGTGTGAACGGTATGTAACTAGAACCTCCACTTTACTTACTTCTTTCCAAATCAGATCTGTGATAGGACAGGGAGAAGACTGCCACCCCTCCAAAACTGATGAGAATCAGTGAGGATCCTATTCAAACATTCAAACCCCCTAGGGAGGGGGAGGGGAAAGTGGGGGGGATGTTTCCATCAACATCTGGATCCTATTCATCCCTGGAACTTGTACTCACATGTGCACATACACACTTCAGGTGCCATACCTCAAGGTGGGGCCCCAAATCTTGAGCCCAGTGCGATCCAGAATCTTTACATCGCCAGCAAAAAGAAGCAACTCATTATAATTCCTTACTATTATTATTCTGCAGTCTTTAGAATTCTAGAAAATTATTTAATGCAGCCTTCCAACCAAGGAACTAGTGCTAGCACTGAATTTCTGCTTTAGAAAGAAGAAAAGTATCGCAGCCAAAAGGAATGAAATTTCAGGATAAACTAGAACATTGCACGCTTATGCCAATAAAAGTACTCACACAGTGCATCTCATTAACACTGGCGAGATATGCAGCTGAACTGACAAAGCATGCAAGACTGGAATCAGCATCAAGTAGTTTATTCTTAATGGATTTGGCATGTTCTTCTATGAGAAAGAAACTGTGTGTGCTCTGCTGACATCGATCTAATTAATTTCTAATCAGGAGTTGTGCCAATTGCTTGACACAAGTTAGGGCCAGAGCCAGCTGTTTGGAGGTGCATGTTTACTCAGCCACATATAACCATCTCTTATGTAATCCTCTGGTAAGATAGGCACCAAACTTAGCTCTGTTGGGGCTCTAACTTTTCTTTGGCCATTTATTCAAGGAGGTTCAGGAAACACAGCAAGGTCTTCAAATGATATGCCTAGTTGCCTGCATGAAATCCACACTGCCCATTCTGAGTGAGACCATTGGTCCATCTGGCTCAGGTGGTTTGAAGTGGTTTCAGGCAGGTTTATCTCCTTGTCCTACATGGAGATGCTGGGGATTGAACCCAGGACCTTCTGCACACAAAGCAGATGCTCTACCATGGAGCTCAAGTCACTGATCAGTGGGACTTGAGAACAGAATGGCAGCCGTATTGTGTTGTATTATAATAGGAGTGCACCATTTTTTAATGTGCACCTCCCACTGTAAATATGGGGTCCACCATTTATTTTTCAAGTTGATGCGCCAAGCATAGTGGGACTTCCTGCCTGGACAGAAAACACATCTATCCAATACATTTTGCCATGCTGAAGTTTACATACAAGAAATATACAAGCTGGCATTCCATCAGAGTCTCCTCCTTTTATTTGTTAACTCAAGCATTAGTTAAGCAACCACATGGGATATCTGCTTCTTCCTCAACTTTAACTGATTTATTTATGTCTAAAGTGCACATTTTATACTGTACAATTGTCACCCCAATGCTACACATACTGGATAAAATTTAGCTCAGGTCAAGTCCCAAGGAAAAGAAAGCAAAGGGACTTAACGTCTAACTCAAGTGTGATTGATTTAAATGGAACACAAGTCCTTCCCACTCACCCCTGCACCACTATTACGGCCATATGAGAAAGTGGACAAGGACAAGACATTGGCCCTGCCCCTCCCCCAGGCCCATCACCATTTCTGCGGTTCTTCATCATTTGGGAGCTGAATGTCAGGAGTAGGGAACCTGCTCTACTTTGACAGGGTCCTCCCAGCATGACATTCTATCCTTACTTTTGCTAGATTGTGCCATAAGCATGGCAATATATTTATTGATCTCAGTGGATTTTACAAAAGGGGTTGTGGGTATTCTTTCCATTTTCAGGAATGTCCTCTCCATGCACTTTTAAAAAAGTGTATACACCATGTATAGGCGAGAGAAGGAATGGGCATAAAAACCAATATTCAGTTCACTGCCTGATTTAGGCCTTCACCTACCTACAACATTCTAACTTGATTTGATTTTATCAGCTTTGTTTTGTTAGCTGGATATTCAGGTCACTGGAAGAAAAGGAAGAAAAGCATTCAGCCAAGAAGAGTTTGATGGGTTAAAGGGTTAAAAAAAAAAGAAATCTAAAATTTCAAAATTTCAAAGAGGCCATAGTTTTGTATGTTTCATTTTCCACCTCTTTCAAAGTCCTATTTGTTGACTATACAGTGTGCCTCACCATCATACAATGTAGCTGCAAGCAGTATTGTTTATGTCTGTTGTAAAACAACTGCTTTTCCCCCCTGCCATATTTAATAGAACCATAAAAAACCCTGTTACACTGCATGCATGACCACAAAAGCTATCCTGACACACATCAGCTGTAAAAACCTGCACATTTACAGCAGAAAGTAATGGCATGGTACGTGCACCAGCCACTAGTGGTTGAAGCTGCCTGGAAGAATGTGTCAAGTCAAATAGCACCAGCCTCTGTTTCAGGCAATGTAATGCCAGTAATCATTCCAATGATGCTACTGGAAATAGGGTTCTTATTCTCTTTTTCCAGCCAAGCAAATGAGATATGCCCTTAAAATGCTCAAAGATAGCATTTCAGGTACATTTAAGTGAAACAGTGATATCCAGGAGACAGGTAATTCCCAAGAGGCCTCTCCACCATTGCATTGGCATATGCTCCCCTCCCTTCCCTTTCTGTCTGAGACAGTCTTTAGAAGGGAGGCACAGAGCAGTGTGAATGTGCTCACTTTTTAATATGCATGTGTTGATTGTAGCACATCAGTAAATCAAGCATTTCCATAAGCGACAACCACTGGCTGCCTGCCATGATCACCTTCTTCTTTCCCTTTTGGAGAATGGAGCACCCTCAGGCAGTTGCCTAAAGGCACTGTGCTGTGGGGCCTTTTGTGGCTTAGCAGCAGGAAGTGGAAAAAGCAACATCAGCTACCACCTGCTCCAGCTGGTCTTACAAAGCCATACTAGTGTCTCTGACCACAATAGGGGCTGCACTGCAAAACAGCAGAGATGAGGCTGAAAGCTCCCTCTGCCTGAGAGCTGACTCAGTGGTGCAGGGAATAAGGTGATCTGGCATTAGACCTGGGCTTAAGCCCCTGGCAGCTTGCAATCCGAAGCTGCCTCTAAAGATGGTTCGGAAACTTCGGTTAGTGCAGAATTCAGCAGCCAGCTGGCTCACTGGGGCAAGATGGTTTCAGCATATTACACTGATCCTGGCCTGACTGCATGGGCTGCCAATTAGTCTGAATTGGGCCTGGAAACTAATTAGCCGTTTTTGTGCTGGTGTTGACCTATAAAGCCTTGAACAGCTCAGGACTGCAATACCTCAAGGACCACCTCTCCCCATGAACTGCCTGCACCCTGAGATCATCCTCTGAGGCCCTTCTTTGCGTGCCTCCTCCACAAGACGTCCAGAAGGTGGCAACATGAGAATGGGCCCTTTCTACACTGGCTCCCTGCAGGAATGCTCTCCCCAGGGAGGTTCATCAACTGCCTTCATTATACATCTTTAGGTGCCAGGCAAAAGTGTTCCTCTACAACCAGGCCTTTGGCTGATTGACATTGTATGTCCTTTTAAATGTGTTGTGGGCAGGCAGGCAGGTGGGGATAATTGGTTTGTTGTTCTTATTTTTATGATGCATTTTGTGGCTTTTATTGTAATTTTATGTTGTAAAATGCCCTGAGATCTACAGATAAAGGGTGATATACAAATTTAATAAATAAATCAATAATAACAATCACACAGAAAACACTGAAGACATGGTACTCAAAATGCAATTCACAGAACCAGAAGGTTCTTTCTACTGGAATTGGTTCTTCTCTCTAAGTGCAGCTGAGAAGTATCACGATGTGTCAGAGAAGGGAAATATTGCACAGTATCTCACAGAATTACAGAGCAACATTTGTGATGGAACCTGGACCCTCAGTATTCCAACACCAAGGAGGTTCCACCACGTGGAACCCCACATGGCTTAGCTAAAGCCAACCTGGCTGGCCATTGCTCTCATTTTTAGCCAACTTCCTCAGAGCAGACATGGAATAATTTAGTATCTGTGTTTGCAGATCTCTGAACACTCACGCACATGATGCAGCTAGGCAGGGAAATTTATTCAAAGGTTATTTGCATATCTCTTCCCAAGGCTGCAGAAGGCATATTCTAAACACAATACTTACTACAGAAAATCTTGCATATGAATCGCAGATTAGTATTCAACAGGGAGCTGCCTTTTACATATCTTTCTAGTGGCTTCGAAGAACACAGATGAAGCATGTTATCACACTTAGATGCAACTAAATCAAGACATGGGCAGCTGAGAGAATGTGGCCATCAGGTATGAGCAAGGTTGCCAGTGGGCTAGGGGGCAGGAAGCTAAAGATTTACAAAGCTAAAGTTTGCAAAGAAAAAGATTTGCAAAAGAAAAAAGAAGAGAAGTACCTTATGGATTGCATAATGCATAATGAAACTATGAAGCTTGCTCCCCAAGGAGGCAGTGATGGTCACCAACTTAGATGGCTTTGAAAGAGGATTAGTCAAATTCATGGAGGAAAGGGCTAATTCAATGTCTACTAGCCATAATAACCATGCTCTTCCTTCATAGTTGGAGGCAGCAATGATTCTGAGTGGCAGTTACTGAAAATCACTGGAGAGGAGAGTGATCTTGTGTGTGATTCCTGCTTGCTGGTTATCCACAGGCATCTGGGCGACCACTGTGAGAATGGGGTGCTGAACTATTCTCAGGTTTTTATAAGCAAAACAGCAGCAATAAGGGAGACATGTATTAGGATACTATGCCACAACAGCAATGACATTCAATATGATGCAAAGTTAGTTTTGCCACAACTTTATACCAGAGTTGTTGACAAATGCCAGCACAAATTTTCTGTTATTTGCTAAAAGAGTTTAAAAGGGAATAAGAAGGAACTACATTTGCCATGATCAGTGCTACAGAGTTTTCCCTTTTTTCTGATTCAGAAAGAGGCTTTCTGGCATTTTAAAAACCCATTTATAATTCAAAAAACATTTTACAGAACAGAGAGTGCACTTTTCTTCACAAGGGAAAGTAAAAATAAGACTACATAAAAGCCTACTATTTAACTATAGCCATTTTGACAGATCAGTAAAAAAAAAAATGCAGGTGATTTGCTGTAATACTGGTTGAAAATTGCAAGCAGAAATACAGCTCCATTCAGTACTGGACAACCTGATCCCTCTACTGTTCTATTTGCTATATAACTGTATGGCATGAAGGCTGCATCAAGCAGCCTTCAACAACCAGCTTCTCTGCAGGTGTTATGCACTAAAATTATATAGCTGGCTAGGACTGATGGAAGTTGTAGTCTAAAACATTTACAGGGCACTCACATAGCAAAGGCTTCTATAAAGGTACATACATACATACATACATACATACACACAGCCATACACACACACATACATAGACACAGCCATGTTTCAAGATAAATATTCATTCTAATGGAATTTTATCACACAATATCATGCACATACTTGAGCCAGCTCCAAAATGTAACATGTATACTGTACTGATTACAGAGATGATTACACACCACTAAAAAATAAAAAATAAAAAGTAGAACAAATGACATATTTGTTCAGACGTACAGTTAGAGGCCATTTTCCTGCCTATGACAGTACTGCTGTAAGCCAGTTTTACAGTGAGCTGGCTCAAACCATGGCTTATTGCAAACCCATGAATGTGCAGGCTCCCAGAGAGGATATTGTAGCTGCTTTGCTGCTTCCCCAGTCCTCCTGATACTTCTGTGATCTAAGCTGTCTGAACCCAAGCTTCTGGTTTGCCTCCTCCAAGTAAATCATGAGCTGTAAAGGATCAGAAAACATGCTAAGCCAAATCATGTGTCACAGCAGCAAGTGGAGCAAAATGGCCCATATGCTCACACATTTTGGTCTAAGCCATTATTTGGCTTGGTCTAACATGTGAACTGTGTTTGCTCTTTGATAGCCACAAAGAGGCTATTCAAATACCCTGGTGGTTTGTTCCATGTATAGAAACCTAAAGAAATGTGCTTAATTCATGCATGGCACTCAATAAAAAATGGATATACAGTGGTACCTCAGGTTACATATGCTTCAGGTTACAGACTCCGCTAACCCAGAAATAGTGCTTCAGGTTAAGAACTTTGCTTCAGGATGAGAATAGAAATCGGGCTCCGGCAGTGCAGCAGCAGCAGGAGGCCCCATTAGCTAAAGTGGTGCTTCAGGTTTAGAACAGTTTCAGGTTATGTACGGACCTCTGGAACGAATTAAGTACTTAACCTGAGGTACCACTGTTTGTTGGTAACTGATTCCATGCCACCCTAAATCTGAACAAATGGTGGGGTGGGTGCAATAGTTAAGATTTTTAAAAGACTCTTATTTTTTTGTCTGGCAGATGTTTAAAGGCAAAAAAGAAGAGTATATAAGAAGCCCCACTAGGGTAGAGATGTCCAAATTCTGATCAAATGGCCCTTTTGTCACCCCCTCAAGGGATGGTTTTGATCATTCAAGGAAGCAGCCATTCAGATGCTAGAGAAAATGACTGCAGTTTTGCTTTTTAAAACAGAAAAAGAAAGACAAAACTAGCCGATCATATATATGCAGTTATTATTCAATAAGTGGAAGGAAAATGTTTCAAAAAATTAGAGACAATTGGCAAACCGGTATAAAATTGATAGGGCAGCAATGAAAGAAATCACATGGTTACATTCAAAGGTAACTTTTATACCCCAAAGTATGTAATTAACTTTTTCTAAAACTAGTCTTGGACAAAATGTTATTTGTTATTTTGTTTGGAGCTTTCTGCTTTTATTGTCAATCTATATTTTGGGGGACATTGTGCAAAACAGCTTAGATGATCTCACCAAGGCATGGAAACAAGCTATGATTATCGAGAGCTAAGAATAAGAATCAGTATTTTTACTTCTCTGCATGACTTAGAAGCAAAAGATCCTGAGAGGTACGGTATACTGTAGTCACCCAAAGATAAGCCACATGTCTGGTATGGCTACAATGGAGTACAACATTGTTATTAAATTGGGAGAGAGTTGTGTATGAAACATTTAACAGAGACAGGCTCTGCTACATCTCCGTGGGTAAAGTTGGGTATCTCCTTAGCAGTCCTCGCAAAGGTCTTTTGGGCTGGCAAAAATGAATTAGTTATGCCCTTTTGGTCACCAAATGCATCATATTACAACAACAGAAACACAGATTTGGTCCAGCAATCCACCAACAGGCAAAAGACCTAACCACCTCTGCTATCCTTACTGATGATCCGATGCTTACTAAGCTATATGGGAAGCCTGTACTAGGCTCTGTCCAAAATGTATTTTGGTCAAGACACACCTGTAAATTAAAAATGAGCAAAACCTATGAATGCTGACCCATGCTTCTCCTGCTTTACCTTGTCATCGTCCTCTCCATTTTCATTTTAGATAAGTTTGTTCCTATGCCGTTATAATTGTGTTTGCTGTATTGATATACAAAACTCAATAAGACTTTTTAAAAAGACCTTGCTTGTACAGTTGCCAAGTAACGCTTTCGTCAGGGGAATTTGCTGATTGTTCTCAATAACAGGGTCTTCCTCAAGTCTTATTTTTTTTAAAAAAAAAATGCTATCTGTAGGTTGATGTTGGTATATTTAGGTTGTTAAGGCTGCTGGGAATTGTAGCTCTATGAGGAAGAACTACAGTTCCCACGATTCTTCGGCGCAAGTCATGTGCACTGAATGTGCTTTATATGCATGGTGTAGATCTGCAAATGAAACAGCAGAAACTTCACTTTGGGGCAGAGACTGTGATGAACGCAGAGGAAGACACTGAAAGAGCTGTTTCTTGGGGCTCTGTAAGCTAACAGCATTTGGGGGTACTGGCTGCCTGCCTCTGGATATCGGATGTAGGCCAGTGGACTTCACCACCTGTTAAAAGTGTGAATTCACCTGTTAACCACCTATACCTTTGTAAATAAACTCAAAGGTTGTAAAATGGCATAAGCATATAGTGACCTCATTTCAAAGGAAAGAAGGTCTTGGAAAGCACTGGGTTTCTCACCATTTCTTGAAGAAATGGTACAAGAACAACAATATCATTCAGTGCTTACTCAGGAAAGGACGAGTGGTGTTGGCTATTTTTGTATTTGTTAGTGCCATCTAAGGAGAAGAATTCAAAGCTGAAACAGGTGCAAGGAAGAGAAAATAGATCATAGGTAGGCAATATGGTAACCTCCATATGTTGTTGTATAAACTCCCATTATCTCTGGCCATTAGCCATGCTGGCTGGGGTTGATCAGTGTTGCAGTCCAGTAATATTTGGAGAAATCACGTTGAATACCCCTGAAATAGGTGATTACAGATGCACTGTCATAAGGACAAGAGTAGGAGATACTGCCAGAAAAAAGGAAAATAATACTATTATATTAAAAACTGAAAGTTCCCGAGTTGTGTCATAGCCAGTTTATTCCAAGGAAGCACAAGAACACGGTGAGCCTCTTGAATGTCATTTTAACCCTTAGCCACATGTATCCAATGCATCTGAGGACTATGAACCCTATCTGGTACTATGCATGAAATCCATAGTGGTCCCCTATTTCTTAATGCTCATTTATTTGTGAATCACCTTTTACATATGTCTCAAGGTGATTTACAGACACACCACAGAAACAGCTAAAAATAATTTTAAAGGCAGAACGCAAACAATTGAAGATAGGTTAAAATGAAAATCAAAATGGACATCTACAGCAGAGACATTTTCATACAACTGGAAAGGTTTGTCAAAATGAAGATCTTCAGTTGTTTATATAAAAACAGGAAAGCATGTTCCTGTTGTATCTCTGTTCCACAGAACAGGGGCACAGAAAGCCCTGCTCTGAGTTGCTGTGGAGTGCGCCTCTGATATTTGTAGGACATTAAGGAGAAACGCTCTTTCAGGATGCAGTGACCTACTGCATCTGAGAGACAAGGCACTCACTCAAAGTAACCTGGTCCTATGCAGGGTATCTCAGAGCTTAGCACAGGTGATGTGGCCTTCATGATGCAAGTGAAGATGACCGTGTGAAAATCCCTGCACAGAGTTGGTTGGTTAATGGTTTATTCATTTATTGCCCTTTCTTAGAAAAGCTCAGGGATATGCATTTTGTCTGTAAGTTTTATGTACAATAAAACAGCACTAAAAAAAAAAAATCACTAAAAATAATAACAAAATCAATCAAAACAGAAACACATACACTGCTGATAAACTGCTATTTACAAAACCACAAAAGCCTGGGCAAATAAAAATAAAAAGCTTTCAATTGGCATCTGAAACCCATCAGTGTGGAAGACAGGCCTTCCATGTATCCCACATTCTGTTGAATGCTAATACACAAAATATTTTGATGACTGGAGGCAGAAGTGTAAAAAGAGTATAAAAGCTCTATAGGTACATACATCTGCATGGCTCAGTTGAGCAAGGACTATGAGGAATTTGAATGTGGATTTAGAGATTAAAAAACTACAGGCTATGTGACATATCCTTGTGGTATCCAGAGGAGCATCTCACCTAGATCATCCTAAGAACATGCATGAAGTGACTAGCTAGATAATATGTATGGTATAACATAAATATGAACACATTGATGATCATGTGCCCAGCAGTGATAGTCATTTGAGTATGGATGGAACAGAAGACAACTGCATGGGGAAGGGCTGTAGCTCAGTGGTAGACAGGAACATAGGAAAGGGGTTTGGAGTGTGTGGTCTGCCCCGGGTGTTATCCCTGAGGGGGTGAAAAAATGGCACACCGCAGGGGGCAACACTTACCATGGGGCCTGGCCTGCAGCGCGCCCAAGCCACGCGTCTCTCCTGGGAGTGACACGGTGGTTCGGGCTCCCGCGCTGCCCAAAATGGCAGCGTGGGGCTTGCGTCCGGTAGGTGGATTCTGTGGGCAGCTCGCCATGGTGCCCCCCTGGACAGATCACCACAGTGCCCTCATACACAGACTACCCCACCCCCCGGGTGCTGGAGTGGCTAGCTATGGCCCTGATGGTAGAGCATCATCTTTGCATGCAGAAAGTCTCTGGGTTCAATCCCCAGATAGGGCTGGAAGTGTTCCTAGTTTGGAACCATAGAGAGCTACTGCCAGTCAGGGTAAACAATAATGAGGTAGGCAAGTCAATGTTATCATTCAATATAGGATAGTTTCCTATGTTCCACTGAATATGCAAATGCTGTCTGTTCGTATAGCAATAATTTAGCAACTTTCCCCATTTGTAACTAAGCCAAGTTTTACCACCCTGTGTGACTTTTTTTGACTGATGTTTAGAAAAGCTTGTGAACCTGACCTTTGAAGAGTTTGCAGGTAAACCAATTTTAACTTCATTTGGTCTTTTCCTATGCTGTCGGAAGTGGGAAGTTTTGGAACTCACAAAGGAATATTTCAAGGGTCTAATAGCTGATATTTCCATGCTTTTCTTTTCTGCATATTTTCTATTTTAAATCTGTTTGGATTCTCTCCCCAAAGAGTACTTGCCCCAAACTTGGATTCAGGTATCTAGAGAATTCTCCTTGCATACCTATTTGTTCCTTGAACCACGAAGGGGAGGAGGATGTATATTAATCCTCACTTCTGCTGGTTTCCTTCATAATTGGCATTTTGTGTTTTGTTTTATGTTACTTTAAAGTTTATGGGTTTCAGCTTTGTTCTCAAGTGCATGCATTTCCACCCTGGGATTGTGGTTGAAGGAATGTTTATAAATACTTTAAGTAAATACAGTAACAGCAAAATGTAATACAAATACAAGGCTTTCTTCTTTCTTGTACACACAACTCAGGCATTTGGGGCCAATCTCAGCTTCACATATTACAGGCACTTACTCAATTTTAACAGGTAAAAGCAACTGCTAAAGAACAGAAGCCAGGAATCAGTGTGTGCCAGAAGATTAGGCACACAATGAAGACATTTGCTCCACAAAACAATTAAAGTGTGCCTTAACATCTGTTGATGGTTGCCATGGTATTGAGTTCAAATGAGGACATAGTCATGTTTCTAATCAAACTCCCACATTAGGTCCTATTTCTAGCCAACACACAATTATATAATGTTCATACATCAGCTTGGTGTATATATGAAACTCTCTCCATTAGTTAAATATTTCATGTGGTAAATAAATTATGTGCATAGGTAAACAAGGGCTAAGGGCTCCTAGAAGTTACAGTCCACCTCTCCAGTTTGTAAACATATTGCACTCATCTACCATCACTCATATCACGCTCCCAGACTATAAAGAGAAAATTAACAATGAAAGGAAAAAGCTTCCTCTGGAAGAAATTAAAAATATTATATGGGCTTCACAGAACTTCAGTTGCACGTATTATACACATATGTATCATGCCAAAGCAGATGTGAAAGTAAGGCAATCCTTTGTCACATCCTCCTATCACAGGTATACACACAAGCACCTATCCCTCAGTCCAAAAGACACTGCATGCACAGAGGAAGAAACACACAAGTGTGGAAATTGCTGCTCAGCCTACTGAGTGTACAATTGAAATCATTTATAGACCAGTAAAAATCACAAGGTGGTTTACAAAACAAAACCAATACAATAAAATCACAATAAACCATGAAAGCCAATATCCAGAGTTCAGTAGTACCAAGAATCAGTGTTCAGGAATGTCTGCATGAACAAGGAAGTTTTTTTGGGTGTTTTTTACCAGCTGGTGGAACACCTGTATTGTAGGTGCTCTAAGGTAGGGGAGGGGTAACTCAAGTCCAGGGACCAAGTGTGGTCCTTTAGGCCTCTGTCTTTTCCACCACCTCACCTTTTGAGTGTTTTTGCATGGCTTGTGTCCATGACCTCCCAGAATGCCTCTTTTTTTCCTGGATGAAGGACATGCCCTCCACCATTTCTCCAATGAAAATAGGGATGTCCTATTCAATTGTTGTTGTTGTCGTTGTTGTTGTTGTTACTACTACCCCACCTATCTTTTGTCTTGGTTGCCCCAGCCACTCTGGGTGACTTCTAACATATATAAAAACATAATAAAACATTAAAAACTTTCCTATGCAGGGCTGCCTTCAGATGTCTTCTAAGGGTTGTATAGTTATCAGTTTCTTTGGCTCAGGGGTCAATATTTCTCCAATGTCAATAGGAATGCCCTAAGGAAAAGTGGGGCATTCTGGGATCAAATCAGAAACCGGGATGGCTTCTGTAAATCTGGGACTGCCCCTGAAATATAGCGACACTTGGAAGGTTTGAAAAAATTGAGAGGAGTGTGTGTAGGAACTAGCCAACTGTACAAAGCTAAATGTACATCCACTTCCCTTCCTCTTTCACTTCTAGCTCCCTTCACTGCTGGCAAGTGGCCCCTGGAATGTTGCTTAGCAGTGAATGTGGCCCTTCAGCTGAAAAAGCTTTTGCATCCCTGTTCTAAGGGGACACTTTACATGGGGAGAGGGGGTCAGCAAAATGTTAATTCGGGCAGTATCAGACACATGAGTTAGTGGCTCTACCAGATTTGCCCTATGTCCATAATGCACAATTCAAAAACAGCCAAATCTCTTTCATATTCACAGAGATGACTGGCTCTGCACAATCTGTCTCTAAGGAAGTTGAATGTCTCTGAAAGCTTCTGCAGGGTTTCTGGGCACAAAGCAGCAATTGCAATGGAGAAACCATGGCAGGAGACATTGTCCTGGGTTCAGGACTCTTATCATCTGAAGTAAGTTCAGGTCCCTTTGGAGACCGGGGATAAAACATGCATTTTTGCTTTTCCGTGTGAAACTGAAAGTAGCAGAGCCCTTCTTTGTCATTTGCTACCCTTTCAAAAACGCACTCTGCACAGAGGTGGCTGAACTCTGCAAAATACATGCAGAGTCCACCAATGAACCGACCACTGCTCTAAGAACCCGTCACTTGACTTTAAAGCTCAAAAGTGAACACTGGCAAGAGTTCCCGGTTTGATGATCCCTCTCCCTTTTTAGCAAGTGCTTTCATCTCAGTGTCAAGACTCCACTTTGATCAAAACTTTGCAGTGCAAACGCCTATCAAAACATAAGTATAATATCCACAATGCTCTCCTCACCTACCGTGGCAGATACATCTTTGAAGAAGTCCGATGTGAACTTGAACATGTCAGTTACAAACGATAAACTACTGTCAGCCAGGCGCAGAGCCGAAAGTACATGCTAAATTGATTGCTGAAGACGTAATCAGTTGTAACAGCTACAAAGATGAAACGACAAAAAGTCTTAACAGAATCTATTGTTTTCCCACATTAAACTTTTGATTGGGCATTATCTTCTTTAATTCAGCATTATTCCACAATCTATTAGAGTTTACCATTATAATTTACTATTTAGCTAAATATATACAGAGTATTGAAATCATTCTGATCAAGATCTGTAGGAAACTTTTGTGCACAATCTTCCACTGATGAGTTCACTGTCAAAGAAACAGGGGTGAGATAAGATTTTAGGCAGATTAAATTCCTTTCAATAGGGATTTGTGTTGAATAACTTCCCAGCAAGGGTGTCTTTAACCTTTTGCAATGGAAAAGATCAAACCATCTTTTCTCCTATTTCAACAGTCTTAAAAGTTACCCTTGACCACCATACTTTCCCATTGAATTTCGGGGGGGGGGGGCAGGGATCGAGACTAAAGAACAGCTTCAAACTATTGGAAATAAGATAGTGAATGACTGTTAGTTTAGAAACCAGCTGTTCTTGTCAGAGAACCTTGGTATCAAAATGGTTCTGCTTTTTGCTTGTGAGTCTGTTCTAATAGCACTAGAATGTACTCTTAAAATTCAAGAAAAGGATTTGACATTCCCATAATTTCATGTCTTTGTCCTTGGGTCAGGTCAAAGAAGGCTCAGGAAACCCTTATTTTAATACCGTAAGCAAGCCAAGCAAAACAAGGAGTATGTACTTCTTTCACTTTCTCTGCATGACATCTGTCTAAATGATTTATCAAGACTGCCACATCAGATATTATCCTCTCTCCAGTTACAATGCAGGGTCAGTCCATCCTCTGCAAAAGAGCCAGAGGTCTGAGTGACATTCCAAAACCAGGTGGAGTTTATTCCCCAGGAAGAACATAATTCCTCAGTATTTAAGAGACATTTACTGGCTTCTACCCTGTTTTCTCGTTTTGGACTGGTTTTGATCTATAAAGGCCTAATGGCCTGGGACCAAGGAATCTTCAGGATGAACTGAAATCTTCCAAGGCCATTTTGAAGGTTCCTCCACCTTCAGAGGTGATGTGGGCAGCTATTGTTGAGGTGGCCTTTCCCCATGATTGCTCTTTTGTTGTTGAATTCCTTTCCCAAAACTTATCTACCTCACAGTCTCATTACTGTCTTTTAGCTCTCAACCTAAGTCTCTTTGACTGAATATTTAACTTTTTAAATTTTATTTACAGCATTTTTATGTTGCTAATTAATTTTGAGTTCGTTTAATATAATATTATATGATGAAGGAGTAGTAGTTACACTATTTTCAGATGAATGTGTAAATAGCCTTGAGGACATCTATAATGGAAAGGTGGAACGTGATTCTGAACGAACGAAAACGACAGCAGAAGTGGAAGGGAAGAAAAGGAGACCAGTTTGATAACTGCTGGGAAGATACGGTAAGGAGATCTGTTGAAGGAAGAGGTCTATTGTTTTTCTTTCTGCCACTTTCCTCCCCACTCTTGGCTAATCATATGCTGCAAATAGAGGCCAAACCATCAGCATAGTAGTAGCAGCTTATGTCCACCCCCAGTTTAACTGCCATATGGAATTGCTCTGTTAAGCACCTGCATAGCTCTTTCCCTAAGTGAGAGCTGGACCATAAAGAAGGCTGATCGCCGAAGAACTGATGCTTTTGAATTATGGTGCTGGAGGAGACTCTTGAGAGTCCCATGGACTGCAAGAAGATCAAACCTATCCATTCTGAAGGAAATCAGCCCTGAGTGCTCACTGGAAGGGCAGATCCTGAAGCTGAGGTTCCAATACTTTGGCCACCTCATGAGAAGAGAAGACTCCCTGGAAAAGAACCTGATGTTGGGAAAGATTGAGGGCACAAGGAGAAGGGGACGACAGAGGATAAGATGGTTGGACAGTGTTCTTGAAGCTACCAGCATGAGTTTGACCAAACTGCAGGAGGCAGTGGAAGACAGGAGTGCCTGCCGTGCTCTGGTCCATGGGGTCATGAAGAGTCGGACACGACTAAACAACTAAACAACAACAACAGCTCTTTCCCTGTGAAGTGTGGCAGCTCAGTGGTAGAGCATCTTCTCTGCATGCAGAAAGTCTGAGATTCAATTCCTGGCATCTCCCAGGTAGGCATGGAAAGAGACTTCACACCTGGAAACCTGGAGATCCACCGCCAGTCAGGGTGGAAATACAAACCTAGATGAACCAATGGCCTGACTCAGTAAATGGAGTTTTATATGTTCTGAAATGAATTCTACCTACAACTGATTAACTTCAGTTGAATCATGCCCATATCATGTGATCAAACTACTGGGGTGAAAATGTTGTTTTTATAATTGTATTTTGTTGATAACATCTATATTGCTCCAGTCTTTTTTGGTTTGTGTTTTCTCTCTCATTTCAGGTGCAGCAGCTAAAGTCTACTTGAAAGCAGTAAATGCTATTGTGTCTCCTACCAGAGTTACAGAGCTATCCTAATAAAACAAAGGTTAAAAGCCAATAGTGGAAATTTCCCTTGTGTGTGCCATAACATCATGCTATAGGTGGCCTTTTTGTTCCTTATTACAGGTAATCAAAAAGTGATTTATCTTTAGGTCACATATATATTTTTTGAAAAGTTAGCACTGTAGTTAAAGCTTAGCTTTCTCCCCCCTCCCCCATCTCCTACTGTTAGGTAAGAGTTTCCTACACTTCAGTTTCTTAGCGTAACTTTCAACAGAAAGAAATTACTCTTATAAAGGGTATCTAAGAGCTGCTTCTCATTTTACATTGAAAAGACATGGGTCTGCCCTTCACAATCATATTCCCTATGGAGCCACAGTCATGGCCTTCTGTTAAGGGTGAGTCAGTCCATTCTTATACAGTACTGAAAAATCCTGCAGAGTAGGTTCTATGTCTTCTAAGTTAGAAAATGGTTGAAAACAGACTGATATGAAACTCTGCAATATAGAAGAGGTAGACTTGAGGATGGGTCCATACTGAATTTGAGGCAGAAAGGCTTCAAATGGATTATTTTGAACAACAGTTAAACATTAGACAAGACACTGGCATTTCAGTCAGTGCTGTGCTTTCTTCTTCTTCCACTGAATTATCTAGGGTGGTTTTTCCAGAAATATTTCTTCGTTTGCACTGCATGCGCTGTGAAATCGTTGCTGTTTTAGCAGCATGTACAATGACTTTTTAAAATGTACGCACCTCAGCTGAACTGCAAAGTGAATGTGTCTTGCATTTTCCTTTTGGATTGGATGTTTAAGGGAAAACAGCATTATTTTCAAGAAAGAACTGGATAGCATCATGGGTAGCGTTGTATGTAAACGGATTCAAAATCCAGCAGTGGGAGCAAACTGGAGCCAGAGTGAATAGTGAAGTGCATAAGTTCTTCATGTCAACATCTCTATTCAGTGGTTTCATCTGTTTAAGATGAGCCAGTCATTTTTATGATTATTCTATATTTCTGTTTATGGGATTTTATACTTCGCAAATTTTGTCGTACACTCCCCTGATAGTCTATAAATACTCCCATTCATAAATAAACAAACACATCTGCTCAGACTTAATCTCCCAGCATTTTTATTTGAACATGGAAAGCCCTTAATTTGTTAAACTGAAAGGTTTTCTGTTAATTGAATATCTGAAAATGCATAAAAGGGGCTAAAATTAGAACCCAAGAGTTGATTTAATATGCCTTGGGTACATTTGCCACAAACAGAATGAATTCTCCACAACAATTTATTGTGTTACCAGGTTTATCTGCAATTCTCTGTTCACTTTCCTGGGAGTAAAACCACTGAACTCAATAGTACTCACTTCTGAGTTGACATGTGTAAGATTGTACTATTAGTGTCTTTAGTATGCGTGGAACAGTGTGTGCTGGATATTTTTGCTTCACTGACAAATGAACAAGCTCAGAATAAGTTGAGCAAAACAAGGCAGCAGACCCACTATCCTGATTCAGGTATCCAAGGTGCTTGATCTTCAGCCAGAACATTCCTTTCTCATTTCAGAGAAAGATGAACTTCCCATTCATGGGGTAACCTAGAGATATCCAGAAATATTAAGATTATTTTGATAAACCCAAAGACTTATCAGGCATCACTTTAAAAGAGGTATGGGGAACCTGTAGCCCAACAGATGCAGCTGGATACCAAAAGTCCCAGTCAGAATGGTCAGGGAAGATGGAAATTGTAATCCAACAACATCTGGAATGCCACAGGTTCCCCAACTGTGCTTTAAGATAAAACCATAGTGATAGATCCATTCACTGAAATCAGACAACAAGCCCACAAAACACATTTTTCAATATACTTATTACCCAATAGGTAATACACCTAATCCTCAACTTGTACACAAGAGCAGGATCACATGTAAAAATTATCCCAAGACACAAACACATTAGGGATATGCTACCCATCACAAACATTTCAAACTTCACATTGCTTTGATGTCTTATCGGGTAGGGACAGAACTAGACCACAGTTTTGCTTCATGTCATTTTGGTAAGAATTAACAAGCTATCACTAGTACCACGTGAATCAGAAAGGATGCTTCTTCAGTTGTGATGCAGGTGTGGTTCCACTAGACCAGGGAGAGCTACTGGGGGGGGGGGAATAATCCAAGTTGTTGAGCTTCTTCTGGGGAGGTTTCAGCAAAGTTGTTGAGCTTTCTTATTTTTTGTTTTTTATTGGTGGGCGATCTATCAGGATCACGTGATCCACCAGGATCGACCAGGAATGCCACACAATTGACCTGTTGGACATCCCTGCACTAGGCCACTGAATTGCCCATGGACTTATTATATATAAAATGTTAATGTCCCTGGACATTGTTATATATAAAATATTAATGTAGTTAAAACAAGTTCAGATATTATAGTTTCCTGCCTCTATGCTTTCACTTGCCATTATATGTAATCTAAAGGCATTGTTTTTATTCACACATTTGAGTAAACAATTTTTAACAACCAAGACAGCTGGATCTCTGCACTTTAAGAGCAATAAAAAAAAGCCTATGTGCTTGTTTAGAGAGTAATTCTTAAACAATTAAAAATAGGCTTGTTTTGAATACTAAAAAAATATATCCAATAAACTAGACTTTACCACGTAGTAATCTTGAAAGAGATCCTCTCCAAAATACTTTGCTTCCCCCCACCCCATGTTCTTGCCATAGGGAATATGTCAAAGCCAAACTCCCTAACAAAGAAGGTACCTATGAACAATTGAATAGCCTCCTGAAACATATGCCATACTGATTTAAAATGAACAGCATTTGGGAAGTCTCATTGCAAGAGATTAAATGCATTCCTAAGGGCTTTCCTTGAACAGTGCTGGCTTCAGTGATTAAGGAATTTGCAGTGACTCCAAACAGAGAAAAATAATATCACAGATTTCAGGTCCAAGAGAGCCTTCAACTTTCCAATATTTTTATTGGACATTAAATAAGGCAGAAGGGTTGTTGTTTCCCCAACCATACATACACACACACACACACACACACACACAAAGACAACAATTGCTATTTTAGGTGATTCCCGAGAAAGAATCAGTCATCGTATGTTAAATTTGAAAGAATTTAAGCACATTTTTGAAACTTACAGGCATCTAAAAGCCAATTCTCACAGTACATTTTGGGGGGAGGAACTGCTCAAGGAATGCTGGCCATGCTCTAACTTGGAGAAATTAGCGACACAATATATCATTGGGTCTAGTTAGCAGCTGCAGTTCCAATAACTGTAATAGATGGGGAAATGGCTGCCACTGTCACGGGAATTGTGATCTGGTAGATCTCACATGTTTACACAAACAAACTGCTGGGCAAGACTGGGGCTGCTCCTATGAAGAAATTAGATTACATGAATCAGACATGTAGAAAATAGTTTAGTTCATTACAGGTTCCTTTGTTTCCCTCTTTATGTGTGGATGCCCTCATACAACTAATAACTACTGATTCTTTGCTCTCAGAAAACCAAATTGATGCACTAGCAGTTCATGTTTGCATGTCTCTGTGTGTGTTTACCTCAGGCACAAAATAAGCCACTAAAATGCAATATAAAACATAGTGATACAGTCGTACCTCGGGTTACATACGCTTCAGGTTACACACGCTTCAGGTTACAAACTCTGCTAACCCAGAAATAGTACCTCGGGTTAAGAACTTTGCTTCAGGATGAGAACAGAAATCATGCGGCGGCAGCGGGAGGCCCCATTAGCTAAAGTGGTACTTCAGGTTAAGAACAGTTTCAGGTTTAGAACGGACCTCCGGAACAAATTAAGTATGTAACCAGAGGTACCACTGTACTAAAGACTTCCCATCCATCACAGATGCCACAGTCTGAGTTACTGTGATGCTACAGAATGCTCTTAAACATTCTAACTAAGACAAAAGATGCCAGCAGCAGAGTGTGCTGCTGCTTCCTTGAAAAGAGAGTTTTGGCTCAGAGAGCAGGAGATCTATGGACAGGGGTAGCTGTGTAATACTAGGTGACCAGGGACACTGTAGGATAGCAGGCTAAGTGGTAAGTTGAAGACAGAGAGCTCACAAGACACTTTGGGGAAAGGACCATAGCACCTGCTTTGCAAGCAGGTGGTTACTGGGTTCCTCTTATAGGGCTGGGAGATGATCTGCCTGAAACCCTGAAGAGCCGCAGCTAGTCCGTTTACATAATTCTGATGCAGATGTTCTGACTCAGTATGAGATAATGTCATGTGTTTCTACATGGGATCTGAAGGGGAAAGGGGAAGAAGCAGATGTCTGAGGGAAAGATTAGCAGAGGTGACACAGTTGGAGGCAGGGTAGTGGAGACAATATGTGGAAAGCAGAGATATAGAAAAGCTGTGTGCAGGGCCCAGAGCCATAGCTACAGGAGGGCTAGCCAGCGGGATATCAAATCCAAACTTTCTTCTTCTTCTTCTTCTTCTTCTTCTTCTTCTTCTTCTTCTTCTTCTTTCCATCTCTCTCTCTCTCTCTCTCTCTCTCTCTCTCTCTCTCTCCTTTTCTCTGTTTCTTTCTCTCTCTCTCTCTCTCTCTCTCTCTCTCTCTCCTGTGTGTGTGTGTGTGTGTGTGTGTGTGTGTACACAAATGCGCATGGGGTGGGGAGCTAAACTGAGTCTTTGATCCAGGTGAAATAAAGCCTAGTTTCACCCCTGCAGGCCTAGAGTCAGGAGAAACTCTGCAGTATCATTCAGCAAAGGCGTGACGGAAGGCAATTCCAAGCCAAGACACTAAATAGGCAAAGAGAACACAAAAGCAACAGGAGGGTTCAGCCTTCACCTCTAACATTCAATGCAAGCAATAGGGAACTAGATGGACCAATGGCATAAAGTAGTTGGTGTAACACAGCTTCCTACGTTCAATGCAGTTCTTTTGTTTCAGGGAAAAGCATTTTTAGGGAGAAATGGGCAGTTAAATTGTTAAGCATGGCAAAGTTGAGAGAGGGGTGTGCCTGCCATTTTGCCTGCAAACTTTTGTTTGCAGCCTGAAGGTTTCCCCAGCTGGCTCAGAAAACTTCCTGATTTTGTTGCCTTCCTTTTTTAAAAAAATTGTGAACAGGGTTCCTACTCAAGTTTGGCTTGCTAGGTCACAAATTCTGCCAGGCCTGAAACAGGTATGTCAATTTTAGGAAAGAACTGGTATTGTTATTTTATTTAAATGAATTAAGAAATTTTACACATTTAGTGTAGCACACATAAGGACAGGAGCATCTCAGCACTGCCCTTTCTTTCTGCCTGACCATTTCTTCATGCAGTCCTTGCTTTCATTCTAATTATTCTGCCAAAGAGTGGCAGGGAGAGTTGGTAACTAAACCCGGTTCCACTGCACAGAAACAAAACAGAAAAGACATTGAGAGGTGTCATTTTCTCTTCTGTGTTGGCAAGACTAGGCAAGCAAGGCAGGCTTTGCATGTGGAGTCAGATTTGTTTAGAATTTGCATGCTGACGTGCTTTGTTCCAATTCCTTGTCATTAAACGGGCTGGAAGGTAAAGGAACATAAAAACAACATTTTCTCCCAGTGTGAGGTGTCTTCCTGGAGTTACTGGAGCTGACTGCCAGTATACACATATTTTCCTTCTAAAGTATCCTTTATTGGCAGTGTGAATCTGACAACTGCTTAAGCATACCCACAATATTTAAATACCAGATGAATCAAACCTGTATGCTCGACTTTTCAAAATGAATTAAACTGAAAATCCCTTCCATCTTACTCGCTCATTTCATATTCTATCTTTCATAATTAATTGCTGAGAAAATTTTACATATAGTACTTATCAATCTTTCGTGCAGCAGGTGAACTCAATCACTTAAAACAAATATATTGCACGGGGTTAATTTGGATGTAATGTTTATTAATCCATACTTTATTAAGCCAGGAACAAGCATAGGGCTCACATGCTCCTTCTCTCTTCCCTTCCCTTGTTAGCATCAGCACTTTCATCCTGGTCCTATGAACTACAGTTTCCCACTGCATCTGAAATAGCAAAATGTGGTTTAATGCCAGTTTGCTGAACAGCATCGGAAACCATGATTAACCTGTAGCTTCAGATCCTAATTAGTAAACCACCATCAAGCTATTGGATGATAAAAGGAAACTGGTTTTACGAAACCAAGAAGTGAAGCCAACACATATAGGAGGAAAGGAGAACATGCAGGCTTCCTTTCTGTTTTAATAAACTATGGTTCATTAAACCAGGAATGTCACATCCTTAATGACCCTTACTTAAAAAAGAAAAGAAAATGCAGTTCTCTAAACACACTTCAAAAAGGATTTCTTATTTGTTTAAAAACATACCCTGGAGAGTGGGAAGATCACAGAAATACTAACTCTAACCAGGGCAGTTGGATTTAAAGTTGAACCCTGTTGGATATTTTTTCTATAATACAAAGTTTAGTCTGGAGGGGAAGGAATTGGTTAAGAACACTCTCAGACCTATTTTTCTAAGGCCACCATGGGCAGGAAGAAATCTGAATTTTAACAACACTTTTTGTCCTTGCTCTTAAATACTGTATTTTTCGCTCTATAACACACACCCGACCATAATACGCACGTAGTTTTTAGAGGAGGAAAATCTGTAGGCATGCCACCCGTAGGCATTCCCTCCATAACACGCACAGACATTTCCCCTTACTTTTTAGGAGGAAAAAAGTGAGTGTTATGGTGCAAAAAATACGGTAGATCAACTATAATAGTTCTATCAATCTGACTCAGTCAGTCTTTTTTTAAAAATAAAAAAAACCAAAAGGATTTGTGCCACTACCTTTGACATGCATATCCAGAACAAGAGACCATTTAATTGCTTAGAACAATAGGCACAGCTTGATCAAGCATGTGAGATCTATGTACTGACACAGACTTTGCTTCTGAAGTCAATGTGGAAGTAAATTTGCATCTCAATTTCACTGAACTGGCTGGAAAGGTGAATTCTCAGCTATTAAAATGGAGGACTATTCACCTCATAAAAACAGATACATTCATAACTCTGTACAGTATAGGCAGGTGAAGCCAGGGTGTGATACAGTTAGGTTCAGCTGAATTCTCACTAGCAAAAGCATATAAAAACCTTTCCACGTTGCAATTTTTTGTCTGAGGATGGTGATTGGCAAAAGCACAGATGAAATACTGCCAGGTGCTTTCTGAGAGATGAATACATGAAGTTAAGTGGAAGCAAGGCAAAGGCAACCCAGATTATATCTGAAATATTTCCCTAAAATGGGTTGTAAACATAAGAAAATTAGCTGCCTTTAATTTCCATGGAGCATATAAAGGTAAGGGACCCCTGACCATTAGGCCTAGTTGTGGCCGACTCTGGGGTTGTGGCACTCATCTCGCTTTACTGGCCGAGGGAGCCGGCGTGCAGCTTCCGGGTCATGTGGCCAGCATGACTAAGCCGCTTCTGGCAAACCAGAGCAGCACACGGAAATGCCGTTTACCTTCCTGCCAGAGTGGTACCTATTTATCTACTTGTACTTTGATGTGCTTTCGAACTGCTAGGTTGGCAGGAGCTGGGACCGAGCAACGGGACCTCACCCCATCGTAGGAATTCGAACCGCCGACCTTCTGATCAGCAAGTCCTAGGCTCTGTGGTTTAACCCACAGCACCACCTGCATCCCTTCCATGGAGCATACTTAGCATATAAAAAACAAGGAGTAGGGGACAAGCGAGGTGAGGAAGAAAATATTACTTGCTCCTAATGCTTAGTCTCGGCTTGCGCTCATCATTTTGGCCATGTCAATTTCCCCACCCATTCATCTTTTTTGCTGGATTCCATTATCATCTCATATAAGGTTTAGTTTCCTCTTTAAAAACAAAACTATAAGCCTCTAAGATGGTATTTCTAAACATGCTTATTGGGGAGTAAGCTCCTCTGAACACTGTGACTCTTACTTCTGTGTAAACATGAATCTCCAAGTATCTCTGTTTTCCAGGGACAGTCCTGGATTTACAGAAGCCGTCCTGGTTTCTGATTTGATCCTGGGACATCCCTAATTTCAACAGAGAAATGTTGGAGGGTATGGAGTTAGGCGACCCCTGAGTCAAGGAAATACGTAACTATACAACCTTTAGAAGACATATAAAGGCAGCCCTGTACAGGGAAGTTTTATATTGTTTAATATTCTACTGTTTTTATATAAGCTGCCCAGAGTGGCTGGAGCAACCCAGTCAGATAGGCAGGGTTTAAATAATACCATTATTATTATGGATGCCCCTATTTTCATATGAGAAATGTTGGAGGCTATGGGATTGTGATTGTAAATGTTTTACATAACATACAGTCTGTGCTTTGATTCCTCTACATTCTCTCAGTACTTTTAAAATATCCTATTCTTGTTTTCTTGTTTTCATATATGTCTTCAGTTCCAGCACCACAACTGTGGAATATTCTTTCACCTTAATTATTATTATCATTGCTTTTAAAAACCTTTTCTTTCTTGTTTTTTGCACTACATTTCTTCTTGTGAAGTTGTGGATAGCTTGGTTTCTATTTCACCCTGATTTTATCCTTGGCCCAGCATTAATATAACCTCTTCATTCCTTTCTCCATCTCATTAGACTGTAAACCAGCAGGCAAAGGCTTCTGCAATTCTTATGTGTGATAGGCTGCTTAGTACATGTTAAGTAATATTTGGGGGGGGGGGTAGTGGGAGATAAATGATGATGAAGTGGAGGACAAATGCAAGGTTCATACAATTACAATACTGTAATGTCCATGTGATCAAATATGCATCACAAACTGATTCCTAATAATGTACCCAATAACGGCAGATTAGCTGCATGAAACGAGTAAGACGTCAGCACATTACTAATGGAGATCAACAATTAATGATGACCTCCAGAAGATGAAAGCCAAAGAAAATGCTACATCAGTATGCAATTTAAGTATTATTTCCTTCTCATGCATTCCCATGGAAGGCAAAAATTACAGAACTCTCACACCTTTCATAGCAACACATGCTATACATTGTACTTCCATACCCAAGTGGATGGGACCACTGCAGATAAAGCATAGGATTTAACAACAGTCCTTTGCCGAATGTTCCAATATTCCAACACCAAGGGCCCCTACAGACAATGTTTTTATTGTGCAATCATGATGATTTGTGCTCTTCATTTGCAATCAGTGCATACCTTGTAACTTCCTGCTTAAATTCATACCACAAATATTCCTCTTTTTCCCCATTCCTGTTTCTATTCTGCTGTATGATAAAAGAATAATATGGTAGTATTGGGGAAGCATGGCAGAACAACCAAGACGAAATCCACCACTAGAGTTGCCATACATCCAGAATTTCACAGACTTTTATTTCTTGAAATCCTACCTCTAATGCACTATTGCTGTGTCAAGAGCATGTTCCAAAAACCTCCCATAACAAAAAAAACCACTCGGGAAGGACCCCAATATTCTTAATTTTGGGAGGGAGGATCCTAAACTTAGTTATTTGCCAGGACCCCCTTCATCCAAAGAAGACCACCATGGCAAAGGGGAGGCCAACCTGTCCCAAACCATTAGCCACACAGTAAGGAGAGCTTCTCAACACCACCATTCCTCAGCCCCGATTCATATGCCTACTAGAAAGAGATTTGTTTCAACTCTTGAAAAACAACAACCCTGCAGGGGATCTTGAAATCATTGGATTAAAAGACAGCTATAAATATTTCAAATATTTTAAACTGACGGCTCCTCTTTGCTATTAATGCAAAATATTGTGCTGCTGTCTCTGAGCCTGTAGATGAGAGATAATAGTGCTAGCCTTCCTACAGAATTGCTGTAATGGTGACTGAGAAGGTATTTGCATTAAGCACTCAAAAAGCCAAGCGGTGTTACATTCCTCTCACCAAGATGTAATTAGTTGTCAAAGAAAGACAAAAAGGTTATTTTCTTAAAATGTCATTCATATTCCTGCTGATGCCCCAAGTTAGAACCAAACATGTTTTCTTCCATGTAAACATGATTTTTCTGAAATAGGGCTGCTTTCCCTCTGGTTGCTTAAGTCTCATCAAGTGGAGAAAATAACCTTGCGAGCATTTCGGTTTCAAAACAAAACAAACGCCCGTTGAACAAATGCTTAAACAAGTGTGATCTAATCATGACCAGAGTGGTTGTACACTAATAAATGAAGATTCTACAAGCCATTCAAAGCATGAAGTCCGAGCCTTGTTTTGAAATGACTGCATAACCTTGAACATAATTTGAGTAGAGCAGATGTAACCAACTGCAAGGAGAAAGACAGCTCTTTAAGCCTTCAGATGCAGCCGCTTCCCCCCTTCCCTTCCTCATCTCCTTCATTAGAGTGCAAACATTCTGGTCATGAATAAGTCACATTCAATCATTCATTCTGCAGCCATTAACTATGCATCACATATACTACAGGCACTCCAAATAATTAAGCATAAGTGTTCTTTATAACAGATGCAGATCTGCATTTTTTAATATAAAAAAAGTTCTCTTGTACCATGTTTTTCTCCCTCCTAGACATGCAATTAAATATTATGTACAATGAAGAACCTTAGCCAAGGCCAGTTTTATAGAATTATTTGAGATTATGCTGTTGTCACAAAGTACAGTAGCACCTTCAAGATGATAGAATATCAATCACTGGGAAATCTATAGATTATACCTGAAAGCGCAACACAAAAAATATGCTATGCTAATGAGGCCCTGCAGTCTGATAGGTGCTGGAATCAATTAGTGATATGCGTATTTGAAGTTTTTTCCCCATCCCCTCAAAGTGCAGCAATATGAAAGCCATTCTTCTTCCTACTGTTGATCATTTAAAATTGGCATTTTCACATAGCAGATGGCAACCTAGTCTCAGTGCTTTAACTAAAATTGTTTTTATTAAGCCTAAACAAGTGTTAACAGGGCTAATTCACTGCAACACACAAAATGAGAATATGAGCATATCATTATTGGAAGGCTCTTCCATCGCCATATGCAAGAATCCACCATGTGCCAGTACACTGGTTACTGAATAAGCTGTTTCGTAGGGGTGTGCCAACTTGTCATAAGCTGAAGCCTTGTTTCTATCTTGTAGGACCCATAGACAGATTTTTTTCCCCCTGCAAATAGAGGACTGTCAGTTTTAGCTGTGTGTAAGAAAAGAATAGGATTGATTACAGTGTAGCCATTGCATTGTGCCAGGGTGACTATGCAACAGGGCGGCACCCATCCAAGTTTAGTGTCAGGTCTGGGCAAAGAAACTGAAGCATAAAAGGTATTGCATGGATCCCCGATTACTTGGGACATAATTCAGGAGGGACATAACTCAGCGGTCATCATCCTGCCACAGACTGCACCTTAAACCTGCTCCACTGTCCACACAACACAATTTCAGCCTCTCAGCTGTTCCTAGGAACTTGCAGTCTTAAGGTGAGAATCAGAAGTTATGGCTGGTGCTGAATATATTTCATCTCCTCCTCTTCTTCCCGTAGCAATATGACATCACCTCAATGCATGTTTCACCATCCCCACAAACAGCAGCCAATGAAGAAGAATGCAACGAGGACACTTCCTGTGTTTTGCATTACTAAACATTACTGGGTGAGAGAGAAGAAGGAAATGCAGTGCCGTTGCTTTCATTGGCAGACACAACTATAACATGCAGTAATAGTCCAAGACAGGGGTAAAGGTAAAGGTAAATGGACCCCTGACCATTAGGTCCAGTCATGGCTGACTCTGGGGTTGCGGCGTACATCTCGCTTTATTGGCTGAGGGAGCCGGCGTACAGCTTCCGGGTCTTGTGGCCAGCATGACTAAGCTGCTTCTGGCGAACCAGAGCAGCGCACGGAAATGCTGTTTACCTTCCCGCCGGAGCAGTACCTATTTATCTACTTGCACTGGCATGCTTTCGAACTGCCAGGTTGGCAGGAGCAGGGACCGAGCAACGGGAGCTCACCCTGTCGCGGGGATTTGAACCGCCGACCTTCTGATCGGCAAGTCCTAGGCTCTGTGGTTTAACCCACAGTGCCACCCGCATCCTAAGACAGGAGTAGTCAACCCCTGGGCTAAGATTTCCAGGCCAGAGTGGGAAGGAAGGTCGCATAAGGAATGTAAATTTGAGAGCAAATTTAGAGTAGAAATGAAAGTTAATCTGATTGACGCAATTCTCAGAACAGATTTAGCAGGATCTGATTCATCATTCCTCCCATGGATGGTATGGAGTAGTTGGATATTGGCAATTTAGAGAAGAGAGGAACTTTGAAATGTAACATTCAGCAGCACTTAAGCAAAAGGGTGGAGGTCATTGAGAAAAAAGCAGGGAATTGCACTGGAGCAATAAAGATTTTATTAAACAAACCACAGCCAAAATATAAATATTTCATAGATGAACAGAGCCCAAAATAGCTCTGAGGAGATCTTTGCTTCCATTACTTTATTTAAGTTCTAGGAAAGTTTGAATTCCCACCAAATTTGGTTAGCTTTTAAAACACTCAAATGAGACCCACAGTTTCTCTCTCTCTGAAAGTGGCTCTCCAAGTCTACCTCAGAAGTAGAAAATGGTGTTAAGTGCTTGAATGAACATATATGCCTTAAAGAGAATATTCTGTTAAAGATCAAGACTGGTGATTTCCTTATCTTCAAAGAACAAAAGGCCTATACAACCCAGGTTCATCAATATTTTATTTCTTCTCTACATTATTATTTATTAATTTTCATAACTGTCAACTATATATGCACTAGACATCTCCTCAGTGACTTTGGTAAGCATGGAAAAGACACCTTTGGTTAAAAATAAATAAATTGTGGTGCAGCCCTTGTAGCAAGGGAATTTTGTAAAAAAAATTCCCAGATTAAATAAAATATCAGAATGGTTTAGGAACAAATACAGTGTGCTCCATTGCACAAGACTGCATTAAACTGATAATGAAATATTAGACAACTGAAAGTCCAATTTCCAAAGAATCCCTATGCAGCCCCTACCCACCAATATCACTGTGTGTGAAGATCCATCTTCATTTTCTCTTTAGGCAACTAGTTTAGGAGCCACAATTACTTGTCACTGGGGTGCAGTAACATTTTCAGCAAGGCATGCATTGAAACAAAAATTAATCTAACGTACTTACAGTGATGAAACACTAAAGCAGGTGCTATCTTTCTGGCAGATTTCTGTTCAAACAATAAATATACGCATGCTATTCATTTTTTTTTTAAAGGATTGCAAGCCACCATTTTCTTCTAGGAAGAGCTCTTTGCTTTTCATTGTTGCAAGAAACAGACATTTAGGAAGCAAGACTTTCCCCACCACAGCATAGGAAACACCTGTTGAATTATTTCTGATTCAGCATAAAAATGAGAGAGTGTCAATCTAAGAAGAAAAAAAGACCCTGTAATTGTGTCATAGAAATGATATAAGCCCATGGAGGCAATTTCTGCTGTTCTTGCTGAGGTCACTATTTTTGAACTTGAAAGGCACACACTACTCTGAATGACTTTTGATCCATAGCAAAAGAGGAGGGGGAAACTAATATCAAGTGCATGTAACTCATAACCCCTGTAAAAAAAGTAATGACCTGCTTGTTTTCCAGGACCACCTGCAAAGTCTCTCTTCAAAGCAGATGAGTGTCAGTGCCATTTTCTCATCTAGTATATTTGTAATAAAGCATTCAGAAAAATATCCCTCTGATATTTTTCAAAGAAACTCTCTAAAAAAACCCCTGAATTAAATACTTTTAGGGGGTAATCCCATGGTCTTTAATTTTTAAAAAAATGTAGGACAGTAAGGATATCATACCAATGAAATTGAAACTGAAATACTTTATTGTCACTTGTACAACTTGTATTCAGTGAGATTACATGAGCACCCCCCACTTAGCTCTCTTAGTCTTAATTCCCCTCGGCGTTTCCATGTGCGGCTCTAGCTCTGGCTCTGGCTCTGGCCAGAGCAGCGATGTCACGCTGGCCACGTGACCCGGAAGTGTCTCCGGACAGCGCTGGCCCCTGGCCTCTTAAGTGAGATGGGCGCACAACCCCAGAGTCTGTCAAGACTGGCCCGTACGGGCAGGGGTACCTTTACCTTTACCTTTACCTTTACCTTTACCTTTACCTTTACCTTTACTGACACACACACACCAAACCCCAAAACCCAAAGATCTGACAGGAGAGAGAGAAAAGGGCCTGTCCAAATTACATAAATCAAAGAGAGTTCCAGGATGCAGTCCAGCTAGGCAGACACTCAATGAGGGTGTGAAGCAGGCTAAGTCAGGGACACCATCACCAATGAGTAACTCTACCAGTAGTAACATAACAATATGTATGTGACTGAGAGCAATTGCCCTTAGGGGCAGCTATAGTCAGCAATTGCCTGTGCTGAAGTCACACCTCCTAATAAATAAGCTCTATCATCCACAGGCAGGGAGATAAAGAAAGGTCTTGGGGTTGGGGTGCTTTGGCCAGCACAATCTTGCCAGACACTCTGAGTTCCATGGATAGACAGTAAGTGAGAAACATCATATTTTGCACACATCCCTGTGTTACAGGAGATATTGGGAAGGAGAGGGAAGGAGAATACAGCTCCAATGTTTGCCAATTTGGTGGAGTGTGCAAAGGAGATATTTAAATAGATACAAACACACACACACACACACACACACACACAGTGTTCTGCTCTGTCATGTTAAAATGGTCAATGTTTTCTTGTGTATCCCCCACCCCCAGCAAACTGGGGCAGGTCAGAATAAACCACTCTCCACTGAAGTGAATAATTCACAACCCATAAACACCTATTTACATTTCTTAGGGTGACATAAAGCTAGCAGAACCAGCAAAGCACCCTCTCCCAAAGATGGAGCAGCTATAAAATAGATGCAGTTAGAGCAGAGCGAAGGAGGGATAATTATTTCTGCAGAACACCCAAATGCCAAGAGGAGCAAGAAAGCAAGACAAGGCAATCAATTTAGTGAAACCTCAAGCTTGCCATAAATTGTATGTCTCATAGCCTGCAGTAAATTATACTAACCCTTTTTGCTAAAGTGAGGCATCCAAGCTTTGGTTTTAATTAAATAAAACTGGCTATATTTCTAGAGGCGAGGTCTTACCTCTTTCCTGCCCTTAGTGCAATAGGAACACACACACACACACACACACACAGAGAGAGAGAGAGAGAGAGAGAGAGAGAGAGAGTAGGCAAAGAAAAGAAGTTCAATAGGCCACAGAAACCTTCACTTTCTCTGCAAAAGAAAATCCATTTCTTCCTGCAACAAGTGAGAATTGCCTAGAAAAAGACCGAATAAAATTGTCTGCAAATCAAACCACTTATAGATGCACTCACCACCTCAGGTGTCAGACTATTTCTGTCTTCACCCAGCTCTCCCAGCTCTAAAAACTGAAAATTAATGTGACTTATAACTAGACGGTCTTCCGCATACAAAACTCTTTTTTTCAATCTGATGGTCAAATCATTCTTTAAAACAAGCAATCAAAGAATTTTAATAAGGACAGTGGAACAAGCTGTGTAATGTGACAAAACGATCGTTATGAAGGATGGCCAATCAGCAAAATATAATTGCATATTATGCCTGTTTCAATGAAACACTGATTAAAAAGCTTTCATAAAAGTGTTTGTATTCCTTATAGCAACTTTATAGATTTGTGGGGCTTGTACCTACTAGATTTAAGTGCATCAAAACCCACTGCATATGTGCAGGAACATAGCATAATAAGAACTGGGTTCTAATCCAGTTTGCAAGTAGTCCATCGATAGCTTTTGTCTAACACATTTCTAACTAGTAAAAGGTGAGAGGTCTTTCACAGTGCTTTTAAAAACTCCCTATCAACAATCTAAACTTTCTGCTCAGATGGGACACAGTTTGACAGAATAACTTCTCTAGTGTATTAAAACTGCCAAATGAGAACCATTGCAAGAGGAAATCATGGTTTAGAGAAGCAACAGCGTTTTATTTTGCCCTTAGGCTTAGCCAGATACAATCTTGCAGAAACCATTCACCAATACCTGTCTCCTTCTTCCACTTTACCAGAGTAATCTATCCACTCAAAAGAAAACTAATTCCAAGCAAATCACACTCGGTTTTCCAAACAGGCTCTAATTTTGCCCCAAAGCCTGTCACATCTGTGCTGCTGGATTTGGTTCAGACCAACTCTTTGTTAGGATCACAAGAAACAGGTACCTGGTAGGTTGTTACAGGATGGCTGCAAACTGGAACTTGAAACCAGTAAGTCTACAGAATCTTCATGGCTATGACTTTCTTTTAGCATTTTTAAAGTCTGCAGATTTATTCGTTGCTTTCACAAACTCTGGGGATTGTTTAAAACGATGGCTTTAAAAGGAGATAGGACAAATTCAGATCTATCTACAGCTACATGCAACTGTATATCAGTTTCTATTGCCTTCATATCTGTTCTTGTATTTACCTAATCTGACAGCACAACCTTAGGCATGTTTCTCAGAAATAAGTCCTGCTGCATTTGATGGGACGCAGGTGGCGCTGTGGGTTAAAGCCTCAGCGCCTAGGGCTTGCCGATCGAAAGGTCGGCGGTTCGAATCCCTGCGGCGGGGTGCGCTCCCGCTGCTCGGTCCCAGCGCCTGCCAACCTAGCAGTTCGAAAGCACCTCCGGGTGCAAGTAGATAAATAGGGACCGCTTACCAGCGGGAAGGTAAACGGCGTTTCCGTGTGCGGCTCTGGCTCGCCAGAGCAGCGATGTCACGCTGGCCACGTGACCCGGAAGTGTCTCCGGACAGCGCTGGCCCCTGGCCTCTTAAGTGAGATGGGCGCACAACCCCAGAGTCTGTCAAGACTGGCCCGTACGGGCAGAGGTACCTTTACCTTTACCTTTAATCTCAGGGAGGCATATGATTGCCTCTGTCTGACAAATTCCACCCTTAAAGAATATTAAAATTCAGAATATTAAAATTATTGGCATTTGGTGAAGACGTTATTATCCCAGGCCTTTTAATCCTAAAATCTTCCTGTGATCCATATATCCTTACTTCTGGAGTTTTCAGACCCATGGAACACTTTTGTTGCTGCTGTTTCCTTTGTTCGATTGCTTTTATCCTTTACTGCTGTTTGATGCTGCATTCAGGGCTTATAGTTTTACCTTTTTATGTACCTATTTTATTGTTAGCCACTCAGATAGCCTTCAGTAGTGGGTGGCATAAACATGTTGTAAGCAGGCCTGTGCAGAGTTTGTCTGAGGCCCAGGGCAGGAGTCTTGTTAGAATAAAGTTAAAAAGTCAAACAAAAAATGCAGCCACTTCCTGGTGGTTGCCCCCAACCAGCTTAGCCCCCCCACCCCAAGGCCGGGACAAGTGTACGTAGCTGCCCCTTCCCTGCCCAGGCCTGGTTGTAAGTAACGACATAAAATATCAGCATGACAAAATGATGGGATAAGCACGTTAAGGCCAAGATCATTCAGAGAACAAAACTGCATCCTGCAGTTATGAAATACAATTTAGGCATGATAACACTTCTTTTCGCTGTATTAATAACAATAGTAGTGGTCAAAATAGTTAACATTTTGTTAATAGAAGGTAAGTATAATATTATCTGGGCAGTTCACAAATAAAAGCTAATAGCCAGGGGTGACAGCCAGCCTTGTATGCCCACTTACACAATAGAAATCCACTCGTGCAGTAGGGCGCTTGAATTATCTTCTCTTCACCATCACTTCCAGCTCTCTGTGCATGTTCCCATAATCTGCTCTGGAAGGTCCCCTAATGTTCCACAGCAGATTTGCCACCCCAGCCTTCTTCAAGAGGAGGAGCAGATATAAATTTAATTTTAAAATTGGGAGCTCATTGGGGGCTGCTAGGGGGGAAAGATCCATTTCATGAACAGATGGCCACTCATGCTATTTCTGGATCTCACCCACAAACAGAAACCTAGGTGGAATCTACACACTTATAAAAAAACGCTGTGAAAATGCTTTTTTAAAAAAATGTTTTGAAAAATACATTGGATTTTGCATAGCTCACTGTTGCCATCTAGTGTCACATTTGTATATTGCACGTTATGGCACATTTAAAGTGTTTTATTTGCAGCTATGTAGCTGAGTCCCTAGAGATAAAAACATAAGATGAGCCTGCAGATTCAGGCCATCTAGACCAACATCCTGTTCTTACAGTGCCCAGCCAGAGGCCTGTGGGAAACCCACAAGTTATACATGAGTGCAGCTGCACTCTGCTTACCTGCAACTCTCAGCAACTGTCACCCAGAAGAATAAAGTGTTTAATACATAAAATCTTAAATGCTTAAAACAACATCAGAATAAAACCAACAATGGTGCATAGAACTTAAAAAGCTCTAGAACTAAAAGGCCTGACGGGAAATATATGCCTCCACAAATCACCTAATATCTAAGCTGAGGAAGACTAGGTGTTATCACCATGGCCATGTTTAAGGTCAAGGCTCATTGCCAGTTCTTTGGCTTCCTGCCAATCATTTTCCTCTCAGCCTTTGACATGAAGTGCAGCTTTGGGAGTGCACATTCAGCATAATGGAAGTCAGATGACAGGGATATGCCAAGATCCTGACATTCACCTTTCACTTCATGCTAGGTAAAATATTGGCATTTATTTGCATTCATTTTTTTTATCTTTTTAGTTTTTGAAGGTGGGGTGGGTGGGAGGAAAGCAGTTTATTGTGATTTTCTTCAAGGGTGACTGATATAACAACAATGCTGGATTAATAAATGGTTCATTTTGAACACAGAAGGAAATTTCAGATTTCGCAAGCTTCACACAATAAAATAAGCTGTTTTTAAACACAATATATGTATATATTTGTCTCATAAACACAAAAAAATATTTTGTTCTTTTATATGTCTCTTAGGTCTCCCCAATGAGTCTACAAACTTCCTGTATTTTATTGTGATAAACTCATGGTCTGTATACAGTTCTAAAAGGCACTTCAGGATCCCTTGCTGAAATCCAAGCCATTGTAGCTGGCTTGACTTGTAAAGGCAGAGTAACACTCAGCATGGGTTTTAGAGAGAATATTACTAGGGAATATCGATTCCCCTACATTTAAGTGACATATTGTGATTTCTGTTGGCTTATTAATGTTAGTAGGCAATCAGATGTCACTGCCTCATGGAGACTTGGTGAGGCTTTCAGTCCATTTCACTACTCCTTTCCTCACTAGAAAAAGTACTACGTGGTCTATTGTCTCACAAGAGTATAAATAAAATATAGTCCTGCCATTAATCATTTGTATGACAATGGTTGACAGCTTTTCCACCAGCAGAAAGCAGCAACTTCTATACAGAAAGTGTATTCTTCTACAGCATATACATAGGTAGCTATTTAAACAACAACAACTCACAAATACAGAATAATGCTATATGGTGCTGAACTTGGCTGAGTCTCCCTGCATCCAAAGCATACTATTCATGAAGTCCTCTGACTGATCTGGGCTACTCACTTTCTGCCGGACTATCCTATCTGAATGAGCTTGCTGTAGTTATTAAAAAAAAACCAGTGAAGCCAAATATGCAAGTATGTGTTCTCAGGGTGTGTGGGGGTTGAAGATGGCAAAAGAATGTTCTTATTGAGTAACACCACACTTCATCCTGGGTTACTGCATGCCATTGAGCATCCTTTTCCTCAACTATAACCTTCAAATACACTACAGCCACCCCCGTAATCATCATGGGAGCACCCAGCGCCATAAAAGGTAAAGGTAAAGGTACCCCTGCCCGTACGGGCCAGTCTTGACAGACTCTGGGGTTGTGCGCCCATCTCACTCAAGAGGCCAGGGGCCAGCGCTGTCCGGAGACACTTCCGGGTCACGTGGCCAGCGTGACATCGCTGCTCTGGCCAGAGCCGCACACAGAAACACCGTTTACCTTCCCACTGGTAAGCGGTCCCTATTTATCTACTTGCACCCGGAGGTGCTTTCGAACTGCTAGGTTGGCAGGCGCTGGGACCGAGCAGCGGGAGCGCACCCCGCCGCAAGTCTCTCTGTCTTTATCAACTGGTCACTTTGGGCTTCCCCATCCTATATATGTTCTCTTGGTCTTAGCATCCTCCTTGCTGCTGCTGCTGCTGAACAACATAAACAAATTGACATGGCTGATAAAAGCTTATAACTTTCTTCCTCAATTGCATATTTTTGTAGATACATTTTAGGTTATTTGTTTTATCCTGAAAAGACTCAGTAATCATTTAATGTTGATTCTGTTTTAAAAGTCTGATTAAAAACAACTGAGATGATATATTGTCATCTGCTTAGAATGCAAAATAAATGAGAGACTGAGCTATGAATTGAGAGGTCCTTTGCTGAAATCTCAACTCTGCAACAAAATCACTAGGTGGCCTTAAGTAATCCATTCTCTCTCAGCCTTTGCTTCCAACTACAAACTTTCGAATCCCCGCGACAGGGTGAGCTCCCGTTGCTCGGTCCCTGCTCCTGCCAACCTAGCAGTTCGAAAGCACGTCAAAGTGCAAGTAGATAAATAGGTATCTTCCAGCGGGAAGGTAAACGGCGTTTCCGTGCACTGCTCTGGTTCACCAGAAGCAGCTTAGTCATGAGCGCCGCAACCCCGGAGTCGGTCACGACTGGACCTAATGGTCAGGGGTCCCTTTTCCTTTACCAACTTTGTAATACTGACTTGCTTTTAAAGGCTGTTGTAAGGATTTCGACTAGATAACATGCATGAAGTGTATTGTACATTTGAACTACAACTCCCATTATCCCTGGTCATTAGCTATACCTGCTGGGGCTGATGGAAGTTGTAATTCAGCAACCACCAAAGGGCCAATAGTTCCTCACAACTGCACTATGCAAATGGTATTTATTTACTTAGCATCTTTAACACGGAGCAAAATCTAGCTCAAGTGCATTTTTCATTGCAAAATTTATATAGAAGTAGACCTGCCAAAAGGGATCAAAGGGATGGCAGCACATACCTAACTTCCCATCCTTGATGTCACTGTAGCCTGCCAGGAGGTGTAGGAGCAAGAAGTCAGTGAAGTGAAGTCAGGATGGTGCAAACACACTGGTGGAAATAAGCTGGTACTCCTGCTGATGTTTTTGCACTGCACTGACATCACTACCACCTCACCCCTCCTAGTAAGTTGCAATGAGGCCAGTTAGAGAAGGTCAAAAAGTGCTACCAGCCAGTACTAAGATGTATGACTTGATTCTAATTTATCACAAACTACATTGTAGTAAACAATGGCTCCAAATTCCAGACAGAACACCATACAATTTACTTGAATATATGTGCATAAGCTTGTACTATGAACCATCTACTGGGGGGGGGGGCTTTTCCAGCCTTAGGAGTGCATTCCCTCATCAGCAACTTTTTTTTTGGGGGGGGGGGGAGGGCATGTACCAATGGTAGCCAGAGCCAGAGGCAAAAAAGCAGGTGGGGTAGTGGATGTGATTCATCTCTTTGTCCAGTAGGCTAAACTTAAGTCTTGCAAAATCCAGTGGTTTCTTTATACACACTTCCATCCTTCAGGTAAGCAAGGACACATTCCAGTCAAACAAAAGCACCTGAGAAGGGCACAGAGCACAGCCAGTGAGGAGTGTGGGCTAAGAAGGGCTTGTAGCCTGGGAGAGTCCACAGGGTTGAATACAGGGGAATTGGATAGCCACATTTGGACCCGAGGACTGAGGTTTCCCACTTCTGACCTACTGCAGGGATGCCTCTCATATCTGCTTCTTTATTTACCCATTCTTTCTCTCTCTCATGTGCCATACTGTTTTTTCCCCTTTCACATAATTTCCTCCTTAGCCAGCCACATTATGCTTCTAGGTCTGTATGGAGATCTGGTAAATGAATTGCATTTTGCACTGATAAAGTGCACCAGTCATATGGCTGACTTCGTGGAATTATGATGGATAGCACAGTTGAGCACAACTGTGAGTAAACCCAACTCTTTTATTTTGTGTTTACTATGTGGCTATAAAACCCCCAAAAAGAGTATTTCAAAGCAGGCCATGTCAGTATGCCAGTTGAAAACAAGGTGCACTCCATTATTTTATCCCTTCATTTTTTGCATGAATAGCGTGTTTCAGAAATTTGTTTTTACACTACATTACTCACATTTCTGACCTCTGTGTGACTCGCTGAAAGCCTACATTTCAAAGTGCTTTCAGTGCAGAATGTTTGAAGCTTGCAGGCATTAGTAAAGAACGCTGTTTGTAATGAATTATGTAAACCTTGAAAACCTGCCAAGCGAGGTTGGTGATGATATCTATGGCACATTATGTACATGGGAGGGGAGTGGGGGAATGAGAATAGCATATATCATACTGCAATGTGTTTTCTGCTTGAAACATAGCACAGTATCCTATTGCATACAAAAACTGCTATCAGCTCCAACAGAGTCAAGCATGTTCTAAATATGCACAGCTCAGCCCAAGCATATTTTCTACAGCAGTTTGTAGCTTATTTAGTGTTGAAACATGCATAGCAACAACCCAGTTGCATGATCCTGCTGATCACCCAGCCATACAATCAGAGAAGCAACATGAAGCATGTAATCCGGTTTTCCCAGAGTTGCCACATGGGCTGTATGCATGTTGACCAGCATTTTCATACATTACAGTATTTCAGGTAAACTACTGTTGCTGAGGAGAGAGCTGCTGGGGGAAGGCAAAATCACATGCTTTTCATACTCCATACAGCATCAGGGTTGGGAAGATTTTTCAGACCAGGGGCCACATTACCTCCTAAGCAACCTTCCAAGGGCCACATACCAGCAGAGGGTGGAGCCAGAGGGGCAAGTGGGTGGAGCAAAGTACACTAGCTTCTACACATCCAAACACTATCAGAGTTCAAGGATGCATAGTACACAGGTAAACACTTGGGGACTCAAGAAGGACCCGTGAGGGTGTAGCTTTCATAGAGGGGATGTGACTTGAGGGCCAGACAGTGATGTCTGGGGTCCACATTTGGCCCTGAGCCTGAAGTTCATCACTTCTGCTGTATCTGGTTGAAATTGGCTTAGTGGTGCGTTTGTGTGTAAGCTTCTCCCCATATTCCCGGGAGCAATGAATAAATGCATTTTTGATTACTTCATTTTAGGATTATGACCACAGGTGCCAAGTCCTCAGATGGATTTTCTTTTGGCAACTATTCTGAGTAAAAGCTAAGCAACAACATCCAGCTACCAGACATAGAGCTAGATGTTATCTTTAGTTCTTTGAAATCAGGGCATTTGGTTTTATTGAGGCCATGTCAGGGGAAAGAGAAATGCTTTCAACATATTTTTTGTGGAGGAGTTCAAATCCATAACCCAGCCACACTTAACCGATAACTACATGGATCAAACAAATTGGGTTTAACGGAGCAATGAAACATTAATGCAGACAATTTAAAAGTTTATGCCTCTGAGGTAATCTGTATAGAAACATAGCCAACTACACACGTCTATGACCTCAGGCTACAAAGACCAGCTATTCATATCCCATTCAGCGCTGAAGGTAAGAACTACACAAGGAGAGATGATGAATGTATCAAATATGCCAACTAAAATGCTGCCCTCGGTGAAGGCATGGGGTTATGTGAGTGTAACTGATGACTGGATACAGCAGTGCAAATTTCCATCCTATGTCAAACTGCATAGTGAATTTTCTGCCCTAGGTAATGAAATAAAGCCACCCTTGGGCTGTTAATAATAGTGGGGAAAAGAACACCTCACACTGCTATAATTTGCCGTCCTATTACTATGCTCCTTCCATTAAGCGATCTCACAAGAACACAATTTAAATTAAAACATTTCAGATGACAGGATTGAGAGCCCACTGCATTTCTGGGAACTACGTGGATAAAAACTCTTGCAAAGTAAGAACTTGCATTTAAAGAGGGAGAACGGCAGATGTCACAGCACTTCTTCCCCTACCCTCCTTAACAGTCGACATCTCTGAGCTACGGTTGCCATTTTCCCAGAGGTAAAAATCCAGACAACTGATCCGGAAACAAGGCCCGAGTCTCCTGTGTCAGAGCCAGAGCCCCCACACCTGCACCAGAGTCCGAAACAGAGCTAGAGTTAGGGTTGCTCATGCCCGAACCCAAGCCACCCACACGCACACACATTTTTTTTAACCCCCCCCCCAAAAAAAACCGGGCACTTACTTGGATCAGCATGTAGGCCCCGCAAAAGAGGACATGTCTAGGATTTCCCAGACTTATGGCAACCCTAAATGAGCACATGTAGAGTGCCTTTACCCTGTGTGTGACCACATGGCAAGCCAACCAACCGTACCCTCTGGCCACACAGAATCATAGAGGTAGAGGTTTCGTTGGACGTCTGAACCCACTTCCAGCTTGATACAGGAAATTCTGAGGTATAGAAACACCAGCAGACAACTGTCTAGCCTCTGCTTAAAAATCTCTAGTGAAGGTTAAAGTCAGGGAAGGTTTTACCAAATCACACCAAGGTAACAAAACAAAACAAAACGCCATATAGTATATTGTCATCTGTAACCACCAGTCATCCCTATTATCGACAAATCGGAGGAGCAAATTATCTTACTCTTGCTGTGGGTGTCTGTGTATGCAATCCTTCTGCAGTGTTTAAACAGTAATGTGTAATGAATGAATATGTAAAATTTAGATTTACATTATTTATAAAATGCACCCAACTGGCTAAGTGGGAAATATACTCCCCATATTTCATATGCAAACTTTAAAGGCCTGCTCATTGAGTAGTTAAACCAAAATGACTGACCCTTGTAATGTCTTTCACTTGGCCCCTGAATAATTGAAGAGAGAGTATTGTAGCTGTCTTAATGAATCAAGGGTGACCCCTTGTGAAGTACCTAGCTTGACATACGGGAGATTTTTATTCTAACATCTCACTAGCACCAAGTTAAATATAGATCTATTGTGGCTTTCCTTGCTACATCAAAGTGAGTCACTCTAAAATTCTTATTTTCAGCTTTCTTGTGTAAAACAACAACCATACCCATGCCAATGACAGATAGAGAACAAATGGGCTAAGATGCTGAAAATAGTTATTACTGTGTTTTGAAGAGCAGGGGAAAATCCTGCATTTATCTAAAAGCTCAGCCCAGGAAACTCAGGCTGTTGTGCTACTTACATGCATACCCATTAAGTCTTGGGTCCCCAGAGGAAAAAGTCTGGGACACTGGTGGAAGGGTAAGTTTCTCTGCCTTCCTCCACAGTTTCCTCAGGTATGAAAGAATCCAGTCTTGAAGAAGACACTTCTCATCTCAGTTTGAGCAGGGGAGGTGATTGGAGACCATCGTGTCTTATGCTCGGCAGACCTAAGAATTTAGGAGGCTACCATGTTGAAAGAAAGCAATAGTACCCCTGCCCCACTGTTGTTTGTACAAGCATAAAAGCCTCCTAATACACTTCATCTAGTGATTTTCATGAACAGGATCAAACTACGCTGCAACATTTTGGTGCTGATCCGACTTCTTATTTATACTTCTTAAGTGGCTTTGCTCAGCTCATACTAACAACTGGAAACCACATACTGGCATTTCCTTTGTCGTGCCTGAAGCAACAATTAAGACATAAAATAGACCTGTTCAAAACGTTCAGTGCTTCAAAGGACAACATTGTAAGTCATCATCTTGCTCACTTCCCCAAGGTTTCTCTTTGGAACTTAATGGAGTTGTTCTCTTCCTCCTTTTTTTAAAAAAAATGGAATTTATGCAGTATGGAGAGAGCACATCTTGAGTTCCTTTCCTTTTAAGGCTGCTAACTGAAAGGACGCTGGTGCTGATAAAGTGGGGCACTACAAGGGATGAATACTTAGTGAGCTCTAAGAACTGCTCAGGGGAAACTCTTTGAGAATATGCATTGAAAATAAAACAAGGCCCCAGAGGAAAAGAAAATGTATATTTCTCTGAATTTCCTTGATTCTGTCTCTTCTCCCCAAAACCCACACACCTCCAACCTACATTTTTCTAATCTCAGAAGAGACACTAGAGAAGAAAGCATTCCACCATAGCACATGTGTGGACAAAAAAAGATGCTACATTTACTGGTTTACTGGAAGGTAGCTGGGTATATTTCATAGAGGGTGTGGTAATGATATTCACATTTCCCCAAAGTGATCTATGGTGAAGTTACAGTGAAAAAATGAAAAGCAATACCTAGAAAAGGTTCATAGAAATGTCATTTATTAACAATTTTTAAAAAGGTAAAGAACCCCTGACAGTTAAGTCCAGTCGCGAACGACTCGGGGTTGCGGCGCTCATCTTGCTCTACTGACTGAGAGAGCTGACGTTTGTCCGCAGACAGCTTTTCCGGGTCATTTGGCCAGCATGGCTAAGCAGCTTCTGGCGAACCAGAGCAGCACACGGAAACACCGTTTACCTTCCCGTCGGAGCAGTACCTATTTATCTACTTGCACTGTGTGCTTTCGAACTGCTAGGTTGGCAGGAGCAGGGACTGAACAATGGGAGCTCACCCCGTCGTGGGGATTTGAACCACAACCTTCCGACTGGCAAGCCCAAGGCTCAGTGGTTTAGACCACAACACCACCTGCATCCCAGTTATTAACGATAGCTGCTCCATAAAGGACTGGTGCAGATGTGTCGCTACTCAGATGCTAACTGTGGCTTAGTGCTCAGGTGGGTTCACTCCCACCTCACCTGCCGCTTTCATGCTTAATTTACCACCATCTTCCTTGCTTCCACTCTCGGTATCTACTTACTGGGAAAATGTACACTTTGTTTACTCAGTTTTTCCATAGCATCTGCATGGTATAGGGATCAAAATGTGCTCTTCATAAGTTTCCCAGCTTCTGGGTTGTTTTTTTCAGAGTTCAGAAACCCCAATTTAAAAAAACCAACACAGTGAAAGAGCAGCAGCATTTCCTCAGTTAGAGATAACCCAACACACTGCTGTTTTGTAGTTTTCAGACTAGTTTGTACCTATATGGATTTCTCTAGATGTTTCCTTATCTATAGTCTATCTCTCCTTTCTAGGAATCATCTCAACCACTTTAACCTTTCTCTTTTCAATAGCATTGCATTTACAGTGGTACCTCGGGTTAAGAACTTAATTCGTTCTGGAGGTCCGTTCTTAACCTGAAACTGTTCTTAACCTGAGGTACCACTTTAGCTAATAGGGCCTCCTGCTGCTGCCGCACGATTTCTGTTCTCATCCTGAAGCAAAGTTCTTAACCCGAGGTACTATTTCTGAGTTAGCGGAGTCTGTAACCTGAAGCGTCTGTAACCAAAGGTACCACTGTATATCCATTTCAATTGTCCCCCATCCTATCCAACCCTGTGCTTGGGAGTGTAGCAACATTTTCCTTCCATTGTCAGCTCTCCATCCTCTTACCAGGGGTCAGCAAACTTTTTCAGCAGGAGGCCAGTCCACTGTCCCTCAGACCTTGTGGGGGGCCAAACTATATTTTGGAAAAAATATATATGAATGAATTCCTATGCCCCACAAATAACCCAGAGATGCATTTTAAATAAAAGGACACACTGATTCCCGGACCGTCCGTGGGCCAGATTTAGAAGGCGATTGGGCTGGATCCGGTCCCTGGCCCTTAGTTTGCCTACTCATGTCTTACACCTTCCCTCAGTCTTTTCTCTTCTGTCCTTCTGAGCTCACTTTAAGTTCCTAGGTGTTTCTTTGGAGTCATGTGCATATCTGTAGCACACCTGACATAAAATATAACACCAGGTATGAAATATGGTGGATGTAGTTTGGGGGAAAACACTCTTGTGGGCCCAATCGCAACCTGTGCTGGATCTAAGTGGACCTGTGAGCCAGACCCTTTGGTAGAGTGGCTTGCTACTAAAAGAGAACCTAAATGCATATAACTGAACACATATCCTTCCTATATTCACCCTTGTCTTTTCTCTCCCATTTCTATTGCTTTCCCATGTCAGATTTTAGATGGTCAGCTTCTTAGGGCAGGTCTTTTGTTGTTACTCAATAAATTACCATGCATATTGATGGCATTAGCTAAATAATAATAAAATAAGACCATAGTCAACAGCTAACAGGATTAATCTAGAGATGTCAGAGAAGCATCATCAATTATTTCCAATTCTTTTACACTGGGCCCACGCCCAAGTCCCTTGTTTTTTTCAGGAAGTTCGTCTGAAGAACTGTCAAATAAAGGTGACAAGAGATGAAGTACTAAGGAGAATTGACAAATTAAAAAGGAACATCACTGGCTCCAGACAGCAGCATTCTTTAAGAATTCAAATGTGTTGCTTGCATGCCCAGCTTGTGTTCCTCCTAGAAGCATCAGCAGAGAGGCAGCAGCCACTGATGGTAACAGGATATTGGACCAGATGGACCTGTAGCCTGAATCAGTTAGGTTTTTGTTATAATAATATGACTATAGGTACAACAATGTGCTGGGTTACATTCATTTAAACTGCTGTTCTTAGGAGCACTAGAAAAAACAGTCTAGCGCTTAAATCATTCAGCAAAGACCAGTTGAAGGTGAAATCTTTTCCAAGGCACCACATTCCTCTTGCCTGTTCTTCCTTTTTGCTTACTGCACACAGAACACTGAGCTATCTCAAAGATCAGCATGCATTCCACAACTCTTTGCCTCTAGCCTAAAAAGCCCCGGGCAAGAATAGGTAGTCCTGCTTTGTCTAACTCCAGTTTCAATTCACTGTGCATTTCAACAAATCCTATTAGTCAGTGTTTCCTTCCTCACAACCACAAAAGTTCCAATGCTTTTTTAAAATGACATTTTCTTACACAGCATTACTATTTATGTTCCCTGTAATATTGTTCTTGTTTATTTTACCCTGCCTTCCAGCAGGTTTTAAAAACACACCAAAAGATATTTGCTTAACGCCTGGCATAAATATATAATTTGGTTAAGCTACACTAAGAAAAGAAAGAGTTTTCCTAGACTCTCCTCTGCTATTGTTGTCAATTATTTATTCATTGTTGTTTCCCAGCCACATTCAACTTTTTAAATCTATTTTATCTTTTGGTTTAGGAATGCTTTAGCTTAAATGTATTCCTTGTTTAAAAATATTCTGTTCTAAAGTAAACAAGGGGTATCTTTAAAGTTTAAAAGGGATGTTATCTTCCAAATTAGAATTAATTACCATATTGTTCTAAAAGACAAACCATGGAGGTAATTTAGTGCTAAATGCATTCTTAGCTTACTTAATGTTGAGTAATAATATGCTGAGGATTCATAAAGCATATTTCAAGGGGTCAAAGTGCTTCACGTACATTATCCCACCAGATGCATCAAAGCAGTTGATGAGGGAAGCTGTCACTTATGAGTGCTCATACCTGTTCGCCTTTAATTTGCCTAATCCCTCTTCTAAAGCTCCCCTCCCATAGTTGCTAGTCACCATCACCACATCTTGTGGCAGCAAATGCCGCAACATTTTTAGACATAGGGAGAAATCCCCTACATTCTTATCTGGGACAAAGTCTCATTGAATTTGATCAGACTTAACTTCCAGTGCTTTTTTTCTAGACAAAAAAGGAGCTGGAACACACCTCCCTCAGAAGACCCACCTCAGAACCCAAAGAGGGTCTCTGTGGGCTGAGGGTGTCTCCTTGCCAGTCAGAGATTTGTTGAGGCTGCTCTCCTGAGGTAATGGGAACCTTCCATGCCTCAGCTGAGCTGCTTAAAGAGGCCCCTCCCACCCCTCCAGCTTGCATGAACCAGAGCAGCAGGGGGCTTGCTCACCTGAGACATGGCTTTCCCAAATGTCATCTATTACCTGGGAGGCTGAAGAGTCTCAGCAAAGACCCACTGCACCTTTGGTTCACGAGGAGACCCTCTCTGGAGCCCATAGAGGATGTCCCCTTCAGGCTCTGGGGAGGGTCTTTTCATGAGCAGGAAGCACAGCAGGACTTTGATGAGGCTGATCAGGTCTGTTCTCCCACTTCTGGGGGTGACCTGAGAGGAGCTGGAATGCCGTTCTGGAACGTTCAGTCAGTGGAAAAAAACCTGCTTACTTCTGAATAGACATGCTCAAGTTTTGGTTGTTGAAGATGCTGCAGTTATTGATTCCCCCCCCCCACACACACACACTGCAATAGATGAGCACATCTGCATTTTTGTATTAGATCAGCTGAATAAATGGTAGGACACCCCAGGACACCTACTGAGTTAATGGTCAGTGGGGCCATGAAAGATGGGGAACCTGTGTCCCTCCAGTGCTAACTGGTTCCCAACTCTCATTATCATTGTTTGTTGGCAAAACTGGCTAACATACTGTACAATGGTACCTCAGGTTAAGTACTTAATTCGTTCCGGAGGTCCGTTCTTAACCTGAAACTGTTCTTAACCTGAGGTACCGCTTTAGCTAATGGGGCCTCCCACTGCTGCCGCACCGTCAGAGCATGATTTCTGTTCTCATCCTGAAGCAAAGTTCTTAACCCGAGGTACTATTTCTGGGTTAGGAGAGTCTGTAACCTGAAGCGTATGTAACCTGAAGCATATGTATCCTGAGGTACCACTGTATGTGACAACATTGGAGGGGAGGGCTACACTTTTCCTGTTCCTGGTCTAAGGATAGCAGATAAATTATCTTTAGAAACTCGGCAGACACTCCTAAGATAGAGGCTTTCAAATTATTTGTGTGAGACTCCTAAGAAGAATGAATAAAGTCTAAGATAGGTTATCTGGCAATTACCTTTTATTCTAAAGCAATGCTGGAGTGTTAGTGGTACTTAAGTGCAATAGCTGCATGATGAAAAGGCCTAATTTCCATGAGTGTTTTTGATGGTGACAAATGAATGAGAAGAACTTCATTTAAAATGACTTTCACCCACACACTGCAACTTTAATGAATATAAAACAGGAAAACATATTACAATACAAAGACTCTGTTCCTTTCATACACACTCAATTTACACATTTGATATTTCACATTTATAGACACCCACTGTTGAGATTGGGTCACAGGTTGTTTTTTTTAAATTGCTGAAACAGACAAAGGCTGCATACCTAAAGTGCTGGTGATGGAGTACTCCTTTATCCTGGTTATTAATAAGGCAAATAATTTCTAGTTTCCTAGACTTCAGCTTGGATTCCTAGAAGTCGGATTTTATTAGCAATTGTGTTTGGGTGGCAGGATATTATCCTGCTTTAAAGCTTGGAATTGTTCAGAAGTTTGCGTTCTTATTATTTTGTCAAACTGGAATCCCTAAAAACAAAACCCACTACAGGGAAAAAAGCATGTGCTGATGTCCATAGAAGAGAAGGATATCAGCTTTTACTATGGCTGTATACTACCTCCAGTATAAGAGGGGTTATACTTCTGAATACTAGTTGCGGGAGAATATGAGTGGCAGCTGCACTTACCATATGTCCTGCTTGCAGGCTGCCTATAAGCAGGAAGATTATAGAAAATTTTATATTGGCATCTGGTTGACCACCTTCATAATGGGGTGTTGGATGAGACGGGCTTTTGATCTGAACCAGCAGGGTACTTGTATTCTTATTCTGTATTTCCTCTCCATATCTTTAAAAAAAACAACCTGTATTTTTGAAAATTTGGACTGAATAGAAAAGAGTCCTGTACTAGTCTTTCCCTTTCATAGAATCATAGAGTTGGATGCGACCATGAGGACCATCTAGTCCAACCCTCGGCAATGTTGGACTAGATGTGGGGCTTGAACCCACAGCCTTGAGATTAAGAGTCTCATGCTCTACCAATTGAACTATCCCTAGGGAGAGGTGTCTGGATAATTTCAGTAGGACAGAAAGCTGCTTTCAATATGGCCATTCAGATTCAGGTTTACACATGTGCTGGAAATTTAGGATGCAGATATGTACATGTTATTTATTTTATTAGATTTACAGCTTACATTTCTTCCACAATAGAAAATGCAGCATACACAGGCATTCTCCCAGCCACACACTGACAAGACTAAAAATTGCTTAGCTTGTGCCTTCATCCATATCCATGCTTGGTTGTTTTTCATAACACATGGACTATATGGATCTAAATAAACAGAGCTGACATTCTACAGGTGTCCTGTCTGGCTAACAGACTCCAATATTTTGTATTGTTTTAATGCCATTCACCAGACAGAGCATCTGGTGTAATGCATTCTCTTATCTCTGTCCTTGTGCAATGTCACTATGAGAAGCGGATAAAGCTGTTCGGGAGCAGTTATGATTATTAGCTCCCTTTAATCTTCAGTAATGACCATACTTCAGGCATTATCCTAGCAGTGATTTGCATAATTTCCTAGGAATTTTTTTTCATGCACAAGACTCACTTCTACTTTCTATATAGGAAAACAAAACATGAAGGAAAACGACAGCTTCTGTGTCTTGCTGGCAGACAAACGCATGAAATCCAGCTAGCAGTTAGATTCCACAGATCTGCCTGCTCGTAAAGTCTATGCTGTCCTGCTTCCACATCATGTTCGCCCATACATTAAGACTGCAGAAATTACCTTGACATCTCAAGGGGGGAAATAGAAAACATTTTAAAATATAATGGAATGTCCGGCAAGTGAGATCTATCCAGTCCACTACAGTTCATTGTTTTAGGCAGCCAGTTAAAACATGTTTATTTAAGAAAGCTGAGGGGAGACGGAGCGTCCTTTTAGCTTACTTTGTTTAAAGCCACCCCCCCCTTATGACTACATTGTTTTAGTTATTGGTTTTCCCTCACTCCTCTTGGCATGCCATATTAATATTGCTTTCTGTAATTGATATGCTCTCTTCAATTATCAGTTATGAATTGTAATGAAGCTAGTTTATAATATCCTTGTGATCTATACAGATCCTTGTATATATTCATATTTTGCCTAACCTCTATAAAATTATTCACTGATTGTAAGCAATCTGGTGCATATGATGTAATGTTTTTTTTTTTTTTAAAAAAAGAGCTTCTTATGATAGTTAGTTGCTATATATTTTTTAAAAAATATATGTTTGACATCAAAGCCACCTTGAATTTTATATACATATAACCGGCAGAATATCTCCCTTTTAAATAAATAAATAAAATAACGTTTGATACCACCCTTGAATTCCCTTACTATTTCAAACCATATTATTTTTACTTAAGCAAAGAGAGCCTGCTGAAACATTTACCGTACTTTTCTGTGTATAAGACGCCCCCATGTATAAGACACCCCCTACTTCGGGGGACTCAAATTTCAGAAAATGGGAGGAGATGGCACTAAGTTGTTGAGGTTTTGGGGGGTGGATTACCCAGGGTTGTTAAGCTTTTTATAGAGGGCAATGCCAAAAATCGCTCACCTGCACGCATCGCAAAATCCGCCTCTCGTCCGTTCCATCACCGGCAGAAGCTGCCAATCACCTGTCCAATTGCTGCTGACAGCCACGGCAGAAACCAATCAAATGTCCACCCTATGAACTACCCATGTATAAGACGACCCCACTTTTTAGCATGATTTTTAAAGAACAAAATCTAGTCTTATACACGGAAACGTATGGTAAGTTGTGAAATGTTCTATTTGCTTATTTTCTCTTCTCAGCTGCCAGCAAGGAACACAGCAGCACTTTGCAAGTATATAGCACTGAAGCGGAACACATTGCTTATTCTAGGTTTAGACCACCATTATTACTACATTGTATGCTTTTCATATATATTTGTTTCCTGTGCTAGGTGATACCTCCCCCCACTCCGCACCCCAGGCAAACCACCCATGGACAGTTTCTGAGCCCAGAAATCTGCACACAGCCAAAGACATCCTGGATACACAACATATTGAGCTATTTAATAAGAAGCCTAGTAAACAATGATTCACAATGTTGGCATCCATCTGTCTTGACAATGGAGTGCACCTCCGGGGTGAAGTCAAACTACTGCATTCACAGCACCCAGGATGCAAGCCTGGGGAGTGTGCATGGAAGTCCTGCACAGACGTCAAGACCTCCCCTCTTGGCCTCACGGAAGTCTTGGAAACCAGAGCAATACATTTGGCACCAGCTAGGCTGCAGGAGTTGCTGGGAGGAGGTATGCAAAGTGCCATCCAGCTGTCTTAGGGACTCCACTCTGGATTTGTGTAGGATTTGCTCCTTAGCCTTTCCTCCTCCCAAAGATATTCTGCCAGTCAGTGGAGGTTTAGGATCAGAGCCTAACCTCCCTGTGGCCCAGGACCTCCAAGATGTTTTTGTTTGAAGACTGTAAGGTACAAGGGTCCTAGGCCATATAGGGCTTTAAAGGTTAAAACCAACACCTGATCCTGTACTCGACCAGGAGCCAGTGCAGCTGGTATAGCACTGGGTGAATGTGATCCCACAGTGAAGACCCCATAAGGAGTCTCGCCGTGGCATTCTGCACCCGCTGGAGTTTCTGGGTCAGTCTCAAGGGCAGCCCCACATAGAGCGAGTTACAATAAATCCAGTCTGGAGGTGACCATCGCATGGATCACAGTGGCTAGGTCAGGGCGAGAGAGGTAAGGAGCCAACTGCTTAGCTTGGTGGAGATGAAAAAATGCTGCCTTTGTTATAGCTTCAATCTGCACCTCCATGGAAAGGGAGGTGTCAAAGATTACACCCAAACTCTTAACAGATGGCACTAATTGCGCACCCGTAAGAGATGGGAGTTGCCCCCCCAATCCCATATCGTTCTCACCCAGCCAAAGGACCTCTGTCTTTGAAGGATTTAACTTTAACCGGCTCCCACGTAACCATCCAGCCACAGCTTCCAATCTGATCAGTGTGTCTGGAGCCGAGTCTGGATGGTCATCCATCAACAGATAGAGTTGGGTGTCATCAGCATACTGATGGCAGCCCAAACCAAAACTCTGGACAAGCTGGGCGAGGGGGCACATAAAGATGGGCACATAAAAGTACATTTGTCTTATTCCTGTTCTTTTGTATCTACTCACTTTGCCATGTGAAACTCAGCTTGTAATTATCAATTAGACGGTTTTAAGTATTGACATGAACTAATATTTTAAAAGGAAAACAAACTTTTATAAAAGCACTACATTACATGCTTTCGATGTAAACTTATTTTGGTACAACTAGTTCATTGAAAGCCTCTGTGTTGGGTTTTAATGGCATCTGGGGAATACAGTTTTTAGCAATATAGCTGAATTTTGCAGTCTACGAATGATGCCATCATGCCTTCCCTGAGGTTTGAAGGAAGCAAACTTATTTCGAGCTGGAGAGCCCATTATTAGCTCATAGACATGATTTCTTGGAGAAAATTAAAGCATGAACGGTGAAAATTGAAGATTCACTGCAGGCGGATAGCACCCTGCCGTTCATATATTGAACGCAAATGCAAACAGTGGGTGGTTGCCTTATCTCTTATCCCTCTATATGAAATAATCACTGAGCGTTAATATCAAATTGTTCGTCGAGCATTACAAAGAAGATGGCATATTGAAAGGTCATTCCTGTTTATTTTCAGCACGGTACAAGGAAAACAACTACACTTGTATTGTATTGAAGGTTCCCTTTTTACTAATTCACTATGGATCTGTCTTAGAAATGTTTTGGATCTCCTGGGGATTATATGTGTGTGTGTTTGTGCATAGATAGATAGATTTGATAGATGATAGATAGATGGATAGATGGATAGATGATAGATGGATAGATGGATAGATAGATAGATAGATAGATAGATAGATAGATAGATAGATGATAGATATGCAGGCCAGACTCACTTAAATGAATGATGCTGTTTCCATATAACTAAGAGTTTCCATGAAGTTTATCAAAGGATATATGAGACCCAGCACTCAGAATATGGCGGTTTCATGCACCCATCATTGTTTAATTGGTTATTTTCCCACAAACATCTGACAATCCAACTCTCATACTCCTGTTTCCTCCCCCCCCCCACCTCTTAAAAAGCCCCTCTTGCATTTCATCAGACGGAGCTACTGGAGGAGGAAACAATGGGAATAAAGCTTTCTCCCTGGACTGGTGGCATATTTACTTGAAAAGAACTTTTATAGAGGTCAGTGAGAGTTACTCTCCACATGCCTGTCTCCTTATGATTAAGGCCTACATCAAATATTTTGAGAACAGTTTCAAATTGGCCATCAGAGCTTAGTTGATTTATACTGCTTATGCTTTTGTATTCCTTATGCTTTTAATGAGCAACTGATTACTCTGGAAAGAGTTGCAATCGTGTCGTAAACTGCAGTGACAAAGGCTGCAATCCATAACTCAATCGTTCTCAAACAGTATCAGTAAAATCTGTGAGACTGCCATTTTGTAAGTTTTGGAGTCACGGGGATGAGATGGGATTGGATGTTGTTTATATATCTTTTACATCAGCCAACTGAGCAGGTCTGCAGTCTGATCTTAATGCATAGAGTGGACTGTAGCCTTTCCCAACCTGAGATCCTCCCAAAGTTCTGGACTACAACTCCCTTCAATCCTAGCCTGCCAAACTAAACTTTTGGGTGGACTCTCGGATACAGGAGGATCTGATTTGATAATTTTAAAATAGCCCTACCTTTATCCCTCTAAAGCAGTTCCAACTATTCTGATTTACAGAAGCCATTCTGGTTTCTGATTTGATGCTGGAATGTCCCACTTTCCCTTAGAATGTCCCTATTTTCAATGGAGAAATGTTGGAAGGTATAGAGTTATTATGTTCTTTCATAATACAGTGGTACCTCGGGTTAAGTACTTAATTTGTTCCGGAGGTCCGTTCTTAACCTGAAACTGTTCTTAACTTGAAGCACCATTTCAGCTAATGGGGCCTCCTGCTGCCGCCACGCCGCCAGAGCACAATTTCTGTTCTCTTCCTGAAGCAAAGTTCTTAACCTGAAGCACTATTTCTGGGTTAGCAGAGTCTGTAACCTGAAGCGTATGTAACCTGAAGCATATGTAACCTGAGGTACCACTGTACTGCAAAGATCATAAACTGCTGTTTTCTTTTGCTACTACTTTGCCCTACACAAATTGATCAAAGGAGTTCCAAGCCTAAGCTATTGATTCAAACTCAGGCTTGTAAAGAAACACAGGACAATGCTCATTTTGATAGATATCACAGTAGTAAAAAAACAGTTCCACTCAGTCCATACTGAGAGCCATTTCGGAATTGTACCCATATGTCAGACTTGTATCAGATTTATTCCCACAATTGAAAGACTTTCCTCAGCCTGCAGTTTTCTGGCTGCCTCCCTGCATACCTTTTCAGAATTTAGAGGCAGACACCTGTAGGAAAGGGCAATATTTGTTTTTATATGTATATAGCGGAAAGACTTGGAACACAAAAACATAGGAAGCTGCCTGAAGTAATTGGTAATTATATAGTTAAATATTGTCCTCCAACTGTTATAGGTTGCAGCTAAGACTTTACGGTTTACTAGTTACTCTCATTTTCCAATTTAGTTATGCATTGGCCTCTTCATCAATAAGCAACTTAATGTTCTTGGTCTACAAAGTGAGGAACTTCTATTAAATAAGAACTTAACACTGCCTTGCACCACCTTCCATCCTGTCGTAACACTGTCCATCCTTCTCCTTGCCATCAAAATATGTCCCCAGCAGGCAAGGCCACAGTGGGCTGGATCCAAAGGTAAGTGAATGGAGGACATGGAAGGTAAGTTTGCCATCTCCTCTTCCCCTTGCAGCCACGTGAACCCCCCCCCCCCCAGCCTCTAGAGAGGATTGTGTAAACTTCCTGGGAAATGTGAATGCAGCTGAATGTTCTTTCAGCTTTACTGGCCCTGACCAGATTGTGCAGGCTGGCTCATTTCCCAAGGAGTGGAAAATCCATCCCAGCACCCATTGCCTTGGGATGACATCTGAAGGCAACCCTGTTTAGGGAAGCTTTTAATATTTGATGAATCACTGTATTTTAATATTCTGCTGGAAGCCGCCCAGAGTGGCTGGGGAAACCCAGCCAGATGGGTGGGGAATAAAGAAATTATTATTATTATTATTATTATTATTATTATTATTATTATGAGATTAATCCCACATTTCTCCTCCAAAGCAGCCTTGAATGGATAATATTCAAGCAATATCAATTTTGGGTTTGTTCTGAATCTATTAAATATCTAGGCATGTTAATACCAACAGATATAACACAGTTAGTTACAGTTAATATGAATAAATGAATAAAGAGGTTTCTTCAGATAACGATAGGTGGGAGTCATTGAACCTTACACTTTGGGGAAGGGGGAATGCTCTCAAAATGAATATTATTCCAAGATTCATTTATATCCTGAGAGGACTTCCAGTTTTTATATCTGGATCATATTTTCAAAAGATAAACCCATTGTTTAGGAAATGCATTTGGGGCTCAACAACACCAAGAATATCCTTGCAGAGAATGCAGCTACAAATTAAAGATAGCAGTTTCGGAATCCCAAATTTGGAATTATATCACTATGCTTGCCTTTTGTCAAATACTAAATATTGGAATCCCCCTGTTGGCCCTAATTTTCTGATGTGGGAAACCCTAGAATATATGTACACGGCACCTTTGGTTGGTTGGACAATACTAGGATAAAAATATTTGAAATCTCAAGTAACTCTGGAAATAATTAAATCACTTAGAAGAATGCATAATGTATTGGCTAATAAAAACAAATTTGATCCATTTTCACATGCTAAACTTACCCTGTGGGGAAACCCCAAACTCTCTTGCATGCCTGGATGGAGGATAAAGAAGGGTGTGTGAATAAAAGTATAAAATTCATCTTCCCCATCTATCAGTTGGTTCAATGTCAATACACCTGCTTTCATCCAATTTTTCCATATCATCATCTTTTCTGCCATTTTAAAATTGGATGGAAGCTGGTGTATTGACATTGGACCAACTGATATGTAGATGGGAAAGATGAATTTTATACTTTTATTCACACACCCTTCTTTATCCTCCATCCAGGCATGCAAGAGACATAATCAGAGTTCAAGGATACATTTGAGCCACACAAAAACATCCCAGGCAAAATCACTTGCGGGCTGAAGCAGGGAGTAAAATGCATGGAGTTGGGAAAGGCTGTGGCCTAGAAGAGCTCCAATTGGCAGATGGAGTCCTGGAGGGCCATATTTGGCCCCAGGCCTGAGGTTGCCCACCTGTGGTCTAGGGCACAACACTTGCACTGGAGATTGGCATTGCAGAGAATCCTAGCTGTGGTAAAGGCAATTGTCACGTATGATCTAGTTGAGATTCCTGCACTGCATGGGGTTGGGGGCCTTCTACCTCTACAGTTCTAGGATTCTATGAAAGGGTGAAGACTGCTGCTTTGAAATTCACAGAAGTAAGCCACCAATTCTTTCCTGCTTGGTACATTTGAAGCATTAGCTTTATAATTTATTTGGGATGAGTGTGCATAGCTGAATACAAAATTTATCTTCAGATAAATTCATCCTCATAAGAACCCAGTAAAGCAAATGATCATTATTTCTGTTTTACAGATAAATTGGAAACTAAAGCAGAGAGATGTGGGACGGGAGTTGTTAAGGCCGCTATGAGTTCAAGCCTGCACTGGGGTTTTCAATGAAGATCTACCAGGTCAAAATCTAATATTTTACCCACTGGGTCACACTAAACCACATACACATTTGTCAGCTTGTTACCTTTCAATAACATGACATTAAACTTAATAAAGTGGGCCTAGAAGCATTAATCAATTAACTGATGTGATTGATCAACTGACTCATTAATCACTGCTTTCAAAATTGGATTTTATTTCAACTGTTAATCAAAGCTGTCCCCTATGAAAAGTGGTCACCATTGAGGGCACTGTTTAAACTGTTTATCTTTTTATACTCAGAGGGAGATTCTGAATTTTCAAGGAGCACAGAGTTTTCTTCTGTATTATTTAGTGTAAACATTGCTCCTATTAAATATTCTCAAAATGTGCATTGTGCTGAGATTGTGCTGTAGGGTTTGTTTAATTAAACATCTAAATGCAAAGCACTTAGCTAAATAAAATACATTTTCAGTAAAGTGAAAGTCTTAATAAAATAACTTATTTTTATGACATCTTGTTCTAGTGATTACTTATTGTCATGATAGGCTTCGCTTTAAATTTTTAGCTTTATTGAAGCACCTGAGTGTTAGACAATCTGGAATGAGAGAAAAAAAAAAGAATATGAAATAAGAAGAAGCTGGGTTTTTTATATGGTCTGCCTTCAAAGCTTTACATTGACCTTGATCATTATTATTTATTAACTTTAGCCACTGCTTTTTACACATGTCCTAAGGCAAGTTACAAAGATGAAAATGAAAAGGCCACAAAAATAAACAGAACATTTAAAAAAAATAAAAAGCATAATACAAAAAGTGTTCATCCAACAACAACTTAACAAGGGAAATGTGTATGTACCGGTATGTGTGTATATATACATATACATACATACATTTATTACAAAGAAGGTTGTGGTTTTGTAATGTACCTCTTTCATACATTCCAGGCTTCCAGTTTCTGCATTTATGGCTTTAAACTCTGTGAAAACTTTCTGGGGGGAATATTTCAGTGTGTATTTTCTTCAACCTAGGGGGACCAGACTTGCCCTGGCTAAGCTGCTTAGAAACCCAACCCTCCCATGGCCATGACGTCACCACTGCTCCGGTATATACAAGACATACTTAAGAACATAGGAAGAAACTGCTAGACCAGGCCAAAGACCCATCCATTCTGTTATGTACTGAAGTTCTTACCCTGGGCCAGCAGGGGGATACGGTAGATGGAATTGGCTACCCGCAAAATGGAATTTGATATCACAGGATGCCCTTGCTTCCTTGCACCTGGCTTGCTCAGGAATGAGGTTGGACAGACCTAAACAAATACCAAAATCCTCCTCAGATGATTAGTGTCCTTCCCAGGGACACAATGAGAAGATGTGGCAGAAGAAGCCTTTGTGTTATTATGCAGACCACACTCCTAACACTCTTTGAGCAACTAGTCTTCAAGACCGTGGGTCTACAACTGGTGGGTAGTAGTATGAGGTAAAGGGACCCCTGACCGTTAGGCGTTTGATACCATCGACCATAACATCCTTCTGGACCGTCTTGAGGGGCTGGGAGCTGGGGGCACTGTCATACAGTGGTTCCACTCCTTCCTCCTGGGCCGTGTTCAGAAAATGGTGGTGGGGGATAAGTGTTCAGACCCCTGGGCTCTCACTTGTGGGGTGCCTCAGGGTTCTGTCCTCTCCCCCATGCTTTTCAACATTTACATGCAACCGCTGGGAGAGATCATCAGGAGGTTTGGGCTGGGTGTTCATCAGTATGTGGATGATACCCAGCTCTACCTCTCTTTTAAATCAGAACCAGTGAAGGCGGTGAAGGTCCTGTGTGAGTGTCTGGAGGCGGTTGGGGGATGGATGGCGGCTAACAGATTGAGGTTGAATCCTGACAAGACAGAAGTACTGTTTTTGGGGGACAGGAGGCGGGCAGGTGTGGAGGATTCCCTGGTCCTGAATGGGGTAACTGTGCCCCTGAAGGACCAGGTGCGCAGCCTGGGAGTCATTTTGGACTCACAGCTGTCCATGGAGGCACAGGTCAAATCTGTGCCCAGGGCAGCTGTTTACCAGCTCCATCTGGTACGTAGGCTGAGACCCTATCTGCCTGCGGACTGTCTCGCCAGAGTGGTGCATGCTCTGGTTATCTCCCGCTTGGACTACTGCAATGCACTCTACGTGGGGCTACCTTTGAAGGTGACTCGGAAACTACAACTAATCCAGAACGCGGCAGCTAGACTGGTGACTGGGGGCGGCCGCCGAGACCACATAACACCGGTCTTGAAAAACCTACATTGGCTCCCAGTATGTTTCCGAGCACAATTCAAAGTGTTGGTGCTGACCTTTAAAGCCTTAAACGGCCTCGGTCCAGTATACCTGAAGGAGCGTCTCCACCCCCATCATTCTGCCCGGACGCTGAGGTCCAGCGCCGAGGGCCTTCTGGCGGTTCCCTCTCTGTGAAAAGCCAAGTTACAGGGAACCAGGCAGAGGGCCTTCTCGGTAGTGGCGCCCGCCCTGTGGAATACCCTTCCAGCAGATGTCAAAGCGATAAACAACTACCTGATATTCAGAAGACATCTTAAGGCAGCCCTGTTTAGGGAAGTTTTTAACGTGTGATATTTTACTGTATTTTTAGTTTTTATGGAAGCTGCCCAGAGTGGCTGGGGAGGCCCAGCCAGATGGGCGGGGTATAAATAATAAATTATTATTATTATTATTATTAGGTGCAGTCGTGGACGACTCTGGGGTTGGGTGCTCATCTTGCTCTATAGGCCGGTGTTTGTTCACAGACAGCTTCCGGGTCATGTGGCCAGCATGACTAAGCTGCTCCTGGCGAAACCAGAACAGTGCATGGAAATGCCGTTTACCTTCCCACCAGAGCGGTACCTATTTATCTACTTGCACTTTGACGTGCTTTTGAACTGCTAGGTTGGCAAGAGCTGCGACCGAGCAATGGGAGCTCACCCCGTTGTGGGGATTCAAACCGCTGGCCTTCCAATCGGCAAGCCCTAGGCTCTGTGGTTTAACCCACAGCGCCACCCGTGCCCTATGAGGTAGGTACACTAGCACTATTACAATGAAATACACACATGGTAAAAATTAGAAAATGAGCCACATAATGCAAGTTTAGGTTAAAGGAGAGGTTGTGAGTCTAAAGAAAAGTCGAGAACTACTGCTCTACACCAATGTCCCGGACACAGTTACATAGCAGAGTTTTACAGTGAGACAAATCCTTATTTAGCCTGGAGAAAAAGAACTTCTGCCAAATTCATCCATTCCTGTAATACTAAATGTTCCCAGAGCTTTTTATTTTGACAGTGTACCTTTAAAAAAAGCTAGTAAATCTTGGGATTTAAGACAGCAGCTTTTATGCAATCCAGATTCAGCCCCAAATATAAAACTCATCACCTTGGTAAAGGATGAAATAAAAAGATAAAAAAGGAAATAACCTCCATCACCGGTATTTATGTTTAATGTTAGAAATGTTGAATTCTACACCCTATTAATTTTCCAATTAGATCCCTTTGCCTTTTTCTTTCTTTGTAGAATTTTATAACGCAACGAAAACCTGCGCTGTGACTATTGATCGAAGCAGGGATTTTTATTTATTTATTTTTACATGCTACGGAACCATTATTTTTACATGCTACGGAACCCCCCCTAATATCTAAAATACACATATGTCATTATGCTGCAACATAACCATATTATGTTGTAACTCCATGTTTTCAGCCTTAGGTCTCCAGATGTCATTGGACTGCAACTGCCATCCTTCCTGACCATTGGATAAGATAAGCTGTCTGGGGATGATGGGAGTTCTAATTCTACAATGCCTGGAGACCCAAGACTGAAGAACACTGATAGTAGTCTAGGATCTTGTGTTTTGTGACACCAACACATTTTAATATACTTTCCCTACATGGTTCACAGTGACATACATTATGTTGCTGTTCTCTGCTTTAATCTTGGGGCGTATACATTTATTTGAAAAAGATCAGAAAGGAGAAACATGACAGAGGTTTATAATACTTTGCATCACAGGAATAAAATAGATAGAGGGGACCTTTTTCTTCCTCACTTGTAATAGTAGAAATTGGGGTCACCCAAGGAAATGGATTGGCATGAGATTTAGAGAGACATAAGAAACTAGTTCTTCACACATATATGAAATTTGCTTTCTCAAGATATGGCAATAGCTTTAAAGTGCAAACACTGAGACCATCGAAGGAACATTGTTGTGCTGCTCTTGTGGTGTTTTATAATTTATTGTATATATTGCTGCATACCTCAATATTATATTGAATGAATTGGTGGTATATAAATATTTTTATTTAAAAATAATAATTTTAGAAAGGAAGTTTTAAAAACTTCTATTTTTCTTGGCTTTTTATTGTACATGCTCTGTACAGTGTTTTGTTGTTGTTTAATGGCACTTAAATGTTTTATGCTAAGTCTTGTTTAATTCCATTTATTGTGTCATGATATTTAGCTTACTGTTTAGCATTGTGCTTTTACATATGTTGCACGCAACCCTGATGTCTTTTTGATGTAGGGCCATGTAAAAATATTTTAAAATAAATAAATTAGTTCAGGTGGGATTTAAAAGCAGGTTAAACCCATTCATGGGGGATGGTTCTAGCATATTTACTAGCAACAAACTCATTCATCAAGTGCCAAGCCATGTATAGCCAAAATAGCGCCATCCAGATGCAAGAAGATGATATTAGAAGGTTGGGAAAATGCCAAGGTTTGTAGAAGTGCAAAGAAAGAGAGGAAAAAAGCATAAGGGAGGGACTTCAAAGTAATCCAGTAAGAAGTGACTGAGCATGCTCAGAGGGCATGGAACAATGGTTGATAACTGGATGGGGGAATGAGAATTCTATGGAGGAGGAATGAAATGGAGCACCTTATATAAGGGCCTGGCTAGCTGAAACTCTGAAATGGAGTGTGCCACACAGCATAACTTTGTTGCATATCCCACCTGTTCACAGCCATTATAAAGGTAAAGGTAAAGGTACCCCTGCCCGTACGGGCCAGTCTTGACAGACTCTAGGGTTGTGCGCTCATCTCACTCTAGAGGCCGGGAGCCAGCGCTGTCCACAGACACTTCCGGGTCACGTGGCCAGCGTGACGAAGCTGCTCTGGCGAACCGGCACCAGAGCAGCACACAGAAAAGCCGTTTACCTTCCCGCTATAAAGCGGTACCTGTTTATCTACTTGCACTTAAGTGTGCTTTCGAACTGCTAGGTGGGCAGGAGCTGGGACCGAACGACGGGAGCTCACCCCGCCGCGGGGATTTGAACCGCCGACCATGCGATCAGCAAGTCCTAGGCACTGAGGTTTTACCCAGAGCGCCACCCGCGTCCCAATTCACAACCATTATAACCAAATAAAACTTGCACGTTCTGAGAAAGTGAAGCTCTAATACCAGTTCTCAAGGGTAAACAGAGAAAGGGGGTTTTCTCTGTGAGCTGCTTCTGGCTTGTCACTGCTGGACTCAGGCTGAAGAACTACACAGGCCTTTGATCCAATCCAGCAGTGTTATTATCTTTTCAACACGGCCGAGCAGGAATCTGAAACCAGATGTCTACCATCCTTGATCTTTTGAGATGTCATTATTTCTAAAGAGGGATTTCTGCCAGTTCACTGGCCTGCAAGGTGGAGAGAGGGACATAAGCTCCCCTCTATTCCCTGCTTGCTTGTATTACACTGGTGAAAAGCATATCCAGAGGCCTTCTGTGGGGAACGCTGCCTTCCTGCGACTGCCTGTGGCAAAGATGAAAGTGCTGCCAGCAAATCTGGATGGCTGCCATGCCAGCAGCTCCTTCGGATGGGAGAAGCCTATAAAGAGACATGACCGCTTCATGCTTTGTAGCAAGGGAGGACCAGTTGGAACGACTCTCCTTGCCGTATCGTAATTGAAAACTTCCATATGGAATTCAGAAATGCAATCGAGTATGGAAATAGAAAATTAACTGCCCATTTTAAGTATGCCATAACATTTGGATTTGTGGCTGGAACAGACAAGGAGTCAAAGGGAGGACATGTTTCTTTCTCAGGTGTATAGGGATAGGACGCAAATAAAGGAAGCAACTTCAGCTACGGTTGGGATGGATAAGTCACCCTCAGCCTCAAGAGCTCTTCAGAGTCAGCAGAATGCCAGCCTGTGTTATTTTGGGGTGGCTGTTAGGAACGTAAGAAAAAGAGTCCTGTTGGATCAAACCAGACACCAGTCTATCCCACAATGTGTACAAGGAAAATAATCCCAAAAGTATCACTGACCTCTCCCCATAACTGGCATTCAGAGGCTAACTGCCTTTAAACTTGTTCTAATTATGACAGCTAATAGGTGCTGATAGGCTGATTCCTTTGTGATTATTTCAAGTCTCCTAAAGCATTTAATTCAGGGGCTATTCATTTCACTAATGAACATTAATAGTAGTAGTAGCAGCTTGAAAGCAAGTTCCATGGGACTTATTTCCAGAGAAATGTTTAGAAAGTAGGGAGGTATGTATGTGTGCTGTAAGGCACATCTTGCATTCATTCCTGCTAGTCCCTTAACAGTGCTGCTTAATAATAATAATAATAATAATAATAATAATAATAATATCTTACCCACCCTCCACAGTAAGGTCCCAGGGTTGGTTACAGCATCAAACAACATTAAAAATAACTTAAAACAACCTTCAAACACGGGTATTGGGGGGGGGGCGGCTTGGGCTACATGCCCTTGATGAATACCCTACCTAGGTGCACACACAGCCTTTTCACTTCCTCTATTGCTGCTGACTTGCTTACCTGCCTCTCCCTCTAGGCCCAATCTAAGCTACTTCTGAGAGGGGGTGGGCACAAGGTGTGGAAGTATCGCTGCTCCTTCTCCTTGCTGTCTCAGAGAAAGTAAGCAGTGACAGCAAAGAGCAGCAGGAGGTCCAGGGAGGTCCCCTATTAGGAAATGGGCCTTGGCTGGGGCCCAGTCATGTCCACACCATACACTGGCCCTGCGCTCTAATGAATATGAACCAAACATTTCCAGGGCAGTTCACAATAGCACACGAAAATAGTTACAGTAGGAAAAAAATAGTGCTAAACACACTTCTATTGTGGCTGCTTTTAGCACTATTTTTTCCTATTGTAACTATGCAGCGAGACAATTCTATGTGGTGCTGCTTGGAGTGACTGACTGGGAGCATCTTCTGGTACAAAACACATCCTGCTAGATGTATATCACTAGAAATCCATTGTACTTGTTCAGGAGCTGCGATGACTCCTGAGGCATTCCAATCACAGCTGGAGCTGTCAGTATCAAGCAACCCACCGTGGCTTAGGTAATTTTTATGCTTTCTGCTATATCATTCAGATGTTATTGGCCTACAACTCCCATAATCCTTCTCCACTGGCCACACTGCCTGGGGCTGGTAAGAGTTGTAGCCCAATAACATCTGAAGGGCACCAGCTTCAGGGAAGGCTTAGCTGAAGGTTCATCCCGGGTGTTTTTTGAGTCTAACCTACAGTGCCGTTTTAGCAGACAGTATATTATGTGTGGCTTTTATTGGGGTCTGTACACAGATTCTTCGGCTGCAATGTGTACATCTCTACACAGAAACACTTCTTTATGTTTTCTTTTACAAATGCCATTCAAATATTTGTTTTGAAGGCCAACCAAAAATATATTTATGTATTATAAGACATTTGTTGCAGAAACCCTTTTAAACCCCTTAAACACCCCCCTCACTAAAATTGGAATCTAAACTTTGGAAGAAGCAATCCCCCCATATTTGTAGATCAAGATTTTCATTTCCATTCCACAGATTTGATCATCTTTTATCATACGCCTCTTCAGGATTACTGTCAGCCTTAATATATACATTGGCATAGATTGCAGGTGTTCATTTTTATGGAATTTCATAGAATAACCTTGTAGAGGAACGGTGAAAAATTCTATTGGTCTGCAGAGAAGGATGCTATTTGTTTAAAACAAATTCATATAATCATGTTTGATTTTGATATGGAAAGTGTGTAGGAAGATTTATTTTTGTAATATAATTATATAGGCTTTGAAACATAGGACTGTGGTCTCCTTAAGACCACAGGTTCCGTTTTATATTTCACCACATCTTTAGAATGAAATGGTGGGTTTCTCAAAATGCCCAGCTGTACAGTAAGTGCCGAGGAAATAGAAATATACAGATTGTTCAAACATGCAGTAGAGTGTATATTTTATAATGCACCATAGTCTTAAAACAATAAACACTTCCAATTTGGAAGCGTGGACAAAGTAAAACAGGCAAAAATGGATGTTCCTATCTCCAACCACATTAGAGGGGGCTATTCTTTTCAACCAAGGTTCTGTCTGTATCTTTGTACAGTGGTACCTTAGGTTACATACTCTTCAGGTTACATACGCTTCAGGTTACAGACTTTGCTAACCCAGATATATTACCTCGGGTTAAGAACTTTGCTTCAGGATGAGAACAGAAATTGTGCAGCGGCAGTGCGGCAGCAGCAGGAAGCCCCATTAGCTAAAGTGGTGCTTCAGGTTAAGAACAGTTTCAGGTTAAGAATGGACCTCCAGAATGAATTAAGTACTTAACCCGAAGTACCACTGTATATAAGTTTTACACTTGACTCATACACTTCACCAGACTTCCCCAACCTGATGCTTTCCAGATGCCTTGGACTACAACTGCCAGCAGTCCTAGCCAGCATGGCCAATGCTCAGGCATGATAAGATTTGTAGTCTAAAACACAGAGGGAACCAGAGGAAGATTGCTCTTGACTTACGTCCTACACCCTTACTCAAAAGCAAGTTCTGAAATGAGTGGTCAGATGAAGTTTACCAGCATCTGGCTATGTCCACTCCTGCTGCTATATAAATAAATTAAAAGAAGGTCCCCCTGAATAAACAGTTCATGGGGGTCTCTTCATATTGAGGACAGTGTTGCAACAGCAGTTGCCATTGCTGAAGTTGCAAGGCAGGTGTCAATGCCCAGGACAACCTTCCCCAAACTTAACTTCCTTGAGTGTAACTCCTATCATGTCTGACCATGACCATGCTGACTGGAATGCTGGGGTGTGTGTTATCCAATAACATCTGGAGGTGCAATGTTGGGAAGACTGGTTTAGGACTTGGACTGCTTTGCACATAAAAAGGTGCCCTGAGACATGAATTTTCCCAAGCAGACAGATGAAAGACAATATAAGAAACATAATAAATATGATGGAATATCTGTCTGTAAGGATTGATAAACAAGCCATAATGATGTTTGTCGATGCCGAAAAGGCATTCGATAACATAACATGGGATTTTATGCTGAGAAATTTAGAATATATGGAGATTGGTAAAGAGTTTTTCAACGGAATAAAAGCAATCTACACAGAACAAAAAGCCAAACTGATTATAAATAATGTAGTCACAGAAGAGATAAAGATACAAAAAGGAACAAGACAGGGTTGCCCACTCTCACCGTTACTTTTTATAACGGTATTAGAAGTTCTTTTGAATTCGATTAGGCAAAATAAGGAAATAAAGGGTGTGACAATCGGTCGGAACGAATATAAGATCAAAGCGTTCGCGGATGACTTGGTAATAATGATTGAAGAACCAATAAGTACAGTAAAAGAAGTTTTGGAGGAAATGGAACAGTTTGGAAGTGTGGCGGGTTTCAAACTAAACAGGAAAAAAACAAAAATGATAGTGAAAAATATGGATCAAGATCAAATAGAAGTATTGCAACAACAAACACAAATAGAGGTGGTTAAAAAGGTGAAATACCTGGGTATATGGATAACTCCAAAAATATAGATTTATACAAAAATAACTATGAACCAGTTTGGAAGGAAATAAAAAAGGACCTAGAGGTGTGGGGAAAACTGAAATTGTCATTTTGGGGAAGGATCTCTACAATTAAAATGAATGTGCTTCCAAAGATATTATTTTTATTTCAGACTATCCCTATAATTAAGGGGAGTAAGATTTTCAAAGAGTGGCAAAGAGCGATTTCAAGATACATCTGGCAGGGCAAAAAGCCGAGAATTCAATTTAAATTGTTAACAGACATAAAGGAAAGAGGAGGCTTTGCCCTGCCAGATTTGAAATTGTATTATGAGGCATCATGTCTTTGCTGGGTGAAAGAGTGGATTAAATTAGAGAATAACGAATTGTTGGATCTAGAGGGGTTCGACAATAGATTCGGATGGCACGCTTACTTATGGCATGAGAAAAGGAGAATCCATAAAGGCTTTGAGAACCACATCTTCCGGGGTCCTTTAATTGAGGTATGGGACAGGTATAAAAACCTACTAGAACCTAGAACACCACGTTGGTTATCACCTCTAGAAGTCATGAGTGTAAGGAGAATTAATATGAGAAGTAAATGGATAACGTACGGTCAACTGTTATTTAAAGAAGGAGGAAAGTGGAAAATAAAACCGTATGAGCAGGTAAAAGAACATGTATATGATTGGATGCACTACTTCCAAGTAAATGAGATGTTTAAGAAAGATGGCAAAGAACGAGGTTTTACGGATAAGGAATCGAAATTTCAAAGTGAGGTTATAGATAATGACGGTAAAAATTTATCTAAAATGTATAGGCTGTTGTTAGATTGGAATTTGGAAGATGAAGAAGTCAAGTCGGTGATGATTAGCTGGGCCAGGGATGTGGGTCATAATATACAATTTGAGGATTGGGAGAAACTATGGAAGGAGGGTCTGAAATTCACTGCTTGTGTGATGTTGAAAGAGAATATGATGAAGATGTTCTACAGATGGTATATGACACCGGTAAAACTGGCAAAAATGTATAAGACATGCAATAGGTGTTGGAAGTGTAGGGATAAAGAGGGTACTTTCTACCACATGTGGTGGGAATGTAAGAAAGTGAAAGACTTCTGGGAAAAAATATATAATGAGTTAAAGAAGATCTTAAAATACACATTTGTAAAGAAGCCAGAAGTCTTTCTGTTGGGAATAGTAGGAAATGAGATAAAAAGGAAAGATTGCAATTTTTTTCGATATGCAATCACAGCCGCAAGAGTGTTACTGGCCCAGAAATGGAAACAGCAAGAAATACCGAGCGTGGAAGAGTGGAGAATGAAATTGTTAGATTACGCAGAGTTAGATAAATTGACAGGGAAGATCAGATACTCAAGAGACCAAAAGTTCATCGAGGACTGGGGAAAATTTGTGGAATATCTGGAATATTTAAGTGAAGGACAGATGACGCTTAAGGGATTTAAAGAAGCACTGTAAAAAAGTAAGAAATATTGTCTAAAGGGAATAGGAAAAAAAGAGATAAACAATGTCAATATAAATTTGAGAAATGTGTAATTAAAATTATGACTATGGATGATTTGCGGAACAGCTGAGGGAAGTCCAAAAGAGAAATAAGTTATGAAAACGATGTGAAATTAATGTATTTTGTTTTGTTTTGTTTGCTGATGTTGATTAATAAAAATTATATGATAAAAAAAAGAATTTTCCCAAGAATGGATAATTTCTTTCCTTGGATCATTGCAGAAACGTACCGAAAGAGATGGTGCTTCCTCTATACCCTTCATCTTGGATATGTTACTTTGCCAAAGTCTTCAAATGACTCCTCCCCAGAAACCCCCTCTTTCTGGGAACCCCACCATTAATACCATGTCAGTCAAAGAAGCGGCAAGAGACATTCCAATATCACTGTAATGGAGACCTCAGAAGCATACTTCTTTTTTTACCTTAAACTGAGAGGACGTCTACTTTGGGATGCAGGGTCGAAAATACATATCTCTGTGCAGGATTATTTTAGCTCTCAGTAAGGTTCAGACCTTCAGAGAGCAGCTTTCTCCTGGTTACCTCATTTCTCACCTAGACCCTCCTACTTTGCCTTGTTTTTCCCTCCAGCCCCACGGTGGTCAATTTGAAAAGTGGTATATATGTGTGGCTTATTGTTATTGTTATTGTTGCTGCTGCCACTGCTGTTTTTGCAGTGGGAATTACTGCAATGAAAACGGAAAGCAAAGCCTCAGCTGTATGTGTTGGGCATACTTATTTGGATTCTGCCTCTTGTGTTACATTTTTTGGATATATTGAAACATAACACATCATTTTAGAGACACTCCATTTCAGCAGTCTGACTTTATCCAAAATGTAAATATGTTTTGGTGCATCCCTGGGGGAATGAAACAGTAATCTGTCTATTGGTCTGTCCCAGGGGATGTGCAGGAATTTCACTGCAGATGGTTCCTACCCACAGAGGGAGTTTAACTTTTATACGTTGCTCTGCCAAGACATACATTTTCCCTACCGAAATGTCCTTTTTTGTTTGGCCACTTAAGCAATTCCCTCCCCCCCCCCCCCCCGTTTACAAAAGAACAGAATACAGTTTTAAAGGCTCAAATGTTTGATGCATCTTATTTATGTTGGAGTTAGGTATATATAGAAGCAGAGTGTAGAAGTAAACAGTCCAGTAAGAATTCTGATTGAAAGTATAGAGAGACTTAAGGTTTATTACTCCTGACAAATGGCAAATAAAGCCATTGAGTGCAAGCTTATGTGCAGTTTTCATGGAGTCATGAGGTTAATAAAAGGAAGGTCTAATACTAACTATCAGGAGGAGGAAGAGGAAGAGGAAGGCAGGAAGGAAAGCCTGAGTTAAAACAGGTAGTTACTTAAGAAGAAATCGGCAAAGAAATAATCAGCTGCCTTCCTGTCTATCACCACCACAAACCCACTGGTCCAGGCAATTTATTGCAATCACTGTTTATAGTGTATACAATTGCATCCACAGCCATTCACCCTTATGAAACAAGATAATGAACTGTGGACAACTCAAAAGAGTCTGAAGCCACAGGAGTTGGCCACCACCTCTCTAAAGGGGGAGGAAGACAGTGCTCCTGAAGGTAGGAGTCTATCAATTGATGAACATGATCATCCAAATGTCATAGACCAAATGGAGCAAACAGCACGCAGACCTAGTGGTGGGAGGAAAAAATCCTTAAATAAGAGACACGGGGGAATGATTAATGGACTTCAATGTCTGTACACTAATGCGCAAAGCATGGGTAATAAACAAGATGAGCTTGAGCTCTTGGTACAGCAAACTAAATATGACATAATAGGCATCACTGAAACCTGGTGGGATAAGTCCCATGACTGGAATGTAATAATGGAGGGTTACAATCTATTTCAGAGAAACAGACCAGACAAGAAAGGAGGAGGTGTGGTGTTATATGTCAGGGATGTGTATACCTGTGAAGAGATCCAAGATTTAGAACCTTAAAGCCAAAGTGAGAGCATTTGGGTCAAAATTAAGGGAGAGATGAATATCAGGGACCTCATTGTGGGAGTTTACTATAGATCCCCAAGCCAAACGGAGGACATAGATGATGCCTTCCTGGAACAGATGGCCAAGCATGCAAAAGGAAGGGAGATAGTAGTAATGGGGGACTTCAATTACCCAGATATTTGCTGGATGTCAAACTCAGCCAAGAGCATAAGGTCAAACAGATTCCTCACTGGCCTTGCAGACAACTTCGTTGTCCAGAAAGTGGGAGAAGCAACAAGAGGAACAGCCATTTTAGATCTGGTCCTAACCAATGTTGATGACCTGGTTAGTGGGGTAGAAGTGGAAGGATCATTAGGCGCGAGTGATCATGCTCTTCTGAAGTTTACTATACAGCGGAAAGGAGCAGCCAAGCATACTAGGACTCAATTTCTTGACTTTAAGAAAGCCGACTTCATAAAACTTAGGGAAGTGCTGGGTGAGATCCCATGGACAGTAATACTGAAAGGAAAGGGAGTTCATGATGGCTGGGAGTTTGTTAAGAGGGAGATAGTAAAAGCACAACTTCAGGCAATACCAATGAGACGGAAACATGGAAGGTGCCTAAAGAAGCCAGGGTGGCTATCTAAAGAACTTTTAACTGAGTTAAGATTTAAAAAGGATGTGTACAAAAAATGGAAAAGGGGGGAAACCACCAAAGAGGAATTCAAAGAAATAGCCAGCACGTGTAGACACAAAGTCAGAAAAGCTAAAGCACAGAATGAACTCAGGCTTGCTAGAGAGGTTAAAAGCAACAAAAAAGGCTTTTATGGGTATGTTCGTAGCAAAAGGAAGAACAAAGAAACAGTGGGGTCACTCAGAGGAGAAGATGGTGAAACAGGGGACACAGAAAGGGCTGAACTCCTCAATGCCTTCTTTGCCTCAGTCTTCTCCGATAAAGAAAACAATGCCCGACCTGAAGAATTTGGAGCAAATGATTCAGCAGAGGAAACACAGCCCAGAATAACTAAGGAGATAGTACAAGAATACTTGGCTAGTTTAGATGTATTCAAGTCTCCAGGGCCAGATGAACTGCATCCAAGAGTATTAAAAGAACTGGCAGATGTGATCTCAGAACCACTGGCAGTCATCTTTGAGAATTCCTGGAGAACAGGCGAAGTCCCGGCAGACTGGAGGAGGGCAAATGTTGTCCCTATTTTCAAAAAGGGGAAAAGAGAGGACCCAAATAATTACCGCCCAGTCAGTCTGACATCAATACCAGGGAAGATTCTGGAGCAGATCATTAAGCAAACAGTCTGTGAGCACCTAGAAAGGAATACTGTGATCACCAATAGTCAGCATGGATTTCTGAAAAATAAGTCATGTCAGACTAACCTGATCTCGTTTTTTGACAGAATTACAAGCCTGGTAGATGAAGGGAACGCAGTGGATGTAGCCTACCTTGATTTCAGCAAGGCATTTGACAAGGTGCCCCATGATATTCTTGTAAAGAAGCTGGTAAAATGCGGTCTTGACTATGCTACCACTCAGTGGATTTGTAACTGGCTGACTGACCGAACCCAAAGGGTGCTCATCAATGGTTCCTCTTCATCCTGGAGAAGAGTGACTAGTGGGGTGCCACAGGGTTCTGTCTTGGGCCCGGTCTTATTCAACATCTTTATCAACGACTTGGATGATGGACTCAAGGGCATCCTGATCAAATTTGCAGATGACACCAAACTGGGAGGGGTGGCTAACACCCCAGAGGACAGGATCACACTTCAAAACGACCTTGACAGATTAGAGAACTTGGCCAAAACAAACAAGATGAATTTTAACAGGGAGAAATGTAAAGTATTGCACTTGGGCAAAAAAAATGAGAGACACAAATACAAGATGGGTGACACCTGGCTTGAGAGCAGTACATGTGAAAAGGATCTAGGAGTCTTGGTTGACCACAAACTTGACATGAGCCAACAGTGTGACGCGGCAGCTAAAAAAGCCAATGCAATTCTGGGCTGCATCAATAGGAGTATAGCATCTAGATCAAGGGAAGTAATAGTGCCACTGTATTCTGCTCTGGTCAGACCTCACCTGGAGTACTGTGTCCAGTTCTGGGCACCACAGTTCAAGAAGGACACTGACAAACTGGAACGTGTCCAGAGGAGGGCAACCAAAATGGTCAAAGGCCTGGAAACGACGCCTTATGAAGAACGGCTATGGGAGCTGGGCATGTTTAGCCTGGAGAAGAGGAGGTTAAGGGGGGATATGATAGCCATGTTCAAATAGACAGTGAAAAGAAACTGAGATCCAACCCAAAGTCACATGAGATCTTGAGACAAATCAAATTGTATCAGAAGCAATATATGGAATTGATGAACCAGGAGATTGAATGGAAAATTAAACGAATGAGACAAAAGACATTTGAATCGGCAGATAAATGTGGGAAACTCCTGTCATGGCAATTGAAGAAGAGACTGAAATTGAACACAGTTACAAGTTTGGAGGTAGATGGAAAGAATATTTCGAAACCAAATGAGATCAGTAACTGCTTTCAGAGCTATTTCAGAAGACTGTATGCACAAGGGCCGGAAAACGAAAGAGACATTGAAGAATTTCTTAAGAAATATGGATTACAAAAAATTTCGCAACAAAGTATGGCGTTTTTAAATGAGAAAATAACTGAACAAGAAATTGAGGGCGCCATTCAAAACATGCAACTGGGGAAATCTCCAGGGCCAGATGGACTAACCTCCAGATATTACAAAGCTTTGAAAGACTGGATAATTCAGCCACTTAAGGAGGTTTGCAACGAGATATTAGAGGGGAAAAGGGCACCTGAGACGTGGAAAGAAGCCTTCATCACACTTATACCAAAGACTGAGGTTGATAAAAAACAGATCAAGAACTACCGCCCTATATCACTACTTAATGTGGATTACAAAATTTTTGCAGACATTTTGGCAAAAAGACTAAAGAAGGTGCTGGTGGAGGAGATTCATAAAGACCAGGCAGGCTTTCTCCCGGGTAGGCATATATCTACTAATGTAAGGAATATAATTGACATTATAGAAATGCTGACAGTGAACATTAATACGAAGGCAGTTTTAATTTTTGTGGACGCGGAGAAAGCCTTTGACAATATATCTTGGAAATTTATGAAAAAGAATCTCCACGGGATGGGGGTAGGCCAAAGGTTTGAAAATGGTATAAGTGCAATTTATTCTGAGCAAAAGGCGAAGTTAATTGTAAATAACGTGGTTATGGATGAACTACCTATAGAAAAAGGGACACGTCAGGGGTGCCCAATATCCCCATTACTCTTTATATCGGTCCTGGAGGTCCTGTTAAATATGATTAGGGGAGATCAGCTGGTAAAAGGGATTCAGGTCGGAGCCAGACATTACAAATTAAAGGCTTTTGCAGATGACTTAGTACTGACCTTGCAAGAGCCAGACACTAGTACCAAAAGAGCTTTGGAATTAATTCAAGTATTTGGCCAGGTCGCAGGATTTAAGTTGAATAAACAAAAAACCAAGGTATTGGAAAAGAACTTAACAAATGTTGAAAGGGAAAGATTCCAAGAGGAAACTGGGTTAGTGGTGGCAAAGAGTGTAAAATACCTGGGGATTAACATGACATCTAAGAATGTGAACTTATTTAAGGACAACTATGACAAGTGCTGGACTGAGATAAAGAAAGATTTAGAAATATGGTCAAACCTGAAGCTTTCCTTGTTAGGTCGAATTGCTGTGATCAAAATGAATGTATTGCCTAGAATGTTATTTTTGTTTCAGACATTACAAATTGTTGATAAACTGGACTGTTTCAAGAAGTGGCAGAAAGACATATCTAAATTTGTCTGGCAGGGCAAAAAGCCCAGAATTAAGTTTAAGATACTTACCGACTCTAAAGAAAGAGGGGGGTTTGCCCTGCCGGACTTAAGACTTTACTATGAATCGGCAGCTTTCTGCTGGTTAAAAGATTGGCTACTTCTTGAAAATGCAGACATTCTAGATTTGGAAGGATTTGACAATAACTTTGGTTGGCATGCATATATCTGGTATGACAAGGTTAAAGTGTATAAGGGTTTCAAAAATCATATTGTCAGGAAAGCACTATATAATGTATGGATACGGTATAAAGATTTACTGGAAAACAGAACTCCCAGGTGGCTTTCACCTATGGAGGCTAAGGAAGTAAAGAAACTTAATATGACAACCAATTGGCCGAAGTACTCTGAGATTTTAGAACAAGAAGGTGGTGAATTTAAATTACAAAGTTATGAGAAAATAAAGTCCAAGGTACGAGATTGGCTCCATTATTTTCAAATAATGGAGGCTTTCAAACAAGACAGGAAAATTGGTTTCCAGGTGGAGAAATCGAAATTGGAAACAGAATTGTTAGAACCCAATACTAAGAATTTATCAAGAATGTACAACTTGCTGTTGAAGTGGAATACAATAGATGAGACAGTGAAGTCTGCTATGGTTAAATGGGCACAGGACATAGGTCATGACATTATGTTTGCTGACTGGGAGCAGTTATGGACCACAGGTATTAAATTCACGGCATGTATTGCCTTACGAGAAAACATTATGAAAATGATTTATAGGTGGTACATGACCCCAGTCAAGCTTGCGAAGATTTACCATTTGCCCAATAACAAATGCTGGAAATGTAAAGAGACTGAGGGTACCTTTTTCCACCTTTGGTGGACCTGCCCAAAGATTAAGGCCTTCTGGGAAATGATTTATAATGAAATTAAGAAAGTGCTTAAGTGCACCTTTAACAAGAAACCAGAGGCATTTCTCTTGGGTATGGTCGGCCAGTTGGTGCCGAAGAAGGATAAGAATTTCTTTTTGTACGCTACTACGGCAGCAAGGATTCTTCTAGCAAAGTATTGGAAGACACAAGAGCTACCCACGCTGGAGGAATGGCAGGCGAAAGTGATTGACTTTATGGGACTGGCAGAAATGACCGGCAGAATCCGCGACCAAGAGAAAGAGACTGTGGAAGAAGATTGGAAGAAATTTAAGATGTATCTTAAGAATTATTATAAAACTGAGGAGTGTTAAAATGCTGAGGGAAAAGAAGACGTAGAATTGCAGCGATAATTGGGTTTAAAAATTTAGGGTGGAATAGAGAAAGAGGACAAATTTATATTTAATTGGGTAAGATAGGTTGCTGAATAATGGTACTAAACTAAGGATGCAAAAAGGGAAAGGTATGGGGAAGTCCGGGAAAAGAGGGTTATGAAAATAAGGTTAAGAAAATATGAGTTTGTTGTTTGTTTGTTTTTATGTTGCTTTTTTTGTCTGTGATAAAAAATTGGAAATTAATAAAAATCATTTAAAAAAACAACAACAAATATATAAAAGAATGTCACATAGAGGAGGGAGAAAGGTTGTTTTCTGCTGCTCCAGAGAAGCGGACACGGAGCAATGGTTCCAAACTACAAGAAAGAAGATTCCACCTAAACATTAGGAAGAACTTCCTGACAGTAAGAGCTGTTCGACAGTGGAATTTGCTGCCAAGGAGTGTGGTGGAGTCTCCTTCTTTGGAGGTCTTTAAGCAGAGGCTTGACAACCATATGTCAGGAGTGCTCTGGTGGTGTTTCCTGCTTGGCAGGGGGTTGGACTCGATGGCCCTTGTGGTCTCTTCCAACTCTATGATTCTATGATTCTATGATTCTAAGCTGGTCTGCACCTGGTCAATTCCTGGATGGGTGACCACCTGGGAGCCACTTGTACTCTGCCTTGATGAGAAAAAAAGTGAAATATAAATGGGGAAAAATAAATATTTAAATAAAGAAGGACAGGAACATGTACTGGCAACACCACCCATCAGCTGTACATAAAGTGAAATTACACACAAACACCCAGAGAAACCTACTACTGTATAATATGAGGACAGGAGAGGTGCTTTGTTTTCAGGAATCAAGGAAGCTTAGCTTCTGCCAGCATGCAAATGCTTTCTAAGGGAATGGATGCGTTGGACAGAGAGATACCAAGTCACCAAGCTGCGGCACAGTGTCATATGAAATAGACTTTAAGGGAATATATGAGAGCCTGTAGGGAAAACACAGACATTTTTCATACAGTGTTGGAATCAGACACAAAGGCATCCTTCAAATAAATGCAGCAATTCATTTCCCCTGAATGTGCTGGTTTTATGTTTCACTTTTAGTGCTAGCTTATGAGAAATATCCTATGTAGAGCTATGCAAAACTGCTTTACAATCCAATTTAAAACAATACACATCTTGCAACTGTTCTGCAAGTTTCAATTTGCATGTTAATTTCATAAAAACAGCTTGGAGGAATTGCCAAAGCATTTGCTTTAAAACACGTTGGAAATTACACACTAATGAAAGCATACATACATTCTGTTTATATCCTGCTTTTTCTGTCTTTATTCTTTCTGGTGTCTTTTTTTAAAAAAAATACGTGACCTCAGTAACATGTATTTGGCTTCAAAAACCTTCTGCCAGCATTCCAAAGTGCTTTGACAAATATATACTTCTCATTATTTTACAAACAATAATCTGGGAGTAGATTCTGCAATTTGAAAAATAAATATGATTTATGTCAACCCTATTAAAATGTCCCCTTTGCCTTTCTATTTGATTATTATCCCGCAATTCAGAGACTGGTGCCTGTGTCAATGCTGTCAAGGGATCCACATAGCCTTAGGGCTTCCAAATCTACAATCTTCAGCAACGCCTATTTTGCATACAATATTAATATGTATGCAAATCATAATTGCATAAATTTCCATTCTTCTATCAGAGTTCATTCCAAGAAGCACAATACAGCACTTATAATCAGTAAGTCACTTTACTATCTTAATTGTGTTAAAATAAGCTGGAGGCATGACTTGAACTTAGACCTTCCCGATCCCAATCCAATTTGCTAATCTTTACACCAAAGATCTCCTAAAGAGTGAAAGAAATATTTTTCTATTATGCATATATAGATATATATAGATATATCATATTTTGATATATGTATGAATGTTCATATGTATCTTTAGACACTTGTCTTCCATACTTTTTCATATAATCTTAATTCTGTAAGTACACGTGTGTTTATATGTATGAGTATATCAGGGTATGTGAACAAGTTATTAGAGGTAACCTTGCCTAACACTGTACACTTTCAAGTAGACAAGATGCAGCTGGAGTTCTGAGATGGGCTAATTTGTGTTGCAAAGTATCTCTAGAAAATCTGGTGCTGTTTCAACATGGGGATTCCTGCCAGTTGGCATAGCACAGCTCTTGAAATCACATGAATGGCTGTTGAAAGGTTGGGAAGGAGCAACATAAATGTAGATTCTGAGTAATGAAGTAGACTTCAAATGCCCACTTATGAGAGGAAGAGAAGCTCCAGGGCAAGGTTGTATGCTAAACAGTATGCATTGTAAAAGAAGGAAATGATCAGCTGTTGCCTACATGGAAGGTGGCAAAACAGTTGCATTAACTTCTTTCAAGTACAGCATGAAAAACCAGAAGGGTGACCACTGCTCTCTGCTTCCTTCCCTTAGCAGTCTCTGAAAGTGCCTTCAGAAGCCTCACTCAAAGTGTTATCTTGCCCTGTGCATTGATCTGGGCACCTGAAAATCTGACAATCAGTGAGATCTTCAGGTGCCCAGTTCAAAGTGCTGTGGAATACAGTATAGGCAAAAGGGTCACCTGGTATGACTATGATGTTCTGTGACTTGGACCATAATAGGCAGAGCAAACAACCAACTGGCCTGCTAGGTTAGAAAGGTTCTCCATCCTTGATGGGCAGCCTGAATGTTATAGCTGCTACAAAGGTGGTGAGACAAAACCCTTGATACAGCTGTTCCACACTCATTCGGCTCATTTTGTGTCGCGAGGACAATATGAAGGCTGTTTTTCCACATAATGGTCATAATGTACAGAACAGTCCTTATGTCTTGAAGGACTTACTCCTCAACCCAAACTGTTGCCTTACAACGAACATGCTAGCAGACTTCTCCTGAGCCTGGAAGTGGTCTTGGAAATGGAGAATTTTTTAAAGATGAGTTTTTCAGGCTCTTCGGCTAAATCTTGTTCTGAGATCAAGATTAATCAAACTCCAAGACGAAGAAAGATTCCATCCGACCCACCCTCATTCTTGCCCACCCAATTTGCAAAAATATTGGGATTTCTAGCCTTCCCCAAAATCACTAGGGAGAAGGGGGTCTTTTCATTTTTAAGAAAACTTCTCCAGTTGGTTCAGGAAATGAACCAGTTATTTCCAGTTCGGAGGGAAATAAATTGCTTCATTTCTGAATTAATCTACTCAAAAGAGAGGTGGGGGATAGTGGCTATTTGTCTATCTCCGTGTAGAGCACAGCTACAGTTGTGGATACTTACCTTTGCTTGGTCCCATTGCCCCCAGATTCCCAGCAAGCCCAAATGAAAGAGAAGATGAAAGCACTATTCTCAGACTGATTAGCTTTTGTTATCAGAGTTCACCACAAGGAGAACTTTCTTACCCTTACTCCCTAGACTTTGGAACCAGCTCTTATATTTACTTCCACAGCCCAAGCCAGGTAGGTTAACCTGATCTTTAGCATCACAAAATAGTTGGACAACAGCATGATCAGGCTCAAGCTCACCTGGTGCCCTAACATTAGGAAGTGGCCTCAAGCTATGGACTTAATATGTGTAGTTTATACCTATAGTTCTCCATCAAAGTCCCAGTATTCCTGACCTACGTAGGCACTGATATAATATAACTAGAAATTGATCCTTTGGGCTCCTTTTTCCATTCCCTTATGGTAGGGCTGGCTCTGACTAATGCTACCTATGTGGCTATTAAGTGGCCACAGATTGTTCCTTATGAGCAGCTAATATTTTTTTTTCAGATCTTCATATTCCGTATCTGACTGAATGGGGTATGTGTAATAGTTATACATTCGAGTGGGTAGGGTGCTAAAATCTATCAAATGAAGTTGACAAAGTAAAGAGATCACTGTATCAGATCAGGGTGTAGTCTGATTACATCCTAAGTTGCACTGTAACTCTCATCTAAATTTATGAAATGCAAATTTCAATGCCAGCAAATAGCTCAATAAAATATGTATGCTTACATTTTTAAAAGTACACATGGTCTCTTTTTATATGCAAAATATTCAAAAATATGGAGATGTGTGTCTCCTCCAGTGCTTTACCCTCGGACTGCCTTTGATCAAAATGTCTAACAGCATGCATGTAAATAAACGTATTTATAGCATGCTAGCATGTGACAAATTTTAAACACATGAAACATTTTAATTCAAAGGTAGTTAATAAGACAATGAAACTCTTTACTATTAGGCAAAGTGAACAGCATCTATCAATTTGGACTATATGGCTGATAGTTCAAACACATTTTTGCCATATAACAGGTTTGCAAGTCTTAAATGGTTTCACATTTCTCTAAACCACACTGTCAGAGCCACCCTGGGTCCCAGCTCACAAGAGACCAAAGTCCAGTCCAAGTTATATATAAAAGGTTTTATTGAAGATCATTGTCGTCATTACATCCAAACTCCGTGGCTCCACATCTGTTACCCTTAGATGTTAGAAGTCCCCTCTGAGTCCGTCCCTCCCCTGCACCAATTTAAGAGGCTTGTGCTGCTCCACCTTTTCCTCTCCTTCCTTTTCCGCAGGGTCTTCCTGCCCCCCTGTGTTCCCTCTTTCCGGGACTCCCCAGAGGCTGAGTCTTCTCCTGCCTGCTCCCCCCTCCTTCGTGCTTTAGCACCAGGCTCCTCCCCAGAGCTCTCCCCACTTCCGCGCGCCTCCACATTTGAACTTGGCGCGCGTACGTTGCTCCTGACCTTCCTTTCAACAGCCACACTGCTCCCGGTACTGCTTTCCGCCCCTTCCGGCAGGACGTCTTGCCCCGATCTCCTTCCCCCCTCTGCTCCTTGTTCTGTTCCTCCCGACACACTGGTAACTCCACCCTCTTCACTCCGTTCCGGTGGAGAAGCAGGTCTCGATCTCCAACTCCCACTGGCGGTTCCCCCTACGTTTCCCTGCTCCTGACTGCTTCCCCCTTGGGCTCCCCTTGGCTTGACCAGGGGGGCTCCCTTTTGGGAATCCTCCGATTCACTGGACGGACTCATGGACCATCTCGGGTCATTGTCGTCCTCTTCCTCGTCAGGCTGGAATCCTTCTCCCTCACTCTCGGTCTCCTCCCTCCTCTGCGCCTCTCTCCCTGAACCCCTGACATCCATCCCCCCCTCGAAGCCCCCCCTTCCCCCCTCCCCCCCATCGGGTGCGGGTTGTGGGAACTGCAGCTCCTCGGAGGTAGATGCAGGATACAGTTCGGCTACGTCCATGACCTCTGCTGGCAGCTCGGTGTACGTGTGTTCGAATTCGGGTTCTTCACCCAAAATGTTCGCAGTTCCCTCTTCCATTGCTACTTCGTCTGGTGCTGCCGGCCAAGGCCCCTTCAGCCATTTCTTGCGCCAGGCTTCCTCTGGTTGCTCATCCCACCAATAAGAGGGCTCTGTGTCCACCCCCGAACACGATCCCCTGGGCGAGTTTGAGTTCGGCGTTCTTTCCTCGGCTGAAGAAAAGCCGTGGAAAGTGCTGCCTGAACATGTGGGGGTAAAGAGCCAGTCATCGAAGTACTCGGCTGGCATGGGTCTATGTGGGAAAAGGGCATGGAACTCGTCCTTTAAAAGAGGTTCGTCTAAAGCGTAGTCCGGCACCCACCCACTGGCACTGACTGGTGCACCCTCTCTGACTAGAAAGTATTCTATTCCCTCTTCCCCCCATCTCGAGTCCAGGATCTCTGTGACCTCGTTGAGTGGTTCGACCCTAGGCGATCCCTCCCTCCTAGGTGACTCTGTGCGTGGCTGCGGTACTGTTTCAGACTCCTGAAACCTGTGCGGGGCCTTGTAGGGAGTGAGCACCGACCTATGAAAAACCGGGTGGACTCTGGAACCTTCGGGGAGGGCCAGTCGAAAAGCCACGGGGTTGATCTTAGCCTCCACCTGGTATGGTCCTAGCTGCCTGTGCCCTAGCTTCTTCTTGGCCAACGACTTGGTTGGCATCGCCTGGGCCGCTAACCACACCCAGTCCCCCACCTGGATGTCCTCTCCCACTCTTCTGCCTTTGTCTGCCTGCACCTTATATGCTTGTTTGGCTAGCTCCAAATGTCTCCGCAGCTCCTCGTGCACCTCTTGTAGTTCTGCAGCGAACTGGTCGGCCTCTTGCGGCTCCCCCTCTCTTGGTGCTACGAACCCCGGGAAGGTCCTGGGATGACGTCCATTGTTCGCGAAGAACGGCGTCACCCCCGTCGACGCATGCTTCGTGTTGTTGTAGGCAAACTCCGCCATCGGTAGGTAGTCCACCCAAGCTGTGGGTCGCTGATTTGCATAACATCTCAGGTACTGCTGCATGATCGCGTTGACCCTCTCGGCCTGGCCGTTGGTTTGTGGATGTCTTGCCGACGCTAGGTTGATCTTGACGCGCAGGATACCTAGGAGCTTCTGCCAAAAATTGGAAATAAACTGGCGCCCCCTGTCGGACAGGATGGCCCGCGGCAGCCCATGCGCCCGGAACACGTGGTCGATGAAGAGCTTGGCGGTCTGTTCCGCCGTCGCCACCTTCGCGCAGGGAATGAAGTGCGCCATCTTGGTGAACAAGTCCACCACCACCAGTACCGCCGTCTTGCCTCTGGAACTGGGCAGGTCAGTGACGAAGTCCAGCGCCACCCTCTCCCACGGTTGCTGTGGTGTTTCCAGTGGTTCCAGCAAGCCCGCCGGCTTCTGGTGTACTGGCTTGGACCTCTGACAAGTGTCACATCTGGCGACGTACTCCGCTACTTCTCCTCGCATCTGGGGCCACCAAAAGTCCCTGGCCACCAGTTCTATTGTCTTCTCCCTGCCGAAATGGCCCGCACTGGGAGCGTCGTGCAACTGCTGCAGAACCTTTGCTCGGAGCTCGTCGCTCGGCACGTAGAGGGCACCCTTGTGAGTTAACAGTCCGTCGCGTAACTGGAACTCATCGTCTCTCAGCGAACCCCTACGCAGCTCCTCTATTTTGGATTGTGCAAACTGATCTACCTGCAACGCGCGTCGCACTGCGTCCAGGTCGACAGCGATGGCAGCGCACGCCCACGCCTGCGGTGCAAAAATGTGCCTGGCTGCTATTGGCGCCGCTTCCTCAAGATATTGCGGTTTCCTGGAGAGCGCATCGGCTATAACGTTGGAGTCCCCTGGGACGTACTCTATCCTGAAGTCGAAATCCGCGAAGAACTCTGCCCAGCGCATGTGTCTTTGGCTCTGGAGTTTCGCCGTGCGCCAATACTCTAAATTCTTGTGATCCGTGCGGACCTGCACTGTGTGCTTGGCTCCAATGAGGAAATGTCGCCACGCTTTGAACGCTGCGTGAATGGCTAACAGCTCCCTGTCCCATATGGTGTAGTTTTGCTCCGCTTTGCTGAGCTTTCTGGAGTAAAAGGCACCGGGTCTCCAGTTTCCATGTGGATCTTCTTGCAGGAGTACGGCTCCAACCGCTCTGTCTGACGCGTCGGTCTCTACTCGTATGGGCTTGCCTGGATTCACGTGCAGCAGCTGCTCCTCGGAGGCGAAAAGGCTTTTAAGCTTCTGAAAAGAGCGCTCCGCCTGTTCCGTCCACACGAACCTCTTTTTCTTGGAACTGAGAGTGTCCGTGATCGCTGCCGTCTCCTTTGCAAAACCTCTGATGAATTTGCGGTAGAAGTTGGCGAAGCCGATGAATCTTTGGACTTCCTTCCGATTGCGAGGGCTCTTCCAGTCCAACACCGCGCGGACCTTGGCGCTGTCCATGGCCAGCCCCTTGTCGGACAGCTTGTAGCCTAGGAAATCCACGTCCGTCACATCAAACTGGCACTTCTCTAACTTGGCGTAGAGCTTGTTCTCCCGTAGTCTCTGCAGGACTTCCTTTACGTCCTTCTCATGGGCCTCCTCCGTTTCCGAAAAGATCAGGATGTCGTCGAGGAAACACACGCATTTCTTGTATAGAAGTCCCGCTAGCACGTGATGCATAAATGCTTGAAAGACGTGAGATCCATTTTGGAGACCAAATGGCATCACTCTGTATTCGTACGTGCCCAGAGGCGTGAACATGGCCGTCTTCCACTCATCGCCCTCCCGGATGCGTATGAGGTTATACGCTCCACGCAGATCCAATTTGGTGAAGATCTTCCCCTTCCTTACGGTTGCCAGGAGATCATCTATCTTGGGCATGGGGAAGGCCTTGGGTTTGGTCTTACTGTTTATGAATCGATAGTCCACAATGAGTCTTTTTTGGGGCGTGTCCTTTTTCTTTACAAAGAAAACAGGACTGCCCCCCACCGCTTTCGATTCTCGGATGAATCCGCGCTTCAAATTGTGCTCTATGAACTCCCTGAGTTCTTGCATCTCGTCCTCAGACATGGAATACAGCTTTGCAGTCGGCAACTGCGCCCCTGGCACCAGGTCGATGGCACAATCATAAGGCCTGTGGGGCGGCAACTGGTCAGCTTCCTTCTCGCAGAAAACCTCCAGGAACCCCTCGTACTTGCGGGGTACTGCCTGCACCATGCCAAGTTGCAACTGCTGCTCAGCTCCCTCCTCCTGGCTGGACTGGATGCAATGTTGAGCACAGTACGATGAGCAAAAGGTGATCTGCCGTTGGTACCACGCTACAGCAGGACTGTGTCTCTCCAGCCAACTCATGCCTAATACTATAGGCGTGTCTGAAAGGCGGGTGACATTGAAGCTGATGACTTCTCGATGATTTCCAATCCTCATCACCATGGGAGGCGTCTGTTGCACAACTTGTCCTCCTAGCAATTTCCTGCCATCCACCGTGACTACGTTCAGAGGTGTTGTCGCTGGCAGAAGCGCTATGCGATGCTGCTTGACAAAGTGCGTCCCCACAAAATCTGCGTTGCTCCCAGAATCAATCGTGATGGGGACTTCCAGGGTGGTTCCATTCGGCAACTGAAGTGTTGCAGTGAGCTGCACCGCTGGCTTGGGTGGTAAAGGGTCTGTGCGTTGCAAAAGCGCTGGGGACTGCTCTACAGATTCGCCTGGCTGAGCCCCAGCAGCTCTGCTTCCAGCCAGGCACTGTCGTTTCCCTGAGGTTGCTCTGCTTGCATCATTTCTGCTGCAACAGTTGCTAAAGCTGCAGTGTGTTTCTGCAGCCTCTGGGGACACTCTTTCGCCATGTGCTGTGCACTGTCGCAAATGTAACACTTCCTGGTCCCTCTAGGAGGCTGTGCCTTTACTGCACCGGAAACTGGGGCTCTGGCTGTTGCTTGAGCCTTAGCACCACCAAGTTCCATGGGCTCCTCCCCCTGCCTTCCCAGTGGCGAAGGATGTGACTGACTGAACTCCCTGGGGATGAAAGAAGACGTCCTCGCTGGTGGACGCACCTGACGTTCTTCCTCAGTGTGCCAAGGACGTCCCTCGTGCCTTATCCCAATCGCCAAAGCCCTCTGCACAAGTTCCTCCAGGGTCTGGGGTCTGTCTCCCCTGGCAAGTTCATCCTTAATGGGACCGCTGAGCCCCTCCCAGAACAAATCCCTCACAGGTGCACAATCCTTCTCCCAGCTTAGCGCAGTCAGTAAAGCAAAAAATCTGGAATGGTACTGACGCACAGTGGCTTTGCCTTGCCGCAATCCAAAAATTTCCCTGCGTGCAAGATCCACATCTACAGTTGACTGGAAGCAGGCATCCATTGCTTTAATGAATTCATCTGCATCGCGGCGGGCAGGGCCATCTTCACGCCACAAATTGCGCAACCAGTCTCTGGCCGGCCCATGCAAGTGAGAAACAATAAACCCCACTTTCTCCTCCTCATCTTTAAAGTCATGACGAAGCAAGTGCAATGCATACAAAACGTCTGCTCTGAAACTGGGGTAGTGCTTCAGGTTCCCATCGAAGTGGGTGACTAGGCTGCCCCCCCTCCGTCCAAGTCCAATCCCTTCTGATCTGGACCCTGGGAACCCTTCCCTGCTTGCACGTTCCCACCTGGTTTGCAGGTCCTGGCAGCGCTTCTCCATTTCGTCATGCTTCTTCTGAGACGCAAGGACTGCAGCAGTGAGTTCGGAAACTGTAGTTCGCAGAGCTGTCAACTGCTCCTCCGCACTCATGGCTGTCACCGTTCGTGAGCTTTGCAAAAAAAAATTTTTGCGTTCTTTGGAGGGGACTTACTGTCAGAGCCACCCTGGGTCCCAGCTCACAAGAGACCAAAGTCCAGTCCAAGTTATATATAAAAGGTTTTATTGAAGATCATTGTCGTCATTACATCCAAACTCCGTGGCTCCACATCTGTTACCCTTAGATGTTAGAAGTCCCCTCTGAGTCCGTCCCTCCCCTGCACCAATTTAAGAGGCTTGTGCTGCTCCACCTTTTCCTCTCCTTCCTTTTCCGCAGGGTCTTCCTGCCCCCCTGTGTTCCCTCTTTCCGGGACTCCCCAGAGGCTGAGTCTTCTCCTGCCTGCTCCCCCCTCCTTCGTGCTTTAGCACCAGGCTCCTCCCCAGAGCTCTCCCCACTTCCGCGCGCCTCCACATTTGAACTTGGCGCGCGTACGTTGCTCCTGACCTTCCTTTCAACAGCCACACTGCTCCCGGTACTGCTTTCCGCCCCTTCCGGCAGGACGTCTTGCCCCGATCTCCTTCCCCCCTCTGCTCCTTGTTCTGTTCCTCCCGACACACTGGTAACTCCACCCTCTTCACTCCGTTCCGGTGGAGAAGCAGGTCTCGATCTCCAACTCCCACTGGCGGTTCCCCCTACGTTTCCCTGCTCCTGACTGCTTCCCCCTTGGGCTCCCCTTGGCTTGACCAGGGGGGCTCCCTTTTGGGAATCCTCCGATTCACTGGACGGACTCATGGACCATCTCGGGTCATTGTCGTCCTCTTCCTCGTCAGGCTGGAATCCTTCTCCCTCACTCTCGGTCTCCTCCCTCCTCTGCGCCTCTCTCCCTGAACCCCTGACACACACTAAGAGCATAACATGAATATTTTAAGCAGCTTAGCTTTGATTTAAATATATTTGCTCAGGATATGTTGGCAGCAACCCAAAATGCAGTGTAATACCCTCAAAGCTTGCAATCCCAAACTCAATTTAAGAAACCAGATAATATGGACTGGCAGCATTAAAGCAAATAAAGTCAATTAACTGAGGAGGGTTTTCTCCCCTTAATTTGTTTTCTCTTGCTTGAAATTGCAAAGGGTGGATATAGCTGGGGGATTAATGAAGAATGAAATTAACGGAAATGGAAGGGGGAAAAGAAAATAAGAGCTATTCATTAGTTAGATATTAATAGTAGGTTGTGGCCTCACATTAAAATAGCATATATTTAGGGTCATTTATTTGTTTGTTACAGGGACGCAGGTGGCGCTGTGGGTTAAAGCCTCAGCGCCTAGGGCTTGCCGATCGAAAGGTCGGCGGTTTGAATCCCTGCGGCGGGGTGCGCTCCCGCTGCTCGGTCCCAGCGCCTGCCAACCTAGCAGTTCGAAAGCACCTCCGGGTGCAAGTAGATAAATAGGGACCGCTTACCAGCGGGAAGGTAAACGGCGTTTCCGTGTGCGGCTCTGGCTCGCCAGAGCAGCGATGTCACGCTGGCCACGTGACCCGGAAGTGTCTCCGGACAGCGCTGGCCCCTGGCCTCTTAAGTGAGATGGGCGCACAACCCCAGAGTCTGTCAAGACTGGCCCGTACGGGCAGGGGTACCTTTACCTTTACCTTTATTTGTTTGTTTTGAAATGTCATAATTTTCCTTTTCCTTGGGCAGGTAGCAATTTTTAAACATATATCACAGGCTGCATTCCTGTTATATCTTGTGTGGGATAAACTGTCAGGAGCTTGTTCTGCACTTGAGTAGGACCCTGGCAGAGACACATGCCCAACTGGCATGTTCTCTCCCTCCTGGTCATTCGTTTGGGAGCTTCAAAAGCTTGCTTCAGCCCGCACATCACAGCGACCGATGCCAACAGACATCGGCACACTTAGGAATCCCCAGAGCCTTCGCAGCTTGTGTAACAGACCTCAGCAACTCAGCATTTTGGCTAATCTACTTTATTTACATATAAACACACAGAGAGCACGGCAACATGGCTTCCTCTCTCACATCAGATAGCAAAGAGAAAAAGAACATAGTCCCACTTCACAAAACACAGTAACACAAACATCCTGTCTCTGTCACTTCCCACTCTGTGGAGTCAAAACATACATCGTCATGTGATAGACAAAAATCCCATGACTGCAATCATGGAGCAGGAATTCTAACATGAACATCCTCATATAAGCAATACGTTTAAGTTTAATTAATGCATCAAGGGTTGAATACCATAGAGTAAGCTGTCCTGCCAGGCTTGGCTATGTCACTTCCTTTACCATGAGAGGAACTAAATAATCAAACCTATTCCCCGCCCCCTCAAGTCTACCTAAGAAGCTCAGTGTATGAAGAGGCTTAAGTTGGTTGCCCCAGCTCAACTGCATGGCTCTTGCAAGCCACTCTTGAGTTCCTATACCAATAATTTAGGAAGTTTCACCACTTTGTAACCAAGCTAAGTTTTACTGCCTGTGAAACTTTTCTGAAGCACATGAATCTTATCTTGGAAGAGTTTGTAAATAAACATTTTAAACTTACCAAACGTATGACCTTTTGCTATGCTGGGAGAAGAGGGAAACTTTGGAAAGAAACTTTTTAAGGGGACATTTTGCAACTCACTTAGAGGGGCATGTTTTAAGGTGCAACATTTCCATACTTTACTTTGCTGCATATATTTTGGGACTTTAAATCTCTACTTGGGTTCTCTCACCCAAGAGTACTTGTGGTGGTGCCCATGACAGTTTGTCAGATTTTGAAATGTGCCTGAGGGCCCACAAATATCCCCTGGTGATTATGACCAATACAGAATGTACACAGCACCATCAAATAAGATGGCATTCTTTCATTTGATATTACAGTACTGAAATCATAGCCCTAAGCAATTGTTTCAGTAGTACAATGTCAATTTAACATTACTGTCAGCTTACTATGGCCTATGAAAGTCGTCTGATGTAATTCATAACATACACTCCTCCTATATAATTACCTTTGGGTGGTTTGATACCCACATTCATTTTCATATTTCTGTCTAAATTAGTATGGTTTGCTGGCAAACATTTTAAACAGCCTTTAAAAATATATATTATTATATTGTTTTTTCCCAGACAAAAAAGCTCTCACACAGGAAAAGAGAATGTTGACAATACCAGCAAAAACAAAGATAATATTAACCCTCATCCCACCCAGCCCCCAAAGAATTCACTATGCATTACCAAACAAAGCATGTATTACATATAAAACTTCATATTTCTCTGATTTAAACCATCCTTGTTCATCAACATGTGCATAACTCGGATATTTCACTGCATTCATTTTCTTCTGAAAATCTGAAGCCACGTGCAAAAAATTGGTATTGCAACTTCAATGTTCTGAGTATATTCTCAGGTTTTAGGAGCCTGAGCCATTTTCTAATGTTGATTAAACATAATATAACTGCTATTCATAAATGAATTCAGGAGAGCTTTGTAAGTATAAAACCCTACTTATTTCCAACCAACATTCAGTAAGATTAATTCTTTTGCATGCAGGATACAGGAATATCCTGGTTTATGAACATCCTGATCTGATCCACTCCTTTTTGTTAAATTCCTTCCTTCTATTTATATCTCACCCTTCCTCCCAAAGGAACTCAGAGCAGCAAACAACAAACAATAAACATATTTTTAATAAATAAATAAAATAAAACCATTGCAGTTGCAGACAGTTTTAACATACTTGTGGAAATGAATTTAAGGATTTTTTAAACTTATAGTATTACATCATCTGCAGACAATCTTAACTTTATGTTGCAGCAATCTCTCATCCATCTCAACTATAGCTGAATCATGTCTGGCAACCCAAACCCTCCATTGGTTCATTTGCTGTTACAAAGAATATCCTTGTTTAATTTCTCAAAGTCAGGGGAAACCACCTAAAAGAAAACTGTGAAACCCAAATTTTGCTTTAGGTGTTGGTAAAGTAAACTGATGGTTTGCAAGCATCTTTCCAGGCTGTAACATATAATAATCTTGCTATAGTAAAAATACATAAAATCTGAATTTTATAGGCTACTCAAAACCAATACTTTCCATCTCCTACTTTGCTTCCATCTCCTACTTAGCCTTCCAGGACAACCAATGCTGCTAGGTGCCACCGTTGTACAACTTTCCTTATTGTTTATTGCTTTGGAGAAAGATTAACCTATATTGCAAATCCTATGTTAGTCCAATTCAAAGCAGGCTCATTGAAATTGATGGATATGACTAACATATGTCAATCATTTTCAGTTGGCCTACTCTAACAGCAACATCTTCTATTATTATTTGCATTTTTTAGTTACTTTATTTTAAAAGATTTGTCAAAGTGATTCAATAAGATAATGTAAAATCAATTTAAAGCCAAATTAGAAAAAAAGAAAACATACTATACAAAATTCCTAAAATGCTCATGCAACAATCAAAAAAGGACAAGTTCTGTCCCACTCCACTAAAAGATGAGCACCACAATAAAGGCTAACAACCCAATAATAATACAAAGAGCATCCTTATTATTGGAGCACCTAATCTTAGCATGAGTATAGTACATACTCAAACTTCTACAGCGGACCAAAAAGTCCTAGGATAGAAAATAGCTTAAATCCATGCATATCAACAGGTATTGTAGCTTGGGCTGAGAACAGATTCAACCAGGTGTTTAATTTCTAAGAAGCAAAACAGTTTGTGTGGCCTTACCACTTTTCAAGAAAGAACAATTACACTAAATAAACGAGTGGATTTAAATAACGATGCTGCCAAATTATTTTGTTGTTTGCCAGTTCAGATAAGGCAAGTTAATTCAGTTCAATGTAAAATCAATTATGTACGTGAACAACAAGATCTTGCCAAATGGGTGCTTCAGGATTGGGATAGCAGCAAGAAAAGCCAAAAAATGGTCTGCAAATGCCAACACATTTCCCAACGAAAACAAGCCATTTGCATTATTTAGTTATTGCTTGGAGGCATTTCAATCTTTGATGCCTGGAATTCACTCAGCTTAAGAGTCGAGAAAGCATGTTCTTATTATGTTACGCTCCCCACATTTCCACTGGAGATGTTTGTGAAAAGTGCAATTGAATGGCTTGTTAATATCTCAGCAATGTTCACTGATACAATGTTTTGTTAACTACCATTTTCTTTCCAAGTAATATTATGATGCCAGCTGAAGGTCAATAGCCTTTAATTGTACCAGCACAGTATGTTGTACTTCCGCTCAGTTGCAAGACATGTTTCCTTTTGAATATGTGTTATAACATATGGAGGGTCCATATGTCTTTCTCCACATCCATATGCTTTGATTTGATTTATAGGCTTCATAATAGCATTTGATTTTGGCACACATCTTGGTTTTTGAAGGAAATTAAGTCTGTACACTATTCAATTTGGTTAACACAGGAGAATTCCTTGTCTCTGGCACTTTTTGACTGATGGAATTGTATCTACATAGTAATGGAATCACCACATTCCTTTGTATGGCAATGACAGAACATATATTCACCTATGATCAATACTGGATGTACAACTTGCTAACTGGATATACAACTTGCTAAAATCTGTCCAATCCACAGATATTGAGATTCACTGTATATCATGGTGCTTAAGATTAAAATAAGGAATGTTTAATATTGTTCATTTTGATAAGATAAAGCACGCTTAACTTCCTTTGCTTTGAACCATACGTGTTGCAATATTTCTATTTTGGAACACTACAAAGATTACCTAAGTATCTAGATAGCTAAATGGATTTTAAGCAAGCATTTTTCATACCCTATTCATTTTTGTCAATTTCAAAGCAAATGGCGATGGCTTCTGGGCTGGGAGCCAATGTAGGAAAAGGTCTGATGAGCTGACTAAAGGCTTGTGGTGAAGAGCACTAGATCAGAATACCAGGACTGAAATATGGTTTCCATCAAGCGTCATCAGTTAAAGATTGGTTGTGGCTATAATATCTCTCTGCTGTAGAGGGAGGACTTATTAGCTTGATATTTTACATGCAACTGATATGGAATCTGAAATGTAGATATTCATTTAAAAATGCCAATGTAAGATAAGAACATAAGAGAGCTGGCTGGATCAGGTTAATGGCCCATCAATGGTCCAGCATCCTATTCTCATAGTAGTCAAGCTGTGATAAATCTGCAAGCAGGATTCTGTGCATGCACTGGTTCCATCACCATTTGTGGGAGAAAACCGTATCATAAACCATATTAGCATTGTACATTATATGCAGAGTGGATTTGTTGATGGCATCCATCTGTCTCAAGAAACAATGGAGTACATCTCTGGGCGTGGTCAAACTGCTGTCTTAGCCGTACTGGAGAGAATTCCCAGGGGTGCAAGCCTGGGCAATATGTATAGAGGTCCTGGGCTGCCCAGATGAGAATACCTCTCTCTTGGCCTCACGGATGTGGTCCAAAGAAAACCACAGCAATATGTTTGGCACCAGCTTGGCTGCAGGAGTTGCCAGAAGGAAGTGTACAAGGCACCATCCAGCCATCTTAGGGACTCCACTCTGGATTTGTGTAAGGTTTACCCTTTACCCTTTTCTTCTCCCAAAGATATCATTCAAGGCAGTGGAGGTTTAGGATCAGAGTTTTCCTTCTCCTAGATGGGCTACCTTCCCAGGTTGATGAGCCCCTTCTGTCCTTACTTCCCTCCACAGCACGTGCAGAAACTGCCTTCTTGACCATTGGACCCAGTATTGGTGTTGACCACTTAGTCTGCTGTAGCCTGTCTTCACAGGCAGAGAAAGTCCCTAACTCAGGTTTTGAGACCCATGTGCCTAACCCAGGTTTTGAGACCTCACCTGGTTTAGCTGGCCAGTCAAAGCCATTCCCAGGGTGTGGCCACTGTCAATGCTGACAGCTTCTAGGAGCCACAGGTGAAAGCTGAGTGCAGGGTGGGGACCAAAGGTGGACAAACTACCCCAGAAGAAGCACGGCAGGATCTCCCACCAGAGGTACTACCCCTCCCCTAACACCACATACACCCTGCTGAGTGGGTACAGCTATACTTAAACCAGTGGCATGGTTCTGTTATTCAACCTAATAGAAGGTGAACTGAACCTTAAATCACTTAGTAATAATAATGATGATGATAATGATGATGATGATGATGATGATGATGATGATGATAAATAGTAAGTTCAGATCATTGGGTCTGACTTGCTAGTTGACAATGAAATCCACATTTGTTACATTTTTAGCATGCATCTATTCTACACACACTAAACATGTCATGTGATGCATTAAAATATGTGTTTGATGCATGTAGATTCCCCAAAATAGCTGCTGCTCCCACCAGAATGTACTCATTTCAGAAGACCTGGAATCCCCCATTAAGAGTATGTGAAGGAACCTTTCGATTACACTCCTAAACTTGCTTTCTTGGATATGCATCAAAATACTTTCTAGTAAATTGTCTGATTGTTTTCCCATCTCTCTGCCTCAGTAATATTTGCAAGGCAATGAAACCTCAAATATAACTACTCTCACATTACCTATCTTACATAGCTTGCCTCATTTATTTTTATGACTCTTCAGTGCAAAATGTAGAATTTTTAACAGATCAATATATTATTTTAAAGTATATCATTGTTTTTCTCATTACATCAGGTCTCTCCTGGCAATGGTTCTCAAGGAAGACGTTTGCTGTGTCTGTTGTTGACCTTTATGTTTGCTGCTCTTTGCACTACTAAATTCCTTTGAGGCAACATTCCTGCTGAGTTAAATCCAGCAAAAGGACATGCAGTGTTAAGGCAGAAACCTGATAAACTGCCATTCAAAAATTTAGGCTGCTGAATCTGTGAGGCTGGAAAGAAGCTCAGCAGAATGTAATGCATTTTGAAACAATAACTGGCTAATTGTTGTTTGTTAATGATCACATGGGTCTGTCTTTACAATGCCTGTAGCAGTTTGTGCTTGGACTCTGTTACTTGGAATCCTTGGAAGCTTAACATGGGTTTCTTAATGTGAAGATCTGAAGGAGATCTGAAGGAGAGCTTGTTAAGCATTACCACTGTTCTCAAACAATATGCAACAGGAGTCCAGGGCAGGGATAGCCAATGTGGTGCCTTCCTGATGTTCTGGACCTCAGCTCCCACCATTCTTTACCATTTGCTAAGATGGGTGGGGCTTATGGAAGTGGCAGTCCATAGCAACTGGAGGTTGCATTGTTGCCTTCACCTGGTCTACAGTGTGTTTTTGTTTCACATAGCCTGTGACTGGGATAGCCTAACAGGTGTGGCCAGCTACCTGTATGTACTGGGAATGCATCCTAGATAACATAGATGACATTGCATCATCTTAAGAGTTCTGGAACACTGAACTTCTTTTGCATGTGAAGCTACTTCCTGCTAGGAAGAAGTTTGGAAAGCACAGACCTTTGGATAATATATCTTTTTTGTCCTGAATTTTATCTGTGTCCCTCCCATTGACTTGCTGTGAACTATATACTTGCTGCTCTATTAAATTTACTGCTCTTATTAATTGCATTTTTAGCCCACCTGTTGTCCAAAATGCTCAAGGTGGTGTACATAATTCTCTCTTCCCCCCTATTGTTCTCACAACAACCTTGTGAGGTCAGTGAGTTGGGAGACAGTGACTGATGCGAGATCACTCAGTATAATAGATGGGGGGGGATCTGAACCTGGGTCAGTCCAGTTCCACGCAAACATTTTACCACTGACTCTTCCATTCTTATTTCTTACGGCTCATTCCTCGTGTGCAACATTCATACAGGTCTTATGATCCAACAAGTTGGGTGGGTGGGTGTCTGTGCTTGTGTATCAAAAGTAGAGCAAAGCAGTGCCAAGCTTCTGCCAAATCTGGTAAGACAATTTCCCAGTGCAACAGAAGATGCTTCCAAACTGTCACCTTTTCCAGGTGAGATTCAATTACTTCCCAGCAAATTCAGGCTGCACAATTAAAGCTGATGTGGAGATCTAGTGAAACAAAACTGCCTCCCCAAAAGATAATAATCTTTGAGACAAGGAAAGTGACAGAGAAACGCACTGGAACGTGTGGGATAACACTTCCTTGGTGCAACATCATCTAATCTCTCCACAAATCAGGATAAATACTCATTAAATAGCAGATGTCATCTAATCTCTCTGCAGACAAATCAGTCTGAATGCCCATTAAACAGAAAGCGACCTGATTTGTTTCTATTATACACATTTATGGGGAAAGAGTCAAATAATCACACAGACAAGCAAGTAGTCCAAAAACCAGTAAAATAAAAATATTTGGATTTCAGCCTATTTTTTTTCTTGGGACTACAATGGGGATTAAGAGCTTAATCCACAATCTGTTTAAAACAACACACTTTCCTTAGAAAACCTGGCCTAATTCCCAGTACTTCATTTTAACTGGATTAAGGATATCTGCAAAAAAGGAAATTTTTCAGTGCAGAAACAGCATAGTAGCCTATGAAAGATTCTTCCAGTTTTTCAGCATTAAGGGCAAATGGTGTAGAATGCCAGTGTGGCATAGTGGAAGAGAGAGGCTGGACCAGGACTAGGGGCAAGCAGGTCAAATCTTCACGCAGCCATGAAGATTACTGAGTGGCCTTGGGCCAGTTGCCACCTTTCAGCCTAGCCCAACACACAGGGTTTTATATTGGAATAACATGGGCAGGAGAGAAACATGATCACTTCAAAGGAAGGGTGGGGTAAAACGGAATGAATAAACAGAAATTCTTTTGCATGAGGATATGGGGCATTAGTTGATCACTGACTTTCTATGACGAATTGCACAATTTCTTCTTCTTTCTCTGTAATTATGGATCCCCAGGTATGGTCTGAGGCCAGATGAGGCTACCATCTAGCTGAAACCAGTGGCGGAGGAAGGGGGTGCGGGGTCTGTGGGCCGCCCCGGGTATCATCACTGGGGGGTGGGGTGACAAAATGACAAAAATATAAGTTTTAAAAAATATTTTTTAAAAATATTTTTTAAAAATTGAGCTCACAGAATTTTTTAGTTCAGTCAGCAAACATAACGAAATGTGGCTGGCACTGGGCGCCACACCGTGGGGGCCAGTACTTACCATGCAGCATGCCCAAGCCACTCATCTCTCCTGGGAGCGACATGGTGGCTTGGGCTCCTGCAGACTCTGTGCTGCCTGACCCGGCAGCATGGGGCTTGCGTCTGCCCACCGCCTCTCCCTCAGCTGCCTGACAGCTGAGGGGGAGGCGGCAGAGAGACTCCATGCAGCAAGCCCTGCCCCATGGGTGGGCTCACCCCGCCCCTGGCTGCAGGACGCATGTGTTGCACCAGGCACCCGTGCGGCTAGCTACACCACTGGCTGAACTAAGCAGCTCTGGGTGTAATCTGTGGCAAGATGGGTGAGCACCTCAGTACCACATGTGCCACCTTGGGTTCAAAGACAGGATGTAAATAGCAGGGAATAAAATAAACGAATAATTTGAAACAGTGAGAAAACAATTTTTATCCTGAAAAACACATTTCAGAAAAGCATTCCATCAAGAGCTTTCACATTCTGATAGGGATTCTCCCTATTCAGTCTCCTGCAATGCTTACAAGTCTCTTAATATATAGTATGCTTAATAAGACATCAACATTCCACTGAAGCCCTCCACAGAGATGCTAAATTAGAAAACCATACTGTTTTATTTTGTTCCAACTACAGAGGCAGATTCCCTCAGGGCTTTGGGGCTTTCAAGAAGCCAGCAGCAAGAATCATATTGAGCAATCACATTTCCCCCATGGAGGTAATGATGTAAGTGATCTATTGATATGTCCGTGACCACTGGCAGTACTTGAGTCACAATCATGCTCGATGCAGCACAGAAAGTTTGACTAGGATATGAAACAATTTTCTCTGTGTTCCCGCTTTCCAAAAAATAGCAGTGCAGGTCCTGTCCTGGAATCACCAGCCAGGATGTCCTCCTATAATCTTTTCTGGATGTTGCAAACCAAGATGTGTTTCAGTTATCTAAGATATAGCGCTCCCTTTTTGAAAGGATGGGGCAGAACAATGTGATTCTGGATGATGGAAACAATGCATTATGCACATAAGAAGATCTCTGCTGGTTTAGATCAAAGACCCTTCCAGTACAGCATCTGGTTCTCACAGTGGCCAAGCTACTCTATTTGTCTCTCTGTGTGTGTTTAACATATTCAACTGTAGAATGTTTAATTCTATAGATTTGGGGGTGCTTTTAAAAGTAGTTTTATTTTCCAATTTACAAAATAATATATTTATCTTTCTCCAATGAACTTTTGAGGTATTCTTAATTGTTGAGGAATATGTTGCAGTCCTTCATCCCTTTCCTTACTTTTTGCTTCCTTCCATCTCTTCTCTCCTATAATTCTCTTAGATGGCATTTGTTTCTGTCAGTATCTTCCTAGTTACAGTCAATTCTGACCTGGTGGTGACATTTCTGCCACCTTCACAACTTCATTGAACTTCCATTTTCACCCCTTTTGGCAAGAGACAGATGCAGGCTTTTTACAAGACCTTTCCCAAATTGGAAAGATTTAGCCGAAGGCAATTGGAAGAAGACAAAAACACACACACCAATTTTAGCAAAAAGAGAGAGCTTGCATTAAGTGAAGCGCTAAAAGAAATGATAGATTTTTATTTTTATTTTGCTTGAGGGCTGCTGAATGGAACACACACATGTTTGCATACAGAGACGGGCAAAAGCAGGAGATGCCCTACCATTGGGTAAAATGAGGCACTTTTCTCAGCCAACCAATTTTGTGCCTCAATAATGGACAGCAAAAGGTAAGTTGTTTATTTTGTTTTTATATTTTTACTGCAGTGTGTGAGTGTGGGAAGAGCTCCACCTCAGGTCCCAAAATATGCTGGCTCCAAAACTCCCCCATTCCCCCAACAGGCCCCCCTGAGTAAAGGGAAATGTCTCCCAGTCCCTGGGGAAGGGGCATTGCATGCAGAAGGTCCCAGATTCAGTCTGCCATTGCCAGGTAGAGGTGGGAATGCCCCGTTCCTGCAAATCTGGAAAGCTACTGCCAGTCAGTGTGGACAATACTAAGATAGATCAGCCAAACGTCTATGAGCTGACATACTTCTTTCCCCTTTGGTTGTCTACTCACCCACCCACCAGTGTGAGATCAACAGAGCTCTAGATCTGGTGTTCCTCCCGCCTTGCTTTCATAGGCTTGCTCTTATATTTTTCCCCAGGGAGGTGATGGTGCATCAGTCTGATTTCCTGCTCAAAATGACCTGGGCTGTCAATGGACAGGAATCTGCTAGAAGTACTTCTTGAATCTGCCCTCTGACTTATTTTTTCTTTTTTTACAACCAGGTGAATAGACTGCAAGGATTCTTCCCGCATTACAAATGTTAGAGGTGGCTTTTAATTTTTATTTTATGGTTGCTTGTCACTAGGAACAGTGAAAGAGTGATGCTGGTACCAGAAGGGAATAAAAATGAAGCCATTTGAAACACTTAAGACTTTTTTTCCCTCCTAAGCCCTAAAGCCTTTGAGTAAAATTATGGGTCTGGCATGAAGTCACTAGAGCCTGGAGATTCACATTAAACTGTAAAACTTGAGTGTCTAGATACAAAAGGTCACTACTGGGCAATGCTCAAGATAATGTTCTGATGTGGCTAGCTAATGTTAGTTTGATCTTTAAATGTGATTTCCCCTAGCCTTAAGATGTTTAAGACAGATCTTTTAATGTCTTTTTAATGTTTTTTTTTTAAACTTTTTAAGATTTTTGTTTTATTTTTTTATTCTTGGCACAGTCTACAGACTGAATGAGTAGGCGGATAAGTTCACTACAAAGATTGGCAGAAATCGTTGGTGTCTGAGAATAAAAAGCCACATTACTAATAAAAATAATGTGTTCATTCCCGCTGTCCCTTTCATTCCGAAAGATTATATACGTACCGTATCCATATAATCGTTTAATGCAATTCACACACAGTTAGAAGCAGACCTCCTGAGCCAGTGTGCATTCAGGCTAATGAAGTGTACATTCTGAAAATAATTCTTAATGGGGTTCATTGTCCTGAATGTCAGTGCTTGTTGCCCCAGTTCATTCAGAATGCATTGGGTAAAATCTATCAGACACCTCTTCCTTCATATCATTGGAGCACAGTTCTTGATATATTGTGTCCATTGGCCAATCCTTTATGGGCACAATGCCAATCTTATTTAGCAGCAAGAAGTACTACAAACTATGTTCAATTATTTTTCAGGGCAGCAGATGTTTCTGAAATTCAAACCACATCTCAACTGACTTGGGAGTAGTTTTGCAGGCCAATCTTAGTTGACCAGAAAGTAACTTTTTTCATATTTTTAATACATTAGTTTACAACAGAATGGGGATGGGGCAGATATAAACCAATTAATTTTAAAAAATGAAAATAAATGGAAAACAGATGACATATAGCAGCAAATACTCATGAAAATGATGATTGCACCAGTGTCCCTGGGTTTGCTATAATCCTTACCACTTTAAATTTCTTCCAGTTTTGTTGGGAGGTCTCTAGTTCCCTAAAGCTAGACTGACTCCTTTAAACTAAGTCTTTTCAGAGACTACACAGCAGGGAAAGAGCAAAAGTCTGAAATGCTTCTGCATAGATACTAAATACCCAAAGGAGCTGAGTCTGATCCTTCCTTTAATACATTTCCCAGTTATTTATGGCTCAGTGGATTTAAATCCATTGTCGCCTTTCAGCTGACAAGTGAGCTAAACCATATCATTTCCCCAGAGCAATATTCACATGTACCAATGTGCAAACAAAGCCCATCTGAATGTACAAATGACCAAATGAAAATATTTCTAGCAGCCACTCAGATCTCCAGAAGGTGGTCTGGAGACCAGGCATCTGTTTCGGTGACCAAACCAACCTCTTCATGAGTGGTTCAGGTTTATCAGTTCACAATCCTGTACATTTGGGGAAGTGGGGGGGGGAACACCTTGACTTGTAATATGCATTTCATTAGTGTAGACAGACCCTCACCCACATTCATTTACATGTACAGATTCCCTTTCCTGGAATAAACAAGACTGTGGCCATCCATATATGAAGGGTTTTAAGGTGAGAGCATAGACTGGCAGAGAAGGCACTCCCTTCTCAAGTTCCCAAAGATGACGTACAACTTTGGGAAGGATTCTAAATATTGTAAAACAGATCAAAACCACAGAAGTAATAATGCTGCATATTAGCTTTCCCAAGGTGCTGAGTCGTGATATTGGCACTTGTTAAGAGCTGTAATGTGCAATGAAAAGAATGAATTATTTATGTAATACTTGATCCTGTTCTGAGCATTTCTGAAGGACTCCAGGTGAAATATATGACTGACTTTCAGCTCCTGAGACGAGCAGAATGTTTATGGGTGCAATTTAAGCATTCATTCCACTGCTAAGACACCAAAAACTGGTAGAAGTACCAGATATAAAAGAATTCCTTTAGATATAATCCATAATCTCAATTTTCTTGTATTAAAAGGCAGCTTCGATTTTGCTTTAATATTCTAATCTGTACTTTTGCCTTCTTCTTTGAGGGTGTGGTGCATATAGGAGTTGCCTGCATAGCAAATTATGCCATCTTGTAAATACGTTGCATCTCTTTCGTAGCAAGATGTCTGGGAATCTTTAGTATTAATTCTTACATTAAACCCATGACCAAACTACCAGACCAGAGATGATGCTAAACGTGACATCAGGAAGCCTACCAGGGTTTGTTTGTTTTTAAAAAAGCATGCTCAAGGTAAGTGAACTGCAGTGTTCAGGGAGGAGAGGCTGACTCCTTTCCTCTTCCACCACAATCTCAACAAAAATCATCCCCACATACTGACAAAAGGAGGTCATTCCCCCAGAACTATGAGTGGTATTGGGGGGGGGGCATTGATTAGGCTGGGGCAGAAGAAGCAGTTAATCTTTCCCTCCCTGGATGCTGTGGTGCCTATGGCAAGTTTGTGCTTGTTTTAACTGTCAGGCTTTCTAATTGGACTCCAAGTTTCACATGCTATAAAAAGAATGTGGTTGCATCCCGATTCAGGCCATATGCCCATTATAAATATCCCATCTGATAACTTAATTCCTAAGCAGCAGTCATCACTTTAAAAGCTGCTTGTACCTGCTTATTTAAGATTGTGGTCGGATCTACGCTGATCTGGAAAACGCTATTAAAAACACTATATAAAAAAATACAGCTCCCAATGCAATTTCCCATTGGCAACAGATGCCTGCTCTACAGCGTCCTCTGGTGTCACTTTTTATATCGTATTTTTAAAATTATAACTCACCAGTGTAGATTAGTCCTGTGGTTTATATTGCAACATTCCAATCCAGAGATTGTATGTTCAGATTGCACACTAGTTTTTTTACATAGATCAAGACAACAGCTTTATGTCAATGGGGAGCCAATCCAAAATGCAAAGGGGTGGCTTGTGATCCTCCATTGAATGGGATGGGCAAGCCCTTTAGAAGAGTTGTGGGGGTGCATGCATACATGATACCCAGCTTCGTGCCACAATACTGTCCTAGAATAATTGAGATAATCAGCTATAATATGCACACTTGTTCAAGAATACACCCATCAATCTTATTAGGATTTATAGCAAATCCTATGAACACTTACTTAGGAGTAGAAGCCCAGGGATCTCAAAAGGATTTCATCATAAGTAAGTGAATAGGATTTTAGCCTTTCCAAGAAGGAAAGTCTTTTGGCACAGATGGGCAATGATTCTGGGTTACTGACTAAGTCATCTATCTCTAATACCTCCTTTGCCCAGAATAAGAGTGCATTGAACAATTTAAAAACCTGCAATCAATAATTAAGAGAAAAATGGCTTCCAACAATCCCTTTCTCTCTGATTTTTCATTCCATTTCTCCTCTACACACACCTTTCTTTGTAGCCCATTCCTAAGGTTTTTATTATAAATGTAAATCAATTTTGTCTCAGAACTTCCTGTTTGATTAGGGATTTGTTTGGATTAAAATATCTTGTGGCTATTTGCTTTTTTGAAAAAACTTCCATCCATAACTTTACTCTCTGCAAATGGATAGGCTCACATAAATGCACATGCACTGAGGGCAAGACTCAAATCTTATACAGTCGTACCTTGGAAGTTGAACGGAATCTGTTCTGGAAGTCCGTTTGACTTCTAAAACATTCGGAAACCAAAGCACAGCTTCTGATTGGCTGCAGGAAGCTCCTGCAGTCAGTCGGAAGCCACAAAACCCCCTTTGGACATTCGGCTTCCAAAAATAGTTCGCAAACTGGAACAGTCACTTCCGGGTTTGTGGCGTTTGGGAGCCAGAACTAAGCTGTCTGAAAACCAGGTACAACTGTATTATTTTCATTCATTCATGACTTACTACAAAAATGTTTCAAAGTAACTTACAATGGCCCTATATCTATGTTTTGAAAGCTACATCTTATTCAAAATGCTGGCATTTTAATAATACTGTGGCTCTGCAAAAGGAGAGGGGGAGAGATGGATGGAGTCCTAAACTTTGAGGTCATGATCCTTCCATCAGCCAACACATGGAGGGATCTCCATAGGGCATTAAGGAGACGGTTTGCATTAACATCACTTGATGACTCCAGCAGTGCTGCTCTGAAAGTTTGTTAACTATACTTCGTTTGAAACAAGACCAAAGGTTCCTTTTGAGAATTGTTCTGCTTATCCACAGCCACTTTGTGTCCTTTCTCCATTATCTTTTTTCTTCCACTGTCTCTCTCACCCAGCTATTCAGGGATCGTGTAGTGAGTGTGATGGAATCATGACACCATGTCGCCATTCAGCTTTGGCTACATGGAGACATAATTGAGAACAAATGAAACTTTCACGTTACCCTCACTCTGAGGAGGAGCAATTGAGTGACTTCTGCGTTGCAGAGCTTTCATCGCTGCCTTTACTGAGCAGCACAGCAAGATCAGAAATGTCACACTGCTGAAAAAGCAAGAGAAGTGTGGGTGCTTTTGATGTAAGCTTTCACAAAGAGCATCCTTAGTTTTCGGTCAGCTCCAGACTATAACATCCAACAGTGACTTGCCTCTCTGAATGGGTCACCCTAGTTCCAAAATAACTTTTATACAATCACACATACAGTGCTTTTCAGTTGAGCTAGTTTGCACATCCCGCCATGAGTTATCAAGTGTACGATAACAAAGGGTACAGAAATCAAGTGATAGCTGATATTTGTATGCTTGGGTGTTTTCCATTTCTAATGCTAATTCTCTGGTGGACTTGGAATGCAAAATATTAGTAACATTGGTGATAGTGCAGGTTCCCTTGTTAGTTAGGATGTTGTGTAGTACCCTTTTCAGTAGAACTTACTTCTAGGTAAACATTATTTATTATTACATTTATACCTCATCTTTTCTCCAAGGAGTTCAAAGTGGTGTACATATGGTTCTGCCTCCCCCCCCCCCATCACCATTTTATTCTCCAAACAACACTGTTTAGGTAGGTTAGGCTGAGAGACCGTGACTGACCCCTAGTTCACCAGGTCCTAACCCAGTACTCAAGCCATCACACTGGCTCCCTGTAATACTGTTATTTTAACATTTGTTACAAGCAAATTTCAGAAATTAAATCCTGAATGATTAATTCAGAAATGTTGCCAAATCTTGTTTCAGGTGATTTTCTAAGATCGGTGAGGAACATTTAACTGCCTCCCTCAACATTTTGCCCAAAATAGATCAAACCAATTAGACCAGAGTTAATAGAATTTTGATTGTGACTGATTGCTGTGCATGGAGGAGCTATGGCAAAACACATATGGTTTGAGGTTCAACCCCATTCCCCTCCCCACAAACACAGCATCTCTATTTAAAGGATTTCAAGTAGCATGACTGAGATAGGTGTGAGGGGTTTCTATTGCCCTCCCAACGCCAGTGGGGTATAGTGGTTTGAGTGTCAGACTAGGACCTGGGAGACCAGGGTTTAAATCTCTCTTTGGCCATGAAGCTCACTACATGACCTTGGGCCAGTCACTGCCTCTCAGCCTACCCTACCTTGCAGCATTCTTGTGGGGATTAAATAACGGGGTGAGGAGAAGAGTGCTTCCCCAACTTACGTCTCCAGCTGTTTTTGAACGACAATCCCCATCATCCCTGACCACTGGTCCTGCTAGTTAGGGAAGATGGATTTGTAGTCCAAAAACAGCTGGAGAGCCAAGTTGGGGAAACACTGATGTAGGCCACCTTGAGCCACTTGGAGAAAAAGGTGGGCTATAAATACAATAAATGAATAAAATAAACTACCTCTTGACTTCTCCCACCCCCAAGCAAAGTCTACCAGAAGCCAACAACCCAAAAAGTAGCAAGAGGAGAGAGATAATGGAATCACTTTCATTTGCTTGCTTAGACCAAACTCTCTCTCTCTCTCTCTGGATGTAGTCTTAAATCCCATGTCTAAATCAGGGGTGGGGAGCCCATGCCCCTCCAGATATTGGACTCCCAACTCTCATGGGTAATGGCCAGAGATAATGTCATCCAACAACATCTGGAAGATCCCAGTGTCCCAGCCCCTGCACTCACAGCAAGTGAGAATTTACCTCTACGTTCTTATATCCTCCTACTTTTTTGTCCTGTCTTTCAAGCTGTGCACAGGCACTCATCTTTGGTAAAGTGCACTCATAGGTGTTGAATAGATCAACAATGTGAAATTCAAGCAATTGTCCCTTATTGTCTCTACTAAGCAAACTTTGTATCACAGGAGTCCGATTCAACAGAATGAGAAACACAGAGCAAGTGAGGCGATGCCTTCTATTGAAATTGCTTACCATTTAACAAATTGGAAGATTAGTTTCTGGCTATGCAGAAGGTGTATGGAGGCTTAAGTGTTTAGAGCAAGAATAAAATGGCGCCAAGCCATAGTCAACTAGGCAAATACCCCAAGTATTTTTGTGCTGAGCAGCAAAGCCCTGGACTTGGAAGATTGTTTACTTCTGCATAATTTTGAAGCTCAGAAGTTTGCTACCACTCCAATAAAATACATGGGCTGCCTTTCCTCATGTAACTCATTTAGAAGCATATACAAGAATCATCATGTTATATATCTCATCCAGCGTTATCACATGGTGCTCAAAAATATTAGATTCCATATAATATTCTACATTAGGGCACAGATATGCCATTCCATCATCACTTTGCTCCATGCATGGCCATGTAGCTACATTCTGATGATGGTGAAATTAAGAAGATCCATGTACTTTGGGAGGCACAGAATGATGACCCCACTTTAACTGGCTGGCCTTTTTATCCCCCAGTTATGGAAGTGTGACTACATAATGATATGCATGGCATTTCCTCTAATCTCCCAGCATGTGGGACAGCACCACATCTTTAATGGGATTGCATACAGTCTTGAAAATGGATGAGAATGGAAACAGCAGGCTCCTCAGTTTACCTTATTTTATTTTTGCGTCATTGATGGAGCATCCAGCAATACCTCCATTGTGAGATATTTCAGGGCAGGGAAGATTAAACCACAGAAGAAAAAAGGGTGCTCTAGGTTATTGCGGGTGATGGGAGGGAGAGCAGTTTTGCAGAGAACTAAAGCAGAGTGTAAAATGGGAAATCTTTCAAGCTTGGAATCCACCAAATAAATTTATTTGCAAATTCCTTATCTCCACTAGCAGAGAGCACATTACTCACCACTCAAATTTATATTGATAGCGTTAATTGAACTCTCTGTGATTTCCACAAACCAAAAGCAGCCAATAACGAACAGTAACAACAAAATCTGTCTTATATTTCTGATCAATAGGACATCCTTACACAAGTTGCTTGGCTTTAAATGTGGAGTGGTAAGGCCCGGGGGAACCTCCAAAGATTACCCCATAGAGGAAAGCTTATTTGACTGGCCTTAAATCTTGATAATGCATTAATGAGTCTTTTAAAAAGGATAATTTTAATTCCCCTATCTCCGGCCATAAAGACCGCATACACCTAATCGGGTTTGCCCTTTCAATTAAACTTGTCCAGGACATTCTATTTAGTCAGCACCCTGAATGGGTCATTAAAATTCTTGTTCGGTAAGAGTTGTGTGCTGCGCACCGTTGTTTTTAAATTCCATTAAATCCAAATGGTCTTTATCACGCCATGACCACTGTGACTTCAATCAGCCAATTTAATTACCTTACAAAATTGTCGGCACAAGCGCCAAAGAAAAACAGGAAGGGCTGTGACGTTATCAAATTGAAATCTTCCTCTCTGCTCTTTAATCTGAACCAGTCAATAACAATGCTGTGCATTCCTTCCTTCCTTCGAGAGACTCTTAACCTTAGCTTTCCTCTAAAGATTTTTCCCCCTCTTTTTTTTTAGGTGTTCCTGCTGAAGACTGAGTTTAAATACCTAGTTAATGCACACAGAAGGCCTCTTGCCCTCAGCAAGTGAACTTTTTTTTCCAGCTCCCGACAAACAAACAAACAAGCAGGGAAGAAAATACCCTCACTCTCAGTTCCACAGAGGCTGCAAAACTACCCAGGCTCTTTCACATCTCTCTGAAAATCTCAGAGCTACTCTCTTGCCATACAAATATCCTCCAGCACAGTTTAAGCACCTGCAGAAAAACGGGGAAAGTCGTGGTGATCTCTCCAAGTTCAATGCATTAATGCATAATTCAGTTTGACTTTACTTTCCTACTTGGACGACTGACTGAAAGAGCAGCAAAGAATATATTTTTTTCCAGAAAGAGAGTAATCAGTTGGAAAGAGCACTGCCTGCTGTGGGCACAGTCAAGTAAAAGACACAATTCCAGCACAGAAAGAGACCCCGAAAAAGACATGGATTGTCTCAATGCCCTCCTTTTTGGCCCCCTGTTACTATAATAATGGCCTTGCAAAAACAATCATCCAGCTGTCAATACCCTATCATTAAATCTCCATTAGTAAGAGCATTAGTGGACCATTCCATGCAAAAGCCCTAGCTGTGCTTTACTTCCCATCATGGGAAGCTAGGAATAGAAGGTGAGATTTAATTCAGGCTGTCTGCATAGCCATTTTCATCCCTGATTGCTTTTACACAACCTGAAGAAAGCAACAGGCATATATTTAACACTTACAGCTCACCATCACTAAAATTGGAATTAAATCACAGGAATGTCATTGTTCTCTCTTTCTCTCCAAAGAGTCTTCACTTAGCTGCTGCCACCAGAGGTCACTCAAGGTTTTACTAAGCCTTTCCCACCCAGATACTCCTAGAGTGGTCCAACTTTTCATACCAAGTGGACTGCAAGAGTACTTTGACACAGAACCCATGAGCCACACACTGCCTTGTTGTGTGTGCAGGGGTAGTGAGCCCAAAATTTCATGCCCCCCTCTCCAAGCTCTCATGTTGCCTTCCCAGAGTGAGGCCTCCCTAAGTGAGGCTTTCGAAAGGAGGCACAAGGCAATGGCTTCTAAAACCCTCCTAACTCCTTCCCAAAGCTGGGAAAGCACTAACTAGGATTTGGGAAGGAGGACTCTAGGACCTGTTAGAGCCCTCATGCCTCCTTCCTAAAGCCAGTGCCTCCTTTGGGAAGGCAGTATGAGGGATGGGGTTGGGGGGGGGGAGATAAAATGTTGTCAAGGGTCACTGAGAAAGGCCTTGAGGGCCAAGTGTTGGACTGCCCTGCTTTTGGCTACGGGCAATTCTACACTATTCTTTTAAAGCACATTCAATGTATGTTTAAGAATATAAGAATAGCTTGCTGGGACAGGCCAATGGCCCATCTGCTCCAGCATCTTGTTCTCACAATGGCCAACAAGATGTCTGCAGGAAACCAGTAATTCTGGATTTGAGCACATGAGCACTCTCCCTTCCTGTGGTTTCCAGGTATTCAGAAACATTGTCTTTCTTTTTTTTATAAATGTTTATTAAGATTTTTTAAATACAAATGCAAAAATAATCAACAATATAGCATATATCATAACATATTTTCAAAACCTCTTTGGACTCCCTCACATCTCCCGCTCCCACTTACATCGTCTTAAATTTTAACCAGCAAATTGTCATCTTGTTTATATTCTTAGGTCCCATTCTTTTAAATATAGTCTAATAGTTCTCCAAATGGTTTATATTTTCCTCAATCTACTTATCGTCCTAATTCCATCTAGTTTAGTGGTGGTCAATTATTTATGATCTAGCATCCTTCTTAACATTCAACCAAATTACAATATTTTTGTAAATAAGTCCTAAATTTCTTCCAGTCTTCTTCAACCCTCTCCTCTCCCAGGTCTCAGATTCTGCCGGTCATCTCAGCCAGTTCCATATAGTCTATCAGTTGCATCTGCCATTCTTCCAGTGTGGGTAAATCTTGAGTTTTCCAATGCTTGGCAATGAGTATCCTTGCTGCTGTTGTTGCATACAGGAAAAAAGTTCTATCCTTTTTTGTCACCATCTGGCCGACCATACCCAAGAGAAAGACTTCCGGTTTCTTGGGAAAAGTATACTTAAATACCTTTTTCAACTCATTATATATCATTTCCCAGAAGGCTTTCACTCTAGGGCATGTCCACCATGTTCCTTCATTTCCTTTACATTTCCAGCATTTGTTATCAGACAAATGGTATATTTTGGCAAGTTTAACTGGGGTCATGTACCATCTATATATCATTTTCATTATATTTTCCTTCAAAGCATTACATGCAGTGAAGTTCAGCCCAGTGGTCCACAACCTTACCCAGTCCTCAAACATAATATTGTGCCCAATGTCCTGTGCCCACTTTATCATAGCCGATTTAACCATTTCATCTTGTGTATTCCATTTTAACAGCAAGTTATACATTCTTGAAAGTACCTTAGTCTTAGGTTCTAACAATTCTGTTTCCAATTTCGATTTCTCCACCTGGAACCCTAACTTTTTATCATTTTTAAAAACTTCCTTAATCTGAGCGTAGTGTAACCAGTCTCGCACTTTATCCTTCATTTTCTCCAAACTCTGCAATTTCCAATTGTCTCCGTCTTTTTCTAGAATTTCCCAATATTTCGGCCATTTGGCCTCCATATTGAGTCTTTTTCGGGCCTTAGCTTCCAGAGGTGATAGCCACCTCGGAGTTTTATTTTCCAATAAGTCTTTATATTTTGTCCAGACATTAAACACTGCTTTCCTGACAATATGGTTTTTGAAGGCCTTATTGATTTTAACCTTATCATACCATAAGTATGCATGCCAACCAAAAGCATTATTAAAACCTTCCAGATCCAATACGTCAGTGTCCTCGAGAAGTAGCCAATCTTTTAGCCAGCAGAAAGCTGCGGCCTCATAGTACAACTTTAAGTCCGGCAGGGCAAAGCCCCCTCTCTCTTTCGCAGCTGTCACCTCCAGCTGAGGAAGCAGAGCAGAACCATCATGGCTAGCAGCCATCAGTAGTCCTCTTCTCCATGAGTTTAAAGGACATGGTTTTCCCCAAAGAGTCCCGGTAACTGGGAATTGCAGTTCTATGAGAGTGAAATTACACTTCCCAGGATTCTTTGGGGAAAGTAATATGGTCAAATGTGCATTGAATGTGATTTAAGTGTGTGGTGTGGATCTGCCCTCCAATTCCCATCATCCCTGGCCATTTTGCTGGGGCTGATGGGAGTTGTAGTCCAAAATGTCTAGCTTGGGGGCTGTATCTCTTAGTGTTCTAATTGTTTCCACCTTACTAATTATAGCTCCTCATTTTATAGTTCTGCAAGAGCAAGTATGTCCTTCTTTGGCTGATACAGCCAAATGGGATGAAACATTGACAGAATTTGTTCGTGTATCTCAGAGCAGATATTCAGGAGTACCATTTTAAGTTTCAGCAGAGTGGCAGGGGTGAGAGAAGCAATTAAACAGCAAGTTTCAAAAGCCTTCTCATTGATATATTTAAAATTAAATATGAGTGTTTAAAGATTATTTTTGATGGTGTCTAAGACATACCCAGGGATATGAGTGCTCCTAAGCAATAACACCATAAAACATGGAGATGGCATGGAGCTTGTCTTTCCTCTCCCCCATTTCCCAACCTGAGCACTTAAAGGGCACCCCTGTAGATACAAAGCCAGAAACTGCATAATGTTGAAGGGACACCTAAGCAACAAAAAGTGATGAGCAAAAATGGTGATTTCCTTTCTTCCTTTGCTTTTTACTTTCTTACTCAAAAGGACTGTGTCTATATCATTATTTTCCAGAAAGTGTAATAAATTAAAGTAGAAATTTGACTCTAGGGACCTGACTAGGATCAGAGTTTAGTAAAACACTCTTGATACAAACATGCATCTCAAGACCCTGAGAAACCACACATGATACAAAGTCCTACTGTCTCTTTTTGACAAGAAAAATGGCCTTCAGCTGCCAATATTATGCCATTCAAAAAAGGATGAAGATGAGGGATTAAGAAAACATAAAGATGCCATGCAACATTTTGTGTCTGCAATCTATATATCACTTATTCTGACTCCCATTGAAGGCAGTAGGAATCATGAGTCTGAGGACTGTAGGCTGGGTGTGGGGAATTTTTCCAGCAAACTGCATCTTCAAGTCTTAAATATAGTATGCATTCAAAGATAATTAGCATTTGGATTAGAGTAATGTTAACTAGCTGAATCCCTAAAGGCTACATCTGAGGTCTCAACTGGATCTCAAGGCTTCTTCAGAGTAAAGAGAATGCATAAGTCACAACCAGCATGGAATTGAAGGTTATGAAGTCCTTGTGCTAAAAAAATTACAAGGCTTCACACTCCTCTGATCTTTAGGCTACCCTTAATTTTTTGCATATATTTACAAAAAGCAGACAGAAAGGCCCAATGAATATCCCCAGCATGGTAACCTCATACTACAGAATAGCATGAATTGTTTATCTCCTTGTATGCAGTTTGTATTTTAGAAAATTAATAGTATGGCTGCATGACAACAACTTGCTACTAGGTTCTGAAGAAATTTGATTGAGCTTAACGCAGAGAGTAGTCATTCAGTTGGAAAAAGCTGCAGCTCCCAGGGAAGGGCAGGAAAAGGTCTCCTCAGGAATAAAGAAACCTGATTGGTTAGCTTGCTGGGGTGGAGAAAGGCTTTCTCCTTCCCCCAGTTACTGCTCCACACCATCAAAGGGCTCAGTCTCCACATGAGTACAGTGGTACCTCGCAAGACGAATGCCTCATAAGACGAAAAGCTCGCAAAACGAAAGAGTTTTTCATTTTTTGAGTTGCTTCGCAAGATGGATTTCCCTATGGCCTGCTTCGCAAGATGAAAACGTCTTGCAAGTTTGTTTCCTTTGTCTTGCAAGTTTGTTTCCTTTTTCTTAAAACCGTGCATTCACTTCGAGGAGCAACTCATAGCACGCGGTGTAGTAGCCTTTTTTGAGGTTTTTGAAGACTTTGGTGATTTTTGAAGCTTTTCCAAAGTCCGTGCTTCGCAAGACGAAAAAATCGCAAGACGAAAAAACTCGCGGAACGAATTAATTTCGTCTTGCGAGGCACCACTGTATACTCACAAGAACATGAGAAGAGCCTTCTGGACCAAGCCAGTGGCCCATCTAGCCTAGTATCCTGCTCTCACAGTAGCCAACCAGGTGCCTGTGAGAAGCCTACAAGCAGGACATAAGTGCAAGAGCACTCTGCTCCCCAATAACAGTACTCTCAGAGGGCAATATTACAGCAAGGGCTCCTGTTTGACTGCTCTACTCTATGCCATGCTTTCTGTTGGTTTCTGCTCTCTTCACTGTGCAGCGAAATGCTTGTCACAAGACAATGTTTACATTCCAGTCAGAGTTGCTGTTGGAATTTCTCACGGGAAAGGAGACTGGATGTGACGTACACTGGTTTCCTGTTTTTCACTGCTCACTCAGTGTTTCTCCCCGTGCTTCAGAGGAGAGAGGATGCGTTCTCTGCTCCGGCAGAGGCAAGATGTTTTTCTGTAACCTACCAGCTTTGAAATGTAAATAAAGCAATATAGAGCATGTTGGCACGTATTCCTCATCATTCCGCTGTGCTTGGGACACTGCAATTTAACTATTGATTAATCCATTACTCTTTGTAAGCTAGCTTTGAGGGCCATTTGACCATGTGCTAGGTATAAGGACATCCTTAAATACAGTAGTATAATAGAAAATGCCAAAGCGAGATCTAAAAATGTGATTGTGTGTACAAAAGAAACAGGCAGTACTCCAAGGAGCTACTAGGTGTCCTTTTCAGTTATTACACATCCTTACTGGAAACTGTTTGATTTTCCTGTTTGAAGCAGTGATGCTTGCACTGCCCCTCTGACCTGTTTCAAATTTTTTACACACAATAGACCATGAACCATCCACATGGGCCCCCAGGGCCCCCAGAGACCTTCCCTGGTGCCCACAGGATGCCCTGCCCCTGCCCCTGCCCCTGCTTCAATTAAGCTTGAAACAAGCATGCTCCAGTAGCCAATCAAATACGTTGTGGTGCATACCTCATTGCAGAGGGCCTGTGGTGCCTGTGATAGTTTCCCCAGTTTGCCAATGTGTGCACAGGCCCCAAAGTATGGCAAACCCCTGCAGCAGACTGATTACTGAAGTTACTGTTCTAATCACTCTTACCAGTGGGAACAATGAGATTTACTGTTAAGTAGGGCAATGCTGTGGCCTAAACCACAGAACCTAGGTCTTGCCGATCAGAAGGTCAGCGGTTCGAATCCCCGTGATGGGATGAGTTCCTGTTACTTGGTTCCTGCTCCTGCCAACCTAGCAGTTCAAAAGCACATCAAAGTGCAAGTAGATAAATAGGTACCGCTCCGACAGGAAAGCAAACAGCATTTTCATGTACTGCTCTGGTTCACCAGAAGCGGCTGAGTCATGCTGGCTACATGACCCGGAAGCTGTACGCCAGCTGCCTTGGCCAGTAAAGCGAGATGAGCGCCGCAACCCCAGAGTCGTTCGTGACTGGACCTAACTGTCAGAGGTCCCTTTACCTTTTCCTTTAGGGCAATGTTTAATCAATTAATTCATTAAATTAATTGTTTAAAAAGTTTTTCATAAACTAAAAATATTTCATCCTATTAATCAGGAGGAACAGGAGAGAGATTTTTTTTTAATAGATAGATAGATCTATGAAGCTGTAGGTGGAAAGCACAATCTTAAAAGGATCATTCACTCTTCTCACACACACTAAAGAGAGTATGCCTGTTCCAAGATGGTGGCTACAGCAACACTGATACATCTTCCAAAAGCAAAAAAAACCACAGTTTCCTATATTCCTCAGAGCTATTGCTTTACTCATATGTGAATGCAGGCAAATTTAAACATTTTTCCAATGGAATAAAATGTACATGATGAATTATGTTGTCACTAATCAAGAGGCAGCTCAAGTTTTAAGATATGCTTTTAAGATGGAAGTGCAAGTCTTGCTTGCACCCTGTGATGCTCATTTGATTTGGGGACCTGAGCGAAGCAAGGAGCCCATTGGATCCTTCTAATCAAACCAGCAGGCAGAACGTACACACTAGTTACCTGGAAGAAAGTAAATATATGTTTAGGATTGGCGTCCCACTGATTTCAAAAGGAAATTTCTTCCAGAAGTTAAACTAGTATGGCCCAAAGACTCAAGAATATAGAATTCATTAAGATATACAGTTTGTAGAACTGCAAATCCACATAACAAGAAGCTGGATGAACAAAACAACTTTTCCATAGCGAGGTGCTCAAAAGAGAGCACAGACCAGGACGATCAGAAACTCCGGGAACTGACCGTGGTACTGAAACGATATCCTAGTGTGTTGAAGGCAGTGGAGCTCCTCACTAAGCGTCCATCTGTGATGAGTAATTATTGGACAGATCAATGTTAAGTAAATGTATTCCTTAGCACATTGTGGAAGGAAAAGACCTTCCAAAAGCTTAGATTCATAAAATCAGTGAAAGTCCTTTGAGATACAGGTACGCAGGCCCCCACAGCTATGTCCCAACAGAACATTTCTGCATCCGACGCAATAAAAATAAAAATCTATGCTTCCGATTTCCACCTTATTTGTTTAACACAGGGAGCGTCAATGCGAGATTTTCACCGAAATCTGCAGCAAGGCTCCTGCAATGACCCTCTTATCGGCCTCTCCTCTCACTGTGCAAAGTCCAGAACACAAAAGCCCAGGAATCTCCATTGAAGCCCTTTTTTAAGGTCTCTCTCCCTTCGGGCAGACTGTAAAGTAATAAACTTGCCTGCGTGTCGCTATATAATACAGAGGCCGCCCGCCACAAACTTGGCCGTTTGCTTGTTGTGCCATCATAATGAGCTCCAGCAAACGGAATCAGCGACCCAGGCAAGCTCCTCCATTATATCGCTTGGCCTTGCTGGGCCCGAACTGGTTGAACGCCTCTGATGGAGCGTTAATTACCAGGTAGCAACAGCTTCTCACAGATTGTGATCCACCTAAACTTTCGCGCGTAAAAGAGGCAACACGGAAAGGGACGGATACCCCGCGGGAAATGCCAATCAAGTAGCAAGAGGTGAAGAGGGTGCGGGGTTTTTTGCTGGTTCTTGATTCCCTTCTGGTTCCAGAGAGGAGATAGAAAGCGGGAGCCGGTACAACAGCGGTTGAGGATCTCAGAATCCAGCTCCTTGTCGCTCAGCTAACCCCTAATTATTTCTGTTTTCCATCATCTCTCCGAGTTATGCCTCTACACGCATACCACCCCCAACACACACTGGAATGCCTCGATAAAAGCCATCAGGCATTTCCCGGCAACATTAGGCGATGGGCACAGCTGGCAATCAAAGGCCTCGCACCTCGCAACCTTTGTTCCCTCCCTCCAATAAAATGTAACTGCTTAGCTGGCGGGGGGGACGGAGGACGGGACGAGCGATAAACTGCGATTCTAAACCTACAAGCGGTCTTCAGCACTAGCAGATTATTTTTTGGAGGAAGCAGAAAATAGTTTGGGAAAGAGAGAGTACCAACCTGTTCCACAATCCTGTTAAAATGAAGCAATGGGATTTAAACTGATTTCAGACACACACACACATTTGACTAAGTGGGATTACATGGTTCTAATCCAAGTATGTCAGTGCACAATTGGGCCGTTACTGTGGAAGTACTGTAGTATATTCCTTGCCGTCTAAACTCTAGAGGGATTGATAGGTGCCCAGAGTCTACGTGTGCCTTTAGAAAGAGGGGGCGTCACCTCTACTGTCTGATCGATCAACAACATTCTTCTAAGTCAATGTTTCATTGGAACAAACTAGCACGGGGGGGGGGGATTCCCGGGCAAGGCACCTTCCATTCACTCAGAGAGCATCTTTTGGGAAAGGCGTGAGGAACAGCGCCTTGACTCTCACAGCCCAGCGGATTCCACTGTTCGGTCATAACCAGGGACTCGTGCCTCCTGTCACAAACAACAGAGCTACAAAGAGCTACAGGTCAGACTTCCCTGAAGTTCAGCCCCCCCCCCCCCGACCATCTTGAGCTTTATTCAAAGGAATCCAGGCATTCCTGAAGATGGTTGCTAAGAGCAACGTGCTTTAAGAATCACGGGGGGGGGGGCAACTCAGAATCCAGCACAGCTGATCAATACCAACCCGCTGCTTTTGGAATCAGGACCGACCTCTCTTACGACACCCAGATTTATTTCCTCCGGTTTTAAACAAGCGAAACCAAAGAGTCCCTAGGGACTCCACCGGAGTGGAAATGCTTAATGATGGTTGGCGAGAAGGATTGCTTCTATGGGAAATTAAGGACGCCTCTCGCTTGGGACAGCAACTCCCCGCGCTCTCGCCACCCTCCCCTGCCCCAAGCCTCATCCATCTCACTAGTACTTTGGTCAAACGCTACGGCATGAAATCCAGAACTGTTCAGTTCAACATTGGCTTCAGTGGGATTACACACTCTCTAGGACTGGGTCGTAAACACCTGCAAGGTTCGCTGCTTCCTGCTCTTTGTCTGCTTTAATTCTCGCCTAACTTTGGAATAACTTTCCTCGGACAACGTTGCTCTGCGAGATTCACAACAAAACCCTGACCTTGCAGCGTGGCTGGTGGACACCTTTCTCCTCTACCCTCACAGTCCACATTTTTGGGGTCCACAAAGATGGTTAAAGGACAGCTTATAAAGAAGAACTGTCGGGGAGCAAGTCTAAGATTCAGTGGTGGCATCTGAATCTCCGGCACGCTCCTGAAACTTCGAGCGTTTCTTTGGCCATGATCCATCAATCACTCACTCGGAAAACTACCAACCCCCATGGAACAAGAGTGGCGTGTTGAGGGCAAGAAACTTCACCCCGTGATCCACAACCCGCCTTGCTGCCACCTACTCGCGAGTAAACGGGTGTGCTCGAAGATCATTCTCAGCGGAAGTTACTCCATTGACTTGGATGGGATGTGGATGGCACCTGTAGGCATCAGTCACGCTTCTTTAAAAGCAGGACATTTGGCTTGTGTGGTGCGTGGATCGCACTATCTGAATCAACGAAGAAATCGTTACCAGCTCCCAGTTCGCTGATCATTTGAGGGGGTCAGGGGTGGGGGCTAGAACCTGAAAAGCAGTTTCCTAATTTCCTCCGTTATCAAACGGCTTGATCCCTCCTAATTCAAAGGCCCCTTAACTGCTAGTAAACAAACGTTAAAGGAGACACAGCGCCTGAGAGACCTTCCTTCCAGGGCTGTGGTCAGCAACATTGCCCTGGCATTTGACATCTCTGTGGGCAGAGACTGCCGGGGTGAGGATGGGGGTGGCATTTGTGGCAACTGCCAACTATGAACACAGCAACGGCCCTCCAGACCCAGAGGCTTCGCACCCGCACTGTGGCAACTCCAAAAGAGGCAGCAACAAAGCAAGCTGGGTTTACGACCAGCCCAGACCCGCCTTGGTTGGGGCGGGCGCTAGTCAGTTCCCTAGGATTATCGAGACCGGGGCGACCGCGCTCTGCTTTGCAGCCGCTGGGAAAAGAAGGCGAAGGCTGGAGTTGGCGCCTTAATACAATCGGGAGGAGACAAAAACATACTCGTGTTAGCCCGGAAGTAGCTCCATCACCCACCCACCCGCGTTTCCCCGCTCCTTCCAACCTGCCCCCTCCTTCCTTGGCAAAATCCTCGGGAAACATAGAGATGCCAGCAAACGTTACGGGGGGTGGGGGGAGGGAGGGAAAGCCGCCTTACCGAATCTCAACACATGCGTGGTTCCTTGGGAATATCCAATCCACAGTAAGCAAAGCAGGAGCCGAATGGTGCCTCTGAAGACTGGATGAGTTAGAATCGGGGAAATAATCTTCATGGTGTTTCCTACGCACACACGCGCCGCTTTTCCTCTTGGCCCCCTTCGCTTCAAGCGTCCGCTCTTTGTCCCCCCCCAGCAGCGCCGCCGCCGCCACCAGCAGCCGCCACCAGCCCCGCCGCTGCGGTCGGTTTCCACGAGCTTGCGGAGCCGCGGAAGTGTTTGGCCCGGAGACGCGATCACGGCATGGTCACACCGAGGGGAGAGGCTCTCCGCTTCCCAAAGCCATTAGCAATCCCTGCATGATCTTCATTCACTGCGCCAAGGAGCAACCTTCAACTGCAAGGAATGGTGGGACATCCATGGTCGTCGGGCTGAGCGCGGGGCGGGGAGAGGATCCTCGAGAAATCCAAACACACACACGCACACACGCGCACCCGAGCGCGCACACACGGGCAGGCATAGGCAGGCGCCGTGGCCAGTCGGGCGAACCTAGGAGGCAGGCGAGAAGAGATGGGGGGGGGGAGAGAGAAAGACGAGGAGCGGGTGGGGGAGGGAGGGAGGGAGGGAGAGAGAGAGAGAGAGAGAGAGAGAGAGAGAGAGAGAGAGAGAGAGAGAGAGAGAGAGATATCAATCGGCAACCCGAGCTTGCGAAACCGCTGCCGAGCGAGAGGCGGGCACTCGCCTGGCCGTTGGGCTCCCCTTCTGCTGCACTGCTGCACGGCTTCTGACGCGCAGCCAAGATGAAGTGCGAGAAAGCGAGAGAGCTCGTCTTGCCTTAAGGCTGCCAGCCACACAAGCCTTCCCCGGGCCTCTTATGCAACCGATCCCATCGCCTCTTGGAAATTATTATTATTATTATTATTATTATTATTATTATTATTATTATTCCAGCTTGGCTGCATGACGTGCCTAACATTCTGATGGTTCTCTTCCAATAAGCTCCAGCTTATTGGAAAGGAGCATAAGGAGGTCTGCGACTCCGTCTGGGTGTCCGATCTGAAGCCCCGGGAGTTATTGGGCAGAACGCCCATGGAAGGAGATTGACACGCACCAGGCTCGTAGCCCTAGTTAAACCCAAAAAGAATGTGGTTGGGTTGGTGCTTGGTTCATCTCCAGGTGTTCACAATGCTGGCTCCTCTGAGCCCAAGCCCCCAGTCTGGACAACGGTCCGTCAGCACAGTCCCAACAGAACTACAGGGGGACTAAGGGCAAAGTCTTGAATTGGCTGCGGACCTGTTTCAATACAACCAAATTGCATGCTGCAATCCTAACCATGGCTACTCAGAAGTAATCCCCACTGATTTCATTAGGGCTTACTCCCAGGTAAGTGGAGTTAGAATTGCAGCCTTTGGGTGAGAGAGACAGATACTATCAGTATTAATTTTTGAATGGCTGGCTGGGGAGACAGCACTTCGTTTAAGAGCTGGGGGTGGGAGCGATGACGTTATTATTGTTTCAAAACATATCCACAAACAGGTTTTTCTTCTTTCCATATGTCCGGACATTCTCATTCACTTTCTACTGTTTATGCCCATCAAATGCTCATTTCCTTCAATAGTAACTTTATCACTGACTCACTAAACATCTAGGTTTGGACAGGTATTGTTAGGATTAAAAATTTATACTCCGCTGAAGGACCTACACAGTGCACCCAGAAATAATAATGAGTGGATGAGATATAGATTATTTTTTCGAGATGTCCCTCATTTTTAAAAATATCTGGCTAATAGCATTGCGAAGGCTCTCAGTTTTTAAATGCCTCCCCTTTGGGGGGGACAGTACCTACAACACAACTGGAATATACAGTCTGTTGAAATGAAAGCTTTGTGTTTCCCAGTTCCCAAACTATTTACTCCCGAGTAGTACCACTGATATATAAGGACTGGGCTTGTGCCAGTGTAACTGGTGTGCAGTTTGTAGCCTTCGCTGGAGCAGAAGATATTTGCCTTCTTAAGTAGCTATCGTTTCAATCACTTTGCTTTAACTACCCACTACTACCACCACCACCCATTAAAATATTTATTCACTAGTGTCAATGGTGGCAGATTCCCCCCTCCCTTATTTTCTACACAAGGAGGGAGGTTAAAAAAAAAGTTTAAAAGTGGGGGATTTGAACCTTTGAGGAGTCATTAAAACACATTGGTAGAGGAGAAGCCAGCATTTTATATACCCCTAATGGAAAGTCTTCCATGAATCAGACTACTAACTACATGAGACAGGGTGGGGGAGATCATGCCTATTATCGCCATACGAAAATGAATGGAGATTAATCTTCTGTTTGGAGGCTAGCCCACTTTAATGCAGTAGAATGTCTAAAAGAGAGATTCTATCAATCAAGACTGCCGAGATCTTATTTAAGTGAAGCATACACCTATACCTGGGGGAAAACTGACTATTTATGCAATTGGATCTAGGACCAAGTTCTCTAGTTCCAACTGTATCAAGAAATAGACTTACTTACTTCCGATCCTACTCACTGGTCTACTGGGACTTACTCCCAGAGAAGTCTGAATAGAATTGCAGCCTTAATGCATCTATTTTAATTTGGACCTGTGACTGTCAGAAGCTCGTGCTATAGGATGGATAGCAAATCCGAGTAACTTTCTATTGTTACAGGCACTGACATTCCTCTGCACATATTTACTTCAAAGTGCCGACTGAAACCTACCTGCTACTAAGGGATAACTAAACCTCGCTGGGTTTTTTGGGTTTGTTTTTTTTTAAGATGGAAATCTAACTCCTGTGTCAAAAACAAGTATCATGAATGGCTACTTCTGCAGTCTAGCAGGCAATTCAATCAAACGATCTGACTATACTGGAGCACTTGCAGGGAGGAAGAAGTACCTAATGCTGAAAACAAGGATATCTAGCGACTCCTTCAGTGTGCAGTTGGAATATCTCGCCGGCAAACGTGCCTCTGAGATAGCCTGTTTCCTGGATTTGCTGCTCATTTGCTTTACTTGGAGCAAGATCAACTGAATAAGAGAGTGTGCAACCCAGTTTCTGAGAGTATTAAGAAGTGTTTTCATACTTTAAGGAACTGATATAAAGCCTATCAGGTGTCTCTAGACATGAAGACATTGGATCACTGAAAACTATACAAGTTCAGGATTTAAAGCTGCTCTTTTATTTTATTTTTAAAGCGTTTACCATTTCCACTGTAACCTTTGGCTTACATATCAGCTAATACTAGACTTGAGAGGGAATCTCTTGTTCAAGCGGAAGGTTTTGTTCATTTTGTTTCCTTCCCCACCTCTTCCTCCCAGTCACCTGCATTTTAGGAGGTTTGCCGCATTGTCATCCAACCAGAGAAACATCGAAATAAGATATTGCAATTTTTTTGAAATCTTGCAACGTTCGCCTTCGCCTCCAACCCTTGTCTGATGCTTGTGAAGCAGAAAGGTATCACCACCACCACGGACAGCTACCGAACTTGTACTGAAGAAATTTAGTAGAGGAAACGGTCCCTCTCCTTTTCAGCACCACGGACAGCACCACACACTACTTTAATGGATTTGGCAACGAGGCGCTTATATCTATGTATAGCAGCGTGTATGCATTTTCCTGTCCATTTGGACAGGAAATTATCCCCCCTCCCAAGGCTTCAAAACAAAGAGACAAGCAAAATATTTTAAACCTGCAATCTGACTGCATAGTTCAAATAATTCAATGCAGTCTCTGCCTTGATTATCCTCGACTGTTTTGATTGTCTTACCTATATTTTATGAAAACTCACTTCCTTTCAGTGTGCTATAAAAAAAACCAAACCCGCCAGCCCTCCCGATCTCTGTTCTTCAATGCACAGTTATACCACAATGCATGTCTTTGGTCCACCAACTGTTTAGAAAGTACAGAAAAATCGACTGGCCACATTTAGGGCAGAAAACCACCTCCCATTAATGTGAATGGCTAATGGCTGGTTGATTGTAATGGTTTCGAATTGCTCCCTGAGGAGTCAGGCCTTTTCTGAAATATATAATTAATTTCGGCTTTGGAAATTACCATCTCCATTGCCCTTTGCTAAGTAAGGTTGCAGCTGGCATTTCAGTCTTTATTTACCAACTATATATATAGATATATAAAATTAATAACAACACTGTGCATTATTAATTAAACACACACACACCAGAAGTACCCACAGTTTCCCCCTTGGCATTTTCCTCAACATAGTCCCAAGGTTTAAGAGCTTTGATTTTATGGCATTTTGCCGAGGAAGCTGATTATGACTTGGCCTGTTAATATGTCTCTTTTCTGACAGTGGTTCCCTGGAACCTATTTAACTGCGACCCCGCCCTTCACCACCAGAGAGTTGCTGGGGAGGGGGAGCTTTAAATACTCAATTTCCTGTTGTGCATCTTGATTTACTCTACCTCTTCGCCATACGTTGTCTAGCAGGAACATCTTTTCGCTATCCAAGGTCACAGCGCAGGTGAAGTGGAAATGAAAATACATATATCAAGCACGGAAAGCTGGATGGTGAATAATATGAATCCAATCTAAAAACACATGCCCTGGATAATAAAGCAATTCTTCTGATGCAGTATTCCTGAATAAGCTAAGAGTTTCATTGGCATTAATTGTACATTCACTAATCTGCTTCCCCCACATGAGGTTTCTTTAAAAATACTCTTTATACTGGAAGGAGATTTGAAAGCTTGGCGGGGGGGGTGCGGAGAGGCTTCCTAGCTGCAGGTCAAGGTGATTTCGTCTACCATCTGGTTCTAGGGATTGGTAGAAGGGCCTTGGAAAATTCAATTTCCCCCTCACTGTTTGAAAGCTCTCAGTGAATTTAGACAGGGCCTTTGACAAATGTTGACTCTTGAACTTCTATTCCCCACAAGCAGCCCTACTCCAACAAACAGGCCTTTTAGTTCTGCCAGATCCCATCAGATTTCTTATCCTGCTGTTCTGAAGAAAGGCCTGGGTGGGGTTTTTGCAACACCTGACCAGCATTCCGTGTGTGTGTGTGTGCGCGCGCAGACATCTCTTGCAGCTTTGCTGAGCTAAGCTCATAGTAGGCTAAGCTGGGCCTCCCTCTGCCCCCACCTCCCCGCGCGCCCTTTGCCAAAGCACTCAAATGAATGTTGATGTTATCAGTTCAGAAAACACATCCCGGCCCACTCCTTCACTCCCACCAGCAGCCACTAAAGCAAGAGGTTCCCCGGTTGCCGGTTATTAGCGGAGCCCAGATTCACAGTCCTGTTTCTGCTGCGCCGATGATTAATGGGATTTTAAGGTGGTAATTAATTTTTTAGCTGCCGAAGAGACGTGCATCCTAATTAAGGAGCCGAGGATATGATAGATTTACTTGTTCAGGCACTTTTTGGACTTCACAGCGGTGCACATCTGAGCATATTTTCAACCAGCGATTGCAAACATTTATGATTTGGTCCATATATCACTCCTCCACCTCCGCCACCTCCTCCTGCTGTCTTTTCCCCACCCACCCCAACTAGGCTTTCACTTCACAAAGTTTAAAGGAATTTAAAAGGCTTTCCTTCATCCTTCATTCTTTGCCTCCCTCTATTTTTTTTCCTATTACATTTTACAACTATTACTAATTACATAAAGGCACGTTTCTGACTAAGGGCGATTCACTCGAGGAAGGGGCAATTTGGCCTTTAAGGAGAGTTTGCACTAAGGAAGCCGGTTTTGCTTGTCCCGGTTCGTTCTTAGATCATCAGGAGGAAGCTGGGGAATAGGACTGTTGTCCTGGCAGTCTAAAACCCCGATCTACAAATCAATTAAACATGAATGCCTGGCTCTCAGCCAGCTGGGGGCCGGTTGACACATATACAGCCTAGACAAGGCGAAGTGCCTGGACTGAAGCCAACCGAGTCCCCATTGGTTTCCACTCAAGTTCTTCAACGTAGCTTCTGGGTGCTAGCTCGGACTGGGAATCGGTTTCAAGCCCTTGGGCTTAATCGACTTGCGAATCGGGGGTGGCAAAAGAACCGGCATCTCTTTTTCTTTGACACCCAAAAAACTGCAACCCACCGACTTAAGAAAGCCCCCTTGAAATTAGCATGGCTCTGTGGACTCCACGACCAAAGGGTACAACTCCGAGGCATTCCCCAGGGCTAGGCAAATGGGAGCTGTGCCATTCACAGTACCCATGGGCTGCGGATGGCACCCTAAGCTCCCTGGTTAAATGACAAGTCTCTCTCTGTGTATGTATATCTCTCTTCCTTCCCCCCACCCCTTTCCAACTGGGCGATTTGATGTATTATAAACAGACACACGTCGTTGCTATGGAGAAGAAAAGCTTTCGGATCAGGGTGGGCACGGAAAAGAAGCAGAAGCAGAAGCAGAATCGCACCGCCTCAAGCTCCGTTTTTGAAAACCTCGGAGACTCCCCTCTGAAGCTCTGGACGAAGGGAGAGTCTCTCCGCTTAGGAAAAGACAGCGGGAAGCTTCCCGCGGTACCACAGGCTGTTGCGAAAGACCAGTTTTGAGTGCGGGGTGGGGGGTGGGGAGAAGTGTGCGACCCCCTTGCCAAAGCGCGAGTGGAGGCGATGGATAGGCAAGCAGGCAAAGTTGCATCTCCGTCCTCCTAGCCACGTTTCATTGGGAGCCCTACTGATTCCCGTTGAACTTGCTGCAAAGTAAGTGAGCTCTTAGCCTGGCATTGAGAGAGGGGGAGACCCAACTGCCTTAAGAGATGAATGAGATAAACACCGGGATGAAAGAAGTGGCTCGAAAGGAAGACAGATGCTCCTTCCGTCGGAGTTTCTGCTCGCCCCGTCTATCTTCTCGCCCGCCTGCCTCGCTGTGCTGGGGAGAGAGATCCGGGCAGCGCCCAGAAGTGCCCGCCCGCCCGCTCCCTCCCATCCATCTACCCATCCATCCCGATCGCTTCGAGGTGCTGCTGCTTCCCCTTCGCTCTTTTTGTGACGCCTCGCGTCCCAATCCTCAATAAAATGAAATAATTCGTCTGTGAAGTATCTCTAAGCCCAGAGATCTAGCTCCACACACAAAGCGGGAGATGGATGTTTTGGCGTCCCAGGGCAGATCGGGGAGATCTCCTTACCTTGTCCGCTGCTGCCCAGGGCGGCCAGGGAGGAGAAAAGTCAGCGGAGCTGGCTTTGGACGGGGCTCTGGGGCTGAGGAGCCGAGGCGGCGCGGCGAGCTCACTGGAGAGCCGCAGCCGAGGCAGCCGAGCCGAGGCAGGCGGGCGAGCGAGCGAGCGAGCTAGAGCGAGAGACACGCCTCCTGCCGGGAGCTCCGCGCAGAGCCCGTTAAAGGCGCAGCGCCGCTTTTCCCCGCCGCCTTCCTGGGCACCCCCAAGCCCAAGGCTGGAGCCGGCAGGAGGCGAAGCCGGCCGCAGAGCAAAGGGCAAAAGGACGGAGTCCGCTTTAAAGCCAGCCCAAGCTGTCTCTGCTCCCACCAAGACCCCACTCCGCAGCGGATCCGCCTCTCCCAAGGGCCCCGGATCCCATACACTTTCTTTATAAGAGCGACCCGTCGATCGCCGGTCTCTTTTAGAGACCCCGGTTTGCCCTCGAGCAGCCCAGGGCTTCAGTTCAGGCCGGCGGCATTCTGCTGTGAAACGAAGAGTGCGCCTCGAGGCCTGGGCAGAGTGCGCTTCTGTCACCCAACGGATTAACCCCCGGGATTCTCAAGGATGTGGCTTCCTCCAGACAACACGGCGCAGGAAACAGGAGGCGTCTCCCTCGAAGGCAGTGGGACTTGGATCACAATACCTCAAAGTAAAAGTGCTCTGACCCGACGACCGCTCTCAACTTTCTCCAACCCGCGTGCCGCATAGTTTTCGTTCCCAAATCTGAAGGGAAATGAGTGCCCTAAGAAGCGCACGATCGGCCTTTTCGCCACCACCTTGCGTGAATGAAGCCGCTCCCCCCATTTAAAAGCACGTCCTGGTGCCCACCACCTTTTACATTCCTGCTACCACATCCTACTAGGCATACAGCGAGGTGAACGCTCAGAGGAGGGCGTTAAAACGGCGCCGATGAAGAACAAAAACCTGTTGAGTTTGCGCCTGAGGCGCTTGAGGTTGACAACTCTTTGGATGCGATGGAAAAGCTCCCTGGCAGCAGCGGAAGAAATGGGGGGAAATAGGGGAAGAGCCTCGGGGGTGTGCATGTGTGCTTGCATACAGAGAATCATGAGGACTAGTGACATTTAGATCTTGCTTATTAGCAAGATCTACCTTCCTCCGGTCTGTAACGTGCGTTCAAACGCCTCTTTGCCGGGCAGGCAGTGCTATTCTGCACAATGGCTCGCGTTTGTTTGTTTTTTCCCGATTGGCCAACTGAACCTCATCACCACCACCCACCCACCCACTCCCCACTAACTAACTACACAATCTGCTGCCACATATAACCCCCGCCCCCCCCCCCCACTTGTGGGTCAGAAGCTGTAGGTTGCACACCTCACCTCGCTCCAAGGAATTCCCCCCTCTCCTTCACTATTTATAGGAAATGAGCGGTGTCTTCCCCCTGCCTAGCCTTGAGGTCCGCCTTCCATTAAAAGACCGTCGTGGAAATCCCCAAGCTGTCCTCTGCGCTCGGCCTGCGGCAGCCGCAGCTCGAGCCTCGCCTATTGGCCCTTCTTCGCCCGCACCCCCCTCCGCCCCTCTTGCTTGCCAACCGGCAATTCCCACCCAGGGAATTGCCTTCTGATTGGACAGCTCCGAGGGAACCCGCCTCTCTACACCAGGGGGATTCTCTGGCAACTCTCCTCTCTCTCAGGTGAGCCTCGCGGGCGGCTGCAAGTTCTGCATCTCCCGCTCGCCTCTCCTGAGAGACCTTTTGCCTCCTCTCCACAGAGAGGTGATCCTTGAAGCTGGCAGAGTTAGCAAGCGGGCTGGAACGCCGAGGGAACGAAGAGCCCCGACGGCAGCCGAGGCTTCGCCTTCGCAGCTCCCTCGCAGCTGAAAAGGCTCCTGTTGACTGAGCAAACAGCAGCCTTGTTGTGCGGCGTCGATAAATAGTCAAAGAAACCATTGTGGCTGCGGGAAAGAGGCGGCGCGCCCGGAGAGCCGCTGGGCTCGGGCTGCCGGCTGTGACTTGCAGCTTAATCGACCCCGGAGCGGGCGCTGATGACTCCCCGGGGCGCTCCCTCCGTCGCCAAGAGGCGGGGGGGACACACGGAGCAATTAGTTACTCGTTTCCTGAGGGAGGCAGGCCAGCGCCAAGCGCCCTCACGAAGCTTCAGAGGCAAGATCTCGCCAAGAAATAGCCCTTCTTTAGCAGGAGATATTAAGGAGGGAAGGGAGAGAGAGATGTCCCCTTCTAAGCGAAATATTCCCAGAGAGAGAGAGTCTTTCACACAGAAAAATCGGTTTGTTTTTAAGAGGCTACAATACTACGTGTGTGTTTCAGTATTTTTCTGTAAGAGACGCACAGGGCAAGTCCTGTGGAAGTGGATTATGCTTGCATTGACCCTCCTTTCTCTTCCTTCTGGAAAACAGATTCCCATCCATGTCTTCTCCTTAATGCTGCTCTTGAAATGTACCCTGGTAACCTCTCCGGACCCACTCAGTTCAACCCTTGGCAAGGAATTGGATAGTTCTGGGACTGGATTACTTGGCCTTTGGGTCCCATGGCATGATCCTACCATCCAGGGAGACTAGCGTTAATTAACTGAAAAGCATTTCTAAATCGCTTAATATTTTGAAACCTCCAACAATGTGCAAAAACATAAAAGCAACATAAAAGCAATAAGACAGTATGATGAACACAATATAAAACAGCAATATTGTTATTTTAAAATGGATGAAAACAGGAATTTAGTAATAACAGGGTCAGGTTTTATAGGAAATCCTGAGCACACACAAAAAAGATGTCTTTAGGAGACAACTGAAGCAACTGATGAAGGATGCTGCACACATGGCAGAGGGAAGAGCAATCCACAGGGCAGGAGTGATGGCAGAAAATTCCCATTTGCAGGGCATAGTCCTGTGACCCTCTTTATTTGCAGTAGCAGAATGAAAAAAACATTCTAGTGCTTGCTTTTCTAAATGGAGCCTTGCACCAGTGCAAGGGATCCAGTGTCTATTACAGAATTATCTATTACAGAGCAAAGGCTTTGTGCCAAAGATTTCATTGGCTACAGGCACCATACCACTGAAGAAGAAAGATGTCTATGGTCATATCAGGGATGGAGATACCTGTGGCCCTCCAGATGTTGCTGGGCTTCAACTCCCATCAACCCCAGGCAGCATGGCCAATGGTCAGCAACAAGGGGAGCTAGAATCCAACAACATCTGGAGGGCCATCCCTGCATTGTATCAACATTTCGCACTTGTTCCCATGGTTTGACTACCCTTGCTTCCAGCTGCTTCACATACCAAACCCACTTGATTCAGTGAGGAGCTAGTGGTGATACTAGAGAGGGTCATAAATGATGCAGTACTTCCCCCTCCCACTTGTATATGTATTTTTAAAACATTAACATTACTATTCACATCATTCAGAATATGAAGATGCAAGGAATCCAGCATGCTGAATAATTTACTTTTGGTGACTTAAGGGGATTAGCACTAACGATGAAGAACAAAATGGCATTTTCCATACAAGTCAAAGGATAATTTCCTATTCCAGTGATAGAAAGAAAAATACTCATTTCTAGTCGGTTTCATAGAAGATTCTTTGCATCTCCACTTCTGCCTTCTCTCATATGGGCAATCGCTTGCTGCTGATGCAATTGCAGATAGTTAGATTTTGCAACAGGATAAAGATGCAGCTGGACTAATTTTGAGGAGCTCCTCTCTTTCCAGCTGCCACCCCAGCATTACAGTTTGCTTTCAAAAAGAAAAGAGCAGGCAAACACAATGATGAACTCAATCCCTTGGCCTGCATGTTTTAAAAGTCAGAAAAGAAGCCACAGCCTGAAGTCAGATGCTAGGTCAGCCTTAACCAACATGGTTCCTTCTCCAGGTGCCTTGACCTATGATTCCTCTCAGCCAAGAGCTGTAGTTCAAAACACCTGAAAGGCATCATACTGGCAAAGACTGCCCTAGGTACTACCTGTGATCACAGAAGTTGCAAATGTGTTTTGATTTTAGAATTCAGAGATCAACCAATGTCAATCAAACATAGCCATGAATACTACGAAGCATAAACACTTCAGAAATCATATGATGGGAAGCATACAATGGAATGCCTGAAACGTCCTTCAGAGCCACAGGAGAGCTCACAGCAGTTCAGATTTTCAGGAATTTCAATGAAAGATGCCCAAACCACCAGAATGATCAGGTATAATGGTTTATTAAAGAAGGGTACAATGTTACAGCTAAGGTCCAATGGCTCCCTCCTTGCCCCTGCTGACAGCATTCCATGGGACAGAGTCAACTGCGAGGAGATGGCTTGTCTGCACCCAAGTAAAAATACACACAACCTTTGTAAGCCCAGGCAGGCTATGTCACATGGGAACATAGGTGATTAGTATTAACCATTGCCTGGGATCCTTCCCCTCTAGCTATGCCAGGAGCCTGTGGATACATGAAAGTGTGTTAAACACAGATGAGCTTGGTGCTACAGCTGGTACCAATTAGGTGGGGGTCATCCTGACCATCAATATGCTGCAAGCAGGGTTTTCAGACCAGTTCACCTTTTTGGGTCAACACAAATGCTCCCCCCCCCCAACATTTTACTGCCCAAGAACAGATGAAGTAAAGACAAATCCTTTTGTCTAGAATATGTTTGCCTAAATGATGAGTAACCATCAGCCTCCACTTTGTGGGCAATCTTTGAGGGATCAGCTGTCAGTGGTGGGCAAGGCCAGAGAAAAAAGTGGAACCACCAATGTCAATTTACCTTTTTACAGTAGGCTAATTTCTACACTCACACACACACACATTTTTTGAGCTTCCATCTAGAGAAGCAAAAGGCAATATCAGAGTTCAAGAACACATTCTAAGCAAGCAAAAGCACTCAAGTGAAGAGGGGTATGGGATGAGAAGAGTAGGTGTGGTTAGGGAGGGGATGTGGTATAGGGAGGTTCCTGAGGGCCAGGTAAAGAGACTTGGAGGGCCACACTCCCCAGTTAAGATGCCTGACCCTTGTACTTCTGTTTTTGTACTTCTCCCTGACTCCAGTACAGAAGATCAGACTCTGCACAGTAACATGATAATGGATAAGAGAAAACCTGCTTGGTGCAATCAACGCCCAATAGAAGCCCAGGAATAAAAGAGTTTGGGAACTGCTCTTAATAGTCTTTTGTTATCCCTTGCCAAAAAATATGGAACAATTAATACATTGCAAGCTCCTGCTCATTTTTTTTTTTAGAAAAAAAGAAGTATTTCTCCAGTGTAAGGTTTTCTTCACAATTTAATTTAATAAATGGATAGTGTATAGATTAAAAAGCAACTCATTTGTGAGACAATGCCAAGCAGAGAGAGCAATCTGGATCCAAAATGGGAAAGTGCATTTCTAATAATGGGCAAACCAAATGCAGAGCTTTCCACTTTAATTTGCTGCTGGTTCCTTTTTTTTTCTTTTAAAAAAGAATACTTTTATATAATAAAGAATATAAAAATTTAACCAGTTTCTCTGATTGCATCTCTCATTCTGCATATTGCATTCCAAATGTTTGTGCTGGGAATGTGATAATATTTTACATCAGTGAAGGACATCAGTCATTTATATACCAGGAAAACATATACATACCAATCTCTCCTGACTTTATAGATTGTCACTTTGCTGATCACAATTTCAGAGAGTATAAAGAACCTTTGAAGACAACAGGAATAATGTTCTAAAATTTTCAAAGGAGCAAAGGAATAGAGAAATGGACATCCAAATCCACAAAGTATTTTAACTGGAACAATTTGATTTAATTCAATTCCTCCCCATCAATTAAAACCAAATGCTTCATTGGACTGTTTGCAGACTACAGCCATTCTGTATGCATGTTGTTTCATAAGACTTCACTTGGAGCATTAGTATGAATTTTATTGACAGCTGATTTTTTAAGTATTTGTTGCAGGCATGAAGAATACTACATTGTGACATCTTCAAATACTGTTAAAAGTTAAGTTCTCTGCCATATAAATACATCATACTTACATACATGAACTCTATTATTTCCTTCCTCCCTCCTTTGTATGTGACTCTCATTAAGAATAAAATATAAAGCATTTGTTTGTTTTTTGTTTTTTTTAATAATATTTATTGAACGTTTTCAAATATAACAGAAAAAAGAAAAGAAATAAAACATCCATTTTATAACCTTATTTCCATTGGCATCTTTCCAGGACTTCCCCACCCCACCCCCTCTTGTATTCCAATTCCTTCAAATAGATTCAACAAGTTCTTACCCCAAATTTTAAACTTATTATAATTAACCCAATGTTAAAAATGTTTTTCCATCCCCTAAAATCGACCCCGCTCCCTTCCACGAGTTCCCCTCTTTAATATGCAGAACAGATTAAAATAAAAGAAAATAGAAAATAGAATAAAATATAATTTAACACCCTTTGGATTCCAAATTTCCCTCCCCCCTTTCCCGGTTGCGTTCCCCAATGTCCATCAATGCCTGTTGTCATCCTGGAGATCCCACATCTAGGCCGAAATCCTTCACAAGTCCACTTTGCCATCTTTTTAATAGTCTTTGCCGTCTTTTTAATCATCTTTAGTTTCGAGCGTCCAATCTCAGAAAAACTCTATCTCAAAAAGGTCCATTTTTTCCATCCAGATCTCTGTATTTAAGAGTAAAACTTCAATTTTGTTTCTTTAAACCTTTCAAATCTGGATGTCCCAAATGTTCCCACTTCCAACTTTATCCAATTCTTGTTGTTCATGTTGTTCTTATTATTCTCTCTCCTCACTTTCCTCTAGTTTCTTTTCCTGCTCTCCTGCAAAAATGTTCCAATTCCAAAAGCTTCTAAATCCCCTACAGAGGCTTTGTTATTCAGGAACAAAACTTTACGTCAAGTCCCTTCCATTCTTCAATAGATAAATCTATTGTCTCCTTTAGTGTAGAGACCTCTGTAGACAAAATAGTGTTCCATTTCTGCAGTTTCCCAGGAGATAAAAAGTCCAATTCAAATTCCATGCCAACAATACTTGTAGTGTCCCACAGCCGCTCTAGAGGGATTATAGTAACTCAGTTTCCTTCCAGATCGCACCCAACAGTAACTTGTTATTCCTTGTTTTAAACAATTTATATCTAATTTGTAACAAATGTAACCGGCAAAGTCCTCATAACAAAATTCTCTTTTTATTCTTCAGCTTTGACAGCTCCTTTGACAGCTATCAAACCCTCTGTTTCTCCTCTCCCGGCGCTCTCGCAGATCGCTCCCGGTTCCCGGGGGGGGGGGTTGCATTTTAGCTCACGTTCTACTTTTCTCCTCCAGCCCAGTCTTATAATTTTCCATCGTGAAATTAGTAACTTTATCAAACCAAGGTAGCACTCAATCTTAGTTGTTAAATCCTTTGCTTTAAATCCTCTACGACAGGGGGGAGACAGACTTCCTCTTTGCACCTCCCCCGCTCGCTCTGAATTTAAATTTTTTTCCCTTTTTAAGTCCAGTTTCCAATTACTCACGGGTTATTCTTTTTAATCCGAATTTTCAATGGAAGAAGTCAGCGCTCTCCGCCAAATGGCATGTGGCTTCGCTCGGCAGGGGAAGCGGAGGACTCATAGCACCACACCCCCCCTGGCACCCGCTCCGTAGCCTTTAAAAAGGCTCCTTCGCAGGTCGGGGGGGCGCAAACGGTGCCCGCCGAGTCACCATGCCCATGGGTTTCAGCGCCCATGGTTTTTGAGGGTCCCCGCGACGCTGACGCGGTAGAACCCAACCCCTGCCGAGCAGGCTCCCTCCGGAGCTCGGAGGGAGTCCGCCATTCGGCGATGGCGCCAACCCGGAAGTCCAAGAATAAAATATAAAGCATTTGGCAGTATTGTTACTGCTATCCACTGGAATATTCAGGTAGCTCTGGGAAATATTCCTGTCTGAAATGCTGGGAAGCTGCTGCCAATCATAATAATATTGAGCTATATGGAACATTGATCTGTCATTCTATGGTAGCTTCCCATGTCCCCAATAACAATCTCACTCCCACCTATACTGTACCTATGCACTGTGACTGCCCTGAGAGGCAGATCTTAGCTGGTCTTATGGTATCTACAAAGGCAAAGCAAACAAGCACATCATTAATTGATGCTATCACTAGGCATGCATTTTGATGTTGTCAGAGCTGCCTCCAGGTCCCAGCTCACAGAGGACCAACGCTAGGCTGTAGTTATGTACAAAAGTCTTTATTGAGATTCAGTCTCCATTTCAAAGCCGCAGCGTGCAGCTCTACGTCCCGACCTTAGACCGGCGAAGTCCTGTCTGAGTCTCCTCCCCCTCCACACCAGTTTAAGACTCTCGCTTTGCTCCACCTCTTCCTAAATTCCTTTCTCCTCTGGGCCCTCCTGCCCGCTAGGGTCTCATTCTTCCTGGATTCCTCTGACGCTGACCCTGACGATTCTTGCCCCTCCTTCCGGCGGGCTTTAGGACCTGGTTCCCTATCCGGGCTACCTTCTGTGCCGCTCGCCTGTACCTTTGAACTTGGCGCGCGCGCCCAGCCTGCAACTTTCCTCTTAACCGTTAACTCGCTCTCCGATGGAGGCGTGGTCCACCCTGACTCATCTTCTCTCGCTGGTGGTGCATGTGTGGGCTCTGACACCTGGGACTCCTCCCCCCCACTACGCTCTGGTGGGGAAGCTGGTCCTGATTTGCAACTGCTGCTCTGGGAGTCCCCGCTGGCCCCTTGCTTCTGGGGTGTCCCCCTTGTGTCGCCCCTTGCCCTGCCCATCGGCGCCCCCTTCTGTGAATCTTCCGATTCGCTGGAGAGGCTCATGGAATCTATCGGGCTGCTGTCATATTCTCCTACGCTGCCCTCGGATTGCTCCCCCTCGCTTTCCATCTCCTCTCCTCCCTGCGCTCCCGCTGAGTCCCTGACATCCATCCCCCCCTCGAAGCCCCCCTTCCCCCCTCCCCCTCTTCTGGCGTGGGTTCCGGGTGCTCCAATGCTGTGGGGGTGCATGCCGGATACCGGTCTTCCCCCCTGGCATGCTGCCAGTCCGTGACGGGTACATCGACGTCGCTCTCCTCCGCTTCCATCTCGTTGCCGGCGTGCTCGAAACCAGGATCCTCCCCCAACCCGTCCATGCCCCCTTGTTCCCCCATTTCCTCTGGGTAGTCTGCGTGCCAGGACCCTCTGAGCAGTCTCCTGCGCCACTCCTCCTCGGGTTGAGTGTCCCACCAATAAGAGCGCTCCGCACCCAAGTCTGAGACCGACCCCTCCGGCGAGGTAGTCTCTGGAACCGTCTCCTCAGCCGAGGAGAACCCCTGAAACGTACTGGCTGAGAGTGTGGGGGTGAAAAGATATTCGTCAAAATAATCCTCCGGCATGGGCCTGTGTGGGAAGAGTGCGTGGAACTTGTCTTTGAGGTAGTGCTCCTCCACCGCATAGTACGGCACCCAGCTGTTGGCGCTGGCCGGGGCACCTTCCCTTGCGATGAGATATTCGACTCCCTCTTCCCCCCATCTCGAGTCCAAAATCTCCGTCACCTCGTTGAGTGGCCCCGCCCTCGGCGACCCCCCTGTCATGGGTGCATCTCTAAGCGGACTGGGAGCTGTCCCTGGCTCCTGAAACCTGTGAGGTGCCTTGTAGGGCGTTAGCACCGATCTATGAAAGACCGGGTGCATTCTGGAACCCTCCGGTAGTGTCAAACGGAAAGCCACTGGGTTGATCTGTGCCTCGACTAGGTAAGGGCCCAGCTGCTTGTGTCCTAGCTTCTTCTTAGCTAAGGATCTGGCCGGCACTGCCTGGGCCGCTAACCAGACCCAGTCCCCTACCCGTATGTCCTCCCCCACTCTTCTGTGTTTGTCTGCTTGCATCTTGTATACGTGTTTTGCTAGGTCTAACTGTCTACGGAGCTGTTCATGGACCTCCTGTAACTCCTCTGCCAATGCCTCTGCTCCCTGTGGCTCCCCCTCCCCCTCTTTCTCCAAGCCCGGGAAGGTCCTGGGATGTCGCCCGTGGTTGGCAAAAAACGGTGTCACCCCCGTGGACACGTGTTGTGTGTTGTTGTAGGCAAACTCGGCCAGGGGCAGATAGTCCACCCAGGTCGAGGGCTGCTGGTTGGCGTAACATCTCAGGTACTGCTGCATGACGGCGTTGACCCTCTCCGCTTGTCCGTTGGTCTGCGGGTGTCTTGCCGACGCTAGGTTGACCTTGACGTTCAGGATCCCCATCAGCTTCCGCCAGAAACTCGAGATGAACTGGCGCCCCCTGTCAGACAGGATAGACCGTGGCAGGCCGTGTACCTTGAACACGTGGTCTATGAACAGCTTGGCCGTCTGTTCCGCTGTGGCCACCTTCGCGCAAGGAATGAAGTGCGCCATCTTGGTGAACATGTCGACTACCACGAATACTGCTGTTTTGCCCCTCGAGCTGGGCAGGTCAGTGACAAAGTCCAAGGCTACCCTCTCCCACGGTTCGGACGGGGTCTGTAGCGGTTCTAACAGTCCCGCCGGCGGTCTGTGTACTGGCTTGGCCCTTTGGCAGGTGTCGCACCTCGTGACGTATTCCGCGACTTCTCCCCGCATCTTGGGCCACCAAAAGTCTCTGGCTACTAATTCCACCGTCTTTTCCTTGCCGAAATGTCCGGCGCTGGGTGCGTCGTGTAGCTGTTGCAGTACTGTCGCGCGGAGTTCATCTCCCGGTACGTAGATGGCCCCCTTGCGGAGGAGCAGTCCGTCGCGTATCTGGAACTCGTCGTCCTTTGCCGTGCCGCTGCGCACCTCCTCCATCTTGGAGCGCGCGAAGGAATCTGTTCGCAGCTCGCGCCGTATCGCTTCCAGGTCTATTGTGGCAGAAGCGCATGCCCACGCCTTGGGTGCGAAAATGTGTTTGGCCGCTACCGGTGCTGCTTCCTCCAGATACTGCGGCTTCCTGGATAGCGCATCAGCCATGACGTTGTTGTCTCCGGGGATATATTCTATCCTGAAGTCGAAATCCGCAAAGAACTCCGCCCAGCGGATGTGTCTCTGGTTCAGGAACCGCGCCGTGCGCCAGTACTCCAGGTTCTTATGGTCCGTGCGAACTTGCACCGTGTGTTTGGCTCCGATGAGGAAGTGCCGCCACGCCTTGAATGCTGCATGAATGGCCAGCAACTCTCTGTCCCAGATGGTGTAGTTCTGCTCCGACTTGCTGAGCTTCCTGGAGTAGAAAGCACACGGCCTCCAATCCCCTTGCGGGTCTCGCTGCAACAGGACTGCCCCCACGGCTCTGTCGGAGGCATCCGTCTCCACCCTCATGGGCTTGCTGGGGTTCACATGCAGCAGTTGTTCCTCGGAAGCGAAAAGACGCTTGAGTTTCTGAAAGGACTGCTCCGCCTGGTCCGTCCAGATGAACTTCTTCTTCTTGGAGCTGAGGGTGTCCGTGATGGCCGCCGTCTGCATAGCGAAACCCTTGATGAACTTGCGATAAAAGTTAGCAAAGCCGACAAACCTCTGGACCTCCTTCCGATTGCGCGGGCTCTTCCAGTCCAGTACTGATCGTACCTTGGCGCTGTCCATGGCAATTCCCTTGTCGGACAGCTTGTAGCCCAGGAAATCCACCTCCGTCATGTCGAACTGGCATTTCTCCAGCTTGGCGTAAAGCCTGTGCTCCCGTAGTCTTTGCAGGACTTCCTTGACATCTCTCTCGTGAGCCTCCTGCGATTCCGAGAAGATCAGAATGTCGTCCAGGAAGCAGACGCACTTCTTGTATAGGAGCCCCGCTAACACGTGATGCATGAAGGCTTGGAAGCAGTGGGAGCCATTTTGTAAACCGAAAGGCATAACCCTATACTCATAGGTGCCCAAGGGCGTGAACATGGCCGTCTTCCACTCGTCGCCCTCCCGCATGCGTATAAGATTGTACGCCCCTCGTAGATCCAGCTTGGTGAAGATGCGTCCCTTTCTCACCGTCGCGAGCAAGTCGTCGATCTTGGGCATCGGGAAAGCCGTGGGCTTGGTTTTCGAATTTAAAATTCTGAAATCAACTACAAGCCTCTTCTGGGGCGTGTCTCTTTTCTTCACAAAGAAAACAGGACTGCCCCCCACTGCTTTGGATTCTCGGATGAATCCCCGCTTCAAATTGTGATCTATGAACTCCCTGAGCTCTTGCAGTTCGTCTTCAGACATGGAGTACAGTTTTCCGGTCGGCAGCGTTGCCCCCGGCAGGAGGTCAATCTTGCAGTCGTAGGGTCTGTGGGGAGGCAGCTTGTCCGCTTCCTTCTCGCAGAAGACCTCCAAAAACGCCTTGTACTTGTCGGGTACTGCTTGCAGCATGCCCAGTTGTAGCTGTGGGTCATCCTCTTGCCCCTCGTCCTCCTGGTTAGTCATGATGCAATGTTCTGCGCAGTAGGAGGAGCAGAAGGTCAATTTACGCTGGTACCATGCCAATGCCGGGCTGTGCCTGTCCAACCAGCTCATGCCCAACACTATGGGCGTGTCTGACAGTTGGGTGACGTTGAAGCTGATGACTTCGCGGTGATTTCCAATGCGCATCACCATTGGCGGCGTTTGCTGTACCACCTGTCCCCCCAGCAATTCTCTTCCATCGACTGTCACTACTTTCAGGGGCATCGTGGCAGGCAGGAGCGCTATGCTATGTTGCTTGATGAAATCCACCCCCATAAAGTCTGCATTGCTACCAGAGTCAATGGTAATAGGCACTTCCATGGTGAGCCCATTGGGAAGCTGGAGTGTTGCGGTGAGCTGCACCACTGGTTTGGGCGGGAGGGGGTCTGTGGGCTGTAAGATTCCTGGGGACTGCTTCACTGATTCGTCTGGCTGGGCCCCAGCGGCTCTGCTTCCAGCCAGACTTCGTCGTTTCCCTGCTGCGGTTCCCTCTGCTGAGCTGCTTCTGTTACTTTTGCTGAGGCTGCATTGTGCTTGTGGAGCCTCTGGGGGCACTCTTTTGCCATATGCTGAGCACTTTCGCAGATGTAACACTTCCTGTTCCCTCTAGGAGGCTTCACCTTGGCTGCTCCTGGTGTGAGGGCTCTGGTCGCTGACTGAGCCTTGGCACCACCTATCTCCATCGGCTCCTCTCCCCCTCCCAGTGGAGGCGTGGACTGAGCGCGCGCTGAGTCTCTGGGGAAGAAAGGAGGTGCCCTTGCTGGCGTGCGTCCCCAACGCCCTTCATCTTTGCTCCAGGGACGTTCTTCCAGCCGCACACCAATCGTCAACGCCTTCTGGACCACTTCTTGAGTGCTCCGTGGCCTCTCCCCCCTTGCGATTTCGTCTTTCACAGCCCCGTTGAGCCCCTCCCAGAACAGGTCCCTGACGGACGCTGAGTCTTTTTCCCATCCCAGCGCGTTGACCAATGCAAAAAAGCGGGAATGATATTGCCTTACAGTGGCTCTGCCTTGTTTCAGACCGTGAATCTCTTTTCTAGCGACATCTACGTCTATCTCCGATAAAAAACAATCGTCCATCGCCTTAATGAAGGCTTTTGCGTTTTGGAGGGCTGGATCATTATCTCTCCACAGATTGCGCAACCACGCTTTAGCTTCTCCATGGAGATGCGTTAGTATGAAGCCTACTTTCTCCTGCTCATCTCTAAAGTCCTTCTCCAGCAACTTTAGCGCAAAAACTACGTCTGCTCTGAAGTTAGGATATTGCTGCAGACTCCCATCGAAATGCGACACCAGGCTCCCCCCTCTCTTCCCGAGCCCGATCCCTTCTGATTTGGCTGCCGGTGGCCCCTGTTTAGTCAACATTTCCAACCTGTTTTGCGGATCCTTGCAGACAGCATCTGATTCCTCTTCTCTCCTCCTTGCCGCTCGTATTTCTGCGTTAAGTTGTACCACGGCTTCTTGCAAAGCTGCCAGTCGTTCTTCTGTAGTCATCTTGTGCTGCTTTTGTGAGCTCGCGAAGCACCAATCTTCGCCCCTCGCTGCGTCCTCTCACGTTGCGAGGTTCTTTGAAATCTGAGACAGGACTTACTGTCAGAGCTGCCTCCAGGTCCCAGCTCACAGAGGACCAACGCTAGGCTGTAGTTATGTACAAAAGTCTTTATTGAGATTCAGTCTCCATTTCAAAGCCGCAGCGTGCAGCTCTACGTCCCGACCTTAGACCGGCGAAGTCCTGTCTGAGTCTCCTCCCCCTCCACACCAGTTTAAGACTCTCGCTTTGCTCCACCTCTTCCTAAATTCCTTTCTCCTCTGGGCCCTCCTGCCCGCTAGGGTCTCATTCTTCCTGGATTCCTCTGACGCTGACCCTGACGATTCTTGCCCCTCCTTCCGGCGGGCTTTAGGACCTGGTTCCCTATCCGGGCTACCTTCTGTGCCGCTCGCCTGTACCTTTGAACTTGGCGCGTGCGCCCAGCCTGCAACTTTCCTCTTAACCGTTAACTCGCTCTCCGATGGAGGCGTGGTCCACCCTGACTCATCTTCTCTCGCTGGTGGTGCATGTGTGGGCTCTGACACCTGGGACTCCTCCCCCCCACTACGCTCTGGTGGGGAAGCTGGTCCTGATTTGCAACTGCTGCTCTGGGAGTCCCCGCTGGCCCCTTGCTTCTGGGGTGTCCCCCTTGTGTCGCCCCTTGCCCTGCCCATCGGCGCCCCCTTCTGTGAATCTTCCGATTCGCTGGAGAGGCTCATGGAATCTATCGGGCTGCTGTCATATTCTCCTACGCTGCCCTCGGATTGCTCCCCCTCGCTTTCCATCTCCTCTCCTCCCTGCGCTCCCGCTGAGTCCCTGACAGATGTGTTTTCATGGGGCTCTGAAATGTAGATATAGAGTGCTGCATATAAGGTGATACCAAACATTCAGCAACAGTGCAGGCCCAGGTCCCTCATGTAATTGTATCATCTCAGATGGCATCACATTTAAATAATGATCCATATGAAAATGTTTCTTTTTGGAGGGGGCGGGGAGAAATGTGAATCTCTTCTATTGTATCGAGAGAAAGCTTGGGGTCCCAACGGAAAATGAAGGAAGGTAACCTGAACACCCCACAGAGCAGAGTTCTCCATTGCTTTCCAGAGATTGTACAGTGGTACCTCGGGTTAAGAACTTAATCCGTTCTGGAGGTCAATTCTTAACCTGAAACTGTTCTTAATCTGAGGTACCACTTTAGCTAATGGGGCCTCCTGCTGCCGCCGCTGCACAATTTCTGTTCTCATCCTGAAGCAAAGTTCTTAACCCGAGGTACTATTTCTGGGTTAGCGGGGTCTATAACCTGAAATGTCTGTAACCTGAAGTGTCTGTAACCCGAGGTACCTCTGTATCTAGGTTTTCAGTCAGACGGCGAAGATGACTTTATTCTTTCCGCAGTGGGCAACTGGTCTATTTCAAAATACAGTGTTTACAGGCTCAGAGAAAAATCACACAGACCCGGACTTATCTTTTAGCCCTATTCTGGGGTGGAGGACAGAGGTGGGGAACTACTGTGGAAATCAACCCAGCTTGTGCCACTTTTATGGGGTCCAAGAGGCTGATAGAGCTTTCCATTTCTTTCTCACATTGGAGCTGTTTTGTATGCAAAGATGGAGAGGCCACCAAAACCCCTACAATGTGGTGGTACCCCAGTATGTACAAAGTCCCCATCCCAGTGTCTCGGAGTGACTGCCAAGAATGTCAGGTTTTGATGGCCTTCATTTGGTGCTATCTATTGTTTGACACGGGCCTCAGAGAGACCATTTAGCTCAGTACTATCTCCTTTTCCCCAGGATGGTAACCCATCAGCTGCTGAATCTCTTTCCCAAACCTGGGCAGCCAGAGCACCTGCATGGGTTACAAGTCATGCTGCAAAACGTATTGTATAATCTGTTATTTTAGCCGACAGCGAACCCTACGTCCCATTGTTTTACACCACACCATAAAACCCAAGCATTGGTGGTCTTTTTGAAATCTTTAATCACAACTGCCCCCAAGGGAAAAACAATTCTGATTCAAACTGTGAATAAAAAGCAATCTAAGGACATTGTGCCAAACTCTTTCTGGGTATAAAACTCCATTAGTGTCAATGGAATTTTACAATCAAAATGAATTTGTCCCACTGGCCCCATGGTACAGTTGCACATTGCTGCTGCAGAAAATAGAAATGCAGAAGGTTATCACAGAGTACAAGAGTAAAAAGAAAAAAGAAAGGCACATGCATATAATACAAGTACCATAGACTATATTGTGAATCACTTTATTATTAAAATTTTAATTTCTCTTACAGATTTAACAGCTTGGCAATTGGTATACATGCTGAGCAGAGAAATAGCACTCCTGACTCAGGAACTTCTTCACAATTGCCTTGGTCACCAGTAAAAAGGATTTTGTTTTGTTCTTTTGGCTTGTGTAGTCAAATTGACGTTGACAGTGCTTAAAATGCCTAATATCAGTCCTGGTTTGGCAGTCATAATATTGTAGCTTTGCACTTGTCGCTCCAATCCAACTCCTGATTCCTCATTTTGCAGCAGTCTTGGGTACCAAAATCTGGAGTCATATTGCTAATGCTCTGCACAAGCTAGACTCCGGCAGGTAGCCTTAAAAGGTCCTTCTGGCAAATCTAATTCTAAATTTCCATTCATAGTAGCTTTTTTTAAAAAAAAATAAACTGACCTGATTTTCCTTGAAAACATGACCACATCACTGTGTTCATTAAGGATCTTGTTGTTGTTGTTGTTGTTTAGTCGTGTCTGACTCTTTGTGACCCCATGGACCAGAGCACGCCAGGCAATCCTGTCTTCCACTGCCTCCCGCAGTTTGGTCAGACTCATGTTTGTAGCTTCGAGAACACTGTCCAACCATCTCGTCCTCTGTCGTCCCCTTCTTCTTGTGCCCTCCATCTTGCCCAACATCAGGGTCTTTTCCGGGGAGTCTTCTCTTCTCGTGAGGTGGCCAAAGTATTGGAGCCTCAGCTTCACAATCTGTCCTTTCAGTGAGCACTCAGGGCTGATTTCCTTAAGAATGGATACGTTTGATCTTCTTGCAGTCCATGGGACTCTCAAGAGTCTCCTCCAGCACCATAATTCAAAAGCATCCATTCTTCAGCGATCAGCCTTCTTTATGGTCCAGCTCTCACTTCCATACATCACTACTGGGAAAACCATGGCTTTTACTATACAGACCTTCGTTGGCAAGGTGATGTCTCTACTTTTTAAGATGCTGTCTAGGTAGAAAGCTGTCTTATACCAGGTCAGACCATTGGCCCATCTAGCTGAATATATCTGCACTGACTCCCAGCAACCAACCATGATTTTAGACAGGGGACAACCTCCACCCGATACGGAGACACCAGGGATTGAACCTGGGATCTCCTGCATGAAAGGCAGGTGCTCTACCACTGAGCTACAGCCCTTGTTATGGCTCCTTCCTTATGAACCTAGCAACACTATAATTTCTGCCATGTGCCAAAATTAGGGTACTCCTCCAGCATTCACTGGTGGTGGGTTTGCCCTAGCCCCTCAGCAAAGGAAGGAAGATGCTCAGTAGAATAGAAAGGGCTCCCCTTTAAAATGTGTCCATGTCCCTAGGACATCCACTCCTCCAGCGGACCCTTTCTCCAAGGAGTATGGGATTAGCCACTTGCCTGTTGAAAGGGGACTGAACAGGAATTTTTGAGTGTCTCCCATAATTGTCCTAAGATACATGTTTTTCTGCCCTACTCTCTAAGTATGGTGGGCTCACTCCACTGACTGGCTTCTGAATTTGGGCACAATTGGCAAGTATTGCAGGTGGCAGTTGCGGGTGGAGACAGAATTGTCTGGCCTGGTGGACACCCTAAAGCACCTGCAAAAGAGGTAAAAAAAAAGGTAAAGGGACCCCTGACCATTAGGTCCAGTCGTGGCCGACTCTGGGGTTGCGGCGCTCATCTCGCTTTATTGGCCGAGGGAGCCGGCGTACAGCTTCCAGGTCACATGGCCAGCATGACTAAGCTGCTTCTGGTGAACCAGAGCAGCGCAAGGAAACGCTGTTTACCTTCCCGACAGAGCGGTACCTATTTATCTACTTGCACTTTGACATGCTTTCGAACTGCTAGGTTGGCAGGAGCTGGGACCGAGCAACGGGAGCTCACCCCATTGCGGGGATTTGAACCGCCAACCTTCTGATCGGCAAGTCCTAGGCTCTGTAGTTTAACCCACAGCGCCACCCCTGTGCCATCTCACAGACAAGCTACATTATCTTCTTCAGATCCACTGAAGTTGAGGGTTTGTGGTGTGGTAGCTCCAAATGACTGCAAGTACACAACACACCAGGCCATGTCCTGAAAGGAAATCCTTATACTCAGGTGGTTATGGAGTGATTGAAGGAGGAAATTACTCCATGACATCAGATATGGTGGCCCATGAGGTCCTGAATATAAACTGGTTATACCAAGGTAATGTATGGGGTACCATGCAATGCCACTGAGCTCTCATCTCTCACTGTGCCACTCCCAGATCCCCCAGATTAAAGAGAAGAAATCTCTGATTAAGAAACGTCAGTCGTTGACTCCCTGTGAAGATATATGTTTTGCTGAAGCATCCCATCTGCTATCATATCTATAACACCAAGCCCAGAACAGCCTGCAATGTCTTCTGCCACTTGGCCCCATATGTTGCCCTTGTCATTTGCATCCTGCTTTAGGATTTTTTTAAAATCATTGCTGCTGACAATGTAATGCTGAATAACAGAGACAAAACTTTATGTTTCTACACAAAATCCCTTCAGGGAGTCAAGCTGTTGACTTACTGATGCTCAGAGGATCAGAAGAAAACGCACTGCACTTTTCTTGGCAGGCAATTTCTTGCATCTGTACTTGCTCCCAGCTATTATTATTATTATTATTATTATTCATTTAAGAAAACTAATAAAATAGGTAAATGAAATTGTGATAACAGTACATTAAAAATATAATAGTTAAAAATGACAAAAGTAGCACAGTAGAGGCATTTAATTTCATAAGACAATTATATAGTACAATTATATATAGTTATTCTAATCCCCGATGGTCAACTTGATGAAAGAGCTGCCTGGGACAGAGAGTTCTGGCCATATTAGCCAAGTTGGTTTTTCATATGTCTTAATTTTTAATTCACAAATTTAACAAAAAGAAAATTAAATTAAATGATAATTAAATAATAATAATATCACCAGAAGATCACATTAAGTATACAGTGATTATCTGTAAATCCACCTTAAGTTAAACATAACAAGTAATATAAGCCCTCCAGATGTTGAACTAAGGTATCTACATGAAACTGGTGTCTATATGAAATATGTTCAAATGTAACTGGGGCAGTGAGTTCTTCAGATCACTGCATGATAGACAGAGGGCATCTATTCTTCCAGGCTTGAAGTATAAGTCTCAGTGACCATAAGAGTCATTAATACCCACACTGCAGAAATATAATTTTAAAGTACATGAACATATACTGACAACAACAAACTTCAAGGATTGTGCCAATACAAAATTGATACAGACAAGAACTTCACACCAAAGAGACTATATCACTGGACAAGCCCACATCATTGTCAGAACTCCGCTGGTCCAAGCCAATAAGGCCTCATCTTCCTCCAAGCTGAGCCTTTGAAATCACCTTCGACGTGTTTAATGACCTGAGCCTTTGATAAGGTCTCAAGAACATTCTATCCAGCAGAGTTCCCAGCACAGGGAAGAGACAAGGGGTTTGGCTACATTGTAAAGAGTTTTATTTCTAAACTACGCAGAACAGAAAAGACATCCTCTCTCTATGAAAGCAGAGAGCAACTGAACAAAGGAACAAATGAACAAAGGAAACCGGAAACCACTAACGTCACATCCCGTCTCCCTTTCCCGTGAGACTGCAAGGTCTCTAGAATGTAAACAGAGTCCTGTGACTCCACACAGATGCACAGTGATAAGAATAGAAACTAACAATCATATGCCTCAACAAGAAATGTTCAGCATTACACCTCCAACATCTATCTATATTCGACAGTGCCTTCCTATATAAACACTGTGGAGTTCAGTATATCCAAAATATTATTTTTTGCAGTATCCAAATCTAAAGAAACATTTCATATAGATTCTAAGGAAATTGTTTTATTGTTTAGGCTGTATGATTCCACAACTCTCTAAGTTCCGGAACTTTTACCTTACAAAGCTTCATTAAGCATTTAGCCACAATGTCAGTATATTCTTTCTGTGTGTGTTTTATTCATTCATTTAAAATATTTCTATACTGCCAATTATCACCATCATCTCATGGCAGTTCACAACAGTATCAATATTATTAACATATTGCTCTGCAAGAAAGAACATATTTTTAATTTACCAGCAACTGTATTCACTTATATTGAAGACATCAAGGCATTTTTTGCACAGCTGGACAACAAATTGTATTCAGTACTGTACCATGAAAAGATGGAAAACTCTTGTTCGGGAACACTTTACTCCAGTTTCAAAGAGAAAAACAGAGTAGAATGTGAAGACAAAAAGAAGTAGCTATTCCCATTGCTAACCCACCAAGTATTTCATTATGTTTGATGTCTCCAGGTTGCTATGATGTACATCCTCTAATATGATAAAACAGTAAAAGGAAAAATGGTTTTGCCAATACGCTATGAAATAATATTGCTCCTATTTGATTGCCACATTAATGAAACATCAACTCCCACCCTCCTTTTCTTTTGCAGGGCAGGCAAGGTGCAAAACACGCAAGACAACATTTTCAGATTTAATATCTGACTTTATAGACGATCGCCAACATAGCTATAAGTTGTAAAATTCCAACTGGGGGTTTCTTAAGAGCCAGAAAAATGTACACTGCCAGTAACTCTCGTGAGGAATTATATAGGTGACTATGTAAATAGCCAGGCTCATTTAGTATTGACAAAGTGTGATATGCCTGAGACAGGTTGTGTAAATGTCAGTATATCATTAGTGCAATTTACTGGAGAGCTGGGCTAAATATAGAAATGATACAGCAGGGTATTCTTGTCTCTCACCTGGGTTGTTATAGCATGAAATAATCCAAAAAGAAGGCCAGCTCTTCAGTTAGGAAGAACCAGCCAAGCTTCATTGTGGGAAGAATCTTTAATAGACTTCTTATCTTTGAGCCATTACAGATAATAGGCTTTTATCATATGTTTAATAAATTAGATTCCCAGTAGATCGCCATCTTGTTTTGCACCTGCACCAGCGGATTAGAGCCCAGCTCTTACTGACAGTTGGTTTTACCTCTATTAACTGCTGACAGACCTCATAATGATGGATGACGTTTACCCCAGTTTCATATGTAATGAGTGCCACAAGCACCCAAGACATATTCGTGAAAAGATGCTGGGCTTAAAATTAAAAATCTTTAACTGAAGGATAGCAGAGGGAAATTTGGGGCAGGTGCAAGTTGGGGGTTTTTGGAGGGAGGGGTAGATTCTCCTTTTATAAAATACAATGCTGCCTTCCTGTCTTTCTTGACACCCGCCTCTTCCAGGAAGCCTTTTGGATGCTTATGGGTAGGTGGTGAGGGTGGGGTGTGGCTCTGATCTTGCTGTCTTTTGGGTCTCCCCTCCCCCTCCTCCAGTTCCTTACACTGCTTGTCTGTAGTGATGGGCAGGCAATTTCTGTTTCTCTCATTTTCTCACCTTTCTGCAGCTAATTTCAGTTCTCCACATTTCCACATGAACGCTCACCCACATTTTAGTGAGAATTTCTTCTCATATATACTTTTTAAAAATGCAGTTTTACCTTTGGCAAGACAATTTCTCCTAATTGTGCAATTTTGCATGTTATTTTCTCTAACGCATGCATTTAAAGCATGCCTTATCATAACGCGCACACACCAGCCAAACTATTTGACAGGAGAGCTGCATTTGAAAAATTCAGAGAAATGCAAATTTCAAAGCATGGCTTTATATTGGTTTGCGTATTGTTTTGAAAAGACTGAATTAGGTGTGTTTGTTTTTAAATGTGAATTGAATCAAATTTCTTCCCCATCCCTACTTGCACATGACCACACCAACAGACTACCCCTGAGAGACTACCCCAAAGGTAAAAATGTTCCTCATTCCTGCCTTTTTCCTCGCTTCCGGGTGAAGCAATACCTAAGTGTGTTTCACTGTAATTATATATGTTCTTTCCTCAATCTTTTCCTAATACATCTTTCCCTCTACTCTCTCTGTTGTATCTCCCACTGGTCCTCCCTGACATGCTAGTTTCCTATATGTAGAAGTGGCAGTTTGCATGGAATAGCATTCACTCAATTTCTGATCCATCCCATGAGCATTTAAAGCAGGGGAGGCTATCCTGTAGCCCTGCAGATGCTGTTGGACTACAACTACTATCATTGCTGATCACTGGTCATGCTGACTAGAATTGATGAGGGTTGTTCCATCAGTGCAAGCATTTTGGCTTGCCAGACAGAGTGATCCCCACTGTCATAGCCTTGCCATTCCAGCCCTTCTTCCAAACCTTCTCAGAGCTGATTTTGGGGGTATGGGAAGCAAACAAGGGGGAAAACCCACCGCACAAGTTGAAGTCCTTGCACAGGGCTTCCATTGATGGTACTCATTAATGATACCATGGTTTCTCTTCAGATCTTATAAATCTTTCATTAGTAGAATCTCTCACCATGTTTTAGTTGCATTAAAAAAGAAGGGGGGGGATGGCACTCAGTTCATTATGAGAATATTCAGAGCAACACATGCATATTTCAGAAGTTCAGTAACAGATAAAGACCCATCTTTAACATATATAACTCCTTTGTACAATGTGACTAGCAGGAATTCGTCTGCTGACAGTACAAACATAAAACATCTGGGATTGTGAGGCTGAGAGCTTTGTCAAGGCCTCAAACAAAGCAATCCATCTTTCTCCGGTTTGCTCTTTAACATCCTGTTGACCTGCTCAAATGGAATACATTCATCAGCTTCGTTTGTCCTCTTACAGCATTATGATAATTTTCAAGAAGAGCTCAATGGAAAATAAAGGGATGAAAATTATTCCCATGTGCCTTACTAGGAATACTACAAATCTAGCATCTAATCAACATCTATGGTTTTTTAAGTGTTTGTTTTAACATTGGCACCCATGCAGATTCAGACTACTGAACCCAGCCAAGAAATAATTTAGTGGCATTTTCCTTAATCCGATCATCAACGTATTCTCATTGCGCTCTCAGCCTCCAATATATGTTGCTCCAGATGTTAAAATAACACGACTTCAAGAGAGGAGATGTTTTGCCGCTCTCCAGAGGCCAATTGTGGCATGCAGATCTTGCAGCTGAGCCGCCGAAAAGCTCCAAGGCAAAGCCGGAAGCCTCACATCCAGCTGTTCCCGATTATTTCCCCTGATTGCTCATAAATCCACATGCATTCTCTAAGGTAAGGAAGGCTGCTTCTAACTCAATCACCTGCCGACTGGTACAGATTTATTAATAATTATTGGCCTTGAATTAAAAGAACATTGTTACCAGTCAGGGGCAGCTCTGTGTTTGACACAAAGCTGAAAGGCTGAAGTCCCAAATGCCACTGTTGACGGGATTAGAGAGAAGGGCTTTAGGCATTTACAAGATATCCCTGTCTACTTGGATGTGCACTGCTGAATCATTGACCTTCATCACCAAGTGCTAGGGTGGCCAGATGTGAAAAGAGGGGGACACACCTGCACCTTCAATAGTTCTGCGGAAGAGGGGATTTCAGCAGGTAGAACTGGCATATCAAGCCACACCTGTCTAAATCCTCTCTTCTGTGCAACAATGGAGTGGTGTTCTTTTTGCATCTGGCCACCCTACTGAGGGTGCATGGCCTGAGTACATGGCCTGATTGTACAATGCAATATACTTTAAGATATCCAAGGTCTAATGCAGAAGTGAACTGCACCCCTATCAGCAGAGATGTTGACAGTTAGAAAAACTGTGTTATGCTGGCAGGTGGAAGAGGGTCTCTCGACTTTCCACCCTAGTGAAAGAGAGCAATATGACTTTGGGGGAAATCAGGCCATTGCAGAAACCAAAGATAATAAGGGCTCTTATTTTGCCTAAGATGCTTGCAAGGTTGCAATGGGTCTGCCTCTGAGCATTCAGAGGGTGATAAAAAGTTAAGAGAAATTGGAAAAGTAGAGAATTAGAATGGATTGGAGCATGGATAATTCTCATCTATTTTGCCTCAGCAGATGTAAAGGATTTTGGAAGCCCCCAAGGAAGGGAAAGCAGTAGCTTCTGTTAATTTGATAATCTAATCTGGGCTCATATTTGCACTTTAGCAACCTGTTGGTCAAGGAATAAGACATAAGCAGTGAGGAAGACCACAGACTCAAAATTGTAGCTGAAATGAACTGAAAGCAATACATGATGCTTCATTTGGAGAATAATATTCTCTCTGTATAGAAGATGTTATGAGCATAGAAGAAAAAGCAACAAATTAGGAAAATGTAATCATTTTTTAAATTAATGTATGTGTGTTGCTTTTTAAAATGTTTTTAGCTGTTCCTATTTGTAAACTGCCTTGAGTCCCTGTCTGGGAAAAGGGTGGGGTATAAATAAATGTATAGCAATGGAGTACATACAAAATATGCATTAAGAACAGCACAAAAAGAGCATTATATTGCCCTGACAAAGTAATCAAGATGTAGTTTTTGCTCTAGGCATGAGACTTTGAATTATTGCCCTAGGGTTAGGGTTGTCTTCTGATGCATCATAATGTGTCTTCTGCTGCATGATAATGTGGCTGTAATCCTAATCAGGTTTACCTGAATTCAACAGAATTTACTTCTGAGAGGGCAAGGTTTGGACATTGGCATGAGAAAGAATGGGGCAAAGTGAATGTAAAGGTAAAGGTACCCCTGCCCGTACGGGCCAGTCTTGACAGACTCTGGGGTTGTGCGCCCATCTCACTTAAGAGGCCAGGGGCCAGCGCTGTCCGGAGACACTTCCGGGTCACGTGGCCAGCGTGACATCGCTGCTCTGGCGAGCCAGAGCCGCACACGGAAACGCCGTTTACCTTCCCGCTGGTAAGCGGTCCCTATTTATCTACTTGCACCCGGAAGTGCTTTCGAACTGCTAGGTTGGCAGGCGCTGGGACCGAGCAACGGGAGCGCACCCCGCTGCAGGGATTCGAACCGCCGACCTCTCGATCGGCAAGCTCTAGGCGCTGAGGCTTTAACCCACAGCGCCACAGGACCAAATCCACTTTTACACCAATCCTTTTAGCAGGGGAACCTATGTAAATTGCAGATTAGGAGAGTACATAATCTAAGCAGGAGGAAGTGTTAACTGGAATGCCTGCTTTTTGGCAGTACAGTGGTACCTCGGGTTGCATACACTTCAGGTTACATATGCTTCAGGTTACAGATTCTGCTAACTCAGAAATAGTACCTCGGGTTAAGAACTTTGCTTCAGGATGAGAACAGAAATCACACGGCGGCGGCAGCGCAGCAGCAGCGGAAGGCCCCATTAGCTAAAGTGGTGCTTCAGGTTAAGAACAGTTTCAGGTTAAGAACGGACCTCCAGAATGAATTAAGTACATAACCAGAGGTACCACTGTACTTTACTCAGGTCACTTTGATACATTCCAGCACATTCTTCAACACAATCCATCAATGTTCTGATTCCAAATCTGCTAAGATGCTGGTTGCGTTCTTTAGCATCTTATTCAGCATGATGTTTTCTCTAACCTAATCGCCAGGTCCTTATATCCTAAAATGCCAGTATCTCACATGAATGCCATTGTTCAGCAAGAATTCCAAACAGTTTGCCCAAAGTGGCACATTGTCCTCCATTTTGGTCCACTGTGGCTGGTCTGTTTACTGAAGTTGGTGTTCCCTGGGCCTAACTGGGCCTGCCCTAGACGAACACATTTGATGGTTGCTGAGCTACCTAATGTCTTTGTACAAAGATCCTGAATGGCATATTTGGGATAAATTTGCATGACCCACCCATCTGGCAGCCTGTGTGACCAATCCACCCCAGCCCCCAACAATTAACCTCAGAAACAAAGCTTCCAAGGATACAAATGGCAGACACTCTTATGGTAAAATAATAGTAAACTAAATATTAATTAATTTATTTTTCCTTTTAATTGTACTCCAAAATCTGATACCCAAAGGAGTAAGTCTTATTGATCTCAGCAGGACTTATTTTCAAGCAAGCATGAATGGGGGGGGGGACTATGCAATACATTTGGTTTCGTAACTCCACAGCCTCCTCTCTTATTCTGCTTGCCTACAGCTCTTTTACTCATATCACCTAAGCCCAGTTATCAATATATACCTTAACTGTTCCTTTTGGGGAAACCTGGGTGTCCAAAAATTATTTTGATTTTTAGAGTCCTGCACTGTAATAATTTGTTGATCCCTTCTTTAAAGGTAATTAACTCGATTATAGGTGTCGTATGCCAGAATGGGAGGAACTGGAACCTAACAGTTATAGGTGAACAGAAATGCATAGGAATCAGGGCTTATACAGAAGGAAACAATAGGAACAGCGTGGCAATAAATATTATGGGCAGCTGGCTTTGTAGAACGAAATATTTCTGTGATGATATGTTAAAAGAACATCATGCAAATTTAGCCCTCTACAAGATGTAATTTTAAATTGATTCCTGGGAACTTTTGAAAAGGAACGGATGATGCTTCTGGCTGAATGGTTGCAACAATCTATAAGACACAATAGAATTTAAGGAATACTATTCTAGGACCCATTCAATATATTTTCCTAAACTCCCAGCAGGAGGTTAAGCAGAATTTATCTGGTCAAATCATTTAAAACCCCAACTGTAAGAGTATAAAAGGCTGTAAAAACTCACTGTGTTATATACTACAAGATAAAGTCAACTCATTATTTTACAGGTTGGTAGTATAGCACCACAGACCTTGTTAAGTATGGCATTTTGTTAGAAAATTGCTATATTTTACATATCTAACGGTCCATTGCATTTATTTTCTACTATTGGCTTGTCCAATCTGAGTGTGCTTTGTTTACTGAGCTTGGGCTTTGATTGGGCACAACCCACTTGAAGTTAAGCACATTAATGGGAGCGTTAAGCATATGCTTAAACATATCTAGTTCAATAGGACTTGGCCAGAGCAATCCAATACACAAATTACACTGGCAGTAGAAATATGCTGCTGTTGTACTGGCACAACATCTGTTGAATCCTAGACTTACTGAGCCCAAAGCAGACGATGGGGGAGGAGAGAAAATATACTGCTGCAAAAATACAGGAGAGAGCAAAATTCACAGCCACGCCACCCCACTGAGCATTACAACACTGCCCGCCGATCATGGGCCAGTCTGGTGATGCCTTCATTTCATAATCCAGACAAAGGAGGAGCCAATTCATTTAGCATTTTATAGTGTGATGCTATACTGAAGATATGTCCTTGTTAGCAGAACATAAGATGCACCACTACAATTGTTCAGATATGCCAACACAACTCTATACCACTGACTTAACACTGCATATATTAGAGAAAATAGCATATGAACATGCTTTACGTTAGGGGAAATTGCTTGGAAAAATAGACAAAACTGCATGCTAACGAATTTTAAGAAGAACCTGAAAAAATATCTCGAACTGATTTGGAAATGTGATGGAACTGACAGGAAAAATGAGAAACAGGGAGAAAATGAAAGTGACAGGTCCATCCATCCCTATTGTTAAGTAATTTTAGACTAGTATAGGATACACATCTGTGTAACCTATAAGGTTAAATTAACTATTTTGAAAGCTTTAAAAATTAATACTATTGAAATTTTCAAATTAAAATATATAAAATATGCATCTTCTTCAACTCAGGTCAGATATGTGCTACAACACCCATCAGCATTAGCAAGCATAGACAACAGCTAAGGATAATGGGAGTTGCAGCTCAGGAATATCTAGAGAGCCAAAGTTTCCCCACACCTGACTTAGGCAACAAGACTAAATTATCCGATGTGTTAAATGGCACACACATTCCGCCACTCGTTCAATCCCAAGTCAGAAAGTTCTCCATCAAAAAAGGATGTGCTCAGGAACACTCTAATCACCTGGATACTTTCAGGGATACTTTCCTGTTGGTGAATTGATGTCTGTTCTGCATGAGCAAGGGTGCTTCCAGACAGGGGCTTTGTACATTGCAAATGAGTAATTCCGATTGATTTTTATGAGCACAGAACTGGCATGCTAGTTTCCACACATTCCAGTTTTCCAGGCCTGGATATTCACAGCTATTCCACAACCGGCTTGCCCATACTAGTAGGAGGAGCCTAACCGAAAGTATGCGGACTGTATTTCTTGCCACTCTCATCAGTCTGTCTTTCCCAGCCCTCCATTCCCTATTCTCATTCTGGACATCACTGCAGGTATATCCATTGCAGATGTATAATGAGTTGTTTTTACTTACTGGATTTTCCACGGTAAGGGGAAATCTGAATTAAATGTTTTTAAAAAGTAAAAGCTGGCATTTTGATGATGGTGAAGAAGTCATGTGTAATGCCTCCAAAAAAAAAAAAAAAGGCATGCATGCACCCTGTGTCCATCATACAAGTTATGTGACAATTGACATCCTCCACCAAAATACTTACTACTGCAGCTTATACTGTACATGGACACTACCCTGTCACCCAGACTGAACTGCTCTCTCATTCTGTAGACTCAAGGTTGAGTCACAATGATGGAGGTCGTCATAATGGCTTTGATCTAGCAGACGCCTTTCTTTATTATGTTTGTAAGTAGCAGTTTGAGCTCCAAACCCAAACCCCATTTCTAGACTTCATGGATTTCAATACCCTTTCATTTTATTCCAGTGTAAATCAAATATAACTGCGGAGATTGATCATAGTTACACTGATGTAAATGCAGCACAATTTAGATGAAAACAAGGCTCCATTCCTCCATAATTTACCGAGTCATTTGGATTTATTTTTAAAAGCACTTATTCCAAACTCTAAGTGCTTATGCAACACAATAAAATGCACAGCACTAAAACTCAATATCGCATTGCATAAACTTGGTTTTCATTTAAAGCACCTTCCCTATGCATTGCCCATAAAAATCTACCAACAATAAAAATAACTTCCTGGAACCCATCGCTCCAGGAGGACAGATCTTTGCAAGAAATCTTTTGGGCAGTGCAGTACAGAGAACAGACCACAAAATACAGTTTTGTGTGCAATCCTTTTCAGTGGGATGTATTCTCAAGTAAGGGCAGAGCCAGCCATTTACATTGGTGGCACCCATGTGGTGGAACTCCTTCCCAAGGGAGATTAGGTTGGCCCTTTCTTTAATGATTTTTAGGCAGGCAGAGCCTTTAGCTTATTTTATTTTGCCAGGCTTTTAACTAATTGTAACTCTTACCTGGTTTTGGATTGGTTTTATTGGCTTCCCTTACTTAATGCTTTCTGATTTTAATTGAATTGATATTTTAACGGTGTAAACTGCCAGGTGGAGGGTCGGGACTTTTGAGGACAGTAGATAAGTGACTTAAATAAATAACATTAGAGACATCATTCACATGCCCACTCTGTTGAAGTATTCTGTTCTACTGCAACAATAAAAGCAGCATATGAAAAAGGGGTGCTCACTGTTCTTCCCCCTCCAGCCCATGTGCCTTACCTCCTTGCAGCCGGTTGCATTCCCAGCCGGCTGCTAATATTGGAGCTGGGAAGGGAGAAGTTTACCTGGAGCAATCAACTGCAGACAGCCAGGGCATAGGAGAAGGGAAAGTTGAACATACTGGAAAGGTGTCGCTTTTAGATTTGCAGTAAGATTCCCCACACTTTGTATTCATTGTTTAAATTTATCTGTGAAGGCCACAAATACATGGAAAGAAACATCTTCTTGTCTGACCTTCAGTCTAGTTTGGCAGTCATAAGCCTACGCACATCTATTCATTAAGCCCTGCCAAATTCAGTGGCAGTTAACCCTGGGTAAATTGTCGAGAGCAGTCTTAGTATGCACTACTTGGGAAGTGTGGATTATAATTCAAGCCAAACAAATGCATTACAAAGTTACTAGTATGCAGATGATGGGGCTTCTCTTTCCAGTCCTGACACCACTTCACTACCTTGTTAGAGGGGGTGTCTCTTCTTCTTCTTCTTCTTCTTCTTCTTCTTCTTCTTCTTCTTCTTCTTCTTCTTCCAATTGGCCTAGTAACATTACCCTTGTGGGATTAAAAAAAATGGCTTGGTATTACGGACTGAAGAAGATTACACCCTAGGGCTATTCTTTCCAATATATTTCACTTTCTGTCTGGGTTATCCCAGGAATAAACAAACTGTTTTGTTTGCCTGCAAAAAAAGTGAGTAGGATAGCTAGCTAGTTATTGCTTGCTTGCTTGCTTGCTTGCTTGCTTGATTGATTGATACATACAAAGTCTTATAAAAAGAACCAATTTGATACAGCAATAGAATATTAGTCCTATGGGTAATGCAGAGTCTTTTATCGCTTTCTTCTTTGAACTTCAATACAAATGTCAGAGGCTGGGAGGCTATTGGCAGTGAGTATCAGAGCCGAGTATTAGACCTCACTTACTGAGTCTCTTCCATTTTGACCTATAATTCCTGGCTTCTGCATGTGCAACCATGTGCAATAATGGAGCCTTTGCAAACCATTCTGGTGACATCTTCATAGGTCTCTATCCTGCTCCAAGATATGAAATGTACAGCCAGACAGGTTCAATAGAAAAGATTTAAAAGAGGTAGGAGATATCCAGTTTTGTTTTGATTACAAACTACAAGCAGAGCTCTTCTGCATCATAACCCTCCTGTACATTTCTGTGTATGTGTTTTGCCACGTCCATCTGGTGCTTCCCTAAAGCAAGACAGCAATACCCTTAGTAAACTCTCATGTGCTCAATGTGTTTATTTATTTCTTGTAAAAAAATGTGTCTGGTGGGCCTAAAATCCTGGAACCAGATGCTCAGCTAGTGACAGTAAACTGAATCTGAGGAAATGACTGCACACGCCTCAAAAGAACGTGTGTGTGTGTGTGTGAGAGAGAGAGAGTTATAGAACACTCTTTGAAATAATACAAATATAAGGTTTGCTTCAGAGCCAGAATTATCTGTAATCAAATTGCTGCTTATCCAAACATCTAGCATGGATGCATATTTTAGCAATAATGATGCAGAAGATGTTGGTTTCTGTTTCCTTCACTGTGCAGCGAAATGGTTGTCACGGGACATTGTTTTGCATTCCACGGTCAGAGTACTGTTGAGTTCCCATGGGAATGGGAGACTGGATGTGACGTTCACTGGTTTCCCGTTTTTCACTGTTCTCTCAGTGTTCTTTGTTTCCAAGAGGAGTTGCTCCTCTGCTCTCGCAGAGGCAAGATGCATGTTTGTATTCTCTCAGCATAGAAGTGTAAAGTTAAGAATGTGGCACATACTGCTCATCCTTCTGCTGTGTGGACTACTCTGTTTGGGCTCAAGATAAGACGGGCCTGTATCAGCTTCAGATGGGCAGAAGCTGGTCAAAACCTCACAGAAGAGCCCCCAGGAAACAGATTTCAAAAAGAGATATTTCCACCTTCTTTGTATTACTAGTGCTAACAATGTATGGTAGATAATCCCAGATCATAATCTCTGTGCAAGCTGATCAGTATGCAAACAGTGCATATTGAAAAGGTGAGCCTTCTGGCTTAACTGTAAATGAAGCACCCTTATAGAAATTGCACTATTGGCTCATCAGGTTGTGACTCTGAATCACTGCATGTACTGTACCATATGCAACAAAAGCACAGATGGTTCCAAGTCTCTTTCAGTACAACCAGCTTCTTTCATCACAAAATGTATTTTGGAGGAGCAAACTACACATTACACATGAGTTGATTGACGTTTCAATTGATTTTGCTAGTGAATAGCAGCTTCAAGAGACTGGTTGTGACTGTGGTACACTGAAAGGGAAGAGCTCAGGAGCAGAGGGAGGGAAGGGGTGGCTAACTTTAACTCAGTCTTTGCCAACCTGGTGCCCTCTGGATTACTTGAACCACAGCTCCCATCATCAAGATGGGAATTGTAGGCCAAAATATCTGGAAGGTACCTGTTGGCAAAGGTTGTTCTACCCTATGACTTGTTTTTCTGGTCAAAATAGCTGACCACCCCCAAGCAGTCTACAATTAGTTGCAACAAAACACCTGATCTTTCCGCTATACAGGAAGGGACATAGCATAGTGAAAGTGATTTTTCCTGATCTGAACTGCAGCTGTTCCAGAGGTGGCATTTTCTCTTTGGAGGTATTACATGTTCAGCCCCACATAGTAGATGCTATCTTTAAAGAAGAGCAATTCAGAGTAGGAGAAACAGTGTGTGGAAAGGGTTAAAGAAACATTATGAAGTGCAACAACCCGAGTCTAAATCTGAGGGACAGCACTCTGCACCCAAAGTGCTTCCCCATTTTTAAAATATCACGGGAGATCAGTAGTGGGTTTCCTGACATCTCATTTGGTTTTGATAACAAGTGAGTCACCAAGCAACCAGACCCTCAATAACAAATCTGGAGGCAGTGAATGCCATCAGTGGTACCTTTAGGGCAGGACTTGAGGACTTGGAGTAGAAGTCTCAGGCCCCACACAACAGAATGAGCAGGAGGGCTGCCCACAACACAACACACTTTGAAGTCAATGAAGTAATATGCATGGCCATTTAAAGAGGGCCTACCTCACTGTACCTCAAGTCTAAAATTACCTAAGTAATATAGGGATTTTTTTTAAAAAAGTTCATTTAAGAATGCTTTGCTTCCATATGCCTGCACAAATCTGGTAAAGAGAAACCTATGTGCAACCTCCAGATTCTTACTGGAGATGTCCCCTTTCAGAATCATTAATTGAAATATTAAACAAGCAATGAGATATTCAATAACAATGACTTAACGACGTTCCCTGAAAAACCAGAGCTAGATTAATGAACCTGAAGGCCATGAAATGGTACAATTTTAGGGTTTCATCCCAAAATTTTAAAAGGGCAAGAAATAAGTAATCAGTGGTGTTATAGATTTAAGGGGGGGGGCCTAAACCCTAGAAATTAATAAATGCTAGGATTTTGATTATTTGGGACATGAAGGGAGAATGCAAGCTGCACAGGAATTCCTGTGGCTAAGCTACAGCCATCAAGAAACAATACAAGATAACTCCTTCCCCTATTTCCCTGAGGTGTGAACAGAGACTGGGGGTTTGGAAGGTTGCCAGGGAGCAAGGGTGGCTGGGAAGAAGAAGGAGGAAGAAGATCTGAGATCCATCTTGGGCAGGCTGGCTGGAGGCTGCCTGCATTGCTGTGGGGTACCAACCCCTCTTGAAAGGAACATGCTGTAAGATCTTGACTCCCTCCATGCAGACTGAAGGTGTAAATAGGTGAATATAATCCATATTTCTTAAAGCCACAGCAGTCTCTGCCATGTCTTCAATTCTCCAAAGGAACACAGACCGTGTATGTGGGACCCCATGGGCTCTTGCTACCGTTCAGCAGAGAGAGGGGCAGGCACCCGACTTTTGTAACAGTATTTTATGTTGACCCAGCTGTCCTATTTTAAAATAGCCCACATCTAAGGACATGGCCATGACTCTTCTATGTAGTCAACATAACCCTGTTTCAGTGCTTATTATTCCTTACACCTGTCTGCCGCTTACAGGATAGCCGGTGCATAAAAGCTGCAAGCATATGTGCTGACACACAGGGGAAGGACTTTTTAATATCATGCCAGCTAGGTAGGAAAGAGATTTTACATGGATAAGGGTTTTTTGGTAGTCAGCACTATCTAATTAGCACTAAGGCCAGCACATATTATCCCAGTGGCTACTGAGAAGCAGTGTATTCACAGGTTCCATTAGAGAGACATATCACTGCATTAAAACTACTGCTGTTTCCAATATGTGTCAATGTGTTGCAGTGTTAATATTCAGGTTACTGCAACCTATTTCCTGAGAGGACAAAAGGCTTGTGCAAATCAGCCAAGGTTAGCCAAATTTATCCCCCTGCTACACTCATCAGCCATAGCTTTAGATAATGGCTGTAATGAGCTAAAATGCATATTATGGGGATTATAAACACAGGCTTTGATTCCAGCCGATCCCCTGAGCTGGAATGGACAAGTGTTGATGGTCTCTAACTGCTGATAGTACAATAGCAGGGATTAATAGGTTAGTAACATAAAGCTTAATTGTGGGTGGTGATGGAGGTGCTGCTTAGTGACCATTCGGATTATCATGATCCTTGCTGAGGTAATTCAAGTTCTAGAATCATAGAATCATAGAATCATAGAGTTGGAAGAGACCACAAGGGTCATCAAGTCCAACCTCCGGCCAAGCAGGAAACACCATCAGAGCACTCCTGACATATGGTTGTCAAGCCTCTGCTTAAAGACCTCCAAAGAAGGAGACTCCACCACACTCCTTGGCAGCAAATTCCACTGTCGAACAGCTCTTACTGTCAGGAAGTTCTTCCTAATGTTTAGGTGGAATCTTCTTTCTTGTAGTTTGGATCCATTGCTCGTGTCTGCTTCTCTGGAGCAGCAGAAAGCAACTTTTCTCCCTCCTCTATGTGACATCCTTTTATATATTTGAACATGGCTATCATATCACCCCTTAACCTCCTCTTCTCCAGGCTAAACATGCCCAGCTTCCTTAGCCGTTCCTCATAAGGCATCGTTTCCAGGCCTTTGACCATTTTGGTTGCCCTCCTCTGGACACGTTCCAGTTTGTCAGTGTCCTTCTTGAACTGTGGTGCCCAGAACTGGACACAGTACTCCAGGTGAGGTCTGACCAGAGCAGAATACAGTGGCACTATTATTTCCCTTGATCTAGATGCTATACTCCTATTGATGCAGCCCAGAATTGCATTGGCTTTTTTAGCTGCCGCGTCACACTGTTGGCTCATGTCAAGTTTGTGGTCAACCAAGACTCCTAGATCCTTTTCACATGTACTGCTCTCAAGCCAGGTGTCACCCATCTTGTATTTGTGCCTCTCATTTTTTTTGCCCAAGTGCAATACTTTACATTTCTCCCTGTTAAAATTCATCTTGTTTGTTTTGGCCCAGTTCTCTAATCTGTCAAGGTCGTTTTGAAGTGTGATCCTGTCCTCTGGGGTGTTAGCCACCCCTCCCAGTTTGGGGTCATCTGCAAATTTGATCAGGATGCCCTTGAGTCCATCATCCAAGTCGTAGATAAAGATGTTGAATAAGACCGGGCCCAAGACAGAACCCTGTGGCACCCCACTAGTCACTCTTCTCCAGGATGAAGAGGAACCATTGATGAGCACCCTTTGGGTTCGGTCAGTTAGCCCGTTACAAATCCACTGAGTGGTAGCATAGTCAAGACCGCATTTTGCCAGCTTCTTTACAAGAATATCATGGGGCACCTTGTCAAATGCCTTGCTGAGATCAAGGTAGGCTGATTGGCTTGTTAGTACTGAGGGAATTCTCTTCAGTATGTCTAGTTGAATTGTCTCTCTGATGAGTACAAGGCCTGAGCTGAGAAAGTCAAGATCATTCTGTTACTTTCTCCTCAAATTATACACTGGTTTTATTCAGTTTTGCTACATCAAGTGTTACCAGGATTTTCCCCCCCTCAGGACTCTGCTTTATTCACCACCACTATCTCCTATCAGCCCCAGCCTGCAATGTCAGCGGTCATGGATGATGGGAGGTGTGGTCTGGTTGTAAGGCCACAGATTCCCCATCCCTGCTCTGGAAGTGACATATGCTGACCCAGATTTTTAAAATCATTTTAGCTCCAACCCAATCTAAACAAGAAACGATGTTTTTCAACATTCAGCATTCTGTGCACTGGGAAGCCTTGGAAAAGCTGATCCCCTATATAAGAAATACAAAACAGCTGTCTAGAAACAAAATTTATGAGTTAGCCTGATGAGTGTTAAAACAGCTGATCCAACTCCTCAAGCCCCAGGATTTACAGAATATGTAATGCTGTCATTTTCTTGCAAATTTTGATATACATTTAGTATAATTATGATGTATCCGTTTTCTTAAGAGGGACCCAGCTGTGATTCTCTACAAGTTTTTAAGAGGAGCATTTTAGAGAGATCACATGCACCAGTCACTATAGGACAGCTATGCTGTACAAGCCCTCTTGCCATTAAGTGTGGCAATAACACATTTGGAAACCTGCATGTTTAAACAAGAGGATGCTATGAACCAATTTATACCAAGTATAGTTTCATTTCTGTCGGTCCCATCAACTTTCAGTGGTCAAATGTTATGTTTACACGTTTGCAGATTATTCCAGCTTTTGTTAATTCAGGGTCATTGCCGTGAACCATAACTCTTGTCTAATCAGATAAGGAATTTCAAGGCTTCCTGACACTCAGTAGTTCATCTTGAGTAACTTTCAGGTTACAGTACACTAGCAAAACCTTCTGAACTCTGCATACCAAAGATAATTGTCATATCCTTGTTTACCTAGTTACTTATTGTTGTTGTTTAGTCATTTAGTCGTGTCCGACTCTTTGTGACCCCATGGACCAGAGCACGCCAGGCCCTCCTGTCTTCCACTGCCTCCCGCAGTTTGGTCAGACTCATGTTTGTAGCTTCGAAGACACTATCCAACCATCTCGTCCTCTGTCGTCCCCTTCTCCTTGTGCCCTCCATCTTTCCCAACATCAGGGTCTTTTCCAGGGAGTCTTCTCTTCTCATGAGGTGGCCAAAGTATTGGAGCCTCAGCTTCACGATCTGTCCTTCCAGTGAGCACTCAGGGCTGATTTCCTTAAGAATGGATCGGTTTGTTCTTCTTGCAGTCCACGGGACTCTCAAGAGTCTCCTCCAGCACCATAATTCAAAGGAATCAATTCTTCGGCAATCTGCCTTTATGGTCCAGCTCTCGCTTCCATACATCACTACTGGGAAAACCATAGCTTTTACTATACGGACCTTTGTTGGCAAGGTGATGTCTCTACTTTTTAAGATGCTGTCTAGGTTTGTCATTGCTTTCCTCCCAAGAAGCAGGCGTCTCTTAATTTCGTGGCTGCTGTCACCATCTGCAGTGATCATGGAGCCCAAGAAAGTAAAATCTCTCACTGCCTCCATTTCTTCTCCTTCTATTTGCCAGGAGGTGATGGGACCAGTGGCCATGATCTTCGTTTTTTTGATGTTGAGCTTCAGACCATATTTTGCGCTCTCCTCTTTCACCCTCAATAAAAGCTTCTTTAATTCCTCCTCACTTTCTGCCATCAAGGTTGTGTCATCTGCATATCTGAGGTTGTTGATATTTCTTCCGGCAATCTTAATTCCGGCTTCGGATTCATCCAGCCCAGCCTTTCGCATGATGAATTCTGCATATAAGTTAAATAAGCAGGGAGACAATATACAGCCTTGTCGTACTCCTTTCCCAATTTTGAACCAATCAGTTGTTCCATATCCAGTTCTAACTGTAGCTTCTTGTCCCACATAGAGATTTCTCAGGAGACAGATGAGGTGATCAGGCACTCCCATTTCTTTAAGAGCTTGCCATAGTTTGCTGTGGTCGACACAGTCAAAGGCTTTTGCATAGTCAATGAAGCAGAAGTAGATGTCTTTCTGGAACTCTCTAGCTTTCTCCAGAATCCAGCGCATGTTTCCAATTTGGTCTCTGGTTCCTCTGCCTCTTCTAAATCCAGCTTGCACTTCTGGGAGTTCTCGGTCCACATACTGCTTGAGCCTTCCTTGTAGAATTTTAAGCATAACCTTGCTAGCGTGTGAAATGAGTGAAATTGTGCGGTAGTTGGAGCATTCTTTGGCACTGCCCTTCTTTGGGATTGGGATGTAGACTGATCTTCTCCAATCCTCTGGCCACTGCTGAGTTTTCCAAACTTGCTGGCATATTGAGTGTAGCACCTTAACAGCATCATCTTTTAAAATTTTAAATAGTTCAGCTGGAATACCATCACTTCCACTGGCCTTGTTATTTGCAGTGCTTTCTAAGGCCCATTTAACTTCACTCTCCAGGATGTCTGGCTCAAGGTCAGCAACCCCACTACCTGGGGTGTACGAGACATCCATATCTTTCTGGTATAATTCCTCTGTGTATTCTTGCCACCTCTTCTTGATGTCTTCTGCTTCTGTTAGGTCCTTGCCACTTTTGTCCTTTATTATGGTAATCTTTGAACGAAATGTTCCTTTCATATCTCCAATTTTCTTGAACAGATCTCTGGTTCTTCCCATTCTGTTGTTTTCCTCTATTTCTTTGCATTGCTCATTTAAGAAGGCCTTCTTATCTCTCCTTGCTATTTTTTGGAAATCTGCATTCAATTTCCTGTATCTTTCTCTATCTCCCTCGCATTTTGCTTGCTTTCTCTCCCCCGCTATTTGTAAGGCCTCGTTGGACAGCCACTTTGGTTTCTTGCATTTCCTTTTCATTGGGATGGTTTTCGTTGCTGCCTCCTGTATAATGTTGCGAGCCTCCATCCATAGTTCTTCAGGCACTCTGTCCAGCAGATCTAAATCCTTAAACCTGTTCCTCACTTCCACTGTGTATTCATAAGGGATTTGATTTAGATTGTATCTTACCGGCCCAGTGGTTTTTCCTACTTTCTTCAGTTTAAGCTTGAATTTCGCTATAAGAAGCTGATGATCTGAACCACAGTCAGCTCCAGGTCTTGTTTTTGCTGACTGTATCAAGCTTCTCCATCTTTGGCTGCAGAGAATATAATCAATCTGATTTCGATGCTGCCCATCTGGTGATGTCCACGTGTAGAGTCGTCTCTTGTGTTGTTGGAAAAGTGTGTTTGTGATGACCAGCTTGTTCTCTTGACAGAACTCTATTAGCCTTTGCCCTGCTTCATTTTGCTCTCCAAGGCCAAACTTGCCAGTTACTTATTACAAGATACATTAGAGAAGAGCGAAGAGCCTTAATTACCCAGGGACTCATTGCTCAAAAGACTTAAGCATTTGATCATATAAATAAATAAGAAACCAACACAAATTAATGTGATATATATGGATAATTACCATGTCAACAAGCCAGAAGACCACAGTGTTAAACAGGATTAAATCCAAGTAATCCTTAATTGGTTCGTAGATTACAACCCCAGTTCTATAGCCAAGCATTTGAAAACACATATCTACAAAGTTGTTAGTATTTTCCTTGGTTGTTAGCATTTCCCAAATAGCAGACTGTTTTGTAACACCTTCAAGATCAACACATTTATTATAATAAAGCCTACTTCATCATATGTATGAAGTATTATTTGAAAATGGCCTGCCTATATACACTAGCAAATTTACAGGTCATTTCACTTATAACAATAGCCCATCAATTGCTGCCATTTTGCTTCATATAGCTTGGATAATCTTTGAATGTTTGCTATACAGTGGTACCTTGGTTCTCGAATGTAATCCGTTCCAGAAGTCTGTTTGACTTCCAAAACGTTCAAATGCCAAGGTGCGGCTTCTGACTGGCGCAGAAGCCCTGGAAACAATAACTGACAACCGCATCAGATGTTCGGCTTCCAAAAAAAGTTTGCAAACCAAAGCATTTACTTCAGGGTTTGCAACGTTCAGGTTCCGATTTGTTCATCAACTAAGCCGTTCAAGAACCAAGGTTCCACTGTACTTCATTCCATCTTAGCTGAATCAACATTCTTTCACCATGCTTTATATTTTGAGTTCAGCTACCAGCAAATTATTTGGGAATCCCAGGCAGAGTCAGTGTGGTGCAGTCCCTGCGGGACTTGACATCTTTCCACAGGGCCTGTAAGACAGAGCTGTTCCACCAGGCCTTTGGTCAGGGCGCAGCCTGACCCCCTCCTCTGGCAATCTGCACAGAATTTTGCTTAATGGTTGCCATCAATTTGATTTTAATTAATTTTTATAATGAAAGGTTTTTAGAATGTTGGATTATTTTGATTGTTGTTAGCCGCCCTGAGCCCAGCTTCGGCTGGGGAGGGCGGGGTATAAATAAAATTTATTATTATTATTATTATTATTATTATTATTATTATTATTATTATCAGAGTGTTTGACTAGGACCTGGGAGATCAGGGTTCAAATATCCACTTGGCCATAAAGCTCACTGAGTGACCCCAGGCCATGCACTGTCTCTCAGCCTAAACTACATCACAGGAGGGAAAACCATGTGTGCCACTTTGAGCTCCTTGGAGAAAAAGGTGGGATATTAATGCAACAAGGAAAATAATAAATAAATGGACTAGGAGACGCTTCTTGGTGACCCACCATGGTATTACCAGCACAACAAACTGTTCTGTCGCGAGTGCCAGTCACAGGCAGATAGGGTTACTGGCCATGATGTCAGAGGCAGTATGTTATGAGCAAGTCCAAGGAGATGTGGAGTGGAGAAATCAATCAAAACTATTGTAAATAAGTTATGAGAACTATATGATGTGTGCTAGCTGGGGCCAGTCAAAGGGACACTCAGATTTTATATATAAAAAATTAAATAAAGTAGAGAATTAACTGTAAGGCTTCATCTATCATGTCCCAAAAATAATAGTCTTTGAGAGCACACCCAGATCATATTTTCACCTTGTAGCAGTAACTCTTAGCATCAAATGATGAGATAAAAATCATGTAGAACATCTCTACAATTCAAGTCTTTCTTTAAAAGAGAGATCCTGTGTAAATACTGTGCCACTGTAAATTTAACAGTTATTGAGACAGCGCCAGATGTAGATTTATCCTAGAGGATTTTATGTGTTTTGCAGCAGCGTGTCTCATAAAAATGGCAATAAATATGCTAATTTTAATGTCTTTATAGTTTAGCTTCATATTTTATCAACTTATAAAACAAAGATTAAATGTATATGGATATTGTACTTCTGGATATTGCTTTCAAAAGTGATATGATAAGGGGACTATCAAGATTAATATTTCAATAAAGGGGGCACAACTATTTTTTATTTGAAATTTGGCATGCCTGGATCTTGGCCTCGAGATGCTATTATCAAGGGACATTAATGGAATTGGCCTGATATAAGGCTTTCACCTTCACTTTAATCTTTTGGCATCAACTCAGCCTGCCTCTTTTGGGGATAGCTTTGTGCCCTCAAGCATTTGATATTAGTGAGAAATTAAAACTCAGTGGCAAAGAATTAAGGTGGAAGTTTCTTTAATCAGGAATACAGAAGGACGGGACGAAGGAAGATTGATGGGTCAATCAATCGATTAAAGGGTTAGGAACCCATGGCTGTCCAGACTTTGTTGAATTCCATCTCACATCAGCCCCTGCTAGCATGGTTAATGATCAAGGATGATGGGAGCTGTAGTCCAGCAACATCTGAAAACCTCCAGCAGCAAAATGTAGTAGGTCAGTCCTGACTTTACTACATTTCACAATTCTTACTTCACATCTTTTTTCTTTAAAAAAAAAAAATGACTAGAGAAATGGCCACAGAATGCATTGCAATGTTATAAATGAATAGATCCAAGCATGGTGTACACATATAGCTAATCAGGAAAGTCCTTCAGGAGCAACTGTAGATCTCTTGCTTGGATCTATATGTATTTCTGAACACAAGAAGGGGATAATGATGGATGCAGCCATATGGATCACTGTTATTAATAGTTATGTGGGTCTCATGGGCTGCGCATGAGCAGCCACTTGCCTGGGAGAGCCCAATTCCCACTGGAAACTGGAAGGGGCGAGCTTCACAGCATACTTCCACCATGCTGTTTCATATGTTCAGCAGAGGGTAGTGTTGAAACAGGCCAAGGTATTCAGTTTTGGCTGCCAAAAAACAGATGCAACCATCACCATTTGAAAGAGAATCCTTATAAATCAAGGCACCTCTAAGTAATCACTGAATTCCACTTAAAAAGAAATAGCAACACATGAACAGAAACTCTACATGCTGCGAAGTGCTTCACTGTGATTATGAAATTACCCTTTGACAGAAAAGAATCTAAATGCAGATGAGAGCCCTGGCAGGGATTTAAAGGGTCCTTCTTCTTGGGAAAGTGCCTTGGAAATAGCATCATGGGGTTCCATGACTATTCGTCGTAGTAAACATTTCTTTTATGTCCCTAACTCCCTATTTAAAATCTAAAAATATGCTGACCTTTCCAGTTACTAGGAACACCAACCCAAAGCTTTCTTCACCCCCAGAGGTGCACTAAGTTGCCTCTTGACACTCTTGACACAGATGGATTCCAACAACAGCTACCTTTGATCTGGAGTTAAGATGTAAAGGTAAAGGTACCCCTGACCGTTGGGTCCAGTCGCGGACAACTCTGGTGTTGCGGCGTTCATCTCGCTTTACTAGCCAAGGGAGCCAGCATACAGCTTCCGGGTCATGTGGCCAGCAAACCAGAGCAGCGCACGGAAACGTCATTTACCTTCTTGCCAGAGAGGTACCTATTTATCTACTTGCACTTTGATGTGCTTTCGAACTGCTAGGTTGGCAGGAGCTGGGACCGAGCAACGGGAGCTCACCCCGTCGCAGGGATTCGGCAAGCCCTAGGCTCTGTGGTTTAGACCACAGCGCCACCCACGTCCTGGAGTTAAGATGTATCCTTCCTTAAAACATTAGGATCATTTTCACTGATCCAACCAAAGCTATGCTGTCTGTAGGGTATGTCTCATTCTGAAGCTGTAGCTGTTCATCTTTATTTTATCTGAACAAATTTGGATGGTAGTGGAAACATGAATTCAAGTTATAATTTGAAAGAAACACAAGGTGGGATGCAAAGCAGAGGGAGACATGAGAATCTGGACTGATCAGTCAGCTCTGCTGACAAGTCAGCTCCATCAGGCGCCCTCTTTCTCTTTCTTTCTTTCTTTCTTTCTTTCTTTCTTTCTTTCTTTCTTTCTTTCTGTTGGGGTGCAGGAGAGGAGAGAGGTGAGACCACTCCATCAACCCCACTGAGAAGCCAACTCCATTAGGTTCCTTCTTCTATGAACTATCACCTGGCAGCCACCATTCCATCAGGCTGCACCAAAGGGAAAAGGAGGAAATAAGGCCACTCCATCATCTCAGCAACCAGCAACCTTTGCCTGTCCTCCTTGAACTATTTTCATTCCAGCTGGTCATTATAAAAGCCTGGTAACTAGTAAGTTTGCTTCCTCCCTTCTCCCTCACTATCTCTTTTCTTTTTGTGTTGTGTCTTTTAATAACACAATTAAGGCTGAAGGCAGAGACTGTTTTATTATTGTTCTTTGTAAACTGCTCTGGGAGCCCTTTTGGCAGAAGAAAGGGGTAAAATGCTACAGATAGATAATATGCAGATTTCCAATTATGCATTAATTTTCAAAATCCACATCTGAACTGCTCTACCACATTCTGATGACATTTTAAAAGATAAGGGCTTCTCTCCTCCCCAAACTGTTGTGATTAAATTCTGCATTTCTTCTCTGATATGCCATCCAGTTGCTTCCCGATATTTGATTTCTGCTGCTGAGCCAGTCTACTGAGCAAGTTTTATTTTGCAATTTTTGAGATATTTGTGTTATGTGTTAAAACTATGGGGATGCAATAATAAAGCAATACCACAATGACAGTGGGTGAAAAGATGCCATTCTGTGTCTCCAGGTATAAAACTCTTATGCCTTTATATTCTGGTGGTTTAAACAAAAAACCCCAAAACTCATCTGTATATATAATCAGAAAGCATTTTGCTGTCATAGTTACAGACTGTGGGAGAGTACTCATGCTGAATTTTAAAGACACAGATGTACACTTGAGAATCACTCTCATGTCACAAAATACATGCAGATATAACACAAGGATGACAATATGCAAACTAGCCCAGTGAGAAGACCCCAAAGTTGCAGTGTGGTACTGTCAGAGATGATGCTAAGATGCCTCTTAGCCAAGGATGCACCGCTTGGGAGTACTGTGGAGGATGGAAAGAAGTGGGAAGACAGTTTCAAATCAGATGTTTATTTCAGACAGTGTAATCTCTAACATTCAAATTACAGATTTGGGAGTGGTAAAAAGAACAAACAAAAACCTACATAAGGATCACTTGAAGAAAAGAATATTTGTTCAATTGCTTGGATTTCTGCATTGCAAAGATTTGCAAATGAATACTTACTGAGACAAATCTAAAACAAAGGTTCATGACTTATTGAGATGCATCTGTTAGAAAGATTTCAGGCAGAAGCAAACATCTATGATATGCTGCTCCTGTTGATCAATACATTTCTAACTTTCTCTGACAGAGGCCAATATTTTTCTACTTCGGATAATGCTAGAGGGAGGTTGAACACTAAAGCTGTGCTTTTAGCTTGGTGGCTTTTAGCAGATGAAGGGTTTTGTGTCTGAGTGTCCTTTGGTTGTTGTTATTTTTGCTCTGGAGCTTTCCCCATGAAAACCTGGTCTTTAAAGCTCAATCAGAGCACATATCAATCTGCAGAAAACCCAAATTGATATTTATTCCGATTGAGCCAACAGTGGGTTTTAGCAGAGAAGGCTCCAAGGCAAAACAACAACAACAACAACAACAACAACAACAACAACCTCTCCATCCACTTGAATGCAGAGTTTTTAAGTGCGGACTTGTGCCATGGGCATTTACAGAATGCAAATGAGGAACTTCCGTATTTAATGATTCAACAACATTCCTTATTTTATGATAATCGTAATTGTGATTGATGGTTATTAAATGCTGGTTGCATATTTGTTGTCTTAATTTCATTTACATTCCTATGAATTTGGGTTGGTGTTGAAAACAACTTTACAAGCTCGTTTAGGGAATCAATGAATTTTGGGGTGCCCTGCTCTAGGGTAAGGCTACATGGGTGAAAATAGCAACCAGTCAGGAGTGCATGTGTTATCCCTAAGGATATATTCTCAGATGCCAGTCAAAATCATATTCCCTTGTCAAATTTTCTTCTGTAATGGCTGATTCAGGAATGTAATGCTAAACCTATAGTTTAATGTCACGTGCACAAACCTGCTACATTATAACCCCTTCTTCCTGTACAGGTGCAAGAAAGAGATCAGAGACACTCATGTCTATTTCCAACTAACCACAGTGTGCCATTTCATCTCAGCTGGGAATGGCAGTTAATTTTATCTATGGTTTATCCAAACAAGTCAGGAGTAGAAATCATCATTTAATATTCGCTTGTTTGGACGGACAGTAGTTTAGTCTAACCACAGCTTCCCCTGTTTTGGAGGAAACCGCAAGCTGCTAAATCAAGCTGCTACTCTCCTCACAGCCACACAAGAGGAGGAGGAGGAGGAGGAGGAGGAGGAGGAGGAGGAGGAGGAGGAAAAGAGAACACACGAGCCCCAGGCTCACTCACATAGCCCTAACATGTGGTAGCCACTGTGTAGGAATTCTTTGTGATTTTGTGACATAGACACATTGACAGTCTCTGCCAATAACAGGTGGTGGAGGAGTTGGAGCAAGGAAACACACAAGGTGCATATGGGGCAGTATGGGAAGATATTCTTACATATTACTTAGGTAAAGGGGGAGAACTCAACCCAGTGGTGCCCTTTTGGAAAGGATACGTATGCCAAACATAACATGTTTTTCTGCAGGCAGGCACCTATTTGCTCACTACGGGAAGCCAACATGCAAGTGAAGTGATCTCACCTTGACCCCTGCTAGCCCTGTGGACCCACTCACATGTCTGGAATTCAGAAGGACTGAAACAGTTCTGATACTGTAACTGATACTGTAACTTACAGAAGGACTGAAACAGTTCTGATACTGTGCCATAAGTGGTACATAAACCATTGCCAAAAATTGCAGTGATTAACGTTTTGTTGATAGGAAGCACATTTCAGCACTACTTTCTCCTGAAATAGCATACCCAGCCTATTCTTTTCAATGTGGCAAGTGAAAGAGAACTTCCAGGTTTTGTTTGTGGTTTGTGTGTGTTTGGCTCTACTAGCTGTTACTTAAATAAATTCAGGTTATATAGAATTTACTTGAAATGTTCCCTTTGTGTAAGCTGTTGAACTGTGAGTTTCCTAAGCTCTTTTGCCAGTGGCTAATATTAACAACCAGTACCCACCCCCCCCAAAACAGGTTCCAAATACAATAACCCCAAATCAGTTTGCATTCTCAGTTCTGTTAAAGGCTAATTAATCAGCAATTAAACCAATTTGGTCTAATTGTTGCTTCCCTCTGCTACTAGGGAACTGTTAGCTTTCACTTTTAGCCCAAAGCCTTTTACAATATTGTATTTACACACTACCACTGCCGGTGCCTAATGAAAGCTCTACGTTTTTTCATGTTGTGAAGCCTGTTAACTGATATTGTTTCATCCACAGGGATTCAATTTTCACTCTATTTAACTTATACAGAGTTGTGGGGTACTTGGCCCCCTTTGCTTGGAAGCAGAATGGGTTCTAAAAGTTAATCTGCTAACAAGGCTATTGAAAACAAATGCCAGAGATTTGAAAGGAGGGGACTTCATTATTTTGATGTGTGTGATTCAAATAATACATGAAAAATATGAACTTTAATAATATAGAACTGCCAAAAAACAAACAAACAACTATACAGGAAATCTGTTCCCCCACCAGAGTTGACTGAACCCTGACTTTATGGGAATTATTAATCCCTAGTGAATAGCATACTGTATTACTATGATAAGGCATACTGTGGGAATTGAGGTGCACAACTTTCACTAGAACATTTCACCAATGAAAGTGGCGGGAAAGCTCCTTCCTTTGATTAGACATGGGCAAACTCTTCCTAGTGTGACTTAGTTTAAATGAGTCAAGATTTTTTTAAAAAAAAAAGACTTGGAGGATTCTAGAGTTATATTTTTTCCAGGAATTGAAGTGGCTCAGGAAAATGATCTTCCACACAGTCCCTTCATTCTGTGCCTAACCAACACAATGGAAAAAGATCCACTAAATAGAGATACATTAAGGAGGGTTGAAGGGGCAAAATAGCAACAGCAATAACTACCAAGGAGAGAAGACCATACCATGAATAGCCCTCACACATATGTACATGTGTACATGTGCACACACACCCCAACCCTGCAACTTATTTCTTTTCTCCTAAGCAATGTAACAGAGCACATGACATAATTATGTTGCATATGAAAAGTTAACAATTCTTCTCCAGAGGATTTCAATCTGAGTCAGAGAAGAATTTTGGGGCTTGGAAAGCTAGCCTCTCCTTTGAGTTGTTTTCTGAACGTGCCTTGGAAGAACTTTGACAACATCTCTAGCTATTGTGAGATGTATTATTACTAGAGCAGTCAAGTACAACCTTTTCTTATTGCCTAGAATGGACACACAGGGAATGGCTCCAGACAGGGAGGACTTCCTGCCATACCTGCTCTTGAGCTTCCTCCTCCTGTATGTTACCAGGTAGATGGGCGTGACCCTAGCTGACCAGATAAAATGGCTGGCCATGCAGCCATCTCTTACTCTTGGGCTCTCTTATTCTCTTACGCTTACTCTGGACTCTTGCTCTCCTGGCTCTTAGCCAGTGAATGACTCAACCTTCACATAGGATGGAGCCCACAAGCAGAAAGTCTGAGATGTAGCTCAGACTTCTTTTCACTGTAACCACAAGATAAAGCCTGCCTTCAGATTACTGCTGTGAACTGAATGTGAGTAAAACGTTTTTCTTGCTTTTAAAGAAGACTGTGTTGTGTTATTATTGTTTTAATAGAGAAATAAAGGGGAAACTTACCAGGAACAATCCAGACTGGACAAGCCAGACTGGATGGCTTAATTAAAGGATTCCAATGAATCATCAACTTGCTTCCAATAAATTGCAAAGGGAATGTGCTCTGCTGTTCACTCACTAGCTTGAGTGAGGAGGAATTATATCAAAACAATATATCCTACCTTCCTTAACATTCCCACAGCTATGACAAGCTATTGCTGTAAAAAAAATGGCATGCAGGATCATGGTGATGTTATCATGATCCACCTACTTCTTTTGTCAGGTATTCAAGCCCTGAAGTGAAAAAAATATATTGGGTGGATAGGCAGGCAGTAGTCAGACAGAAATCAGACATGCAAGAGACAGGACAAAAGGTCAGTCATTCTGTGCCCCAAAGAGAAAAATCTGATGACATCCCTCCATTAACAAGCTAGCCAATCTGATCTGATCTGAGGGAGATTTATCCCAGGCAGTAGCACTGGGTTAAGCCCTCTGATGTCACCTGATTTTCTGAATGCCACAACTGAAATTGCCATTAACACCAGTAGGTCAAGCAGATAGTACTTCATCCATAGAGGTTCTTGGAAAAGTCCCACAGTGCCTGCCATACTTGCTCTAAAAAGGCACTGAAAAACCTTGCAAGGAGGAGAGAAAGGATTCCAGTCTGCTGTAACTCTGCCGCCACCACGGGCCAAATAAAGGAAGGAAAGCTCACTTCACAGAAACTTCAGTGAAACCTGTGGAGGCCTCATTCCTCCTTCTGCATAGGGGAAAACCCTACGACAACAAATTTGTCATCCTGATTATCTCAACGAGCCCAAAGTTTTTGCCTTCCCACAAACATCTGTCATGTGGTCACAGAAGAATGGTGGCACAGATTAGTCCATGCCTGCAGTTAATGAAAGGCTATTTCCCTTGACTGCAATCCTGAGCATATGTGCAAGTCCCATTGAAGCCTACAGGACTTTTCTTTTCAGTAATTATGTAAAGAATTGCAGCAACCATTGATGCAGATTGCTGCTTTTGCCTCAGTTGATTATACAGAGTTTGATAATATTGCTGCTGTTTTTTAGATCATGTCAGACTTATTGTACTAGAGTCATTGCTTTTGTGTACAAGACCTCAGGTAAAGCTGATATTAGCTACAAATTAAAAGTAGGACACAGATCTCTCTCTCGATCTCTCTCTCTTAGGAGTTCCATGTGTGCAGAAATTGGACTGAGGCATGGTAATGACAATACCAGGTAAGTGGTACCTTTTGCTACTGTAGCTCACTTGGACTCATAATTTGTTTAGCCCAAGGAAATTCTTGTACAGGAAACAAATCATGAGTTGTTAACATATCAACACGATTTCCCAAACGGATGTTTTCAAAACTCCCCTGAGTGAGTGCTTGAGGGCCCTGCTTTTGCCACTTACCATCTGGCCTGGGGCGGGGCCTGAAGCCTCATAAGGACTGTGTGCTGCTTGCTGCCTGCTGCCCAGGAGGACTCCCCTGAGTGAGTGCTTGAGGGCCCTGCTTTTGCCACTTACCATCTGGCCTGGGGCGGGGCCTGAAGCCTCACAAGGACTGCTTGCTGCTTGCTGCCTGCTGCCCAGGAGGACTCCCCTGAGTGAGTGCTTGAGGGCCCTGCTTTTGCCACTTACCATCTGGCCTGGGGCGGGGCCTGAAGCCTCACAAGGACTGCTTGGTGCTTGTTGCCTGCTGCCCAGGAGGACTCCCCTGAGTGCCTGAGGGCCCTGCTCCTTCCTGCCACTTACCACCTGGTCTGGGGCGGGGCCTGACAGGCCTCACTAGGACAGTTGTTGTTACTGCCGGAGGGGCAGAGTGTTTTTAAAATGTTTTTTAAAAAAAATTTATATGTAGGGGGTGGGGGTGGGATGGATGTTTGGTTGGGTTTGGGGATTATTATTTTTTAATTATTATTTTGATGTTTTGTAATTTTTACATTTTTTGTTTGTATTGTTTTATTGGTTTTGTTTGTTTAAGGTGTTATTTTGTTCTTAGGGGGAGGGGTCAGGGCTGCCGGGGAGTGGGCCCCAGCCCACAAAATGGCTGGGGCATGTTCCACGGGGGGGATGCACTGGGACAACCGATCTCAGTGATCACGGATAGGAGGAGGAGTTACGCTAAGACCAGACCATGTCATTACAGAGGAGGCAGGTTTAGTCGTTGTCTGAGGACTATCCCTGCCTCCGGGTCTGGTCCTGACCGGATGGATACTAGAATCAGCAAAGGATACCCACATGAACTGAAGGTGCTGCTGTGCAATGCCAGGTCAATGATTCATAAGACTACTGCCATCCATGACTTGATCATGGATGGAGGACTTGACCTGGCATGTGTAACAGAGACTTGGTTGGATGAAGCAGATGGGTCTGTCCTTGCGGCTGCTTGTCCACCAGGTTTCTCTTACGCACAGCAACCCAGGTCATATGGGCGGGGAGGGGGGGTTGCAGTGATTTTTAGGAAGTCATTAGTTTGCACCAGGCGTCCTATTGGGAAGACCCAGTTTTCCGAGTGCATGTTCTGGAAGTTGGGCAATAGGGGCAGTACAGGATTCCTTTTGGTGTACCGACCTCCCTGCTGCACCAAGGATTCCCTGCCCGAGCTGCTTCAGGTTGTGGCGGATGTTCTCCTACAGACACCTAGCTTGGTCGTCCTAGGGGATTTTAACATCCATGCCAACACGACCTTACAAGGGGCTGCTCGGGACTTCGTGGAAAGCATGGCCTCCATGGGGCTGTCCCTGAATAAGTCTGGCCCAACCTATAGTCGCGGACATGCCTTGGACCTGGTGTTTACCTCTATGGATGTTGGTGATCTGACACTAAGTAAAAGCGAAACGAAAGAAGTGCCATGGTCAGATCACTTCCTGGTGCAACTGGACTTCTCTGCGACCCATCCCCTCTGCAGGGAGGTGGGACCAATTTGGATGGTCCGCCCCCGCCACTTAATGGATCCAAATGGTTTCCAGAGAGTGGTAGGGGATGCTTTATCCCATGTTGATGGCCTTTCAGCCGATTCCCTGGTGGCCCGCTGGAATGTGGAGTTAAACAGGGCTATTGACTGTTTGGCTCCGAAGCGCCCTCTCCGCTTGCATGGAGCCCGGACAGCCCCGTGGTTTTCCACGGATCTGAGGGCAATGAAACAATCGTTGAGACGGCTAGAGCGCCGGTGGCGGATAACTCATTCCGAATCTGACCGGACACAGGTTAGAGCTCAACGTCCAGCCTACCAAGTGGCGATAGCGATGGCGAAGAAGAATTTCTTCACCGCCTCTATTGCATCTGCAGAAAACAGCAACAGGAGACTTTTTCAGGTGGTTCACAATTTAGTGGAACCACCTGCAACATCGGGGCCCAGTACGGGCCACATGTTCTCCTGCAATGATTTTGCAAAGTTTTTTGCAGATAAAATCGCTCAGATTCGGGAAGAAGTAGACTCCACCGTGGGAGCAGGGCCGGGGCGGGAGAGTGCTAGAGTTCTGTCTAGTCAAGTTGAGTGGGATCAATTCTAATCTGTCACCTCCGAGGATGTGGACAGGCTGCTTGGACAAGTGAAGCCAACCACCTGTCTCCTGGATCCTTGCCCATCCTGGCTTATAAAAGCTAGCCGGGAAGGACTGGGCGATGGGCTTCGTGGGGTGGTGAATGCTTCCCTCCGTGAGGGAGCCTTCCCAGACCCGCTGAAAGAGGCGGTTATTAAACCGCTTCTTAAAAAACCATCTTTAGATGCGGCCACGATGGCCAACTATCGCCCAGTTTCAAATCTTCCATTCTTGGGCAAGGTGATTGAGCGAGCGGTGGCCGAACAACTCCAGGCACGCCTGGAAGAAGCGGACCATTTGGATCCCTTCCAGTCGGGATTCAGGCCTCATCATGGGACTGAAACTGCCTTGGTCGCACTGGTTGATGATCTTCGGCGGGCTAGGGACAAAGGTGAGAGCTGTTTCCTAGTTCTGCTGGATCTCTCAGCGGCGTTTGATACCATCGACCATAACATCCTTCTGGACCGTCTTGAGGGGCTGGGAGCTAGGGGCACTGTCATACAGTGGTTCCGCTCCTTCCTCCTGGGCCGTGTTCAGAAAGTGGTGGTGGCGGATGAGTGTTCAGACCCCTGGGCTCTCACTTGTGGGGTGCCTCAGGGTTCTGTCCTCTCCCCCATGCTTTTCAACATTTACATGCAGCCGCTGGGAGAGATCATCAGGAGGTTTGGGCTGGGTGTTCATCAGTATGCGGATGATACCCAGCTCTACCTCTCTTTTAAATCAGAACCAGTGAAGGCGGTGAAGGTCCTGTGTGAGTGTCTGGAGGTGGTTGGAGGATGGATGGCGGCTAACAGATTGAGGTTGAATCCTGACAAGACAGAAGTGCTGTTTTTGGGGGACAGGAGGCGGGCAGGTGTGGAGGATTCCCTGGTCCTGAATGGGGTAACTGTGCCCCTGAAGGACCAGGTGCGCAGCCTGGGAGTCATTTTGGACTCACAGCTGTCCATGGAGGCACAGGTCAAATCTGTGCCCAGGGCAGCTGTTTACCAGCTCCATCTGGTACGTAGGCTGAGACCCTATCTGCCTGTGGACTGTCTCGCCAGAGTGGTGCATGCTCTGGTTATCTCCCGCTTGGACTACTGCAATGCACTCTACGTGGGGCTACCTTTGAAGGTGACTCGGAAACTACAACTAATCCAGAATGCGGCAGCTAGACTGGTGACTGGGGGCGGCCGCCGAGACCATATAACACCGGTCTTGAAAGACCTACATTGGCTCCCAGTACGTTTCCGAGCACAATTCAAAGTGTTGGTGCTGACCTTTAAAGCCCTAAACGGCCTCGGTCCAGTATACCTGAAGGAGCGTCTCCACCCCCATCATTCTGCCCGGACGCTGAGGTCTAGCGCCGAGGGCCTTCTGGCGGTTCCCTCATTGCGAGAAGTAAAGCTACAGGGAACCAGGCAGAGGGCCTTCTCGGTAGTGGCGCCCGCCCTGTGGAACACCCTTCCAGCAGATGTCAAAGCGATTAACAACTACCTGACATTCAGAAGACATCTTAAGGCAGCCCTGTTCAGGGAAGTTTTTAACGTGTGATATTTTATTGTATTTTTGCTTTCTATGGAAGCCGCCCAGAGTGGCTGGGGAGGCCCAGCCAGATGGGCGGGGTATAAATAATAAATTATTATTATTATTATTATTATTATTATTATTATTATTATTCAAAAATTCTGGCTAGGGGCCAAGATATGACATTGTGCTATTATTTTCATTGGAGAGAGAACAATGAAGTTATTTCATACAAACCAACCGTACGGATTTCATAAAGGTCACGATCCTCAAAATGCATTGAAGATGGAATGCATAATGCAGCTGGCAAGACTGAAGTTCTACCAAGAATGGAAGCACCAAAGCACATTTAGGGTAGAGTGCAGTCCCAAGCATTTAACTCAGAGGTTCTGCTATAGTCACTGAAACTAACTCTGGTTAAGTGTGTTTGAGATTATAGCCTAAATAAAGCTATTCACGGATGCTGAAGCAACCAAGTGTTTAGTTTTATGAATAATTGGTTGTATCCAATGCTGACATTCCATTCACAGCCTCCAGTGGTGGCTTCTGTGAGTGGAAGGGGGAAAGAAATGATTTTGGCAAATTTCTCCTAGAACTCTTATGTACCCCACATATCTGCTCCTGAGAGTTGGGAACTGATGCAACAAATAGTAGGAGGAAAAAAATGCCTCCACCACATTTACAGAAATCTCTGCTATATCAAAGAGCCTCCCAATGAATGAAAGTAATCAAAAGTAAACTCTAAGCATTGTTTTTTTTGTGTGTTTTTTTAAAAAAATAAACTTTACATATAGAAGTAAAATTAAAATGGTATATGCAAAAAAGAGGAATAAAGCAACAAGCCAAGTAACTTCCATTTCTGAAGAAGCATAGAATAAAATATTAATAGTGATATTTATTGCCTTGCTTGTTTTCTCTAATGAGTTTTCTTGTGCTGATTTTTCTGTTTTAAAATTAAAATGGTGGAATTGGAATCACAACCGAGCCAGCGAACTGTCACGTACTAAGCAGAGACCCATGAAAGCTTAGAGACATGTTTTTAAAAACCAGAAAAACTTCAGCACAATCCCCACTACTTTTGCTGGGCCATATCCATTGTCTTTTTCGTACCTACAGAAGACCTTCCTCTTCTGTGATGGTAGAGATTTTCCTAATCTACTCTTGTACTGGAATTGTTTTTAAGTGTTTTGATTATTTTATCAGGAAGAAGGGCAAAATATAAAACAAACAAATAATAAACAAACTGGGGATTCTTCCCTACAGGGCATTACGAGCCCTTCCCTCTCCACTCCACTAGTCTTCAGATGGTTGTGGGGTGTGCCTGGCATATTGCAAATCACCTGCCATAACTCTGAATTTGAGGCCTGTCCACAGAGGGACCTATACTTTTCCTCGATGCGCACATGGGAGGATGTTAATGGGGACATTTGCTATAGGCTTCATGCATGGAAAAGGACACATTAGCGTTATCAAGCAACCCCCTTTAACGGAAAAGATGAAGGATGGGGCCTCAAACGAACTTTCAGGCTCAAGACCCCTCAGAGGCCTTAAAAGGTTCTAGACACACACAAACACTTGCTGGCATTACAAGCACTGGGAAACTGCGTACTCTAGCAGCGACATAATATGGTCTATTTAATGTAATGACTTTTGCAGACCATTTAACATAATACAGTGGTACCTCAGGTTACATACGCTTCAAGTTACAGACTCCACTAACCCAGAAATAGTACCTCGGGTTAAGAACTTTGCTTCAGGATGAGAACAGAAATCGTGCTCCGGCGGCGTGGCAGCAGCAGGAGGCCCCATTAGCTAAAGTGGTGCTTCAGGTTAAGAACAGTTTCAGGTTAAGAACGGACCTCCAGAACGAATTAAGTACTTAACCCAAGGTACCACTGTACATGAGGGGCAGTGGGCTAGGGGGAGAGGGCAAGGTCTCTGTGGTGGTGCCTTTATGGAGATACCCTCTTGCAGAGGCAACTCTGTGAGGGGATAGATCATGCCCTTTGTAACACTTACTCATCCTTACCCCACACAGTTTCCACAATGCACACGTCCCATTCACACCCAGACAACTCACACAACAAGCTGATCACTGCTGTAAGAGTTGCCTTCCTGCTTCTGTTTCACACACGGGCTACTTGCACACTATGCATACACAGACTGCTAATGTATCTCTATTCTCAAACATCATTCATGCTACCCCATTCATTCACTCTGCCTAATGGTAGATCCCCATTCCAATGGGTGACCACTTTGCTTCTTTTCTCTCTTTCCCACCAGCAGCAGACAAGACTATTCTCTTCTTAGATCTGTTGCTCTATTAGAATGTGTATAAAACATTGGAACCATCCAATGGCTGAATGTTGAATGGGGAAGGAATGTAATCGTTCCCTCTATTTCTGATGTTCAAAGCTATGAGTTCCACTGCTTATGAAAAATGTTACTGGCACCATCTTATGTACACGATGGAGGTTCAGCAAAGGTGAGGGACCCTCAGAAGTACTGAAACTCTTTAGGAAAGAAAACTTACATGGAAGGATCTGCACAAACACCTCAGTGTGGACTGTGTGCTCAATGGTCATGGAAAGCTATTTGACAATTGGGCTAAGAAATACCCATAACATATGAATTATTAGACATTGGGTGAGGTGTAGATTCCATTGCATGGGTTAGTGGAGAAACAACACATAGCAAATTCAGGCAACCTGCAATTTTTTGACAACCAAGATTTGGCTAGGCACATATCATGTAGTTTCTCTTGCATTAAAAATGAAGCAATTAAATGCAGGGAACATTTTTATAATAACACTGTTTAACATTTATACAGTGCTTTTTAATCTTTGAAGTGCTCCATTAACATTAACTAATTAATGAAGCTTTTTATAAAAGCTTTGATAACGTTTCCTACAGAAAGCTATTAAAGGAATTTAGTAAGCTCTCAATGAAATGCAAAACATGTTCCTTGACTGAAGATGAATTCCAAGATGAAAAACAAAGGTTAAAGGACACGGTGGAGACAATTCAGCAGGAGAGATGCCTTGGAAGAATTTGTATTTGTGAATTGCTGTGAGTGTCTGCCTGAAGTTGTGAAAAGGGAAAAGAATTTCCATACTTTTAAGTCCCCCACCCAGTGCCTCCCCTTCTCTTGCTTATATATGTACAGATTAAATAGGGGGTGGGGGCTTAGGCCAAGGAAAGTGTTTCCCTGCAAGGATAACTCCATGTAATAATGCTGAATATTAGAAGAGAGTTTCATTTGTGGTGTTGTCAGAGGCTCTGGATCTTGAGCAAGGGACTCCATGGTCTGCAATTGGATGGATCCTAGCCTACTGGACTACTTGGAAAGGGTCATAGCTCAGTGGTAGATTATCCACTTAACATGTAGACAGTCACAGGTTCAATCCCTGGCATCCTCAGGTAGGTCTGGGAATTTCCTGGAGAGCCACTGCCAATCAGTGTAGTAGACAGTACAGTACTAGGTAGATGGACCAATGATCTGAATCAATGCTCAAATGGCTGGTGATGATAATGATAATCTACAATGTTTAGAAAACTTTGAGAGTCTACAGCTTCCAGGATCCTAATCACTAGGAATTGTTTTCAAACAAGAATGTCTCTTGGACTGTGGGCTAGTTTGATGACCATTGAATAATTTTATATTTTGTTTGGTGGGTAGTCAAACAAATGGAAAGTAATCTTGAAAAGAAATGAGAGAGAAATCTAAAAGTGAGTCTTGAATCAACATTAAATCTAGCAGACAGATGTGTAACACCATCCAGGTTACCAGTGACAGTATGGATAATCTGGGTTTAGTGGAAATGTGGAGTGGAATGAACCCCAACCTCCCTGTCCCTCCACTCAGCTCCCTGAAAAGCTGAAGCAGGCTTTTGGGGGATCATCTGACTAGTGATACAAGGGTGAAATCTCAGGTGATAGGTGGAACTTTTTAAGGTTGAGAACAATATGTGCAGCAGACATTTGCATGCACTGCTCCTTGCACAGTTAAAGATATACATGCACACACTCATGCTCCCAAGCACATATAGCCATGCCTGGATTAAGCTTGCATTTATATGTTTTATAATCAGGGCTGGAATAAATGGAAAGTTATGTAACTAGAAATAATAAAAATGTACTTTTATTATGTATTATTTGACGAGGGAAAGTAACAACATTAATTCAGTCAGCAAACGTAATGAGCATGAAGAGATGTTTGTTGAATATGACTATGTAAATTAGAAAAATAAAAGTTTGAAATATTTTCCACTTTTTGTTGTTCTGCTTATTGTGTCAAAAGCCTGCCTTCTTGAAAAATATTTCATTTTTCAGTAAGTTTTATTTTCATTCATTAACTGGTTCTACTTTTGGGAAAGAATCTATTTTACAACGTACTGTTATTATGGCAAAATGCAATAAAAATCTAATGTGGATTGAACTGATATTTTTTTCATAGTGTTAAAGAGTGTAAAATAATCATGATTATTGTTCTTGTTTAATTACAAATGGTAATTATAGCTCAAGTCACAGTAAAAGCTTGAAACTTATAAATCAAAAAGAAAGCAACAATGCCACTCGCATGCCACTAAAATAGTTTCTTTACACTGCAAGCCAATTTGAAATCTTTTAACAAGCTCAGCATAGACAAGATACAATACTTGCCAAAGGCACAAATGAGATTACAGACCACTCTTTTTATTATACGAGAGACAAAATTGTTCATGTTTGATTTGCAAGTCAATCTTACTGTACCATCTTCTGGTCCCTGTGCATTTCAAATGCAAAAGAAGTAAGGCCTGGTAAATTATCCCTAAATTAATTAATATAAGTTGAGTGCTTTCGCTATATAGGAAGCATGTTTGTTATACATGTAATTCTGGAGTCACTAATGAGTTCTAAAAGAAAAGGTTTATTTGAAATAGAAAATAACCACAATAATGGGGTTTTTCTTGCATCAGGCTACAATCAATACACATTTGCCTAGGAGTAAGTCCTGCTGAACAAAGTGGGACTTAGGTTGCAGTCCTAACCCATTTACCTGGAGTAACCCATCCTGGTACCTTCTGGTGAAAAAAAGAATTGTTTTTATTATTATTCACCAATACGCATGGTTGTATGAAAAAGGAAGCCAAAACAAACAAAATACAGTGGTGCCTCACAAGACGAAAAGAATCCGTTCCACAAGTCTCTTCGTCTAGCGGTTTTTTCGTCTTGCGAAGCAAGCCCATTGACGGCTTAGCGGATTAGCGCTATTAGCGGCTTAGCGGCTTTTAGCGGCTTTTAGCAGCTTAGCGGCTTAGCGGATAAGCAGATAAGCGGCTTAGTGGCTTAGAAAAAGGGGGGAAGGGAAAAAAACCCACAGGAACTTGCAAGACATTTTCGTCTTGCAAAGCAAGCCCATAGGAAATTCGTTTTGCGAAGCACCTCCAAAACGGAAAACCCTTTCGTCTAGCAGGTTTTCCGTCTTGCGAGGCATTCGTCTTGCGGGGCACCACTGTAAGTTGAATCGACAAACATGAAGCTTGTAATTAATACTGCAGGCTAAATTTGCTGAATGAGACTTGGATCAGAATAAAATATATAGAAGAACCTTTGATGTTGTTGGATGATATAACACTGTATTAAATACTATACCAAACATGCATTTGAATTCCACTTCCAGCTAATGGTGGAAAGAAAATAGCTCTGCAGAGTTAAAGGGCTCTAGTGTAGAAGCAAACATTGCCACATAAATTGGACATGGGTTTTGAGGATACCAATGAAACACTGGTCAACATGGGCTGGAGTAGCCTCGGTGTCAGCACATCATCATAATTTGCAGGTTGGTGGCATCACCACAAGTTTGCAACCACCAGAGAAAAGGAAGAAGTGTCGCACAAAGGCAGAAAAGAACTTTCACAGGGCAGATGTGTACCATTCCAAAGGAACTGCTGCTTTCACAGAATTAGTCACATCATTACAGTGGTACCTCGAGTTAAGAACTTAATTCGTTCCAGAGGTCCGTTCTTAACCTGAAACTGTTCTTAACCTGAAACACCACTTTAGCTAATGGGACCTACTGCTGCCGCTGCTGCATGATTTCTGTTCTCATCCTGAAGCAAAGTTCTTAACCCGAGGTACTATTTCTGGGTTAGCGGAGTCTGTAACCTGAAGCGTCAGTAACCTGAAGCATATGTAACCTGAGGTACCACTGTACAGATATAGTCTACTTCACAAATGATCTAAAACAGTAATTCTTTATGACAGGCAAGACAGTGTAGGAACGTAGGAAGCAGCTTTATACCAAGTTAGAACACTGTCCACACTGACCAGCAGTGGCTCGCCAGGGTTTCAGAAAGAGGTCTCTCCTAGCTTTACCTGGAGATGTCAGAGATCAAACCTGGGACCTGATGCATGTAAAACACATGCTCTATTACTGAGCCATGGCCCTTCTGAAGAATGAAAGGTTGGTTCACTTTATTTCATCTAGGATGCTTGCACAAGCTAGAATTTCATACCCTCCAAGTGTCCCTATTTTCCAGGGACAGTCCCGGATTTACGGATGTCCTGTTCCGGTTTCTGATTTGATCCTGGAATATGTCGCTTTCTCTTAGGACGCTCCTATTTTCATCGGAGAAATGTTGGGTAGGTATAGAATAGGATGTCCCTATTTTCGCTGGGTAAATGTTGGAGGGTATGCACTTTCAGCTGCTGGGGTTAAAAATATGTTTAGGAACAAGGTCTTGAAGCCATTGTTGCCTTATGTGGACTTAAAGCCAAGCAGCCTTATCTTACTGGAGAGTGGGTGACGATTTAGGGCAGCAAACATCGAGAGCTGTCCCAGTGACATTTCTCGCTCCAGATGCCCAGCTCTGCAATTCCATCCTTTTTATCTGATTACTCAGATGGAAGTCTCATTTATTTCAGTGGATCTTACATCCACTGGGCATATGCTGCTCACTTCCCTGAACACTGAGTGGTGTGTTTGTTTTGCAATCTGCATTCTTAATAACATCTAAGAATTGTGTGGTGAAGCTTAAGGTAGAGCCTTAACATAAGCTTGACCTAAATTGCAACCCAATGTATCTCTATAGTATCATGTGACAAAGGTATTTTGAGAGCAGAAGCAGTAAAGTGTTGGAAAATGCTGAAAAGTGCAGATTCATTCTTCAATCTGACTCACTCTGACTCATACAAATATTGTTTCAATTACAGGAAGTCACAGGGAGCCAGGAAGGATAAATACATGGGCTCAATGTGCTCCTTATTTACTTTTACTATGCTCTCTTCTATTGTTGTTTGTAGAGTGGTTGTAAAGAAGCCTGTTTGCCTCAGTAATTTTTTTTCTTTTACTGTGAATTTTGACTCTGTGTTTTGACTTCACTTCGCGATATATAGATGCATAAATTTCACTGAACTCAGTGGAAATTACTTCTCAGTAAACTCAATGCCGAACTGGCACTGTTAAAGGTGCAAAACAAAATTCATTCAACACTTTGGAACTCCTTCCCTATGGACATGAGGCAGCAGGCACCTTTGCTGTACTCTTCTTGGTGCCTGCTAAAAACATCTAGCCAGATATGCAGACACTGACACACATTTCAATCTGTTTTTTGCTAACTCTTGATTTTAATTATATTTTGATTTTTTAAAAAATATATCTGTTTTTAGCACTGTCTTTTATTGACAAATCTAATGTTTATTCTTTTGTAAACCGCATGGAGGCTGTAATTATAATGAAGAGGTATAAAAACGTTGTTTAAATAAATAAATAAATAAATAAAATAAAATAAAAATAAACCTGCACAGGATGAAGCTACAAGCATGTAATATGTACAGTGCAAGAAAAGGTTCAGCCAAAGTCCTCAATATACAGATCACCATGTTTGTTGCTACAATATCAGCTGAAACAGCAGACTTACATGTTCTTTAAAAATACACCAGAGCACCAGAGACATTTAAGGAAGAAACAGATGGCCAGCTTTGCAGACATGCTTGGCAGACAGATGGTTGGCATGTCGTTCTCTTTAAAAAGACTGGTTTGCTTGTTTTCAAAAGTTTGGACTGAACAAGTATCCTCCACCCCGACTGCTACTGGCTTAAAATTAGAATGTGGATTGATAGAATGCAATAGCATATCTCTTGAGTATTTTATTTTCCTCCACCACTGGACATTCTGCTGAACACACCCAGCCCAAGGAGGACAAACAGCCAGTAGCTTAATTCTTTATTGACAAAACACACACTCCTGAGGTGCATTAAACACATACAAAGACACACTTCTGGAGACCAAGTAGCTGGCATCCCCTACCCAAGATTGTGCTCCAAGCTGGACTATTGGAGCAACCGCATGACCACACCTCCAACCAAACATAAATTCAATTCTGGGTGAAATCTGAAGATAGTTCACTTGCTTTTATCCTGCTGGGCATGAGTGTATACCTCCATCCATTTCTGGGCTGTTTTTTAAATGTTATTTTTTCCTTCAAATTGGAAGCAAGCATGCCTGTCCCCACCCCCAGTTTGGAGGCATATCAAGGACCATAATGGCTTCCAGATCCAAGCCAGGCCTCTCCCAGCATGCCCTGAACATCCCCCCCCACCTTTTTTTTTTCACTACCAATATCAGATTTCTGACATTGGGTCAAGGCATTGGAAGATTTTGCTGGCAACAGGAAGCGAGGATATGACAGCAGATATCTCATTGTCCAATATCATAGATCTGTTTCCAGCAGCAGAAACTGAGACTCAAGTCTGTCCAATGGTCCTTGAGCTGCCTTTCCAAGGAATCTCAGAACAGCAGCCCCAAAGCAGCAAATCTACACCTAGCTGTGCACATATTTATTATGAGAGCTTATAAATGTGTGTTCTCACACAGGACCAAAATCTAGGGGCACTCATTCTCTGGAAGCTAGATGCATCCATCAGCAATGTTATGTGTGATTGGCATGTCATACTCCAAGCATGCCACATTACAAAGAAATATCCTGTCAATGATAACTCAGGTATTAGCTATTTCAACCATAAGCACGGCCTAAGGGGCTGCAGTAGACACGGCGAATTTCCTAATTGGAAACAGCTGTGCAAAGAGTAATATACCAGCTACATGACACAAACATCGGTTTTGCTTTTCTGGGCCCAGAAATGGAAACAAGAGGAAGTACCGACGATACAAGAATGGAGATTGAAATTAACGGACTATGCGGAACAGGACAGATTGACTAGGAAAATAAGATATGTTCGAAACAAAAAGTTCATCGAAGATTGGGGGAAGTTTGTAGATTATCTGAAAAATGTATGTGATGTGCAAACAACGCTACTGGGGTTTCAAGAAGCACTGTAAAAGTTTGAGATGTATTGGCAAAAATAAATAGAAAGGGGAGGGAAGACAAATGGCAATACAATGAAGGGAATGCATAGGTAAAGGTAAAGGTACCCCTGCCCGTACGGGCCAGTCTTGACAGACTCTGGGGTTGTGCGCCCATCTCACTTAATTGGCCAGGGGCCAGCGCTGTCCGGAGACACTTCCGGGTCACGTGGCCAGCGTGACATCGCTGCTCTGGCCAGAACCAGAGCCGCACACGGAAACGCCGTTTACCTTCCCGCTGGTAAGCGGTCCCTATTTATCTACTTGCACCCGGAGGTGCTTTCGAACTGCTAGGTTGGCAGGCGCTGGGACCGAGCAGCGGGAGCGCACCCCGCCGCAAGGATTCGAACCGCCGACCTTTCGATCGGCAAGCCCTAGGCGCTGAGGCTTTAACCCACAGCGCCACCTGCGTCCCTGAAGGGAATTCATATTGAAGAGTAAATATGGATGATTACCAGAGAAGCGGAAGGAAGTCAAAAAAGATTAATTTGTTAAAACATAGAGAAAAATGTATAATTGTGTTGTAAAACTAATAAAAATATTTATAAAAAAAACATCGGTTTTGCTACATGTATACATGCTTTTCAGAGCATGTCCATCTAAGGAAATACACATGTAATTATTCCATGATGAAGCCATCACTGTGCAGATTGTTTTATGTAAAATATGTTTGAAGCGGCTGACTCAGAGAGTAGCCTATATATGATGTTTTTTAATCATTTTCCCTGCAGTAATGTTTGGAAAGCTCAATTACCTCTTCCTTACTTGGCTGGCCCAGACAAGAGTTTTCAGTTACAGCTATCTCAAGCTTACATGAAGTGGAAATTTTATCACCGTGAAAGGGTTGAGTAACTCTGACAGACAAGTTAACAAAAGGAAAGCAAATAAAATTATATGGTAGGTGAAAGATTGATGAGAGTGATTAAGCAAGGCTTTTGTGAACCTAATGTATTGGGTGAGGCTTTAAAAAAGCCCATTTCATTAAATAATTTGAGTCTAGGGATGCATGTGGGCCCATTGGACGATGTCACTCTAACCCAGGGGTCGGCAAAGTTATTTTGGCTTGGGCCGGTTCACAGTCCCACAGACGCTGCAGTGGGCCAGAGTGCGCACGCATGCACACACACACAAATGCTATTTCCAGTGCTCCTTTCAGCGTGGAGGAGGCTTACGCAGCTTCCCATGGGTTGCAGGAGCCAGTTTAGCGCGGCACACGGGAGCCAACCGAGCAGGTGGCGGGGGTCCATGGGTCAGTTAAACGACCCCCATGGGCCGCTTGTGGCCCATGGGTCTTAGTTTGCCGACCCCTGCTCTAACCAATAACTGTTCGTGAATGATAAAGCATTCTCTGTAGTTAGTTATTCATTGTTTTCTAGTAATTTGATATTTAATACTCAATCCTCTCTTGTTTAGACTTCGCTCCATTGGGCAGGACACTGTTTGATATCATCTTTAATGCTGCAAGTAGACCACCAAATAACTAGTGATAGCAGACCCTCCAAATGTCCCTATTTTCCAGGGACATCCCTGATTCAGCGAAACCGTCCCAGTTTTGATTTGATCCTGGAATGTCCTGCTTGTGCTTAGGACATCCCTATTTTCATTGGAGAATATGGAGTTATCTGATCCCTGAGCTGTCTGAAGGCAATCCTGTATAGGAAAGTTTTTTTTTTTTTAATGCTTAATGTTTTATTATGGTTTTATATGTGTTGGAAGCTGCCCAGAGTGGCTGGGACATCTTTATTTTCATTGGAGAAGTGTTGGAGGGTATGTGATAGGCCAGTGAAGCACACACAGCCCAATTTACATGGCACACTAAGACAAGACAACCCCATTAACTGAGTATGCTGGCAGGGGATGATGGGAACTGGCATCTAACCACAAATGCCTCTTCATTGTCACAGATGTAATGGGAATTTGTTAGTCTCGTATCTTCAGACAACAAAAGTAGCTGCACTGGTTTTATGATGCAGCTTTTGACCTACATCCAGGGCTTTTTTTCAGCCAGTATTTGTCGGAACTCAGTTGGGCGCCACTGCCATTCTAAGAGAATTAGGGAGGTGTTCATAGTGAATTCTGACAACTCTTTTTCTAGAAAAATAGCATATTTATCCATGTTTCATATCTCCGCCAAGGCAGAAATACTTGGATGCACATTCATGTATTTAAAGATTTGTCTGTGATAGAATGCATATGCTTTCTCTCCCGTGGCACTGAAACACCAGGGCGCATGATGGGGGTGGGGGACGACCTCATGATTTAATAGTTCCAGTGGTTGTAAGTATTTCATATAACAATAAATTAAATTACTGGTATTTAGCATAAGTAGGTATTTGCAATTATGGTTCCAGAAAACAAACATAAAAACATTATTGTCAGGGAACTGCCATTGGCTCAGAGGCAAGAAATAGAAGGGCAGTTGTGTTACAGGGAGCCTCCGAAAATCTTGCGAAGCAGTTCCTCTTCCAGGGAGGAGGAAAGCCCCACCTCCAGTGGGGAAGAGGTGCAAGGACCAGAGGATGCTAGTGGGAGCCTTAACACCGCTCCTGAGCAAGCCGGAGGAGGGAACCATGCCCTTGCCATCGCCCATCATGCGCAGTAGTCTGAGGTGCAAAGAGGGAAGGAGAAGGCTGGGGGTAACGAAACTTTTATGTTGGGGGAGGTACAAAAAAAGACCACTCCCAGATTCTGCTAGCAATTGAGCCAGACATGAGCTTTGGGGCTCTTCACTGTAAATAGTTTGCACCAGAGTCCTGCCTAGTTACTGTCGAGCAATCGCAACAGCCATCTGACAATTATTTTTACACTAATCCCATTTAGATACAACATTATTCTTTTTGTAAAACAACAACAACAATCCTAGTATGTACTACTTGCATTTGCCACCTTCACTGCAAGCTTTTTCCTAAGTTCCATTGGGCTATTTATAATAGAGTTGCCATATTTCGAAAAGTGAAAATCTGGGCACAAAATTCTTGAGCTTTTTTGAGCAAAGTTGTTGAAAAAATAGCAAAAACAAAAAAAGATGTTTCTGAGCTTCTTCTTTAAGGTAAATCACCAAAAATGACCCTGCTGACATGGGTTGCCATACGTCCAGATTTCCCCAGACATTTTAGCAATTTCCGCCCAGACACTGCTTGCGAATGCAGTATTCTAGCTATTTCTGGGAAATTCCAGATGTATGGGAACACTAATTTATAAGTACTCTGGAAACCTTGTAAGCTTCCCATAGGCATCTAGTTGGTCACTGGCAGAATAGGATGCTGGACTAGATGGGCAGGTGGCCTGATATAGATGATATTCCTCTTTCTAAACAAGTTCCCACCCTCTCTTCCTTCTGGTGCATTCCTAGATATGTTTTGCTGCTTCAGCAGCAGAGGCAAAGTAGTACTTCCAGCAATACAGTTGAAATCTAGGAAACATAAGCAATATTCAAATCTTTTCTCTTCTGTCCAGGTGATCCATATGAGCTCAGGCTTATCTTAATCAGAACATTTCCCCTTCAATCAGGTCATTGTACACACTTTAAATTACTAGAGGATCAACTGTAATAGAATTTTTTAATTATGAAGTGACCCTTATGTAAGTCCTTGAAAAATCCAACATAATAAAAAATAATTGAAACCTAGTAAAAAAATTAATGCAATTTACAAACTTGTTGATGTTTCATTTTAAACATCATTTTAGCACCTTGTGAATTGAGTCAATCATATTTAATGCATTTTAAAGGACCTGTCGCTTGACAGTCTTTAAACCAGTACCATTTTCATGGAGCTGTGCATGAATGCTGGTGCTCTTACTCAAAGAAGCAGCATCCTGTACTCTGTTTCAGGGATACCTTTTTCTATTGTACAGTATACACATACCCTCCACCATTTCTCCAATGAAAATAGGGACGTCCAATTCCATAACTTCACATCTTACTGGGCTGCCCCAGCACTTCACAACATAATAATTGTTGGGGACTTCAGAATATAGACCAGAATGGAAAAATCCAGGCAGCAATATTTCTTAAAGAGAAGATTTTATTCAATTTGGTTTTTGTCAGACAAAAAGCAAAAAGGGGTGCATTCAGGAAGAAATGAGAGAATGCCCCCCGTCAGTCAGATGCAGACAACTTTTATGCCCTAAGGCAAAGCAACAGTTCAACCCCCCTTTCCACCTCCCAGACATCCTCCTTTATGCATATTCATTGAAGCTCAACCAATTAGAAAATTGATGGTGGCCTTTTGGTTCCAAACTGCTTTCTCCATTAGATGGCGTTGCTAGCTTATAAACTATCTGACCTAATTGCTGTTTCCAGGAAATGCTCTGGCCCCCTGTTTATCAGGAAAGGGGTCTTGTGGTTTTAACAGGTTCAGGCCTAAGTCTGCTTTTAGAACTTTGTGGTGAGCTAGACATCCTGGGCAAACAGACAAATCCCCTGACCGCATCCTCTTGCAAACTCGCTGTGTTGCAAAAAATATTATTTTTTGCAAGCAGGGGCAAGCAGGGGAGAGAGAAATGTCTTTTTAGCTTTTAGTTTGCTTTCTAAGATGGCTTTCAGCTTATAAAATGGCTCCAGCCTGGCTCTCTAGTATTACCAAGGTGGGGACTTCTGGTCTTCACTCCTTCATTCCCCCCTTTCCATCATGAAAATGCTGACCGGTTCCGGTTCATCATTTTCGATAGATGGATCAATAGGTACCACATTATAAAGAGCCAGGATATGAGTGCGTGTTGCTGCATTAACTGAGCGACTTACCATTCGGCATACAATCTGAATAAGGCAAGGCAAGAGGCATGATAAGAGTAATATAGCCATGAAGATAACTTGGACCACAAGCACAATCTCTTTTAACCATCACCAACCCGGGAGCCAAGAAGTAAGCCAACTCCATATGCTGGGGAGGTCATCAGCGGTGGAGGCGGCAAAAATTTCCAGTGCTGCTGAGACATTGACCAGGGCTCGTATGTGAATGGTGGAACGGTTAAGTGGCAGTGGGAGAAGTGGTAGTCCACTCGTGGCATCTGTTGGGGCCAAGGTGCATACCAGACATTTCGACTTATTGGCAGAATGGGCTACCATTTCAGCCATTTGTAACCACCTATTGTAGGGGTTAGACGGGGAAAAATTGGCATGGGAGGCCAGGGGACTCTTTCCCACTTTGGCCAATACACAGGTAGGTTCTCCAATTCTCCAACCAGATATGATATTGTTCATGCCAGCAAGAATACAGGAGCATCCAAAGAAGTAGAGCAGTACATACCACTCCTACCCACCAACCCCAATATTTCCATAGTTCCTTCCACCAATACTCGGGGCCATTCCTAATATTCTTTTACCGCTGAAGGGCCCACTGATATTCGTATTCTATAAACGCTTGGGCCTCTGGGGTTATTTTCCACCTTATTTCGGAAGCTCCTACCACTTGGATCAACTTCCCAACTATTCCCGGTGGGTGGAGACCCCTGTGGTTTCCTGGGAGAATATTATACCCAAAAGGGGCCCCTTCTTCCATGTAAATGATGTTGCACCCACAAGAATATATCCACCCCTGCAACGGCCTGAAACACGGGGTGACTATATCAAGGGGTTCTGGTCCCAATACCAAAAGTCCTAGTGGTGCCTCTAAATTTGCTGGAGAGCAAGTCTCTACGTTGGGGACGCTGCCCGCAGGCACCCCTCCCATCCAATTCTTCCGGAACTAGGTGCCCTGTCTGTCTACTGGGTGGCAACTCTTATGCAGCCACAAGAATACCCTGCCACATTCAAGGGTATTAGGTGTGGAGCTACCAGGCCCAGCAGTTTAGGTAGTATTCTGGGATTTTGGGAGGCTCGAGCCACCACGACAACCACAGGTGGGGCTGCAGAATTTACTGGCACTTGTTCAGCAATTTCAATGTGCACCTGATTCAGGCTCCCTCCCCTACAACACTTGCATTAAGATAGGTTCCGTCCCATGCAACACCTGGATTAAGATTAGGACCTGGTCTATTAAATGGGGTTGGTACAGTGCTCTACCTCCTGATTGACAGTTGGTTACCCCCCCACAACAGCAAGAGCGGTCCAGAGATTTCGACCGTCTCTGCAAGTTCCCGTAGGAGCAGTACCCACGTGCGCTGGACAGTGGTGTGGAAGAGGAGCCACAATGGGGTAGTGGGATGTTTCAATACGGCAACCTCATCAAACCCCTGTTTCCAATAGCCAATGAGCACGCCATCTCTTACCACCGGCAAGACGAACCAGTCATAGCAGAGGCCAGCAGGCCAGTAAGTTTGGTATGGCTCGGTGGGGTCAGGGCAATAAGACACAGAACAAATCAATATAGAACATAATAGAGAAAAGAGAAAGTCCTTATGAAAGTCCTTGTGATGATCAGCTGCAGGATCTCGTTGCCCGTGGCCCAACGCGCATTCCCGGTAGCGTCAGACACAAGGTGATGATCAGCTTCAGAGGGTCAGCAGGATTTCTCTTGCAAGTCCAGACACCCTCCGACTTCTTCAGACGCGTGTGATGTACCCAGGGGATCACCTCGGCTACTTTCACCGCAGTTGGGGATGAGGGGGACGCCAGACGCTGTCACCCCCGGTTGGAACTGGTGAACCGGATCAGCGAGACTGGAAGAAATACCTGGAAAGGAAGCAAACACACACGACACACCTTTTGGATATAGAGAGTATTCTCCCAAGGTGTGCTTTAGCAGCTTGGCCTCCCAAATGGGTGGATTCGTGGTAATTCTTCACAATGACACTGGCCAGATGCTGTGGGACAAAAACACGGTTGTCTGGTCCTTCCTGGAGCGTTGCTCCTTCTTGACATGCCCACTGCTTTTCATCAAGGGTGTAACGCGGTTCTACGTTGTCTGGAGTGAGTTCTGGGATGAGGGCTGCGGTGACCACTGGTGGAGGTTTCAGAGCTGCTTCACGAGCTTCTGGTTGCCTTTAGTGACCATGTCCCGGCCTCTCCCATGGCCTTTGTAGTGCATCACAGCAATCTCTTCGGGGGCCCATACAGCTTCCAGTAATGTCTCAACTTCTGGACTGTATTTCAGGGCTTTCCCGTGGGCTCCAATCAAGCCTCGCTCTTTCCATAGGGCGCCATGCGCATGCAGGGTTAAGAAGGCATATTTGGAATCTGTATAGATGTTAGCCTTGCATCCAGCTGCCAATTGCAGGACCCTAGTCAGTCCAATTAATTCAGCCTTTTGGGCAGAAGCGCCGGGGGACAGGGGTTCTGCTTCCACAACCTCCTCATTGGTCACTACAGCATATCCTGCTTTACGAAGGCCGTCCACAATGAAACTGCTGCCATCTGGATAATATACAACGTCTGGATTCTTCAGCGGCTCATCCTTCAGATCCGGTCTGCTGGAATAGACCTCATCCATCACTTGGAGACAATCATGGTGTTCCATGCTGTCTGTGTCTGGCAAAGGCAGTAGAGTAGCTGGGTTGAGGGTGTTGGCAACCCGTAAATGTATTCTGGGATTATTCTTTTGGCAAAGCAGGCATTTCCTGGAAATCTGGGCTGCCAGTTGATAAAGCTTGGCTATATAGACATACTTCTCCAGCTACTTGGTTGTGGCATCTGGCCCCATGTGGGTGGACTCATGGTATCTCTGAATTATCTGCTGGGAAAGGGACTCTGGGATCTATATCCTATCATCAGGGGTAAGGTACCATTCTTCTTTGGACAATGTCAACTCCTGAGCATCTGCAGTGTCCCTTTCCTGCTTTGTATGGGCTGGTTTGTCAGCAGTGCTTAAGATCCCTTCTGGGACCAGTGCTCCAATAACTGAGGCTGGGGCTGGTGCAGTCATGAGGCATCACTTAATAGTCTCAAAAGCTTCTTGTTGGGCTGGCCCCCACTCAAAGGGGTTTCTTTCTCCTCCTCTGGTACTCTTGTTTAGAGGTTTTGCTAAAATACTGAAGCCTGGGATACAAATTCTGCAAAAGCCTGCTGCTCCTAGGTATCCTCGCAACTGTTTTCTGGTGGTGGGTTCCTTCATGCAGCAAATAGCTTCTTTTCTCTCTGGTCGCAGTGTCCTTTGCTGGTGTGACACATTAAAACCTAAGTATTTCATTTTATTTTGGCACAATTGACCTTTCTGTTGGGAAACTTTGTATCCCACCTCCCACAGCAGGGGGAGCAATTCTTCGGTGCCCTCTCCTTCAGGGCTGCCCTGGTGCTAGAGAGGCTGGACTCAGCTGCACTCAGGTCCTTATGGCTCTGATCCCCTGCCAGCCTCACTTGAGCCTCCAGCTCGGCTACCTCGCTTCTCCTCAGCCAGCTCTCTGGTGACAACTTCCAGCGCCTGGGCTGCTTTGTACCCCTCCTTCTTCCCTTTGGCCAGGCTCTGGGCAGCCTCCCTCTGAGCCACAGCCACCTGCACCTGCAGAGAGGCAATCTCTGCCCGGAGCTGGTCCTCTATGCCCTCCTTCTCCTTAAGCCTGCAACGTGGCACGAGCCAAGTCCGCCTGGAGCTCAGCCAGTGCTCCTTGATGCTTGGTGTTCAGGTGCTTCACCTGAGCCTCCAGTTCTGCCACCTTCTGCTGCTCGGCCTGTAGCCTCAGGTGGGCCTGCTCCTGCTCCTGCTCCCCGCTCAGCGCTCGGACCTTCTCCTTAAGCCTCCCCAGCTCCCCTGGGTCTCTTTTGGCAGCCAGAGAGGAAAGCTCTGCCATCTGGTGTTGCAGCTCCTCCACCTTGGTCCTGGAGGCTTTCCCTAGTTGCTGCAAATATGGAGGACAGCAAGTCCACCACTGCCTGGGGTTTTTCAGTAAATGCAGGGGTGTGGGTCTTCCAATTCATCAAATCAGTGGTGGTGAAGGGGACGTATTGGAGGGTGAAGGGGGGAGCAGGGAGCGGCTTGTCCCAAACTACACGAAGGGGGGGGGTCAGGACTTCTGTTTTTGCCTCTGTGGTGGAGCTGGACTGCTTTAGGTGCTCCCCCAATGCTTTGGCTCGAGCATTGCGATAAGCTTCTGCAGCTTCTCGATACATAGGGGTAGTCGTCCTGTATTTGGCCATCTGTTCTCTCAATTCTTTAACTTTGGGGTATATTTCCTCCAGGGTCTGGTCGCTGGGCTCTGCCTTGTCTACTTCTGGGGTGTCTGGCAGCCCCCCCTTTCCTATTGCTTCGGCTCCTGGGGCCACATAGTGGGGCAACGGTGGAGCATTGGGGACATGGGGCTGTCCCTGTCCTCCCAAGGGGGCCACCACGGCACTGGGAACAGACATTTTCCTGCCTGTCCTCCTTTAATTTCAGTCCTAAGGGCCATAATTTTGCATTGATCAGTCTTATATTTCTTCAGCCAGGGGGGTGGGGGGGGTTCTCTATTATCACGTGAACCTCTAGAGCTTCACCCATGTTCACAAACTCATCCAAGTTAAAGGGAGAAAGCTCTTCTTCCTCTTTTGGTTTTGTGCAGTTTTTTTTTTTTTTTAAACTTCTAGTAGTTCTCCCAGCAGACACCTGCCACTGGCTGCTCACACCCTGTGTCAGCTTCAGGTGTCCGGCTTGTTTCTTCATCTCTTCCTTCATCCTTTTCCTTCATCCTTTTCTGTGGCAACTAACTTGTCAACTGTGGTGACCACAGACATGCAGGTCTTCTCTTGAGACTCCTCTGCCTGAGCCTCAAGCTAGGGGTCTGTTACAGTGTTCTCTGAGACACACCTGAGCTCTGAGCCATCCAGCTGGTGCCTGGTTAAGGGCACCAATTAAATTGCCCTCCCTGTCTCAACTGTAACTGCTATAGGTCTGAAAGCATTTCGTAATTCCTAGCCATAGACCACCTCTCACTGGTCATCAGAGAAGCTAGGGGGCTGCTGGTGGTTTCCCTGATGTGTTCCAAACTGCCGCTGGTCACAGAGGTACCCAGCTCTTCCCTAGCTAAGTTCTGGGATTTAGGTTGCCCTCCCTGGTCAAGCTGTAGCTACTATAGGGATCAAAACTGTTGGAGGTCTGCGAGGCTCATGTGCTTCCCAGTTCAGTGATGGGCTTTGGAGAAACTAGGAGGCTTGCCTTGCTACCAAAGCCACAACTCAGGAGAGAGTCCTCCAGCTTTGCCTAGCTGAACTCTTGCCTTCATTGAGGTCCAGAGATCTGAAAGGTTTGTATGCATTCTAGTGCAATATACCAACTTGAATAACCTAAGGGATCTCTCGAGCGATCCCCTCCATTGCTCCCAAAGCTGAATCTGAGTCTGAAACTCTTCTCTAAGTAGGTCCTCAGCCTCAAAAGATACTCCTTGCTGCCCTGCCCCAACTAGGGCCGCTATGCTTCTGAAAGATTTGATGCCTGCTGACTGAAGAGTAGACATCAGAAAAGCTTGGGGGTGGTTATTCCTTTGAGGCCTCCTCTCTCTGATTGTAAGTAATTTGGGCCAAATCAAAAGCATTCAAAAGGACTACATTGGCTTGCTTCAGACCCCATTTTTTTTTTCAGATACTCCGCTCCTAACCGGGTTTCAAAATTCCTTCCACTCTCCACATACTTCAGGTTGTGACCTAGGTGAGGTCGCCCTACTAGGAAATGCACAACCCTGCACTCGCTTGGCCAAAGGGATGCTAAACCCTGACCGCTCATTCACAATTCATGCAGTGGAGTATCTGACATACAACATACAAAACACAAACACCAACACCAATTCCCTCTGCCCCATTTCCTTCTTCCTTCTTTTAAATCCTTAAGCGTGGGTGGGTATCAGGGGCCAATCCTTCCCTTACTGCCACCAAGCACGCTGGGCATGTGATCAGGATGTCCCTTCCCCTTAATTACAAGGGGGTTTGCCTTCCTCTGTCCTCAGGGCCCTTTGCCATGTACTCACCCCAGCCGGCTGGTTCCTCCTGCCCTGTCCTGTCAACCTCGGTCCTTCAATCCGTTGTCTCCTCTCACAGGATCCAGCAGAAGGGTCAAATTGGCTTCGCCCTCCTCCGAAGAAAAGCCTCGGTGGCGCCAGGAGCAAGCGGCCGGTTGCCCCTTCCCCTGTGCCCTGTCTAGAAAAGGACAAGGGAGCTGCCTTCTGGTCTTTTTGAGGACTTAAGGTCCCTATCCGAGTCACGCAGGCACCAGAAATGTTGGGGACTTCAGAATATAGACCAGAATGGAAAAATCCAGGCAGCAATATTTCTTAAAGAGAAGATTTTATTCAATTTGGTTTTTGTCAGACAAAAAGCAAAAAGGGGTGCATTCAGGAAGAAATGAGAGAATGCCCCCCGTCAGTCAGATGCAGACAACTTTTATGCCCTAAGGCAAAGCAACAGTTCAGCCCCCCTTTCCACCTCCCAGACATCCTCCTTTATGCATATTCATTGAAGCTCAACCAATTAGAAAATTGATGGTGGCCTTTTGGTTCCAAACTGCTTTCTCCATTAGATGGCGTTGCTAGCTTATAAACTATCTGACCTAATTGCTGTTTCCAGGAAATGCTCTGGCCCCCTGTTTATCAGGAAAGGGGTCTTGTGGTTTTAACAGGTTCAGGCCTAAGTCTGCTTTTAGAACTTTGTGGTGAGCTAGACATCCTGGGCAAACAGACAAATCCCCTGACCGCATCCTCTTGCAAACTCGCTGTGTTGCAAAAAATATTATTTTTTGCAAGCAGGGGCAAGCAGGGGAGAGAGAAATGTCTTTTTAGCTTTTAGTTTGCTTTCTAAGATGGCTTTCAGCTTATAAAATGGCTCCAGCCTGGCTCTCTAGTATTACCAAGGTGGGGACTTCTGGTCTTCACTCCTTCATAATAACATGTACAACACAAACAGTGGCTTGGATCCGAAGATACCACTCTTCACCAAGTCCCCCTCCCCTGCTACAACCCTTCTGCCATATCCCATATTGCCATTCTGGATGGTCCCCTAACCCTCTGGAGCAGCTTTCCAGAGGCCTCAAGTGAGTATAGCAGGAAGTGGGAGGTTGGGGACAGTGGTTATGTGCCATGCACATATCTTCAATCCCAAAAGCTAAGATCCAGGCCAACATGCAACAACTAAATACACACAAACACATTGCAACTAGCTGACAGGTGGTTTTTTAAAAAAAATCCAGCTCAAAGGAAGTTATAAACCAAAGACATGACAGAAAAAATAAATAAAAACTTTGTCACAGCCCTCCCGAATGGTGGCAGATCGAGTGTGGCCTCACCTCTTCAGGAGAGTATTCCACAGTTGATGGGAACATTTCACATAAATCAAAAATTCAAACTGAAAGACTAAGTGATTTTTTAAACACTTATGTTCCCCTTTTCCTCCCAGGTGCTCAAGGTGAGGTGCATAGTTCTTGCCCTCCCCATTGCCCTCCCCATCCTAACAACCCTGTGAGGTAGGTTAGGATTAGAGTTAGCAACTGGCCTAAGGTCACTCAATTAGCTTTGCGGTCAACTGGGCATTTGAACCCTTGTCTAGAGCCTAGTCAAACACTGTTATAACCACTTCATCACAAATGTAAGGTGAGGCCCCAAGGGGTTCAAATTGGGGGATCTGGCAGCAGAGCCTTGGCACCCTTACTGTCTGCACCATCATGGAAACTTCCAGGTGAAGAAAATGACACCATCACTGTTCACCTTTTAGCAACAACTGAAGACATTCCCATTTACCCATACAGACATATATATATATATATATATATATATATATATATATATGGAAGCATAGGCTGTAGCCTATACCTTAACTCTTGAAAAGCTTGGGGGTGATGAAAGCCCCACTGCTCACAAAACTCTGGATACTGCCCATAAATACAACTTTTCATTGATTTTTTTTTTGGAAATAATAATTCAATTATCTTGGAAGGACCTCGTTTGTATTTCCTAGCATTTTGTCCTAGCTTGAAAAAAAAAATCTTCTTTTTTGGGTGTTATAACAAAACCTCACAATGTTTTATATATTCTAAAGCAGACAGACAAAACTGAGTTTGTTTGTTTTTTCATTTTTAATCTCATACCTCTAAGATTTCAAGAAAAAACCTGTATTATCTTTTTTGCCCTCTTCTTTCCATAGTGGAGAAGAAAAACATATAGAGGATTATCTGAATATACCTGCTGCAAGTCATATCATATTTAATAACTAAGAAGATCAAATCAGTCTACTCAAGCTTTTAAGTGGGCTGCTACATAATACATTTTTAAATTAGGAACTGCCTTTCCCCCTTTATTAACTCAACCTGGCAGTGATGCAACTCCTACCCATGAATTTTTATTTTCCAAACAAATTTCTAGTCAAGATACCATGAAGGAAACGCAGTAGGAAAAAGTCAGCTTACCTATGTGTGGGAATAAGTATTCCCCTTGTGTGGGAGAGACTGCTGCCTACTCTTAGGTGGCAAAAATGTTACAACCATATACCTGGGGTGAGAAACAGAAAGTGGATATACCAAAGGAGGCAGAAGGGAGGGGAAGAGGAGCTTACCAGACCTCTCATCACTGGCAATGCTGCACTGTGAGGTCGTTGGAAAGTAGCACTGGCAGAGCCAAAAGCACTGGCAGAGCCAAACTGCTGCTCCTGTTAGTGTGTTAGCACCATGCTGACCTTCCTGCCACCTCTGCCTCCTGGTAAGCACAGCAATCACTACTGAAGGGAGCTATGTGGAAGAGTTGTAGCAGTTATACCTTGCGGCAGAGTTTGTCTGAGACCTGGGACAGGAGTCTTGTTAGCATACGTCTGGCAGGCCCCTGGCTGGCTTAGCCCTCCAAGGCCTGGAGCAGCTCCCCTTCCTCTGCGTAGGCCTGTTTTGTGGTGTGGTTGTCTTGGCTTATTGGTGAGGACAGGTGCTCTTTCCTTGAACCTTTAGTTCATGGAGTAGAGTGGCCATTGGGCATTTGTGCCTGGAGTTCCAAGGTGAGACTCTTGAAAGGGTTCTGGAAAAAAAAGCAATGTGTTCAAGTCCGTATGTGTGTTCGGGAGACAGGCTGTTTGTGCAAAGCGCATCCTTTCTGTGTAATTTGGCTTCCTGTTTCCCCATCACCAGCATTCCCTGTTGTGAGCCATAAGTGTGTACTAAGGTCTGAGAAGTATTGGCCCTTGCTGCACCTCCTCCTGTTTGAGGTGTGGTTTTCCTGTGACACCTATTATGCATTGGTCAGTCACCAATATTTACTGGAGGTGATGTGTTGTGATCGAGTGTTGACTTGTGCCTCATTCTATACCAGCAGTAGCCCATGTGGTGTCCTCTAGATGTTGATCGATTACAACTCCTGTTGGCCACAGTTAGCATGGCCAATGGTGAGGCACAACGGGAGTTGTAATATAACATCTGGTTGACCAGAACAAGATGCTGGACTACATAAATCTTTGCCCTGATCCAGCTGCTCCTAGGCAGCAACATCTGGAAGGTGCCACCAGGGCCGTCTTTAGCATATGCGCTGCCGGGGTGCAAAGATCTGCCCAGGGCCCCCCTTTTTAAGGGGGGGAACTCAAAGTTGTTGTTGAGCTTTTTTTTAGGAGAGGGAAGCCAAAGTTGTTGTTTTGTTTGATGCTACTGAGTAACAGAGCAACGGAGGAGGGGGGCAGGGACTTTTGCTCCATTGCTTTTCACTCCCACCGATCAAGAGGGACCGGTGTGAAATAGGTAAACATTTGGCTCCCCCCAGAATTCAGAGCCCGGGTGCACCGCACCCCTTGCACCCCAGGGTAAAGACGGCCCTGGGTGCCACATTGGCTGTCTGTTCTGTACTCTGCATTGGTTATCTGCATATAGCCATCACTGCAGGAGTGGGCCTATTTATTTTTCCTCCCATTAAACTCAACAGGAGGAATATTCCTTGTGCTAGTGATGACGTAAAGTTGTGTTGTCATTGTGGATGTGGTCATAGTCTCAATGAGAGACTACTGCACTGTACTGCCTTCATCCTCCCCACAGTTCCACCACATTTCAGCTGTTCCACCAGTGTGTTTTCACTAGCTGTGCACTGGATTTGGCCAGCAAGGTGTTTTGAAGCACCTTAAAGACCCACAGATTTTTCATGGCAAATTGATACCGTATTCTCCAGTAAAGTGTTAGTCTATAAATCTTCTACAAGACTGTCTTCCATTGAATCCAATGGGTCCTACAAGTGTTTCTCTCAATCTATTGGTGTGCAGGGAGGGGGGGGGGATAATGAATGCTCATGGAATCATAGAATTATAGAGTTGGAAGGGATCCTGAGGGTCATCTAGTCCAACCTCCTGCAATACATAGTTGGTGCTTTAAATTAAAGATTGCATGAGGAAAGAGGACACCTTCAAACTCACAGGCATAAAAGTACTGTCTCTTTTCATACAATGCTCAATGTAAATGTATATTGCTAGCATATCTAAACTATTATTTAGCCCTGACCATGAAAAGAATGATAAACTGCAAAATGGAATTTTAAAAAAAGTGTTTCCATTTTTATATGATCCTTTGGATTTATGAGCTATGCATGTGGCTCGTCTCATCTGCAAGCTAGCAGAGTTATCTCCAGTATAAAATATCAAGACACTTTAATTATTCTAAAGATTTACAATTAAAGTTCAAGGTTATGAATTCACTTTGATATTCCTCCTTGTGAGCTCTTTATAACTACACACACACACACACACACACACACATATTCCTTCCAGTATTATAATTATGTCTTATGTAGATTTCAAGTCATTTGGCTTTTCAGGTGAGGAGCAGGACTTAATAAAGCAAGACTTGTTTGGTTTAGTCACATTCACAAACTGCAGTTTGTTAAGTGTGCTGGGAATTGTAGCTCTGAGAGGGGTAAACTACAGTTGCCAGGATTCTTTGAGGGAAGCCAGGCACTCTCAATGCATGGTGTGGATGTGTTAAGAGTTCCATTTACTTATAGAACAGGTGGTCGTTCATCTGAAGTGATAGTGCTTTCTTACTGACTCTCTGCCTTGCCTTTGAAGAGAACTCTGTCCACTTCTGAGGAAGTGCCAACCCTTATGAAACAATGTGACATATCATGTTATGAATACATAAAAAGGCAAGGCAATTATAGCAGTTGTAGGGTGTGTGTTGTGGGCTCACCCTATTGCTAAACTATTCCTGTGACCTTCATCCAGAGAAGAAAGGCTGGGTGTACCCTCTGAAAGGTATCCAATTAAGCACCAAAGGCTGGCTAACATGAGAGCTTTTAATAATCTGGCAAATAGTAATTGGGAGCAAATCCTTTCATTTATGTAAGAGCAGAACTACTGGAATAAGTAAAACTACTGCTTCGCCATGCCTACTCAAAGGCTACAGTCAGACAAGGCTTTATTTCATTCTCCCAATGTTTCCATACCCAATAATTTCCACATTTTATGTGAAAGCCACTTCTGGAAATCTAGCAGGATCTTGTGGAAATTTAGCCCTCATTTCCATGTCAAGTGCTTCCAGAAAACATCTGTTTGCTACCCCATTAGCCCAGAAAAGTGAGAGGATGAAATTTGAGGGGTTATTCTGCCACGCAGTTCTTTCCTGCCATTTTCCTGGGTAAATCATGGGGGAGCAGAAGCACACACACGCCTAAAGGGTGACAACATATCGCCATGAGGTCTGCTGTTGCGTCACACCACACCCACTGGTATGAATGGCATTTAGCACAAGATGGCAGTAGCACAATTCATAGGCATCAGAATATTGTGTGGCAATGAATTCTTCCTAAGAAAAGTAAGTTTTCTGTGAGAAGTAGAAATATTTGTTTAAGTTCCAGCACAGAATATGCAGAGGGTGGGATTCAATGTCACGCTCTTCCAATCATTTTGTTTGCACAAGTATTTCAGCATGCTGGATGGAAGTATTCCTCCTTCCTTTGTGTGCTATTCTGGGGGTTCTCTTGCCCCCCCAAACTAGTCATGGGGTGCAAAGATGCATGGGGGAAGGAGATCAATGTAAACCACTGTGGGGGGGGTTATGATACAGTGGTATATAAATACTTTTATAATAAATAAATACAGCCCCATTACGCATGGACGGTGCTAGTTAGCTAAATCTCACCCAAATACATAAAGATACTTAAACATATTCATAACATTAAATACTATGTATACAACAACAGTGTTGTTTTTAATACATCTTGTGCACCATCATGATGCCTATTCCTAATTAAATAATATATTCATTTACATAATTCTGGCTTTTGTAAAAAAAAAACCTTTTCCATTCTGACTCAGTAGCAAAGATTTGACGAAACAGTGGAGGATAGCAGTAGCGCTCCCCAAAGTTTTTCAGCCCAGAGACACATTCGGAAGGCCAAGAATCTGTCTCATTTACCACAATATAGCCACTTAATGGACGAAAAATGAATGATGCTCAGAAACACCTCTATGCACCACAAAACAAATGAAGCGCAGACAAAAGGGCAGGCACTCCACACACACACCAGCCCAAAAAACCCAGGCAACAACAGCCTGAATGAAACAACCCAAAAGGGAAACGGAGGGGGGCCTGAAATTGGGACGGCCAGTGGAATTTCATGGGCCCCAAAAGGAGTGTATGAGGGTGCCAGGGGAACCGATCTGTAGAATACTGGCTGAGTGGTTGAGCATCACTTAATGCTAAAAGCATTTCTCTACATTCAGTGAATCATCATCAGTGTAAATGTCTTTGGAACTGTGCTCTCAGATTTTGTTTGCAGTAATGGGACAAGTATCTTCCAAGATCATGCAAATTATCATCCCGACTCAGAAAAAGAAACATCTGTAGCATTCTCTCTTCCAGGGTTTATGGCTGTGACAAACTTAGTTGGAACTTTCCCCCTCATGTAATTGCTGAAACCACAGCAGCAATAAAATTCCCCTAGATCTTTTTCCCCCCAGGCTCAGATAAGTACAAATAAAAGCAGAAAGGTTTCGCCCTTACAGCCGTGGCTGGGTGAAGTGTAGAAATACATGCCTGCCCAAACTCAGTACAAGTACATGCTGGTTTAAGAGCACCTTGTCACTTTTAAAGTTTTACAAGCTCATATCATGTGTTACTTGATATTATTTAGCTGACCATAGATATGACTCTGGCTTAGCTAGCTAGGCAAAAAGAGCTGAAATCTAACACTTGGATTTATGTAAGCAGCTGCATATAGTTCCAAGACTGTAGCGCACGTGGTTTCTAGACAAGAGCAAAACATAGTGATTGAGCATCTGCTTTGTATATTTTATTTCTAAAATTCTGATGTTAAATTGTTCTTAGCAAACACAGCCCCTGGAGGTGAATGATATCTGTTTGAGTTATGTATGCCTAAGTTCTATGCAGGCAACATACATACAATAATACAGGTAAGAGAGGCCCCAAATGACAGGGCTTCTCCAAAGCACCTGGGAAACAGCTGGTTGTCAGGAGCCTATGGAGCACTGCGTAAAGTTGGGACCCTTTCCCTTCACATCAGCCAATGTGGTGAAGGGTGGGGCAATTTTGTATACTGAAGAGCTTGGGGGCACTGCCCCATTAAGTGAGCAGGGGGCCGCACGGCTGCTGCTGCCCATCTGCTTAAAGGAAAACCACAGCAAAACACTATTTGAAACAGCCTCCCCACCTTTAAAAGAGGAGAGGCTGCTTCTAAGGGCACTTTCCACAGAGGGGAATTTTGCAGGTTAGCAGGCCCCTCCATCTGTCAATCATGTGACATCACACTGATGTCACATGGGTATAGCCAAGATTTATGCTAAGGGGGCAGGCTTCATGTTGGGGGGGACAGGCTTCATGTTGTGGGGAAGCACCTCAGTTAGTTAAGTATTTTTATTGATTTACATGATTTAGGTGTGGCAGTTGCCCCTCTGCCCCCCTTGGCTAAACCCATGTGATGTCATGTGATTGACAGGTGGGCAGCCTATGGTCAAATTTGGCCTGTGGGGCGGATCCAGATAAGGAGCCAAAAGTTTCCCCACCCCTGTGTTACAGAATAAAACACAATTGGCTGATTTTTGTTTTCTTAGAAGCAGATCCCTTCCTACTGAGAAAAATAATTGTGACATTGCACACACACACATACTGATTTTGCATGTCCTATGCATAGTGCAGCATATATTTGTATCTGGCTTTTCCAGCCAGGAGCTCAAGGTTGATTGGGTTCATTTTTCTTCCCTTCTCCCTTTTATATTTGCATCAGCCCTGCAGGGTAGGGTAGGCTAGATTTATATGTGTATATAAGCAGCAGTTATTGGCTATAGTTTGTGTGGGGTGGGTGGAGGAGCAGGATGCAGGGGTCCAATGCACGTTCAGTGTGCTAGGCCCGGGAAAGTTTGTTGGCATCCCTGTATATATTGTTTAATGGCATGAAGCTGAGCCCTGGCTCACATAGTGCTTCTCCCACAATATTAGCATGCATATATTACTCTGACCCGTTAATGATTCTAACTTTTATGGAATACCAGTTTTGTAGGATGGAGAAGGGGGTGTTGCTGCAGCTGAGTCAACATAATTCACAGGGCTGGTTCACAGATGCTTGTGTATCATTTGATTTCTTATCACTTGATTACTGATTACATGTTGACTCAGCACTTCAATTGGGAGAAAGGAATCCATTGAGAAGCATTGTGTTTGAGCGATATGAAAACGCTGTAATGGCTCATTTGTATACTATGCCAATAACCACCTGATGGTACAGTCCAAGAGTGACAAACATTAGTTGAAACACAAATGCAGCAGTAAGTTAAATGACTTCCACAATGGCACTTCGCTGGGCAATAGCCAGAATACAGCATCTTTCTATGAAGGCTAATATCTGGCTAACACAATTGCAAAAGGAACAAACAGACACAGTCCTAAAAGCTTAAGCATCAAGTTGCTAGGCAAGACCTTGTCGAAGAACCTAGGGCCAAACTAGAACAAAAATTCTTTAAAAAGAGTTTAAAAAGCAGAGACAGGGGAAAGCATGAATACAGGCACATGAGATAATAAGGGGAAAGTAATTCGCTTTGCAACAGTAGAGACAGATAAACAGGCCACAGCTCCTAGGAATTGTTAATCTATTAAATGAACTAAAATCCATTTCTTTTCCAGAAAAATACCATAGCAGGTAGCCACAGCATTCCACAGACATTACTTAACTATTCAGCACTTTTTCTAAGTGGTCGAAGTGCTACTAAACACATGTTATGTTATTATTATCCTCATATTACAAATGGCGGAGGTGCAAGAGGGTTGCTGAGATATATGTTTTCCCGGACATTACCAGAATTTCAAAGGCGGAAGTGACATCCGGGGAGAATTTCTGGATGGCAGCTTGTCCTGGTTCTTCAGCAAGTAAACCAAAAAAATCGCTCAACAACTTTGGGGTTTGTCTTTAAAAAGCTCAACAATGTTCTGGGTGTCCTGGTTTTTACTTTTTGAAATACGGCAGCCCCACATAATGATTTGCTGAGTTTCATATGCTAAAAAGTGGGAGAGAGGACTCTCCCCAAGGAGTTTAGAAATCTAAATTCAGATAGTGGAGATGGTAACAGAAGGAGGAGGAAGAGATGCTCCTGTATGGGAAGGGTGAATATAATCAAACACTGTTTGAGATGTACTTTGACTCCATTACAGCTGGAGATGAAGATGAAGGGACTAACATTTCAGACCTACACCTATATCAGTGCAGAAGGAAGCCTCATTAAATTCAGTTTGCCTTACCCCCAGGTATGGGATTGCAGACACTGTTACCTTCCAACCTAATCTACTTCAAGAGGCTGCTGTGAAATAAAATGTATAAGGATGGGAAAGCACCATAACACGAAAAAGGGAGCAGTAATTATAATCATTATTAGCACACTCTAGCTAAAATTAACAAAAATTATATCCCATTGGTTTAAATGGGAAAGATTTAAATAAGTGCCTTAACTCTCATTGGAAGCAATGGCTCTCAAAAAGTGATTCACCTTGTCTGCAATATGCCCTATCTGTATAGTCAACTATTAATTCTATCCTATTGCAATTTTTGAAATTGAAAGACTTGCTGTCCGCACACTTAGGACAGCTGCACCTGTAACAGACACTGTCAGCTAGAGGTAATATAATATATGTAACGGAAGTGAGGCGCACATGGAAAGTCACAAAAATAGAAAGCATTTTTTAATGTGAAAAAACAAAAACACTTCATTGCAAACCAGTGAAAATTGTTATTTGAAGAGCTATAAAGCTCTATTGTGTTGGAAATGTGATTAAACACTGCCAGCTCATGTGAATCAGTTGTTAATGGGGCTATTGTCCATTCTGCAAAGTACTGTAGAATAATGCAGGCAGTTATCCCAAGCTCATCAAAGCTATTTACAAACCATTCATCAGCATTAACTCCCATTGTGGAAATACATGGTTTCCTGGTTTTTCAGAAGCAGTAGTTAAAGCTGCATACAAAAGGCAGGAATTGCAAGCTCTGATCAATTCAGATGGTTGCTGTGTACCCTGTTGCCACGATTGTATTGTTTGCTCTGGAACTAAACAGACATAATAGTGTGAAAGATGGAACAGGGCTATAATAATAGTGGCAGAGAAATGGAGGCTTTCTGAGGCCTGGGATAATGGCACCAAAAAGCAGTAAGATTCCGGCATCTGGCAGAAGGCAGCAACTTCAAACATTTGCACAACACCAAAGGCCAAGGCCAAAATTCTACTTGAGGTCCAGTAAGAAGGCTGTCAGGGGAGAGAATGGGAAGTGTGTTGTGGCAGCAAGGAGAAGCCCCTTGTGATTGCATTCTCATTGTCAGCAAAGAGATGCAATTCAATGAGCCTTCACAATCGGTGAGGCAAGCTGAAATGTTTGCTGGAATCTACCTTGAACTTTATTTGAACAGCATTCCCATTTATATTGCAAAGAGCTGTTTCCCTAGGTATTCTGAAGAGGTCTTGATCATCAATGAAGCATGCATTAAAGGCGGGAAGAAATCCCAAAGGTGGTTAAAAATTATATTGTTTCCATATACAGGAATAGACAACACAATCAGAAACATTACAGAATAAAATTTCTATTGGAATGTAGAATCCAATCCACTATGTACTTATCCTTCTGCCTTTGATCACATTTCTTTCTACATCAATCACAAAGTTTTAGGCAGCTGGATGCCCTTCAGATTATTGAAATTTTGTATGTCGAGTGTGGCTTGTGAATCTGGTTAGAGAGTAGACTTTACCGGCTGCAATCACACACAATGAGATATTTGTAGAGAAAAATAATAATAAAGTCATTTTATTCTAGGAAGTACATAACTTAGATAGAAAACTTTCTAGTTCTGGTCAAATTAGAGAAGAAAAAGGCAGCCATGCTAGTTCATAAGATGCCCTCTCATCCCTAGGTCTGAAAGAGGAGTGTGAGAGGGAGGCAGAAATTGGAGGTGATGCAACCTAAGATGTATCAGTCTGGACTTCAAAGGATAGAGAGGTCATCATAGAAGTCAAATGTACAGGGATGGTCTAAGAATCCATGCAAACCCCTTTCTGTAAGCTGAGTTGCATCCCAATTTCCAATGGTTATCAATCTCAGCCAACACAACCAGAGGGAAGGGATAATGGGAACTGCAGATATGAACATATGGAGGGCACCAAGTTTGGAAAGACATACTGGCCTCCCTGGGAATAAGTCTGATTGAAGATAAATAGGGGTTTACTTCTGAATAGGTATGTTCAGGCCAGTTTAACATAAATAAAGCAAACTTGTGGACATTTGGCAGAGGAGCTGCAATCTCCCAAGTCTCACAATGCTTGCAGTAGACAAAGCATAAGGTGGAGGAGGCTTTTAACTTTATTTTTCCTTCATTTTCTTGTTGGATTTTCCCCTTTAAAAAAATTATAATAATGTGTGTAGTTTCTACCATGTCTGGGGAATGAGGGGACTTTGGATTTGGCAGATTTCAAAACCTCCCCCAACATGCCCCCCTTTTGAATTTCCCACTTACAAACCACTATTGGCAGGATAGTCACTGCAGCTGAACCAATAGCCATGTTATAGTCCAATGCCGGAAACCGCGGGGGAAACGGCGAGGCTGGAAGTGAGGTTGTTCAAAGGTTGCTTGACACAGACAGCTTCAAGTCAGCAACAAAGGTTGCTATCACACGGAGGTGTTTTATGTCTTCACCTCCAGACTACCTTCTCCAGGCTCTACCTCCGTGAGAGAACACCATAATAATAATAATAATAATAATAATAATAATAATAATAATAATAATTTTTTTTTTATATCCCACCCTCCCCAGCCGAATCCGCGCTCAGGGCAGCTAACAACAATCAAATAATCCAACATTCTAAAAACATTGCATTATAAAAACTAATTAAAATCAAACAAGACCTTTAAAGGACCAACCTTCTGGCCTGGACCAGAGATGTGTGGTGGGAGGCATCAGGTTCAGGAAAGGTGTCCCTGAGGGTCTATATAGGCTTGGGTGGTCTGGGAGTATTTCTCCAAGCACAGACACTGTGATCTTCCTATCTTCCACAGTCAACTCTGAGCCCAGAAAGAGACCCGTCTCTCTCCAATCTGATGCCCCTGCAGCCTCTGTTGACATCACTGCTAGATACAGAGATCATGACACCAATCAAATAATGATATCTGTTAGGTGATGGAGAGAAAGGTCTGCAGTATCCTACAGCCCCTGACCACCTTACTATGGGACGTAGGATCACACCATAATACAAGTGTATTTTTAGAAAAATTAGCATTTCAACCAGTTTTAAGTGCTACTAAATTCCTGCTTTGCTACCACCAACCTTGATGCATGACATATGAATGACTCCCCTGTGAAATTCTTTGTACTTGCTTAAAACTACCCAGCATCCAAATGATCTAGAAATAGTTGCTTATTCTGCATTTGCAACACCTGCACAGACCAAACAGACATTAAAAGCACCCTAAAAGACACTGCAGTTTATCAAGTCAGTACATAAACTAAAGGCTTCTAAGTAGGTTGTGACACAAGAGACTGTGCTGGCTAAAAAGTGTCGTGATTTATCAAAGCCTTTGTCCTCTGGAACCATTAAGACATATGATCCCTCCCCTGTCCCCACACAGGGTTTGCTTATTTGTTTTTCAGTGTGAAACTGGACACAAAATGTGCAGTTGGAAGTAAAACTGTGCAGCTGGAAAGCTGATAAAATGCAGTTGTAAAATAGGGGCCAGGGGACTAGACATATTAGGAGTATGTGTTTGTTAAGCACAGGCAATGTCTGGGCAGTATGTACACAAATCCTATAAGTGTAGAATGGGCTCAATTTTCATACTTAAAAGTGCCTCAGCAATCTTGAGAACTGCCACCTTCTTTTTGGCCAGAAACTTCTCTTCTGCACCTTCATCTCCAGGCAGGTAACACTTCATCTCACCCTTGTAAATACCCTTAAAATACTCCTGGTTGTGTTCCTATGTTCCTTCTTCTGCAACAAATGCATAACAGCTGGTCTGTGGCCCCACTTAGCCAATGGTGGCATATTATGATAGATGTAAATATAGAAGTTTCAGGATCTGCTTTCACTCAAGCACAACCCTTGCACTTATGAGTCTCTCAGAACCAGCACTATGTGGTTTGACAGAGAGTATGTGGACAAGGATCTTAGCAATGATCTTGTAATTTGGTGACTCTGCAAAGAATTCGACCATTGCCCTCAAAGCCATGGAGTACAGACTCTCAACACAATGCCAAATATTTCATCAATGGAAACAGATTTTTATTTTATAAATTGGTGGAGTGCTGCACTCACCATTTGCCTCCCCATCCCCGTAAACATGAGAGACAGAGCAAGAACTTCAGCTGGGTATGGGAGGCAGAAGAAATCCTGCTAGTGATCTAGTCCAGAAAATGACTACTAATTTATTGATCCCTGTTGGCTTTGCTCACTAAACTCCTCACTTTCCTACCTTCCTCAATTTCACCGGCCTGGACCAAATCTGAAACAGACCATTTAGAAACCTTTTGAAAAAGCTGGTTGGAAGCTTGATTCTGAAGACCATACAAAAACCTCTGGCAGAGAGGACCAGTTGCAGAGCACACTGACCGCAACCCACAGCTTGGCCAAATTTCAAAAGAAATTATTCAAGTCCCTGTTTGGGCATGAAAAGCAAGTACCAATCTGACTCTGGCTTTGCCAATCTGATGCCACTGAGTTGTTTGGCTGAAGAAACAACTGGTAAAGTTTCTTGCTATTTTGCTATGGTTTTTAAAAATCATCTTTCAAGAGAAAATTCCTTCCAGTAGCACCTTAAAAGGTAAAGGTAAAGGTACCCCTGCCCGTACGGGCCAGTCTTGCCAGACTCTGGGGTTGTGCGCCCATCTCACTTAAGAGGCCAGGGGCCAGCGCTGTCCGGAGACACTTCCGGGTCACGTGGCCAGCGTGACATCGCTGCTCTGGCCAGAGCCAGAGCCGCACACGGAAACGCCGTTTACCTTCCCGCTAGTAGCACCTTAAAGACCAACTAAGTTAGTTCTTGGTATGAGCTTTCGTGTGCATGCACACTTCTTCAGATACACAGATACATCTTTCAAGAGATTTGTCTCATTTGAAGGTATTTTTCAGACAGCCCATAGATCATCATATATTGTACTGAAGTAGCTCTATTGAGATTTTAGTAGACCTGGCAATTTCGGAATAGGTTCAGGGAACAAACATATCTAATTGTCCTTCAGGAGGCCTTGTGTAGGTGGGTGGGGAAAATACAAGTGTTTCCTACTCCTGACCACATGGCTGTGCACAATCCCCAAATCAGTTCAGGGCCCAGATCCAGGTCAAGTCAGTCCCAGATCATCCTAGCTTGGATCAGGGCTATTCTGAAGTGCTAGATTAGGCTTTGAATTGAATTGAGGGCTCATGCACAGCTCTAGAGGATATGTACCAGTAGTAGAAAAAGTGAAATTTTCAGTGGAATCCAATGCCTGCCTACTTAAAAAAGAATAAGTTTTTATTGACTTCATTGAGACTTGCTCTCAAGTATGTGTGTGTAGGGTTTCAGCTTGGGAATCCAAGCATAAAGATATAAATCCAGCCATTTTTGGCATGGCTCCATTGAAGCACAATCCTACATTAAATAGTAGAAAGCCTGTGGCTTGTGGCTGATGTTTAAAATTTCCCACCAAGCTTGGCATTCAAAGAAAACAGGACATTGAAGCTAAACCTCAGATAAATGTGTAATGCATTTTTAATCACTTCCAAGTGCGTAGGGACTATTTACCTGATGCCTTGTTCTTTACACAATTATCATTTGGAGCAGCTTTTGTGCAAAGTAAATAAAACTGAGTGTCAATGTGATGGCTTTTATAAATATTACCAGAGGGAATAATCAGTTTCACACCAGTATACCAGTATACCTGGCTGGCTTGTGAAAATCAATGATACTCAGGGTTAAGGTAGAAAATGAAAAACAACCTTATCCTCTTTGTTTCCTATGTACTGTGTGATGCACAATTCTTTGCATATCAAAGCAACAGACAAAAGTGACAGGACCCCCCCTCCTTCCACACACTGAAAAAATGAAATTGGTATAAAAGCTGGTGGTGTGACAATTAGAAGCATTTCTCCAAACACCTCACATTGTTAAATGAGATCTTGATTGCATCCCATTTCATACTTGATCAGAACAAAAAATGGAAATTTTCTTATACAAGGCAATTGCAGATGGGGGGAGCTATTGATGGGGGGGGTTCTCCTTTGTTTTGGTTTCATAATTCTTATTCATCGGGGGGGGGGACAAAAGCTTGTTTCTGTAGTTACGGTTTCCTGCTGCATGCAAAAGTATCTCTAAATGGGGGTTGCAAAGATTTCACTAGGGAAGAGGGGAGAAAGTCAATTTAGTTTGCATATAAATGTGACCACCTAATTCACACTTTCCAAAACAATATGTGAAAAGAAGCAGTCATCCTTCAAAATTTGCACTTCTCCCAATTTTGCAATGCTGTTCTCCAGCCGAGTATTGTGTACAAAAATGCATATACCAGGGTAAAGTGTGCATAAAAATGCATGCATTGGTCAAAATAACATTGCACTGGGGAAACTGCATATTAACATGCATACAATGGGAGAAATTCATACTAAAATTATGATGAATTTTCAAGTGGATGGGTTACATTTTTAAAAAAATGCAAAGTGATGCCAAAATTTGGAAAATGGAATTTACAATTAGTACAGTGAGAAGCAAGCAAACCTAAATTGAGAGATTCACCTGTCACTAGCTTTCATCCACAATGGGATTGTTTTTCTCTTTAGATTAGATTTGGATTTTAAAATTTAAATCAGCTCAGATCTTTATTAGTGCCTCTCTCTTTTGTAATTGCTGAACAATTGCTTCCCATCCTCATTTCAGTTTATGTTCAGGTTGAATGATGGTGGTCCTTAAAACAGCGTTTTATCACAGCTTGGTTTTTTAAAAGTGGTGGGCAGTGTGTGGATGCAGGCTAATGGAAAAATCCAGAAGCCATCCGGTATAACTATTACAGATAAAGCAAAGCTTCTGGTTATCAAGAACTACAGAAAAAGTCCATGCTGCTTGGAAGAACTACATTATAATGTGTGGGTTGTGTGCTTTAAGGTAAAAGTTGAAGATAGGCCTGACAGCTTTGATTTTCACTTACTGTTTACAAGGAACTGATATAAAGAACCATGCAGGGGAAAGGAAATTGGTGTTAGGTATGAACTTAGAACACGTTGAAGGCTCCCTCACAAAAGGGATTTTGTAATTTTCCTAACCTTTTACAGAACAAACCCTCCTTCATGGTAAGCAAGCAATGAAAACGATCCTTAACAAGCACAGGGCAATATACATGATCAGGAAACTACTATTATAGCATATAAAATTAAAATTTGCAAACAAGGAAGTACCTGCAACAAAATATTTCAGTGTGGGCACTGCGGGGTGCTCCTGTTCTGGGTTCTAACCAGCCAGCTATGCCCCCTTCTAGGATATTCCATTTCCTCTCCTCTACCACCCCCTTTTTTGACCTGCCACCCAAAAGCCAGTCAGCATGGGTTGTTGGGGTGTTGTGTTTTTCCATTTTGTCTTTTTTGGGGGGAGAAGTATGTGGGTGGGTGGGATGAACACACCATGGCTCAATCCCAGGTGCATTAGGATATTAGATCTCTCATTTGATGTATATGGGCAGCTCTGTCTTCTACTTGGGGACACTATTATTATTACTGTATTATTTATTTATTAATTAATTACAAACTCTATTGTACATTTTAAAAACAATTGCCAGGAATAAAGTGTTCCTTCCAGTACAAATACATGTATAGATATTAAGTCTTGTATGCAGTGACCTATCCAACCTAATGAGATGGTTTATTTTGCCATTTTTGTATCAATGTCTCTGTTCCTCCCTCCTTCCATTCAAGACACTAGACTCCATTTCTACTCTCACTCACTTAATAGATTTCCCCACTCAGTCACTCAACACTGCATGCCATTGAGGTCTTATGGGGCTCTAAGGCACCCCTCCTCCAAAGATTTTAAGGCCATTTAAGTCCTCTCTGAATATGGGGGGTCCATATATCCATCATGACTAATAGCCATTGATTGACCTATAGCACAATCCCAATCAGAAGTCAGTCCCACTGTGTTTCATAAGATTTACTCTCTGCTAAGTGTGCATATGATTGCAGCCCTATTGTCTGTGGACTTGTCAAATTCCATGCATGAAATGGAATTCTTGTCCACCCCTGTAAATATCAAAAGATATATTTCCTCTGTGTGCTGCATAAATATCATAATTCACTTGCATATGTTGTTAGGTCAAATAGTTGCAGAGAATAAAACAAACAAAATACATTTCTGGACTGAATATTGTATTCAGGGCAATATAATAAATTCACTATGAAATCTGGGCATAAATCAAGAAGAACCTGTAAAGCTGCATTCCAAATTTGGCTTCAAATCATTGCCATAACTCTCAGTGTTAGACACATGTGAATATGATAACCTACTTCTAAAAATACCAAAATATGAAGCAGAAAAATATCCAGGACCATAAGTGACATTTCAACTCATTTATCGTAGTCAAGAGATTGAAAGCTTTGCTGACAATATTTCACTTAATAATAATGTAAAAGAGCTGAAACTAGGAGTCTGTAAAACAGATATATTAGTTTCACGTGGGCAGGAAAAGGGAGATATGTTTTAACACAGGACTTTGCAGTAGCACACCCGCAGGTGCCAATTTCAATTAAGAACAACTAGCATGGATTCTGCCAATGGCTACCCATGCTTACCTTGAGAGTTCTTTGAAGAAGACACTGCTATGTGAGATAAGTAGATGTCATACACCCTGATTTTTCAAAAGAAACTGGGCAAGGTTCTACCACAGTACAGATAACTAATTTCCGGGTAAAGTGCTATGGGATAGCAGGTAAGATGGGCTTCTTGGCAGGGAAGAAGTCACGGAGAGTTAGTAAAAATGGCAGTGGAAGGGAAACTTGAAGTGGCTCTCCAGGGTTTCAGACAAGGTGAAAAGCAGAGAAGCTGAAAGGGGTTTGGCAATTTGCTCATAAAGGTAAAGGTAAAGGGACCCCTGACCATTAGGTCCAGTCGTGTCTCTCGCTTTATTGGCTGAGGGAGCTGGCGTACAGCTTCCGGGTCATGTGGCCAGCATGACTAAGCCGCTTCTGGCGAACCAGAGCAGCACACGGAAACGCCATTTACCTTCCCGACGGAGAGGTACCTATTTATCTACTTGCACTTCGTGCTTTTGAACTGCTAGATTGGCAGGAGCAGGGACCGAGGAACGGGAGTTCACCCCGTAACGGGGATTCAAACCATCGACCTTCTGATCGGCAAGTCCTAGGCTCTGTGGTTTAACTCACAGCGCCACCCATATCCTGAATCTGCTCATACAAGTAGGCTATAGCAAAACGACAGTGTAGAGACTTTGTTCCAACCAGTTATGCCCTATTCCAGAATATTCCATTCTATACACACACACACCAGCTAGATTTATTTGCCAAAGATCCAGGACAAACCAATACCTTCCAGAAATCCCCCACAGACATCACTTTCGCCTTTGAAATCCCGGTAATGTCTGGAAAATCCCACATGTATGGCACCCCTAATTTCTACTTGGGGTTCCCACAGGCCTGGTGATATCTCCCTCTGGTGTGTGCACAGTGCCATTTTGGTTCCATAAGATAGGCACTTAGAGATGAGTGACAGTTATGGCTGCTCATACCAGGGGAGGTTGATGACTAGGTCAGGGTCCTACCTATATTTTTAAGTCCCTGCAAAATCCAAATTTGTAGTTTGGCAGACCTGTGAACTCTGCCCACCACCCCAAGTCATATTCTTAATTTCCCAACCACTCAGAGACACAAGGTTGAGTTCAGTTAGTTATTAAGCAACTATACTACTGCATTGCTTGAATGTCCGCAGTACATTCATAAAGGAGGAGGACAGGGAGAAAATCAAAACAAATTGTCCCCATCTGATCCCCACCAGCCACCACTTACTGATTCTGCCGAGTCAGATAGCACCCTAACTCTAGTAAACATGGGAGGGTTGGTTGACCAGCTCCCTGCTTAACACTCACCCACCCCATGAGCAAAATGCAACTTCCTCCAAAGGTGACTCCATTCTAGCGCTACTCATTTACTTCCCCTGAAACCCCACTGCGTCAGATGTGTTTAGCCCAGAAATGAGCAGTTGAGTAAACTGTTGCTACAGACAATCAGGGTGGAATTTGAATAAAAATTACTGTGCTTTCTGTACTATAAATCATCATCTGTCAGAAGATGCTGCAATTAGATGCAGCTGATGATGCATGTGCCAGGCTAAACAAAGTCCAACTCATTTTCTGTTACTTCACTAAATAATGAAAACAGCTCCAATTCACAGATCCACCAAGATCAATATGCCCAGTAATGACATGGTATTTCTGCTTACTCTGGATCGTAATTTTGATTCTCAAATATTGACATTGAATTTTCATCAACACTGTGAAATTCAGATAACATAAAATTCCACACTACTGCAGTGCTGCTACCTGATCAGCTACAGGGCTGAGGGTTTTAATTAGTAGATGAATCAGTTGCAGCTAGTTTTAATCAGTAAGGCTAAAGTCTAAGGGCTATTCAAAGGTTATTTTTTCTCTGATGTGTTATTGTAATAGGGAATTAAAGAAGGGCTTCTAACAATGAGCCATACCTTTTGATTGTGAAAATGTAAGCTCAATTTAACCTCAGCCATCAGCTTCCTGAGCAGCCATAGGCATGTCACTATTTCTCATCCTCCATGTCAACACTCACGTTGGTGATACAGGAATACAAATATGACCATGGGCATAGCCAAGATTTTTGTTAGGGGGACAGGACTTTGCTGGAGGAACAGGACTTTTGTTTGGGGGGGCAGAACCAACATGAATGGTCAGTTAGTTAAGTATTTCTATGTTTTTACTTGATCTAGAGGGGGCAGCTACCCTTCCCTGCCCCCCCAGCTACGCCCATGAATATGACCATGTACTGTTGTTCAGGCCAGTGGGGATGGTATAGGAGGTGGGTAAGGGGAAATGACAGCTCTTTTCTCTCTCCTTTCTTTACACCCCTGAGATATTCCCTTGCTGTGTTAGTAGGATCAGGCTGTATTTAACAGAGTGAAATTCTTCAGGACCCAAGTACATGGGGATTACAAATGCCAATGACAGCCCATAAGATAAGAAGGGCTTTGCTGAGGCTTGCTGTTCATATGTTTGCTGCAATTAATAAGGAATCAGCACTACGTTAAATACAAGAGAACAATTCCCTAGGAGTTTATCTCTGATGCACGTGATCAGTTAACAACACTAACTTGCTAGCTGGAAGATTTCTTCTGGGTGATTATATATGGTTTGCATCTGCAAACTGAATGGCTCTTCCCACGCATGGAAAGATTTTGATCCAGCAGTTGGATCCTACTGGGCAGAAGGGAGGAGGAGATGATTTTAGCCAACATCTCTCTCCACAGTCCCAGGGTCCCACAGCTCCCAGAAGAAATTTTCAGTAAATGCAAGGGGATGTAGAAGAAGAAGAAGAGTTTGGATTTGATATCCCACCTTTCACTCCCCTTCAGGAGTCTCAAAGTGGCTAACATTCTCCTTTCCCTTCCTCCCCCACAACAAACACTCTGTGAGGTGAGCAGGACTGAGAGACTTCAAAGAAGTGTGACTAGCCCAAGGTCACCCAGCAGCTGCATGTGGAGGAGCGGAGATTTGAACCCGGTTCCCCAGATTACGAGACTACCGCTCTTAACCACTACACCACACTGGAGGAATATCTACTACTGTTGGGAACAAGGTTTGAATCCAAGCCAAGGTTTTCATAGTATTTCACTGGCTTAGCATATTCCATTCACAAAACACAGTGCGTCACATTTGTTGAAGAGTTTTCAACCAAACAACATTTGTTGTTGTTATTGTTGTTGTTTTATTTATAGGCAGCCCAACTGACTGTGTTGCCCCAGCCACTCTGGGCAGCTCCCAACAAAATATTAAAAGCACAATAAAACATCCAAACATCTAAAACTTCCTTATACAGGGCTGTCTTCAGAAGCCTTCTAAAAGTCAAATATTTGTTTATTTCCTTGACATCTGATGGGAGGGCGTTCCACAGGGTGGGCACCACTATCAAGAATGCCCTTTGCTTGGTTCCCTGCAACTTCACTTCTCACAGTGAGAGAACCAACTGTCAGAAACCCCTGGATAGCTACTGCCAGTCATTGTTGACATCACTGACTTGGATGGACAAATGGCCTGAGTTGGTATAAGGCAGCTTCCTAAGGCAAAAGTATCTGGAACAGATGATGAACAGTGCATGTGCAAAGTAGCATATGGGGAAAGGATGCTCCTTAAGGTCAAAGTTTAGGGCTAGCTTTCCTCAGTCAGTAACACCACACTTGCATTGGTACCCAAATGGCCACAGCATTGGCTGAGGACATTTCTGCCAAGTGCATGCAGAGGTAGCTGACCATCAGAGCTAACAATGCTGAGCTATTGTGGATTGTTCCAGCTTCATTGTTACGCCCCATTGACCATTTTGTCACTTGCATTTCATATCTGAAACGGTCAAGAAAAATATATTCCTTTCCCTCTCTTTTCTGTGCCATCAATTTAGCCTTGTAATGAGGCTAAATTGAGAACACTTGTAATCCAAGCTATAAAAGCTAGAGGGTTTGTCAGGCTTCCAGTACTCCATGACATTCCTTTTGGTTGCCAATAAAGCCAGATGTATAAATGTCCTGGAGTGTGAGTGTGTTGCGAGTGAGCTCATTTATATGCTGAGAGAGACAGATGTCAGGGGAAGGAGATGATGGTGGAACTCATAATCTTACTGACAGCATGAGCTACGCAGTTCCAATATCTCAATATGAGTCTAATTCTGCTCCTATTACAGTCAATATGAATTTGGCTGCTGAATTTAATAGGAGCAGAAGACCAAGGTGTGGATGCAGCCAGACAACAACTTGCAGAGAGAGGAATGCCATTTTATATCTTCAACGCTTGAGTGACACAAAAGGCAGCTTTTCTTGGGTGCACTGTTGATCACGGGGAGATGTCCCTGTGCACAATAACCAGCACATTCCACCTGGACAAGCACAACCAGCTTTCTGAGGACATGAAAACAAAGCTGGAAGCTATGGGCTGTATTCAACGTAGCAAAAAGGTATATGTTCTGTCAGCACAAGGATTCCTCCTTAGACAATGGAATGTTCTCCTCCCAACAAGTGCCTCCTTCATCTGTTTGGGGTTCCTCCTCAACCCTCTGGGGCAGATTAAGGGATGACATGGGGGAATGTCCAATTGCTTGTGCTAGCACTATTATTCAGTTGAATACCACCCTATGCCTTTACTTGCTTGGTACAGCTTTGGGAAATGTTCATTTCAGTCCTAGAGAGCCTCCAGACTGTCCCTACTTCATGTGAGGGTTTCAAGTGCATATTATAAATTTAGGTTTGTGAAATTAAACTGGATTAAAGTGCTATGCCACCTGTTGCACAAGAAATCCACTTTTAAAAGCAAAAATAAAACAGGCTTTTTGCAGTTAGGAAAGTAACAAGGAAATACACCTAAAAGTGTAGAATGAATGAATGAATGAATAACAGAAAGAAATATAAACACTCTGCAAGCAAATAAGCATGGATGCTTATTGTAGGATAACTGCCCCATATACAAATCAGAATGAATGCTCAATAAAGACTGGAGATAGTCTAACCTTTGTAAGCTTTGTACAAGCAAATCAGGATGAATATAGGTCATTTGGTGGACCCCCTGGAGTTATTTGTGAGGACTGGTTGTTTCTCTGTAGCTCAAAAGCCGGCATTTCACATTAAAGTCACAAATACCCAGACATTGGTGTTATTGTCCCTGATAACTAAATATACCAAGTTGGATTCTGAGGTGCATCAGCAGGAAGACTTCACATATTTCTACACAGTGAAGCTTCTTCCCAGGAGGAATTCCGGGGTAGTGGTGGATGGTCAGGTCAAACAGTGTCATTTCAGAAGACTCCTTGTGTTTGGTGTAGGCACATGCCTTCAGGTGCAGGAAAATAGATGGGACAGGCTTAGTGCAAGAAAAGAGAAAAAAGAACTCAAATCCACATAGCACATGGTGCTGTGCAATCTCTTCTTACACGGGGTCTCTAGATGCCTGCTACATAAGGCACCTCACAACATTTTTTGCACCGCATCATCTCATGATAGTGCTTCCTAAGTTCCATCAGTATGTTGATTGTCCCACTAGGGGGGGAAATACCCTAAACCGAGTATATAGCAACATCATGCATGGATACAAGACCAAGCCCTTGCCCAATTTGGGACAGTCAGACCACATATCCTTACTTATGATACCATCATATAGACCTCTCGTACGCAGAATTAGACCATCAACTAGAGAGATACGAGTGTGGCCAGCAGGTGCACCCGAGCAACTTCAAGATTGCTTTCGGAACACTGAATGGTCACTTTTTGTGGAGAATAATGTGGACACATACGCTTCAATAGTACTGTTCTATGTCAAAAGCTGCATTGATGTCGTTACTACCACCAAACAAATACGGGTGTTTCCTAACAACAAGCCCTGGCTAAACAGGGATGTGTATCTTCTGCTAAAGGCAAGGAATGCTGCTTTTCACTCTGGCGATGCGCAACAGTATAGAGAAGCTAGAGCCAAACTGAAAAAGGGCATTAGGGATGCCAAAGCCATGTACTGCCGGAGGATCGAAAAGCATTTTGAGAGCTCCGACCCTCGTCGTGTATGGCAAGGCCTGTGACAAATTACAGGGCAAAATATTAAAAACGAACTGGCTAACAGCAGTGCGCACCTGGCTGATCAGCTGAATCAATTCTTCAGTCGTTTTGAGGTGGGAACTGGAACCACCGTCACTACAGCATTGGCTACCAGCACACCATCAGGAACTATTACTGATAAACAACCACTTTTATTACAGACCTCCGACGTACAACGTGCTTTTCGGAGCATTAATATTAGGAAGGCAGCTGGACCGGATGGAATTATGGGACGAGTTATTAGGGACTGTGCTGCAGAATTAGCTGGTGTATTTACGGACATTTTTAATCTATCCCTGTTGCAGGGTTCTGTCCCTACCTGCCTGAAGACATCGATTATAGTGCCAGTCCCTAAACAGTCAGTGGTGGTATCTCTCAATGACTACAGACCAATAGCCCTAACATCTGTCGTTATGAAATGCTTTGAGAGATTGGTGCTAGATTATATTAAGGCTGGTCTTCCATCCACTCTAGACCCGTTCCAGTTTGCATACAGAAGGAATAGATCTACTGATGATGCTATTTCCATCGCTGTCCATACTGTACTGAGTCATCTAGAACGACAGGGAACCTACGCAAGGCTGTTGTTTGTGGACTACAGTTCTGCCTTTAATACAATTCTACCAGACAGGTTATTCCTTAAAATGACCAATTTGGGTATACATCAGAAGATCTGCTTGTGGGTAAGGAATTTCCTGACCGATAGGGCGCAGACAGTGAGAATGGGACCTTACCATTCTTCTACTCTAGTATTAAGTACAGGAGCCCCTCAGGGGTGTGTGTTAAGCCCCTTCCTCTATTCCCTGTACACATTTGACTGCACCCCACTGTATAAGTCCAACACAATCATCAAATTTGCGGATGATACAACAGTGGTGGGGCTCATTAGTGAGAATGATGAGGCTGCTTATAGGAAAGAAGTACAGGGGTTAATTCAATGGTGTAAAGAAAATAATCTTATGCTTAACACCAAAAAAACCAAAGAACTCATAATTGATTTTAGGCGAAAGAAAAGTGTATTTTTACCATTGCACATAAATGGCGAGGAGGTGGAGAGGGTTGGTAGTTTTAAATACCTGGGCACTTACATCTCTGAGGACCTCTCATGGACTGCAAATATTAATATGGTTGTGAGGAAGGTGCAGGGGAGGTTGTATTTCCTGAGAATGCTCAGAGGATTGAATCTATCTCAGCACCTACTTCTGTCCTATTATCATAGTACCATTGAGAGTGTCTTAACCTATAGTATATTATCGTGGTATGGGAGCAGCTCTGGAATGGATAAAAAAGCCTTACAGAGAATAATTAAAATTGCCCAGAATGTTATTGGGCTCCAACTACCAACCCTGGATGAGATCTTCACGTCTCGCAGCTTGAAGAAGTCACACAATATCCTGAGAGATCCCACCCATCCTGCTCACAACCTCTTTGAACTGTTGCCTTCGGGCAGAAGATATAGGACAATGAAAACACGAACCACACGCCTTCTGAATAGTTTCTATCCAAGAGCTCTGATTGCACTAAACAATGATCTCAGGGCCAGTTGTAAGAAATAGCAAGCAGTGAGTAGTAAGGAATGAGATAGGTTTTAGGTTATGCTATGCTTCTAATAGGTTGTGTTATATTCTGGATTATGTATGTTTTAATAGATTATGTCTGAATAGGATGAGAGTGTTGGAGATACGTGCAAATGTGTATGTGAATCCGGTCTTGGGTGTTTGATTTTGATTTTCGTTGTTGTGTATACTGTCTATATACGGACAATGACAATAAAATTTATCTATCTATCTATCTATCTATCTTACTAAGTCTGTGTGGTGGTCCAAAGTCTTTTTCTAGCTCTTTCCTCCCAAACTGCAGAAGAGTGCCACCTTTCAAATGCATTCAGATAAAAGCCTTTCCATATTACAGTGGTACCTCAGGTTAAGGATTTAATTCCTTCTAGAGGTCCGTTCTTAACCTGAAACTGTTCTTAACCTGAGGTACCACTTTAGCTAATGGGGCCTCCTGCCTCTGCTGCCACGCGATTTCTGTTCTCATCCTGAAGCAAAGTTCTTAACCTGAGGTATTATTTCTGGGTTAGCGGAGTCTGTACCCTGAAGAGTATGTAACCTGAGGTACCACTGTATTATGTTGTCCCCTGATAATAGATGTTCAGTTCTTGTTCATTTGTTGCATAGGATTCCAATCTTCTTAAGGCAGCATTTCTGTTCTTGTGCAGTCTTCCCCCCACCACCACCTCCACAAAACATCATCTTTCTTTGACCACCTAGCCAAATCTAGTTCAGCTAGACAAGCTCCTTCTTTTAATACTCTCTCTTTTCAGATCACAGCTGAGTGTAACCCTGGGCGCGCACACCCCTCCTTTTTCTCACAGTGAGCTACATTTTCTGCTCTAGAAGCAGGTAACCTAAAATCCTTTTAAGCCACAATGTCTGATGTGAATTATGCCTGGGAATTGCATCTCTGAAAGCTTTGAAATGTAGTGACCGACACAGCTGGTTGTAAGGAAGCAGGCACTTTGTAGGCTAGCTAATGACCACTCCTTCCTCCAGCAGTGTGCAAATGAGCTGATCTTTGCTCCATGTGGTATATATTACCCGTCAACAGGGAAAGCTAAAGCTTGAAATGATCTACTTACCAGGTTTTAATGGAAGATGCCATATGCCTCTATTTATACATTACCTGGATGAATAGAATTCAGATGTACCTTGTTGGGAGTTGCAGTCTGATGGAGCAAGTATGCATGGGCTCTAGGACTGGCATTGATGGCTGGACACCATACATGCCGCCCTGTGTGGCTCTAGGTCAGGTGGCAGAATGGCAGTTTTACAGGTCACCTACATGAGATCTTCCATACTTGGAGAAGTAAGGATTCTTCTAAGAATCCTCATCCAATTCTGTGTGGGCACCTGAACTCATGTATCCATCCCTCTGATAGATGCTTTAGTTGGCTTTCTGTTGCCCACTACTTCAAAAAGGATTTGTTTACTTTAGACATCTTGGAAACTGGCCTAGCCTTTGCTGAAAGCTATGGACTCCAGCCAGGGCTGCTGACCACATGAACACTGCTTTGGAAACCATGCCCTTGGTGCTCAGCACAATCACTGCCCAAGCACCATATCTGTGGATCCAATACAAGTTTGTAACCCAGACTGCCTGTGCCTCTTGCCTTTGCTCATTTGTTTTGGGGAAAAGGCAAGAAAGGACTTTTACGTTTCTTCCACTCTCCTTGGGATCTCCATAGGGAGGTTGAAATGACCACCCTCCTCTGAAATAAGGTGAGCAGGATTGCCGAGTTCCACAGCCACATCTAAGCAGGAGAAACCATCCCATGCTATCCATGGGGAAGAGGTCCACCTGCATACTGATACACATGCATGCAGCTCTTCCATGTGAAGTGTGAGCCTAATTGGGCTAAAGTCTGCTTCCATGTAGAAGAGTTCTACATCTACAAATCAGTATGTGTGTAGAGCTCAGATGGGGAGGAGGAGAAGGAGAAGGAATTTCTGCTGTATGAGTGGAAGTACAGGATGTATGGCTGTGCCATGCCATCTACAAGGCAAAAACCAGCAGCCTTGTGTTCTTTCAACATATGCAGTGAGTGTCATGTGAACTTCACTTCTGGCCCCAGTTATTATTCTGCGTGTCCCTCCATCTTTCTGCCAGTCACCCATTACATCCTGTTGGCTTCTCCTATCTGTGTGCAGGAGCTAAAGAACTTTGGAACCCGGCATTCTGGACAGAAAATATTACATAAAGAGTAACGCATAGATGAGGGCCTGGGCTAATAGCTCACAGCTGAGAACTTTGCTCTGTTTAACACTGCTTCTGATTGGATACAGCAAATATCATAATATATTGCCAACCTACACACAGAAATAAGATGGTGGTGTTTATGGTGGTGCCATTTTTCTGAATCTTATATTGTTTGGAGCCATAGTCAGTTATCTTGCTTAAGTTTCTTTTCTTTTATAAAATTAATATTTATTTAGAAGCAATAAGACGAACACGAGTTAATGGGGACTTCAAAATCCCACAACAAGATGTGCTTTATTCAGATTCATATATCGCATCCATCACTATGGTATCAATTTTGCACAGCTATTATTCATTGGGATGGTCTCGGTGAAGGTGAGAGGGGGCAGACACTATATATTTTTAGTGGGGCTACAGCTGCTTGTCGGCAGGATTTTAATAAGAGAGGTGGGCACAGAAACGTCTCTCCAGTTCACCATTTCTGCTCTCTATTCCAGCCCATTTTGATTTTATGCTATGTTTCCCCTTTTGTTAAGCGATTTGATATCAGCTACTTTTCAATTGCATTGCAGTCACTCCACTTCACAGTGTAACACAGCATGATGTAATGGAGCTTAAACAATCCTATTCTGTGCTGCCATACAAAGAAGTTCTATGGTCATTTCCAAAGTGCGGCTGTACTGCTTTCGAAATATCCCATCCTTCTTTGTTTTGTTTGTTTGTTTCTAAATGCCATCCATCTGAGCTATCCATTCCCTGTCCCCAGAAGAGGACAAGAACCTCTTCTCCTGATCTAAACAGCTGTAGAGGCAGACTGAAATGATAACTAGTTTTCCACAAGTCTGAATTATTTAGTCATCTGTAACTAAACAAAGAGATTCTACAGAAATACATGACATATGACCTGAATGACCAGGTGTTTATTTACTGAATGCATTTTTTAAACATTGCTTTTCCTAAACATAAGAAAGGGGTGGGGAAGCAGGGTTGATTTTTAAAATATTTTTCTGAAGATGAAGGGAGAGGTAAAGGGAACATTGATGTCTGAACAGCTGTATAAAATAAAAATCTTCAGTTAGAAGACTGAATTATTTAGTTGTTTGCCGGATTCAGATTAAAGTCTGATGTAAAGCAGGCAAAGTAAAATCACTGACAGTTGATGGTTTATCACGACCACTGAATTTGGCCTCCTGTTTTGACTATGCCTTTGGAATTGTTCGAATTAAGAATGTCGTCATTGTGTTCAATGTAAATGTGGGGAGTGCATTTTGGATGAAACAGCCCATGAGAGTCAATAGACTTATTCAGAGGATACAGTCATCAATCATGTCTGACTGAAGCAACTTGAATGTCCAGTGTGGTTACCACTTGAGAGTCAGTCAAAAAAGTCACATGAATATGCAACCCTTATTTTCAGTAGCTGATTATTTTTTCCTGTCTCTTAAAAAAAACAAAAACCTCCAATTTTTTGAATCCTGAAACTTTAATAGGTGCATGTCACCCTAGAACCATTGGCCAAGTTCGTTGATGCTCCAAACACACTTTAGAATTTAAAGGCATTTCCTTTTCTCCTTGGAGCTGAGACAGCAGAGTTACTTTCTCATTAGCTCCGCCCCAGCCAATATTCGGCACACTTCAGAGTCATAGAAGTGATGCTGAAACCATTTCATGTTAGAAGAAGGGTTCCTTGGGGAATGGAAATGTGTGAAACCCACATAAATTAGGTAGGTTGTTTTTTTTTAAAGTAAGTGGTGCCAAAGTGATTTGTGAATCAAATCCTACTTCATCAAATCTCTATGCTAGTCCTGTTAAGGCAGAATTAATGGTTGACTGGTTTAAGCAGCTAATTTTTAAAATATGTATTGCAGAGTCTGTAGTTCCTTCTGCTGACATTTGCTGTTTCTGTACTATGTGCCACTGTTAATTTTTATTTGGCTACAGTGTGAGTGTTTTAGTTTTAATAGTCCAGTTTCAGCTTTCAGTTCCTCATTAGTTGAATGCTAAAAAATGTAATGAAACTAAACACAGTTTAGCAAAACACCCTTGTAATCCTTTCAATTAATCCTTGATCACACCACTTAAAAAAACAAGAGAAAGAAACCACTGCTGTAAACCTGAATAACTTAATTTAAAATCCAACCATTTTATATCACATTTCTTATGAGCAAAAATTATTTGTGTGGGAAATATTACACATGCAAAGAGACTATTCCGACACACATAAGAGACTTGCTGGATCAGGCCAAAGGCTCATCTCGTCCAACATCCAGTTCCCATAGCTGCAACAGAGAAGCCTATGAAAAACCCCAAAGCAACTCCTGAGCATAGCAGCATTCTCCCCGCTTGCTATTCTTAGCAACTGGCATTCAGAGGCAAACTGACTCTGACAATGGAGGTAGAACATAGTTATCATGGCTAATAGTCAATGATAGCCTAATCCTCCATGAATGTGTCTAATTTTCCTTTAAAGCCATCCAAGCTGGTGGGAACAAATTCCATATTTAACTATGGCTATGTGAAGAAGTCCTTTGTTTTGTTTGCCTGAACCTTCCAACATTCAACTTCATTGTATGGCTTCAAGTAGGATGAGAAATGGAGATGTACTTCTCTCTATTAACTTTCTTCATACCATGTGTAACCTTATGCACCTCCATCATGTCCTCCTTTACTTGCTTTTTCTCATAACTAAAAAGGCTCAGATACTGTAAATTTTCCTCATAGAGGAGTTGCTCCACCCCTTGAACATTTGCGTTGCCATTTTCTTAACCTTTTACAGCTCTACAATATTCTTTTTTTAGGTGCGGTGACCAGAACTGTACCCAATATTCCAAGCATGGCCTCATACTAGATTTTTAGAAGCATTATAAGCATGTGTACCAACAGAATTCTTCCAGCATTCATTACACAAGACATAAATTAATAGATTATTTAGTTATCTGCCGAGGCCTTATCAGTTTTCAAGGGTATGTTGAACAATAGAAAGGTACATGCATGGAATAAATATTATCTAAAGCTGCACAAAATCATTTGTCTGTCTCTCATGAAAAAGAACATTGCTATATGTTAGAATACAAAGGACCTGATGTCTTATGGACATCTGAATCATTTGTATCTACGATGTCCAATCAATGGTTAATGGTTTGTTTATTCCTCATTTTTCATAATGCTTCTGTCTAACCTTGAAGTCATATCTAGTGAATCATATTCTTCCCAATATGACTAACAAGAGCAGTGTTAGCTATTTATCTCCTTAAATGTATGAACCACTAATCATTGGGGATTTCACACATCCCAGGCTACCTTGAAGAGCAAAATAAACACCATTTTTATACAATAGGAAAACTTTCATGGTACAATTAGCCAACCTCTTCAAAAAGTAGAGGAAAATGATTGCCTGTTAGGAACATGGGATGTTTCCCAACCCAGCAGTTTGTTATGGGCATGGTGCTGTTTTCTGCAGGAAATCAGCTAAGCAAAAAGGGGGGCAGGGTTAAAAAGAAGTGGTAAATCCAAATTCAATGGGTGTGTGTGGATATGAAATGGCATCTTGTTATTGGCAGAGTTGTGCAGTAAAGGTAAAGGGACCCCTGACCATTAGGTCCAGTCATGACCGACTATGCGGTTGTGGTGCTCATCTTGCTTTATTGGCCGAGGGAGCCGGCGAGACCCTGCAAAAACTTTGATGCATGAGTAGTACTGAGTCTACAATATACTGCCACCTGGAAGTACCTATAACCTCTGACTTTACATAAATTTCACAGTGGCTCTTTAGAAGACACTACTTGTTTTTCAAGAATGTTAAAGTATAATAAATTCCTACTGGATAGTATATATTCTGAAGAATGAAGTAATCAACACGTGGATACCCAATGCGACGATGACTGCTAATTTGCTAAATTATATGTGCAAGAATCCACAAGAAATGTGTGGCACCATCAACAGATATTTATCCAAAGATCTAAGGTGACCATGGTACTCTTTCAAGAACTATATAGCTTTATACACCAGTAGTAAAACCTTTAATCTAGCTTGGCAACCAGTGCAACACTTTCAACACAGGTGTTAGATGTTGGTGATAGGTTACTCCAGAAAGCACCCATGAAACTTCCTTACTGAATTCAAGGACAGTACCCACATAAAACTAATTACATAATCAAGTCTACATCATACTGAATTTGCCAATAAGTGTTTGAATCCCACTTGAAAACAGTAATAGTTTAGAACTGACCATACAGACTACAAGAGATCAACAGGGGAGGGAAGCATTAGATTACTGCAAAGTGCAGTAAGCATATTTAATTTCAGAGGGCCAGAAATCATGTGCACACATAGGATCACTTGTTGCAAGAACAGCTGCTCAGAGAGACTAAGCTTTCCTTAGGCACATGCCTGACTTGGTTTACAGAAGACTTTAAAACCAGACTAGGAACTCTGAGAATGCAATTATTCCTTGCTGTGCAGATATCAGATGGGGGTGAGGGGAAGCATTAGCCAGATCAAAGCAGTAAGAAGTAAATCAGGGTCTTGTACCCATAGTGAGCTACATCTACCACAGCATGCAACACAAACAGAAAAGGGCAAAACCCCTTGCAGTTGGCGAAAAATATGTACATTATGGTAAACCAAACCCATGGCCTTTCCAAACAATCACTCCAATTTATTGACTGAAGCATGTCTTCTGTGTGGATTTAAGAACCAGTAGCTATCAAGTTTCTTTGAAATTTGTAGCCATACATTTTTCTTGTAAAGCTAGACTTCATAATTGTTTTCCAAGCGGATCCCCAATCACAGGTACACAAACAGAATATTACATTTCTACAACTCATCTCAGTCTCCTCTTTTCCAGGCTAAACACACCCAACTCCCTCAACATTTCCTCATAACGTTTCATTTCCTTGATCATCTTGGTTGCCCTCCTCTGCACAAGGTCCATCTTGTCAATATTCTTCTTAAATTGTGGTACCCAAGAGTATGGCATAGACCATGGGTAGGCAAACTAAGGTCCGGGGGCCGGATCCGGCCCAATCGCCTTCTAAATCTTGCCCGCGGACGGTCCGGGAATCAGTGTGTTTTTACATGAGTAGAATGTGTTCTTTTATTTAAAATGCATCTCTGGGTTATTTGTGGGGCATAGGAATTTGTTCATTTTCCCCCTCCAAAATATAGTCCAGCCCTCCCCCCCACAGTCTGAGGGACAGTGGACTGGCCCCCTGCTGAAAAAGTTTGCTCACCCCTGATAGACACTAGTTTCTCTACTTTGATCTAATGAGAACTAGATCGAAGGAACACATAGGTAGAAGGTAGGCCCCGCTCCTATTCAATCTGGAGCCTTTAAACCAGCCTTCCATAATATGGTGCACTCCCATTACCCAAAACCATTGGTTCTGCTGACTGGGGCTGTACTTCAACAACACCCAATAGGCACTAAGTTGGGGAAAGCTGCTTGATGCAGGATGTGATTTTGGTGGCCATCGCAAGGTCAGACTCTTCTTTCCAACTCCCTTTCTGACAAGTGTCTATGAGGCCTATGTGAGGAACCCTTGTGCTGTTCCACAAAGGCATGAAGATAAACACTGATACATACCCTAATGAAAAAAAAATGCTACACTGTGAGCCTGGGGTTAAGTCACAAGTCTCTTTAGGAGAGGGGAACAGAGGCAGCACCTTGGGCCGAAGATTGGGGATGCAGCAGTGCATAACAGCACATGCACGGCACCGGGAGCAGACCTTGCCCAGCATGCACAACCTCAGTGGCCACAGCTCCTCCTTTCTCGCACTCAGGAGGAGCCTGATGTGCTGTTCTGCACTCGGCTCAGCGATTCCACCTCCTCCCTCCCCTTAATATGGGGGGGGGGAGCTGAGCCCCCTGCTAAGGAATATTGAGGAGGATGACGTTATCTCTGCTCCCTACAGTTGAGAGGAACCATCCTTGAAGCATCTCTGCACAGAACACCAGGCTGCAAAATAGTTTATCTGAAAACACTGCATATGCCTGATGCTCTTCAGTGTTACAGACACTCCTTTATTAGATGCAGCTAAAATTAACTTCATAGCTACCTTCCTGATTTCCACAAACCAGATTACAGGTGCACACCACTGATTGCAAAACTCAGATACTAGAGAGTTAGTCATTGCCTGATTAATGTGACTGTACAGATTTCACTCAGCCTTTTTGAACTTCAATTGCATTTAATTACATTACACCCACCTACATTTGCTCAATATTTCTTCTGTAGGAGGATAAGTTCACAGAGTAAGGGCAGCTATCACTGTAACATCTCAATTCCACCCCCACCTTGTACTGCACACCACCCAAACATGGCACTGAATTGCTAACATTCTCCTATTGTTTTGTGTGTTCTTTGGCAGTGTTTACCACTGCAGAATATATCTTTCAAACACATATGTGAACTAAGGGAACTAAAAACATTAATTGAGGCTGAAAAGTGTAATTTTGGCTATTAGCTTGGTACGCCCAGGGCCAGGTTTTCCCTCCCTCCTGTCACATATTTAATTTTTCTTGCATGCTATTGTTTAGAAAAAAACCCCACCACCATCAGTCTGAATCATTACAAATGTAAGCACATCTGCAGAAGAACATCATATCCAGGGTGAAAACTGATCTAAGGAACTCTATCAGCATCACACTGTGAGCAAAATAGGATAATATCTACCAAAAAGAAAAAGGTAAAGCAGTCATCTGTCTAGAATAGATCTGCCAGTCAAAGCAGTACCCAGGAAACCTGTCAGACAGTCTACATATTCAAATTTCAGGTTTATTAATAAGCCAGCCAAATACAGATTGTAGCCAACTGTCTACATAAGCAATACAGGTCTGCTGGATAGCCTCTGCAGTCTGTCAAAAGATTTGATTTAACACTTTTATTCCTTTCAGGTGCCACATTTGTACTCACATGTGTACCCATGCAAAGTCTTCTTGACTGCAAGTCCATAACGAAAGCAAAACAGAGCAGGCAGATCAATACTATACTCTGATTATATGGGGAGGTGGGTAGAGGAGGGGTGAATCCACTCTGTCAGCAGAGAGGCCATCATATTCTACACAGCATGGGAGTTTAAACTATTGCCCATCAGATGTTTCTGAACTTCAGTTATCACAGTCCCTGACCATTGGCAATGCTGCCTGGGTCTGATGGGAGTTGGAGGTCCAATACATCTAAAGACCTACAGGTTCCCCATCCTTCCTGCTTGCCCTCAGCCTGGGAGGGTATGTGCCCACTGAAACACAGCCAAAGCCTATTGATCAGGGACTTTTGTAGCAACAATACCCATATGCCCCCCCACACATGGACTGACAACAGTGAGGACACACTTCCACCAGACCTCTCTATATCGCCCCCTAGACATACCCCTTAAAATCCCAAAGCACCCCTACTCCATAAACCTCAGTAGCACAGGCAACAATGGCCCCACTACTGCCCAGTCTCCAGGCAACCCTACAGGTAGAAACTTGGATCTCCTTGTGCTATTCATAACCACCATTTTGAATCACAACACACAATAGGGGGGGCAGGGAGGAAGGAGAGCACACGCAACACAGCATCCATACAGCTACCTGGGCAGGAGGTCCACACAATGAATACATAGCTCTCCTGGGTCATGGTTGCAAGACCCGCTGAGGAATAAAAGGACTCTTTGACTAGTAAAAGGGAGAGACCAGGACATGCAACCAGACCAGACACACAATAAGAACAGCATCATGACTCACTATGTAAATCAAGGATGAGAACTTCATGTTGTGAACCTGGACTCTGATTTCTCATCTTCAGAGGAGGAGGAGTATATGAGCTCAGAATTGGAGAAAAAGCAGAAATTTCCTCAGGTGGCTGCTGTAGGAAGTCAGTGGACAAGCCTGGGCCTTGCAAGCAGAGCAGCATCTGGTAGCACAGGTGCAGCTAATGATTAGGCTACAGTTGCAGCTGCTGCTAAAGAACTGCTAGAATACAGTTCCCTTCTTCCTGTTTATTGGCTGTGCTTGTTGGGGCTTTTGGGAGTTGGGGTCCAGCTATGTCTAGAGGGCAACAGGTGGCCTATTTCTTGCACAGGGCACAGAGTTGGGAAGCCAGACAGGAATTCATCCCCACTAGGGTGGAATCCGGTTCCATCCAGCTTTGGAATGCCTGCTCAAAAACATTGCAAGAGAGGCAAATGAAAGCAGTTACCCAACCAATGAGCCACAACAGCAGGTAAGAGCTGCACATCTAATGGGAGTTGGATATAGCATAGGTGTTTGTGAGAGAAGAGGAAAAGCAGTGCTAGCAAAGTTCTTGTGTGTATTCTAAGGCCAGGTTGTTCACACAAAGTTCTCCCTCTTTGTATTACGTCTCCTTTCCTCTTGCTTTGCCTCACTAGAGTTCCTCCTTGTGAGCTCAAAGTGCAACAAAATAAGCTGGCAAATTCACGAGATGGTAAAGTAATGTGGCAGAGAGACCACTTGAGATGACACAGCAGAAAACTATACCACTTCAGCACTCCCTGATTCATTATGGGCAAACATGCAGGAGAGGTGGGCAAACATTCTGAAGCTGAAGATTGCATTTCGTCAGGGAAAAGTGTTCAGAACCCAGAGCTGGCAGAGGGCAGGTTAAAGCCAAAAGTGGGCAAGAACATTTTCTCTCTATCTTCTCTTCTTTCCTCCCTTCACCATCCATTCTCTTTCCCACCCATTCACACAATCACACCAGTGTGCATCCCATTCATGAATCATTTGTTGGCATTCATTCTATTTGTTTCTCTCACATTTCTGGTACTTGTCTCTGTCACTGTCCCCCACCTATTCACCACTGCCTGCTGTACCTTTACAGAAGAGTCAGGAAGAGCAGACTGGGTACTTGCAACCCGATCACAGAGTGAGATGCTTAGGGTGTCACTATGGAGGCTATCTAGCTGCTGCACTTTGTGGTAGGCCAAATGACAGCTGCTGGTTGTCTGCTTCTGGCCTAGAGGGGTTCCTGGCCAGAACCAAAATCATGTTTTGCTAAGCAATAAAGTGCTTCTGGTTCTCCAAGGAGGCTAAAGCATTAGGTCATCACCCAAGGGTTGCAGCAGAATCAATATTGACTACAAAGGATAGTACAGTACTATTCGGATTAACAGAGTGGCAGAAATTGTCTCTGTTAAGAACCCTTCAAGCCACTCTGGGCCAGTTAGGCAGAGGTGAAACTGCAATGCCTACATGTATTACCTAAAGCAGTAATAATGGATTCAGTTGGTGGTCTTGTACCAGTCAGCTTCAGTTCTCTGTTCATAGAAATTGTATAAAATGGCCTCCCAAAGGGCTTGCTGTGATGAGTGAGATAAAGGAAGTCTCAGTTTTCCCGAAAAGATGCAAAGGTGAAAAGTGGTAAAGTGTAGAAATGATTTAATGCCAAGCAGATTCCTAATGCATTTTGGGCATGCTAGTCCATTCTCAGGGGAAGCTGTGCAACAGTTATAAAGATATGAAAATAGCATCCTGCTTAGGTTTGCTATCCATAAAATGCTGTTATCTCTAAGTATAGCTGAGATCTTGTGGTGGAGTAAAATTCCCTCTTACTGGGACTCCACAAATGTTCTGCCTAGTGTTTAACTACAAGAATATTGATCCTGTGAAGAGCTTTCTTTGACCTGGAGGGTAAATAGAGCAGATGAAAAAGCTGTAGAACATCTCTAAATTAGTAAAGAATGAAAAGTATGAAAGGCACTGTAAGTGACGCGGGGTGCCCTCAGTTAGCTTTGGCTGGTGGCCCAGCTGCACCCCTATCTGAACAAGGGAAATCTAACTACTTTTGTCTATGCTCTAGGTTAGATTGCTGTAACATGTTATATGTGGGTCTGCCTCTGAAGATGGTTTGGAAACTTCAGCTGGTGCAGAAGAATACAGTGGCCAGGTTGCTCACTGGGTATGATCCTGGCCCAACTCCTCTGGCTGTCAATCATTTTCCAGGCCCAATTCAAAATGCTGGTTTTGACCTATAAGGCATAAGACTGCTTGGAACCTCAATACCTTGAGGACTGCCTCTCTCTACATGAACAAACCTGGACCCTGTAATCATCATCTGAGGTCCTTCTTCATGTGTCTCCTTCAAGAGAGGTCCAGAGGGTGGCAACACAAGTATGGTCCTTTTTGTCAGTGGGTCCCCACTTGTGGAATGCTTTCTGAGGGAGACTTGCCTGGTTCCTTCATTACATATCTTTGGGCACCAGGCAAAAACATTCCTCTTCTCCCAGGCCTTTGGCTAATTAAACAATCAAACTGTTGCAGCGTTGTTGTTTTTGTATGTTACTATATTATGTATTTTCATATTGCAAACTGCCCTGTTATCTTCAGATGAAGGATGGTATAGAAATAATAATAATAATAATAATAATAATAATAATAATAATAATAATGTTGCCTTCTGCATATTGTTTTGACTGAGAGGTAGAGTGCATACAAAAAAATAAAGGCTGTTTGATTATTTTGGGGTATCATAAAGGGTAAAGTGTATCTATAGCCCCTTCCCATTTTAACTCTAGTCTAAACAAAAAGTCGCTCCTAACTCTGACACAATCTCTGATATCTGCTGCCACATCATATTTATTCATAGGATGTTGAGATATATTTTGAATAATTTCACATGCCGCACTGTCTACAATTGTGACAGGCAGCCCACTAACACACGCTTCATTACTTTGTACTAATTCCAATATGACTAGTTTCTGTCAACACACCCATAGCAAACAATAGCAGGCTCTGTTTACCCTTAACTCTGTTTTCCTTTCCACTTGACTGCAGCAGAGTCTGAGAGCTGGCCTTCTTCACTAAAGAATTCTAGAAACTTCCATTTCTAATAGCCCGAAGTGCCAAACACTATATAATGTTAAGTGTAAGATTTGTGTGTGAGCCCTTTTTCAAAAAAAAGTAGGAGTCATGCAGAGTGGGGAAGAGGGATTCAAATCCATACAGGTACAGTGAAGGGGGTGGAAGACAGATTAAATGGAAGATACAATTTGTTCTGTGGCATTATCATCATTTTAGATAAGTCACAATGAGAATATTTGATACTGAAGGGTGGTCAAATGCTGAAAAATGACTTCTCTGAAGAATTACAAGGAAGATATAACTAGCCCATTGTGTGTAACATGAAAGCAAATGTACTATTATGGGTTAGTGAGGAACAGGGATTGCCCAGAGCCCTGAGTGTCAGGTTCCCCCACCCTCTAGATTCTTGGGTACTGGGGTTTTACACAGAACTTTGATAATGAAGGTGAGCTGACAGGCTGAGTTTGTTTTTTCTGCCAGACAGAGGGGCAGAAGGAGATCGTGGCCCTGCCATTAACCCATCACAAAAGCAACCTGAAAGACAAAAGACCCTACCAGTAACTGAGAGGGAGGTTGCCAGGGCAATGTGGGAGTGGTGTGGCACAGGAAAATGCTGTTCTTTTTTTTAAAAAACCCAAAAAAAACCCAGAGGTCTGGTATAGGAAACGAATAGACAGATGGGGTGATTCCCAATGAAACACAACCCTGGCTAAGTGCCTGGAACTCCCTGGAATTGTGCTACCACTCAGCAGAAATTGGGGTGTGTGCGCACAACCTTTGTAACAATACATACATGTCATTTAGGAGGTGCTACAGCTCAGTAGTACAGAATCTGCTTTGCATGCAGAAGATTCCAGGTTCAACTCCTGTGTTAGTCTGGGAAGGACTCCTGTCTGAAACCCTGAAGAGCTATGGTCAATTAGGGTAGGCAGTACTGAGCTAGGTAGACAAATGGTCTGATTCAGTGTCATATGTTCCTGCATGTGCCACTGATTCAGTCACCAAAGTACCACATGGTCAGGGTCGACCACTCATTGGCACTCTCTTAAAATGCCCAACCAGAGTAGCTGGCACATTTAACAATGCTAGCGTCAAAAGGTCTTTATTTCTGGAGCTTAACAACTCCTGAATATCACTTAGCTGCCAGGAAAACCCAAATTAAAATCTAGATTGAGACTTATAGGGAAATATATTCAGTGTGTCCTGGCCAGTGAATGTTGTAGATCAATATGTTTGATTCTTTGGCCAAAACCTAATTTGAATTTAACAAATCTAATTTGCTGTATAGAAATGCCAAGGATATTGATCTAATCATTTACTGGCATAGAACTAATAATAGTATTTGTACTGAGTATTACATAGTGTGTCCCCCCCCCCCAAAATGCTTAAAGTACAGTGGTACCTCGGTTTACGAACTTAACCTGTTCCGGAAGTTCGTTCTTAAACCGAAACCGTTCTTAATCCGAGGCTCACTTTCCCTAATGAGGCCTCCCACTTCCGGTGCCCTTCCACCATTCGGATTCCGTTTTTAGACTGAGGTAAAGTTCACAAACCGGGACACTACTTCTGGTTGTGCGGAGTTCGTAAACTGAACAGTTTGTAAACGGCTGTTCTTAAACCGAAGTACCACTGTACTTCATATATGTTACCAGAATTCTTTTTGCAATGACCGTATAAGGCAAAGGCATTATTATTATTATTATTATTATTATTATTATTATTATTATTATCATGAATTTACATCAACAGGGTTGGGAGGTTGAGAGAAAGTGGCCACTCCTTTAATTGATGGTAAAATTCAGATTTCTACCAGGAACTTCCACCACATTCTGCACTGCCTTCCTAGGTTGAAATGCTACTCACAGTTTGATTGTTTTAATCAACACAAGCCCTTCAGTGGTTTTAAGCAGCTGAACTGCACAGAAAATTACATTCCAAATCTTTTATGTAAGCAGTATGTATGTGAGGTCTATATACTACAGTGCTTTTTGCCTCACCATGATGTTTCCTGAGAGAGCCTGGGATGTGGCTAATTAGGCAAAATTGTGAATTAGCTCCCTAGTTTATCTTCAAATCGATTAATAGTGGAGTCTCTAGAGAAAAACTAGATAAGGTTATCTTTCCACCTTGCTATCAGTGAGTACAGTGGATGTAAGGGCCTAAAATACTATCCTTCAATAAACAATAAGTTGAACCTGAAGCTTCTCATCCTCATATTTAGAGCATCACAGCTGCTTATAAACTATTAGCATAAAAAGTAAACATGTAGAATAGCAGTGCAATTCTACACTTGTGAATTCAAAAGTAGATTGTGTAGCTCTATGTCATGGATGGGGAACCTTTTGTTGGACTGCAGCCCCACCAGTCTCAGCCAGCATAGCTATTGGTCAGGAGATCAGTTGTGCTCCAGCAATATGAGGGTGTGAGGGCTCAGGTTTTGTGGTTCTGATCAAGACAAACAGCTATCCATTTTCAATTCAGAGCAAAAAAGATGTTGAAATGCGGTCTCCAAATCCTAAATCAGGGGTAGGCAACCTAAGGCCCGGGGGCCGGATATGGCCCAATCACCTTCTCAATCCGGCCCATGGACAGTCCGAGAATCAGCGTGTTTTTACATGGGACGCGGGTGGCGCTGCGGGTTAAACCACAGATCAGAAGGTCAGTGGTTTGAATCTCACAACGGGGTGAGCTCCCATTGCTCGGTCCCTGCTCTTGCCAACCTAGCAGTTCAAAAGCATGTCAAAGTGCAAGTAGATAAATATGTACCACTCCAGCAGGAAGGTAAACAGCGTTTCCATGCGCTGCTCTGGTTCACCAGAAGCAACTTAGTCATGCTGGCCACATGACCCGGAAGCTGTACGCCAGCTCCCTCAGCCAATAAAGCGAGATGAGCGCCACAACCCCAGAGTCGGCCACGACTGGACCTAAAGGTCAGGGGTCCCTTTACCTTTTTTACATGAGTAGAATGTGTCCTTTTATTTAAAATGCATCTCGGGGTTATTTGTGGGGCATAGGAATTCGTTCATATTTTTTTTTCAAAATGTAGTCCGGCCCACCACATGGTCTGATGAACGGTGGACTGGCCCACAGCTGAAAAAGGTTGCTGACCCCTGTCCTAAATGATGCTTTTTAAGCACAAGGATAAGTTATGAAGATAAACCAGATGTTCCTTTATGGTTCCTATAGAATAAATAATTCTAGCAGGTACATTTTCTTTTCACTGCAACCTCCCTCTGCCAAAATTCGGTCCACAACAGAAAAGGAAAAGTACCAAATCTCTGCTGTCCATTGCATCTGCTCAACATAGTGATCATCTTTCCACATGGTACAGATTCTAGCAGGTTTGGATCTAGGGGTGGAGCCCAGCACAAAAGTTGTGTATTCATCTAACAAGAAAATAAAAGATGAGACAAAATAGACTTTGCAGGCCATTGTTGTTGTTTTTTACCCCCACAGACACAAAGCTTACTTAGATTTTTATTTTAAAAACTTCTAGGCATGAGATCCTGTTTAAAAAGTGGCTATTAATTTGTAAACTGAGTAGAAGTATGCAGGACTTAATTAAAATGCATACAGTTTAACAGAAATTGCAGAACACGAACCTATTTTATTCAACATTGTTGTTGTTTTTTTGGTGAGTTGGGATTACTGCCAGTCACCCTATACAGAGAACATCCCTTCTAAAAAGTTGAGTGTGTCCTTAACTTAACCAGATTTCCCCCCTTCCATTCCTGAAGCTACTAACATCAGCAGAACTAATGTGTGTTCAAGAGGATTGTATTGTAGAGATCTGGAGGTTTTTAAAAGTGTTTTATTTCAGTGCAAATGCATAAGTAAGAACAAGTTGTTAAATGAGTCATTGTTTGCTGAGTGAAACACTGCAAAATTGTTATCAGTTTTAGCTCACTGTTTAGAGCCAATGGTGGGAAATGGTAGTTAAGGGAAATCCTTCTCCTAAACCTAATCCACTTGTTTGCCATAACTTTCTTTACAATTATTTTAGGTCTGAAGAACAATGAGTAAAGAGTAACTGCATTTCATCCCAATAACATTTTTAATGGGCATTCAGGCCCCAAATGCGTAGTTACAGGCAAAAACTGGCAGCTCACAAATAACATTTGGGGGGCTCAATAATTCAATTCATGCAAAAGTTTCATTTTGCTAGGTGACATAAAAACTGACTTTTTTCAAGTAAGTGGGATAGGATTGCAGCTTTAATCACCTTTATTTGCAATAGCAGCCAGATGTTTGTTTTTCATTCCAAAAGACAGGTGACAGAACACTAAACAGAAATTGTTTTAAAATTAAGATTTTCACGGCTTGCTTTGGAGGAAGAGTTAAGCAAGATAAACTTGTGCACCCCATTTTTGCTTCCTTGTTCTCCTGTGCTAGAGATAAATGCATGGGAGGGACCCCTACTGCTGCTGCTTCTCATATTCCTCTCTGTTGTCACCATGCCATTGTTACCTAAGGACCAAAAAGACCATGGGTAAGAGTTGTGCTGTTCTGGATATCCCATCGATCAGGAAATTTGTTTCAGTATCATTGAAGAGGTCTCTTTGGCAATTCCCTTGTCTCTGTGGGGACTTGGCAGCAGGGGATTAAGCAGAGAGCAACTGTCTTCTACTCCTTTGCCACTGAGCACTGATGCCACCAGGGAATACAATATTAGCCCAGAGAGTTTCTGGTTTATATCCCCACCTTTCTACCACAATGATGGAATCCAAATCTGTGTACCTAGAACTGGCAGGTGCTATCTTATCAAAGCAGTCACAAGACCCAGGCCTGAACATTTGGGGGTCATGGTTTTTCATGCAAAAGGTCCCAGGTTCAATCCATGGCATATTCAGATAGGGCTAGGAGACAAGCCTACCTGCTGAAACCCTGGAGAGCTTCCACTAGTCAGTGTGCTAGATGATCTGACCGGGCAACTTCCTATGTTCCTTCATTCCTAACCTAAGAGTAGCCCTGCTGGATCAGACTGAAGGTCCATCTAGTTCATCATCCTGTTCTCACAATGGCCAACCTGATGCCTATGAGAAGCTTGCAAGCAGGAGCTGAGTGCAACAGTGCTTCTCCACTTCTGGTTCCCTGTAATTACCTCCAACAGTGGAGGCAGAACATAGCCTTCATGGCCAGAGGCTACTGACATTCATAGCCACCTGTGTAGCTTCAGCAAAGTGTCTGCATCAGGTGCCCTGAGACCCTTCTAAATCCATTTTTATAGAAATGCATCTGGATTTCGTAGGGAAGGATGTGCATACCTGTGTGCAGAAGCTGTAATTCCTTTTTACAAAACAGCGTTTTCCCTCTTTAGAACAATGGCATGCGAGTTTATTTATTCCACCTTGCCCCACAGTGTAATCCAAGTGCATATTTTTCTTTCAAAGCAAAGAAGAAAAATATGCCTCCTTATTGAAAGAGCTCTCATTTCCAACATAAAACACGTACGGAGGGTTTAAAATAAACAATATTCAAGTGTTGCAATATATCTGTTTTATGTTTGTGCACAGACAGTGTGCATTTCATGTATCTGAACAATAGGAGGGTTTTTTTAAAAAAACCCAAAACATACCTGTCCTGAAGAAATCTACATTCATATGCTATAATAAATCTGCCTTTCTATTGATGTGGCATAAAGCAGATAAGGGAAGCACCAAAATGTATTTTATTATTTCCTTGCTGTAATATCTTGGTATTTATATCAGGATGGTCAAACTCGGGGTGCTTTTTCTTTTGCATGTTTTGTGCTCTTTCCTGATGCATACAGGTAAAAATTTAACAGCTGGACCTTTTTCTTGCTCCAGAGATGCAGTGATGGGGATTTATGCCTCAGTCATTAGCACAATGTGTTTGTGGCTGGGAATAGGCTACTGAAGACTCCAATGACTGGACGTACATGAGTCATGTTCATTTATTTCAATGAGCCTACTCTGGGTATAAGATAGGGCCCATCTGTGCTATATACTTAAACCAATAGCATACTACTTTAAACAGTTATGGCTTCTCCCCTGCCAAAATAATAATAATAATCCTGGGGACTATTTTAGTTTGTTAAGGATGCTAAATGTAGTTAGGAGACCATTGTTCCCTTCATTGAGCTACAATTTCCAGAGCGGTTTATCATTCCCTCTTGCCAGGGAACTCTGGGAATGGTAGCTGTCTGAGGGGAATAGGGGTCTCCTTACAACTCTCAGCACCCTTAACAAATTACAGTTCTCATGATTCTTTGGGGAAAACTATGCCTGTTAAAGTGGTTATGCTGCTGCTTTCAATGCATAGTACAGTTGGGACCTTAGTTAGATACAAACTCAAATGTAAACTTGAAAAAAGAAAGCCCACATAAATACGGTACATTAATAGGTCAAAATGAAGATTTGAAATATGAATATCTGAAGAATCCCTTTAATCAGACATGCTTAGATTTGGAAAAAACTCTGGTTTGAAATTTGGTACTATCGGTATCCCAGAGTCTTCATTCAACTTGCATTAGATTCTCCCCAGGCTATAGTCCCATTGTAGGCCTATGCCACCCAGGAAACATATGCCAGTATTGCAAGAGTTTGTTCTCATACTATATGCTCCTGCTGTTTTGAAACTTGTAATGCACATGATTGTGTCTTCTCAGCACAGAAACAGCTGGAGGTAACTGACACATTTCCCATAAAAACACAACCTGCAGAGAAGTGATCAGTGGCTGTGTTCACGTATGAGGCTTAGAGTGGTTTTTGTCCAAATCAGTAATTCTGTTCACACGACCAAGCAGAGGCTTTTGAATGTGTGGAGGAGGGCAGTGAGGTGAGAAAATCTGTTCTCTGCACATCATTTCCCTGTCACTTTCCTTATTGCAAAAATTTGAATCTTTTTTGTGGGAGGGTTGTTGTTGTTGTGCAAGGCCTCCTAATAAATTGTAATTGTGCAACCTGAATTTGCTGGTATGTTTATTTATTTTGACAATTTATATGTCACACAATTACTATCCTCTCTAAGCAGTGCACATGTAATGCAATGCAGGTAAAAAAACTATAGAATCGCAATACAAAAAAATGTCTGTTGGAAATATATATACTCTTCATCAGGTGCTGGAAGCTCAACAGGGACCTATCTGACCTTAACTGGAAGTTCCATAAAATTAGGCTCACAGTACTGTACTAAACACATGGTGGATACAAGCCATGCATCCAAACCATGGGGGACCACTAACAGTGACTTCTGCAAAGACCTCAGTAATTAGGGAGGGATATAAGGGATTGGGCAGTCTTGCATGTATCCTGGACCCAAACTGTTGAGGGCATTGCAAATTAATAAAAGAACCTTGAATTTGTCCCATTAGCTTATGGGCACTGGGGCATGTGATTGAATCCCACTTTAAAATAGTGACAGTCTGGATTCTCTAGAAGAACTCTGAATCTCACTTCAGCACTGGAAACTGGACAGCATCCTTTTCCACACTTGATGGCAGCAAACACACTTAAGGCGAAACACAGCTCTACAAAGCTCTCTAATGCCTCCTTGCTTTCAGGATTCCTTCTGTAGTGGTGTAAACAGTGCTAGTTTGTAAAGCAAATATAAAATGTGCCCTGACCAGGATACACATTCTGATTTGCTCCACGCTCACATTGCAGCAACCAAACTTTCCCATGTATAGTGAAATAAAGACTCGGAGGGTATTTAAGACACCTTGTCCAGGCTCAAATCTTACAGAGAAAAGCGAGTGAGAGTTTAATGAAATCCGCAAGGCCCATCCTACATTTTATTTATTTATTTATTTATTTATTTATTTATTTATTCATTCATACATACATACATACATACCCCACCCATCTGGCTGAGTTTCCCCAGCCACTCTGCCACTCTGGGCGGCTCCCAACTGAATATTAAAAACACAATATTTCCATAGGATTCAAAGGATAAGAAAAAGGGAAATGGACATATGCACAAACTTTTGCTTAACTTTCTGCTGTTGTGTACTTTGATTTCAGATACATCAGAGATGTTATATGAAGAGAGCAGTTAGCTGGGCACACTGAATGAACTCTCGGCTACTTTATTACAGTCCTGCTTGTTCAAAGAAAGAATGAAATAATGCCATACAAGTAAAATAATGACTCATGCAGTAATGAAACAATGTATTACACTGAGTACAAATTGCAAGCAAGCTATTATTGGAATTCTGTGCCCATTAAGCACTCAAAGGATTACAACTAGCAAACAAATCAGTACTAGTCAAAATGTTCTAAAAACAGAAAACAAGGTCATATTATTCAAACAAATTGCTCATTATAAACAGTGCTACTCAGTAATTATGTTGGCCTTTTTAAAACAAAAAACAAAAAAACCATCACCATCATAACATGGAAAGTTTATTTGGTGGACAAAGGATTCTGTGCACACTGATGAATGTGGAAAGGCTTGCAAATGTGTTGGTGTCTGGAGTCACAGGGTTGCCTGCAAGAGTTCAGAAAGCTGCTCATGTACCCTTTTACAAAAAGCTAAAATGGAAGGCAGCAAGAGAGAGGCCCTTTGTTGCTGTTTAAAAGGAGACCACCAGTATCATGGTTGGATAGAAACAAAACATTTTGTATAGCAGGCTGTGGGTAAGGATGATGACAATGATGATAACAGCACATTCCATAATCAGCCTTTACAAGGCTGATTCATTTTTTTAAAAAAATCCCAGAACCATTGTATCAAACAAAATCAGGTTACAGTTTCATTTACAAAAGGCCTCATCTGTATTGGTTTCTGCTAGCTTTTGAAGATACACTTGTTTAGAGAAGCATTCCCCTGAACTTGAACTTCCTGAGACAGCTGTTTTAATTGTTATACTTTTTAATGGGTTTGTTTTGCGATTTATTTTAAATATGGGTATTTTTAATTTTTTTGTTTATTCTAATTATGGATGGCCTTTATAGCTGATTTTATGCTTGTAAACCACATTTTGGCAGGTAAGCAGCATATAGATTAATTATTAACACTAACAACATACTTAATATGCCAGGTTAATATAATGAGATCATCCTAAATATCTCATTTCCCAAGGAATTCCGTTTTTAAAACATGTTCCCTACTACACTATTATCTTTTTGTTGTTGTTATAACAAAACATCCAAATGATTATGTGGAGTATATCAAGATGGATGTTTCTTGCGTGGTTGGTGCTGCTTGTGAATGCACATTTTCTCCAGCACCCACAATGACAGCCCATATTTTTATCTGCATTTAATCCAAAGTTCTCATGGCCAGGAAAAATAAACAATGTTTAAAAAATCCTGTTGCCTTTTGTAATATATCAGTGACCTGCTTGCAGTATTAAGACCACCTGAAAGCACCCTTACTTAGCCAAATTATGCCAAAAAGGAACAGTATTTCAGACTGTTCGCCTGGACACAGTGCTTTCTATCATTTGTTTATTAGCAACACAAATAAAACAGCCCAGTAAAAACAGTATCAAGTGCTTCATTGGACATAGCTGGACTTACTTCCTGGTAAATATGCATACGATTGCACAGCAAATGCATCATAATTATATGAAAAACGTTCCATGCCATATTTTGTCTAGTATACCAAACTGCCTAATCTTAAGGCTGGTACGGGGAGTTATTTTTAAAATAAGAATAAATGTGACTAGTTGACGAAATTCCATTTAGGCTAAGGGAAGTTGTGTGCCCTCATAGTAGGGCTTAGTTGTTTTGCTCATATTCAAGTTCCTCTTGGTTCACTGGATGAATTACTATGAGATTGCCTGGTGAGGTGCAAGAGCACTGATAAGAGCAATAATCAAGATAGGTGGTTTCTGACTCCATGGTGCTTTTGAGGCTGTTTGGGCTGTGTAAGGAGCAACAAGCGATACACTTGAGATAAGGGAGGCTGGCAGTATATCCAGTGCATGTAAGTGAAGCGAAGCGGGACACAGGAGGCAAGGCTAATGACTGCGAGCTATTATTGTGGCGGGAATTGGTTGGCTAAGCTCTGTCATTTATAAAAGTATTTGGCTTTGGTCCTTCCTCAGAAGGAGAAAGGAGAGGCGGCGTTGTTTGTAGCAGTAAAGAGAAGAAAATCCGGTTGTATTAGTTGATGGACGCAGCCTCGTAAGGCAAATGAGCTCAGTGTAGCTCAGCAGCTCATGTATATTATGTGCACGCACCCTCTGCACTTCCATGCAGCTATAAGAAGAATACTTAGCAATCCTATAGCACTTTCTGAGCATTCAATGTACTTTGCATATATTACCTTGGTTTTCAGAGGGCTCTGGTTAGATTTTAAGGAGGAACTACCTAATTTGCATGCCCTAAAACAATATGCTAACCGAAACACAGCTGGCCTGTGAAAATTTCACTTCCCCGAATTTTGTAATGCCGGCTTTCCAACCAAATAATGTGTATAGAAATGCATACATTAGGGAGGGAAGTGTTCATAAAAATGCATAAATTAGTGAAAACAACATATAAAGTGCATTATATTAGGGGAAATGCTGACAGAAATCTGCTTATTAGAAGTTCATTCTAAAATGCTGACAAATTTTATGCACGCATACAAACAAACAAACGCACAAACTGAAGCGGAAATGTGGGCAAATGCCTTTAAGACTGGAAGGAGAAACCAAAATTGAGAGTCATCCATCCCTAGCTGCAGTACATACACCCAAAATGTGGTACCTAAAAACTAAATGTATTATGGCTTAAGCTTTCATAGGCTTACACAATAATAAATGTGTTAGTCTTTAAAATACCACAAGGACACTAATCCTTACAGGGGAAGCCTGCATTATTAGCCCCTTATTTTAGAGGAGAGGGGCTGAAAGAATAGTGGTTAAATCTACCTAATGGTTAGTTGTCAAAAAGCAGCTGTTGTCCTTGCTCTTTTAACAGCTATGCTACCCTAATATTCAAATTGACCCATGCCTCATTTGAAGAAAGACACCATGTTCCCTGTTGCACTAATGAAACTTCATGTCTCAAGGGCTGGCAAACACATGATATTCCCCACACCAGGGATAGGCACACTTTGGGCTTTCAGGATCTACTTTGTTGTTGTTTTTATTATAACCCTGAGATGTATCAGCTGGAACCACATATTTAGTTATACACTTAGAATTAAAGAATTCCAAGACCAGGAATTGGTTTTATGTGCTAGAACTGAACAGAGTTCAAAGTTCTTTCCAATACACACAACCACTCCTGCTTTACCAAAAACTTTCTTCATTTCAGGGGCAGGATCATTTTGGTGCTGCTATTATTAACCAGTTGGCAGTCTATTTATCTACTTGCACTTTGACATGCTTTTGAACTGCTAGGTTGGCAGGAGCAGGGACCGAGCAACGGGAGCTCACCCCGTCGCGGGAATTTGAACCGACGACCTTCTGATTGGCAAGCCCTAGGCTCTGTGGTTTAACCCGTAGCACCACCCACGTGGGGAACAAGAAATTTGTTGTTGTTGTTACTATTGTTACTATCATCATCATTAATGACAACTTTTGCAATCTAATTACAAACTCGCAATAAAACTTTAAATATATTTCTACTTAAGGTATAGCTGATAAAAGGAGACTTCAGACCCATTTCCTTAACTAGTACTCAAATAAAGAATAACTACAGAAGCAAATTAGACTTGCAAATGTTACACAGCAACAATACCTTTTTGGGGGGAGACACAATGTGTTTAGTTCTCCCAAGAGCCCACAGACCACTTAGATCTTTCCTGTCATTTTGAAAAGAGGTATTAAAAGCCACAGGAACAAGATCACTAGGGAAGAATGACAGTTGATTCTAAATGATAGCAACCCAGTATGGTGTACTGCTGTTGTTGCCACGAACAGTATGATAGCTTCATAATCATGGGCAATAGAGATATTGGATATTTTCTGAGGAAGTTGCATTGTCCCCACATAATAACACTGATTTAGGATTCTTCTCACAATTTCCGTTAACAGTAGCATCTGCAGAGAGGAGTTTTGTTTCAGTTGCTTGATACACTCATCACAAAAGAGAGAGCTGTGGAGATCAATGACGAGTCAAGTATGTCTGTCAGGTTCTGCCAAAAAACCCCACAAAAAAACCCCACAACCTCAAAGGGACATAAAACTAGGGTGGGGTAAATTAGTTTGCCTCTGCCAAAAGAAAAGGACTGAGCTGTTCTGGACATTGACTTGTTTCCTTTTTCTTATGAAAGGCATATCTTTTTTGAGAAATACATAACCGTTGCATTAATGACTTTTCTGTGATTAGCATCCCATATATTATGGTATTTATCTGATGAAGTTGCCTCTGTCCACAAAGGCTTATGCCATAACAAATTTGTTAGTCTTTAAGGCATTATAAGACTTGGTTGTCGCTCCCTTCAGATGTGAAGGAAATACTAAGCAGCTATCTTCTTTTTAAAAGACATCTGAAGGCAGCCCTGTTTAGGGAAGTTTTTAATATTTAATGCTGTATTGTTTTTAACACTTGATTGGAAGCCGCGCAGAGTGGCTGGGGGCGGGGTATAAATAATAAATTATTATTATTATTATTATTATTATTATTATTATTATTATTATTAAACCTTGAAATAGTGCAGCAAACAGAAGCAAACTGGCCCTGGTGTCATTGTCTGATGGAAGCAACTCAAGTATTTCTGTATCCCCAGAACAGCCCATTGGAGGGCTTTAATCCATCCATTCATTGGGCAGATAGAAGACAGAACCCTGCTCTTGTGGAGTGATACTGCCATCACTTCACATAAGAGGCTGACAGATCTGGGCACTGTGCCCAAGCTAACCCCCCCCCCCCGAGCTAGTATGGTCCAATGGTCAGGGATGGTGCAAGTTGTATTCCAGCAACCTCTGGAGAACACCAGACTGGGGAAAGTGAGTTTAAATAGGAGGATAAGAGAGAGACTACAATATTACCTCTACACAGAAGACTATGGGGGCTGCACATTCTTTTGTGACCCTAGGAACCCTGTGGGAGTTGCTCCAGTAAAAAAAACCACCCCAGAAGAAAATGGGAAGGGATTGATCCTCAGAAATTGGGCCCAAACTTGGTTGGCAGCCCCACCCAGGATGCTCCAAATAGGATATTGGGGATCCTGCAGATCTCCTGGCCAATTCCATGGCAGCACCCAAAGGATATAAGCCCAGCATGCCCTGGCCCAGCTTGCTCCCCTCCCCTCCTCCCCAGGGCTTCTAATGGGCTCAACATCTGGCATAGGTTTACAACAGCATCAACTAGAAAGTGTTAAAGGCTAGTTACAATTTTAATGAGAACACTGTTATTTTGGGTGCTGTTAAATAATTAATTGAAGCTCCTAAGATTGTTTGAGTAGTGAAAGGGAAACATTTTCAGAAAATTGCTCAAAAGCCTCATTGCACCAAATAATAGCTTACCATTTTTTCCTAGTAAATTGCTTTCGGTAGCAGTCATTAAGGTTTCTATTAGACTTTTTAAACAAACATTTTCTTACTGGATTGATGTAGCCATCCAAGCTAGTCTAAAACCAAAATTTCCCAACTTCCATCTCTTCAATATTTAAATGGCTGTACTTTTTTTTAAAAAAAAAAAATCTTAAGGGCTAGGAAAAAAATACAATACTAATAACCCCACAGCTGATTGCAAGAGGTTATTATAGACTGTAGAAAAAGTAACAGTGCAAGCCCAACTGAAGTATATGGGAGGTGCAATGGTCTGGCTTAGTATATGGTCCTAAAAGGCACAGCACTGCACAGCAGGGGAGAAACTAGGCTTTATTTCACTCAGGTGAAAGACCCAGTTTGGCACCACCACCACACACACACACGTATTTGTGTATACACATGCAGAGGCTGAGAGCCTCAGTGGCGCCACTCTGGAGGCTTCACCCAGGGCAAAAACCCTGGCTAGCCGCCCCTGCCCACCCCCCAAAAAAACTAAGGCTCTGTTGCACAATACTTGCTTATCTTACATACAGTTCAATAAATCATCTGCATTATAATTTGTTGTGTATTGAGTCAAAGGATTTTATATCTGTATTATTATTGTCTGTATATGCATTAGGGTAAAGTAACTGCCTTTTGGTTCCAGAGGGTACAGCTACTATTGGTTCATTTAAGCTGCTGTATTTGGATCCTCTGTCTTATTGGTTTCCTCCAAAAGGCAGGACTGTGATTGCCTGATATTGTTCCCTCCAAAATGTATCCTTTCTAGCTAGTTCCCTGTCCCTATAAATGTAGCTCTCCCCTCCTCAGGCCCCAGTCTTGTTGCTTTAATAAAGAAGTGTTACTAGAGAACTGTCTCCAGCATATTATGTCAAGAGAGCTGAAATCACAAACCCCACGTCACAACATAATTGTTGTTTGTTTAATTGTCTTAGTCGTGTTTGAGTCCCCTTGACCCCATTGATCAACACTGTTGGATACAACCCTGGCTCCGATACCCTTTGGGGGCAGAATCACACCGCAATAGTGGCGCTGCAGTTTAGGTAGGCTTAAAACTTCTTCTTTTTTGTGAATTTTCTGGGAATTCAAAAGCTTAGGCTTAAAACTGTTTGCCTTTGAAGGTGCTGCCTTCCCAATGACTTGTCTGAGACCATGGGATTTCTCTCTCTTGGCCCACCAAGCTCCCCAAACAGGCAACCCCTATATTATTTTTACTATATTGACTTTCTTTTTTCTTTGATTCTTTTCTTGTCTCTCCCTTTGTTTTTATTTCAACCAGACCAGGTTTATATTTCCCACTGAGTTTGATAAAAAGGAGCAAATCTTCCTTACTACAAGATGAGGCATCCTGCTGGTATCTTGCTCAAAATATCCTTGGCAGCTTCTTGCCAGGAACACAGGGCACGCTGCCCAGAAGGAGTGGGCAGCAGCTGGTGGCTTTTGCTCTCCAGTTTGCACACACTGAAGTGTTTAAAGGAAAGCTGCATTTCCTTTCTCGCTACAAAGGAAGAGTGAATCAGTGCTAATTTTAAATTGTCTTAAGCATAATACAGCATAATGAAAAAGGAAATTGCCATTTTGCTAGTCATGTGGATATGCACTACATGCAAAAAGTGGTGTTGCTTATTTAACAAATGCTGTAACAACTGCACTTTAGTACTAAACACATCGAATTAGAAGCTCCACTAGCTTCTGTGAATTGCATTTCAAAGAAGGTGGGATTAGGGGAGCAGGCTAAAAGTATGATTGCAAACACAGAGAGGTGCCTTATCGTGGGTCGACCTGTTGGTCCATCTGGCTCAGTAGTCTACATGCAGCAGCTCTCCAGGGTTCCAGGCAGGGGGTTCGACTTCCATAGCCTGCCAATCCATGCCTGAGACCAATGGTGCCCTGGGACTTATGACCTCACCTTCACAGGGGAGTTCCTGGCACTAAATTCCCTTTTCATCAAATGATACCTGCCTAAGTGCATCTCACACCTATTCCCAGGCAGCCCACCTCATGTAACCTGACAACCTGTTCTTAGTCTCCAGACACTGGACTAAGAAACTGGAGAAACCAGTAGAGTCTGCTGGGAATCATCCTCCTTGCCATATTGACATGAGTTCCCAGCTCTCTACTTTGATATGTTGCAGCAGTGCAGAGGCTGACAGAAATGACTAAATGAAACGGTTGATCTGGATTAAACTGAATCAATCCCAGGAAGTAGAATTTCCTTGTCAAAGACAAGATCTACCAATTCTGCAATCAACAGACACTAGTCCTTGGGTTATGACATAGCTGGGCAAATCAGCCAACACCTTTTACACCAAACGTTCTGTGAAACAAGGGACCAGCATCCAAACACCAGGAGCTGTAATCACCTAGGCACCTGGTTCTGGCATCTATACATTCACACACGTTGTCACCTTTTTGTATTGTTTTGACTGATGTGTTATGTACTGTACTTTTATTGTGTATTTTTAATATTAATGGTTCTCACTGTCTGGGAGCCTTTGGCCTAAAGGCGGTAAATATACCACACCATAATATCAATTTACAGCCGCCAAGATCTCCTCTGAACACTGGATAGGTAAATGATTAACCCCTTCTCTGTTTTTCAGAGTCTGATGCCAAATTGGCATGCTCCCATCTTTTTTCACATATGCATTTAACATAGCTCTCTCTCTCCCCCACTCCGAGAATTTATTCTCCATTTTAATGTGAATGCAGTAAGGAATTAGGTAAGAGGCACAAGGGGATTTATGTTTAATATACTGTACCAAATTTATTGTGTAATTGAATTTCCCTTTCCTACCTCACTTTAATAAATCTGGTGCTTTGGCATTCAATTTGAGATCCTGGTATGCATTTGAATTCCCAGATCCTGAACTCCCTTAAACAAATGCCCAGGGCAGTGTGCGTCAACCACCAAAAAAGATCTCACTCCTTCCTCAAGCGTGTTTAAGGGTCATGTGTGAAATGTGCAAATTCCCAAAAGCACAGGCAACATTCATTGGTGGTTAGCTACTCAGTTGTCATGGGGGGTTTCCAAGTACCTGCCCAAAATGAAGATTTCAGAGGAAAGCTGAAGTAAGTCTGACAGAGAGACAGCAGCAGTAGACTCAAGAGGCATATTCTTATGTGGCAGAGACATATTTATGGAAGTGCAAATAAGTGGTCCAGACTCTTAGCTTTCATTTAGGAAAAAAAGTAAGTTTCAAAGTATAAATTTGAGCTGCTGCGCCCTGATATTTCTGTTAAATGAGCTGGCTTAGCTGGTCTAGAAATTAGGCTCATATGTCTTCCTCTAGCTAGAAGGGGGACTTTGGAGTGCATTATGCCTTTGGTGGCCAATGGGAGGCAGGTTGTTGTCTCTCATGAAAGGAGGCTTTTACCTTCCTCTTTGCAGCACTAACAGCTGCTAGTAAACATTGTACTGCCGGGCTTCTGCCAGCTTTGTATTACCTGGCATGCTGTTATAGGTAGCCTCCAACTATTATTATTATTATTATTATTATTATTATTATTATTATTATTATACTGCCCTGTATCCACAGGTCTCAAGGCGGTTAACAGAATAAAATCAGAATACAAAATACATAATAAAAATAAAAACAACCCAATAATCCCCTAACACATTTTAAAAGGGCATAGAATGTCCTCTTTATAGTCACTGAAACCTATTCAAATAATTAACAAACTGAAAATGTAAGCTACATGAAAGTAGATAAATTATGTATTAAATTGTATAGTGTAAATCACTTTGGGACATCTCATGGGATGCAATTTACAAATGAATATAATAATAAATTATGTTTTTAATAAAATTATAATGTTCTGTTTAATACAAGTATTTGAGTCTGACACGGGATATAGACATAAGACTATGTCAAACAAGCTAGAATAAAATTGTGGCAGAGGAAATGTATGAAGGATAGGAGGGAAAGGCAGTTTTCTATTAATACTGTATTAAGCTGTGGATCCTATAGGTGGTTGATAAATAAAAACTTGAATCTTGCACCTAGTGACTTTAAAACAAACCAATGGAAAACAAGTGGTAAAAATCCCCCACATTTGGTAGCTTAATAGTGGAAGTCTTCCACATAGTGCACTGCAGAATTAAAATTGTAGTCCAGTCGTGGTGACACATTTGACATATCAAGCAACAGCACGTCATATCACTAAACTCTGTACACTGTGATCTGAACAGACGTCTTCTGTCAAAGGGAAGCCTGTGTATTTGGCTTTATCTGCCTGCTTTCCCCTCCCCACCACAATCACCTCTGTCATTCATGCTTTTCTTTTGGCTGGAGCTTCAGTTCTATAATATATTGGACAGCAGCCTGGCTGTAACATGAGAGAGTGTTTAGATACTGTATAGAACTTTGAAAAATTAAGAAGAAAAAGTTGTGAAAAATATTTTTTTCTACTTACATAAAACCCACTGAAAGACAAGTATAGTAAGAATAGGATAGCACCAAACTAGCTATGTGGGGTGGTGGTGGAATCAAGAGTTTTTTCTCTTTAAAATTAGAACATATAGACTTAAGACGCAAACTTTGATGCCATGCAGAGTGTATGAAGGGAGAAAAGCCTTAAGGCATTTAAGGAAGTTTATTAATTACAATCTCTGGTCACAATACTATGCTCAAATCCATTGGTCAAACGGCTTGACTTGCTCTGCAGATCTATGCACAGCTGGAATGTTTCAAAGAATGTCCTGAAATGTGTCAAAGTCACCGGAGTCCAGAAATCCAAGTTATACCTTTTCCTAAATAGGTAAACCCACATGACAGGCCTTCATAATCGATGTAATGAAATTGACATTAAAAAGTGGAAAATTCCATCTTCTGCTCCAGTTCCTGATTGATATGAAAGATGTTTCAGAGAATCATTCTCTCTCTCTCTCTGCTTCCAGATGCCTGCTCATTGTGGAGTCACAGACTTTTTTGCAGTGTCAACACAATGTCATTAGCATCAAAACGGCAGCCCGGATCCCCACTCACCCCCCCCCCATTTAATCTGTATTTAAAGTTTTTGGGTGCTTTAAAAACAAAACAAAAACTTATTGCCAACGACTCTTTGCAATAAGGTGCCTTAGACGGAGTCAAACCATTCACTGTTCCATTTAGCTCAGCATTGTCTGACCGACAGCATCTCTCCAGGGTTTCAGACACGAGTCATTCCCAACCTGAGTATAATAATGAATAATAATTTATTATTTGTACCCCGCCCACCCGGAGATGCCAGAAATTGAACGTGGGATCTTCTGCACGCAGAACGTGCGGTTGGCAACTGGGAAGCATCTCGGCCACAGTTCTGAATTTCGCTTGTTCCCTATACATAGGCAGCTGCCACTATTATCCCGCAAGCAGAGGCGGAACCAGGATTTCCCCTCCCCTCTTCCTGCCGGCAGCAGATTTGGCCTTCAGCTCCGAGGCGCATCAGGAAACGAAAGAGAAAGTGGGCTTCTCCGAGGGCGGTTTGCGCCCGTCGAAGTCTTGAGGAGGAGAGGGGGCGGAGCCTTCCATAACGAGGGGGACGTTCATTGGCTGACGCCTCGGCCGAAGCGCCGCGCCGCCGTCACCGCGCTTTCCGCACGCGGCGCGGCGCCCCTCGGCCCAGCCGGCAAAACCGGCGGAAGGGGAGGAACGCGGCTGCGCGAGGAGAGGAACCCGGAAGCGGCTGGGTCGAAATAGTAAGCGTCGGCCCTCCATGGGAGAGAAGCGGCGTGGCAGCAAAGCGAAGAAGGTAAGCCGGGCAGCAGCTGCCGCCGGACGGAGCTGGGGGCTGAGCAGGAGGCGCCCTCCGTGGGAGGGAGAGAGAAAGACTCAGCCCTGCTGAGCCCCTGACGCCCCCAGTGCGGGGTTTCCCGCCGGGATCGGAGCCAGGCAGCGACAGTCTCCGGCCCGCCCCTCGCTTCTCGTGGCTTCCCTCCCTTCTTGTAGCCACGGGATTCAGCGGCCCACGCTCCCCAGGAAGAGGACGGGGATCGCAGCCTTTTATAGCCCAAGCCCTGCGCGCCTGTTTACTCGGGTGCGACTTTGGTCTAGGGACACTTCGGTGTGACGGTTGCCTCTCGGTCCCGGTCGTGTTTATTATTGCAGGCAAGGCTCCCAGTTCTCACTGGTCCTGTTCGTGGCCGTTTGGGAGTAAAGTCCATTGGGTAACGGGGCAGATCAACAAGTAAGCAAGGGACCGCTTTTGTCACCGCTGGGGGGGGGGTAAGCGACTGGCATTGCAAGTTAAAGGAAAACTGAGCCTGACGTCTCTTAAATCGGCCTGCCTGCGAGAGCCCCGGATTTCCTATTTGCGGATAGGTGGATACAGTGATACCTCGGGTTAAGTACTTAATTCGTTCTGGAGGTCTGTTCTTAACCTGAAACTGTTCTTAACCTGAAGCACCACTTTAGCTAATGGGGCCTCCTGCTGCTGCCGCGCCGCCGGAGCACAATTTCTGTTCTTATCCTGAAGCAAAGTTCCTAACCTGAAGCACTATTTCTGGGTTAGCAGAGTCTGTAACCTTAAGCGTATGTAACCCGAGGTACCACTGTATTTGGAAAAAGACGTCATGACTTGCTACTTTTCCCCATCCCCATTCAGGCTTTTAATAGTACTACCCCCACCATAGGTGCTATATAAGGTTCTAATCTACCACATCTCCAAGCAGTCCCCCCCCCACGGATTTTGGCAGTGGTTGTAGAAGAAAAAAGTAGATACAGCAGACAAGTCAGCAGAGAGCTCAACATCACTTCCTCAACATCACTTCCTCCCTGTGCATCACATTGATTATTTGCTAAGTGGAGAAATAGTCCCTTTCCACACAGATTGCTGCTTCTCAGTTAGTTCATCTGCATGGATCAGCTGAAAAGGTGGGAAATTGGTTTTGTATCCTTGTGTGCGTAGAGGTGTGCAAGAGGGTGGGTGGTCATTTCCACTTTTAACCACACCCACTTCTGACATCCAACCCCAGAGAGAATGTGGCCATCAAGCCAATGAAGACTGGTTACCTTTGGTATATTTGTTACTCAGGCTACATAAAACATGCTCTCAATACTCCCGATTATATAATCTGGGGAGGCTCAGAGGTACATCAGTGGCAGAACACACACTTTACATGCCCCTTGGCATTTCTAGTTAAATGGATCAGGCAAGTGGTGGCAAAGATCTTTACCAGAGACACTGGCAAGAACCTCCCAGTCTGAGTAGACGACACTGGGTTAGTTGTAAAATAGTCTAACCTGGTATAAGGCAGCTGCCTATATTAAGAATATGTAAAGCTCTATGGTCTAAACCACTGAGTCTAGGGCTTGCCAATCAGAGGGTTGGCCCTTCGAATCCCCGTGACGGAGTGAGCTCCAGTTGCTTGGTCCCAGCTCCTGCCCACCTAGCAGTTTGAAAGCACGTCAAAGTGCAAGTAGATAAATAGGTACCACTCTGGCAGGAAGGTAAACCTGTTTCCGTGCACTTCTCTGGTTCGCCAGAATGCTGGCCACATGACCCAGAAGCCATCTGCGGACAAACGCTGGCTCCCTTGGCCTATAGAGTGAGATGTGAGCGTAACCCCTGAGGCATCCGCGACTGGACCTAACGGTCAAGGGTACCTTTACCTTTTCCTTTTAAGGCTAGTATTATGCCTATTTGCTTTTTAATTGTAGTCTTTTCTGATAAGCTGGTCACACTTGCTGCTGAATCTTGCGTTTTAATGTGTATTTTACATTTTGGGTAAACTTGGGTTACAGACACTTCAGGTTACAGACGCTTCAGGTTACAGACTCCGGTAACCCAGAAATAGTACCTCGGGTTAAGAACTTTGCTTCAGGATGAGAACAGAAATTGTGCTCCGGCGGTGTAGCAGAAGTGGGAGGCCCCATTAGCTAAAGTGGTACCTCAGGTTAAGAACAGTTTCAGGTTAAGAACAGACCTCCAGAATGAATTAAGTTCTTAACCTGAGGTACCACTGTATACAAATTATGTTAAGTAGTAATAAAATAAATAGTCTTTTGGTTCCGTTGTTTATAGTAAGATGAAAACAAGGCAGACATAGTGGGTGAAAGATTACTAATAAGTAGCTTTTGGGCGTTTTGCAGACATTTTGCAAGAGAAGCCATTATAAATATCAGTAAGAAAGGTATGTGCTGCTTTAATCTTTTGATTTGTTGTTGAAGTTGTTTTGGTTTTCCGCTTATGCTACCATAAATAGACACTCAACTGGTTGTGTAGTGAAGTTCCATTAAAATTTTCTGAGGATAGGAAAAGCGTTCTCTCCATACTTGACAGCTGAGTAAAGCAAGTGGTACTTCTGTTTCCATCCAGAGAGCTTTTGGACCAAATAAGACTTGACAAATGAAGGTGGAACAAAAGGACTTGATAACAGCATCATGTCCACATGTTATCCGTCTAACTAAAATCTCTTCTGTGTAAGTTTTGCAAAGGCTGGAAAAATCCTAGGTAGCAAGTAGTCCCCAAAATGGAAAATTAATTCTTGGTGTAAAGAATGTGCTCTTCTGCAGGAGCATTAAAAGTCTCTTGACTATAAGTAGGTGATCCAGTACTGCATGATCCAAGGCCATAAGAAAGTATGAGAAAAGCTCTTCAGTTAGCAGAGTAGCTAAAAGAGTTTTATGTTCTCTATGGCTTTGAAAATTGCAATGATAAGAGAGAATGACATGCCCAGGAGAGAGGAGACAGGAACCTGGGAAGTTCTTGGTGACTGGCCTTAGGTATGTGTATGTAGGTTTTATTCCTACTACTTTTATTCCTATTCGAGAGCACAGCTATTTGGTTTGCTTTGGAGATGATGACATGAAGCAGGGCTTGTACCCTACTCACTTGGCTTGCTAAAGTCTTGCTTGAAGAATTTAAGCCTTTTCAATTTGCTGGGTGCTGAAGTCTTCCAGTTGCTTGATAGTTTCAACAATTTCTTTTAAGGAAAAGATATTGATGTGAATCTTCAGTTTGCTCCTGGTGGTTGGAGTATTCCATGAGTAGAGTTTTATTCATGGGAGGCCTCCACTGGTGGAAGGGCAACGAGAGGTGACTTTCCTTGCTCCTGTAGCCCTTTGTGGCACCACATCTCTTCTGAGTTAATGCAGTCCTGTATGTATTTATGCATACAAAATCAGCATGTCTTAAATCATTGACATTTCCTTTCCATGATTGACCTGGTGAAGCTGTAATGTTGGCTTTGTCTATTTTACAAATTCAGAGCCAGCCTTGGGAACACATACTTAACTCTGTTCTTCCATCTGGTGCAAATCTCTATCCCCTCATTAGCCATAATTACACTTCAGTATTACATCTGCCCCAAAGCTGACTATGATAACACTCAAACAAGTTACACTGGGCAGTGAAACATATTTTCAAATGGTTAAGGAACAACCTGGTTAGTGTTAACCATGATTTGTACAGGTGAAACTGTAAAGCTGAATCATGTTTAATGCTGAATATGGTTGGAGGGAAATGGGAAAAATGCACCAGACAATGAGGGAAGTGCATTTTCCTTAGCCTGGATCTCAGTTTACAAACTGCAGTTGGCAGGGAGCCAATGTTATGTTAAGTTGCTACCAAGTATACAACGTGGTGTGCATTTTGTGATCCTAAACCAGGCATAGGTAAACTAGGCCCACCAGGTGTTTTGGGACTACAACTCCCATCATCCCTAGCTAACAGGACCAGTGGTCAGGGATGATGGGAGTTGTAGTCCCAAAACATCTGGAGGGCCGAGTTTGCCTATACCTGTCTTAGACTTTGGAACCTTCTAGGAATGGCTGGTAAGGTGGAGAATGCGGTTCTCCATTATGTTTCCTGCTCCTCAACACAGCAGGTTGCTGGGGTTTTCTGTGAAGGGAAGGGCCAAGGCAGCAGGAGCTCAGTGTGGTGCATGTACAATGTAAAGGCAGCATCAGGTTGGCTTTGCCACAGCACCTCATCATTCACTACTAAAACCTTCTCTACTGAAGTATCTAAGGCTGCTGTGCCCATATGATTTCCATTTTATAGATTATACACCGAGTGTAAAATAACTTTTACAGCTTGAAATTTGGTGGGGTATCAGTTGTGGCTATTCTCTGTCAAAAATACAGATGGTATTCTAAGCCTGTGTACATGTGTTGATTTTTGGGGATAGGCTTATCATTCCCACGTAGTAAATCAGATGTTAATAATGTAGTCCTTTAATATCTACTTGGAAGTCACTCCCATTGAGTTCAGTGGGACTTACTCCCCGGTAAATATGAATACAATTGGAGCCTAAGGAAATGTATTCAGTCATTGGCACAGTATGACTTAGCTGCTGCTGTACCATAAAATTCCTGATGTTATTTGCCTACTACTGCTTTATCTGATAATTAGTGAAAATGAATTTATTATTTTATAATAAGTTTATAATACTGCTTGTGTTATATTATTTCATCAAATAATTTAAAGTAATTTCTTTTTGCTAAAGTTCTTGCCTGCCGGTTTAAGACGAAGTACAATTCTATACACAGAACCATAGAATTGCAGAGTTGGAAGGGATCCCCGAAGATCATCTAATCCAGCCCCCTGTAGTGTACCCATGGCAGATGGCAATCCAACCTCTGCTTGAAAACCTCCAAGGGAGCGGAGTCCATCACCCTCCAAGGGAGTCTATTCCACTGTTAAAAAGCTCTTATTGTCAGAAAGTTCTTCCTGATGTTTAGTTGGAATCTCCTTTCTTGTAACTTGAAGCCATCGGTCTGGGTTCTACCCTTTGGAGCAGGAGAAAACAAGCTTGCTCCATCTTTCATTTGACAGCCCTTTAGATATTTGAAGATGGCTATCATATCTCCTCTCAGTCTCCTCTTTTCCAGGCCAAACATATCCGCTTCCCTCAACCGTTCCTCATAAGGCTCAGTTTCCAGACCCTTGATCATCTTGGCTGCCCTCCTTTGCACACGGTTTAGCTTGTCGACATTCTTCTTAAATTGTGGTACCCAGAACTGGACATAGTGCCCTAGGTATGGTCTGACCAAGGGAAAATAGAGCAGTAGTATTATTTCCCTTGATCAGGACACTATACTTCTATTGGTGCAGCTTGTGGTCTATCTACCAAGCCCTCTAGATTTCTTTTCACATGAGATTCATGTGACATTACTTCTTTTGAGAAACTGTGCTGGGTTGTAATAATCACAGCATGCTTTTCCAAGTGCTCATAGACCAACTGTTTACTTATGTGCTCTAGGACCTTTCCTGCTATCAATGTCAAGGTGACTGGTTGGGGACCTGGGTTTTCTTTCCCCCCACTTTTTGAAGATATGTTTTGGATAGCTCAGTTGGTTAGAGCATGGTGTTGATAATGCCAAGGTCACAGGTTCAATCCCTGGTATGGGACAGCTGCATATTTCTGTGTTGTAGGGGTTTAGACTAAATGATCCTCAGGGTACCTTCCAACTCTATGATTCTATGATTGTACGGTTCTAAGATGGGGACAACATTTACCTGTCTCCAGTCTGTAGGGATCTCACCTGTTCTTCAAGAATTTTCATAGGTTATACACAGAGGCTCTGAGTGTACATCCATTTCTTTGCATAAAATAGTTAGCATAAAATAGTTTATTTACTTAAACTGAGAAGTTCCCAAAGCACTGGCAAAACCTAACTGTGATTTTGATGTTCTTTTTGGAGGTTTACCTGTTGGAGATGAATTTAATGTCTCATCATATGGATCACTGAATGGGTAATAAATGGCCCTTCCTCGCCTAACAGGAGCCCTGCGCTCCTTTTCAAATGTCACTAAACAAGATGATTACAGTGAAGAATCTGCTGACTTAACGGTAAGTTATTTGTTCAAAACTTAAATATTGAGAATTATTTTAATGTTTTTAGTTGCTTATTATATTCAGTCATTTTGTCAACAGCTTTGCCTCAGATTATGTACTTTATGTATTCCCCCCGCAAAAAAACCATTAATCTTTTTTAAAGCTCACACAGGAGAGGATAGAGCTCTGAAGGGATGCAGTAGTGCCATAAATTTTGTAACTTCGAAAAGTCATTTTAATGTCACACAGTTGTATGTGCGTGCAGTATTTTTCTACAGTTTTCCATTGCTAGCATTTGTGGACATACCAGAGTGTGATATTCTATGGGTTAGTTCTGACCTTCAGTCTGTCATTGGCCAGCCAGTAATCTGTAGAACAGGCAAGTGTAATGTCTAGCTCCTGGGCCAAATTAGGCAGACCATGGGGGATGCCATGAGATCTGAGGTCTTACCAGGCTCATGAGTGGCAGGCTAAAACAGACAAAACTTTCTGGAAAACCCACATCACTGGGCATACATGAGAAAATAAAGTCATACCTTGCGTTGAAGTCACTTCAGGTTAAGGCTTTTCGGGTTGCGCTCCATGGTGACCCGGAAGTAACGGAGCGCATTACTTCTGGGTTTCGCTGCTCGCGCATGCGCAGACGCTCAAAATGACGTCACATGCATACGTGGATGCGGCAAATCGCGACCTACGCACCGCAGACTCGCGGACGCAGGTTGCGTTTGCTTCAGGATGCGAACGGGGCTCCGGAACGGATCCTGTTCGCATCCAGAGGTACCACTGTAATCCTTTTGCTTTGTTTTTAATGAGCTATGGCGATAGAGCTGCTGATCTCTCTAGAAAGTGAAAAGCTAAAACTTTTAACCAATAGCAGACACTCCTGAAACAAAAGGCAAAATAGCACAAATAGTCATTGCCAGCCAATGGCATCTTCTGTTCAAAGTAAATTGAAAAGAAACAAATTGGCATCTGGCAATTTGATACTGAGATGCCATCTACGCCTACGCGTACACCTACCCAAGCACTTCAGAGCTGATTCTGATTTCCGTCATGTCGCTATAAGCCCAGAGTAACTCCTCTAATCTTACCTCTATTCCATTCTTTCATCACTATAACTAGAGCATCAATTTGGCCCTCTCTTTTCATGTCATTTGAAATTGTGTAAGTGCACTACTAAATGAACCATTAAAAGAGAATCCATTCACTGAAACAAGCATCAGCAACAACTAATATAGCATAAATTTAAGGAACATACTGTACAGCACTTTAATGCATTTTTTCTTAAATAATCTTCTGATGGCTCTCAAAGAAGAGTTGGAATACTAGCTCTATTTAATAATAATCTGTGCAGCTTTTTATAGGTGCCTGTTTTTTATGGCAATAGCAGCCCCCCCCCTAAACTGCATGAGAATGGAAAGAATCTCAAAAAGGGACTGTGATTGGCTGCTGGAATGAAGGGTGGTATCCGTGATGGAGAAGGAGAATTGTTTACATTCTCTAGTTGGGTCCTTTTGAAAAACGGGTGAAATGGTATAGGATGGATCAGTCAGTTGTATTTCATATTTTCCCAAATCAGAGAGGGTTTGGGGAAGGGGAAGATTGGGCAGGGGAAAAAATAGGGAGAAGTCAAATTTTAGATAGAAGATGATTCATGAATCCCATTGTCAATCATTAGAGATTGGCATGGTTTATAAGCCATGATTTAGTTAATCATTAGCTAAAGTTGATTTTCCAAACCTGGCCCTTCAGCTGAACTATGGTTTATAAACAACAGTTAAAACTATACTCGTTAGCCAGGGTTAATCTATAATTTATAATTCTATAATCCTTGGATAAAATTAGCCCATCACTTAGCAATATGCCTGAACACAGACCTACTCCTTAACTATGGTTAGAACCCAAATTCATAGAGCCATAAGTGAAGAGTGGTTCAGAATTAAAGCTACTCCCAAAGCTCATCTCTTACTAGTGCTTTAAACCAGTGATGGCTAAACTTGGCCCTCCAGCTGTTTTGGGACTACAATTCCTATTATCCCTGACCACTGGTCCTGTTAGCTAGGGGTGATGGGAGTTGTAGTCCTAAAACACCTGGAGTGCCAAGTTTGGCCATCACTGCTTTAAACTCTGCCTGGCAACAGCTACTCTCCTTGCCTCCCCCCTTTCCCCCATTCAAGTTTAAAGGAATGGCTAAAGAGTGATGATTGCTGAAATGACTAATAGAACAGTGTGAGATTCAAGCATGCAATTTTTTCACTAGATTTCTATGTGTTGTTTTAAAAGCAATCATTTTTAACACATGAATAATGTGCTAGCATTTGGAACTTTCAGCTCTGTTACGCAATAGGTAGATAGCGTTTGGAAGTATTTGAAAACATTCCTTTTCTTACCATATAGAATACCTTTTTTCAAAGAAAATGAATCTTTCTGACTACTTGTGTTATATATATATCTTCAGAATAAAAGAACCAAATTGCAAGAAGAGCAACTGAACTCTGGTCTTACCTGGAAGAAAATAGTTAGCTTTGTTGATGAAAATTCAGCCAAGGAAAACAAACAATCCATACTTGAAGATTTAAAGACAATACTACAAGCTTCCAAACAAATTGGTAAGTGGTAATTTAGAAGTGGGATAGTATTTGTAGATGACTGAGCCATACTGTGGTCTAGTCTTGCAGAACAAAAGGCCGCAACATTTAAAAGGCTCCTAATCATCCGCAAGCCTGTTTTCCTGTGCATATCCATAATTACCGTATTTTTCACTCTATAAGACGCACTTTTCTCCTCCTAAAAAGTAAGGGGAAATGTGTGTGCATCTTATGGAGCGAATGCAGGCTGCGCAGCTATCGCTGAAGCCAGGAGAGCAAGAGGGATTGGTGTGCACCGATCCCTCTTGTTCTCCTGGCTTCAGCGATAGCCACGCAAAGCCTCTTGAGCGCAGCTGGAGCACTCCTGCCTCTTCGCTCAAGAGGCTTTGCATTGCTTTCTTGCTGCTTGTTTACCTCCTCTACAAACTAGGTGTGCCTTATGGTTGGGTGCGTCTTATAGAGTGAAAAATTTGGTACTCATTTGTAGGATATTAATGGTATGATGAAATTAGGCTAGCTTTGCAGATGAGTCCTCAAAAGTTGTTATCTTATTATCCTTGCATTTTAAAAACCACCTTTTTGGGGGGGCGGATCTCCTCTAATCTGAAACTTTGGAGTGAACACCTTTAAAAAACTCAGTTCTGGGATTACAGTTTTAATACCCCAAATATCTCCCCACTTCAGTGTAATACCAGATAGGTACCTTTAGAAAAGCCACAGGCACCATGATGCCTATAATCATCGCTGTTTTCCCTTTTACAGACTAACTGAACAAGGCACACAACCTCCCCCCACCCCGGCCACTTCATAATTGCTGCACCTAACAGTGCAGGCCATGGCACATCCATTATATCCTCTTTCTTTTCTTTCTGCTTCTAATGCAAGAGATGTTTACTGGCAGAATTCGCCCCAATAGTATGCGATATAATATTTGATCCTCAAGTATTAATAAAGTGTCTTATTTTCCCCACTAATACCTTTAATGTAAGCAATCTTGCATAGTCTTCAAAATCATTGCAAAGTAATTTGATAGTGAGGCACCAGCATACCTCAGCTTCTTCTGTAAATACACAAAGCTTTCTTTTCACCCGCCTCCCAGCCAGAAAGAACACTCTGTTCCTACTGTCTGTTGCCCTTGGACCACAGGGCTGAGGGGAAGCATACTGGGCTGGGACTAAGGTTTGCTGGATTGTGTGGCTTTTCCTGTGTGTTGTGCACACACATTATTAAAATCTCATCTAAGAATGTTTGAGAATAATTTGATCAAAAATTGGGATATGAATCTTCTAGATCAATACATATAGACTTCACTTTAGCACTCTGCATCTGGGAAAGGAAAAGTAAATTGAAGGCCACACTCTGAGCATGGGGCATCTACTCTTAACTTACTGGGTCCTGATTGTGTACCAAAAAGATAGCAATGGAGGAGCTGAGTGCTAAGGTTTTGAAGTGTTGAAGTGATCATATTGAATGGTTTGTTTTTTTTTAAAGAGTTTGACTTGTGTTGCTAGGGAATCTTTTAAATTGGGGTTTCTGATCCACCTGGTTGCAAGAGGAAATGTCTGGGTCGCCTTGGCCAAATCTAGTTGCCAGTGGCAACCAGGTTCCCTGCTGACAGCAAGCCTGTGTAGTCTATAAAGTAATCCAGTGTTTGCTTGGAAACGAGCTACCTTTTTGGGTAACTGAATCACATCCTTCACAGCTGGCCTGACTGCTTTGGGTAACATGAGCCAGGCCAGAGGAGGATCACTTCTGAATGATAAGAAGTGCCTGTAGGGTGTTCAGAGTTTGACTTCTGAGATTACTTTCATAAAGAGATTTGGAGGATATGGAGCATATGGAGTATAAATCTGCCTGTCTTGCTGTCAGTGGGACAATTAGGCCCAGGTTGGATTGGAACCCAGTACAGAAATTAGGAGCAGATCATGTGGGTCATTCACTTTCCTGGTCCTCCCTTCTGCTCTGCCCTGGTTTAGTATGATGGAAGACCGCTAGAGAACACCAATGTGAATTTAGTCCTAAATTCACTGTGATGAAAACCAGCTTTTCAAAAGTGAATTTACAAGCAAACCCAAGTTCATTTTGACCTGGAGTAGTAATGGTCTGTCTTAGCAATGAACCATGGTGGAATGGGAGTGGGGTTTATGCATAAGTGTGGTTGGTCAGAAAAGAGTACGCACAGCCCTCCTGTCTCTTCTTGATTCTTAAAAACTTTCCTTCTGGCTACTTGTCAACTTGTACTCCAGTGTTAGAGGAACTGTGGTCCTTCAATTGTTGCGCCAGTCAGCATGGCCAGTGTAGTAATAGTAGTTGTAGTTGAACACCATCTGGAAGCCTACAGGTATCCTCTGTGCCCTTTAATAGCAGTGGAACTGAACACTCTAGCTGAATCAGTGCTATCTGTCCTTTGGTCCTCTTTATTCCAGAAAGATTGAGAAACTCCTAGCCTTGATGCTATGCTTGTGTGCTTGTGCTCTCCTTCCATTTCATAGGCATGCATAAGATAATACATGTGTGCACACAGGTATTATTATTATATTAAAATTTATATACTATCCTTCATCTGAAGGCATCTTAAGGCAATTCACAAGATTAAAAAAAGAATAAAAGCACAACATAAATAGTTAAAACAAAAACGAAACGAAATCCCCACCCCCATGCCTACTGATTTCCCGACCACTTCCTGTGTTTGATGAAAAGGATCATAAGTAAAAATCGATTCCTTGTTGTTTTAACCTAACAATGTGAATTTGCATTGGTTTTAGCTGTAGAAAAACATATTTCTATATAGAAGTCTTAAATGTATAACTTCAGACTTGTGTAGCTTATAATACCTGTCCAGTAGAACATCTTAACATTAATTCAGATCATTGATGTATGGGGTGTCCTTGATATCCTACTTTCAGTTTCATAAAATAAAGGTGGTACAAATAATGTCAAAAGGATGAAAATGGATTTATTATTTGAAGTTTGTGAGCAAATGTTAAGACTGTGCTGAAAAATCGTTGTGGCTCCCATTCATTGCCGTTTCAGCAAAGCAGACTGCATATCTTGTCTGCTGAAGTACAGGTTTGGGGTGGTAGTGTTGGAGGATATCCTAGGAATTGCATATCTCACTTAGGTCAAGGCTCTGCTATTTCTGGCCATGTGCAACTCCCTGTAGATGTTGCCTTGTACATGTTGCAGGACTTCAGCTCCCATCATTCCTGGCTATTGGCCGTGCTACCTGGTGCTGAGGGGAAATGGTGTCAAGCCATTGGTGTAGAGCTTCTCATTCCCCCATCTCCTCTTTAAGTTATTGAAGCACATTGACATTATATTTACAAATTGGGAGATGTTGGGTGCGGAGAAAGGTGGCAGATTCTGGTCTGGGGCTGAAAATCAGCTACAACCAGGCAAGGAAGAGGATGGGTGAAAACTGAAGTTACTACCCAAAGCCCTTGGTATAGGAAAGAGAAGTCATCTTCATTAACTGAAAGGATGCGAGGTAAGTGATAAAACTCATGACTCTAGTGTCTAAATTGCATTTTGGGATTCTAGCTTAAAGGGGGAGCTCATCCTTGCCTATATCCTAAGGAAAAAACACAGAAATTCACCTGCAGCAGCATCTCTTAGACATTTAGAAAAGCATTAGTAGGAGGCATGGTGCTGTTCTTATGTAAAGTGGTACCTACATGTGATTATCCTAGCACATTAGGGAGATGGCTAGGCTAGCCTTCTTGCACTGTTCTAGTTTATTACATGCAGGAAGCTTTAAATGAGGGCAGCATTACAAAACTATGTCCCTTCTCCACCTAACCACCCCACCCATCTCAAACCTTCACATACATGCATACTGGCAGCTTAGTAGCTCTGTATAAAGTGTAGACTGGATCTAATGGAATATCATTGTTATTTGTCAAATTCCTAGGACTTCAGTTCTTCAAAAGAGTTTTATTCTTCAATTTATATTCTTGCTTTGTGTCCCTTACCTGATTGTCACAAAAATCATTCAAATATGGTGGTTGCATAAGGTAGCTGGTTTAAACTGTAGGTATTTATAACCTTTTCTGGGTTTCTTTTTTGTGAACAGTGGGATCTGAGAATGGTCAAGAAGCCATTGAAAGTGGTGCTGTTTTCCTTTTTAAAACATTTCACACAAAGGAATGTGTTGGTCATGAGGAAACGAAAGCCATCAAGCAGATGTTTGGGCCCTTTCCCTCATCCTCTGCGACAGAAGCCTGCGAAGCTACCTATCGGATTGCTTCTCATTTCACAGAAGATCAGCTAGCTGGCCTTCTGCAGATGACAGAAGACAAAAATGATGACAGGAAACTGTGTTTTGGTAAAAACATTGCGTTTTCCTTTGACATGTATGATTTGGATCACTTTGAAGAACTGCCAGTAAATGGTGAAATGGATGAACAGAAAGGTATTAGCTTGGATTTTAAGAAATTTCTAAATAACCATTTGGAACATTTCCCAAATGGCTATGATGAAATCTCTGGCATGAAGGCATTGGACAAAGTGGATGATTCTTTTCTGTGGTGTGAGGTTGGAAAGTACCTGAGTGAATCACTAAAAGAAACCCCTGGAGTCCCAACAACGGAGGATCTTTGCTGCACTTTGTATGAGATGCTAGCTTCGCATAAAAGTGGTGATGAGCTTCAGAATGAGGTATGCATAATGTTTTCGTTATTACCTTAAGTATCAATGGCTTGGAACCAGAGCATGCTTAAGTAGTGCCCCCTCGTGCTACCGCTGCATCTGTTCTCCCCATCCCCATAAGCCTGGCCCGATGCTCAGTAAATCCTTGGGAATGGCCTGAGGTGGGAGAGTCAGAGAAAACAATATGGAAACAGCTTGCTTCTTCTTGAAGCCACTCCTTTGTAAAGTGGTCTGAGAATAATCCCGGGGGTAATTTTCTGCTGACTGGCTGTGAAGTGGCAGTACTTCAGCTTCTTACAATAGTTGTAATGGGGAAATATATGAAACGGGGGTTTACTGTGTTTTGAGAAAAATTGCATTTCAAACCAACACCTAGAAACTGGGTTTTGTGTGCTGTTTCCCTTTTGATTCTTTTGTAAAGAACAGGATGCCTCATGAGTGATAGTAGGGAAATAGAGAAAAGAAAAGCCTGCTGGATCAGGCCAGTGGTCCATCTCATCAAGCCCCCTGTTCTCACAGTGGCCAACCAGATGCCTATGGGAAGCTCACAGGCAAGACTTGAGTGAAAACCCTCCTGTGGTTTCCAGGAGAGAGAGCCAGTGTGGTGTGCTGGTTAAGAGCAATAGACTCGTAATCTGGTGAACCGGGTTGGTGTCTCCGCTCCTCCACATGCAGCTGCTGGGTGACCTTGGGCCAGTCACACTTCTTTGAAGTCTCTCAGCCCCACTCACCTCACAGAGTGTTTGTTGTGGGGGAGGAAGGGAAAGGAGAATGTGAGCCGCTTTGAGACTCCCTAGGGTAGTGATAAAGCGGGATATCAAATCCAAACTCTTCAGGAAGCCTACTGCCTCCAACAATGGAAGCAAAGCATAGTCACTGTGGGAAGAAGCCATTGGTCACCTTGTGCTGCATAAATTTTTCCAATTCTCTTTTAAAGCCACCCAATTGGTGGCCATCATGGACTCCCGTGAGAGCGAGTTCCACTTCCAGCTTCATTGGATGGCCACAAGTTCTAGAGGGAGAAGGTTTCTCTGTCCACTTTCTGCATGCCATGCGTTATTTTATACATTTCTGTCATGTTGCCTCTTACCTTTTCTATAAACTAAAAAGTCCCCAATGCTGTAGCCTTTCCACACGGGGTGTTGCTCTGTCCCATTGATCATTTCAGCTGCCCTTTTCTGAACCTTTCCCAGCTCTGCAATACGCTTTCAGATCAGAACTGTACACAGTATTCCAACTGCAGTTGCACCATAGTTTCGTAGAATGGCATTACAGTGGTGCCTCGCAAGACGAAATTAATCCGTTCCGTGAGGCTATTCGTATAGCGGTTTTTTCGTCTTGCAAAGCAAGCCCATTGACAGCTTAGCGGATTAGCGTTATTAGCGGTTTAGCGGCTTTTAGCGATCAGCTGTTAAGCGGCTTATCAGCGGATCAGCTGATAAGAGGCTTAGCGGCTTAGGAAAAGGGGGGGGGGAACCCACAGGAACTCGCAAGACATTTTCGTCTTGCGAAGCAAGCCCATAGGGAAATTCGTTTTGCGAAGCGCCTCCAAAACGGAAAACCCTTTCGTCTAGCGGGTTTTCCGTCTTGCGAGGCGCTCATCTTGCGGGGCACCACTGTATAATATTGGCAGTTATATTCTTGGTTGCTTTCCTAATGGTCCTTAGCATGGAATTTGCCTTTTACACAGCTACAGTGCATTCGGTTGACATCTTCATTGACCCCAAGGTCTTGTTGCTTGTCTGTGACTGCCACTTCAGACCCCAAAACATATAGGTGACTCCCTTGTCATTCAAGGGTCCAGACCACCTCTTTAGAGTCTAGACCAGGCTTCCTCAACCTCAGCCCTCCAGATGTTTTGAGACTACAATTCCCATCATCCCTAACCACTGGTTCTGCTAGCTAGGAATCATGGGAGTTGTAGGCCAAAAACATCTGGAGGGCCGAGGTTGACGAATCCTGGTCTAGACAATCTTTTGCTACTAATGTATTTAATTGCTTTGTTTTGTCAGTGGTCTTTATGTTTTTAGGAATGTGCCGTCTGATTTCAAATGCACTTTCCTAAACCCTCTAGGACCTTGAGGGTCACATATGTGGTTTGGGGATGTGTAGTTTGAATTGGAGTCTCCCACCATTCTGTTACCGTACTTCCTTTCATTGAATTGGTTCCTTTCCAAATTACAGGCATGTTACCATAGCTCCCTCTGCTGGAACTCGTTAACATACTGGTAAAAGAATTCCATTCAAAAATAAAAACTTCTTTCAAATCTTTATTTCCTTCTATATCTGCTCTTGGTACCAGACTACAGTGGTACCTCGGATTAAGTATTTAATTCGTTCCAGAGGTCCGTACTTAACCTGAAACTGCTCTTAACCTGAAGACCACTTTAGCTAATGGGCTTTCTGCTGCTGCTACGCCACCAGAGCACGATTTCTGTTCTCATCCTGAAGCAAAGTTCTTAACCTGAAGCACTATTTCTGGGTTAGCAGAGTCTGTAACCTGAAGCGTATGTAACCTGAAGCATATGTAACCCGAGGTACCACTGTACTTGTAATATGCATGTTGCTTGTAGTGTTGTCCTGTGAGGGTGTGTTTGTGTCCCGAACTGCAGTCAGAGAGATTGCCACAATGTGTCTCGGAACACTTATGGCAGGGTGAGGAGCTTAAAAACCCTTTCCCTTGTGTTTTTCTTTCTCCAATTGCTGAAAATCACCCCGACATTTCCCCCCTCCCTCTGGTCCTGTTGCTTTTTGTTAAATCAGTTTACGGAATAACATTGTGTGGGGGTGTTTTCAAAGTCCCCAGGGAAAGATTACATATGATTTGGTGCTGCATGTAACTTGGCGCTTTCTTTTTCCTTGTAAGAAGAAATCATGTTGAATAGCTTTTCACAAGTGAAGGGGCTCCTCTCATCTTTCTGTTCATTCTTAGTGGAGCCCATCTTATTTGCTGCTGCTGCTGCTTCTTCAAGATGCATTATAACTCCTCCAGCAAGCTAGCTAATGTGGTACCTCCAGATGTTATTGGAGAATAAATCCACCATCCCTAACCATTAGCCATGCTAGCTGGGACTGATTAGAGTTGGAACGCAGCCACATCTGGAGGGCACCATGTTGGCTATCTCTGCTCTACAGTGTGACTGACCTTCTGGGAATCCTCCACTAGTTACCCATTCTTGACAGTATTAAGCACAAACAGCTTTTAAGCCCTTTCTTGGCTTTTGCTATCTTTCCTGTTGTGTTGATATCCAGTAGAGTTTCCAAGTGCTTGCTTACTTTAAGTAGCTGTAAACACCTTCATATTTTGCCCTCATGCTGGGAGACAGCATGCTGCCAGAACTTCCCTTTCTGTGATGGCATCCATACATAAGCTGGGGTTGTCTCTTTCACTGTTGAATGTTGTAGGATTGTTTCCTCTCGATTTAATTTCTGTATCCTGCTGTTTCTAGAACATTTGTTTGGTTTGCCAAGTTGAGCTTACAAATACTACAAACAGAAAACATCCTCGTTTTGTATCTGTATTTTGCCTAGGACAATGGAACTTTGTACCACCACAGTAGATATAGTATAAACAATCATGGCTTCTGTCCTGCCCAAAATTGAGTATACTCATTTTTCACTGAAATTATTGAGATATAAGAGCATTAGTTTTATTTATTTATTTAGCTTTATATATCTGGCAACTTTTGGGTCACATGTCTTTTTAGTATGCCAGAATCTCATTTGTTACTGAAATTAACCAGAGAAATTTGCACCATCAGCTAACAACGATTGTATATAAACATGGTGACCTTTGTGCAACAAGATTTTGGTACCTAGCCTTTTTCGTAAAATTGTATAGGTTGGGTTATATCTGGCTAACTCAGAAATAGACATGCAGAAATCAGTGGACAAGTTAAGTTTGTTTGTTTTAGTGGGTCTATGCAGAGCATGATTTGGTTCAAATTGAATTTTGAATAAATGCACAATTAATTGTTACTGTTTTGAATATTATTGTGCTATTATCTTTCTTGGTGGGTCATGCAAACTGCTAATTTGAGTAATGCTTTTTATTGAGTAGGTTAGAGAGCGCTGGGGATGAGTTTATGCAGGGGTGGGCAACCTAAGGCCCATGGGCCACAAGCAGCCCATGGGAGTCATTTAAGCAGCCCATGAGCTGCCCCCGAACCAAGCTGCCCGCTTGGTGTGCTAAACCGGTGTAGTGTGCCACTGGGACTCTCTTCCGTGGTGTCGGAAATTGCGTCTGCACATGCACAGACGATGAAAATTGTGTCTGCACAGACGCTGGAAATTGCGGGCGCATGCGCTCACAATCCAGCCCACAGAGGGATCTCCACTGCAGTGAACTGGTCCAGGCAAGGTAAACCTTGCTGACCCCTGAGTTTATGGGACTCATGTCGGGGGGGGGGTGTCCAAAAAAAGTTTGGGAACTGGTGCTCCAGCTGCTACGGTTGAATGTAACTAATGTCTACTTTAAAAATAGTGGGCTGTATCTACATGTGATTTCTCCGTTTTTGTTTATTGGTGCCTCTCTTAATAGTTTCAGGTACTTTTATTATTAGATTTTTTCCCCTTTGAAGTGTTTGAGATGCTTTGCAATTCTTTGCCATTTTAAGCTTAACGTGCATGTGCAGAGAAAGTGTGTTTCACGGGCACAGATTTTTGTCAGACACATTTTTCACAGACCTAAAGGTTTAAACCCAAATGAGATCTATGGGCTGTTTTGTATAATGAGCACTAAAGGGAAGAAATTGAATTCTTTTAAGTTTCCTTGCCTTGTTGCGATAAATTACTCCATTTTTCAGATAAACTGAAGAACCAGAACATCTTCATGGATAAATATCTTCTGAATTACTGCCTAAATAGTGTACTGATTTTACTACAGATAGATTTATTTGCTGGGGTGGGACTTTTTGGGGATGGGGGGAAGAATGTTCATTCAAGATGTGTTGCTGATAATTGGATATAGTGTGTTGGCATAGAGAGTATCACATTGCTGTTTACAAGAACTTTGTTAGGCCACTTTCTTTATTTTCCTGTTGCAGATGGGATGAATCGTGGCCCATTGAATAGATGTGATAAGAAGATTCTTAAGAGATTCATGCTTAATAAAGATTCATGCTTTATTGGGGGTATTCTCTACTAATCTCGTTAAGTTGATGAGTTCTTAATTGGAACTGTGGTTTGGATCGAGAACACGTTAGTCATGCTTGGTCATGACTCACTTATTTTGCAGCCAACTCAATCTGTTTCAAGAGTTTTAAATGCTTTTGTTTTCTTTTTTGTGTTCTTTCATCACACCATCGAGGATAGGGAAGATTGAAAACTCAAATAAATACAGATTTACGGCAATGATATCTACATAATGTTTGTTTTTTTAAAAAAGAAAAACACGGGGCAAAAGCCTCATAGTAATTTATAGTCCTGTTAATGGCACTGTGGGTTAAACCACAGAACCTAGGGCTTGCTGATCAGAAGGTCGGCGGTTCGAATCCCCGCAATGGGGTGAGCTCCCGTTGCTCAGTCCCTGCTCCTGCCAACCTAGCAGTTCGAAAGCACATCAAAGTGCAAGTAGATAAATAGCTACCACTCTGGCGGGAAGGTAAATGGCGTTTCCGTGCACTGCTCTGGTTCGCCAGAAGCGGCTTAGTCATGCTGGCCACATGACCCGGAAGCTGTATGCCGGCTCCCTCGGCCAATAAAGCGAGATGAGCGCCGCAACCCCAGAGTCGTCCACGACTGGACCTAATGGTCAGGGGTCCCTTTACCTTTACCTTTAACCTGTCTTTAGATTTCATAGGGTAATCTTTCATTGACTTAGGAGTGGACTCTGGGAGCAAACTCAAGTACAAGAATGCTAATGAGGACATTCTCAGTAAGTAACAATAGCTAAAAAGTCATGCCACTGTACAGTAAAGATGGGATGCTAATGAATGCCTAGGAGTAGATAGAAATATATTGTGTATTTTACTGCATAGCTACAAAGAGATCATGTCCATCTGTAGAATCTAGTGTGGTTGTGGCAATGTTTGTTGCCAGTTGGCTAATTTAGGTGGAGAATTATGGAGCTACTTCCAAATGTTTTGGACAACTGTCATTTGCTGATGGTAGTGCAAAACACCTTGAGGGCGCCAGGCTGGGGAAGGCTTGAGCTAGATCTTCTATAGGGAAGTTTGTGTATTAACAGATTCTCCATGTTACATACCCTTCTTCTGAGACTGATGGGGCCAAGTTCAAGACTTAACAGCCCAATGGGCCTTTAAAGATGTCTCCTTGCCTTTTCATTTTAGGAAGAGATCACACATTTGAATTTGATTACTCCTGAGAGCTAGCCGGCAAGGCCAGGAGGAAGTGTAGGTTGGAGTCTGTTGAAGGGGGAAGGGGGTTCATAAAGAGCACAGAGAGATGGGCAAAACTCATAAGGAATTTCAGTGCTCCATGGAATTTCAGTGTTTTTTTTTTACTTTAATCTACTTTTAATCTGCTTTACAATTTACATTTAGCATTCTAAGCTTCTGGAATTAGGTTTAATGTAGATCAACATCATCAAGTAAAGAAATGTATTCTGGTAGGAATGTATCATTTATTTACATTACATAGAATGCAAATTGTTTTAATACATGCCTATGTACAGTGTTTTTTTCTAATATCAGAAAAATGTATGAAAATCTAGCATGCGCTGTTGTTTATAACAGTGGGGAAATTGGGTTTTAATTGTCCCGAAGCAGATGCTTCCAAATCTTACTCTGCAGCCCACCTCTGCTCTCTGCTGGCAAGCTGCTCTCCAATAGCATCCAAAGCTAAGTTTCTAGATATTAGCTGGTGCCCTTTCTCTTCCTCTAGATGAATCAACATGCAATGTTCCCAAATGCCTTCCAGCTGCTGCCTTTCTTCCTAGTTGAAACAGAACCAAAGGTTTACTTGGAGCGTTCGTATTGCAGCTGCTTTTTGTCCTACCATGAGCAAAGCTTCTGATCCACTATATAATCAATTGGTTTCTTCTGAAATGGTGGCGGCGGCATTTATAACAAAGCTGACACTAAAATTAGGGTCTTGAAAAATGACTTTTTTTGCAAAAATAAGTAGAAGATTTTTTAAAGTTTATAACCTATATCTGTAAGTCACCAAAAGTTAATATTAATAGCAAAACTGAGTTTTGTTTTGGTTTTTTTGTGGAGGAAAAAGTATCTATTAATAAACTAATAAACTATTAATAAACTATCTATTAATAATTTGTGCAATGAAGGCTATGCTTCGTTTTATCCATTTTACTTCAGTTTTGGTGCACATGCACTGTTGAACTGGAGTGTGTTGATATCAGTAACAACATCGTCATCGTCGTTTAGTCGTGTCCAACTCTTCATGACCCCATGGACTAGAGCACACCAGGCACTCCTGTCTTCCACTGCCTCCCGCAGTTTGGTCAAACTCATGCTGGTAGCTTCGAGAACACTATCCAACCATCTCGTCCTCTGTCGTCCCCTTCTCCTTGTGCCCTCCATCTTTCCCAACATCAGGGCCTTTTCCAGGGAGTCTTCTCTTCTCATGAGGTGGCGAAAGTACTGGAGCTTCAGCTTCAGGATCTGTCCCTCCAGTGAGCATTTAGGGCTGATTTCCTTAAGAATGGATAGGTTTGATCTTCTTGCAGTCCACGGGACTCTCAAGAGTCTCCTCCAGCACCATAATTCAAAAGCATCAATTCTTCGGCGATCAGACTTCTTTATGGTCCAGCTCTCATTTCCATACATCATTACTGGAAAAACCATAGCTTTAACTATACAGACCTTTGTTGGCAAGGTGATGTCTCTGCTTTTTAAGGTGCTGTCTAGGTTTGTCATTGCTTTTCTCCCAAGAAGCAGGTGTCTTTTAATTTTGTGGCTGCTGTCACCATCTGCAGTGATCATGGAGCCCAAGAAAGTAAAATCTCTCACTGCCTCCATTTCTTCCCCTTCTATTTGCCAGGAGGTGATGGGCCCAGTGGCCATGATCTTCGGTTTTTTTATGTTGAGCTTCAGACCATATTTTGCGCTCTCCTCTTTCACCCTCATTAAAAGGTTCTTTAATTCCTCCTCACTTTAATTCCTCCTCACAGTAACAACATAGTTCAACATAATCACAATCCTTCAGAAAGCTACTCTCGACTTCAGTTTCATTGTTGACTTGTGTGGACCGAAAAGAAGTAGAGCTTTCCCCCTCAGACATGAAGTGTCTCCTTTTGGTATTTTCATTCATGTGTTGAAGACGCATGGGAGATCTAATGGGGGTGGTCCTTAATGGTTTTAATAGTTCATTGTTGGACAGTGTCACAAGTACAGCTATGGTATGAAGACGCATGGGAGATCTAATGGGGGTGGTCCTTAATGGTTTTAATAGTTCATTGTTGGACAGTGTCACAAGTACAGCTATGGTATGTTATATCTGCTGGCAAAGTTGACAGGGGTCCACACATCTCATATGTCTAAGGAGCATGTGATCATCTTGCGGTTCAAACAACCTTACACAAACAGGTTGGAATTGGCAGCATAGGATGCCGACATGTGTCATGTAATCTTAAAGCTTCTAGTAGGACATACCTTTTACAGTTGCTATGCTTACAAGTTCAGTCGTGCGTAGAAATCCTTTGGCACATATGACTGAGTCTGGAAATGCAGCACTTATTCTGGACCCTGTTTTGTGTTGTCTTCCTCATGTAGCATTCCACCACACTTTCCCATCTCACATGTGGCCATATAAGACCTATATCAACTGGCAGATCTCCACACGTTACTTAGTAGCAAATGGGGTTGGGAATTTCAGTCTTTTAGTGGTTTGCTAGAACTGATGAAAATGGATGCAGATACAGTGGCTGAGATCCAAAGATCTGCTTTAGGTACACTTTTCCTTGTCTTCCCCCCCCCCCCCCCAGCAGACTTTCCTGCCATATGATGAGAAGCTGCTTTTTAAAGCTCCCAGGGTCTCAAAAGTGGCTTGCTGGTTGCTGTTTGAAAAATAAAAGCTCAAAGATTTTTTGAGCATGCTGTGCTTTGGATCCTGATATATTTTCTTATATAAAATACAGTTGCTCTAGACGAGGGATAGCCAATATAGCACCCTCCAGATGTTACATTTGGTGCTTGACTACGCTGGCTAGGGCAGATGGAAGTTGGAAGTCTGAATAGCATATGGCGGCTTTTCCTGATCTAGACATCTGCCTATGGCCAGGAAGGTGATTTTCATATGCCATGGAAGGAATAATATCCAATAGTGTTCAGTATACAGGCGATGCAGTATAAAGGCAATAATTTCTCTTGTTTCTGAAAATGATTCTACCTATGTCACTTCATTCTAAACTTATCAAAATAGTGTCATGGTACTACTAATAATTACAGCTTTACTGGGAGGGTTGCTTCATTTTGAAATGCGTAGTTCACGAGATTACTGTGATTCACTGGAGTTTTGATAGTGGAGTATCACAGCTTAACAATCTTAATTAATGTTAATCATACATTTTCTGACATGTTGCACAAAGGATTTCCATGCCTCTGTTTGTGTGAAAGGAGTGAAGGCTGTGGCAACTTTGCAGTATTGGAACAATCACTTCATTTGTGAAAACCTGATCCATATGTGTCCTTTTATGTATGAAAAGGCAGTGTCAGTAATGGAAAAGGTAAAGGAAACCTTTATGTTTCCTTTTTTAGGTGTAAATTTAACGTATTAAGTATGAATGTGCCAAATGTATATGTTTGGCAACCCTCAGCTTATAAGTAGAATCATAAAATTGTAGAGTTGGAAGGGACCACGAGGATAATGTAGTTCAACTCACTGCCATGTAGAAATATTTTGCCCAATGTTGGGTTCAAACCGACAATCCTGGGATAGAGTCTCATGCTCTACTTCCCTCAGATCAGTTGACTTGTTACCAGGGATCAATTACCATTACTTCCATATAAATAGCCTGATTTAACTGAGAGGGGTTGTTGGCTGATCCTATGGGACATGTGCATGGTCGGGGGGGGGGGGAGGATTTCCTAGTAGTCTTGAGGCATTTTGTAATGTTTTATGTGGAAGCTGGTGTGTTATATCTGGACATCACAATCACCCTCTGCAAAGGTCTGCTGCCATTAGCTAGTGGAATTTCCATTCTCCCTGCTCTGCTTGTTGAGTGCTCCTGTGGTCAGAAAAGGGAAGTGATTTTCACTGGTTTCCTCCCTACCTTCCCCCTGTTCCACCTTCTACAGCTTTCTGGAGGTTTTGTCAATCCTCTGCAGAACATTTGGGGTGGTGGGATTGGTGAAAAATTCCCCACTCTTTACCTGCAGGAATGTGTAGTAAATGGGGTTCAACTCTGAATCTGGCCTTATGCTTTTAGCTATACTGGAAAGCAGTGTGTGTGTATGTGTGTGTGTGCGCGCTACTCGTTAAGTCTGGATTACCATTTATACATTACAGATCAACTGTTCTGCCAACAGAACTGATATTGTGTCAAGAAAGTCTCTTTTTTTTAATGCCTTGATTGATCTGGACTCATCTCCCAGCACTAATCAGAAAACTAGTGTGAACTTGGGCTTCCATGAGTGAATCATCTTTTGGATTGGATTCTGCATAATATCCCTCGTAAGCAGTCAGTTTTGTCAGTGCTGAGAGCAGCCGCCATCTGCATGCTTGCTGCTTGATAGCGTGTTGAATCTATTTGTGTAAACGGACAGAAACTTTCACTCCTGAAAATCAGCTCTTGGGGGGCATCCTTCAATGCAGCCGCAGAAGTATCCACACACAGCAGCAGCATATGTGATAATGGGTCGTGGGAGCTCCACATGTTCTTAGCATTCTTGATCACAGCTTAGTGCCTGGAAGTTGTGAACAAGTACACTTCTGTAATGTATATTTCATCCAATAATTGATAATACTAAGACAATGGCTTTTCCTTCCATTTCTTTAGTTGTTTGAGCTGCTAGGACCTGAGGGATTTGAACTCATAGAGAAACTCCTGCAGAACAGATCAACAATTGTGGAGAGATCTTTCTCGGGACCAAATGATTATAAGCTGCAGGCTCTGCAAGGTAAAGTAATAGCACACAGGTTTTTACTAGTTGCATGGCTTAATTCTTGGTTAAAAACTTAGCAACACTACTCACACAGGGGAAAGAGGTGGTCATGGGTATGGATGGCATCCAGACATCCACCTTATTTTAGTGTGTATTTTTTTTAAAATAAACTCATTTTCTAATTTGAAAAGCTGAATACAGTAACTTGAGATCACAAATTTATTCTTCAATTTTTCCCCTTTTCCAAGTTCATAGTTTTAGTAATTTTTTAAAAAAACTTATCTGAAGGTCAGCAATTATTAGTGGGTTTGCTGTAACTCCACAGTTAAGGGTATATAGTTTCATAGTGAGGGAGAGTACACACAATCACATCTCAGCTTAATAGGTTGCAACACGGTGGAGCCTCTTCTCCCCTTGCATGAGCCTGAAAACTAGAAAGTCTCCCTGTAATTATAGTTTTAATAGTTTGAAAGAAATAGAGAAACTATTATTGGCAAGCTTTGGAACGGGCTATTGGGAACAGACTGCTTTTAATGAAAGGGATGGTGCCATGCTGTTTTTTTTTTTTTTTTTTGTAATTATCAGTATGTTTTTAAGAAAGATATTCTAAATTTATTAAAGTCTAATTCTTATTTAATAATTGCTTTTTCTGTTGTTGTTTTTTGCTGCTTTAAGTCCCTTTGAGGGGAAAAGGTGGGGTATAAAGAAATATAACAACAACAACACCACCAAACCAAGATATTAAACCATGGTTGTCTTAATTTTCTAGTTTATTCTGAAGCTATTAATCATAGTTTCCTAGTTTTGATTAAACTAGGAATAGAAAGCCTTGCTGATTAGTTTGATGACTCCTGTAAATGAAGGAGTGAAGGGGCTGTGTATGCAGCCAAAAGGCTTGTTCTTATCTCAGTTTATTAAGCTAAGATTCAGTCATTCAACTGAGGTTGAATGTGTTGTGGAAAACAAGCTGGTTATACTGTATCCACCTCCTTCCTTACCCCAATGATAATTATTTCCCAGTATGGGAAATCTAAAAGCATTCTCAAAAGAAAGCTCCCCCCCCCCAAACCTTTAAAAATAATGTTCCAGGCTACTTAGAAATTTAATCACTTTGCTAAAAGCTCACATAGCAGACAGCATGATGCTACAAATAGCTGTACCCTTTTCCATGTTGCAGAACAGTGCAGGAAGCTTGCTGGAGAAAACACTAAGCCCAACTATGGCTGTCAAGTAACAATTCAGTCTGAACAAGAGAAGCAGTTAATGAAACTATGTCGTCGTGAAGAAAAGCGGAATGCCCGGCGAGAAAAACGAACTGGGGAGGATGGAGACATTTTTGTCGATGGAGGAATGTGCTTTGATCCCAAAGAGCTCCGCAGTCAAAGGTAATAAATGCCATCAGTGGAAAAATGCTGTTCTTGTTAACTTTTAATGTATAGTAAGCGTTTGTTCTCTCATAGTGCATCTTTAGGGATTAGATAGACCTGACCTTCAGGGCATGTTTTATTACAACTACAGATTATTTTTGGTATGAAACAAAAGAGCAGTGATCTGCCTAATTACATTCTCCACAGTCTAACCCACACAGGTTAGAGGTAAAGATGCAAAAGGCACCCTATCATTCTTGGGTACTGTCCATTTAGTTTAAAACATAAAAGGTCTATATTCAGTGTATTAAAACCGTCTGTCTCATCATTAGATCAGCCCTTTTTCACATTGCCATTGTATTATGGATGAGGAGTGGGGCATGCAGAAAGCTTGATAACAATATTTGTTTATTTCTAAAATAGGATGTATTTAGACAGGTACATTAGTGGAAGGAGAGTGGTAAGAGTGGATGATCCCTTCCAATAGTAAAGACTTTGCATCAGTGCAGAAAGAAATGGGAGCTGGAATGGCCCTCACTTTGCCCCTATATTTGTTGGAACCATCCCATTTTAGGGCTTGCACCACTGTGCTGCTGGAGGATATCTCTGGTGGCAGAGGATTGTCCTTGGCCACTAACTCTTGCTTGCTGGCGAGAGATGCTAGCTGGCTGTCAAAACACAGCTGCACTCTCTTCCTTGTTTAAGCTAAGCCTGCCTCTTGCTTGAAAATCACCTGAGCTTCCCTCCAGTCCAGCTGTGAGTGGAACAGCGGTTACCCTTGCCAGCTCCTTTTTCTTTGTTGAAGGAAGAACCTCCTCCCCTCTTTAAAAGATGTTGTCAGGCTTCCTGCGTATGCCAGAAAGCAAGTGGGGCATGTACTTTAATGGGCAGGCTGCGTCCTTTACTCTGTACAAGTGGAAAATAAAAAGGGTATGAGAAAGATGAGGTAGTGAGAGAATTGAGGAAATACAGTGGAGGAAGTGAGGGAGAAAGGTGTCAGGGGGGCAATGAAGGTTGGGCTACAATTAGAGACTCGTCAGGGAACAGTAAGGTGTGTAATAATAAAGCCAAAAGCTTTTTCTTCTTTCCATTGTTTTTTCTACTTCCCTTGCCCCTTCAACCTTTTCTCCAACCCCGTATGTACCCGTCCAGTGGAAATTTCTGGGCTATTCACCCTTTGATCACCACCTTAATTAAGTCGAACACTATTCATTATTTACTTCCTGAAGAGAGAGCTCTTGGTTTGACCAGCATTTTACAATCTTCTTTTCTACCCAACTCCTCTCCTTGCACAGTGTTGGGTTTAGAATATTACATTTTGCTTACTTTTTACTCATCAGTATTTTGGTGCAAGTAACATTTTAGCTTAGATGCTATATGAGTGATAAGACTCCATCTTTCTCCACCGTAAAGTTTTATTGTCAATCTTCTTCTCCCATCTATAAAAGCTGCTCAGTGTATGAATTGGTCCAAGTTTCTTGCAGTCCTCCCGACTGGCTTTTTTGTGATTTGTCAGGGTCAACATTCAAAAAAATGTTCTTGGGAACTATTGTGCCTTTGCCTGATATACCAGGAGTGAATCACCCATCGGCATGGAATGCTGGCTGATGGGGGGGGGGGGCAGGAACAAAAAACAAGAGGGGAAATGGAATGGTGTATCCTGCAGGAGGGCATAAATGGCTGCTAGTCCTACCTACTGTAACATTTTGTTTCAGGTCACACTTGTTCTCTTTCGAATATTTATTTTGAAGCTGAATTTACATGGTGGGAGGAAGGTTCCATGTGAATTTGCCTAAGCAGTCAGCTTTGGGTGTTAGTCTCCTTTGTAGAAAGCCAAATTTAATTGAAACTTCAGGCTGTATACCTACTTAAAAAGAAAAAGAAAAGATGGAAAACCAGTAGATAATTAAAAAAAACACTCCCAAACAGGCTGTGAAAAGTTATTCTATATTGATATGTTTACTGAATTAAAAAGCAACTGAGGGAAATTTCATAGTTCCTGTGTGTTTCAATAGGAGGTTCATTCATTTTATAATACAGGTTTGCTCAAGTAAAAGGTGTTTCTAACAACTGTAATACACGTAAATGTTTTGCTGAGTTTGCATAATATAACCTCTTGATTATAATGTGGTTTATTTTGTGATTACAGAGAACAAGCGCTTTTGAACGCCCGCACAATGCCAGTGCTGGGCAGACAGCGAGACACAGAATTTGAAAAAATTCATTACCCTCATGTTTACGACTCTCAAGCTGAAGCTAGGAGAACCTCAGCATTTATTGGAGGATCAAAGGTATGCTTTCGGTGTTTGTTTTAAATTCTGCATTTGAGGGAGTATGAAACTTGTTTAAAACCATTTGTATATTAAAAAGAAACACATTTTCCACTCAAAGGAGGCAATAATTTGTCTTCACGTTGATTTAATAATATTTCCCCCTACTCAATGAACACTTGCATGTTTGGTAATCTTGGTGACAGCCAGAAGTCACTTATTCCAGAGAGATCCTGCTGAATTCATTGCCATTAGTTCCACTAAAGTGGTTTTGAGGTCTTGGCAGCCTCTGCCATACTCAGCTGTTTTTCTTGGAATATTGAAAGTGGAACAATCCTCTTAAGGACTATTGGTGGGATTATATATACAACGGACCACCCAGCAGTTAAAGACATTGCTACAAACTTTCACATTATGGTTCTGAATTAAAGTTGTTCCTGAGTGGAGCTGGTTTTGGTGGCTCTCAGGTTACAGCATTTCAAGTCTTTCCCAGCTGAAACAGTGCAGAATGCATTCGTCCTCCAAATCCAGCCTTTGGATTTAGAGCTCCATGTTAATTAGAAACAAGCGCTGTTCTGTAGCTGCTAGCCATGGGTAAGAGATCGGGCAAGTGTCCCATGCTCACACTTTCTCTCCTTTGATTTTGCATGTGATTTTATGCCATACCATCTGCTTCAGTACAGGTGTGATTGGCTTTTAGGTAGAGTTTGAAAACACATCTGCAAACCTTGCTTAAAGGGTTGGTAGAGATATTTTTCTGGCCGTGAAATTTTGTTGGCATTACAATGGGGGGCAGGGGGAAAGTTGTGGGGGGAGGAGAGAGAAGGATATGAGGGAGTGTGAAACCTACAGCATGCCTCCAAATGTGGTTTGAAAGAGAGAGAGAAAACACAAAACAGCTCAAGAGCAGCCCAGCTGGATCAGATCAGTGGCCCATGTATCCCAGCATCCTGTTATCACAGTGGCAAACTAGATACCTCTGGGAAGCCCCTGAGCACAGCAGTTCGCTTCACACATGCGATATCCAGCAACTGACATTCAGAGCATCAGCCAGTAGTGATGGAACAAAACCATCATGGTTAGTATGCAGTGGTAGCCTTTTCCTTCCCGAATTCCTCTTTAAGCACCATCTAAGAGAAGATACTATGAAACAGGACATGCAGGTGATCTAGGACTTTGTGCTTTGAAATAGACTTCTCTGTAAATAAATAAGCCCGTGGCAATATTTTTAAAGTAGTGGTCAGTTTAATGAAAGATGCTTACTGATTCTGTACCTTTTCCTTTCTGGCACAGAACGTGTCCACCAGTAGCTTGAATTAAGTAATATGAAATTTTTGTAGTTCAAGCTCTTTTCCTAACAGAATTAATAAATCTGGTTAGCTTAACTGGTCACTACCACCCAAAATGCAAGCGTTTAAAACATGTATTGCAACCGCTTTGAAGGTGTGTGGTTTTTTACAATCAAGCGGTATATACATTTCATGAAATAAACAGCAAAAAACAAAATACCTTGCGGATGCACATTTTTTGTAATCATCAGTATGACTTTCTCCAAACCACTTACTCAGTTTCTGGGCTGCTTACCGCTTGGAAAGTAACTTCACTTTGTATTTCTACATTCCAAGAGGATATATTTAATCAAGATTAAATCAAATTATAAGCAGAAGCCTTTCTCTGGAATTAATATAATTGAAGTAATGAAATAAATAACAGCATACAGATTCAATTTTACCATGATTTCCATAAAGATTTAATTGATGTTCTATATAGATTTTTGATCTCTCTCTTTCCTCTAGAAGGCTTACTTTGAAACCTTCATGTAAAACTGGGTTGTTGTTGTTGTTGTTTATTTGGAAAACCCCCAAATAATCCCCTAAAGCTCACTAAAATCTGTAGTGGAGATGGGACTGATTTTCCCCCATGGAATTCCAGGAACTTGTTTTGCTTAGTTTTTGCTACTTTGTGCTTTTTGATGCTAGCTGTGTTATTTCCGGACTCACTTCAAACCGATTTTTACCTGTTTGTGGAAGGGAATCAAAACATTATTTATTCAGCTAATTATTTTTAAGTTGTTTCCCCCCCTTTCTTTTCTCCTGCTTAATTTTCACAGATGCTTCTGCCAGAAGGTATTGAGAGAGAAAATAACAAAATGTATGAAGAAGTAAAGATCCCTCACACCGAACCGATGCCTATTGGTTTGGAGGAAAAACCAGTTTACATTAACGATTTGGATGAGGTGAGGAAAACTTAACTTTTGTGGTGTGCTATGGAACATGTATACAAACCTTTGTTCCATTGTATCAGTATATAATCAGGCGTGTTTGAAAGAAAAAGATAAATTCAGTTTTTGTGTGGTTTAATATTGATATCAGGTTGGATCAAGGATTGTTTTGGATAAGCTGCACGTCACTGAGCACCCCACCCCATTCCACCCCCATTCCCCATCCCACCCCACATCTCTCACTGTCAGCACTCAACAGTGGATTTTTTGCAGGCACAGAAGGTTGCAGTGGGGACGAAAGGGCAAGAAGGCCCCATTGTGCAAGCCAAACTTTCTTTGAACTTCTCTTGATTCAAGCCATAGTGTTCTCACATGTTCTAACACTTTACAGCATCGCATAAGTAGAAAAAAGACAAATGCTTGCTTTTATTGGGTGGGGTGGCAAAGGCGGTAGAAGATCAAATCCAAGATCACTCTGGTCAGTGACCGAAATAAATCAATTCATTCATTCAAGATTGAAGAAACAGGAAGAGAATATAGTAATTGTTTATAGACCGTAATTTTGTTATCTTTAGTTGAAAACTTGATAATGTAATCTGCCTTAACCCTCTGTCAATACATAATCTTTAATCAGTCTGGATGCGGGTGTCTGTGTGTCAAATGCATGCTACAAAAACCAGAAAATTAAATTATTTCAAGGGTAGGTAATAAGCATGACATAATGTGCAAGTTAAAGAATTATGCCTTCATTGAGAATTTTCTTTTTTCCAGCAATGCACCATAGTTGCAAATAAGAAATTTGGGTTGGCAATACCCCACAATGTAAAGTATAAACGACTACAAAAATATACATAAAATAGTTATGATGAAAAAGGCAGGTTTTTCACAAGGAGGTTTTAACGGGAGGTGGGGGCACAGAGATTAATTTTGTTTGTAAAAAGGCTTTGTAAACCTGTGGGATACTGTTGACCCCTGATACTGTTGGTCGAGATATTAAGGGATTTGTCTGTTGGGAAAATAAACAGTTTCCCCTCTGTGCTCCTTTGCTGCAAGAAATGACAATAAGAGGTTCTGGTTTAAGTATTTGTAGACATGAATTAACTAGCAAGCTACATTTTTGACTGTTTCTTTGACACCTAGCACCTTATGTGTATAGTTTTTGAGTTTCTTTTTTCATTTCACTAGTACTAAAACTAGTGAAGAATAAATCTAGCTGTAAGAATAAATCTAGATTTTCCTCAAGATTTGGGATGGTGAGGCTGGATTGCTACATGGTAATTTATGGTGGGATGTTGAGAACATGAAGTTATGAAGTGAGCCACAGAAAAGTATAATATTGGGGGGGTGTACATTTGAACTCCAGCTGTTTGTGAGACACTACAAGCTAATCTTAAGAGGCAGAGATGTAACCAAGACAACCACTGGACAGGAATTTAAATCCTTTTCTCTCTGATTCAGGTCATACACTTCTTCTTTTCTACATACCTCTCTTCTTATTGCACCAATTATGCAACAATACAGAATGTTTGATGTGGACTCTTTCTAGCATTAGCTTTTGGGCATCATCCAGCAAATGTTTAGCACTTTGGGCTCTCTGATTTCACTTAGAAAAGCACAAGTGCTTAATTTTGGTTACACAATGCCCAGTAGGTGATAAAAGGACATCTGTCAACTGGTTTTCAATAGATTCCAATGGCAGATGGAAAACTGAAATGATATGCCATAAGCCTTCAGAGCTAAAGGAGGTACATTATTGTACTTGTGACCTTTTCCTCTACGCTTCTCCCAACATTTTTATCCAGTGGAACATAGTCGTGTAAGCTGCTTGGTAGAAGTTGAGCTGGGATTTTTAGTACCCATTGCAGGATTTCATACTTTGGCAGAGTGCATCTCTTTTTTGAAAATTACATGTGATTTAAAGTATTAATATCATAGTAATAAAAGGATGACCTTCACACATTTTGCTTAAAACGCAAAGGGTCCCTAGAAATATGCATGCGGTTGGATAACAGTTGATCTATAATGTTTTGAAACTTGTGGCTTCCAGTCCAGCCTGCCTTGAAGGCAGTCCCCACGACAGTGGGGGATCAGCAGACTAAAAAGAAAAATGGTTCAGTTTGCTAAACTTTCCCATATAACATGCTTACTTTATGCATCCCCGAAGTGTGTGCTTTTAAGGTATTAAAATCTTGCTGCTTACTTGGGACAAAGAGAAGTTTTTTCTTTTCCTTTGCTGACCAAGTGAATGGTGGCCTGCCCTTCCTTCCACAGGTAATTTATGCTGCTTTTACAGGCCTAGTATTTGCCAGCCTGACAAAGCAGTGCAAAGCCCATGCTGCTGTTTCTCTGACATTTTGCCAGAGCATACTGCTGATATTATTATTTATTTATTTATTTATTTATTTATACATACATACATACATACATACATACCCCGCCCATCTGGCTGGGCTTCCCCAGCCACTCTGGGCGGCTTAAAAAAAAAAAAAAATTAAAATACTGTAATACGTCAAACATTAACAGTTTCCCTAAACAGTTTCCCTAAACGTTGTCAGAGCTGCCTCTAGGTCCCAGCTCACAGAGGACCAACGCTAGGCTGTAGTAATGTACAAAAGTCTTTATTGAAGTTCAGTTTCCATTTCAAAGCCACAGCGTGCAGCCCTACGTCTTAAACCCTAGATCGGCGAAGTCCCGTCTGAGTCTCCTCCCCTATGACACCAGTTTAAGATCCTAGCCCTGCTCCACCTTTTATGCTGCTCTCTCCTCCTCTGGGTCCTCCTGCCCGCTGGGGCATTGCCCTTTCTGGACTCTTCCGACGCTGAGTCGCTTAGCTCCTCCCCCTCCCTCCGGCGGGCTTTAGGGCCCGGTTCCGAATCCTCCTTCTCTGCTGTCCCGCGCTCCTGTACATTTGAACTTGCCTCTCGCGCCAGCCCAGTGACCTTTCTCCTAACCGTTACACTACTTTGGTCACTGCTTCCCTCTTCCGGGACACTGGCCGGATCTGACCTCTCCTCCGTTGTCCGACTTTCTGATGGAGGCGTGGTCAGCCCTGCCTTATCTTCTCTCCCTGGTGGGGAATGCACTGGCCCCGATCCTTGGTACTCTTCCCCCCCACTCTGCTCTGGTGGGGAAGCTGGTCCTGATTTCCAGCTACTGCTCTGGGAGTCCCTGCTGCCCCCTTGCTCCTGGGGCGTTCCCCTTGGGAACCCCCTACCCCTGGCCACTGGCGCCCCCTTCTGTGAATCTTCCGATTCGCTGGAGAGGCTCATGGAATCCCTCGGTCCACTGTCCTCTTCTCCTACGCTCCCCTCAGATTCTTCCCCTTCGCTCTCCATCTCCTCTCTTCCCTGTGCCTCTGCTCCTGAGCCCCTGACATCCATCCCCCCCTCGAAGCCCCCCCTTCCCCCCTCCCCCTCTTCTGGCGTGGGTTTTGGGTGCGCCAGTGTTGTGGGGGTGAGTGCAGGATACAGTTCTTCCCCCGCGGTGTGCCTCCAGCCGGTTAGATCTGGCCAGTCCTCAACGGGCTCGTCGACGTCGATCTCCTCAGCTTCCATCTCTCTGCCGGTGTGTTCGAACCCCGGATCCTCCCCCAACACGTCCATGACTCCCTCTCCCCCTGTCGCCTGGGGTGACGCTGCGTGCGCGGGCCCGCTCAGCAGTTCTCTGCGCCACCCCACCTCAGGTTGATCTTCCCACCAATAAGAGCCGCCTGTGCCAAACCCTGAGAGGGACCCCTCTGGGGAGCTAGTCTCCGGCGCCGTGTCCTCCTCTGAAGAGAAACCCCGGAACGTGCTGGCTGAAAGTGTGGGTGTGAAAAGATATTCGTCGAAATAATCCTCCGGCATGGGCCTGTGTGGGAAGAGTGTGTGGAACTCGTCTTTGAGGTAGTGCTCCTCCACCGCATAGTACGGTACCCAGCTGTTGGCGCTGGCCGGTGTACCTTCCCTTGCGAGGAGATATTCAACCCCCTCTTCCCCCCATCTTGAGTCCAAAATCTCTGTGACCTCGTTGAGCGGCTCCGCCCTCGGCGACCCCCCTGTCGTGGGTGCGTCTCTAAGCGGGCTAGGAGCTGTCCCTGGCACCTGAAACCTGTGAGGTGCCTTGTAGGGCGTGAGCACCGATCTATGAAAGACCGGGTGCATTCTGGATCCCTCCGGTAGTGTCAACCGGAAGGCCACTGGGTTGATCTGTGCCTCGACTTGGTAAGGGCCTAGCTGCTTGTGTCCGAGCTTCTTCTTAGCTAAGGATCTGGCCGGCACTGCCTGGGCTGCTAACCAGACCCAGTCCCCTACCCGTATGTCCTCCCCAACTCTCCTGTGTCTGTCTGCCTGCATCTTGTACACGTGTTTTGCTAGCTCTAACTGCCTTCGGAGCTGTTCATGGACCTCCTGTAACTCCTCTGCCAATGCCTCTGCTCCCTGCACTCCCTTCCCCCTCTTTCTCTAAGCCCGGGAAGGTCCTGGGATGTCGCCCATTGTTGGCGAAAAACGGTGTCACCCCCGTGGACACGTGTTTCGTGTTGTTGTAGGCAAACTCGGCCAGCAGTAGGTAGTCCACCCAGGTCGAGGGCTGCTGGTTCGCGTAGCATCTCAGGTACTGCTGCATGATGGCGTTGACCCTCTCCGCTTGTCCGTTGGTCTGCGGGTGTCTTGCCGACGCTAGGTTGACCTTGACGTTCAGGATCCCCATCAGCTTCTGCCAGAAACTCGAGCTGAACTGGCGCCCCCGGTCGGACAGGATAGACCGTGGCAGGCCGTGCACCTTGAACACATGGTCTATGAACAGCTTGGCTGTCTGTTCCGCTGTGGCCACCTTCGCGCAAGGAATGAAGTGCGCCATCTTGGTGAACATGTCGACTACCACGAGTACTGCTGTTTTGCCCCTTGAGCTGGGCAGATCAGTGACAAAGTCCAAGGCCACCCTCTCCCACGGTTCAGGCGGGGTCTGTAGCGGTTCCAACAGTCCCGCCGGCGGTCTGTGTACTGGCTTGGCCCTTTGGCATGTGTCGCACCTCGTGACGTAATCCGCGACTTCTCCCCGCATCTTGGGCTACCAAAAGTCTCTGGCTACTAATTCCACCGTCTTGTCCTTGCCGAAATGTCCGGCGCTGGGTGCGTCGTGTAGCTGTTGCAGTACTCTCGCGTGGAGTTCATCTCCCGGCACGTAGATGGCCCCTTAGCGGAGGAGCAGTCCATCGCGTATCTGGAACTCGTCGTCCTTCGCTGTGCCACTGCGCACCTCCTCCATCTTGGATCGTGCGAAGGAATCCGTTCGAAGCTCGCGCCGTATTGCTTCCAGGTCCACGGTGGCCGAAGCGCATGCCCACGCCTTAGGTGCGAAAATGTGTTTGGCCGCTACCGGTGCTGCTTCCTCCAGATACTGCGGCTTCCTGGATAGCGCATCAGCCATGATGTTGTTGTCTCCGGGGATATATTCTATCCTGAAGTCGAAATCCGCAAAGAACTCCGCCCAGCGGATGTGTCTCTGGTTCAGGAACCGCGCCGTGCGCCAGTATTCCAGGTTCTTATGGTCCGTGCGAACTTGCACTGTGTGTTTGGCTCCGATGAGGAAGTGCCGCCACGCCTTGAATGCTGCATGAATGGCCAGCAACTCTCTGTCCCAGATGGTGTAGTTCTGCTCCGACTTGCTGAGTTTCCTGGAGTAGAAAGCGCACGGCCTCCAATCCCCTTGCGGGTCTTGCTGCAACAGGACTGCCCCCACGGCTCTGTCGGAGGCATCCGTCTCAACCCTCATGGGTCTGCTGGGGTTCACATGTAGCAGTTGTTCTTCGGAAGCGAAGAGACGCTTGAGTTTCTGAAAGGACTGCTCCGCCTGCTCCGTCCAGATGAACTTCTTCTTCTTGGAGCTGAGGGTGTCCGTGATGGTCGCCGTCTGCATAGCGAAACCCTTGATAAACTTGCAATAAAAGTTGGCAAAGCCGACAAACTTCTGGACCTCCTTCCGATTGCGCGGGCTTTTCCAGTCCAGTACCGAGCGTACCTTGGCGCTGTCCATGGCGATTCCCTTGTCGGACAGCTTGTAGCCCAGGAAATCCACCTCCGTCATGTCGAACTGGCACTTCTCCAGTTTGGCGTAAAGTCTGTGCTCCCGTAGTCTTTGCAGGACTTCCTTGACATCTCTCTCGTGAGCCTCCTGCGATTCCGAGAAGATCAGAATGTCGTCCTGGAAGCAGACGCACTTCTTGTAGAGGAGCCCCGCTAACACGTGATGCATGAAGGCTTGGAAGCAATGGGAGCCATTTTGTAAACCGAACGGCATAACCCTATATTCATAGGTGGCCAAGGGCGTAAACATGGCCGTCTTCCACTCGTCGCCCTCCCGCATGCGTATAAGATTGTACGCCCCTCGTAGATCCAACTTGGTGAAGATGCGTCCCTTCCTCACCGTCGCGAGCAAGTCGTCGATCTTGGGCATCGGGAAAGCCGTGGGCTTGGTTTTCGAGTTCAAGATTCTGAAATCAACTACCAACCTCTTTTGGGGCGTGTCTTTTTTCTTCACGAAGAACACAGGACTGCCCCCCACTGCTTTGGATTCCCGGATGAATCCCCGCTTCAAGTTGTGATCTATGAACTCCCTGAGCTCTTGCAGTTCGTCTTCAGACATGGAGTACAGTTTTCCCGTCGGCAGCGTCGCCCCCGGCAGGAGGTCAATCTTGCAGTCGTAGGGTCTGTGGGGAGGCAGCTTGTCCGCTTCCTTCTCGCAGAAGACCTCCAAAAACGCCTTGTACTTGTCGGGTACCGCTTGCAGCATGCCCAGTTGTAGCTGTGGGTCATCCTCTTGCCCCTCGTCTTCCTGGTTAGTCATGATGCAATGTTCTGCGCAGTAGGAGGAGCAGAAGGTCAATTTACGCTGGTACCATGCCAATGCCGGGCTGTGCCTGTCCAACCAGCTCATGCCCAATACTATGGGCGAGTCTGACAGGTGGGTGACATTGAAGCTGATGACTTCGCGGTGATTTCCAATTCGCATCACCATTGGCGGCGTTTGCTGTACCACCTGTCCCCCCAGCAATTCTCTTCCATCGACTGTCACTACATTCAGGGGCATCGTGGCAGGCAGGAGCGCTATGCTATGTTGCTTGATGAAATCCACTCCTATAAAGTCTGCATTGCTACCAGAGTCAATGGTAATAGGGACTTCCATGGTGAGCCCATTGGGAAGCTGGAGTGCTGCGGTGAGCTGCACCACTGGTTTGGGCGGGAGGGGGTCTGTGGGCTGTAAGATTCCTGGGGACTGCTTCACTGACTCGTCTGGCTGGGCCCCAGTGGCTCTGCTTCCAGCCAGACTTCGTTGTTTCCCTGCTGTGGTTCTCTCTGCTGAACTGCTTCTGTTACTGTTACTGTTGCTGAGGCTGCAGTGTGCTTGTGGAGCCTCTGGGGGCACTCTTTTTCCATGTGCTGAGCACTGTCGCAGATGTAACACTTCCTGTTCCCTCTAGGAGGCTTCACTTTGGCTGCTCCCGGTGTTAGGGCTCTGGTTGCTGACTGAGCCTTGGCACCACCTATCTCCATCGGCTCCTCTCCCCCTCCCAGTGGAGGCGTGGATTGAGCGCGCGCTGAGTCCCTGGGAAAGAAGGGAGGTGCTCTCGCTGGTGTGCGTCCCCAACGCCCTTCGTCTTTGCTCCAGGGACGTTCTTCCAGACGCACCCCAATCGTCAGCGCTCTCTGGACAACTTCTTGAGTGCTCTGGGGTCTCTCCCCCCTTGCGATTTCGTCTTTCACAGCCCCGTTCAACCCCTCCCAGAACAGGTCCCTGACGGCCGCTGAATCTTTTTCCCATCCCAGCGCATTGACCAATGCAAAAAAGCGGGAGTGATATTGCCTCACAGTGGCTCTGCCTTGTTTCAATCCATGTATCTCTTTTCTGGCGACATCTACATCTATCGCTGTTAAAAAACAAGCATCCATTGCCTTAACGAAGGCATTCGCGTTTTGGAGGGCTGGATCATTATCTCTCCACAGATTGCGCAACCACGCTTTAGCTTCTCCATGGAGATGAGTTAGTATGAAGCCTACTTTCTCCTGCTCATCTCTAAAGTCCTTCTCCAGTAACTTTAGCGCAAAAACCACGTCTGCTCTGAAGTTAGGATAGTGCTGCAGACTCCCATCGAAATGAGACACAAGGCTGCCTCCTCTCTTTCCCAGCCCAATCCCCTCTGGTCTGGCTCCCGGTAGCCCCTGTTTAGTCAACATTTCCAACCTGTCTTGCAGATCCTTGCAGACAGCAGCTGCTTCCTCTTCTCTCCTCCTGGACGCTCGTATCTCTGCGTTAAGTTGTGTCACTGCGTTTTGCAGGGCTGCCATTTGTTCTTCGGTAGTCATCTTGTGCTGCTTTCGTGAGCTCGTGAAGTACCAATCTTCGCCCCTCGCTGCGTCCACTCACGTTGCGAGGTTTTTAGGCAGACGGGACTTACTGGGAAGACCCAGTTTTCTGAGTGCATGTTCTGGAAGTTGGGCAATAGGGGCAGTACAGGATTCCTACTGGTGTACCGACCTCCCCGCTGCACCAAGGATTCCCTGCCCGAGCTGCTTCAGGTCGTGGCGGATATGCTCCTGGAGACACCTAGCTTGGTTGTCCTGGGGGATCTTAACATCCATGCCGACACGGCCTTACAAGGGGCAGCTCGGGACTTCGTGGAAAGCATGGCCTCCATGGGGCTGTCCCTGAATAAGTCTGGCCCAACTCATAGCCACGGACATGCCTTAGACTTGGTGTTTACCTCTACGGATGTTGGTGATCTGACATTAACTAAAAGCGAAACAAAAGAAGTGCCATGGTCAGATCACTTCCTGGTGCAACTGGACTTCTCCGCAACCCTTCCCCTCCGCAGGGAGGTGGGACCGATTCGGATGGTCCACCCCCGCCACTTAATGGATCCAATTGGCTTCCAGAGAGTGGTAGGGGATGCTTTATCCCAAGTTGATGGCCTTTCAGCTGATTCCCTGGTGGCACGCTGGAATGCGGAGTTAACCAGGGCTATTGACTGTCTGGCTCCGAAGCGCCCTCTCCGATTGCATGGAGCCCGGACAGCCCCGTGGTTCTCCCCGGAGCTGAGGGTGATGAAACAATCGTTGAGACGGCTAGAGCGCCGGTGGCGGAAAACTCATTCTGAATCAGACCGGACACGGGTTAGAGCTCAACGTCGAGCCTACCAAGTGGCAATGGCGACGGCGAAGAGGGCCTTCTTCGCCGCCTCCATTGCATCTGCAGAAAACAGCAGCAGGAGACTTTTTCAGGTGGTTCGCAGTTTATCGGAACCACCTGTACCACCGGGGCCTGGTAGGGACCCCAAGATCTCCTGCAATGCTTTTGCAAAGTTTTTTGCAGATAAAATCGCTCAGATTCAGAAGGAGGTAGACTCCACAGTGGGAGCAGGGCCAGGGCGGGAGAGTGCTAGAGTTCTGTCTGGTCCTGTTATATGGGATCAATTCCAATCTGTTACCTCCGAGGATGTGGACAGGCTGCTTGGACGAGTGAAACCGACCACCTGTCTCCTTGATCCTTGCCCATCCTGGCTGATAAAAGCGAGCTGGGAAGGGCTTGGCGATGGGCTTTGCGGGGTGGTGAATGCTTCCCTCTGTGAGGGAGCCTTCCCAGACCCGCTGAAAGAGGCGGTCATTAAACCGCTTCTTAAAAAAACATCTTTAGACCCGGCCAATTTGGCCAACTATCGCCCAGTCTCAAATCTTCCATTCTTGGGCAAGGTGATTGAGCGGGTGGTTGCTGAACAACTCCAAGCACGCCTGGAGGAAACGGACCATTTGGATCCCTTCCAGTCGGGATTCAGGCCTCACCATGGGACTGAAACTGCCTTGGTCGCGCTGGTTGATGATCTCCGGCGGGCTAGGGACAAAGGTGAGAGCTGTTTCCTAGTTCTGCTGGATCTCTCAGCGGCCTTTGACACCATCGACCATAACATCCTTCTGGACCGTCTAGAGGGGCTGGGAGCTGGGGGCACTGTTATACAGTGGTTCCGCTCCTTCCTCCTGGGCTGTGTTCAGAAAGTGGTGGTGGGGGATGAGTGTTCAGACCCTTGGGCCCTCACTTGTGGGGTACCTCAGGGTTCCGTCCTCTCCCCCATGCTTTTTAACATCTATATGAAGCCGCTGGGAGAGATCATCAGGGGGTTTGGACTGGGTGTTCATCAGTATGCAGATGACACCCAGCTCTACCTCTCCTTTAAATCAGAACCAGTGAAGGCGGTGAAGGTCCTGTGTGAGTGCCTGGAGGCGGTTGGAGGTTGGATGGCGGCTAACAGATTGAGGTTGAATCCTGACAAGGCAGAAGTACTGTTTTTGGGGGACAGGAGGCGGGCAGGTGTGGAGGATTCCCTGGTCCTGAATGGGGTAACTGTGCCCCTGAAGGACCAGGTCCGCAGCCTGGGAGTCATTTTGGACTCACAGCTGTCCATGGAGGCGCAGGTTAACTCTGTGTCCAGGGCAGCTGTCTACCAGCTCCACCTGGTACGCAGGCTAAGACCCTACCTCCCCGCGGACTGTCTCGCCAGAGTGGTGCATGCTCTGGTTATCTCACGCTTGGACTACTGCAACGCGCTCTACGTGGGGCTACCTTTGAAGGTGACCCGGAAACTGCAATTAATCCAGAATGCGGCAGCTAGACTGGTGACTGGGAGTGGCCGCCGGGACCACATAACACCGGTTCTGAGAGATCTGCACTGGCTCCCAGTACGTTTCCGAGCACAATTCAAAGTGTTGGTACTGACCTTTAAAGCCCTAAACGGCCTCGGTCCTGTATACGTGAAGGAGCATCTCCACCCCCATCGTTCAGCCCGGACACTGAGATCCAGCGCCGAGGGCCTTCTGGCGGTTCCCTCATTGAGAGAAGTGAGGCTACAGGGAACCAGGCAGAGGGCCTTCTCGGTAGTGGCGCCTGACCTGTGGAACGCCCTCCCATCAGATGTCAAAGAGATAAAGAATTACCTGACATTCAGAAGACATCTTAAGGCAGCCCTGTTCAGGGAAGTTTTTAATATGTAATGCTGTACTGTTTTTAACACTGATTGGGAGCCGCCCAGAGTGGCTGGGGAAACTCAGCCAGATGGGTGGGGTACAAATAATAAATTATTATTATTATTATTGTCAGAGCTGCCTCTAGGTCCCAGCTCACAGAGGACCAACGCTAGGCTGTAGTAATGTACAAAAGTCTTTATTGAAGTTCAGTTTCCATTTCAAAGCCACAGCGTGCAGCCCTACGTCTTAAACCCTAGATCGGCGAAGTCCCGTCTGACTCTCCTCCCCTATGACACCAGTTTAAGATCCTAGCCCTGCTCCACCTTTTATGCTGCTCTCTCCTCCTCTGGGTCCTCCTGCCCGCTGGGGCATTGCCCTTTCTGGACTCTTCCGACGCTGAGTCGCTTAGCTCCTCCCCCTCCCTCCGGCGGGCTTTAGGGCCCGGTTCCGAATCCTCCTTCTCTGCTGTCCCGCGCTCCTGTACATTTGAACTTGCCTCTCGCGCCAGCCCAGTGACCTTTCTCCTAACCGTTACACTACTTTGGTCACTGCTTCCCTCTTCCGGGACACTGGCCGGATCTGACCTCTCCTCCGTTGTCCGACTTTCTGATGGAGGCGTGGTCAGCCCTGCCTTATCTTCTCTCCCTGGTGGGGAATGCACTGGCCCCGATCCTTGGTACTCTTCCCCCCCACTCTGCTCTGGTGGAGAAGCTGGTCCTGATTTCCAGCTACTGCTCTGGGAGTCCCTGCTGCCCCCTTGCTCCTGGGGCGTTCCCCTTGGGAACCCCCTACCCCTGGCCACTGGCGCCCCCTTCTGTGAATCTTCCGATTCGCTGGAGAGGCTCATGGAATCCCTCGGTCCACTGTCCTCTTCTCCTATGCTCCCCTCGGATTCTTCCCCTTCGCTCTCCATCTCCTCTCTTCCCTGTGCCTCTGCTCCTGAGCCCCTGACAGACGTCTTCTAAAAGTCTGGTAGTTGTTGTTCTATTTGACATCTGGTGGGAGGGCGTTCCACAGGGAGGACGCCACTACCGAGAAGGCCCTCTGCCTGGTTCCCTGTAACTTAGTTTCTCGCAGTGAGGGAACCGCCAGAAGGCCCTCGGTGCTGGACCTCAGTGTCCGGGTAGAACGATGGGGGTGGAGACGCTCCTTCAGATATACTGGGCCGAGGCCATTTAGGGCTTTAAAGGTCAGCACCAACACTTTGAAATGTGCTCGGAAACGTACTGGGATATGAAAGAAAGAGGTACTGTCAAGACTAGTCCTATTTCCTGTTGGGTAGGATAGCCAAGACTGGTTGTGTGGTAGTCTTTCTTAGTCTAATGCAAAGGTTTGCAGTGGTTTATCCTGGACTGGCCAAATTGCTGTGATGCTATTATGCCTTCCGCTATGCTCTTTCTTCCTCAAAAACAGAACGCTGTTGTGGTGCAAGCAAGGAGCTGGCAGGCAGAGGGTGATGTGTAGCATTGGAATGGGAGTGTGTAGGCCAGCGTTTTGAAACTATTTACAGGGCTGCGATACAAGGTTAAACCTGTTCTCTTCACCACTCTTCTAAGGTTAAATAAAGGCTTACCTAACACATCCATGTTGCTGATGAATGGCTCTACTGTTACCTAAAGTGGATGGCTGTGATAGGATTTATTTCCTTGTTTCGTGTCATTTCCATTTTCTTTCACTTGCTGTAATTAATCGATGGCCTAAATATAAAAAAGTACATATTTTTCTTTGCATAATGGTTAGGAATGATTACAAAATCAATACCCTCATTTTCTTTCCGTAATGTTTTCTTGCTTTTATGGTTTTAGTTAATAAGCAGGGCTGGTTGAAGGCAGACATATTAATGTATAAATTTTACTTTTGACGTCACCCTTCAGGATGTTTTGACTGTTTCTTAGGTTCCCTTGAAGAATGAGGTCAATCATTATTGTTTTTTAGATATTTCATGAAAGCTTGACAGTAACTGATGTCTTTTGAAGAATATTGTTGCTATGTGTGCAGCCATAACAACATTCTGTAGCAAAACAAGCAGGAGGGGATAGGAGTGAGAGTATACATTTCTTCTACCACTATTTTAATAACATGGAAATCCTTACTATTGGGAGTAACCAGTGCTCTGTCTGTCTGGTATTGGAAGAAATCCATTGGCATAACAGGGCAAGGAGGCAAGCTTTGATTCCCCTGCCTCCTGCATACCTCCACATCCCCTTAAAACTGTTCCAATGACAAAAGGAGCGCTGTTTGAAAGGTGCATATCATGCACTAGAGAAGTTCCTGAGCTAACTGAACACTATCACTTTTTGGTATGGCAGGACTGCTTGATTTTGAAAATGCAGAACAAGTTATTGTTTGCAGAGGGTAACGGGGAGGATGGGGTGTATTTATATATAGCAGTCATTTATATAACCATGTACATTATTAAGAAGTGAAAATTTTAAAATGCTATTTATGCATCTTTTAAGAGCTGTCCGGATAGCATAAAATCCAGCTTTAATGACCTTCATTTTTGCTCAGATATTCTGATGTAATATAGTAATTTATCTTCTTCCTCTTTTGAAGTTGTGCTATTTTTTCCTTCTGCCTAGACGTATTGGGGCCACATTTCTGAAATGTTTATAAAAGCAAGTTTTGAAAATAGTTGGTAGACATTATTCTTAGGCTGATTATCTTCTGGCACGAACTTCCCAGGCATTTGGTTGCTAGCAAGTTGTTTGGCTGCAGCTAGCTGGACTTTATCAGGCAGGTGGTTTCAATACTGGGTGAGACCCTATCACAGGACCACTTGCATTTATTTAGCAGGGGCTTACAGAGCCGCTCTCCCCAGGATGGCTTCAGCTGCATGAAACCTTGAGCCACACTGTGGGCCTATGCTTGTTCATTAATGCAAGATATGCCCAAGCCTTTTGCTCACACATACAGCCCATTCAGACCTCCTTATGGTGGTGAGCTGCAATTTCAACAAGGAAATCTACATCATAACCAAGGTTTCCCATTTAGTCTTAACTGGAAAATTATACTTGTCAGTTTCAGTACAAGCCAGGAACTTAAACCAACTTCAAACCATGGCTTAAGAACTGGGCCAGTTGCATTTTCTAGCCCAGTCCAATATCCAGAATCCTGTGCTGATCAGTATGGGAGAAGTGAGGGGGTAAAGTTGGATTCAGGCACCTCCATTCCTTTCAAAGAGGGTTTCAGCATTCAAAAAACAAAAAACAAAAAAAATTGCTTATATAGACTGATGCATTTTGTTGGAATGGATGCAGTATCACTGTCTACAAGAATCATATACATTTGTATAGCAAGATGCACTTTATTAGAACAGTGCAATGAAAGAATAGTGAGTAGGGAGTTCATATTAACCAACAATACACCTTCACTTGCTGTCTAGGCATAATGTATTCATGAGAGCTATGCAGACATCTTGAAACAAGTTAGTGTAGAAAATAGATGCTAAGTGTTGGTTCCTGTGGAGTATTTCCTAATGGGTTTATCTTTTTTAAAAAAAGAAAAAAAATGTTTAATATGCTTTTAAAAATTTAAAACATACCTATAAAATCAGGGATTGGTGATGAAGGGACATGGCCATAAGACTCATGGGTATTGATTTTAATCACGGTATTAATTACCAAGTAGAAAGCTTCTATTTGCATTATTGATTGTAATCAATGCTCTCTATTTGTACATCAGTATTCCACGGTTTATTGTCCATTTGAATATGGCTCCCTCGCTCTCTTAGCTGTTCCTGTGTTAGTGTAACAAAAGGTGCAGTTACAAGCAAGTAAAAAGAAACATTTAGTTTGAAACTTTTTAGCTCAGAATGCATTGTAGCTCATCAAACCTTGAGCTGGTCCAGAGACAAAATTGGACACAGAATATGTATCATGTAAACCAATGGGAAACTAGGGTGCTAGCTGGAGCGTCTCAAGCCATGCTGTAGCTGAAATGTATGTGGGAAATAGGGAGAGTTCTGGATTGAAGTGGTAATGGTGGTGAATTGCTAATAGTCTGAAGGGTTGGGCTTATGCAGGGGTGAAGAACACGTGGCTTCAGATGTTGCTGCAGTACAACTCCATCCCCTATCACTGGCCAAACTGACTGGGACTGATGGAAGCTGAAGTCCAACGAAAGAGTGCCCCTGATCAGAGGGTGAAATCCATGTTAATAAATGGAGGTACCCAGGACCAGCCCCAGAGATGCTCAAAATCACTGGACATAAATGTATTTTACCACCAGTAAATGAGGAATAAATATTCAGAATTCTTGGGACTCAAATATAGCTGTTAAAGCAAATGTCATGGAATTGCTAGAGTCAGTCCAATGTGTTTTGTTAAACTCCCAGTGTATCTTTGCTCCTCTTGTTCCTCATTCTACAACCTTCTTACTTGTTTCCTAGAACAGGAACATAGAAGCTGCCTTATACTGAGTCATATTCTTGATCCACCTAGTTCAGTATTGTCCACATTGAGCATGGGGAACCTGTGGCCTTCCATATGTGGCTGGATTTCAATTCCCGTCTGACCTAGCTAGCATGGCCAGTGGTCAGGAATGATGGGAACTGTAGTCGAACAACATATAGAGGGCCACAGGTTCTCCAACCCAGCTCTACACTGACCAGCAGTGGCTCTCCAAAGTTTTAGACAGGGATCTTTTCTATCCCTACCTGAAAATGGCAGGAATTTAGTCAGGGATGTTTTGCATACTAAGGCTGTACTTCAGATTATAGCCATACATTTTCACCTTCACAAATTATATATATATATATATTTTTAATTTGTTCTAGCTAAGAACAAAAATCCACACCTCATTTTTGTTCATGTTGAAAACAAGAACAGGAAAATGTTTGGTGAAATTAAAATGTACAGAGTTTTTCTCAGTTTTTCTAAAAGCAAGCGTTGTGTAACTTCTACTTCAGGAAACATGAAGTTTCTGCTTTGTTCCCATATAATTACTAGGAAACAACTAGTGTTTGAACACTGTTATTAACTGGAGTTAAGATTTCTGTGTAGCACACTTGATGAAAGTTATACAAACAGTAGAAACATTCTTAATTATTTTAAAGGTTTACATATTAAAAGTATGTTTTTTATAACAATAATGAACTGCCATTGTTGTTTCAGTCTTAGACATTAAGAACATATACATAATGTGCCCTAAAAAATTATAGATGATAATTATTAGGGAAACTATTCTTTTCCAGAACAGGCTGTAACATCTGATAATATTTTAGGTACTTGGAGAATTTGCCTGTTAAAATAGAAACAATGTTTACAGAGGAATTTTCTGGGTGTTTTTCTGTGGGGGGAAACGGGGGGGAATCTCTTTGGGGAGCTATCATATGTTGCTAAGCCCTATCAGCACATAGCAGCCAGGATGAGAGGTGGGAGACTTTATTTTTTTACCTTTTTGAGGGGGTGCGTCTTCTTCCATTGCAGTCAACTGAAAGAAATTAACTACACCACCTCCAGGACTGGCGTAGGTAGGGCCATTTTTGGGGATATGTCTGTGGAATGGAGTTAGGATTCTGTGGGTCCTCAGCCAACTCCAAGATGTGCTTGTGGAGTTTTCCATAGGTATACCAGATGCTCTTCCCAAAAGGTCTCCCAGCCTTCTGTAGCAGATTCTGGTGAAGTGGGGTACTGTCAGGGGAAGAAAGGGGAAGTTCCATTTGTGCAAATAGAAGCCCATGTTGTAATTTGGATGCCACAACTTGATATCATCTATGACAGGGGTTGTCAACCTTTTTGATGCAGTGGGCACATTTCAGATTTTCAGAGTACAGTGGGTTACAGTTACAAAATGGCTTCCAAGGGGGTTTGGCATAGAACAAAATGGGTGTCAGGGGGATATGGCAGGACACAAAGTTAGAGAAGGTACTGTCATGATGAAGCTTGTCCATATTTGTATTCCGATGTTCTTTGCCTGAAAGTAAATAGCTTGCATCAATATGAGATGTGCCTTTTACCAAGTCTCCACCCCCCAATTTTCCTTCTGTGTAAACTAATATAATGGTACTAATTTTGTCAAATTATCAGCTTTAATACATTTTTGCTTTAATTTTGGCACAGTAGGTGATCTGCTTTGGGGCTGTGAGATTGAAATTAGGATACAAACAAACAAACAAAAAGGTAACCATGTCAACCCATAAGGGGGGGACGACCAAATACACATTAGGTAATATCGTTATCAGACCAACCAAAACGTCACAAAACATTGTGCAGGTTTTCAAGTTTTTAAGGCAAAAAAAGTTTTCTTTGCTTGAATTTTCTCTCATGTTCTACCTTAAGATGCTTACAAAATACACACATATATGGCTTGAGGAACAGCCTTTTCTTTATGCCCGCCGCCTTATATTTTTTATTATTTAACCTGATGAAGAGTTATTGGGATCCTGAACGCTTACGTATAATTAGTTGCTTACTCTAGCTTGCTATTGCATGAGATAAAGAACAAGAAAAAAATAAGTGCACTCTAAAAAGTAGATGCTCACGACATTTGTGTTTTTCCCCCCAGAAGAATGTTCTTTCCATTCTCTGTTGCCTCACTCCTACTTGACGGGTTAACGTTTATTATCTCTGTCAGCTATAATTACCCTTTAAAGTAGTGTGTGTTAGTTCTTCCCCTTTTTGTTAAATAGATATTGTAGCACCAAGCTTGAAGGAGGTGGTTTATCTCCCATCATAAGAGAACAAGCAAGTTAAATATGTACTCTGAAAATCATTATTCAGTACATGTGGAAATCTCTAAAGTGATAAGATTGTTAAGAGCTTTAATCGTGACTCATGCCTGAACAGCTGGAAGCTGTGCCATTAGTTAGTGCCTGTAGAGAAGGAAATTTCACTCACGGTCTTTCTCCTCAACCATTTTATTTCGCAGCAAATACACATTTGTTGAGCACACCTTCCAGCAGTTTGTGCTTTTGTTGCTGTGAAATCATGTTTTCCAAGAACTTAAAGTGCAGTAGGGTGAACCAGGTGCTCTTCTAGAGAGCACATTTGTTTTCTAATGTGACTGCAAGGCTGAGTGGAATATGGTTGGATGAGCATATCGGGCACCTGTTGAATATCTCTGTAGTTTAGTTATGGTTGACACAGAGTTAATCCCTGTGCATTCTCATGTTGTTAATTTCAAGCTGTTCAAAAGTAGGGAATACCAGCAATCCTGCGACAGTGACCTGGCATTTTGTTGAATGGGTTGTTGAGCTTTTATCTCCTCCCACCCCAATGTAGCTTTAAACATTGTTTGGAAGCTGTGCACTCCACCTTGTTTAATAGCTCTCTTGACTCATGAGAGTCTGTAATTTATTACTTTTAAACAGTTAAATTAAGAGAGATAAAAGGGGGGAATAGTTAAAACAGCATGTAAAATAGCAGGCAGGCTAAAACAGTGCTAAAAACAGGCTCCAAATAAATTTACAGTGTTCCTCAGTTAAAAGGCCTGGGTTTTCACCTTGTGTCAACAACTCATAACGGGGTATTGTATAATCTAGATGTCTTGACAGAGAAGGCCCAATGGTCATTCTCTTTACTTTACTAGGTTGGGAAGAGTTTTTCCTGATCCGATGAGCCAACTAGTTCATATAGGAACAGGAAGTTCTAGAAGTATTCAGATCCGAAGTAAAATGTTATAGATTATCCCCTATAAAGTGGAGGGAGAGCTCATGAAGCTGTTTTAGAATTGGTGACCATTGTTCTAAATTTCTTGTTGGTTAGGAGCCTAGTTGCTGAGTGTTGGACCAATTGAAGCTTCTGACATGTCTTCAAAGGCAGTCTTAATCTACAGTGCATTGTAGTTTATTCTGAATGTTGCCCAAACACAGGTGATAGCGGTGTTCAACATCTTCACTGTCTACTTTGGGCATGGGATGAAGTACAGTGGTACTTTGGGTTACAAACACTTCGGATTACAGACCCCCCTAACCCGGAAGTAGTACCTTGGGTTAAGAACTTTCCCTCATGATGAGAACAGAAATCGCATGGTGGTGGCACAGCGACAGTAGCAAGAGGCCCCATTAGCTAAAGTGGTACCTCAGGTTAAGAACAGACCTCTGGAACAAATTAAGTTTGTAACCAGAGGTACCACTGTAGACAAATGGTGAATGAAAGCTCATGCCTCTGTAACTTGGTTAACTAAGGTACCACAGGGTTCTTTATTTTGTTCCCAAACGAAAGTAAATTTTGTTTAGTGGGGAAACATGAATACAGCAACATGCAAAAATAAAAGCAGTGGCCCAGTTTGCATTTCCCAGTAAACTATAGGTTAAAACAAAACTTGTTTGATGTGAATGAAGAGTGGAACCCCCAGGGCGCTGGTCCCACACTCTTGCTGTGCCTATGATGAAACATGCCAGAATCTGAACCTGAACTTGTGGTTTGTTTCATGTGTCCTGAGGTGTTAATACACATGTATTCATCTGTAGTTTATGAGCTTAAAGGAAGAGTTGTACTAATCCCCCAGTTCTTTGCTGCTGGTTTGTTTTTGCAATCCAAGTGCTTGGTTATTGGTGTAAATCTAAGGAAGAAGAGAGACAGGGATGCTGAGAGAAGCCTTTGGTCATGTCTTGTCACGGTGGCAACCGTGGGTGGGTGAATTTTTAACTTTGTTTGCATGGCCAAACATAGTCTTGCATTTGTTCTTTATATTCCAGTTTTAATTTGCCATCTTCACTCTGTACTCCACTTGATTTTTCTAACAAGTGGGTGTTGTTGCTTGTTGCAGTGGCACAGAGGAGAAACTAGGGTAGATCACTATTTTTGTAACACAAACAGCAGAACTGTTTTCATCTACAATAACAGGACCTGACAATGTTGGCTTGTAGGCATAAGATTAGCTGGCAGGTGGCTAATTGGCTTTTCCTGTGTCCTGTCATGATCCAGAAGTGCAACTGCTCACCAGCCGAGCCTTTTCATCGAAAATGTGATGTTATGTTGCTGCCAGAATCAACAGTGGAATGAAGGAAATAAGCAGCTATTGGACACTTCATGGCTGACATTAAGGTCCCACAGAACCTTGTTCAAAGGAAATATGTATCGGACCACAGGGCTTTTGAGTTGGTTAATATATTATCTCAATTATGTTCTTTACTGTAGCAGATCCAGGTTTAAATTGTTTCTTAGCTGCGGAATTCTGGAATAGGTGGATATTGTTGTGGTCCAGCAAAGAAATTTTTAGCTATTAGCAAATTTTGAACAATAGATTGGCTCTGGATTTTTTCAGAACATTTCAGCAGATCAACGGATAGTAAAAACAAATGCAACTCTGAGTAGAGGAACAATAAACTCCACAAACAGGCGAGCTCCTTGCATTCTGTGACCTCCAGGGATATAAGATTTAAACCCAATGCCTTTGAGGCACAAACCTAACGTACCACCACAGGTTAGCTGGCAACTAGGTATCAGTGAGATATTGTTCTATTCACTCCTTTGTATTTCATATTCAAAGTGTGACTTGAAGGGACAAATACAAGCTGGGATAAAATATCTTACAACCATCATAAATCATCTTCCCAAAACCTATTTTAATAAGTGGATGTTACACAGCAATCTAGAATTCTGCTGCTAAAACTTTTAAAAGAGTCAACTCATAAGAACTGGCAGCATCATACCCATTAATCAATGCACAATTATACTGTCCCAATTTTTTTCCTTTAGCCATAAAAGTCCAAATGGTCAAGCTGTCCAGGGAAAGAACAAACTTAATGATAATTTTCAAGGCAAATCAAAGCCATCGCAAAGTTCAATTCTCTTCTCCATTTTGCTTGTTTATATTATTTTGTTAGGTAAACATGTTGTTCAAGAGCAATTAATTCTTATCAAATCAAGCAAGAGTCATAAGTAGCAATGAATTTGGGAATACATGACAAGTGGGAAAGTTTTCATTGAGAAAGGGAAGCCATAATCAGATTAATGTCTAACTTTAAAAATATGCAAATTCCAGGTGTGAGGCTAGGAAATGCTTAAGTCTATTCCAACTCCCTGTTCTGGTCAGTCATGTGACCTAGGGTTCAAGTCTCAAAACTCAGGCCCATACTCACCTGCTGGGTTAGGTGTCAGTAGCCCTCTCAGAGGCTTCCGAACAGCGTTTGGAATGGGATAGCTTACATTAATGTAAGTTATGCTGGTTTCCAGTAGTTAGAATTGCTCTGTAAATTGGTTCAGGACAGACAAGAAATTTTATACCTGAGATGTAGAATTCACTGGCATAAGGAGTAGAAATAGCTCCTGTTATAGTTAGATTTCAAAATGAAGTAGACATACCGTATTTTTCGCCCTATAGGACGCATTTTCCCCCCTCCAAAAATGAAGGGGAAATGTGTGTGCGTCCTATGGGGTGAATACAGGTGCGCACCGACCCCTCTCGCTCTCCAGGCTTCAGGAAGCTCTGCGCAACCCTAGGGAGCCTGGCGCAAAGCCGCGCCAGGCTCCCGAGGGTTGCGCGGAGCTGCCTGCACTCCGCGCAACCCTCCGAATAATTTTTTTTCTTTATTCCCCCCCAAAAAAAAACCTAGGTGCGTCCTATGGGGCGGTGCGTCCTATGGGGCGAAAAATACGGTATTCATCCCTCACAATGGAAAAGAATAACAACATTTTTACCTTTCAGCTTTTTGCATTTGCAGCATGATGACCCCTGCCTTTTCTTACACAGAAAACTAGTTCAGAACTACCAATTTGTCAGATCTGAGTTTGGCAATTCAGGTCGTTTTGAAACAGCTGCAAAGGGGCTGGCTAATTAAATGGGGTGCAGCAGAAAAAGTGAAATATTTTCTGGACTTCCACTAAACATTACTTTTTACCTCTTCCAGCTCCTGTAGCCATCCAGATACATTTATTGCATTGTGAGGGAAAGTGACTGGCGGAGGGGAGGGGATGGGGTTGCAGGGGGGAAGTGGTGAAAGGGTTAACCCTTGCCTATTTTCCTATTGCTGCAAACTGATCAATTGCAAACAGGCAAGAATAGAGACTTGGGTTCGTGAGCAGTGATCTGCATCTGAAGGTGTGTTGCTCAAACAGACTATTCTTTAGGTTGTTTTCATAAATTGTGGTTCCTTCTCTTTCCTCATGCCTCTTAGAAGTACATGTTTGAAGAGCTTTCCAAGATCGCTTCATTTTTTCTGGGCTTTGATTTCTTGTTCCTGCTGTCTTTTAGGAGTAGTGACTTGACAGACTGCCAGCCCATCTTGAAAAATCTGTCGTTGCTCACTCCTACTACTTTTCCTCCTCTGCCTGGTGTAACCATTATTTTTTTAAAAAAAAAATTCAAAGCATGTCGGTAGCAATTCTTCTCCTGGAAACTGTTTCTGCCCTTCTCTTTTTCTTCTACACTTATGAATTGATCACACCTGGAATAGAAAACCTTAAGATGACTTTGACTTTTCACGTGGTGAGTTTCTGAGAACTGCTGTAGAAACAAAGGGAACACATTTTTCATTCCCAAGCCTGACCCCAGTTAGCATGATTATGAAATTGCTAAAAAAATTAGATTGCGTATATTAACACGCATAATCTTGCACAACAGCTGTAGAATACTTATACTATGTGAAATAAATGATCTGTCTAGTTCAACATTCTCTTATCTGTGGCCAGCCTAATGTGCCAGGAAAGCTTGCATGCCCCCACATCTCTGTGCCCTGTTATCTGAGTGTCAGGAATATACTACGTGAATATGTCCTTCATGAATTTACCATCTCATTAAAAAAAAAAAAAATGGGACATGGGTCACTCTGTGGGTTAAACCACAGAGCTTAGGGCTTGCTGATCAGAAGGTTGGTGGTTCGAATCCCCATGGCTGGGTGAGCTCCCGTTGCTTGGTTCCTGCTCCTGCCAACCTAGCAGTTCGAAAGCACGTCAAAGTGCAAGAAGATAAATAGGTACTTCTCCAGCGGGAAGGTAAACGGCGTTTCCGTGCGCTGCTCTGGTTCGCCAGAAGCGGCTTAGTCATGCTGGCCACATGACCTGGAAGCTGTATGCCAGCTCCCTCGGGCAATAAAGCGAGATGAGCACCGCAACCCCAGAGTCGGTCACGACTGGACCTAATGGTCAGGGGTCACTTTACCTTTACCAAAAAAAAAAAATCTATTGATGTAAGTGATGTGTTAATATTCTGTGGTAGTAGGTTTCATAGGTTTATTGTGCATTCCTGTGAGGAAATCTTAAAACTGCTTTGTTTTTGTTTTACTGTATAAAATGAAATAATAATTTCTATCCTCTCTGCTCCCTGTATACAGTGGTGCCTCGCAAGACGAAAAGAATCCGTTCTGCGATTCTCTTCGTCTAGCGGTTTTTTCGTCTTGCGAAGCAAGCCCATTGACGGCTTAGCGGATTAGCGCTATTAGTGGCTTTTAGCGGCTTTTAGCGGCTTATCGGCTTAGCGGATCAGCTGATAAGCGGCTTAGCGGCTTAGAAAAAGGGGGGGGGAGGAAAAAAACCCGCAGGAACTCACAAGACATTTTCGTCTTGCGAAGCAAGCCCATAGGGAAATTCGTTTTGCGAAGCGCCTCCAAAACGGAAAACCCTTTCGTCTAGCGGGTTTTCCGTCTTGCGGGGCACCACTGTACTTAAAAGTCCTGATGTTATTTGTACAGAAGATGCTTGATCCCCGTAATCATTTCAATTGCTTTTTAACATTTGCTTCTATTACTATACATTCCTGACTGTGGTGGGGAGTCTGTGGCCCACCACAGGTTGCTGAACCTCAGTTGTGATTGGTCCCAACTCCCATATCCATTGCCAGGGATGATGGGAATTGTATGCCAGCAGGAGCTGGAGGACCACAGGTTCCCCCTACCCGCTTCAAACACAACTTGAGGCACTGCTCTCACTTGAGGCTCAAGTAGCCTTGATGGCATGGAGTGCCTTCCATTGGCTTCAACTGTTAGTCCAGCTATGTCCTATCTAGACAGGGATAGCCCGCTGCACCAAGGATTCCCTGCCCGAGCTGCTTCAGGTCGTGGCGGATGTTCTCCTGGAGACACCTAGCTTGGTTGTCCTAGGGGATTTTAACATCCATGCCGACACAACCTTACAAGGGGCTGCTCGGGACTTCGTGGAAAGCATGGCCTCCATGGGGCTGTCCCTGAATAAGTCTGGCCCAACCCATAGCCGCGGACATGCCTTGGACCAGGTGTTTACCTCTGTGGATGTTGGTGATCTGACACTAAGTAAAAGCGAAACGAAAGAAGTGCCATGGTCAGATCATTTCCTGGTGCAACTGGACTTCTCTGCGACCCATCCCCTCTGCAGGTAGGTGGGACCAATTTGGATGGTCCGCCCCCGCCACTTAATGGTTCCAAATGGTTTCCAGAGAGTGGTAGGGGATTCTTTATCCCATGTTGATGGCCTTTCAGCCGATTCCCTGGTGGCCCACTGGAATGTGGAGTTAACCAGGGCTATTGACTGTTTGGCTCTGAAGCGCCCTCTCTGATTGCATGGAGCCCGGACAGCCCCGTGGTTTTCCACGGATCTGAGGGCAATGAAACAATCGTTGAGACAGCTAGAGCGCCGGTGGCGGTTAACTCATTCCGAATCTGACCGGACACAGGTTAGAGCTCAGCGTCGAGCCTACCAAGTGGCAATAGCGACGGCGAAGAAAACTTTCTTCGCCGCCTCTATTGCATCTGCAGAAAACAGCAGCAGGAGACTTTTTCAGGTTGTTCACAATTTAGCGGAACCACCTGCGACATCGGGGCCCAGTACGGGCCACATGATCTCCTGCAATGATTTTGCAAAGTTTTTTGCATATAAAATCGCTCAGATTCGGGAAGAAGTAGACTCCACCGTGGGAGCAGGGCCAGGGCGGGAGAGTGCTAGAGTTCAGTCTAGTCAAGTTGTGTGGGATCAATTCCAATCTGTTACCTCTGAGGATGTGGACAGGCTGCTTGGACAAGTGAAGCCAACCTCCTGTCTCCTGGATCCTTGCCCATCCTGGCTTATAAAAGCTAGCCGGGAAGGACTGGGCGATGGGCTTCGTGGGGTGGTGAATGCTTCCCTCCGTGAGGGAGCCTTCCCAGACCCGCTGAAAGAGGCGGTTATTAAACCGCTTCTTAAAAAACCATCTTTAGATGCGGCCACGATGGCCAATTATCGCCCAGTCTCAAATCTTCCATTCTTGGGCAAGGTGATTGAGTGAGTGGTTGCTGAACAACTCCAGGCATGCCTGGAAGAAGCGGACCATTTGGATCCCTTCTAGTCGGGATTCAGGCCTCATCATGGGACTGAAACTGCCTTGGTCGCACTGATGATCTCTCCCAGTGGCTGCATGTAAATGTTGAAAAGCATGGGGGAGAGGACAGAACCCTGAGGCACCCCACAAGTGAGAGCCCAGGGGTCTGAACACTCATCCCCCACCACCACTTTCTAAACACTGCCCAGGAGGAAGGAGCGGAGCCACTGTATGATCGTGCCCCCAGCTCCCAGCCCCAGAAGGATGTTATGGTCGATGGTATCAAACGCCGCTGAGAGATCCAGCAGAACTAGGAAACAGCTCTCACCTTTGTCCCTAGCCTGCTGGAGATCATCAACCAGTGCGACCTGGCCTGTATCAAACCTCCCCCATTTTGTAGTCCTTCCTTCATGGAGTAAAATAAAAGTGGAACAGTGCAAATCCGACATATGGTTGATTTTCTATTAATTTATAACAGAAGCGTAGCGTATGTAGTGTGTGAGTGTGAGTGTGTGTGAAGTTTGTACAAACTGGATGATTGGGAGGGGGGGGTTTTCCTGCTACATTTTATAGTTTGTTTTTAACTTTTTTTATATTGATTGCATTTGTTGACCTTGATATAAACCAAATAGAATCAACTGCAGGTAAGAAATACATAAATAGTCAAAATAAATAAAAGTTGGACAAATAATATAACTCATAATCCCTGGCTGTTGGCTATGCTGGGTGGGGCTGATGGGAGCCAGGAGTCCAGTATCATTTAGAGGGCTACTGGTTCTCCACCCTGGTGTAGTTCATAACGGTGAACTGGACATATTAAAGTTGGAGAGAATTGTAGACTTTAGTCCTTGTCAACAGCAACTGTTTTAATTATTTAGTTGAATGCTTTTTTTTCTTTTCTGGACTTTTTTTGCAGATTGGGCAACTTGCTTTCAAGGGCATGAAAAGGTTAAATCGAATCCAGTCCATAGTGTTTGAAACTGCCTACAATACAAATGAAAACATGCTAATCTGTGCACCCACTGGGGCTGGAAAGACTAACATTGCCATGTTAACAGTTTTGCATGAAATCCGTCAGCATGTTCAGCAAGGAGTCATCAAAAAGGACGAGTTTAAGGTAGGAATTTAATGAACTGCAGGACAGCTTTATAACTTGTAAGATAAAGCCCATTATAGAGTTGTGCACATTTATATGGATTCAAGAAGTTTCAAGGACATTGTGTTTTCCCCAAGTCACACGGAGATGGAGCCTGTTGATTTACTTCCTCTCTGTTATGTAATTCCTTTTTCTGTTCTGAAAATCTTATTATCCATGTGAAAAGCTTTGAAAATATATTTAGCTTTGATGCAGAACCAATTTTCAAAATGATAAGCCTTTGTAAACAAAATCTATTGTCTTTTAAAAAGCTGCACACTTATCCAGCACCGATAACCACTTTCCATATACTACTATTAAGTTTTTCCCCCGTTGCTGTAAGTGCTAGGTATAATATTTCACAATAAATTGTGATTTGTATCAGTTGCTACAAAACCAACAGTCTTGTACACTTTGCTCATTTATCAAACTGGTGTCCTTTTTGGTGCAGATTGTTTATGTTGCTCCTATGAAGGCATTGGCAGCTGAGATGACAAATTACTTCAGTAAGCGGCTGGAGCCACTAGGCATCACAGTGAAAGAGCTGACTGGTGATATGCAGTTGTCGAAAAGTGAGATTCTACGAACCCAGGTATGCTACATGACAAACATAAATATATTGATGGATGCAAGCAGTAGTGTATAAATGTGCTGTAACAAAACAATGAAATATTCTTGATTCATGAATTAAAGCAGTGATTTTTCAAACTTACTGCCATCAGGTTAGCTTTTCTGCAATGCTACCTGCTGCAGAAGATGGTGGGAAACATTCTAAGCTGCCTTGAAAGTCCATGCATAGAGGGAAACATTTGTGGAATATCTGAAAAGTTTTTGTATACATTTAAGCTCGTTAACAGGATTAACGTGAAGCAAGAAGTTAAATGCAACGTTAAAGAAAAATCAGGGAATAGCTAATAAATCGAATAACGTAGGAAACACAGTATTAAAAATTATAAGGAACTGCAAAAGGGATGGAGTCAAAATATATATGTTTATTGGGAAGTTTTGTATTTGTATGTCTCTGGGGGGGGGGATCCAAAATTGGAAATAAAATTTATAAAAAAGAAAAAAGGAAGTCCATGCATAGTGCTAGTCAAGCCTTTTGCATTTCACCAGTGCCTTGCATGAGCAGAGATCACACACGCCACTCCACTGTATGCCTGCTTTCAAATCGCAAGGCATAAACAGTAGTGATGAAGAAATAAGTCATCCAGTGAAACTTGTTCTTATTTACTGATACTTTTATTGGGAAACCAACTCCCTAAGAACTTCCAAATGGCCCTAGCGTCTCTTGGATGACTCTGAAAAACTGTTTTATGCCATGGCACCAGTATCGGTGCTCTTACCGCTTGCAGATCTGAGAGAGAAGCGAATGGATCTAGTGATACACAAATGGAGCTTTCAGCTTCTGTGTAAGCATAAGAAGAGCCCTGATGGATCAAGCCAAAGGCCCATGTAGTCCGGCTTGCTTTTCTCATAGTTCTCAACCAAATACCTACAGGAAACTCACAGGCAGGACCTGAGTACAGGCTCCCCATTTGTGTTCCCTAGCAACTGATGTTCAGAAGCATGCTGCTTCCAACCAGGGCGGCAGCCATTTGTGGCTAGTAGCCATTGAGAGCTGTTTATATCCATTGATTATCCTTCGTGAATTTGTCTGATCCTCGTTTAAAGCCATTCCAGTTGGCGACCATTACTGCCTCTTGTGGCAGTGAATCCCATATTTGAGCTATGTGCTGTGTGAAAAAGTACTGAATCTTTCAACACTGAGCTTCATGGGATGTCCAAGAGTTCATGCTGAAAGCATGTCTAAATCATCATCATCATCACCATCATCTTAGCACTCTAGCTGAAAGTGAGACAGGAGAGAGCTTGTTAGATTTCACCAAAGAGGGTTTTGCAAAACTGTGGCACCATCTCTGAGAAGACCCTAAGTATCACCTGAGTTTTTAATCAGTGACAGGACAGAGAGCAGAAACTGATTTTAAGATGTGGGCCAGTTTATTTGGGTGATGTCAGTCATGTCAGTCATAAGGGGCACTGTGCTGTTATGTATTTGTTGTTGTTGTTTAGTCGTTTAGTCGTGTCCGACTCTTCGTGACCCCATGGACCAGAGCACGCCAGGCACTCCTGTCTTCCACTGCCTCCCGCAGTTTGGTCAGACTCATGTTTGTAGCTTCGAGAACACTGTCCAACCATCTTGTCCTCTGTCGTCCCCTTCTCCTTGTGCCCTCCATCTTTCCCAACATCAGGGTCTTTTCCAGGGAGTCTTCTCTTCTCATGAGGTGGCCAAAGTATTGAAGCCTCAGCTTCACGATCTGTCCTTCCAGTGAGCACTCAGGGCTGATTTCCTTAAGAATGGATACGTTTGATCTTCTTGCGGTCCATGGGACTCTCAAGAGTCTCCTCCAGCACCATAATTCAAAAGCATCAATTCTTCGGCGATCAGCCTTCTTGATGGTCCAGCTCTCACTTCCATACATCACTACTGGGAAAACCATGGCTTTAACTATACGGACCTTTGTTGGCAAGGTGATGTCTCTGCTTTTTAAGACGCTGTCTAGGTTTGCCATCGCCTTTCTCCCAAGGAGCAGGCGTCTTTTAATTTCGTGACTGCTGTTATGTATACCCTGTTCTTATCTCTGCAGCCTTTCTGTTTCTTTCCTTCAAACAGATACTGAATTGTTATCTAACTATTTGTGTACAGGTCAACTTACAACTTGCATATAGTTAACTTGCTCAGTCCCAGCTTTACATGTTTGGCAGCTGGCCAGCTGAAATCGCACAAATTAAACACACACGTTGTCGACAACCTACCCACCCCAGCCTCCATACGCAACATAGGGATTTAATACTGACCTAGCTAAAGGAGTTTTGTAAGGATTGTTGCAACGGACTGTGTATTTGAAGCACTTAAGTGTCTCTTATCTTTTTTTTACCCCAGCTCTGATTTCTAGCCCTAAACCAGAAACTCTAGGCTCAGATGTAGGGGCTGGGATGGGCACACAGAGCTCTGGATAAGCAAGAAGAGCCCAATTCCAGTAACTGGAAAAGTGCCACATGCAATGGATACGTGGGTGCACAAAAATCTGTTATGGTGAACAGACACTTTAAGTCAATGTGGCTGCCTTTGTTCACTCACAGTTCTTTGTGCACAGCAGAACCCAGCAGGGACTGTCTGTCTACATATTGTCTCCTCACATACTAGAAAAGGTGGCGTGGGCGAATTAGTTTCCTGAAGCTCCTTTATAGAGGTTTTCTGTAAAGATCTGAGCAGCATTAATGTCTATTTTAACCAGATTTGTGGTAAGCACACTTGTGAGACAGATGTTGATGTGGTTTATTATGTTAGGTAATGTTGGAAACTCTGAGACAGAGATGTTAATAAATCCATAATGAGAGTCAGTAGCACAACTCCTACATATAACTGGTTTATTACTTTGTGAAAATACAACTTGTTTATGTAAGCTAATATTTCAGTGAAGTGGGCACTTCTCCAGTTACGCGCGCAGTGTTGCTTTTCTGGAATGGGGAAATAGCTTGGAGGGGGCAAGCAGATTGCCATTTCAAAGATTAGTAGATGGATTGCTTTTGTGATGACAGTGCAGTAGAAAGAAGTGAAGCAGACAACGGACATGTCACAGCTGAAAAGAGCAAGTAGCCCTGAGGGTGGCAAATGATATCAGGACTTTTTGAGCTGTATGGATTAGCACCCTGATGGGTTTGTCCGCTGATGGACTTCAGACACTTCAGCTATGATGGCTTTTCTGTCCAGTGGCAAATGATCCTGACAGGAGAGGGAACAGTGCAGTTTTTCCCTTCAAGGGGAGGGCGACATCCAGCTTTTAGGTAAGCAAAAGTGTGTGGGGAAGGGCTAGAATTCCTCACTTCCAAGGTGTCTTCCTGCCTTCATCAGAGAGAACAGTTTTTGGCACAGCTCCCATTTTTGTTTGGCCTGTTTTTTGGCATAGGCTTATCTGCCTCTAGGGATATCATCGCCAAACTTGACATGAGGGCTTCCACAGGTGTGCAGAGCAGTTTCCCATAATGTTTGAGTATCAGGTGCCATTTTGAACCAAGATGGCAGACCAAAAGGTGACTCTTGATTTTACCTGATTTTTGACGTGATTGGTTCAAATTCACAAAGTGTACTACCCACTTAAAAATTACAATATTTTCTGTTTTTAAGAATACTATGCAGGGCTGGGCACTCCCTGCTAGTATATAATGTAACACTAAGAGTATTTTTGTAGCACTTTAAAGTCTAACAAATTATTATAACTTAAACTGAAACAGACAAACATGGCTTCACTTCTGGAAATACAATAATTGTGATTATAATAATTTTATTATTTATTTTACTTTTAGTTATTAAGCATGTGTGACAAAATCTCTGTATTTTCAGTCAGTATAGTCTCCATTTGGAATTGCTAATTACTCAGGTTGTTGGTTGCCCAGCTGCTGTTCTGCTCACTCTGACATTCCTTCTCCTGATGAGTGCTGCTTCACTTGCAATTTTTAAAGGGCCATTGGTTCCTAAATGCTACACGAGATGGAGCCAGATATGTGTATCCTCCCATGGCTCACCTCTTCTTTAATTCATACTCTGTGATTCCTCACCCCTTTTCTACCTACCACCTGGCAGTAAAAAAACAATTTTTTAATGGCGGAATGAAAGAGAGAAGCCCAGTACCACTGATGTGCAGCCTTCATAACTGGGTGATACGCCGAACAGACACTTTGTGGAGTCTGTGGGTATCCTTTTCTAGTATTAAAGGTCTGTTTTAATTAAAATACTATAGACATATATCACACATATTCACACACACACACACACACACACACACACACCAAAAAACCATTCCGCACATCAGTATCACAACTCTGCACTGTCATAGTGAGGACAGTACAACTGGGGTAGCCTGGTTTCTTAATGTTTGCTGTTTTTAGGAGCAGCTTATTTTTTTTACATGTGAGACCTTTTGAAATAATGGCTTTTGAACACAAATAGGAGCAGCTGGAATCACAGAAGGTCCTCTGAAGACCCCGACATTACCAAGAAAAGTTCCCCATTAAAAATGTTACATCTGAAAAGAAAAAGCAGTTGTTATAATACTTGTATTTTCTTCCATCATAACTAGGTGGAGAAAAAAACTAATGCTGAGCATTTTGCCCACCCACAGAGCTTCGGGATCAGAATATTTGCCTTTGATCGACATTTGGGCAGGGACCTGTAGCAATACCAGAATACATCAAGAAGCTATTGCTAATAAAGAGGAAGCCTTGTTCCTTTGCTGATAAATCTCTTGCAGCATTTCTCAGTGGCACAGCTATGCTGAAAGTAATTTCTTTTATTCACAAGGTAGAAAGGCATGCCCTATTTAAAATTAGATTCTTGTCCCCCCTTAAACGAACTACAAATGGAAATATAAAAATGTCTGTGTCTTTTTTCAAATGTAGCACAATGTACCCAAAGGTTGGTAGTGGTGTTCGAGGCTGAAGATACTTAGGAAAAACGTCTAGCTCTCCATAGGGAGCTGAACATCCTTTTCATATGCAATCATTTTTATAATCTGAAGTCTTCCTTATTTCACACTGTGTTCTCCCTTTATGGATTCATCTTTATAGTAGAGTGGTTTATGTGCCCCAGAATAAAGTGTTACATCCCACTTGATTGTATATTTTGGGAGGCATTCAGCAGTGCTCTTATAAACCTTCCATCTGTCCAAGCATTGCAGCTTGCCCTCTCTCCTCCCCCTTCATGCTGTTCTGGAGGTTCTTCCGGGCCTCCTATTGGCTATTTCAGGGGGTGAGGGGGAGGACGGCATGTGCAGGTCCCATTGTGCAAGCAGACCCAGCATGCCTCATCCTCATGGAACACATATGGGGAATCCTTCCCCCAGTCTTTAAGGCAGAACTTGACAAGACTATCTACTCCCTTGCCCATCCCATCTTTTCACAAAGCTTCTGCCAGATGTCATTCAGACCACAACATCTAAACATTTTTATGCTTGATTCATTGCACAAAGAGCTCGAGGCAAGATTCAACTAGTTGTTCTATGCACAAAATGAGGTCTGCTTGCACAACCTAACTTTCTCCCTCTCTCCTCCCACCCGTCCTCCCCCCCCCCAAAAAATAAAAATGTTCTGGGGGTTTGAGGGGAAACCCAGAACAGTTTTAGGTGGTGTGAGGGGCAAGAGGAGGAAGTCTTATTGTGTGACTGGACCTCATTCCCCACACTCATGCCCCACTTAGCACTGTGCTGAGTTCTACCCTCTGCATGCACCCTTTGTGGGTTTTCTGTATCACTTTGTCATATGGAATACCATTATACCTAGACAGCTAAGTGGTAGAGTGCATGCATTCCGTTGCAGCCGGTCCCAGGTACAGTCCATGGTATCTCAAGGCAAGAGGATTGACTAGAACTTGGAGAACCACTGACAGTCCTAACAGGCAGTACAGTGGTACCTTGGGTTACAGACGCTTCAGGTTACAGACTCCGCTAACCCAGAAATAGTACTTCAGGTTAAGAACTTTGCTTCAGGATGAGAACAGAAATTGTGCGGCAGCAGGAGGCCCCAATAGCTAAAGTGGTACCTCAGGTTAAGAACAGTTTCAGGTTAAGAATAGACCTCCAGAACGAATTAAGTTCTTAACGCGAGGTACCACTGTACTGGTTCCGATGGACAGGTAGACAGGCCTAATATAAGGCAGCTTTCAAGGTTCCTGCTTGTGACACACTAACAGGTGATGATGGCAGATTACTAGTTACCAACGTATTCAAGTAAGCACTTTGCAAAACAGTCATCCGTACCATTCTGCACATGTGCTCGTTCTCCTGATTAGCCCGTTGTAACATGCAACTAATTTCTAATGCTGCTCAAAACCCAGCTAGACGGTGTGTTAGGTTTGTGGCCACAACTGCATTCCTTCTCCTTTTAAATGGTGACAGCCAAGGGGTCCTAATTTGGACTGGGACAATAGAGGGAAGGGAGGTGATTTGTATAAAGAAGTGTGAACGTTCAGTAAGTGCTAAATAAGAGCAGAGTAAGGCGCCTTGAATTTTGGGAAAGGTAATATATATTTTATTATTTTTAAATTACTAATGGTAATTTAAATTTAATATTGCCAAAAAATGACTTTCCTTTTTTAAAGTATGTTGATTTCATTCTGCCTCATTTCCTTGTGAACCCTCTCCTATTTTTTAAATGACAAAATTGTTTAATCCCCTTTTAGAATAAAGGCTTTTTTATTTCAAAACTATATATGTTCTGGTTGATTGAAGCAGGCTTTTTGCTTAGAAGATTTAGTTTCAAGTATGCACACTCTTCCATTTATTTTACTCACTGTCTGAAAAAAATCAGTGTTAGTAGGCCTAAAAATGAAATAGTTAAATTAATAGCTATGCTGAGGTTTATTGTTGTACAACTTTAAAGGGCTAACATAAAAAAGAAGAAATAATGTTTTTCTTTGGATTCCTCATCAATCCAAAATAGTTGAGCACGCTGAAAAGGAATATTTACTGCTTGTTGCTTATGTGTTTTCATGGACTGGTCCAACAGTGTCACCTGCAGGTGAACAAAATGTGTTTCTTAATTCTTGTAGTTGTTAATCCAATATATGATGCTGTAGAAGAGCTAGTGTTTTTTTAAAATAAAAAAATAAAAAATAAGGTTAAATGTTTTACTTTTCAATATAGCCCAAGCTAGCAATGCTATTGCCTACGTACCTTTCATCTACCTTTTCTTCATCTCCACGTTGGTTGAAAGAATGTTTATAGTGAATTCAGGGTGAATTTCAAATAAAGCGCACAGTACATTAGATTAAATTAGTGACACTTCCCTTAAATCAGGAATGAGGAATGTGTGGTCTTCTGAATATTTCTGAACTACATCTGTCACCCGCATTACTGGCCATGCTGACTGCAGCTGATGATTGCTGGAAGTCCAACATCATCTGAATAGCGCTCCATCCCTGCTCTGAAAGTTTACCTAGTCAGTTTTAGATCTGATTTAATATTTGTAAAACGTGATGATAACACACTAATAGTCTTGTCTTTATTCATGCAGGCAAGCATTTTGAAGTGACATTCCATTGTCCGATGAGTATTTTTTTATTTTTGAAATCTTATTAAATGTTTATATTAATGCAAAATCAAAATCTGGTAAGATTATTTTTTTCAGAGTCAGGCTTCATAAATGGAAAGAGAACCCTTAGGAAGATGCTGGGAAAACTTTTTACTTCAAAATTCACGATTCTATTATCTCTGGCTTACAAATGGTCCTTGTCATGCTTTTTGCATGGTGCTGCTGTACGATTGCTGCAGGATTTGGGAAATCAGAGCGATGATTTCCTATTGCCCTCCACAACACAGCATTGAGACTGCAGATGTCAACCACTGGCAATGCTTTGAATAAGCTATTTAGCAAGTGCACCTGTCTCACAAAGTTTTAAAATGTTTTTCACTTTGAAGCCTTTTCTCTTGTAACTGCTTACTATCTCAAACTTCAATTTGAATTTCTAAAACCTGTTCTGCTTTCCACATAAAAAAGAGAGAGACCTTGCCCCAAGAGGGCTCGTCATCTGGTGGGAAATGAAGCAGAAGAGCAAGATGAGAAGAGGAATAGCAGACCACCTGCCCTGTGGACCAAAAGATGCTCATTCTGGCGATCATTTGCAGAGTCGCACAAAGTGGCTTGCAGTTCAGTGCTCTGGGTGCTAGTGGAAAGCATTTAAAGGCAAAATTCCTTTTTCCTCCTTGAAAAGTAGCAACAACAATAACTAGCTGCCCTCCTTGCAATGTTTTGCCAGATATGATTGCAATTAGTGCTTGTTTAATAAATTGCCGACTTGTTACTAATAGACTTATTAATAATATTTTTACAGAGACAGATGTGGAATACCTAACAGTACAGCTGCAGGGCTTTCTATGCTCATGTGTTAACTGCTTAGGATATGGTATACTGACTGCTGTGGCAAAGTGGTGATATTGTGTGCAACTTCATGCCAGAATTACAACATTACATTATTTGTTTTTTCAGGCAAACACTGGGTATAATGATTTGTATCATTTTAAACTGCTGTAACAATAAAGCTTTACTAATTTCCCTTTATATAATTGCTTTGTGAATCTGTTAATGCTTGATTGCATTATGGTTTTTTAAAAATCTCACCAAATGATGACCCTTTTTACTGTGTGTTGAGTGCAAATATGATTTTTACAACATACTGTTCGTAAAACAAATAGGACCCACTTATGATAAATATTTCATTACTTGTATTAATAACTTTAAACATTGTAGAATTCCCAGAGTTGGTTATTGATTATTTTTTTTTACTTTTGCAAGATTTAATAGCTTCTCATAAAACCCTTTTGTGCAAAGAAATCCACATATCTCTAAAACTACTGTATAACTCTTTTGTGCTCCCCCCCCATACAAAAAGCACTATAAATTTAAAAGGATAGAAAAGCAGTCTTTATAGGTAATGCAAATGATGCATTAAGCTAGATTCTTTTCCTAGGCTACAATTTAAAAGTACTCTGAAGTCCAATTATCTTTGATTTAGCTGTAAAGATTTCAGAATAACAGCTGTGCTTGTTGAGTGAATATTCTTGAGCAGAGAAATGGATTTGAATGGTGAGAAATGTGGAGAGTAGGGGAGGGATGGCAAAATGGAAGTGGAGGAACACAGGAATGCTTGCTTTCTTTTTGTTCTTTTTCTCAAAAACAAAAACATTCTGTCTTTTAGTGTGATGATTATATAGAATAAGAAACAACACCGAGGAATCCAATAGTACTTAACATTTAATCTAAAAGCAGAAATGAAGAACAAATTGGGTATTATATATATAACCATAGTATCAGTGCATGCAAAATGACTTTATAACAGTTTAGTGTACTGGGCTTTCTTTTGAAATTCATGCAGAATAATTTTGTTTGCCAATTCAGTAGCCATCAGATTGAATTTACTTCAGCTGCTTAATTGAAACGCACAAATTAATCTTTACCTCTCAGATGCTAAAAGCCTTAAAAGTAAAACGCTGTTGTTCCAGCGTGATTTTAGTCCCTGTTTGACCAACTTGCAGTTAGGGAAATCAGCAATCTTTTAATTTTGATTTCTGCTTTTAAATTAGAAATGTGTGCAATCTTTGCATGATGGAAGTTTAAATGGGAAACTAAAGCCTCTATAAAGCTAAGTAGTCTAAACACTGTTTCTGCAGATTGCATCCTCCTGCCATTTCTTTGCTTTCAGAAGGTCTTGATGGAAGACTCTGATGAATCAAAAGCAGCAGCAGCAGCAGCAAGGATGAAGGTGATCTTCTGCATCATCTCCCTGCTGTTCTTAAGTGTCCCCAAGCTATTGAGAGCAGAGTTTTTTGGGGGAAAGCACCAATGATCACCTTGATCCCTGTTCTTCTGACCCAAGCCTGAATCAAATATGCTGAATCAAATAACATTCTGTCAGCTAACCAATACCAACTGAATATAACCCTGAGGCACTTGTTTTGCTTGCACAAATTTTGCCTTTGTTTAGGTATTTTGATTTTGTTTTGAGTGTATCTGCTGAATTGTTGTTGGTTTTTTTAAAAAAACAACAGCAATTGGATTTTCAAAGGCTTTGAGGTCTTAGTGTTTTGGGAATGGTGTAATGTTGCAGGAATGAATCCCCTTCACTGATTTGTCTCTAATGAAGAATGAGTAGGTCATATTTGAGAATGAAAGAACCATAGAGCTAATTCATATGTTACATTATGGAGAAGATGAGGGAAAGCAGAGGGACTATTTTCCCTGCATATGTTGCAGCATGCAAAGGAAGAGACCCTTAGTTCACATTTGCTGAAGTAGTAAAATTCACAGGCAGGATGGAGGCAGGGTTTTTAGGGGCAGATCAGGAAAAGGTAGTGCTTAATCCCTCCTACACTTGCCAAGTCTCCTCTGAAATTAGCTCTCAGAGGCTCATCCTCCAGCTGGGCTTAATTTGCATTTCTGAACTCAGTTGGCACAAACAAACAAAACTGACTGAACTAACTAAAAACAGTTAAGCATTTTACATATCTGCCAATCCTTTATTGCAGGTATCTCCCCATCCCCAACACACTCCCATCCCATTACAAACAGGGGGGTTGGATCGCTATGATTGTCTTGCAACATGTAGTTTGACTCTGTGTACTAGAACTTAGGTCTGAAATAAAGCAGTGGGTCGGGACTGCAGCTTAGTAGCAGAGCATGTGCTGTTAATGCAGAATATTTTTAAGTTCAACCCTGTTCTCCTGGTTGAAAGAGTAAGTTAGCAGGCAATGGAGAAGCACTCTGCCTGAGCGAGACAAATAGTCTAACATGGTCATAGAACAAACATTCTCTTCCTCCCTAGAGAATGAAGGAAGAGTATGTGATGGAGACTTAATTGCACTATGTAGCCGCCAATAAGCTACCATGCTGGAAAGCCAGAATGCATTTCCTGGATGTAAGGAATCCCCTCTGTGAAGGCAGAATAATAGGATGGTAGGATTTCTTAGCTGTGCGTGTGTTCCATCACAATCAGGTCCCTGTGATGTACAGGAAAAGGAAAACACTTGGTTTTTGTTTCATTTTGCTTTATATCACAATTTTTTCATATTTCAGAATTGAATATTTTCTTAACAAATTGTCAATCAGCTTTCACTACACAGGGGTAGGGAATCTGATGTAGCCAGAGGGACAGATACTCGCCTCCCTTAACTCCCATGAGCCATTTCAGTAGGTGAACATTGTCACATGGTTTGAAATAAAGTTGTGCAGGCAAAGGCACAAGGGTTTTGTAATAATTTTATAATTTAGCTATTATTGGAGAAATATTGGAAAACTAATATAAATTATTCCTGCCCCCCCCCCAAGGCACAAGGGTTTTGAAGATGCTATTGATTGGTGGTACCTGCATACCTCACTTTCAGCAGGGGGTCATGCCTGTGCCATACCTGAAACTCTGTATGACATCAGGTGTGTGTGGCTTATGGCCCTAATCTGGCCTGCAGCCTGGATGTTCCCCATGCCTGATTTATACCTCCCACTTTGACAGAATCGCCTGTTAAAATGGGCAATGAAATTGGGGGGGAAAGAGAAAATTATGAACAGGATTGCTGTGTGCTAATGAGGCACGCTAGCTGAAAGTTGTCATACCTGATTAAGGAGCTTATTGGCATCAGTCAAAGCTGACACTGGAGTATTGGAGTTGATATAACCATGATTAGTGAAATGAATTAGAGCAAAGAAAGTAGGATAATAATATGGAATTTCTCTCCTGTTTAAAACATTTAAATCATTATTTAAACTTGCAGACTGAGAAGCTAATTATGTATTTTACAATACAAGTGTTGGATTTCACAAAGCACACAAGCTGTTCCTCCTCTTTTGTTCTGGAGGCTAAAAATGTGCTTTGTGTAGACAGACTTACTTACCCTAGAAAAATGTACTGGAATACTGTTTTGATGCTGCTTTTTATCAGTATACCATAATATGCTTTATTCTGATGACTTTCCCCCATCTCCTCCTCCTTCTTTGCACTTTCTCCTCTCTGCTCCCTTATGTCCTTTTATCTTTTGATATGTTTGCAGATTATTATACAAATATAGGTGCAAATCTTAATCAGTTTAATTGGTTAGTAAACTATTAAAGCTTATACCCAGTTAAACAACTATGCATCTTCAGCAGAGTCACATTTTGTTACCATCTTTACTATTCTACATCCATCACAGTTTCTGGTCTCACCCACTTCTGGCATGCAATAGTTGAGATGTCACAAGAAAACTCTGCTATCCTCCGTTATCTTGACATGGTTTTTTCTGTACTGATGAGTTTAAATTTAGGGTGAGCATCTTCCCTGACTTCTGGTTTTATGTGGATATCTGGATGAAGAGAGCTTCAACGTCTTTTTTGTTTTTGTTTTAAAAAATATTTCTGTCGTAATGTTACTGTGAGCATGTTACCTGTTCAGTGACATGGAACAACATTTTCCAGCTCAAACAGAGATAGCTGGTCTCAGTGATCCATTCAGAATACAGCTGTTGGATTAACCGGGAAAGAGCCATTATGAGCACATTGTACTTCACAAGGTATTCTTTTGTGGGCTCCACCTCTATCTGAAATGTGGCAGGTGGCTACTTGGGACAAGGCCTTTTCTGTGCTGATGCCCAGCTCTAAAATTTCTCTCCCCAGAGAATGCTAGCCTGGCAATCTGGTGCCTTTCTACCATGAGGTGAATGCATTTTTAATTTCACTGGGGTTTTAACTTTTTAACTCCAGTTGATCTGTATCTGGATGCTGCTTTTATAAGGGTGATGTTTTTCACTTATTTTAATTCATTAGTAACTTTATGATGATTTTAACACTTTATTGTAAGTTGGCCAGATAGTGTATTTCAAAGATGGGATATTTTAGGAGTCCTGCAAAGACAACTTCAGTGTGCTATCAGGCTTATTTTTGCTCTTGAATATACTGGGATGGTCATGTGCGCTCCTGCAGTCCAGTTGATTTGCACCCTCAGACTTTCTAGATGGTCATGTAGAATCTGTAGCAATCTGTGCATGATCCATAGCTTTTTACAGAAAGACTGTAACTTTTCATGCCAAAAAAAGTTCCCATTTTGGGGAATGGGTATTGGTCATGCTTCCGTTGCACTATAGCACTAGGTTGTCCTGACAGTGTTCCAAGTTAGGTTTGCTTTTTTGTGACATGCTTCCCGTCAATGCATTCTTGGGGGCAGGGGAGTGGGTGGAAACGAGCAAAGGTTTAGCATAGCAATAGCAGCCTTTACAATACTTTTTTGTTGCATTGCAATCCTGTGTATACTGAGAAGAAAGTCCCACCTCATTCAATGGGACTCAATCCCAGGTAACACAACATAGGATTGGAACCTAAATATCTGTATCCAAAGTCTTAAATGTTGCACTTTTGTTAGCTGATATTAATTTTTTTATTGACCAGCGGTTTTGGACTTCTGCACGCATTTATTCTATGCTTTCCCAGTGATGGAACTAGTTTACATGGACAGAGAGAAATGTAAGTTGACAGTCAAAATATTGACAGTTAGCCCATTTCTATTTGGCCATGCCCTAATACGAAAACCAGATTGAAATGTCTTGCATGAGTTTCAATTCATTAACCAAATGTGACACTTTATTTCCTGGCTGTTTCTGTGCTGAGAGAACTGAAGTGGTGTAATAGTGATATAAATGAAAACTCTTTGCAGTGCTGCTCACTGAGAATAGAAAACATGGCTGTAGAAAGGTGTTCTAAAACTCCTTTAAAAATGAAATGGTTTTCCAGTGTCACAAAATGAATATGCTATGACTAGCTGTGAAGCTTTCCATGGTCACTGTAAGAAAGAAGAGATGGCAAAACTAATTATGATTATCCCAACCCAGCGTGGGCTAGTGGCATAGAAATGTGCGCTTCCCATGGACAATCTATATACCCAGCTTCACTGTACTGCTCATTTTGCCCCAGTTGTATTGCCTAGATCAGGGATGTCCAACAGGTCAATCGCGGGGTGTCCCTGTTTGATCCCAATCACATTGGCTCTACCTCCCCCTAAAGCTCAACAACTTTGGCTCTTCCTCCCCCCCCCCAAAAAAAAGCTCATCAACTTTGGCTCATCCTTCCCCCAAAAAAGCTCAACACCTTCTGGTCAATCCAATACCAGAAAGACAGTTGAATTGGAAAGAGAATGCAGAGATTTCCAAATATTTTGAGAACTTGCCCAAGTACGTAGAAACGTATTTACTCAGTCAAGAACTGAGCATTTTTCTAGGTGCCATGTTGAATATGTCAAAAGGAAATAAGAAACTGGAGTAGGGTGGTAGACATGGGTGTGCTTAAGACCTAACAGTTTGTCACAGGGATGGAAAACATGTGGCCCTCCAGATATTGGACTCACAGCTCCCATTATATCTAGTCAGCATTTCCAGAGCTCAGGAATGGTGCAAGTTGTAGTCTAACAACTGGAGGGCCATAAATTCCCTATCCCTGGTTTACCATATCCTGAGGGTGGGTTGGGGAAGGTAACCTGAAAAGTGTATCTTACAACCATAATCAATATCCCACTTTTGGAAGCTCAACGTTTTAAATCTAATTCTAAACTGTTTGAAGCTTAAAAGGTCCTTCTTCGGACTTTATATATTTTCCCTTCTCCTCGGCACACCTCCCATTATCCCTGACCATTGGCCATACTTGCTGGGACTCATAGGCATTGGATTCAAACAACATCTGGGTGGCTACATGTTAGCCACACCTGCTCTTGCCCAAATCTCCTTCTCAACTATCCTATGCAGCAAATGGAGGGGAGGAACAAACAACCCCTCATTCATCCACCCCATGCCTTGGCACTTAGTGCTACAAGGCAATTCGGTTACAGTGTTAGAATTCTAGGCAAGATGGGCAGCAAACTACTCATCTTGCCTCAGAGATGAAACAACTCACACAACTGCACTTAGAGGAGGAAATCTTCGGACTGTTTGTTCTCCTTTCCTCACAGGAGCCTAAATTCTTAGTCATAAATCTGAAAACGAGCAGCATTGTCTAGCAAGACATGCACTGTTCTTCTAACTTTGGGTCCAGTCCATCAGGCACTGGCACTGTTTTTCTCCCTCAGTTTGTTTAAATGGTGTTTGTGTCAGAGTCCTATTGAAATTCAATGCTGGAGACTGCTCAGCAGCTGTGCTCAATGTGTTCACACTGTCTTCAGAATAACAATATACAGAACTCCGCATTTAATTCACGTCGTTATTTAGAGTGCCATCAGCAACTTTTAATTACAACATGCAGCCGTAAAAGAGCTTTACGCTTAGCGCCGAATGTGTCTAAATACTTTAAAACTGAAGAAGAAGAAAATATGCATCTGTTTTATTTTAAATTGTGACAGCAGGGCTGTGGTACAAGTAAGTGTGTGATCGCAGCAGTACCAGTTTAGCTTTGGCAAATTAGCTAAGTAGCTTGCGTTTGTAGCATTTCACACCTTTAAATTCTTAATATGCCTTGCTAAATATATTTCATCACAGTTTGCTAATTAATGTTCTATGGAAATTACAGCTGCTAATTTTCGTGGTTGACATGGCTCATTTCAAAGTGGTAATAAGTTACATCTGTAGTGGTGTGATGGCATTTTATAAATGCTGGTTGTACAGTCACTATTTTGAGTTAGAGTGGGTTCATTAAAGGCCGCCATCATTACATACAAAGACTTAGAAGTCAGTATCTTCCCTGTACACAGTGTATTGTTGCGATTCTCTGAGTCTAATGTGACTAACATGTCCATCTTTTTCCACATCAGGCAACCAGATGCTGGTGACGGGGGATGATTCCCTTTCCCTTGCTTGTGAGAGATGCAGGGACAATTGACTAGCTATGACTGCTGGCCTGTAGCTTTCGGCTTTTGATTTGTTCTTTTGTCACTAGCTATTCTCATTTTCTCAGGCGAGTCAGTCTAAAAGTTAACATACTTGGAAACCACATTTTCTACTGCATTAAACTTCCACATTTAATAGGGAAGGGTCAAAGTTCGGTGATGGAGCACATGCTCCCCGTTCCAATCTCTGCAGGTAGGACTAGGAAAAGTGCTTTGAAATCTGGATGAGCTGCTGCTAATCAGTTAAACAAAACTCAGCTAAATTGACCGGTGGTTTGACTCTGACTTTGAAGTCCCTTCAAACCATCCCTGGAATCCAACCATAGCCAAAGCGCCAATGCAGAATAGCTCTAAGAATCTTATGCCTCTTGGAAGTTGTTAGCTATCTTAGCAAGATTGTTAGCTATTGTTAGGGTAGATTGTTAGCTGGCGTGGCTATAAGGGCAGTGACAGTACTTTCAGTAAGGTTCGTTTGGATAAAGAGGGATTTGCCTGACAAGTGGACAAAAACAGAAGATTTCTGCCTCTATTTCCACATATAGAGTGTTGCAGCATCTATAAATGTTTTATTAGGTTACATAGCATAGGCATAGAGATTTATTAGCTGTCTTATATTTTTGAAACACACACACACGCTGGTTCTGTTTTGTATAGATTCATTTAGATCAGCCTACACATTTAAAAGAGAACATAGGGCAACTCCAACTGGTTTCCTTAGATTTATTTGTTTCCTAATTTAAATTTATATTTATTTTTTCATTAAATGTCTATACCACCCTTTTATCCAAGGATCACAAGGCAGGTTGCAATATAAAAACAAAAAAAATACATAACACGGTAACAAACAAAACAATAACCACTACCACCTTTAGCAGTATAAAGGTAAAAGTAGTATAGGTATAGTATAGCATTTAATAGTATAGGTGACTGTGCACTTGCGTATGCTTGTGTGTGGAGAAAGATACACATCGCATTTTACAGGATCTTGGATGAAAAATTAACACACGTTACACCTTTCAAACAACATTTAGACTTAGCTGATTGTACTAAAGCTTGTTTTAAAATTTGACCATGTTTAAATAACCCCCCAGTTGTATCAGTAAATACATTAGATGCTTAGGTTTCAGTAGAGTGATAATGTGAAAGATTTGTATAATTGTGTGTGTGCCTGTGTGCAAGCATACACACACCAACTTCATTAGAAGTTGAACTTTCAGGACATCCATTCACATTGGTTGGCAGAAGGCAACAACAGAAACAAAAAAGTAGTACCAACTTACATAGTCTTCTACCACAAAATATGTGATGGAAAAATTTTCTTTAAAAGTTAGCCAGTTACATAAGGGAAGCTATCAATGACTATTAACAATAGGTAGTGAATAATAGAGTGTCCATGTTCCGTTTCAGTATGCTGACTAGCAAAACAGTTATATCAGGCCCTTCCTCCCAAAGGAGCCCAGGGCAGCAAACAACAAGTAATAAAACAATAAAAACATCTCACCATTGGCAACTCTGGAAGTTGTACTCCAAAGCATGTGGAGAGCACCAGGTTGGGGAAGGTATTGCTATTATAAAGGCCACATTGAATAAATTATTTAACCAGTAGGCACCATTTTCAAGTGTAGCAAGAAAAATTCAGTCCTAAATTAGCTAATAAACAAAAGCTCATTATATATAACAAAAGCCCCCTTTAAGTTACATGAGAATTTGCCTCCTTTTTTAACATCTAAAGCTGTACCTTCTGTATAGTAGTTGAAGCCTGATTAGAATTGTTCCCATTTATAAGGTAGTTCTTGAATTTGAAGTTATATAGGAAGTCCTGCTTTAATGGGTATAGGTTGGCTTTTCTAGTTACAGAACAAGGAAGGTAATGTTTTTTGCATGTCCTTGAAACCTCAGATTTATTATTTCCAGTCTGGTGATTTATCACTTCTACTACAGGGATGCAAATATACAACAGATAACTTCTCTCAAATCTCAGCAATAAGTGCCAGGCAGTGAACATCTAGGAAGTTACTCTGAATTTCTGGTGGACATGATTAATCCTGCAGTGTTAATGCAAGAAATGGTGGCATATTTAAAGAAGTTTATGGATACAATCATCCTTTTAACTACACACACTGCCCAGTAGCGTTATTCAGATGTAGTCCTTGCAGGGCAAAATATATCGGATGGTAGGAGGAAATTTCCTGATTAAGTGATGAAGTTTTGTTGGCCTTAATGTCCTCTGGGGACTTGCCAGTCTACCAGCCACAGCCTTGACTGCTAGACTCCCTACCAAAAGGTACAGAGGGATTTCCAGTGCTATGCGTCAGTGAGAGAAGTTCCAGGTGCACAGCTTTCTCAGGGATTAGTGCTGCTGTTCTTTTTAGATAAGAAATAAGACTGAGAGATCTCGGCTGTTTTTAAGTTAGTTGGGGCTGTGGTCTTTTAGATCTGCATTGTTTGAGAGGGGATGTTTCATCAGATTAAAATCTACTTCCCTTCCAAACCTACCAAGAAGCTGGCCTCAGAATGATAGTGTTGCCACACTTTGCTTTGGATGTCTACCTCTTACACATCTGCAAAGTTCTTCTTATTTGTGAAGGAAGCTCTTTTGAACAGTGTTCGAAACTCCTGTTGTTCTAGGTGCATTTTGTGGCAGTGACTTTCATTAGGACAAGCAGTTTCTAAGCTGTGGATGCAGTACTGCGCCTAAAATTTCACATTAAAACTGCAAAATGGAAGGAAAGGAGGCCTTTTTCTGCCTCCCCACTTCCAGCTACTTTCTGAAGACTGGAGAAGAGACCCTCTTAAGAATATTAGGGGGGGGGGTGAGCAGGGTCAGGACTAGACCATGTGAAAAATTAACCGATATTTTAGATGCAGTTCATTTATTTTCATCTTATAAAAAAGTGCGCCTAGACATTCCGTTGTTGCCCCCATAACCTAGATTTAAGGTGCCATTTAGCTCCTAGCCTTCATATTGTTACCGGAAAAATCCGAGGGCTCCCTTGGACAAAACAAAGACACCAACCAGGATAACTTGGAGCAAAACAGCAGCCTGTAGGCTTGGCCTTTATTGAACTGTTGCAACAGGGTATTCCCCTCACGTGCAGGAGAGAGGAAAGACCCAGAAGAATAGTGTGCAAGGTCTTATAAAAACTTTTGAAATTCCCCTCCTCTAGGTCTAGCCCACCCCCAGAAACATCATGCATACATTACAGAAAGGAGGGGTTGAGGGAGGCATACATTACAGAAAGGAGGGGCTGAGGGAGGAGTTGGTGGTAACTTGAGTGTCTTGTCACCTGGCTGGTTCCTCCTTTCCCCCCTCCCCACAGTTTCCTGCCCCCTGAGGGAAGATCTGATCATTGTCCTTTGTTTCAGTCCATGTTGAATCCACTCCCATATGCAAGTTCTTTGTGATCTTGATTGTCTTCTGTCTGGGATCATCAGGGTTGGTATGGGCAGGGCTCCTGTGTATGTGCTGAGACAGTGAAGGGATTATGGCTGACCAGGACTAAGTCACCCTCCTTTGTTAGTTCTTGTCATATGGAGTAAAAATAAAATGAAACAGTGCAAATCCAATGTATGATTGATTTTCTATTTTTCTATGAATTTATAACAGAAATGTGGCGTGTGTGTGTGTGTGTGTGAAGTTTATACAAACAGAATGATTGGGGTGGGGGGGTTCCTGCAACAGTTCCCCCCTTCGGAGATAAGATTGCAAAGGTGGCTACTTTGCAATCCTTTTCTCCGCACAATTTAAAGTAACCTGCTATTCTCCCTCCCAGATGCGTGTGTCCATGTGAACCTGAAAGGGACTTGGATGTCACATTTCTCAAGGATATTTGCATAGAAATGTAACAGTGTAACAGTGCTCATAGTTAGACATAGGATATCACGTAAAATCAATATTTTGTTGCTCAGTTACTTGTGGTATGTTAGCACCTTGGAATAAATATTTTCTCAATAGTGGCGTATGCTTTACATTTAGCAGGAAGGTCCACTAATGACTGAAAAATGCAGTTTGCTTTGTCCCCCGCCATTTTTGTGTTCTCAGGTGTCAAGGTAGCTCTTCTGTGGTCTCACACCGGCCTGGTGTAACAGTAGTAGCAATCCCTGGTGAATCCACTTAGGGCTTTCATATTAACCATGTTGCCTGGCACTCACCACAGCTGGCACAGGTTTGGGCACGTCAGGAGAGAAATGTCCTTGCCTGGCCATTCTATGGGATTTTATTATTACAGGCTCTGGTCTTGCAGTCATGGGAAGTTGCTCACTTGCACATTAAGGACCAAAAAGCTAATTGCAGCCTGGATACACTTGCCCAATTCACACTGAGTCCAATTTGAATTTTTCTTGCCCCATGGTTCTCAACTTTTCAAACCAATCTGTTAAAAGAAACCCATTCTTAAAAGGGCACTTGTCCAAATAAGTCAATTTAACTCTATAAGGGATTATTCCGGCTAAACCAAAGCATACACACCTTCCTGAAGCTTCTCCTTGGTAAAGTGAGTTTTAGCACATTTTTAAAATGGGTAGGGAAGTTGGCAGAGTGCCAGGTGAAATAACTAAATGTGGTTATAAATTTATCTAATTCTAAACATTGGACTACATAATAGCCTGATCTGTAAAAAGCATAAAATGTATGAGAATCCTCCACTGGGGTGTAAGGAATAAGACATTAAACATAAAAACAATTACACACAAAAATAGCCACAAAAATAGCCCCAATTCCCCTCATTTGTGGAAATAACACACTGTCAGACACATTTCAACATTCCTACATAATAACATAATACAAAACAAACTAATAGTATCAGTTGCATATCTTGAGACAATTGTGATATTTTTACGCATGTATCTTGAGGTTCAAAAGTGAGGAATGTCCTTGCAATTCAACTCCTCCCCCCTTTGTCAGCCCCACTCCCCCGGCAGTCTATATCCTTTGAAAGAGATAGCTGTGGGCACTTTGAAAACTTTGGTGTCTGTTGCTGCAGGTGGTGGCGAAGCTTTTTCATCATAGGTCTGTAGTAACACATCTGTAGAAGTGACATCCTGTAAGGGGCAGGGTTTTGGAGACTTAAAAAGACAGGAGTTAGTAAGGGGAAGGGGCAAAAGGGAAAAAGGATGTCCTTCAGTTTCCATGGGAAGCTGCAAATAATAAAAATCTTTGCGGATTAAGCATTTTATTCATTTCAATATTATTATCACATTTCCATATAATTACTGTTATTATCTGCTAAGTTTGTTTGCTTTCCTTCGCTTAGTTTTGTTGTTGTTGTTGTTTTTTTCATATTATTAAATTAAAAATTACTCCACATGTATAGAAAGAGGACTGTAAAAATACAACAAAGGTTAAAAAAATAAAAAAGAAAGCCAAAAATTAGATTACCAGTCAGATGAAAACAGACTTGACACAAAGACATCAGATTTAGAAAAGAATTATTATTAAATAATACAAAGATATTATCAAAACCACAGATTACTACTGGACCGAAAGAATGAGAAAACAATGGAAAAGGGCTTAAAATGACTTTCAATATGTGATGGACATGTCCCCAAAGTAAAACACACACACAATGACCTATGAGGAACCAAAAATAATAATACTCAGGCAAAAAGGTAAACAAATACCATTCCACAAACAATGTTTGGTTGTGCTTCGATTAATTTCATAGACATCATGGAAAAACTGATTAAATAAATGAAAAGAGATTATTTGTAACTTAAAGCGTCAAAGCCACAAAGAGATGGAAGTCACTAATACAGCAGGGATTCAGACTTGTTTCACAGAACAGGAAAGAAAGTTGCTGTGGGAGAAAAGAAGGGACAAACACTTTGTTATCGGGGTTCACATATCCTGTTAAAAGGGAAAAATTATTTCATGTGAGAAGCCTGTGAGGAAATGCTGTTCCTAAAATGCACACAAAGTCTGTGATTTAAATCCCTTGGGGGGGGGAGTGCTTTGATATTTACCTGTGAAAAGAATTTGGCATGTTAATCATGTTAAGATTTGAAACTTGGCAACCTCTTGACTTTGATGGTCCAGTACTTAACACCTTTTGTCTTACGAAGCCCCTGGAGCAAAAGACACATTAAGGGTGATTTCCCTCAGTGGCTCCAACATTAAGGGCGATTTCCCTCAGTGGCTCCAAGTTTTACATAAGGATAAATTTCCCCCTTCAGCCCAAGCTCCTACAGTTCCCCCTCCTTCCTCTCTCTATCTCTTCCCCCCCCTTTTTTTTTTGCTGATCTAGCCTCTGTGCATGTGCAGAGTTCATGTCTCAGCAAACCTTTTATACTATTGAAAATGTTGAAACCTTTGGCTAAATTACCATTTGAATAAAGGGAATGAAGGGTAAGGAGTAGATTTTAAAAATAGGGTTAGATTTTAAAACAAAAAAGAGAAACTCAGCAATTTAAGTATTCACAAAAGCTAGCAATTGCAGCCCAAGCAAAAGGGATTGCTTCCTTTATGTACAGGAAAGGGCTAATATCCCTCTGGCAATTCGCGGAACAATGCCACGCCCTTATATATGGGAAAAAATGGCCAGAGAGTCAGAATTTATAGGATTATTTTTTTTTTCAACATAGGATTTTTTTTTTTTTTTTAACATTCTCAGTCATTTCAGCCTTACCATTTGCAGACAAATTTTGCTGCCCTTTATTTACAGGATAAATGGTCAAGACTCATATGTATTTTATGTGCTTAAACTTTGAATTGACTTTGAAGTTTGATTTTTTATTTTTATTTTTAATAGTAGAGAAAATGATAAACACTGTAATTACTCAAATGCTTGAAATTACCAGTTCTGCTTCAAAACATCACGGATTTTACCTCTCACCTTTTTTTTTTTTTTAAAGAAAAACAAAGAGCAAAGTTGGGCTGAATTTCAACTCATCACATGCTTGCAGACACATGGCCCTCCACACAGCCACAAACTGGGAGAGCTAAAAGGGACCCTTGGGTCATCTAGTCCAACCCTAAATACAGTGTTCATAGCAAGATTTCAAAGCAAGATTTGCACTACCAAAAGGACATATACATTTAAGTACAGATTTTCAACTGGGAAAGGAAACATCTATGCTCGTATCATGTACTAAGGAAGAGAAAAAGAAAAGTAGCCAACTTTACACAGAACCGTTTTAGCAGATCTTGAGATAGTTTGAGTGAGTTTGCTTCCTTCAAGTTCCTAGAGAAATTATCTTTAAAGGAAGATTGAAGTGAACATTTTTCCTAAGAGGGAGAGGATCTCTTATAAAACATAGTTAAAACAGCCATAGATTTGATTTAAAAGGAATACAAAAGTGAGTTTTTCCTGAACTTGCAGAGGAATAGTAAGCCTAATCTATGCCCCCCCCTTGCAGTTTCCTTTAAAGGAAGCTTACTTGGGAGTAAATTTACCTAGCACAGAAGTAAGAAGAAGGAAAAAAAAACCCTGAAAGAGACAGAATGAAACAAGGGGGGCATTTTCTAAGAAAAGAGGCCAGGAAGTCTTATAGAGACTGATATCAGGACTGGACTCAGATAGACAATTTCGCTGGCCATGGAAGCCTCTACATTTAATACCAATTTTCTTAGAAAGGACACATTTTCATAGGCATATACTTATGAAATACACACACTGCATTTTAGCTTGAGAGAGCAGTTGGCTCTACTAGGCTTTTGCAGCAGAAACATTAGTTTCTTCACAGCACATTTCAAAATACTAGAAAAAAGACTGGAACACAGATGTAGACTCACAAGCTTAAAAGTTGCAACAAAACATTATCTACCATCAACTTAAAATCATGCTCCTCACTCAAGCTACTCAGAGGAAGACTCCTTGGAGCCTCTCTCAAAGAACAAACATTTGCGCACTTCATTCTAATGATTTTTTATTTATTTATTTATTTTTGGTCCTGTTTAAGATTGATGAGGCCCAACATGGCTTCCTTAGATTTAAAATTTCGAAGCATGCTTGCAATTTAAAAACTATGTGCATTTAAGAACAGTCTGTGGATGCCGGAGCCAATGTAAACACAAACCCTTTAAATATTTCCAAATCTTTGAGTACATCTCTTATCTTTTTTTTTTTTTTTTTTTTTTTTTTTTTTTTTTTTGAGAAACTAAGATCTCAAATGCATGGGCTCTCAGGCTGGGCTGTTATTATATCTACTGCCTTCTGAGCACCATTAAGTTTACGGTTTCATGTTCTAGCTTTAGGTTATAGTTTAACAACCCAAATTTGATGTGTTCAGCTCTCCCTAAGGGTTCAAACCCTGATTTTGTTAAAGGATCCCTGGGGTGGCCACTGTGCCCTGGGTTCCAGGTGGTGGGCCTAAGCCACCCACTAAAAGTTACAATGGTCTCATACTTTGTACTTGGAAAGACCATTTTGCCCCTTTATTTTTTTTTTTATTTTTTTTTTTTCCCAATTGGAGATGACAAGCTGGAGGGGCATATTAGAATCCTCTCTGGGGCAAAAAGGCTTCAAGGAAGCTTTGTTGCCAGGAGGAGTCCAGTTAGGGTGTTTAGTGAGCTCCCATTCTCTCATATGTTATTATTAGGCTTTTTTCTTCTTTTTTTTCGTTAACGAAGTACGCTAAAGACAGAAAGAGTGGACGCACACACACAAGGGAAGAGGGGCAATGGGAAAGAAAGGGGGGACAGATAAAAGATCCTTTCAGTACTCAAAGTACCCTTGACTAACACAATTCCTACTTATCTATAAACCACGAATTAATTTCTGGAAATCTCAAACCTGAACCTGAAACTCAAACCACGGGTCTCTCTCTGCCCGGGAACTCAAACCACGGGTCTCTGCCCGGAAACTCAAACCACGGGTCTCTCTGCCCGGAAACTAAACCACGGGTCTCTCTGCCCAGAATTCCTTACCTCAGCGCTGTTTACAAGACAATTTCCCCCTCTACCCTCCACGACAGCCTCCTGCCTAGCCTTTGAGACTAAGTTCGGAACCCCTACTGGACGCTTGCGCAGTGCAATGCCAGATTAAGGCCCGAGAAAATGAAGGTTTGGAAAGGAAACAAACAACCTTGCGTTCTCACGTACCCGGATCATCCCTAACAAAGGTCGCCAGGCAGGAGGGGCAGCTTTGTTTGCATAATTAGAGGAGAGAGAGAGAGAGAGAGAGAGAGAGAGCTTTGAAGGATGCCTCTGGACGACTCCGAGAGAGGGACATCAGAGAAAAACAGTAAAGAGCCACGCTTTCCCGGACTCAATTCCAAGACGGAAAACGGGGGAGAAAAGGGATAGAGAGATTAAGACGTTCCTGGACGACCCCGAGGGGGAACGTCGGAAAACAGTAAAAGTACCACAATTTCCCCGGACACGTTCCGCGTAAGAAATTGGGGGGAGAGAAAGGGAAAGAGGAGAGAGAGAGAGGAGAGAGAGAGTGCTTTGAAGGACGCCTCTGGACGACTCCGAGAGAGGGACGTCAGAGAAAAACGGTAAAGAGCCACGCTTTCCCGGACTCAATTCCAAGACGGAAAACGGGGGAGAAAAGGGATAGAGAGATTAAGACGTTCCTGGACGACCCCGAGGGGGAACGTCGGAAAACAGTAAAAGTACCACAATTTCCCCGGACACGTTCCGCGTAAGAAATTGGGGGGAGAGAAAGGGAAAGGTTTTGGCGTTCCTGGACGACCCCGAGGGGGAACGTCAGACAGTAAAGTTCCGCGACCTCCCTGGCCACTTTCCGAAAGGGGAGGGTCGGGGGAGAAAAGGATAAAGCTGAACGTTCCTGGCCGACCCCGAGAGGGAACGTCGGAAATGAAAGAAGGAAAGTCTGGCTGTCGTGAGGACGCTGCTTCTCCACCCCCCTCCCAATGTATTTACTTCAAACCATACTCACGTTTGAAGATGTCCCCCGCGGATCCCGGGATCCTTTCCCCTTAGCCGGCTTGACCTCGCCTTTGCTCCCCCTGGTTGGGCTTTTGGTGACGATTGATTACCGCCCGCAAAGAGGAGGCAGGGAGAGGAAGAAGGATCCCTGGGCTAAGGTTGCCCAGTGGCGCCCGATCCCCTCTATCTCCCCTCTCACCTTTGCAGGAGAACCAAGTGTCCCTGAGCATGGTCGCCAAACTGTTACCGGAAAAATCCGAGGGCTCCCTTGGACAAAACAAAGACACCAACCAGGATAACTTGGAGCAAAACAGCAGCCTGTAGGCTTGGCCTTTATTGAACTGTTGCAACAGGGTATTCCCCTCACGTGCAGGAGAGAGGAAAGACCCAGAAGAATAGTGTGCAAGGTCTTATAAAAACTTTTGAAATTCCCCTCCTCTAGGTCTAGCCCACCCCCAGAAACATCATGCATACATTACAGAAAGGAGGGGTTGAGGGAGGCATACATTACAGAAAGGAGGGGCTGAGGGAGGAGTTGGTGGTAACTTGAGTGTCTTGTCACCTGGCTGGTTCCTCCTTTCCCCCCTCCCCACAGTTTCCTGCCCCCTGAGGGAAGATCTGATCATTGTCCTTTGTTTCAGTCCATGTTGAATCCACTCCCATATGCAAGTTCTTTGTGATCTTGATTGTCTTCTGTCTGGGATCATCAGGGTTGGTATGGGCAGGGCTCCTGTGTATGTGCTGAGACAGTGAAGGGATTATGGCTGACCAGGACTAAGTCACCCTCCTTTGTTAGTTCTTGTCATATGGAGTAAAAATAAAATGAAACAGTGCAAATCCAATGTATGATTGATTTTCTATTTTTCTATGAATTTATAACAGAAATGTGGCGTGTGTGTGTGTGTGTGTGAAGTTTATACAAACAGAATGATTGGGGTGGGGGGGTTCCTGCAACAATATCTCAGTTTCTAACACTGCTTTTGAATAACTCAGAAGTTTTAGCTGAAATGTTTTGCTAAGGCAATGTGGGAAACTTAAAGTGTGGAGACTGAATTCTGCCCTCTAGGCCTCTCCCCAGGCCATACCTCTTACTGACCCTGCTCCACACCCTCCTTGAATTCTTTTTCCTGGCTAGAATGTGTCCTTGGATTGTGTTGATACTTCTTATGTGCTTGAATGGAGGTAGGTAGGGTGTTTTGTATGCATGGCCTGAATATAGCCTACTGTAGAAAGGTAAGGGCCACATTGGATAGCTCAGAGTGAGATCAGAGGAAAGTGTTTTGAATCCAGGGTGCTTTGTAACACAAAATGGCAGTGGAATTCTGTGCTGGCAAGAATAAGCTTGTCTTCATTGGTTTACAAACTTGTTATTAGCCATTTCTTTTTGTTTTTTTCATTTTGTGTGTGTTTTTAAAAAAAAAACCAGTAAAAAATAAATAAAAATGTGTCTGCTCCTTTTGTCTTTGTCAGATGCTTGTGACCACTCCAGAGAAATGGGATGTTGTGACAAGGAAGAGTGTTGGAGATGTAGCCCTCTCCCAACTTGTGAAGCTCCTTATTCTTGACGAAGTACACCTTCTACATGAAGATAGAGGACCTGTGCTGGAAAGTTTAGTGGCACGCACCTTACGTCAGGTATGTGCAAAACCCTTTTTGGAGCTGCCAGATTAAACATTAGAATGCACATGGAGAAGTCAAATAATTCTAGTTGGTTCCTTCATTGTGCCTAAGCTGCCTCCAGATCATGTAGCTGTCAATTAAGGCTGCTGTGAAAGACAGCAGAGAGAGGAAGGATGAAAATGTGTAAATCTGGAAACTTTCTGTTTTGGTAACATGAATAAAATAAGGAATAATTCAAAATCTTATCACATAATTCCTAAAATAAGACACTCGTAAGTATTTTTTTATTGAATTGTTATACAAATACAAATGAAACAAAGTATAAAAACATTTCAATTAAATACAAAAAAGAAGAGTAAAGAAAGGGGCAAGACAAAAAGAAACAGAAGAAAAAGAAAAAAGAAAACAGCAAAGCAGAGAAAATGCAAAAAGTAAGAACATAAGTATACATCAGGGTAACTAGAATAGACAGCCCAGAATATCATTTCTCTACCGAGATTCTGACCCTTCTGGGGTGGATCTCTTTTGATTATACTTTTGGTTTTTGACTTCCGTCGATCTCATGGTGGTTCATTTCTTATAACTAAAGCAATTTCTCTGTATTTCAATAGATTCCTCATCTTGGTATAAGGAGACATTTTCCTACTTACGGGTTTATTCTAAACACAACCAAATCTTGGTTGTTGAACCTTGACTCGATAGGTAGATATTTAGGTATTCCCATTCCTTCTGGACTATTTTATTTGACTTATTCCTTAAGGCTTCAGCTAAATTAGCAAGTTCCAAGTACTCACTCAGCTTCTGTAGCCATTCTTCTCTACTTGGTATATGGTCACCCTTCCAGTACTTGGCTATTAGTACCCTAGCCGCCATCACGACATAGAAAAAATAGTTTTAATCTTTCTTTTGGGGTATTGTCAGTTAGAATCACTAGAAGGAATGATTCAAATTTTTTGTGAAATGCGATTTTTAGTAAATTTTTCATTTCTTCGTAGATCGTAAATCCCAGAATTTTTTTATTTCTGGGCACGACCACTACATATGAAAGAAGGTTCCCACTTGTAGTTTACACTTCCAACATTTGTTATTATGGTTTTTGTTGATTTTGGCCAATTTTGCAGGAGTTAGGTACCCTAAGTATTTTTTAACAAAAAACTATATGCCTCTTGCTAGGCTATCTGAAGCAGACAATTTATTCCTATCTTGGAGTTATAGGACCTTATTTAAAATTAAAAGGGTGATTCTGCAGTCTAGTACAGAGGGCAGTATCCAGTTAATTTGTTCCATCAGTGTAATGATTTATGCTTGTGCAATCCAACTTTCCCCGTCTTTTTACCCCCCCCCCCCTTTTTTCCAATAATCTGTTCTGGGGTTAAGCACTCCTCTCTGTTGGTGGAGTTCCATTGGGCAACGGTAGATCCTTGCGCTGACAGAACAAGGTACTTAGTGCTGCTTTGGGTACAACCCAGGATACAACTCACAGTGGTGTGTACACCATCATGGCATATAGACTTATCACATAACTTCAAAAATAAAATTTTATATTTTTTACAAAAAAAAACAAAACAAAGTTGTACATTCAAACTTCTTAATTACATCTTAATTCCATTTTTTGACTTCCCTCAATTTGTCTGAACTTCCTTCATTTTATAACTTTTAACACAATCCTACTTATTATTATTTATACTGGTAGCTTCAATTTCATTGTTTATACTTATTATTAGAATTTCACATCACAGGGCTTCCTTAAAACTTACAAACATAATCTGGTTATCACTTAGTTTTTGCAAATATTGAGTAAACTTCTCCCAATCTTCTGTACATCTTTGGTCTCGTCGATTCCGAATCCTTCCTGTCATTCTGTCCAATTCCGCATAGTCCATCATTTTGGCTCTCCAATCTTCTATCTTAGGCAGCTCCTCTTGTTTCCATTTCTGGGCCATCAATATTCTTGCTGCAGTCACTACATATAAAAATAATTTCTTCTCTTTCTTATTTATCTCATTCCCTGTAATACCTAGTAAAAACGCTTCTGGTTTCTTAATAAATGTATATTTCAACATTTTCTTCAATTCATTATAAATCATTTCCCAGAAGCATTTTACCTTCTTACACTCCCACCATATATGAAAAAGGGTGCCTTCCTTTTCTTTACATTTCCAACATTTGTTACTTATCTTATACATTTTTGCTAACTTTACGGGGGTTATATACCATCAATACATCATCTTCATAACATTTTCTTTTATAGCAGTACATGCAGTGAATCTTAAACCATCTTTCCAAAGTCTTTCCCATTCCTCCATTTGTATATTGTGTCCTATATCTTTGGCCCAATCAATCATCACAGATTTTACCTCCTCATCCTTCGTGTACCATTCCAACAATATCTTATACATTTTTGCTAAGATCTTACAGTCATTATTTAATATGTCAGTCTGAAATTTGGATTCTTTATCAGCAAAGCCCCTTTCATTTAATTTTTTTTTAAACAACTCATTAATTTGAAAAAAATGCAGCCAGTCATTCACATGATTCTTAACTTCTTCAAATGGTCTCATTTTCCATTTTCCATCACTTTTACATATTAATTTCTCATATGTTACCCAACCCCCTGTCATATTGACTTTCTTCACGCTCATCACTTCTAGCGGTGATAACCAATAAGGTGTTTTTTGTTCCAACAAATTTTTGTATCTTTCCCATACTTCAATCAAGGACCTTCTTATAATATGATTTTCAAAACCTTTGTGAACCCGTTTCTTATCGTACCACAAGTACGCGTGCCACCCAAATCTATTATCAAAACCTTCTAAGTCTAGCACATCCGTGTCTTGTAATTTTATCCATTCCTTTAACCAACAGAGGCAAGATGCTTCATAATATAATTTCAGGGCGAACCCTCCTCTTTCTTTTGCATCTGTTAAAATCTTAAATTTTATCCTCGGCTTCTTACCCTGCCAGATATACCTTGAAATTTCTCTTTGACAGTTTTTAAAAATTGCTGCCCCCTTGATTACTGGAACTGTTTGAAATAGAAATAACATCTTCAGTAGCACATTCATTTTTATCATTGTAATTCTTCGCCAAAAGGAAAGTTTCATTCTTCCCCATACCTCAAGGTCCCTTTTAATCTTATTCCATGTTGGAACATAATTGTTCTGAAACAAGTCAATACTCCTGGGGGTTAACCAAATCCCTAAATATTTTACTTTCTTAACCACTTCTATCTCAGTTTGCTGCTGTAATCTATTAGCTAACTCCTGATCAATATTTTTAGTAATTGCTTTAGTTTTTTTCTTATTCAACATAAATCCTGCCAATTGTCCAAACTTTTCAATTTCTTTCAATACTTCCGATACTGTATTCATATGATCTTCCAAAGTTAATACCAATCATCTGCGAAAGCTTTAACCTTATATTCTTTTCTACCCACCTTCACCCCTTTAATTTGCTCATTACTCCTGATTGCCATTAAAAACACTTCTAAGACTGCAATGAACAACAATGGTGATAAAGGACATCCCTGTCTTGTGCCCTTGGTTATCTTTATATTTTCCGTTGTCACATTATTAACTATCATTTTAGCTCTTTGGTCCATATATATAGCCTTAATACCATTTAAAAACATTTGCCCTATTCCCATCATTTCAAATTTTTTTAACATAAATTCCCAAGAAATATTGTCAAAAACCTTCTCAGCGTCAACAAATATTAACATAGCCTGTTTGTCATTTTTAACATTCAGATATTCCATCACATTAATTATATTTCTAATGTTATCCTTCATTTGTCTGCCCAGCAGGAAACCCGCCTGGTCTTTATGTATTAACTCCTTCAAAACTTTCTTCAATCTGTTTGCTAATATGTTTGTAAATAACTTATAGTCATTGTTCAAAAGCGAGATCGGTCTAAAATTTTTAACTTGACTTAAATCAGAGTCTTGCTTGGGAATTAAAGTAATGTACGCTTCTTTCCATGTCTCTGGTATTTCTCTATTTGCTAGAATGTTATTCATAACTTCTTTCAAAGGTACAAGTAGGATGTCCCTTAATTCTTGTAATATCTTACACTCAGTCCATCTGGTCCCGGCGTCTTTCCCATTTTCATATCTTTTATTGCATTTCTAATCTCCTCAATTTCAATCTTCTCATTTAAATTGTCTCTTTCATTTATCGGAATTTTCTGCACCCCTTTCTCTTTTAAACATTCCTCTATTTTTTTTAAAATTGACCTTTTCTTTTCTCTTGTATAATTGTCGATAAAAGTCCACAAATCCTTTTCTTATACCTTAATAATATGGAACGCTTCACGAATTTGCGTGTCATCCTTGCGCTGGGGCCATGCTAATCTTCTCTTGCTAATCTTCAGCAGCACATATACTAAAATTGGAACGATACAAAAATAAAATTTTAAACATAGTTAACGGTGCTAAAAATAGTTGGTTTTAATATTCTAATAACAAACATTGGGAGTTCAAGGCATATAATTCTTAGCAGAAGTTACTCTGTCTAGATTATACCTTACATCAGACAACAGGGAACTTGTTGGCAATGAAATATAGTTGGACTGCTAATGCCATTGCTCCTGCCCAAGTGTCTAAGGTCCAAGGGCGATGGGAATTGTAGTTGAATATCTGGAAGTATTAATACTGTGGTTGAAATTCAGTGTTACACTGTTACAAATGTTCCATAGCAGCTTGTCAGCTGGATCCATTCCCTTACTCTGTGTACTATTCTGGGGTTTTCCTGATCCCTCTTACAAATTGGGGAGGGGGCGTTGGGGTGCTCAGGAGAAGAAGAGAGGGGATCAAGCCCCATTGTGCAGGGCTTCTGCAGAATCCTGTCTGTAGTTTCAGTTCTTGACACATGGAACCCTCAGAAAGTGTTGAGTCCTCTTACAATATTTAAACATTGGTTAAGAAATATTAATGTCATTATACACTGAATATAGCACAGGTGTGAAAATGAAATCCTCTGGTCGAAGATGTTAGCTAAAGTGGTGCTTAAAATTTTCAGCAATTCTTTGTTCAAATATTGGAAGAGTGGCAATACTCAAGGGTTTGGGTTTTTTTTGCATTCTACTGTGAATTAGAGCAGTATATGAGATGATTGTTGGGGGTTGGAGGATAGCTGTCTTTTTGATGTGCTTTGCTGAGCTCAGATTTTGGTCCCTTCAACTCAGGGGTCAAGTTACATATCTCGCAGGGTAAAAGCTGATGTGACCTTAGCTAAAAGGGTATAAAACACGAATGCACATTATGCACTTTGTGAATTCTAAAGGTTCCTTTTACAAGATATTTAAATTGAATTGACAAAACTTTTTTTAGTGGAAAAAGGCTTTGAGCTTTGCTCATATGCTGTGGATACAACATCAAAAGACTCTTCTGAAACTAATTGTAGCTTTGATGTTTAAAATTGTGCATTCCTGAAAATAACAGGGATGTAAGATGAAAATGCTTAAATGTTTAAAATAGAAAAAAAGTTAAATAAAAAACCATGCAGTTCAGTAATATCTACTTAGCAAATTAGTGCACTTTAAATTTCTAAGTTTCTGGTCATCATTTGGCTGGTGCATTGATGACTACCTTTTCTGACTTAGACATTTTGTCTAAATTAGTGATGGTAAAAGTCTCCCACCACCCACTCCCCCCCCCCCCCTTTCTTAGTTTGAAATTGGCTTCTTTTTCCTAAACTCTATTGCAGTAGTCTGGGAGAAAAACTCAGCATTTTTTGTGAGCTCTGTCCAGGTTTGCAATAAGAACAAAGGAGTTCCACATCAGCCCCCTGTACCCCACACCAATTCCCAAATCTTACCCTTGAGAAAGGGGGAAGATTTGTGGTGGTAGGGGGTTAAGCAGCAATGGTGGAAACAGAAGCCTTCCTCTTTCAGATATTTATCTCTTCCCTTCCATTGCTTCGATTTTGTTAAGGCAGCGAACGCTTCTGATTATAGAATCATAGAATTTACATCTACTTTGAAGCCCCGTAGATTCACTTTTTTTGTAGGGGTTTCTATTCTCTAAATAGGCACCTGCACCATTGTCCCTTTATTACGCTGCTTCTCTTTTTGACTTGTCCTGCGTTCTCCCTCATTAGTGGTGTGTTGCTGCTGTTCATTGCATTACTCATTCAGCGATCAATTTGTCAAAGCTAGCAGGTGTCTCTGGACGTTGACCCCATAAGAAACCCAGAAGCGGTGGTGTGCTCATTGAAATAGGACATTCAATTTGTATTAATTTCAGTGCAAATGCTGCAAACCCTTGGTGTGCCATGTAGCACTATGGCAATCATTCCATCAGTGCAAGGATTTCTGCGTCAGCAATGGAATGTTTTTACCTTCTTGTCCGCCAACCCCACCCTGTCTTTTCTAGGTGTTCCCTGAACTCTCTGGGGCAGGTTTGGGGAGGGCATGGGGGGGGGGGAGTCCTACTGAACACATGGAAATCCTTGTGCTGATGGGACATAATAGTAGAATATTTCCCATGCTCTCTATACATATTCTAACCCTTCCTCTGTCTATCATCCTTGGCCTTTTACTTAATCAATCTATGACCTTTTAAACTGGGGGGGGGGTAATTGTTTTTGTTGTTATGGGTATGTATGTTTGTGTTTTTCTATTGTAAACTGCCCTGTGTTCTTTGGTGAAGGGCAATATAGAAATTTATTTCATTAAAATAAAATTTATTAATTTTAAATTGCTCTATAATAAAAATGCGGGACGCAGGTGGCGCTGTGGGTTAAAGCCTCAGCGCCTAGGGCTTGCCGATCGAAAGGTCGGCGGTTCGAATCCCTGCGGCGGGGTGCGCTCCCGCTGCTCGGTCCTAGCGCCTGCCAACCTAGCAGTTCGAAAGCACCTCCGGGTGCAAGTAGATAAATAGGGACCGCTTACCAGCGGGAAGGTAAACGGCGTTTCCGTGTGCGGCTCTGGCTCGCCAGAGCAGCGATGTCACGCTGGCCACGTGACCCGGAAGTGTCTCCGGACAGCGCTGGCCCCTGGCCTCTTAAGTGAGATGGGCGCACAACCCCAGAGTCTGTCAAGACTGGCCCGTACGGGCAGGGGTACCTTTACCTTTACCTATAATAAAAATGCAGAACTTTTGCTTGGTCGAATGTGTGTTGGGATTCTCTTGCATTCTATCTGGCATTTACAGGAACCTCTGTTATGGTACGCTCACACCACGTACAAAAGAAATTTGATTGTCCTTTTTTAACTATCAGGTGTGAAAGCTTCATAAAATAGGTATGGATGTTTATCCATCACAGAATACTGCAGAGTTACAAAGCTTTGAGTGTTGTCTTCACTTAGTGGGTTTTCCCTCTATTGTTTGATTTAAAACTACTATTAATAGAGGCTCAGGAGGCCAGAGTACTTTAAACACCAGAATTCATTTGTTAGAATTAACCCATATATAGCATTACTCAGTTAGGTAGTTGCCTAGTAACAAATGCATTTTTGTTCTGAATAGTGAAGGCACATATGCTTTCCAGTTGGTTTTTGTGCATAACTTCTATGCTAATCATTATTGCAGTTTTGTGTCTTTACATTGTTGCAGTTAAGGATGGATAAATAATTAAACCCTGAATATTTAGTCATAATTGTAGAAATGCCTGCTTGCATAGGCCCATAACAGTTTGTGGTATGGAATTTGATGCTCAGCTATGACCCCCTGACTCCCACTGTTATTGTTTGTCTTGAATAAAAGTATTTAGCATGGTGTTTCCTGATAGAGGCTTAATGGTAACAAATAGTTCTGTTGTAGGACTTGAATCTCTATGTCTTCCACAATTACAGTCCTCCATCCTATCTGTCAGTCTCTCTCTTACAGAGAGAGAGAGAGAGAGACTTCTGATGTGTTCTTTCAATGTCAGGAAAGCAACATTTTTTTGGAAGATTGGTTGAGGGGTAAACAGTGGGATGGAGGACTGTAGGGGGTAAGTGGCAGATAGGAAATGGGCTAAACACCACCTCTTTCTTGCAAATTGCTCTTCCCACTGCTGCGATGCAAAGGAGAAACAGGATGGGGATTTTGGAAATGTGACTTGACCATGTAACATGGATTTCAGGCCAATGTGTGTAGCCAGAGACTGGATCAGGCTGCCCCCCCCCCCCATTTTGCTGAATGCTGCAAAAAGAAAAAGTAGACATGGTGCTAAGGTAGTTCAACTTTCTGAGAGGAGTGCTAATTGACTCCTCGCCGTTCATCAGATTGATCATTTGATGAGGGAAAGAGGGCATGATTGGAAAGTGGGGAGCTCTTTGTCCTGTGTATATGTGTGCCCAAGAGTGTTGAGTTCAAGTGTGTTGGGCTTTCTCCCACCACTGGCAAATAGGATTTGCTGTACTCACAAAATACAAAGTAAAGATTTGCAGGCAGAAAACATTACCATGCAGACTTTTAATATATTTTAATTAAAAATAAGCTTTCATGGCAATGCTAAAAGCATTACCTGGTGGTGTTAATCGTCAGTTTGTTAATTTGTCATTCATTGAGAGCCAGTGTGGTGTAGTGGTTAAGAGCGGTAGATTTGTAATCTGGGGAACCGGGTTCGCGTCCCCGCTCCTCCACATGCAGCTGCTGGGTGACCTTGGGCTAGCCACACTTCTCTGAAGTCTCTCAGCCCCACTCACCTCACAGAGTGTTTGTTGTGGGGGAGGAAGGGAAAAGGAGATTGTTAGCCGCTTTGAGACTTCTTAAAGGGTAGTGAAAGGCAGGATATCAAGTCCAAACTCTTCTTCTTCTTCTTCTAATACACAATGAAAAGTTCAATTTTCAGTGAGTTTAGTTGTCTGTCTCCGTATACTCTTAACAAAACTTGGGTCACAAAAGCTGTTGACCATATCTTCTGGAACCATTCTGTTGGGGCGGTGCATTCTCTCACCTACCACTACCCCCCTTTTTTCAGCTTTACAAATCTTTGCTGCAATTAGCTGAATACTAATTCCCTTAAAATAACTCAATGGTAGTATATTTGCATCATGAGGGATTAAAGTATTCAGCCGTGTCTCCAATTAACCTCATAATCTCTCTTCAGAATTCTTCCACTCCCAGTCATAGTAAATTCAGTATCAACAGCATGGTATTGCACCTATAATCACATGTTAATTTTTTAGTACATTTCAATCTATGTGGCATCTAAAGCTGCTGGAGATGAACCTTAAAAGTGTTGTTTAATATTTGAACTTACTATCTTTATCAAAAATATATTTCTGGTTTTTCAAATGTCACATTCAGTGCCATGATGCCATTTTAAGACATGCAGAGAGCTACTTTGAACAGTTCATACTACTGTATAGTACTGATCTCCCCCTCAAACTACTTGCAGTAAGATTAGGTGTCGCTGAAAAGCATTTTGGAAAGAACCATAAAAACTGCCTACACCCTTCTTTTCTTTTTCATGCACTAGTTTCAGTAATTGCAAAAATTATACGCTTCCCATATTTCCTCACACTGTTACAGTTACCTGTCAATTAGATACACCTATAAATCATGACAGGATTGCTCTTTGACTCAAATCCGTTTCGGTGTTACCATCATAATGTGGAACAGCATTGCTTTCAGACTACTTGGTGTACAAATTAAATTGCTTATTTAAAAAATCAAAAACAAGTCCTTGTTGGTTCTTTGCCTCTCTTTGTTTGTCTGTCTGTCTACTTCTGTACTCCTTTTGCAGCAGTTCAAAGTGACTTGCATGAGATTTAAAAACAAAACAATAAGCACAAGAACAGCACACCTATACAGATTTGAAACAGACACAAAAAAGTTTCTCCCTTGAAAGAAATACGTAAGTTAGGTCCCTGGAGCAAACTGACAACCACAGAAAAGGTTGGAAAGCCTTCTACCTTATCAACACCTGTTAGACGACATGCAACAGCATTCTGTACCAGGTGAAATTTCAAAACTGTCTGTGGGGGGTAGTGCTGTGAAAAGTGCATTGTAGTAATCAAGCCTGAGAGATCCAGAACCATGCATCCATCTGATGTGTCTGAAAGGGGAATGCCCCCTTACTAGCCAAAGACAGATAAAGCCACTCCTAGCAACAACTTGTACGGACAACTTAGGAATCAATGCTGGATCTAGGAATATCCTCAAGGCCCCTTCATTATTGTTTCACATGGATACAATCACTCACAGGCAGGCATCTCCCTCTCCAGACCACAGCCGTTCCTCCTCCTCACCTCGTTTTTTGTTTTCTGGGTTCAGTTTTAGTCTATTCTTCCCCCATCCATTTGACCACAGCCTTCAAACACTGGCTCAGGAAACAGATACATAGCTTCAGTAAAGTTACATAGAGGTTAAACCAGTCAATACCAAGTTTCCATAAAGTTCTGAGCACACTCAAGTGTATATCAGAATTAATGGATTTGAACATGAACTGAGAAAATCCTTGCTCTGCTTTATAAATTTAATGCCGCTAGGTTCTTTAACATCATCAACTTTGTTCAGCTTCTTTTTGTTCTGAACTCCACGTGCTTTGAAGATCTTACCTCAAGTGTTCTCCATCTGGAGCATACACACAGTTCTTAGTGCCATGGTTTGAGAGCGAGAGCACATTCTGTAGATAAGTGCTGGGTCCACTGCAAGACCTATCAGGACCTACTGCAGATATCTGAGTGATCTGGCTTGCTTGTTTGTTCATTCTGGTAATTTATTAGTTGCTTTTCAGAGCTAAGATTTCACAAAGTGACCCTCAGAGAGAAATATTGCTATAGAACCACAGGCAGAGCTGGCGCAGACAAGTAAGCTACATGAGAGATAATGAAGTAGATCACAAAAATTCTTGTAAGCGAAGACAATAGTAAAAAGATACATTTTAAAAGCCTCCTTCAATGCCAGAACTGAACTGATTTGCAGTACTTCTAGAGCCTTCTGACTCAGTTGTTTAACCATGGAAGCAACTTGGCTTTGGCTTTCTAAATTGAGTTGATCTAAATCAGAAGTGGGTTTTTTGAGAAAGGACTACGAGTTCAGTTCAGGTTCTGACCACAACAACACACCCTCAAATCTGCTATTTTGAATGTGTCTCTAATTGCTGGGCCTTGGGGGTTTTGTTAGGAAAAGGAAAAACTCCCACTGTACTACATATTGAGTAAAATATTAGTACCCACTAACACATATTTATATATTTATGTGGAAATTATTTTTATATTTTATTAAGGTAATATTAACTCTAGACTTTAATTAAAAATGTGCTAACTTAATGACATTTTCTTTTCTTTTTTACAGGTTGAATCTACCCAAAGCATGATTAGGATCTTGGGCCTTTCAGCCACTTTACCTAATTACCTTGATGTTGCTACATTTCTGCATGTTAATCCCTATATTGGACTGTTTTATTTTGATGGCCGTTTCCGGCCTGTTCCACTTGGGCAGACATTTCTTGGTATCAAGACAACTAACAAGGTACAGTTTTGCTATAAAATATTTGGAATGAGATGTTGAGACAACCATTCTTAGGAACATGTTCAAGTGGTAAAGGTAAAGGTAAAGGTACCCCTGCCCGTACGGGCCAGTCTTGACAGACTCTGGGGTTGTGCGCCCATCTCACTTAAGAGGCCAGGGGCCAGCGCTGTCCGGAGACACTTCCGGGTCACGTGGCTAGCGTGACATTGCTGCTCTGGCCAGAGCCAGAGCCAGAGCCGCACACGGAAACGCCGTTTACCTTCCCGCTGGTAAGCGGTCCCTATTTATCTACTTGCACCCGGAGGTGCTTTCGAACTGCTAGGTTGGCAGGCGCTGGGACCGAGCAGCGGGAGCGCACCCCGCCGCAGGGATTCGAACCGCCGACCTTTCGATCGGCAAGCCCTAGGCGCTGAGGCTTTAACCCACAGCGCCACCTGCGTCCCTTGTTCAAGTGGTATTTCCGTATATATCTGTAGTAGTCACCATCCTTCTCATATTATCATCCCTTTGTGTCTCCCTTCCTTGTAATACCTTCTTCAGCATTAGCTTTAGATTGACTACTACTTTGGGGTCAGGATCTTATTAAATTTTTGTTTGGTTTACAAAGTGCCCTGTCTGTTTCACAGACATGAAAATAAACAATATCCAGTATGTTAGCATGTGTATATTGTTCAAAGTGATTCACATATGCTTTCTTGGCAATCCTTATGACAAACCTGCAAGGTCCCTGTGTACCAAATGGGGATCCACGGTTTGCCATAAGGCAACAGAGTGAATCTTTTGCTGAGTTGAGATTTGAATTTGGAACATAGCCTGCAATTCTAATTGCACAATAGAACGTCTGACTATAGTGTAGTAATAAACTATTAGTCACTGTGCAACACTCATTACAGGGGAGATGTGTGGATTACTGCTTCAGACTTTACCCAGCAACACAGTAATTATGATAAATAAATACATGGAAGCATGGGAATTGGTTTGGAGTTCTCTTTTCAGTTCTGCTGTCTGATTCTTATGTGTTCCTGCATAATACTACAGCAGTACAGTATTGCTGATGTTGGAAGAAATATCCAGCGTCTCTTTTTCCTTGGAATATTGTTGTTTCTCTTCATTAAGTTTGCATTTGAGAGTTGGATTTGAGACTTCTTTGACTTGCTCAATAGTGTCAAATTCCCTTCTCTCCTTCATGATTACGTTTTGCCATGATAATAGAGATGGCAGTTTGCATTTTATTTCTTTGCTAGCGAGTTATTTATTCACTTTAGTCAACTACCCTTTTAATAATGATGTGCTATGGACAGAGTGTCAGCTATGACTATGAATTCCCTGGCTTCATTTTAAGCTGTTGCTGCCTTCATGATTGAATTATTTCCCCCTTGGAACTCAGGTAGAGCTAGCTGTGTTGCAGTGTGATCAGGAATTATGTTACTCTCCAAGTATTAATATAAATAGAGAGTTAATATCAGATTACTTCTCTGAAGCTGTCTTTTATCAATGTTAATGCATAAGAGTCAAGAGGCACAAGGGGTTCTATAGTGCTAAATGCTTGTGAAATTAAAGTTCAGGTTTCTCCAGTTAAGTTGATGGCTTCCCCTTCCTCTGCTTTCAATCAGAAGGAACATACCAAGCTCCAGAGACAGCACAGGTGACTATACAGATAGCAGTAGTTTTTTCTCTGGAGAGGATAAGGAGTCTGAGTAAGGATAGAATGCTAGAATCATATATTTGGAAGGGACCACAAGCTTCTTCTGTTCCAGCCCCCTCCTGTACAGAAATCTTTTGCCCAACGTGCGGCTCAAACCCACAATCCTGAGATTAACATGCTGTATGTCCGTGTGGCACTGAACACGTTCACACATCATGTTTCGCCTCAGCCTGTAAATTTTGTATGTAATGCTTTACACATTTACTTGATTGTAAGTCTCATTGACTTCTAGCTTACTTCTGAGCAAACACGTACAAAAGGTTGCCAGGCCTTGCATTCTAGTAGGGCCTTGGAACTCACTGAAATTGTGGTGTCGTTCTGATGACTTCAGAATGTTTCAAGTGCCGCTAATGACATGGAAATAGTGACTAGGAAATCTTCACGCTGCACAGATCAAGGCAAGCTGCAGACCTGATCAAGTTTGCGGAACAGAACTTCTCTAAGAAGAAATGATTTTAAGTTATTGGTGTTAATATTTGTACCTCTTTGTTTCCACAGTATCTCAATGAAAGAAAAATATGTAACAATATAATAAAAGTGTGCCTTCGTCAAGCATTAGTAAAACACCATAAATTTTTTCAATTATGCTACGTTAAAGTTGGTAGAATGGGAATACTGTCTTTTACATTTTGATACTACAATAAAGCATTTCTGTTGTATTGCTCAGGTGCAGCAGCTGAATAATATGGATGAAGTTTGTTATGAAAATGTCTTGAAGCAAGTAACAGCTGGACATCAGGTATGTTTATTCATTGGCTTTTAAGTTAGAACCTGCTTGTGAATATCCACAAGGATTTATTCTTTGCACACATAAACACTTGGATTTCGTTCTATTCAGGAAACCAGCTGACTTGGCCTTTTTTGAGGTTTCTGGAGGCGGTGAAAAGCTTCTAAAAATGAAAGGTTTTCATGTAAGGAAGTCTACACAATCAAATACTGCAGAATCCAAATGCAAGCACATGTAGAATTTATTTCCACTCGTAGTTTGCTATTTGCCCTTCTTCTGCTGTATTGTAACTTGAGAAAAATTACCCTGCTGTAATGAAATAATGTACTTTTCCACTGACGGCATGCATTCATTTCATACCAGATGAAAAATTAACTGAATGCAGCCCATTTGGTTCAACTTTCTTTCATTTCAGAACAAATATCAGAATGGGTGCAAAAATGTTCACTGTCATTATCCTATTTATACCCATTGGTTACTTTTTGGTTATTGATTTCTGTGGGCACTGTTTTATTTTCCCAGAATTATTACTATTGTTACTAATCACCTTCTGCTCAATCATCTCAAAGCAATAAAACATGAAGCTAAAAACACAACAAACAGCAGATACACTTAAAACAAAACTAAAACAATGCAAAATAGGCATTTTTTTATATAAATGGCACCCATTGATCCAGCTTGGAAAGCCTGCTGGAACCAAAAGTACAAATAGTGGGTCCCTGACATATCTTGACAGGAATGCTATTCCACCGAACAAGGGCAGCCGCGGTGAAAGCCTTGTCTGAGTTGTTGGAAAGTGAGCTTCTGAGATCTTTAAGAATTGCAAGAGAAACTCACTAATAGACTGCAGTGATATATAAAGTATATACAGTGGTACCTTGGTTCTGGAATAGCTTGGCTTCCAAACAAATTGGCTTCTGAACTCTGCAAACCTGGAAGTAAGTTTTCCGGTTTGTGAACGTTTTTCAGAAGCTAAACGTGTGGTGCGGTTTTTCCACTTGAGTGCTGGAAGCTCCTGCAGACAATCGGAAGCTGTGCCTTGGTTTTCAACAGTTTTGGGAGTTGAATGGACTCCCGGAACGGATTAAGTTCAAGAACCAAGGTACCACTGTAAGAGAGGACAGTTTTTCAAGTAACCTGCATAGGGCCTTATATGTTAGTACCAACACCTTGAACTGCCTGGTAGCAGATTGGCCACTGGTGCAAATTGTGCAAGCAATGTTTTATTGTGGAAGTCTGCTCTCACAAGCAACCTAGCCACTAAGTTCTGCACCATTTGTAGCCTCAAGACTAACCCACTTACCACATCACAGTAATTAAAAGGCTAGGATATTATCTCATTCCAGGGTGGAAATGATGGTTACTGGTTAGGGCTGGTATTTTTTGTGCCGGCAGGCACTGTTTCAAAGAATGCTGTTGAACTACTCAACATTTGGAGTGTTCTGGGAAAATAAAATTGAGCTCTACTACCGCCCAGTTTTCCATAAAAATAGAAAAGAGAGAGAGAGGCTAGTGTGCCTATCAGATTCTGGAGCATTCTAGGTGGGTCTTTCAGTTATTCAGCATCCATAACTACTTGAAAATATTAACAGGGCTTTAGTTGGGTCAAAAGTTGAGGTGGGTCACAACTAACAAGTCTCACTGATCTTAATAGCATGGAGAGTGGATATGTACCCTATATGGCACAACCACAGGATTTCCAAATGGTGATTGTATACTGAGACGTTTTATAAAAAAAGAGGGGGAGTTTTGTTGGGTGTGCTTAGAACGGAGTCTGATGTTTTTGCAGTTGTTTTTTTTTATAAAATTTTTATTGAGTTTTCACATTTTATAGACACAGACACACACACACAGACCAAGACAACACATATAAAGTTTCATATCCTTACTTTCCTAACCCAGTTCTTGACCTCCCCCCACCCCCCCTTCATACATCCTAATTCAATTGAATTAGCTCAGCAAGTTCATATCTCTCATCCTTTACATATTATTATTATATATATATTTTTTTAAAGAAATACTTAATTCTTATTACTTGGCCCAATTTTTACTTATCCAGTTTTCTTATAAATATTAAATCCTTTTCTAAGGTCGACTCGAATTCCTTCCACGAATTTCCCTTTTATCTTAAAAATAGGTCATAATAATCAAACACAAAAGTCATAAACATTTTTTAAAAAAATTCTTTCCCCCCCCCCCGCCCCGGTTTCTGTCCCTTCCCAATGTCCCCATGTCCACAAAAACAGTTTTTAGCCTGGATTCCTCACATCTGAGGCCTTTAAATCTCTGTCAGTCTCTCTCTGCCGATTTTGTTGGTAGCCCTCTTTGTTGGTCCTCGGGTCTCGAAGGAGTTCTAGCTCAGTCTCATCAGATTTTCTTCCATCCAAAGTACTCGGTACCAGCTGCTGCGAAAGGTCAGCTAATCCATACTCAAAGAGGAAGCCCCAATCATATTTCTTGTTTCTTATAAATTCAAATATTCCAAGTGTTCCAGGGGCTTCCTCCCTCCTCTTTCGCATCTTTCGCAGATTTGTAATCCAAAGGTCTTCTTTGTGTTCTGGCAATGTAGGCTTCTGGTTGGTACTCTCCATCTGTCCTGGCCCTTGTTCCCTCTCCTCCTGTTCCAAAGTTGTCTCTTCTAATTCAGCTGCAGATTTTTTCCCGGTCAAGTCCATTGTGCATTCAGCAGAGTCACTTATTTTAGAGTTCAAGGTTATAAGTTGTTTACTCATAGCCGTAGTCTGCTCCTGCAACTTTCCCACGAGCCGCCCAGAGTGGCTGGGGAAACCCAGCCAGATGGGCGGGGTACAAATAAATTATTATTATTATTATTATTATTATTATTATTATTATTATTATAGAAAGAACATTCTTTCTATCTCTGCCTGTAATTTTCCATCTGCAGCCATTGTAGTGTTTCAATGTTTCCCCTAGGGGGATTCTGGTTACTTAATAGTCTTTTCCCAACAGTCCGTTACTTTATTATTTCACTACTTTGTTCCCAACCACTTTAATTTAAATGTAACAAATTTAGTCCAGAAAGGTGTTAAATAATAAGATTTTTAACTTTCACTGCCCGTTTGACAGCTCCTTTGACAGCTGTCAAACTCCTTGTTCCTTTTTCTCCAGCTCACATACAGGACACTCCCGGGTCTGGGGGGGTTTAATCAAAAACTTCTAAAATTCCACTCTTACTCTCCAGCACAAATCTTCTTCTGTCAAATTCATGAAAATATTATCTTTTAAAAAACACCAAAAAGAAAAAACTCTCCACCTTAGTTCTCCGATCCTTGCTTTAAATCTTCTGTAAGCAGGGGGGTGCGGACTTCCCTTTAGCACATCCCCCGGTCGTACCGAATTCAAGGGTAGAAATTTTAAAGTCCAAATTCCATTCTACTCACGGATTAATTAAAGTCCGAATTTCAGGGAAGAAAGTCAGCGGTCTCCGGCCATGGCTCGCGGCTTCGCTCCACTGCAGTAGCGGTCCACTCACAGCACCACGCCGCTCCCCGTACCCTCTCCGCAGCCTTTAAAAAGGCTCTTCGTGGGTCGGGGGGCGCTTTAGGTGCCCGCCGAGTCACCAAGTCCGCAGGCTTCAGCGCCTGCGGTTTCTGAGGGTCCCCGCGTCGCCGTCGCGGTAGAACCCTTCTCCAGCGGAGCCGATTCCCTCCGGAGCTCGGAGGGAATCCGCCATTAACCAGATCGCGCTAACCCGGAAGTCGTTTTTGCAGTTTTTTTTATTTTTGCTGTTAGAAGTTTCAAGCATTCTGGCAGCAAAAGATGTTGAATGATATATATCCCCACTGTTTTCTATAATGCACTGTATTAAAAGTATGACATAAAACCTCTCCACCTACTACTAGTAAACCTATAATAAAGCTGCCTCTAGCTGTTTTCATATGGTCCTTAATACATCCTTAATACATACTTCTTCCTTCCTCTTCTCCAAAACTGGTTTCTTTCCATATGCATGACAAGTTACCGAATCTATATTCCATGGGTTTGTAGCTACTAAGAAAGTGTTTTTCCTCCTGAAATGAATTTTAATGTGTGTTTTTCCTGAATGATGTGTTTTGAATGGTTTCAGATATATGTCCAAAGAGATAGATTATTGTAGAAATAAGACCTTTATCATCTTTTCTTTTAATTCATCCTACTTGCTTTCTCTTAAAAATGCCCTACATGTAACCTAAACACTGATAAATGCTACGTTTTAGAGAACTCTATAGAATTTGACAGCTGTTCATTCAGAATTCCCTAAAGGAAAATGTGATAACTTGCTCTTTTTAAAAGTAAAAATTGGAACTCCATTTCATCAGTCGTTTGGGGATTGCGCTGATTCTTTACTGCACTCAGAGCACAGTTCGATATTTTGATTTTTTACTATAATACATACCTGAGGGGCAGACTTCTCACTTGTCTCCAATATAATCAAGCCATGCCATTTTAATGTAGTTAAACATGGTTTAAATATTGTGGATACAAAATAAGGTGGGTTTATTTTATTTTGTGATATGCAACTAAATTGTACCAAGATTGTTAAAGTAGTGCATGGGTTATAATACTGAAATAATAGCTGAAGTGGCCTTATCAGACTATTGGGCCACTTGTCTCAGTATTGTCTGTTTTTACTGACGATGGCTCTCCAAGGTATTACAGAAACAGAACTGTATACTAGAACTGATCAAATCAGTATTTTATCTGTTGTTCCATTACTTGTAATATGGAATGAAAAATATTAACTTCATGTAATGTAGCCAGTTACACATTGGAAACTCTAATCTTTTAAGTGAGGTAAGTGTGACTTTCTTTAATACTTAGGTGAGCAGCTTCTGTTGTAAATGGGATAACTAATATTCCTAAAGATTAGTTTGATATTCAGCACTAATTACTGTTTGTTGTTGAAAGAGTTCGTTTTTATTAGCAAGTAATCTTCTTTCCATTTCCTGCTGTCAGATCAGGAAATAAGATTTTATTATACCGCCACAGATTTATATTTTTTATATATTTAAAAAAACCCACAGGAATGGAGGCAGGTGTAAGAGAATTAGAATTTACATTAGAAGCAAACAAAGGAATTAAAGGAATGTATCTTGAACGAGCAAGCTACAACAACCTACATGGGTAAATGATAATTCTAGGTTTCTCAGAGTTTTAGTACTTAAGTGATACTTGATGCTACTGATCACCCTTCTCACCCCATTCATGTTGAATAAACCAAGGATTGTGAAGATCAAACACTTTACAACAGGCATAGGCAAGCTCAGCCCTCCAGATGTTTTGGGACTACAGCTTCCATCATCCCTGACTACTGGTCCTGTTAGCTAGGGATGATGGGAGTTGTAGTCCCAAAACATCTGGAGGGCCGAGTTTGCCTATGACTGCTTTACAAGTTATAACGCAATGTAGAGAGCTGCCTTCGTTCTCAGGGGGTGCTGAACTCCACCCTCTGTGAAAATTTCCTTGGGGACTACATACCCAGAATGGAGGCCCAAGTCAAAAGTGGGCGGAGTAATTAAATTACCCTTCTTCCTGGCACAGAGAGAGAAAGATTTTAAAATTGCTCCCTGCACAGCAGTTAAGGTGGGGGGGGGATTCATTGGTGCCTACAGGAACTTTTTATCAGCATGTTTGCGGGGGGGGGGGCAAGACTGAGGACGGGCAGCCGCAATCTGAATTCAGAGCCATTGAACAGCAATTTCCCATTCCTGCTCTAATGTGTAAGAAATTACTACAGGGGTCACTAGCCCTTTTAAATCTGTGGGCAAATTTTGAATGTTGAGTGAGTGTCATGGGTGCCACTCTGCCTGGTCATTTGTCACCCCCTCCCCAGGATCAGTCCCCTGAGAGGCAGAGTGCATATCCCTTTTCCAAAGGATCTATGTAAAAGTGTGGTGCAGTACAATTAATCTAAGCGTTGGAAAACTTATAAAGCTGAACGAGGAAGTGAGGAAAGAGCTCTATGTACTTTTCAAGGGGCAAAAAGATAACCACTCACTGACCAAGGGGTCAATGAATGGAGGGAAACAGAAGCTTCATGGGCACCAATGGAGGATGTCATGGTTGCCATGACACCCATGGGCCTATTAATGACTCCATATGTATTAAGCATGCATGAGGCAAATTGTATAAATTTAATGTTGGTTCTTAGCTTTTGGCTAACTGTGTTAGGCATTTCCATTCAACATTTGGTCCCTAGATTGAATTGTATGGAAGTCAGAAATAACTAGCCTTACTAGGGGCCCAAACCATCTGTGATATCAGAGATGTCTTTCCCTCTAATGTCTTTGTTTGTTTGTTTGTGAAATGGAAATAGCAGCTGCTGGAAGCACACAAGGAGGGAGAGTTTAACCCTTTCATCCCCTGCTGCAGACCTGCTGAGAATCCTTCCTTTTAAAGCAGCTTGTTTGCATTGTGAGGAAAGCTCCTTTAGAGCCTATTAGTTTTCTTTTCAATGCAAATAGCAGCTTCAAAGAAACCATTTTCATTAGGGTCTTGGCAGAGGAGGAAAGGGTTAAAATCTCCCTCCTTACCTGCTACTATTGTGTACATAGCCAGAGTTAAAAGGCAGTGAGATTCTTTTGCCTTGCTGTGTTCCAAGCCACATTTGCACACTGTTGTACACAACGGAGAGGGGGTGGGGATGTCTTCAACTGGATGCCTGTATGGTTTCCCTTCCCCAGGATCCCCCCTCCAATTTCTATTCAATGAAGCAGTCATCTGTGCATGCATTGTCATCCACACACGCGCAATGGCTGTCTTAAGTGTACACCTCAGCTTGACTGTGACATGAAGGCGGCATAAGTTTTCCTTTTAGATTGAAGCTAGTTTGAGATTGATTTTGAATTATTCTACCCCTCCCTCCTTATGCTGGTCTATGACCGTAACAAAGTTGTTGTTGAGAAGAAAGGCATCAAACAGCAGTATTTCTAAAGAAATTACAGGATAGCTCTACGTTGTGGGTAACATTGTGTGTATACCGATTCAGAAGCACTGGAGCCAGAGTCAACAACATACACAGTCATAGTCTCTTACACTCCAGTTTAAAAGTGCTCGTTAAAGAAATTATGCATTCAGTGTCATGTCTGGTTCAGTTCCACTGACTTTATTTACATCTCAAATGCAGCCAAAAAAAGGAATCCTATGGTGCAGAGAGGTGGGAGGAACCTTGTTATTTTAAGATGCTCAAAGGTATTACTTATTTGTTGGAGGTACTTTATTTGGTATCAATGTACCACCACTTCAGGTGTCTGAAAATGTTAGTGATTTATTGGCATTGGCAGAATGAGAATAGCATTATGAAGAAATAATTTGGAAGCAATGCATTTTTCCATACACTAGGACTGGATTTATTATTACCTGCATTACTGTAGCTACTATGATTTATTAATAGTTTGTGATAGGCTTTTTGACAGCTTGATCAATTATATCCACGGGTTATCCTTTATCTACTATTCTTAGCTCCTCAAAGAACATAGCATCCTAACAAGGCATAATTTTCACGTCTGCAATTCATGCTGGTTTGGTTCAGTCCCATTACTGTAATACAGGCTGTAGCATGTGATATTCAGATGATGTTGTATGTTGGTGTGCATTAATAGATGTTGCATGTTGTACTGCTATTAAATAATAAAGGACAGTGGGAGGTAGATTTATTCTACACAGGCATGTGCTTATGACAGATGGAAGAAAATCTTTTCATGTTGATTTTTCAACTGTCCTACTCCGCAAGACTTCGAGCTCCTCTTGGCTATTGGGAAATTAGAAGTTGGCGAATCAGCCTTTAATTTTTATCCATCTGTTCAAAATAATGAGATGTCTCGTTTGTGGGCTTCACTTTGAATTACTCAATGCAAGCGCAGTGATAGCATTCTTCCCTCAGCCCCTCCTGCTGTGTTAACTTGCCGAAAGGGATCATAATAGATATCTTAGTCTTGCTGTGCTTTCCCCTCTTTTATGGAAACCTTTTAAAAATAGGTGAAAAAACACGCACACAAAACCTGCATACAGAGTTGACTTGCTTTCTCGGTAGTGTTTACGAAAGCTGTAGGTTTCTAAGGTTAGCTTTGTACTAGAGCATTGCCTGCTTCCTTAAGATTTCTACTAAAAATGTATTGGAACAGTTCTAATTGAAAAATCTAAATACTCACAAGATTTTGAGTATGACATTGGATGCTGTTTTGAGTTCCCTTTCCAAATGGTTAACTGTCTCCCTCCCCTTGTGAATGTTTTCCTATGCCTGCTAGTTTAATCTTTAATTATTATTTTTTTCCCTTGTTTGGGAACGATGGAAGAAGAGATCCTTAGTTTCAGTTTGACAAGCATGTTACTGTTGTTTTCAAATGGAAGTTCAGGAGTCATGTTACGTTCCTTCTGCCCTAGGTTAGTGTGACTAGTCTTGGGCAAAATTGGTCAATATATTGGTGAAGTGGGCTGAGCTAGATAGGATTGTGGAAAGCATGGGGTGCTTTTATTAATTAGCCAGCAAGACACAGGGAAGGGGGAAATGAATTTGGAGGAAAGTGTGGCATTCCTTTGCTATAACTTTGAGTGCCCATTCCTTCCAAAGAAGGAAGTCAGCCAAAGCCCAACAGTACATTAGGATACAGCTGCATATTACACCCAACTAGGTTATGGATGATGGGGAAATGACACTGTATTTATGAATTTTGGGATGGGGGGGGGAGACCTTCACCAGCAGCTAATGATCTGAACCTGGAGTGGGAAAACTCTGATTTGATTTGCTTTTGTATATTTTTATGCCACTTTCCCAACAACCAATCTGAACTCAAAAGCAGCTCACAACGGTAAAATGTTGTCAAATAAAAACACTTCCCAATACAATAAATCAACCAGAACAATGTGATGTTGACATAATGGAGTAGGATGGCAACATGTCCTCTTCACAGAGGAGACACTGTTTGAAGGGCTGTCAGAGTACAGTCTCTTTCAGGGATGGGGGAACCCCAGGCCAAGATAAAAAATTTCATTGATTGCTCTGCCCTGCTTTGGCTCTGGCCCTGCTTTCCACTGGTGTGTTACCTCCAGGAGGTTGATCAGAAGGATATGTGACCCTCAGGCTGTAAAACGTTGCCCACCCTCCTCTATCTGAAAGGTGTCCAACCCAGATCTGGTTTAAACCCAAGAAACCATAAGGAAGGGCAGACGCTTTAAAGTTGTCCATCACCAGCACTCGGATAGCAGAGGAACATAGGTCACTGGTCACAGTCAGCTCCACTATGATTATATAATTAATATTTACATTACAGTAGTAATTATTTCTAAATTTGCATCTGTACATATAAATTAGGATATACTGTACAGTTTTTGTGCAAACTACTGTTCTCTTTTGTCCTCTGTTTTAGTGATGACTTTCTTTTCTTTTATTATTTTCTGTCAATATGTAATTGACCACCTTATCAAGGAGTAAGTGCTGGTTTATGTTACAAGAAGGAAGAGAAGGTACAAATTTAACCACGATCATACGTATTGAGAAGCAGAAACTTGTTATTTAGATTGTCATTTGTTGATTAACTGAGAAAATCCTTCCTTGCTGTCAACAGATTTTGCATTTTATGGCTTGTTTTAATCATGTATGTTTAGAACAGTGCTTATCAAAAGGTAGGGCACTCCATCCCACCCAGAGGAAGTTATGAAGGTTTCAGGGTAGGTGTTAATGTTTCAAAAAAGAAGAAGTACAGTATAATTTTAAAATAATAATTAAAATTCACAATATTTCAATGCTTTTGAAAATTCGAATAAAATAATTCAGAAAGCTAGGTTTGAATGGAGATGTGGGATTTTCTTGTTAGCTAAAAGTGGGCATGGGTTTTAAAAGGTTGAGAAGCACTGTGTTAGACTTGGTGTGCTTCTCTACAAAGTAAAACTAGAATACACATTCAAAACATTAAATATATGTAAAGCATGTTGGTTCTCACACGTTTCCTGTCATATTGGGGAGAAGATTACATGCATCCATAAAACTCTTAATATAATACGCTAATGCGTAATGTCCCATGGACTGCAAGAAGATCAAACACCTCCATTCTTAAGGAAATCAGCCCTGAGTGGTCACTTGAAGGACAGATCCTGAAGCTGAGGCTCCAATACTTTGGCCACCTCATGAGAAGAGAAGACTCACTGGAAAAGACCCTGATGTTGGGAAAGATGGAGGGCACAAGGAGAAGGGGACGACCGAGGACGAGATGGTTGGACAGTGTTCTCGAAGCTACCAGCATGAGTTTGACCAAACTGCGGGAGGCAGTGGAAGACAGGAGTGCTTGGCGTGCTCTGGTCCATGGGGTCACAAAGAGTCAAACACGACTAAATGACTAAACAACAACAATGCGTAATGATGCTTTAACAGTAACACTGAAGCAAGAACTGCTGTTGAGAATGTCAGCCTTTAGTTACTTTGCATATTACTGGTTTTATTATAGACAGAAATTGCAGGAGTGGAGAGCAGTGGCACTGCTGAATAGTGTCTTCTGAACTAATGATTACATTTTAGTTTTGACCTGCTTGCAGCTTCTTCTAATTTCACACATGGATGTTTCCTGATCTATAAACTGCAGTGCATGCACTCCCAATTTGTGTGTGGTGTTTTTAAGGGAATTTTTTTTATGCAAGAGGAGTTTGGTTTTCCATATTGTAGAACCAGCTAGCATTCTTTCTTGTCAACAAGACAGCTTAGTTTTTCAAATCACATTGCTTCAGGAACAGTCCCAAGAAGGGGAAAGCTGCAAAAATTTGCCGTGTTTTTCATTTGCAATCCTCTTTATGCATTCTTGAAACCCCCTTTCTTTCCTACACATATTATTTATACCTGCCATCCTCACCCATACAGCTCACACACTTAAATACTCATCCTCAATATTAATGTCCCCTACCACAGCATTGCACCTCCTCCAACATGTTTTCACAACAACCCTCATTCCATTCTCTTTCTCGACCCTTTGCTTTGAGCTTGCCCCAATGCTCAAAACCATCTTATTATAGTGCTAGGAAAATATAATTTGTCCTTTAGGTAGGAGAGCAATAACTAGTGAGTGCTGAGTGGAATGGGGTTGCAGGTTGCTTAGTTGCAATTCCTTTAAGTTTATTCAAATGTGCATTTTCTTTTAATTTTTGCACAGTGGTACCTTTACTTACGAACTTAATTCATTCCGGAGGTCCATTCTTAACCTGAAACTGTTCTTAATTAGAGGCGTGCTTCCGCTAATGGGGCCTCTTGCTGCCGCTGCACTGCTGGCACACAATTTCCGTTCTCATCCTGGGGAAAAGTTCTCAACTCAAGGTAACTCTTCCAGGTTAGCGGAGTTTGTAACCTGAAGCGTTTGTGACCTGAGGCATCTGTAACTCGAGGTACCACTGTATTTACTTCAACCCTGTCATAATATATAGATGATTTTCTGTCTTTTACTTGACTTGGGTTTAGGAGTATTTAGGACCATTTTGAAGCTACATTAAGAATGGAATCCTTTGTGTGACTACTCAGATGTAAATCCCATTGAGTTCAATGAGATTGACTCCCATGTAAGTGTATATAGGATGCAACCTGTGGCTGCTATTTATATTATTTAAAGTGTACATTAGCTCATAGCATGACAGTCCCAGTTTAAGTAATGTTCTTCCTTCCTCTCTGAAAAGTCTGTGCTTAGTGGCATTCCCATTTTTCCCCCCCATTATATAAATCTCCTGATTTGGTTTAAGGGTGGGTTTCGACATTGAAGAGGAAAGCTGGAAAGTGCTGATCGGCTACTGTCGTAGCCAGCCCCTACTTGGAGTGTCACCCCAGGAAGGATGCATATCAGCAAGATTTTCCTATGTACTGTAGTGACCGTGTAATGTAGGGTGTTGAGTCTCCTGAAGGAATATGTCTAAATGCAACCTTACACAGGTAACCTTACACTAGGATTTACCATCCAGCCACTCACTCACTCAGTTCTGTACTGTGGGTTGGTGTTGGCATAGCCATATGTTTCTAGTTGTGCTTTTCAGCAATATTTAATGTACCTGAATGCTTTCATATGACAGAACTGGCCTATGCTACCTACTTTTCACTTCTTTTTTGCAGCCTTGGGTTTGTTTAATGTGACAAGTAGCATAGCGGTGAGCAGAGTGGCAGATTCCTTCATCTCTCTGAGGTAATAAGGCAAAAAGCCTGAAGTGGCTTGGAAGGCATAAAAGTGCTGCTCAGCTTGAAAGAGAATTGAAGTTTTCTGATGAATTTAAGGCACTTCTCCTCCGTTGAGGTAGTGGACACTCATGGTAGGCTGTAGGCTTTGGGGGCATCCATCACTTTAGTTGTAGACTACTTTTTATATACATCTCACCCAAGGTGTTTTGCAGTGCAGTGGAACCTCGGGTTACATACTGTCCTCCTTACGAACGCGTCGGGTAACGAGCTCCGCTAACCCAGAAGTAGATGATCCTTGTTGCGAACTTTGCCCCAGGGATGCGAGCGGAAGTAGCCTTGGCGGCAGCAGGAGGCCCCATTAGAAAAGTGTGCCTCATGTTAAGAATGGTTTCGGGTTAAGAATGGACCTCCAGAACGAATTAAGTTTGTAACTGGAGGTACCACTGTAAAGCATTAAAAAATACCAAGCGTATAAGTCTTTTTAAGAGTCCATTGCACATGAATATAAATGAATCAAATGAGTTCCTTAGAGGCCAGTTTAGCTGTATAACATATTTAGCCCATTATGAACATTCTGGAATTTCCTCTTTTGCCAGGGGTAGGGAATCTGGGGCCCTTCAAATGTTGGATTCCCAACTACATTAAACTCCATCCAGCTTGGCCAGTCCTGTAATCCAGCAACAGCAAGCTACAGGTTCCCCGACTCCTGGTTTAAGCTATGTACCACTTTCTAAAGCAATATAGCTGTGGTCTAGTTTAATATTATTAGGGGGGTTGTTAACTATAAATTGTTAAATATAATCTGTTTTAGCAGGGGTAGTTAGGACCTGTGTACTGTATTGTGGGTTTGGTTCCAGGAGGTCCACACACAAAGACAAAATGACTCTCTCCGTTTGTTTGTTTGTTTGTTTGTTTGTTTGTTTGTTTGTTTTTCCAAAAACCCACATAAGTTGTATATAATACATCTGTACATAATACACACTCTGTGTATTTTGTAGGACTATACATTGGTAGTACTACACTGCACTAATCCTGAGTGCATGAGAATATGGGGGAAGATAACAAGGGTGTCTGGCTATATGTAGTCAGAATATTTATTAGTTTTCTTCATTCCAGGGTTGGTTGGGCTGCTTGTAATTTTGAATAATAACCCTTCAAGTTCATTGGCATCCACAGAAATGTGTTTGTTAGCTGTCTAATGACTTAAATTTTCAAAGCAATAGGCTAGCCACTCTTGCTTAATTTTTGTACAAGAATAGACACTGCTGTTTCTATATATTTGAATTGTTACTGACAGGAATGTTTACCTATCAGTAGAAGCTGGCAAAAGATTAAGCGATCAATTGTGTCACAGTAAAAAAAATAAAAATCTTTTTTAACCTTCAGGCTTTCCATACTTGGATTTTGAAAAGGCTTATGATAAAGTTTCCTATAAATTTAGTAGTTGCAGGTTAGATCTGTTTGTGTTATAGATCAGTAATTTGGCTAAGGACAGGAAGCAAATGGATAGTTTACACAATGGAGGAAAGAATCCGTGTTGGGATTAACTGAATCAGATAGTCTGGTGTGGGGTGAGAAGTGAAGTTAAGCCAGGTTGCAGAGAACGCCAAATTATTTAACATAAAAAAAATCAGACTGTGAAGAATTTTAGTGGAATTTCTTCAAACCGTATGAATGGGCAACAGAATGACCAATGGGATTCAGTATAAGTAAGTGCAAGTGCACATTGGTATAAAATAAAAGCAAGCCACATCCTGACTTGGACCCCCTTTGGTGTGCTAAATGTTCCTCTTTTTCACACAGTAAAATTTAGGATATATGGTAGCAGTTATTTATGTTTTTTGTAACATTGTGCCTTTTATATAAATTCATAGTATGACCATTTTTGAATGCTATTTACATTTCTGTTTACCTTATCTCAGAAACGGTATCATAGTACTTTTAAGCATTTGGTTGCTTCAGATGGTTGCATAAGTAAAATAGTTGGAAAGAAGATTTCTGTCTTTCAGTGTGCATAATTTAATTTGATGTAAGTAAATACATCATGCCTTTAATTCAGGATTTTATGCTCTAAAGGTGTAGTGAATATGCCATTAGTGGTGATCTTGCATGCTAACTGGTAACAAATTGATTCTTGCTAAAAAAAAATTAATAAAGTAGATTATGCAAATATAAATTACCCCACAAGTTTTTAAGCTGCAAACGTTACCTTTGGAAGTCATGTTTTGCCATTAGTATTCCAGATTTTTCTTCAGTCAAGTGAGTTTTAGGCTTTATACAGGACTATTCCAGCCTCACAAATTAAGTAGAAAGTTAATAATGAGAATTAGATTCAAGAGCTGAAAACATATAAGATACAGCACAAATAACAAATGACACGAGAGATTTGTTTCTGTCCCTTTCGCACATCTTCCACTTTTAACCACATTTCATGATTTATTTTAACTTTACACTTGATTCAATTCCGAAGTAAATTAAAAAAGAATGCAAATGTAATGCTTGTATGGCATATGCTGGCATTCCTTCACTATGTTCTCCAATTTCAACAAATGGAGTCATTAAATAGTTAATTGGTAACCTTGGTCTGTAACTTTTGGAGTATTAGTTCAGCAAGCTTTATGTATTTACAGGCAGTTGAGTCATTATACTGATCCTTTACCATTAATGATTTCTTGATCAGTAGGAGATGACATGTAATGTGTCCATGGTTGTGTTTGCATCGCATACAAACAATGGTATGTCCAATCGCAAGAGGGAGCTGCAGTGACCTTCAGGCTTGCATATTACTTTTTTCTCATACTGACATGGCTAAGAGATGGACTTTGGCTGATCTTGACTTGTTTTATTCAGACTAGGGATCATTGTAAAGGTAAAGGGACCCCTGACTGTTAGGTCCAGTCGCGGACGACTCTGGGGTTGTGGCGCTCATCTCATTTTATTGGCCGAGGGAGCCAGCGTACAGCTTCCGGGTCATGTGGCCAGCATGACTAAGCCACTTCTGGCGAACCAGAGCAGCGCACGGAAATGCCGTTTACCTTCCTGCCAGAGCAGTACCTATTTATCTACTTGCATTTTTGGCATGCTTTTAAACTGCTAGGTTGGCAGGAGCAGGGACCGAGCAATGGGAGCTCACCCCATCGTGGGGATTTGAACCGCCAATCTTCTGATCGGCAAGTCCTAGGCTCTGTGGTTTAGACCACAGCGCCACCCGTGTCCTATTAGGGATCGTGGCTTATTCCAAATTACAGTTTAAATAAAACAACTGGCCACAGTTTGGAATAAATTAACATTATTATTTAAATTATAAACCGCTCATATGCAAAAATGGCTTTTAAGTGGTTTACAACTATAAAATCAGTTATAAAATCTGTACAAAATTAAAATACACAAGAATAATCCAAGCAAAGCATTAAAACTTTCTCAACTAAAATGTACAATCAAGGAAGTTTAAAAGCATGGCAATTAAAACAGTTAAAACAATAAGACTAGAAGTTCAGGTTCCGGTGAATGCTTGCCAAAAAGGCATGTTTTCAAGAGGCCATGCCAATGCAGATGGAAACTCATATTTCAGCAGGAAGAGCAATCCACAACACTGGTACCACCAGTGAAAAAGCCCTCCTCTGTGTTACAACAAGCTGGTCATCACCAGGTTGTGGCAAAACCAACCATGTTCCATTTCCTGGTTGCCATTACCAGGCATTGGAAGGAATACGGTTTTTCAGGTAACCTTGTTCAGAGATATTTAGTAGCAGAACCTTAAAACTGGTGCAGTGGCTAATAGGCTGCTAGTGAAGATTCCTCCATACTGGCAGGATATGTCCAATAAGGAGCACCACCCAGGCTGCAGCGTTCTGCATAAGCTGCAATCTCTGAACCAGAGAAGCCCCACATAGAGTCATTGAAATAGTCCAGGTATGATGCTATCAATGAATGTGTCACAGTGGCTAAATTATCACAATCCAGAAAATGGTGTAGTTGACATACCAGCCAAAGCTGGTGGTACTCTTTACCACAGAGGCCGCCTAGGTCCACAGACAAAGATGGACCCAATCTGTGTACCTGTTTTCCAGCGGGAGGCCGTACAGGCTGGCCACCCCCCCCCCCCCAGTTGTCAGACCTGGTAACCACTTACCCATAGTGTCTCTTCTGTAACTGGATTCGGCTTCAGTTCACTGACTCTCATCCACTGCACCCCTGCATGCAGACAGTGGTTCAGCTTATGTATGGCCTTTCTTAGACTGAAATAAAACAGAAAACTAGATCTGAGTGTTGCAAACCTCCTGATGATTGTTCCCAATGTGGATACCCAATTGCAACGCCCAATAAGATGTAGACGTGTAGTCCCCCGGTTCTCTGCTGGTGGTCATACATATAGGATAGGAACCACCAAACTCCCAAACCACAGAGATAGTCCACTAGGATACCATGATTAATGGTATCAAAAGCAGCTGAAATACTTAGCAGCAGCAACAGGGCTACACGGCCTGTCTCTCCTTCAAAGGAGGTCATATTTTCAAGATAAACCACCCATGGTCCAGATAGTATGACAAGCCAAAACTCAAGGAAACTGAATATGAATGCTGGCAAAACCCTTCATCCAGTTGCCTTGGAAGAATTAGAGGAGTATATGACTTGCATATTTGAAATACAAACTTTAAGGCTATTGAAGTATCTATCCTGGAAACAAATGCTTTGCAGTCATTTCAACCATTATCCCTTTCATGCATCTTGTCAGAAGTTGTTTTAACTAAATCACTGGTGATGGTGTGGTCTGATATACTTGAAAGTTTTCCTGATTAGGCTGTAATCTTATTCAGGAAACCATAATGAGGAAATAAAGACTGAATAGCACTTTAAACCCAGCTGGCCAGAAAAAAGCCGATCTCAATATTGCTAATAAGCTTCAAAATCTGTAGGTGTTCATCATTTGTCTCTTAGAAGTCGGCAGGGGAATCTGCCAATAACAAGATAGATGTATCATCTGGCTAAAATAGTGCTTGTTGCAATACTTGCTGTGGTTCAGCAAATGTTGAAGGGGCAAGAGCAGCTCTGTAAATCTAGACGGCAAGATGTAAAGTTTGTACCAAGCACAAAGTAATGATGTCTTACTTGCTTGTTACCAGCTAGCCATTTTATAGAACTGAAATTAAATTAGGTAGTATCTTGGAAATCATTTGCTTTGGTGGTCAAGTGTACGTGAACCTAGGAAACTTTTAGAGTCCAAAGGGGGATTGAAGAAGTTGATGGTTAACAGGATTTTCAGCATCTGCAATGGCCATGGAGACTATTAGATGTAACAGGGTTCAAAGCTGATGTCAAGCACTGAAGAGAATTGTTAGCAAGAGAGTAATTCCATGGAAGAAGACAGTAAGTAGGTCAGGGAGAGGCAGACATCGAGTCCTTTCAAATTCTGTTTTACTAAAGATATAGCAAAGACATTCCCTTTTCTTTATCCTTGAAGTGATAAATGTATCTTCTTTCGATTTTGTCATCCCAGCATAGTTTGCCTATTTATACACACAAACTAGGGAAGAGGAAAAGATGCTGGTTGTTATTGGAAGTAATAGACCATCAGTGTGCCACCACTGACTGACTTGCACACAAAAGTTTTAAGAAGTTTTTTAAGGCTGGATATATTGATATATTGATATTGCACACAAAAGTTTTAAGAAGTTTTTTAAGGCTGGATATATTGATAGCACTGAACTGTAAATCTTCCCACAATCCATGAACAAGCAAAATCCTAGTTTGAGAAAAAGGAGCTGCCTTTGCAACCTCCTTATCAGAATGAGAAAAGCTTCTCAAGAAATATTAAATAAATGCTCACAGTTTCTACACTTTTTGCTAAAGAGCACTCATTGCTGTAGGGTGGTTGTCCATGCCTACCCTAAGCAAAATATTTCAACCATGAGTGGATTTTGTGCCAAAAGTACATTGGGGAAATAGAAACCTGCAGGGAAGTGAGGCTTTGAAAAATAGTGGTCAGCAGGGATAGCCAGCATGGTGCCCTCTAAATGTTGTGATTTGCAGTTCTCATCAGCACCAGCCAACATTCCCAGTGGTGATGAACATGGCAGTCCACAGCATCTGGAAGGGAGAATGATGCTGATTTGCCACATTGGTGTACAATAATAATAAACAATAATGATAATTTTATTTTTTATCATTTATACCCCACCAAGTGTTCCTGCTGGGAGGCATTGATTCATCTTACCCAGCAAGAAAACAACAAAAGGCCCAGCTTATCAGGACTAACTTTAATCATGGAGAACTAACATGGCTCAGTTTGAAGTTGATTCTAGTTTTTAAGTTGATTCTAGTTTTTAATATTGATGAGCAATATTAATTACAGATAATCAAAGGGCATGAGATGAAGCCTTCTGCTCATCAAAATCTGAGTGTTTGTTCAACTTCAAGCTGAATTAATTTTTATTTATAAACCAGATGCCAACATGCATCAAAATTGGATAAAGCATGCCCCCAAATGTTTTTCCCCCCCTGGTTTACTTAGTTTAACCATAAACTGAAATTCTTAACAGGATGATAACTGTCAGTTGCAGTGGCATCACGGAAGAAGGATTGTACCACTGCCTGCTCCACTGGGCAGGAAAAGGATCTGTGCCAAAACTGGTCAGCTTCAAAATGTCACCATTTACTCTGCCTTTGCCGCCACCAGACTCTTTGGTGATAATGACTGAGATCAACAAAATGATTAGGTTTTCCAGCCACAGAGATCATTTGGAAAAGTTTTGAGAATATCCACATCTGTTGGTAGTTTTAACAATGGTGGTCAGCCATCCCATCAAAGAGGTTGAATAGGAAATAGTGCTACCAAAATGGAATGTTTAGTGACAAATGTTTCTCAAAGGTGTTCACTTCACATAGAATTGTAGAGTTGGAAGGGACTCTGGGGATGATCTAGTCCAACTGCCTGCAATGCAAGAATATGCAGCTGCCCCATACAGGGTTCAAACCTGCAACCATAGCATTATTGGCACCATGATCTAACCAACTTGTTGGACTACAACTCCCAGCAGTGTGGACATTGTCCTGGGTTCGATGAGAGTTATAGTTCATGAGAGCGCCAGATTGGGGGAAGCTGCCTCAAGTTGTTTGTTTGTTGCCACCCAGTGCAGAATATGAGGGAGAAGGTGCTATATTTGGTAGAAATTAAATCCACTGTTGCATTTTTAACATATTAAGAAATATAGGTAAAGGTAAAGGTACCCCTGCCCGTACGGGCCAGTCTTGACAGACTCTGGGGTTGTGCGCCCATCTCACTTAAGAGGCCAGGGGCCAGCGCTGTCCGGAGACATTTCCGGGTCACGTGGCCAGCGTGACATTGCTGCTCTGGCGAGCCAGAGCCGCACACGGAAACGCCGTTTACCTTCCCGCTGGTAAGCGGTCCCTATTTATCTACTTGCACCCGGGGGTGCTTTCGAACTGCTAGGTTGGCAGGCGCTGGGACCGAGCAGCGGGAGCGCACCCCGCTGCGGGGATTCGAACCGCTGACCTTTCGATCGGCAAGCCCTAGGCGCTGAGGCTTTTACCCACAGCGCCACCCGCGTCCCTTGTAAGAAATATATATTTGATTTATTTCTTTTTGCTAAAACTAACTCTGTTCAAGGAAAGTATCACCTTCTTTCTTTAAACCACTTTCAGTAGCGTTTTTTTAAAAGTCTTCAGCAAGAATTGTTAGTCCCTCCCCCCCCCCCCCCCCGATAGTCATAAAATTCTGTAGTGCTAACCTGGAGACATTTCCTTTGTGCTTTGCTTGCATATTTTGTCATTTAAAAGCTTAGTTTTTCCCTAAGAAAAGCTACACAAGCTCTCAGCTCTTGAGACACCAGAACTAGCTTTGAACTTCAGAGTACAGATCTAATTACACAGCTTGTAACTGTGGAACCACTTTTCTCTATTCCAAATTACTTTTCCCAACTTATTTGCATAATGTAATGCATAGAGGTTAGCCACTGAAATAAAATAAAAAAATCTCTTGACATAGTTAGGACAGGCTAAGTTAACCCGCTTAGAACTGCAGTGTTGTTCTGTTTTATATGCTCATTCAGTAGACTGAAATAAAAATACATATTTTGAGAGTACTGTGCATTGTGGTCTTGGATCGAGGCTGGTCTTTTCCTTTCCTTTTAAAAAAGTTTTAGTCCTGAAGTAAATGAAGTTGTTGCCATCCAAGTCAGAAAAGATAACTAAGCGGGAGTGTAATGCGGGTTTATAAAACTATATACAGTTTTAGGAAAAGGAATAGGGATACATTTTTCTCTCTCATAATGCTAAAACTCTGGGTCACCCACATTTGTATACACACTGCAGATAAAATATCATTCTCCCTGGTATGCCAGTTTTCTACCTGTGATAATCTTTTGTTCTTGAAGTCTATTAGCACTCATACACAGTCTGAAGTGGTCCAGGCACTGTATGACCTCATATGCTCCTTGTGAGGTCTAAGCCTAAGTTAGAGCTCTGAAACTGAATTGTAGACTGTGAAAAAGAAAAGGGGGGAAAGTGTACATGCTTTCATTTAGTGTACATACCATCTACACTGGTACCTCTGGTTACGTGCTTAATTCGTTCCAGAGGTCCATTCTTAACCTGAAACTGTTCTTAACCTGAGATACCACTTTAGCTAATGGGACCTCCCGCTGCTGCTGCGCCGCCGCGCGATTCCTGTTCTCATCCTGAAGCAAAGTTCTTAACCCGAGGTACTATTTCTGGGTTAGCGGAGTCTGTAACCTGAAGCGTCTGTAACCTGAAGCGTATGTAACCCGAGGTACCACTGTATTTGTTTGCTCTGAATTAGAACATGCTGGATAACCTGTGGACCTCTAAAGGTTGTTGGGCTCCATCTCCCTTCTTCCCTGATCGATGGCCATGCTAGCGAAAGCTGATGAGAATTTGAGTCAAGCAATCTCTGGAGGGTCAGAGGTTAACTAACCCTGATTAAAATGACTTCTATGTGTTTATTGTTTAATTTAGTCCTAAATCACTAGTATTATTAACCAATTCCTATTGCTCAATATATATTTTTTAAAAATCTCTTTTATTTCAAGGTGATGGTGTTTGTTCATGCACGGAATGCTACTGTCAGAACTGCCATGGCTCTTCGTGAGAAAGCTAAAAATAACGGTCACATTTGCTACTTTTTGCCAACCCAAGGTCCTGACTATGGGCAACTAGAAAAACAAGTAAGTGGTTTCTATGGCTAATTGGTTTTGATGTCCTACCAAAACAAGGTCCATTAATACCTTCCTGTTTTTACTGCTTACCGTGGTGTGTTTTTCTTTTGTTTTTTAATGGATTAAACATTTGGTTCTGTGTTTGAGCACACTGATTCATTCTAAGGGTTAAATTTCACAAGCATTGCATACACCTTGTGTCTGCTTCTAGGGCTGCAAATACGTGTTTTTTTCTGATGAAAGCAGTATTTTAAACATGAATGTGGCATTCATGATTTAAGGCAGATGTATGTCAAAACATATTGTAAGCAGTAACCCATAATACTTTTGCTGTTGCCATAGCATGGGAGCCAATGTACCATTTGACCCTCTTGCACCACCTTGGAAACATCACAAGATCTTGACTATATGAGAGCTGTCCTCAACTTGGTTCCTTCTCATGCCACCATTTTTAAGTTGCCAGGAGATTAATTTTGCACCGTGTGCATTCTTCTCAAAGGCCTCAATATTTTAGCTAGAACAACATGACACCTACACCCACGAATATAGTGTCAAGTGGGCCCTGTTTGTAGGATTCCTAGTTTCCGGGGGGGGGGGAGATGTGATATGTATATGATAAATAAAATATTCACAACATTTTGTATCTCTGATAGTATTTCACATTCACATTGTGGCAGCTGCTGGCTGTTAATCAATGCTAGTGTTATGATAGCTTACCAAGAGTGAATCACTGGCATTCTAAGGCAGTCTTAAATAGAGTGTAGATGTTGCTCTGTGAGTACATTTAGGTGTATATTTAGTTTATGCTCATGTCAGTTGACAGGCTTGTCTTCCTAAGTTTATCTAACCATCATCCCTGGTACTGTGGAAACTGGCTCTAGCTGGAGAAGTGAAGGTCTGCATCCTTGACTTCATTTGCCAAACCAACTGTAAACATTACTAATAATTTACCTGCTCTACTTATTCACTGAGCTCTTACCATTGACTTCTGTATTTCTCCCTGGCTCCAGCTGTGGCTGCAAAGTTCAACCATGGTTAATTTACGGTGGAAGAACGTGTGCTGTCTGCTAATATTTCAACATGGGATTTAAGTGTGTTCACTATTTTTTGTTGTTGTTGGTACTCCTTGACATGTCATGCTAATTAAAATCCATCTGTTAAGAAACAGCTACACATTACTAAAACATTAATATTATTTTCCATAAGTGACAGTTTGCTTCTAAAACCCATAGGTTGCTCTCTCATTAGTGATAATTAATGGAGCTATTTCACTGCCCTGTGAGACACACGAACAAAAGAGATGTTTTCATCTGCTGATGTTTGCAGGAAAGAGTCATTTGTAGTTTGCAGCTCATTTATGCAAAACATTTATCATAACAAAACCAAAGCAGAGCACATCAAAGGCTTGCTTCAGATATAACCTTGCTTAAAATGTCAGCAGCTTTCATAGAATCATAGAACTGCAGAGTTGGAAGGGACACTGAGCTTCATCTAGTCCAACCCACTGCAATGCAGTAGTCCCAACCAAAGCATTAATGACAGATGGACATCCAACATATGCTTAAAAACCTCCAATAAGGAGGGAGTCCATTCTGGGTATGCAACTTGAGGGTACTTCTGGGTCCATTTCTACGGCTTGAGCCGCACGTGGCCTCAGTGATGTGTAGCGACTTCCATCAGCTTTGACTGGTGGCTCAGCTGCGCCCCTATCTGGGCAGAGATTGCCTAACTTCTGATGACTATGCTCGGGTAACCTCTAGGTTATATTACTGCAACATGTTATACGTGGGGCTGCATCTGAAGACAATTTGGAAACTTCAGCTGGTGCAGAATTTGGCATCCAGGTTGCTCACCAGGAAAAGACAGTTTCAGCATATGACAGCAATCCTGGTCCAACTGCACTGGCTGCCAAATAGCTTCTGGGCTTTCTGCTATTTCATCCTTTTCTGCATTTCCCCCCTCCCCTTCTGATTTTAGCATGTTGCAATCTTGTAATGAATTCCTTTTACTGAAGACTTATTTTTAAATGTTCTGAATGAAAATGACTTTTTTAAAAAAGGATTATCTTATTTGCTTACTGAGAACAATAATACTTTTTCAGTAAAAGATAAGTTAATCTGGTTTGCGTCTTGCTAAGCAGGTAATTACAAAATTCTGCAGATGAACTTATAAAATGGAAAAAAGTGTTTAATAAATGTAGGAGAGTGAGATATAGGAGGTGTTATTAATTAACACTGTTCATATTCCCATCTATACTCTGGCAATATCTTTGGCATAATTAAATGAGATAATATCTCAGTAGAATAAAGTTTAGGGATTGGGGGGGGGGACCCACTGCGGTCAAACGAACTTGTGTTCTTATCCACCTTGTATTCAAAAGAGGAAAGAGCAACCTGCTGATGCGCACCCTTGGGCCCTTTGCTCCTCCCTCATTGTTGGCTTGTGCTGTGAACTGTCCAGCACATCCATCCGAAAAATGAAATTATGAGCAATGGGAACTTTAAGTGCAGCTCTACAATATTTTTCCATTTTTCTGTTCTTACTATAGCAATGGGGCAAGGGGGCTAAAAGCAGATATTTGCTAGCTTCAAACATATGCAACCAAACATTATAAATTAGACATTACATTATTATTGTTGTTGCTTTTGTTGTTGTTGTTAATAATAATAATATTTTTTTATTTGTACCCTGCACATCTGGCTGGGTTTCCCCAGCCACTTTGGGCTGCTTCCAACAAAGTTTAAAAATACATTAAAACACCAGTCATTAAAAACTTCCCTGAACAGGGCTGCCTTCAGATGTCTTCTAAACGTCAGATACTTGTTTATCTCTTTGACATCTGATGGGATGGCGTTCCATAGTCTGGGGTTATCTACATTGTGTCATCCAGATATTTGGGGCTACAACTCCCATCAGCCCCAGCTAATATGGTTGGTGGTTAGAGATGATCGGAGTATAGTCCACAACATATGGAGGTCATAGGTTTTGCTGTTCCTGAGACAGTTCTGTTTCCAACCTCAATTCTGTGTCTTATGGGTTGCCAATAGAGGAGCAACCCAGCTTTGTCAGGACATGGTTGGCTTGACTTCACCCAGACTTAATTGGGGCTCATGGACTCTTCTGCCATAATAGTCATATGGCAGAGAGGCAGACCCACAGTGATAGTGTGTATGTACACATACATGCATGTGTGGATAGATGTGGATAGTTTTAGGCATATCTTCCCCTTCACTCTGAATAACCCACACCATGAATCATTAACAAACTGTAATTTGTTTGGATACCGGTCAATAATGAAACTCGTTCAAGTTTTAGAAACAAAATTACTTTTGTTCTCATGCTGGGAAATATGACATTGAAGAGAGAGTCTATTTTACTTCAGCAGCTTCCTATTCCACGTAGCATAACATTTTGACAAAATAAAGAGCCAGTGGATTTTTTAAGAGCCTGACAGGAGACAACCTGCCCTTTCAATTTTGAAATAAAACCTCTCATAGGAATTAACAGACATCTGTAAGTAATTAAGAATTACTCTCAGGAATTTATTCTCGACTAAAGCTTTCAGGCATTATTGATGATGTCAATCCCTTTCAGAAACATTAAGAATTGGAAATAGTTGACAGAGAAGGAACACACGCACACACAGAGAGACAGGATCTGGAAAACAGTGGCTTATAGAAAAAACAGCTCATCAGAGTTGAAAGCCTGCTTCAGACATAATGTGTCAGGGACCGGCAGGGCTCTGACAAGCGTGTGACGGAGGCAGGAGGCCAGGGGATTGATCCAGGAGAGGGGGGGCAGCCGTTTATGGGGTTTGTCACCGGCCATGAGGTTGGAGCCAGGGCAGCAGGGGGAGATGAATGATGAGGGCCGTCAGAGTCAGAGATGGGCATGTTGGGGGAAGAGGCTGTTCAGGCGAGGGTTGGGTCAGTTAACTCCCCACCACTTCCCTCCCTGTTGTCTCCTAGAACCAGGAGAGGCTTGAAGAGGGAAGAGCAGTAATGCCTTCTGTGCAGGAGAAGTCTCAGGTTGTGTACATGCACCCCATCAGGTGAGGGTACATAAGCTGGTGGAGGGGCAAGGACCCACTGTTACTGCAACTGCTCCCCAGGGCACAGACCTTGGGACAGATGCCTAGAGGCTAGAAGCATGTGCAAGTGTTTATCCGGGGTACCGTGGGAGTTGCTGTAAGTGTCTAAGATTTAACTAAAAGACAAACACATTTCTTGGCTAGGAATGCCTAGGACATAATGCTAAACCACAGGCAGCTGTTGTACAGTCTTTCAAGTTGCATTTTAGTAAATTCAGTAGTGACTAGGGATGAGGGTCATGGAACAAGGAGCTCAATGTTTTCTACGCTGTTCTCCCCTGTTTGTTTTATCTTCATATAACAACCCTGTGAGGTAGCTAGGCTGAGAGACGATGACTGGCCCAAGGTCACTGAGTGAGCTTCATTTGTAGGGATTTGAACCCTGGGGAGGAAGTCAGCATTGTGTGAAGGCATTTTGGCTTCCCTCTCTTCCACCTACATGCTGTTCCGGGAGTTCTCTTGACCCCACACCAAAGCCAATTTCAGGAGCATGGGGGGGGGGAGGAAAGAAGAGAACCCCTATTGTACAACCACAAGTCCTTGCACAGATCTTCCACTGACAGGACTCATTCATTGATTCCCAACCCTAGTCTTCTGTTGCCATATTTCAAAAAGTGAATATCCCAACACAAAAGTTGGTTTTTTAGCAAAGTTGTTGAGCTGGTGTGATGATTGAAAAGAAGCAATCTATAAATAAATTACCACCTGCAACTTTACAAAGGTTTGCTATGTTTTTATTTTCTAACCACTTATCTGTTATGTGAACCTTGAGTTAGCTGTTCACACCAAGCAAAGGAGGGGTGGAGAGGAAGACTATGTTTTAAAAAATGTACTTCTACGTCTCATGCCTTAAACCAGCATTTTAGTTTTGAATCAGTTTTAAACTGAAAATTATCTTCAGAACAGAAACATTTTAATGTAACACTAAAATGTATGAGATTTTATATATATATATATATTTACACACACACACATATATATAGTATTGAGAGCCACCTTGTGGAATTTTTTGTTGTTGCACATTTTTTATTTGATTGTGTTTTTAGTATATAATCTGGTTTGCTGCTGTCTTTTAATATCTTATTTTTTAAAGTATTAGTACCTTTGTTTATACTCTGATTATGTTTTTCAATATACTTTCTACACTCAGCACTTTGAAAGTAACCTTTCCTCTATTCTTACTTTAAGCTGGTGAGAGGGGGAATGTGACAAATGGAATGATTTTAACAAGGTCAATACTTTCTGCAGTTATTGGCTGTATTTAGATGATCATATATTGGTTTCTTAAGTGAAGATTTGCAGAGGTCTTTCTCACACACACAGCCCCTTGATTCCTCCCTTCACAGGATGCGGTCATCAAACCAAGAAGTCTCTAATTAACCATAAGTTGCTTGAACAGGGAAACTATCCTCACCAGCATCAGAACAAGACAGGATCTTAACCATTGAAATTGGTTTAAAGACTGAAGCTGGTTCAGACAAAATGGGAAACTATGGTTAAAGACTTCCTGGTTTAATCACAGCTCACACAAAGCAGCTTGTGTGAGGAAAACACTGGAATCTCTGGTTACTAAGCCAGGATCATCCAACCTGGGCCATTGTGTTCAAACATGCTCAATGGTGATAAATGATAACAGATGTTCCAAATAACATAAAGGCAATGCCTTCCTGTAGGTAGTGTAGTTGCTTTTTACACTTCCCTGTTAAATATGCCTTGATGGTATAAAACAACTGAATGATTATGTATATTACCTGTTTGTCTCTGAAACTTGCAAAACAGCACCATTGAGGACTAATGAATGTCTCTTTGGTGCCAGTTCTATGCTTCAACAATGTCAGGTGCCTAAATTGGCTGTATATTTGCAAGAATTTAACAAGCACCTGGCTGGATGTATGCAATCCTCCAGCACTCCTTCTGTTCTACAGGAAAGTAGATCAAAATGTAGTACGTTAAGACTGCAATTCTAAATACACTTACTAGGCAGTGAGCACAGTGGAACTTCAGAGTATACCTGAGTAGGATAGTCCTATAAGAATCACCTGTCCACTTCTTGTGTAAGCCTGCCTGGAAGTCCATTTATTTGGGGTCAGTTTGTATTTATCATTCTACATAGAATGTTTCAATTAGCAAGGGATGTTTATAATCTCATTTCCCTGCACAGCAGCCTTGTGAGTAAGCTATTTTAACTCATTTCCAGTTTGTTGACCACAAATCTTAGGCTGAATGAAAAAGAGGGAAAGCACAGAAAACTGAAGCACAGGGACTTGCTCTCTCTCCTTCTTAGTAAGATCTCAGTTATAGCTGAGACATTTACATCTTCCTTTGCAAAGTGCAGTAAAAATTTGGAAAGCAAAAGCACAAGTAGCTCCCCCCCCCCCTTTGTCACTTTTCTCTGTAATATCTGAACATCTGAGTCTGGCAGAGGCTGCCTTGTGAACCTTGCCATCAGGGATCCAACCCTAATGTTCCATCCACTGGATGATGCTGGCCTCCGTCTCCTGATGTCAATGTTTTAAATGTACTCTCTTGAAAGATATAACCACCTCAAAAGCAGATAACTACATATTTTCGAACCCACCTAATATTGCTATTGGAACGCGGGTGGCACTGTGGGTTAAACCACAGAGCCTAGGACTTGCCGATCAGAAGGTCGGTGGTTCGAATCCCCGTGACAGGGTGAACTCCCATTGCTCGGTCCCTGCTCCTGCCAACCTAGCAGTTCGAAAGCACGTCAAAGTGCAAGTAGATAAATAGGTACCGCTCCAGTGGGAAGGTAAATGGCTTTTCCGTGCGCTGCTATGGTTCGCCAGAAGCGGCTTAGTCATGGTGGCCACATGACCCGGAAGCTGTACGCCGGCTCCCTCGGCCAATAAAGCGAGATGAGCACCGCAACCCCAGAGTCGGTCACGACTGGACCTAATGGTCAGGGGTTCCTTTACCTTTTAATATTGCTATGGGTATGGCATCTGCATATAGGATGACAGAGTTCAGGCTGGCATAATGAAATTTGCTGTTACTCATTTCATAGATTACTAGTATGACTAGATATCTAACTATAGTCATGTATATTGGCAGCTAGTTGCATATTATGAAGGACGTTTTTATAACTTATTTTGTAACTACTTTATATGAACTGAGATACATTACTCCACCTCATTTTTTCCTCGTAGCTGCCCTGTAAGGTAAGTCACCATAGGAAATACTGGTTATAAATATAGAATAAGATTCATCCTTGCAGTTCTCTCTACAAAATGGTTTGAGATCTAGCAGAAGAGGAGGAGAGGAGATATGATAGCCGTCTTCAAATATCTAAAGGGCTGTCATATGGAGCGAGCTTGTTTTCTCCTGCTCCAGAGGCTAGGAACCAACCAATAGATTCGAGTTACAAGAAAGGAGATTCTGAATAAACATCAGGATGAACTTTTGATAGTAAGAGCTGTTCAACAGTGGAACAGACTCCCTCAGGAGGTAGTGGTCTCTCCTTCCTTGGAGGTTTTTAAGCAGGTGCGTTAGTTGAGATTCTTGCTTTGTAGGGGGTTGAACTAGATGACCCTTAGTGCCCCTTCCAGCTCTACAATTCTATGATTCTATGAGAAGGGGGGGATTTTGTGGGTTCGCCCTTCCCTCTGCAGCCCTCCAGCACCATTTTCCTAACTTCTGAGCAGATGTTTGTGAGATGGAGGAAGAATGAGGAATCACTTCCCCTCCTCCTTCCTGCAGACGCTTCAGGGTCTCCTCCCACTAATCTAAATATAACCCACAATAAATAACATAATGGGAGGAATTCAACATCTCACTAAAGTGATTGTTCCATCAGGGCAAGCATTTTGGCATGCCTTCCCCTGCTCTGAGGGTTCTCCTGGCTGCCCCACTGTGAGCGCACAGGGGGAAAGCCACGTTGTGCAAGTGGCCGTCCTTGGGCAGGGTGTCTGCTGAAAGGACTCATGGGCTAACTCCCACCCAATGGGTTGTATCTAATGCTGCTGTTGTGTAAACAGAACAGACTTCAGTTCACAAAACAGGGTTTACCCAGCCTCTCCTCCCCCCTGAAGCCCTGCCCCCATTCACCCCAAGAATCTGCTGTGGAGATTCCCTCAACCCGCTGGAACAAATTTTTGAGAGTGCACAGGGCGAAATGAGGAAGAGAAAGTCCCATTGCATGAGTGAAAGTCTCTTCTACTAATGCACTGGCAGCATGGATATAACCTGATAAATATGTTTAATCGTACTCAAGTAAATTGAGAAAAGCAGCTTAATCCAAAGTACATCAGCTTAAAATGTATTTATTATTTAGATACCCCTAAGTAGAGTATGCATATTCATTGTATTCTGCATTAAGATGGCTATTGTTGCTGCCTTTGATATATGAGTTCTGTTTTCCCTGTGACGCACCATCTCTACAGCACTCTAGGATTGCACATTTTCCTTTGCAAGGTATTTTGAGGGAAAGTGTCAATAGTAAAATTAATCTATCTTGGCTACTGCTTGAGAGAAGATACATCATTATGACATTGTTTTGTTCTTTGCATGCAAGATTGTATGAGAACATTAAAGCAAAACAACTAGGGGGGAGGAGACTACCATCATATGAACCATCTTGGGTCATTTGTTTTTGGACTGTGAAACAATGAACAACTCTTGCTACACTAGCTCATAGAATCATAGAATTGTAGAGTTGGAAGGGACTATTCCTTGGAAATGGTGCAATGTGATCTGCCATTGCCTAAAATGTCACAATTATCCTTCTTGGGAGCTGATGTCGAGGAGCAAGGAAGCACCTGCAGGGGACAGAACAGACAGGAAAGGTGAGGAACCCCATATCATTATCTTCTTTTCTGTTTCTTACACCAACCATGCCCTTTTTTCTTTTCACTGCCTGAAATTTCTATGGCCTGAGGAGATACTTAAGTTGGCAGCTTAGGATGTGTATGTTGGTAGACTTCCTCAGAAGATGAGCTTTAGTGTTAGAACTTTGTGACAGATTTTTATTATAGTAATTTTGTATAATCTCCTGGTTTTCATAAGGTTGAACAAACATAATCAGAAATGCCTTTAATTGTTATTTAATCCTAAAGGTTATACACAATAATAGTGAAAGTCCAGTAAGATTATTGCACTGTGGACAACATTAAATCAAGGTTGCTAAATAGGCATTGTTCAAACTGCTGGAGGATCAGTTTCCTTTGAAAGAACTCTGAAATATGTAGGTTGGGACTTGGTTACCAACCATTGAATTTATTTTATTGATTGATTGATTGATTGATTGATTGAATTTATATTCCTCCCTATACTTGGAGGTCTTTTCAGAATGTGTTTTGTTGGTTAGATTGTGTGCATTTAGGAGGTGGAACAATTTGGAGCATGTTTTATCTTTGTTACCACTGAAGCAAAGTCTACTTTAGCAGTCTTTCCAGTTTTATGTTTTTTAATGAAAATCCTGAGAGAGCACCCTTGAAATCTCGATTTATTCTTCTTTGCCTTCAAATGTAATTTGTAATCCCGCATCCATACTTTACAAGCTACTGAAAAGGAAGTGAGGAATTGAGCCCAGGCTGTAAATTGAACGTAATGTTTGGTTGGCTATGTTAAGGTCTTCAGCAGAAGTCCCTAATGTGCCTTTGAAATCTGGAGACATGAAATGTTTGTTCTGGAAAATGGGCTTCCTCTTACTGCCCACAACCTCAGGAAAGGAAGGTTTCGTGTCCTAGTAATATATCAGTTCTTCAGAAGTTAACCATGAAACATTCTTGAAGATGAACTACATCATTTGGTAACTGAAATTTATTCAGTATCTGAATATAACCCAATCTTTTGGAGGGAAATAATACAATTTTGTTTTGGGATGCTATCTGTATGTCCATTCCTCTGTTCCAAAACATGCATCAACTGAAATATGCAGTTGTGCATATTTAGAAACCTTTTAACTGACCCTCTACACTGAGTATTTTACTTGCGCTGCTCAAGGAAGACCCGAGAATGCCCCTTTGAGCATACATCTATCTGGCAATTCTGTAGAAGCATTGCAAATGCCCAGTTTCTGGCCCACAAATATGAGCTCATTTCCGCAAGCATGTTATGAAATCCCAATATTCTTTGTAAAACCTTCAATTTGCGCAGGATTTTGCTGTCTGAGACATAAGTCAGGCATCTGAATCAGAATGATCTTGTAAGAGTTACTTCCATTGACTTGATTTGGTTTATTATTTTATCTGTGGACACACAACATGGTTTACAAGATTAAAATTAAAGTTACAGGGTGATAGCCAATGTTTGTCAAAGTAGACCTGTTGAAATAAAATCCACTGTAAATCGGCTCTGAGTTTGACTTTGTTATTTATAGATGACATCCAACTTTCCTAGCTTACTAGGAATTAAGGTATATAACAAGTCTGACCTAAAATGAGCCACTTCAGCAGCACTAACATCATACAAATATTAAGAAGAAGTAAATTAAGAAGTGAGTCTCAAAATGCGTATTTGGACTGCAAGGGTGGAATTCTTTGCAGAGCGGTCTGCAGTAGAAAACATCTAGTTGCCCTGTGACTTGGCTTAAACAGTGCTTTACTGTCTCTTACACCATTTGGCCTTCATGGCCTGTACTGTTTAGGGAACAGGACGTGGGTGGCGCTGTGGTCTAAACCACTGAGCCTCTTGGGCTGGCCAGTCAGAAGGTCAGTGGTTCAAATCCACATGATGGGGTGAACTCCCTTTGCTCTGTCCCAGCTTCTGCCAATCTAGCAGTTTGAAAGTGCACCAGTGCAAGTAGATAAATAGGTACCACTGTGGCAGGAAGGAAAACAGCATTTCCGTGCCCTCTGGCTTCTGTCATGGTGTTCTGTTGCACCAGAAGTGGTTTAGTCATGCTGGCCACATGACCTGGAAAGCTGTCTGTGGGCAAACGCCGGCTCCCTCGGTCTGAAAGTGAGGATGAGCAGCGCAACCCCATGGTCACCTTTGACTGGACTTAACCATCCACGGGTCCTTTACCTTTTACCTTACTGTTTAGGGATACAGAACTAACAGTATGAAAGATATCCATTTCCAGTAACAGCAATAACAAACCACTAATGTGATTAGAAGAGCAGTTTATTTGCATCCTATCTGTGGTTGTTGGAAGCAGTTTTGTAAGGATTGCCAGGATTATTGTATTTTAATGTAAATATTATTTTTTCACTTGTCCATGAAAAGGTTCAAAGATCCAGAAACAAGCAAATGCGTGAAATGTTTCCTGATGGATTCAGTATTCATCATGCAGGAATGCTGCGGCAAGACAGAAGTTTGGTGGAAAACTTATTTTCTCGTGGATATATAAAAGTCTTGGTTTGTACAGCTACATTAGCTTGGGGTGTCAATCTTCCTGCTCATGCTGTCATTATTAAGGTAAGAGCATATCCTCTCTCCATATCAGCCATTACATTAAAAATCTATAAAGTGTCATACATTTACCATTGTTTGCAAAAGGAAGGGTAGGTTTGTGGGGGTAAGGTATGCTGCTAATTATCTAGTAATGTTGGAGGGGGGTCGCTTGAAAAAATTGTCTCTCCCCTTTGGGAATCTGGTTGGATAGTAAAGATTTAAATATATCACAGATTATGGAAGGATTAGTTTAAGTACATTCCTGAAATCCTGCTGTATTTGCCTAATTTTGGTCTTCAGCTCATCTGGATTAGACTCGTGTGTGTTTATGTTAATTTTTATTAACTTTTCGTCAACCAGGGAACACAGATCTATGCTGCAAAAAGAGGCTCCTTTGTTGACCTTGGAATTTTAGATGTCATGCAGATATTTGGTCGAGCTGGACGACCTCAGTTTGACAAATTTGGAGAAGGCGTCATTATTACAACACATGACAAACTCAGCCATTACCTGACCCTGCTTACTCAGCAGAATCCAATTGAGAGCCAGTTTCTTGAAAGTCTGGCAGACAACTTGAATGCAGAGGTACGTTTTCTTAAGCGATTCTGCGTAGCTAATACATACGACCCTTTTGAAACCAATATGAGTAAAATGTGAGAAAATTCAGTACTGTTTATATTCCTAAATTATACAGCATCACTAAATAGTTTCGGGGTTTGCGTAGTGACACTGGGTAACATATTTTGCAAATGTAGCAGTGCTCTGTAAAGTCTAAATCAAGAATACTGAATTGTTTTTTTAATGTGGTTAGCCATTTTTATGAATAAGACCAAGTCTGGTTTAACAGCTCTCAAGCAGTTTTAAAAGCTGCTCAACACATCAGAAGATTTAATGGCTCTTCTTACTCCAACATGTTGTGTGTAAGAGGTTGGCCCAAAAAGGAGATAATTACATATTACCAGAAGGGATTATACTTTTCCTGATTATTCTCCTTGTACAGTACAAACCTTTCTCAAGTGGATTTCAATCTGTACATGCAAATGTAAAAACAAAAAAAGCGAGTTGTGTGAAGTTTGATGGGTCATGAGGAAGGACTAGGGGATAGGCCAATTCATTTTCCAAGCTCCCCATTAAACTGTGCTCTTTTTAGGATTCTGACACATACCTTTCTGTCAAGTTATAAGAGCCAGAAGAGGGAGGATCAGCACAAGTGTGGACTTCTATGCTTCTTGGGCTACTGCAGAGGGCTTCCTTCCCATAGTCTCCTAGACTATGAGAATGCTGTGAGTGGTGTTTCTTGGGTCAAGAAGAAGTAGCCAATATTAGAAGCTGTAGTAGCAGTTTTCTAATTTGTCAGGATTATGTTGGCATAGTGTGCAGATTCATATAGGTACCCATCACAGTGCTGTTGATTCAGATCTGAAACAATTGTGGGTAGAACAAATGCATTTTTTAAAAAAAGAAAAGGATAAAGGCCATCAGTGTCTGCTAGTCATGATTATTATATAATACCTCCAGGATCAGAGGCAGCATGGCTCTTAATACCCATTTCTGGGGAGCAACAGAAGGAGATGGTTACTGTCCTCATGCCCTGCTTGTGGACCTCCCAGGGTCATCTGTTGGCCACAAAATGAGTGCTGGAGTAGCTAGACCTTTGACCTGAACCAACAGGGCATTTATTATGTTTACATCTCTTCAAAAAATTTAGCAAGCTGGTATTACCTTGTATGATAGATATACCAATTGTCCTCTGAGATGTGTTATTATTTATTAGATTTCTATACCACCCTTCAGGGACGCAGGGGACGCTGTGGGTTAAACCACAGAGCCTAGGAGTTGCCGATCAGAAGGTCGGCAGTTCGATTCCCCGTGACGGGGTGAGCTCCCATTGCTCAGTCCCAGCTCCTGCCAACCTAGCAGTTTGAAAGCACGTCAAAGTGCAAGTAGATAAATAGGTACCGCTCCGGTGGGAAGGTAAACGGCATTTCCGTGCGCTGCTCTGGTTCGCCAGAAGCAGCTTAGTCATGCTGGCCACATGACCCGGAAGCTGTACACCGGCTCCCTCGGCCAATAAAGTGAGATGAGCGCCGCAACCCCAGAGTCGGTCACGACTGGACCTAATGGTCAGGGGTCACTTTACCTTTACTTTTATACCACCCTTCATCTGAGGATCACAGGATGGTTTACAATACAAAAACACAAAATACATACAACAGTAACAATCAAAAGCAATCACTGCTGCCACCTGACACATGGTTTAAATGCCATAGATTTTTTAAGTAGCCAAAGGCCTGGGAGAAGACAAATGTTTGCCTGGTCCCCAGATGTAGTCACTCTCCTATTCCCGCCCCCCCCCCCAAATCTTCCAGTAAAATGCCATATTCTTGAGGCAACAATAGAGACAAGCAAGTGAAGGACTGCTCTGCTGGTCCTGACCTTTGTTTTGCTCTCTATTTTGACAATGGGCATGCATGGACTGCCTCGTACTGCTTTGAACATTGACCACAGGGGGCAATCTAGCTTCCATAGCAGAAAAAAGCAGAAAGAAAGTTAGAACACTCATTTTTCTTTGGCCACCCCAAAATGCAATTTCGTTTTCGTAAAAGTTTAATTATGCTTTAAAAGATCTAGTGCACAGTAAGCATAAAATTAATCTTCAATGGTCAGGAACTGTGCCAGTTTCCGACAACTGAGGGTCAATGTTGAAGTGTGTTAATGATTTCTAATAAACTTATGTTAGTGAAAATAGCAGTGCATCTCAGCTGGTGTAACTGAAAATGCTGAAAAGCAAAAGTGTGAAGCACTGACAGGGCCATGAAACCATCATTTTTTATGTACTCTGGAACACTGGACATGACTTTTCCTGCTGACATGACAAGCCAGGAAAGATCGGTACTTGCTTGATTACAGAAAATCAATTGTAAGTCAGGCCAATTACAAAAGTCTTTCGTTTCTCTTGATTGTAACTCAGTCATTTATCTCTTTCAGTTCAGATGATATTATAAATATCTTCCATTCTTGCTTAACTAGCTTTTGCTATAATCAGAGGGAAAAGGCTTTGGAGTCATCAGGAGAAATCCTAATAAAGTTACCAGCTTTTCTGTTTAACGGTGCTTGAAAAAGCAAAAGCAACGCAGAGAGCAATTAGTACCACCTGCTTCTCTATGTTCAATTCTGTTGAAATTACACAAAGAGATGTTGCATCCATTTTCTTCCTATTGGAATACCCTGCACTTCTCCGAAAGCTACTGGGAAGCCTCCAGAATGGTATTTGATGTGGCTGTGGGGGTTGCCACAGTTGGAACAATGGCATACGTCAGTGGACATCAGAAATCCTGTGTGTGTGTGTGTGTGTGTGTGTGTGTGTGTGTGTGTAAAAGTGTGTAACTGCCTTCCACTTGCACTAAGCTGGGTTTAAGGCCATGCTTCAGTGGCTCATAATTAAAACTGCTGCATTCTTATCAGTCCCAGTGGGAAGACACTTGGTTGTTAAAGGCCAATTTAGGGTTAAAACAAAGAAAGGCTTTCAAAATAAGATGGGCAAGTCGGACATGCAACACAGTGTTGTAATGTGGAATGTTCTAAGGTGTTGGGTCTTCTGGATAGAATCCGGAAGGGACCTCCAACTAATAGGAAACACCAGATTTTCCCTTTGTATCTACTTTTGAGAACAGAGTATTTTAGAGATAGTTATCTGACCAAACTCTCACCAGTTTCCATAAGAAATGCCTTTACTGAGCTGCGTTTCTGAGTTAAGCCCACTGCAGTCTTCAATGGCTGCTACAGGAAGGTCCCACACGCAGACAGGCATTGTATTTGTGGTTAACCTCAGGTGGAAGACATCACTCATTATCAGGTAGCCTGCGTCTTATATAAAGACCCAAAAGATCGCTTTCGGAAACCTATGTTCACAAAGTAAGCAGGTACACCCCAGCAGAAATGGTTTGTTTTCTTTTGAGTGTTAAGAATAGCTTTTTAACACACAGAGTGCCCACCCTCTATGCACTGTTTAAAAAAACAAAATGGGAAAAATGAGTTAGATAAAATCGCTGTAAATTGTTGTGGTGATTTTAGAAATTTAATCAGAAATCAAGATGGATTTGAGATTGTTGGTATCTCTGGTAACGACTCTCTCTTACATCATGGCTGGTGGCTCACATTAGGGATTTTGACTGCATAAGCAATGGCATGCACAGCCTGAAAACTAGAAATAGAACAATGAGAACCTGCAACAAAATGTCGACCCTTCTGGAATACTCCTGTTCGTTTACTCCAGCCAGCCAGCCATACCCTCCTCCACAATACTCCATTCTGTCTTCCCTCCCACTCGATTTTATAACCCCTCCCTGGAATAGTCAGTCAGCCTTCCATGGCTGCTAAGCATGCTCAGTTCTTAACATGTGGTTTCCCATAGTGGATTTTTTCTAAATATGTTTTTTACTTGGTTTTTACTTTTTACTAAATATGTTTTTTTTACTTTTACCTTGGAATTCCCCAGATCCTTCTGGCACTGTGTGTGTGTGTGGTGCCATTTTGACTACATAAGCAACATCACTCAAAAATAAGATTCTTTAGTAGAGTAAGCTGTTTATAGGTGTTACGGATTATACTAATGATACATGTTATTAAAAGACCAAGCAAAAGCTGCTATTCTTTGTTTGATACGCTCATATATTTCCAATACTTACTTTGGAAAAGTGAGTCTTCAAATGTTCAAACGAAGCGGCACATGATGGAACTCAAACCGAAAAACACGCCCCCAGCACCTCACTTTAGAGAAGCCTCTCACTCTTTGGCATAGGCACCTAAGCTCTGCAAGGGAATCTGGCGGATTGTGAGCTGCTGGGTGCTCTAAGGGAGAGAGGTGGGGAACTTTTTGGAGCCTGAGGGGCACATTCCCTGCTGGGCAGCCTTGTGGGGGCACGTGCCAGTGTCAGAGTGTACATTTTATAAGTAGGCTAGTTTGTATGCATGCTCACATACAAGTCTCCGACCTTTATGCAGACAAGCAAAAGGCATCATCAGAGTTCAAGGACAGGGCTGATGAGGGGCATGACCCAGAGAGAGGGTGTGTGGCTAGGGAGGCAACGGGTGGAGAGGGTATTCCAATGGGATATGAGAGAACCTTGCATTGGCTTCATATAAATAGCCTGCTGCAGTACAGTAGTGCAACACCAGGCATCCTTAAACATATTCTGAAAAGTGAGGGGAAGTATCAGTATGCGCATCACTCAGGATTGATGCCAAGATGTATGTAACATGGTCTGTAACATGATAGGGTAATATACAGAGAGAGAGAAAAGGGGAGAGAAACAGGCCTCTGGAAGTATCTGAAATAGTGCTTTTGTTAAGGACTTAAAATACTTTGAAGCATGTCTCCCACTGTTCAGTATGGCAAATAAGTTCAGAAATGTTGCTTTAAAAATAGCAAGTAAATTGAAGGTTGCTCTGGCAGGACATAAAATATTGAGCCGTTTGGGGTGGGGGGGTGTTGTGGCAAATAGGTGGCCATTCAGAATATGGTAGCAGTTCCAAAACAAGCAAACTGGCATGACTATGCTGTTGAAGCACTTGAGAAAAGAATTCATGCTGTGCCAGTTCAAAGGCAAATGTTCTATCTTCTGCACACACCAGATTCCCCCCTTGCAAATTTTGATTTAATTATAGTGTTCAATACTTCAGCTACCCAGTAACTTTTGTGCAGGGATATAGTTCATTAAAGGTGTTTTACATCTTTCTGTGTAGATCTTCCTTTCATTACAGTGTCCTCTACGCTTATCTTGGACAAGGTCATTTGTAATGATGTACATTTACTGATGATCTGCACAAGTATGGTTGGTTTGAGAGGGAAAAGGGCATGGAAACAAAACTAATCCACATTACAATCTCTCGGATCGTTTGTATGACTTTTTTTAAATAATAGAATTATAAACGTAAGAAATGAATAATTATTTTCTCTAGGGACAGCATTCCTAGTGATTTTAACTGATTATAGTCTATGTTTCTGAAAATGAGCTAATCTATGTATACAGTTTTTAATGACAGTTGGACATAGCAGTTGTTTTGTTATCTACTCTGGCATATGTTGGTTCTAACAGAGCTATGCACCTGCCTTCCTTTCTTGTAAATAGCAATGAACAGTTACTTCTTTGCCTACCTGCAAACAAAATCTATTCAGCTTTGTAAAGGGGGGGGGGGACAGAATTCTACCTGCTACTTTGGGTTTTCCTTATCAAGCAGGCAATACAATGCTTTTTTGCTTTTTTCTTTAGGAGTCAAGTTTCTGGAAAAAATAAACCAACAAAACTGTTTATGATAAAATGTTCTTAGTTATGTAGTTATGAATCATTCACAGAAATCAAAAGCATTTCCAAGTCCTGTCTTAGAACTAATTTTCTTGTGGGTGTTGTGGTGACGTTGAGTGTCAAAATTTGCATGTTTGCCAAGCTACCAAACAAATGCGCAAAATGAAGTGTTTCTCTCTGTGTCCAAGTCCTGTATACCAACACCTCCGAAAGGATTTTTTTTAAGGTCCTGCCATAGGGCACAGCTCAGAGATGTCTTCCAAGATTTGGGGAGAGGGGAAGCTGTACTTGTATGGCAATGCCTATGGCAGCCTTCATACTTGGAACTGGAGTCTAGGCAGAGTCCCTCTTTCCTACTTATCCATCTATCTATTTACTATATTTTTATGCCACTTCAAACAATTGTTCTCTCCCAAAGCTGTTCACATGAGTTTTCAAAAAGAGGAAAGGAACAGGCCCAGGCTTACAAACAAAGAGAACAAGACACACAAGGGGCAGAATGTGGAGAGGAAAGGTTGAGATCAGTTCTTCTTCAAGGCCAAAACAAAGTCAGAACGGATTGTTGTAAACCACTCTTGAGCCTTTTTGGCCAAAGGCCAAATGCCTAGAGTATATGGTGAACTACAGTCATTTAAATCCAGTTTGGGCTAGGCTGATCTTCCTTTCTGGTGGTCTTCTTGGATACCAGTTGGTGGTCCTTGTACTCTTGGCCAATGGATGGAACCAGAGTGTTGCTTTCCTCCCTCCCACCCCTTCTGCAGCTCAAGGGCAATTGGACATTGGAGCAGAGTGTTCTTTTGGCAAGGTGTCGGGAAGCAAACTCCTGTAATGGTCCATTCCTTGGCCAATGGAAAGGGGCAGATTTGTGTCCCCCTTGCCATTATGTTCTTCCTGAGAAGTGGGGGTGCAGCCGGCCCTCCTCTGCCCCCCGTGGCGCATGGATTCCTGACTGATGACAGAGGTCAGAATGTGGCTGCTGAGGAAATAGATTGGAGAGTACAGTATGCAAAGCTTTGCCTAAGTGGCAGCTCATGTCTGGAACCTACCCCAGGTGTGATCATGTAAGGATAATGGGTTTCTCTGCTCCCTTGTATCCCAGGAGTTCTGGGGCTTCCAAGGTCTATGTGTCCACAGTTCCCTGGGGCCTTTGCACATGACCTGAACAAAAAAGATAGATGATACTTTCAGTATATTTTTCTCTGCCCCCTTGAAATGGGAGGTGTTTAAAAAGCAGGAGTGACACAAAATAAATGGTTTCAGCTCAGCTTTCCTTTTTCTCTATAAAAAGAAAAGACGACAGGGCACTGAAGTGGACACAAGGTGGCAGCAAATCTTCAAAAGTAGTTTATGTTCTGCAGCACCATCTGTGTTCAATAAGGGCTATAATAATATTAAAGAGTTTAACATCTTCATGGCTGCAGTCTTTAATCCATTCGTTCTGTAGTAGCCCTGTTGATGTTTAACGAGTGCAATTCCACAGTGAGGATTTTCTTTAGGGCTATTTTGCATATTTGCCTGTTTGCTATCTATTTTTAAAAGCAGCATTTTGGTTCAGAGGGGCAAATTTTTGCAAGGCCAATATTGCTATCATAGCAGGGCAGGGAGAGAACATGTTGAGAAGGAGCACATTGTTACATTTTCTGAAAGGAGTGTTATAGTTTCAATAGTCCAAAACCTAACATTTCCAGGAGCAATAATGATGTTGTGTAATAGGATGAAATGCCTTCACTCCTCTTTCAAAATAGAACAAGCAAGTACTTCACTGAATCATGGGCAGAAATCAAATGCATACATTAGTTTAGGTAACAAATTGTGTGATATGCCTGTGGCTTAGTACCTTTTTTCCTCTCGTTTGGATGGAGATGCACTCATTTAGTGTAGATCTGCATTTTTAACCTTTATGCGGCCCCATTCAGATATCAAAATAACCTTTATTTGACTTTAAATGTCCATGATAGCAGAGAGATACAATTTGGCTCAAACAAAATATGGTGCTATTAATGCAGTTGGAGAATTTTGTATTAAAGATACTTTAAACAGCTTCATGTCATCCTGACACAGGTTGTGGGGCTCGGTTAGGAGAAGGCTTTGTTTATGATAAGATAGAAGCTTGGGGTGTTAGAATGAATGGAAATGTTTTATAGGATAATTTTGGAGAGGGGAATTGGATTACGATGGTTAGACTCTTGGGGAATGAGTTGGTAGTACTTATTTTCAAGTAAATGTGCTTTGTTGGGGATGCAAGGTTTTCCATTATAAATTCACTTGCTCGGAACTAGTTTCCATATAAATCAGTGAGGCTAATTTCTAAGTGAATATCAATGAAAGTGTGGAATTTCAGAATTTATTTTATGAACTTTTTTTTTACAGTGACTCCATATAATCTAGTGCTTTGGAATTGGCCAAGTAAATGGGTGTAGTTTTGGTGCTGGTTTTTACTTAGCACTTAATATAGTTTGATGACATTGTGTGCATTTACGGCCTATCTATACGTCTCAATCACATTTCAGCATTTGTGTTGTATGAGTCAGTTTGCAGAGTCCATATTACAATATATTCTAGCTATATGGGGTGACAGGACATTGTCTTATCGTGGTAGTTTCCATTCTGGCTTTGCCCTTTTAAAAACAGCCCCTTTAGCTAGATGTGCAGTTCAAGAGAAATGATACAGCTGTAAAATAATTGAAATGTATTTTTTTAAAGAAAATTGTACACAAATTCTGTGGCATCACTTCAGTGTTTGTGTATGTATCTGTTAACCTTGACATGCATTCCCACTTAAATACATATGACTAAATAGAAGAGTGTTCCCCACTTGGAATTGTACAAAATTGTTAACGCCCAAAATGATGATGGGATGCAGTAGGATCCAAAGTTTCATTTGAAAGGGATCATTTAGTGAGTAGAACTCTGCTCCCATGAATTGAAGCTCCTACTGTTTATGGAATGTAACTTCTAAACCCAGACCAATATACAGAAAGCAAGATTATAACCTCCCGTATTGTACCAGTGAGTTTTCCAGCTTCCTTTAGCACATTTGCATGAAGGGAGGCCATAGACGGAAATGAGAATCAGAAGAAATTGCCTTCTCTCTTCTGTTCATGAATTTCTCCACAAAAGTAAAAAGCCTTCTCTGAGTGAAGGATAAAAACTGGATGCAACTCAATATCCTGTTGATGCCCAGGACACTTGAGCAAACATTTTCCATAAAGCATCACAGCAATGTTGAAATGCATAATCTGGTTTTCCAAGTGTACTGCGTTCTAAGTTTGTTGGCAGAATATGACACTCCTACTATGAAAGAACTAATATTGTGGAGAAACTTTCTATCAGGGCCTCTGATTTCAAGAAAAAGCCATAGGATGGAAATACTTCAAATAAATAAATAGTGAAATAAATCTTGGTACATTTTTTTATTTTTATTTTTTAAATGAAGCCCCTTAATTTGCCAGCTCGGGAATATTTCATTATAACATTCCTCATTTCCTGCTCATAGAATTTATGGTTGCCTTTATATCAATTTCGGCTCTTAACATGTAAATTTAATTTTATTTCTTCCTACTTGCAGATTGCTCTCGGAACAGTGACAAATGTCGAGGAAGCAGTAAAGTGGATAAGTTACACTTACCTTTATGTACGGATGAGAGCAAACCCATTAGTATATGGCATCAGTCACAAGGCTTATCAGGTAGAAAATGCATGAAAAAACTAACCTGCTTTCTGGTTCCATAATCCTTTCCTGATGGGAGATTAAATATTTGCCAGTGCTGCTTTTCCTGACGTCAGCAACTCCTCTAAGTGCTTTAAAACATGGGAAATACTCCATTGAACAAAATGTAAAAAGGAAAGCAACTTGAATTATTTTTCCTGAGTCATCCTGATAGATAAAGTTTTGAACAGTCAGGCAGAACACACAGAATACAGTCAAATGAGCACACAGCGTATGTGAAGGTGGCCTATTCAGACCTGGTTTCGTACAGCAATCTCTCTCAGTATTTCGGTGCTAAATATAAGCTTTGCAAACTAAATGTGAAAAAGTTCACGTGAACCCCCTTGTGCGTTCATGAATGCATGAGCAGTTGTGGGTAAGCACTCGCTGATGCCCCTTCGCATCCACACATTCATTGTTATGAGAAAGGGGTTCAATGTGACCCTTCTGCAGCTACCAGAATGTGTGGTTGCCAGGCACACCAGCAGTTGGATAACCCCTAGCTCTTTCAGTTCAACGCTCAGAATCTGAGAGTGAGTGCTGGTATAGTGGTTAAGAGAATAAACCCTGAATATTCAAGCCTGTTGAATGAACTCAGTAGGTAATCTTATGATCAGCACTGCTACTCAGTGCTGGATTTACATATAAGCTAAACAAGCTTTAGCTTAGGACCCCACTCTCTTGGGGCCCCCAAAAATTTAAAGGGGGGAAAACTGGATGTACATTTCCAAAATATAAGATAAAAAACATGTGGGTGGCGCTGTGGTCTAAACCACTGAGCCTCTTGAGCTTGCCGATCAGAAGGTCAGCGGTTCGAATCCCCGCGACAGGGTGAGCTCCCGTTGTTCGGTCCCAGCTCCTGCCAACCTAGCAGTTCGAAAGCACGCCAGTGGAAGTAGATAAATAGGTACCACTCCAGCAGAAAGGTAAACGGCGCTTCCATGCGCTGCTCTGGTTTCGCCAGGAGCAGCTTAGTCATGCTGGCCACATGACCCGGAAAATTCTGCGGACAAACGTCAGCTCCCTCAGCCTGTAAAGTGAGATGAGCAACCCCAGAGTCGTCTGCGACTGGATGTAACTGTCAGGAGTGCTTTACCTTTTTGTTAATTGTATTTCTTAATTGTATTTCAGTTCAACAATTACTTTGATAAAATACATATTTTGTTATGTGCAAACAGCTTTAGATACCTATTAGGTCCATAAATTACCAAACAGCATATATTCAATACAAAAAACTGACAATTTGTTGTTGACAAAGGACAGCTAGACATATAAAGGGCTCCATTACTTTCAGTAGCTTAGGGCCTCATCAAACCTAAATCCAGCCCTGCCGCTACTCATAGAAGGATAGTAATAATTTGTCTACCTTGGTTACAAAAAGATAATTGGTGGCATCCCACATTGCTTGAGAAAACTTCTCCTGGTTCAGTAGGACAAAGTGATGATGATAATTATTTGGTAGAATCCTTTTTTGATAAAAAAAATACCCATTTTTCTTGTAAGAGAATTGCAACATCATAGCTACAAGCAGTGACTGGATAGTTTGTCAAGTATAATTTTTTGTCACACAAGGTATCATTTGACCACACTTAGGTCAAAGCTAAGCCTTTTCTCCTTCTTATGGCTGATAATTTATTCTTTACTTTCACATTCTAATGAGACTTACAGCTTACAAATGCTGAAAAGGCAGGTGTTTGTCTTTGCTGCTATATGTAGACTGCTCAGGCTCAAATATAAAATTCTAAGAAAATTTCTTAAATCTGCCTTTGGTACCTGGTGTTTGCTTAAATTGTTCCTATAACATTAAATAAAATCCAATTCCCTCTACTCATCTTGAATATATTTGAATACTTGAATATATTTGAATTCTGAAATGACCCTCTTTAACACAGAATATTCTCATAGGGAGATAATAGGACTTTTAGGAGCCCAAGCTGGAAAAAAGGGAGAATTCAATACAGTGAATCTTTGCCTGTCTTCATATGTACTACAGGGGAAAAAAGAGACTTCTTATTCTTTATACAGTTAAGGGATTTAGAACTTCATGCTAACATTCAGTTGTTGTTTGTAGTAACTTCTTCCTACTGCAGCCAGTGGTTACACTGAATTAAAACTTTGCTCATCTCTGAGTCCAGAACAAATTGGTCCCAGCCCTACTGTTTCAAAGGGATGGGTTTCATCTTAGAGGGGAAGCTTGGTTTTGTGAGTGCAATTTTAGGAATAGCGAAGCAAAAATTAGTTCCTCTTCCCCTTGCATTTCATATGTTAAGTAAATATTCTTCAAACCATTAATATATCTGGCTATTACTTAGTATAACAACAGCTACAATAAATTCTTCTAAAATATGCCACCTTTTGTTATTACTATCCATAATAAGGTTATTACTATCCATAATAAGGTTATTTGTCAAGTTATGTATACCGACACATCCCAAACTTATTAAGCATTTTAGTTCTAAATATTCTAGATAAATTGAACAGAGTCAAATGAAATCAATAAAATTGTACTATGTATGCATATCCATATATTAATCTGAAACTGTAAAAGTGGGAAGACAGGCAACAAATAAATATATATAATGATTTACTGTATTTTAGATGGATCCAGGCTTAGAGAAGCACAGAGAGCAGCTAGTGATTGAAGTTGGCCGAAAGTTGGACAAAGCTCGGATGATTCGTTTTGAAGAGAGAACTGGATTTTTTTCTTCTACAGATCTAGGCAGAATTGCCAGCCACTACTACATTAAATATAATACAATTGAGGTACTTTCTCTGCATACTTTCTCATATTTTGAAATAATGCCATGAAGATCTGTTTAACAGCATCTTCATCTTAGATTTGTGATAAAATAAATAGCTACGATTCTGTTCTTGCTTATGTGCTTTTAAATCCAAGTTCTGGAGGGGTGAGGGAACTTAATCTGGTGTAACATTATTGTTTGCATTATCTTATTCTATAAGGGAGGGTTCAGAGAAAACTACTAGTAAGGTAGGATTGACTCTGTGGAAAACACCATTTTATTCAACATGTTGGAAATGTGTATGTTCTGAAGACATTTCAGTAATTAGAGTGTTGCAGAACTTGGGATTGTAAAGAGGCAGTGATTTCTATCCTGTTATGTGTTGGTCACAAGCAGCATGGTTTCCACTAAAACTTTGATTATTTGTTTCATAATCCACAATGGCTGGAACTAATGTAATTAATCGTGTAATTAATTTCAATGCATTTCAGTGGAAAGGAAACATTGAAACCAATGCATAAAATCACAATTATTTACATATTATTTGCAGTCTAAAAATATATATAGTGAATACTGTTTGTATGATTTCGTTAATGACCTTGGACAAACATTTGAATTGTGGCAATTTCAGCTCCCATTTCCATTTCTGACATAATTCTCCAACACCCTATGAAGAACATTTGTGTATGTGTTTGCAGAAGTGATATGAACTTCTGAAAAGTGTTAGCATTTGTTGCTCCATATTTGAAAGACTTACTGTGAGGATCTTAATTGAAAGATGTTGCATCTTTGAACATACAGCCCCATTTAGGTTATTTAAAATCAAATTATTGATGTCCTCATATTCGGACTCAGTCACATTTTAGTATGCACTACCTTAAACTTTCAGTTTTTAAAAAATGGATACACCATTGGCACCTTGATGACTTGACTTTTTAGAAGAATCTTGTCCTGTGTATAGCAAGCTCCTTTAACCAAATTCGAGCTAATGCTTTAAATTACACAATGTGAAACTAGTATATATGCTTCCTGTGTTCAAAACTCCACATCACTTTTCAAAATAAAAAAAGGTTTCATTTGAGTGGCGATGTTGACAATAAGTTCTCCATCTCTACCACTTTGTGTCTAGATTGGCACTATTGATAAATATTCTCAAAGGCGAACCTCTCTTTTTTTGCAGACTTTCAATGAACTGTTTGATGCTCATAAAACAGAAGGTGACATTCTTGCTATAGTGTCTAAAGCAGAGGAATTTGAACAGATCAAGGTAAGAACACATCACCATTTTTTTAAAGGCTTCTTTTCTACACATGGAAAGTGGTGTGTGTGTGTGTGTGTGTTACTGGATACAGGAACGCCTTCATTTACTGCTATATAACGACAGCTCCATGCATCTCTCTGTCTCCCATGCACAGTGTTGCACCTGTGAGTTTGGTGAATGCTAAAGCCCACACTAACAGGGGCTTCTTGAGTACAGCTGGCCGGATATACATGTTTTAGGCCAGAATCTTATTTTCTAACTAGAGTACATTTTCTAATCCCGGACAACATTCAGTGATGTCTACCTGCCTTGCACAACTGGAAATCCAGTGCAGCAACTGGAAATCCAGTGCAACAAGACTTCCAGTTTCTGTTCTCTCCTCTGTAACCACTTTCCATGCTTCCAGAATTTGTTCTCAGGCTTTCCCAACGGTCTAGAGCAGATTTTGAATGTGTGCAGAGAGCTGCTGGGGGGACGGGGGAGAAGGAATGGAGAAACCCTGTTACGCAAGCAGATGCCTGCTCATGCTACATCTGATCTCACCCCCAGTTTTTAATTCATGGAATTCACTTTAAAGTGAATAGTCTTAATGAGGAATGCAACCCAGAGGGCTGTGAGTGTTCTGTTCTGGCAGCTCTTCAAGAAACGGGGAAGAGGTTGAGTGTACTTTATAAAGAAATCCTTTCAAGATGAGTTGGAGTTTTACTGGCTAGCATTGCATTAGAGAATAGTCACTTTCTTTTGCAAAATTAAGAATTTTAAAAAATCAAATCACCGCAATCTCCCAAAGTCTGCTTTGAATCTGGATGCAAATGTTCCTAAATGTTAGGAAGAAAGGCAAAACTGACGTTGTGATGAGAGTTTAGGTGCCGCTTCAAGTTTATTGAAACCTCAGCCACTTCATTCATTCAAAAGCTGTGCCAGTGAAGCAAAGGATTTGATGTTAACAAACTGTAGTTTGGTAGTTAACAGAGTGGGGTCTTCTTGAAGTGACATAATTGGGGGATGATTGAGAAATCCTGCAAATGGTTCAAGTGACATTTGTGACTTTTCTGCTCTGCTTTCATGTTGAATGAGCTGGTCAGGGCTTAAGGGAAACGGCCTCTGTATGGTTCCCTGCAGGTGCCAAACATTTACCCTCTTTAAATAAGTTTTAGACTAATAGACTTTCAGCAAATCAAAGAATATGTAAATGTATGCTCTGTTTTGCAAGTATGAGTGAAAATTTGAAATACTATGCATTATTCAAACTGTAGATATGAATATTTCTTTACTTGCATTAAGACTTAATCTTATTAACAGTGAAAACCTTAATACCATGAATCATAGTACTTCAGAGTTTTGAGCTAAGAACATAATATGCCACATGCAAACTATATGATTTTAATGAATGCATTTAATGTTAATTCAGGTTGGCCCTAATCCAGAAGGACAGAGGTCATACTCTGGTCAAATAAAAAGGGAAATCTCATCAGGTTGAGGATGGTACGGTCAGAAGACTTAATTTTTGAGGCATATCACATTTTTATGTGTCAATGGCAACCTTAATAAAAGGTGATACATAATGAAATGCAATTGTGTCATTATTAAGATAGTTTCAATTAAGTTTTATTAAGTACAGTGCTGGGAGACTTGTTTTTCAGAAACTGTAGACTGTTTAAAAACACATTTATTGAGAGATAATTGGCATTTAATTTTCATGTGGAAGATTTAACAAGTTGCACCAGTCTTTTCAAAGTCTATTAATTTGTGTTTCAGGTGAGAGAAGAAGAAATAGAAGAGCTTGAAGCCTTGCTGGGTGATTTCTGTGAACTTCCCGCTCCTGGTGGTGTAGAGAACAGTTACGGGAAAATAAATATCCTTCTGCAAACATATGTTAGCCGAGGAGAGATGGACAGCTTTTCCCTTATTTCTGATTCTGCTTATGTTGCACAGGTATGAACGTGTGCATGTATCCAATGAATACTTACCCCAGAAACACAGAAAACTAGAGGCCCCATGTGTTGAAGCCCATACACATTTGACATGAGATTTGGATTTGAAAAACTAATAGTTTTGTGTGTATGTGTCTCAACCTATATGTAATGCATATATATATATATAGCTTATTGCCCACAGAGGATCCTTTTCACAGTTACGTTGTTTGTTGAGGAGCTCTGTGCATCTGCCATGAAGCTCTGAAATATTGCACAGGACAATGGAAATGATCTCTTATTTTAGAAAACCTGTTGACCTAACCATTGTCACCCAAGAAAGAAGGGTCAGACTTAGAATATACCCAGTGCTCACTTCTGTGGTTGGTCATTGTAAGGCAAGACTTATCATGGTAGATTATCATGGCTTTCAGAAAGCCTATCCTAGGGTTTCAAAAAACTTTGGTTGAAAATTCTTTCTGTATTTTCTTCACAAACTTTGTGCTCTTTGTTGACTAAAAGCTTTTCTATTCAAAGCATTTGCATATCCAAGGTGATGTTCAACCACAAGAAACAAATAAATAACATACAATATGGTAGCATAGATAAGAAGATAAAGCAGCAATTTTTAAAAAAATTAATTTCTCAGCAAATGACTTATGAAACTAAGTTGCTTTCAGCTTGTTGTTGGAAACTGTAAAGTGAAGCTGCCAGCTGCCGCTTCAAGAGAAAATTACATAATATGGATACTACAATGGAGAAAGACCTTCCTGAACATCCATGTTGGGGCATCATCCCTTCAGAAAGTTCTGTGTGTCCCCAAGGGAAGGCAGAATTAAGTGGCCAGGCCTGGAAGTTAGTGCTGTCAGCTCCTGAAGTTGGAATGAGAATATTTTGTGCCATTTGTTTGTTTTAATAGTTTAAATTGTAGTCTACACTGGGGTTTTGGCCGAAATAAATATGAGCAATTAATGTCATCCATAGTTGCACCGTTCCGTTTGAAACATATGTGTATTGTAATAGATAAGGAATAGACATAACAATACAATTTATCACCTGCTTGTACCCTACAGAATGCAGCACGTATTGTCCGAGCTCTTTTTGAAGTGGCTCTTCGAAAACGCTGGCCCGCGATGACATACCGGCTACTAAACCTTAGCAAAGTAATTGACAAGCGATTGTGGGGTTGGGTCAGCCCTCTGCGTCAATTCTCAGTCCTGCCACCGTCAGTCCTTTCCAAATTGGAGCAAAAGAATCTCACAATTGATAAGTTGAAGGACATGAGGAAAGATGAAATCGGTAAGATACAGGAAAAAGCTAAGTCAGTGTGTCTTGACTAGATTGAACTTTATTTCTGTCTTTACTGTTTTGCTTGCATTTCAATCCTCCCCTTATCCTGAGGCCTTTGTGGTATTAATTTTAGACTACTGAAAATACTTCTCTGTAATAAAGGCTCACAACCTAAATTTATATTGACTTGCTTGCACATTGCTTTGTTCTTGGAAACATATTAATCCTCCTGCTACTGAGTCCCATGTAGCTGAAATGCGACCTGATGACATGGACAAGGTCTTGGGCCAAGCAATATTTCTCTCTCTGGGCCAATTTAAAAGTTGTTGTGTGATTGCCTCCTTTCCCCACCACTTCCCTTAGACTTCTGGTAAATGCAGATTTGTTTCAAGTTTTATATTTACTTTGCAGGTCACATGCTTCATCATGTGAATATTGGCTTAAAGGTCAAACAGTGTGTCCATCAAATTCCCTCCATTACAATGGAAGCGACCATCCAGCCAATTACACGCACTGTGCTGAGAGTTAGGTTGAACATCACTTCAGATTTCAAATGGAGCGATCAGGTAAAGATGCCTAAAACGTAAAGCCTGGAGAATTTGCTAAGTGACTTGGAATCCTCTGGGTTTAACTCAACACACAACCAGTGAGCATGATTTTTTTTAAAGTAACTTTTCCTTGCCTATACTTCAGATGATATTGATGTATGGTATATGAATCTTGTATTTTGCTTCACTAAGATCAGAAGCATATAGGTTGTGAAGCTATGCCTCTAAATTGGCATCCATCACACTGAATGTTACCAACCACATGGGTAAATTTTAAGCAATCCCATGAATCCAGGGAAACTGCAAAGCATAGCTTTTTGCAAGAAGCCTACTAAGAAAAAAATCTGTTGGTCCCACACATTCTTGCATGGGGACATGCATAGGAGATAGGAGTCTTTACTTTCAACATTAAATAGGTTCAAATATGCCTTGCTGATGTTAGGCACAGTGGTATTCTGAGACATTTTACCAACGCTTTTTTCATCAGTCGAAATAATGCACCCGCCAGTTTACTTTAATGTGCAGATTGAAAGTCTTAACAGAGCTAGAATATTTTTAATGAGTGTGGATTTTCTTTGTCAACTAGGTACATGGAACAGGTGGAGAGCCCTGGTGGATTTGGGTGGAAGACCCTACCAATGATCATATTTACCATTCAGAATATTTCATTATTCAAAAAAAGCAGGTAAATGTATCCAACACAGCAGTACAAAGCACATACCACGTAAAGTGGTGGGATAGACTTCCATAAACATCAGTTTAATATAAATGTTGTAATACAATTTTATTAGGTATCCAGTATCTGTCTGAATTTTGTTTTCAGATTCACATGCTAAAATTGGATTTCTGTGTGATCATTCACTGGCATCACTTTAAAAATAAAATCTAATAAAGGATTTGCCTTTCTGGTGTGTCTGAAAGAACAATTACTTACAGATGAAAAATCAAATATGTGACGCTACCTTCTATTACAGATGTCAATACAGATTATTACTAGCTACAGTTCCATCAAAAGAAATCACTTAATAAGCAGGAGCCCAATCCTATTGTGTTAAGCCATTTAGTACAGAATCTGTCTCTAAAGCCCAAAGAACCAAAAGAGAGGAATTGCTTCTCTTCTGTTTTACTGTGTGTTTTATGAATATAAACAGATGCAATAAGCTCGGTTGCTTATGTGTATTTCATTTTTTGCATTTACATGAAAATACAGAGCAACATAATTTTTGCCATCTGGAGAGTGATTATTGTAGTATATGTGTGTATTTTTTACATTTATTTTTACCATAGGTCATTGCAAAAGAGACTCAGCTGTTGGTATTCACAATTCCCATTTTTGAACCACTACCATCCCAGTACTATATCCGGGCTGTATCTGATAGATGGTTAGGAGCTGAGGCTGTCTGTATCATCAATTTTCAACATCTGATTCTACCAGAAAGACATCCACCTCATACAGGTAACAAAGGAGAGCAGCATTCCTGCACAATCATAGGTTATTTTGATTTCTAAGGCTATCGTTCGTCCTAAAATGATAATATGCATCATTGTTTATGTTTTTTCCTTCCTCACTTGTTGCTAGTTTAGACTGTCAATACTTTGCAACAGTGAAATCTATTAGCTAATCTTCAATGAATCTTTGGAACTTCTCTCTTAGCTGCAGCAAATTGACTTATGCTTTACAACATTTTTCTCTAATTGTCTCTCAGTGGAATTTTCAGTATTTTGTGCCATTAGGAAAAATATATTTTGTCCTTAAAAGAGAGGGATAATATTTTTTCTTCACTATACTATTTGTTTTATCTAGGAACTAATACAGGGCACTACTTTCACATTATTTTATTCATTCCCCACATTTATTAGTCACAAAATCAAAAACAGGTGGCACATGCATTTGTTTGCTGCTTCTAGGTTTACCAGAGAGATATAACACCAGTGTGCCTATTATTGTATAGACTTCTTTTGTCATCATCCCTGTTTAAAATCCAGTATACTTAGTGCATTCAGAATGTACATGTCTGGAGCTGACAGCTCCCTGTTTTTGCATGTATAAATTCATACGTGCATAGGATGTGTTTAGCCATTGTTGTGCTGTACCTAAGCTGTCTGGCTAAACATGTGTACCCTATTTATCTAATTGACTGATCAATGAGTGCTATTCAGAAGAAACAAAAAGATATTTACACATCAGCAGATAGGGGACCTCCAGGATTTATGGTAATTGACTGCCATTCCCATCTGGTTCCTCTGAAACAATGAAGTGTACAGAGGTCCTGCTAGACAAAGATCAAGAAAAGGCCTTTTCTCCCTCTGACAGATCCCAAGAAATCACAGCATTAGCAGGGAATGATGAAAGAGTTCTGAAATATCTATGAAAAGTATGTTGTGAATATTAAGTCCTGCAGCTTCAGCAGATTTTATGGCTCTCCATCCATACCTTACTGTGAAGCATCCTAAAAGAGGCACTGAGATCTTGAGCCAAACGTAACTTCAAAGAAAGCATCTGTGTAACAGAATCGATGCAAGTCCTGACTAATTTAATAGAAGTCCAATCCAGTCTTGTTATATACATATCAGAGCTTCAGCTCTCCACAGCTCATAATTGTTTGGCAATCAGATACTTCCAGAATGTTCTATATAATCCTGTTGTTTTCACTTGAATTTCTCGTTGCATTTTTAAAATATAATTGGGATATGGTCTATCCTGATCAACCAATCAAATATTCTGTGGTGATTTGTCATTTCTTTACTATGGCAATAAAGCAGGCTTCCTCAACCTCGGCCCTCCAGATGTTTTGAGACTACAATTCCCATCATGCCTGACCACTGGTCCTGCTAGCTAGGGAACATGGGAATTGTAGGCCAAAAACATCTGGAGGGCCGAGGTTGAGGAAGCCTGCAATAAGGTTAACAAACTGCCTTTGCTTGGACTAATGTTGTGGTCTCAGCTTCACCTCTGCTTGTCCATAGAGTGGGCCCATTCTTTTGAAATGTTGTTTTTCCCCACTAGATATTAAGAAACTTCTGTTTATTTTGCTTTGTTGTAAAGAAATGCAGTTTCCCCGTAACACCAAAACATCAATCCTCTGCCACACGCCTTGCCATGTAGAACAACTTTGAGATTATCATAATTCAGACCTGCACATGTGAATAGATTTTTAGAGGTCCAAATATGGGAGATCTGCCATTGTCCTATTTGTATCATTTTTAGGCATAGGACATAACAGTCATGTTCAGACATGAAGTTAACTATGGTTTAGCATTAAGTGAGTTTTGGGCTTCTACATCGCCTCTCCTCCAGTGGAGTCATGAGCAAGACATGGAAAAATTGGGAGAACATTGTAGGGGAACCCATTGGAGCAAGTTCCCTCCACTCAGTTTTGGTCAGTTCCCCCATTGTAGCCCCTAATAACACAGCCCCCCAAAAAAGAAAACCTATATTGAGAGGGATTTGAGGGGTGCATGGGATTGTAAGGAGAAAGAGAAGTGAAGTCAGTTATGTGAGCTGCCTTCCATTCATGCAAGTACTGAGTTCTGTGCTTTTGTACTATTAAATCCAATTATACATCACTGTTTCTTTTTTCTTCTTCTGAATCCCCCCCCCCATCCCAGCTGTATTTTAAGACTTTTCTCTTAGTAGAACTGCTACTGTATAATCAGACACCTGTTTTTTCAAGGCTTTGGGTATCCTTTTCCATGATTTAATTATAAATGATGGGTTGCATCTACTTTGATATGGCATATTTTGATCTAGATTTCAATAGGTTTGAAAAGACAATGTGGACAGCATCCTTCACAATCTGGTTCATATATTATGTGTTTTCTAGGGGTTTTGGTGCTGACATTATAAATGATGTGATGTTCCGTGTTGCAAGCTTAAATATATACTAATCGTAATTCCTCAATTTTTAGAATTACTGGATCTCCAGCCTTTACCTATCACAGCTTTGGGACGTCCCGAGTATGAAGCCCTGTATAAATTCACTCATTTCAACCCAATTCAGACGCAGATATTCCATACGCTTTATCACACAGATTTTAATGTTCTTCTTGGAGCTCCAACAGGCTCTGGGAAGACAGTTGCAGCAGAACTGGCTATCTTCAGAATTTTCAACAACTATCCTACATCCAAGGTTTGCAAAAACATTTATTTTCCTGAGAAATGTTCGCTTTTTTTATTCTGCTTTTTATTAGTTCAGAACTTGCCATGCAAATGGACAGTGCTATTGTGTAAGAACACTTCTTTCTTATCTGAGTGTGTTCATTAAAAAATGTTTTACCACACTTGTGAAATGGAAAAACCACTACTAAATATGAATAATTTTTTTTCCAATGAATGAGAAATGCAAGGAAGTAAACGCAATATGTTGTAGTTGTTTTAAATGCTCTTATTAATTATTTTAAAACCTACAATATGTCTGTGTGTTCACACTTTTTCTTGCTTCCTTTGGCCTTTGTCTTGCAGGCAGTGTATATTGCTCCCCTGAAAGCGCTGGTGCGAGAGAGAATTGAAGACTGGAAAATTAGAATTGAAGAAAAGCTTGGTAAAAAGTAAGCTTGCTTTTTAACATGGTCAGAAATAAAACTTTTTTGTAAAAAAAGAAAGAAAGAAAAGAAAAGCAACAACAATCCTGTAATACCTCATATTCAGATAAAGGTTAGCTTCCATGTCAAAAGAATTGTCAACAGGTAGCATAAAAAAAGAAAGTTGTGTTTTTCAGAACTTGTTGTCCTTTGAGAATTCTGCTGTCTTTACAAGACAGCATAACTTGTACATGACAGTAAAAGTTGTAAAACTTGTAGAGAATAATTTCCTGAAGAGTATTTTTCTGAAGAAAAGTATTTTTCTGAAGAATATTTCTTCAGGCTCAGGATCCTCTCACCATCAGAGAGAGAGAGAGAGAGAGAGAGAGAGAGAGAGAGAGAGAGAGAAACTTCCTGTACATTGATCTAGCATTAGCTAAGAATCTGTATATGTGATAAATGTTCAGATATTATCTACACACACCACACCTTGAAATCACTTTATAATAGGGATGACTTTATAAAAATCATGACTAGGGTAGATAGAAGATCTGCTGCTTTTTCAGCATGGATAAGTAGGGTCCTGTATTAAAATGAATATTGTTTTTCCCTACTGACCTCTAGACTACCACTTTCATGACAACTCCAGCTTTGATCTTGTCTGTAAAAGGAGCTGCTACAACTAGAATGGAGATTGACTACTTTCCATTTTCAGCTAGGGTGATGGATTAGGAAGTCAGCCTTTGGATCCTATTGTTGATTCATCCTAGTCAGAGACAGCAAAGGGTTTGGGGTTTTTCTGCATGTTGATATTAAGGGTTAATGTTCTGGACCTACTGTCTACTCCAAAACGGATATGAATCTGTGTTGTATTGCTTCACAATGACCATTTGACTCCCTTTACAGGGTTGTGGAGTTGACAGGGGATGTGACTCCTGATATGAGGTCAATTGCCCAAGCTGACCTCATTGTTACTACACCAGAGAAGTGGGATGGGGTCAGCAGAAGCTGGCAGAACAGAAGCTATGTTCAAAAAGTTTCCATTCTCATCATAGATGAGATCCATCTGCTAGGTGAGCATCGTTTTCACCATTATTATTGCTGGAATTGAAGTGTGCTCTGGCATTGCGAGTTGAACTTTAAAGAATATTGATGTCTGTTTTCCTTTTCCTCCTTTCCTAGGGGATGAGAGAGGCCCTGTGCTGGAAGTTATTGTGTCTCGTACTAACTTCATCTCATCTCACACAGAAAAGCCTGTCAGAGTTGTTGGTTTGTCGACTGCATTAGCTAATGCCAGGGATCTTGCCGATTGGCTAAATATCAATCAGGTATGCAAAAGACATGAATGCCAGTTGTTTTTGAGAGGAGGAGCACTCTGGCATTGGTTTGGGGATAAAAACAACCTGAGGCGTGAACAGTGAACCATTTATATGTTTTCTCTTTAGATGGGGCTATTCAACTTCAGGCCGTCAGTGCGCCCAGTTCCATTGGAAGTACACATTCAGGGCTTCCCAGGCCAGCACTATTGTCCTCGTATGGCTAGCATGAACAAGCCAGCATTTCAGGGTATGCAGCCAAAGATACAACTTTATTTTTATAAGTCTGTGCTAGACAAATTGTGTTATGTGTTGTTGTGTATCTTCTTGGTTTGCTTTAAGAAAAATGTTTGTTTGTTTGTTTGTTTGTTTGTTTGTTTGTTTCAGCAACATTACCCAGCTTCAGGCCTTGTACATTAAAGATGCTAGCACCACACATGTCAGTGGAACTTAAATGTATTTCAAACAGAATAATTGAAATTACTGTTCACATTTGACACTGTGTAAACATTTTTCTATTAATATTTTAAGATTTACAACATAAAACCTTTTGTGGTATTAATTCAGTAAGAGATTTGCTCCTCATGGAAGCATTAAAAAATTGCAAACAGAAGTTGCATGTCAAGCTAAGCTTGCATAATTCTGATTTCAGGGCAATAACCATAAACTTCAGAATATTCAGTGTGTCCAAATATGTCTCTGTTTTCAATTCTTTATTCTTAAACTGGCAAGCGGGATAGATTTAAGAACCACCTTCATATTTTATTGAAACATGTTCTGTGTACGTTCCATAAGGAATATTTATTATATCAATTAAAAAGAAGTCCCCAAATAAATTTTGTGATGTGAACTGCTGTTGATTGTAAGGCGACAGTTGTGAGGTGACTTTTTAGCTGATCTAATTAGCCTTATGACAGAAACTAAGTATTGATTGGGGACTGGAGACCAATCTTGGCAGTTCAGATTATTTACACCTCAAGGAGGAGTATTGTAGAAAAACACTAATGAACAATAAATCTGTCCAGAGCTGTTCAGCTACACCTGTTCCAGAAGCAACAAAAATTCATTAGCTGTCAAGCTTTCTTTAAGCAATAGATATATTGATTTCTATATGAAGACACAATATTTACATTGTCTCCTATCATACTTATGTGTACATGCATTGGTTTCCATTTGCAGAAATGTTTTGCCATGATTTATCCTAAAATTAAGTGGAACTTCAGAAGACTGCATGAAGGGATAAAATCATTTTATATTCAGCAAATCCTTTAGCATTTAAACAAGTATGTGGTACATATTGATAGTATCTGAAACAGTAGCTTGGTGCTCTTAAAACTTTGGCTGATTGATCAAATTGCTATAGAAATTTAATTTATAGAGAGGTTTTCTTTACACTTGTTTGATATAATATGGTTGTGAATGTGTCAACATTTTCCTTTATAATCTCCATTTCACAGCCCATAAAATTTTGTTGCCAGCTGAAACTTTTCATGCTCAGCAAGAAAATACTTAAAAAATAAAACTGGATTGTTTGGCTTGTCTGTTTTGGTATTCGGAGTGCAAAAGCACAACAAAACAATAATAAAAATACCAATTTAAGTCACAGGCAGTTTCCATTCAAATGAATCCATGGCTGATGTAAAGGGATTGTGCAAGGATTGCTGATTGAAGGAAATACATTGCATTGTTCTGAATTTCTGGTTTTCCACAGCTATCAGGAGTCATTCTCCAGCCAAACCAGTTCTTATATTTGTATCATCCAGACGTCAGACCAGACTTACTGCTTTGGAGTTGATTGCTTTTTTGGCAACTGAGGATGATCCAAAACAGTGGCTGAATATGGATGAAAGAGAGGTATACATTTTCTGTTAACTGAATTAGGGGGATTTCTGGTTTTTCTCTTCTCTTCTCTCCCCTCCCTCCCAATGTCTTTTTACCACCCTTCCATTTTATTTGTTTGCTTTTTTTCTTCAACTTGACATCCTGGCATTCTATCTCACAACAGATCTCAAGGATAGACTAAACTTGCACAGTGTGCTCAACTTCTGCTTCCTTTAGATTCCCCCTTCACTGGGACAGGATGAAATCTTCCTGTAACAAATGAAGCAGGCCAGCATACCATAGCTGTGATTTAGCAGCTGTGTGCTCCACCTACCAAAACCAAAAGGTAGCAGCAACTATGGAAGTTCACTCAATGGGAAGCTGGAATGCCCTGCACTGCAGATGGCTGGGAGAGTTATTCCAGAATTTCTCATTTATATACATTCCAACGCCATCAACATTCCATAAGTCCCTGGAAGCTCCTTGCAGGGCTGCTTTTGGAGTGCTTAAATTTTCCCTTTTATTTAAATTTCCAAAGTTACACACTTTTCTGTGCCTAGGGAGTCTCCTGAGTTGGTAAAACTTGCTGCCCTCTTAATTTAGGCGGGGGCGGGTTGTTTGCTTCAAAACTGATGATTTACCTCTGATGTTAAAATTGAGTGGTTGAATTCTCCCCAACCTGTCTTCTCATTTCATTGAGTGAAATGTTCTGAGCACCCTATTCTTAATAGTGGTGCACGAAGGGTTAGACTTCAATTACTAGTTAGCTATGTTTTTTGTTGTTCTTAGGTGGCTTGTGGTGTGTTACACATGGTACTCTAGAAATCATATTCAATTGGCAAATAGCAACAAACGATTCAGATCACATATTCAGTATGGTCAAATTCTTAAGAATAAATTGTCACTTAACAGTTCCCATTTTGTATTATGAAAATGACCTTGTATCTCTTAGCCGTTTAGCTAAATGTCACATCTTCCCTTGAGCATTCTAAAAATTACAGAGTGTGTCCTTAGATGGTAATGTCTTTAAAATTTTAACTAAAGCAGTGTTAACTATAACTGTCATCAGTGGTTTAATGCAACATTGTTACTGGACATGATTATTTTTAGGAAGGGTGTTTGACCTCAAAGCCAAAGCATGCTTGCTTGGGAGCAAGTCCCTGAGTTAAATGAGGTTTGTTCTTTAATAAGGGCACTTGTGATTGCAAGCTTTGAGTGCTAGAAATGTTGTTGTAAGCAATGGAACTTATGCTGCTTGCCGAGGTTTGGGTTTTAAAGAGACTAAGCAGAAGTATTTATTTAAAAGGTCCACAGACCGTTTGATTGATAGGATATTAATTTGGGAAATTAAATCAGTTTAAGAGGTATTTATGTAAAGGTGGTATGGAGTATAATGATGAATGTGGTGTAAATGAAGGAGAATTAATTTGGAGCAGAACGTGGGTGGGGAATTCACTGGGTGCGTAAATGGATTGAAGAAGAACCATTTTAGAGATTTTCTGATTGGAGCATTAAGGAGACATTTTGCACAAGCTCAGAGAGAGACAGTGCCCGGGGTGTCAGGAATTTTGAGAACATTAGATGCAAGCATATTCTTCCAATTCCAAGGTGTGAAAAAACTGCTTGTCAGCCCAACAGCACAAAAAAGTTGACAATTAAGTTTGGCAATTGTGTAAAAGAGGAGGAGGAAAATTGTCAGGAGGATACTTGTGAAATTAAAACATCCCAGGGGTCCTGTTGCACCATAAAAGCCAATACAATTATTATTGCATAAGCCTTCTATAAGCCATCATCAGTTGCATGAATTGTGCAGGTGTTGGATATTATTTATGCATGGGTGTACATAAGATAGCACACACTGATACCTAGCATTTCTATTCATAGCACATTTCAGTGCTCATACTGCTTCACGTACTTTCAACATCATCATAATCTTTACAACAGCCCTGTAACCTAGGCCAGTACAGTATTATTCCCACCATGTGCAGGTGGGCTGAAGGGTCCAATTCACATACAGTGTACAATACATTTTGTGACTGGCCATGCATCCCGTGGGAGCCATTTTGTGGCTGTGGCAATTATATTTTAGTGGGCCTTTCATTCTTATCCACAAAGCAAAGAGAAAACTCGACAAACTCTGTTTCAGTGCTGCTGCTTCCTCCTCTTCAATGAAATCAGCTGTGTCTTATTGAACAGATGCAAGTTGTTTGGCCCCCATGAAAAGTTTCTACCTTCCACTTTTCCACTGAGCCAGTCCTCAGAAAATCACTGTCTGGCAGCAGTAAGTCAGGATAAAAACTTTGGCAGGCCAGATGTGGTCTGTAGGCTTTAATGTTTTCTGTTATTGTTCTAAAGTCTCCTCTTCTTCCACCTTGGTTGTGAGAGTTCATGTAAACAATGTTATTGCAGAGCATCAGTACCTCCTGTGAGGGCAAATAGATTTGTAGATTCAGTATCTTCTTCAGGACAGACATCATTTGGCATAGTTATTTCAGACTGATGGACAGAACTAAGCTTCCTAAAGCAACATATACATCAGAAGGCCCAGTTTGGTCAGAATCAAGTATACACTTCCAGAGATAATGCTAAATACATTATTCCTGGTAAATGAGCCACCATAGCTTCTAGAGGGCTGTGACAATTTGTGTCCTGGGCTTTTTAGACTTGTCTACCCATGTACTATATGAAACCAAAGGGGCACATTGTTTGCCAGATGTGAAATATATTGGCATTATTTTCAGCTCTCCTACCTTACTACAGGTGCTGGGAGCAATTGTAGGAGATGACTAATACTGTCGTTTTTTAAATCCCAGTTGATTAATCCAGGTCAGTTGCCTTTTATTACATTCTTTTTAAGAAAACTCTTCAGCTGATATTGTAGACGGAGCTGCCCATTCAACACAAGGCCTGAAACACCTATATGTCATGCTGTCCCATTCTGAGAATATCCTGTGTTGTCTGTTGCCTGCTAGAGCACAAAAGAGATAGAAAATTGCTAGGTGTGTCACCAGTTTGAGCAGTCCAGGCTATCCTGACAATTTGACAGATCTAGCAGAGACAGCCTTATGTAAGTGTTACTCATGTATACCAGCTAGAGTGGAACAGCACTTTTAGCTTTGCTCCAACATCAGCTCATCTTTCTTAAAGAACTGTGTGTTTTGTGTGACTGCCTTGCCTGTATAAAAAAGCAAATGTGTGAGGTTCTCTTCTGGAGTGAGGCCTTTGTGCCACTGGGAGCCCCCTACAAATGAGGAGATGCTCACACATTTGCTTTTTGTGTGTCCCCACACTGGTTTGTATTTGTGTTCCCTACACACAAGTAACACATGCTTAGGTCATAGTAACCAAAGCCAGATGCAAGTGAGCGATGTGCTCACAGTACTGAGAACAAACTTTGGTGCCTCGCATTCTTACATCAAGAGAAACAGTCATATTTTTTTTCTGTTTAAAGGGTCTATGACAGTTTCCCTGAAGATTCATGTTTTGGAAGCAATAGTAGTATAGCCTCACTAGACACAGTAGTGTGATTTGCTTTGCTTTTAATGTATTTAATCACAAGGTTTAGCTCCTTGTGATTGATCAGTGTAGGTGAAACAAAACTAAGGAGATTTATTTATAGGGTATATTTATTTATGTAACTCCTAAACTGCAAAGAGGGCATCCAACAGATTCAGTCTTGTGTAACGTACAATATTGTGCTAATTACCTAGGAAAGATCCTGTTGAAAACAGAAGCTAGTTCCTGTGACAAATGTAAAAAGTGCAACATACTAAATTAGTATTTGCTTGGATTTGATTCTCTTTACTCTAGTCTAAAATTTTAACAGATGAGACTCATGAGGAGAAGGGAAATCTAGTACTGGTATGTGGCTTTTAAACTACAATTGCAACTTCTTTCCACAGTGTATTTAGTACTGTAAACATCTACAGCTTGTTAAGATTGTACTACAGCTAATTTAATAAAGCTAATGTAGCATCGTTTAAACAATGACGCTTAGTAACACTTAGGAAGGCCGCATCCAATTCCTGCTAAGAACATTGAAAAGACTACCACACGTATTGCGGAAGGCAGTGGAGGCCTTTATAGCTTCTGAACAGGAAACTGCATGTGCAGCTGTGAATATGAAGCAAAATGTGTGTGCATGTATACAGAGGAATATGCTTCCTATATAGATCTAAAAATAGAAGTTTAAAAAACTGCTCTGTTTAGAGAGTGTCAAGAGAGTGTCAAGCATATCCTTTTGCTTCTAACATTCATATCAATAACTTAATATTTTCAATATGATTTTCAAAGAAAGAAAAATAGAGTGGTTTTGAACATGTGACAGCTCTCTCTCTCTACAATTTTAAAGGCAATGTTAGGGCAATCTGTAGTTTGTGGGTGAAATTTAATGCTGCTTCTCTGTTCACAAAATGTATTTTGATCCATCAGAAAGAGAGAAAGAAAGGTGATTATCTCTCATTGTCCCTTCTGTCTGCAGGCCCTCTACCACCACTTCCTGGAGAGTACCCCAACCCTTTGGGACAGATCTTTTGCGGGTGCAAAGGTCTGCAGCGTGGAGGGAATTTGGGGCAAATCTCCTTCCCTTTTCTTACATTAGTAAATGTCTCTGCTAGATCAAAAGCCATTTCACAAGCAGAATGGCAGCACTGGATTTCACCCAAATATATTTCTTTAATCATTTCTTCTCGGGGCTTTTAATATTCTGAAACAAATACGTTTGGGTTGGATGAAGGCATGCCCTTCCACAAATGGAAAAGCTCTTTCCATTCGCAGAAGAGATTCTGATTCAGCAAAGGCTGCCATAACAGGAAGGAGGGAAATGATTTCTGCAGCCCACATCACTGGCTCCTATTCTGTTCCACGGGGTCCCCTAATCATTTGGAGCAGCTTTTTGGTGACCAGAGGAAAAAGAAGATTCGGGGGGAGGGGAGGCTCCCTTTCCTTGAGTCAGGAAGTGTCCCTTGAGCAGAACTCCACTCACAGGAAACCTGGAAATCTGTCTTTGTAAAATAATGTCAATTGCTCCTATTTTAAACCCAATATTTTTTTAGCTAAGCTTTCACCTTTTTAAAAAAATTTAAAATTAAAACGTTTGTTGTGACCGGGTTGGGATCTTTTCCATGAGTTGACAGATTCAGCAGGAAATTTTTAAAAATACACAATAAATCTCTCTGTATTTTAGAATTCAATTTTTAAAATTCTATTCATTTATATTAGGATTGCGTGTGTGTTTCTTGTTTATACGTATTTATCCTGCCTTTCCCCCTCAAAGATCTTAGGGAAAGATATGTATTTTATCTTCACAACAACCCTATAAGGTAGATTAGACTGAAAAATAGTAACTGGCTGAAAGTCACCCAGGAAGCTTTGTGGCTGAGTGGGGATTTGAGTAGACACCTCCCAGATCAAGCCCCACTCGGTATCCACTGTTGCTGCATGGATGGTGCTTAGAATGAGGCATACCAACATAATGTGTGGGCTGAATCCGTGTAGTCCTTTCTCAGGATTTGCAGTGCCTCTTCCTTCTGCAGTGTTGTGCTTTATCATAAAAAAAAAAATGCCATTTAACTTTTAACGCAGCAGCACTTTAATTAAACTCAACATCTGTGCCAGATGTGAAATGTGTAATTATATTTTCTTTTAAAGACTTCATAACTTTCCTGATTCTTTTGTTCAGCCCATCTTTCTTTCTTTTTTACCAGCCATTTCAGACAATCGATAAGCATTATGCAGTGGCATATGGTCTGGGTCTGATGTGCTTTGAAAAGGGTACAGAGTACTAATAATGAGGATTCTGCGAAAATGGGAAAACCAGGGCGGCAGATATGCTTTGAGAAAGTATGGGGTTTTAGCATCTTGAAACAATATATCACACTCAAAGGGACAGAATTGGGCTGCACAATCTGTTAGCTCATTCTTGTCCAATCTGGTCTCCTCCTTTCTTTTGGAGCCAGTGTTGTCATCAACTTGCTGAATTATACCCTGACTGGAATGAATTTCAGACTCAGGGTAATGTATCTACTTAAATGGAATTCTATCTTTCTACGAAAAGCTTTTTAGGTATAATAAATTTTTAAAAATATATTTTTAAACCCTGGTAACGTTAAATTGTTCAGAATTTTACATGTGTGGAAGGAGTGAGAGAGAAAATACAGTGTTTTAGTCTGAGAAAAATCTTGCTGGTGTTGTCATGAGATTTTTTTCCCGCTCCTTGCAACTTTTTTTTTTTTAAAAAAATGTTATTTATGTTACAAAAGGAATCTTAAGTGCATCTTTCAAAGATAACTTTTAAATGGCACATTCATCGTTAAATTATATAACATGAGTGCTATACTTTTTTCGGAGTTTAAAAATCAACAGGTCACATCAGAGTGGGTTGGATCTCTTTTATTATTAAAATAATAATAACCAGCCCACTTCAAATTAGCAAACCTTAGCTGAGCGACTGAAAACACAGTTTTCTTGCTGCTTCAAATTAATTTTGATAACAAATGCATCTGGTAAACGTACTGTGCCTTTTCATGGTTAACACTTGTTCGTGCTTTCCAAAGAGCTGTTATGTACGCATGTTATTGTGTACACATTCCCTTGACAGGTTTTCTTTTGGCAGTGATGTCTTGAGCAAAGCTAGAAAAATCATTAAAGTTTGCTTCATGCTTGAGATGGGCAGTTTGCAAACATCTTGCACTGATAGGTTTCACGGGAACTATTATCTCAGTATAGTTGATCTGGCAATTGTCCTTCCAGCATTCCTCATGTTTTGTCGTATTTTATAAGGTGAATGGAATAGGCATGCAAAAATAGACTCCAGGAAAGTGGTTTCCCAGAAAACAAATTGTTGTTAAGAATTTTTAAAGCTGTGGAATGTGCTTCTGGGTAAAATAGGTGTTTGGAGTTTTTTATTACGCTGATTTATGTGAAAGTGAGGGGGGTCTGCTAAAAATGGCCAAGATTCCCCACTGCTAGAATGACAGGCTCACAGTGCATATGCCAGCACTCCTGCTAAGGGTCCTTTAGTTTTGCTGTGTTAAATTACACAGCTTTGCAGGTATAGCTAACAGCACGGCAGGATATTGCTTTAGTACAAAGGCAGTGGGCGGATTGGGAGGGGATGAATAACATCATCAGCACAGCAAACGGTAAGAACTTCCTCTGTGAATAAATGTCCAGCAGCGTAATAGGGAAAGATGTTCTGTGCTTAAAACTTTGATAACAACCAGGAGGGGAAGTATAAAGTTGATTGGCCAAAGTAAACAAGAAAACAATTTTCATGTTTTTATATTTCTTGGAGGTCTGAGCATTTCACTGATGTTGAGCTAGAATAAATAGCACTATAACTACACTGCCGCAGGTCTTGCAACATAAGCCAATGTTAAAAGGGATGTGGCTGATCTGTGCAATGTTCCCTACTTATAAATACAATGAATATACGCACTATGTATACTTGATCCTTTTAAATACCATTGCAAAGTCATGTTTTCCTCCCAAACAGTGAACCAAATGTTTTAGCTACAGGACCCCAATTGTGGGGCAGGCAGTTTACAATGACTGGCTCCTAGCTCAAAAAGTTGTTTGAAAATCGAAGGTTTTGATTAAACTATCCCATTGATATGTTGGCTCTTAGACACAAAGCTTATTTTACTTCTTGGAACAGTGATTAGAAGTCTCAAAGGAATTCATACCCCATACACACACACCCCCCACAAAAAATCAGTTGTTGCTCCTTTACAGAAAACTGAGGGCTCCCTTTATAATCCACTATAAAATAGTGTCTTTGTTTAAGATGTATGTTAAAGACGGCCTCACTTTTATTCTTCTACCGTTGCATTTATCTCCATGCACTGTATTCATTCATTCTACCCATCCAGTTGAGCTTCTGTAAATATACGATTTCCTTATGTTTCCAACCTATACTCTGGTGCACACATCAAACTTTCATTTTCCAGTGATTTACAATAAGCATTTGAGTAGCAGCGTCTATCCTTGGGCTGATCTAGGAGCTTTCCTCAGATCGTGTAAATTGGCAGCAAGCAGAACCAAAACATCACTTCAGAAAACTGGGTTCCCTGTTGTGCATCATTGTCAGATCATTGTTGTGGGATTTACATTATATTTGGCTCTTTGGGCTTGACAAACTAGTCTAAATTGGTGAGATATGAATAGATTGTATTAATTTTATGATTTTTGTGAATTAAATAAAATTTTGCCATAGTTTTACAAGTATACAGGAATATTGGTATTACCTTGGCATGAAACAGGTTACTATTTACTCAAATTAAAAAAAAGAAAAACAGATATGTTTTGATGTTCAGAAGTTGTTGGTGTTTATTAAAGGCCCCAGGGTCAGTCCCTGGCACCTCTAGATAAGGCTCAGAAAGACTTGCATCTGAAAACTTGGAGAGCTTCTGCCTGCCAGTGCAGAGATAATACTGGATAGCCCATTGGTTGTACTTGATAGATATGAAAGAATCTTCATGAAATATTTTTTTTTCTTTTTTATTGAGATTTTTTTTTGTTAAGTGACAAATAGCAAATAGTATAGCAAGAATAATAGAAGGTACAACATTTCCTTTTACAAAAACAATTTACAGACATCTTTACAATGTCTATGCTCTTTGAATTAAAGGATTGGCCTCTTACAATACCAAGGTACCCAACAGTAGATATAGTTCAGCATTTTCCTGTGTTTTATAGTAGCAACATGCAATAAATGGGCTCCTTTTTTCAATGAATTTATCATCAATTTGTCTCCCTTCTCATATTTTGAGAATATTGTTTAGTTTTAACAATTGAACGCTATCCCATACTCTTACAATCCAGTTGTCCAGTATTGGCACATTAATTTTTTTCAACTTAGAATTACCATATGGGCCACTGTTTAAAAGTGTGCCGTTTCTCTGTCTTCTAAAAGAACAAGGTATTTTACGTATTGCAGTATGTAACTGCGCAGTGGTGGAACATTTACTTTTATATACTTGTTTCTTCTAGTACAGCAGTCTGGAAGTGTCTTAGTTGGAGGCATGACCAAAATACATTCAGCGTATCTGTGTTGTAGTTTTGCGTCTTCAGCATAGAATATTGATGTTGTTGTTGTTGTTTAGTCGTGTCCGACTCTTCGTGACCCCATGGACCAGAGCACGCCAGGCACTTCTGTCTTCCACTGCCTCCCGCAGTTTGGCCAGACTCATGTTTGTAGCTTCGAGAACACCGTCCAACCATCTCGTCCTCTGTCGTCCCCTTCTTCTTGTGCCCTCCATCTTTCCAACATCAGGGTCTTTTCCAGGGAGTCTTCTCTTCTCATGAGGTGGCCAAAGTATTGGAGCCTCAGCTTCACGATCTGTCCTTCCAGTGAGCACTCAGGGCTGATTTCCTGAAGAATGGATACTTTTTATCTTCTTGCAGTCCATGGGACTCTCAAGAGTCTCCTCCAGCACCATAATTCAAAAGCATCAATTCTTCGGCGATCAGCCTTCTTTATGATCCAGCTCTCACTTCCATACATCACTACTGGGAAAACCATAGCTTTAACTATACGGACCTTTGTTGGCAAGGTGATGTCTCTGCTTTTTAAGATACTGTCTAGGTTTGCCATCGCCTTTCTTCCAAGGAGCAGGCGTCTCTTAATTTCGTGACTGCTGTCACCATCTGCAGTGATCATGGAGCCCAAGAAAGTAAAATCTCTCACTGCCTCCATTTCTTCCCCTTGTATTTGCCAGGAGGTGATGGGACCAGTGGCCATGATCTTCGTTTTTTTGATGTTGAGCTTCAGACCATATTTTGCGCTCTCCTCTTTCACCCTCATTAAAAGGTTCTTTAATTCCTCCTCACTTTCTGCCATCAAGGTTGTGTCATCTGCATATCTGAGGTTGTTGATATTTCTTCCGGCAATCTTAATTCCAGCTTGGGATTCATCCAGCCCATCCTTTCGCATGATGAATTCTGCATATAAGTTAAATAAGCAGGGAGACAATATGCAGCCTTGCCGTACTCCTTTCCCAATTTTGAACCAATCAGTTGTTCCATACCCAGTTCTAACTGTAGCTTCTTGTCCCACATAGAGATTTCTCAGGAGACAGATGAGGTGATCAGGCACTCCCATTTCTTTAAGAACTTGCCATAGTTTGCTGTGGTCAACACAGTCAAAGGCTTTTGCATAGTCAATGAAGCAGAAGTAGATGTCTTTCTGGAACTCTCTAGCTTTCTCCATAATCCAGTGCATGTTTGCAATTTGGTCTCTGGTTCCTCTGCCTCTTCTAAATCCAGCTTGCACTTCTGGGAGTTCTCGGTTCACATACTGCTTAAGCCTGCCTTGTAGAATTTTAAGCATAACCTTGCTAGCATGGGAAATGAGTGCAATTGTGCAGTAGTTGGAGCATTCTTTGGCACTGCCCTTCTTTGGGATTGGGATGTAGACTGATCTTCTCCAATCCTCTGGCCACTGCTGAGTTTTCCAAATTTGCTGGCATATTGAGTGTAGCACCTTAACAGCATCATCTTTTAAAATTTTAAATAGTTCAGCTGGAATATCATCACTTCCACCGGCCTTGTTATTAGCAATGCTTTCTAAGGCCCAATTGACTTCACTCTCCAGGATGTCTGGCTCAAGGTCAGCAACCACACTACTTGGGGTATACGAGACATTCATTTCTGTCTGGTATAGTTCCTCTGTGTATTCTTGCCACCTCTTCTTGATGTCTTCTGCTTCTGTTAGGTCCTTTCCACTTTTGTCTTTTATTATGGTAATCTTTGTACGAAATGTTCCTTTCATATCTCCTATTTTCTTGAACAGATCTCTGGTTTTTCCCATTCTATTATTTTCCTCTATTTCTTTACATTGTTCGTTTAGGAAGGCCTTCTTGTCTCTCCTTGCTATTCTTTGGTAATCTGCATTCAATTTCCTGTATCTTTCACTATCTCCCTCGCATTTTGCTTGCCTTCTCTCCCCCGCTATTTGTAAGGCCTCGTTGGACAGCCACTTTGCTTTCTTGCATTTCCTTTTCTTTGGGATGGTTTTCGTTGCTGCCTCCTGTATAATGTTACGAGCCTCCATCCATAGTTCTTCAGGCACTCTGTCCACCAAATCTAAATCCTTAAACCTGTTCCTCACTTCCACTATGTATTCATAAGGGATTTGACTTAGATTGTATCTTACCGGCCCAGTGGTTTTTCCTACTTTCTTCAGTTTAAGCTTGAATTTTGCTATAAGAAGCTGATGATCTGAGCCACAGTCAGCTCCAGGTCTTGTTTTTGCTGACTGTATAGAGTTTCTCCATCTTTGGCTGCAGAGAATATAATCAATCTGATTTCAGTGCTGCCCATCTGGTGATGTCCATGTGTAGAGTCGTCTCTTGTGTTGTTGGAAAAGAGTGTTTGTGATGACCAGCTTGTTCTCTTGGCAGAACTCTATTAGCCTTTGCCCTGCTTCGTTTTGAACTCCAAGGCCAAACTTGCCAGTTGTTCCTTTTATCTCTTGATGTAGAATATTGATGTAGCTGGCATTAAATACCACCTGGAAAGGAGTGTTATTGGAGACTAATACCCGCCTGCCCGCCACTGCCAATCACTTGCCACAGCCACTACCTATTGCACACCTCGCCGCAGCCGCCAATTGTCTGCCCACTCGCAGCCACCAACAGCCCACCCACCCACTTGCCGCAGCTGCCAATTGCCTGCCTGCCTCGCCACAGCCACCAATCACCTGCCCAGTTACCACAGCCACAGCCAGTTGCCAGCAGGCCTTGCCGCTGTTACCAATCACCCGCCCAATCGCCACTGCCAATCTCCTGCTTGCTGCTGCCATTAATCGCATGCCCCCCCCTCTGCATTCACTATCCGTGTATAAGCCAACATCCAATTTTTGTCTATTTTTTAAAGCAAAAAGTATCGTCTTATACAGGAAAAATACGGTATATTAATAATATGTGGAGTGCATTATAAAGGTGACTATGTGTTTGTATAGCTTATTGCTCCCCTCCTCTTCCTTATGCTTCTCTATTTGCTTGCTTCTGTGAATTCCTTAATGAAGAGACTGTCTTTTTCCTTTGTTTGCTACTAAGACTGTATAATATATTGATAAGTATTTACTAATGTCATATTGCTGGGAGGAAATGCTCTGGAAGATTCTTAGATTAATCCTTTTTTTGTTGTTATTGCAGATGAGTGTCATCATAGGAACAATCAGAGAGTCCAATCTCAAACTGACCCTTGCTTTTGGAATAGGCATCCACCATGCTGGCCTGCATGAACGAGACAGAAAAACTGTTGAAGAGTTATTTGTGAATTGCAAAATCCAAGTATGCTTGTTTTGTAATATTATACTGAGATGTTCTTATTCATTTCTTAAACTTCTGTTTACTTCACACAGAGGTCCTTTATATATTTTTAATCTTGTATCTTTTTCTTTTCAGGTCCTTATTGCTACTAGCACGTTAGCCTGGGGTGTCAATTTTCCAGCGCATTTAGTAATTGTTAAAGGGACAGAATTTTATGATGGAAAAACAAGGCGTTATGTTGATTACCCAATTACAGGTATTGTCAGAAATCACAAAACTCTTAGAAAAAATACATGTTATAATTAACTACTGATATCCATGAACATGGAAGTGAAATATGGAAGCTGAAATAGAGCTGTCATATCTTTTGTTCAGTTTCTTTAGCAATAGTAAACTTTTAGCTGTGCTTTGAGAATACTGAATTGGAATAATTGAGTGGAATTTGATAGCAAAGAACAATATCTGAGAAGAGAGAACAAATCGGGAGGGTATGGTATAACATATTTTTTTAAAGTCACTATTGAACAAGCATATCATAAAGTGCATACAAGAAAATGATATATAGCTTATTAGATATATTATATGGATGAATACTAATCTGATCTTAATTAACTTGCCTTATTTAATTGTTTAACCTCAAAACATATAAGAGTAGCTAGGCATTTAGTTTCAGTTTCTTACCTGCAACATTGCAGGTTAGATGGGGAATACTTGTCATTGTTTTGATTTCAGCATTGCTTCATAAAAAAAATTATCAGCATAAAACTACTCAAATGGGAACAGAGAAGTATATTAGGAGAAGGCCAGTACCTTTACCCTAGAATACCACTGAACAGAGTATAGGAAACTATGTGAACTGATATAGCTCAGGGGTAGAGTCCATGCTTTGCACACAGATGTGCTATCTCCACTTAAAAAGTATCTCAGATAGCAGAGCTGGGTCTACTAGGAAATTTCATATATTTGTATGCTAGACTTGTTAGTTTTGTATCAGCCATGTGGAACAAAGGCTATTTGAGGCAGTGGCGTAGCGTGGGTTGTCAGCACCCGGGGCAAGGCAAGTAATTTGCGCCCCCTAACCCGTGGATTTTAGGAGGGGCAGAGAGCTGCAAGTGTGAGCGTGCCCCCCCCCAGATGTTGCGCCTGGTGCGGCCAGCCCCCCCTAGACCCTCCACGCTACGCCACTGATTTGAGGTGAGGCGTCTTGCTAAAGCATTTGGATGGGGCATTTGGGAGGCTTGAAACAAGATTCCCAAACCTCATTTTATTGAGACTTTGCAAAATCATAGTTCAACTTTCAGATACGAGTGTGTAGCCAGATGTTGCAAATAAACATTAGGAAAAAAACAGTTTTAGTGTAAATTTTCTGGTCCTTTTTCCAGTTTAAATATTCATATATCTTTTAATCAATATTTGTGCTGTTTATAAGGGTGGTGCTGTATCTGGACATTTGCCTTAATATATAAAAAAAACAGTACTCTACAGTGTGCTTAATGTTGTCATCAATTTACATTTGCAGATGTTCTTCAGATGATGGGACGTGCTGGGAGGCCTCAGTTTGATGATCAAGGAAAAGCAGTGATTCTGGTTCATGACATCAAGAAAGACTTCTACAAAAAATTTCTTTATGAGCCTTTCCCAGTAGAATCAAGGTAAAAAATAATAATACCACAGTTAATTTGGGGAAACGTGATTCACAAAGGCACTGTATTTCACGGAACTACAAACTGAAAAGTTATCATCTTCAGATAATCCAAATTCTATTTCATGTGGAGGTTTCTCCTAGATACTCAATTTATATTTCCAAGTTACACCCTATTGCCAAGAAAATTTCTTTGTCAGACTGCAATCCTAACTCCACTTAACTGGGATTAAGGTTCATTGAATGCAATTGGACTTTGCTGAAAATTCCTTTACTGAGTAGACTTGGCTACAATTTTTGGTACTAAGTCTTGATTACATGTATCTAAGGTAGATGACAGCATTGTATCTGTGGTGAAATCTGCCCTTTTTTCCTGCTGCTACCTAAACACACAAATCCCAACACAGAAAGTTCTTGGGCTGTGGAGGTGGGGTAGCTAAAAAGGCAAGTGGATAAGACAATAGATGAAACAGTGGCAACAAAAGCAACATTGTTCACAAACAGACATTATCATTTTAAAGTTTCTGGTGTCTCGGTGTCTGTTGGGAGATCCTCAGCCCATTAGTCCAGTATTTTTTTGATAGCCCCTCCTAGGCAGAGAGATGTCTCATCTATGAGCATAACGGCTGGTAGCAGGTGATAGAATAGCAGTATCCTTCTCAAATGCTATTTCCCCATTTTAGACAGTCTCTAAAGTCGTATCCATTTCAAGTTTCTTTCTCCGTAAAAGATACTGTGGTCCTGCTGCCCTAAAAGGCAGTCTATAAGTAACTTAATTTAAAAGGAAAAAAAAGTGCTCACTGGAATCAGTCCAGGTACTGCAGCCAGTTTTTACAGATTTTAACATCTGTAGTCAGATAAGATTAGCTATCTACCCACTCCAGTTGAGTGTTTTGAGTACATAATACTATTCCACAATTAATCTAAGTGAAATGGTGCAATTTTAATTTTTTTTTATTTCTTTTAGTTTACTGGAAGTTCTGTCTGATCACTTAAATGCTGAAATTGCAGCTGGAACTATAACTTCAAAGCAAGATGCAATGGATTATATCACCTGGACCTACTTTTTCCGTCGCCTTATCATGAATCCAAGGTGAGCTGTTAAGAAATTGAGCACCAGTGAGGTTTAGTGTGCATAGTAGGGAACCTTGAATACCTTGGTTCATATCCCCTCTCGCTTATGGACATGCTGGCCATATCACTTAGATATTTTTATCTAAGTCCTTCCTTTGTAAAATGGAAACTTTGTAGACACCCTGTAGATTGGTAATAGTATTGTAAATCACTTTGACTGTTGTTTACTACAGAAATCATAACTAGACCAACAAAAAGAGTGGGTTCTTTAAAAAAAAAAAGTACAGTTTGTGTATTTTCCTTTTTCTGTTTTTGTTTGGTTACATCCCAGCTTTGAAAAAAGAGAAAGAGGACAGGACAGTCCTTTCACCCTTGCTTATCTTCATCCCTTCCACATACTTTTTTGCCCACTTAGCTGTTGAGATCCTCTCATGGAAGCAGACTTTGCTTTATGTATCACTTTCAGAATCAGAGACAGTAGGCCTAAATCAAAATTTACATCCAGGTATAAAAGCTGTCTATCCACACTGCTTTTTTTCAGTGGAATGAACACTCTGGCACGCATTTGATGTAGTGTAGATGACGGGTAACCTCTGAGTCCACATTCCATTGCAGGCAGTCTACTGATTCTAAACTCAGAAATGCATTTGGCAGTGTATCTGATTCACTCCTTATCATTTTGAAGAATATTGGGGCAGGAGAGGGGGTCTGATTCAAAGAAAGTATGCAAACATTGTCAGAGGCCTGGTCTTACGCAAACACCCTACTGTTCCACAAAGTGTGTTGCAAGTCACTTAGTTGCCTCCAGACTAACTCCTGACTGAGTGCTCAACGTTACACATGTTTCTCCGGTGTCTACATATAGTAGCAGCATGTTGACATAAATGCATAGTTTTTGATCCTCACTGGTTGGGAAAGCTGGATTTGCCTGCATACCTCAGGGCCCTTTCCATCTATAGGAACCCCCTCTGGACACCTCTCAGGATTCATCTGCTATAACAGTGGAGTCAAGGTCCTGGTGGAAACAAATGATTTTATCTTCAAAATGAAGCTTAGGGTTTAGTCATGTTGAATATATTTCAGTACAGGTGTTGTTGTATCTTGATCACCATTGCTGTGGATTTTATTCAAATGGTATGCTTTTTAAATTATTTTTAAAACTGTATTTTTAAATGCCCTTGGGACATCTTGGTGAAAGGCAGGTAAGAAATATAATAACAATGGTGGTGATAATTTTGTTGGTTGTAGGGGGTTAAGTAATTCCTATATGCATGATATATAAAGAGCTTTTTATTTTGTTAGTTATATGTAAGTGCCCAGTTTTGCATGTTACCAAGTGAGAATATATAAATAGCTGGTTGATTCCTCCCTCCCTACTTAGAACAGAGCTTTTTCTTCTTCTAATCATGCTAATTGGCAACCAAGCCCACACACATTGGTTCAAATCCAAGTGCTCTTGTTAGCTTGGTTTGTCAGTTAAGCTGCTCAAATTATAGCTCTCAGCCAGGATCCACAGAACTACTGAGTTTCAAACAAGCTGCTTTCCCTATACCAGTAGAAATTTGTCTTTGAACAAATGACCTTTCCATGCCATGCCACAAACTGCTTCAGAAAAACTTCCCTCGGTTTCAAAGGCTGTATGGCCAGGCTGTTGTTAGAGAAAAACAAGCTTCCTTGAGCTTTTGGAACCACTTCTGTGGCTCACTTGATCCTGACCATCTTGCATTAATCTTAAATAATTATCATAAAATTAATTACACTTCTTAAGGACTGAATCATTCCATTTTCTTTATATAAAAAAACCACACAACTTGGATTTTAATATTCCAGATCTGTTAAAACCAGTGCAACTCTTCTAGCCGAAATAGTTTGATGATTGGCCTAGAGAGTTAAAGACTCCACCAGAATACCAGAAAATTATGTTAACCACAGTCTTGAAATACAGCTGGCTAAAAGAGCACTACCAGAACACTGTCCATCTGCGGAACAAATGTTTTTGAAGCCACTCCTTATCTGTGAATATTTTAATTATATTTATTTCCTAAAATTTATACACACTGCTTGAAGGAGGGGGTGTAGAAAGCTTAAAGTGTTTTACAAAAGATTATAGTGATGATATTTTTTAAAAAAGGATAACTCTATTCCATTTATTTAGTCCGAATTTATAACCCTCCCCAAAAGATGGCCAAAAGGGCTCACAATAATAAATTGCATGAAAACAACACACTAACATATTGCAGACTGCCATTAAAACCTGTAGTGTAGAAACAGAAAACTATCAGCCAAAAACGTGAATCAGTAAATATAAGTCTCTACATGTTTCTTGAACACAAGTAAGGACAGGATTGCCTTATTTCCCTTGGGAGTATTTTCCATAGCTAGGAACAATCGTAAACAAAATCTCCTGGGAGTTTACTTATGAGTAGTAGACAGATTTAGGATTGCAATAAGCTCCATTTTTGGACAATCAGAGCAGACCCCATGACCCTACGTACTAATATATCTGGTATGGATTTAAATGTTAACATGTTTTATTTTGATATGTTGTTGTGAAGTGTGTTCTTCACAGGGATTCAGTGAAAATATGTATCTGAAAACATTTATCGAAATTTTTAATTCATTGGTACAGAGAAATTTAGTCACACCTGTTTAAATCTGTGCAGTTTAAATTAGCTTAGCCACTACTCTACTCACTTAAATCCCCTTGATTTCAACAAAACAGAGACACAAATAACTTTTCCAAATTTGGGCTCCTGTAGATAATGCTTAAAGGTAAAGGGACCCCTGACCGTTAGATCCAGTCGTGGCCAACTCTGCGGTTGCGGCGCTCATTTCGCTTTATTGGCCGAGGGAGCCGGCGTACAGCTTCCGGGTCATGTGGCCAGCATGACTAAGCCACTTATGGCAAACCATAGCAGCGCACAGAAACGGTGTTTACCTTCCCGCCGGAGCGGTACCTATTTATCTACTTGCACTTTGACGTGCTTTCGAACTGCTAGGTTGGCAGGAGCTGGGACCAAGCAATGGGAGCTCACCCCTTCGCGGGGATTCGAACCGCTGACCTTCTGATTGGCAAGCCCTAACTCTGTGGTTTAGACCACAGCACCACCCGTGTTCCCTAAATAATGCTTAGGATATCTTAAAAATGAGCTGCTATCTTTCAGTTCCACCCGAGTGCTTCTTAAAGACATATAACAGGAAAATTAACTGCTGACAGATACTGAAGTAATTTTGGCACAATGCAATAGACTATTTAAAAAGAAAGGATTCAAAACTCTGTGGTCTTATTTGTTAGTTCATCTGTTCTGTCTGTGAAAATGCTTTTTTAATGCTATTGTCAAAAAAACCACACACACACCAAAAAAAAACCTGATGCTAGTGTTGCTAGTTGGCAGCTGGCCTTGTTCAAAGGAATGTTGAATGACTCCTTGCTTGAATAGAGATTATAAATAGACCACAAATTAGTTGGGCAGTGTTGATGAAGGAACCAAATGTCTCACAGTGTGTTGTAGCTGTTGATAATGTTATGAAGAGGAGTAGGTTTCCCCCCAATTTTATTTAGACCATAGCATTTCAAAATGTTTTTGGTTCTACCAAAACCTATTTTGTCTGTTATTAAGAAAAGCAGGCTGTAATGTAATATATTACATGTTCTGTGAACAAAAATATTATTAGGTACACCTTCTTCCATCTTCATATTCAACCTATATGGCTGAAATGAAAAAAAAACATGTTTATTTTATGGAGTTTCCATTCTGCCTTTCTCTTTGAATGGCCCCCAGGCAGCTTTCAATAGCAACAACTACTACTGCAAAAACAACAGCCACACACAGTAAAATACAATACTAAAATAATAAACTACTGGAAATTTACCAGTATATAAAAAAGATAAGAAGTAAAGAACAGTAGATTAATTATCTCAAATGCCAGTAAAGTAATAGGAGAAGATGTGAATTTATAAATCAAATGGGCATTTGATTTGGTGTACAAGTTATCTTATAATGAAGTGAAAGGCTCACCATTTATATATAATTCTAAGGCTGCAATTTCCCTATTGAGTATCATGGGTTGTATCTAACTAAATTATACTCTGAATAGACTCACTGGAGTTAATGGGTCTAGTCATTTCCATTAATTTCAGTGGGACTATTATGAGTATGACTATTGTTAGATATGACTCAGTGAGACCTACCTCTGGGTAAAGATGAATATGAAGGCTCTGTTAAGTACTGTTAGGTCCTACTGTCCTCTAGAGGTCCAGGTCTATGCTTGAAATGAAATCAAATGTTCATCTTGAAGCACTTCTGTCAGGTTGCAATGGCTAATTGTAAATGTAGTCTGAAGGTGTAGTCCGTAACCTCGAGAAGTATATAGCAATCTTACACTGAATCTAATGGGTCTAAGACATCTCACCCATTTACTACCAGCTGTGTAGTTATTTTGTTTAGTTATTTAAATCTAGTGGTCATTCACTATTTTGGGCTCCCCCCAGCTATCAACTGTGTCTGCTTTACATAAGCCTTTCCAGGTTGACATTTGTCTCCCATCTTTTTCTTTCATATGTGGCTGTATCTGGTCCTTCGTCCTTCTAGTTTTCCTTCAGTCATACTGTGAACTAGTTTTTCGTTTCTTGGGATGTTTCCAGTCATTCTATCTTCTACCTGATGAGACAAATAATGCACCTTGCCTCATAGTGAATTACATAGAATTGTAGAATTGGAAGGGACCCTGATATGGCTGAAGGATCTTCATAATGATCAGTCCGCAAGATGTGCACCTTAGAAATTACATTAAACTCACAAATGGTTGCAAAATATTAATTTTTAGTAAAAGATTACCCATCTGAGTTCTTCACAATTAAAGTAGAAATAATATTTTAAAAGGTGGGGGGATCACAGTTGGTGAAGAAAAGATATTCTGAGATAATAAAACAAGATGGCTCTATTAATATTTCAGATTGTCAGTGCCAGAGATACAGTATTTTTAAGTGTTGGTGGCCATTTTAATAATGAATTTGGTTCACTTTGATTGCCATTCCAAAATGATAATGATGGCCATTCAATGTATTACTCAATGGCATAAACCTTCTTTCTCTTGCAAATGAGCTTGCTCTCAAGGGAGTGTCTTGGTTTCCTTCCCATTGAACCGCGTTACAACTCGTGGATTAGATCCAGAAAATATGTTGATTGGATCATCTCTCCAGTGTTCCATCCATCAGGGATAGGCTTAGAATAATAGATTTCATCTAAGCCTCACATCCGTGGCCTGGGTTTAGTAAATTTCACGTTAAGAAAAATCATCTCAGTTGCAGCATGTCTCAGTGAATACGACAGAACACCTTTTGAGAAGATAACTATTTGTCTACCCTGTGCTTTAAATTAAGCGTCCTTTTTCAAAATGGCAAATCTCAACAAATTATTGTGAGCTGAGCTCTTGTGGTTTCCCCCAAGAAATACTTGGATTACAAGCAAGAGTTTTTCTTAAAGTGTTTTTCAGTTGTCCCGGGGACTCGCTTTCATTATCTATGTCATTACTACTACCGTATAATCTGAACATAAAAAACATGGTGTTTGTAACAAATGACTTCACAGGCCTGACAGTTATAGCACTACCATTTCAAGGCTGATGAAAAATTTCCCAGGCAGATCTTGGATCAGGTTTACATAAAACTCAAACAGGAAGCAATTGCCACCACAATCCACATTAAACCGAAAATGGTCAGTGTAACTTCATCTGCATTTTATGTCCTTGCACGGCTCCCTTTTTCTCAGCTGGTGAAATGCCACACTGGCTTAGATTAGAAAAACAAGTTCCTGTTTCTCGTTGAGTTCATTCTAGATATAGTCTCAGGTTTAGCAGTAGGAGTTTTAGTTTGTTTGTTTGTTTATATATTGTTTAAAAGGAAATTGGAAAAGTTTCTTCCTTCATTGTTTTGATTGTTTAAATGTTATGTACTTTGTAAATTTTTACGATACCTAGGGGTTTGTTATTGCTTTTTTCCCAATGGGCTACTAATGGAAGTTAGCCTGTCTACCCCATGTGCTAGATGCTGTTAGTATAAAACTGCCTTTGACTTTCACACCTCTCAGGGGACAAGTAATTGTTGTGTTCAAACAGCCTGTAATTGTGATCCCGCTGGCTTTCTCAGTACGCTTCTAGCTATTAGAATCATTAAACAACTCAGCACCTGTTAACAGCATTGTAAATATTCAACCTTGCTTGTGTGCAGGTTGAGCAGAATATAGGAGAAGGCTTACAGAGCCCAGCCTCATAAATTAGAGCTGCTGACAAGTCAATTATTGTGAAACTGGGTTTCACTGTGAAATAAATGAAATGGTGCGCTGACAAAAAGGTGGGTTGTCTGTTTGCAGCAGAGGGGAAATAATGACTGGATGATTCAATGCAGTGACCATGAAACTGCACTGTTTTTATTCTTTATCTGTAATTAAATAGTTAGATAATACAGTCACTCAGAAACGGGGGGCTGATATATAGTGTATTTTAAACGTATGATCATTCAAACACCTCTGATTTTCTGTGGTATGCTTTTTAAAGTATTGGATTAATAAAATCTTATCTGAGAAGTATATAATCTCTCTGGTTGGATTCCTATTCTATCTAACAGAATACAAGCATTTTACTTGAGATCTCATGAAAATGACTTTGAAATCCTACCTAGACAGCTCAGTCTTGCGCCTGTTTACTCAACACTTAGGCTGACTGCGTTCTGTGGGGCTTACTCTCTCTTGTGTTAAGGACTGGAACCTAAGATTCCTAGAAGTATGGCTATTTTGGATTTCCTTTAGTTGAATTTTTCTTTTAAAAAAAGGAAGGTATATTAAGAGCTATGTTTTTTTATTTTAAAAAGTGCCATAGTTTTTGTATTTTTTGAGATTTTTTTTTCACGGATTAAGTGCTTTTTTAAAAATAGTTTGTATTCTACAATGCCTTCAACTATTTCACCAACTGCATTCTTGCTAAATTAGCCGTTGTTTAGTGCCATACTGTAGTTGTGAAATGTGTCTAGCGTTGGGACTAGAAAAACAGCCAAACTCTATGAAAATAAAATTAAAGGCTTGGCAAAATTCACTCCTTAAACAAAAGAAAGATTTTCAGCTTTTCCTTATATTGGTAGGATCACGACAAAGCATTTTCATACACCATTAAATTATTTATAATTCCAGTTTTAGGCTGCAATCCTGTAACCTTTACCTGGATGTAGCCCCACTAAACTTTCCAGAATTTACTTCTGAGTAGAAATGAATAGGCTTGTCCATAAATGTAGCTTTATTTGAATATACAGGTTTAAAAACAATGCTGCAATTAAGATAAATCATTTTGCAGCAGTAGTTACTAACAGTTACCTTTAAAGCACAAAGGGATATCAAAACAACGGACCCTTGAAACATACATCCTGGGGAAAATAGAAATTTGGATTCGAATAGCAGCAAAACTAGTATTGTGCACCTACTCAAGCTTTAGACTTGTATTCCCTAAAGTTCAGCTCTTCCTGCCACATGACAAGCCTATTTTGAAATGTGGAAAGTTTAAAAAGCAGTTTGTGATATGACCTGGGGCCTGCTGTTGAAAGGGGAGGAAATTAAAAACCTATTAGGTATGTTTAATCATTTGGGTGCATCTGATGTAGTTCTTTTGATCCTGGCTTGTGCGAGTCAGCTACAATTTTATACCCAATTACTTGAGAGTAAGTCCTAGTGAACTCTGTGAACTTAAATCTGAGTAAGTATTGTAAAGTATATTTAGGTTCAACTGAGAGAGATTTAAGCATACCAATCCCATTGAGAATTAAGGTCTTATAGTCTCTTAGTTTTTGGCTAGATCATGCCTTCATTAAAACAGAATCTAGGCTACTGAACATGTGGTTTCATTAAATTATGTATAACATTTTTAATTATAAGCTTGTGATAGGTGGTCATAATTTCCTTCTACACTCGTTTTATCTTTGTATATTTTATGTGGCCATGATAAGTAGCCATTCACGTGAAATGCAGTTAAGACAACACCCATCTCTAACGCACATTAAGTAACAGCCTTGCTTTTTCTACTCAAAAACATATTTCATAATCTATCGCAATTTAGTGCTCCACTTCCAGGTTTTGTGTGTATGCATGAGTGCCAAACAGTGCATTTCATTAAATAAAGAAAGGCCTTCTAGTGATTAATCTGAGCAATAAGCATCCTCCTTTCTCACCCATTGTCTCATTTGTTCCTCCTTTATTACAGGGAGGATTTTGTTTATGTTTACAATGTGTACTAACTTGGCACCATTGGACCTCTCAGCTGCCATTCTGGGATCATGAAATTGCAGGACTATGGCTAAGGTAGTTGAAGTCCATTTTATCCAAAGTTCTGTAATTTCATGTTCCCAGCGTCATACTGATTGGAAGCCCATCTCTGGACTCTCAGCAAGCCACCGTTTTGGGCACATTACATGAGTTTTGTTGGGAGTTATTTGGAAAAGCAAGAATAGCGATCCAAATTGTATCTTATTTAAGAAAATTAATGAATTGACAGTTCAAAGAACACTTAGATTTTGTGTTGATATGCATGAAAAAGAGAAAGATAATGCACAAGAATTAAGAGCAGAAACTGAAACATGAAATAAGACTACAACAGTGCTGGGGAACACTACTGTTTTATATTAATTGATTTTTTAAAATTAAAGCTAGTCCATTAAAAATTGGGTGGTTCTCCCATATATTTATAAGAGATATTCATATTCCACTTCTATATCTTTATTTGCAAATCACACATTGCTACAGAAGTGATTTGTTAAAGTGACTTATTCACACATTTGTTCACATTTTCTATCCTACATAGCAACATCTCTAGTAAATATACACATTGTATTCAGCCAGCTAATAATTTAATAACGTAAACTAGCTTCTTATGTGATCTGCTCAAGAATAATAAAAAAGCACATGAATTTTGCTCTTATTGCTAGGAAACTGGCCTATTTTATGCAGCAGTCCAGAATAAAATATTTGTTTTAGATCTGTTTTTGTTACATGTTTATCTGAATGACTACATTCCTGATTTGTATAACAGTATATACATCAAGAACAACAAGGAAAGAAATCAGAATAATTAGAAATAGTGCAAAATTATAACACAGTTTTGTTGGTACATGTACAAAATAATTCAGTGTGTTGTGTAATCTTCAAAGCACTACTGGGGAGAAGATGGGTGGAATTGGGTATCTTCCAGCAGCCAGAAAATAACCATACATATTTGTAATGTTTGGTAGGTCAAACTTGACAATGAAACCTTCATTTTTTAAATTTAGGGGATTCCATGTTCGGGTGGGGGTGGAAATGGCTCTTTTTGTTGTCATCTTAACTGGCCACATCCCTGCAATCATTTTAAAATCACAGTCAGGCAGATGTAACATTGGATATGGTCATTGATTGCCACCTATAATACATGACCATTCTTACTTTAGTCATGTTCTTTGCTTTTGTTACAAGAACCTTATTTGTGTCAGCAATATTTTCAAAGCATCTAACTCTATTACATTTTCATTTACACAGTTATTATAACTTAGATGCCGTCAGCCATGACAACATGAACAAGTTCCTTTCAAACCTTGTGGAGAAATCACTCGTTGATCTGGAATACTCTTACTGCATTAAATTAGGGGAGGTAAGGCTAATTTATACTTCATAAAAAGACTGACAAGAACTGGGCAGCAGTAATATTTATTAGGGATTATCTTTCATCCTGATGTTTGTTGAATTATGAAATATATGTAGGCTGCTGTGCGATCTCCCGTTGCAGCTACTGAGGTTTTGCAGTTCCTTTGGCATTTGAACCAGTAACATGCTGTTAAATGTATTTGTGACTCAGATCTCGCTATTGTGAAGTTTTTAAAACATAACACCTCCATTAGAATACTGCATAAAATGTGCTTACCTCCAGGAAAGCACTAAGCACCTTCAATCATATTTATCTAAAATATATATATTTCCCCATGTGTAACAGGACGACCACAGCATTGAACCTCTGACTCATGGCCGCATTGCGTCATATTATTATTTGAAGCACCCAACCGTCAGGATGTTCAAGGATCGTTTGAAACCCGAATCTAGTGTTGAAGATCTGCTCTCAATTCTGACAGTAAGTTGCTATTTTGTTTGATTAATTATTGGATTAAATAATTCTTAATCCAAATGAAGTAATTTTTAGCTCATCCAGCACTATAATGAAATGGGCAATACAGATGTGAAGACCACTCCCCGTGGAATTTGATGGGTTTTATGCGGGAGGGACGCGGGTGGTGCTGTGTGTTAAACCGCAGAGCCTAGGACTTGCCGATCAGAAGGTCGGCGGTTCGAATCCCCGCAATGGGGTGAGCTCCCATTGCTCGATCCCTGCTCCTGCCAACCTAGCAGTTCAAAAGCCCGTGAAGTGCAAGTAGATAAATAGGTACTGCTCTGGCGGGAAGGTAAATGGTGTTTCCGTGCGCTGCTATGGTTCTCCAGAAGTGGCTTAGTCATGCTGGCCACATGACCCGGAAGCTGTACACCGGCTCCCTCGGCCAATAAAGTGAGATGAGCGCCACAACCCCAGAGTTGGTCATGACTGGACCTAATGGTCAGGGGTCCCTTTACCTTTACCTTTATCTTTACCTTTACAGTGATAGTACAGGAATGTACAGATGTTGAAAGTAAAGTATTGTTTTCTTGGAGTAATTATCTTGATTACCCTTTTATTCAAAGAAATATTTCACACTGCTGAATATTGTTAGATGTCATGTTGTAATGATGGAAATTTCTTTCATGGTTTTAATTTTAAACTATGTCCATGCCAGCTTAATGTACTGTCTGGCAGCCAAAGGCAGCTGTTATGAAAGATGGAGCACATGTTATACAGTAGTATAATTTTCTTTTCAAAAAACCAAAAGCCCTGAAACCTATTGGCCAAGATCCAGAGAGCTACTTTGGGCACACCCAGTGGAATTTGTGACTCTTATCCCTTTGAACAGCAGAACCCCATTCCATATCACTAACCACTTTTGAAAGGCCCTTCAGTTTCAAAAGAAGTTTCACATGTGTCAGGGATGGCAGTGGGGGAGACATAAAGTTTTAGAAATCAAAATCCAAAACTCCTTTGGGTGTGCTCAACTGCTAGCTGTGTGATTCTGTGGATTTGGTCCATTAATGAGACAATCACTATAATTTCAGCTCCCATTCCCCGCGTTGTAACTTGTAGGCTTTCTTTTTGCTATCTGAAGTCCACTTGATCTTTAATTGTAGTTCATCTAGATTGTATGGTTTGACTTTTGACGAGTTGGTATGGAAGTTTCTGTCTTGGAAAAGGGCTGAACTAAAATTCATTTTAGTCCCTTGCCCAGTGTGCATGTGTGTGTTCTCCTATGTGTTGGAAGATTCTGAAATGGTGCAGGACAGTCTAGTATTATGTAAAGTATTATGGGTGATGAAGCCTGCACAAGGACTTCACTTACACAGTGGCGTTTTCCCATCTCTTTGCGCCACCCCGCATGCTTACTCCAAGATTGGCTCAGAGTCAGGTGAGAAAAGTGCACAGAGGGGGAAGAGAGGAAGGATTGCTCAACTGGCAAGCAAAAATGCTAGCTCTGATGGAACAATCACTTTGGCACAGTGTTGAATTTCTTGCCTAGTAGATGGTGCTATATAAATAATATGTAACCATCTCTATTAACCTGCAATGATAGCAATGGTAGCATCCTTTTCCCAAGTCACATATAAGCAACCCAAGGCTGTGAACTGCCTGCAGCATTCAGAGAACTTCTTTGCAAGTGTGGATCCTGCTTTTCAAGCAGGGAGAGAATGGATATTTTCAAGCTTGGATCCCCCATGAGACTCATGACTGGAATGTAGAAACTAAGGTGTATAAGCTGTTCAAGAGGAATAGACTAAACAGAAAAGGAGGAGGAGGAAGGATGTGTGCACTTGTGAAGAGATCCATGATCTGGAGCAAGGAAGGCAGATAGAAAGTAAATGGATAAAAATTGAGAAGAAGGAAACAGCAGTGACTTTACTGTGAGCACCTGCTGTAGACCTCCAAGCCAGACTTGGAGGATGCCTTCCTAGACGAGATCACCAGACATTCAAAAAGGAGAGATAAAGTAGTCACGGGAGACCTCAGTTTCTCTGATATCAGTTGGGACTCAACAGATACTGGGGACATTCTGCCAAGAATGTAAGGTCCAACAAATTCCTCCATTGCGTCGCTGACAGTTTCATTTCCCAGAAGGTGGAAGAAGCAACAACAAGGGGATCATCTATCTTTGACCCCAACATCTATCTTTGACCCCAATCCATGGAAGTACTGGGAAACTTGGGAGGAAGTAATGATGTCATCCTGGGTTTCATGATACAGAGGCAAGGGAAAGACATGCACTCTGTGTTGGTTTGCAAGCCCCCTCCATAGAGGCTGGCCCCTCTCACTGTCCTCGGAGCTTGCTTACCGGTAACCTCCTCTGGCTGATATCCAGACAGACCAGGGAGATTTTGATAGGCGACATTTTCCCAAGTGTGGGTAAAATGCACAACCCCTCCCTCCTGCCTCCGCAGGGGAAAGAAAATAAGTCAGGAATCTATTTACATGATGTTTATTTCTGACATTACAGCACTAGAGAAAAATACGTCCTTTCAGTTCAGTTCTTCTAGCACATCTGACAAACTTCCTGTACATGTGCACACAGAAGGTTTTAAGTTACACTCTTCACAAAGACTTATCCAGCCTGTGAACGTCCTGGGAAATTCTTCTTTCCCACAGATAGGCACATCATGTGATGTCAACAAACTGGCTGTCTGCAGCGGTGATGTTTTTTGTTTTTTTTTTCATTTTTTTATAAAAAAATTTTTATTAAATTTTCACATTTTGTAAAGACAGACATACACACAAATAGACAAAGACAACACATATGAAGTTTCATATCCTTACTTTCCTGACCCCAGTTCTTGACCTCCCCCCACCCCCCCTTCATACATCCTAATTCAATTAAATTAACTCAGCAAATTCATATCTCTCATCCTTTACATATTATTATTGTATATATACATTTTTAAAAAACCTTTTACTTGGCCAGATTTTACTTATCCAGTTTTCTTATAAATATTAAAACCTTTTCTAAGGTTGACTCGAGTTCCTTCCACGAATTTCCCTTTTATCTTAAAAATAGGTCATAATAATCAAACACAAAAGTCATAAACATTTTTTAAAAATTCTTTTTCTTCCCCCCCCCCAGCCCCGGTTTCTGTCCCTTCCCAATGTCCCCATGTCCACAAAAACAGTTTTTAGCCTGGATTCCTCACATCTGAGGCCTTTAAGTCCCTGTCAGTCTCTCTTTGCCGATTTTGTTGGTAGCCCTCTTTGTTGGTCCTCGGGTCTCGAGGGAGCTCTAGCTCAGTCTCATCAGAATTTCTTCCATCCAAAGTACTTGATACCAGCTGCTGCAGAAGGTCAGCTAATCCATACTCGAAGAGGAAGCCCCAGTCATATTTCTTATTTCTTTTAAATTCAAATATTCCAAATGTTCCAGGGGCTTCCTCCCTCCTCTTTCGCATCTTTCGCAGATTTGTAATCCAAGGGTCTTCTTCTTTGTATTCTGACAATGTAGGCTTGTGGTTGGTACTCTCCATCTGTACTGGCCCTTGTTCACTCTCCCCCTGTTCCGAAGTTATCTCTTCTAATTCAGCTGCAGATTTTTTCCCAGTCAAGTCCATTGTGCCTTCAGCAGAGTCACTTATTTTAGAGTTCAAGGTTATAAGTTGTTTACTCATAGCCGTAGTCTGCTCCTGCAGCTTTCCCACAAGAAAAAACATTCTTTCTATCTCTGCCTGTAATTTTCCATCTGCAGCCATTGTAGTGTTTCAATGTTTCCCCTAGGGGGATTCTGGTTACTTATTAGTCTTTTCCCAATAGTCCTTTACCTTGTTATTTCCCTACTTTGTTTCCAACCACTTTAGTTTAAATATAGCAAATTAAGTCCAGAAAGGTGTTAAATAATAAGGTTTTTAACTTTCGCTGTCCGTTTGACAGCTCCTTTGACAGCTGTCAAACTCCTCGTTCCTTTTTCTCCAGCTCACATAGAGGACACTCCCGGGTCTGGGGAGGTTTAAACAAAAGCTTCTAAAATTCCACTCTTACTCTCCAGCACAAATCTTCTTCTGTCAAATTCGTGCAAATATTATCTTTTACAAAACACCAAAGAAAGAACTCTCCACCTTAGTTCTCCGATCCTTGCTTTAAATCTTCTGTAAGCAGGGGGGTGCGGACTTCCCTTTAGCACATCCCCCGATCGTGCCGAATTCAAGGATAAAAATTTTAAAGTCCAAATTCCAATCTACTCACGGATTAATTAAAGTCCGAATTTCAGGGAAGAAAGTCAGCGGTCTCCGGCCATGGCTCGCGGCTTCGCTCCACTGCAGTAGCGGTCTACTCACAGCACCACGCCGCTCCCCGTACCCTCTCTGTAGCCTTTAAAAAGGCTCTTCATGGGTCGGGGGGCGCTTTAGGTGCCCGCCGAGTCACCAAGTCCGCAGGCTTCCGCGCCTGTGGTTTCTGAGGGTCCCCGCGTCGCCGTCGCGGTGAGACCCGTCTGCAACGGAGCCGATTCCCTCCGGAGCTCGGAGGGAATCCGCCATTAACCGGATCGCGCTAACCCGGAAGTCAGCGGTGATGTTTCCATATACTGACACTCTGGACTTTAAGAAGGCCGGTTTCAAAAAGTTTAAGGAACTACTGGAGAGATCCCATAGAGATACCCAAAGAGAAGGGAGTCCAAGATTCATGGGAATCTCTTGGGGTCCCTTCCAACTCTACGGTTCTATGATTTGATGAAATAAAGGCTGACTACTAAGTCCAGTCGAAACTTGTGGACCAAACCTAAGTGAAATATATTGGTAAAAGCCATAAAAAATGAAATAGCCTGTAACTGACCTGGTTTAAAGTCTGCCCAACAATCAATAAGGATTCCTTTTCATCAAACATAGATTGCCACAATTGTTATAAATGAATTAATAGCTGTTATACATGAAGAAATAATGTTTTCCTTCCCACTGAAGGAAGATTGTTCAGTAAGTTGTTCTGATTTAGGTTTCTGTGCACTGGACAAGAATTTTCAGGATTGTAGTGAAATACATTTTTCATTTTGTTGCATCCTGAAACCCCTCATCTAGTGGGTACACACAGTGGTTGTATTCAAACACTGGCTTTTTGGAGAAGTTGTATCATGTTTGCCATGCTTCATTATTCAAACTGGCGCCTCACACTTACTGTTCTTGTGAATTGTCCATTTACCATTCCAAAATCTCACATATATGTTGAACATTCAAGTTACTATAAATTTTAACCTAAAAGGTATAATGGCGTTGAGTGAAGTATCATTCTACAACAACAATGCATTTATATTGCTTAGATGCCAAAATGGCTTCTAAATGGTTTGTGGTAATAATTTCAACTTAAAGATCTTTTATAATTATTTTTATATGATGGTTTACATAATTGTTAGGTAAACTATTATCCTAGCTTTTCTGGAAGTTGAGTGAAGTCTTTTTGTGCTAATGGTTTATCTTTCAACCTAAAGTTTAGTTTTTTATCATTTTTATGTTGGTTTTCATAATTATTAGATAAGCTACTCTCCCAGCTTTTTTTTTACCAAAGGTACAAATTGGAAGTTATAATTGCAATTGTTTGCTGTCTTGAAGGCATTAGGCACTTTAACAGAATTATCACCAAGCTGTGTTTTTCTCTCTCTCTAAACACTATGCATTAATGAGCTTTATAATTAAGGGAGTCACTTCACACCTCTATTGTTAACCAGTGGCATTGCATCTGCCTTGCTCCATTGATGCCCTTCTCACTTACTTACTGGAGCATTTAACAGTTTTGGCAACAGGGAATTACATGGCATGGGGCAAGTACTCTAATTAGATGCAAGTGAAAGTCCTTGGGGAGATGAATATTTAAAAAGTAATTTGAAGAATCTCTTAATGATGCTGGCAGCGAAAAATGTGGGCCACAGTGAAAAAAGGCATGTCAACATTGCAAAACATGGGTGCAGTAACAGTTGTGTAGTTCACAATCTATTTGTAAGGTTTTTATTTATCTTGAATACGTTAGAGTGATTCTTTTCTAAAATGCTTTAACTTTCAGATAGAGTGAATGGTCTCTCTATTTTGTAGCCTTTCAAAACTGAAAACAACTTGTAAAGGATTATCTATATCCTATTAGCAACACACACATCACAGAATGCTGATAGCCCTGCATGCTGAGGGCTCACTTGGGCAGGAGAAATATATCTACCCATGTTAGATCAATCTAGCTTATCCACATGGAGTGGGAGGAGAACTGAGCCTCCCTCTTCTCCCATACATTTCTTTAATGATAGTAACTTAAGGCATAAGGAGATAAGAGAGGCTGGGGAGAAATTAGAGGCATTGATCTTTGTGTTTCCCCTAGGAAAACTAACACATGCACACACCCAGTCTCTCAAGCTAAGCTGCATATTTCTTAATAGCTCCCTGATGTTGTCTATTATTTTAACTGTATTTAGCAGTATCTTAAGCAAAGAAGGGCACTGGCTTCATGGAACTGGCCAGGCACACTGATCCTGGAACTTTCAGCAAGCTATAAGTTGTTGATTGCTTGGACTCTGTTATCTATTTACAGTAGCAGTATCTCATTGCCCCAGTAGAACTTAAAGCCCAGGCTGGCAGAATACAGTGAGAGCTGCTCCTTCACATATTTGGGGCCCAAGCCTTTCAGGGATTTTAATGTTAGCATCAAAAACTGGAATTGGGCCTGGTGGCATATTGGCAGCTAATGCAGAATTGGTGTTTTATTGTTTCAGTTAGATACACCACTCACAACTCAGGTTGTCACATTCTACACTAGTTGCAGCTCTGGATTGTCTTCAGATGCTAATTGCAATAATATAATCATGAGGTTACTTGGGCATTTATCCATTTTTAGCTGCAAAACCAGTGCTCTGACATCCTCTGGCATACCCGTAAGACCTGGGCATAGGCACCCCATTCCACTGAACCCATCTAACCTCCAGAGATGGATTGGATCAAGGAATATCCCCCAACTAAAAAAACTGTTCGGTCTCTATGTAGGATAGGTTGTTTCCCCAATTTCCAGACATAGTAACCATCTGCCAATAGCACCTAGATATTATTGAAGATTCGCCTTCAGTTTATTGGCCCTCTTCCAGCCCATTACTGCCTTCAGAACATGGTCCAAGCACTTGTACTGCCTCACCTGATTCTGATGGTTTGGGGAGATGAATATGGGCATCAACCACATCCCTAACTGCATTACTATTTGTCAACTGAAACTAAAGGTCCCATCTTTCAAAGTCCATTGAGGGGGCCCAATGCGACATCCTAGCGTTGCTCTGCACCAGGCTCCACTTTTGACCTCAACAATGTGAGCCTCAAAAACAAAGACTGAGGGGGCCCAAAGAGCCTCAGTGCCCTGGAGCCAGCACCTATGACTGAAACTGTACCAGGCATAACTACTCTATGCCATTGCAGCCACATAACTCACAAAGAGTATGGTGCATCTTCTTTTGACTTAAATGTATAACTAATATTGAAATATTCTGGAACTTTTGAATTCTGCTTAAATCTAAGTACTATAGCTTTTACTGATTTGTAGCTCAGGTTTTGAAATGCGTTTACAATAGTGCTCACACATAAATACATTTGTTTTGGTTTTCCATAATCTGAGTAAATGGGGCAGTTTTACAAGCTAAAGTCATCTTTCCAGAATATGGTGGCATTGTGTATTTTTCAGTGCATGCATTCCATAGTCCCGTGACCTTAATTCTGAGTATCTCCCCAGACACAAGTAATTCCATCATTGCTTTTTTCTCCCTTTTACTTCTAAAGCTAACTTTAAACTAAAAACACCTGGTGTTCTCTGCCTTCCCAGCAAAGCACAATCAGTAGGTAAATCAAGATGACAATGCCCACCACTCATTGCTGACTGAATGTGGCATATCGTATTTTTCATGCAGCACAGAATTCGGGGGCGGTGAGAGGGATAGAGAGAGGAACCAAGTTCAAAAGCACAAAACCCTGACATTTAGGAAACAAAGAATATACATCACCTTTCTATGCTCATTTTTAATTCAGGGTAAACAAATGTTTATCGTTCTTTTGCCATGGTCTAATTTCACTTCTCTTTAAACTAGTTGATTTAAAAATAAAGGTAAAAGAATATTGAGATAAAGTAAGATGTAAGAGTTTTATGGTGAAAAGTATGACCCATCTGTTTCTCTGTTTCTTATAATGGAGGTCTAGAAGTGATATTAATGCCTGTTGGTAGAAATCATCATAATGCTAAGTAGGGTGTGTATGCACAGATTCACTTGTGCAATGAAATTCCCCCTCTTCTCCCCCGTGGATCCTCTAAACCCACTGAGCAGATTTAGGGGGGTGCTGGGGACATGGAGGAAGACAAGAGATGGAAAGTTCCATTGCAGGAGAAGAGCTGGTTCTATGCACGTGACAATTTAGTTGAATCTCATTCCAGATCTCACCACCACCACCATTGTCTACCATTACTAGTAACTTAATTAAATGGAACTTTTAGCACAGTATGTTTTCTAAAACTAAAATGCATTGTTAATAGAAATAGGCTATAACTTAATTGCTTTTATAATAGAATGTTATTCTGGCCTTGCTGTAACTTACAAAGCTAGTCTAAAATTCTAAAAGAGCTTGCTGGATTTGTCACTTTACCCATCTTGTGACACATGTTAGTGCATGTGGTTTTAAAAAAAAAAAAGGAGTATGGTCCATTTTCCATGTAAATATACAAGACTGCCTTGTGCCTTAGACGTGTTTATTTGTAAGTTACTCCCATTGATTTTTGTGAGAATTTGATCCCAAGCAGTTTGCCTGGCATTACCCCTTCCACAAATAAGATAAAATTTGATTAATTTTCAATGCCATCAACTTAATTCCTTCTGTGTTGCTTTCACTATATTTCATAGCTTAAATGAACTGCCCAATTCACGACTTGGAGAAGGGTTTCCGGCTTTTGTATGATAGATAAGGCTATATAAATCAGCATCCCCTTGTGACATTTTTGTTTTGGCAGGTATGTCCAGACATGTAGAAGTTACATGTGTTTTATCAGTCTTTTGAATGCTTTTATATACTTGCTTTTAACTGTTTCTTACCGAAAATTCTAATGTTTTATTTCATATTTTTGTAAACTGCTTAGAGATTTTCTTGCACTCAAGCAGTGTATACATTTTGTTAAATAAATAAATGTAGAGTACCCCAGAGCAATCGTGTTGGAAATGGTATGATTCTATAGAAAATAGATTAAGCACTTGTAAGTCTTCATTAAAAGATTCTTTTAATATTTATCTAACTGGTTCTAAAATGTTAGTCGTGAACGCTGTGTGAGCCATAAGAATGCATGCTTGCCTTCTCTCGCTTTGCACAGAGCAGATGGATGCTTGACTGCCTGCTAATCCACAGCTGGAATGGTTTCAGCATTTTCCACGTTGCTGGGTTAGAGTGGCTTTTCTAGTGGACTGAGAGGGCAGCAAGAGAGGGATATCATTATTCATCAGTATCCCAGTGGGATCGCTGCCAGCAGAGATTAATTTTTTCTCTTATGCTTGTAAAACAAGCTCAGGTGGAATCTCTAATCCTCAGGGCACGGGTGGCAGATCAAGGAAGATGCTACAAAGCTAGTTAATTTTCAGATTCTAGGAGAAACAGAAGCTCTGTTAGATGTATAAATACATGATTGCAAATTTAAGTAGCTCAAATCCAAATGGGATCTTCCCAGACATCTGGTACTGAAAATCTCTTGTTTTTTCTTTGTTGTTTTTAATAGAAGTTCTTGCAAGTTTGAATCACAGCAAAAGTAGCTCTCTTCAGTTATCTTCCTCTATTATTCTTGGCAGATCTTGTCTTAATAGTTAGATTTTTTTTCTTTTTACAAGTGGCAAATAGAAATGTTAGCTGAGTAGAAATATAGAGCTTACAGGTCTTATCAAATGTCAGTATTGCCAGCCCTTTTACAAAACTGCCAAGTTCCAGGTTATCCCCCTCCCTCCCTCCCCCCCCCAAAAAAAAGTTGCATGTAACCCCATTATTTTAGAGGATATGGCTCAGTGGGAACATACTGTACTCCTAGTAGCTCAAAACACCTAAACCGAGCTAATGAAATAGAGATTTATTCTTTATTTACAGAGCCTAGGACTTGCCGATCAGAAGGTCGGCGGTTCGAATCCCCATGACGGGGTGTGCTCCCACTGCTCGGTCCCTGCTCCTGCCAACCTAGCAGTTCGAAAGCATGTCAAAGTGCAAGTAGATAAATAGGTATCGCTCCGGCGGGAAGGAAACGGCGTTTCCGTGCGCTGCTCTGGTTCGCCGAAGCTGCTTAGTCATGCTGGCCAATAAAGCGAGATGAGTGCCACAACCCCAGAGTCAGTCACAACTGGACCTAATGGTCAGGGGTCCCTTTACCTTTACCTTTATTTTCTCCTTAAAAGTTTAACATTGCTTTGGATGAAAGCCACTTGCTAATATTGCCTGGTAGCTTGCTTTATGCTCACCAAAACAATGGGTCAAGTTACTGGCTGATTTTAAAGTGGTGTCGTTTTGTGAAATTTGGTAGTAAAAATCAGTTTTTGCTATCCTTGGTTTATCTAATAACCCTGACTAGCATCCAGGACCCATATGGAGAGGGAGGTATTAGCTTGATCAGGAAGACAAGTAGTACAAGTCATTGGAGTGGTAAATGCAGACACAGGCCCCAACACCAAGCCTGAATGAACTGGATCCTAACAGCCCAGAGTCACCTGGACCCCCTGGAGACAGCACTCCCGAGCAAGATTCCCCTAAGGAACACCAGGGGCCTCAGACTCCCAGACCCAGCAGTGCTCAGAATGGGAACTGACTGAATGACTGTCCAAATTCAGTTCCTCAGTTCAGGTTTGAGCAGCCAGAAAATGAGGTGAGGAAGTAGGAACTGTGGCAAACAGGAGCCAAGACAAAGTCGATAAAAAGACAGAGACCTGTTGGGTGCTGTTGTGCTAGCAAAGATCAGGCAGCAACTGAGAGATGTTGTGCTAGTACCTATTTACACAGGCATTCCCTGAGAAAAGGATTGCAACAAACCTATTTTTCACTTCTAGTTTCAGGATTTTGTTTTTAAAAATAAGTTTGTTTTTTAAAAAAACACACACAAAAACACCTACCTACAGGCAATAGAGACTGTAAGACAGGGCTAGGGAACCTGACATTATCTAGATTTTGTTGCACTTCAGTTTGCATCAGCCACAGCCTGCTTGGTCAATAATAATGAGAATAATAATGAGAATTGTAGTGCAACAAGTTCTGGAGAACCAAGGCTCCCATAACTGCTGTTAAAATATCCTTAACAATGAAGATAATTGCCCATGTTTAGGTTTTGTTTTTACCAGTCCTCAGTAAATAAAAAAAAAAATGCTGGAATGATGTAACTATATGTGTGTGTGTCAACCCTGAAAAACCTTATCTTCATGAGACTCATAGCTCTAAAATAATTTTTCAGTAGACAGTGCTGTCCTGGATATGTTTCTGTTGAAGTAAAATTCATTGGAATGAGTATGTTTAGCATCATAGCGATTGTGGGAAACTAAGAAATGCACTGTATATCACGCCAATTTACGATGTTGGGAGTTGTGATGTTCCCAGCCTGCATCTGAATACTTTGAAACGTATATCTGGCACCATACAGAGGCCAAATAAGTTGAGTTCTTCACTTTACCAAGGCATATGCTCTAGTCTGCTTCCCTCTAACTTTTGGTATTTAGTTCAAAGCCTGAAACAAAAAGTTGACCGATTATTTCCTTCTGGGCAGCTGCTAAGCAAATCTGCTGGTACTGCTTTATTACTGTCATCAGTTCATACAAACTGTGCCAAAAAAGTCTATTAATCTTAAAAACATGGGCAGACATTCTAATGGAACTGCAGTAAGTTAAAACTTCTTTTTCTCCTGACAAGTCAGCTTAAACCATAAAACCTAGACATTCTTTTTAAGTGTCCTTGAACACTTTATCAATGTATAATATAATATTGAAAGTTGTTTGGAATAAAATATTGACAAGGTTCTCGAGATCTTTTCTGCGCCATGGCATTGCGTTCATGTTTTCCAATGAAAAGTGTGGTCTGCTGCTCAAATACATAGCCTTCCCCAACTTGGTGCCCGGCAGATGTTTTGGACTTTCATTAGTCATGCTAGCTGGGGATGGATAGAAGATGGAGTCCCAAACATCTGGGGAAGACTGACGTAGGGTGATAAAGATTCATGTCTGTGTTTTCCCCCATGTTGAGATTTTTTATGAATACTCTAGATTGTCATATTGCTTGTCCATCCCATCTGGTACTCAGAAAAGTATATTAACAGAGATTCCATTTAGCTATCATGGATAATAGCAGTTTTGTTGATACTTAGCCAGAAACCTTTCTTCAGATGCTTACAGTCCTTTGCATTCTTAACATCAAAAAGATACTAAAAAATGGGGGGGGGAATTATTGTGGCATAGGAATCAGATTGTATCCTAGTCTTATGAAGACTTCATGCCTTATGCTGATATCACTTTAGAACCTTACATTTAATGCAGTGGTTTGTAGGAGCTTGAGGAAGAGTTTAATTTTATGTGAGGAATTAACGAAATGATCACATAAAAGTTTTTCAGAGATTTTCCAGGAGGTTGTAAAAGAAACTACCATGAAATTACTCTTGGTCTGCCTTCAAGGTTCATTCTGATAGGAATTATTCCCTCTCCGTTCAAATACATCCTCAGGTGTAGCTTTTTCTTTTACATGCTTCATTGTGGCAGTGAAACTAATATCTATAAAATGTTTGTGAAAAAGGTTGCTCTAATTGCAGATCTTGTTGCTGATTCTGTGCTAAGTGTTAAGTGTATGATATTCTAATTTCGCTATGGTGTAATGCTCATTACAGCATGGCAATTTAAGTTCACACCCCAAAAGAACTCTGAACTTTTGGTCAGTCTGCCTTGCTTTTAACTAAGTTTGACCTTCCTGTGCTCTTTCACAGTGGGAAAGGTCATTTGGATTCCTGATCCCTTGATAATTACAGATGCCATCCATAGCTCTCTGCACAGTTAGGTAAGGAGGTAAAGTTGGAAACTAAATAAACGCTCAGGGGGTTTTAAGGAGCCATAGAGATGTCTTGCTGTGCACAAATGTACTTCTCATGAGTGGCGTGTTATTGTTATTTTTAATGTTAATGGGACCAGGGTGTTAAAATATGCATTTAACATGCTTAAAGTATGTGACATGTTATATGCATGGCACAAATTGCAACACACGCAAGGATGGGAAGATGAATTCTGGCAGCATAATATGCAGCTAAAAAGCAGCCTCCAGTACTTTGTGTTTCTCTGAAACTATTGTGGGGTACTACAATGTACCCATTTCATTAAAAAAGATCTGGTAGTCCTCAGAACCCTCCCACCCAAAAAAAGCAGGCAAAATTACACTTCTACTTATGGGGCAGTCAGAGGGCCTTGATGGGAACCAAAAAGGTGTCTGAATGTGCCACACTACTCATAAGCACCATGTTTGGTGCCTCATGTGCATGTGCCACAGTATCACTACGCACAGTGCTAGAAATTTTGTCATCTAACATGAATTTATATGTTTATGTGAGGGAGAACTTCCACAAAAACAAGAAGATGTAGGTTTGGGACAGCATGGAACAATCTGTCTTAGTGCGACCAAGATTTTACATGTATGAAAGGGAATCTTGTTGCCTAAATGCCATGGTCATATAATAGTAATTCCTTAATCCAAAAAAAGAAAAAGTGGATCATAGCACAGCCACGTACTTTTCAAAGTAATGAATTGGAGCAGCTTGACTTACAGAAGTCATTTTCTTACTAAACTACTAAAGGCCGGAAACCAAACTAAGTTTTTAAAAGTTGGCCTGTCTTCTGCCTGAGGCAGGTCCTCCCTCCATGATGGATGGGAGGGTGGAGAAAGGAGTAGGAAAACAAAACTAGAACTGGAGCTCTCCATTTCTTCCCTTCCAGCTCCTTGGCAGGACTTGGGCTACTATATAATGTGTTTCAAAGAGTTACTGTCAGCAACTCCTATACGGCTGCCTTGTTTTCAGCCTTAGTATTCCAACGACACATATTCTCTCAGTTTTCATCTCTTAGAGCTTAGATCCTTCCCACATTCAGTCTCTTGACTGGTTCTGATCACATGTCCTAGTCTAACTAATGTTACTTCTTCTTTCTTTCTTTCTTTCTTTCTTTTTTCCTTTTTTGTCTAGACAGTAAACTTGTATGATCCAGTTTATATTGACTTTGGGAACATAAAGATTGAATCTCAAACATAAACTTATTTCATGCCCTTTGGACTGGTTTCAGGGTGCTGCAGTCCAGCAAATACTGCTTGGCAGAGGGAAATATTTGGTTGTGGCTTTTCCATTCCTGTTTCTCGACTCTCAGAATACAATATGTGTATAAGGGCAACATGAGATGATGGGAGGAGCACGCATTTCCAAATATTTATTTTTGAAGCGGTGAACTGTAGCAAGGGGAACCATAACCTAGTCTAGTGACCCCAAAGCAGAACCCATTACATTTCTTACCTTCTCTCCCCCATAAGGTACCACGGCAGGTTCAGCAATACAAAAATGCAATGTTAAAATCAGTTTTAAACAGATTCATCTAGAAGAACAGGAACTTATGGTTTTCTTTAAACCCTTGGAAGCGTTTGCCTTTTCGCTCAGCTTTGCTAAAACATTAATTTCATCTCAGCTTTTCTAAGAAGAAAAAACTTAAAGGCCAACTGGAGCAAAGCTATCCCTTTTACCACTAGCAAAAGGCTAACGGTCATCCACTGCTAGGTGAGGCATGATCCCAACATGACTGAAGAGAGAGCTCGGGTTTCAAGGCCTATTCATATCTTCTATTATGGGCAGTCAGCTCAAAGTATCAGGTTCTCCAGTGCCTCTCTTTCTCATAGGAATAAAATAACAAATGAACTGCACTGCATTTATTTGAATGTGGTATCCCCTAACCACATGACACTTGGAGATAGGGGTCCAAGGAAATACTTCATTAAAATAAATGCATTGTCCATTTTGTTTGTACTGCATGCTATGCCTGGCGCTAACTGGGTATGTGAGGTCTGAGACTTGTGTTGGATAGAGAGCAGGGGCAGCACGGTGGGGAATACTGCCACTCCCGCCACTTCCTTCTGCTGCCACCAGCTCTGCTACACACCCTGCCGCATCCACCACTGGCAGAGAAGCGGCACAGCCATTGGCACTGATTTGGGGCAAGATCACACTGGTTTCAGGTGAGATCTCACCCAAAATGGTTGTGATCTTGCCCAAAATGGCGGCACTTCACCACCGCTGACAGAGGTGACAGGGCACCCATGGGCATGCTGCCTGGGAGGCTTCTGCTACCTGAAGCAACATCCTCACCCTACCTAATGGCTTAACCAGTATCGGTTGAGAGTTTTCCTAGCTTGTGATGCCTAGACAGGCTCTCAAATAATTTGGTGCTTGCCGAGAGTGATCGTGCCAAAGACCTTAAAATCTCCCTGAAGGTACAAACAGCACATTGTTTAATAGAGTCAAAGCAAGAGAAAGCACATGACATGCACATTTATCCCTTAAAACCCTTACATATTTATATGACACACTCGTATCTGTCCTCAGTTTGAGGGCTGTCCTCACTGTGCTTGAATATGTGCCAGAACAAGCAAAAATTTGTTTATGTGCTTCTAAAACGTCAACATCCATGTGCAATATAAAGTTGGAACCAGAAGGCCAATCTTTTTTTATGGACTAGAAATAAACTCCTCTAAATAGAAAGTTGTCAGAAGAATTAACTGATACAGACCTAATTTTAACCAGCGGTACTACTTGGTGCCACTGGAACAGCGGCATTTCCTTTTGCTAAGTTTGTTTGCCGCTCATAAATCTGTGCCTGACTTAATTCCATCTGCTTGCTAGTACACATATGTATGCGCTTATAAATCAAGCTTGCACTTAATGTGCTGTCCAAGAGTTGAATGATAAAGTATTGGATGGTAATATGAAGTATTGCTAGTGAATGGGAGTTTTTTGTCAGATGTTTGATGACAAGGGTGGAAAACAGCAAAATCCAAAATGCGCTGTCTTGTTTTGCTTCCTTTCCTCTGAGATAATAAAAGTGAGATCGTACATGTAAAAGCTATTACAACACATTTCTTACTTGCTTTTCTGCTGGGTGGATTGTGCACTGTGTGTGCATTTAGGGGGCAATCGTATGCAAAATGTCAATTGGTTCATGCCTGTACACAGCTCATACTCACTTTACTTTGTGCCAAAAAACTGAGCAACAGATTAGAATTGAGCTTTCTCTCAGTGGTTTCTCCTTTCTTGTTTGCCTCTTTGGTTTCTTTTCCCCACAATACTCATCTCCTTTTAGGCCTTAGGTTTCAATCCACACACATACCTTTATGCTAAGATAATTGGAAGGAGGGGGTTGGATTGAGTGTAGGTGTCCCTCCCTGAACTTTTGCAGACTCAGATGTCCCCCTGTGAGCCACCGAACATGCAAGCAGATGTCAGGCTTGCTTGTGGTAAGCCACAAAATAAGGTATTCTGAGGGTAAGTCTGAGCTGGCCTTTCTCCACCTTGTGCACCTTGTGGTGGTGAGGAGTTAAGATTACTCTGTTAGTAAATGTGCTCTAACAATTGCTGTTTGGCTAGCCGCGTCTCAGGCTAATATAACATTTCTGGGGGTTGATGAGACTGTGTGAATACAAAGGGATGTTAGATTATGTTTAGTACACTTTTATTCAGTGGAATGTGCAGAGATTAACAGCCTGACATCATTAACAGTCAGAGCCAACTGTGGCCATCCAGAAAAAAGTAGGCCATTTGGCGTTATGTACGTTTTCCTCAGGCACTTGTGATTTCAAAACTTCCTCTTGGATACATCTTTGTACCCCAGCTACTTAATTAAACACTGGTGTTATGTGCATGCTGGATTACAGGTGGCGCTGTGGGTTAAAGCCTCAGCGCCTAGGACTTGCCGATCGAAAGGTCGGCGGTTCGAATCCCTGCGGCGGGGTGCGCTCCCGCTGCTCGGTCCCAGCGCCTGCCAACCTAGCAGTTCGAAAGCACCTCCGGGTGCAAGTAGATAAATAGGGATCGCTTACTGGCGGGAAGGTAAACGGCGTTTCCGTGTGCGGCTCTGGCTCGCCAGAGCAGCGATGTCACGCTGGCCACGTGACCCGGAAGTGTCTCCAGACAGCGCTGGCCCCTGGCCTCTTAAGTGAGATGGGCGCACAACCCCAGAGTCTGTCAAGACTGGCCCGTACGGGCAGGGGTACCTTTACCTTTACCTTTAAAGAAACAGCAAAGTGTATCTCCATTGCAATTTGAGAATTTGAAGCAGTCCCACAATCATCACTGATAGGATGAGTTGTGACAAAGTCAGCTCTTGTTGGTTTCCCCCTAGAAGTGAGTTTGAAAGCTGCTCTGAAACCTTATTGATTATACACTTCAGCTGCCTGGCTCTGTTGTGAAGCCTTTCTCTTTTTAGCGGGGTCATTATTGACCCAAAATATTCCCCAGTGTCTGACATATCTTGACCCCTTATCTAGCACCACCTTTTCATCCATGCATTGAGAATCCACTCCTGGTCCTATATGTAGAACAGGTAGCATTTCTATAAATCGGGTGTTGAACCTGTGACCTTCCTGATGTTGCTGGACTTCATGACAGAGATGTGCAAGCTTGCACATGACGTGGGGAAAGTGGAAAGGGAGATGCTAGAACTTGGGGTCATCAAATGAAGCTGAATGCTGAAATATTCAGGACATACTGTACAAAAATAGATACTGTACGTCTTCACAAAGCGAGTACTTAAACTGTTTGAGGACTTCCCATAAACATCTGGTTGGCCACTGTGAGAACAGGATGCTGGACTAAGTTGGGCCTTCGGACTAATCCATATTCTATAGTCTAATGAATGTTTACTTCCCTGCCTTCCTTGCCCTGTTGCTGAACTCACCTAAGTCCTTAAATTGCCTGACTCCTGACCATCTTCTCAGTGCTTAATTACTGGGACTCCCTTGTGCTCACAGAGTAGTAGCTTGTTTATACACTCCTATGGCTAGTTTGTCCCAGTTCTTTTGCAACGAATTAGAATAAGAGGCCTCACTTCAAAAAAAGAGTGCATGGCTACCTTGAAATTCCAAGGCTAATCCAGTTCAGTCGGATATCTTAGCTGCTACGGACTGCAGAAGACTGCAGTTGCCACTACTACAGGTGCCACATAATACCCATTCTGCATGTGTAAGAATTCAGTTGTTTAGTATGGCATCACCCGAACTTTGGAACTCCCTGCCTATTGAGATCAATCAGGCACCTTCACTGTACTCTTTTCAGCACCTGCTAAACACATTCTTGTTTAGACAAGTCTACCCAGATGCTTAGAAAGTTGAGGTCATTTAAAATATGTTTTAGTATTTTAACTTTTGTATATATTTTTAATGGTTGTGAATTTTTCTCCATTTTACAGTTTTATCTTTTTGTAAACTGCTTTGAATTTTTTTACAATCAAGTGGTGTATAAATTTTATGAAATGAAATAAATGCAACAATTTATGAGATTCTTCAGCACAGTTGACATTAAATACAATTGACCTTTCGCATTCCTTAAAAAAGAGGGGGTCCATTAAAAATGTGCAGATTTGATATCACTAAACATCACTAGCAGCAAGATATTTCTTTCATGAATACACTACTTTGACATGTGCATACTCTTCTTTTCTGCACTGGTAGAGTTTTAAAATGAAACCTGCATCCTAAAATTACATAGATCTAAAACTGCATACATCTGTTGGCAGTTTTGACCTCAAATTCCATTTTAAACATAAGTGAAAGCTGAAATCTGCCAATATTTCAGTCTCTTAGTAAAGAGGACACTTTTGCACCTTCAGTAGTGGAAACAAGCTCCAGGAATGTGAGAGACTAATTTGGTTTGGCTTAAAAGCCTCAGTGTTACAAATTAATCAGCTTGGTCCGAAAAGTCTAGAACTCATTAACTTTAAAGGCTTTGCCAGTTCTCATAGCTGAACTTAAGTTTTAGCATAAATAAGGCTTTCTTTTGTCACCTGCATCATCATGGCATCCCACATCTCTTACCCACAGCCTGATCCAGTGCATATTTGCTCATAATTGAGTTCAATGGGACTTATTCCCTAGTTAGCCTGCATAGGATTACAGTCCTGCAGTGTAATTCTAGCATGCTTACTTGGGGGTAAGACTCATTGTATTCAAGCGTGCGAAGGAGTGCAGCCTTAGCCTACTATGAAATGTGTTACCTATTAGCTTTTTATATTTTTGAGCTAGTGTGCTGTATAAATCTACATTGAATGCTTCGTTTTATTTAAATCACTGGAATAGAAGAATAATCTTACTGAAATAAATAAGAGCTTACATGTGATACCTATTATTTAATTAATTTCACAGTGACTTTTTTTTCCAGGCTGTTAAATAAAAGAAAGAAAGCCATGTGTTCTCAGTCCTTCAGATACAATGGAAGGAATTCAACATCACACTAGGGCAATCGTTCCATCAGAACAAGTATTTTGGAGAATCTCCCATCTTCCCACCAACCCCCCGCTGTGCTGCTCCAGGGCCAATTTCAGGGGCATTTGCGGGGAGAGGAGGGAAAGCCCCCTTACACAAGAGGAAGTCCTTGATCAGCACTTCTGCTGATGGGACTCAATTGAGTGCCACACTATGCATCAATAAATTTGCCTTTGTTTGTTTTAAACATAGGCACGGTTAGGAATATGTTTGCAAAGTCATAACTTAGAATTAGTTGTATTAGGGATTTTAGGTTAGGCCTTTTAATTTTATTACTGACTGGTTCCAGTGTACCTTTTAATCAGTCTTTTAAAAATTGTGCCAACTTTTAGTAAACAAAACATTTTAATTGACAGGCTGTGCTTTTTTTTCTGGGGGTACTCAGGGTACGCAGTAACAGCACCTCTTTTTCTGGAAGAAAGGCACTGTTGACAGGTAACAGAATGGGAGAAGGTTGAAAAAAGATGATGCTTTGGAGGGCGTTTGTGAAACCTTTAATAAAGGAATGGTGGAGAACCTGTGCCTCATGGAGTGTTGTTGGACTCCGGTTTGCATCAGGCCTAGCCAGCATAGCAAATGGTCAGTGATTATGGGAGCTGTAATCCAGCAATATCTGAAGAACCATTGACTCCCCATCTAAGGTTCCACAGTTGGTGGAAAGGTTTGTGCTAATCTCGGTTTTGTGGTCAATTATTAGCAGTGAAAATGAAAGTGCAAATATTGTAAGCTAGGATGTTGGAAGCCCATTTGTATATTATTATTCCTATCCTCATTTTGGTCTATGTCATCTTCAGTGGGCTCTTCTCCTCACCCATATTTCAATTATTATTTTCTGCACTGATCCTCCCCTTTTGCATTCTTTCATGAATCATTCCAAACTGACTTTATTTAGTTACTGAGAAAACTGAGGAGAATCACTCCTCAGTCACTTTGGGGTGAACCTGAAAATGCTTGGATGAGCACATCTGGTAGATAATCATGAATTACTTCCTACTCACCACTGCCTTTTGAGCAGTGAATAGTAGAGATGGAATTGGACGCCCATTAACATATGATGGCGACGTTCAAAAATGTAGTGTGGCCACTGGGATGTCCTTCTGGCACATGGTGAGTCAACTCAGTCCTCAGGCATTTGGAAATCTATAGAAAGGTGATGGATTGTGTAGTCAGGGTGCTGTAGGTTAAAACTTCCACACAGTAAACTTGGAGACTGCTTAATTAATGGCCCTTGGGTTCCATTCAGCCTGCCAAAGAAAGAAGGGGGAGAGGGTGGTGAAGAAGCAAAGTGAGTGTTAAATGTATCCAGGGCATCTACCTTCAGTTGCCTAACTTTCCCCGCCTCTGGACAAAATATAGACACTATGGGAGAATTGTATGTTATTCCAAGAGGAGTTATCAAAGAGCTTCCAGCTTTTGAAATTGTTCAACTTTCAACTTCATTTGTGTCCTAAATGATAGGACACAAAGCAACATCAGAGAAAACAAGGAAGGATGTTCTTGTCTGTTGTTCCCCTAAAATTGTAAACTTCAGTACCTTGGGTTTTGAAAGTCGTTTTATTGCCAACTTTTTGTTGAAATCAATACTCTAATGAAACAAAATATTTTTGTGCTTAGACTGCCATTGTTGAACCCACGGCATTTGCAGACTAGGATAAGGTTTGTACTGAAAAGGGAAACCCAAATGGAAAATACAGAGTGAACAGCCGGGCCTATTTGATTTGATTATGGAGGATGTTTCTTTATTCTGTCTTTCCTTGTGCAATCTGAAAACAGTAGCAGGGGGTTACAAGCAGAGTTCATCATCAGGTTGTCAATCACTGTCATTTAACATTTGCAGTGGGAGATGTCTTTATTCAAGGACAGCTGGGCAAATCAGAAGCACAGATTTGCAGTTAGCAGTCTGTCCTGCCTACACTAAACAAACAGGGACAGGGCAGACAGACCGGCCTCTCGCATAAAAATATAATGGACTGTGCTGACCTTGGTGCCCTCCATTCAGCTTCATTCCCAGTTGTATAAAAGCTTCAGTGCCCATTCTCAATTTCCTTTAATTACTTACATGATGCAGATAAGAAAATGAACTTCACTTACAATCATCCATCACACACAGGAAATGAAGTAGGCAAGTTGTTTGAAACAAGAGGAGTGTTTTGGAAGTAAATAAAACAGGTTGTATTTGCAGGGGGAGGGAAGGAGTCTGGGGAGCTATTTTCTTTTTGCAGAAATACCAGCTAAGCTGCAGCTACTCCTCTGACCCTGCCTCCCCTACTCCAGCCTCTCCCCCCCCCAGCCCGGTCTGTCTCCCAGTTGTAGCTGCTAGGCCGTATTGAGTAGGAGGGGGGAAATCTCCTTGGTAAATATTCTTTAAAATATCTTTAAAAGGGTGCAAGTTAAATAAGAGTGAGGCAAACATGCAGAATTCAATAGGGCTTAAAATGGTGGTGACCTTTAGGTTCAGAAAATAAATGACCACAGTTTTCACAAGAGATCTGGCAGAGACATCAAGGATTAGTTAGCAGTTGTCTTCAGTCAGTCTTTTTATCATGAGGAAGAAAGAAACCTGCTTAAAGAGCATGATTTTTTTAAAGAAACATAAACTTTATTTCAAAGTTTTTCTAAATATCATTTTACCTTTGGGCAGTGGTATTGCTGCAACATGTGATATTGTTTATAATCAGAAGTGAATAGTTTTGTTGAATATTAACAGTGGGTTGTCTTTTAGGAACATCTGAAGTTTGGCTAATGTATTTACAGCTTCTTGGGGAGGTGGGGCTTGAAGGAGGATTCATCTGGGCAAACATTTAATTCCTATGGATTTGTGAGAAATGTAGCCGTTTTGTCCCAGAGATCTACAGTTCAAGAAATTATGGAAAACCAGACCATATTAATTGTGCATTTGGTGAAATTAAAAGTTGAGAGACCTTTCCCCTTTGAAAGTATTGATTTTGCCATTGCAAATCTCTCCCTTGAAGATTCTAGTGGAAAACCTGGTAGCTTTGGTAGTAAATGCAAAAATAGTAGAATATTGTAAACGCTATCCATTCTTCCCCAAGCACTGCTCTTCCCAGTGAGACTTCTTCTGCACCCGCCTCTGGCAAGAGAGCTTTAAGGACACATGTGGAACTTGCCCAATGTCTGCTTCTAGTTGCCGCCTCTTGCAGTACATCAGATGCCATCCAGAGGGTATCCCTGCCCTTGTGAGCAGCTTATTGAAGGACGCAATGGCTGTTGTGAAGGGAAGGAACAGCAACAAAATCTGCAGAAGCAAACTCACAGTCCTGTAGATCACAGCCATCATGTTTTCCGCACTAACATTTTTTCTCTTTCTTCCCCCCCCCCTTTTTTTTTTATTTATTAAGGATGCTGAAGAGTATGCAGACCTTCCAGTACGACATAATGAAGATCAAATGAACAGTGAACTGGCCAAACATGTCCCCGTTGAAGTCAATCCGCATTCTTTTGACAGTTCACACACAAAAACCCATCTTCTGATGCAAGCCCATTTTGAACACGCTGTGTTACCGTGCCCGGATTATGTCACTGATACCAAGACGGTGTTAGACCAGTCAATTAGAATATGTCAGGTACAGTTGCACTCTTTTATGATCACTTGCCTGGTTTGCTATTGTTAGCTGTCACAATATGGATCCAAGAATGAACCTGAATTGTTCACAGAGATTGCATTAGTACAGCATTCTAGCATTTTTCTGTATTTTGCAGTTCTTACTTTGTGCATCCTCACAACAGCCCTGTGAGGTAGGTAGACTTTAATGGTTCCATTATACAGGGAATGTCAGAAGAAGAAGAAGAATGTTAATTTAGGACTGAGATGTAAGCAAAGTCCATGTTGATCCCACAGAAGTTGTGCTTAGGCAGACACAGATGGGGACAGGGAAGTAGATGTAAGCCCCAGCCTCAACAGAACGGAATTCGCAGGCTGCTCTTCAGATATTTGCTAGAACTAGAACAAACATATGAAGAAGGTTTGTAAGCACGTGTAATTGAACACAATTAGAAATCTCCTCACCAATTGGAACCCTGGCTTCTCAGTTTCCAGTGACAGCAATTATACCTTCAATTGAGCACAATTAAAACTGGGGCTAATGGGAGTTTTTATAGTATCTGGAGGGCGCCAGGATGGAGAAGGCTGATTAACAGAAGCAAGATAATGTTGTGTTTAAACATTACACTGGATCTGATCTGCACATTCAACAGAATAAAGTAGTATGAAGTGTTAGCATAGATTGTACTATTTCAGTTCACAGATAGGGGATCACATTTTTAAAGACTTTACTAGCTGTAAAAAAAATAACTTCCTTTAAAAGGTTTTTAAAAAAGAAAGCCTATTAGAGAATGAGCTATAGTGGAAACTTTTTTTCTGATATACTAGGGTTTGCTCTCCTTTAAAACTTTGAGGAAGCGCTTCTATACAGTGGAGCATTCAAAATTGTATTCCCCATTTCCCATCTGACATTGGTACAGTCTCTTCTATCACTTTATTCTGCTATGTGTGCTAGCCATACTCAGGGGATGCTGAATATGAGAAATCTATTTATTGGTCTTTTACTGGCTTCATATTAAGCCTAAAGCAAGTCATTAATGTTTCTGTGCATTTAAGCACCCAAGAACTAACATTTTCATTATTCTTTGATTCAGCTGCTTAGAAGTCTACATTTTTACTATGGAATCCAGCATTGTTTACAACCAGTAGCACAATATAGTACCCAAGTAGTTTTTCTCCCAAACAATATGTGTGTTAAAAATAATACTGTGCTCCATTTTTCTGTTAAAAGTGTGCATGGTTTCTGATCTGTATTGCTGACCATTTGCATGGCAATAGTTTAATAAGACTTTATTGGGGATGGGGGTGCTGAAAAGTTAGCTTCAGTAATTTTAAGTCATCATATTAGTATTGTACCAGAATATGTGAAATCACTCATTCCTTCTTTGCGTCAAATGCTTTATTACTGCAAGTTCAGTGATTAGTTTTCTTTCTGCTGTTTGAAACCGCCTTTTGAATTTGTATTAATTGAAATAGGTAATTGAAGTAGTAATACCTTTCAGTTCCTCACTCAGAGGGCAATCACTTCTTCTGAGAAGTAATCTGACAGTTGCCCGCTTTGCATTTTGATTGGCAATGAGCCTCCACTTGTAGAATTGTTGATAAAATATTTTACCATTGCCAAGTAGTGAGGCTGTCATGGTGCTCGGTCTTAACCTTTGAGAAGTGTTTACCCATGGATGAGTTAAGCACATCTCAGTAGGGTACCTGTACATTGAGAGAAGAGAAGGCTTCAGATGTTAGAATTGTATTTCTTAACTGCTTAAGGGAGGTGTTTATGCCTTGACTTTGCACTGCCATGCAACTCCATGGTTTTTATGACTTTTTAATGCCTCATCCGAATAAAAAACCTACTATACGCACACACACACAGGAAGGGGAAAAACTTTAGATCAGCTTCTCATTTGATGAAAACTCCCATCATTGTGAAAGGCAGGCATGGATAGAAATAATTGTGTTGGCCCTTGTAATAAATGGAAGTAGGAATTCATATATTTTCCTGCTTCCACTTGCATATATTTTATAGAGAAATTCAGCTGTTTATGCATACCTACCCTTTTATTAGTAGGCAGATTCACATGTGTGTTGTACTTTCAACATACCCATCTGAGTACCCATATAAAATGAGAAACCATCCTGACGGTGAAATCCGACATGGCACTAAACCTCTCATTCCATCAGGACAAGGATTTCTCCTAGAGCACAGGACCTCTCTCCTCCCAGCACACCCCATTTATCTGTATTAGGGCATCCTCTCAATCCTCTGGAGAAGATCTGGGAAGGGTATGGATATGGGCATGCGCAGAGGGAGGGGGAGGGGAGGAGTCGCGTTGCGCAAATGAAAATACAGTGACAGAATGCAGTAGTTGGAATAGTTCCCCCAGACTATATCGAGATAGCAGGTTCACACACAGTGTAATTTTCGGACAAAATACTAAGTCCGTACAATTATACTTTGGGAGAAATAATAAGCCTGACCTCTGTCACTACTTTGTTGCATGGCCTCTATTGCTAATTTCTCACTGGTTGTCATTTTTGCACCTCGTTGCCGGTCAACTTCCACCTTATAATTTTCTCCTTTATCATCCAACTAAGATTTCTCTTCATGCATCTGAAGCCATGCCACAAAGGCACAAGCATAATAACAAATTAAGTACATTTGTTAGTATTTATGGTGGGTTTTGCTGCAAAAGATTAACACGGCTCACCCTCTGCTAATTTTATATGTCATTAATATAGTGTAAGATACACATCCTGATATGCATGTTGCACCTAGTGTGTTGTCTATTTGTTCAATAATTGTTTGCTCTAATGTGCAATATTTCTGGGCCAATTTAATTCCTCAAAAACCTGACCGTCAGCTTAGAAATTTTGGAAAGTCGTGACTTCAGTCCAAAAACGGATTTGGCAAGTAAAAGTCCTTCCTTTCAATCCAGAGTCCCAGTTTTCACCATACATCTTTCTTCTGTGGCCCCCATCACGTGTGGGTGTCTAGCTACATGTTTCGTTTTTGGAACCACTTGGTCATTATTACTGTCCATTTTCAAGCATTTCCATGTGCAAATAATTATCCCTGGGTCTTTCAGATACCTTAGCCTTTTTAAAAAGTCACTTGGTAGAGGGGGTAAATGTGAATATTCTTCCGTGTACCTCTGGTGCATAGCTAATAAATTCAAATGAACATGTCATTTTAAAAAAAAAGAACCTTAATTGCCAATACAGAGTTACTTTCCATCTGTCTAAGCTTTTTTCCCCACATGTTTGTTTTTAAACACCCCAGGTAGCCGTAAGTACTGCTATGTGGTAGTATATTTGGTGACAATTTGATGATACGGTTCTCTCCTTATGTACAATTCTCTCCCCCTCCCCCCCTCCCCAAAACTCATGACAAATCTTTTCCCAGTTGGCACTGGAGAAAATGACTAATGCTTAACCCATTTGTGTGATCAATTCACTTAAGCAGCTACTGTGAAATGTTAATCACAACTTTAATTTGTACTGCATTAGCATTTTGATTAACTTGTAGGCTTGCTAGCACACTTGAAGCACTTTTACTCATAGTTACTGCTCGGAAATGACTTTTTGATTAATTAAGTTTGTTAGATAGCAGCTGAGCTTCCTGAATGCTAACCTTACGGGGCTAAAAGTTCAGGAGAAAGTTATTGTGAACAACTGTTGCCGTTGAAAAGCATTCTCTGAAACACTATAAATATTTAATTATTTACAAAATATTGAATATTCTAAGGAAATTGACCTTAACTCCCTCCCTCCCTTCCTCCCCCCCCCCAAAAAAAAGGTGCAGATGTGACTGGAGAAAAATGGTTTTAGATTTTCCTTTTCCAAGAATATTGAGCGTGGCCTGGCAAGTGGATTAGAATTTTGTAATTTGGTATGCTTTTGGGTTTTTGAAGGAGTATTTCTATTTTTTACTTAATCATTGGAAGAAATTGGTTGTGCCTGTGGACAAGACTATTAGCTTAAAAATGTGGTGCATGATCTATCCTTGTGGCACATAGACATAGAACTCAGACAAATTGTAAATCAGTTATGCATTATTATAGCTTATGCAGTCTTCGTCCAGGCTTCCCATTCACTTCACTGGAAGGGTCAGCTTTATATGCACATGTCTTTTCATTCTCAGAGGTAATTGGTGGTTGTGGATATGTGGATTTATTATCCTGAACAGCAAATCTTAGCACTGGGCATTTAGGTACCATTCCACTGAAATATAAATTAATTGTTTTAATTTGCTGACTATAATGAATATGTCTATTGAAGAAAGTATCCAGTGATGCATGTTGTGACAAGAGACATACGTATTTTCAAAATATGTCAGCTTGTGTAATAAATTCTATTTTTTTTATTTTTCCTTAATTAAAGCTGCTTACCATCTTAATGCAGCTTTGACAGAATAGTAATTACCTGTAAACGATGATTACCTTATAAAAAGAGCACTTCATTTGCTGTTATCTCATTTAATTCTTTGCACAATTAATAAGACTCTGAATGCCCAGCTTAAATAATTGTATGTAGACAAATATAGGGCATCCGCGATATCACAGATATGTTTTTTACATAGTATATAATCTGCTTTAAATGGAGATATGAAGGGCTAGAGAGGAAATTTGGGAAAACACAGGGGGGAAATGAAATATGATCTCCAGCATTAGGGAATGAGAATTCTGACATACATAGCACTCAAATCCAATATAAATTTCTGCACCCAGAAGGTTCTGCCATCTTCATGAGTTGCTTGCTTGTGAAGTGCTGCTTACCGCCTTCTGGTGACCTTTGGTCTAGCTTGGTGATATTAGAAGCAACTGTCCTTTTCTTCTTTTCCTTTGACTTGGCCTCTTCCTTACGGCCAACTTTTCAGCTCTTCCCTCCATCAGTTCAGGAAACAGCAGCTGTGCTTGAAGAATAAAAACATTAGAAGGTAGGAGCAAAACTGCAAAAAAAACCCAAACCCTTTTGTGGGTGTCAAACCAAAGATGAAATATCTGGAAGTTTGGATAGAAAGTGAACTCTAACCATGGCTAACAGAAGGAAGTTGACTACTGCTGAGTATAGTCACAATTTTGCAATAACAAAACTAGGTACTTGTAGCTGTAGATTCCATAAATATGCCAAATAATATTTCATATTCTGAGTTGTAAATGCTAAATGTTACATTCTTAAAGGAGTAAGGTAAGCTTTGGTTTGATTTTTTAAAATTAAGTACTGCATATATTTTAGTTTTTCCACAAACTTTAGATTCCCCCCCCCCCTTGGCTTCAAATTTTTCAGAAACTTTAAAACTCTGCATTTCATTGAAGTTACTTCACATGATTTAATGCTTCTGTTGCTAGTTGTTGGAGCATCTTCTGTATTTATATAATATAATATAATCATACACAAAGAAATGTGTCGGTTTTATTCAACACATGTGCCTTTCAACCCAGAAGAATTTCACTTAAAATATCGTATTTACTCAAATCTAATGCTCACCTTTTTTGGCCAAATTATGTTGCGAAAATTAAGGTGTACATTAGATTTGATGGCACATTAGACTCAAGTAAATACGGTAAAACCTGATTTAAAATTCAGAATTTGAATTACTGTCTTAGCATGAAAATAATAGAACTTTCAGGCTTTCAAAGTATTCAATCTATTCTGTGTCAATGTAAAAAAGATTATGCTATTACACTAGAATATACAATATACCTGCTCCACAACTTGCACTACCATAAGGCAAAACAAGGTGGTTGCTTCAGGTTACAAATTTGGGACATCATTACAGTATCTAACTTGAGGATGGTACCATTTGGATATTAAAGCTTAGGTGTCAGGAATTCTTGGTTTAGTAGTCCTTTATCCAGTTTCAATACGACGACTTCTGACATTTCAGTGCCAGATATTAATGGATTACTATTCATGCCAATAAGAGCAACCTTGGCTGAGGTCATTTCCAAGGCTGCCTGTAGAACCCAATGTTTCTAAGGAGGGTTCTAGCTGTGATCCTGTCAGTACACAGCAGCACAGAGTTAATAGCATCACAAAACACAGTTAAGCATTATGGGAAATGCAGAATAAATATGAAATTTTTGTTTAATTTTTTAAAAGTAAGGACTTTACCTCACCAAAGAAAGCGATATTAGGTTGTCTTTTTAAAAATACCAATTATGGTGATGGCTACAGGTGCAAAATCAGTTTTTACAGAATGGAGCAGATATGTTAAATATCTTCTCCATTATTTGCTCCAGTATACATGTGACTGACTAACTGGGAGAGCGCAAGCAGAATGACTCAATTTGCTACTTTGAGTATTTGAAAGGATTTCATTTTCCATTGATGTGTTAAGCATTTATGCGTGTTGCACTTAGCTAATGAATGAAAATGTGAATGGGTTTCCAAGCAGCAAATGGAAGAAGCTGATCTGGCTACGGTTCTGATTTCTTCACAATGTCCCTGTGCTGGATTTCACACCAGGATACAGATGCTATGAATAAATATTATGGATGAGAGAACACAGAATAAGAGGGGAAAGAGGATTTGCCGCGTGGGCCTTAGGCACTATGTAGAACACACCCACACACTCAAGCGTTTGTTATTCCTTATTGGATACGAGTAAACGGCTGTCAATTTGTGCAAAGCTCTCTGTGTGGCAGAAGATCCTACAACAAATTTCTGCAGCTGGCAGATTGTAGATTTGCTTGCTCAGGTCCTTATTCCTTTGTCAAAAAAAAAAAAAAAATCTGCTTAGTGAGGAGAAACGAAAGAAAAAGTGCCAATAGAATACATTGTGCTGCCCAAAGCCCTCTCCCCTTCACACACTGAATTTGTACATTACACTATAAGAATTTCATCACTACAGCTGTCTATGTGCATAAATTTCAGTACGGTCAGTAGGTGGGGTAAAAGAGTTAAGGCTATCTCGTGTTGATTCAAGCTCAACAACGCCAGGAAATTGGAAGCTAAGGTTAATGTCTTTAAAGACATGCCCTGTGGTCAGTAATAATGTTCAGTGTCACAAATTGTACTTCCTTACCATTTATACTCCATGCACTCACAGTTCTCCGTTTTTTAGCTCTTTTAGACCCAACTCAAGATAGGAAGGATGGATTGGCTGGGACCAGCAAATGCTCGTTCTCAATTGTCTTATGATGCATCTAAGCATCAGTCTGTTGCTAGAGGAAACCTGTTGTGCATTAGCACATGCATGTTGTTTGTTTTACATCAGTAACTGGCAGAATGTGTTAAACAGTGGTGTCCTCTGATGCAGTAATGGTTAATGTGGCAGGTGATGGTGCCAATAATGATAAAGGTCAAAGCAAGTTTTGGAACTAATTCACCAATACATCGATTTTAAAAAGACAACAATGAAAGGGGCATATTGGCAGGGTGGAGGTGGCTAGCATCCCCCCCTCAAAGGCAGCTACAGGGATTTACATAGAAAATCAAGGTAGACAAATGACCTCAAAAATCTTTGCCCACACATCTTTTCTATTGCAAAGTGGTGTTGGGGTGGGTCCAGTTTGAAGCAATGAAGTGGTGTGCTGAGAGAGGTTTGCTAAGCCCTTCCGCGTATCGCTACTTTTCAGCCGCAACCCCAGAAGTATGAGTAGTGAGAAATTACCGCTTTTACAGAATTACGATTCCAATCGATGCCCTCAATGGTGTTGGATGGTCGGTATGGCAAAGTACAGTATGAAGAGAGACTTTGTATATGTGGGCAACCCTGTGTAGAGGATCTGTACCATTATTTATTGCAATGCCCACTATATATAGATCCAAGAGACTGATTTATAAAACCCCTGCTTACAAATGGAATACACTCTAACAGGGTGGAAAGGGTGAAGTGGCTGCTGAGCGATACTGATGACTTTGTAACTTATAAAGTAGCACTATATGTGTTGGCAGCTAAGAAGATCAGGAGAAAAGAGCTAGATAAAATAGCGGTCAACTGCAAAGGGGATTCGGACATTTAAGCTGGCATATTTTACCTGAGATTTCCCTGCTATTATAATTTATGCAACAAATAATTTCTATGAGACTTGACTGTGGTTTATTGCACTGGTAGTGCTAAATGTTTTTATGGTTATTGCTGTTTTTCCTTTTGTTCCCCTTGTGAACGATGCCATGGCCTTTGGCTCGCGCAATAAAGACTATGAATGCATGAATGAGAACTTATGCTGATAAGGCTTTTTCAAAGGATAGATATTGCATTTTCTGTAAGTACCATGGCACCTAAGCTAAGTGAATGTCTGCATAGTCCAAACTGGTGCTATAAGTAGGCAACTGAAAGTTCAGGAAGAGCCCATTGAAAAAGCTAGGGGGGAAATCGCTCCTCTTCCACCCACCTCCAGGTCATCCAGGCATGAAAATGTAGTGCTGGCTAGACAGAGTGCATAGCCCATTGTACGCATGCAGTGGTTTGTAGTGTTCCATTCTCCCACGGAAGCAGAGAAGTAAGGATCCAACATATGCAAAAAGTCACCCATGCATTTTTCTACTGAGTAGCCCATTCACCCCTTTAAATGCTTACCAGTTGGAAGAATCCTAAAAAGTTGTTCCTCCTCAAATTGTATTACATGATTGTGTCAAGAGGAGAGAGATTGGAAATCACCATTTTAAAAAATATGAAGTTACCTTCCTGTCCATATTTGTTTTGCCTCCATCTGAAATCCACAGTGTCATGCAATGAGTGTTATGGTAGCAGTGCTTTTGTTTACATACAATCACACTGGACATGATTTTCTCTTATAAAAAATCAAAAGCTCACAGGACATTGAACCATAGACAAAATAGTTTTCAACATTGGTCCTTAGCAAACGCTAAGCAAACCTGGTCAGAAATAAACCTTTTGAAAGGTAAGCATAAACTACCGTTTCCAAGCTGAATCTCTTCCCCCATGGCTGCCACCAGCTTTGTGTACCTTTTTAACTCAACATTTCTCCAGGATCAGTGTAATTTAATTGAAATAGCTCTGCATGTGTAAACAACTCCTTTGTTTAAAGAAGATTTCGTTGTTTAGTTTGCCTTAAGTAAATGCTGCCTTTTGTTTGTCTGTAAAACATTTGATTAAATGTACAGGCTAATATAGACAGCTTAGCATTCCTCTAGTGGGCTGTACAAGAAGTCTGGAGCATACATTTTAGCATCAAAATGCAGCCTAGATGCTCCCTGTATTTATTTTTTAAATAAAATAAAACAAAAACTTAAACTGAAAATGAAAAACCTTCTGCTTCCAATACTGTCAGTGATTAGCTTTCCAGGTATATTCATGAAGTGTCAACCTACTAAAGCTTTTCAAATCTCTTTGAATGCTTCTTGTTTTGTCTGGCAGTTGTACATTTGTCATCATGTACAGTTTGGATAGCCTTTAGCTGCTGCTAATGTCAACATGTGATTTTGATGGTTTTACTGTAGGGCAGTGTACTTTCTTGACCTGCTGCAAAGTCTAATATTCTTAGGAGAAATGTATAGGTTGATTGCACTTAAAAACTTAAAAACCACTTAAAAACCATGTGATGGCACTTAAAAAAACTCTGTATAAACATTATCCTGATTTAAATATTCTCAACAGTGGTGTGACTAATTTCAGTATTGTTCGAAGGAAGTGATTCACATGGTTGATACAGGCAACATGGTTGCTTCTCATACTAACACTGTCCTGGGGACCATTAACACTGGTATGGAAAATCGTACTGACCCCCATAACCCACCTTACTGTAGAAGAGTTGTTTTGGAAGACAGTTTTATGCTTTCCTTCTTTTCCTCAGGCAAGATGTGACCTGCACTTTTCTTTTTTAAAAAAGATACACTTAGGAACCACTGCACAGGAACTAATTCTGTTCTCTTGAGTTTCCCAAATGTAGTGGACAGTCTCACAGAACTACTGTGAAGATAAACAATATCATATTATTTCTCATTATGTGGTTTCCATTGATCGTGTGAGAAATTGATAAGGAGTAACTAAAATTGTTGTCTTCTTGATTTAGGCAATGCTGGATATTGCAGCAAATGAAGGTTGGTTGGTGACTGCTCTAAACATAACCAGTTTGGTACAGATGCTGATTCAGGGGCGATGGATCCACGATTCCTCTTTGCTTACTTTACCTAACGTTGAATACCACCATCTTCACCTCTTCAGGTATGCATTCTTCTTGGGTACGGAATGCAGATATCCCTTGCTTCCCCATACGCACATAGTGCACATGAGCCAGGACCATTTCATGAAGTCCTGATTGTGGGAATTCCCACTACACACTATTCCCCAGTTTATATCCACTCTCTTCATTATGGCTGAACAGATATGTTAATGCAAATCTTTCCTAGTTTCCAGTCCAACACTTGGGAGTGTATTCAGTTGTATCCTTTCTGTAGTACCGTATTTTTTCTGTGCCTAAGATGAAACTTTTTCCTTAGTAATAATAGGCAAAAATTGTTGGTCATCTTATACACGTATAGCATCGGCTGTACTTGAGGGACGATTCCAACAGATTCCATACGAAAAGCGCTTATGTCCCTGCGGAGATGCCAGCACGGAATCAGTGGCACATGCCCTCCTTGCATGCACTCTTTATAAAGACATGAGGAACAAGATTATTATGACCTCTTTTATTGACCATTTCGGGTCGCCCAACCACTGCCACAGTGCTGTTTCTTCTGGCAGATCAAGAGGAACAGATGACAGCAAATGTTGCAAGGTTTCTAGCTGGGGCAATCAGAATAAGGTCCACTATTTGACTGCTGATTCAGGACCCTAAAGTGTGTTTTATATAATCAACTTTTTATTTTGTTCTGTGTATATCGCAATGTTTTTTTGTTGCTATTGCCGCCGGCTGACGCAAATAAAGTTTCATTCATTCACATATAGCAGAGGGGGGCCGGACGATTGGTGGCAGCAGTGAGCAAGAGATTGGCATCAGCAATAGGGCATACTATCGTCTATGTTGCATTGAGTGCTCAGGTGGGCTTTTGCGGCAAGTGTGCAGAAGATAGATGTCTGCGGCTATGCATGTGATTTACAGTGGTGGGCACTGCAAAAAAAGCTCAAGAACTTTGGGCAGCCACAAAAAATAGGGGTTGTCTTATACATGGGGGGGTGTTATACACGAAAAAATACAATAATCTGCTGCTAGATACATATAAGTTTCTGGGTGGTGGTCTTCAGAGTGGAGTGCTAGTTCGTATAAGTGGACCACTACATTCGTCTTAGTTGTAGATGCATAAGGATATGTGCAGAGATGGTCATCTTATTAATTTTAAATGGTAAATTGAAATAAATAATGTTAATCTGCATGGTAAAGCTATTTTCTTTCTTATTAAACCTATTTAAAGCAAGAGGGTAGCTACTTAATGTTATTTGACCTTGGACTGTGGTATATGCAGTCTCTCGTGTACCCTGTTTTTAAACTATGAAGCTTGCAGTATGGTGGTGTTTGTGCAACTTGCATTTCAGATTCATTAAAACATAAGGCTGTTGATGTGAACTTCTAAGACAAAGCTCCACTTAAAATAGATTTTGCCTTCTTTTATCTTAAAATGTGTATTTCTAGTTTCACCTTCTCAACTTTCCTTTTTCCTTTCTTTTTTATCTCCTTTCCTGAGCTTCAATTCTTAACTGGATATATCTTTACTGTTTTACTAGGAAATGGAACCAAGGGAAAAGGAAAGGTGGTTACCAAGGGCCTATTGAATGTCTTCCTGAACTGATTGCTGCTTGTGATGGAAAAGAGACTGTTTTTGCTTCCATTGTAGACCGAGATTTCCATGCCACACAAATTACACAGGTAACATTTTCTCTCATGGGTACAGTTTAAAGTTATTGGGTCAATATATATGGAAAAAATCCACTTGACACACTTTCAATGGAGCAACATGATTTTTGCATACATATATATTTAATCCACCTAAAATTTCAACAATTGGTGCAGAAAAGCTTAATTCAATCTAACATGTTCTGTGCTTCAAACACACACAATTTTGACCAGAAATTCAGGACTGAAGCCTAAATGTATTTGCCATAATCTCAGGTAACAAGATAATGGCACACACTTTGTCTTCTGCACACACTTTGTCTTGATCAGCTTGCTCTGCCACAGGTCCTGGCTGCTGCAAATGCCCATGAACCATTTGTGTACACCATGCTTTCCAATTTCTGAATGCTCCAAGAGGTTGCTGAGGGGCTTGTCATGCAGTACCATGAAGCATAGATGTTTCTTGCCTGCTGCATGTGGGGCATGTGTGTGAAGATTGTCTTTGCCGAGGTTGATTTTGTTTCATAGATAGATAGATAGATAGATAGATAGATAGATAGATAGATAGACAGACAGACATATATAGTGGTACTTCGGGTTAAGTACTTAATTCATTCCGGAGGTCCGTTTTTAACCTGAAACTGTTCTTAACCTGAAGCACCACTTTAGCTAATGGGGCCTCCTGCTGCCGCCGTGCCGCCAGAGCACGATTTCTGTTCTCATCCTGAAGCAAAGTTCTTAACCTGAAGCACTATTTCTGGGTTAGCAGAGTCTGTAACCTGAAGCGTATGTAACCTGAAGCGTATGTAACCCGAGGTACCACTGTATATGATAAGTTTTTCTTTCATGTAACAGAAGCAAACATATTTAGATATAATAGACCCTAATATATTAATCAGCAAATAGTGTTTGCATAGCAGAGCTAGTATTCTGTGACATTCTAGGGCTGATGCAGGTGAACTCCAGGATGGCAAGTGTGGTGTGGTGTGGTGTGGTGTGGTGTGGTGTTGTGTGTGTGTGTGTGTGTGTGTGTGTGTCTGTGTGTGTGTGTGTGTGTGTTTGTAAGCAGTGCTGTTTGTTATGGTCAGTGGTAGCCACAAGACACAAATCGCCCACCACAAAGGTGTGTTTAAAGTTGCTGCACTGGGGTGGGGTTTTTTATGTACGTGGATCCTCCATATCTTGTACTTGGGTATACCTGCACACAGTTGATATAAAATGCGTGTCAATGAGAAATGGTATGTTACAATATTTTGAAGAAGAAAATGCTGCTGAAATTAAGTTTAGTATTCCAAGGTAACTCAAGTGTAGCAGAACTATGACTAGAGACATTCTAACATTTTTTTGAATTCACCCTTAAAGCAGAGGAATCTGCCACCTGTGTTTTTAGAGAGGAAAAGAAAAATACTTTGTTACAAGATTGTGTATGTTGAAGCATTTTCTGGGTTCAGGAATGTCAAGTTAAACTGCAGGTGCTAACTAAAAATAAAACCTTCAAGTTTTTTTCAGGTACCCTAAGGTTGCAATCCTAACCCCACTTACATGAGAGTAAGCCCCATTGAATTCTTAGTAAACATAGTTAGATTGCACGGTTAGTGACTTACTTAAATATAAAACTGCATGTCCTTTGCACTTATCTCCTTAATTTCAGATAAGATAACATTTTGCTTCCAAACAAAAGGTAACTATTTTAATGTCCATTACTAACACCTGTATTTATATATAAAATGTCATCAAAATTGTGAGTAAAAATGCATTAAGATCAAAACAAAACCTTCTTTAACAACGGATTTCTAACATAATATACAATTGACGTAAGTCCAAGTTGTAGATGTGTTGAAAAATTAGAACATTGTTATAATTAGTTCAGGGAAAACTCAGAAGTAAACTAACTTAATTTATTTGCATAAATTGCCGTTCTGTTATCTTTAAAACCAAATGCAAATTGGCTCTGTCTGATACGATGATGGTTATTTGGCTCAAAAGTGCTTCAATTTGCGTAGCAATCTGGTGTCGTCTCTGCAGTGAGACGATCCCAGGTAACATACAAATCCTGAATTATTCCAGAAATTAGTATGTTTAAAGCATCAATTTAAGTGCTAATTGCAGTAGTAATGAGAAAAAGCAGTACTACTGTGAGATTTGCATCTCCCTCCCCATCAGTATGCCTGGAACAGTGGCTGACTGGCAGAGGATTTGGCTGCTAATTAAATAATTGTATGCATGGTAGTGTTCGCGTCTGATTCAATAGATGAAGATTAATCCTCAGATAAATATGTTTGGCTGGTATTGAAATGTCTTAGCAGTTTCTTCAAAAATAGCTTTTGTGTATGTGGTGTGCCCATATATTTCATGTTTCTGTTTAATATGTCAATAACATAAACTCTGCTTACACTATACATCTAGATGCATGTAAGTGTAAATAAATACATTATATTACAACGTAGAAGGAAACGCTCAGCTGAGTTCGAAGTGGCCATGCAACATATCTGTATGAATGTGCTTTGCAGGCCCAAATAAAAATATGCTTCTAAAACATTTGTCATTATTTTTAAAAGAGAAACTATCACAGAAATAAGTTGCAGGGCTTAATTGGGCTTAATTTTTCATTAGCCTCTTTCTAAACCAAATAAATAAGAAGCCAAAGAAAATACGAATTACCTGTGAAAATGAACCTACAGTAATCTGAATGGGCAAGAGTGACTCTCAACACAGGTTCAGCATCCATAGGCAGAAGTTTCTCCTCCTCACCATCACTTACACACGGTAGACAGCATGTTTGGGGGATTGGAAGCCTCTTGTGTGCTGGATGGACACAAGGTAAATATACCTACTGATCTCCCACAGTCCCCTTAACATTCCAGTAAAGGAGTGTGAGATAGAATCCTATTGGAACCCTGCACAAGCAGGTGCTTCACCCTCAGTAAAGTAGATCCTGCCCACTGTTTTGTTGTACAGTTTTTCAAAAGCACATCACTTTATATGGGCCAAAGCTCTAAGACAATACAGTGGTACCTCAGGTTACATACGCTTCAGGTTACAGACTCTGCTAACCCAGAAATAGTACCTCGGGTTAAGAACGTTGCTTCAGGATGAGAACAGAAATCGTGCTCCAGCAGCGCGGCAGCAGCAGGAGGCCCCATTAGCTAAAGTGGTGCTTCAGGTTAAGAACAGTTTCAGGTTAAAAACGGACCTCCGGAATGAATTAAGTACTTAACCCGAGGTACCACTGTACGTAGTTCCTGCGAAGAGTTTGCTGCACTTCAATTTTGTCAAGGGTACAGAGGTTTTATATAGGTACCTAGATTTCAGCATGCAGGCTTTTTCTCTCTCCCTTCTTGTTGCAGCAGAGGCAGTGGGGTAGGGGAGGAATGAAGAAGAGAAACCTTTCACACACACAAAACAACAACCCACCAGTGCTTCTCCTTCAGACCTCCATGATTTGAAGGAGAAACTGTAGGGGATGGGGGGGGGATTGAAAATGCTTTTTCACCCCACCCCATCAGCTGACAGAGGGTAGGAGCATGTATTTCGCAAGGCCTTCAAAAATAAACCCACCCCCCACATTTCTGCTTCAAACTTCCATGAAGATTCAAAATAGAATTGGGTGTTTGAAAGCCTTTTATAAACATCCCTCGGCACTAGGTAATTGAAAGGGGGGTGGCCCTGCCCCTCTGTGAACTTTGGCCTATCACGGGTTAAGGGGTATAAAGATGTAGCCTTCTGGCCAAAAACTGTTCTCCACTCCTGATTTGCAATATCTGCAACAGATCTATATCTGGTTTCCTTTGAAAACTATCATTGTCTTGAAATAGAAATTAAAGCTATCAAAGTTGCAGTTGCAGTTAAGAGACTTGTAAAATCATTTTTTTAAGAAAGACATTTTGACTGTGATGGATTAGGCAGTAGTGGCCAGTGCCCATTTCCCAGCAGGCTGTCACTGAGTGCTTCCCACAAGCATGTGATTGGACACTGTGGGAACAGGGAGCCACACAAGTGCCAGGCAACTGGCACAGAGGAAACACTTTTTAACCTTGCCCAAGTGACAACTATAACAGAAGTTCTGTCAGAATTCCCCCCATGCAACCCTCAGCTGCCCAGTTCTGTACAAGCCAAGTCGCAGAAATTAAGTGAGCTGTTAAGGGACTAAGGTGAGAATTCTGAAAGAACCTCGTTTGCTGTACTCAGTGGAATGGGGAAATGGTTAAAGAATACTATGCCTGTGTCAGCATCAGTGCCAGCAAGGCGGGGGGTTGAACATAGACATCTCAGCAAAGGGCCCACTGATGATCTCGGTTGAGCTGCTGCAGAGTGGAAAGTGGGGGTGGAGATGATGATGATGATGATGATGATGATGATGATGATGATAATAACAACAACAACAACAACAACAACAACAACAACAACAACAACAATTTATTTATTTATACCCCACCCATCTGGCTGGGTTTTCCCAGTCACTCTGGGCAGCTTCCAACAAAATATTAAAATACAATTGTCCATCAAACATTAAAAGCTTCCCTAAACAGGGCTGCCTTCAGATGTCTTCTAAAAGTCTGATAGTTGTTTTTCTCTTTGACATCTGGTGGGAGGGCCACTACCGAGAAGGCCCTCTGCCTGGTTCCCTGTAGCTTAGCTTCTCGCAGTGAGGGAACCGCCAGAAGGCCCTCGGTGCTGGACCTCAGTGTCTGGGCTGAACAATGGGTGCTGAGATGCTCCTTCAGGTATACATAGAGACTGTCTTGCCAAAAGAGCAAGCACTAGCTAGCACATATAGAAGTGAATCTCTGGGCATAGCCAAAGCTACACAAGGCTTAGCCCTTGCTCACTTCAAACTATAGCTCCAGTTTGAAATACAAAGCTGATCTGGAATGTAAGGAACTTTTGATCTTGAGGAAGTCCTGAAAACTGCCAAGAAGTATAGAAAAAGTGATAGTCGCTAACTATTTTAAGGACATTAAAGATTCAATCCACTTTGGTTGCAGTAAGCAACTTCGAATGTGGATAACTTTCCATAAGAATTTGAACTTTTGGGTAATTATCTGAACTGATCCTCTGAACTCTCTGTGGTTTGCCTTATCACTAATTAGCACTTCAGTGACTCACTCATTATGGATTATGTTGGGAAGATTTAATTCTGAATGTAATTAAAGTAGTTTTCAGTGGCTTATAGAAGAATAGTTTAATCAGTAGGGGTAAGACAATTTTTTACATAAAAAATGGACATAAAATAATCTTTCTAAAGCATGTGTAGTACTCTTCAGGGGTTTCATATTTGCTTTGTTTGTGTTGGCAAAGTCAAATTAAGGAGTGAAATATTTATGGTGACAATTCTAGCAGTCGTGTTAAAACAAACAGACCCATTGACTCTTACGGAAATGGGGAAATATCCCTAAAGCACTGGAGATCGATTTTGGAGGGATTCAGGAATGATCTACCCTTGATCCATGTTTCTTTCCTCTCTCTTGGACTACCATGGCAGTTGTGACATGTAGCTCCAGCCCATATCCTTGTGTGAAAGACACAGGGGTGGATGTTTCTAAAACATCTGTTTTTGTACCTTAAGGCTATGTTTCACAGAGTGCTGGTGTCCAGTCTTGGTTTTGCGTGTTTATGGATCTTCCATGTTTCTGAGCCCTTGAAAAGCCAGATAAGCCGTTTAATTTGTGTGTGTGCGTTTAATGTAATGGTGTGTAGTATCCGCTTGTATGTTCAAACATGCATGTGCATGTTTTGTTTTGATCACAGCCTGTGAGCTGTGTCCAGCCTGCCATGTGTTTTTCTGTGTCCCCTTCTTTGCCCATCAGTGGGTAATGATGCCACATCAGGATGTATTTTGGGGACTGACTGAAATTCTCACTTCTATGAGAGGCTGAATAAGCTGGCCCCTGAGTTAGTGGGTGTGAAAGCTTAGTCCCAAATTAAGTTTGTTCTACCTGGAGGATAGCAAACCTAGGTTCTAACCATTTGCCTGTTGCCCCTCAGCTTCAATCATTGCTCACCATACACCCATGATTAACAGGAATGCAATTAGGGCCAAGAGAGATGACCCCCTTGTTGCTTCTTCCACCTTCTGGGAAATGAAATTGTTAGTGACGCAATTGAGGGATTTGTTGGACCTTATATTCTTGGCAGAGTCTGAGTTCCAACAGACATCAGAGTGGTTGAGTTTTGGGGTACCGTCTGTGACAGAGTGGAATATTGTGTGGCAGGTTGCGATAACCCAGGGGAATAATTTTTAAAATGGAATACTCTGCATTGCACAAGCAAAAGGGCCTTCCATTAAATCAAAGCCACAATGGGGGAAAACCTGGTGTCACATGGCAGGGTGCGCTTCATCCAAGAAGGCAGATGCATGCACTAGCTTAAGACAAAGTAGGTGTTTTCTTCAAATTTATTGTTTTGGTCATAATCAGGTTTAATTTATTGATGGTTGTGTTTTCTTCAATATTGTTATAGTCAAATTATGCATATGTAATTAATTGATGGTTCAATTAAAACTATTTAATTGGTTAAGTTTCTTTAATCAGGCAACATTAATTATTTATTAATTCATTAGCTGTTCATTAACATACATGCCCTACAATACAAACAGCATATAGAGTAGCATTACGTGCAGAGGAGCCTCCCTTAAACTAGTGATATAAGATGTCTTTCAGGTACGCAACACTTGGCATGTAGGATTGTAGGCCAAAATTCTCACCAAAATTAAAAGTGGAGAGATCTCTCTATCTTCTTCCCTACCCAGCAGTTGTCCTGTGGTTATACCAATAGATTCAGTACTAAGGGAAGCTGAGCAGCTGAAAAAGGGAATAATTTGGGTACCGTTGATATAATATGAGTGCCCATTGCAGGTAGCACTTTTCTGCAAATCTTTCAATCTGATCAGTTGAACTCTAGAGTAAGTAGGTATCAGAGCCTGGTATCCCAATGCAGCAGAGGAGCCAAATAAAAAAGGCTGATAACAGAGCAGGGGTGGGAATCCTGCAGCCCACAGGACAAAGTTGGCCCAGTACAGGTCCCTGTTTGGCCCACAAGGCCATTTTTGCCAAACTACATCTTACATGATATGGGTAGAGACACAGATCAGCTGCGTGACTTGAGTTCCCCCTGGGGATCTCGATCAGCTGGTTCCTGTAGTAAGCAGCTTTGCCAGCCTTGTGCTTGCCACTTTGTCAAGCCTGGGACTGGCGAATCCCCCTGCTCTGCCAACTGAGTGATATTCCCAAATGCCTGCCAACTGAGTGATATTCAGATGCTTGGAAAATGCTGCACAAGGGACTTAGGCAGGTGAGTGGGACAGCACACTTGCCAATCATAAGGCGTCCTAATGTCAATGTTGGCCCATAGGGGTGGGGACTGATAGTGATCTGACCCACCAGGCCAAAAGAGTTTCCCACCCCTGCAATGGAAAGTTAAGACCTGTGAAGGAATAATGGACAGCAGTTTTGTGATATACAAAAATCCAGAATGAAACACATAATTACAGAATGAGATTTTGCACGTAAAATTGAAAAACAAAAACAGTTGAGAATGTTTGGGAGACGATTTTATTTTTTGTGTTTTTCCTACTCTACAGGCTTGGCATTTCTTGTCCCACTTGCCCGTTATAGAAGTTAATATGACTATTAAAGGTGGCTCGGATGATGCAGTTCAAGAACAGAATGAACTACCTGTCCCAATGCTGGCAACAAACATGCGGGATAACAAAAAGTGGATCAAGTTGCATGCGGACCAAGAATATGTCCTCCAAATAAACTTGAGGAGATTGCATGTGGGCTACACCAAGGTAGATTTTTTTTGCTGTTCTTTGTCCCTGTCCTTCTCACTGGTGCCTAATGCCCATTTCTTGTCCTCCTTTTGGATATCTTAGAGTCATGGTATGGCTCCATCAGGTCAGTTTCATATGATGACTATTTTGCTTGAAAAATCACATGGTAGGGCTTGTATTCGCCGTATTGTGAATTCTAAGCCCAATGTGGATGGTCACAGCTGTATAATAATCAAGAGGTCGAGATTCAGACAACTAGCTGTATTCACTCATCACATGTGCCATGTGGTTAGGACATCACATGTGCATATGAGACCTCCCATATGTGGATATATGACATAGTGAAAGAGGTGGGGCCGGCTGGTGTGAACCTAACACTCTCTGACCACATGCTCAGCTATAAGGCATTAAGTCATGTACAGACTCATAGACATTCTCTACACGGCTATTGTTTTTTCTTGATGTGGTATATACCAGATCTCTCCAAGACCAGGTCTAGAAGCTCCATGTGTTGCAAACCGCTGCAGCTAGACTGTTGGTGGGAGCAGACGAGTGCCAGCACATACCTCTGCTGCTTAAAAGTGTGCACCAGCTGCCCATATATATTACTGGATCAAGTTCAAAGTTCTTCTATTAGTTTACAAGGCCCCTAACAACTTTGATTCAGGATAGCTTAAGGCAGGCATAGGCAAACTCGGCCCTCCAGATGTTTTGGGACTACAACCCCCTGACCACTGGTCCTGTTAGCTAGGGATGATGGGAATTGTAGTCCCAAAACATCTGGAGGGCTGAGTTTGCCTATGCCTGGCTTAAGGATTGCCTGTTTCCTTATATTCCTGCCCAATCAATGGGTACATTGGGGGGAGGTCTGTATTAGTGGTTACCCATGACTCAGATGAACAGCTCATATCCACCAGGAGCCATGCACTCAGTATTGTAGCCCCAACCCTGTGGTAGTCCCTCCTGGCCAGGATTAGACAGGCCACCTCCCTGCTGAACTTCTAGTACTTGACAAATACCTTTCTATTTCAGCTTAAAATGCCTATATTAAGTCCGCATTCTGTTTTTACAATTAATTTTGATTTTGCCCACTGTGCTTTTTTAAACTGTTGCGCACAACTTAGAAATTTTGGGTGGGCATTCCATAAATGTGCATTTTCTTCCTTCCAGGGCAGGCAAGACAGCAAAGCCATTGCACCGCGGTTCCCCAAGACTAAAGACGAAGGGTGGTTCTTGATCCTAGGAGAAGTGGACAAAAAGGAACTTGTTGCTTTGAAAAGAGTTGGATATGTCAGAAATCAGAGTGCGGTTTCAGTTGCTTTTTACACCCCAGAAATTCCTGGAAAGTAAGATATTACTGAATGAAAGCTCTTTTGGTTTTTGAAACTGGGACTCCTTTTTGTGGGAGCAAAACAAACTGATATCCTTTTCTTTCACTTTATCACAGGTATATCTACACATTGTATCTTATGAGTGACAGCTACCTTGGAATGGACCAACAGTATGACATTTATCTGAATACCCTACCAACCAATACTGCAGCACAGGTCAACACAGAGATCTCTGGTGCCTTAAATGACCTGGCTCTGAACTAACATGGCCTTTGTACTCACCTGTGCCCACATGTTCATTCTGGGAAAGGGAATTGTGTTTGCCCAAGTGCAATCAGCATCCAACTTCGACACCTAGGAAATTGAAAATGACTACTGTATTGATTCTGATAACACAGAGTTAGCCACAGTGGCCTTTTACCCAATAAAAGGGTTGCATTTTTTAAAATAAATCATTTTCTAGGTTTCTTGCAAAGCGGCTCTGTTTTCCTATTAATGTATATTGCCACTGTTGGTTTCAGCAGGTCAGGAAATGAAAGGAGCAGATACTTTGATTTGAAAAAACTTAACCTTTTCATTAGTGTTCCTGAAATCATCATCGCAGCCACTTTCTGTGATCCAAACACTCCATTTATGTGTAAGTAAGCTGGAGATTCCAAACTAGCTCTCAAAGAGGCAAGAAAGTTCCAGCTGCATGGATGGTTTGTGCACGAATGAAGTATTTCAGTCACAGCCACTCTGTGTAAATGGTCCTTTCCCCCCTTTAATTTATGAGACATGGCGATGGGGGAACGTTTCTGAGGTACATTGCAAGGTTTTGTACTGAAGACAATGCCTGTGGCACATTTTGTCATCTCAGAATTTTCTGTGTAAAATGTATAGGAAATAGTAATAAAGTTCAGCACTTAAGCACATCATATGTTTGAAAAGTCATTGTACCCATGGGCCTTTTAAAGGACTTCAGTATTGACTGTACATTCAATAGGCTGTGGCGTTTCAAGTTACATACAAAGGGCTTCGAGCTGAAATTAGGAATGTAAAGGAGCAATGCATGTTTAATGTCTGTAGAGTGACTTGTACTGCAGTGGATAATACTGGTAATTTTATTGAGGGGGTGTAAAAAAATCCTCATTAAAACAACACTGCTACTGTACTTGATAAATGTATTTAGAAAGGCCTAATTAATAGCTAGTACAAAACGATGTGTGGGACGCAGGTGGCGCTGTGGGTTAAAGCCTCAGCGCCTAGGGCTTGCCGATCGAAAGGTCGGCGGTTCGAATCCCTGCGGTGGGGTGCGCTCCCGCTGCTCGGTCCCAGCGCCTGCCAACCTAGCAGTTCGAAAGCACCTCCGGGTGCAAGTAGATAAATAGGGACCGCTTACCAGCGGGAAGGTAAACGGCGTTTCCGTGTGCGGCTCTGGCTCGCCAGAGCAGCGATGTCACGCTGGCCACGTGACCCGGAAGTGTCTCCGGACAGCGCTGGCCCCTGGCCTCTTAAGTGAGATGGGCGCACAACCCCAGAGTCTGTCAAGACTGGCCCGTACGGGCAGGGGTACCTTTACCTTTTACCTTTTACAAAACGATGTTAATGGGTATTTTTGTTTGTTTGTTTCTGGGTGGCATATAAAGTTATCTGGGCAGCTTACGATAATAAAGCACAAAGAAATACATTCAATAGGTTTGCGATATAAAAATCAAGAATTTAAAAAGCTGGAGAAAGTAAAAAGGGTTTTATCTGCTGCCAAAAATACAGCAAAATGTGTGCTCTGGGGAGAGCATTCCACTCCAAGGTGCTGCCACTGAAAAGCCCCTTCCCCAATGCCAAACTTTACTTGGGCCTCCAAAAGTGGTGGTCTGATATGTGTTGGTCCATAAGGGAAGAGCCTGTCCTTCAGGTAACCTAGTTCCAAGGTGTTTGGAGCTTTATATGTTAAAGCCAGAATGTTGAATTGGTCCTGGAAGCGGACTGGAATCCAGGACAGCTGACAAAGCAATGGTGTAATATGAGCTAATTGCACAGTCCCAGGTAAGTGGTGCCCCCTATTCTCAACCAACTGAGGCTCCTGGATCATTTTCAAAGGCAACTCCATTGCAGTAATCATAGCAGGAGGCTACCAGCACTGATAACTGAAGGAAGGCTTTCTCCATACAAATGTGGCTGTGGTTGGTATATCAACTAAAGTTAACAAAAGGCTGTTTGCACTGCAAAAGCCACTTGCGTCTCTACCAACAAGGTGGCATCAGTGAACATCTCCCAAGCTGCAAACCTTGATCCTTTAGGGGCAATGTAAACCCCTCCAGAGCAGGATGAACCCGCATCTGCATTGATGCACCACATCTAAAACTATTTCCATATTGTCTGGATTGAACCAGTGGCGGAGAACCCTGTGCTTTGTTTTTGGTGAGCCCAGGTATTGCCCAAGAGCAGCAGCTATAGCAGTTCGCTTTACCCATTTAACAAGCCAGCAACAGCAGCAGGGAGCTAGATAGAAAGCACCACAATATTCAGTATTAAGGTTTTCCACTGTTTCAGAAAAATGTGCTTTGTTTCCAATGTCAGTATAATTACATTATTATTTTTATGCTCACCTACCTCACCATACAAGTTTAATAAATAAATATGGAATGACATGCCAATAATAGTTCTATTCTCCTACCTTTTGTATCACAACTAAATGAGGTTGCTGAGACCTGTCTAATATTCCGAGATAAAGCTCTTAAACTATTTTGTTGCAAACAGAATAATTAATATACAGATACCATGCTCATTTGGTCACATTGGTTGGGGTTCAGCATATTTGCTTGTTGCCTTTGAAATCCTGCTATTTAATGTAACATACTTATGGGTTTAAGAGCCTATTCAAGGACTCTCAGGTTTGCAGTACTGGGTGCTTTTGTTCTTTACCTGACAGTACTTATATTTCCTTGGAGGGTATTTTTACATAAATGTTCACTGTGCTTCAGATAAGTTAACACAGAGAATACAGAAGGGTATTTCTGAACGCCTTCCATAGAAAGAAAATATCTACCTGATTTTTTCATTATCCCTGCGCACACAATGGACTGGATAGTTTCAAAGGGTCAGCTCCTCAGTGAAAAATAACCCTTTCAAATTCATTTTTTAAAACGTACCCACTAGAATGCTCTAATTTTTGAGAGAGTCTGGGAAGTATATCCAGTCATTTTGAACTTCCTCAGAGAGCTGCAGATAGTTTTTTATTGTGTTCAGCTTGCATCCAAATCTACATTTTTGAAAAGGCTATGATATTTTAGCTATACACACCTCATGGTGCCAGGAAATAAATTGAATGGCTTTGCAATGCCCACAGCTGTAAAGCAATTGCTTCATAGAATTGAATCAGTGTGATGCATAATTAGTTGAATGGTGGTAATACAACAAAAAAGTTGTTAATATCTATCTTAATTTTTTCCCCCCATTAAGAGTAGGACCAGTGTAGGGAGATGCAGGGGTCAACTGTCTCAAGAAATTAACTACTGTATATCCTTGGAGTGCTACAGTGTGGCTACCTCTACTTCACCAGGCTGTAAAATACTTTTTAAAAATCAACACCAATCTGGTGAAGCGAAGCTCCATACAGGACTGAGCTGGAAATGGACTAGACAGTTAAGAATAAAACTTGACTTCCATTAGCAGCATTGTTCTATCCATTAAATGTGGATTATGTGGAAACTACATGCCATATATAAATATGTAATGCTTTCCATTGATGCATATTATCACAATATGAAGTTGCGCTTTAAATGAAGCGGGTTTATTCATGCCAAATATCTGTGTTCACATATTACTTTTGTCACTTAGTGTTGTTTGCTATGTTTTTAGGACATTAGATTTTCAAAATATGTCTGAAATGCCCTTGTTGCGAAAAAATAATTGGCTTTGTAAAATAAATTCAGTCTACCTAACGGAGGCAAATTTATTGCTATCAGCTTTATATAAAATAGATCCTAAGCAAACTTTATATATATTCCAGACAGCAGGCTGTGCAACCATAATCAATCAGGAGAATTTTAAACCAAGGAAAAATATATATATTCTAAATATCTGACATGGTAGTTATTTATGTGTGGTGTGTGTGTGTGTGTTTTACTGTTCCCTGATAAACCTTGCAGGTTAAAGGCAAAGTATAATTCTATGTGACAGGCATTTTTCCAATATTATGAGAATATCTTGGAACAAATGACAATGAATTAGGGAGTGATCATATAACTAACGATGGTGATTTAGAAAATGGTAAGAGATGTTGAAAATGACATCTTAATCAACCAACAGCTAAAACCTCAGGCGCCACATGGAGAGAGAGAAAATGAAGATGGAAACCAAAGATGTTTGGGAAGCCATTATAGAGCTGAAAGATGATATTCATGCACTGGAAAATGTCACTGAAGTGCTGTCATTTTAATGCTATCAAGGGGAGAGATAAAGAACATCAGAACAGTTTCACAAGCCCACCTTGAGGCTGGCTGAAACCCTCCAGATCCAACTGGCAATATGTAAAAAAGAATGCTTAGCAAGATTGGGAGACGCAACCCGTTGAAGGGGTAAACTCTTGCTATACTCTTACTTTGAAAGTCCTGCTGCTTTAGGGTTGTCATATTTCAATCCCAAAAGTTGAGCTTTTACACACACACACACACACACACACACACACTTTAAAAATGTGATTTTTCAATTGACTTGCCTAAGATCCAGGACAAAGCCACCTTTTCATAAATCCCCCCACACACACTGACGTCAACTCCACCTTTGAAATCCCAGTAATGTCCAGGAAAATCCGGACGTATGGCAACCCTATGCCACTTACCTGTGTGGTACCTGCAGCACCCCTGTAAATACCCATCCAGCCTGCACAGATGATTACAAAGATGCAACATCTTGCCCAGCTTTTCTCCTCTGAAGTTTCATGGAATAGCCCCCTTGGGGAAGCACTAATTGTTTTTCACTGGAGCATCTTCTTGTTTTCAGAGTACAGCAAGCCTACTGGGCTGCTCCAGATCAAGTTTTACTGCAGCTGCTGACCGCTTACCCAATCCAAATGTGATTCAGCTTTCATATTTTGCTGATCCTCATCAATGCTTGTGTTTTTACTGCTGCTACAGAAACACCTTTCATAAGGGACCAAATTCAGTGCATTTCTCAGCTATTATTATCATTATCATCATCATTATCTGAGAGCTGCATTGGGGGGGACACCCCTGAAGCTCAATGGATAGTAGCCTATGTGTATATTTTGACGTGGACAGACACTCCCTTTTGTGCTTCTCCGTGCACAGAATGCAAAACTCTTAACATCTTTGATTTAAAACAAGGAATCCCCTACGTAAAGGCCTGATCTTGGGAAGGAAGATAATGCAGGCAATTTCCAACACTGAGGCTTGTTACTCGGTGTCATGCAGAGTCAGGAGTTGCCATGGAATCCATTTGCTTCTAAACCAGCTCCTCCTGCTGGAATAGTTTCTCATTATCATTTCTACCAGGAACAGCAAAAGGTGCTGAGTAGAAGAAAAACGCTATCAGAGGGCAAAGCCAGTTGTACATCTGGATTGAGTATAGAAATCTAAAATCTACATTCAAAATGGGCTCTCAGCTCCGGGTTACAAGAATGCAAATTGTAGGTGCTCCTTAGAAGTTTGGAATAAATAAATAAAACTTCAAATAGCACAGAGCGCAAGCAATATGTTGTATTGGGTGTAGCATTCATTTCCTCAAGAGAACAGACTACTCTTCCCATTTTAGGGCTAGGGAACTGAGACTAAAATATGATATTATAAACAAAGTAACTCAGTGAGTACAGTTAGAACCCAGTTCTCTCTTCTTTGTATATATGTTACTTCTCTTCCAAGCAGTTATTTTTAGAAATACATATACAGTGGTACCTCGGGTTACATACACTTCAGGTTACAGATTCCGCTAACCCAGAAATAGTACCTCAGGTTAAGAACTTTGCTTCAGGATGAGAACAGAAATTAGCAAAAATGTATAAGGCATGCAATAAGTGTTGGAAATGTAAAGATAAAGAAGGTACTTTTTATCACATGTGGTGGGAATGTAAGAAAGTGAAAGACTTCTGGGAAAAGATATATAATGAACTGAAGAAGATTCTAAAATATACATTCACAAAGAAACCAGAAGTCTTTCTGTTAGGAATAGTAGGAAATGAGATAAAAAGAAAAGACTGTAAATTTTTCCAATATGCAGTAACAGCAGCAAGAGTGTTACTGGCCCAGAAATTGAAACAACAAGAAATACCGACTGTGGAAGAATGGAGAATGAAACTGTTAGATTACGCAGAGCTAGATAAATTGACAGGGAAGATTAGATACTTAAGAGACCAAAAGTTCATTGAGGACTGGGGGAAATTTGTGGAATATCTGGAATATATAAGTGAGGGACAGATGACGCTTAAGGGATTTAAAGAAGCACTGTGAAAAAGTAAGAAGTATTGTCTAAAGGGAATAGGAAAAAAGAGATAAACAATGTCAATATAAATCTGAGAAATGCGTAATTAAAATTATAACTATGGATGATTTACGGAACAGCTGAGGGAAGTCCAAAAAGGAAATAAGTTGTGAAAAACGATGTGAAATTAATATATTTTGTTTTGTTTTGATGTTAATTAATAAAAATTTATATACAAAAAAAAAAGAGAACAGAAATAGTGGTCCAGGGGTGCAGCGGCAGCTGGAGGCCCCATTAGCTAAAGTGGTGCTTCAGGTTAAGAACAGTTTCAGGTTAAGTACGGACCTCCGGAACGAATTAAGTACTTAACCCGAGGTACCACTGTATTATTGTTTTTGTATTTGCATGAGCTGGGGACAACTGTCACAAGGAGCAATGGTGTTATTTTATTCTTTTTAGTAGCAGTAGTTATTTGCTGTATCCTATTTTTTTCTCCTGGCATGCCTGTGGTTGGCCCAATTCTCACACATTGACCTTTGGGTTCAAGGGCTATCTTCATCCTCCTGACAGCAGTGATTGACCAAAGGGCACCAAGGAACTTTACCAAGGAGTAGCAATTTGAACCTAGGTATTTCTAGTCTAAGTCTAGGGTTTTTTCCACTATATACCACACAGCTGCTCAAGAGCAGCCTACAAATGCTTTACTCATGGCTTCCCACCCAGGCGGACTTCTGTATCTTGAATAGTAGAATTACATCATGGGCTTTCAGACCACTCCCTGGGACATTAGGAACACAATTCAAAAGAGATTAGGCAACCTTAAGTATTATTAATGCAAATGGTGATTGATCACAGACTTGAATAGTTGTATGCAATCCCATTGATATTTTGAAATAGGTAGACCTAGTCTTGGAGAGATATGCATACCATTGCAAGAGTCCAGAAGCACTCTCTCCAAAAATACAGTTCTACCTGAGACTAGTGAAATGAGTGACCCACCCTTTTCTTCTCTGAATCAACGTTCCTGTTCCTTCAGAAATCAGATGAGATCCCAAGTGTTCCTGCTATAACTAGAAAAAAAACTTTAAGCCAAACCCAAAGTATGTGGGAATGTTGAGGGTGGCAGGAGAGGATATATTGTTTATTAATATCCTTCCTAACTTGCACTAGCAAATTCCTTTACTTAGCAGAGTGCATTTCCCTTTACGTAGCAGAAAACAAGTTGCTGACTCGTCTGAGCCTTTTACTATTATACAATTCAATCTAGCTCAGACTGAATTGTGTGTTCCTGGTAAGATCCCCTTTTGAATCCCTCCTAAAAATACACCACAGTCTTATCCATAAGTAACAAAAGTAGTTTTACCTACAATCAGGCAGAGCACAGTGTGATCCCTGAAGGCAGGCTTTAGGCTTAAAGCTACAAACATGTACAAAAAGGTTTACCCCATATGGGAGTTGACCTAGTGACTGCAGGCTAGCAGTCCAGGAAGTTTGCAAGTTGAAAGGGAAGATGAAAGAGAGAAAGGTGGCAGTGTGACTGGACCTTTAGCCAGGTCTGGAAAGGCCATGCCCACCTACAAGTCACATGCAAAGAAGGATGCCCCAGGAGGAACAGGAAGTTTCCACTGGCTGGACCAAACATTCCCTTGCATGTCCACTCTAGCAAAACAAGGAATGTTCTACTTGACTGCTCCCAATGGATTACATCCCACAAACTACAGTCCCGTAGAGGTCCAGGTACATCCAAGCCAAGCTCATTTAACACAGGCAGTTGAGCAGGCACAGCCCCTCAGCTCTGCTGCCCTTTGGTACTTTGCATGCTGACTGCAGCATCTGGACTTGATGAGGCAGGTGACCCTCACTTGTTCCAAGCCTACTCCAGCAGAGGAATTACACACACCCCTTTCCCAGAGCTAGCAAGCCCCAGCTGGCCAGCTAGGGAGCTGAGTTGTGGGCCCTTGCCTCCGAGAGTGCCACTCCTGCTGCTCCCTACACCTCAGAGCCCACTGTGTTTGTGAAGACAGGGCCCTCTGGCTCTGGTGATGGGTCCTGCTGCTCTGGTTCCTGTACACTGACCTCCATCCCATCGCCATCCTCCATCACGCCATGACTACTTCCTTTTTTTTTTTAATATTTTTATTAAATTTTCACATTTTATGAAGACAAACATACACACACATAGACAAAGACAACACGTATAAAATTTCATAACCTTACTTTCCTAACCCCAGTTCTTAACCTCCCCCCACCCCCCCTTCATACATCCTAGTTCAGTTAAATTAGCTCAGCAAATTCATATCTCTCATCCTTTGCATATTATTATTGTGTGTGTGTATATATATATATATATATATATATATATATATATATATATAAAAAGAAACCATTTACTTGGCCAGATTTTACTTATCCAATTTTCTTATAAATGTTAAAGCCTTTTCTAAGGTCGACTCGAGTTCCTTCCACGAATTTCCCTTTAATCTTAAAAATAGGTCATAGTAATCAAACACAAAAGTCATAAAGATTTAAAAACAAGTTCTCCTTTCCCCCCCCCCCAGCCCCGGTTTCTGTCCCTTCCAAATGTCCCCACATCCATAACAACAGTTTTTAGCCTGGGTTCCTCACATCTGAGGCCTTTAAGTCCTTGTCAGTCTCTCTTTGCCGATCTTGTTGATAGCCCTCCTCATTGGTCCTCAGGTTTCGGGGAAGTTCCAGCTCGGTCTCATCAGAATTTCTTCCATCCAAAGTACTTAACACCAGCTGCTGCAGAAGATCAACCAATCCATACTCAAATAGGAAGCCCCAGTCATATTTCTTATTTCTTTTAAATTCAGATATTCCAGATGTTCCAGGGGCTTCCTCCCTCCTCTTTCGCATCTTTCGCAGATTTGTAGTCCAAGGGTCTTCTTCTTTGTATTCTAACAATGTAGGCTTGTGTTTGGTAGTCTCCATCTGTACTAGCCCTTGCTCACTCTCCCCCTGTTCCAAAGCTATCTCTTCTGATTCAGCTGCAGATTTTTCCCGCCATGAGTACTTCCTTCCCCATTCCCTGCTTGCCCCAGTGTGTCCCAGTCCCAGCTACACCCCTCGCCTGGATCCACTTCCTCCTCTCTGTCATCCTGCCATGACACCATGCTATATATGTGCATGGATCTACACTTCACAATTTACTGCTACACTAGTGTTTTCCTTCCCTGGGTTTGATTGACTTGATTAATTTTTTTAAGTGAGGCATCTGGTTCACCATCACCATGGGCCCTGATACTAATAGACTGCAATTCTATGCACATTTACCTGGGTTCCCAAGTAAACAAAGGCTGCATTCAGACAGCACTTTATTCCTTCTTCATAACATTTCATTATTTATTTTTGATTTTATTTAATAAAGTGAAATGCCCTGTATTTTTTAAAAAAAATCTCCCTGCCCCTTATCTCAGAGTTACACTTTTTCCTCTCCAGAACCCATTTCACTGTAAAGTCTTGGATACTCTTCTGTCAATCTCCTGTTTGCTGGCTACCCACCTCTCTGCGCCAGCCAGCCAATCTCAATCCAGAACTATTGCTATGGACAGGAGGCCTCATGCATCTCTCTCCAGGCAGAAAAAGAGAATTTTATCTTGCCAGAGCTACTGACTATTTGCCCTAGTTGTACAGTTTTCCTCTCCCTCCTGTTATCAATATCTCAATCCAGCCAATATATCTAATATTAACTGGCCAACCTATTGGGTAGACCCAGGAGATGTTCTGAGCATGCTCAAAGCTGTTTCCTTCAAGGCTACACCTCCAAACAACTCAAAGCACTCTTTGTAAGCAGATAGAAGAGGGGAGTTTAAAAAGCTTGGGAATTGTTGATGTTTTTTGATTTGTTCAGTATTTGTTAGAGAGGAGGAGGGCAACAGCAGTGTGAAACTTTTGAAAATGAATATTTAATCTATCATTTCCTTTTTATTAGAGTTGCATTTATTTCTGTGAATGGACTGCAGGATACTATGGAGTGACTTGGAGGAGAAATGGTGGGCTGTAGATAACTTGTGTATGTTGCAACTTGTGTTTGTGCTGCTGCTTACCTTGTGGCCTGCAGTAACATTTTTTAGGCTACAGCAAATGTAGTGTATGTACTGTGGGACTTTAGAATGGGAACATATTTCAGAATTGGGTACTGTGCACCCTGAGCCTATTTACACAGCAGCACGTCCTACTGCAGGTGGGAAGGTGTGTATAAGATGGCAAGTTAACAGTGTACATGTCTACTCAGAAGAAAGCCCCATCAGGTTTAATGAAATTTATTCCCATTTCTATGATTGCAGCCTAAAGTTGGACAGCTTTTGCCCACAGTTCCTGTAGCAGTCAAACAGTATTTTGGTCCAGCTATATTTGTCAGAAAAGTGTTGCCACACAAGCATCTTTTGGATTCCCCACCTTTCCTTTTTTTCCCCCTGCAACCAGTGAATGGGAAGCGTGTGCATTATTTTATGTTGTTATCTCTTTTCCTGTGATTTTGTTACAGTTTTGGTATGACTATGACCTGCATTGGGTTCTGTTCAACAGCAGAAAACTGGGATATACATTTAAACATAAATGGGTGGCATCTAAGAATGTAAGGGTGGAGTGTCCCTTTGTTTTAGGATGGGAATAAGATTCATTTTGGCTGCGATTCCAGTATTCCAGTTTAACTTGTGTGTGAGATAAAAACGAATCAAAGCTACCACCTAAGGAGAAGCACTGCTAGAACTGAAAAGGGCAGCTTTTCAAGAAAATCTGTCAGTAATTCTGCTGTCTGTTACTTAGAAGAACCAGTTGGAAACTTGGTTTTCTGACACCTCCTGAAAGGCATCAATGAACTTTTTGGAACCTCCACCCATTGGCAACAACACACAACCCAAAGTAATGTGAGCAGTCTTCAATGCTGGGTTGACAATGGTGAGAGTTAGAGGACCAGGGCAGGCACTTTTCCTTGTTGCTAAGCCCGCCACTGCCCTCCATGGGATTCCCTTCTTTCCAGCCAGCCTAAATTGCACATTTCTCTGCATTGCCAGACATCCTGGAGAGTGAAGTCAAATGGGCCTTAGAAAGCACTGCAAATAACAAGGCCAGTGGAAGTGATGGTATTCCAGCTGAACTATTTAAAATTTTAAAAGATGATGCTGTTAAGGTGCTACACTCAATATGCCAGCAAGTTTGGAAAACTCAGCAGTGGCCAGAAGATTGGAGAAGATCAGTCTACATCCCAATCCCAAAGAAGGGCAGTGCCAAAGAATGCTCCAACTATCGCACAATTGCACTAATTTCTCACGCTAGCAAGGTTATGCTTAAAATTCTACAAGGAAGGCTCAAGCAGTATGTGGACCGAGAACTCCCAGAAGTGCAAGCTGGATTTAGAAGAGGCAGAGGAACCAGAGACCAAATTGCAAACATGCGCTGGATTATGGAGAAAGCTAGAGAGTTCCAGAAAGACATTTACTTCTGCTTCATTGACTATACAAAAGCCTTTGACTGTGTCGACCATGGCAAACTATGGCAAGTTCTTAAAGAAATGGGAGTGCCTGATCACCTCATCTGTCTCCTGAGAAATCTCTATGTGGGACAAGAAGCTACAGTTAGAACTGGATATGGAACAACTGACTGGTTCAAAATTGGGAAAGGAGTACGACAAGGCTGCATTTTGTCTCCCTGCTTATTTAACTTATATGCAGAATTCATCATGCGAAAGGCTGGGCTGGATGAATCCCTAGCCGGAATTAAGATTGCCGGAAGAAATATCAACAACCTCAGATATGCAGATGACACAACCTTGATGGCAGAAAGTGAGGAGGAATTAAAGAACCTTTTATTGAGGGTGAAAGAGGAGAGTGCAAAATATGGTCTGAAGCTCAACATCAAAAAAACGAAGATCATGGCTACTGGTCCCATCACCTCCTGGCAAATAGAAGGGGAAGAAATGGAGGCAGTGAGAGATTTTACTTTCTTGGGCTCCATGATCACTGCAGATGGTGACAGCAGCCACGAAATTAAAAGACGCCTGCTTCTTGGGAGAAGGGCAATGACAGGCCTAGACAGCATCTTGAGAAGTAGAGACATCACCTTGCCAACAAAGGTCCGTATAGTTAAAGCTATGGTTTTCCCAGTAGTGATGTATAGAAGTGAGAGCTGGACCATAAAGAAGGCTGATTGCCGAAGAATTGATGCTTTTGAATTATGGTGCTGGAGGAGACTCTTGAGAGTCCCATGGACTGCAAGAAGATCAAACCTCTCCATTCTGAAGGAAATCAGCCCTGAGTGCTCACTGGAAGGACAGATTGTGAAGCTGAGGCTCCAGTACTTTGGCCACCTCATGAGAAGAGAAGACTCCCTGGAGAAGACCCTGATGTTGGGAAAGATGGAGGGCACAAGGAGAAGGGGGCGACAGAGGACGAGATGGTTGGATAGTGTTTTCGAGGTTACCAGCATGAGTCTGACCAAGCTGCGGGGGGCAGTGGAAGACAGGAGTGCCTGGCGTTCTCTGGTCCATGGGGTCACGAAGAGTCGGACACGACTAAACGACTAAACAACAACAACTGCATTGGGTCAATGATGTCAAGGGCTCCTCTCAGCAGAATGAATAGGAGAGCCCCCCACCTCCACCCCAAGGCAGCATGGCTAGCCCTCATCTCTTTTTTCTGAAGAAGGGGGCCTAAAGCTCCATAACTGCACCACGGCAATATATGGGATATATATCCCACTTCATTTAATCAGCCTGACACCAGTACAGCAATGTTTAATTCCTCAAAGGAGGGGTGTTGGGGTTTGATCCGTTTCCTGGCTGGACATCACTCCTTTGTCCCCAAGGCCCCGGAAATCTGGCAGCTGTTCGAGGGTTGGGAAGTCCCCTGAAACACATATCCAAATGAACGCAGCTCCATCATCTGAAGCTCCTGGGTCGCTCCGTGAGTTGTGGATCGGACTGACTGTCAGCGTTGCTTGCTAAGAGGAGCCATTCGGCTGCTCGTCTGTTTCACTTTGGTTCGTCCCTGAAGCGATGCAACTGATCTTGCGCGCTGTCCCAGGGCTGTCAGCTGTAAAGGAGAGCCCTGCGTGCGTCCTTTGTGCATCTCTAGAAAGCAGTGTGTGTGTGTGTGTGTGTGTGTGTGTGTGTGTGTGTGTGTGTGTGAGAGAGAGAGAGAGAGAGAGAGAGAGAGAGAGAGAGAGAGGGCGCTTGAAAGTGTTGGCAATCCTGAAGCTAGCAACGTAAGCACATTTCTTTCTTCTTGTTTTGTATGATAGCCATCTTCAAATATCTTAAGGGCTGTCACGTGGAAGATGGAGCAAGTTTGTTTTCTCCTGCTCCTGAGGCTAGGACCCGAACCAGTGGGTTCAAGTGACAAGAAAGGAGATTCTGACTAAACATCAGGAAGAACTTTCTGACAGGAAGAGCTGTTCTACGGTGGCGTGAGTCCCTTGGGAGGTTGTAGACTCTCCTTCCTTTGAGACTTTTAAGCAGAGGTTGGATGGCCATTTGTCATGTATGATCTAGTCGAGATTCTTGCATCGCAGGGGTTTGGGCTAGACGACCCTGACCGTTCCTTACACCTCTACAATTCTCTGATTCTATTATTCTGTTTAAACCCCCAAGCCCAAAGTACCAATGAATTGATTAAATCTGTTGTTGCTGCTGCTGGAAGCCGTGGTGTTTGTTGTTATTTTATCACCCCCTCTTCACCCTTAAGTCCCGGGGCGGGCTACAACAATTTAAAGCACAATATTAGAACCACCCCCAGGGCCTTAGTGAAGCCCCAATCCACTGGCTCCATTTCCCGTCCTTTCCCCTCTCCAAGTAGCCAAATCCCCATAGATACCCGACGCCTTGTCGTTTCGCGGCGGACAGACTTGCGGGCTTCAACCGCGAATCAAGGCGGCCAAACGGCCGTCGAAAGTTGCGACGGGGAGCAGCAGGTCGGCCTGAAAGGCCCAGGGCGCGTTGGCACACTCGGTTGGGACTGAGCCCCCCTGACCTCAGTGGAGTCTCTTTTCGGGGGAAGCCTCCTGCAGGCCGCCCTGTCCCTCACAGCGACTGCAGGATCCTTCTGAGCTCAGGCTCGCGCGTTTCAATCCCCTAGACGGCCTCGCAAGTGACAACGTACGAGGGGGTGGGATGGCGCGGCCCTAACGTGGTTTTCGCCCCTCTGTCGATCAGAGGGTTTGCTGCGAGCGACGGGAGTGTGGAAGGGAGGAAACGACGCAATGGAAACGTCTCTCTCCCGCCCCCGATCGGTGGCCTTAATCGCAGGTCTGCGAAGGACTCGTCGGGGGACAAGGAATTAATGGCACTTCCTTTCCTACCTCTAACGAAATCATCTCCTCCTTCAGTCTGTTACTGGAGCGATTATAGCTTCGTTTGGGAGCTGCGTCTTCTCTGCCCGATCCCCACCCTGGCTAAACTCCACGACTGGAATTGAAACCGATTCCCCCCACTCCTTATAAAGAGCGGCTTGGCTCAGTACAGTATTCGGTTGAGCTGGGCAGAGCGTGTAGATCGGCCCACAGAGAAGGAATGGCATTGCCTCTCTTATTTATCTCTCCTGGACCGTCCACTCCTTTCCCACCCACCCAACTTAAAGCTGTACGCGTTGAATTCTGTTTTGTTTTGGCTTTTAAAGAAGGCCATTGGTTTCTTATTGATATCACTTTTGCATCGGGAAAACAAACAAACAATCTAAAGATTACCACCCTCTTGAGGAATAGAATAAATTTACCACCATTAAGCTCGGCTGTAAACTGCCAAGGTGCAAGCCAATCCCAAACACTTTGACTCACACAAGTCTCACAGTCTTAACTCCCTCATAGGGATGCATTAGGATTGGAGTCTATTGGCAAATAGGCTTTCCCACTAAATGTATTTCGAGTTCAGGCGCCTGCTCCCTTGGAAGGCACGTTGCCCCAGAGCGCATTTAACTTGGAAGCTGTGATCTCTTCCTGCATCCCTTTAGGGCTGGAAGAAAGGGAAAGCTGGTCTCCGCTATTGGAAGCTTAAAGGCTCCAAGATATGGGTTCGTATTAAGCGACAGTTTGAGGACATTTTTGGAATAATTATTATTATTATGTTTATGTCTTGCCTGTGTCCAAAGTTTCAAGGCGAGGGCCATTTAGAAAAGGGGGGGATCCAAACAGTTTTTCAAAATAAAAATCTTCCGGAGAAATCCACATTCTCCTTTTATGACGTACAAATCTCTAAGCCACGGGGAACGCCTCTGTAGAAGGACTTTTTTCCCCATCCGAAAACTCCACCTGCATAACATTTAGCCGTTGTCAGACAAACAAAACAGCAGATCAGGGTAGATTAAACACTTAATGGCATTAAATCAAGGATCATGTCCCCAAGTATGCTCTCTCTCTCTCTCTCTCTCTGTATATATATAGAGGAACAGGACTCTGGTGCTTTTAATAGTTGAGCAAAAGAAGGAAATTCTTTTGCCACCAGTCGCCTTAGCAAAACATCGTCTTCCGGGCCTGGCCGTGAAATTTTAGTAGTCAGTGGCTGCTTAGTCAGTTGCCCCCCTGAGCATGCACATAATTGGCTTTAGAGGCACGTTTCATTTCAGATCAGTAGAGAGAGCAAACACAATCCACACTACTATGCCGCCTGCCTGCTCTTCCCATAGGGCTAAATAGATGAACCCAAAAGACCAGATATAAAAGATATGCTTTAAGTATATCCTGTGGGTTTAGACAGGCTTCGTCCACCTCACCCCCTTCCCTGCATTTATCCCTGAGAAATTACTTGTGCAGTTTGATCCTATCCATATTGGAAACGGGTTGCGCGTGTTCGGGATCCAGCGTCTGAGGCATCGCTTTCCCAAACCGTTCTGCGCCTTGGTGATCCTTAAAAGAAACAGCCTCTCTGAGTCGTCTTCCAAAGGCAAGCAGAGCCATGGCTCTATTTAGTTAGTCCCTTAAAAACCCGTAGAGATGATGGTTTTAATCCAAACATCTAACGGAAACGAAGGGAATTTTAACTGGGCTTTTAAAGCACTGCTGGATAACAACTAATGAACAGCGCAACCTTTGACGTGTCCCATTGACACGAACAGCCCAGACAAGTGTATATAATAGGTTGGCAGCAAAATAAGCCTATGCGTGTTTACTCGGAGGTAAGTCCCACTGTGTTCTATTGGCCTTGCCTTATTGTAATGTAAGACAACAGAAGCATCCCGTGTAACCAGGCAGGTGTGTGTGTGTGTGTGTGAGTGCGTGTGCGTGTGTGTGTGTGTAGATAGAGATACATACACACACACCTGTACATTACCTCTCTGCACATTTACACATTTTATTTGCTCATTTTCGGTGCTTATTTACTTAAAACGAGAGAAGTTGTAATCCCTCCATCACCAGGCGAAAACTTGCGCGGCAGACCTTGGCTAAGGGAGCTCTTGATAATCATGTTGTTTTGCTTCTGAAACACTTTCAGGCTGCCGTCCGAAAACACACGAAGTGAGGGAACGATGTGCTGAGGATTGCGGGGTTAATTCTCTCTCCTAGGATTTGGCCAGCCCTCCAGTTGTATATGTGCGTATTTTCTTCACTTCCAGTTCTGAATCCGCCTCCATTATCATCAGCTAGCAAGACTTTCTTCTTCTTCTTCTTCTTCTTCTTCTTCTTCTTCTTCTTCTTCTTCTTCTTCTTCTTCTTCTTGCAGTTCGCCCCACTTCTGCCAACAGATAATTTAAAGCTGATTCCTGTTTTATTGAATCGTCAAGAGTGGCGCGCCGCGTCCCAACGTGTGACTGTCCTTCAAACCGGCACGAGAGCGCATTAAGGAGGCGTGGGTTGTACAGATCCTAAACAATTACTACTCTGCTCTGTTATTAAACAATTACTACTCTGCTCTGTTATCTATTTCTAGAGGCTAGTAAACCTCTGTCCTAAAACTCTGACAATAAATTGGTCCTATAGAAATTCGTGAAAATATATTTCCAAATAATGTGCTCGAATTTGGGTCAGCAATCCTCAAACTGATCACTCGGAAGGAAACCCCGTTGACAACAGAAGTGGATACGGTTTATTTTTAAACGCCGGCCAATAAGTTTAGGGTCTGACTCTGAGGCCATTAAACGTTTTCACTCTTCCTTGAGTTTCCCACGGGCGTTATTTGCGTTCGATGCCTCCAAGTTCACATGCACCAGGGATCTGCCTCTTTGGAAGAGCGCCGGTCCAGCGGGGACCATGACTCTCAAAACCCTCCTGTCTCTCCAGTTGCAAGAAGCAAAGTGGTTTAACAAGAGCCTGGCGCGAGCAGAAATAGGAGCGGGGTGCTCTTTCCCCAGGACTGTCGAAGAGCTGCCGTCGGGGTGCTTTCCTTCTCATCTCCCTGGGATCCCGGAGCGGAGCGATCCAGCCGCTTCTTGGCGCGTCCCCTCCTTAGGAGCGCGGAGGTCAGAAACCGGACGCGGCGCGCGCAAGGGTAAAAAGGGGTGTGTCCGACATGCGGTGACGTCACTGCGCCGCCCAGCCAGTGAGAGGCCGGCCTTTCGGAGCCCCGTTCCAATAGGAAGCGAGCTAGCTCTGTGAGTGGCATTAAGGCCGGGCTAGAAGAAAGCAGGACTGAGAAATGAAGTTGTGCTAAAAAGCCCTTTTGGCTATCCAGAAGTTTATTAGGCATTTCTCAGCCGGAAATTAAGGGATCTTCATTAATAGCCCCTCTTCATCCCAGATTAGAGCCCAGGGCGAACCTGGGAGAAACCGAAGCGAGATGGGACGGAGGAAAACTCCATTGCCCGAGGCAGGGGAAGCTAACTTCTTCTCCACCTTGGGAGCATCTTCCTGAGTTTCATTCAAGCGCCGAGATTGTCACCTTGGGCGCGGGGACAGAAGGTAAGTGGCCGAAGGGCACGCGAGAGGGCGGGGGAGGCGAGGGCCCCCGAGGCTGTTTTGGGGAGCGGGGAGGTGCGATCCCTTCGGACTTGGCCAAACATCATCCGGACTCCCCCCCCCCAATGTGGCGCTCAGATAAAGGTTATCTGACGCTCTCCCTTGCTGCGAAAATCTGTTTTGGGGAAAGCGGGTGGGAGCACTCCCTTCGAAGGAGCTCTGCGTAGCAGTGCAAGAGAATGATTTTGGAAGGAGCGTTTGCAAGGGACCCGAACGGGATCAGCTGCGGAGGGTTCTCCAAGGGCAGAGCGACAGAGGTCTCTGTTTGATCCTACCATCCCTCCCTCTCCATATTGAGATCCAAATAGAGGGAGGGGGGAGAGGAGGGACTAGCTGATTTCATTATCCACAGGTGCCTCCATCCTCAAAGTGTTTAAGCCAGAGTACCGGATTTAATAGCTGAACTGGTTCAAATGGGTTTCAAACAAGACCGGACACTACGTTAAGCGAAGGAATCCGGCCTAACTCGTTTCTGGGTCGGAAGCACCGTTCGCATTGCAGGGGGTTGGACTAGATGACCCTCGGTGTCGGTGTCCCTTCCAACACTACAATTCTTTCCGGCTGCATCATTGATTGTATTTTTCTCCTAAGAACTGGTTGCTAGGAGGAAATGGGAGATTGACACCATAGTAATAATAATATCAGCAACAAGGGGCCCAAATTATTGGGGAAATCTGCGCGAATCCTGTTAAAATGAACAGAATCTGAGAAACACTGATATCAACAGAGTGTGATAAGAACATCTGCATGGGACTGGGCCCTAAATAATAATGGTGGTGGTGGTAATTACTTTTTGTTTTTACTTGGTTAAAGACTCTGCATCTGTGATGTATTGTTTAATGGAGTTACGCAGAGCCGAAGCGTTCCCCCTGGTTTCGATTATTCGGAGGAATGGGCACCACTTGAAACAGTGCCGCTTCCAAGGGAGGCTATCTGATCCCTCCTCCTCCTCCCATTCCCAATGCTGAAAGCGACACTCACTGGCCCCAGTTGCAGTCCTCGGAAGCTAGTCCCGCTGGGCTCGACGGGGCTTACACCCAAGGAAGTGTGCGCAGGATTGCGCAAAATTGCAATCCTACAGGTGCCTGACTCCAAAAGCTGAGTTCAGTGGGACTCACTGCCCAGGTGGATGTCAGCCTCATTCCCTCCGGGGAAAGGCTTTACTTACTTACACACCGCAGAATGCTTCCAAGGTGCGATGTTTCCCCTTGAGAATTAAACCCTTCGACCTCCCCGTCTCACCTCCCTGCCGTTGTTGTCTTCACAGTAGCCTGAAGGAACGGTCCCTGCGTCTGCAGATTCCCGGCCACTTTTTTTCCCGCAAAGAGAGAGGAAGAGCTAGAGAGGCCTGGAGATTGTCAAACGTTTGAAGAGACGCTATCATGTCTCTTTTGCCCGGAATTACATTTTCAGCCACGACAGGAAGAAAGCATCAAGGACCCCCCTGACTGGATTGCTGAGCTCTGAAGCCATCTTGCCGCTCTCCTCTCTGCCAGTCGCTTTTGGATTCCCAGAGCTGGATTCGCAACTTTTACAGCCCATTGATAATTAGCTCCTTAATAATAATAATAATAATAATAGATGGTCTTGCACCTATCACCATCCCGCGCCCTGAAGCTTAAGCATTCGCGCGCGCGCAATTTAAAATGACTTTGCGATTTCAAAACAAAGCAACAAACAATTTCACGATGCTTTGCTGGAACTGACCGAGGCGCCCGCACGCACACTTTTGTTTATTTTTTTGGATGCATCTGTGGAGCTTACACTGTCAGAAAGAAAGGGGAAGAAACCACCATGAAAGAGAAGTCCAAAAATGCGGCCCGGACTAGGCGGGAGAAAGAAAACAGCGAGTTTTACGAACTGGCCAAACTGCTGCCTTTGCCTTCCGCCATCACCTCGCAGCTGGATAAAGCCTCCATCATCAGGCTCACCACCAGCTACCTGAAGATGCGGGTGGTTTTCCCCGAAGGTAGGTGCCCATTGTCGCGGGATTCAGCTACCCACCCCTATTTCCTAATCAGTGCGGGGGGGGATGTCCTTGATAGCCCAGGAGGCCCGCAGTGCGGGCCTCTTCCTCCTCTCATCTGGTCCAGTAGTTTAAGAGCGGACTAAGGGAGCCGTCGAGGAGGAGTCGCCTCGTGGCCCTGTTCCTCTGGCCTCTGTAGTTTTCGCACCAGACGGCTCTCTGGAGTGGTTCCCCACTCTCTTTCAAAAATAAATCTTTCTCTTCTCTCGCTCCCCCTCTCTCCCTCCCTGCCCATAAACACTTCCCCCTTTGGTACATAGGATGTGTTTGGCTGGGAACCGCTGGCACCTTTGTCAACACGTCGAGGCTCAGAGCTCAGCTGCTTGTTCCAGTAAAACAAACAATGCATTTTCTCTCTCCGCCCCGCGTCTCCCTCCCGGCGAAGCCACGTGCGTTGCTCAAAAGGGCAATTCTCTCATATTTATTATAGATAAATTGGGCAGGGGGGAGGAGAAGGTGGGGGAAATGAATTAATACGAGGCTAAATATTTGCATGGATGGATCGACAGCGCGCAGCCCCTGGGCTTCTGTGCCGAGCAAAAAAAGGGAGGCAGCCGCGGACAGATGCGTCGCGTCGCGGTGGAGAAAGGTGCGGGGGCGGAGGAAGGAGCCGACGAATTTAAATGCCTCTTTTGAATATGCATGAACGTGGCACATCTGGAACTGATGTCGAGGGTCCAGGTTTTTGAGAAGGCATGAATCTAGCCGGCGGTGTAGTCAGCGAAAAACAAAAACAGTCTTTCCTGGTGTTAAAAGTTCTTCGTAAGAAGCAAGGCCGCGTTAACTGCCCGTTCTGGGTGATTAGGATGGGGAAAATAGCTGGAGTGTTTTTCTGGAGTAGTGTGATTAAAAAAAAAAAAGGGGGGGAGAACAGGATTCCTTAATAATAAGGTATGACAAACTTCAAAGGGGGGGGGGGGAATCCAAAGAAAAGCCAGGAACATCGGCCTCGATCCCCTCTGGCAACGGCTTTTAAGAGGAAATTCCCATTGCCTAGCTGAATGTTCGGCTTGCTTGCTTTTTTTTTTAAAAAAAAAGATCAGACTGTTACTCTAGGATCCTGTGTACTTTAAAAACGTCAGTAAGCCAAGGGCTTTTCTCCTGTGAAACCCGGATCCCAAATATGTTGGGAATGAACTCGGAAGAGAATCTTGGGACTTCCTTGCGTCGCTCCAAACTCTTTTTTGGATTAAGGGCCCCTCGTGTTTTCTGCTGTCACCAAATGAGACTTCCTTTCCCGTCTACATGGAATCGGGATATGAATATGATCCCGATTAATCTAAAATATATATTTGGCGTTATAAGATCAGTGGCTATTTTTAAATCGGGCAAGGGGTTAGAAAAATTCACTAAGGATGATACCAATATTTTGTAAAGATAAACAGGAACCAGGGGGTATAGGAAATGGGGGGGGGGGGGATTTCTCCCGGCGGAGTTAACGAAAACAAATCATTAGGATAGCTATAGCCTTAAGAACATATGTAGTTTTATTGGGGAAGTGAGGCGATCGCATCCACAGGATATTTCAGTTATGAAATCGAGGAGAACACAAGCGCAAGGTGTTTGTTTTTACAGAAAGTCAGCCCCGACCAAATTCACTTGGAAATAAGTTGAAGTGGAATTTATTTCCCAGAAAGTCTACAATCATACTTGCTCAGAAAACGTTCCTTTGAAATTGAGGGGACTTCAAAATAACTGGGCTTGTGACCCAGCTGTGCGTTCTGCATATTTTGCAACGTGCAGTTCAACTTATTAATATGCATCAGGCTGTTTTCGTAAAACAGGATCCAACTTTCATTCGTTTTAGCTTCCGAAAGCGGGGGAGTTAAACACATGGTCAGAGAGCAGCAAAAGAAACCAGAGGGATTTAAACACAATTAACTTTGGCTGGATCGCACCCATACTTTGTAACATGTAACTTGCTGTTATTTATACAAGCATTAGATGAAAACAAGGCAGTTTGGGATGGGATGATGATTATTATTTTCCCTTTACCGTCCTGCACATACCCAAGGCACCTCCAGATTCCCCTTCTGCACATACATATTTTCGTTTGTTTGCAAGGAAGTTCCCTTGATTTCAAGGTGGGCATGATCCAGCTAGAGCCGGTAACTTCACCAGCATACACAACACGTGCCGCATTCCTTTATACCGCGGTTGATGGGATTAAAGCGCGCTCAGTTTCGGCTGGATAGTGCTCTGTGTTTGGGAAAGCAATCCAGCCTGTGTGTGTGTTGTACACTGAGCCGCTGCTCCCAAATATCCGTGTTTAGGAGAAGGGTGCTAATCACTCTTGGGGTGAGGGAGAGAAGATGCAAAGGCGATGAAGTCACCTTATCATTCCGGCGCACAGTTTTTGGAGACCTTTTATGCGCACCCTCCCTTCCTAATTTCCCCCTTTCGAAAAGGCGGCTCCTTTCGACTGTCCACGCGGAACTTGTGGAAGTATTGGGCCCGTGGGGGGCCCTTGGGGTTCCTCCAAAGATGATTAGCCACGATTTGCCCGCTTCCTCGGTCCCGGCGGGCTTCCTCCGGAGCGTGCTTTGCAGCAGCTCTGCGCAATTACCGGCGCCTCCCTCGCGGGCTTGTGCGATCAGAAGAAGCATATGGTGTTGCTTGTCGGCTGCGAGCAATCAGAGGAGGCAAAGAAGGGCTGATCCTCTGTCCCAGCTTCCCCCTGGTTTGTAAGCCGGCGAATGTCTGGAAAGAGAAAGGAAAGGGGTGGGGGGAGAGGAGAGAGAGCGAAAGCCACCAGGGAATTGAGGTGGTCAAGGGCAAAGCGAGCCAGATCCGCTGCTGGGGTAATGGCCCCAGCGTCTGTCACACTCGGAGGCAGCGAGAGAAGTTTTGGGGGCTCGGACTTCCTTTATCTCTGTTGTCTCTTTCTCTTTTGCTTCTTTTTCTTGTTTTCTATCTTAGGCAGCTGTGATCTTCTTGCATTGCATGGGGAAATCTCAATAAAAATCTTACTGAAAGGTGTTCAGCTCCAGCTACGGATGGCTAAGGTTGGCCTGGATTTTGGCACCGGTGCTTGCCCGAAGTGGGCTCCCCCCACATTTTTAATTTTTTTTATTTTTAATTATTAAGATCGCTCTTAAAGGCGCTGGGCACCGCGCGACACCCATGAGCTCCCAAGCCCATTGCAGTCACTAGACAGCAAGCCTAAATCCAGCGATTAGGAAATAAATCCCACCTCAGGCGAGGGGAATTTAACTTCTTCCTGAGCACGCACCCGCTCCTCTCTCCTTCTTTCTCCCCACCCCCACCTCAACCATCCTCTTTATATGGGTGGGCTAAGGTAGGGAAGGGTTATGGGGAAGGCATCTTATGTGATGGCTTGCGTTTTGGTTAAAATCACTGCATATCTTAATTTTGGGAGTGGGGCGCAGAGAAAATTAGCCTGCAAGAGCTAATTGGGCTGCGGACTGGGCTGAAGGTCTTCCTTACTTCTTCCAAGCACGTTGGTAGGGATCGGGACCTACAGGCCTGAGCCTAGCCGCCTAGATGAAGCCCCCTCGATTTCAGTGGCGCCAAGCAGGGTCTCGGGCACAGCTGCCTTTCTCAATGGTTGTATCCATGTGGAAGGAGTCCCAGGATCTGTCTGTGTGTGGTCCGGACTGAGCATGTTCGGGATTGCCACTTGAAGGAAGGCGAGGAAGGAGAACAGCAGTGGGGTGAGGAAAGCGAGCGCTAGAAGCAGACGCAGAAACAAACCAGCGGTGTCCAAACCATTATTGTTACTATGGCAAGGCAGGGATGGGGGAGTCGGCGGCCCTTCAGATCCTAGATGACAGCTCCCATCACCTCTGGCTATTGGACACTGGGCTGATGGGAGCTGGAGTCAAGCAACGGTTGGAGGGCCACGGGTTCACCGCCCTCCTCCCCCGTATTATCAAGCCATCTCTTTCCTCTGAAGTACACGTGGGACCATCAGCAACCCATCAACTGTGCTGGGCCTCTGACCTAAAGACGACTGGCAAACCAAGCCCGGCTGAACAACGTAGGACTAGTTCCCCCAGGTCTAAGGGCGCTCTCTTCCTCTTCCTCTCCCTCTCCCTCTCCCTCAAGTACGCCTTGGGATCGAAGCCTTAGAACATCAAAGGCCAGCAGGTTCACTTAAAAGCGGGGCTACCGCTGGTTTCTGGATTTTGACTTGTTTTTCTTGGCTGGTTCTTGAAGACAGGCAAATACATCGCCTCTCTTCCGAATTTTTCACAGGGCCTGAAATGCTCAGTGGAATAGGGTAGGATTTGCTTAGAATCCGGGTCTGGGCATGTTGTGAGAATGGACACACCGTGGCACGCAATCGCAGACAGTAGTAGGTGATTTATTTATTTTTGCACCAATTCGCTTTTTGGGGAGTGGGAGTGGGGAATGGACAACCTTGCGCTTTCTGCCTTTTCCTGAGCTCTCCAGATGTTGCGTTAAGGCAAGGAAGGGAAATGCCAGACCTCGTGAAACCTACCGCATCTCTCTCCTTCCGAGTCCCCAGAGATCTTAAGTGAATTCGTATTCACGCCGGTTTGGAGGGCAAAGGTCAAATTCAGGACTCCGTTTCGCCTTCCTGTGTTTATGGAGGAGCTCTGGCCTTGATCCTTTTACAAATAAATGGGAGATGGGGGACATCCCTCCTCCTCTTCTCACCCCCTCCTCTCCTCCAAGGACAAAAGCACATTTAAAGGTGAGAAGCCGACTAACTTCCTACCCAGAAACAAGCAGTGAGGGAGCATGAGGGCCAAACGAGAGAATGACGCTATGGCCGAGCCTTGCTAGGCTTTCTACGTCAGCGCCCAGTTCAGGAACCGTCTGTTAGCGATCGAAGGACTCTTGGCTAAGCCAAATCAGGCCAAGTAGCTGAACGACAGCACCATTTTTAAAAGGAACCCTGCTGCAAGGGTTGCATTATTCGCAGAATGAAATGCAGCAGAAGACCATCAAGCCTGTCTTGCTTTCATGCCCCATCTGTTGTAGATAGCTGTTGCTGCGGTTGTTGTTTCCCCAAACATTACTAAAGTTTGGTAAAATATTTTAAGGAGAGAAACACAGCTCAGCGATTTAGGCGCATGCCACACGTCTTTTCGTCTCTCTTGTCTAAAATATTTTCTATGCAGCATTTGCATTCAGATGCTTGAGGGCCACCAGTTATTAAGTAGCTGTTGCTTTACGCCTGTGCAAGATTAGATCGAACGGCCCGAGGTCCTCCAGATAGTGAAGGGTTTACAAACCATAGCGGATAGATTTCTAGAAACGTTTTAATCCGATGCCCAAACCATGGAGTGGCCTTCGTTGCTTTAAAGACGGGGCAAGGAGGTGTCTTCAGAAGCAAGTCCCACTGAAGCCATGGGGGCTGTCTCTCAGTGAAGTTTTGGTAATTTAAATAGGATATTAACTATAGACCCAGTTACATTGGTTTGTGGAAAGCATGCAATAGCTGCCCAAGTACATAAAACGGCTATTTTGAGGATGAGTCCGAGGGGCAGGGAGACAGAGGGGTCGAGGAGGGTGCACGCAGGCAACGCCGAGAGGTCTGAGGAACGAATATTAGAGCTAACCTTTAAACACAAAGTGCGGGTTTTCGCCTGCCGGTTGGTTGCGATGGAAAGGTTCGTTGGTTGTCGGTATTTTTGTGCGCGCGCGCTTGATATTTCTCTCGCTTATTTCGTAATTAATTTTTTTTTATGATTCAGTAGGAGTCTTGCTTAAAAATTGCAACTGAAACTGTGAAGCGTTTGATTCATTTTTTCCCCTTCACCTGTCTTTCAAGAGGAGAGAACTCAAGTACATGGGGAAAAAACAAAATAAAATAAAATAAAAAATAAATTTCTTCCAGTAGCACCTTAGAGACCAACTAAGCTAGTTATTGGTGTGAGCTTTCGTGTGCAGGCACACTTCTTCAGATACGAACGAAAGCTGTTTAGGTGTGCGGAATGGGCGGGTGTGGACTGGACGGAGCTGGATTGCACCGTTGTCTGAAAAGGGCTACAAGAATTGGACCACTAGGAAGGAGAATAGCGGTCCAGAGTTTTTGCCTCTAAGTATTCATTTCTTCTCTAGAACAATCGTTTTTTGCTGTTGTTTTCAAAAAGAGCTGTAAGGTTAACGACAGCAAGACTGAGATAGGCAATCCTTCCCGCAGGCCGTACATCGAAAAAGGGCTTGCTAACTTCCTTGCTGTACTTCTTTTGCGGTGTTTCAAAAGTAAAAGTGCAAGTTAAAACAGCAGCAACGCGGGGAGGGAATTTCCGCGCGGTTCTCACGTCGATGATAATTATGAAAATGTTCATTGATCACCCAGTGTTCTCCTGTTTTTCCGATTGTTTGAGATATATATGTGGGGTTTGTGTGTGTGTGTGTGCATTGTGCGTGCGTGGGTGTATCTGTGTGTACGTTATGCACTACGTGACCAGAAACACACACACACACACACACACACACACACCCTCCTTCTGAAATCATCCCATCTCCATTGGGGTGGGCCGACTGGCGGATTAAACAGGCGCTTGACATCATTTTTTGATAGTAAAAATAAGGAAATGCGAGGATTTTGAAAACATATATACTGTCACTCTATCACTAGTTGGATTCTGGACGCTGTGATCAGGCTGCAATCCTATACCCGCTTACCATGCAGTAAGCCCCATTAAAGCCCCATTAAACTGAATGGGACATGCGTTTTGAACAGGCACCGGCAGCTTCTTGCCGCTCCGCTTAGGGTTACTCAAAATCGCTTAGCAATGCAGCTCGGCAACTCTACACTCCATAATTTTGCAGCTACTATTTTGTTAAATAAATAAATGCGTTTAGCGTTTCAGTATTGAAATCCATTGCCTTGTTTTAGTTGGGAGGCGGTATTTAAAACAAAAACAACAAAGGGGAGAAAAGGAAGAAAAAACAACAACCCCCTTTCCCACGTGGATCGGTGATTTAATGCTGTTTTTCTTGCTGCTGAGGGAAATGATTGAGCATTGGGTTTCAGTGTTTATTTTCTTACAGACGTTTTTCTCATTTAAAAGCCTTTAAGCTGCCTCCCTTTGTTTGATTCCAGTTTTGATGTGGACTTGAAATGTGAAGTGCAGAACGAAAACCCCGGCATAACTGCTCCAAAAGCAGATTTATGGCTGAGAAAAGCAGAGGTCAGGCTGATTGGCAAAACCCATAATTTCTTCGCGGAAAGCCGCCTCGATCGCTAGAATAAAAAAATGATGGTGGTGGTGGTAATGGTATTAATTAATAAGCTGTTTGCAGATATTTTCATCAGTCGTGAAGTTAGTAGGTGGTGAAATAATTCCTCCTCACCCCCTTCCCCAAAGATTTCCCCCCTCCTCTGTTGTTATGGTTAGCATGGAAAACGGAATCGTTTTATGGGTCTGATTAACAGAGCAATACTATAGAGTTTAATGGGACTTTTCCCCAGGTAAGTGAGCATATGATTCATCCTTAATCGGGTTGTCTATTTTCCTGGTAAAATACGATTCTGCTTGCCAAGGCTGAATGAATCCATATCTGTTCTGCTTCCTAAGGATTTTCTTTTTAAAAAAACTTATGGCAGTGGGGTTTGTGTGGATTTTACAGATATACCATTTATTGATATTATTTTAATCACAGCATATTAAACCACCGGATTCCACTTATTATTAAAGACAAACAGCACTTTGTTTCTGCGTACGTTTTTATATGCATGTAAAACAGAGCTGATTTGTGCTTTTTAATGGGCAGGGTCGTAAATTTTGTAGAGGTCGCTAGCAACTGATGGTTCTGTAAGGCCGAATCTGAGCCGATCCAGCGCAAAGTTAATTAACAAATATCGTGAACTGGATAGCTAAATATGGCAGAACCCGAGTCTGTTGAAGTGAAAAGTCAGTCTCCTCGGTGTGGGGCTTTGGTTTTTGTTCTCAGTAATCAGAGCACACACACCCCTCACACACACACCATCCTAAATAAATACACGGAAACGAGGAAATTTGAGGTCCCTTGGAACGATCGCTTAAAAGGACTGACAGTCCAAGCCCCCTTTCCTCTGATTGTGTGCGAGTCATTTACAGCCCAGTCCTATGCACATCTACTCGGAAGTAAATCCCAATGAGACTTACTCTCCGCCCGGGTAAATGTGTATAGGACTGCGGCATTCCTCAATAATCCCAGTTTCCCCAATAATCCGGCCGGTGGTGTCGGAGGCATGCCTGATTTTGTCGAGGTTGCTCCAGCCCCTAGGATTCGAATACTCGATTTTGTGTGTTTCAATTCAACCCAGTTCGAAGTCAAGCGCTTTGCTTTCCTGCCTTCTTTGTGAGGAGAGGAGAGGACACTGGATATTATCGCTGGGTAGAATTAATATTAATCCTCGAAGCCGTAAAATAAGCGAGAAAGTGGTGAAGTGTCTGCTGAGGGGGTTTAAAAGGTGCTCATTTTCTAAGCTGCAGGCTGAAATGGCCGCCTGATGATCAGGGTCTCCTCGACAAACCGAGAGGCTGAAGGGCCGCCACGTGGTGAGGGAAATGGGTTGGGTCAGAGACTGCGCATGCCTCTGCCAAGCCTGGGATGTGGCAAACTCCACTCAGACCTTCCTCGTCTGGAGCCTTCAGGGAGACTGAGCCGAGTCTGAATAAGCAGATGCGCCACAGTTGTCCTCGCTGCTCTCCTCTGAGTCCAGAGCAGAGGAGAGACAGTTTAATATGTATTGTTATTTTTAATGTGAGCATTAATAAGCAAAACAGTCAATCAGTAAACTTCCGAGATGCGCAGAATGCATTCTCAGAAGACCTCTGCCTCACGTGGGACCTTGGCGGTATCTTGGCTCCATAGGAAGTCTCATCTGATCTATAGCGACAGTCTTAGACGCGAATTTAGCTGAGTGTAAGTCTCACGGAACTGAACTCAAAGTTCTGAGCAGGCATGTATAGGACTGCACAGTCTAAACGCAAACTTGTGTATTTCAGGGCAGACTTGGTGGGCGAGGTGGGCATGATCGAGATAAAAACAACCCCCATCCTGGATTTGGACCAGGTTTTCGTTTGGTGAAATGTCTCCAAACTAGGGACACACTCCTGTAAGGAATCTCAACCGTCAACCCGAGAGCGCTGACCTCAGAGAACAAGCGAGGGGAAAAACCCTTCCCAGAGGCGGGGATTGAAAGCGATATAGTCGGCCAAATGTCTGTAAGACTGCCTGCCTGCTCCTTGGAGAAATCCAATGTGGTTCATGTGACTTTTAGCTTTAGCTGCAGTTCTGACTGAAGTTGCTTTAGCTTGGGAGAAACTCAGTGGGATTTTACTTCCGAGTAGACCCGCGCGGGCTTGTTCCTGCTATCTGTCTCTCGTGAACCCGGATCAATGGATTTGGAAGAGCTTTGGCAACCTGAAAGTGCCGCGCATGCCAGCCGTGAATCTCCTGTTGCCGTCGAGAGTAAAAGCAGATCAGGCCATCTGGAAAGATGGCATTATTTAAGCACTCAGTAGAAGGGAGGGAGGGAGACGGGGGAGAGGAGAGAGAGAAAAAAAAAACACCTTCCGTAACTCCTTTCTCATCAACAACAATCCAATTAAGAAGCAATACTTGGGTTTAGGTCAAGGTGGGCTGCATACGCATTCCCTCGGTCTCCTGCGAGCCTGGTTTGTAGCACAAGGGCCGTGGCTCGGCGATAGAGCAGAGAAGAGGCGCTCTTAGGGGGCCTTGGCTAGACTAGAGGTCGGAGTGGGCCAAGACAGGTGGTTGCTTCAGTCCAGCTTTTGAGGGACCAGGACAGACACGGAGAGTGGCTCTCAAGTATATGACTGTTGCTGGAGAATTGGAAGGACAGAGTGACCACGGCCGCGCTATCCGCAACCAGCTGAGGTTCAGCCCGAGCCTCTTCGGCTAAAAAGAACGTGACAAGCTTTTCTTCTGTAGATTAGGAAAAACCCACGGCGGGCTGACTACCTGAGAAGGTATCGAGATGTCTACTGCAGCCACTTTCTTTGGTCCAGGGCTGCGCTGTGTCCACATTCAAGAGCAGATCGTGCTGCAGCGTGTTTGCTGAGCGAAACTCATTCTGAAATAGGTATAACGTTGGGTGCTGGTTGCATCTCCTGAAGTAGCTGTACCACTTCAGGCTGCTCACCTGATGGAATGCTCCCCCGTCTCTCTAAACCAGGGGTGACGAGCCTTTTGTCCTCCTCCAGATGCGGCTGAACTAGAATTCCCATCACCTCTGGCCATTGGCCGGGCTTGTTCTGGCTGATGGGAGTTGTAGTTCATCAACACCCTAGTGGGCCAAATATTCCCCACACCTGCTCTAAATAAAACACCTGTATATAGATGGAGATTGTGTCAGGGAGAACCATTCCCCTTGGCACTTACTTTTAGGGTAATTTTATTATTGTGCGTTATTTATGGTTTTGTTTGTTGCATTTATATTCCATCTTTTCCTCCATGGAGCTAACGGCGGTGCAAATAATTCTCCCCTCTTCATTTTATCCTCACAACAACGCTGTGGGTGGGGTAGGTCACGCTGAGAGGCAGTGACTGGTTCAAGATCAGCTTGTGAGCTTCATAGCCAACTGAGGATTTGAACCCAGGACTCCCAGATCCTAGACTCGGGCACAGCCCTTAGTGCAAACTCGGCCCAAGAGTGAAAGAAGTCCAAAGGTGCAGTAGATCTACCAAAGCAAGTTCCATGCATTCTGCCTTAATTAGTTTGATGACAGCAAAGAATATGTTTGTCGGATATTTGAATTAACAAACCGATGTTTGATGTTTGAATTAACAAACCGAAGGTCCTAACTGTGGCTCCGAAGCCCAGGGTCTCATCCCTGCTTCCCACCGAACCTGCTTCATACTAAATAAACGCGGCGGCAGGATTCTGCTCATCTCAACCCAAGCCCTGCCTTTCCGGTTTTGCGTTCCTCATTGTTTATTTCAGATTGTAAACTCCGTGGAGGCAGGGACCTGTCCATTATTATTATTATTATTATTATTATTATTATTATTATTATTATTTGCTTATCGGTATGTAAAGAGCCCTGCACTGTAGCAATAGTAACATCTTTTTTCTCAGGGCTGTGGAACGAAATTATGCGTGATCTAGAAAGCTGCCGGAAATGAAGGTTTGCAGGAAGCCAACGCTGCAATTTCCAAGGGCAGCGAACTACTCTAGATAAGAAAGATGGGTGGAAAGATCACTGCACAGTGGATGGTGCGAAGGGAAATGGGGTTATTCCCCGCGGTCTAATAATACATAAAGGTTGGATTCTGGCTAGGTATAATACAGAGCGTTGACACAAAGGTAACACAAAGGCTCTAGGCTGAAATATATGAGGACTGTGGTACTGGCCTGCCTTACGGTGTTGTTGTAAGAATGTGTACGGGACGCGCTTTGAATACAAACAAATACACTACAGTATTAGACATGTTCGATATTAGCCTGATTCTTCAATAACCCTTTAAAAGGTCACTGGATATAGAAACAACCCAAAGCAGAAAATCACATTTGCAGATCGGAATATTTTGGGGGGTTGGGGTCCTGAAAAAATAACGTTCAGAGCAATCCTTGACATGTATAAGCCCCCCCCCTCCAATGGGCTTTTCTTCCAGAAAAGCATGCATAGGATCGCAGCCTATCGGTGCTACTGTATGCTTACGAGGAAGTTAGTCTCCCTGAGGCCATTAGGACTTTCTCGCAGGGGGAGTGATCAAAAGCCTTCGCTCAAACCCTTCGCTCCAGGTTTCCGAATGCGTTTACCATGCGTCCGACCACCACCTCTTTTTCGAATGATCCACCTGGGAGTGTGAAGTGCAGCGACAGAGTGGAGCTTCTCCATGTCCCCTTTCCCAGCATTTCTGAATGGAGCCACTAACCCACCTTTCCGAAGTACTGGGTTCAATGATACTTGCTGCCCCTTCCAACCCATGGGTTAAGGACCCCGCCTAAACCAGTTCTTTAATCTGGCAGTGGGTGGCATTTGGAGTTTTGAATGCACCAGCAAAAGCTGAATTGGACACCGAGTCCCGTTTGGAGAAGCGCACTTTAACTTGAGATGCGGGCTCAGAGAGACGCCGAATTGGGAAAGTAATAAAGCTACTTTTAGTAAAGGAAGTTTGATGGGAACGTTCATCGCGCTTATCTGAGGTGGCGATGCACAAAGAGCCATGCTTGCTCTTTGTTCTCAGCGGGAGAGGCCTACAAAGATGTCTCCTCTCCCAAGCTGAGGATGAAGGAGCAGGAAATTAGGTCAGCAGCGCTAAGAGTTTCCCTCCAGCAGCTGAAGGAATGTCAGCACAGGTCGAAGGACACGCTTGCAGATTCTTCTATCTACTCTTCTCTTTCCCATGCAAAGCCAACAACCCATAGGCAAGCTGTGTTGCGTCTCAACACTTCCTGCAGTAGTTGGGCTTAACAGGGTTATGGGTGGGGTTTTAAGTTGCAGCTTTCTATATGTTATTACTTGAGAGTAGGCCTCAACTTAAATCTGTAGAGCTAATTTCTGAGTTTCCGACTGCAGTCATTATGCCCACTTACCTGGGAACAAGACCCATTTTGTCTACTTTGCGACGAATTGCCTTGGAATAAGAAGTGTGGAGGTGGCGGTGAAATGATGAGCCAATTCAAATTTCCCCACAGCTGCTGACTGGGTAGGTGGCCTTTGTTAGGCTTTTTAGGGCACTGGGTGCACAGCAAATCTGTTCTGGATGACTACAAAAGGAAAGCAGATTTTGTGGTTGATTCCCGAAATCCAGATCAGAATCCCTCAGGATAGGTGGGAAACTGTGGAACAGAGGCAGATAAAATCCAGATCACAATATTTGTTAACGTTAGCATTGCACACAGACAATATATGTTGGATTGGTGTGGGGCAAGTAAGATTCTCCCAGATCCTAAGAAGATTCCTCTGGTATGAATAAGACTAAAAGCTTGTTTTGCTTCTTATATCCCTCCTGCTGTGGGGCAGGTTGTAGAAGGCAACACAAACCATTTCATAATAAAATAATAAAAATAAATAATGCTATCAGCTATTATTACTGGAAAATACTGCAGTGAGAAATATGGGCAATGCTGCTACTACAAGGACACTAATGTTGTAGCAGACTTTTAGTAATTTTTAGTAGTAGTACAGCAATGGTCTACAGTTTCCCCTACACCTGCATAGGTGTTTTCTCAGCTTTTAATGTTACTGTCCCTATTGTAGCGGTTTCCTCATAGATTTACCTGCTGCATGGAACTGCATTCTTGAAGTTGCAAACACAGCAGAAAATGTTTTCTGGGTGTTAGTGATTCATTATAATAGAAGTAAATGTAATAATATAGGGAAGCCTTTTATATTCAGTTTGTAACTTTAATAATAGACATGTGGTTATTTTCGTTTGCTAAAACCAAAATGATACAGACATTGGAAAAAATAACAATAATCTTATATGGGTTTTTTAAAAACAGGTTTAAGTTCCTGTTAAATGAACTCTTTCCCATTATTTATTTGTAACTAGTGGAATCCCGCTGGGTGAGTGAGGAGAGGCGAGCCCAAACACTTGGCCTTGATTACAGATGTCCTCTCTTCTCTCCCTGGGCTGGGGCTGGCTTTCCCTAGAACTGTGTTTGTTCTTCCACTGTCATACTGTAAGCACACGAATCCGAGTGAGGAATCTTAGATCGGGTGGGTTGCGGGGGCGGGGGGGGGGAGGAGAGAAACCATTCGGACTAGAAGAGATCCATTCTGCGGAGGCCCCTTTTAGTTCTGCACACCTTGCCTGCAGCGCGCACCTTGTCTACTTTGAAAAGATTTCCCCTTGTCTTTTTATTCTCCGCAGAGGCTGCTTCCTAATGTAGTTTCTCTGCCTTCGGTGCAACAGCTCGAGCAGTAGGCAGGTTGCAAGAAACCCGAGTTCTGAATATTAATGGCCGCGCGCCGGTGAGCGACTTGGGAAGAGGAGAGAGGGAAGGGAATGGGAAAGAAAGAGAGAGAGAGACTTTCTTAGTTTGCCTTGCACAAACCAGCACAATGGTGTGTGCTTTATCGAATCGGTTTCTGTCAGCTTCACCCGGACCAAACGCAAAAAAAAAAAAAGAAGGCGGCGGCGACGCATCTCCACGCAAGCCCTCCCTAGTAGCCCACACTTTTGAGCAAGATTGTGCCACTGGAAGTGGAGAGCGCCTAGGATGGCAGCTCAGAGGCATTCTTAATCCGGATCGAAATTCCGTCTCGAGGGTTCAGAGATCAGAAGACGACCCTCGGGCCAGAGGAGAAGTGGTTCAAAAAACGCCATCCTCCTGCCCCACTCCGCGCTGCTCTCCCCCATGCGCGATCGATGCTCGTCGTCCGGCCAGCGATGCCGGCAGCTGCCTGGTCGCCTCTGGAGGGGGCAGGAGGGGTGGCTGTTCGCCGTCCTCCCGCCTGCCTAGTCAACGGTGCCTGTGGGATTAGGTCAATTGGTGTGGCTCTCCTCCGCCTCATTTGGTTACTAATTGGTTTCTTGTTTTAGAAATCGAAATCTCATTTCCAGAAATCACAAAGCCTCGGTAGGCAGGCCGTGAAGGTAATCCGGGGGTGGGATGATGGGAAAGATGCAGGCGAGCAGGGGGCGGGGGGGCGGGGAGAGGAGTCTGCCTTCAAACAGAATCGGGAGGAAAGCAGCAGTGGAACTTCGCCCGGCTTTTCAAGCGAAATGTGAGCTCGTTAGAGCCATAATAGATACATCCCACCCACTTCTTAAGGCTACTTATGTAAATATGATAAACCAGGCTTGGCGAAGCGCGGAACGGAGATTCCCTCCCCCCTTTTTTTTACCTAGGAAGGTTAATGTAGCGTAGCTTGGAAATCTTCCAAAATAGATTATGTTTTCCCTTTTTATCTTCCACCACTTTAGCCGGGAAAATCCCCCCTTCAGATTCCAAGCTCCTTCTTCATCTCTTCCAATTCTCGCTCCTTCTTCTTCTTCCTCTGCTTCAGCGAGGCTCTCCAAATTGCAAGAAGAAACCTTTACATCTCCTGACTAACCTAATCCCAAAGGCAAAGAGAGAGGGGGAGAGGATCTGGGTTTCTCACTTTTTAAAAAGAAGAAGAAAATGCAATCAGACTACAGTATTTGAAGGGGTGGGGATTGGCTGCGGTAGGTCAAGTGCACCCCAAGCAACTTTACTCAACGTTAAAATCGGGGCGGGGGGAATACTTTAAAAATAAAAGATACCGAACTATAATGTATCTGAAGCTGCAGTTTTTTAGTACCCCCTTTTAACTCAGCGTGTCTTAACGCGCAATAAATGCAAGCGGAAGACTTAGTTGAAACGTTTCGAATTAAGTCCAAGCTTGATTCCAAAGGAACTGACATTACGATAAATATTTTAGGATTCGTGGGTTAAAATGTTGTTCATTTCAGAGGAAGAGAGGGGGTGCAGGGTAGGGGAAAAACTAAACTGACAACGGCTTGCTTCTGAGTAGTCGCGATTAGGATTGCGCTGCAACTTCCGGGTGAACATCTCCGGCCACAAGATTGTGATCCAAACGCACTTAGGGGGCAAGCCTATCCACTCTCTCCTTGGCCTCTGTCTCCTTTGATTCTGCGGGATTCACTTCTGAGTAGACGCTCATAGGATCCCGGTGTTCCTGTAGCGCTATTGAAGTGCTATTGAATCAATGGGACGTTTTAGACCGGAGCAACTAGGGGAGATCAGTCAGTTTGAGATGTCAGTGTTACTCAGCTTGAGTCGCAGTGCAAGTCTATCACCACCATCACCACCCGTCAATTAAATTTGTTGGTCACCTCTTTACCAAGGTAACTCAGAGTGACTTACAATACACTGGCAACTAAGTCTCCTTGAGCTCAGTGGGGCGGCTTCTCTCAATAAGCGGATAAGACAGCAGCCTCGACGCCCTCCACCTCGCCTGGCTTGTGGATTGAAAAAGCTGAAAGTCGCCCACCCACCACCGCGGCGAGGTTTTAAGGAATCCCAGAGACCAAAGGATTGGAGAACGGTCAGATGGCGGCCAGTCATTCATGGGAAAGGATGGAGACATCTGGCCAGTAGAAGGCTCTCGCTCCCTGCCCCCCTCCTAAATCTCACGTGGCTCAGTTTGGAAGAGAAGTGCTCGCAAGGGCGAGCAAAGCGCTTGTTTAGAAAATATTAACTTGGCTCGGCTGGAGGGAGGAGTTCACCCGGAACAGGAGCAAAAGAGCTGCAGAGCAGGGCGGGGAGGCGGGAGAGAATAGAATTGTGCGTTCTGCCCAAAAGTTAACCTGTAATGCAGGCAGGCTATTCATTAACCCGCCGGGGCAGGATCTGCTGCTCCACTTTTAGTAGCCTAAGAGACATAGGAGGCCCCCCTCTATTCCCCCCCCGCGCTTTTGCATTCGGATTAATCAGCAACTGGGAAAAGCGCAGAGGCTGGAATGGGAACGTTCGGGTCGCCCACAGAGGGTCTCGTGAGTCGACAGGTGTGTTTCTGTGTATGCACACAGACAGCGTTACTCCCGTTGCTTGTTTAAATCCAGACCTCCTTAATACGTTTCTGTAGATCTGCACATCCAGGCAGCTCCCCCCCCCAAAAAAAAAGTCTTTACGTCTTTCTTCTTAATTCTTAATTCTTCTTAATAAACACATCGAAACGAAAGGAACCCGTGAATGTCTGAGACCTTCTCGCTTCACTCGGCCAGTCAGGCTTCTGTACAGTACGTTCAGTTTCCCGAAGAAGAGAAAAGAACCCTTCAGGAGTTGGTTGTTGTTGTTGTTTTTAAAAAACAGACGATCCAGTATTCATTTAAGGCGGCAGCTACGTCTATCTGAATGTAGCTGGATAGCCACGCCCTTTCGCTTAATCGTGGCACTGAGAGAGCGCATAAACTCTCGAGGCTCCATCACTGAAAGTCAAGCCTTTCTTATAATAAAAAAAACCAATCAACAACTTAGGCACACAGGGGACTTGAGCCACAGGGGACTCCCTTCTAAAGGAAGCAAACACGCACGGATTTGGACTTCCAGGCTGAAACCCTCGGGAGGGAGCGCCACTGAATCCAAGGACAGGCGTTTCCAAATGCGCATCAATCCAGTCATTCTAGGCGCCCCGGGATTCAGGAAGCTTCCTTGAGCCACGCTGAACTTTACTTCCGAGCAAGGATCAGCTTGGAGCCTTCCCTGCCAGCCACTTCCGTCGTCGCCCCCACTCCCCCAAGTCTGATTCCCACGTGTAGGCGGCCAGGTGGGATTTAGAAAGGGGTGTTCTCGTCCTCCCAATATTTGGTGTTGGCAAAGCGTGCGTGCGTGTGTGTAGCACCCGGCTCCTAGACATTTAAAAGTTCTGCAGAAGACAAGAGCGGAGGGCTTGGTGCGGTAAATCACGCATCTGCTAGCCTTACCGCTTCTGAGCCACTACGAAAGGTTCAGCGTCCTGCCTTCTTGCGCACCTGGGCCACCTGCGCGAGATCCCCAGCCATTAGGCGTGTCCCAACAGACATGAAGTCGGGAGAGAGAAGAGCTGGACACGTACCTTGTTACGGAATTCAAGAAGACCTCCTCAAGTCAGGCACAGAGGGTCCGATGCCCCTGTGCGCGTTCACTGTTAGAGGAATCGGAGGGCGCAATTAGCATGCAGAAAGTTCAGTTAGGTCGTTTTAGACTCTGGAATTAATGCTCCCCTTAAAGATTTACTTCATAATGGATCCAGCTTTGCTCATATCAAATGCGGTGAGACAACCCGGCTCAGTTTTGGGAGTCCTCCTGTTCATCTCGCTCTGTGGGGCCCCGGACTTCTACCGGAAAGTCTGATGAAGATTCCGGGTTCACACTATGGAAGCTTCAGGTGTTTTGTTTTATTTATCGGTACCATTTCTTACCTGCCCGTCACCTGGAGGTCCCAGGGCTGGGTACAGCAATAGAAAACACAATGTTAAAACCAAACAAAACCATCACAATACTATAATGGAACGGTTACAAAAGGAACAGCTGGAAACACTGCTGTCAAGATGTAGGCAGTCGATGCCGGTCCTTATGGACCATATAGAGCTGGAAAGACCTATGCTAGAAGCAGAGGTGCCAACCTGAATAAAATATTAGGGGGGGAGGGGCAAGTAAGCCCCGCCCCACGCAATCACAAGACGCGGCACACGCACACTATGTGAATGGCACTGCCCATCAACTTGCGGGAGGAGCCTGCCCCCTCAAATATTTTATTTGGGGGGGGGGGCGAAGGGACCTAAGTTCCTAGGATCTGGCTCCTATGGCTAGAAGTTTCATGCCATGGTTGCTATTAGAACAGAAGAGGCAGTCTAGATATGCTACAGGTGAACTCCGGCTAGGACTCGCCTGTCCTGTTCCATTTGGCGAGTCCAAGGCTAGGCCGGCGAGGCGGCCGAGTGGATTCCGGGAAAATCTGAATGGGGTGGCTCCAGGTCCGCTTTCCCCTTCGTTGGCACCGTCCTCGGTCTTTTTGGCAAAGTGAAATACGACTTCGATTGCCCTCGGGCTTAGCTTTGAATAATCGCTGGGCTCTAGGGACTTCGGCTGTATCCCACTTACTTGGGAGTCAATTCCATTGGATTCGATTGGGCTTGCTTTTGAGTAAACATGCCCAGAGCTGACTGCTCCCAGTTGGGGGGCCGTGAGAGAGAGAGAGAGAGACAGAGAGAGAGAGAGAGAGAGAGAGAGAGAAAGCAAAAATAACCTATAAAGGCCAAACGACTTGATTTTCACGGCTCAGGTTTTTAGGCGGCTTACCCCCTGACCTTGAACATCTGGATGTATGGTCCGCTGACGTGTGTATATGTACATGTGTAAATCACGGGCGTGTAAATTATAGATCTAAGGCGTAAATCCAACGCACACGTTCCTGGGAATTGAGTCCCACTTGGATACAGTGGGACTGACTCAGGAGTCAACGTGGCTAGTATTGTGCTGAGCACTTCTACCTGGGAGTAACCTTCACAGAGGAATTGCTCTGAATGTGCAGCCAATCGGCTTAGATTCAAGCGCTCTTTGGTTTAACCGAGTTGTAGACAGGTCTGAGTCCGGGGCGGATCCTCTCCAGTGTTTTACAGCACCACTGCTAAAGCACTGAACGTATAAAATGCCATCTTATATGAGCGCCTGCCACAATTGTTAGCTAGCTCAGCTTCTGCCCTCGCGTTTCTTCAGGCTCGGTCGCTTTCACGAGTTTTCACGCGCTTGTGAACGCGAGCGAGTCCCTGGAAACGGGTGGGAGGCTCTCTGGCAGAAGAGTGGGCCGGAGGGGGGAGGCGAAGAAAGGGGAAGGGCGAAGGCTTGCGCGAAGAAGGCCCGGTGTTTGCGTAGCGCGGGCGCGATCGTTAGCGGGATTTAGCTGCATCAACAACAAGAGGCGGCTCTTGGGCCGCTTGCTTCCCATTCTAAGCCCACTTAGGGGGTGTAATGGGATGAGGCGGCATCGAGGGCACTTGCAAGGAAACGTGCGTTGGAATCCAGGCGCGAGAGAATCTGAATGAGCAGCAGAGGAGGCGTGTCCGGGGTTGTATGCGATCCACAACGCAGCTGAGCCACCACGCCCTTGGACCCCTTCCCTCCCTCCTTTGATACCCGCATCCTCTCAGTAATTCCAGTGGCACTTCGAGCTCATGTGTGTCTTAGTTTAGCAAAGCACCCCGGATCCACAGCGCACAGGTTCTACTTGAGGTTGTTGATGATTGTGACCACTAGCTGGTTTGGCATAAACTGTGCCTGGCACCGCGGGTCCAATCCAATGGTTTCAATTTAAAGCTGGAGCTGCAGCCGTTTCAGAAGTATTGTCGGGAAAAGACAACAAGGAGGAGGGAGGGGAGATAAGGAGGAATGCCAGGAACAAGGGCTTTGCAGACAAAGAAAAAAAACCGCGATTCCACACACACATTCATGTCCTTTTCTACACGCAGGCGACGTTTAAGCGTTGTTCCAGGAGGCTTTTCGGATCATCTGCCTGGTTCTACCGCCGCTTGAGGCGGAGGCCGGTCTCCTTCCCACTAGAGGGAACAGTTCCCGACACAGGGGGACTGGAAGAGACCATTGGGGGGAGGAAAAGTGGGGTGGAGGTGGGGGAATTAATTCACGAGGAGACGCTCTCAGACCACATGCAGCCCCAGGTTTTTAATTGGGATTTGTAAGTCGATCCTATGACTTTCCTTCCGAATAACGTTCCTTCCAGAGACAGGACTAACGCCCAGAGAAGAGAAGGGGAAATTTCAAGGCTTCCTTCGTGGCTGGGGAGCAGCCCTTCGCTTCCCAAATAAAATTTCCTCCATTTGAAATCTGCAAAAAAGACGCGACGAGGTTATTAACTATAATAACCGCTTTTGCTTTTATTCTTTTATTTTATTCGGAGAGCTGAATGGCCACACGACGATTTGTGTGTTTACAGGAGCTGGCTGCTTGTTCACACCCAGTTTGATGTTTTTTAAACATTGAACAGAATAGTTGTGGCTAAGCTGAGCGTTATGTTCGTTTCCACGGCATTTCTCTCTTTCCAGGGCCCTCCAAAGGGAATGGGTTTAGTTGTTCTCCACATTTCTGGCAGAAAAACTAGTTTCTGGGTACCAGAAATTGGTTCGTTGTGTGTGAAACGGATGTATGAATGTGGGAAGATTTTTTTCCAGAGAGCCAGTTGGTAGGATTTCAATGATTCGAGAAGCAAAAGCATTCCAGGCCACGAGTCAGAGGAGAGGTTGTTATACTTAATCCAGAAAAACATAAACCCGCATTTATTTCAATCGAATTATCATTCAAGGAAGTGGTTTCAGGTTGGAACGTCTGAAGTCCAGTCAATGGAAGCGCAACCGAGCTGGAAAGTAGAAGAAAAAAAAAATCTTTATAGTTTCATTATTCGTAACCCCTCCCCATCCCCTTGTACTGTCAGGTAGAAACCACAGAATAATTATTCTTATTTAATTAATATATACCGCTCATTGCCAGATCAGGCAATAGGACCCTGCTGCCCTGCCTCTCTTTTATTATTACTATTATTTAATAAATTCGTATACCGCCCTTCATCCGAAGATCTCGAATAACGCGGCGATGTCTCCACAGGACTTGGAGAAGCCTGGGGCCACGCGAGTCGAACCAGCCCTTTGGACAACGTCGGGCGCGAGTTGGGATCTCACCTTTTGCAGGTACTAGTCCGGAATGCAGCTCCGTAAGGTTTTGTAGGGAGAGCCCGGGCAACCCAAACGAGATAGCGGCAGACTGGGAAGGAAGGCTATAGAAGGCTCGTGATAGAAGACAAACACGGGCTTGATGCTCTTTCCTACGAGTTCCTGAACCAGACTCAAGGTTTGCAGGCGATCGAAACGGTCCCCTGAGAAGCGACCTGCAGATCTGTAGGATCCCAGCCATGTAAAATGTCCTTTCTTTCTCTCCCTGATAAATAAGAGGAAACGTCGCGTTGACTTCAGTAGTGGGCCTATGGCAAGTCTGTTTCAGGATTTGCGGGAGGGAGGGGTCACATTTCGGTCCCTGTCATTGCCAGTTTAATAGTGCCAGGGAGCAGGTGACAGAAAAGGTCCTTCGCCTGGGATTCTGGACACTTTCCGAGAAGACAATCGTGGTTTAAAGGGGCAAGGCAAATAATCTGTCTCATATGATCGCCGGAGATACTGGAAGGCTGTTAATGATTATTATGTGTTTTTATATAACGCAAAACCATATCGTCCAGAATAATTGTACGGGTACGGGCGACGTCAGCAACGTTTGAATCAATGCACGACTGAGATATTCTGATTCCATTTAAAATCAGTAGGATAGTTTCAATTCCGCTGAGGGTTCTGAATCAGGGAGTGAGTTTATATCTACACTACAAGCTGAAGTCAGATATCTACTGCTATATATTCCCCAAAGAGTCCTGTGAACTGTTGGTTAATGGGAGATTCTCTGAAAGAGAGCTTGGAGATGAGAGACCCCCTTGAGGGGGGGGGGAGAAACTGAAGGTGTCTCCTCCTCCCAAGGTGGGACCAACAAGGAGGAGGAAGTGGGAAGTGAGGTCAGCAACTCTGAGAGTATCACATCAGAAGGAAGGTATACAGTCTACACAGTTGGGTCAGAAAGACAGTCTAGGAAATTTGGTTCTTCTCCTTGTCCACTTTCTCCCCATGCAAATCCCATCAGCCTAAATACAGGAAAAGGGTTCCCTGGGGACAAGGATGATTGTGGATTTAGGATCAGATTTTTAACTGTGATGGCAATTGAATGAAGGCCTGTCTTTTGTATTTCACACTCATTATCAAACCATTTTTGTCTCTGACAGTGCAATCCTATACATTTCTATTCACAGGTAAGCCCCACTGAGTTCAGTGGTACTTACTCCCAGGTAAGTGTGTATAAGGATTGCAGCCTGAAAGTCGAGGCTGCTCCTCACTCCTCACTTGTTAAGGCCTGGAGGAGAGAGCAAAGAAGGGTTGGTGAGGACCAACATCTCATAAATCAGACTTGACACACAGCTCTTTTCTGCCCCTTTCCTTGCAGACTTTGGACGGTTTCATATTTGTGGTAGCTCCGGATGGCAAGATCATGTACATCTCTGAAACAGCCTCTGTTCATTTGGGTTTGTCACAGGTATGCTATGAATGTGCAGGCATGCACAGGATCCAGGCAAAGAGGGAGGGGGGAGCCAGTTTGATGAGCAACATTCAAGGCCAGGAACCTCATTTGCAAGACATGAACACTTCACCTCCACTGCTTTTGGCAAGCAAGGCAGGTGAAGCCAAGCCTGTTGGCTAGTGCAAATCCTAGCCCCATTTACTAGTCAGTCCCATTCATTTGGAGGAGTGTTTTTAAGCACATCCTTTCAAACTCAGTAAGATGTACTTCTGAGTCAACATGCACAGGGTGGTGCTTTCAAGTCCCATTGACGATGACTTCAGTGCAATCCTAACAGCCTGATCCTAAATGTACTTATTTATTAATTAAATTTGTATACCACCCTTCATCCACAGATCTCAGGGTGATGTACTTTTTGGGAAGCCTCACTGGGTTCAGTGGCAATTCACTGCAGAGGATCATGAACAGGACTGGAGCTTAGCCAATATTTCCGTTGCGCTGGAAGTCCATTCCATTAAACACTCACATAGTGTTTACCGTAATTGAATAGACCTGGGGCATGCTGGCACTCAGTGGCATAGTGTGGGTTGCCAGCACCCAGGGCCATGAGGAGGGGTGGGTGGGAGGGAAATGGATGGAGTACGCATGCACATTCAACTGTTTAACAGTGTCTAGGAGTTTGCAGCCACAGAGATAAGAAGAGTTGTTCAGTTGTCTGGAGAGGTCACTTCCTGGTTCACATGGAGAAGCTGTTGCCAATGGAGCCTAGCAAAAGAAGCATGCAACTATATTGAGGCAGCACCGGGTGTTGAAATTTTACATCCTTAACAATTTTGTGCCTGGGGCAACTGCTCCTGTGGCCCCCCCATGCTATGCTACCGCTGGCACGCCCATAGTACAATTCCAGAAATCTCTGTTCAGAAGATTGGCTGAGCTCCTGTGCATGATGAATTCTGTGATGACAAGGAGGTGAAGCGTTGACCCATCTTGCATCCTGGGCTCCTTCAAGAGAAAGAGTGGAATATACATTCAATTAACAATATTTCCCTTTACAGCTTAGGCAAAGCTTCACCTGTTCAATTTCTAGTCACATTTAAAGGCACAGCAAACCTGCTGAGGATTGGCAACCATGCCTCTTATTTGCTGCCAGTCTTGTGCATGTTTACTCAGAAATAAATTTTCCTTCAGTGGGGGTGTGCTCAGCCTTAGGTCCAAGGCTGGATGTGGAATCTGTGGCCACCCAAGAGTTGCTGAACTCCAGCTCCCATCATCCCTGTCCAATGGCCATGCTGGTTGGGGCTTATGGGAACTGGAGTCCCACAACGGCTGGACAGGGCCACCCCATTATTGGGTTAAGGTATCCTATTGCTTGGTCCAGATGCCATTTTGCAAGTGAACCTGAACTGTCCATCTAATTCGAAGAGCCTTGTTCCTTTTCATGGCGTGAATCAACGTCCTTCCTGTGGGAATGTTCTGGGGTGCAGGAGAGGATATATTGACTAATTATATCCTTATCCAACTTGTGCTAACAAGTTCCCAAAATATCAGCAGAGTTTATAGACATTCCCCTTTAAGTTCACAACGGTAACGGCTGCACAGGTTTGCTAGAACCTCTATAATAATTACTCTGGTAATTTCCCCTTTGTTTCCTCTTAAAATACAAGACACGACACAGTCTTCATAAAAGTATAAAAGAGTTTACTCACGTTCTGTTCACAATGTGATCCCAGAAGGCAGACAGCTTTAAAAAGGTTACATACATTCAGAATCTATCTTGTAGCAAGATAGTCCTTATCTCCTCTCTTGGCTGGGAGCCAAGAGAGCATCCGTAGATGTTTCCTCATCGAAGGAAGATGGCAGAGAGAGAGATATGGCTGCCTGCCCTGTGCTTTTATCATTTACCTGCACAGGTGAGGCCACACCCACCTCTGGTCACATGCGGAGGAAGTCCGTCCCAGGAAGTTTACCTGCTTGCTGGACTGACATCCCTCCCCATGTTCTAACATGTACATTCTAGGAATGTTGTCATTGACTGCTCCTGTGTTTACATCCCACGCTTCCTGGGTGCTTCAGTTTCCAGACCAGAACCCGAAGAGAGAAGCGGCTCAATTCCATCGAGTGGCTTTTAATGGGCTGAAGGTGGCTGAGATCACACTGGGCATAGAATGGGGGCACGTTGTGTCATCATCGATGGAAAGAAAGACCCATTGGGTTCCTTCCAACTCTACAATTCTATTGTTTTCTTTCCCCTGCCCCCGATGACTCCCTCTTGCAGGTTGAGCTGACAGGCAACAGCATTTACGAGTACATCCACCCAGCCGACCACGACGAGATGACCGCCGTCCTCACCGCCCACCAGCCGTACCATTCCCATTTCGTTCAGGGTAAAGTTCACCGAGTAAAGCAGCGGGTGGGAAGGAAGGTAGTGGCCGGTGGCAGAGAGCAGCCTCTTCCCTGACATGCGCATTGTGCCCCCTTGTTTACTAGAGTATGAGATCGAGCGCTCCTTCTTCCTAAGGATGAAATGCGTCTTGGCCAAGAGGAACGCCGGGCTGACTTGCGGAGGCTACAAGGTAGGTGGACTTACGAGCACCAACTAGCGGCACAGCGAAGAACTGTTTGTGCCCGGACTTGAGTACAAAGACAAAGGTGCTTTGAAACCTTCACTGATAGGAATACAGTAATCGGGACCAGTTGGAGCTGTGTAGCACTGCGTGTTTCCACCTCGATTTGAAGCGCATTTACTTGGCAGCCAGTCCCACCCATTTCCCTGTGAAGGCTGAGATTCCTTGTGTACTTGTTTGGGAGAAAGCCCCACGCAGCGGGACTCACCTCTGGGTAAACAGGCATAGGATTATTCCGTGAGCCAGCAATCCTCTGCATATTTGGGAGTAAGTCCCTCAAAATCCCAGTAATTGCTTTCGGTAAGACTTAAAGTCTGTGCAAATCCTCTGCATAGAGAAAATAAGGCTAGAAATGGCAGAAGGGGAGAGTGCTCTTGTGCGCGGGCCCTGCTTGCAAGTTTCCCACAGGCACCTAGGGGGCCACAGTGAGAACTGGATGCTGGACCAGATGGGTCACCGGCCTGATCCAGCAGGCTCTTCTTATGTAGTTATGCTGACCAGCTTACTATAGACTAAGTCCAAGTAAATGCACATAGGCATTTACTGTAAGTGTTCTGGGCCTGGAGATTTTGGGGGGCTGTAGGGACGTGGGTGGCGCTGTGGGTTAAACCACAGAGCCTAGGACTTGCCGATCAGAAGGTCAGCGGTTCAAATCCCCGCGACGGGGTGAGCTCCCACTGCTCGGTCCCAGCTCCTGCCAACCTAGCAGTTCAAAAGCACCTCAAAGTGCAAGTAGATAAATTGGTACCGCTCCAGTGGGAAGGTAAACGACGTTTCCGTGCGCTGCTCTGGTTTGCCAGAAGCAGCTTAGTCATGCTGGCCACATGACCCAGAAGCTGTACGCCGGCTCCCTCGGCCAATAAAGCGAGATGAGCGCCGCAACCCCAGAGTCGGTCACAACTGGACCTAATGGTCAGGAGTCGCTTTACCTTTAAGCTCCAGTGAGGTCAATGGCACTTACTCCCAACTAAGTTGCCAAAGTCCAGGTTAGTGCTGTCAGTGGAAGGCATTTCAGAGTAAACATATTTAGGATCTGGTTGTTGGCTTGCTTCAGGTCTAAACCACTGAGCCTCTTGGGCTTGCTGATAGGAAGGTCGCGGTTTGAATCCAGGCAACGGGGTGAGTTCCCGTTGCTCTGCCCCAGCTCCTGCTAACCTAGCAGTTTGAAAGCACGCCTGTGCAAGTAGATAAATAGGTACCACTGCAGCAGGAAGGTAAATGGTGTTTTGGTGCGCTCTGACTTCCATCACTAGAAGTGGTTTAGTCATGCTGGCTACATGACCCGGAAAGATGACTGTGGACAAACGTCAGCTCCCTCGGCCTGAAAGCGAGATGAGCGCTGCAACCCAAAGTCACCTTTGACTGGACTTAACTGTGCAGGGGTCCTTTACCTTTTACCTTTACCTTACATACTTTCAGTGGCGAAGTGATACCTTCTGAAGTGCAGGCGCACTTCATGATAACTCCACATAGCCATACCCCAGTTGACCAACGAGGACATTATGGCTTCAGTTACCATGCCAGCTTTTTAAAATTCAGCCTCAGGAAGAGTTCAGGAGGACTCCACCGCTTGCTCATGATGGCTTAACATTTTGGTTGACCACAAAAAAGGGGCTTTGGAATTTTCCAACAAAAAGGGTGCCAGTTTACCCTTTAGCCCCATATGCTGATGTCACCTCTCTCTTCCTCTGCTTAGTGGATGGGTTTCTCTCTGAAGAAAGCTTATTTTACAGACAGAGGGTTGGCCAACAGCATCCTAGGAGATGACGCCATCGCCTCTCTGGTGACATCAGTGGTGGCGCTTCCTCCTTGCTCTCCTACAGACTTTTTTGTGTTGGCTTGCTGAAGTCTGCAATCATATACACGGCTTTCTAGGAACAAATCCCAGTGAACTTTCCCCCAAGTAGATATGCCTAAAAGGTAAAGGGACCCCTGACCATGAGGTCCAGTCATGGCCGACTCTGGGGTTGCAGTGCTCATCTCGCTTTATTGGCCGAGGAAGCCAGCGTACAGCTTCCGGGTCATGTGGCCAGCATGACTAAGCCACTTCTGGCGAACCAGAGCAGTGCACAGAAACACTGTTTACCTTCCCGCCGGAGTGGTACCTATTTATCTACTTGCACTTTGAGGTGCTTTCAAACTGCTAGGTTGGCAGGAGCAGGGACCGAGCAACGGGAGCTCACCCCGTTGTGGGGATTTGAACCGCTGACCTTCTGATCGGCAAGCGCTAGGCTCTGTGGTTTAACCCCCTAGGGAGGTGCTTTAAGAGACCTCAGAGTGCCCATCTGTCATAACGCAGCAGCTTACCTTGTTGAGCTGCAATATTCACTCCTGAGAGTAACCCCCACTGAATTCAATAGGATTTACTTATGAGTAGGCATGGTTAGGATTGCTATTGCAGTGTTTTCCAAGAGCCTTGTGTTTTCTGGAAGAAAACTCCTTTAATTTCGGGGCTAACTTAGTTTGGGGCAAGTCTGTTGAGCACTAAATCACGTGCATAATATTCGACTGCGGGGAATTTAGTTGTGTGAATAATTGCGTAGTTTCCGAAGGAGGAAAGGCCTGTTTTCCGATATTTTACTTGCTTCCGGACTGTGCCTAATTCTGTCGAGGACGCCTTTCTTGAGAAGCTTGAGAACTAACTGCCCCTCCGGCTGCAAGGTAGCCCACGTAATTCAAAGGGAGGCTGCCAAGCAATCGCCCTGAGACTCCGTCCTACTGACTCTCCAGTAATTCCAAGTGTTTTGCCAGCCGATCTATATCGGGCACACGCAGAGAGATGTAGTAATAGATTTTGTCATCGCAAATAAACCACGCGACCAAGTTGGGTGAGAGAGTCCACAGTGCGTCTGTCTACTCAGAACTAAGTCCCACTGAGTTTGGTGGAGCTTACACCCAGGTAAGTGGGCATAGGACTGCAGCCCAAGGCTTTAGTCCTATCCACGTTTATCTGGGAGTGAGCCCCAGTGAACAAATTCACTTCCTCAGAAACACGTGAAAGCGCGCACCCCAATCCTATGAATATTGACCTCTCCCCAGAGGCAATTAAAGGGGGGGGGAATCGCCCTGCACAGATCTCAAACGCAATACATTTAAGTTTACACTGTTCTCACGTTCTGCTGAGAGTCAATAGGTGTAGATAATAAGCCTCGTAATTGCGGGTTGGTTGAAGGATGAAGGCACCCCACTTGATCACAGAGGAAGATGAGTGGCAGGTGAACGTCATTCGGATGACTGAGAGGGAGTAGCGCGTTGATCCAGAAGAAGAAAGAAAAGATCATTCCGAGGCTGGCACGCTCCTTATGACCAACTAAATGGGGACCCGGAAAAGCGGCCTGCAAATAGACACAAGAGAGCGCGCAAGCTTATTTCCCTGAGAAGCATCGGTTGTAAAGTGATAAACAAAGTCCTGCCTGGCCGCCGTGGCCCCTTCAGGCGCGCAAAATCAACCCTTGGCGCTGTAGTCCCAACCAGACGATTAACAGGGACCGAAAAGGAGGGGAGGGGAGACCAGACGCGTGATCCTCTGCGCGTTTACTACATTGAGGCACATCCGTGGTGTCGAGTGGGGCTCCCACACTCCCTCTTTCGCGGGTTTACTGTTTGACAGTCTCCGCCCCGGAGAGTTTTCTGTTTGCGCGCGAGCTGTTTCGCAGATCGCTGACCACGAAGGGCAACCCGAACAGCCCTCTCGACTTGAGCGGATCTCTGTGTCTCCCCAACAGGTCATTCACTGCAGCGGCTACCTGAAGATCCGCCAGTACAGCCTGGACATGTCTCCCTTCGACGGCTGCTACCAAAACGTCGGCCTGGTGGCGGTCGGCCATTCCCTGCCCCCCAGCGCCGTGACGGAGATCAAGCTGCACAGCAATATGTTCATGTTCCGGGCCAGCCTGGATATGAAGCTCATTTTCCTCGATTCCCGGTAGGTCGGCGTCGGGGCTTCCTCTCCCCTCGCCCGAACAGCACCGACGTGCCAAATCAAAGCAACCGACCGGCTTTCTCTCTCTTTCTCTGTGTCTCTCTCTTTCCTGGCAGGGTAGCCGAGCTGACCGGTTACGAGCCTCAGGACCTGATCGAGAAGACGCTTTACCACCACGTCCACGGCTGCGACACTTTCCATTTGCGCTGCGCTCATCACCTGCGTAAGGAGCCTCTCCTCTTAGCACGCTTGAAGCCCCTCGCCTAGGCAGGTCGCGCTGAGTTCCCTGGGCCTTACTCCTAAGTCAAAGTGGGCTGGCTGGTGGGCTGTCTTACTTGGGTATTTCCACGTAGCTGCGTGCGATCCTAATCAGGCTTGATGGAAGTCGTGCTGAGTTCATGGGGGACAAGCATGCATAGGATTGCGGTAGCTGCTGGGAGCCGGGCGAAAGAAAGAGTAGGCAGCACGATTGAAACATTTCCCCAAAGCACCATTCAATTGAAATAAGACCCCAGGAAGGAAAAGTCTCCAACACAAAGCAAAATTGTCTCCACCGCAGCCCTTTAACCATAAGCCAGGCATAGGCAAACTCGGCCCTCCAGATGTTTTGGGACTACAACTCCCATCAACCCTAGCTAACAGGACCAGTGGTCAGGGATGATGGGAGTTGTAGTTCCAAAACATCTGGAGGGCCGAGTTTGCCTATGCCTGCCTTAAGCACACGATGGGACGGTTTGCACTCCACTTGACAAAAAGGTATCTTTTCTTTCATAGTTTGAAGGCATGATGTGTTTGGGATTAGGGGTTGAGATTCCAGCTGACTCCAAGAGGACCAGGGTTCCTGCACATTGTCATCATCTTGCAGAAATTGGGGATTCCGTCTTGCAAACCATACCTGTTGAAAGCCCCTCTCCTGCACTGTGATGGTAAGGCACAGGGGCCCTGGTCCTCTTTTGCGTTGGTCACCCCACCACTATGGCAAAAAGAAAGTGCTCAATTATACTGAAAGCTAAAGGAATAGATGTGCTTCATGGATAATCAACTTGACTTTTGTGTAGGAGGGGGTGGGATGTGTAGATGAATTTTCCCATGTCATTCCTTAACTCCAAAATAATCTCAGGCCTATTAAGGTAATAAGAGACCCAACTCCACCCCTCTAGAAGGTTTATTTTTAGAAAGCAACAAAGGATATGCACTTCCCTCATGCCTTCTGCTGAACTGCTTTATGATGTGTTAATGGTGGGTGATGGAATAGATTTGGCTTGAATAAATGACATGGTTTGAGAAAGGGCTGTGAGGAATCGCCTCTCAAGCCTGGTATGAGTGGAAATGCAACCTCTTAACAGTAGAACACTTTGGGTTTAGTCTTCAAATCAATTGCTATTTTTAAAATTTTTGTTAAGTGATTTTGATGGGAAATCCATACTACCTCCCTGCCAACCTTTAATTTTGGGTTCTCTCTTTTGGTGTGTTGGTCCCTGATTCTAATTATATTTACAAGGGTGTGAATCCTATAAGGTTCGTTTTAATTTAGGGCAGGGCTTCAAAGAATCATCTGATGTTAGTGGCTTGGAATGCACTTTTCCAGAGCAGATCCTCATCACTGCTTAAACCGGCTTGCTGCTTGGTTTGCTCTTTCCTAGCTCTGTGCTTGTAACTGTAATACATACCGCAATTGTGATAGAGACAGAAATTCAGCTGGCGAAAGGTATTCTGTAACTACATCTTCCTGCTGAGGAAAGTGGGTACTGTTAAAGGTGGGTAATGTCTTTCCAAAACACACAAAGGGTTAGCCCTAGCTGCTACTACAGACTTCAGACTAAATAGAAGTGATCGCGAAATTGTTCTTAAGTTGGAGACACTGCACAGGAAGGACTGGGGTTTTGTGTCACTTTAATAGCACAATCCTACACGTTTCCACAAAGAAGGGAATCCAACTGAGTTCAGTGAGGTTTTCTCCCAGGTAAGTGGGCATAGAATGCAGTTTAATGGTGCAATCCTATGCCCTTTTCTAGACACACACAACTCCCAGTTTGGGAGAGGTGATGAAAGGGGATTGGTTTATGACAGTTCAGTGGACATAAATTTATCTTGGGCTTGTTGTAGGTGGGATGGCAGGGGTGTGGCTGGTACAGCATTAGAACCTTCTAGATCTTCCCGTGGCATGCTCCTGAGCTGCCCTGCACTGCAGTGTTAGGGGATCAAAGATCTGATTGGGGATCATCCTCTCTGAGGAGGTCTGATGTATTCTATTACCTCTGGCCATATGAATGCAACATAAAAGTCTTAACTCCAATTAATCCTGGTTGTTTTGGTTTGTGGTCCACAGCTTTTGGGACCCATCCTAATTAAATCTATAAGTCTATAGCTTTAAATGTGTGTTGCACTTTTAATTGCTGTCATTCTACATGCACTGACTTGAAAGCACCACTGAAAACAATGAGACATTTAAGCAAACATGGTAAAGGCAGGCTTGCAAAATATTTTGTTAATTTTGAGTCTCAGGTTTTGAGTGTTCAGTCTAAATTCTAATATATTTAACCAAATTTGGGACAAGGGTGAGCTCTCAATATCTGCATTACAAAGATAGTGTCAAATTTGTTAGTTAAAGTTTGGTAATTCATAGTTAGGAAGCTTTACAGTACAATCTTTTATGACTGCTCAGAAGTAATTCCCATTAAGTTCAGTGGGTCTTACTCCCAGGTAAGTGTGTATAGAACTGTAGTTCAGTCTGCTTTCAGAATTGCTATGTTGATGTTTGACAGAGAAGGAGGTCATGACAGCTGAACTCTTTAGTAGTGTAGACACTACAAAGCCTTTAGTCTCTCTCATGACTGCCAGGAAAAGGCATTTTCACTAGAGACCATAAGAATGCCTTTTAATCTAACTGCTGACACTTGTGAACTCCTGTAACATAATAATCACATGCCAGAGACTCATTTTAAATTTGATTGACACCCTGGCTGGGAAGTAGACTGACTTTTGCTGTTAATGATTGATTGTGCTTTTGAGTTGCCATGCCCTTACAGGAGAGCATTATGTTTCTACCATCTGCCACCACTTTGGTCAGAATTGTAATGAGAAGTGTGGCTTCTTTCAAAATAGGTGGAGGACCACAATTCCCACCATCCTTGGCCATGCTGGCTGGGGCTGATGGGAGCTGGAGTCCAATAATTTATGGAGGACCACAGTGTAAGTCGATGTGGTGGTCTAGAGAGGTGCCACTCTTGAAAAGACATAATGTGCCCAATGGCCTTAATGTACATCAACACGAATATAGAGGACTGGTAAAACCACATTCTATTTCTTTGCTGAGAACACTGACAACATCTCTGAGTTCACTTCTAATTGGTCCCACTCAACACTATTCAACCTTGTTGAAGTGAAAAGGAAGTAGTTCTGGATAAGAGACCACCCAGTTGCCCAGAGCTTTCTAAAAAGCAGAGCACAAGTTAAATCACTGAAATATAATAAAGAAAATGGAGCCCTTGTAGAGATTTGTTAGAGTTCCTCTTTGAAGGTAAAACAGAAATGGAGTAACTGCTCATTAAATAATCAGCTCTTCTATTTCTTTTTTCAGTGCTAGTGAAAGGTCAAGTTACCACAAAATACTATCGCTTCTTGGCCAAGCAAGGTGGCTGGGTCTGGGTGCAGAGCTACGCCACCATTGTCCACAACAGCCGATCTTCACGGCCTCATTGCATTGTCAGCGTCAATTACGTGCTCACGTAAGTACTAAATCCCGCGAGGTTTCTTGTTACTCCCCAGCAGAGTGCCTGTGTCAACTCACATGAACATTGGGGCATTGCACACCAAAGTTCTGCTAATGCGCCAGTCCCATGAGTATTGGAGAAGGGCTGTTGGAGAAAAATAAGTGCTTGATGGATTGCATCAAAGGTGCTCTTCTTTTTATTTTGCCTGTCATGGAAGTGCTTTAAGTGGGGGTCATAAAAAAAGGCAAATATTTCAGTCCTGCCAAGAAAACTCTCTTTGGTCCAGGGCTTGAGTTGCAAGGCCCATCCTTCTCCACGAGCTTGGTAGGAATCCACAAAGTTCTTTCATCTGCCTGAAAGCTTTCCCCTCCTGTCTTCTTCTGTTTCCCTAGAGGGGAAAGAACAAGATTTAGGGCTTTGTCACCCCTTGAGTTTGCTCCTTCTCCGCCTTTTTACAGTTGAAGGGGGCACCCTGCATTAAATAAAGTTTAATGCAGCGTAAAAGAAAGGTTTCAACGTACGGAGTTATTTATACTTAACAAACAGGACATCTGTTTTTCTTTTGCTTCCAAAAAGGGGGGGAAAAACCTGGGAGTTTGAAGTTCTTAATTTTATCCAGAGTCTCTATCAAAGCCCCATGATTTCTTTCTTGTTCAAAGGGATGGAGACTTGCATGGAACTAGGTGGGGTGACCAGAAGGGGTTCAGTTAGCAAACTAATAAAATATAGGGGGAAAAGGGGGAGGAAGAGTAATGAAAATGTTGACTTTTGCCCTCACTCTTTATCCCATCATTGTTAATATTTAGGCACTGCCTGAGGTAGAGGTCTACATGGATGGTATTAGACAGCATACTCAAGGTGACTCCCATGTGAATTTGTTACCTCTTAATGCAGTGCACAGAGCAATCCCTAGGTATATTAACTCATAAGTACATCCCACTGTGTTCAATAGATAAACACTCATACAGGAGTGCAGACTTAGTTGCTTTCTGTTTTCAGGAGTAGAGTTGTTAAAGGGTAGTTAAGGGGAGATTTTCTCCCACCATCTGTAATTTATTTCTGGCTGTACTGGCTTACCTGTCAATAAAGTCCCATTGCTCTCAATGGGACTCACTTCTGAACAGACATGTCTAGGGTTGCTTTTATGCAAGGTGTCATAGAAAGTACTATGTGCTCACTTGTGTGATGTTTTTATGCTACAAAAAGGTAAAAGTAGCCAAGGTCCATATTAGAGCAAGGATACCTATATTAGGCCAACCCAAGTCATGTGCTTTCAATGAAGAGAGTGAGAGAGACCATATATTTAAAGCACACTGCTTTCCCCCAAAGAATCTGGGGAACAATAATTTGTGCTTCACAGAGCTACAATTCCCAGAACCCTCAATGAACTTAAGATTCTTGGGGGAAGCCATGTGCTTTAGATGTGTGGTGAGGGTGTAGCCAGAGAGACAAGCTGGTAATGCAAGAGACTGGAAGCCAGCCTAGAAATCCAATAAAAGCAGCCCTTTTGATACCATTGTATTAAATTTAAGGAAGTTGGTGGCATTGGAGCACAATCGATAGATATGGATCCAGATGAGGGGAACAGTATTTGAGGGGGGCACAGAAGAGGGGAAGTATATTTATAGGGGAGGGAGAGCCTGTGAAAAGCACCTTTCCTTCAAGTGACCATAGGGGTCTACCAATGGGGAGCAGGGAACTGACTGTGTGTGTGGGGAGCACTTTCCCTCCATTTTCCCTCTGGTCAGCCTATGCCACAAGGTGCACCCAGAGCTCAGCACTTCTTTTTGTCTCAACAACATGCTTTGACCATAAGGAATCTGAACAATAACATTTCTGTAAAAATTTGTGGGACATTGAATGTTTTGCCCACTCCTTTTTACACCCTCTCCCCACTATTTTCCTTCCTTGTGCTGCCTTAGGTATTGGTTCCAGTCTGCCTTGCTAATTCTGAATACTTAGAGAATCTAGGTGTGGTAATTATTTTAGATTGCTTGATTTGGATTGTGTATCCCCAGCCCACAGGCTTGCTAATTGAGAAAGTTCAGGTGCTTCTTTTGTTGCTAATAATGTTGTCACTGTGGTGATTAAAAAGCCACATCCTGTGGCTGCTGATGGAGTGATCACAGTTGCTGGTTATAGCGGTTTACCTGGCACATCTGGTGGGCCAGTGGGCCGGCTTGTTTCTCGTTACTGCCAATTAAGTAGATTTTTGCATTGATTCTCTTCTCTCTCCTTTGCTTTGATGGAATTGCTTTGCTCTGTTTTGAAGAGGGTGGGCATGGACAGGAGAAGGAGTAATAAGCAAGTGACCGTTGGCTCTACAGTAAAACATCATGAACTTGCAAATGCCCCAGGACAGTGTTTCCCAAACTTGGGTCTCTGGCTGTGTTGGACTACAACTCCTAACATCCCTAGCTAGCAGGACCAGTGGTCAGGGATAATGGGAATTGTTGTCCAAAAACAGCTGAAGACCTAAGTTTGGGAAACACTGCTCTAGGAGATCCCTATTGCATGGGCTGCCTCATTCCCAAGGATGCTAACAGGATTTCCTGCTAAGGCAGTGTCTATTCTTGCCAAGTAGATTTGTTTATATGGATCATCAAAAATCTGTTGGTGCTCACCAGATGTTGTTGGACAACAGCCCCCTTAGTCCATGGGGATTTGCTATTCTGGCAGAGGCTGATGGGATTTTGGGTCAAACAACATAGAGAGGGTGCCACAGGTCCCCCAACCCTGATTTACATGGTTGCAGTCTGGGAAGGAAACCCAAGGCTTCTCCCAAGCATTTATTTATTTAGAGCACTTTTACCCCACTCTTAAAGAAACTTCCTAAACAGATTACAATCCCACCCTTGGGCTTGCAATCTAAAGGACAGGACACAATAGGAATGTAGATTGGGAGAGAATAGGAAGAAAAAGCAAACCCAGGAATAAAATAACAACAACAGCAATAATTCTATTATTTATACCCCACTCATCTGGCTGGATTTCTCCTGCCATTCATTCTTACAAAGTTCTTCCAAGGGTCAGCTGGAATGGAAACAGTGCAAGGAGAGGAGAAGCCAGCAGATTCTAGTCTCTTGGCTTTTGGTCCAGCTTCCCACATCTCCCTCTGCAGCAGACTGTCAGTTGATGGAGGAAGGAGCCTTATGGAGCTGCTATCTTGTTAAGAGCTGATGGAGTGGTCCTGATTTCCTTCTCCTGCCCTGCTGCAACTGGATAGAATGACAATTGCTCAATGGTGTCACTGGGGAGGAAAAGGCAGATTGGACTGTACAATGACTTACCAATAACTGAATATGGCAGAGTCAGAAAACAAGGAGCTGACATTTAAAACTATGTTAGAATGATAGAATGTGATAGAACCCTGGGAACTGTTCATTTAAAAGGAGTAACTGAAGGTATTATGTGTAATCTAAAGATAAACTTATTTGGCTTTTCAAGTAATGACAGACAAAACAAATCTTTTAGGACACTGGAAAGATTTCACTGTATATTTTGTTGTTGTTTCCACCTCCCTGGACTGCTATGGGCTGCACAGGATCAATAGGTGGGTACAAAATAAACATTTCTATAATTCTAGAGGCAAAATTCTGCAAGTTGAGAGGCAAGTGTGGGCAGGACAATGGATGTGACCTTTGTACAATAGGTTACATTTAAGCCATACAAAAGCCGGTTGGTTTTTTCTACACATCTACAATCTCTTCTTCCTTCAGGCAAGCAAGACACTTGATCACATTTCAAGGACACATTGGAGCCAGGCAAAAGGACTTGAGGAGGGTCCAGAGCAGGACTGGAGATATGCGTCGCTTGAGGGGGGAGGCCTGGGGAGCATCCTGAGGGTTACATAGAGAGGCCTGAGGTTATCCTTAAAATCACTTCCAGTGCAAGGATTACTGATTCAACAGGAAAGTGCCTTTGCTGATGTTAGGAATCTTAGGCTGCTTACACCATGTATTCAAAGCATACCCTCCCCAAGTATCTTGGGTACTGTAATTTTTTAAAGGCTGCTGGGAGCTACAGTTCCCAGAATTCTTTTTTTGGACAATGTGTGCTTTCAATGCATGTATGGGGTATACAATAGCCTTCATTGGCATCAGATTATCTTTGGCACCATAGATGCAGTACATTGGACTACCCATTTATGATCTTAAGGAAGAGTCTGTTTTCTTGAATTATAGGTTTTGCAGTTTTATATCCCTCATCCCTAACTTTCTCACTAGGAGCACACCAGATGCTGACCCCTCAAATTCCTTCTATGATTCCTCCCTCCACCTCTGCTCTTGTTAGGTACACAATAACAATTGCATTTATATATTCAGAGTCCAAATCTCACATTTATTTTACCAGTTTAAATAAGGGTGCTGAATGTATATTTAGTCAAGCATTACAGCACCCAGGGCTTAAGCAGATTAGAAATGAATAAATCCAATTAAAGACTATGTCTGTGAAATTTGATAGGTCACCAGCATGAATGAACTGTTTGCACAGTAACAATAAAAACCCCATTAATGATTAGCAACTTACAAGAGGTTTAATCAAGGATCAAATATATAAGATGTAAAATATTTAGATTAAAAAGAGAGAAGATTTTGAATTCATACCAATAAATATAACTGTTTAATGATGTCTGTCTTTCTTTGGATGGTCATATTGCTATTATGTGTCTTTTGCTGGTTACTCATCATCATAAGCTGTAATGAACCTCTGGGGTTGTCTGCCCAAGATCTTGAAGTATGCAAGAACTAATAGATGTTTATTCAGTTCTGTCTCAAAAACCTTCCAGGAATAGAACCTAAAGATTCACTGGGAATTATTCTTACTATTCACTGGGTTCCGCTGTTCCTTGCACGCAAACCATGCGCTTCCCAGCCACTTCTCAGCTATGTATCAATGTCAAAGAACTGCAACTTATTTTCTGTTTTCACTTAGGAAGACTTTTAAATGGGAAGAGCTGTAGCACATGCAGGAAGTCCTAGGTTCCATGCATGGCATCTCCAGGTATGGGGTCTGAAACTGGCATTTCAGTGTCCAATCTGCCTAATACAGCAGTATTTAAGTTTAACATAATTATGAAGCAAACAGAGCTGGTTACTTTACATTGAAGTCTTAGGTTGATTATAGTTTGGGCCATGAAACCAAAAGATCCAGCAGCAGCCTCCTGAGACATATTTGAGTTCACCCAGTTGAAGTCAATGGGACTGTGAACTGACCTAAATCCTCATGTTTTCATTCGCTTCAATGAAGTTCCATTTACAGAAATATTAGCACAGTAGGTTTCTATGCTGCTTCTTTGCTGACTCTTCCAAACCAGCTACATCCTCCATGAAATAAAAAGCCCATTGTAACAATACCATCTCTTGATTCTCTTTGCATCAAGGCCAATGGTGAAATCTCCACTGGAAGGTTTAACTATCAGCTGTGATGGGAGCCCAGGTTAGCTCCATGTCAAGTGCTTCCAAAAATCTCATACAGAATGACTAGCCCAAGCTCATTTGAGATTCTTATCGTAACAGAATGAGAAATTGAACTTGGATCTTGTGATGCTCAATCCAACAGCACTCATATTAATGGTCCCCCCTCCCAACATGTAAAAAAGATTGCCTTGAAGATTGAGGTGAAAATGTCTAGTCTGGGAAACAGCTGGGGGTCCCTATTAACTTTGCATGTAATGGGAGATGCTCTCCTACTGGTGTGTGAGGATTTACATTTCTGTACTATTAATACAAATAAGAGATACTGTTTATGCATAAATGCTTGGATATTAAAGTAGAAATGCAAAGGTTGGCTTTGGGAAGATGCATTCTTAAAGGAAAGATGGGAGGTGTTGAAATTGGCTGTTTTATCTTTCATCTAATAGGCTTTCAGTGTATTCTCTGCAGACATGCTGCTAAAAAGCACCTATGAATTTAAAGTAATGGGAAATTATGCTATATATATAAAAAAAAACCAATACGCTAGCTTGCCCAGTGTTAACATTGCAGGATTCAGGGGCACCACCTTCTCCGAAAGATTGAGGGGGCCCGTGTGTGATGTCACACGGGGGCCTTCTGAACATTGAGGAAGCCTGGTCCCTTAAAAAAAAGGGGCGGCACAGTGCCTTGGCCCCCAAGAGCTGGCACCCTTGGCAGAATTACACCAAGTTAAAAGGGTATTGTTTCATCTGAAACATTGAATCAAGTTTCCCTCTTTATAACTTGGGTGCCAATTCAGGGTGATGTTGAGGGGTTTTGTGGTACAAAAAGTTGGCTAACATTTAAATGCCTTTGTGAACTGTCTGAAGTGTCCTTTGGTATGCTCCATGTGCCTTGGTGCCTGCCCATACAAGGAGCCTAGATTGAGAGAGTAGGGTAATGTAAGCTGCTTCCAGGAATCTTCTTTATTGGGAGATCGGGGGCGGGGGGAGAGAGAGATCTGTGAAATTGTTTGGACCCTAGTTGAGAGCCAGGAGGCTCTTGAGCAGGGAGATGTGTCAGAAGGAGAAGGAACTGATATTGGTCTATATTTTTGAATAATTTATATTAAAGGGTTTCCATAATGTATTTGTAACTACTGTTATTTTTCGTTTTCTGCACACCACATTATTCTTAGATATCATGTGGTATAGAAATGGTCTTCTACTTCTGATTTGCTTGGATAGCTCAGTTGGTTACAGCATGGTGCTGATAATGCCAAGGCTGCAATTTTGATCCTCGTATGGGACAGCTGCATAATCCTGGATTGCAGAGGGGTGGGCTAGGTGAGCCTCAGGGTCCCTTCCAACTCTACAGTTCTATAGAACATCAGTTGGACTTGCAAATTTCTCTTCTGAAGAAGCTAAGGCTGAAATCACTGTAGCTTGCAGCACCCCACCTATCTACCCTCTCGCCTTTGAAAAAGAGCATCTCTTTCTATGTGTGTTTTCACATTGCTTATGCCTCTTCCCATGTATATGTAGCTTTATAATTGGCCTTTAAAGCGAGATGAGTGCCACAACCCCAGAGTCGGTCACGACTGGACCTAATGATCAGGGGTCCCCTTACCTTTTTAATTGGCCTTTATCTGTATAAATTTTCAGTTTGTCACGACAGTATTGGCTTTTGTTATTGTCACTTCCTGCCAGGGTTTTTGCTAGCTGATTGGGCAGAGACAGCAAGTTAAACGGTCCTTTTTTTGCTTTTGGTGTAAATTCAGTCGCCAGCCTGCAGTGTCTGTGTTTATGGAACGGCAGTAAAATACACAAAAAGGTGTGGGGGGGGGATCTGCAGTGATTAGTACAATAACTCAGCTTCTCTCCTGAGATCAACCTATTTCTTAAGCACAGTGATTTATTCCTCCTAGAGCCCACAGTTTCTCTAACTGGGTGGCTCCAGGGTGAAGGAACTTGAGTTGGCAGAACAAGAGCCTCTTTTTCCAGGTGTAACATTTGCCAGACTGCTGTGCAGCAGGAAAGTGGCATTCAGAAAGGTTTTGCCCCTCCTGAAGTAGTCGAGTCTATTCTACCACTTCCAAACTCAACTCATTAATTCTGCTGCATGTGAAGCTACAGTGAGGCTATAGAATTTGCTGCTGTAAGAAGTGGTGATGGTTGGTTCCCACCCCTTTAGAAGGGGATTAGACAAATTAATGGAGGATAAGACTATCAATGGCTACCACCACCTCCAGAATTAGAGGCACCATGCCTTTGATCAGTCTCTGAGAAAGAGACCTGTTGGCCTTGTGTCCTGCTTTTGGACTTCCTTTAAGCATATGGTTGACTACTGCGGGAAAGCAGGATCCTGGATTTTGGTCTGATCCACCAGGGCTTGTCCTATGTTCTTAATGTAGGTTATGAATGTAAGCCAGGCCATTGTACAAAACTTCCATTATGTCCTGACACCCATTCCATTGAAATAAACACCAACGGACACAAGGCAGAAACCTGACAAATGACCAGAAGCATTTGTATATTCAGATTGATTGTACCTCATCTGTCAATTTCTAGACAAGCCAACTTTTCAAACCACCACATTAGTTTATAGTGCTCCTTGTATTCCCAGTTATAAATATTTTTGCATGTGGTATAATATAGACTAGACCTGTCACTTTTATACAGGAGGTCTGGCTTTGCCCAGTTCCAGTTAATGAGCCACTGTTCTTGGCTTGTTTAAAGTTATGTAATGAATTAACTCTAAACTAATGAGTTATCCATCAAATGTGGATTGTCTATATTGAGACCCACACTGCTGTCATTTTAATATATACAGAGGCCTGCACCACAAACAGTTCAGGTGGATTTGCTTGACTAACTCTAGAGCAAAATTTGGAGCAAACTTCAACACTTCTAGTTTTTAAAGGGATTTTCCTCTCAGGTCTTATGTGTAGATTATAATAAATGAATCCTCTTGTTTGTCCTTTGAAAAGCTTCAGAAATTTGGATATATTCTTATTGATTGTGTACTCTTTATCGTCTTAGACCATTTTGTGACTGTGTACTGTTATAAATCTTTTCTTCCAATGGATGGTTTCAATTGTATCTATTTATTGCCTTCATTAATGCTTGATGCTCTTTGTTGTGCCATCTGCATTCACTGACTCCTTATTGACATATGAAGCACTGGGCATGAAATTTAACTATGCTCATCACTATATTTGAAGAATTCTCTGTATGAATGGACAGTCTCCACTGCTCATGTGGAGCATTCTCTTGTCCAGGGAAGACTGTTTGATGTGCACCTTTGCTATTCTCTCTTATTTATTCCTGAGCTGCTGCCTCCCCTTTCCACTTTTCTTCTGTAGTCTGGAAAGAGACACACATTTGCTACAGGTCTGTATATTTTATGGGATGATTTCTTACAAAAGGGACCAAGACACTGCATAAAATGAAAGCTATACAAGTTAACCCCAAGTTGTCTTGGATGGTATTAATTTCACCTTATTCCTTTTATCCAGGGATACAGAATATAAAGGACTACAGCTCTCATTGGATCAAGTTTCAGCAACAAAGCCATCATTCCCATATGCAAACTCAACACCAACAATCACTGACAACAGAAAAGGAAGCAAGTCACGTCTGCAGAGCACAAAGTCAAAATCTAGGACATCTCCATATCCACAGGTATGAATAACATGATTTTTTCATTATTATGGTTGTGCTTAAAGAAGGTCTAACTCAATATAAGGGAGTTTCCTATGCTCCCATATCTTGGAGAGACTCCATCTGAAGCTCTGGAGATCCATTGCCAGTTGAGTGTAGACAGTATCAAGCTAACTGGATCAGCAGGTCTGATTTGGAGCAAGGCAGCTTCCCCTGCAACATATATTCTATGTTCATGTGGGAAATAAATTATCTAACTCTGGGGCCACAACTGAAAATATTTTCTTGGTGTCCTTGTCTGCTAATCTTACTTTGTAAGAGTATGAACAAATGTGGTGTGTGTGTGTGTTAGTGATTAGGACATATGGAGGAAATTCCATCATATCCTTGCAGCTCTCCTGCAGAAGAGAGCTTCTCTACTTAATGGAGGCTGCCTGCATGGTTTTGAACTCTAGTAGATTAAATGATGAGGAAAAACTGAACATATGAGGTGCGAGCAGGTAGTGAGCAGAGAGTATTATGAAAGTCAGTGGGCAGGGCTAGCTCTTCCATTAAGCTGAGGAAGGCGGCTGTCTCAGATGGCAGGTACTAAGTGCTGGTGCAGAGAGTAGAGTTGGAGAGGTAGATGTGCTTGGTTTATTATATGAAATGAAAGTGATAGAATACATCAATGCTGTTTTCAGACAGTAAAATTTCAATTTAAGCAGGCAGCAAATCCTACCATACCTACATACCTTAATCTAAAGAATGGAAGAATCTCTACCTATTCTCAAAAGCCTCCAGAAGTGAGCATGACAATTTTGCCAGCAAGACTCACGCTAATAGTAAATTAATAAATGCAGAGGAGGGGGAGGAATAGCATACCTGTCCTTGAGAGTGTGTGTGTTCCTTCCTTATGAACACTGACTGAAGGTCCTCGCTGGAGCTAGGAGAGCCAGCTGACTTTTTGAAACCTGGGGGATTTATACCATTTTGGTCAAGGTGTTCCAACAGAAAAGAGAGGAAGGCCTTGAGATGAGCAATTTCTACAATTTCCAATAGTTCTACAGCCTTTTCCCCAGAGCTCCTGCCCAGCTTCACGTGGTCCATATTGCAGATTAAGTGTTTGAAAGGAAATCATCCTGGTGGGGTATGACTGAACTGATTATCTTTTGTCTGCTCACTGTCTTCAAATTATCAAATTATCAGGTGGTGAATAAAGGTTACCAGATGTCCCCGTTTCCCGGGGACAGTCCCCAGATTTACACATCAGTCCCCATACAAAATCCATTGAAATTGAAAAGTGTCCCCGGATTCATTGAAAAAAAAATCTGGTAACATTAGAATAGACTAGCAACTAAATGTACATGTGCTGACCTTTATGCAAAGTGTGAGGAACTCAGGGTGTTTCCTGAATGCCCTTAGGGCATGTTTTGATATTAAACTTGTACCAAGGTCACCAGAGTTCATCATGTCATATTAGAGCTATGTCAATTTTCTTACCTATGCTATAATAAACAACAGAATAAGTACAGATTGACACACACCTATTCACAGTACAGCAGAAATTGACAAGAGGTATTATTGATTATGATCATCTGAATGTACGGTAATCTTTCCTTATAATGACCGTATAATGAAAAGTACTCTTTCTATAATGGAAACACTTGGTCAGCATCTGGTTTGACCTTTCAGGGGATCTTCTGCAATTCATTTTTTAGTGCTGTTGGAGAATTGTGTTTAAGCCACTGATTGGAATGTTATTTGCAGCTGTTTAACTCCAAACTTATTTACTGTAATAGCCTTGGCTGATGAGTGTCAATGAAATATTGCTAAGCTTTCATGTGATGAATATTGATATCTCCTCCAAAAGCTAACCATCTCATACTGCAGCCTGTTACTTTCATTTAGAAACTTCTGTTTCGTAAATTAAAAAGGACTGCATAAATAATGGTTTGGACCCAATGGTGACTTTGCAGAAAGGGCTTCTTACATAAGTTAGGATATCTGTTTTTGTTTGTTTGTTTGTTTTTGTTTTGTTTTGTATTTGCCAATCCCCCCCCCTCTCCAAAATACGCTTCCAAAGTCTGGGGAACAAAGAGTAGAAAGGAATAAAATATGACATGGCAGGGTAGCTGCAGTACTTGGGTGGTGTGTGCGGGGGTCAGATTAGTGATAATCCAGTATCCACTAAGGCAAAGTTGCCATAAGATACCACTCAACACATTCAGCCCACCAGACTTCATACCAATAGACCCATACAAATTTTTTCCAACTTTGAAAAACACAAGGGAGATTCTCTCCATTTTCTATTGCTAAAAGTAACCCCCAAACTGGCATTGACTCACTAGCAGCAGAGGTTAGTTTAATGGTTGTGCTGTGTTACTTTAATCTAAGCCTTTTGCCATCTGTTCTGCCTATAACAGTGAATGCAAAATGAACATACGTAAGATTTCAGAGTTACATTAGTAAAAAGCAAGATAAAAGTGATTTAAAAGCATGCATATGTTCTCAGCACAGTGCAGACTGCATCTGTGATTCCCCCTCAAGTTTCAGGCACAAATTAAGAAGAAAGTTGCAAATGCCCAGTACTGCAGAAACCTTTGATAGCAAAGGAGACTTTATTGAGAAGGCTTTTCTCTCTCTCTTCCTTTGTAAGAGCAGTGGTGTTGCCCAAGAATTGAAATAAGAGTCACATAGGTTGTAGCACACATTTGACTTTGGGTGTGAAGCCTGGTTCTGTTGTCCTTGGCCAGACTGGCACTGAGACCTATCAAGGTCTGATGGGAAGGGTTTGTGTGCTGTTGCCCCAAGCCAGCCGGCAAGAATGTGCTAGTGCTTAGCAGCTTAATAAAGTTACAACCCGGCGCATACTGATGCATGCTTAAGTTCCCCTGAAATCTACCGCGTGCATTCTCAGTTTTCTCAGCCTCTCTTCTTAACCTAAGTGTTTTACAGCTTTGTAACTGGTAAGCCGATCTGTTCCCCTGAAGCAGCTTGCCTTGTAAGAGCCTGAAAATGTAAGCTTTGCAGCTCTTTCAACAAGAAAAGGAGGGAGTGGGGAGCTAGACTCTCGTAAAATGTATTGATTTTCCTATTTTGTTTCTGTATTTATATAAAGCTTAGGTAAAAAGAGAGACCATGAAAGACTTTACCTCCTTTTGGCTGCTGTCCAGAAACCACTTAGAGCCGACTCACATGATCTGCCCTTTCACTGCATGGGGATTTTTTGTAGCCACCTTGCCAGGGTGATGTATAAAGAACCTGATATATATAAATGCTATAATGCATAACTTAATTTGAGCCAGGGCGCTCAGTTACAGAACCTGTTCTTAATGCCAGGGATTGACATCATTATTATACAAGATTTATATACTGCTTACTAGAACAAAAGGTCTCTAAGCAGTCTATAATATTTATTTTAAAACACCAATAAAAAATAAACATAGAAACAAACGAAATATAAAATAACACTGGTAATTCTAAAACACTTATGTTTGCTCAAATTACATTCCTGGGCCATGGGCGTAGCCAGGATTGGTGGAGGGTGGGGGCCGCCAAAGTTGTTGAACTTTACTGAGAAAATCAGGGGTAAAAATACCCTGTAAATAGGACATTGTGGGGGGTAGGCTTCTGCTGGGGAGGGGGCAGAACCTCCGATAACTGAGTACTTTCAAAGCTTTTCAATCTAGCCCCCCCCCCCCCCGGTTATGCCCATGACCTGGATAGGGATGACCTTGAATGATTTTTAGCCAGGTTGAGTATTTTTGAGCATACCCCTGCCCTGCTTTGTGATAAATGGTCTGGAGGGTAGGACTTGAACCAATGGGTTCAAGTTACAAGAAAGGAGATTTGGACTGAACATCGGGAATAACTTTCTGACAGTAAGAGCTGTTTGACAGTGGAATGGACTACCTCCGAGGTGGTGTACTTTCCTTCATTGTAGGTTCTTAAGCAGCGGTTGGATAGCCATCTGTCTTGAATGCTTTATTTTTTATTTTATTTTTTATAATAATATTTATTCAGAATTTCAAAAACACATAAGTATATAAAAAAGAATAAAAGAAAAAAAACAAGAAAATACATCACCAAAAAAGAAAAAAAAACATAAAAAACTTACATACAAAAGAAAAATACAAATCCAAATTACATCCTTTCGTTTACTTGTTTCTTGGACCTCCTCACACCTCCCTTTTTGTATTCTAACTTAATTCATTATTTCAGCAAATTCTTCCCATATTTCTCAATTTTTATTCAAAAAAATTTATCTTAACAATCTGTCTTTCCCCCCCTTCTTTATTAACTCAGCATATCCTTTCCAGCTTTTACTATATTCTGTTATTCAATTTACCGTTAATTTCTTTAACCTTATCTTACCTTAAAAACCATAAAATTTCAAAATTTAAACCGTATTTATAAATAACTCCTTCAAACCTTTCTACTAAAGCCAATTAGTTCCTTTCCAGCATATTCCCTGATATTTCATTAGTATTAAAATTCTCCTTTTTATATACTCCCCCCCCCCTTTAATTTTATCCAACGTCCCTTCTTCCTGGTCTCGGGTTAAGTCAGTCCTTTCTGTCTGTCTTGAATGCTTTAGTTGAGATTTCTGCATCTCTGGGGGTTGGACTAGATGACCCTTGGGGATCGCTTCCAACTCTACAATTCTATGATTCCAAATACCATCAAATATCACATATCTGAGACAAAACCTCCAAATCAGGGGGCTGGAACATACAAGCAGAGTTTCAAACCAGCTATGATTGGGAGCTCCCGGGCTTTAAAGAAGAATCTAATGATTGCTGTCTGGAGGAGCTGCTATAGCATAACAAATGCAGGACAAAGATAGAGCAGAACATTTGTGTTATAATAAGCTATGAGGTTTTAGCAGGAGGTTTTGGGGTATGCACAAGTGAACTTTTGCACTTGCAAACTGTATTGAAAGCAAAATCATGTGTGACTGCCTCAGTAGCTTCACGAGCACAAATAATCATGAACGCACAATAAAAAACACATATGGAGGGTGCGCTTAGAAGTCTGAGCACCAGGGTGCCAACTTGAATGAAATATTGGGTAAGCCCCACCCTGCATAATCAATCACACATGCCATTTGAATGGCAATGCCCATCAACTTGGGGGGGGGGGCAGATATTGGCTCCTATGCTGAGCGCCTTTGGTGTAAACAGCAGTCAGGTAGGCGGTGACTTCCTGCAGAAAACTGGCAAGGAGTTTCTGATTCAGATCAGACCATATTCCAAATTGTACCCCATGGCATTCCCCAAAATAAATGTGGGTAAAGCACACTTATTTAAACATGAGATCGAGGCTGGTGAAGTACAGCTTGCATTATACTTAAACAGTACTATTATTGCAACTTTCGTGTGCTTAAGCAACAGGGCAAAAACACAATGCAAGCTGTCCCTAATATGAAGCACTATGGATGCCTCTAGTAATGCCATCCTTGGTCAATGCTCACTCCCCCGTCTCTTGTCATTCTGCTGGCACACTGGATAAGCACACTGGATGTCAACTCTTGTTCCAGGAACTGCCAGTCCCTCCTGCTGGAAGCTATCAGTACAACAGGAAGAACTGGGCTGACTGGAGATGATCAGAAATAGATCATATGAACTCTCTGGTGCTCCTTTACTGCCAGTAGTCCTTTTAGTTTTGGAAAGTGGTGACTGATTTCAGGAGCGACTCCAGGCCAAATAAGCTCTTAGTGTTTGTCCCAAGTTTTATCTTGTAATTTGACTAGACAAGTCATGTTAACAGCTGTAGAAGAGTTGACAGGAGGAAAATGAGAAGAAACCACTTCCAAATATGGTTGGAATTGGTCAAGAGCATGCTTCTATTTTGGCCTCATATTTCTCCCCCTCTCTTTTGATTTCATTTCTTCTTCATGGGAACTTAATTTGGTTTCCTGCCCCCAAATATATCTCCACCTTCTTCTTATTTGTTTGTGGAGAGGTGAAATTAAGGTGCATCAAAGCAATTGTTATCTCACACTTTCCGGTGCATTTTCCCACTGCTCTCCTTATTGCAAAAAGTATTATATTTTGGGAAGTGGGTTTGTTATGGAAGACTTTAGCATTATTTGCCTGAGATACTTGTACACCAGAAGCAAATGTTAAAAACAAACAAACAAACAAAAACAAACTGTAACTTCACAACCTGAATATGTGATTGAATTCCACCAGAAAATAGTGACAGTCTAGAAGTGCCATGAATACTACTGTTGAACTACCAGTAAGTTGAACTTGTGTTTCAGCAAATGTACATAGAATTGCACTGTGATCACAATACCAGTGATTCCTAAAAAACTTCTGCTTAAGAGCCTTTTAAGTACATGGCTGTGGATTCTGGGGAAGCAATAAACTTAGAAACAAGTGTTTGCAGGTGAGAAGGGGGAAATGACTGCCCAAACATAGTTTTCTGGCCTCTATAAGCACTTGGGAAATGGTGTCTTCATTTGCCACTTTTAAACCTGAGAGCCAGCAAATAAGTATTAAGAGTGGAGATCAAACTAAGAAGGAGTTTAACTGAAACATCATATTGGCACACTAAGCCCATAAAGCAGAGTGAGTGGGTGTTGCTGTTACAGCAGTATCACTAGACTATTGTGAAAAGCTCTTGCATAACATGGGATTATATGGAGAGGGCTAGAGGTGGCAGTGGGTCTGATGCCACTTCATAGAGTCTTAAAAGGATTTTGGCCATTGGGACTGTGGCTGAATAGACAAAAACAGTCCCATTTGACTTCTATAGCTTTTACATTTATGATTTCAATCAGGGTTTTTTTCCAGCTGGAACTCACCAGAACTCAATTCCCGCACTTCTCAGGTGGGTGTCATTGGTATTATAAGAGAGCAAGGGAGGTGTTCCTGATGAGTTCTGGCACCTGTTTTTCTTGAAAAATAGTGCTAGTTTCAATGCAGAAAGCTTTGTAGTGCTATGTAGCAGTGAGAAAGCAGGCATTCTGATTCACAGCCTAGTTATGGATGCAACTTGTCTTAGTCCTTCTTCAGTTCTAACTCCTCTGTTTTGTGAATTGGGTTCCGAGTTTTCAGTAAATCAAATTGCTTCTTAGACTGTATCCCACCCTTAATGTCTTCTTTCCCCTTTTTCTTTGTATTGCAGTATTCTGGATTTCATACAGAAAGATCTGAATCAGACCATGAAAGTCAGTGGGGTGGCAGCCCACTGACCGACACTGCCTCTCCACAATTGATGGATCCCATTGAAAGGCCAAACTCTCAGCATCACGATGTCTCCTGTGCCTATAGACAATACTCAGACCGCAGTGCTCTCTGCTATGGTTTTGCACTTGACCATTCCAGGTTGGCTGATGACAGACACTTCCACACTCAGGCCTGTGAAGGCAGCAGGTGTGAGGCCGGCCGATACTTCCTTGGCACACCACAGTCTGGGAGGGAAGCGTGGTGGGGTTCCCGATCTGGCCTTCCCTTAACCAAATCTTCTCCTGAGAGCAGAGAAGCCTATGAAAACAGCATGCCTCATATAACTTCCATACACCGAATTCACGGTAAGTGGTAAATGTACTGGAAGGCAGGTTGTGGTAGCAACATTGAGCCAGGGTTTGAAAGGCCTGCCTCGAATGGTCTCAAGTTGACCATTTATGGACCTAACAATGGAGTTAGGAGATATCTGTGGTCTGTTTGTTGACTAGCACCTTACCTGGAAGTAGGGATGGGGGAGAATTTCAATTTGGGTCACATTTAAAGGTGAATCTATCCAATTCAGACATTCCAAAACTGTGTGAGCACCAAAACACAGCCATCCTTCAAAATTCACACTTATCCAAATTTTGCAATGCAGTTCTCCAACCAACCAGTGGTTACAAAAATGCATATATTAAGGGAAAGTGTGTGTAAAAATAATTAATTTCTGTACCACTTAATATATAAAAATAATTCTAAATCGTGTGTAGAAAACTAAAGTAGCAGCAACAGGCAACTTAAACAACCATCAAATGTTGCAAAAATACAGTTCCATAAACAAATAATACATTAATGCAAATTGTGAATAAATACAGACCAAAATCAACATCTCCGTCTAATACACCTCCCTCTCAGCCTCCTGGCTCTCACCCAGAGCCCAAACAAACTCACTGCTCACCCTCATAATCTCACAAAAAAAGAAGACTCTTGGAAACTAGATATTAGTGAGAATGACAAACAAAATACATTATATTTGGAAAAATTGATTTTACCCATCAATATTCAGGGCACTGGTGTGTGTGTGTGTGTGTGTGTGTGTGTGTGAGAGAGAGAGAGAGAGAGAGAGAGAGAGAGAGAGAGATTTTTAAAAGGATCATTTCAGCCAGTCAATTGTTATTATTCTGCATTATAATTATTGTAATGTATTTATGGCCCACATTTCCCCCAAGTTGGGATTCAAGGTGGCTTGCAACATTTAAAACAACATTATAAAATACAATTAATAAAAAAAAAAATGTTTGAAATACAACAGAACACATTTAACATCAACAAATTATATGGCTACTTGTAAGTTAATTCTGCTTGCACATTAGGACTTCCAAAAGTGTGACCATGATTGAAGTGTCAAGCATCTTTAAAATTAGGGAATATTTTTTCTATCAGAAATGAAGTTTTACACTCATTGACCATATTTGACAAGTGGGGGCATCCCCTGTCAATCATTTAATACCATAATATGGCATCAGGTGGATCTGATCTTTGCAGAAAGCAATGAGACTTGTATTTGGTGCAAAATTTAAATAGTGCAGAATGCAAGCCAATTATAATAATAAAAAAGCCTTCCAATACAGGGCTGCTTTCGGATGTCTTCTAAAAGTTGTGTAATTCTTTATCTCCTTGACATCTGAAGGGAGGGTGTTCCACAGGGAGGGTGCCACTACCAAGAAGCCTATAACAAAAGAATGAGGAGTCCACTCTAAACTGTGTGTTTTTTGTTGTTCTTTGGCAGCTGTGGCTTTGCCTGTTCCACACCTGATGTCAGGTGTGTGTGATAGGCGGGCATGGCCAGCCAAAAATCACTTTGTGGGACAAATTGGACAGCTGATTTGGTGGGCCTAGAGTGACCCATCAGCTGCACGTTCCCCACCTCTGCCCTAGAGTCTAAACCAGAACTCCCCAACTTGGTGCGATGTTTTGAACTACAAATTCCACAGTCCCTGACCACTGGTCGTACTGTCTGGGATTGAAAGTTGCTAGAGCCTAAGAAGATCTAGGTTGGCAAAGGCTGACTTGGACCGTGACAGGGGAGTTCTGTCAGTTGTGCCCTTCTGCTGATACTTCAGTGTTGTGAACTGGTCACAAGGTCAAAGAAACAGGTGGTGGGGAGGCTTAATTTCACCATTTCATGGTTGCAGAAGACTTGTAGTTATTATAAGAGTTATATTCCCACTGGGCGTGCATAAGGTCTGAATGTTCTGCTGTTCTCTGACTGTGTACAGCCCGTTGCTGATTGCTTCTCTCCTTTGTTTTACCCCACTTTCTAGGAAGAGGGCACTGGGATGAAGAAAGCGTTGTCAGTTCCCCAGACCCTGGTTCTGCTAGTGAATCAGGTGACCGATACCACTCTGAGCAGTATCAGGGCAGCCCACACGAGCCCAGCAAAATTGAGACTCTCATAAGAGCGACTCAGCAAATGATTAAAGAAGAAGAAAACAGGCTGCAGTTGCGGAAGTCGACTCCCGATCAGCTGGTTTCCATTAACGGAGCAGGGAAAAAGCACTCTGTTTGCTTTGCAAGCTACCACCACCACCAGCAACAACAGCTGAGAGGAGATGCCTGCAGGGTCCCTAGTGTCACCAACACATCTCCCTGCGAACACACACAACAACAAGATGGGAAGATGATGAGCCCCCATGACAATGACTATGACAACAGCCCCACGGCACTGTCTAGAATAAGCAGCCCCAATTCTGACCGAATTTCTAAATCCAGTTTGATACTGGCTAAGGACTGCCTTCAGTCAGAAGTGTCGCCTCATCAAACTCCAGGGGATAGCTCAGCAGAATCCCCAAACTATTACAATTCCCATCGGCAGTACTTTGATAAGCATGCATACACGCTAACAGGATATGCTCTGGAGCACCTTTACGACAGTGAAACCATCAGGAACTATTCTTTGGGTTGCAATGGGTCACACTTTGATGTGACGTCTCACCTACGGATGCAGCAAGATCCAGCACAGGGACATAAGGGGACATCTGTTATAATAACCAACGGGAGCTGATGGGTGTTTCCCAACCCCCTTTTCATTTTTCTTCTTTTTTAAAAAAGTTTGTGCTAGGAAAATATCTTTGCAGTAGTAACAGCAGGCACACATGTTTTGATACCCTTGCTGTTACTGGCATTTGATAAAACTACAATGCACTAGAGAGAATACTTGTAAGGTACTGGGGGAAGTGTTGCTTTATCTAAGTTACTGTTGAAAATGCACTGGTCTCAGTTAAGGTTACAGTAGTCAGTTGAATCACAAAGCTGATGCTACATTGTGGTGGTGGAGATCTATTCTGGGAGCTTCTGGGGTACATCAAGGGGGCAGATTTTTCATTGTGTGGAAATGTATGAGGATGTAGAGAGAGCGACTGAATTTCTAAGCCTCTGGCTACCTGCCACATCCTCATAAGACAAAAACTGCTATGCACTCTTTCCATGAAAAAGAAAGTGAAACGCAGCCCCCCCCCCCCATTTTAAAGCAAAGCTATCTGTGCAGTTTCATATTTATACTGGTCCTGCTTCTCCAGTGACTGCACTGGACTGCTAGATAAAAGTTATAGGGCCGGTGTGGTTCTTTGATAGGGTATTGGCTATTATATGGGTATTTGACCTGGAAGCTGACTTGCTGGACAACAAACACAGACAGGAAGAGAACCGCTTGCTGAGGTCATGTGACAAGGGAGTCACAGAAGGGCGATGAGCCATTCTTATCCTGGTTTGGAGTAGCAGAAGAGATGTAACTGTCAAGGCCATTGACTCCTGGGGCCTGGGGCACCGTGGGGCCCCCAATCATTTTTTTGAAGTGGCAGGGGTCCCTCAATGTTCAGAAGGGGCCCCTGTGCAATGTCAGGATGTTGAGTGCTGCTGCGCATGGGTCCCTTCAATCTTCTGGAAACTGCATAGTTATACAAGAGAGGAGACTATCAGATCATGATCACTTTGTGGGAAATGGTTACATTCTGGGAAGGAGTATAGTAAAGGATAGAACATAGTGGAAGTTAAGCAAGAAAAGGAAGAGCATTCAAACATAATTTCCCACAACTTGGCATGCCCTGTCCTCAGTCTAAGAATAACTGAGTTGTGTGTGGAGAGAGAACTTCCTGATTTGCTAAAATAGACGTAGGGAACATTTGGCCCTCCAAAATGGTGCTGAAGTACAACTTGCATAATCACTAGCTGTTGGCCAGGCTTCCTGGGGCTGATGGGAGCTGTAGTTCAGCTACATCTGAAGGGCCAAAGGCTCATCCTACCTGTGCTAAAAAAATAGAAGGGATTGTGGAAAAGTCCAACAGAGGTGATGTTAGAGAGGCTGAGGGTCAGAAACACAGGTGTGTCAGAAAAACAGAAACACAACTCAGAGGTGGGGGAAAAGGAGGGAAAATTCAGCAAAACTGTGAAGAATGGTTGGCTTGCCCAGTTTCAGAAAATTCTGAAAATGCATCAAAGCTGGCAGGGATGATATGAAACAGGCCAGTGAAGTGCAACTTTCAGTGGTCCCATAAGAGCTCTTTGGGAATGATTGGGGTTTATGCAGAGGCCCCAATGGTTGCCGTGAAAATGTTTTGCTATCGTACAAGTATCAACACAAAGAGAAATTCATTTTCCGGCAACCATTTTTGGCATGCGGGGAAGTATAATGCCTCCTCTGTCACATGCAGAGTTGGTCAAGCAAGTGGACTAATCATGAGACCTGGTATTGATTCGATTATTCCTAATGTTTAAAATTATCAACCACAACTTTGCCGTGACAGCAGGAAGCTTTGTGAATTACTGCCACCTGGTTTCTGAGGTATCTTCCAGAGAGATTAGTCCATGTTGGCTATTCAATGAGCATTTATCTTGCTTTGTCTGTGGGGTGGTAGGACGGCACTGCATCAAGGAAGTGTTATCCCTCACTTTCCACTACATGCCCCTATCACTTTCCGTATTAGAAAAGGTCTGATCTTTGGGGGGAGTGTGTTTTGCAAGATGAATTTTCCAGGATGTATTTGAATCCCACTCAAAAATTGTGATAGTCTGGAAGTATGCTGGGTCTTTAGCATATAATGCCCTTATGTTTCTAAGCTTTTCCTCATAGCCGAAAGTGTGAAATCCACTCACAACGGCACTGCAGTAATGATGCTTTGGATTGGACTGTGTTTGATATTCTGCATCATGCAGTATCCTCTATGCTTCTGACTAGCTTTGAAATCCCTGTGACAGGTGCCTAGCCCAGAATCCAGAGCCCCTAAAACGCTCCACATAATGTAGTTGAGATTCCTGCATTGCAAGGGATTGGACTAGATGACTCTCAAGGTCCCTACAACTCTATGATTCTATGTATCCCTTCCAGCCATGTGGAAGAAGTGATGCCTAATGTGATACAACCATGTTACTGAATACAGCCTTTGATGATCACAGTATGAGTCTGGCAGCCCATTCCCCCCACCCACATACTGCTTACATAAATCACTATGAAGAAGTGCCACTGGCAAACATGGTTGTGCTGGGTTAGATCTTACATGATGCATCCATGTGTATGCTCTGGGTGGAAGATTTTACAGTGTCTGCACATTCTGTCCAAATGTCTGAAGAGTCTAAATCTACCTTCTACCCACTCCCCTCTTTCAGTGTAGATTCATTTAGGGTTATGGTAGTAGTGTGCTGTATAAAAAGAAAAAAAGAAAGCTGAGATTCTATGGATCCCAACAAGAGTTGTCAGAGTCCGATAGCACACTCTAGAGTCTAAGACCTGAAAGGTAATCCATTTGGTGCAGCTGTTTAAGCTAGAAAGTCCATATGCTTGAGCCTCAGCTAGATCTCTTCACAATGAAGTGCTTATGCAATGCCTCTGCCTGGTTATGACAACGGCCACCTGTTAATTTTAAATGGTTATGTGTTCTATCAAATTTTAAATAAAAATTACATGCTGTTGTACAGCATATTTTACAAAAAGGATAGGAGAGGACTGAAGGAATAGGCTGTCTTGTGCATAAATGCAATTGGTCTTATTTTCAGAGCTTTAATGCCCCCACCCCCAATTAATATTGCGAAATGGTGCATTAATACACCCAAAAGGTGGGTATTTGGTTTAAGATTCAGTGCTCCAAATCGGTTGAAATGTGTGCTATGATTTTGGAGTGCTTAACAAATACTGCAAAATGCATGTTGACGTGATGTTCTTCCTCATCTGGAAGACTTCCTGGGGGTGCTTGATTTTTTTTGTTTTGTTTTTGTTTTAAAACAACAACTAAATGGTTATTTGCTTTCTTTTGCTAATTGGACACTTCCTTTCTTTTCACTGAAACTCAAGTGTTTTTCATCACAGTTTGAACATTCTTTCATGTATCTGCCAAAACCTGGAATCTATCCCCAGAGCTAAAATGCACTTAAAATTAAAGCACGAAATCCAAAATCCAGCCTTTCTGTTGATTTTGAGCTTATATGCAGTCAGTTTCCTCTAACTTTCATGTTTGCTGTATAGTTTTGGTGCAGTTGCCTTCTGCAGAATGATCTGCTCCCAGGAAAACCACAGACTGGGTTTAGCTCTGGCCTGGGTGATTCTGATAGGAATTATATTACTTTATTTGTTTATGCATTTAAAAGTTTTCTTATTTCGTCACATGGCTTTCCTCTGATCTTTCCAAGAATCTGGAAACAATGCAAGTAAAACAGCAAGGCTACTCATTCCCATCAAAATAGCATAAACTGCCATCTATCTGAGGCTGTTCTTTTATTTATGGTTGACTGTTACCTCCAGAATGTGCCTCAACAGAAAATTAAATATTTTGATAGAGAAATTCAGAAGCTTTTGTTGTTTTTGCAGAATAGGCACTGCAATGCATTTTTATTTTGCATAATAAAACAATATCGTGTATTTATCATGGAGACTACTGTAGGACAAGCTAAGGACAACTGATGCTCACTTCAAAGACAGAAAAGTCTTGTGGTTTAATCTTGGCTTCAGATGGGAAGAATATACCTGCTGATGAAAGATGGCTCATTTATGAGTTGTGGCACTCTTCATGGTAGGAAACAGTAAAGCTGGCAATAAAGACAAAGACTTTGAATTCAGAAGGTGGCAGAATGAGCATTAGATGCCTTTGCTAACACAGTTTTGGTAGCCACTCTTTCTCCTGCAGTTGCCTAGCCATGTGCTCTTCTATTCTGAACCCATTTTTTTGTTTGTTTGTTTGTATGTATGTGTGTTGAGGGTGTGAGGGCTTCAGAGGGAAGGAGAAGGCAGGAGAGTCCTGTTCTGTGAATGGAGCATGTTACACTCCAAGCCAAAGTGTCTTGTCCTAGCCAAGTTAGGTGCACTTAAGCCACTGAAATCATACCCTTAATTGCACCCAGCTTGGCCACGATTGGGCTGAAAAATCGAAGTGTCCAGTTCTAGTCACTGCTACTAACCTCTCTTTTTAACAGTGAAAACAAATATGCTCAATTATTATTGTAGTCATTTAAGCTATTTATAAAAACAAACTCTTATTTATTTTTAATGCATGTGGCTTACTTTTCAAATGAAAAAAGTGTTCTTAAAACCAAGCAATTACATAAGCTTATTATGAAAGAACAGTGTTTTACTTTAAGAAGAAAAGAGAAATTAATATGCACAACTATTTTCTGTTAAGTATTGATATGGTCTTATTTTTCCTTAAAGGGATTTTTTAAAGGTCAAACATAACTGCATCCAAGAGCACTTCTAAGATAACGATGCATTTTGCTTTGTTTTTTCACGGATATGCAGACACCCTGTTTCTAAACCAATTGGGTGGTATTCCATTGGCGCAAGGGCATGGGCTTTGAATTCATCAGGGAGGGGTCTGCTAATGGTAAACAGATTTCTGTGGGGACTGCAGGGTGGAGGGGACATCAGCAAAAAACCCTCCCCTCCTCCTATTCCAGTAGTGGATGCCTTCTGTTGGAGCAACAGCAACAGGAGGACCAGCCGGATTCTACCAACTGACTTAAAAGCAGGTCCCATTTATTCTAAAAGAAATCAATTCCAAATAAGCATGCTCAGGTTCGGTGAATCAGGTGATTACTATAAGCATATTTACTTGGAGTTCCACCAAAATCAAAATGTCTTTTATCCCATATGATAATGTGTCTGATCCAGCACTCTAAGGCACATACTGAGCTCCTTTTGCGCTCACAGGCATTTCCGATAGCTCAATGGAATGGGCTGCTCTATGCATGTAAAGGAATGTAGGCGTCCTCCATTTAAGTGAATGGGGAAGCTCTGCGGAGCACTTCAGAGCAAATTGTAAAACTGAAGAAAATGTGTTTAGGATCAGGAAGGCCGAAAGGATTATTCACTGGTATGGCAAAAGTGCAATGTTGCCAACATCACAAACACCACGACTTGCAATGTTCATGTTCTAGTGACATTGTAGCATAACATCTGTAATTTGAAGTTCTCCTTTGGAATGTAACGTAGGAAACCCAACTTAGCTATGTCACCAATATCTTGAAAATTGTTTCCATTTATAATTATTTATATTGTAAATAGATTTCTGAAGTAAATTTGAAGTCAATGTGTATAAGATGTATTTATTATGTGAAGAATTTTTTCTTTAAAAAATACAGCTACCAATATGTAGTCTCCGTCTGGTTTTTTGATTTTTTTTTTTGCAGTTAAACCCTTATCCTTTGCACAAAGGCAAACGATACTTACCTGTGCAGCATCTCAATCACCTTCTGTCATATCTAAACTGGGTAACTGTGTGCCCAGTATTAGTTTACAATATGATATCTGCCCAGGCCACAGTTATGATTATGCTGCATGAGAACTTAAGACAACCCAGTTCACACAGATTTTAAATTAGACCTGAGGCTGTTGGGGAAAATATTTCTGAAGCAATACCATTGTTATCTAACTGAGAGCCCACTCCAAAGAAGTCTCTACAGTTAAGAGAGTCTACTTTGAGCTGCCACCACAACTATGGTGGCAGCCTACACCTGGTAAGCATGGGTGAGAGTCAGTTTGTTTCCTAACTTGTTTATTACTGATAAAGTTGAAAGGAGGGTTGTTATCTTAGTGGCAACTGGGGATGCCTAAGGCTACTAGGACTCCAAATGTATAAATGCATTTAGCACAAAAGAAACATCTCGGTTATCCTGAAGGCGATGATCAGACAGGCTGCTTGAAGAAAAACAGCTGATTCTGATTTTTTAAAAAGGGGATAGCTTGGCTTCCTGTGATCAATCTTCCAAAGTATGGTAGTAAATATGCTAAACTGCAGGTGCCAGCAGGCTTTGAGGCAAATAACTTAATATGGTTCTGCTTTGTAGTGTTGTCAAAATAACCAAGCACAAGTACAACTTCGTTATTTCATGATTCTCCATTATGAATGAATATGAATGATGTTTACTGTTGGAAACTGATAGCATGTGGGAGTAATGCAAACATATCACCGTTGGAGGAATTCATACAGAATATATATTTTAAATAATATTTGTTCCTGGGCCAGCTTTGCGGCACGGAGTAATTCCATATGGCAGCTTGACTTGAGCTTCCTCCAAAGTTAACTTAAAAATGTATCTTGGCAAAATGCAGTTGCCCCATCAGGAAGCCATTCTCAGCTTCTTCTGAGGATTTCCGGTAGCTTTCTTTAGTGTGTTTTCATTTGGAAATAGGCAAATACCACTTACTTTGGAAGCTGTACAAACAGAGTGTGAGAGATCTGATGCACTCAGTATCATTTAGGGTCACCATACTGATTACATTTTTAGGCGAGCACCTAAGATATTGTGCAAGATCCAGTGATGTCTGTCTAATTGTGCAACATGTGTCCATTTGCACAATGAGACCTTCAGTTTTTCTTATGCTTCCATTAGCCCCAAATCTGCAAATGCTCCAGAGAGTCCCCAAATCCCACCCCCAGAGCAGATTTTGGAATTGCAGGTGGGAGAAGAGGAAGGAGAAGCCCTGTTATGCAATGGGACATCTGGCTGCATTATGCTGGATGTATCCCTCTAAAGTATACATTTTAAAAGGTAAAGTGTGAATGCACTAAATATGTGTACTGTAGAGTTGTAATTGCCTGTAGCATAGGCATTAATTGACTTTTGTATTTTAAAAGGGTGGTTCTCTAAGAAAAGGCTTATTTCTTTATTAAAATTTACACAGCGCTTGATGGTTAAAAAACCTCAAAGCTGTTCACAAAATATAAAAAAGTAAAGTAAAACAATAACAACCTTCCTTTGAAAGATACAAAATGTAATGAGATCATTGAAAAAATATTGGATGTTTCTTCAAAACACAGACAGCAACCAAAAAGACAAGCAGATGTGGACACATCCAACAACCATCTAAAGGGGGTGGGAGTTAAAAGAAAATAAATAAGCACTTGTTCAAATCCCTCCTCTGTTATTCAGCTGAACTGTTTCAAGTAAGAATCAAAAGCCTGTGATATAACTGCAGATAAAGTGCAGTTATTGCATTAAGGTTGCTTCTGAAATGACACTGGGGGTAAATTTTTGAATGAAAGGGCAACTGATTCATTGAGGGCTAGAAAATTCAAAATAAACTGTTTTTGGAAAGAGTCCCTGAGCACAACTGCAAGCTGACCATATTCAGACCATGCAGCTGGCTTTGCAAAATTAACCAGTGTAACTTATTAAAAACTCTTAGCATTTATATGGTGTTCAGTGTGTGCAGATCCTTATAAAACCCCTGTAAGGTAGTATTGTTATTATCCTTCCAGATTCCAGTTACAGTAGCTAGATGCAAGTGAGTTGCATAAGGCTGAAATTCCATAGCTTCATTAAACTCAATGGGATGTACTTCTCCGGAGATATGTACAGGATTGCACAGTAATGCTATTAAGTACCTCATAACTTGAGGAGAGATTCATACACAGGACTTCCTAGTTTACAGCTCATGCTCTGTCATCCATTAAGCTGCATGACCTCTAGCTGTCGAGGAATGGCATGCATTTATATTTTTCCACCCAAGAATTCTCCTTATGGCTGAAAGAAATGTGTCTGTGGCCCTCATCTAAAAGGAAAGAAGCTGTGTACCAACATAATGGCATCAATATTCTTAAGAAAAGCGTAAAGTACAAGATGAAGGGGAAAGTCTTGTACTCATTTGGTCATGGAAGATGTTTTCAAAGGCATCATGATCTATCACAAGATGTTTGGTTGCTGCCAGGCACCAATATCTATTTTTATTGGACACCCCCCAAAACTTGCATAATGCAGCACTTTGTTTTGGAATTAAATCTTAGACTACCACGTTGGTAAGATGTGCTGCAATTGTTGCTAGTTCATTTAATGATAGGCAATGTATGAGAGAGGGCTTGTGTTTTAAACAGAACACCCAGTAGCCTCCTGCCGATGAAGCATTTAGTGAAAAATTACAATTTGTAACATGCCAGAGTCAGGGAAATGAATGGTGGGTGGGGAAGGAAGGAATTTTGCTTGCTAAAAGCAATTTCCTGAAACTTCCGGACAGACAAATTTCTGTTTTGGTTATTGATGTGGATGACTTGCTTATGTTTAAACAAAATAAAAATAAAAATTCCTTAAAGGTAAAGGTAAAGGTAAAGGGACCCCTGACCATTAGGTCCAGTCGTGACCGACTCTGGGGTTGCAGCGCTCATCTCGCTTTACTGGCCGAGGGAGCCAGCATACAGCTTCCGGATCATGTGGCCAGCATAACTAAGCCACTTCTGGCGAACCAGAGCAGCACACGGAAACGCTGTTTACCTTCCCGTCAGAGCGGTACCTATTTATCTACTTGCACTTTGATGTGCTTTCAAACTGCTGGGTTGGCAGGAGCAGGGACCGAACAATGGGAGCTCACCCCGTCACGGGAATTCAAACCGCCGACCTTCTGATCGGCAAGTCCTAGGCTCTGTGGTTTAACCCATTATTTACCATTAAATCTTCAAAGCACAAGGGCCAGCCAATCAACACTCAGCACAGCCACACAGCGTAGGGAAGGAGAAAGGGAAGTAGCTTCATGGTTGTCATAGAGGTTGGACAACAGCTCTCTGCGCAGCCAGATTCTCCTACAAATAGAGAGAAAAAGTTGGTTCTGAACATTATTATGCTAGGAATGCTGTAACCTTTGCCCTAAAACACTAAAAGTGGATGTGTAGTGGGATCACGACCCAAGTTACATTCATCAGTAGTCAACACTGAGTTTGGTGTGACTTGTTTGTCTAGTATGGGTACTTTATATTAAGAATCTAAAATTGTGCCTATAAGCACTTGTTCCAAGGGGTAGCAGCTCCTCTGAAACATAGGCCCCACATTTAAAGCAGTATCATATCATTTTAAATGGTCATTAGTCCCCCCCAAAGAATCATGAGAACTGTAGCTGGTTAAGGGTGCTGGGAGTTGTAAGGCAATTCCATTTTCTACTCACAAAGCTACAGTTCCCAACATTCCCTGAGATCAGGGACTGACTCTTGAGCCACTCTGAAAGTTGTAGCTCTGCGAGGGAAATACCCTCCAACATTTCTCCAAGGAAAATAGGGATGTCCCATTCCATAATAATAATTTTACTATTTAAGCCCCTCCCACCTGACTGGGTTGCCCATATATAAAAACATAATAAAATATTAAACATTAAAAAAACCCTTCCCTATACAGGGATGCCTTCAAATTACTCAGGGGGTCATATAACTCCATACCCATTTCTCCAATAAAAATAGGGATGTCCTGAGGAAAAGCAGGACATTCTGGGATCAAATTAGAAACTGGGACAGCTTCTGTAAATCCAGGACTGTCCTTGGAAAACAGAGACACTTGGAGTGTCTGCTAACAACTCTCAGCACCTCAGTGCTCTTAACAAACTGTGGTTCCCAGGATTCTTTGGGTATCATGTTGTTTTAAATGTACAGTGCAGATGGGACCTATTTAAGACCCAGCATAGAACTCAGCAACCTGAAGGAGTTTATCTCTTTACATTGTCCTACTAACAATCTGAGATCAGTTGAGACGGCCCCCTGGTTGCACCATCACCACATAAAGTCCAGGTAACTGTAGCTCAGTACTAGCTCTAGTTAGTTTTGGTGCCAGCTGGGAGCATTTCTCTTTCACCCAGTATTTTGCAATTATAATGTTGGCTAGCATGATGGGTGTGACAGCTGGAGGGATCAGTGTGTAGTGTAGTAAAATTTATTGGCATTTATTGCTCAATTGCATTTAGTTTCTCAATGGTGTGACCCACCCTGAGATCATTCCACAGTAATATTTAAAGCTATTAAATAAATACTAGTTGCTTGTCCACCACTCTAGGTTCCAGATACAGATCTGCAAAATTTCTGGCCCCTAAGGCTAACTGTATAATTTTAAGTATGTTTACTCAGATGTATCACTGATGTCAAGGGAATAATTGTGCTGTATTGGTTTAACCAGAGTCAAAGCAATGCTTTGTGCATTCTCCAACCACAGCTCAAATATTTACAAAGATGACAGTAAATCATAAGTGTTGAGCCTAGATTGACAACACAAGCAAATTTGTACCTACTTTGGCATTACCTGAGCAGTGCAGTAGCAAGACAACCAACTCTTTATGGTTCTGACAAATGCTTATCTGCTAACATCTGTCTTTATGCGGTTAAGGGTAAACAAGATAATGGGTTGTAATCCGCTAAATACTACGCAGAGTAGCCCAACTGAAATGAATAAACCTAACCTAACCATGCCCATTAACTCCAATGGAACTACTCTGAGTAGGACTAGAGTAGTCTTGGCCTTACAGCTCTCTGGTCTTTTCACAAAACTAAAACCCCCAGGATTTGATGGGGGATGCCCTGGCCATTAAAATGACTAAATTATCATTATCATCATCATCTTTATTATTCATTTCATTTCTATACCATTTTGTATTTTTAAGATAAAAATATCAAAGTGGTTTACAACCTACATTAAAACATCAGATGAAACAACCCAGAGTGAAACATTACAGAAGAAAGCCAAATACACATTCAAAGCAGCGTAATTAACAGGAAACTAAATATTGTCTTAAAGTTTTCAAAATAAAACATTACTAAGGTGATCAAGTACAGAATGCACATTTAACACAGCAAAGTTAATAAAAAAATTATCTTAACGTTTCAAAAAAAAACATTTCTAAAGGAAATCAAATATAAAATGCATATTTAAAGCAGTGCAATTAGCATAAAAATAAAATATCCCCAAGCCACACAATCAATAATTTTTAAAATATAATTTATGACTATTTTTCAAATAAAATACTGAGCCTTTTAAATACAGACACATGGTTTCCATTCAACTGCAGTTAGGTTTTGCTGCTCAGGAGAATTTTTGAGCAACTTGGCACAAATGGCTGCTGTTTAAAGGAAATAAATGCAAAAAGCTCTTCAAATTAAAAGATGGTGTGATCCTATGCATGTTTATTCAGCCATACTGTGTTCAATGGGTCTTACTTGCTGCTCAGATTGCTGCCCAGCAAGATTGTGTTCTCCACCAACTCAGTATCAGCACAGGACATCGCTGGTGTTAATCTGCAATTTCATTTTACTATGCTTGCACTTGTGTTTACAACAGTTTTGTTTTCACATGACTTTTTACCTCTATTGTGATTATGATTGTTTAACTTTCTTTTCAGCAGTTTCAGAATGTGCTGCTTGGGAAAGCAGGTGAGAAAGTTTAATGAACGTATTTTGTTGTGATAGCCTTCTTTTTACTCTGAGGCTTGTTTAGCTTTTAGTTTTTAGGGTTTTTTCCCTCTCATTCACCAGACTTTGCACTTAAGGTATCTATTTTAGTGCCACAATCAAGGGTGCCATAATATTGTCTTCATAAACAGTCCCAGCTTCAGAATCCAAATGTAATTAGCACAAAGTTATTCATGGCGTACACCAGACATTATTGCAACAGCAATATAAATTCCACAAAATGATGCATAACCTAGAAAAAGGCTGCAAATTTATCATGCTGTGATGCTTTTGCAATATGGATTGCACTTATCTTTTTATTTTCCACTGACAGCATAAGTTATGTGTAACAGGATGGTGATCCATATACTTTAGCATCTGTGCAATACTATAAATTACAGAGTTCTCCGTACACTAGAGGAAATGAGAAGTTACCAGCATCCAGCTCAGTAATTTTGATGGGAAAAGGAAGGCTGTACAAAGAGCTTTAAAACTGATGATGAATTGAACCTAAGAGGCTGAGATGTTCCTTTCGGGCTTGACAAACCCTGAGATGAAACTTTATCCATTAAAATAAGTTTTCCCACCCTCTTAATTGGGATCTGAACTACACCACCACTGTCAAATACTCATAAATCCTTCCCTCATCTTATTAACAGAAGTCAAATGAAAAATTTAAACCCATCTTAGGAGTCTCTAGCTACAAGCAGAACTCAGGGCGCTTCCAGGTGACATGTCTATTGAGCATTCATCCTGATTTGTTTGCAGAGATTAGATGGCATTGGCTAATGAATGAGCTTTGTCTGTGGGCAGACCAGATGATGTTTTGTCAAAACAAGTGCTGCCCCACATTTCCCCCATCACTTTTCATCTCACAAAAAGTCAGATTTTTAGGAGAGTTGGGCTGGTTGTGCAAGACCTCCCAGTCAACTGCAATTGCACAGCTGCCACACCTAGCCCAAAGCTGATGCCAGACACTTCATCCTGAGAGGATGAGTCAGATGCTGCACAGGTCAAGGCCCTTAAGGACTCCTCCTTGACTGGACCCACCTCCCTCCTCACTGCTACCACCACTATCCATTTACTTAGAATCTTAGAATTGTAGAGTTGGAAGGGACCTCGAGGGTAACTTAATCCAAGCCCCTGCAGCACAGGAATCTCAGCTTGCCATCTCTCTTTGGGCCTAAATGACATGGATGCCTTGAAGGAGAGGACAAAGTGAAAGGAGGCTGCTGTTTCTCCTCGTTGCTCTTCTTACTGCTCACTTCCTTAGAGGGGACAGGTGAACTGTCAAGGGGTGGCCCGTGTTTCAGCACCTGAGGCAAAATGCCCTGCTGCCACCCCTATAGTGTGGTGGGAAACTTCGTAAGGACTTCACCTGGCCACACTGCTGGGGGGTGGAGGTGGGGAGGTCATCCTGGATCTCCCCTCCAGCCTGGCAGCAAAGCTGGGTGATGGAATGCCTCCCCTCTCACCAAGTCAGCAGGAGGGAAGGCATTCCGCAGATCTTTACTGCTGGTCCTTCTCTGCCCTAGAAGCTGGGGAGATGGGTGGCAAAGTTGGGTGGCCGATTAGAGGTGCCACCCCTTGAGGGGTGTTGCCTGAGGAAGCCACCTCACTATGCCTCCTAGGCAGGCTGACTCTGGGTGAACCTGCAGAGGCAGCAAGCAGGACTGTGAGCCCTGGCAGATGTCCAACAACGCTGACGTCTGCTGCCAGCCCTTGTAGAGCTTAGCATCCTAAACAGCTGTTGTGCACACACATAGGGAAACTCTAGCCTGAATGCACACAGAAAGAGGAGATGCAGCATATATAAACCCCCAGAGGTCTAGGGCTAGTTTTGCAAGTATTTCTCCTGGGCCTTTTATGGCAAGAACTGGTAATCATATGGAGGGTGGTATGCAACTAGGGCGGATCTCCACCACATTTCAAGCACACCCCTAGCACCTGACTTTCCCCCAAGAATCCTTGGAAGTGTAGCTTGTTAAGGGTGATGAGAAATTTAGCTCTTTGGGAAGGGGAAACTACAGTTTCCAGGATTCATTGGGGAAAGTAGTGTGCTTTAAATGTGTGTTGGATGTGTCTGAAATGTATGGTCTAGGTACCAAGAGCACAGTCCCCTTTCTTCCCAGTTTTACCGGCAGCTGCTAAAAATATGGTTGTCATCCGGATTTTGGGGACATACCCGGAATACTGCAGTCGGAAGTGGTGTCTGGGCAGAAATTGTCAAAAACATCTGGGAAAATCTGGACGTATGGCAATCCAATCTTCCTTAAAAAAGCTTTTGTTTTTGGATTTTCACCTTTTGAAATATGGCAACCCTAGCTAGAAATATGGAGGGGATGGAGAATCTCAAACCAGGGGGCCCTCTAGGTCTCTCTCTCTCTCTCTCTGGCCCACAGGACTCTCCCCACAACATGTCCCCTTCTCAGCCACCCTGGGCCACACTCCTCACTGACTGTGCTTTGCATCCTCTTGCCTGGCTGGGATGTGTCCTTGAACTCTGATTATGTTGTCTGGATGGTGGGGAGAGGGGTGTGTAGATCCATTGCTCCTCCCACTTTTGGCTGTGGTCCATCCTACCTCTGGCATGTGACCCCTGGGAAGTTGCCTAGAAGGGTAGCCCTCTGGCTGAAAAAGGTTCCCCACCCCTCAAATCAAAGTTGGGAGTTGGGAAGGATCCCCAAGTCTAAGTGCCTGCAATGTAGAGATTGCAAGTAAAGAACCCTTGATTCTTCACTCAGGGGGAAACGAAGCTTTACTCATAAAAATGATGGTAAAGATTTCCCCAAGACATGTCTCCTTGCATAGATGGAATGTCTCTTAACTGTTCTAACAGTGATCTTCAGTTGTTGGAACATTATTGTGCATTTGTGCATTGTGGTTAAAGCATCACTGTTAGAATAAAGTTGAACTTGTTGAACCTGTCAAAGCCCATACAAAAACAAGTAGGCAGGCAGATCGCTCATGTTTTATTTGTATCTGCTCCGTTCCAAAGCCTCTGCGTGCTTTATACAAATAGTTAACATTTTATACTGAAAAAGACAAAAGGAAACAAACAAATGCTATTTCCCTTGGTGCTCTTCCCTTCCTGCTGAGTGGCAGAAAAATGCCACTTCCCATCGGGGGGATGTTATCTCCTCTAGGCGGTGATGGGGGTAGATTGACCTTTCTTGGGCCTCTGCAGCCACAGGGCAACCCTGTGTGTGCATGTTGAAGTGAACGTTCAGTTATCTGCTGGAAAAGTGTGCTGATGTTCACTTCCCCGTAGTTCCAGTGACTTCAGAACCTGCTCTTACATGGATCTGTTTCTTGAACTGCTTTGGTGTTGCCTCCAAAGAATCCCACTGATGCAAGTGATGAAGCCTTTGACAGCAACACCCACAAGGACGCACTAAACCACAGCAATTGTAAATCAAGCCACATATGCTTCTAATGGATCGAATTATCCTTGCTAATTTTAACTTTGTCATTGCCAGATCTGAGGAAAGCTAGATGGATTGCTGAAAAAGGAGAGAGTGAGAAGGAAGGAATTAGAAAGGTTTGAGGCATCCATCTTTAGATGCTGAAAATGAAAACATGACTTCCTTCTAGCCTGAGCTGACTCTATGCAGCTCTCTGTTTAAAAATGGTTCTTTCCATCACTAAGTGAAGAAAGTGGTTAGTATATTATGTTTTTTATTGGCTGCAATTGTGCAGAGATTCCCACTGGCAGAAGGGTGCGCGTTATTCCCCACCCTTTATTCTACCTGTCCCCCAGCACCACCTCCCACACTCCTTTGGAGGGTATCTGAATCCGTCAGATCAGAATTTGTTAGGGGAGGCAGCTGCAGCAGGAAATAAATTTCCCTACCCCCTCCACCAGCAGGAGTCTCTGCAGGATTGGAGCCATTTTAGATGATTTTATTTTCATACGTCTTTTTCAAAAGCATACTTTTTTACAGCCTGGTCCTTTAGAATAGGAAGACATAAACACTTCAACAAATGCAGTTTGTTCAGCAATTGTGGAAATCATGCGCTAGATCAAGAAGGATTTCTGACTCTCAATTGGTTAACAATGGCAGCAACAAAATGACTCACTCCTCTCAAATTTATTTGAAGAAAGTTGGCATGGGACATGTGTGTGTAAGGACTGTGACCACAGCTCAGTTCAGTTCAAGTATTAAAAACAAATCTCTGGACTCAAGAGTTCTATAATTCTAAATGGATCTGGCTCGTGGATCTCAGGGTTTTAGGAAAAAAGAAAAAGTAGCTGCCAGCCACTAGTCTGCAGCTGAAGACAATGAGCAACTATTCAACTGAGTTTTTAAAACTTCAGATGCTCTGTGCTCTGGGGGAAAGGGGGGAAATGAAGAGGGAAAACATAAGAGGAGATGTTTTGTGTAGCTGCCCTGTGAACAAAGTGTGGCTATTCCATAGCAGGAAGCAGTCTTCATTGTATGTTCAGTTCTTTATATGGCAACCTGTTCCAGTTACTTAAAAGGGACTTACTCTCGGGTAAGTGGATGTAGGATTGCAGCCTGCATCTGGCATCTTTGATTTGTGCTTCTGAACTGATGAGATATGCTCACTCTTATGTTACACAACCCAGCAACTTAGGATGCTACTGTGGCTTGATGACTGTTCCTCAGAATGGTTGTTGCTTTGTTACCTGTGTATGCACCATATCCTTAAATCACTTTAGTTTATTCAGTGTGCTGGGAATTGTAGCTCTGTGAAGGGTATACTACAGTTCCCATGATTCTTTTTGGGGTAGTGGTAGGAAGGAGTATGTGTATTGTGTGGCATGTAAAACACAGGAGCAGTCAATTACAACATTCCTAGAGTGTACATGTTAAGACATGGGGAGAGATGTCTGTCCAGCCAGCAGGTAAACTTCCTGGGACAGACTTCCTCCGCATGTGACCAGAGGTGGGTGTGGCCTCACCTGTGCAGGTAATGATAAAAACACAGGTGAGGACAGCCATCTCTCTCTCTCATCTTCATCTTTCGAAGCAGCAACATCTGCTAAGGATGCCCTCTTGGCTCCCAGCCAAGAGAGGACAAAGGGACTATCTTTCTATAAGATAGATTCTAAATGTATGTTACCTTTTAAGCCTGTCTGCCTTCTGGGATCATATTGTGAACAGAACGTGAGTAAACTCTTTTATACTTTTATAAAGACTGTGTCGTGTCTTGTATTTTAAGAGGGAATAAAGGGGAAATTACCAGAGTAATTATTATAGAGGTTCTAGCGAACCAGAGCATACGTTACCGTTGCGAACTTAAAAGGGGAATGTCTATTAACTCTGCTGATATTTTGGGAACTTGTTAGCACAAGTTGGATAAGGATATAATCTCACAATATATCCTCTCCTGCATCCCTGAACATTCCCACATATTGAATGTGCTTTAAAAATATTCTGTGTGTAAGACTTCACAGGATTAAACAATTAGAGAACAAATACTACTTCCATTCTAGCAGATGCAATACATATATGGAAACAATATTAGATATTTTATTTTTGGGTGGTGGGAAGAAAGGGAATGTAATTAATAACTGCCCCCCCCCAATTGAGCTGATTTCTCTTTTGAGGCATAGAATGGATCAAATTTTTAATTTCTACTTCCTATGATTGGCTAGGAAAACAAATATCAAAATACCACAAGAAAGACTCTCCTTGCATCATTTCCAGAAAGCACAGGAAATACCAGCTGGTATAGAACAGCCTCCAATCTCCAGTAGTTAAATTACTGGATATGTATCAGAGGATTTTCATAAGATAATTAGGGATACTTCCTGTGTGGAAAGGAAAATAGTCAAGATTTGATTTAAATGTCGGGGGATATTGAAAAAGCTCAATCCAGAGCCAGCTACGTTGAAAAGTTTTAAAGACAATTTGTTCTCAGTGAAGTCAATTGAGTTATGTTGGCTTATATTCTTCAACGACAGTTTGCATGGTCCTTGATGGATCATGCAGCTTGGAATAATTGTACTCTTCCTTAGCCTTCTCAGATTTTAGTGGTGTGTTGTTACATAACTGAAAAAGCACTGGATAGGCAATTCTGGAAACTGGTACTTCTGTAAATTTTTCATTCTTACACAACCACTTATGTACAATGGCATTGGTTCAATGTGCTTTACCAAACAAGCAAGCAAACAAACAACCAACAAAAGCCGACCCTGAAATTAACTTACAATTAATTTTTCTTTATGAATCTATAAATCTCATATAAGTTACGTAGCAAAATCCTTTGTCTCATTATAACAGGAAGGCCTCTTTATAGTGCAATGTGAGCAATGTGAGGGTATTGTGTGTACAGTAACAACAACCCCTGCTCCAAGTATCCTATTTTCTTCTATGCGTAGGACAGCAATGAATCCCTCTCCCCAAATGTAGCTACTACAACCATCTTAATACCCTGCAACTGCATTTCCCTTTACAAATCTACAACACACCAAGAAAATTAACACTGCACTGTGCTGTAGGATAACAATGGCTCTTATCTGAATTTGCATTAGCAGGGTAATTTTTAAATGTTTACATTCTCAGAATGTTTCATGCCCAAAATTAAAAATGAGTTAGAAAGAGAATTAACTCTAGTTAAGCGATGGCATTTGCTCCCTTAAGAGGTAGTGATGGCCACCATCTTGGGTGGCTTTGAAAAGGATTAGATATATTCATGAAGGAGAAGGCTATTATGGGTTACTAGCCACGATGTCTATGTTCTGCCTCCACTGTTGGATGCAGAATGCATCTGTATCAGAAATGGGAAGAGGGCTATTTCACTTGGCTCCTGCTGCAGGCTTCCCATGGTTGGCCACTGTGTGAAAACCGGGTGCTGGATTAGATGGTCCTTTGGCCTGGATGCCTCTGATGTGAGGAGGGTCATGTGAGAGAGGGAGAAGAATAGGCAATCTGGGTGTGACATGGGTTGTCAAACTGGTTTGGTGGTCTTTTGAAAAAAAACCATTACCAGGATGACTTACAACATTGGCTCCTCAAACTCAGAACCGTACAACCCATCAGCAGCTGTGCAGATGCTTTCCTCTTCTGTGGGTTCCATAGATCTCCAACGGGGCGACATCAATATTACTGATATTTCTTGGTTTTGTAGAACTTGCTAATGAATCGACTATGCATTGTTGAAAGTCAGCATGTTTACAACCAAGCTAGTGCTTTGTAGTTTTGTAGCACTGATTTTTTTGAATTGGGCAATAAATGTTCTTCGTTCCATAACCACATAATTAGGATAATAAATCTCCCTTCTTTGAAACGAAAACTTGTGAATGTGATAATGACTTCTGATTCCCCCAGTAAGAACAGAAGGAAGTTTTGGATATCCAAGATCAAAGATTCATGCTTCTGCTGTTAAACTGTTGTCCTCTGGGAAGGAACTTGTATTAGGTTTCAGGATGTGCTGTAATATGCACTACGTTTCACATATAATAAGTCTTTTTATCTCTGGATCTAAAAACAAATGTGAAAATATATAAACATAAGGTCCTGAGAAATAGGTTAACTACACTGCATCCCAATGAAACAGACATTTTAAAATAATAATAATAAATAATAGACATATTGCTCAGATTTTTTAAAAAAAAACAATAAAGCAAATAGAGAATATATCAACCAATATGAATATCCATATTGCTTCTTTATATATATTTCTAAATTTATAAGACCATACAAGATTACTGTATCTTATCTCCCAGGATACATTTGAATCCTTCATTGATTTATATATAATTATTAAACACTAAGTTATATATCAGGTTCAGTGTAATTATCTGCATAGCAATGGATAGTGGAACAAAACAGCACCACCACATCACTAAGCAAATGTATTTTCTTGAGTGTAAACTGGTAGTGACTAACCAGGAAAGAAATTGCTGGGTCCATGGTGGATAGCTCAATGAAAATAACAATTTGGTATGCGGCATCTGTACAAAAGACTAATTCCATGCTAAGGAGTATTAGAAAAGGAACTGAAAATAAAAATGTGAGGTTCATAATGCCTGGGCAATCGTATTTGGAATACTGAGTATAGTTATAGATGCCCTATCTCAAAAAGGATGTTGTTGAGCTGGCAAAAATGCAGAAATGGAGAATTAAAATGATAAGTAAGTCTGATGACTTTCCCAGTAAGGAAAAGTAGCATTTGGGACTGTTTAGCTCAGAGAAAAACCATTAATATGTTTTGATCTAGAGCATGATGGCCAAGCTAGATATTCTACCAGGTATGGAGTTTCTGCCAAGCCATGCTCCTTTTTCCTTGTGACATCTAACAAAAGCAATGTGATGTCATTCTCTGTGTCTCTATGCACTCAACTCTCTACCAAAAAATTGTGTGAATATGGGTGAACAGCCCCATGTCACATAATGTTTATTAGTAATAGATGCTGCAAGGAAACAGAGTTCAAAGTATTGACACAGATCAATGGCAGCACTCCATGTTTTTCAAAACATCTAGTTTGTCTCTCAGTAACATGCCTCCGAGGTTGTATGATCTGTAAGGCTGTGTCATTCTGGGTCATTCTGCATAGAACAGTCTGCACCTGAACATATTTAATGAGTATTATATGAGTGACAGGGATGTGGGTGGCGCTGTGGTGTAAACCAGTGAGCCTAGGGCTTGCCGATCGGAAGGTTGGCAGTTCGAATCCCCACGATGGAGTGAGCTCCCATTGCTCGGTCCCAGCTCCTGCCAACCTAGCAGTTTGAATGCACATCAAAGTGCAAGTAGATAAATAGGTACCGCCCAGGCGGGAAGGTGCTGCTGCTCTGGTTTCGCCAGAAGTGGCTTAGTCATGCTGGCCACATGACCTGGAAAAATTGTCTGTGGACAAACGTCGGCTCCCTCGGTCAGTAAAGCGAGATCAGCACCGGAACCCCAGAGTTGTTCACGACTGGACTTAACTGTCAGGGGTCCTTTACCTTTTTACATGAGTGACACATTATGCCAGACATTGTTTCATGAGCAATAAATGCAGGGCTTTTTCAACCGGAACTCATCAGAACTCAGTTCTGGCACCTCTCAGGTGGGTGCCATTGCTATTATGAGAGAATAAGAGAAGCTTTCATGGTGAGTTCCGGCATCCATTTTTCTAGAAAAATAGTGCTGAAGAGATGTCATACAAGGCAAAAAAAGGTGCTTATTTGCTGCAAACCATATTTGCTAACCTAGAGTCAAACAATCAGATATTGATGGACTCCAACTCCCATCAGCCCCAGCCAACATGGCCAGTGTTCAAGGACGATGGGAATTGTAGTCCAACAGGATCCAGAGACATCCATATTGAAAGAAAAGGTTTTAAATATTCAGTTTAAATAATGCAGGCATAGTTATATACTGATTCTTTTTCCATGCCAAAATCATATATTGCAAAGTTAATATGTTTCATGATGTGCGAAAACCTATTTAAAGAACCCAACCAGCAGCATCCATCAGACAAAATGAAACTCTTAGTTTCCTCAGCAAACAATGATTGGGAAATTTGCTCTTCATTACATCTGTTCAGGTAGCTTTGGCCCATTTGATACTTTCCCAATTGATAATAACTGTCCCAACTAGCTTCAGCTACAAGTGAGCCAGATTTGGAGACCCACCACTGCAGATAGATGATAGCTCAAGCAAGTGAGAGGCCCGTAGTACCAGGTAGACAGGGAAGCAAGGTAGAATCAACATAATGAAGTGTGGTCCTAGGTGTGTGTTTCAGGACCCACAGTTACTTGTCCTGCAGATGGGCAGTTGTAGAAGTTGTCTTAGCAGTGTCCTAGAGAAAGTCCAGACTCCAGTGAGCACAGCTTCACATAGGATGGACCAAAGACTCTCTGTGTTCAATGATTCCTATTCTGGGACCATGGCACTTCATGCCATAGCCAAATATTGGAAGTTTAGGCTCACAAGTCCTTTCCCATGGGTAGGGTTCAGAGAAGAACTCTACTTGTGCAATAGGACTTTCCTGGCTTCTCTCCATTCACTACACGCCCCCCATAATCCTCCCCAAAACTGCTTCTGAAGATTGAGGGACAGTCTGGAACTGAATGGAAGAGGCATAGGGAGGGGCTGTAGTGAGAAAGAGAAAAGGGGGAAATTTAGCAGGCCTACCCTGCTCAAGAGAAAGTGACTTTCTGGTTGAGCATGACACCTTGGGATCCAAGTCCATGTAAAAACAACAAACATTTCGCCACCCTAAAATAAATAAATGAATCCAGTGATGCAGTTAGGTAATTTCAGGTGCTGAATTTAATGGACTGATTGCACTTCCAAATGTGGCAAGCCAGCCCTGCTGCATTTTGGGTACCCCTGTTAATTGTGTACATCTTCTTCCCCCAAGTCCTGCCCCATCGATACTACGGAATGAATCTTAGGGATTTGCACGGAAAGTTGATCAGTCTGTATTGTCATTCAGAGTGCTTTCTGTTGGAAGCCAGCTTGTGCAGCATGGATACATAACCTGTGGCCCTCTAGTTATTGATGGAGTATAGCTGCTTTCATCCCCGACCACCGGCCACAATGACTGGGATTGGAGTCCAACAATCTCTGGTGTGATCACAGGGTAAGCCAGCCCTTTCAGTGCAGTTCTAGTACTTTTGTTGAAGCTGATTTCTGGCACTAGCTCTGAACTGTAGTTAGTAAAGCTGAGTTTTACCCTGCTCAGCTGGGACATTGGTTGGTATAAACAGGGCATTACTTATAACATTGCTCACTAGGCAGTTAATATAACAGCACTGTGAAAGGAAAGAGGGCCTATAGTAGATTGTTATAGCATCTGTTCAGCTTGTTTCTGGGAACAGGTAGGTAGCCGTGTTGGTCTGCCATAGTTGAAACAAAATAAAAAAATTCCTTCCAGTAGAACCTTAAGGTAAAGGTAAAGGTACCCCTGCCCGTACGGGCCAGTCTTGACAGACTCTAGGGTTGTGCGCCCATCTCACTTAAGAGGCCGAGGGCCAGCGCTGTCCGGAGACACTTCCGGGTCACGTGGCCAGTGTGACACAGCTGCATCTGGCGAGCCAGAGCCGCACACGGAAACGCCGTTTACCTTCCCGCCAGTAAGCGGTCCCTATTTATCTACTTGCACCCGGGGGTGCTTTCGAACTGCTAGGTTGGCAGGCGCTGGGACCGAGCAGCGGGAGCGCACCCCGCCGCAGGGATTCGAGCCGCCGACCTTTCGATTGGCAAGCCCTAGGCGCTGAGGCTTTTACCCACAGAACCTTAGAGACCAACTAAGTTTGTTATTGGTATGAGCTTTCGTGTACATGCACACTTCTTCACTTCTTTTTCTTCCTATCTGAAGACATGTTCATGCACACGAAAACTCATACCAATAACAAACTTAGTTGGTCTCAAAGGTGCTACTGGAAGGAATTTTTTTACAGTGGTACCTCGAGTTACAGACGCTTCAGGTTACAGACTCCGCTAACCCAGAAATAGTTCCTCGGGTTAAGAACTTTGCTTCAGGATGAGAACAGAAATCGCACAACAGTGGCACAGCGGCAGCAGGAGGCGCCATTAGCTAAAGTGGTGCTTCAGGTTAAGAACTGTTTCAGGTTAAGAATGGACTTCCGGAACGAATTAAGTTCTTAACCTGAGGTACCACTGTATTTTGTTTCTGGGAAGTTACCCAATAACTCTATGGGCATGGGGTGGATGTATTTAAATGATTATACAGTTTTACTTCTCAGTCATCATTTGTAGTTATAAGTGGCACTTATTGATTAGACAACAAAAGGCACATTTACAAATGCCTCCCATTTGTGTTTTTATCTTGGCATCAGTTTCCCAGTCATCTCCCTCCAAGTGATGCTTGCTCTTTCCATTAGTTTACTGGTACAGGTGGCTACCATTTGTAGGGTGATCAATTTCTCTGCCTGTTTAAAAGCACCTATTATTTAAGCCGGTCCCTGCTTATCCTCTTTTTTATTCATATGGACAAGAGGTGCTGCAAAACATTTTAAATAGCTTGAGATAAAGGTTAAGCTTCAGGATCCCGTGTTATCATGCACAGCCTCAAAATAAATGGGTTAAGTCTGTTCCAACACAATGTTCAGAAATTGTGTCTTTAATGTGCATTTAATTTGTGCCCTTCTTTCAGATGTGAAAACATAAGCCAAGCTAAGAAAGCTATGGCCCATAAAGAAAATCATCTGCAACAGGTTAAAAAGTGCACGATGTGCTTTTTGCCCTGGCCTTTTACAGAGGATCATACAGATCTTTAAAACCTTTTAAAGATGTTTATGGCTACGTAAGTGTGTGTGTGTTTTCCCCCTTACTGGATATGTTTCTCAGTGGAGAAGTGTGATTATTCAGAGTTGTGTATTTATTTCAGGTATAATTTTTTTAGAAGGCTTCATATTAGAATTAATGGCTGGTTCACAGCCCTGGTTACAAACTATAAATTATCACTTCACGTCTTGCCGTAGAAAGAGATTACTTAGCCATTCACCATTTGCCATCGGATGCTCTCCAGATGTGGTGTATGCAGCTTTCTGAATTTTTACCGGCATATGACCAAGTTAATATGTTGCTTAGGCACCAAAGAAATGGTAAACTATCACGGAACTTTGCAGGAGCCCACATATTTCTGTTTACATTTGTGGGGGTGGGGAAATGATCTTTCTGTGCTCTAATCCTGGAACAGCTCTTTAACAATGCTCCACTGTTGCATTGCAGTTGTTTTTGTCCTCCACAGCATAATTTTATGCTAATCCTTGAGCTGTTGAGGAGGCATTCGCTTTCTTGGCTGCCTTTTACTTGGAATTCAAGTAGTCACCCACGTCTTACTATGTCTAACCGTTCCTTCTGACTACTGGAATTGTGATGGTGTAAGAATGGCTGTTTCTTCTATCTACTGTAAATATAGCACACATATGATCCAGTTGATGAAAGAACTGGGCTTTCATCTCTGTGTTGGAATAAGGCCCAGATAACGCATTTCAAAGCAGCTAAAAGGGAAGACAATCATGTTACCTTAAATCCCAGTTCAAATAATCCCAGACTCTATGCCAAAACGCAAATGTTGACCTTGCTGGAGCACCCTGTCAACCTCCAGAATAACCCATAAAGCTTTGAAAGATGTCCCAACATATTTCTGAAAAGATTTTTTTTCCAGGGTGGGGGGGCTGATGTTAGCAAAATATCTTTGGGTTGCCCTTAGTTTTGCTTAAATCCTGTGGAAATATTCCAGGCTCCATGGTGTCTTCAGCACTTTGGAGAAATGGCTCATCTTAGCTTTGACTGCATGATTGCTTGTGTACTTTAACCCACCCCCCTTATTTTTCCTGGTTCACTATCAGGCTAGGCAGCTCTGTCAACTCAGAAAGACATTCTTTTTACAAACTATTGATCTCTGTTGCTCTTCCAAATCCGTTAGTATTGGCCCTTAGGATTACTATAATGCTATAATCATTTTGTTAAGGATTCAGATTCATGGTGGACTAAAAGATGGTAACATCAAAAGGATTGAAATGCCCTTGAAGAAATCAATTTTTGTTCATCAAATACAAATGCTGAGAGGCTGCTTTCAGCTAATAATTTATAACTGAATTAATGACACATGGGTTCTCTCAGTAATGGGCTTTCTCTCTTTTTTCCTCTCTCCTCTCTCCTTCCCCTCACCATCTCTTTTGTGCTATGATCTGATTTTATATTCTGTGAATGAAAATCAGAATTTAACAAGAATCATGGCCTGTGATATGAAATGCTTTTGTGTGTGTGTGTGTATACGCGCGCACACAGAGATGTGTATGTGTGTCTTCCTTCCTGATTCACTATGGTATTGATATATGCCATTTACTTTGGAAAATGGAATTCTTAAACATATTTTAATTAATACCACTGATGTCCTCTGGTGTTTATGCCTATGAGATCGCCTTTATTTTCACTGATATTTATACAGAAGCAACTTCTCTAATTCATTACCCTTTTTTAATATCCTTCTTTTGTTAACTTGTTCCTGTGAACTAATACTGATAGACACATCCCTTTTCCTTCTTTCAAAGACCAATTAAATGTTAAAGGTAAAGGTAAAGGTACCCCTGCCTGTACGGGCCAGTCTTGACAGACTCTGGGGTTGTGCGCCCAACTCACTTAAGAGGCATGGGGCCAGCGCTGTCCGGAGACACTTCCGGGTCACGTGGCCAGCGTGACATCGCTGCTCTGGCCAGAGCCAGAGCCAGAGCCAGAGCCAGAGCCGCACACGGAAACGCCGTTTACCTTCCCGCTGGTAAGCGGTCCCTATTTATCTACTTGCACCCGGAGGTGCTTTCAAACTGCTAGGTTGGCAGGCGCTGGGACCGAGCAGCGGGAGCGCACCCCGCCGCAGGGATTCGAACCGCCAACCTTTCGATCGGCAAGCCCTAGGCGCTGAGGCTTTAACCCACAGCGCCACCTGCGTTAGTACAGCATAAAACAGGCCAGGCCGCAAGGCTTTTTCTGATGTCAAAAAGAAGAAGAAGAAGAAGAAGAAGAAGAAGAAGAAGAAGAAGAAGGCTCTAGAAGAAAACAAGAATAATCCTGCTGCATATTTTTGTTATTACTTGCCATCAAAAGAAATGCTTTTGAACTAGAGATATTATCACAAATCATAATTACGTAGTTGCTTCACAATATGAATTAGTTCAGATCAACATTCGGCTATATTACAAATTGAATGTTGTTTCCCCCAGTTCTTCTCTGCCAGCCAACCAGACACCCAAAGCTAGCACTATAAATCTGTGCACCAACATTTGATCATGTTAAACTCCTTACATTTTCATAGTGTTGGATACAACCCCAAATGTTTATTTCAAAATATTAGATGTTAATGTTGAGGTAAAATGTTGACTTCAAAATATTTCAAATTTTGGAATTCTGTCAAATTATGAACTATTTTAAAAGCTTTGGCTTGGGCTTCACACCGGTAAACTTTTTGGACCTTATAACATTTTACTTTGAAATTTAATTTCCCTGTTCTCCACATTAATGCTTGGCCATCAAATATGCTTGTGTTGCTAAGGAGGCGCATTGTAGTTTCCTTGTGTTTAATTAGGGATTGTCTGAGTAGCTTATTTTCATCCTGTTTCAGTTTCTCTGGTGCTCAGTCACCCCATTTAGTGCAGATAATTTGGGAAACACAATGCATTTGAATTGTATGCATTTTGTACAAACATTTTATGTAAGTTAAACCTTTTGTAGGATTTTGTTGTTGCTGTTGCAGAAAATGCCTATTTTTGTGTGCACTTTTAGTTCACCCAAACTTCACCACAAAATATGGAGAAGTGCACAACCCAGCTGGGAGTTGCATTTTGATCCAGAAGCAAGTTTGGGAGCATTGGGTCAGTGGTCACAAGGGAGGCCCAGGGCCTGCCTGCAAAGCCGCCTAACCAAGAAGGGCTGAACGGACATCTCAAAGAGATTTTCTGTATCAGTTTGGAGAGCTGATTTACACTTGCACATCCATAACCTGTCACAGTTTGATATTTGTTAACTCACAGCTGACCATGTGAACTGTTTCCACTGAAAATCATAATGTTTAAGATGATGTGACATGGGCATGAAAGCTCTGTCTGTTATATTTTCTCCTTCATTTGGGGCTTGTCAGACGACTAGGATTTCCTTCGAGTCTAAGCCTTCCTTGAGCTGCCCATGGCACACCCCAATCTGCAAGGCATTGGAGCTTCCATATTGGTAGGGCAGGAACTGTGGAAGCTTCTTTTGTGGCAGGAAGTGGCATCGGAAAGAGTATCTTTTTCTCAGTCTCTGCCTTCAGAATGGGAAATCTAGTGCTTTCTATGCCCCCTGCAACACCTACCTAGGAAAAGAATTGGCTTCTGCTACAAGATGGCAAAAGGTCTGTGTTAGATTGTGGCTTCAATGTACATCTGTGTGAAAAGTCCCCCTGGAGCTTGCTGATGTGACACCATTATAAGAAGTGCTGGATTGGCCTACTTACAACTAAATAAAGAATACTCTCCAGGAAGATCAAAGCTCAAATTAGACTTCGGGGGGGGGGGAAGCATTCTATTATCATATACATTGAAGATATAGAACTCTGACTCAAAATCAATAGACCAAATTTTTCTAAGTGCTAAGAGGCCTTGTGTTTCTTTCAAGTCATATTTTTAAGATTTAAAAAGTTATAAATAGTAAAACAAACTTAAACTCAAGTCCCTGTAAAAACTCCATACACCCCATTTTGACTGCCTAAAAAGAACATAGAGTATTTTTTAAAAAATATCTAATGCATTTAAAGTTATTCCAAATAGAAGTTACAAAATAGCTAAACAATTATAATGAAAATGGGCCATTAAAAAAGCTTTTAAACTAATTGAAAACATCATAACATTAACCTCTATGACAACCATGTTTTTTTGTAAAAAAAGAAGAAGCCAAACATGTAGTGTTTGGCAAGCAACTTATTTTAAAATCTCTCCCACCCAACTGTTTAATACATTCCAAATGCCTTTCTTTTGTCTCTTTGGTCTTATCCCATTCAGGGGCTTCCCTCCCACGACTAGATGTAGGGACCATATCACCTCCAGTAGCCCATATTGTTCCTGTGAGGTACTCACAGTCTTTTACTGATACAGTCATTTGCTAAGCTCTTTCTACTTCAGAAATATTTATGAAATTAATGACGCCAATGCTTCAAGTACTGCAGATGTTTAAGGTATGGGAGGGGAAGCTGTGGTGGTCCTCCAGATGTTGTTGGACTCCAACTCCCATCAGCTCCGGGCAGTATGGCCAAGGATCAGGGATGACGAGAGTTGTAATCTAGAAACTTCTGTAGAGTCACATGTTACCCATCTCTGACGTAGGGTCTGATCCAGGGGCAGCCAATATGGTGCTCTCCAGATGTTGCTGGAGAATGCAACTCCCATCATTCTTAACCAAGTCACTTACTATTCCAATTTATTTCTGAAATTGCTGTTAACCTCATTTGCCTGCATGCCAGTAGTATGGGGCATGTGATTCTGAGTGCTGCAGTAGTGGCCAAAGGCTGCAGCACAAATGATGATCAGATAGCAGCACAGACCTCATGGCAGCTTCTTGTTTAGCTCTAGGGACTGTCATCATGCAAACACGTGTGAGGAACACTTGTTTGGGTCTGATTGCAGCTGATGTCTCAAAGGCCCTGAAGCCCTGACAGGCAGAGTTCTTGTGCTTTTCTCATTTATCATTCAAATGAGGAACATTTTTGGAATCTTCTCACCACTGGAACTTCTTTTTGCAACAAACTCAAGGTTATTAAAAAAACTTCTCCCCCCCCCCCCCGTGCTTCTGATTCTGACTAGCAAAACAGTTCTGGAAGAGAACATGGGCAGGCAGACCTGCAAGTGTGGGGTATTATTTTAGTTAACCCAAACTCATCCAATGAGCACTCACATAGCAAAGAATGTGCTTGCTCCTCATAAGGAGGCATCAGGCCAACAGCTGTGCTGAGTGTAGCAGCTACAAGGCTGTAAAAACCCAGTTGATGAGCCTCACAATCACTTTGTGGTATGAGCTCAGCGAGGCAGTTTTACTAACTGTAGTATATCAGTGATGACTGAAGAAAGGTATGAGAGTGATTTATTTTACTTACAACCCCCTTCCTGTTACTTAACCCCCCAAATAGCACTTCCATCCTATTTGTCTCCATTAAGGTATGCCAATAAGGTTTTAAGACAAAATCTGCTGAATGCATTCTTGGGAGTAAGTCTCACTGCAGTCAGTTGTACTTTACTTCCGAACAAAGAAGCATAAAATCATGCTAGAAGGCTGAAACCATATGCACATTTTATTGGGAGAATGTCAGACTGAACTTTGCATTGTTTACCTTTGAGTAAACTTTCATAGAGGCACACTATGCAGGTCAAGTTGTAAGCTCACATATTAGAGAGTGTCCCTATTGAACTTTCAGTAAGACATATTTCCAAGTAAACATCTACGGAGCTGTTAGACCAGAGCTGGCTAATTGGCATCCCTCCAGGTACTGTTTTGACTCCAAGTCCCATTAGTTAGCATGGCCAATAGTTGGGGACAATGGGAGTTGTAGTCTGGCAACATCTGGAGGGACACATGTTAGCCAACCTGTGTGAGCCTGTAAACCTAAACTCAAGGTTAAATTTTCACTACCCTGCATATATATTGCCAAGTTATAGGTGCTTTGGGGGGGGGGGATGGTGACAATGACTGAAATACAACAAAATATTGAAACAAATTCACATCCTTAATTTTTGCAATTATTTTAACTCTGCCCAATTTGTGTTCATTTTCTTTTTAAAAAACCCCAACACAACTCAACTAGTCACACAGGGTTTTGTACTTTATTTCTGAAGGTGTGGGTCCAGAGAGTGTGCTGCTGCTTTGTGATTATACATTTGCTCTGACAAGACCCTGCATTGCTGCTGGTTGTCACCTGTGTACACATTACACACCCTAGCCACATATCTTTCATAGCATTGTAAAATGTTCTCTGAGCAGAAACATATGGGGTCACAACTTTGACTTCTTCCAATAGATACGTTCCCTGAGTGGCCCACAGTTTTCCCTTTCAGTTTAACCCAGTGATGACCAAACTTGGCCCTCCAGCTGTTTTTGGACTACAACTCCCATCATCCCTAGCTAACAGGACCAGTGGTCAGGGATGATGGGAACTAGAGTCCCAGAACGAATTAAGTTCGTAACCGGAGGTACCACTGTAGTTTAGCAAATGGAATGCCACCAGAGAAGAGACCCTATTCTAAGCAAACTTCCCCTAATCATGGGAAGCAGATAAGAGCTTTCTCCACAGATCACAGGGCAAAGGTCAACAACACAGCGCCCACAGGTGCCAGTGTGCCAGCCAATGCATCAGTTGGTGCCCACATAATGCCTCAGTTGGTGCCCACATAATATCCCCTGTATCTCAGGGAGAATCTTGAAACCTGAATCGGTCTTTCTGTCCTATCCTTATTTTTCATTCATTATGAATTAAAATTAATGAATTTACAGGTGAAAGCTGTTGGTTGCTTTTGCGTTTAATGTTTTGTACATGCATTGTTTAAATTTGTACAGAGGTCATCATTCCTAAATCAGAAGTACCAGCTTAGTGAGCCTTAAAAAAACCTGGCCAAAATTCTCCCCAAGCTATTTTTTTTAATCCCCCTGAACACCAAACTGCTTTTCCCCTCCCCACTTTTGTTTTTAAGCTTTCAATTGATTTCCCCAGTGGATGTGAAGTAGCAGCATCTTTTAAACTTTGGGTAACTGGTTTTTCCTGGTGTTTTCTTCCCTTAGTCTTTGTAAATGGATATCATTCTGAGCTTGTAGCCTTGAGTTTCTCATGTGATATTTATCTATCTGAGATAGTGATACTGCTGACATTTCTGAAACAATCTGAGATCTCTATGCTACATTTCTGCAGGTGCCAGATTACTTATCTTGGAGGAGTTTAGAATTGTCTGATAACGTCAATATTTGGCTACTACAGAAGCTTTACAGTAGTTAACAAAAGAGAGAGAAAGTAGAAGATCTGTCTTCTCCCTTATCTCAAGGTATTGACTAACAGCCCAGTACATAGCTTTGTTAAGTGAAAACACTAGAATCAAAAGTAATGGGCTCAGAAACACAAACACAAAAACACAAACCACACAAATGCAAACTTTCCCTGCTAACCTGTCTGAGACTTATTTTTCCATCTGTGGTCTGACGAAAATGCCAATGTGATCTGTTTCATGCATGCATATTAAGACTTTTCAAATTCTAACTTATTTATTTCATTTATATTCCACTTTTCCTCCAGTGTGCTGAAGGTAGCATACTTAGTTCCTCCTAGGACTTTTGTTCAGCCAGAACTCAGTTCTGGCACCTCTCAGGTGGGCACCATTGCCATTATAAGAGAACAAGGGAGGTGTTCGTGGTAAGTTTCAGAACCTCTTTTTCCAGAAAAATAGCACTGGTTCTCCTCTTCCTCATTTTATCTTCACAATAACACTGTGAGGTAGGTTGGGCTAAGAGACAGTGACTGGCCCAAGGTCACACAGTGAGCTTCGTGGCTGAGCAAGGATTTGAAGTCTGGTCTCCTAAAGTCATAGACCAACACTCTAACCATTATATAGCAATGGATGAATGACTTGTGAGAAGCATTTAGTTGACTTGCAAAATGTCTCAAAGAGAAGAATGCACATAGCATCCTCCCTCAGCTGTTGTTCACAGAAGCAGCCAAAATGATTAGGCCACAGTGACAAGGAGTGCTTCCCACCGCCCCACTTTGGCTCGTTTACTAGGAATAATGTAGTCTCAAGGAAGTACTTCTGTTCTACAGATAATCCATTTCCCCATCAGTCCAATTGTATTCCCTCCGCTTCCACTGGGAACATGAATTTTCTGATGCTGGTGAAATGCACTTTCTCCTCAACTCATTCCTCTACCTTGGCATTGAGTGTTGCGTTGAATGTAGGCACCCAAGTATCAGGCACCTATTTTATAGCACGTTTAACATTGCTTATGAGGAGTGATACAATGCCCCTTGCCGCCATCATTTAAAGTGGTGTTTTTTACGTGAGTGGCTCAACTATGTCTGCCATTAAGGCCATCTTTTGCAGCTTTGAAAATAATTTAGATAAGCAATGGAATGTACATATCTCTTTTTTAAGCAGCAACACATCAACTTTCTTCATGCATTTGTAAGAATGCATGTGGATGTAAAATGTGTGGGGTGGCAATGGTAAGTAAGCATGCACCACCTTGCCTCAATATTCCCATATGATCCTGGTTGAACCCACACCATCCTCAGCCTACCTGCATGTGTGGCAAGATCTGAAGGGGCTTCTAACTGTCTTCAGCTAATAATGCCAGACTCCAGATCCATGGGGACGCTTTGCACCCATTCACCTTCTTTTGAATGCATGGATAGGGCTAATACTTCCTTGTTGATCCTTGCTGACCCTTCCTTATGAAGCAACAGGTTACCACATTAACCAAATTCACTGTACAGTCATAGCTTGGATCCCGAATGCCTTGGTAGTCAGATGTTTTGGCTCCTGAACACCACAAACCCGGAAGTGAGTGTTGGAACCTGAACATCTGATGGGGCTTCTGCGGCTTCCGATTGGCTTTGGTTTCCAAATGGTTTGGAAGTTGAACGGACTTCCGGAACAGATTCCCTTCAACTTCCAAGGTACGACTGTATTTATATCAACACATAGTTATATATGAATAACATATATAGGTTTACTCACATGGAGAGGTTTACTCACTGCTGGTAAAAGCCAAATATTCTTGCCTTGGAAATGCTTTGGTCTCATTAAATCAGTAGGACCAAACTGGCTCTGTGCCAAGTGTTTCAGCTTCACTGGGTGGTGGACAGGGTTGCTGTTTTGTGAAATATTGCTGTGCAGAGCAGTTGAAGAAAACCCTTTCAATGGTAAAGATATTTAAAAGCCCACACTCATTTCAACTTGGCACAGGAAGAAAGTTTTTAAATGGAATTTTCTTCCTTTGAAAATCTTCTCCTAAATTTCTAAATGCCTTGTGCGAGGATTGTAATGGATTCATCCCTTAAGTAGAATAATCATAGATGGTCCTATTTACCTGAACTGGAAGCTGGATGACAACCCCCACCCCAAAAACGGAAACCTGAAAAGCATCATTGGCAGAATTCTGTCATGGGAAAACAAAGAAATAAAATAAAATAAAGGTCAGTTTTCTATGCTGGGAGAGTGGAGAGGGGGAAGATATATTAAATTATGGCAACTAGCCATTTTGGCAATGCTTTAAAAAACTCAAAGTACTTCCACTCTTTAAAAGCAGCACACACATCCATATATTATCTTTTTCCCCCTTTAATGTGAAAGTCAGAAATATGTTTGTACATTGTCTCTGGGCAAATTCTCAAGAACCTCTTTAAATATAGTAAGCAATTAAGAGCCTCAGTGGAGCAGTATAAGGTGATACTGTGACAAACAGATTGGAAAAATTCAAGCATGACAAGTACTGAGGGAATTACTGTTATGGAATTCTTGGGAATTGTGATGGAATGGCCATTTCTTATGAAGCCAAAATCAGAGCAACTTAAATGGGGATATGAGATAGTGTGAGTTACATATTAGTAGGAGAATGTAAATGGCAGTAACTTTACCCAAGAAAGATAGCCAACGGGACTGCATGCAAAACCAATATTTATATATTTGTTTAAAATTCTATCCTGCCATCCCCAAAGGCAAAATATAAAATGAGCAGCCTGCCTCTTCTCCTGTTTTATCATGTTGTTATCATCAACTTCTTGCATGCAGTTTTCCCATCTGTTGTTCTAGATTTCATCATTTCCAGGCCCACTGCTTCTTTGTGATTTGACAGAGATGATGGGCATGGCCTAGCCCAGGGATGGGCAATCTGTAGGCCTCCAGATGCATATGGACTGCAGCTCTCCTCATTCCTTGTTGGTCATGCTAGGTGGGGCTGAGGCGAGTTTGACTCCAGATACATCTGGAGGACCACAGGTTTCACACCCCTGGCTTAGCTAAACTTAAGGCTCTCTGACTGATTTCAGTGTGTTGGCATTGACCATATGATTAAAATTTGACGCATTGAAATCATTGCAATTATAGGTGCTTAATTTTGGTTGGATTCTCCCCCAAATCCACAACGCAACACAGAGTTCAGCATCAGAGTTGTGGCAGATGATTGCTGTTGAGAAAGCAAATGCTTTCTTCTGTAGTAACCTGTCTAAAATATAAAGCACCAAACCCTTAGGAGAGAAAATGGGGAACCTGTAGTCCTCTGGGGGATGTTGAACTTCAACTCCCATCAGCCCCAACTAGTCTGCCAATGGTTGGAGAGATGAGAAGTGTAGTCCAACCCACTGTGGAAGGCAGCAGGTTCCCCATCCCCACTCTAGCACATCAGGGAGACATATCCTAACCTAGCCTGTTCCATCTTTAGCTAGTTTCTTCTTGCATGATAGTGGTATCTCCAGCTTCAAGGCATTGTGAACACATTTGCTTCTGCTGTCACTTGCAGTCTTACAGTGGCAACAACTGAAAACACCTTTTTCTCTGGCCAAAAATAGGGTGGAGAATTTTGCAAGACTGTGCACAGCTCACCAATCATTTTAGAAGGCTTTGAGATCTAGTCTATGTATATTCTGAATTTATTTTACATATTCTGTTTATGGCAACTTGTTTATACAAAACTACATGACTTGATGCTTTCATTAAGGCCAGACAATCATAAAATCCAATTAGCTGAAAGTTGATTTGTGCACTCTTCAGCAGCATGTACATATGGACTCATGCATGCACATACAATAGAGAGCCCACAGCCTATCGTAGAAGAGTAGCCATGTAAGTCTGTTGCACCAAAATTCCATGAGGATGTGGCATCTTAAAAACCAATAGATTTATTGTGGCACGAGCTTTTCTGAACCACTCCATCAGATCCCAGTTCTTTGTGTGCATGAGTTACATTCTTATGAGAACATGTAAAATATTTTCTTTGTACCCATAAAGTGTAGTGTGTGAAATGACCCTTAACTCTCATTTAAATATTCTTGCTCATTCTTTTAAAGAACACTCAGCTTTACCATGTTAACACTGTATTGGGTTCCAGTATTTGGAACACAAGCTGGTTGAATACCAAATCTCATTGGCCATGGTTCATCTCCTGCTTTCCAGTGTTCTGAAGATTTGCAAGGACCAGGCCAGCAGACTTATTCTCACAGGGATGTTGGTTTGCTGCCATGGGAAGTAACTGAGTGTCATGAGCATAATGGCTCATATCCAACTAAAAATGGATTGCACTGAAGAAATCAATGGAAATCAATGGAAACGTTAAGAGCCACAAACTTTAGTCTGATGGATTTTAGTGAACCTCCTAAACACAACAAATTTTAGTTGGGTGTGTGTGGTGTGGGGAAAACCACATTGCAGGCCAGCTTGGACCCTCTAGCAGGCCAAGATTGACCCATGGGGTGGAGATTTCCCACCCCTGGTATGGAGTATACACCAAGTATAGAGTATTGTGGTATAGAGCATCCTCCACATCTTTGTATGTCTTCTCCCATTCCCAATGCCCCCCATACTTAGGACTCTCAATCTTGGGGATGATTCTAATCACATTCACCACATTCTTTTAAGCACATGGGTAGGGTAGGGTTTATGTATCTACAAGCTACAAGTGCTAGGCTGTGTATGAAAGATCAGATGGAAGATCAGTGCAATCCACTTCTATACGTTGTGTATACTTATTCGCTGGTAATCTCTGTCACACACAGAGATGACTGAAAACCAAACAAACCAAAATACCAAGTGGCTGTGTAGTGCCAAATCCTTTGTTTATTTACTATATATGTCTCCTATTTTAATGATCATATTTTCCTAGAAAATGCATCCTACTCAAATATGCATTAATAATTAGAAAGTGAAACTGGAACATCTGGAACTGATGGAAATGTTCTATAACAGTGAATAAGCATTATATAGAATCAGTTGTAGCACACCAGTACATAGATATTCATATGAAACCTTAAATCAGCATGCCAGTCTCTTATATAAAACCTTCCATTGAAATTCTACATGAGCGCTGTCTGGCTATATATTGTGCAATGTTCCAACACTATCACCAATCTAAACTTAAATTGTCACAACACAAAATGTGTGAAATGGAAAATGCATATATAAGCTGCATAAGGTCCCCCCCCCCCTTTTTTTGAACTAGGAGATTTAAAGAGCTGGACAATCAATTCAGGCCAGCTTCAAAGTGGGTGTTTTGTTTTTATATATTTGTGTACAGATACTTTTCATTCTGCAATATAGGAAGAACAGAAACGCTGAACAGATCTGTAAAGAACAGCCGAACAAAGGTGAAAAGGTGAAAAAGACAGAAAACTCTGTTCTGGGGAAGGAACAGTGCTTTGTTTTTTAATTATCACTAACTGAAAATAATATTTCAATGAAAGCATTTCAGTCCCAGTTGGCCAGAATGATTTGTGCCATTCCCTAACTAGTTGTTCAGAACTTACATAGTTAGAATAGAGAAGCAGAAGAATCTGAGACTGAACACAGTGACAAATTAGAAACACACACAGGCCTATGTGCTAGAAGCACTGTGGTCAAGGGAGCCGTGGCCCCCACCTTTGAAAGCTTCCTGTACAATTAACATATGAAAGAGGGTGCAGGGAAGTGGCTCTAGCAATGCCTGTAATTTTGTCTGCCTTTGAAGGCCAGTTCAATACATTTTGGCACATGTGAACCACAGAATGACCGCTCCCCACATTAAATGGGGAGCACCCTTTGTGTGGTCACTCGCAGCCCCCTGGACCCTATGCGGAACCATTAGCACAGGCTTGGCTTCGCCAACCCCAGGTGAGATACTGGAGGTCTCCGCCTACCTCAGCCTGTTGCCCAATCCCACCTGGGGAGGCGTTGCCAAGGTGATCAGGCCAGGTAGGGGGAGGGACCACCTGCCCACACAATAGGGGGAGGATCTTACCTGGGAATCGTCAGTTGGCTCCAGAGCTTCTCCCACCCTACCCATCCTCAGTTAATACTTCTTCTGCAGGTTAACCTTTTCTCCACAGGTACGCGGGCACTGCTACATCAAGGTCACTGTTGAAGGGCCAGAAAGGAATTCTCCGGCATTGGCAGGTTTGCCTTTCCCGTAGCAAAACGTCACAACTTTGGTGGTATCAGGCCTTGGGCAGAATCCTTTAGTCTATCTTCCCTAAATGGGGGTGGGCATGTAGCGGTGACCCACACCCCCTCCTTTTTGCGGCGGTGATACCAGGGTTCCCCGTTAAAAGGGTTTTGAAGGGAGGCTTTGGCCATATGACTAGAGGTTGTCATTACTCTCCCCTGCAATGGCAGCGTAATGGGGGTGGGCTCTCTCTGCTTGAACATATGTTCTCCAGAGCCAGCCCATCCCCCACAAACACTGGATAACCCTGATGTTCCCCAGATCCCCGGCGGGGGACTGGGAGGGATAAATGCCCAATGCCTGAGCCAAGGTCTACCCACATCTGAAACATAATAAAGTTGAGGCAAATTTTAATTCCATAGCATGTTGTCTTGAGTTGTTATTCCACACGGGTTTGGGGGACTCCACCTGTCCACGCAATGGCAGCTCTCTCCCTGCAGGGAAGAAGAGGTTAGTGAAAATCTGCAGCAGGGACATGAGGGGAATAAGTTCTATGTCGGGATCCACTATCCCTGTGGATCCTGCTGCCTGAGGCAGTCAATTCACCTTGCCTCATAGGTGGGCCAGCCCTACTTTCACACCACTCCTGAAACTTCATTGCAAACTGTGTTCACAATGCTGCCATTGGTTTCTGGGGAATGTTGATCGGGGATGGTAGCATCAGATTGTGATGGGGTTCGAGATGTATGTTCACAGTCGTGTATGTATTAATTTAAGGATTTATCTGCCACCTTTAAGAAACAAAAACTTTTCTTAAAGTTGCTTAAGCAGTTGGTCCCTTACCTTTCCCGCCCCGATCTGGCCACAGTGATCCATGCGACAGTCACCTCCAGGCTTGGCTACTGTAATTCTCTCTACGCAGGGCTGCCCTTGAAACTGTCCCACAAACTCCAGCGGGTGCAGAATGCTGCAGCGAGGCTCCTCATGGGGTCCCTGCCATGGAAGCATATTCACCCAGTGCTTTACCAGTTGCACTGGCTCCGGTGGAGTATAGGGTCAGGTTCAAGGTGCTGGTTTTGACCTTTAAAGCCCTTTGTGGCTTAGGGCCCTCATATTTACGGGACTGCCTCTCTTGGTATGCCCCACAGAGGACCTTAAGGTCCATGAATAACCATAGTTTAGAGGTCCTGGGCCCTAAGGAAGTCAGAATATCATCCACCAGGGCCAGGGCCTTTTCAGTGATGGCTCCAATCTGGTGGAATGCTCTGTCCCATTAGACTAGGGCATAGCTGTCAAGTGTCCCTTATTTGAAGGGACAGTCCCTTATTCCAGGGCCATGTCCCGCTGCTGTCCCTTATTGATGGATGTCCCTTAAATGTCCCTTAAATGATGTCCCTTAAATTTCAAAGGAAGCAGCTCCTCTCCTCCCTCCCTACCGGCCAGGGAGGAGGGAGGCTCCAACTGTGTTCCTTGGCTGTGTTGCTCACCCAATAAGAAGTCTAAGAACGACTGGGGGGTGGAGCTTGCATGCCTTGTGTGTGGCTAGTTAATGCAAGCTGAGGGGGTTTTTGAATGCTGGGCGCCATTTTGTTGCACGTGCTGCTGCAAACTTTGCAGTGCAAAGCCAGGCTGGGGAGCCATCTTAAGTTGAGGCTGCATAGGCCTTGTGGTGCATGTGATTCAGATTCTATTCAGTTGAACCTCTGGTTACAAAGTTGGTTGGACAGTGTTCTCGGAGCTACCAGCATGAGTTTGACCAGACTGCAGGAGGACAGGAAGACTGGAGTGCCTGGAACAGGTGAGGCTGCATGGCCCTTATTTTGGCTGCTGGTCCCTTATTTTCAAATCAGTAAGTTGACAGCTATGAACTAGGGCCCTACAGAATTTAACCTCTTTTCACTGGGCCTGTAGGACAGGGCTATTCCACCTGGCCTTTAATTTGAAATTGAAAAGCCTGATCTTTTATTTCCCTTCTCTTCCCTCCCCCTCCCCTTTTATGAAGATTACCCACTCTGAGACCCCACAGCTAATTCTCCCCTGGCCTCCTCACTGGCCCAGGTAGGACTAATTCAGCCAGCTAGCCCTGGTGACTATCTAATCTTTATTGGATGGATTTCTCCGAAATTGGTTTTTGAACTTTGAATTTTATTGTCATTCATGCTTTTATACTGTATTTTGTGCTGTTTCTATGTTGTATTACAATTAAGTGTTTTAAATTTGTTGTTAGACACCCTGAGCCCGGTTTTCTGAACCGGGAAAGGCGGGGTATAAATAAAAATGTATTATTATTTATTATTATGAACAATACCATAAAAACCATTTGGAATATATATGTACATATAAAAACTAAAACTGAAGAAGAGCTGCATAAATAAATCCTGCCCAGGCCAAAAAAACTGAGAATTGATACAGGCTTCTAAAAACTATTTCATTGGCACCATAATCCTAAATATACATTAGACTTTGCAACAGACTTGACAGAGTAGACATGATGGGAGCAGGGAGTTGTGTCTGTATCTTTGCTCTGTGGCTTATTGTTCATGGTGAGTAGATGTTTTAAGTTGGGAGGAGGGATGTCTGTAAGCAAGTACAAGTGCTTTCAGAGGGAAGTGGATCAATCTGTGCACTGGGGAGTTCCTATTGTTGGCTGCAGAACGAGTCTTTTATCTTCAATAGCCAATAATGAAACTTTTGGATTGTGAATAATGTGTTTAGGACTGGAAAATATTTGCATTAGTGCCCAATCCAGAAGCCACTTAGATTTAAACCAATTAAGTCTAACGGTAGTCAATAATGCTAATAGCCTCAACCTCAGTGCAGAATGTGAACATGTGATTGGTTTCAACTTCCAGGCAATGACTCAGGGTGCCAAAACATTTAAATCCACGTACTTAAATTTAAGCAGCTTGTAGACTTTTAGGAAATAAAAGTCTTGCTTGCTGGCTCACAGTTGTATTTTGCTTAGTGAAAAATGATGTGCAAAAGATAAGTACTCTTACAATATGGATTTTGTCCACTATCCCACAGCATTGTTTTTTATGTGTGTGTGGGGGGGTGGGGAAGCAGACACAGGAATTTGCTTTACAGCATTAGTCCATCTAGTCAGGGCCAGCCATACTATTGGGCAGCCTCTGGTGGTTGATTTTGGGTGCCACGAAGGGGCAGCAGATTGTTACTATTGCATTTTTATTGCCAGGGTGAGGAGTAGAATTTTTTGTGGGACTGTTTCAGGTATCTAAATAACTTGGCCAGCATTGAGTACTCTGCACTATAACTATGGCCGAGGGTTGGGGATGGGAGCACCATTTACTGCCTTGCCTCAGGCAATGAAATGACTTGGGTTGACCCAGCATCAAGCTCAACATTGTCTACAGTGACTCGCAGCAGCCTTTAAGAATTTTGATGCTTCTCAGCCCTTTTCAAATATCCCAAGGATTGATCCCGTGACTTTCTGCATGCAAAGCATGTACTCTTATTACAGAAATACAGTCCCTCTCCTGAGGGGCCTGAGGTAGAAGCAGAATCCATATATAGATCCCTCCTTCCCAGTGTAGACTGCCCATGTTTCAGCAGGGTGCAAGTTTAATTGGTAATTACAAATGACAGGCTGTGTACAACGTATACCTTTAAAGCACACTCAGATTCTGGGCACTGTAGTTTATCTCTTACAAATGAGCTTTGAAAGGTAAAGTGTGTCTGCAGTCCCAGTAGAATACTTCTGTCTAGAACAGGGGTAGGGAACCCAAGGCCCATGGGCCACAAGCAGCCCACGAGGGTCGTTTAACCGGCCCACAAGCTGCCCCTGAACCGAGCTTCCCATTCAGCGAGTCCCCGTGCGCTGCGCTAAATCGGCGCAATGCAGCACGGAGACTCGCTTCCGTGGCACCAGAAATTGCGTCTGCGCAGACGCAGACACCAGAAATCACAGGTGTGCACGCTCACACACATGCACAATCCAGCCCACGGAGGGATTTCCGCTGGAGTGAAACTGGCCCGCCCTTGCTGACCCCTGGTCTAGAAGGACTGGCACCTTCCTGTCATAGCAGGCAAAATTCAGCTGGTAAAGCTTTCCCCCTCACAGCATCTTACAAATGCTTTAAGCTGTTATGGGCACATGAATCCTGCCTATTTGAATAAAGGTGAATGATCTCACCACATATATGTGAGCTCTCTCTCTCTCTCTCTCTCTCTCTCTCTCTCTCTCTCTCTCTCTCTGTCTTCCCCCCATCTCGGTGTCATTAATGGCAGTCGTCTGAGCAGAAAAGTGCCCCAGAGTGTGACACTACAGGAAAACAGTGTGGAAAAAAGGAGAAAAACAAACATCTTAGGAAAGAATGTGTTCAGACTTTCAAATGCATTCTTTGTCAAACATTGAAAGAATTTTGATTTAGTGGGACTCTCAAGTATGCCATTGGCATCCTTTCTTTCTGAATGGGTTAGTTAAAATACACACCATGCCTGCCACCTTAATATTATTTTGAAATGCAAATGTTCACTGTTTAGTTTGCTTTTTTGATTAGGCAGTTTCAGTTCCAACAACCCCAACTAACCTATAGTTTTGTTTGCTCTGGATTCATTCGGCCCTCCCGGTAAAGAATAGCTATCATCCATTCAATTGTCCTTTCTCTTTGCTTTGCTTGCTCACTGCTATGACACTTTCTCCTCAAACAGCTCTCTCTCTTTGCCAATCCATATCCTTTGTCATTCTGAAAACAATAAGCATGAGGAATGAAGTTTTCTTTTCCAGAACCTAATGGAATTCTAGCCCCCAGCCCAACTGTGGTTTCTTTTACTGCAGATTGCAAACCTTATTTTTACTCAAGATAGCAGGCATTTCTTGGCTCTGTGTTTTGTAATCTTCTCTAGATAAAATGAACAGGATCAGTGTTTGCACTTATACTAGAAAAAGCTAAAGTAAGGACAAAGAAACCCCCATGTTTAGAAACGTAGGAAGCTGTTTTTCACAGAGCCTGTTCCATCAAACTCCATATAGTTTTCCCTGACTTGCCGTCGTATTTCTGAGTTTCAGATCAGACAGTTTGCCAGCCTTACTCGGAGATGCCAGTGATTGAACCTTGGTTCTTTGGCCTGCAAAGTGGATGCTCTACTGCTGAGCTACAGCCCTGCCTCAAAGCTATGGCCCTTCTCATAATCTTTGGAGCAAGATAGAGAAAGACAGCAGAAACAAGGGTGGCGTGTAGTGGCTCTTTCCCATCCTGATGTCCTTCAGGTATTTTACACTACAACTCCCATCCTCAGTGACCATCAGCAGTGCTGACTTGGGCTGATAAGAGCTGTATTCTAAAAAATCTAGAAAGCACCTGTTTCAGGAAGTGTGGTGTTCAGGAAGAGGAAAAAGGTGAAATTGCATGCAAGGTAAGAGCTTCTTTTCTTCCCAAGGCCAGAGCAGTCCTATGTAAAATAGAATAACCCACAACTATTATTGCTATCTCAGACCTTCTGAGATTACACACAGTATGATTGTAACTTCAGGTTGCCTTATTTTACAGCTGTGCCTTTGTGTCTGTCTGTCTGGTGCCTCATTTGTGCATCAGTGTATGAATATACACCACTGCTTTTAGGGTGCTTTCTTATACATCGCCATGCTAAAATTATCATGGTCATGATGTGGCCAATATAAACACTAAGAAATGCCACTGATTTCAGTAGGAGAAATATGTGCTCAAGCCAAAATCAGTGGGACTAACTGTACTTAACATTTAGACTGACTCCGTATATTTCAAGCTTAAATATTCTGTACAAACATCGAAGGGTCAATATATATATATTTTCTCTTTCCCCTCACCTCTTTTTAAAAGAAGTACATGATTTGTTTCTGCTGTTCAAGTTCAAAGAATGTTCAATGCAAAATGAAAATGAAAGTACAGAAGAAGTACTGATGAAGTGAAGCTGCCTGGAGGCTCACAGGTGAACACAGGGGACATTGAAGGGAGTGGGGAGAGCTAAAGAAGAGATTGCATGCGTGGAGCACTGTGCGCACATAGGATCCCCATGGAGCTTTGAATCTCTGCCAATGTGTGTGTATATTTCTAAGCCAGGCAGCATCAGGCGCAGCAGGCAGCAAAAAGGTGCAGTTCTGCCGCATTAATCATTGGCTTATTCTGGGATTAATTTGAATCAAGGCTCACCAGGGCTTAGCTGTGGTAATTGTTTCAATTGCAAGGCTCAGCTCTGGGACGTTAGATGTAATAATAATAAAAGTAGAAACAATGCTGGTGAGCATGTACAGGCTGCCTTGGCAGTGTGCAATCACAGCGTGTGGAGAAAACAAGGCTTTTCAAAAACTATGCAATAAAGTTCAATTTTTCCAGCCTCGTCTCCCTCCCTCCCTCCCTCCCTCCCTCCCTCCCTCCTCTTTCACATATAGGCATCCTAGAGCAAAGGGAGGCAGACTTCAGGCTTGTGGGATCAACTTTGTGTGTTAGGAGAGCCCTGGGATCCACCAACTGGAGCCTGGTGCAAAAGGCACACACTTAGAGTGCCACTCACTGGGAAGCAGCTGTAAGTATAAACAGGGCTTGTCAATCTATCTGCGTTAATTAAAATGATGCAATACAGCTGAGTAATGTTTTGTTCTACAATACAGTAATACACCAGAACCTATTATCTGCCACACAATACCGGCTTCTAATTATTCAGTTTTAAAAGTTTAACGTTGTGTGCATACAATGGAGAATTCAGTTGGAAAGAATACAGTGGCTTACATGGAGTTATTCGGTGTTTGTTTAAAAAGCAAAATGTGGCCCCCTAGGGATTGCTTTGTCATTTTGTTTTGGTTTTTCTAGGACTTGAGATCTCTGCTATTGATATCAGGTTGTTCCCATATTTCAAGACTGAATTGAAATTCAAGCTGGGGAGTGCCAAGAGTAGCAGTAGCCTTTAACTGTTCCCCAGAGTTACCATTTGTCTAGTTTGGAATCAGGAAGAGGGCAATGGCAGGCTGCAATCGATTTCCTTTTCGTTATAGCTTCTTATATGCTGCTAAAACCCATCCACTGGTACAGGGTACATATATATCATACATAACATTCCATGTACACAATCACATCTATATTTGCCTGCCTGCCTTCTTTTTTCCTTTCTCTTCGTGGTTATGGATAGCATCAAAAACAGGTAAGTTCAACACATACTGCAACTATCTCTGGAAAATGTGCCTTGCTGATTACAGTAGCAATTCAAGAACCTGCAAAACTCCCCAGAAGTGACCGTGGATGTCTGGTGAGTGTGTGCAGCACAGGTCATGATACCTCTGTCATACCAGTTCCAACTTTCTTAAAAACTGTTTTTTGTCTCCAGTCATGTAGTGTGTTGATTATGTCAGCTCCGTCTGCACTCATTCATAACTCCCCTGTTCCTCCTTAAACCACTTTTATTTAGGAAGTTTGATTTATTGATCTGAAATTTATAGACAACAAGCCTTGTATGCTATCCAACAAGCCTGGTTCCCAGGCAGCATACAATATGATAATTTCAGTGGGACTTCTGTGGGAGCCTTATTTGGCTCCAAGCCGCCGTTTCAGCAGAAAGAAAAGCTAACTGATCTCCTGGAAGGAATCAACTATGCACCACAGTGGCATATCATCAATATCACTACCTATTTTGTTCTTGTTGTTCTTGTTTGGAAGGGGCTGTTTCCACACAACATATCTAGTTACATGGGAACGCGTCAAAAGGCCTGATATTTTCCCAGCAAATCCAAATATATGTTTGTAAAAATATCCTGAGATGGGGGCAGAGAGTCTTTTGAAGCACCTTCCTCAAGTTTTATGACTCCCTGGGAGCTTTTTTGGCCGAACTCATCTGTTCAACGGACTTCTTTATTTATTGTTCCAGAGTGGTGTAGATATCACTTTAAAACACTGTGTGTGTGTGTGTGTGTGTGTGTGTGTGTGTTACTACCATATGGAACTCATTTTTTTCAACAGGAGAAAGTAGCCCTTCATTCAGCTTGTGAGGGAGATATATCAAGGTAACTTGGCCTCATCATGCAGTGTGCTTACTCAGAACACACAACACACAGCCCTTAATGATACCAGCAGCTCCAGTGTTTCCCATGACTGATGGGACTGTGTCATTTGCTCCCCCCCCCCTCTTTGGTCAGTGGCCTGATTTTGTCCTGAGTGTGGCTTGGCAGACAAGGGCCAAGGAAACACAAATGTAAAAGGACAGGCTCATCAAAGTTGCCTTTAATTCACTGCAAATTATTGCAGTTCTGTTTATTCCTGTTTCACGTTCCCCCCGTCCGGCTTCTCTTTCCCATTCCAAAGTAATTGTGTCATTTGCAGCCTTTGCTTTCGCTCAGCTCAGTGACAGCTGTGCGAACAAAGGCAAACCAACAGAAAGTGTTCCAGTCTTGCCATTGTTTGCCTTGCTCAGCTGATGGTTAAACAGCGATTTTGAAACCAAACTGCTTATCTACAAGAGAAGAGAACTGGGCCATTTCCACCTTGATTATCATCTCCATTGTATTTGCCAGCTACATGGGCAAAAAGAGTTCCTCCTGATAACTGGGTGTATTTTTGCAGGATCTAAATTTTTATCTGCCAGTGCTCATATGGTTGTTTATTAATATTTACCTTCTGAAGGACAGTTCTCCCATTGTTGCTGCAACCTGATCAACGTTATTTTCCCTTGGGTGTGTGTGGGTTGGGGAACAGTGCTTTTGATTGCGTGGACAATTTCTTTCTGCAACATGCCATATCAGATCTTTTACTGGTATTTTGGTCAAAGGTTGGAGAGGTGGAATCCAAAAATGACTTCAGCCTAAATACTTTGACCACAAGCCAGTGCAGAGCAAAAACAGTTTATTAGCTTTAAATGCAAGGGTTCCCCAGTATCTCTTAATCTAAGGGTGCATCTAAACATGCATCCTTTGAGCAAGGGAACTATAGTAGCAACACATCTTTTGTTCTTATTAAAAGAGGATTAGACAAATTCACAGAGAAGGTTATCAAAGGCTACTAGCCATGCCAGCTATGTACCAACTCCACAGAGACAATGTGCCTCTGTATACCAGTTGTCACTGTTGAACTTATGCCCTGCTTGTGGGTTTCCCATAGGCATGTGGTTGACCACTTGTGCTGGACTTGATGGGCCTCCGGCCTGATCCAGCAGGGCTTTCCTTATGTACTTCCTCACCCTGTTTAGTTCATATGTATACTTTTCTCCCTAGAATGGAGTTCAAGGAAACCTTAGCTCTGTGTGTTTGGGGCAGAAGCTGGTGCTACACTGCATTGGATAGCCAAGGACTTGTGATGCTCTTGAACTTTTTGAAATTTGAGCGCTTAAGAAAATGCAGAACAATATATGCAATAAGCAGGGAAGAGGTACTTTCAGAAATTAAAAAGGTGGCTACCCACCCAGAAACACATGGAAAGGTGCAAAGTAGATTACTTGATCAGCATAACATTTTCTGAGAGGCATATCTACTGAAACATTAGGACAGCAAGGAGAAGCTGGGCTTGATCCTACATCGAGGGAGGCATTTGGATAGAAGACTGACAAGACCCCAGCCAACTCTATGATTCTAAGGCTGTGTGCACACCATACATTTAAAGCACATTTAAAGAACATTACATCCCTACTCCACTCCAGAATTCTGGGAACTGTAGTTAACAAAAGGTTGTTGGGAATCTCTGAGGAGTAAACTACAATTCCCAAGATTCTTTGGGGGAGTCAGGTGCTTTAAATGTATGGTGCGCACACAGCCTGTGGTTCAATAATGCTCAGGAGAGGGGGGAAACCTTCAGAAAATCTTTCTGTTAAGGTACGACATACCTTGGAGGCTACCTCAGAGGATTCTCTAGTCACTTTTTGCCATGGCAAAAAAGGCAACAAATAAATTTAATTAATTAATAATCTAGTTTGTGAGCATGCAGGTAGGACCTTGTATAAGTTTTATTTTATAAACTGCATGGCATGTGGATAAGTGATAATGATTTAAGAAAACAAAATCAAACCAGAATAAAACAAATGCAAACAGTATTATCATTTTTTAAAGAAAGCCAAGTTAATCCTTCACCACTCATACAGCTGTTGGCTCTTTTGATATCTTCTGCTTGTTCAGTCCAGGCTAGGGAAGCCCACACCTTGTAGACAGATGTGTGTATATAAGGATCTGAATGAGTCACATATGCAAACACAACTGTTTACACAGGGCCACCTTGTATGACTTTTTAACTTTGCCCTCTTAGGACTAGAGTATGAGTTACAAGCACCGTACATGAAAGAATAATTTTAACAGACAAGTGATCTTGTGAACTGTGTCAAGCAATCTCTGCTGGGAACAGCCTTCCAACCATCAATAATGCAATGCCTGGTATTTCCATTGGAAATGGCAAATTCTTTTCACCCAGCAATTGCATGACAGGTCAAGATTTTAAAAACACACACACACAAAAAACCACCATAATAAGTGGGAGCAATTTGTAAAATCGTCTGAAGAGCTGACCTAGCCTTTCTGAAGAGTTGAATATGTAAAATTGGTAGTACCAGGTTTCCTATCTGCAAAAGGTGAGCTTGTTCTTCCATTCTAGATCATGTTATCTTATTTTACAGTATTGAGGTCAGGAAGAGCAATCCCAACCCCTATATACTAGATCTGCTGGCTGAATGGTGTTAGAAAGACACAGCAATGTTTCAGTGGTTTGAGAAAAGCCTGGGCAGGTCCATAACTACGCCCACAGACAGCTTTTAATAGGTTAGGTATGTTTTTATGAGGGTGCCATGCTGTAAGTGGCATGTACCCCAACTTAGGAAGAAGTGTGACATTTGTTTGACAGGCTGTCAAATGATTCTGGAGTCTCTGGTACTGTGACAAAGACATAATGTCCTCAAATCTGTGGTGGGAATTAAGAAGTATAGATCAACAGCAATTGCTGGTTTCATTATTTATTTCTATAAGTTTTCATTTCAGATTTCATTTCTGAACATACTTTAACCGAGTGGGAGTGTCCCCACCATGATCTCAATAGTTCCTCAAAAGAGCATTCATTCATTGTTTTAACCACATGCTTTATCTGTGTGTCTTTCACTATTTTTGCCAGGAGACACGTTGCCCATGCTGACTTTTACTTTAAAGCACACATTGCTGTTGTAATAAACAGTCCTGGCCAACTTAATGTCAGAAAAATAAACACAGCTAATATTCAAGGATTTAATCAATGTTTGAATCACATGTGTGAAAACAGATTTTCACAGTTCTTTTGCATGGTGCATTTTACTGACATTAGAACCTGTTTTGTTTTGTATTACAAAAACTGAAATGTTACATTTCTGTTGGCAGCAGAAAAGTCAGCCAGTAAAGGAGAACCATTAGAGGTGAAACGAACAGATGTACACTCTAATCCATGACCCATCAAGTCAAAATATTTAAGCTAATTTATTCTCTGACATACTTGGAAGCAAGTCCCACTAATTCAGATTCAACGTATTTTCGAGTAAGTGTGCTTAGGAATGAAACCAGGCGGCTCAATCCTTTTAAGCCATGACAGCTGAAGTAGCACAAATACTGACCATGGCATCTGATCCCTGGCATGGGAAGTCAAAATCATCTGCCAGGCAACCCTCCCATAAAATGGTTAATGAAGAACAACACATTGAGTAAATGGACCATCTGTGGTTCTAGCTCATCCCTGTTCACAACAGAATACAGTACTAGGTATCCTTATGTGGATCATGTCAAAAACAAAGGGAAAGGCAGCAGCATGAATGGAAGTTGTGCCAAGACCACAGGATGGGTCAAATATCAGTGATGATGGCACGATGAGCTGTGTTCTAGCATTACATTGACATGAGAACATTAGTCTCACATCCAGTTCTGGATTCTGACAGGCTAGGACACTTCCACACCGATCAGGCTGTATAGCCAGAATTTGAAACCCTCATGTTTGAAAGGAAGTTCCATTTAAATAAATGTCCTGTTGACACTTCATAGACTACGCCATTTCCTACTCACTTGGCTTTGAGACACACACACATCTTGCTGGGATGATATGGGATGAAGCCCTCACACTGGTGAGCCAAAGTGTGTTGGGCCTGATTTTGCAAATGAATCGCATAGGTGGCCTTGCATTCTTCAGCTTAGCTGTGAACCCGGCACCTAAAAAGCACCACTGCAAGCCATTATACAATTCCATCTTCATGCTGGTATAAGTCTGTTGATTCTGGGTGCTGCGGTAACAAAGAGATGGTTTTGGAGCTTGTAGCACTGCAGCCTAAGAAATGAGGCTAGTCAGTATATAAAGCTGGGAGAGGTGGCACACTTTAATGAATATCTTTGGGCCCTTTTTGCTTTATGCACTTTGCTTCATTCTACCTCAGTAATTTGGATCCCCAGCCTTGTAATAGTGTGCACTTTGGCAGCAAAAATGCTGGCAAGGTTTAGGGTGGAAAAGCTCTACAAATTGTCAGCTCACCTCTGAGCTCTAGCATGGATTATAGGATCAAAAGTCATTAAAATGGAATGGTTTGTTTGCCGTTACATGAATTGGAACTATGTTTACTGTGTAGAACATTTGGTGGCTGGATTTCATGATGGGAATCAAATAGGACTTTTCCTGTTGGAGTGTGACATTTCTGGAGAGTTTGAATTGCTTTGGAAATGCTATACTCTGAGTTTTTATTTAGGATGAAGCTTTGTGTGTGCTTGTATCTCTTAGGGGGATGCATCAGCTCTGCGTACATCCCCAATTATTAGACATATAGGACAATTCAGGTGAGATTTCTTTTAGGGAAATGTCCTGAGCTTGAGTGGGAAAGGGGTGTGGTAGAGCTTTTTCATTTTGCTGGACAGATCTAGGTTTTAGGATTTGGGGAAAATATTAAATATTATATTGGGGAAAATATTAAAATAAAGTGTTTGCTTTTTTACTGTACATGGATCTATACTGGTTTTCTCACCACCCCCTTCCCTTGTGGAAGCCAATAGAAATATATGTCATCAAGGGAGAAGAGGCTGTACCCCAAAAAATATGTGGTGGGGGACAGAAGTCCACCCCACCACCAATGGCCCTTGTGGTAGCTGGGTCCTTTCTATGAGGGTGACACAGAGTGGTTCCAAAACAGACAAAGCTGCTTTCCAAAGCCACAGATATATATTGTCCCCTAAATTACTGGGTCTAGTAGGTGTTAGAATTTAATCAAGGCAAATGTTATAAGATAAGCCTGGCCAGTTTTTTGATAAGGTAATCACTTGGGAGGTGGGCCATTTTGAGCACAAAGGGAAGGTAAGGAACCATTAGGAAAGCCAAAGAGAGGGGTTTAAAAGTTGAATTTTCTGTGCTGCGACCTGGAGAAAAAAGCTGCAGGTTGCTAAAGTCAGCAAGCTGGAGAGAGGGTCAGAGCTGATGTCTGATGTCTGTTTTGAATCCAGAGCTGCACCTGTGGGAGAAACAAGACCTTCTCAGAGTGAAATGTGTCCCCCTCCATTGTAAGTTCAGGTTGTATATACCGGTACATGTAAATATACCATTATATCATCCGGACACCACAGTCTGCACTGTTTCTCATTTCCAAAAGGATGCTCAGAGATTGGTGTGGCATGCAACAACATGCAAGTCTGATCTTCTGGCCAGTGCATACAGCCTTATATATGAATCAAGGCTTTTGAAGTACATTGAGTTATGTGTGTATGAAAGGATGGGTTGTGATAGAAAAACAGTGTCCTTGAGTTTAAATGGTTTTGTGTTAAATTAGGAAACATAATGTAGATGAACAGTTACGGTCCTCATTATAATTTATGCACAATGGAGACTATATCATGGTCCTCACGTGGTCCTTAGCTTTCCCAAGCTTCCTTTTCCCTTTTATGTACTTCTATACATCACGTTCCTCAACTTCTCAGAACTGATATACTTAGATTTTGATGCTCCTGCTGGCTTAAGTAGGGAAACACTGTGCTAATAAATTCTAATGCATAGTCAAGTCTCCACAGGCCTATGACCTTCCAGCAGTCGGGGGCTCAATGTAACACTTCATTCCCCTCCCCTTTTCTGGCTCTCGCTGTTTCTCTTGCCATTAGCCAGTGTCCTTGATTTATGGGTGGGCTGCCAGCAGGGCAACTCACCTGCAAAAATAGTTCACACAGTGTTGTTTATTGTACTAAGTAGACTTCACGCTGACTGAGGGATTTTTCCAAGGGAAAAGGAGCTGCTGTCAGATCTTCCAGTATCACACCAAAATGGGCACCAATGATCTCTCAAATTTCGAGAGGAAATCCAGGAATAAGACGCCAACATGAGTTGCAGGCTTTTCTCATCGCTTGGGAGTTTGGGGGCAGAAGAGGACTACCCCCTACCAACCCAATTACACCCTGGCTTATACTGAGAAATGTTCCTAGGATGAACATGTGGTGCTTGTTCTCTTCCTTCCCTATTGTGTTTGGGTCACTGTTCTTTCTTCATTTGCCCTCGAAAGCACATCTGAACTTTCTTCCAGTGTTTAGGTTTGAAATATTGCTGGGGTAGTTTATCCCACCCCAGAAATGAAGATGCAATATGTAAAAAGAGTAAATGAGCACCAGTGTTAATACTAAACAGAATAGTTTATACAAAAAGGTGAATAAGAGGCAGCATGATAGAAGTGTATGAAATTATTCATGGTATGGGCAGTGGCAGATTCTGAGCTCTCAAATGTCAGCAGCGCCTTGTGCGGTGCTAAAATTCAGCACCATTCTACAGCATTGTTTGGGCATCCCTTGTGACCAAACTGCCTGCGCCACCCTAAAACAGCTTCTGGTATTTAGAAAGAGGGTAGAGAAAGTTTTTTGTCCCTCTCTTATATCACTGGAAGTCATGGACATCCAGTGAAATGGAAAGTTGGAAGGTTCGGGACAGACAAAGGAAAGTACTTCTTCACACAGCTATTGAATTCATTCCCATAAGAAGCAATGGTGGCCACCAACTTGAATGGCTATAAGAGAGGAACCAACAAATTCATGAAGCCTGAAGGTATCCAGGTGTTACTAACTATGATGACTGTGTTCTGCCTCCACAGTCAGAAGCACTATGCTCCTGAATACCAGTTGTGGGGGGAACACAGGAGGGAAGAGTGCTGTTACCTTCAGGTCATGCCTGAGAGTTTCTGATAGGCCACTGGTTAGCAACTGGGTCTAGATCCTATACAGCTATATAAAAAAATGCTCTGCAAAAAAACTGTTGTAACGCTAACAATTGAAAATATCATTGAGTTGCAATTTCAGCTTTACAGTGCCATCTGGTTTCAGACTGTTATAACACATTTATAACACTGTATTTTGACTAATATAACTGAGTTTTGAGAGAACAGGATGCTGCTACAAAATGGGGCAGGGTGACTGGGTAAGTATCTATGAATCAGGATATTAGTACAGAATTTATGGTACACAATGGGCCGGATTCAGCTAACTGATCCACTCAAGGAGTTACACTAGCATAATGGAGCTACCCCCCTCATAGGAGCCAACTCTTAGGAACCAAGGTCCCTTCAGCCCTCCAATAAAATGTCTGAAGGGTCCTCCCTCCAGTTGATGGATATTGCCATTCAAATGGTGTGCATGGCAGCATCTCGTGACTGATTTTGTGGGACAGAGCTTACCTGCTCCCCTCATTATCTTATTCAAGTTGGCACCCCTGCCCCCCTCCTTCCCTGCACACATCATATGCAAATTAGGGTGGGGGTGGGAAAGCTCCCAGAACATCAAGGGGGAAGGAAGGGAAATATTGTTCCAACAGGCAAGCAGAACTGCTTGCACTTAATGCAGCGATCTTCTTAATGCTATGTTGAATTCCTCCCAGTAAATTGGCTCAATTTGCATTATGCATGTTTATTACAGAAATAATATTTTAAACTGTATACACATATAAACATCCACTCACATATGGTGAGAGAGGAAAAAGCACTAAATACATAATGAGCTGGGCCACTGAAATGTCTCTTTGTTAAGATGTCATCAGAGTTTCGCATTGCACAGTTATGGCTATGCAGCAAGTCCTGCTTGCTGATCGGGCACCTGTGCGCATAAATCAACAGAATGGCTAAATTTCCAAAGGGCATTATTAAGTGCATGTACTAAATTTATCATGACTTAGCAGTGTTCGCTCAGTTTGATAATTACTCTTTTTTTCCCTTGGACAGAAAGGATTGAGTGCTTTTTCCCTGCTAATCCCAATTTACCTCTTTGTTTCATTGTGGAAAATTGAAATAGAAAAATTGTTTCAATGTGTCTAAGAAGAAAAGCGACTTTTGTATACTTAGGTGTCACTTGGCAATTTAATCAACAGCTCTTTTTCTGTTTTATCTGTGTAATGAAGAAAAGATGAGAGAGCCCTAGTGGAAGTTCCAGTGCTAGAAACCTATCGGCCTAGCAATCCGCATATCATTCACTATAATTGCTAAGAGATCACAGCTTTATCCAAGTGTGGAGCCTGACTGGCAGACAGCAACATTGTGGAAATTGTTTCATTGATATTTGTCAGTCATTGCTTATAATTTATGGCTATGGTGAATAGCTGTTCTCTCCTTCCCCCAATGCTCACTACTCTAGGAATTTCTGGTCTGCAGAATGGAATGCCCTATAGTTTGCGTATTAGTTAATAGAACATGGGTTTTAACACATTGGATTGGACTGAAAAATGTTGTAACGCACTGGATTGGGTCCAGATTTAGGCAGTAATCCTATACATACTTGTGCAGGAGGAAATGCCATTGAACTCAATGGGACTTCTTTCCGAGTATAAATGTATAGGATTGTACTGTAAGTTCCTTGGAATTTCATTCCCATTGAAATTAGTGGGACTTAAAAATTGTACACGATTAGCTTTTAATATTGATTTCAGTGAATCTAAGTGCAACAAACTCTGATCCATTGAATCTAAATAGCCTCGTATTAAGTACTGCACAGTTCTGAGCTTTTATAAGCAACCAAGTTATGCTGCGTTCTATGGAACCTATAGCATTTGAGCCTTCCTTGAATATTGTCATAAAGAAATAAGGGGAGGAATTCAATGCTGTGCAAAGGCAAGGCAAGCATTTGGACTTGCCAGAAAGAATGACTCTCCCTTTCCTTTCCCCTTGAATTATTCTAGGGATATTTCAGGGGCTTGCAGGGGAAGGAGGGAAGCCCTGTTCAGTAAGCAGAAATCCTTGCACAGGGCTTTTGCTGGTGGGACTCATTAGCTGAATCACATCCAGTGAATTATATCTTCCACTATGGAATCTCCTGTTGCAGCTTGGTGTGCTTGTATGTGTATTAGGGTTTCACATCCCACAACTCATTCCACTGATTGGGTCAATTAAATACATGATCTGGACCCCATTGCATGTACAGTGGTACCTCAGGTTAAGTACTTAATTTGTTCCAGAGGTCTGTTCTTAACCTGAAACTGTTCTTAACCTGAAGCACCACTTTAGCTAATGGGGCCTCCCGCCGCCGCCGTGCCGCCAGAACACGATTTCTGTTCTCATCCTGAAGCAAAGTTCTTAACCCGAGGTAATATTTCTGGGTTAGTGGAGTCTGTAACCTGAAGCGTATGTAACCTGAAGCGTATGTAACCTGAGGTACCACTGTACACAATTGCTGGCCAATGATACTGTGAACTGGTCTGGCTCAGAACAGTAAACTTAAAGAGAAATAAGAGTAATAATAATAATAATAATAATAATAATAATAATAATAATAATATACCTGTTATTTTAATATATATTTTGCAGCAGAGTGCCCATCTACCTGTTTAACATAAGAATATTTCTACACTGCTACAGTAATTGTTTTCATCTGTGAGCTGTAAAGGAAAGTGAATCCGCTATGAAAGCAATTTCATTTTTCTTGGGCTTTTCTGCCTCCGCATTGCCAATTATTCTTTTCTGGTGGCGAGTATTCCTAAGTGCATGCTACTTCAGATTTCAGCTATTCCATCTCTTCTATGTTTCCAAATACATCAGGGCACTTTATATCACCCATTGCAGCTTGCAGAAAGATGAGAATAAATATTCAGCTGGAAGCTGACCAAGAACTCTGAATATCCTTGAGTGTAATAGAAATGAGCTAGAAATATATAATCTAGGTGTTTCTATTAGCTCTGTTAGTATTTCTCTTGAGACAGAAGTTGAACATGTTCCCAGGATGCCTAGAGTGCTAAAAATACTACTGATATGCTTTATGCCTCCAACATTATTGTAATTGATAAACAATCTGGAAAACATAGTATTAGTGAAATCACTGAAGCCTGCAACTAAATGATAATTCACCTGCTTTGTGTGCAAAAGATTCAAGGTTCAATCCCAGGCACCTCCAGGAAGGGCTAGAGATGCCTCTGTCTAAAACTCTGGAAAGCTTCTGCCAGTCAATGTAAAACAACACTGAGCAAGCTGGACCAAAGATCTGACTCAGTATAAGGACATTTCCTGTGTTAACATTCAATATGATTACATTTATGTACAGTCTACAGAAATAGACCTTTGTGAATTTAGTACACGGGCTGCTACAATGGTAAACAAGGTTAGGACTGAGTGGTTAGGGATGCTAACAACAGAAATTATTTTTAATATAATTAATGTCTGCCATTAATGCCATTAGTGAAACAAAGAGGAAAAAGAGACAGGCACAAGCATGGCAGTTTTAAAAACTACAGCTTTAGTGATGAAACCTGAAAGGGTACTAACTGAGCAAGTGTCACGGAAACAATGTGGAGGAGATTTCACACTCTTCAGTTCAGGCTCAGAACTGACCTACTTTAACAGGGGCTGCCATGGACAGGTATTGTGCCACCTTGGATATGGTACACCTTAGAAGGTAGTTTGGCAGGGCCGTCTTAAGCATATCTGGCGCTGTGGTGCAAAGTCCCCCCCCCCTTTTCCCAGAGATGTTGACCTTTTTAAGGGGGCGACCCCTAAGTTGTTGACCATTTTAAGGAAAGGTTCCCAGAGTTGTTGACCTTTTTTTAGGGACAACCGCTTACACATTATCTCTGCTTGGGACAAGAAAACAGGAAACATAAACTTTTTTTAGTTGTTCATTTATTAACAATGCACCTATATATTATATACACACTTATATAGTCTCAGATGCATGTGGGCCAGCCAAAATCTGACAAGTCACTCATGGTCTTAAATTGCCCAAGTAAAATGGCATCGCTTAACCTGGCACCAAAATGAGAAAAAAATGCTGAACTTAGATATACCGCAGTCAGTAAAGCACGAGACTCTTAATCTCAGGGTTGTGGTTTCAAGCCCCATGTTGGGGGTTGGGCTAGATGACCCCGATGGTTCCCTTCCAACTCTGTGAATGGTTCTGTTATTCTGTTGTATCTGAAGGGCTGTTCCCAGGGAAGATGGAGCAAATTTGTTTTGTGAGAGATGCTTGTGCCGTGATTCCTGCACTGTCCATTTCTGTGATACTGTGATTAAAATACTCGAAGAAATAAATAAACGGGCTTCTCTGTGGCAGTCACTGGAAAGGGCTCCAGGGGCGGCCATCCCACAGAAAGTTTGTTATGTGCCCTGTAGCCCAAGCCCCATTCACCAGGTGAGACCCGGTGAGCCGAAGGAGTTCTCTGCAGTGGCAACAGGGCTGCCCAGGAGAGCTTGAGTATGTGGCTGCATGCCTGAGGGATCTGGGCAGGTTGAGGCGCATGCAGGCCGGCCACCTCAATGCCTCCCTTGCTCAGCCTTGGACTCTGGGCAGGAGCCCAAGGCGGCGGAGGGTGGCGGAGGCAAGGCTGGGCTGTGCGCCTGGTGGGAAGCGCCCAGCCTCTAGGCAGGTTGAGGCGCGTGCAGGCCAGCCATGCCTCAATGACTCCTGCTCAGTGCTCCTAAGCAGCAGCCAGAGCCCAAGTCCCGAGACGGCGATGGGCAGCGGAGGCTGCAAGGCCGGGCATGCAAAAAACCAGGCATCACTGCATAAGCCAAGGCAACTGTTGAAGCCGGCCAATGGAGCCTCGTGAGTAGCATGCTGCTGGGCTGGCCCTACACCAATGGCATGCAGGGGCCGGGGCCGGGCAGCCACCTCAGCGCCTGCTCCGCTGAATAAGTGGGGGGGGGGGATCTGCAAAAGAGCTATGCCTGCCTGCTGCTAGACTCTCTCGGCTCTTCCTGGATGACTCCACTCAACTCCAGACTCCCCGCGGCGCCCTCAGCAGCAGGGGAGTGCCCTGATTCAGCATGCCAGCTGCACCACTGGTTAGAGACAGGCCTGTAGTTTGGGGCTAAAATAAGTATTAAGAGCAAAGGTGGACAACCCTTGTACCCTAGCTGTAGGGATCCATCAATGTGGTAGGTAAAGGTAAAGGTAAAGGTACCCCTGCCCGTACGGGCCAGTCTTGACAGACTCTGGGGTTGTGCGTCCATCTCACTTAAGAGGCCAGGGGCCAGCGCTGTCCGGAGACACTTCCGGGTCACGTGGCCAGCGTGACATCGCTGCTCTGGCCAGAGCCAGAGCCAGAGCCGCACACAGAAACGCCGTTTACCTTCCCGCTGGTAAGCGGTCCCTATTTATCTACTTGCACCCGGAGGTGCTTTCGAACTGCTAGGTTGGCAGGCGCTGGGACCGAGCAGCGGGAGCGCACCCCGCCGCAGGGATTCGAACCGCCGACCTTTCAATCGCCAAGCCCTAGGCGCTGAGGCTTTAACCCACAGCGCCACCTGCGTCCCGTCATCAATGTGGTAGATATGGGCATTATTCTGCCATAGATTCTCTTCTCTCCTTACATTAGCATTACTCTGTGAATCGGTACTATATATAAAGGCTGGTATATACGCTCCCATAGGTGTTTGGTGGAACAGTGTGAATGACCATGTAATCTCACCAAACCTAATGGAATGTATGTGTGACACACACAGGCCTTTTCTGTGGTGGCTCCCTGCTTGTGGAATGCTCTCCCTTGGGAGGCTTGCCTGGTGCCTTCACTACATAGCTTTAGGTACCAGGCAAAAACATTCTTTCTTTCCCAGGCCTTTGGCTAGTTAAACAATCTATGACTTTTTAAAGTGTGTTGGGATGGGAGTTAATGCTTTTGTTTGATACTGCGGTATGTATTTTTGTGTTTTTATATTGTAAACCACCCTGTGATCCTCAGATGGAGGGCAGTATAGAAATTTAATAAAAAATGATAATACTCGGATAATTTACATATTTTTCTTTTCCCCTTGTCTTCTGATAAAGTATCTGAGATGCCAGCTGCGTTTTCACATATTTGGCTGTTAGATGAACGATTGTTGGTTGCAACTGGCTTATGCTGGTTTTAATAAGCATTCATCCTAAAACTGGATTATTATTTTTCTTTAACTTGTTTGTGCCTCTGCTGTTTAAAAGGCATGTTCTACATGTCTTCTTTCATTAAATCAAATGCCTACATGGAGGGTTTGAAGAACAGTATTCATAACAGAAAATAAACATCACAAGCATTTTATAGGATAAGTATTCTAATGAATTAATTGTTTATGACACTTTAATAGCACATATAAAAATCCGCTTGTCATGTGGAGTCCCTCTTGTGCCAATGTTATATATTAGACAACTAACAGCTCAGCATGCATGTGCATCCTGCCTTTTGTACAGCTTCCCAATTCTATTAGTTGCCAGGGATTCATAACCAATGATTTGGCTGGCTGCTTCACAGCAATATAGTATGTGAAATTACAAACCCTCTTCCCTGCTACTTTCCCCATTGTTTTGGTGCTGTTGGAACATTAAGGAGGGAATTTATTATTATTATTATTATTATTACATTTGTATACTGCCCTTCACTCAAAGATCTCAGGGCTGGTCACAGCATAAAATACAGGATACAACCACAAAGGCTTATCACATTATGAAGAAAGTGAAGGGGTGGCGGCAGAGGGAGAGACCCCTGTTAGCTTATTTGGCTCACAGTCCAAAATAGGCATCCCAAAACTTGGTCCTCCAGCTGTTTTTGGGAGTACAACTCCCATCATCCCTAGCTAACAGGACCAGTGGTCAGGGACGATGGGAATTGTAGTCTCAAAACATCTGGAGGGCTGAGTTTGGGGGTGCCTGGTCTAAAATGACTGAGTGCACTACTGACCAGAATCCTTTAACCTCCAGATTCCCCCAGCTTTTCTTATCCACTCTCTTCTCATCACACAGACCTTTCTCTTTGAGGTTTTTCCTGAAACATTCATTGACCTCTCTTCCTCATTCTATTATCCCCTTATATAACTTTGTTCTTTTTTTCTCTGATGTTTTCATGCTTCTTTCTTCCAGGATATGCATCTAATCTCTTGCTTGCTTGCTCATTCATTCATTTATTTCTTTATGGAATTTATCCCCTGTCAACATGACTTAAAAAACAAATACTTCATGGTGGGTTGGGTCTTAAGTGCCCTACCTCTTGCATCCTATCTCAGCTTTCAGGACTTTGTTCTTCTTCCTGCCCATGCTGTACCCCGGCCTACATTCCTGCTGCCTGCTACCAATGCCACTTGTCAACACAAATATAGACTTGAGTTATGAGTTGTCCTCAAGACCAAACATTCACATGACTGCTTTATTAGGGGCAAACAATTCAGTCCTGAATTCAATGTTGAATATGTTTCATGCACCTTTTCACCCTCCCCATAAAGTTGCATCAAACTACGACATTGATTAGGTTGGTTTTTCTATACCTTACTAAAGGCCCAGAACATGAGGCATTAGATTTTTCTGATAAGGAAAGGAGGAAGGAAAGAGTACTAGATTTAAAAGAAAAATCTGGACTCAAGCTTAGTTTATCCAAATTCCTAGCAAATCTTAATTTCAGTAAAAAGCTGCACTTTTTGGTAACAAGGAAAGGTGAGGAAAGCATTATTATATATATATCAGTTTAAAAAATCAGTTACTTAAAATTAGATTTAAGTCTTGATAAGGTTTGTTTCCTGAACGTCTTTACTGCAGCTAAATTATAAAGTTCTCTAGCTTGTGGTCTCCAGGACTGCAGCTGAAAATTCTCATGGCAGTGCAGAGATATAACCAAGGAACCATGTTTAGGATTTTGAATCAATAGTCAAATAGTGGATCTTTTTCTGATTGCCAACATGGGGGAGTTTGAAAAAACAGATTTGCTATTACAAAAAAAATCAAAGAGGAAAAATAGCAACTGACTGGGGTAGCACAAGCTTTGGGTTTTTCCTATAGCAGCCCATTGAATTGTAGCCTGGGATTCAACAGCAACAGCACCATCTGTGCTGTGCATACAAAATATATGGAAGAGACCTTCACTTTTGTTGAATTGCACATTTTACTCAATCCAGTGTGCATATAGCTGCAGGTACATTGGCATGTGAGCACCTGACCTAATGCATATTCAAGTGGAATGAAGGGCATCCAATGAACATTTCTTCCTCTTAGTGATTCACTGTCTCAACAAAAGGATGGCTGCTCTAGACACATGTAAACTGCTTCAGCGTTCAGTACAGCAGTCAAGTCTTGTGGCTCCTCCTACTCCTTGAGAGGAGGGCTGCCTGTATGATTTGGAAGCTCTGGCAAAAAGCCTGAGCTCATTGATTACAGATCACTGTTAATAAAGAGCATTTGTAATGCAGCAGTGGCGCTACAATCTCCACACGCCAGTTCATGATGGTCCTTCAGTCTCCACAATTAAGTCGTCCAGCAGGCATGCCCCCTGTTGCAGCTGCTCTGTCAATCTCATTTTGCAGTACAAATGATCTTAGACCCAGTGTTTGACATGGGGTTTTAACACCAAAGAAGGCAATTCTGCAACTTCAAATGAGCCTAATTGGCTGTGCGCTCAGGCGTTCACTCAAGCTGCTTCAGTCCATCAGAGAAAGATTTCCAACTAATTGAACAGCTCAGAAGAAAAAGAACCAAGGAAATCACAATGCTCTGAACCAGTGGAGAGGGGTCTTTTTCATGATTAAAAAATAACAACACACCTTCAAAATAATGTGAGGGGAACCAGCCACCTGTCATTCTAGACATAAATCTTCTTGATAAAGACACTTTCAGAGGGAAAAAGCAGTTGCTGATATTAATCAGTTAGCTCCACAGGTACATATGCATTAAAAAAATAACAATAAAAGAGAATAATTTCGCTTAGATAAATGCTTGGTTTGAGTTGGAATGCTTCGAAACAGCAAAAAATGCTTCAAAACATCTCATTTCAGATGTCTTATATGGGTGGCGAATTGCTCACATGTTCTCGAATTGATGGAAGTAGATCCCATAGAAGAAAATATTTGGTCTGGTTTTGAGTGTTCTTTCAATATAATTCATTTCATTTCAATAAATTAATTTTGTAAAATGTAACAAAAACAACAACATAATATCTGGACATCTCATCTTACAGTTGGTAGGGGGTTTTCAGGGAGTGGGGAACAATACACACTCCTGATGCCGCCCCCTGTTGCTGCCACTCACCATACTCATTTCTCCCAATTAACAGAACACTATACTTGGGGCATTTGGAAAAGAAGAAAAATGTTGTCTGGAAGCAATCTATTGCATCTCAATAGCCAAAATGGAGATTCCTTAGTGGGAAGCATTTCAGTTTGCAAATTGCATATTTGCAAAGTGGTTTATACAAAATTGCATTCAGTGTTAAAAAAAACAAGTCAGTGGTTATATCCAGTAGCAGACGATGTGCTGGGGTGCTGTTGCTCATGACCTTTGGTTGGTCATGTTGCCGCTGCTTACTGTGAAGTAGGGAGGGAGGGGCTGGGCAACAGCCGGATCAGCATGGTGCAAACATGGCAAGAGTGGTGGGTTGGTTCTACCATTGCATTTGCACCATGCTGGCCTTGTCACTGCCTTATCCCTCCCTCTCAGTACACAGCAGTGACATGGCAATGGCAGCACCCCCACTCACCATCACATCTGCTACTAGTTATACCCACTGGTGGATCTTCCTATGAGTTGAACTCTGCTCATGGGAAATCTGGAACTAACCCACTATATTAGTGGTGGGAAGGTTAATCGTTTCCCCTTGCTTTTGCTTTGTGAAGGATGTTCCTGCTGTACTTTCTGTTTTTTATTGCAATGCCATTGGAGCTTTATTTTTTATTTTTTTATTTGGTAACTGATGGGTTTAACTTTGAAGTTTGCCACTTTGTGAATTGTTGTAGTGGGAAAATTAGTTGTATAGGCTTTAAATGACTGAATGGGAAAGTGACTGGGCCAAGCGCTCTCCAATCAGGTCTGTTTACCAGCTGATTTTTCAAAAAACATCCAGAGTTATGTGTACAGTTTCCACTGGGACTTGTGTGCAATGAAACAACACACAGCTTGCAGCACTAAACTTCAGTCATGCAATCAGGCATGCTTGCTTAAATGCCACTAATTTCAGTGAGACTTAAAATTGCATAAGCAAGTGCAGCCTTGGTGTTTAATTTGCATGCACTAGAAGTATATGCACAGCCACAATGCAGTGTTAAGGTTATAACTGCACTGAGGCTCATTTTGATTAGTACACTGTATTCCATGGCTGACAGTAATACGGGTGGCAATGTTTCATAAAATAATATGAATGATTTCACTGTGACACATCTAAGTGAATGGAATTTGTACTGTGTAGTGGCTGTAGGGCTTCATGGAAAAACTCCTTCATTTCCACTGACCACGCCACAGAAGCACTGTGTGTTTCACCGAGCTGCTATACATTTCTACAGTGGGGATAAAACCCCATCTATTCTGATAGAGAAGAAACTAGAAATGAAAGAACATGCTTATTGTAAGGACTCCCTAATGTGCCCAAGCACCTAATAGGATAAACCTTAACTGTGTGGTAAAGTCTACCACAGGGGTGAGGAACCTCAGATGTGGTTCTGCAAGCCGCATTATCTGGCCCATTATCTGACTCTTCCTGGGTCACATCTATTACCCTCAGGCCACAGCCCATAGAAATTTATCCACGAGGGAATGTAACCATTGGACTGAGAAAGGTTCTCGACTCCTGGTCTAGCACCACAGTTGAATTATGGCCTCCTCACTAAGATGTTACGAAAGAAGGTAAGCTACTGCCCACTGGGATCTAAAGGGCTGCATTGGGATGTCTGCCTATGAAGATGGGCTACTGAGCTCTTCTCCCTTTGATTGCATCAGGCTACTCAGTAAGCCACTCCTAAAATTCAAGCCTGGCCTCTAAGGCAGTGTGATGTTTGTGACTTGAATAGGAAACTGGAGGGCTGGGGGCCTCCAATGAACCTGCATAAGCACTTGCACGTGCCATTTGGCCACTGTGTTTTTATAAACCGAAGCAATAAAAAAATAAATGGAGCGTTTCTCAGATAGGGTCACTTCATGGATACCATCTGATACTGGCTCCACATCAGCTGTTTCAGCCCCACCATGTCATGCAACTTCAACCAAGCATTCTGGGGGCAGAAGCGCATGTGTGGAAATGGCACGTGGGGAGCTAATCCATGTGGGGAGCTGGCAAGCATGCAACAGATCAGCAGATGGAGCAGCTGCTCTGCCAAGGCAGTTTCAAGTGTCCCCCATGTGGTAGCACTGAGGAGCGGCCATTGTCTGAGCTTTCAAATTGGAATAGATATAAGTCCTCCAAATTTCTGAATTTAACTGTATCACTGGTATAAAGACCGCCAGTTCTTTAAATAACACTATATGAATGTATAGTCCTCTTATTTCTAGCTTCCCTGATCCGTTATCCATGCAGTATTAATAGGAAAAGCATGTGATGACCATCAGGCATTGATCAGCAATTAAATGTTATGACAGCCATACATGTCTGCTCTCTCTTTCCTTCTATTCAGTTTATCTTTATTTATCATCTCTCTTTTGCTAACAATATAGTTTCTATAGCAACAGCCATTGGCTGTCGAAATAATGAAAGTCACAGCAAGATCTCCTGCGGTGAAATCCCTCATGCTGACAAACCCAGCTTCTATTATCTTTGTCCAGTGTTTTTCATTACCTACCAGAATGACCCATTTATCAGGATTTACAAGATATCAACTAATTACTTCTGAAATAAATAGACTAATGGAAACAAGGCCACCGGCTTTTCTTATACCTAAACGCAAAACCTCTGCATGGTGTATATCTGCCTTAAAGCATGAAGCAATCATTTGTCTTTTCTTAGTGCCAGAAGCTAAATCAATAGATCCATTACAAACAATTGACCATCCTCAATAAAAAAACAGCACACACCTGGTAATCACAGTAGAAGACAGCATGGTATCCTCCAGATGTTGGACTACAACTCCCGCCATCCCTGACCATTAACTCTGAGGCTGATGGGAGTTGTAGTCCAACAACTTCTGAAGGGCACCACATAGGCTTTGACTGGAGTGGAATAAGAGAACCATTTGCCAGCTGGTAGCCTACCACATTGTATCTGTAAACTAGCTCTTTGTATTGACGTATTTTACTGTATGTCAGGATCTGCTCAAAAATCTGTAGGAAGGAGAAGGGTGAGGAAATTCTTCTCACCACTTGACAGGGCAATACAGGAGACATCCTCTCCAGCTATATGCAGACTTGGCAAATGGTCATATGTATTCACCTTGAAACCGCTGCTTTATTACTTCAGAAAAGTCAAGTCATGAAAATCTCCCATTGAATATGCTTCTATGTTTGTGTAACTTGTCGTCTATGAGAAATGACTAGCAGATTCTAAACTGTATAAGCAATTGTCCCGAATAAATAAGTAGGGTAAAAATGGAACACATTGTAATTTAGTTTCTCTCTTCTTGATCTGGGCAATTTTAGAGCAACTTGCATTCATTTTCAAGAGCTGCATGTGACAGTGTTGGCAATTACATTGAAAATTAAAAAGGAAATAAATGTGCCCCTTTGGCCACTACTTCTGACAGTTGTTCCACTGACAGACCTTTCAGCTAATTAGCTCCAGCCAATCTGTTTAGGAAAGTGTTGTAAATTTCCCCAAGACTATTTGTCTCACATAGAACACCTTGAATTTTGAAGTGACTCCATCCCATATTATAATATGCACTCCTTTATCTTGGTAAACGTGTACACTACACACAGCTTCAATTTGACATATTACAGCTGTGGGAGTGTTTTTAAAAAGAATATGGATGAAAGCTTTATTTTGAAGTAGTGGTGATATTATTCATCATGCTGTAAACGAAATAAAGCATTACATTGTTACCAACTTTAATTAATGCTTGAAAGAGGGGGTTTTTCTCCTACAGCTTTGAGGGCACCTTTGTATTCTGTTATTTTATTTCCTTAATCACTACCATCTATCATTTATTCTTGTTTCATACTATTTATGTATTTATATATATATAATCTCCTGATGAATGATTTTTGATGTTTAAAGAATCTAGAACTTTTTATGAGTATTTTCATGGAAGGTTGTCCAGGTTGTATATTTGACTGCAAAATTTATGGTTGCTAGTGGTAGCTTTTATATATCATCCATATAAATGATTTGTTTTCTTGATGCCAAATAAAGTTTAGCCTAGGCTTTGGGCAGGAAACCTTGTTCAGTAAGGTTGAGTGAGCTGTTCAATGAACCTAGAACTTTGTGTTGAATCTTGTACTTTTTTGTGCTGCTGTCAATGCCACATTAACTGTCTGGTCATTGTCATTTTTCATTCATCTTTTATATTTAGGTCCTCTATTTAACATTTTCCAACATATAAAAATGTAAGCTATATATGCATTTTAAAATATGGCTGCTGACATAAGAGCCATTTATGTTCAGGGCAGTGTAAGATAGGGGTATCTGTGAGCACCAGTGTGATGTGGTGGAGAATATTTGCCTGGGATATACCTGGGTCTAAATTCTCACTCCACCCTAAAACACACTGAGGGACCCTGGATAAGTTCTTTAGCATCCAACCTTTAGCATTAAAGGTTCCGTAATGATAAACTGGGATGACCCACAGAAAGACGGAATGCAGGCATGTAGAGTTGGCAAGTTGCAGCTGATACCTTTAAATTCATTGGTGAATTGGGAAAGAAGACAGGGCATTCCCCACCCTTTCCCCTAAGGTCCTTTTCAGCTTCCCCACTCTCCACCCTGTTAAGTATAATTGATTTAATTCACACAGAAATGAAAAATGTATGTGTATTAATGAAGGTTTAAAATGGAAAATGTCTAAATGTGTATTGCTAACATGGGGTGTTTTTTTACACAGTAGCTTTCTAAGTGGAGCTCTGGCTGAATTGATAATTAACTAATTGTTGTTTTCTGCTAGCTAACATGTAAGAGTTGTAACCTTAGATCAGGTGACAAAGGTATTGAGTTGCAAGTTCACCATCTTGAAAGGGTGGTGACTGCATAGCCTTGGGCAGGCTGGAATGTGTGTGAGAGACACTGATTAGATTTTTGGAGTTATCTTTTATTTATAAGATGCTGAACCTGTGTTGGACAGCACAAGACATTGTTTGGATGTATCATTTGGTGTTTCTGTTTTGTTTTATAGAGGTTTGCCAGTAAAACATTGAATACTATTTTATGGGTCTGGACAATGCTTCATTTCCAAAAGGAGCCAGTTCTTATGCTTCGAGTCACTTCAAGCCGTGCAATATTAATATATGCAGTAGTTATGCAACCCCCTGGACTTGGCAGGCCTAAGGCAGGGAGAAAACATAGGTGAGAGAAGTGACCATTGCCTCAATCCCAATTTACCAGATATAAGGCATGGGTGGCTAACCTGTAATCCTTCAGATGTTGTTGGGACTACAGTTCCCATGAGTCACAGCAAGCAAGGCTAATGGTCAAGAATATCCACCCCACTATAGTGTGAATCTCTGGCCACTTTAGCAGGATCTATATGACCATTAAAATAAATAAAGGGCAACACAACTGGGTATTTTCTCTTTTTAAAATAAGAACAAAAAGAGGGAAGCACTTTGCCTCGTCAGCTGTGGGAACAACATCAGTAAAGCACAAATCAAGTCTTGACTGCATTCATGGTCTCTATGTAAAAGATGCTTTTGGACTGTAATTTATTATTCTTATGTTAAAAAAAAAAGGTTTTGTGACAGCTATTACAGACTCCTCTATGTTTCCCTATTGTGGGAGTTTGCCAGTCTCTTATAACAGGCTTATCCTGTTATAAACCTGTTTAATGTATGATTTCCTTTGGTTTTTCAGTTCAAAGCAGCAATGGAGAGTTATTGGTTTGTCTCACTATTTCCCCTTTGTGAAAGCGCACCTCTCCCTGTCCATATTCCTCTTTCTCATTTGGGGCTACATTTTGAAGATCAGACAAAGTTTTTTATACTTACTGTAAGAAGTAGTTTGGCAAAAAGCGCTCTTTTGAAAAACACAAGGCAGTGGCGTTTAGCCTGGACAAAAGCTTATTTTGCAAAGAAGTAGAAAACTCTATTTGCCATACAGTTTCATGAAACGTTTTGCAGGATGGGGTGAGAGGATGGGGTTGTGCAAAATATCCAGTGTTGTATCAAATACAATCAGATGTACAGTGATACCTCTGGTTAAGAACTTAATTCGGTCCGGAGGTCTGTTCTTAACCTGAAGCACCACTTTAGCTAATGGGGCCTCCTGCTGCTGCCATGCCGCTGGAGCACGATTTCTGTTCTCATCCTGAAGCAAAGTTCTTAACCCAAGGTAATATTTCTGGGTTAGCAGAGTCTGTAACCTGAAGTGTATGCAGTGGTGTAGCGTGGGTTGTCAGCACCCGGGGCAAAGCAAGTAATTTGCGCCCCCTAACCCGCACGCCTGGCACACCCCCCCCACAGTGGGCGGCGACCCGGTGGCTCGGATCGGATTTGCACAGCAGTGAGAGAGAGTGAGCCAGGTAGGGGCAGAGAGCTGCGAGTGCGAGCGCGCCCCCCCAGATGTTGCACCCGGTGCGGCCGGCCCCCCTGCACCCCCCAGGCTACGCCACTGAGTGTATGTAACCCGAGGTACCACTGTACTTCACTTTTTCTGTTATTTACTAAGTTGTGGCTGTTCCTTAAGCAAGTTTGTATCTGAATTGTCATAAAATGGACCTTTCCATGGTAGAATTTGGAGCAGAAATGTGACAAACAATTCATGTCCAGCATTGGCTGACATGGCTCACTCAGCAATACTGTGAATGCGCTGTAATTGTACCTGGCTGCAGTACAGAGTACCTGATTTGAAAACAACTCAGAAAACCCTATCAGTGGGATATATATTGAAAGAGCCACCATATCCAGTACAATTGTATAATTTGATTTTGGGACCTGGCTCCAGTTTTGTCCAAAATACTTTATATTGACCCCAGCACAGAACTTGCTTTGTTATTTCTGGTGATGCAAATAAATGAATAGTTTTTGACATGTCTTACAGCTATCTACTAATTACCATTCAGAATGCCTAGACACACCATGCTTCTAGAGATGAGCTACAAGGATACACAAAACTTCTTGAGCATATGTGATTCCTGTCTGAAGCAAGTGAGGAAGTGTAACTGATTATATATGTATACGTACATTCAGGACAGGTCATAGCATGGGAGGAAAGAGCACTCACTGGTAGAGCACAGGTTCTGCATGTATAAGGACCCACATTCAAATCCTGCCAAATCCATTAATTGTCAGATTCCAAGAGCAGAATTATCCTTGAGATGATCCTAAAACAAAACAAAAAATGGCCGAACTGTTTCATTCTTTCACAGTTGCTCTGCATATGTGACCCCCCCCCCCCCCCCCCGCTGGTCATAATGTCAAACTATATGCACTGTGGTGGGTAATTAAAATTGCACCCACCATTGCATTATATTGCTGTTTTATTGGCTTATGCCATTGCACTACCCAGTAAGTAAATCCACCTTTCTGTATGTGCAATGCTAATTGGAAGATATATTTTCATGGTGGACTTCTGAAATCCAGTTGCTAAGGCTTAAATATTTTCATACCCATTTAAATAGTTGACTTGGTTAATCTCTTAGAGCTCTGATTTATTTGTGGAAACTTCTTCATGCACATTGCATTTTGAAATATTGACTGTATTGAAGAGTGAACTTTAAAAGAAAATGGCAATGGGTTATCCTTTCCCTATAAATTTCCTTTCTCTCTCCCCTGCCAGTTTCTTCAGAGTATCATGTGAAAGAAAGGGTCTGCATTTGGCATTACAATTTTTCTCAAATCTTCTTGACATTCTTGGGATGATAGGTTCCCAAAGAATACATATTTGCTAGTCTTCCTAATGCCTTTCCCCCCTCAGCAGGGAATTAAGCTGAATAAGGAGCTGTGATTTTTAGTTCTATATATGTTATAAAGGAATAGATAATGATCCTACGCAGAATGCAACATTAAACTGCAGCGGTTATTCAGCTCAAAGACGGAGTGGGTTCCTTTCTGTCTCCTTTATTTATTGCTTCTGAAGAAATCTCCTTAGAAGAATTTGGCCCTGCTCCAAAAGAGTACATGCCCACTACCCAAAATCTAAGACCTTGCAGAAATATCCCTTTTAAAAAAGGAAATAAAGCTGGAATATCATTGAGCAGCTGATTAACACAGAGAAGAGGGAGTCAGGGGCACTACATTCCACCCTCAGTCTCTCATGTCCCTCAGTGACACTTTAGGGTGTTCTTTAAAAAAGGGCTATCAAAACAAAATCACAGCAGCTGGATTGGGGATCTCACATAACTTTGTGACCATTTGCTCAGGCAATTGGCTGTAAGCGGAGCTGGAAGCAAAAGCAGAATATTTGCATGCCTTTCATTTACAGTACTTAATTCATAATTCTTGTTTCATATTTTCCTATAATTCACCTTTCTGAGGGCCAGAAGTATATTTTTGCTCACACAAACTGTCCCCCCTCATGAATGCACTGTGCCTACCATCTGGCAGTAAGGTTGCATACACTAGTATGTATGCAACTGTGAATAATAAGACAGAGCTTTTTGTTCTATTGCCACATAAATAAAATTATTCTGTTTTGTTAATCACAGTTATATGCACACACCCACACAGCTAAATAAGGGAACTCATTTAAGAAAAACTCTCACTTTTTGAAATAGGGAATAACCAGAGTACAATATTTTGCCTCACCCCTCCCGCTCCAGCCTTTTGACTGTATAAATAACCCTTTGCACTTCAAGGGTCGTTAAATTACGACAGTTTATAATACAATTATAGTTAGCAGGCTGGTCTTGGGGCTGCTTGGTAATTTGCTTGTTAATATATTAGCACAATGCATTGATCAAGTGGCTAATCCAATCACACGCTTCCTATTGATCCGTTATTGAGCACGTTGCCCGTGATCACTTTTTTTCTCTTTTTTGCTTAGGCTCAGTCAATAGCAAATGCCAAATAGGTTCTCTCACACCTAATTAGCTTATGAAATAAGCCAAACATTTTCGTTTGCCCTGAAGGCTGGAATCAATGGAACGCTTTTAGACCTGATTTCAGATGATTTTTTCATCAACTCCCCCCCCCCTTTTCTGCCGGCACTCAGGTTCACATTGAAATGAACACTTTTGAAAACTTTCTAATCTGAAGACATCTGAAAAGCAGCTGCCATGTCTGAAATGCTGGAACAGCTGTAAACAATCAATCACAATGGTGAGGAATTCTGGTCTGTACATTGGCATGTGGTCTGTCAGACTCCCAAAAAAATAGAGACATAAAAGATCAAGAGGTCAGAGGTACCCAAGTCAATGAAATAGAACATAGGCTATATTTCATCTAAAAAGGACCTAATCATGCAGAGCTTTATCCTTCAAAATGTTCTCTTTACAGGAAGGATGTTCCATTCTCTTATTTGTTCTTGCTCACAACTAAGAAGATATGAAGATATGGCTACAGGCACCTCATACTGCTTCTGTCCCATTGATGCTACCTCAGTATTAGGGGATGGAAACATATATTGGAGGCACAGGATTTGTCAGAACATAAGCCACAGTTTTGCAACCTGCAGCTCTTCCCTGAAGTTCACCGAATGCCGGCCCCCCAACCCACCCCTAAATATTGCTCCCTGCCCTTTCACTTCCCTCAGCAAATTCAAACACAATTTACATGTGGAGGAAAGATTGTCATAAGCACATTCTAATTATGGATGGAAATCGTTCCACAGATAAGTGACAAACAGTGGCTAAGAAGTAACCCTGACTTGTTCTTCATTATATGACTAACTGAAGTGGCTCATTGTGTATTTTCTCAGGGATATTTTTAGCAGTGTTCAAAAATGCTTTGCCTTCTTTTCTGTTAATATCTACAAAAATGTTTACCTGCTCATGTACACTGCCCTGTCTTGTGCTCCCCACCACAACTGATGTCATTTGCCTCAGTGACATTACATCATCACATAATCAAAGCTGAAGGGCTACACAGCTTAGTGACATCACCCTGTCCATTGTATGGTCCCCGAGAGTCTCAGATCATCCATATGGCTAAGCTGAAGAAAGAAGAAAGATTTTGGTAAGTGAAACAATTGTACTGAACAGGATTAAAAAAGTAGATGTTATCACAGTCAAAGCATTTCCCACCACCACCAACTTGCCTGAATTCTGAAATGCGAGAATATTCATCATATCTATAGAATCCCTTAGTATGCCATAAAAAATGATCTAGCCATGGGGGGAAAATAGACTTTGAAAAAAGGGGGGGGGATATTTCCAGAAAGAGAAACACATTCTGGTGTTAAATCGCTTTCTAAATCACAGAATTCTCATTGGTTTTATACACCAGGCCTGTATGCTATAACTACCACAATGTATGGTGCATACAAGGATACAGAGAAGGTGGGTGCTAGGTCTTCCATAATGCTTGGCAGTGGTACAGTTGGAAGCAAGATGGGGAGTGGAAAAAATGATGGTGTATGTGGAGGTTAGGAATGGCAGGGAGACAGCAACAGATTTGACATGCAGATTATGGATGCCTCCACTACGCTGGAGCAATGGGCTCTTACTCATGCAGGGCACAGATAACCCCCCGTTGTGCTAGTGTAGCTCTGAACTGTGGTTCCAGCTGTCCATCTTTCAGGACAATTTTTTCCCCTTTGTGTGCATTCATGGTTTGAATTGATATTTTTCCATTTAGCAAGGGGTCTTCTAGGAGCAGAACAATAACACACTAATAGTAGCCGAGATTAGTTCATTTAAAAAAAGCAAGCAAGCAAAATCTTTAGTTTCCTTGCTTCAGGTTGTTACTTGTCAGAACTATTGTATGCTGCTAAATGACATTTTTTTGCTTGAATCAATTTTTCCCCATGAGCTTGCTTAAATTATTAAGATTTCCATTTCCCTTGTTATCACACTTACAGTAACAACCGAATATAAACCAGGAACCATTTGTGTATGCATTAGTAGACCGGTGAGGTCAAACCATTACTAAAATAATTTGATTACTTGTTTTGCAAAACATAAATGTTCAGATGGAAAAAATAAGGATTGTGATGTTTCAAGTCAAGTTTTGCCGTTTCTTGTTATTCTAGATATTACTCCTAAAAGCACAGGACATTGTATAACAGGCTATGCGAAATGCTACTACAAGCAAATAAACAACAGCAGCAGCAGCTACTGCTGCTGCTGCTGCTGCTACTACAACATCTACGTTGCAAACGTATAGCCACTTACTGGGTGTCTATCTCATTGAACTCAATGCAATCCTATAAATGTCTACTCGGAAGCAAGTGCCACTGAATTCACTGGGACTTACTCCCAAGTAAGTGGGCATAGCTGTGGTCAGTTGATGAGTTTAATTAAGAGAAAAATAGGAGAAGATGATGGTTTCTTCCCCTATCCCCATCCCATCCCATCCCATTCCCACATATGGAAGCTGATTGAACTTGTTCTTGAATCTTATTTTCAACTGTGTCCTCCACTGAACCTGAAAGATTCTTAGTCTTTGGAGGTGCTGGGCAGGTGAAACTGGTACCCCATTCTGCCTAATGTTAGGGTGAGTCCTGTAAGCATGTTTACTAAGAGGTCCAACTGCTTTTGGTGGGATTAACTCCCTGGTAAATGCGCAAAGGATTGCAGGCTAATTTATGAAATACCCTTGGACTTGAATAATCAAGAAAAATACTTGCAATTATTTTTTAATAGAGTAACTTCTAATGGGGGACGCGGGTGGCGCTGTGGGTAAAACCTCAGTGCCTAGGACTTGCTGATCGTATGGTCGGCGGTTCGAATCCCCGCGGTGGGGTGAGCTCCCGTCATTCGGTCCCAGCTTCTGCCCACCTAGCAGTTCGAAAGCACTCTTAAGTGCAAGTAAATAAATAGGTACCGCTTTATAGCAGGAAGGTAAACGGCGTTTCCGTGTGCTGCGCTGGTGCTGGCTCACCAGAGCAGCTTCGTCACGCTGGCCACTTGACCCGGAAGTGTCTCCGGACAGCGCTGGCCCCCGGCCTCTTAAGTGAGATGGTTGCGTAACCCCAGAGTCGGACACGACTGGCCCGTATGGGCAGGGGTACCTTTACCTTTACCTTAACTTCTAATACTGAAGACGGCAGGTTAACTTTGAAAAAACTTTCATCCTTCTCTCACACAGAGGAGGAATGCCTCTTCTAAGATTATGGGGAAATTTCTAATGCATTTCCGTCCACAAAATTTTGACCCCCCCACCAAGCCAATAAAAAAAGCATGTAAACCCTGGAAGGATGCCTGGTGAGATAGAATGTAGCCCTTGGGCTACAAAATATTCCCTCCCTTGCCATCGTTGACAGTCAACCCTTGGCATCTCCAGGCAGGGCTATGAAAGACTCCTGTCTGAGAGCTTTTGCCAGTCAGAGCAAAGCAGCCCTTCCTAAACTGGCACCTTGCAGATGTTGTGCTGCAATTCCCATCAACCCCAGCCTATATGATCAATGGCCAAGGATGATGGGAGTTGTAATACAACCGGAGGACATCAGAATAAGGAAGGCTGCAGCAGACAGCAACTTGAAGGGTGCCAACTTGAATAAAATGGGGGGGCAGGTAAGCAATGCGCCACATAATTGATCACAAGATGTGGCACATGCACACTATTTGAATGGCAATGCTCATCAAGTGGGGGGGGTGACCCCCTCATATATTTTATGGGGGGGGGGGGTAAAAGGACCTCAGGCCCTAGGAGTTGGCTCCTATGGACAGTACAGTAGCCTGACTTGATAAAAAACTGCTCTCCAAATTACTGCCTCAAAGTGCTTCTTGGGCAAAGGGAAATCAGGAAAATTGTTTGGATTTCTAGTTAAGCGACCTGCTTCCATTTTTAAACCTAAACAATTTCTAACAACTAATTTCAAGCCACAGCCTCTGAAAAATGTAACAAGAGGTCATTCTAGCTGGCTGCAAAGCAGGGCATTTTTCCTCTCCCCCCTCCTTGCCCACCCCTCTCCCCTTCCACTCTAGAGGGAAGCTAAAAATGATCACACAATTCTCAGATGTTGTCTGCAGAAGTTGGGAAGGAGAGGAATAAAGGGAGGAGGGAGCTCTCAGGGGTACTGAATGCTTGTTGCTCTATTGAGGAGCAGAGGCTGAGCTCTGTGGCAGCTCAAACAGCCTGTGAGGCAAGCGGCCCGGGCAGGGATCCCTGCAGCGTCCCACGTCCCTGCTCAGACTGCCAAGCAGCAGCCCATTGGTGTGGTCATGGCGAATGCAGCAGCTGACAAAACAACCTGTGCGGCGGCTGCATTTGGAGTCCAGCTGAACGGAAAAGGGAACGCTGTCAATCAATACTCACACATGTACAGTGTGAAACATAATCGCCGGGTGGCTTTTTCTGTTTTCTTTTTTTCCAAAGCAGCCATGCTTTATGATTGAAGCTTGTCAATTGCTGTTTACTTTTTTTTCTGCCCAAAGTGAGGCCAATTGTCTGAAAGACCAGAGGAAGATGCATACATGCATTCAAAAGGAATATCCTTGGTCACTTTGCATCACTGGCCAGTTAGAGCCAGTAAGCATACTCTGCTGTGGGAATTGGCTCTCACATTGCGAAAACTCTCTGGTAAAGGCCAGCGTAAACATTACACTCAATGCACCATAGAGTAGGGTAACTCTCTAGAGATAGAGTATCTGTTATGGACAGTGAAACACCATTCTTTCCTTTGGAAATATCCGAAGTTAAGAGTAAAGCAGCTATGTTTTATTCATCCCACAGTAAACACATTACCAGGAGAAATTTCGGAGAACCCCTCCAACCTCACCTTTCCTCTACTTTCTGCTAACCCTTTGCTACTCCATCCCCATTACTCTTTTTTTCCATCTCACAAACTTTGTCCTCTACTAATAATAGTCTGCCCAATATGAGAGGATAGAAGTCTGTTGTTGTTGTTTAGTTGTTTAGTCGGGTCCGACTCTTCGTGACCCCATGGACCAGAGCACTCCAGGCACTCCTGTCTTCCACTGCCTCCCACAGTTTGGTCAGACTCATGCTGGTAGCTTTGAGAACACTGTCCAACCATCTCATCCTCTGTCGTCCCCTTCTCCTTGTCTATATTCTATTAAAACCATCCATTTACATTTGCATTTATGCTGGTTGTAAGGCATTCAATAGAAAGAAGATATCAGACCCTTTGTTCTGAAAAGTCCTAACTTTTTCTTTCCTTTCCCCTTTGAATTCAGTCTCTCATGCTAGGTCAGTACTCATGAAAATACTTCCTTGCCTTCCCCCCCTTTTTTAGTGAGGTGAGTTGCATAAAACCTTTTATGGTTAGGCTTTTATGTTGCTCTGGCTTCCATATTTCATGTTAATGTTTATATTATTTGTAAGTCGCTTTGGGATAGCAAAATACACTAAATATTAATAAAATAATGTTTATATGTATTTTCCCTTTTCTGGACCAAACTCACTGTTTAAGTCCTGTTTATCTGGATCTTCAAAAGATTCAGGAGATAGCCCTCCACTGTTGTCTTAGAACTATTATAACCAGTGGTTTTTCTTAGGGGGGGGGGAAGGTGCCGGTGCTGCATACCCATGAGTACCCCCAGAAAAGAAGCACTGGTTATAACACAAGAACACTGAAAGAGTCCTGCTGAGTGAGCCTGAAGTTGTAGCCACCTCTGGTAGGCGGTGTGGGTGGGGCTCCATTGCTCTCCTGGCTTCCCAACCCAACAGGTTTCCAGCATTTCCTGAGAGAGAGGCAGGGGAGTTCTGCACAGTCTGGGGTGTGGGAGAAGGAGTGCTAGTTTGCCTCCATCATACCACAGTCACTGAGCTCTCCACACTTCACATCTCCCCTCCCTCTCTTGGTAAGCAACACCTCACTGGCCACTAGGTCTGCCTAGTTCAGCAGCCCACAGTGTTTCCTACAGTGACCATAGGGAGGGAAGCCCACAGGGCAATAGCTCTCTCTCAGTATTCGGTCACATAGTGTCCCTGTACACCCAGGGTCACATCCTCACACTACATTTAAAACACTCTTACCCCAGAACATTTGTTTGTTAAGTTAGGGCAAGATCCTGTGCTGACAAGTTATTGCTGCACACTACCTTGGCTGTAATCTCAGGAGACGGCTCCTAACTTTAAAACTTGTCCTTACTTTAAAACACCTTAAGCTGTTCCTCATCATTTTAATATACAGTTGTACCTTGGTTTTCAAACAGAATGCGTTCTGGAAGTCTGTTCAAATAACGAAAGAGTCAGAAACCAAGGCTTGGCTTCTGTTTGGCTGCAGGAGTGTCGGAAGTCGCACCAGATGTTAGGCTTCTGAGACAATCTACTTCCAGGTTTGCGACCTCCGAGTTCCAAGTTGTTCATGAACTAAGCTGATTGAAAACCAAGGTACGACTGTAATTACTTTATATTTCCCACTGTTTTACATTCTATATTTAATCTTGTATTTAATGTATAATACTGTGTTTTAGGTATTTTGTTTTCTTCCCTCCTTCTCAAATGGTTATTGACCAAAATAAATAAATACAGTTTATTAAGGGTGCTGGGACTTGTAGATGTTTGAAGTCAACATGCTTAACAAACTACAGCTCCCAGGATTCTTTGGGGGAAAACCATAAGTGCCATAGGAGCACTTTAAATGTATGGTGTGGATATGTCTTGCAGCCATCAATGTACCTCTTCCCCTGCACATCTTCCAATGTCAGCATCTTTCAATGTCAGCATCTTTCCGCGTTGCCCTTTTATGTACAAGAGCCAGGAAAATCTCCACTTAGATTAGGAGGTGCTTGGTCTTGTTCACAGTTTTTTTCCCCTTTTATTCTTGGCCACATGCACTTTTGTTGCATGCAGGCTCTGTTTAGTCAGAAGGTAATTTGAAATGGGCATATACTTAAAATAATTATATGTTAATGACCAATGCTTTCCCTCACAACCGGCTGGAAAACATGGCATTCTTGCTGGGAATGAGTTTCTGCTTCTGAAGATTCATTCCAATATACCTACCCAGCTTCTTGGAACTGGTTAGAGCACGTACAAGTTAAAGGTACCATTCTTCACAATTAGTACTTCATAAAAAAATAAAAATCATAGAGATTAGCAGACATCAAAGGGCATGGACCACATCAGCCAGAGATCTTTTGAGCTTATCTGAACATGCCAAACAAATTTCCAGAATTGTTAAGTGCATAAAATTCGTAGATAAGCTTTATGTATGCCATATACTTCAAAACAGCTGACATGAAACTCCACAGTCCTTTGATCAAATACCTTGGAAATATGCCTTAATGCACTGACAGTCTGGGGTAATAATACCTCACTTATTCTAACGTGTAGTTAACTTTCAAAATCATATGCAGATTTTAAAGATAAATATATATATATATTTATTTATTTTACCTTTTCTTTTCACTTTGACTTATGCTGAGCTACAGGTGCACTTCAGTTTGGCATGAGTCAATCCCCCACCAGCAGCTTAGGAAGTGAATGTTCTAATAACCTTGCTCTGTAGAATGTGTATGCCTCATTTCAGATAAGGTCCTTGCACCATTTCCATTCACAATCTAGTAGCCTAAGCTGGTGCAGATTTACTTGGAACGTAGTCCCCCTGAGTTCAATGAGATTTACTCACATCTTGAGTGGCATGCATAAAAATGTTTTAAATAAATAAATTTAGTAGACACCTAACTGAAGCAATCAATTCTAAACTATTTACCACCTTGATTGTATTATTTACACTGTATATGCATGGAATATTTCTGGTGTGTGTGTGTGTGTGTCTGTAAATTGGGAGTTGTGTGTTATTTGTATTTTTAGAGACTCAAGAATAAAGTTAAAAAGTGGGGTGGGACTAGAAACTACTAGGGTAGATCTGGACAAGCATGTCTCCACAGGGCTGGAGCTACTGAACTCATAAGAAGGGCTGGATCAGAGCAACTTGTTAAGGGAATGAAAGGTGTTATGGATGCAGATGGTGTTCAGCTATACATTTTTGATTCAGCAAAAATTCATAGTGTCCAAGACCCTTAAGGTAATAGGGCTTACATTCTTTTATTTATTTATTACATTTATATACCACTTTTACCTCCAAGCTAAAAGTGACATACATGATTCTTCCCTCCTCATTTTATCCTCAACTGTGAGGTAAGTTAGGCTAGGAGACGGAAGGTCACCCAGTGATCTTCATGCCGGATCAGGTTTGCAGACCCTCCAAATGTCCCTATTTTCCAGGGACATCCCTGATTTAGAGAAGCCATCCCAGTTTCTGATTTGATTCTGGAATGTCTCGCTTTTTCTTGGGATGTCCCTATTTTCATTGGAGAAATGTTGGAGGGTATAGAGTTATCTGACCCCTGAGCAGCCTGAAGGCAATCCTGTACAGTCATACCTCGGGTTAAATATGCTTCAGGTTGAGCGTTTTCAGGTTACGCTCCACAGTGACCCGGAAGTAATGGAACATGTTACTTCCGGGTTTTGCTGCTCACGCATGCGCAGACGCTCAAAATGACGTCACGTGCATGCACAGAAGTGGTGAATCGTGACCCGCGCATGCGCAGATGTGCAAACGTGGGTTGCATTCACTTCCGAATGTGAACGGGGCTCCAGAACGGATCCAGTTTGCATCCAGAGGTACCGCGGTATAGGGAAGTTTATTTAATGTTTAATGTTTTATTATGTTTTTATATATGTTGGAAGCTGCCCAGAGTGGCTGGGGCAACCCAATAAGATGTGTGGGGTATACATAGGAAGATTGTCATTATGGAATGGGATGTCCCTATTTTCATCAGAGAAATGTTGGGGGTATGCACTTGTGCATGGATTCCACGGCATATGGGGATTGAATATGGTCTCTGCACTTTCCTGCTTTAGTTTTAAGATGTGATTACTGCTAGGAGAACCAGCAGCATCAACCATTCTTTAACAAGTGCAGGTCACAGCTATCATCTACTGCTATGTACAAGGCACTGTGTGGGACGCGGGTGGCGCTGTGGGTTAAACCACAGAGCCTAGGGCTTGCCAATCAAAAAGTTGGTGGTTTGAATCCCCGGAGTGAGCTCCCGTTGCCCAGTCCCTGCTCCTGCCAACCTAGCAGTTCGAAAGCACAAAGTGCAAGTAGATAAATAGGGACCGCTCCGGCAGGAAGGTAAATGGTGTTTCCATGCGCTGCTCTGGTTCGCCAGAAGCAGCTTAGTCATGCTGCTCACACGACCCAGAAGCTGTATGCCGGCTCCCTCGGCCAATAAAGCGAGATGAGCGCTGCAACCCCAGAGTCGTCCGTGACTGGACCTAATGGTTGGGGGTCCCTTTACCTTTACCTTTACAAGGCACTGCAAATTGCATATGTCTTCAGGCAATTAAACTGAATTGTGGCAATGTACAGAACATTCATAGCTCTCTTCTCTTTTAGACACACTTAAAGCAGAAGGCTTGAATCTTTACCTACCCTCTCCCATGGGCTTAGAAAACTTTGATAGCAGTGTTTATTTTTCCTAATGTGATTATAGGATCCAAGCACTTTGGGAAATCTGTTTTGGTTTTTTTTCATTTCACATTCTCCTTCGCCCCATCCTCTCCCCCTAGATTTGTTTCCCTCTACAATTTTACTTGTTTAAAAAACATAGTACTGTATGCTATTTTGAAATAAAGTGCAAATTCAAAATACATTTATTTTGAAATAAATACAAGCAACAAAAAGGAAGAATGTCACAAAACAATTGCTGCTGCTGTGCGACACTAATAAAGCATCCAAATTTTTCTATCTCACGGGCTCACAATCTAATAGACATAACACAAAAGGAAAAGGAACTGGGTGGGAGGATGAAAGCAAGCATTGGAGCAGCTGGATGGGGTAAGACTGGTTTTCTTCCTTGCCATGAAGTTCTTCCTTGTAGGCAGGGAGCCAGCCTCCCAGTGGCCCTTGGTGTCCTGGCAGATGACAGAAGCAGAACCAAAGAGAGGCATACTCTATTTGACTCGATAATAAACACAATACAAGCTAAAGCAACATGGCAAGACAATAAATTAAATGAAGGTGGGAAAGGAAACTCACTGATGCAGCCCTGATATATGATGCATAAACTTGTGGGGGCATTTAGTGTAAAGCAGCCTAGCTATTGATAATGTTTGGATGTGTAAGTTATATAGGCAAGTTGCAGTCAGGGTGAAAAAAGTTATTAGCAGAGACCATCTGTATAAGGCCTGCAGGAGAGTAAGGTTTGAGTGAAGTAAGGATTTTAATAAACATTTGCCTATTTTAGCAGAATTCGAAGAAACCTTACCAAGATGTGGAATAATCATTTTATGGCATTCTATGGATGAAGTAATAACAGGGTTAATTGGATTGCTATTTGTGGCTGACAGCTCACCATGAGGACCTGGGTGTTGTCCAGAATTTCCTTTGGAAGGCAAAACACATCACATCCAAAGTGGATGGTCGACCTCTTTTGATTCAATTGAGTCCATGATTCACTTTCTTTCTGTATTTTTCTGTATTTATTTGGTTCTTTTAGGACATTTCTTCATTGGATTAGCCACTCTGAAATCCTTCTCCAGCATAAGATCAACATCTTAGGCTAGAATTTAAACTTTGGGAGTGGGTGGGAGGGGAGGTAGTGGAGAATCTTTAATTTATGAAACTGAAGAAGTAGACTTATCTAAACATCTCTAGGGCTTTAATAGGGGATATCTATAATTCTCTGAATTGTATTCCTTTCACAGTGATATTTTGTAATTCCATTCTATTACCCTTGCTTAACATTAATGAGATAAAAAGATCACATTATGGCGATTGATGTTCTTCAAATTAAATGCACGTTTCCATGTACAAAGCTGCCTGCTAATTTAAAAAACATAGCATGTAACATAGACTCATGACCACGGTCATCACTCAGCTGGGATCAGATAGCATTTTTTATCTATTCATTGGATTTAACAAGGCGTGAGATGGAGGCAGAATACAAAGTGTGGCCAGATTATCCCACATCCCCCCTTTTGGCCACTCCTTGGCACTCTCAACAAGGAAACTGAGGCTTCACGTTGCCATGGCAATAAACCTCAAGGTCAAAGGGGCATATGGAAGGTCAGGCAATGACAAAGGAACATCTGAGAGGCCATCTGGATGAGTGACCTGACATAATTAGTCATTAATCCCACTCTTGGGAACAATAGAGTTTGCCGGGAATGTGTTTGGACTTTGATCGTGGTCAGGGTGATCTCAGGGGGGAAGGGGAAAGAAAGCTCTGCTCGGTAGCTAAGCAGATTACACTGGCATTCTGCTAACAAAAAGAAGAGCCCAGCAGAAGCGCCAGTGAGATATGCATTTTACATGTGCTATATTTTCCCTTCAGTTCCTACAAGGCCTCTCTCTAGAGCCATGTGTCTCTTGGATTAGCTTAAGGATAGATTCCCCCCCCCCTTTTTTTTTTTACAGTGTTCAATGAAAAGAGAGCAATAGTTTACTTAAAATTCTCAGGCAACAGATGGGAAGAGAACCAAAGAGCCAAAACCAAGCCAGGCAGCTTGGTTTACAGGTGTCAATATTTACTAAGCAGACTTTGCCAGGATCCCTTTCCGGGGAGAAAAGGAGAGAATAGTTAATCAGTAAAACAATAGCAATCAGTCCTGTTGTCTGTTTTAAACCAAACGGTTAGAATTAAAAGATGACTGAGTGGATGGCAAGAGCCAGCCGTCAGCATCTGTCTTTTCCTCCCTCTCTCATCTGCCACCCCCCTCCCCCGCCCTCTGCCCCATCCTCCTTCCCTTTCATTCCCCCTCCCTTTGCATGTCATGTTTTATTATGCAGACCTAGGCTTTGATCAGAAGATAACCTTCACGTGTAGCCAGGGTTTCTTCTGCGGGAAAAGTTGGTGATGTGTCGTGATGGATCACCTACATTTTTGTAGGATGTGAACATGATAATGGACTGTGTTAAATTTATAGGCGCTGCTTAGGCCCTCCTGAAATAATTTCTCCCCCTTGGAACAAATGATTATTTTCATTGTGTCAACAAGGGTAGTCTGAGGAAGCAATATAAATTTAACAGGGGGAGGGATTGCAATGTGAGAGAGACAATGCATTTCTCTAAGAATATACAGTGTAGCTTATTATTTTTTAAATTTCAGGAGTTTTTTTAAAAAGCACTTACACTTCAACCAACATATCTAAATTGATTTATCTATCAGTAATGTAATAATATAATATTTATTTATGAGTTGGGGGCAGGTGGAGAGATATTACATTCATACCTTTTTCTGCAATAGAGACCAAAAGCCAGAACAGCTGGAGGCTGAGGCAGGGTGACAGGTTCCCTCCATCCCACAATGGCAGGTCCACATTCATTTGTATGGGATAAAATGGAATGGGTTTATTATTGTTATGGTTGTTGTCATTATCACCACCATCTTATCATCACACTATCCATACTACTGTAACAAGAAAAACACTGGGGCCTAATTTGAATAGTAGAGTGCTTGGTATCTGGCTTGTGTGTTTTGCTCCAGAATCAGCCTCTCCCTTCAGTGTGTTTTCCGTTAAGGATGTCACTTAAGAGGGATCAACTGGTTCTTCTTGTTTCTTGCCTCAGACTTGCCTCATGTTGTTGTATTTCGTTTCTCTCAGTCATTATGTTAATTTGTTACAGTTTTCTTTATTATTAAAGCTTAGTTTGCATTTATGTGAGCCACTTATTTTTCTCAAAGAGAAAGAAATTCTGCTAAGAATGGTGGAATGTTCTAAACTTGGGTGAGTGAGGGCAATGCTTTTTTTTCCTAGGGAGACGCATACCCCTAAACATTTTGTGAATCTAAGTTTGACCTCAATGAGGGGCAGTATTTCAATGAGTAGGAAAATGAGAGTACCCCATACATTTTTAAAGAAAAAAGCACTGAGTGAGGGTATATTCCCAGTTTGCCAAGATGATTGATTTTGTTAATCACCACCCACACCTTCACAACAATTGTTCCATTCATTTGTTCAATAGCAAAACAGAACAACAACAAAAACAGGTCACTGCTCTAAAGTACTTACAACTCTGACACAAAAGGAAGCAAGTAAAGTAGGAGAGGAAGAATGTGTGTTTGAATGAGTTGAATGTATACATCATGGTTAGGCAAACTAAGGCTCGGGGGCTGGTTCCGGCCCAATCACCTTCCAAATCCGGCCCGCAGACGGTCCGGGAATCAGCATGCTTTTACATGAGTAGAATGTGTGCTTTTACTTAAAATGCATCTTTGGGTTATTTGTGGGGCATAGGAATTAGTTCATTTCCCCCAAAAAATATAGTCTGGCCCCCCACAAGGTCTGAGGGACAGTGGACCGGCCCCCTGCTGAAAAAGTTTGCTGACCCGTGGTATACATGCTGCTCATGTGTAGCACACTAAGCCTCTCCCCTTTTGGCCACTCTCCCTGCCACCCTCCACAAGTTGGAAAGCCAAGCTTGAAGAGGGGTACCTCCTCTACTCAATGGAGAACCATTTAAAGTCCTGCAAAATTGGGCTCTTAAACCCATGGGGAAGCCTTCACAAGCACGATGAAGCTCATCACTTCAGACTTCACCCTAAACTCCTGAAGGGAGAGTAAGGTGGAACACACACATCCCTACTGACATCTAGGATTTACATTTAAGCTGCACACCCAAATAGGCCTTATGCTGAGCTTGAAAGGTGCACTTACATTGCTAAGCCCACCTCATAAGACCATATTTTCTTATGGAATCTTTACTGCATATACAGAGTCTACCCAGCCTAGTGCTATCTACCGCCAAGGGGTACAGTTTTTCAAGGTCTCACATGGCAATTTTTCCAGGTTCTGCTCCCAGATTTTAGCTGGATATACCAGGGATTGAACCTGAGACCTTCTGAATGCAGAGCATGGGCTCTATCACTTAGCTATGCACTAAGGCTAATTTTAAAAAAATCGAACGAGTCTTGGTCTATGCCTTCATTATGGAGGGTGAACTTCACTGCAAATGTTAAGAGGAAATATAATTAATTTGCAAACATTATTTTCGGAAAACTAAATGTCATTTCACTATAACAAATATTTTTTCTAAAGGTAACTTAGCTCCCAAAAGTGAATAAAAAGGAAATAAATAGAGAATAGTAAAATGCTATGCAAACAGAACACTTCCTAGTGATGTGTAATAGCTTTTTTAAAAAGTCAAACCATTTTTAAACTCTCAAAAGAAATCTAAATAAAGATAATTATTTCTATAATTTTGTGTGATTATCAGCAGGCAGTACTAGAAAGCTGGAATTGTCCTCTTTCTTTCTCACAAGTGGAAGCCCTATAGTATTATTTTAACAGGAAGCTACGAAGTTTGAATTCAATCTCTACTTTTTCAGAAAGTATTGGAATGGATTTTACTCGGTTGAATTCGAATGTACCACTAAGATCACAGTCTTCTGTCAGCCCAAGGATTTCTCCTTGCAATGTGGAATGTTCTCTCCTCCCTAAATCTGTTCTAGGGGTTCCTCCTACCTTTTGGAACAGATTTGGAAAGCTATGGGACAGGTGCAACGGGCGAGAAGAGTGGGGAAATTATGAGATTATGTATCCTGTGTTTTTATATTGTGATTTTATCCTGTGAACCGCCCTGAGACCTGCAGGTGCAGGGCGGTATATAAATTTAATAAATAATAAAATTAATAATACTGCACAAGTAGAATCTATTACACTTCTGCAATCATTTAGTTGAATATTGCCCTTTATTTCTGGTTCATCTGAGAAGCATGAATCTACATTGCCAGCAGTATTCCTTTATACTAGTGATTCCACCCAAACTCAAAGTTGTTTAGTTTTTAAAACAAATTGAGCAAGATTGTCATACTTGAATTTATATCAAGCCCAGACTTGGATTCAAGGGACTTTAATATTTTTGTAATTGATAACAAGCTATTTCCTGTGCCTACCTGGTCTGTTCAGTTGACAGGAATAAGTGACCAAACTATGCCATCTTGGTGCACACTCAGTTCTTTGCTGAGGGAAATGTAAATGTCCCATCTGCAATACATTTATTCAGTGCTTTTTTCTGGGGGGACGCAGGGGGACACATACCCCAAAACGTTTTGTGAAACTTTGTACTTTTGTCCATTTGCTGTATTTATTTCCCCCGATTTGAACTATAAAATCGTGGTTTTCTGGAGTCAAAATGAGAGAACCCCTAAATGTTTTTTTTAGGAAAAAAAGCACTGTGTTTATTTATTTATTTTTGTTCAAAAGTATTTCTCAACTCATTAACATTTTACAGTTTTTTTAGGTGGTGCACAAACAATAAAAATCAACATAAAATAGCAAAACAATATAATAATACCAGCGGTAAAAACAGGAACTCAGCAATATAGGCTCTAATCTTATGGATCAGATAAAGTCTGAGCAAAAGTGTGCAAGACATCCAAAGCATATAATTGATAGCGCTTCATATGTGGCAGAGGGAAGAGCACTCAAAGCGCCATTTGGAATACATGTGGGATGATGTTAAGTCTTTAATTACCTTCTGCCAAATGATCTATTCTATTTAAAAGTTTGGCCAATCACATTTGAAGAAACCCAAAGTATATATGTATCCATTCATTGAGCAGTGTTTCTTTCTTATTATTAAGAATTCATTCCTGATCCAGCAAGTTGACTTTTGCCTGGCATTTCTTTGGAGTATAAGAGAGGAATGCCTTTTTGTGTGTGTGTGAAAATTAAAGTTTAAACTTGAGTATTGTGCCTACCCTTCACATTCACATTAGCCTCTGTAGGGCTCTGCGGTTAGCCTAAGTGGCAGTCAGAATGTTCAGCTGCCTACTCAAATTCTTCTGTGGAACATTTCCATGATTTTTGAGCCTTTTGCTTACTTGTCCCAAGAAAGGGAAAAATAGGCAGGAATTTGGCATTAATTTGGTGCTGTCTACTGTGCATTGTGTCATGGTTCACGCAGTTATCATGCACATTCTTCCATTGGTTATTGCACTAAGCATTCCTGTTCCTATTAATTATTTCCTGTTCTTAAGGAAAAGTGTAATATTGACAAAGTACAGGCAAACTTTCACCTTGCCTTGCCAATCAATGGCCTGAAGATGGGCTGATTATCAGTGCAGGAGAATTTATAGAATGCAGAAAGCATCTCATCCTTTGCCCCTGTGTAGCCGATGGTCTGGGAATCACTTTGGTTTCCAAGCCACTGGTGGTTTCAGCACAAATTGTGTTATATTAAAGATCCATGAATTATGGTGCTGGAGGAGACTCTTGAGAGTCCCATGGACTGCAAGAAGATCAAACCTATCCATTCTGAAGCAAATCAGCCTTGAGTGCTCACTGGAAGGACAGATCCTGAAGCTGAGGCTCCAATACTTTGGCCACCTCATGAGAAGAGAAGACTCCCTGGAAAAGACCCTGATGTTGGGAAAGATGGAGGGCACAAGGAGAAGAGGACGACAGAGGACGAGATGGTTGGACAGTGTTCTCGAAGCTCCCAGCATGAGTTTGACCAAACTGCGGGAGGCAGTGGAAGACAGGAGTGCCTGGCGTGCTCTGGTCCATGGGGTCACGAAGAGTCGGACACGACTAAACAACAACAACAACAACAACAACAACAAAAAGATCCATGCCTTTTTTCTAGAACCAAGACATAATCCTGAACACTGTCTGCATCTGGTTCTTTTCAGAACATTCCTTTTTTCTATATTACAGCTGTGCAACAGGGACACTTCAATAATTATGGATGAACTGTCACATCCATTATATGTCCTCATTTTCCAGTGCTTATTATAGCTTTAAAAAAATTACAGGCTCACATTCTTTTTCCATGCATGTTCTCACCTCAGACACAAGCAGTTCTGGAAAGTGTAATAAAAGTCTGGCTGTTACGAGAGCTGGCAAAAACAAAGGGATGTTAGAGGCATTTTACAGATGCTTTCTTTCTTCTTCATTCAAAATAAATTAAGTGGGGCTTTAAAAACAATTGTCCACATGGCATGAGGTAGCCTACATGGATAACTACCCTGCAGCTTTTACTCAAGCAAAGGTATCAAGGCTTCACTGAAGAGGGTGTCTGTCCTTATGGCATACAGATCAATGGCATTGTTCAATGGTTATTCTCTATCAGTTGCCCCACCCCATAAATGTCCCTTACCTTTGCATTAGTGTTTAGATGAAATATGAAGTTGGGAGGCCCATCATTTCCTTGCACCTTCTAGTGCTTTCTTCATGTATACTTTGTAGAAGTTACAGGTTTAATATATAACGTTAAGGAAACAATCATATTCCCAATGTTTACATGTAAATTAGCTCCTCATAATGGGGGGGGGGGACTCTGACACACGAACACCTATAAAAAAGGCCAACTTTAATGCACTTTCTGCAATTAACATCACACCTTGCTATCGCCTCTCTAAATTTCTAAAGCAAAATTAATATAATTAAGGATCAGATCAATATGTATTGATCTCAGGCTGGAGTTCAGGTGGAACTCAATGTGTACAGAACTAGCCTGGGTAGCCGTTAGCAACAATTCATGTAGCAATGAGAATTATAAAGAATAAGATACTGAATGGCACAGCATAGTCACATTTGGCAATTGTACTTTTTCATGTTTGTGCCAGCAATCAGTGGCGTAGCGTGGGGAGTGCAGGGGGGGCTGGCCCCACCGGGTGCAACATCTGGGGGGGGTGCTCGCCGCCTCCAGAGTCGCCGAAGAGCCTCGGGCGCAGGCTGTAGCAGAGCCCCATGTCTCGCGGAACCGACAAGCTGTGTGCGCGTCCGGGCTGAAGGCGTCCGGCAGGCAGCGGCTCTCAGTGCTGGCCGTGGAGGGCGCGCCAGGCAGCAGCAAGAAGAAGCTGGCAGCGGCGGCAGGTTAGGGGTTAGGGGCGCAAATTACTTGCCTTGCCCCGGGTGCTGACAACCCACGCTACGCCGCTGCCAGCAATTATCCTTTCTTGTTATAAAGAAGTCCCCAGTGGCAGAACAGTACAGAGTCCAGGAAGTGTAGGGATGGATAGCTGAGGAATGGAAATCTGGTGTGCTGCAAAGACTGGGCCTTGAGAAGTGAGCAGGATTGGAAAACTGGCTGGCTTGCTTCAGTGAGCCATGCAATGACAAGGAAGAATTGAAAAGGGGCTGCTATTCTGCAGAAGAAGATTTGGTACTTGTTATTATGGGATAGCTTAATAGCCTATGCCAACTTGCTGTCCTCTATGTTTTTGACCACAACTCCCATTAAACAGGCTGATGGGAGTGGGAATCCGAAAACATTTGAAGGGTACCAACATGGTGAAGGCTTAATATTTTTCCTTAAGCTCTATAGTTCCTATAGTGTCCACAGTGAATATTTATAACATTATGTCTACTCCAGGGCTATGTACACACTATACCGTTAAAGCACATCTAAAGCACATCCTTTCTCTCAAAGAATTCTGGGTACTGTAGTTGGTTGAGGGTTTCTAGGGATTGTAATTCTGTGAGGGCTAAGCTACAGTGCCCAGAATTCTTTGTGGGAAAGAATGTATTTTGAATGTGCTTTAAAGATATGCATGTAGCTCAAAAAGCCTGCTTCCAGGTGTTATGTTACCTGCTGTAGTTCCTGCTCAGTCTCCACAAGGTAAGTATGACCAAGGTTCATGAGAGGTTCTGGTAGGCCTCACTTACGGTAATATGTGACAGTTTGCACTGGATGTTTCATAAGAATGTTTTATTTTTGCATTGACCATATTTTTGCACCATCCTGGTTCTGTGAATGTCTGCTACAGAGACATTTGTGATTTAAAAGTTGCAGCTGGATTTAGGTTGTGCATGGAACTTTAATAAGTGAATTTAGACAAAGGATTGCATGACTCTATGTCTCTTTCTGAGTCACCAAAGAGCAATGGGCTGCTTGTAAGTGGGTACAGTCTCCGTTTCAGTCTCATAAGATCGTGTTGATTGAAGCGGTGAGCAGTTAATTTGCTTCCCACATCGTAAGAACACTGTAGAGCACAGTCTCCTTTTTCTTAACTCATATTTCATGACTGTATTTCACATAAGTTTTACAATCCATGCATAAATTCTCTTGGTGTAAGTGATAAATGAAAATCACTTTTTAAAAGGTAATTAATTTTAAGTGTTTTTCTTTCAATTTCCACACCATAGGACGCGAATAAAGTTCTTCATGGTGTATAAAATTTATATACAGTGATTACCAAATGAAAGGCAGAAACAGGTGTATGTTTAAGCTCATATGTAGTGTTGTCATACTTACATTTTTTTAAAATGTAGTTTTTTGGTTGCTTGCTTACTCTTCGCTCCATTGAATTGTTTGGAAATGTGCTTGTTTCAAAAGTGGCATCCTAATTTCTACAGAAAGAAGATATATATTTTTATGGTTTTTCAAGGAACGTGCAAAGCAATCTTGCTGCTGGTTTCTAATCATAATGCTATGCTTCTTATTAATGCTAATTACATACTCAAGGAGACAAAACTGGGAATCCCAGGAAAGTGTTAAAAAACTAAGAGAGACATTTATTGTAAACATACAGGCCATGCGTTTCTAGAGACAAAGCAGGAACACCCTTCAGTGGGAGTGATTAAGCTGATGTTGAATTCAAAGTAGCAAGGCTGCTAGGTCTCTTGTCAGTATCAAAATGAAAGTGGATGTTCGGACAAGACTGTATTGGAAGTGTGGATCCTAGCAGGGAAGGTGAATGCTAGAGCAAAATAACTTGGAATAACTTTTATAAGAAATGGGAACAAGAAGAAGAGGCTCACCTGACCCTTGTTTGTGGCCTTTTTGATGCAGTTAAGACCTCCCTCTCCCAGGCTTTCAAATTGTGAACTTTTGAATCTACCAAATTTTAAATCTGATGCATGGCTTTTTGCAACAGTGCCAATCAGGCTTCCATCAGCAGAATGGGGAGGAACACAATATTGACAATAACTTCTCCCTTCTGCAGCTCCTTACCCACTACCCCAAATCTGCTCCAGAGGATTAGAGGACCCTTCAGAGCAGATTTAGAGTGGGGTGCATCCAGTACTAGTTTTCTATAAAAATGGTGATGGAATTCACCACGAATACCTCCCTTGTTCTCTTATAATTGCAATGGCGCCCAGCTGAGAGGTGCTGGAACTGAGTTCCAGCCAGTTCTGGCTGAAAAAAAGCCCTGGGTGTAGGGAGGAAAGGAGAAATAACTGAAAATGGCATCCCTTACCATTTTACGGATTTAACTGCACTGCTTATGTGTCACGGTATAATGCTCTATGCTTTTCTATACTCTGTTGCTGACTTGTTTTATGCTATGCCAAAATTCCCCGTGTTGGTGTAGTGTTTTTGGTAAACTTGATGCTGTTGGTAAAGTGTCTGAACTGGGACAAAAACATCTAGATGACCAAGAAGTTACATGCATACCATGGTAAGTTACCAGCTGGTAAATCATTTTCTGAACCTGCTCAGCAAACCATAGAGGTTGATTTTGCTTCTGCTGAACTTATCAACAGATATCTTGTTGGTTGCAATGGTGCTAGAAGAGTACCATGCCTAACATAGTCCAAATCTTTCCTCCATTACCAGCAGACATTTGATGGAAAATTGTTCTGTTTTTATGGAGTCTTTGGTGGCAATGCTTTTAAGAGTGCAGCATATCAGATGGAGGAGACTGCATAAATTATCTCACTTAGTCCACCCCATATCTCTTCTTTGGGTGTGCATATTTCTGATGGCCATCAAGAAACAACCATGAAGACTTAAGAGACAGAATGCTTCTGGTTTCTACAAGATTGCTATTGAAGTTCTATGCTAAGAGCTATCCCACTTATCAGGTCTGTCACCCTCCCACATGTATCATCTGAGGTAAACAATAATCCTAGTGAGACCCTCAGAATGTCTTCCTTTAGCATTTTTCTGAGAGAGGATGCATACCCATGACAATTTTGCCATAGAGTCTATCATTCATTCTATCACACATCTTCACCTGAAGTGTGGTTTTAAAAATCCTACTTAAAACCAGGCAGGGTGATACATATGTCTTAGCAACCCAAGAATGAGAGAGTTTACCCTGATGTAGTTTTGTCATCTGTATGAGATCATTGATTCAAGTGGAGCTGCTGGAGCCCAAGGAAAAATATATGGCAAGGATATCCAACATGGTGCCCGACAAGTGATATTAGACCACATCTCCCATAATCCCTTGCCCTTAACCATGCCGATTGGGCTGATGGGAGTTGCAGTCCAACAACATCTGCAGGCAAGCACATTGTCTAATCCTGATACTTGACATGAATCTTCATCACTCCACCTCAATCGTGCATGTTGTGTCCTTGTTAAATGAAAATCTTTAATCTCCAGTGATGTCCCCTGCTGTTGTAGGATGTAAGTAACACATGGAGGATGCACCTGCATTTCCTTTGCTGCCGCCACATTAACCCTTTCCTTTCCGGTGATTTTTTTTTTTAACTTTCAGCTTTCCAGGTTGGTATCTGTGCGGTGGCTGCACTGGTTCTGCAGCAGCAGCACCCCCCACCGCCTGGTTTTATTCTCTCAAGTCAATGTTATAGTTCGTGCTAAACCAAATCGCACACATGCTCTCGTGTCTATTGACAGACATTTTGTTTTCTTTAGGCAAGTAGGGCTTTCTTTTTCATTGATGAATCTGTACTGACAGTCCCAACAAACATATGGATAGTAACACTCTTGCCAGCAGGATGCTTATCTGTTTTACTGGCTCAGAAGGGTCTGATTGATGGGAGAGACCAAGGTCTCCCTAAAGATAATTTAGCCATTTCCATACAGTTTCAGGTTGTGTTCATTGTATCCTGCAGGGGACTCCCAGGGGGTGGGGGTTGTCTGACCTTCCTTCTAAAAGGTAACACATAGGAGATTCCTAAAGGAGCCATCATCTAAAAAAGACTAATGATAGCTTCCATGCCTATTATCATTCAGAGACATAGAAAGAGACTTTAAAAATGCACTACCACATTCCTCCCTTGATGTTTCTCATGATCTATTAAGGCATTAGATGCCAGATAAATTAATCATTAAAAACTTACAGTTAAGTCCTCACAAATAATAACCAGATGTATGCTGATTATCTTTGATCTTGATATATATGTTTTTCTGTCACTTAATGCAGATGATCCAAGGCAATTTGCTTGCCTAACAACTAATAGCCTGCGAAAGTTCAATGAAGGGTGTTAGTGTCTTCTGGATTTGGATGCAGAACAAGTCGGACGGATTACAGCAAAACATCAGTTTCCCATTTCTGCTGAATCTTCTAATTTGCAGATTGGTTGCCTTTCTGGCTGTTTGTGAGCAAGCTTCTTGCAATGATGAGCTGCTACTGTTCTTAACTGAGCACTTAATTTATTTCCCCTATATATTATGGCAAGGGATGGATGAAGCTGTCCATTTTGCTTTCTCTCAGTTTCTTTTTTGAATCATAAATTCAGTTTTCCACAGTCCGCAGCAATATGCTTAAAAAAATGTTTCATGAAAACGTACCAGCGTTTTAATGCAAATTTCTCCTAATATGCATTGTTGTATGCATTTTTTACTACTATGATATGTGAGCAATTTCCCATAATATAATACATTTTTGTATACTGGACATTGTATACAAATGTATACAAAAATGAATACATTTTGCACTTTCTCTTAATGTACGCATATTTGTATACGGGGGGGAGGGTATTCAACTACATTTTTTTGGCTAGCACAAAAGGATTCCCCCCCTCTTCCCCCTGCACGCACCCCACACCATCTACTCTAGTGGGTTGGGGAAAACCCCAGAACAGATTTAGTGGACATGGTGGGAGGAGAAGTGGAGATAGTTCTGTTCTGCAACCATCTCCTTAGTGCTACAATGCATGCAAACCATATTTAGGTACATTGCAAAATTCAGAGAAGTGCAAATTTGAAGGATAGCTGTTTTTCAGTTCACATATTGGTTTGAAAAGAGCAAATTAGGTAGTTTCTCATTAAAATGCAAATAAAATTCAATTTCTCATCCAACCTGAATGATTGGTTTCTGTTTAACAATTTCTTCCCATAAGATATAGTATGCTGCAGATTTTGGACAGTTAATTTATCACTGTATATTATTTTTAGGTTCTCGAATCTATAGTGAGATAGTCAACTGGTGGGTATTTCCAGAAATTTCCTCAAATAAACAAAAGGGGGGGAAAGATGATTATCAAAAAAGAATATTAACGAAGTTGAGTATTAGATGGTGTCTTCTTACAAAAATAGCATTACTGTTTAAACAGTAACAAAGATCAAATTTCCAACAACAGTAATGGACTTTTTGTCAGGCTGCAACTAGATAGGTTCTGTACTACTAGTTGAGTGGTTTAGCTCTAAAACCAGAAATATGAAAATAAGAATAGGAAAGGGTTTTGCATGCCAATCTCCACAATCTAGATAATGACACCTCTTAGATTATATTTGTTTTTTATTTCATTTATGAATTGCTTTCCATGAAGAATCTTGAATTGATTTCACAATACAACTAAAATTTCATTCATTTAATGGGAATCAACACATTGCAGGTGACAGTGCTTGTACGGCTTACTGATGCCACCATGTGCTAAATAAGCACAATAAATCCCCTCTTTGCAACTAGCAGCACATCCTGTCTTGATGCCACCAGAACACTGGTGCTGTCAAAGCCTCCAAAGTTCCCAGTCCACAAGGAATTGTTCTGTCATAAATCCTTAATCCCATTTCCGAGCATATGCACTGGTACTCTGCCTTCCAGGGAATTGAAGTACAATTCAATATTTTGCGTCTTCTTTAGATTATTTCTGACTTACCATGAAGTCGTTCACTTTTCTGTGCCCACTGACTATCTCCAGGATCAATCAAGGTTACAGAATCCACTTTGCGGCGTTATGCGTAAGAGAAATGTTCTTTGTGACTGCCTCACAGATGTGGGATTTCCTATGCCTGTAGACTTGATTTATTATTTATTTAGAATATTTTACTTAATACTACTCACCATCCAAATAGATCAGGGAATTTTACAATAATTAAACAGTAGATCCCATATAACCACTGTTTTAAAACAGCTGCATTGGTTGCCAGACTCATTGTGCTGGAGTTTACTTGCACAACTATTTAGTTGTATCCAACCCTTTGGTCACAATATTGTTTTCTGAACATCCATGTGCAGCTTTTTGTTTTTTTTAACATTCTTCCACATTTGGAACTATACAATGGCAAAGTGTACAGTACATCTGGGAAGAGCATTTTATAGCTCAATTCCATACATGTCTTTCCCAAAGAGTAAGTCCCATTGAGTTCAATGGGACTTACCTCCAGGTAAGTGCATATAGGATTGGACTCCCTGATGTTTCTCAGTTCCCTGCATGATTGAAAATTGCACTTCATGCTTTGGCATGTGAATAAAGGATTTGATTGCTCACCTGCCTAGTTAGCAGGAGTAAAGCATGATAATTAAATATATATATTACAAGCTCTACCTGTTTATGGTTTTGGTTCCTTGCCTTTCTTTTTGATGACATCCTGCAGCTTGCTGCTCACTGCGCCATCACAACTGCTGCTCTTAAGTTACAAGCCGCAGTGCTGAGCCCAGCTTCGCCCTAAGCAAGTGATATATAGGCTCATCTGTCAGCTCCAGGAAATAAAAAAGGGCTATAGAAACAGTCAGATCAAAAGGTTGCCTGGGATAACAAAATATTAACAGACTGAAAAATATTAAGAGAGTACTGTTCATCTTATTTGGTGTATTTACTGTTTGGGAGATGAATTTTTTAAATCATACAACCATAGATCAACTTTACTGGGCTGGTCCAGCCTCTAGCAGTAGCTACAACTGCGTACTCTGTTGCTTGTCGTTCACAGCTAGCAGCAGCAGGATTAGGAAATCTAGATTTCTGCACAAACCTACCAACCCTGTAATAAGAACAAATAATGCTAGAAATATTAGGGAGTATTTTAGGTGCTGAAAAAAGAAAAGCGAAGTGTGGAGCATTGATGTGTTGGTGCAGGGAGTAAGGGCTGATGATCAGAGACCCTGTCGGGTGTGCAAAACTCAAATGATCTGTTCCTGGCACACTAGGGTCACTTTCAGATTGTCACTGTTTTGTGGGAGGGATTCAATCACACACTGGCAAATCTAAGTTTGCACAATTAAATTGGATTAAAGCACAAAACCAAAATACGATATTATGTAAGAAACCCACTTTTTAAAATCAGCCTTTTTCTCATATGGAATGTGATGGAAAAATTCATTAGAAAGTAGGAGATAATGACTGATTAATGGGAAGGATTTATCCCGATGGGTCCGTCCCCCCTTATAGACCAACAACATGCAAACAGAATAAATGCTTTAAGAACAGGTCACCTGGAAGGAACCTGGTCAACTCAGACATCACCTCAAACCACAGATAAGGAAGCTTAATTAAGGTTTGGCAAGTTATCTGAATTGACAAACCACAGCGTGCAATAGGTTGGCACACTAGAGTCAGAAAACACAATCTGAAGTTGGTTTGCAAAGCATGCTAGCTATAGTTTGGCCTGATGTCTGACAAACCATAGTTATGGCCAGCACTCTGCCTACAGAGCTTTCTGCAAATTGGAACAGCAGCTGTGTGCCTCAGTGACAGAAAGCAAATGCAGACAAGCAGCTTTAAATCATGGATGCTTGAGGTTTTCATTTGTAAAAACAGCAAGCTCTATTTGCTCTTATGTCTGAATCGAGCCACCAGCACACAGCCTCCTTTCTTGTCTTTAGCATAAGTTGATGAGATGCAAAGCAGAGCTGGGTTCCTGGTGTCTTTAGAGAATGCATTTTTGCAAGCTCAGCTTGGCACCTTGCAAAAGTCACACAGCTCATTCCCACTTCTTAAGAATTTTAAGAGGTAATCTGACATTTTCTGAGTTTTGAATATGAGTTTTGAATATGCTATTTTGAATATGCTAGTCAGGGATGAATATACCTAATTTTAACAGGTGTTGCTTCTACCAGAAGAATTCTGGGAATTATAGCTCTGAATGGCACCTCTACATTTTCTAAAAATACATGTTGTGATATTTAACATGTACCTCAACGCAGTGTATAATTTTTTCATTAAACAAGGAAACAGAAACCCATTACTATCTGATTAATAGTGCAGAGTTGAATGGTAACCCTCGGTCTTTTTTCATGCTCTCCATACTAAAGGGTGCTTTATCTAAAATTAGTTCAGCCTCTCTCTTTCAGATATGCTCCACCTTGAAAGGTTAAAAGGTGAAAGGTCCAGTTCATTTGTAAGGCAACCAGGACTGGATAGTTTGCCAGTATTTTAAGTTTTCTTTTGCACAGACACCATGAACACAATGTGGAACACAATAAAATAAAAAAATGCAGTCAGTTTACCACATGGTTCACAAGCCATTACAGATGTCTAGTCATTGTATTCACAAATCTTACACAATAAGGGCACAGTCCAGCCAAAGTTAAGCACTTTTAAGTCTCCTTTAATGGAAGTAACAAGCACATGCTTATTTCTCTCTCATTGCAGTTAAGATGACTCACAATACAATGCTATGTATGCAATGCTATGTGATGCTATGCAATGCTATACATGATATGCTGCACTGAGTTCAATGGACTGAGTTCATTGGACTGAGTTCAATGGAACTTATTCCCATGTAACTGTTAATTGGACTTAAATCAACAGTGGCTAATATGTGGCCCTATAGAAACGTGCTAAGAGGAAGGCTTGCTTGGCAAATCCATGATCAACTCCCGCCCGGAAACCAACATCCCCACTGTGGAAGGACGTGTGGATCCAGAATTGGCCTCCACAGTCACAAGGACTTATTGTTAAAAGCGTGTTTATGGAAGACAATCTTACTCAGCTACGAGTGATCGCAGAAGAAGAAGAAGAAGAAGAAGAAGAAGAAGAAGAAGAAGAAGAAGAAGAAGTTGTTGTCGGACTCCAACTCCCATCAGCCCAAGCCAGCGCAGCCAATGGTCAGGGATGATGGGTGTTGTAGTTCAGCAACATTTGGAGTATTAGCTATCCACTAACTTAAAAGAATATTGAATTTGGCTCAATTATGCCATAGAGGTTTTACTAATCTTTGGAGGATATGAAGTATGAATTCCTAACTCTAGCTTTAAATGCAGTAATGAGGTGTATATATAATTGTATGTCTAGGTGATTTTATTATTAAGGGGGAAAGCCCTTCTCCAAATTGAAAAGTAATAGCAGTGGAATTATATTTTATGGTTCTGATGTGCTATTGCGAAGGGCATGTTATTAAAATGGACTCTGGTGTGTGCTGTGACTTTATGAGAGCACAGACAAAGAAGTAGTCTGTTGAAGAATTTTGAGAATCTCAGCTTTATGGTTTCTTAAAAATGATGGATGAGGAACTTTTGGTCCTCCAGATGTTGCTATACTGCACATTGGCCATGATGTCTGGGACTGATGGGATGGGACCAGTCAAGATTTGGAGGGCCAGAAGTGGTGAGAGCCAGTGTGGTGTAGTGGTTAAGAGCGGTAGTCTCGTAATCTGGGGAACCGGGTTTGCGTCTCCGCTCCTCCACATGCAGCTGCTGGGTGACCTTGGGCCAGTCACACTTCTTTGAAGTCTCTCAGCCCCACTCACCTCACAGAGTGTTTGTTGTGGGGGAGGAAGGGAAAGGAGAATGTTAGCTGCTTTGAGACTCCTTAAAGGGAATGAAAGGCGGGATATCAAATCCAAACAACAACAACAACAACTTCTTCTTCTTCTTCTTCTTCTTCTTCTTCTTCTTCTTCTTCTTCTTCTTCCCTACCGCTGGTTTAAGCCTACAAGTTTCCAGCCCTTGTAACCGAAAATACCGAAAATACATTATTCCAAATTATGAAGGCAGAGCTTCTTTACCTCTTCATGCTAACAAAACAGGAAAAGATGCTGTAAACTGGTAAATGTGCTTATGTAAAATAAGCAAAACTGTAAAATTTGCAGAGCAATCCCATACACACAGTGGCGTAGCGTGGGGGGGCAGGGGGGGCCAGCCGCACCGGGCGCAACATCTGGGGGTTAGGGGGCACAAATCCATGGGTTAGGGGGCGCAAATCCACGGGTTAGGGGGTGCAAATTACTTGCCTTGCCCCAGGTGCTGACAACCCACGCTACGCCACTGCATACACATACTATGCTGGGGATGGAGATACACTGCTGCCATGCTGGAAGAACAGGAAACTCACCACAAGAGCATTTTAAAATGGCAGAAAATATATTGACGTGTTCACAATGTCCTTGAAAACACCACCTCCACCCTCAGCCAGGAACTGTGCCAGAATGGCATCCACATGTCACCCATACATGGAGGGAGCTATTGGTTAATGACTTGCCTTTCAGAGCATGCAAACACCACTTAATCTATTGTATGGCTTGGATACAACCACAAATACTACTAAATGTGCAGCCTCTATCTAGACCAACATCTGTATGCTGACACCATGACAAAGTATGGTAGATAAAAATATCTAATTTCAGTTCTTGATGGATTTGGAATTTCCAACTGAATCATATTTGTACTGCTATAATTATTGATAGCATGTACCAACAACTTGGTTTCTTGAATCCTTATCTAATATAGTTCTAGGACATATCATGTGAGTTGACTCTCATAGATACAGTGTAGGTCTTTCTATCTATTAATCCATGGTTTCTTCAGTTAAGTTTTCTTTGGCTTCTCTCTTCTCTCCATCTCCCCAAATTCCTAATTGCAACAGCAGTTCAGCAGGTGAACAAACAGGTTGGGGATCCTTTTTTCTCCAGGGAAGGTTGGATTAGACAACCCAGGGTGTCCCTTCCAGGTTTAAAACTCTTTAAGAGGGCCCCTAAATTGGGTATCAAGAAGTCATTGAGATTAAAAACTGAAGGTGGGAAGCTGGAAAAATTGAGGCATAATTGACAAGAGAGTCAGGCTTCCCAACAATAACATTTCTCAACTTCCAGAGGTCATTCTGGAATAAAAGAGCGCCTGAACCTTTGTAAGTAAATATTTACTGAGCAGCTCCTCTTGTCATGCCTTTCCTAAATTCTGCATGCTTTGGGGGAGGCTATAAACATGCACATGCCTACATAAACATGAAAGGAAATGCATTTGACAGCATGCATTTAGATTTTACTTTCAGATGCTTCCAGGTCCATATTTTCTCACTCGAATTTCATCACAGGCCTGGCAGTGAGATAAATAAACAGGGGCAGTGGAAGATGCTCTGATTTACTCATCCCAGTGTTTAATAAAGACACCTCATTGTTTTCCTTGGGCTACAATAACTGGATTTGAATTACATGCTCTATAAAATTTCCCCTTTGGGTGACCTTTGCTCTTTCTTGATTCCATTTATGTTAAACTTCATTCCTCCCTTCCATTTATCTTGCTGACAGACCTATTATTTTTATTCCTGAATACAATTGCCATTGCTTTTCTTCATTTTGTGAAAGACCATAGCCTCTCAGATATTTGGGGACGCATCAAATGCTACTCTGCAAAATAAAATTTAGAAAAGCACAAGCACATATCTAGAAATATACTCTCCACAGACCTATCATTTAGAAAATCTTCACTATCTGGATATCAGTTAGGCAAAAGCTATAGTGTATAAAAACACATTGAAGTCTAAGCATAAATTCTGAGACTTGGCCTCAAAGCATTTGCATGGTTATATGATTTCTCTGATCTAGAGTTCTAGACATATTTTGTAGCTTTTCTGTTCACATCCTTGGGCAGAGGACTGCTCTACACGTGTGCCCATGCATGGATAGCTGTCTTCTCTATTGACGTGAATGAGGAAGCTCCACCTCTCTCTAAATATAGAGGGAGGAGGGAATCTAGAAGCCCTTGTGGCAGTGAAGGCGGCTGGTTCAGTCTTCCCAGGAGAGATCCTTTAAACACCTAGCCTTGCCAGCAGCAATCATTTCTGCTACAAATTTTCTCTCAAGCAGCATGGTTTTAGATACCTCAGTCCTGTCAGCTCATTTTCTGGTTGGTTGAACAGCTTGAGGAAGCAAAGGCACTGCAGAGACTGAGGTGGGAAATGGCCCTAAAGACCCAGAATTATGCCCATTTTATACAATGTTTGGTAAGAAGGCACTAATAACTGTTGAATATAAAGGGCAGCTTTGATGACATTAATTTACTTACTTATTTCATAAAATTTATATACTGCTTGATTGTAAAAAAACAACATCCCAAAACCCCTAGTAGACTTAAGAAAAAAAATTACAAATCCATTTTAAAACATACTAAAACAGATTAAAATTACCTCAACTTTTTAACAGGTATTGATCCTGTTCTACTTTTGGGCAGTCAGTTGGTCTCTCTGCCTTTCTTTCACTGTAACATGGGGATGGGGAATCCGTGGTCCTCCAAATGTTGCTGGATTAGAACTCCCATCATCCCTGCCAGGTGGCAGGAAGTGGGGGGAAATTCAATTCAAGTTTCATTTGGAGCCAAATCTATCAAATTCACACTTGTCTAAGTATATATAGGGCTAAGTGAATCAAGGTACAGTACAGGTATACAACATTTAATAGCTTTTTTTTACTGCATTTATTCAGCACACTTGTGGGCACAGTACACACAGAGAGTGAGTTCTTTTACCACCAGACTCTGGCCAGAGCTACCATCAATCCAACAGTCTGCCAGAAGAAGTTTGGCAGGAGCAGGCTTGTCCTCCAGACCCAGACATTGTTCCTGTTCCTGGAAAGGTCTTGTTCTTTGCTCTTCTACTGAGGCCAAGAACCACCACTGTTGACAAGGGATGAGGGCAACTCCATTAAGCCCCATTTTGTGGGGACAATTGTGGTGAAGTTTGGGAAAGAATTCTTCCTTGAGTAGACATAGCGTTGGGCAGGGGTAGCTGACATGGTGTCCTCCAGAAGTTACTGGATTCTGCTACCCAGTACTATGTAAGTTGCTTTGAGAACTTTCTGCTACTTTGTGATGCATAAGTATTCTAAATAAATAATTTTTTAAAAAAAGAACAGATAAGCCTCTGGTGGGTGTGGAAGCTTTCTGAAGGTGGGCCCGAGGCATTCTGCTTTGTGGTGAGCTTCAGGCCTGTTCTGCACAGAATAAATAAATAAATGAGAGTGGAGTCAAAGATGTAAAGCTAGTCCCCTGGCCATACTTTACTCATGTGGAGTGCCTTTGGCATGATGAGAAGTCTGTGATATTACAGGCTAAGAGGTCTTGAAGCAAATGAGGACAGTTCTACCATGGCCCAGGTATCTGAACAAGATGGGTTTGTGTACTTATTTTTCTAGTGAATTGCTACTGTTTCAAGTGCAGGGTTTCTATCTAAGTCATACTCGGAGCAGTAGACACACTGAAACCAGAGGACTTAATCAGAGGATGTCTAACTCAAGTCCACTGATTTCAGTTAGTCTTCTCTGACTTATTCAGATACAACCTATAGGTTCCAAAAGAAGAGATGCTATTGGGAGGGAGTTTTACCTCCAATTAGATGGACTAGTGACTCAGAATTTCTTCTCTCCCAATAGCATATGGCTATGAGTTACTTGGCAGCAGGAGTCTGGAGGTTTCTGCCTGAGGGAAAACGTTGGGACTACCTGACCTTCAGTTTCCTTCCTGTCCAGCCATTCTAAGTGTCTGCAAATGGTCAATTCTCATGCAGATAATGAATGTTCAAGTCTTTTGAGATGTTCAGCAAACAGATTTCCCATTAAAGGAATACCCTAAGTACATAAACAAACTGTTTATTAACTTGCTGCCATGTGTTGCAAAATCTCAATCTTTTAATTAATCATAGAACAGATGCTGGTGAATATTCAGAATAAGATGGAAATGAGAGCACATTAACATTCCTAGATCTGAATTCCTGGAATGGTCTCTATGGATGTATTAACTGTGCATTGCAGAAGTGCCCCTAACTCACAAACTGCCAAGGTTTGATATAGATTTGTATTTGGTTGGGTACCTCAGCTTCAAAGAGAGCTGTGTGAATCATGTGCCATATGCAGAAACACAAGCAACTCCAGAACTCAGTTGTGGTGGCAACATTTTTAGACATTCCAACAAAGAAGCACTTACACTGTGGAACTCACTGCCCCTTGATATTAGGCCTTTCCTGTATTTTTCAGGCTAACCCCACCCCCTTTTCCCCAAGCAAGCCTTTCTAGACATCTAACTTTATCATGGTACATAGCTTCAATAAGTATTTTATTAATGAGTTTATTTTATATTTTAATTTTAAATGTTATTTGTTTTTTTAGTATTTAATTGGTGTTTTAATGACTTTTTAGACTGTTAATTGTAAACCATCAAGAGGTATTTTGTTCTAGTAAGCAGTATATAATTTTTGTTATAGAAAAATAAATGAATGAATGTGTTCAGATCCATTTCTCCTAGGATTCCCTCCAGCATCCCAGAAGATTCTGGTGTACAGTTCTCCAATCAAGCAGTTCCTCATCATTCCCTGAAAAATATGTAGAGTGCACCTCTTAGATCATGTGGCACAGCCACTTGATAAGACAGATGCCAACCCGACAGCACATTAGCAAGCAGTCAATAATAAAATAGACCATGCATGAGTGTTTGGACATGCCCCTGCTTTTCCTCTTGGCTTTAATTCAACCAATGGTGCGGGCAAATCATTTTTGCCCCATTTCCAAGCACTCCAAGTACAGAGGGTCCATTTGCACTATACAGTGGTACCTCGGCTTAAGAACAGTCCTGTTTAAGAACAATTCGGTTTACAAACTCCACAAAACCAGAAATAGTGTCCCAATTTGAGGACTTTACCTCAGTCTAAGAACGGAAGCTGAATGGTGGAAGGGCACCGACGGCAGGAGGCGTCATTAGGGAAAGCACACCTCGGTTTAAGAACGGTTTTGGTTTAAGAACGGACTTCCGGAATGGATTAAATTCATAAACCGAGATACCACTGTTCATTTAAAGAAGTATCACACCACTTTAAACAGTCATGGCTTCCCACAATTCCTGGGAAGTGCAGTTTGTTGTGGGTGCTGAGTTATTAGAAGACCCCCTATTCTGCTCACAGAGCTAAATTTCTCACAGTAGTTTAGCAGTCCGGGAGCTGTAGCTCTGTGAGGGGAATAGAGGTCTCCTACCGTCTCTCACAGGGGACGCAGGTGGCACTGTGGGTTAAAGCCTCATTGCCTAGGGCTTGCCGATCGAAAGGTCGGCGGTTCGAATCCCTGCGGCGGGGTGCACTCCTGCTACTCGGTCCCAGCGCCTGCCAACCTAGCAGTTCGAAAGCACCTCCGGGTGCAAGTAGATAAATAGGGACCGCTTACCAGCGGGAAGGTAAACGGCCTTTCCGTGTGCGGCTCTGGCTCGCCAGAGCAGCGATGTCACGCTGGCCACGTGACCCGGAAGTGTCTCCGGACAGCGCTGGCCCCTGGCCTCTTAAGTGAGATGGGCGCACAACCCCAGAGTCTGTCAAGACTGGCCCGTACGGGCAGGGGTACCTTTACCTTTACTTACCGTCTCTCACAGCATGCTTAACAAACTCAAGTTCCCAGGATTCTCTGGGGGAAAGCACAACTGCTTAAAGGGGTATGACACTGCATTAAATGTATAGTGCAGAGGTGGCCTAAGAGATGAAAGGAAAGGGCACATTATGCCTTTGCCATGTGTAATTTGTGTGCAGCCTGTACCCACTCCATGAGGCTAGCTGGAAGCAATGGCCTCCCCTCCATGACAGCAAGCAAAGCAGCTGCCATTTCCTTACAGAACAAAAAGGAAGCTTTCTGTATTACAGCAACAAAGCCAATGGGGCTACATCTGCTATGCTGGGACACCAAAAGCAATGACAGACTTATCATTATAGTCTGTTGAGACAGTGCCATGTGGAGCCAAGCACATGCCTTTGTTAACTCAGCAGTTATCCTAGCTGGCCACACTCCTTCCAGCCGATTTTCTATTGAAGTTGCTAGACAGACTATATGATGCAATGATGAAAAAAGGGAGACCATGCGTAAGGAGACTCATTCTAATAAATGGAAACACATGGCACAGGCCCTGTTTAGAATCATGGGTCGATGCCAACCGAGCACCACCTAGCAGCAGTGCCACCAACAGGCCTTCCACTGCTAAACATAGTACCTGAGACCATTAGTATTGGGCAAGGTGTTGTTTTGGGCCCCATGCGGTTTTGGGCTTTGAATTGTGCCTAACAGCAGTTCTCAACCTGTGGGTCCCCAGATGTTGTTGGACTATAACTCCCATCATCCATGAGCTCTGGGGACCCACAGGTTGAGAAAGGCTGGCTTAGGAGCTCACTGGAAGCCAGTGCAGTGCTTTCAGGAGTGGTGACACTTGGTCAAATTGAGCTGCCTCGTTTAGCAACCTAGCAGTCACATTCTGCACTACCCGTAGCCTCTGGACTGTCTTCAAGGGCAACCCCATGTAGTTTCACGTTACAGTAGTCCAGAAGAGAGAGATCACCAGAACATGGGTAACTGAAGCCAAGCCATTCTGATCAAGGAGCAGCTGCAGCTGGCAAACACGCCTAAGCTAGCTGGCTACTCCTTTGATTGAAACAATGCTTGAAACAATGAGCCAGTGACACACCCAGGTAAGTGTGTGAAGGATTGCAGCATTAAGCCATCTGGAAGAATTAGACTGGTGGTCATTGAAAGACAGAGCAAATGCTTCTCATTATGAGTGCTGCTGAGAGTAGAGACATTCTCTGTGTTGGTTTCTAATGTGAACACTTTCCCAGTTTCCTATTAATAAGTGCACCAAGAAGAGCATAATTTAAAAGGATAACATTTAAGAGAGTATAAATATCTCAGTATGGCATGTATGTGTTCCAGAGACAGAAACTGTTGCCATTAAAGGCAACAACCATGCGATAGTATTTGTTGCTGGTTTCTTCATGGCACTCCAGGTTCTTATAATTCAGACAGACTTTTGTCATGGTTTAAATCAATCAAATGTCTTGGTTGCGCCATTCATTTCAATGCCAAGTTTAACTGGCATTTAAAATCAGGCACCTAGCTCCAAAAGAGTTATGAAAGTTAACAAGGGGGCGGGGACCATTCATGTAAGGAACAAGTAATGTCTATTATGGCTAAGCATCTATAATGTAGCCACTGTCAAGTATCTTACTATTGTGGGGAGGGAGGGGGAGAGAGAGAGAGAGAGAGAGAGAGAGAGAGAGCTATGATGATTATTAGTGCTAACATCAGGGACAATGCAAAACATTTTGCTGTCTGAGGCACACATGAACACCCACACACCTAGTGTCCCTGGCCTCTCCTCTTCTGTGGCAGTAAAAATATAACAATACTAAATTAAATAACTAAGGGTGAATCTTAACCCCTTTTCTGCAGTGGCTGAGCTTGATGAAACAGTTTGGACTAGAAAAGAACAAGGTTTTGGAGCAGGACAGAGGCTGTGTAGTATTTCTGCTTTGCATTTTGAATTAAGCATGGAGAATCTTGCTTATTTAATTAATTGTTTTTATATCCCGCCTTTTTCTCCAAGGAGCTCAAGGCGGCTTTAATGCCCACAAGAACCCTGTGAGTTAGGTTAGACTGAGAGGCAGTGACTGGCCCAAGGTGACCTAGTTAGCTTCATGGCCAAATGGGGACTTGAGCCCTGGTCTCCCAGATCACAGTCCAACACCCTAGCCATGACACCAGGCATCTTCAACCTTCTCAGGTCCAGGACCCACTTTTAGCACAAACATGCATTTGGAGACCCATTTCTTTTACCATATCTTTGCATGGTGGTGGTGCTCCTGTTGCAAAACTCCTTGGATCAGGCCTCAACACACAAGTGGGTCCTAGCCCACCAGCTGAAGACCAGCAAACTACGCTACACTGGTTATATATGAGCTAGATGGTCTTGGTGAGGAACTGGCAACAACAAAAACAGAAATTCCTTTGTCTTCACAGTATTTAGGAAGAGATTTAATCCAAATGTTTGAGCAGAGCATTGCAAGCAACAATATATATATTTATGAGTGGTATGTACCTGTTGGCAATGTGGAACTGAGCCAGTTACAGTTGGCACAATTTTTAAAAGAGGGTGGAAAAGAAGAAAATCTGCAAATAAATAAGGCTTAGGTGGCACTAGGTGGCTGCCTAGGGCAGTGCTTTGTAGGGGGCTGCAGTTTGGCAGGGTCAGATGGAAGGTATTTGTGAAAGTTTTCGTTATAGGCAGTAACAGCAAGGACTGGGGAAGGACAGAGCTCCTTGTGTGAAGCGTAGACAAAGAGAGGCAAAGCAGTGGGCAAGAAATTAGGGTGGGGAGTTCAATGGGACACCAAACATTTAAACACAAATGAAAAGCAAATGAATAAAATACATTTTAAAAGCTAAAGAAAACTTTTACAAAATTTCAAAGCCTCCAGTACAGGGTTTCCCTTAATTTTAAAAATAATTAGGTGAATTCTCTTGCAGTAGAGGAAATAAGCAACCCTAAAGAACCAAACAATACAAAAATGAAAATGAAATTTATTTAGCCAGGAAAATAATGAAGGGGAGGCGAGTGTCAGTGTCTCATTCAGTAATCATTGCAACATAAAAAGGTTTATGCTACTTAAGTCACACTCCACATTGCAATCTCAATTTCTAAACTATTGATGAGACCTCTGATATAGTTGTTGTGATACATAATGTTGCCCGTGAACCTTCCAGCTACTCAGAAGACAAAGCTATCAAAACGTTCATAGTCCAGATTCTGCAAGAAAAGAGGAGAGTGTCAGTTTGACTGAAACGAAACCTTACACCAACTCTTGGGACAGGAAAAGCTAGGGAATAGGCTGAGGGCTGGAAAGAAGTTCCAGGCTGTAGGGATGGGGGGGGGGAGCAAGCATTCCAAAGACAAGGTGGCTGAACTAATGATGTAGCTAAACAACGGACTGAAAAACAGAAACTCAGGAAACTATGGGAGAAAAAGGTGGCAAGAAAAGGGCAGAAAACACTACACATTAAGGTGGGTCTGGGATCCGAAGAAGAAATTCACAGTGCTTCTGCTCAGAAGGGTGATGAGCCAGAGATGGAGGAATGCTAAGGAGGCTGTCCAAAAAGACAAATGTAACCAAAAGTAGCTTGACAAAGTAGTCAGTCAGTGGCCTCAAAAGTGGGATACTGAAGAAACAAAGATGGATGAAGAGTTGGCTTTGAAGGGAGGGAAGTTAAGAAGGAAATAGGGTCAGGAAGGGTCAGGTCAGAAGGGTCAGGAAGGAGGTGAAAAGAAAAGGGAGCTATAGAGGCCTGAGGACCGTGGGTTAGTTTTGATGGATTTGGACCCTAACATGGCTGCTATACCTTTAAGAGTTATATAGCTGAGGGATTTTCTTTCTGGTGGCTTCTGCAGTATTGTGGCCTGGCAATCCTGAGCAAGTAATGAGGACCAAGAAGCAGCAAAGTCTGAATTTCATGTATTGATTTCAACTAGCCAGCCAATTCCTTGGCTATAGGCTTCTGGTAACAAAGTATCTGCTATCTGGGGGAAGTATTGCCAATTTCCCAGGTACAAAATAATGATTTCTAGTGCTTATAAAATATGGCAGACCTACAAAAGATGAGCAGCTGTAATGGGGAAAGTGAGGTGTGGGCAACAAATGTGTTATTTGTTGTGTGACAATAAACAGATTATTTGGAAAGGTCTCAAGGAATGGAAGCAGAAGTAAATGAGCAAGGTTTCTGAAAGCAAGTAAATATTTAGTAGTAACTAGACCCTACACTGATTCTCAAAACTGGATTGAAAGCTCAAAGCAAAAATTGCATTTTTGAAGCCATGCCCCCCTGCCCCACATACACATACAATTTGAAAAAAAGTGAAAAATGTTGCCACCTGATTTATATCATAATTTGTTATATGTTGATTTGCAAATATCCATTCTTCAACTACACTTCAAACAGTAGCTGGACTGCAATCCTGCTACATGTATTTGGAAGCAAGTCCCATTGAACTTAGTGAAATTTACTTCTGGGGAGAGGTAGTGCTGTAAAGCTGAAATCTTATGCACACTTACCTGAGAGTAAGCGCCGTTGAATACAATGGACTGTCTGCGCAAACATGCATTGGGGAGTGCTAGTAAGGAATCTGCAGACAAAGATGGTCTCTATTAACTTTATTGCTGTGTAAATCATAGTGAAATATGTCTAAAAACAGAACCATTGGGAAAGAAATTAACCAATCCTATGTATGTCCCTTCTGAGTAGACATACTGAGTTGAATTCAGTGGGGCTTACTCCCAAGTAAGTTGGCATAGGGTTACTGCTTTGAATCTGTCTTGCACGGGATTGCAACATTTTAAGGATATGTGTTCATTTTGCCTAACAATAATCAGGAAGGATTCTTTGCTCAGAAAATCACAAAATTTGTATTTCATCTAATGCAGAAAGTATAATTTTGGGTATGTGGAATATCTTAGTTCAACTTTCCAAAATTCACAACAAAAGTACTTGAGAGACACCTTTTGCTCCTTACCCAAATTACAGTGCAAGTTATTGGTTTTCAGCTTGTTTTCAGATGTGGTATTTGTGGGAGAAAAAGATGCATTGGTCTTGGTTTGACAGCTTGGTGGGGAGACATGGAATTTTCTGGGGGGAAATAATGTTAATGGTCATGTGTGGTACTTTACTGAATTCTGAGAAGATGCTGCCATCTAGTGATTCTCCCACCAGCAACTCAAATGGCAGCACATTTTTGGAAAAGCTGTGTGTAGGTGTGATATTATTTGAACTGAAACAAGAGCGAGATCATATCCTGTTTGGGACTGCTGATCCTTTAGGAATGATGGTGTAAATTTTCTGAGGTTTTCAAAGTGGGAAATAAGGCATAACTTGGCAATGAGTAGTTGGTTCATGGTGGCCGATGCTTAAAGCACCTTTTTATTTTTTATATATTTAATTATATAAATTTATAAATATACATTTTCCCATTACTGTTAAGGAAGCTGTACTGTTGATGGAACTACAGCGGTTTTTATATGGTTATTTAATTACAACATTTAAAGAAGGGATGCTTTAATCCTGAACAGGTCAGCAGTGTGCAGGAGTTGCTATGAGATGAAAATCTTGTTGACTAAATCCAAAACAGTGGAAAAATGGCTACTAGATTAAATATGTGTAAAAGTGGAAAGTTGCTCAGAAAGACCAAGACTCACATGTTTAAATTCACAAGAGGAAACTTATAAAAAATGAGAAGGTTCATTAGAAGGAAGTTGAAAGGGAAAGCCAGGCAGTTAGATCTATTTAGGGTGTTTGAAACTCACTTGGCCTGAGGACACACCATTTAAAACAAATGGCTTCCCCCAAAAGAATCCTATGAACTGTAGCTTGCCAAGGATTCTTGGAATATGCAGAAACATTTAAATATGTGATCCCACAACTGTGCTGAGAAGTGACACAGTCCTATCGCCCTTATACCACATGCTACTTATGCAAGTTTGCAGCAGCCTTTAAACTAAACAGAAGTATGATCTGTTGTGTTTTTAAAAATCATATGTCAGTATTCCTATGGAAAATACTTTAAAATAAAATAAAATTTGACCACTTGTGGGGATGATGAAAAATGCCCGCTTTTAACAATTCAGTGTATCTAAAAATGAATTCTAGAATATTGCTATTGATGAAAGTCATGCAGAGCACCAAAATTTAGTTTCCAAGCTCCAGATACAACAGCTTACTCATGAATTGGAAGCATGACCAAGCCTGTAGTCCTAATCCCACTGACCTGAGAGTAAACCCTAATGAATTCAATAGGACTTACTTCTAAGTAGAATCACATAATTGTAGAGTTTGAAGGGACCACGAGGGTCATCTCGTCCAACCCCTGCAATGCAGGAATCTAGACATGTTTAGGATTGTGCTGTAAGTCAATCAAACCCAATATTTTCATGCATGCTATATGAGGCTGCCTTTGAAGGCAATTCAGAAACTTCAGCTAGTATAGTGTGCAGCTGTTTGAGTGAGTGTCAGGCCAGAACATACTACACTAATCCTGCGCCTTCTGCACTGCTAGTCAGTGCATTTACAAGATGGTGATTACTTTAACGTCTTAAAGCCTTCGATGGTTTCCGATCTGGTTACTTGATAGATTGCTTACACTGATATGATCCTATCCATGCCCTAAGACAGCGGTGGGAAATCCCAGGACTGAATGCAGCCCTCCAGACTTCTCTAACTGGTCATATCTCCCCATAGGCCATGCACCCTCTATGTGGTCCACACCCTTCCCTGGCCCTGCTTTGCATCCTTCGTGTTTTCGCCTGACTGGACTCTGTCCTTGAAATTGCTTGCCTAGGTGGAGGATACAGAGGATGAAGTGTATGCAGAAACTAGCATGCTATAAAAGGTAAGTTGCTCCATTTGTTGCTCCACCCACTTTTGCCTTTGGCTCTGCCCACCATCACTGACACATGGGCCCCTGGAAGGTAGCCCATAAAAGGAAGTGCAGCGCTTGGGCTGAAACAGGTTCCCCACCCCTGCCCTATAATCAGCAGTGTACGCTCTGGTTGCTTGCCCCCCTTACGATCTCTTAGGTTAGCAGGTACAAGACTCTGGGCCTTTTTAGTGGTAGCCCCATGCTTATAGAACTCTCTCTCCAGGAATTTGTGCTTGTGTGCTTGTCCCCATCAGGACTAGCTGTCAAAAATGCTTCAAATGTCCATTATTATTATTATTATTATTTATTATTATTATTTGATCTGATTAAGATGATTTCATTATGGTTCATGCTGTTGCCTTTTTGGTGATGGTTATTGGATTCCAATACATTTTTCCTCATGCTGTATTTGTTGCTACTGCTCACTGGATTTTTGATATGCTGATGTTTATACTTTGTGATTTTATTGAAAGTTGGGTATGATTCCATGTTTAGGTACTTTGTTGCAAAAGATCAGTGCATGGAAGTGTCACCTCTTTTGAGATGAACAGAGACTCCTCAAAATCCCATATGCATAGTTTCCTACAAAGATCTAAATAAGTGCGATTGATCTGGGACTTGGTGTATAAACCCTTTGAAATGGAACTCATTCTATGTTGCTTCTCAAATCAGCAATGGTGTAGCACTGGAATTGGCAGTAATTAATAACAGCATTTGTCCAAGGCCTTGTAAGTAAAGGGAAATCAGTGATAAATGGCTCAGAAAGAAACATGAACATTGAGTTAGACACTATTTCTTAAAGTCTCCTGAATTTATTTGCCAATACGTCTTTGGGTGGTTGAGGGCGGGGAGAGATCAGAACATAGTTCTTTAAAAGCTTTCATTTACAATTAGCAGTAGAAATTACATCTGCTTTGCATCCATCCCTGTTTACATCATATGCACTCAACATTATATGCAGTAAAACCTTCTTGGGGAAAATATTGCATTAATAGCATGTTTTTATTTATTTGGTTCTACTTCACATTAGGCAACACAGTGACACAAATGGATTTTGTTTGCTTTCTGCAAGTCCGTATTTTAGGCTGCTCGCTAATGAATAGTGCTGAAATAACAGCCATCTGGCTTTTTGAAGTCTTTTAAAAGGCATTACCAAACTGCATTGAGTATTAGCCTAAGAAATAGAGCCATCCTGGGTTGCTTGGATCACTTTGCAGAGGCAGCACTGTATCCTATTGGGAAGGGGGGAAAGTCTCTCTTCATATTCCTTTCTCCCTTCAATATGAAGGGCTCAGATCATGGCCTGAAGGCATATGAGGTCACCACCTTTGTGAAGTTAAGCAAGTCTGGGTCTGGTCAGTGACTGGATGGGAGACCACTTGGGAACTGTGTTTACTCTATCTTGGATTCCATCACTGTAGAAAGTCAGAATATAAACGTAAACAAACAAACGACTAAGAGCCAAATTAGGCATGATGGCACATGTCTTGTGTGTTTAAACTATGCTATTTAGAAATGCCACTCCTTCACAGATGACAACCATGTAAATGCCATTTTGGAATTTTTCAGGGATAGGTAGAAAGGGAGGAAATGCTTCCCTTATTTGGGGCATACAGTGGCAGCTGACATCCACCATTTTTATTTCTCACAGGTCTGACAAGGAGAAAGCTACATCATTTATCAACTTATTGGTGGGGGTGGGGGGTGGGCGTTGGGAACTTTCACAACCATCACCCAAAGTTTGAGCTGAAAGCTTCTAATCACTGTTGCCCCCAGTCCAAAACTCTGAATGTTGCTTGATGCTCACACTGCTTGAAAAGGGCTGATGTGTATATGCTTCAGTTGAAGTCTTAACCCCATGCATTCAAATGGGATCTAAGGCAGTACATTCTTCTCATATAAAGGGGAAAGCATGACCCCTCAAACGGACAGGTATGGGACACCCCAAATGAACTTGCCAATCTGCCTATGTCATCAGTGGAGGCCCTGCTCCAAGCAACCCTGCCCCGAGAGGTGAGGCAACAAATGATGACAGGAGATAGGGTCAGTGGCGGCTCCCAGCTTTCAAATCCTCTCTGCAGAGAAAGTCAGTAACCACCATCTCTCTCCCTATTTAGACAGCAAGTAAAAATATTTATTTTCTTCCATGTGTTTTCCAGGTCATTGCTGTCTGTCAGTTATTCTGCTTCTCTGGTTTAGGCATTTCCCCCCCAGCTGGTTAGTTGGTTTGGGGCTCTTCTATTAAGGTTGCAGTCCTAAACACTTTTACTAGGGATTAAGCCCCATTTAATACAATTGGAGTTTGGAGTAAAAATGCATGCATTCTACTTGATGTCTCTATGGTTTTATGTAAGCTCCCTTGGGCTTTGAATGATTGAAAGGTGGATTATAGTATTGAAAATAAAATAAATACATTTTCAGGTTACAAATTCTGTCTTGCAAGCATTAGCTGACAGAGGGAGGATATAGAAAGCTCACTTGCCCATGGAACAGCTTCAGTTTCTGCTGTCTTCACGTGTCTGTGGTGCTAACTGTACTCTGCAGTGTGGGTGGGAAAAACTGGACATGGATAATTTTTAGTAGGGACATTTGCCCCATTTTCACAGCTTGTATCAAGAACTATGGTAGTGCACTGGAAGCACACTGCTTGGCAGATATCAATATTATCTGCTGCTATATGGGCTATCTAGAAAGCAAATTTAGAATAGGCAGGGAATCTTCATAAAGACATTAACATTTGGTAAAATAAAATGAGTTTCTGTATCATGTGAAACAAATACATGTCATCTCTCTGGTTCATACTTTCCATAAGCAGCACCCTACTTCACATTTTTGAAATGATGACAAACCATTAGATATTTGATGCATGAAACGCATGCAAACATGCAGACGATGGAAAGACCTTTACAAGGCCCATTTTTCCATAGTTTATGTGGGCTATGCAGACGATTCAGATCATAAACAGGTTGGATAAATGGCAGCATTATCTGCAAAGGAATTACATTGACACGGGATACATAAGGGAGCCACAGTGAATTCAGATAAGTCAGGGTTTCTGATAACTGTGATTCAAAATAATATGGACCTATTACATTTATATCGAGACACGTTTAGTTCATATTTCTGCTAGTTACTGGAATATTTATTCCATGTTCCAACAATTTTATGGTTTACTAATAGCGTTGACATTCAGCAAGCCTAGACTCCTTGCTATTTTGAGAGCAGAGATTTATATGTTTTCATTATATGCTTTCCTCTTGTAGATCTTATAAACAATATGAATTATAGTGCTTTTACTGTGACCGACATTTCCTGGAAGACAAGGACAAGGTAAATACAGCCCTCACCTCCTGGATTTCTATCTGATCATTCTGAAATATGAACATCCTTTGCCCTAAATCTAGATGATGGCTTCTATCAATCTATTTCTCCAGATATGATTTAGAAGCAACTGCTTTTATGTGATAAACAATAAAATAATAAGAAGTTCAGAGAAACCACCCGCATTGTGAAGTTGGTAAACACAAAACTAAAGTTCATAGTACTTGTGCAGCTCTTTATTTTAATTGTCAAACTACAGAAACTCTTTCTTTGGGATAATGTTTGAGAGAGAGAGAGAGAGATTTAGGATTGCTGATCAAAACGGCACTTCAGTTTTATGCTTTTTACACTTGGTAACATTTTTGTTTTCAGATAGAAATAGATTTCCAATGCAATGCTGTTCCAATCAGACCAGCCTCAATTCAGCACTGTCCCTACCACACAAAGGGAACGTAGGAAACTGCCTTACACCGAGTCAGACCTTTGGTGCACCTAGCTCAGTATTGTCTACATTGACAGACAATGGCTCTCCAGAGTTTCAGGCAAGAGTCTCTCCCAGCCCAACTGGGAGATTCCAGGGAGTGAACCTGGGACCTTCTTCATGCAAATCAGATGTTCTGACACTGCTCACAAGGACCTTGTTTGTTGTGTGCATTTAAATGCAAGGATCACAGTGATTATCCTCAAATAGTGCTGTAACGGTTAGACTGCAATCCTATGCATCTTAGAGTTAAGCCCCATTGAACTCAGTGGAATGTACTTCTGGGTAGCCATGCATATGCTTGCATTTTAATGGTTAGATTGTTTAACCAAGCACTTTTTGCTTAACTAAAGAGCTGTCTTATTATTATTATTATTATTATTAAAAATAAAAATACAGCAGTGGTGGGGAACCTCAGGCCTCCATATCTGGCCCTCAGGACTCTTCTTCGACCACATACTGTCTCCCCAAGCTGCACCCTCACCAACCCTGCTGCATGCCCTCCTTGAGTGCTGCCAGGATTGTGCCCTTGAACTAAATGTGCCTGCAATGTAGTCTTCAGAAATGCAAGAATCTCCGCCCCCGCTGAGCACACTTTTTTGCCTTTGATCCTGCCCACTACTGGCAACCCGATTTACAATGCAGAGAACTGGAGATTGCAAAAACAAGAAACTCTGAGAAACAAAAATGGACAGATTTGGCTATCCATCACCATTACTCAGGCATTCATCTTGGAGGTGGCAGGAACCTAGTTTAAGGCCTATAGATAACTAATAACAAACTGTTGTATATTATAATACAAGCCCTGTATTTATATCTAAGCAGTATACTGGGGCATGAGGCTACTTGTTTGTAAATGCAAACATCTGATCAAGACGTACTTGAAAGCCCTCTATAAATTACAAATTATAAAAAGCAAGCTTTTCAAGTTAGCCAAGGTTACTTTGTTTTCAGTCATTTTGTATGAAGTGCTTTTGAAATTTTCTAGGGTTACCTAGCGGCTGATAGTTACCATGGAAACAACAGCACAGAACTCGCTTACTCCAGGGAGAAAGGGGTTTTCCTTCTAATAAGGAATTACTCCTTTCTTCCATTTCTGTTTTATTGTTTTCATTTCACAGTCAGAGATCAGGCTTCCAAAGCATCTATGCCTTTTAACCCCAAGGTGTATTCCAACTATCTCCTGTAATTTTGTAACACCTAATTTGCTATGTTGCTTCTGCCATTCCTGTCAGCTGAGATATGGCTTCACATGTGACCTTCCATGCTCAATTACTGCATTTGCTTCAAGTGACCTTGGTGCAGCTACTGAGATTTATTCTTCATCCACTGCAGAGACCATCATCCATTCCAGAAATTGTGACTGTCTTTCACACACCCATTTATACAGGTTGTAGCTCTGTTCTCCCCGCCCCCCCCTCGTGGCCAATCAGTATTCAGCTCTCTTATAAATGTGAAACTCCTTACATCGTGCTTTTTTTATTTTATATTTTTTATGCACTTGTGCATTTGCTAAAATGCAAACATGCCCCCCAAAATGCATATCTTTAAGTGTGTGTGTGTGTGTGCGTGTGTGTTTGTGTGTGTGTGTTGCAATCAGCCTGGGGAAATTCTTCTCCCTCCTTTTTCACGCACTCAAAGCTCCTTCCCATCCTTTCCCACTTCTAGATGTAGTTTAATAAAACAACAATGACACCCAGTGGTTGCTGAGCTGATCAGCAGTTTTTCCTTCCACTGTATTAGATGCAGCAGGTGTTGACATAGTTTTTGCTTTTGAAAGCTTGATACAAGATTTCCAAATGCTATCTTTGACAACTTTTTAAAAAGTATATCCCTGTGCCAGTATGACTGATTTCTTCAGGACGGCTACCAATAGCATTACTCAGTTACTGTCCATGTCCTTTTCTTTGCATCAGGCAAGGACTATGTTTATGTCCTGTCCAGTTCTGACTTACGAAACAATCCTTGTTGTTGTTTAGTCATTTAGTCGTGTCCGACTCTTCATGACCCCATGGACCAGAGCACGCCAGGCACTTCTGTCTTCCACTGCCTCCCGCAGTTTGGTCAGACTCATGTTTGTAGCTTCAAGAACACTGTCCATCCATCTCGTCCTCTGTTGTCCCCTTCTCCTTGTGCCTTCCATCTTTCCCAACATCAGGGTCTTTTCCAGGGAGTCTTCTCTTCTCATGAGGTGGCCAAAGTACTGGAGCCTCAGCTTCACTATCTGTCTTTCCAGTGAGCACTCAGGGCTGATTTCCTTAAGAATGGATGCATCTGATCTTCTTGCAGTCCATGGGACTCTCAAGAGTCTCCTCCAGTCCTGTCCAGTTCTGACTTACGAAACAATCCTATGCATGCTTATTTGAAAGTAAGCTACAGTGGCAAAGTGTAGCTTGCTGGCACTTCTCTTGTGGGCACCATTGCCATTCTAAGAGAACAAGGGAGGTGTTCATGGTGAGTTCCGGCACCTCCTCTTCTAGAAAAATGGCACTGATGGTATAAATGTATAAGAATACTGAGATAAATATTTGGCAGAATAGACAGAAGCGGTGTGTGTGTGTGTGAAGTTAGAATGCAATTGATCCACAGTTGAGCATTTTCCAGTTACACTGATCTCAATAGGAGACACTTCAGCACACTCTCAGTCAACTCAATGGGATTCATTTTGGCACAACCATGCCATTGCTTTTTAATGGGCACCAGGACAAATATGAAAAACAGTATATGGCAGGTGCAGATTAGGCTGTGCCATAGGTTAGATGGGGGAACTCTGGGGTAGGGGTGACTATGTTACATGGAGGATAACATTTGTATTGGTGCTGGTGCGGGGGGGGGGGGCAGGCAGTATCTTCCACAATTTACAGCCAATGGCATGGTGAAATGCCTAAGGCACCAGTGCTAAAATATCATTGTAGCAGTTCTCATTTAAACATGAAATAGAATCCAGCCTGCTAGATGTCCAGATCCCAGTTTTTAGCCCCTGGCTATATTTCCCATGCTACTGCAAAGGGTAGCAGCTTAGAGCCCATATATAATTGCACTGCTGAAGTTAAATCACAACTCTGATTGATAGATTAATAGCTTTGGAAGTTAGAGGGCAAAGCCTAGAAAAGTCTAAATGTTGTTTTCTGCTCTACAGAAATCTATTAGCTCTCTCCACGGGATTCAGCTTCCTGGAGCTGATGCAGTTTGTTGCAATAAGTTCAAGGGCTTTCTCTAGCATAGAATTATACTACATATTTTAAAATCTAATTTTAAACTCAGTAACTGAAATTGGAGAAAAACTGAGAATTCCAAAAAATATTTTTCTTCTACAGGAAAAGGAAAGAGCCAAATGTTTTCTTAAAGCTTTTCATAGTCGAGATCAGTGCTTTTTTTCTGGGGGGATGCAGGGGTACGCGTACCCCTAAACATTTTGTGAATCTAAGTTTGGCCTCATTGAGGGGCAGTATTTCAATATGAGTAGGAAAATGAGAAAACCCCATAACCTTTTTTTTTTTTTAAGGAAAAAAAGGACTGGTCGAGATGGTTGGTGGTTTTTAACAGTCCCTACAGTTTTATGCTGCAGTGAAGAAAAATATTTTATATTATTAACATCCAAATAAGACTAGTAAGATGTCGGTAAATTCATTATTTTAAGAAGCTCAGGGGTGGATTACTGCAATGTACTCTATGTGGGGCTGCTAATGCTCCTGATCTGGAAGCTCCAGCTGGTGCAGAAAGCAGCAGGTACAGTGGTACCTCAGGTTACAGACGCTTCAGGTTACAGACTCTGCTAACCCAGAAATAGTATCTCGGGTTAAGAACTTTGCTTCAGGATGAGAAGAGAAATCGTTCTCCAGCGGTGCGGCAGCAGCAGGAGGCCCCTTTAGCTAAAGCGGTACCTCAGGTTAAGAACAGTTTCAGATTAAGAACGGACCTCCAGAACTAATTAAGTTCTTAACCAGAGGTACCATTGTAGACTCCTGATGGAGTCGGATGGCTGATAGCTGTGACATCTCTGTTAAAGCATCTGCACTGACTGCCAATATGCTCCTGGGCTAGGTTCACTGCTCTTGTGTTTATATACAAAGCCCTGAACACCTTGTGTCCAGGATAACTGAAGTACTGCCTGAGCTGCTGCTTCTTCTTTATCTCAGCCCAGTCACTAAGATTACCCAGAAGAGCACTGTTAGCTGCCCCTCATGTAACAAACCTATCACCTGTCCCATGCTATGGGATTCAGCAGGCATTCTCTCTTTTCCCTTTCAGGCATCTTATTTTCTCATGCCAACAGCCTATTCAACTTTTTCGTTGAGTGGGCAGTCATTTTAATTGCTGTTCTGTGTTGCTTTTAGGTTTTATCCACACTTCCTCTTGTTCCACTGCTTTCCTCCAAGGGGAAACCACTTTTTAGTACTCAATTGGAGCAAACAGCATTTTCCCCAGATTGCTGTTGGTTCCGATTTATCTTTAAAGAGTGGGTTTCCCCTGGGAAATGAGTGGGGCAAGGAGGAAACTGTTCAGACTCATTCCTAGAAAGTGTGGGTCAAGCAGAAAACCACGCAGACCCATGTTTTCTAGGTACAGGACAAACAGAAGCATAGACAAGTCATCAGCAGATTTTTAAAAAATGTTTTTAAATTGCTGTGCATTGCCCTGGTATTTTGTGAAAGGGTGATATATAAATACTTTTAAAAATCAGTCAGTCAATGTGTAGGTTACAGTGGGTGTATGATGGCTAGTTGGCTAGTACTTTCTAACAGAATTATGATTGCCGTCAATTTGGTGCAAGCTGATGACATTCAGATATTAGTAAAGACAAGAGGATTTTTGTGAATGTCCAAAATCCATATGGATAGTCAGCTCCATGAGGGCGTTTACTTGGGTACGTGCAGAAAGTGGAGAAGTAAAAATTTATTTTCAGACACACCCTGAAACTACATGAGATTATAGGAATTTACATATAAATGTCATTTTCCACTAAATTTTGAACTTTCACTGTAACATAGATACCACAAACAGGCATAAACTGGAATGAACCAAGGGTTGCACCCAGTTGATGCCCAGAGTATGGCATACACAGCAGTGTCATTTATAGCTGTGAATCAACTAAAAGCCACTGGATTTATTGACCTTGAGTCCACCACTGAAAAATGTTTGAAAGGCACTCGGGATGAATTCTGCTTGTAGAAGGTGCTGTACATGCAACTGATGCAACAGAGATCAATAATAGATTGGACTGCCACCTGCTAAAAATGATGGCGAGATTAGGCCCTCAAATAGCAATGCATTTCACAGCATTTACTATTGCAGAAAATAAATCTATACTAGAAGGCACTGCAACTTGACATTTCCAATACGATAAGCATAAGATGCTGCATATTACAAGAGCACAGCAGATTTACTTCAAATGTGGTTTTTGGGGAGACTTTAATTGCTGCTTGGATTAAAGTTACATTTCAGGATAGTCATAGATGGGAAAGTATAAAAGATACCAGGAGGTTCTTTGTCAGGCTCATTCATGTGATTTAATAAGGGACTGATTCCATCAGGACACCCTTTCACTGGCATAAGGAGCTCCCACCTGCTACTTAGAAGGTCACACAAAATTCCTAAATACCTAATTCCTAAACTCCTCAATACCATCAACTCTTCTGAGAGTGAAAAGCTGTGTGTATTATGGTTGTCATCAGAAGACAAAGGCAGTGGCAATGCTCTTGGATGGTAAACTTTTGGCCAGGCTATCCTTTTAAGAGTTCTACAGACTCTAGGAAAGGAGAAGGGTCAGGAAACAGAAGGTGCAAATGAAGCCTCCTACCACCTAAAAGCCAAGCAGCTAGACTTTACCTAAAATGCAGGTGCAAACTGCAGACCCAACAAATTCTTGGCATCTTCACAACATTCACCAAGTCTTAAAACAGCAATGCTACACTATCAGGGCACATCAAAAGAATCATCTGTCACCAGATCAAAGGTTCAAAGGTTCAAAAATTCCTTGGGAAAGGGCCATAGCTCAGAGGTAGAGCACCTGCTTTTTATGCAGAAGGTCCTAGCTTAAATCACCAGCATATTTAGATAGGGGTGGGTATGTCCCCTGTCTGAAACTATGGAGAACCTCTTCCAGTCACTATGAACAATACTATTCTAGGTAAATTCATGGATTAACTTTGGTCTCGGGCAGCTTCCTATATTCCTCTAGCTGCCAATGATCCCACTATCTGCTGTTCTGGATAGGCAGTGCTCTGAAAAGATGAGATAGTATAGCCAGTCCTATTAGCTGCACTGCCCAGCCAGCAGATATGACCTGATCAAATTCTACCAGCCTTTCTCCTAAGCATTGCATGAAAAGCTACCATGCCCAGCACCTGCTACATGAAAGAGTGGAAGAGAGCGGAATTTTGTGATCTTTCAAGTGCTACCATGAAAATTTTGTTTTGATAGATATGTAATAAGAGAAGGTCACTGACCTGTATTCCTGAATTATCTCTAAGCTACTCAGCAGATGCTTTCATTCAGTTCGCTATAATTGACTGCTGCTTCCCATGCTCCATCCATACAGAACAATGCAATTAAGCTGAGGAACTGGCTAGTGTATTAGGAACAGAATGGTATATGTGGACCCACACAAAGAAAAGAACCGCCCCCATGAAAATAATTATGCCATTAAGATGCAAACAGAATACTGAAGATCTTGCCAGTAAGCAAGTGTAGCCACAAGAAAAGTCGTATCAGTGACCTTTTGGAAGGCTAATTGGAAAGAATCTGATACTGAACTGTATGCAGAAATAGGCTTTCATTCATGAGGATTATTGAACAAGAAGAGGGAGCATCCAGACACAATGACAAGGAACATTTTGGGGGTGAAACTCAAGTGTTGGAACATTGCAGAATAAATTATTTTCTGAACAAAAACAAAGATGATATGGCATTATTAATATGAGCAAAAATCAATCAGATTTCTGCATGGCTGATGTTATATGCATGGATCTGAATTCTTTTTCATGTAAGAGTTTTTAAAATTCAGATTTGAAAATCAGATGTTTGTGAAATCAAATATTGGCCTCAACTTTTAAATTCAATATAATTTGTGTGCTTGGAGGTCTGTTGTTTGTTGGTTTTGACAAGTAAGCTGTAAAACATGATCAAATCCTAACAATCAGTTGAGACAGTGCTCAATGTATTGAACACTGTTGCAAAGCAACTGTGAAAGTACAGTTGCACATTGGTTGTAAATCACTGAAAACTACTCAGTGGTGGCTCATCTGGTTGTTTGCTGGCAGGTTAGTGGCATCTGATGCTTAGCGCCATTGACTGGAGAAAGGGAGGGTATGTGGTGCCATTGCTTGGTGAGTCACTAATGGTGGAAGTGCTGAGGCTGCTAACTTCAGCACCATATTGGGTGGATAGCAGCAGCCAACCTCTGCTGACACTAGTTTCTGGTGTCCATAAACCAGGCAGGTGCCGGCACAATGCTCAAGTAGTAATCCCAGTGCCCGCTTTGCTGCTATGGGGCATCCTTTCAAAGATATGATATTCTTCTCCCCCTTTCAGTAGCACTCATCCACTGAAGCTGAACATTTCACACTGTCCTCCAGATTATATGAAACAGTGTTCCTAAAACCCACTGTATGTCAACTGCCAACTGTTCTCTAATATTGACTGTCAAACTGAGCCAAATGTCAAGTACATGAGATGACTTAGGCTTATTCAGTGTATAGTGTGATATGAATGCTCAGTGAGTATACGACATCAGTATTAGCAGAGGAAAATTTTCAGGAAAAATTATGAAGCAAATTAATTTAAGCTCAAGCTATAAATGGATAATAAATAAAAACAATACAAGTGGGCAGCAAATACTTGTGGCGATGAAGGAATGGGTTTCCCAAACCCAAAACTGCACAGCAAAAGCTGCAGTGCACATACCTTCTGTCCAGGTGTTATGCCTGGCTGAACAGAGCCCCAAAGCACAATTCAAGATCCCAGGATGATTTGGTATTGACAGCTGGTGATGAGCTCATCTTAGAAATGAAAGTTACAAAATACTCTTCTGAAGCTAACGTTTCCATGCAGGTCTCCCTGTGTCAGCATAGCCCCCCACTTTCTTAACTTTTGTGGTAATGTGGGAAACATATTCCAAATTCATTGACTTGCCTCTGCATTTCATACGGGTTGCTAGATACAGAGTCATTTAAGGTAGCCTCCATGTGGCAAGTAATTTGTGTGTAGAGATCTGCAAAATGCCCCCCCCCCCCGCGTCTCATTGAAATTCATAGTATTCTACTAAACTACTATTCATATATGAGCTAAAAGCACTTTAACTGAGAAGCATTTAAACTCAGCACTATTTATTTATTTTTAGCCTGTGGGCTAAATACACAAGGGAGAGATGCTCTGCGTTGGGAGTGATGACGGGTGTGTGTCCAGATGTGGCAAAGACTTGGGGGAACTTTTTTGCCCCTCCTCCCATTCCTACGCAGAAGGAATGGTCGCTCTCTCCTTCCTCGCTCAGCTATGGCTCCCTCTGCTCTGCTCTTCAGGATGGCGCTTGGCAATTGTAACAAGGCGGAGAGTCGAGAAACAGGGAGCGGGGAAGCGGGAGGTCTCTGCTGGAAGAGGAGACAACGCAGCTGAGCTTCTGACGGGCAGTGAAACCAAAAGCGTGGAGCCCTAGCCGTAATTCTATGGGCAGGGGAAAGATTTGCTCTCTGTAAAGCCCGGGCGGTAGATCAGGGTTTGTAGGGTGTCCCTGCGCGGTCCCTGCTCTTGGGTCTTCTCCATCCTTACCCAGCCCTTCAGATGACAACATTAAGCTGGCGCCTGGAATAATTTATCCTGGTAAAGGTAGGAAAACGCACAGAGGGTTTTGTTCTGGATCCCACGTGTGACTTTTTTTTTAAAAAAAAAAATGAGTTCCTCTTGGCTTGTTGGACTTCTTAGCGCCGCGTTTTTACAAGGGCAGAGGCGGGGTAGTATCAGCCTGACGCGTTAACGTAATTTCAGTCTGCCGGTGGAGGAGATATTCATATTCTAATACCTGGAAACTGACTGGGGAGAGTTTTACCAGCCATTATATTCTACCTGCGAACATGGGCGTAGCCAGGACTTTTGTTAGGGAAGGCAGAACCTCAGTTAGCTTTGTATTTTTATTGATCTTTATTGATGGAGGGGCTGGCCCCCTGCCCCCCCCCTATGCCAATGCCTGCGAATCGATAAATAGCTGGAAAGGGAAATGTTAGGGTTTCGCGTTGCTCCCCTCTCCATGTTTTTAAGGCGCCTACTTCTCCAGTTGCGGAGGAGTGAGCTTAGGCTACATAGGACACGTGTTGTGCGATCCAGTGCCCTTTTCCCTGTTCCCACGAATTAAGGTTGCAATCTGGCACACACTTAACTGGCGTCTAAACTCAGCTGGAGTTAATTCTGTTTAGACGTGTATGGAATTGCGCTGTAAATATCGACTCCCTCCCGTTTTTAAAAAATAAAAAATGATTTTGTAGCTGTGCATCTGCCTGTTAACCAGAAGGTTGGTGGTTCAAGCTCACCCAACGACAGCTGTGTGCAGGATACTTGCACTGCAGGGGGTTGAGCTGGATGACCCTCAGGTCCCTTCCCAATTCTACAATTGTTTGATTGTATAAAGCCATCACTTGGGCACTCCGCAGACAACTCTCCAATCTAAAGCAATGGATTGTAGATTACACTGCCTTCTTACTGATACGTTTTAAAAATGGAGATCTATAAATAATGGCTCGTTTTAGGCTCATGAAAATAATCGTGTAATATTTATTCAGAAATGTGTTGCTTTTACTGTTCCCAAACATCAGCTGTTTCATCTTTCATGTTGCCACTAGATTTAATGGTAGAAATGGGGGGAATTTATGAAAAAAATCAATCAATTTCAAGAGGATCTCAAGGGTGTGTGTGTAGCCTCCTCTCTTCCTTGCATTCCTTTATCTCCCCTAACCCACCACACCAATATCTATCTCTTCTGACCCCCGTGACACCCCACCTTCTCTCCTCTGACTGCTCCATTTTCTCCCCCAGTGTCCCAGATGCTGAGAGTTGGTCTTAGAACCTTGGAGACCAAAGTTCTAATCCCTGGTCAGACAGGAAGCTCATGGTCTAGTCAGCATCTCTAAGCTTCAACTACCTCACAGGGTTGTTGTGAGGGTAAAATGGAGAGAAGGAGAACCATGTTTGTCACCTTTAGTGACTTGGAGGAAAGAAATGTGATAGAAATTCAATAATCAATAATCAATTGTTTTTCTTTCTCTCTTGCTCCACTTTCTGTTCAGTTGCTGAGGTGCTGGTCACAGCCTTGAAAAACATATCAAGCTGAAACAGAAAATGGGCAAGGACGTAACTCTTTTGACTTCCTCCTTAAACTATGGCTTTGTCAAGGGGGAAGGAAAGGGACCCATTATCTCAGCACCTCATCATGAAAGGCGCAGTGAGTCATGTGCTGAGAGGTACTGCAGAAAACCCCCATGGGGTGCCTTTGCACCCACAGCACCATTCTGATGACTCCAGAGACAGAGTTTTTCTATTATGAAGCATTTTCGACTCACAGCCTTCCCAAGTAATTTAGAATCCTAGCTTTCCATCACGTTCTCCAGAAACAAGACTTTGCAAGTGAATACTGTCTTGAGAAATCCCTTCCTCATAATAATGTGCTTGCTGTGGTTGTGTTCTTGACAAATGGAATGTTGAAACCATCAGATCCCATGAATAACTGATTTTGTTTTGTTGTTCTAGTTTAATGAACTGAAGCTTATGAAGAATGAATGAAATCCAGACTTCCCACTGGAAAAGTACTGTGGACACATCTAACTTAACCTGCAATGGAGAGTGTTATTATCAAGAAATCGGTACATCAGATACCATTCTCCTTCCTTTCCTAATTGGGATTATCTGTTCAGCCAGTTTAGCAGGCAATGTCCGCATTCTATTCACTATAATAAAGTATGCAAGAGACTATGCAGAAAAGAGTGGAATTGTGATCCTAAGAGCATTTAGTCGAGATCATGCGGTGGGGTTACATGTGAAATGCCATGAATTTGAGGCATCCTCATCAAAAAGCCCTTGTAATGCACTGGAGTGAATAAACAGAGGACTGGCCTTCTACATCATCTGCTATTTCTCCATCTGCCTCAGTTTTGCCAGTTGCATTAGTCACTCTTACCTGTACATACTGCTTAGTGAGAGCTTTCAGAAGCATTGGAGGCAGTGCACGAATTAAAGACACAGACATGGAGTTAACCATATTGAGAATACCCTGAAATCAAGTTGGGGGAAAATTGTCCATAACTTTGTCCAAATTCTCACTAGCTGCTTTAATTCCCTTTAGAGAAATGCAGAACCATTCAAAAACAATATTTTTGGACATGCCAATTTGGACAATGCTGAAGTAAAGAAAGATTTAGACTCATGATGGTTTGTGTGATCTCTTTCCTGACAACAGGCAGAAATTCTCATTGTCACTTCCTTTCACTTGCTTCACAATGCAGAGAATTACTTCCCATATTCACTGAATTTATACTGGACTCCCAAGCCTGTTCAGTTCAAATGCACACATATTCAAACTTGTCATAGCTGTTCTTTCATTGCTTTGTATTTGTCTGCTTTCCATGAGTTCCTTCTGATTTTATTATTATCACTATTATTATTCATATCATTTGTATACTGCTTTATATTTTAAAGAAAAAACTCAAAGTGGTTTACAACAATTTTAAACATCAAATAAAACCACCTGGAAAAAAGCATTACTGAAGAAAGTCAAATATCATGAATACATTCAAAACAAAATAATTAACAGGAAACTAATATCTTAAATATTTCAAAATAAAACATTACAAAGGAAGCCAACCACAGAATGTATATTTATCACAGCAAAGTTTACAAAAAAAATCCTAAATATTTCAAAAGAAAACATTACTAAGGGATGTCAAATATAAAATGCACATTAAAAACAGCATAATTAACAAGAAAATAACATATTACTATAAGCATAGAACTTACCACCTGCTGCTGCTACCAGTTCTGCCAATGATGGTTCATGGTGGGTGGCGGCTGTGGACGCTCAGGCTCAATGACCTGGCTCTATACTAAGAGGCAGCCAAGATGGCTTCTGGCCTCTGTAGCAGCCTCAGCTTTTATAGCTGGAGTCAATCAAGGCCCCACCCTTCCAAGCCAGGTGGAAAAGGGCCTGCAAGGCAGGGAGCAAGTCTGTCAGAAGTCACAGCCAAGATGGTCTCTGACCTCTTCAGCAGCCTTGCTTTTTTACCATTTGTTTTAAAAGCAATACAAACATTGTTATTGTTGTTTTCATCCCACTACACCTTACATTAAATCATCCTTAAACAAGTGTCTTCCCTTTTTTGTATGAAAATCTTTCAAACTTTGCCTTTTCATGCCTCCAGTATTGTTCAGGACAAGCAATTCATCTTAACTGATTTCCACCAGAGCCATTCTTGGTCACATGTCTGGCAAAACCAAGTATTTCTATCACTCCTCTTGAAGTTTTGCTGCAGGGAAGGTCAGATCATCATAGCCCTTGATCTGTATAGGTTGGTAAGTACGCAACCTGATTAGTCATGTCTTGCCCTGGTGAATTCTGATGGCTCACAGCATTCCCTCAAGGGTCTGTGTGAAGACCAAGTCGCCTCTTGTCTCAAGAAATCTGTGTCTTCCTAAGTTAGCAGCTATCAAGCCAGAGGCCTGAATTTGGGCAATCCTGTGCTGCTGCTTGCTATTCACATGGCTGCATATAGAAAGCTGAGTAGGCCCATCTGTCCTTGCTGGAACACTGCAACAACATCATAACTCCTCCATCATCATGAGAGACTGCAGCAAAATGATCAAATGGTACCATGAAAATTGAGCACCAGTCTAGTGGGATTGGAATGGCCCCGATCTTAGGGATAAGTGAGAAATGCAATTCATTTGCATGTTCTGAAACAATACACAAACCAGAACACAGCTATCCTTTGAAATTTGCACTTCTCCACATTCTGTGATGCAGTTTTAAAAAGTTGCAAAAATAAGTATGTTGGGGTAGCTGTGCACAAAAATAGGTAATTAGTGGAAAGAACATTCAAATGCATTGTGTTAGGGGAAACTGCATGCAAAAATATCTTTTTGGGGCATAATTGCATTCAAAAATATGTATATTAGAAGAAATAAGCTCTAAAATGCTAGCATTTTTTTGTGAGGGCTTAAAAGAAGCAGCAGCTCAAACTGATGTGGAAATGTGGTGAACCTTTAACATCCATGGGATGAAATCTTTTGATGCAACTAAATGATTCATATATTTGATTTATTTGATTACAGTGTATATTTTACTGCCTTTTGCACATACTATAGCTGAACTAGACCACTGTATACATTCTTCATAGTAGTGATTAGGACTTAATGGCCTGAGCTTTCAGGCAATGTCAACTGGATCCACACCCCAGAACTAAGCTGGAGAGCCCAAACTTCAGAATTACCATCTCTGTTTCAATCATAACTCAGTTATTCTACGCACCTTCACAGCTGGTGTCAATGCTAGTATGTCCCTTCATGTGATCATAGGAGGACTCATGAGACAGGTTAGTTTCACACTATTGACAAAGAAATTTGTCACTTGATGTGTGTTGGAATAAACCATTGAACACTTATACCAGTCACGCGCTTACTGTGTCTGTGAGCTAAACATAACCCAGGACATGTGACAAATGCAAACTTATTCACTCTCCCCTGTGCTCAAGTGCTAGGAAATTCCAGGACAACCTTTTACAGCTTGTGGGGAAGCTATAGCCCTCCATATATTGCTGGACAGCACTGGCCACGTTGGCTGAGGTTGGTGCTGCAGGTTCCCCAGTCCTGTTTTATAGTTTCCTTGAGGGAAGAAACTGGAGATTGTTTTGCAATATCTGTTTACAAATAAACACACTGAGCACCCACTTAGGAAGTACTAGTCTAAAAGCAGGATCAGATTCCTAGATACAACAGCAACTCATGCTGAAGTTCCCTGAGACCGCTTCTTGCTATTCCATTGCCATGTCCCAGTTCTCTTTCTCTGGCAAGAGAATGACAATGTTGTCCCTGGTAGTCTCCCACTGAGAAAGTGGGATGTGGCACCCATCTGAGTAGCTTGGGTGAGCCACCTGCAATCAAAGACCAGCTAACTGAGCCTTAGATAGATTATGGCCAATTGGCACTACTCAAGAGCATGAAAATATTCTTTTCTGAGTGTTTACAGTAAATGGCACAACCCAATGTTGGCTGAATTTGGTGCATGGTAGAAGCATGCACACAATTGGCTTGCCACCACCAGCTGATGTATGAGGGAGTCAGCCAAGGCTGATTCTGTTTTCCCAGGGCAATTGTCCTCAAGTCCAAAGTAATAATGCTAATAAGTCAAAGCTGGTTTCTCTTACAAGACACAACTCAATATCTTCGCATCTCTGCTCTAGAGTGATGTTTTTGTTGTCTTCTTCCTTTCATTCACCGACATACATTTCAACCCAGGCGTTTGTGGCCAAACCATGCAATGCTAATGTTGCATTTGATGTACAGCCAATGCTACCAGTCCCTTGCCAGCTTAATGCCTCTTCCACTGACCTGCTCCTTTCAAAAATTATTACGCTCCAACTGAGCATGTTATAGATTTCTGTCACAAGCTGACTTAGTATGTTACTTTTCCATTCAAAGTCCTATAGACATTTGACCTTTTGGATAATGCTTTAAATAAATCCTATGAAAAATGGGAAATGAGGCTTTCATGATTCACAGCGTGATTAATCCACATGAAGAGCTGAAAGGGATTGTGCCTTTTCCATTGGGGTTTAATAAGGTTTGAGCTGTTTCATGCTTCAGCTATCAAATATTTTAATGGCTTGTTCTATATTCCTAAATGCAGCAAGTAGCATTGCTTTCTCTGATTGCCTTGTGTCTACTGAACTGATTTTTTAAAAGAAAGAAAGAAAGAAAGAAAGAAAGAAAGAAAGAGAAAAAGAGAAAGAACCTGTGTTGTTTGTTTCTGTATCCAAACCATCAGGCCTATTAGGATCCACTGTGTGTCATTTAACCTTATAGGCCACTCTAAACAGCTAAAATTGTCAATCCCTTTAAGCATAGCCTAGCCAAAGCTGAACTTAGAAGGAACCATAGCTGAATGACAGAGCCATTCAGAAGTTCCCAGGTTTATTCCCCAACAGTCCAGTCCAGTTTAAACAGGATCAGGTACCAAGTGATGTGAAAGACCACTTCCTGAGGCCCTGGACCATGGCCAATTGAACAAACATGAACCATCTGATCTACCATAAGGCAGCATCCTATGCAGTGCTAAACCCCACTGATTTTCATAGAGTCATAGAATTGTAGAGTTGAAAGGGACTCCAAGGACCATTGAATTCAATCCTCTGCAATGCAGTGGAGAGTTAGATATGTGGTTAACTCTCTAACTGAAACAATGAGATTCAGAAGTACCCAACTTGGGCTGCTGGATATCTCCATGGTTTAAGATCCCTTAAAGAAAAGTAGCCAGAAGATCCAGTTTCACTTCACCAGGAGAGGAAAAATTCGAATGAGCCTGCAAAACAAGAGTTTTCAAAGAAAAGGATCAACTAATTAGAAGTTATAAAGTCAAAGAATGTCCAATGGATGATCCTGGGTTTTAGTATTATGGATGTAGTAGAAAAAGTTATTTCTATCACTTTAGAAAGAACCAACAACAAATATTACTATTACTATTAATGTTTATTATGATGATGGTTGTGATGACGATAATAATAATAATAATAATAATAATAATAATAATAATGTGATCCTGAGTTCTAGCACTATGGGAGCAGGAGAAAATGTTATTTCTATCACTTCCCCCACATCATGCATAATTTTATATACCATTAAGTCATGTTTTTTCTCCCCTCCCCCCAAATGCTTCAGCAATGAGGTGCCCTTTGTTTGAGATGAGAAGACCAGAGTTGTACAAAGTGTTCCAAACTAGTCCACACCAGATAGGTTTGTATAAGGGGCATTTTCAAGTTTAATGAAGGAAGAAAGGCAAAAGAAATAAATCTAGAGCACTTACTAACTATCGAATCCAGATTGTTTCTGAATATCCCTGGTAGCAGGCCCATGGGAGGTGGACAGAATAGTAGATAATAAATCTAGAAATCCTAAATAACTGTTTCTCACAGTGACTGAAAGTGAATTCTGCCCCCTTGAAAATCGATGAACTTCCTATGAGCTTGACTTCTGTAGCTGTTGCAGCCACTCAGTTTATAACTGGCCAAGTTTTAATTTCCTATATTCTAGGTAGGGATAGCTTTCTTGGCAGCAAAAAAAAAAAAAAAAAAAAGCGTAATTCTCAATGCTTTTAGCTAAAATGGCTGCAGAACAGCTATTGTTTCAAATTTGGAACTTAATCAGATTCTGGGATGCCAATTGACATTTGAGCTGCCAGATCTGCATTAGCTTTAGAGAATTTGGCAACCATTAACACAACTACAACTACTTAGAACACTGAGAAAGTTGGCAAATGGGGCACAGTAATGGTTGCCTCACCTTCTGGCTGGAGGCGAACAATAACCTTTCTCTCCATATGGTTAGAATCTCCATAGATTGTGAGCTTTTCAGTCTGGTTTAATTACATTTCCAATCACCCAGGAAAAAGGAGAGGACAGGGTTTAGGTGGGCTCTCTTCTCTCCCCCCCGCCCCCCGGCATTAATAAGAGCAGCACTGACAGCAGAACTGGTCGAAGCTAATCAGGGATAGAGAGTAGAAGCTTTTTGCAACCTTACTTAGTGGTTATAATGGGCCGAGCAAGAAAAAAAGGACCCCAGACTCAGAGCCAAGCTACACATCACACTATATGCAGAGCCAAGGCTATTTTTAAAAAACATCGCTCCAGCTCAGCTGCATTGGAATCCTGACAACATCTTCCCTCTGGGTCTTTAATTAATTAATTAATTAATTATCCTTTTCCTCAGTCAAACAAGATCCCCAAATCACTTAAAAGAGAGAGAGAGAGGAACAAGCCGTTCCCTCGGGCTTTTTTTTCATATAATTTTTATTAACAAACCAATCAAATCACATTAATAACAAATTACAAAGCCAAATTTTTAATTTTTGTTGGGGATACCCATACTTCGAGCTCAGAAAAGGATCCAAACATCTCTCTTGCTGCTGCTTTAATATTCACAGTTCTGTCCAAATAGTATTCACAGTTCTGTTCAATCTTCTCTCTATTGTTTTATTCATCTTCTTGTTGTTGTCGTATATTTCTTTCTTTGTGACCTCTGATAGTCTCCACAAGCGGGTTAAAAACAAACATTGTTATATCCTGTGTGGATTTTCCGTTCCTCCAAGAGCCATATTCAAACAGACAGACGCCATTTCAACCGTACAAAGCATTCTTAAAGTCTGCCCATTAATCCTCGCAGGCCTGTCACTCTCTCCTCAAACTTCTTAGGGGGTTCTGCCAGGTCAAACTCACATTCCGATATAATAACAAAGCCGTGGTCTCCTCCCCCTTGATCGTAAATCCACTGGGCCTGCTTCCTAACGGGTCTCTTTTTATAACTGTGTCATTCCAACGGCCTTTCATTCCTTTCCAAATATTTCACAAGCCATGTCTTTGATTATTAATTCATTTCCACACAGTTGTTAATCATTCCGCTTATATTCAGTAATTGCAACGATTCTTCCTGGGGGGGGGGGGTTGTTAGGTAATCACATAAGATAAAAAAAGAAAAGTTCCCCCCCATTCCGTCCCGTTCCAACATACCGACCCTTTGATGTATCTTCTTCTTGGTATCTTTTCCTGTTAAATCCAGCCGTCGCTCCACTTCACAGAGGTCACTTCAATTAGCATTCTTAACTCCCATTCTTCACTCGAAATATGTGCATTTGCTTCTCTCTCTAATTGTTTATTTTGAGTTGCTGCAACCAGGCCGCGCGATCAGAGACAGCGTCCGGGAGAGCCGTCCCACACGACTGCTGTGCGCCTTGTGCCCTCACCCCCTTCTTTCGAACTCGGGGGTGATTTATGGCAACTGCAGGTGATGCAGTGTTCCCCATTCCCTTGAGGTAACAAGGGAGGCTGCATACTCCCATATCAGCCTCTTAATTACCTCGTGTGAGCCGGAGAGATGGTATTGTCAGCCATCTTCCAATGTGCCCCTAGTGGCCCCCCTTCATTCCCTCGATCCAAAAAGACGTAGCACAAAATGGAAATTGGCTAAGAGGGGGAGCAAATAAGCAAACCCGGGTTCAGGTTCTTAGTTAGAAAGCTGAAGAAACTTTAAGCACTAGCTTCTGTTTCACCTTCCTCTAACCTCACTGCATGAAAAGGAGAAAGCCCCCAGGAATGCCACATCCACTTTGGCAGGTATGACATATATATTCACTGACACAGTGTTTGTTTTATATACAATGTGTAAGAGGTCATCATGTACGTGGAGTTATGTGAAGGGTTAAGTGTGAAATACTAAGTATCCACTGGTGACTGGCAGTTGTATGTTACGTAGCTGCAAAGGTCCAGTCTGTTTTTCTAGAAAAAAAGGTGCCGAAACTCATCACGAATGCCTCCCTTGTTTTCTTATAATGCCAATGAGGTTCACCAGAGAGGTGCTGGTTGTAAGTTCCAGGTGGGGGAAAAGGTCCTGAATGGGTCTCACCTGGGAAGCTGGTTTCTGTTTGTTTGTTTGTTTGTTTGTTTGTTTGTTTGTTTGTTTTTAATACAGTGGTACCTTGGGTTACAAACATTTTGGATTACAGACTCTGCTAACCCGGAAGTAGTACCTCGGGTTAAGAACTTTACCTCAGGATGAGAACAGAAATCATGCTCCGGCGGCATGGCAGCAGCAGGAGGCCCCATTAGCTAAAGTGGTACCTCAGGTTAAGAACGGTTTCAGGTTAAGAACGGACCTCCGGAACAAATTAAGTTTGTAACCAGAGATACCACTGTACAGTGCTAGAGGATTGCAAAATGCACTTCTGATTGGCTAGCTGGGTAGAAATTCATGATCCATCAGTGGACAGGAAAAGTGGCGTGATGAGATGGGAGAATTCTTTGCCACTCAGTCAAGGCTCCGTGGAACAACAGAGTCTGTGCCACATACACAGCCCAGCCACTTGTGGCCACAGTGATGGAATGTGAGGGGGGAATGACAAGGAGATTAGGCATTATCCTTGAGGCTGATGCCGTGATCAGGCCTGCATTGGGCCTGCTGCCAGAGAGCAGTGGCTCTAAAACCATCGGATCTCACCCCCAACCACAGAATGACCAATTTGGGGACTTTCCCCCAAGTTCCACTGGTGGGCAGAAGGGAGAAGTCTGTACTGATGGCAGAAGGCTGGTTGACCCAGCAGACAAGAGAACAGGGTTGCAACCATTCAATCCAACACACTCCTATTGCCTAGCATAGTCTGAATCCAACCCATAGATTCCATTTCCAAGGCAGGCCTTACGTATCTCTTCAGTCACTAAGGGGGTTCATGAGGGGGGGACCAGTGGATTCAATATTTGTAGTATGTGCAGCAGCCCTAAATCTATGGCTGCCTAAACACTATACTTTTAAAGCACATTTGAAGCACATTTCCCTCAGCCCCCAAAAGAATTTTGGGCACCATAAAGGTAAAGGTAAAGGTACCCCTGCCTGTACGGGCCAGTCCTGTCCAACTCTGGGGTTGCGTGCTCATCTCGCTTAAGAGGCCGGGAGCCAGCGCTGTCCGAAGACACTTCCGGGTCACGTGGCCAGCGTGATGAAGCTGCTCTGGCGAGCCAGCACCAGTGCAGCACACGGAAACGCCGTTACCTTCCCGCTATAAAGTGGTACCTATTTATCTACTTGCACCTGGGGGTGCTTTCAAACTGCTAGGTGGGCAGGAGCTGGGACCGAACGACGGGAGCTCACCCCGCCACGGGGATTTGAACTGCCGACCATGCGATCGGCAAGTCCTAGGCACTGAGGTTTTACCCACAGCGCCACCCGCGTCCCTGGGCACCATAGTTGACCCCAAACCCATAACAAACTACATTTCCCAGAATTATCTCAAAGGAAAAAATGTGCTTCCATTTTATATTGTGTGTAGATGGGTGTAGTACATGCATGTGAAACCATATGCATATATACAAATGTATAAAGGCTCTTTCTTTCTTTCTTTCTTTCTTTCTTTCTTTCTTTCTTTTCCTTTAGTGGCAAATAGATTTAGGATAAAATATCTGGCTAAAGTTCCATCCAGACCTATGTGACAATATCTCTGAATCCCAGAATTGTATAGTTGGAAGGGACCCAAAGGGTCATTTATTCCAACCCCCTGCAATCCAAATGTATTTTTGGAAAACTTTTCTACTTCCATATTTAGCCACACTTCTAATTGCCAAAGAGGCTCCAAAGGCAAACAGCAATTCTTAATTTGTGGAGCACTATAGAGATAACGTAAATCAGTACTCAGCCATAAGGCTGATAAGACTTCAGTAGTAAATGATTCTTCAAATATGGAAAAGATCAATTCTTTAATATGTCAAACATCTGCTATTATGTTAGCAGCAGAGATACACTTTATACAGCTTTTCCTATAGCGCAATAAAACTTCAGAACTGCATTGAAGGCATTCCTTTCTTGCCACTTTTATCAGGGGTTTCTGAAAGCATCGCAAAGTGAATCCAAGATTAGAGGATGAATAAGATCATCTCCAAGAAAAGCTCGCTTGCCTGTGCTCCACATGTGCCTTTATTAACTCATTCTGAAATGTTCAGTTTAATAGACTCCAAAAGCATGCTTGGGGCATCATAGAAGACCAGAAAGGCTATAAATGCTAATGCAAAATACTTTTATGGATAGAGTGAATGACTGAAAGTTGTAGGCTAGATTTAAATACGGCTTGAAAGGACACATATGTTTTGTGCATGTGTCTACTGACCTACTTCAGTATTTCATAAAGTTGGTGCCTAAGCACCAGGTATGTCGTGAATTTTTAGGGGATCCAGAAAAGGAAAATTTGTCCCCACAAGGCATCACCTTTTCCCAGTATAAACCTGTTGAAAGAGAATATTGCTACCAAAAGAGCTCTCTTCCCCTGACCCAGATTTGTAATGAGCCCAATACCCTCAGTAGCAATTGTTATGCACTCCAAAGTTTATATGTGGACTGGACTCACTGTCCACATTTACCTATGGCTGCGTTCACATGGCAGTTTATTCTCTTTTCACTACTTTCCGTTTCACATAACATGAAAGCCGCTTCTGGAACTATGGTGGAATAAAGTGCAAGTTTCAGGCTCATTTCCAGGTTATTTTCTTCGAGGAAAATATCCACCTGCAAATAATGTACAGATGAGTGCTAAACTTGCACAGAGATACTTTTTCCAGAATGGTCTAACAATTGGTCTCTCCTCCCAAGAACTCCGGCAACTGTAGTTCTCTGAGCATAATGGGGGTTTCCTAACACTGCTCAGCTATCTTAACAAACTACAGTTCCCAGGATTCTTTGGGGGAAGCCATGACTGTTTAAGGTGGTAGGATACCGCAGATGAGGTCACTCTCTCTACCTATGCTTCTGTGTCCAGTTTTAAATGGACTGCTGTATCTTTGAGGGGGAAATAGAGGGTCCTCACGCCTTCAATTGATTGGAAATTCAAAGTGTTTGTAACTGTTTTTGTAATTAGTTTCCCAAACAAATTTGACCCGCTCATTTTATTTATAGCAGGACCCACAAACACGTAATTCAGGATGCACCTGCAGAGATTCCCCCCCCCTCCCCGGAATTTCATTTTGATCATAGGAATCAAGCCAGTGCTAATTGTTAGATGCAGTGTGAAAGGACTGAATATGCAATTTACACAAACCTCCCTCAATTAGGACTAAGTGGTCCCTAATGAGGTTTCCCATCTGTCACGTTTTTAATTACCATCCCTTTTCAGGTGATAAATGAGGACATTTATTGGGTGACAAGCACAAGCTGCTTTAGAATGCAAAAAGGAGGGTGTTCTTTATGCTTAATCACTATTCCATTTCCTCCAGTTTCTCTGGAATAATACGAAACGTACCAAGCAGTCCTGGAACAACGGGAGAGGATTGCTTTGTTTCTTCCCTTCAACTGCAGGGATTCCTCGATATTCATAATTTTGCAATGTCTCTCCCACCCAACCTGCCACAATTTTACAGTCCACAACCATCACCGACGTTAAAGAGCTTTTAGTAAGCATGACAGACTAATTCTTAAGCAACCCTAAATAAATAAATGTGCAGCAGCGACTGGGAAGAAATCTAGGTTGCAGTTGAGCAATTTATGCCCTCAACTAACAGCATGATAACTCCACACACTGCACATTCTGTCCATAAAATGAATGAATAAATAATCTCTACAATCTTGATTTATTTTAGGTTAGGTCATAATGGTCAGCTGCATGTGGCTATATTACTACTGGCACCTATAGTTGTCTTCCAACCTGGTGTTTGGTGGTGTGTGGTTTGTTTGTTTTTTAAGGTTTCATAGCTACATTCCTTTTATCAGTCAGCCACAACACTTTCTGACATTTGCATGCAGTATTCACTCAGATTTTATCCATCCCTCCCCTCTCCCAACTTACCTTTTCTTAACTCTTTCTTTAGTTGGTCTTGCATTTCTATACCCTTTAATTCAGTGTTCTGGATTTGAAAAATGAGAATGAGGTCTGAAATAGAAGACCTAATCCATCAGTGTCCAATATTGTTGATGCATTATCTTGTTGAATACTGTATTATTATTATTATTATTATTATTATTATTATTATTGCTACTACTACTACTACTACTGCTACCAACAAAAAACATTAACTATCAATGGAATAATGGCTGGAAGAGGTTTCTCAGCTCTGGATTATAGTGCTTTCCTCCTGGTAACTGGAGAAAGGAGCTCAACTAAGGTCTGAACTTCTGAAGGGGAACTTGAACAACTTTATTTTGTAAATAGTGAATCGCAAAGTAGGGCAAATGTTCCAGAATAGGCTAAGCATGCAAATTAATAGCCACCAATTTACGTGTTGTCACCCCCACACCACACACCAGTTGTCCAATTTGAGATGCATGATTTGCATCATGCCAAAGGTGAATTTAAAGGTAAAGTTAAAGGTACCCCTGCCCGTATGGGCCAGTCGTTTCCAACTCTAGGGTTGCGCGCTCATCTCGCTCAAGAGGCCGGGAGCCAGCGCTGTCTGAAGACACTTCCGGGTCATGTGGCCAGCGTGACAAAGCTGCATCTGGCAAGCCAGCACCAGAGCAGCACACGGAAACGCCGTTTACCTTCCCGCTATAAAGCGGTCCCTATTTATCTGCTTGCACTTGGGGGTGCTTTTGAACTGCTAGGTGGGCAGGAGCTGGGACCAAAAGACGGGAGCTCACCCCGCTGCGAGGATTCGAACCGCCAACCATACGATCAGCAAGTCCTAGGCACTGAGGTTTTACCCACAGCGCCACCCGCATCCCCTTTAAGGTGAATTTAGCAGTATGCAAAATCACAAAGAGTGTTCATTCCATAGGAACTCACTAAACTATCACTTTATTTAGTTTCCTGGGAGAAAATAATCTTTGAAGCTCCAGGGGCTAAAAATGGACTGAACCATCCAAATTTTGTTATCTGTACCTGAATGGCGCTGTGGATTAAACCACAGAGCCTAGGACTTGCCGATTAGAAGGTTGGCGGTTCAAACCCCCGTGGCAGGGTGAGCTGCTATTGCTCAGTCCCTGCTCCTGCCAACCTAGCAGTTTGAAAGCACGTCAAACTGCAAGTAGATAAAAATAGGTACCCCTCTGGCGGGAAGGTAAACGTCGTTTCCGTGCACTGCTCTGGTTCCCCAGAAGTGGCTTAGTCATGCTGGCCACATGACCCAGAAGCTGTACGCCGGCTCCCTTGGCCAATAAAGCAAGATGAGCACCACAACCCCAGAGTCGGCCACAACTAGACCTAATGGTCAGGGATCCCTTTACCTTTACCTGAATGGAAAATTCAGTTCTCCCAAACGACTCTTCCAGAAGATTTCCACTTTTTATTGTAGTTTCTCAACAATTACAGATGCATGAATGATCTTCTGCCCCTCAGGTGTCTCTGAATTTCATTGTTCACTCAACTAAAAAAAAGAAGGTGCATCACCGGCTTATATCACTTTACATCAACCATGGGTGAAATACTCCATCTGCTGGTTAAATCTATTGTTGCAGCAGAAGTACTGTATTGTATTGTAAAGTGGTACCTCGGGTTAAGTACATAATTCGTTCCGGAGGTCTGTTCTTAACCTGAAACTGTTCTTAACCTGAAGCGCCACTTTAGCTAATGGGGCCTCCTGCTGCCACCGCGCTGCCAGAGCAGGATTTCTGTTCTCATCCTGAAGCAAAGTTATTAACCTGAAGCACTATTTCTGGGTTAGCAGAGTCTGTAACCTGAAGCGTATGTAACCTGAGGTACCACTGTATTGTATTGTGTTGTATTGTATTGTATTGTATTGTATTGTATTGTATTGTATTGTATTGTATTGTATTGTATTGTATTGTAAGCCAAGTCTCGACTTCCTGTTGCACTCTCTTAGCAATCTCATGTGACCAAGAAACAGAACCAATTCTAAAGTTGCACAAATAATGGTGTTGATTTGATTCTCAGTGGCAATGGTGCACTCAGGGTAGGCCTCTTAAATATAAATATATATTGATATCAATAGATCAGTAAAATTTCAATATGATAGGAAAGATCCCCAAGTGAGCACTGGATTCCTCTTATGTATGGTTCACTACTTCCCCACACCATGTGCCCCAATTGGCTTACTTATTGCACATCACACTGGTATTCCTTTGACAGTGCAAGAGTATTGCCATGCTCTGGAGTCCAGCAATGACCAGGACACTGGCTCAGAGGCTACAGTGCTATCAGTTACCAGGTTCTTTCCTCTGAGTCTTATGGTGGTGATCAGGGGACCACTGATAATAACAAGCAGGAGTTCACTGAGCCAGTTCCCTCTGCACCAGTCAGACCCTAACATATGTGCCTTTCTCTGGTCCTAAGAAGATCGGTGTCTCCCACAATTACTGGTGGCCAGTGTCCTTTGAGGCTGGTAGGGAAGAAAGTAGGGCTCAACAACCTATTTTTGCCCCCATTCTCCTCCATGCAGAATTCTACCAGCATGGAGTTGTGCCTTAAAGCATTCTGAGTTATCGTTTCTAGAAGGCTGAATCAATCTTGACTTAGCTTCCAAGTTTAAAGCTGCAAAGGATGATACTCTGCTGATCTCACTCACATGAGCAAGGAATAATACATCCTTTCCTGGTGTCTAAATGCATTCTAAATGTTGTTGTTGTTGTTGTTGTTATACCCCACCCATCTGGCTGCATTTCCCAAGCCACTCTGGGTGGCTCCCAACAGAATTATGATGATAATGATAATTATTAATATTAATTATTATATTATGATAATAATATTAATGATTATAATCAGTAAAATTTCAAACATTAAAAACTTCAATAAACAGGGCTGCCTTCAAAAGTCTTCTAAAAGTCAGATAGTTGTTTATTTCCTTGACATCTGATAGGAGGGCGTTCCACAAGGCAGGCGCCACTACCGAGAAGGCCCTCTGCCTGGTTCCCTGTAACTTTGCTTCTCGCAGTGAGGGAACTGCCAGAAGGCCCTCGGAGCTGGACCTACACCACAAGACCACATCTGTTTGTAGATCCAAACTGGCTGCTCTTTGGAGAGCAACCAATTGGACTCACTTGTGATGTGAATACGTGAACCCTCTCCATCTCCAACGACTTGGATGATGGACTCAAGGGCATCCTGATCAAATTTGCAGATGACACCAAACTGGGAGGGGTAGCTAACACCCCAGAGGACAGGATCACACTTCAAAACGACCTTGACAGATTAGAGAACTGGGCCAAAACAAACAAGATGAATTTTAACAGGGAGAAATGTAAAGTATTGCACTTGGGCAAAAAAAATGAGAGGCACAAATACAAGATGGGTGACACCTGGCTTGAGAGCAATACATGTGAAAAGGATCTAGGAGTCTTGGTTAACCACAAACTTGACATGAGCCAACAGTGTGATGTGGCAGCTAAAAAAGCCAATGCAATTCTGGGCTGCATCAATAGGAGTATAGCATCTAGATCAAGGGAAGTAATAGTGCCACTGTATTTTGCTCTGGTCAGACCTCACCTGGAGTGCTGTGTCCAGTTCTGGGCACCACAGTTCAAGAAGGACACTGACAAACTGGAACGTGTCCAGAGGAGGGCAACCAAAATGGTCAAAGGCCTGGAAACGATGCCTTATGAGGAACGTCTAAGGGAGCTGAGCATGTTTAGCCTGGAGAAGAGGAGGTTAAGGGGTGATATGATAGCCATGTTCAAATATATAAAAGGATGTCACATAGAGGAAGGAGAAAGGTTGTTTTCTGCTGCTCCAGAGAAGCGGACACGGAGCAATGGTTCCAAACTACAAGAAAAAAGATTCCACCTAAACATTAGGAAGAACTTCCTGACAGTAAGAGCTGTTCGACAGTGGAATTTGCTGCCAAGGTGTGTGGTGGAGTCTCCTTCTTTGGAGGTCTTTAAGCAGAGGCTTGACAACCATATGTCAGGAGTGCTCTGATGGTGTTTCCTGCTTGGCAGGGGGTTGGACTCGATGGCCCTTGTGGTCTCTTCCAACTCCATGATTCTATGATTCTATGATTCTATGATCTAGGCAGAGGTGTTTATATGTGTAAATAAAACCGTATGTCTTTAAAAACACTACAGCCTTCGCCGTTCCTAATTTTCCAGAAGGAAACAGAGCCCTGCGTAAGTGCCTAGAACCTCCCCTGGAATCTTCCTACCTAATCACTTGGCAGAGATTGTAGGTGTCATATAGCAATATTATCACTAGCATCCTTGTAGCTGGCATTGCTCAGGAATGGTAAGAAACCAAAGAAAAATCAGTTTTGAAATCACTGGTTCAAATTTGTATAGTTTTGGAAAGTACAGTCAGCCATCATCTTGAATCAAAGTGGTGTCCAACATAGAATAAAATCTTCCCTTTGAACCCTTATGCAGCATTTGGTTACACTATCTCAAGAGGTTTCCAAAACACAGCAAACAAACAACTTCCAAAAGTATGTAGTAGATTTTAAGCAACTGTGATTACATCCTCACAATGCTCTCACATGTGGTGACCAATCAAGGTGACACAAGTTAACATTTATGCACTAAATAAATATTGCATACACTACACAGGAAAGGGAAACACCTGCTTCTTTGTAGCATATAACCAAAGCTAGAACAAACTAGATTAGCATAAAGCAAATACCCTGAAGGGATGGTATACACAAATATTACATTATTCACAGTCTCTGTTGTGTTTCAGTTCCTATCCCTGAATTTAGGACCGCTGCCTTATACCTTTGGAAAGAGGCTTCTTCGTGCCCCAGAGCATAGGAAATACTTTATTTTTTGTTTATAAATATGTAGCATTTCCCCTTCTGTCACTATGTTCTTGTGCAGCTGTTAGGTTGAGACAGTATCAGCAAGATGCACTACAGGGTGAAACTGACTGTTGTCAGGCTTTACAAACCATCTGGAGTCACAAGCTGCTCAGAAACTGAATGGTTTTCCCACTCCACACGCCCCATGATGCACATAAACTAACTTCATCATGCAAAAGCAAGAATACAGCTCAGCCTTATAAGTCCACAAAAGTTGCTTGCCGACCAAAATGTTTTAGTAACCCACTAGGAGCTCCAGCATATATCTCTGGTGGGATTTCATGGCACATCAACAGCCCAAAATAAAAGCATCTTCCAACTGCCAAGAAGCTTTCTTTACTGTTTTGAACCTGAGACCTTCTGCATACAAAGCAATAGTTCCTCCCTCCCATAAAATAGTTACAACGTGTAGCAAAGAAAGAAAGGCTCTCATGGACCAGCCACTCCTCTTATCTTGCAGCCTCTAAATTCTGGAGCATCAAGGAGCGCCTGGAAGCAGGCTAGATTTAAACTGCTACAGTGAAACTGTTGAAACGTTGGGTCTGAAGGCCAGCAGCAGATGGCGATATTGGCTAGTTTTAAAAATGGTTTCCAAGTAGGTCGGATGGCTGAATGATCCATTTTGTATTGCACTTGCAGCAGCACAGCTTCTGGCATTGAGTTTCTGAACTAGCATGAATATTCAACACACCAACACTTCTTTTTTTAGAGTGGATCGCAAAGAGTAGTCTTAGCCAGATGCCTGGTTGAGCCAATCAAGGGCAAGATTGGTGGTGCCTGTTTAAGGTATCCACACTTCCCTCAATTTGTAACGTGCAGCTGAATTATCACCCCCACCTAGGGAAGGGACTCCTGCCCAAAGCACTGTAGAGATAATGACAGGCAGCGCAGACAAGACTGAGTTAGATGAAGCAATGGTATTACTCAGTGTAAGATAGCTTCCTATGGTCCTACAGCCTCCTCCGCCCTGTTGCTTCCCCTGGTTACTTGCAGGGCAGGCAGAGACAGGCAAGCAAGAGAAGCCATAGGTACCTCACCTCCTACCACACTGATTAAAATTAAAAGTATTTGCATGTTCTCCAGTTTTCTATCTAGCTGAAGAAGGTAGCCAAAACCTTATGGCCTGAGATCCTATGCATGTTTATTCAGAAATTAAGTCTTACACGCAAGTAAGTAGGCATAGGATCGAAGCCTTAACTGAATAAAAACTATGTATCATTAAAAGGATTTTACTTAGCAATAGCAATGCTTTGTTCCAACATCATTTGTTGCTTTGCGTTTTATTTGTATGTTTTTCACGGAATCCAGCTAACAGGCTGCAGTTGTCCAGCTAAGCAGGTGTCTCCCATATGAAATAATGTGCTGCATAAACAAGGGAAGGTTGAAAATATGTAGGGTGTGCTTGCCTGTGCTTTTTGCACAGAATTTCCCCTGATGTTTTTTAATGAAAAGGCTTACTGCAGGGCGCTCTGGTCTCAGTTAAGAGGACAGCCTGCTTTCATCTTGCTGCTCAGTTCCTGATCACTCATTTTTCTATTTGATTTGCGGCATGCAAATGTCTTCGCGGCAGCATTTTATCTACTTAAGTCCTTAAATGTAATGAGTGCATTTGCAACAAGGAGTTGCAGCCTCTCTGAGATATTGTTCAGTAAGTATAAAAATTAGCACTTTGTCAGAGGCCATGTGGCTTGCTCTCTGAATGTAATCAATGAGTATAGAAAGGCTTCGATGCCAAGCAAACAGGTATGGGAGTAAACAGGGAGTGCAGAATCAGGAAGCTTAAAGCCCTTCTAGAATGTTCCACAGGAAATCTAGTAAGTAACAGAAGACATGTTACGATGCTAACATGTTAGCACATTGGAACATCTATTGACCTGATATTAAAACTTATGCCACATTGTTTCCATTCCCATAAATTTGATATCTAATGATAGGCAGAGGGTAGCTGCTACCTTTAAAAAGGGAGTGCCACCCTCAATGGCATCTTTCTCAATCTCTGAAGCAACTCAGACTACAAGCAGTGTTAAGATTAGTCAGTTGACTTCAGGGTCTGAGTAGGAATTTCTGGGTACTTCTAATTGGTCTTTGGAGTAACATTTTTCACCTATTCTGCGCTGTTCAGCCTGTTCTGATCTCTATGTGTGTATGTGTGGCTAATCTGGCTTTAATTGGTTTTCTGCTTTGTAACAACTTGGTGTTCAGCATCGGAGCCAACTCCAGGGGGCTGTGGGTGCTTGGGCACCCACAATACTATAATTGTGGGAGCCAGGTGCCTACAAAATCAATGAGCAAAGCTGGCAGGTGGCAGCAGTGCTGCCTCCAAGAGAAAAGCAGTTCAGCTCCTCTCTCCTCAGTCAGCCAGCGAGGCATCCTTTTCCATTCATCTAAGCTTAACACAGCATCCATAGGACCAAGACACAAATTTGTGGCAAATCGTGGTGGGAATCATTTTAATTTGCTCAGCTACATGTACACACTATGTGTGTGTGTATAGTCATGTGCTGCCTTAGATTTGTGCTCAGAAGACTCTTAGGGGAATGATGCACACATAGTCCATCTATTAGTCCAGTAGATACTGGTTTCTAACTTCTAAATTACCTTCCATGGCCAATCTGCCTCCTTTGTTGCATTTACAGTGAGGTGAACAGTGCCGGATTTACGTATAAGCTAAACAATCTATAGCAGGCATAGGCAAACTCAGCCCTCCAGATGTTTTGGGATTACAACTCCCATCATCCCTGACCACTGGTCCTGTTAGCTAGGGATGATGGGAGTTGTAGTCCCAAAACATCTGGAGGGCCAAGTTTGCCTATGCCTAAGCTATAGCTTAGGGCTCCACTCTCTTGGGGGCCCCCAAAAAAATTAAAGGGAAAAAACCTGGATGTACATTTCCAAAATAGAAGATAAAAAACAAATAAAATAAAACCTACATACATCAACAGTGTTTTGTGTTGTGCAGGCTCCTATGTAAGTACTGGGCCCCGCCTACTAGCCTGCTCCCTAAAATATCACTGGTTTGCTCATTTCCATATAACATATATTCAACACAAAAAACAGCAACAATTTGTTGCTGATAAAGGACAGCTGGACATGTAAAGGGCCCCATTACCTTCAGTAGCTTAGGGCCTCGTTGTGGGAATATGGTCATTTGTCCATAAGAGCATGGGCAAAAGTTCATTATTGCAAGGATGATTTCATAGCAGAAAGCATTGCTTGGAAGCATGATCAACGCGTGGACAGCTCATGCCATCCAATGATTGGTCCACGTAGCATAGCATGATCAACTGCGTGGTCTGGTGTGAGAACATGAGACTAATGTATTGTATTGTCTTTTATCTGCTGACTGAGGCAAAGCTCTCTCCTTGAATTTGTATCTTTTCGTGGACACACAATAAAGGCTGTGCTCCAGCAGCTTCTAGAGAGAGCTGCGGCCAGACTTCTTCAACCCATCTTGGCGTGAGACTGATTATTTACGGATGGCGAGCGGGTTCTCGTCATTTGGTGCCCCGTGTGACTACCTTCGGACTCCACGTTGTTTCTCATCGTCCAGCGCTCACCACACCTTTTTCATCCGCTTCGGATCCCAGTGAGTGCTCCCTGTCCTTCTGCCTTTGTGGGGCAGTCTCTTTCGGACTTCGACTGATTTCGGACTTCAGGGCTGCGGCCCTCTCAGCACTCACCTCGTCCAGCACGGGTTTCAGACGCCTCTTTCATCCACTTTGGATCCCCGGTGAGTGCTCCCGCCCTTTTTGCTATTATGGGGCTATCTCTTTCTGCACCACAGAAGAAGTTTTTTGGTGAACTTAAGTCTCTCTTGGCCAGTAACAACCTTGTTGTCCAGGATGCCAATCTTAAGGCACTCATAGAAGCCCTGGACACCCACTGTCCCTGGTATCCCCAGGATTGCACTTGGAATTTGAAGGACTGGGGAAAAATAGGGCAATTTTTCCAGAACCATCCTCAAATTGATGTCAAAGTGTTACATGCCTGGTGTAAAGTCTACAAAGCTATGTCGAGTTTAACTCCTGCAAATATTCTCCTGGCTGCTGCATCGGCTGTTTCACCTACCCTCCCTCCTTCGTCTCTATATCTCACATTGCCTTCTTCGGAACTACCAGTTTATGTAACTCCTAAACCGCCGGAATTTTCTCCTTCGTCTCCTTCGCCTCCTTCTGCCCCTCCTCCGCTTTCTACATTATCAGCTACAACTTCTCTTCAAAGATCTCTCTGTGCCGCCGCTCCATTGTTGGCTTTTGATTCTGATACTCCAAATCTCTTTCCTGTGATTGCTCCTGCCGCCCCGGGGGGAGGCCCAGCCCGGCACGAACAGTTTGATTTGAGATTCATAAAGGAAGCTTTGTCTTCTGTGCCTGATGATAAAAATGAGCGAGATGGCCGTTGGGGCAGCGTCAGACAGGATCCTACAGAGCCTTCTGGACAATTTGTCGATCGCTTGTATAACACCCTTAAGTGGCAAGTTCAAGACGTAGCAGCCCAAGAAGTGATTGTCCGCCAGCTTGCGTTTGATGATGCGAATGAGGACTGTAAGCAAGCACTACGCCCTTTGATGACAACTCCCAATATAGCCATTGCAGATATGCTTAAAGCCTGCCAGTCAGTAGGCACTGAGACGCATAAAGCTCGCCTTTTAGCCATGGCTCTGACTTCCATCGTGTCCCAAAATCCTGCCAAGGATAAAACCTGTTTTGGATGTGGCGAAGTGGGTCATTTTCATGCGCAGTGCAGATCTACCACACAGCTATGTCACCCCAGCACAAAGTGCCCCATCTTTGATACAGGCCAGGACTTGTCAATTTTATGAAGCACATCTTAGATCTCACACTGGCCACCCTGGGTATTTGGGAGAAGGGATTTTACGCCTGCTGAACTTCACTTCAGGAAGGAGGAAGTGTTGAAGCGCCCTTTAGTGCCTTACAGGTCGCAGATTTGCTGCCATTGACGTGCCCTGGATAAAGTCACCTTCTACAGCTGTTCCAGTGTTTCCTGGCACGTTGAAAGGCCATCTTCGTCCCTACCGCATGCTACAGTGACCACCACTTATCATTACAGTTTTGCCGCCTCTTGTTTGGGAACTGAACCTGGCTTTGAAGGATGCCCTCGCTATACTGGCATCGCTTGGATTTTACCCCCCAGATCTCTTCTTCTTTTCTCCTCCCTCAGAAGTCCTGCCCCATGGAGTGTTCCCCTGAGCATGTACAGAAAGCTGTCTTGGAACTATTGTGGACTCTTGGCAGGAAAGAGGGTGAGGAGGTTTCAGTGTGTTCCAGTTGTTTCATTCTTGTGCTTTGGCATGGTTCCCGGACAGAAAGCAAGTTGCAATGTGGTTCTTTAGCAGGGCCTGAGAAGACAATGGGCTCTGTTCTCTACCTTGTTGCAATCTTATCAGTTACAGCAAGCGGGATATGCTTGGCTAGTGCCAGTTGGCTGCTAAGAAAAATGATTTTGAAATAAATGTCAGAAATAAGAGATGTAGCGCTTAAAAAAAGTTTGTGCCTTGATTCATTCTCATTGTTGTATGTATATATCTGATCAATCGACTAATATCTCTGCTACTACTGATTATATGGAACAAATGATAGCCCATAATCCTTTGAATCCACCCGAAGGTTTTGATCCATGGAATGGTTGTTTTCTTGGCTACCTAATAGAGCATAGTTAAGAAAAATATTATTGATTGTAATTGCATGTGTTGTTGGTTTTATTATGGTGTGCTGTATTCAATGCCTACCCTCTTTGATTTCCCAATGTAATGAAATATATGATTAAGGGTCCCTCTTATAATATAAACAAGAAAAGAGGGGATGTGGGAATATGGTCATTTGTCCATAAGAGCATGGGCAAAAGTTCATTATTGCAAGGATGATTTCATAGCAGAAAGCATTGCTTGGAAGCATGATCAATGCGTGGAGAGCTCATGCCATCCAGTGATTGGTCCACGTAGCATAGCATGATCAACTGCGTGGTCTGGTGTGAGATCATGAGACTAATGTATTGTATTGTCTTTTATCTGCTGACTGAGGCAAAGCTCTCTCCTTGAATTTGTATCTTTTCGTGGACACACAATAAAGGCTGTGCTCCAGCAGCTTCTAGAGAGAGCTGCGGCCAGACTTCTTCAACCCATCTTGGCGTGAGACTGATTATTTACGGATGGCGAGCGGGTTCTCGTCACCTCGTCAAACCTAAATCCGGCCCTGCAGGTGGAAAATGTATTTTACACACACCGCTCTTCATAACTTCTATGTTTTGACAAGCTTCTCTTCTCTTGCATCTTCTTTGCCAGCATAACTCAAAAGAAGCAAGTGTCATTTTTACTCCCGTGCCTTTTCTCTCTTTCCTTCTTTCCAGTAACTGACAACAACTCCTTTCTGCTACACAATTCACTTGTCAGCAATGGGGTCATATTTATCTATTAATAAATGAAGAATCTTTGCAAAGTATTCTCTAGAGACTTGTGCAATGATTCTTCATTGTTTCATACTTCTTGGAAATAAATTGGAAGTCAGCAACTATTTCAAAATATTGTTGCATTCAGTGAATTCATCTGTGCTCAGCTATTGACAAGTATCCTGTAGATATCTACAGTCATGGATTTGACTAGGGACTTGCCTACTTAGTGTGATTGCAAAGAGGAGGTGAAAACTGTGCACAAATTTTGCTTATGTTATCCTGTGCACCAATCTTTGCAGCAGTGGGAGAGGTTCTTCCAAGATAGTGCCAGCCCTGGCATTGGACATAGCTGTGGGCAAGGGGGTGGAATGTTAACAGTACTGTATTATTGGTGAGTTGAGACTTAATGGGTAGTATTCAACAAAGCAGCTCTGCTAGCGCAAGGACTTTTAACAGGACAATGAAACTTTCCTACCCTCTGCCCTCTTTGTATATGTCCTGAATGCCCCATGAATCTACCCCAGAGCATTGGGAGAACCCCTGGAACAGATTTGGGGGTTGTATGAGATAAGAGGGTGGGAAAGTTCCATTGTTCAACTACAAATATTTGCACTAGCAGAACTGGTAAGTTGGATAACATCCATTTCACACAGAGAGGGAGAGGGGGATAAAGAGAGAGATTAGGGATCTTCCTTCCTGTGTAGAACCTTACATTTGTCCTCATTGAAATGCATGTTGTAAGTTCTGGTCCAGTTCTCTAATCTGTTAAAGTCATTTTGTATCCCAATTTTGTCTTCAGTGGCATTGGCTACCCCTCCCAGTTCATAGCTGTCAACGTTTCCCTTTTTTAAAGGGAAATTCCCTTATTCCGAATAGGATTCCTCGCAAGAAAAAGGGAAAGTTGACAGCTATGTCCCAGTTTGGTGTCAACTTGAAATTTGATGAGCAATCCCTCAATACCACCATCCAAGTCATTTATAAAGATGTTGAGTAACAATGGGCCCAGGACAAAATCATGCAGCACCCCAATGGCCCTTCTTTTTATATAACTTTCCTCCAAACTCTTCTCTTATACAATCTCTTCTCTTGTACAATTTCCTATTCCCATTGCCTTCTCAACCCTCTCTCGCTTTTTGGCTCACCACTGGGGTTGAGCTCACCAACAACCCCAGACCCTTCCATTCTGTTTCTCTTTTTCTTATCATCACTCAGTAGCAGACCTTGACCTCTCAAATTTCACCAGCACACTGTGCAGTGTCAAAATTCAGCACCCCACCCCCACTGATTACACTCCATTCTAAATCATAGTTGTGGCATCCCCTGAAGTGTCCCTGAGGCTTGGTGCCCAGTGCGACCGAACCAGTCATGCTCCCCTAAATCTGCCTCTGCTTCACTGTGGCAGTACAAATTTCCTTCGTAGCTCACCCTTTTCTCCTCCACTTCCATCATCTTCTCTTCTCACCCTCCAAATCACGCTGGTTTCTTTGTCTCTTCAGTGTTCCTCCTCCGACACTGCTGCTCCTCTCTACCACCTTCTCCCAAAGGGGACCTGGGTGTGACACTCCTGCAAACCAACCTTTTAATGGTGACTAGACATTCTCTGCTGATATGAGCCATCTGTGCACAGTTCCTTTTCCAATCCTAACACCATTGCATTGGTTTGGAGCAGCCAAGAAACCATGCACAGACCCAAGCAGCAATTCAAATGGAACCCTAAAATGACAAAAAGAGTGGTGTTATCAACAAACATTTCTGTCTTTTCTGCCTTTTTCACTGGTTTATAGTTCAGGATATCAACAGTCAGTCCAAAACTCAGGTTCATGTTTCTAATCATTTTAAGAACACTACTGGCCAACCTGATTGCAGCTGATGTGAGAGTCATGTAGATGTAGAGTGACCAGATGTCAAAGAGGGCAGGGCTCTTGTGCCTCTGATAGGTAGAAGGAAAATTCTTGCATGTCAAACTGCACCCATTGGAATACTCTCTGTTGCACAATCATTAAAAGTGAAGGAACTGTCTTGCATCTGGGCATCCTAAATGCACAGCTTCTATTTTGTTGTCTGCAAAACAAATATTGTCACAATCCATGCAAAGCTAATCAATTTTAACCGCTGTTGAGTTTCAGTGTGAGGGATTTGTGTGTGTTTTGCACAGTTAAGCACTGTGAGCTCTGATTAATTTTAGTAGGAAAATTCATTAGAGCTCATAAGTGCTTAACTTTGGCTGGATCATGTCCATTTATCTTTTCCTCAGCTTTTAAGAAGTCATTTTGACTGTCAGTGAGAATTCAGATACAAGTAAAAGCAAAGCCATCTTAATGAAAAGTCATGGAGTAAGCAAATGTAAATTAATCTGATTTGCCTAGTTCAGATAGCCTGTTACTAAAGCACTGAGAGATTAGGTTTCCAAGCATTGTTATTTCAAGCTCAGTGAAAAACAAAGATATGTTTTCCCCCACAAGCATTGTGTCCTGTTGCATTTTTATGCCCTACCAGTGAGGACAAACTATGGAATTAATACAATAAAATCAGATATCCTGGTAGTCAGGAAGAATGAAACCTATGGCAATTGCTTTTAATGAACTTTCAAAGTATTTGCTGCATTCAAACGAAATATGGAAACTTAACATAAATCCCAAAGCCAGATTGACAATTTTCTATCTTATTGGCTATAGGTGTGTGTGTGTGTGTGTGTGTGTGTGTGTGTGTGTACACACACATACCCCTTGGAGATGCTGCTTCAAAAATGGATTAAATGACCAATCAGTTCTAATGGTTCTTCAGTAGTGCAGAATTGTGGAAGGCATATCTGCCAAAAGACATTGAAACATATTCAGAAGCCTGTTATTACTTTCCTGTTAGGTCTTGAGGACAGACTAGTGTTCAGCTGGTTTTATCTAGTCCAGCTTTCTATTTATATTATATTATTATCTAAGACTTCATATCTCTGCAGATTTCTGTTGTTATCTTCTAAAATTGTGGAATGGGAATAATGGAATCCCTTTTGAGACTCGTTAGTAGCAACATTTCATGTTGACTCATGTTAGGCCAGAAAGGTTTCAAATAAATTCCAGATTATACATTTGCCTGGTTGAGCTGAGGCCTGTGAGCTGACAAGCATTGAGTCTGACGGAAATTAAACACAAGCAGGTACCAGTCCTGGCAGGTTTTCATACCCTCAAACTACACAGTGCTCAGTACTCATTTCCTCCTCAAGTTTATGAGATGCCTTGCTAGTACTGATTTGGTACTTGTGCTTGGTGCTTTCCATGTTTTCTGTAGAAGTACCCAGGTGCTGCCTCAGGCTGTAAGGCAGCTGGTAACTGACTACTGGGCTGGAACCCAGGTATATGCCACAGTACACAGCAGAGGGGAGCAAAGGAAAACCTCTTCCTTGTCTCCGTCTTTCGATAGCCTTTATACTGTACTCAGTGCCAGAGCTCCAATTGCTATGGAGCTGACAGAGGCGAACAGAGAGAGCTGAAGCTAAAGGTCCTTCAGGCTGTAGCTGCTCCAGACCCTGCAGGCTGTAGCTGCAGTCGTTTCCTTTGGTTGCCTTAGAGGGACTGGTAAAGCAGGAGGGGGCCTCAAACTCCTTGTAACGGCTTGCCAACTGGAATGTACACATGATCCCTCCAAATTATGAAGATGCATGAAGATATTCAGTGTCCAGCCATACAGCTGCCATTATACCTTCAAGTACAAAAAATAATAATAGATAAGATTAAAGAAATGGTAAAAGTATGATATACCATAACCAACTCTATTCACACAGTGAGCATGAACATGATATATATCACTTTGCATGCTTCTCATTGGTCAGGAAAAAAATAAGCTTCCAGAGTTCTTGCAGGGCTTTCCAATAGGAACTTATGCATCAACAGCCTTGTGAATTGCAGCTAACATGTTAGGATTTGGATGCTACCAACATTTAAATAAAAGCAACTTAAATCTTAAAGTCATCATTCAGCTTTAAATCCAAGACATCTTACCCTACAACATTTCTCCAATGAAAATAGGGACATCCTATTCCATCCCTCCTCCTCATCATCATCATATTTATACTCTGCCCATCTGACTGGCTTGCCCCAGCCACTCTAGGTGATTTCTAACATTAAACATTTTTTAAAAACTTCCCTATACAGGGCTGCGTTCAGATGTCTTCTAAAGGTTGTATAGTTGCTTATTTCCTTGGCTCAGGGGTCACACAGCTCTATACTGTCCAACATTCCTTTGATGAAAATAGGGATGTCCTAAGGAAAAGTGGTACATTCTGGCATCAAATCAGAAACTGGGACGACTTCTGTACATCCAGGAATCTCCCTGGGAAAAAAGGACACTTGGAGGGTCTGAGACATCATGCTAAGCCAAATGTAATTTTTATTTAAAATGGTGCCCAGTTGGTCCGCCATCCTAATAGCTGCAAAATGGCCTACACATGGTTACTCCATAAATAAATCCAAATAACTTTACATGTTCTCTAGTAAGCAAGCCTGCATATTTCTATGGACAAATCTCCTGGGGTTTATTCTTTTTAAGTATAAAGTGAAAAACATTAGCAGTTAAATAAATTAGTGTCCAAGACTGAAAGCAATTGATATATTTTAAAAAAAAAAAAAAATCTAGGCAGGAATAGACTAGAACCTAGTAAACCATTTTGACACTCATTGGTGTATATTTGCACTTCAAAACTGTGAAAGGGAAATTTGGCAGGGCTATCTGATCTTTGCATAAAAATGGACTTCAAAGCTCGCATGTGTTCCTGTTCATTTTGTGGCTACAGATTTCCAGTTAAAGGTGATTACCTCTGATTACCTATGCCTATTGTAATAGGATTTCATCTACAGCTTTTTAAAAAGCTATTTATTGTCTTTTGTTGACCACAACAACTGTACCAAAGGCTTTGCAGTACATGCGTAAGTGGCAGGTGTGAATGAAAAGCAGACTAAATCTACTGGATTTTTGTAATGCTGTGAACTATGAAAAGGGGGAATAAAATGTCCTCAATGGCCAGATATTTATTGTTACTTTGAAGCTTCCCCCCAGCTCCCACCACCACTGGAACTGACCAGAAGCTAACACCCACTCTTTTAAATAATTATTAGATTAGGTTTTTTCATTCAGTCTATTGTGAGCACCATCCCACTTGATGTTATAATTAGTTCTCCAGAAGTGGGAGGGAACCCTTTTACAGCATCCACGGCTCAGGCTCTGAAATATCAGCTCAATGAAAACTGTGGTTAGTCAAGAAAAGACAACCATTTTTGTCATTGTCATTTACAATAGGGACAAAATTGCCATGTGCTACTGTGTTGGGCTTTACACAAGCACAAGCCTGATATGATCCGGTGGTGAGTCATACTTAACAGTTCGTGATGAGCACAATCTCTAACGAGGGTTTTTGATATGAATCTCCATTTACTTCAATCAGTCTCAGGAAAAATAATTGGAGGACACACAGCAAAAGTCCTTGGTGGACTGCATCTTTAGACAAGAGCATGTGGCCTGTTTTCTCCATCTGGTCATTGTGTACAAAAAAACCACTTTTATTCATCTTGGGGTGGTGGGATTTCATTGAATTTATTTTTTTATCTGCCCCAAATTTATGTCAAAGTGGTTAAATCTCTACATGGAATAGCTTTTATTCAGAAGCAAATAATAAAGTAGATACTGGTATTTGTATCATCTCCAATAACACCCACAGCATGTGTCCGCATTTCCTTTTCCCATGTTGTTGGTTGGTCACGCATCACTACTAAAGCTAATCAGGTCACTTGAAATGGACTGTAATTGATAATGACACTTTTTGCAGGTTCAGATTTTCACACACGGAAACTGAAAGTAAATTAATGACCAGCAATTTTGACAATTACGCGCAATTGAATTTGTCAACATGACGTTTGATGCAAATAGTCCATATGTAAAATTGAAATATCAATATATTTATTTATATAAAAGCATTTTGTAAAATCACATAATCTTTCTTTTGGGGAAAATAAGGTTGTTTGTTTGTTTGTTTGTTTGTTTAAGCAAATTTGCCTTTATATGCTTTTAATGTATATTCTGGCACTAAATTTGTTTACTTGGAAATGAATTCCTTACAGATCAAATATTTATGTCCATGTAACTTGTCTTAATCTAACAAGGGCAAACCAAGTAGCTTTGCCACTGAAGTTAATAGTTTTCTGATTGGAATCTGAGTCATAATGCTTGTCTTGCACCATCTGAGACAAGCATTGTTGCTCAGATTATAATCCAAGCTGAAAAATAACTTATTACTCTCACCTTTTCTTATTCCTGACTTGGTGGAAGCATCACCAACAGGAAGATGTTAGAGGTCTGCTTCCCTAGGATGGCATACTAGATTCTAGGAAGTCTGCAAAAAGATTCAGGAACCCTGGGGAAATTACATTTCCAAAAATCCCTACTACCTGACTTTCTGCCACAGCAATGTTCCAGAAGGCGCCAAGGAAAGAAAAGCCAGAAGGGAATTTCCAAATCCTCCAAGGAGGGTTGTGCAAGGACGACTTTATGATTTTACGTATATAGGAAGACAGGAAGCTGCTTCCAAGTCTGGGCCACCTAAAATATGCCTAATCCTGGTTGAATATAATGAAAATAAGGCAGTCAACAATTCTGCTACTTTTCCCTCCTTTATTAATCATATGTTGTTATTGTTGTTGCTGTTTTAAAAAAGATAAAAATGAGCTTAAAATAAAACTAAAAACTTGAACGGCTACAATTCAGACAAAGTAAATCACTTTTGAGTCCACTGAATTTAAGTGTGCAATTTAAATGTAAGAAATAATTTAAGTGAGATTTATGTATATGCTGACTTCTCTCACTGAAATTGATGGGAGTTTTCAGAAATTATGTTGAGTATGTATTAGCATCCCACCTTGCCTGAATCATGCCCTGTGCATTTAAAAGTAATCAAATCCAGGTCATGCTGAAGTTTTCTTTTGAGATATATGATTATTGTTCTTACTTCGGTTCCATGGAGGAGGAATGGAAGGGTTATAATGGAAACGCACCTATTTCAGATATTTTTCAATGAACCACATAAGTGTCTTATGGAATGCAGCATGTCTGGTAATGAATTAGAAGCATGAATCCTTCTAGAACACCCATGTTCTAAATTGTGCCATTTTGTTTCTGAAGCTTGAGCTCCTCCTTCAGGAACATGGAGATGTTCCTGCTTTTTTCTGCCATGTGCCAGGAAGCGATGTGCCGCATAATGTAATATGTTTAAAAGAAAAAAGGAAGGAAGGGAAAATAGGCCAAAGTGAGGCCAATGGATTCCCATGCAGCACAGAAGTAATGTGTGGCATGCAAACCATTGATGTTAAGTTGCTTTACGGGCAGGAGTTCTCTGTGCAGCATCATTTTGCACATGGACTCCATTTTCAGAGGAATGATTCACATGCTGGTTATTTTTGCTAGACTGGAGCAACAGGAAAAAATGCTGTCATTCTGTTCACAGATCTCTAAGCTCAGCAGCTTAGAAGTCCAGTTCTGTGACACTGATCTAGGGCAGCTTCCAGACAACCTGTTTATGGAGCATTCATCCTTGTTTGTTTGCAAAGGGTTTTGGGGGCTTACCTCATGCCCACTGTTTATTGAGCACTCCCTCTGATTTGTTTGTCAGGAGGTTATATGATTTTGCATCAAGCAAATGTTATCGCACGCTTTCCATGCTATTTCCCATCGCTTTCCTTTCCATAAAACATCCGCTGTGGGTGGGGAGGCTGGAAATAGGTTTGTTGTACAAAGAGCACCAAATCTACATTAATTGTGCAGCCTGAATTTGCTGGCATGCAAGTGAATCCATGAAATACTACAATCTGAAAACCCCTGGGACTGATCCAGCGGTATAAGAGGTAAATTAATAGCACAGAATATATGGCCACCAACATCCTGATCCCACAGAAATCAGCGGAGAAACACAGATTAAAGAAGAAACAGACATTGGTGCTTGTTAGTTTAGAGAGCAAAACATTTACCCACTATGCTCTCCAGTCAAACAGGTTTTGCAAGGTTTTGTAGTGCCATGAACAATATTAGACTATGATGATGATAATGTGCATTGCTTTATTCAAACTAGTGTCCAGAATTTTTTATTTTTTATCATCTTAATAGACTTACCACCTTAGCTGTGCCCAACCTGAATCAACAGAAACATGAACAAACTCAAGAAAACAATTATAATTCTTTAGTCATGTATTCATTCTAAAGTTTATATCTCACCATTCTACAATTGTACCCCAAATACAACAATGGGAAATAATTTCCTGTTTGAGCAACTGCAATATTCAGTAATTCCTTCAAAGAATATCATTTTAATATTAAGAAATAATTCAAAAGTGTGTTTGTGCTTTGAAAACTCAAGTGCCATTTTAAAAAATGTATCAGAACATCCACTGATAATATAAATCAAATAATGAAGAAAATACAATACACTTCTGGTGTATAAAGCTGCCAGCATAAGCTTATTATATTTACCTTTTACCTTATTATATTAATACTTCAGTTTAAAATATAAATACATGTAAAATGCTTACTAGGAGAAAAACATTAATATACAGGATTCAATTTTATTCCTTTCCACATGGCTTTCCTCTTTCCCTATAAGTCCATAAAATACAATTACATACATTCAACTGATGATTTTAAATTACAGAATATAACTGCATTTTTTAAAAATGGTAGCAATGTAATAATATTTTTACAACATAAAATCTCAATTTGTATTACATTTGTTAGATTAATTAAAACACCAGTAATATCAAGGGTTGTATGGCAAAATATTGACTCTTTTAGAAGAAACACTGGGAGGTAACAAAAGGATTTTGAATACGCAATCGACTCTCCATTTCTAATAATCCATGCATAAGCAGACTATGGTAGAACCACATGAAGTTTAGGTCTGTTCTTGGTATATTCTTCAGAGCTGGACATGCAAGATCTTATTATGCATAGCAGATATTCAATATTATTATAGGTATAATTTTAGCTGCAGTTAAATAATCATAATCATAATTATAATTTATTATTTATACTCTACCCATCTGGGTTTGTATGAAACAGCCAAGGTTCTATAATGAGCTGCTTATCTGAAACAAATGTGTATGCGTTTATCACTACAATCTTTTAATTAATTGGTTCTAAATTGCGATTTGGTTCTAATTTGGTCTTTAAAAAGTCATTTTAATTATTAAAATGCTGCAAAGCCTCTCAAGCATTAATAAATATATTTTCAAAAGACAAGGGAAGAAGACACAGTATTTTTTATCAGCCACCTTTGCATATAACTCACCCACTTCTCAGTTCTCCCACAGGTATTCCTCTTGGGGTCTTTTATAGAGGGTTGTTGCCATAGACCAGCAACATATGCTCTGCCTGTGGTTCTATCGCTCATATATGGAAATAGAACTAGCGTTAGAGAAGGTCATCGTAACAATGTGGATAAACTGTGGGTGATGGTTAGAATACCTTTTGCATGAAGATCTCACAAAGCATACGTTATTAAACAAGCATTCTCTTGAATTCTGGCTCTTTCTAAGTAAAACTGAAAGGCTGTCATAAAGTTGAAATGATACTTTAACAAATTGACCAAATTAATATATTGTATTATCAAGTGCTTAAGCATAAAAGAGAGCTAGTGAGACACGCTGCTGTCTCTTTATCCCTTTAATTAAAGAAATTCTTCAGGATGCCCATGGGAGGGAGGTTGAAGTTCCACAAAGGGTTGTGTAAATGATCATCTAAGCGTCCAAATGCAGTTGTTGTTTAACATACATACATTCATTAACGTAGTGTTCTAATGTAAAGCAAAAAACAAAACAAAAACCCAAATCTAAAATGCTGCCATAGATAATTATTAGTGCCCTAGCTGTCAGTTAGTCAAATCATCTAAAAGACCAATTATTCTGATGATACACAGGTTGAAAGGTTGGCTAAAACAGAGTTTGTTGCTGACATGGTTTGCGAGTTGGGGCTCAAGAAGAATGTTTCTCTTCCTGACAATTATGATAATGAGGGTAGTTTACATTTAGACTCAGAGTAACTTTCCAGCATCTTCTGCATTTTTAAAAAGGTAAAGGTAAAGGTAAAGGTACCCCTGACCATTAGGTCCAGTCGCAGATGACTCTGGGGTTGCGGTGCTCATCCCGCTTCTGTCAAAACCAGAGCAGCGCATGGAAACGCCGTTTACCTATTTATCTACTTGCACTTTGATGTGCTTTCGAACTGCTAGATTGGCAGGAGCAGGGACTGAGCAACAGGAGCTCACCCCTTTGTGGGGATTTGAACCACCAACCTCCTGATTGGAAAGCCCTAGGCTCGGTGGTTTAGACCACAGCGCCACCCGTGTCTGCATTTTTAAGCTTCCTTAATTCATAGAACTGATTCTGAAATTCTCTTTAAAAAGAAAATTATCGGCTTGGATCTTGAGATTCCCCAAGCAACATTTTATTCATGGGATGCTCCTACTGGCAGAAGGGAGGATTGCCATTTGTGCCAATTCCCATTTGCCCCTTTCCTCTGTTGCTTCTTGTGCCCCCTGATAATCTGCCCCAGAGGGTTAGTTAACCCACCGGAATGGCATGGGAGGTGGGAGGAAATAAAATGGGCAAACATCAGCTCACCCACATTTCACCACTGGGAGCCTCCAGCCTAACTTAGGTAGGGTACCAATTTGGGTGGTCCACCCCCAGAGCCTAATGGAACCAGAGAGGCTCCTGAGCATTCTGGGAGATTTCCCATTGGATAGAGCCATTGATCCTGTTGAGGCTCTGGTCTCACTGTGGAATGGGGAGATGGGGAGTGCTGTGGATACTTCTGAATAGAGTTTAGCTTAGAAGTTGCCTCTCAGGTCCTGTTTGGTCAAGATCCTTTCATCCACTGGGGTAGATTAAGAACCACACTTTCAATGCTCATATGTAGTTGCATAATGGAAGTGGCATGTGAACTGGAAGTACATGTAATATGTAATGTCACTTTTTATATTGTTGTAAGGTCTACCCTATGACAATATGGTGAAGGACAGGTAATTAATAATAATAATAATAATAATAATAATAATAATACTGTAATATACAAGTTACATGAAATTACAGTAATTCCTGAGATCCAAAAAGAGCTCCTGCAGACTGAGGTATTATAGCAACCACATGAAATGTCTGTGGTACAAGACCTGGACATCAGTTTAATTGTGTGTTGCATGTTGGACTATCTCTCTCAAGCAGATTTCACATGTCACTTAAAACCTTTCTGAGCTCTTTCGCACTGTTAGTGTGCATTTGTGAATGCCAGAAGTGTAGTTTTGAATGTACCTGCACCGGGTGTTTTGTTACCAATGAAATGGTGACCATGCAGGAAAGCTGATCTACATTTGCACTTCAAGTTCCCTGCATTTTGGGGTCACCTGCAAACAGCTGCATGAAATTTGAAGCTCATTTTGAGCATTTTTGTCCCCTAACAGAATTGTACATCTTTGGGAATGTCTTTTTTTTAAAAAAAAAATCATCATCATCAAGTCAGCAATCCCAGATTTCTTTGTCATCTGCAATTTTGCTTCAAAAACAAAACACATTGCAAATATAGTAAGATCAAGCTCCCAATTTTTCAAATTTATACAGAAGCATCATTCTGAATGACAAGTCCGTACAATTATTTATTACAATATTATTTATTATATGTATTTATATGCTGCATTCATGATTGCCCTGTTTGGCAGTTCCCAACATGTTAAAAACAATATGGAACAGTGGTTCCCAAACTGTGGTCTATGGACTACCAATGATCTGCAAGATTCATTCAGGTCATCCACAGAGTATCTCTGTGGTTGAAGATCGTACTGAATATTCATACTGATTTTCAATTGTTGTTTTGTGTTTTTTTGCCTTTATTTCTTATATTGTATTTTAATGTATTACAATCTGAATTCTGTGGAATTACAGTCATTGATTGTTCCCCCCAAGACCCTCAGCAATTTTCAAGTGCTTCATGATGGGAGGAAGTCTGAGAACGACAGATCTATAGCATTATGAATCATAAAAATATAAAACACAATAACACATCCCAAAATCATTTAAATTATACATTTTGATCTGGCACACAAATTTAGCCCAACAGTTCTATGTGTTCTATAGTTCAGCAGAAGTCTTCATTTTATGGTATAAGAAACAAAAACAATATCTCTCACAAAGGCTATTTAAATTATGGAAGAAAGAAAAAGTTGAATCTGTTCCATTTAAAATAGAACAGTATTCTGTGCTGTCACACCCATGGTTCCTGTTAAAAATACTGTTCATGAATATATCATAGAATGTCAATCCCAGATTTATAAAACCAATAAACCAGTAAGCATTCTAATTCTTTTTTAGTATAGCTCTCCATCCTGTTTATAATAAATTCACTTTTCAAATTTCTCATTTGCAAATGTTGATGTTGAATGTTCTTCAGGAACATACAGTGGGCCCAATATTCTCTGCATATTTTCTTACAAGTAGAGAAATAGGTGCCGCTCCGGCGGGAAGGTAAATGGCGTTTCCGTGCGCTGCTCTGGTTTCGCCAGAAGCAGCTTAGTCATGCTGGCCACATGACCTGGAAGCTGTCTGCAGACAAATGCCAGCTCCCTTGGCCTATAGAGTGAGATGAGCGTGCAGCCTCAGAGTCATTCGTGACTGGACTTAACTGTCAGGGGTCCCTTTACCTTTACCTTTACCTTTATGCAATGTCATTAGCATATGACAGTACTGATAGCTGATACACAGTGGAATATGACACTGCTTTTCAGACTGTACTCAACCTTAGACACACTTCCCAGAGAGTCAGTCCCATTGAACTCAATGAGGCCTAGTAATGAGGAGACATGCATAGGGTAGGGTTGCCCTGTTAAATTAACAGTGTTATCTATCCAAAACTATAAAATAAGATATCTGATTGCATGCCAGCTCTCAAATAGTATCTAACATTAGATATTCAAAAGGGATGTGTGATTTTTTTTGTACAATATACAATGCCACATGCCATTTTACAGATGATAATTTATGACCTAACATATCTGAGCCTAACAAACTAAAACCAACTAAGAAATGTGATTAAATCTAATGCTTCTGAGTTTCAAATTTTAAGTGAAAATGATTGCATGCAAACAGTATTTTCTTTTTATGACTCTCATTCATAAACAAAACTGGAGAAACTGGCAGATTTTAGATATTTTGGAATAATGCTTCCTTCCCTGCCCTCACAACCATCTACACAACTGCACCTTAATGTGCTCCTTTGTGATACTAGAAAATGTGTTTTTTTCGCCCCTCTGTGTTGTTTTGCACTCCATTGGAAAGGCATTATAAGAGATACAGAACATGTACTAAGAATGCACTGCCTTCTGATATATGGCAAAAAACCATAATAATCCACTATAACTATTCTACATTATCTGTTACTAAATATACATAGCTTAATTTATATATGTATATAAATGCTGCTTGCTTTATTATATACAACTGCTGTAAGATACCATATATAAATAAATATTTTCCCCTTTTGAAAAAAAAAACCTATTCTAAGCATGAGCAAGAATTTTAAGAATAAGCAATGACTAGTCAAAAAAAAAATTAGACGATGGGAGGTTGATTTATGGTTTTCCAACTTTTGAGAGGGTTGAACAAAACATCCTTTCTGAGTTACAGGATACATTTTCTTCTGGGAAACAAATTGCAGAGATCCCCCCCCCCCCCGGAATTGTTTCATACCAACTAATAATAAGTGGAGGAATTTGCATTCTAGAAATGAATAGTAATGAACTGATAACTAAAGTATTGCTTAAAGGTCCGAATAGGCAAAGATTATATATTACAGGCATTTTCTCTTGTAGCACCCTGCTTGTGGTTAACGCTTAGCTGGAATGAAATATTCAACGCAGCAATAGAGAAATTAAAATAGTAATTTATTTGTCAGACAAATAAATATGAGGCACAGTGGTATATGGTTACCAAGCTCTGGCCTGGCCTCTTGCCATTCTGGCCAGCACTTATATTTCCTTAATCCAGCCCCCTTGCTCCTCCTGTGGCTGCCTCTGTCCAATCAGCTTGGTTGAAATTCCTATTGGCTGTTTGCTAGAGCCAATCACAAAAGATACACCCATTTCCTTCTTGCCCTTTTATGGAAATCAAAAAGCTATATATTCTTCTATCTATAAATGACAAATAAGTAGTAATATATCTTACATGTGTCTCAACAAGGAATCTTAATTACCAGCTCACCTCTTGCCCTCCTTGCCCTATTGCCTTCCAAAACAGATAATTAATCTTGAATTTTTATCTTATGCATATGTCAAGGATTTAGTTCACATCAACATTGAGAGATCTCCTTCATTTGAAGGTTTCTAAACAAAAGGCCTGACAACCATATATCAGGAGCGCTCGATTGGCGTCTTCTGTCTGGCAAGGGGCTTGGCTAGTGGCTGACTTAATTTCAGGATAGTTACAACTCTTACAACTATATGAAATAAGAATCTAGCATTTCTTAAATCCTTTGCATAATTATATTTAAACTAATATATTTTTAATACATAAATAACCTTTTAAAAGGAAAAGAAATCTTAAAAGGATCTTAGTTTAAGAAACAAACAGCTTTTGAAAAGTCTTCCCAGAAAATGTTCTGTTTCTGCCAGCTAGATGCTTTTTCACTGCTCTTGACCTTCTTAACCTTAGGAAGAAGATATGGCTCATTTTACTATTTATCCACCCTTAATTTGTAGGGTCAGTGTAACCTTGGCTGTCAGCCTGTAATTCCCTTTTTACGACTTTGAGAATTGTTTTCTGCTATAAATCAGGGGGGCCCCTTGTCTAGGAGTAAAAATATCTTGCCAAGATTTTTAGGCAACTGGTCTTCTAAGACTGGTCTTTTAAGATACAGGCCCTGATTAAACATATAAGCTTTAATAAAAATGCAGGCTTATGATTAGATGCCTCACTCTCTCTGTGTGTGTTATGCTATGTATATGTCATTGGAACCAGTGGAAAGGAAAACATACCATAGCACCACCAAACCGCGGGCATTTTTCATACAACCTAGTGCAAATTCAAAGCTTTCTGTGACTGTCTCCCATGGAAAAAAAGAACCATAACTATTTTTAAATTCATCGGGAGTCCATGACCCCATAAGTAGTAACTTCCCTTTCTTGACAGAGCGCACATCTCACTTTTGTAAGTGTCAACAATTTCTGGCTGGCTGGCTCGAAACCCAGCCGGCCTCCTCTGTTTTCCTCCTAAAAGGGCCATGTCATTCTTATACAACTTAATCAGTGGCTACATACAGGAAAGCAACACTGCAGCCTTTCTGATCATTTTAATGAGGACCCCTGGCTATTCAGTCATTGAAATATAATTGACTTGCTCTCCTCTTATTTTCATAATAGACACTCCAACCTCAACCACATTTATTTTGCTATAAGAAATGTCAAGAAAGATTGGAAGTTTTCAGAGTGTCCCCATTAAAACTGAAAACATGCCACCCTGTCTTTTGCATGAGCTGCAGTCATTTTATATTGGACTCATTATGCAGATAGAAGATGCAAATGCTATAGCTATCGCACATAGAACCAAACTGCAAGTGCCAAGAAAATAAGCACATGGAAAATAATGTTCTCATTATATGCCCCTCTCTCTCTCTCTCTCTCTCTGTGTGTGTGTGTGTGTGTGTGTGTGTGAGAGAGAGAGAGAGAGAGAGAGAGAGAGAGAGAGAGAGAGAGATGGGGGGGAATGGAGTGTGCTTGTATGTGTGTGCATATAGCCTTAAATATATATAAATACATCTCAAAATCCTAGCATTAGTTTATATTATTTAGTCAAAAGGAGCATTCTGGCATATTTGATCATTTCAAAGTAATAGTGGCCCATTTCTTTTAAGATCTGGTATATTTTCTCTTAGTAATAGCTAGTAAATCTTTAATGTAGGAATGCCAAAAGCTGCTGACTGAAAATATCCTTGTATTACAATGCAATGTGACTATGTACTATGCTTTTTAAGGCCTGTACGCCATTTTTTACTTTTGCATTTCAAGCCTTTTCAAAATAGGCATGCTAGCCATAACAAAAAGTCACATATTTTCTCAGATAGATTTGGTTTAGGGTGTGATCCACCACCCATTTACTGTACATATCTACTCAGCAGTAAGCCCCGCTGTGTTCACTTGGACTCATTCCCAGCTGAGTGTGCATAGGATTATAGCCTTAAAATGGTGAATTGAACCAGCAAACTTTCCAGTTTTAGGAAAATTTCTGAGATTGCAACTGACTTTAATGAAATTTAATTCCATACAACTGTGCTGAGATGTTCTGGGCTAAACTCTTTTTTAAAAAAAATTTTAAAAAATCATTGTATTTGAAACAAAAGAAATAAAATCAACAAAGCATAATCATAACGACATAAGTTCACCTTATATCTAGATGTTACCAAAAAGTAAATGATAAGATTTATCCATTATTTCTCTTCTTTGAGAGGTTTTGACATGGGATTCTCCGTATTAACAAGCAAATCTGTATTGGGATAGAAATGCATGGCCAGAGGGTATCTTTGGCTTGCACTTGCCTCCATAAGTCTTGTAGTGCATGTACTTGGGGCTCCTGGGGACTGATAAGGGCTATGCTCTGTGGATCTTCTCTGCCTCCCTATAGAAAAAGCAGATAGATCTCCAAGTCACAGGCTCTGCCCATTTCTCCACTTCAGGAATGCAAAGCTTAGAGCTCTAAGGGGGAGCTGTTGCTTCAGAGTGAAGCAGCTCAGACTAAGATCTTCTACAGAAGTCAGGCTTGCAGCCAGGCCTAGATCTGGGCAGGCATGTGTATGCATTTCCCACACCTTCTGAGAAGGTCCATGTGCAGCTAGCCAGGCACTTCACCAGCAGCCTGGAAATTCCAGCCTGGCTTGCCATCTCCTCTGTTCCTGTGGTTGATGAGGGGTATCTGCAAACCAGCCAGGAAGTAAGACAATTCATACTGAAATCTCTGATCCTTGAGTGAAGATGTCTGGATATGCCAGCTCCTGCTGAGGGTGCAGAGATCTGCTATGCTCCTCATCTGAGACCACAGTTTCCAGGTATAGGTAGGAGTTTCATCATGATAAGCTATGCACAGCTCTCATTTTTCCAGTCTCTTTGTTCCTTTGTCCACTGCCTTCACTTTGCCTTCTCTCTTTCTTCTCAGGTTCCTACTTTCACTCGGCTGACTTCCTCTTCCATCACGGTGACTAGAGTACACCTGCTGGAACTGCTACTTCTGCAAAAGGTGCAGGACCTCTGCATCCTTCTCATGTGGGCATCCTATTCTCTGTTTTGTCTCTTGACCCTTTTACTGCCTCCTTGGTTTCTTCAGCCATTTCAGACTCCAGACCTCCACTCTTGCTCCCACTCTCACTGCTTACCTTCTCCCTCTTTCTCTCTGAGCTGTCTCTTATGCCGTCCCTAACCAGACCCCAGACCATCATTAGTTCCTCTCCCTCAGCATGGCTGCAACTCAGTAGGCTCTTCCAGACCCAGTCCTGTTCTGGCTTGCCATCACTGCTGGGTAGTGCTCCTTTTGGTTGTCAGCTACCACAATCAGCATCCTCTTCAGCAGAGAGGGGCCATGATGGACAATGGTGTCAGCTCACAAGCATATTGATTGATTGGTAATGATGCATTATAAGGTATTATTATTATTTCTGTAAATATAGTGCTTAACCGATAGTATATGTACTTTCTACATGCACAGCTTCACCTGACCTGTCAGCAAAGCCATCCTATCAACTTTTTCTCATATTTGAAAAACACTGCTTCAGAGATTTTAACGTTAAAGCGCATTGAAGGAAAAACAGGAAAGTTTATTTATCCAATGACTACTAATGAGATTTTCATCCAGGTCACTATTTTTGCTCCAAAGTTTCCTATTTTAGATTAATAATTGCATGCTCTTATAATGGTAGAACATCATTAAAGTAATTACTATAGGGTCTAGCAATTTCAAGCCTACACTGGAACGGAGGAAGCAAACTGTTTTTCATATTTGTAAAGAAGGTCAAGATGATTGAGGCTGGGATATTAAATCATACTATGGAAAGGACCTGAACACATCATACTTAGCTTGGCAGTTATTGATAATAATAAAAACTGAAGAAATGAGGAATTTTTAGAATATCAATTATATGATTTTATTAAGATGTCAAAATAATACTGTGGCACACTGGAGACTAAGGACGGTTTAGGACTGCTTTTACCACATGGAAGTCCATTATTTTTGGTATATTTGTTTCCCCACATCACACATCATTATCCCTTTAATAATGAATTCAAGTCATTGAGTGCCAGCTGGATGAGAGCCAAAACAAGGCCACAGAGATCCTCTTCAGTGCACCAAGGTGCCGGCTGTTGGACTAGAAGGTGAGCTGGTCAGAGCAGGGAGAATACACTGAGGATGCAGCAACACACAGCCCAACAGAGGATAAAGAAAAGGCAAGAGATAATTAGGTATGGTTGCAAGCCATGGAGAAAGAGAGGGGGAAACAGGAGCTGATGAACCAACACACAGTTTACCCTCTCTAGACTGCTTTGGTTCCCGAAAACAAATGGAAACTGTTGAGAAAGATATGCTTTCTTTTCATCAGAGAGCAAACTGAAGCTTTTGAAAGGTGAGCCCTCCACTGCCACTACGTTTAGGTTATACGTTGAGGGGAAACACAGCAAAAGTTAGGCCAGGTCACCAAGAAGAGCTTGATTGAGAGATATGTCCAAAATGAAGCCAGGAGTTGTTCTTCTGGAAATGATACCCCACAGGGAAACTGGTCTCTTTAGCTTCAGTTCCATCAGCCATGTTGCACTTAAGGCTAGATTACTGCTATGTGTTCTACATGGCACTGCCTTCGAAAAGTATTTGGAAACAGCATCTAATTTAGAAAGCAGTGGCTAGACTCTTAACTGGTGCTAGCTGGAGGGAACATAACATTTATTATCAGCCCTGGTTGCCAGTTTGTTTCTGAGTCTAATTCAAAGTGCTGGTGTTGACCTTAAGCATTCTAATAGTCTGAGGTCAGGGCATCTCTCTCTCACACATGATGAACAGTGTTTCGATGGGCCTGAGCTGTGCTTTCCATATCAAGGAGATACAGATCCCCATTTCATTGGAATGCCTTACACAGAAGAGTATGAAAATCAAAATACCTTAAATAAGCTTGATATACAACAAAACAACTGAATTGTCCCCTGCACCAGCACTTCTTGGACTTAGGATACCATATGCTCATGAGTACCCTAAAGATGACCTCTTTGTTGGAAAACCGGTGTTGAGCTGAACATTGGTTCTTGGTATAACAGAGTATGGTCAATAGCATCGGCTGAGAAACTAACATGTCAGGTGAGGTCAGCAAAGGGCAAACACAACCCACTTTCCTTTTATAACATATGGCAAATGTTTATTCAATACATAAGTTGTTCAGACTGTGGCAGGAATCCACCCAGCACTCATGGGAAAATGTGACATGATCTCTTAGAGTAATCAAATGAAACTTCAACACATGACATGATAAAACTCTGTAAGTTTGTCAGGGCAAGTTATTTGTTGCTTATTGTTGTAACAATTGTTTTCTCAGTTCCAGTTTTTTCCAATTTCTTTAGTATATTTTAGTATCCTGTAGATTTGGCTCTCTACTGTTTCACTCATAGTAGACCTACTGAAATTAACGAACATGATTACATTAGGCCCATTAATTACAGTAGGTCTACTTTGAGTAAAACTTAGTTGAATACACTCAATGAATTGTGTCACATTGGCTTAAACTACATAATGCATGTCTTCGTACAAATATGATACTATAGAGCAGGAAAGTATAGCAGCTATTCCAATACAGAATATCCCAATCTTAATAATGTTTTTGTACCAAATACTCTGCTTTTCTAATAATGATCACAACCCCCACCTGCGTCTGATCACATGAAATTTTATTCCCAAGGGCATGCTTATTTTTCTACCCTGGCAGGAATGCATTCATCCCTGTGTTCTGGATAGAACTGCTGACCATTTTGTTGTATGTATGCAATAATCCCAGAGGGGGAAAAATAACACTCCAATTTTCCTCCAATATAGCTTTATTATGTAGCACTGCAAATGACAACACTGTGCTACTGCAAGATCAACTGAATAACTCTGACAAGTTACTAGCAAACCTTAAATATAAATTGAATTTTTAGTCTCCCTTTATGGTGGCAATTTGGCCAGGCCCTCATTTTCAGCTTCTCGAATCAGAGTTTAGCTGGTCTGTACTATGGTTTGTACATCATATGGGTTTAAAATCATTGTTACCAGTGCAACTCTCTGTCCTTGTTGCCAAAGGCACTAAATAAAGAAGATCAACTTATTATGAACTGTTGTACTAATAGATTACTCCTTTTGCTGGTTGTACATGTAAAGCACAGGACATGGAGTCAGAGGAGCTCATTTCTATTAATGGATCTGTCAAAGAGTTGCTCTGCAACCTACAGCAAGCCCCTTCTGGAGCTAATTAATGCTTTCCCTGTCTAAGTTAATATGGGGTGAACATATCCCATGAAGGGTACCTAAATTTAGGCATATGAGTTTGAAATGTTTTGCCCAAGGATACCCTCCTTGAGCATCCAAGAGCACTCTTAAAGAAGCTCACCCAACACTTTGCAAGTATAGCAAACCCTTTTGTTGATTTGACTCTCAGTTCTGCAGAACTTGTGCAACCCATTTGATGGTGTACACAATATTCTTACAGAGTATTCTGTGTTAATAGCATTCCATTTTATCAAAGCTGGTGCTTATCTGAACATTTAACATTAAATTCAATTTATATCCCACCTGTGTACATATAGCACCCAAGGCTATATGTGCAGACCAATTAATATAAAGGTGGGTGCTGCCCCAATGCACCTTTGCAAATGCAGAATGACATAATTCCAGGGGCCCCACACCCTCAGAGATCACCACACCACACCAGTTCTTTTAATGCATCCCCAAGAGTTTGCCTCCTTTCTTCTTCGATGTTAATTGCCTTGCAAAGCCTTATCGCCACCACCTACTGGCTACAAGATTGCTCCTTTTCAACTACAATATTTCATAAACTTTAATATCTTGTAAGAACATCTATAAAATAACAACCCCAAATATTTTTATCATCATACAGACAGCCCTCAAAGACAAATTTATAATGCCCAGGTCATCAAGCTTGCAATGAACAGGTTCTCCACGATTCTTTCTGGGACCTAAAGGCTATTGGGAAGAGTCAACTATTCATCAACTCTACCCTTCTCTAGCTGTAGCCTACCTGGGCTCATTACTGGTTGAGTTACTTATAAGCAATTAGCCAATCCAGTAGTTTGTTCTTCGCGTATGGGCTCAACAACATGGCTCAGTGATAAAATACATGCTTTAAATGCAAATGGTCCCAGGATATCAGGGAAGACCTCTATATGAGATTTTGAAGAGCCAATGTAGCATATAATGGGCTAGAGGAACCAATTGTCTGGCTCAGTACAACACTACAAGTAAAGGAACAAGTGACCCACATTGAGTCAACACAACACTTTTTAAAAAGTAAATTCTCAGTCATGATAGCGATACAAAAGGTGATTTGTAAATATAGTAGGAAATATAAATATAGTGTTATCCAATCAACCATCTAAATATTTAATGCAATACTAAAGGAATCCAAATTTGAAATACTGCAGAAATGCAATATAACAGAATAGCAGTAGAATATTATAAATATATGTGGCTACAGTTGAACTCGTACATTTTCCTCCAGGTTTAGAACTGCTCATTGATACTGTGAAATTGCCGCAATGAAGAAAACAAAGTAGGAGCCTTGCTTGTGTGAAGCACCATGGAGTCTTCCAGTCAGAGCTTCGTGACTCTGCTTCTGCATTTAATAAAGCAGTGCATACTATGAAGTGAATACCAAAACCATCACTAACTCATGATCTTATGTAGTTTTGGCCTTTTATGGAAAAAAAGATTAGTTGGTTGATTTTTGCCTGCTTACCTGCTTACCTGCTGGGATGGCTTTCTCTTATTTTCTATATCCTTACAAATATAAGATTCCATCTTTTCATTTGTCCCCCTGGTAATTGTGCCCTCACAATTGATACAAGCATGCAGGATGAGCACACAGTGCGCACACTCACGCCTACTCACAAGCTGATGGGAATGTTGATCTAGGTCAGGTGCAGTGCCAGATTTACACATAAGCTAAACAAGCTATAGCTTAGGGCCCCACTCTCTTGGGGGCCCGAAAATATTTCACTATTAATATACTTCTTCTTAATTGTACTGTATTTCAGTTCAACAATTACTTTGATAAAATACATATTATGTTATGTGCAAATGGCTTTAGATACCTATTAGGTACATAAATTATCATTTAGCATATATTCAACACAAAAAACAGTGACAATTTGTTGTTGACAAAGGACAGCTGGACATATAAAGGGCCCCATTACCTTCAGTAGCTTAGGGCCTCATCAAACCTAAATCTGGCCCTGGTCAGGTGTGTCAGACTGCACTTTGATGGGCAATGTGCACAGAATATTACAGGCTGTCATGTCCTCTTCAAAGCATGCTGACTTCTGAGGATACTACAGTTCCTGGACTTTTATCTCGGAGGCCAACTGAAATATACTCAGTCGAGAGTGGATTTCATGCTCTTTATTCAGCTCATAGTGGTGAGGAGGAATGGAAGTTCCTCCAGAATGTCTGCTTTATATACATAATTTACACAATGGGCCCTGCGTGATTGGCTAATTCCGGGATTCACCTGTAGGCCAATCAGGTTGCGGATTCACTTCCACCTCGAGCTAGATTGGGTGGCTCCTGTGGACCAATCAGACTGCTGCATTCTGGACCCTATTGTTCTAGGACCAATCAGACTGCTGCCTTTTGGATCCTATTCAACTCAGTACATAACACCAACACATTCTAAAGTACCCAGAGTGGGGGAACAAGGTGTGCAGAGGTTACTGTGCCGTCAACTCACTCCTCTCCCTGTTCTCGCATTCACAGAGAGGAGGGGAACAGGCAGAAACAAAAAGGAGGAGGAGGAGAATCAGAAGATTCCAGGGGTTGACAGTGGGACATGGACCCTGCGAGGTGCCCTATAATGCTGACCCCTGACACTGGGCCCTGCTTTGGCTGGTTAGATGCAGTACTGATACATATGCTCCTTGATCACTGAACATTCCATGTTTCCCTTCCCCAGACTGATGTCTTCACTTAAATCCACCTGCCCAAAAACCCTTAAAACATTGAAACTCTGTGCCAATGTTACCAGCAATGCAAGCTTAAGGTCTGAAATACTGTCCTATACACCTAGGGGGCATTGGGCACACCTCCTGAAGATCTGGGGCCACACACAATTACATCCCCCCTTGTGGCAGCGTAGCCCAGATTTGTGGATCATACTGGCTAATATTGCAATGTCAGTCAGCATTAAGCAGCTCAGCAGAGCTGATGAGCAACAGAGCAAAGAAATTTGCAATTAAATACAAAGTGCTACCGTTTATGTCAAGCTGAGGGAAGTCAGTGTTGGAAGATGGTTAAGAGAATTAGCCCTTTTGAAAGCAGGGCAGTGATTCGTTATAAAAAGCCAGCATTAACAAAACCAACACACTGTTTAAGTATAAAAACCATCCTCAAATGCCTAATAAAATCATAATGGAATAACTTGCTGATCAAAACTGGGGGGGGGGGGGGGATAGTGACCAGTTACTATTATCAGATATAGTCCAACAAAATGAGTGGCTGATTTCTGTAATTCATGGGTGAAAGTAGGTTGGCAAAGAAAGAGAATATTGGCAAAACTTTGACTCTGATACATCACTAAATTTAAATGTAGTTCTCACTATGGTGTTTAACCTGTGTCTCAGATGTGCCACCTTGGTGGAAACTGGGTCTCAAGGCATCAGTATATCATGAGATACTGGTAAAAGATAAAATCCACTTTTATCACTGCTAATACCCCCGTTATCTATTCATGCAGAATATCCATTGATATTAATTTTAATATGGCCTATTTCCATATTATATGTTTAATATCAAGGAAGAAATGCCTCTCTATGCTCTATGCTATGTAAAAGAATTATAAATCCACTGTATTGGATTTATTACCAATGGTATCAACTGTGGGATATGGACACACACAGAGTATATGAATGCATCTAGCACTGAGAAAATGCACAGAATTGCATAGAAAGAAAGAGAGAAAAGCCCTCTTCAGACATAACACATTGCATGTCAAGTCCCCAAGGCCTCCCCCTTATATTGAATAATAACACATGGACACCATATATTAGGTTAATGGGCAAAATTTAGGCCACAACTCTATTGATGATTTTAGAATGTTGTACTATTTTATTGTTGTTCGCCGCCCTGAGCCCGGCTTCGGCTGGGGAGGGCGGGATATAAATAAAAAAATTGATTATTATTATTATTATTATTATTATTATTATTATTATTGGTTACAGAATGTGAGCGGTATTGGCTTAGGCATTGGAATTGAACCAAGTATATCTGACTCCTGCCCACACTACAGGAAGTCTCAGAAGGGTTAACCACCAGTAGGGGGAGTCCTGTTGATGCACATCAACTCGGAGCTCCCCTCAGGGTCACGGGAAAGTCATGCCATGGCCCTAGCCTCCACCCGGGCTTCAGACAGGAACCATGACCCCTGGATTCCTTTAACAGAATACCCTTTAGAATGGAGGGGCAGGTGATGGCCACACCTCCCCTCCCCCAAACCAGGTTTTACCAATGCCTAACCGCCAAACCTTACAAAAGTTGTGACAATTGCTACAAGATAGGCAAAAACCAAATGGCCAGTGCCAATTTGCCAAGTGAAAAAATTCCTACCAGGCCCCTCAACAGCTATCAACCAAGGTCCATAGCAAAGCTAGTATGACGAACACATGAAAAGAAGGCGGGAGGGCAGGAGATCCGTGGAAGCCGGATCAAGAAGGGAGATCCCCCCGAATCGTGCGGCCTGTTTAAAAGGGGATAAGCCACACACCCTGGCCAACTGGATTGGCCACTGGGGGCTGGGGACTCCCTGATGACGCGGGGCTTGCCCAGCCCCCACTGTGTGTGGAGGCCACGTGGCCTGTCCACAATGGCGCCCCACCCAGAAGTGGAGCGGCCTTCCCAGTCAAACATGTGACGGGGCAAGGCAGATGTGCATGCTAGCTCCGCCAATCTACCATCCCACCGCAGTTGCCATTCCAATCATATTTCAACTCATGGAGGGTGAAGATCTGAACTCACAAGGGCTCCCTGCATATTTTTAAACCCTGATTAGTATTATTTTATAAAGGGGCTGCCACCTTCATACCTTCCTTATCATCGTTGAAAGGTGGCTGGAATAACAATGGGGAGCCGCTCTAGTGTGCTCATTCCCTGTGTTTACTTTAATTGGAAATTAAGGGGGGGGGAGAGAGAAGAAAATAACACAATATCCAAAAATAAAGAACAATGCAGCACCCATCATATAAAAATTGTCAATAGACAATAATTGCTGTTGCACAATACTTTTTGACTGACTTCAAATTACTGGTTGTTTGAATGGTTTCTTACACATCAGAGAACAGAGCAAAATTCTCTCTCTCTGTGTGTGTGTGTGTGTGTGTGTGTGTGTGTGTGGCTAATATATATATTTCTATCCTGCCATGTGGAGCTACGTGGCAATTTACTATGTCTAGGAAACTTAGAAAATCTTAGATGAGCCAAAAGCTAATTAGCTGCAGTCTTTCCACATTTGTTTTGGAATTTTGGAATTGCCTTATAGTGAGTCTGAAGCTTTCTTGTGTGCTCGCTCTCTCTCTCTCTCTCTCTCTCTCTCTCACACACACACACACACACACACAAACACACACACACACACACGTGTGAACTTTCACATCCCTTCTCCTGGGCAGGCAGAGAGCGCGAGGGTTAGCCTGCCCTGATTAAGCAGCAGGCACATTCCCAAGAAAAGAATGAGTGATTCTTTTCTTGCACACTTTATTAAAATTCTACTCCATGCTATAGTCCTTAAAATACTGTAACTGAAAGCTGGGGAAGTGAAATTGATGGCAGGAATTTCCCTTTGGGGTCTTATCTAAGTCACAAATATACACATTATTTCCAAACTAAGATTATGAGCAAAATAGAAAGTGGAAATTAAAGACTAAGAGCTCCATTTCCTAGTCCAGAACACTGGGCCACCTTTTGCTCAAATGATCAAGCTTTAAAGCTTCACAAATCCCATCATCACCAGGAGAAATTAAACTGGGCGATTGAAAACATCTACAGGATGAACTAATAAAGCTGGTTGAGTAGGCTAGATGAGGTGAAATTGGCTGATTAGATTTAGTTTAGACAAAGGCAAGCTCATGCACAATGGAAGGAGGGAACAATATGAACTACTCATACACATTGATGAGTGTAACAGTAAACACTCAGGAGAAAGACCGAGGAATGGTTGTTTCATTTAACAAAAACATGCACCAAACTGCAGCAGTAGCCCAAAAGGCAAACAAGATATTGTCTTTTATTAGCAGATAATATTTTGCTAATTTAAAATGTGAATATAAAAATAATACTGAAAATTTAGCAATGCTGTCATATGAATTGCATGCCCTGATTTTGATTACATTTGGACAATCTACCTCACAGTGCTAGATGGGTCTTTGGTCTGAATGTACTGAAGTACTATACAACCATCACCACCTTTCACTCTGGCCAGTGCAAGCCAACAGGACTTGGGGTGCAATGCTGAACCCACTACCAGGACCCAGGGAATACATCCTATCCCTGCTTGGGGTCAAAATGGGAACTCGGGAGCCAAAGGAGGGGAACCTCCTGAGGGGACTGCCATCTGCTGGTGAAGGGCAGAGGGTCTTGATGCTGACAGCAGCCTGCCTTCAAGCAGAGGAGAGCGAAGCAGCTCACTGCCACTATTATCATGAACAGATAAAGAATTGACTACATCAGGTAACATTATCTTTTCCAAGCAACTCTCCTAAGAATCAGGAGGTTAATATTTGCAGTGGGAATTACTACAAAACTGTATTGATTGTTGTCTTCATGATATGTGAGAAATAAGATAGTCAGATTGTGTTGAATGTGCAAAGCTCACTTGCCTGGCATTAAATTAAAGACCTCCTAGAACTAAATATGACAGTCAAAACAAGAAATGAAGCCCATGGAGTTTTGTTATATGTGACATCTTTTACCTGTGTGTTTATGTCACCTTCCATCCACCCCTCTCTCGTCTTCCATGCCCTTTTAGACCTTACAGGCTCATGACATAAAACTGTAGTGGATAAAAACAGATTGACTCATGGAGAAGGGAAGGGGCCCCAAATAAACTTTGTACCCCCTGATAAAATTTTCTCAGAGGCCCTGCCCACTGCTCTGCTTCTTCCACCCAATATGAGGAATGATGTACCCACATTACAGACCTAACTAGATTGCATCCTGCATCAACAAAGAAAGTTCTTCCTGCTCTTTTCTGTGAAAAGGAACTGTTGACAACCTGTTGTTCAACAAGGAGTTTCTTTGTGCATAAACCAGCTGAAAAATGAATGTTTTCTCCCCTCATCTTGCCTTGTCAGTCTCACAGCAACATAGGCCCCCATCTTGCTTCCCAGAATACATTCTTTGACAGCAATGGCAGATAATGACTAATAGAGTAGGCATCTGGTTCATTTTCAGTGCACATACTAAGGGAAGGTATGTTTTAAGCAAATAGTACTGCATTGGTAACAAAGCATTACAATTAGCATAGATTCAAAACTTATTATCCAACACCCTTTGAAAATTCTAGCTTCCTATATAGCTAGTGCATCCACATTCTTACTTGTCCAGCATTTGCCTCTTCTTCCCTAGGGTTAGTTTTCTTAACATTATGATTTGTAAAAGGAGGGCAGACAATGGAGGGAGGCTGTATCTTTGTCACTGCACGGAATCATTCCAATCAACAAGCATTCATCGTGCTATTGTGTACAATATAATGCGCTTGAGCTTATCAGGGGACAGGCAACATAGCCAGTGAATAAGATCCCTTTCCAAATCAAGAAAACCAAATTACACTATCTGACAGCTGTTTGTTGATCCATCTAAAACAATTTAGTCGTTCCATCCTAGTTCCTAGTGGACAGGTGTCTTATCACACACACAAAACCCACCATCATAACAAGTATGAATTGCACATCCATGTTGGAGTTATGGAAGAAACCAGCTACTGCTGAGAAGCAAATCACACAGTTTCCCAATCAACTGTAAAATGAAAAGAGCAAAATAAACAAAATGCCGCAGTAACCTTCGCAGATTAAAAAAGTTTTAAAACCACCTGTTTTTAAAAATAGACAATTTAAAAAGCAACCACAAGTTATTGTTTTGTGCCGCTAGCCTTAGTGCTGAAAGAAGCTATCAGATCTTCAAACGGTCGGGTCTATAGAAGCTACTCTTTCACACTTTAAATCTATCACAGTTTTGTCCCTGTTTGGAACCAGAGTGAAACACGGAGTTGCTTTATCTGCCCCTAGTCTGAAAACAAACATTATTCACTTCAGCATTCTTATTTTTGTGACAGTTGATGCAAATGTTATACTTCATCAGGAAAATGGAGATGAAAACAAAAAGGGATGCCACAATTATGACTTCCAACGATGATGATCTAAACATGAAGGGACGGACACTCCTCTATGGTAACTTATACACATCGGCCACAACAGTTATTTTATAAAGCAGTCAACAGTATAGATGATGAAGAAAAACACAAAAGACTATTCCTCTTATTTTGGGTTGCCATATATTAAAGTGCAAAAAAGAGGACGCTATGATGGCCATTCAAGACAAATAAATGCAATTTCTCTCAAATTTTACCCCTGAAAAAGAGGACGTGTCCTGGAAAAAGAGGGTGCATGGCAACCCTATCTTGTTTATGTATCATGTAGTAATCCTAAGACTTTGCTTCACCTACCTGGGTGCGTATAGGAAGATTCACATTAATACCTGATCTGAAACCAGAGTTTGCTTTTCTTATTTTCACCATGCTTTTGTATTTATTTTTATTAGACACCAGTGACCATGAGATACACCAGCATTAAACCTTTAAGGGAAGAAAGAAAAAGGAGAGGAAATTATATCAACCATGGGGACAAATTCTCTGTAGCAACCTGTGGCCTGCCTACGAACCTTAATTAGTTAGAGAGATCATGATATAGAGCCTCTTGAAATGGGAGTAAGAATAGTTGTTCTCTGAGGAGAAATAGAACAAGCTATTGTGCCTTGTAATTTAAGGAGCAGCAACAGGCTAATAGGCAGACAACGGAGGGTGCAGCATGTGGTTTGGTTCTCAGCAGAACAGCAGGCCTCTAATGAGGCCTAGTAGTGGATAGCAGCTGGTAAACTCTGCACTCAAGTAGGAGCCTCAGAGAGCTTTTATGTCTTAACAAAAGGCTGCAAATTGCTCAAAGGCCTGAGGAGGAAATGAGAACATGTTCATATGGTCAGCCAGTATATACAATTTTTTTCTTTTTTACAAATAAAAAAAAATTACAATGTGCAATTCTACACTTTCATGAAAAGCTATACGGGCTCATGATTTTGTGCATTTCTGAAAAAGACTAAGTTGTGTATAATCTCAGTACTGGTTTTTGACAATAAACAGTACCACCTGCTCCTCCAGGCCAAAATGCCTGAAACATCTGAACCAAGTAAGGGCATTTTAAAAAGAGTAATAGTTCATATCTGATAAGCACAGATTTCATAGGAACTAGGTAAGATTGTATTTCCCAACCTGGTGTAAGCACGAGCCATCCAGGTCCATTAAAACAGGTGGGAGCTTACCATGAGAACTATCCTGCTATTATTCCAAAGTTAAGGTATATCTATAACACAGGGGTGCACAGAATGTTAAAGAAGACATTGTAGAAAAGTAGAGGGTGTGCAAGAAAAAATGTGGTGTGTTTTTTTCCTTATTCCATTTTATTTTTACTTCTTAGAACCTTATTCATTAGATTTTGTTGTTAAAATCACATTATATTTTAATACTATTTCATTCATTATTGTTATCCTTTCCCATTGTTTTTAGTGGGAGACCCAGATATACTTCTGTTGCCTGTGATTTCTATGTTTTCTGTCCAACTGACATGACATTTCTAGCTTTCTACTATCCTCCCCTCTTCCAAGGGATCAGACCTGACAAATTTCAGATGGGTAAAGAAAGGGGTCTCTATTTTATAGGCAGTTTTAAAGCCACACAGACAAACAGCATAACATTGTATTTAATTGTAAACTGAAGTAAAAACTGAACCAACAAAAAAACCTAAACAACCACAAGATAATGGTAAAAGTAAGGAAACAGTATGGTATGAATTGAAAATTCTGAAACAATTGTTAACTAATGGCAACTATTTTTATTCACAGACTGACTAAAAGGTGTGAACTAATAGGAATTCACCTTCTTCCCTGCTGCTTGAAAGCAATTTAATGGTCCTGAAGGGGACAGTACTAAGAGATTGCAGTGTGGTCCCTTTGATAGTGGCAAAGTATTACTTGCTGCTTTCTGCTCTACAAAAAGATCCTTCCTAGCGGTAGTATTAGGAGTAGACTGCTTGCTCTGACCATAAGTGCTGGCAGTGGCAGCCTCCAAGCCATGGGGAGACAGGAGCTGCTATTGCTGCTGCTGCAGCAGCAGCATATTAGTCCTGTGCCTGAGTTTGCTAGGAAGAACTCGTGGCCAGTGCTGCAGGCGCCATTATCCCTGCTGCCCTACACCCCCAGGGCTAACACATGGCTTGCTCTTAACACCACATACTACATCCCTCATGATCAGACACAATGTATAATTGTTGCTGCTGTTGTTATTGAATAATGATAATGTCAGAGATCTATGAGAAATAAGAAAAAACCTCGGCAATGGGCAGAAAACACAGAGTAACTGCAAAAGAGAACTGACAGGTATAATAAGACAAAAGCCAGAAAGTGTAGTGAAAGAGGAATGGGAGTGCCTAAATGAATACCTTAAAAGACAAGGTTTGAGGACAGAAATCTGGCTGAGTCTGGAATAACCTTGTGAAGTGAAAGGATATGAAAGAAGGATATATATTTAGATGCTAGGATTGAGATGAGATGATACAATGAGAGGTAAAGGAGATGCTGTGGGATTGGTGGAAGTCAACGTTTGTTTTCCTTTTTAGTGTTTATACTATTAATTTGTAAGATTTGGATTTGTTTTTCATATGTTTGGTTTTGTGTTTTGTGTATTATCATTTTTCGTTTTTCGTTTTCTGTTGTGTGGAAAATACTAATAAAATTTACTGTTTTAAAGGAGGGGGGGAAGAACTGTTGCCATCTGATATGGGCAGTGACACACACACACACACACACACACACACACACACACACCAGCAATATAATTATACTTATACTCTTGACGGAAATCTCCCCAAACAACCTGATGTGTCTCTTCAGAGGCCACAGAATGCTAACTGACTGGCTACAGGTGGGCAGGGCAGGGCAGGGCAGAGAACAAAAACTGTGAGGAAGAGAATTGAGTGGAGTGAGTTGAATCCTGAACAGGAACCCTCCAAACTGCAACATTTTGTGGCAGATCTCCCTTGCAGTGCTTGAACATTTATTTTGCTAGTTTTACTTTTGTTTGTTTGTTTGTTTGTTTAATTAAATGCATAGCCTGCTCTTCCTTTCCAGGAGCCTGTGATTAATCGTATGCAGGCTTGTGACTCCACGCTACATAAAATATTAAAAAGAAAGCATAATCCTCCAAATCAAATATAACACAACTTAAGGCAAAGGCACCTGTAAGTCAGAACAAAGAGCAATGAGAGGCAGGGCAAAGCCCGTGACCTCCTTTGTGTCTTGCAGACAAAGGCCAGTTAATAAATGATTTCCACATACGTTTCCTGAAGCTTGTGCAGGAGACCTTTCTGGTACACAGTTGTACCTTGGATTAGAAGAAGATGAGGAAAAAGAAGAAGAAGAAGAAGCCCAGAGGAAGAGCATCATCACAGTGACCAGCAGCCCAGTCACTTTTGGTACTCTGTTCTAGCAGGTTTGATTTAGAACATCCACACATAAAGAATCAGAGGATTCAAAATAGAACTACAAACCTATATTTATGCCTTTTGCTTCTAAAACAATAAGCCTAAAAGACTCTCAATACAAAGAAATGAGCATAATGAAGTAATTTAAAACCCTAGCAACGTGGAAGATACAAGCTGAAATCAGGCCATAATTTTAATTACTCTGTTGCAGTGAAGTTCCTTATTGTTAGACAAGTCAATGAAGGCTGGCGAGTGCGTAATTATCTCCAGCTTTCTGAAAATGCACACTTCTTTAACTGTGATGAACTTTATTGAATAGCACTCAGTCTGAATAGATGTGTGGTGTTGAATGTTCATTTCACATTGAAATAACATCAGGTGCTGAATAAATTCTGGCCACAGCGGGTCCAGAACTTTACAAGCCCTTAAATTTAGTAATGTATTGTTATCACAAAAAGAAAAGACATCTCAGATATTGTCTTTCTCAGGTCTCTCTTTTTATGCACATGACTATACAATTTTGTTGCTGTATCCTGTATTTTTCCTGTATTTTTCCAGTGCAACATAGATCAACAAGTAAATACAAGCTATAAATATTTCAGAACCTTATCAAGGATTTGCATGCAAATATGAGTTACAGTACAAAAAAAGTGTTTGCAGTCACTTAGACTAGCCAAAAAGGAAATACTATAATTAATAATATAAATGCAACTAGTTTGTTGGTTGGTTGGTTGGTTGGTTGGTTGGTTGGTTGGTTGGTTTGTTTGTTTGTTTGTTTGTTAAAGCTGAGCCACAATCAGCACAGCACAGAAGAGGATTATGGCAAATTTCAGAAACAACTTCGCCACTCCCCAAATTCCAACCATATATGAGCACAAGTGTTTATTTCTGTAATCTCTCTGCTCAGCAACAAACACAACCATAACCAAAGCCGTCTCCTCAATAGATTTAGGTCCAAGCTGAGATCTAGTACCCAAATAGAACCTAATCCAATTAAGGCTGAGATCTTCTAGTACAGTCCATTTTAAGACTCTGGCTAAATGCCACCTTGCTCTGGTGTCTCTGCCTCTCCTCCACCTCCATTTTTGCCTACTAACTGGTTTGAAGAAAAGTTCTGTTTGCCTGGAAGCTAGCTCATTGGGGGGGGGTGATATTTGGGGTATTGCCTGTGGATTATAGGGTGTTCTTTTCTGCTAACGGACGAACAAGGCTTCCTCTCCTTTTTGTCTGTAGAAGCGTAAAACTAAGGAGAATTTTAGGTCTGGCTGGAAAAGAACTCTAGTTGCCTCCCCCAAAAAACTGGTTGAGAAGGCATGTTGTAAGCAGTGGCAGGCAGACCTCCCCTATTCCCCAGGTAAGACTCAAAAATTGGTTCATTTTTTAAAAAATTGATCCCTACGCAAGAACATACACACCATTTGTGAATTATTTCCACACACACCTAGCTGAGTTCCAGCCCTGTCACATCTCTGGTGATATGGCTTACTGTGCAGCAGGGGTGATCTCTCCCATAACCACCATTTTGAAACCGCATATATCTGAATGTATATGTACAGGGAAATTCATGCCAAATATTACTGAATCCTGGAGGGGTGGGAGAACAGGGGTTATTGTTTTGTTTTGTTTTGTTCTTGTTCTTGTTTTATTATGTATTTTGTGTTTTTCTCTTGCATTTTTTATGCAGCGAATAATCTACGGATGAGATCTATGGATGAAAGACAGCATACAAATCTAATAAATAAGTAAAATAAAATAAAATAGAAGGTTGCTATTTATTTTTGACCACATTGTGCTTAATTTCTACTGAAGAAAATCTATAAATATAACTGTCAGCCTTCTAAAGAACCATGTAACATCTGGAGCAGTACTGTATTTCAAGGCATCATCACAGCCTTCATTTAAATTATGGATCCATTGCTGCCATCTGAGGCTCAGGAGGCCTCAGCGTGCACAGTGCCTACCCTTAGCTTCAGCTGGTGGCCCAGCCGTGCCCCTATCTGGACGGGGAAAGACTAACTTCTGCCGTCTATGCTCTGGTAATATCTCAGTTAGATTACTGCAATGAGTTATACGTAGGGCTGCCTCTGAAGACAGTTTGGAAACTTCAGTAATACAGTACAGAATTCAGAGGCCAGGTTGCTCACCAGTGCAAGACAGTTTGAGCATGCTACATCAATTCCAGTCTGACTGCACTGGCTGCCAATTAGTTTCTGGGCCCAACTCAAAGTGCTGGTTGTGACCTATAAAGCCTTAAATGGCTCAGAACCACAATACCTCAAAGACCGCCTCTGCCCATATGAATCAACCCAGACCCTGAGGTCATCATCTGAGGCTTTTTGTTGTGTGCCTCTTCTGCTACAGGTCTGGAGGGCTGCAACACAAGAAAATGTCTTTCTGCAGTGGCTTCCCATTTGTGGAATACTCTCCACAGGAAGGCTTTCCTGGAACGTTCATCATATATATTTAGGTGCCAAGCAAAAGCATTTCTCTATAACCTGGCCTTTGGCTAATGAAACACTCTATGGCCCTTTAAACTGTTGGGGGGGGGTGTTTTTGTTTGTTACCATGGTATGTATTTTGTGTTTTTATATTGTAAATCACCCTGTGATCCTTGAGTAAAGAGTGGTAGTGAAATGTAGTTAATAATAATAATAATGAATTATAAATTAAATTATTGATGGTGGTGATCGATAGATAAAGAGTTCATCAATCCATTCGGCTTTGTCACAAGGTAACAGTATATAAGCGATGGTCTGACATGTTAGTTTTCTTCGAACAATCAATAAACCAGTTTCAGGTTGTCTGATGTCAACTGTAAGCAGCTTTTTGTGTTTGCTTGGTTGGTGTTGCCGGCAGCAAGTCCTAAGGACCTGGCTATATAAAAATATGTCACACTCAGGAGGAGCCTTGCAGGCCTGCTGTGGCACCGGCATCTGCTTTGTGTATGTCCATGTGCAGGGAAGCTTAAGTAAGTGTGGGAAAATAGCAACTGCAGACCAGGGATTGCCATAAGGCAGGACCTAACGCAGAGCTCTTTCTGGCTCATCACAAACAGATGGAATGGCACATAATAGGCTTGGGCCACAGGTCCTCAGATCTTTTCTCTTCCTTATGAATATACAACTAAACATTAGCCAAGTGGAAAGGGAAAGCCACTTAGGAAGGAAATATCTACTTCACTGCGGGGCCATTTGTTGCAAATGGTTTGAATTAAAGTAGGTTTAAAGTGTATTGGTTTGTAGGGAGGGGGAAATGCATACACTGCTCACTTGGGAGGCCCCACACATTCATTTTCACACATCCACACTCATGGTTAGATAGCATTAATTTAAAAATATTCTACTTTATTCACATCATATGTGTGCAAAGGACCAGAATCTCTTGTCATTGGCATTCATTCATTTATTCAGCTGTCATTTTGTTTATTTGCATATTGCACTATCACCAGTTATAGCAGTTTTTTTCCAGACTTCCTACCTCCAGAGAGCAGTTTCTAAATCAACTTGTTTGCTTGAGAGACTTTGAATGTCTAGCATAGGTCCTATGTACTGCAAAGGATTCTGGGTCATGTCCTAGAGCACACTTTCACTCTATGCAGGGCTATTTCCAGACCTGTTGGGCCTGACTGTTGTCCCGTGTTAACTGACAGTACATCCTGGAACATATCCAACACTCACTTGCAACTTTCAGATGGCCTGTAATAACATGTTGAATAATAATAATAATAATAATAATAATAATAATAATAATAATAATTTATTATTTATACCCTGCCCATCTGGCTGAGTTTCCCCAGCCACTCTGGACGGCTTCCAATCAAGTGTTAAAAACAATACAGCATTAAATATTAAAAACTCCCCTAAACAGTGCTTTTTTTCTAGAAGAAAAGCACTAGTATAACTTACACATGTCCAGAGTGCTCTAGGAGTCCAAGTTTTCCGTGAGTAAATGTTTAATGGCAAAGAGTCAGTCAAAGTTTTCAGCCATTTATGAAGCCAGCTGAAACCCTCAATTGAAAAGCAGATAGGCAGTGCTGCTTTTTTATCGTTTATTAAAATAAACTACAGTGGTACCTCGGGTTACATACGCTTCAGGTTACATACGCTTCAGGTTACAGACTCTGCTAACCTAGAAATAGTGCTTCAGGTTAAGAACTTTGCTTCAGGATGAGAACAGAAATCGTTCTCCAGCGGCACGGCGACAGCAGGAGGCCCCATTAGCTAAAGTGGTGCTTCAGGTTAAGAACAGTTTCAGGTTAAGTACAGACCTCCGGAATGAATTAAGTACTTAACCCAAGGTACCACTGTACTTTTGTGGGCTTACCAATGAAAACCATTAATTTTCCTACTACAATCCATGGTACAACACTGTACTCACACAATCCAGAGCAACTTTGATGACCCTGTCTCCTTCCCCTTCCAGCTGCCCCCAGCTGCTGCTCTCTCCTTTCTGAACCCTTTCTTGCCCCCATCACTTCCAGACAAAGTGATTTGTGTAGGCTCAGGTGAGCCACAGAGGGACTGGGCTAGAATTCTGATGCCTGGCCTGGCAGCAATGGTAGTGGCAGATAGCCCCAGTTACAGGGTCAACAGCATTAACTAAGCTTGGTTAACGATGGATGAGGACAGCATTTCTGGCTGCCATTGCTGGAGCAAAAGGGCAGCTCTGCTGTACTAGCAATAATCTAAAATGGAGAGCTAAAAGGATCCTATAATACCATTCTATTCCCCTCAAACACACACCTTATTGGTCAAAATATGGTATCACGGAAACAAAGTAGTCAAATTAGGCTTTAGCTGTCTGTGAATCAGTAACACACTGAATATTCTAGCGACCTACACGATCCCACACGACCCGCAGTGTGCCTCTGGTTATTTGCACATTGAATGTGCTATCAACCAGCTTATCTTCACAGCAGAGAAGTGTGATCGCTGGTGCATTTGCAGCGCGACGCTGAGCACTGTGTCAGAAGAAGTGTCAGTGCTAGGTTGTTCTGTGCCAAACACTTCCTTCCCTCTTTAGACAGTTTCATTCTGCAACCACATCAGAAGAGCCATAGCAGTAGATGTGAACTTACTGACCAACCAGCATTGGGGGCATTTTGGTTTTTCATGCTTATTTTTATTTATTTTTGAAGGTTGGGCGATTCTCCACAGTGTCATATGCAAATTCTTGTACAAGGTTAATTTTACTTTTGGTACCAACCAGGCCCATGCGAAGGGGTGAGCAGCCAGGTGCCACGGACCTCAGAAAACTAAATGGAGCCTAAATGATAGCAAAATTGGCACCAGAGGAACTTCCTTGGCTAACCTTAGACTCTTAATATTGGAAATAAGCAACAATTGTGCACTTTTCACACCCCTATCCTGGTTTGGAGCACAGTTCTTTTCAAGGGCATACAGAAATAGACAGAGGCATGGAAATTGTGACTCCTTGGGATTCTGCTGCCTGAAGCAGTTGTTTCCATTCATTGGCCCAGTAGAAACAGATGAGATGTCCATAATCCTTGTTGCCTTTACTTATGGGTGTACTGTCTTTGTGGAATATATCACCTCTCTGATTTACAAGAACCCCTCCTCATTAGAATCGTCAGTTGAACTGACCCAAGCAGGATGATTAAGGTCTGTGTGGAGATAAACTTTAACCAAAAGTATGCTTTATGAAGATCGAGAAGCAATAAGAGCTTTTGGGAATGGCGCAGCAATTAATTCGGAGTCGCCATCTTGCCAAAGGATTTATAGCCGGGAGGAAGAAAGGACTTGTTTTCAGACTGCATTCCTAGTGAATCTCCTCAGAGGTTTTGAGAAAGGAGGCAGATTGGTGAAGATTAATGACGCTAAGACTGTTTTGATGTATGAAAGTGATGTTATATGGAAAACGTCTGGATATGGCTACCGGATAAAAAAAAATAATATCCACGCAGGATTACAAACTGTTTTAACCAGCTTGCGGAGATTATCAGAGGTCACAAAGAGAAAGGAAAAATATATGAAAATAACAACAAGAGATGTGGAAAAACAGTAAGAAAGGAATGGATAGTACTGTGAACATCATAAGATTAGATTTGTGGACATTAAAACAGCAGTAAGAAGCAAGAAGTTGATTGGATCCCCTTCGAAACTTGAAATATGGGTACCCCCAACAAAAATTTAAAATTCGGCTGTGTAATTTGGAATTTATGTAATTTGGTTTGATTTGATTTGATTGGTCGGTTAATAAAAAATTATTCTTAAAAAAAACCCAACTCTACTATCTTTAAAACCCAGAGAGGTTTATTCAACCCCTGCTAGGCTGCCATAGAGGACTGGTGAGCTCTGTATTCAACCTGATGAGTCACAAATTGTATAAACGTACCATGCACATTCAAAAGGAAATGGTCCCAAAAGAAGAACACAGATAGTTTTAAGAATCAGTGTGATGTAGTGGCTAAAGTGTTGGGCTAGGGTTTGGGAGTCCTGGGTTCAAATTCCCACTCAGCCTGAAGCTCACTGGAAACCTAAGGCTGATCACTTCCTCTCAGTCTATCCTAACTCTCACAGAGTTAATGTTATGATACTCTTCCCATCTTTTCAAGCACTGACTCTTGAGCAAAAAAGAAAACCCAAGACTTGCAGAATGCCATATAAGTTTGAACATGAGATGGGAGGCAATAGTAGCTCTTGCAATGGCTACAACACACCTGGTGCTTCCAATAAGAGAACACTCAAAAAAAACTGAAGCTTCAAATGAGCTGCTTCCACCTAACAAGCTGTAATTTCTCTCCTTAGAGAGAGGGGAAAGAAAGGCCAGGGAGGAGAATTCACCATGGCAGTCCGTTTGCTCTGCCTGTGAGGAGGAGTTCAAGATGATCTTCAGAATGCCATGAGACAAAAGCATCATTACCTATAATTACTGCCTACCAGCGCCCACGGATTGATAACAAGCTTCCTCTGCCAGTCTTATCCTGCTTTTATTAGAAGAGATGATTAAATTAATTAACAAATCAGTTTTTCCATACCATGTTCAGTTACTGACCTCCTGCACAATGGGATAGGGCTAGTTAAATGTAACTAGACGACCACCAAAGGCTGTTGCATGCTAGGAGTCGCAGGAGGGGAAATAAGAGATCAATGTGGCATATTATTTCTTTGGAAATTAATAAATATATTTCCTTACTTCTCACAAATTACAGTAGCTTGTTTCAAGTGACATCATTACGAGAGATGGAAGACTGTTCTACTTAGTGCAAAGCAAGGGTGGCTTCTTTTATGGTTTTTATATTTAATTCAAAAGGTGTGTGTGTAATATCATATGAATATTAGCCTTATATCTTAATGGAAAGAGAAGTGTATTACAGTAAATTAAGCAACTAGATTTCTAATTGGGCAGGGGTACGGGCAAAGTTGCTGTGGTCATTGTACTGTTCAGTTGATGACTTCATTATATTATTTGCCCATTGTGAATAATACCCAAAAACAGAACCAAATTGAGTCTTTCCTATATTCCTTAAGGAAATAAAGCTACAATTACAGTTGGTTCTACCATTAGATACAGTGAAACAGGCCACCTCAGTTTTTGAGCAGCCATCAAAGGGCTGCAATTGTCAGTTATTTAGTTTTTTATTTTTACCACCAGGTTATATATTTTGGATTTTCACCTTTAGACACAAAATGTCTTAGGTAAACTCTTTACACCACTGCCAGAGGTCTAATGAAATGGAACGACACACGAGATCTAACAAGATGCATGTATTCTGTGTTTTTGTATTGTGATTTTATCCTGTGAACTCTCCTGTGACCTGTGGATATAGGGCAGTATACAAATTTTAATCTTCATCAAGATTTTCCTGCTTCTCTTAAAAATTAAGAATACACATTGTCCAACTGTGCCATGCTGCACAACATCTAACCGTGCATATAAAAATATTAGGAAATGGTAATACCTAATCCTATACAGTGGTACCTCAGGTTACAGACGCTTCAGGTTACAGATGCTTCAGGTTACAGACTCCGCTAACCCAGAAATAGTACCTCGGATTAAGAACTTTGCTTCAGGATGAGAACAGAAATTGTGTGGTGGCGGCGCAGCAGCAGTGGGAGGCCCCATTAGCTAAGGTGGTACCTCAGGTTAAGAACGGTTTCAGGTTAAGAACGGACCTTCAGAACGAATTAAGTTCTTAACCCGAGGTACTACTGCATAGTCTTTGAGACAGGTGTTCTGGAACATCCTAGAATGTTTTTACAAAATAAATATTTCCAAGATTTCCTGCCAGTGCAATGCATCTTATCAAACTGAGGAGGGAACCTTGCAGATAGAAACAAAGAAACTTTAGCAAACTTTTTTTTTTTTTTAATAGTTGCTATTGTACAGGCCATGGTGGCTACATTCCTGTGCAGTTACTCCATCTTCATCTCACAATTGATAAGTGGCTTTGGGTTATTTCCCTCACACAGATGGAGAAAAGTAGCAACATGTCTATAGCTGCCAAGCAAGTATCTTAGGAGGAATAAAATACCAATCCAGATTGCCACTATCTCTGGTAAGGACCCCTCTCCCAGGCCTTCTCTGACATCACTGCCCTGTTCCCAGCAGGCTTACCAGCGCCACCAGCACAGTAGCTCAATCATCCGTGGTGGCTGATGTGAGCTGTTTGCTGTTACTCACAATGCCCTCATGTAGCATCAATCCAGAGCATTGTGGGCAATTTATAATGGTGCCTACCAAGATATCTGCCACCGCTGCTCAGTAAGCTAGGACTCCAGAGAATGAAGAGAAAGGTGGGTCTATCAGCACTGGTGGCCCCTGCCAGGACAGCAAGTCAAGAATTGTTGGGTCACTGGGCTGCCCAGATCCAAGACTGACATGGCAGTCCCTGTCACAATTTCCCTCAGTACAGCAGAAGAAAACCCATACCACCTTCCAAACGAGCTCTAGAGAAGTTTGTGGTAGGATTTTCATGATTCCTCCCTCCAGGGCTCTCTCATTATGCATATTGTTTCACACATTGGGTCTGTTTGTTTTTTTAAGAAATGACACAACCATATCCTCATCACATCTGCCAGGATAATTATAGCAGTATAGAGTTTTTTCCAAGCAAAAAAAAAGGTAATGGATAAGAGTCATACTTCAGCACATAGGTCAAAAATTTTTTTGCTGCTTTGTTAAGGACGCATTCTAAGGTTTTTTAAAAAATATAGTTTTCAAATTAGTTCTTTCATGTCACTGGAAAGTTTTTTTTTCCCCAAAGATGAAAATTTGCATAGAGAAAAAGAAAACCTTGAATGAAAATCAAAACTTATTTTTTAATTACATGGCAATTTGATGATACTTTCAAGCTGTTCACTCCAAAAACTGCATTCACAAGCTGACTTAATATGCAAGTATTGTTTTAATATGATTTCAAGTGCCTCACTGTGTTCAGGTTTGTTAATTAAATGTGTTATTGAAAGCACGCAGCCCAAGTTCTTCAAAACTTCATCAGCCCTTGCTTCATCTTTGAAAAGATGTCCTTGGAACAATGCCAGCAGATTAAATGGAAAACCACTTATTACAAACCAGGTAGTCAGTCTTTTACCTGTATGCTTTATCTTCAAATGCTACGTATTATCTTCACCCTTCTCTTGTATTCACAGTTGAGAGTAAGCTATTTCTATAGGAAAAAAAAATGGAAGACATCAAGCGATTTTGACCCTTACCAGATGTATAATGTTGTAACAGCCACGTTGTCCTACTATGGAAAGCCATTCTGTCAAGAGGTTTGATGTGGCTTGATCATGAACATTAGCCCTCATTAATGGACAAGAACAGTGGATGCAGTTTTTCGATGTCTGAATCACTGATGTTCTACTTTAAGCATCCCATCCTCTGTTCGAGGCACCTTGGACAAGTCCAGAATCACTCTTCGGTTTGGAATTGGGGATTCGTTTGAATCCATTGCCTAACATATAGCCTTGCTTACCTGCTGAGCCCGGAAATTCATTGTGGAGGACATAGGAAGGCATATTATTTACCAACCAACAAAGCATCCCCCCTCCCCCCACCTGCTTCTACTTATTTCTATCACTTCCAGAATGCTTTTATGGGGGTCAATTTTCTTTGGAGAAAAGAGTACGGGCAACTTACATATTCCCTCTGATAATCTGTTTATTTAGCAATGTCCAGGATAAAGAAGGCAGCACCAAATCCACAGAAGCAGCAGTGCCCTAGAAAGCAGCTTTCCTTTTGTCGCAGTTATTCAAGTCAAATGCAGCCAATCAGGAAAAATAAAGTACAAATAAGGCAATGTGGAGGAGCAATGAGTCCTGACACCCTACTTAATGCTTTTTGTGGGGGGGGGGGATGTGAGGGAGTGGCAGGGGATTGGCAAGTGGAGTGAGCAGTGTAGGGGCACAACCCTTAGTACTACATGTACGTAAAAGAAGATCTACTACAGAGCTAAAATTAGTTGTGAAATATATCGAGAATGGTTGCATGTTGTCTACTTTCTCGTTGTTTAAATTATAATAATCTCAGAAATAGTTATCTATTCTTATTATATATATTTTTTTAATTTAAAAAAAAGTTTAAGACCCTTTTTATTTTATCTACTTCACACTGCCGGTTTTCCATTAGCTTGACCCACTTGGTCTTTGCCAGTACTGGGTTTCAGAGACTTGGAATACGCCCAGCTGGTTTTCATGTGAATATGTTTGCTAGTTTGAAGAACGGCTGTGAAAAATGTCATAAAAACAGCTGCCTCTGCCTTTCCCAACCAGCCAGGAATAAGCTGATGAGAACAAAGCCATAAATGAAAACACCTTGACTTTTCATGCAAGGACAAAAGGTGGTCATTATGCATACCAGGAAGGTTCTTTGATAGCTGGTAATTACATATAAATTGGAGAATTACAATTTTAAAAATCATTTTTTCTCTCTCTCTGTTCATTTGTTTAAAATGTGATTTCTGCAGTCATTATATAATTTCTGGTCTTTTTCTGCAATGTTATTAAAAACAAATGAGCTTACTGTTTCTGAAATGATTATAAGGACACAAATGCAGAAAGTTCCATCATGGAACTGGTCTTTGAGCTTTGCAGCAGTTGAAAAGAGACTCCTTTTTGGAATATTCCCCCAGTGAGAAGATAGGATCAGTTTCTATCTTTTCGTTGTTGAGGTTTTTAATTAAAAAGGCAAATTAGCCCATTATATGAAATTCTGAATTTTTCTCTGAAGAAAGCCCTCAATGACAACTTAAGCACAGCCATAAAGATCCTAAAACCTTGTAAGTATATCTGAACAGTAAGGACAGCTTTCAGCCACCCCAGTTGTTACTTCCTAGGAGACACGAGCCCATCAATAAGTTAAAAGCACTGTGATTTCGTGACAACTTATAATAAATTCAAGTTCACGCTTTTGAGTTGTCAATACAAAAGATACTCTGGACAAGTTAACAGATGGAGAAAGTAGCTTTTGTTAAAAAATGAATACTTCTACTTGAGTGAATCATAAAAATGAAGAGCTTTATTGCTTCACAAACCGCATACTCAGAATGAAACTCTTAATGCTGAATATGTCCCTTTCTGTGAAATCTATAAATATCTATTCTAGAATGTGCAGATTTATTATTGTTATACCAAGATGCAAAGCAAACAAATGAAGCTTTCTTCAGGGGTTGTCTTTGCCCCTTGGCAGGGATATGCTCCCTGGCTCTGCCCCATCAGTCTCATCATTGCCATGTCTGCAGGCCTGTATGATGGGAGCTGTGCCGCCATGCTGGAACTGCATGTGAGGCCTCCTGCTGCAAAGGTTCAGCCCCCAGCATGCAAAGGGCTTACGGAAGCTTGATGCAATGGAAGGGGCATGAGCACCTCTACGCTTCTCAGGAAACAGTAATCATGCAAGAGAAGGAATGCCTGAATAGGGCCATAAAATGTTTGAAATCTGCAGTTTCCCCATTTTGCCATGTAGATATAGAGCTCAGAAAAAAGACAGACTTGAAACAAAATGCTGAGCGCTCCTGTTCAGTGTTCCTGCCAGCCATAGGTCTGTTGGTTGGAGCATGGTGCTGATGATGCCAAGGTTGCACGTCTGATCCCTGTATGAGGCAGCTGCATATTCCTGCTTTGCAGGGGGTTGGACTAGATGATCCTCAGGGTTCCTTCCAACTCTACAATTCTATGATTCTATACCTTCATTGAGGATACTAGATTCTGTCACATGCACCTCATTTCCCACTCAGCATTCTGCGGCCATGGATTATGTTCAGTCCTCATTAGATTTTTTGGGAGAGAGAATGCTCCCTTGGATTTCTTTCCCCCCCCAAAAAAAAAAATATAATCTTGGGGGGTGCAAGCATGCTGAAACCTTCTTTTTTCTTGATAATTTTGGCTTGCCTATTTTGCCAGCTAAATTTAGAGTTCAGAATTTTCAAACATGCATATAAAGGAATGGTGAGATGCTTGGTTTGCTGATTGCTGCTGTCACAATGGCCCTGCATGCAAATAGGGGAGATGGCAGAGAATGAGGATTGGTGCACTTTCTGCTGATGTCACAGTTTCCCTTAACTATGCATTGAAAGAGTCTTTTCCTTATTGCTATCACTATGTGGATGGAGCATACAGTATTGAGTGCTTAACAGCACAGGTTTCCCAATCTAAATACAATGCACTGCCTTTCCTTCCTTCTCAGCTTTCTGATAGTACCTCTCCTTCATTCAGTGGTGAATAGGTTCCACACATACGCACCCAGTTCGCAAACTAAATGAACAGGAACCAAATCTGCAGATAATTTTCTATGTGGGAAAGGAGTTTTTTCCCTTAACCAGGGACTCTAGAAGAAGCTGTCTGCTGGGAGCAGGAAATCTCTGAAACTGCTGGGGCTCCTGATATTCTACAGATACATCACACTAGTTTGAAGTGTCTCTTCTTCTTTCTTCTTTGGTGATCACTCTTAACTAAGTAAGATTGTCTTCCTAAACATGGTTTAAACAGTGAGTCCGCAAAAAACTCTGGAGGCCAATTCTCGATCCACACATCCTTCCACAGTGGGGACACTCCCGGGTGGGAGTTGATCATGGTGAGGGTTTGCCAAGCGTGCCTTTCTGTTAGCACACTTCTCTCTTTCATCCTGAGTTCGAGCATCTTCAAAGCCCATGACACCTTTGGTAAAGACTGTTCTCCAACTGAAGCACTCGCAGGACAGTGGTGAACTACCAACTGACTTCTATCTGATTTGTGGAAGTCACCAACAGTCTTGTATGGCTCTCTCTCTGTGATAACTCTCAGAGATGATGGATGGTCAAAATTCTGCTTTCCAAGCTTCTTTTGTCCTACTTTTGTTGCCACAGAATAGGAATGGGGAACCTGTGGCCCTTCTAGATATCATTGCACTCCAAGTCCCATCAACCCAAACCAGCATAGACAATGATCAGGGTTTATGAGAGTTTGAGTCCAACAACATCCTAAGGGCCACAGGTTCCCTAACCCTGCCATATTCATAAATGCCATAAATGAAGAAATGTAACCCTTTCTAATTGCCCTTTCTGTTTTCAAAGGTTGTCAAGGGTTGATCAACCTTCCCCTTTGCAAACGCCTTTGCAAAGAAGTAAATCTGCAACTTTTACCACCACCCTTATTTTTTAAAAGCTGATCCAATCTTTCAGGTCCTATGGGATGCCCATCTTTCACCAGGCCCTGCACTAGAGCTCCCATCTTCTAGATTTGAGCTTATTAATCATGATAGCTAAATTTATTAAGAGTAGTAAATTACTGTAGTTGTTATGCATTATCCAACGTTAACAACTTTTAAGCCTTATTGACTAAGAAAATATTACTATTATTATTTTATCACGTAGACGTTTGTGACATAACATTTAACTTTGGTTGTCTCTTCAACCCCCATAAATATAGAGGAATAAGCAAGTCTCTGTACCAAAGTTGCATATAATTTGCCAACGGACAAGAGACAAAAGGAAAGAAAAAAAGAGAGAGGGTGGTGGTGGAAGATTAGGCAAATAATGGTGCATTCAAACTTAAAATGATGAAAACACTTGCAAAATATAATTAAGCCTTCAGATATAAGAAATCAGTCAATAGTAAAGGAAAAAAATTAGGAGGCGAAAGCAGACAGGCAGATGGGAAAGCTCCAGGGCACTTCCAGACGGCAGTTTCCCACGCTCTCTATTCAGTGCTTGCCCAATAAACCAGAGATGTAGGAAGTGGGACAAAAAGCAGGTACCTTTTCTTACAGGTTCCCAGAACAACTCTTGCCGGTGCAGATCATATCTCCAACTCTGGGTCTGCAGTCTTTCACTGTGGTTTGCAGTGAACAGGTTGGAGGAGCAGAACAGGCTGCAGTTATGTGGATCTGTAACTCAGCCCACCCACGAAAGCAGTCGGTCCCTTTATTTGCAAAGCTCAGAGGTAGATGTGGGTCCTTATGCAGCCGAAATGGCAGCATTTACATACAAAAAGGAGGGACTTGCAACTCAGGGAAACTTCACGTCTTGCAGAAATAAGAGGGGGGGGAGCTTTGGCCGGGGGAACATGAAAAGATGGGGGGACCCCCCAAAACATCCCAGTGGGAACTGAGCATGCTCAGTGGCCATGTAATGCTGACTGACTGGGAGGGAAATATCGAAAATGAAGTGGCAGGAGGAAAAGATGGAAGGATTGGGGAGGGCAACATCACTGACTGACTGAAACACTGAAGAGGAGCACTCCACACTACAACATTTGGTGGAAGGTTCCAGTTGTGTGAATCTATACACAAGGGACACGGGTGGCGCTGTGGGTTAAACCACAGAGCCTAGGACTTGCCCATCAGAAGGTCGGCTGTTCGAATCCCAGTGACGGGGTGAGCTCCCGTTGCTCGGTCCCTGCTCCTGCCAACCTAGCAGTTCGAAAGCATGTCAAAGTGCAAGTAGATAGATAGGTACTGCTCCGGCAGGAAGGTAAACGGCGTTTCCGTGTGCCACATGACCCAGAAGCTGTATGCCGGCTCCCTCAACCAATAAAGCGAGATGAGCACCGCAACCCCAGAGTCGGCCACGACTGGACCTAATGGTCAGGGGTCCCTTTACCTTTTTATACACATGCCCCACTGTGTAGCTGAGGCCGGTGGCCACACTACAGTTCCTTTATCCTTATTCTTAGAAAAGCATGTTGTTGTCAGAAGGAAAAGACACTCTGGAATGGAAATGGTTATAGATGCCCATTTAATTATTTTTACTTTAAAAATATATTAGCCTTTTCTACGAAAAAATGGTGCTTATCCATAAGTAAATGCATTTAGCATCCGGGCAAAAGTAGGCAAATATCATTGTATTTTCCTAGTTATGCTGGTGCTCTGATTTAAACGGCATGCTTAAACTACACTTGCTCTGAGCATTTCTACTTTTATCAGGACCGGCAGACTTGTTGTTTGTTTGTTTTGCTCTAATATTTCAGGAATGTAGATGTAGTTGCAAAGCACAAAATGCAGTGGCAGGGTTGGAGAAGAGAAATGCCAATTTTGTGCCTCACAGTTAAACTAACAGGGCCAGTGGAAGCCTATTGCCTCCAATAAGCCCATGAAGTCCAGGGTCTAAATATACCAAGCATCACCACAACTTCTACTATAGGGTGCAAGATAATTTTCAAAATGAAAAATATATATAATATAGTTCATAAATAGAAAGATAGAGCATAATAATTAAGTTTAACCACATGTATAATCCAGCTAAAATTTAGCATTTTAACTTTTGCATCTGGAAATATATATTGTACCCTATAAGAACTTGTGCCATATTAAAAATCCATGCAGAGTAGTCTTTCAGAGTGTTTTCTTAATATTTACAACAGCAACCGTTGTCTGTTTGACTCTTTGCTCAGTTGTCTGGCACACAAAAATGGGGGGGGGGTTGTTTAAAAAAGATAAAAGTGACACTCTATATAAAATGTTGCAAAATATTTGGTAATTCATAAAGATGCACTTATAAATGTGGATGCATATCAGAGGATCTTCAATAAATCACTTTTATTTATCTGCAGATCAAACACAGAAACTCATTTGCAAGTGAATGTCATTTCATCTTTGCCAGATTGCAAAATACACCTTATTTGCATGCCTTTGTTTCCCTGGCAGAGAGCTCTACCAGTCTTCTGCAGCTGGTGTGAGCTGCACTCAGGACCTGCTATGCTCTTGGCCACAAGACTTCACTGTTGATTGAACGAGTTAAAATCTCAAATGCATCTCTCTCCATGGTTGTCCAAATCCAGGAACTGTGATTGGGGCAGATGTAAAGAAACAGCTACACATTTTAAAAGGTGCCATATGTGTGAGTTGATAATAATGGTGGCTAAATGCAGGACTTGGAATAAGATGGCATGGCAAGAATTGCAACTGCAAGGCCCTGATCCAAATATCCCAGCATGTAGTAATGAAGAAGAGAATCTGTGTATGTTGTTGTTGTTTAGTTGTTTAGTCGTGTCCGACTCTTCGTGACCCCATGGACCAGAGCACGCCAGGCACTCCTGTCTTCCACTGCCTCCCGCAGTTTGGTCAAACTCATGCTGGTAGCTTCGAGAACACTGTCCAACCATCTCGTCCTCGGTCGTCCCCTTCTCCTTGTGCCCTCCATCTTTCCCAACATCAGGGTCTTTTCCAGGGAGTCTTCTCTTCTCATGAGGTGGCCAAAGTATTGGAGCCTCAGCTTCACGATCTGTCCTTCCAGTGAGCACTCAGGGCTGATTTCCTTAAGAATGGATAGGTTTGATCTTCTTGCAGTCCATGGGACTCACCTGCACAAAAAAATGCTTGGCAACTCCCTCAACCTGTGGGAGCAAAGAAGGTTCTTTTCTCACCACTCCCACTCCCACCCCAAACAGGTGTTTAGCACTACATATATGCTTCCAACCTAGCAATGGGAATAGATGCAGTCTCAGGGACCACACATTGTAGCATCCTTTTGCTTTACCGGTCCCTGAAGCTGCAGAGAAGCCATGAACCGCAGCCTGCTTTACTGTTGAATTTAAGTATAAAATAGAGAAGGGAAGAATCGTGTGCCCTGAGCTCCTTGGAGGCAAAGATGGGATGTCCATGTAGTAATTAAACAAATTATAGCCCCATCTGCACTATACATTTCAAGCAGTATCAAACAGTCATGGCTTCTCCTGAAGAATTCATGGGACTGTAGTTTGTTATGGGTGCTGAGAGTTGTTAGGAGATGCCTGTTTTCCTCACAAAGCTACAATTTTCAGAGAGGTTTCACAGTCAATCCCTTTTCCCAAGGAACTCTTAGAATTGTAGCTCTGTAGGGAGAATAGAGGTCTCCAAGTCGGACTCAACTAAACGACTAAACAACAACAACAACACTCATCACCCTTAACAAGCTACAGTTCCCAGGATTCTTTGGGGCTAATGCTGTTTTAAATGCATAGTGAAGAAGGGGCACATTTTAAGAATATGAAGCATAGTACAGATCAGGGGCTATATCTCCTCTCCTCTCTTTGTTGGGCAAGAATAATTTCTTCATCTTCAGTGGCACCACCCCTGCGATGTACCAGGTGAGCAAAGACCTTTCTTTCTTTTTGAAATCAAAGGCTTAGCACTAGACAATGTACTTCTGTGGAAGCAAATCAAATGTAGATAGATGGCAACTGGCAATAAAAAAACAAGCAAAGAAAGCAGGAGGAAGATTAGGAGAGAAAAGGAGCTGAAAGCCAATTTATAGGAGACCTTGAGAAAGACAAGGAACATGCACAGCCTTTAAGGGCTAGAAATTCCAGCAGCATCTCTAAAACAATGTTCAGGTGCCATAATGCAAGTGCTGATTAAATGTTCAGCATCCTGCTGAGAGGATGATTCAAATTATTAACCCCTCAGTCTTATTTGAAAATTGTTCTCTTAACCTTGTACTCCCTGAATAACTATATGGCTTTATCATGATGAAGCCCTTCTTTGTTAATTCCCAACAAGAAACAGCTTGGAAAGTAAATACCAACTGGGAGGCACCAAAATTAGTGGGGCTAGCCTAGAATAAGTAAGGTAAAGGTAAAGGTACCCCTGCCCGTACGGGCCAGTCTTGACAGATTCTGGGGTTGTGCGCCCATCTCACTTAAGAGGCCAGGGGCCAGCGCTGTCCGGAGACACTTCCGGGTCACGTGGCCAGCGTGACATCGCTGCTCTGGCCAGAGCCAGAGCCAGAGCCGCACACGGAAACGCCGTTTACCTTCCCGCTGGTAAGCGGTCCCTATTTATCTACTTGCACCCGGAGGTGCTTTCGAACTGCTAGGTTGGCAGGCGCTGGGACCGAGCAGCGGGAGCGCACCCTGCCGCAGGGATTCGAACCGCCGACCTTTCGATCGGCAAGCCCTAGGCGCTGAGGCTTTAACCCACAGCGCCACCTGCGTCCCTTACCTAGAATAAGTATCCTGGCTCTAATACTATGTGGATCTCAGTCTAAAATCCCTCTCTCACTAAGGTAATCATTTTCCTTTGGAAAGAAAATGGACAAGTATTATACCAGAATAGAGCCATTGGAAAGATAAATAAAGGTGAACTGAAACATGAAGGCAGGAGCAGCTGCTTGCCAAGGTGTAACTGTCTCCAAAGTACATCTCATTGCCTACTAGTTCATATGCCTGATATAACTGGTCCAGAGCTTCAAACCCAAAAACCATCATTCAGGTAAGTGTGTGTAAGTAACACTACCCACCTCTACATAATTATGGCTGTCAGTCAGACTATGTTGTAGGAATGATCGCGGAGTCGGCAGTGGGGTCTGGAGGGAGCACACTTCCCCACCAGCAGGCAGCCACAGTCTGCCTGCACGCGTGACCTTGGGGTGCAGGGCACACACACCCCCAGACAAACCACGGCTGTCTGAACATCATCGTTCCCTCTGTCTAACCTTTTGCGGTCTCAGTAGTCTGCGGTGTCCTGTCTGTAACCTTTGTCTCTGAGACCTTTTGTCTCCTTCGTCATACACTGTGCAAGGGGAAAATGACGCGGTGGAAACAGGTGCCAAAATAACTTTGTACCACCCCACAATCTCGGGACCAGAAGATGTGTAAAGGTCACAGCCCAAAATGTATCTGCCTGGTTTGCATATTTGTCTCAATAAAAGGAGGCTCCACAGGGCTGGCCGGCAGCTTGCATGCAGCTCACCTGTGCGCAGCTCACCTGCATTATCAACTCCTGCCTCATGTCCTTCACTTCACTATGTCTGCTGTTTAAGAGACAACAGGAAAGTTTCAGACACTTCCTGTTCTCGGGTACCACCACCCTTTCCATGCTGTCCCCAGAAGTTGCTCCCAGCCTACATTGTTTCTGATTACTGTCCAGACCAGAACACAAATGCCTAATCCCAAATCCCACAGACTGTATGTGCCATCCTCTGCTCCTCCTTAGCTCTCTTAGATCCTCACCAACACCACATTTGTGGCTGGGAGGAGACAAATAGAAAAGGAGCGCAAGTGTCTATTGCACCACACCTACACTAAGAAGGCACTTGCTGTGCCCCAGGAAAGATTTTGTATTTGGATGCAACTCAGTTTGTATTAAGGCTGATAGGGTTTGCGCAGGGGGGAAGGAGAGAGAGAGAGAAAGGAACTCCCAAACTCTCTATACCAGGGTTCAGCAAACTTTTTCAGCAGGGGGCCAGTCCACTGTCCTTCAGACCTTGTGGGGGGCCAGACTATATTTTGAAAATGAAAATGAAAATGAATGAATTCCTATGCCCCACAAATAACTCAGAGATGTGTTTTAAATAAAAGGACACATTCTACTCATGTAAAAACACGCTGATTCCCGAACCGTCCGCGGGCCAGATTTAGAAGGTGATTGGGCTGGATCCAGCCCCCAGGCCCTAGTTTGCCTACCCATGCTCTATACTGTCTTTCTGGCCTAACCTGGGGTGATCTTCCTTCTGATGTTAGACTGCTATTCTCAGGGTTCCTGACCTCTGGTTCTAGTTCCTTCTTGGTCCTGTCTTGGAAGAAGATACATCTTTCTTATGTCTCTCCCGCAGAGATGAAAGAGCAAACATGGCATCTCCACTTAGTTAACTAGAAGTAGGATCTTTCCCATCCAGTCTTAGCTTCCTTTTTTCCCATATTCAAAGTCTTGGTGGGGTTGCATCTAGGGCAAAGTGTGCACCTCCTGGGTTGGATTTCAATGCACAGTTCAAACTTCCACTAAGGTGTTTAAACTCCAAACAGATAGGTAGCCGTGTTGGTCTGCCATAGTCAAAACAAAATAAAAAAATTCCTTCCAGTAGCACCTTAAAGACCAACTAAGTTAGTTCTTGGTATGAGCTTTTGTGTGCATGCACACTTCTTCAGATACACTGAAAGAAGGGTCTGGTGACTTCTGTTTCAGTGTATCTGAAGAAGTGTGCATGCACACGAAAGCTCATACCAAGAACTAACTTAGTTGGTCTTTAAGGTGCTACTGGAAGGAATTTTTTTATTTTGTTTAAACTCCAAACATTATCATTTTGAAGACTGGCCCTGCCAGCCATGACTCGTGGAATTTTGCCCTGCTTTACATGTTATGGATTTTATTTTGTTTCTTTTCCTGTTCGTGCTTTGAGCTGCTCAGTATATCACTTGAGCTGCCTGGTATCTTTAGTTTAACCAACCCAGATATCTGATTTGACTTTAGGTGTCTGTCTATATATTAGTATGTTGTTGTTTTTTATTGTTGCATTGAGTCTTGTATCAGCAAGACAATTGTACAAACACATAAAGAAGTCATGTTTCATCTTCCCAAGCCATTCCAGAGAAATATGCCTGCTTAGATTTGTGGTTCCCTTACCTCTACAGACAGACACTTCAGATTGAATCAGAACATTGGCAGAAGAATTTGAGGGTGCTCATAATGCTCGTGCTTTTATTGCACAAATCTCTTAAATAAAAGAGCATCACTTAGCAAGACTAGCCTTCTGCTACCTTTCACATTATTTATAGTATAATAGATATTAAGGTCCTAATTTATACTTTAATAGATGCTATCGACCATTGAACATGTGTTGGTCTATAGATTATATGCTATACAGATCACTACAGATATGAACACAGCTGATGGGATGCAAAAAATATGGGAATTAGATTGGAAAATTTCCATTGATGGCTAGGCTGCCATGTGGGGAAAATTCCCATTTAAATCTGTGTCAGCCTCGATAAGGGAAACAGCACTTAAAATCTTGCAAAAGGGACATCTTACCCCATCTGCTTGGTCCTTCTCAGCTCTGCCTGTTCCTCAAGGTGTTGGAGACACTGTGTGACATCAGGCTCACCCCATCACGTGTGATGGGCCTTCAAAAAGGTTGCCAAATTTTGGGGTGCAGTATACAATGAAATTCATAAAACCCACTGGGCAGAAGGTGGTCAAGTGCCTAGAGTTGGCCTTGCTCTATCTTTTTGGTTGAGAAAATGTGAACCTACATTTTAAACCACTTGTTGGTTACTTGCTATTTGCTGCCAACTTTATCACAGCAAGATATTGGGAAAATCTGGAAGGGACCTCTCTGACAAACTGGCATAATAAACAATTAACACTTCTTGAAAAACTGAGTAACAAAATCAGGATTAAAACATGGTGTACTGGTGTAACTATAGTATTTTTATTGCCAAAAAAAAAATGACTGCAAAGACCGTCTTGCTTCTTATAAACTTTTCTGGCTAATACGGTTATATTTTGCCTCGCTTTTCATAGATACCTGAAACCTGGGTACTCAGTTGGATGCAGACCTTATGCTTTGATGTGGACTTCATCTATTGGGGATGGTGCTGGTTGTTATCTTTCCATTTGTCCTTCTTGTGGGATGGATTTAGTAAGTAGGAGAGGATATATTAATTATATTTATCCTTCCAGTGTCCCTTGTGTGGGGGATTTAAATGTTTATCATAATCAGCTTAGCATTTGCACTTAGAATGTGAGCTGGGCAGAGCTTTCGATTACCACTCCTTGGCAGAAAAACAGAAGCTTGGGAAAGGTTGCAAAACCTTGTTTTATTTACGGTAAGTCCAGCTGTGAAGCAAACAGACTCCATCAAAGACATGGAGCAAAAGGACAAAGAGAATGAGCGACAGGAAGGCAAGGGGTTTATATCTTCCATTTCTTCCCGCCACTGGAAATAGAAGAAATTACATCACACAGAGCTCTCTTTCCACCAATTGCATTCCTATGGTCTGAGTTTGCCTATCTAGAAATGTAAAGCTCTGTTGTCCTTTAACCCCTAGACTTACTAATTAAAAAGAATATGCATTGTTAGATTTTGACTGCAAATCTCCCACTCCTTTTGTTTTGTAATCTAACTAAATAAACTTCGTTTTTTTAAAAAAAGAAAAGTGTTAACGACTATTGTGACTGCTTTCCAATCTTGGCATTTGATAAGGGATTCTAACTGTTGTCAATAAATAGATAAATAAATAAATAAACCCTGAAAGGAGACGCAGAAGAAAAGTGCAAGAAGAGGCAGGGAGAAATAGCTGTAGATGGCAAGTGAAAACAAAATAGGTGATTTTCCATGGATCGCTGTGCTGTACAATACTGACATGGCATACGCTTTGTTTCCCATCCTACATCCTTCTGCACAGAGAAAAATCATACTGGCATAAAATCACAATAGAGCACCATCTGTTGCAGGGAACTGGAAGGCGTTTTTGTTTTTGTTTTAAGGATAATTTCATTCCCTTTTAATATGCCACCCCATGTATATTATTGTAGGTTTATTTTCATTGCAAAAATTGTTTCCATTTTCTAACCAAACTCTATCATTTTTGCCAGCCAGTTTATAATGCAAACACTATGCTATGAAAGGCTCAGAGCATCAACTGACTCTGATCAACCACACAGTGCTTAGGGCAGACCCACATCATACATTTAAAACACATCCAATGCACGTGATTTCCCCGAAAGAATCCTGGGAACTATAGTTTGTTAAGGGTGCTGGGAGTTGTAGCTCTGTGAGGGGAAGACTACAGTTCTCAGGACTCTTTGAGGGAAGTCGTGTGCTTTAAGTGTGCATTGGATATGCTTCAAAGGTATAATGTGCATTCTTATTCCATGTGCAGGGACTGATCAGAGTGCTCATCTGGAAGAGAGTGCCTTAAGTCAGTGTTTGCCAGTAGTTTTATGATGGATCATAGAAACCTTGGGAATGTGCTGCTTAAGTCGCTGATTGGAGCTCTAAGTAGTCATGTGGTCCCAGAGGTGAGAAGAAGAAGAGATCTGAGTTGGGTTGATCAATGGGTCATAATACAGTGGTACCTCAGGTTACATACGCTTCAGGTTACATACACTTCAGGTTACAGACTCCACTAACCCAGAAATAGTGCTTCAGGTTAAGAACTTTGCTTCAGGTTGAAAACAGAAATCATGCCCCAGCGGCCCGGCAGCCCAGCGGCAGCAGGAGGCCCCATTAGCTAAAGTGGTGCTTCAGGTTAAGAACAGTTTCAGGTTAAGAATGGACCTCCAGAACGAATTAAGTACTTAATCCGAGGTACCACTGTACTAAACACTACAAAACTACAAAGAGCTCACAGCCCACCTACTCTCAGCAACCAGAAGAATCATAGCCAGACACTGGGGAGACCTGTCAGGAGTAAACATGGACCACTGGTATCAAATTGGATGGGAAATAGCCTTACCAGAAAAGCTAACCAATAGAAAAGCTAACCAATAGACTGAAACTGACACAGGTACAAATAAAAGAGGGTGCCTTCACTCCGCTATGGCTCCCATTTATCACATACACAGCCCAAAAAGACAACAAGAACCCACCGACAGCATACGAATCAACATGGCTAACTTGACCCAACAACCTCCCTACACATGAACAAATCTCACTGCAGCCAACCAAAGACAACCAGCCACGCCCTAGGCCACCCCAACTTCTCTCACTACCCAAGGAAATATAACAAGTGAATAGAAAGAGAACCTACCCAAGTGACGCAGACACTAAACCCCACACATACACTAAGTAGAAGAATATAAGCTTTACCACCTTTTCCCCTCTATCCCCCTCTTTTTCTTCCCAACTTTATACTGTATATAACACTAACGTCTTACCAAAAAAATGTAATTGATCTGTAGAAAACACAACCTGAAAAAAGAGACAATGCACGTACTTTTGTAAACTAATAAAATCTTTAATAAAAAATAATAATAATCAAATTCATAGTAATAGTAAACACATATACACCAGCTGCTGTCCTGTGAGTTTCCTTTTTCATTTCAGTAGAGTGAGGTGTACTTTTGTGGGTGTACACTTGGAGGTGTTCCCTCTCTGTCACAGTTAATGAGGAAACCCCTGTGAATGGAAACATTTTGTAGACACATTAAATCCACTAGAACTCACTTAAGCCTTTGCTGGATCAAGCAGAGATTCTGTTCACCAACAGTCCCTCCCTTAATATTAAACAGCCTTTCAAACCACTGCTGCATCAGCTCCTAAACCTATTTCTGTTTCCTTGTTATTAATTCTGTTAAAGCTGTGAGTCCTTATACATGCAATATTGGACACCCATTTGAATATCCAGGCAATGGCATTTTTTTTAATTCATTCATATATATATATATATATATATATAACATACACACACACACACACACACACACACACATATACACAAACACCTCTTCCTCTTAATACTGCAATAGAGATTGTTAGAAGTGCAGGAATCAGTAGACAAGAGCTAAGAGTATAAGTGATAAGCAACAAGGTATAGGAATGGCTCCATTTAACTACCTTTCATTTTTCATGTTTTCTTCTTTCATCTTTAGTAGAATGTAACCGATTTTGGATTAATCAGTAACAAGTGTCCATAGGCAGCAGCAAGTACTGCAAGATTAGATCCAGCTCTACTGTTAAGCAGTTGACAGATTTGGGAGTGCTGTACCCTAAAGTGGTAGCAAATTGCCAGTTATTTTATTCATTATCATATTTTACACCCCTAGGGGAGGATGCTATTTTGATTTTCTGCTTCGGGTACTGAAGTGTCCCGAGTGTTTTCTGTTTAAGATGCAAGATGAGAAAAAATGAGGGTTTTAAAATGAGTATCACTTCCTTAAAAGGTATCATAACAAATGAATGTAATGTGCATTTTTTAAAGAGATTATCTATGCAGTATTATATGACTTATACCAAACCATAAAGAGAACATTCATTCATTCATTCATACATTCATACATTTGCAAAGAACATGCGGCTATTTCCTCCCAAAATGGAACATTCTTCTTCATTTCAAAATACGAGGTTTAACCATGTACAGCTGTGTACTTCTATAAGTCGGCTAATGTAATTCCATCCCTGTGTCTCTCTATCACCAAGCTTTTCCTTTTTGTGATGTCTTGCAAATAAGTATACAAAACCCGACATGTTATAGGGAAGCATATCTTATTGGATTGACTTTGAACATACCTGAAAGCGTTTTGTTGCTCCTAGAATTTATCTGATATGGTCCAATGAACTCAAGCACAGCTGAACCTGACCTTGACATGTTCTTGTTTACCTCAATGTGATAACACAGAAACTGCTCTGACTCAACTTTGACATCAGTCCTCATGCTGATTTTTTTTTTCCTTAAGAAACAGATAGATTAAAAACAAGCTTTGACCATCACTGTTTCCTGTGCTAAAACTGATGGATGCTGCATTTCTTTCTCATCCTTATCTTCTGTCACAGAGGATGTTTTGACCTGAAGCTTTCTGGCAAACCCTTCAGATATATTTCTTTGTCGCAGTACGCTTAAAAATAATGCTTGCCAGTTTCAGCATGATCCTGACTGTGATTGCTCAGATATAATCCCCCTGCTTTCAGCTGGATTTATTCCATGTTAGTATCCACCTTCATTTGCTATCACTCCTACAAACACCTTTCTATCTTCCATTCTCGAGCTCTTCATGACGTTTTTCCTGCCTTAAACCAAAGGGAGCTGAATGGGCCCTGAATGCAGGAGAGCAAGTTGAGTGGAATGTTATGCTTGGACCACAAATGTTGAGTCCAGATCATAAGATGCTAACATGGGAAGCTACCTAATACTGAGTCACTCTGTGGGTCCATCTAGCTCAGGGCTGCCCAACACATGGTCTGAGGTCCACATGCAACCCTCAAGGCTTTTTTGCAGCTCTCAGCTTCTCCCCACCCCACCCCGTGCTGCCTTCCCAAGGCTGGAAAAGGAGGAGGCACATGTCGAAAAACACTTGCAGCCCAATTGGTATGAAAGTTGGACTACCCTGGCTAGCTCAATGTTGTCTACACAATGGCTGGCAGTGGCTCTCCCAGGTTTTAGGCAGGAAGTCCTCTCTAGAGATGCCCTACCTGGAGATGCCAGGGACTGCAAGCAAACCAGCTGCTCTGCCACCAAGCTTAGTCCCTTCCCCTTATGTTGGTCAAGTGGTGCTTAATTAAAATATTTCGCTGCCTGAAAAATAGGTCTCCTCAAAAAGAGGGAGTGCTGAGCTATGTGGGATTCAATGAGCCATCAGGTAGCAAACGTGGTGCCCTCCAAATGCTGTTGGATCACTACTCCCATCGCCCTAGATCATCAATCACCCTGCCTGAGTCTAATGGGAGTTATAGTCTGGAGGGCCCCACCTTGGCTACAGGAGTGACCATGAATATGTTTTTGCATTTAAGGTGCAGATTTTCTAAAATAGAGAAATGCAGATAACATGGGTGGATATTACAATTACCCAGATGGCAACAGCTTGGAGGGGGATTTAATCTTATCCTCCCCTAAGGGAAATCCCTATTCCAATTCTGAAGCTAGTGTTTGCCATGGGAGGAAACTGGACTTGGAGGCAGGGGGCTGGATTTCCAATCTGTCCTGGATTCTGTCCTGGGCTGTGTCCTGGGCAAGATGCATTTACCCTCAGCTTGCTGCTTTCCTTCTATTGTGCTCAGTTTAACTGCAGAGAGGTGCTCCCCACGCACCCCGGTTCCCCCAGATAAGCTGCTTCTTGCAGGAAACCCGTCTTGGCCTTCCTGCTACGGGCTTCCAGCGGGCTGCCTCTGTGTGTGTGTGTGCGTGTGCGCGCGCGCGCGCGCGCGCGTGTGTGTGTGTGTTTGCCTCGGCTTCCACAGCTGACGTCTGAGAATCAGCATTTCAGGCCAAACAGTTTTGTACAGGAGCTGCACAGCCGCAGGACAGGCATGCAGAAGAGAAGATCAGCCCCGGTTTCATTCTCGTAACAGTAGCTGACATCATGGTGGGGGCGGGGGGTGCTCTGCAGCATCTCTGGGTGCAAATAAGGAGGAGGAGGAGGATACCAACCCAGACGTCTGAAAGGGCCCCGGATCCCCAAGACTCTCGATCTCTTCCATATTCCACCCTTTCCTTCCCGGGGGGTTTTCATTCTTCCCCCAGCCAGAGTCCTCCTCTTCTCGACCTCTCTTTGACATCTTCGTGGTGTCTGCATGGGGGTGGTCTGCATTGGGTCCCTTCCATGCATGCGGGAGCAGGTTTCCAGAGGTGACAAGGAACCGAAATCGCCAGCAAAAGCAGTGTCGTGGACCTGTGAGATTGCTTAGGTTCTTCCCTGCTTTGTCTACCTGCCTGCTCGCTCCTCAATACGAGACTCATATAGAATTGACTTCTTGCTAGGCGTGCTTAGAATTGCAGCTGTCCAGTGCAATTCTATGCATATTTATTAGGAAGCAAGTTCCGCAGGATTCAGCGAGGCTTCCTCCCAAGTCAGTGGCCATATGACTGAAAAAGAAATCCTACACGTATTTCCTTTGGTGGGTGGGGGGTTCTGTCTGAGTTCAGTGGGACTTGCTTTCAAATAAGTTTGCATATGCACCCTACAGCTCGATACAAAGTCAATGGGGGGGGGGACACATGGGCCATACGCTAAGCCATCCGAAGCCACAGACATAAGATTGTTGCAACTTTCGTCCTATGAAGACAAATATGCCGGATCCTCAGTGCAAATGACCTTATCCAAGATGTGTGCGCCTGTCAATAGCGACTCGTCGTTATTCCGTAGTGCTTAATACGACAGGAAGACCCATTGACAACGTAAGCCTGTATTTTTAAATCAGCTGGGTTTCACGGACGTCAGTCGCACTAGTGCTACCACCTGAACGCCTTTGCTTGCAGACGAATCCCTTTGATTTCAGGGTCGCCTTTCACACTAATGTGGACCGTTGAATCCGAGGCAGAAGCGCAGACCGGGTATTAGCATGCATCAGATTAATCATAATTTGTTACGTTTTGTTGATTTGCAAGATGATTCAACCCTGCCCGCCCAGCCTGGCGCAAGGAAGATTTGGGTGGCAGACTTAGCATACATAAGAGAATATACTGAGGCAAAAGTACTGGTGGTTTATTGATATTCCAAATTCCAACTACATCTGTAATGCGGATTGTATTGCCCAAACTGCTGATCGCAACGTCTGCAAGCAAAACAGGAAAGGATCTCACTGGGGCTGCAATATTATTTAGACTTGAACTGACCTGCTTCCAAGAAAAAAGGTATAGGATACGGCTATGAATTGCTTGACAAAGCTCTTAGAGTGGTGGATAGACTATGGAATAAATCCGTTTGTTTAAAAAGTGAACGTGCATCCCATCTAAACACATTAAAAAGCGAATAGTAATAATAATGGTTATAATAATAATTTCAAACCAACCTTTATGGCGCTATTTGTGCCAGAGTTGAGTGTCGTTAATGTGTCACGGGCTTGGCAAAAGAATTGTAGCCAGGGTGCGTTTATACATCCGTATTACAGAAGAAGGAAGGATCCAGGATAGGGGAGAATCCTGTCCTGTAACCCCTTGCCTGGGAGTAAGCGCGACTGAATCCACAGGATTCCGCTGTTAGTCTCCCAAAGGATTCCAAGCCATATGACAGCTGATTACCCGTTCAGATTTATATTTTTAGTTGAAAGTGGTATCTAGAAATATCTCACCACCGGGAAATGCGATGTAAAGATTCAGGGGCAGAAATTTTTGTTCTGTTTGTGCGGGTTTAAAGAGGATCCAGAATTTACTTAAATCGAACGGACGGTTCTGGAGTATAACAATACTTCGAGAATTAGGGTGAGGGGGGTGACACCTGGGCTTGACGTCAATCAACTTAAGTAGATGATCAGCAAATCAGGAGGAAGAGACAGAAACAGAAGCAAGAGGAGGAGAAAGATACACTATTATCATTATAAAATCTCCAGTCTTCTTGAGTGTTTCTGGCCAGTTTAAAGAAACATTAGGTTCGTGCGGCGTCGATTACCGCTCGGAATAGCAACTCCGATTCTTTAGGTTAATTTGCGTTTATTGGTACGCTATTACTCCCCACCCCGCACCTTATTCATTTCCTTCAGTATGATTTTATTTGGGGCTAAAAACATTCTGAATGTTCTGGCTGTATTGAAACTGTATGGTGACTGGCTGCTAAAATTCAATTAAACGAATCTAAATCTAAGATTTCACCGGGACACACATAAAGCGGTTTGAGATGGGGACGGAGTAAGCTAAGCAGTTCTGCTGCTGCGATTTATTTATCTTTTTAACTGAGCAGGATTGACCTCCTGCAAGTATTTCCTCCGGGGGCAATAATTTGTTGACCACCTCGGTATTTCCTATTGTGTTTGGCTGTTCCTAGTTTACATGTAAACCGCCTTGACTCCCTGTCAGGGGAAAAGGCGGGGTTTGAATAAATTGTTATCATCATCAGCATCACTGGCACAGGCACGTTCTAAGGGATGGGGAACTTGCCGCGCTTCTGACGTTGTTGGACTCCAAGTCCCATGAGCCTCAGCCAGCATGGCCAATGGTCAGGGATGATGGGCGTCATAGTCCAACCACATTTGGAGGGACACGAGTTTCCCGAGCGTGTTAGAAGGCATTTGTCTGATAGCTACTGTAGTAAAAACTTTGATCAGAATATGTGGACAAAAACCCTTTCCTAAGGGTAGGGCACTAGACGCTAGCACCAGAATGACTACGTGTGTCCGAAGCACAGAACTCGCCGAGCACAATTATTCTGACTGCAAAGGGGTTTCCAGCCCGTTTACGACCCTCTTCCTTCTGTATTGTAAATCGCCTGCTCTCACTGATTTCAGCGGAACGTTTATTGCCGACTAAATTTGCCTTTAGTCAATACATTACGCTTTTCTTGAGCTCTCTCATCTCGCTGCTGCTATCCTGTTGTAAGGAGGTTCACAGCTACAATCACAGAACTGAAGAGTTGGAAGTGACGTCCAAGGGTCATCTAGTCCAACCCACTACAATGTAGGAATCTCAACTAACGTATCCATGACAGATGACTATCCAGCCTCTGCTCTAAAATCTCAAAGGAAGGAGATTCCACCAGCTTCTGAGGGAGTTGAACAGCTCTTACTATCAGAAAGTTATTCCTGTTGTTTAGAGACTGAATCTCGTTTCTTGTAGCATAAATCCATTGTTTCAGGTCCTACCCATCTTCCATATTACAGCTCATTAGATATTTGAAGATGGTAATTATAGCTCCTCTGAGTCTCCTCTCTTCCAGGCTAAACATACCCAGTTCCCTCAACCGTTTCTCATAAGGCTTTCCTTCCAGACGGTCCAGACCCTTGATCATCATGGTTGCCCCCCTGTGCACACTTTCCAGATGGCCCATTCCCTTCTTAAATTGTGGTGCCAAGAACTGGACACTGTACTATTACTTCCCATGATCTAGATACTAGATCTAGATGTAGCCCAGAATAGCATTAGCTCAGTGGTGGCCAAACTTGGCCCTCCAGCTGTTTTAGGACTACAACTCCCATCATCCCTAGCCAACATGACCAGTGGTCAGGGATGATGGGAATTGTAGTCCCTAAACAGCTGGAGGGCCAATTTTGGCCATTACTGCATTAGCTTTTCTTCCTGCTGCAATCACACTGTTGAGTCCTCTTAAGTCTGTGGTCCACTGGATCTTTTTCACATGTACTATTGGCAAGCCAGGTGTCCCCCATTTTATATTTGTGCAGCTGGTAATTCCTGCCTAAATGAGTCACATAGATTTATGTAAAGTGACTTTCCGTCTTAAGAGCTTCGGGAAAGCCCTGCTGGATCAGAATGGAAGCCCATCTACTCCAGTATCCTGTTTCCACTGTGGCCAAGCAGATGCCCAGGGGAAGCCCACAAAGCAGGACCTGGGTGCTAGCGTCCTCTCTCCTACTCCACAACTGGTATTCAGAGGCATACTGCACTGGGTAAGGGGGGGGGGCCATACAGCTTACAAAACTGGACGGGATAAAACTGGCATATAGGGAGTCTTCTCCTGTCCTACCTGGAAACGCCGGGGATCGAAACTGGGACCTCTTGCTTGCAAAGCGGATGCTCTGCCGCTGAACTAAAGGCGCTGTCCTGAAGTAGCCAACGTGAATGCAGGCCGCTTTTCACCTGCCCCAAATTACAAGCACAAATTGTTCTCAGTGGGACCCATTATTTCAGGGAGAGTTAGGCAGGCGTCAGGATGTTTCCAGACTGAGCCTTTCTCGCGCCACCCACTCGTTGTTCTGCCGCTGTAAGCTGCATAACTTTCCCCATCGTCCGTCAGGTTTATAGTTACTCCTTTTTTTTTTTTTTTACAAGGGAACCCCATAAAGAGTGGTCATTGGAACCCCATAAAGAGTGGTCGTTGAATAGACGGGAACTGAATTTACACCGGTGCTTTTTGTTTGTTTGTCTTTGCGGTGAAGAATTTCATTTTTTTAAAAAAAGGCGATAAGGTACCTTCTGTATCTGTGATCCTAACAATTCAGCCTGAGTCAAACGTATTTAGTTAGACATTTATTAACTGCCCCCAGGTCAGGTCCTCTAGGCAGCTTCCAGGCAGCTACCAACAATGAAACGATCTTCTGCAGGTCAGGCGTTGCTAGGATGGGAGCCACTGGCTCCCAGTTTATCTAGTTATTTCAGCCTTACCTAAATGGCTCTTGCCGAGAAGATCTACTTTATTTCGCAATTTTCCATCCACATTCAGTTCCGCGATATTCACAGGTATATACAGCCGCTCCCCCCCCCTCCCCCTTAAAATAGGTTCCAATAAAATACTTGGGCTGGAGAATTCCATGGAATTTCACCCAATGCTTTCCCTTTTCCTGACTTCCCAACTTCAGTCCCTTATCTTCAAAGGAATAGACCTTCCGGGTGGAGCTAAAGCTAAGAAGAGTCTTGCGGCACCTTAACGGATTTCCTGCAGTTATAACAAATCTGCCGATTCTTCAATGGGTTTTCCAAACTGAGATGGAGAATATCGTGCCTGAAACAAATTCAGCGCAAGTATTTGTGTGCCTGTATTTAGATTACTAGGGAAAGGCCCAGACGAAATTATATACTGAGAACTGTATATCAGAATAGGTTTAATACGGCAGTGTGCAGTTATAAGGGTGACTCCTTGAAGTCCCTGGGACTTGTTCGGTGTGACAAACCGGAAGTCAGTCGAAGGCGTGGGACTAATACGTCTATATTTCTCTGAAAGAGAGAGATCGTTAACTTTGGCTATCGCTGAAATCAATGAGAGAGCACCGGTGTAATCTCGCCTGGGGCCCAATCTCCTGCCTAGGTGAACTTGAAATTCAGAAATGTAAAACAAGTCCATTCATTTGGTTTACCATTGTTTACACTCCGATTGGGGAAAAAATTGTGCACAGTAGACTTAAACCCCACAACGTTCAGTGAAACTTAATTCGAAATAACTTGCTAGAATAAACATGCAAATAAATTTGCACTAATTTTTTTCCTTCTAATGGGACTTCTTTTATAGCAAATTGTTCATAGTAGTGGATAATTCCAAATTTTCACAAAGAAAAACCGGATGAAAGTCCTTAGCTGAATACAGACAATAGTTTGTCTGTAACTTTATTTTTTTAAAAAAAAGAATCTCATGACAAACTGCAACCAAGACCAAAATACTGTATCCACTGTACATCAGTCTTATAAAACAAGCATACACCAAATATGTAGTCTACGAAACCTAATAGAAGTATCTTCTTGAGAATGATATACGGCATACTTTTATGATTCATGCTTTCAATGTTTATTTTACAAATGTTATTCAAATATTATTCTGCTATAAATAAGTTGCAAATAGGGTGCATACTACCCCCATCGGGATCCTACACCCCCTTTGTGCTGTACGATAGTAAACAGGTTAAGAAAGCCCCCCTGCTTACGAAGGGATTCGTCCAAATAACTCCAGGAAAGATTTGCAGCTTTGCTTGAAATATCCGTTCCGCTGAAATCTACCTTAGTCACTTCCACCTAAATCCGGAATTCCTCCTTAACTACGAAGTAAATCCGGATAAGCTCAGTAAGATTTACTTTTACGTAAACCCAATTGACAGAGCAAACCTGTGCACATCTGCTCAGATTTGCGATCCACTGAATTTGATGGGGTTTATTTTCAGATAAGTGAGTGTAGGATTTCAGCCTCCGTAGACAGGCTGTTAATGTGTTTAGTACTGAGCGGGGGAGACTGTGGCTAGCGATGTTTTTGATGTTTACAGGTGCTGCTGATATTCCACTGAGATATGCATCTGGCTCCAAAACTGGAACTAACTCTCCACCATCTAAACTTTCTTAAAAGTGTGACAAAGTACTCCCCCCCCCAAGAACACCAACTTCCTTTCCACGTTTTTCTCTGCCCCACTCCACACAAAAAGGCACAGTTTTCTCCCTACAAAGGTACAACAGTAAAACGGATCCGCTGCTGTGGAGTCCCCGGTGCCTTTTGGATATTTCTAGGCAGAGGAATCAGTGAACCGCATCTTAATTCTGGGCTACACCTTACTTAATCCTCGCCCCAAACCTTTAGACTGAAGACCTGAACTCATTAAGAGTGAGTCCACTAATTCCTCTCCATCTCCCCATGTGACTTTCTTCCCCAGAAGACTATTCATTTCAATGAGAATTATACCAAATAATCTTAATCTGGATGAAATGTCACAATTGGGATAATTTAAATATGCTCAGAATTGGTTCAAACACTCGCATCCTGGAGCATGAAGAGCATAAGGTTTCAATGATATCGGTGGTCTTCATGATCAAGTCAATGTTCAGGATTTGCCTCCACTGAAGATTGATTAAGTCGGAGGTAGTGTTCAACAGCAATGTCCACTCAGACTGCAGCCTTACACATCCTCCCTTAGAAGCAAGTCCCGTTGAAATCAGGAGAGCTTACTTCTGAGTAGACACGGTTAGGATCAGGTTGAATTACAATGGTAATGACCGGAGCGAGCCTTGAGGTCATTGTATGTGTTGGAAGAGCTGCTGCTTGTAGCACTCTGAGAGGGGTTTGCATGGGGTTAAGGCAGATTAGAGTGGGGAACCTCAGATATTCCTAACCTGTTCCTCCGTCCTTTGATCTCTGCGCGGACTTTTTCTTTGATCTTAAAACTGATAATCTTAGGTTGCCGCTCCTCACTTCCTGTCACCTGCTCACTTATCTTTGAGACCTGTTGGAGAAAGGTCATCTTGGATCTACCTGTGGGATGTATCATCACTGAAGCAGTCAAACACAACATTTCCTGTTGCCTAGAGTGGACACACAGGGGAATGTTGCTCCCCCTGTGTGTGACCAACATTCCCACACACTACCTCTGCTGTCAACAAAGACCGCGCATGGCTCTTTGTATCTCCCACTTAGCCAGGACAAGGAATCTTTCCTACCCAAGTTGACAGAATACTCAGATTCCCTGCATCATCTAGACCAGAAGATTATTGTTTGACATAAATTCCCGTCGAGGTACCTGAAGGAATTCACATTGGTGGAGGCCGTTCTTACACATGCGCACTGGGCAGGTCAGTGTCACTGCGCTCGGTAGGAATTACGCTGCACTTCTGAACATACCGGTTACACTGCGTGTATAGCTGGGCTAGCCAACGTGACGCCCTCTAGATGCTGCTCTACCGCCCCAGGGCCATGGCCAATGGTGAAGGATGCTGGGAACTGTAGTCCAAAAACATGTGGAGGGCGCCACGTTGGCTACCCGTGGTGTACAGCTTAGCAGCCCCCGCGGGCTGGAAGGGGGTCGAGGGAAAGGACAGAAATGATTTGAAATCTTATGCGGGCATGCCTTAAAACGAGCCGCTGTTGTGTTGAAGCAACACTGTCCTGTTCCTAGGGGAAGAAGGGAGACTCTAGGGGTCGTTTTCTTAGTCAAGGAGCGAGTGAATCAGCAGAGCTGGTGGAGAGGAAACTGCGGCGGCGGCGGCGGCAGCTTTGGCAGCGCCGTTCCCCAAGCCCACCCCTACCTATCCGCCACCCCCTATTCCTATTGCTGCTCCTTGGCCCGGCAGCCTCCGCCTCCGCCTCCGCTGCTGCTGCCGCCCGTGTCTTGGTCGCTCTGATCGTCCGTGAAGCAGACGTCGACGTCGCTCTCGTTGTCAGTCTTTGGCTCCTGCAGCTCCGGGCGCGCGTACCCGGCGGCGTCGGCGCCGTTCCTGTCCTCCGCGCCGCCGGCGCCGCCCTTGGGCAAGCTCTGGCCCGGGTGCCGCGACTTGACGTGCCTCTCCAGGTCCCGGCGCCGGACCAGCACTTTGCCGCAGAACTCGCAGCGGTAGGGCGTGTTGCCCTCGGCGTGCAGGCGGATGTGCTTGTTGAGGTTGCTGGGGTCCCCGAAGGGGCGCAAGCACACCTTGCACTTAAGCGGCTTGTAGCCGGTGTGAGTCCGCATGTGGATCTTCAGGCCGTACTTGCGCGAGTACAGCTTGCCGCAGTACAGGCACAAGTGGCCCGTCTTGGGCTTGCCGCCTGCCGGGCCCGACGACACCGAGGGCTGCAAGCTCTCCAAGCGCCCGCGGCTCTTTTCGGCCGCCGCGATCTCCGACAGCTGCTGCGTGTGCATGGCGATCTCGCGGTCGATGCTGGCCAGGGAGCCCAGCTCCGACGGGTTCAGGCCCGCGGCCGCCGCAGCCGCTGCAGCCGCCGCCGCCGCGGCCCCGTTGAAATAGGACACGGACTCCGGGTACTTGAGGAGGTTGCCAAAGTGCAGCTTGAGCGGGTAGTAAGGGGCGCTGTAGAGCAGCTCGCCGTTGTAGACGGTGAAAGGCATGAAGGGCGGGAGGCTGCACTCCGCCGACGCGGAGAAGGGCTTGAGCCCGTCGAAGGGTGGCAGGGCGGCGGCGAAGCGCTCCAGATGGAGCCCGCTGGGGAGAGGCGGGTAGCGGGCGGAGGCGGGCGGCGACAGGCTTGCGTGGAGACCCCTCTCGACGTGCTTGAAGGCGGACGTCTCCTCGAAGTGCGAGAGCAGCGGGAAGCCTCGGGTGCCCCCCGAATAAGCCAAGCCCGCCGCCGCCGCCGCCGCCGCCGCTGAGGGAGGCGGCGCGGTGGCCGCGTGGCACTTGGCGTGGTGGTGGTGGTGATGGTGGTGGTGAGGCTGGGGCGTGTGGTGCTGCTGCTGCGCGTGGCCGTGGGGGCTGCTGCCCACGCCCAGGGGGCCTTCGCCGCTGGAGCGGCCGGGCTTGAGGCTCCCCAAGAGCTTGCTGAAGCCGCTGGCCTTGCCCTCTTCCCGGAAAGAAGAGGCCGGTGGAGAAGAGTCCGCCTGGTTCGCTTTGGCCAGGCCGGCGGGCTTGAAGGCGGACCTCGCCCCGGGGTAGAAGGACAGCCCGTTGCTGCCGCCGCCGCTTCCCAGCAAGCCCAGGAACTGCCCCGGACCCCGTCCCGTCGAGCTGACGCTCATGTCCAAGGCCCTCTCCTGCTCCTCTTTGGCCGCCGCCTTGCGCCCCCCGCCGCCGCCGCCCGCCTTGGCCACTGGCGGCGAGCCCGAGGATTCCCGCTTGATGCTCTCCCGGGAGCCGCCGGCGCAGTGGGTCCTTAAGGACGCCGGCGCGGCCGCGGGCTTCAGCGACAGGCTGAACAGGTCCGAAGGCCGGGCGTGCTCCGGCGAGCCCAGGAAGCTGCGGCCGTTGTTCAGCACGCAGTGGAAGTGGACGTGCGCCTTGAGGCTGTTGGGGTACTTGAAGGTCCGCCAGCAGTACCAGCAGATGTAGCGCTCTTCGCCTAGCAGAGGGAAAGCAAAGCAGGGAGACGTTAACTAGGCAAACACGTAGAAACCCCGACTAAGCTCTTCGTGCCTGGGAATGTGAAACCTGGATCTGAAATATTATATGTTCAACTGTGAAAGTGAGAAATGCTTGAAGCAGACGCTACTAATCTCGCGCCTTCTAGACGTCCAACTCCCGCCAGCCCTCAAAGCTTTGTGATGATGGGAGCCGTAGTTGAGTCACCTGTTAACCACCACCACCACCCCCATTTGAAGGCTAGGTCAGCGTGGAGGCAACTTGAGAACTGCTTGCTAATGTCCCAATATTTAATTACTGCAAACCCATTACGGAAACAGATGCTGTCCGTGCAGCATTATCCATAATTTGGAGTGTTGTTTAAACGTGGAATTTGATTCAGATTTTGTTGGAATACACATAATGTCTCTCGGTTTGTTTGTTTTTTTAATGTGAAGTCGTGTGGCATTCATACTTCACAGCTATTATAATATTATTATAATTTATTGAATTTGTTCGTCACTTTATCTTGCCCTGGGCAACCCACTTGCCAGTTCTGCACTGCCAACTAGCAATGTGGAGAACACTCTGCCCATAATTAAACACTGTAGTTACTTGTCTTTCATAAATTCACTTACGTTCTTTTTTTTTAAAAAAAAAAAGTTCATCCATATGCTTCTAGCAAAGACCAGCATTGGGGCATATCAAGTCCATTCATGCACATATCAACTCCCCACCCTTCTTCCCAAACATGAGGAGATGAAAGCGGGCTACATCAGGCCACAGTCACATAGCAAGCATCTCTCTCAGCCTCTGCTGAGGTCCCCTCCAGTGCATTCCAGCCAACCATGTTCGGATGGATGACCATTATCATTTATCCAAGTCGGTAGTGCCTGGGTAGTCATTTCATTATTGCACTTGGGAAATTGCTTTACGCCAGGTCAGACTGTTGGTCCGTCTACGTCAGTGCTGTCCACATTGACTGACAGCAGCAGCTCTCCAAGGTGTCTTGGAGATGCTGGGGGTCGAATCTGGAACCTCCTGCGTGCAAAGCAGTTGCTCTCAGACGTGTGGGAGCGGCGAAGTTGGCTTTATTGCGCTGACATTCAAGGCAGAGAACCAGATTCTGGGGTGATTCCGGGTTTAGTGGTAGAGCACGCGCTTCACGTGCAAAAAGGTCCTATAGGTTCAATTCCCTGGGATCTCAAGGAAATGTTCGTGCCTGAAGCCGTGGACAGCCAAGACAAGTCCACATAGATAAGTATAAAGGTAGATGGAGCAAATGTCTGTAGAATGGATTTCGACACTAGGAGAGAATATATTGTTTAGTTATTTAATAATGTGGGTTGCCATGTTTTGAAGAGCAAAAACAGGGACACTATTGCCGATTTATACTTTTACCTATGAATCGTTATAACGACTCTCATTTTACATACTCATGAAAAAGAGGGCGTGTCCTGGAAAAAGGGGACATCTGACAACTCTATCTTTCCTTGCTCCCGTGAGATCAGCAGAGTACCATGCTTTGCGCCTTAAACTTGGAAGCTTAGACGAGCTTGATTTAACGTTCTAGAAAGAATAACTTAAAATACTTCAACGTCTGACTCGGCCTAAGACCGCATGCAGGGTACACAACCTGCACTGCGCCTCTGATATTGTAGTGGAACCCTGCGTAACTATTAACAATCCGTTGCATCCCATATCTTGTTTATGTTCACAACTCCGCGAAGCTGAGAGGACTCCACTTAAATAAATAACTGCACAGATTTGTGAATCAAAAGCCCAACACTAGGCCATGGCAACTCTCAGGAAGGAATGTGGTTACAAGATGGCCACTAGTCGGAACCTCTCAGGGTTAGAACATCAAATCAGAGCTAACACCTACCAAACACCCTGGCATAGTCTCAAGAACAGGAAGCCATAGTGGATGGCTTTTCGGAACGCGTTAGGAGGGAGTGAGGTTGATAAATAACGAGAGCCTTTCCCTGCAGTGAAAACTGTGCATGTGGACTTGGAAGTAAGTCCTACTGGGTTCAAATGGACTTTGGCAAGTGTGAGAATTAGGGTTGCAACCATAAAATTGCAGGCTTTGAACTGACCTTAAGTTTGGAGCCCAGCGCTAACTTACTACAGAGAATTCTGTTGCCACCTACAACGAGAAGTTTCCAGGGTGAATGATTTGAGAACTGCATTCTGCTTCATTGTCTGGCAAAGTCAACTTACTTGGATTTAAGCCAGTTCAGCAGCAGAGACGTTAGCGGAACTAAACCCATTTCATTCATATTTAAACACTCCATCTCTTAACTAGACTGTGATTTGGAGTTCTCATTCTTTTACCTCCGTGGAAAACCGACGATCACTTAAATGTGGATGCGCCTGCTTCAGGCGGCAATCCCAAAGTTATAGGAAGTTATCGAAACTCAACAAGACTTAATTCTGAATAGGCGTGTGTATAGGGTTACACTATCAGTCAGTAGTCCCTTGTTTTTCTCATTTCCCGTCCAAGTTACTATAGACTTGTGACTTTAATACGAGTGTGTGAGTAGCATTAGAAAAGTCATTATAAGTAATTTATCGGATTAGCAGCCTTCTTACATGAGTGTTTATGCACAAGGATTTACTTTTCAGTAAGCGTGCTTACCATTAAAGCCGTGGACTGCTGTGACTATCCCCTACTCGCCTTTGGAGCCCACACTTCGGGTAACATAGAAAGGGCTCGCTATCCCATTTGCCCAGAGAGCAGGTAAGGAGTGCCAAAGATGCGCTCCGAGGGCACCTGAGGCCAACACCTTGTTGAAGCTGATCTGGTATGGGGCTGGACATTGCTGGAAGGGAGACTGCTTGGGTTCAATGAAGAAAGAAAGGTGATATATGAATGTAAGATATAAGGAAGGAGGGGTAGAAGCGCATGGCTCAGCGGTTAGAGCACCTGCCTTGCATGCGGAATGTCCCAAGGTTCGAGCTCCGGCATGTCGAGGTAGGGCTGTGAGAGACTCCCTGTCTAAAACCTGGAGAGCCGCTGCCAATTTGTGTAGACCTAGAAAGACCAATCGGGTCTGATTCAGTCGAAGGCCCTTCCCTCTATTTTTCCATAGTACATGCGTGTATGGCTGGAATCAATCTCAGAATGTGATTGTAAAAAACGAGCGAGCTAGGAGTTGTTTGAGATTAGTTTTTTTAAAACAAAAGATGTATGGCTGTGGGATATGAATCCTAAACTGCTAGTGCCTTTCTCTGTTGAGTACTGAGAGAGGAGGGAGGAGGGAGGTAGAGAGTTGAGTAAAAAGCAGTGCAAAGGCAGAGGGCCACAAATGCGCTCTGGCTGGGCTGCCTTTGGACTCCACGAGGAATGAAAAGCGCGCAGCTGTTGCCTTAACGCCTGTGTCCGGCGGCCCATCTGTTGACGTTTGCAGAATAGGTGCCGTATGTCAGGGAGCTGACGCAAGGAAACAAAGGCCAATCTAATGATCATGAGCCTCCCATTACCAGGCGAGACAATATCCTATATGTATGGGCCATACGTAATTGCTCCTTTCAGAATACAGTGCCCTTTGTGCCCCCGATCCTTAAACGCTTGGCGTTTCCTAAGGCGGAACAAACCGACGGGGCGACTTCGTGCTCCTGCGATACGCACGTCCCCTTCTTTCGATACTTTGTGGAGACGGTGGGGCCATTGCAGCAGAACACGGAGGTTTTGCACCGGAGGATTCACCAGCAAGGGTTAAATGAAGCGACCAGCGCTTCAAAGCTATAGAGACTCGTAAAAGAGGTGGCATTTCCGAATGCAAAAAGAAAAGCCCCACAGGAATTCGATGGTGGGGGGTGGGGGGTGGGCCGGAATATGAAATAGTGAACAAGCAAATCGCTTAGAGGGAAAGACAGATAGTGAAGAGCCTGACTGAGGCAAAGAATGAAAGATAATGTATAGCTTGTGGAATCTATATTCGATCATCTTTCTTCTACATGTGGTTCTAAAAGTTGAAATACAGACATATAATAAACGCCACACCTAGATACAGATATATTACTCTCAATAACATAGGAGCAGTCCTGCTGGACCAGGGCAAAAGCCCGCCTAATCCTGCATCCTGTTCTTGCAGTGGCCAATCAGATGCCAATGTACTTTCCTTCCTTCCTTTCTTCCTTCCCTCCCTTTTTTATGGGTTCAAAAGAACTAAGCTTCCATGCTCTCTGACCGTAGGGCATCCTGAGGCTAATGGCACCTGGGGTCCAACCACACCGGGTTACCTTGTAAGTTTATACGTCAATAAGATTTGTGATCTAGTTACAGATAGGTAGCCGTGTTGGTCTGCCATAGTCAAAACAAATTTAAAAAATTCCTTCCAGTAGCACCTTAAAGACCAACTAAGTTAGTTCTTGGTATGAGCTTTCGTGTGCATGCACACTTCTTCAGAACGTGTGCTTCAGAATGTGTTCTTCAGAAGAAGTGTGCATGCACACGAAAGCTCATACCAAGAACTAACTTAGTTGGTCTTTAAGGTGCTACTGGAAGGAATTTTTTTAATTTCTGATCTATGCATTAGTTGGCCATCTCAGCGAAATAATTGTGAATGTCCCTGGCTGCTTAATAAAGACGGCCATGGGCTACGGTTCCTGTGTTTAGTGGCGGTGGTGGTGCTTGACCGATAGGATTCCAGCGATAGGATTCCGTCGCTGGTTAACGCGAAACTGGCGTGTAGGAAAGGATGCCCAAGAAGGCATAGCAGGCGCTAGGTCTCGATCCTGCTGGAATAAGCAAGCCAATGGGTCTTTTAAAAGTTCAAGAATCAACCAGCGTGGAACTGTTCATTAACTGCAGAGAAAACTAAAGTCTTTCTGTTCAGTGATAGCTCCCTCCCAGCCTGAGTGTAAGCAGTTGCAAGCATCCTACGGCCTTACACTGGAAAGGCAGATAACCCGGTTGCAAGGAAAGAATGAATGATAAAACTTTACGAATTTAAGTCTACAGTCCTAAACACATCGGATTATAGGACCTACATCTCAGCATAAACGTGCATGGTTAGGATGGCGCTGTTAACAAGCTTAACTGAGTAGCTTTCTCCGGCTGGCGAGCTCGTCAAAGGCTGCGCTCTCCAATTATCTTTGTTTGCAAACACTAACGATCCCTAAACCCAGACTGCTGGCTTCTGTCCTCCTCTCCCTCCCCCCCCCCCCAATTCTCGATTCACATTATGCTGCTAAGAGCCTCGTTTACTCAATCTATGACTAAATGGAGCGAGTCAAACACTTTTGTGAAACTAAAAGTGCCACCCTCTTTACAGTTCCACTTGCTTGACAACTGTTTTTGTCTCAGGGTTTGTGTTGCCGTTTTAGGATTGAATGAAAGTCTACTCGAGAAAGTTAAAAATAATTTTAGCGGAACTGGAGAAGCTGAGCATAAGAATTGGTTTGGCACGGCAGTACTAAGTAAGGCTGGTTTTGTTTGTTTGTTTGTTTGTTTATTTGTTTGTTTGTTTGTTTTTCAAGAGGGGCTCCTGTTCCTGTAGCAGCTGCAAAAAGAATTCAGCAGACGCACGCAGGCGATACGGGATGATGGTGAACAAAAGTTCGCCTATTGAATGTCTCGCGCAGTTCGCAACTCTCCAGAAGCAAATCGTGTTGATTTCGCCAGACTTCAGTTCCCTACACATTTTAGATTATCCAGGAAGAAAGAATCTCTGACTAGAGACTCGCTGAATCGGCTTTTAATATCTAAATCCTTCCCCGCAAAAAGTCGTGGTTCAAGTTGCTTCCTATTGCGTTAGTCCTTATGTATTATAATTTCGTATGAAGGGTTTAGTAATTGCCAGAAGCTTAGAAATTGCTAAAATGCAGTGTTGGGAAAGAAAATGCTGACTAGCAGAAGTTTTCGAATCCTTAATAAGTTTGTGTCACTTGAAATCTATAACACTTACTTGGGATTAAGCGTATTTAGTTAGGGTCACAGGCCACAGCAGTAACGGGATGCTAATTTTAGACCTGGCCAATATCCGACGGACTTTCTTATTTATTATGGACTCTAAACACAGAGACGGGGAAGGGAGATGGGAAAGACGGCTTCGTCCCCTTCATGATCGTTGTTTTTATATTGAAAAGACATGCTTCCGAAAGGTGTACAGTTTTGGGAAAGTGGGCGTCAAAGTAACACCTTCACGTACAGCAAATCCCATCTTAAATCCCGGATTTTCCCAGTTAAAGAAGGAATAGTGAGAGCCCATGCATCTCCAAACTTTGTTGGACTACAGAATAGGGTTGAGAGAAGTGGAGTTCAACAACATCTGGAGGGCCACAGATTCCCCCCTCCTCCCACGCCTGAGATAAAGGATCTCAGGTAGCAGGGCTAGGGAAGACACTTGCCAAGGAGAGGAAACAATATTGTGCTAGGCAGAGCCAATCATTGGACTCACTCTAAAACAGCTTTAGGTGCTACTGGAACCCCTAAATTATGTGCCCGTGAATTTGCCTCCTATTGATTTCAAGCCATGGAAAGCAGAACACAAAGTGCCAAAATGTGACCCGTTGATTCTCTTTACACCTTATTAGATAATGTATCTGCTAATATATGTTGCAGGGTGATAAGTTAACAAAAGTATTTTAAAAAGTCGTTGCAGTATGGTCAGTGTACATGACCATATCATAAAAATATGGGACCATAATGTCTCAAAATGATGTCCAGTACAGAACAAGAAATCAGAGGAAAGGGAAAGGCTATAGCTCAATGGCAGAGCATCCACTTTGCATGCAGAAGGTTCCAAATTCAATCACCAGCATAGCCAAGTAGGGCAGGTAGAACCCCTGAATAGTTGCTGCTAGTCAGTGTTGACAGTGAAGCCAGTCCAAACCAGATGGACCAATGGTCTGACTCATTATGAGGCAGCTTCCTATGGAGTGCAAACTTGTGCCTGTTTATTCAGAAGTAAGTCCCAAGCTAGGATGTTCAATTGGGCTTACTTCCTCCTGTGTGTTTAGGATTGCAGCCCACCATAGCTGGTTTGTTTACTTATTTTTTTTCTTTGGGGGTAGAAAATACTGAACAATTGTTGTTGTTGTTGTTGTTGTTTGAATTTATATACCACCCTATACCCAGGGGTCTAGATGGAAAAATAGTCTGATAAGGCAGCTTCACAGTCTTTTCAGTGGTGGCCCCCTGATTGTGGAATACTCTCTGGTGCCATAATTATCAACTTTTAGGTTCCAGGCAAATATGTGCATGTTCACCCAGGTACCTAGCTCTTAACTGGGGTCATATGGATATATATATATATATATATATATATATATATATATATATACTGCCCTTAATCCAAGGATCACAGGGCGGTTTACAATATAAAAACACACAAATATATACCATAACAACAAACAAAAACAATAACACCCCCATAGTTAAAAAGGCCATAGATTGTTTAATAAGTCAAAGGCCAATGACAGCCTAGCCAGTACTGGTGTTCATCTTGTAGCATGTTGGGGTAAGATTTGGCCTTCTTATGTTATTGCAGGATGGTACTTTTAGTCAATTAATATTCTTTTATCTTTTTTGATGTATTTTAATGCATTATGCATGCTTTTATAATTGTAGGCCACTTTGAGACTTTTTGTAGTAAGCGACGAATCATTGCAACTATAATCATCATCCTAGCTATAGATATTAATGCCTGTGAGGCAAAAGTTCTCCTTTCTGTGCACCATCTGTGATCTTTTGCAGGAGATTTATAAATTTCCCATTGAGACCAGTAGATCTTACCATTTGTCTGGGATATAAAGCCTCTTATACATATTTGTGATGTGAAATGGGCAATCAGATCAGTTATTCATTGATAACTTTTTTGAGGAGTTTTCTTGCATTAGGATAGTTCTCCTATATTGAAACTATTTTTTTCTGATTCAGTAATTCCTGTCTGCTAGTATTGGAGTAGGGTGGGGTCCTATTTCTTCCTCTAGTGTTTTTGGCTTGCTCCTAAATTCACTTTCCCTGAAGTACTTGGATTTAAAACAATTGACTTTCTCTCTTTCACCCTTCTCATGTAGTAAGGAGGATTATACCACACATAGGTGCAGAAAGCAATAACATGCGTGGTTATGTTAAACGGTCCCCTGTAGCTGCCTTTTACATTTATATTACTTGCACTTTTGAAGAAGGGTCCTTGGAATGACAAGTTTCATTCCCTCTCACCACGCAGCCCAATCCTATACATTGCAACTCAGAAGCAGCTGCTCTGAGTTCAAAGGGCTTCCTCCCAAGCATGTGCAGGATCTACAAAATTATTCATCTAAGTATTCTGCAAACCCAAACCTGCAAAGTCCACAATCCTTTTAAACACAGTGGGGTTTACTTCTGATTAAACATGCATGGGTTGGGCCTGAGTGCAAGTTAAAGTCTGTTAGGGCTATGTGGGCCAATCCATATACAGTGGTACCTCGGGTTAAGTACTTAATTCGTTCCGGACGTCTGTTCTTAACCTGAAACTGCTCTTAACCTGAAGCACCACTTTAGCTAATGGGGCCTCCTGCTGCTGCTGTGCCACCAGAGCCCGATTTCTGTTCTCATCCTGAAGCAAAGTTCTTAACCTGAAGCACTATTTCTGGGTTAGAAAAGTCTGTAACCTGAAGCGTATGTAACCTGAAGCGTATGTAACCCGAGGTACCACTGTAACTGAAAATTGGATTTTACGCAGCTCTTCTCCTTGACCCATTTATTCTGCTAAACCTCTTGGGTTTGGTCCCAGTTACACTGCCTCGGATTGCGCCGAGCTGTTTTAAATCTAAGTCAACGGTGTAGAACTTGCACTCTGTGGTGGAAATAACCTCCACCGGAATCAATGGACACCAGTTCTAGCTGAAGCCTTTCGGAATGGCTGTTTGATGACTTAACAGCTAACACTCCAGTTTCATTAATTCGCTGTGCAATTCTAAACACGTCCCATCGCGTTCCTGGGACGTTGCTGAAAAGATAAAAGCGTGATCAGGACTGCAGCCAGAATCTCGTGATAGGTTCCATCACCAAGAAATGCTGCTGAATCCGTACAGCCTCTGTATTTTAACAGGATTAAGTTTCCTCTTTGTTTTAACATATTATCTCCTAAAGCTCACTAATCTACAGATAAAGGCCCACCGGCATTACGGATCCACAAGTCACTGAATCCGAGAGGCCGAGTAGCTCCATGCACTTCCCTGCCTCAGAATCAACGAGTCTTAAACCAAAGTCCTTCCCGCCACCGGATATATATAGCAAGAGTACACAAAGCGTTAACTTGGACAAGAAGCTGTGGACGCTCATTACCAGAGTGAAAAGGAGAACGAATGGATTGACTGAAAACACTATTCTTAAAAAAAAAAAAAAAGTAGATGGAACAAAAATCCATTTCAAAATACAGTGGTACCTCGGGTTAAGTACTTAATTCGTTCCGGAGGTCCGTTCTTAACCTGAAACTGTTCTTAAACTGAAGCACCACTTTAGCTAATGGGGCTTCCTGCTGCCGCTGCGCCGCCGGAGCACGATTTCTGTTCTCATCCTGAAGAAGGGTTAGCGGAGTCTGTAACCTGAAGCGTATGTAACCCGAGGTACCACTGTATAAACTACAGCTCCATAACTATGATTGGGCGGGTTGGGGAAAGAAATCTAGCGGGCCGAGTTCTCCTCTAGCACTTAGAACTCTGAGAAGATCTAGTGGCATTTGTTTCTTTTGTAGTCCCTTCAAGAATTCCCAAGATTTCTGAACAGCGCTGGAGGTGTCCTCACGTATGTCAGCGCGCATACTTTCCCGCTTTAAATGGATTATACTGTCACTTCGAATAAGAACGGGATCCGGAGGTTACGAGAAAAGCCGGAGAGGGAGATGCAAGGCAGATGCAAGGCAAAGCACAAAAGCAGAAGGAAAGCCATCTAGGCCTTTAGAACCAGCGAGCCTCTTTTAGCACTGGCAGGGGCAAAATCCAAAACTGTCGTATTGTAAGGAGAAGAATGTCGGTGTGGCAGGGCGCCCACTGGGTAAGGTGCAGAGGGAATCGGTGCACATGCAGGAAAGGCTGAGCAGGAACAGGGTCCAAACTCCCTTCTAGCACGGTCTAAATTCGTAGCTCAATAACTATTCCAATGAAAGGTCAACCGCATTGGGAAGACGGTATCTGGAGTAAATATTTTTGTTTGACCTACTTAAGCTACTTTTATCTTAGCTCTAAGCTGTGGTCCAATACTGCCTTTTTGTTGCAATCAGGTCCACAATCCTGGTTCAGCCGTATTTAAGCCTTCCCCACTTCTTTCACCAAGTACTTGGCATGACTGGGGTTCTTCTTGCACATCAGCCCTCAATCTTACTTACTTGAGAGTAAGCCCCATTAACTTCATTGAGGCTTCTCTCCGAGTGAGCATGCTGAGCAGCATGTATTTGCAAACATGTCTCATATAGATCCAGCACCACAAACGAACAGCTCGTTTGATCTTTTTAAAAACAACCACCACTGTTTACACTGGGATTTACTTCCAAGTTTGTGACAAGTTTATTAATTGCCCCGTAGTTTGGTTTTTAGAGTTTAGAAGAAGGTATAAGACCGACCTACTGAATGACACCCGCACACAAATTTATTAGCCAGTGTTGACTTTAACAGAGCTTACTTTCAAGTTCATTCCGCCTAAACTGTATTAAGTACTCGATGGTCTGCGGCTCAGCTGATATCTTCCGTCTCGCTTTAAGTTCAAATAGAAGAATCTGGGGGTTGAAATCCCAAACTTACTGGTGGGTAAATCCCATTGAACTCAGCGGGGCTTACAGCAAAACTCTCACTGTAACGCGTAGTTAGTTGAGCAGCGCTGTGGGGAGGCTCTTCCTCCTTGCGCAAGTCGCTGGCCAAGGTGCTGTACGTACCTTTCTCGTCGTGCGTCGGAGTAGCCGTGGTGGGGATATCAAACCACTGAGCCAAGGAGCTGGAATACCACACGGTCAGCTCCTCTCCCGGCTGGACGTCTCGCAGCGCCCGGTAGAAAATCTAGGAGAACAGAAAGAGGCCGTCAAGGGACCAGACAGCAAAGCCAATCTATCCAGCCCTGAGACAGAAAGGCTCATAGAGCTGAGTTAAGGAGGCTGTAGGTACCTGTCCGCCCGGTAGATCTGCAATAGCTTCCAAAGTCTGTTCTTGCGAGTGCCTGGCAGCCCGGATTAACCCTATCCACTCCACAGCAGAGCCCCCGGCTTCGTCGACCAGTTCCCCTCTCAGCATCCGCACCTGGAACATAGGACAGCAGAGGCTGTCATTTATACCGCCAGTCAGTTCAGGGTCCTTGCTTTATTTAGCCAGAACAACATTCGCTGGTACTGAGCAGCTCCACAGACAAAAAGACCGCTAATGTTACATCCCTGTCCCCCCCACACCATAACCTATTAAAATAATTTATTTGTCTAATTTCTCTCCGTGTTTGATCGTTTCCATGAGAAGCGGATCCCACAATCAAGAGAGAGAGAGGTGAACCAGTGCGCAGCTCGATCCTAGTCGGAGGCAGCAGCCAGGAGACGAGTTACAGGGCTAACCAAATGCAGCCATTGCTGCACTAATCCGGAACGAGGCAAAGGTCTCCTAGCAAACGGTTTGAGGATGGACACCTTCTTATTTTATAAGCGACTGGTTCTGTGGAATTGGAACGTACATGCTTACTCGGTAGCAAATCCTCACTGCGTTCAAGGGCTCTTACTCCCAAGTAGACGTTCATAGGATTGCAGCCGTAACTCCACTCTTTCATTTGGTTCTCCTTTATTTCATTTGAAAAGTGCTTCTAAGTAAGTATGTTTAGGCTTTATTGTCTTGGGGGAGATTTAAATCCTCTTAAATCCAGGTGGGTCGAAGTTGGGGAGTTTAGATCGATGTGACTGCTACATGTATATATAGTCTTTAGGATCAATGTGCAAATTAACTTAGATAGCAGTCGATTGTTAGACTTAGCCAGAGCTGTGGACCAGGTTGTCCTTCGGGTTTGAATCGACGTGTGTCGGCTTCACTGCCATGTACCGTAATTGCAGCTACCAAGGGAGCGGGTGGCGCTGTGGTCTAAACCTCTGAGCCTCTTGGGCTTGCTGATCTGAAGGTCTGCGGTTCGAATCCGTGAGCTCCTGTTGCTCTGTCCCAGCATCTGCCAATCTAGCAGTTCAAAAGCACAAGAGTGCAAGTAGATAAATAGGTACCGCTGCAGCGGGAAGGTAAATGGCGTTTACGTGCGCTCTGGCTTCCGTCACGTGTTTCGTTGCGCCAGTAGTGATTTAGTCATGCTGGCCACATGACCCGGAAAGCTGTCTGTGGACAAATGCAGGCTCCCTTAGCCTGAAAAGCCAGATGAGCGCCGCATCCCATAACCGCTAACCGTCCAGGGGTCCTTTACCTTTACCTTAATTGCAGCTACCAATAAAGGGACACCTCCACTCGATGCCATGTCATTCCGAAGTGAGACAAGTGAGATAAGTGCGTAAGTTGCCCTGAGGTCAGTGATCCCCATACGCCCTATATAAACTCTTTAAACAATCCCTCTTAGTTGGGAAAAGAGCCTTCTTCAAACTCTGTTCCGCTTCTTGTCACTTTCCCTGACCTATAGGGCTGCAGCCTGCAAAGACGAAGGGGAACATATTTAAGAACCATAGTTATTAAATTTCCTACTTCGATGGGGAAATGGCTACACCTAGTTTCAAGGCTCCAAGCCTCTGTAGGGCAATTAATTAACGAATAATCTAATAAGAAATAATAAAAAAGGATGAGAGCAAAAGAGGAAGAGGACAGGAGCAACTCTGTTGAGCCTCGGAGTCTTGTCTCATCCTTCATAATCTGCTTGGTCATACACAGAGAGCGAGCAAATGAGGGGCTACCTCTTTGAATGACCAGGCAATAAAAGTCACTGTAACAAAGGCAGCCTAAAGGGAGCAACCAACGGAGCCAGATGAGAAATAAATTTGAAGGGGCTGGCAGAGCGTTTAAAAACAATTAAAGGGCATTCAGAATCCGAGCGGAACGTACGACAAACCTCTGCGCTTTGGGGAAGAAAGGAGACAACGTTGCCTTCTGCTAAGCTCATCCGAGGGGATGCTCGAAGGCTGCAATCCACACACACAAACAAATCTTTCTTATTTGGGGTTCCTTTTGGAGACTTCTCTGTAAAGCACTCCAAAGCAGTGATCAACATTTGGAGCCAGCTGGGAAATCAGGTCGGTTGCTCCGATCCTCTTTTACTTGGTCAATGTTTCTTATGGACTGAAATCCTCTTTAAAAGCAAAACAAAACAACAATGACGGTGACTGTGGCGAGCCCGCGAGAATTTCGGCGTTAAAAGGGTGCTTCATAAATTGGATCATTCCAGACATGGGGTCTGTGGGGGGACTGTTTTCATCTCTTATCTTTGCATTAATTTGGGTTCTGCACAGATGCCTGTGGGGAAAGCTTACAATTGCCCCCCTTGCACTTCATGGCCTTAAGGCCCCAGCATTCCCTAAACAAACAAACATCGACGCGCTCTTGTGCGCGTGTGTGCATCTGTCACCTTCAAGCAGGTGATGAGACGGACTCTAGTCCAGGAAAGCTTAAGCCACAATAAATCCGCAAGTCTTTAAGGAGCCGCAAGACTGTGGATTTCGCTCCCACAAACTTCCACCATCCAGCCACCCTTCTTGAAATCTCAACTGCAGGCCGCTTTTGTTTCGGGCGAGGTTTTTCTGCGGTTTTTTTATCCTGCATGAGAGGCAAATCTCACCTGCTGGCGTTAGGAACCTTTAGATTTCGTTTCACTTAACTGTTATTTTGCCTCTTCCACTTTAAGGTTAAAAAAGAACCTTGAAACAGAAGGTAAACATAGTACATTCAATAAAAGAAACTGGCATCGCAGGCAACAGGGGTCGAGCTACCAGTTAATTCATTCATTATTATTTTATTTCGTGTTGTGAATATATATCCGATTTCGTATCCACCACTCTGGTATCAGGGTGGAGGATCAGCCGGAGCAAACTATTTACCTTGATTTACCCGGATTTGATTTCCTAGAATTCGGGGTGCGGGGGCACCAGTAAGTCTGTTGACCCGCCGCTGTCTCGTTTTTCCAGCTTCCCCCTCCCCATCTACGTCCAATCCAGCAGGGTTCAACACAGTCCCCCCCCCATCCCCGCAAATAAGTCATCTAAAGTCAGAAATCTCCCCCGAAAGGCCAGGAAGAGGTCTGAAAGAGAGGCGGTTGCCCATCCCCGCAGCCTCTTGGCTTCGTGAAGATCCGAAGAGCAGAGATGCTTCGTGTGGACACCCAAACCCGTTTATGAACGGAGGAGGAGGACAGAGAAATAACTTTGCTGCGGAAACATTCCCTCGCAAGGATGCGCGCCAGCCCCTCGGACACTTCCCCTCTTTCCCCCACCCTCCCTCCACAGTGCTTTCCGCCAAGGTGCGGGAGCAATACCTTTTTCTTGGGTCCCGGCTCCCTGCGATCGGACAAGTACTTGCCCAGTTTGAAGGTGCCGGACACCGGACCCAGGCGCAGGCCAGCCGGGATGCAGCTCTCCGCGGTAACGCTGAGCGCCGGCGGACCCCGGCTGCTTTGCATCGCTGCCTCCGGGTTACAGACGCGGCGATCGGGAAAGGCGCCCAGGACTCTCTTCGAGTGACAGAAGGGAGAGAGGGAGGCAGAAAGAGGGAGAGAGGCAGAGGCAGGCAGCGAGGAGGGCTGAGCCGCACCGGCGTTATCTCCGCCCGCAAAGTGACGCGGCCGACGGTGCGCGCCGCCTTTTCAATTGCCACACGAGGGCTCTCCCCTCGGCCCGCCGGTGCTCCAGGGCGCCGGGTTGGGGCGATGAGAGAGTGTGGCTCTTGCAGCAGCTGCCGAGTCCCACCCGAGAGGGTCACATGGAGATTTTCCCTAACCCACCCCCCACCCGCCACATCCACCAACCTCTCTCTCTCTCTCTCCCCACCCACCCCAACGCATAATCAAGGGCTTTTTTGAATGGGGCAGCCAACAATGGCCCCGGCGACCTTCCCATTCCTAAAAATCCAATTTGTCAAGGGCAAAGAAAAGGCGCTGGTGAATCAAAGGTCTGGAGGGACCATTAATCCTCAGCATGGGGGATTGTCCCCGAGACAGTTACGATATTTTAAGTGACAAATCCACTGTATAATTTCTCCATAAATTTTACTTCCTTCGATTGTTCCCCGACAAACCAGTTTTGGAAAAGAAGGGAGTGTTTTAAGTCTACTTGGCTGAGCCTTTTGTCAGCCAGGAGACTTCAAAGATTTTTAATTCTCTTTCCTTGGGCTGGATTGTAAAGGCGATTAAACAAAGAGATTAGGGGGGGATGTTTGGAGGACTTGTTAACTTCTATTGATTCCTGGCGTGTGCCATACAGAAATTGGGCAGGTACTTGATGGGAAAACACCAGAAAATACCTACACTTTAAAAAAGAGGGGGGACGGGGACGCTGCCATATTACCAATTCAGTGGGTTGGTTGGAGCCCAGAAATCCCTTTGCAACAACGGCTTGGTTCCTCAACTCTCATTTTTCTCCTGCTTTTAACTGCGTAAAACAGAGAAATCCTCGCCCTGAGTTGAAAGCACCAAGCTTCGCGTTTGGAAGTTCTCTAGAAATAGTTTTATTTGGCTTATCGAAGGGAGCGCCTTGTATTGGGCGAAAAAGGCGCACGAGCGCACAAAACAATACACAGGGGAAGTTCATGCAGGAGTCTCGCGGAACGGATCCGTTTTTCAATCCCTGGATCCATTCTCCGACCCCGATATAGGTCGCTAAGCTACAAAGATTGTTGTGGTCCGGTTCTTTTTTTTTTTAACTTTCAATAGGAAAGTAGCACTCACATTCCAACAGGCCTAGAACAAAACGCAACCCATGTGCTCTATGAGATTTCCAAAGACGGACAAGAATTTATTTAAGAAATCCAGAAGAGAGGGGGAATGATGAGGAGTGGGGACGAAATAATCCGAATACGTACTTGTTCGTGTCCATATTTATTCACTGGGTGAAGATAAAACATCTCAGAGGAAAGGCAGAGAGGATGGACGGAAGAAATAAGCCAAAACTCGTAAAATACTTATCTGCAAGGAGATACTTTGATCATTGAGATTGGATTTGATATAAATACGGCTACAGCTGCAATCCTATGCACACACTAGCTGAGGCCCACTAAATAAAGGGGATTACCTCTGCGGAGGATTGAGTCGCAGGGCTACTATGGGGGAGAGGGTGCTGGCTTGCTAGATTTAGTTTCTTAGAGGAAAGTCATGTTGAAATGAGAGGCGACAGCTTTCGAGTCAGGATGAGGCCATCACAAACAGGGTGGCAGAATGCACGTGGTCATCGTACTATTTCACCGGTTTCTGCATTGGGGGGAAAGAGAATCTTTTGCTCAAGCTATGCAGAGACCCACTGACATTAACAAAATGTGTAAGTATGAGCAAGAATCATGAGACTTCATAACTGACCAGGAATTGGTCCTCCAGTAACAAGAATCGATTCAAGAAAATGACAAAAGCCGATAACTTAAAACCCAGAGCGGGGAAATGATTGCAAAGTTCCAGCAAAGTCTTAGCCCACCGAAATAAATGGAACGCACTTCCTCGAGTGTTTAGGCTGGAGGGGCCAGAGTTTACTGCCTTCCCTTAAAGTTTTCATAACGGGAACGGAAGGTGTGTGGTCTGTTTCTGTGCAAATTTACTTCGATGCAGTCCCATTAAATCCAATGGGGACTTACTACCCATATCTATGAGCATAATGTTGTAGCCTTGGAAGGCAACCCTACACATGCTTCTAAAGAAGTGGGGTCCATTGTCTGCCCAGTTAAGTATTCTTATAGGGTTACAGACTGGATCATTAATTTGCTACTTACTAGCTTCTTCCACGCTTCTTTAGTAATGGGAATAGATTCCAAAGAGTTTTCTTTTCCCACACAAGCGGTAAATTTGCAGACTGTCACCTAGCCCACTCGCACAGTTTGTAGCGAGATGCACGTTGCTTTAAGCACCACGACAAACAGGCACAGAGATCTACACCCGAGGCCTTGGATAGACTGTACCAAATCCACAGTCAGATGATGAAGCCGGAGCATACGAATTGATTCAGATCATTAGCCCATCTAGTTCGGTATTTTCCAGGGCCGGCCCACCCATGAGGCAAGGTGAGGAGACCACTTCGGGTGGCAGGATCCACAGGGGCAGCAGATCCCTATTTAGATCTTAAGTCCCGCCTCCCCTTGTCCCTGATGTAGGTTCTTCACTTTCTCCTTCCCTGGCGGGGATGGAAAGTGTCATTTTGTAGTTCGTCTCAGGTGCCAACATGTCTTGGAACAGCTGTGGTATTTTCTACTGCTCTCCTAGCCCTACCTTGAGATGCTAGGAGCTGAACCTGGGACCTTCTAGATGAAAAGCAGATCCTCTGTCACTTTCCCTATTTGGAGTCAAGCTCAATACAGCCTAAGTACAACACATTTGATAAAGCAATGACGCCTTGCAGGCTGGTGGTTACACATTCACTGGAAGGTAGGTCCAAATGAAATGAATGGAACTTACTTTCAAGTAGCATTTTGATCAGGGCATTATTCCCTTTAAATGCAAAGGAAGAGACACGGCACTTTTACAGCACACTGGTTTCCATTACAGCATTAAAAACATGCATTTATTTATGCCCCTCTCCTCCTCCACCCCCTCGAAATCATTGGAACCTAAAACATGACTGGATCGTACTCTGATGGCCTTACACACAATTAAGTCTACAGCCCTAAACCTATTTATTCGGGAGTAAGTCGAATTTATTCAGCTCAGTCGAACTCATTTCGGCCTACCGCCTGGGTTGTCGGACGGTAATCCTGTGCACGCTTACTTGGGAGTAAGCCAAATGAATTCAGTGGAATATACTTCCGTGTAAATATGGATAACCTTCAACTATCTATTGATTTCAGCAGAATGTCACCCGACCAGAATTTAAATCAGCTCATGTTCTGCTGCTTCCTGAAACTCTTTATGGATCGGACAACTTTAACAGCGCGATCCTCTGCATGTTTACCTAGAAGTCAGTTACACTGAGTTCGACGAGTCCTACTCCTTGCTAGGAAGTGTGCTCCGAATTGCTGTCTAAGCCTGGCTCTAACTCTCTGCAGTTAATGAAAACATTAACGTGACACTTCATTTGTGCAGGTTCTATTCAGCTCCGTAGCTTTCATTCATCTCCGCCTAGCACTCGGAAGCTGAAGCTGACTTTCATGCAAATCCACTCGTTTGTCCTATATTTACATCAGAAATATTTCCTAAGCATTTACGTAACAGAAACGCATGGTAGTTTGCCCAAGGTAAAAATCAATAAAGGTTTCCTTGTAGAAACTCACAGAGGCTTTGTGAAGTGTAAGTAATTTACAACACAATCCCTGACTCAGAAGTAAGCCCCATTAAGTTTAATGGAGCTTACTCCTAGCCAAATGGTGTAGAGGTGCAACTTCGGGGGCCGTATAAGGAAGAGTTGAGTTCTGCTTAGGTTTATATCTGAATTTCAAGAATACTTCCTTTCATGCAATGTGATGAGAACCCCAGTAAAAGATCCCCAGGGATTTTCCTATGGATGCTGTGCCTCTACACCAAGGGTAACTAACGCTACCAATGGATTTCAGCCCTCATCATCCCCAGACAGCATGGTCAACAATCGGGGGTGTATGGAAGTTGTAGTCCCGGTTGGCTATCTGTAGCCCTTCAGATATTGCTGGACTACAATGCCCCGTCACCCCTGGTCGTTGGCTCTGCAGGCTGTGGCTAGTGGATGTCAGAACCCAACATCTGGAGGGCCACAGGTTCCCCACCCCTGCTCTGAAATGTGGGGTTGAAGGCACACACGACAGCCACAATCCTATCGGTGCTCACTTGGAAGCAAGCTCCATTGAGCTCATTTGGGCTTGCTTCTGAGGAAACGCCCACCGGATCAGGTTGCTCCGCCAACAGCTACCTAGATATCTCAATGAAGTCGGAGCAAATGACCAGAAGAGGAAATTGGTCTGGCACCAATAAATTAACATTGAAGTAGACCCTAGTGAATGAAGTAAATCCTAACGCTTTCCAAGGCATAGGAGTCGGTGTCCAACAACATCTGGCGAGGCACAAGTTATCGACCCCTGTTTGACTTGCATTTAGTGGGCTGGAAAACCTAAAGGCATTTCAGGAACTGGGCGCTAAAAATTATGTCAGAATAACATTGCGTGATGTGTTGGAAGGTGCAGCTACAAGATTCCTTGATGCCCCGGGAATGACACGGCTGTCCTTCTGGGATGGAGATGCTTCCAAGGAAGGACTAGACTGCTTTACAACCCCAAATCCATGTCACTCGCCCTCCATTGAATAGGACTTAAGTAGTATTGACAAATCCAGTTTCCGGAAATCATAGAATTGTAGAGTTGGAGGGGACCACGAGGATCATCTAGTCCAGCTCCCTACAGAGCAGGAATATTTTGCCCAGCCTGGATCTCGAGCAGGCGACCCTGAGATTAAGAGTCTCAGATAGTATGGGCTATCAAAAGTGTCTTTCACAGAGTACAAGCCCATTCATGTTGACTCGGTAGTAAGTTCCACGTTGTCGCATGGATCTTTCTCCCTAGTAAATGTGTTTGTGGAGTGAAGCCTTCCAGCGCAATTCTATATACGACCAGTTAGAAGGAGATCCGATTGATTTCAATGGGGCTTACTCCCAGGTAAGCTTGCGATCGTAGCATCTGGCTCCAGATGTGTCACTTACGCAAGTCGCCGATGCTGCAGACTGGAAAACCTAAGAAAACCCCCCGCCCCGCCCCACCCAATTTCAAATCGAATATATATACTTTTTCTAGCAAGTATGAGTTTGGGAACGACAAACGGTGATGTTGGATGAGGGGAGAGCTGTGGATTGGGGGAACCTGACTAAAAACAGCCCTTGTACCGACCCGAGTTCAGAAGTCCTTTCTTTCCTGGGTCAGGTGGAATTGGATCGGTGCTTTCTCGAGAAGGGATCGTTTGGGCTGTTGCAGAGGCTTCTGAGGGGGGCGGTGGCCGGGACCGAAGACTGAAGATGACCCCTGCGGTCCGCATCCTGAATAGGAAGCAAAGGGCGAAACAAAAAGCGGAGAGCAATAAATTCAAGCCAAGGACTAATCCGTCTAACCTCTGGCCTGCCGGCTTCGGGGTGACAACCGGTTGAAATATACCCTTCCTGACCCGCCCGCCGGCCGCCAGGGCACTGGTCGGAGGCGTCCAAGGGGAAAGGTAGAAGCTCCCTTCTGCTCTGGTGGGGCAGCCTCGCCACGCCAAGCCTCGGACGGAAAGCAACCCACAGCTGGTCGATGGCGAGAAAAAAAACATTTCTTTCTATAACCGCATGTACATCCAAGTTATACCTCGTCTCCCAACCCCTGGAAAGGATGGCACGTTGGCTTTATTTTATTTTTATTATATTTATTTTGTTCCGTTCCTGTGGCTCAGTTGTCTGGAAGCTTCTTTTAGTTACCATAACTTGTCTCCCCCACCCCCCAAAAAGGGAAGGAGACACGTTTGCTTTGATTTTTGTCTATCTCCTTTCCCCCCAGTCCCTAAAAAGGCAGGCTGAAATCGATCTAACGTGCCCACTGAAGCAAGCCACGCCATGAAAGGCTGGGTTTTTAAAAAAATAAATGGGTAAAAGGAGCCTTGGAAGCAAATGGGATGGAAAATTAAATGAAATTAAATAGCTTGAACGGCTTTATTGTCCCTTATTAAAAGGACACATTAATTACATGCTTCTAACTTTATTCCGAGACAATGTTGAGAGTCAAAACATTCCACTAGTCCCTTTTGAGACACTTCAACTGGGCCGCTGGAAAGACCAGTTAAAAGGGGGAAACCACTTTTGCCCAGCGACCAAAAGAGATTTTTAACTCCCCCCTCCTCCTTAGCCCTCTCCCTCCCTCCCTCCCTCCCTCCTTCTCTCTCTCTCTATGAACTGCCAACGCCCCCGAGGGAAGGCTTTGGCTCAGGACTGGCTCTCTCTTGGCTTGAACAGGTTGCCCCATAATGAGGCATGAATGTTAAGGAACAACAGGCGTCCAAAGAGGCACAGTTGCGCCTAGCAATGTCCCACCAGGGAGCTCCATTCAAACCATCAAACCGCTCCAGCACTGAGAAGGTTCAACATTACATTCAAACCAGCATGAATGCCTGTATACAGGGCCAGCTCCATTATGCTGTGGGGAAAGAAACACAGTGGATGCTTGAACAAAACAAAACAAAACAAAAAAAGTTGGGGGAACGAAAGAAAGAGAAAGAAATGCTGCAAGTTCATTCAGTGGCCCAGATTCTCCCAGTGCAAACGGAGCGGCCTATTTTCTCTCCCCAAGGCAGGACCTCGTTCCTGCTCAAAGAAAGGTGTGTTTCAGCCAAAATCAGCTCCCTGGAATCTTGCAGCATCTTCGTCTTTCCAGTCCATTTATTCCCTGCACCCGCTCATTCTCCTCCCCACAATCCGAGTAAAGTCAATCGGATTGTTATGGCCGGTGAGAATAAATGATGTAAGGGCTAAAGAGCATTCCGCATGGCATCTGATCGGAGTCAATTTACAAGTCAATTTACAATTTACACACACACAAAATAGCCACCACTTTTTACCAGAGTAAATTCAGTTAACCCCTAATCAGTTTATCCACTGCAAGTTTATGTGTATTCCCTTCTAAGCCGGCATTTTCATACACAAGATCAGCCTTGACATGATTCTTTCAGGACAGAATCCACTCAATGCCAGATTTTATTTTAGAATCAAAAATAAGTTTCTGTTCCTCATGGCTGTGTAAATCAAATATATATTGCTTTTAGTGGGGAAGGGCCTTGAGAGAATATAGCTACCCACCCCTGGGTTAAAAGAGAGACAGAGAGAACTCTCTCCCAGGATAGCAACCGTGTAATTTGCTTTTGACTAGCGACACTTGACTCTTCGTAAACAGTCTGAGGATTGTTGCCTTGAATTATATTCTTAAATAGAGGTAAGATGAAAAGAAGCTTTCACTGGGACAAATATTTAGTGGAGACCGTTTAAAGCCTATAAAGCTTTCAATAGCTTTTTTCTTTCTTTTTGTCCTATCTCTTCTTACAGTTGTGAATTTTTAAAAATGAGATCATGCTGGGTTTGAAGCCTACATGAATACTAGGCTCTCTGTTATCTCACTTGCGGCAGCAGGGGCCCCCTGAAAACAAGTTTTAAGACAATTTTGTTTGTTTTGTTTTATTACATTTCTATCCTACCTTTCCTCCAAGGAACTCAAGGTGACATACATAGTTCTTCCACCTCTACTTTTTATCATCACAACAACCCTGTGAGGTAGGTTAGGCTCAGAGACAGTGACTGGCCTAAATGAGTTTCATAGCTGTGTTGGGATTTGAATTCTCATCTTCAAGGTCCTAGTCTGTCTGACCTAGTCTGTCTAACCACTACGCCACCCAGTAATTCATTTAAACCTCCCTAATGCTAAGGCTTAGGCCACAGAGAGGAAAGCCCAAGAGTCGTGCCATCTGACCTTGTAAACATATTCTGTTTCAGATATAGTAGGTGTGCTTTAAGTTAAGGGCAGGGGCTGAGTGGAGAAGCAGAGGCTTAGGGTCAAATATGCCCCTTCATATCTATCTGACCCCTGGGCCCTTCCCAGGCCACACCCCTCATAGGCCCCCGCCCTACTCTATGCCCTCCCTAGGGAAAGTCTGTAGCTCAGTGATAGAGCATCTACTTTGCATTCAGAAGGTCCTGTGTTCAATTCCCAGCCACTCCAGGTAGGCCTGGGAATGTGCCTTATCTGAAACCTGAGAGCCCTTGCCAGAGAGGTGGAACAATGGTCTGACACTGTACAGTGGTACCTTGGATTAAGAACTTAATTCGTTCTGGAGGTCTGTTCTTAACCTGAAGCACCACTTTAGCTAATGGGGCTTCCTGCTGCTGCTGCACCGCCGCAGCACGATTTCTGTTCTCATCCTGAAGCAAAGTTCTTAACCTGCGGTAATATTTCTGGGTTAGCGGAGTCTGTAACCTGAAGCGTATGTAACCTGAAGTGTATGTAATCTGAGGTACCACTGTATAAGGCTGTTCCCTATGTTCCCTATTGTCTGGTTGAAAGGTGACCTTCCAACTAACAGAAGGCCTCTTGCTTGCCTAGATGAAGGATAGAGAGATGTACGGGTGGGTGTTGAAACATCTGCCCTAGTTTGCCTCTGGCCCTGTCCACCACTGACATGTGTCCCTCAGAATCTTGCCCACTGTGAATATGGTGAATATGGTCCTCTTGCTCAAAAACTTTCCCTACCCCTGGCTATAGGGCATGCATTCTGTGGCTAACATCTTGAATAGAGGAGGTGCCCAGGTCTCCCTGAAATCCCTGCCCTCAGAGATATAGAAGAGGACTGTGGCTAATCAGTGTCAAGAGACATGCACTCTGTGTATGCTTAGGAGCGCTCTTGTTTATTTGCATGCCCCAAGGCTGATCTGGACATGAAGCAGAGCAGAGGAGTCTGGGAGTGGTAGAATGGAGGGAGCCATATCATCCTGCAGGTGAGGGACTCACCTCTTTGGGGGCTCCTGTATGTCAAAACAAAACGCTATGCAAGCAGAAAATTACTAAGCTCGCCCTAGCACTACTCTTCCTGATAACACTGGGGTTGTTGGGTTTTTGCTCTGTTTTAGGGGGTGGATTCCACAGTGTCATCTACACACACACCTGCAGCCTTAAGTGTTACAGGTCACTTGGCCACCTCAGGATTCCACGGGCGGCTCTGAGCTCCAGTGGCGCCGTCAAAGGGCGACTTTAGCGGAGATGTCCAGGGCCTCACTTCGCATAAGGGAGCCCAAAAAGCAACAGGGCTGGCTTCCCAAATTCTGAAGTCAGCAAAGTAACACACGTTGCCAAGATCTGCCATTCATTTCAAAGACATGTGTTTTTTTTGGAGGATGGGGGGAAGTGTTTCCTAAATCCTGGAAGTGTCATTCTGGACTCTGCCTGCACCCAGCCCACCCTCCAGCTTCACTGCTGCCCCTCTGCTCTGCCCGAGAAGAAGCCGACAAATCCAATTAAGCCCCGCTTTGTTAACAGTGCTTCTCTCTCCTTTCGAGTTGGTGGCTTCCTTTCATTTACAGTACTCCTAATTCATTCATTTATTTATTTTACAAAACGAGAAAAGAGGCCCGAGAATCGAGATCTTGTTGCACGGAAGAAAAAAGAAAAAAAGGCAGCCGATTGTGTAAAGCGACCAGGTCTCGCTTGGTGGCTGGGCGAGGGGAGGCGAACCTCCGAGGCCCCCAACCAGCTGTGCGGGGCAGACAAGATGCGGGTGGGATATTGGAGCAGCTTTTGAATAGTAATTAGGCTTCTATGGGAACCCCGGCAGATGACACGATCGCGGCCTGGGCTGTCGAGAGCCCTGCCTTGGCAACTCCCAGAGAGACAGAATGAGAAAGAGAGAGTCATAGTCTCAATGCGCTTTGGGGGCCTGTGGAAAACGCCATGATTATTTTTTTAAAATAAAATATCTCCCTTGGTTCCAGCCCGCCTCGCCCCCCCCCTCTGTGAAATGGACGCGCTCAAGGCTGGGTCGCCCCGCTGGAATGCCTGGAGGGAGGCGAGCGTATTTCAAGGCGCGCACAATCAACCACTTTCAAAAGGGGGGAAAGGCCTATCCTGGCTTATTCAAAGTCTGTGGAAAAAGTTGCCTTTTTTTCTCGTCCGTCCTCCTCCTCCCTTCGCCCCCGCCCCCCTCAGCCTACTTATCTCCCGGCTCTTTCGGTTGACAGGGTGCAAAGAAAAGTCACCCGACTTGTGGCTGAATCGCAATGTTTCGGTGTACCTTATAAATTCATACCTTTTCTCCCGCCCTCGCCTTCCAATTGAGCGCAGGCCTCAATTCGATTTTCCTTGCTGTTGGGCACATTTAGCGGCGCCTCTATGGGCGAAGTTCATTTCTAGGCAAATGTATTCAAGAGCTGAGGGGGATGAATAGGACCGTGTGTCAGCCGCCCCTAATTGGGATTAAAGCACTTCGGGCCATATGCGGAGAGTGACAGAAATTCTCAGGTTCCATTGTGCTCGGCCTTCCACCCGCCTGGACGCTCCTCCTGGAGAGAGAGAGGGCGCTGCTTCGGCGGGGCTGGCCCAGAGGAGCGGAGGGCATGAAAGAGACGGGCCCTGCCAAGATGGAGAAGAAGATACAGGCTTCTCTCTCCACTGTGGAACTTGCCACACCAGCAAATGTTCCTGACAGCTTCTGAGAAGAAAGGGGGGGGGGGGGGGAGAGAGAAAGATTATTTTAAAAATAGCAGACACCAAATTAGGTGACCTAATTAGGCCCTGATGGGATGGTGGCCAAAATAATGTCACCAAAATCCTTCTTCAAAACAGCCATAATTACTGTTGCAGAAGGGGTGGTGGGTAATAAGCATGGTGAGAAAAAGGCTTTAGCTCTGTGGGATAGCACCTGCTTGGCATGCAGAAGGTCCCAGGTTCAGTCCCCAGCATCTCCAGGTAGAGCTGGGAGAAGCCCCTGTCTGAAATCCTGGACAGCTGCTGCCAGTCCGTGTAGTCAGTACTGAACTGGATTGAACCTGTGATATGAGTCATAGAATCATAGAATTGTAAAGGTGGAAGCTTTAAGACCACAAAATGTATGATGCAGTGAGAGTTGCCTGAAAACAGGCCATGCATGAAACTAGGTGTTTATAAAAGTTTAAGACAGCACATCATACATTGGATGTGTGTCCAAAGAAAATAAAAGGCTTTAACTAAAGGAAATAGCAGACAAACAGAAGCAGCAGCAGCACAAAATGAAGTTTGAACATGTGACATATTTCTCTGAAAATCATTTATGGTGGCTCAGTCTATGTGTTATTTCAAGTCCAGCACCATTATTCTGCAAACACCACAGCACTCTGATGCTTGTATTGCTGTTTACAGAAACACAGAATTCAATCCCTGTGATTACATATTGTAACATAAATTGTCTAATGAGAGAAAAGCATCTTCTGGTAAGTTTTTTAAAATTCATATTAAAATATAATAATAATAACAACCTCTGCATTAGATACCACATTTTGATAGGAGCAGGATGATTCTCATGTCTTCCCATTGTGGATCTCTTCAACATTCATAGTGGCAGATGTCATTCTTGTCATTGACCACAAAGGTAATGCAAAATGTTTTGGTTCAAGCCCAAAGACCTTGCAGTCTCCCTACAGGGTTAACCCCCAAGCCCTGTGATTTCATTTTCTGTATGCTTGTGGGTGGAATGGCTGTCAGGAAAGAGGTCAGAGTTTGGTGGCAGCCAGTTTTCAATGGCACGCCAGTAAATTCTGTGTCAAAATGCTTCTTCAGTGAACTCTGCTTGCTGGAGCATTTGCTTCCAGTCTCTGGGTTTTATCCATCTTGGAGAGGGAGCTAGTGCAGCTGTGGGTGGAGAGATAATAGCTGCATGGCCACTGAACCAAACATGCTGCCAGAAGGGGCTAGGATGGTGCACACATGCTTCTTGGGTCAGAAGCTGATAGACTTGTTCCTGCAATAAGGGAATTTCAGCCATGTAAACATCAAGAGTTCTAAATCAAAGCTTGCTCCCTGAACTTGAGCCTGCCACACTGACTGCTTCACCCTTTGTGTTTTTTAGATGTTTATACCTAAGGTAATTTTAACTGTACATATAAAAATGCCAAAGCAAAGTACAGGTGTCGGAAACATGAACATCATATCATATCAGGTGATGATTAAATATGAACATCATATTGCAGCTATTGAGGTCCTTGACTGAATGTGAACTGAGTAACAAACCCAGATAAATTCATAATTTTAATGGGATTTTCTTTTTACTTTTAAAAATAGCCCTAAAATTTAATAAAGGCTCCCAGGGCAGCTTACAGATTACTATAAACAAGGCATCCCTGTCATCAGCATTATTCTGTCTGTCTGTCTGTCTGTCTACCCAAAAGGAAAATGCTCATGGCTCCACTACTAGAAGTGGCTCATGGTGTGATTACACAAGAAAAGGGTCTTCTCAGTGGTAGCATCTAGACCTCTGGAACTCACTCCCTGGGAAAATATGGTTATCCTTCTCACTACTGGCCTCACTACTGGCCAGATAAAAACTTCCTTATTCACCTGGTCAATGGGAAATTAAGTGTCCCAGGGTCCCACATGTCACACTAAGGGATATCACAAATCACAGTGCTAAGGAATCTGCACTGGCTGTTTATTAGCCACTCAATCAAGTTTCCTGAAAAACTATTTCCCCTTCCACTGCCAAGTAAGGGCATCCAGATTAGCAAATGGGGCTTATCTAGTTTTCCCAAGGCCTGATGTTTATTGGCTTGTGGTTACTTAGAGGTAGGCTTTTTCACTGGTTCTTGTCGTTGTCTTGTTCAGCTGTTTATGTGATAAAGGGGAGCCATATTGGGGGGAAGGCGTCCTCTTCTGTTTGTCCCCGTGTCAGTTTCAGTTTATCGGTTAGTTTTTTCTAGCAAGGCCGTTTCCCTTACAATTTGATACAATTGGCAGCACTATTGTGGAATGCCCTCCCTTCTGAAATATGAGAGGCTGCATGCATACTGTCATTCTGCTAGGTCTTGTTTAGGCAAGCATTTCCATGAACTTGAACTTCTTGATCCAACTGTATTAATTGCTTTCTAACTTTAATTGTCATACTTTTAATTGTCATAGTTTATTGTATATTTTAAATATGGGCATTTAATGGATTTATAGAATTATTTTGTGGAATTGTTTTAATTATGTATGGATTTTATACTTGCTTTTATGCTTGTAAGCCACTTAAAAGCCATTATAGCATATAAGCAACATATAAATTTAGTAATAATAATAAGCACAGTAGTTTATATTCAATTACAATAAACCAGAAATAAGTCTACTAAGGATAGATAAATCAGTTGACCACATTGTCTGGGGTTGGAGGGCATTGGAGTCCAATAATATCTGGAGGGCATCACATTGGCTATCCATGTTGTAAGGGTGCAGTGGTGTACTGGAGGAGGGATGGGCACATATGCCACTGATTACAAATATGATGACATCATCTCTTGAGGTGCTATTCACCAATCCTCTGCATGCCAAATGAACAAATTTTCCTCAGAGAGAAACCCACCAAATATGCTAAGCAGATGAAGAGGTAGGTTACATTAGCATGGAGGGCTAAGAGTCAAATTGGCAACTGGAAAAAACAAAAAGTCCCTCTATTATGGCCAACCAAAATGTCACAACACAGAAAGCAAGCTTCTGAGTCTAGCAGACAATATTGAGTTGAGATGGACTAAAATGGCCTTAGTCATTGGCAGCTTCCTATTTCCCTTTCCCCCTTACAACTCTTAAAGTTGCTGTTCTCCTTCAAATCTGCTCACTTTAGCACATCCTTTTCCCTCCCATGACTAGATCTATAACTTAGCCCACTCCTACCATAGTTTTGCCTCTAGATGTTTAGGTTCCTGCTGGCATAGGAAGGATAGAGATATTTGGGATTGGGCTTCACAATTCAAGTTTTCGGATGACAGAGGCATATACAGGGACCCCAATATGCATAAAATGGTGTCAGGCCCAATTATTGGGCCCCTCCATGCGTTCTTTTTATTGTATCCTCATGATGATTTGTGTTCATGATGGTATCAGTTTGGTTATACACACAATGCTGCTTTCAATGCTGTTTGCATCTGCAAAGGTTTTGAGTGGACATACTGCTTTCTCCAGTTAGTAAATATAATAAGAGCCTGTTGAATCAGGCCAATAGTTCATCTAGTCCAGCATACTGTTTTCAGGCCAACCAGACGCCTATTCGAAGCCCACAAGCCGAATCTCAACACAACAGCCACTGTTGGCTACTGAGATAGCAGAATGCTTGACTAGATGGGCCTTTGGCCTCATTTGATCCTGCAGGGCTTTCTTATGTTCTTCTTATGTTCACATCTGTTATGTCACCTGTGTGGTGGAGCAAAGGGGACATGCAGCTACTCCACTATGTAGAAGGTCCCAGGAACATCTCGATCAGTACTTGGACATTCTTCAAGCTTTCCAAAGTCCTGCTGAAAAACTGTCCAGTTCATAACCCATCTCATATGGGAACTACAACTGGATTTCCCCCAGTCACTGCCATGGGACCAGATAAAATTCAAATTTACATATTCATTACATCAAACTGCAAATTGCAACCACTGTGAAATCTTAAAAAAAAACATTTATACACATTTTCTTTATTTCTACTATATTCTGTTCAGGTTCTCTCTTCTTGCCTACTAAGTCCTCTCTGGTATGGAACATTCCTGCGTCAGTTTCTATTTCCTTTCACACTCTGTTGCGCTATTAGCTCAACTGAAGATGCTGGTCTAATTGCTTGCTTTGTGACTTCTATGAGGCTGCCATTATCTAGAAACCCTTTCTTGACCTTATTCCATGCCTCAAGCTCTCTTCTTTTAATCCTTCAACATGCACCTGCCCTGTTAGTCACTACTGACACTCACACATACCCCAACACCCTGTTCTGTTCCATAATGGCTGGCATAAGATGGCAAAAAGCACACTGCTGAAGCGATTCTTTGTATTTTCCAAATGAAGAACTGAAACTACTAAACCAGGGAGTGAAATGCTACCAGCACTATGTCAACACAAGATCATTCTGTAAAACATGAATATACTCATGAATCTAATTCATTTAAAAAGGATGAAAATGAGGGCAGTTGTAGAACATCTGCTTTGCATGCAGAAGGTCCCTAGTTCAATGCCTTACATCTTGAGGTGAGGTAAGACTGGGAATATATCTCCTGCCTGAAAAATCTGGAGCAGTGGCGTAGCGTGGGTTGTCAGCACCCAGGGCAAGGCAAGTAATTTGCGCCCCCTAACCCATGGATTTGCGCCCCCTAACCCTAACCCCCAGATGTTGCGCCCGGTGCGGCCGGGCCCCCCTGCACCCCCCACGCTATGCCACTGATCTGGAGAGCTATTACCAGTCAGTGTAGAGCAGGGATGTCCAACAGGATGATTGCGAACCTGAACCCCCTCCCCCCCCCCAAAAAAGGGGTAGATCACTGCCAGTTTTTTATTCTGTGAGTAGATCGCAGTTTCTTGGGAGCTGGACATCCCTGGTGTAGACAGTACTGAGCTAGATGGCTCAGTGGGTGGCTCAGTATAATGGAGCTTCCTGTGTTCCTGTATTCACAATCCACTCAAATAGAAACACTTTAAGCCCCAACAATTTCAATGAGAAAGTTGAAGACATGCATGCTTAAATATCTCCCACTGAAATAATTTCCATCAGACGTTGGCTATATCATGTCTTTAATAGTGAAAATGACTTTCACATCTGAGAAAAAATGTGTAAATAAATTATGGTATATAGCACAATATTTTGTTTTGTTTTTCAGTGGTTCCCTGAGATGCTAAGTATGTGAATTGTCCACTTATTGTTGTTAGCCGCCCTGAGCCCAGCTTCGGCTGGGGAGGGCGGGATATAAATAAAATTTATTATTATTATTAAATGTAGGAGATGGTTTGAGGTTTAAATCTGTAGATTAAAATTTAAACCTCCCACAAATATGTAGGAGAAATACAAAAAGTAAGGGGACTGTGAAGTATTTTAGCAGAGTAAAACACATACATTTTACAGCTTACTAAAGCTTAGGAATTAAGCAAATACACATATTTACCCCTTTTCTGGTTTGCTGATTTCCCCCTCTTCATCCCCATTGCAGAAACTGACCCACACATTTTTTGTAAGATAAACATAAAATTTTTATTTAAATTTCAATGCAGGCAGCAAATTCAAGTAAGAAAACCTCTCGGCTTTAAAATATAAATTTGGCTTCAAAATAGGCTGCATGTGTTTGGATCCCTCAGACACAAGTCTGAAAAAGTTTGGAAGCATGGTGGAAAAAACCGAGATGGAAGGTAGTGTAAAGGATCTCGTTTGTTACAGACTTCCGGCCCAGAGGTGGCCGAGGAAGTGGCCACACACAGAGGGTCCTCTCTAGGAAGTTTAGGAGCTTTCTGTGTACCAGCCCTGTGCTTGTCTGGCAAAACTCGCATTTGTGATTTGGCTGCAAACCCCACTTTTTTGCTTTTTATTGTAATGCTTTTTATTGTAATGCTTCTTTTTGTTGTAGTAGATTGTACGCCCTTTGGGGTAGAATTCTTATTTTGATTGTGTACAGCCGTCTTGTGCATTGATGGTGCTATATAAATAAATGTTAACAATGAGGCCAGCACTTATGTAGGTAGTGGGTACAAGTGAAGAATCTGTCTTCAGGGGCTTCGTTTCGGAAGCCCTTTATTCCCATTACAACCATTCCTCCTTGTATGCTTCTGGCCAACTTAATGATTCTACACACACGAGTAAACTGTATAACCACCAGATGGTTCATAAATCCCACTGATTAATCCCAGTGGGATTTTCTTCAGAGTCAACCTACATAGGATTGCGCTGACAGCGTTGGCGGGTATAACTCCACAAAGTGCTCTGAAAATCGAATCGAAATATTGTATTTTACTATGGTGCGCTTGAATCGTGACTTCTCCTCCTTGGACCTTAACGGCGATTTGTCTTGCCTCCCTCCTTCCCACTCCGCCTGTGAAAAGGAGCCTCTCTCTGCCTCTTCTTCCCATCAAAGCCCGAGGAAGAAGAAGCAGCGCTGGCTGAGAGAAAGTCAGACGGATCACGATCTGACCTCCCCCCGCCCCCATTCGCTGCGAATTCGCCTCGGTTGCTTTACAAGAGAGCAGCCTCTTCGCGTGGAAGGAAAGGAGGAGGAGGGAGGGAGCGAGATGGTAGCTGCTGCTGGAACGACGATGCGAAAGCACCAGGGAGAGGGGAGGCCTGCTCGGCTGCTGGCTGGCTGGTAATCATCTAAATGGAGAACGAGGCCGGCTTTGCCAGGAAGGAGGAGGAGGCGGAGGAGGAGAGGGTTTTGCGCGAGAGGCGCACTTTCTTTATTTTAATGAGGGCGCATAATGCTGTAAACTGGGTTTGCATCCTCTTCTGTCTGGCCAGATATCTGCCGAGAACAAATCCAAGTTTTGCACACACGGACACAGCCAGTCAGAAACTGTTCCTTACACTTAGTTAAACATTCCCTCCTGGTTAAACAGTTTAGGGAGGAGAGGAGAGAAGGACGGTGTGGATTTGAAAACAAAAAACAAAAACCCTCTTTTCCGTATGATGATCTGAAATGAATGATGTTGACAAACGGAAGCCTCCTCTGAATCCTGCCTTTTTAAAAGGGACTTGATATAGCTGGGCTAGCCATGGAGGGAGGGAGGGAGAGAGAGAGAGAGAGAGAGAGAGAGAGAGAGAGAGAGAGAGAGAGAGAAGACGAGCCAATCGCTGCAGCTTGTTGACTGATGGGCCGCTTTAGCGCTGCTGCTTAAGATTCCTGCGCACGCTTATTGTTTTATTATTATTTATTAAATTTCTAAACCGCTCTTCATCTGAAAATTACAGAATTACAGGGCGGTTTAGAATATATCCGAGAGTGAGTGCCACTGAACTTAATAGGACTTATTTCAGAGCATTGCGCTGCTAATTTATTTTAAGGGTTCAGCAAACTATGGTGGGTAAGGCTATCAGTGGCTGGCTGTGTCAGACGTTCAGATAATATCGGTCACTGGGGGACAACAGCGGGAGACGGCCGCTGCTTGCGGGTTTCCCACAGGTATCTGGGATCCAGGATGTTGAACTCGATGTACCTTTTTAAGGTTTAGCATCACGCTATTCCACACGAATGCACATTAAAAAAAATCTGACTCGAATACAAAGAAGGCGATTAGAAATATTTTGTACTGATTATGAACACGGAGTGGATAGTTTTTTGCTTCTATTTAATGTTACTTCCCATAATTTAGTAACACGGTGACTGATAATCGGCTGCTCTTTCATAGCTCCCTGAGAAGTACGCTTCCTTCGTTTTAGACTTCCCGGCTTTGGATAACGCCGTGCAATTCTGGGCTGCAATAGGATTCGCCTCTCTCTTAGCAGTTGCTTGCTTTTCGTGAGACTTTCTAAAATGAAAACCACACATCTTTCCACTTGCCACCAGTCGTAGTTACCTGGATCTTCCTTTCCCCCCTATGGGGACAACATTTGCTGCCTCCAGTCTGTAGGGACCTCACCTGTTCTCCAATAATTCTCAAAGATAATAGACAAAGGCTCTGAAATTACATCCGCAAATTCTTTTAGTACCCTTGGATGCAGCTCATCAAGCCCTGGAGATTTGAATACATTTAAAGTAGTTAGGTGTTCTCATACTACCTCTTTTCCTATATTGGGCTGCAACTCCCTCCTTACATCATTTACTCTGTTATCACCAGGTTGGGCATCACTGAAGACAGAGGCAAAGTAGGTGTTGAGTAGTTCCATCTTTTCTCTGTCACCCAATAGCATTTCTCCATGTTCCCCACTTGCTTGTTCTTCCTCTTACTTTGGACATAGCTGAAGAAACCTTTTTTATTATTTTTAACCTCTCTTGCAAGCCTGAGCTTATTCTAAGCTTTAGCCGGCTTGACTTTCCCCCTGCAACTGTTGGCTATTCATGTATACTCCTCCTTTGTGATTTCCCCTTTCTTCCATTTCTTTATACATGCCCTTCTTAATTCTCAGCTCATCTGTAAACTCCTTATGCAGCCACACCAATTTCCTTAGATGCTCCCCACTTTTCTTTCTTGTTGATATTGTCTGCTGCATTTGGGCCTTCAATATTTCTCCTTTTAGAAACTGCTATCTTTTTTGGACTCCCTTCTCATTGAGTATTTCTGACCATGGGATCACACACAGTAGCTCCTTAGGCTTTTTGAAATTGGCCTTTTTAAAGTCCAGAATGCATGTCCAACTACACTCAGTTTCCCCTTGCCTCTGTATCCTGAAACCAGGAGAAAAATGATCACTTCCTCCCAACTTTCTGAGCACTTCCACATCATCAATCAATTCCTCCCTATTGGTGAGGACCAGGTCCAAGGTAGATAGTCCCCTTGTTTGTTCTTCCACCTTCTGGAAAATGAAATTGTCAGCAATGCATTGGAGGAGTCTGTCTGACCTTACACTCTGGGCAGAGTTTGAGTTCCAACAGATATCAGGGAAGTTGAAGTCCCCCACGATTACTATTTCTCTCCTTTTTCAATGTTTGGTAATCTGCTCCAGTAAGGCATCACCCAAGTATTCAGTCTTAATCATAACAATTATGTTATGATTCAGATTTCATAAGTGTAAAACAGTAACCACTGCCCAGTGTGGTGTAGTGGTTAGAGTGTCGGAATAGAAACTGGGAGACCAGGGTTTGATTCCCCATTTGGCCATGAAGCTCAGTGAGTGACCTTCGGCCAATCACTGCCTCTTGGCTTAACTGACCTCACAGGGTTGTTGTGGGGATTACATGGGAGGGACCATGTATGCCACATTGAGTTCCTTAAAGAATGTAAGGTCAATAAGTCACACACACACACACACACACACAACCCCCATTTATATTCTTATTCTGAAAATGTATCCAGCGTTCCAATCATTATATACTTGGGAGTAGAATTCATTGAACTCAGTGAGAATTTCTACTGAGTAAAAACACGCATAGGATCGGGCAGTGGCATGCACACTTGCTGATAGAGTTAAACCGTGTTGAACTCAGAAGGATCCCCGCCCCGCTGCATAACATTCCCAGGATCTTGCTGCAGAGCCCGAGAAACCAGATCCCCTCCCTTTGTGTATAAAGCAATGGGCTGATTATGCATATTCTGGAAATAATGAGCCCAATCTGTCTCCCGAGATGACTTGCCAGTGGAGGAATTTCTGCATTTTCATCACAGGACACCTGAAGCTGTCATTATTGACTCTATTTTGCCAGAAGGGGCAAATCAAGTTGCTGGCTGCATTGGCCCTCATTTCACATAAATATCAAAATTACTGGCACTCGCCATATAGCCCCAACATGCAACTAACTCAAGCAAGAATCTAATCTCCTCATTTGGCATGTTTATCTTCCGAACAAAGCTGGGTCTAGTGTGGCTGCCTTATGGGCAACTTCTGGCCAGTGAGGCAGATGTGAAAGCACACCCCTTTTCTCTCTGAGTAATTGGAGGTGGGCTACCTTAAGTAGAAAAGTGGTAGAATGCTGTGCTGCACCCCACAGGTTGCAAGAGTGGGGCTGCATTTTTTAATGCTCTACCAATGAAAATTCTCCCTGCATGTTTTAAAGTAGAATATCAAAACCTACCCCCAGGGTAATCACTCATTTTCAGTCCAGCCTACTCACAGGGTTGTTGTGATGGCGAAATTGGGGAGGGTGGAGAGTCTTGTATGCTGCCACAGCAGAATGTAAGTGTAATATAAATAAATGTTTTACATGCAGGGAGCTTTGCTCATGGAATACAATAGATAGACAGAAAGATATTTCAAAAACATGGCTTCCTGTCTACAGTCTTATTAGCACTTAAAAAAAAATTCTCTCCCCCACCCACCCCTTTTATCTCATTTTGGCCTAATGGTTTCACCCTTGGAAAATTGATCCTTATAGTTTTGCCTACAAATGTTAGAGAGAAGTAGGGATCCCCCCCCAATCAACTATGTAATTCCAGTAATAAACATAGCTTTATTATTTTGCAAACTTAGAGTATCCAGGGTGGTTGTACCCAGGGTACAGTGTGTGGGGTTTTGTATTAATTTTACTTCTTCTGAGCATTAAACTCCAAACACCACCATTCACTTTTCTCTACAGAAGTGTCTCTACACCTTGATTCATTAGCTCCCTCTTCTCCCCTTTGGGCTGTAGAAAATCTGCAATCAAAATTACAATTATGTTTGCTAAATAAGCATATGAAGGGGTTAAGTTTCAGAGTTCCTGTTAAATATCCAATCATAATGCTTCAATTAAAATAAAACTGAGGTTTTTTATTGGAAAATCAATAAAAATGATTTTAAAAAAGGTTTCAGAGATTCTATATTCCTAGAGAACACAGGTCTGTGTGATGTCATATCCCTTTCTTCCTGCAGCAGGAAACAGGACAGAGGAGCTTAATATTTTCTCCTTCCTCCTTGCCTCAGTTTCTCTCTTCCTTTGAAGCCAACAATGTGAGCAGATGTACATCCTTGGACTCTGCCCAAACTACATTTGTATTTTGTAACTAAGAAGTATTTTTGCCTGCATACTACTTTGATATATTTGCTGCCTGCACTGAAACGTAAGTAAACTTTTTTTTTTTTTTACACTAAAGCATGTGGTTGATTCTTAGCAATGGGGACAAAGAGGGGAAAGGTCAGCCAACCACAAATAAGCAGGAATAAGAGGTGTAATTGCCTACGGTAATTCCTAGCATCTAGTAAGCTGCCAAAGTGCTTGTGTTTTTACTCTGCTAAAAGGGCTTCACAGCCTGTTTACTCTCATATTTCTCTCACACACATGGTACAGAAGGTTTAAAATGTAATTTACAGATTTAATCCTCAATGCATCTCCATCGTGGGCTACCGCCAAAGGAACATCAGCACTGCATCTCACAGTTCCCCATTTATGCATCTAATCTATTTATTTTCTTTCTGCCTCCTCTTCCATTCTATTATTTCTTTTTTACCTGAGTTTGGTAGTCAGCAACAGCACATGCGGACTTTACTCCTGCATAAAACCACATGTTGGGTGAGTCTGAGATGTAAAAAAAAAAAAAAAAAGCCTTGGAGCATCAGAGACTGACTGCAACAGGATGAAAAAACTGGCACTGATTCCACCCTGTGCCTCTGAACTCTTCAAGAGCAGGAGGAGTTGCACAAAACAGGAAAAGGCTCTTGGGACTTTCTGACTCAGGAAATATCAAAATGCTTTAGTGTGTTCCTAGGGATGCGGGTGGCGCTGTGGGTTAAACCACAGAGCCTAGGACTTGTCGATCAGAAGGTTGGCGGTTTGAATCCCTGCGACGGGGTGAGCTCCCATTGCTTGGTCCCTGCTCCTGCCAACCTAGCAGTTCGAAAGCACGTCAAAGTGCAAGTAGATAAATAGGTACTGCTCCAACAGGAAGGTAAACGGCATTTCCGTGCGCTGCTCTTGTTCGCCAGAAGCTGCTTAGTCATGCTGGCCACATGACCCGGAAGCTGTACGCCGGCTCCCTCGGTCAATAAAGCGAGATGAGCGCCGCAACCCCAGAGTCGGTCACGACTGGACCTAATGGTCAGGGGTCCCCTTTACCTTTACATCTACTCAGATGTAAGCCCAGTTGTGTTCAGTAGAACTTACACCTAGGTAAGTGTGTATAGAATTGCACCAAGGCTGTGCATACACCATACATTTAAAGCATCCCCCCCCCCCAGAATCTTGGGAACTGTATATTGCTAAAGGTGCTGGAAATTGTAGCTCTGTACAGAGTAAACTACAGTTCTCAGGATTCTTTTAAGGGTGTGAAGCATGTTTTTAATGAAATGTGACACACACCAAATGAAGGCATATATATCTACGTCTTTGAAAATATCATATTTGTAAATATATCCTGGTGTGATTGACGTGAGACTCCTGATGGGGCCTGTTGCTGGTAAGTGTGCGTAGGACACTGTACCACTTTGGGGTAAATAGAATCGTGGGGCAAAAGGTAAAAAATAGGTTTTCTTCTTGATACTGACGCCACTGAAAATTTCTCTAGAAAATGGAAGCCAGGATGAAGACGATAGCATAGTTCTGAAACGCATGCAAATGACCCAAGGAAACTAAGATCGTTGTTGATTTTCCATCAAGCATGAGCTCTTTAAGGCTAATTAATTCAATCTTTTCCTTTCTCCTCCCTCTCCCCCACCACTTTCTCCTTTGCTAGGTTTTCTGATTACTTCATCTCTCTCGGCAGCGTTTGTCTGAGACGGAAACTTCTCTTGGTGTTTCCATAGGCCACTTCTTTCCATCTTTCCTACTCAATGTTTTCAAAAGGCAAGACGTCGGGTCCTTTCAAGGTTCGCCAAGTTTACCTGAGTGGAAAATCACACACACAAACACACACACTCTCGGGAGCGCAAGACGCACAAAACGCCTTGCGCGATGAATTATCATTAAACAGAGCAGAAGTTTATAGAGAGACAGAGGAATGGTGGGGGGAGCCACTGAGGCAGGGAAAATGCGCTTAAAAGTGCCTTTTAATTTCCTAATCGAGTTAAAGCAGGTTTGGAAAGCGGGAGGCACCGGGAGAGGGGGACGCTTCTCGCTCCATCCCAAGCGGCGCAGGCGAGCACCTTTGACTTGGTCTCTGTATCCTCTCTGCATCCTCTCAGCGCCAGGCACCTTCGGCATCCTTCTTCCCGCCCCACGAGTCTTGTGGGATTGAGGCTTAGGAGTCCTGAGCTGTCCTAAGGAAAAAGAAACGGAGAGAGAGAGAGAGAGAGAGAAGGGCTCTTGTGTTAATTAAATGAGGGAAGCATGCCAGAGAAAAGGGCAGGCAAGCCAACGAGACTGGTGTGGTGGGTTGCAATTAGGCACCAATGGAACAGGCTGCTCTGGTCTCTGGGTGTAAGGGAAGAGGCAAAGCGCTTTTGACATCCGTAGCGAAAGCCGACGGATTTCATCTCAACTTTGCAACCGTGCTTCATTAAGGGTTCCGCAATATGATAAAGAACATTTCCACAAGTTGCATTCTTTCTATCTTGATAGTGTGGCGCAACGGCGCGAGGGGGCTGACCTTGCTGGGGAGACACAGCTGGGGATACAAGCCCACCTTCTGCTTTTTAAAAAAAGCTCATTATCTGATCCCGGAACCAGTCGCTGTTTCTCATATTGGCCTACCTCACAGGAATGTTGTGAGGATAAAACAGGAGAATAAAACAGGGAGAGGATGAAATCAGGTTCTTGTAAGAAGGTGGGATTGACCTGCTCGGCTCCTTTCAAGGCAGCAGCACTCCTGTCTTCGCCTTCCTTCAGTGATCACCACCTGCTCAAAGCTCACCAAGGCATTGTTCTATTTTCACGAAACACGTTGGCACAGAAGCAGCCGCCTCCTCTTCCACTTTGTGAATATTGCGTCTTCTTGTAAATAGAACATTCAGCCGTGTTGGTTCTCTTGCTCTCACGCACAAAAACCCAGCTTGCATCAGGACCACTATCCACACCCAGCCAGAGGCACTCTCCTCCAGGAGAGACTCTTGACAATATAAATTTTGAGAATGACTTTCCTGAAACCTTGCACTAGTTGTTTGAGAGTGTAAATAAAAACCATCATCACTGATAAGGCAGGGCTGGGGAACCTATGGACTTCGATATGTTTCTGGACTCCCAGCTCCCATTATACTTGACCATTCATTGCCCATGCTAGCTGAGGCTGATACAACACCATGGGGGGTGGTTAAGGGGTGCGTGTCACCCTCCTGTTTTAAGGTATAATCCTCAAACCACTCAATATGGTGTCCGAATTCGCAGAACATCGAGATAAGGAATTCACAGCAAATCGCCTCTCCGTTGTGATTTCTTATTTCCGTTTACTTTCCTCCTAGGGAAAGAAGGCTGCGATTTTCACGTCAGTGGGACGTACTCCCAGTTCTTAAGAGTGCAGTCCTGCAAGTCTACGCAGGAACCAGTCCAGCTGAGGTCACTGGGGCTTACTCCCAGAAAAGCATCAGGGCTGCAGCCTTAGCCATGCAAATGCTCGCCACGATTTGGTGGCATTTTGGTAAGTCCTAATAAAGGTATTTTCTAGCTATGAATTTTGCGAGGTTATTTCTTCTTCTTTCTCACGGACCAAGACCATTGCTTTTAATGAACCTTGCATGTGTCTAGGACAGGTTGTCTGGATTAAGGGAATGGAATATATATTCTCAGAAAATATTTAAAATAATATTAGTAATAATGACGTGAGTACTCATAAGACGCGTGCGCCATCTTGTAGAAGACGTGTGATAGAAAAATGGGGTGTGTCTATTCTAATACGGCGCTGGCAGTTTTTAGAAGTCTCTATCATCATCACCACGGTTCACGGGGACCACCTTATCCGTTTTATATTCAGAAAGTCGACAGTCTAACCCCAATTACCTGGGAGTAAGCCCCACTGAATTCAACAGACCCTTCTTTGAGCCGACACGGTTAGGCCTGCGCTGTTAATCAAGCAAACGTTGCAGCCCTGGCAGAATGCAAATACTTCGGTGTCAACTGCGCTCGAGCAGAAGCGATCTGCCTTCTCCCTTGGCGCCCTCAATACACGACGCCTTTCTTCGTAGCAGCTACTAACCCCATTCCTCCATCTGGACTTAGCAGAGAGCACGCTAGTCCTGCAAAGGGAGGCTACTAGCTAGCCTACAGTAAATGTTGGGCAGAACGCAACACAAGGAATCCCACTCCCCCCGCCCCTTCCAGGGCTCCTGCACACGCGTGACAGGCAGAAATAAAGCAGGTGCAGTTTTTTCCAGACATTGAGAGGCAGTGATAGAGAAAATGTGATACGCACACATTTATCCAAACATCTAGCTCGCCCAGTCCCTATGGCTCCAACGGCCATTGTGGTCATTTAAAAATACAGCGGCCCAATATATATAACCTATGATGCTAAAACAAATTGCAATGTAACGGATAAGTAGCAAACAACACCTTGGGAATAACTTGCGAGTCACACTTTTAGGATATGGGTACCAAAAAGGTTCGCTTACACCCCAGTTCTAGAAACACTTTAGCCAAGCGCTAAAGGCAAATGGGAGAGTTAAATGCGTGGTTTACAATCCTCACGTCTACTCAGAAGGAAATCAAGGAGATCAGTGGGGTTACTCCCGGGTAAGTGTGTATTGGGATGCAGTCTAATCTCTTCACTTTAAATTAATAGGAGGATCTATTCTAAGAGGACTCAACTTTGGTCGGATAGCGTTAGGAGTTTGCAGTCCACATCAAGCAGAAGGCAACGACAAGGCTGGTTTGAGAGTTTTAACGGATCACTTCTCCTCTTTGGTCGGGAAATGATGTCCATTCATCGCTTGCTTGCTTACTTCATCAGGTAGGATAGGTTAGGGTCGTTGGCCTTTTTTGATGGATCACATCGGAGCTGTTCAAGGCAGCTGCGCAAACTTTCCACATTCAAGCAATGTGTTTAGGAACAGGGTAGATAACTTCCGACTGAGGTTTCCCCAAGCAGCCAACTGAATCTCAACAGGCAGCTGCCCTGGACTTCACCTTGGCCAAGACGCAGAGAGTTTCAACGCACCGCTTAGTAAAGAAATGGCGGTGGGGTAGTTCCTTGTCCTTTCGATTACGCAGAGAAATGCATTTGGCCAGCCTTGCAAGGGTCCAGTCTGGGGAGCAATAACAGTGAGACTTCAAGGGTGGAAAATAAGAAAGCTTCGTTTCTTATAGGATGCAGATATTGGCTAGTAAGGAGTTCCTGCCTTAGCTAACATAGTCGGAGATGCAAAGGAGCCCTGCTTGGTCTTTGATTTCTTCAGGAGAGAGAAACAAAAGGAAGATGTCTCCTCTCCTTTCAGCTTCAGAAGCGAGAGTGAGAGACAAGGGGTCGTGGTGGTCAGCAACCCTAAGAATAGCGGTCTAACCATCTAGGAAATGTCAGCACAAATTAAGTTAGATTAGAAAGACAATCTAGGAATCTTGGAGGTTCCTCTCTCTGTCGACTTTCTCCCCATGCAAACCCCACCAGCCGTAAGACAAGGTGAGTTGCATCCCAACACTTAAAACAGTTTTAGCAATACAGGAGGAAGGACGGGTCTGTAAACGTCTGGAGGCCAGTTTAGTGTGCTGCTTAGTGTCTTGAACTAAGTCTGTGGGGACTCGGGTTCAGTCACGAAGCTCAATGGCTGACCTTAGGATAGTGACGGTCTCTCCGTCTAACATACTTTGAGGGTTATGAAGATACTGAGTTAGACTATGGGCCCATCTTGCTCCTTGCTGTCTATATACCAAGGATGGAGAACATGTGGCTCTTCAGATGCTGTCAGACTACAACTCCCATCATCCCTGACTGCAGGCCATACTGGGAAGGGCAGCTGGGAGTTGGAGTCTCAGAACATCTGCAAGGCGACAGAGTCCTCTTCCTCACCTGTCATGGTTCTTTTCACCGTCTAACTTGATGAACGGTTCTGAACATTTGGAAAGCTTGCCCACTATTTTGCCTTATTTTGATTGATCTAACAGAGGTATTGCCCTAAATATGTACCCAAGGCAAAGTCGAGATCAAAACCGTGGTGTTTCGTCCTGTTAGATGTGCAGGCTTGGGACTGAATGAGACTAAGATACCCTCAGAGCAGACCACTGTAATAAATGGGTTGGAGTTAATTATGGCTAATTTCACTTCACTGATTTCAATGAATCTACTCTGCGTATGGCTTAGATGCTTGTTTTGGAACTGAGGCCACTTTTAGACATTCATTAGCAGCCAAAACTTTATCTTCTCTTCTCCGTACCCAAAATGCTCTCCCACCAGGTTCAAGCAGCGGATTGACACACGGGGTCACCAAGAGTTGCTCTTTCCATCCACCTCCCGCTCTTCCCTCCCCACTCCCCAAACTCAATATATAGCCTAAAAGGCCACCATTTCAGGAAAATCTGAGACGTCTGTCACATTACCTAACTTAGTGAAATCATAACAAAGGGCTCCATGAGAAGTGACAGAATAGAAGCTGGAAGGACTTTTCAGATCCAGTTACACTTCTTTGGTCGTCCCTGATTTCCTCCTTGAAATGTCTCACATTCGCCGCATGTTTGTCGGGCGAGGCTTGATGGAAATCAAAGGCATCGAGTTTTGTGCTCCTCGTTGGTTTCCTGCGGGGGGATTAGATAGGATATCGCAAACACGATTTTTTATTGTCAGATCTTACAAAGGGGGTGGGGAAGAGCAGCGCATGAAGATATGCTGTGCACCCTTACAATTCATTACCTACTTACGCACAGGCCTTCTGCGCACCATAAGAAAATGGAAATTGGTCCAAACTAATTATTACGTGAGGGTGTGCAGCAATCAGATCATTTCAACCCAGAGGAGCAGCGAAAGTCGCTGTCCCCCGTGCGTTCTTGCGCTTAAAGATAACACTAATGCTTTTTTAAGATATCCGCCTATTTAGTTCTGGTATATCTGTCTCTCCATCGTCCTGTCTTTGTTTCCACGAGGATCTCTAATTAGCCAGCTTGTTCTTCGGTCTGCCTATTATCTGTCTATTCTGTATGCCCATGAACGTGTGTGTGTGTTTCAAGAGATGCAATGGTGAATATACTAAATATGCTTGTCACGCACAAGGCTCCTCTTTGGATAAGCCAAATGTGACAGCTAATTTCGTATTACGAATCTGAGGGAGTCTAATTTTACCTGCAGGTTCTTGGCTGCGATTCCTTCATCCTCCGTCTGAGTGTGTCCCTCTGAGCAGCAACCAGGTCTCGGTCTGAGTGGGAGACAGCACAGCACACGCAGCCACGTTGGAGTTTTTGTTTCTCATCGCGTCTTGCCTTCCTTGGTTTGACAGAAACACACACACACACACACACACACACACACACACACACAGGATCGGCAAGATGATTCTTTTTGTAGCAGCTCCTCGAGTTGCTCCAGAGCGACAAGTGATGGTGGCTGGCGCCTTTTTGGGGGGACCAGATTCGGGACATGCACAGCTTCCAACATCACCATCCTCTGCCAGGCAGGCAACCCAGCTCCCCACCTCTTTTCCCGACCTCAGAACCAGGCAAAGGGCATTAGGAGCATCTACAACATCCTTTTGTAACCCCCCCAGCCCCTCACCAGTGCAGTGCAATGCAGAAGATGCGTCTGAGGTTCCTCTATGCTCTCTCAGGGGTAGCCAACATGGTGCCATCCAGATATTGTTAGACTGTGATTGCTGTGAGATGTAATCCACTGGGAGCAGTCAAATACAACATTCCTTGTTTTGCTAGAGTGGACATGCAAGGGAATGTTTGGTCCAGCCAGTCCAAACTTCCTGTTTCTCCTGGCCTGGAGCATTATTGCTTGCATGTGACTAGTGGGTGGTCGTGACCTTTCCAGATCTGGTAAAAAGGCCAAGGCATGTTGCCACACTCTCTCTCTTCCATCTTCCTTTCATCCTGCAAACTTCCTGGAATGAACTGCTGGCTGCCAGCCAAGCAGTCCCTCAGGTCATCTTCCTGAACACCTCCCACAATTACCTCTATCACTAACCATTGGTCATTCTTGCTGGGGCTGGTGGGAATGAGTCTAAAACAGGCATAGGCAAACTCAGATGTTTTGGGAGTACAACTCCCATCATCCCTAGCTAACAGGACCAGTGGTCAGGGATGATGGGAATTGTAGTCCCAAAACATATGCCGGGCTGAGTTTGCCTATGCCTGGTCTAAAACATCTGGAGGCCATCACTTTGACTACTCTCATGGTAGCCTGAGAAAACTTATGGCACAATACGGGGGTTGTTCAGGTGTCACAGGACACTTTGTTTTTGCCACAACACTCTTAACAAGACTCACCCCTCTGGAATAAGGTGACCCAGTGCGAATCTAGCCTGGGATTTCCCACTGATCAACCACCACCATGGTATCTCAGTAGTACCTCATTTGCCTTCTGTGCAGAAGGTCCAGAAGGTCCAGCCCCTGGCATCTCCACGTGGGAGTGGGAATACTCTTGTCTGAAGCCCCAGACTTCAGGGCCATTGGAGTAGCCTGCTGGCCACTGGAGTAGTCAATGTAGATGAAACAACGGTCTTGCTCAATATAAGACAGCTTCCCATAATCCAATTTCCCATGTGGGGCATTTTTCTTTAAAATATACATATAGCCTGATGCCGTGCATATTTAAGCAACTAAGATCAGTGGTCCTAGTCTATGTAATTGCAGTAATGGCTGCAATTTGCTACACACTTGTGTGTTTTTCTCATATTTCTATTTTTATTAAAGCTTGAAAGAACAAAGAACAATCAGTATACAGAAAGAAACATCAAATATCAAACTCAAGTATGAATGTTTACTAATGTTTCTTCTGTCTTAGTGTTTTTGTTAACTGCTTCAGGATATTGTTATACCTGAAAAGTGACATATAAATGCCTAAAAGATATAAGCAAATACGGAACTGAAATAATATGCTTAGAATTGGGTTGTGTGTATACCTAGGATTTCAGCTACTATTGTACCCTAGGTCACATATGACTAAGAAGAAGAGCCGAGGTAGGACTGAAGCCAACTTTACAGACCTTCGTTCTGGCTTATTACAACTCAGAGTCTCAGGTGTTCATGGGTGGACTATGGTTTCTTAATGACTGAGGAAATGAACTCTGTCCACAGTCAGAGAATAACAGCTCATAATTCATAACCCCTATGTCCCAAGGCTGAAACCTAGCACTGATTAACTCTAAAAACTGTTCTTCTAAAAGACATAGGTGCTGATCGTAAGTCTGGAGATGGTTGAATCTGGGGTTGTGCCCTTTTAGATTCTTGGATCTAAAGCCATTTTTTGCTTTCTACAGTAGTATTTAGCTATATTAGGCCCAGTTGTTCTTTGTTAGCCTGTGCAGTACTTTCAAGTCTGCCAACACATGATCCCATTGGGGTGCCCCACTAACCAACCTGTTAGCCACATTCTGCACTTGCTTCAGCTTCTGCACAGTCTTCAAGGGCAGCCCCACATATTGTGAACTGCAGTAGTCCAAATAGGAGGTCACTAGAGGATGGACTGCTGAGGCCAAACTATCTTGGCCCAGAAACAGTAATAGCTGGCAAACTAGCTTAAACCTCCCACAGCAGATAATTCCCAGACAGGAGAACCCCCCCACCCAGATCATGTCCCTCTTATCAGGATTCAGTTTATTGTCTCCCTACCAGCCCAGTACTGCTTCCAGACACTGATCCAACACCTTCACAGCTTATCCTGATTCAGATGGAATGGAGAGGCAGAGTTATTTCCATAGTGAAGTATTCAGGATTTGGGAACCAGGGGATAATAATCTACCTCCCAGTGATGGAAATAACACTCCCATTCTTCCCAATGGACTGCAGCTACCTGCTAGTTCAACAGGGCCAAAGGGATGCTTGTGTTTGCTCCTGCATAGAAACAGTTGTGGTTTGTTGCCGATCTCACTCTATTATCTCCTATGACCAGACAATTCAGAAATAAGTTATGTCACGCTGTAGTCTTCCCCCACTCCCCTACCCCAAAGAAGTGTTGTAATGCCCAAATGAATGAAATGGTGCCCAAGGCAATTTTTCCTACATGGAGATGAAGTTTGCAGCTAAATGAGATCTTCCCAGCTTTTGGACAACCACCTACACATGAGACTTTTCAGGGTGGGGACAATGGTAATCATGTTGCTTGCTTCAGGACGACATCAAGCCCTTGCTCTCCACCTAGCCAGAGGACAGCACATGTGTACTGGACTCAGCTTCTGTGAAAGTCCCAGTTGCTTGCTGATAATGCACATGTATTTGTTATGGGCCATTTTTGGGAGGATTGCAAAAGACAGAAAGCTTTAGTTGGCATCTCCTATTTTGGCCAGTCATGAGGAGCTTAAATTAGTATGTAACTGGTTTTTTTTATACTATTCCCCAAAAAATCCTGGGGAGTGTGGTTTTGTGGGGTACTGGGACACCTGTTAGGGAGCCCAATCCCCCAATTTCCTTACTCTTGGTTATTTAGAGCAAGGCATCCTTGAAGGATGTCTGCACAGAGCCTCTACCCCAAATTCTTGGATTTTGTGTCTTTGGGTGGTGACCAATATTAGTTATACTTAGAATAATAATTGAAATTAATGAGTATTATTAAGTTAGGTCCATAACTTTAGTGGGTCTACTCTGAGTAAAACTTATTTGAATCCTTTGAGCCCCATAACGAGAAGCCAAGGAGATGTTTGCATATGCATGCTCTGTCTTTCACATCCCCTTTCGATATTCACATCCTTTTTGAAATAAAGGACCTTCAAAGTTTCCTATATAAAGGAGTATAGTCAGAAAATTCTCAAAACAGCGTTTTCAGTGTCACTCACACATTGACCGTCAGATCATCTAGCAGTACGTAATGGAGTTAAATTCACATATTTATGATTATGACTGATTGAAACCCCAGCTTTTAAACCAATGTACACATATGTGTGAAACAGTCCTAAGCAAACATAAGTATGATATGCAATTTGCATATTGCTAGTATTAATGCCAGGGAATGCTTTTAATCAAGGGGTTGGCAACAACAGTTGTGATACTATTTCAGGTATTCTTAGAAATAAATATTGTCAGATCTTGCCAGGAGAATCTGAAATACAGTTTTCCGATCCTCTCCTCAACCCACAGCTTCTGGAACAGCTCAGCTAAAGGATTTCTTGATTTGCGGTTATTGTTAATTATTTTGTAGCTATATTTTGTAGCTCACTCATATGAAGGAACCATAAATATTATGTAGAGTATTTATGTGCACACACAGGTATATCACACAGTTAATTATGTATTACACAGACACACTTTAGATGCATTTCCCTACTTAAACGCTTGTGCTTCCATACTAAACACATTAACTGGAAGTGCGTCAGAAATCTAATGAAATGTTAACTCCTAGAATAGTAAAATAAGATTATATCAGGATACTGTTATTTATTTTTGAAATACCCCCCCCCCCTTTTCGGGATCGGGTTGGTTTTTAACATAATTTTGGAGGTGGGAGGAATTGTATGTATTTTTGTGTTTTTATATTGTAAAGTGCCTTGTGAATCTCGGATGAAGGGCAGTATAGAAATGATGATGATGATGATACGAAGGAATAAAACAGGAATCCCACAAGACCCCGCGAATCTAATTTTTTGTAGATACCAATGATTTTAATTGACTGTTTCAGAACAAAGAGGTTTTTAAGGACTTTAGGCACAGACTGCAAATATTAAGTCATCTACAGAACAGTCATAGGCATATTTATAAAAAAGTAAGTCCTACTGTGTTTAACGGGGCTTATTTCCAATTAAGGATGGGATCCTATACACACTGAACCCAGTGGGGATTACTTCTGTGGAGATGTACATAGGATGGCATTGTTTGTTCGAGTTGTAACCATCACAGCAGCGCAATGCTAGCCATGGCTACTCAGAAGTAAGTCCTATTGAATTCTATGGGTCTTACTTCCAGGTGTGGAAGGACTGCAGACCTGGTTTTCTTTCTACTTTCGGAAATACTGTAACATAAAAGAAGTATCCTCTTCTCCTCTACTATAGGGGGAAACGCCACAACAGCAATGCGCTTCTCTCGAGGCTCGAGCTCCCATGTTTCTGTCCTTTTTCTGATCGAGGTTTAATTTATTTTGTGGTTCATTTCATCAAAATGCTATTCCCGGCCCGGGCCAAACGTCACAGGAGGGAAGTCTGTCCAAAACGAGGAGGAAACGGTGATAGTGCGAGGAAGATCTTTCATCCGATTCACCCGTGTTTTTGGAAAGCGAGTGCTACAGAAATCGCCGGCTCTGCTTATTTCCAACGAAGGCTGCGAAGATCCTCGGTATAATGACCTGAAAATTCCTGCACTTTTCCGATGCCTTTGGGATCCGGATTCAAAGCGCCTCGAGGCTCTAGTTACAAGGGACTGGACATCATCACGTGTGCCGAGGTTTCCTTTGTGTTGACTTCGACGTGCCTGTTTCCAGCGAGGAGCTGCATTTCTACTCGACGTAACCAGCGCATTCTCCGGGAAGGTAAGAGCGTTGCCGTTGCCCTTTTAACTGCGGGAGCCGCGCGCTTCTGCGGTGGGGCCCACCGAGTCCCATGCGTCGGGACAGCCGTCAGGCAGAGCGCAGGGCTCCGCCTCCCCGGCTCTCCGAAGCCCCGCCCCGATCCTCTCTTTACCGGTCGGTGCGAAGCCGTCGGGTGGCTGAGTCGGTCCTGCTGCCCGCCTGCTCTCCCACTAAGCCGCCGCGAATTTGCTGCTGCTAGTGCGGAGCTGCTTGGCTCGTCCGACGCCGCTGGCGGAGAGGAGGTGGGCTGGACACCCGCAGCAGCCGCGGCAGTGACGCGCCGTAGTCTCCTCCTCCTCCTCCTCCTCCTCTTGCGCTCGTCTCAATGCTGCGACGCCTATCGGCTTGTTTGGAGAGAGGCGGCTGCCGTCTAAGACATTGCAAGGCGGCGGGGGAGTGAATGGAGACGAGGAAAGGGCATGGAAGAGGCGCGGGTCGACACAGGGAAAGGTTAAGATTGTGATCCCATAGGCACACTTAATTCGGAGTAAAAACAAAGGGTGGGGCGATGAACGGATTCGGAGAGGAAAGAGATAAATGCGTAAGGATGGACGGAGATTTGAGTTTTTTGCTGGGGTGATCAAGGGCATATAACCAACTAATTTAGGAATCAAAAAATGCCAGTCCTGTCTCAGCAGCATGAAGTGGGGGACCCGGCCTTTCCTCCTCCGGAACTCTTCCAAGAATAGGAAAAGCTGCAACACCAGCAGCGTTGCTAAACAGTGAAGTTGAGCTAAAGCCCGGCTAGTGGGGGCAGTGCACGGGAAGGATTGCAGCAAGTGGCAAAAAAAGTTTCCTTGCTTTGCATGACTGTGGAGTGAACATCAGGCCAAATTGTTAAGCATGCAAGTGGGTCCAAAGTGACCTAGTCCAAATGGGTATCATCCCGTCAGAGTTTGGCCCTTTTACGTCTTGCATTTGATGGTGACGTAAGCACCTCCCCTTAAGTTCCAAAACATTTCCAGGGCAGCTTACAAAAGGATATATTTGGGCACATACATACGTTCTCTTTTGAAGTTATTGGGAGCTGTGCAGCCCAATCCTGTGCACTTTGAATTTGTGTCCACGTGTTTCAACATTAAAAAGGTAAAGGTAAAGGACCCCTGACAGTTAAGTCCAGTCCCGAGCAACTGTGGGATTGCAGTGGCACTCATCTCACTTTACAGGCCGAGGGAGCCAGTGTTTGTCTGCAGACAGTTTTTCCGGGTCATGTGGTCAGCATGACTAAGCCACTTCTGGTGAAACCAGAGCAGCGCACAGAAACACCGTTTACCTTCCTTACCTTACCTTTAACTACTTGCACTTTGACATGCTTTCGAACTGCTAGGTTGGCAGGAGCAGGGACCGAGCAAAGGGAGCTCACCCTGTCATGGGGATACGAACCACCTATCGGCAAGCCCTAGGCTCACCACAGCGCCACCCACGTCCCTTGTTTCAACATTAGGCCATATGTTATAGCCACAGTATGGGACGTGGGTGGCGCTGTGGGCTAAGCCACTGAGCCTAGGATTTGCCGATCAGAAGGTCAGCGGTTCGAATCCCCACGATGGGGTGAGCTCCCGTTGCTCAGTCCCAGCTCCTGCCAACCTAGCAGTTCGAAAGCACGTCAAAGTGCAAGTAGATAAATAGGTACCGCTCTGGCGGGGACGGTAAACGCCGTTTCTGTGCGCTGCTCTGGTTCGCCAGAAGCAGCTTATTCATGCTGGCCACATAACCTGGAAGCTGTACACCGGCTCCCTCGGCCAGTAAAGCAAGATGAGCGCCGCAACCCCAGAGTCGGTCACGACTGGACCTACTGGTCAGGGGTCCCTTTACCTTATAGCCACAGTGTGCACATGCATATAGTACATGACCATTGTATGATGCCTTAAATGCATTGTGGCAGCTAATATAACAGAAAAATCCAAGTTGGCATAAGAATTTTGTCCTGGTTTTCTTAAGTTTGAAAAAGGGACCAGTTGGTGGGTATGGAATTGTAGCCCAACTCAAGCTCACTGCATGTGATCCTCAGATAGTTGCCCAGAAGATGATGTGGACCTTGGTTTGCAAAAGGTTCCTCATCCCTGCTAGAAAAGCTACCTACACATTGCCCAAGAAAGATGTTAATCTATTTTTGTATGCCACAACTGCGGCTCGTATTTTGTTAGCTAAAAAGTGGAAAACTCAAGAATTACCAACAGTAGAAGAATGGCAAATGAAGATGATGGATTTTATGGAGCTAGCCGATCTAACCGGAAGAGTCCGTGACCAGAAGGAGGAGGAACACCACAAAGAATGGAAGAAATTTAATGATTATTTAGCTAAATTTGTTAAGCTAAAATAACTGGAAATAGCGTCCAGATACTTAATGGGCTTAGGATTGCATTTATGTTAACTGATAAAATAATATGTCTAATACAAGAAGGAGAAGATTTAAAGATGTTAATGTTTAATTTAATGGGTATTAAAACTGGGATTTGGAAGACCGTTATAAGGATATGCAATGAAATTCAACTAAGAGGAAACGAGGAAGTCGTTTTACAAAGTAAATAACTGTTATTTTCAATAAGGTTTTGATTTATGTTTGTTATGTCTTGTTTGTTTTATGTTTTTGTTTGTCGATGATATTGTAAAAACTAATAATTTTTTTGCAAAAAAGAAAGAAAGAAAAGCTACCTATACTCCTTCCATATTGTGGGAAATGCAAGTGAAACAATGTGTGATGCTTGGAAGCTGGCATGCTATTGTATATAAACACAATATAAAACCATCACCTTCCACACTTGGCATCCCTGAAGGTTGCTAGATGGATAGACAGAAAGATAGATAGAGAGAAGGCAGAGAGGTCAGTGCTTTAAGTGTATTATGCGACCAATAATATTTTTAATGCAGCGATATGTCTTCTATGAAATGGACATAAAATGTAAGCCAAGAGACATGTCTCAGCCTCACCTCCTCGGTGTAAGGAAGCTAGAGCATTCGTCTGTGAAAGACTGTTTTTCAGCCCTGTCCAAATTACAAGTCAGCAGTACAATACAGGTGAGTATATCCAGAGCATTATGGGTAAACAAGAACCATACCACCTGGGGTTTTCCCCTGACTTGCAAAAAGTGTGCAAATGTGCCAAAGTGGAATGTAGCCCTGAAGATTATTATTATTACTATTTCAGTAGAAACACATGGCCATGATGAACTCCGAGAACTTTATTTGAATATTGCTAGTGCCCCACTGGTTCATGACAGGGCCGGATTTAGGTCTGATGAGGCCCTAAGCTACTGAAGGTAATGGGGGCCCTTTATATCTTATGTTTTAGGGAGCAGGCTAGCAGGCGGGGCCCATTACTTACATTATAGGAGCCTACACAACACAAAATACTGTTGCTGTATGTAGGTTTTATTTTTATTTTTTTATTTTATATTTTGGAAATGTACATCCAGTTGTTTTTTTCCTTTAATTTTTTTGGGGCCCCCAAGAGAGTGGACCCCTAAGCTATAGCTTGTTTAGCTTATATGTAAATCCAGCACTGGTTCATGATGTGTGTGGATATTCGCTCCCCCCCCCCCCCGGCAGCCATGCAATTCGAAAGTTAAAAAGTGCAATGGTCAACCATCAGAGCAAAACAAAACAAAAAATTCAGGTGCAATTGCACTTTAACCAAACATTTTTTAAAGCAATGTTATTATGTACCAAAAATTGAATCGAAACATTTCCTATTCTAACTATTCATAATAAGGTTAGAATACCATTTGAGAGAAGCTTACAATTCTTTGTTGATAATTCCTCTTAAGGATCATTGTATATTTTCTTCATAATGTACAGAATTGGATAATGTAATATGGATATGAATAATGCAATAAAAATGTAAGGAAAATAAATTTTACAAAAGTGATGAATGATAATGACAGGAGCATAGCATGTTGCAGGAAAGGTAGTGCAGAAATGCAGGTAGGTAATGCAATAACATGATCTGGGGGGAAACACCACCATCAGCCACACCACTGTCTACAACGCAGAAAATGCTTTTGCAAAGGGAAAGCAATAGCACAGTGCCAGTCTATGGATGCAAGAACAATGTTGTAATCCCACTTAAATTTCTTAAATCTGTACCTTTATTATATACCCAGGCTTCATATAGATTGGTAACCTAACAGATATTTAAATAGGGCATATATGGCTCCCTGACTGGGCTTGACAATACAGGCCTGTAGCAGGGTTTGTCCTACTCCAAGGGAAATCAGTCAGGTTTGACTTCCCTGTACTGTAGTTATGGATGTTGTTGTTTAGTCGTTTAGTCGTGCCCGACTCTTCGTGACCCCATGGACCAGAGCACGCCAGGCACTTCTGTCTTCCACTGCCTCCTGCAGTTTGGTCAAACTCATGCTGGTAGCTTCGAGAACACTGTCCAACCATCTCATCCTCTGTCGTCCCCTTCTTCTTGTGCCCTCAGTCTTTCCCAACATCAGGGTCTTTTCCAGGGAGTCTTCTATTCTAATGAGGTGGCCACAGTATTGGAGCCTCAGCTTCACGATCTGTCCTTCCAGTGAGCACTCAGGGCTGATTTCCTTAAGAATGGATAGGTTTGATCTTCTTGCAGTCCATGGGACTCTCAAGAGTCTCCTCCAGCACCATAATTCAAAAGCATCAATTCCTCGGCGATCAGCCTTCTTTATGGTCCAGCTTTCACTTCCATACATCACTACTGGGAAAACCGTAGTTAAGGATAATGCATACAAATAACACACAATATTTGAAGCAGAAATATTGCCACAAATGAGCATATGTGAAAAATAGAAAGGTAAAAGGAAAAACATGGGAAATCTGTTGCTTTGGGAACAGTGCGTTCTGGATTCTCAGGAATTGCTTGGTGGACGAATGTTGCCAGCTGTGAACGGCTAGATAACGGCTCCCTCTGTAGGACTGAGATTGCTCAGTGTGTTGAATGAGGGCCAGAATTTTTACTTGTAGTGAAAAAAATTGCCTTAGAATCTCTGCTGAAGGACTGGATAAAAAAAAATAACAAAAAAGAAATATTGGAGCATGGTCTGAAGAGATGTGTTTGGGACTTAAAAACACAGGATGAGGCAATCCTCTTTCTCAGGTAAGATTGTCATTTAAGTGATTTGAAAATATGCAAGGGCAGAATTACACCCTTGCTCGAGGGATAACATCTGGACTTTTTGTTATGACTGTCATGGTAGAATGCTCTCTCCGGATACAGAAACTCTTCTCTTTCCACAGTTCTTAATCTCGGTCTGCTGGTTTAGTGGTTTAGTGGGACTTAGTGAACATGAGTTTGACCAGCATGAGTTTGACCAAACTGTGGGAGGCAGTGGAAGACAGGAGTGCCTGGCGTGCTCTGGCCCAGGGGGTCACGAAGAGTCGGATACGACTAAACTACTAAACAATAACAGTGAACATAAGACAGGGCGTAACCTGTCTTCCCCAATGAATGTGCACTCGTTTCGCTTAAATAACTTCATTTTGAACAAAAGCCCTCTAGGGCAAGGCAAAACTTAACTGATGCACCCTTGAACAGCTGAGGGTGAGGAAAGCCGGCATTTTGAGTTTCCATTCGCCCCCTACCCCCCCCCCCATGGGCGGAACTTGTCTGCTGCGGAACTGATTTGCAAGGCGGCCGCGAGCTGCCGGACGACGGAAGGGTGAGCACGCAGAACCGAGGTTTGCCGCTTGTTAGGAGCGCTGCCGCTCATTACAGGCTCTTCTTTCCTGCCGCTGAAGCTGTTCCTGTTCCTGGAGTGGCGGGAGGGGGGCGTCAGAGGAGGCTGCACCGGTACCGGCGTCTGTGCTCTCCGCCTGGGCAACCAGAAACGAAAAGCCTCCCGCCGACTCCGCTACATGGCAGGGAACTTCTGGCAGAGCTCACATTAGTGAGTAGCTGTTTCCACGGGTCTGGGTGCATCTAGGATGGGAAGCGAAAGCTGTGCCGGATTACCGGGGCGGGGAGGCACAAATGGGGGCGGGGGGAGAAAAAGGCGGGCGAGGCAAATTCCCTCCGTAGGTCCTTCATAGGTAATAGTCGTTGGACTATTAGGTGCAGTGAGATGCGGCTTTGCGGGTGGAAGGGGTGTGTCTAGAGGTTGCGGCTTTTGGGGAAAATATGAATTCTTACACTGTTATATGTTTGTATGGGATTATGCCAAAGCTGTTATGGGTTTTCTGCTACTGGCTGTAAGGACGAAATTGGCTGTGTGTGCTGCTGTGTTTTTCCAGATGGAAAATCCCTTATAGAAAGTCATGCAAATCTATGGTAAAGTTCTGGTCAGCTTGCCTCAAAAACTGACTTTGTAGGGTTGGAAAAGGTCCAGAGAAGGGCATCCAAAATGTTCAAGGGGATGGAGAATCTCCCTATGAGGAAAGGTTGCAGCATATGGGGCTTCTTAGTTTAGAGAAAAGGCCAGTAAGAAGTGACATGGTGGAAGTTCATAAGATTTTGCCTGGTGCAGAGAAAGTGGATGGAGAAAATATTTTCTTCCTTTCTCATGACAATAGAACTTGTGGGCATCCAATGAAGCTGAATGCTGGAAGATTCAGGACAGATAAAAGAAAGTATTCCTTCATGCAGCACATACAGTTAAACTTTGGAACTCGTTCCCCCAGGAGGCAGTGATGGCCACCAAACTGGGTGGCTTTAAAAGAGGATCAGACAAATTCATGGAAGAGAAGGCCATTAGAGGCTAATAGCCACAGTTCTCCATGCACTGTCTGAGGCAGTATGCCTCTGAATACCAATTGCTGGGAATCGCAGGTAGGCAGAGTACTGTTGTGTTCATGTCCTGCTTGCAAGTTTCCCACAGACACGTGGTTGGCTGCTGTGAGAACAAGATCCTGGACTAGGTGGGCCATTGGCCTGATCCAGCAGGCTCTTCTTGTGTTCTTTCATGTGGCATTGATAAGGTGACAGCTCATGTAGGGCAAGGTGCTTTTGACACAGTAAAAGTGCTGCCTGCTGTATACTACATAATTTAGTATACTACATAATTTCGTAAAGACCCCCACCCAAGAGTTTTGTGGAGCTAAAAAAACATAACAAACTATTGATGTCTTTTATTGAACCATCCTACTAGTATCGCTTATGCACACAGTTTTTATTTTCTATTTTGGTACAAATGGAAAGGCAACAAGTGGTTATTTAAATTTTGGATGGAAACAGGTAATGAGAAAAACGTGGAATATACTGATATCTGTTTGTTGTTTACTATAAGAGGAATGTTGCCCATTTAAATTCATCATTTTCCCCTCCTTTCTTCAAATGCTTTCGTATCTGCATACTGTATCTGTGCACAAATGAATATTGTACTACCTCCCAAGAATTGGGTCGCTTATTCCCCACCACCTCCACCTACAAGGTCTTAGGTGAATAGAGCATTGTGATACTATGAGGTTAGAGAACCTTCAGCAGATAACTTGAGGGTAACCAATTTAGTGCCCTACAGATGTTGTTGAGCTCCAACTTCCATCCACCCAAGCCAGCATGGTCAGTGGTCAGGGAAGGTGGGAGTTGTAGTCTAGCAACATCAGGAGGCCACCATGTTGGCTACCTTTGAAATAACTGAAAGCTTGTAAAAAATATCCATGGTGAAAAGACTTGACTCAGGTTCATAATTTTTTGACAGAAAATGAATGGGTATATTTTAGGATAATGCAAACTAGCAGTTACAAATAGGAGAAAATTTCACCTGGCTGGAGACAATTCTCATTATTGCAGCAGTCAGTTTATCTTTCTTTGCCCACTTTTTATGTGTAATCTACCAGCACCTAAATTCTAAATGTGTTTATTTGTGAGAAAGTCTGATCTCAAAACCCAAAACAATATAAGCACATAATTGGAAATCACGATGATGTTGAGATGCTTCTGGGACTGGTGCCACAGGCAGAGAGGCTGGATTGAATTTTTAGGTGTATGCATGCTTTGCATAGCATTTATTTATTTAAATTATATTCTGCTTACTAACCAGAGTTCTTAAGGCATCTAGCAGTATATTTAAAATACAATAAAATAGACAGAAAGTTACTAGGGCAGAACAAAGACGTATACAAGTTTCTTCCTCATTCTCAGATACTCCAGATGCTGCTCTGCAGCTGAATCTCTCAGCCCCAGCAGGCCTCAGAGGAAATGTCTGCTGAAGCATGCCACAGGTTGGGGCTTCCTTGCTTGGCTGCTGCTGCTGTTTCTTGCAGCTGCTGGCTCTTGTGGCACAGGTGCTGGGGGAACACATTAGTATGGGTCTGAATACCTAGGAAAGTTTGTGACTTTTGCATCAGGCTGTGTAGTGGAAGCTGAAACGCAGGCTGTTTTCTATTTGTGGTAAAATGCCCTTCTGTTTAGTTGGTATAATAATCTAACTTATACTGAAAGTTGTCTCTTCTCTCTTCACTTTCTGTGTAGCTTACAATGGATTTTGGATAAACAAGATCTGTTGAAGGAACGCCAGAAGGACTTAAAATTTTTGGCAGAAGAAGAATATTGGAAGCTGCAGATATTTTTTACAAATGGTAAAAATAGTTTCACTTTTAACTTAGCCCACTGTTTCATACTGTGTGTGTGATGAATTATTTTTGTGTTAATATCTTAAAATACACAAATTCACCATAACTTTTTTTTTAGAAGAAACATTCATTAGGTACCTAGTGACATGAACATGCTCCCCCAAGAGACCTTATCTTTCACCTTAAATATAGCATTCAGGTTTATTTATGGTTTGTTGTTTTTGGCATTATGCATATGTTTTCATCCTGAGACCTTGTGGATGTAAGGCATGTGTTCTCACACTGAACTTTGGGCATCTACTACATGTTTATTTTTATGTGACAGTCCTTCAGGTTCTGGTTTAATGGCAATAACATAATGCCTAGTTTGTATGTAAAGATGGCACTTGCAGGGGAGCTGAAACTGACAGTCCAGCCTTTACCTTGAGGTTATTCTTCTCTTGGTCTTTCACTTTAATAGTCCTTCTTAGGTTCCTCTGCAATTCTGAAGACTTGTTGTGAAACTGATAAGAGACTTCTCTGCATTTAACTTGGATTCAGCTTGTATGATTCTTCTGTGGTGTAAGGCCAGAACATGGTTTGGACTTAGGCATATATGCGCAAATGTTGCTGATGATCTTTCTTGTTGTAGATGCTATCTGTTAAGTAGTGGCTTGTTAAGCCTGCCTAATGAATTTTTTTAGCTGCAGTAAGATCTGCACTGTGATCTATTGGTTCTTCGCTTGTTTTCTTAGCCACTGTAGCAGATCTGTGTAAACTTAATATGGGAAAGAGAGGTAGTATATTAGAAACTGCTATGGCTGGATGGAGAATATTTGTATTTGCTGCTGATTTTTGTGTCATGATAGTTGGATATCATGAATGTACTCATGAATGTATACAGCATTTATTCATGGTGTTACAGTGCAGCATCAGGTTGACCACAATTGTAATGGTTGTTCCTTTAAACATTAATCATGTGTGCAAATGCCTTGCTTGGCAGTCAGCCTTTAAAATCTGTGCATAGTTATGTGAATCAGAATGGCATAACTTGCAGTGCTGTTTTAAAATGGCAGGATAATGATACAGCATTGCCATGTTTGGATTATAAATGGATGAGGGCATTCAGGAAAAATACCAAGTAATCACCTTATGTTTCATTCCATCATTCTGTCCTTCCACCTCTGCTCGGGATCCCAGACGGATGCTTCTAACATGCTTGGCACATCTCCTTTGCCTGGAAGGCCAAATAAGAGCTACCTGCACAGCTGACACCAGGGCTGCTTCTTGGCCAACTGGCAGGCAGAGCTTGTGATGGAGCAGCTGACTACTTCCTCTAGTGTCTCTCCCCCCTGCACCCCTTTCCTTTCCCTAGATTAAATATGTCATACTTCAAACACCTGCTGCCCTGCCAAATTCAGCAACTATGTTGTTATTGGCAGCTTCATTCATTGGACAAATAACATCAGCGTTGTGATGTGTTTAAGCATTGTAGGCTAGAGGTGGCTCATTTTTTGTTTCTTTAGCTGAGGGCTTACGGATCTCCAGAAGGCATGTGTGATGTAATTGTAGGAGTCTAGAGTAAGTGATTTGAGAGTTGCCTTAAATTGTACATCCTAGAGCAAACTGTTGCCTTCACTGTATGGAGATGTCACATGCCTCTTCTTCTTTCATGGAGCCATCTTTAAATGCTGGAATTAAGTGCCATCTGACTGTGTTTGAACTAGTTTGACTTAGTGGGTAGCATGCTACACTTTGATCTAGAATCACCTTTTAATCCCTCAGGTAGTTGAGGGGAAATCACTGATCCAGTTCAGCCATATATTTTCAGGCTTGCTAAATTTCAATTTAGCAGCCAGAAACAACCATTAAGACCACATTCCCATTTGTTCCTTGGTAGTTCCCTGGTATGTCTGAAACAGAGACCTCTGGTTTAATGTCAGTACCTGACGAGGATATTAAATCATGTTTTATATTATGGTTTAGCAGTCTAGAAAATGTATATATGAACCAGGCAACTGTGCTATGGTCTCAATATGTAAAAATATGATTGATGTATCTTTTAGGGTTCCTGAGAGGATGACTCGGTTAAACTTGACAACTCTTTACATATTAAGGCTGCAGTCCTACGCATCAGTAAATTTCATGAAATCATTGGGGCTTTGAATAAATGTGGATAGGATCTGATTGTAATGACAGTGTAGAAATGTTGGCATACTGATTGTTTCACAGCACCAAGGGAGATAACCTTCACCACTTCTGATAAAATGCAAATTGTACTTTAAAAATCTTAACTCTCTTTTGTTTTTGTTTGTAAGTTATCCAGGCCTTAGGTGAACATTTGAAATTAAGACAACAAGTTATTGCCACTGCCACTGTCTACTTCAAAAGATTCTATGCCAGGTAGGACCACTTTAGTATGTATATATATATATGTGTGTGTGTATGTGTGTATATTTTTATATATATATATATATATATATATATATATATATATATATATATATCCTTTTTAAACAGAATTCAAAAGTTAACAGATAAGTTGGTTTGTAGCCATTTCCAGTGGGTACTGTTCAGCTGATGAAAGGCTTTTGTAAGCAGAATGGGAAGGGTAGCAATTTTCAGTTATTACATCCCACAGTGCCATGGTGCTTCTGTAATAGCGATCCCAGATGCCTTCATCTGCCCCAGCTGTAATAAAACATATATCCCATATTGGCCTCTACAGCCACAGCAGGCAATGCAACTCTCTAACGGTTTGACTTTACCCCCAGTGGCACACTCTTCCATTGTCTCCTGAGACAGATGGATGCCAACACAACACACACAGTCTCTCTCCACCTGCTAAATATGCTACAGAGGGTTGGGAGACCCTGCAGAACAGATTTAGAGGGGTGAGGGCTGCAGGAGGGAAGGCAAATAGCTAAAAACTGCTACCTTTCCCATTCTGCTTATGGAAGCCTTCCTGTCAGCTGAGTGATACCATTCAATTCAACCCCATTGTCCTTCTATATATGCAAATCTTTTATTTTATTTTATTTTATTTTAATAAAATTTATACACTGCTTGATTGTAAAAAAACCTCAAAGCGGTTTGCATTATTGGTGGTAACTTTTCTAAAAAGCAGTGTTCTAGGTGAATAGCTCCTTCTGCCTTCTTAAAATCATGTACTGTAACTTTTCAGATATTCCCTAAAAAGTATAGATCCAGTACTAATGGCTCCTACGTGTGTGTTTTTGGCATCCAAAGTAGAGGTACGTAGAGCATATTTTTCTGTGCATGCATAAATTTGGTATAAAAAAAGAGCGGAATTAGTTTTTAACCCTAAAGAGAAAAGTTAAATTGGAGCATTTGGTGGCTTTGTTTCTCCATGTCCTTCTGGGAGAAACAGGAGCTCCATTATTCAATGCTGCGTCACACTTACAAGAGGGGGAGGGTTTCTTTTGTTGTATGTGTTGTTGTTTAACCTTTAAGAAGAAAATCAATAAAGATAAATTTTAAAAAGAAGATCCAGTGGTGGTGATGAACTGTAGTTCATTACCATTCTGATCTGTCCTATTGGCTGAGTTGCTGTCTTGTCTTCTCAGTCTTTATAGATTCTAGGATTTAGTAAAGTGCATAGCATTTCTCCCACCAAGGGTTTTGTGCCCTTCCCTCCATCATTATTGGTGTTTGGCTGTTCATACATTCAGAATAAATGGTGACCCTTGATCACACCATGCTTCCAGTGCTACAGGTTGCTTTTCTTGCCTTGTGGTTACAGAAGCTAGGTATGAGGGCCATCTTGGCAGCTGCATTGCAATTGAAAGATATTCTGCTGATGGGAAAGAAAAGAGATTCCTTCTCTGACAGGCTTCTTTATTATTTTCAGCGTTGTTGTGACTATAGTAGGGTGAGGTGGAGATGAATGAACCTTTTTATACCTGTTCACCATAAGCTGCAGTGGAGCTGGGCATGGCTGGCCTCGGATTCTGTCAGCCTGTCTTGGAAAGTGCTCAGCATTTGCCTACAAGCCTCTCAAGAGAACCTTCCTTTCACCAATCATAGTGACAGGCAATTTGTCACAGTGTGTTTCTAGTGTGGAATACCTTCCAGTGTGACTTCTTTTTTTTCCTTTTTTTTGCTTTAGGAATTTGGTGTGGTCTCAAATACAAGGCTGATATCTGCTGCTACTTCTGTATGTAAGTGTAAATCATGTCCTTTTCTGCTGCTTTATCATAGATAAAATAGTCATCATAATAGTTATAGATTAAATGTTGTCTTTTTCATAGGAAGCTGTGCATTGCTTAGAAACTTTGGGGATTAAATAGTATAACTATCTGAGATAAATAAAACAGATTAAGTATTAACTGAAATCAGTTTTCAATCTCAGCAGCAGCAATGAAAATGAATTTCTTTATCCATAGTATGTTTGATACTTGGTTAAAGTCTGTCTCCCCTCACCCCTCTGCAAAATAGATATTTGCACATGCATGATATTAGAAAACTAATTTCCAGAAAGTGGTAAATGCTTCCACACCAGTAGATAATTTGGTCAATTTGTAAGCTTTCAGAAGCTGGTAAACATTTTCTTTTAAAAAGCCATACCAACTTACTTTTCAAAGTATATAAAATAAATTTCAAAACCTATTCTCACCCACCTACCCTTTGCTTTGGTCATTGCAATATTATTTTATTCACATTCTTTCATAGTAGTTTTTTATTGTACCTGAATTTTGTCAGGTAATCTCAAAAGTCCATATGCTCTAATATACGTAGTTTCCCGGTGCTTGAAAATGTAAAACAATGCATCCAATATCTAGTCTTGTGAGATTTGTGATTTCAATGAAAAATAAACATGGTGGTTTAATTTTATCCTCTTTTTAAAAAAATGTCTCTTGACTTCTTTTAATTGCAGTGAAAACTAGGTTTTCGTATGCCTTTCCGAAGGAATTTCCTTATAGGATGAACCATGTAAGTAACCCTGTAGTGATATAGTTTGCATTAGCATATCATCTCTGAATTAGTACATTGGCACCTGCACCAAAAATATATTTATTTGAAAGTAAGCTCCACCAATTGATAAGTGGAACTTACTCCCTCATGTGCATCACTTACGTTGCTCTTTTGTAAATGGGTGCAACAGTTGAACTGGTGTCTAATAAAATGTATTATACACAAAATTTTATTACAATATATTGATGAATGGAATGGATTTACCGAGTCTCCAAAGGATCTGTGTTTTCCCTCCTTCCTTTTAATGTGAGCAGTGTGTTTGATATGATTAACTTATTTTCTATTTTTGCAGATACTAGAATGTGAATTCTATCTCTTAGAATTAATGGTAAGTTCATCTGTTTACCTCTGCATTGGCTTAACTTTATACAGCTTTCCTATTTGTTAAAGGGGATGAAATGAGCTATTACTCACAGCACTTACCTTTAAATAGGCAGTATTGTCCACACCTCTCCCCAGTTGCACTGCAAGGCCCTAAGAAAGGAGCATTCCTTTTTATAGTTTAGTAGTTCATGAAAGCTAAGCAGAAGTTAAGAATAGAGTTGCACAAATTACATATAAAACCCGAATGTTTTCTTTGTATAGATATTTGAATACATTATATTCAGTTTGTAAGATATACAGTGGTACCTCGGTTTACGAACTTAATCCGTTCCGGAAGTCCATTCTTAAACTAAAGCTGTTCTTAAACTGAGGCGTTCTTTCCCTAATGAGGCCTCCCGCTGCTGGTATCTTTCCACCCCACCATTTGGATTCCGTTCGTAGACCGAGGTAAAGTTTCCTAACTGGAACACTACTTCCGGTTTTGCAGAGTCCGTATACCAAATAGTTCGTAAACAGGGCTGTTCTTAAACTGAGGTACCACTGTACTATAAATACTTAACCACAGGTGTAGGTTCAGGGACCCATGTCATGTTCTTACATCTCATAAGTACTTCTCTGGAAATGTGTGTACTCTTGGCTATTTTAAGTACTGAAAACTGCTCTTCCAATCAGTCAGCTAACCAGTACAGGCAGCATAGCTACTCTGTTCATCATGTTGGTCAGACAACAGGCAGTGTAATACTTTGGACTCCACCCACCTTTAGCTTTGGCCCTGCTCACCATTGGCAAGTGGCCTCTGTCAGATTACCCTTGACTTTTAAAAACTCTGTTCTAAGGTGTGCTTTGTGGTTAAAAATTCTGCCTCTTTTTAGTGTGGTTTGCAATATATAGCGCCTTTGCACATTGCATCTCTGTTCTGAACTAGTGGAGGAGGATCTTCCCCCTACAGTCTCTCTGACATAATCCCCCATTTATATTACAAGAAGAGAAGTGAGAACTTACTTGAATTTCAAACTAGTGCCAGTTATTTTGGCAAGCTTTTAGTTTATGCAGTTTTAAACACAGGCTGTTATTTCGCAAGGTTCATTTTCCTGTGAGGTATGTAGGCTTGTGGGCAAATAAGGTTTTTGTTTGCTGCAGTTGTGTCACTTTGTGTCTCCGAGGGAGATAGTCTGATAGACAGTCGATCAGCTTCTACAGAGGAGTATTCTAAAGAGACTACTGACCTCATTTTGACAGAATAAGGGTGCTGCAACAGTAACATGTTGAATGGAAGGCAGGAAGCACCTAAATTTGTAAGTCAGATGTTTTGAATTCTTGCTAGTGACAATGAGCTTTGTGCTGCGCTTAATTTTAAATGGCCTTTTAAAATCAATCTTTCCAGGACTGCTGTTTGATAGTATACCATCCTTATAGACCTCTACTCCAGTATGTGCAAGATATGGGCCAAGAAGATATGCTGCTACCCCTTGCCTGGTAATAAATATAAAAATTTTTAAAGAATGTGCTCATCTGAAGAAGAGTACAAGATTAAATACAACAATGGAGGTGAAGTCTGCTAACTGACTTTGCAGACACTTTCCCCAGTTTGCCAAAGCCACGTGAGCCAATATCTAGACATTTTCCTGGGGATCAGTATTAGTTTAATACATACTGGAGAACACATGGAACCAGTTTGGTTTATTTGCCACCAATGGATTGTTTTACATATGACCTGTACAGCCTTTTCTTCAAAACACCCAAGGGGAACACATAGTAATTAGATACTCTGATTACTATTTTATTTATTTAGTATATTTATCCCTGCTCTTCATGGAACTCAAGGTGGCTTCAGCAAGGTGCCTGCCCTCAAACCATCCCTAACCTTGTCTTGCAGTAGGAAAGATGACATCATATAATGTCTCTGAATACAGACCTATTACAGTTGTACCTTGGTTGTAGAACGCCCTGGAACTTGGACGTTTTGGCTCCTGAATGATCGAAACCTGGAAGTAATTGTTCCAGTTTTTGAACGTTCTTTTGGAAGCCAAATGTCCGATGGGGCTTCTGCGGCCAATCAGAAGCCGTGATTTGGAAGTCGAATGCTTTGGAAATCGAACGGACTTCTGGAATGGATTTGGGAAGAAATTAAACCAGTGTTCCAAACTGCAAAGTATGTAGGAAAAAAATATACAATGAAATGTGTATATAACGATAACCAACATCCTGATTTCAAACAGAACGTAAATGTTTAAAGGAGAAATAAGCTGGTGTGTTTGTGGCATATTACCTTGACTCCCTTATGTGAAGAAATGAATGGCAGCATGCTGATTGGTTGCTTTTATTTGTGCAGGAGGATAGTGAATGACACGTATAGAACTGATCTTTGTCTGCTGTACCCTCCTTTCATGATAGCTCTAGGTAAGTAACACGTTAAAAAGTGCTTTATCGCTACAGTGGTACCTCGAAGTTACATACGCTTCAGGTTACAGACTCCACTAACCCAGAAATAGTGCTTCAGGTTAAGAACTTTGCTTCAGGATGAGAACAGAAATTGTGCTCCAGTGGCCTGGCGGCAGCAGGAGGCCCCATTGGTGCTTCAGGTTAAAAACAGTTTCAGGTTAAGAACGGACCTCCGGAACAAATTAAGTACTTAACCCGAGGTACCACTGTATTTGAATGGAGTGAGTTGGTGTAGAGTTCCACCCATGACCATCTTCATATAAAGTCTGGTGTTGACGTCATAGCCTCAGTTTCATTTTTTTACTTAGCAACTGAAATGATTTTATGGTGTTAATTTAAAAAAATCTAATGGAGCAACTAGGAAACAAAAGTTAAATGTACATGTTAAGAGTCAGCAGTGTGAATAGTATCTGGAATGGTTTGATGGAAAAAGTCTCTCTTGAGAGGTAGACAGTGGTACAAAGAACATGTTCTGGAAATGTCCTTTGCCATTACTAGTATGTTACCCATCATTCTGCAAGTATTGTTATCTAACCTTATGCAACATTTGTTTCCCTTGCAGCTTGTCTACATGTGGCTTGTGTTGTCCAGCAAAAGGATGCTAGACAGTGGTTTGCTGAGCTCTCTGTTGATATGGAGAAGGTAGATACATTTTCTTTCCTAGGTACAAATTTATGGTGTAATGGGAAAACATGTATGCTAGCCACATGTCCTCATGTAAAGTGGTAGCTTCATAGGACCAGGTATTATAATCATTTCTTGACAATGCTTGAACACCGGACTAGCTTCTGGTCATTTTGGGGGCATGTGCTTATTTTCAAAGTCTTATGTGTATTGGAACTGGGCTGATGTAAATCAAATGAAGGCTGTGTTTATTTTCTCTTGAAATTACTGACCATTCAGCTAATTTCCTACTGCACTGATCCCTGAGTATAAACTCTGTTATGCTCTAAGATCAAAGCTCATGTTAATTCCCAGTAACAAATCCCAAATAATCCAATGTCTTAAGATGTTGAATGTTTTAAACTAGGCTCAGAATTTGTCCTTCCCCACCCCCAGTGGGTAAAATATTAAATATATTATTACTAAATTTAAACACAGAGGTACTATACAAGGGTAACAGAAAACTTAATATTGTATATGAACTGTGTGCCTATTGCTGACAGACACATAGAAACATGCCTACATTTTGTCATCTAGACATATCTTTGTTTAGATTTTAGAAATAATCAGGGTTATCTTGAAATTGTATGAACAATGGAAGAACTTTGATGAAAGGAAAGAAATGGCTACTATTCTAAGTAAGATGCCTAAACCAAAACCACCTCCAAACAGGTAGGTGTCTTCAAACTTTGTTTTCTCCTTGTTGTACTTATCTATCCCTGTTTCTATAGCTGTCTATATCTATTTCTTTTTCTCTGAAGAGTGTATCCAAAGTGTAAACAAAAATTTTAACAACATTCCAGAGATCTATCAGAATGTATTCCTATTTGCTAGAAATTTGATAGTTCTCATGTTAACAGTTACACAACTTCCTGCTTTTCTTTTGTGAAATTACCTAATAGAAATGAGTTAACTCTCTGGAATTGTGTAGGCATAGGCAACCTCCTTCTGAATCTTCAGGGACTATAATAACCTTTATCAATGTCATTTGAACATGATGAATGGCTGTGCTTGAACATAATGCTTTAAACTATGATTTTGGACTGTTAGTCATTGGATGTTTGTAAATTGAGTGACATTGTTCCTTGACTATCATATTAAAGCTTTTGGGTTTGCAGGAATCTTTTTACCAGGCACATTGTCTGCTTATAACAAATACTCAGAATTAGCACAGGCTTACTGGCAAGGGCTTGGTGGATAGGTTGTTGTGATTTTGGATAAGATATATATATAACCTTTGCCCCTTGCAACTCTGGTTATGAGCTGAGTGTGAGATCATTGTGTGGGCTAAATTCTATCCCTGGTTTTTGAAAAACAAATGTGCATTTCAGGAACAAGTAATTTTTTTAATAACCACACTGCTCCCTACCCAGGCAGTTGTTGGCATAACTAAGTGAAAGTATGAAGACAAAAGCTACAAGGACTCAGAAAACTTTTTTTATTTATTTCCTCAGTCATGATTTAAGCAAGACTCACAATTTGTAGGAGATTGAGGCAAATTTCCGTGGTGCTATTTACATTTTGCCACTTGCACAGGCTCTCCTAGAATAAATTCTTTTATGCTCTCACATGAAGTAAATGTAATTAAAGAGCTGCATGATGATTGATCTTCTCCATTGTGACTTCTTGTGCTTCCAAGATTGTAGAATAAAGACTGTAATCTCCTGCCTTGCTGTTACATTAGAGATGCCTTCATGAAATAATTCACAGAAGTAAAATAATTTTTTAAAAAATATATCCATTATTTGTTTTGTCCCGAACAGTGAAGGCGACCAAGGTCCAAATGGAAGTCAGAATTCTAGCTACAGCCAGTCTTAAGTCATTCCAAAGAAACTCATTGTGGACCACTTTGGATTATGTCATGATGGATTTTTTCTTGTGTGGAAGACATGAACACAAGGTTTCAATAATGTCTTTTCAGAAAGAACTTGAAGAATGTTTCTGTCAAGCATATTGAAAACTTTTCCATAAATACACATCCATTTGAATTGTGGCACTAACACATTTAACACCACTTCTCAGTCTCCAAACAAGTCGAAAGCCTGGATAAAGCTAGAAAAAACATGATTAACTTCAGTATGGACAGCATTCAACACTTTAGTTGTTGTTTTTTTAAAAAATGAAGAGTTAAAGAAACTGTTACCACGAAGCTGGGTGAGTAACTGGATCTTCTTGCTCCCATACCAGTTTGACCACAGGAGGTGGCTTGAAATGTTGGATTTGAAATCCTAATTGACCAGGTATATACTCTAAATGCTAGCGAATATTGTACAAGAAGGAAAATGCACTTCTTCAGTAAATTCTTGAAAGGAAAAGACTCCTTAAACAAAGAGTAAGATAGTTTTGCATTCCTCACCTGAAATTTAACAAGATAGTCTTAGTCTGTACCTATAATTTGCTAGCAAAAATTGAAATCCAGTACCCAAAAAAGTGCAATATGTATAATGCAAATTGTGGCTGTTGTAGGGAGGAAAATTTCAACCTTTACAAGTGCTAAACTATTAAGTCATACTTTGCAATCCAATCAAGTTGAATAATCTAACCTATTTGAGGTAATGGTGGATGTGTTGTGTGCTATAGAAGTTAGCTTGCCTTCATTGTTACAAATCATTCATCGTAACAGAGGCTTCTTAAGAAAGCAGCAAGTATTCAGATGAAAATAAAACTTACTCCGTAGGAAACTATTTATTAATTACTGTAAAAATTTAACTAGAGAGGCTTAATTTTTTTTTAACCACAGGGCCATATCCTGTGCTCTTTACTCAGGCACACCTTCCACTGAAAATGGGATTTGCTTCAAAGCCTTTAGATTTTAATGAACATTATGCACACACAATTTCATAATGAAGTAAGTGTCTGTTATCCTAAAACAAAATCAAATAAAAATAACTACTGGATTTCAGTCTTAGGTCTTTTTTCATCCCAGAGAACAACTTTAAACTGGTACAAAACCAGAGGAATGTTGTTTTGAAGAATCTTGTCACTTGGTGCTTGTTCTAAAACTTGATTTTTTAAAAAGCAGCAATGCCTGCTTCTACTTGATCTGTCATTCAATTAAGTGTAACCAAAGTGTTTTTGTATGCAAGTGATTGGGCTATTTGCACTTAACTGTAAGTTATTTTTATAAAGCGTGTTTGGATACTGACTTACGAAAACACTTCTGTGAGAAGTGATGTGTTTCTGGCCTTTTCATACTCTCCTTATTCGTTCTGCTTATTTTGTTGTCTTGTTCCACACCCGTGCTAACATGATTGGTTGAAGACACCTTGTCCTTAGCCATATGGAAATTAATTTTGTTCCCCTGAGGGTTTAAACTTTATTTGTAATATGAACTAGCTGGGTAGGAATAAAAACAAATGCAAATTGACAACTTTGTCTGGTTCTTTTATTCTGGAGTGATAAATAAAGGATACAAATAAATCAAGGTGGTATTGCAGATATATAAATAAAGAATGGAATCATGATCCGCTGAAATCAGTGGAAGTTGTTTAATTGGAAATATGATTGCATTGTTGATTTAACTGCGGAATAGTAATAGGTTATGTAGATGTAGCATATTGTATTCATACTATGAGCACTTCCCCTGTTGGATAAAAACATGTTTCCACACACTATTACTTCCACAAAGAGTCAAAGACTTTAAAAGCAAGAAGAAGAAACCAAGGTTATCTCTTACATGCTGGATAAACATTTGAGCTCTGTTTTATGTGCAGGAAAAATTACTGGGAAAATTAGCTAAAGTTGTTTGAAGAAAGTGTCTAATGGAGAATAGCCTGACTGAATATTCAAAACAGGTATCAGTTCTTTCCTGCTGTGTAACACAACCAATATATTGCTACACAAAATAGTTCCTAAATCTATATAGATCCTTAATAAAAGTTAGTTAGCCTTCACTCTGTGTACTATGAGGATACTGAATATCCAGACGTCATTCCCCCGTAGAAGATTCATACTCAGCCCATTCCTTGAAGCCACCAGCATAATTCTGAGCTCTGCAAGCACATAAAATAAGAATCTTAACATTTCACACTATACAAAGTATTTTAGTTAGTTATCCTTTCTCTAAAACATACTGGCCAGATCACTGATTTGCTCAGAACTCAGTGGGCTCAAAACTTTACGGGAATGTTAACCTTCTACTTCCAACTTCAAAATACTATCTGCTGCATTCTTTGGTGTAACAATTATTATTTAATAAGACAAGGAAACAAAGGAGCATGCATATGATATCTTCCTCAAACAACACAACCCACAATAGCCTCTTAAACAAATTGTTCATTTTTGCAAAACAGATAATAGTTTTGTTGATTAAAAACTATTAATCTCACCACTGGATTTGGCTGCAGCCCATACAAGATTTTTAATTCTGGTTTTTGTCAGAGCAGCCAAAGGTATTAAGATTCTGCAGAGTCCATGCAGAATCTTTGATGTAGCAAAGCAGAATAAGGTATCACCTTAGTTATGTTTTTTAAAATCACAATTGGATTTCCTTTTAAGAGGAAAGCTGTGAAATGGCAGGTGGCAGTTTTAGATTGAAGGCAACGACTGATTTACATATGTCCAAGGTGGCCCAGAAGTAGCTAGAAAAGGGGGCAGAAGGGGGCCTAATGGGCTTATGCATGCTTCATTGTTGCATGCGATGATGACCTGAAATGCAATCCCCACACAAATCAGGGGTTGCCTGTATTTCCATGTACTATCTTCAAGGAAGATCTGTCACTGTATGCAGGGCAGTAGCTAGCAGGTGGTGAGGTGGGCCCCCGCCAGGGCCGCAGGTGGGGGAGGCACAAAATCAGCTAAAATATGTCCATAAATATATTTATAAATTAAAATATTGATTATTGCCTCATAAGAAAAGGTTTTAAATAGAGGGTGAATTGAATGGGTGGAGGAGAGGTGGAAAGAAGAGCTAATTTGTCCATGGCTAGGGGGAGCAATCTGGACGGTTTTGCCAGGGGTGCAAGATCACCCAGCTACGGCTCTATGGCTATATTTACTGCAAATGGAGCCCTGTGCAAAATAGATACACTTAGAATTAAAGAATTCCTGGAAGCTGCTGAGCACAGAGATTAGTGTACCAGTACTGAGCTGAACTCCAGTCTTTCTATACATTAAAAAAAATCCTAATTATCTCAAGCTGTCTTCATTTCAGCAGTCTAATGTAGGTGTTTCGTGTGACATTTTTTGTTGTGGCTGTTAAACGACTGGCTGCCAGGAATCCTTGACAATCTATTGCAAGTCACTCAGAGTGCTACTACTAGATCATGATCTATGTTCTGCCCACCACTGCTCTAGGCAGTTTGCTGTCAGCCTACATGCACGAGAACATTACTTTTTGTGATTGCTTCTACGGAATGAAATGCCTGTAGCATTCCAAAGAACTTAAAACAAGATGACCTAGTTTTTTTGTTTTTTGTTTAAAGGACTAGAGTGACCAGTGCTGCTTCAACTTCACTGATGTGCACAAATAGATGGCACAGACTACTTGCAACTGTAATAAGTTTTGAATGGCAGGAGACAAAGGTTCCGGTTTGCTTCATTTGTGCCAGGCCTAGGTCTTCACTGAGCAATAAGTTACTTAGAAGCAAAGATCAGGGCTATGGAATGAAAAGCTATTGATTCACCACACTTCAGAGTAGAACATCAGTGTAAGTATTAAATCAGAGGTAGAAGTCAGTAAAGATACATTTATGCAGTTTGTCCCTGAGTATATAAACTCACCTGCTGAAACCCAGAGACTTTGCAGCAGCTAGAGCTTGTATGCTTCTCACTCCTGCCATACAGGAAAACACTAAAATGTCTGATTTAGAAGGCATATCTTGATTGTATATCTCCTTAAAATGTACCGGTTCCATCTGCAAAGCTTCCACAACCTCGCCCACTACAAAAACAAAGACTGACTGTTGAATTAAGCAGCTGACTATGATGAATCATTATAAAGCAAGTAAGTGCAACAGTTCATAAAATCCATGATACGTGGGTGAACCTTACATATCTCCTGTTACATAGGTAAAAAGTTTTGAGCTAGGTGGCCTTGTATTTCCTCATCACTCCGCTCATGACCAGGAAGTGTGGAAGCTTACATGGAATGCTGATGGATCCAGGAATTTTCCCATACTGCTCAATTTCCCATTTTTCTCTAACATCAACAAGCAAAATGGCCTTGGATTGCAGCAACTCCTTGAGTTCTTTGTAGGAGACCTTATCTTTAGCAGTGCAAAAACGGCAAACAATCCCTTCTGGCTTTTCAGTTTTTAGATCTGTAAAGAGAAGAAGCTATTACTCAAGCAAGCAATATTGTCTCTGGACCATCATTTCTCAAATACATCTACTAGCAACTTTTAATGTTACCAGTGAGCACAGTTTATGTCAGTGGCTTTATAGGGCAGAGCTTTTCAAACTTTTCATGTTGGTGATACACTTTTAGACATACACACTGCAGCTGACACACTATGTTGTGACACACAGTATCCTCCCCCCCCCAAAAAAAATACTGCATTGTCAAATGTACTTATAGATTTTCATAATTTCTGTATCATTAGAACTCAGGATCTGACAGTGAAATTGAAAGGGAGTAGTAGTCTCAGAAGAGAAAGTGTTTCATCAAACAACACATCATGTGGTATAGGTCGCTGGCCTACACACCATTTTAAAGGTGATTAGGTTAAAGCAGGCGAGGGTTTATTAAGATTGGCAAAATGTTTTTTTGTGTTTTGCTGAGAGTTGTAAAACTCTACAGGTTCAGAGTATTTTTATAGTCTACAAAACCACATGCTATAATAAATTTGTTAGTCTGGACTTACTGTGTGGTACCTTTTTAAATGTGTTCCTTTTAGGGAGAAGGGGGGCCCCAACCACCCTTGCTCCCAGCCTGGCACAAAGCAGGCTTGGATTGCAGCCTCTCCCTCCCATTCCAGAGGAATAGGGAAACAACCAATGCAATGAAAGATATAAAAACAGCTTAGAACTATTCTCACTAAGTGTGAAATATGTAGTTGCTACTTAACTGTGGAGCACAAACCCACAAAGCCCCACTGGTCACACCACCAGGTCTTCTGTGACATGTGGGTGTGCTTACCCTTCTCTCCTGATCTGGGAATAACTTAAATATATAGCATCTGATCTGATATTGAGATACCACTTCCTCCTTAAAACGTCCTATACGCAAAATCATTCACACCTTTGTCCCCAGCTGCTTTACAGAGGCATGAGGTCATTACTCTTTTCTAAAGAAAGAATGAGGCCGAAATATAGCATAGGCAACTTTGCCCAATTTCTTTCCCCCTTTTGGAATTGGAAGCTAAATCTGGAGGCTGCAATGGATCTGTTTCGCAAGCAGAGCCAAACGTCCTAATCCTAAAATTAGGACTGAGAAATGTTCCACTAATGAAACATAACTGGATTAGGGGCACATTTTATGGTCAGAGATGCCACACGGAATGACAGACTTGTAGAATTGCTAGGGGTCACGAGGGTCATCTAGTCCAACTCCGTGCCATGCTGGGATATTTTGCCCAACGTGCAGCTCGAACCCTCGACCCTGCCTGAGATGAAGAGTCGCATGCTCTACCGACTCTACAGATCTGGTGACTTATGCAAGTGCGGATCTGATCTTAACACTGACGCTAGCGAATGTCAGACTATGCTGTCGGTTCTGTATAGGGAAGGAGAGAGGCTTTCTCCCCAAGCCCGCCCCGAAGCGCGCGCGCCGGCGTCTCCCCTCTCTCCCCACCCACTCCGGGGCACTTACGCGCCGGACTCCGGAAGGGGCCACGGCCTGCTCCCGATCCCGGCCGCAGAATGGAGCCGCAACCGTGGCTCCCTGCCAGCAGGCTCTTTCCTCGCCCGCCTCTCGCAGTGACCCCTGTCCGCTTTGCTGTCAAAAGAAAGGCCGCCCGACCCAGCCGGCTGCAGCAGCCCCACATGCTGCCCAACGCGGCTCAGGTATCTGCGCGTTTCAACATATCTCCTCCCATTCTTTGCCGGGCTTCCCAAGCTATAGCAGGCCACGTCGTTTGCCTGTCTTTTCGTCTGTGCCTTATAGGCGCTTTGCGCCAGAAGCTGCTACCTCAATCCTATGCCCATTTGCTTAGAAGCCTCCTGTAGGGCTTACTCCCGAGTGCACAAAATACATTTAAAGTGCAAACACACACATATCCCTCAAAGGAACTGTACTTTACCCCTCAGAGAACTACAGTTCCCAGCACCCTTAACAAACTACAGTTCTCAAGGTTCCTGGGAGTGGGGTGTGTGCTTAAACGTTTGCTGTTTAAAGTGAGTCTAGAATTGCATGCCAAATAAGCACTTCTGTTTTCTTCTCAACCCAGTGGAACGGTTTCCCTACCTCTGGAGGTTGTGGACTCTCCTTCCTTGGAGGTTTTTAAGCAGAGGTTGGATGGCCATTTATCATGGATGCTTTAGCAGAGACTCTTGCATTGCAGGGGGGTTGGACTAGATAGCCCTTGGGGTTGCTTCCAACCCTACAATTCTGATTATATGAGTCATATTATGTTAACACCACTTCCTTTTCTCTGGATGCGCCCCTCAGGGTGCCCTCAGTTTCCCTTTTTCTGCACAATTAAGAAGTTCTTTTGTTTATGCCCTCGTTTCACCTCAAAAGGATATTGTAGGGCTGGAAAAGGTGCAGAAGAGGGCAATCAAAATGATCAAGGGACTGGAACAACTCCCCTATGAGGAAATGATATTTGGGGCTTTGTAGTTTAGGAAAAAGTTTAGGAGTAAGCGGGGACATGCTAGAAGTGTATAAAAATATGTATGATGTTGATAAAAGTGGATAGAGCAAAGCTTCTTTCATAATTCCACAATCAGTGAAGTGGAATGTTGAAAGATTGCTGGGGAAAGCATTCTACTCCCTCCCTTACCTTAATTTGATGGTACAAGATTTCAAGTATTACTATGTTTTTAAAAAATATACTAACAAGTGTAGAACTCTATATTCACCCTTGGGCTAGTCTTGGGAGCAAAGATCACTCCTATACTTGAGCCTTCCACATGGCAAGCCTTGTGCTACCAGCTGAGACTACAGACTGGTGATTCACCCGGTAGCATTATTTATGACAACATTTCTTACACAGAAATGCTTCAAATTATATTGCTTTATGCAAACAAATACTTTTAAAACCTAGATGAGGCTTATTCATTCATATGAAACCTTTTTTTCTTTTTTTTGCTAGCAAGTTTTCTATAAAACAGTCATGGGTGCAATTTTCCAAAGTGTCTTTCTGTGTACATCTGTAATGAAATGTGTATTGTTTAAAATATATGCTTCACAATATTTTGAAAGGCCTTTAGCAGCCAGCCTTGTGACATATGGTGGCTTTGCATTTCCACATGCAAGACCTATCACTGGTACAAACCAGTCATGTCATTCGATAGCTAGCTACAGTATGGCACTTCATATACAGTTATCTGATCTCTAGCTGAAGAAACAGAAGGTAACATATTTAGAGATTAAAGCAAACATTAAGAATTAAGAGCCTCATGCTCCAGAGTAGTCCCAGAAACAAATGATCACATAGCGTTACCTCAGTACAGTGCTAAACTGAGTGGCTTTACAATTATAAAGATAAGCAATTACCTGCAAACTGTTCCACCACAAGCCTTATTTATTTGAGGCTTCCAGACTAGAGGTTGCTGTGGAATAGTCTATTGTGATCCATGGAAATCACTGGGAAATATTTCTTAGACAACTGTCTTGCATGTGCAGCATGTAGATGCCACGTGTGCAAATTTTCCCATTCATGTCAGTGAAGCAATAAAGGAGGACATCTCCATTCATTTATGCTTTTACAACAGGGCACACAATTTTGGGGGTGGGATCAGAACCAATGGCTCTGAGATTTGGAAAAATACTGCTTCTTTCTGATATTCTTTGACACAGTTCTTAAAAGAATTTTGATCAAACACATTTTCATTAGCAAAGGTGGAATTTGAAGAAATATCTAACAGGATTTCCCCTTGGTTTTTAATTAAACGAGGATAAAACATCTCTATAAAAGGGTGATTAATTTAAGCTGTCATATAAACTGGTTCTCTGGTTGCTGGCTGTCAGCCTATCCATATGGCATTCCTTTTTCTACAGATAGAAGAGTATATTTATGATAGCGTAATTAAAAAGTAAACCAAGTGTTGCAGTATACACGACATATAGGCAATATTCTGATTGATCCACTCCCACTGTGCTAATCTTTCCTAAACCTAAAGATGGATCTAATTTGTGTTATTTAGTAAATTTGCCTATTTATGTGGCATACCAAGAAAGATGGCTGGAAAGAAAGAGGTAGAGTCAGTGGCATGGTGCTGTACCAGACAAAACATTAAAAATAACAAGATATTATAGAGTTGTGGCATCTGTTCTGATGGAGCTTTAGGGTAGAGGTGCCCTTAGAACAGGACTTTGAGACAGAAATCTCAAGTCTCAACTTTGGGTCCTATGCAGCCGCCTGAAAGTACTGGGTGTGGCCTGTTCTAACAAGCAGTCTTGCCATTTAGTGAGTTCAATGGACACTTCCCAGAATTCTCTGCAGGGTACAACATGCAGTAGTTTTATTGCAAACACCCAAGTGTATGTGTGGCTCTAGTTCATAGTCTATCAAGGAAATGCACTCTGCATATGCCCAGAAGTACAATTACACATGCTCAAACCCTGAACAATGCTAAATACGCCCTGGCTTAAATGGAACCTAGTGGTTTGAGCCGAATCGTTTGTCCATAAGTAAACCATGCAGAGCAAGGGATTAGTTTTATATTCAGTTAAAATATTCAAGGTCCCAGGTTCAATCCCCGGCACTTCCAGTTAATAGGATCATGAGAAAGGCCCCACTCTGCCTCAGATCCTAGACAACTACTGTTGCCAGGCAAGAGGAGACAAAGCAGGGATCGGTGGATCAGCCCTCCTATACCCATCCCCCGATCCGTAAAGGGCAGGGGCTGGGGCAATCCGGAATCCTGCACAATTCGTAGCCTAGGACGTGACGCCTGCTCCTTTAACGATGGAGGAGAATAAAAGCCGCTGTGCACATTTAGCGCGATGATGGCTTGCGTTCCCGGTGCAAACTGCCGCACCCGTTTTCAAGTGAGTCAGGAGCGAGCGAGGCCTCTCCAAACACGTGGGCACCAGCAATTTCAACCGGGGTTGACATCGATGTAAATACAGGCGGCTCCCTATCGGCGATGCGGCAACTCCGGCTGGTGTTTACAAAGCAGAGCGGACCCCCCCCCCTCCCCAACACACAATCCCGCCCCATTCAACTGCCCCGGCTCTCGCTTAGCCGCTCTCGGGGCGGGACGGGCAGCCCAGGCGAGCGAGCGAAGCGGCCCTAGCCGAAGCTCGGCTTCCTTTGCCGCTTCCTGCTCCTCCTCCTCCTCGGCTTCTGCTGCCGCCGCCGCTCCAGCCTGCAACCTGCGAGGGCCAAGCCCGTCGCCCAGCGCGGTGAGTGCGGCGGGCCGGGGGAGGCGAGCTAAGGGGAGGCCTCTCGCTTGGGTGGGGGCGGCCGGTGCTGGGCAGGGAAGGGGCTGCGCGGCATGTGGGCCCTTCCTCGTCCGCTTTGCAGTGCCTGGGGACCCCCGCAAAGGGCTCCGCGGGGCTTCCCCGAGGGCCCGAGGTCTTGCAGGCGGTGGCTGAGGCGCCCTTGCCCCGGCCTTCCTCAGTCGTGGCCTAGGCAGGCGGCCTGCGCTGCCCGGGGACACCTTTGGGGGTTGAATTGGGACGCCGCCTTTCACCTCCTTGAACCCGGCTCGCCCTGGCGGCACGACTGGTAGGCCGGGTGCCGGGTGGTGAACGCTTAGCTCTCCCCGAGCCTTTAAAGGACCCAGGCCTTTAAAGCCTCGACCCTGGGCTCCCTAGTGTTTGCTGCCCAAATGAATGTGCCCACTAACTTCTTGTTGGCCCAGTTGGCTAGAGTCAACAGTGTGAGGCGGCAGCAAAACAGCTCATGCTGTTCTAGGCTGCATCAGCAGAAGTACAGTGCCCAGATCAAGGGAAGTGATACTACCACCCTACAGTATTCTGCCCTAGTCAGAATACTGTGTCCTGTTCTGGGCACCACAATTGAAGAAGAATGTTGACCAGGATGATCAAGGGTCTGGAAACTAAGCCTTATGAGGAGCGCTTGAAGGAGCTGGGTATGTTTATCCTGGAAAAGAGGAGACTGAGAGGAGATAAGATAGCCGTATCCTAAGGGCTGTCACATGGAGGAGGGAGCATGCTTGTTTTCTCGTGCTCTGGAGAGTAGGAATCAAACCAATGGCTTCAAGTTGGAAGAAAGGAGATTCCGGCTTAACATTTGGAAAAAAACCTTGTGATAGTAAGCTTTTCAGCAGTGAAACAGACCCCCACAAGAGGTGGTGGACTCCTTTTGAGGTTTTCAAACAGAGGTTGGATGATCATAGATACTTAAGCATAGCAGAGGATTGGACTAGATTACTCATGGGTCCCTTCCAAGATTCTGTGGTGCCAAGGTTGCAGGTTCAGTCCTCATACGGGCCAACTGCATATTCCTGCATTGCAGGGGCTTGGACTAGACGGCCTTTGGGATCCCTTCCAACGCTGCAATTCTATGAACTAGTACAAATCTTGGGAACTTTGGGCTTTCCAGGTGTTGCTGGACTACAATTCCCATCAGCCCTAATCAGCATAGGGAGGGTGAGTGTTGTACTCCAGTGATATCTGAAGGGCCAATTGTTTCCCCAGCCCTGATCTAGGGAATACATACCCTCTGTAGTGTACAGCACTCCTTACTGAACACCTCAGGATTTGCTTCCAAGAAAACATGTTCAGATCATGCAAGGAGGTAGTTGTTTTGCTGGTCATGGTGAATGGGGACTGCAAAAGCATAAAGAGCACCTAAGGTGGGGGAGAAAATGTGTCCTGTATATGTCCGCAGGAAATTGTGAGTCAAGTAGTAAGGGCAGTTTGGGTCCAGGGAGTTGTTGCTATATTAGTCCCAAAGGAGGAGAAACAAAATAGGTAAGCTGAGCTGCCTTGCTTGAGGCTGCCTTCTGTTGGTACACACTTATGCAAGTTGCCAAGTCACACAGAACTCTAATAAATGGTCAAGAAGAAGTGTGAACAAACCAACCTCAAACTGCCAGTGCAAATAGCACAGAACAATATTTTGTGAATATTTGACTACCCCTTTCCACCCCGTGTTAGAAACTGAGATATGAAGGCTAGGAGCTACGTAAATGGCACCTTAAACCTAGGTTATGGGCACAACAACAGAATATCTAGGCATGCTTTTTAATAACAAGAATACAAAACTGAAAATTAATGAACCGCACTTAAAATATTATGTTCATTTTTCACAAGGTCTAGTCCTTCCCCTGCCCGCCCACCCCCTAATATTCTTAGGAGGGTCTCTTCTCCAGTTTTCAGATAGTAGCTGGAAGTGGGGAGGCAGAAAAAAGTCCTCCTTTCATTCCACTCTACAGTTTTTTCAGAAATTTTAGGCGCAGTACTGAGCTCAGAGCTCAGAAACTGCTTGCGCTGATGAAATTCCCTGTCGCAAAATGCACCTAGAACAATGGGAGTTTTGAACACTGTTTTCACCTGCAGAAGCACCCAGTTCTTGGAGTTCATGTTTTAAGGAAAATTCATTAAGAACTCTAGGACAGGTTGGGAAATCTGTGACTATCTAGATGCTGTTCTAATTTCCATCAGCCCCAGCGAGCATGGCCAATGATAGGAAATAATGGGAATTGCAGTCCAGCAATATCTGGAGGCCACAGGTTCCCCACCTGCTCGGGAGTGTTGTGGAAGTTCTTGTTCAGGGTTCTGCTGACAGGGCTGGTTAGCTGAAGCCTGCCCATAATGTGCTTCTAAGGGTTGGTTCATTGTTGAATATAGTATTCTATATCATAGACCACTGCTGGATAGGAATAGCTAATTATTACATATATATTATAGAAACTGGCTCAGTAAAAGCTAATTGGAGTGCCTTTGTACTTTTTCCCACTTGCATGCTTACCTGTTTGGTGCCCAGAAGCTGACTGATAGGTTTGTGCATATCAATGAAGTTTTCCTTTGCTTCATTACTATAAATGTGAACTTTATTCCTAAGGTGTGACAGATGACCAGAAATGCAAACAATTAAAAAAGAATCAGACTTGCTGTCTAGTCACTTCTAGTTATACCAGTAGGCCCTTGTGTCATATGTGCCTTGCCCTTCGTCATGTGGTTCGGTGTTAGAGGAAAAAGGGATCAGGATCAAGCATGTTTATAGAGTGCAGTTATCCTTTTTCTTGTGAATCAAAATAAGTCGGTTTTGATAATAACAAAATAACAACGGTTGGGAGGAATGTTTTTGCCAAAAATCTCAGAAACCTCATCAGGAGGGCTTTAAACTGACTAATGTGGGGGAGGGAGACAGTGCTCCTGAAGGTAGGAGTCTATCAATTGATGAAGATGATCATCCAAATGTCATAGACCAAATGGAGCAAACAGCACACAGACCTAGTGGTGGGAGGAAAAAATCCTTAAATAAGAGACACGGGGGAATGATTAATGGACTTCAATGTCTGTACACTAATGCGCAAAGCATGGGAAATAAAAAAGATGAGCTTGAGCTCTTGGTACAGCAAACTAAATATGACATAATAGGCATCACTGAAACCTGGTGGGATAAGTCCCACGATTGGAATGTAATAATGGAGGGATACAATCTATTTCAGAGAAACAGACCAGACAAGAAAGGAGGAGGAGTGGCGTTATATGTCAGGGATGTGTATACCTGTGAAGAGATCCAAGATTTAGAACCTCAAAGCCAAAGTGAGAGCATTTGGGTCAAAATTAAGGGAGAGAAGAATAACAGTGACCTCATTGTGGGAGTTTACTATAGATCCCCAAGCCAAACGGAGGACATAGATGATGCCTTCCTGGAACAGATGGCCAAGCATGCAAAAGGAAGGGAGATAGTAGTAATGGGGGACTTCAATTACCCGGATATTTGTTGGATGTCAAACTCAGCCAAGTGCATAAGGTCAAACAGATTCCTCACTGGCCTTGCAGACAACTTCATTGTCCAGAAAGTGGGAGAAGCAACAAGAGGAACAGCCATTTTAGATCTGGTCCTAACCAATGTTGATGACCTAGTTAGTGGGGTAGAAGTGGAAGGATCATTAGGCGCGAGTGATCATGCTCTTCTGAAGTTTACTATACAGCGAAAAGGAGCAGCCAAGCATACTAGCACTCAATTTCTTGACTTTAAGAAAGCCGACTTCATAAAACTTAGGGAAGTGCTGGGTGAGATCCCATGACAGTAATACTAAAAGGAAGGGAGTTTATGATGGCTGGGAGTTTGTTAAGAGGGAGATAGTAAAAGCACAACTTCAGGCAATACCAATGAGACGGAAACATGGAAGGTGCCTAAAGAAGCCAGGGTGGCTATCTAAAGAACTTTTAACTGAGTTAAGATTAAAAAAGGATGTGTACAAAAAATGGAAAAGGGGGGAAACCACCAAAGAGGAATTCAAACAAATAGCCAGCACGTGTAGACACAAAGTCAGAAAAGCTAAAGCACAGAATGAACTCAGGCTTGCTAGAGAGGTTAAAAGCAACAAAAAAGGCTTTTATGGGTATGTTCGTAGCAAAAGGAAGAACAAAGAAACAGTGGGGTCACTCAGAGGAGAAGATGGTGAAATGCAAACAGGGGACACAGAAAGGGCTGAACTCCTCAATGCCTTCTTTGCCTCAGTCTTCTCCGAAAAAGAAAACAATGCCCGACCTGAAGAATTTGGAGCAAATGATTCAGCAGAGGAAACACAGCCCAGAATAACTAAGGAGATAGTACAAGAATACTTGGCTAGTTTAGATGTATTCAAGTCTCCAGGGCCAGATGAACTGCATCCAAGAGTATTAAAAGAACTGGCAGATGTGATCTCAGAACCACTGGCAGTCATCTTTGAGAATTCCTGGAGAACAGGCGAAGTCCCGGCAGACTGGAGGAGGGCAAATGTTGTCCCTATTTTCAAAAAGGAGAAAAGAGAGGACCCAAATAATTACCACCCAGTCAGTCTGACATCAATACCAGGGAAGATTCTGGAGTAGATCATTAAGCAAACAGTCTGTGAGCACCTAGAAAGGAATGCTGTGATCACCAATAGTCAGCATGGATTTCTGAAAAATAAGTCATGTCAGACTAACCTGATCTCGTTTTTTGACAGAATTACAAACCTGGTAGATGAAGGGAACGCAGTGGATGTAGCCTACCTTGATTTCAGCAAGGCATTTGACAAGGCGCCCCATGATATTCTTGTAAAGAAGCTGGTAAAATGCGGTCTTGACTATGCTACCACTCAGTGGATTTGTAACTGGCTGACTGACCGAACCCAAAGGGTGCTCATCAATGGTTCCTCTTCATCCTGGAGAAGAGTGACTAGTGGGGTGCCACAGGGTTCTGTCTTGGGCCTGGTCTTATTCAACATCTTTATCAACGACTTGGATGATGGACTCAGGGGCATCCTGATCAAATTTGCAGATGACCCCAAACTGGGAGGGGTGGCTAACACCCCAGAGGACAGGATCACACTTCAAATTGACCTTGACAGATTAGAGAACTGGGCCAAAACAAACAAGATGAATTTTAACAGGGAGAAATGTAAAGTATTGCACTTGGGCAAAAAAAATGAGAGGCACAAATACAAGATGGGTGACACCTGGCTTGAGAGCAGTACATGTGAAAAGGATCTAGGAGTCTTGGCTGACCACAAACTTGACATGAGCCAACAGTGTGACGCGGCAGCTAGAAAAGCCAATGCAGTTCTGGGCTGCATCAATAGGAGCATAGCATCTAGATCAAGGGAAGTAATAGTGCCACTGTATTCTGCTCTGGTCAGACCTCACCTGGAGTACTGTGTCCAGTTCTGGGCACCACAGTTCAAGAAGGACACTGACAAACTGTAACGTGTCCAGAGGAGGGCAACCAAAATGGTCAAAGGCCTGGAAACGATGCCTTATGAGGAACGGCTAAGGGAGCTGGGCATGTTTAGCCTGGAGAAGAGGAGGTTAAGGGGTGATAGGATAGTCATGTTCAAATATATAAAAGGATGTCACATAGAGGAGGGAGAAAGGTTGTTTTCTGCTGCTCCAGAGAAGCGGACACGAGCAATGGATCCAAACTACAAGAAAGAAGATTCCACCTAAACATTAGGAAGAACTTCCTGACAGTAAGAGCTGTTTGACAGTGGAATTTGCTGCAAAGGAGTGTGGTGGAGTCTCCTTCTTTGGAGGTCTTTAAGCAGAGGCTTGACAACCATATGTCAGGAGTGCTCTGATGGTGTTTCCTGCTTGGCAGGGGGTTGGACTCGATGGCCTTTGTGGTCTCATCCAACTCTATGATTCTATGATTCTAAGTCATTGGAAAGTGTTTTCAAATCCAGTTTATTTGATGAGCACAGTCTTTTTTGTTTTTGGGGGTGGGGTATCTGAAGCTGTCTTGTATCGAGAGACACAAAGATGTACTTTGCTCCACCTAGACTTCAATCATATTGTCTCTGGGAGGGTATCTCCCAGGACGGGTTAAATCTAATTTTCCAGCTTCAAAGAGGGAGATTTGGTATTGTAGCTCTGACGGTGTCGGCGCTTCTGGCACTCTGGTTCAACCTCTGATGTCAGAAGGGCAAAAAAAATGGGTGTTTCTGTGGTGTGCCAGTAGGTGCCAGGATCTGAAGGAGCCTAGGCCATGACCAGGGAGATATGTAGATATGCTTCTGTGTGTGTCTAAATTCCTCCTTCCTATTTCCCTTTCTTTGGAAAGAATAGTTAGGAAGTGTGGAATAGCTTATTCAGGGAGCCAGAAATCCTATTGAGTGGTGCAGAACATTTCTTTATCTTCACTTCCACCCTGCTGGCAGAGCCCATGATTATGTTGAATGTGGTTCTTAATGCATCCCTCCCCACCCACACCGACATTAAGATTGTAGTCCTTCACAGGCAACTTTGTAGCAGTGACATCAACTTGGAATTTTAGGGTTCAGTTCATCCATCAGTTGTATGACTTTTCATTCATTTCCGTGGGAATCGTGCAGAACCTCTGTGCAGACCTAAACCCCTAGAATTTTTTCAGATGTACTTTGTCCTATTGGGCAAATAATGTTTTATTTGAAGAACTGGTTTTTATCAGTCACACCTGCCTCTATTGCATTTTGTTCGATCCTAGGTTCTTTTATTGTGATACGGTAATTTTTAATTGTTGCAAGCCACCCTGAGTGAGATAAATGCTTTAAAAAATGTACTGCTTCCACTCTTTTCCGTAACACCTACATCTTCTCTGAGTGCTGGTCACTTAATGAGAAAATACGTAGTTTTAATGAGCGTTTGTTTTACTTGCTTTTCCTTTTTATTTTGTTCTTGGATAAGAAATATCTTGCAGGATCAGACTAAGGCCCAACAAATCTAACATCCTGTTTCTAGCAGTAGCCACCCATTCATGCTTGTAGCGTGGTGGACATCCTCTATTGTTTCCAGCCTTATCACTGAACTAAAGTGGTAACATGGGCCAAGCAACTTCTATGAAATACAGCCACCTGAATAACACTTGTGCAAAGTTACCGCTATGCAGTACTGAGCCAAATATTTCAGAATATTTGTGCCAGTTACTGTAATTTAGCTTCCTAAGTATCTCTTTCTGGCTTCAAAATGAAGACAGCACTGCAGCTTACAAGTAGGCTATATGTTGTTGACTTGAGAAGTTTCTTGATAATGTACTTGAGTTGTAAAGCTTTTGTCAGATTTCTCCAGGAAATATTGCAAAACTGGTATTCTGTAGATTTGTTCCCCCTTAAGTTGTGCAACAGCACACCATCTGTCTTGGGTTTTGCTGGTAGTGTCCAATGTAGAGCAACTTGTCCTTGGTTTGAGATTGACATGTGTCATGAAGAACAAACTGGGGCAGGCTGCTATGTAGAAAAAAAGTGATGTAATATTACACCCTCGGCAGTTAGTGGCTTCCTAGGAAAGAGTGCTAATCATTCCATCGGCCTGACATCCTGCTGTCTTGTCAACCACTATATGTTTCCCCTTGGGCTGTACCAGAGCCACACTTCAGAACCCATTATCTCCAAGTTCCTGGGTTCTCTGACCATAGAAGCAGCATCTAAATTGGATCATAAAAGATGGCCAGCAAGCAGATATTTCCCTTCTTTTCAACATTTAGTTTAATACTGTAGAGAGTTGTCAAAAATATTTGTGATGAAGCAAACTGTAGTGACACACATGAATGACCTTGGAAGACATGAATGGCTTATAAAAACAAGAATCAGTAAAACCTACTTACTCATTTAAAAATCTGCAGTTAAAACCATCAAATAGCAGGACTGGAATAAATCAATTTCTTGAATACAGAAAAAATAACTTTTCAGAACCCATCTAAATTCAGGAAGAGAGGGAACATGACAGATTTATCCAAGAAGGACAATCCAAAGTTTTGATGCCACTACGAGAAAGACCTTGTCTCTTGTAACTACCTTGTATGACCTTATCATACCACAAATATGCATATCATACCACAAATATGCATGCCAACCAAATACATTGTTGAACCCTTCCAAATCCAATACGTCAGTGTTTTCAAGAAGCAGCCATTCCTTCAGCCAACAAAATGCGGCTGATTCATAATAAAGTTTGAGGTCTGGCAGGGCAAATCCACCTCTTTCTTTAGCATCAGTTAGTATCTTAAATTTTATTCAAGGCTTCTTGCCCTGCCAGACAAATCTAGAAATATCTCTATGCCACTTCTTGAAACAGTCCATCTTGTCCAAAATCTGCAAAGTTTGAAACAAAAACAACATCCTTGGCAATACATTCATTTTTATCACAGCAATTCGGCCTAGCAATGATAGCTTCAAATTTGACCATATTTCTAAGTCTTTTTTCACCTCAGTCCAACATTTTTCATAGTTATCTTTAAACAAGTTAGCATTCTTAGCAGTCATGTTAACCCCTAAATATTTCACTTTCTTAACTAATGTTAGTCCTGTCTCTTCCTGGAACTTCTCTTTCTCATTCACAGTTAATTTTTTCTCTAGAACCTTAGTTTTCGTCTTGTTCAACTTAAAGCCTGCTACCTGACCAAATTCTTGAATCAATTCCAGTACCCTTTTGGTACTAGATTCTGGCTCCTGCAAAGTCAATACTAAATCGTCGGCAAATGCTTTCAATTTGTACTGTTTAGCTCCCACTTGTATGCCTTTAACCAATTGGTCCTTTCTGATCATATTTAACAGTTCAGGGCCTTGGCTGCTTAGGCAGATATTGTAGCTGGTAGTTTGTGGCTCACCATATGGGCCAGTCACATATGGATTAAAGTCTGAGCTACAGTAGTCTTCCATAATTTGAGGCATCCAGAAACTTGGGAGTTCTTTGGATTAATTTAGATTTTTGAGACCTAAGAATGTGGACAAGGTGCTGGATTCAGTCAATGCTAGTGCATTGCCTGTTCAATCCATACGCATCAAAGTTAGTGATGATTGGAGTCAGTGAGGTCTGTATTTTCAAAGTTGTGGAAGCTTCCTTCAGAGAAGGTTCAGTTGCATCCTCTTCAAAAGATGCAGTAGCAAGGCCTCTACTGAAAAAGGCTTCTCTAGATACCCTGGAGTTGTGGATTTAAAGCAGGCATAGGCAAACACTGCCCTCCAGATGTTTTGGGACTACAATTCCCATGATCCCTGACCACTCGTCATGTTAGCTAGGGGTCATGGGAGTTGTAGTCCCAAAACATCTGGAGGGCCGAGTTTGCCTACGCCTGATTTAAAGTCTAACTTCCCATTCCTACAAAAAACAGAGCAGAAAAGGGCAGGCCAGCTCTATGGGTGAACTGAAATAGGTTGTGATATCGTTTGAGATGGAGGCTTCCTGTGTTTTCATGATTGATGCCCCGTGCTGAGAGGGGGATTCTGATCCAGACTGGTATCCTTCTGGACCTAATAAGTGAGTTAGGAGTGGGAATGGGCTGTGCTAGTTGTACCATTACTCATGCATTACTGGGAGGCTTCAGAAGGTGGTGTTGGGAGACTACTGCTGTTCTCTGTGTGTGTCTTGTCTCCCCTGCTTTTGAGTTTCTGCATGACCCTTCTGTGATAGCTTAGCTGTGTATCTGGCCTATGAGTAGAGGGTGCCATTGATGGATCCCCACAGAACCCCATGGAAAAGAGAAGTAATCTTCTGGCACCCGCCTTCCCCAGTAATGTTGTAGGTGGGATGTGCCTATGGCATGGAATATCATGGTTATGACACTTTGAGAATTTCAAATGACGTTTGGGGATGGAAACAGCGTTTCTGCTACTACCAGCCTGTAGTTCTGGTTCTTTTACTGCTCCAGGAGGCATTAAGTGCTTGTATGCTTTGAAAAGCTTTCAGAGCTGTCACTGTGCTGAAACGTCTTATCTGCTGATTGATGACATTGTCCAGTTGCTAGTCATGACGAATACGGTCCTGACTGTAATTGGGTGACAGTTGATCTAGCTCTGGACATCTAAAATGCCACAGGTAGTTACGAAACACATCTGCGTGTAGCTCATGTGAAAATGCAAGACATCTGTAAACATGTCATTCATAGAAAATGGGAGGAAGCAAGACCTGTCATCATCCATGCTTTTTGACCACATGTAAAACCAAGCCTTATCCTATAATTATCATGAGGTTAAGTATTGATCAGGCAGTCACTGCTGTATAAAACAGATAAAAGCTTTTCTTTTATTAAAATTGCTTTTGATATAGCGGCAGTAACCAGTGTTCTAGCTCTGAGGAGAGCATTGGCCTTGGCCTGGGGGTAACTGGTTGGCCATGGAGCTCACTGAATGCCTTTGGGCTACTGTCACTCAGGCTTGTTTTCCTCTCAGGTTTGTTGTGAGGATAAAATGGATGGGAATTCCCTGTGGTCCTTGGAAGCAGGATGGCATAAAATGTAAGGTATAAATAATACACTAATCCTGGGGGAGAAATGTCATAGTAGCAAGTACCAATAGGGTAGTTGTAAGGCATTCATGTCTCCAATGAAAAGTCCAGGGGTATCTAATTGGGGTCTGCATTATGCAGAGTTATACTAGGTAGAGTTATAGTCAAACTTACTTTTTAAAAATGTAGCCACTTCCCACTATTTTTGGGAAGCTGCAGTTTCATTGCAATATTTTTAAGCATAAGTTGAGAGTCACTGCCAATTAAGGCAGTGGGAATAATTGCTGCTGGGACCTCTCCAGGCCATTTATTTGACAGTCGGGCTGCTTATTGCATTTCTTTGTAAACATAATGCAGAATTTTAGGAGTAGTTTATGGCAGCCAAACCTTTCCGTATTAGCAATACATATTTCTTCATTTCTTTTCCAGCAGATAACAGATGCGGGTAAAAGATCCATCAAGGGCTATCCCTGTCAAAAGCAAGACACACACAAAGACAAATCAGCATCAAGATGATGATTCTTCTGATGATATCACAGGTAAAAAAAAGCCATCTAATGGTCTGAATCAATTGACACAATCATGTGGGTAGTAGTAACAATTTGTATTTATTGTATCAGCTGGTTCCTGACTCTGATGAACAGAAAATGTGGAGACCCCACCATGTATCAAGAAGGGCTTTTAGCACACCTCCACTCCAGTAACCCATACTAATGCTAAAAGCCTGATCTTGATAGTGCTTGCATGCAACTGTTTTGCCACAGACAAGGAGGCAATATTGCCTGTGATTTTAGGTAGTTGTTGAGCAACTACTAAATGTGAGTGGTTGGAGTGACTCAGCCCATGGTCATCAAGGAAAGGAAAGCATTGTCCATATTGTTTCTATTATTATTAACTCATCCTTCACCCTAAGGTTCCAAGGTGGGTTTAAACAATTTAAAATACAGTTTAAAAACTTACTGTAAAAATACAGTCCATGGGAACTGCTGGTTCCTAGTTTAATTAGTAGACGTCCAACAGTTGCTTTCAGTTGAAATATCTATGGCCTGATGATTTATGAAATGATATTATCCTTGGAGTACTCTTATTTCAGGAATTTATATGTTTGTAGAACTGCATCTTTTTATGGTGGAATGAGAAGGGAAGTAAGAATAGCAGTGACAACAGTACTGAAAAGCTTGGAGGAGAGGAGGAGGAAAAGACAGACAGAATAGGTTTATCGGATTTGCACAATGGAGGAGAAAGTGCAGAAATCTTGTTGGTTCATGCAACGGCTGAAATTTCATACATGACCACTATTACTGCTAATTGTTATTTAATTTATTAGTCACTTGACATATAAAAAGTCTCCAAGTGACTCACAAAGCTTAAAAGCGTGAAGCATGGCATAACCTAAAAAAGAGCAAAGCCTCACAGTAACCTATGAAGCAAACCCAATAAAACAGCAGTAAAAACATGTCATCAATACATAGCAAAATGATACTATGAAGGGGATGGGGTGCATTTATAGACTTTGAGAAGCCATTAATGGCAGTCTCATCGTTACGTGATTTCTTCCCCTTCCAAATTTACAAAAATGTTTTCTTGCCAAATATCTGTTACAACAATAAAACATATGCCTTAAACATGTTCATCTTTTATTTTTTTACTACTTCTATAGGTCTGACATGCCAGCATGTAAGCCAGGCAGTGGATGTGCATAATGTGAAGAGAGCAGTAGCTCAAAATGTCTGGTCAATATGTTCAGAGTGCTTAAAAGAAAGAAGAATATGTGATGGTGAGCCAGTAATGCCTTCTGACATATGGCTGTGCCTCAAATGTGGTACTCAGGTAAATAAATATGTGACTTTAAAGATATGTAATATGTATATTTTTTAACCTGCCCTCTGGCCCCTAACAAGGTATATAACGCAGCTTATCAACTTAGTAGAGTTCCACTAAAGTACCAATAGAAATCAGTCTAGGACTAAGAGTTTGGAGTTCTGTTCATTTGTGGCATCTGGACAATAACACTTTAGTTCTTGCTTAGGTATGCCTAGCAGCTTGTTATTCCTTAGGTCTTTTTGTCTGGATGTTTTGAAGAAAAGCCAAAATTGGAGGAGTGCATATGTTTTGAAACAATGAAATTGTTTGGCCATTTTGTGTCTATTATAACCTAATGCCTATAAGTGCCTAGATAAAGAGTAACATTTTTTGAACAATTACTCTTTATCTAGGCATTGGGTTGTTTAGAAGCTGTTCTTGTCAGGGGTCTTCAAAATGTCATTTAAGCTACAACAGTTCAGCCCAGGAACGGAAACTTAAGACAAGAAGAAAATTTGCTGATTTTACTAAAGAACATAGTAGTTATGATAACTATAGTTTAACATTTTTATTAATGAATTCAGGGCTGCAGTCAAAACTCAGAAGGCCAGCATTCGCTTAAGCATTTCCAGAATGCACTAGGAGAGCCTCATTGCATTGTAATCAACCTCAGCACATGGATCGTATGGTAAGTAAATTTGTGTTTTGAGAGGGGAAGCTGTGTGTGTTTGTGAGGGAAGACATACAGTTGTACACCTTGTAATATACAGGTATGCATACATCCAATGATTCATTCCTTTTGTACGTGAAATTCTTCTTGGAGTTGCACTAACATTTTTTTGATTTAGTTACTCAACAAGAAAATATAAGCAGGTTAAAGAAAGTCCTTTGTTTTATTGCGAATGATAATTCTAGTATGTCAAACTAATAACTTGTTAGAATGTGAAGTTTGTTAATGTGGACTCTGAAATGTAGCTTCTGCTCCCCAGAGGTTTTATATATATAAAATATTATATATATGTATAAAAAAATCTGCTCCTATGGGTCATCTGCTTTATTACAGTTTTTTTACCACCCTACAGCCTCCCCCAAAATTTGTGAAACAACAATAAATAATGATAATAATAATAATAATAATATTTTTACCAGCTACTGCTGCAGGTCCAGTGTTGTGATTCTGTGATGCCAAAATGGATTTGTGACCTGAAGACCCACCAAATATGTCACTTTTAAAAGTGACACCTCCTTTTCACATTGGACCTCCCAGAGGTCAACCCCTGAAAAAGATTACCCCTGCTGTTAATAGGGATTAATAGGATCAGACATAGAGGTTCCAGTAGTAGTTTGAGAAGATAATTACTCCATATGTAATGACTATGGGATCCAGCCCTCACTCTACCACCTGGTGGTGGTTGAAGTGGTGGAATTGCGGAAGGACAAAGTCTCTTCCATGTTCCCCTCTCTCATACATGGCTTTTTTTTTTGAAGCAGTCAAATTCACAGTAGCAAAGTGATCTACACTGCTCATACCTAAGAGGGACTTTCCTTTCCAGGGATAGATCACAGTTCATCTGCAAAAGTTCTATTGGCACTAATGATGCTTCGGACATCCCTTGTGACCGAGGGCCAAACTAAATATCATATGTTTGGGAGCAGGGGTGTTTTAACCCTTTCTGTCTGTGCCTTCCCTGTGATTGTAGAGGGGACTGTTGACATCCCCATCCAGGCACTGTAGTATGCTCACCCTAGCATTGTGGCTACACAGTCTCTTTTTGCTGCCGCCGCCGCCGCCAAAATCAGTAGGGTCTAGGTGGTGCTGGTGGTGGGGAATTTGCTTGGTTCAGGTCCCAAAATGAATATGTTGTTTATAGTAGTTGTAACATGTAGTCTGTATATAGACATTACCTGAAATAAGGAATCACAATGTTTTATGACTTCATATAAAGTCATAAGAATTTAAGATTTGCCTGGAGAATCGTTATGACAACATTTTAAATCCTTATTCTAGGTGTTATGAATGTAATGAAGAGCTATCAACACACTGTAACAAGAAGGCTTTGGCACAGATAGTCGACTTCCTCCAAAGACATGTTACTAGAAATGAATCAAGTAAGTTTGCGTTAATAAAAGTTATATGGGGCTAAAGTCGATATCATGCCTCTTTTTATTTATGAGAAATTAAACATGAGGCTTGCAGATCCAGCAGGTTCTTTAAGAGTCCTGTGTTGCCCACAACACTACAGTCATGCACCAAACAAATGACTGAATTATCTTGAGTGCTAATAAGTAATGCCCCTAAATTAGTAGGGAATCTTAAGAGACCATCTTGGCTGTGAGTCCTGGAAGACCTGCCCCCTGCCTTGCAGGCCTTTCCCCACCTAGCCTGGGAGGGTGGGGCCCTGGCTGACTCCAGCTACAAAAACTGTGGCTGCTGAACAGACTCTTGGGCTAGGGAATTGCTCAGGGAAGATTTGTTTGGGGGGGGGGATTGCTGTTACCGATATTACTTTTTTGTATCATTATCTGAGATCGTAATATGATTTATGTGGAAATTTTTCAATTTTGTACTTTTTGATGTTTTATTTATTGTTTATGATTTCTTTTGTTACGCTTGTGATAGTGTATTTTTTTTACATGTTGTCAGCCGCCTTCAGCATAGTTTTAACTATGGAAAAGGCAGCATACAATTAAAATTATGTATGTATGTAAGAGGGCTATCTCAATGACAACTCTGCAGAGCACCTCAGTAGTTCACTTGCAAAAGAGCGGTGCCAGGCTTTCTAGCCATTGTCTAGAAAACCCTGACATCTAGTTGTATTGAGGTTTGAGAGGTTATTCTGTAATGAAGGAAGAGGTACAGGATATACATAAGTAAGTTATGTGCCTAAGTAATGTACTAAGTAACTTACTAAGTTATGTGCCTAAGTAACTTACTATTACTAAGTTACTAAGTAACTTATGAAAGGGACGCGGGTGGCGCTGTGGGTTAAACCACAGAGCCTAGGGCTTGCCGATCAGAAGGTCGGTGGTTCGAATCCCCATGACGGGGTGAGCTCCCGTTGTTCGGTTCCTGCTCCTGCCAACCTAGCAGTTCGAAAGCACGTCAAAGTGCAAGTAGATAAATAGGTACTGCTCCGGCGGGAAGGTAAACGGCGTTTCCATGTGCTGCTCTGGTTCGCCAGAAGCGGCTTAGTCATGCTGGCCACATGACCCGGAAGCTGTCTGCGGACAAACGCCGGCTCCCTCAGCCTATTAGAGCGAGATGAGCGCGCAACCCCAGTCAGTCACGACTGGACCTAATGGTCAGGGGTCCCTTTACCTTTACCTAACTTTACTATAGCTTTTAAGCAGAATGTATACTTTTTTTTGGCTGTTGCGTTTGTATTGCAACAGGTTTCATCTTACAAGAGGTGTTTCCTTACATCTTAGAAGAGCCTTGTACTAGGAATATAAAGGATAATAACAAAAGGCCCATGAAAATAGCCTTTTTTCCCTTAGGAAGAAAAATTGCTGTATTTGTGGTTCAAACAGCACAGGTTCTTTTATAAACATATAAGCCATATGATAGTGTGTTGAAAAATAACTTTGCCACCTTTATTACATGGAAATCTTTCTAAATACCATGTGTCCAACAAGAATACGAGAACTTGGGCATGGCAACTTTGTCCTGTTTCAGTTTAATTGAGAATTCATTTGAAGGGAAGGCAAAGATGTCGCGGTGGGGGTGTTGAGAACACAGATATCCTGTTGGGTACATTTTGAGGAATGACAAAAGCAAAATGCTTGTGATTGGTGTGGATGCGAAGGACTAGAGTGGCAGCAGGACCCTGTCTTTCCACTTGGCAGTTCGTAAAGATTAAACTTTAGCTGCAGAAATGTGCAAATTACATTACTTCTACATGACTGGCCCAGGGAATTACATTAAGCAATTGAGATAAGCCCAAGTGTGGGGTTTCCCAAAAGAATGCTTGCAGCTGTGTGGATTTCAACTATGATCTAGTGGTTTACCATATCCAACAATATGTTGTTTTCTTTGCTTTCTCCATCCTCCAATTCCCTGCCCTGGCTTTTAAAAAGTAATCTGTTTGGTTAAAAGGGCATGTTTGGCACAACATGGAAGAATAAAGCAAGGGCTTTGTAAGGAGTAACCACTCAGCAGAACCTAGTTTTGTGGAAAAGGTTAGCAGGCCATTATGTTTTATTTGCCAGTAAAGCAGGTGCATTATTGTTGTGATGGCACACTTGTGAGTTTCACATGAACCCAGTGCACATGTAACACACAGGAACCATGCTGAGCTGCTATAGTTTGAATGCCAGTCTTTTCTAGGAATGGGGGAAATTAGAAACAAGGGTGTGCTTGATCACTGGAAACAAAGCTTACGCAGATTATTTTCTCTGCATCTTTTCTTTCAGTTTATGGGAGCAGGAAAACCATTTTTATTTATGTCGTACTTGTCTTCATTGCTTATGGCAGAGTTTCTGTAAAATTTGCAGTGCAGCTTGTTTTGAGAGTCATAACATTGACACTGAGTATTAATTACTGCTTAAAAATGTGCTGGTTTTTTCACTAATATATTGAATATTTCTATAACACTGCATTTTTATGTAAACCACTTGAAGATTTTTGCTAACTGGTGTACAATTTTTATAAATAGTATTTTTTGCAAACTATGTGTAATTAAACTTTGTAGGTTTATATTACCTCTTTATGTAGATTTATATAAGCTCTTTTTTGGGCAGTGTATCTCAATAGAAGTAGATAATGCTAATAAATAGTCTGACTAGTGGTTGTTGGTTTTTGTAGTCCAGCGTTCAAAGAAACATAGGATATCCAGCTTATTTATTACTTTCTCTGTTGGGGTGAGAAATAGAAGGAAGGGTGTGTGCACACAAACACTGAGTCTAAAACATTCTAGGAAGAGTTCTGTTCAGGTTATATCTAATCAGGCACTTGAAGAAATTGATGGGAAATAGTTATAATAGCTATCTATTTTTTTTGCTTAACTGATCCAGAAACATGTTACTGTTCCAAATATCTCCCTTGAGAACGGGTCTGATCATATTCTGCAGAAGGAGAACACTATAAAATATTGATGATGCTATTGCAATGCACTCTGGAGGCTGCTATTTATTTTTATTTTATTGCGGATGTTATTTAAGTCTTTTAAAGGTGTTCTGGGCAAATAAATTATCATTTCCATCATGTTCTGTTTGTGAATTTGCCAGAGTTGGAAACAGAATCCTGAACTAAGTGGGTGGAATTCAATATTGCAGTCTTCCGGTTGTTCTGTCTGCACAAACATTGCCGCTCGCCAGATGGAAAGATCACTCCCATGCTGTTTTGAGTATTTTCTCAATTCTCCCAGAGCCAATTCTGAGTGGGTAGGAGGTGTGCAGGCAGGAAGAGGGGGGAAAGCCTTGTTGTGCAAGTGGAAGTCCTTGTGCTGGACTTCCACTGACAGGACTGGTTAGGTGGACCCCATGCTTTATTAGAATGTGATGTATTTGTGTCAGAACATAGGGTTGAATGTAGATTTGATCAGAGTAAATCCATTAAAATCAGGGGGATTTAGTCATGTGGGATTTCAGCTCCATGTTCTCCTAGCAAAACATTTTGATGAAACCATATCAAATCTCATTTTTTATTGTTTGAATGTGTTACACCACTCCACAGTGAAAAACTCTTGGATTAGTTTAAAATGAAGTGCATGAGTTAAAACAAAACAACTAATAAACACTATAATCCAAGAAGACTTAATCAATGGTTTTAAGCACAATTAATTCAGCTGTGGATTGTGGCCAAAATCTATAAAAATCATGGCATAACACTACAATTAAAAAGAGAAACACAGGCAAGGAATTAAAAATAACTCTTCAGCTTAAAATATAAAGGTTCTGTATGATGGAATGGTTTTCACTTGTCTCCTGAAGACCAAGTAAACCTGCTTTCGGAAGGACACTCTAATTGGGATGCCTCTTGATCCTTTGGGACCCCGCCAGTCAAGGAAGGAGAATTTTCTTACAGATGTGCTGACTCAGTTAAAAACTATTTAAGTTTCATTGCTTAATTTGAAATAGGCAATACCTCAACATTGTCTGTGACTCAAGCCTGGGATCATGTAAAAGAACTAGATGTAGAGAGTTTATCACTAAGCGCTGCGGATGATATCTCCATTCTGATGGGGCTTGTGCTTGCTTCATGAAATTGAGCAATACCCATTTATTCTGTCATTGCCCTATAAATAAATTGCCATTTTAATTGTTTGATGCAGTGGTGTTATAGTATAGTATGGAAAAAAATGGCACAATAGTCTTATCAACCATTTAAGAATGGAACATTCACTTGATTTATCTTATTTAAATTAGAAAATCTTAACCTTTTCATAGTATTGGGGGGGAAACTGCTGCTTCAGTTTTTCTTAATTTTCTGTAATACAATGGCAATATGTTTATAATACAGCAATGTGTGAATGTGCTAAAAGGAAAGAAAGCTATTAACTTTGCTTTTTATTCCAGAGAAATATTCATTAGAGAAAAGCATTGACCTTGAAACATGTTCCCTGATCTCTCTCTCCCCACTTTTTATTTTACTTAATGGAAAACAACAACAACAACAAAATAATCCCCTGATAAAAGAAAAACAGTGAACATTTGTTTTCTTTTTACTTTTATACCATCTGCCCATCCTGTTAAATTATTGTTTCAGGAAGAATATGGGAAACGTGTGTACAGAAGACAGAGTTCTTCTAAGAAACATGGTTAAAGCAAATTGATTCAGAAGTCCTACCAGTCTTGTATGTCTGTGAAGTGAATACTGTATGCTGTAAACATAGATAGTTGCAGTAGAGCTGTAGCTTTTCTAACTAAAAAAAAAATACATTGTAAGACTGAAATGTTTAAAAAGAATATAACTTCATTACAAAATTTCCTGAGACAGGGTAGATCACATTGAACTCATTCTTCAAGTGAGGAGAAGGAAGTTGGGAACTTCCTATGCCTGTGTGGCCTTAACTGAATGCTGTGCTGGTTATAACCCTCTCTGAATGTTAAAGAGGTTTATAAAATGGTTTAAGGAACAGAATTCTTTGGTCAGATCTGGACCAGCCAGATTTAAGAATTCTGTGGAGTTCAAATTGCCAATGAACATGTAAATACTTCTCATATCTATGAAAAGCAAAATGTTTCAGGTGAAGATCAGCTAAGCCAAAGTATGTAGATTTCATTTCTTAGGGCAGTTGAACTAACAGTCAGATCCTGTTCATGTTTTCTTCAGTTTAAGTCCCATTGAACATCCTCATACTTCACCTTAAATGGCAGAGGAAGCCTATGCATGTTTACTCAGAAGTAATTCCCACTGTGTTCAGTGAATTCAGTTAAGTGTGCTTAGGATTTCAGTCTGGGTTACGGATTGGATTTTAAGAACTGACAAAACACATTTTCTTTATATTTCCAGTTTCCTGATAACTGCTAAGCTAATGTGCTGTTTGGATGTATAATTATGGCTTCCTGCATTTTATAATTATATGGGTATTCATGTCTTAGTAACAAAGCTGTCCTGTTCATAGTCATTGTTTTTTGTGGTGGGTTTTGTTTTATTCTCTCCCCCCCCCCCCCGCCACCGCTGAATGATTCACATTTGAAATTCAGTAAACAGAACCTTGCTACTTGTGTGAAGCTGTCATTTAACCATGAAATGAAATGCTTTTATTGAGTTTGCCCTCCAGATATGGTCCTCTGTGGCAGTGCTGTCCATATTTGGTGGCTGTACAAGGAGAGCCAGGTGGTGCTGCAAAGCATAGCACAGTGAAGCGTGGACAGATCTAGGTTTGACATTTGTCATCCTGCACTGCTGAAGGGGAGAGAAAAATCTGCTTTTCCATATGCTTCTGCTCTAATTTTTGCCTGCAGTTTTGTCCAGATGGCCTTGTGAGCATTGTTTACTTTAAGATGTTGTCCCAGATGTTGTTGAATGCCGATGGATAAATGAAACAACTGTGGTAGTCCAATATTCAGATTATGTACACAATTTTGACTTTTTTAAAATAAAAAGTAACCAGTATGTTTATGTATTATTATTTTTACTTTGGCAAAAATTCTTTCAACTTTAATTTACTTTTAAAAGAAAAGAGCCAGTATAAGGTAGTAAAAAGATGCTGGGTTTAGACAAACACATCCAGGGTTCAAATCTCTGGTTAGTGATAAAGCTCAGTGGGTTTATCTTCCAGCCTAACTTTCTTTCACATAATTGTTGTGAGGATAACATTTGCCAGGGGTGGGGGCAGGGAGCCATGTGTACTCTGTTTAGGTGAGATATATTAATAAACGTATAAGTTTTATGCCACTGGAGATTTTAGAGACTTGCACTGTGAATGAGGTTTTTATGGGTGCACCATTTGGAGAATGCACCTCTCAGGTTTCTGATCTTAGAGACACAGCAGGATCGGCTGCATCACCAAGTTCCTTATGGGGAACTTGATCACACAGCTGATCCATGCAGAAAACAGCACACACAGTTGTAGGAAGTTCAGCACAAGTATGTTTCCACTAATATATTGAATATGCAGTTGATGCATATATCTTTATCTCAATCTCTCTCTCTCTCTCTCTCTCTCTCTCTTTCTCACACACACACACACACACACACACACACACTTATACAAAGAGAACTAGCTCAGTAAAGCAGCTCCTGAATCTCCTGGCATGTCTTGTTTGCTTTTTACTGGCCTCTATTAGTGAACTTGGGTGTATTCTATAGGAACTGCCTCACTCTGAGTATCAGGCAGTGGGGGTGGTGTCAAAAATGAAATGGCATCTTTTGCAAACCCAGGCATAATTTCAAAAAAAATGTGCTTTGACTGGAAGGCAGGGAAATCAGTTCAGCCATCTTATGTCAGCTATAATAGGAATATTTAATCATATTTGGTTTCTTTCATTATTCAATTATAGTCCCTCCCCCACCCTCCAACCACCTCCCTATTTTCCGACAGAGGATGTAAGTATCTAAGGGTAATGCATAGAGAAATCTTTCAGTATGAGAGTTCTATTAATGTAAATAGGTCTGTTTAGTTATTTCTCAAGAACACTTAATGAGTCCTCAGTATGTAACTCATTAGGGCAAATAAATGAATTCATATGTCAAAATGTAGATTGCAGCACTGCAGCTCTTGGCATCCATTAAGTCCATAACTTGTTCACATTGACATGCATTGTTAATCAATACTTGAAATGCTGCAGATGTCAGTAATGTTCATATTTAGTACAGCAGCCATGACAGTATGAAAGTTGCTAGTAGAAATCTAGGCTAAATACTGTGTCTCAAGTATTCTTATTACCTCTAGGCTACAAGTTAATGGCTGTCTAACTTCACTGCCCCATATATATTTAAGCAATAAGGCAAATAGGGAAATACAAGGACACCGTACTGGTAGCACATTATATTACAGTTTGTTTAAATATATTGGATTTTAAAGGTTTAAAGCAAATAGCAAGCAGTCGCTTCATCTTGTTCTAAATTAACAAGTCCGTGTCACATGGTGAACTGTGGTGGGCAGAGAACAGTGCAAGTATGTTATAGGGAAAATATTATATCCATCCAGTTGTTGAAGATCTGCTGATCTCCTGATGGGCAGGATGCTAAGGCTACAATCCTATACATATTTGCCTGGAAGTAAGTCAGAATTAACTTAATGGGACTAATGTCTGAGTGGAATGTGTTGAATTGTGCTGCACGATTCTCAACTCTGCCACCACTGGAATATTTATGAACTAGACTTTCTAGCATCTGGCATATACTCTGCATTTTATAAGTTCCATGAAAGGCCCTTCAGACATAGTATAATAGTCAACAGAGGCTGTGAGGGGAGTGTTGTGTGATTCTTGGATATATTAAGGGAAATAAAATGGAAGTTTGTAGACTGTAGACTGTTACTTGCACTTGGTTCCCATTTAAATCAATAGGACTTAAGTCATGACTAAAAACTGAGAAGAATGTTCATCAAGGATAATATGGTGGACTGTAGTGACCTGATTGTCAATGAAATAAAGAAACTTAAATATTTTGGTTTGCATTTTAAAATATATACGTATGTATAAATTGGCTAACATTGTCTTTTAATGGTGTATCTATGTGCATTCTATATAGTATGGATAGGATGTATATTTCTTCATATTGACGGTTGAAATGACCATGATGACCAACAACATGATACTAAGTCATGAATGTTTGGCTCCATTGATAGCTAACTTTTCATGTGTCCAACCCAGAATATTCAGGATTATTTCAGAAAGTAATGCTGTTCTCTGAACTGTGTATTTATGTTTTAATGTTTAAGGGTTCTCTTACTTTAAGGAGTTGAAAACTGGGGTTATGCTTGGGTATATACATCATCCTCCCCACCCCAAAGTCTCCAGTTAGCGGAGCACACCTTGCGGGATAATAGTTTTTCAGCCTCAAATGCCTTTGCTAATAGAACAGCATTGTTGCTGCCCTTTGAATCAGTGGCCATATATATATGATCTCCTATCCATAATTCTTTGGGCCATAGATACCATGTGTCTTACACATCTTGAACATTGGAGTCATGTACACAGTGCATGTTACTATGTACTTGAAAAAATATATGAAGTATTGCAAGACACAGAAAATGCCCTACATGTATGAGTCTGGTATAGCTTTTATATTTTTATAGCCTTTTTAATCATATGATCTGCCAACACCTATATACAACCCTCATTTAGATATATAGTTACATATAAGTATAGCCCTCATAGCAGAGAACACCTAAATGTGTGGCTGGTTTGGGATAAAGGCTGAGAGCCACTTCACACATGACGGTTTTACCATTATAAATACCTGTTTTAGGCTTGTTCAAGGTGCATGTGCTAGCCCCGCCAAATTTTGTTTTTTTCTTTTAACGGATGATTCCTTACCCATACCCTAAGCTGCTTTCAAAATTGATATCTATCTGTCATCTATCTATATATCTATCTATAACATTGCTCCAGCAAAGCCCAGTAGGTGTACCACAAAATATAACAGCAAAATTACATCAAAGATTAAAACACAGTTAAGGTGTATCTCTAATCTGGTCCTTTGGGGAAAATCTCAGACTTCTGTTAAAGAAAAGGGAGTCAGAAATTCCCTTAAACATGTAGTTCATAGAAGCAATGCTCAGATATTGAAAGTTCAGATATTGCCTGTAGTTTGAACATTTTGCTTACACACTTTTATGAGTTTGAGGACAGCTAATATGACAGGACAATAAGATTCTGACTAGCAAACCTTCCTATGTCAAGAGTACAAACATGGTATTCAGCACATGTGATGGTACATGTGCTAGCTGATCCCAAACTCAAAAAAAGTGTGTTCATTTACCTTAAGGAACTTGGTGTTATTCTAATTAGGTTGTACTGATCAAGCATCTGTGGATAAGTCTTCACTGCTTTGTCTTTTATATCAGTTTCATAAGCACACAGTGACTTTCTACCCATAAGCACACAGTGACTTTCTACCCATAGTTGTTACTGCTATTTCTTTTCTATTAAAGGTTCATCATCAAAAATTATATGGTTACATGGAGAAAACAATGAAGCAAGTGACATATTAAAGGGCAAAGGCATCAGCTCTAGTTGGGCATCAGTTCCGGTTAAAGGCATTAATAACCTAGGGAACACATGCTTCTTTAATGCTGTCATGCAGGTAAGAATTAAGGTGCACCACCGTATTCTGAAGTACACCTATGTATTTCATTAAGGCTGCAGGTTGCACTTTTTTTTGTCTTGGGTTCCGAAATATGCTGATAAAAATCTGGTAATGAATTTCCCTGTTAGCCTTCTTCTGCTGCACTGGCTACCTAGGACAGCTCCATCCTGTTTTCTGAACTTTCACCTGATGCTAGGCTACATTTTCAATTATTTTATATTATTTAGCAATATATCAAGTACCTTTATTCTTGTAGTAGTTGCATTTCAAGGGGTAGTGGGAGATAAGGAGAAGTGCAAGGACCAGCTTTAATTAAACTGTAACACAAAGGTGATCTACTATTGCTGGAGTTGTGCTGCACTTTTTTATTATTTTAAAAAAGTCAACATAAATGAGCTCCTAAATGGAACAGAGGAAAAATAAGGAGAAACGTTGATCTAAAGATGTCATCTAGCTGATCTATTTGTTGAGTGAAAAAACTATGATAATTTTGAACTGAGCAGCTAGTGTAGAAGCAGTTTTGTTGCTGCAAACTGTGTGACCAGTTAGAATTTGAAGTATGTATTTTTAAAATACACCTGCAGGGACGCAGGTGGCGCTGTGGGTTAAAGCCTCAGCGCCTAGGACTTGCCGATCGAAAGGTCGGCGGTTCGAATCCCTGCGGCGGGGTGCGCTCCCGCTGCTCGGTCCCAGTGCCTGCCAACCTAGCAGTTCGAAAGCACCTCCGGGTGCAAGTAGATAAATAGGGACCGCTTACCAGCGGGAAGGTAAACGGCGTTTCCGTGTGCGGCTCTGGCTCGCCAGAGCAGCGATGTCACGCTGGCCACGTGACCCGGAAGTGTCTCCGGACAGCGCTGGCCCCTGGCCTCTTAAGTGAGATGGGCGCACAACCCCAGAGTCTGTCAAGACTGGCCCGTATGGGCAGGGGTACCTTTACCTTTACCTATTTTTAAAATGGCAGTTTGCAGAATTTGAAACTTGAGGGAATTTCGAAAGCAGTTTTTGATGTGGCATAGGCAGCTGCACATTAAAGAAATGGTCAGAAGCCTCGCTGGACATATGTTCTAAAGGAGCTCTTTGGATTGTGATTATACTACTGCCATTAAGGAGAATTATGCTTGCCACAGTATAAATTCACTTTCAATAATAATTTGTTAGAGTAGTCCAGTTAACAATTAAATGTCATCTATAACCTTTTCCTTCCTTTTTCCTTTAGAACATGGCACAGACACACTTGTTAAATGAACTAATGTGTGAAGTTAAAGAAAAGGGGACAAAGCTTAAAATTGGTCAGAGTCCTGCATCTCAACTGGTAAGCATTTAGTGAGAAATGCTTTGTGTGAAATATTCAGAGGACCCTCCTTTGGGAATGGCATTGACTGGACATTGAAAAATGATAGTGGTGAATATATTCTTGACCAATTTAATATTTATTCAGTGATCATGAATAAATATGCCTCTACTTTAGTTTTTAGACATATTGTTCTATAAAATTAGTGACTGGGGTGATGTTCTGCTAAATTAAAAGAGAAGTGTGACTTGAGTTTTGCTTTCCAGCTTCCTGTAGTCGTCTGGTCACTGTTGGAACAGGATGTGAGACTAGATGGACCTTGAGATTCAGCAGTGTTCTTATTTCTTAAAGCAGAGGTTTTCAATCTTTTTGTGTCCAAGGCTCCCTTGACCAACTACATTCTTAATGTGGAGCCCCTGTGGGGCTCAAGAGCCCAGTTATGTCACCCCTTGTATGCATAGCTGGCAGCCTTTTTCAAACCTCCTCTCCTCTCCCCACTCCTCTGCCACCCTGCTCTCTGAGCTGCCCCCCCCACGTCCCAAAGAGAGGTGCCTCCTCACACTGCCCCACAGTGGCTTGGGAAGAGGACGCCTCCAGCCTTAGTGGCCCAATGGAGGCTAGCCAAAGGTGAAGAATGTGAGGCCAGCACCTTACCTTGGGAGGCAGCAGCGGGTGCTGCCGGGTGTAAAGGCTCCACTTCAGCGCTGGGCACTCAGCTCCCAGGCAGGCTTTGCACACAGCAAGCACAAGAAAGGTCAGTGCAGTGCCTGCTTGCCTGCCCGGCCTCCCACTTCCCCATTCCCAACAGCAAGGGCCGGCTGACTGGGCTCCTCCTTGCAGCCCCTGGCAACCAGCACCCCCTGGCCAGCCCCAGAGGCGCTATTCACCTGGGGCACTTGTAGCCAGGACTGCTGCAACAGACAGCTGTGCAAGCCTTTAGGAGGCAGAGGCGCGAGAGGGCATCAAAAGCAAAGAGGGACAGAGGCCAGTGTTGCCTGCGGCACCCCTGACCATCCTTCAGGGCACCCTAGGGTGCCACGGCACAATGGTTGAAAACCACTGTTTTAAGGAGAAACTGATGTCCAATTTTGTCTCCAAATAACATTTCAACCCACATATGTCTTTTTCATGCTCATCTCTAAAACAAAATTAAAAATCACACTTGACTTTTTTAAAAAATTATCCTTGTAAAATGTGTTTTAGTCTATATATTGCACTTCCTTATGTTGATACATGGCAAGGCATGTTAAATCTTCCTTTGTTCTTTGTTCAAAATGCTCACCAAGTAGACTGTCCTCAAGCAAAATGCTATATTTTAAATACAGGATTCTACAAATTGTTTTTCTTTACACATGAAGTCCTAACCTTGAGAGGTTTCGGGTTCCCCCCTTTTCCTAATTTAAATTAGCTGTTTCATCAACTGTGTAGTATACATTTATAAATTAAGAGGAATTACTGTGAATTAACGTCTGGTATTTATTTTGATCCTAAAGGAACCTTTGGTAGTGAACCTTTCAAGTCCTGGGCCACTGACTTCAGCTATGTTCCTGTTCCTTCACAGCATGAAAGAAACTGGAAAAGGGCCTCTTTCTCCCAAAGTTCTTTTCAGCCAGCTCTGTCAAAAGTAAGAGCAACTTCACGTTGGTAGCATGTTTCACATGCATGGCATCCACACGTTAAATTTGAAATGCTTTGCCTAACATAATCCTTTTTATTTAAATCAGTAGAAATTTATTATGGCGTATGATGTTGAAATAAAACGGCAGTGATTTTTATATGAGTTTTTCCCTCTTAACTGTTAGGTTATTGAGGAAAAAAGAAAGAAATTGATGATTCTTTCTATAGCAACTGTTCTGCGTCTGGTACTAATTCATCCACTGTTAATTTTGTTAGTGTTGCAGCTGTCAGACGTTTTGCTAAGACAGATTGTGTGCATAGCTACAGGGCCCTTCTGTTTGTTTTCCACTATTCTGAATATTAGGGATGCAGACTTTTGACTTATCTAGAGACTTAGTGGCTCACACAACATTTATGTACTAAGAGGACATAAATAATTCTTTTGTTACGGCTGAGTAATTTTATCAGTGGAAGAAATTGTGAAGCCAGGTATTATGGCAGTACTCCTTGCTATTGAGTAGATTTTCAGCTGAATTGGAAAGTGGAGCTTTGTTTCTGCTTGGTGTGCTCAAAAAATGCAGTTATTGGTGTTTTTTAAAAATCCAAACTTGTGCTTTAGCATTGCTGGGTAACGTTTTCTTTATTAGCAATAATGCAGTGATAACTATGGTGTCTTGTAATTTGGAGCTTAGAAAATCCAGTAGTTTGTAAGAAAAGGAGGTCACATAGTAGGCAAAAGAGGAACTTGTCTCATCTTGGTTCTTTTTCTGGATAACCACAGATGGTTCAGATTGAAAAACACCACCACTTAGTATATGTGTCACTTCTTTTTGCTCTAGATATTTTTTAAGGCATCAGCTACACAATCCTATACATCTGTAAATCATATATACAATTTTCAGCCTCAAGGCCATGTTCCTTCACAAAGAACCTTCTATGGACTGCATTCTAGTGGTGGGTGGTTCCACAGGTCAAGTGGGTAGAACTATGTATGTGGGCAGAGCAACGGAGGGATCTGTGTTCATGCACACACAAACATACACACACTTATCCCCAAGCAAGGTAATAATTATCACACTTTTAGGACACATATTTCAGCCAGGCAAAAGCACTCAGGAAAGGCATGGGAACAGGGCCAGAGAGAGGTGTGGCTTAGGGAGAGTAAAAGGTAAAGGTAAAGGTACCCCTGCCCGTACGGGCCAGTCTTGACAGACTCTGGGGTTGTGCGCCCATCTCACTTAAGAGGCCAGGGGCCAGCGCTGTCCGGAGACACTTCCGGGTCACGTGGCCAGCGTGACATCGCTGCTCTGGCGAGCCAGAGCCGCACACGGAAATGCCGTTTACCTTCCCGCTGGTAAGCGGTCCCTATTTATCTACTTGTACCCGGAGGTGCTTTCGAACTGCTAGGTTGGCAGGCGCTGGGACCGAGCAGCGGGAGCGCACCCCGCCGCAGGGATTCGAACCGCCGACCTTTCGATCGGCAAGTCCTAGGCACTGAGGCTTTAACCCACAGCGCCACCTGTACTGAGAGGTAAATAGAGATCTGAAGAGTTTCATTTAGCTCTTGGGCCTGAGATTCTCCACTATGTTTACTTTGAAATAGGTGCCACTGTTTTAAATGGCGCTTACTTCCTAGTTACAAACATTTAGGATTGCAGCCTTAAATCTGTGGCTTAAGAACTGTGAAGCAAGCTCTGCTGAATTCAGTGAGCCTTTTGAGCAAACATTCTGGAATTCCACCGTTAGATGCACCTTTTATAAAACCCATAAATTTGGGGTAGGAAACCTTTGACCCGTGGGTCTGATTAGGTCTGCCAGGCCTCCCTGTTTGGTCCACAAGGCCACTTCATCCAAGCCACACTCATCTTCCCTACACCGTACATCATATATGACATCACATGTGTGGCAGGTAAAAATCTGGCTCAGTCAAAAGAGAGTTTGCTGGCTCTTCTGAACAGCTGATTAGTGGTACCTACTGTCCAATCTTGGGGGTATGGTGGATCGTTATCTCCCTTGGCTCTCCTGGGGCCAAGTTTTAAAGTCAGTTACTTAATATCACAATGACATCAGGTGCCTTTTTTCCCTGCACTTGCACAGCACCTTTCAAACAGGAGTCTTGCTAAGCATTGGCAGTGCTTGCAAACCCTTTTTTGGCTGAATTGGTCTTCTACCTTCTCCATGTGGTTGTGGCTTGTCTGAAATAGCCTCATGGACCACTGGCAGACCTGATTAAGTCCAAGGGCCAGAGGCTCCTTGCCCTATGCAAAGCACTTTGGAAGGGGCTTATTTTTGGGTCTCACTAAGCCCATTTCGAAGTGCTGTCTCGCGGAGCACTTTGAAAGGGGCTCTGCAAGTGAGGGTCAAAAAGTAATCTAAGATTGTTATGACTTTAAATATTTTTAAATTCTAAGCTTTTAAAATTCACTACTAACTCGAACCTGGCATACTGGTGACATACTGTATTTCTTGTGACATACTGGTTTCTTGTGATAAACCTTTGATATAGATATTGCTACAATATATTTATTATTGTCCATAAAAATGTTTATCAAAACTTTCCCACCCATTCTTAAGTTACACCATTAAGTTTTCAAGCTATTTGTTTGATGAAGAAAAACATTGTTTCTTGTTTTGCAGATCAGAGTATTCTGGTTCTTTTTCTGTTTACCTGTTTCTATGGCTACCATGATGATGCTTGGTTGATGCAGTGAAATGTTTGTTTAGTTTATATCCTGCTCTTCCTCCCTGAAGGAATCCAGGGTGGCAGTCTTGACATTTAATTTTTTCCTTGGAGTTGATAATTAACAGTGCATATTTGGTTTAAATGTACTGACAATTGAATCATGAAAGTTTTACCTAAAATAAATTCTCCTTCACTTAAAATGAATAGATGCTATATCTAAGTATTGGCTAAATATTTAGGTGTTATTCAAAACAGTTCTGTTTTGTACCATGTTGAGCTTTGAGATGGTAGACTTGAGTTGCCATGACATAGCTGTCACAGTTGTCCTTCACTACTTATGGCCATTAACAGGAATTCAACCTGTTCTGTCATTTATACTGCTGACACTGTACAACAGGTTGTAGCGCATTGACACTGGCTTCCATATGTTAGCACATCTGTGAACGGTCAGTTCAACCAACCATCTCAGAGTCCTCCACTTTTGCCAAGGATCTTGCTTGGAGCATATTTTCAAGGAGACAAGAATGCACATCTTTTAGTTGTCAAATCTGAACATATCAATGCTGATTAGAGCTTTTCTGTTTCCCCTTTCCTACACATTCTCCCCCACTCTTCTTTCTTTAGCTTTTTTGACAAAGGTTTCCTGTAGAAATCTTTCCATTTCTCACTAAGAATTTTAGTGCAGTATTGTATGTTAACAGACGTTAATATTTATTACTTATAGGCCTTAAGCAACTGTCTTAACCACGAAATGTCTTATTTTTAAACTGCTGTACTTTAGTCATTTTATATTGAAAAGTGTGTTGATTACACCTTTATAGTGTGTGACTTTGGGCCAGCCTTCATCTCTTAGCCTGTCCTAGCCTACTTCACAAGTATTTGTTGTGAATAAAATGGCCGGGGGTGGGGTGGGGGGGAGAGTAAAACTGAGGTTTTTTAGAGGAAAATGTAAGTAGTTCCAGTAGAAAGTGTGTTGATGGCTTGTGTCACAATAAATGGCAGAGAAGATTCAGAAAATGTTCTGCAAGGTGTCCTCTTTTTCAACTGTAGGTGAGAAAAAGGGAAAATTTCAGAAAGAAATACTTTATCAGAAATTTTGGGCTAGCTCTAACATTTTTCTTCTTGTATTCACTAACTGGTACAATTGTATAAGACCTTGACGAAAAAGGCCTTGGTTGGGCAAATGACAAATGAAATTACTGTATACAGGACAAGTTGCTGACATACACTGAAAATTCTTCTGCTGCTCCTACTGTTCAGAACATCTCTCCTTAGGCTAAAACAAAAATTGGAATCAGTTCTTCTAATTTTATTAAAAGGTGGAACAGGCCAAAGCAGGAAATTCTTTCTTTCCCCATAACTTCAAGTTTTATTAAATATCACCATAAGCTGTGTTCTGTCAATTATACTCTGGATTGTATATCAAGAGGAGTGGACAGGCGTTGTGCATGTGTCCCATTCCACTTCTCTACGCAAATAAGTAATGGCTTTGACATTTACTGGTATTTACAAACAAGTTTCAGTTTCCCATGAGATAGTGCCTTTCAGTGGCAGCTTAGATAAGAATGTATAGTATTCTGCAGTAAGAATTACTGTTTGTTTTAAAACTGACCAGTCTCTGAATATAATATTTCAGTTTAAGAAATCAGTCCACCAAAGGCTGTAGCTGATCTGTGTTTAGGTCTAAAATAAATAAAGATCAAACTTCTGTAATGCTTTCTGGCCTCTTCACCTTGAGACAATACAGTACATACTTGCCATGGCTAATCACTATTTATAAGCCTGATACATGTCTCTATCACATTTGCATTCTGCAGTCTTGCTTGGACAGACCACAGTTAACAATTTATTGTGAATGCACCTAAGAGGACTCTTTCACTACTCTGTATATTTGCTGGGGGGGAGGGGGGAGCAGGCAGTGGGGAGTTTGATCCCTCCCTTTGTGTTATGTCTGAACCAGGGATCATGGTTTGTTTTAGCAAACTATGATCAGTACATCCAGTTTGATTACCAGGAAAGCCTGGCTTTGCATGGCTTCTCCCTAGCGCAAGCAGGGAAGAATGAAAGAGACCACTCAGGTGTGATTATTATAAACCATTAACTATATTTTACTATTATGTGTGAACAGGGCCACAGTCTTTTTATGGAAAGTTGAATATTTTTATAGGAACAATGCTGGTAATGGTGAGCTAAAACTTATTCTTAATTTTCATTAAGCACCTGGCATTGTGCATCTAAGACAGCTGGTAGCGTGCACTCCTTTTCTTTGCTAATGAAATGCCCCCTGTTTGCTGCACTAATGTGACAATACTCTGCTGCTCTTTTCAACAAAGAAGCAAGCTACCTGCTCTTCTACATATTGTAGGACTTTTAAGATTAGCCTTCATATACTTTATAATAGGTGCTGTATAACCCTCAATATACCAAAACTCAAGTACCTTAAAATATTTTTTACTGGAACTAAAAAAAACCATGTCATTATGTGTTCAGAGTGAAGGTCTGTAAATTTCCAGCATTTTCGTAATGCCCTGTGGACTGTCCTTCTGAAAATTGGCTGCCTGGATAAATTTGTGAACATCTCTGCAGATTTAAGATCAGCCATTTGTTCTCAGAGGTGGTGGGTTGGTGGTTTTGGCCACGATTCCAGCATTTATTTTTTGTCATAGGAGCAAATGGCAGCCATTCACTTGTGTAGGAGAAACTTGACACCACTGTGATAAGTTTGTTTCTTTTCTCAAGCGTTGCCCCTACAGTTTTGAGTTTTGATGCCTCTCAGCTATGTCTCATATTGAAGCTTATATGCTTTCCACCTCCCTTTCACCTTTATATATTCCTGTTTCTTGCTGTGGTTTTCTCTTTTTGGCCATGGTTTTCTTTTGATTCCTTAGCAAACACACATTTGTATATAAATTACCTTATTTAGAAAACGTATGATTTTATTATTGAATCTGAAAACTCATCTGCTAGAGACGTACTCATTTCTTCTCTCCCGTTTTGCAGGGCTCCTCGCTTTAAGGGATTTCAACAGCAGGACAGCCAAGAAGTTCTCCACTATTTGCTAGATGCAATGAGAATAGAAGAGACAAAGGTGATATGTTTGTAAATGAATAAGTAGGCAGTAGACTTAAATTTACATTTCAACTATTTTTTGGTGCTCTGATGTGGTAGTTGAGACAAGCAGAATAGACTCTTAATCTGGGTTCAAGCCCCACGTTGGGCAAAAGATTCCTGCATTGCAGGGTGTTGAATGAGATGATCCGTGCGGTCCCCTCCATCTCTGCAATTCTATGAGTCTATATTAAAGATATTACTGCATGGAGAGGACCCCTGGACTCCAGGCCCAGCAAAGTTAACACATCTGTGCAATAGTAGCAAATATGTGTCTGTTTTTGTTCCTTTTTATTCCTATTTAGTTGTATTCATGTCATCATCACACAACATGTTTTGCTTTTATTGAAATGCTCTTCGTGTATGGTGGACAAGGTTGCTTACAATATGCTTTGGTTTTGCATGTACACTATTAGAAGTATCCCTAATGCTTAATTAGCTAATAAAGTTATAGGTTAAACATAGAGGGGAAATATTGAGATTGTTGCGTGAGCACTTCAGACATGCTGATGCTTTAGAACCAAAGGTAGAAATGGGGGAATTTTTTTCTGTTTAGGTATTAATTAGATATTAATTTTCACAACTGATAGCTTGAAACACTTGATCGCTTTGTGCAAAATTTTATAGCAAGAAAACGCTTGCCTATAATAGAATGTTGGCCAATACTATGTTAGAATAAATAAACCAAAATTAGCACACACCCTTTGCTGGGCCTTAAAAGTTATTTGTTTATTTCATTACCTTGCCAATAATTATGCATTCTAGTCTTACTTAAACCAGAAAAAGAAAAGCTGCGTAGAAGTTGTTTCCTAGTCCCATTTCCACTTACGGACAAACAAAGCTTGATCCCACCCCTGATAACAATTAAACCCACGTTTTGCCATAATGGTGGAATAGTATGAACTGGGAATTTATCACCTCAGGCATCACAGCAAGGGACATTACTAGTAAAAGCTCTTGGGATTTCCCCCCCTTTCCCCTTTTCGATTTTATAGATGTGTGACAAACTGAAAATGTCAGATTTGTAGATCTGGTCAATCTTGTGAGCCGTGACAGTTGTGCCAGTCTGAAACAAAACATGAGCAACATTGTCTGTCATGGGAACCCCACAGCTGTTAATCGTGCTATTGTTAGAGAGTGTCACTACCATGTGTTTTGTTTTTTATTTGAAGAGAAGCCTAGAGCAATCTGTCTGCCACCAGAATCCTTTAAAACTTCCTGTTTTTCACGCTGCTCTTAAATGTATTTACTCTGAGTGTAAAAGTTTAGACCAGTCTTGCTAAAATGCCAAATAGCCATGTTTTTCACTTTCCCCATAATAAACTTGTATTTCTGAACCATCTATTCTGCATAAATTAAAATATAATTTTAAAAAATATGATCTTTATTTTTTAAAATAAAAAATCTTCTGATCCTTTAAAATACAATAATATAAAGACTATTTTAAACTAAAATTTATGACAACTTTTTTTTTTAGTGCAGGGAGTCTCTATCGCTTGTCGATCCTGCATTTTATTTCCTGTTAAAGTGCTTTCAAATTTTCATTCATGCTGATAATCTCATTTGTGGACTCTGAATGCTTCCTTATTCCCTTATTCTTTGTATTTGCATCCTTCTAAATTACATTAATGTATAAGTGAGCCTTTTTTGAAAACGGCACAGCAAATGGAAATAGTCAATACCACAGTCAAAATTGCACGTTGTCTGATTTTTCCAACATTGTGCACTGGAAATGCTTCACACCAGGGCTTGAAGTATTTGAACCCTGCTGCTAATTGATTAATGTCTGATGCCATTGTTAGCTGCACCCAAACCCTTCAAAGACTATGTTTTTTTTGACCTAAATAAATGGTTCAACGCACTCATCCCAACAAAAAGGGAGTAGCTTATGGCCTTAAACCCATTTATGGTATCCAACTTGCTGAGTTATTTATTGATTAGCCCTCTTTAGTATATTGTTGGATTTAAGATGAACAAAGAGCTTGAGGCACTGGGAGTTAATACACTAGCCAGGTCAGATACTCGTGAAGTAGAAGCTGTTACTTGGTGCACTAGTGATGTAGTTAATATTTCAAAATACATTTATCATGGTACTTAGTACATCATTTCTAAGTTAGAAATACAGTTGTATTTTCCCCCTCTTCTTTTCTGATGTTGACACTGACACATCTTATCAGCACATGTGGGTTTAGAAAGGCCCATATCTAGAATTGCATAGTAAAACATGACTTAGTTGGAAGATACTTAAGGTACTTAAATGTTTGGCTACATGTGGATTATATAATTAGATTTTCATTGAATGCCATGTTCATATATGTTTTGGCTATAATCCACCCCCAAACATTACGGCTTTATTTAATACTTAACATTTTCTATTTTCAGAAGTTCAGTAGTGTGTGTGGCCTCACTCTCCCTAACACAATTGTTAATTGTGCTAGGGGGGCATCCCTAAGGATTGGAACCATGATGTATGGGGAGAAGGAGTTAACCTTTCTACTCCCTCCCCAGTAGTCCCAGTGGAAATTGTATCCCCCTGAAGTCATTATAAGTCCTAGCAATAAAGTTTCCATTGACTCTGATGGAATCTTCCCTGGCAGGGTTTACAAGAGTTCAGTGTGTGTCTGTGTATTTTATTTCAATCTGAACCACAGTGGGGAAAAGAGCTAATCTCTGTCCTGCATGCAACACAGGCCCAATTCTGATTGCCTTGTCTCTTTGCTTCTGTTGTTTATAGAGAGAGAAAGCTGAAACATGTTAAATATATTCATATACATTGAGGCAAAAGCAAACTGGGCACTTCGGTTCACACTCTTAGCCATTATACCATACCAGTGTTGTTTTTATAGATTTTATGTCAGGTGCAGGGAACTGGTAGCTCTCCAGCTGCTGCTGCTGAACTACAACTCCCTTTGCTACCAGCCAGCATGGCCAGTGGTCAAGAACGATGGGAGTTGTAGGTCAACAACATCTGGTGAGCCACAGGTTCTGAGCCCTGTAACAAATACCCCATCACCAAGATACGGGGTTGACTTTAATTACTTTTGTCATTGTCCTTTATGTTAGAAAGCTGGCTCAGTAAATACAGCTGCATTTTTCCATTAAAACAATTAAATTAGGGTGGCAATTTTGTTGTCTTCTACGTGGCATTTCAGGGTTTCTCCCATGGCTTTTTTAGGGAGAGAAAAAGATAATCATTCTACAGTTTTGTAATCAGTTTGCTACTTGCCTGAAGAAACATAGTTATCTTTGAAGTGGGGCAGCTGAAGGAAACCTTTAATATTAACAATTTAAATTTCAAATTTACTGACAATGTATAAAGTGTAAGAGGCTACGTATTTTTGACAGTAATGTCAAGTGTTCTTCTTATTTGTTGTTGTTTGTTCCGTTTAATATTTTTCACTTATATATACTTGCAAGTCTGAACTTTTCACAAATAAAATATGTGCTGAATGTTTCTTACAGCGCATACAAGCTGCAATCTTAAAAGCATTCAATAATCCAACTACTAAAACTGCAGACGAAGAGACAAAAAGGAAAGTCAAAGGTATTTAGCAAATGTGCCATTGTGTTAACTTGCACAGAGTCTGGTTTGAGTTTCCTTTTGCAGATGAATTGACTATGAAATATTGTATTCATGAATATGTAATTTCATTCAGATGACTCACACTGGAGGTTCCGTGTGGCTTTTTCAGGGCTTGTGCCTATTATTCTGGTGCCATCTAGTGCACATGCAAAACACTCCCATTGATCATTTTGTTCTACACTTGTAACGTGATTCTCTGATCTAGCTATGATTCACATATCTATGATTCACATAGCTAGGTTGTCTTCCGTCTTTAGCCCTCTGTATAAAATCTATATGGAGAAGTTAGAATTTTAAGTGGGTCAGGAAGTCCTGCTTGCTGCCCTCTGCTCAAGTATACATATTCTAATTAAGTTGACGATTCAATTTGGGGAAGGCTAGAGGAGTAAGGAATGGATAACACCCTCCCCTTTTTCTCAGCCCTTGGAGGATGAGTCTGTGAAGTCTAGTTCAAGGCAAATCACCACTTAGAAACTGTGGCATTAAGCTGTCCATAAATTACCCTGTAAGACAGAGATATAAGGCTGTAACCTTATACGGTCACATTCCACATTTACTGGGAAGCAAGTTCAGGCAAAACCAGCAGGACTGCCTTAACAGCTGCATAAGTCAAAATATCAAAGCACACATACAAAAAACATGAGTCGGAATATATTTTTAGCTATGAATTTAAAACACAAGCATTATGATTTATGTTAAAGTATTTGTTTTTGATATCTTATTACAAGTTACTATGGAGTCTTGTTTTGAATACGAAAACCAAAAGTTCCTCTCCCTGCCCTGCAAAGGAGTCTGCCTTAAATGTTAGTTCTTTAATACTTAAGGCAGACTACTCAAGGAGGAAAAACATAGTGGGATCACTCTGAAGTGCTGTTGATGCTTTGTATAGCATAATAAAATGTTCACTATGTAAGAGTACTGGTATATGGATAGGTATAGTCATATTTTGCATTTTAATCCCTCATTTTGAAATACATGCTGTTACCTATCTGAAACAGAAATCAAAACTAAATGTTTTATCACTCTCAAAAACTGTATTAAGTACTGCTGAATGGAAACGTTTCTGTGTTGATAGTATTGCAGATGTTTACTTACAATGCACTAATTGTTTTCAGAAGAAAATCCTAGAATGAATTGTTTTTAGAATGGATGTATGTGTTTCCTCCTTTAAAAAAGGGTAATGTTTTTGCAGCATATGGAAGAGAGGGTGTGAAGATGAACTTCATAGATAGGATCTTTGTTGGTGAATTGACTAGCACTATCATGTGTGAGGAATGTGAAAATGTAGGTATTCTGGAATTTGATTTGTTAAAGTAAAAGATCACTTAATGATGTGAATGTACTGTGTTTTTTGATTAACTTCTGTACTGTCTGTTTGAAAGAGGGCAGTGTTCCTCACAATGTAGATCAGAATGTCCCTGGGGGGCAAATTGTTCTTAAATGTGGGATTTACCATCTTGCAACAACTGTGTGAACCATTTGTTCCCAAGATACCTCCTGGAAAAAACCACCAAGGGAAATACATCCTTAAGACTTGCTGTACCAGGAAATTACCGATTGTGATGCATGTTGAATACTTCATAAGCAAAATGTCAGAAAACATGTCATTGAGCCAAAGCCTTTGCAAGCAGCTAGATCCATGCATATGGCTAGGATTGGGGTGCCAGAAAGATTAACTGTTCTGTATCATTGTGGCCTCATCCTTGCAATCCTGCTCATGCTGGTGTCAGGCATGAGCTATCTACAGCCCTGGTAAACAAGTTTCCGACTCGTATTCTCTTGCCAGCATTGGCAGGGACTAGTCGCTGGAAACCGGTGCCCTGAACTGCAAACGTTGGCTTGCTTTTTTGGACATGGAGAGTCCCTGTCCATAGGAAACAAGGCTAGAATCCTGCTGGCAGGCACCACATTGATACAGTTGTAGCTGGACTTGAAAAAATATTTCTTTCCCCCTCCCTCTCCTAGTATCTGGAAAGACTTCATCAGTGTCTCTCAAAGTTCAACTTTGAAAGAAACATGACCCACCTTTAAATGTGTGGGTTTCCAGTGAAGTCTCTTAAGTGGGGCATTTTGCTGTCTCTGCTTATTAGTATAGGCCCATTGCCAGAGTTCTTGTGTTGCTGAAGCCTAAAGTGATGCTAGTGGTTAAGAGAAAGGGGAGCATGTTAAAGTCGGTGTAAAACAGCAAAAAACTAAACATGTTTAGATTTCTGTGCCTAAATTTAGCCTCTAATAATGTTCTGATAGTATTGAAATTAAGTTCTAAAAGACAAAATGTTCTGTTGCGAATGAAATCTATGCCTATCTCTAGATTTTGACAGTGTTCATACTTCCGTTTTGCTTTTTAAAAAAACAACAACAACAACACAACCAAAATGAAATCACAGTCACTTCATTTCTAAAACAGTATTGTGAAGTTCTTCACTACATAAAGAAACCTTAATGTGTGTAATATTTTTGAATTAGGCAGATATTATTAATTTTTTATTATTTATTAAATTTGTTTACCACCCTTCATCTGAAGATCGCAGGGTGGTTCACAACATAATTTTGTTTATTGTTTATAGATTCTAATGCATGATGGAAACCAGAAATGATGCATACTCCACTTTGATATATTTCTTTTTTTACTTTCTTCTAAGATTTCCACAGTAAAGGAACCTTTCATTGATCTTTCACTTCCTATAATAGAAGAGAGGGTAAGAAACAACTTCTTTAATAAATAGCTACGATTGCTACATTAGCATCATGCTGCTGTGTTTGCGGATCACTGACTGGGTGTTGGAGCAGCCAAAACATTAGATTGCCAGGATTCAGTCTCTCCATACCCAACCTTAGATATTGGCACTGCAAAACTGAACTTGACCATCTGCACTGACCAAAGGGGTGACTGTCAGATTTTTTTTTTTTTTAAATCATGCCTGGAGCCTTTTTAATGTGTGTGGATTGCTCTTCCTGAATTGGGACTCATGCAAGATTAATAAATTCAAACACATTTATTATCTAGCCATTTCCCTTTGCCTGTATGATATACTAGTTTTATACCAGAAGCACACAACTGATCTTGTCAGATATAAAAGGTGAGCAGTATAAGCATTAACTTGATGTGTTACAAGTAGTTATTAGCATTTTCTCTGCTATGAATCTGTTATCACAGTGAAAACATGCAGTGTAACTGAAGTGTCTTATGGAAAGAGGTGTTTTCCTCATAAAGTATAAGCACCCTCACAGTGTTTGGTATTTGAAGGGTGGACAGGTGGGAGAGAAGGAATTTGCTCAGCCGCATCAGTTATATTTAAAGTAAATGACCTAAATTATTCAATGTTGACCAATGAATAATAATAATAATAATAATAATTTATTATTTATACCCCGCCCATCTGGCTGGGCCTCCCCAGCCACTCTGGGCGGCTTCCATAGAAAGCAAAAATACAATAAAATATCACACGTTAAAAACTTCCCTGAACAGGGCTGCCTTAAGATGTCTTCTGAATGTCAGGTAGTTGTTAATCGCTTTGACATCTGCTGGAAGGGCGTTCCACAGGGCGGGCGCCACTACCGAGAAGGCCCTCTGCCTGGTTCCCTGTAGCTTTACTTCTCGCAGTGAGGGAACCGCCAGAAGGCCCTCGGCGCTAGACCTCAGCGTCCGGGCAGAATGATGGAGGTGGAGACGCTCCTTCAGGTATACTGGACCGAGGCCGTTTAGGGCTTTAAAGGTCAGCACCAACACTTTGAATTGTGCTCGGAAACGTACTGGGAGCCAATGTAGGTCTTTCAAGACCGGTGTTATATGGTCTCGGCGGCCGCTCCCAGTCACCAGTCTAGCTGCCGCATTCTGGATTAGTTGTAGTTTCCGAGTCACCTTCAAAGGTAGCCCCACGTAGAGTGCATTGCAGTAGTCCAAGCGGGAGATAACCAGAGCATGCACCACTCTGGCGAGACAGTCCACAGGCAGATAGGGTCTCAGCCTACGTACCAGATGGAGCTGGTAAACAGCTGCCCTGGACACAGATTTGATCTGTGCCTCCATGGACAGCTGTGAGTCCAAAATGACTCCCAGGCTGCGCACCTGGTCCTTCAGGGGCACAGTTACCCCATTCAGGACCAGGGAATTCTCCACACCTGCCCGCCTCCTGTCCCCCAAAAACAGCACTTCTGTCTTGTCAGGATTCAACCTCAATCTGTTAGCCGCCATCCATCCTCCAACCGCCTCCAGACACTCACACAGGACCTCCACCGCCTTCACTGGTTCTGATTTAAAGGAGAGGTAGAGCTGGGTATCATCCGCATACTGATGAACACCCAGCCCAAACCTCCTGATGATCTCTCCCAGCGGCTGCATGTAAATGTTGAAAAGCATGGGGGAGAGGACAGAACCCTGAGGCACCCCACAAGTGAGAGCCCAGGGGTCTGAACACTCATCCCCCACCACCACTTTCTGAACACGGCCCAGGAGGAAGGAGCGGAACCACTGTATGACAGTGCCCCTAGCTCCCAGCCCCTCAAGACGGTCCAGAAGGATGTTATGGTCAATGGTATCAAACGCCGCTGAGAGATCCAGCAGAACTAGGAAACAGCTCTCACCTTTGTCCCTAGCCCGCCGAAGATCATCAACCAGTGCGACCAAGGCAGTTTCAGTCCCATGATGAGGCCTGAATCCCGACTGGAAGGGATCCAAATGGTCCGCTTCTTCCAGGCGTGCCTGGAGTTGTTCGGCCACCGCTCGCTCAATCACCTTGCCCAAGAATGGAAGATTTGAAACTGGGCGATAGTTGGCCATCGTGGCCGCATCTAAAGATGGTTTTTTAAGAAGCGGTTTAATAACCGCCTCTTTCAGCGGGTCTGGGAAGGCTCCCTCACGGAGGGAAGCATTCACCACCCCACGAAGCCCATCGCCCAGTCCTTCCCGGCTAGCTTTTATAAGCCAGGATGGGCAAGGATCCAGGAGACAGGTGGTTGGCTTCACTCGTCCAAGCAGCCTGTCCACATCCTCGGAGGTAACAGATTGGAATTGATCCCACTCAACTTGACTAGACAGAACTCTAGCACTCTCCCGCCCCGGCCCTGCTCCCACAGTGGAGTCTACTTCTTCCCGAATCTGAGCGATTTTATCTGCAAAAAACTTTGCAAAATCATTGCAGGAGAACATGTGGCCCGTACTGGGCCCCGATGTTGCAGGTGGTTCCACTAAATTGTGAACCACCTGAAAAAGTCTCCTGCTGCTGTTTTCTGCAGATGCAATAGAGGCGGTGAAGAAATTCTTCTTCGCCGTCGCTATCGCCACTTGGTAGGCTCGACGTTGAGCTCTAACCTGTGTCCGGTCAGATTCGGAATGAGTTATCCGCCACCGGCGCTCTAGCCGTCTCAACGATTGTTTCATTGCCCTCAGATCCGTGGAAAACCACGGGGCTGTCCGGGCTCCATGCAATCGGAGAGGGCGCTTCGGAGCCAAACAGTCAATAGCCCTGGTTAACTCCACATTCCAGCGGGCCACCAGGGAATCGGCTGAAAGGCCATCAACATGGGATAAAGCATCCCCTACCACTCTCTGGAAACCATTTGGATCCATTAAGTGGCGGGGGCGGACCATCCAAATTGGTCCCACCTCCCTGCAGAGGGGATGGGTCGCAGAGAAGTCCAGTTGCACCAGGAAGTGATCTGACCATGGCACTTCTTTCGTTTCGCTTTTACTTAGTGTCAGATCACCAACATCCATAGAGGTAAACACCAGGTCCAAGGCATGTCCGCGACTATGGGTTGGGCCAGACTTATTCAGGGACAGCCCCATGGAGGCCATGCTTTCCACGAAGTCCCGAGCAGCCCCTTGTAAGGTCGTGTCGGCATGGATGTTAAAATCCCCTAGGACGACCAAGCTAGGTGTCTCCAGGAGAACATCCGCCACGACCTGAAGCAGCTCGGGCAGGGAATCCTTGGTGCAGCGGGGAGGTCGGTACACCAAAAGGAATCCTGTACTGCCCCTATTGCCCAACTTCCAGAACATGCACTCGGAAAACTGGGTCTTCCCAATAGGACGCCTGGTGCAAACTAATGACTTCCTAAAAATCACTGCAACCCCCCCTCCCCGCCCACATGACCTGGGTTGCTGTGCGTAAGAGAAACCTGGTGGACAAGCAGCGGCAAGGACAGGCCCATCTGCTTCATCCAACCAAGTCTCTGTTACACATGCCAGGTCAATGAAGGGTGAACTTCTTCAGGTAATCAGGTATTTTTAACAAGTAGCATTATTGGAGATGGGTAAGGATCACTGTTGTGGGAAAAGAGCTATTTCTGATGGATGCAGTCCCCAGCTGGTTATCTAAGCCGCCTCACGACTTTGAAATGAGCAAATAAATGAAGTTTGAATTCTGTACAGGCCCAGCCTTGTCAGATGTTTGAGTATGACCTGTAGAGTTGAAGTTCTTTTGCTTTTCTGCAACATATGATCTCCTTAGGCTAGTGCTACTGATTTGGACTGGATAGCCGATATGCATGTACAAATCTACCACATTTTTCTGTGAATTGAAATTTATTAAAACAAGCATATGTGAGTACACACTTTCAGCTGTACTGTATTACTTTAACCGGTCACCAATAGAAAAAAAAGGAAGGATATGCCTTGAAGCATGTGGTACATGGCCAGTCAAGCAGGTGGAGGGGACCTTTAAAACCCTAGGACCCTGCTATGTAAAATAGATTAGCAAACAGTATCTCTCAACAGAGAAACCAGCATGTAATGACTATGGAAGGTGCAGTGAAGAAAGCTAGGTGGAGTTGGCTAAATCTCTACATTCAGCTTGCAGGATCTTTTACTTGTGGGTTGTGTTTTTTTGTGTGTGTGTCTTCTTTTTCAAGCAATTTTATACTTTTTATACTTGTTCTGGAGTTGGAAAGCTGGTCAATTTACTACATGTTTGACCACTTGTATGTAATGAGTATGTATGTGCAAATGCATGCACTCCTTAATTCAGCAATGATGCCACCATTTTGTAGGGAACACTTAGACTTCACATATTGCAGGGATGGAGAACTGGTGGAGATCCCAACTGTCGCTGGACTCAAACTCTTCTCTGACCATTTGCCGTGCTGCTCGAAGCCGATGGGAGTTAGGAGTCCAACAACAGCTGGGGGAGGGGCATCACAAGTTCCCTAACCCTGGTTTATTGCGCTTCCTCCTCTACTTCAGACAGCCTCCTAAGTCACTGCTGATTTACACCTCTCACACTGCAGCCATCCTAGGTAGTCAGCCTAATGGTGAGACAGACGTCAGTTCTTCATGAACTTAACAAAAAAGGGCTTTGAGAAATTTTAATCCTAAAAGCAGGATATAAAATACCCAAATGAATTTATAATAGATGAACGTGCTCTGAAAATGCTCAGGGACTACTTGATTTATGTTTGGAAATTCTACAGCTGTTCATAGACACTTAGCTACAGTTGCCGGAACATTTTGAAGGCAGGACCATAGCTCTTGGAGAAGGGCTGCAGCTCTATTAGCAGAGCATGTGCTTTGCATGTAGAAGATTCCAGGTTCAGTCCCTACATCTACAGAGAAAACCCCATTTGAAAACTGGAAAGTCACTGCTAGTTACCGGGTACTTAGCAAGATGAAACAGTAGCCTGACCGAGTATAAGGCAGCTTCTGGAGTTCCTGAAGGAGCAACCCTGCATAGATTGCAAGTGCTCAAGGCTTAGCCCAGCCTTCTGTAGCCTTGGGTGCCCAGATGCAACCTTCATTATTCCCTTCAAACATGACTGATGGTTGGGGTTGATGTGGGCTGTATACCAACAACAACTAGGGACCTGAGCTTGGAAAAGGCTGATTTAGCCCATTGTATTTGATTTTTAAAAGGAAAGCCTTGACCTTTGCTACTCTCTCAAGTTTCTGGGAGCAGTAATTTTGTGAAGTTTTCTAGAAGATACATGTCTTTGTAATTATTAACACAATCTAGTTAAATTTTTAAACACATTAATATTATTTTACACAATATGATTAGGACTTGACCAGTAAACTAACCAGATATATATTTTTTAAAGTGTCAAATGTCTAATTTACCCTGTGCATATTGATATAAGCCAGCACTTTCTTGTTTGGAAAAGGTAGGGGGGAAAGATATTTTTTTATATAGGAGATTGTATGTTTTACCTTGAATAACCACGTGTATTTTCCAGATCTCAAAACCTGTTCCTTTTGGGAGGACAAGCAGAGGTAAACATATCCAAGAAGCAGATGTTGAATACAACTGTTCTTCTGTTACTGCTCTGAATAATCAACAATCTAAATTGTCTAGAAAACATTTGTTAACAAAAGATAAGGTAAGAATGCAACAGCATTGCTGATCTGTAGTTCAACTAGTTGTATAACAAATCACATTTTTATGGAAATTTGCAGTAGCTGCAAATTTGGTTTGAATAGGTCTCTTTTAATCTACAGCACTGTATTGCAGATTTTTTATATATGTACACCGAATACTTCCGGGGCTCATGATGTGGTGTTAATACATTTTAAAGTACTGTATTTATGAAACTTAAATGTGTGTGATATATTCACACCCACACCTATAAATATTGTATGTGTGTGTGTCTGTAGGTGATTTTTTAAAAAAAAAATAATGGGTTTAAAAATGATATTTCTTTCTTAAAATAAAATAAAATAAAAAGCTACTTTTCAAATTCATTCTCCACACTCTGTGCCCTCCTCCCTGCTTTCCTCTAGTGTTGTCCAAGTTTGCTTCTGGCTGCAATTGCAAGCAGTGCAGGGCTGGCCAAGAGAGCAGACAAGTCAGCCTTCGTGCCATTTGGTGGATCAGTTGGCAGGGTGTACTATATGAGAAGTGCAGCCAACACAGTCTCCCAGGAGACTTGGAACATGGCTTCCATGATGTGCTCAGCCTCCAGTGGCCCAAGGGCCTATGAACCATAGTTCAGCCTCTTAACATGGTTCTTCCTGATGGTGGCACAGCATGCTGCAGATATGATGTGCTAATACAATCTGAGATGCTGATATTTTTTGCTGCAAATATTCTACTGTAGATTATTTTACAAGGAAAGCTTTTATGTTTAGATCATTTATTGAAAATAGAATACTTCAGACCATTTTTCATTTAAAAATTTAACCTATATCCTTCAGCATTTGACAGATGAAAAAATATTTTGCTTAACAGCTGAGTGGTGAGCATGAGGCCTCTAAGGCAGTCTGGCAGAATTTCCCATCTCCTAGTCGTTCTTTTAATCCACTGACTTTAAAAATACCATTGCTGAAAATCTTAAAACCTACTTATTTATTTTTGGATGGCATTAAGGTTTCAATGGCTATTTATGCTTTTTATTTTTCCATTCCCTTCCATTATTGTGCTCTTTCTCTCTCCCCCCCGTCTCTCTCCCCCCCCCCCACCATATACACACAAATGCTTTGATTTTTATGTTTGTTCTCTGTTTCAGATTTTGATACATTTGCTCTTAGCACAAAATCTTCTACTTGGTATCTCTTTGTATGCAGTCATGCAAATTTGTAGAAACTCTCCCCCTCTTTTTTAATGGAGTCTGGAATTAGGAGATGCTTTTTTTATTTTTCCAGTTTCAGAAACTGGACCACAAGGCTTCCTTCAAACATTCTACCACTTGTATAGTGGTAAAGCTCACTAAAAGAATTGTAGTGAGACCATCAGGTCACAGTCTGCCCCTGCTATGTTTTAATCTTTGGGGGGGGGGAATCCATATTAATTCAGAGGTAGCAGTGAGAAATTGAGGCCATGTACAATGCATGGAGAATAATAGTTTTGTTGTGTTCCCTTCCCCCCTTCTTATTTTTAAAAGGCAAGACAAGTGGGAATGCTCAGACTGTATGTGGAGGAATCCAGAGCTAGCAATACAGGGAACTGAATTTCAGGGGCTATTTGGGAAATCCTTCAATGGGAGTTGAATAATTGTAAATACTATGAGTTTCGCCCCCCCCCCCCCCGCCCAATAGTTTGCCTGCAGGAAAGCAGTCAGTTTCAACTTTCATGCAAGTCTCTTTTGTGCAATCTCAGACATGGGATGGGGTGATCAAGAATGTCATCAGCAGTATCAGTAAGTCACTGATAATACCAAGTGCTGCTTTTTGGTACTTTGAGGCAAGATACTGATTGAGATGGCCCTCTCCCTACCTTGCTGTTGTTTCTCACTTGCTTACCTCTCCCACTGGCCCAGTCCTCTAAGATAATCAGTGATGCATTCTGGGTTTCTGCTCCTTCTCCTTGCTTGTTCCTTTCAAGAGGGCGGATAAACAAGCAGCAGCAGCAGCAGCAGTGAGGATGAGTATATCAGGATCAGGAGCCTGCAGGTATTGGTAGTGGGTCCCCTACTCTGGGGTACAGGCTTGGACTCTTCCATTTCCTGAAATGATGATGGCCTGTTGGTGGCCCATGAAACTTGCTCAGCCACATTCCTGGCAGAATTTTCAATCCAAAGACCTTGCTTGCTGGGAGATGAGCAACATAGGCTGTGATTTGAGCACTAGGAAAATGTGATGCAGCCAATACAAGTGCTTCTGTAAGGAAGGGTATTTTGGATCCCATGCAACTAAAGTGCAATTCCTTTCCTCCTGATTGTTTAAAGGTAAAGGTAAAGGTACCCCTGCCCGTACGGGCCAGTCGTGTCCGACTCTAGGGTTGTGCGCCCATCTCAGTTAAGAGGCCCGGAGCCAGCGCTGTCCGGAGACACTTCCGGGTCACGTGGCCAGCGTGACGAAGCTGCTCTGGCGAGCCTGCACCAGCACAGCACATGGAAACGCCGTTTACCTTCCCGCTATAAAGCAGTACCTATTTATCTACTTGCACTTAAGGGTGCTTTCGAACTGCTAGGTGGGCAGGAGCTGGGACTGAAAGACGGGAGCTCACCCCGCCGCGGGGATTCAAACCGCCGACCATGCGATCAGCAAGTCCTAGGCGCTGAGGTTTTACCCACAGCACCACCCGGGTCCCGGGTCCCGGGTCCCCTCCTGATTGTTTAGAAAGGCTTTAATAGTATAAGCTTTGAGCCATGGAAATTAATGTAAGCCGTTCCCATTTTTAGATGTGTGACTTGCCCATAATAATACGGCAAGTTGGGAAAATTCTAATAAGGTCTAGAGGCTGATTAATTTTAGGATTCAAAGTCTGAATTAAAATAAAGAGAAATACATCTGAGGAGGAGTGTGTAAATGACCTAAAGAGGTCTTTACACTCTATAGTTAAATAGTTCACTTTTCATTTAGAAAGTTCCTTGTTGCTAGTGGAAAGCTTTCTTGGTCCCCTTGGTCATATAAACATATCTTGTATGTGTGCCCGGTTGAATTCAGTGGACTTTAGTTCCAGCTGAGGTAATTTAGGACTATCACCTAAGGGATATTTACCATCTTTATATTTACTAGAAAATTTATTTTGAGATAGGGCACTGCCAATTCCAAACACCATGTGTTGGGATCCTCTTTCCTTAGCCAAGGATGACAGAAAGCCCAGCTATCTCTGAATATCCAAGGGCATTTGGAAAAAAACCAACACTTCATTGGAAGGCAGGCTTTTAAATCCTTTTTGCTGAGCCTAATGCTGCTTTTGTTAATCAAAGTTAAACTTTGTAGTGTTGATAAATGTATAATAGTGTTCATATAGTTCTCAAGAGGGATTTTTATTTATTTTATTTTTTTTTTTTTATTAAATTTTGACATAAATATATTTCACAAACATACAAAAGACAAAATGAAAAAGAAAAAACAGAAAAAGAGAAAAAAAACAAACAAACAAAACATGAAATACATACAACTTTGATGACATTGATCGACTTCCCTTTATCTCGATTTCGGAAATTATTATCTTGTTTATCTATCTGCTGTGTCTATTCCTTAATAAAACTTTTTACGTAGTAAGCGTTATCTCATGCCTACTGTGATTTCTATAAGTACATATGTGTTTCTGATCAACATTTTAATTTTCCCCTTGTCTCTATTTCCATATATATCCTAAATTTATCCCATTCATTGTTAAATTTTGCACTTCTTTGATTTCTTATTTTCTGTGTCAATTTAGCCAGCTCCAAATAATCGGATAATTTAAGTTGCCACTCCTTTAGTGTTGGGGTTTTTGGTGTTTTCCAGTACTGTGCTATGAGGGTTCTGGCGGCCACCGTTGCATATTGGAAAAAGGTTCTATCTTCTTCTTTGATATCCTTACCAATTATCCCCAGCAGGAAGGCTTCGGGTTTTTTAACAAACGTGTATTTAAGAATTTTTTTTAATTCATTATAGATGGATTCCCAAAATTTTTTGAGAATCTCGCACGTCCACCACATATGAATGAATTCGCCCTCCTTGCTCTTACATTTCCAACACAGTTTATCGCCCGTTCTATACATTTTATGTAGTTTTACCGGCGTTATGTACCATCTGTACATCATCTTATACATGTTTTCCTTTAGTGTCGTGCATGCTGAAAAATTCATATCTTTACTCCACAATGCCTTCCATTTGTCAAACTCTATGTTGTACCCTAGGTCTACCGCCCACTTCACCATTACATCCTTTACTTCCTCGTCCTTGGTGTCCCACTCAAGTAACTGGTTGTACATTTTTGATAATAATTTTGTTTTACTTTCTATTATTTCAATCTGAAATCTAGATTTCTTGTCATTTATTCCGATCTTATTATCTTCTCTCCACATTGAATTAATTTGATGGTATTGAATCCAGCCAGTCAGCTTGCTTTTTATTTCTTCATAAGGTCTAATCCTCCACCCGGATTCTGTTTTGGTTAGTAAATCTTCATATGTCCATCTTTCCCCCTCTATATTTAATTTTTTAATTGTTAAAATGTCTATTGGTGATAACCACCAGGGCGTTTTCTGCTCCAGCAGTTTTTTATTCCTTTCCCACACTTCCAGCAGTGGCCCTCTGAAAATGTGGTTAGAAAAACCTTTATGAACCCTTCCCTTGTCTCGCCATAAATAGGCATGCCAACCGAATCTTAGATTAAACCCCTCTAGATCTAACAAATTTTTGTTTTTGATGACAATCCAGTCTTTTACCCAACAAAGACATGCAGCTTCGTAATATAACCTCAAGTTTGGAACCGCAAGGCCACCCCTATCTCTTTGGTCTGTGAGCAATTTAAATCTGATTCTTGGTCTCTTTCCCTGCCAAATGAATTTAGAAAGTAATCTCTGCCATTCTTTGAATATTGAGGTTCCTCTAATTATCGGTATATTCTGAAATAGGAAGAGTAATTTAGGTAGTAAGGTCATTTTAATCGCCGCCATTCTCCCCAACCACGAAAGATGTATTCTATTCCATGTATCCAAGTCCTTCATTATTTCTTTCCATGTTTTCTTATAATTATTTTCAATCAGATTTATATTTTTCATAGTTAACCAGATTCCAAGGTATTTTACTTTTTTAGTTATTTTAATTCCAGTTTGACTTTCAAGATCGTTTTTGGTTTCTTCTTCCATATTTTTGGTCATTATTTTAGTCTTTGCTCTGTTCAATTTAAATCCGGATAATTTTCCAAATTCCTCTAGTAGCTTTAACACTTTGCCGACGCTCTCTTTTGGTTCTTCCAATGACAGCATAAGATCGTCTGCATATGTTTTCAGTTTATATTCTTTCGCTCCTATTTTTATGCCACGGATCTCTGGGGTTTTTCTTATCTTGTTTGTGATTATCTCTAAAACCATGATAAACAACAGCGGTGACAGAGGGCACCCCTGTCGAGTGCCTTTTGCTATTTCAAACTGTTCTGTCAGGGTATTGTTAATAATTAATCTAGCTCTTTGTTGTGTGTAGATTGCTCTAACTCCTTGCAGGAATATGCCATCTATCCCTGATCTTTCCAGGCACTTTATCAGAAAACCCCAGGAGACATTGTCGAAAGCCTTCTCGGCATCGACGAACATTAAAGCAGCGGGAATTTCATTATGACATTCTAAATATTCAATGATGTCTATTGTATGTCTAATGTTATCTTTTATTTGTCTGTTGGGAAGGAAACCGGCCTGGTCAATATGGATGAGATTAGTTAAACACTTTTTAAGTCTGTGTGCCATTATATCTGCGAAGATCTTGTAGTCGTTATTTAGTAATGAAATCGGTCTATAATTCTTGATGTTAAGTTTATCTGAATCTGGTTTCGGAATCAACGTGATATAGGCTTCTTTCCAGGATGCTGGCATTTTTCCTCCTCTTAGTATCTCGTTGATTACGTCACATAGTACTGGTGTTAAGTGTTCCTCTAGGACCTTGTAATACTTGGCAGATAACCCGTCTGGGCCTGGGGCTTTCCCCAGTTTCATCTCAAGAGGGATTTTTAAACACTTTCAGTTTTACTTAAGTCGTACACGTTCATTTTTATTATGCTTTCATATCCCACTTACAGCCAAAATTGCTTTATGTTAAGAATAATCCATCCATGAAATATTGTAGAATTGGAGTCATGAGAGGAATGAGCTGCCACTGTTTTTTCTTTATTTATTGCAGAAGTTTTACAAGCCCTTAAGATAAATTGATTTTGAAAGCGTAAGAGATTTTATTACAGATGGAATCTTAAGTTAGAATTGCATGGAATCAAAAATTGAATTTAAGCTTTAAGTTTAGTTAGTAATTAAATATTTTTGTTTGCAATACTTAATCAATGCATTTAATTTAAGATATCCTAGGCACTACCTAGGGACGCGGGTGGCCTAGGACTTGCCGATCAGAAGGTCAGCGGTTCAAATCCCCGCGACGGGGTGAGCTCCCATTGCTCGGTCCCTGCTCCTGCCAACCTAGCAGTTCGAAAGCATGTCAAAGTGCAAGTAGATAAATAGGTACCGTTCCGGCGGGAAGGTAAACGGTGTTTCCGTGCACTGCTCTGGTTCTCCAGAAGCGGCTTAGTCATGTTGGCCACATGACCCGGAAGCTGTACGCCGGCTCCCTTGGCCAATAAAGCGAGATGAGCACCGCAACCCCCGAGTCGGCCACGACTGGACCTAATGGTCAGCGGTCCCTTTACCCTTAGGCACTACCTCTTTCAGCTCTATATACTTTTCAGAGCTCATCTGTACCTGAGTAGCTTAACCAGAAGGTGGAGTAACTGAGAAGGGCATGCGGGTAGGCGAGTTATTTGGGGAAAGGAAACTGGACTGCCCTGCAACTCCTATCAAATAACTGGTCAGCTGTGTCTGTGTTCACTGTGTTCACAGATCCAGAGCTTTCCAGCACTGTCATACAAAAACATGGATCCAATGCACAGATACTTATGGATCATCATCATTTGTGCAAGGAATCCCCTCAAAACCATTATCAAATCATAGGTCTTTGTGCCTTCTGTGGCTGGTTTTGTTGTCATCTTATATAAAGACCATGGAAATCCACGAGGATATTGGGGTCTGCCATAGAGAATGCCCTCTCCAGGACCACCACCACCCAAACTCCTGAGGGTAGTGGAACTACCAAGAAGCCCCTTCTGCTGATCTTAACACCTGGGAGGGGCTGTAGGGTTTCCATAAGATAGGTTAAAGCTTTTTTCTGTCTCAGAAAGGTAGGATATTTCAGGCTGGAGTACATCGCCAAAGACATTTTAAAGCAAATGCATAAACACTGTGTTTTTGGTTTTTTTAAAACCATCTTTTCGAAATGCTTTTAAGAGTTAGTGCAATGCTTTTATGGATTTTCAACAGACTTACATTTGGGGTTTTTTCCTCCCTTTTGCTAATGATGTGGAAATTGACAGAACCAAGAAAATCATGAAAGAAGATTTGCCAAAAAATCCTCCTCTGCTGAAGAAGAAGCAAGACATTTTATCATGCACAAAAAAGTCAGAAGCTCTAAAGGTGAAGTCAGAGCTGCAGTTCCATATACAGGAGACAGCAGTTCGGTAATGGAATCTGCAGCAAATGGAAGTCAGACTGAAGGCAGTGAAAAAGAAGCAAGTCATTCTGAAAGTAGCATTGGTGCAGACAGTGAGGCCTCTGAAAGCGAAAGTCATTCTAAGCAAACTGCTTCCAGCAGAGCTTGTAGCACACCTGGCTTGTGCACTGATGAGCATAAACATTTATCTGCAAGCATTAAATCACAGTGTAACAAATCAAGTGATGGCGGTACAGAGGGACTTACTACTGGCTTATCAAACCTCTGCTTGGGTAGTGGTGTCAGTGAGACTGAAGGGACTCTCAGTAGAGATCAGCTGTCAAGTCTGTCCAACAACATAGACGTTTCAGCAGAGAACCCCACATTACTGCAAAACCCTCAAAATGCTTTCCAGACTCTTTCTCAATGTTACATAACTAGTTCTAAAGAATGTTCAGTCCAGTCATGCCTCTACCAGTTTACATATGTGGAGCTCTTAATGGGAAACAACAAACTTTTGTGTGAGAACTGTACGGAACGGAAACAGAAGCACCAAAAGAAAGGAAATTTCACAGGTAAGGAAATGGTGGCTGAGTATATTGTTTCACATAGACAGCTTTTCAGGGTCCAAAGGATTGTATGATTCTGGCACACTTGCGGGGGGATGGGGAATGTATTACAGTGGTACGTTGGGTTACATACGCCTCAGGTTACAGATTCTGCTAACCCAGAAATAGTACCTCGGGTTAAGAACTTTGCTTCAGGATGAGAACAGAAATCGCACGGCAGCAGCAGGAGGCCCCATTAGCTAAAGTGGTGCTTCAGGTTAAGAACAGTTTCAGGTTAAGAACAGACCTCCGGAACGAATTAAATACGTAACCAGAGGTACCACTGTATATGCCTTCAAAAGCAGCCACTATCCTGCATGGTAAACTGCATTTGAATCAGAGAGGAATTTCAAAGACCTTTTGTCACCCAGCATGAAAGTTCCAGAGATAAAGTTCAGAACTCTTTTTGGGCATTTCCAAAACCTTGATCAGCCTAAAATAGTCCTTTGGATTCTGGCTGTATAACCAAGAGACCCTGAAAAGCTGTATGATTGCACCACAGAACACAACCAGTGACATTTAAGAGACTGAACTAATGTGCATTTTTGAGGGGAACCTGTTCATCTCACCATGTCTTTGCAAATCTTTTTGACCTCAGTACAGTTCTTCAGTAATCTTAAATCTTTTTAACCATTACATTTGTATGACACAAGCACAAATGGGGCCTGCAACATAAGGTTGTGGTGTGCAGTGCTCCCGTGCAGGATTCGGGACAGTTGGTTGTCATTCTATGCCCACTCAGGCAAGCTCAGTTCTCTTTGGCTGTCTCTCTACAGAACTTGAGATTCTCCAGAGCATGCTAATAACGTCCCTCTTCTGTGTGAATAATGCCATTTTGGCTACAAATGCACTCAATTACATATTGATGTGATACATTCAAAGCACTTCAAATAAAAAACAACAAGAAACTCCACAAAACCTTAACTCTAATTGGCATATAATACAAAGCTTGTGATTGATGAAATTTATGCAGATTCCCCAGATATGTAATTTATTCCAGTAGCATAAATAGGTTTTGTCTATACGTGCATGTGTGATTTATATATTCTAGAGGACCTAAATAAATACGACATTTGTCACCATCTTTCATAGTTTGTATTTGTATATTAATGCCCTCTTGTGGCCAAAATGCATTTACAGTGTTTTTCTTCTTCTATTGATGTCTCCCAGTTCCTCTCAGCAAAATCACTCCAACGTGAAAGAGATGGAGATTTGTCTTGTGATTTGTAAACATGGGAAATAATGCAGTTGGAGAGTGGCTAGGTGGCAATAGTTGCCTCTAGCTGAATTTTCTCTGGCAGAAACTTACTCCCTTCAGAACACAATTTAGGAATTTAGCAATATTACTTGCTGGACCAGACTGAGGTCTGTCTACTTCCACAAGTTGCTTGCCCTTAGCACCCGATAATCAGAGATATATTGCTTCAGTGCATGGAAACACTGTTTTGAGTGTCCGGGCCAATTAAAAATTGATAAGTGTTTCTTCCATGACTGTATCTATCTGTTTTAAAAGTGGATTTACTGTAATTTTTTAACACAAATTTGTATGTGTGAGTTATAAATCATAACATCGAACACCATGTCTGTTGTAAGTTCATATGACTGAATATCATCCATGTTCACCTGTATAAAACATGGGGAAAGCACACAGTCCTGATGAGCAGTAGTATCATATACTTGCTGTACTGTACATGAAGGTTTTTCTTCTTTTCAGAACTGATAGTTGCTATTGAAGTAGGACTTACATAAATTTGCTGTGCTAGAGGCAACAGGATTTCCCAGAGCCATTCCTTTAGTTTGACTATAAAATTAATAATCAAATCTGAAATATTTTTTCTCCAATATTATGTCCAAAATATCCAGCAAAAAAAGAGAGGTCCTTCTGACCATTTTTGAACATTCAATATGTTCACTGAGCCAGTGTTCTCAGTAGAAAGTCTAATGGAATTAGATCTTGGAGACTTTTGGCTCAGATATTTAGCTGTGTTGGTGACTTTAGGGAAATCATTGCTTATTTAACCTCAGCTGTCATCTGAAAAATAGGAATATAGGACTATTACTAAACATTCATCTTTCTGGATTTTTGCGGGGATTGTATGCATACTTAAAATACTACAGAAAATAAAAAATACTGCCATGCTTTTTAAACTGGTATTTTTTTTTTCTGTACAGAAAAGAAAATAGAAGGTGTATATACAAATGCCAGGAAGCAGCTGTTGATTTCTTCGGTTCCTGCTGTTCTTGTTCTCCATCTGAAAAGATTTCATCAGGTAAAGTCTTGAAATAAGGTGTTATTGAAAGGAGTTATAATTTTGGACTGTACTGAATTTCTGTAAAACTGTATTTTCTCCAGAGTGACTAGTGATTCTTCTGCTGATGAAAATTATCCTCATCCATGTCACATTTTGACTGTGGAAGAAATATCAAAGACTTGATCCTTTTATAAACAGCCAAAGAAAATTGTGTTTTAGGGTGGTATCCATTGCTAATCCTACTCTGACCAGACCCAATTGAAGTTAATACACATGACTAACAAAGGTTCATGAATTTCAAAGAGTCTACTCTGAGTAGGATTTGTTGGCTCTTAATGTTATGTACTGCCTTGTTATATTTTCTATGACTGTGTGGTTTATAAATAAATAAGGTAGAAATGACTAAGCCATTTTGTAAGTGGGTCTTTAGATTTATAGGATTTTTTTAAAATGCAGTTTAGTTCTGTACAATACATAATTTCAACAGATGCAGCCTTTCTCTTTGTGGTACTGCAATTTAGCCTTCTATGTTGCATTTCTGCATGACTGAATTTAGCAATTTTCTTATCAACATAACAAGTCAATAAATAAATTTGTCAGTGTATGTATACTGTTCTTGTCATTGCAGTCGATTCAGAATTTTTGAATTTAAAAAGTTCAGTACTGTGCTTTTGCAGTACAGCTGGATTCAGGTGGCACTCAAGTAGAAACAGTAAATATTTCATTTCTTCTTCAGGCTGGTATGAGTCTAAGGAAAGTAAACCGTCATGTGGATTTCCCTCTTGTTTTGGACTTGGCTCCGTTTTGTTCTGCTTCTTGCAAGGTATGGCATGTCAGAAGCACCATTTCAATTTATACAGTACTTCAAAGATAATTTCAGGCTTTAGTTTTTACAGCTGTCTTTGTTTTCAAGTGAAGCCTAAGGCTTCCTCTTAAATTACAGAAAGCCTCATTTCTCTGCCAAGTCAAGATAGCTGTATTGAATTGGTAATAGCTTAAAAAACAACAACACCTTTTGCTAGCCTAAGATGTAGAATTAGTGAAGGCTTGTCACTGTTTTTGCTAATTGTTATATTTTTAAGCTGAGTATGTTCTCAAAACTCACTGCATAGAAATCACATTTCCCCCTTTCTGTCTCCCTTTTGTTTTTGCAATGAAGAATGTGGCAGATGGTGGGAAAGTTCTCTATTCTCTTTATGGAATAGTGGAGCATAGTGGGTCCATGCGAGGAGGTCACTATGCAGCATATGTGAAAGTCAGAGCACCATCCAAAAAGATTTTGGAGCACATTTCTAGCAACAGAAATGTTCAAGGTATGTACCTAAAGAAAATGATGTATTTTTGGGACACGCACATCTAGTACATTAAATGCATGCCCTTTTCTCGGTATCACGCAGTTGGTTTTATCAGTTCAGTACTTCTGCAGGCTACAATAAACGTTTATCTTTTAGATCCACCTTTTTCCAGCAAAAGAACAATTAAGACATTCCGTTTCTTACGCTTGCATTAATTTCCACATTCAAGATTTTCAGCCTTTGGTCATAAATAGTAACTTTTGAATCGGGATGCTGGGAGATTCAGGACATACTGAAGGAAGTACTTCTTCACACAGCACATGATAATTAAAACAGTGGAATTCTCTCCCACACAAGGTAGTAATAATGGCCACCAACTTGGATGGCATTAAAATATTAGACAGACGCATGGACAGTAAGGCCATGAATGGCTAGTAGTCATCATGACTATGTTGGAAGCAGTAATGCTCTGAATACCAGTTGTTGGAAGTCAGTGGGGAGAGCACTATTGCACTTAGGTTCTGAGCATAGGCTTCTCATAGGCATGACAAAAGAGTGCTGGTCTAGATGGGCCAGCAGGGCTCTTCTTAACATTTACTGCTGAAATCTTGTATCTTCTACATTGGAGATAATATGTCATTTAACATTGTTCAGGACTCTGTGTAGTATCCAGGACTGCTGGATATCTGTGCTGTAGACTCAATGATTCTGAATTTACAAAGCAGCCCCATAAAATGGGTATCTTCAGAAGCTAAGTTTTCTCTTTTTTTAAATATCAGTGTGTAACCTGCACAGAAGCAGAAATGTATTTGTAACATGGACAAGTTTCTAGTGAAATCTCAAGAGGCTAGAAAGGAGGAGAAATCCACTGCTCATGTAGTGGGGTTTTGGTGCTCTGTGCACTTTTATTTCCATTTCTTCTCTGTCCCCCCGCCCCCAGTACTGGCCCTTGTCTCCCTGCCCAAGCACAGAGCAGTGGAAGTATCCAACAAAATAGCTTCAGTTTTCAAGGCCACCCTAGCTCACTCCAACATGCAGTTGGGAAAACACTGCTTTTCCTCATTTGTACTCTTTTGCTAAGACAATTTTCAAAGCTGGCAGTACTGAGAATATGAAAACAAAGTTTCAGTGAATTTTATACAATAGCAAACCTTCAAAATTCTCACAGTTACTTACAGTCATATTGTATTCTCTTTTGCACTATGATGGTAATTAATAGCTCTTTTTGTTTTGTTTATTGCATTTCAGGTTTGAAAGACTCTGTTGGAGCCACTGCAGGACAGTGGGTATATGTCAGTGATACCCATGTACAAGCAGTTACAGAATCAAGAGTATTAAATTCACAAGCTTACTTGCTTTTCTATGAAAGAATACTGTAGCTGTAATCAAGACTGAAAGTCTAAGTTATTTTTGTGTTTTCTTAAATGCAGCAGTAATGTAAATATTGTGCTTTTATCTGTTCTCTAATACAAAATTTACCATGATTTCTTACTTTGAAAAAAATGCCTTGTGTTCTGAGAAGCTGGTGCATGCACAAAGCACCTATCAAACAGCAGAGGATGCAGTTTTAGCACCCTGTGTTGCTGCTTTTGGAAGGGGCATGTTGAGCTGCCACCAGAGTGGAGGAACAGAAAATCACGTCATGTGTAAGTGGAAATAACTTCATGTTTCTCTGAATATAAGCCCACATGCTCATTATTTAAATCTCCAAAATGCATTTGAAACAATGTGCTTGGAAACTGAATACTGTAGTGAAATTTCAGTTTCGGATAAGCAAAATTTAAAAAAACATGAACTGAGAAATGAACTGGAGTTGTGCCTGGTTTTTTCTTAATACAGAGGTAGGGTTGCAGCTCACATAAGCAGTCTCTTTCTCTACCTTTCTCTTGCAAAAAGGGGAGGCAGAGGACTCTACAGCAGAGGATAGAGCAAAATTCTTCCACCTAATTTTGGTGATTTCCCCCCTCCCACTGAAAGCTAGTATAACACAACCCTCACTGTGCAGCCCTCTCCTTTGGAGAAGGCTTTTTCGGGGGAGTATAGAAGGGAGTGGGGAAGAGAGAGAGAGATTGCACAGGCTTTCTGTTTGTGCAACCATTAAGAGTTAGCCTGTGCCATTCACTAATCGTGTTCCTTTAAAACATTGCTGTAGTTTAAGTTGCAAGCTCAACAATTGAGTTCTACTCTGTTGTGTATGCTTTAGTTGAGATTCCTGCATTGCAGGGGGCTGGACTAGATGACCCTCGGGGTCCCTTCTAACTTTACAATTCTGTCAGTTCATATATTAAAAAAAGGCATGTTGCACAGTTCTTCTAGAACTGATTCTCTTCTGAATGCATGTTGAGTTCTATATGCAGAAAGTTGAGTACATCAGGGAGTAGATTAGAACAGAACCATTAAAACAGAACCTTTCTACCTTATGTGCTCCCTTTTCACATTCAAGGAGTGCTTGACATGGGAGTGTATTCAGATATGCACCATGACTATAGTCACTATGCTACTTTTTTCAGAACATTTGACTTTGCTTATAGATATAGTAACAACAAACACAATGCAACAGGCTGTTTTTGACTATGTAACTTCTATTTCAAGCACAATTCAACATATAATATCTCACAAGTCCATTCGGTTCCTAAATTGGCATATTGGCAATAACCACAATATGGTATGCTTATCTTATGATTTTCCACGTACAGTGGTACCTCTGGATACGAACGGATCCATTTCGTAGCCCAGTTCACATCCTGAAGTAAACGTAATTACGCGTCTGCGCGGGTCGCGTTTCGCCGCTTCCGCGCATGACGTCATTTTGAGCGTCTGTGTTATTTCCGGGTTGCCGCGGAGTGCGACCCGAAAATATTCATCCCGAAGCTACTTCAACCCGAGGTATGACTGTATCGCTGCTTTGAGGATTCTAACATTCCTTGTATGTAGATATTGGATCAGATGGAAAACTTGAAAGTATGGCACGACAAGGATTCCGGGATAATACCTTTTTTTGCCCAACCGGGCTTCATCAGCTGTGCATGCTCTAAATTAAACAAACATCATGTAACATAATCCTTATACAAACTAAACAAGTTTACATACCATATTCTTGTATGACGGAAACATGAAACAAAATAAATCCAATCACTGGCCAAAGTTCCTTTTTAAACAGAGAGGCAGTATAGATTCTAACTCTCCTGACCATCCATTGGACTTTAATTTCTCTTGATATGTTCTGTTTGCATGATGTGTTGGTCTATGGAATTACACTTTGTGAGATATTATATGTTGAATTGTGATTGAAATACAAGTTACATAGTCAAAAACAGGCCGTTATGTTGTGTGTGTTGTTACCAGGATTGTACTTACGTAGCCTAAGGTTTAGTAGTGTTTTGCATTAGCTTATAGATATCCAAATATACTTTCTAGTCGTACATTATGTTCTCTGCCATTTTTATCTGCAAAGCATCATATAGTCAAGCATGCTGATTTGCTGCACACCCAACATTTTAGGGTGGTGACTGGGTAACTTATAATTATACATTTTCTTAGTTCCTGTGATTTACACAATATATACACTACCGACTGTACTCAACTTTTTTTTCTATTAAATATGGGGGTGGGGGTATATTGCTGTCTCTTACAAAGGATCAGGGCTGCTGTTTATTACTGTCCTCAATAATATGGATTTATGCATATTATTTCTATTGTACAGAGGACAGTGGGACTAGCTCCGCATGTGAAATGCAGTTTTTTTTTCTTATTATTTTTTACCTGTGCACCACATGATCTACTTTTAGGACTTGGAGAATTTTAAAGAAAAATTATAATCTCTTTGTGGATGCTCCTTTTCAGCTTCTGGACAATCCAAGTTTCTCCTGTGCACTGAACCCCTCATATTCTAGGATACTTTTTAAATTGTAGCCATTGGGTTCCAGCCAGTTATGTGTCTTAGCAGATGGTAAGGCTTCCATCAGTGGAATGGGGAGGAAAGTAGTTTGGCTGGGGCGGGGGGGCTTCCAGAGCCTATTTAAGGGAAGTAAGGGGCTGCAAGAGGGAGGAGGAATTGTGGGAAATTGTTTCCCTCCCTTTCCAGTCACAGCAGCTTTGCTTACCAGCAGAGTAACACTGTTGGATATAACCTACTGCCTGCTAAAAACAAAAGAAAGAGTCAATTTAACAAGCTGTATAATGGGACAGCAGTGAGTGTGTCATGCACATATGTATCCATCTATCTCTGAGTAGTTTCTTGCAGAATACATCCAGAATGTCTCCATACCCACCTCACTAATTCCAGTTTTAATGATAATTTATTGATATTATGTTATAATCCCAGCACTGGAGAGAGAGTTGTTGTGACCTGTAGTAATCCATGATGATCCACATTTAATCTGATAATTTAAAGTAAATTAATCAGTTACAGTGACTGATCATTTCCAGATTACGTATCTATCCCAACAAATCCATCACTCACCCATGCACGTTTAGAACAATGTAGCTTACTCAGATGTACCTTTTTATGCACAATCATATCCAGAATTTATTTTAAATACTGCATTCCAGCACTTTGGGGGTAAGACATGAAGATTCAAGTGCATACAGGAATTTGTTATCTGTTTCAGCAGGGGTTAAAACCTCTTACACTGAAAGGAAATAGTACCTATTCATTGGTACGGGAGTTCTGAAGAATGCATACACAAGCTCTGGAATGTGATTTGTGTTTTGGTTTCTACATGAAATAAAGGCATTATATTAAAAAAATTCAGTGGCACCTTTCTAAAAAGCATCCTTTAAAATTCACGCAATCCAAAGTTAAATTCTGTCAAATTAAAAGGGAGTTAACTACACTTTTTTAATGCTCACATTAAAATCAGTGGGCTTTAAATATGCTTCGCTTTGGCTGGCTCATGATAGCAAATGAACAGTGTATGGGTTCTGCTCATGCTACAAAAGCCTAATTAGCTATCTACTTCTGGAGCTATCATAGTTGAGTGGTTTTCTATGATTTTTGAAAAAAGGATCTCTGCCCGAATCTCCCTTGCAATCTCCTTGTACTACCTCAGGTTTTCACCTCTTGTATTTATATTCAGCCCTTGAATTAGAATTCAGTATCCCAATAACAGACACACTCCACCATCACTTATTCTCCCTCTCCCTCTTTGCTTTCCCCCCATGCTCTTCAACCTTTTCAGCCTTTTGAAATGGCTCCTGACCTTCGACTTCCTTTTCTCTATACTTGCATGCCCATGTTAGTGTGGTTGTGGTTCAGACTGAAATCAGTCCTCTGACTGTAAAACACTTCTTCAGATAAGGAGGCATCATAGAAGGAAATCTGATACGACCACTACTGTAGTATGGTAACTGAGCAGTGCAAGTGGCACCATCTTCTGGCTAAATCTTGGAACTGCACACTGTAAAACCTGGATCTATTGGAATTTAGGCTACAAAGTTTCAGGCCAGTACTTCCCAAGGCAAGGGTGTTCGCTTAGCAACTCAAGAGTCGCCGTGAGTTTTATGTATAAGGCACAATGAGAACTTGATTTGCCTGTTGGGAACAGCAGTGTGTTGAAAAGAAGTCTAGAATTTCAAAATACTTAATTTCGAAATGAAATATTTTATATTTTTCCTCAATGGTTTACATATGATAGATTAAACCAGGGAACTTTGTGAGGCAGATGATACTTAGAATAAATTTAGAATGCACTATGAATAACAGATTTTCTATTCCTTAATATTTCAGTATACTAGTAAACTTGGATTATATTAAAATATTCAGGCCAATAATATATTGCAGAGGATACTTGTGTAATGATGAGCAAAGAGAAATGAAAGCATAATTTACTTTGTATGTGCAATAAATGAACCTATTACTGTATTTTTACATATTTTATGTATAAAATGTATAGAGAATGTTAAACAGGAATATGTATTTAATTGAATGGAGGCAAAATATGAAAATGTCTGCTAAATATATACCATTGGGATACAAAAACACTTGTTTATTTTTGATTGTCAAAATAAAACATAAAAGTCAGCACACAAGTTGAGAAAAATGTTCAGTTTACATTTATTTGAAGGGGTAAGATAAATTATTAACTGAAATCTGGTGTCATATTCTGGTTTCTAAATTATTCTTTCTCCAAGCTTACTTTATTCAGTATGTGGGTTCATTAAAGTCACCCCACTTTAGGATGGGAAAGGGCTTATTTTGAACCCACAGCTTACCCAGAATCTATCGTTCCCTTACTTCTCTGAGGTGTGTTTTATATTTAAGATGTTGGAAAATAATAGTGGGAAATTTCCAGAAATGAATGTCAGATGTTAAACAGATTATTGTGTTTGATTTCACTAAGTCGGGTGGGGGATCATGCCTTCCCTAACTTGCCAAATGATTCTTTTACTATTGAGCTCATGGGATGGATGTGGCTGTCAGCCTTGTTTGATGTATCCCCAGCATTATCTCCCTTATCTTTGCTTTGGTTAAGTGCTGTCACTGTGAGGAGTCAGAGAGGAGACACAGGCAGGCAATCTGGCACATGCACCTCTTGAGATCAAGCTGCAGATGGTTAGAGCTATGTTATGTCTTTTTGAGTAATGCTGTGCTCTGCAGTTTGCCCCTTACTACTTGCCTGTTCTGCGAGTTGTAAAGTTTCCAATAATCAGGTGGAAACAAATGGAATGTGAGGTAGATTGGATCAGGGTCCTTTCCTACCCATAAGCTCAGGGGTCGATCCAAGTCCCTGGCCAACAACGGCAGGGTTTGATGGAGCAGCACAGCTTCTGCTCATACCAGACAGGGTGGAAGGTAGGATAGATACTCTTTTGCTGCACCAGCCCCACCCTAGGGATGCTGCTGGCAGTGGCTTCAGCTGGCCTATTGCTACAGCTTCCCTCATGACAGAGCTGGGCAGGACTAAGCAGAGGGACACACCCACATCATGCAAATCCCGTCCAACACAGAATGTGAAAATACATTGACATAATGTGAATACAGCATGAGTTTATGCATATTTGCTCAGAATCAGTATAGCATAGCATAGTACAGTGGTACCTCGGGTTACAAGCGCTTCAGGTTACAGACTCCACTAACCCAGAAATAGTACCTCGGGTTAAGAACTTTGCTTCAGGATGAGAACAGAAATTGTGCTCCGGTGGCGCAGCGGCAGCGGGAGGCCCCATTAGTTAAAGAAGTGCTTCAGGTTAAGAACAGACCTCCAGAACCAATTAAGTTCTTAACCAGAGGTACCACTGTAGTCAAGAGTGTCAAATTAGGATCTGGGAAACCAGGCTTCAACTCACCACTCAACAGCCTTTCTTGTGCCAGGCACGTCTCTTAGCCTAACCTTCCTTTACAAAGCTTTAGTTTATGGTTGCCATCAATTTTGATTTTAATTCATTTTTATAATGTTTTATAATGTCACACTGTTTTAATGTTGTTAGCCGCCCTGAGCCCGGCTTCGGCTGGGGAGGGCGGGATACAAATAAAATTTATTATTATTATTATTATTATTACTTCCTTGCAGGGTTGGGGAAAGGATGAAATGTGGACCTTTGGCTAATTTAAGGAACAGTGGGATATAAATTAATGATTAAAAGTATTGTATTTAATAAATCTATCTCAGAGAAGAACGCACAAGACTGCAGCTCTAGGGTTCTGTGGGTTTTATCTAGACAAGAAGGCTGTGGCTGCAGTGCACCCACAAATTCTGAGCATATTTATTTGGACATAAAGCTGTGATGACCTGTATACTTACTAAGAAGTAGGTTGCACTCAAATTCAGCGGGACTAACTGCAAACTTGCATGGAAACGAGCAGCATGTCACATTTACTGCTACGGATTTTTATTTCTAAATAAATTGGTGCTTTTGAATTATGGTGCTGGAGGAGACTCTTGAGAGTCCCATGGACTGCAAGAAGATCAAACCTCTCCATTCTGAAGGAAATCTGCCCTGAGTGCTCACTGGAAGGACAGATCCTGAAGCTGAGGGTCCAATACTTTGGCCACCTCATGAGAAGAGAAGACTCCCTGGAAAAGACCCTGATGTTGGGAAAGATTGAGGGCACAAGGAGAAGGGGACGACAGAGGATGAGATGGTTGGACAGCGTTCTCGAAGCTACTAACATGAGTTTGACCAAACTGCGGGAGGCAGTGGAAGACAGGAGTGCCTGGCGTGCTCTGGTCCATGGGGTCACGAAGAGTCGGACACGACTAAACGACTAAACAACAACAACAAAATTTTATAATTGCAGTTTAGGGCGGCGTTAGATGTAAGTGCTTGCAACCTTACGCTCACTCACCTAGGAATAATACCATACAGTGCAGAATTTATTTCTGGGTAAACATGCACAGGAGCGTGGGGCATGTCTTAATTTTGCAAGGACCATCCATTGGGCTCATCCTTATTCGCAGCAGTCTCGAAGTGTGAAACGGTCTTACTAATCCTCCGTTCTGCACGCGCAGCTCCACTGGCTTTCTTGCCAGCAACCCAGGAACACACCTTAGAGCCACCAGGCACGCGCCACAGCCCTTCCCAAGCCTCGCCTCGAGGCGGAAATGCCAAGAGCGGAAGAAAGGGCGTTGCGCCCTTCCTAAAAATGGCGCCGGCAGAATAAACTTTATCCGAACCCTGAAAGGTGTGTGTCGGTGGCGGGGAAGAGCAGACTGAAACTAAAACCAGCAGACATGAAAGGACTCTTTCCTCTTCCTAGCATATATTTCGGAGGACCCGTATTCTCTTGTCAGTAGTGGGGGTTTTTTAGCCCCTAAATGGCTAACCCTCCCCGCCCACTTCTCGTTAAGGGAGTCTCAGGCGCCGCGTCTGCCCTTATCAAAGATGGCGGTCGGACCGCTTTCTCCAGTGGGTTCCAGTGACGTGAGTTTCTGTTCCGGGTGAGTCCTAGCGGGCGCCATTTTGTGTGGTTCGGGAAAAAACCTACCGGAGAGACGGAGGCAGCCCAAGAGCTGCTAGTGCCGCCGGTCGGCGGGGAAGGAGCGGGAGGGGGTGAGTAACGGCCCACAGGGCGGCTGCCGTTGAAAAGACGCTCGACGCCGCCGAAGGACTGGGGCGCCTTTCCCTTCGCCGTCAGGGGGCGCGCCGTTGTCCCAGCAGCCGGGGCGGTTGAGAAGGTGGGGGCGGGGAGGGGTCTGCCCTCTGGGCCCATGTGAAGAAACGTGGAGGGATTCGCCCTTCTCGATTCCCCCACAGTGGTTGACTCGCAGCGGGCGCTTATTTACTGCACGTAACCCTTTTTCTCGAGGTTCTCTTTCCCCCACCCCTCACGTACCCACCCCCTTTTGCGCATGCGCCGTTGTCCTAGCTGTGGTACTGAACGGGCGGGTTGAGATTAAAACCCGTTACGAATCCATAATGCGCATGCGCCGGTGCGCTCCCGGTTGATCGGAATGAAATATATGGGGTTTGACGTTTGGGGCCGGTGGTGGTTTTGTTGCTCGTGGTGCCTGGAGGGAAGGGATGGAGTCAGTCTCGCCCATTGGCTCGATAGGCGTTTTTATGATATAGGATTACTGGCTGATAGTTGCCCTAATGGGGATAGATGCTTTTTAAGCTAAGTGGGTTTTCCCCTCGTGTAAAGCAATTCATACTTCGCTACATAATCGTCTGGCCCAAAAATGTTTGTCAAATTCTTGCAGTTATTCATTTGAACTGTGATAATGTTTTTCAACAGTACCCTGCACATGTTTACTTGGCAGTAAGCATTGTTCAGTTTAGTGAGGCCTAGCCACAAGCATTGAGGCTCAGGAAGGCAGCTCTAACCTCACAGATCTTGCACAGATCAGCAGAGGGGGAGCCCCCTTGGTGTTTCCTTAGCCCCCAGATGCTCAAAGAGGAGCGGTGGCAGAACATATTTTCTGTGGCAACCCTGAAGTTGTGTTATCTTCTCATTATTCTGGCATCCTCATTATACAGCTTCTGGCAAATGCTGAAAACGCACCTATTTACCCTGGATTTTGATACATGAGATTTTTTAACTGATTGTTTTCAGGATGTTTTGGCTTTTTGTTTTTAAGTTGTGTATCTTATTTGCCTGCCTGGGTCCCTTGGGGAGTAAGCGTGGGATATAAACGCAATAAAGAATCAGTGCCGGGATGGGAGACAGTCTGGGAACTTTCTGTATAATGATTTGGGTTCCATGATGGAAGAAAGTTGAACTATAAATGAAAGATTATCATGGTTAGGATTACCGATAATTTGCAGCCTTTCACATCTTTGCTATGAAAGCATGTGTGCTAACTGAAGCACTCTACTTCATTTTGCTTCACAGCAGTAAAATCTGTGATTGTGTACACAAAACATTGGGGTAGGAACTAAGCTTTTATATACAGATTATTTCAGCAATTCAAGTGATTTTACATGCACTATCTAAGTAATCCTAATAAAGATTCTGTAATGTAGGAGAGTATTTTGACATTGTAGATGGGAAGAAGAGGAAAGAGAGAGTAGCAATTTTGCTGGATGCTACCAGCTGAGTTAATGGCTTTGAGATTTTAAACAGGGAATTCACAGTTGACAGTTCTTAGTCCCCACTGTATACCAACTCTGGATGGCCTGAGTGTAAATATTTCATGGAAAAGAAGCTTCAGTATGCATGGAACCAGTTACATTATTGATGGAAATGCATGTAGAATGCAGTGTTCAGGAATATGTACAAAAGGACTTGTCTTGTCCATGCTAACATATAGTGTTCAAATCATACAGCTATTTTGATAACTTAATTCTAACTTAGTCTGCTCAGAAGTAGGTCTTATTGTATTCAATAAGACTTCTAGATAAGTGGGGTTATGGTGGGAAACTAAGGTACTAAAACATACTTATCAACTTCATACACTTCTCAACATACACTGAAAACTGAAATACTCTGATAGTCAAAAATTCACTGTTGGGTAATCTATGTTGATAACATCCAGATGTCTCTCTGTACCAGCCATTGTCTAAATATTTATTTTTGTTTTAAGTCCCACCTCTTTCGAAAGGTTTGGGATGAATAATAGCAGCTCAAGAAAATAAAGTAAAAACAGACTATCTAGTTAAAATATTTAGAAATTAAAATTACCACATGGGTGTCAAAACTTTGGCTGTCAAAACTCCAGACAGGAAGGCTTTGCTGCACTTCTGGAAATCATTGAAGCTTGAACTTCAGTGAATAACTTCACACACCTAATGCGTGAAACATCTGCACCCAAGTTTACTTTTCAGCAAAATCATACATCAGCCTTGGCCACATTTTTGCCAATTGCAGTTTACGTACTTTTGGGAGCTGACATAGTTATACTGTGATGGGTGTTGTGGGAATACTCTAATGGCTTCTCAGCAACATTTTGCTTGTTGGAATTTTCATTGTGCTTAATAGAGGACAAAATAGACATATTCAAGGCATATGATATTAGTTAAAGAAATATAAATATAAAATATAAAGGACCAGTTTGGCTTTAAAAGTAAAATATATCTGTTAAATGCCTGAAATCGAGGAAGGTATCTTGTTGCATATGATCCTGTGTAGTCAAACTGGTGTCTGAGAATTAGGCGAAATTGTTTTTTCCATTACTGTAAATAGATTTTAGTTCAGGTCAAATCTGTTCTACGGTTTTCCAGGATAGCTTATAAAAGATTAAAATTAAAAACATTAAAAAGCCATAGTATAAACAAACAGCATAAAAGCAAACACCAAAGCATAAAAGTAATGTAGATAGGATTAAAAGGCTTGAACAGAAAATAGGTATTTGCTTACTCATGAAATTACATGGCGTTTTCAGGCAATGCTCCCTGGGTACAGCATTCTACAACTGGAGGGCTATGCACTCCAATTGTAAAAAAAATAAGTAGGCTGTTTTCTTTAGCCACCCGCTGCACCTCAGATGATGGGGGCACCTATTGAAGATCTTAGTGAAACATATGTAGCATGGTACTAGTAACAAACAGGAAATTGCAGCCTCTTCTATATAGAGTACATATGTTAGATTGTGTTGGAGTCATGTATGTTTACTATGTACTGGTTATCTGTTTTCAGTCCTTTACTGAAATTACACACATATTCCCATCTGCTGAGAGTAGGTAGCCAGCTTGGGGATGCAAGTTCAAAGGCAGAAAGAATAATTTTGAAACTTTTATTAATAGAAGTAAAGCATTTGAGATCAAAAAGGTGTCAATTGCATCATTTTAGAATACTGAAAAATAAGGCATGTACGAATGGTAGAAGATCTAGAACAGATGTGGAGAACCTTTGGGCCTCCAGATGTTACTGAACTAGAACTCCCATCAACACTGCAAGCATGACCAATGGCTAAGGATGATGGAAGTAGTAGTTCAGCAACATCTGCAGGGTGAAAGCTTCCCTATACCTAGTACAGAAGAAGAAAATGATTCATATTTTGGGAATATTTATAGATGAAACCTTACTGTCTGGCTCATGCTAAAATAGTTTAGCAGTGGAGGACCAATGTTGGCTGCTCCTCACCTACACATAAACCGTCTCTAGTGTGAACTTGGCTCTCTGCATATGCCCTTTTGACTTGTGAGCTCCCCCTGCTTTTTGAAGGGAAAAAATCACATTAATATGTCTCCATTCAAACTTAAGCAGATGAGCCAGTTACACATGGAGGAGAGGGTGGTCTTGTGCCACTCATTCATCATTATTCTGTTGCAGTGCCATCTCAGCTGAATGTATGAGAATTGGGGCGGCATGCAAGATAGAGTGTTGCTTTTCAGTGGTTCTGTACTGACACTTTCCACCTGGAAATTATATACTGTTCAACAAGAAGAGGAGGCAAATAGAGGAGAAGGCAAGAATCAAAAGGCAACTTTTTCATTTATGTTTGGAATGCTCTGATACAGAAAAACATAGTAAAATGTTTTTCCAAAATTATTAGGAAGTACATTCCATTAGTCCATGGGGTCACGAAGAGTCGGACACGACTAAACAACAACATTCCATTAAATATAATGGTTTTTCTTAATATATGTAAGATATCGGTCTCTAATGGATTAAAACATAATAAAAACTAGGCAATAGCAATCTGCTATTGCTCTGCGTGCTCTGGTCCATGGGGTCACGAAGAGTCAGACACGACTAAACGACTAAACAACAACAACAAAGCCAGCGGAATGAGTTCTAGTATTTCAAATTTCACATCATTTGGAATTCAACAATACTTATGAAGGAGAGACCTATTTTATAGTTCTGTGAGGCATTTTATGTGTAAATATATAATGGCATAACTTTTCTTGTGTACTAGATGATCGTAGGATTGTTTGTTGTCACTTCTGTTTGTTCAAAAAGTTTAAAAATCCCAGAAACTATAGGTCATGTCTTAATTTATATGAATGGTTTGAACATTAGCATATTTCTAGATTCTAAATCCAAGTGCATCAGAAGGAATTGGGGTTCCCCCTTGTAAAATTCAAGCCTGGAATATTGTATTTTAGCTGCACCAGAAGAGCAAGGCATTCAGAAACAAGGCAAAAGATCACAGGGATAGGTCATGAAGGGACAATATGTCTAGATCTAGTAAAGTATTTCCTATTCAGTCAAGTGGAAACAAATTCAGTCTTAATAATGCATGTAGATTAGTACCCTAATACTCTAGCACAGGGGTAGGCAAAGTGGTGCCCTCCAGACATTGTTGAACTTCGGCTCCTATCAGCCCCAACCATTATAGCCAATGGTCGGGTTGATGGGAGTTAAAGTCTGACAACAACTGGAGGGCACCACATTGACTACTCCTGCTATAGGGCTTCTGTGAAACACTGAAGAGAAAACCAAGTGGTTTGATTTGAAGATGGCTTCCTACTGTTTATGGAAAGATTGTCTTCCATCTCACACTGGAATGTTGTGCAAAGAAAGTAAAAGTAAATTCACCTGCTTGCACAAGAGCTTCTGCAGCCTCTTAGTGGATGCATCTGAACTGCTATAGTATAAACCAAGGGTGGGATTCAATGTATGAATGAGTCTCATCAGTGAAAGCCCCGTGCAAGGACTTCTGCTTGTGCAACAGGGCTCCCTCTCTCCACTGTGTGCCCCCCAAAATTGGCTGGGGTTGTTAGAGGGGAGCATTCCATCTGGCAAGACAAATCACATTACTGTATGGTGTTGAATTCCCCATGCCTGTTATTTTATATGAATTTTTGTGCAAGCTGTTTTTCAAATCTCTTGTTCATGGTTCTTCGTATCCAGTATACAATAATTTCAAAGATGTATATCAAGCATCTTCCATGCTGGATATATTCCCAGAGCAGCTTAGAAAATAATACAACAATTTATTTCAATACTGTAATGTAACACCTAAATACAATAATAATAAAATAAAAAACCAATGGAGTGTAATAAATATGTTGGAAAATTGGAAGGATGTGTGTGAAATATTTGGTGCCAAAATGACATCAAAGTGAATGCCAGGTGAGCCTCCCTGGGGAGAACATTCCACAGGCAAGTAGTCATGTGAACAGTGATCAGGCGATTCTCTTTTTGTACTTGGTAGCTACATGCCTTAATATATAGCATTGAAGCACATTGGAAAGAGCCTCAGATGCTGACCTTAGTGATCAAGCAGACTGGTAATGAGAAAAAGTGGTCGAGCATGTTTGCTTGGGAGAACAGAAATATTCATTTCCTTCAGTAGTTTCCACTGCTTAGGGTAGCATTCATAGAATTGTAAGGAAGGAAGTTACACTTTCCCATGTTATGAGTTTGTCTGTGCTTGTGTAATATTTACAACAAAATAATAATTTCACTTTTGACATTGTAATAATTTGTTACAAATATTTGTTGAATCCTACTTAGTAGGAATGGGACACGGGTGGCGCTGTGGGTTAAACCGCAGAGCCTAGGACTTGCCGATCAGAAGGTTGGTGGTTTGAATCCCTGCGACGGGGTGAGCTCCCGTTGCTCGGTCCCTGCTCCTGCCAACCTAGCAGTTCAAAAGCATGTCAAAGTGCAAGTAGATAAATAGGTACCACTCCGGTGGGAAGGTAAACAGCGTTTCCGTGCACTGCTCTGGTTCGCCAGAAGCGGCTTAGTCATGCTGGCCACATGACCCGGAAGCTGTACGCCGGCTCCCTCGGCCAATAAAATGAGATGAGCGCCGCAACCCCAGAGTCGGTCACAACTGGACCTAATGGTCAGGGGTCCCTTTACCTTTACCTTTACTTAGTAGGAATGTTTCAGTAGGTATCCGGAAGTATTTCTAAGGAACATGTCTCTTAAGCATATCAATAGCTTTCTGGTCTGTGCCCCACCCTACCCCGCCCAGTAGCAGTTTTATTTAAGCAAATGATAATACATTATAGTCTCAATAATTAATTGGCTTTTGTTGGCACTTCAAAGTCATAGTGTGCTTTGAGAACACTTTTGTTATCACCTGTCTAGTCACAGAGACTAAATTAATCTTTCTTGACCGGGTTCTTTGGAAGGCACTTCTGGGCCAATGCCTGTGATTTGGCAACTCTTCTAGACATCTTTTCACAATATATTTATTTCCCAAAAGTGTTTATTGTTGTTTTCCCTCTCCTTCACAATTTTGTTAGGAATTCATGTAATATCTAAATTGACCAGTTTTCTGAAAGTATAAAGTTCTGGGAGTGTTTACTTGTTTCTCAACTGATGACAATCCTGCAATATGAAATGGCAATTCTGTTATTTGCAATTGTCTGGTATAGAAGTGTTTCTGGAAGCTACCAGGAATTGGAACAAAATGGAAATGCTACTTGATCTGTTTGAGATAATGTTTGGGTAGTTAATTTTATTTTAAAATATAATTTGTGCCTTTTGAAAAAGTTAAATGACTCTAAACACATGAAGCTTCAACTCAAACATCAACTGTTATTCTTGATTAAATGTAGAATATATAAAGAACTAAAGATGTGGGATCAAAGCGGACAGCCTTGGCAACAGTGGCCTTTGAATCAGCAGCAATGGATGCAGTCATTTCAGCACCAGCAAGATCCAAGTAAGTGAATAGCTGGGAAAGTGCTTTCAAGATAAAAGCTAGCACAGCAATTAGCATTATAGGAATTTGACGAGGACATGATCTTTCACCTGCTACAGAATTAATCAAGCTAATCTGTTCCATTGGGCAGCATGCAACTTACATGTCCCATCAGTGCAAGGATTCTCATTAGCACAACGAAACTTTCTCCCTCTATCTTCCACTGTATGCACCCCACAGCCTCCCCAAATCTGCAGAAAATTTAGGGAACCCCTGTAATAAATTGGGGAGGCAAGGGAAAGCGAGAGGGTGAGAATCCCATTGCACAAGTGGAAAACCTTGTACATGTAACACTAGGTTGAATACAACTGTTAGTATTTTATTTGCTATCTTTTGATTTCTTGTATGTTGACTTGAAGTAGGTTGGTTGACAATTTGTTATAGTCTTTTAAAACTATTATGGTCAGCACCAGCACCCCTCAATTAGATCAGAATGCACTAACTAAAGAATACTACTAGAATACTTACAATGAATCCTACTTGGGTAACATGGGTACCCAAAAATAATATTGCAACTTTCAGCCTTGAAAATGATAGTAAATTTAGGTTGTCTGGCTGAAAAGTATTCCCGCCCCCCCAAATAGCTTCTGAGAGATGGGAGAAAGAAGATAGGCTGCAATTTAAAATGGGCGCATACCACATCCATTTAAATCCATCGGCAGTTTTCCCCTTGACTTCAGTGTGATGCTGAATTGAACCTTTTAGGCTGCAAGCCTTCAAGTAGACTGCTTAAATCTTTAAATCCCATTAAAACTGGCGTGTGTTCAGGATTGCAGGGGTGCAGCCCATTCCTACATATTCAGGAATAAATTTCACTAAATCCATTGAAGCTTAAGTATGCATGCTAAATATGTATGCGCATTATAGCAACTGGAGTATTAGTACCAGTACAGGTTTCATTCTCTGAATACAGCTGACAAAGTCTGCTTATTAGATATTTTTGAAATGGCGCATTGGAAGAAACTGTGATAGGACAATGAACTGTTTTGGTAGTTTTAAGGTGCAATCTTAAGAAGGAAGTCCCACTGTGTTCACTGGGGCTCATTTCTATGTGTGTGTATATAGGATTACAGCCTAAATCTAATAATTATTTGCCTTATTTGAAACAGAAAATAGATTAATGCATATAAATTATGTGAAGGACACTTTTAAAAGGAAGCTTTTAATATACTTCCTATGACATGTGAATAAGGTGCTGTTCTGATGGGCTTGACAAATATGTCTTCCTAATTCTGCCATGGAAATCTGTACGTTGAAAATCTAATTTTATTTGTAGGCCAAATTGACTGGGCAGCATTAGCTCAAGCATGGATTGCTCAGCGAGAAGCTTCGGGGCAGCAGAGTGTAGTGGAGCAGCAAGGGATGATGCCAAATGGCCAGGAGATGACAGGCATGGAGCCTGGTCCAAACAACCATGGCAACTTTCAGGGTGATCCAAACTTCAACAGAATGTGGCAGCCAGGTTTGTTTTTTAATACTTTCCTCTTTGCTTTTGGATTCTAACACTGATATGCTCTATCTTTCTAAGCCTGGAGCATCCTTGGAAAAGGCAAGTTGACTGTAAGATCCAAACCTCATTGGCTTTGAATTATTTTCTCTGTTAATGCACAGAATATAAATTAGAGCGTATAGTTCTGCCCTTTGTAGTGCTCTGTGATACGCATCTAGATGCTGCCTTAATCAGCCAGCTGTAGTCAGATTCAGGTTCTGGTCAGATAGCAATCTATAGATCAAAATGTTTTCTATTCCCTCACAGGCATTTCATACGCAGCCTTACATACCAGTAAGTCTGGTGCCTTTTTAGCAGTTGCTGCTGTTCTTCCTCTATGCTTCAAATGGGCCAACTTTATTTGTTAAAATGGTACAAATGTACTTATGGTACATTGCTTAATGTACATGAGGGATTTTTCAGTTTCACAAACTCTTAAATGTATTTCAAATTAGGCTGGTTAAAGGATACAGTATGGAAATGTATAGTTGAAAGTCGTCCCCGTCCCCCCGTCCCCAGTTCTGCCTGTATGCCTAGTACAGCTATATGCTAACAGAAATGGTAAGCTACTTGGATAAACTAGCCAAGAACAGTGTTCTTCCTCACTGGCTTGTTTCATGATCCTTTTTCAAGTGCACAACTAGCTCTTAGTACATTATGGATGATGAAACACAAGATCATCCTGATTTTGGTTGATTTCATGGTATATTCAGCCAGCAAACAAAAATCAAGAAGGAATATCAGTGATAGTCTGGACACAAACAATGAATGATAGCTTTATTAAGGTATATATTTGTGTGTATTTTACATTAAAGGTTTTATTTTGAAAGTCTCAAGAGAAGTAATGGGAAAAATGAGTTGTTAACATTTTGATTTTAAATCCAAACAGACTGGAGCATGCCCCACCAACCCCCTCATCCACCTCCAGAGCAGCCATGGATTCCTCCAGCACCAGGCCCAATGGATATTGTTCCTCCATCGGAAGACAGCAACAGTCAGGACAGTGGGGAATTTGCCCCTGACAACAGGCATATATTTAGTCAGAATAATCACAACTTTGGGGGACCACCACCTGATAACTTTGCAATGGGCCCAGTGAACCAGTTTGACTATCAGGTGAAACATTTCTTGCTTAAATATTGTAAGCATGCAGAGCCCATTCCACGGAGTTGTGCTTCTAGTGCTGATTTTCAACAGAATCCACAAGTTTTATTGTTTGCTCAGATACAATTTGTCATCTGCAAACCACCTGCATTGTGAACACCTCTTTATAATTTGGTTGTTAAAACACCTCGTTTTCCAATGCAATAAGTTTTGTGTAAAAGAGAAAAATATGAAAGAAAACAAAATGCTTAAATACATGAACAAGTGTATTCTGAGAAGGAACTGCCTGTTTAGAAAGATAGCCTAGATGGTTTAGTATTTATTTTCCACCTCTCACCAGTTTGATTTGATTCATAAAGGTGAATCATGCCCACAATATCAGTTTCCAAAATGAATTCTGTGCTCCTGCACACAACTAAGCTTCTCTGAAATACAGTAATTTAGAAGTGTAGAACTGGCCAAAATTATAGCCATTTACTCTGCTTCTGTTATTTTTCCTGGGCAAGAGTCCCAGTATGTGCAAGGAACACCTCTACCTGAAAAAGCATCTCCATTCATTTTACTGGAAGTGTATATTTCTTTAGGTGTGTGGATTGAAGTGAGCAGTGTGGACCGCTGTGCACATTTGAGTCTGTGTGGGCTTTCTGGATTAGGCTTTTCAGAGGGAGTGCCAAGTTCCATTAATTTCAGTGGCACTTAAACATGCCTACACTTTTCTGAATTGCCATTATAAACAGTATGTCGATGTTATACAGTGTTATAAAGTATGATATATGGCAGTCAAATATGAAGTTGTAAATGATTTTTTTAAGTAAACATCAGTGGAGAATGACTCTTTCAGTGCTCTTTCTTTTCCCTTTTTCACTTCTGTGTCAAATCCCCACATGCTTATTAGATGTAGATATCACAAGTTTTTCCCCCTGGCCTTTTTTAACTGAAAAAAATGCTGCAGACTTTAATGTAATTGTTAGGTTGGTCAGCTGAAGCTCTACACACAAATAAAAATGTACACATTGAATTTTTGGGACTGAGATTGACGCAGACATTGCTATGCGGATTGTTCTCACACATATCACATTTATATAGTTTCCCTAGGCAGCTTACAAAAATATTAAAGTACAACATATAACAATTAAAATGAAATTAAACAGTAAGAGGCAGCCAAAAAACCCACACCATTCCTTAGAACAGAGATAGCATAAACTAAATTACAACTCTCATAACCAGGGGGCAAGTATGATTTAAAAAGAGATGTTATGTTCCTTTACTTTATATCCCAAACTAGCAGCTAGCTTACTGCAGCTACAGTGGCTTTCCTTTGAACTATAAATCAAGCTGATAATTGTAGTTGAAATTAATATAATTAATATATCTACTTAAATCTTCTCTTCCAACACCCATCCAATATGGAAGGGACTTGGAACTTTTCCAGTTTATTTATGTTGTGTTACAGTAATGCAAAATTCCTATTTCTGAATTCTGAAATTAGAAGGACTAGTCAATTTTCTTTTCTGAAACTGTCAATTTCACAGTTTAGAGAATATAGACTGTCCCTTAAAATATCAAAAGGGCTTCTATTCAACTTTAGTAAGGTTCTTTCTACTTTCTACTGTGCATTTTTGTACAGACCAAATATTAAAGTTAGGAAATGTGTAGCATTGATCTGAAAGAAAATGAGCTTCGTTACTCTTTCAGCATGGGGCTAATTTTGGTCCACCTCAAGGTGGGTTTCATCCACCTTACTGGCAGCCTGGACCACCAGGCCCTCCAGGTCCTCCAGCACCTCCTGCACCACCTCAGAATCGAAGGGAGAGGCCAGCATTCAGAGATCGCCAGCGTTCACCTATCACATTACCTGCAAAACAGGAGACTCCTCAAATCGGTATGTCCTCATCATATTAATTTTAATAACTGTAGTGCCTTGGGCTGAACCAGCTCCTGTTATCAGTACAGTACTATCACAGCTTGAGCGAGCTGATCTTGGAGCCCCAATAGGAGAGAAAATGCTGAGAAAATGCATGGCCAGGAGATTTCCCTTGCACCTTCCTATGCTGTGGATTTCAAATGGTGGTGTGAGCTCCTGTTGCTCTGTCCCAGCTCCTGCCTACCTAGCAGTTCAAAAGCATGCCAGTGCAAGTAGATAAATAGATACCGCTGTGGCGGGGAGGTAAATGGCGTTTCCATGCACTCTGGTTTCCGTCACGGTGTTCTGTTGCACCAGAAGCAGTTTAGTCATGCTGGCCATATGACCCAGAAAGCTGTCTGCGGACAAACGCCGGCTTCCTTGGCCTGAAAGCGAGATGAGCACTGCAACCCCATAGTCCCCTTTCACTGAACTTAACTGTCCAGGGGTCCTTTACCTTAGCCACATCCCAACTCCTATTTATGTGTTTGCCACCACAATGTCTAGCTTAGCCTAGGAAGAGAATTAGAAAGCTACAGTGGCTTTCTCTCCGTGAAACATCCTAAAAACCTCAAACACATCCATTATCTTATGAGCTTAAAAAGAAAATGAATGGGTTCCTTTTTAAGAAACTACTTTTCTGTATGAATATTTAGATGCTGTTAAACGACGAACTCTGCCTGCATGGATTCGTGAGGGCCTAGAGAAGATGGAACGGGAAAAGCAAAAGAAGCTAGAGAAAGAGAGAATGGAGCAGCAGCGTTCTCAGTTGTCTAAGAAAGAAAAAAAGGAAAATGCTCACACAGGAGAAGAAGATGGACCACGGTTACCTCAGAAAAGTAAATTTGTAAGTGAAAAAGTTTATTGCACTGACAGAACAGTTGTAATAATGCTGCATTGAATTTTAACCTGTATTTTAACCTATTTCATAACCCTTTTCTTATAGGATAGTGATGAAGAAGATGAAGATCTTGATAATGTAGAAGCTACAAGTAGTGGAAAAGTCAGTAGAAGTCCCTCTCCAGCTCCTCAAGAGGAGCAAAGCGAACCAGAAATGACAGAGGAAGAAAAGGAGTATCAGATGGTATGGATGAGTTTGCGACCAGTTCATTGGCCATGCCTGTATGTGCTTGCTTATTAGTAGGGCTGCCATTCTATTTCAAGAAATCATAGTTGGTTTATCAAATAATGCTGATTTAATTAATTTTTGTTAAAATTCATTTGACTAAAATAATAGTTTGCAGAAAACTCTGTTTTTAGATCGTGTACATGTATTTTGCAGCAAGTGCAATTTTAGAGAGGCATTCTCTCCTCTACATAATTGAAGGGGGTGCCTCTTTAAAGATGGTGTCTGTCACCTGTTGTTTATGCTTACTTAAAAACATTTTTTAAAAAAATTAAGCAAGGATTCCTTTTTGAGTTGAATAAAAATAACTTTAATTAACCTGTCCTTAATTAGTTAAAATTTGCACTCTTAGTTATTAGGAAAAGCTGTCCCCCTTGGGCTAAGCTAGAGAAAGCTAGCAAGCCTGCTAGCAAGCAAGTTCTCTCTGCCTCCACTAGTGCTTCCACTAGTAGCTATTAAGGCAAGAACAAAATGGTTGTGTGCACAGCCTAATATGATGACAGTCAACTCCAACTTTAAAGCCACACAACCAGCATTGTCATTTAACTACACATATGACCGGCTTGAGAAAGGACATAGAACCAAATTTGGGCAAAAAAGTGGACATATATGACCTTTTGTAAAGTTATCGGCTAGCGCGACACTGGATGTCACTGATATGGTGCTGATATAAGATGCATGGCAAGGGGAGAGAATGGCTAGAGTCAAGTTAGGTACACATAACATACCCAAAGGTTTATAAACGCTTGAGCAAACTTTAGATAATTCAAGCTCTTGATTTATAGGATCAACAGATTCCTATAAGGATCTTGATTCTCTTACTCAGAAAAGATGTATGTGAAATGTGATTGTAGCGCTCTTCTCTCCCAAACTCTGTTTCCATCTGCTTTCATTACTTGACTACACATCACTGAATGCAAAGGTGAACTGCTGTGCATACTGAACAAATAGGTACATTTTAAAGTATGTTGCTTGTGGTTGAACATGTAAGAAGTTGCATAGTGTGAGCCCAATGCTTTCTTCAGTAGTTCCAAGAAATCATGGGTAAAGGAACCATTATGCTTCCTAACCTGAATAACCGAATAGAATTGCAAGGGTTTGCTGAGAATTGTGTTTGAACTGGGGATTTTATATTTATAATTGTTTAGATGTTGCTGACAAAAATGCTGCTGACAGAAATTCTCCTAGATGTCACAAATGAAGAAATATATTACGTGGCTAAAGATGCCCATCGTAAAGCAATAAAAGGTATGCTTAGGCTTTCTAGTACTTTAATTAAATATCCTTTTGCATGTCCTAGAACATTTAAATCCATAGTATCTGTACCTAAAAGCAGTCTGTATGTTAAGGAAGAAAAGTTGCAAAAATTCAGTTGTAATAATCATATACTATTGTCCTGTGCAGTGTATTGTTCTGTGCAGTGTATTGTGAGTTAACTTCAGTTATTCCATTTCTTTCCTATAGAATGTCATTTATTTATTTTAAATGTTTACATATTTTAGATAATTCTAGTTCAAATTTAGCTGAGTAAAACTTAAGGCATACTTGAATTATGAATGAATTTGCTTTCACTGTTAGCCAGCTATTTTCTTTTTACGAAAATAGGCAGCTTTATTCCATGTAGTTGTGAGTAAATAATTATATACAGTTCTGTCTGCAGATGAAATTTATTAACTTGGAAATGTATAACTATAAGAAACTGATCTATCCACTATTAATTCACAGTTTAAATTTCTAAACATTCGTGGCCAGAAAATAACTGGGTTTTCAATGGATTACGTTTTTAATGTTTTTTCTCTCCTCCACAAAACAGCAATAGTAGTAGATTTAACAATACCATAGACTCTCATGCCTATGAAATCGTGGCTATTTGTGTTAACATGTTGTTCCTGTTGTTGATGTGATACAAAGCTCCTGCAAAACAGCTGGCACAGTCCAGTGCATTGGCTTCCCTTACTGGACTTGGTAAGTATGTTCCCAGTTTTGAGAGGGACTTAATGGGGAGATTGCTCTGGCTTGCATTTCTAAATATGTATTGAAACTGCCCAACATGCAATAGGCAAACATCTGATAACTTTTGTGTTTCTTAGAAAGGGCTTATCTTGCAAATAAACCTATTAAAATACGCGAAATTGTACAGTGGTGTTATTTCCATTGTAAACATAATGTAAGCCTGTCCTGTAAATGAAATGTTTTGCACCAGATAGCTACTACAGTATCTAAATAAAGTGAATTTGGAGGAATTTTTCTCCTGTTTTTAATTCAGCTATTAGTGTGTGCTTTGATAAAAGAAACCAATAAAAATCTACAGTTTTGTCCTGCCAGCAATCCACACAACAAATGTATGTTTTGAGTTCTCATAGCCAGCAGTTAGTGTAATATTGGGATATGCTGGATATGAAATTAAGAATTACATTCTGAGATGTAATAGTTTTTTAAAAAATGTTTGAAATCTCAGTGTAACATTATACAATTTTAGTAACTTGTTATATTAAATATTTTTACTACTAGTAAAAAAATCTTTCACGTTAGCTTAAATGTATTAGTCAACTAATACTGAAGAGAACATAAAAAGAAAGTAAGAATGCTTCTGTATCAGATGTTCAGTATTACTTTCTGCTAGTCTTGTTAGTTTTTCCAGATCTATCTTTTGGGGGAAGAGAAGTCCATTCCTATTCCATGCCTGTACCTCTTTAATGTACAGTCTTTTCTGAACAGTAGAAAATTGATTGGCATTTGGGACTTTTTAAAGCCCTGGATATTGAAGCTGGCTGAAATCATTGCAAAGATGTCTTCAGGGACAGGTCTTAGGCACTGCACTCCTGTGTATATGCTCTTGCTGATGTACACTAAGCATTTGGTACTGGCTCTGTAAAGAGCTTTTTTACCCATATACTTAACGGGAAAGTATGTAACCATAGCGATTGCTTGCTGGAAAACATGGCAAGCTATTCCGGAAGAAGTAAAACCAGATACTGAACAGCAGGTCAAATGTGTGGGCCTTGAACATCCAGTCAACCACCTTTGGCACTTCCTCCAGAATAAGTGGCTTCTTCAGTGAAGAAGTGAAAGATGGGCAATATACTCTCCTCTTTGCCCTGCAGAAATATTAAGAACCAGGATTAATCTTCCCTCGTGATAGACTAGGCTTTATGCACGCAGGTGGACTGGGTGGTTATGGATCAGGAGACAGTGACGATGAGAGGAGCGACAGAGGCTCTGAGTCATCCGATACTGATGACGAGGAACTGCGACACAGAATCAGGCAAAAACAAGAAGCATTTTGGAGAAAGGAGAGAGAACAGCAGCTATTGCTAGAGAAACAGCTGGAAGGTAGGATGTGTGTTTGGTTCAGAATTGACGACAGCAGCAGTGGTTTCCAACCTCTCAGACTTATGTGGCAGCTTGTACCCTAACTTGCAACCTGGGAGCCAAGCGCAGAATAATGCACCATGTACACAAGCCTGAGCTATAGAGTACATTACAGGTAACTGAGGAATTTGGTGTTTTCTCTGTGCTTTGATACTAGTTCACAACTCCAAATAGTTTTATCTTTAGGTGACCTCACCTCTGTCAATAACACAGATAGTAACATTTCATAAGCAGAGGCCTTGGCCATTGTAATTCCTAAGATCTGTTAAGAGTTGGACACACAAGGACTGGCTCACATCCAGAATGTAACAAGTAAAGAATCTGCTAGAATCTTTGGATAGAATAGAGGCAGAATTAGCTATAGCATGAAGAAATCCTTGGGGAAAGGCACACACTTTCCAGTACAGAGATTCCAGGAACACACATATTACAAAGATTCCTCTGAATTCATTGAGACTGCCAGTTTACAGTTGCCCATGGCAACAGAGATATTTCATAGATATTTATTGTGATTATTGTTTAGGTTCCATTTATATACTTGCTTCAAAACCCTATTAAAAAGGGAATTGTTGATTATTAACAACCCAATCTAATTCATGTTCACTTGTAAATAAGCTCCATTGACTTTCACATAGCTACAGAAAAGAAGTAATATAAAAGAAGTAATGTTATACTATGCTGCCTTGTTGATACACTGGCCATTAGTGGACGATAGGGAGAGATTTCTTGTATCTCTGCCATCTTGCTTGGCGTGATTTTTGTATTTGTTTCTTTTATGCACTTACTTTTGCAGAAGAAAAGCTCCAGAATGAGAAAATTGCTAAAGAGATGAGTGAACTCACCAGTAAAGAGCAAAACAGCAGTTTACCACCAGAGGATGCAAAAGAAGAGGTGGAGGCGGATGTGTTCAGTGAAAAGAAAAAATCTCCAAAGCAAATGACACCAGATGCTGAACCCAAAAAAGAGGTTAAAGAAAAAGAGAGAATAGGGAGGAGTAGGTCAAAAAGTTCAAGCAGTGGTAGTTCGAGTGCCAACAGCAGAAGTAGTAGCAGTAGTAGCAGCAGCACAGCCTCTAGTTCATCCTATAGCAGTAGCTCTGGCAGCAGTCGCAGTTCTTCACATTCTTCTTCCCCTAAAAGGAAAAAGAGGCGTAGCCACAGTAGATCACCTTCACATAAGGTTAGGCGCAGCAGAAGCAGGAGCTATTCTCACAGAAACAGGAGAGAGAGGAGCAGGAGTAGGGGCAAGGTAAGAGAAAGGCGGAGATCTAGTAGACATAGGAGTGCAGACAGGGGGGAGAGGAGGCGAAATCGTAGTCCTTCCCATGACCGAAACTGGGAGAGGCGTAGAAGTGATAGTCACTCAAGGGATAGACTTGCTAGCCTTTCCACTCGTAGTGGGAGTCGAGATAGGCGTAAAAGTGAGGACCAGCGTAGAAGTGAAAGTGGAAACAGGCACAAACACAGCCACGATAGTAAAGTTCAGGAGAGGAAAAAGGAACGCAGCAGGAGCCTAGAAAAAGACAAGAAAAAGAACAGAGAGAGGGAGAGAGACCAGGAGAAGCGCAAAGAGAAACAGAGAAAAGAAGAAAAAGACAGTAAAGCTGGCAATCATGATGAGAGATTAAAGAGGAAAAGAGATAGTGAAAGAACGGTCTCTCGTAGCGATCCAGTTTCCTCAAAAACATTAAGGCATGATTCTAGGCAGGAAAGCAAGAAAAGTTCTACCAAAGAGAGCAAAAAGCACTCAGGTTCGGAATCTAGCACAAGGAGCAGTTCTGAGTCACCAGGCAGCAGCAAAGAAAAGAAGTCTAAGAAAGCAAAGCATAGTCGGTCGCGGTCCATGGAGAAATCTCAAAGGTCTGGTAAGAAGGCAAGCCGCAAACACAAGTCTAAATCACGATCAAGGTAGTATTCTTTTAAGTATCTTGTTTGATTTATGTATTTATTTCTGTTTTTGTTCATCATCATGCCTGCAACTATATATTTTACAAGTTAAGCTAACTTCTTTAGATTATTCTCGGTGGGGTGGGGGTGGCGGCGGATGGGAACGACTTTGATAGCATTGATTTCCAACTAAGAAAATTTAAGTTTTTAAGCCTAACGTGCGTGTTTTTTGATAGTTCTTTTCCTCTTTAATTTCCCTCCCTTTCTCTTTATTTTTCAGATCAATGACTCCTCCACGTCGTAAACGCTGAGGAATGATATGGCACTAGTCATATGATTTAAAAATTCCATGAGTTTTTAAGGGCTTGTCTCATTATAGAGGCTCATTATAGAGGCTACAATTGTGGCTTTGTAGGTGAAAGCTGAACCCTCCTTTTTAAAAAAATAATCTGTAAATAGCTGTATTTTTGGGAAACGCTGCTCGGAGTTAAGTACTTGCTAGGATTTCTTTGTATTTACATTTTTCCTTAGTAGTGCTTACTAAGACTATGAAATATGCCATTCTCTTTCAGCTGTAATGTTCTTAAAATTGCTATTGAATGTACTGTGATGTCAATAAAGTTCTTTAGTTCATTTTTTGTTTAAATTCTTGTATTTTAATTTATTTTAAATTACTTTTTTTTTTTACAATACACTTTTGTAAAATACTGAACAGTTTGTCAGTTTTAAATTTTCTCAGTGTTTTAAGTTTCCTCCTTGGATAATTCAAGGTTGGTCAGTCCCTGGGCAAAAGAATTGTTAAAATGAACTGTAGGGTTTTGTTTTTAAGAAAACATTTATTGAATTATCATCCTACTGTCTGTGACTAAAATGTGCATAATTCTTATTGTACAACATACCAATATTAGCCAAGCACAAATAATAGCGAAGTGCAAGTAAACAACATGTATGATGTGAGTTTGTAACTTTGAAACTCTATTCCTCAATATCCTACTTCTGTGTTAAAAAGCACACTCTATAATGGTTCATATGGTTAGAGAAGCTAGAATCTATTTTGGATTCATTTGTTTTATTACTCTATAACTTCTGCATTAGAAACCATTAAATAACTCTGTGATACAGAAGGTTAATAAAAATAACTAGGTCTGGTCTTGCAACTTATTACTAGAAATATGGTTTCACTTTCAAAAACAAAACAGTTTTTAAACTTCTTTTTCCAACATATTAACCATCTAGAGAGATGGTCTTTTGGCTGATAGAACTAAACTCGTAAAAACAGGCATTTGCAAACTGCAAATTTACAACCTGCTCATCCCAAACAACTGTCAACAAACATTGTGAGTTCTTGGGAACTTCAAAATGTCAAATAATACATTCTGATGAGGGGTATTATGCTTTTTGGTTTTTAAATATAATTCTGCTGACTAAATATACCCTTTAAAAATGGCTAACGAATGCAATGGCATATGCAATTGGGAATGTTCCGTTAAATCTTGCAGGTAAATATTGCATAAAAAGAACTGCACCAAACAATTATGTTGCCCAGAGTCCTCCCATCCCTTTCTCCATGAATTCAACCTACTGTAGTTTTAAACGAAAGAAGAGAAACAAGCTCTAAGGATAAACTGGTTTTTAGATAACTAAGAATCTGAGAGATTTGGTTCAAAAATTAAAATGAAGTACTGAGGAATACAGCTTTCTATGATCTACTGCATCCACTTTTTAAACTAGACTTGTTTTTTTGTTAAGTAAACAAGATTGTGCATGAAGCTTTTTATATACTACACCAGCTGGATTTGTCACTCCCTGTATCAATGGAAATTTCATTCACACAAGTGCACTAATTTCAGTAATGTCTGTATGCCAATAAAGAGAGCATACTCTTCCTATTTAAAAGGTTCATAGGTTTTACTTAATGGTCTATATAACACATCACAGAGAGAATGGTGGGACCAAACTGTTGTCACAATGAGCCTTTAAGTAAATTGAGTTTCCTTTACTGGAGCTATAATTAATTTTTCTACAGAATATGATAAACATATTGACTTGGATCCAAAGAAGTGAGAGAAGGAGGCTGTCTGGGCCTATTTGGGTTTTAGTGCCTTGTGCCATCACCAGCCCATACAATCAGTTACTTACCTTCTTATAATTTCATCACCTTTCTTACACACCCTGCCAATTATTCTAGTGCTTGTGGAATCAAAACGGTTGCCTAGATAAGAGTCTATTCTCTGTGCTGAATGAAGAGACAATTGAAGAGTTATTGGAGGTTGAAGGTCTCACGGAGAACCATCCCATGTACAAGATTGTAAACAACCAGAAGTTTTTTCTCCCCTCATGTGCAAGCCATAAAGGCAGGAAGGGAACATCTGTCTGCGAGCCAGGCCACACTCGAGTGCTTGGCTGGTGAAATTAGCCTACTGTACAAATTAAAATATACATTTGTTGCTCCAGCCATTTTATTCTCCACTTTACGAAATATATATTGAAACGTTGCAATAAGGAAAGGCTATAACAGAGACTGATGATTGCTGAGAAAGACCTAAAACAAGAGTCACCCCCCTTTAAACTTTTTGCCAGCTTTGTCTGATTCACCAACTATAGTTATTCCTGGTCAGGGATAACTTGGCTGCTGTTGTCCATGTATTGGTAACCTCGAGGCTGGATTACTGTAATGTGTTCTATGTGGACCTGCCCTTGGTCTGGTTTGGAAACTCCCAACAGGTGCAGAATGAAGCTGACAGAAGCTTCTGGTCAAGAACCTGTGATGCCATTGCTAAAACAGCTGTTTTGACTGCTCACTTACTGTGGAACCAGGTTCAAGGTTCTTGCACTAATTTACAAAGCCCAGAACAATTTAGGTCCAGGGTACCTCAGGAATTGCCTGAATCCTTATATCCCAGAGATCATCTGCAGGAGCATCGTCTGTCACTCCCCAAAGTTGGGGCGGCTCCTTGGACAGTAACAAAGGGAACCTTTGGTGTCATCTGCCCAGTCCTGTGGAATGATCTGCCATTATTCAGCAAGCTCCTTCTGTGTCAGCCTTGGTGTAAACTTCTCTATTCAGGCCTATGCAGACAATTAAGAATGCATCCTTCCCACAGTAGTAAATGGATGCCTGTGTTATTAACTTTTTCCTATTTGTCTTTTATTGTATGGTTTTATGTTTTATTGCTGCTAACCGATTTGGGTGTGTGTGGTTTGTTTTTTAATGACACAGCGGTACATAAATATATATATTTTAAATAAACTAACAAATAAACCGCTCAAAAAAGCGGCTTCCTCGCCTCCCGCGAGCAGGGCTACAGTCTGACTTTGCTGCAGGGCTGTTTCCCCCCGGCGGCCTTTCAGGATGACCGTGGCGCTATTCCTAAAAGCTGCGTCTCTTCTCGCCGGAACCGGAAGTTGAGCGCGAGTTGTGGCTGGGAACGGCGAGCCCTATTGGTAGGTGCAGGGAGCGGGAGGTGGAGCCCCGCCTGAGAGTGGCACCGCGCGGAGGTCCGCTTGAGCCATGAAGGGCTGGCAGAGCGGCTGCCTCAGCCGGGCCAGGCGGCTGTGGGTCTTCCGCGGGGAGATGGCGGGAGGCTGGGCGGCTTGCCGGCGCGCCCTGAGTTCCTGTGAGTAAGCCTTTGCGCTTCGCCGTGGCTTTGGGGTCCTGCCCTACCTTCGGTGTCCTTGCATGCTGACGGGCTTCTTCCGCACGTATCTCCGGCTGGGCGGCTCCCTGTTCTCCCTGCGGAATTGGCACCTTTGCTCTGGTAAAAGGCTTGGGGAGCCGATTCCCCCACCCCAATCTGGTGCTGAAGTGACTTGAAAGCATTTCATTACAATCTGCTGCAGCCTATCAGGGTGATCCTTTTGGAATTGGTCACACCCACCCACCCACCCTACAAATGGATTTGTAAATCTGTCTGTGCTTGGCTTAAATACAGGACCTTTCACATGCATTTGGAGAGGATCCCTAACGAGAGAGAGCAAGAGAGAGAAGACAAAAATGTATCAATACAGGACGCAGCATTTCAGATCGGAATAGGGGACAATCCTGTATTGTACAGGGCAGGCGGCAACCCTAGCAAGCGGGGCTTCCTCTCGTAGGGCTGTCAAATTTCTAAAAGTAAAAACCAGGACACTCTGGAAGTTACTGAGTTTTTTTGCTTAGGAAAACCCTACCAATTACAGCCCTACCAATTGACATAGCAGAAAACAGCACCTGTTGCATTCATGCCTGGTGAGCTTAACTCTTCCTTTTACCCCATTGTTTCAGCTGTCACAGCCAAAGCTCTAGATAGGTTTCGCGGCATTTGCCTGCACCTGCCATTGTAGTGTTTCCCCGCTGTCTGTTGATTGTCAGGTCCTTGGGAACAGGGACCTCGATTTGCTGCTTATGCAATTTTGCAAGGTGCTAGGGTGTGCTGCTAATGCGGTAGAAGGTGGGTAAATACCTTTGCCATCTAACTTTGGATGAATTTTCACAGCCCCAACCAGGTTGTCACTAGCTTATTCTATTGAATGTTAATTTTGCATTGAAATTATCACTGGAGTGTGAGGGTGTAGATCTTTCACCATCGAGGTAGTTTTCCTGACAGTATTTGTGTATTTATTTATTTAGATGATTTTTGTCACCTTTGTACAGGCCACATTATGGTTTAAAATCAAAGCAATTAACTATGGATATATAAAATCCATTAAAAACATACAACAGATCACTGAATAACAGTTTTTCATCACAGCAACAATCAGGTCTCATCTCTCCCAAATGTCCGCTGAAAAACTGTATTTACTAGCTACTTGGATCTGTAAAGAAATGAGGCGAGATGCATGTGCAAGGATCCCAAAGTGCAAGTATCCACCACCAAAAAGGGCCTTTTCTTGATTCTTGCACCATATGAGATGAGGAGTGCCTGATCTGCTGATCTTGTAGCAATGGTGTGTCAATATGGGAAAAGGAGCTCTTGCACATAGTAGTTTTAGCCCATTAAAAAGCAGTGTCACAAACATAACTAATGTATAACTGTGGTAACACATGGTTGCCCTTTTGGATTAAAACAATCTGATTCCTGAGACTAATTATGAAATGTGCAAAATATTATATGTTGCTGAAAGAACTCCAAAATGTTACATATCTTTCTAATAGGGAGACAAGGAGTGATGAGCCAACCGTTTGCAGCCATTGTTTGTAGAAAATAGGTGCTAACTTGTTCAGCTAGAAACTCAGATGTACTGGGGATTCTTAGCAGTTTTAAAAATTGTTGGGCCAGGAAGCTTACAACAAAAATTGCTTTACTTCTCTCTCTCCAGGTAATCGCTATGGACAGCCTCCTCAAATAGTCCAAATACCCTTCCTTAAGAGGTGTAAAAATCAGTTAAAATATCATATATTTGTTAGTTTGGTTCAGGCGAGGAACACAATGTGAGTATTATTATTATCTATTAAATTTCTGTTCCATCCTTCATCCAAGGATCACAGAGTGGTTTACACTATAAAAACACAAAATGCATAACATTGTAATAAACAAAAATAATAACCTCCCACACTTTCTGTATTTTCTGATTACTTCATAATGATCGACTCAGCTCAAAATGAAGGTTGTGGGTTTTTTGGAGGGAGTTATAGTTTTCATACATTTCTTAATAAGTAAAAAATAACAGTAGTGTAATCTGTAACTCTCTTGGTACATGGCCTACAAACTAGTAGCATTCTGGGCACTTGTGCCTTTGTATTGTAAGCATAAAGCAGATTTTGTGCCACTATGTTAGTGTCCCTGCAACCAATGTTTTATGTAGTGGCATGGCAAACCTTGCTAATGGGCAGCCATTTGTATTATTCAAACAAAAGGGTCATTACATGTTGCTAAGGCATAATTTATATATATTGGGCAACAGGATTCTGCACATCCACCTCTGGGACTACTGGATGTGATTTGTGAATTATTTGTCTCTATATAGGTCAGATAGTTTGAAGTCTCTAATAGATGTAATTGGGTCTGTGCATGCTAGACTTTGCCAACATGAATGTAATAAGTGCTCTGTTGATTCAACCCAGGGACCCAACTAACCCTAGGGTGGCTAGCTAGATTTTTTTGAAGTTCATAAGCAGGCCATGAAAACCATCATCTTTCGTACTCCACCAATTGGTATTCAGAGGCATAATGTCACTCCCTGAACATGGAGATTCCATGAAACTGTTGTGTTTATTAGCCATTGATAAAACTATTTCCCAAATACATTAGCCTTCAGTGTAAGGAACGATCATGTGGGGTCCAACTGTAACCTGAATTTATCCACTCGTGAAATTTCCCTTTTCCATAAAGGGAACTTCTTGTTGCACTTCTATAATCAATTTTTGCTAGCTGATCCCTGTTTTTATGCCACCTAATGTAATAACACCTTTGATGTTTAGGTTACTCACAGAGCGACACTACAGCATGTCACAAACAACAGTCGATCCAAAGGAGATGAAAACATTCCAACTCCTGGCACATAAATGGTGGGATGAGCATGGAGATTATGCAGCTCTTCATTCTATGAATGATATTAGAGTGCCATTTATTAGGTAAGGTTTTGGAATGGGTCAGTTTTACATACTTCTGGGAATCTGAAAATCGTAACATCACCTTTTAGAGTAGAGGTGTCTTCATTTGTATTGCTCAGCTTAAATATTTACTGAGTGCAAAGCTATTACAACTGGAGCTGTAGACTTTAAGTGGTAGACTGAATGAGCAGTCCTATTCACAAGTAAGTGGGCTTTTTGTTGTTTACTACTTAGTTGATATGTGGAGACCAATTTCACTTAGTGAGGGTGTGTTTTAATAATGGGAGCTATGAGGTAAGCATATGCGTCTTTATTTTTGAGCCAATGTTGATTCTGGAGTGTGTATTGTAATAGGAGATGAAAAAGAAGAGAATATTAAGGATGACAAACCTTTGTTTAGTAAATAGAAAGTTCCCTGATTTCATTCCGTATCTCAACAAGGCAAATATTTTGAGGCTTTGGTAATATGCAAGTGTAGTTGATCAACTAAAAGCTCTTTACTGGTGGATGGTCATAATTAAAACATCATTTGTTTTGTACTTTGTGTAAGAGATACTGTTTTAAATATGAGAAATGATCATCAGCCTGGAAGCCCACTCTCTGGTGTGAAGATCCTGGATGTTGGCTGTGGCGGTGGATTGTTAACTGAGGTAGGGCTTACTCTTTTTGATAATAAATTTTCTTATCCCTGACCCTTTGTTTTGAAGTAGCACAGCACTGAAGTTTTGAATAGTGCTTCTTTGGTTCTTCCAAGTACTTGTTTAACCATAAGTCTCTCTTGCAATCTGCTCTGTTAGTTCATTATTGGATTATTTAGAGTAAGATAGTCCAATAAAGCAAAGTGGTACGGCATGTGTGCCAATGCACATATTTATTATGTGCAGGCAGGACGTTGCTGTGTTCTTGCTGGAAATGCAGAATTTAGCTGTAGAACTAAACTGTGAGCCGGAACACACTTCAACTGGTTTTGTGGAAAGGGTTGAAGTTCCCTAATTTGCTGGAACTTCCACAAAGTTTTTTTATTTTGTGCTGTGTTCAGTGATCCTTACTTCCAAGTAGGTGCTGACAGGATTGAAGCCTTATGCATGATTTACTTTTCATAGTGTGTATTTGTGGTCTACAATTGCTAGAAGACAAAATAATTAGCTATTTATTATAATTGGCAGTCTAAACTGCAACCATTCTTATGATGATCTGTTCTCCTTAATCAACCTAGAAAAAGTTGAATAATTGAATATTATTGGATCTGTCCCTTCTATTATTCCAGTAGGGTTTTGTGGGGGTGGGGGTGGAGAGACACCAAAGGGATAGATGTTAGGGAGGAAGCTTCAGAGTTTACTTTAAGCTCTTCAGTAACTTCCTTCTAATCAAATAACAACTTGGTTACATATTCTATTTTTTTTAAGCAGAAGAGACTAACGTGTCTATGGTCTTAGCCTCTAGGTAGACTGGGAGCTTCGGTTACTGGGATTGATCCTCTGGAAGACAGCATTAGAACAGCAGAACTGCATAAATCATTTGACCCAGTCCTGGCTAAGAGAATACAGTACAAATCCTGTACGCTAGAGGATATCGTGGAAGAGGCATTAGACACATTTGATGTCATTGTAGCTTCTGAAGTTGTAGAACATGTGGCTGATGTGGAAATGTTTATCAGGTGCTGCAGCAAAGTGTTAAAAGTGAGTTGGAATAAAGCAAAAAAAGAATGCTGAATCATTTGCACTGTAAAATTAAGGTGTTGATTATAACAAATGTTTTGCATTAGTTTCCTTTTTTTGACTTGCTCTGTGCTAAAGAGTGTAATTTTATGCAACCCTTATTGATTCAAATTATCCATATTGAAAACAAACACAACCTTTAGAATATTGCACTTTTTCCTGCTGAGGAAATGAACCAGACAATAAATGGGTTCTGGGTACAGATCTAAAAACATGAAGGAAATAAATTATAAAACACAAAATAAATAAGTACAGTGGTACCTCTGGTTGCGAACGGGATCCGTTCCAGAGGCTCATTCACAACATGAAAAGCCCGCAACCTGAAGCGCTGTATCTACGCTGGTGCGATTTGGTGCTTGTGCGCATGCGCGAAGTGCGATTTAGTTTTTCTGTGCATGCACGAGCGACGAAACCCAGAAGTAACCCTTTCCGTCATCGCCACGGGACGCAATCTGAAAAAACGTAACATGAGGTATGACTGTAGATATTTTGAGTTCTATTTATCCCAAGGGCCTAGGGTAAATAATAGTAGTTTATCAATCACATAACCCTGCCATGTGGCTTGTGGCACCCTGTTCCTCACAGAGCTACAACTCTCAGCGTTCCCTGCGAAGAGGGATTGACTCTTAAACCGTTAGGAGTTATAACTCTGTGAGAGGAATAGCAGTCTTGTCACAACTTTCAGCACCCTTAACAAACTACTGTTCCCTGGATTTTGCAGGGAAAGACATGACTGTTAAAGTGATACAGTACTGCTTTGAATATAGAATGCAGATGGGGCCCTAGATTATTTTATTATAGAAACAAGCCAAACAGTTATTAGTGCACAAAAATATTGCAGTAACACTTAACAGATATTCTGTATACCAATCTCAGAACCATAGTAACATGAATAAATTTGAATTTGGCTTCAGTATAAATTGCATTGCATATAGTACAAATTCAAACAGCTCTTATGAGACCTGTTTTTGAATTGACCCATACAAATATGTTTTGGCTAGGCCTACATGTTTAGGGCTACATTACTTGGCTGATAGGCTAGTTTCACCAATTAAAAATCTGGTGATTGGCATGAAAGGTGCCAGTATTTGTAGAGATGGCAGAATTTTAAAATAGTTTTATTCCAGAAAACTGGAGGCAAGCATAATATTTGAAGAAGCATTATATGCACATATGTAAGGAAATTCTTTTTCTAAGATGGTGTCTGCTGCAATGTCTTGAAAATCTGTAAAGATTTTTAAAATCAATTTAAGCTTGAACCACATTTTTTTTTATTTACTTTGGTGACAATCCTGATTTTCACACACTAACTGGATGCTGCTAGTTATATTGTGTATATATGACAGATGTGCTAACACTTGTGCTGTTGTTGTTTAAGCCGGAAGGCTCCTTATTTATTACTACAATCAACAAATCACAGCTGTCCTACATCTTTGGCATTGTGGTAGCTGAGAGAGTATTGGGCATTGTTCCGATAGGCACCCATGATTGGGAGAAGTTCATACCGCCTGAGGAGCTAGAGAGGCTCCTAGAGTCAAGTAAGTGTTTAAACCCCAATGAAAGGACATAGTCAGTAACTTCCTTCAAGTTTGGCTGCTAGCTGACCTTAACTATCCCTTGATACAGGTGTCGCATAAAGCAAGCATGCTTTGCAGAGTAATCATATGTAGTCAATGGGTGGGGGGAATCTAAGGTGTATGAAATACTAAATCTAGAGCCAGTGTGGTGTAGTGGTTAAGAGTGGTAGTCTCGTAATCTGGGGAACGGGGTTCGTATCTCCGCTCCTCCACATGCAGCTGCTGGGTGACCTTGGGCCAGTCACACTTCCCTGAAGTCTCTCAGCCCCACTCACCTCACAGAGTGTTTGTTGTGGGGGAGGAAGGGAAAGGATAATGTTAGCTGCTTTGAGACTCCTTTGGGTAGTGATAAAGTGGGATATCAAATCCAAACTCTTCTAAATCAAAAGACCTGCCAGGCTTACACCAGGAAGTGAAAGACAGTTTTGTGAATTTGTTCACACTTACACCCACAACCCTGGAATCCTTTGAGTGGTGAAGAATGACTGTAAATAATTAAATGGGGGAAGGTGTCAGGGAGAGCAGCATCTTGTCCCTGCCAGAAGTGAGTCCTGCAGTTCTAACCCCACTTACCTGGGGTTGAGCTCTATTGAATTAAATAGGACTTTCTTCCGAGTGAACATAGGTTTGCCCTGTTAGTCCTTTTTTGGTGTCCCGTTTTCACCCTGATTTTTGTAGGTTGCATTTAAAGTGTATTTTCAGAAGGGATTCTATCATAAAACAGTATGTCTGCTTTAGGAATTTATGTTAATTAAGCACCAGTGAGAAGATTTACTGTATGATATCTTGGGGTTGGGAAGAGGCAAGTGTACCGTTCTACAAGTGGCAGGTTTGGGTAACAGTGTTTATTCCACTTGGGGGAGGGAGAGGGCTGACAATGAAATGATGAAGTGGTTTATACACACACAGGAACATGTAGATATACCTAAACACTGACTATTGGATCATCTGATGTGTAAAATGTTGGTGTGTAAATTGTAGGTGTCCTTTAAAAATGATTATAAACATCAACTTTCTAAAGATAGGTATTTTGTTTTGACTCTGAGTTTGGGTTAATGCATGTGTTAACCTGTGATTTTAGTCACAATTCAAAAATAATCAGCCAGGTGCTAATTTGACTTTGTAGCACTGTATTCAGCAAGATACATTTTACTTGGGATGGACAGTCTTGAATGTTTTGATAGCATCAAGATTTAAAACCTGTTCGTAACGCTGCTTTGGCTCGCAGTTTATTGAGACAACACCACCATTGTGCCAGAATGACATTACAGGAATTTTTGCACATGTTTACTGTGGATGTTAGGTCCTTTTTAAGAATAGTCTCCTTATGCTGTCTCTCTCTCCTTTCTTACAGATGGCTTTTTAGTCAAGACAGTGAAAGGAATGTTGTACAACCCCCTGTTTGGGTCCTGGAGCTGGACTGAAAGCACTAGTATTAACTATGCACTCCATGCTGTAAAAGCAGATATGCAGGAACAAGTGGATCCAAATCTAGAGACAGACAAAGAGCAACTCCAGACAAAAACTATGGCATCAGAACCTCCGGCTAAGACATTATAGCCAGAGGTAGTAGGAAGTTGGAGGAAGATTTGCATAAATGACTGTAATGAACCAGGAAGGAACAAGCAGTATTGTGTTCACAGTGCTGGATGTTAGAATGTGTCTGCCAGTCTGTCTTGTGGTAAAGAATGGTTCATTCTCCACAGTATCAGATCTACAAAGATTTCAGAGATGGGTTATGTTAAATAATGAGTCAATTGTATACTTACCGATTAGGTGTGCTGTGCAAGTTTTTGGGAAAGGGGCAGTTCTTTGTGAAAGAGTTCTTAAAATGCATGCTTCTAAAATTCCAGAAAATAATTATTTTCATAGACTTTAGAGTTACCGGTTTAAAATGCTACATTTTGTATTTGTAAAATAGCTGAATTGCTTTTATTATCCTAGTTCAGCAGCTTGTCTAAGAAATAAACCCCTACTTATTTCTTGCTTGCCTGTTAATCTTCAGGTATGCTGTTATGGGTACATGCGATGGAACCAAGACTTAAATCAATGCAAGGACTATTTCTTGACTTGTTAAGAGCTGTGGTTCAATATGTGGGTGAGCAGAGGGCTGCTTAATGCACTGTTCCTATGTGGAGGTCACCTGACTTAAAGAAGCTTGGATTGGAAATTGTGCTTAGAAAACATATCACAAACTGGAGGGAGGGTAATGCCTAGAAATAAACTGGTCTTAAAAAAATGGCAATTTGTTGTTGTTGCTGTTGCTTAGTCGTGTTGGACTCTTCGTGACGCCATGGACCAGAGCACGCCAGGCACTCCTGTCTTCCACTGACTCCTGCAGTTTGGTCAAACTCATGTTAGTACAGTAGCTTCAAGAACACTGTCTAACCAAAAAATGGCAGTAGCTAAGACTTATTCCTTCTTATGCTAAATTCTAAAATCTGAACTGCACCAGCAAGATCGTCAGTACCAAACCACAAAAGTTTTTTGCTAAAATAGCTTTTACCACCCTTAGAAACGATGAAGAATAATTCCATTAAATATTACAATCAATATTTCATGTGAAGTTGGTTGCAATAGCACCATTGGTGCCTAATCAGAGGAACAGACACATTCCATCTCTAGCAATAAAAATGTAGGCACTTCTCAATAGAATTTTGCAAGGCAAAATTGTGTTGCAGGTTTATTTTTGTAAAAGTAAAAGATGGGATAATTCTATGAAACTTCCCCAAATTACTGCTTTGCTTTGCAATGAATGGAGACTCTTGTAGCATTATTTGTTGTCCGTGGAGAAATAGCTGAAGTCGGGTACTTAAAGGATGTTGTTCCTTACCAGCAGCTGTTTTTGTTGGTAGTAACATGGAACCACTCCTGCCCACCTAGCAGTTCGAAAGCACCCCTAAGTGCAAGTAGATAAATAGGTACCGTGTTATAGCGGGAAGGTAAACGGCGTTTCCGTGTGCTGCGCTGGTGCCGGCTCGCCAGAGCAGCTTCGTCACGCTGGCCACGTGACCTGGAAGTGTCTCCGGACAGCGCTGGCCCCTGGCCTCTTAAGTGAGATGGGCGCACAACCCTAGAGTCGGACACGACTGGCCCGTACGGGCAGGGGTACCTTTACCTTTACCTTTAACATGGAACCATGGCTTTATGCTATTTGTGTAGCAAATGCTTTATTAACTTCCTGTTTCTGTATTTTAGCAGCCTTTTATATCTCTTTGATCCTGGCTTCAGGAGAACAAAGCTGGTCCTACCTTATAGTCTTGCACCCTAGAAACAATTAAGGCAAGAATTACAGCAGAGTATATCTGCCACTACTCGCTCACTGTTGATAGCAAAGGGCTGTGCTGTCAGCAGTGGGTTGAATAGGGGCAGATACAATCTTGTATAGCTCTTGCTTTTTATCAGATAAATGGGAAAAGAAGTCTTAAGGAAACATGTAAATAAAAATAGAACTATGAAAAGAACACAGATTTTAACACTTGTAGAAGTTGAAACCATTCATGAGGGCTTTTTTATTTGAGGAACTCTGTGCCTTTCAGTCACTACTGTGACAGTAAGGATTGTGGGAAAACAAGAATTCTAGCAAGATATTTTGGATTGCACAAAATTGCCACATTCCTACTGAGAGAAATCTAGCCCTGATTCTATATGACGATTCCGAAGCAGGTACCATTCAGTTTAATGGGGTTTGCTTCCCATTAAGTAGCTAGAGGTTTGAAGTCTTGACTTCTATGGTAGGATAAGGTGTAAAAACCACTGCCCCATTAAGTCCAACCTTCTGCTGGAATATCTATATAGTAGCCATATAGCTACCAAATTCAGGAAATGTTCAGCTCCATCTGTTGCACCCTGTTAACAAACGATAATCTACTATGGTATTCCATGACAAAAGCCAGTGAGCTTTATTACTACTAATTAGCACCAAATTAATATACCAACTCATCTGAAATGTGAATGGCAGATTCTCTGGGTATCACCAAAGGTATAGTGTCTATATTAAGTATACTCCGTATATTTTCCATAGATTTAGTACACAAAGAGATTGAAACTAGATCCCAGTTTTCTGAGCTAAACTACAGTGGTACCTCGGGTTACAGACACTTCAGGTTACAGACTCCGCTAACCCAGAAATAGTACCTCGGGTTAAGAACTTTGCTTCAGGATGAGAACAGAAATCAGGTGGCGGTGCAGCAGCAGCAGGAGACCCCATTAGCTAAAGTGGTACCTTAGGTTAGGAACAGTTTCAGCTTAAGAACGGACATCCAAAACGAATTAAGTTCTTAACCCGAGGTACCACTGTATATGATCCACCTTTTCTGGAAAACCTTTGGAGCTATCCCCAGTATCTTAACTAAGCCAAAGTACACGCAATAGAAATAGTTGTACAGTCATACCTCAGGTTGAAGTAGCTTCGGCTTGAGCATTTTCGGGTTGTGCTCCGCAGCAACCCAGAAGTAACAGAACGCGTTACTTCCGGGTTTCGCCGTTTGCACATGCGCAGACTTCTCAAGATGACGTTATGCGTGGAAGCAGCGAATCGCAACCCGCAGACGCAGGGACGCGGGTTGCGTTCGCTTCAGGATGCGAACAGGGCTCCAGAACGGATCCCGTACGCATCCAGAGGTACCACTGTATTACATATTCCCCTCCTTTCCCTTTTAAGGAGATCCGGTGGCATAACTGACTCTATACTCCCATCTTCCTCGTAACCTACACTCACTGGCGGAAGAACCAGAGTGTGGAGGGAGCAGATCACCCCCAATACCATTATTCCAGTAGGGTGCCATTGTGGTGCCCCCCCAGACATGCGCCATGCCCCCACAGGTGCACGTCATGCCCACCGGGGGGCACACCAGCCACACCCCCACCTGCTCTCCACCCCTGGTAGCGGAGCATGCAGCTTCACCACTGCCTACACTCTTAGATAATCATTATTTCAAGGTCACCTAGCAAACTTGATGCAGAATGTGGTTCTGAACCCAGGTCTCTGTTCTGGCTTTCCAATTGTGGGCTAATTGGGGGGGAGGGAGAGAGAGAGGAAGCATTTCACTCCCATTCCCACAGTGTACAGTTGTGAAGTAATAATCATTCATGTCCTGTTAGATACAAGTAAATGCACAATTTTTGAAACGTTCATTGATTTGTTAATGTTTGTTTGCCTGGTTGCGCAACAACATTCCCATAACCACAAGGCTTCCCCTTTCCAGTTATTGACATCAAGATTACTCTACTGATGGATTCTTAAATATGTATGATGGAAGTCATCTTTAAAGCGGTAAGCAGGAAGCTAATTGGAAAAGAAGATGCACTTCATAATAGAAAAAGGACAAGTTGTCCTCAGTAGATTCTCTGCAGAAAGAAAGAAAATGTCTAACAAAAGAAAAATTACTTTTATAAATACAGGGAGAAGTAGATTTCAAGGGACAGTAATGAAAATCATAATGGGAAGACAAATGGAAGTGGCCTGGCATTTAGATCTGCTCTAGACAGTTTCTTAGGCTTGTAAGGATAACCTCACACTTGCCACCCTAAATTGGGAGGAAGAATATCGGCTGCATTGTGAACATTTTTTCCCCATCTGCAGAGGCATCTCGGGTAACATGGGTGGGAAAATTAGCTGTTTCCTATGATAGGATTCAGCAGCTAGTAAGCTCTGCTGTCACCCTTCCCTTCCCAAGAGGGGTTTGGAAGAGCAGTCCATGCCAATCCATGCCAGTAGGCCTTTGCATCAATGCCATTTGAATAAGTGGCAATGGGCTCCATCAGGGACCCACCCCATTCTCTGCAAAAAAAGCAACAACGGTCCTCGGCCCAAACTGCTTGCTGACATCTGGGCCAGGTGTATGGTGATGAATGAAGCAACCATGGTTCTGAAGGCCAAGAGGAGCTAGGCGGCAAATCTTTTGTCTGGACGCTTATTTGAGAGCCAGCCCTATTGAATCTAGAGTGAGACTTGCTTCTAAGTAAACATGCATTATAGGGGATTGGAATGCTAAAGTAGGGAGTCAAGAGATAAAAGGAACAACTGGCAAGTTTGGCCTTGGAGATCAAAACAAAGCAGGGCAAAGGCTAATAGAGTTCTGTCAAGAGAACAAGCTGGTCATCACAAACACGCTTTTCCAACAACACAAGAGACGACTCTACACATGGACATCACCAGATGGGCAGCATCGAAATCAGATTGATTATATTCTCTGCAGCCAAAGATGGAGAAGCTCTATACAGTCAGCAAAAACAAGACCTGGAGCTGACTGTGGCTCAGATCATCAGCTTCTTATAGCAAAATTCAAGCTTAAACTGAAGAAAGTAGGAAAAACCACTGGGCCGGTAAGATACAATCTAAGTCAAATCCCTTATGAATACACAGTGGAAGTGAGGAACAGGTTTAAGGATTTAGATTTGGTGGACAGAGTGCCTGAAGAACTATGGATGGAGGCTCGTAACATTATACAGGAGGCAGCAACGAAAACCATCCCAATGAAAAGGAAATGCAAGAAAGCAAAGTGGCTGTCCAATGAGGCCTTACAAATAGCGGGGGAGAGAAGGCAAGCAAAATGCAAGGGAGATCGTGAAACATACAGGAAACTGAATGCAGATTTCCAAAGAATAGCAAGGAGAGACAAGAAGACCTTCTTAGACAAGCAATGCAAAGAAATAGAGGAAAGCAATAGAATGGGAAGAACCAGAGATCTGTTCAAGAAAATTGGAGATATGAAAGGAACATTTCGTACAAAGATTTCCATAATAAAGGACAAAAGTGGAAAGGACCTAACAGAAGCAGAAGACATCAAGAAGAGGTGGCAAGAATACACAGAGGAATTATACCAGAAAGAAACGGATGTCTCATATACCCCAGGTAGTGTGGCTGCTGACCTTGAGCCAGACATCCTGGAGAGTGAAGTTAAATGGGCCTTAGAAAGCACTGCAAATAACAAGGCCAGTGGAAGTGATGGTATTCCAGCTGAACTATTTAAAATTTTAAAAGATGATGCTGTTAAGGTGCTACACTCAATATGCCAGCAAGTTTGGAAAACTCAGCAGTGGCCAGAAGATTGGAGAAGATCAGTCTACATCCCAATCCCAAAGAAGGGCAATGCCAAAGAATGCTCCAACTATCGCACAATTGCACTAATTTCTCACGCTAGCAAGGTTATGCTTAAAATTCTACAAGGAAGGCTCAAGCAGTATGTGGACCGAGAACTCCCAGAAGTGCAAGCTGGATTTAGAAGAGGCAGAGGAACCAGAGACCAAATTGCAAACATGCGCTGGATTATGGAGAAAGCTAGAGAGTTCCAGAAAGACATTTACTTCTGCTTCATTGACTATGCAAAAGCCTTTGACTGTGTCGACCATGGCAAACTATGGCAAGTTCTTAAAGAAATGGGAGTGCCTGATCACCTCATCTGTCTCCTGAGAAATCTCTATGTGGGACAAAAAGCTACAGTTAGAACTGGATATGGAACAACTGACTGGTTCAAAATTGGGAAAGGAGTACGACAAGGCTGCATTTTGTCTCCCTGCTTATTTAACTTATATGCAGAATTCATCATGCGAAAGGCTGGGCTGGATGAATCCCTAGCCGGAATTAAGATTGCCGGAAGAAATATCAACAACCTCAGATATGCAGATGACACAACCTTGATGGCAGAAAGTGAGGAGGAATTAAAGAACCTTTTATTGAGGGTAAAAGAGGAGAGTGCAAAATATGGTCTGAAGCTCAACATCAAAAAAACGAAGATCATGGCTACTGGTCCCATCACCTCCTGGCAAATAGAAGGGGAAGAAATGGAGGCAGTGAGAGATTTTACTTTCTTGGGCTCCATGATCACTGCAGATGGTGACAGCAGCCACGAAATTAAAAGACGCCTGCTTCTTGGGAGAAGGGCAATGACAGGCCTAGACAGCATCTTGAGAAGTAGAGACATCACCTTGCCAACAAAGGTCCGTATAGTTAAAGCTATGGTTTTCCCAGTAGTGATGTATGGAAGTGAGAGCTGGACCATAAAGAAGGCTGATCGCCGAAGAATTGATGCTTTTGAATTATGGTGCTGGAGGAGACTCTTGAGAGTCCCATGGACTGCAAGAAGATCAAACCTCTCCATTCTGAAGGAAATCAGCCCTGAGTGCTCACTGGAAGGACAGATTGTGAAGCTGAGGCTCCAGTACTTTGGCCACCTCATGAGAAGAGAAGACTCCCTGGAGAAGACCCTGATGTTGGGAAAGATGGAGGGCACAAGGAGAAGGGGGCGACGGAGGACGAGATGGTTGGATAGTGTTTTCGAGGTTACCAGCATGAGTCTGACCAAGCTGCGGGGGGCAGTGGAGGACAGGAGTGCCTGGCGTGCTCTGGTCCATGGGGTCACGAAGAGTCGGACACGACTAAACGACTAAACAACAACAACAACAACAAACATGCATAGGATCACGCTGTTCGTCCTCATGGCCAAACATGGAAGGAAAGCTAATAATTAAAATAAATAAAAACCCGCATCTTCTAAAAAGCAGGGGTTTTGTTTACCAACGAGAACGCATGCTGTTATTTGCTAGGATGCTGCGTTCCCCCCCCCCTCGCCCCACCACACACACACCTGAACGCCACCCACGTGACACGGTCCGGTCTAATGTTGTGAAAGCTGCAGGGAAGGAAGGACAGCACCATGATGATGAGCCAATGAAGCAGACCGGGGCGCGCTTTCTCCCTCCAAACCAGCCATCAATCCCGCATCGATCCCCGCCCTGTTTGTCCCAGAGCTCTGGGCAGACCTGCCCTTTTGCCGCCGCGACCTTCCTCGTCCTCCCTCCAGCCGACGCTACAGTGGGAGGCAGGCTTGGGTGGGTGCGCCTGGATCGCGGGGGGGGGGGGAGGGGGATGTTTCAGGGTAGATGAATCGATCCTAAGGTTTATTTATTTATTTGTTTGTTTTCCCCAAGGCAGGAGAGCCATGACATCACCCCTCCTGCATGCAAAGGCACAAAGGCGAGAAGCAGCTGCAGGAGGACGGCGAGGATGATGTTGCAGAGCTCGCCAAGGAGACCCGGCGCGGCTGCTGCTGCTGCTGCTGCTCACGCTGTTCTCGCTTTCCTTTTCCTCTTCCTCCTCCGCCTCTAACTCAGCCTCCGGCTCGCCGCCTGCTTCTCCCCCCGATGCAGACGCCGGCCCTGGCTGCGCCCGTGCTCGTTGGGGGAACCGGGATCCAGCGCCGCCCTCGCCGCGCAGCATGCCCTGGGGGGTTGGCTTCGCCTCGTCCAGGTCGTGCGTGGTGGATCTCAGCCGGAACCAGAGCCTCTGGTGCGCGGGCTCCGACGAGCGCTTCTCCTTTTATGGGGAGATCATCGCTTTCCCTCTGCAGGATTACGGCGGGGTCATGGCCGGGCTGGGGTCCGATTCGTGGTGGAAGAAAACCCTCTATCTGACCGGGGGAGCCTTGCTCGCCGCCGCCGCCTACCTGCTCCACGAACTGCTGGCCATCAGGTGAGAGGGGGGCACCTCCGGGGGGAGGTGTCTTTGGGGGAGAGAGATGGAGAGCTAAGAGGTGCAAAATAGCGCGCAGCAAGGGCACCCCTAGGGAGGAGGGTTGTTTTCCTAGGGTGGGGTGGGGGGATTCCTTGCTGGGTGGGGGAAGGGACGGGCTGTGATCAGCCATCATGCATCGATCAAATGGGTTCCAGGATACCCGCAGAAAGAGAAGCTGCACCTCCTTTGTTTCAATGTGGACCATCACAACAGCAGGCCTTAGTCTGAGCCCAAGGTCCATCAACCCCGGAACCTGTTTTCAGTGCCAATGCTCCTGTGAAACGCTTGTCATGGGCCTCTGAGCATATGTAGAGTGTTTTTATGGCACTGAGTAAATGCAGCCTGCAGCTGAAGGGTGGGGGGGCTTCCAGGTGCGATTTCAGACAGGTTTCCATGCCCCCCTCCCATGAATAAAGGTGAGTTTTATAATACGCTTCAAGCTGATCAGGCCATGCCAACTATGTTTTAAGGTTAGGGGCTAAGGAAAAATAATATCCCAATAATAATATATACACAGCTCTTAAATGCTAGCAGTTGATGTGGACACTTCGTAGGGGTGTGGTTTGTTGTGGGTTTCTTGCAATGTGGTTATTATGGAGTACTTGACACACAGCCAAATAATACTGGTTGGGCATACAGAATAGTACAGTAGTCCCCAAGGGCAGCCTCCTGACAAAAAGGGCTTGCACTGGAGACTTCCTGGTGGGTTGTGCCACTGGTTTATATGGCCCTCTCTACCCTATTATAGGTATGTGTTTATGCTGCAAAGCATATGATATGAGCACCAAATATGACAGAAATGGGTGTAGAAAACGGAGAAGGGGAGAATCAGAGCGGAAACTTCCGTTAACTCATTTTCATGTATTGGATAGCAACTCCATTCAGTTGGGATGCACCTTCTGTTATCTCTGCTTCTGTTATCATTTTGAGTCATAATACGTCACCCTTACAAAACTGCTTACTGTGGGATTTTTCCATGGCACACAGCTGTCCATTCCCTGCCCTCCACTAGTGTTTCACATTTTAAACTCTAAAAGATCAGTGTGTTGTCAGAGGGGCCAGAGGCAAAAGCGACTGAAGGAGCAAATGTAAATTTCACATTGATACACTAGGCTAGTTTCCAGGCAACCAAGGGGCATTATGGGAGTTCCACAAAACATTTCAGCCAGGAAAAGACACTCAAGAGAGATATGAAGTAGGATGGGGGAAAGGCCCAAGGGCCAAGCAGGGAAGCCCGAGAGGCTGCATTTGGCTCCCAGGCCTGCAGTTTCTTATACCTGCACTAAGTCTTGAAGTTCCACCCAAACATAGCAGTTCCACTAAATATCTGGTCAGCCTCTAACTTTCTGGGAATGCTACTTCTTTGGGGAAGGTATTAGGAGGTGGTAATGGTGGGATGAACCCAGACCCAAAAAACTTCCTGCTAGTCCCACTGCCATAAATAAATCACCACATCCTCCACACACCCCTCTTTCTTTTGCAATTGGAGAATCAGTTAGTGTATCTCATCGGAGACATGTTTACATTCTCCCACAGTTGCTGAATTGTACCCCAAACCCTCGAAAACCGTCCCAGATCTGTGATTCCCCTTTCTTATGTTCCCTTACCTTCAGACATGAGGGTTTGTTGACATAAAAGTCAATATAGATGTGCCTACTACTTCAAAATGATACCATCTCCATCTATTTGCAATGGTCTTCTTTCACTGTAGTGTAGCTTTCTGTAAATGCCACAAGCAGCTTAAAATGAGAGACCAGCAATGTTTAGATAAATTATGCATCTGTGATTGTCATAGGCCAGAACCTGAAGTTAACAACTGGTGCTGTAGTTGGTCTTTATTATTCTTGTAAACTATATTAAATAACTGCAGCTGCGAGTCCTGGCTGTCTTGGGACAGCACCTGGCAAACTATTTCTCCTATAGATCTAGATGATAAGTATGGAGTGGTGGTGATGGAGGCAACATCCAGAGATTATTGGGACAGATTTATTCTGGTAGACAAAGGAGCCATCCTTGCACAAAACAGGAGTAAACAGATTGATATCTGTGAGATCTGAGAACTGTTGCAAATTGCCACGAGAGAAACAAGAACAATTAAAGATGGAAATACATGCCTTTGTGCTACAATTTTGAGTAAGCTTGTAAAATGAATTAGGTGGATTTATCCTGAATTGCTGTGTGTGCTGGCCTGAGTCATCAGAGGAGAAGACTCTTGTAACACTGGTTAGTCAGTGCTCCAGAAAATCATTAGAGATTTTGCTGTGGTTGCAATCAGGAAATGGAGCACTGTAGTAATTTATGCACTCATTTAGGTCTTTGACACCAAGCAAGGCCAACATCACCTATCTGTTGCAGTAGAGATGAGAGCAGAGTGTCACTCTACGCAAAAGTGAAAGCACCGGATAAAGGATTGTGCCCTTTAGGTTTCTTCTGGTTACTAAGCAAGGGGAGAGATAACTTTGGCTCCCTAAAAAAAGTTCAACAACTCTGGTAAATACAATGCGTAGATAACTGCCAGTTTTTTAGTGGGAGTAGATTGCAGTCTCTTGGAAGTTGGACACCCCTGATCTAGGCCAACCCCCTACAGTGCAGGAATATGCAGCTGTGCTGTATGAGGACTGAACCTGCAACCTTGGAGTTATCAGCACCATGGTCTCTAACCAACTGCGGTTAAAGACACTCAGCAATTCTTTTTGTAGCAGGAGCTGGTGGAAGCTCAAAAGCACTGAGGAAGGCAAGTGGAGTGAGATTTCTTACGTATTCCAAGGATGAGGTAAACAGTGCTTCAGAGTCCAGTGTAGACACCCCCCCACCCCATCTCAGAGGATGCCACAGATAAGACACAGGTATCAATCAGGAGAAGGGTGAATGGGAAGAAAAAAGAGCCAGAGGGCATTCTTGTTTCACTCTAATCAACTTTGCATTCTTTGTAACTATATTTACTGCAATAAACAGCACAGCCTTAAGGCCAATATCTGTTCCATGGCATTAGTACAATGATACTTTCTGCAGCTGAAGCTAGACTGGACTTTGTCTATGGGAAATTTTGATATCTGGACATTGCATTAAGAGCTCAGCCTGTTGGAATGGAATTTTCTAAAAGTGCTGGGTGGGAGATACTTTGGATACACAAACATAGTGATGAACAGTTGTGTGTTATGCATCTAGTGGTAAGTATATTTGCAGGTGAACCTCTGGGGCCAGAGTTCATGGTGAAGTCACTGGGTACCAAACTGATGCCTGACAGCAAGTGGAAGGTTTACTGTAGCTTTGATAAGGTCTCCTAGTTCATGAAGATCTGCCTTTGTGCTACACAAGGGAAGGACATTGCCACTTAGTCCTATGTATCCTTACTGCATTGTAGCTACGTTTTATCCTCACTGTTCTTTTAATGGTGTTTTTGGTTATATTTGTTCACCTCCCTGATATCTTTGATGATGGGTGACTTATAAATATTAATAAAATAAAAATAAATAGGATCCCCACATCATACAGTTTAATTAAGATGTACAGTGGTACCTTGGGTTACAGACGCTTCAGGTTACAGACTTTGCTAACCCAGGAATAGTACCCCGGGTTAAGAACGTTGCTTCAGGATGAGAACAGAAATCGTGCAGTGGTGGTGTGGTGGCAGCGGGAGGCCCCATTAGCTAAAGTGGTGCTTCAGGTTAAGAACTGACTCCAGAACGAATTACCGTATTTTTCGCCCCATAGGGCGCACTGGCCCATAGGGCGCACCTAGTTTTTTTTTTTTGGGGGGGGGAATAAAGAAAAAAAAAATTTCCCCCCCAGGTGCGGGGCTGGGGCGGGGGAAGCCCGAGCTTCCCCAGACCCCAGCCCCCAGAACAGGCTGCTATCCGCAAGCTGTGGGAGAGCTGCACGACTTTGCGCAGCTCTCCCATGGCTAGCGGAGAGTTGCGCGAAGCCCGAAGCCTGGAGCGTGCTGAGCTCAGCGCGCCCCAAGCTTCTGGGTGCAGGCAAGCTCTCCGATAGCTGTGGGAGAGCTGCGCGAAGCCTGGAGAGCGAGAGGGGTCGGTGCGCACCGACCCCCCTCGCTCTCCAGGCTTCAGCGAAAGCCTGCATTCGCCCCATAGGATGCACACACATTCCCCCTTCATTTTTGGAGGGGAAAAAGTGCACCCTATAGGGCGAAAAATATGGCAAGTTCTTAACCCGAGGTACCGCTGTACCTAGATTTTATAACCCTTTAATTCCAACCTGTTCCTTTCACCTACTTTTACAGTCTTCAGTAACTGAGTATAGGCCTGGGATGAACAGACCAGAAGACCTGCATTAGTTTATTAAAACTTATTTAATATAGATCTACATCGAGGTAGGTTATTTAAGCCAACAAGTGTTGTTAAATACGTGGTTACTTTTAGTGACCTTACAAATTGTTGCTGTAAAGTTGTTATTGTTGCTCAATATTCCCTTGTTCTCATCACTGTGCAAAACCAATAGCCAGTTCTCCCTTTCTCCTTCCCTGGTTAACTCATGGGCTTCAGTTGCAAGTCTTCTCTGTGGTCAGGGTCTCACTAAAAATATATACAGGATTGTAAAATAGCCTCTTAGCTGTTACTCACACTAGACTCCACCTCTTGCAACTACGGCTGCCGCTCCAATAGATTTGCTGCAGCTATCATCTCAAGTCTTCCTTCTGGTCAGCTACTCAATGGCCAGGGCTCATGCACAATGATGTCAGTTACCTCCTGAAGTATTCCTGCAGCTGAGTGTCAGCTGCTGTCACTTTGACCAGTAATTATTCTGGAGAACTGAAACTGGAATGCCCCCAAACTGCCTTCCCTCTCTGTCTGCCTTTAGTGATTCTCTGCTAACCTTCTGCCTCTTTCTAGTCTCTTCACTTTCTGACCAACTGTTCTCTCATGAATGGCTCCATGCAGGGCAGTCTTTCCTTTCCCTTTTTCCTTTCCCTGCTTCTGTTCCCTTCCTCCACTCCTGCCAGAATCCTCTGAGCAATCTTCAGAGTTCTCTCTGCACTTCTGAATCCCCATTAGCCTATAAACGTGAGGACGAATGATCTTTGAATAGATTGTCTGCTAAAGAACCTATGACAATTTGACCCTTTTCAATTCTCCTGACCCATATAACAGCAAGATTCTTTTGTTAACTGAAGCCTTGCAAGTATGTAACAAAAAACACAATATTTTGAAACTGTTATTGGCCTAACCATTTCTTAGCAGACTGCCTGCTGAACCCAAGCACTTTGTGTTTTTCCTGGCTCTCTGGACAGGAGCCGGAGGCCAGATTCTTTCCTCTCCTCTCATCCTGCCCCAATTGACGCAGTGGACAATTTTCATCCAAACAGTATGCATATCACAACAATATTATTGTATTAGGACTTTACCTTAACTGTGAAGTTTCTTCACAGAGCTACTGTCAGGTTGATTTTGGTAAAGTATATGAAATCCTGTAAGAGATTAGGAGAAGCACAGTAGTAAATACTGTTGTTGTCATAGGACTAGCTGTGACTAGCTTTGTCTAACAGTGACTAGTTGTCATAGGACTAGCTTTGAGTTGTGTGGGACAAAGGCTCATGGTAAGAGTTTAATTCTATCAATCTCTTCATACAGGGTGCCTCATAGCAACTGAAGCCCCCTATAACCAGAATTCCTTTTGGGTTATCCAGCTTTTATATATCCACAAGTTTTATATGTATCCCATCTCATTAAAATCAATGGGATTATAGAATGTGGAAATCTGATTAGCACCACTGAGGGAAATAATCTATGAAAAGGATTTGCTGATCTGCATGTTTTAGTTTTCATGAATTAACAAGGTTTTCATATCATTTTAATGCATGTGGCAGATGCCCAACCAAAGTGGGTGGGTGTTGTACATTATATTCAGGGCTCCATGTGTTTTATTTATTTTAAAATTCAAAATAGCCACATACAGGAACTTTATCTGTATGCATTTTACTTACTAAGTACACTTGCATATACCTGCATAACTTCTGTTCACTTGTAGGACAGGCAAAGAGCTGTGCAAGGCACTGGGGCCACATTATCTTGGCCACTACTTCCCCTGCCCTCTGCCAGTGTCTTAAGTAGCCCTGCCATGTGGCAGACTTCGGGCAGCATTAAAGAAATTAGTTCCATTAGCACAAGGATTTCCGTTTGCTGAATGGAACTTCCTCTTCCTGTGTTCTTCCTTTTTGCTCTGGTTCCTCCCCCACCCCTTTGGAGCAGATTTGTGTGGGCACGCAGGGCAATGAGAAGGGAGGGGAAGATCAATTGCACAAATGGAAATCCTCATGTTGACAGAACTACTTTTCTGGACACCGCTTTCAGGCAGTGGACCTCATGCACCATTAAGCCTGGGGGCTGTGTGAGTGGGTAGATGTGTGCATTGCACACCTTTTTCCTAGAGTGGTTGTTCTAAGGTGGCGTCATATTGGACAATGACGCCATATTGGACAAAGTGGCACCACCCTAAAGCAATCACTCTAGGAATCCTGCTCTTGCTGATGCTCCTGGGACTAGGATAGGGGATGAAGGCAAAGGTGGAGGCAACAGATCACACTGAAGAGCCAGAATGGTGTAGTGCTGAGATTGTCAGACTAGGACCAGGGAAACCCAGGTTTGAATCCTTACTCAGCTATAAAGTTTACTAGAAGATACAGGGCCACTAGGCTGATTCATAGGGTGTTGTGAGAGTAAAATTGATTGAGGAAGAACCATGTATGCCATCCTTATGTAAGAAATACCTTTGTAAATATTTGCACCCTAGGGTTCTGGGACTTTTAACCAAATCTGTTTCAGCAATCTTAGTGGATTGAACCTTGCTTTTAATATAGAAGTAAACTGATATTCTCAGGATGTTAACTTCCTTGGTCAATACTAAATGTCCTGCTTGCTGACATTGGGATTTCAGAATATACACAAGCCTGGTTATATTTATTCTGAAATGGTTCCTCACAGGCATAGAAAAAATTAAGTTGATCGTTGGATTGACTTGACTGAGTTTATTTGAAATAATGATGGTGGGGTGGAGAAAAAGAGTATTTATCTCACCATGAGGACTATAAGCTTGCTTCAAAAGAAAAAAAAGGGACTTCTCAACATTCTAACTTCAAAGGCTTTTGCCAAGTACTTTGGGTCCATGGCTATATGGTATCTTCTCCTACAACGTGCTACAAGTACCATGCTAATTTTAGTATAGCATATTGTCCTGATGATTTTAAGGTAATACTCAGCAGCTTTAGATATGAACTAATAATAAATCAAGGCTTATGTTTACTATCAAGGCAGTTTCTGGACAAGATGGCATCCCTACATGTAACACTTTCATCATAACTATGAATATGGTCATTTGTGTGTATATGAATTTAACTGTGGAAGGTTTTAGATATTTTGAATATTGAATCATCTTGACTTGGCTTATTTTGCCCTTGCAGTCCAAAGTGCTTCTTAGTGACTTAAAGCTTAATGAATACAAAATGGTGGCAGCCTATTGAATGACATAAGGAAAGTTTGCCTCAGCAGTTGCATTGTGCTTTGCAAGTTTGACATATTGATGCTGTATGACGCATGGTGGATTCTGTTTTGTAAAACTTACTCACTTGTTTTGCTTATAGGAAAGAGCAAGAGGTTGATTCAAAAGATGCTATTATACTGCATCAGTTTTCAAGGCCAAACAATGGTATTCCGAGTTTATCTCCTTTCTGTTTGAAAATGGAGACTTACTTAAGGATGGCTGATTTGCCCTACCAGGTAAACTTGTGCATGTTATGTTACTTTGGCTACTTACAGGCGCATGATGCCACCTATTATAGGACCATATGCCTCGCCTAGAGGATAGGTGTATTGGTCTGTTCTAATGAGAAAAGAGTCCCGTGGTACAGTCATTGCAGAACAGTACCACCTCATGATGCAAGTTTTTAGGCAGCTTGTTGGAAAACTTTCCCATATTACACTCTTGGTGGAAAGCTTAAACATGGGAACACATAACTCTTTACATGTAAGCTTTGACATGTGTGTAGTAGACAGGTTTCTGGGTGGGACTGTTTTCAAAAAATGATCCTTGTATACAAATGATGTAGTGCAGTCATGCCAGAGTTCTGTACCATGTGATTGCCTCCTTCTTTAATCAAATATTCTTAGGGTTGCCTTCTGATTAAGGTGACATTTACTTGATTGAACATGTTAATTTTAATAAATAGATAAATATATTAGGTATGTCCATAAAAATAACAATTCTGATTTTAAAAAAATCATAGCTTAACACCGAATTTCAATCTATCTCTACCATTTACACACACACACACATACACACACACACACACACACACACTCTTTTGTGTTTTTCTGACTCTTCATGGTTCTTGCTGCTTCCAAAATTCACCGAGATGAAGACTCCGCTACCCCTTGCTAAGAAAGTAATAGCCATAGGAGTGTAAGGCTGCATAGCTATCTCACACATTCCTTACCTTATCCAGTGAACAACCCAAAGTCCAAGAGAGCAGTATGCCTCTGGATTGAATTTTCACAAAGACAAGTGGAACAGCCCAGGGGGACCAGGTCAGAAGAGCATTTCTAGAGTAGAATATCCCTTTTTAGGAAGCAGATGAACATAGGAACAAGCCATAGCTGGGGACTGAACTTGGGAGATTTTACACGCACAGCATATTTGCTGCCATTGAACTACTATCCCTAAGTTTGCTTTAAAACATGCAGAATCGCAGTGGGATCTGCCACATAATTTTGCTGTGTGGAGTGCTCCTGTTTAATCCTGTGGTGCCCATGAGCCATGCTGCCCCCAGATATTCCCTTCTGCCTCTGTCAAAGACACCCAGCATTTCATGGTCATTGAGAATGCTCTTTTCAGGGTGTCGGGTGTATCTCCATTCTTTAGTTCCCCCCACCTTCTGAAAACCGGGAAGTGGGGGATGTTTCCCCTGAGCCTGCTGCTACTTCCCCCTTGTAAACGGGTGATGCGATTTTGGCTACGTAAGCACTGTCACTTGCCTCTGTACACTGGAAATAGAGGGAGTGGTTCAGGTTTGCTTAGGGACTGCCTGAACACCTGCCTGGTGGTGTTAATACATTTTGTACCTGACATTTGCAATTCCATGCGGAAGGGAAAGCAACTGCTGTTAAAAAACAATTATTTCTTGGGTATATCCTGATTATACTGAAGTTTGTCTTGTCACATCCCTCACTATTTTTGTCAAGGAACAGATTCAGGCAGAAGCTTTTATTATTGTTGTACTTTCAGTAGATTGGGAGCCGACTGTTGTCTTAACTCGGTGAGGTCCATACATGTGCAAAAGAGGTTCCCTCTCTTGCACGGCCTGCTGGAACCTGCCCACCCAATGGTGCCATGCACATGTGCCAGGCTTGTGTCATTCCCACTGCTACATGTGACAAGAACATAGAAACCATATTGTTTTGGCATATTGGCAAAGGGTTGTAACAAACGACTGCTATTATTAGCCATGTGAATTTTACAGCCCATTTTGAACTGGATTCCCCACCCCCAAATTTATTTATTTTTTCTGCTACCCTCCACAGATTTGATGTCTTTTAGCAGGTTTATTTGACTTTATTTCCCATGTAACTAAAAGTAGAATTGTTATATTTGATTAGGGGATCAATAAAACACTTCATATGGTTTAAATGTTAATTTGTTAAAAATAATTCCCATGTAAAGGTGGGTTGTTTTTTGTTGTTTTTTTGAGTACTTGTAAATATGTGATAGTGAGAGGGAGAGGAGAAACATGTAGTGTTGCTGGAAGGGAAGGTGAGATATAATATAATGACTCGATTGCACACTCTTTGCTTATGTTGTTAAGATATTAAGGGGGTGGGAGAAATGAAGGCAATCAAAACATAGCAGGCCTGAAGAACTGGTCTCATGAATGTGCTTTCTGGGATTAGACTCATGAGAAGAAGTTAATTGCAGCTTTGATTTTAGATTTGACTGGTTTTGTCTCCATTCCAATTGCTCAATTTGACTAGCATTATGTTGGTTCATTATGTTACTAATTAAATTTGTGAAGCAATTGATTTCTAAAAGTAGAGAATGATTTACATAAAAATGTAGCAGCAGAGGGGTTTTTTTGTTTTAAAAAACATAATTTGAAAAAAAAAAACCATCTTGGAAAATTCCCACCAAACATTTTTCATTTTTTCTACCCAACATCACTGTTATGCTTGCCTATCATCTATCTATCTATCTATCTATCTATCTATCTATCTATCTATCTATCTATCATGTCATCACCATTATTAACTACTTGATGGGCTCTGTATGTTGCCTGCCTTTCTTGTTCTTCCTTTGCTGTTTCACCTGCCTTTAACCCTCTGCCACCTTCTTGTAGTGAGCCATATTCAAATGGGAATGGGAAGGCAGGTGTTTGACATGCAGAAAGAATTGGTTACCCATATTGGAACACTTGAAAGAATAAGGGCTAGATATGGGATGCAATAAAGTCATCTGTCTTTATTGGACTTGCCAAGGGATTAAAGTTGGTGGTAGAGTTTCACATGCACCCACACCGAGTCTGAAAAATCCAGCTGAGGGTTATCTCACTTTTTGCAATTTTGCCTGTTACCTAGTTTTGATCTAGAAATGTCAAAAAATGTAGGCTGGTTCAGGAAATGGGCATGCATACCTACACAGGTCTAGTGAGCGCATTACAGTTTGGAATAGAGAGGTGCCAAATTTACCTTTAAAGCATGTTTCTGACTCTAGAAATGAGGCATCTGTGATTTCTTCTGCCCAGTCACACATCCCTGTCTGCTCTTGTTGTCCTTCTCTATTGCTTAGCTCAAGCTACACTTGAGAGTCCCCCTGCAGCAAATTTTCCTGCGGGCAGAGAATGAAAGCATAAAAGGTAGATAAAACACCTCACCATTCATTCGGGAGCAGACATAATGCTTGGTTGTGACCTGTTGGTTTGTTGTTGACTTAGCAATAGAGTCTGAATTACTGATTTGTGATTGTTGTGTTATTATTATTATTATTATTTAAATGTGTGTTTGATTTCTCCCCCTGTTTTTGTTTTGGTACTTCTTTTCTTAGAACTACTTTGATGGAAAACTTTCCCCTCAAGGGAAAATGCCATGGATTGAATACAATTGCAAAAAAGTGTCCGGCACAGAATTCATTATTGATTTTCTGGAAGAGAAGCTTGGAGTCAATTTAAACAAACATCTTGGCCCACATGAAAGAGCTGTTTCTAGAGCTGTTACAAAAATGGTGGAGGAGCACTTTTACTGGTAAGTTGCCATGGGTATTAGATGCTCTCTGATGATTTCAGATGTGGTAGCACACTTGTTAGACCCAATTCTCTTTTCTTTCTTCTAGTTATATTAGCATTGTTTTTCTGCTTACTCACGCCACCCGAAAAGATTCCATTCACCCCAAAAGACAAGAGGGCACAGATTTGCATAAACTTTGCACATCAGGGGTGCCAACCTGAATAAAACATTTGGGATGGGGCAGGTAAGTCCTGCCCCACATAATTGATCACAAGATGTGGGGCACACACCATTTGAATGGCAATGCTCATCAACTTTGAAGGAGCCTGGCAATATCTATGTCTGCATAGAAATATAGGGCTGCAGCCTCTGTTCATCTCTCTTTAATTTTGATGGCAAGCCTGCCCTTTCCCAAGAGCTACAGCAGTTGCCCAGAGGGGTTTTCTGGCCTCCTAAGGCTTTCAGTCTAATCAATCAGCTATAAGGCAACAAGTAGGAAGGAACAAAATGAAGGGATTATCCAAAATTGAAATACAGATAATAAAGGTGCCTGAAAATACACAGTCACATCTACTTCCATTTCCTTGCACCTAGGCTTATTCTCTTCTTGTTGACTCATCAAGTCAACAAATGCCTCCCATGCACCCCCGGGAGAACAACACTGACTTGGAGGATTTATGATAATGGAAAAAGCACAGTTAGAATGCCATAGAGAGATTTCATGTTCTTAGACATTCAATGTTTGCTTCCATAATAAGTCAGTAAAAGCCAGCTGCTTCACCTCCCTAATCAAAGGCAGGATTCTTCACGCAGCAGCCTGTTTTAAGCCATTTTCTGAATTAACTTATGCTGCCCCATATTATATTTTACATTCGATTCATGTTATTCAACTTGTCCACTTCAGTACATTAGAATTGTACTGAATTAGAATTAGTTTAGAATTGTACCATCTAGATATGCCCGCAAAGCCTCCCGAATTTCAAGAAATTTCCCCAAAGATTCTGTATGGTTTTGGGCCATTTCAAAACAGCTGACACCATACAATAGCAATGTGCTTGGAGATGCAAGGAGCATGTGCTGAAGGTAAACAGTGCATTTCTGAAGTCAAATGGGTTCTGGCCCTGTAAGCTGCCTGGATGGGATTGCAGTCCCTATAGATTGCAGTCCAAGGTGCTTTGAGCTCCTTCATAGTTGCCACTGTCATCATCAGCATCAATGCCTGCTTACCCCATATACTCATTGTATACAAGGAAGAATTCCTGATGGAATGTTGCCTGTCGAGAAAGAAAGGTCCAAGAGCTCCCTCTAAAATAGGCACCCATTGTTATCTGTTACTAGAAATTTTGGAAGCAGCCTTATACTGAATCAGATCATTGGTCAGATCAATTTTGTCTACACCGACTGGCAACAGCTACCCAGGGTTTCAGACAGGGGGCATTCCCAGACCTGTCTGGAGATGCTGGGGAATTGAAATGATTAAAATTATACTTGGTTTTTCCTTCTCAGCAATAAAGGTGCAGGACAGAGGAGATGAAGCTGGGAGAGTTCCTCCCTTCCATTACATTCCTCTTCAACCACTGCTTTGTTATTTCCTTTAAAGTACTGCTATTGATGTTGTCTCTCTCTTGTTCCATTTCAGCAAGTAGTTTAGCTTGATAAATAATTAAGGGTTGGATCCACAAAAGACTTTTGCTGTGCTGGCGTGACTCTCTCTTTTTTCCTCCTCCTCCTCCTCCTCCTCCTCCTCCTCCTCCTCCCCCTCCTCCTCCTTTCCAACCCTCCCCAACTCAGCTTCTGCAGCTGAGCTCTGGCAACCCAGAGTGCTTCCCAACGCACATTCACCCTGATTTCTTTGCAGGGAGATTAGACTGTGTTGGCTATTGAATGAGCATGCATTCTGTTTTGATTATGGGGAGGTTAGATGCTGTTGTGTCATCCCATGCTTAAAACAAGCAAACAAATATTTTTGGAAGGTTTTTCATATTTCAGCGTGTATACATACACATTGACTGCAGAATAGCATGTGATATTATAAAAGTATATCCAAAACTAAATACTAAACAAAAGAACCCAAACAATCAGGGAGGGGAGAGAAATAAATAGAATAAACATGTCATCCTTGAACAATGCACCTTGATCTATTGAAGGCATAAAAAAACAGTAGTGTATGCTGAACATTTCAGATTTGCATTCAGGGAGATTAGGCAACATTGGCAACTGAAAGCAAGTGTTATCCCATCGTCCTATTGCGTTCCTCATTTCAAAAAAGTTTAATCTTTTGGGAAAGCTAGTTGTTGCACCAACAACCTCCTAATCAACTGTCATTGTGCAACCTGAATTTGCCCTTAGGTGACTGAATACCCCCCTTCCGAAGTAGTGACAATCTGGAAGCACTCCTGGTCACAGAACACCTGGTGTGGGAGCTGAGAGGCACTAGCAGTGATTTCAGGACTGCTATCTGGGGCTCCGAAGAAGATGCCCAGGCATGGCTCTCTTACATATGTTGCAGATGGGTACTCATACAAGACCTTTGTATATAAGACCTAAAATGGCATTTGTTCTGCTCATTCTGTGTGTATCTGTTTTTTAAAAAAAGAATATGGATAATGACAACAACAACAACAACAACAACAACAACAACAACAGCCCATCTGGCTGGGTTTCCGCAGCCACTCTGGGCAGCTTGCAGCATATCTAAAAATACAATAAAAACATAAAGCATTAAATAATAATAATAATAATAATAATAATAATACCCCACCCATCTAGCTGGGTTTCCCCAGCCACTCTGGATGACTCCTAACAGAACACTAAAAACAGAATAAAACTTCAAATATTAAAAACCTCTTGATACAGGCCTACCTTCAGATGTCTTCTAAATGTTGTGTAATTCTCCTTGGCAATTTCTTCTCCTTGATCAATTTCTGCATAGTGTTGAATGATTTCTGTCAATGTTACTGGGGAGCCCCTGGCAGTTCTGACTGTTTTCTGTGAGCTTTATAGGCACTTGGAACTTCCCAAAGCCAGTTGGCTGAAGTGAGAACTGTGTGCTAAAAGCACCTTGCTGGCACACTTGGCATATTTTCAGGGTAGGGGACCAGATTTGTTTGTGTGATCTAACTGGAAAGCTTCTTTTCCACCCCACAGTGGGGTCACCTGAGGCCACCCTCTGTCATTTTAGGGAAAGCTTCACCAATCTGGTGCCTTCCAGATGTTTTGGATGACAACTCCCATCAGTCCCAGTCAGTGTGGTCTTTGCATGCAGAAGCTCCCAGGTTTTGTCCCCAGTGTCTCCAGGTAGGGCTGGGAGAGACAACTGCCTGAAATCCTGGGCAACTGCTGATGGTCGTTGTAAGACAGTACTGAGCTAAATGCTCTGGCTCAGTTTAAGGCAGCTTCCTGTGCTCTTACGCTGGTGGGGCTTGTGGTCCAAAATATCTGGAGGGCATTTGGTTGGTAAAAGCTGCATTAGGGTAATGGTGAAGCTCAACTTTGTTCAAAAGCCAGCATGAGGAGGCAAAGGAAGAGAGCCGGTAGACAGGCTCTGTAGGGTAAACGACCTGAATTGACACCACTTAGAAAGTATTTCTGGGTTTATAAATATTTCATTCTGAACCTTGCTGAAAAACTACTGCGCCTAGCTTTGAGAGCATTGTTGATCTCTTGCTCTTTTAAAGTTGTGATTTGCTCTGCTACCCGGAATAGTCCTGAGAAAGAGGCGAGGGCTGGGGCTAGGTAGGTGGGTATGGGACACGCAAGCGCAAAGCCTGTCTTGGTAGCTTCCTTGCATGTTTAGCTTTTGGAAGTCTCTGTTAATATACTGTGTTGACAAGTGCATCTCCGGTTCCAGCTGCATGCAGTCCTCTTGAAAGGGGAATATTCAAGTGTCGCTGAGAGAAGTAATTAACAGTCCCATTAAACATGGCTTTCACACTCAAACAAGCATTGCTATAGAACATTATTATTAATCCACAAGGCAGTCCTTTGTTTCAAAATTGTCTGCAGTCACTACTTTGTAATTACTGGCATCGTCATCGCCTAGGCTGAAGGGTTAGATGGGACTAAAATGCCACCTGGTGCAACTTGCTGCTGGGAGGTAGGGCCACTCATACACCAACCCACAAAATGGTCTTTCCAAATCACAATATGCCACTGCAGAGAGAAGGTACATTGCAAATAGCTCCAGAGGCCTCAGAAGAGTAAGCCATGTATGGAAAAGCAAAAGCACCTGAGATACTAGCCTGTGAGAGCACTAGCCAATTGCTCATACCTAAGCTTCAGAAAAACTTGATTCTTTCAAGATAATTATGGGCATTTTGTGGAAAGGAAGGTGTAAAAATGTTTTAAATATAGTATTACTGAGGTGGAAGCCTGTGTGTGTGTGTGATTATTACTACTAATAATCTACTACTTTTAAAAAGTAGTAGATTATTATGAGTAGTAAAAATTTTAAAAATAAGAGTTTGAAAGAAGTTTGATAATTATACTGTCATCCTTCTCTTCATAGTAGATCTAGCTGGGTGGTGAAATGGTGCTCCCCCTCACCCCGAAGCAGCGTTTCTCTGTTTCAGTGTAGCACAAAAGAAGTTTGGGGAATCTACTACCTCAATGAAGCCTGTTCTTCCTATTATCCGTGTTTATCAGCTTCCGTTTTGGTTTGGTCGAGAGAAGTGTGTTTATGTTCCTCACAGCTATAAACGTTTCCCCCCCCCCCTCACCACTTTCTAGGACCTTAGCGTATTGCCAGTGGGTGGACAATCTCCATGAGACTCAGAAGATGCTTTCCTTTACTGGTCCTTTTAGTGACCTGCTGAAGTGGATTCTCTGCCATATAACGAAAGGAATAGTGAGGCGGGAAATGTATGGCCATGGCATCGGCCGCTTCTCTGAGGAAGAGATCTACAAGCTGATGGAGAAAGACATGCGCTCTCTGGCGGGTCTTCTGGGTAATGTACAGTGCCTTTCATTACATTACATTACATTACATTATATTGAAAATGCATTATCACTTGTTTTGATAGACTATTCCAACCACTTTCATCTTATGCATAGTTTAGGTATATGCCTCATGAATGTGTTAAATTATCTCCCCCACAATCCAAATTGCACACGCTTCAGAAATTCAGCCACTGTGAGATGCTTTCATATGCCAACTTACATTTTATTTAGTTGCGTTGATTTTAGAGATTAATTTCTCATTATGCACAGTCTTGGCTATTCGACTCTGATTCTGCATAAGAGTAATTTTGTGTTGAAAGGAAACCTGCAGAGCTGGTGTCATTGAAGACTTGGCTCAGCATTCTAGGATTCAGACATGTTTTCGGGAATGCACCATGATTCATTCAAATTCTCTACAATAATTAAATATACCGGCACTATGGATCACCTAAAATTACTGCACACATTTCCACTCCACAGCAATGCACACATAGAGTTCCCTTGCGAATGAACATCCTCATTTGCCTCTGCAATGATGACTCTGATTCAGGGGGTATGGAACCTTTGTCGGCCCCAACATCACAATTATCTGGGGGCAACCTTTTGGAGGCCAGATGCCTATGGCATGAAGGCCAGGCAGTGGTGTAGTGTATTTGTGGGGGGGCTGGTGCCCCGGGCGCACAATAGGGGGCCACAAACCAGGTGCACTTACAGAGATTCCTGTTGTGCCCTGCCGGTGGTGGGGGCTGGAGAGCACGAAGGGTGAAGATAACCCTCCATGTGTCTCATCCAGCACCCAAGCGCTTGCTTGTTGGTGGTAGGCGCTGGGGGGTGCCTGCCTGGTGGGGTCCAAGGTGAGGGCTGAACAAGCACACTCCGCATCTGCCCTGGGCACTGGCGAGAAGCCCTACACCCCTGGGGCCAGAGGCAAGAAGTGGAGAGAGCAATGGGTCTTGCCTTTGTGTAATAGACTGCTTGTGTAGTAGCTGAGGCCCCCCACCCCTGTGCTAAATGAGCACTGTGGGCTTATCTTATTCTTTGGGAGAAATTGTCTATTACTGCTAACGCACAAAACTCCTTGGTCATATTGTAGTCGTCCTCAAATGCAGGCTTATATACAGTATGAACTCTAACACACTCTTCCTTTTGATGCATTAATTGGCTGAAATACCCCTGCAGTGACATGGCAATGCCATTCTACAATCATTGAAATTTGTGCCTGGTGATTTGTGATTTAAAAGCTCAACTGCTGAGCTTAATGCTTTGAAGATAATAGCAGGATGTCACCAGTATGTGAGTTGGGAGGGGAGAAATAAATAAATACCCACAGGCTTAAAAAAAGAAAGAAATGCTTTTGGCTTTGTTTTGTAGGTGACAAGAAGTACATCATGGGGCCCAAACTTTCCACTTTAGATGCTACAGTCTTTGGACATCTAGCACAGGCAATGTGGACGCTGCCAGGAACTAGGCCGGAGAGACTAATTAAAGGTAGGGGCTTCTTTAATTCCTGCATTATGGATTTGAAGGCATTGTCTGATAGTGAATGGAAAGGACCTGTTTGCAATCTGATCCAAGGCCTATTCATGCAATTCAGGAATTTGCAACTGCCCCATATGAGGATCAAACTTGCAACCTTGCCATTAGCAACATGCTCTAACCAACTGAGGTATCCAAGCTAAGTGACTGCAGTGAGCTCACCCTTCAGATTTTTGACCAAGACAGGGAAGTCAGAGGGTAGAGCTGGGATGGTGAACACTGTCAGGAAGGTGGAGCCAGGAGGCATAGTTCTTTGCTGAAGGGGCTAAGTGTGCATGGGACTTCTGACTTCAGGCAAAACCTATGGTCTAAGATCAGAGTTTAAAATGTCAAACTAATATATATCACCCTCTCACAAAACATCTCGATGATGAATGGCAACATAAAAAGCAAACAAACTATTAAGACAATAGAGAACAATCTGTAAATGTCAGGCTAAAATTTCCTTGAGTAAACAACTGCATAGGTCCGTAGGCATAAAATGGTCTTCAAGTGATGTCTGAAAGTAAAAAGCAAGGATACCTGCCAAATCTCTGGTAGAAGAGCATCAGACTGGTGGTATTAAATGCCTGACTTCTGATTGAGGCCAGCTGTGTCTCTGCTGTTCGATCCTAGCATCTTGATTTAAGTTTCAGTTCATTACCTCTCATCCAGTCCATGACTGCATCTAGGCAGGCACAAGTTTAGCCATGCACAACCTCTCCTGATTCAGATGCTACAGTGAAATAGACCTGGGCATCCTCAGTGTGCTGGTGACACCTTGCTCTAGGTCTCCCCATGACTGCCTCCAGTGGCTTCATATAGATATTAAATAGCATTGTGTACCCTTTCGTACCCCACAGATTAGCTCCCGGAGGGCTGAGGTATAGTCTCCCAATATTACCTAATGCTACTATCTGGAAGTGACCCCAGAAGTAGAAAAGAAACCATTATAAAATGGTACCCCCAACTCCCTGAAGTATTCCAGGACATTATGGTGGTCAATGGCTGAAAGATCAAGGAGAATCAACAGGGTCGCACTGCCCCTCTCAATTTCTCATTTCTCAGGGTGGCCAAAGCTGCTTTTGGTACCCAACTGGATCTGAACCCAGACTAGAATGGGCCAAGATAATCAGTTTTGTCGAAGAGCATCTGTAGTTGAACTGTCCCAAAGCAATAAAATAATAATAATAATAATAATAATAATAATAATAATAATAATAATAATAAATTTTACACACACACACACACATATACCCCACCCATTTGGCTGGGTTTCCCTAGCCACTCTGGGCAGCTTCCAACAAAAGATTAAAAATACATTAAAACATCAGTCATTCAAAACTTCCCTAAACAGGGCTGCCTTCTGGTGTCTTCTAAAAGTCAGATACAGTGGTACCTCGGGTTACAGATGCTTCAGGTTACAGACTCTTCAGGTTACAGACTCCGCTAACCCAGAAATAGTACCTCGGGTTAAGAACTTTGCTTCAGGATGAGAACTGAAATCGTGCTCTGGCGGCGCGGCGGCAGCAGAAGGCCCCATTAGCTAAAGTGGTACCTCAGGTTAAGAACAGTTTCAGGTTAAGAATGGACCTCCAGAATGAATTAAGTTCTTAACCCGAGGTACCACTGTAGTTGTTTATTTCTTTGACATCTGATGGGAGGGTGTTCCACAGGGCAGGCGCCACAACTGAGAAGGCCCTCTGCCTGGTTCCCTGTAACTTGACTTCTCACAATGAGGGAACCGCCAGAAGATACATTATGTTTATGTATGTGAAAAATATTGTTCTACAGAATATTTTCTTGTAGAATCCTGATGAAGAAAGGCAAGTTTCTCTCAGACAACCCTGCCACCTGGTGGTACAAGGTTGCACATTACCTATGTCTATTAGAGTTCTAAAAACAGGCTATAGGGGAAAGCATTCATCCACTGCAGTTTGTTAGGCTTCATTTTGTCCCATGTTGTCCTCAGAACATATATCATTTTTCTCTTCTAGATAATGGCTGCTGTTACATATAACAGTGAACAAGTCAATAAAATGTGTTTTAAAGTATGAACAAATAGGAATGGTACTTTGAGATGTAGCCACAAGATTATGAAGCATATTGGTTGTATATGAAAAATACCCTTCTTCCAAAAGAAATCAGCAAGTTATAGAATCATAGAGATGGAAAGGACCACAAGGGTTCCTTTTTAAACAATATTAAACAATATTTAAAAATATATATTTCTATTTTTAGTGGTCCTTATTTTTAGCTGTAAGCCGCCTTGAGTTCTATCAGGAAAATAACAACAACATGAGGTATAAATAAATATATAACAACAATGACAACATGAGGTATAATTAAATATATAGCAACAACAACCTGACTACTCTTGTACATGCATTGGTAACCTCAAGACTTGATTACTGCAACAAACTCTATATGGGTATGCCCTTGGGTGTGGTCTGGAAACTTCAGGTAATGCAGAATGCCAGGGCTAGGCTAGACACAAGTACAGTGGTGCCTCGCAAGACGAAATTAATCAGTTCCGTGAGGCTCTTCGCATAGCGGTTTTTTCGTCTTGCGAAGCAAGCCCATTGACGGCTTAGTGGATTAGCGCTATTAGCGGTTTAGCGGCTTTTAGTGATCAGCTGATAAGCGGCTTAGCGGCTTAGGAAAAGGGGAAAAAAAGGGGAAAAACCCCGCAGGAACTCGCAAGACATTTTCGTCTTGCGAAGCAAGCCCATAGGGAAATTCGTTTTGCGAAGCGCCTCCAAAACGGAAAACCCTTTCGTCTAGCGGGTTTTCCGTCTTGCGAGGCGTTCGTCTTGCGGGGCACCACTGTATTAAAAAATCTGCACTGGCTTCCCATCTGCTACCAGGCCAGATTCGAAGTTCTTGTACTAGTGCACCTGAATAACATAGGCCTGGAATACCTTTAGGACCGCCTTAAGGCTGTACATCCCATTTTGCTCACTGATATTAACTGGAGGACCACTAATAGTGGTTCCCTATGGACCAGACACATGATGAGAAGTCTTCCCTTCAGTGTTGCAGGTTCAGCTCTGTGGAACTCCCTCCCCTAAGCCCCATCCCTGCTGAATTTCAGACACCTAGTTAAACCTGGTTTTATTTCAGTAGTAGTGAAAAGTGAGTTATACATTATAAAAATAAAATGAATTGTATTTTCTCAATGAAAAATAATAATATTATTACTACGTTTATAGGCTTTGTAGCTGGGTAATCATATACCGGTAATGCTATTTACTTCCCTCCCTGTGTTTTCTTAGGAGAACTGATTAACCTTGCTATGTACTGTGAGAGAATAAGGAGGAAATTTTGGCCAGAATGGCACCATGATGATGACAACACTCTGTATGAGTCAGAAGAAAGCAGTGAGGCAAGTAAGACTCAACCGTTGCAGGACTTCAGTTTTTACTCAAGGACAGAAACATTTGACGATGAGGGAACCGAGAATAGTTTTTCGCGAACACCTGACACCGATTACACGGGACATTCCCTCTTCGATTCTGATGTGGACATGGATGACTACACAGATCATGAACAATGCAAGTGATGTGTCTACAAAACGCTTCTCCATCTTTTATCAGAAATGCCACCACCTCCTGGGAATCCTGCCAATTGGCCCAGGTTCTAAAGAGACCCAAATTGGTTGGGACGTGAGACAATGTTGCTTTATGCCATTCATGTGGATCTTTTCAGCATTTTTATTTTTATTTTTTTTAGAACATTCCACTGGATTCTAGAGAAACCATTTTTAATTCTGTTTAACAAGGTGGTATAGTTGACAAGGAAGGTAATGTGTGGGGACGAGGACCCCCCCCCTTTTTAAAGAAGAACATTCCAGAATGATATGCAGAAACCATCCATAGGCCAAAAGGAAGTATTGAGAAAGGCTGATGTTTGAGCTGATATCTTCCCAGAGACAGGCTTGGTGGAGGGAGGAAAGAGGGGTCATTAGGACTTCATTTCTCGTCTCTACATAGATTGTGGAAATGGTTGAATGGAGTAAACACAGTGAGGGATTATAACATTATCTCCACCCTGCCCCTCTGTGTCCTCCATAAATTTGGGTGTGCCAAGTGACTGCATTTCCTCTGTGCACCCGTATGGGGAAGGTTCATCTGGTCCCTAGTTTCACAGAGAAACAGCCAACAGAGACAAAAAGAATGAGGGGTACTTGTTTTGCATTCAAAATCCCACCAATTATTTCCCATCTGACACATCAGCTTGGCAATTTATTTATATTGTAACTTTTTTTAAGGGGCCAGTGCACCAATTTTGCTCTTCAGCCCTATGGATAAAGCCCACTGCCAACATTTCATCACACTTTTGTGTGACTGAGAAGCAGAAGCCAAGTTCAGGTTATGCAGATGGAGAGGTCAGCTATGCACAGAGAAGCAGAACTGATTTTTGAGGACTTGAATTGTGGGAGGTCAAAAGAAGAGGTTTAGTCTTCACCCAAAAACCTTCCTTTACACTTAAAAAACACACACCCTTTCTCTAATACATAAATGAATACTTGGTTTTCTCTCCTCTCCATCTCTGAATGAGAGGTCTGTTTCTCACTAGCTAGGATCCTACAGTGTGCTGCATCTTTCACTGATGTCCTCCCAGTATACAAGTCTTCCTTACACACACAACAACAGGCTTTCTGCTAGTACTTAATAATCTTCCCAAGGAGCTTTTAGCAGCTCTTAGGTGGAGCATGCCACAAACATCTAACATCCAGAACATGGTGGTGTGCTGCAAATGTTTGCAAAGGCAACTGATTTTATTACAGGACAGGATTCTGAAAGGAAATGCACTTGGGGCACCAGCTTCTGGGATCCCTGTTCAACCCTAAATGAATTTCCAGGGCTCTGACTCCAGTTGAGCCCTGCACTTGGAGCAGTCTGTCTGTCAGCAAGATGTATTTGAAGCCACTCTTTTGCCCATTATTAACCACCTCCCACTTCTTGTGGCTCCATCAGTGTTTGGGTCTTGATGTTAAACAATTGTCAGTGTATAAGCAAACTAATGGAGATAGAAAGAAAATGGTTTCTCTCCTTTTCTCCCCACCCAAAGAGAATGCAACCTTAGACTGGGCTACTGTAGGGATGGTATATTGGAGTTTGCAGACTAATTTTTATCGTTTTTTGGGTGCTTTGGGGTTCCTGTTGAGCCAGATAACTTGAGTTATATGATTCAGCTCCAAATGCATATCCAGATGTAATTATATCCATCTTCATAGTGAGCTGCTCAGCCAGGACACAAGTGTCCTTGCAACAGGAAGCAAGATATGAAACCTCCAGAGATAAACTGGGATACACTGAACCAGCGTGCCTGGTCTCCTAACAAATATGTGCTTCTAGTTTACTTATCATAGATCTTCTAATTTTCTAGTTCCTGGAATTTTCTTAGTTGCTATGTGGCCTATTCCTTCTTTGAAATGTAGCTTATGAGAACAGTAGCTACTCTCATTATCGATAAAAAAAAAAGTTTGTAGGCTATCCTCTTTAAGGTCCCAACACTTAGCTGATGCTTTTCTACAAAGAGAAACAAAAACACTATGGAATGTTTGATGGGAGGTTAACAAGGCCTCTGCTTTACTTTTGCTGGTTCCAAATATGCCTGAAAAGACAGAGAAGTTGGTAGCAACGGCAAAAATTCATTGTGCCTTGTCTGTAATGAAGATATTTGGTGATGGATGCCAACCGAGGCCTTAAGTCTTGTGAGCTAGGGAAATCTTGTTGGCCTCTTGGCTTCCTCTGAACTTCTGTGGCTTTCCAAAGGACCAGACACCCAACTAAACACAGGGTTGAATGTCTTTATTTGTATTTATTTATTCACATATCCTGCTCTTCTTCTTCATTTTAACTGCTCCCAGTGTGGCTTCCAGTCCATATACAAATGGTCCAACTTAAAATCCTCATCAGTACAAATCACTCCCCAAGTGTACCATGGTGGTTGGTGCTGAAAACCACTTAATAAATCCCCAAATAAGCAGAAGAATACCATGATGGTTGATGGTATTGAAAGGTGCTTTGAGCCCCTTCTTGAACAGCTGGGGCTGGAGTTGTCTCTGCCAAGTTTTTAGTGGCTTGTGAGGGGGCTTCGAAGTGTCTGAATGTAGATGGGGCAGGATTTTCTAGACGGTGCATGTGATCACTCTGCTTCTAAGCTCCATTTGCTCTGTTTGTTCATATTTATTAATATATTGGTTGCTTTTCTGTGTCAAAACACACTCAAACAACTTAACACTATGACATATAGATAATGTAAAATTATTGAAACCTATACTTGGATAAATATAGATGGCTAGATATGTTAACAACTTGCAGCAACAATAACATGCACAACATCCATAAAACCAAGCTCTGTAAGTAATCTTTAATTGGGGAGTGCTTTCCACAGCAGACCACCCCACTGTTGTGCTTTCCACAGCAGACCACAGGGAATCACAGAAGTGCTTCACAGAAATAACAGCGCTTTCCACCCCTGCAACAAAAACATCTCAAACAACCACATAGTTTATGGTCTCCAAAATCATAGCACTTTGGGCACACCCTTAGAAAGAATATTCATTATGATTGTCTCCTCTTTTGAATATAGGGTCATACAAAGATTGTACATTCTTCTCTTTAATGGCTTGAATGAGAAATCACTGCACTGGTGCAAATGTGTTTGAAAATAATTGGACCTGTGTTTGGGTTGTGTCCAATTGTGTTTCTCAGTTGATGTAAGACTCCCATCAGTGGACTGGAGAGGGAAGCAATTTTGGGTCATTCTGCCTCCCACTGCAGCCCCTCCTAATATTGCGTAAATGTATTTGAGGTGTTGGTGCTAACGTATAAGTCCCTATACAGCTCAGGTCCAGGTTAGTAGGGAGACTGCTTTATCTCTTATACACCCAATAGACAGGGGCATCCCCTCCCATTCTTCTGCTTACTGGGGTCACACACCTGCCAGGGTGGCTTCCAACTAGATCTTGCAGAACTTTTGGAAGATCCCACCAGAAACCACCACTGTGCAACCCTGGTGGCAGAAGTGGGCAAGGGCGCCCATGGGGACAGCACTTCAGTTGGCCTCATGAGCAGACACTTCCAGTAGATCATTGTGGTCTGCTGGATAGTTTCTTTAGCAATCTCCCAAGATCACAGAAGCCTACTCTGCAGTATCTCAAAGCAAGGCTTTTTGTGTGCCTGCCCCTGTTCTGTGGAATAGCATTCCTGTCAAGTTACTACCTGCACTTTCTGGAAACAGCTGAGGACATTTTTTTTGTCCCAACAGGGTTTCAAAGCTGGATAAATGGGTCTTTACCACAAATGTCCATTGTTTGGGTTTTAGTCTTGTTTAATGTATCTGTTGTATTTGTGTTTTTAACTGGTTTTAAGGATCTCTTGTGTAAATCGCCTTGAGATGCTGGTTTAGAAGCTGATTAACAAATTAATTGGAATATCGATGATGATAATGATAGTAATAGTAATATATCTTCTTCATAGGGTTGGTGGAGCTTCTAGCACAGTTTTGGATGAGTGCACGAGGGGTGTTATAAAAAGGAGGTTGAATTGCTTCTCTCTCCATTCTGGAAGCCTTACCATCACCTGAGCAATACTGTTGGGTACAACCCTAAGATGGCTTGGTTTGTCTGCCTGGGAAAAAATTACTTGAACCTTTTAAGCAGTTTCTTTTCCTTCTTTCTGTCTATCCAAAGAAGCAGCTTTTGGAAACCTTGCAAGGAAGCTAAAAAGGACATGGTGTTATGTCTGGAACCCATGATATTTTTTAGCTGCAGGGTTTTCGGGCCCCCCCCCCAAGAAATGTGTGAATGTATTTATCACATTGTATGCCTTTTCTTTCTTAGGAACAACTCAGGTTATTTGGAATAAGCTAAGTAGCCTGTGTTCCCCCCTTGGTGAGGTCAATTGAGTTGCTTGAGTTTAAACTGGATAAGGCAACTATGCATGGACACGCAAACCTTTTGAATACCATAAGTATATTGATTTCTAAGATATATAGTTGAAGATCTTGCTTCTATTGAAGAATATAGTTACTCCCTTTGCAAAAGATGTCTGGCAATGACTGTGACCCTATAAAAAGTATTGAAATTAAAGAGCTAGATCATATTGTAAGTTGTGGTGCTAGGAGATTGATTTGACATTACTTTTTGGTTAGATGAGGCTGTACCACACAGAAATGGGATACATGCAAGATAAGGTTTCAGATATCCCTGTTCTTCCCAAGGGAAAATGTATTCCACACTTATACAAATAGCCAGTTTTTAAAAAAGCTGTTTCTCTGAGAGACAGTAATGGGTGCAATCCAATAATCTGGTAAGCCAAACCTGGAGAGACTACTTGGCAAAATATCAATTAGCTTGCTGTATAGATGTACAGTTTTTTTTGAAAAATGTGAGTATTCAAATGCATCAGGAAATTTGACAGCTAGGTTTGTCAAATTGTACAAGTTACATTGCACCCGATGACTTCTTCCTCTCTTAATTTTTCTGCTTTTTTTGTTAGCACAGAATGAACATTGTGGTTGTCAAGTGGCTCCCTTCTCTCTTAATGGGCCACCAAGACTGCCAATTTGAGCATTGCACTCTTGACACCTGTATCAAGTGGGTATATGACAACCTTAACATTCAATTCCTCGCCCTTCCCTCTGCCACAAATAGGAAACGATCTCAAGAAGCAGATATGCGTTTGGACCTAAGCAAGAGCATATTGCCAATTTCAGCAGAAGGTGTTTACCCAAAGTTAACTAATGTGATTGAGCAACAGCATGTATTTCATGTGTCCTCATTTCCTTAGATGTAGCAGATTGTGGGGGAACATGCTGTACCAGACAAAAGCAAGACCAGGCATGCAAGCAGGAGGTCTCAATGCATACCTTACTTGTATCTCTAGTTGACAACCAGTTTGTAGATTTGTTTGTACTCCACAGAGACAAAAGGGAAAGATGTGCAGCATTTAAGAGGTGGCCGTCATTGATGGGTCACTACAGGTGAATACTTATCTTCTGCTGGTGAATGAATCAGTAGATCATACAGGCATAACATATTATTCACCAAAGTGAACATGGACCTTTAAGGAGTACCTGGGACTACAGAGCATGGGGTTGTCAACTAATTGGCAGGCCACAATACATGCTCCATGTTCAGCCTGGGTGGAGTACCAGTTGTGCTGGCCTGGCTAGATCTTTCACTGATGAGTCAATGTTTCAGTTTTGATACATTGAAATGGATAGTATATAACAGGTGCCATGCTTTCTTTTGTTTCCCTAAAAATGTCTGCTCTAGTGTGTGTGTGTGTGTGTGTGTGTGTGTGTGTGTGTGTTGGGGGTGTGCGCACCAGCTAGTCTGCTATGCCCCCCAATCATAACCTTCAGAAGAAGACAGAATATTTATGGTGCCAGGCTTTGATGAAAAGAGTTGACATGACTTGGATAGGAAGGAAGCAGGATTTAAAATGGGTTTTTTTTGTGTTTTGCTTTTGCCTTGGTGGTGGAAATGTGCGCAGACCTCTGGCTTGACAGGTTTGAAGGTTTGTGCCGGAGGGTTTCCCTTTGTGTTTTTTTGTTGCTGATATTTTGTCAGTGATACAATATGCCTCTCTTGCTATTCTTTGATTTTTGCATCTAGAAGATGAGTGCTGTGATTGTGTACTGAGCAGGAGATATGAAATGCAATGTGTTTCATGTGTTACTTACTGCTCAGCTTATATGGTGCTACCTGCAGAAGTTGTTTTGGCAAGGGAGGGGGAAGTAAATTAATAAATTAGCCCTGTTCTTCAAGCTCAGAAGAGAAAAAGGTCACATGTGATGTGGTCTATGGGTGGTTGCTGTTGGCTATAGGTGGATGTGACTTGCCTGATACAAACTGGTGGGCCAAATGGGAATGTCTTGACAAGCCAGATTTGGCTCAGGAGCCAGAGCTTCCTCATTCTGGTCTAAAGCATGGGTCACTAACCTTCATATATTTCTGGGCTATGAGTCTCATCCTCCCTGACCATTGACTATGTGGGTTGGGACTGATGGAAGTCGTAGCCAGCAACATCTGGAGTGCTACAGCTTAGCCATCCCTGGCCTAGAGAGAGATTGTGTACACTGGCCCCTGGACATAATTAAATATATATTTTAGCAAATGGCGGCACATTTATTTAACAATTTATAGACCTCTTAATACCCTTCGATAGTATAAAATATAAGAAAATACCAATAAGTTCAACAGACCTTAAAAGCAAGTAGCCACCATAAAATTATCATAATATAGATTAAGATCAACTGCATTTGAGGATACGTATACATAATCAAATCATATGTTTGTGTAGGTTTGCCTGAACACAAGTTTTTAGCAGGCATAGAAAACACTACAAATGAAGGCACAAAGAAGCTTAGTTGCAACAGAATGACTGGAGTTTGTTACCATGTAGTTTTCTCAGTTTGCAAATGATCATTGTATCATCTGACCTTGAAACTGGTGTTGCCATTCATGTTGCATAATATGTATGGTTAAGGGAAACTTCACTGCAGGCTATGCAATGGAATTGCATAGATGGCATGAAATAAACACAAGAGTGGGAAATTAACATGGTACTGGATATGCACATTCTGTCTCCAGACATCTTGCTACACAAATTGCATCTTATATCTGGTCCAGCATATGTATATTACAAATGAGTGGATCCCTGATGGAGTAGTACCATGTTATCTGTTCTGTATATGTTCACTGGTAAGTCAAGACTTTGTGGTAATTAGCAGGATTTGGGCTGCTGTTGCTGTTCAGTTGCTATTGTTTTTACACTTATTAAAAAGATGAAGGGTTCATTGGTTTGTGGCATATATTTTTTATACGGATCAGTCTACTTGTCTGTGCACTCTTTCAAATTTATTATGACTCCAATATTTTGTTCACAACAATATGCAGATTTTAATTTTTAAAAACACTGATAACTCCAAAAGTCTTTCTAACCAGGGTATCCAAAAATATTGGGGAAAGAATGAAATGTATGTAGCTGGTGTGGAACAACAAGCTAATGCCCAACTGTTCCCTGTGCATTGTTTTACAGAAATAAGTAACACATTGTTAGAAGACGAAAACGATTCTATTTGTTATTTTTAATTTATGAAGTTACATGGGGTATCCATTATTTTAGTACTGTTATTACTACTAGTTTATAAAGCCATATTTAAACTTGTGCACTTGAGTGTAACATACCTTTAAACTGTGCACTATGTTGATCAATGTGTGTGTGTAAATATATACATGTGGAAATCTGTATATTTGGTCTCAATGCTATATGTAGTTGATGTTTAAATGTAAATGACAATGAACAGATATCAAATATAATGTGAGTCTATCTTTGTTCTTCTTGCCTTAGATATTAAGAAATACCAGTGCTTGCCATCACCATATTTCTTATCTCTGTGTTACAGGAAATAGATCAGGCTTCCTCAACCTTGGCCCTCCAGATGTTTTTTGGCCTAGAACTCCCATGACCCCTAGCTAGCAGGACCAGTGGTCAGGGATGATGGGAATTGTAGTCTCAAAACATCTGGAGGGCCGAGGTTGAGGAAGTCTGATATAGAGCATAGGTGGTGGAAGATCAGGTCTGGGGGCTGAATGTAGACACCCCCCCAAATCATGCCTCACCTCAGGTCACACACATTCTCCTCAAGTCACACCCTTCACCATTTGTTCTGCAGGCCTTTCTCAAATGTCTTCTTCTTCTTCTTCTTCTTCTTCTTCTTCTTCTTCTTCTTCTTCTCCACCCATCTGGCTGTGTATTCCCAGCCACTCTGGGTGGCTTACAGCATATATAAACACATAGTAAAACATCAAACATTTAAAACATTTAAAAAATACAGGGCTGCCTTCAGATGTCTTCTAAAAGTTGTGTAGTTCTTTATCTCCTTGACAACTGCAGGGAGGGTCTTCCACAGGGAGGACATCACTACAGAGAAGTCCCTCTGCCTGGTTCCCTGTAGCTTCGCTTCTCACAATGAGGGAACCAGCAGAAGACCATTGGAGGAGGACCTTGGTGACCGTGCTGAGCAATAACATAGTTGTGTAGAATCCTCTGACTTTGTTATGGCTGAAATGTTGACTATTTCAGAAAGGTAAGTGTTGTTTCTGTTGCTCTGCCCACTTTCTCCTCAGGCCCTGCCCATCACCAATAGGTTCCTTGCTATAATATAAAACCAATTTCTGGTTCCTGCTGCTGTTGGTTGCAGAAAGAGTGCAATAAAAAAAATATGAGTTTATTTTTCATGATCTGAGTTCTAGAATCCTTTTATACACTTGAAATTGCATTGGTCTCTTGGTGCCCTTTCTGTTTTGTAGGCATCTCCTATAGCAGCTGCTTTCGGCTATTACTGGGGGACGGAATACCTGGCTAGATACAGTGTTGGATGGGCCAGTAAAATGTTTCATATTCCTTTGCAAGGCAAGATTGCTTGCTCTTATAGTCAAAGTATTTATAAACAAATCACAGGAGAATTAACAGTTGAATACCCATTTCAACCTGAACTCCCTTTGTATGTCCCCACCTCCCAATATTGTGCAATCTTATCTGGCATACATTTTTGGGCAATCCATTCTAATTTGGGCTCACATCTGGGTTTGGGATTGAATCTGCCTTGATTGCCCTGGTGGTGGATGACCTCAGCTGGGAGAGGGACAGGGGACTCTGTTGCCCTTAGTAGATCTCTTATTAACTTTTGATATCAGCCATGGTATCCTAGACTGACTATGGGAGATGGCCTACAGAAGCTCTCAGAAGGTAGTATTGGATGAGTGCTTCTCACCTCCAGGCTGTTGTGCTATGGAGTACAACAGGGCACTATAATATCTCCAACGCTATTTAACATAAAATATACAGTAGTACCTTGGCTTAAGTACTTAATTCGTTCTGCAGGTCTGTTCTTAACCTGAAACTATTCTTAACCTGAAGCACCACTTTAGCTAATGGGGCCTCCCACTGCTGCTACACCGTCACTGCGTGATTTCTGTTCTCATCCTGAAGCAAAGTTCTTAACCCGAGGCACTATTTCTGGGTTAGCGGAGTCTGTAACCTGAAGTGTCTGTAACCTGAGGTACCACTGTATAGGCAAGCTAGAGGACCTTTGTTGAACGAAGAAGTAGGAGCACCTGGGACTTTTAATAGTTTCTCACACGCAAACCCCAGTGCTTAGTTGGGCACTACAGATAATCTTTATATTGCTAATGACCATGCTGCTTTAATGAGGATGTTTAACTAGAAGCTAGTTTAGTTTCTGTGAGCCTAATCAGCAGGATCCAATTAAGTACCTGTAGTTCCATAACCTGTCACCATCTTGCAATTCATTATAGAAGAATAATAGGACTGATCTACATCAAACTAAAAAGTGGCAGGTTCACATCCGTATCACTGTAAGTCCTGCTCTCCCTAGGATTGTTTTTGATTTCCACAAAAAAGTGCTATTTTGGGGTGCTACCATTAAACATGGTTTACCGTGGGTTATGACCCTTCTATGTGATTGTCCCATTACTCCTGACTGTATGGAAAGGGTTTCAAATCCTCTCAATCTTCTGCACAGCCTTGCAACATTAAAGGCCCCAGTGACAAACAAAGATAGGCTACATAATACCCTGAAACAATTTTATGTAACCAGCTCAGTTCCCTCAATATGAAGGGACGTTTCAAGTCTCCCCTGTTCTTCCAGATACAGTGGAACCTCGATTCCTGAACATCTTCATTCTCGTACATTTCGGTTCCCGAACGCCAAAAACCCAGAAGTAAATGCTTCTATTTTCAAACTTTTTTGGGAACCCAAATGTGCAACGTGGCTTCTGCTGAGTGCAAGAAGCTCTTGCAACCAATGGGAATGTTTTCAAATGTTTTGGAAGCCGAACGGGCTTCCGGAATGGATTTCGTTTGGGAACTGAGGTTTCACTGTATCCCTAAAAGCCTCAGGGCCCCAATAATGGAAAATATTGCTTATATACATACATACATACATACATCATTTTATTTGTATGCTGCCTTTCCATAATTAAAACTATGCTCAAGGTGGCTTACAACATGGCAAAATTGCATCATTACAAACATAACAAATGTAATCACAAATAATAAATAAAAGATCAAAAAGTACAGAACCAAATTAAATAATTTCCATATAAATCACAATAAGATCTAAGATAAAGAGAAAGAAAACCCACCACCAACCCCCCCAAACTATATCTCAGTCCAACTGTCTGTTCAGCAGCCTCAGCTTTTGTAGCTGGAGTCAGTCTGGGCCCCACCCTCCCAGGCTAGGTGGGAAAAGGCCTGCAAGGCAGGGGGCACGTCTTCCAGGACTCCCAGCCAAGATGCTTTGAATCCTCACAGTGAAAATCAGGCAGGGGCAACTGCCACTTCTTAGTTTGATGGATGGTAGCCCTACTATTCTATTCATTCATTCATTCATTCATTTATCACATTACATTTATATTATGTTCCTCTTCATATAACTGAATTCTCTAGGCAGTTCACAGACCATTAATCAATTGTAGCCCTCAGTGATCTATGCCTCAGAACATTTAGGGATATATCTTTTTTTAAAAACGAAGAAAGGTTTCTTCCACTGCTGGTTTCTATACTTAATGCAGAGCAAGCCAGAAATGTAGGTGTCTTTTACAGCAAGCTGAGACGTGGGGTGGAATACCCTGGCTCCTTAATGGCATTTGTGTCTCTTTCATCAACCTGTTTCCCATCTGACATGTGAACTAGGACATGGATCTGGATTGCAGGTAGTGCAAATATTGAATGAGGACATAAAGACCTTACTCGGAGTGGGAAAATAGCCAGTTTCAGTGTCCAAAGACTTAGACCCCATTGAGTTTAGAAGTACACCAGTGTCCTCAAGTAGCTTGAAAGCACTGCAATGGCCCTGAAGTCTCCATTACTTTAAGCTTAAAATTGCACGATCACATACAGAGTTTAGAAAATCTGTAGCTATAAAGCAACCACATAGTTATAGCTGTTGCAGAGCTTAAAAGTGGATAATGATGAAGACTGCTGCATTGGGGGTGATAAACTGTCAAGCAGGCAGCCTTTAAGCTGAAGTTGTTATATAGTGGTTTTGTGTTCTTCATGACAAGTTTGACCTAAATATGCAGAAAAGAATCCATTGTTTATGGTGTTACTCTGTAGTAGGATAGTATTCCGTATGAACTTTAGATCTATTTTCAAAAAATATTAAAATTATTCTACAGTAGGGGCGGTCAAATCTGCCACTAAGTTTCCCATTTTTTCAATCTGAAATTCAGTTCTCAAATCGTTGTGAAAATGTGGAGGGTGTCATGAAAATTCATTAGCATTTTGTGCAAATTTATCCTAATAAGCACATCTTTGTATGTAGTTTTGACTAATATACTTTTTTTTTTTTTGCAAGAATTTCCCCTTGACTGAATGCATTTTCCTATGTTGTATGTGCATTTTGTGAACCTATCTCCTTAAATACATGAAGTTTAGTATGTAGGGTTTGGTTGGTGAACTGCTATCACCCACTTGTGGATCATGAGCCACCAGTTGTAGGCCAGTGGCCCAGATGATCCAAAGATGTGCATCTCAGCATAAGGCAAACTTTGAAAGTTGCTTTAGATGTGGGATGAAGAACCTTTGTCCTTCCAGAGCTTGTTGAACTCCAGCTTCCAACAGCACCAGCCAGCATGGCTGATGGTCAGGGATAATGGGATCTGTAGTCCTAGAACATTTGGAGGGCCACAGGTTCCCCAACCTTGCTTTAGGCAGAAGAGTGCAAGTTATAAATGCTTTGAGATTTTATTTTTACCATTTAGATTTTTTCCCTTTTTTACTGACACCTTATGCCATGTTTTCCCACAATGGCATTCAATGATTTAGGGATAACCACCACACTGTACTGTCCACAGCTCTTTCCATGTGGACTGGCTCAAGAATTCTAGAGACAGCGAACATTAGGATAAAAAAACAACACCCCAAAAACCTCATATAGTACAGCTGTTAATTCATAACATTACCTGGATGCAGAATTTCATTGCCAGAAACTGCTCGATGCTACTCTGACAAAAACCACAGGAGGGCAGTAGAAGATTTGGTTTAGCTGAATTCCAGTGGTCCCTATCTGTGTATTTTAATCAGCTGGCATCCCTCCCACTGAACTCTTATCATGTCAGGAAGTAAAAATTTGACACTGATGCAGAAAGGGGATTTGATTTTCAGTTCTGTGTGGTACTTCATGCATTTTCTTCATACTTTTGTTGGCTTAGCTTATCACTAGTGCATGGCAAATGAACATTACCAGTTCCATCCTTTGTACTATTCACCGGCTAAAGCAGAAAGCTGGGCATAGAAACAATTGCTACAGGGTGTCCAAGGTCAAGGCTTGATCTCAGGAATACAAATGGCTATAAAGCATTTTACGCTAATCAGAGACTATATTATATTTATTTATTTTTTCCTTCTAGTGGCCTGTTACACTCATTTCTTTTTAAGATGACTTACTCGGGGGCAGCTGAAGCTCAATGCAACCTCCAATTCCCCAATAGTATCATAGGGGATGGGCTTCACTGTTAGCAGTGCAAGAGCAGTACAGCTTCTCCCCCCACCCTCCAAGGTGACAGTAGCAGTAACTGTATTGGCAGCCTCCCCCCCCCCTTTTTTTAGCATCCTTCCATGATAAACTAGGCCTAGCATCACCCTGGGACATTGTGGGGAGAGAACGGTAGCTGCTTCAAAATCAAATTTAGATAGCATTCTGCAAAGCTGGCTTTAGCTGTAGTGACCTCTTGCCAACCATCACAATATACCGGTAGTTTTACCCTAACTTGGGAAAGTACAGCTTGTGACCCAACAAGCTGAGCACAGCCCATCAACCCAGCCAAAAAGGGAGGTTTCTCACACCACAAGCAGGCCACCATAACTAGCTGGTGGACTGAATTTGGCGTAGCCATGAATAAGGGAAAGGGTTCTAGCTCATAACTCTCATAATTTACATGACCTCACCCTGGGACCCTGGAGAGTAACTGCTTGTGTCAGTAAACAATACTGGGCCAGATGGACCAAGGAGCGATCTTAAGGCTAGTGATGCTTGAGGAATTCAGTTTCTGTGAAAGCCAGTGCAAACTTTCCTGATCTGTACCTTTTGGACTGATTGTAAGGCTTGGAACATAATTGTCCTTCAGAATTGCAGTTCTCTGAATTTTGCAGTATAGTTTTCAGCTGAAAAGAATGCTCCAAAACGTGTGTGTGTGTATAGTGGTACCTTGGTTTGCAACTGTTCTGGATTACAACTGTTTTGGATTACAACCATGTCAAACCCTGAAGTGTGTGTCCCTTTTTTGGGATTACAACCCATTTTTTGGATTACAACCCATTTTTTTTGGAGGCCCCATTGGTGAAAGCGTGCCTTGGGTTACAACCTATTTTGGTTTACAACTGGACCTCCAGAACGGATTATGGTTGTAAACCAAGGTATCACTGTGTATATATATATATATATAGAGAGAGAGAGAGAGAGAGAGAAATGCATTCATTGTGATAAAATATCTATTTAAATATGTGTTCTGTGGTAAAATACACACTTAACTTTGAACTTTAATGCAGATTTTTAAAAAATGCAGACTAATGCAGAACTAGGATGGAATGGATCCATGCCAAATGGAGCAGATGTAGACAGACACATCCATTCCTACTAAGTGGAAGGCAGATTATGTGCTCAGGTTGTGCAGGGCTTCTCTTCTTTACATCTGAGCAGGGCTGGCCCAAGAAATTTGCTGTCTGAGGGGAAGGACAAAATGGTGCCCCTGCATCCCGTATGCAGGACTGGCATTTGAACTTTGTTTCAACTCTGACAATGGGGTAGCATCCTCTACTCATACCTGAGGGAAGGAGGCTAGGTGGCAGACACAGCTGTGTCACCCAACAGAGACGCATGGTTGTTGGGCTCAGGAGGGGAGCTTCATCTGCCGTCTGAGGCAGTTGCTGAGCTGTGGCAAATGATAGGACTGGCCCTTCATATGCATTTCAAGAAGCCTTCATGAAACAACACCCTGCTACATGAACCCCAAAGCAAACACGATTTAAAATAAGTTTAAAAGTGTGTTGTTTTGAAGGTGTAAAAAAAAAAAAGTGGATGTAAAAAAAAGTGGAAAGTCTGGCTGATAGTATCGTGAGCAAAGGCCACAGTGGCCAGTTATGGCTTCTGCCTCAGTTCCTAATATTATGCGTAAACTTACAATTCCCAAAGAGATCCTGTTGAGCTCAACAGGATTTACGACAGTCTATGTGGATTCAGGATTGCTGGCGATAAGAAGGATGTCTGCAATTAAGGTCAGACTTTTGAAAAGATACGAGCAAGTGAAGAATATTAATACTACCCATAATCTCTGCTGGCTCCATGCCTGGCCATTAACTTTGTTTATTTTCCAACACCATTGCCTTGTGCTGATGCTGGAAGCAAACATCAGTGACAAATGATCCTCTTAAGCAAGTGCAAGTGGCTGGAGGCAGTGCTTGGGGCTAGGAACACAAAGTGGACTCGCACCAAAACGCCTTTTCCTCATGCCCTCTGTGCCACTGGTATCGCTAGAAGGCTCATCCATTTCAGCTAGAACAGCAACATTAGAAAGACCTGGCCCACAGAGGGCAAGGAGCCTCTGCCTCAGCATCAAGCAATAACAGCTGACAGAAGGCAAATGCATTTAACATATGATCATGAGCTAAAATCTGCCAACCACCTTTGCTTCCTTTAGGGAGCTCCACACTGCCTATCACCCAAATTATTTTTCCTAAAAGCAGTGGGGCAAATGTTCCAAAGAAAGCTTTTTGTCGTTGCTTCCAGATTTAATGACCCTTCATTCTTATTTGTTTGTGCAGTTTGTGGGCAGGCTATACATTATTGGCTGGCAATTGAGCGTATGTTTTGATTTCTTTGTGGGAAGATTATGCTATGTCATGAAAAGCAGTTGCCATCCCATACTTGTGGGAACGTTTTCCCAGTGCATTTTGGGGGAAGGGCTGTAGCTCAGTGATAGAGTATCAATTTTCCCAAGCTCAAACTATGGTGTTTCCAGGTAAGGCTGGGAGGCAGACAATGCCTGAACACCTGGAGAACCTTTGCCAGTCAGTGTGAACAATTACTGTCGTAGATGGACCAATGGTCTAACTCAGTATAAGGCAGCTTCCTATGTGTCCCTCACTTTCCTTACTGCAAACAGTCCATTTTGTGTGTGGAAGTGCAGCCTTAATTTGTTGGTATGAAACTGAATCTCACTCGATTTTTTTTTAAAGTGCCCTGAGACTCATACTGGGAGGGCATATGGCAATTATTGTTAGACAGTTGCTAAGGGGCAACCAGGAAAAGGGCTTTATTTGTGGTGGCACCTATCTTATCAAACATTCTCTCCTCTGAGCTCTAGCAAGCACCTTCTTTGATGTGCTTCTGCTGACAACTGAAGACAACCTTGTTTGCGCATGCGTCAGCAGACCCTCAATCACCAGCTCACTCACTTTTTGAGATTTGTGCGCCGTCTATTGTATGATGTATTTATTGCTTATGGAGTTTTATGAAGTTATGCACCAATCACTGCCAGCAAAATACAACCAGAGAACATATTCACCCTGTTCTCCCCCATGCAGCAATTCACTTCTCAATTACTTCCAGAAAATCAGGAGGACTGGAAGGTGGGGTGTTTTCTGCTGGGCAGGTCTCTGAAAAATGTGGCTTTCCTGGCTGCAGTCGCCTGAGAGAAACAAGGTTCTGGTAGGCTTCTGTTTAGAACTCTATTTGAGGTGATCATCTCTCTGCAGCATTCTTTGTACAGGATTGCCATGTGTGTGTTTGCAAAGGGGGATTGCCACATTAAAATCACATTTAGCATTGCACACCCTTTTCTTGTTTATTCTTCCCTGTTCTGAGCTAGAACATGACTGTTTACAATACATATGGGAATAAAGTGAAGGATTTCAACATATGTATGATGCAAGCCACCCTTCTCCCACAAATATGGCATTAAAAGGTCATGGTAAATAATAAGAATAATACCTAGCATTTGCATGTAGTGTTCCAAGCACCCTGCTTACATTATTTATTTGTAAGGATTACAACATCACTGTGCTATTATCCTCTGTATTGCAGATCGTGTGGTAGGGAGTGGACAAAGTCAGAGGGAGGATGGTTTGACTAAGGCTGTTAAGTGAGTTTGTGCCACAGGTGAGCAGAGCTAGTTCTTATCACCACAACTCACACACCAGCAAACACTGAGACATTACAGATTCCAAGGTGTTTACAGAACAGATGTTGCAAAGCCAGACACTGGTTAAATCAACTTCAACTCAGTGCTTATTTGCATTTATCTTGAAAGCTACCAGGGGAAGCAGGATTTTGGAGAATTGATTTGATATACCGAAGCCACATGAATTGACTTCCGCTTTCTAGAGATGATGCTTATGCTATAAGAAATTGGTTCGCCTTTAGGGTGCCACAAAACTCTGTGGTTGTTTTCATCACTGAAAGTCTATCGCAGTTACTCTCACATTGGGAATTTTGAAACTTCTCTTCCCTTTATCTAAGAAATGTTCATAGAAATAGTCTAAAAACGAAAGCATCAGAGAAATCTCGCCATCGCTGGATTCAAAGTCAGGGGACACGGATGATGTTAAATTACTTGGAAATGGTCGTGTTGAGCTCATGAAGAGCTGAGCATTTGGCACCCTGTCCTAAGCGGGGTTTGCTTTTTGTTTTTTGTTTGCAGCACAGTGTGATCTGTGCCCTTCCTTCTCTCCATGATAGGCAGACACCACTCAGCTTCACGGTTCCTGTTGAGAGATACAGCCAAGCGTCTGCCCTGGGAGCCGAAGCCAATTGGAATCCTGGCAGGGTGTCAGGAAGGCCCAAGGGATAGAACACAGCGCCTTCCATCTCTCTCTGTGTCTATCCCTTTAGTCTTCCAGCAAAGGGGAAGTGAGAAGGTGAGAGGGTGTTTGAATCAGGTGTTTCGTGTGTGCGTCTCTGTCTGTGTGCAAATAGATTTTTCTTCTCTTCTCTTCTCTTCTTTGGAACTGAAGATAGATGTTGAATTATACTCTTAGGCTCTGAGAAGATTAATCGTTTTGTTACCAAAAGGTCAACACTCAGCAATTGAGCCCAGAATGAGCCTGCCTCCTCAAAGCAACAATAAAAGATAGCAAAGCCGTGGGTGGCGTGAACCTGGGTGGCACTCCCCCACCCCCAAAAAGTAGACGGGATGCTGCCAGTTCCCCTGAGTCATTTGTTAAAGTTTTATTCGGTGGAATGAATCAGGGTGTCTGTTTTCTCTTTAATACAAATATGGCCTTCAGGGAAGAATGGGCTTTAGATTCCTAACATCTGAAATACTAATAGCAAACTCATTTCCTGAAGGCAAGTCCTTATATTGCCCAACTGGCCCCATTAATGCACAGCAGGATGGTACTGACAGATTTGGAGTTATCCTGTAGTTTGCAAAAAACAAACAACCCCCCCCCAAAAAAACCCCTTATGTAAAAAACCCTTAAGGTGTGTGTGTGTGTGTGTGTGTGTGTGTGTGTGTGTGTGTGTAAAAGCAGCCCAATGAAGACAGCATGCTCAGTGGTCATGGAATTTTAGTTGACTGCTGTAGGGGAGAAACAACTAGAAAAACAGGGGAGTGAAACAGACAATAGCTGTCTGGCAGCAACCCTGAAGAGGAGTATTCCATACAGTTACATTTTCAGGCACTTCTCACTAGTTCCCTATATTTCCAATGATCATGGGTGAGTGTGGATCCTTATGCAACACAAATGGAATTATGATGTGCAGGGTGAAAATATTGGAAGGGCTGGGTGAATCCAAAAGTTTCAGAAATACAAAAAATTAGGAAAAAAGAGGGGGCTCCCAAAAGAATTCAATGAAGACTGAACATCTATGAAGACTGAATGCTGACTGAAGGTTGGAAAGGTAGCCAGAAAACCATGGGTGGAATGAAATGTAGTATCTTGGAAGAAAGCATGGCTGGGTAGCTAGCTGGCTTGAACCTTGAATAGGAGCACTTCACGCTGCAACACTTTGTTGCAGGTCTTACTTGTTCTATGTATCGATAGCCATTAGATAAATTATTTCTTGGAAGAGCAGTGTTATGCTTGTTTGCCCAGGTACACAATTTCCCCAGATGTCTGAATTTCTTATCTGGATGAAAACAAAGAACTCCATTACATAGGAAACCTATGATATCTTTTTAAATTTATCTTTACTCTTGCATTTTGATTAAAAATTGTCTATTGGGTGCCAAAAGCTAAGAACCTTTAGTTTTAACTTTGGGGTATCTTTCGAGGGAAAAGGGAAAAGTCTTGCTGGTTGATAATACTTTCCCATAAAGGCAGCCCTGACTCCACCTATGAGGTTTTCATTATGGGACTGAACCAGGAAAACTCTAAACGAAACCTGCCCAGTTATTTCTGCCTGCATCATGCAACCACATTCCACTAACAGTTTCATGTAGATTCATTATAGAGATTCTATATGTAGAAATGATTATTGACTGTTTATCCTGTTCCAGTCTGGGGCCTAGTGGGAGGTCAAAGCCCAGCAGAAGTCTAGAACTAGTTTGCAGGAGATCAGGACCATGGTCAGCTCACTGTGGAACCAAGTACATATTGAAATTGGATACAAGGCTCTCAAGAGGTGCAACCTCCTAATAGTGGTCTGGAGTCAAATGAGAGGTTATGGAGGCCTCACATCAGACTGTTGTTTCAAGGTTACAACTGTTGGGGCTTAAAGGAGCCCAGGCCCTACTCCTCAGAGGCTTGCCTCAGTTGAGGTGGAGAGACTCCTACTGCCACTGCGTGTGATGTGGCACCTGAAGAGTGTACTCCTGTACTGTTGAGGGTTCTGAAGAGGAGAAGCCAGGCCTACTTCTTCATACAGTCAGATGAAGGCATCACTGGCACCAGAGGCTCCCCTCCAGGGTGGGGGGTTCATCTGGTGAAGCAGTGGTTTCTGACACTCTTTTGACTTCATGCGCCCAGCATTCCCCATAATCTGTGTCACCAAACTCATTCTCTGCTAGTGGAGGGACAGACTGCTGGGCCATGGTATGCTTTTGCTTTTATTTTTTGTGGCACTAAGAATCATGATTTTATTCATGATCTCAAAAGCAATCAGTCCCTTTAAAATAATGCACTTGTTTCTGACTACCCATAAGCCAAAGCACTCCTCAGCTTTACTGAGGTGATTCTTATAGAAGGAGGGTCACAGAACTGGTCCAGATGTCTGGTATGGCAGATATCCTACTGACGATAATGGTTGAAGGCTTTGCCAATTGCCTTAGGGTATGCTGGCAGTTCTTAGTGATCAGTGGCAACTTCAGAGTGCGATAACTTTCCCGGATTTTTTGGTATGTATTTTGAGTGGAGTATGTTAGTGAGTGAGACTGGGGGAAACCAGAGGTATATGGCATTGTAAAAATGTGTATGCCATTGTATGTACCAAATCAGGGTCATAGGCCAGGATTAAATACAGTATTTGCACCAGTAGTTCCTGGTATGCCTTAGAAGCATATTGAATAAACTAAGAAATGGTTGGACGTACAAGTTCTATCCAGGCACAGTACTGGTGGTAGTGGTGAGTGCTGTGCAATATCAAGAAGTGACACAATCTAAAACAGAGGGAGAAGAGATGCCTGTTTGATATGTGAGCAATAGGAACAGGATAAGGAGGGAAATGGGGTGGTGGAGGAGGGGCATTAGAATTGAATGGAAAAACTGAATGAAGAATTGAACCTAGAGAAGAAGCTTTGAGAAAAAGCAGGAGCTGTCCTGCTTAACAGAGGAATAAGTTGCACAAGTATGAACATCATTTGTACTTGACAGGCAACCAAACGACTCCAGCAAAACGTGTCTGAGGCGACATCAGCAGGGTGATTTGAAAGTCCTGACTGCAGTGTCAGATCTTTCAGATTATTGGATCCAAGTTCGTACAGGGGTTGGTAACTTAACTGATTTATTGACAAGATTATATATAGCTCTCTAGCATAACTCTAAAATACAGACCTGCAGAAAACTTGGGCTTAAAGGTAAAGGTAAAGGGACCCCTGACCATTAGGTCCAGTTGCAGATGACTCTGGGGTTGTGGCGCTCATCTTGCTTTACTGGCCGAGGGAGCCAGCATACAGCTTCCGCATCATGTGGCCAGCATGACTAAGCCGCTTCTGGCGAACCAGAGCAGCGCACGGAAACGCCGTTTACCTTCCCGCCGGAGCGGTACCTATTTATCTACTTGCACTTTGATGTGCTTTTGAACTGCTAGGTTGGCAGGAGCAGGGACCAAGCAATGGGAGCTCACCCCATCACAGGGATTCGAACCCCGACCTTCTGATTGACAAGCCCTAGGCTCTGTGGTTTAGACTAATGGTAAAGAGGGAGGTGGGCACCTGGAGCCTAGGCTGACCTTAAGAAAATGGTGCACAGTTAATTCACTGTCCCTAAATACAGCAAAGGTACATCTCAAATTAAATGTTGAATAAAAGGGACTCAAAATACCTTGCATCCTATGACAATTGGTATCCAAATCTGGTCTCCAGCCCTAAATGCATTCCTCTGATAGTCACTTTCCTCAGTCTCCAGTTTAAATACATTTATTCCTGCCTGCTTCTCATCACCCTGAAGCCCGACTCCTGCCTTTGGTTCAGAAGCTCTGATGTCTTAATGCTCCCAACGGTTGTGAGGTTCCTGCTTGACGTTCAAATGTGAATCTCAGCTTTCTGGCGCGAGTTTTTCTGTAACTGCAGTTAATAGCAAGGCAGCCCCCTTCCCCCCTTTATTAAAAGCACAAACAGCTATTATTGCTTTTTGAGATAATCTAGCAGAATAGTGCACAATTGAAAAGACTGGCGATAAAAATCTAAATGCGAGGGCAGGATAAGAACATGCCCTTTCTTCCAGCTCTGTCTATTCTCTTGTATGTGTTGTCTAGCTCTGTAATTAGGATGGCATTCAGAAAATGTGAACAAAGTTGGTATTCTTTTCATAACACCCCCCCCCCCCAAATCTTTGCATTGCTGCATGAAACTTTTGGCTTCGGCTTTTCCCTGTTCATTAACCATGCCAAAATTTTTAATCTAACACCACTGTTAAAGAGTGGCAGGCTTCCAGGGAAATATATCAGCCAGGCTTATTAATTTCATGCCAAGTGCTGGAGGCGTGAATGTAGAGAACGCTGTTTGACTTTGGATAATAGGAATCAGGCAGCTTAAAGGCAGGGGATAAAGATCAGGAGCCCTGGGTCTCTGGAGGAGGAGCAGGTGCAGGCTTCAAGCAAGGCCTGCAGGCCCAAAGGGGCAGCCTATGCTTAAAACAATCTGCAATGCCTTTTTTTTTTAATTTGGCATGTGCCTCTCACAGCTTAACAGACCGCTGCTCCACAAAGAGTGGTAAACAGAGAAAGGGAAATTAAAAAGGGAAGTCCCTTGACAGACAAAAACAAATTAGGGCAAACAAATTACACAGAGTCAACAAATAAACAAGGGAACATCTGTGAATATATTTCTTGGATTTTCGGATTCTGAAAGCAACCTGAGCAATGGTGTCGGGATGTATGAAAGAGAGGATGGAGAAAGCCATCCTCCCTCCACTTTGGAGAAGGTGGGAGAAATGGAACAAAGAAGAGGACTGGCGCACACTGGCAAAAATATTATTCACAATTTTTATTTCCATTGGAAAAGCCATGGAATAGGAGTTAGGAGCAACAAACTTAAGCCTAATAGTCTTCATTGGGATGCGTTGCAACTAGTTTCTTCCTTGGGCTTTGCCAGATAGGTGCAAGGTATCATAGCAGGGTGTATAAATATTCTGGTAGGCGTAATTGTGCTGTCTTGTTAGGAATTATTCATCTCCACCTAATGTAGAAGAACTTCCTCTTCTCAAATTCCAGGCCTGCTATGTTTGGATTCAAGTTAGTACAGATGCAACAGGTAGATGCAAAGAGTAGTAAATGTGTTCCATATTTTTTTTTTGCAAATATATGATATACTTCATATGGCCATATTTCAATAGTATGTAGCTTAGCCCCAAATATGAAAACTCTGTTACTTGAGCTACCCCTTCCAAGGCGATCTTTATGTCAACCTCTTGAGATCAGCATGAAGTGATCTAAAATTTAACAGTGAGTTTTGAGTTGAAAAGTTTATGGTTTGTGCATTTCAGTCTATGCATAAGCTGAGGTTGCTCAACCCATATTAAAAAAAAAAATTGCTATGTAATTTTGCATCATGGCTTGGGTCCCATTTTGCAAATCTGTGCAAGAACACTGTTTTTCCCCCTGAGCATTTGGCATAGACACCATCTGTGGATTCAACTGGGTTGAGCATAGGTAACACAATGGAACCATGCTTCTTACTGAGTCACAATAACAAAATAAGAGCTGACCTACACATTAAAAGAAATCACATGGAAACCTTTTGGGGAATGATACTGCTTCAGACTACAGGTGAGAGTACGCATGTCAAATTCTCTCCTGCATTCAAAGGCTGCCTACCATGCCAGGGAGAAATTTAAACGATGCCTTTTGTTCCTGTCAAGGTTGCTTAATCTCTGGGGTGGATATCACTGGTCATTGGCTATGCTTGCTGAGGATGATGGGAGTTGTACTCCAGCAACATCTGGAGGGCCAAAAGTGCCCCACACCTGCTTTATACAAACAGATAATCTTTGACTGTGTGGTCACATGATCCACCACCTGCATTTAAAAAATCTTTAGTCCCAGAAAGGTTGCCTTTTCTGTTGATCAGTTTCAGACTGAAGTTCTGGGGTTTGTGAAGCTCCTTCCATCATCCCTGTTAAGATTTTCTCACAGCCTGATGCCTCCTCTCAGAAGTTAGTGACTGTGCTCAGGATCGAGAAGCCCAGGACGACACCTCCTTTGATATTGTCAAGCTTTTTGGTCAAGCTAAATACCTGGCCCACAAAGGCAGTAGAAAGAGGGGGTAAAGATGACAACTTGAGAGGGAAGATGATGCATTTTAGAATGCTTTGCTTGATAAAAAAAAAAACCTTCTTGCAATTAACCCCCCCCCCCAAACTGTGATCAGAGACAAAGTTCTAACCCAGCATGCTTCCTGTTGTGGTAGATTTTCACTTTCAATGTGTTTTTGTAAAAATGTATGTAGAAGGTCCAGCCTACTCTACCACCCCAGAACTTCTCCATATCATTCTGCTTCATGTGTATGCCAAGCCTAATTTTAGTCAGAGTCCAGCATCAGCATCAGCATGTGCTTTCAATGTCAAGACTCAGCCATGGGAGGACTCTAGAGGTGCAGACACGGTGAAGAGAGCTGGACTGGGGAGTCTTGGATTGAAATCCTATTTCTGTCACAAAACTCAGCCTTGGGGCAATCACAATTCTCCAAGACTTTGTTGCTGTTGTGGTGTTGGTGTTGGGTGGGTAAAATGTGAGAGCCCATTTACTCCACCCTGAAGTCCCTTAGAGGAGCAGGGTGCAACTGTGATTAATAAACAATGCAAGGCAGTATCCTAGAGCATTTGCAGAGTGCATTTCCTTTGCCGCCGTGTAGTCACCATAAGTCCTGGTGCAGTCGCAATTTCAAGAAAGGGTTCTGAGAAAGAGAGCACGACTTCAAGGCAGACTTGAGCTCTGAGAGCTCTCAATTTAGAAACAAATCTACTGCTTAGTTTGCCTTAGTTCTACCATGTCACCAAACATAAAAGGTTGTCAGCAACACCCCCCCCCAACCTGGTGCTATCTGATTTTTAAAATTATCGATTATGACAGTTTGCATACTAAAAGTGCTGCAGGAATGGCAAACTGCATTACAGTCCTTATCTCATTCATTTTCTTGGTAGGTTTACTAGTTATTGCATTTAGAGAGCCGGCGCGGTACTGATCTTCTTTGCCGCTCTTATCTTTTGGCTGCTTGAGTGGAAGTGAATAATTTGCCCATACTTACAGACATGTCTCTTTCAGAGCAGTCTTTATTGGAGGCTAAAGGGTGACTAAATGAAAAATGGGACAATGTTTGGAGACCTTTCAAGTGCCTCATCAATGCGACTCGTTATTGTGATATCTCTGGATGCATCGCTGCTCAAGAGTTTGATGCTGAGAGCAGAATCCTTCCCCGTGCCGGATGCTGTTCTGCTACCTATCGCTGAGAGGAGCACGCAGGATCAAAATACCAAATGACAATTTCTTTTCTTCCCAGCGTAATTTTTCTCTCCGCTTCTGATTGCTTCAAGGTGCTTCACACTTCAGAAATTAAAGTTCTCCTCCCTATTATGCAAGCAGATCTGTGAATTCTTGCAAGGCATTTCTTAAGTCCTATTTGCATTTGTTACCCTTGAAGCTCCGCTTCTTAAATCTGAGTTTGAAGGCCTCCACTGAAGTTTTCTTAATTTCACTGGTGTCGTCTAACAGCCATTTCCCCCACCTTATTCTTAGCAGTAGCCTATTTTCCTTTAAGTGAAGTGAGAGCAGTTGCTGATGACATCATACTGTGGGTTGTATCTAGTCTACCAAGGCTTCCCGACATGGTTGTGCAGACTCATGTGAACATCGTTCCAAGAAAAAAATCTGGATAACTTGTCTGCAGGAAACGCTTAGGTAGATCAGATACAGTCTGTTGTCATTAGGTTGCCAACCTTTATGGGATTATAAAGAGTTGTTATTATTATTATTATTATTATTATTTAGATTTATATACCACCCTTCATCAAAAGGCCACAGGGTGGTTTACGACAGGAAACACAAATGTCAACACATCACATAATATCTAGGTAATATAAAGAATTAGGATTAGTCTTCTCCATTCAACTACAACTAATGCAGAATAAACTATTACGCAATTACAGTGGTACCTTGGGTTAAGAACTTAATTCATTCTGGAGGTCTGTTCTTAACCTTAAACTGTTCTTAACCTGAGGTACCACTTTAGCTAATGGGGCCTCCCGCTGCTGCCACACTGCCACAGTACAATTTCTGTTCTCATCCAGAAGCAAAGTTCTTAACCTGAGGTACTATTTCTGGGTTAGTGGAGTCTGTAACCTGAAGTGTCTGTACAGGTACCACTGTAATTTTTACTTACTCATTTTCTTACATTTATATCCCACTTTTCTTCTACCATGGAACCTAAGATGCCATACATGTCACCCATCCAGGAATTGACCAGGCCCAGATCTCCTTAGCTTCAGTAAGGTGATGGCCTCAGGTATCTTCAAACCATACCAGAGGGACACTATTGTTGCCTCTGCACCTAGAGCTTTAATAACTTCTTATGAAAGCAGACCTAGAGGAAGACATGGCACTAAGATGGTGGACGCAGTGAGGAACATGGCCATTCTCTCCAGCGAAATACGCAGAAAACCTATTAGCCACGGGTTTGCATTTTCCACTTTTAAAAGTCCTCAGAAGTATAACCTTGCAGCTGTAAACATATGCCTAAATAATTATTCTGGCTTTATATAAAAAAGCCCACCTCTGCCAGTGCAGCCGATTTTAATTTAGCATTCGCTCCACAGCTACAAAGGGCAAGGTGGATGATTGCAAGGGCACTGCTTCAAGGGCTATCTTTTTTTGCATGAATGAGTCACTGGAAAGCACACAAATATCTGTAAGTAAATTCTGTCTGTCACTGACAGCAATCTAAATAGAATTACAGTTGTGTGAAATTCTTTGCTACACACACACACACACACACGAAAAGTTTAGCTCCCTTATTTTAGAGCCATAGAATAACAAAGAGTTGTAGTTTCTACCTGCATTCTATATATGGATCCACAAGTGGTAATGGAAATCTGCTCACCTTCACTCATTTCCCCATGGTAGAATTCTAGTCTGTGGCCTGACTCACTCTACATTGGACTGCAGAACTGCTTTGGAAGGGAAATAGAGACATTTCTCCTCCCTGCAACACATCTCTCTCATGCCTCCACCTTCGTTTTTAGTTGAGACTAGGGCCGCATTTAAAGCACTATGATGCCATGGCTTCCATATAAGAATTCTGGGAGCTGTGGCATGTTAAGGATGCAGAGAGTTGTTAGGAGACTCTGATTACCTTCATGAAGTGACAATTCCCTAGAGGTCTCCCAAGAACTCACAGCACCCTTAACAAGCAACAGCTCCGAGAATTCTATGGTGGAAGTCATAAGCATGGCTGTTTTAGAGTGGTACCACAGTGCTTTAAACATACATTGTGGAAGGGACCTAGTGCAGAGTTGTGCTGGCTTCCTAGTTCCCCAAAGACCACAAGGATGTCAAAGCAGCAATTAACAGGCTTGTTTACTTCCTTTCCTAGTACTATTGTCCTGTGATTTAGGCACTTTTTAGATGTTTTACTGAAAATTTGGTGGGCAGAGGGAAGTAAAGAACACTGCCAATAACTTTGGTCCAGCATTCTTGCTCTGACAGCCATGCATTCAACTTTAACTGTGAACAGATCCTACATGTCTTATGCTGTAGCCAACGTAGGACACTTCCTGTGCGATCAGGAAACCTGGGCATGCTGTGAACAAATTATTTGCCAGCAGACCACTTCTTTGTATGATGCAGTGGCTGTGATTCTCGGAAAAGTGTGCTAGCATTCAGCAGAATCATCTTTGAGCAGGGTGCTCCAAAGTTGGGGCTCCACAACCAAAAGGTGCTTCCATTGAGGGTGGCACTTGAGAAGGGCAGGTTGAATTGGTGGTGTAATTTCTGTAATGTACAGCATATGACATATGAAATCAAGATTTAATTTGTGCATGTGTGATCTGGATCTCATTCAAGGCTGCCCTACATTATAACACACTGGTGGGCTCAAGCCTGGGTCTTCTGACAGTCTTTTGCTTGTAATAAGAACCTAAGAATAGCCCTGCTGGATCAGACATTCCCAGGGGAACTGAAGGAGGCAGTGGTGCGCCCGCTCTTAAAGAAAACATCATTAGATCCCTTAGATCTATCCAATTACCGCCCGGTTTCGAATCTTCCATTCCTGGGTAAGGTGATTGAGAGAGCGGTTGCTGAACAGCTTGGTAGGTTTCTGGATGAAACATCAGCTCTGGATCCATTCCAGTCCGGCTTCCGCGCTGGTCATGGGACCGAGACGGCTCTGGTCGCCCTAACAGATGATCTCCGCAGGCAGCTGGATCGAGGCGGGTCGGGGCTGCTGATTCTTCTAGACCTGTCAGCAGCCTTCGACATGGTCGATCACGAACTCCTGGACCACCGCCTTGCCGACGTGGGGATCCAGGGCACAGTCCTTCAATGGCTGCGCTCGTTTCTCTCTGGTCGGGGACAGAGGGTGGCGCTTGGGGGGGAATTGTCATCCCGCCACTCCTTGGTGTGTGGTGTGCCTCAGGGTGCAATACTCTCCCCGATGCTTTTTAACATCTTTATGCGCCCCCTCGCCCAGCTTGTCCGGAGTTTTGGGCTGGGCTGCCATCAGTATGCTGATGACACCCAACTCTATTTGTTGATGGACGGCCACCCGGACTCGGCCCCAGACACACTGATCAGATGCTTGGAGGCTGTGGCTGGATGGTTACGTGGGAGCCGGCTGAAGTTAAATCCTTCGAAGACAGAGGTCCTCTGGCTGGGACGGCACGACATGGGACTGAGGGGGCAACTCCCATCTCTTGCGGGGGTGCAATTAGTGCCAGCACCGTCCGTTAAGAGTTTGGGTGTAATCTTCGATACCTCCCTCTCCATGGAGGCGCAGATTGCAGCTACAACAAAGGCGGCATTTTTTCATCTCCGCCAAGCTAAGCAGTTGGCTCCTTACCTCTCTCGCCCTGACCTAGCCACTGTGATCCACGCGACGGTCACCTCCAGACTGGATTATTGTAACTCGCTCTACGTGGGGCTGCCCTTGAGACTGACCCATAAACTCCAGCGGGTGCAGAATGCCGCAGCGAGACTCCTTACGGGGTCTTCGCTTAGAGATCACATTCATCCGGTGCTATACCAGCTGCACTGGCTCCCGGTGGAGTACAGGATCAGGTTTAAGGTGCTGGTTTTAACCTTCAAAGCCCTATACGGCCTAGGGCCCTCGTACCTACGGGACCGCCTCTCCTGGTATGCCCCACAGAGGAACTTACGATCTTCAAATAAAAACACCTTGAGGGTCCCAGGCCTCAGAGAGGTTAGGCTGGCCTCAACTAGAGCCAGGGCTTTTTCGGCTGCGGCTCCAACCTGGTGGAACGCTCTGTCACAAGAGACAAGGGCCCTGCAGGACTTGACATCTTTCCGCAGGGCCTGCAAGACAGAGCTGTTCCACCTGGCATTTGGTCAGGGCGCAGCCTGACCCCCTCCTCTGGCAATCTTTACAAAGCTTTAGTTTATGGTTGCCATCAATTTTGATTTTAATTCATTTTTATAATGTTTTATAATGTTATACTGTTTTAATGTTGTTAGCCGCCCTGAGCCCGGCTTCGGCTGGGGAGGGCGGGATATAAATAAAATTTATTATTATTATTATTATTATTATTATCAGTCAAGGCTCCATCTAGTTCTACATCCTTTTCTCTCAATGACCAACCAGAGGCCTACGAGGATCTTGCAAGTGGGACATGAGTGGAACAGTGCTCTCCACACTTGTGATTTCAGGCAACTGGTATTCAGACACATCCTACTTCCAAGAGGGATGGGAGAATTTAGCCATTGTGGCTAGTAGCCATCAATAGCCCTATCTATGAATTTATCTAATCTGCCTTTAAAGCTAGTGCAGTGGTGGACATACATTTCAGAGGCCTTGAAGCTTAAACTGTTATGGGAGCCACTTCACAACCAGCAATGAGGTCTGGGTAACTACTGTTAACTTCTTCAATGGGGTTGTTCCATGATGGATCACCACATTATTATTTTTTTAAAAAAAACATTAACTACTACATCTCAGATTTTGATTAAAATTGCTGTGCTGGATTATCTCACATGTCAAAATTGCTGGTGTGAATAAATATGTCCTAGGCCTTATAGTTTTCAAGTTATGGGGGGATGAATATTAGGGAAATATATACATGAATGAATAATGCTGCTTCTGGGGCCTCTGTGAGATTAGGGCCCCCAAAACTTAAGCTTCAATAGTTTCATAGTAGACCTGCCCCTCAGCTGGTGGCCATCACTGCCTTATGTATCAGCAAATTCATTAGTTTACCTATGTGCAGCAGAATGAATAAGTACACTCCTGGACCTTTCAACTTTCGGCTTCGTTGCATGGCCCCGAGTTCCAGTATTATGGGAGAGGGAGAAAAAAGTTTCTCTATTTTATTATAATAAAATGAATGAGCCCTTGGTATTTAGTGTCCTTTTGCATTTTCAAGGAACTCATTTTTGGGGGTGGGGTGGGGTGGAATCCTGCCTACAGATGCTGTACTTAACTGGGGATTGGCAGTGATCAAGAACTTGTCATTATTATTTTCCCAACAGCAATTACCATGTCACCATGCGTTTGGGTTCATTTTTGAAATGCATGTGCTTATATAACTAATGCATGACATTTGCCTTGTATTATATGCATGCAGGAGAATTTTGTGGTTCATTCAGTTTCTGTGTGATCAAGGAACAGCTGGATTTGGTGGGTGGCTTTGTCTTTTGTCTTATGCATCAACATCTTACTCAAATCCTTAACTCAGAAGCTTCTTTGTTTGATGCATGCTGTGTGTTCATCACGGCCGTGTGCCTAGACACTTTGCGACTCCTGGTTGTTCTGGCAAATCTTCCTTTTACAAATAAAGAGATGTATGTGTGCAGGTACACATTTGTGAAATGAATGGCATTGAGCTTCTGTATGATTAAACATAAAACATTTCTTAGGGGTGGACTGGGGAAGGATCATAAGTCTGGTGCCAAGTTAAGCAACAGCAAGAGCAAATAGGACTTCAGCCAGTTTCCAAAGACTTCTGGCTTTAAACAGGAGGTGGGTGGTGGCAGCTATTTACTCTTGGATTTGGGGTTTGAGCATTAAAACTGGTGCCCCAAGCCACAGGAATGTGCCTGTGAGTGGGTAGTGGAAAAGTTGTCAGGGCAATTCTGGCTTTATGACACTGCTCCATACTGTTTATAACAGTCAAATGTAAGGGGCATGTAAAGATTTCCTGGTCACTCTAACTTTGCTAGACAATAAACACAGGCAGTTCTTTGGCATAACACCAGTTATTTGCCTTTTGTTTTAACTAGAATAAAGGCCTGGCAAACCTGCAGCAATAGTACTAATAAAGCAATACAGATCACCCATCTATCCATAATATGAGCCAACATCCATGATGTCGGAGAGAGGTTACCAGAGACACCAACAAACTCTAACCCAGCTTGATTTCAAATTAAGCCTCAGTACCACCACAACACTTTATAGTGATTTTATCTAACTCCCTTTCCCTGATCCCCCAACCCACTAGTGCAAAGAAGGCCACCCCGTGTATTACAAGGCTATTATCACCACTCAAAAGAAACCAGACCATTTTTTTACCAGGGTATAAAGGTAAAGGGACCCCTGACCATTAGGTCCTGTTGTGACCGACTCTGGGGTTGCGGTGCTCATCTTGCTTTATTGGCCAAGGGAGCCGGCGTACAGCTTCCGGGTCATGTGGCCAGCATGACTAAGCTGCTTCTGGCGAACCAGAGCAGCGCACGAAAACGCCGTTTACCTTTCCACCGTAGCAGTATCTATTTATCTACTTGCACTTTGACATGCTTTCGAACTGCTAGGTTGGCAGGAGCAGGGACCGAGCAACGGGAGCTCACCCTGTCGCGGGGATTCGACCCGCCAACCTTCTGATTGGCAAGTCCTAGGCTCTGTGGTTTAACCCACAGCGCCACCCGTATACCTGCTTGCTTTTGCGAACAAAGGTTTCAGGAAGTTATCTCTTGAGTCTCTACATAAGGGGAAAGTTAACAGATAATGAGCAATGTCTTCCAAATGATTAAAAGAAGCATCTGCAACTTTCTTTGTTAAACCACAAGACAGCCCAACAGAAGTGAATAGCACGTTGATCCAATCTCATGGTATGCGAATGGCTTCAGCAAATGTGCTAAAAAGACTCCGTTGTATGATTAAACATTTCAAAGGTCTTGACTGGGCAAATTAGGAGCTTTAGAAGGGGGCTGGGGGTGGGTAGCTGCAGTGGTGCCCTCCAAATGCTGCTGGTTTACAATTCCCATCATTTGCCATGCTGGCTGTGGCTAATGGGAGTTGTAGTCCAGCAGTTCCTGGAAGGAATCATGTTGGCTGCCTATGCCTTAGCACAAGCATGTTTTGTGTGTGAACTGGTGAACAGTCTCACTTTTGCAGCAGAATCCTACATGAGAGGCTCAGCCTGCATCATCTCCCTAGAGCTAGAACAATTCTAGTCAGTCATTGGGGACTATTCACCCAATTTTTCTGCCCTGGGTTCCTCAGTGGTTATTAATTAATTTATTAAAGTTTTATACTGCCCTTCACCTGAGGATCTCATGGCAGTTTTACTATATTTTACACAGGCAACAGTAATGGTTTTCTATGTTTTGAGCAGACCCATAAACGGCACCAGTTGTATAAGATGCTTTCAATAGCTGGGCATCCTTTCAGTTTCAAGCTGCTTTTTTACATTATACTCACTGAAACTGAAGAACAAACATCTCCACAAAGAGTTCTCTTAAAAGCACGTCTGCCTAATGCAGTTTCCATTGCGCTGGCATTTCTTTAAGCTGATCAGCTGGCATAGTGTCTTCTCTGTACTGTAAAACTCGTTCTCCAAAACCTGGCCAAATGGCCCCCTTTTTTTTTGTCTGAAACAGTAGCTCTCCAGCTTTATATTCCTTAAAGTTCTTCAGATGCACCCCCAGGATACACCTCTTGCTCTCTCAATCATTGGCTTGGAAACGATAACCCCAACATAATGGAGTGAGTGGATGAACTGAACAGATTGTGCAAAAACGAATGTGTTCATGAGTCTAAGGTTCAGGGGAGAGATTGTAGGATCACTGAGCAGCTGTCTTAGCTAACTGGGGCCAAAACATTTAATTAGCAAGCTATGTAAGATGAGATGGGCATAAAGCTAACCTCACAGGTTTCTCCTGACTTTTCCCCATTAGTTGATTTTAGCAAACAAAAATTTAATCCTGGTTCTCGGCCAATGTCTCTCTCCCTCTTTCTTATACTGGTTAAGACATTTTGAATTCTTATGTAGCTTTCTTTTAGGACTCCAGCTCCATGGTGGATCTGGATTTGGCTTCTGCATCACTACCTGGGTCACACCAAAGGATGGAGTCATGAAGGAACCAGCAAGGTCTTCCTAGTGAGTGTGTACATCATGCGGTATTTAGTCTGAACCATCAGGAGATGCCTGCTGATGCTCTTGCATCTTCCTCTCGTGGCTGTTGCATTGGACTGATTTTACCTTGCCTACCCACATCTTGGTAGGAGGTAGATTTGGCACTATATTTGATGCACACAAGCCTTTATATGACCACAGTCTATGCTGGCAAACTGGTAGCTTGGTGAACCTGCTTACAATACCAGTTATTACATGCAAAGTTAAATTGAATTTGGGTTTAAACAAAACAAAAATGTAAATGAGGGGATTATGTAAATTGGCCTCAACATTAGTGTTCTTCACTGGACTTTGGTAGGATTATTCAACAGCAAAATGATTTGAGTGTCCGAACGATCTGCAACTATCATGTGTAAAACTGTTTCCTTTGGTCAGCACCAATGTGCAAAGGGCTTGGAAGGAGAGCAGGGTTTCACTCTGTGATGACAGAATAGTGATGTGATGACAGAATAGATGTTTGGTCCACAAACAAGGGTTTCATGTTGCTGGGCTTATTGGATTACATCATTATGTCCCAGTTTTCAACATTTGCTCCGATATATCATTTCAAAGTCCTGTTGTAATGCTCCTGCCATGTTGTCATAATATCATGGCTTGCATTTGCGACCCAACAAGTACAATCCACTCAAAGCTTTGATTTGCTGATATAAGAAGCAAAAATTACTCATCCTAATATGGCAAAATTCAAAGCGACTTTAATAAACTGCAGTTCCCATGATTTTCTATGACTGTTTAATTGATATAAGAATGCTTTAAATGTATGGTATGGATGTGACCTTAGTTGGCCATCTTACTACTGTTTGGGATGTGGGACCAATGGCCATTTCTGAATCAAAATTGTTTTGTGCATTGTGCAAAGAAGATGTCAAGATGATTTCTGGAATCCTGAGAACATGGGAGATGGACCTTCCTTCAGTGCTCAGTTTTTTTAAAAACTGAATCTGTTTGGGAGTTGTTGATGAGGACTCTACTGGATGAAGGTGTGATCAACAGAAAACATTTTCTGTTATCTGAAGCTCATCTTATTGGGCTGAGGGCACCTGTACATACAAGGGCTTCTGAAGATGATATAGGGACTGGGCAGATAGATATGAGAGGAACTCCATGCTTAAGGTACATATGATGATTCTTTTCCCTTCTCTTGTGCGACTGACACACTGAAGGTATTTTACTAGATTGCTGGAAGTGTTTGGCTCTAGCTGAACTAGTCCACTGGGGGTGGGCTTTATCCAGCATCTCACTTCTTTCCAAATAGCTTGAGAAAAAGCCATAACATGGTATTGATTTCAGTGCAAGGATATATAAGAAGAGACCTGTTGGATCATGTCAAAAGCCCATCTAGTCCGGAACCCTTTTGTCACTAGAAGACCACAAGCAGAACCTGAGTGCAACACCATTCTCCACACCTGTGATTCCTTTCAAGAGGCGCGCGCATGCACACACACACACACACACATGGGACTCTCAGGAGGGAAAAAAAACTATAACAGATGAAAAATCTGTTTGTCCTGTTTTTAGCAGCTTTCTTTCTTTTTTTGCAAAACTAGATATTACTTCACCCCCCTGTCAGCCAAACTGAACACTCTCTTCGATGTTAAATAAATAATGACATGAAATGTTAATATCACCGGTGGTTTTCCTGAAAGATCTGGAGTTCTGAACACACAGGTCTTGGCAGGTAGAAAATGTTGAAGTTTAATTTTAAATGTTATATTTTTGTTTGTTGGGTGGGGGGAGACTGTGCTGCAGTCGGAGTCTTTTTGAACTGCTGCAAACAGCTTCAAAAGACTGTTGCGGTTTGTGAGAACATACTCAGCATTGTCTCAAAGACGAGGTCTGGGACTATGGGAATACCCTCTTCCCCACATGCAGATGCTGTGCAAATCTTCACCATCACCAGGGTTTGTGTTGCAAGCATGCGCTAGACGGGGTGGGTTTGGTTTCAGTGCAGACACAGACAGGCAAATAACATTTCTCAGGCATTTCTGTCCACCTTTCACTGACATCTTGGAGCAATCTGAATTTCAATTGGGTATTAACTATTGACTGCTAGGCACTTCTCCTTGGAGAAGGAGTCCAAGATTTGATTAAACTAAAACTGCAGATGTTACAGAATATGTCCCCCTGGAGTAGATGTTGGATTCCTCCATCTATATAAGCTACATTGTGCAAACGTCATTTTTCTTGCTTCGAATAACCCCCTCCTAGTCATGTCAGCTCAATGTGTCCCTTACAAGGCTTTATGCTGATCGTTTCTCTGAAGATGGAAAATGCAAGACACATTTGCTCTTTTGGGCCAAGAAACAGGGCCATCAAATGTACCTAGGATATTTTAAATATCAAAATGTCTGAGAATTATGGGCCTTGCTCAGGGTGTGGATGGGTAGTCTTCAGCCTTCTCAGTTTTACTTTGTGGGTTTGTTTTTCACTAAAACCCAAAGATCTACCAACCAGAGCCAGGTGCAATATATATATATATATATATATATATATATATATATATATATATATATATTCTCTATAAATTCCAAATAAATACATACATAGTGATGGGGGTTAACTGACATGTCTTGTTTAACTGGTCTGGCTGAGAAGAGAGTGGGAGATGGAAACATTGAGAGGAAATAGAAGGGGGATGATTCAAGTCCAACATGAAAATTAATATTTTTAGAAAATGAAAAGCACAGCTCAACATATTGAAAATGTGGATGGTTATTAGTACTCGGAATGGAGGGATCTATTTCAGCCCCCCTCCTTTTTGGAGAATTCTTCCCTGACACCTTGGCTTCCCTAACAGGTTCCTCAAAGGCAGCACAAAAGGATGGATGAAATATCTGGAATCCGTTCCAAAAACTTGTGCAGCTGGGAGATGCTCTGCTTAACATTAGGCTATGAAAATGCTAGTGCATGCTAGTGACTGTGTGCCTGTGTGTGTGTGTGTGTGCGCGTGCATGAATGCATGCTTCAGGCTTCTGAAAGATGGGACCCTGTGTGGAGCCCCATTTGTTTTCCTTCTGTGTCCTCCCCATGCAAAGGGCTCCCTTCCTTCCAGCTGAACATTTACCTAAATGGCTCCAAACATGCTCCGCCAGGTATGTGCTGACTGAAGTGTGGACTGGTATGCACAGCTCCATCAGATATGCCGACTTTAGATTTTCTTGCTGGATGAAAGCTAGTAATAATTTTCCGCTCACAACAGAAATACTAAGTTTGCTACTTCATTCTTGTGTCTCATAGCCCAGATTTTTGTGTGTGTGGTAAAACAACCCATGGGGCATGATCAATCCAAAAAATTTTGGCTATTGATTTCATGAAGAGGTTGGCACAAACTTTAACCAATGGGTTTTTTTTAAAATAAAAAAATGCTTAACTGATATTGTGTCCTGATTTTGTTCTATAGCATACTTACAGAGCAATCCTAACCGTGTATACCCAGAAATAAATCTTATTTAATTCAATAGGGCTTTCTCCTGGGTAAGTGGAGTTGCAGCCTTAGTTATTATTATCTACGGCAAAATAGTACCACCTTTCAGGAAATATAAGCAGCCACCTGTAGTAAGCAGAGATGATAAAAATGGGGTGCCTTGCAACATTTATCTTTCACTGGGGAAAATGAGTTTCTGCCAATACACCCAGCACAGACTGATTACATTGCATTGTTTTCTCCAGTCTTTAACAACTAGTTTGGCTTATCTATTGAGTGTTGGTTCTTGTATATTGGATAAGGCCCCTGCGCAGTCTGTTACAGGAAACAAGAAAGTGTGAGAGGGATGAATTCTAAAAGTGTCTGCATTTATTAAAGCCCAAAGCATTCTGGAAATACATTTTTCCTTCTTTAGGGCTCTCCAGGTGCTGTTGAGCTACAATTCCCACCAGCAGCAGTGAGCATGGCCAACCAGGGATCTAACAACACTTGGGGGAGGGGTAGAGCATGACACTCTTAATCTCAAGGTCGTGGGTTTGAACCCCACATTGGGTAATAGATTCCTGCATTGAAGGGGGTTGGATTAGATGACCCTTCCAACTCTACAATTGTATGATTCCATGAGGGGGCCACAGGTCCCTCATTCCCATGCTATGGGGCTTTCCTGAATCAAATTGCTATAGAACACAGTCTCTTGAAAATATCAAAATCATTCCTGTTTCTATTTGTAACTTAAGGCATAGGACTGTGTCTCGCTTTGTAGGACACAACCAAAAGGAACAACCAAAAGGAACAAAAGGAATGTTGTAGGACACAACCGGCATGGAAAGTCAAGAACTGTTAGGGCAAGCTGATGGCTCTCTTACAAGCAAGTGGATTCCATCACATCTAGCTTTCCTGTACTATGTCTGGAAACACACAACTCTGTCAGAACAGAAATGGCGTCTTCATCAATGTTTTAGATGTCTAAAGAGTTGTGTCCTTTATCACATAGAAAAACAATGTGAACGTTCCTCCAGATCTTGAAGTGGTGACGTCCCACTGGGGGTGGGGAGGGGTATATGGGCAGTCACATAGGAATGGGAGAGAAATTTGTTTCAATTTGCATTGAAAATGAACTTGCCAAATCCTCATGTTATAGAATCATAGAAGGGATTCTGAAGGTTATTTAGTTCAACCACCTGTGAAGCAGGAATCTTTTGAACAATGTGAGGCTTGAACCCAGGACCCTGAAATTAAGAATCTCATGCTCTACCAACTGAGCTATCCCAGTGTTCTGAAACAATATTTGAACAGAAACACAGCCATCCTCCGAAATCTGCACTTCTCTGAAATTTGCAGTGCAATTCTCCAGCTAAATATTGTGTGCAAAAAATGCATATATTGAGATAAAGTGCCACATATAAATGCTCCCCCTCTTTTAGATGTCACTGGGTAGCCTTCCCTGGAGTGAAAAAGGAACAAAGCCCAGAACCCTTGGGAATAGGAGCTGGCATCCTGATGCATTTATCTGCTTTCTTTTGCCTGGGATTTATTGCAGCCAAGTTGCATCCCACCAATAAAATAACTGGTGCTGATAATGCAGTTTGTCAGAGAGTGAGTGCTACCAGAAAAGCTCCAACTGCCCAGCACCACTGATATGTCTCACATATTTCGCATGCTGTCAGTGAATTAGATCTCTGCACCCTGGGTGTGTCCAGTAGGGGTATGCAGAGTACACCTGTGTGTGGAAAAACACGTCGCCTTGGAGTAGCGAGGCAGCGCTAACTCAAGTTCTGGGCTTCCAGAAATCTCTTGCATGTGATTTTAAAATTCAAATTATGAAGGCTGATTTCTTTAAAAAAAATAAAATAAAATAGAAAAGTGTGTACTTTCTGCTTATCTCTAAGCATATACCAGAAAGGGAGGGGGAGGGAGCAAGAAAAGGTGGAGGGGGGAAAAAGAACACAAGTTCCTATTGGACCTTTGGATGAACCAGAGTGAGCATATTTTCCCCGTCTCTCCTGAAGCATCATGATTCACTTTGGGGAACTTCATTTATATGCACATCATATGCAATCTGACTGACTCCTACTGTACCTTTGAACAGATCCAATCAGATGCCCATATGCATGTAAATGAGGCTCCTGGAGCTGTGTTCTCAGCAGCGAGGAAGAGGAGTTAAAGAGCAGCGTCTTCGGGAGACTTGCTACTGTGACAATCTTCTACTAAAACACACACACACACCCCTCCCCACCTCCCCACCTCTCTCTCTCTCTCTCTCTCTCTCTCTCTCTCTCTCTCTCTCTCGGATCCATTTTTATTTCATTTCATTTAACTTCCCAAGCCAGAAGAAAGACCCGCAACTCACTTCTTTTCTAAACAGCAGCAATTCATGTGAACAAGGATGATCTGCAAAAATGGGAAGGGATACCAGGCTCGGTTTCTCTCCCAGCCTTCGAAAACAACGCTGGTGTCACAAGTCAGTGAGTGTAAAAAAAGAGAAAAGAATAAAAGAAACAAACAAACATTCTGCAACTATTGTCTGAAAACAGGCAAAATAATTGAAATTATTATGGAATAATCACCTCGCGTGCAACGACCGCCCGCTCTTCAGAGCAACAATCCAAAACAGCTCCCCTAAAGCAGGCCCAAGGGCAGAGGTTCTGTATATCATTCAAAGACCATCTGTCATTGAATGGCTGGAGCCCCTTCCCAGTGTTCAGAGGGCAGGCTTGAAATGGAGCCTTGGCACTTCTTTTTCCATTTGCTAACAAACAGCAGTGATGGCAGATAAATATGGCAAACAATAGGCGCTCCTAATGAACTGGAAAGGGATATGGATTTTTGCATCCAGCACCAAGAAGTTCCTGTTCCTGCACTAGGCTCCAGGGATTCCCAGAGCCTGGTTCTGCCATGTGGCTGAACAGGCAGACATCTGCAGCCCAGGCTAGGCTTTCAAGAACTCAGCCAACCTGCTAAGGGGTTCATTTAAATAAGATCCAATTTAAACACACATGCGCAGAAAGAGAGAGGGAGAGAGGTTATTTTGGTGTCCAGGAAATGATAAAAGCAACATGGAAAGTGACACTGGTATACAATAGTAATACAAACACACACACAAACACACACACAGAGGAGAAAATTTATTTTTTTGCATTGCATTTTCCAGCTACTTATGTCCATATCTTTGCAGTCAAAAGTGGTGGATCCTGCTACCATGCCACACAGCATACAGCACCTTTGTTTTATTATCTTAGGGGATAAAAACTAGGATCTAATTTCAGGCACAGCAAAGTACACCTTGCATATCAAGCCAGAATATAGAATCAGCTCACACATTAAGGGGGGGGGGACCCCTAACATATTAAACAGTCATTCCAAGTTGTTAGTGAGCATCTTTTGACAATGGAAAAACCAACAATAACAAGAGCCATGAAAATAAACACATAGGGTGAGATCCAATGCTGCCATTTGGACATCTGCTGCCATAAGAAAAGTTGAGCCAATTTTTGCTGATTTTTCATCCCCTCTGTAACTTCTTATCTCTCTCCCCTCCCAAAAAAAGTGTTCCAGAGGCTTGGGGGCCTTCCAGAGCAAAATGGAAGATGGTGTGGAGAGTTGCAGGGGAAACCCCCCCCCCCTTTTAAAAAATGAGCATAGGGGGTGCCAGTGTGGCACCTTCCAGTCAGTATCTCCTATGGTGCCCGCCAAAAGTCTCAGTAAATATCTCCTCAAAAATCCACAGGGCATGAGAGACAGTTTGCTCTTCCTGCTCAGCTCCTGTTTGCAGTGGCTTGACCTCTCCTACACGTCTGCATGGCAGCCATTTTGTGACTGGTGCCTGTAGCACTTTTGCAAAATTCTTATTATGTGCACTGGCCTGAAATGGTCAGTGGCTCCTACAATTGTGCTTGCATCAGTTGGATCAAAAGCCATCCCAGGAACAGAACAGCAACACTGGATTTCACTCGGACATTGGATTTCAGCCACTGTGTGAACTGTGCATCACAAATAATCCTTTTATGACACAAGAAATGTAATCTGTAATAACAAGGGGATAGAACCCTCTTCCATCCATTTACTAATTTTTTATTTTAAAAAAATGTTCTATACAAATTATTCTATTAGGATTTTTTTTTAAATATAATGAACCAAAGTGGAACATTTCAGTGTTCCCAGAACAGATTAGAGGGGATTAAAGATCAAGGGAAGGCAGCTGGTCAGTTTACCACACATTGTTAATGTGGAAATGTGCCACAAAGATAGAGCATGGAATATGGCGGCAAAAAACCCTTGCTATTAAGGAAATGCAACCATTCCAAAATTTAAAGGACAAAATAAAGGATGCTTAAAGGAGAGAGGATGCTATCATAGCCACAAAAATATGTAATCAAATTAGAATAAGTTGTGTCCAATTAAATGATGTGAACGTATTGTAATGGTTAAGTGTAATTGGATATACGGGGTTGAATAAATATATTGGAATCAACTAAATCTCATGTAATTTGCTTGGAAATCTTAGAGTGGAATTAAGCACCTGTTTGCCTTTACCCTTTATAGTGGTATAGTTGTAGAATATACATAAGAGAATAGGAAGCTGGCTTATACTGAGTGAGACCATTAGTCCTGTGCCGATGCCCATAACTCTGACATTGACTGGCTGTAGGAACCTGAGGGTACACAATGGGTGCAACTATAGCCACAGAACTTTTCTCCATCCAAATGAACTGAATTTCTCTTCCACTCCTAACTCCCAGTCTTTGCAATACTAGTATAATGCTAGGAAAAGTACTTTCTAAATTTATTCATTTCCATTTTTTTTAAGTGTTATAGGTTTTCAGGGGTTTGTTCTGTATCTATTGCCTTTCAGGATTAAAGGGCTGTCCCCTCCTCCCCTCTGCCATGTTTTACAGAAGAAGCTGACAATTTTGTTTTGCAGTGCTATTGAGGTCTGAAGTGCATCCCTGTCAAATGCCACCGCTGCAACTCTTAAATATTTTACTTGCCAGTGTAACTCTACTCTCAATTGTTCTTCTGCGACTGTCTGGAGTGATTCAGGATGCTGAAGCAGCTCATTGCCATATAAATATTCACAGAGTTTGCAGGCTTTGCAGTAAATATATCAGAATCCGCAGCTGCCCAGCCTTGTTGCCATTGATTATTTCTAACTAATGCCACACAGATTGAGAAAGCTGGGACTCTGTTAGCATGCGGAATCTGGATGGTGACACCAGATCACTTCTGATAGCTCAAAAGAGTGGTTGGATCAGGAGGAGTAATTCTTGTGTAAGAACTGGAGCCTCCCTGGAACAAAACAAGTTGATCTTGTGCAACTTCACTATCAATTTTTATTGTTACTTTTATCTAAGCAGGAGCCTGAGGAAACCTTGATCTCGTCCAGAAGAGTATTTTTCCTAGTGGTGTGAAAACCTGTCCTTAAAAACCAGATTTTCACAAGAGTAAAAAAAAGACTTCACCTGATAGTCTCTCCGGCTCCCCACACTTACAGAAAAGCCTATCATGGCTTTTCAGGAAGCTTAGCTGCCAGGGAGGCTGAAAAATGACTTGTAGAATCATAAAAAAGCTAACTTACAACTTCCCTTGGCCACCTCAAATTAAAATGAGTGCAAACAACACCCTGAACCCAAGCCATAAGAATTGTAATGATAATTCTCTCTCGCTCCCTCTGATCATTTTCAAATGCAAGTTCCTTTCTCATTAATTTATATGGAATGGTTTTTTAAAAAAGGAAGAAATTTTTGGCACAGCACCCGTTTTCACCCATGCATCCTGGGCATCTTGTGGAATTGACAAGACTGACATTTTCATCTGTTTACTGCTTCTTGAGCATATTTGACTGACATAGATGAAGACGATTTATTTTTATTTTCTGTCTGTCTTGCTCATAACTGTCACCATCCAGAATGCTACTCAGCCACCTAAATGCTGCAGCTCTGTACACTGCAGCCATGAAAATAATAGACCCAATGGCTTGAAGCTCCAACAGACACTGGGCAGTCTGGCTTCTCCTGGCTGTCATTCCCAGAGTGCATAGGTAAGAATATCCCTGCAGGATCAGGTCAAATGCCCATTTAGTCCAGCATCCTGTTCTCACAGTGGTCAACCTATGAGCAGCTTGATAATCTTGGTCCTTATTTTCACTATCCATTTCAAGGCTCAGAGAGGGGAATAGTACACAGTATTATCAGTGGGGTCCTGCCATAGATTTCTATAATGGCATTAGGATAGTGAAAGTCCACCCCCCCAGTCCTGCATGGAACTAGTAGCATTTCAGAGAAAGCTTGAAATTCCTCCTACTTAGCAACCTCCATTTCACTTCCAGGACCATATAGCTATATTTCACCACACCACTGATGCCCACGTGCCCCATGACCACTGACTTCTACCGAGCACCAGGCTATCTAGACAACCATACCCTCCAACATGTTGAGTCCCAAAGCATGTCTTCCCATCTGTGCTCCCACACAAGTCATGTGACCTGTGAGAGACCACAAAGCTCAAAAGACATGCTTTCCCCCCAGGGCCATGCTCTTGCGTGAGAGCACGGTGCCTCAAAACACACATTTTGGGGTGTTGTGCAAGTTCACAGCCCTGGAGAAAGCACTTTTTTGGGGTGAGATCTCAGCATGAAATCTCACGAAATCATGGTGCTGCAGGAAAACACAGGGTATTCCAGTTTTTCCAGGACACTTGCAGGGTATGGGCAACACAGGACATTTGCAACCATTGTGCCGGCCATGTGAGTCATTGTGTGGTTCACATGCCTATTACAACCCAAGTTAATTATGTGCCTAGTGACTGAATCACCCTCTACCAGGATCCCCCTGAAGCTTGGTGGAGCATCTTCAACCATATACTCAAGCTGATTGGACTCAGGCCTGCTCATCCTGTAGAAGCCTGCATGGAAAAGCCTGTCCATGCTGTACGAAGAGCCAAAATGCAGGTAATATGAGCCATATTCAAAGTTTGTGTTCCACATTCCCCACACACATCACGTGTGTTAGTCCATTCACATGTAAGCTTTAGCAAGCTGTTAGTGTGCTAACATTTGACTAGGTCCATGTCCTTGGTCTCAGGAGCAGTCAATGTCATTCAGGGAATGCTACAACTTGAGGTAAGGATATTATTAATAATATACTTGATACATTACACTTCAGGGACACGGGTGGCGATGTGGGTTAAACCACAGAGCCTAGGACTTGCCGATCAGAAGGTCGGCAGTTCGAATCCCATTGCTTGGTCCCTGCTCCTGCCAACCTAGCAGTTCAAAGTGCAAGTAGATAAATAGGTACCGCTCCGGCGGGAAGGTAAACGGCATTTCCGTGCGCTGCTCTGGTTCGCCAGAAGCGGCTTAGTCATGCTGGCCACATGACCCGGAAGCTGTACGCCGGCTCCCTCGGCCAATAAAGCGAGATGAGAGCCGCAACCCCAGAGTCGGTCACGACTGGACCTAATGGTCAGGGGTCCCTTTACTTTTTTACGTTGCACTTCAGGATGTAGAGAGGTCCTTCCTTCCTTCCTTCCTTCCTTCCTTCCTTCCACATTCAAAATCCAGTTGTCCTCCCAACAGCCTTAAACTAATACAGTCTAGGAAAACCGTTACCATTTAATGCTGTTGCATGTAAGTCATGTAAGTCTAAGCCAAGAAGAAGCCTATTCTCTCTTGCCTGTTTGGTGTAGCCTCAGGCTGACTATACACATCCCTTGCCGTCTGCTGGGCTTCTTAACTTCATCAGTTATATTTTATTTGCAGTATAGCCCTGGCAATGTTTCCGCTTACCAATTACATAAAGCCCAAGTAATCTTTGAGGAAAATAAAGCTGCCAGCACCACAGGTGAGCGGCTCACATGCTGAAGTTTGACAATTCGCATATTAGAAGTTGATAAGCAGTAAGATATTGTTTGGTGCTCCTCAGTCTCAGGGGTTCTTTTGTTCTGTGACTGAGACTATCTGTGCGCCACAGTGAGTCAAGCAACAATCTCGCCTTATTATACCAACTTGAAACCTAAAACTATTTATGGCCACACACCTCCATGACACAAAAACTGCATTTATTACAAGAAGCTGTGGGGATTTATCTGCGCCACTCTAGCCTCCTATGTGGGCTCTATTTTCATTCAGTACAATAGCATGCTGTTAACTCAATATGTACAGTGAAAACAGCATGAGCAGGGGAACCTTTAATCCTTGTTTCTCCAAATTATATTATGCTCCTTCCTTTATTTGCTGTTTTTTTTTAAAAAAACAAAACTAAACCCAAGCCCTCCCTATAGCAAGTAGCGTCAATGCTGCCCACACCCTCCCTATAATTTTATTCAATGGCATTTCACATCTTAGCTGGGTAGAAAGGGGCATCTTCTTCCTAGCAGATTATATGGGTCACCTTCAATCACCTTTCTGGTGTCCCTTGAAAAATTCGTTTAATCATAAATGATAAAACAAATGCCACACAACCCAAAATTAAATTAAAATCTCTTTGCAACAAGGAAGATAGCATTAAGACATATCTATCACGGTTCTCTGTCTCTGCACACACAGATAAACAAAGAGATTTATAAAGCTGGAATTATTGCAGTGTTAAAACAGGAAACCGACAATATTGAATTAAACTTTCTATATTTGTCGAAGGCTTTGCAGAATGTAGTTAGAGACCACGCTGGGTAGATTTTACAAAGGCTCAACATGCCTTACAGATAAAACACAAAATGTTGTACTAAGCCTTAAGTAACAGAGCAACAAAATCAGTATATTCTGTGGATACTCAATTGGTTCCTGTCGTGACTCTGTAGGATATGAATTCCGATGGATTCTGTAGTAAAATTAAGACTGGCTCACACAGACTCAGGGCCCCATGTGGACACTTCTAGTCACCCCAATGCATTGTGGGAAAACCTGTGGTAGTTTCTGTGATCACATCAGTTCCCTGCATTAAGTATAAGTTTAAAACAACAGCCATTACTCAAAGTGCTATTAGCTTTGGTTATAAAATATTAGAAGGTTTTCAGACATCAGCTTTTATAATCCTTGGGATGTTCTGGAGATTGCCCATACAGTGGTACCTTGGGTTACATACGCTTCAGGTTACAGACTCCGCTAACCCAGAAATAGTGCTTCAGGTTAAGAACTTTGCTTCAGGATGAGAACAGAAATCGTGCTCCAGTGGTGTGGCGGCAGCAGGAGGCCCCATTAGCTAAAGTGGTGCTTCAGGTTAAGAACAGTTTCAGGTTAAGAATGGACCTCCAGAATGAATTAAGTACTTAACCCAAGGTACCACTGTAGTGGTGAACATAGATTGTCATGTTAGGGATGGAGAAAAAATTCCATTTTGTTTACATTTTAATGAGAAGCTACCAAATTCACATTCACGGATTGAAACACAGTTATTCGCAGTTCTCAAAAGTTTGGGATGCATTTCTCTAACAAACCAATGCTTACCCAAATGTGTAAATTGGTGTAAATGTACTGATCGCAAAAATGGATATCTCAGTCAAAACCACATCCCCATGTGTTTATTGGAAGAAAATGCTGGTGAATTTTCGCAATGTTTTTTTTTTAAAAAAATTGCAACTTTCTGTGGAAATGCAAAGAGCTGAATTTGGGGTTGGACAAATGACAAAAATGAGAGAAGCTGAAATTGAGAGAACCACCCCCCTCCGGCTATGATGTGTGGCAAACTCTGTGACAATGCCCAAAGATTATCACAGTGTTTCGCATTACTGTGGGGATTCTGGTAACTTTGGTAGTTACCAGACCTTGTAGGTGTGCTCATTATTCCCAGTTCCTCTTTGACCATTCTGTCTCTTGCTGATCGATTTATGATATGTCAATTCCCTTAATATTTTGGGGTGGGGGTTAGGGTGTAATTGCCTCCGTCAGTTGATTCTCTCTCTCTCTCTCTCTCTCTCTCTCTCTCTCTCTCTCTCTCAGCAGGGTTGTTGTGCTTTTAAATAGGCCTATGCTTGAAAATATCTTAAAACCAAGGGGAAGATACAAGGGCGGAGGCAAAGCAAGTATCCTTAGAGAAGTTAGCATTACAAAGCAGCAGGTCTCTGATTACTTTGTAATTGTTAACAGTAGGAAGGGCAGCCGGCAGCAGAGATACAGCCATAAGATAACTCTCCTTATAGTGAGGCGTGAGGGGAAAAAATATTAGTGGGGTACGACAATGAAATCTTGGATACTTGAGGGTGGCAAGCCGTAGCAGGGCTGCTCCCGCATCATGGCATGAGGGAGAAGAAGGATTTTCTAAACCAAGGGTGAGGAGGAGTCTTGGGGACAAATGCAGCCCTCTAGGGCTCTGCCGTTCACTCAGTGCCCCACTCAGACCCCACCCCTCAATGGCCTGCTTCTCATCCTCTTAAGTGTTTTTCTCTGACTGCCACCCTCGGATTGTAATAATTCATCTTGCTCCCATGGAAAAGGAATGAAAGTGTGTGTGTGTGTGTGTGTGTGTGTGTGTGTGTGTAAACCTCTGACTTTCTGAGAGGGTGGATTCTGTAGCCAGCTGTACAAGCTGCCTGTTCAATACAATATAGGTATCACTTTAGTGTAGTGGCATCTACCCTTTGGAATTTGCTCTCGTCACATAAATAATAATAATAATTTTTTTTTTTTTTGCACCCCGCCCTCCCCGGCCAGAGCTAGGCTCAGAGCAGCTAACATCATATAAATAATACAATATGCATAAAAACAAGCAATCAATCGATTAAAATGCATCCCAAAATTAATTCAAATAACTTAAAATTAAAATTAAAACTGAACAAATGACAACCCTCAGGTTAAAATTGAAAGCAGTTAATACTCGCCAGGACCAACTGTTTCTGCTGATATTATAAGGACCTGTGAGCAGGCTGGGAAACCTCCTTCGTGCTTGTTTTTCTACAAAGAGAAAATGAGTCAGACTGAACCCTGACCAAAGGCCTATGAGAAAAGTGCCGTCTCTGTTGTCTTTTGGGCTCCTGCTAAAGTTCTTCTCCTCTCAATGGATATTTTACATGGGCAACTTTATCCTGGGCTGCATCTGTGCTGGAATTATTCTTAATAGTGTTTATATGTGGAAGTGAACTGTTTTTTCACTATTTTACTTGTTCTATTGTCGTAACCTGTCCTGAGACCTTGTGGTAAAGGGCAGGTAAGATATCTAAATGAATAAATCTGCCCACTTTGGCTTGTTTCCCCACCCACTTTCACCTCTGGCTCCTGGAAGGCTGCCCATGAGGAAATTCAGCCATAGGCTTAGAAAGCCTCCCCACACCTGTTCGAAACCAATCATGCAGAAAAGCCCACAATAAATCTACAGCTATTCTTAGAATCCTCTATAACTCCCAGAATTTTAAAAGTATTCTCCCTCCCCACAAAATAGTTTCCAAATCTGTCCTGCCTCTATTCTATCACATTACAGATGAAATGTTCATCCTGGTTCAATACTCTGCTCTGAACATGACTAAATAACTGGAGTCCATGTCCTGATTTAAATGTGATGCTGGCTAGGTGAGAAGTACTTATCCTTATGGCAATATATTTGCAGCATCTCATTTATAACAGGTTGTCCCCCTGGCATGAGCAGTGTTAGGGTACTATTGCAGTGCCTGCCAAGGCTACATGTCACTTGCTTACAAAGGCTGTACATAGAAGTAAGGCAGCCCATTTCAGATAGGGCACTGGTTACAGTCAGTACTTTTGCATAGGTACAATCTTCTTGCTCACCCACTGGCAGAAGCTGTCTCCCCACCCATTTTCTCCCCATCAAGCACAATTTTATATGCATTTCTCATGTTCCCCTCATTTGCCTATCCCCCCCCCCCGGCTATTTCCCTGCTTAACCCAATTTTTGCTATCTGCGCAAAACTTTGCTATAAACTTTGTAGAAAACCAGGAGAGGGGTACACATTTGCATAATTCATTTCATATCAGGAGTATACAGATAGCCCCCCTGTCTATAAGGCACGGTTGGGTTGACTTTGGGGGCAAGTTTCAAACTCCCATGCTATATTTAAAAGGAAGGGTGGGAGTTAGAAACTTGCCCCCAAAGCCAGCTCCACTGTGCACTGCAGAAGGGGGACAGTCTGCATATTTCTGATTCCCCTCACTTTGAATGGACCCAGTGCCAAGAGACGTATGGGTGTAAATATTTATTTTGCCATGCGGGAATTTCTCTGGTTTAGTTCCCATACTGTTCCTGTTCATGATCCTGGTCTCAGTGCTGAAATAAAACCTGAGATCTTAGCATCCACATTGCTTACCAGCATAGCCTGAGTGAGAGAAAACTTTCCTCTAAGAATATGGCCTCACAAACTTTTTGTTGCCTTAATTATCAATTTCTCACATTTAAAATATTTGTTCTGAGTTTCACATAAATTCTGTCTAACTTTCTATAACAATAAGTATGTATTTCAATCCCTATTGGAAAAAGGCAGCCTCTTGCACTTTTTACAGCATTGTAGTTTTTGTGGTTAATTGCAGTTGTGTTCAGATTTTGAAAAGGGACCCAGGAATCTTTATTCTTATGAGGTGATTTTCAAGTGGTTGTAGAAATTGCAAAGCACTATGACACAGAGACACCTCTAACATGTTTTTCTGGGTCTTTCCTCTTATGCTTTATGGCCAGTAGGGGGAGGTCTGACACAGGAGTTCCCCCCACCCCCACTCCACAAGGCGATTCTTAATCTCCAGTCACTTTGCTGTCTTCCACATGAAGAAGAGCTATCTGAACCAGGACAGATCTTGCTACCTTGATGAATCAGAGCTGTCACTCAAACCAGAGTGCTAAATTATATTAGCACAAAGGCAACCACTCAGCTATTTTAAACTGTGTCTTTTTAGCTGCCGATAAATGAAATGAAAAATAGCATTATATCTTAGTCACAGGTGCCCTTCTTCCTAAGCACTTTCACGCTGCTTCCTACTTTTCCGTTCTCTCAGCCATGGGGGTTTACTGATTATATTTTAAATGTTTGTTTATTTTTGATTCCGATTTCAGCCTTGCAACAGGAATGGGTGCAATCCTCATAAATTGAAAATGGGTGGAATTTCTGGCATTACTTTTAATGGGATGAGGAGACCCATTGCTGCCTGGTGCTACCTTTCCCCTTATTTCCTGTATACAATTCTGAAGGAATTCATCTTTCCTCTTTGATCATTCTGCATCATTCCATGCCTCTGTACAACCCCTCTGTCCTGAAGCCTTAGTGCATATTACAATAAACAAAAATTAAAATTCCAAATGTATAAGACATCGTATCCTACAAAACTTCCATAAGATAAAAATATTCCTATTATTTTTGGTGAATCCAAAGATGCTAGGAGGAGACCTCTTCCTTTCACCAAAGGGCTGTTTTCAACTTAGCAGAAGTTGGCAAAAAAATAAATAAATAAATAAATAAAAAAATAAAAAAAAAAATCTGAAACTTCTCATTACCTCAGTTGGCAGAGCATGAGACTCTTAATTCCAGGGCCATGGGTTTGAGCCCCACATTGGGTGAAAGATTCCTGCATTGCAAGGAGTTAGACTAAATGACCCTCATGACCCTTCCCACTCTACAATTCTATGAATTCTATGGAATCCAGAGAAGTTCCTCAGTTCGCAAAAGACAAAGCCATTCATTCTAGCTCAACTGCTAAAAGCACAGCACAAAAGCCCCTGGACCTGTCTGCAACTTGGCAGGTTTCTTACCCTGAGGCATCCATCTTGTGTCTGCAATTTTCAGATCAATTTCTATCAAAGCACTAGGGGATAAGTGATATTAGGTGATTCCTTCAACATGAACTTCAGCTTCAGCTTCCAAAAAAAGGCTTGTGCTTTCCAGATCATAGTGCTCTTACACTTCTTCGCCCTTCATGCCTGGCACAAATCAGATGTATGAGAGGCTGTTAAGCAGATCCTCCCTCATAGCTCTCTGTAAAGTTCAGTCTTTGGTCAACAGCCAAAAAAAGGGAAATCTGCAACAGTTTAGCTGGATTTTCTAGATACCTTTGTATGTAGACGATATAGCCACAAGGCTCTCACGATTTGCTGTGGGAGGCAAGGCAAGAATCTCATAAGGTTTGGAGAAACAAAGCTTTTCAAATGGCATGAAGCCAGAAAAAATACCAAGGCCATGGGCTATTCCCTTTCCTAGAGTTGACTGAAATGCATAGGTTCCACTAAAGAAGGAATGGGCAAGTTATGGCCTTCAACTCTTTAAAAAAAAGAAAGAAAATTAAATCATGACCACACCAAAAATATTTTCAACTGGTAAATCACAGATTGCTCATGCTTTCCCTAAAACATTAAGAGCAATGGCAGGGTAGGATGGATGGATGTTCAAAGGATGTACTTCCTGTTTTAAGGTTAGGTGGGAGCATCATGCAGCTCCCCTATGTGCATCATATTCCTTTGTACACTTTTGGAACTCACACATCAAAGAAGAGAAGATGCTTGAGTTTTGCCCTTCGCTTTTCACACTGGAAGCACAAGACGAGTGTGTGGCTGCTCTGCATCTTCTCCTGGTGCCTCTTTGCACCCGAAATGGCCCTAGGAGCTCGCCCAGTACTTCTGTGCCTTTGATCTGCAAAGGATCTAAATATATATCTTAATAGGCTTTGTTTCTAGTCATTTACTGTTGTCATGGTATGGATGAACCCTTCCCAGTGCTGTCTTCCTAGAAAGGAAGGCTTTAAGATAACATTTAGATTTTAATTACACAGTGAAAGGAAGAAATGTGCTGGCATAGACAGTCTTGTGAAATCTGATAAAATATGCCATTTGCTCCCTGTAAAATTAAAACAATGCTTCTGCTCTCTCTGTGCTTCCTTGAGCATCATTTCCTTGCAGCCTGCATGCCTGCACTATGAGAAGCTGCACCACCCTCTCCCTGCTCACCAAGTCTCTTTATGATTTAGCAGTGAGACTTGTTTTTGGTCCTCCGCTCCCCACCCCTCCTTCCTCCCCATTTATCTTTCCTGCCTCCTCTCCGCCTCTCCCATTTCCCTTTGAGTCTTGCCTCTTTAAAAGTTTTATAATCATGTGCTGCTCACATATTATTCATGCAGACACTCTATAAGACTCTTTTAAACAGGCTGTGAAGGATGGAGTTCACTCTTGGGCAAAAGGTTTCCGAGAAAGGTGACTTTATTACTCAATGAAGCACTCTGCGGAATATAGATAAACTTTTGTGCTGCTGGCTAACTCTCTGCTCCTTTTCTAGCTCTGCAGACGCAGACCTCAATCTTTGCGAACAAGTTCAAGTGGCTATAGACTGTTTACCTGACTCAAACCCTTTGTGGAGTTGTTGAAATAAAGCATTCATGCCCCCTAGTGGTGTTGCTTTGCTATTACCCCCACCACAGTAGTCCTGTTGGAGAGAGATTGAAAATGGCACACATGTATTGGAGTGTGGCTAGCCGATGCCATCACCCTGTGTATGCCTATAGTGTTTGGAATTTAAGTGTGAAATCTACTGTTAGGAGGCCATGTTCAGGCAATGCAAAACACTCCGTTACATTTAAATGACTAAGGTTGCAATCCTATGCATTATGAACTCAATGCGACTTCCAAGCATACAAGCAGATAAGATTGCACTGTAAGATGCATGAACCACGCATGGTAGAATGTATTGTTATGCATGTGTCCCACTTCCTATGGTGGTGGCAAGTTGCAGGAGTCAATTGCTTACCTGTGTTTGGCTATTCTCCAAAAGTGGGATCTCTGGAGATGCAAAGTGTTTGGAAATACTTTTAGTTTATTAACAGATATGCAGATTGAGAATAGGTTTCCAAAGTGTAACATAAAAATAATCTAAGGGGCAACACCTAAAAACAAAAACCAAACAAACACCCCTGAGAACGAGCATGGTCAGAAGCTTTGAAATGTGTCACCTCAAAACAAAAAAATGGAAACTTAAAGGATGAAATGCAATGACAGCTTGGTCAGCAGGCAATCTGAGTGGGAATGTTCTTCCTGTATCAGGAGGTGAATAGACACTGCAAAATTTTGTTGTAGGTCCCAGTTGTTCTTTCATACTGTTCTTCTGGGACCCTGAGCTATGTATGTGGTATCGAATCAGTGGCGCATGCCCTTCTGGCTTGCACTCTTTATGAAGACTTGAGAATGAGATTATCACCCCTCTCTTATTGTCCATTCCAGGACACTGCCATAGTGTCTTTTCTCCTGGAAGATCAAGAGGAGTGGATGACAGCAAAGGTTGCAAGGTTGCTAGCTGGGGCAATCAGAATAAGGTCCACTATTTGACTGCTGATTCGGGACCCTAAAGTGTGTTTTATATAATCAACTTTTTATTTCTGTTCTTTGTATATTGCATTGCTGTTTTGTTGCTATGGCCGATGGCTGACACAAATAAAGATTCATTCATTCATTCATTCATTCATTCATTCATTCATTCATATGTGGTACAGACACCAGGCAAGCAGACCACTCTGAGTCCATGCTCAGCATCACTTAAGAGAAAATGGTGACTGCTTACTGCTGTAAAAAATGCTATTACTAATACATCAGCTGATATCCAATGTATCAGCTGATGTACTAGTAAGAATGGGGCACCTGCTACAAAGAAATGCATGTGAGGTTACACTGTTCAAATGAGTAACTGTGGGTGTTGGTTTTTTTAGTCCTATTGAGTTCAGCTGAGGAGCTTCCAAATAAAATGTGAGTAGAAGATGGCAGCCTCAGGCTGAGCCTGTACTCACACCTTTGTTTTGCCAACACGCCTCCTGAAGCATCAGAAATTGACAAATAGTCTCTGTTTAAGCAGGCACTGCATGGTGCAGGATGGATCCATGCCAATATTGCTCCTGACTACTCTCTAGGTGTTCACTCTGCAATTTACCATGTTTGCTGAACAGACAGATGTGGACCAGGCATGTGACACAGTATGGTCCCCCTGGGTCCAATACTCATCTGACTTGATGCACATCAGACATGGGGCTTTGGGCTAGTACAAGCCAGACATCAGTCAACCTGGGTACCCAAAATGATGCTCATACATTTAACGCAGAAATATACAGCCTGGGTTGAAATGATCAGGCAGGCTACACTACGCTCTCACCCTTAGGAAAACTGCTTCCACAGACCTCCTCCTTTATGGTGTCCATTCACATTAAGGCTGTAACTTGGATGCGTCCAGCTCAAAGTATTTGTTTTGATCTTTGGTGGCCTAGACATCCTATGGTGGGAAGGGGATTATTGGTTTGTTTTTGTTTTTATTATGTATTTCCTGTTCTCATTTTATATTTCTATGTTGTGAGCTGCCCTGTTATTCTTGGATGAAGGGCAGTATAAATTTTTAATTAATGATGATGATGATAATGATAGTGTTGTATGCCAACTGTTACCTTCTGCCATGTGCTGAAAGATCTTCAGAGGAGATAATCAAAGTGCTACTGTTTTCAATACAAAGTTCAATGCCTACAAGAAACATAATCTTCTTAATATTTGCCCCTCTTTTTAATGGAAGAACTTACTCCCCAGTGAAGCCTGGAAAGTTTGCTTCCTTGTTGATTAAGAAGCTTTTTTAAAGTTTCACTTGTGTTGCTGAGGGTGCTGTGGATAGTTTTTATCAATGTGTGTTTTATTGGGCTATTGATGATATTGTCTGTTTTACTGCATTTATCGTGGGATTCATTGTGTCAGTTTTATTTGTCGGTCAGCAACTTTGAGACAGTGTCCTACTTTGGTCTATAAAGCAGAGGAGTTTTCACATCAATCTGTCAAGGTTGCTTTTTTCCAAATCAATTGGCCTACCCCAACCTGGTGCCCTCCAGATGTTTTGGACTAGAACTCCCATCAGCCCCAGGCATGTCCAACACCATGGACATTTGATACTTCCATGTCACCATTTTCCATACAGGTTTTCCAAGAACTGGTCTTGATAGATACTCTTGTGTGAACCCATCAGATGCATTGCAGGTCACCTGCACTTCATGGCAGGTGTGGATTCACCCTTTCATTTTTGCAGCAACAATGGGGAATAGGATCCCTCAGTGAACTTCTCTCCATCTTCCCTCCACTGTCAGGGTTGGACTCAGCAGCAAAAGCAATAAACCACTCGGGGTCAGTGAAGTCAAATATTTATTGAAGGAAACAAACCACAGCTCAGGCCTCGTGGACTGAGTAACTCTCTTTTGGAGGTCTTGCCCTGATGACTCAGTTGCAAAAACTGCGCAACAAGAGGAGGAGACTCATTCCCCGGCTTCTTCAGCAGATTCCTCTCCAGCCCCACTTCTGCCTCAGAGTCTGAACTGTGCTCTGCCGCAGCCTCTTCCTGCTCGATAAACCCTGTCACCTCTTCTGCTTCTGACACTTCCTCCTCCCAATCTACTCCTTCTCCCTCTGTCCACTTGTCATCATCCCACCTCCAATCCCCTGATTCTGAGCCTTCTTCCCCTGGGGGTGTTCCCTAGGGGGGTTTGCCGGCTGGTGCATCCACCCAGTCCATGACACCCACCTTCTCCCAGCTATACCAGTAAACTGGCATATTGGGAAGAAGCTGGCGATCCTGTATTTTAACACTGTATGTATGCTGCTTAGAAATTCTGAATATTAAGCGGTACATTAGTACCTGAAATAAAGCTAAAATAACCATAAATCAGTACAATATGACCTTGAAATCAATAAATCGAAGCAAACCTTTACTTACTATGTATTTAATCTGTTGAACGGATTGACCGCAAACATTTTAATCGCTCTTCTTAGTCACACTCAAAACTTTGAAATAAAGTCAGCAACTGAAACCTTGTCTGAGGCTCTGGCATACTGTCGTTTGCATTTTGATTTCTGTGATTTAACTGAAGGCACCGGCTGTCCCTGCCAAATATCTGCAACCTGTCAAGGGACCTAAAAAAAAAGGAAGAAGGTAAAAACTGCCCAGAGCAGACAGAATTATGAGGGCGGCCATGGCAGTGGAACCAGCACATCCCTAAGTATTTAGTAATAAAAAATCTGTTGTTCTTTGGTCGCCAGGATTTAACAAGCCTAATCCCTGAGAGAGGTGATAAAAATTCATTAATCTAATTAAATACTTCTTATTGCCAAAGTGACTTTGTAGAGTAGCTTTGCTGAAGGATAAGTGCAGAGTAAAATGGAGTCCCAGCAGAGAAGCAAACGTTAGACTTGAGCAAGCTAGTACATGCTTCATTAAACTCATAATTATCCTTTGGTTCTAAGTAGCTGATAATATTTAATGAGCATCTGAGATAATTTAAAAGAAAATGTTTACTAATGAGAAACAAACAGTGGTATGGAACAGTGATATCTGGGGTGCAATAACCATGTATCTTACCTGATTATTGCGTCCTAGTGCTGTAGGAAGGAGGAGGGCTTTTTTATTCGTTCAGATTTGTAAATCCTGCATTGTTAAATAAATTAAATAAAATCTCACTGAAAGCTACTGGGATGTTCTAGCAGAAACAAAAGTTCCCATGTAATCCTAAGGCATATCTTCACTACAAATTTATATTGGTTTTATACTAGTTCAACTGTCCTGTCTGCTCACCAAGAGCCCTGCGAATGGCAGTCTAGTGTGAGTGCTGATAATTCTCTTTAGTGATCCCTTCGTCTGCTGTTCACAGAGGAAGGGAAAGTCAGTTTAAGTTACAGTTTATGTTACAGGATAATGTAAACCTATTTGTGTTACTGGGAACCTGCTCTACTTCATTTTGGTATGAATATTTCTCCTGCTACGTTCAGTCCAAGATATCTTTTAATTTTCATCTTGGGTTTTATTATTCTATTTCGTTACGTTCCATTACAATTTAAACACCTATGTGTGTTTAAAAAAGCATAGATACAGAATGAGTAGATGCCAGCCCAGATTTTAATGTAAGAGGTATGGCAAATGTTAAGAAGTATTTTAATGGATATTTGGAAGTAATGATTGCTTTGGGTGATGGTTAGGAGTTTGAACTGGAGGAGAAGCTTGATATCCAAGAGGCTGCTCATCATTTCTCTGCCATTTTGTTCTAAGTCATTGGAACTGGTGACTAATGGCAGGTAATATGGCGCCCTGAGCAAGGACAAAATTTGGAGCCCTATTATTGCTTTCACAATGATTCCTTAATTAAAGTCTGTTTGAACTAGTGACGGGTATTGATTGGAACAAACTTCCAGATTACTTTGGCATAAAAGAATAGGTTTGGCTTCATACTCAAGGTCTTGAAGGCCCCTTTCATATGTTACTGTGGGATAGCCAGAAAGGGAAGACCTCTCTGTCACAGACGGATCAAGATCCAGCTGCTCAGCCCCATACACTTACTTTGGTGGGAGCTGCTGCCTGGTATTAAGGACAAGGATAAGGGCAGAAAATGTCACCTGACTAATCCTGGTTCCATATGGATGGTGCAATTTCTGTCACTGTACGGGATTTGATTGTGATTCGGTAAGCTGCTTTGAGAACCTCTTGCAGCTATGAGTGGAATCTAAAGAATAGATATGAACTCTAGCACTACTAAAGCTTATGGTTCATTAGCATGCCATGTTTGTCTCACATGCATTGCTTACTTTTATTATTATTATTATTATTATTATTATTATTATTATTATTAATTATTGGTCACTTTCTTAAACAAAAAATAATGCAAAGCGACTTACAACAATAAAATAAATAAATAGCACATCTATAAAACAAAAACAGAGTAAAACCTAAAACTCATTCATACCGTATTTTTGTGTATAACATGCCCCCCGTGTATAAGACAACCCCTGTTTTTTGGGACCCCAAATTAGGGAAATGGGTGATTGCCCAGAGTTGTTAAGCTTTTTTTTTGGGGGGGGGATTGCCAACCATTGCTCACCTGCCTGACTGCCGCTGCTAATCGCACACCTTGCCAAAGCCACCAATCATCTGCCCACTCACCACCAGCAGCCACCAATCGCCTGCCCAATTGCCACAGCAACAGCCAATCTCCAACAGGCATTGCCGCAGCCACCAATAACACGCCCTATCGCTGTTGACAATCTCCTGCTCGCAGCTGCCACCAATTGCCCGTCCCCCCTCTGCAATATCCATGTATAAGACGACCCCCAATTTTAAACATTTTTATATAATAATTTTTTTTGTCTTATATATGGAAAAATACGGTACTTTTAAAAGGAAGAACTGAAACATTCACCCACTTCAGGAGGCCATGGGTTATTATATAGGCAGCTTATGTGCCACAAATTGGGACAAAGCCCCTATTGAAACAGATATAGAAAACTCTTCCAAGAGATGTTGGATTTGGCTTGCAACCACTCACTCAAGAACCTTTAACAATGCTGAGGTTACAGGGCAATAATAAATGCATAGAATGAGTAGCTTTTCTAAGGGAAGAGGACAAGGATGAAGGAACTTAATGGAAGGTTGGCCTATCAATCGCTGCTAAGCATCCCTGCTAAACAGAATCTCTATGTGCAGAGGTAACATACCTCTGTATGGCAGATGCTGGCACAGTAATCTTCTTGAGTTCTTTAAGAATACAGTGCTACCTCGGGTTAAGAACTTAATTCATTCTGGAGGTCCTTTCTTAACCTGAAACTGTTCTTAACCTGAGGTTCCACTTTAGCTAATGGGGCCTCCCGCTGCCACCAAGCCGCGATTTCTGTTCTCATCCTGAAGCAAAGTTCTTAACCCAAGGTATTATTTCTGGGTTAGCGGAGTCTGTAACCTGAAGCGTCTGTAACCCGAGGTACCACTGTACCTAGAATAGGAGATCACCAAACTTTTTTTGCCTTTGCAGGGCAGAGAAACTGTCACAGGCACTGTACAACCAAGCACATGCTGCAAGAGTACATTCGAGCTGGGCGATATATGGTTTTCAACATCGTGATATCATATGCGAAAACATTGCTCCAATGAAAATAGGGACATCCCATTCTATAATGATAATTTTACTATTTACACCCCACACATCTTATTGGGTTGCTCCAGCCACTCTGGGCAGCTTCCAACATATATAAAAACATTAAACTTTTTTTTTTTTTAAAAAAAACTTCCCTATACAGTACAGGATTGCCTTCAGATGGCTCAGGGCTTGGATGCTCTCCAACATTTGAAATAGGGCCATCCTAAGGAAAAGTGGAACATTCTGGAACATTCTGGGATCAAATCAGAAACTTGGATGGCTTCTCTAAATCAGGAGCGTCCCTGGAAAATAGGGACACTTGGAGGGTCTGTGATATATCACCAACTAAGCATCGCATAGCCAACCTAGCAGTTCGAAAGCTTGAAGTGCAAGTAGATAAATAGGGAAGGTAAACGGCGGGAAGGTAAACGGTGTTTCCGTGTGCTGCTCTGGTTTGTCAGAAGTGGCTTAGTCATGCTGGCCACATGGAAGCTGTACGCTGGCTCCCTCGGCCAGTTAAGCAAGATGAGCGCCGCAACCCCAGAGTCGTCCGCAAAGCGTGTTCTCCCTAACAGAGAGCACGTGTTGCGGTTGGGGGAACAGGCCACCCTGCCATGACTAGGCAAATTTGGTCAGCAACCCTAGCCTTTAAGGGGTTAATTGGGTTGCTGGGGAATTTTGATTGTTGCCAATTCGGAGGAGGGGTCAGAGGCTTTAAATATAGGGGCCAGACATGGGGACGTCCTCTTGGCCATTTTGCACCGGATCACCCGCCCTCCCTCCCTTTAATAGGGTGGTTTTTTCTTGATCGCTTGACCTTGCTATGCCTGTCATGGGGTCGTTCGCCTTTGTGCGGGGGCCTGGTAGGAATTTTGCCACTTGGCTGATTGGCTGGTGCCATTTGGTTTTTGCCTACTGCGTAGCAAATCGTCACAACTTGTAAGGTTGGCGGTTAGGCATTGGTTAATTGGTGCTTGGAGGGGTAAGTGCCTATCCCTCCAAATGATGCGGAAAGGGAATTCCGTTAAAGGAATCCAGGGGCTTGCCATTCTTTTCGTCCTTGTCCGTGGAGCCGGACTTGGGCTGTGCAAGCCCCACAGGAACATGAGGGTGAGAAGTGTGGGTCTGATTCCCAGCCTCATTTCTCACCCAATACTTGTTTCCCACTCTGGCTTCCGTTGGTGTCCGGAAGGCCAGCTCTGTCCCTGAGGGCATGGACAGATAGTCATAACCAATGCCTAAGCAACCACTCACATTTTTTGTATTTGAATAAAGTTGTGGCCAAAATTATGCCAAAAACCTTAAACAAAAATTGATGTGTGAAGTGTGAATTATTTTGGGGGGTGGCACTGTGGGACTCAACACGCAACTGGACCCAACGGTCAGGGATCCCTTTACCTTTAAGAATCGCATTATGCTGATATATCATGATGTCAGAAATAGGGATGGAGCTATGTAGACACATTGGCTAGCTTTCTGGTTTTCCCCACATTGTGATTTTTACCGACACCTGCTCTTGTGATTTACTGCCCCCTACATGAGGGAGAGCTGAGCCAGCAGAGTTAATGGGCTGCAGGAATCGAGAAAAGCATTAACTGGCTTCACAGTTTTTCTCACTTTTTGTGATTTTTGCATAGCATGAGCGTGCGTGTGCACACACACACACACACATGATTTACAATATATTGCCAGGTCAAAAATTGTGAAACCGATATGACAATATGGACTTCAATATGGTTTTGGACTATATAGGCATATCACCCAGCCCTGGAGAACATTTCTTTAAAACCTAATTTCAGTAGGGGGAGGGGACCCTGCGGATGCCAGGGAAGGCTTCTGTGGGCCCCTGGGCTCCTGTAGGTGCCATATTGGCTACCCCTGGCATAATGGTATGTGGTTGGCTTATTTTGGAAACATCATACAGGACTTAGTTGAGAGACCTTGGACTGACTGAGCAAGACGATTCTTAGGCTCACTCTCTCTGTCCCCCCTCCTTTTCTTTTACATCAGTTTTGGTTCTGCTTTTAAGCCTCATATTAAAGTAAGGTTCAGGCACGGTGACTTCTTAGCAATATTTGCAAGCCCCGCAAGCGGTTGATTGCCTAAAATTGGGGGAAGTGTCATTCTAACAGCTGTCTTTTACTGTTTCTGAGAACAGCGCTGCAGATGTGTTACCCATTATGTCGCATGAAAGGTGCCAGCCTAATAAGCAGGCATCAGTATTTCGAAAGGAGGCTGTCTGAAAACACAAGGCGTGTATACTCTTAATGGCTTATATTCTGCATTTTGTTGGCAGGGGAAGATTCAGTGAGCCATCTTAAACTTGATTCTTGGCAGGGGGGTGCGGGAATCAAAGCACATCCTCTCTTTGCAGCTGTTAACCCTTTGTATAGATTGGGTGATATGTTTACAAGTGCCTTGAAGGACAAATCCAAATGTAATCTTGTGATTTTCTGGATAGGTGTGTGAGACTGTCTCCCGCATTTAGTCTGTATTTTTATTTATTTATTTACTAGTATCAAGGCTACCCCTCTAAGCTATCTGCCAGGACATCTTGGCAGGCAGGATAGCAACTGTGATTCCCACCCGTCACGATTAAAGGCGTTGCACTGATTCATGGCTGATAGAGAACCGGGGGATCCTGGAGACAGGGATGAACGGTTGTCCATCCCTCTCGTCAGCTTGGCATGCTACACAGGACCCAGTTCTTTTATATTACACTGCCATGTCCTTACTAGTTTCAGATTAGAATTTAGGGAAATCTAGGTTCTAACCTCCTTCAGTTGGGCATGAACTCCACTCGCCTTGGGCCGTCTCTCAGCTCAGTTTACCTCAGAGGATTGTTGAGAGCATAAAATGAGGGCGAGGGAGTTCCGCAGCCCTGAGCTTCTTGGAGGAAGAGCAGGATATAAATGTAATAAATAAAGTGTAGTTTTGCAGTGGCATAGTGGCAGAGAATTCATCCCCTGCAAGAGAAACGGCTTCAAATGCAAAGGCAGCAGCAGCCGCACACTGAGATTTAAATTACCAGTAGCTTTCATGGGGTCACTGTTCATATGGAGCTTCCATTATGCACTTTGCAGATTCTGACATGTATTCTGATTTGACCTTTTATCTTGTGAACTGCCCTAAGATCTTTGGATGAAGGGCGGTATAATAATAATAATAATAATAATAATAATAATAATAATAATAGACCTGCACATCTTAGACAACAGTGTGGGACAGGAACATTGCTATGCTTCAGACTGATAGCCATTGTGGTATAGTGGTTAGACTGCTGGACTAGGACCTGGGAGACCAGGGTTCTAATCCTTACTCAGCCATGAAGTTCACTGCATGACTTTGGGCCAGCCACAACCTCTCAGCCTAACCTATGCCCCTTTTTGTATGCTATATTTCAGCATCCATTATATAATGGATATGTAGCAGCATTCTCCTGGACAGCTTGTAAATTACCTTTTGAAATGAGAGTGTGTTGTAAGGTGCCAGTAAACAGGAGCTCAGTTTCAAAGTTCGAAGTGATAGGCCACTGAAATTTTATTTACTTTAATTCACCTCATTTCATTGTCAGTGTCATCAGCAAGCACAGACTTATTAGCAAAGCCTGCATCAGTCATTATTCCGGGTACACACAGGTGGATTAAGGCTCTACCTGATTTCTACCAAAAAAAAAAAAAAAAAAAGTGTGTGTATGTATGTGTGTGTATAATTGGGGGTTATAGTGAACAAGCTGGAGAAAGGAAATCTATATCATTTCACTTTCCATTATTCAAATTGGCAAAATAATTTTATACAAGTTGTTAAGGCCATGAAGATCACTAGAAATATCTCTTTTTAGCAGAAGTAATTTGGTTTATAACTCACTGTGATCAAATAAAATAATCCTTTTAAACCTGACCAAAATTACTTGGTGGAGTTCATCTTGTATTGCTAATAATTACTGTCACCATCCCAGCGTGTCTTTTGAACTAGCAGCTGCTATCACATAGATGCTTTTTTTAATAAAAAAAAAGTTAAGGACATTAGAACTAAAGATGGGCTTGCTATCTTGCAGTGAATCCTGTAACTGGAGGGGAAGTCCAACTAACGTGTTAAAGTAGGATGCTATTAGCTGTAGCATAGCAGTTTCGGTTTGTCTTAGAGTTGCATCAGACCTAAAGTATATCTGGATTGTTTGCTGCTGGTAATTTCTGATGACTTTGTAGCTAACAGCTAATAATTTATAATGCCTTCTTTCCTAACAATGATATTTGTTGTGCCATTTATTTGTAACTCTCAGTGCTGCTCGGGAATTCTTAAAAAACAAAAACAGTGCAGTTTTGAAATCAATGTTTATGTTCAGTGCCATTTTAAAAGGTTTGGTTCACCACATTGATTCAGAATGAAATCTGACTGTATCGAAACATGGATGAAAACCTGCTCCTTTTTCCTAGGAACCATCAGGCAAAATTTGGTTATGACATCATAAGAGGTGTCCAAATGCAATGTGAACAAACATCTTTCTAAAACATACATTAGATTTGATGCTTATTATCAGTGATATGACAAAGTTTTGCTGTCCCCTAGCTCAACCTCCTGAAATTCCTTATTTAATGGCACAGCTGAGCAACCTGCAGCCTTGTTATACGCAGCCCCGACTGCTCTAGCTGTTCCATTCTTCTGTTGTATCAGAGTTTCTTCCTTCCTTCCTCCCTTGATGCCTGTTTCCTCATTTTTTGTGGCTTTGGAAAGTGTGTTCTCCCACTACTATGTAGTTTAAGAAAAAATGGAATGGATATTTTATTTGATAAAAGCAACTTTAAAAAACTAATCCAACATCCTCCCTCTTGACTATGGCTTAGGAAAAAGAAGCCCCTTCCATGAGAAGAATGGGGGTGGGGTCTATTGCACAAGCAGAAGTCATTCTGCTCCTCCAATGATTTTGTTGGATACAACCCATACCTAATACCTATAGATTAGGGCTGGTGGAGCTTTGGCCCTCCAGTTGTTGCTGAACTACAACTCCCATCATCCCTGATCACTGGTCATGATGGCTGTGGCTGATGGAAGTTGGAGTCCCCCCCCCCAAAAAAAAACCACCTGGAGGGCCCTGCTGTAGATTTAGATCAGTGTTTCCCAAACTTGGGTCTCCAGCTGTTTTCAGACTACAAATCCCATCACCCCTGACCACTGGTCTTGCTAGTTAGGGATGATGGGAGTTGTAGTCCAGAAACAGCTGGAGATCCAAGTTTGGGAAACACTGATTTAGATAGTGAGAGCTGGTGTTTATTTCCCATAGGACAGAGAAGTAATGACCAAGGTAGGGCATTGCATTGCAGAACACTGTATGCTTCCTCTCTCCCAGTATATAAATTCCAAAGAAAGTAGGCACTACTGCTTCCGTTTACATACTATGAAGCAGAAGTACCGTAGAGAAAGCAGGTGGGAAATAATACCTATTGTAAAGGAGTCAATGTAGCCTGGAGACAGAGCATCAGCAGCTGTGTTTGCTTTGTGTTTTCACTCACGTTTTTTGTACAAAAACCTTTCACAGAATGCCAGGATAAATTCTCTTTCTTGCACTCCTTCTCTTTCCCCACCCACCCCTCTCTCTTTCTAGTCTGTCAACGTGTCATCTCTTCAGAGCATGCTACCTGTAAAATATTGATTTGTAGCAGGCTGCTACTGCCAGGTTTGGATTCCTTCTTCACCAGCCGCAATAATAAACTACTACAGACAAGTGCAGACTCTGTACCAATTTCATCATCACACCAGGAGTACATCGCTCTGTCTTCTGCGTGACTCGACATAATGAAACAAGGACCAGAAGTTCTCTCCAAAGGCAAGAGGAACTGAGCGACAACCTCGAGAGACATCAAAGGAGCTGGAGGAGGTTACAAGTCGAGGATGAAGCAGGTGCTGTCCCTAAACAGCAGTAAGAGTGGCTCTGCTTATTCAAAGTAACTTGTCAAAGAAATCCCAGCACACCTGAAGACTAGCAAGGCAGTCAAAACAGGCGCTTCTTCTTATTCCCAACTTCATGTGGCGAACACCACACAGCCCTAAACATCTCTGTGCTTCTTTTGTTATTTCGTTGTTGTTGCAGCAAGTCTTTGGCACTGATTTCAGGAAAGTAAGACGCATCTCAATAGTAGATGGCAGTGCAATGAAAGCAGCACCTAGGGAAATGGCAGCTACATGACTATGTGATGCAAAATGTACTCCTTTATTAGCAACTGAGTGTTTGCTTGGTTTATGGGCCATAAAAAGAGTTCCCAGAAGCCATGGTCTCAGGCTAGTCCTTTCCCCCCTTCTTTTTTGGTTCTACTCTCAGTGGTTTAGGATTATAATAAATCCTGACAAACAAAGAAAGCACAATATTTTCAATAAGCAACCAGAGGTTTAAGGGATGTGCCTTGGGAAAGAGGGAATGGCATGTTCTCCTCTTTATAGCCTCCATTCGTACCAGCATAATAGTTGGTTTTAGTAAATATGTATTTTCAGCCCAGCTGCTGACTGCACTTATTATAAACAGTTCTTATGCGGACACAAACATTAGAAGGTCTTGCTTTGCCACGATTTCCTGCCACTTGTGTAATGTTTGAAGAATTGGGACAGGAGAGCAAACAACCAACATCAATAAATCAATAGACCGAGATGATGGTTTAACTTTACATTTTTGTTTTATTGAAGCTTTCAGAATGTGATGAAGGTGGTTGTTGTTACATCCCACTGCAAATCTATGAGCTGCTCAGATACCAAACATATTTAGTAACCCAGAGGATTTGGCAACTCACAACACTCCAGGGTGCACTTTCATTGCCTTACAAGGTGAATTAGATGCACTGCTCAAGAAATATACTCTGTGACAAAACAGCTAAAGTTGCTTAGAAGCCTTTTTTCTGATTCAAATGCGAATCACCTTGTCATGCGCAGGAGACCAATGGGGAAAGTTTTACTATATCACAGGCTGACAATGAGTTTTGGGCTGCATTTATATTGAAAAATTCCCACTGAATATTAGATTGTCTTATATATATAAAGTTTCTTAAGCAGCAGAGTTGCCTTTATCTTGTTGGATTAGGGGATGAGCCATATTGTGGCACCTCATGTACCTCTGATACAACCCATTTCACTTTCTGCATTCTAATAGAAGGAGAGACAAGACTGGGCAACTTGGCTTTGCAATAATACTGATGTCAGACTTGTTGGTCCCTCACCCAAAGTGCTCCAGGTGGGGCAGCACTCCCTATAGAGAGTGTTGCGAATTATCACTCCTCACACCTCAGTGCTCCCCTGTGGGGGAATGGGTGGGGAATGTTTCCTGTGCCACACCAGCCATTTCTGAGGACCCTGCATTTGGCTGCTTCATTGGCCCACACCACCAGTGTTCTTTGGCTACCTCTCCACCACGATTCCTCTGCAAGTATGAAAGCTATGCTGATCCAGCACCAGTGAGGAAAAATCCTTTCCTCAACATAATACAAGGCTTATGCAATGTTATTGCAAGGGGCATAAGTATCACTGTATATGTAGGAAGAAGGCAGTGGGGAGCAGCTTTCTTGCAGTGAGATTTTTAAACGAAGTATGGTGTGTTCATGAACAAGAGACAGGGAGAACACAGCAAAGAGCAAAATCTGAAATGTGGGGGGGGGGACACAAGATGATGATGGTTAATTTATTTATAGGCTGCCTTTTTCCTTGAAGAAACTCAAGGAGGCTTACAATTAAAAATAAGAACTGCATAGAAAAAACAACCATTAAAAACAGTTAAACATTGATAGAATTAAAGCTATATACATACATAAAATCTATTATAATAATTTCTAATAGTAATTTATTATTTATACCCTACCCATCTGTCTGGGTTTTCCCATATCAACAATTATGATAAAAACAGCACAGCACCGGTCCTTTCATTAAAAGCAGTCAGTTCCCGAAAGCCTGTTAGAACAAGAAAGTCTTTACCTGCTAGTGGAGGGGCAACAAGGACGGACCCCTAGCTTCTCTAGGGAGAGAGTTCCAAAGTCTGGGAGCAGCCACTGAGAAGGCCCTTTCTCGTGTTCGCACCAAGTGTGCCAATGAGGGTGGTGGGACCAAGAGAAGGGCCTCTCCTGAAGATCTCAAAAACAAGGCAGGTTTGTATGAAGGAATACAATCTTTCAGGTAACTTGGACCTAAGCCATTCAGGGCTTTATAGGTGATAACCAGCACTTTGAAGAAGACTGGTAGCCAGTGAAGCTGTTGTAACAAGGGAATTAGTTGTATGCTGCTTATAACCAGCCACAGTCAACAATCTGGCTGCAGTTCTTTGAGCCAGAGGACATTTCAGAGCACATTTCAAAGGCAGCCCCATGTAGACAACTTCTAAAAAATATGTTGTTGTTGTTTAGTCGTTTAGTCGTGTCCGACTTTTCGTGACCCCATGGACCAGAGCACGCCAGGCACTTCTGTCTTCCACTGCCTCCCACAGTTTGGTCAAACTCATGCTGGTAGCTTCAAGAACACTATCCAACCATCTTGTCCTCTGTTGTCCCCTTCTCCTTGTGCCCTCCATCTTTCCCAACATCAGGGTCTTTTCCAGGGAGTCTTCTCTTCTCATGAGGTGGCCAAAGTATTGGAGCCTCAGCTTCACGATCTGTCCTTCCAGTGAGGACTCAGGGCTGATTTCCTTCAGAATGGAGAGGTTTGATCTTCTTGCAGTCCATGGGACTCTCAAGAGTCTCCTCCAGCAACTTAATTCAAAAGCATCAATTCTTCGGCGATCAGCCTTCTTTATGGTCCAGCTCTCACTTCCTCTAAAAAATATAGCATACATGTAATTTCATACAGAAACATTTATTTCATAACTCATGGAAATTATTCATTTATTGCAATCATTCATTTATTGCATTTACATCCCACCTTTCCCTCTATGGAGCTCAAGGTGGTTTCCATGCTTCTTTCCCTCCACGTTTAATCTCCACAACAACATTGTGAGGTAAGTTATGCTGAGAGTGCATGACTAAGATTGTGCTCATCTTTTCCATCTAAAGACTTTCCTACAATACCATCATCAGCCTCTGAAGTTCTTGTAGTAGAGTGACTAGAGCATCTGTTAACTTACAATATTGGAAGGGAATCTGAGTAGTAACACTCAAGCTTCTTCCCACAGGCATCTGGCTGGCCACTGGTGGAGCAGGATGCTTGACTGGGTGGACCATTGCCTGATCCAGCAGGCTCGTCTTAGGTTATTATGTTCTTACATGGTACCATGACACTTCACCTCTCCCCGCTACTTTTGCGGACATCACACCACTTCTCCTCCTCTTCTTCTAATTGACCTGGAATGAGATAAAGATGTGGAACAGTGTGGTGATGTCAGATGGAAGACAACAGAAAGAAGGCTGCAGAGTTTTTTCTTTTCTTTTGCAGTTGTTAAACAACTATGTTTGAAAGAGGAGTTCCATTGACTTCTGAAAAGAACTGGCTTGATGGCTGTGGTGTTGGACAGAAATGTTTTCCTAATTCCTGAGAGTGCCCTATCTTTTATTAATAAAACAGAGCAGAAAGTAAGAACGATTCTTTTTGTATCTCTCTGGATATCTTGTCTCAATAACTTATACCTTCAGTTTAAACGATGGCTCCTCTTTATGCATTCTTCTTATTGGTATTCAGGTGCACATCACCATGTAGCACAATATATCAGCCAGCAAGCCCGATCTTGTTCTTACTTCGCCAATGCTACAAAGCAAATAATATGAAGGATATCGGATCTTTAATGCCAAGGATCTGTGCCATCAATATACTTCATATTGCATGAAAATATTGTAATGCATATCAATATATTATTTCCCCCTGTTCAGGTCTCCGTGAGAAATACCCAAAGAATGCCCAAGGTTCTCATTTTGTAATTGCATACCGTATCTTCTATGCTTTTAAATGCTTTGCTAAGGACATCCACCAACAGGAACTCACATGGGACGTATTCACGAGTGTTGTACTTTTCATGATACCTGGAAGCATGGAACAAATCTGTGCAAACATCTCACATATTCTCCAGTGATACTCCCTCGTAGTGTGTAAGGTGCTTCATTGAGTGATAATTTATTTGTTACATTTATGTGCCACTTTTCTATTAAAAAGCCGAAGCCATCCATAAAACCCACAATAAAAAATAACTAATTCACACACTGGTAAGCAATAAGACAATAAATTCAGATTAGAGCACATTAAAAAAAAGCAGCTAGTTAAAAACATAATATAAAATGCATGTGTGGATCATCACTAAGTTATTGGACAGCTAGAAAGTAGTTTTAATTCCTCATGCAGAAATGCATTTCTACAAGTGACAAACTTAAATAAAGGCTTAAGTTTGTGAGAATGAAGATAGCATAGCAATATGTCACATTCAGAGTAGGAGATGGCACTTCTGAAACGAAGCTGCTGGGAAACTGTTTCTTATTTTTACTCTCCCTCTTTATTACTGGATCCCCTTTATTACTAAAGGGAGAAATTCTAAAGTTAACGACTGAACTGAAGCAGTGCTCCTGGAATTAAAATGCTGTTGAATCATTCCAGCAATTTCATACATGTGCATTCACAGAAATCCTTCAGGTGCATTGTTTGGGGGGTGAGGGTATTTGAAATATTTTTGTACTTCTGTATGCCTTGGGCTTCTCACCCGCTTTTGTTTGCAGATGGGACTGTTCTGGGTACAGAGCTGTCAGCACTCACCACCTGAGCTTACTATTAGAGAGAGCGATTTATATATTTACAATGCAATTCTAAGCACATGTATTCTGAAATGAGTCCCATTGAACTCAGTCAGGCGTACTCCCTCCTTATTAAGTGTGGACTTCAGCCTTGGAACTTTCATGTTTGGCTTAAAATATATTCCTTGCTGTGAGGAGCTCCAAGGATATGGAATATTAAAATAGTGCCAGCTAAATAACTAATTCACTTTATTAATATGAAATCCATGTTACGGCATTTATCAGGCTGTTAAGTATACTGTGAACCATCAATGTCCTAAACAGCACTTCCCTTATTTTCCCTTCTTTCTTCTCGCAATGCAGTTTAGTACAAAATTTTAAAGCTCTGAACAATGACTGTTTCACAGTGAAAGCGTTTGCTACAAGCTGGCAACACACATAATCCTTTCATATGGATTATAATTAGTTATTGTTTGCATAGTGCAGTGGAAATGTATAAGGGTTAAATATCACTAGAAAGGATTCAGATTCCAACTGGATCATGCGACTTCCACGCTGGGGGCAGCAGACTCCTTACAATATAATTTGCTTCTCATTATAGCTAGTGCATGTCCTGCTGGCTGCTTCAAAGCTCTCAGAGCAAAAAAGTAATGGGCTTCACCATCACATCCATTTCTCTTCTGCCACCCATTCTTTTAGTGTAGTGTGCATCACTTGCATGCATGAAGAACACTTAACCTTTAAAAAGTGGGTTGTGGTAGAGGTGCTTATACCAATGGTGTCAAGTCTATATCTCAACACATCTTGCATAGGCCTCAAAAGAGTTTGATCTTTCCAAACTTCCACATTACATTTGCAAGCCACAAACAGAGATTGGCATGTCATTTGACCCATAGCCTGTTGCTGCTACTACTACTACAGGGCATCACTCTCTTGAGCCAGTCCTACTGGTAGTTATAGGGAAATCCTCCTTGCTAACAGATTAAATGGCTGCATGAACTTTAACATAGTTGTCTTATCCCTGAGCGATGCACCCAAGTTGTTTAAGACAGTAAAAATGTGGCAAAACAGCCTCACATGGAAAAGAAGAAGGGGACCCCATTGTCACTCATGAATGAAACAGATTAGGAAACTCAAATCTAACACATCTAAGAGCTGAGATTTGACATCTAAAAGTACACAAATGCACACGACTTTGTGTGAATGAGTTGAGCATAGCTGAGTAGCCACAGTAACAATTCTGGTAACAGTTGTACTAAAACAGAGAAATTGTACACCATCAGTTTCCCCTGAGCAATTAGTTTAAAATCACCTCTGTCGCCTTTTTGATTTTTAAGCATGAACTGTCTGGTTATATCACCTTCATGGATCACTGCCTTGCCGTGGCTAAGGGGCTTGAATAACTCAGAGAAGCTATGAGCTATGCCGTTCAGGGCCACCCAAGATGGACAGGTCATAGTGGAGAGTTTTGACCAAACATGATCCACCTGGAGCAGGAACCGGCAAGCCACTTCAGTATACATGCCAAGAAAACTCCATGGACAAAGACAACAGGCATATAAAAGTTATGACGCTGGAAGATGAGCCCCTCAGGTCGGAAGGCATCCAACATGCTACTGAGGAAGAGCGGAGGACAAGTAGAAGTAGATTCAGAGCTGATGAAGCGGCTGGGCAAAAGTCGAAAGGACGCTCAGTTGCGGATATGCCTGGAAGCGAAAGGAAAGTCCAATGCTGTAAAGAAAAATATTGCATAGGAACCTGGAATGTAAGAATCATGAACCTTGGTAAGTTGGATGTCATCAAAAATGAGATGGCAAGAATAAATATTGACATCCTGGGCATCAGTGAACTAAAATGGACGGGAATGGGCGAATTCAGTTTGGATGACCATCACATCTATTACTGTGGGCAAGAATCCCGTAAAAGAAATGGAGTGGCCCTCATAGTCAACAAAAGAGTGGCAAAAGCTGTACTAGGATGCAATCTCAAAAATGATAGAATGATCTCGATAAGAATCCAAGGCAGACTTTTTAACATCACAGTAATCCAAGTTTATGCACCAACCACTGGTGCCAAAGAAACTGAAATTGACCAATTCTATGAAGACTTACAACACCTTATAGAAGTGACACTAAAGAAGGATGTTCTTCTCATTATAGGGGATTGGAATGCTAAAGTAGGGAGTCAAGAGATAAAAGGAACAACTGGCAAGTTTGGCCTTGGAGTTCAAAATGAAGCAGGGCAAAGGCTAATAAAGTTCTGCCAAGAGAACAAGCTGGTCATCACAAACACTCTTTTCCAACAACACAAGAGACGACTCTACACATGGACATCACCAGATGGGCAGCATCGAAATCAGATTGATCATATTCTCTGCAGCCAAAGATGGAGAAGCTCTATACAGTCAGCAAAAACAAGACCTGGAGCTGACTGTGGCTCAGATCATCAGCTTCTTATAGCAAAATTCAAGCTTAAACTGAAGAAAGTAGGAAAAACCACTGGGCCGGTAAGATACAATCTAAGTCAAATCCCTTATGAATACACAGTGGAAGTGAGGAACAGGTTTAAGGATTTAGATTTGGTGGACAGAGTGCCTGAAGAACTATGGATGGAGGCTCATAACATTATACAGGAGGCAGCAACTAAAACCACCCCAAAGAAAAGGAAATGCAAGAAAGCAAAGTGGCTGTCCAACGAGGCCTTACAAATAGCGGGGGAGAGAAGGCAAGCAAAATGCGAGGGAGATAGTGAAAGATACAGGAAATTGAATGAAGATTTCAAAAAAATAGCAAGGAGAGACAAGAAGGACTTCTTAAACGAGCAATGCAAAGAAATAGAGGAAAACAATAGAATGGGAAATCTGTTCAAGAAAATTGGAGATATGAAAGGAACATTTCGTACAAAGATTTCCATAATAAAAGACAAAAGTGGAAAGGACCTAACAGAAGCAGAAGACATCAAGAAGAGGTGGCAAGAATACACAGAGGAACTATATCAGAAAGAAATGGATGTCTCGTATACCCCAGGTAGTGTGGCTGCTGACCTTGAGCCAGACATCCTGGAGCATGAAGTCAAATGGGCCTTAGAAAGCACTGCTAATAACAAGGCCAGTGGAAGTGATGATATTCCAGCTGAACTATTTAAAATTTTAAAAGATGATGCTGTTAAGGTGCTACACTCAATATGCCAGCAAATTTGGAAAACTCAGCAGTGGCCAGAGAATTGGAGAAGATCAGTCTACATCCCAATCCCAAAGAAGGGAAGTGCCAAAGAATGCTCCAACTACCGCACAATTGCACTCATTTCACACGCTAGCAAGGTTATGCTTAAAATTCTACAAGGCAGGCTTAAGCATTATGTGGACCGAGAACTCCCAGAAGTGCAAGCTGGATTTCGAAGGGGCAGAGGAACCAGAGACCATATTGCAAACATGCGCTGGATTATGGAGAAAGCTAGAGAGTTCCAGAAAGACAACTACTTCTGCTTCATTGACTATGCAAAAGCCTTTGACTGTGTCAACCACAGCAAACTATGGCAAGTTCTTAAAGAAATGGGAGTGCCTGATCACCTCATCTGTCTCCTGAGAAATCTCTATGTGGGACAAGAAGCTACAGTTAGAACTGGGTATGGAACAACTGACTGGTTCAAAATTGGGAAAGGAGTACGGCAAGGCTGTATATTGTCTCCCTGCTTATTTGACTTATATGCAGAATTCATCATGCAAAAGGCTGGGCTGGATGAATCCCAAGCCGGAATTAAGATCACCGGAAGAAATATCAACAACCTCAGATATGCAGATGACACAACCTTGATGGCAGAAAGTGAGGAGGAATTAAAGAACCTCTTAATGAGGGTGAAAAAGGAGAGCGCAAAATATGGCCTGAAGCTCAACATCAAAAAAACGAAGATCATGGCCACTGGTCCCATCACCTCCTGGCAAATAGAAGGGGAAGAAATGGAGGCAGTGAGAGATTTTACTTTCTTGGGCTCCATGATCACTGCAGATGGTGACAGCAGTCACGAAATTAAAAGACGCCTGCTCCTTGGGAGAAAGGCGATGGCAAACCTAGACAGCATCTTAAAAAGCAGAGACATCACCTTACCAACAAAGGTCCGTATAGTTAAAGCCATGGTTTTCCAAGTAGTGATGTATGGAAGTGAGAGCTGGACCATAAAGAAGGCTGATCGCCGAAGAATTGATGCTTTTGAATTATGGTGCTAGAGGAGACTCTTGAGAGTCCCATGGACTGCAAGAAGATCAAACACATCCATTCTTAAGGAAATCAGCCCTGAGTGCTCACTGGAAGGACAGATCGTGAAGCTGAGGCTCCAATACTTTGGCCACCTCATGAGAAGAGAAGACTCCCTGGAAAAGACCCTGATGTTGGGAAAGATTGAGGGCACAAGAAGGGGATGACAGAGGACGAGATGATTGGACAGTGTTCTCGAAGCTACAAACATGAATCTGACCAAACTGCGGGAGGCAGTGGAAGACAGGAGTGCCTGGCGTGCTCTGGTCCATGGGGTCACGAAGAGTCGGACACGACTAAACGACTAAACAGCAACAGTCTGGTTATATCTTAGTTCAATCCTTCCTGTGCCCACCAATTCGCCACTGAAAATGTCTTCCATGTTGTTTTCTCCCATCTGGACTTATTTCACTGGTCTCAGACCCTGACTGAGGGGCGGAAAGGAAGTATAGCAACCATATTCCACCTTCCAATAGCATTACAAGGCAAATATAGGGTTGTAACCATGTTGCCTCATAACACGTAATTGCACCCTAAGACTCAGGAAGTGAGAATAGCAACTCTTACCTGGGCCTTTGAAATGTCTCACTTTTGGGTACTTTTACATGAAAATGCAAGGTATATAAAACTTCAGTGAGCAGCATCAATTGTATATCACACTTAAAAAAACAAACAAACCAGGGCCAATCAAGACTAATAAAATCTAAAGCTATCAATTGCATAAACACTGCAGATTTAAAATACTGTAATAGTAATAATGCACAAAATGTTTCCAATATTTCATATTTGTCAGCACACACACAAAGCTTCAGAATAACGAACCATGGAAAACCTGCATGATAACAATGGAATTTTTTTTTTTAAATTATCATGTGTGTGGCTGGTTAGGATAGGCCCCGCCTCAAGATCTTGTGAATTGATGTCAGTTGTCTCCTAATGAGAAAGGCACTGAAACTTAGCACCAATGTCAAGGTGAAGCCCCCGCTGGGAAAATGACACCAACAGAGAACAAAGCTTCTCTTGAGGTAAAAGTGCATGAATAAAAAGAGACTTATAATTGGATTCCATAAAGACTTGGAAAACTAGCACCCTTACTGCACCTCACATCGAACAAAAGTTCTTTTAAATTCTATTAGTTTCCCACCCTCCATTTTTAAAGAAAGAAAGGGGCAGATCTTCTGAGGATCCCAGGGACAATGAAGGGAATGGTATTTGCATTCACAAATTATTCAGAAGTGGCTCATTGTCAGCTTTTGTGGAAATATCACAACTTTTCAAAGTGAATACTTTTGATCCTAAAGAATTCCATTTCATCTTCAACTTTGAAAACTGTTAATCTGAAGAACATCATGGAAGTCGTGTGAATTGCATTTGCCTTGTCATCTAAATTTGCCCCCTTTCACAATCAAGGCAATTGTGTGAGTATCACAAATCATCATCGTTGTCATCAGCCTTTTGTAGCTTAGCAAGGTCCTCTGTTTGAGAAGGTCTGTTGGCAACAGTTGACATGGTCTGTTAGTAATAACAGTCCAGAGTGAATTTATGGTGACACTGCAGAGAAAATAAGGTGTGTGTCATAGAACATGGTCTTCAGCTTGTGGTCTGGGACACACTGCCAGGTCACAGCCTGATCTAAGATGGGTCACAACAGCAGCAGTACCACCATACAAATATATGCAAAATAGAATAGAAAAGAAAAAGGTCTCCCAATGCATTTTGGATTAAAGGTGGGCTCTACATCTTAAAACACTGAAGCCTACTTTTCATAGAGGTCATTGGGATTTATACTTGCAGATTTTAATTGGACTTGACGATCTGTTTCAGAATGCCTTCTGCAGAGTTTAATACTTTCTTCTGTACTTGATGGTACTTTGGAGGCAACTCTTGTCTCAGCTGACAAGAGATACATCCTCTGCACAAGTGACATACAGATCACCAGCACCACATATGCTGAATCAGTATCTGTCAAATTGGGTACTGTGTGCAGAACTGGATATATCAATCTCCATTTGGAAGGCTGTACACAAGCTTCCAAGAGCCAAGCTGGGTGTCTTTGCAAGATCTGCTGTACTCATGGCTTCCTCAACAAAGAGAAAGGTATATATTCCAAAGGAGTGTGTTTCACATGAACTATAAATGGTAAAAAAATATGTAATTGTTCTGCAGGGGTCTCATACTTTGTAGCACCTATATATTCTAGATATTGCATTTAATTGGTGCCATTTGTTTCCTCATTTTCCCACCTAAGCTGTTGATACCACAAGAGCTTCTTCCTCAAAAGCATTATCAATTGACTTGAAATTTATATGAGATTGGATGTGGACATTTCTTAACATGATGACTAGCCTGCCCTGTCTGAAGGGCTCAGGTTAAGTATATATCCAGCGAACAACATGAACACAATCTAAATACAAAGTTACCCCATCCCTGCTCGGTCCTATTCATTACACCAGCCCCAAACTTGACCATTCTGAACAATTCTCATTTGCTATTGAGCCACCTTCTAAAGGCCACACTGAAACCGTATAAATCTATCTGCAACCTGTTTTAACAAAAGCAAGCCCTACTACTAGACAGCATGAGTGAAGCAGCTGCCTCAGGCAGCTAATACTGATGTGTGTCATGAGGGTCTGAAAGACAGAGCTTTTTGTGCCCTATGGCCTGCCCTGTGTCCCTTAATCTAGCCGGTTGTACTCAAGAGTAGTGGGGAATTCTGTTCTGTCGTCAATGTGGTGGTAATATTAAGGAACACTGAAGCTTAAGAACATCAGAATAGCCTTGTTGGATCAGGCGAGTAGTCTATCCAGTCCAGCATCCTGTACTCACAGAGGCCAACCAGATACCCATGGGAAGCCCACAAGTAGCTACTGAGTGCAACAGCAGTCTTCCTTCCTGTGGTTTCCAGCAACTGGTATAGATTTCCAGTACAGTGGTACCTCGGGTTAAGAACTTAATTCATTCTGGAGGTCTGTTCTTAACCTGAAACTGTTCTTAACCTGAGGTACCACTTTAGCTAATGGGGCCTCCCGCTGCCACACCGCCACCGCACGATTTCTGTTCTCATCCTGAAGCAAAGTTCTTAACACCCGAGGTACTATTTCTGGGTTAGCAGAGTCTGTAACCTGAAGTGTCTGTAACCCGAGGTACCACTGTACAGAAATAAAGTGAAAAGGGTGGAGAGTGGTCCAAAGGGAAGAAAAATAAAAGTGCTTGAAATTGTGGTACATATATGGATATCAAAGTAGCATGATTATTCTAACGAGTATAAAATTAGTAACAAGTCATTATGCTTTTTATATGCATTCCAAATATCACTATATTTGTCCATACACAATCTACGTCTAAAAGCAATCAGAGGAGAGATGTTAAGGAAGCTCTGCAAACCGCCATCTCTGTAGTCAAGATAACCCTACAGTTAATTGATAGTTGTTGCAAGACTGAGCTCATATATGTTTATATTCACTTGCTTTGATATATGATAATTGGCTTGCTTTGAAGCTATGCATATCTGTGGGCCCTGGGATGCTGGGCTCTTGGTCCAGAGAGGAGAGCTATCTGTCAGCCTTGGATAGTTGCCACCTATGCCCTCAGTGGTCAGGTGGATTGATGGGAGGTTCTGACCCAACTGATGTATGCTGTCTTCTGTACAAGTCATGTTTAACATATTAGCACTTTGCAGACAAGTCATGACGACTTCTCACTGTTGCAGTGTCCATCCCACTCCTGTAAAGGCAATTAGACCCTGCACACTGTGTTTTCTCTAATAGCCGCTCTGAGTCCGGCCTTGGCTGGGGAGGGCGGGGTATAAATAAAAATTATTATTATTATTAATAAAGAAATTCTGGTTCTTTTGACATCCTTCTTTGGTATCCCTGCATCAAAACACTCGCTCAGGCCCTCCATTGGGCCTGTGGTTCAGAACAGAGGCAGAGCACCCACTGATAGCCTTATATGCCAAGAATTCTCTAATTCTCTAAAGAGAATACTCTTTTTAAAGCCATCCTAGTTGATGGCCATTACAACTTCTTGTGGAAGTGAATTCCATAATTTAACTGTACTATGTGAAGAGGAACTTTCTTTTGTCTGTTATGGATTTTCGAATATTAATCTTCATTGGATTCCCTGAATTCTAGTGTTATTAGAAAGGGAGGATAACTGTTTTCTACCCTCTATCTCTATGCCATGCATATTTTTATACCCTTCTGATTGTTGCCTCTTATTCACCTTTTCTGTAAACTTACAAAGACCATCTTTCCTTCACAGGGGAATCTTAGAATTATTTTGTTGTAACACTGGAATGGGGACGCTTACTTGCCCTTTGCCTCTGACAGCAAAATGTCTTGAGCTGGCCCTGGAAACAAGACACGGTTTTTAACACTGAGAAAAACTAAGACAGAGTGAACAATTCATTTCAGCTCAGGCCTTCATAGATACATATAGATGGCAGAATATAGTAAGCAAGGTTGCACAGAATCCAAGAAGAAATTTATTTTTCCTCAGAACGCACATTAAGCCATAATGTCGTTTTTTTTATTTGCAGCAAGACAATGCCAAAAAAGTACCCTTCACGAAGTTATTGGTTCCTGTTTCACCTTTAGACTTACTTTACTAGCATGATTCCCAAGAGAAAGGTAGAATCTTGATGTCTGCAGTTACATTTAGTACCTCGCCCCTTTTCGAATGGCAAGGAATGAAATATTTTTGAGTTGGATGTGAGCACTGCCTCAGTTTACTGCTAACTTGGAGTTTGTAGTAGCAGAAATGGCGTTAAAGAAATGCTTGTTATTGTTATTAATTGGGATGGTAAATCACATTGGGCTAAGACTGAGATATTGGAAATTGAATTAACATAAATGATTAATAGATATGATCCACTCCTGTCATCGTCATATGAATCAGCTGTGAAAACAGATGGCTCAAAAAAAAACTGGCTGAAAATCTTTACTTTTCTGGATGGAACCTAAATATCGCAAGTCAATCTTAAAAACGAGGGGAAGAAAACATATGAATATTCTAATCTGAGATCACAACCTGTTACTCTGCTTCCTTTTTATTGGAGGCTTTGTACATGATATTTCTAATTTAAGTCATATTAATGAATGAACTTGCTACATTGAGACATTATGAAAGTCTTACATTGTACATTATTCCCACATACTTGGAAATGTGATAGCTTGTGCATATCTGATCTCCTTTATACTTAATTTAATTTATTTGATTATTGATCAGATCCATTTATATGCCTCTCCTAATTTAGAAAATTGCAAAACAATTCACAAAGAATATAAAACATGCAGCAAATAAATAAATAAAATCTTGAAAAAATCATTCCAAAATTTAAAACAGCAGCAAGATAATAACACTCCTGTAAACTGTTCTGCAAACTGGAAGCTTCCCGAACCTACTTAAACAATAGTTCAAGAAGAACCAAATACCCAAAGCACTCTCTAGGTCAGGCATAGGCAAACTCTGGCCCTTCAGATGTTTTGAGACAATTCCCATCATCCTTGACCACTGGTCCTGTTAGCTAGGGATAATGGAAATTGTAGTTCCAAAACATCTGGAGGACCGGAGTTTGCCTATGCCTGGTCTAGGTGAGGGACAACATCCACAACTTTCGTACCAGGCAGGCAATTCCATCTGTATGCCAACCACATACCCAAGTATTTATGCTCTTGATGATTGAATCACCAACTACCAGGAGAAGTATACTTGAGATGAGAAGATAGCTGTTCATCCCCCAAGAAACTGGCATCTTCTAAGAAAATATTTCTCTGTTTCTCAGTGATGCTCTTCTTCCCTATGTTCCTTGTTTCTGGAGACCCAGGAGCTCATTGCACCCTGGATGATGGAAACACAATGAGGGCAATTCAGACTTTCTACATGCTACTGGTTATGTCCCACTGCTAAAAAGATATATGTAATATTTTTGTCTTTGTATTGTATTGTATGGTTTTGTTATGTTTAATTCTTTTTCTTTTTTCTTTCTGTAATTTTCAAAACTTTAATAAATATTATTTTTTTTAAAAAAGAGGAATGGAAAAAAGGGGAAAAAAGGAAACACAATGAGGGCAATTCAGACTTTCTACATGCTACTGGTTATGTCCCACTGCTAAAGAGATATAGTTGTACCTTGGAAGTAAAACAGAATCCGTTCCATAAGTCCGTTCGACTTCCAAAATGTTCAAAAACCAAATCGCGGTTTCTGATTGACTGCAGGAAGTTCCTGCAGCCAATTGGAAGCCGCAGAAGCCCTGCCGGATGTTTGGGTTCCAAAAGAATGTTTGCAAACCGGAACAATCACTTCTGGGTTTATGGCATTCAGGAGCCAAAATGTCCACGTTCCAGGATGTTCAGGATCCAAGGTACGACTGTGTTGCTAAAGGTCATATATACCATAGATGCAGTGACGGGTTATAGATTTAGGCGAGACTCTCTAGCAATTTTGTTATTTTGAAGATGTGAAATTAAAATTAAGCATTTGATAATGCTGTATGCATGTGTTGCAGTCAAAATCAGTTTGAATGAACTGGAGACTTAATACTAGAAAGAATGAGCATTTAAAGTTGGTATGTTTCAGAAATAGGGGGAGGAAAAACTTACATGAATTAAGACAGAGAAAGTTTGAAGTGAATAAACAACTTGATGAAAGCAATTATACATAGAAATGACATGGTTACAGATGCAGACCATGCCAAGTTCCATAATTTGTTTACCCCCCAGTTATGGAAAATCTGCATGAACTTGATATATGTTTGAATTATACATTAAGACATATCAATTCTTATATTCCATTTGTTAAAAAGAGTAAATGTTACAGTACTGTAATTCAGAAAACGTGTTAAAATATATGCGGGTAACAATTATTGTTCAATGGCTACATCAGTGGAATTGGTTGAATATCCATTGGGTCTTCCTCCCTACTGCTGGCTTAAGGAAGGGAATGTGTGTCCTATATTCATAGACCCTTATCTGACAGCAATAAGACTTTATAGTTGTGTTGTGTCCTATCATGTGTACCAGGGCTGACTCAAGACGTTTTGCTGCCAAAGAACACAATGGTACCCACTCCATGTATAGAAGCTGATTGGTCTAGCACTTATTTCATCTTCCACACTGCTGATGAGATAATATCCTCAATGCACCGGAAGGCAGCAAGCTAGTTCATAGGGTGAAGGGAAGGCTACATGGTGAACCCAGCTCTGTTCTCCAAACACCTTGCTGCCACTCCCTTCTGTCGCCTCATGTGTCTACCTTACTCTGCCTCTTGGTAGGACTGGTCCTGATGGACACCATCTCTAAAATCTATTCCCCCCCCCACTGTTGATTTTTTTTTAAAAAAAACATTCTTTCCATAAAAAGTTTCAGGAATGAAGGTGGGTGTATCTCAGTTTGTTTTCTTCAGTGTTCGAAGGAGGGGGTGGAAAACCCCCAAATCTGTGTGCCTATTGGAGATGCATAGAGGATATTATCTAAACTTCCAGTGAATCACAGCTGACAGTGTTGCTATTTCTAGGCCAAAGAAGCGCTCTTTGAACAAAATGCAATCGCTGTGTCTTTTCAACCTGCGCTTCAGCAGAGTGAAACAGCAGGATTCCCGTACTGTATAATAACTGTCAGAAACAATTTCTGCTCTGTAAGTGAGGTGAAGCAAAATGTCAAAATATTTGAATACATTTCATTGTGGATATCTTCTTTTAAATTAGTGAAGGCTGGAGGAAAAGAATCCTATTCTCTCACATAATAAATATGCATAGAGCAGTGAGGGCCAAGTGAATTCTAATAAAGCTGAGTCCTAGCTTGTTAATGGCGTTAGAGAAACCACAACAATAAAACACAATAATTATGAGTTAAAGAAATGCCAGCCTTGGCCTTTTACCAGGATTCCTGAACGTATTATCCATGATAAATTTCATAGTCTAAAGTCACCCTGTTAATTACCATATTTTATAAAATCCCTCGTATAGAAAGGAGCAATCAGAGGAGGCAGCCCGCAAGGATTCCAACCTGGATGTGTATATCTCATTATTAGTACAACTGTACTCTTTGGAACTCATTAGCCTTGCTACCTTAGCCTTGTTCATTCCAACGTGTCCATGAAACACCAGGAAAATAATGGCAAGGAGACCTCTTGAGTAACAATAGTCCTACTTAAGTCTTGTCATCTCGTTGGAAATCAAAGCACATTCCATTGTGATGGAGTGAATCAGGTTCACAGAAATAATTGTTTTCTTATTTTTCAGGGTTTCATTCATGGCACCTGAAGATTCCTTTATCATGCTTCTGTCACTGTTTTAAAGTCGCCATATGAGAGTTAATTAAGAATGTATACCCTAAACCTGTAGTGTGCAGGATTTATGACTAGATGGTGCTCCATTAATGTAGAGGGGACAGAATAGTGAATCTAGGATGTTAAGAAAAGATTGCAGATGAGGTAGTGATCCTGATACTGGGTGCTGCTTTATTTTATTATTTGAAATATTTGTATCCCAGTTCTTAATAACATGAAGTCATTCACAACATTCAAATCAATTTTTATTCATTTTAATGATTAAAAGAACAAATGGCTCTAATGCTTAAACTCAAAAGCTTGCCGAATATTCAGGGTGCTGTTAATGGCTGGTAGGATTTAGAAGAAAGTATCTGCAATATAATGGACACCATCCATATTTGTGGATATAGTTCTGTGAGGATTTTATATATTTTTTCCTCCCTCAATCTACATGACAAATGAGTTGCTTTTGAAAGTAAAGAGAGCCTTTTTAAAAGAGAGAGAGAGCAAAACATTTTTGTGATATGGAATTGGGGTGTGTTGTGTCTCAGTCATTAAAAGGAATGGAAGTAAAACACATTCTTGAAGTCTACACATTGTGTCTCTATCACATACACGTATGTGCATGCGCCGAGACAGACAGACACACATCAAGGTGAGGGCTGTCTCAAACGCAGCCCCATGTGGTTTTGTGAGAGAAAAAAATTATCTCATTCATTTCCACAGGCAGGATTCCATATGTCCCAGAAACAATGAGTAATAATGTATGGCTGTGTTTAATTAGAGAATATAATAAATAGTCTCTCATTGACAAACAGGCATGATATACACACCAAACACTCTCTCCTCTAGGCTGCTCTTTTAAAAGCTGATTAGAAGGAACTATGTAGAACAATCAATTTTAGAGGAACACACTGTTTCTCTTCCTAAGAGGGACTGCTTGGCAAGGGATCAGCCCCAGAGCAGACAGGCCAGGTGAAACTTTTATGAATTTGAGATTAAAAACATGAATCAGCTTCAGATAAAGTGAGGTTTCAGGGGAGCCTTCCCCGCCCCCACATAAAAGTAGGTCACATCCACACGATACCTTTAAAGAACATGGTTCCCCCCCCCAAAAAAATCCAGTAGTTCACCCCTTACCCTTAGCAACTGGCTGATCCCAGGATTATTGAAGGGAAGCCATGACTGTTACAACACAAAGAGCTCATAACCCACCTACTCGCAGCAGCCAGAAGCGTCATAGCCAGACACTGGGGAGACCTGTCAGGAGCAAACATAGACCAATGGTATCAAATAGTATGGGAAACAGCCTTATTAGAAAAACTAACCAACAAACTTAAACTGACAAGGTGACCCTGATATGGTTTCCCTTCACAGCCCAACAAGACAACAACAAGAACCCACCAACAGCATTCAAATCAACCTGGCTAACCTGGTCCAAAAATATCCACCCAGTGGTACCTCGGGTTACTTCAGGTTACATATGCTTTCAGGTTACAGAATTTGCTAACCCAGAAATAGTGCTTCAGGTTAAGAACTCTGCTTCAGGATGAGAACAGAAGTCGTGTTCCAACGGCGCGGTGGCGGCAGGAGGCCCCATTAGCTAAAGTGGTGCTTCAGTTAAGAACAGTTTCAGGTTAAGAACGGACCTCTGAAACGAATTAAGTACTTAACCCGAGGTATCACTGTACTTTTGTAAACCAAGAAATCATATATATATATATATGCTTTCAGTGTGTGGTTGTGGCCACAGTTCCTGCATTCCAAAGTAGGTCTCAGGACAAGAGTTGCAGAATAGTTGCCAGGATTCGGGTACAGGATATGTGGTGAATTCGCTCTGTCTCTAAGAGGCTTGTTAGAAAACAAAACAAAAGGCGGTGGGTGGGTGTGGGTGTGAAGACAAAGGTCAGATCAGCATTTCCCAGGAAGGGAAAGGAAAGTGAAGTCTCCTACTCAAGGGTAAATGAAGTAAAGGTTCCAGGATTTCCTCATCAACACACATTTATGCGCATTGGGACTTCATTATTGTATCATAATTACAAGCTGAAACAATTGATATGCATGCTGTGAAAATGTGTGCTTCCAGGCAAATAACATTTAACCTTAACATACTATCATTTTTTTAACTGTGCTAATATTTCTTTTCTTTTTTTGTACTTGGCAAATTGCTCTGGCTGTTGGCTATCCCCGAAGAAAATGGGAAGACTATATGATTTTATTTATATATATATATATATATATATATATATATATATATATATATAAGTTCTCTGGTGATATGAAGTTAAAGAAATGACAGCATACTTTGATAGTGTTTTGGTAATGTTAGAACTCACTGCAAATTCCAGTGTGGTGCGTGGGCAACATGTAAGATGTTAGAACAGCTGAAAAACAAAACAAAAGAATGCATGCTACAAATTGAGAGTAGGGAATATGTATTTCCCTGGGGCAAAATAGATAATGCTTCTTATACAGTGGAAGAAATCTGGGCTGTGATCCAGCCTATGCAAAATCTTCACTGACATTTGCAAACATGGGATTTTTTTGATATTTTTTTTAGTATCTGTTGATGTCTTCCTGTTCAAGCTATTGCTTGCCTGCCTTGCTGTGGTGCCACTGCCTTTAACCATCTCAGGCCTACAATTACAACAGGCATGTAAAGATATTCTGCTAAGAGATGCCTACTGCTAATTTTAACCCAGCCAAAGAATGAGTAGAAAGAATGGACAACTTAAGCATTGGTGAAGGTGAGGGGGGTTCTTCCTGAGGTGGCAAACCTATGATTGACCATAACTGCTTCAGACTGCCAGATGGGAACTTACATGACTGAATGATCTGCTGGATCATTCCATATCAAGTGATCCAACGTTTTTTACCTCATGCCATCCGATTTTCTTAATATTTTGTACACATGTTGAATGATCAAAACTAAGTTTAAATCTAAAATTTTAGCTTTTTATATCATCCCATTTTTGAATTATGAGGATTTGAAATTTCAAAAATTGACAATTTTGGCCTTGTCAGACTACACAAAAACATTAAAAGCCCAGTCCAGCACTGAGATACATCAAAACTAAAAACACCAATCTCTTAAGAACTTCATGGGCTTTAATACGATAGGTCACAAGATGCATACAAAATTACCTGCATACAGAAAATGAACAAATCCAGGAAAAGGCTAGATAATTTCCCTCAACATCTTGTTTTCTATACGGAAGGAAGATTTTATGTGGATGAGCATTTCATTTTGTTAACCTCCACCTGCAGTACAACATGGTACAGCCCAGGCTCAGGTTTTCCATCTTGGTCAGTATCTTTTTCCTCTCTAGTCCATATCAGTCCTGCCTGTACCCTGACAGAGGGAAAAGCTACTGTGGATTGCCTCATGGTCTGCAATATCTCCATCCAGGACTACTTCAGCCAGGGGAAGGATTGCCCGCTGACTGTTGTGAAACATGCCTGTTTCAGATATTCTTGCCACCCTGTCAGTTCTTTGTAGCTCAGCCTCACTCTGCTTGGCAATGGGCAATTTTAAATTTGCACACATTTACGCGAATTAACATATGCAACTGAGCAAAGGGATGTTGAGGGGAAACCAGCAAAACGGAGCAGGGAACAGAAGTCCCTACTGTTCATGGACTTTGGCAGAGACAAAGGCAGATTTCAGATATGACCAAATGTTCAGGAAAGAGAACGTTAAATAGTAAAGAAAAGAAAACTGGCAACTTATGAACAGAAAAGGAAATCTTTTTCATGCTTGTGAGAAAACACACACACATACACAGTATATTAATATAGCAATCCTGTTCCGACTTATGCCTACTGGACAGGAATAGAGTTCCTTAATCCTCCTATGATGGTGGAGCTGCAAAAATACACTGTGGAGACACCATGCCAGTAAAATACTAGCAGTTGAAAGGGCAAGAAGAGAGTTGAATATGGGCATGGAAAGCAAGAAGTGGAAGAATCCTATTTGTGTTCATGGTATGTTCCTGTCTTCTCTGATGGTATAACATTCTGCCTGAAAAAGAACTGGCATAACACTCCCACTGAAGTCCTAGATAACTGCACTCACACATCTTCTCACACATACTCCTGCTCCACAGCTTCAAAATAGGCTAAGATCACAATCATCACTGCACCGGGGATATATAAATGCAGCAGGGGTATTACATGGCATAGGGCTATGCCACGTTGTCCTCATGTCTGTAGAATGTAGAGCTCGCAAGAAGCAACAATCGTGAATACACTAGGGAAAGGACTGGCTACAGGTTCCAGATACATGATCACAGAAGTCATGTGTTGGATAAGAAGAAACCAAGAAGCCATAGAGAGCCAATTGGGATTGGGAGCTGAATAAGCTGAACTTTCAGTTGCTCCAGCACCTAGCAAACTCTGCCTGAGCCTTACACAAGTTTCGACTTCCTTCAGACTGTGAGCTCCAATGAATGAGGCCTTTATTCTTAAATATTTTTCCTACTTGCTGTAGGGAGTAGCAGGGTGGAGAAGACTGCAACATCGTGGTCCTCAGAGGTAATGCTGCCTCCTCAGGCTGTAGGGGAACTGGGCTCATTGTTTTTTTCTGAGAATGGATCTCTGAGGGGTTAGGGACATGAAAAAGAACCATTTCTGAAGCCCAGTGCTCTTTCTGGTCTGAGGAACTGTCTGCTGCTGAGGACCATTCCTCTGAGAAGGATTGGATTGGAGCCTTAAGTTGCCTGTGTGCATACACAGTGGGCACTAAAGGGAGGAGAAATAGGCCTCTGTTGCAGGGATCCTGCCATATGTAAGAGCTGCATGGGGAGAAATAAAATATATTTAAAATAAATCTTAAAGTGGCACAATAAAGTGTATGTATTTATGGAGAGTGAAAAAGAGGGGAGCTTTAAATATATCTGCCATACCAATTATAGGGGGGTTTGCTTTGCAGTAATTGATTCTGCTCTTACAAAAGAAAATGGATTCTACTTAAAAACAAAAATCCATCTCTACCCATATATATATATATATTACTAAATTTGACAACTGCCTTAGAATTCAGATGATTGTCTCACCAGAGGCCACAGTACTTTTAAGGATGCAGAATACCTCTACATTAGGCAAGTATTTTGTTATCATTCTGTGAAGGTTTTGTAAAAACGAACTCCTATGTAAAGAAAAAATGGGACGCAATCATGACTTTAGTTTAAAAGTCTGTTTAACATTTATAAATACAAATGCATACAATTTTTTTTAAAGCTGATTGCGGCTTACATAAAAAGAACAACACCAAAGTTGTAAAGGAAACAAAGAACTTCAACATGGAATGCCCAAAAAGTGAAGATTTCAACTCATCACAAGAAAGAGATCAAAAGAAAGCAGACAATTTTTAAAATATAAAATACACATGGGAAGCTGTGATTATCCTCTTTTTAAAATGTTTAAAATGGTGGGAATGTGTGCAAAAGAAGGACGGCATCTAAGGGGCCTGGTGAATGCCAGCTCCAAACCCCCCACCTCATATCTGAAAGGGCTTTTTCTAACCTTTCCTTCCACAGATGAAAGACAAACAAGCCCTGCTTGTAGCAGCATTGGCTGTTTTGGTGGACAGGTGTGCTTTTGCTCTATACAGAATCATACAACCATAGAATTGTAGAGTTGGAAGGGACCACTAGAGTCATCTAGTCCAACCCCCTCAATGCAGGAATCTCAACTAAAGCATCCATTACAGATGGCCATCCAACCTCTGCTTAAAAACCTCCAAGGAAGGAGAGTCCACCACCTTCTGATGGAGTCTGTTCCACTGCAGGACAGCTCTTGCTGTCAGATGGCATGAGACGGTTAAGGTTACAATGTTCCTTTAAGATAGGATTCACATTTGTGGCACTTTATAATGGTTGCTTAGAATGTTATTTTATATTCCTTTTGAAATACCTGGATTTCTCCTTCCCCAAATAAACTTCCCATTATATTGCCCTTGTTTTCTTCAAGGCTCTTGACATCTATAAACTTCAGAATGCTGCAAATGTGGAAAGATTTGAGATAATGCAGATGACGACAGGCAGCTGGGTTGTAACTGAAAGATTTGCACAAGTTCACATCAAGTATTTCCTTGTTGAAAAGTATCTGTATGATTTCCAGTAAGCAAGGGGTAGGGGTAGTGACACCTACTAGAATCCCATAATGAAATTTACTTGTCTGTGATAAAAAAATAACCAGCAATTATTCTGAAAGTGTCTAGGGTCATCCAGAGCAATCTTTATACAAGGCTCGCTCTACTGAAAGCCTGAACACTATGGACCCAACAGGCAAGGTTTAAGTCATAGTCAATGATGAACTATATGGTATATGCATTCAAATGTTTAAGCCTAGCCCTAACCTGCTTTGGTTTTGAAAATGAGTTTTGTACTTGTATCTCAAAAGCAGCTTTCAATTTTGATTGGAAAAACAGCTAGAGGGAAAAGGAACAAGGACCTCTCCTCTGCTCTTTCTCTGATCAAATTTGTAGGCCCCCAAGGCTACTTTTCATTAAAAGAGAAACGTCTTACTGTTTCATAACTAGCATTTATGCATAATGCCCCTAAACTGCAGTGTCAGTCAACACTAGTGATTGATTGGTGTCTGATTTCTGAGCCAGTGCCGCAGAGCTTGCACCAGTATAGCACCAGAAGAGTCCAAGGGTATAAACTCTGTCCCCTGGGCTCCTGCGGTGATAAACCAATTTGAAACCCAATCCTATGCATGTTTGCTAAGAAGTGTTATTTAGTTACATGGAACATGCTTCCAGGTTGCTGCATAGGGCTGCAATCTTAATATTACGAACAGAAATTTGGAAGTTGAAGCTTTCCTTACTGCTTCACTTTTGAGTGAGGAAAAGGTTCACACTTAATTTCTGCATGTTATGCATGTATTAAAGGCACAGGAAGATAGAAACATCTGGCAACTGCAGGAGGGATGGGCCTTAAACTGAGCCTTAAAGAGCTGTTGGTTTAAGTCAGAAATGAGGAGTTTATGGCCCCCAATCTCTTTTGTACTCAGAGTGCTAACAGTCCCAGCTGGTCATGAAAATGCGCATCGTAGTCTGGCAAAATCTGGAGGGCCACAATTTGTCCACCCTTATTTTAAAGTATGACTGACCTTCAAAACTCACAATACAAACTAAATATTCTAAGATTAAGTACAATCAGATGAACAACTGGAAGTATTTTAATGACTAAATGATGCATCCATTCATTATATTTCTTCTTCCAAGTCTTAATAAACAGTCCCAGTGATAATTAACTGCATTTCTGTGTTTATAGGAAAGTGGCAGTTCATAAATATCAAAATGTGGTATTATCACACATGTAGGCTGGTTTTCTATGGATGCATAAATTGGGTAATTACCAATAGAACTATTTGTTAAAAAGGAGATGCATACAAATAAAAAGAAAACTGCCAGGCAATCATTACAATTTTAGAAGCAATATAGCACACAGAGAAATCCCTCTTCCTTTAATCGCCATTTCTCCACTTCAGTCTATGGTAAATAAGGTAGCATCCTCCAGGGGAAGCCCGGTTTGCAGAAGTAATTTTTCACTTCGTATAAAAACAATTTATATGAAAAATATGAGCCTGTTTCAATCAGGTTGTTAATTTTGTGTGAGGCCACATTAAGAAGCAGGGCGAAATAGGCTCCTATAATTATACCAGTCTCGGCTTTCGTTTAAAACATAGCACATTTCCAGAATTTGTGGCAAAAAGCCCTAAAAGAAATGTGCAAAAGCCAACCAGAGGCGAGCATTTCTAAGGCCCACTAATTTTAAAAGGGTGGGGGAGGGAGTCAAGCAACCAAACTTAAAACAGTTGAGCTTTCCTTAGCCAGAGCCAGAATGATAACTTGGACAAAGCGCTGAACTTGGAGTCGTCCTTTTGGGCACAAATTCCCCCTCAGCCATGACGCTCACTGGGTAGTAGAGTTGCCATCTTGGTAAATGGGCAGGTTTTTTTCACTTTAAGATGTTGCTGAATGTCTGGGGCTGGATACTTGGGCCACTGCCACCAAGTGGCCACCAAAATCAAGAAGCCCCATGCCTTTACTATGGGTGTGTGTGACATAGTAGTTGAAGTGGATGGTGGCTGTACATGCACAACTGCTGATTGGCCTCGACTAGCCTGTACAGTCACACTGCTGTTGGTGTTAGATTTTTAGGATTTGCTACATAGACACTGAGTCACTATGCTTTAGAATATCTGCAGTTAAAGGCTTTTATAATGGGCAACTTTTCAATGGACATTTTCTTTGTGTGAATTTAGGGATACAAAGGAATTGTCTCCTTTTGAACAGATTCCAAATGGGTCAATAAAAGCTAAATAATTACAGCTGAAAACAAAATATTTTGATGAATTGGATTAAAGGGGAAATAAAGCTAAAGTAAGACCAGAAAGAGTTCTAAATAAATCCAATTAAAATGAAAGATGGGTTTTTAAAATGTAAAATAGGATACACACTTCCTAGACTAAACAAAGCCCAGTAAGCGTTTGCCCAGCTTTGGGAAGGAGGTGTGAGGGCTCTGGCAAGGTTCTCACATCCTCCTTTCTCCTTGCCAAAGACAGGCAAGTGCTTACTAGACTTGGGGGAGGAGGAACAAGGGCTCTAGGACCCTGCCAGAGCCTCACGCCTTCTTCCCAAAACCCGGGGTAGGGCGTCAAATCTTGGCCTTGCACCAGGGCGGCATATTTTGAAGGTCTGCCCCTGGTTGAAACTGGGACCTTGTACATGCAAAGCAGATGTGCTACCACTTAACTGTGTCCCTTTCCCATACCTTGCAAATATGCTAATGGATATTCAGGTACTTTAAACGTAAGAAACAAAGGGTCAGAAATCATTTCTTTAAAAAACTTATTGGGGGATTGGGTTAAAAAAACTAGCTTATTTGTAAATAATCTGAATATAGCAATGAATAGGGCAGGTTTGCAAGAGACATTACCACAGGCAGGACTGTAGCATTTTGGTGAGGATTCCAAAGTTATTGATCTACCAAAAACAGGAAGGAAGAGTGAGTTGCATTTCTAAACAGAGCTAAAAACACACATGTATTTGAATGGGCAGTTTCTGGAGAGTTGGTATTGTCCAAATAGGGCAGCTGTTGCAGATGGACATGAGAACAGTTTTGTAATGGCATATCACATTATTCCTTCCTTGGGTAAACATGATACTAAGTCTCCTCTAACTAGGGGGAAGTAGAAATTCTGGCATGCTGGGCCAGCCTTCTAAATTAAGCAAATCCTGTTTTTTGGCAGTACCAGCTAAAGAACAGTGCGACTGTTTATTTGTGGCCTTCAGCAAATTATTTACACTCCACTGCTGGAAAGCTTGTGGTTATACCCAATATCAATAAGATTTTGCTATCATGTGGCAAAACAGCAGGTTGTGATAGATGTAGCAGGATTACAGGAAAATAGTTTTGAACCTCCCCTTGCATTCTGTACAGATATACAGGGAACTCCTAAGGTCTGGATAGACTGGCAGCCATTGTGCCAAGGCTGGTGCTGACATAACAGTCATCTTATGCTCAGCCCGTAGCAACAATAAAAGCAGGAGCAATGTGCCATTGGAGCAACACAGACAGGCCCACAGAGTCCCTGATAGCTCTGCTGCCACACAAAAAAGATACAAAACAAGGCAAAAATCATTGTATGCCGATGCTTAATGACTCCATTATGTCTTTTAGGGGAAGGGTAATAATTTAGGGGTAAAGCATCTGCACGGCACACAGAAGGTGTCAGTTTCTATCCCTGGCATCTCCAGGTAGGACTGGGAAAGACTGCCTTGTCTGCTGCCTGTCTGAGCTAGATGGCCTGATAAGGCAGCTTCCTGTGATCTTCTCTCTCTGCCTCTGCATCTCTTTCCACATAGGCCAGTGGTGGACTTTGGTCTTTGACATTTCAGTGGCACACTGTGCGAGGCCAAAATCCAGCCCCCCCCACCTCTCGCCTTCCATTCTGCTAAATTCACTATGTTATAGTTGTGAAACCCTGCAATGCCCTGTCTAGTATCTGCACCCAGTGCTGTGGAACCACTTGCACTGGCCAAATGCACACATATACACAAACAGCAGCTAACAGGAGCCAACTGTTAGGGTGTGAAGCCCTTTCGGCCCCTTCAACAAAATATTTGAGGAGACCAGCCCCCCCCCCCCAAAGTTGATGGGCATTGTCATTCAAATGATGTACATGTGCCACATCATGTGATTGATTATGCAGGGTGGGTCTTACCTGAGCCTCCCAATATTTTATTCAAGTTGGCATGCATGCCCGGCAGCTAACAAATAACCAGTCTGGCAGCAAGAGCCCTCTCCTATGCACAGGCTGCCATAGTTCAAAGGCACAGTGGCTCATAAAGGCAGCATAAACACAAACTGTTGGCAATCAACCCTTCTCAAGCCAGGGCCAAGCAAGCAAGCAAGGGGGTGCTATTTCATTAGTGGTAGCCATTCAAGTCCATAGTGGAGACATATGAGTGGATGCAGGAATCTAAGTTCTGTTCGCCCTTGCTATGACTCCTCTTTGTCCCTTGTACTGGTGATGCTCCAACGCTTGTGTCAGCGGTTAGTATCACAAAAGCAATGGCGGTTCTATGCTGACACAGATTTCCTGAATTCAGCATGTCTTCAAAGCTCAGGACATGCTGAATCCCACCCTGTCTGAATATGCATTTTTAATGTGTTTGATTTTAATTGGAAATTCACATCTGACATTAGTTATTCTTTTTTTTTAAATAATATTTATTAACATTTGAAAAAAGTTACAAGAATAAAAGAAGAAAGAAAAAAAAAGAAAAGAAGCAAAAAATACAAAATACAAAAAAGTAGTAAAAACAGTTAAAAACAAATCAACCTTTCCATGTAATGACTTTCATTTACTTGTTTCCCTGACCTCCTCGCACCTCCCTTTTTTGTATACTAGTTCAATTAGTTATTTCAGCAAATCCTTTCCATTTTTGCTTTTATCTTAATAATTTATCTTAATATATTATAACTTTACATTCTCACCTGTTAACAATCCATCTTTAAATACTCCTTTATAACATTACTGCTAAAACCACATAACTTCATTCCAACATCCTTCTAACATTCCTTAATTTTACAATATTTCTGTAGATAGTCTTTAAATTTCTTCCAATCTACCGACTCTTCTCCCAGGTCTGACATTAGTTATTCTTTTCCCCAAACTGTGTGCTCCTGAGATGTGTATGTTCATTTGGTGATTCCTTGCTTTGCTTTGGCATCGCAACACTTTTTTGGTCTACTGCAAAAGACTGAGGTGATATTTCAAGCATCTAGGATGTCTAGCTGTTTTCACCTATGAAGTTCTGACAAATGTTATTATCTTGGCAGTATTTTCTCACAACACATCATGGTTGATAAAGAGAGAGACAGGGACGGAAGACTATAAAAACAGTGGAAAAACTTGTAAAAACATTTAATTCACTATCACCATTGCAGAGAGATCAAAACAAAATGTGTCATTCACAGTGCATTCTATATAGGTCCGTTCAGTGGGGCTTACTCCCAGGTAAGCATGACTAAGATACTAGTTTCACAACTGCTGAAATTCCATAGCATGAAGAAACAACTTCTTTTATCTCAGTAAAGAGGGCACATTCAGAAAATAAAAAATGCTCATTGTGCAAAAAATGATGGGTAGAATATACAAAATGAAGTGAGAATCTAGCCTTACTTATAGCAACTAATTAAGCCAACTATAGCAGATGCTGCTGCCCTGGATTCTTCCAGGAGGAAGGGTATGATATAAATAAATAAATAAATAAATATATAAGAAGACAAATGCGTACACCATTCAGATCCATTTGGCTGGAAAGGTTCAGCACCCCCCTTTTTTTCTGCAAAGCAATCACATACTATGAAAGTAGAAAAAAGTCAGTTTGAAAAATGAAAATATTTTTGCATCTCCAATGCCTAACACATGCATTATATCTGGATCAGTGACTTGTAGTTCCTCACTCCCGATTACACGTTTGCCACCTTCAGGTTTATTTTACAGAAGTGCAAGGTAGGAAATTTGAAAATAAAATAAATACTAAGCCGAGGCAATGGTTAAGAAGGCACAGGTGTTCTCAAGTGATTGTGTTAGCTACAGTCCAGTTCAAGCGATCAGAGGATCGAGAGAATTCTGGGTGTAGATGGTCCTTTGGACCAGACCTTTCATGCAAATATAAATGTACTGGGGGGGGGGGAGAACCTCATCCAGAACCTAGAGCAATGCACCTGGCGTCGTTCCCTGGAACAGATTATAATGCTGAACCAACAGTTGTTGCATTCAACTCAGATTATGTTAACTGCCTCTTTGGAAAGTCAATGGACTATTTCTAGGCACCCGATTTTCTTCCTTCCGGTTTAATACAGAAGAAGGGAATGAATATTTGTGTTCCTGAGACAGCTTTGAAGCACACTGTACTTTGAATCACGTTGTTAGAAGGCTGCTTGAAAAAATTGTCCCTTGCCTCTTATGTTATATTGCATCCTAGGCTTAAACACACATAGTCTCTAATTGATCCATAATAAAACCATATATTCCTTATATTTTTAACCATTTGTTATTTTGTTTAACCATTTCATCAAGATGCAGCAGAGACAGAGGACTGCAGGGCTGCTCCTTAAACTCTGTTCTGCCGGCCTCTCCTCTACCTCAACTGTCACGTGGCAGCAGAGGGTTATATGGGAAGCAGGCCCACTCCATCAACTCTACTGATAGATCAGCTTTCTTTGGTTCCTCTTCTCCTGAATTGCTTCCATACAAGCTGGTCGTTACAAGGATGCTGGAACTTTAAAGAACTGATAACTGTGAACACTTGTTTTTCTCTTCCTTCTGCATCCCTTTTTATTTTTCCTGTAATTCTGCAATCTCTCTGACTGCAGGCAGAGACTTGTTTTAATTGATCTTATGTAAGCCACTCTGGGAGCCTTTTTGGTGCAAAAATGGTGGTGTAAAAATGATTTAAAACAAATAAATATTGACTCCAAACAGATATTTAATGATATTTTTCCTGGTGGTTAATGACACTGTTTGGTAACCCTGAAGGCGCGTGAATCGTGCTACTAACTCCAATGGGATAAGGAAGCTTTCCTTATTAACACTGGACTATAGTATCAGTTACGTATATGTAAGTTTGCTTTTCTATCAAATACATGTGATAGATCATTTATACATGGGATTTAAAAAGAAAGAGCAGGGACTACAGCTGATGAATCCCAACAGAAATAGGTTGAAAGATTTAGTGCTCCCAGTAACAATATTTTGCAGGCAATTTGACAGTTCTTACCTAAGCCAAGTGACAGCTTTAGGTGATACACAGTATGCTGACAACTTCTTACATAAAGTATCATAGTTGGCTGTCAAAAGCTTTCTTGGAATCCAGAAATATAGCCCTAGCCAATTTTATGGCAGTGGAAATGTGTTCAGTAATTTCTAGCAAAGCAGTTGGTGAGTGATGGAGAGTTATTTGTTAACAAAAAAGTTGTACACCAGCTAGTAGGCAAGTTTAGCCACATGCTTTTGTAACCCTGGCATTGACTCAGAAATTATGATATAGCCTGGACAGTTCTAAATCCCTAAGGGGGGAAATCGTAATTGTATTCTCAAGCAGAAATAACACACCATCTTAGACATCTAAAAGCTTACTGAAAGTTTGTAACTGAAGTATGTTGTTCATGCTACCTATAACACACTTAGGTACTCACAAATACAGACAAAGCAACACAATTCAGGACAATACTGCGGAAAAGCTAATGGGCCACATTCCTTCAGTATAGAACTCCATTTTGTTCAAGGGCATTTCATAGGCAATGCACTTAGTCACTGGTAACCCAGTTTGCAGATGGCCAAGTCAAACGTAAACTGGAAAAAAAAAACAGTTCTTAAAAAAACTTTCTAAGGAGACTTGGGTGGGATGAATGTAGATTATTTCAATGGCGGCTTTAATGAAAAAATAAAATAAAATCCCCACATTTTATAAGGAAAAGAAGGCAATAGCCACATAAAGAAGAACTCAACCAGAATGCCAAAAGCAACTTTTCATACAAGCATTCATATGAAAGGTCATTGGACTGCTATTGGTTATTTTGAGGGGGATTGGCAAAGAATTGGTCACAATAGTCTCTAAATGGCTTTGCACAATTTCTCTAGATGAGAATGGCAGCACAGATCCTCTGCTGGGTCACAATCCAAGTTTCTCTTCAGGATACCCAAGTACCATGGCATTCCCATGCAATAGTTAATTGCAATGAATTTGCTTTTAAATTTTACAGCAAATCCATCTCTTAGGTTTTCAGGGAGACAGAGTTTCCTTAGAAACAAGGAAAAAGTAGCTTATCAGCCAAGATTTGCAAAGAGAAATATGTGCACCTTCAATTAACACCTCATTTCCTTCACAAGTTCATTTATATTTATATGAGTCCGTGAAAGCAGACAGTTTGATATGTTCACACAAGATGTGAGATGAACAGTATCTATGATATCATACTAACAGGGACTTAAACAATGTGTCCAGAGTCAGGAATTTGTGAAAGCAGTGCTGAAGCAATTTCTCATTGGGTAGCGCATACTGTGAGAAGTCAGAGTAAAAACTGAGCAACACTAGTTCAGGCTTGGTATATAACATGAAAACTTGTTTCTATAACAATGTAGACTGAGTAAAAATTGTGAGGAGGGGGGGGGAACCAAACCGTTAAGCTGAAAACTCTGAGATGCAGAGGATTCTCGACATTTGAAATCCAAGGCCACTAAAAATGTCTGTCCGTGAGGGAGTTAGGTTTGCCTAGTGCTCAGCTTACTTTCTGGATGTGAGGTAAGAGTCCTGAGAGGTAGTTCGGTGCCTATTTACAATTGCAGATCTCACACCCAGTGAAGCCAGATGAATGTTTTTACTGCTGTACGTGATTGACTGATTGCCAAGCCTGTTTTAATCATGTTAAGGTTGTTCATTATAATCATCTGTTTGAGTTTTTCTTGACTGCATTGTATGCTGCCTTGTTTGTTAAAATGAAAAGATGGGGTATAAATGTTCCAAGAGGAGTTCATTAAACTTATTAACAGCGATGCAGCGAGAACTGATTTCTCTACAATGCCAATTACAAAATTCTGGATCAAGTGTTTGCAGTCATATCCTGTTCTGTCTGAGACTGTGTTGCACCTTCTTCTTCAATTTCCAACAACATATCTTTGTGAAACAGGGTTTTCCTGCTTGTTGGTTATCAAGTCTAAATACGGAAGTAGACTTGTTGTGGAAGATGATCTTCGTTGTGCTCTTGCAAAGTCTGCCCTGAGAATTTCTGATCTGGTGAGAAAGAAGCAATCTCAACCTTCGCACTGACGTTGGCTTTTTACGCATACTGTCGCAAAATGTAGCAAAGTAGTTTACTGTTGTTATATTAAGACTGTAACCCATGCTACACCATGCTTCAAGACAAAATTCCATTTATTTGTAATTAAAAATAAATATTTCACAATATATAATTACATATTGTTTTTGTGATTAATCACTATGCTTTAATTATGTTCAATTTGTAACAATGAAAATACATCCTGCATATCAGATATTTACATTACGATTCCTTACAGTAGCAAAATTACAGTTATGAAGTAGCAACGAAAATAATTTTATGGCTGGGGGTCACCACAACATGAGGAACTGTATTAAAGGGTTGCTGCATTAGGAAAGTTGAGAACCACTGACCTAGAAGCTATTCTCAAGTAGGGGGACAGTAGCTTTTCTTTTGAAAAAATTGCCAGAAGTTTTATAAATGTGGTATATTAAAAAAACCATACTAAAAATATTTTATTTTTGCTGGGACACTTGCCTGGTGAAGTAACATTTCTGATCTGTCATTCTTTACATGAATGCTTCACTGTTTCAACTTCAAGAATCTCACCTGCAGAATGACCCGTTCCAAAATTCTGCAAAGTTCAATTAATTAAGAACAAGGAGGAGTTTGGGATTTGGCTCTGGATAAATGAGGACTTAACAGAAGATGTAGCTTTAATGACCTGGACAATATCCAGGAAGTCTGCAAAAGGCTAGCAAGCTACTCTGACAGTGAATATATCTGATAGGAAAGAGCATTCCGGCCAATTAAAGAACTGGGCCAGAAATAATGGTTTGTCACTGAATGTGTAACTGAGGCCAATTGGTCCAGATTAGCCAATGGGTTCTAATTTGTAAGTGAATTTAAAGGTCACTGTGAGCTGTCTTTAATGGGTAAAAGATAATGTTAAATTAATATGGAGGCAAAAGATTTTTCAAATGCTAGACATGGAGATAAAAATTAGATTTGCAAATCACACAAAATCATATGGAATGAACTAAGCAAATTGCTCTTATAGCTGAAGGTCATAACTTTAAAATGTCTGGATAAAGGTATGAATATCAATCCATTGTGAAGATGCAGGAAAGATCTCCTAGGAGTCACAAGTAAATGGCTTCCTAAAGGACTTCATAATTAAGGAATCATGGGAAATATGTGGTATCATAGTATACATGTTCAGATTGGTTTACTTTAGCTAAGGGATTATTTAAGTTAGAAGAGGACATGGTTCAATGACCACTGGGTATACATTCTAAATGAATAAGACTATTTTGACCCATTACATGAATGCTATAATTTCCCTTTTTTCTCCCCAAGAAAGATGGATTAATCCAAGAGAGAAACAGAATAATGAATTTTCACCTGGTGCTTTAAGAAATCCAAGAACATCAGAAGAGTCCTGATGCATCAGACCAGAGTTCATCTAGTTCAGTATCCTGCTCCCAAAATTGACATGTCAGTTGCTTCCAAGAAGCCTGCAAGCAAGAGATGAAGGCAACAGCTCTCCTCGCTCTGCTATTTGTCATCAGCACCTGCTATTCAGAGATATACGGATCCTGAACATGGGGGTTAAATCTCTTGTTGACAACAGTAAGATTCTAAAAAGGCTGGATTTAGGGATGAGGGAGAAATTCAGTTTGCATTTGATGTAAACATACCTAAATTAAAATGAAATGAAATGATACAAGAACCGAAACACAGCCAGCCTTCAAAATTTGCAGTTCTCTGAATTTTCTCCAACCAAACAATGTGTACAAAAATACATATTGTCAGGGGACTGCCCTCGGGACAGGGGAGGGAGGCAAGGGGATACAGAGAGCCTCCAGCGCTCCTGAGGAGCAGCTCCTCATCCAATGGTGGGGAAAGTCACACCTCCAGTGGAGCAGAGGGGGAAGGGGGGAGCCGAGCGACGGGAGGGCTCGAAGATGCTACTGAGAGCCCAAGCGCCTCACCTAGCCCGGCTGGCCAGGAGGCAGACACGCCATTTCCGTAGCCCAGCTTGCGCAGAGGGGTGAAACGTAAGGAAGGGAGGCAGAGATTTGGGGTGTCTAAGTTCTTATGTTAGGGGAGAAACCGGAAGGGGCCACTCCCAGAATCTGCAAGTGACTAAGAGGGACATGAACTTTGTGGTTCAGCACTGTAAATAGTGTGCACAAATAAAAACCTGAAAAAGACAGGTCGGAGTCCTGCCTGGTTACTCATGAGCAACCACCTCACCGCCTGACACATATGTTTGGGGAAAGTGTGCATTAAAACTAATATATTAGTGAAAATACAAAAATACATTGCTGGCAAAAATGTGCGGATTAGTTAAAATGGCATACAGATTTTGTTCATTAGGAGAAATTCACACTAACATGCGGATGAATTTTTTAAAATTTAATATTGCTGCAGAAATATTGAGAACAGAATTTAAGAATGGGCAAATGAGGAACAGGGGAGATCAGAAGCTGACAGTTATTTCCATCCTTAGCTGGAGTATACCATATATTCAGGAAGGGTTTTGGAGAGGGTTATGGTCATTCTCAGTCCTAACTGATTCTCCTTTTTAAAAGCTTATTCTGTTTGCTATCTTAACACAATGAAAGTTGGAAATGGCAAGAAACAGTTAGATGTGGGATCCTCTATTTCTTTTAAAATGTCCATCAGGCTGTAACACAAGTTCACAGTGAATGTGTCACTGAAAAGAAAGGTCTTCCCCCCCCTTCTTCTTCTTCTTCTTCTTCTTCTTCTTCTTCTTCTTCTTCTTCTTCTTCTTTGCCACTCCACTTTCAAAGCTCTTCTATACATACATGCAGCTTGTCAAGTGCTTTAGGTTGCTGTGTTCATGTCCCAGCTAAGACCAAAGCCCTGTTTACATGTACTTGAAGGGGTGTGACAGTTGGCTCTACTCTGTTGCTTCTACACCAGGCTTCCTCAACCTTGGCCCTATAGATGTTTTTGGCCTACAACTCCCATGATCCCTAGCTAGAAGGACCAGTGGTCAGGGATGATGGGAACTGTAGTCTCAAAACATCTGGAGGGCTGAGATTGAGGAAGCCTGTTCTACACCATTCCCAACAACATCATCTACATCCATGTGACTGAAACAGATTATGCTTTCTTACTGAGCAATCTACACAGGCAGGAAAGGGAGACCAGGAGCAACATGGGAACAACCATAGAGATGGCAGCAAATATGCTGACCAAATCATGCATAAATCAGGCAAGAGTGGCAAGATCCAGTCTCTCTTTCTCCTGCCCACCATCCCCCCTCTCTCATTATTACTGAGAATGCAAATCATCAATAAACATTCATGTGAGAGCTAGTGTAACTACCTGTATTAATATAGTTAGAAAATACCAGAATCCACAAGAAACTTAAGGAAGAGGAGGAGGAGGTAGGAGGTTGAAGGTGTGGAGTCCATTCACACAAAAAATGCCACAGGTAAGGGTGAGATCAGAGTAATTTTCTATTCATGATCCCCCCCCTTTTTTTAGCAGACATGAGACCTGGGAAGAAAAATCCCTAAATTTTTTTGGGGGAAGGACAATGATAATATATATAAACAATACATAAAATTTGTACCTTCTTAACTTAACTGACCTCTCCGTTTGGTGCTTTCTTCCTTTGCTGTGTCATTCACTGCATTTCCGCTTCTTTTATGAACTTGGCCTCGTTAAAAGCCATGCAACAAAACTAGCTACCATCATTATGTTCACTCAGACTGATAGTTGTGATAGCCAGCACTTACACTGTTCATAATAACTGCCACTTAGACATTGCAGGGCCCCTATTGGCACCATGGTGGGTTTGTGTATATGTGCCTGTGTTTCTCTCTCCCGTACTTTTGAAATTTACATGTCTTCAACTAAAATTCACAAGAACAAACTAATTAATGGATTGCAGTTTTGACAGCTACAAGAAGACAGATGAGAAAGTAACATGCTTCTGGCAGCGTGTTATCAATTGGGAGGCAACAGTGCATTGCCTCTATGTGGTACAGTGAGCTGGAACAGACACTGACAGATGACACAGTCCTTGACAGTGAAGTCTGTACAAGCTGACAGCTCCACTTGCAGTCAGTCAAGTCCACATTTTGCACTGGAAGTGAACCAACTTGATTTGCAGAATATGCTTTTCTTTATCTGCCTTTCTCAAGGCCTGCTTTAGGGAGAAGGATGCCATTTTTGAGGCATTTGCATTTAGCACTGGATCCCGGTATGCACTGCAGTATGTTAAATACACCCACTTAGCACCGAGTCGCTGTGAAAGGACTCACAATGAAATGCAATTCATAAGCACTCCAGATTTTGTAAGGTAAGCCTTGATTTCATTTGTCACTTTGTTCCACTTTGGAAAATGAAGGGAAAGCCTTAACCCTTTCCACAATGGATGCTCTTTTATATAAGGGGGAGTAAAAAACAACAACGTTGTTTTGAAATCTAGCCCTGGTGCACAGCACTGGGATTATATCTTCAGGGGATAAGTAACAGCATGGTGGTTTTTGAAAAACAGCCCTCGCCAAATCCCTGTCCAAATAAAAATATTTCTTCTTTCTGAAATTTATAAAACTATTTTCTCTTTTTAAAAAGATCACCATGGTATACAATAAATTAAATATAACAATAGCATAAAATACAACAGAAACAGTCAATGCCTGTTTAATACCTAGGGGACAAGTATTCTATAAAGACAACGCTATAACCCTGAAGCTGCTACCCATGTGACCACAAGCATGCACCACTACTAAGAAGGTGTCATGGGCTGGCTGGAGGCCAAGGAGCCCCAAAGGAAGAAAGCTCAGAGCCTGGGATTAGTGGTAGGACAATGATGAGTGGTCAGAGGGAGAAGAGGGAGCAGACTGGGAGGAGGAGGCATTGGAAGCTGAAGAGGTAACAAGGTTTAGTGAGCAGGAAGAGTCTGTGGCAGAGAGTAGTCAAGAAGCAGAGACAGAAGTGGAGAACGGGGTGGGGGGCAAGAGACAGAGATGAGTCAGGCTGCTGAAAAAGCCAGGGTTTCTCCTTCTGCTGCTGTGACCAACTCCCCCCGCCTGCTCTCCCAGAAACAGAAGAGGTATGAAGAGGGAGGGAGCAAAGACAGGCACGGTGATGGAGCCTCATATTGCTTGGGAAGAACCTGGGGGAGAAGGAGACTTAGACAATGGTGGGAATGCAGTGTCCTTCAGTCTCCACAACTGCTTCATAGGGGCAAGGTCTACTGAGACAATTTGCAGTGCTCACTAGGCCTGGCTTTCTGAGTCAACCTCTTTCCTTGAATAAAGAGTTAACTACACTGATGCTGTGTGATGTACTGCTGTCCTGCTTCTGGCACCTGCTCCTGGCAGAAGTCTTCTTCTGTTGACTTCAGTGACTGAATGGGAAAAGGTGGTCTTTTATGTATCCTGGTCATGAGTTGTTTAGGACTTTATAACCTAATAAAATAACCTTAAACTTGGCACGTTCACATCTGTTTGTTGACTCGTGTATCACTTGCAAGAGAAGGAAAAATCTGACCTCCTTCCTCCTTCATGAAACTGCAAACCTCTCTAGTGTTCTCTGCCAGTCTGGAGAAAACCTTCATAGTTTTAAATATGCAGTTTGAATATTACAACTAAGCATAATGTGTCAGTTTGGTCCCAGTACCTCCCATCAGCCACATACAAGGAATAGATGGATAGAGAAGGGAAGCTATGCTGCTGCCCTCCCCTTTAAAAAAACGAAGAAAACACTGCATCTAAATATAAAATAAAGGTTTGTTTGTTTTTTAAAAAGGGTTCATAAAAAAGGCAGGTCACAGCCATAGGAAAGGGGTAGATATTCTGGTGTTTGGTATTTTAGAAAGGTATTACTGTATGAAGTGCTCTTACACTGGCCTTCTAGAGTAGAAGACTCCAGAGACTTCACAGAACCTCCCGTTCATAAAAGTGCAGTTGTGTACAGAGAAGTTGTGACAGCCATCATTAACGATGTCGCAATGTCTAATTCATGCCAGGGACACTTCCACCATGTTCCACAAAGTAGTCACGAGGGGAACAAATGCTTACCCATCTGGGGGCAACTTTGCATTTTTTGATACAAAATGTTGCAGTTTGATTTCTTTGAAGACGTGAAATGCCTGCAGTGCAAACGAAGCCTTGATGGAGAATGTGAGATCTGCGTGAAACAATAAGAAATGGGATGTAGAGCTTATGCAGAGCCAACTGGCACAGAGCGTAATGCATGTTTGCAAAGCATTTGGAGGATGAAATCACTTGCATTTGCTGGGACCTTGATGCTACTGTTACAGCAGATGAATCTCAAGAGGTGTCCAGAGCACTGTCTAGTTCTGTTATTTTGGATAAGTTTCAGTTAATAAGGCTTGAGGATGAGGATGTGCTTGGATCAGTCAAGGTGACCACTTGCACTCTGGACTCTTGCCCCTCTTGGGTAATAGAAACCAGCAGGGAAGGGACAGCTGGCTAGGCCAGAGAGGTGATTAATGCTTCATTTCAACAGTAGGTTGGTCCCTGCCTGCTTGAAGGAGGCAGTGGTAACACCACTCCTCAGAAAACCCTCCCTGGATTCGGAAAATCTAAGTAATCACTAGCAAGTGGCCAACCTCCCTTTCTTGAGCAAGTTTCTTGAGTGGGTGGTTGTGGACCAGATCCAGGTGCTCTTGGAGGAAACTGATTTTCTAGATCCATTTCAATAGGGGTTAAGGCCCAGTTTTGGCACAGAAACTGTTTTGATCCACCTGTTTGATGACCTCTATTAGGAGAGATACAAGGGCTTTCTATACCATCAACCATGGTATCCTTCTGGAGTGGCTTTCTGAGTTGAGAGTGGGTGACACCATTTTGAGGTGGTTCTGGTCCTATTTGGGTGGTAGTTCCAGAGCATGGTGCTTAGGAGCCTTCATTGTGGGGTTTCTCAGGGTTCAGTTTTATCCCCCATGCATGTAACATCTACATGAAACTGCTGCGTGGGGTCATCTGGAGTTTTGGATTATGATGTCAGCAATATGCTGATGACACACAGCTCCTTTACATCTGCAGGTGTAGCAGTGGATGTACTGGACCACTGTCTTTTCTTGGCAATGGACTAGATGAGAGCCAATAAACTGAAGCTCAATACAGATAAACTGAGACACGGTTAGTGGGTGGTTCCCTAAGCTGCTCACGCTGAGGTTACACTCCCTTTGAAGAAGCGGTCTGCAGCTTGGGGGTCTTTCTGGGTCCATTATTGTTGTTTGAGACTCAGGTGGCTTTGGTGGCATGGAGTGCCTTCCATCAGCTTAGGCTGTTGGCTCAGCTGTGCCCCTGTCTGGACACAAGCAAACATAATTCTCAATTGATGGTTTTGTACATATATTGTCTTTAAACCTGGGCACCTTTTGTCCTAAAGTTCAAGAAACGTGAACTGTCTCTACTTTAAATATTCTGGTGGATCTGTATGTCAAATTGAGAGGGTAAAGGAACACATCAGAGGTAGGATTCCATTGGTGTATATGGCCCAGGATCATTCAATGCACAGTGGTGTGCTCACAGCTTTTCTGTAGCAATGCTATGTGTTTAGGATGAGAATGGGAGGCAAAATAGGGTTTGGTCTCACTTGACACAGGGCCTTTGTTGAAATTAGTCAATGTACCCAGTTTACAAATGTAAAGCAGGAATCACACACACACACACACACACCTGTTCTGAATGTTGCTCCAATCTTTTGCTTTCATTCAATAGGACCTCCTGAAACTAAATCAGAACACAGCTACAGGTCCTAGTGATGAGTATAATACAGGGTGAATTCCTCCCACGGACTCAAAATGGGGTGGGTGGGTTTTGAGTCCTACACCAGAAAAACTGCCAATATAGTTAAATAGATTTTGAAAAAAGAAAAAAAAGAGGGGGAAGGAAGATTTGTTTTTATATAAATCATGTGAGTCGCTTACCTGCATACAGACACACAAAATTGATCAAGGTCACTCACTGAGCATGCAATTTGTAAACTCTGCCATGTAAGTTAAGAAGCTGAATCCCAATTCATGCGCGGGCACAATGAAATATTTATGAGGGTGAGCAGACAAATATTCATGTAGGGAACACATGGGGTATAGTCTAATGTTGATATTCAGATTGTGTTTGTGTGTTTCTTATGGTCAGATTCTACTTGGGTTTTTCCACTTGGACTTATTTTAAATGGCTCATATTTATACGTAACAGCTTTATATTTATGTTCTGCCTGGTTTGCAGCTGAATTTAAAATGTCATCTTGAATTTTCAACACATGCTGATTGAGTCAGGTGGCAATCTTTCCCTAAGAAAATCCTATTCTGAGTAACACTAAGACTACTGAGAATGTTGTTCTAACTTTTTAATATGTAACACTGTGTTGAGTCGGTTCCCCCTGCCCCCCCCCGTAGTGTGTACCCTAATATATTTCAATAACTTCACTGGTAATGTGGTTTATCAGGAGAATTTCAATGAATATCCTGCCCAGATTTTCTGCTCATGTTATGTGTGATGCTCCAGTAACTTTAATAGAGTTATGCATTTTTCACCCAATACTAGCGCTCTGGCCTTTGCTCCCTTCCTGATCCTTCAGATTACAGAGACTGAAATAAATCTGTGCCTCGCAGCGCCATGTATCATGAAGCGAAGTGAGGCAAACAGTAGAAGAAGTAGCCAAAAAAAGAGTTGCGTTCTTTTGAATGTTGTATAGTTTTGTATAGCAACAAACCAAAATACATAGGCAGCCTGCTGTATGGATTTGGGCAGCAACAGCTACAGGGACTTCTTACGCAATTCAAGAAGGGCACAGATCTGATCAGCTCTCATAATCAGACTTTTCACCTGCTGCTAGTGTTTGCACTGATGCCATTCGCTGCTACATGTAGCGCTGGGGTCAAAGCTCAGTGGTAGATAAAGGGAACCGCCAATTGTGATGCTGTCTGTGAGGTAGAGGGAATGGCTGCAGTAGTTGGAAGGGGAGGCAGCACTTTCCACTGCCTCAGTGTCCTGTGCTCCTAGAGAGCTTCTTGGACATTGCTGGACTTGTGGGCAAAGCCTCACAGTAAGAGGCTGGGATTTCTGGCCATTGCATAGCGGTGTGTCAGATTTGTAGCCTTTTTCTGCACTGGTGAGCAGTGTGATTTGTGTTCTACCAACAACATTTGTTAACCCAAGACTGAGGCTCATTGCTCTCTTGGATTTCTTTCACATCCTCCTGAGTAACCAGAGAATAGGCATGTTTTTCACTCTTATTGGACCTAACATTTCTACATCTCAGTAATCATTTGCATATAATAACCCTCAAGACTTGGCTAGTGGGACAGAGCGGGAGGTAGAGAAGTTAGCCCCATGGATGATGAGTTTAGCCACTTGTTTGAATGCTATAAGCACAGGGACTGAACAATTTCCCCGGGGCTGGGAGATTCCTGTATTCAGCCTACTGGTAGGGCAGGGTAGGAGGTGCCCAGAAAATCTGGGGGGCTGTTGGAGAAAGGGCATGCCCTCAGACTAGCCAATGCCTCAAAAACCAATGCTTACATTTCACTGGTCACTTCCACATGAAACATTTAAAGCACAATTAACACAAATGGCTTCCCCTAAAGAATCCTGGGGGCAATCATTTCTCCCCACAATTCCCAGCACCCTGAACAAACTAAAGTTCCCTGGATTCTTTGGGGGAATAGTCATGTGCTTTAAATGTATGGTGTGGATCTGCCCTCAGTGCATTGTTCCTACAATGGAAAGGTGGGCTATATATAATTGAAATAATTAAATACAATTTCTCCTCTATGCTTCAGTTATTGGACTGAAACTTCAAATCCATTTAAAACCTAACAGGGAAGATACTATTGTGTTTTATATGAATCAAGTGGCAGGCAAAATAAATACTCTCAATTTCCCCATTATTTTTAGGGATAATCCCCCCCAGATTGTGCCCTGAATTGCATTCAAAATATTGAATGCAACTTGAGGTTTTTGTAACAATTGGGTCTTAATGATCTCAAAATGTAGTTCATATAATAGTGTTCCATCATTCAAGAACAAGATAAAGTGATGCAGTTCCTACTGACTTTGGCAATGGTGGGTTCAAAAGAGACATTTGCACAAATCCTTGAATCTTTGTTCCAGTTCATAAAGTTGGCCTGCCTCCATGTCTGCTCCAGACAGTGAGATCATACAGTGTATTGTCTGAACATCCTCCCACATTAATATTATGTTGTTCGTTCTCACTATAGTACTTGATCTACTATGAATTTTTAAGTGTTCTATGCATTAGCCACAACAGAGCATGTATATATTATGGACTGTAAAATAGCACATCAGCAAACTTGAGTGCTACTTAACCAAAGAAAGGTGGGAGAAGAAAATATAACCTACAGTGGTACCTCGGGTTAAGTACTTAATTCATTCTGGAGGTCCGTACTTAACCTGAAACTGTTCTTAACCTGAAGCACCACTTTAGCTAATGGAGCCTCCCATTGCCGCCACGCCGCCAGAGCGCAATTTCTGTTCTCATGCTGAAGCAAAGTTCTTAACCTGAAGCACTATTTCTGGGTTAGCAGAGTCTGTAACCTGAAGCGTATGTAACCTGAAACTTATGTAACCTGAGGTACCACTGTACTTATTTACCTAACTTCCTAGTGAATTTAGTGCTATAAGTTTGGGGTTTTAAGCTGGGTACCAGACCCTTCTAAACCCTGGATCCAGCAAGTGTCAGAATTAAATCAAGGCTTCTAATTCTTGGAATAGCCAGGCTAGCTTTCTGGTGAGGTGATAACTTAATGGGGATTAAGGGGCTCAGTGCTGGATGGCAAATGGGTAGGGCCCCTTCCCTCCACAGATAAAGCCAGAGTTTAGAGTAGAAGGTTTGGGGGAGTGTTGTGACCTAGAGGTGGGGCAGCAAGTTGGAGAGAGAGTCAGAGCAACATTTGAAAGTAATGTTTGGTTTCTGTTTGAATCCAAGACTGCAGCTATGGGAGAAATAAGACACTTTTGGGGTGCCAATGCTGTGAATCTATTCATTGTAGGCTCGGGTTGTAGATATGTGTAAACAAACCATAAAGCCATCACAGTCTCCTGTCCCTCCTTCTAAACACAAACCTTGGATAAGCTCCTGGAGCCCCTGGAATCTGACACTGCTCAAAGATTGGGGTGGTGTGCAAGATAATGGATGATATCTACAAATTATGTTAAAGAGCATTTAGATATTGGTTGGGGTTGGATAAATATTAGCAAGAAGACGTTTTGGTCATTTAGCATTCTATTTATACGTAAGTGGACAACGTTCTCTTTCTAAGCATTTTAAATAATGGAGGTGCATTCAGAGGTCCAAAATCTACTTAGAAGCCCTTGAAACAAAGAAGTGGACTTTAACATATTGTGGCAGAATTGAACTGCATAACTACAAGGCAGTAAATGGTCTTAAGTGGAACATAAATAAATAAAGCCACAGCATACAGCTCATGTTGGTTTTTTGCTTAAGGATGGATTTCACCTTGAGTGAGCATTAAATACAGGCAAAGAAATTTAGGCAGCTGAACACACTTGAATACATCCTAGTTTCAGCAGATTCCAGCTAAACTCTCTTGACATTCTTTTTAAATCCAAACAGTATCCTCACAAACCCCTTGCAGGGCTCTGCTGGTATTTTTACAGCACAATCCTATGCATATTGGCTTGGAAGTAAGTTCTGGTGAGATCCAAGAGGCTTACACTCAAGTAAGGCTGCAATCCTAATGCCATTTACTTAGGAGGTAGCTCCATGGGACTTTCTTCTGAGTAGACCAGGCTAGGAGAATATCAAGATCCCCGCTGTATTAGACAAAAACCTTATCTCACCCATTATCATGTTTTCCACATTGGCCAACCAGATATCTACATGAAGCCCACAAGCAGGGCATGAATTGCTCCTAATATTACTTTGTCTCTAACTACTGTGAGGCACCACTTTAGGCATATCATCAGAGTGATGGGCCTGGCCATATAAATCAAGATGGCCAAACTCATGGCAAAATAATCTGTACTGTTGAAGAAAGATTTGGGTACTATCACGCTAACCCTTGGGCTTAATGGCACCTTTGTCTTTCTTCAACCAGAATGGTATTCCCCAGAAGACTTGTGTGAGCTCAGTGACAATTACTTCCAAAGAAACATGCTAAGAATAAGATTTAGAGTATTTTCCTACCAGCTATTTTTCACACTGTAAGAGATGAACTATTAGCATCAGAGGGTGGTTTTGAAAGAAGTGGAATGGTTTCAAGGTGGGAAGAAAGAAGGCCAGGATTTCAGGTAGGATTCTCTCCCACACCTTCCTGGAGCTACTGGGGATTGAACCTGGGAACTTCTGCATGCAAAGTCAGGTGTTGTACCACTGAGCTATAGCTCTTCCCCAGTTACAGTAACTATGAAGAGTTGTATTCAATGTGAATGTTCCATCAGTGCAAGGGTTTCTCCTTGTGCAGTGAAACATTCTCCTCCACCTGTGCAATCCTACACTTATTCTGGGTATCCTCTCAACCGTCTGGAGCAGATGTGAGGATGGTGTGGGAAAGGAGAGTAGGGGGAATAAAACAATAGGATCTTGGGTTTCTTCTGGATGCCATGCACCACATTGAAATAGAAGTGGTTGTTAATAATAAAGCTTTTCTGTATATTCATTTAAGCAGTGTTCAGTATGGGGTGGTATGCCATACAGCTGCTTCTTAGGTGAATCTATAGCCGTCCGACTTCTTTTCAAGCCTAGATAGCTGTGTCTGACCTAACTATCTGCCTTCTTTCTTCCCACCTTGAAACCATTCCACTTCTTTCAAAACTACCCCAATTACGGTACTTCCTTCCCCAGCTCATTTTGGACACTGCATATAATTGTTTATTACTGTCTAAAACCTCTGAGGGGCTATGTAGAAGATTCAGCTTAGATCACATGCACCTCAAATTCATTTTTTATTGAGAGGGAACTGTAATTCAATGTAAACAATTTTGTCTTGGACAATATGTCAACTAAGCCTTGACATGGCTAAGAACAGGCAATATAAGTTCTGCAAATATACCGGTACATGAGCACTGTTTAGATATTTTGCACAGCAGCCTAATAACAAAAAACTTATTTTATTGTACATCCAGTGTTGACTCTTATCTGTACTCCCTTTGTGGCCTTTAAACTTCTCAGAAGAATTTTTTTTTCCACAATGAAAAATAACCAAAAGGCCTTTCATTCATGAAAATATGAGAGGCATCTGAAAGTCTGGAATATGTAGGAGTAATGTCCTGTTGCTCTATTTTGCTTTTTGAAATATCCCGTTTAACCCATTTTCCTACTGAATAGAAGGAAGCATGTCCAGAAAACCATGGAAGATGTGGAGCCATATTTTGAATGCCTGAACAACTAAGCACTAGATGTCAATGAGTCAATGATAACTTTAGAGTTTAAGTTATTACACTAGGTGTAAGTTATTAAACACTAGGCAAACACATAGACTTGCTCACATTTTACTAATCTGATGTGTCATGTATTGCCCTGACACTGCATATTAAATAGACATGGGACAAGATGGGGATAGGCTGGGAGGGCTACTGAACATATACAATCAATGCTGACAGAAAAAATGAATATCAGATACTGCAGAATATATCATTGCATCCCACTTTTTGTAAACATTAGTTGTGGTTTTATAATTATATATATATTAGGTAAAGGTAAAGGGACCCCTGACAGTTAGGTCCAGTCACGGACGACTCTGGGGTTGTGGCGCTCATCTCGCTTTATTGGCCGAGGGAGCCGGCGTACAGCTTCCGGGTCATGTGGCCAGCATGACTAAGCCATTTCTGGAAAACCATAGCAGTGCACAGAAACGGCGTTTACCTTCCCACTCGGGCAGTACCTATTTATCTACTTGCACTTTGATGTGCTTTCGAACTGCTAGGTTGGCAGGAGCAGGGACCGAGCAACAGGAGCTCACCCAGTCGCGGGGATTCGAACCGCTGACCTTCTGATCAGCAAGCCTTAGGCTCTGTGGTTTAGTTAATGCAGTTAATTAGTATATATTAATTAACTGTTTGTATTGCAAATATTACCCCTACATATAAAAAGCACTGACTGAAAACTGTTGCCTTTAGGTAAGTCACATGTTAAAAATCTTGGCACATTGGATATTTGATTAATTGATATTTGATTTGGTATTGTGATTTGATATAATGAGGTGTATTTTGGATTTTTGTAATTGGAAACTAATAAAAATTATTGTAAAATAAAATAAAATATTGGCACAGGATATATAAAGTAAATATAAAGTTTGATCATAATATTAATTGGCCCAGTAACTGAAGAAGTTGGTCTATATCAACTTTTTGGAGTGGATTTTAGAGAATAGCCTACCACCGTTCCAACAAGACAGATAATTTCAAATGAAATTCAGTGACAGAAATTCATGAAAGATACCAGCTTTGCACTAGTGCAAAACACTTTCACTTGCATAAGAGCACAGCACCTGATTTTGCTGGTTTTGCACTATACAGCCTTATGTGGTTCAGGATCCAAATAACTCAAGGACCACCTTTCCCCACATGAGTCAACATGAACCTGGAACTTCTCACCTGACACCGTCCTCTGTGTGCCCCCTCTGAGGGAGTGTGAAGGGTTTCAGCACAAGAATGGGCCTTTTCATTGGTGGATCCCCACTTGTAGAATACCCTACTCATGGAGGCATGCCTGGTGCCAAATCAACAATTTTTAGGCAAGAGCTTTTCTTTTTACGCAAGCTTTCAGCCCATCTTTTGTGGTGGTTTGTTGTTGTAGACTCTCCTTTTTTATATATACTATGGATGTGTTTTTAGGTTTTTGATCTTGGTTTGGTTTTTTTTATAGCTGGCTTTAATGTCTGTATGATCTTGTAAGTCGCTTTGGGTCACGGTTTGTGTTTGGGGGAAGGCTACTAAAAATGCAATAAAGCAATCGTGGCCCTTCAAAAGTACAAGGAGGAAGATGACACCTGGGCTGTGTGAGGAGAATTCCATTTTATTCTGCAGTGGAGGCAGCAATGGTACATGGTTAAGAAATGCTACCTCCTGTTCAAAGGCAGTCCCTGTCTCAAAATCTTTGAATTGCAAAGATTGGCCTCCTGACAGATCAGTTTGGGGGCAATATTGTTTACACCCAAAGCATCACTGCTGGGATGTATATTTTATTTGCCTTGACTGACACCTGCAGTTTGGCATCTGCCATCTTCATGACTGTACTCTTCTCTCTCCATCCCTCCTGCCCAGAAATGTTGCAAAGTCATTCCTTAAAGGTATTGTGTGAAGATCAAGATGCTATGGGCCATGATGTAAAAGTTGTGTTGCTTGCACAGAGACATGTTGTGTAGTTATTTCTTTCAAGTGTCAGCATGTAGAACTTTTGCACTACTTAATTCCACTTTGGGGGTACACCAACTTTGGTTCACAAGTACATTGCCTGACATATATAATAATTTGCCAGGATAACATTTGGTGGAGGATTATCGGCTTTGACTCTCCATTCTAGTCTTAACAACAAAAACCCAGCTTACGTTTAAACTGTGGTGAGTATCCATCCCTCTTTGCAGGGGCTCTGAAGTAGAAATGTGCAGCTGTGCTCCAGGCCCCCAAACCCCAGCATAACCTTTGGCATTCCAAGGTATCTCTGAATGTGTGGAGTTCCACAGCTGTTACTGAGGTTCTTTCACAAGGGCAAGCCTTAAGGGCTGGAAGGCACATTGACCAATCCCATCTCACAACAAGCACAACATTTCAGAACCTAGCAGCTCCCTATGCTGCAGATTACCCAGCCACTGGAACATGTACACAACCCACATTGATATGCATACCCAGCATAGATCTCCCCAGAGGACGTCCATCTTCACAGTGCTCCCTGTACATCAGTTTTGCTCCAGGTGGACCCTCCTCATGGTCACGCTGTGTGTCTGCCTGAGCTCATGTGGTCTTGATGGCTGGTTGCATAAAAGGTTCCCTTCTACAGTATAGAATGTGATGGCAGTGTGTTGGGGAGGGTGGGTGCGGGTATTGGCAGTACTGCATACCTAGTTCTGTGTCTGCTTGTCTGCATGGAGACCACATGCCCCTTGTCTTCACATGCATGTCAAACCATTCTTCCTAAATCACATCACATGTACTATGAAGATTCATCTATTGTTAGGTTGATAGTAAGTGAATAAAAAAAAAAATTAAGAGACGCCTGCTCCTTGGAAGAAAGGCGATGGCAAACATAGACAGTATCTTAAAAAGCAGAGACATCACCTTGCCAACAAAGGTCCGTATAGTTAAAGCCATGGTTTTCCCAGTAGTGATGTATGGAAGTGAGAGCTGGACCATAAAGAAGGCTGATCGCCGAAGAATTGATGCTTTTGAATTATGGTGCTGGAGGAGACTCTTGAGAGTCCCATGGACTGCAAGAAGATCAAACGTATCCATTCTTAAGGAAATCAGCCCTGAGTGCTCACTGGAAGGACAGATCCTGAAGCTGAGACTTCAATACTTTGGCCACCTCATGAGAAGAGAAGACTCCCTGGAAAAGTCCCTGATGTTGGGAAAGATGGAGGGCACAAGGAGAAGGGGACGACAGAGGACGATATGATTGGACGGTGTTCTCGAAGCTACAAACATGAGTCTGACCAAACTGCGGGAGGCAGTGGAAGACAGAAGTGCCTGGCGTGCTCTGGTCCATGGGGTCACGAAGAGTCGGACACGACTAAACAACAACAAGTGAATAAACCATCTTCCCAGTTTCCTTTGTTAGTCCACTTCTGCGCTGGACTCCATTGGACCATGCCATCTTGCTTGCTCATTGACTTTCTGAAGTCCAACCTGTCCTCACAAAGTGTCCCTGGACTGTCACATTTGTTCATATGAAAAGCCTTGCATATTTTGAGGCTTGCCGTCAGTTGTATAGTCTGAGCACTGAGAGGCGCAGCCAGTTCTATTTGTCACATAATTTCACAAACACCAAATTGGATGAGACATTTAAAATATATATCTGCCAAATCTGAACTATTAATGGGATTTTTCATCTCCTCCTGATGTTGGTCTTGACAAGCCAAAGAATTAAATGAAAAATAGACTTGGCACTGACAAAGAGTTAGAAAAGACAATGTTTTTTGGGGTTTTTTTTTAAGAGTTAAAGGGAAAATATTAGATTGAGCTTTATTCCTTTGACTGTAGGGGGAAAGTATTGATATTGCATTTCCCCACCCTTTACTGGGATTGATTATCACTTTTGCTATGGTTGTTTTGAACAGTTCCCTCAGACTCATACTGCATGTTACACCTAGAGCTCTGCAAAGGATACTCTCCTTCTGAGTGCAGCTGTGAGAAAGGCAAGTCTGATAATTTGATCAGGAAAGTGGTGCAGGGGTGAGTGGCATTAAACCAGTTTTCCCCTGCACAATTTTCCTGACCTAAATTATCTCCAACGAGCTGCTATTTGCTGTGTGTTTATTTGTGTGTGTATGTAACACAGGGACTTGATCATGGAGCAAATACGTGTTGAAGAAGGTGGTAAATAGATTGGAAATATAGTGTTGGTTGCTGCTTTCCATATTAAATTAGCATCCCTTTCCCAAGGCTGAAATTTTTGTGTGGGGGGGGGAACCCATTTGAAGATAAGTCCTGGATTTCTCAGGGCAATATGTAGCTTGGCCCACAATGCCAATAATGTCATTTGTGAGATCATTGTAAATTCACAGTGCTCCTCCAATTGCTCTATGGGATCTACATACGTATTTTTTACAATGTAGTCTCTTACAATATTTTTTTCACTCTGCAGACATGACTCACAGTATTTTGTGGTTATGCCCATATCAGATCTAGCTCTGGTGCACCCAAAGCTGAACAAGTCATTTTGCCATCTGAGGTAGAAAATGTTACAGGTGCCTTTTTACATTTTTACTCCATGGAAGTAAAAATGCAACAATAAATGGAAGGTATGGATTTGCTGAGCTTTCATGACATCCAAAACCATCAGCTTCCTAATCAGCCATCACTTTCTGCCTAATGGTAGGACTGGCCCTGCTCTTCTTTCTGTATCTTGTTCTCCATTTGCACAATAATTTCTGTTTAATAATAACAGTAATATGTAAAAATCAGCATACCTGAGTAGATCAATGAAGTTTCGATATATTGGTTGCTTTAGTAATCCACTGCCATTGCCATTTTGTTGTGCTGGAATTTTATAATGTTTTGGTTTTACTATATTATTTTTAAATTTTTGCTTTGTATTTCTGCTCTGGAACTTTTTGGTGAAGGCCATGTTATAAATTTAAGTTTTTTAAAAAGAGTAATCGCTCTTGTAATTGCTGACACATTGAATACAGCCAGATTTCAAAGTGGGTGCAAAGCAAAGAGGAAATGTACGATGTGACAGAGAAATCCTTGCCCTTTCTTTGCTTAATGCTTTTCCTCACAGCTGCGGAAGACTTAAATTAACACCATCCTGTTTTGTCCTGATTAAGCAGTCCTTCTGGTACATTTCAGGTATTTTCACACTTACATTTACACACAATAATGAAGGGTTAGGCAAGTTCATGAATACTCTCTCGCCACCTAAAGAAGATTCAGCTTAATAACACTTTCAAAATTACGTGCGGCAGAGTGGATGTTAAAAAGATGGTAACAGGAACTGATAGCGTGCTGCTATTATGCCATTGCCATGGACTAGCAAAGATTATAACAAGGTATAATTGTTGCTTGCTCATTTGTTTGAACTCAAGCAAACTATATCAAATGGCATCTAATTATACCCATCGAATACCATTACAGAAGGCAGCATACGCAGCGGTTGCTCAGTGTAAACAAAGGCCCATATTCGAGGTATAAACAGACAAGAAGTTGTTGCTGCTGCTAATTAGCTTGGCATTTTGGTGCTTACAACATCAGAAGCAAATTGCACAAAAATTTGTTTGGAGCCCGAGCACACAGTTTACTGCAGCTCCATCTGGTGCATGCCCTCTGATTACCCAGAGTGTTTGGCTGGTGGACTGAAGGACCCCATTTGATAGTGGGCCAAGTTGAAAGGTCTACTGGTGGTAAAACAATGGCCAGCCTTTTACAAGTGGGTCATTGTTGCCAAACAATAAAGCTTTCTGGCTGATTTGAATGTCAACAATTCAGAAAAGTTGATGTTTTGGAGCCATCAAATAAAATGTTTTTTGTGAAACAGTTTATTATTTCAGGGGTAATTATTTGAATCATTCATGGCAAAGGATGTTTACTAATGAGAGCTTGGCGGCTGCAAATTCCAAAGAGACTGAATGCTCTTTGTGCTGACAAAGAGGCCCAAATCACAAGAGAGCAACTGACTGGACAAATCATTCATCTATGCAAATGCCAGCTGAAATGGTCAGATGCATTTATTACCCTCCTCATTATAGTAAACAAGGCAGGAATCGTGACTGGCAGTTATCAACTTGCCCTGAAGTATGATTTGTTCTCCTACTACTATTTAAATGAGAGGAAAAAAGGCAGGCCACCAGGGACTTTGTCGGTGTATAAAAGAGTAAATGTCACATAGCCCAGTGCTTAAAGACTCTTGATTGACAAATGTTTTATTTGACATATCAAACAATGATGGTTTTCATATCAAACAGCCCACATTTCTGAGCCAGAACTTAACCCCTTGCAGGGGGATCTAATGCCAAAGTGGGGCCTACAAAGTGGGGAGTTACAATCAAAATAGACGCAAACAACTCCACTCCTAAGGAACTAAAAATATATGGTACATCAAGTGACAGGAAGGACAAAATGTTTTTATCACAGCGCGTGCACACACACACATCACACAAACTACAGTGCAAAATATTGGGTTTTTTCCCCCTCCCAGTGGCTCCGAGTGACCTACTTGCATTCTGTCGCTGTGATGTTGCTATTTAATGGTGGAAGAGCTAACTAGTAAAGAACTGATAAAGTCAGAATAAAAATATGCTCCTTTGGGAGAAAGGGTGGGAAAGAAATAGAATAAAAATAAACATTCAAATTAAAGTCTAATGCAACTCATATTATCTCAAGGTGAAATTGCTTTTTCAAGCAAGGCTAAGGCTCCCATGTGTGAAGATTAAGGCCCTTGCAGCCAGTTCAGCACTTCATTTATGAAGCATACAGGATTTGGCCCAAAAGCACCTCTGCTGGTGCCATGTTACATGTGGCTGACTCCCTTGTCAAAGACATTGCCAAAACAGATGCCGTTTGTGTCACTGCTCTTGTGTGTCTTCCCAGCCCTTGCTTGGCATACCATCGCTATGAAAAAACGGTAAATCCCGTCCTGCCTCCTGCTATGGCTTCTTATTGGCCATTCTAGCTCACTGAAGCTAGCTTTTTTTTTCTTTCCTAAAAGGGAAAGATTTGGAGGGTGTGGATGTCATGTGTGATTCAAATCACATCTTCCAGTAATCATGTTCTAGCACTTTACCTCCTGGTTCAGCAGAGCTCTGGGTTTTTTGCAAGCCTATCCAACAGAGTGGGATAGCACCTGCAGTTCAAAGATGCTACTTAGGCTGCAGTTCTCCTGGACCATTGTCAGATGACCTTCTTGTCCACTAAGTGCTAACTGGAAAACTTGCTCCTGTCTGAGTACATTGTCTCTAGAATGATGACGCTAAGCCCCTGCTTCCTTTTTCTTGACTGCTGCCTAGGATCTTGGTGTCTGCCTGGTTCTGACTCCCTGATCTGACCCCTCTAAGCCTTGTTTGCTGCTCTGGAACCTGACCCCTGAATCTTTTGCATTATATTTCTGCCTCTGTTCCTCTCAGACAGCTTGCTCTAAGCAGTCTCAGCCCTGAAACCTTTCCTCTGATGAGACCTGACAGGAGGACATAGGGTGTAGAGTTATGCTTCAGTTGTATATGTCAATGCTTGTGTGTCTTGCAGCTTAAAATAGCTCTTTGCCATGTCAGACTTGGCAATTTTCAACGCTAAGTAACACGAACCATTTTAGGAAATGTGACACAGCAGTTAAGAACCTGGACCTCTTTTTGCCTGCCTTATGAAGGAAACAAAGCTGGAAAAAACGGAACTGCTATGAAGCTAGTGAGGCTGCACTTATTACATCAAAATATTTAGCTGATGGGTTAATACAGAGGTGGGGAACTGTTATTTCTATCAAGGCCCAAGAAAGAAAGAAAAACAGTCAGGCCCTGCACAGTGTTGTTACTTAATTGTATAAATTATTTTTTACAATCCATAAATAAATAATAAATATTTGCATTGTCTCGGAAGCTAGTGTTGCCATCTCCTGAAACTCTGCAAACTCAGAGCTTCTGTGATTCACTGACCAAGAGGAACAATTTTATGGCTATCCCTGGAGAGCAAAGTGAGTGAAGACACATCTGCTTCTGCTTTCAAGGAGAGTGAGAAAGATGGGTAGGGGAGGGTTGGACACTGCTGCTGAAAACTGTACGGATAGCCTTCCAGCAACAGCACCCAGCCATCTTCACCTCTGATCACTGCGGTGGATACACAACCTGACTGCGGGTGTCTGCAAGGGATTCTCATATGGTGGAGTTAATGTTGCCAGCCTTCATGTCATGTTTCTTCTTTGTAATGCAGAGTTGGTCTGCCAGTGGGTCTGGTGCCTGAATCTAGCTCCCCACAGAGCACATCCTTGGGGATCCTGCCATCTTCCATTCTGTGCACATGACCAGGCCAGTGTGGATGTCACTGAAACAGGAGTGCAAACATGCTGGGAATGAGAGCACATCTTTGTCTGAGACTCTGTCCTGCCATGTGATGCCCAAAATCTTCCTGACGGAGCGCATGTGAAAGGTGTTGTGAATCCCACCATGTGGAACCTAGGAGAACCTATGAGAGCTTGCCTGCCTTCAGCCCCCTCATCACAGCCTTTTTCCTGGCTGTACCCAGATAACAAGAGCTTCTGCATACCCAAAAATGTGTACTGAAAAGTGAAAAGGACACATTCCAGCCAGGCAAAAACACCTGTAACCTGGGGAGAGGCCTAAGGTTCCCTCTCTCCCTGCACCAACACCAACAACCACGGCTTCCAAATGTCCTGAAATCTTATAATTCTAATTCTGGATATTGTGCTGTTAAAGTTACTGCACACACGAACTATTACCACAGCTAAGATAGCCCAGTCACACTTTGGTTTTCTCCTTTAGCGCCATATCTCTCAGGGAACCTGAGCTCCCTGAGTGGTTAAGGAAGTTGCAAGCAAGCTGGCCAAGCTGTCTGCCATTGATGCTCCTCCATGAGGGTTGAGAACAAGGGTAGAAGATGTGCTTCACAGGTGACGGCTTCAGAGCCCAGAGCATCTGAGTGCCAGACCCCTTCTGGGATGTTGCTTCAACAAAGTTGGAGAAGCCAGAAGTGGGAAATGTGAGCGAGCGGCTGCCTACATCATCCCATAGCTCTAGTGAGCAAACCCTATGACTCCTCTAGGGGAGGAAGGGAAGATGAGCAAAAGGCTCATTTCTCAAGCAGGATCCAGAGAGCAGCACCTAACCAGACCAAAAAGCAATAGGAGAGCTAAGTTGCTTTTCTTGCTCCTTCAGTATTACGCTTTTGAAAGGAAGGTGGGGGGATATATATTATATAAGGACAGAACACGTTTAATGGTTTTAAGAAGGCAGCTGCTTAATCTTGGACTAAGAACCAAGTAAGGCTAAGTAATAAGGGTTATTAATAGCCCTAATTGCAGTTCATTAGTATATACCAAATCAAAACCAGTGACAAGAAGAAATGAACATTTAAAGACCTATTACTCCAGACAAGATTAATAACTCGGTCTCTTAGTTAATGGGTTTATAATGATTTGATTGGGATAAAAGTTAAACTCAATCAAACAGGAATCTATAACGATGCTGAAGTTGGTTACTAGTTTCCAGTTCTGTACTGCTCAGAAGTTCCAAACCCTAAGAAAGAAAGTTTGTGTATCCATGAACTCAGAAGTTTATATGTCCCCAAATCCTAAACTAATTGTTGGGGTGCCCTATCTCATGTATCTGTATGATCAGAAGATATTTGATCCCAATGATGTTACTTACTCAGAATTAACATCTGTGCTAGACAGGATGCAGTGGCATCTCACAGAGGACACTGCCCCCTTTGTTTGAGTGTATGATTTGCTGTGGTCCTGATATATATCGGTGTGGACACCCCACAATTACTATTTTTGTCAACATATTTTGACATACAGTGGTACCTCGGGTTACATACACTTCAGGTTACATAGGCTTCAGGTTACAGACTCCGCTAACCCAGAAATAGTACCTCGGGTTAAGAACTTTGCTTCAAGGTGAGCACAGAAATCATGCTCCGGCGGCGCAGCAGCAGCAGCAGCAGCAGCAGCAGCAGCAGGAGGCCCCATTAGCTAAAGTGGTGCTTCAGGTTAAGAACAGTTTCAGGTTAAGAACGGACCTCCGGAACGAATTAAGTACTTAACCCAAGGTACCACTGTATCTGGTGTGCATAGATACACCTTGATTGTGCCATGCATCCACAAGATTCAGCAAAAATAACTCTCTAGTCATAAAGGCTGCCTTTGAATTATCACCAGCTAATGATATGCCCACTGCTATGAAGCAAAAGGTAAATATGTAAGTCTCTCTCATAGAGCCCAGGAGAATGAAGTGTGTCACTGAACAAAGTGCAATACAAAGATGAGCCTGCTGGATCAGGCCATTGGTCCATCCAGTCCAGCATCCTGGTGGCTAACCAGATGCCCATGGGAAGCCTGGAAGCTGGACATTAGTGCAACAACTCGGCCCACCTCTAATTCTCAGCAACTGGTATTCAGAGACATAATGCTTCTGTCAGTGGGTGCAGAATATAGCCATCATGGCTCATAGCTGTTGTATAGTTCTTATCACCTTTTTCTTCCTAAAATTCCTGTGAGGTATGTGAGACTTTGAGACAGTTACCTGTACAAACCCATTCAGAAAGATTCACAGGTGAGTAGGAATTCTGGATTTAGGCCTAACTGATCCCAAACCAACATTTAAACCAGTGGACCATGCTAGCTTTACTCACAGTATTTGCAGGGGATGGGGGTATTGTGTGATTTGTGTTTTTATCTTGTATTTTTATGCTGTGAGCTGCCCTGAGATCTTCAAATAAAGGGTGGCATACAAATTTAATAAATAATAAATAAATGCTATTTTTATATGGACTTTGATTTTCTTATTTGTTCAATCACCTGAAACATAAGGGACAATTAAGTAGAAAGGAGAAACCCTTCAAATACCCCTCAGACTCGAGTCAAGCTCTCCATCCATGCATCATTTAGATGTTTTAGATTACAAGTCTCACCAGCCCTGGCTAACATGGTATATAGTCCAAAACATCTAAAGCCTGGGAAGACTACCTTAAACAATCTAAATCTGTAGTCAACGTGAAGATATTAATGCCAGACTTTTTATTATTCAAAAATGTTCCAGGAACAGCATCCAAATTTACATAGCCATTTATTTCTATGGTAGCTGGAATTCATGCTAATTGTACATTAATTCCTGGGATGAATAATCGAGATATCAGACGCAACACCTCAAAAACAAAACAAAAAAACCCAGCCCTTAAATCTTGTTTAGTACTCAAAGTAACAAGTTCTAAGCCATGAGTTAATCAAGAAAACTATACATAGGTCTTCATTAGCATACCAGGAATCAATCCACAAATGATAAAATCACAGAACATGCAGACTTAATGGTGCATAATTCAATCATGCTTAACTCATTCTGAACACATCAGTATCTTCAGGTTTCATAGAAATGGTAATTTTGTAGATGGGATATAACAATCATCTGCCTCAGGGAAAACATTCCATATACTTATGTTTTGAGAAGGTTTGTTTTAATTTTCTTGATATTTATAGGGTATGAGTGGATGTGTACGTTCAGTCCATAGGAGCCAACTTCCAGGGGCTGTGGGGGCTTCAGCCCCCACAATAAAATATTTGAGGGGGCCGGAATCCCACAAAGTTGATGGGTATTTCCATTCAAATGGTATGTGTGCCCTGTGTCATGTGATCAGTCATGGGGGGTGGGGCTTCCCTGGGCTCCCACAATATTTTATTCAAGTTGGCACCCCTGATTCCGCCTAAGGCCTTCCATAGTTCTGTTACAAAGAGAAGTTAACAACTACTAATTGGAACATATTATTATTATGACTCATGTTAAGTAAGACAGAACCAGGGAGTCAATCTGAATTAGAATAGGACATGTAAACTCAGTCTGAACCTTTATTTCCCCTCCCTCTCAAAAATTGGAACAGAAAGTGATCTGAAGTTCTAGGCTGAACTGAAATAAGAATTGAACTTAAAATGAATAATTCAGGATACCCCTTCATAATCAGAATATAATTGGGGGGAAGCTGACACAGTAATTCAGTGACTAGGTCCAATAATAATGAATCGAGCCAATGGCTGGGAATTTTGCCCAGACTTCTGCACTCCCCCCTTTGATGACTGTAGGAAATTCCAGGTATTTAATTCCTCAAAGGATAGCTGTGCAGGCTACTTCTTGTTCTTTGTTCTACTCCTGTGCTCTCCCTCTGGGCTGCATGTAGCCTGAATCCCTTTTACCACACCTTCCAAAGGCAGAGAATAAGCAAACTATTGATTTCAGTGGTGGCTGTTCCTTGCAACTACCAGTCTCCTGGAGGCACTGGAGCATCAGCAGTTTCTGGACAGAATGAACCCCTGTTCATTCTGCATAAAGGTAAAGGTAAAGGGACCCCTGACCATTAGGTCCAGTCGTGACTGACTCTGGGGTTGTGGCGCTCATCTTGCTTTATTGGCCAAGGGAGCCGGCGTACAGCTTCCGGGTCATGTGGCCAGCATGACTAAGCCGCTTCTGGCGAACCAGAGCAGCGCATGGAAATGCCGTTTACCTTCCCACTGGAGTGGTACCTATTTATCTACTTGCACTTTGACATGCTTTCGAACTGCTAGGTTGGCAGGAGTAAGGACCAAGCAACGGGAGCTCACCTCGTCGCGGGGATTCGAACCGCCGACCTTCTGATCAGCAAGTCCTAGGCTCTGTGGTTTAACCCATAGCACCACCCACGTCCCTTTGGAGGACTGCATACCTGCCACCAAAAAGCTGAGTTGCCATTAGTCATCCATGGCCATATCCTGCAGCTGTCTGCCTGACGGATGGCCATGACACCCTCCCCATCAGACATTTAGACATTAAACTGAACTTGATAAAGGCATCGTCTTCTCTCTGCTTATCTACCACTAGTTTTGTACCCAGCATAAAGCCTTGTGCCAAGCTGCAAATGTTATGTCAGGCCGTTGGCACGTGGGCAGCATCCCTTGCCAGTCAGAAATAGTGCCTATTTTCCCTCTCAAAAAGCTAGGCCCGTTTGGTCTCTGTTTTGTCAGGTTGCTTTATATAATTCAATCCTTTTTTACAGTTGCACCGTTGCTGATATCAACATTATCCACAGCTAAGGATGAATCAAGGCTCTGGGTATGGGCAGTCAAAAAGAGCAGAGTGCCTTCTGAGGCCTTGAGGCACAGAATCGAAGAGCGCACAAAATGTGGATTTCAAAATAAATTGCAGTGGCAATGCAACATGAAGCATAGCTGAGGAAATAGTTGAATGGCTGCTTAATGTAGTTACGAAATCCAGTATTTGAATTGTGCAGGATTGGGGAGCAAGGACAAACTATCCAGAGAGCAGCCCAGAAAAGGCGATAAAAGGCCAAGGGAAAAACTTAAATTTCCTAGAAGAGGGTGTGTGTGCATTGCCATGGCTGCCCAAGCATGGCAAAACCAGTCACAAAACGTTTAAGAAACGCTGCTTGAGAGAGCGCTGCAAACGTAGCCCAGCCAGGGCTCCCGCTGCCAGCAGATGAACTGAGCGGGAAGGAGGAGCGAGCGAGCAAAACCCCGCCCGGCGTCATGGCGCGTCGCGTGAGCTGCGCCCGCCAGCTTCAAAGATGGCGGCGGTAGCTTCGGCGCCGGTCGCGAATGCGTCCCGCTGCCCAGAGCTGGCTCGGGCAGCGGAGCGAAGATTATCTGAACAGTAAGCATGAAAATGGGTGGGCAGCCTTTTCCTTTCTGGCCGAGGGCGAGGCCGGAGCCAGCATCTGGCGGCCGCCCCCTGTTGCTCAGAGGTCTGCCCTGGTAGCTTGCATGGGGGTTTTGGAAGCCAGGGGCGAGGGCTTCGAGGCCACTAGTTGTCTTATCTCTGGCCGCATCAGAAGACTTGAGAAAAGGCCAACGGATGGCAGAGTCCCCTTCTCCCCTCCCTCCTTTCTTTTGCAAATAATGCAGTGTTTTCCCCTTGGCGGAATAAAGCCCTTTTGCGAAGGAGCTCTTCTTAATTCCACAGCGGGCAAGATCTTGGCGAAGGAATAAGTTATTTATGATGGTTAACACGTGTCTCCAAACTACCTTGTGGTTAGGTTTTTAATAAGGCCTACCCTTGAATCCTCATGATTTAAAAATTGCGTGTAGTTTTTCCCTATTGGAGGTCATTCCTGCGTTTACTTTAAATGATGTAGCAATGCTTTATTATTATTATTATTGAGCTGCAAGTGTGTGCGAGAGGGAGAGAGGTTAGGCTAGTAATAAAACAGACTTTCGGGAAAGCAATAGAGTAGGAGTGGTTAGAAGCAGATCGGGATCTACACGCAGCGTTTAGGGGTGGTGATTTATAGTAGATCACCAAAGGTTACCTACTTGGCATTTGGCAACAGCAAGAAGATTTTCAATAGGCTGCTGTACTGAAGAAAACATAAGGTAGCCAGGAGTGGACTGTGTGTTAAAAGGACTGTTAGCTTTATTCAGTTCTGATACTGTAAATGAACCCCTAGTTTCCAGATGTGCTCAAAAGACACTCTGTTCTTTAATTCTAATGGTGTGCCATTTGCACTTTACTGGTTGAATTTCTAGTAAACAATAACAACCAACAAACCCAAACTACTGTAGATCCAAGAAGCCTGAAAACCTGCCCCACCCTGCAATAGTGTGAGTGAGATGGTTGTGCAAAGCCTTGAATTTGATGAGGTTTGAAATGAATGCAGGGAGTGAGAGGATACCAATGGAGAGAAGTGGAAAAGGCAGTGACAAAGTGGTGGGAGGCAGTTACCATATTTTTCGCTCTATAAGACGCACCAGACCACAAACCGCACCTAGTTTTTGGAGGAGGAAAACAAGAAAAAAATATTCTGAATCTCAGAAGCCAGAACAGCAAAAGGGATCACTGCACAGTGAAATCAGCAATCCCTCTTGCTGTTCTGGCTTCTGGGATAGCTGCACAGCCTGCATTCGCTCCATAAGACACATACACACATTTCCCCTTACTTTTTAGGAGGGAAAAAGTGAGTCTTATAGAGCAAAAAATATGGTATTTTGTACGGTGTGGAGAACAAGGACATGGTGAAAGGTCTATGAAGAAGAGGTTGAAGTTGTGCAAATGACACATATTAGGGACATTTCTACAGGACCTGAACATACAGGAATGTTTTGAATTGTTAAAATTGAGAAGAAACTAATGTCTCGGGATGGGGGGAACAGATATAGTGAGGATTTAGTAGCCTTTAATTTAGTTTGATAGGGGAATTTATAAGGGGAAATGGGAAGTTCAGGCTCTTCTTATTTGATCCTCGCAACAACCCCGTCAAGTTGGTTCGGCTGAGAGACAGTGATGTCCCAAAGTCAGCCACTGAGTTTTATAACTGAATTGGGGTTTTGAACTCGAGTATCACAGGTTACAGTCTGACACCTTAACCACTATACCATACCTTATTACAAGTAATCAAATAACATCCACTGGGTTGAATCTGAACTCTTGGGCGATGTCCAACTCACTTTCTCTATAGCATGTTCCGGAGGGGAAAACAAGGTGTAAATAAGAGACATTTGTGGGAGTCATTTTGGAGGCTTTGACATTTCCTAGTAGAAGTGGCCCTCCAGCAGAGTGGGTTGCTGGCAAGTGTACTGTTTTGCATGATGCATGTTATGTAAAATAAATAAAGTATCTAGTTTGAAGCAGAAGATGATGGAGTAGACTGTTGGCACTGGTGAAATCTCTGCTCAGCTACTGAATGGAGTGCAAGCATCCCAGTTGCTGGATATCGGGTGGGAGAGTTCTCTTGCGCTCATGTCTGGATTGTGAAGTTTGCACCGGGGTTTTGCTTGGCTACTGTGAAAACAGAAAATACCCTGAACTACAGAGGTTTTGGGTGCAGTGGGCTCATGTTCTTGAGCATAAACAGATAAATCGGTAGAACAGTGGAGTTTTACTCGTCATTCTGGAGCTGTCAAAACAAAAAAAGTTCTCTCTGAGAAGATAGATTAAATATCTTTTTAAAATTTATAGCGTTGAAATGAATTAAGCTATCTCTACCTTCTTGGCTTTGTTTTCCAGCAATAGTTTGCCTTTGAAATGCAGGCAACATTTAGGTTTGTGTTGTGCATGTTCGAGTAAATGTTTGTTACACAAATACTGCATCTATTTTAAGAAGTATTTCATCATCCCTGTTGCAGATTCAACAGGTTATAGGCACTTCTCTTTGCCGCTGAAGATAAACAGCTAAGATCAGAGACAAGAAGATTAATTTGGGGGTCATCTTGGCTCATAAGTCTGTACATAAGTATATTTGTCAAGGTTAATACAATTCTGGGATTACTAAGGCACTTTGAACACATAACTTTTTGTTCTTTTTATTAAAATGTAGTTTCATTCCCTCCTTATGTTAATGTAGTAATTATGTATTTGAAACTAATATTATGTATAAATTATCTTTTTTAAGTGCTTCAATTATATTAACATTGCTTTAAGTTAATATTTCTGGGCAATGGCAAAGCAATTTTTATTCATTTATCTTTTATACTTTTATTTTGGGGTACAAAATTTTAATTAAATTTATTGTATATTGAATTTATAAAGTGTTTTTTAATTTTTTCTAGGTTTTGATTTACTAAGTGTGACTCGATTGGGTGTTTGAAATGTGTGACAACTTGATATATTTGTTCAGTATGGCCTCCATTCTGTGCATCTCGTATTTATATACTTTGCCTGCTTTCAGATGCAAATTCTTCTTCTCCTCCTCCTTCTGCTTCTTCTAATAACCCACACTTCACCCTAAGGTCCCAAGGTGGACTACAATATGAAAACACAATATTGAAAACAGCTTTTAAAAACTGACAATTACAAAATTAAGGTGAATCCTAAAAATATACACCTCTTGTGTCAAAACATGGTGTGTGACATTGGGGATACACTGCAAGATCTGGTTAGCACAGAAGATGCTTTCAAAATTAAAGTTACCCATGAAAGGAACTCTTGCAGAGCATGTTAACTAATGCCATCAGTAGGGTGTATTTGGTCAGCTGCATTATTCTTACCTCAAAAGATGCTGATTTCTAATATAAGACATTTACATTAGCAAAGAGATTCATGCGGAACAATAGACTTGCTTGCTTTAATTCAATAATGTGTGGAGAATAGTTATTTCTAGAGTCAGACATAAATAAAAAGAGGATGGGGTTTCTGTACCTTTTAATAGTTACATAGAAGGGGGATTTCAGCAGATGTAGCTTGCCGTGAAGCCTGTTAGCATTTACTGCAACAATTATAGCATCTCTCTAATTTTGGGGATTTTATTCATGCTTTTGGCAGATTTGATCAATGTAGCCTAATGTCATTTTGACCAAAGTGATCTGCTACTCCATATGGTGAATGAGGTGTGAGATTGCAGGGCAGCATAGCTATATGACCTGTCCATGTTCGGCGATGCTGCCTTTTCATGCAAAATGATGTTATTTTGAGTACAGCGGCCAAGGTTATGATTCTGAAATTAATTGGATGCCTTTTCACTATTACTACTGCAAAAAGTGAAGTGAAAACTAAGATTTGTCGGCAAGCTTTGTTTTTAAGGCAATATGAGACATTTTGTTAGACAATAATATTTTAATGAAACTTTTACTAACTTGTTTTTCCCAAATGTTGCAGTGGCAACTTAAGGCTGGCCAACTCAAACTAGTAAAAGCAATTTTGTTTCTTGAATAGTTTTCGTATTGACTGTTCTTTGTTTTTGTTTTGATTTAGGTGCCTGTTGGTTTTTCCAAACGTCCCACAAAGCAATGCAAGTCTCTTGAGGATCCCTGACCTTTAGCAACTTGATAATAGCTATCTGGATATCACCAGCATTTCCCATGTTAACAGTTCTGAGCATGTTTTACTACATTTGCCTTCGACGCCGAGCCAGGACAGCTACAAGGGGCGAACCTATGAACAATCGGAGAGCTATTGAATCAAACAGAGCCTTACCTATCAATGTCGAAGTGGTCCAATATGCCAAAGAAGTGTTGGATTTCAGTTCCCATTATGGTAGTGAAAACAGCATGTCATACACCATGTGGAATTTGGCTGGAACTCCTAATGTGTACCCTAGCTCTGGTGACTTCACGCAGACTGCTGTATTTCGAACTTACGGAACATGGTGGGAAGTCTGTCCTAGTGCACGGTCACCTTTCACAAGGACACCACCCAATTTCCATAGTCACGACTATGTAGAGCTTGCTTTTGATGAACCAGTTTATCCCACAGCAATACATGTCCTGGAAACCTATCACCCTGGTGCTGTCGTTAGGATTTTGGCATGTTCTGCAAGTCCTTATTCCCAAACGCTGCCTGCTGAAGTAAGGTAATTCAACTTATTAATTTACTTTTCATTTCCTTGAAATGAGATGTGACACACACACACACACACACACACACACACACACATGCAAATTTATTAATGAAAGAGTAGGGGAACACAACACAAAGAGTGGGGGAAGAAAACAAAACAGTCAGAACATATTCACAATACAATAAACATAAGTACATCAATCTTAATTTACACATACAGTGCAACATATGCCCTCCAAATGTCCGAATAGGTATCCAGACAAAGTTGATGTTTAGTCACCATGCTTTGAAGGGTTGTTTTTTTTTAAGCAATATGTATGTAGACATGTTTCATACAGGGTCCAATGATGCTGAGACCCACCAGCAAGGTGTGGGGTTAGAGGCACAGAGGACACAAACCCTTCCTTGGCTGGTCTTCAACAGGTCCTGAAGATTATAAGAAGATCTCTGTAGGAAGATCCACCTACTCCCTCTTCTTTATTTCCCCAGTGACTAACCAGTTGCCTCCATAAAGCCCACCATCAGGTCTTTAAGGCAATAAACTTTTCCAGCAAATGATATTCAGTGTGCCATACCATATCTGAACATGGAGCTTCCATATAGCCATTATCCCAAATAACTTTTGGGGCCAGGGTAGAATTAGGCAATGATAGCCCTGTAATCTTCTGTCTTAGGTGGCATCTCAATATATTCAGCATGTGACCTATAGTTGTTGTGCTGTAAAAACTTCTCTGCTGCTATAGGTGACAAGGAGCTGAACAGTAGCTCTTAAGAATAACAACATTGCATCACATTCATCATTATTTACTAAATTTGAACACCATCCTTCATCCATAGATCTCAAGGCAGAAGAACTTTGGATTTCAACATAATCTTCTCAACCTAATGGTGGGCATTTGTGTGTTACCATAGTGGACTACCAATGACTTCTTCATTATAAAGCCAGTCCTTGGGCAAAATAGCTCTTGAAATGGCTTCAGAATTCCATCTTTTTGAGCTATCACAATATCTTTAAAGTTTTATTTCCAAAATAGTGGATTGCATAAACTGGGCATGTACTAGTTGGCATCCCAAGGAGACCATTTCTTCTTCATCAAGGCTCAGAAAAATCTTCTGCTATAAAATGTGTGCTGTCTGTACAGCCATTGTCTGGAAAAACACTCACATAAACACATATGTTGGTTATCACTTCATCTGCAATTACCTTCAATTTTTTAAATAGCCCCTTTAATTGTTCACTTATTGAAATGCATGTTCACTGTGCATTCTCAGTTTTCCCTCCTAAACCTGTGTAAATTGTGCTATATTAAGAAATCAACATCGGAGTCAGTGAATAATGTTAGTATATTATCTAACCTTTTTATTTTGTGAGATACTTATTAAGTTTTATGAGATAGAAGAGTTAAGAGTATTTTATATCAGCCCCCTTTTAGTCTTCTTCATGCTGTATTTTTTATCAACTTGAACTTAATTTCATTACCAATACTAAAAAAAAATTTTTTTTTTGTCTAATAATGGTGTTACATGTATACTTTCATTTTTGTAGATGGGAAATCCTTTGGTCAGAGCCACCCACCAAGGTGAATTCACCTCAGGCACGTCGGTTTGCACCTAGTATCAAACGGATAAACTTTCCTACAAACCTAATTCGTCTAGAAGTGAATAGTTCTCTTCTGGATTACTACACCGAGTTGGATGCAGTAGTACTACATGGTTTGAGAGAGAGGCCTGTGCTTTCTCTTAATACGTCATTGATTGATATGAATGATCTGGATGATGATGATGAAGAAGAAGAAGATGGAGAGCAAGACAGCTGCAGCATGGACATCCTTAATAAGCAGTTTAGTGCGGCTGCCTTCAAGGAATGGACAACTAATGGATACTTTGATAAATTGCCTTATGAGGTAAAGGAGTGGGGATTCTTACTTTAAAGCATAATTGCCATAACCAATTAGGATACAAGGGTACAAGATAGCTTCATATCCATGATTAGTAATGGCTTCACTCATAGTCCTTTGGAATCTGCCCATAATTTTTAAAAAACAAAATCCCATTTTCTTGATATGTTTTAAATAAATGATGAGTTCTTCTCAAAGTGGTATTAAACAAATCCAAATAATATTTTGTAAAAATACCAAAATCCAACAAAAAGCTAGCTGAAATTCTGTTGTTAATGGAACTCCACACCCCCCCCCCAATGAAAATAGCTTTCTTCTTTTGTTCTGTTACGGAAAATAACCTTTGCAAGCATAGTTTATCCTTGCTGGTTATACTATGCAAAATAATTTTTGAAATTATTCAAATACAATGTTGGTTGTATACAATGTTTGTTGTATAGTATTGATTATGGAGAAAACTGATTGATAGATACTCATACTAAACCAAATCAAGGGGATGTGTAGGTAGTCACTCTATATCAGGGGTCACCGAGGTTTACCTTGCCTGGGCCGGTTCACTCCAACAGAGATCCCTCCATGGGCCGAATTGCGTGCAGACATGTTTTCGGCACCTGCACATGTGCAGATGCGATTTCTGGTTTAGTGCAGAATGTGGGGGCTCGCCGAGCGACTCGGTTTGGGGGCAGCTCGTGGGCCAGTTAAATGACCCCCTTGGGCCGCTTGTGGTCCACAGACCTTAGGTTGCTGACTCCTGCTCTAAATTCCTGCCATTTGTTAAGGCTATAACACCAGTCTCACTTTGGGAACTATTACTCTTCAATTTCTTCCTTTTTTTATACAAGTCTTAGAAATATTTCAAAATTCCCTCCACAGTTCTTTTCTTTTATGTAAACTGACTTTTAAAAGAAAAGCTGTCAGAAACGGACAACAGCTGCCATTTTTCTTCAGTAATGCATAATAACCACAGTGGTTTGAAAGAGACTCTGCATGTTATAGGATTAGTTTTTAAAAGCGGATATTCAATAGCATTCTGGGAGTCGTTCTGAACACATCATGTCTCCTCACTTATTCATTATAGTATCAAATTGTGCTTTATGCTAGGGCGCATGTGCACACACACACACACAGAGCAAATTTCTGACAAGACACCAGACTCTAAAGTAGTAATGATTAATGGCTATTAGCCTGTAGGCTTGGAAGCTGTTATCTTTGTTTAATCAAAAGCAAAAAAAGTACTTCAGTTACATCTTAATGTCATAATCTTACTGACATTTCATTATACCCTTTTCATTTCAGGTATCATGAAGTGTAATTTTAGTCTAAAGTGGGATTAACTTTTCTGGTGTTGATACTGACATGTTAAAAGATTTTTTATCTCTAATGCAGAGTTAGTGATGTGTAGATTACCAGATACATTAAAAATGAAATTAGTTAAAGGGGACATTATTGAGTTTTTCATATCCTTATTAACCATGTTATAGTAGAGAAATATGAGAAGCATAATTTTGTTCTCTTTAAAAGAACACTATTTTCCTTTTAAACCTTCCTTTACGATTTTCACTGCAATAGCAAGGAATGTCGTCAATTTAGCAGTCTGAAAATTCACTTTGTACTTCTTTGACTAGCTGGTGTGTGGGCTCACAAATAACAGCATACAAAGCATTTCAACCTCATCCTATTTTTGTAACAAACAAAAAATACTAACAGTGCAATCTACATGAACCACAATAACACATAGTATGGAAGAAAACTTGCCTCTTGCACAGGACTGACTGGATTCCTACTCCATCACCAGCGCAGCTATTGGATATTATGGTGTCATTGTAAAATAAGTCAGTCTGCAATTCTGAAAATCCTATATTTCTGTTTTGCTTACAATACAACGAAAACCATCATGTATCTCTGACAGCATTTGGAGCAAACAGTTCAGTGTGGATTTTGGTTCTTTTATATTAATGTCAAACTTGATTTTTCTGTTCAAACTTGAGTTGTTATACTTGACTCTTGTTTTGGCTATGTGACAACATATAAGTCATGTGGCTAAATTCTGAATAACTAGTAGAATATTTCCAATATTTTCAAGAGATCTAACTTTTATTTTATTTTATTTATTTTATATCCCACCCTTCATCCAAAGATCTCAGGGCATTTGCATTTTTTGGTGGAAGCCCCATTAAGTTCAATGGAAGGGAGTTAATAATGTGCTTCACTCTCTGATAGAAATTAATGGAACCGCTGCTCGGTCCCAGCGCCTGCCAACCTAGCAGTTCGAAAGCACCCCCGGGTGCAAGTAGATAAATAGGGACCGCTTACCAGCGGGAAGGTAAACGGCGTTTCCGTGTGCGGCTCTGGCTCTGGCCAGAGCAGCGATGTCATGCTGGCCACGTGACCTGGAAGTGTCTGCGGACAGCGCTGGCCCCTGGCCTCTTAAGTGAGATGGGCGCACAACCCCAGAGTCTGTCAAGACTGGCCCGTACGGGCAGGGGTACCTTTACCTTTAAAAAGAACATAATCATGCCAAATAATGAAATAGCTGATTTTGTATGTTTGTGTTGGGCAAGCTGTGTGTGTGTGTGTGTGTGTGTGAGAGAGAGAGAGAGAGAGAGAGAAGGACTCAACTGATGTTGTTTTATTAATCTTGAAAGCAGAAATGCCTTCTGTTATGTTAATGCATGGTTTTAAAAACCCTTAAAGAGAGAAAGGCAGGTTTTTTAAAAAATGAAGTTTAATTATGTAAAGTATTTTAAAAAGCAAGGTAGAGAGGAACAAAAGAAGCACTAAATAGAAAAATGACTAGGAACAGGAAATGTTTTTCTCCTTAAGTGTATTCAGTTTTTTAAAATCAGTGAACTAATGGGATATATCATCAAATGCAGTGGAAATTGTAATTTTAAGGACAGTGGTGTGATGTTCTTTTCTGTGTTTTCAATTCAGCTTATCCAGTTGATTTTGAGTCACCTTGCAGTCCCAGATCTGTGTAGACTATCGCAGACATGTAAGCTACTTTATCAGCACTGCTGTGATCCTCTACAGTACATTCACCTCAGTTTGCAACCTTATTGGGCAAGAATAAACGACACAGCTCTAGAATACCTACAGTCTCGCTGTATCCTTGTCCAGTGGCTGAATTTATCTTGGACTGGAAACAGAGGAACCATTTCTCTATCTGCTTTTAGCAGGTCAGTGCTCTGAATCATGATGTATTAAATATTTGAGAATCATCCCCATACCCCTGCTTGCCACTCCTTTCAGGTAGGACAGGAAATCTTCTCTTGTTTCTTTTTCACATGGCCCTAATCCAGCAACAGTAATCCAAACTCAGTTTCTACACATGGATTTGCAGCAGCAGAGGGGGAATGGAATTTGACACATAACTACATTTCTAACAACTGGCTTTTGTGTGTGTCAGAGGCAGTGTTGCTCTCTCCTTGGAGTGAAGGTTGAGGGTAAGTTCAGCCTAATTCTCTGCAGTCTCTGCCATTTTATCCCATGCCATTTCCCTTCCACCTGTCAAACAGTTGGCAATGGTAGAGATGTAAGTGGACCCATAACTAAAGCAGCGAGGCCTGTGACTTGCCACTGCTGTGTTTATGGATCCCTATATCATGGCAACAATTACCTATCTGAGAGAAATGAGGAATGTTTACTGGGTCAGAGAAGGTAGGCTTCACTGAAGAATTGGGAACATAATGTCATTTCTAAAAGATTAGCAGTAACAGAGAAGCTAGCGAGAAGAGTTCCATAAGTTGCAGTTCCACATATTAGTGCCAGGATTTGGGTGGGTTTTGATTTTGTGATAGGCAATCTAGCCAGGACAGCAGAACTTGAGTTCCCAACCTTTAACCCAGCCAAGCGAAATTCTGGCTTTCATATTAGTTTTGATTCATATACCTTATTACTTGCTTTATTTACAGATATTCAACATCATTTATACAACATCCTCATGGTCAGTTCAATAACAGTAGTAGCCTCGCGCCCTTGGAGCTTCTCTACTAGATTGGAAAGTCAGGTTAAGGAATTATGATGACCCAAGGCAGGTGGCGCTGTGGGTAAAAGCCTCAGCGAGGGCTTGCCGATCGAAAGGTCGGCGGTTCGAATCCCCGCGGCAGGGTGCGCTCCCGCTGCTCGGTCCCAGCGCCTGCCAACCTAGCAGTTCGAAAGCACCCCCGGGTGCAAGTAGATAAATAGGGACCGCTTACTAGCGGGAAGGTAAACGGCGTTTCCGTGTGCTGCGCTGGCTCGCCAGATGCAGCTTTGTCACGCTGGCCACGTGACCCGGAAGTGTCTCCGGACAGCGCTGGCCCCTGGCCTCTTAAGTGAGATGGGCGCACAACCCCAGAGTCTGTCAAGACTGGCCCGTACGGGCAGGGGTACCTTTACCTTTTAAGATACTTATAGACAGAGCAGAAAAATATTATTTGATACTTAGTGGAGAATGGAAACTCATGAAAGACTGGGCTGTAATCGTTTGTATGGTACTGATTTAAAAGTGTGGTTTGCTATTTTTAACCTAATTTTTAAATATTAGCAAATTTTATGTCAGACATATTTTTTAAAAAAGTAACTGTCCATCTAGAAGTTATTGGGCTGGATGTAGACCTACCTTTTGCAAATGAAAGATACATGGAAGGACTCAGTGGGAGAAGGGAGCAGAAGCAATTCCCTCCCCCTTTCTCCTGCAGTTCCCCACATCACCTCCCATATGGTTTCTGAAGGTCCCTCTGGCTGCTGGTCCAGGTTTTCAAGGGCTATATAGGCAGAGCTCCTCTTGTGGTTAGCCTAGACCCAGCCCATTGGTTGAACACTGTTAGGCTGCAATCCTCAGCCCATCTTATTACAGTATATTGATGCTTGTGGACCCATGAGTAAGTTGTCCAGGATTTTAGTTTTTAGGTAGAAAGAAACCAAGAGGTAGCTTTGCCTAGTATATCTATCCTTTGGGGGCCAAACTTTAGATTATGTTTATAGTCCTTTAAAGATATAGCTAGCTAGCTATTTGTTTATATTTCTGAAAATGTTGAGTATCGGTAGAATATGTATTAACTCCAAGGAAATAGAACAAATTAGAATAGTGATCTAAGAAATCTGACAAGCAAAGGATATATTACCATGAGAGGACAGAATGCTTCAGGCATGTGAACATCCTGAGGCAAAGCTGAAGGTAATTTAACTTATTGATAATGTCCATCTCCTTAGGGCTATATAAGAATGTCATCATGTTTTACTTTTGAGAATTACTAAGTTTGCTAAACTTCTGTGCTTGAGCTAAAAAGGGAGTTTGGGAAATACTGATTGGGACAATAAATCAAATTTAGTAATATATATTTGAATAATTTTATATTGCTCTGTCAGTGAAAGAATGGCATGTGAATTGAGAAAATGGTGCGCATAATCATATTACATACAGATAATTCTGATTTGGCATCAGAAGAGCAGCAGAGTTTTTAACATTTGCTAATGTCAATTGTAGCAGGATAAAGTTTGTGCTGCTGCAAAATATTTGAGTGTTTTGGGAGCAAGAAATTATATTTTAAAGAAATTATACTTTAAAAGTTGAGATTTCAATCCCTTTCTTACATGTAAAATTGTAAATTGTAAAGACAATGAAACAAATCTATTTACATTTATTCTGTGGGGGCGGGATTTGGGGGGAGTGAAAATTAAAGGAATGCTTATGTAAGAATTTGTCTAGGATGTTCACATTACTTGAATAAAGTTGGCTTGGTGTCTTATGGTCTTAACTTTCGCAGTACAATAATGTTACAAAAATTAGCCTCTACAGTATGCTTCTTATGTATGTAAAATGTGTATGAAATAATGTGATGCCAAAATTCTAGGGCTTGATGTGTTTCAAAATTTCAATTGCATGGTATAATTGATACTAATAATATTTAATAAAAAAAAAATCTATGTTAGCACTTCTAGAGGATTCTTCTTCTGATCAATGGAAAACTGCATTAGAATAAATTCAGTAATAAATACAGATCCTAAGAAAATTTGCTTTTACTCTATTGGACTTTGTGAATGTGATCTGGTCTGCAAATAAGCTCCGTTTATTTGTGCCTGTACTCACTTTACCCGACACTGTCCCTTCCTTACTGTCTTCTTGGTGTGTCACAATTAATCTAGAGACAGTAGTTTCTGCCATCATCATTCTCTTGTTTCCCGGGTTGCGTACACACCATATTTTAAGGCACATTTTCCTCCAGAACACCCTGGGAACTGTAGCCTAACTCTCACAGAACTACAATTCCCAAAACACATTTTTAAAAACTACAGTTCCCAGGATTCTTGAGGGGGATGCTTTAAATGTACGGTGTGCATGCAGTTCGGGTCTCCCTGACACTACTGTCCCTCACAGCGGCAAGCATATCAGTGCATTTAGACTTAGGGCACATGCTATGCTATGAGGATATATGGGAAACCTTTGGAACACAAATAACTGCTTCACAAGTTACAAAATGCTTTCAGAGGAGACATTTTGGTGTAGAAATTAACTTAAAACCCAAGCGTGAACCCAATAACCTGCAATGTGTGATGATTACATGTCTGTGTGGTTATTTGCATATACAGTCAAACCTCGGCTGTCGAACGTAATCCGTTCAAGAAGACCGTTCAACTTCCCAAACATTTGACAACTGAGGCGCGGATTCTGATTGGTTGCAAGAGTTTCTTGTACTCACGCGGAAGCCACGTCGGACGTTCGGGTTCCAAAAGACGTTCGAAAACCGGAGCATTTACCTCCGGGTTTTCAGGAGCCGAAACGTTCGAAAATGGAGCCGTTCGAGAACCGAGGCTTGACTGTACGTACATCAGAAGCTACAATTGAATTCCCACACTATGCACACATTGCAGCATTTCTGAGTACCAATTTTGTAATTTACAAAATGGGCTCTAGCTTTCTGGTTTAGGTGTATCATGATGCTTCCATGGCAGAATTTTCCTTCTTGCAGCTGTGAGGAAAGTTCTCTTGGCTGGTTAAACTGCTTTCTCTTGGTCCCTGGTGTTAATTATGCTCCCCCCTCAGTTCTGTGTTTAAGCTGTTGCTTTACTAATAAGGCTTCTTATTAGGAATGCATAGCATTGTTCTCGAGCTTCTAAGACATGGCAAGAGAAATAACTGGGCTTTATCCAGGTGGTCCCCCCCCCCAATTTAAACTACTGTAAGCAAAGACACTTCTTTCCTTGTTGAATTAACCCACATGACAATGTGCTTTTTACAGATTCTTGAAGGTTTGTGGTTCAGAACTAGTGCGCCTGGAGTTGTCTTGTGGTCATTTCCTCAATGAGGCTTGCTTGGAGGTCATTGCTGAGACATGTCTGAATCTTCAAGAATTAAATCTCTCCTCCTGTGATAAGCTACCACCTCAGGCTTTCAATCACATTGCCAAGTTGTGCAACCTTACACGTCTAATTCTCTACCGAACGAAAGTAGAGGTAAAGTTTTTCTTCTTCTTTTATCAGTGATGATAAGACTTAAGCCTCAGAAACAGAATAGAGTGTAACTTCTGTGAAGTACTCCTGTTTGAAAAAATCAGGAAAAATATATATCTTAGGGCAGTATCCAGCAATCCAATATCACACATAGGAATTCCCCTCCCCCCTCCCAGATCTGTCCCAAGGATCCCTCAATGCTCCAGAGCAGATTTTGAGGGAACACAAAGCGAAATATGTTCTATCAACAGTGTCAGTTCTGTTGGTTGACAGCCATCACTGGATTTCATACTTAAGACTGTAGCTAATAAACAGAACTTGCATCTGCTAGTATAGATACATTCCTAGTTTACTGCATTTCTCTGCTCCCTAATCCCTCAGGATTTTTAATGTGTCTGGTGGGAATTCAATACCATCCATTCTATCATGTGTAATTTAACTTGCTCTCTCCTGTAATGCTGATTGCTACTATGATGTCCTGAGAGTTATCTAAGCGAAAGTCGGGGGGGGGGGGATGCCGTAAGTTTCCTCCATCCTGAGTCAGTGACTGCCAAAGCATCAGTCACGATAATTTTGTTCAAAGTTCAGCAATAGCACATCTTTCTGTTACTAACCGAAGGTTAGTAAATTTAAGGTTAGTAAAATATTTTTTTCCTGATCTGTTTTGTGAGTTACTTACACACAGATGTAATGACAGCTTGCGTTCTGCAAGCGTAAATGCCTTCCTTGCTGCTAATGGAAATACACCTGTTGTAATCTATGGGTTGTTAAAGTATGTGCAGGCAGAAGATCCACATGTACGCATGTTTCATTTTCAGGCTCAAATTATTGGCTGCAATTGCAGCCAGTTTTATTGCAAACCTACTTCACCCTATGTTTATTCAATGCACACGGCTAGTTATCTCTGTGTTTGGCCAATAGTGGAACAATTTTACCATTTGAAAATGCCTTTTAGAAGAGACCTAGCCTTCTGCTTAAACAATCCAGTGGTAGTTTCCCTTCATGAAATGCAACCAACTGTGTACAAAACCAAGATGTAATAAATTTTCTAATTATAAATAATTACAACTTAAATATTCTTACTTTTTGAAAGCACTTATTACAAGTTATAATTCTGCTTCAGTCATCTAAGTAATCTTTAAGTTATACTAAAGTAAGACTACAGTTATACTCAAAAGAGTTTTGTGCTGGTGGTCTTAGTATTTGCTGACTCTTTAATCCTTTATTCATTGAATATGCATTCACAGCATACTTCCAGAATTTGTTGGCATTGATGCATTTGAGGTGCACAATGGACAATAAAAGTACTTTGTTCATAGTAACTTGACAATACACATCATTATTTTGGCTTGTATATGTATGTTATCTTGATTTGATTCTTATCTTGATTTTCTGTTTCCACTTCTGTGTTGGAGCCAACATGATATCTTGATGAAGCTATCAAATCTATGATTCTAGTGCTTTTACATTCAAAAGCATCAGGATGTCATATTTTAAAAAATAAAGTATCAATTCATATGTTGTGTAACTAACTACCCGACCATTTCAAACTTTTTTATGCTGTTGTTGCATTTGAATGTAAATAATAGGAATTATAATTTAGAACTTGTTGCAAACCTATGTTTGTATAATTAAATATTTTGTACAACATGGTAACATCTTAGAACTGGCATTAACAGTGGTTAATGGGGAATAGATTTGCAATCTATTTGCAATCTAGTTACTTAAGGAATCTGGAATCTGGGCACATACACATCTTCTCCCTGCCACCTTTAAAGTCCTTCTTGCTCCACCCAGAAAAGGTGGTACAGTGGTACCTCGGGTTAAGTACTTAATTCGTTCCAAAGGTCCGTACTTAACCTGAAACTGTTCTTAACCTGAAGCACCACTTTAGCTAATGGGGCCTCCTGCTGCTGCCGCGCCATCGGAGCACAATTTCTGTTCTCATCCTGAAGCAAAGTTCTTAACCTGAAGCACTATTTCTGGGTTAGCGGAGTCTGTAACCTGAAGTGTATGTAACCTGAAGTGTATGTAACCCGAGGTACCACTGTATATCCCCTGTAGTATAAAAGTTGCCTGAAGCAACAAAATACTTCTTTCAGTTTTCCAAACATACATGCAATTCCCCCCCCCCAAAGCACAGTACATTTTGTCCTAATTTGCACCAAAAAACCGACTACTAAATATGTCTTAATGTGGCCCTGTTTAAATAGAACATGCAACTTGTTTATTTTCATTTCAATTGCGTGTCCAGGCATTGTGCTCCCCAGTCCCCAACCTGCAGACAAATAAATGACCACATAGACTGGTTTGGATCGAAACAGGCCACAACTGTATTGAACGCAGATGAAAGAGGTTTGGCACGTAGGTCAATCCAGGCAGGGACTTCCTAAGAATTATATCAAATAGGGTAACCCCCGCGGGGACCGCCATCTGGCCCCACCATGGCACGTGGACATGGCCACTCCCCCCGGATCATTTTAACAGGATACGTTTGGAGGGGCAGGCAGAGACTACAACTTCCCCTCCATCCAAGACAAAGGATTGCTCCAATGCCCAACACAGTTGTGACAGTTGCTATGAGGTAGGCAAAACAAAGAATAGAAATATATTTGAAGCCTAACCAAGGCAGAGCGTACAAGATTAAAATAAATACTGTAGGACACATGCAAACGATAAACAAACATCCTGAAGTGCAAAAAGCTATATTTATGATAATCCCAATATATCTCCATTAGATCGGGGGGTCAGGCAGGGGGGCGGCGGCATGAGTGTTTTCAAACAGTACGTACAATATAAGTAAAAATGTGAAAGTCACAACATATCACTCCATTTGAAAATTCAAATAAAATAATTACAGGAGCCAGGTTTGAGGAGGAACATGGGGATTTTTTTATGTTGGCTAAGGGGGCGTGTGTTACAAAAGCTTGATAAATACTTCAGTAGAATAAGGCATGTCCAACTATATTTGATTAGTCTGGCTTTCATTTTCTTTCACCATTAAATAAATGGACTTGTGCAGCATTGTGAAAGCTGCACTTTGCCCTTTCCATTCTTTTCTCCATCTCCCCTTATGCTGTAGAAATATTCCTTTGAAGACTAAACCTATTGAGTCATCATGTCTGTATATTAAAGTAAGCCTGATTAGGACTCATTTGTGCCATTAATAATTGGTAATAATCAATTGTCCAGAAAGATTACAGTACTAAAGAGGTTATCAAACATACGTTTGAATACTGAAAATCAGTATTTGCTTACAGAAATATTAAAAGTTATGTAGCAATTTACTAATGTTAAACGTATCAACCACTGTGGCGGTTACATTTTAATAGTAACTAACTTTTGCACAATATTGCCAATTGTTATATGAATCTGACATTGCAGGCAGATAATTAGTGATTGGATAAGACTTACTCACTATTCATCAATGCTTAACTATGATATGTATTTATGCATTTTTCCCCCTTCAGTAAAAATCCTGAAAAAGTCTTTTTCAAGCCTCAATTCAAAGAAATACACCAAACTTATTATGTTACATTAAAATATAAAAATTTTAATGTTTTTACTCTACTAGAAGTAAACATTTAGAATTTTTATTTAATTATGTTGGTCCCCAGTTTATTTTCCTGTCAAGCCTATTTCTAAACTAAATATCACACTTCAGACTAAGATATGAAATACAGAAAACTACATCTCAGGACAACTTGGGCTACTAATTTAGAATATGTGTTTGTGATTATTTTGTGTGAGATGTGTATTATATGCCTAAAGTTGTAATGCTCACTGCAACCTCAAAAAAATTTGCCATTTCGCAAGGTGCATCTGATATTCTGGTGGAGTCCCTCTTGCTGTGTTTTAATGATGTGGCACCTCACCAGAAGCATGTTTAAAATAGCAGCAACATGACTGTAAAGTGCACGTTGTATTTGTTTCCATCTGTATGTTGCTAGTGACAGGAGCTCGATGATTGTCAGTACCCTTGTCAGCAAGAGCATCCTGTGACATTAAAGTCACCAGCTCAGTCCTGATGCTGTGTGACTCTATTGGCAGTTCCATCAGGCTGCAGCCGATCAGTGAATGTCAGAGATTGCTGTACTTTTCTGGGATGTCATCAGCCCTCTGTGTTTTTGGTGTGGCCTTGCTTGTTGTTTGAATTTGCCAGACTTCTAAGAGCTTTCCTAAGGGAAAGGAACTGATAGGTCATGGGAATAAAGGTGTCTTCAGGGCATGCAAAACCACATCCAGAGTGACTTATTATATAAAGGCTTGTAATGATTACCTTGACTCTAAGCCAATCAATGGTTAGAGCATCTGGGGACTCATTAAATGGCATTTGTGGTGTCTGTTACCTAGGTTTTGAGCTGAATTTCAGGGAAAGTGGTGACAGCCTTTAATGTCTAATTGACCCTTTCTCTTTGTGTTTGCTTTCTATATTTGCTTCTGATGTGTTCCCCAATGGCAGCAAACAGCACTGCTCAGCATTCTGAACTTCTGTTCAGATCTTCAGCACCTCAGCCTGGGTAGCTGTGTAATGGTAAGTTTTTAAAGCCCAGGCTCAGCGTATGTTATCAGAATTTAGACTTCCCAGCTCACTTACAGAAAAATCTAACCGCTTGTTTTCATCCTTTCATCTAATACTTATGCACGTCTTATAAAAAGATAAAATAAATGTTTGCTTGAATTTACATCTGTCCATCTCCCAAGCTTCTATTTCATCACTTGGGCTACTTTGTAGGAATTGCAGAAATCCTCTTGTGTATAGTCATAGGTGGGTAGAATTAATTTATGTATTTAGTTCAAGTCATGGAACTCCCTATTGTGGTGTTTCCCATGTGATGATGTCGCTTGTCACGTGCGTGTGTATATTCAAATATATAACTTCCAGATTTTTAAACGTTCAGTTCCTTCTACTTATGCACCTTTAGGATTATGAGCTAGATTGTGTATGATTATGAGTTGTATATTTCCCCCTCCCAAGCTCAAATTCTGATAATTATTCATCACATTCCACTGCAGAAGCCGAAATCTGCCATGGAAAACCTTTTTGTGTGTGGAGTGGACATTATATAGTTTACATCCCAATCCTATTTCGCCCTCTGCTTTCCAGTGTCACACACAGCCAGATTGCAGCAGCCATGACTGCATTTTGAAAGTACTCCCCACCCCCCCCAAAAAAAAGTATAGGAAAAAATTATACAGTGTCATTGGTGATTGGTCCATGATCTGCAGCTTCCCTGCTCCTATGTATCACAATTCTTCTGCAGAACAGACATTGTATTATTACTACTACTATTCCTTGATTTATATACCACTTCCATGCCAAAATGGCTTCTAAGCAGTTTGCAAGTATAAAATCAATTATAAAGTGTCTGCACTTAATTCAAATACACAATAAAACAATTCTGTCAAAACATTAAAAATGCTATATATATATATATATATATATATATATATACCATTAAAATGTTATATGTATAAAACAAATCCATTAAAAAGCATAGCGGTTAAAGCAAAGCAGTTAAAAATAGGAGCATGCTTAATTTTGTGGCAGAGTAGTAAATATATACAGATAGTTTTATTTGAGTAATTATCCTCTATAGTTGAAGAATATTCATGGTGCCACTCATGACTGACTCATAGCCTAAGTGACATTATCAAGATGGTTGCCACCCATATACTCTGCCATGAAACAGGTTTTTAAACATTGTGTTCCCTGAGTATATGGAATTGCTTCAATACAGAATTTACCACATGGTGTATCCCAAATAGTCACAGAATGAAGGTGAGGGGGTCCACCCATGACCTCTTGGCAAGCTGGCCATCCCTATTTAGGAGGCCTGGGCTACATGACCGGAAGTGTGTGAAGTTGCACAGAATAATTTTTGCAGGCTGCCTGTGGGTATTAAAGAGCATTTGCTTATAAACACGCTTGAAATTTGTGGTACTTGTGGCTAACCTGCAGCTAACAAGGTTCATAATTTTAAATGCAAGATTGAGGGTATAAATACCCGTATGCTCCAAATGAGTGTTATTTCTTCACAGATTGAAGACTATGACACAATAGCTAGCATGATGGGAGCCAAGTGCAAAAAACTTCGTACGCTGGATTTATGGCGATGTAAAAACATTACTGAAAATGGAATAGCAGAGCTAGCTTCCGGCTGTCCGCTGTTGGAGGAGCTGGATCTTGGCTGGTGCCCAACCCTTCAGAGCAGCACCGGCTGCTTTGCGCACCTCGCACGTAAACTCCCAAACTTGCAAAAGCTCTTTCTGACAGCCAACAGGTCTGTGTGTGACTCCGACATAGATGAACTTGCTGCAAATTGTACTAATCTCCGGCAGCTTGATATTTTGGGTGAGTAGCCATCAAAACACTTGGATCTTCTTTAAATTGATTGATTGTATCAACAGCAGAAGATAAAGGTATGTGTTGTATAAAAGAAGATGTGGTCTTGAAAGTAAATACTGGGTTCATGATTCACATATAAAAAGTTTCTGTGAGAATGCTCTCACGGGCTCAAAGCATAATGGATTATGGGGTTAGACCAGTTTAATTCCAGATTCTTTGATTTACTGGATTGTGAAGCAGGCAGCAAATTTGTTTAATCGTTTATCCTTTGCTGCTAAAGGGACTAGTTTTCTGATGATTTCCTGAAAATGTTTTAACTGCAATTGCTGGTTTTCAAAAGCTCTTGGAATTTGAATAGCGTGTGACAGGATATATTTATAAAGTGTGAACCTTATGATCAGTTTCTTGCAGAGCACATAATAGAGTGCTCTGTTGGGCTTCTTTCTTCAAAAAGAAACCAAATTTTTATTTTTTGAAAAAGAAATCAGCATAATTGTTCATTTCCTATTGCAATTGGTATAAGAGACTTTCGCCGCACACCCCCCCCCCAGTCCCAAATGCTTAAAACTTAAACTACAGCTTAAAACCATAGAAAGCTTTTGCTAGTCAAAATGAAAGCTTTTTCATGAAGGTTAAAAAGGAGTTGTTTTTATAGGTTACGCATCATGTTAACTATCTTAGCCAAAAGTACAATAATAATGGAAAGCTTTGTGTTCTGATACGCAGTCTTGAAATATCCATACTAAATAGTTCATATGAATGTTCCTGTGTTTGTGGCATGTAAAGAGGAAGCCAAAAGAAGCTAATTCATTGACATATAAAATCAAAACACTAGTTCTGGGTATTCCAGGCCTAGAAAAAATGCTGCTCCAGTATAATGTGGTAAGAAGGGAGTTGTTCATTTACACAAGTGTCATGCTGTGTGACTGCATAGACAGCAGGATTCTTCCATCTTTGCTGGTGTTACAGAAGCCCATCTATACAGATGGATTGATCTCAAACTTTCATACAGCAAAAGAAAACAATACACCAAACCCCTTGTATAAAGTTAAAATATACGCTTCCACCAATTTTTCCATGGCAGTGGTTAATAAAGCCTCCCCAGTTCTATGTGTTTCCTCAGAAATAAGTCCCATTGTGTTCAAGCGTGTGTTTAGGATTGAAGCCCGAGGCATTTTTCTATTTAGTCATGCTGTTTAGTATTCTAATAGAATATGGATTTAAAATTTTGTTTCCAAAGAAAGGACTCTTTTGCACATTTCAGGAGATCTATCAAGACCTTACTTTTTAGAACAGATATGGTTTGTTGGATTAGTGATGCTTTGGGTGTTTTCTAAGCTTACCTAAGTAAATCTTAGGTAAAGGTAAAGGGACCCCTGACCATTAGGTCCAGTCGCGGACAACTCTGGGGTTGCCGCGCTCATCTCGCTTTACAGTGGTGCCCCGCAAGACGAACGCCTCGCAAGACGGAAAACCCGCAAGACGAAAGTGTTTACCGTTTTGGAGGTGCTTCGCAAAACGAATTTCCCTATGGGCTTGCTTCGCAAGACAAAAATGTCTTGTGAGTTCCTGCGGGTTTCCCCCCCTTTCCCCCCTTTTCCTAAGCCGCTAAGCCACTTATCAGCTGATCCGCTGATAAGCCGCTTAACAGCTGATCGCTAAAAGCCGCTAAACCGCTAATAGCGCTAATCCGCTAAGCTGTCAATGGGCTTGCTTCGCAAGACGAAAAAACCGCTATACGAAGAGCTTCACGGAACGGATTAATTTCGTCTTGCGAGGCACCACTGTATTAGCATACAGCTTCTGGGTCATGTGGCCAGCATGACTAAGCTGCTTCTGGCAAACCAGAGCAGTGCACGGAAATGAGCAGGGACCAAGCAACGGGCGCTCACCCCACCCCGACCTTCTGATCGGCAAGCCCTAGGCCAGTGTCCCATGGAAAATCTTGGGCTTTAACATATTATTTTTATTCATCTTAAAATGTTTGTTGCAAGCTGCTGGTACTACTGAGGTGCTTGGGAGGCAGCCATGAGATATAAGTATTTTTTAAATTTTAAATTCCAAACTCTTCAAGGCTGAAGATGTCTTACAACAATTACTGAATCCATAAAAATGCAGATTGATTTGCCTTCACTACTTTTGCGTGCTTCAGTTCACTCCCATCTCCCACACCTGTATGTACTTCCTTCTTGAGCTCAGTCTCTGCCTAAATCTCTGCAATCTCTTCCGTAGGGAGAACTTTAATCCCTTCTTTTGGAAAGTTAGTTTTGCCCCCTTTCCCATCTAGCTCCCTTGTTGGCACTAATAACAAAAAATCAAGAACAAAGATGTCACAGCAAAATGTTTAGTTTCTCTACTGTAGAAATTTTCATTCAGGAGTCAATGCAGTTACTGAATTTGAGAAGCACAGCTAAAAGGACTTACGTATTTGCAAGTCTGCAACTTGGTCACCCTGTTGGATGATGTTGTTTTTCTTCGATCCACGAAGAAATGCCAGGTTTAGTGGACTGATTAAAGTATGAAAATGGGTAATATGTGAAAGTGGAATACATAGTTTTGTTCCTTGCCTGCAGGGCACCATATGCAGTGCCATTGTGTGATCACATAAACTGCAGCATATGTGTGGATTATGCTTAAATAAGGGCAAAGAACATGCTCCAGAAAAACAAACTCCCTTTTGATATTTTGACTGCAGCCAGGCAGCATAAAGTACAGCTTAGAAGAATGTGGTGGGTTTAAGCCATCTGTATGCACAATACATCAGTTGCTATCCAAACTCGTTGAATTAAAATCTGTAATTCTAGGTAAGTTCACACAAATTTAAAAGCTCTATTTTCAAATATGTAAAACCACCCGGGCATGAAAGGAGGAATAACAATGTGTTTCCCCCTTGTACAAGAATATTTCACTACCTCATACATGCTGTAACCCCCCCCCCCAAAAAAACCTCCCACATCTTCCTAGAATGCCAAAAGCTCCAACTGTCCCCTTCATGGCTGTCAAAATCATCAGCTTTCCTTGACAGTTTCAAAATGCAGTTACTCAGTTTCTGTACAGAAATAAGCAGCACATTAAAAACATAGTCCCCTTTACAGAAAGGCATCTTGCGCCTGAATTTCTAAGAGCTTCCCTTCAAAAGGTCTCCACAGAACTCCCAGGCCACTCTTTAACCCTTCCACCACCATTTCAATGCAGTATTCCCTGTCTTGGGAGCTGTCGGATTCCAAGAACATTTTAGAGAACAATCTGAAGATACTTGTTCTAACTTCTTTCCCCACCAGGTAGTAATCAATGCTAGTCCTACTCCTGTGCAAACCTACTGGAAGTTAATGGGCATGACTAGGGTTTATTCATTTCTGTGGGTCTACTCTGAATAGGACTTATCCAAATACAGCCCACTGTTCAGATTTTTGAATAGATATACACATGGTAAATAAAGCAAAGGAATGAAATTCTGCTTGTTGGCAACAAGGTGGTCTTAAGCACACCTTAACATGCCTGTATCAAATAATTTGTACAAGGAAAAAATTGACTGTTTTTATCTGTGATTATTTAAAACTAATTGTGGGTAGGTAGCCCAATGAGAGCAACTATCAAAAATTCAGAACGAGTCCTGTGAAATGTTATATTAATACCTTTTGATGGTTAATGCCATGAAGCTTGGAGGAAAGTATATGATGTCTGATTTCTTTTGACCTGTTTGCTAAGTGATGTCCCTCTCTAAATATTCAGAAGAACACAGCAGGTGCATCTGGGGAGTTGTGGATGGAACACAGATTGACAAGGCATGCTTTTGTTTTAATTAAACCACATTTCTGCACACTGCAAAGATTGTGCAGAGCGTGTTTTGATTTCTGTAGTTAGTGCTTTGGGCTAGTCTTAACTGGGCCATTTTACTGATAGAAGACTTATTGAGTACGGTACATAGAACTGGTTTTCCAGTATGTGTCAGAGAGGATAATAGGAAAGGAGGCAGTTAGTGTGAAACTAATGACTATTATGTGACTTTCTGCTAATTCCCCACCACCTCACATTTTATTCTACCTTTCTCAAAGAAGATGAGTAGCCCTTTTATCATTACAGCAACCTTATAAAGACCATCCAGTGAGCTTCAGGGGTGACCAAAGTCTTCTGGGTTCACTATGCCACACTGCCTTTTAAGCCTGTGTTTGGATGTCAGAGAGGCTTCAGTTTATACTATTGATTTGGATAAGGGAAAGCCCGCTTAAAATGAAATCTTTTTACTTACAATAAACATTGCACTTCCTCACCTTCCCAATAGCACATTGTACTCTGTTTATTTATGTAACTTTCAACTGGTTTCTTTTCCCTTTTGTCCCCTCCCTTTCTTTTCTAGGCACAAGAATGGTGAGCCCTGCTTCTTTAAGAAAATTGCTGGAGTCTTGCAAAGATCTTTCCTTACTTGACGTGTCCTTCTGTTCACAAATTGATAATAGAGTTGTCCTAGAACTGAATGCCAATTTTCCTAATGTGCTCATCAAGAAGAGTTTCACTCAGTGACTCACTTCATATGCTGCTATATGGAATTGATTTGACAATTCCGTTTCCTGTGAATTTGTGCTGACTTTTTTCAAAGAAAAATATTCTGTGAATAATGGGGAAAAGTTAACTCTTCTTGACATGAAGGTTAAACGTCAAATCAAAGATTTAAAATGTGATAAGCCATTATTCCGTGTACAGTTTCCAGTTACTGTACTTCACAAGTGGACCTCCATATTTGAACTAGAAAGAATCATGTGAATATAAGGTGGCATACATTTAAATGCATATTATGGATCATTCAAGACTGCTTGGATTTTAACAGTGAAATAAGCTTGTAGCAAAAACTAAGCAGGAAATAAAAGAGAGACCTCAATTTTTAAGTTTTAGCATTAGTCCTTTAAGTTGTCTCTCATTGCTTCTACCTTCATTCTTGCTACAAGAAAGTTCTATGGTCCCCAGGGACTGTAGGATTGCACCCTAATAAACTAAACTTTTAGTTACACATAAAAATCTGTGACCTTCTTAGTTAATCAAAGAGCTGACAGACACTAAAGATCCTGCATTACATGATACAAGTCCTATGGGTGTCTCTTGCTTTTAGGAATCCTAGCAACTTAAGCACTGGGCTATTGCCAGACTTCCTCATTGATGGTTTCTCTCTCCACTTACACTACTAGGTTGAGCCTAAGGATGGGGGAACCAGTGATGGTGCAGAAGAAAAGACTTTGAAAGACAAAGTAGATACAAAGCAAGCCAGGAGAAGTTGACCTATCACTAATTGTCAATCCTACATTTAGATATCTGATTTTCAGATGTACAGTTAAACTATTTCTGTAGCTATGTAAGAATCCCTTTCAATTAGACAAAGACTTCCAAGTTTAAAAACACAAGTATTAATCTGATAGATTATGATTGAAACAATGATAATAAAATATTACAATTTAAGAGGAGACAAAGGAGAAACCCCATGCACGGATTCAACCTCGTTTTTTTCAGTTTCTGTATGTTTTATGCATCCAGCAAGCGCATCTCATTTGGATTTATTGCAAAGTGGGGGGGGGGGACACTTCATGTTATAGAGTCCCATATGATTGGAAGCTAAGGACCTTCCTTGATAGGATTTATTAGTGTAGCCGAAGCCATTACGAAAAACAAAATTTGTAAAACATATTACACAGTTAAAACAATGATTTAAACCAGAACTGAAATCAGTAAGTGTGAGATGGTATAAAATAGTTGTATCTCTTTTATTTTAATGAGTCTTTAGCATGTGTAAATTTCTCTGGGTTGCATGCTTATTCTGCTGATGTTGCTTCTTATACAAAATAATACAGCAGGATTTCTATTCCAAGAAGTCTGCTGCAGCATTGAATAGTACCCAAAAACCCACTGAAATTTAAACTGAAAAAGGAGGGACTCTTGGAGAAGGACATGATTTCAACCAGAAATAAATCTCAGCTGTCAGTTCAGTCATAAATTAAGGCTCATATTTTTACTCAACTATTTTTACTAAAAATGGGCAGGTGGAACCACTTGATTCATTTCTACCACTTTTCTACAAGCCTGCAGAAAATGCTAAGTGTGTCTTGGTCTGCACTCCTACACAGAGATCACCATTTTGGGGGGGGAATTGGAGATAGCAGGATTGCTTAGCTGATGAAATCCTTGGTTGTGTCTCTTCCCCCAACCCTGTTGTGAGGTCAAGTATGTGGGTACACAATCATGTGTACCTGCCTATAGAGGAATGTTCCTGATATCCAAGAGGTATATAGAGATAACTACAGCATTCTTTGTGATCATGGTAGCTGGAGAATTTGTTGCCACAATCATGGAAATCGCCGCTGGCTGCTGTACGTGCTATGCAGCTGACATTAAAGTTCCTTCATGTGTTGGTTTACCAACATATATAGTCACACGTGGATACAATAAATACGCCATGCATGTGTGAACCAGGCTTTAAAACATTGTACTTTGCTGACAGATAGCTATCCTAAAGTTGTTCTGTAAAGATATTTTTTATTTTGCATTTTTAAAAATGTAACTTTATAAATTATATCCAGTGTAATTAAGAATTATATATGTACATACCTGTGACAGAAGAGTGCTTCTTTGGACTCTGTATATTTGCAGATGTTAACCTTCTAAAATAAGCCTTGTTTTATGTAGTTCAGGATATGCATGTTTATGTTTTCTTTGCAGTTAGATAAACACAGTTTTGTTTAAATATTGTTATCACTATAGTGTTTAAAACGTGTGCCTTCTGTTTTTACAATCAATAATATGTCTAAAGACAATGGATTATTTTCTTCATGAAAATTAGGCTAGGAATGCAAGACTTGTCCAAGAACAAATTAAACTCTTTATTCAGAGTTCCGCAGGCTTGTCAGATAATATTCACTGGTACCGTTCAAATGATTCGTAGACTGGCATTGACTGGAATGTTCAGAGAAGACTTAAGGGTGCCACCAGACTGCCACTATTTTGCTCAAGGGAACTTCGTGAAGCTAAAGTGGATTAAAAGGCTCTGTTGCCCTAGTGCAACATATCCACTGTAAAAAATAGCAATAATCTGACATTTTGTAGCATGAAAAGTGACAAGGAAATGCAATGAAAGTGTAGGATGGTGCTTGTTATATAACTGCTCCTCAAACAAATCAGAATGAATTCACAGCAAAGATTAGATTCAGTCTAACCTCTGCATAAGCTTTGTGCAAGCAAACTAGGATGAATAAACAGGTGGTCTGGAGGTGACTTGAGGTTCAAATTAGATCCTACATTGGCTTCACATCTGTGCTCTTCTAAGTGTAGGTTTTTACAACTCAAATTGCCAGCACAGAAATCCTGGCTACACCCATGGAAGCCATCCATCTAAGATAACATTTATAAGCGTAGCCTAGAGGAATTTTACAACACAGTCAAACTGTTGATTGATTGATTGATTGATTGATTGGTTGATTATTAGGCAGCATCCCTTCTATCACTATTAGTTTTTTTAAAAAGACTAATTTGTCCATATTCTAACTCAAAAAAGAAAGGAAAAAGTATTCCGCATCCATTGAGGATAATGTTTTGCTTCAGAGTGTTGGAGAGTAGATAGTGGTTGTGGAGTGTTCGTGTATTTTCAGTTTGGTCCTATCCCATATAAAAGACCTAGTGCTTTAGATGAATTTTTTGAAATGAAAAAACATTAGGTCTTAAAGTAAAATATGGTGTTTGTAAAGAAGATTTTTTTCTGTAAATTTGAACACTCTAATGCTTACAGAAATACAAGATTGGTTATTTTTGAAAGAAGTGCAATCACACCAGTATGGAATAAGAACTGCAAGAATTGAAGAAAAAATAAATTAGTTATCTTTTTACTGGTCTGAAAACTAAAGGTTTAGACAGAGTGCTACCACAGCACATATTTTTCCTAGATCCTTCCCCAAATCCTTATGTTATATCCATTTCCCACAGAGCAATATGTTTTTAGATGAGAATGCCCATTACAGAGCTTCACCTATTTTCACCAAATGGAGAAAACCTTCATTAAAAATATTTTTTTAAAAAAAGTTTTATGACATACAGTACAAGATAGCAGGGAACAGCTTTATTAGTATACACCATTTATTATCCCAAAAAGCTAGATGAGTGCTTTGGGGCTTAAGCGGTGCACTTAGCTTTGAACCTCTTTCTAAAAAGGACAAATGTCTCTAAAGCCGGATGGAGAACATTCTTGAGCTGGATGGCCACATTGCCTTCAAAGAACCTTATAGGAACCTTTTAGAGGTGGGCAGAGTCAGGAGTGAAAGTGTGTGGAACAATGGAAGAGACTCTTACCATAGTTATATGTGGCGGAAATGTGGTCTACTGTAAGTCAGAAGTTTCTACCCACACATTTTTCATTTCTCTAGCCATGCAAGCAAGAGGCAGCATTTATGGTTCAGGGACACAGTTCACCTGGGCAAAAGCACTCTGTGAAGGACTGGAGAAGGGCTAGTGAGAGGCAGCATTTATGGTTCAGGGACACAGTTCACCTGGGCAAAAGCACTCTGTGAAGGACTGGAGAAGGGCTAGTGAGAGACAGCATTTATGGTTCAGGGACACAGTTCACCTGGGCAAAAGCACTCTGTGAAGGACTGGAGAAGGGCTAGTGAGAGACATGGCTTGGAGAGGGGACGGGAGATGTCTGAAGACTGCATTTGGCCCCTGGATCAGAAGTTCCTCATCCCTGTTTTGAGGAAGCCCAAATGCCACAGACACAAGGGAAAGGCATTTCACGAGGAAGGGACAGAACGTAGGAGCAGCCACTGTCTTTTTCTTGCTTACGTGATTCTCTACTCCCCATCACCAGAAATGGTAGACCTCAGACGATATGCCTCAGAAGGAGGCTTCTTGACTGCGGCTGCACTCACATGATTGTTTATTCCATTCTCACAACTTTTCTCTGGCTGTTAGGTTATGCATTATATACAGTGGTACCTCAGGTTACATACACCTCAGGTTACATACGCTTCAGGTTACAGACTCCACCAACCCAGAAATAGTACCTCGGGTTAAGAACTTTGCTTCAGGATGAGAACAGAAATCGTGCTCTGGCGGTGCGGCAGCAGCAGGAGGCCCCATTAGCTAAAGTGGTGCTTCAGGTTAAGAACAGTTTCAGGTTAAGAACGGACCTCCGGAACGAATTAAGTACTTAACCCGAGGTACCACTGTATGAGCTTTCACATGTGATGTGAAAGCTACTTCTGGAACCGTGGAAGTTTAGTGCTCATTTTTGTGTTCTTTGCTTCCAGAAAACAAAAAACAAATCTGCTTGCAAATAATAATTGAAATGAGTGCTAAATTTGTGCTGTATTTCACTACAGGCCCACTAAAGCTCACTATAGTTCCAGAAGTGACTTTTATATCATGTGGAAGCTCCAACTAACAGCAGGGCTTGTGTGAATGCATGGAAGCAAACAACAGAAAGCAATGGAGAGAACTTGAGGAGGCGTATATCCCAAGATGGAGATGGGAGAGAAAGAGAGATCAAATACAATGTGGAAAATATCATGAACATGGAATTAACTGCCATGGGAATGCAGCTTGGGTGTCCCTCCGCCACCCACTTTTCCAGCCTCAGCTGCAAGGCAGGAGAAAGGCAGAGAAATTACTATTTATGGCTTACTGTGTGATCACAACTCACCAGCAACAGCTATTAATTGGCAGCTTTCCCTTCAAAATAAAAATGGCAATGTTGGAGCACACTTTGTTTTGAAGTGCGCTTATCAGAAACACTGGTACCACCTATTACTGAAGTTGGGGGGGGGGGAGAGCAACAGAGAAGTTTTCAACAACAACAAAAGTTTGGATAGAATATTTGTTCTTCAGGTAAAGGTTGGGTTCTTTATGTTGTATGCTTCTATTTGTGGCATTTTTTTTTTTTTTTGCATATTAGAAGCTGGAAAATGTTAAAACTATAATCAGAATCATTAGCATTTCAAGGGTTTGTATTACATAAAAGACAAAAGAACAGCAGGAATAAAAAACATGTTAAGTGCATGTTTAAGGGCTAAAAAAGAGTTGATATCAGTGAGTGGAAAAGTGAAATTGAATTGAAATTTTGTTTCATGCAATTGATAGCCACAATTAAACTCAAAATTAAGCACTCTTGAGCCGTTTAATTTGAGAGGCTTAAAATATGTTTACTTCTGAGTTGGGTTGTTGTCATTTCTGTGGAAAGACTGAAGAAAATAAAATTTATTTTGGAATAGTTTCTAAGCAAGTATTTTTAAAGCAGTATTAGTTTTCCTGCCTGCTGACCAGCTTGGGGGGGAAATGATTAAAATCTATATTTTTATTTGATTGTGGGTTTCATTTTTTTTATTGTATTGAGATAAGTAACATGGGAAAGTGCCTGTAAATGCAGCACTGAGAACATTTTTTTTTCATATTCCCAAGGAAATTATAGGTATCTCAGATAATATTGTAATTGTTTCAGTTTCATTACTAATTGTTTCACCAATTTGGTCTCTCTGCTGCTTGTATAAGATAGCTATTGAAATATTATTCTGACTGGCTGGTTTGGGGTTTTTTGTGTTTTTTGTTTTGCTAAATTAATTCATCTTTCTCTTTTGACTGAATTTATTGTGAAGTACTTAGTGTGCAGATCAGAATAAATGGTGTGCCTCTGTTCCCTAGCCCCTCTTACATGTTTTTAGAAACACTTAATAAAGCCAAATTGTGGTGCAGAATTGTGATTACAGAATGGTTTGAACTTAATTGCTGTTACATAATGCCTTTTTATTAGTTGCTGGTTTGTGTTTTATACACACACACACACGCTCCTTCAAAGAGAGTTTGTGAAGCAGAATATGGAAATAGCCAAGATAGCTTAAGGATTCCTTTGAAGAAAAAGCCAGTGGTGAAGTACTTGCAAAAGTTAGATGTAATGGCTGTTGTAGTTTGCACACAGCCTATAAAATCATTATTACTAATATATTCTTTAAAAAAATTAAGGGGGTAGGCAATTTTATTTTGTTAAAGATGATGAGAAAACTCAAACAACTCCATTTTTTTATTATTGTTAGGTCATATCCTAACAATGAGAGAGGCCTGGAAATGAGGTCTCTAGAGTGATGCTCGACACAGCCCTCTCTCCCTATGCAAAGAGCCTGTCCAAGACTCTTATATCCATTGGTAATACCTTTTCTACCCCTGGGTGATTTGGTGGGTATGAGAGAAGAAAATGAAATATTGAACTAAGGCTGTCTTTTTTTAAAAAATTAAAAAGTCAGATGCTTTGTGAGAAAATTAGGTATGTGTTGAATTGAAGTAGGGACCCCTGAAGTATTTCAGGACACCTTGGCAATTCAGGCATTTTATTTAATGCAGAATACAAGTGTATTCTGAAAGCAAAGAGAATATCTCTAAGCTGGTCATAACACTACTGGACAAGGGTGGGTTGATGGCAGAAGGGCAAGCAAACACCAGAGAGGGAAGACCTCTTCTGTGACTCACAGGTCAATCCTGTAATCAAGGCCAGCTCTCCCATGAGGCAAAGTGAGAAGACCACCTCAGGCAGCAGGATCCACAGGGATGGCAGATCCAACTCCAATGAATGTATCACTTGCTGTTGCCGCCATCACTGCAGTGTCAGCAATGGCTGTGATGTGCTCATTGGAGGCTAGATCTGCCTCCTCCTTAGTAGCCTCACTCCCATACTGTCTCTACAGCGGTCTCTTGGCTGCTGGTCTCCTCCCACCCTTGCTATAAATGTAGTTTTGGGTTCCTGGTGTAGATCTTCACTCACCCCTTCTTCCCTGGTGGGTGGTTCGCCTCAGGTCTTGGACTGGCCCTGCCTGTAATCCAGGGTAGCTGGATATTCAGCCACCCCTTCAAGAGCCACATGGCAGTGCACCTGTGCATGCACACACAGAATAGTCATACAAACCATACACTCCTACACATAGATTCACTACATCAAACAGAACACAAGCACATATTTAGCACATACGCAGACATGCAGGCACACATACACTCGCACAAACACACAAGCAGCATTTCAGCAATGCGACTGACAAAGGAAGCATGTTGTCTGTTCTTTAGCAATCACTCTCTAAAGTGATAAAATCACTTTATCTTCTGATCAGATCAAGAGTGGCTGAAAAGCCACTTCCTGCAGCTTGCTAGATCAGATCCAACCAATGGGCTGTGGTTAGCCTCTAAGTAGAATGAATTATTTTACCTGGAAAGTGGATCCCTTAATTCTTCCTTTTCCAAAATCAACCGTAAAGGTGCCTAATGCAAACACCCCAGAGCTGTTTGCATTTGGCAGGTTTTCCTAGGGGCACCTCTCTCACATTTGCAATTTTCACACTACTTACCCATGATACACTAGGAGAGATTTAAGTAGTTCTCATCCTAAAATGGTAATGGCTGCCCTTGCAGGAAAACCACTGCATCTATCATTCTGAGATTTAACAGGATTTATACCCTCAGAATGTGCATCCTTGCCTTCAAATTTATCTATTCTGCCACTAAATCTAAATTTTATATGTTTCCTTTAAAAAGAAAACAAACTTTTTAAATGGCTCTATCAGCCTTTGAGAATCTACTTTACCTGCAAATTTCATCCATTTCTGTCAAAAGGGAAAGGTTATAGCTAATTTTTGATATCCCAATGATAAATGTGGGTAGGGAGGATGAAACGGACTTGGACACCTAGGGGAAACTGAGGAGCCTCTGAATTGTTCTGGGCCAAATCAGGTGGTTTTACAAAGCATCAAATCTGGATCTGAACCAAAACTTATGGTTGGTGCATACTTTTACCTAGGTAGCCAGACACTTGCATTCAACCTGTGGTTAACAGTCAGTTTCTTGTGCACTTTCCCAGAGAGCAAAGGCAACCAAGTTACTTATTAACTAGAAAGAAATGGTGAATCCATCATAGCTTGCAAGTCCACAATAAGACTTAATGCACCTGCTTCCATTAATTATTCAAAGAATTTCAAGAGCAGTTTAAAGTTAAGCTTTGCATTGTTTTGTTTTATCTCAAAGGAGGCATTTTAAAACAAAATTTTAATTGCTAATGTGCTACAATCATGTTGAGCTTGGCTTGTGTGCTTTTTTCTCAGTATTTGGCCTCAGGCCAACATCTTTTCAAAGATCATCTAAAATGTATTGTCCTGTTTCTATTGTTTCCAATGGGGGTAGTTTTTGTGCAGTATCAACCTATGTCTCTGAGTGTGTTACTCAGGCAAGCTCATGTCTCTGATATCCTTAAAATCATAGTAGAATGGTAAGGACAATTAGTGTTTCTGCAATGCAAATTATACAATATAATGAATTGTATCTTGGGGGGGGATATTTGGAGGTATATTTGTATGTTCCTTTTCTGTGTTGGGAAGAAAACAAATTTATATTTACTATGGGGTTTTTGGGGGGTGGGTTTGTGGGCAGGATTCTGCCAAAAGGGAAAGATACAAATGGAACTGAGAAGTATAAAACATTTCTATCCAGTGTTTAACACTGCATGAATAGCGGGAACAAAAGTCACTTAAACTGATGCAGTTACATTGATTATAGTTAGAAAATACCCAAATACAGGGTGATTGAATCTAGCCCACAAAAATGAAGGGAAACTAGCAATCTATCTAGGTATATGTTCATGGCATCCTTTGTGTACACACTACAGTTTAGTGTGTGTTCAGTGTGCTCCATGTGCTGTTTTTGTTTGTTTGTTTGTTTGTTTGTTTGTTTGTTTGTTTGTTTTAGCACTGTACATACAATGTCAGCCCTGATTCAGACGTACTGTTTCAATTAGTTAATCTATATTTTTCACAAGCCTCTTTTGATGCAAAAAGGTATCTTAAAACTGAATAAATTTGCACAAATGAAAGGTGTGAATATTACCTTTCTTGCAGGGATGGTTCCCCACCACAGTGATGTTTCAGTGGGTGTGTACCACAGGAGAGCATCTGCTCTGAGTAAAACTTGGTTGAATACCACCAAATAATAATGATGTGATCAGTGCAATTAATCGTGATTTTATCATTTCAGTTTCTGGTTGCAAAATTTGAAGGTTTTAAATATCGGAGATGTAGAAAAACATTATTTATATAGTACAAATCAAGTACATGGCCTCTTACAGAACAAGGTAAGCCCCCCCCCAAAAAAAAGAATACTGTATCTGTGCATTTTCCTAATGACCACAATTTATTATTACAGTACTCTGAAGTTGACTATCCTTAATGCAGAAATTTGTATCTTCCCCCTTTGCGCGTGTGAATGTACTGTGTCTAATAGAAAGTACACAACACTTGGCATTTAACTTTTTATTGACTTGTGCGCACACACACACATGCTTAGGTGCTTCCAAAAGACCAAGTCCTTGCTGGGAAACAATGACCATGGTGGGGATATGAGACAAATCTGTTTCCAGCTCCTAGGCAGCTGTGTTGAGAGATGCTGTAGCTGAGCTGTAGTCGTACTGCACTGGGGCAGAAACTGCTTGCTTGTTTATAAGAGTGATGTAAAAGAACCTAGACATAAATTAGGTCATTGCTTACTTCAAGTGTCAGTTTCTCATGTTGTTAAGGGAAAAGAGAGAGTGTAACTAATATAGCACTATTACAGCTCATATCATAGGATGCCGTACAGCACTGGTCTTCGACTGGTGGGTCACAGCAGGAGGGCTATTGCCATGCAAGTATGTGGTAAAAGACTAAGAAATGGGTTCCTAAATACATGTCCTCGTTGAAAGTGGGTTCGAGGTCTGAAAAGGTTGAATATACCTGCTGTTGACAATGGATAGAAGACCTACATTTCAGGAGGAACATTTCTAACAGGTCGAGGGACAATGTTCACGAACTGAAAGGCGGTTGTTTCATCTACCTAGTTTGCATGTTCTCCCCTTTGTGGGAGCATTATCAGGCTAAATATGTTATAGAAACATTTGGCACAGCTAAACTGAGATGTAAATTGCTGTGTAGTGCAAACCTAAGGACTCTACTTACCCTACGGTGAAGCAATCATCAAACTCTTCCATATGGTGCAGTCGATGCTAATATTTGCGCTGGTCTTAGCACATGATTAGGCCCGCCTGTAAGATTTCTTTGCCACCCAAGGCTTATATGGATTCTAGAAAGGTTTGGAATGTCTCTTTCACATGTGTGTAAAATAGCATGTTGATCCATATCAAGAATAAGTGATACCATAAAGAAAGGTGATATCTTTTTATTGGACAAATTTCTGAAGTTCAAGAGGCTCCCATTAAAAAGAAGAAGAGTCGGCATCTTTTTGGCCATTATACATTTTACATTTTCCGATGCCTCCTTCAGGACAGATGGCATCACCTTGAACACTTATACTGGTTAATCCAGAGCAGTTTCAGAGCACACCATACATTTCCATGGAAATTTATTATCTCGAAAAAGTTGTCCCCAACTTCAGAGGCCGGCCACAGTTAGCCTCTAGCGAATCACCTTTGCCTACTGACATTGCTTTAGAAATAGGCTTGCAGCTACATGGTGGCAGATGTGCCCTTGCCTCTTTCTGCAGCAACCAGGCAAAAAAAGAAAAGGTGATTTGTACACATAAGCTCAGTGAACATAGGAAACACTTCAAGAACTGAATGGGTCATAGCCCTTTGAGCAATTACTTTAGGGCGGCTCCACATAATTCAATTGGATTCTTCGGGGCGGGGGGAGGTATTTGGAGGAGCCCATGTATTTTCTAGGTGTCACCAACTTGTGATTGTTCAAGGAAATGTATTTTAATTTAAAGTATTAAAAGTTGTTTAGATGTCTGCTGGTAGTTTGTCTTCTTTGTGGAAGATTTCGTTAGGTGTTGGCTGCTTAACTGTTTAATAGTTCTTAGCTGAAAGTGCATTCCTGCCAAGTTCTTGTTATAAAAGCTTTAGGAAAGAGTAGCCAGAAATGATAGCGATCCTGCTTATTAGCAGCATTTCCCCCTACTGTGTCTTAAACAGGAATGATTCACTCCATGGAGAAAACTGTACACCACCACTACCAGCAGTAACAACAATGAAAGAGAGAGAGAGAAAGAGAGATAAAGACATGATGTGGTGAGCAAAAAACCCCACATAATCCAGAACCACCCCAGAGATAATAATAATAATAATGATAATATTATGAGAAAGCTAAAGCCCATTAGGGCTAGTTGAATAGATAGGGGAGCATGTGGAATTTGGATGCCTTGTGAAGGGAAGGCCGCATTCTTCTATCCGACTATCAAGCAAGTTGTTCCGTAATTAAAGGCAGCTTTGAAGCAACGTTGTCAGGGGGTGATTTGAAGGGAGGGGAAGAGCATCTCCCCAGTCTTCTTCCTGTAACAAGAAGGAAGAAACACAGGCTGCCTCTGAACCTTCATATGCTGCCAAAGATTTCCAACAAAGAGCATGTTTGTGAGAGGTTTGCTTTTAAAAAAAGAAAACAAAAACGTGTACCCCATCAAGAGAAAGACAGACATACTGGCTGGCTAGGTACGCAATCATCAAACCACTTACACCAAAGTATCCCTCTGAAATCCGTGAGCCCATTCCTAGGACGAATGGTATAAGAACAGCAGCAATTAGGTGCATGTTTAGTCATGTAGATTTGAGCATGTGTCTGTATTGGAAACACTTGTGTGTGTGTGTGTATGTGTGCACACTGATACACACATGCGTTATACTTCTATGCTTATACCCAAAATACTGAATGTACTTCATATTGTGTTGTGTAAGCCGTGTTGATAAAAATGTAGAGCGGGATATAATTTATTAATAAAAATAAAAATAATAAAAATAAATTATTTAAATAATCGCCACCACAAGATGAAAATACTCGGACCAGTATTTTCATCTCTGTTTTACTGATGGTGAGCTGAGTCTGAGTCACAGCAATTCGCCTAAGACAACTCTGAAGCTGTGTCTTGAACAGAAGGCATCTTTGCTTATAGTTTATGCTCTTATCCATCATGCTGCAGCTGCTAGATGAATGTGAATAAGTAACATCCAATATGTGCATAATGTGTACATTACTGGGATAAGATGGGAACTACCCAGAGAAAAAGGCTGAAGTCAGAAAAGGCTTGGTTCTCCTTAGACCATATATGGTTTACGTAAAGATTCTCTAAAGAAAAAAATGGTACAGGTGAAGAACGTGCCCATTACTTTGAAGGGTGCAGACAGACATACACATAGTGTGTGCTATTTGGTTAACTGGGTAGGGTTCCAATCTACTGCTGTCGTACTGTATCTCAGATATAACAGACATTTTTTAAAAAACATTTTTTTCAAGAGGGCGGACTTAAACACTGGTTTTTTTTTAAAAAAAGTGATTTCTCCTGGCCCCGAGTTTGTGTCTGAGCGTGTTCGTACGCATATGAAGAAGACAGCACAGGTGATAAAAGAGCTACATTTTGCCAGTCCTGAAAACAAAGTCAACATTTCTGGGCTCCTTCCTGATTATCAAGACAAGAAGGATAAGCATCACAACTTGAAACGGGCGTTTCTGTGCTTAGAAAATCTCTTTCACGCCAATTCTGAATCCTAAATTATCTGGGTAAGATCCCCACCTTTTCATCCTGTGAACTCCTCCATTCTTAATGTATTTCTAAACACAGATTGCATAACACAGTTAAGTCATCATCAGTGATATGGAGAACAGGAAAATAGGAGGACACACACACAATTTATGTGTGAAGTCTTTTTCAAGAACCTGGAGCTGTTTCTGATGCAAACATTTGTGATCTTTGTTGAATCTGGGAGGCTTGCTGTGCAATCCTAGGCATATTTACTCTGAAGAAAGTTCCAGTATGTCTAGTGGGGTTTTCTTTAAAGTAAGTGTGCGCAGGATTGCAGCCTTAGATTCTGATTACTACAGCTTTCATTTGAACTGTACTGAATCTTGATAGAGATTGTAGCAATTTTCAAGGATGGTGGAATTAGAATATCCCTCCAAAGAGAAGTAGTGGAACAAAGCATGCACGATCCAAGATAAGTGAATATCAGTGCAGGAAATGCCTCATCATGGAAATGAGAGCAAACTTGGATTTAAAAAATAGATTAGACTATAAATATCAACATAGGGACATGCCACTTGAAAATTCTTATTTAAGTTGAAACCTAGACAGCTGCTGTTCATATACTACATCAACCTCCCTAAGGCAACAACTCAGTCTCATATGCCAAAGGAGCATCAACACATCTCAAAGGCTGCAATATTCTTTTTAAGCTACACCAACTGGAAAGTCACTACAAGAGTTCTTTTGCTGGATGAGGATCAGGGCAGGATTTTTGGGAGCTGTAAAATGATAGAAATAGCTGCTGTGGGACAGGCACACACAGCTCCTATTTTGGGGACTTGATTGTTTCAAGGCAGTACTTCAGCTTCTGCTGATCCCCAGGTATCAACTTTGTGGACAGGTATCATTGCAGAAATGCCTGTGGCGCTGTGGTCTAAACCACTGAGCCTTGGGCTTGCAGATCAAACGCCGGCGGTTCAAATCCCCGCAACATGGTGAGCTCCCGTTGCTTGGTCCCAGCTCCTGCCAACCTAGCAGTTTGAAAGCATGCCAAAAGTGCAAGTAGATTAATAGGTACCACTCTGGCAGGAAGGTGAACAGTGTTTCTGTGCACTACTCTGGTGTCAGAGTTCCGTTGCGCCAGAAGCGGCTTAGTCATGCTGGCCACATGACCTGGAAAAACTGTTTGCGGAAGCGGACAAACGCTGGCTCCCTCGGCCTGTAAAGCGAGATGAGCACCGCAACCCCAGAGTTGTCGGCGACTGGACTTAATGGTTGGGGGTCCCTTTACCTTTTTTATCATTGCAGAGCAGGTGAGTGAGGTTGTGGTGGCTAGAATACCAGAAGCTGCTTTGTGGAAGTATGCAGAGGCTGAGAAGAAAGGGAAACACATGCTGGGAAACTGGCTTGAGCTCCGATTCATGCATCAGGAACACTGATTGCGGAATGACCCAACACCAATACTCTTCCTGACTCCACTGCAGACAGCGGAACAGCAAACTCGCCTATCTACTGTGCACGCTATGTGATATGCAAACTTGGATGAATAGTAACTTCTCCCACTGCTGGTTTAGAAGATTGGGGCAAACTGCCTAATAGCTAACACAAGGCATAGGAGAATTCCCACACCTGCTTGCACCGCACAGCTTTCTGCGCTTAATGTATGTATGATTTCAAGGGTTGGTCTGTCTGACTACCTGAAAAAAAGCTATCTGCAAGTGAGCTCTCTTTAGAAATGGGCACACATCTGCTGTGTATGTTTCTGCCTTACGTTGTGAGTACATTGTGCTTTCGTAGGACATATCTGCTGTCAGGTTCAGACATAGCTGCCTTGGATAAACTCCAGCATTAAAAAATGGGATATAAATTATTTAACTAAACTACAAAATCCCTACATGGAATCAGGATCCATACAGGAAATTGTACAACCCTGATAGGTGAATCATAGCACATGTAGAAATGACTGCATGCAGGCATTGTGTGTACAAGCTGAAGCACAACTGACTGCCAGCTGTGGCTTCTTAGGGCACATAGGATCATGCATCATACTTCAGAAATAGGATCTGAATTACACTTCTCTGTGGGCATTTGGTGATGTGTAAAATGGTCCCATGAAAGCCTGAACATTACTAATAAAGGCTTTTGCACATTTTCCTATATTGCCTCTTAAAGTAGCTAGTCTGGTTCCCTCCAAATGTTTTAGACTACAACTTCCACCATAGACTACAACTTCCACCATAGTCATGCTGGCAGGGGCTGATTGGAGTTGTGGTCCAAAACATCTGGAAAGAACCCAGCTGACGAAGGCTTTCTTGAGTCATTAACACATGCAGGAATAAAACAAAGAGCTGTGCTGTGCGATCTTATCTATCCTTACTCTGATTTATTTTATTTTATTTTTTGTATTTAACAAAATCGATATGCTGCTTGATTGTAGGTGAAAACTCTAAGCGGTCTATAATAAATTATTTCAAAACAAGTCTTGTTGTATTAAATGGTCAGCACATGTAGGATTGGAACCTTAACAGCTGTTGGGGAAATTATTGTTTTCTGTTGCAGGCACAAATACATTGCACGGCCCACCAGTGTGTGGCAGGGCTCGATGTTGGGACATATTAAGTAAAAAAAAAAAAAAGGGGGGGGGTATAAAAGTGATCCAGAATATGAGTTGAGGAACATTGCCCACACCACTGAATAACTGCAGACAGTTTCTATATCTACCTTGAACAAATGCATAATTAACTTATGGAATCTGCTGCCGCAATATGTAGTGATGACCTCTGGCTTAGGCAGCTTTCCTATCCAGGATAAGACTGTCAACAGTTTCAACAGCTATTAGTTAGGATAACTAAAGGGAACATTCCTGTTTAGAGCCAGTATAGCTCTGAATAATACCATTTGCAGGCACCCAGCAACAGTAATAGTTTAGGTTTTGGGGTGGTGAGGGGGGGGGGATGGCAATTCTGGAAGTATCTGTCTGGTCCATGCTGCAAAGAGGATGCTTGCCTTGCTGAACCCTTGGTCCAATCCAGCACAGGTTTTTCTCTTGTTGTTAAGGGGGTGGGGAGCTTTCAGATTCGAGAGTATTTCTAGATACAAATGAGACCCAGTTTGAAAGAAAGAAGAAGGAAAAGGCACTGCATTGCGAAGGCTTCCACTGGAAGACTTTTGCCCAGATTCTAACACCCACTGCAGAAAGCTATAGGGATGAAAATCAGAAGAGATCTGTTTTGAAAACGAATATACCTTCCAGCCAATGTCACGATTTTGAATTACAAATGTGTGGGAATGCAAAGTCGAAAACAAAAAGAAGCTAAGAACTACTACATCTATGAAAGCATTTTGAATCTGGACTTAAAAACAAAACAAAAGCAACCTTTGACCTTGCTGGCTGTATTTTAAAATTATACCAGATTTATAGGCAATTCAAATGAAACCAAGGGACTGAACCAATATCCTGCCCCGTTGCAATGTGAACTATGGAGGATGCGTATGGCCTTAAAACAACAACAGAAATCCCTGATCTGTTCCAGATCTGTGGAGAGAAGCAAGAAATAAACAAGAGGAGGTGATGACGGGAGGGAGACGCTCCCCCTCCCCCCTTCTTCTTTTTTAAAACCACCTCATGTTTCTTCTCCTTTTAACCTTTCTGCTACAGGCTGGCTTCAGACATGAGCCGGTTTGTCTTGAAAAGCGATTATTCAAACCGACATATCCTAATCGGCAAGTTTATTTCCGAACTGGACAAGGCGCGGGAGGTTAGACGCCTGGATTTTTTAAAAATATATATATATTCTCTCCCCCCGCCCTCTCGCCCGCTGCCTCTGTTTGTTACAGCAAGTTACGCTCGTGTCCGCTGTGGGGCGCCCGAGTTCCACTCTTTTCTTTCCCTGCAGTTAAGGACGAGAAGAGCGCTCCCAGAACAGATGCTGTAGTGAAGGGAAAGAGGGGAGGGGGGCGTGAATCAAAAGGATGGGGAGGGGGGTGGGGAGAAAGAGGGCAGGGACGGGGTGGGGGGGGGAAGAGAGGCTTTATTCTCTAATACACTCGCTGGGGAGACTTTGTTACAAAACAGATTCATGCGAGAAGGGCAGGCGGGCTGTGTTGTACAATGAACTCCCCAGGGAAGGATAAATCCAGGGGCGCAGAGAATGGTTATGGCAGAGAGGGGCATTTGGCTGGCTCAAAGCCTCCCACCCGCCCCTTCCTCCCGCCCTCGTCCTTTCCAGGCGCTCTCTCGCTCGCGATTCTGCTGGAGGAATATTTGATCTCCTCTGGAAAGTAGCCGCCAGGCGGGCAAGCCACCCCAGCCGAATTCTCCCTTCCCTGCAACCCGGGGCCTCGCCTTGGCCGTCCTCTTCCCCTCGGCTGGGCTGCAGCGACTTCTACAAGACCATCCCGCCCCCCACTCCTTTTTTCCTGGCGCTGGAAGCCTCTGGATCCCTTTCAGCGCAAACCCTCCCCTCTGTCTCCCTCCGCTCCCTCTCTTTGTGGGCCCGGTGGGATGAATGGGGAGGGTGGGGGGGGTGGACCAGAAGCTGAGAGCATGTGGCTTGAGCTTCTCAAACCGTGGAGGGTCCACCTGGTTTTCAAAGCAACCAAGAGCTGCAGAATAAACCCAAAGCAGGCCCGAGCAAGCTTGAAAGGGAGTTCTCAGAGAACTCAAGGCTCCAGCCGCCTCCACACGCCTTCTCCTCCTCAGCCAAAGCCTCACAAAGGAGCTTAGGCGGGTGGTTTTTCCTGGTGTGCATTAAACACACGCAGGCACGCACACACTCACACTCACGGCCGTTTATCCCTCACCTTTAGGTACAATCAGCGAAAGTGGGGGGGTGTCAGTTTTTTATTAGGCTTCCCAGCTGATGGAAGGGATGGTGAGGGGGGTGGGCACGCTTGTAAGACACATGAGCAACTGGGTGATCTGCAAAAGTCAATCAGGAACTCTCTCCCTTTGCTCCACTGTAGAGAGGCGATGTATTAAGAGACAGAGAGTTAGCTAAAGTTTGGGTATGAGAAACACATCTACAAGATCGTTGCAAATCCACAGTTTTAAGAACTGTTGGAAGCACAAGCGGGCCACGGAGAACATTTTTACTCGCCTAACCGCAAGCGCTTCTTTCAGGCAAGTTCCCCCAAGGTGCAGGTGGATGTAAGAATCAGCCGGATTTCCCAGGAAAAAGACAGACAAACACAGAAGGAAAGAATGTTTCTGCTGAATGAGAAGTATAAGCTTCGCAACAGTCCTGTTTTAAGAGAACCCTGTATTCGGCTGGTTAGTTAGACAACAAATTCATGCCTCTTCCGCAAAGACATTTTTCAACGCTGCTCGTTTAAAAAAGAAAAACAGGGAAAGAAGGAATATTTTAAATAATGTAAAATCTCTTTCCCAGACTCGGCTGTTGGCTTTTTTTTTTTTCGGGGGGGGGGGAGGCATGGGCAGGGAGAAGTTTCAAACAGAATTAAGAATTTAATTATAAGTCCCCTATAGATGTAACACGTTTGATGAACCGATATCAGATAATAATCACATTCATTTCAAGCTTATGAAACAGATTTCCAGAAATATATATACTTAAGATAGCTCTTTCTAAAGTGAGCGTTATAATAGCTGAGAGGAGAGGAGAGACCTTGGGGAGGGGAGCAGGTAGGAGAAGCTGCAGATTGTTGGTCTGGAGGTTGGTTGAAATATAATAATAATAATAATAATAATAATAATAATAATGCAGAGGGGTGGGACACGCACATACTATCTCTCTTGAGACTAGACTCCGTATCCTTAAACATTCTACTGTATTCTGATGTCTCCTAAGGTTCTTTATGAATTTGGCCCATAATGTGATGCATTTTGAAGGCGTAAATGGAAGTAGTGAGAGAACCTGCTCACAGAGAGCGGTTTCCTTTTTTCCAAAAGGACTAGCACGAATCCATGCCTCCTCAAATCAAATCGAAACCATTGCAATGCCCTAATTAGAGTAATTAGAATAATAAGGCTGCCTATATGTGGTAAGACAATGTGTACAAACAACTTTATTTAATGTATACTGCTAATCAGCGGTGCGTGCGTGCTTGAATGCTTTAGTGTAATAAAACTCACCCTCGTCCGCCCAAACAATCAAATACAAATTAGTTTAATGATTGTGCCTGCTTGAATGTCTTCGAAATCCACAGGCGGAGGGAAATAAATAGCACCATCCTTGTTTGTGCGTCTCCCCTACTGACCAAGGAGCTGGTGCCTCCGTGGACTTGGCAATGAATGACTGGAGGAGCCATGAATGAAGCGAGCAGGGACGGGCAATTAATGAATGAGACGGGCTGCCGAAAACTTTCGCTTAGAAGTTCCTTGGGCCGGCTAGACTTGGAAACCAAGCCTGGAGGGTGGGGAGAGGCTGGGCCAGAATGGCTCTGTTCTCTTGGCAGGGGCGCGAGGGGGATAAAAGAAAGATCTGCAATCGGGTGCACACTTTCTGGGGAGTAAATGCCACTGAATAACATGGGACTGGCTTCGCAGTAAACTGGCAACACTGCATTAGGAATTTAGGAGACAATTTCTTTCCGGCAACAAAAGCCCAGCGATGCCTACACTTGTCTCTCCCTTGGTCCTAGATCCTGGCAACCATCCTTCGCATGATTCAGTGCAGTTTTAGATCTAGCCAGTTCCTCGGGGTTGGCGCAAAAGCAGCGATAAGGACGATAACACGGTTATCGTGCACATTCTTGGCGCTCAAGACTGCAAACCTAAGCATGCCTACTCGACAGTAAGGACCAGTGGTCCAAAACGCATTAATTAATTAATTTAAACATGGCGTGATTTTTAAGTTGGTCCTCTGTATTCACCTACCGAGATCTGTGGGACGACCTATAACTCCCACCCCTTTTGCTGGTATCCTGCTAAATCCAGCAGTCAAGGAAGAGAAGAGGAAGAGTTTGGATCTGATATCCCGCCTTTCACTCCCTTTAAGGAGTCTCAAAGCGGCTAACATTCTCCTTTCCCTTCCTCCCCCACAACAAACACTCTGTGAGGTGAGTGGGGCTGAGAGACTTCAGAGAAGTGTGACTGGCCCAAGGTCACCCAGCAGATTAGGAGACTACCCCTCTTAACCACTACACCACACTGGCTCCCTATTTTATCAAGGCAAAATATTTGGATGTCTACCACCCAAAAATGGATTCAGAGGAGTAGCAATTCAAAGAGTATTTACTTAGCAGTCATGTCCGTAAGAATCCACGAGACTCGCTTTCTAGTAGAATTCCAAATCCCATATTAGAGCAATACGTTCATTACGTTAATAATTTTACTTCCCAGTAAGTTTATGGGTCGTCAGTTGTCTGAATGCCCGCTCTTGAGTTTTAACAGCTTTGCAGAAAAGTGTTCTGAAAGTCTTTTTGAAAGACCCATTTCCACTCGTCAAGTCTTCATTGACTGACAGTCAAGTTAAATTCGAAATATGTTTGCATAGTACTACTAACTAGAGACATTAAGGTGCCTATAGTGGTCTCATACACAAGAGCAGAGGTGTTTTGTTTGTTGGCGATGCCATTAAAAAACTCGTTGGGAGCTCAACAACGTCTTCCCTGTTCAGAACTGCTAGTTAGCCTACGATGAGGAACTAGTTTAGAGACAGTGTTCAAAAACTATTCCCACTCGGGAGAAAGAAAGGAGGCCATGACATTTTAAGAGGTCCCCTTTAGAGGTCTCCTTCACGATCCTTTCAGCTATTCCGCTTTTCTTTTATTTAAGCATAATTTCTTTGCTCACTTATTTCTCCCTATGGTTTTATGTTTCAGCTTTTCGCTTTGGCAAAACACATTGCTCAAATGTGGCACCATATGAAGCTAGCTAAAACTCCAGATATTAGACACGCATTTGCTGAAAGAAATTCCCTTTGCAATTCAATGGTTTGTTGTTGCTCCTCCCCCCCCCCCTTTGCAAGTGGAGAACAGGGTGTCAGATGATAAAATATAACCATTCTGAAAGACCTAGGAGTTCCGTAAGGATAGGTGAATCCTGCAAGGATGCCAATATAAGCAAAAGAAGCTGTTGCAAATCGACCTTTATCGTTCTAAGATACCCAGAGTGTATGGAAATCACCATGGTTTGCTGATTTGTGGCCGAGCCAGCACTGAGCTGGAATGTAACATAACAAATAAACGCCAATAGACTTTAATGTTATTTACACTAATATTCCAGTTCTAAATTAGACAGAAATTCCATTGATTTTAAAAACCCTTTCTTTTCCAGCTGTGGCTTCGATCCAAGCCCTGTTTACTGTAATGGGACTTTCCCTGAAAAAGTGGGTTGAATCGCCAGTTACATTAACAGGAATTTAATTTTTTAACGGTTCCCTTGATACTTAAGTATCAAGCATATTTTTAAAAATCATATAAACAATAAGCTGTCAAGCTAAAGTATTTTTTTTAAAGTGTGCTACAGACAGGGTGATTGTGGGTTTTTAAACATAAACATCTGCACACGTGTGTGTGTGTGTGTGTGTGTGTTTGTATTCGACCTTCAAGCTGGTTCACAAGCAGCCGAGTGCTATTCTGCTGGCGTTTGATCCAGCTGCTTAATTCTGTCTGAAGCATATTATTCTCTCAACTGTATCAACTCTCACCACAGAACTTTGTTTCCAATAAAAATGTGCTTTGCAGCACGATCCTACGCATGTTTATTTGTAAATGACTCCTACTGAGTTCAGTGAGATTTATTTCATTCATGGGATTTTAAATCCTGCATCTTAAACCTGAATTTCATAGAATTTGCATGTGATTGTAGTATTTCTGCCCGATTCTATGCATTTTCTCTAGAAGTAAAGCCCTACTGCGTTCACTGGGGCTTACACTCAAGTAAGGAGTGTAGTCTTAAAAATTCGAACACAATCTAGGGATTGAGAAACAAACTAAAATGCGGCCATTGTTACCTGCCCAGGAATGAGAAACCTCTATCTTCCTCAAGCCTGCATTTAATTGCAAATTATGTTCATTTCAGTGCAATCCTAAGGGTTTTATTTTTTATTTAATTATTAGATTTATATACCGCCCTTCATCTAAGATCTCAGGGTGCTTCACACGAAGTAGGACCTATTGATCTCAATGGGACTTATATCCAGAAAAATATGGATTTGACTGCAGCCTTTATACTGAAATGCCATGGCATTCTCCTTGCCTGGGTGATTTGTCATCGCTTGAGACATAATTACAGTATCCCGTTTAAAACTTTAAAATAAAAATATAAAATTCTGCATTCATAAAGGATATTTTACAAGGAAGTTGTTTTCTCCAGTAATATGCAGTTAACTTACTGTTGTATGGTACACATAATGTAGCATACACACCTGCTAACTCTCAGTTATCACTTTCGTTAACGCTTTGGTGTCTGCCACATTTGACAAGTGAAAGTTACACCCTCGCTCCAAAATCCCCTGGTTCACTTCCTGCAATCTTTCCCAGTTTCAAGATCCGTATCTATACCGCGTAACCTTTCTACTTTTACCAGGTGGGTAAAAGGCTGCAATCCTAAGCATACCTACCAGGAAGTAAAACCCTGGAGCTCTGTGGGTCGTACTTCCAAAGAAGCAAGTCTAAGACCCGAGCGGGGTGGGGAATTGTATTGAAAGACACTGAATAAAGTTTAAGAAAAGAGGCGGGTTTCTATTTGTTTGTGAGATGGCCTTTCTGTTCTCTTGTATTCAGAGAGGTCAGAGCAAATCCAATAGGATTTAGCTGAAAAATTCAGGTCAGGCTAGGAAGTTTAGAAACGGTGAGCCGTTTTTGTTGTTGTTATTATTATTATTCTAAAGTTGTGCCAAATTATTGCCAATATTCTTGCCTTCCAGGATTTATAGGTAAGTCAGAACCAGCAAATGGGAGAGAGGGCAGGAGGCAAGCAGCGGTAAGCGCCCGCGTTGCTTTCGACTCCGGATCGCAAGCAAATGAAGTGGGAGTATTTTTGACGGCAAGGAGGCTGAAATCCGCATGGAATGACAAGCAAGCAAATTGGCTTAATTAGTTTGTGGATCGAGGTGGTCAGTAGTCAGCAACAAGCTGCCTCCATACCAACGCCTCGTGGGGGAAAAAACCCTTTCTTTAAAAAAAAAATCAGCAACGTTTACATATGCATTTATCACATGGCCCAGAAAATGTAAACATCAACCGTGGAACTTAGAGAAAGAAAGAAAGAAAGAAAGAAAGAAAGAAAGAAAGAAAGAAAGAAAGAAGAAAGGAAGGAAGGAAGGAAGGAAGGAAGGAAGGATGGAAAGAAAGACCATCTTGACGGAAAAGTTTCTCATTTGAACAACTAAAAACACTAGAATAAAAGAAACACTGGGAGAACATCTCCTTTTTTCTGTTATCCAAAAGTAAAAAAAGCAAAATATAAAAACATCTCTTGTTCGCTACTACTCCTAGCACCTCCTTATTAGGCAAGGCATTGAAGCCAAACTGAAGCTCCGTCGAAGAATGAATCGATTTTCAACTATTATTGTTTGTAGAAAAGATTGTTATCACTGCAACTTCCCCATGCCTCTCTCTTTATTCAGATAAACTCTCTTCCTCTCTCTCAAGCCACTTTTGAAATTAGGATTTCAATCCCAAGCACTGGGCCTTCTCGTCCACAGCTTGATACCAGATCTAACATCCTCGCGTCTCTGTCAATTCCTGCAAGAGATGAGGGCATGCCCTTATTTTGCTATTGTCTAGAGATGCTCAGAAGCTGTTCAGAAGCGTCGCTCACACCTTGACTAGCACCCAGTACTTCCCACCGCTCTCCTGGTATTTATTGCTGTTACTGGGACACCAACTCCTCTTTCCACAAAACCCTGGTGACAGTCTTTAAGGAGGGGAGGGGGGAGCACAAAAGCAGAAAGAAACAACAGGACTTCCCTTGTTGACAGTTAATACAAGGTGACGGTGAAAGGGAACCTCGACGGTACCTGACCAGTTTCCTCCTCCTCGATTAAAGATATGCCCCTCAATATCCCTAACGCTAAATCCTTGGTTGAAGCGCCCTGGGTGAGCTCCTCTCCCAAAGAAGTTTCTCTCTGTCCCAACGCTGTAACCATCACCCCGCAGTTCTATCAATATAGGCAGGAGGCTCCAATTCTTTAGCGGGGGAGGAAGGGAAAGGCTTCTTTCCAAACTAACCCTCCTTTCAGATATGAAAGCCAGGCGCTCAACTAAAAATCACACCTGGCCCAACCAAGCGTCGCGCACGTGATCCCACCACCACTCCAAAGGCACACACAAACTCGGGTGGCGCGCGCGCGCGCGCAGGGGGAAGAAGCAAAAGATTCCATTTCCAAGACCATTGAAATGTCCTGCAGAGGGCAGATGCTGCCCAGCTTTCCACTCCTCAAACACCCCCCCCCCCACTATTAAAAAAAAAATACAGACAATTCAGCGAGCTATTGACCAAGGGACATTCAATCTATACCCAGCTTAAACATTTTACCCATCAGCATATCTGCGGTCACAGAACACTCCTTCTTTCTGTCACTTCGTTTCCAGACTATTGATAAGATCATTTAGCTGAATCTGTTTGGGACGCGTGTAATATTGACTAGGAGTTAGAAAAGATGATTAAATCTAATAAGCCTGGAAACTATCGTTAAAAGGGGAAAGGCTGTGGTGGGAAGACTTAGGGCGGAGTGGCTGTGGCGTTGGTGGAGTTTTCTTCTAAAAACGCAAGAAACTAGGCAAGAAGGTGTTAGTATCCAAAACATGCTAACGCTGAAGATGCCATTCCCAGGAAATGGGCTATTGACGGCGATAGCACCCAGTAACCTAGTCATGTCCACAAGGACCTAAACCGAAGCTCCACAGAAATGTATAGCGGGATTATAGCCGCCCCCTATAATGTTGTTCGTGTGCACACACTTTAGCAATCTGAACCACACCCAGCTTGGGCGAAAGCAATTTGATTTGAGCTGGCGTGCAATCTATCCAGTCTATGCATTGCTTAGTTGGAAAGTCCAGGTTCCATTGGAACTAAACTTCCAGTTCCTGTATTCACTTTCCTGAGGGTAAAGTTCCATTGATTTCAAAGGAACTCACCTCCAAGAGACAACCTTTAGGGCCGCGGGTCCAGTTAGATTATAGCACTTCAGCTGAGCTGTTCCTCAGTTGGGGATCTGGCTGCATCTCTATTGTACAATCTATACTGCAGCGTAGAAATTACTCCAAAGAATAATTTATTTGTTACTTGAAAGAACGAAAGCGTCGCATAGCCCACGGAAGCCTTTCAAATGTCTAAAGAAGAACTGGCAATCTACCAGACAAAACTTTGATTTGGAAGGAGACAAAATGCACATGGCTAAGCAAGACTGACTAAGGAAGTACAAGATAAACAACCGCATGTTTAGCGTTAAAAGAGCTTGATTAAAAATAGTAACAATGCCCTGTTCCTTTAAAAACAAAACACTTAGGCGTTGGGCTGCAGTTATCCATCCACCGTGGCTATAGAGCTGCAGTGAATCCCATGGACTGCAATGGGAAATCAACGAGCCTACTCTAGAGAAAGTGGTTTGCCCTTCAACTTAATATAGTCTTGGTGGTTTGAATGGAACTTTTTACTGCCAAGTAAGTGTAAGAGCTTATGATCGCAACCCAAAGCGGCACACGCTACATCGAAAAACCCAGCCCAGCGATTGACAATGAGAACATGTAGATGCTTAGATTTTGTGTACCTCCAACCAGCTATATATTTCTTCGCACACGCGTTCCAAGAGAAACTGGTTCCCAGAGCATCAAAATATACACACTGCGGTGGCTTCCAGCATTAAAGGCCGAACCTTGGAAAGACAATTGTGCCTACCTAACAGTGTTCCTTCCCGGCCCACATTCCTCCTGTACTCTACCAGCTGCCAGAATTATACCAGCGAAATCTGTCAATAGATTAGGCATACATTTTATTCCAAAATGTCATGGAGTAAGAAGGAAGGACAGAGAATGCAAGGCAATAGAAAGGCTAGATTCTATTTCTTCCCACATATTTCCCATTTCCAAAGAAATATGTCGCCACTCTCAGTACTATTTTTTTTTAAAAGGAAAATAAAAGATATGCCAATAACTCGAACAAACTATAAAGGTCTTGTGTATTTCTGTTTTATGTAGATAATAAAATATTACTTTAACATAAATATATAAGGATCTCTGCGCTTTTATTTTTCCCCACAAGCACATCCAAATGTACCAAAAAACAAAGTATTTCTTTAAAGAGACTGAACCAAAAAAAAAATATTACATCCCATATAGATTTTGTTTGTTTGTTCACCTACTCATTTAAAGCTACAGAAAAAACAGTTTCCAGAACCTGTTTGCTTTAAAAGAAATAAATATACATTGAGGCAGCCCACTTAAAAATGATATGAAAATATTTCCCTGGGTAGCATTAAAAAAAAAGGAAAAAAAGAAAAATAGACAAAGAAAACATTTAAACTATTTCTGCATTTCAAAGGACAAATATTAAACATATATACAGAGTGGTAAGGTTTGTGTGGTAACTTTGTTTTAAAATTTTAAGTAAACTTATTGGAGGGTTTAGAAGATCTGCTTCCCCCAAACTCCTTCTTTTGACCTTACCCAGATATTAATAAGTGTCACTGCCCCCCCCCATTTTGCCACTTCCACTGCCCCAACCTGAATATTTTTAAAGAAGTTTGTCCCCATACAATAATCAACAGCAGCTCAATACCATTAAAGAGAAACCAGTGTCCATATAGTTTTTTAAAGGGGGGAACACTGTTGCAAAAATAGAATAAAGGCCCAATGAATAGGCTTCTCAGAAAGCTGTATTTGTCTTCTCAAGGGGAAGTGGGGAGGGGAAAAAAATCTGATGCCAGACACTGGCGCTTAGAAAAACAGTTGAAGAATATAGTATTATTAAATCCCACCTACTTCCTCCAATGTTTATCTGCAAGTTTCTCTGAGAGAATATTTCATTGGCCTCAGAATTCTCAAACACTCCACTAGGCAAACTTTGTAAATATTATTTTTTAAAAAGTTATACAGACCACCCCCTTTTTGTGCTGAGTAGATGTTTCAAAATATGAATATGTCACTCTCACAGTTTCATGGGTTACCCCCTCCCCCTTTGCCCCAATATAGAATATAATATACAATTTCAACTTCCCCTTCCTGTCTTCCCTCTCTAGAGCCTTTTGCTTTTTGGAAAGTTAACCATTTTCTACCAAGCAAAATGCAGCTATTAAATGACTAACACAAAGGGGACAGAAAAAAGACAAATTGAAAAATGGCATTTTGGTTGCTTTGTTTTCTCTTCATTTGGCTCCCTTTGGAGAAAAGAGAAAAGGCCGACAAAGTTAAACCGCTCCTTTTCATGCCACATGTTATGCTGAAGTCTCAAGAAAGGACGTGGGATGGATCTAAAATGTGAGAATAAACCTTAAAGAGAAATTCACCCAGCTGCATGTGGCCACGACTCCCACATACTGACCACTGAAAACCAAGTACAGTACTTGGATTTTTAAAGCAATCCCCATAGAAACATTTACTTGGAAATAAGTCCCATTGATTACAGTGGGGGAAATCCTGGCTACCTTCTTAGTCTTAACCTCACTGATTTCAATGGGTTTAATCATTGCTTAAAATTCATCCACTCTCTTTTCCAGAGCGTACTTCATACAATCCCACATATTTGCTGAAGTAAGTTGGAAACCTCCCATTGAGATGAATGGGACTGCAGTTCTTAGTCCGCTTACATTAAATCCTGATTTTTTTTCAGCACATGATGTGAAAGCAAATCCCACCTAAAGTGGGTGTCACTCTGGAACTGAGTGTTATCTTCTCCCAAATGGAAATGATGCATCTCAAGATCACAGCCCAGAGCTGCAACCTTGAGCACCTCTGCTTAGATCAGTGGAACTTACTTCCAAGTGACGATCTTAAGGATCAGAATGAATATTCTTGAGCTGAATTTCTACTCCCACCCCATTCCAAATTGAAAAGCAGATGTCAGCATAGGGCAGGGGCAGCGCTGGACAAGTCATACAGAGAACTTCTACAGGATCTGTGAAGCTAAGCATTAGTCTCTCTTTCTCTCTCTTTCTCCCATCTGACACTCCAACCCCCCCCAAAAAAACTTGTTAGTTTCTTTCAAAGTGCCACTTTCTGCTGGAAAAGCATGAATGGGTCTCTCTCTCTCTCTCTCTCTCTCTCTCTCTCACACACACACACACACACACACACTCTTATAATCTTATTTCTGCAAATTTCTAATTCTTCACGTCCCTTCCCCCAGTCCTGCCCCCATCTCCGTTTCACTCACTCATTCACACAAACACCTACCTTGCCTTGCATCTGGGGAAAAAATACATATCCACAGCCACATTTCTCTGTGTGGGAAGTGGCAGTTGTTTCTTCCCCCACCTCCTTCTCGTCTCTGTCCTTTTCTTAACGCTTCCCCTCAAGATCTACTTAACCCTAAGGAGAGCCCAGCTTCCCCCACTCCGGAGGTTAAAGATGGCAGAAAAAGCAAATTAAACATGACCTCCGCCGAAGGCTGACTCCAAAACTTCGCGTCCAACAACACAAAGAGGCTTACACGGATTTTTGTACATTGTCCCACCGCTGGCCAGCAAACACATACACACAGAGAGCAAAATGCAAGTCACCTCCAGACAGAGGCAGGAAAGGGAGAGATCTGTAAACTTCTGTTTCCTTGCAGTGCAAATTCAGACGGTTTACTCTCTCTTTCTCTCACTCTCTCTCTCTCTAATGACACCTGCCTACCATATTTGCCTTTGTATCCGCGCCCCCCACCCCCAGCCAAAGCAATCCAACCTAATGCGCGCTGCAGAGCATCGAAGAGCATCCTCTTCCCTGCTTCCCTTCTAGGCGCCTTTGGCGAAGACCCCACGAAGTATTTAACGGGCAAGGCTCCCTGCTACAAAAGGCCGGCCGGCTTTCGCCTATACCCAGAGGGGGGAAGGTTTTGTGCAGCGCCTTGACATTTGCAATGGGGCGTCTCTCTTATCTGCCTGCGCCTGGATGCAAGGAAGAGAGAGAGAGAAAGAGAGAGCGGGGGAGAGGTGGAAGGGGCCAACATGCACTCGCTTCTCTGACACACACATCCATATACTCACTGCACTTCATTGCCTGGTTACTCGCCTGTAAAGGTCAGAAACACACCATTCATTACACACTTTGCTACCGTTTCAAGGATAGTTCAGTGCTTTCGCCTTCCTTCCTTTTTTTGTTTTGTCTGCTTTTTTTTTTAAAGGGGAATAGGGAGAAAACAATCGAAAGAGTTGGAGGAGTAAGGGGTTCGAGGGAAGGGGCCAGGCTCGGCCCCCCCAGTTCCCCCCTGCTCCTCCTTCCCCGCCGACGGCGGAGTTCACTGCACAGGAGTCTGTACCCCGTGGTGTGGCGGCGGCGTGTCCCTGCTGGCCCCATACACGTCCTCGGCTCCCGGCAGAGTCCCTCCCGGGGGAGTCATGCGTTTCTCTTTCTGTCTCCTGTTACAAAACCACACGCGGACCACCTCTTTCTCGAGCTGGAGGCTGTCCGCCAGCGAGGTGATCTCCTGGGCGGAAGGCTTGGGGCACTTGAGGAAATGGCTCTCGAGGGCGCCCTTGACGCTCACCTCGATGGAGGTGCGCTTTTTCCGCTTGCGCCCCTGCGCCGCGATCTTGTCTATGCTGGTGGGGCTGCCCGACGACGAGTCCGCCTCCTCCAGCCACTTGTTCAACAAAGGCTTCAACTTGCACATGTTCTTGAAGCTCAGCTGCAGGGCCTCGAACCTGCAGATCGTAGTCTGCGAGAAGACGTTGCCATAGAGCGTGCCCAAGGCCAAGCCCACGTCCGCTTGGGTAAATCCCAGTTTGATCCGCCGCTGCTTGAACTGCTTGGCGAACTGCTCCAGGTCGTCCGAGGTCGGCGTGTCCTCGTCCGAGTGCGCCTCGTGGTGGTGGTGCGGGTGGTGGTGCTGCTGCTGCTGCTGCCCGTGCGGGTGCTGCTGCGGCTGCTGCTGGGGGAGGTGGTCCGGGTGGTGAGGGGGCTGCTGCTGCTGCTGCGGCGGCGGCTCCTCGTGGGCGTCCCGCAGGCCGTGGTGGTGCATGCCCGGCTGCCCGGAGCCCAGCATGCCGTTGACCGTGAAGCCCGGCGGCTGCGAGTACAGGAGCCCGCCCTGGCCGCCGCCGTTGGACGCGGCCATGCCGGGCGGCAGGTGAGCCGCGCCGCCAGTCCTCCACGCCACGGCCGCGGCCACGGCGGCGTGGTGGCTCCCGGCGTGGTGCACCAGGTGCGGCGGTCTGCCTTGCTGCTGCTGCTGCTGCTGCTGCTGCTGGTGATGCTGCAGCTCGTCCCCCCGGCCGCTGGCCTGCACCACCGAGGGCTTGATGTCCTGCTGGCCCAGCGGGCTGGTGGACCAGGGCGAGTCCCCTCCGCCGCCGCCGCCGCCGCCGCCGCCTCCTCCGCCGCCTCCCCCTCCGCCGCCGCCGTGGGACAGCGCCGTGATCCACTGGTGAGCGTGGCTGAGCGGGTGCCCGTTGCTCTGCAGCGCGTAGTCCGCCTGCACCAGCGCCTGGGCGTCCCTGTAGCCGGCGCCCGGCTGCATGCTCCCCGGCGGCTCGGCGTGCACCATGGGCGAGCTGGAGGTGAGCAGGCTGTAGTGGTTAGACGCTGTGGTCGCCATGACTCTCCGAGCCGGACTGAGGGCTCCGCTTAAAGGAGCCGCGCATTTGACAGCTACTTTTTCGCCTCGGGCTCCTCTCGCCGCTCGCTTCCCCCGCAAGTCCGCTTGGCAGAGCCCACTGCAAAGGCACGCGTCCCCGCTCCTCCCTCCCTCCGGCCCCCATTGGCTCCCTGCGCTTTGATTTACGTGGAGACCTCTAGCAACCGGCGCAGGGGGAGCCTCCCATTGGCCCCGGCCCTGGCGCTGACACCACGCCCCCCGCACAGCCTCCCTCTCGCTCGCTTTGTAATCAAACTCGGAGCAGGGAGAGAGGGAAGGAAGGAAGGAAGGAAGGAAGGGGGAAGGAACAGAAAAGAAGTGGCGGCGGGGGCGGGGAAGAGACACAAACACACACACGGAAGAAAGGGAATAATAAAGATGAGGATGAGGAGGAAAAGTGTAGCTCCTCTGCTTGTAGCCACATGGGCTGAGTCCGGATCACGGGGGCTGTGTGTGAGACCGGAGGATGCTCACCTCCTCGGTAAAACAGCAAGAACAACAAGAAGAAGACACATAGGAAAACCACCTTTGTCTATGTTTACTGGAAAAGCAAGTAGGTCACAAACTGACCCTAGGCGCGCCGCGGTTAAGGCTACTGGTGGGGATGCTCTCCTGTTGCTCGCATTGTTTCCGAAACTTGGTTGGGTTCTTTTCAGGCGCAGGACGGCTTCGCTCTTTCGTTCCGCATCCCAACCCGCGCCCTCCCTTCCCCCTCACTCCGCCCCCGTCTGCTAGGCTACAAAGGAGGACTCGTCCTTTCAGTGGAAGGTATTCTTTGAAGGAAGCGGCAAGCAGCAGACTGGACGGGATCGGCCGAATCACGCCCTGCCAGAATCACAGGCTTCGTTGCGGGAGCCTCCCCTGTAAACTCCCGTCCAATGCCATTCTTGACTTGGCTGACAGGCGGACTGGGTGCATCCACGCACACACAGGCACGCACCGCTTCGTCACGTCCGTAGACCGACTCCTAACATTTCCCAGATACTGTTTATCAGGAAAGGACAACTTTATATATTAAACAAGTACTTCTTGTAAATATCAGCCTGCCAACTTTGCAGGGACTCTTGCTTTCCAGTTACTCAGTCTACATCATCAGAAGGAGAGGGACGGCCTCGCTTCCTCCATGCGCGCATGTTTACATGTTTACAGTAAGCCCCACTGGTGTCAGTGGGATCTGGTCCTAAAGAAGTGCATTTATAGAACTGCAGCCAGTGAAGGGGCTTCAAGCTTTCAATATCTCTTCTCTCCCAAACGTGTCTCTCCCCACCCCCCGCTTGCGCTTCTCCTTGTGTTTGCACCCAGTAATCCGAGATAAACCTGCTGCTCCCTTCTCCACAGTGGCTGGAAAAGAAAGATGACTGCATGGAGAAAGGGGCGAGGAGGGGAGGGCTGTATGTTGCTGCTGCTGCTGCTGCTGCTTCGGGAGAGAGGCTCTGTCAAGTCCCCAAACTGTCCCAGAAGCAGGTGCTGCCTGAGAACAAAACTAGGATTCGCTAAGAATTTCAAGGCTTAACACTTTGCAAATCGCGGAGGCAAAGCCAACTGCTATTGTTCGCAGAATCGCCGAGGCTCTCACTCCCTGGGGATCACCAGTATGTTTACAGACCTGCAACTTTTCTCTTTCCTTTCTTTCTTTCTTTCTTTCTTTCTGTTGTTCGGGCAGGAGCTTACGAAAAGGCGAGAGGGAATGGGGGACAACCCCCCCGCTACCGCCCCCTCCCCAGTTAAGCACATTTATGGAAACAAAACAAAATCCCATAAGTCCATTGATGTAGGTCTTAAGCCCATGTGTCGCCCCACAACTTTAGATGCATCGTGATGCTGATTGGCCCATCCTCCAGTGTGGTTCTCTGAAGAGTAAATAACATCCTTGCCAACATTTCCAAAAACATTTTGCTAAAGCTATGCTGCAGCTTCTGAGCTGAGGTCTAAGGGGCCGGAATGTTTAGCAACGACAGAACCATCCATGGTGTTCTGTGACCACGCTGGGTTTCGCCTTAAAATAAGGGGCACTTGGCATCAGACTTCGCTGGACCTCCAAGAGTTAGAGCCCCAATTTGAGAAGCCAGAGCTTTGTTGTCCTACGACCAAACTCAACCGGGTCAGAGAATGGACACAATGTACACTCCAAATGATCTTACCCGAAATACCACACCAGGGCAGGAAGGGGAGGAGATTTACTAGCATCATTGGGAGAAGTAGCTTTTCTCAGAAGGTTTTTCTTTTCATGATTCATTATCCTAGCGAAGGCTATTTGGCTGGAAACATTTCTCTGCGCGAGAGAGGCGTCTGCAGACGCAAGCAAGAGGTTCCACAAACAGGAAACACACGGACAGGAAGAGAGAGGTTCTGGACACAGCAAGGGTTGTAGGAAGGCTTCAGTACTTTCAGACCAACTAGCTGCCAGTTCACCTGGAAGCCAATCAGTCATACTTTGTGTCAATGCAACATTGAATCATATAATTGTAGAGTGGGAAGGGGTCCCAAGTGTCATCTAGGTCCAACCTCCTTTAATGCAAGAATCTCAACTTGAACATAAATGACGGGATGGCCATCCAACCTTTGATTAAAAACATTCAAGGAAGGAGAGTCCGCCACCTCTCCTGAGAGTCCGTTCCACTGTGGAACGTCTCACACTTTCGAGGAAGTGTGCACAGGATCATAACTGACTACCACGTTCCTGAATTTGGAAGCAAGTCTCCTTCAATTTATGTATGTCTTAGGTAAGTCACCTTATACAAGTCAACGTACATAAATAACTCAAGGGGTTAGCTTGTTGCAGGAGTGAGCAAACTTTTTCAGCAGGGGGCCAGTCCACTGTCCTTCAGACCTTGTGGGGGGGCCGGACTATATTTTTTTTTGGGGGGGGGGAATGAACGAATTCCTATGCCCCACAAATAACCCAGAGATGCATTTTAAATAAAAGCACACATTCTACTCATGTAACACCAGGCAGGCCCCACAAATAACCCAGAGATGCATTTTAAATACTACTCATGTTGATTCTACTCATTCTACTCATGCTGATTCCCGGACCGTCCGCGGGCCGGATTTAGAAGGCGATTGGACCGGATCTGCCCCCCCCGGGCCTTAGTTTGCCTACCTACCCATGTTGTAAGGGGTGCACATCACGGCTGTGGCCTGGCCTGGCCACTTTGCTAGATTCTAAGAAAGGGGAAGAAAAGAACTTACGCGGGTTGGCGTCTTTATATGCAAGTTATATGGGGGAAAGTCTTTACTCGAGACTTTTCAGGATTGCAAACATTTGGTTTTCTTTGAACAAATTTAATGCAATCATATCTATACAATACCATAACTTTCACCGCAGCCTTTCCACAGAATAGCAGTCTGTGCTACATCAACAGCCAGATTAACCAGGCTGTCGTCCTCTACACATTCAGCTGAGCTTAAGTCCAACTGAACTGAAGGGCATTCAGACTGGACATGCGTAGGATTGCGCTGCATCAGATTTATTATAGCATAAGCTTTCCTGGACCACTGTCATCCTGGATCGGGAGGCAAATCTCGCCCCACTCCAGTGTGTGTATAGCTGCCTGCCAATTTAGGGTTGTACTCGATGCATCTGATGAAGTGGAATCTAGCAGAGGAAAGCTTTATGCCATAGCCTTTTAGGCTACCTTAACGCTCCTTGCTGTTTCAGGAGCAATAGTTCGGAGCTGCGGTAGAATTTGACCCTATAGTTTAGGGGGGTTTAACAAGAATACGCCGAAGTTCTCCCCCTCCCCCAGCTTGTCCCTGTTTACTTTGTTAACACTTATGTATTGTTTCTCATCAGCCCAAAGCAGCTGGACGCTGTGAATAACATACAAGAACAATGCAATTGGGCTAGTTTCCCTCCCAAACACCATACTGAAGTGCTTTTAAGCGAACACGATGTGCAGTCTTGAACCACTGAAAGTCAGTGGAAACAAGCAAAGTGTGTTTGCACAATTAAAGGAGTTTTGGAATAGGGAAGCACTCTTCTCAGTTCTGCCTGGTGTTTGCAAGGATTTCTTTCAGGAGTGCGGGTTGAAAGCCAAGAAGGTGTGGGGGGTGAGTTTCTCCTTCCATGGCCTCTTATTAGGCGCATCTCCCACCGAGTTCTCTGACAGTCTACTTGAATAGAGAGATCTCCCAACAGGCCAACCCACCCCTGGCATTAGTGGAAAGCGGCCAGCGGCACCCCTCCCCCCCCCATTCCCGGTCAACACTTTAACTAGCCACGTGAAATTAGTCCTCCTCTTCCCGCTGAGGAGGAGGGAAGTCAGTCGTGTGCGTGCGTGTGCACATTTGTCTGTGTTGGAAGCAAAGAGGCAGCTGTTGCTGTTAGGAAGCCGGGCAAGCTGGGATGCCCGGGCAACAGGATCCTGTTTTCGTCCCAGGACAGGACCACTAAATTGTCAGGCTTAACTTCCCCCCCCTCCTGGAACAGCGCAGCTGCTGCAAATCCTTGGACGAGGCCACTGCGTGCCACACACACATACACACGTTAGAAAGAGCAGCTTAACACGGAATGGAAAAATAAGTAAGTAAAACAAGAGTATGTTGCCCTAAAAAAAAAAGGGGCGGGCGAAGAAAAAGGTTAGTTTCCTTTTCCTTCATGCATCGTTATCCCCTCTTAGCCCCTTCCTGCCTCCCCCCACCCTACAGTACACCGACGAAATCAACATCTTCTATGAATTTCCCCAGCGGGGAAGTGCTCAGAGCGCAAGTGGGTGAAATTCGGGAGGCGCCAGAAGCAGAAGTCCCGCCTCCCCGTCTCCATCATTCTGCTTATCCCGGTCATGAATATTGTTTCTTATAAGCATCCTTCGCTCGCTTCTCCCTCTCCCTCCCTTCCCTCCCTCTCTCTGTGTCCGCGGAGGAAGAAGCCGCCGCCGCTGGAAGCAGCAAAGGAGCTTCGCTTGTCTGACTGCAGGGCGGGGGAGGGCGCAGCAGCCGAGGGAGCAGAGAGCGCGGGCGGCGGGCAGGCGGGGAGGGGGCGGTTTCAAGAACCGGAGACTCCGTCGTTCAGTTCGGAACGGGCCGAGCGGGTCCTTGGAAGCGGTTTGGGTCCACGCGCTGGGAGTGTGAAAGAGACATTCATGTGCCTGTCCCTTTTGTCTCTGAGCTGACCCTGGATGGAGAGGTTCCCGGAGCCTTTATTTCCTTTTCTCTGCCCACAGAAAAGCAGGTTGAAGGTGAGGCGATGTATTGGGCAGAGACGCTGCAATGGGTTTCTCTCTCTCTCTCTCTCCCTTTCCCCCCTCTTTCTTTCTTTCTTTCTTTCTTTCTTCATTCAGCTCAGTCCTTCTTCTCCTTCCCGCCCATCACTGTTCAAAGCAGCTGTTCAAATACTAGGGCTGCTTACTTTGACGGGAAGAGGATTTTCAAACAAACCTTAAAAAGCTTTGAACTGACAGGCCTCCTTGATATCTCCTTCATTCCAGTATAGCTCCCTGAGAATATTCTCCATAGGAGGGGGAAAAATGGATATACACAGAAAGATAGAGAGGGGGCGACGTCGAATGGTGTGTGTGTGTCTGCGCGCGTAGAAGGTCCCGTTCAAAGGTGGGCTCCAGGGGCTGATCCTACCGGAGCGCAGGATCAAAATCAAAGCAGTTCCAGAGGTGGAACTTGTGTGGATTTCAGGCTCCTGTTGTCAGCTGGGTTGTGAAATCTCCCATTGGTTAAGTGGGCAAACACTGAATCACTCACAGCAAACCCTAAATTTCTCTTGCAGGGAGAAGGAAGACACAGGATACAAAATGATTTAAAACAACCAACCAACCAACCAACCAAACAAACAAACAGAAAACACTCGAGACATTTCGAGCAAGATTTTGTGGTGGCTCAGGCACCCACGAACAGATTGGGATCCAACACGGTTCCCCTGCTCACTTGTCAACCATCCCAACAGGACACCGACAATGAGTTTGTTAAACTTTATCGATTCATCTGCTGATCACAGATAAATGCCATGAAACCTTTAATTGTACTTCTGGACTAACAGAAAACAAAAACAGCAATCCACTTGGGTTCAGGCAGTGCAATTTCCTAAGCAACACACAGATTGAATTGATCCAGTTAGACTTTACCATCTTAAAAAGTCTTCCATATTGAGGCAGGCTGCCCCCTCAACCCTTCCCCCCTTCTCACAGCCCTTTCCTTCCACTAATGCATAGAAATGAAAACTTTGCAGCTGACACATGCCTCTTAGGGGAAAATGTATGAAATTCTGTGTCTACTTGCTTGGCGACTAAGCCCGGCTGAACTCCGTAGGACTAGCGCCCATTCGAACCTGCATAGGATCGTGCGACCTCCCCACTCTCCCACGCCCCTTGCCCTGCCGCTTTTACCCCTTGATCCTAAAATACATGGACATAGCACCCATACCATAGGCTTAAGGTGTGAAGAAGCTGTAATACAGCCCAGTACGGATGGACGCACACAGGCACTGCTGCTGCTCCTCCTCCCTCCCCTCCCTTCTCCCCTCCCCTCCCCCCTCCAATTCAAAGGCCGAGCCTGGAGATGTGTGCACGCACATGTGCTAGCCTAGGACGCATTTAATGTAACTATTGTGAGCCTGGGCTGTTTTGATCTTGTTCCCTTTTAACCTTTCGATACGAGGAACCATTCAATCCTGCGCTTTGGCGGAGCTTTTTCCACTGGGGCTCGAATGAGCCTGATTTAGTGGAGAGCGAGAGACCCCAACAACACATGAATGAAACTTCAACTTTTAAGGGCCTATGCAGAAGGACCAGAAAAAGAAACGCGGGGGGCGGAGGGGGGGTGAAGAGGAGGAAGGAAGGGGAAGGGGGAAAAAAGCGCCCCTCTCCGAAGCCGGGGCTTCACAAGTGATCGCTTGAAGAATCCGATCTGGCACAAAGAGGCAGCTGGGCTGTTTTAATGAAATCTGCCTTCAAGCCGCAAGAGCTGCAGCCTCAGGGATGCATTTATAAGATGACTGAAAAGCTACACTTTCAAGTCGGGGCTCCTTCGGGTGGCTGTAACAAACACATGATTTAACTAAGAAGCCTAAACAGAATGGACGGAAATTGATAACTCTGATTGCGCGCGGTCACACTTCCCACGCTCACCATTTGAACCGGCTTCTCCCTCCCTCAGACAAAAAGGCCAACTTACTTGCCACAGTATCGATATCCCCAGAAGACAGAAAAGAGAAGGATTCTTCCCTCTCCCACCCAGCCCATGAAAACTTTGAGAGGGGGAACGCTGAAGATTTATCACTTTCCCTCCTCCAACTAGTATTCCGCTGACAACTCCTAAGCTGACTGCCAAATTTTATCTGCCTCGCTGTTTCAAACAAGCAGGATAGAATGTTCTGCGTTCAGTACTTGAAATTAGTGATTTGAATTCCAGGATATTAGTCTCTTTTCCCCACCCTCCTCACCCCATCCCTGCTTCATCCTCCCGTTCTGAATCTTGTCATTAAAAATGATCCACCCTTTGTAGTCCGCAAGTGAATATTTTATAGGCAGATACCACTACGAACACTTCTAACAGAACGTCAACCAGTCAGACTTTAGCTGTTTCAGGGATTACTTTGAGTAATTTATCAAAGGAATGCTGCTAAATTTGGAGTGGTGAATATGAGGCCTTGGGGGGGGGGGAGCGAAGGGAAGGGGGGAAATGAAGGGGGACAATTTCCATCAGGCTGGGAGGCGAATCCTGTACTCAGAACTAATGTCGCTTGTTTGTACTGAAATTTCAGACAGAAGACAAGATGCTATTTATTGGTAGAGAAGAGTTTATTTGTATGCGATGTCGTTTCCAAAGGCTTTGTTGTTAAAGTGACTCTTCCCTCTCCCCTTTAACAATGTGAGTTAAAGGGGATTTCTTTTGGCAGGCAAGTAGGTGAATAAGCTATAGAGGGACTGCAAGGATCACTCAAAGCTTCTGTTTAAGCTGGTGTAGGAAGATTTTCACGAGAAACCTTATTCTTTTTTAACAGACTGTTTGAAGATGTATGCCTCACACATCCATCTTCGGGTTTCATGAATCTTATTTCAAATTACCTGTGGCCCTTAAATTACCCGCGGAAACTTTCCCTAAAATTTGGAATGTTATAGATTGCGTCTGTCCCTAAAATTACTGGATGTATCCCAAATACTTCTGACAAAAGCAGATCTCAGTATATTATGTCATTAGCAGAGTCTACCCAAGGCATTTGTGAAATCTACCCCGCTGCACATGCACTTTTAAAAGGTTATAGTATAAAAACTTTATGTATTCTATTTAGGACGTCCTCCTTTCCACTCCTGATCGTGTGCGATGTGTGGGTGTGGGGGAGACTATTCCATCATGCCGGCTTCCCCCTGACAACTAAAGAAGTTGTTATTTTCCTAAGAGAGGATTAAAGGAGGGGGGGGGGAATACATGCAGCTCAGAAAGGATTTCTTTCTTATTGTACATGACTCAGGGAAATTATTCTTCCTTGAACAGGTTACATGTTCTTATGTTTCCGTGAATGGCGAGTTGGAGGAAGGACGAAGACGCACAGAGAGACAAAATAAAGCAGCACTCAAGTGACTTGTTCTGTCTCCTGTGCTTCACTTTATCCAAGGGGAAAGGAGAAGGCAGCGGATTCGTGGTGACAGGATTCCTCCCCATAAAAGAACCGGGGCTCGATTTCAGCAACTGTAAACTCAGCTTATGCTTGGAAGGCGGAGTGGTGGGGTGAGGGCAAGGACGAGGAAGGCCCAAAGCCAGCGACACTGAAACTTACGCATATTTGGCCGTATAATAAAGATAATGATGATGTTAGGAATTCAAAAAGAAGATGCTTGCTACTCTTTTCTTGGGAGTGGGGCAAAATCTTGAACAGAAATGCAACCCACCGCACTTCTGTGACAGTGCAGCAGAAGTTAAATGCAAAAGCCAAGACGGGGCTACCGCACTCAAAGCTTTTAGTGGACAGTGGCAGCCCAGACAGCCCTAAACACGCTCACTGCGAAGACAGTTCCAATGAACTCGGTGGTGGGCGTCATTTATTTCTCCTCTCGCGCTCTCTCTGGCTTTTTTTTATGGCATGTGCCCCCTCGATCTCCTTTGTGAACCAAACAAAACAGAGACCGATGCGTAAATCATGTCACGTTAAAAGGAGGGGACGGCTCTGATCCTCTTGCAGCGGCCAAGTTTTTAAATGCAAACAGGACTGCGACCCTTGTGCTTTCCATACAAACGCAAAACTCAGTGACTGGGCCAGTGGCCTACTTGAAGTCATATTATGCACATAGAAAACTGGGAGAGCTGCACAAAGTTGTCAAGTACAGCTAACTAGAACCGGTTAAACTGACTTTACCCTGCTGGGTATTACAAGAAGAACCAGCCTCATCTGGTCCGCGCACTGCGATTCTAAGCGTGGCTTCTCGAAGTTACTTTTCAGTACTGATTAGGATTGCAGCCCATTCAGTGTAACTTTTGGAGCCCATTCAGTGTAACGAAGGGTCGAGGTTACAAATCGCCGCAAAAGCCAACTGTACACTGCCTGAGTGTGTTACTCGCGGGTACTTTGCCACGGGTGTGCATCTCAGGTAGTGGGTGTGCTGATGATGAGAAAGAGACAGCCTGTTAAATTAGGAACACCCCCCCCTTCCTCCCCTGCTCTGTTTCAGGAGCGCTGTGAAGATTGTTAAAATGGCTCGGGGACTGAGCGGAGGGGGGGGGGATGTGTTTCTTCTTTGCTAGGATTTGGAAGAGGAGGAGCAGGACGCCGACGAAGGGAAGGGAGGCAAACACGGAGGCCGGCCCATTGTCCAGAGAGGGTGCATTTTTGTCAGCCCACTGTTGGTTGCTATAGTGAGGACGCAAAACCAAACAGAAGAGCACACACAGTTCGCCTCGCTCAGCTCTCCCCAGCTTCTGGGAGAGGGAGTCCACCCGCCCCCCACAACATAGTCCCAACCAAAATAAAAGCGCCAGCACTGACCCAAGAGAGGTGCGTGTCTTCAAACTAGGGACAGAGGAGAGGGCGCAGGTCAGGATTAGGGAGAAGCAGGAATCCGGCCAGCGGGTAGGATAAGTCCCCCTCCCAGTCTAAACTGTCTAAATAAACCCACAACCCGGTTAAAGCTGGTCACGCCAACGCAATCCTATACATGTCAACTCAGAAGGAAGACCCAGGGGGCTTCTTCCCAATAAAATGGGCATAGGATTGCAGCATCACCACTGACTAGTTTTAGAGGTCGAGGCTATCATCCGCTTTGCGTCAAGCATATCGTCTCAAAGTGGACTGGCGGAGTCCTCTGCAGCAAATAAATAAAGCTTTGTTTCAACCTTCGTTCTTACTCCAAGCCACCAAACGAAACGCACTATTAACTGTCTACCTGGAAGCAATATTACTATATCGATCTTGTCTGAGTTCCGTGGAACTCAGCGAGACTTACTTCTTTGAAAACATACTGTACTAGGGATTGTGTTGCCAGATGCAAGCTAGAGAGCGCTACTTCTGGGCAGACAACAGTAGATGCCATAGAAACTTCCTCTTCCTCTCCCGAACTTGTACTGTCTCTGTTCCACAGGCATACCTCTTTGTCTTTTTATTATCTAATTAAGGAAAACAACAATAACACAACCCAGCAATCCTTTTCTTCTGGGGTAAGGATGAGAGCGGGAGAGCAGCAGAGCTCTTTACAGTTTTTTTTTTTTAAATAAGAGACTCTTATTTTGCAGAGGTGGGTTCTTTTCTTTCCCTTTTCCCTTTCTGTAGTTCTTGCCTTGCTATTCAGCTTCGAAAAATAGCGAGGAGGGAGAAGGCAATATAATGAAGGTTCTTGGCTCAAGATTTTTTAGTGAAGCGCGTGGTTCGAGGTGACAAGAAAGTTAGTTACTTAGTTAATTGGGAATTAGTTCACTGAGAATCTGTTCTGGTCCTTCCAGCAGTTTGTTTTAATGGCGTGCGTTTTTTGTTTTAGTAGCTTCCCTCTCCCTATATGTCACCCCCCTCCCCAGGAGAATTAAAGAAAAGAGGTCAGTATGTTTTCAAATGGATCTGTCTGTCTGTCCGTCTGTCTATCCTCCCCTGAAAAAGGAGGATGGGTCTGTCATAACTTGCTTCCCCCACCCCTTCATCTGCTCTGTGTGATCTAAACCCGACAAGGTTTAGAATTCTGTAGATGTGAAACTTTATAGCTAGAAACCCGAGGCACTTGAAACGAGAAATAAAGAACTCTTAATTAATTATACTGGACAGTCATTATCTTATCCAATGCGGTGTGTGTGTGAGAGAGAGTACACGTGTATGCGGGCGCGCGCATGCATCTAGTCTGTGTAGTTTTCCAACGGCAGTTGACGAATGTTATTGGTACAGAGGGCGGGGGGGAATTTTTACAGGCCGTCATTTAATGCATTATTCACATTTTAATAAAAACGCTTGAAAGAAATCATCTTAATGAAGAGAACATTTGTAGTAATTTGGTGATAATTATCAGAATCACCCAATATTCGCAGAGGCTGTATCATTACGTGTTGGGAGAAAAGCAAAGCACATTATTTTAATAGTCTGATATGCAAACTATGGACCATTCAATTACATGGCTTAATAATGCATACATGATGTGATCTTGTTATTGGGATAGGGAGGTCTGCGGTAATACACTCCAAAGACCAAGTTGTGCTCTTACATCCAGTAAAATCCATTGCTATGGATCAGGGGGCCTTGCCAAACTACATTTAAGAGAATAAAAATTAATGACTGAGAATCTGAGCGTTAAATTAACATTAATTATATGACCTGCTTGCTGGAAAGATTAAATTTCTTACGCCCTAATTAGATAACATCTTCTAGTACATCAAACAATTTCCTTTCCCAGATTTTGGTGTTCGGGAAAAAAAACACCCCACCCCAAAGAAACAAACAGGCAGAATGAATCAGGGAGGGGTGTGGGCATGCTGTTCTTTCCTCTGAGCCTTGGCAAGATCTAGCAGTCCCCAGGCTGCCTTCCTTTGCTTCTTCCGGAGTTTGCCGTGGTGGGCGGTGGGGGCGGGGAGGGGGCGCGCGGCAGGGAACGGGAGTCCAGGGAATAATCTCGGATCAACCTGTTCCTACAGCTGGATTTCTTTAAGCAATTCCACTGCAAGTGCCTGGCAGATTAGCAGATCCAAGGTAATAATCAAAACGCAGAAGGCTTTCTTCCCAGTACCAAATCACTCCACTAGGTGCCGAGAGTCTCTCCCCTTCTTTTAGAAGCGGCTCTCGCAGGGAGCAAGTTGTCAGGTTCAGGCTTACGGGGCAGCCGAATATCTCGGGCCCTCCTCTCCTTCCCCTCCCCCGCAGCTCCATCCTCCTCCTCAGGGACACACAAACTGTCTGTGTGGGGCAGAGACGCGGAGCAACCCCCATCCCCCGGCCCTCCCGGGCTCCTCCGCAAACAGTTTATTTACAGTGACACTTCAGAGAATCCGACCACTGATTTTGCCAAGCGCTGTGGCGACGCGATTATATTGGGAATATGGAATAAAATATTGTTGTTGTTGTTGTTGGTGGTGGTGGTGGTGAGATAAGCCCCGCCCCGCATAATCGATCACGTGACATAGCGCGCGCGCGCACTCTTTGAATGGCGATGCCCTCAACTTCGGAGAGACAAAGATTTGGGGGCAGGAAGGAGAAGGCGCTTGTGGGGTGGGGAGGAATGACGGGACTCTCTCACACCCCCCAACTCAAAGGGACTCGCCTCTCTGGTGTTTCTAACTCCTTCAGTTCGGGTGAAGGTTTCTAGTCCTCATGGTAGGACTGGCTGTCGCCCAGCCCGCTCTCCTAAGTTCGTGACTCCTTCACTCCAGGTAACTCCGGGGAAAACGCAATAAGACTTTCCTTCGGGTTACTCCACCCTCAGCATTCAACGGACCTATATTTGACCCTTTGACCCAGTTCACCTCTAGAAAACATACTTTATATCCCTCTCTCGCCTTTAGCGAGGTTGCTGCCTAAAGCTCCTTCGGGCTACGTCCTGAGAGCATTATATGCTACTTATACATGTTTTTTAACCCAAACAAACCTTTCTAACAAAGGTTCGGCACGCAGGGGACCGCGCTGTGACTGCCTTCAGCTTTGGTAGCGAAAAGGACAGCAGCCTCGTCCTCAGGGAAGGCGGGAAAGACCACGAAGGTTCGCGCGCTAGAGCTGGACAACAGGTGCGGAGTTTCCCAGGGCTCCGTAGCCGGGGGGGGGGGGCGTGCCCTGTCACGTGGGCTCAGCGGACAGCGAAGAGGGCTTTGCGGAGACCGGAGTCAGCCCCGCTTTGCAGTGACTGCGCCTCCAGAGAGGCCAAGGAACAGGCGCTTAATTTAGCCTCGTCGTATTATTTCCACAACAACCTGCCTGGGGTAGCTTAGCTGAGTGATAGGGGCTGGTCGGAAATTTATACCTCAGCCCCTTCTCCGATTCCACGTTCCCTCTCTCCACACCGGTTGCTTTTTTGGGGGGCGGGGCGGGAAATGCGGTGAATATGGCCACAAGTTCAGACGGCTTGAAAAGAAGCTCAGTAAATCCATGGTGCTGGAGGAGACTCTTGAGAGTCCCATGGACTGCAAGAAGATCAAACCTCTCCATTCTGAAGGAAATCAGCCCTGAGTGCTCACTGGAAGGACAGATCCTGAAGCTGAGGCTCCAATACTTTGGCCACCTCATGAGAAGAGAAGACTCCCTGGAAAAGACCCTGATGTTGGGAAAGATGGAGGGCACAAGGAGAAGGGGACAACAGAGGCCGAGATGGATGGACAGTGTTCTCAAAGCTACCAGCATGAGTTTGACCAAACTGTGGGAGGCAGTGGAAGACAGGAGTGCCTGGAGTACTCTGGTCCATGGGGTCACAAAGAGTCGGATGCGACTAAACGACTATACAACAACAACAAATCCATGGAGAAGAAGCCTACCACTTACTCTTAATCGCTGGAGCCATTGTAGTTATAGGGTTTAGAGTGCTGGATTAGGACCCGGCCAGGGTTGAAATCCCCACTTCTGCGGTTAAACTCACTTGGGTGACCTTGGGCCAGTCACAGTTTCTCAGCCTAACCCACCTCAAGGGTTGTTGTGAGGAAAACAACATGGGGAGGAAGAGAACCCCGTACACCACCTTGCACTGCTTGGAGGAGAGGCGGAATAGAAATGCAATAAAATAAAAATACTATCCAGGTTCAGAGGTGGCATGCTACTGAATGATGCCAGTTATTGGGGAGCAACAAGGGCAGAGGGCTGTTGTCTTCTTGCCCTGCCTGTGGGGACATCTGGTTGGCCTTTAGTCTGTTTCAGCAGGCCCCCCTCTACTTCCTATGGGAAAATAAGGTGCAGTCAAAACCAAAAATTTTGCTAGATAGGCACATGATAGGAGCTGAAGCTCACAGCTTTCCTGTAAACTTGCTAGAGAGAACTCTCTAAGAGACATTCCCACTGTACTTTGACAGGGGGAGGGAGTAGCCATATAAATTCTCTTACCTGCCTGAGCACACTCTCTTCCTCTTCCCATCTCTTTCACTCTTCTAGCAATGGGAGAACATTTGCTAAGTCTGAGCTCCCACGCTCAAACTTCCTGTTAAGCTAGACCTAAGTATGTCTTTGCAACAAAATTACAAAATACAGCAAAGCTGCTGTATCTGTTACTCTTCAACAAGTATTCTTAGTGGGTAAATGTCATTTTTACCTTTTATATGACTGTTTGTGTAATTGTTATTTTAAGGGGGAGAAAGGGGGGAAATACTAGGAGAATCCAGTCTACCTTAAAGCATCCTGGATTACTTAAATGAAAAGGTTAAAACCAACCTATCTGAGCTTCCTTTTAAGTTGCAAATGGGTGGCAGTCTGTTGAAGTCACAAACGTGAGAAAGGAAGGATAATATCTAATAAATGTATCATCTGCTAGCATCTATTCACATTCCAACACTTGGGGGTACCTGGATGTGCTTGATGTCTGGACTTTGCCCTGTGCTTACACACTGCTAAAGGTTTCCCACTCTTCTTCTGTGAAGGTCTTCTGTCCATGAGATGTCTAGAGTTTTGCACTCTGGTCACACAACAGATTCCAGGATTCCTTGGAGGAATCTGTTGTGACAGCTAAACTAGTTATAGACAGGATAATGGTGCCTTACCTAACCTGGTACCCACCAGATGGTTTGGGCCACAACTCCCACCATTCCTGATCTTTGGCCAAACTGGCTGGGCCTGAAACAAGTTGTAGTCAAAAAACATATGGAGAACACCAGATTGTGGAAAGCATCACAGTTACAGGTTTTTACAGTGTACAGGGCAACATGTACAAATACTATGCATGAGTATGTCTCTGTTTGAATTCCTAGGTGAATAAGTAGACAGAGTAACAGATGACCATCCTATACATGCATAATTTGGGCTGGAGTAAGCAGAACCGAAGTCTGTGGGTCTCAGTGGGGTCAGCACAAAAATATTGGGGGGCTACAAAGTGCATTTCTTGGAGGACAACCTCTCTGAAAAGCACTTTTTCAAAAAAGTGGACAAGGGTCCAGCATGTGGAGTGGAGTGGACAGGTGGTCAGCTACTTGGCTGAAGAAGGAATTGCCTCTCTTCCCTCTGGGGACTCCAACTGGGATTTACCACCACACAAAGATCAAATGCCTCCAGGCTAAGCAATGGATGTGAAGGAAAAGGCGTGATGAGAGAGCAATGTTTGCAGGGGAAGAGCATTTTATTGAAAATATTTTGTTATGCCTCCTTCGTGAGAATTTGATTCCTGCAGCAGCAGCAAGATATGAAACACACCACAAATAAAAATAATTAAAGGATTAGAAACGCGGGGTGGGGGGCATGAGTGTGTGGACGAAGTGAAGAGTTTCAGCATGCACTTTGGGTGAGAACAATGAGGAACAGAGAAAAGGAGTGAGGTGGACTCAGGTCAGGACCTGAGGACACACGTGCAGCGAGATACTAGGCAGATGCTGGGGAAAGCAGAAGGAAGCTCGAGAAACAACAGTGTAGCTGCAATGCTTGCTGGGAAACACGGAGTATGTTGCCACCGTCGCAGATCTGCACTGCAAGCATAAATCAGTCCAAGCTGGTCTCTCCGGGAAAGCTGTGATTTAAGTGGCATTCCTCCTTAGGAAAACCTACTTATTCCTTGCTGTTCAACACGCATTTAAACCACGGGACCTACTCACAAGAAAGACTGCATAGGTTTTTTTCCTAGCTTTTAAGACTTCCGCAGAATGGGCAACCACGTTTTGTCTAAAAAAGAAAGTGAAACAGCGCAACCCGCTAGGTATTTGCCTAGGAACCCCTCCTTCAGAGGAGTTTACTTTTGAGGAAGCGAGGGCAAGGACTGTGCTGTTAATGATGGGGCATTCTGGTACAAAAAGATGCCCTCTGAATGAATTTGGCTGTATCTGTCTTCTTCACTAAGACCTACTGGCACGGTGGGCGGGGGAGCCCCAAAACAAGGAAAACTAAGTCAGGGGCTTAGAAAACATTTGAGGTTGGGTCTACACGTGCACCATATAGGTGAAGTGTACAGCAGGTGGGAATGGGAAATCGTACTTTTGAACACTTCTCAGGTGAAAAAAAGCGCCCTGCAAGTAACAGCATAGCCTTATCAGGAGGAAAGATTCTAGCCTAACCCTTTCCTGGCTGGGGTCTCAACTAGGAGAACATTCAAAAATGTAATTCCTTCCTCCACTCGGAGTAAAAAGTGGTGCGGTCTATTCTACCCCCCCCCCCCAAACCCAAAAGTGGCCTGGGCGACCTACGATACAGAGCGCGAGGTGCTGGATAGAAAGCACAGGCAGCAGGGCGCATGTTGGAGACGCGGCTGCCTGGTTTGCGGACACTGCCGAGGTTTGATCGCCACAGGAAGGAGTTCCTACGGCAGCTCCATTTGGACTCCCCCGCGCCATGTGCCCTTCCAGCCAATGGACTTCAGGCTTCCTCGAAAGCAGCTTCTCTGGGTGGCTCCTCGTTTTCTTCACCCACGTGGCTTCGGGCGCTGCGCAGACTCTGCGCTGCTGGTCAATTAAGTGCGTCGCGCCCGGTCAGCGGGACTACTTGCTGAGGACTAGGCGCGCGTAGAATCGAGATGCACAAGGGCACCCTCGATTTCCAAGAAGCCATTTCTCCTCTTCTGCCTGCGCGGCTCAGCTCGTCTTCCCAGGCGAGGCAGGCACCCATTGTGTGCAGCGGGCTATGGCGCCTCCCGCTAGCTAGCGCTGCTGCTTTGATTTATTACAGGGAACCTTGCCGTGAAGTCGGAGACACTCGAGGCTTAAGAGCGCGTTTCCTGTGCGCATCCGCTGTAGAGTTTACTTCCCTGTCGTACTTGTGGTTTGAGCATCGAAATGCAAACGAGAAACCAAACTTTTCGCCGGCGGTTAAGCCCGATCTTAGAAATGCTTTCTCTGGAGTAAATGCCAGTTACTGTGTTCATGGTGAGATACAGGACCGCACCTTTAGCTATAGGCATCCTGGAGGGGCGGGGAGGCAGATACAGTGGTACCTCGGGTTAAGAACTTAATTCGTTCCGGAGGTCCGTTCTTAACCTGAAACTGTTCTTAACCTGAAGCACCACTTTAGCTAATGGGGCCCCCTGCTGCCGCCGCGCCGCCGGAGCCCGATTTCTGTTCTTATCCTGAAGCAAAATTCTTAACCTGAAACACTAGTTCTGGGTTAGCGGAGTGTGTAACCTGAAGCGTATGTAACCTGAAGCATATGTAACCCGAAGTACCACTGTAGTTAATGCTGAACATTGTACCGAAAGTCTCCTATTCATAAAACACTAACCACGCAGGCAGTGCAATCCTATGCAAATTTATTGGAAAGGATAACCTATTGTATTCAATAGGGCTTTGTCCCAGGTAAGAGTCCTTAGGATCGCATTGTTAGGTAATCAACAAAGGTTTGGATGTCCCTTAGACAAAATAACTGCCAAGGTAAAGCTCATCATCGCATGTGAAGGACAGCTCTGTGTCTCCCCCCCCCCAAAGTGCCATTCTCCAATCACCTGATTCCACCCATAAATCTTCACTATAATTTATTTTCGAAGGCGCATATAACACTCGCTGGTATTTCTGCCACGTCTTAGGTTTCATCTGATCTGCGTTGATAACTCTCAAGCCTTTTGGTTCGATGCTCGCTGGAGTAATTTGCCTCGAAGGTGAAAAGCGCTCCCAGGAGGGTAGGGATTGCTCAGGTGAATAACATTTTGTAGGATTGGTTGGTTCCTCTTCAGTTTCCATTTGTACAGAAACTCTGGAATATTATAGTTGAAAATATGAAATAAGCAAGCGCATTAACATGATGCTATTGCACAAGCCATCTTTGAAACAAGAGCACTGCCACATGTTTAAAGGAACACCTAGTCTCACTACATGTACACTGTCTTCAGGAGTGGGAAACTTATGCTCCCGCCATGCTGTTGCTCCAGCTCTCATTATCCTGTTGACCATGCTGATGGGGACTGGACTCCAGAAACATCTGGAGGGCCACAGGTCCCTGCTGTACCCCATTTGAGACCTCATGTCTCAAAATGAGTCCCAGAGGTAGAGCATATTACTCACAATCCTTTTACAGTCCCACTAATACTACTACTAAGATTCCTCTGGAGCAAAGAAGACCAGGCTCAGTTCTGGAGCTGTAGTTCATTTATAGGGAACGTGTGACCCTCTACATGTTGATGGACTACAGCTCCCATCACCCCTGAATATTGACTCTGCTGGCTAGGGCTGATGGGGGTTTCAAACTATCTGGATGGCCACAGCTTTCCAACCCCTGCTGTCACTCAACCAGGCTGCAATTGTATACCCACTCAACTGGGAATGAGCCCCATTGAGCTCAGAGGGTGGTACTTCTGAGCAGACACATATAGGACTGAGCTGTGAGTGTTATGAACTGCACTTTCCATTGATTTCTCAAAACTGCCTGATACTTCTTTCCTTTATATCTGGCAACACACTGCTGTAGTGGTCTTTATGTAAGGAAGAAGCTGTTCAGAAGATAAGCAGGTATGGATAAATGACCACTAAGCAAATAGGCATGATAACTATATCCCATAAAGTCCTCTTATATCAATACTAAAATTTAACTCTACCTACCTGCCCAACCTTTGGCTGCAGTTCTATGGACTCTTGTTGGGAAGTAAGTCTTATTAACATAGTTCTGAGTAACCATGCACAAGGTTGCACTGTTAACATCCAACTTCTGCCTTAGTCTAGAAAAACAGCCCTTGACTTCAAGTTTAAAACACCAACCCTTGGTTTTTTCTTTTTCTTTTGGTGTGCATTGAACTCCTTGCCACACATAAAACTGCATGCTCAAGGCATTTGTTTCAAGTATAACCCTATGCATCATTATGCAGGAGAAATTCAATTTTGTTCTGTCAGGCTTATTCCCAAGTAAAAAAATACAAAAGGAATGGATTCTTAATACCATCAAGGGCTATTGTAACATTGAAAGCTAAGGTGAGAGGCAGTGATGGTCCATTGTGGGACATCAGGATATTAAAGTACCGCAGTCAAGGAAGCATTGTTGTAATAAGGGTCATGTGCCTTTTTACGGTCTGCTAAAACCAGACCCACCATCCAGGCAGGATCAAGCACAGAGCAGGAGCAGCTATAATGTAATGTATAAGCAGTTCCTGCAGGGCAAGAAAATTAATGAAATTAACAGAGGGCATTAGGGAAACTCTCATTCACAGGGATGAGCTGGTTCCCCTTTAAAATTTCCAGGTTTCCAGTTTTAGATTGGGGTTCAACCCTATTGACTTCAGTGGTTCTTTAGTTCCAAGTAGTATTTGGGACCACACACCGTAGATAACAAAATATACACAGAAATCCTGACCATATTTACTAAGAAGTTTGTCACTGAGGTCCATGAGACTCATAGGAGTTATGCTATGGAATCCTGCCTTTGTCCTCTGCTTTTGTTGGTCCATAAAATGGAAACTGCTAAAGCAAAGCATCCAAAATACAAAAGTGAATAAAATAGCTCTAAAATAGCATTCATTCAAAGATGTTGTTGAGGATATTTGCGTCCTTTGTGAAAGTGCTGATTTTGATCAATTAATCACCTCTCCCCATTTATAGCACTGGAACCACGTGCATGTGAGTAGGGTGGTAGAAATCAATTAGAAATCGTCCAATTTCTGCAATAAACAACACATTGTTTATGTATGCCTAGGGGTTAAGTTTCAAATCAGCACATGATTCCTCTTTAACACCAAGCCGGCTCCTCCTGTCCTTCAGACCCTTAGATTTCTTCTAATTAATTACCGGTACTCCTCAGCACAATAGAGTTGGTGTGTATGATAGGCACCCTATTACTTAAAAATATGTTTGGGAACACTTTTAAGCATGTTGGCCTCTTCCAGCCACTCTTTTGTTCCTGTCCCAGAGTTCGTCATTGTGATGAGAGCAGCTGTGTGGTTGCTTCACCATGTGTCCAGCTCAGATTGCCACTCACATTTACAACAGTGCTGTAAAGTAGTGTGGGGTAGAATTGCAAGCTGGTTGCATGGTGAAGCTGTCACAGATCTACCCAGATCCATTAAATGCAACTTAACTATCCAGCAACATGGTTCTACAAAAAATACTCTGAGATTCTGCGGTATAATGGAATGTGATCTAGATGATGTAAAGCAACTGAAACAGCTGTTTCACTCCATGAGGACCACAGTGTTTGTGTGTGCTGGTGGGGGTGGGGGTAGCATGCCTAGAGCACCTCTGCATTCCTGTTATGCAGAAGGCTCTCTGACTCTAGATTGCTTGGCATGTCATTATTTGAACGTGCTCCAATTCATTCAAGGAAATATATATTATGTTAAATTTCCAGTTATTTCGGTGGTTTGGAAGAATGCAGTGTACAGTGTTATAAATTGTATGCAAGGCATACAAAGTATGCAAAGCATCAAATGCACAGTTGTATAAAACCATCGTTCCTATGCTCAAAATTAATCAAAAAATCAGCATTTCAGGAAATAGCAGGAACAATGTCTTTCAGTGGTAAGGAAATGATATTTCTCATTATGAAGCCAGTGGAAATTTGGAGCTCTTATTCATTCAATTTATGGGCTGCTCATTAGCATAGTTATCTGAGGGGTTTACAATAAATAACATAAAAAAATAACAAAGCATCATCATACCAATCTTATCACTAAAACCGATAAGATCAGATTTTCACATTTTGTAGATAATGGTAGGAAAAAAGCTGTCCCAGAAAACACACACACACACACACACACACACACACACACACACACACTCTGTTCCAGTTAGGACAACCACCAAGAAGGAATTATGGTATGACATGTGGAGGTTATCTCTTTTCAACAGTGTCTTGCTCCACTTGGCTTAAATAATTCAGGTCGCAAAAGTAAAAGTAGATATGGCAAATTTCTTGCAATTATGTTGGTGAAGTGAAGTGAAAAGTGCATGACACGCTTGACTTCCATTTGAGGTAGGCCAACCAAGATGTACCATGCTACAAATTAGCTCAGGTGGGACGGAAACAACAGCAAGGTTTCGTGGATTATGCACAAACTGGGTGGAACCCATTATCAGGCTGCCATGCATTGACATGTCAGTATCCCCAGATGCAGGACATAAAGAAAGCACTACCTTAAACTCTCTAAAACCTGTAGGAGACCAGTGCTCATATCATTCGGATTTTCATTACATTTTAATTTTTCAGGAGATAATAAATTGTCATATGTGTTTTCTTCTTGAGAAAGAAAAAGTTTCCACATGGCTAAGGGCTAAACACCACAGACCCACATTTCTCTATACTTTTTCTGGGCTCTATATACCCTGCATTTTCAAAAGCAAAAACAAAACTAAACAAAACTCTGTAGCAAGGCAACAATTAATATTGCGCCAAGAAAGGCTGAATATATTATAAATATTGAAGTAGCTTGAATGAGGAAGAAGGAAACTGTGGACAGCTGTTGCCCCAGCACCCCCTAAGAATCAGGAGTCATTTATGGGTCCAGTAATGGTGTAATAATTCATCTTATGCTTGAGTAGAACACATAGCGTTGGATTCATGCTGGAAGTTAGTTGTGCTTGGGTCTAACTGAAATCAGTGACATGTATCTTATGAGAAGTCAATTGATGGAAGCTCACGAGTGAATCTTAAGAATTCCTTGAGAGCCCCTCTGTGCTACATCACACATTGTTCAGAAGTCCACCCACCCCCAGGTCTCTGAAGAAGCAGTTTGGGGAGTATGGGAATCCAACCCGCTGTCTGTTAACAAGGAGCATTTCTGTTATTTATCTTTCTGAAGAGCCATCTACTGAACCCCTTTGTAATATTCATGTAATGTCAAATTTTGTGAATCAGAATTGCGACAAATGTTGGGCCAGATTCTTAATTTATTTGCTGTGGACAATGAAGATCTAGCTGAATGAGCTTTACTTTAGAGGTATACATCAGAGTCAGACAAATCCTGAATCCCAAAGCAAAGCAGGAGTTCTCAGAGGTATTTTGGTTTGTCAGAGGTGAAGTGGGGTTTCTAATATGTGGCATGAGTTGAATACAAGGTTAAATACTTTGTAGCAACCTTAGTGATTCAGATATCAAAAAAATGCTGCAGACAGCATCTGCTGAAAGTGAAAGTAATGCCTCTAAGCTTACCATATCACTATAAATTCAGAATAGGATGGTGGTAAAAGGAGAGCAAACTTCAGAGTGGGGAGAGGGACTGTTGCGATTGATCGGTCTAGCTTGTAATCAGAGGGAATTATTTCACCAGCTCTTTTCAGAGGGAGTAGTTCTGCAATAATAAGGAAAAGCAAACACCTTTTAGGTCTCTCTTCCCACTGCAACAGCAACTTTAAAGATGGATAGCCCAAAGCCCTTAGACCTATTTGTACAGACCAGGGGTGACTCTTCATTGTGTGCAATTTCAAGACCAATTGCCCACACACCCTGCATTAGGAGCAATTACATTATTCCTTTTTCACCCCTCCCAAAATCTTGCAGGAAAACAGCTTTCAGCTGAACAATTTATCCAATTCCAGTCAAAAATCTAAAAAAGGCAATTCAATAGTAGTAGTAGTAGTAGTAGTCATGGTATCTAACACAAAGCCCTTACAGTTATTTGCCTGTAATTAGGCAGGTTTTATCCTCTCTGGAGGGTTTATTATGCCTGCAAATTTCATCCACTTTTGTTCAAAGGAAAGATATAGTCATTTTTTATTTGTTAGTAATGAATGAACATGGAGAAATGAAGCTGACTTGGACCCCTGTGCTGAACTGAAAGCCTGTGAATTGGTCTGAAAAGAACTGGCTATTATATAAATCTCCAAATTAGGTTCCAAACAAAATCTTGTTGTCGGTGCACAGCCCAACTTTAAATCTATTCCAAATAATCCTTTTCTTCAATAATAGTCTAATACCTCTGTGGTTCCACCATCATTTCTATTGTAATTTTGATCTCTTTTCTTTAACATTGCTGTTCTTTTTCTGTATTTCTGATGCCTACATCCATAGCTTTCATGCATTTTCTGATACGTTGCCATAATAAAAAAGGATTTGCTTTTATGGAGTCAGGGGATTTTTGTTGCCATAGCTTACCAGGACCCCAGACACCTGGATTTTTTAATATAATATTTTGTAACAATATATTGGTCTTGGAGTGTTTGATCATACATGTGAAAATACATATTTTTAAATAGCTGTCCATGCACCTTGCATATACACCCAAGAGCTACATCTGTCTGAAAATTCATGAGATCATCTGTTAGCAAGTTATATGGGCAACATATTTGGATCATATATAAATAGAAAAAGGACCACAACTTTGGTTTGCTGAGGTCTCCTGTTATAGTCTCTCTTTGTTCATCCTACAAGTAGCAAGTTGCTTGAATAAACATAATCTAGAGTGGCAAGAGATACTGAAAGCCATCTGTATAAGGAACAAAAATCACCGTAGTTGGAGATACTTGCTGCTTGAGTTTCTGCAGAAAGCACCTGATTTTCTATAAGGCTAGAGTAATCTGTAGTGATTATAATTTCCATACCACATTACCCTCTAATATCCACTGTCACTAAATACAATTAGAAAACTAGTTATCCTGTTAGAGGTCATAAAGCTAAAGTTAATTGCTAACCTGTTTATCATACTCAAGGGAAAAAGCATATAAATACAGTGAGAATCAGCTTAAAACTTAACAGGCACATTACTGAAAATCTATTACAGGGCTAGTTTTTGCATCATAGCAGTTCAGGGACCTGACCTGCCAACCTTTTGTGTCTGAGTATTAGGTTGTGATCCTAAGCACAGTTCCTTGGATGTAAGTTCTTCTAAAGTCAGTTGAACTTTCCTACATGTTAAAAAGGACTAGAATTGGAAAGGAGCATATATACTGGGTTTGCCAAGTCCCTTAAAACAAAATGGCATCATGTTTTTAATGACTACAGAGAATATGATGCCAAATAAGGCACACTGTAGAAACTTAGGCATGTCCTCTCAGAAGTAAGCCCTGTTGAGTTCAGTGGTTCTTTCTCCCAAGTAAGTGTAAACTTAGAAGGCTTACGTTGTTTAGTTCCACTCCTTTATATTCTTCTATGTTGTATATACCTGATGTCTCTATATATCCTTTTTAATAGAATCATAGAACTGTAGAGTTGGGAGAGGCCCTGAGGGCCATCAAGTCCAACCCTCTGCAGTGCAGGAATCTCAACTAGCGCATTCATGACAGATGGTCATCCAAACTTGGTTAAAAACCTCCATTGAAGAAGAGCCCACCACCATCTGAGGGAATCCATTCCACAGTTGAACAGCTCTTACCGTCAGGAAGGTCTACTGATGTTTAGCTGGAATCTCCTTTATTGTAACTTGAAGCCCTTTGTTCAAGTCCTACACTCCTGTTGGGTGAAGACTGAGGCAAAGTAGGAGTTGAGTAGTTCCACCTCCTCTGTCACCCAATAGCATTTCTCCGTCTTCTGCATGCAGAGGACCTACTACTTGCTTGTTCTTCTTCTTGCTTCAAATGTAGTCAAATAAACCTTTTAAAAATTACAGTGGTACCTCGGGTTAAGAACTTAATTCGTATTTTACAATATGTTTATTAAAGATTTTCAAATATAACAGAAAAAGAAAAACATCCAAATTTAAAACCTTATTTTCATTGGCATCTTTCCAGGACTTCCCCTCCCCTCCCCCTCTTGTATTCCAATTCTTTCAAATAGATTCAACAAATTCTTACCCCAAATTTTAAAATTATTATCATTGGCCCAATTTAAAAAAAATATTTTCCCATCCCCTAAAATCGACCTATTCCCTTCCACGAGTTCCCCTCTTTAATATGCAATACAGATTAAAATAAACAGAAAGATAAAAAAAATAAAATAAAATGTAATTTAACACCCTTTGGATTCCAAGTTTCCCTCCCCCCTTTCCCGGTTGCGTTCCCAATGTCCATCAATGTCTACTGTCATCCTGGAGCTCCCACATCTAAAACCAGAGTCCTTCACCAGTCCATTTTACCGTCTTTTTAATAGTCTTTGCCATCTTTTGGTCATCTTTGGTTTCACATGTCCAATCTTGGAAGGAGTCTATCTTCCAATTTTGTTCAGTTCTTGTTATTCTTATTGTTCTTGTTGTTCTCTCTCCTCCTCTTTTTTTCCCCCCCCTGCTCTCCTGCACAAATGTTCTAATTCCAAAAAGCTTCTAATTCCTCTGCAGAGACTTTGTTATTCAGGAACAAAACATTACGTCAAGTCCCTTCTATTCTTCAATAGATAAATCTATTGTCTCCTTTAGTGTGTAGACCTCTGTAGACAAAATAGTGTTCCATTTCTGCAGTTTCCCAGGCGATAAAAAGTCCTATTCAAATTCGATGCCAGCAATACTTGTAGTGTCCCACAGCTCCTCTAGAGGGATTATAATAACTCAGTTTCCTTCCCGATCACACCCAACAGTCAAAGTAACTTATTATTCCTTGTTTTAAACAATTTATATCCAATTTGTAACAAATGTGACCAGCAAAGTCCTCGTAACAAAGTTCTCTTTTTGTTCTTCCACTTTGACAGCTCCTTTGACAGCTGTCAAAACCTCTATTTCTCCTCTCCCGGCGCTCTTACAGATCGCTCCCGGGGTTTCCGGGGGGGGGGGGTTGCATTTTAATTCACATTCCACTTTTCTCCTCTAGCCCAGTCTTATAATTTTCCATTGCGAAGTTAATAACTTTATCAAAAAAAAGGTTGCACTCGATCTTAGTTGTCAAATCCTTTGCTTTAGCTCCTCTACAACAGGGGGGAGGCTGACTTCCTTTTTGCACCTCCCCCGCTCGCTCCGAATTTAAATAGAATTTTTCCCCTTTTTTAATCCAAGTTCCAATTACTCATGGGTTATTCTTTTAAAGACCAAATTTTCAATGGAAGAAGTCAGCGCTCTCCATCGAATGGCATGCGGCTTCGCTCGGCAGGGGAAGCGGAGGACTCACAGCACCACCCCCCCGTCACCTGCTCCGCAGCCTTTAAAATGGCTCCTTCGCGGGTCGGGGGGGGGCGCAAACGGTGCCCGCCGAGTCACCATGCCCATGGGTTTCAGCGCCCATGGTTTTTGAGGGTCCCCGCGTCGCCGGCGTGGTAGAACCCAGCCCCTGCCGAGCAGGCTCCCTCCGGAGCTCGGAGGGAGTCTGCCATTCGGCGATGGCGCCAACCCGGAAGTCTAGAACTTAATTCGTTCTGGAGGTCCATTCTTAACCTGAAACTGTTCTTAACCTGAGGTACCATTTTAGCTAATGGGGCCTCCCTCTGCCACCACGCCATTGGTGCACGATTTCTGTTCTCATCCTGAGGTAAAGTTCTTAACCTGAGGTACTATTTCTGGGTTAGCGGAGTCTGTAACCTGAAGCGTCTGTAACCCGAGGTACTACTGTATTTTTAACTTCTTTTGAAAGCCTGAATTTATTCTGAGCTTTGGTCCACCCGACCTTCTCCCTGCAATTGTTGGCTACTTATGTATACTCTTCCTTCATGATTTCCCCTTTCTTCTTTTTCTTATAAATGTCCTTTTAAAATCTCAGCTCACCTGTAAGCTCCCTATGCAGCCACACTGGTTTCTTTAGATGCCTCTTTAGATGTCTGCATTTGTGCCTTCAATATTTCACCTTTATGAAACTCCCATCCACCTTGGACTCTCTTTTCTTTGAGTATTACTGAGCATGGGATCTTTTATAAGTCTTCTGATAAACTTCACGCTTCTGGAGCTACCATCTACTCCCAGGTGGATTCTGAAGAGAAAAATTGTACATACAAACTTTGTCTTTCAATTCATGTTTGTGAAATCTTTCCCCAAGAGAGGAAATCTGGATAATTGCCATTTTTTATCCTTGTGTTGTTTGCATGTGTTATTTTTGAGCCACATCATGTGATTTTTTGAAAAGCAGAAGTTTAACAAAATACATTTTTAAAAAATTTAAAATATTTATTTTCCTACTTTTCACTATCAAGCCTTCTAGGCAGCATACAAAAGCAAAACACAACCATTAAGAATAAAATCCTGTTGAAAACTAAGTAGTTATTGGGCAATGGGCTCCTAAATAAATAGGGTAGGGAAGTAAAGTGATGGATATTCTGCAGCTTCTAAAGCCCTGTCAGCTTGCATTAGCCAGAGCAGAATATGTGTTAGTGTGTGGATATTTTCTTTCATTTAGGTGGTTCTTTTGAATTTTGAATAAGGACAAAACAGACAGGATCTCTAATGGGACAGAAAAACTGAGCAGCCTAAGGAGACATTGGAACTGCATAAATGTGGGCTCCTGGGCTGCAGGTTGTCCACCTGTGTCCTACCATGACTGAGACCAGACATTGATGCACACCAGAATGCAAAAACAAACATTTAGGCACTGTACATAGGTGTTATCCTGCTGGGTCTTTTGTGGGGACTATTTTGTGTTTTGCATTCTCAGTGGGCCGCTCTTTGCTTCTGTGATTGTATAGCCTTATTTTTGCTGAAGCATTGGGAGGAATTCCACCAGGGCAAGCATTTTGGGAGGCATTCTACCAGGGCATGCCAGGCAGAGCAATTCACCTTCATCTCTCCCTGTGTGTTGTTCTGGAGTTCTTCCTACCCTCAAGGTGATTTCAGAAGGGATGGGGAATATGGGTGGAGGAAACAGGGGATATATCTGTTGTGCAAGTGGAAGTCCCTGCACAGGGCATCAATTGATGGGACTCGTTTGTTGAATCCCAGCCATTGTTCATGCTAGTTCCAGACCATTGCTGTCCTGTTTCTGAAAGTATTCGATTTGAGAATCCTAGGTTCTGACTCTTATTGCTTTGTGTTTTGTATTCCGAGGGACACGGGTGGTGCTGTGGGTTAAACCACAGAGCCTAGGACTTCCTGATCAGAAGGCCGGCGGTTCGAATCCCCGCAATGGGGTGAGCTCCCGTTGCTCGGTCCCAGCTCCTGCCAACCTAGCAGTTCGAAAGCACGTCAAAGTGCAAGTAGATAAATAGGTACCACTCCGGCGGGAAGGTAAACGGTGTTTCTGCGCACTGCTCTGGTTCGCCAGAAGCGGCTTAGTCATGCTGGCCACATGACCCGGAAGCTGTACGCCGGCTCTCTCGGCCAAAAAAGCGAGATGAGCGCCGAAACCCCAGAGTCGGTCACGACTGGACCTAATGGTCAAGGGTCCTTTACCTTTACCTTGTATTCTGAACCATGCTAAAACAAACCAACAGCCAGATGCTATAAAAAATGGCAATGCAATTGGACAGCATACCTAGGTATTTTAGAAATATTGATCGTGCTTTATTGTTGATGATGTGTGTAGTTTTTAATTCTAAGATGAAATTGTTTTTCTCTTTTTTCAGCTGCCTTTAGCTTTTATACAGGCGATTTGGGCCTGGCTCATAGGTAAATACCCAGCTTGTCCATGACAGAATCTTGCCAGCAAAACATCCTACCAAATTCTAAGGCTTTCCCCAAGTTCTCAGATTTTTAAATGCAGAAATCATTATTCTCACAAAGTAATTCTGTTACCCAGGCCACAATTAATTCAGAAAGGGCTTCAAATGACTGTATGCATGCTGTATTGAATGTAGCATGGGCAGCAATCTGGCATCATTCCATGTTCCTGTAGAAACTGTACTTTGCAGGTAATTAATTGGTCAGATTTTGGCATGTGCCAGTGACTGTAGGGATAGGAGAGGATGGGGAATCCCAATTTTGCCATTGGAAGTCTGTTCCACTCATGCTGAACAGTGCTAGAAGTCACCTAAGGAGGAAGGGGGACCCCTGAAATGATGCCTCCAAGAACAACTCACTACTTGGAATGAAATGAGCCCTACACACACACACACACACACACACACACACACACACACATTATATATATATATTTATTCACATTAATATATATATATATATGCAAATGAAATGTATGCTGCCCTGAGCTGAATATTAAAAACAATACAGTATCAAAAATTAAAAGCTTCCCTAAACAGGGCCGCCTTCAGTTGTCTTTTAAAAGTAAAATAGTTGCTTATTGCCTTGACATCTGCTGGAAGGGCATTCCACAGGGCAGGCGCCACTACCGAGAAGGCCCTCTGCCTGGTTCCCTTAACCTCACTTCTCGCAGTGAGGGAACCACCAAAAGGCCTTTGGCACTGGACCTCAGTGTCCGGGAGGCTGAACGATGGGGGTGGAGATGCTCCTTCAGGTATACTAGGGCTTCAAAGGTCAGCACCAACACTTTGAATTGTGCTCAGAAACGTACTGGGAGCCAATGAAGATCTTTCAGGACTGGTGTTATATGGTCTCGGCAGCCACTCCCAGTCACCAGTGTAGCTGCCACATTCTGGATTAATTGCAGTTTCTGAGTCACCTTCAAAGGTAGCCCCACATAGAACGCATTGCAGTAGCCCAAGCAGGAGATAACTAGAGCATGCACCACTCTGGCACTCTGGTTTGGCATTGTTAACCTCTTTCACCAGGTGTTTTGATCTACAACTCCTTATTAGCTCCAGCCAGAATGCGGAATAAGGTGGGACAAGTACTAGATGAAGCATGAAGTATTCTGGCCAGCCAAACCCTTTCCACTGGGACAATAATATGAGCATGTTATGTAGTAATAATCCATTTAAATGGCTTTGCAAAAGTCATGTCAAGCAGTACAGCAGTACAGCCTACATGGACAGATTTTTGTCTACTTGCCAAGGTTGCGACAGGCCCAGAGCTGCATCGGAGCAAGTCATTATGCATGACTTCACAACTATGCACATCTGTGTGCTTGGAGTTCCAGGCTACTGCTTACATCAGGGGTAGCCAACATGGAGCCTCAGATGTTTTGGACTACAAGTCATGCTGATTGAGGCTGATGGGAGCTGTCCACAACATCTGGAAGATACCACATTGGCTCTCCCTGGCTTACATTATCCATCTCTTACATGGAATAGTGTTACTGCCAGTAAGTCCAATAGATGAAGTGTGGTATAGGTTGCATTAACTAAGGGCAATATTTCATTCTTGCGAGTGAATTATTTATTTCTCTAGGCCTTAATTTTTTTAAAAATACAAAATTTAAGATGATTAAAATTGCCCATTAAATCCTATTTGTTAGTGTCGATTATATAAAACAATCCCATATTGCCAAGTCTATAATGGAGTGTTAAAACTACAGAAGGATTCCAGAATGCTAGGCAAGAGGGCAAAAATTGACAGATGAAATGCAGTATTAATTAGCATAAAGATATGCATGTGGTAAAAATAACCGTAATGCACATGTATATTTATTTGGTTTAACTCCAAAAATTCAACTTGACTCTCTGAAAATATAGGGCATAAAATAGCTGCACTTAAGCATTTTTAAGTCTCATCAATTTGAAGGGTGAGTCATGGCTGCAATCTTACATGCTTACCTTGGAGTAAGCCCCATTAAACCCAATGGGTCTTTCTCCTGAATACCCCTGTATAGGTTGCACAGTAATCTCTTCCACTGAAATGAGTGGGACTTAAAACCTTAAAGCTGCACTATTTTCTGTCCACATATCCTTCCACAATCCCTTTCAGTGTAGAAAGAGTCTTAGATGCTTTCCCGTCACTCTTCTCCTTCCCTCCTCTTGTCAATATCTCAATGCAGCGAAATGTATTTAATGCTAATTGGTCTAATGCCTTTTGGATAAGACCCGGGAGCTGTTCTGAGCATGCTCAGAGTTCTTTCCTTTTAAGACCATATCTCCAAACAGACCAAAGCACACTCTTTGCAGGCAGACAGCAGAAGGGAAGAATGGAGTGGTTATTAGTTTCAGCAGCTGCCGGTGGAAGCCACACAATTTTTCTCTCAGTGGAGGAGCAATTGTGACATCAATGACCCCTTGTGAACCAAAGCAAGACATTATTAAGTTTAGTTAGGTGAAGTTTGCAAAAGCCCAGTGCTTAAGTGTCCAAAAGCCCAGTGCTTAAGTGCTTAAGTGCGAAGGAGGAGGATTGAGAGAAAACTTGGCCACACACTCGTGACATCTTAGTAGCACCCACCCCCATCTAGTAGGCACCAGCTGCTGATGGCTGCTTGCATCTGTAGTTTTGTCTTGAGCTTATTTTATAGACAATATGGCAGGAGGTTTGGCTTAATACCATCAGGGCCATTAATCAGCATATTATCTGAAGTGCTAGCAAGGTGGGTGTTTGTGACACTTCCTCTCCACTGGTTTCGGTTTGTTTTTATATTAACCACCCCCTTTTATGTTCAAAATGGCATTTCCATATTTGAGTGGAACTTTTTAACCATTTGAAATCTCTGCATATAACTGAAACCGTGAAATAGATGTTCATTATTAACCCCATATTTGAGCTTGCTTTCTTGATTTTAAATCTACCCTTTGATATAAAACTAATCAGGATAAAGATGAATAGTAATCATGCTCTCGTAAGCCAGCCTGTTCTTTTGCATGGATATTTCTGCATCACAGTGTGGGGGGGGGGGGGTTCGCTGCTTGAAATGTCTGTCTAGAGGAAGAAAATTCATCTCTTCCACCAGCATTTCAGTTGCCCTTTATGACTGGAGCATACATCATTAACACTGAAAGCACTGGAAGATTCTTATATTCACACTGGTTTAGCAAAATACAGCACTGAGGAATTTCCTATTATTTCAGAGTGATGAAAACGTGACATAGAATAACAAAATGTATGGTGATTTTAAAACGACTGTTACTACCAAGGTTTCAGAATTTTGAGCTTTAGGGGGGAAAAAAGGTCTGAAACAGGAATATTAAGGTTTTGCCACTGGAATAGAGTATGCAAAATGACAAATAGTATAGATGTAGGGATATTTTGCTGCAGCCCAGGGTGTTTCAGTGAAGCAAGTTTGCAGCATATTTTTTTGGGAAGGAACTTGAGTTGCTAGTGAGAAGGCTGTGATGGAGAAGAAAGTACCCTGATAATGAAAAGGCCTGGAAGACACAAATGCTTTTTGGGGGTTGCTGTTTGGGGGTTGGATGCAATCACATACTGGCCAATTCAGTTTGCAATGATGCAGTTAAAGATGATTTGGAGCTCTTGTGTGACAAACCTACTTCCTTCCCCAAGCCGGGCTTTTTGCAGTAAGAAAAGTGATGGGGAAATGCACAGGAATGTGTGGGACAGCATGTGCTTGTTGTAGCATTGTTTAACTTCCCTGGAAATGAATCAGGATGCATGCTCAGTAAATAGCTAAATATTTCTAACCTCTCCACCAATTTTGTGCAAACAAGTCAGGATGAATCTTCAATAAATGGGTCACCTGGAAGCAGCCTCAATGTGTCTACCAGTAGATTCACAAATCCATCAGTAGATAACAACTCCTGAAGTATCTGTTCCTTGCAACAATGTGGTGCAAATACCTTCCTTTCTTTTAACATAAATGGTGGACATCATTTGAGTTCTGTCAAGGCATCATCCGAAAGGCTCTATCCATAATAATCACCTAAGGAGTTCACTGCAATAAAATGATCACAGGCAAAATATTAGCTTTCTTTGCAGGAGTATGAGCAGATCAATAGCAGGCAAGGAATGGGAAGGATGGGGTTAGAGTCTCGACACCAGACAAGGCTGCAAAGCAGAATAGAGGGAAGAAAGCAAGTTGATAAAATATGGCAGGAGGGCAAAACATGAAGCAGCATATTTCTGTCTGCTTAGAGGAGGGGTAGACAGACTTTAGACTTGTGAGATTTTTTTTCCTGGAACCACAAGGTCTACCCATTGGAACCAGATGCAAAACCGTGACTCGGGAGACAGAGTCAATAACTCACTGCACCCCATGAGCTGGGATAACCTGCACACACAGACAAATTGAGTTACTACAGATTAGAGATTGTACTATAGCAATGCTTTCAGTGGCAGAACTGAGTTCACAAAGAAACAACTCCTGATTCCTGTCTCTCTTCCACTTTCTTTGTTTCAACAGTTTACCATATTTTTCGCCCTATAGGACGCACTTTTACCCCTCCAAAAATGAAGGGGAAATGTGTGTGTGTCCTATGGGGCGAATGCAGGCTTTCGCTGAAGCCTGGAGAGCGAGAGGCATCGGTGCACACCGACCCCTCTCGCTCTCCAGGCTTCAGGAAGCTATCTGCAAGCCTTGCAAGCACGGGGGAGTTCCCGCGGGCATGCGAGGCTTGGGGCGGCAGCCTGCATCCCGAAGCATGGGGCGCCCTCCGGAGGACACCCCGTGCTTCGGGAAGATGTCCGCAAGCCTCCCGCGCGAGGCTTGGGGCGGCAGCCTGCATCCCCGTGCTTCGGGAAGATGTCCGCAAGCCTCCCGCACGAGGCTTGGGGCGGCAGCCTGTTCTGGGGTCTGGGGTCAGGGGAAGCTCGGGCTTCCCCTGCGCCAGCCCCGTGCCTCGGGGGAAAATAATTCCCCCCCCTTATTTCCCCCCCCAAAAAACTAGGTGCATCCTATGGGGCGGTGCGTCCTATGGGGTGAAAAATACAGTAATTTAGAATCTTGTCGTTAAAGGGGAGTCAGAAATCTTTGCAGATGTACTGCAACTCATCTAGAAGTTTATTGTGATTCGAGGACCGACTACCCACTTGGGGATAAGAAAGACACATGGACACAGTATATTAGGTTAATGGGCTAAAAAAGGCCACAACTTTATTGATTACAGCATGTGAGAGGTATTGGCTTAGGCAATGGATAAAACAACAGAGCGTGACTCCACCCCCTCAGGGAGGGGTGCCAGGCCAGCTGGGCAGGGGGCTGGAACGTCCCCTGCCAATGCGGGAAACGGCTCCTGCTCACAACTCCTCTCCTCTGTAAGGAGGAGAGGCTTTAGTAGACTTATACTAATATCTACCTATCCTCAGGTAGAAGACCAGTCAGCAGAAAAATAGTTTGGAAAGTGAGAGCCAATGTCACTAATACAGGCAAACAGAAATGAAGATCTACCTTGCTTCTTCAAATGATGAGCCTAGTCTTGGTCCATTCTTTGTCTTTAGTTCAAGACTGGCAGAGTATATAGAAGACTGCATTTGACTGCAATTCATTTTAGAGCTGATAATTATCCAAAAGTGTACAGTGGATGCTCGGGTTGCGAATGTGATCCGTGTGGGAAGCACGTTCACAACCTGCAACGTTCGCAACCCGCAGCGCTGCATCTGCACAAGCGTGGGTTGCGATTCGGTGCTTCTGCACATGCACAAGTGCCGAAACCCAGAGGTAACCCGTTCTGGTACTTCTGGGTTCTGCACAGTACGCAACCTGAAATCGCACTACCCGAAGCATCTGTAACCCAAGGTATGACTGTATTGTGATAGTGACATGTGTCATATCACATAAATCTTGCCAAATCAGCTATAACAAATATATGTAACATGGAAACATAGTTAAATATCTATCAATTTACCCAAATTTAGACATCTCTAAGGATTCAGTTTTGCATCCAACAAAAGCCGCCATCCAGCCATTTATCTCCAACACTTCAGTTGCCATACTGCTTCAGTCTTGAAAATGCACTCGTGTAAGATTTTAGCAAATCAATACTTCTGTATCAATAAAGCTAATTCCATTAGCTTGATATTAGATGGCAATCAGTATATTATCAGTATGGCAAAATATTTTCATTATCTCCTGACATGATACTGAAATGAAAACTATTTTCATAGTGTCAGTCAAAATGTTTCAAGCTGTTGGAAGTCACAGAACAGGGAGACTGCCACACATATTATGACATTTAAAACAATATTAAATGCAAGGGTTCTTTTATTTGCTTTGTTGGTTCTGGCCCCTTATGATATGCTGCAAGCACCAGTTAAAGCATTCATTCTTCTTGAGTTATTCAGCATTCTTTGGGTCCATTGAATATACTCTAACAATATAGAGTTAGATTAAGTGGAACTTTTTATTTATTTAAACAGAATGGCCATCTAATATGACAGATGTAAGTGTAATAGTACAGACCTTCCAAGTGCCCCTGTTTTCCAGGTGCCATCCTGGTTTCTGATTTGATCCTGGAATGTCCCACTTTCCATTAGGACATTCCTATTTTCATCGGAGAAATGTTGGAGGGTATGATAATTATGTTTCCTCTATTTTCCTTTTTCTCCCGTCTGGACTTGCTCATCTCGGAATCAAGTTTGTTTGTTTGTTTGTTTGTTTGTTTGTTTGTTTATTTATTTATTTATTAGGCTTGTATTCTTCCCTTCCTCCAAGGAACTGAAGGAGCTGACCCTGTTTTTATTCCAGCGATGTAGTACGATGTAGTAAGGCAGAGAGATAGGGATTGCCCCAAGAGCACCAAGTGAGCTTCGTCTGCATAGGCTGAGAGGGCTGTTGTGTGTAGGCCTCCCTAACCATAGCTTCATAGTCTGACTGCTATACCACACTGGCTCCCGTGACCTGCTCCTTAAATCTCCCTCTTTCAAGAATGTTGTGTGTGGATGGGAAACCCACATTCAAATTCTCCTTCAAGACACAGTAAGTCACTCTCAACAGGGTTGTCATGAGACTAGAACACCGCCCTGAACTTCCTGCTTAACGGGAAGGGACCTATAGCTCCATGGCTGAGCACATGGTTGGCATGTAGAAGGTCCTAGGTTGAATTCCTTGCATGTTCAGGTAGGGTTGGGAAAAATATCAGCCTAAAAGCCCATAAGAGATGCTGTCAGTCATTGTAGACAATACTGAACTAAATAGACCAAAAGTCTGATTCTGCATAAGGCAGCTTCCAATGAAGGAATGGGAGGGACACAATAATATGCGTGGATGAAATTCCAATCTGATGTGTAGTGCACTGATTGTCATCAAGACTACACTATTGTATTACAGGAGAATGCTTCAATTTCAGAGGAATTTTATACATATATAGCCGCCTATCAATAAAATTCTCTAGGCAGCTTACAAAGCAGAAAGCAGGAAACATTGCATTAGCACTTAATCCTTCTCCTTAAGCCCCTGCACTTGGCTCCTTGTCATTTTTTTCTCCACAGACTTGGAACTCGAGCTGAGAGGGGGGATTTGGGGTGGAAAATTGGTGCGAAGGGAAAAGGTTAAGAAGCCCCATAACTTCTTCCCTGTAAAGTTGAAGCCTCAACAGCTGTGGAATGTAAAAGACAAAATAAGTTTGCAAAAAGAACCACAAAACTACATGTAATGTGTACTTCCGTCCATCTGCTGGTGGTGTGGTACTCTTTCTATGGTCAAATGAAGCTCTTCCTACATTTGAGCAGTGTTAAACACGATGGTTGCCACATGGGCCTGTGGACATGCAGAAAAATCATATAAACCAGTCATATATTCTTACAGAGACAGGGACCTTGTGGATCTCCAGATGTTGCTGGACTACAGTTCCAGTCATCAGTTCCACTGACCAAACTGACGGAGGTGATGGGAGTTGGTGTCCAACAACATCTGGAGGACTGCAGATTCTACACCCCTGCTTAAAAATATTGACAAAGGGAGGCAACAGTGCCAGAACTTACAATCTCCACTGTTTATTCTTATGATATTTATTTTTTTAATGGTTTTTTTAAAAAAGCACTGCAGGTCAATTTGTGTGTGTGTTTACCATTGCAGGTCAAAGAGCACCCCCAGGAAGCTCATATATGTAATACACTACCAGGATATTGTTGTCTCTCCTAAAGTTAGTCGAACAGATTGAATGACTGGAGACATTTTCCTGGCACAGACGTATAGTTATAGTGCAATATTGTGTGATGGTTAGAGTGTTATGCTACGACCAGGGAGACTGTTTCAAAACCCCACATAGCCATGCAGCTCACTGGGTGACCCTGGCTCAGTCATTATTTCTCAACTGAACCTGAACAGGATTCAGGAACCTGAACCTGAACTTCACAGGATTATTGTGAGGCTAAAACAGATAGCGGTGGGTGATGAAATAATACTGTATACTTCTTCAAGCTCCTTGGAGAGTAGGTGGGATATACAAATAACCAGTGCTATTTTTCTATAAAAAGAGGTGCCGGAATTCACCATGAACACTTCCCTCCCTCTCTTAGAATAGCAATGGCACCCACTCAAGAGGTGCTGGAACTGAGTTCTGGTGAGTTCTGGATGAAGAAAAGCCCTGCAAATAACAAATGAAATAGAATGATAGGAAAAGCTTCAGCCTTTCCCCCTCTCCTTATACAGCTGGCTAAAGCACAAAGCCTTTGTCCTACAAGGTGACAAGACAATCCTTCAATAATGAAAATCATAGTTATCATCATCTCTTGGGAAAAATTCTGAGGTTTTGGAAATACTGGAATTCTGGTGGACCCTAACCTTCGAATTCAAATTGCAATGCAATAAAATACAATATAAGAAATAAAAGAAACAATTAAAACTGGACCCTCACCTTAGAATTCAAATTGCAATGCAATAAAATACAATATAAGAAATAAAAGAAACAATTAAATTTGCAATTTAAAAAACAACATGAATCTTTAATGTGGATACATCGTGGCCCACCTGAAGGAAGGTATTGGATCATTTGTGGTCTGCAGATCCAAGTTTGGGAAGCTTTGCTTTAGACTGCCTTACTTACAACTCTGGTGAAATAAGTCTGATTATATTCTATGTGTATGTTATAAGTTCAGTTGAAGGGCTATTCTTTATTAAAGGAGGTGTTGAACTGCACCAGAGTAATAGCAGAAAGTGGCAGTAATTAGTTTTATGTGGAATTAGCAGGAAAGGGGAAACTATTGCTGTGTGTGGATAATTCTGATTTTGTCTCAGTGTTCAAGATTTACAGCTGAGCATAAAATAAGCCTGACAGTAATTTTATTAAGTTGAACCCCATAAAGGATTTTTAAAATACATGGTTATTGCTAGTCCTGAAAACTGTCAGCCTATAACTTTGAAATGGTCTCTCTCTCTCTCTTTCTCTCTCTCTCTCTCTCTGTGTGTGTGTGTGTGTGTGAAAGAGAGAGAGAGAGAATGTTGATGCTCAATGATAAGTTAATTTGAATAGAAATGCTTTATAAATATATCAATATTCTGTGTTGTTTGATCTGTAATTTGCACACTCTATCCAACATCCATTTTTATAAACTGAAATACTCACACTGGTCTCCCTTTAAGGTGAGATGGCTAATTTGTGGCCATCCATATGTTATTGGACCATAGCTCCAATAATCCTTGACCCTTATCTATGCTGACTGGGGCTGATGAAGTCTCACAAGGTCTGGAGGGCCACAGGTAAGTGAAATTTTTAATTTTAAAAATTCCCCATGAAAACTCATCAGCATGTTAGTGCAGCTTTATCCTATACATATGTTTGTATGCAGTATTGCCTAAAAAACACATTTTTACAAAGCAATGTCCCCTAAAATAATGCATGATATATGATTCTTTTGGGGATGATGTTTACCCCAGTATATGCATTTTTGTACATATGATGGCTGGGAATTGCTTTGCAAAACTTGGAGAAGTATGACATTTGGAACATGGATATGGTTTGGTTTTTGTGTTGTTTCAGAAATTAGGTTCCCCTCAAAATGAGATCTGTATTGAGTTTCTCCCCCTTCCTTAGCTACAGATTAGCACCCTCATTTTAAACCTGGGTTGGTTTTATAGCATTGCAACCATCATGGTTTCTTCTAATGAATCCAGAGTATTGTAATTTGGGCATGCTGAAGATTGTCTGTTAGGTATCTCTTGCCTCTCTGAGAACCACAGTTCCCTGGACTACTTTGCACAGGAATAATGACTACTTGATAAATATGACTAGAATATATATGCCCTGAGTCATAAGACACTCTGTGTGGAAGAACTGATTGACACCTTACTGACCAGTGAGTTTTGGGTCATTTTGTCCACAGATCCTTGGCATGGGATTCGCCACCAAGGAAAGGATGACAAGCCAGAGAGTTGCTAATGGATTTTTTTTTAAGGGAAGTTATTATATGATATATATTAAAATTCACTGAAAATCTATCTTTAAAAAAGACTGGATTTTTGGCTGGCATAATGCATTTCTTTGAGTCTCTGATATAGGCCAGTCGCCTCTTTATACAGGAAAACACAACTTACAATTGCGGCTTCCAGTTAGGAATCATTTCCAGAGAGAGGATAGAGAAAGTGAGCTCATTCTTTTTGTGGCACATCAGGGGGTTGATATATCTTTGAAGAAGCAGAAACCCTGTTGACTTTTGCCAAAAATAAGAGAAACTTTCACTGAGTGTTCAGTATTTTATAGAAAGCATGCCAGCATCCCATCAGGACTGTACAGTCGTTAGCCTAGTTGTAGAAAATGAGTGCATTGTAATAAAACTCAAAGGCTTTGAACTTCCTTCAATTGTCACTGGAGGTCTTTTCCTACCCATTTAGCAAAAGGAGAATGACTGTTACAATCAGATAATGCAAATCAAAGGAAACTTATCATGCAATTGCTCACCGGATAACTCTGCTAATATGATTTCCTCTCTTTAGCTATGTAACCAGAATCTACGATGACCTTTCCAGGGGAACGGAAAACCTACAATGTGTACTCTTACTAATGTATTCTAATGTGATTAGTTCACACGGAAAGCCTTGTTAAATGTGCAGTATCTGCTTTCACCTTTACAATAATTGTGGGTGATTCCAAACAAAAAGCCTGTCATTTTGCAGTTCTTTTCATACAGTAAACAACATGAAAATGAAGGATATAGATATAGATGATATAGATATAGATATAGATATAGATATACAGTAGATAGATATAGATATAGATGATATAGATATAGATATAGGGTATAATTATAAAGGCAGAGTTAGGTGTCCTCTGGATATGTTTTTGCCCACCCTGCAAACTTTGAATTCAGAATGGATGCTCCATGTTTACGGGTGTTTGATTTACATAGAAATGGAACCAGTTTTGAAGCTTTAAGTTTAAGAGTATCCAGAGTGGGGTTTTTTTGGTAGACTGAAATGAAGAGAGCAAAGGCAGACCTCCATGGACACTGGGTCTAGGTGGTCAGGAAATTGGGAGGGTGGGAAACAGTTATCACAGTCACTGATGCACTATCCTGCTTTTGGCATCCCACAAAATAAAGTAAAGGTAAAGGTACCCCTGCCCGTACGGGCCAGTCTTGACAGACTCTGGGGTTGTGCGCCCATCTCACTTAAGAGGCCAGGGGCCAGCGCTGTCCGGAGACACTTCCGGGTCACGTGGCCAGCGTGACATCGCTGCTCTGGCGAGCCAGAGCCGCACACGGAAACGCCGTTTACCTTCCCGCTGGTAAGCGGTCCCTATTTATCTACTTGCACCCGGAGGTGCTTTCGAACTGCTAGGTTGGCAGGCGCTGGGACCGAGCAGCGGGAGCGCACCCCGCCGCAGGGATTCGAACCGCCGACCTTTCGATCGGCAAGTCCTAGGCGCTGAGGCTTTAACCCACAGCGCCACCTGCGTCCCTTATCCCACAAAATAGCTGTGACTAATTAGTTTTATAGGCATGGCAGACTCCCAGTTTTATGCTTCTCTTTCTCCCTTCTGTCTGAGAATTGCTAGGATAAAGTGAAAAATGATTGTGGGCCTAAAAGTACTTCAGCTGCAATTGCAAGTCCTCGCTGCTCAAACAGGCTGGTGTGTGTATGTGTATGAAGTCCTGCTGGTAGCTTCAGCACCATGTTGTATGAGGTTTATTGAATTAGGATGAAGGCCTTGAACTATGGAGACTCTGTTGCGATGCCATTCTAATTGGCCTACTGCTATCATTAAGCATAAAAGCCAGAGATTATAAACTTTTCCTCTACATCCTGAACAGATATTCAATTATTCTGTTTTGGAATCATTAGTTACACTTCTGAGCATACTCATCGGTGTTCGTCAGTCTTCACTCTCCATATGTTTTTGGACTACACCTCCCACACTTCCCACACTGCTTAGCCAATGGTTAGGAGCGACAGGAGTAATAGCCCAGCAATACATGATGACATCTAAAGCAAAATCAGAGTGAAGGTGCGACGTTAACATATGAGAGTGCTGGAGGTGAAATAGTTAAACAGGTTACCCAATCAGGACCCAGGGGGGTGGAGTCAGAGGGACTATAAAACCAGCTCTGGGAGGGGCAAAGGGAGGAGTTCATTGAGTTGGGTGGGAGTTGGGTAGTTGGTTGGAGTGGGAGTGAACTGGGATAGAGTTTATGGGTAGGTTGAGTTAGTGTAGCGAAATAAGCTGAGTCAGGAATAGTTAGGGGCTAGGAAGACAAGTAAATATCTGAGAGGTGGTTTAGTGAGTGAGAGCAGGTAGCGGAAGTTATAGGTCTGGATAGGCACCCCACGATTGTAACTGACCAATACCATTTATGAAACCACACACTTGTTAAACTGCCATAAATAAACAAAAGTTTATATTCCAATTCAACCCTGACTGGACTCAGTATTGTACCATGTAGGGCCTGGGTGGTGGCAGCGAGAAATAAAGTGGTGGCACAGGGATCAATAGACAGCGAAATGTCCAGGGACCCTGTGTGATTGCCACAGAAGGTATTGCTTTCTGCCCTCACTCTGCCTTCTTGATATTATTTTAATTGAATATTTTGATTGATTTTAATTGTATTTAAATGATTGCTTTGCTTTTAAAATTGTTGTAAGCCACCTTGGGAGGGTTTCTTGCCCTAAAAGGCAGCACATACATTTATAAAATCAATAAATAAGTTGTGGTTTCTTAAAAACAGACAGACAGACAAACAAACAAACAATAATAGTAGCAGCAGAAAAGAGTGACAATTGGGGACAGCATTCTGCCACTGTTTAATGTTTGTGATCTTATGTGGGCTGAGCATGCTGTTCATTTATGGGTCACACCTATCCAAGACCTGATTTAACTCAGAGTATATATCACATTGTCATGTATCAGACAATGAAACGATGTGCACACAATGGGGAGTGTACTATAAAATCATATGCGACTGCTTGCATCAGTTATGTTTAGGTTGTTTTAGGAAGAGCTCAGCCCTGAGACAGTATACTGGGGTTCAGCCACAAGACTTTAATGGCTGGGTTCAGCCATGGAAATTGAAAATAATTACTCAAACCAGGAAGACCCTGAGTAGGGTCAGTCAATCACCACTGAGTAACCATACTCTGTAGACCCAGAAAGCTTGGCTTATAGGACAGATGATGCGATGCCTTAGCCCCAACCCCTTTTCTCTTTTAAAATAAATTAAACACTACTTGTAATTTTTTTTAGTGAAACAGAATTGCTTTATTTCTTCTGAAAGTGAGTGCCTTCATAAACATTCCAACTACAATTACAAGAGTGAATAAACTTCTTGGTCTGAATTGCTACTATTATGCTAGTGTAATCTTCTTCTGTGAAAGTCACTTTTCCCACAGTAATTCTGCTCTAAGTAGTGCAGAATCACTATGAATAGCTATCTGAAAATCACTGAAATGACTCTAGACGCCTATTGTACACCCAAGGTTGTTTCTACCCTTGATACAAACCTTAAGTAATTTATTTTCTAACTGACCTGTTTGGACTGTATCACTTCTAGCTGGCCTGATTTTTTATCAGTGACCTATCAGGACAATTCTCATTTGAGTACTAATTTGGCAAAAGATGTACATACAATCTCTACTGTTGCCTGATAACCATAGTTGTCAACGTTTTCCTTTTTTAAAGGGAAATTCCCTTATTCTGAATAGGATTCCTCGCAAGAAAAGGAAAAAGTTGACAGCTATGCTGATAACCCAATGAGCAGGACATTTGCTGGAAAGAAAATGCCATTGATGTAAGAAATCTTTACCTAGGAGCAGTGGTGGAGCTTCATGCTCTGGCACTGGGGTGGCACCCACAGGGGCGTGGCATGCATCCTGAGGCATGGCGCCCAGCCGGGGGGGGGGTAGCCGCGATGGCACCCTACCGGGATCGTGCTGCCGGGGGTGGTACGCTACCCGCCGCACTCCTCTTCCTCCGCCAGTGCCTAGGAGTAAATGTTCTTGGAGATAGTGCCAATATTTACTTATGTACATATTATGTACAATACGTATTCGGTTGTTCATGACAGCTGGGTTATAGGCAGTTAATTTCTTGTGATTCAGTCTTGATCCCATTTGTTTGAGTTCTACGCTGTCCAAATTTCAAGTGCTGCATGATTTTGTTCAGTCATCAGAAATACAAGTAGGCTCTGAAACAGGAGGCTTTTTCTAGACAAGTAAGGGGGATGTGATAGAGATATATAAAATTATGCATAATACTAGAATCTAGGGTCACTCGGAGAAACTGAATAGTGGGAGATTGTGGACAGACAAAGGAATTACTTTTTCACAAAATGTATAGCTAGAGTTCACTACCATGAGATGCAGTGATGGCTGCCAATTTAGACATCTTTGAAAGGTGATTAGACAGATTCATGGAGGATAAGGCTTTCTGTGGCTTCTTGCCATGATGCCTATATTATCCCAGTGTGACAAGTTGGCCACTGTAGAGAAAGAGTGCTGGACTAGATAGTTCTTTGGTCTGATTTAACAGAGCTCTTCATATTTTCTTATTCTGAGCTATATTTTTTCTGTAGGGAATGCTGCTTTAGGTTTTCTTTGTACGTTTTGTTTTTTGTACTTCAAACATCAGGGTTCCCATGAGCAGGCTACTACCTTATTTTTGTCTCTTAGTAGCTCTGCTATAGCTCCAAATCCTGTTGGCACTCACCAGCTGAGTTTAGAACTACTTCTCCATTTCCTCTCTCTATATGCCAGTTTTTCAGAAACAGGCAAGTACAACAAATACATCCGGTAAACTTGCTATGCAGGTTTCTCTCAGGGGTTTCCCTGAAACCAATTTTCAACTCTGCAGATACTAGGCATGATCCAAAGGGAGCCGAGTGCTTTCACATCCCATTTACTTCAGTAGGAGACATGAGACGTATATAGAGTTCAAGGCCTGCTCTTGGATACATTCACAATTAGATTGTGGATAAATCCACGTGTATTAAGAGCTTTTGCTCCGATTACTTTTTTTTAATACTTCATAACATAATTTATTCCACACAACTCAAAGAGACACACCTTCTTTTAAATAAGTGGTTGCCTGTTTTGCAGCATCCAGATGCACACCTAAGTTGCCAATGCATGCCAAAGGCACCAGTATTATATTTTAAGTGAGCTGGGCCCTTTCCCAATATATATTAAACTGTCTGCTTATATGGGTGGATCACCCTTGATGGATTAAGTGTGTAGAACCAGTGAGAATGTTAGGGACTTCAGAGAAATAATCACAAATGGACTGAAATGTGACAGCATATTGGAGGCAGATGACCCTCTGAAGGGGGTCACCCTCTGCTGTTCCTCTACATGGCGCCTCAGGGTTTTGGTGGTACCATGACCCATGGAATACCTATTGTTTATATGGAATACCTATTGCATATATGGAATACCTATTCTCGTCAGCACATTGGGGACTAATGAATTCAGTGAGCAAATAGAACAAAAACAGGACTAGGAAACTGATGAGCAGTGATTAAAGGAATTAGTCCTCGTTAGCTTATAAAGAGAATGCCAAGATATGATCTCTACAAGAATGTGATGCAAATTAACAAGATTCGCGGCAAATCTTTGAGAGAAACGCAGCAAATAAGGGCTGAGCAGGCCTCTCCTGTGAATGCCACACAAACCTCACAATGCAGGTACAAACCCAAAAGTGGTGTTTCTGAGAAACAGGACTTATGCTGGCAGTTATAGACATTACGTCAAAACACTGGAATACATCTCCATCCTTGTAATGTAATGTGGCTAGGATTGTCATAGCTGGTATAAAATTGTCATTCCAATTTGCCCAAGTCATTAACTTTATGCAGTTGAATGGCCTTTACCCATTCTCATAACAGCAATGATGCTATCAGTGTGTGTGTGTGTGTGTGTGTGTGTGTGCGCTCTCTCTCTCTCTCTTTCTCTCTCTCTCACTGGTTTGGGATATAATAACCTTAGTCTTGACCCTGCAGGAAAATAAAATAAAATCCCTAGGTAGAGTGAAAAATACCTGCTTGTCCATGCAGAATGCATATAACGGAAAGGACTGTCTAGTAAGGCAGCAAGAAGAGTCCAAGATGAGGCTGAAGGTATGTGATTAGATAGGACCCTGGGGTAAGTCAACTCCTAGGGGACATTATAAGTGAGTGAGTACTGCTGAAGCAGCAGACACGTTGCTGCACTCCACCGTAGGGAAGCCTGGATTGGCATTACTACACACATGCCCTGTGTGGATGTTGCTCCAGGCGCATAAGTCTCTTTTCAAAGCTGAGGAGAAGAAAGCAGGTGAGGACAGCAGGGAAGAGAATCAGGAGGGAAGAGGGAAAGCCACATCAAAATGCATAACATAAATTAGATGTGCTTCATGCGAAAGCCGAGCTGCCAAGTTTTCTTTAGAATTGTGCAGGTTTGCATTGTCTTCCTTTGCTAAATTCCTGAAGGAGTGATAGATACAAGCAAATGATCAAAAATGAATAAATAGTCTTGTAAAGGTGAACAACAACAAAAAGATACAACTTGTCTGCAGGAAAAGGCTGAACGGTTCACCTTTGTTGATGAAAACAAAGTCTCTATACTCTGAGACAACTGCTAATTTGGGAGTTCCTGGGATGATGTTTTTGGAGAAATGCATGTCATAAGTGGAGGAGATTGTCCCTATTGTCGTGGGCAGTTGAAGGCCAGAGGAACTGGCATGGATTACTCAGTGTCTAACGGTTTTGGCAGTGGCTTTGGGTGTTAAGTATCAGCTAACATGTTTACCCCTGGCCTTGAGATGTCCATTCACAAAGACCCCTTTCTTTTCTTTCTGGCATGAATCCAGGACAACCTTGGAATATTCTCTCCCCTCCTCCCCTCCCTGCTCCTGACCCATCATTAGAGATAGGGGTTGTCTTGAAACTTCATCTGAGAAACAGCACAGCCCAAGAATGCTCACTGACCCATAACCTTCAGATGCTTATAAAATGGGACTTGTATCCCCATGAATGCAAGTCTTTCACAGCATAAATTAAATAGTAAAATAACTCCAGTTTACTTGTCACTTTGAAATACCTGGATTTGCAGGAACCCTGATGGGTAGGGTGGGGAGGGGGCGGAGAAAACCTCCAGTTATAACATTTCTTTTATAACTTTAAGAGAAAGATTCAAATGTTTTAGCTTCAAAATCAGATGGTACTTACTCCTCACTGATCACATGGGCATTAGTTTTGATTGATATTCAGAATGATTCTGAGTTGCACCTGCTACTGAATTAATGGAACATGGCACTTAACACAGAGAGAATAATATATATACTTTCATATATGAAAATATGTTTTACTGTTGCTTGCTTTTTAAAGAGGGGAATAGTGGTGATCATAAAAGGATTTTATGATGTTCTTTATTATAGGTCGTTACTCTTCTTTTCTGTTCAATTTCTGCTTCTGATGTTGCGGTGGCTTATACTTGTCTAGATGTGGTCCTGCTTATATGAATATTGCTCATATCCGCCCCCCCCCCGTGCTTTTCTTTTGCATGACCTTATAGTTCTGCTCACAAAAGCATTATAAGTTTTCTACTAGTTCCATAAATATCATAGGACTCAAAGGTCTGGTTCTATATATAGTTGTAGATGTATATACAATTTGGTAAGAGATTTTTTTTTTTAAAAATAAAAAGATTGTTTAAAATCAGATTTTAATTTTTTTTAACAATAGGCTATGTTTTGAATTTTGTTTTTTTATAATAATATTTATTAAATTTTTATCAAGAAGAGGGTTACAAAACAGTAAAAAGATACAATAAAAAAATACAAAAACCAAAATTAAGCATAAAAATAAAAAATAAAAAATAAAAATCCTTCTTTCTGATATCTTACCACTCATTTACTTGTTTTCATGACTTCCTCACACCTCCCTTTTTTGTATTCCATTTAAAAATTTGTTCAGCAAATTCATACCCTCTTAGTTTACCCTTAATTATTTAACCTCACATATTATAACTTCAAATTTTCATCTAATATCAATCCACTCTTGCATATTCTTGTTTTACCTTATTACTAGAACCACTTCGTTTCATTCGAACGTCATTAACATTCAATAATTTTACAGTGTTTGTGTAGATAGATTTTAAATTTCTTCCAGTCTTCTTCCACCAACTCTTCTCCCTGGTCTCTGATTCTGCCAGTCATTTCCGCCAATTCCATGTAGTCCATTACTTGCATCTGCCATTCTTCCAAGGTGGGTAGGTCTTGTGTCTTCCTATGTTTTGAATTTTGATTGTCATTTTATTAGGTGAACATCTGGAGTATCATGTGACTCAGCCTGGTGGTCAGCTGACTACAGAAACTTCATGTGGATAGACTTGGAGCATAGCTGTGTGGCAGGCTGGATAAATGATGCGAAAATGTTTGGGGCCAGGGATGAATTTTGGTTGTAGCTGCTAGGATGATACATTCATTCAAGGGAGGAGAGATATGCCACTGCGGGACAGTGGCTAAGTAAAGAAGTGAGACTTTGCTTAACAACAACAAAAAACAGAGCTCTTCAGTGCTTTACAGACAACATATTGTACAGTCTCTCTTTAAAGCCCGTGGACCCAGAGAAACACAGAGATTAAGAAAAGTTAGCTATTTGGCATTTATAGGACAGAAAAAGAGAGTGGAAGGATGCTCTGTGGCTTGTCCTGATCTGATTCGGGAGGGTTTACTGACTGTGCTTTGACTTGGGGAGGGGGGAACCCCCAAATCACCCTGATTTTCCTCATTGCTCAGCTCCCTATAGAGGCTGAAAAGGCATATATTTTTGGACTAAACAATAAAGAGAAACATAGACTGTGTGCATGTGCTTTTTATATATTTAATACTATAGGAAATAACCTGAGCTAATTGTACGTTAAAGAAAAACCTCATCATACAAGCAAACCTGGATCACTGTTGAAAGAATGCAGCCTGTTAGCAGTATTTCAGGGCCTGCTGCTTCACTCATCAGTGTGAATAGCAAATTTCTTATTGACTTCAAGGAGAACAGGATTAGGCCCTTAGGCTGTACACAAGAGTCGATGTTGGCAAAAAGAATGCACAGCGTTAGAAAAAACATGATTAGATAAATCCTTTTGCTGCCCTGAAGCCTTTTTACTTTAATGCTGTAGTATATATCCGTGGCAGATAGCAAGTTGATGTCTGTCAGTAAAGCTCATCCTTCCTTCCCTTAATAATGTGCACTTCTCTTCTGCTAACGCGTGTATGCTTTTCCCATAATGAAAGAGTGTTAAAAACTTAGAGTGTGATACCAAAGTTATAATAAGGATTGCATTTGCATCATCTTGGGTGTTTGTTTGTGTGTGTGTCTAAAACACTGACCATAAATATATTGCTGGTTTATCCTCCTGTAGCATCAATAAAACATTTAATTTGTCAGGGGAGAAGCCAGTGCATACCTGCCTGCAGGAAGAACTCTTGTGGACCTGGCAAATCCGTTGCCTTAAATCCGGGCTAAAAATGTCCACCCCAGCCTTTTGTTTTTGTTTTTAACAGCTAAAGAGAAATTTAACCTGCAACAAGTCACTTTTACTATCACTACCATCTCCATGCTGACAAAAGCCATTCCTGCCAATTCATTACCTGCCACGTAGCTCTTCAAAGTACGACATCCTTGTAAGAAATAAAGGTGGGAGGGGGAGTAGGTTCATCATCAGGACAAGCTGAAATTTTGCGTACAAAAACCTTTCCAAAGTGGTTTGTGCTATGTCATGTACAGTCAAAGTTTTTCTTGGGCTGAACCACTCATAAGATTAGTGTGAGCGCCCTTTGAGCCTAAGCACTGCTTTGTTTCTTCCAGAGTGAGAGTGTGTGTTTGTGGAGGATGTGATGCTGGCCTAGAACTTCATACCCTGAAAACTCAAATGTGAATGTGGGAATATGGCTGAAGTTACCTAGCGGTACGAGGAAAAGGCCACTCTGCAGATACTCAGAAGCACTCTCTTCAGTTATTATTGCACATATTCTAGAGTTTAGGTCTGCAGTTGAAAACCAGTTCAAAGCTAATTCCTCTGAGCTTGCACTGAAAGCAGGGAGCTTTTGCATAGAGTTATTGTGACCATCAGGGCAATGTGAACTTTTCTTGAAGATACACAGCTACTTTTCTGGCACAATATGGCACAGTACTGGTCTAGTAAGCACCACTTCAAAGTGACATATTCAGCCCATTATCGAGGAAGGATTTAATTTTTAGGAAATGTCAGCTGTGGTCAATATGCTGAAGGACATAAGAGAAAGAGGTGGTGCAGGTGTCCCATCTATTTTTTTCAATATGCGCAGTAAGAGCAATATTACGAATATCAGCTATGATTACAATAACCACCTGCACAAAAGCATAATAGCATCAGAAAGCAGCAGTTGTAGCAATGGTTCTTCCAAAACATTAGGAAGATGAATATTTGGAATGGGTTGTGGATGTAGCTGCAGTGGATTGTCTAATGATAGAAAAATTGCTTTTTTAGAATTTGAACATGAGACAGTTTCCTGTCTTTGTTTAGCATCAGCTCAGTAATTCACCAACATCTGGAAAAGATCAATCATCACAGTGACTGTGACAATGCTGTTTGCCATCCATGTTCTCCATTAAGTCCAGTATCATCTAAACATAATTCTCTGTGTAGGTTTGCAGAGAAAGCACCAATCGCACGAGACCAGAGTGGTGCACTCTGTGTAGAAAAGCTAATCACAACCTGAAAATTAAGGTTGCCCAAATGATGTTCTACAGTCATAGCTATTTTGTGATTCAGGGAATGGAATCTGATGGTGGTTTTCGCCAAACAAAAGTTGGGAGAGAGGCTGTTGTTCACCTTCTTTTATGACCACTGCATAAAAATATGTGTTCCATAATAATTACAATTCCTGTTCTCTGTTTCCTTGAATATCAGCTGGCAGTAAGCTTTGCTCATTTCCCTAAGCATGTACGTTGGGGTTTTTCTTTTTGAGTTCCAGAGTTACAGCTTTGATCACTTCTTGATCGCTTAAAGGCTGTGAGTCAGTTATATTTCCCAGTTTAGTTGTCACTTCAAAGGCATTTGAGGGGGTTTCTCCAACAGAAGGCAGCCAAGGTTTTCTTCTGACACAGTTCAACAACATAACATAGATATTTCACATCCATGCAGAAAAAGGGAGGAGGAATAATGCACAATATTTATCCATTTATATAATCATTCCAATAATAGGCACCAACTTTCTAGAAGGACAAGATGTTTTACAATATAATCTTTTCCTGTATAAATATTTGAAAACATAAAGGACCCAACACCAACCATGAAAAACAAAAACAAAAATATGGATATACAGAAAAATGAAAGCCAGCTTTTGCCACCCCTGTCTGCTGCCACCCATTTGCAGTTTCTCAGCTGCTTTGTCTGTTTTATGACAGATATAGTTGTGGCATGTACAAATTCAAATTGTGAAGCAAAACTATATTTAATCAGTTAATATGCAAAGTGCAACAAAACTGTGACTAAAAAAAGAGTTTGTGACATTCTGGTAACATCATTGTTAAGCGACAGCCAACCACAAAAGATTAAACTGGTACTCAATCATAGGCGGCTGCTGTTTCTCATGAGAAATAATCCATATGTTAAGGACTTGTTAACAGAACAGAGGAGAGAGAGAGAGAGAGAGAGAGAGAGAGAGAGAGAGAAGGGGTGGCACAAAGTGAGAGAGTATGGGTGAGAGTGTAATAAAAGAGGTGGCACTACTTATGTTTTACTCTTCTTCCTGCACACACCTGTCTCTCCTTCCTATACCCCACTCCTCAACAGCCCTGGATCATGCAACCTGACCCATTGCAATCTGTGGCTGCCTCAGCCCAACTGATGCCTGGATTCTCCTGAATCAACCCGATTTGGTTCTAGACTCAGCCGAATCCTCATGGAAGCTTATCTACCTGACCAGTGGCACATTAGGGTGTGAGATTTTTGATGGGCACCTGAAGAAAGGTTTAACATGATTGCTGTAAAGTGAAAATATAAGGAAAGGATCACATTTGCAACTGTCAGGGTCTGTCAGGGTCTATCGAACAATGTGGAGGGAGGGAGGAAAACAGCAGGCATCTAGCTGGCCACTGTGGAAATGGAATAGTTTGCTCCAGGAAGGGTCCTTTCTAATGAGAAGTGTTAGGCTGAAGATGTAGCTCTGAGGCCGGGCTATTCTAAGGCTCTGTGGAGCCAGACTGGTTCAAAGTGGTCAGTGGACAAGTCAGCTTGTCTTGCAGACTATGTGTCATTCTTGATGGACAGTCTGCAAGGCGTATTATAGAAATGCAGCTGTCGACAGGAGTGCCAAATTGGCCCTGTGACCATGGGTGCCCAGGGCAATGGGTGCCATTCAGCGTGCATGGCTCTGGCACTGAAATTTGTGGGTGCCCAGCCCCTTTATGGGGAATTTTGTAGGTGCTCGGGTGACCAGGGCCACAGGGAGTTGGCACCTATGCTTGTGGATGTGGTAGGGTGTCAGATCCTAGCTGCTGAAAACACACACACACCTTCACATTTGCAAAAGCTTTATCCTTTAATATATGCCGTCAACCAGTGAGTAGAAAGTCGGAATAGGGATAAATTCAATTCAGTTGCATTTTAACCAACCTAATTTACACTTCCCCAAACCAGTACATGGATTGAAACACATCTATCCTGCAAAATCTGTACTCCAAATTTTGTGATGCAGTTCGCCAACCATAAAATGCATACAGTAATACATATATTAAGGGGAAATTTTATGTAAAAATGCATTATTGAAGGGAAAATTGCTTGCAAACATATTAGGGCACATTACATACAGAAATATACACTAGAATCCTGGCAAACTTTCATGGGATTTTTTAGAAAGAAAGAAAAAAATCTCCAACTGATGCAGAAATGTGGTAAACATACCTTAAGACTAGAAACATGAGAAATTGCTAGAAAAGGAAACTAATAGATTGGTGCATCCTGAGTGGAAAGGTCCCATGATTAGTATATTATATGGAATGTCTGATTGCAAGGAAAGCTGGTACAGGTGAATCTTGGATGATAATCATACTGTGTCAACAGCAGTGAAAGAACAAAGAATAAATCAAATCTTGCTCAGAACTCATATCATTAATATAATTGCTATTATTTAATTAGACCAGGCTAGAACTTTGGGACAAGTGAGTATTCAAAGCAAGCATTGTGAGAGTGCCAACTAGCAATGTATTGAGTTCAGGTGTCTCACGAGTTTGTTAGAAGGATAAAAAGGTTCCTGTAGAAAGGGAGAGAGGGAGCGGGAGCGGGAGAGTGGGAAGGAGGGAAGGAGTTAGTCAATTAATGGATATTGCTAAATGACTACAGCAACACCAACATAATTCATTTTATTTTTAGCAAAAGAGCAAAGAGGGCTAAAACAGGAAATGTAAAAAGGATGCTATGAAATAGCAAGAGAGTCCATTTGGAAGACGAAAGGGGGGAAAATGACTTGTGGGGTGAGTTTGTCCATTGAAGAATAAAAGGAAATGCATTCCTGATCCTGTTTGCAAACCACTTTGCCTCCACTCAGAATTTCTCTCTTGTCCCTTTTCTTAGATCCAGAACAAGGGATGCTTCAGAAGAGCTTATAGGTAGGTGACTGGACTATTTCTTCTCTGTCCTGCTTAGAGTTCTCTGAAGACCTCTTATGACTTCACTTCCTTGCCCAGATTGGAGAACAAGTGGAGGATTGAAAAGAATAAAGAAGTATTGCTTCACTGATTGTCATTCCCAGTAGTGCCCAGCAAGCTCAGCAACTAGTGGTAACTGGTGACCCTTGGGACTGGTGAGTGGAAGGCGGGGAGACCACCAGTAGGTGGAGCCAGAGCCAATGAGAGGCACAGCCACCCATTGATTGGTTGTAAGACTGAGATAAGGGACACAGGTGGCGCTGTGGGTTAAACCACAGAGCCTAGGACTTGCTGATCAGAAGGTCGGCAGTTCGAATCCCTGCAACGGGGTGAGCTCCCATTGCTCGGTCCTCTACACGTCAAAGTGCAAGTAGATAAATAGGTACCGCTCCAGCGGGAAGGTAAACGGTGTTTCCATGTGCTGCTCTGGTTCGCCAGAAGCGGCTTAGTCATGCTGGCCACATGACCCGGAAGCTGTACCCTGGCTCTCTCGGCCAATAAAGCGAGATGAGTGCCGCAACCCCAGAGTCGGCCACGACTGGACCTAATGGTCAGGGATCCCTTTACCTTTACCTTTAAGACTGAGATTGGTGGGGCAGTGCCCCATTCACCCCAACAGACCAGCTTCTACTGCCGACATTCCCACTTGGTGACAATCTTCCTTAGCAGCAGAGCAAAAGAAACACTACTTTGACAAAGCTTCAAAGAAACCATGTTCATCAGGACCACAGCTGGGGAGGGAAAAGCTAATCTCCCTCTCCCGACTGCTGTGACCCAAATAATTGTCATCCCACCACCACTACCTGTGATTATAAAAGATGTTAGTGCTGCTGCATCACACATACTAAATGTTGACTGATCTCTAAGTGTTGCCTCTAGCAACCACAGTGAGCTGTCCCAGGTCCTGATGACTGACCACCACCAAATTCTACTCTATACTGGCTGCCCTCCTAGCTTTGCAGAGAGCCTGGTAAGGTAGGTAAGACATAATGAAAATGACCCCTCAAAAGTCTCCCCATTATTTGTATGTGGTGAAATTGTGGGGGTGGGGGGCATGTTCCTGCATATTCTGAAAGGGGAAAGTAAAATTCTCCAACATTTTTTCCCCTCTTTGAAGAAATTTCAGCACACTTTATGCTAAATGAAGTTCTGTTGTTAGTTCATATTGGTGTTGAAGGACTAGAAAGGCTAAGAGACTGGAAGGAAAAAGAGACTAAGCCCATTGATTCCTTAAACAGTAGTAAAATATTTTGGGTTGGATCCACAGTGGATATTCTCTAGGGAAAGACTGACATTCTCCAGCCCAAGGAGTAGCTCAAGAAAGAAAAGAGGGGTGGGGGAGAATCAAACATTTGTCACAATAGAGATTTTATATCAATGACTTCAATGACCCACATTACTGGGCAGTGACCCCATGACCAGCTTGTACCGACCTGTTCAGAATCTATACTTCAGTACTGAGCCCAGGAAGATGTCTTTTATAATAATAATAATAATAATAATAATAATAATAATAATAATAATAATGTATACCCCACCCATCTGGCTGGGTTTCCCCAGCCACTCTGGGTGGCTTCCAACAAAATATTAAAATACAATAGTCTGCCAAACATTAAAAGCTTCCCTAAAGAGGGCTGCCTTCAGATGTCTTCTAAAAGTCTGGTAGTTGTTTTTCTCATTGACATCTGGTGGGAGGGTGTTCCACGGGGCTGGTGCCACTATCAAGAAGGCCCTCTGCCTGGTTCCCTATAACTTGGTTTCTCGCAGCGAGGGAACCACCAGAAGGCCCTTGGCGCTGGACCTCAGTGTCCGGGCAGAACGATGGGGTGGAGACGCTCCTCTTTGGCTTAACACTACCACAATGCTACCAAAGAGAGCCAGGGCTGGGTTAAGACATTTTGCTGCTTGAGGTGAAGGATGATGGTATCCCTTCCCTATTCCACTGGTAATACGGTGGCACTTCCCACAACACCCAAGGCAGCAGACTAGTTTAGGGGTGGGTAGGACATGCCATGTAACACACATAGCTCTGACCTCTAATAGAGGGGAATGGGCAGGGGTTGTTGTTGTCAGCATCTGCTGCCTGAGGTGGCCAAGTCACTTTACCTAATTGTAGAGCCAGCTCTGAGTGGTGGTCAGAATGGAAATGGCAGGCTAGGCCAAGTTAGAGACAATGCATAACAATATGCTTCTGCTGCCACATGTACACACTCCCTGGTGACTAAGTCCCCTTCATCAGTGTATTCATGGGTCCATTTTGCCTGAAAAATAAAACAAATAATTAAAATGACAGAAAATTGCTGGACATGTAAAGATAGGACAACTCATGGTTACCTCCTTTGTCCTGTAACTGGAGCTGCTAGTTTGTTTTTGTTGGTGTCTCTATCATAAAAAAAACTAGCAAGCATGGGAAAATGGGTTTAGCCCATTCCTTTCCTTGCATGCTGGTTTTGTTTTTGTTTCTATGCTTTTATACTTCTAGGGAGCTTTTTACAGAAGAAAACATGCAAAAAAACAACAACAACAAAAAAAACAAGTCCTCCAGGACTTTATCACATTCAGTAAAATCTCTACTCCAAGCCAGGAGCATTTTAATTCAAAAGTACTGTGGGATTTTGGTTACAGCAACACCCATATCCACCCATCCACACCACCCTAGTTTTAGATTTGAAATGAGGAGAAACAATCAGGAAAAATTAGTCTTGAATGACCTTGATTTCCTCCTTATTAATTTCTCACTAGTCAAGCTAATTGGTCTTTACTGTTTCAAATTTGTCTGAAGCTATGAAACAAGATGAACTGCTGTGTGATGACTGTCATACTTTATCTTTTGATTAAATCATTGTGCTTTGCTTTTCTGCCTCTGTGATACATTTATTTACCTTTTACTTTGATGACCTGGAGGAATATCATCTGCACTGGATCCTTCTTCCCTCTCCATTAAAAAAATTGGTGTTAAAGATTTCCTGTTGCGAAAAGACATCCATTCTGGTTGTTTATCCATCTTCAAGGGATATATGTCCTTAGGTTTTGTGATCTAAATATAACCACAGTGTGACATAATTCTAAAGAGGTGTATTATAGAATGAGAACCACTATGTGGATAATCAATTGGATTTTAGACTTCCTCTGATGTTCACTCTTACTTGGGAAATATAGAGAAATCACTCAACAGTGAAAACAACACTGTAGTTTGCTAGGAATGTCAAAGCTGCTCTTCATTCTATATAAGGATAAATAAGTTTTTAAAACATGATTTTTCTCTAAACAATATGCTACAGACCACTACTCTGAATTATCTAATATGATCTAATCCAACATTACAGAAAATTCAAAAATTATGAAATGCACTATACTTTCCTAAAAGCAATATAGTCTGTGTGTGGGGGGGGGGGTGGCGGTGAGAGAGAGAGTGTTCAGAGCATTAAAAAATGTTATGGCTTATATTTATTCATAAACCCTGAGAGGATTCTGAAGTTCTGGAGCTACAGGCATTTCTCAGGGGGAAAAAAATGGCTTGTGTCAACTGTGGATTCCATACTTGGCAAAATGTTGCATTTGAGAATGTAGAATTTGGGAATTTGAGAATTTCCACACCCTCCAAGTTAAAATAGTGGAATAACTTTCTAATATCAAAAGAATGATATCAGATAAATGACTCGGAAAATTTTGCATAGATATTGTTAGAAATATTTGCCGTTCAGAACCAGAATATATGGCATTTTTTTTTCTTTTTGGCTGAAACTGAACACATGACTAATATTTCAACCTGGCTCAGCCAAAGCTGAAATCCACACACCAGAACTTGACATTTGCTTGACATTTCAAATTAAACCCTCACATTTGAAAGTTAGATTATAACACCTTGGGCAGCTATGAGTAATGGGCCAGAATTTTCTCATGCAAGTTTGAAATTTGAGATTCCCCCCACAAATTGATGTCAAAGCTCCTGGATATCATTTAAATATCAGACTACAGTACAAATCAGCTACTACTTGAGGGAGAAGCCATAGCTTAGTTGTAGAACACTTGCTTTGGAAGTGAATGATCCCTTTGCTCGGATCCTGATGTCTCTACTTGAAAGCATCTTGGCTTACAGAGCTGGGAAAACTCACTGCCTATGAAACTTAAATTCTACTGTCAGAGCATGAAATGCTGATCTAAATGGTTCACTGGAGCAGTATAACTGGCATAAGGTATCTTTATATTCAATGACCACTGAGCTGATTCCAGGAAGGGGAGTGGTGATGAGTTATCAGGGAGTGGAGACTCCCAATCACAAGCTAGTCCTGAATGCATGAAAGTCTGTGCACGAGCAGCTGCTTGCACATAGAGTTCCTCATGCATTGACACTGACGGGATGGGCCAGTGATGTGACTGATACCAGGAATAGGGCTAGCAAAGCAGTGACATCTCTTGTCATCACATCTTCTCCATGCACTTAATGCATGTATTCTGCATATTCTGCATATTCTGCATCCATCCAGGTCTTTCATTTCATTGGCCAGGACTTCACAATCAGTGCTGATCCCTATTTGTTAAATTCTACCAAGTACTGCCCATGTGGCAGAAGGTCAGACTGAGATCACTGTTAATTAAACAGGTTGAGGCTTCCGTGGCAAAAGGAGAAAAGATGAAAATGAGGAAGAAATAGCAAACATAGGGGAGTTGTAGATGCAGCAGATGTAAGAGCCAAGAGAGTTTGAGGGAAACTTCTGGAGCCTGCTGGAAGTGCAAGGGATTTGCACATTTAATACATTTATACTGACCTATAAGTTAAGACATTAATAAATACATGTGATTGTATATGATTCTCCTGCTTGCGTTGGTCTGAAGCCATTGGAATTGCGTTAGTTTTTTAAGGTTAAAATATATTAAGCTGGTGCCAGTGACTATGGGTTCCACAGGATATTAAGCCAACCAGAGAAAAATGAAACAATTTTCCTGGCACACTTGTCCAAAAACTGAAAACAAGTATGGGACCATGTCTCGTTTTTTGCATTCTGGGTCTTGAGTTGACTGCATAGTTTCAGTTCTGTAAAACTGAGTTTAGCTTATTGGCTGGTTTTACAAGGGATAAGAGAAATGATTTTTGCTTTTAGATGTAAGTGCCATGTCTAGAGAGCCTTATGTGCTTCTGGGCAAGCAGATCTCTTCCATGTATGGTGGAGGAGAGATCTAATCCATGCCTTCAACCTAAGCCACATATGGAACATCTCTCTTGATTGAAATGAAGGAAAGAGCCATTCTAGGTAGGGAAGCTCAGTATATTCATCAGAGTACTCACGCTTGGAACAGATTGCTGACCTAGGGTAAACAAAAATTGAATTTATATATGTAAAAAAAAATCTACTATGCTATTTCCCCATAGAAATTAATTGGACTTAAGTGCACAATGAATCACTTGAGGACGCAGCCTACAATTACCTGGAAAGAAGTACTATTGAGCACAGTGGGACTTAATTCTGAGTAAATGTGCATAGGACTGCACTTTTAAGACCCATTGATTTAATAAAACTTGACATTAGGGAGGGACCTTGGAAGTCATCTTGGTCAACACTCAATGAGGATCTCCAGTGCAAGATGCAGCTCCAGCATCCTTGACAGATAACCATCCAGCCTCTGCTTAAATATCTCCAGAGATTTCCAGTTAACCGCCCACCCTTTGCTTCTGCCCATCCAAAGCAATGTGTTCTGCTGTCAAATAGCTCTTATAGTTTGAAGTTTCTCCCAATATTTAGCCAAAATCAACATCCCTGCAGTTTCAGTCCATTAGTTCTAGTCCTGCCTTCTAGTGTAATGAACAACTGGGCTTATGTGCGCTCAGTTTTATCTGGGTTGTACCCCCCCCTTTTTTTAAAAAAAAAAAATGTAGCTAGGACAAGATAATCTGATGTAGCCTGAAGTGAGGGACATGAGGCAGGAGTTGATAATGCAGGTGAGCTGCGCACAGGTGGGCTGCATGCAAGCTGCCGGCCAGCCCTGTGGAGCCTCCTTTTATTGAGACAAATATGCAAACCAGGCAAATACATTTTGGGCTGTGACCTTTACACATCTTCTGGTCCCAAGATCGTGGGGTGGTACAAAGTTATTTTGGCACCTGTTTCCCCCACGTCATTTCCCCCTTGCACAGTGTATGACGAAGGAGACAAAAGGTCTCAGAGACAAAGGGCACCGCAGACCACTGAGACTGCAAAAGGTTAGACAGAGGGAACGATGTTCAGACAGCCGTAGCTTTGTCTGTGAGTGGTGTGTGTGCTCCGCACCCCAAGGTCACGCATGCAGGCAGGCTGAAGCTGCCTGCGGGTGGGGAGTGTGCTCCCTCCACACCCCATTCCCCACTCCGCGATCATCCCTACAGTAGCCCAATTATGGGAGGGACCCTAGCTCAGTACAAGAGCACCTGAGTGCAGAAGGTCCCATGTTCAATCTCTGGCATCTTCAGGTGGGGCTGGGCGTGTCCCCCATCTGAAACCCAGAGAGCTACTGCCAGTCATCATGGACAGTACTAAACAAGATGGACCAATGGTCCAACTTTGTTTAAGGCAGCTTTCTATGTTCTTATGTCTTAATAATACTGGGCCTGATGTTCTTATATCATGGTATGAAGCTATGGATGACCTCAAAATGCTCAATCCTTTCTCCAGGAAATCTTGGTGTGAAAAGAAAATACATTTCTTTCTAATGAAGTGAGAGATCAATTGTTTCTTTTCTTCCACCAACAATTGTTGAGTTAGAGGTGGTGCATTTTCATATGCTTTCTTTAACAGCCTGATAGCAGGCATGTAGTGTGATCGTAGCAATGATAACAGTAGGTGGAAAGGTTTTGCTTTCTTCCCTGCGAAAACATTATTTCATTATGTTCCAATAATGGGGGCGGGGAGGAGAATGTGGATGTAAGAACCTTAGGTTGTTATCAAAAAATATATAGTAATAGCACACACCAATAATAATAATCTAGCTACAAAACTTCAAAATATAACCTCTGTGTTTTCCCTTCCATTCCCCCCCCACCGTGTCAAAAGTTCCACAGACAATTAGCTTCAAATGCAGAACTACATCAGCTGCCTCTTCAAAGTCAAGCTGTAAACACTTTAGTGCTGTGTTCTTTTTGTCCTTAACCTATTTTTTTTCTTTTTGTAAAGGGAAGTCAGACTGTAAACATAACACAATTATTATTGAGTTTCAATGCATACAAAGCGCGTAAGATTTTCTCTTTTGAATGACTGGTTTGAAGCATTTTCATAGGGATATGTGAAAAACGGAAGCATTTGCTATGTGGTTAAGTTGAGGCAATGTTTGGAGGGTACTGTCAGTAAAGAAAGATCAAGGCTGCAGTCTTAGGCATGCTTACTAGGAAGTAGGCCCCACTGAATTCAATGAGACTTACTTCTGATGTAAGTAGGTGCAGGATTGCACTGCATTATTGTTATTACCGTATTTTTTGCCCTATAGGACGCACTTTTTCCCCTCCAAAAATGAAGGGGAAATCTGTGTGCGTCCTATGGGGCGAATACAGGCTTTCGCTGAAGCTTGGAGAGCAAGAGGGGTCGGTGCTCACCGACCCCTCTCGCTCTCCAGGCTTCAGGAAGCTATCAGCAAGCCTGGGGATCCTGCGGGAGTTCCCGCAGGGCTCCCTAGGCTGCGGATAGCAGCCTGCTGCTGGGCGCGTGGGGTGCCCTGAAGCAGAGCACCCCGCGCGCCTGGCAGATATCCACAGCCTGGGGAGCCCTAGGCTTTGGATAGCAGCCTGTTGCATGGAGCGTGGGGCGCGCTGAAGCAGAGCACCCCACGCTTGGGGCAGACATCGGGCAGCTCCACAAGCTCGGGGGACAGTGGGGAGGCGCAGCACCGCCATCCCGATGTTCCTCGACCTGGTATGGAGGCTGGCGCTGGGGAGGAGTGTGCTTCTCCCCAGCGCCAGCCTCAGAAGCTCGGGGGACAGCGGTGAGGCAGAGCGCTGCCATACCACTTTTCCGCGACCTGGTTTGGATTCCCCAACCTGGTTTTTTTGGGGGGGGGAATAAAGGAAATTCTTTTCCCTTTATTTCCCCCCCAAAAAAACTAGGTGCATCCTATGGGACGAAAAATACAGTATTTATTGAATTTATATACCACCCTATACCCAGAGGTCTTAGGGTAAATCACACTGTAATCCATCAAATTCAGTGCATAAATATGCAGAGGATTACACTGCAAGACTGATTTCCCCCACTAAATATACTAGCCCTAAATGAGTGTTATCACTCTGTTAACTATTTTAAACATCTGATAATAACAATATCAAAAATATTTTTGATAAACATATCAAACTATAATATAACATGCAAAGAAAAGAAATATTCATTAAATAAATTGATAGAACAAGCCTGTTCACTGTGTATTCCAAAGTGAGCCCCATTGACTTACTTCCACTGTGTGTACAGGACTGCATATTACCAGTGCTTTTAATATTAACTGAACAAACTTCATGGAAAATGTAGGAAAATGGCCAGAGCAGAAAGAGCGCTAGAAGCATTTCAGTATCATCAAGATCACTTTTTTTTTTTAATAGTATAGGATAAAAATGTCACATTTGTTGTAAGACATGAGTCAGAGGGTCCTTTTTTAATCTCAAAACCTTTTTGGGCACCACATGCTAATTCTTGTAATTTTAGGCTTCGTTAACTGAGAAAATGCATCACTACAAAAATATATAATGACAAGGAGGTATAACAATTATCAGCTAACTTGTTCTGTCAGTGCAAGGATTTATGTTTGCCAAATGGAACTCCCTCACCCTCCCACAAATCTGTTCCGAAGGGTTGGGGATACCCCTAGAACAGATTTAGGAGGAGCATGGAAGAAGAGAGGGGAGAAGTTCCATTGTGCAACTGGAAATCCTTGCACTGATGGAATGAGTTACCTGGATACTGCCTTGTAATAATAATACTTTTTGTTGGCAGCCATCTGTCTTGACAGGCAATGGAGTATGCCTTTGGGAGTAAAGTCAAGACAAGACCCTCCTCTTGGCTTTACTGATGTGGTCCAGAGGAAAGCAGAGCAATATGTTTGGCACCAGCTTAGCTGCAGAAGTTGCCAGAATGAGGTGTACAAGGTGCCACCCCACCATTGTACGGACTTCATTCCGGACTTGTGTAGGTTTACTCCTTAGCCTTTTCTTCTTCTGAAGATATCCCACAAGGCAGAGGAGGTTTAGGACCAGAGTTTTTCTTCTCCTAGATCGGCTACCTTCCCAGTTTGAAAAGCCCATCTGTCCCTCACTTCCCTTTACAGCACCTGCAGAAATTGCCTTCTTGACCATTGGACCCACTATTAGTCTCATCTGCTCAATCCGCAAGAGCCTGTCTTCACATGTAGGAGCAGTCCCTAACTTACTTACTTTTTTTTTTTTAATAATATTTATTAAAAATTTTCCAGAATAAAAAGGAAAGATAGCAAGAAAAAAAGAAAAAACAAATATGATTTACACTTGGTTTCAGTGGCATCTTTCCCGGACTTCCCCCCCTCCCCCTCTTGTATTCCATTTCCCTTAAACTGATTCCACAGATTCTTACCCCAAATTTTAAAACCTTATTTGTAATTTTAAATAACCCATTTATTCCAAATTAATTTATCTTATTTATCTTAATGAACCATTTCTCCTTATATTTTATATAATTCCCTAAGATCGACCCCATTTCCCTTCCACGAATTCCCCTATTTTCAAACAACAAACATGAAAAAAGAAAAGAAAGAAAGAATATATAATTTTACAGCCTTTGGATTCCAAATCTCTCCCCCCCCCCCATTCCCCGGTTCCAATCCCCAAAGTTCATCCATTGTCTACTGCCAGCCTGGTGTATCCACGTCTATATCTCAACTCCACTTTGCCGTCTTTTGATAGCTTTTAATTTCAGAAAGTCCAATCTCGAAAAAACTCTCAGAAAAAGTCATTGTTCTTCCATCCAGACCTCTATGTTTAAGAGTCTAACTTAAATTCTATTTCTTGGTCCTTTTAAAGTCTGGATGTTCCAAATACTCCGGCTTCAAATTTGGTCCAGCTCTTATTCCTCAGGTTGCTTTTTCCTGTTCTGCTGCAGAAACCTTCTAATTCAGAAACTTCTTGTTCTCCACAGAGGCTTTTGTTATTCAGGAACATAACTTGCGTCAAGTCCCTTCCTTTCTTCAATAGATAAATCCATTGTCTCCTTTAGTATAGAAACCTCTGTAGACAAAATAATGCTTCGTTTTTGCAGCTTTCCCAAGAGATAACAGATCCTGCTCAAATTCATAGTATTTTCCACTTGCTGCTACTGTTGCAATGTCCCAGCCTCCCTCTAGAGGGAATATGGTAACTTAATTTCTTTCAAAATCAGACCCAAAAGTCAAATAACTTGTTGCCTTTATTTCCTATAATTTATGTCCAAATTGTAACAAATCTAATCAGCAAAGCCATCGTAACAAAGTTCTCTTTTATTTTCCTGCTTTGACAGCTACTTTGACAGCTGTCAAAGTTTCTGTGTCTCTTCACCAGTCTCTCATAGCGGATCGTTCCCGGTTCCCGGGGGTGGGTGGGTTGCATTTTAGTTCCCACAAATCAGTCTTCTCCTCCAGCACAATTATTGTAATTTCCCTTCGTGAAGTTAAAATTTTTTTTCAGGTAAACAAGTTCATCTCTCGATCTTAGTTGTCAAATCCTTGCATTGAGCCATCTACAACGGGGGGGGGGGGGGGGCGGACTTCCTTTTTGCACTCCCCCCGCTCGCTCCAAATTCAAAGATCAAATTTCCCTTTTAAGTCCAATCAATGTACTCACGGGTTGTTCCTTTTAGTCCAAATCCGAAATTTTCAAAGAAGAAGTCATTGCTCTCCGCCGAATGGCATGCGGCTTCGCTGGGCAGGGGAAGCATTGGACTCACAGCACCACACCCCCCGTCACCCACTCCACAGCCTTTAAAAAGGCTCCTTCGCGGGTCGGGGGGGGGGCGCAAACGGTGCCCGCCGAGTCACCAAGTCCATGGGCATCTCCGCCCATGGTTTTTGAGGGTCCCCGCGTCGCCGGCACGGCAGGACCCGACCCCTACCTAGCCGACTCCCTCCGGAGCTCGGAGGGAGTCCGCCATTCGGCGATGGCACCGACCCAGAAGTACTTACTTACTTACTTGAGACCCATTGGCTACCCTCACCTGGTTTATCTGGCCAGGGCGTGGTCTCTGTTGCATGGTGACAGCTTCTTGGAGCTACAGGTGAGAGTTAAGTGCAGGGTGGGGACCAAAGATGGACAAACTACCTCAGAAGGAACACAACATGCCCCCTACCAAAGGTATTACCCCTTCCCTAACACTCCATAACAACGCAGAATTTGGAACTAAAAACTCAAGGACATGGAGATGGTTCAAACTGTGCAGTTCATTTGTTTCCAAGCTATAGGAGAAAGAAGACATTTCTTTCAAGGAAAGCATTTTGTTTTGCTGATGAAAGCCAAGGAAGGAACTGTGACTAGGTCAGCAACATGTCATACTTAATAGTATCAAAAACTGTAAGGTAATTAAAAAGCAATAGGTCAGTCACACTGTGGCAATCTGGTAACTTTTAAAACTAATTAATAATTCAAAAAAATGGATTTTAGGGAAATTTTTGCTGTGAGGTTATCAGGCAAATTACTATCTAACACTGTCCCCAAGGTCTTAGCCAGGCACAGAAGGAGAGAGTAAAGGTGATGATTTAAGTAATTAGGGGATAATGGTAATTTATTTATGATAAATGAATAATAACATCACAAATCAAGGCAGATAAAACAAAGTTTCAAACAAGACATAGGCTCACAGGTCTTCTGTAACTTGATTAAAACCCTGATGCAGTTTTTAACAAATGCATTACAGCCTGTTCTGTAGATTTTAATATGTACTACAAATGTTTATGCATGCTTTAACCTTAAGTGTGTTGGGAATTTCAAAGCTACAGTTTAATCAGCATGGGAGGGAAATCTTCAAGATTTCAGACACCATGCAACTATGTGTTGGATATCCTGATGATCACAAATGGCCCTATTGCTATGGTTTTGTTTGATTAACCTGATGGGTGATTATGGAAATGTTCAGGGATGCAGGAGAGGATATATTGTTTGATTATATCCTTTCCAACTTGTGTTAACAAGTTATACAATTTAGCAGAGTAACATTCCCCTTTTTAAACTTGCACAGTGGATGCGTTTGTTCAGGCTTGCTAAAGCCTCTAAAATACGTTTTCCTTTTGGTAATTCCCCATTTAGTCCCTCATAAAAGGATAGACACGGCACAGTCTTCTATAAAAGTATAAAAAGAGTTTACTCACACATTATGTTCACAGTTGGATCCCAGAAGGCAGACATAAGTTAGAAAAGTAATATACACCTGGAAACGATCCCATAAGGAGACAGTCCTTTTGTACTCTCTTGGCTGGAAGCCAAGAGAGCATCTTAGGCTAAGCAGATGTTGCTTCTTCGACAAATGTGGTCAGAGAGAGAGAGATGGCTGACCAGTCCTGCTCTTTTGTTACCTGGGCAGGTGAGGTCACGCCCACCTCTAGTCACATGCAGAGGAAGTCTGTCCCAGTCTAGAAGAAACAGGAAGTTCCGACTGGCTGATCCAGACATCCCCTTTTATGTCCACTCTAGGGATGTTGTACTTGACTGTTCTTGTGTTTCACATCCCACAGTGATCAGAAAGTTAATTCAAGGTCAGAATGCTTCTTATGGGATCCAGAAATGGGCATGTAACAGCCAGCGGAGTTTGAAGGAGGGGCAAAAAGATAGCTAGAAGCAATTTAAATCTTGTCGGAGAATTTGGAGTTTTTAAAGCAAAACTAGGATGCAATCTTTATGGTTGGAAGAGTTGCCCTTTGGACATCTGATGTAGAATTAGCTGCCTGCTTTAGGAGTCTGATTCCAGTGTAACCCTAGAAATATCTACTCACTTATTTCCAGCAAAATGTGGACAGGATTGCAGCATTGAAGTATTTAACATTGGCTAGATGATGCCCAAAGTTATCTTTCAGTTTAAAAAAGTTTTTGAACTGTACTTCAACGGCACAGTAAAAAAAATAGTTTTGAAAATGTGTTAGATTTATTGTGAGCCCTTCTAAGAGATAACTTTCTCACTTTTGAAAATAGAAAGCAGAAAATAGAAATGTTTTTTGTTGTGTGTGAGTGTTTGCTGCATGATGAAAGGCTGCGGCTCGTCTGCCTTTTAGTTTTCACCTTTTTGAACTACTGTCATGTGTCTGTAAATTTGTTTGCACCATGAACGTAATGTGTAAGTGAAAGACGAAGTGTGAATAAAAGCCAAAGTCAGAGAAACTGTGCTGCACAGTTTCCACACCCATGTATATAATTGACACCGGATGGCTTCTTTAACTGCACCGTGGAAAGTGAAGACTTTTGGGGGGCGGCGGGGCGGGAGACACAACAGAGCTCAAAATACAGTAGCCTTCAATTTCATGATAATGAGAACGAATTCCTGTAAAGATGTAAGCATAGCCAGTTCTGTCATGTCATACTGTAGCCAAGAAACACAATGTAACAGTGTTTGTAAGTAAGTAAGTAAGTAAGTAAATTTTTATTTATACCCCGCCCTCCCTGGCCAAGACCAGGCTCAGGGCGAATAATATCAAATGTCAAATACACATTCAAACAATTGATTAAAATACAGCTTAAAAATTAGAATCAGGATAAAATTAAATGACTGCCCATGAAATTACAACCATAGGGGTCGGGAACCTCAAGTATTCATCAGGGCCAGCTATCCATGTTGGTCCCACATGAGTCGATAAAAGGGCCAAAGAGGTAACTCACAGGGTCCCACAGAGGGGGGTCAAACTGGGCCTGGACTGAAAGCCAGGTGGAACAGCTTCATCTTGCAGGCCCTGTGGAAGGATATCAAGTCCCACAGGGCTCTGGTCTCCAGTGATAGAGCGTTCCATCAGGCTGGGCCAAAGCTGAAAAGGCCCTGGCCCTGGTTGAGGCCAGTTTAACCTCCTTGAGGCCCGGGACCTCCAAGATATTATTATTTGTGGACCATAAGGTCCTCCGTGGGGCATACCAGGAGAGGCGGTCCCGTAAGTACCAGGGTCCTAGGCTATATAGGACTTTAAAGGTTAAAACCAGCACCTTAAACCTGACCCTGTACTCCACCAGGAGCCAGTGCAGCTGGTATAGCACTGGATGGATGTGGTCCCACAGCAAGACCCTTTAAGGAGCCTCGCATTCTGCACTGGCTGGAGTTTCTGGGTCAGCTTCAAGGGCAGCCCTGCGTAGAGTAAGTTACAACAATTGAGCCTGGAGGTGACTGTTGCATGGATCACTGTGGCTAGATCAGGGTGAGAAAGGTAAGGGACCAGCTGCTTAGCACGGCAAAGGTGGAAAAATGTTGCCTTTGCTATAGCTGCAACCTGCACTTCCACAGAGAGGGAGGCATCGAAGGTTACACCCAAACTCCTGCTGGAAGGCACTGACACTAACTGAGCTCCCACAAGAGATGGGAGTTGGCTCCCCAACCCCATGTCGTCCCGACCCAGCCAGAGGACCTCTGTCTTCTAAGGATTTAACTTCAACTGGCTCCCATGCAGCCATCCAGCCACAGCTTCCAAGCATCTGGTCAGTGTGTCCGGGGCCGAGTCACGTGGTGGGTTTAGGTCCCACTCCAATGACATCCCTGAGTACTTTGCTCCATAAAAAATGGATGGAATGGCTGCCTTTTGCTCCTATGGGGTAAAATGCTGCACTTGGTGTCACTGTTACGATGGGCTTATAAGCTATCCTGTACCATTTTATGGCCTGGCTTTCACTTATAAGAAACCCAAAGAGGATGTAAGAAAATAAGGACAGTTTCTAGAGGAGTGCGCAAAAGGTAAACTTTCCTGCCCTTCCCCTTTCAACACTAGAAATAAAATCGCTGATGAATTAGAAACTGAGTTTTGCAGCTTCAGCCCTCTGGAATCAACTCCCAGCTCAGAATACGCAGGCACACAGCTTCCTGATATTTAGGTGCCTTCAGAGTATTTTTTGTTTGTTGGTTTAAGAGGGATTTCTCTTAAGTGCAACCCAGTCACTAACAGAATATGTTTTTAGAGTTTGTAGAATTTTTTTAATTGTTCTTTGGGCTCTTTGTTTTGTATTTTATCTTATTTTCCACCTTGTTGTACACCACTCCAATGAATGAATGAATGAAAATGCAACACTGTACAAAGTAAACATCAGGTGGTGGAATAATTCAGCCCTAATGAAAAGTCTGGCAGAAGAGGAAGCTGCAATGGAAAGGGCACTGTAATGGAAAGGGGCCTTCACAACCTAAGTACCACTGTGCGCACACACAGAAATGCACTGCTTCACCAAGGGGGCCTTGCCTTATCCAAACCCATACCATGCCCATTGTTGCAATGGATGCTTTATATTTAGGACTGGGTGGAGTCAAACCTGCTCTGAAAGGTTTGTGCAGAGGGAGGAAACAACGGATAGCTCAACTGGTTAGATCATGGTGCCGATAACTCCAAGGACAGCTGCACAGTTCTGCACATTGCAAGGGGTTGGACTAGATGAGCCTCAGGGACCCTCTTTCCAACTCTACAATTCAATGATCCATTCCACCAAAACTCGAGAGTGGACTGCAATATCTGGGATAGATGCAACAGCCCAGGAAAGGACAGGTGGGGAGCTAGTACACACACACAACCTCTCTCTCTCTCAATCGATAGCATGCTGAAGGGGCAGCAATATGTCTGTCTGCTCAGTATGTAGAATATTTGGAACAGGCAAGGGAAGGCCTAGCACAATCTGGGAGAGAGCTCTGATATGCTGGGAAGGCGCAAGCCATTTTTATCAGCTGTGTGGTAAAGCGTAGGTACATTAGCTCTATAGGAACATGCATTCATATGCTGCTTTTGTGCAAAATTAAGCTTAAAACTCTCCAAGTCCCATGAGAAACTGGAAGTTAGAGCAGTTTAACATTCACATTTTGTGGTAACAATATTGTACCGTGAACCTCCACTGTTTCTCCTGTTTTGCTGAACGCTTAGGGAAATGGATCTAAAAAGATTCTGCCTCACAAAGTCCATGTTCTGCATCTAGCAAAGCATATAACATTTAATGGAAGGGCAAACATATTGTTTTGCTCTCCATTATATTCCTCCTGACCTCAGTTGCAGATGGGCTGTGTATGGGTTTCCTTAAGCAAAATAATGTGATTGGGATTTTAAATTCTGGGAACAATTAATAAAAGAACATGCTATACAGTCAGGGAATAGGAGCACAGATGTATTTTATTGGTACTGTAAACAAACCATTGACCCGGTGCTCCAACATGCCCTGCACTGCACCCAATTTGCTGCTGCTAGACCACCCGCCATAAAAATTAAATGAGAAATTTTGAGGGCTGTTGAGCACTGTACATTTTCACCATCAATAAGCACACACAGTTATTTAGAACAGGTGTTTCTGTAATTGTGATACATTGGGAAAGTGGAAAGCATTCAATGGTTATTAAGTCTCTTGCACTTTCATCTCTGCGCTGCTGTGTCCTGATGTTAGTGCTCAGGCTGCAAGGCGCTCTGAAAGGAGACTGACGGAAAAATGCAACACCTGCAGCTGCAAAGTGCTTAATAGACTTTAGAATCAAGGTCACCTCCATTGTTATGATCACCACTCTATAAACGGACTAAGAGGCCATTCCATATCCAATGCCCCCCCCCCCCATGAGATCACCATCTTATTTTGTGGGGCTATGATATATTTATAAAGTGGGACAATTTTTTAAAAGTCCCTAAAATGTGATGCTGAAAATATAGGGATGGATCCAGGCTTAACTGAATTAAACTGAACTTAGGTTTGTCGTGACTAAGACTTTAAGTATGATGTAAGTCTGGATCCAACCCTTAGAAAGCAGATTCTTTAGGGTATGAATTAAAAAAAAAAGTCCTGCTCCATTATCGGATTTTTAAAAAACCCTACTAAGATTCATTTAAGATGTTTTGAGACACTCCACCCCAAGTTAGACTTGATTTTGAAACACTTGACCTGTTTCTTCCTTTTTATTTTATTTTTCTTAATATATTTTCCTATCGTTTATAACACCAGAGAATATAAAACAAGTGATATGTCATTCGCTTAATAAGGATTTGTAATATTTAATGTGTGACGATGAAATATGGCTTTAAAGGACGGTGTTTGTCCCCTCCCCCTTTTTAAAGTGGAGATGGAGATAAAGTACCACGGGGTTTTCTCCTCCTCCTCCTCCTCCTCCTCCTCCTCCTCCTCCTCCTCCTCACATTACCCAAATCTGCTCTGGAGTTTCAGGAAAACCCCCAGAACAGCACACAGGGGAGTGAAAGAGAGAAAGATTGTTTCATCTGGAATGACCAGAAGAGCACGACACTGAATTCTTCCTTCCGTAATAGAATTCCTTCTAATCTGTCATGGCTTTTGTAATAAGTGATCATGGTTTTGGGAAGCTGAATTTTGCCAGTTGCCTGAAAGCATAGTGTAGGGTTGTCATATTTCAAAAAGTAAAAACCAGGACACCCCCCAAAGTTGTAGAACAATAAAATATCCCCCCCTCCGATTTGCCTAAGATCCAGGACAAAGCGCCACATTTCAGAAATCCCCCCCCCCAGATGTCAATTTTGCCTTTGAAATCCTGGTAATGTTCAGGAAAATCTGGATGTAGTGGCCGAATACCAGCAAATGCAAGCAGAGGCAGTATGTGGTGACCATACAGAGAGAAAATATCACTCTATGGTGGTAAAATTCTAGCTTTCGTGATGATGAATATGGTACTGTGATTTTAACATATGCACATTTGAAAATCCCATGGAATGAATTCATATGCCATACTTCATATAGTATACTATAATTTACTTTGGTGGTATGTTTAGGACCATATATCCACAACAGATTTCCTATTCCCCACTAAATAAAAATGCAGGTGTGCTTTAATTGTTCAGCATCTTAGTGATTGTTTGGCTATAAAAATCACACAGCTTCCGCACGGCTGTTGTCTTCCCTGTTGCAGAGAGTGCTGACACGGAGGCACCTGTTCTTTCAGCCCACCATTAGAAATATCATTACATCTTGTCTCTAGAAATTGTGACTTTTTTCCAAAGAGGGAGATCAGGTCAACTCGGAGGTCGTTTCTGCAGCCACTGGTAATGCTAACAATGGCCTGGCAGGGGATTAGACAGAAACGCTCATTCAATAAAGTTGAAAGGATTTTTGTCTCCCCAAAGCACTGAGAGAAATGTGTTTATAGATAACTCAACTACCACTTGCCCTGTGGACAATATCCTTTAACTTCTACTGAGGCAGTGCCTTGTATGATGCTGGACTTTGTCCACCGTTAGAACAGAACTGGGAATCCTTGCTACCTTGTTGTCTTAGCATTGCATTAAGATGCTCTGTAAAAACATATCATGCCGGGGGCTATTTTTAGTGACAATTTTACAATTTGCTGGTTGTTTCTAGCATTGTGCAGTACACTATCACTTTCAACGGCTTGTTTAATTGCCCTGTCTGAGTAAATCATTTGCAACTCTGAGGGAAACCTGTTTCAGCTTTTAATCTTGCCATTGGCTTCTGCTTCAAATCCACACTTGTCACATGCTCTGAAGCAATTGGGAATTGCATCCATTTTCTCAATTTCTTTCACAAATCAAGGTAATTTGTTTACTTACTATGCAAACGTAGGACTCAGAGCTGAACTAAATGTACAGGTTATTTTCTTCAATTATTTACAGCAAAAACCGACTGAAAGTTAGGCAAGGGGAAAGGTTTCATATGCTGTTTACGCCTTTATGTTTCATAAAGGAACATAGATTAACACTAGTGTGTATTATTAGATACACCTATACACAAAAAGCAGGAATACTCTTTGGGTGTTTAGTGGAAGGAGACTTTCACTTCTTTCCCCTTTGTCCTGTATGACAAACTCCAGTCTGGGCATGACTTCAGTCAGTCAGAGATGGATTTAAGGTAGTGCAACCTATTCTTCTGCACTGGGCACTGAGTGTAGGGGGTGCTGCAGGGCATCACAACTATGACATAGTGAACGGAGCAGAACAGAAGGTGAGAGATGGGGGTACGCTGAATTTTGGCCTCGCACAGGGCGCTGCTGAAATTTGAAATACCAAAGTCCATTCCCGCCTCAGTACCAGAGCCTCACTAGGATACTTGGCCACTGACCCACAGGGTTCAAAATGATTTTTTCCCCAACTCAACCTAAATTGGTTATAGGGCTTGGAGCGGGTTACCTTTCCCTCAGTAAGCCACGGCTGATTCCTGTTGGGTGATGTTGGAAGTTTCATATACTCTATCAGAAATGGCACTGGGCAGGATCCGTATCGAAGTAGCCCCCCCGGGGGGGGGGGCTTGGGGTGGAGGATTAACTATGAGACAACCTTTGTTTGGGTTGGGGCCTCTGCCTGGCTGGTATCTCTCAGTCACCCAGTGAGACCCTGGATGCTTGGTTTGTGCCAGGGTTCAGCACTGGGCACCTTCCGGGGAGTGGGTTTGGTGCTTCCCCACCCAAACAGAGTGCCATTTCATCAATGCCAGCCAGTGGAATGAGGAATTGGCTCCTCGCCCTACTGCCATGCCAACCCTACCTTTCCACTTGGTTATTTTCACCACTTTGGCCACACACTGCACCTGCCTGGGCAAGCCAAATCTGCTGAAATTCCCTCTTCTACATAGTTATCAAAGCTCCAGGAATCCTGTCTTCTTTTGTATCTGGCTAATCTAGATACAACACCCACTATTCATGCATGTTGCTGAACCTAGGAAAACATATAGCATCCTCTGCTAAAGCAATGGGACTTCATTGGTGCTTAAAAAGGTAAAGGTAAAGGTACCCCTGACCGTTAGGTCCAGTCACGGAGACTCTGGGGTTGCAGCGCTCATCTCACTTTACTGGCCGAGGGAGCTGGTGTTTGTCCGCAGATAGCTTCCGGGTCATGTGGCCAGCATGACTAAGCTGCTTCTGGCGAACCAGAGCAGCGCACGGAAGCGCCGTTTACCTTCCTGCCGGAGCGGTACCTATTTATCTACTTGCACTTGACGTGCTTTTGAACTGCTAGGTTGGCAGGAGCAGGGACCGAGCAACGGGAGCTGACCCCATCGCGGGGTTTCAAACCTCTGACCTTCTGATCGGCAAGCCCTAGGCTCTGTGGTTAGGCCACAGCGCCACCTGCGTCCCTCATTGGTGCTTAAGTAGTACTTCAATTTGGTGGGCTGCAAACAATTAAAGAATATCTTTTTTTTAGCAGTGTTGAGACGTGTTTTTCTGTTCTTGCACATACTTGATATGCTATGTTATACGCAGTAACCTAAGTGCAATGTATATATGTGGCAGAAATATTCATAAGAGGGGGGAAAGCTGGTTAAAGAAAGAAACATTTCCATGACTGAAATTTCTGACAATCTCAATCTTTGTTCATTTAACTATGAAAAATAGATTGTAGCTGTGAACTGAGCTGCAAATATCACTTACTATTGTTGTTTTTTAATCTTCAGGCTGAATGTGTTATGAGCTTGACTGAAGTTTGAAACTTAATTACTTGGTTTTAGATAAAATCCTGTTTGTGTTGCATGATTTGTTACCTGAGCCTTGTATTATAGCTCCAGTCATTTGACTGGAGAGCAAACATGTCTTAAGCTGTCACATAAAGCAACTAAACAACTGAAAATTAGTGTCAGGTCTCCCCACCTCGCAAACAACCAGTACTTTCTATCTTTTGCTGAAATGAATTATCACAAAAACAAAATAAAAGAATAGTGGGAATACTATCTTTTTTATTTTAAGGAATCAGACTGCAATCTATGCACACTTACTTGGCATTGAAAATGTAGTGCATCTCAGTCTTCTGAGTAGAAGCATAGAATCACACTGTTAATAAGTCTGCAATAACTGACATTCTATTTGTACCAGAAGCAGAGGAAAAGAGAGATAGTAATAGTGTAGGAGAGAGAGTTGTTGAAATAGGCAATGGCCTTTAATTAGTATCCATTGTACTGTGAAGAAAAAGTCACTGAGGGGAGTATCAGGGGCATTAGGGAGCTTTCCACAGCTATGAGTTTCATTTCAGTTTCCCTTTCCTTCCTTGCTTCTGTTGGTAACATGCAATGGCTGATAATCTTAAGTAAAGGAACCTATTTAATAAACCTAATAATCGATGTGTCTGTCTTCCTTGGAATAAGACAAAAAAACTAGTCTGCAGCAATTGCAAGTATATGTCAGAATAAAATCAAAAAGAAGGGAGGAAGCTGTATGCTTCAGGACCTCTCACAAGCATACTCTCAGAGAAAAACAGTTTGGGATTTCCTCTCAATGCAAATAGCAGCTTGGGAGGAGTGATTTTTATCAGGAACCAGGTAGGTGAGGAAAGGGTTAAATTGTCCCTTTCTGCCTGTTGCCATCCCAATAATTATCAGGCAACCCCCACCCGCTTAGCTGATGCTAGCAATTACATTTTTAAAAGTCTCTTCCACATTAATGCGAAGAGACAACATTTAAAGTCATGTCAAGTTGGGCTCTCACAAGACAATTAAGGAGTAAAACATCTACTACTGTGTAGTCTGAATCCTGTTATTTTCAGCCAATGTTTGCCCATCAACACTTCCTTTTCCCTAATGAGTCTGAAGGACTTAACAATATGCAGAGATATTGCAAAGGCTCCTCCTATCAACCAAACACATTAGGGAACAGTGAGAATTTCTATGAGAAAAGAAGGATCTAAACTTTCTAAATAAATACATTCACATTATTACCTTCCTGCTTGTGAAAATTTTGTTACTTCTCAGCACAGATGTTAGCTATTCTACATGAAAAGGACACAGGAGACTCCAAATATCCTTAAAGCCGATATTTTCCTTATAGTTGTAATGGTTCAAATGTGGGTACGTGGGATTTTCCCATCATGACAATATATTGTGATCAAAAAAATGTGGAATTCTCCAGAGCTGTCCTACCCATGATTAAGAATGGTGAGGAGAAGATGGTTGTGTGTTTGTCATTGGACTCTAATGAGAGAGGTCCACTCACCCTCTCTGATGGGCACCATTGCGGGCTGGCATTCCCACATGCTCCAGGATCTGAGGTGGGAAGTCCCAGGGACTGTTTCTAGGCATCTCTGGTGTATTACACAGGTATGTGGCTTGCTCTGCAGCCACTTTTTGTTGGATCTCCTACCCTCCCACCCTTTATACATTGCTGCTGCCTGTTGTTCTGCCCGACCTTGCTATGGCATAGCCGGTCCTCAAGGACCTCCTCTCCCACATGAACCAACCCAGTACTTGTCCCTGTCATTCATTGACTTTGATCTTGCAAACCCATAAATCAATCCTCAGTCTTGGCAATCAGCCCAGATTGACCTCATGTACTGATCACATAAGGCTACATCACTGCCTTATCTCTGTAGTCTAAAAACAAGTTCCTGTGTGATTACCTACTACATAAAATTAGCCCTTTAAAGGATGCTACCTCAGAGCTCTAAATATGGCAATGACTCTCACAGTTTTGCGCCTAATATACAGGGACTGCATAAAGGCTCAGAGAGAGAATTTGTTGAAATGCCACTCCCCCTCACAACATCTCTTGTGCAATTGCCAATAAAGGAGTAAGACCTGTTTAATGCAGGTCAACTTGCTTCTAGGTTGATATGCACAGGTTTTTCCTGTAAAGTGCTCTTATGTGTACAATTTCAGTCACTGTCACCTAAAAGCTCTTTGTACTTGGTTATGTTGAGTCTGCTATTATACAGGACATTTTCATTTTTTTTTCTTGGTTATTGAATTGTCCCACTAGGTTATGACTCCACCTTGAATATTGTAGTGGCTGTGTATAAGCCAGCAGCTTATAAGGCTACTGGCAAATATATTACACTTATCACAGCCAGTCAGCATCTCTAATGGTCTGTATTTAGTAGTTGCTGCAAATTAGTTATTGCATGTTAACAGGGCAGGTTAGGTCAACTTCATCATCAATGGGAAACTGTACCACTTACCAAAGACAATTTTGTGGCAAACTTTTACCAGTGACTCATCATAGTGAAAATGCATTCCCTTTGGAATAGACTCAATGGGAACAAACCCAGAATCAGCAATTCGAAGTCTGTAGCCTTTGTCATGTGTTTTAGTCAGAACAGGATGTCTCCCCACGTCCTGGACTTGAAAGCCCATTACTTGCAGTACCTACATCTTGTCTCACTTTTGCTTCAATGTATTAGCTCACATCTAACTCATCACTGCCTCCCGGCAATAGTTCAGCACCTGAACTGCCTCTCCTAATTCAGAAGGAACAAGGAAATAGAGCTGGGTGTCATCATTCAGCCTGCTGATGGCACCTGATGGCACAACATAAAGGGTACAAGAACCAGGACTTCCGGGTTAGCGCCTCTGGCAATGGCGGAGTTCCTCTGATCGGGAGGAACTTGCTCCGTGGAATTTAGGGTCTGGCCGCCACGGCAAAGGCGGAGACCCACTAAAAATCGCAGGCAGGAGAAGCCTGTGAACGTGGGATTCGGCTGGCACCTTTTGCGCCTCCCCTACTCGTGGGGAGACCCGGTTTCGGGTATCTGGAGCGATGTGGGGTGAGCGGTGCAGTGCTTCGAATTGACTGCTTCTTTCACGGAGTGAAGCTGCATTGCTGTTGCCGGAGAGCGCTGACTTTTTCCTGTGGACAATTTGATTCTAAACAACTACCCGTGAGTAGAACGGAAAATTGGATTTTTAAACGTCTTAATTTGGCACCGAAACGGGGAGGTTTCAAACAGGAAGTCCGTCTTCCCCTTTTGTAAATAGATTGAAGCAAAGAATTTGCAAGCTAAAGTCTTGGAAAGTCCTATGTAAAGGATTAAACTTCCAATGGCTAAAATCATTAAACCCCCCCTTGGAGGCAGGAGAAGAGGGGGGAAATTTTGGATCGCGTAAGCCTGCAGGAGAGAGTGAAGAAAGTTGGATCACCACCGCTCTGAACCTGGAAATGGATTGCTAGTAAGACTGATGTTTTTGGGAAAGTTCACTGACTGTGACAGTTAAATAAGAGAAATACATTGTTTTCATTGTCTCCTTCTGCGTTTAAAAAGGAGTAAAAGTAGCTGAAAATTGAAACTAATTTTACTGCTTGAACTGTGCTTAAAAGGATTGATACAAACAGAAATTGTTTCCCTCTAGAGGGAGCCTTTGAAATTGTTACAAGAGTTGGGCTGGTGGAATCTCCAGCTGCAAGAGAAAACCATGAGATTGACCTTGGATTGCTTGAGAATGTCGACAGAAGAAGCCTTAGTGATTGCACTATGCAAGATAAGTGAGTCATTGGAACAGCTCCATAAAAAGATGGACGTGATGAATATTAAAATTGATATTTTGGGACAAAAAGCGACTAATTTGGGACAAAAAGTGAACATCTACACAGAAACTATTCAGGAACCGATACAGGAATCTACTTTGACATGCCAAATGGTGGAAAAAGCGAGGGAGAAAGTTGTGGTTGTTGAACCTAAAGTAATACAAGTGGAGAGGGAGAGAGCCCCAGCCTTACAGAGGCAACTTGATGATTACAAGTTGTTGCCCTCTATGATTGAATTCAGAGAAAGTCAGATTGGAACCCTGCTTGGACTGGAGAAGGAAAGTTGGATAGATCACCTCATGCAGGGATTTACTGACCTTTGGGATCTGGACCTGGGTCAGGAGGAAATTGGAGTTGTGGGGACCTGCAGATTTGGAGGGACTTTGAAACACGTCCTGAAATATCTTTTGGATTTTAGTTTTAACCACGGAGATGTGGATGACATGTCGAGAAGGAATAAAAACATTGTTAGGTTGGAGCTCCCTCGAGACCTACTCTTCAGCATCAAAGAAAGGAAATTAAGAACAAGATCAGCAGAAGACAAAGTAAAGTGTATGTATAAATGCGAAGAAGACTTGCAGAAGGGACCTGGAAAAGAGTTAAGAGCCTCGGACAGAAGAGCACCAGGTCGATGGACTATATGGAATTGACGGAACTGACTGGCAGAATCCGAGACCAGGGAGAAGAGACGGTGGAAGAAGATTGGAAAAAGTTCAAAGTTTATTTATAGAAATATGGTAAAATTAATGAGTGTTAGAAAAATGTTGGAATGAAATTATATGGCCTTAGTAGAAGTGTTATAAGGAGTTAAGCATAAATAAGTATTATAGTATTAATGGAAAATAAGGTTAAAATAAGTTAAGATATTTATATGACAGAAAATAGTGAAAGATGGAAAGGATTTGCTGAAACAATTAATAGAAGTGGAATACCAAAAGGGAGGTGAGAGGAAGTCGATGAAACAAGGGAATGAAAGATAAGGCATTGGAATGGTATGATATATGTTTTTAAATTGTTTTTGTTCTGTTTTGTTTTGTTTAGTTTAATGCATTAATGTTGTGTGGTGTATTGTTTATATATTGTATTGTATTGTTTTTTCTTTCTTTTGTTTTTTTTCCTCCTTTTCTTTTTCTTCTTGTTTGTAAGGTTTAAAAGTAATAAATATTATTATTATTATTATTTTTAAAAAAAGAACCAGCCAGGACATGTTTATTAAATGATTAATACCTTATTACAGCAGAAATCACACCCCAGCCCTTCTGTCTGAAGCATGTTGATGCCTCTGACATTGAAAATCTATGTTGTCAATATGAAATGTTAATTTCAGATGGCTTCAGCTATTGTCCATTATATCTTCTGGGATATATTTATTCTACCTTGGCTCTCCGCATAAGAAAATTGGGTTTTATTTTCTCCCCTGTCTTCTGAAACATCTCTCCTCCTTGCCCTACTTCACCTTAATTGTATATAAAAAAAGAAGATTTCTTGATATGAAAAGAATAATGTTAGGGTTGAAAGCATAGTTCAACCCCCACACCCCTAAACCAGACCAATATAGGAGATTGTGTGCAAATCTGGGCCACTTGGAAGTAGAGCTTCTCTTCTTTCTGCCATGTGGGTAGCATGTTTGCCTGTGACGGCAGCTGATTATTTGTTCTTTTTCCCTGACACTGAACTAAAGAGAGCATTGTGGGAAAACCGCCACGACACATGACACAGTGCAAAGGAGGATCACAGCATGAGGCAGCATCAAGGGGCTTACTTGGCCTTGATGCACTCTTGCACAGCATGGGGGCTCCAGAGATGAGTGTCTCTTCCAAATGAAGCAGTAGTGCAATTCGCACAACTCCCAAGAGAGCACACGGTGACAAGGCTTTCAAAGCCATCATGTAAACAGGCCGGGGGGGGGGAGAGGGGGAGGGGAGGGGAGGGGGAAGAGAGAAAGAGTGACAACCCCAGAGCCAAGCACAAAAGGGGATAGTTCAAAAGAGGTTCACTTAAAAGCAGGGGGGGGGGGGATAATAATGTAAATAGAAGTTCTCGCCAGCAATGGGACCAGTTAATATATTAACCAATTTCGCAACTGGGCAGAAAATAAATCCAGTGGCATTCTGGGAAAGGAACGCGTCCAAACAATTTATGTTTTTGAGAGACTCAGGCTGGCCTGCTACTTCATATTGTTCTGTGATGCATAGATGTCGCTCTGAAATTGTCTTCCCAATATCCTTGCTTCCCCTTGCAAACCTGCACTAAAACAGAAGAATAAAGAAGCCATCTAAATGTTCCTTGGTGTTCTCTCTTTAAGCAGGAGATCATCCTGAAGCCTCTCTGCCTTGTTACTCCTGCTTATCATAATGCACTGCTTTTCTGCACCAAATTTACATTTCAAAAAATAATAATACGGTACTGCTGTGTAAATATTAATTATTAATCTTTCATCAGTCCCTTCCATTGAAACATTTTTTCTTTTTTTAAAAAAATCCATTCTGATGATCATGTAGCAAGGCAAGCTTATTCACTACATTTCCCAGTCTTCCACTACACAAGCCTTTCTTTATTATCCATTCCATCCTTTCAGTCCAACTTTAAAAATTCTTCAGATTGTGTTGCTCCTTTGGCCTATTGTCCTGTTAAGGCTGTATTATTGGGCTAGGGACCATTCCAGACATGTTGCTGTGGTTTTTAAATTGGGGGTTCAAGATGATTTGTGCTCATGGCGTCAGGGTGGTTATTTCAATACTGTTTGCACCTGCAAATATTTTGAAGTAGGTGTATTGCTTTGTTTCCAATCAGTCAGAGATGGTTTTTTGGGTAGCACGACCGGTGCAGCCACAGGGGGCACCACAACAATGAGAGGCAGGGTATGTCTGTGGGACATGTGAGATTTTGACCAGCTTCTGCCCATCTGAAGCTGATACAGGCTTGTCTTATCTTGAGCCCAAACAGAGTAGTCCACGCAGCAGAAGGATAAGCAGTATGTGCCACATTCTTTATTTACACTTCTATGCTGAGAGAATACAAACATGCATCTTTCCTCTGTGAGAGCAGAGAAGCAACACCTCTCGGAAACAAAGAACACCGAGAGAACAGTGAAAAGCAGGAAACCAGTGAACGTCACATCCAGTCTCCCATTCCCGTGGGAATCCAACAGTAACTCTGACTGTGGAATGCAAAACAATGTCTTGGGACTGCAGTTGCTGCTCAGTGAGGGAAATAGAAACCAACATCCTCCCCCTTTCTGTGAATATCACTGGGCAGCATGTTCGTACAATATCAGTACAAACCCAACTTCTGCACATAGGTACAGTGTTGATCCCTTGATACAACCTTGGACAATACATCAGCAGGAATTTCATTACCTGGCATATAGGGCACCGTTACGAGTCCCTTTCGAACACGTTCCCTAGCATGTTGCAACTTCAATTGCAAGTGCTTCGTGCTTTGCTTACAACCTTCAGAATTCAGCAAAGCCAAACATGCTTTGTTGTCCTGGTAAACCTGGATTGGACATTTGACAGGAATTTTCATGTCTTTGCACAATTGTAACAACCATTCACAATCTTTAAGTGAATAAGACAGTGCATTCAGTTCACCTTCACAAGTACTTAAGCTAACTGTTGTTTGCTTCTTGCATGACCAATCCAAAAGACACTGATTGTACATGTAGCAAACTCCAGACGTGCTTTTCCTGTCTGTAGTGTCACTTCCAAAACTTGCATCTGCAAATATCTCAAGACCACCAGACTTCTGATTGTTAAATCGCAGTCTGTAATGCATAGTGCCTTTCAAATAGCGTGCTATGCGTTTCAGAGCTTTCCAATCCTTAACAGTAGGATTGTTGACTTGTCTGCTTAGCAAATTACAGCTAACAGCAATGTCAGGTCTTGAACATCTGGCAATGAAGTTTAGTTTGCCTAGCACACCTCTGTACAGTGTAGTGTCAGAAAATGCTTCTTCAGTGTCATCTACCTGATAACCTGTTGTCATCGGTGTGTCTACAGGGTTAGCATCCATCAGATTTAGTTTGCTTAACACATCAGCAGTTTTCCGTGACTGGTGTACTAGAATGTTACCATCTTGATCTCTCTATTTCCAGAGATAGGTAGTTGTTTACCTCACCAAGATCTTTCATGTCAAAGTGCTCTTTCAGTTGAGCTAGGGCGTTATTGTACATTGTGACATCTTTCCAAAAGAACAAAATATCATTAACATAAAACAAGCAATACAGTTTCTTTTGCCCCTCCTCTTTGACAAATACACATGGATCAGCTTTCCCTTGCTGAAAACCTAGAGAAAACAATACTTCAGTGAGTTTTGTGTGCCAACACTGTGCACTTTGTTTGAGACCATAAAGGGACTTCTTCAGAGCACAAACAAATCCCTGTTTTACCTGTACGCCATCAGGTGGAAGCATATAAAGAGATTCACCTAGAGATCCATACAAAAATGCTGTATTCACATCGTGGTGACTAACGTGTAGATTCTCCTCTGCAGCAAGCTTGAGCATAAGCCTAATGCTCTCATACCTCCCGGTGGGTGAGTAGGTCTCTTGATAGTCTTCACCTGGTACCTGTGAAAAACCTCTGGCTACCAATCTGGCTTTGTGTCTATCTTGCCATTTTGATCAGTCTTCGCTTTGAAGATCCATTTGCTTCCAAGCAGTTTCATTCCTGGATCTACTGGAACTATCTCCCATGTTTTGTTCCTCTCTAAGGAATCAAGCTCAGCCTTCATGGCATTTAACCATGGCTCAGCATCCTTTGAATCCAAATCCTGGATTTCTTGGAAACTTGAAGGTTCAAATACCTTCTTGGAGCTTTTAACAGCTGCTATTGCTGTCTTAGCAAACTCATCAGCAAATCTCTTTGGAGGTCTGTCTTTTGTGGCTCTCTGAGACCTGCGAATTAGCCATAGGTCTTCAACACTCTCCTCTTCCTTCTTAGGAGAAAAGTGACCTATTGTGAACAATGGTTCCTCCAATTCTTGATCAGAGCTTTCAGAGAGTCGCATAGAGGCTTTCACACTCTTGAAATCCTCTGAATCACCCGATTCAGTTTCAGACTCAGAATCAGGACCTTCATCAGTGGGTGTGGGTTGTTGCGGCAGCTGTGGCTGTTGCTGCTGCTGTTGCTGTTGCCTATCCTCAGTCTCATCACTGTCATCAGGATAACATTGGAAAATTCCCACATTCTCCCCCACTTGGCATTGTACTCAATACTTCTTGTGAGCCTAATTGTCTTAGAGTCAGTAATCATTATTCTGTAAGAACCTTTCTGATAACCTAGAAAGATACCATGCAATCCACGCTTGCTTAACTTGGAGCTTTGTGGTGTGTGAACCCACATGTCAGAACCAAAAAGTCTCATGTGTTTGATGTATGGCTTCTTGCCAAACATCTTCTCATAGGGGGTACAACCAATTGCTGAAGATAACCTGCGATTATAACTGTAAACAAAACAAGAGAGAGATTCGGCCCAATAACTCTCTGGAAGATTTGTATCATGTAGCAAGGTTTTTAAACCTTGAAGCAATGTCTGATTTGCCCTCTCGCAAAGTCCATTCTCCCATGGTGAGCGAGGACTAGACAAATCGTGCTGAATTCCTTTCTCAGTCAGAAAAGCTTCAAACTGCTGAGAAGTGAATTCCCCCCCGCGATCAGAGAAAAGAGTCTTTATCTTCTTACCATACACATTTTCCAACCAAGCACAGAATTCCTTGAACCTTGGAAAAGCCTCTGATTTCTGCTTGAGATTGTACACATAAATATACCTGGAAAATGCATCAATGAGAACCATGAAGTACCTGTTTCCACCCAAAGAGGGCGATAGTGGACCAACCAAATCAGCATGCACTACCTGGTCAGTGAGGGAAATAGAAACCAACAGGACATACTATCTGTGGGACAAGCTATTGTACTACCAACCTTACTATATGCGTGTGAAACATGGACCACTTATAAACACCATCGCCAACTCCTCAAAAGATGCCATCAACGGTGTTTCTGAAAAATTTTACACATCACTTGGGAAGACAGGCAAACTAATATCAGTGTACTGGAAGAAACAAAGATCACCAGTGTTGAAGCAATGATTCTTCAACATCAACTTCGTTGGACTGGTCATGTTGTGCGGATGCCTGATGATCATCTTCCAAAGCAACTACTCTATTCCAAACTTAAAAAATAGAAAGTATAATGCTGGTGGTCAACAAAAGAGGTTTAAAGACTGTCTCAAGGCAAATCTAAAAAAAGTAGTATAAACAACTGGGAAACACTGGCCTGCGAGCGCTCCAGTTGGAGAACAGCCTTTACCAAAGTTGTCATGGGCTTTGAAGATACTCGAACTCAGGATGCAAGGGAGAAACGTGCTAAGAGGAAAGCACGCTTGGCAAATCCACACTGTGATCAACTCCCACCCGGAAACCAATGTCCCCACTGTGGAAAGACATGTGGATCCAGGATTGGCCTCCACAGTCACTTACGGACTCATTGTTAAAACCGTGTTTATGGAAGACAATCTTACTTGGCTACGAGTGATCCCCAAAGAAGAATGTCTGTGTGCTGAATTTTAGTGCCGTACAGGGCTAAAATTTGAGAGTGCAAAGTCCACCACTGAATCAGTGCATATGTCTCATTGGTTCCTGCTGAAATTCAGCAACTTTTTATGCCACAAATACTTGATGTGGGGAGCAGGGGTTGTCCTACATTTGTTGCAATATAGTGCAAGAGTGTCCTGCCAGACACTGGGGGAAACAGTGCATAATAACCCACTAAAGCAGAATGATGTGTGGATGATCATATATAAACCCAGCACTGATGAGCTATGATACGCTGCAGAATACATTTGCAAAAAAAGCAAACAAAAAACTCCAGTGTGGAGAAGCCTTGGATCACGATGTCTGTGACAAGCCTTGAAACATAAGAAGAGCCTGTTAGATCAGGTCAATGGCCCATCTAGTCCAGCATCCTGTTCTCACAGTGGCCAACCAGGAGCCTGTGGGAACTAAGCTGAAGAGTCTTACAGCAATGAGTCTTAAGAAAAACAAAAGTGTCATCTTTGGTTACCAATAAAATGAGAGTACATCTCTCATTACAGCTGAGTGCTATCTTTTTATGATTTCTTTATTTTATGGTATCTTTATTTAGAACCAGTGCTTTTCCCCCTTTTTCTAAAAAAATGGTTTAGGGGTGCTCTCATTTTCCTACTCATATTGAAATACTGCCCCTCAATGAGGCCAAATTTAGATTCACAAAATATTCAGGGGTATGCGTACCCCTGCGTCCCCCCCAGAAAAAGGACTGTTTAGAACCAAAAGAAGCAACATGACTACAGTTTAATAGAAAAACAATTACAAAAGAAAGAAAGAAAGAAAGAAAGAAAGAAAGAGAAAGATTAGAAGTTCTTGTTATGAGTTATGGAGGAGTTTGTAAGCACTAGCATGATACATACGTATATATATATATGAGTTATAGAAGATTTAGTAAAGACTAGCAGGATACACATATATACATCACCTACTAAACAATCTGTGCAGGACCAGAATTCAGACAACTTGTGCAGACTGCAGACTGAACAAAGAATAATAATATAGCATTGGTATAACCCATGTGCTATGTTTTAAAATAATGGTCTGCTAAGATGGGTTGGGAAAAATTACCTCTTCAGAAGACATATGTCTGGGGAGCATGGTATCATTTTAAAGGGCAGAGACATCGATTAGGAGAAACCACATTTGCATTGCTCTTTTTATCTTTCCATCCACATGGCAGTGGCTTAAGAAACAAACTTCTACCATTTCTCTTTCACAGTTACTTTAAAATGTATTCAGTTTTGTGTGTGGAAGTTGGAACTGTTCTGAGTATTGTATTTAATCAACAGTGAATTGGGATCAATACATTATCACTTACATGAAATCAGATAAAGCAGAAAGGCCAGCATGAACTACTGGGTATTTACTTTCTTTGCCACTTGTCCTGTAGTACTTTGCTTTAAAATAATTTTTTACTTCCACATTCTGAGATGCCTCAGATTTCGATAGAGAATGGGGAAACTGAACTATCTTCCCTGACCCTGCTGGTCAGTCCCTCCACACTGAGGATGAATTCACACATGCACGTCCATTGCAGTGGCAGACTTTGGGGTTTCAAACTTCAGTGGTGCCCTGTGCGATGCCAAAATTTGTTCCCTCCCCACCTATTGCTTTCCATTCTACATCATAGTTGTGATGCCCCCTGCAATGTCTCTGAAACTCTGTTCCCACTGTGACCAAACCAGTTGTGGTTCCTTAAATCTTCCTCTGTCCATTACTGGACAATGGCAATAGGTCAGAGGAAGGGTGGAGGAAAGAAGGAAGGAAGGAAGGAAGGAAGGAAGGAAGGAAAATAATGTTGACATAGAAACTAGAATTTCCCTTTTTTCCATTTGTTCCATCTTTAAAAAATGCACACCAAGACGCCCCTCCATATGTTCAATGGCTGAAACGATGGCAGAAATGTCTTTTTCTACATTGAAAGATTATTGTGGCCTCCCATTCCTGAGCAGGTACAGGTTTGTGACAGATGATGAATGCTGACTGGGATAAACCTTCCTTCGGCTTTCACCTCTGCTTTTCCGTCATGCAATCAGAGTGGGCAGTAGAGGCTGTAGTCATTTCCAGGCTGTTGAGCATCATATAGCCAGAGTGCAGCTGAGCACATGAATAAAAGTAGCGTTAGCAGACACACAGCTAAGGTAACATCTACAAGCGCTCTCCTTCCACTTGCTGGAGGGCACAAAGTGATCATGCAGAGCTGATCTTGCTTAAGGGCATAAGCTGGGGTCATGAACAAATTTTTGCCCACAGCACAGCACAGCACAGCAATGAATATATATATATGAACCATAGTAAGCACTTCACTCCTTATTCCAAAATCACTGAGTGAGCCACAAATGTTGGAGTAGACAGATAATTATTTTCTACATTGGTTAGCAATTCCTATGTTCAGCTCTTCTTGACTAATGCTAACTTAAACTAATTGAACACCAAGGCATTGGCTTATTTCATGGAATTCTACAATTCTACGAATTGGAACAAACTCCAAGGGTCATCTAGTTCAACCCCATGCAATGCATCCATGACACTAAAGCATCCATGGCAGATGGCCATCCAATCTCTGCTTAGAAACCTCCATGGAAGGAGAGTCCACCAGCTTCCGGGGGAGTCTGTTCTACCATCAAGCAGCTCTTACCATCAGAAAGTTCTTCCTGATATTTAGTCAGAATCTCCCATCTAACTTGAATCAATTGGGTCAGATCCTACCCTCCGGAGCCGGAGAAAACAAGCTTGCTCCATCCTCCATGTGGCCACTCTTTAGATATTTGAAGATGGGTATCATATATCTGTCTCCTATTTTCCAGGCTAAACATACCCAGCTCCTTAAACTATTCCTCATAAGAATTGGTTTCCAGACTCTTGATCATCCTGGTTGCCCTCGTCTGCACACATTCCAGCTTGTCAATATTCTTCTTAAATTATGGTGCCCAGAAGTGGACACAGTACTCTAGGTGTAGTCTGCCAAAGACTACCTTTAGAGCAGTACTATTATTTGCCTTGATGAGGGCACTATACTTCTGTTGATGTAGCTTAGGATAGCATAAGCTCCCCCCCTCATTGCATCATGCTGTTGACACATGTTAAGCTTGTGGTCTACAAAGACCCCTGGATTCTGGATGCACTACTGTTAAGCCAGGTGTCCTCCATCATATATTTGCACAGCAGTTGTTTCTTCCTAAGTGTAGAACCTGCCATTTGTCATACTGAATTCTGATTCTGTCTTCTGAGGCATTAGCTCCCCCTTCCATTTTGGCATCATCTGCAAATTAAGTGGATTTATAGTATTCTGGCTGACCAGCATAGAGAAAATGACAAGTGCAATTGTACCTGCGGATTTATTTGTTTGTTTAATCACTGTATGACCCCTGAATGTAAGTGGAGAAAAAAGAGGCACTAGCTAAGGAGAGATATTGATGGACAATATTTGTGCCATGTGCAAATGAGAACTTCATTTTGTATGGGCAAAAAGCTCCAAGATTAGAAGATAATTCTTGTTGGTGTAAAAGTATCTCTGGAGAAGTCATTTTGGTTAGAAAAGGAAGGCATCATGTTCAGCATACCCTTCTTCCTTTTGTACAGTGCTTTTATTTCTGCGACTTCATAGGGATGAAGAAATCTGTCAATTTTGATTTCTTTCAGTTTCTCCTTTCCCCACCCCCCAAGCTTCATTTCACATCATTTCCAGATCGATTTGTGAATTTTTCTACGAATTTGTATGAATTTCCCTCTGCTACATGCTGTTTTTCCTAACGTAGCTTTGTACATTGCCTTCACAAGTATGTGCTTTGTGTGCATGCTGTTTGGTTAGAGAACTGCATCTGTAACACTTGGAGAAGTGCAAATTCGAAGTATCGTTTTGTGTTTGGGTTTGCTTTTTGGTTCAGAAGGGGCAAATTAGGTAGGTTAGCATAAACTCCACCTCTCTGGCCTCACCCCCTTATCCATGTATACCATTTAAACAAACCTCACTTCATAAGAATTCAGAGTAACCTGATGGGTTGTGCTGTCATTACATCTTGTTTGGTCTTAATGATCCCTTTTATATCTGGGCCTTCCTTATCATCCCTTTGCTTCATACATTTGTGTCTGAATGTTATTAAAACAATAAAGAAGGCAGAAGTACTGAAGTTATACGCAAGATATCATTTTGCATTTGATTACTGTAATTTTGAGCATATGGCTTATATTTACTTGTAATATTCTGTACAATAATCCCAGCTGCCCTCTTTGGAAGGATTTTTTATTCTTGACGACAACATGCACAAGAACAAAGATTTTGATTGCAGTTTTACCATTAAAGTAATACGTTTCAATTGACTAAGCAAGCTAGTAACAATTTAGATAAAAGGATGCAATATAACAATTAATGAGCTATACACAAATTCCTCCTTGTTCCTTAACTCTTCAAAGTGTGCAGATGAGTGAATTCTCCCATCCTTCTCTCCCTGTCTCCTCAGTTTGGAGGGTTACTCATATCTGCTCCCAAATTTCGCTTTTAATAAAATGCAGGAGATTTCTCACATTTCAGTGAGGGTGGTTCTCCTCCATTCTATGTATAAGCATAGTGCTCCACATTTCTCATTGTGTCTGATAAACTTGCATGTCTAAACACAAAGTGGTTGTGAGACTGGGAAGAATGAGCCACATCATTCCTTCCCCCACCCACTCCCAGTTCTTCACCTTCTCTACCAATGTGTGGATGTTGTCAGTGTACATTATGGGAATGAGAGGTCTGCACATGCTTCAGCTTTCTCTCAAGGTACGGTTTTATTTTCTTTGGAAACTCAAGAAACTTGCACAGTATGTTGGAAGTACAGTGGTACCTCGGGTTAAGAACTTAATTCGTTCTGGAGGTCCGTTCTTAACCTGAAACTGTTCTTAACTTGAGGTGTAATGGTGTAATGGGGCCTCCCACTGCCACTACACCATCACCGCATGATTTCTGTTCTCATCCTGAAGCAAAGTTCTTAACCCGAGGTACTATTTCTGGGTTAGCGGAGTCTGTAACCTGAAGCGTCTGTAACCTGAGGTACCACTGTATGTAAAGTGGATACTCTATTGTTGAAACTGTTCTTTTGGATAGGGCCTATGATAGGACTCCTGAACCGACAGTTCATATCTCTGTGCACTCATGGTGCTGGGAAGATAGTGCCACCCTGAGCCAGAACACACATTGCTAGAACACTGTGACCACTTGAAAGAAATGTTCTTTTTACATGCTCAGCACAACATGCAAGTTGCCCTTTCTGTGACTGCCCCAATGTTTTATTTCTAATGCAATCGCTACCTCAATATGCAAGCTATGCAAAGTATTGTTTGACCCTCATTGTCATCTTCACTGAGTCTTAGGCAAAGTTAGACCGGCTCCTCCTGCTCAATTGGGATCCATTCAATGTCATGAAATGGGTCCTCAGTGCCCTTCGCACAGCAGTGAATGCATATATTTCAGTGGTATATAATGGGGTCTGCTCCCTAGGTACTTGGCAAAGTATAGTTCCTGTTTGCCCAAGCTTTGTGCATGGATACGTAGTTTCGAAGCTTAGGAATAGTCTCCTAGCATAATACCACACAAAAAAGTGGAACAATCTTCAAAAAAGCTCAAGATGCATTAGCGAAGGTCAGAACGGAGTTTCAAGGGGGCTCATTTCTTAACTTGCCCACTAAGTAGCAACGAATTAATTCATTAATCCTTCTAGACACTTGCATGACTCATCACCAAATCCCTGAGAGCCTCACAATGATTGATTTTATTTTCACAAGACTTCTGTGAGAGAAAGAGGTGTGATCTCCATTTTTATGTCTGAAGGAATTGAAGTGCAGTGTAGGTTTAGTGTTTTGCCTTTGGCCGCAAAGTCAAATTTACCCAAGATGTATGCCAGGTTTTTTTTGAATTGTTGGCCCATGAGCAATAGCCGAGACATCCCAACTTTTTGTGAGCTCTGCTCACAAGTCCAGGCTCTTTGGTCCCTTTCCTCAGTTTTCAAAAATTGTGCAGTCACAAACCCTTTGAGGAACTGCACATGGAAGGCAAGCTCTCACAAAGTGGCATCAGATCACATACCTCCACAGAGGTTTTCTGATGAATCAGACACTGGTAACCCAGTGACAAATGCATACCTTCAATACTATCCTACAGTCAGGATCATACCTTTTCAGTGCCCACATTGTAGTTACTGTCCTGCATTTGATAAAATTCAACTGCTCTTCAGATGTGAAGTGGCAGAAAGAGAGATGACGGCGGGGGGGGGGGGGATTCTAAAGCCAATGAGGAAAGTCATTTCATCTCTTTATAATTCTCATAAAGAGACTCACTTAAGAGGCTTGGCTGGAAATGTAGCCTCTGTTCCATCACAGTTTGTGATGGCAGAATGGTACAAGGAACAGAAAAAAGCTCACCCCAGCTCTCAGTACTTTAGAAAAGGGAAGGCATGCAATGATACTGAAATACGGCGCTACAATTTACATACTTTATGTGAAATCCTACTCTGTTTTTATATCTTTATAGTATACACAAAGGTCTGCTACCCAATCTATCTGGTGCTAGATCAGAGAAGTTACAGTTGATCAAAATCCACACTACTGCCTCAATAGCCACATTTCTCAAATGAACCAAAGGCAGCTTGGGATGGAGTTTGACCTACTTTCCTTTGGTAGAGGAAGCAATTTGCTGTGATGCAGTGGTGTGTGTCTGCATGTGTGCGAGAGAGAACACTCTGATGTGCTCATGGAGTGATCCCACCCACCAGCTGGCACATCTGTAAAGTGATGTGTGTGCACATTCATCCAAAGGAATGAGGATGCCGACTTGCATGCTGTATACACTGGCTGAAGCAAATACATAGCTTTGGGTCAGGCACTGTGTGTATATGAAAATGATAGGATTGAGATCTGCAAATGCTGTGGAGTTACTTATTTCAGCTACCCATTTGCTTAAAACGTCTCATTTGAGACTTATTACAAAGGGATAGTGATTACATGAATGCATGCACTTGCAAAAAAAAGAGAGACTAGGATATAAACAAATTCTAAGGCATGTAGCCAAGGAGAAACTCCTTAAGGTTAATATTTGTATTCTTTATTTACTTTGGAAATAGGATTTCAAGGTGGAAAAATATCCTACTCTGCATTCACTCCCCCTTCTTGGTGCATCAAAGTTAAAAATCAAATCAATACCATCTCAGTATTAGATGGTGGTGACAGCATGCGGACATCAGTGCTGTAATTAAAAAGCCATTCCGCTCACTTGGTAAAATGTAATTTTAGCTGTAGTCACTAGCTGTTTCCAAGCAATCTATTTACCCCCAAAATATCCTGAGGCTTGGACCGAAGAGTGTGAAATGATCGAGTTTTAGTTATCCTCATACATAACAAATTTCAATTATAACTCAGACTGTAAAAAATGTTGTAATAATATTACACTGAAGTCCCCCTGCTAACTGGCATCCATGATTGGGAAGGAGGAAGAAAATGTAACCATTATTCTTGCTCTACATAAGGCTTCTTCCATGTGCTTTCAGGGAAAAAATGACTTCAACTGACTCAAAAGAGCAGCTCCTGGTGTACAGTTACGATGTTCATGCTAAAAAACCCACACCTTCTTCATGGCAAAAATATTTTCTATCATTGTCATTATCCAATGAGCTAGGGCTCTGTTGAAAACATTTATCCATTTTCGCTATTTGCAAAAATTAGAACTTTTGCCATTGTAAAAGTCTCTTTTCTCAAAATGCTCCTTTGTGTTTATTTATAATTAGATTTGGTGACCCACAATGGAAATGGTTTAACATCAGTGTGTAATTGCACCATTACACACACTGCCTGCTCTCTTGGCTCATGTGACTAACACAGCATCATTTCCAACATGGAACTCTTATCACATAATATTATTTATGAAGTTGGTGCCAGCAAGAGAGAGTTTGGCAGTGGCAGCCCTCATGTTGTGGTTGTGCCTTTCAGAGCAGCGGCTGTGGTGGAAAGTCTAACAGAAAAAACAGCGGAGGAGCTTTTTAAGTACAGTGGTACCTCTGGATGTGAACAGGATCCGTTCCGGAGCCCTGTTCGCATCTTGAAGCGAATGCAACCCGCGTCTGCGCATCTGCACGTGCGCGGGTCATGATTCACCGCTTCCACGCATGGTATGACGTCATTTTGAGCGTCTGCGCATGTGCGAGAGGCAAAACCCAGAAGTAACGCATTCCGTTACTTCCGGGTTGCCGCGGAGCACACCCTGAAAACGCTCAACCTGAAGCATATTCAACCCGAGGTATGACTGTACATAAGAATGTAACATCTCATCCAGCATCCTGTTCTCAGAGTGGCCAACAAGATGCCCACGGGAAGCCCACAAACAGGACCTGAGTTCAACAACACTCAACCTGCATGTGATTCCCAGCTGCTAGTATTCAGAATCAGACAACTCCAACAGTGAAGGAAGAACATAACCATCATGGATAGTAGCCTCATTCTCCCTGACTATCTCTATTCCTCTTTTTAAGCCATCCAGGTTGGTAACTATCTCTACCTTTGTGGGAGCAGTGTTTGGCTATGCTCTGTGTAAAGAAGTGTTTTCTTTCTTGCTTGTCCTGAACCTTCCAACACTCAGCTTCATTGGATGTCCCTGAGTTGTAGTTGAGAGGGAGAAAAACCTATCTCTATTCACTTTCTCCACACTATCTGTCACTTTCCGCACCCCTTACCTACCTGTGCTCTAAACTAAAAGCCCCATTGTTTCCTCCCCCAGTTCAAGAGCCAGGATGAGTTACATATGATGGTTCCTGGCATGCTATGAAAGCATTGAATGCTGCCATCTTGCTAAAACAAAGTACCTCTGGGTCTGCTTAGTGCCTGACATAGACAGTGACTGGAAACCTAAAGGACCATCTTGCCCTAAGAGGAGAAGAAGGAAGCCAGTCTGGTCAGCTGCCACCATTCAGGTCCCAGTGGTGGTGGTACCTCCTTCCCCCTGTTGCCATCACAGAAGCTTCTGAAGGACCATTCTGTCATGAGGAAAAGGGAGAAGAAGTTAAACAAAAACAGTTTCAATTCCATTGTAACAATTCTTTTTTGCATTGATGCTTGCTGTAACAATCTTCTGTAATCTGTAACAATATTTTCAGAGCAAGCTGAAAAGCAGAAATACCTTAAATAATGAAAAGAATTGAAACTTAGGTATCCAACGTTGAGCTCCATGACTGACAGGTGGGATATAAATGCAAACAATCAGTGAAAATGGTGCACACCTTAGGATTGCAATGTGTCCTCTTCTTGCAGGACGTGTCCTCTTTTTCAGGGTTAAAAATTGAGACAAACTGCATTTATTTGCTTTGAATGGCCATCATAATGTCCTCTGTTTTGCTCTTCAAAATATGGCAACCCTAGACGCCTTTGAATGAGACTTCAGAATGAGTAAAAAGAAAGTTTCAAAAATTCATTTGATGTGATAACTGCTTTTGATATGTCAAAGTGCACCCAATGAAGGAAAAGTATTTTGGGGGCTTATAGGAGTTCTGATGTCCATGTGGACCTCCCAAGTCTTTATTATTACTTTTTGTTTTGTGTCTCTATAAAAGTGTGCATACAGACTGCATGCCCTGGTAGATGCCATGGGTTCATAAGTACAGAGAAATAATAGGAACAGGCCATTGGTTGTTGTGTAAAATCCAAGCCAAATATTCATTGACTGCAGTAGGCAAGGCAGGGTTGGCAAGGATCAGTGACTCATTCAACCCACCTCTATATACTGTTGGGGTTGGGAAGCAGCCAAGCCCCCTTCATGGGAGTCATTCAGCACTGAACCAGTCATGGTACAAGCCAAGTATCCAGGATCTCACTGGGTGACTGTGGTGAGGATCCCAGCCAGGCAGGGGCCTCATCCTAAGCTTAGGGCATGCAATAGTCAACCCCCCCTCCTCAGGACCCTTATGCAGCTCCCTTTATTATGTTGATCCTGCCCAATGCCATTTCTGCCGCCATACGTACAAATATTGCCAAATGCTTAACAGAAGCTAGCCGTAATTTCACTGAACTAAAATAACCCCCACCAAGGGCCAATTCAGGTTGAGGGGGTGGGGACACATTTCCAGCCCAGTCAAGCAGCAGCCCAAATATTTCAGTGAATGCTCTTGTCTAGAGTGGATGGGAAGCTCGCAGGGTAATATGGCCCTGAGCCCTTGAGGTTGAGGCTGTTCAAAGTCTTCAGTCTCTGCCCCATCTTATGAGATCTATGGGAACTGAGCCTCCCTCACTGGTCTCTGGGCCATCCATCACACATAGTGTGCCTGGAATGAGGCTTCTTTCATTTCAGTTCAGGAGGAAACATTCCTGGCACGTGCATATTGAAACATAAGCAAGGCTCTGTGAAACTGAAGAAATATGGCACACAATTTTTTAGAGCACTGTTATCAATCGAATAAGAAAGATATAAAAGGATTTTATTTTTGGAAGGTCTTGCTACAGAGTTGCAGAGGTGGCTATGAGGGTTGTATTTTAAATGTTGATTAGAACCCACCAGCAAAATGCAAGCCGTGAGTAAGATCTAATGGTGGCTGAAGGAGGCGGGTAGGGAATTGCCTTTTCTGGCACCCAGCAATAGCTCACTCCTCAATGGCTTAACTTGTAGAAAGATGCTGAAGAGATGCAAGCTGCGAAGTGCTATGAATAAAGTAGCAAGTTGGTTACTGTCGGGTTCTCTGTAACTTTCCGCTTCTCCTATTTCTCAGTTTGTCCTACAGTTATGCAGATCTGCTGTGCGTGTTAATCTTTCGCTTGGCAGCGAGAAAATGTTTGGGATGCCCATTTGAGGATCAAGATGTGATGCTGTTGATTAAATTACAAATGACACATGGCATCAATTCTTATTAGAGATGCTCAAGGCAAGCAGTAGCGTAAGCAGATTCGCATGGCCTCTGTGAAACACTTTATCTTGCCCATTTCTCAAAATGCTCAACTCAGTAATTATAAGCCAAGATTTCAGGCTAAGCTCAGCTGAGTCGTGCAGTTAGCTGTCAATCAAGGCTGAATTTTTTTTGGCAGTGTCTATGTGATAGTTAGGGATCATGGCTTTTTCACCCTACCCCTCGCGCTAAACAATCACCGCCCATTCCAGGAGTTTACTGGGAAAAGAGCTGCGTAATCAATTCTCCTGCCCATCATTTCAGAATCAATAGCAGCAACTCTTTACAATGACATTGAATTTCCAGACTTTCAGAATGCTGAGGACCTTTTGGTGCAGCTGTAAAAGGTACAGAGGGAGCCAAACATCTTCCAGGACTGTACCTTGAGCAAAAATAGGGCCTACACATGTGACTAATTTATACTAAGGTTACCAGATTTTTTTCAATAAATCCGGAGACACTTTTCAGTTTCAATGGATTTTGTATGGGGACTGGTTTGTAAATCCGGGGACTATCCCTGGGAAACGGGCTACGTCTGGTAACCTTAATTTATACCATCTGCCATGTACCCTAACAGACACTATGTCACCTAAATGTCACCTAACATTGAGACTTCCAAGGCATTTTCAGACCTTTTCCTTGTGTCAAATGAATGCATGGAAGGGGGTGGGATTGTGTTTCATGGCACCCATGTATTTTGTCCCTGCCCTCTGCTCATTAACAGAATTGTAGAGTTGGAAAGGACCCAAAGGGTCATCAAACCCCTGCAATGCAGGAATCATTCAGCAAGAGTTAAAGGAGAATTAAAAGGGGGGGGGATTAAGAACATTCCACCTAAAAAATCTGGAAAGGGGAAGGGCTTAAGCAGCAACAAGTGTGTGGGTGGGCTGCACTGCTCACACGAACTCCATCCAGCTGAGATACTTCAGCAGGCAGAGGTGGCATGGTTGGTGTGGTGAAAACACACTGGTCAAGCCAATCCAGTGCTCCTGCTGATGCTTTTGCACTCTGCCAGCCTTGCTGCATCCCTCCTCCTCTCCATCCCAGTATGCTGTGGTGGCTCAGCTGGATGGAGGTCAGGTGAGCAGTGTAGCCCCACAATGCGATCTGCTACCGTATGTGAGATTATACTATAGCCTGCAGGGATAATGGAGAGGGCTACATTTAGGTCTCCCTAGATCAATTTTTTCCCCCAGTAGTGATGTACGGAAGTGAGAGCTGGACCATAAAGAAGGCTGAGCGCTGAAGAATTGATGCTTTTGAATTATGGTGCTGGAGGAGACTCTTGAGAGTCCCATGGACTGCAAGAAGATCAAACCTATCCATTCTGAAGGAAATCAGCCTTGAGTGCTCACTGGAAGGACAGATAGTGAAGCTGAGGCTCCAATACTTTGGCCACCTCATGAGAAGAGAAGACTCCCTGGAAAAGACCCTGATGTTGGGAAAGATGGAGGGCACAAGGAGAAGGGGACGACAGAGGACGAGATGGTTGGATAGTGTTCTTGAAGCTATCAGCATGAGTTTGACTAAACTGCGGGAGGCAGTGGAAGACAGAAGTGCCTGGTGTGCTCTGGTCCATGGGGTCACGAAGAGTCAGACACGACTAAATGACTAAACAACAACAGATCAAAATAGGACAGTGTACCTTTGCTATGTAGAGGCCTCCATCAAGACCTTGGACCTCCTAGGTTCAAAGTGATAAACAGCCAGCTTCCAAGGCAGAGGCTGTTTTAGGGTTGTACAGCCGGTGTAGCCACACTGCAGTGAGTGCCACGACAACTCTCTGCACAGAGTGTGAGAGGCAGGGCACATGCTGAATTTTAGGATCGCACGGGGTGCTGCTGAAATTTGAAAGCCCAAAGTCCACCACTGCTCCAAGGTTACAGACCAAATCCATACAGGAGAGTTACACAGGGAACATATAAATGGAATGTTTTTGCAGTGTGTTAAAACTTTTAATTGGTTTTTGTTGGCTAGCTATATACTGCCTGGGGTTGTTTTTAAAGCATTTGTTATGTCTTTTACCATATTAGTTAGAAGTAAATATTTGCTTTCACTAGTGTGATCTAAATGATTCAATTTCCTGCCACCTGAAACGAGAAAGCAGCCTTCTCTTATCCATCAGGTGAGATGTTTGTGAGTCCAAGGGAAAATGGCACATGAAAGCATGTGCGCAGCGTGACGGAGGTCTTGGCAATTGGCACCTGAGTTCTTTTGATTTTTATGGGTGCATTTATGTTTCATTTCCAGTCTGTCAAAATACTACACAAAGTCAATTTGTTTATCAATAACAACCTGCCGAAGAAACCTACCTTTAAATAGGGCTGCGATAACTCAGATGAAGACATGACAGGCACATTTTGACAAAAAGTGATCCATCAAATCTCTTAACAGATACGCAGTAATTAGGAACAGAGCAGGTATTCCAGCTTGCGTTCAGTTCAACACCCATTTAGAAAAGAACTAGTGCGTATTAGGGAGACGGATGCCACCTACCTTTCTAAGCTTTATTAAACTGTAATTTTGGAGGCACAAGGACAGCTATTGACTCTTGGAGCAGGTTTCAAATAAGGCAAGTGTTACTAAACTGGCAGGCTCGTGGGATTGAGATAGAGCATTTCCCTTCCAGATCACTGGGTTGAAACAGGCTAACTGCACATTGTAACTTTTTAACTCCTGCTCAGTGGCCTTAGTAGTTTGACTGTTACAGTTCATTTACTAGAGAGCAGGTGTTTATTTCACACACGCACACAAGTGCAAACACAATATAAACTACTGCCGCAGCACCTGTCATGCTTCTAAGAAACTGTTTCGAGTCCCCTCCTCGGGTACCAGCTGCAGTTTCCAAACTGTTTGCAAAGGCTATCCCTGTCCATATAGGGGTGTTGCTGGGCCACCAGCTGAAACTGATGGAAGGTACTCTGTGCCACTGAGGCCACCTGAGCCTCAAGTGACAGTGAGGGATCTAGAAGTAACCCCAAGCTGTGTACCCACTCCTTTATAGGGAGTGTAACTCTGTCAAGAGCAGGCCGCTGCTCACCCATCAGGCCTAGGGAACCACCAGTTAACAATGCCTCAGCCTCATCTGGATTGAGCTTCAGGTTGTTGGTTCTCCACCAGTCCAGTACAGAGGTAAGACATCAGTCCAGTACATCCACTGCCACAACTGCAGCTGTAAAGGAGAGGTGAAACTGTGTGTCACCAGCATATTGCTGACAACATGCTGAACAACATGGGTGATAAAATCAAACACTGTGGAGCCCCATATCAAATGTTCCACAGGGCCAAATGAAACTCCCCAAGCACCGTCCTCTGAAAGTGACCATCCAAGTAGGATTAGAACCACTTGAAGGTGGTGCCACCCACCCTAACTGCTCTAGGAGTATACCATGGTTGATGGTATCAAAAGCCCTTGAGAGATCAAGGAGAATTAACAGGGACACATCCCCCCTCCATCTCTCTCCTAACAGGGGTCATCACACAGGGAAACCAAAGCAGTTTCCATGCCCAAACCGGGCCTAAATGGATTTAGAAAATAGGGTTCATTTAGGGAAGCCTGGATCTGGCCCATGACCACTCTCTCAAGAACCTTTCCCAAGAAGGGGCTGTTAAAGACTGGATGGTAATTACTTTGATTTTCTGAACCCAGGGAGGATTTCTTAAGGACTGGCCTTATCATTGCCTCCTTTAAGCAAGCAAGGACCACTTCCTCTAGCAAGGAGGCGTTAATCACCTCCCTAGCCCATCCAGCTATCTCCCCATGGCTAGTTTTTATCAGCCACAAGTGGCATGGGTGCAGATGGTCACCCAGACTGAACCAAGTACCTTCTTCATGGCTTCAAGCCTTACTAACTGAAACTCATCCCGCATAACAGAACTAGACAGTGTTCTGGACACCTCTTGAGATTCATCCACTGTAACAACTGGCAGATTCAAGTGAGTTCATCCTCAAAATGCTTTGCAAACAAGTCAGTGAGCTACCATCAGTACTACCACCTCCTTTGGGCCAGACTAAAAGGCCCTAAAAGGCCCTGTGGTATCCAGAAAAGCTTTGCTGGAAGGCACAGTTATGATGCAATGGAGATAGCAAAGTATGCATTCTTTGCTGCCTTCATTGCCATTGAATAGGCTTGATAATGAGCATTACCAGTGTTTGATTGGCATTTTTCTCCACTTGTATCCAAGCCATCTCCCAGCTTGTTTCCTTGCCCTGAGTTCTGGAGTATACCAAGTATTTGATGCAAGTAAATGTGTGTTGAGGACAATAGCCTTTTAACCTGATCCTAAACATAGTACATGGAAGTACATTCCATCAGGCAAAACAATCTGTGCTCTTCTCAGTTTGATAAATTGTTCACACTGAGGAACCCAGCCTGGATTAAAAGTTATATAGAAGCAGTCAGGCTCCTATTTCCTTTTCACTATCTCATTTTGAAAAGCAATTGAAACTTAAAATATTCTCTTTCACACAGAAAAAAAATTGGGGTTTTAGTCCATTTTCTTTCAAAAGCAAAAAATGAAGCAATAGATTGCCTCCCTCTTATACTATGCAGCACTCTTAAAAGCCAACACAAAAACCCAAATGGTTACTTTCTGCCTGCTGAAGATGAGCACAATCCAGTCAAAATCCAGCATGATTAAGTCCCACTGGTCTCAAATGCAGAGTTAAGGCATATGCTTAACTTTCTGCCATTCAAATCAATGAGAATAAAGCACTTACCTTAGGCTGGATCTGTAAGAAAAACACTGGGGCCTAATTTGAATAGTAGAGTGCTTGGTATCTGGTGGGCGGGGCTTGTGTGTTTTGCTCCAGAATCAGCCCCTCCCTTCAGTGTGTGTTCCGTTAAGGATGTCAGTTAAGAGGGACCAACTGCCTCTTCTTGTTACTTGCCTCATGTTGTTGCATTTAGTTTCTCTCATTATGTTATTTTGCTACGGTATTATTATAGCTTAGTTTTTATTTACACAAGCCCCTGATTTTTCTCAAAGAAAAAGAAACTCTGCTGAAGAATGGTGGAATATCCTAAACTTCGGGTGAATGAGTAGATATTCCCAGTTTGCCAAGCGGATTGATTTTGTTAGTCACCCCCACCACCTCCACAACAGGATCATGCCTTCCCTCTTTAGTGACTGTGCCCTCTTCCTCGAAGCAGTTCATCAGAAATGCTTGCGACACCCCAATGGCACCCCAATGGCTGAAACCTCCAAGCACGTTCCTTGCTGCTGAAAAATACATGGCTGCCAGAGAAAAGGAGACATTCCGTAAACTGCATGTCACTATCAGCTATTGGTGGTCAGTGATTTGTTCTGAATCCAAAGGCTAAGCCAAACCTCATGCTGCTGTATGTCAGATGCAATTGGTCCAAAGTCAAAGTTTTACAGCTCAGACAGGGCACACTTTATCCTTCAGGCTGCTACTTAAGCTAGCCGTGACCCTGAGGAGAACCAGTCAACAAAACAGACAGACAAGAGGATGTGATTTGTATGCATCCCTGAGCCTGCCCAAATCACCTCTGACCTGCAGGTCAGGCTGCAAATGACAGTGGAGTGCATGCACCTGATCAGACAGCACAGTCTCATTAAAAAGCCTGGGAAGAAGGCAGCAGTTACACAGTGTTTACACACAGAGACCAAATGCAATCTAGCCAGGAAATGAGAAAGGAAGAGAGAGAGAGAGAGAGAGAGAGAGAGAGAGAGAGAGAGAAGGAAGGAAGGAAGGAAGGAAGGAAGGAAGGAAGGAAAGGAGGGAGGAAGGAAGGAAGGATAAACAATTTGATTCAATGGAAATATGTGAGCAACACATTATGAAATCCCAAGCCAATCCTGTACTTGCATATACCTGAACAGGATCCCTGCATTGCGATTGATGTATAAATTATGTAAGGCCAATTTATACATCCAGCAAATTCAACTGATACGGCTTTTTCTGAACCTTAACATCACAAACTGCAGGGAGGGGTGAGGGGGTTGCCTGTCTGGATGCGCCAGGAGGGAAAAAGAACCTCACTCTGCATAATAAAATAGCATGTCAGAAGAAAGATTTTAGATGAGGAGTGCCCAAACATGATTCCTCTACCTGCAGCCTGATGTGGAATAATCTAGGACAAATTTTACCACTTCATTGTTGTGAATACAAGACAGGTTTAAAAAAATGCTTTTTATGGGTGGATTCCAATCTGCTGAAACTATAACTGCAATACAGGTTACACTCAGCCTCAAGATACTCTAGTTTGAAGCAGATCTCAGTCCTATATTGCTGTTGTGCTTTATGCTTCTCACACAGCAGACAGCAAATAATTTCACATAAAAGGTTATGTTGCACATATATTTGATGATCTGAAGTTTGGGAGCTGCTTATCTGGCAATATTATCTCTGTTTCTAGACTGTTCTAAGTTCCTGAGAAGATCAGCCAAATCTCAGTCATATGCTCTATGGTTGCTGGTGGAGATATTACCACCAGTAGAAAATACAGACTCTGGCATTCACACGTGTATACACAGAATCCATGGCATGATTGTAAAATATCAGAAAGGACCCCTATAAAGAGCAGCCTTGGTAAAGGGGAGTTTGGTTTTTGTTATTGTCATCATAATTTTATGGGACAAACATGTACAAAGACAGCATCTCTGGGGTTTGCCAAAGTTCAGTACCCTTTCAATTATGTTTTTTGTCAAATTAACAGCAAAACATGGAACTAGTTTATTAAGGTAGAAAATGGGTTGAGGTGACAGAATCACTCTCCCAGAGCAATGCCCAGCTATTTTAAGAATATTCCCACCACCCACAACACACAGAAACACATGTCTAATTTTTGTAACACATCCACTATAGCACAGCGCTGGAAAGTTTCTCTTTGCAATATAAATGTGCTTAACTTTGGCCACATTGCGTCTAGTGTACCTAGCATGAGAGATTCACAGACGACAAGAAGAAAGTTTAAGAAAAACAGCAAATGTTAAAGAGGAGGCTCTAGTTTTGTGTGTGTCTTCGTGATCAAGGGAAGGAAGGATTTCTTTGTGTCAGTACAAAATGTTACTCTGTCCATGAAAGGAAGGAGACAGAAGGGTAGCTCTATGGAAAAGGCTGACAGCATCTGACCAACTCAGCAGGAGAAACACTGGTTATCTCTAATCAGCACCTTCTGTTACAAGAAACAGCTCTTAAATATATGCAAAGCCCTGGAGCCCTGTTCTCCGGGGGGGCGGCGGGGGGGGGATATCTTAGTGATTAAAGAACTTTAAATAAATAAATAAATGTCTGCCTAAACTTTCAGAGTTTCTGAACTTCTGCTGTGGAATTTATATATGCATATATATAATAGCAAGATAAAACAACTCAAGCATAGGATATCTCCATCTAACATCACGTTCCTCAGTAGTTTCTGTGTTATTTGACTCCCTTTAATGCCGTCTGCAGTTACTTGGGACTCATCCAGACTTCCTTCCCCACCCCCACCCCAGCTTTTCCCCAGAAAAATCTACGTTTTAGTGCTGAATCGGAACAAATGGGTTTTCTGTAGATTACCACTCCAGTTTACTGTTAAAGAGCAAATTTTCTGGGGGAGGGCAAAGGCAAAACATTTTGGACCTGTGCCTAGAATTCTTGGGATAAATGGAAGTGTGGATGAACCCTTAGTTATGGATTTTAGAAGGGGAGTGAGTAGTTTAAGGCCCTTCGGTACTATCTATCACAATGGGTTGCACTGGAAGCCCCGATTTCTGATTCCTTTGTCAGCCAGTAGTCCCACCTATCTGAGAACCTTACACGGCAACCAAAACATATGACGTATCCTCTGGCTCATGGGCCAGTCTTGGCCTGCCAGGGGGTCCAAGTTAGCCCGTGAGGCCATTCTTCTTAAACCATGCTCAACTGACACCACTTGTGACATCATCTTATGGATGAAAAGGAAGGTTGGCTGCACACACCTATTCCCAGCAGGGAACAGGGGTGCACAACCAAGACAGCATGATTTCACCCTGTCAGCTGTTGACTGAGGTGGTTAAATCCTGCTCCTGATTCAGGAAGGTGTTTGCATAGGAATCCCTTGCTAAAAGGAAGGGGAAAGACCCATTTTAACAGAGTCTTGCAAGGTGCCTTGAAGTCCCAGCTTCAGAACTTCAGAGCACCTTGCACCCAGCATCATTGTGGCATCAGGTGATTACCAGGTAGATGATGTGTCCCACCTGTCTAATTTGACTTGCTGGACTGATTCTAGTAAGGATCTGGCACATGGAGTCTAAAATGTTCTACATCCTTGCATAAACCTTTACCTACTGACAGAAATACCATTTGATACTCAACTTCAAATTCTGGGTCTGGTAGAATTTCAAGCCACCTGGGTGCCTGAGACAGCGGGATTTTTGGCTGTCAACACAAGCAGTTATACAGAGCACTTTCAGTGTGACTTACTTTAACTGGTAGCGGGAGATCTAAATCTGTTTGGTTCTTTTTGTAATGTGGTCTATTTTTGAATATTACCGAGTCTAGCATAACTGGAACACAAACACAGCACTTCCAAATTGGACAGCAGCTTACCAAAGATGCTCCCCCCCCCCGCATCCTTTTTAGGATTTTATGGGATGTTACCTCACTTTATGACAGTACCCGTTGTAGCGTAAATACTGAACATTTTCTGTAAGTGAGGCAATGCACTGTGAAATGTCAAGCAAACGATAAAATCAATAATCTGCAAGTTACCAAAGACAAATGCTCACAGATGCTCACAGTGGATTGCGGGTAGGGTGGGGGCTGTCAAAGACAAATGCTGAATTCGGGAGACCATGTGCTTTACTGCTTTTAACTTCCCCTCATTTCATAGGGTTGTTGGCTCTAAGGCTTTGGCTCTGAACCTATTCTTATGGTCGAAATGGTTTAAATCTCAGGGTGCTATTAGAAGCACAGAAACTGTGACTTTATTTTCATTTGGTAAGTATTATTTTGTTCCAGTGCATTACATTTTAGGATTACGCATGGTTCAGCCAGCACTTTCTCTTCTCTGGACAGACCTGGGAGTTCGCAATACATCATATTTATAGGTTACACTTTGAAGCAATTCACACACATTGTTATGGCTAAGCACTATTCTGTCTGTCTCTCTGTTGGTTTGTCTACATATGGATAAGCTTACACCAGCTTAGTAAGGTAGGCTGGTATTGCTAAGAGTGGGCTGAGATTGTGGGGAAAACAACTTGCTTAAGTTTTCGTAGCCAAATCATGGCTGAAGCCAAAGCACAGTTAAAGCTGAATTGAGTATTTTCTAGTTCACTGTTTTCATTCCTAGCCACTATGCCACACCAGGGATTGCCAAGGGAATCTCCTCCCTTGATTCATTTATGTTATAAACCATAATATAGTAGACTATTTGGGAGTTAGCTGCTTGTACTGGCTCCATTGAAACCACTGTAAAAAAGGCCTTTAGAGTTCATAAAGGTTGGCTGGGTGGGCAGGGAAGGAGAAAATACTGCAAATCTTTCTGGTAAGGGTTGCTTTTAAACTTGTCTTGTTAATGGACTGAATGGGGGGGAGGAAGCATTGGAGACCCACTACTCTATTGCTAAAAAGACAAAGGGGAGGCTGGGGGGGGGAGGGGAGGCACAACAGCCTAAAGCAAAAATAGTACGAGTTCAAAATGAAAGGAAAAGAAAATAGAGCAACACAGTGACATGCATAATCATGTAGGTTATAACATTTCTTTAATGTTTTATGCAGCCAAAAGTCCTGAAGAACTCAGAGGCTTCTGTCAGCGCTGGTATTTTCTTATCACAGCACACTTATTGCGACTTTCTAACTGCTCTGTTGGTCCGGCATTACTTTGCTACTGAAGAAAATCAGATGGCTTCTGGCTTTTCTTAAGTACTGCACCTGCAGTACTGCCTGCCTCCTGGGAATAATTCAGCTCATTGGTAAACACAACCCTTATACATAAAAAGTTTCCACTTTCTCTCACCCCTTTTAACACGCTGGCCCCTCCCTCTCTGCAGGCTTCTTGTGGCTGTCTAGGGAATCTTTCACTTTTTGTCCTTTCCTGACCCTCCTGCACCACATTCGAGTCTTATTCAGACCATCTGCTCTCAAGGAAGGTAAAACTTCTGCTGTGAAAATAGCCGTTGTCCCTGGCAGTTAACTTCTTTTTTAAGTTACCTTTTCAGGATGCTTGGCATTTCCCCCCTCCCCAAGAAAAGAGAGAGTAACATTTGCGAGATCTTAATTCAGGCTCTCCCTTCTGGCTCGAAAAATAGTTTACAATTGATATGTTTCTGGTTGTCGCCTTCCTTTTCCTCCACCCCCCCCCTTTCCCAGATAGTGGTATGCTCTTCTTGTTCCTGACAGAAGTGTTTCTAAAGGCCTGCTCAAGCCTCACTAAGCAGCTGTGCGTTAGGTCATTTTCCCAGGAGTTTTACATGTGGAAAGCTGGGCATTTAGCAAGGCCTCAAAAAGGACACCATCTGGCCCTAGTGAGGGGAGGGGGGAAGGATCATGACACTTTCAGTGGTACCAACAGGCCCTGATGAACCATAAAGGAATGCAGGCCTAGACTGTGATCCAATAGCGACTAGCCCAACAATCACCTCAATGACAGCTAAATCCATTCATCTCCAAAGTTATCTCATGGCACAATGGACTTTTGTGCCACGCTGTTTGCTGAAGGCGTAGTAAAATCCATTTTGATTTTTGTGTCGGGTTTCGGGGCCTGCACATTTTCCTAGAAGGCATATGTAGCAAACTTTGAGTTCACAAAAAGACACATCTCTCTTAACATCCATTTCTGTCTTTCCATGTCTACCCAAAATATAAAAGAATAAAACATTAGTCCCAGGAATACTTTCTAGGTCTGTGGAAACTTAGTCAACATTTCAGAGATTTCAGACAATGATCTGAACCTTGATTCATTTATATTTTATTGGGGAAGGAAATCCCATTATTGTAGTTTACCATTTACACCCCCAATTAGTTTTGTAATTTGAAATGAGGCAGACTTTTTTTTCCAGTGGCAAGACAAAATAAAATGTATTTGACATTTAGCTATTACAATGAATTTTAAAAACACATTTCTTTGCTGAGCTTATAACTTTTTGATATGTTGATTCATTTCAGGTAATGTTTGGTGTATGTAAGACTACAATCCCACCAGCACATTGATGTTTAACAGATATGAATACCATAAAAATAACAACTGGTAGTAATGTTATACAATGAAGTAGATACAAAGAAGCTTTTGACTAAGTGAAGACTCTCCTGCTTGGGAGTAAGGGGAGAGCCCTAATCTTTTACTTATTTCTTCTTTGAGCTTTGCCCCATCTAATGTCACTCTTCTAACTGCCTGGAGTGGGTTTGGGGACTGAAACAGAAAATAGGAAAGTTTCATTATGCTAGCAGAAGTCCATGTGCAGTGGTTATGATACCCCCACTCTCTGCATGCATACATATGCACACCAACTTTCCATTTATATAGCCACTTTACAAACTTTATTGTATCCACTCTCCCAATAAACCTTGCATGGGGGTGTGTGTGTCATTAAATATCTGTAAAAATGCCTTCTATGCAAACCTGCCTGTGCCTTAAGATCAGTAGACAAAACCCTCTTGGTAATCTCTGTTTAGGATGAAGTCCATGGTATGGGGGCCTGGGGGAGGGCCTTTTCAGTGATGGCTCCTCACATGTTATTATTATTATTTGTTAAATTTGTATACCACCCTTCATCTGAAGATCACAGGGTGGTTCACAACATAAAAATACAAAATGAAGATACAAAATACATAATGAAACATAAACAAAAGCAAGCAAATAACCTGCCTCTCACAGGGACTTTTAAAAGGCCATAGAATGTTATTCAGCCAAATGCCTAGTTGAATAAAAACATTTTTGCCTGATACCTAAAGATAAGTAATGAAGGTACCAAGCAAGCCTCCTTGGAGACAGCAATCTGCAAGTGGGGAGCCACTGCAGAAAAGGCTCTTTCTCGTGCTGCCACCCTCCTGACCTCTTGTGGAAAAGGCATGCTAAGAAGGGTCTCAGACAATAATCACAGGATCCAAGTTTCTCCCTACTGACTTCCTTCCTATTTTTTTAAGGAACATATGACACCACACTATAGTAAGTCAGACCACGGGTTCATCCAGCTCAGTACTGTCAACACAGACTGGAAGGGGTCTCTCTCAGACCTATGTGGAGATGCTGGGAATTGAATCTGGGATCTTCTGCATGCATAGCAGATGCTCTTCCACTGAGCTATGGCCCTCCTGGAATGGGCTGCTCTGTTCTCCTAGCCTGGATGATGTCACCAGTTCTGATACTGGATCTGAACTGGGGCCGATGTGGGGAAGTCCTTCAGAGGAGAGACTCTTGATCGAGGACAAGACAGCCAGCACCACCAGTGACATTGGCTGCAACATTCAGAACTTGCACTCAACCTTTCTTTCCCCTCCTCCCTCCCATTAATTTCCCCTTGTATGTTATGTCATTTTAGATAGTGAACCTGGGGCTATGAACTGCCTTAGAACCCTGGGTATAAATCCTGCAGGTACACAAAACACAAAACAGTGGCCTGCATATGCCACATAGGCAGATGATCTGTGTGAAAAACAACTGTCATATGGATTGCAGACATCACATGCATGATCCTGAGACCCTTACAAAAGGGATATAATCTGTTAAGAATGGGAAGTATTAACATTGAACTGAACAAAACAAAACAGTCAATGGAGTGGGTGAGCATTCATGGCATGTTAAAATTAGCTTTTTGTATATGTCTCCTGTGAGTGATTTAAAACAAGAGGCACAACAGCTAGTATCCGCTTACCTACGTATTATTTGCACAATTGTGCATACTTCCATTCACACTGTGTTAAAACCTTTCAGAGTTTGCCTAAATTAAAAAATTGTCAACATGCTCTCAGCCAAGAACAGGCACTGAGAGTCGCTAACATCAGTACACAAAGAATATCTATGAAGAGCAGCGCTGAGTGAACCCACAGAGCAGAGGATTCTGAGTTTTGAAAGGGAAGGAATGTAGATGCATGGGAACAGCTTTTGAAGTCCACAAAGAGCTTTTTTAAAAAAAAAACAAAAAACAAAAACTGAAAGAGGAGCAGGGAGGAACAGATCAGAACCTTCTTTTAATTCTCAGCTCCACAAACACGCAAGGCATTTGTCTAGATGACTGGCAACAGTTTCACTTTGAAAATCACAAAGACAACTCCTTATCTTATAAATAGAGTTACATGTTTGCAATCCAAGGTATGTGTTCATTCAGGGATTTATCCTCATTGTAACAAAATGTGCTAGGTTCTCTCTCTCTCTGTGAAATATATAGCTATATATATCTGCATGCATGAGCATACACACAGACAACAGCACACGCAAAAAGGACAATTTAGGTATTTGATATATTGCAAAACCATTAATTTAAACCCTTATCTGTTTGGTGCCTTTTCTTACCAATGATTTCTCAGAGTCAAATGCATTCTAAGGATTAAATGATTTTAAGGGGGATTAAATGTTAATTAAAAATATAATAGAAATATCAGTAGCAGAGATGGCCAACGTAAATATTTATCACTTAAACTGCATGATCACGCAGCACACTCCACCACTTATTTTCACAATATGGAGCTACAGTTCATGTAAATTACAGAAATGGCACACCCACACAAATCTATATAATGTAACAACACATTTATTTATACTTCACAAACATAGAGCAATGTCCTTGAAAATTCTAAAGGTCATTGTTAATAGATTTTTTTCCCCTTCTTCCACCAACTGTGTCTTTCTTAGCCTGTAAGAACGCTGTTCCCGGAGAGGTCCTTGAAGGGCTGGGAGGAGAAAATTCCATGTGGCCAGTTCAGCTGCAATAATCTCCTTTCTCCTCCTGGCCCAAGCCACACATGACAGCACTCTAGTGTCTCTCATCATTATTTGTCACCCTTTTGTGTCATGCAACTTATATCCACGGCCATTCCAGCAATTAAGACGGGGGGGGGGGGGAGGCCCAACGTTATCCACCGTGAATAACTCTGAGGCAAATGACATCAAGTGCCAACCTCTCTATTGAGCGATTGGTACCTGATACCACTAGACCATTGTTAAGTGTTTTATGAGGAACACAAATAAACTGCTACATTGGAGGGGTCAGAGCCTAAGGAGGACTGATCAGATCTCTGTAGTGACTTGGCAGTAGTGACTGCAAAGATTTTACAATACGTTGCTTGTAATGAGAAATGAGGAGTGGAGAGGAAAGAAGACAGTGGCTTAGTCCTAGAGGCTTATTTTGAAAAGGCTGAAAACTTCATATCTCATTTATTTTCCAAAGTACCTCAACCTGCAGCAATACCCAAAAGAAATTAAACTGATGAAGGCTGTGATTGGAGAGTATGTTCCTAGGATCGCTAGACTGCTGCCAAATGTCTAAGGCTCAGCTGGTTAAGTCTTTGCCATCAGTTTTGAAGCAATTTGTGCAGTTGAAAGCGAGGCTTAAAGTTGTAATAATTACTGTTAACTAAGTCAGGTTTCACCTACTATGAAGCTCAATGGATTCATGTTCGACTTGCTGTTGTTAGGGCTGTAATAATCCACACATAGTCATGGCTACACCTGACTGTGTGTCACAAAGTGAACATTAAATGCCTTTGTCACTTGTGCAACGGTGCAAAGTGAGGGCTGAAAGTTTAATTGGTTGACCAATCATTAAATGAATTAACTAAAGGTGGTTAATTGATCATTGACAGCAATTTTTTAAGTGATAGAGCTATGAGTTAAGAGAACACTTGTGTAATTTTTTTAAAAGGCTGATTTTGTTATAGTGTTCCCCCTTCCAGACATAACGCCAAAACAGAACTTAGCACTATATGAATGAGTTTCAACAAGCCTTTGACTCATATACTCTCCACCCACTTCTCCCATCTGGTACAACCACAAGGGGAGAAGATTGGTAGCATCTACTTTAGCTTTTAAACTAACCTGAGTTCCCTGTTACATCATAAGAACATAAGTAGTGCCTGCTGAATCAGCCTAATGGCCCATCTAGTCCAGCCAGTGTGGTGTAGTGGTTAAGAGCGGTAGACTCGTAATCTGGTGAACCGGGTTTGATTCCCCGCTCCTCCACATGCAGCTGCTGGGTGACCTTGGGCTAGTCACACTTCTTTGAAGTCTCTCAGCCCCACTCACCTCACAGACTGTTTGTTGTGAGGGAGGAAGGGAAAGGAGAATGTTAGCCGCTTTGAGACTCCTTAGGGTAGTGATAAAGCGGAATATCAAATCCAAACTCTTCAAATCCAAACTCTTCTATATCTTGTTCTCACAGTGTCCAGCCAGAAGTCTGTGGGAAGTCTTGCAAGAAGAATATGAGTGAAACTGTGCTCACCCCTCCTGCACTTTCCAGCAACTGGTATTCAGCAGCATACTGCCTCTGTCAGGGGGTGTAGAAAAAAGCCATTGTGGCTAGTAGTTTTTTTAACAGCCTTGGCCTCTAATCCTCTTTTAAAGCCATCCACATTTGTGGCCATCATTGCCTCCCATGGGAGCAAGTTCAATAGTTTAATCACATGCAGCATGAAGCAATACTTTCTTAAATCCATCCCGAATCTTCTAACATTCATTTTCATTAAATGGCCATGGGTTCTAGTGTTACAAGAGAGGAAACAACAACTTTTTTCTATCCATGTCATGTATAATTAACAAACTTCTTACTCACCTTTTGTCTAAACTAAAAAGGCCCAAAGGTTCATAAGAGCCCCCCAATTTCACTGATTTTTGTTTTTTGGAAGGAGAACATTTTCAGATGATTTTGGGGTCACTTAATGTGGTAGTCCTGTCCCCTCCACCTTGCTTAGCAGTAAGGCACAAAACCTAGTTTCACTGATCCTTGTGGTGGCAACAGCAGCAAAGCTATTGTCATAGCATTACTCAGGGGAGATTTGAGGAAAGGGGAAATACATTTTTTCCCTTGTTAGTATTTTCTTTTTAACTGTTGCTGTGGCAAGCAGCCTGGGGAAAAAAAAACAGTCAAAAGATTTCACCACCTGAAATTACCCTCCTCAACTCCCAGTTTTGGAAGCCTGAAGTCAGTTCCCCCAAGAATTTTGCGGTGAAAGTTTTAATAATCAAAGTATTGACACGGCATGCTTCTTAAGCCAACACTCCATCAACTGTCATCAATGCTACACCACATCTGTGCCTGCTTGACATCTGCTGTAAGCCACTGTACTACACCACCTCAGCTATCAACTGCTTAGAGGCAGTGGTTGTTTGATTTTAATTAAATAAAAATCTTGTTAAATAAAAATAAATAAATAAATGATGCACTGTGTAGCAGTTAGAGCTTTTTAAAAGCACATATGCACAGATACACAAATATGTATTTCTAGAAATTCAAATTCTGCTATCGAGAGAAGCTACACTGTCATTGCTGTATAAGCAATAAAAAAGAATAGTAGCAGCTCTAATAGGTGAGAAATCAAAAAACACTTGTTGCCATTTTTTAAATTCTTTTTGAATGTACACATGAAGCATGGGAAAGCGAGCCTGCACCTTTTGTTGGACTAATGAATGTTGAAAATTCTGGAGGCGTAAAGCGTTTTGGGGGTGGGTGGGTTTGTGGGGAGAAAGTTCATGTACAAATGTAGAGCAATTGCGAGAAAGTTATTCCTGAATATCGGTTCTTTGAAAATCACTGCCCTTTAGGATGTAAGCATGGGTACTTAGAATCACCATCGAGAGGCAACCAGAGTGTGTACTTGCAAATCAATTGACTTTCATTCAGTTTAGAGGTGAAGGTAATGTCAATGCAGAGAGTGTATTGAATTAGTTTGTATTTGAGCCCATGCCAGAGACTGTCACATATCTCAAACATACTGTGTGGAACTGCTGCCAGAGAGAAGAAATAAGAACAACCACATCAAGCAGTCTGCTTTTTCATAGTTTGCTTTTTCATAGTTTCACTGGCTTGCTTCAAAATATGGCAAGCCAGTACAGTCATACCTTGGGTTACGGATGCTTCAGGTTGTCGAACCCGGAAGTACCGGAATGGGTTACTTTTGGGCTTTGGCACTCGCGCATGCGCAGAAGCACTAAATCGTGCTTTGCGCACTTGCGGAAGCACCGAATCGCAACCCATGTGTCCGCAGATACACAGGTCACGAATGCTGCGGGTTGCGAATGTGCCTCCCGCACGGATCCCGTTCGCATCCTGAGCGTCCACTGTATGGTTGTCTTTGGGCTCATTCAGCTGAGTGGGGCCCTGTACTTCTGCAACAATGTCCTGCCCTGTTGGCCCCAAATGAATTCATATTATAGGTCAGTCATTATTAAAAGAAGCACCCTGACATGGGGCGAGAGGTAGGTCCCAAGCAAATCCCAACTTTCACTTTAAGAAATGAAAATCTATCGAGCAACATAGGACTCAAGCTACTGGTGTTATCTAGCTCTGTATTGTCCACACTGACTGCCAGCAATTCTCCAGGGTTTCAGACAGGGGGCTCTCCCACCCCAAATTAAAGGTGCCAGGGATTGAACCCGCGACCTTCTGCACTCAAGGGAGATGCTTTGCCACTAAGTTTCTATGGCCTTTCTAGGCAGCCCCTTCCTACAAAAAGATGCTGAATGGAAATGACCATGTTTCTAATAGTGAAATACCCCCCTCCTGCACACACACCTCTCTCTCTCTCTCTCTCTCTCTCTCTCTCTCTCTCTCGCACAGATACAATCTTTTGCTTTAATAGAATCTGCAAGGGAGGGGAAAAAATCTGCCACTTTGATGTTATTTTTAGAAACTGAAGCACCCAAATGCAATTTTGTTTTGAATTTCCTCAACTTTAGAGAATGCTTAACAGTTTGCAAAGGTGTCAGCAGCAAGATTGTTGGACCCTTAAAGGTTGCATTCAGAATAGCCTTCTGTCTATTTTCAATTTGAAAAAGGCCGGCTAGAGTGGAACGAACACTCGAAGCGACAGATTCTGCATTCCAATGAAAATTGTGCCATTATCCAAGTTAAATATAACTGCTCCTTTTTTTTTTAATTAAAAAAGGGCATTATAACCAAAACCTGTTATTGCATAAGTAGCAGGAACAGGCGGGGGTGGGGGTGGGGTGGACACATAACACTTTGCCCTAGAATGTGTGATATTTTTTTTAACAACAGCATGAAGATGTGACTTCATTGAAATGATGCCTGTGATATTATGTTTCACACACACACACACACACACACACACACACACACACACACACACAATTACCTACAGCTCAATCCTAATCATAGGTATTCGGGTGTGAGTGTCACTGAGTTCAGTGGGACTTACTATCAAGCATGTTAGCTAGAGAGTAATTGCCATTGCATTCAGGGAGGCAGACTCTGGGTAGCCATTTTGAACTTCCTCGACGCAACTTAAAAGAACATCCCTGGCCCTTTTCCTGCTCTTTTGGATGTGGTCTACCACCCGATTCTCTCCTGGTTTTTACTCAGATGTAACTATACCAGAACTACGCCTTCCCTGTTATCTGTCCCTAATTTCTGATGTTCTGAGGACTTTTCTGCTAACCTAATCCTCCATTTTTTAATTTTGGGGTTGTAGTGAGTTCTCTTTGGTTGTACTTACATAGTTCTTTCCCCCTTCTTAATGGTACATAGAGCTCTCGCTCACACTCTTTTAAAATGGTTTTGTTTTCCTTTGCATTTTAAAATAATGATTAATGACTAGATAAAATGATTAGGCTTTGAGTGTCATTGCTGGCCACTACTTCCACAGAAGCAGAAGGTATCAGCAGGCTTGGTCTCCCTTGGTGACATATATTTTGGGGCTGAGGTGGCTAGATATTTATCTTGCTACCCACCCCCTCAGGCCAGCAGGTGGGCAGGACAACCCGCCTCTCAAAAGTTGGCCTACAAGGGTGAAGGGAGGTAGCAGTGGCAGACCTTGGGGTGTCAGTTTTCAGTGGAGCCCTGTGCAACATCAAAAATTGGCGCCCCTCTGCTTCTCACACCCCATTCTAAATCATAGTTGCAGCTGCCTTGGGGACGCCCCGAGGCTCTGCAGCCAGTGCTACTGAACCAGACATGCTCCCCTAAATCTGCCTCTGGAGATAGTTACGGGGCAGGATTTGACTCCCCGCTGAGCAGCTGGTGGGTGGAAGAGCTTAAATTCTGCTTCCTGCATAGTTGAACCACAAGCAGGAACAGGTAAGCAGCAGAATTAACACCTTCCTGCTTGCCATGGGGTAAGGAGTTATTCTGTTTTCTGCAGGGATTGACTATGCAGACCAGTAACTTTCAGGGAACTGGTCCACACAGCCAAGCAGAATTGAACCCCACCCATCGGATGATTGGCTGACATTAGTTGACTGACAGGTAGGTGTGGCTGTTTTTTCTTCTGTTTTTAATGGCATTGTCCCACAGGCTGGAAGTTTCTCATCCTTCACTAAGAATTACAGTTGTACAAAAACTTTAAGAAAAAACTTCAAGGGAATGGGAACTTCCCAAACAACAACCATCATGCTTCATGGCCATGAAATACTGGCTGATGATTTATTTATTTATTTATTTATTTATTTATTTATTTGGAAAAGCAGAAATGGAGAAGAAGGGGGAATGGAATGGCTAGAATCCTGCAGCACTCTGTATAGCAATGTTCTTTTTCAAGGTCTCATTTGCAGTTCAGAATTTCTATTCTGCCACACACCAGCTACCACTTAGGTCTACATTGTTGTAGACTCTTATATAGAACTGAGGCAGTCTGTGGAAGAAGAAACAGAAGAGCAGCCCCCGTTATACAGTCGTGCAAATGACTGTGTATTTTTAATCTCTGTTGCTTGATGTTTCATATTCGCTTTTCTCTTGGGGGAATAGAGATAATACCCACGGAGTGCTGCACTTTCTTTCCCAACCAGTGGGCAACACAAGCTTGTCTTCAGAATATGTTATCCATCAGGAGATTTAGGCATGTGGCTCTTGAGCATCAGTCGGATGCTAATTCTGACGTGGTGGGAAGCTCTGGCTAGCGGCGGCGCACGAGGCTTCTGGGGACAGCCAGAATGCTCTTCAGTGCACTTCAAAGGGGGTTCTCAGTTACAGTGGGGAAAAAGAAAGATTTTGAAGTTTCTTGCTGCCAGAAAGCTTGAAGGAGAGCCCCTGAAGTTGTTCTTTTATAAGCAGGGATAATGCAGGTAAGGCTTTCCCACTTAATTTGAGCCCAGGCTTTTCAAACTTCATAGAAACAGCAGTAAGAGAGGGATACCCAGTTAGTTTTAATTTGTTTGCTAGCTGCTGCTGCTGTTGATGATGGTGATTTTGGCTTTACAATATCATTGTTTGCAAATATCTCCTGTAGAGATGACACATATCATTGCGCGTGTTGTAGAATAATAACTGGGATGATAAGAGCTGTATCCATTTCTAGCCCTACTCAGAGTAGACCCACTGAAGTTCACAAACTTAGGTTCATTAATTTCAATATTCTGAGTAGAATGTGTTTGAATACAACTTACTATCTCCAAAATTTGTGAATTACATATAATTTTTTGGGTGTGTTACATATATAAGTGCCCAGCAGTGGCAGAGGGATTCTCCACTCCCGGCTGCATCGGTGGTGAAGGTATCATGCGGCCTCCGTATGGAGTTTGAGTGGGTTGTTTGCCGACGGCGCCGCTTGAGCATCATACAGACAGTGGCAGAGGGTGCAGCCGTGAGGATCCTCTGCATGTGGCTGAGGCGGTGTGATTGTGGCGGGGCAAGCCCCCACAGGGTGCTTTCTTGTCACCCCTCAAAGATGGCACCCAGGGCGCTCCGCCCCCCACCCTTCCTCTGCCACTGTAAGTGCCCAAAATATTTGGTAACACAAATAAGGAGGCTGAATACCTTCAGTATGAGGAAAGACTACAGTGTTTAGGCTTTTGAGTTTAATAAAAAAAGGAAGTCGCCATAGGGGCTTATAAAATAATTCACAGTGTGGAAGAAGTAGATAGAGACAATCCTATATTACTAGAACTCAGGATTGCCCAAATACAGTGGTACCTCGGGTTAAGTACTTAATTTGTTCCGGAGGTCCGTTCTTAACCTGAAACTGTTCTTAACCTGAAGCACCACTTTGGTTAATGGGGCCTCCTGCTGCTGCCGTGCTGCCGGAGCACGATTTCTGTTCTCATCCTGAAGCAAAGTTCTTAACCCGAGGTACTATTGCAGATTTTGGACAAGATGGACTGTTTCAAGAAGTGGCAGAAAGACATATCTAAATTTGTCTGGCAGGGCAAAAAGCCCAGAATTAAATTTAAGATTTTAACTGATGCAAAGGATAGAGGGGGGTTTGCCCTGCCGGACTTAAGACTTTATTATGAATCGGCAGCTTTCTGCTGGTTGAAACACTGGCTACTTCTTGAGAACACTGACATTTTGGACCTGGAAGGGTACGACAATAGCTCTGGTTGGCATGCATATTTATGGTATGACAAGGTAAAGGTGTATAAAAGTTTTAAAAACCATATTGTAAGGAAAGCATTGTATAATGTTTGGATTAGATATAAAGATCTGCTGGAAAGTAAAACCCCTAGGTGGGTGTCACCAATGGAAGCTAGGGAAGTAAAAAAGCTTAATATGGACTCTAAATGGCCAAAATATCACGAGATTCTAGAATATGATGGTGAAAGGGTGAAACTTCAGAGTTATGAGAAACTAAAGCCTAAGGTTCGAGATTGGTTGCATTACCATCAGATAAATGAGACATTTAAACAGGACAGGAAAATAGGATTTCAGAAAGAGAAGTCAAAACTAGAAACAGAACTGTTGGAACCCAATACTAAGAACTTATCAAAAATGTATAACTTGCTGTTGAGATGGAATACACAGGATGAAACGGTGAAATCAGCAATGATTAAATGGGCACAAGATATTGGTCATGATATTATGTTTGCTGACTGGGAACAGTTATGGACCACCGGTATCAAATTTACTGCATGTAATGCTTTAAAAGAAAATATTATGAAAATGATCTATCGGTGGTACATGACCCCAGTCAAGCTTGCAAAAATTTACCATTTGCCTAATAATAAGTGTTGGAAATGTAATGAGACTGAAGGCACCTTCTACCACCTTTGGTGGACCTGCCCAAAGGTTAAAGCTTTCTGGGAAATGATCTATAATGAAATTAAGAAGGTCCTTAAGTGGACTTTTCCTAAGAAACCAGAGGCTTTCCTCTTGGGCATGGTTGGCCAAGTGGTGTTAAGGAAGGATAGGATTTTCTTTATGTATGCCACTACAGCAGCAAGAATTCTACTGGCAAAGTATTGGAAGACGCAAGAACTACCTACTCTGGAAGAATGGCAAACAAAGGTGATTGACTTTATGGGACTGGCCGAGATGACGGGCAGAATCCGTGACCAGGGGAAAGAGACAGTGGAAGAGGACTGGAAGAAATTTAAAATATATCTTAAAAATAATTATAAAATTGAGGAATGTTAAGATGTCAGGGGGTAAGAGGTAAAGAATTGCAGCAGTAATCAAAAAACTGAAGGAATCTTTATGAAAGGGAATTAAGACAATGGACCTAAGGGTTGCTAAAGAATTATCAAACAAGGATGCAGGGATGGGGAGGTATGGGGAAGTCAAAAGAAAGAAGGGTATGAAATGATGAGTTTGAAGTTATATTGTTCTATATTGTTTTTATTATCTGTCTGAAAAACGAATAAAAATTATTTAAAAAAAAATAAAAATTACCCGAGGTACTATTTCTGGGTTAGCGGAGTCTGTAACCTGAAGCGTATGTAACTTGAAGCGTATGTAACCCAAGGTACCACTGTAAATGATTGACAGTAGGTTTAGGACAAAAAGAAGTAACCTCCCCTCCAAATGAATAATAAATATGTAGAACTTGCAGCGACAACATGCTGTTATAGTCACTAATTTGGATAACTTCAAAAGGGAAATGGTAAGCAATTTGCAAAAAAATTGGTCTGTTAGTTCCTGCTAGATGGAGCTTCCAGATCTAGAGCTTCCGCTGAATATCATTTGATGGGGAGTAAAGAAGCAAGAAAGGAGTGTTGTCTTTATGCCTCGGCTGCAGAGATCCCACAAAACATTGTTTGGCCATTGTGTGAAACAATGTGTTAGCCTTGATCAGGGCTGGATAACATATTTCAGTCCAAGGTCCACATTCCCTCATGGAAGACCTTCCAGGACCAAAGGCAAAACAGTGGATGGAGCAATGGATATGACTCTTACCTTTATATGGCAGACCAAAATGAAGCCATGCTGATGCGAGAGAGTTCTCCACACACTTTCATAAAACATCTCTTCAGCCTCTATCCAGGCACATGCGACAATGTGAAAGAGGTTCAGTGTGGGATAGACAGACAGAATTGAAGGATTCAGTGTCTGAGGGTTCCCACCACCTGGCCTTGGGGGTTTGTGCCTGGAACATTCCCCCCCCCCGCCGCCTTATTCTGCACACGTGTTCCTAGAGTGTGCTAGCCTCTCCTCCATTTCCCTCAATTGCCTATTTAAACTGCAAATGTTGCTGAATAAATCAGAGTTTCATCTATTCCATAACAGATGCGTTGTGAGACTAAACATTCCATTAAACTTTTTTTTTTTTAAGGATTAAAAAAAGAAAATGGTTATGGTCAGTTTTGCTAACCCATCTGCTTCAGAAGCAAGCACAGAACAGATTGCTACGGAATAAATGAATATATCAGACAAAGAAGAGCTTTCAGCAATGTGTCATAGTGGTGGGGGCTTTTGGGCAGTGATACTTTCTGTTACGGGTATTTCAAGTGCACAAGAATGGCTCTGCTTCCATCAGGGAAAGACTGACGGGATCAAGTCTAGGAAAGCCAAGCGAATGTTACAAAAGTCCAATATTTTGCTCCTTTTCTCGTATGGCACAGTGCGGTACAGTATCCCTTGCAATGAAATTTATGTCCAGGTCAGGCTGGGAAAGATTTGCTGCCTGAAACTCTGGAAAGCCTATGTCAGTTTGTCTAGACAATGCTAAGGTAGACAGACTAATGTTCTGACTACTGTGCTCCTATGGAGGTTGGCAGCTGGAACACTTGAGAATAGCATGTCTCTGTCCCTACCCTATTTAGGTGCTGGTTTTTCTTCCACCTAAACATGATCTATGGGCTCACGGTGCCCACTGAAGCAAGCAACATGGCAACATCACAACTGCTCCAATATTATTACAGTCAGTGACTGTTTAAGTTTTAAAATGATGATGAAACTATTACTCGTTTTAAAATGGATAGTTGACTGTGAAGAGGGTGATTGCCTTTTCGATAGCTTATTTCTCTAACATCATAAAGCTTCACACATTAACAGATACCTCCTAACAGATTCTCTTATACGATGCATAGCATGCAAAATGACAAGAAGCTTCACAGGCAGAGTTAGCCAATGGGTTCCAGTACACCAGTGCGCTGCTTCTTCCTGCATAACTGTGGTGCTGGACAACTGCAGATCCCTGACAACATTAGGGCTGCCATACGTCCAGGATTATATATATATATATATATATATATATATATATATGATTTGCCTGTTGGAAATAGCATCCAGGAGGAATTTCCAAAAATCTGAAAAAATGTCCGGAAAAACCTGGGTGTGTGGCAACCCATGACAAAAGGGTTTTTTTTGGTGCATTTCCTTAAAAATAGCCCAAAGGTTTCAATCTTTTGGGAGATTTTGGCAAGAAAGCTCAACAACTTGTGTCCGGATCTTCACTTTTTGAAATATGGCAGCCCTAACCAACATACCATTGGGTTCCACCTATGCAAAGAGCTTTAACCGGTAGAACACCATCCTCACTAGCTAGCATGATCATAATGATTACTACTTTGCAGAAGGTGGACAAAATCTTTGGAAGGTGAGGCCTGTGTCATTCACAGAGCTATGGGTCAATGAGAAGTGTACATGCGTGATATCAGTGTATCCAAATGTTGATGTTATTGTGCTGTGTTGGAAGCAGGGACGTTGGGATGTGGACTCCCCACACCCTTCCGTTGCTACAGCAGGGAGAGAGGGGTCACATCTGCGTCTCACATTTATAGTACATGGCTCTCCCCAAAGAATCCAAAGAATGGTACTTTGCTAAGGGTGCTGGGAACTGAAGCTCTGTGAGAGGTAAACTACAGCTCCCAGGATTCTTTGAGGGAAGCCATGTGCTTCAAATGTTTGGCATGGATATGACCAGTGATAGGTATACACTGATTAGGAGGCAATGGATGTGCTGGCAATGGCCCTTCACTGTGAAAGACTGGAGCATGCTATGGACTTGGTACTGTGTGGCACACTGATTCTGTACCTGGGGTCTGAGTGGGGGGGGGGTTTGCACATGTGGTTCTTACCAAATGGATCTTTATGAACTTTCACATTGACAGGAACCCTCTTGCTTTGACTTCAGCACACCACTGCCAGTGGCTGAGCACCACCACCTCCTAAATATTTATATTTAGTTGCAGGAGCGGGTGGGGACACAGAGTTGCCCTTCCAGAGCAAAACAAGGAGATGTGGAGGATGAGGCTGCACCACGCCAGCAGAGCCAATCTGGTGCTCCGCCATGTGCACTCACAAAGCCTCAACCTCGCTGCCACCTGTCCTTGCCCTGTCTTAGGAAGTTGCAGAGATGCTACTGTTGGGAGGATGCTTCCATGTCTCTGCTTGACTGAGTTACCTGCTCCTGACCTGCTTGGAGCCTGATGGGCCCTGCCCTGCCTCTCTCCACCTGGCTTTGGGTGGGGCTTGACAGGCTCCATAAAGGACTGCTGCTGCTGCTGCTCGACAGAGAGGGCTCCTTTTTAAAATTGTTTTTATATTTTATCTATGTCATTGTAATTGATATTAATGTTGTATTTTTAGTTTTAGATTTTATGATTTATGTGGAAATTGTTTTCCATTTGGTTGTGTACCTTTTGATGTGTTTTATTTATGGTTTATGACTTTTGTTATGTTGGTAATTATGTAAATCTTGTCATGTTGTAAGCTGCCTTGAGCATTGTTTTAACTATGGAAAGGCGGCATACAAATAAAATGATGATGATGATGCTCCTGGATACCTATTAGAGGTGTTTTTTTTTTAATAATAATAATAATAATAATACACATTCATTCTGTTTGGATATGTAGTTTATTAAACCATTTGATTATTTTATGGCCTCTCTGCCAACATGGAGTAAGTTTGTTCAAAAGATTAAAACTAAGCAATGGTGTTGTTGCTTTTTTAAAAATCCAAACACTAGAAACTTTCCATCCACCAATGAGCTACACACAGAGCCTTAAAAAGACATGTGTGACTTGTTCATAGCTGACCCTGGCAGACTATGATATTAATAGGTTATTGACTTGCTAGGCCTTAAACAGCCAGAGGGAACATCACTAGCAGTAGCTGCAATGCACTGGAGATTTGTATCATTGATTGGTCTGTTTAACCCATCATCTCCAGGCATTTAAACAATGATATACGCTTGACAAACCTAATATTTCATTTTCTATCTGGGGACCACAAAAAAAGAAATTTAAGGACTGGGGGCGGGGTGGTGGTGGAGAAAGAGACTACAGGATAGATACATACAAGAAGCAGTGAAAAATTGAAGGGGAAATTCCATGTAGTTAGTGGTTGAGATTTTGTGCTGCGTCACAGCCAATTACGTTTATAAAATAGGAGAACACCAAAGGAAGGGGAGATGACTATAGAGCAGAAACAAAATATTTCCTAACACTGAAAACACTATGGAGATATAATTATTATGAATTAGTTGTTGGTCTCATTGTGATTGATCTACAAAATAAAAGACAAAATAGTGGATCAGATGCCAAAACACAAAATGCTTGGTGTCTATGAAAACAATGAATTCTAGGTAGGTACTAAATATATATATAAACATTTCAGGGTTTAATTTGAGATGGCAGATCACTTGGGATAACTCAGGAATTGTTTTCAGTGCCAGGGCAAAAAAAAGAGGAGGATTTTGTGGCCTCCCTATCAATATCTCTGTTGCATGGCTAGCCTACCTCACAGTGAAAATAGCAATTAGACGTACGCTGACCTCAGGTATAATTACGAAGGACCACAAGTGTGTGTGCTTCCATTTGAATTTCCGAGCACAAGGCAGCTATGTTACGGCGCAATATTTAGTTTACATCTACATTAATACAATAATTATGTGGTGGATATTTATATTCTGTATGCTACACTAAAATTATTCTGGAACTTGCTTGAAGCACCATTCAATTTCAAAAGGTTTCAAGAGCTGTCAAGCTAGCAACAGGGATGATTCAGTGTGTAAGTGATCTGTGGTAGATCACATGCCACCCACGGCATGCTAACTTTTGAGTCAAAACGTGTTTTGCAAATTTCTAGATCCTGATTTACGAAAGCCAGAAGATTGAAATGGATAGGCCAATATGCTGGTAAGTTGCCCTTTCACATTAATAAAGAAGATTACATGCACTTGAAAAATTAAGAGAAGTAGCTAATGAGAAAGACAGACTTAGGACAAATTCACACCATACGTTTAGGTGGAATCTACACACATATAAAAAACACTGTGAAAATGCTTTTAAAAAACTGTTTTGAAAATACATAAAATTTTGCATAGCTCAGTGTTGCCATCATCTAGTATCACATTTGTATATTGCACATTACAACACATTTAAAACATTTTATTTGCAGCTGTATAGCTGAGTCCTTAAAGCACTATGATAACTGTCACGGCCCCCCCTCCCTAAGACTTCTGGGAACAGTTTGTCAAGGGTGCTGAGAGATGTTAGGAGACTGCTATTCCCCTCACAGAGCTACAATTCCTCTTCAAAGGAACTCTGGGAATTGTAGCTGAGGGGAATAGCAGTCTCCTAACAACTCTCAGCACCCTTACCAAACTACAGCTCCTCGAATTCTTGGGGTGGGAAGCCAAGTGGTATGAATGTGGTCTTAAGAAATCTGGCTCTCTAAGGCTGAAAACCCATGCACACATACCTGGGCATAAGTCCCATTGAACACCCTTGGACTGATTTTCAAGAAAATATGCTTAGGCCTGCACTGCATGAGACCGGCTTCCCCATGCTTACTTCTGTGCATTGTAGCTGACAGCTGCCTGGGCTAAATTCGATGCACGTGGAGTTGTCAGGGAAGAATTTAAGTCCTCGGGGATGAATTTAGATCTTCAACACAACCTCAAGCTTTGTCCATGTTTCTACTGCTTTCCCTAACATGTTTGTGCAGCCATAAAATATAACTTGGCATGTTGTAGCACTTGGATAGGTCTTTCTTCTTCATGTATTCATAATGTAAAGACATTTGTCTAATGCATATTACATTAACATATGCATGTGAACATTTGTCACATACTGCACTCCTGAAAGCGCTGCACTGTCAGGTGCATATTAGCTCAGCTTTGAAGAACCAAGCGGTGAAACAGGTTTCTTTTTTAACGGAGGGTGTATAACTTAAAACCATTCTAGTTAGGAGGCCTACCTGTGTGCAACATTGGGATTTCATGCTCGTGTCCCTACTTGGATAAGGAATTCTATGTGGAAAAGGGGTGGTGTGTGCAGTTCCTCTGCCAATCCAGCTGCTGGAGTGCAGGTACAGTACCTCTTCTGCAGCCCAGCTCCAGATGTGAATTAAGCCCCTTTATGAGCAGTGAGGGTCATTCCCAGGTCTTCTGTGTTACACTATGGAATTCACTCCCATAGGAGGCAGTGATGGCCACCAAGCTTTTAAAGAGAGGATTAGACCAGTTCATGGATATGTGGACTATTGATGGCTTGTAGCCATGGTGGCTATGCTCTGCCTCCACGTTAGAGGTAGTGATGCTTCTGAATATCAGCGGCTAAAAACCTCAGGAGGGCAGAGTGCTCTTGCGCTGCTTGAAGGTTACCCACCAGCATCTGGTTGGCCACTGTGAGAATAGGATGCAGTGCTGGGTAGGCCATTGCTCTGATCCTGCAGGCTCTTCTTATCTTCTTATGTGAGTGAGGGTCTATAACCCTCCCTGGCTGGGTGTGGTTCCCTGTACAGCTGAGTGAGAGCTAATTGCAAACTTAAACTTGCCTATGTAGCAAGCCCTAGCTGCTAGGTTGATCTGTAAATAAATACAACTGCAAAAGTTCTCCTGACCCCTGCTGTTTCCTGGCATTAGGGCAGACCTGCTGCAAGGTTTCTTCACATAGTGAGCACCCTTCCAAAACCCACTGGTTTCTATAGTGTTTACTTATAATACTACCAAAAGCACTGGTGGCTGTATGGGAGGAGAATAAGTGCTGGGTGGATTTCCTCCTCCACACCAAATAGCTGATTGGCATGACTGCAGATTTTGTGGAAAGGCTACAGAATCGTACATTGGACATCTCTCTCAGATTGGGGCTGTAGTCTTTATGCAGATGGAAGCAGACCCTCCAAGTGTTCCTATTTCCCAGGGACAGTCCCAGATTTACAGAAGCCATCAGTTTCTGATTTGACCCTGGAATGCCCCACTTTTCCTTAGAACGTCCCTATTTTCATCGGAGAAATGTTGGAGGGTTTGGAGTTATCTGACCACTGAGCCATCTGAAGGCAGCCCTGTGTAGGGAAGGTTTTTAATGTTTAATGTTTTATTATGTTTTTATAGAAAACATATATAAAAATGACCGGGGAAACCCAGTCACATCAGGGGTGTATATACTACAACAACAACCACGATGGAACAGGGCATCCCTATTTTCATTGGAGATATGTTGGAGGGTACGTGGAAGCTAAAGCTAGCAAGACTGAACTACATGAATGTTTATTTATTTTTAAATTTCCAAATTACCTTTTCAGCTGGTGGTTTACCAGATTAATTAAATTAATTAATTAAAAGCATAATTCAACAGTATTAAATTACAGGCCAAGAGAGCCACTTAAGTAAAAGCAACAGAGACCAAAAAAACAGAAAACAGAATAGTGCCTTCAAATTAATCTAAAACTCAGAAATTGAAAGACCTGACATTGGAGTCTGACACCTAGGCCTATAAAGCATTTTTGTCCATACCTTCTTGGCAAGGTATGTCAGGGGTAGTCAGTGGGATGCAATCCACGTGTTGTGGGCCTATGACTTTCACCATACCTGTCTATTGGCCATGTTGTCTGGGGTTGATGAGAGTTGCAGTCAACAACATCTGGAAGGTACCATGTTGGCTGTTCCTGAACAGCTCTATCACCCTGGCAATTGGACTGTTTTGTGACAGCGAAACAGTGGGAATAACCTATGCACATGCTTTATTTCCTTTTCTAAATGATGTGTTGGAATATTGCTCTTGAATTAGTGTTTGAGCACTACAAGAAATGCAAGAAGCAGCTTTCCGAAGTCTTCTTAAAGAGGCAAGTAACTTGCAGAGTGATGGGGAATCTCATCACTGCTACCATCATGAAAATTAGCTCGCATTCCCCTCAATGCATGGATATGGTGTGATCTAGGGGTCTGTCATTTATTTGGAATTTACCAGGTCAGACTAAAGAAATGTGATCTTGGAAATTCTTCCCAAAATAGCAGAAAACCAGCAATCCCAAGCTGTAAGTCTCACTGAAATCAAAAGGGGCTTCCTTCCAGTAGACTCCCGCTGAAAGGCATCTTTGAGAAATGGCTCGCTGCCTCGCAGTGTATGCATTCATTTTCCTATCATGCGCTGAAACAAGGCTATGATGGGGGAGGGGGTAAAAGAAAAGAAAAAGCCCTAGCAAGGTTGAGCATCCACTGCATGCATGCAGATATGCCTGCTCTGAAAATTTACACAGTGCTTTATCAGTTGAAAAGAAATCACTCATCAGAGCAGAAAGTCATGGTATCATCTGCGGAGAGTAAGGGCATGTATAGATCAACACATGATGAGCTATAATATAGACCATTTTTCTTTCTTCTACACATTATGCAGATTGTTTCCTACATGTGCCATTTCCACACCCAGGGAGGGGAAGGGGAAAAAGAGAAGAGGCTCAGTCATTGCAGACAAGGCTAAGAGATCCAGCCATTTCCCTGATAATGGAAGCAGTCTGTGACTGCTTTTATTATTCCGCCATTGACTTCCTTTAGCTTCCTGATGCACGAACCTGTCATTTGGAGTACTCTCCACCCTTCTGATAAGTGTTTGTTAGAAGTCTCACTCGCTATCTCTTTCTATGTGGCTTTCTGTAACTCTCCCCCTCACTATGTTAATCCTCATTTAGAGCAATTAATCTTGAAGAATAGCCCTATAGCAATCAGCTGGTATTTCTCATGCGAGGAAGTGCTCATCAGTGTGGGTAAGAAAACAAGCTATTTTCAGAATGAATTCAGAGACACTCAAAGAACCAGTTTAACACCAAGGGGGTGAGGTTATTTGGAAAGGTGCCTGGCATATTCTGACTATGCCATATCACAAAATTGCCTCCATCTCTGGGGTGATGTTTTTAAAGTTTTCTCAGTGGTATATGTGTGTTTCAGAAGGGAGTTAGCTTTGTTCAAGTATCTCCCTTTCCTTATGTTTCTCTGCATTATCTGGCCCTGGTCTCTCCTCTGAAACAGCACAACAAAAGCTCAGGAATTGGGCTATTTCATAAGTGCCCCAGCTGCAGCTGAATCCTGGATCCAAATCAGGCTGATTTGAGTTGACCTGGGATTCAACTGGGGCAGGGGGTGAGACTGGCCTGGATTGCTCCATGTAAGACTGGGTCTATCTGGAGAGATCCAGGGCTGTCAAAAGTGTGTGTGTATGTGTGTGGCAGCAAGGAGAGGAGGGCTCTTGCATGCATCTCCCTCCCTCCAAACTGCATGATTAAAAATTTGCTAACTGCTGTGTACTCTGTGGACAATTATAGGGCATGTGTAGCTCCCTAAAATTGTTGTTTTCCTGGAAAACTACCGGTACTTTGGTTGAGCAACTGATGCTCACCATGCTTAGGTATATGCCAAGGGTAACAGCAGCTGAACTTGACCTACAGCTAATTTGATCTTCTACCCTTCCTTCATTTTCTCCTATGCCCCACTCACCCAGTTCTAATCACGCCTCATCATACAAATGTGGGGAGATGCAGTGGTAGAATATCTGATTTGCATGCAGAAGATCCCAGGTTCAAGTCCCAGCGGGTAGGGCTGGAATGCCAACTGCCTCAAATCCTGGAATGCGGCTGCCAGATGGTCCCAGAGTAGGATGAAAACTAATGCTAATTTCTTCAGTTGTTAAAGCCTAGATATTGGATATAAACCTGGGATTATAGGTATTGGCAGGCTCAACATAGGACAGATATAAAAGGTTTACCAGTATAACCCAAACTACTCATGGGAACATTTTATGAATATTGCACTTCTCTTTTCTGGTTTGTTTGGTTTCTTGGTGAAAAATCCTCCCCCCCCCCTTTAAACTGATAATGACATACTCTAACTTTTAGTTGCTGTCATGTACCCTCAAAGACATCATTATACAGCGGTACCTTGGGTTACATATGCTTCAGGTTACATACACTTCAGGTTACATATGCTTCAGGTTACAGACAGAAATAGTGATTCAGGTTGAGAACAGAAATTGTGCTCCGGCGGCACGGCGGCAGCGGGAGGCCCCATTAGCTAAAGTGGTGCTTCAGGTTAAGAACAGTTTCAGGTTAAGTACAGACCTCCAGAACGAATTAAGTACTTAACCCGAGGTACCACTGTATAGACAAATCTAATGAGCTACAGAGAATTGTGATACCATCCCATTTACTTATCATTCCTTCTTGACTGTGATCACACATCTGACTCAACCACAAAATATTGTCCCTTTTTGCCCTCATTTGTCTTTAGTGACAGACTCACGTAGCCAAGTAGCTATGCAGTGCTGGGAATTAGGATTTCTTCAAAGCACTTCTGTACTACCCTTCATTAAAAATTCTTTGGGCCAATCATAGCACTACCGTCTAAATAAAACAAATATATTAAAATACAAACATGCCAACTTCTATGGTAAGCCAGATAAAATCTACAAAGGTTGGTATTAATGATCAAGAAAAGCAGAAGTGAATGAATCATGTTCAGCAAATCTTTTGAAAACATCTTTTTTGGCCTTATGTGATCCCTAATGCTGTGGGATTATCCAGTTGACAAATACGAAACAGAGAGAGAGAGAGAGAGAGAGAGAGAGAGAGAGAGCGCGCAGCCAGGGAAAATAATGGTGCAGAATAGGATTGAAAAAAAGTTTCACACAATCAATTTTTGGGGGGTGGGGTGGGGGGAACCCCTACAATGTACCTTGGTTTTGATTCCAAAATCAATACCGTTGAATATCTGGCACATCAAAATGCATCTAAATATGCACTCCTTCACACAGAAAGTAGCAATATGCTCTCCTATTGTATTCAATGTTCCTGTCTCTCACAGAGATGAAACTATGTGGGTATGTCTGAACAGGCCTGTTATTATGAAGATGAAAACTCCGTTTGTGTTTTTTCCCCACAAGGAGAACTTCAGAGAAAGAGCATGAAATGTTTCCATGAGTGCAAGAGGACAGCAATAACCACCAACACAAAGGCCTGTTCTAGGCCTGTATTCATCGCAGGCAGCGATCTCTTTTCATAATCAGAACTCTTTGGATAATGGCTGGATTCCTTTCATATGGTCAGAAAGTGCAACCAGGAGGTATCTTAACCTGAACTCTCCTGAGTCACTTTGCCGCCAAACAGGTTTGAAGCTCTCTGGCTTCTTGAAGTTCTGAGAGGGCATTGATTTCAGCAAAAATTGTTTGCAACACTGTACTCTGCCTGAGTGAAAGTGGAAGGGAGGAAAGTGTCATTTCTCCCTTTTGCATCCTGAAAGGAAAAGTCTCTGAATTGATTGTTCTCAAATTGCTAGCAATTTGGTAGGCAATTTTCTTTTAAAAAAGGGTGTTAAATACCTTTTTTTAAAAAACAGACTTGAACACAAGCATTTAGGAAAAGGCATGTATATTTCAATAAATAAATTACAGTTATTTACTTGTTTCCTTTCTCCTCGGTGCTGAAGCCCCGTTACGACGGCTCTCATTTCAGGGGGGACAGCCTCACCGTTCCCAGTCTCTGACATAGACATGCTCATGCTGCTTTCATGGCCCGCTAGTTTTCACAGGACCAGCTTTTCAAAGTTTAAGGGCCAAATCATAAGTGATACAGGAAACCTGTGATATGGATGTCTCAACTTTTAAAGTTTATTTTAACCACTTTAAAACAGCTTCAGGGTCACTGCATTAGCTGGCAACAGTGGCACTGACTGTGTGTGGCTTAATCCTCTAAACCCTTTAATAAGTTATGTTACCATTATTGTTCACATGAAGGTAAAGGTAAAGGGACCCCTGACCATTAGGTCCAGTCGTGTCCGACTCTGGGGTTGTGGCACTCATCTCACTTTATTGGCCGAGGGAACCGGCGTACAGCTTCCAGGTCATGTGGCCAGCATGACAAAGACGCTTCTGGCAAACCAGAGCAGCGCACGGAAACACTGTTTACCTTCCTACCAGAGCGGTACCTATTTATCTACTTGCACTTTGACGTGCTTTCGAACTGCTAGGTTGGCAGGAGCTGGGACCAAGCAATGGTAGCTCGCCCCGTCACGGGGATTCGAACCGCCGACCTTCTGATCAGCAAGTCCTAGGCTCTGTGGATTAACCCACAGTGCCATCTGTGTCCCATTATTATTATTCACAGACATATGTCTTATATCTATGCTATATTTTTTCTCTTATTATTCTGTGTTTAACTGTAACACAGTATGCATTGATGATATGATAAAACAAAAAAGCATATAAAAAATTATTTTGAAACAATCCTCTAAACCCTTTAACTGTTTTTTTAGTGAGAGGACTCAGCTAGATTGCTAAAGAAAAAGCGTTTTATATGCATTATAACAAGGTGACACCAGATGGCACTGTGGAGTTCCGTTTTTGCCAACGCGATTTCTCATACAAAGTTTACAACGCATTTTTATGAAACGCTTCTTTGATGTATCTAGATCCAGCCTTGCTGTCATTGTTATTGTTGTATTATGTTTTGATATTGTACACCACCTTGCTATATTTCCTATGAAAGTGCAGCCAATAAATATACAAATATATAAGCCATTTAACCAGCCTAATTCACCCTCTTGAAGTAAAGGTGGGGATCTAAAGGGATTGTGTTAGGGGAAATTGCTTTTCAAAAATGTGTATATTAAGCAGAACTGCATAATATTAGGAGAAATTCCCATTAAATGATCTTGAATGGATGGTGGGGAGGGGAATCAAATCGTCGAACTGATGTGGCAATGTGGACAAATGATTGGAAACTTTATATCTTTTTTGTCTCATGTTTGCTGATTTAAATATTGAGCTTTTGGCCTTTTTTTTTTTTTTAAAAAAAATGTTTTTCTAGAGTGGTGGTTGTATTGATGTTTTGTGTTACTGTTGTTTCAGATATGTGTTGCTTTAATAGTGTAGGATAAGAGTAGGACAAATCATCACAAAGTAACAGACATTTGGGTTGGCCCTTGGTTTTATTTCCTGATTGTATACAGAATTGAGGTTTTTCTATGGAAGTGTATCACTGGCAGTCTTTTCATTAGAATAGATTAGTATTATCTATAAAAACCAGTACCCAACCAACCAAATGTAACACGTTGGCTTTTTTTTTCACTCATTAAGAGTAAATGGGGAGATGATAGAAACCAATCACTGCGCGTTTTGTTTTTGTGTCTCTCCAGTTGCAAATGATCCAAAAACGAGAACTGGATTAAGCAGGAACTTTGCACTCTCAACAACACACCCAACAAGTACTGCGAAAGCTCTATGAGTTAAGAGATGGCAGATTTATGAGCCTTACTTGTTACCTTAGGCCTGTCATATTTTTTCCCACCTTTATGTTAGTTAATTGCAGAGTAACATAAATTAACTTTGGAACACAGCACAAAAAAAAGAAAAGAAAAGAAAAAAGAGAGGGAACTTTATTTATGAATTTCTTGGATTTCTTTACCTCAAGCCAAACAACTAAATTGCTACTTAGCATAAATTATTTATTGGCCCAGGCTCGATACCATCCAACACCAGCCCCCGGAGGTATGGGAGATATAAAAGATTTAAAGCTTCTGCACGGCGGCACTGGTGCAGCCGCTGCGCTAGGCTTCTTTCCAGAAGGGTCCACTTTATTTTCTTGTAAATAAATAGAGCCTAAATTTCAGGGGAAGGCAGGGTAGCCTTCCAGAGGACCGTGGCACTTGGTGTGTACATTAATTACTCACCCCTTTATGCAAGATCCTCCTGTCCCCTTTCCATGGTTATTGTTTTAAAATTTATTTCCATTTATTTCGCACGGAGCACCAGCCACATCTTCTCAGAGTCAGTGGCAAAACCCCCCATTAGTGGTTCTGAATCAAGCTTGCCTAGCACAGAATTTGCCTTCAAGAAAATTCTTTCTTTGTCTGCTATTCTTTGTTTCCTGAGAGCCAGGGTGGTGCTATGGGTTATGCTAGGACCCCACTCCTCAAAGGCCCTGGTTCGAATCCACACTCAACCATGTAGTTCTCAGTGGCTCCTGAGCCACCATGGCTATGCTCTGCTTCTGCCGTGGGAATGCTTCTGAAAGCAGTTGCTGGAAACCAAATGGCCTTCAGAAAGCATCTTCAAGTTGTTTAGCAATAGCGAAGGTTCTGTAATGAGCTACCCTTACTTAGTTTTGTGTTAATTATAGTGAACCAAATGGTGCCCTGTTGGCAACCGATCACCACTTCCTGGAAACCACAGGAGGGGAGAATGTTCTTGTGCTCAGGTCTTGCTTGATTTCCCATAGACCTCTAGGTGACCACTATGAGAACAGGCTGCCAGTCTGGATGGGCCATTGCCCTGATCTAGAAGGTTCTTCTTATGTTCATTGGTGAACTTTGAGCCGGACGCTACGTCTCACTCTAACTTACCTCCCAAGCCGGTTGTTAAGACAGAGAGGGAAAGACAATGGCAGCCAGAGGGGTGGGACATTGACACAAAGCTGCCCTCCCGATGACGGTGTCGCTGCAGCTTGCTTGGACAGCACTGGGGCAAGGCTTGGTGGCAAAATCAGGACCATGCAGATGTTGCAGTGGAGACAATCTGGTCACCCTCCTGTTGCATCCCTCCAACCCTGATCTTGCTGTCCCACCATACAGCCATCCAAGTAATCTGCAACAACGCTGGGGTCAAGAGGCACTGCCCCTACACCAGCTGCTCCTGAGGAAAGAACTAAGATCCTTGGAAGATACAAGAACACTACATAAAACGTACTGTGATATAAATTTCACAAAACTCATCAAGCAAACACAATCATAAAGCTATGATAAACGCAGCATTAATGCTTCTATAGCACATTAAATTTATATCACTTTCACATGTGACAAATCGCTAGTCCTCTCCGTTCCATGGGCCGAATTCAACTAACCTGGCATGTCAGCCGAAGACAGTGCAAGGGATCCTACTAGCACACTGGGGCTTCCATCCTCCTTAGGAGTCCTCCACTCTGCCCCAGATCTGTTCCTGAGAGTTGGGAGAACACTCAGAACCATGCATGGTTGGGATGGAGGGTAGAAAGATCTGTGCCAATAGAACAATGGTCTTAGCAGGATGATAACGAATGTCTGCATTACAGATTTTTAACTTCATACTTAAATCTATTTTAAACATATTTTCTCTCAGGAATGCATTTCTGAATGCGTTTTTGTTTGCATTCACTAGAACACCCAGGAAGTGCAAAAGCTGGTAGGCAATTATGTTTCAGTCTGCACTTTTGTCCAGTAGGCATGGATCAGGTTTGTTCATATTGGACTTCTTCAATCATCCATAATCTAAACTAACACGGCGGTTACTCTTACCATGTGCTCTTTGATGAAGGATCCTTCATTACATTTATGTAGCAAGCTGGCATGCTATGCAGAGGTTTCTGAGAGAGAGAAAAAATGTGATAAGACTTCTCTCTTTTTTAAAAGGAAAAAAAAACCTTCAAGAGCTATAGGTCAGCTTTCACTTTTGTTAGGCAAATAACATTAAGAGAACATTTGTAGAGAGCCTATCATTGCCATGATAAGACTGACAATGAAACTAGTAATCAGGGAAATTGGAGGCATGGTGTTTCCTGTAAGAAAGGAAGCTGCCTATATATACACACAAAGGAAGAGTCCCTCACAATTTGTCTTGGTATTTCGATTCAGATTAGACTTGTTTCTCTTACTTTGCCCTCAGATGCAGCTTAATAAGAGGTTCTGTACTGTTATAAGAGGTGTGGGATAATTACAGGTGACTGGAACAATCACATTTATGTAATGAGAATAATCTATTGAACTCTTATTGGAAAAACTAATTTTAATTGTTAAGGTGATCTACCTGAAATTGCTATTTTCTGTATTATGAAAAAATGAGATGAGCAGTTAACTAAAGAAAATGTGGGCATAAGAACAAATATTTATCTGCACACTGGCAAATTTGGCTCAAAATCTGGAGATGGATTCAAATATTGGGGCTTCTCCAGAAAATATTATTTCTAAATTTTGAGCTGCTATTGATTTGCTGCAACACCTACCCCCCCGATGGTGTAGATGGAGAATTCCCAGCATTCAAGAAGCAGCAATATTTAGTTATAAGGGAAATGTCGTTTTCTCAGCTGATTGGATTACTGTGCAATTCTTTGCAGGCCTGATCAGAAGTAAGACCAATGGGACTTACTCCCAGGTATGTGTATATAAAACTGCAGAATAAATATAACTACCACATGGCACGAGGCTGCATCACGTTTGTGAGGATTTTCAAAAATATTGTGAAGATTTTCAAAATGTTCTTTGCTGAATGACCACTCCTCTTCTTATTGGCTCTAGAGTGAGAGCAGCATATCTGAATGCCTAGTTTCCATCTATATAACTTTCTATTATTTAAAGTGGGATTTAAGGCACATTAGGGTTGACCAGATCAATCATGACACCTTGTCGTTGTCTTCTTCATATAATATTTCTGTTTATCTAAAGCAATTTCAAGTACAAAAGGTTACACAAAAAATTGTAAAAAGACCCCAAGACTTATAGTCCACTGAAAAAGTGATGTGGGAGGGAAATAAAGGTGCAAAGGAAGCAATGTATTTGACAATAGGTCAAATATTATTGCAAGTTTCCAAGACAAAATAGTCTGTAAAAGGTACTAGAAGACTTCAGCCAAAGAACCGGATAGTTAGTTTAAACTAATATGTGAAATTAAGACCTTACCACAAAGTACTACCCACTGCTTTTAGCTCTGTTGTGCCCCTTTAAGATTTTCAGGTCACAATGCTATAGTGACAATAGAAACTACAACCTGAAGAATTGCCCTGTAAGGGTCTAGGCTGCATAACCCTATGTGCCATTGGCATCTTTCTTTCTAGTAATGCATGGTCCCCCTGTCTCCAGGCCATGTGTCAAGTTTTGTCCTAGTCCTATTTCCCCTTGGTTCCTTTCTTCAATCCATCATTTAATTGTTTCTCCATATTCCCACTTTTTATGCCACTGTCTATGTCCTTTACACACTCTATCCCTTGGTCAACATTCCTGCCTTCCCCACCAATCCCCCACCAGCACACAGCACCACCTGGCCTTAAACACTGTGAGGTTCCTTTTGAGTCCCCTCTCACCTCAATGCCATATCTCTTCTGCTACTCCTTTCCAGTTCATTGCATACTCAATACCTTTCCTGCAGCATCCAGTTCCACCTGTTCCAGAAGATGCATATAGCACAAAGCAGTAAGCTACAATTCTGGTCATCTGCTTGGTTGGAGGGGAACTGAACCCAAATTACAAGCATCACTTCTTTCTTCTATTAACCAGGGCTAAATAATAGTTCTGGGGTTATGGAGCAAAGACATGGTCATCCTGAGGAATTGTATGAACTGAGCTACAGGCAATGCAGCAGAGGTAGAATTGTCCTAGACCAGTGATGGCCAAACTTGGCCCTCCAGCTGTTTTGGGACTACAACTCCCACCATCCCTAGTTAACAGGACTAGTGGTCAGGGATGATGGGAGTTGTAGTCCCAAAACAGCTGGAGGGCCAAGTTTGGCCATCACTGTCCTAGACAATTCTGTCCATCTACCATCTGGCAATTTACCTGTAGAGCCAATGGGTTTTTTTTTTGGGGGGGGTGAAGGAATGAGGATCTTTTCAAAATTAAATCATTGGATGCTAACATGTGCTCTGTCCCTGAATAAGGAGGCACAGATGTGGCAATTGGTGTTTTAACATATGAGCTGATTTGTGAAGCAGTTGGAGCATGTCCATGGAAACATAAATGACACTGTGTATGGCAGTGCAGTCCACTCTGCAGACAATGCATCTTAACATTGTTCATCATAAGATTGTTTGGGATTTCACAGGCCATAATTAATGCTCTCTGTTGCTAATGAAAGTTTTACATTATATGAAGCCCATGATATTTTCACTAGGAATATGACTCAACATTAGACGTGTTGCTGTTGACTTCAGACAGGTGACAAAATAATGATGATGCAAAGTTCCCTAGAAGCACATCTTCTTTAATATTGTGATTATATCTGACATGTGGGTGGCATGTACCATATTATTTCAAATTTTGTAAAAATAATATTTATACCATGGCAGAAAGAAGCCAACCCATGCAGAATAAATGATCCCTTCTCCTTGAAAGTGTATAATTAGCTGAAATCCAAGAAGTGACAAAAATCTTATCTGGTTGAAAGTTTCCTCCATGAGAACATTTTGAAGATGAAAAGATAAGACGATGAAAAGCATAGTTTTCTCAGATTCAGAAATGTTTTCTGCAGCATGTTGCAATAACCCAGGAATAGAAGACTCCCTGGAGCCTGGAGCCACAACCCCACAATGAGGCAATGGTTTGTGGTTGCTCTATTGCATTCATTGGTGATTTAGCTCTCACAGAAACCACATACCTGAATAATCTCAGATCAGCTCTAGATGTCACGAGAAACTCTGAGGCAGGAATGTGTCACTTCTGCCTACCTTTCTTGCTTTTTACTCTTCCATACAACAGGAATTTACATATGGTTTCAGATGCACCTACATGAAGCAACATCTCCCACCTGCCATGAGTTCTGTTCAGACATGCCACAGAAAGGGGAAATCTTCAAATGGATGTACTCAAACATCTACAGGTCTGCACTCATTAAAGCACCCCATGACACTCTCACACAAAACCATACATGAATGTTGTATACATGGAGTGTCAGCTTTGTAGTGGCTCTACAGTTAGGGAATAAAAAAATCCACACCGAAATGTTAGAGCTCAGTGTCTCCTATTCCCCATCCAGTGAGAAAATGCTTTCTCTTTCATTGGAGCACTGTAAAAGAATAGAGCACAGCATTCTCCACGAAAACAACACAGGTAAAAACCAAAAGTGGATTGTGAGTCTTTCTGATAATCTGCGTGATCCCAACCTCCTGCTTATTTCTCTGACTGTCTCATCCATGTTGTGTCCCAACACCAGCTAAGTGTGGTTATTGGGAATAAGGGGAAGTTTCTGTTCAGTGGTAGCACCCAGACTGCTTCATCTCATCTTCTTACTTATGGGTTCCCTGTTTAGGGAAACATTTGGCTTGATACCTGATTAACTTTTTATTCTCTTTGGTCTGTATTAGTGATTTGTGTGTGTGTGTGCTGTTGTTTCAAATTATATTGCTTTTCTAATATTGTGTCTTTTAACACTCTTGTGGATAAAAGTACTAAATGCATACATACATTCCTGTTAGGTCAATATAAAAGATGCTGGATTTAATGGGAATTGCAGTTATAGGTACCTTGGACAGTTCCCAGGCACCACACCTGTATTAAAGCTTCCGAGGGCCTCCCAAACCTGATGAGAAGAACTGCACATGTGCCTGTATTATTTCAGACATGGATATTGGGTTCCTACTGCAGCAACCACCCTTATTCCTAACATTGATAAAAAAACTTGTGAAGGGGAACTCTGTGGCCTTGGCTTGCTTTGTGCTGGTTATTACAAGGAAGAATTTATGCTGCAAGCTAAAGTGGCTTTGGGGGTGAGGAGTGTGAAATTTAATTTAGAGAAACACCACAACGAATAAATTAAGCTTCCTCCCCTAACATAACTAATCATGGATCTCTTCTTACATTATATCTTGTTGGGTCATTGTATACCACATCCTACCTGAGGTTGTAGGAAACATGTGTATTATAATTTAACTTTTTTTTTTAATAGGAAAAAATTGAGTTGCATTGTTTTAATTTTCTATGGTGGTATGACTGTGGGGCTGCCATCATGAGGTGTTTGCATGAGGAGAGGAGTCAATTGGACCTACACCAAATAAGAAGCTTTCAGGGCAATCCTATGAGTCAGGCAGAAGATGGTGCTGAACAACAAGGCAGGCCTGTACCTGTAAAGGGGGGGGGGTTCAACTTGTGGCTCTTTGGAGGAAGAGTGAGGCAGCAGCTTATATACATACATTTTAAAAGTGTCTACTGTCAAGTATGTCTGAGTATGTCTGAGTGAGTTCTGTGGGACTTACTCCCAGGTACGTAAGCACGCAAAAGACTGTAGCCTTTATGTGTGGGTTCATAAATTTGTTGGCATTTGTTGTGATGTTCCTTCTAAAGCATATTGTTCAGTGGACTTGAACTTATAACCTATGGGGTGGGTGTGTATTTGTGTGTGCTCATTTGCCACAAACTGACCCTCTTAATGTACATGAGCTTAAATTACTTTTCTTCCTTTCTCTTTCTTCCCCCATTTTCTTCCTCCACCCTGCACTCCACCACATGAAAGTGCTATATGAATGATAAATAGAGCTAGGATATGCCAGGAAAAGAGTGTGCTATAAGAGGAAGATTACGTCGTGCTGAATGCACATGGCTCAGACGTTTTAGGTTTTATTGCTCTGCCTCAAATTCTTGTGTAAGGGTAAGAAAAACACTGGCCTTCCTCAGATGTTACATTTCCCTCGCATTAAACAGCCATAAATCACCCTACAATGTTTTAGTGATATCACCCACTTAATTTTTTCTTCTTATTCAGATACCATTTTAGTCTAGGCATAATATTATGGTGGTTTCTTGCCAAGGTTGTGTTCATTTGATGCATCTGAAATCGAAGTCACGATCAAAGGCCTAGTGAATGGCAGGCAGAAGACGGTGCTGAACCTGTTGCTATAAGGGGGGGGGGGGCTGGGGGTTCAGCTTGTGGCTCCTAGGAGGAAGAGTGAGGCAGCAGCTTATATATATGCTTTTAAAAAGCGATTTAAAAATTGTGGAGATGTGCATTTGACTAAAAATTACAAAGGGGTAAAAGTGTACCAAGCATATTTATTTGTAGTTATAAAACTATATCTAAACCACCAATTCATAAGAAATATCAAGGTGGCATACAATAAACATCACTGAGATATCACAAAAGCATAAAAGCATAGGATACAGAACAGATGACCAACAATGAACAAGAAATAAATAGGTTTTCAGAATTGTAGTTGCCTGTCTGAACTGAGCAAGCAGGAAGCAGAAAAGGGGTGGGTCCTCGACCACGGACTGTTTAAATAGCCCAAGCTATGTCCCCTGACTGACCAGATTGGTCAGCCCAAGGGATGACACGGCCAAGGACTCCCAATGGCGCAGGGGCTATCCTGCACCGCAACGTCATCTCCCCAGGAATAGTAAATGGCTACTCCAAATTACTTTTGCTTCTATGCTAAATGCCTTCATCAATGTATAAACTACATGAGTAAGAAGCACTCTTAGAAGAAACTGATTTTCTAGATCCATTTCAGTTGGGGTATAGGCCTGGTTTGGGAATGATTCAGGAATGCGCAGGGAGAGGAGAAGTTCCATTGCACCAGCGCTAATGGAACTACTTTGTTGATGTTACTCTAGGAGTCAAAACCTGGATTCATAATCCTGTGCTTGTTTCATAGCAATAACATGTGTGACTGGGGGACAACTGCAGGGTAGAAACAGCAGGATGAGCATAACTCTTCGCCCATTTGCTAATTCTCACTGTTTCTTCCCTTTGTGAAGGTCTGAGACCAGATATAAACCATTTTAGAGGCCAATTGTTCTAGGAACCATTTGCAGGGGAGAACTGGTGGGTTTGATAAGGATAAAGTATTGCCTGTTGGACTGAACCTCTCCCCTGGAATCAATCAACTCACACCAGGTGTGAAACTTATCAGCATCTCCTTCAGGTAAGTGGATGTGGAGCAAATTCTTACCCACTAATGGTGGAAATGCCATTCTCAACCTATAGATGCTCATATACCTGCATTTATATTATTTTAGCAAGCATGGAATTATGTATTTGCTGTGGTAATGTGGAGAACTGCCCTGTTCTGCGATCTTACTTGTAAGTGATGACTTGCATGTGCGAATATCGTCAGATGATACATTATGTAGGAACTGTGCACTTATGCAAGTGAAATATTTGCATTCATGCTTAAGAGTTTTGGGAAAAAGCCAGTGCTAAATTTGACATCAAAGTGCCCCGCATCCTAAACTGAAGCCAAAGCACATACTTACAGAAGCAAAACCCTTTCTGAACAAATCTCTCACAAGCAAGTGATTTTTTAACTTGAATTTTGACATCTTTATGTATTATGTAACAATTAGCAGTGATGTGATGGATAATTTTTTGGAGCAGTTCCTGATTCTATTACTCAACTCCTCTATCGACCAGTAATTATGAATCATATCTTTAATTAGATGCTGATCTTCAAAAACATACGAAAGCCAAGGGCATAAAGTAATTGGCATAAAAGTTTTCCTAATTAATTTATCTGTCCATGTGAGTAACCAGGACTGGAGTCAGGGGAACATTTATAACTCCAGGAAAGCGAGCCCTAGAATTCAATGTCAAATGAGAGATATATATTTGTGAATTATTATTAGTGTCTTTTATTATTTTAAAAAAGAACAAGACCTAGAATTACATTAGCTGCAGTGAGACAGACTATGATGCGCTTGTTCAGAGTGGAGCAAAAGGTTCCTATTGATCCTATTCATTTTCATCATATTCTCTAGCGAGACTCTCAAATCTCCCTGGCTGTTTCCCTCATTTTGCATTGTAGCAGTAATCAACCACATTAAGCAATTCATTAAACAACAGCCCCATTGACCACAGGGAGTACTGCAGCTAACATTCATTAGGCAACTAGTAACTCTATTTACGCAAGTATGGAGCTGTGAAGTACAAAATGAAAGCCTTTGTCTTTCTGGGTTAGTATACAGGCCAACAGGGCTGTATTGTATCGGCCCTTTCACAAACTATTAATCTTCAATGGTTGGGTGGCATTTAGGAAACGCAGGGCAGGGCAACTGTTTCAGACCACATGGGTTTATTTCTCAGGAGCACCTATATCACAGCCTAACTTATGGATCTGACACACGGGATGTCTATTGTTATTAACGATTAAATGGACATATACACCTAATATGCATGCTAAAGGCTCAAATCCCTTTGATTAAAATGTCAGCCTCTTTATCCTGAGTGGACAATATTGCTGTATTTATTATGAGGCATAAAAGCAGTGTTATTACAATGCACTGTTTTGAGGGAGGATGGGGGAGATTCAATCTTTAATATGTCTGAAAACAGGCCTTCAAACCTTGTTATGACTCTTGATTACTGACTGCTGAAATATCATATGCTGCCCTTGTTTGATGCCACAGGGACTGTCTTTGTTTCCCACCCACCCCCAATGAATCCAGACTTGGACAGAAGAGAAACATCTATGGCTTAAGCTCCCATCACCCTAATGGGAACTATTTGTTCAATACTGGCAAATATCCGTCTGAAAACATTGATACATTGGTCTCCAAGGTTTGACAAGGCACCAAGCATACTACTAAACATGGATGAAGGAATCAATCAATCAATCAATCAATCAATCAATCAATCTATTTCTGGTCCATGCTATTTTACATTGGCATGGTTAGCACATCTTTTAAGCCCCCAAATATAAGAGTGCTGAAACTGGGTGGCAAACACATGAAATCTAATGAAGATCGCTCCTTCAGTAGCAAATTCAAGTGGAGAAGCTGCCTCCAAGCAGTCAAAGCAAGGCCATTGAGAAACAAGATGGAGGTTCCAGCATGCTTGAGGGAACCCTGAAGTTTATAGGACAAAAATAAATATTTTAAAAGAAAGACTAAGAAAGGAATGGGGTGTGTGTCTAAAACACAACCCAGTAAGGACTGAGCATGCTCAGTAGCCACAGAATGTAAAGGGATGTTTGGGAAAGAAAAATGAACACGGGGGAGAAAAAGGAGTGGAATGACCTACATGGAAGGAACAGCTCATTGGGGCTCTGAGCAGGAGGACTCGTTTTCGCAGCATCTCCTTGTGTGGGACTCCATGTCTGTAGCAAATGCAAGAGATAACCATGCAAGAAACAATGAAGGGACCTGTTTTTTAATGTGGTGGCTTCTACACTCTGGAACTCCCTGCCCCTTGATCTTGGGCAGACATCTTGGTATTTTCAATACCTGCTAAAAAAGTTTATGTTTAGGAAAACCTACATAGACCTTATCAGGATGATGTGTATTTTAATCTGGAATTTTAGCTTTGAGTGTGTCTCTATTAACTATTAATTTGATTCCTGTTGCCTTTTTATAAACTTGTTTTTAATTCTGATTTCTACTGATAATTTTTAATGTATGTTTTATGTACTTTGTAAACTGCTGAGATGATTTATTTACAGCCAAGCAGTATACACATTTGTTAAACAAACAGATCTCAAATACAGCCCCAGTGGTGATGTGGCACCAGAATTCTTTCCAAGATCCCTGCTCTCCCAAATATCCTAAATATCTGACACTCTGGGCAACTTTAAATCCCCCTGATTGTTCGTTTGAAAATTATTTTGTCTGCACTGTAGAACTGCTTCTACTGGTAAAATAATATTATCAAATCTCCTCTAAAAAAATCTCTGAGCCCCAGGACGGCATGCTGATCATACTCTTTTCCTGACAGTATTTTGGGATATGCCATTTCCCTTTTCCTAATGGTACTGCCTAGTATTTATTGTGCTATTGATTTGAAAGAGGTGTGACTTAATTCTGATAGAATACCTGAAAAAGCACTTACAGGAGAAATAACCCTGCTGATATGCAGGTTACCTGATATAATTCCTGCTCCTTGATTCCCCCCCCCCCCACTTCTCAAGAGATTTACACATAATAACAACAGAAGAATCTGTTCCTGGTTTGTGGGAGGAGGGAATGCTCTGCTATTATTGCTTATTAGCATTTGAAGTTGTCCTCTTTTCCTCTCCCCCACCCTTTACCATTGTAAATAATGGCAGCGACTGCAGAATTGGTCTAGGCTTTACGGTGGGGTATGAGTGCACCTCAAAACAACTATTTGCCTTTCAGAAACTGACAACTGACATGAAGCATCTTCTATTTCATATGAGAATAGGCAGAAATTATCCTTTGCAATTTGGGGCTCAGTTACTACAAAGACTTTCTTCCTTTTCAAGTCACCTGTTTGTGATGGGGTAGAGGAGCCAATGAATTAGCTTTGCAATTACAACTGAATTATGAGTTTGGTCGAGTGGCGGGATTTAAGCTTAATAAGCAAAAAACTAAGGTTTTGGAAAAAAATTTGACTTCTTTAGAATCAGAAAGGTTTCAGAAAGAGACAGAATTAAATGTGGTTAAAAAAGTGAGATACCTAGGGGTAAATATAACAGCGAAGAACAGGAACTTATTTAAAGACAATTATGAAAAATGTTGGTCTGAAATTAAAAGGGATTTAGATGCTTGGTCAAGACTGAAACTTTCTTTGACAGGACGTATTGCTGCAATTAAGATGAATGTATTGCCAAAAATGTTATTTTTGTTTCAAACTTTGCAGATTGTGGACAAAATGGAGTGTTTTGGGAGGTGGCAGAGAGATATTTCAAGATTTGTCTGGCAGGGCAAAAAGCCCAGAATTAAGTTTAAGATATTAACTGACGCTAAAGAAAGAGGGGGATTTGCCCTGCCAGACCTAAAGTTGTATTATGAATCAGCAGCTTTCTGCTGGTTGAAAGACTGGCTACTTCTTGAGAACACTGATGTTTTAGATTTGGAAGGATTCAACAATGCATTTGGGTGGCATGCATATCTGTGGTATGACAAGGCTAAAATACATAAGAATTTCAAGAACCATGTTGTCAGAAAAGCAGTATTTAATGTCTGGTTGAAATATAAAGACTTATTGGAAAATAAGACCCCAAGGTGGTTATCACCAATGGAGGCTAAGGCCTTGAAAAAACTCAATATGGAGGCCAAATGGCCGAAATATTGGGAAATAATAGAAAAAGATGGAGATAACTGGAGGTTGCAGAGTATGGAGAAAATAAAGGATAAAGTGCGAGATTGGCTACATTATGCTCAGATTAAAGAAGTTTTTAAGTTGGATAAAAAGGTAGGATTCCAGGTGGAAAAGTCAAAGTTAGAAACTGAACTGTTAGAACCCAGCTCTAAGATACTTTCAAGAATGTATAATTTGCTGTTAAAATGGAATACACAGGATGAAACGGTCAAATCAGCCATGATAAAATGGGCACAGGACATAGGGTACAACATCATGTTTGCTGACTGGGAAAAGTTATGGACCACAGGTTTGAGATTTACGGCATGTAATGCCTTGAAAGAAAATATTATGAAAATGATATACAGGTGGTACATGACCCCAGTCAAGCTTGCAAAGATATACCATGTGTCTGATAATAAATGTTGGAAGTGTAAAGAAGCTGAAGGAACATTCTTTCACCTCTGGTGGACTTGCCCTAGAGTGAAGGTTTTCTGGGAAATGATTTATAATGAACTGAAAAAGGTATTTAAGTATACCTTCCTTAAGAAACCAGAGGCCTTTCTCTTGGGCATTGTTGGTCAGAGTGTGCAAAAGAAGGATCAAACCTTTTTTATGTACGCTACAACAGCAGCAAGGATACTCATCGCTAAAAGCTGGAAAACTCAAGAATTACCCACACTGGAAGAATGGCAGATGCAACTGATAGACTATATGGAACTGGCGGAGATGACTGGCAGAATCCGAGACCTGGGAGAAGAACTGGTGGAGGAGGACTGGAATAAATTTAAGGACTATCTACAAAAATATTGTAAATTGTATGAATGTTAAGAAAGATGTAAGATTAGCAAAAACACGGCTCCAACAAACTAGTTATAAAGAATATAAATTTAAATTTAATTGGTAGATGAAAAGATAAATTTTGGATAAGTAATATTTTATGATTAAGCTTCAATAAGAGTATGTTAAATCCCAAAATTTGAGACATTAAATATTGGAAAATTATATTATATGAATTAAATTAAGTTAATAATTTGCTGGTAAAATCTATGTTTAGAAAGCAGGAACAAGAGATGTGAGGAAGTCCAAAGTTGAGAATGAAATGTGGACAATGGAAAATATTTTGTTATTATGTATGTTTTTTATTGGTTATACAAAAATTTAATAAATATTATTATAAAAAAAAAAGAATTAGCTTTGCAATTGCACTTATGCTACTGAAGGAAAAGTATCTAATTCAGCTCAGTTTACTTGCACAGTGCATGCTGTGATGCCTATGCATGAAAGGTATATGCAGTATTTCATGAGCCTGATTCCATTCTGAGACAGGGTAGGGAAAGATCTAAAGTTATGGCTGTTCCTTGCTTCTATATGTAGTCTCATGAAGTCATCGATGAGACCTGGGAAAGGGAAATTCAATTGCTTAAAATGAAGGAGGGTGGACAGAGGAGAGATTTGAAACCAAACCTGCCTAACTTTCAGTTTCTGAAACAAAATGTTAACGGAAACTCAGCTATCGTTTGAAATTTGCACTGCTACAAATTTTGCAGCACAGATCTCCAGACAAAAAAAAAAAAAGAAGTTTATATTAGGAGAAAGTGTGCCTAAGAGACATAGATTAGTGAAAACATGCAAAAACCAACTACATTATATTGGGAGAAATTGCTTGCGAAATTTGTATATTTGGAAAATTGCATAGAAATGTGAATATTAGTGGAAATTGGCACCAAGATGCTGATGAATTTTCGTGAGAGCTCACTCGTAGACCGATGCATTAATGTAGTAAATTGAACGAAGGTCTGGAAGAGTGAGAAAGCAAAATTCATTCGTTCATTCCTAGATTAAAAATAATGTATGGTGAATATACCTTTAAAATCCCATATACTGTACATCCTTTGGTGGGGGTGAGAGCTTGCTGTATGGAAAGTATGTTAGGGCCACAGTACAACTCATTAGTTAAATCAGTGGGATTAAGCATCCTTATACCAGTGTTGGATTGTGGTTTTTAAGGCATGTGAGCATACCGTCCCCCAGCTATGTTTGTTTCATTAGACCAATTCATATTGTACCCCTTCTCTCAGAAGCACCCCCACAGGCAGCCATGCTACCCCCCTGTAGCTCCAGCCTTTATAGCACCATCATTGCCTGAAACTATGTAAAAACCCTTTGGCCTCAACCCAGAGAAGACCTAAATGCTGGAAAGTAAGGATAAATTAAAGTGACAGGGTCTCAGCAGTGGAAATTAGTGGAACTCTTCTAATTGCATGTCTAGTCTGAATGATGGGATACTTAATTCTTACACATCCCAGACAATTGCTTTATACCAACATCAGCTCTGGGAAAAAGGCAGATTCTGAAGACATATGGAGTGGTAGATGGAGTGGAAAAATAAATCAGAGGCTCAAACCACAATGGGGAAAAAGTTTTTTTTTTTAAAAAATATATTCATTGTTATCTATGTCTTACCGTTTATAACACTAATAAAACCCCTTCTGTCCAGTTTTACTGTAAAAACAGATCATCAAATTATTATGTGGAAAAATTATGGCTCTGGACTGTATTCATTGTTACTTTAAAAGCAGTGGGGGGAAAGCTTTGGGTGAGAAGGTTATATTCCAGTGTAGTTAGCGGACAGATGCCTAAATATGAGGTCCCAAGAGGTAGAGCTCAAAAGAGCAGCGTGTTCTATTCCATGCTCTTATACGGACTTCAAATAAAAGGCCGCCAAACTAGCATGGGTTCTTATATCTATTTAACCTCTTGCCCCAAGAAGCAAAGAGCATCTGGTTAAGTGGAGAGTAAAAGCGCAGCTACTTTTCATTATCAAGGTTTACAGCCAGAATGTGCAGAAGCCATAGCTGCCAAGCCTGGGTTAAATGCCTGTTGCCTTCACTGCCTGAGGCCATCTAGCGTGTTTAGAAATGATTAAGTACTGCAGCCTAGAAAGGACCTGTCCTGAGCGTTCATCTCTGACTTTCAGCAGAAAGGAGAGGCTGGCAATGACAGAGGCAGATGGATGAGTCTCATTAGTATGGTGAGGCAGTGAACCAGGCTGTCTTCACAGAGCTGTCTAAAACGAGAGAGAGAGAGAGCGAGAGCAAATTAAAATAGGAGCAGAGAAAGCCAATGAGCAAGTGTTTTAACTCTCTGGTACCTGGCATCTTCTGAAGCAGGTTATGTGTGCCTGGCTGGCTGCGCTTGCTCTCAGCTTTAAGCTCATAAGGAGGGAGGGAGGGAGGGAGACTCGTGTTTCCCAACCTGTCTGTATTCATTCATTTGGTTTGCTAATAATAAAACAAATGCTCAAGTGTCCACAGTGGTGCAGTTAGGTAAATTTAGACTCTGGAGTGAATGGTTGTATGGGGGTCCCTTCTTAGACGGAAATTGAGCCCTGTGTGAATGGCAGAAGGGGGTGCATTTTGCTCGTTCTCCTTAGTGGGGGACATCTGCCCCCAAGTTGTTCCGTGATGGCACCACGGACTGCTCATCTTGAGACCAAAACTTTAGATTCACATAGAAAAAGAAAAGGTTTCTTCTTTTCTGATTCACAAAAACATTTCACTAACGTCCCCCCTTTACGGATTTGTCACTTTTAAAAAACAAAACAAAACTATTTATTTCATTTATTGGTCACTTTTAATAATAGAAAATCTCAAAGCCAGGAGAGAAAAAAGTAACAACAATGACAGTACAAAATACATAAAATGTTCACATATTAATAAGGATCAAATTTACCCACCTGGCTAAAAAAAGAGCACAATAGTTGGTCGGAAATAATAGTTATGTGTTGAAAATTTCTCCTGTGTTTTTTCTAAACATTCTCCATCAATGAAAAATTAATTTGCGTTTGAAATTTGTCAGAAATTTGTCAAAGGTGCATGTGCATGTGCATGTGTGACATTTCATTGAAATTCGCATGGGTGAGATACAGAGTACAGTGGTACCTCGGGTTACAGATGCTTCAGGTTACAGATGCTTCAGGTTACAGACTCCGCTAACCCAGAAACAGTACCTCAGGTTAAGAACTTTGCTTCAGGATGAGAACAGAAATCATGTGACAGTGGCACAGCGGCAGCGGGAGGCCCCATTAGCTAAAGTGGTACCTCAGGTTAAGAACAGTTTCAGGTTACGAACGGACCTCCAGAACAATTAAGTTCTTAACCCGAGGTACTACTGTTTTTGATCTGCCTACTATTTATTTATTTATTTATTTATTTATTTATTATAAAAATATTTCTATACCAGTGTATCATAAAGATTGCACATGTGCAGCTGGCAGCTCATGCACAAATGACAGCTTCAGTGAACTGGTGTATTTTGGGAGGAGAAGATGTTCAGGTATAGGGAAACCAATCTGGAAATGGTATGTACAGCAACATAAAAGGCTAGCTGAAACACAATAGCAGGTAAGGTATAGAAAATGGCTAATGAGAGAGAGATTGGAAGAAATTTCACAGTACTGATAACCAGGAGAGATTTTCTGCTATGGGGAGGGAGGGAGGGAGGCTAAGAGGTATTGATCAAAGGAAGTGGGACACCCAAATAATGGGATGGGGGCAAAGACCTGGAGTTAAAGAAAGAGGAGGTAAGATGCTGAGGTATCATGGCATGACAATCCTAAAGGGATAACTAGAGGTGAGAAGAGGGGGGGAATGGGGGGAATTTTCAATGTTGATTTTACCTAACCGGACCAACCTGAATCAACATCACAGAACTTGCTTGTGAATTGGTAAGCAAATTTCAGTCATATTATGCACTTATCCGGATTTTGCAATACTACTTCAGTCCTCCAAAATGTGCACAAAAATATGTCTTTTATATTTAAAATGCATACTTTAGGGGAAAACAATACTGAAAAGCACTAAAAAAAAGTGTATTTTACAGGAAGAGTGTGTATGCAATTTACATAGATTTCCCATGTATTCTTTTATAAACTTGAAAAATGAGACAAAGCATGCCTATGCTTCAGTGGCAGAAACCTGACAGAAAGGAATTGAGCTGGTTCACCTATTCTTGTTCCTAGACAGATTACTGACAACTGAATCTTATGAGTCCTCCACATGAAAACTTTCTGCTCCCATGCATCTGAGCCATGGGGGACCGCTAACAGAGACTCACCCAAAGACCTCGGAGGTAGGGCAGGGATATAATGATTCAGGCAGTCCTTAAGCTACTTTGGACCCAAGTTAAGGGCCCTGTAAATTAATAACTTGATCCAGTCTTGGTAGTGTATGGGTGGCCAGTTCAACTGATTTTGTAACCCTTCAGAGTTTAGTCAGCCCTAGTCCTGGAGCTAGCTTTCCCCTTGTCTCTGGCTCCATGACCAAACCAGGTTCAGACCAAGTCAGGGCACCATTGAACATGCTCTGTCACCCTTGCGCTGTTCGAGGGAGTCCCCCCACACCACTTAAGAGTTTTTTCTTCTGCAAACCCCAGGGTTCCTCAAAGGCTGTTGCTAACTCTATCTCATGCAAGCACGGTGCTGTCATGGTGGCATAAGACATGACATGCCCAACCTGAACATTCGCAACAGAGAAATGGTAAGGCCAAGTCTACTGTATATTTTCCTCACATCAAAACACTCTTGGAATAATGAAAGTCAGAAACCTCATGGTTGTTGTGGGGCAAATTTCAAAAGTGGGGTTATCAGGGAATCTAGCCTCTTGTTTTCACATTTTTCTTTCAAAATCCTTGTCAGTATTGCATCCTGATGTAGCATTCCCTTGCCATAATTCTTGCACAATTATTGTTCCATACAGAGGGGGTGGGAAACATTATGTCAGAAATAGGCACTTAGGACAATTCTACAGAAACTACAATCTGTTTAAAAGCAGCTTGTGAAATTAAAAGGTCAAATTATGTTGGGCATTCAGTGTGCTGAGTATACTTTGCCCAGTTTTAGTTCAAAGGTTTATTTGCACTTTCTGTAATCCATAATTAATTCTTTATGTAATCATATTAAAGAATTGATTCTCTATCATGGTTTCTGCAAGTTCACTTAATGTATTTTTATATTTCTTTTTTTTTCTCTCATGTAAAATACACAGTGACAAGTCATTTAACTAAATGTAACATGTCAGAAAATGCTTCACACAAAGGAAATAATATTATGCAGTATAAACTCCCATTAACTAGTAATGTGGTTGACATTGATTGAAGGTGATTAAGTATACTGCACTCTTTTTCATTGAAGTTGGTTAAAATAAATACCTGTACATAAGAGGAAAGTTGGTGTCTTCTCATTTTGCAAATGGATTCTATGAATCTGATTTCTTTCTCCCATTTAGTTAAAGATTAACAGATATATTAGGCAAACACAGATAGGCAGGTAAAGAGATAATAGTCAATGAGGCAATTTCACCTTCCCTACTGAAAAAAGGTTATTTACCTGAAGATGAAAGTTCATGATCAGTTGCACACATATATAATTACATTTAATTATGGCCCTATTGCCATTTTCACCCCACCCCCCTTAGGTCAGCATAACAATATATTTTCTGACCTCTGTCCATGAACATTTTCAAAGGCATTTCATAATGGTCATAAATGATTTCACTGAAAAACCACCTGTTCCTCATGTCTGTCAAAGATGAAGAAGGAATGGATAGGGAAAAAAAGCTGCTTGGATTCTGGCTGTGGTGTTACTTTGTTAGCCATTGATGAGCTTCAGTTTGCTTATGTGTAGGATAGAATCCTAAACACATTTACGTGACACAGAACTTGATTGAAAGCAATGGGACTTATTTCTCAGTAGACACTAAGCAGGATTGCACTGTAAGAAACTGCTCACTCTCCTAGAGGTCAGCCTGGCAATTTCATATGGATTACATGGTCCTCAATTTTGGGTGCATTCATCAAGGACCAACAAACCTCTCTGTATCCTGTTTGTCATCACCACACTTCCTGTACTTTTCTAGGTTTCTATTCTATGTTTGAAGTTACCTAAATTATGTCACTGGATAGGTTTGCTGAACTGAAAAAAAGTTTATATCATGTAAAACAGCATACCAATGTCTGACATTCATAGGCATCATTAGTATGTGATTTAGCTGATTGTTTCCTTTATTTGGTCACACTTGCCAGGAAGTGCTTGCAAGGAGGGCGTAAGAGAGGCTACTCCATTGAAGTGAAGGGATAACTTTCCACTCCACATCCACATCCTGGCCAGATTGAAAGGTGGGAAGAGAGCTGCCATTGGACCCTGGAGGCTTTAGTCCACTGCAAATGCAGACCCTCCAAGTCAGGCTTCCTCAAACTTGGCCCTCCAGATGTTTTTGGCTTACATGATCCCTAGCTAGCAGGACCAGTGGTCAGGGATTGTAGTCTCAAAACACCTGGAGGGCCGAGTTCGAAGAAACCTGCTCCAAGTGTCCCTATTTTTCAGGGATGTGCCAGATTTAGAGAGGGCACCCCAGTTTTTTATTTGATCCCGGAATGTCCCTATTTTCATTGGAGAAATGTAGGAGGGTATAGAGTTATTCAACTCCCGAGCTGTCTGAAGGCAATCCTGTATAGGAAAGGGTTTTTTTTACAAATGTTTTATTATGTTTTTATATATGTTGGAAGCTGCCCAGAGTGGCTGGGGCAACCCAGTAAGATGTGTGGGATATAAATAGTAAAATTATCATTATGGAATAGGACGTCCCTATTTTCATTAGAGAAATGTTGTAGGGTATGCAAGTGGGGGTGCAGAGCAGTGCAGCATCCCAGTAGTCCCCCTGTTCCACCATTCAGTGAATGAGCAGTGATCCTCACAGATCAGCTATCTCATTGATTCAGTACATCAAGAACGGATGGTATTGCCTAATAAGAAACAAAGGGTCTCCTTGTTCCCGTTAGGATGCCTACCTGTGGGTTGTAATAATGTTAAGTAGTTATTGCTTGTTGCAGATCCTTATGATGATTAAGGTATTCCCAATACTATATTTTCTCTTTATTCTGGTGTTGGTGTGAGAATGAGCAATCCGGGAAAACCAACCTCCAGTCCGGATGGGGAGTACATTTCAGAGTTGCTTTATCTTGAAAATAGAAATGAAAATAGAGGCATGCTTTAAAAAAAAAAAATTAAAAATTGAGCACGGTTATTGTTAACATTACTCTTAATCACCATACTAGCTATCACAGTAGAGAAATCATTTTATTCCAGTTTTCTCTATGAATTGGTCTAATTATTTCTAAAAGCCATAAAAGTAGGTGGTCATCATAATCTCTTGTGGGAGTTAATTCCATAGTTTAACTTTCTTTGGTCTGTCCAACATTCTGCTTCAGGGATGTCCCTGAGTTCTATCCACTTTCTCTACACTCTGTGTAATTTTATATCTCTGTTGTGTCTCCTCTAACTCTCCTTTTCTCTAAACCGGAAGAGGTCAAAATGCTGCAACCTTTTCCTCATGAGGGAGCTGCTTCATCCCCTTGATCACTTTTGTTGCTGTTTTCTGAACATTTCCCAGCTCTACAATATGCTTTTGGGGGCAAGGCCACACAATTTTGTGGTAGTGCAGCTGCAACAAAGAAATATGACACATTTCCAATTGCCCTACAACATATGCCTGTTCTTGAGCAGGTGAGCTTTGCACTACTGCCGAAAGACCAGGAAGGAGCTACGCAACTGTCTGTCTAAGGCAACTGATATGAGTCATAGGCACGTATGGAAACAATCAGCAGAGAAACTTTGAATGAAAAATGGCTTTATAACTCCCCCCCCTCCCTTGAAAAGGCCCTTCTGTTCAGTCATTTTGGGACACAACAGAAGCGCGACCCAAAAGTTAATAAAGAACGCATGTTTACTAATTAGGTTTTATTCTCGTTGGCCCATGTTAATTGCCAAATATCAATCTATCTTATATATGAATATGCAAATGCATGTCAGAGTGGCACAAGTTTTCAGTCGTCTCTCCTCTGCCAGTTTTAATTAGATCAAAAGTGGGTCCACCTTAGTTTGACAAGATGGGTCCTATCAGGAAAATAACTTTGTCTCCTAACAGGTATCTTCTTTTAGCAGTCAGCAAACACTAATTAACAGACATAACTATATTAATTGCATTATTTCACCACGTACTTATCAGCTAGCCTGTATTGCCTTTTTGCTAATGCAAATAGTTCTTACTTGTATCATGAATTCAGCTTGCAAAAGTCTTTCTAATGGTAACTAGCAATCAATGCATATAAGATTTCTAAGATTTCTGTAGGGAATTCTGCATAATAGATGGATTCAGTCTTTTGAGGTATGTACGGCCATTTAGTATAATTATTCCTTAGAGCTGTACCTATCATATTATCAGCTACTGCAGAGGATAAAGAACACACAACTTATTTGTTTAGAGAACAAAGAGACATAATCATTTCCTTTAGGAATCACTAAACCACTACGTTAAATAAAGAGATGTGACCCAGTGAGAAACTTGCATTTAAGATAATTATACTTTTAAAAAACATCTTAAAAGTCCCTTATTTGTTTTATTTTTCATTGATTTTTATTTTCAATAGAGAAAAATATCAACATTCTTGGAAATGGGAAAGTAAACAGGTATAGCCTGAAAATCTACGTTTGCCCACGCTGCCCTCTCTGTGAGCTTTGGCCTGAGCTCTATTCTGGGGAGGCCACCCCTGGACCTGAGAGGGCAGTTCTTTCTCTATATTCATTCATGCCTTGATCTCTCTAATAAGATTGCAAACAAGGATGCCGATTAGTGTCATTTGTGATGGTGTTTTCATGATGGAGACAATAGGCTGCTACTAGTCACATTGAGACCACCCACTTGTTTCACATAGGCTACCAACAGCTGACATATTGTTATCAAATCTGGTCAGTTCTAGTAGGTACTGCATTTAAGGGGGCACAAGTTTCCTCAAACATTTCTGTAATCTAATGTGCCAAAGCCCTCTGGAATTCAAAACCAGTCTCCATCTGAACTAGGTTTCTTGATGCGAAAGGGGATGGGAAGCACCACATCCACTAAAGTATTGTTTATTTTTTAAAAATATCGTTTTTGATGTTGTGTTTGGGCTTCTGTCTCCATTCTGAACACATTTAGTGGGAAATGAGACACTGATGTAAGGGCAGCACATTTCCAAACAGATGCAGAGCCCTGATGGATCTGGTCAAAGACTTATCTAGTCCAGCAGGAAAGATCAAGGGAATGCTTACCAAAACAGGTGAGTCTTCAAAAGTTGGTGGAATGACAATGTAGATGGCACCTCTTGTATTTTAGCCTGGAGTGTATTCAGTGCTGCCACTGAAAAAGCTAGCCTACATGCTTTAGAAAAAAACCACTATATTAAGGTTTTCACTTTTTATAATAAAGCACTACAATCCCTTACCCCCTTCGCCTCCCTCTCTCTCCTCTTTTTCAGTTCCAGCATTTTCATGTCTGATGTTCAGTAGTGTGGCATGTTGGGATAAATGAACAACTGCTAAGTTGGAGAAGGTTGCATCCCTGCATTGTGCCTCTCACTTCTGTTTGTGGGTAATCATAGAAGTGGAAATGACCCAAGAGCCATCTAGTCCAACCCCCTACAATGGAGGAATCACAGCAGAAAAATCCTTGAAAGATGGCCATCCAACCTCAGTTTAAACACCCCCAACGAAGGTCCATCACCTTCCGACGGACTGCTCCACTGTTGAACCACTTCCTAATATTTAGTCAGAATATCCTTTTCTTGTGAGTAATTGCGAGTGTGTGGTCAAAGGTCATGAACAGAGCAGGTGCTTTACATACAGAAGGTGTCATGTTCACTTTCTTGATGTGCCACTTAAAAAAATTGTATGAAGGTTAGGAGAGACCCTGCATAGGTGGCATTTGAGACCCTGGAGAAGTGCCACCAGTTCAACTTCTCTGGACCCATGGTCTGACTCAGTAAAAGATAGTTTAATAAAATTATGAGTTTAAAAAAATTCCTGAGTCACTTAAACATGCATCTTCACAAATGCCACACTGGTGTGTATAATTTTGAACATGAATGAGAACAGAGGGAATGCTAAAGGTATTCCGTGCATACACATAGTCTCCTCTCCAAAAAGAGAAATACTACAATTGTTCAGGAATGGCAGGCTTTGAGATTCAGTTCCTTGACACAAAAAGAACTGAGGTTTGTCAGTTGTAAAGAGGAGCTGGAAAGAGTCTGACAGTGCTGTTCCATTACCTCTTCCACTTTGCATTGGCATTTATTAAAGTGTCAGTGTTTTGAAGGCATCCCAGTGCAAATACACAAAATACATCATAATTTCATTTATTGTTTACATGTGAAATTCTGCTGTGGCTTTTTTTTTATTTTTAGAACTAGTATGCTTGGGAAATTCATGTGGTGAACTTTTGGACTTCATCGGGGTTACCGATACAGAATAATGTAGACCACACATCATACATTTAAAGCACAATGACATCATGTTAAACTGCCATGACTACCCCCCCAAAGAATTGTGGGGGCTGTAGTTTATTAAGGGTGCTAAGAGGGAGTCCCCTCTTCCCCTCCTAGAGATTTAATTGTTAGAGTAGTTAAACAACCAATCCCTTTTCAAAGGGAACTCTGTTCTTTTTAGTACAACAGACTGCCCCTCTGGAAAATCTTCCTTAAAGGATGCAGTGAGGTCTTCTCTCTCCCCCCCCCCGCCCCGCCAACACATACCAGAAATGACTTACTGTAGAAGCTGTCCATAGTGTGGGTTAGTATGCAGAAGATACCCAGGTCTGTTTTTCATTTCCAGCTTCTGATCCTGGGGAGGCAATGGGCACCCTGGGGAGATGACTGTATACACAACCAACTGAGCAGTGCTTCTACTGACTGCCAATTAGTACTGTATTGGAATTTAATTCAAAATGCTTGTTTTTTGTTTTTACTTTTAAAGTCCATTAGAGAGTTGTTTCTGAGCTTTAATCAGGGGTTTAAATCATATATATCTTCCTATATACATAGCAAATGTTATGTGTCACCACACTCTGCAGTTTGTGTAAGGAATGGCAGACAGGTCCAAGGCAGCTGTTTAAGGGAGCTGGGAGGTCCTTCACGCAGTGGTTTAGTAAGTTGCTCTGCGAAACGCCTTTAATAAGGGTGTGTGGCTTTGGGAGAAAGAATAGGGGGAAGCGAGCTATGGGGGTAAATGAGGTGAAAAAGTTGCTGGGGGTGGTCATGAGTGAGGGAGGGGAAAGGGTTAGGTGGGGCTGGCAAATGCAGCAATCAGGAGTGGCACACACACATAGCTACAAGGAGCCAAATACTGATCTGTATGGAGGTCTGTTTGCAATTATTTCATCTGAAGACCAGGATCAGAAGGTGGAGTTGGAGGACATCTGGTCCATCACATGGCCTGTGACTTACGGGGTGAAAGGGTTTCACCTTGTCCACCATATTTTTCAACACCTACGTGAAACCACCAGGAGAACATCACCTAGAGATCTGGGCTGCAATGGCTGAATTGGGACATGGTGCTTGTTGCTTTAGTTTTACTGGTTATAGTGGTAGCACTTCTGTCCTTATTCCTAGAATGCGTTTCACACTGCAGTACCTGTTGCATTATGAGACTGTGGAATTTTGTCTGATATACCACCATGTTGCACTAAATTTGAAGTTACCAGTAAAAGAACATTATGTCAGAATATCACTCCAAACTTTATCACATGAGTGGCTGTGGATTGCCCATGAAACTCTCACGCAGTGGTGGAGCTTCATGCTCCGGCACCGGGGGGCAGAAAGCAGGTGGGGCTGATGTGTGTCCCGGGGGCATGGTGCGCCACCTGTAGGGGCGTGGTGTGCATCCTGGGGACATGACACGCCGTCTGTGGGGGCGTGGCGCCCAGCGCAGGTGGGGGAAGGGTAGCCATGATCGCACCCCACTGGGATTGTGCTGCCGGGGCGGTGTGCCCCCCCTGCACTCCTCTTCCTTTGCCAGTGCTTTCATGATTTATTTATTTTTAGTTAATGGCATAGCACACAGACTTTTTGCATAAACAACTCAGAAATGAACTCTAAGTCTGCTCGATTCCACTAGATTTCCAGAAGTGGCTTTTGTATTTTGTGAAAGACCATATAAAACTTGAACATTAACAGGTCAGGAAATGCCAGGAATAAGCTATTTGAATGCAGCCAATGTTAGGGTTGTCATATCTTGAAGAGCAAAAAAAGCAGACAGCCCGTGCTGCTGCCAGCCCAAGCCAGGAAAGAGGCACGTGGGCATGGGTGTGCCACCACTGTGCCTGCACACCTCTTTCCCCATCTCGGGCTGGCAGCAGTTGCGGTGTGCAGAGCACCCAGTGCCTGAACCCGAGCCACCCACCTCCCCAAATTTAACCCCCCTCCAAAACCCCAGACATTTGCTGTAAGATTTAAAAATCCCCCCGGATTGGCATGTAGGCCTCCCAAAACAGGACACATCCAGGATTTTCCGGACGTATAGCAACGCTAACCATGAGTGCTTGCAGCCATATAAGCTGCTCATAGACACTGCTCATTTGCCTAACTGTAAAATCAATTAGATTGCCAGGCTTAAGAGACAAGGCCTTTTCCTTTTCAGAGGTGGCCCCCTTATTATGGAATTCCCTTCCACCTTGGCTGGAATGGCCTTCATTTGTGCCTCATTTGTTTCTAAAGGCCTACCCTAAGGTTTTTAATAGTTGCTAGTTTTTTTGTTTTCTGTAAAATTGCTCATTTGTTAAAATTGCTTTATAAATTGCTTTATAAATGTTGAAGAAGTGTTACTGGTCTATATCTTTAAGATGATTGTGTCAAAGTTGCAAATGTTTTCGTATATTTCCTGCTCCAGTCTGTAAGCCGCCTTGTGAGGGCTAGGCCCTGAAAGGAAACCTCAATGTACTTGAACCTATAAATATTTAACACATTTACCAGTATTTGAGAGGTGTGCATGGTTTGAAGAATGTTAAGCTTGTACTGTTGTGAGAGGGATTGGATTGGAAACTTGTATGACAAAAGCTTTCCCAGAGCATAATTTTACTGTGCTGAAATATTTATTAGAAAAAGTCTGGTGCCTTGAAGAAGAAAATGTCCTGGAGAAATATTTTATAATTTCTTTCTGGATAGACTGAAATGGATGTGCCCAGTGTGATGGGAAACTGCATCAAATGTAAAGTTCAATATTTTGAGCTTTTCCTACAACTGAGTGGCACAAGTATAACAAGATGCTTCCAGGACCTTCCATTTCTCCCACTTCAATAGAAAGGCTTTATTCACTTGCACGGAGAAAAAAGATCTGCTTGCATCTGTTTCTGGCAGACACTCAGTTGTCTTACTTGTCCTTATTTGTTCCATGAATTTGTCCATTCTTAGCCATGACATCATGTGGTGCTGGTGTTTTCAACTTCAATACTGTAGTTCTTTGGTTCCAAGACAGCTGTTTATTTATAAACCCTCCATCTGACAGTGGTGTGTTAGGTTGCCCTATGAAAGTGTCCCTTTCACTCCAATTTGTGGGAATGTTCTGGGGTGCAGGAGAGGATATATTGACTAATTATATCCTTATCCAACTTGTGCTAACAAGTTCCCAAAATATCAGCAGAGTTTATAGACATTCCCCTTTAAGTTCGCAACGGTAACGTGTGCACAGGTTCGCTAGAACCTCTATAATAATTTCTCTGGTAATTTCCCCTTTTGTTCCCTCTTAAAATACAAGACACGACACAGTCTTTATAAAAGTATAAAAGAGTTTACTCACGTTCTGTTCACAATATGATCCCAGAAGGTAGGCAGGCTTAAAAAGGTTACATACATTTAGAAACTATCTTATAGGAAGATAGTACTGTCCTCTCTTGGCTGAGAGCCAAGAGGGCATCCTTAGATGTTCCTCATCGAAGGAAGATGGCAGAGAGAAGAGAGAGAGTGGCTGCCTGCCCTGTGCTTTTATCATTACCTGCACAGGTGAGGCCACACCCACCTCTGGTCACATGCGGAGGAAGTCCGTCCCCAGGAAGTTTACCTGCTTGCTGGACAGACATCCCTCCCCATGTTCTAACATGTACACTCTAGGAATGTTGTCATTGACTGCTCCTGTGTTTACATCCCACATACCCCTTCTCAGGCAATACAACATACACAAAACATAAACAACTTTTATTCAACCACCCAGAGTCCCAGCTTGATACGTAGATTCTGGAAACTCTCTCTTGGTAGGGGTTTCGTCAGGATGTCAGCAGTCATCTCTTGGGTGCTGCAGTAGGATAGTTCCACAAGTCCATCCTGGATCATCTGGCGTATGTAGTGGTATTTAACCCCAATGTGTTTTGTTCTGGCCAGGAACTTCTCACTCTGCGTCAGCTTCAGGCAACTTTGATTGTCCTCTAGCAAGCTGACAGGCCCTTTTCTCACTAACCCAAAGTCCTTTATGAGTTGATCAAGCCAGGCGATCTCTCTGCAGGCTTCTGTTGCTGCAACGTATTCTGATTCTGTGGAAGATAATGCTACACAGCTCTGTTTATAACTGCCCCATGAAACAGGTCCATCACCAAACATGAAAACATGACCACTTGTTGATTTATAATCAGCATTATCCCCAGCCCAATCCGCATCAGTATACCCAACCAACTTAGGGTCTTTGACGGCTGGTAACCTTAATTTACAATTCATGGTACCCTTCAAATATCGCACCACCCTCTTTATACCTGCCCAATCATGCTCAGTGGGAGAATTCACTTTTCTGCTAAGAATTCCCACAGCATTAGCTAAGTCAGGTCTACATGTGGTAACTAAATACAAAAGTTTACCAATCGCCGACCTGTAGTCACTGTTGTCTGGCAACTGCTTCGAATCCTGCTGATTCTTCAGGAAGTCAGTAGCCATCGGTGTAGCAACTGGATGTGCGTCTTGCATCTGCATGTGCTCAATCAGCTCATGGATCTTCTGTCTTTGGCTGAGAAGAAATGAGCCGTCCTCTTCTCTTTCCACCTGGATCCCGAGGTAGTACTGGACATCTCCTAGCTCCTTGACCTCCACCTCTTTGCTAAGGTGTTTTACTATCTGTGTATAGTCTTTCTCACTTGCTGTGGCAATAATCAGGTCATCAACAAATGCTAAGATATATGAGAATTGTCCATTATTTGACTTACTGTACAAGCACTTGTCAGCGTCGCCTTGCTTGTACCCAAGTTGCGTCAGCATTTTATGCAACTTCTGGTTCCAGGCTCTAGCAGCCTGTTTAAGTCCATAAAGTCCTTTCTCGAGTTTGCACACTAGATGTGCCTCATGTGGTTTCACAAAACCTTTAGGCTGTTTCATATAAATTTCCTCAGAAATCTGCCCATGTAGAAAAGCGGTAGCAATGTCTATGTGTTTCACTCTCATTTTCTTGGAGGCTGCAATGCTTAAAAGCATTCTTACGCTGCTGTACCTCACGGTTGGTGCAAAAACTTCATCATAGTCTTCACCAAAACGCTGTGAAAATCCCTGTGCTACAAGTCTAGCTTTGTAGCGCTGCACTTCTCCTTCTGACCCCTTCTTAACCTTGAAAACCCATTTACTGCCAATGGCCTTCTTACCGGGAGGCAGCTCAGTGAGTGTCCAGGTCTTGTTCTGATGCAGTGCATCCATCTCCTCCTGTGCGGCCTTCCTCCAGAGACTGGCTTCTGCAGCTGGCATCTCCTGTATCTCTTCCCAAGTGGAAGGTTCCTGTGGAAACGCCGACCCTGCAAAGTAGGACAACCGTAATGGTGGGACACCTCTGTTGGTTCTGGACGAGCGTCTGACCTCTGGTTCTGGGACCTCATCAGCTTCCTCATCCTCCTCCAATGCAGGCATGTCCCCATCTGAGTCCTCATCTTCGTCTCTGGTGCCGCCAGGGTTCTGGTCCTCTGCGTCTTCTGGTGCGTCGCCTGTAGGGGGCGCTGTAACACTCGAAGGCAGATTAGTACTTTGTGGGGTCTCAAAAGGGAAATATACAAATTCTTGAGTCCTTTCTGACTCATCTGAAGAATCCACAACAGTGTTCCTAGTGTCTACTTTTCCATATTCATCAACATAAACCGCATGGTATGCATTTGTCTTACCAGTTTGTAAGTCCATAATTCTGTATCCTTTGCCTCCAGAGGCATATCCCACAAGGATACCTGCTTTTGCCCTGGAGTCAAGCTTGTGTCTGTGTTCCTTGGGCACGTGGAAGTAACACGGACTTCCAAACACACGTATGTGCGACAGATTGGGAGCTTTCCCATGCCAAAGTTCAAATGGTGTGCGCTCTGCACCTTTAGTTGGCAGTCTATTCTGCAAATAGACTGACGTGTACACTCCTTCGGCCCACAGCTTCTGTGGCAAACATGCATCCTTTAGCATGCACCTTGTCATGTCCATAATGGACCTAAACTTTCTCTCAGCTATGGCATTCTGCTGTGGAGTGTAAGGAATTGTGGTTACGTGTGCAATTCCTTCCTTGGCCAGGAGAGCCTGCATTTCATTTGAGCAGTACTCACCTCCATTGTCGCTCATTAGCACAGCTGGAGCTCTCTGGAATTTGTTCTTGACCATGGCAATGTATTCCTGGAGCTTGTCCACTGTCTCACTCTTCTCTTTGAGGAAATATACAACACAAAATCTTGAAAAGTCATCCAGAAATATTAAAATGTATTTATTCTTTCCCAGTGAGGGAACATTCATGGGTCCACATATGTCAGTGTGCACTATGTCAAGCACTTTGTTGCTTCTTTGTTCTGCACAACGTGGAAATGAAGGTTTTACAGCCTTCTCAGTAATACAGCTTATGCACTTTGCTGGAGCTTTGTTGCTCTGCTTTACCTGCAAACCTCTTACAAGATCTCTTTTCTGTAGATCCAGAATGACGTTGGTGTCTCTATGTCCAAGCCTTCTGTGCCACAGGTCCAGATCTGCTTCATCCTTCTGGCTGGAATGTGCCACCTTTGCAGACTGGTTCTCTGAAAGATCAAGCTCATATATACCATTTATTAGCTTTGCTTGAGCGACCACTTTGCCATTTTTAGTCACTTTACATTCTCCATTTCCAAATGTGATCTGGAAACCTTTCTTGTCCAATGTGGACACACTGATTAAATTGCAGCTCAGCTCTGGAACATACAAAACTCTAGAGATTGTGTTCTCAATGCATTCATTGTTTATATTGCATTTCAGACTCATGGAACCTGCACCTTTTGCTTTAACAATGTTGCCATCTGCAATCTCAATTTCAGATCCTTCTTCATCATTTATCTCATTAAAATAGTCCTTTTTATATGAAAAATGCGAACTCGCTCCAGAATCAATTATCCATTTATTACGTCTATTTTCACGATTCTGGACAGTTAAATTCCTTTCTTGCAGTAGCCATGTGCATTCACATTTCCCCTTCTTTTCTCCTTTTGGCTGAAAGGGGTGGGGTTTCTTGGCTTTAGGAGCCCTGCAATTCTTTGCAATGTGTCCTTCTTTGTTACAATTGAAACAAATCACTTTCTTAGGCATCTCTTTCGACTTTGTAAATTGCCTAGATGCATAACTGCTGTCTTTGCTTCTAGCATTTCTCACTGGAGATTCAGCTCTATCTCTACATTCTTCTTTTAAATAACCAATCAAGTCTTTAAAAGTCAGACCTTGTCTATGATCCATCAAACTTACAAATGCGCTAAAGCGTGGTCCAAGTGACGATAACAAAAATGCTATCTTTGTATCTTCATCAAAAGCTTTGGGAGTCAAATCAATTCTTTGAATAATCTCAGTAAACTTGTTGATGTGCTCTGTGAATTCCTCTTTTGAATTCATCCTCACTCTGGTTAATTTACACACCAAGTTTCTGAAGCAGTTTATGCTAGATTCTCCATACACGCGCTCAATATCTCTTAAGATTTGAGATGCATCATCTGTACTATTTATTAATGATAGCTGCTCATCACGAAGTCCACTCAAGATTATGTGTCTAGCTTCGCTATTCATGCGTTTCCAAGCATTTATCTTGGCTAAGTCCACCTCAGACGATCCTGTAGGCTGAGGGTTTAAAGCTTCCAAAATGTGCTTATAATCTAAACATGCTATCAAGCGCTGCTTCCAGTGTATGAAATTGTGTTCATTCAGCACAGGCATTCCTAGCTTTGCATCACTATCAAAAGCTGCTCTAGCCATCATAAAATCCAAAATTCTCAAAATTCTTCAAAATTTCAAAATTTCTCAAAATTTTAAAATCAAAATCTCAAAAATCTCAAAATTCAAAACAATTCTTCACTGCCTTGGGTCACTGTGAACTCTGAGGGAAGGGGGGGTTGCTTAATCCCCACTGCACAATGGAACAAAGGACCATGTGCTTACCAGGAAGTTAACTCAGAAAAATACTACTCAACTTAAAATCACAATCCAATGCAATCCTTCAAAAATACGCAGCGGAAGCGTGCTGGGCCCATAACCCTTTGTGGGAATGTTCTGGGGTGCAGGAGAGGATATATTGACTAATTATATCCTTATCCAACTTGTGCTAACAAGTTCCCAAAATATCAGCAGAGTTTATAGACATTCCCCTTTAAGTTCGCAACGGTAACGTGTGCACAGGTTCGCTAGAACCTCTATAATAATTTCTCTGGTAATTTCCCCTTTTGTTCCCTCTTAAAATACAAGACACGACACAGTCTTTATAAAAGTATAAAAGAGTTTACTCACGTTCTGTTCACAATATGATCCCAGAAGGTAGGCAGGCTTAAAAAGGTTACATACATTTAGAAACTATCTTATAGGAAGATAGTACTGTCCTCTCTTGGCTGAGAGCCAAGAGGGCATCCTTAGATGTTCCTCATCGAAGGAAGATGGCAGAGAGAAGAGAGAGAGTGGCTGCCTGCCCTGTGCTTTTATCATTACCTGCACAGGTGAGGCCACACCCACCTCTGGTCACATGCGGAGGAAGTCCGTCCCCAGGAAGTTTACCTGCTTGCTGGACAGACATCCCTCCCCATGTTCTAACATGTACACTCTAGGAATGTTGTCATTGACTGCTCCTGTGTTTACATCCCACACAATTTTGCTGTAACTCATTCCCCCTGCCCCCCCCCCCAGAATTCAGCATTGTGATTTTTTTTTGCTGCCGGAGGCGTACCTTGGGTGCTGCTTATATACCTTTTAGAGAATCAAATGAGACCATTTGCTGCACAACAACATTGGTGTGTTTAGACAACTGGCCGATGACAGCAAGACTATAGAACCAAATTACTTTCTGAAGGTATACTTTTGCAAGTTGTGAAGGTATACTTTTGCAAGTTTTTGTTTTCCTAACAGAATGCTTTGATATTTTTGTATGTTATGTATGTTACATGTTATAGTTATTTGCTCAGGAACCCAACAGAATAGGTTCCTTGGTATATTCTAGGAATGGGAAAACGTCAACCCTCCAGATGTTGAAATCCAGCTCACATCAGCCCCAGCAACCATAGCTAGTGGTCATGATAGCAGTCCAACAACTGTTGTGTTGTGTTGTATTGTGTTATACTCAGCTCAAATGGCAGCCAGTCAATTGCCTAACTTCCAATGAAGGCCAGGAACTTGGGGGAGGCGGGGAAGGAACTGTTTTGATGCATCATTTTTTTTTGTCTTTCCCCTCTGGATTCCCCTCAGATTGATCCTGAAATGATCCATTCCCCGAAATGGTTAATTTCCTGCTCTGATGGGCTCAGAAATTGAAGCCTTGCCCTACCAGCTTGTTTGTGCTGGTGGTGGATGGAGGCAGAGTCTGAGATGGAGGGAAAACAAGAAAAAGTGGTTATGGATAGACTAACTTGGAATAAAGACTACTCTGCTTCAGTTTTCACCATGGGTTCCTCAGATTACAATCCTATGCAGGTATACTCTGAAGAAAACATTGCTGTGTTTGATGGGATTGCTGCCAAATAAATGTGATTTTAAAAAAAAGTCCAATTGGTCAATACAGCTACTGTTCTGGAAAGCAGCTGAAAGTAATTCCTTTGTCAGGAGTTGGCAATTTTTTTTAGCCATGAGCCAGTCCACTGTCCCTCAGACCTTGTGGCGGGCTGGAGAATTGGCACGGGGGATGGAGCTGGAAGAAGAGGCAAGGGAGGCAAGTAGTTCTCCTCCCCATCCCCCAGCCCCATCCCCAGCTGCTGTGCTTTTCTTCCCTGGGGCTGTCGCCACCACCACCACAGCTGCTGCTGCTGCTGCTGCTTCTTGTGGGTAGGCAGAGCAAGCTCATCTACTCCGATCTCTGGCCCACAAGAGCACCAGGGTGGCGGCGGCGGTGGAGGGAAGATGAGCAGTGTGAAAGGGCTGGCTCCGGAGAGGGGCTGTTTAAAATGGCCCTCAGCCAGCTCAACCCAGCCCCTTTCCTCCACTAGGCAGGGCGGGGAGAAGCCAGGAGGAGGGAGGGAGGAGGTGCTGCCGCCACAGTGTGTGTGAGGAAGAGGAGGGAAATGGAATGGTGCAGGGGGAAAATGGCGCAGCCCAAACGAACGGAATCCCCATGCTGATCCATGGACCGTCCGCGGGTCAGATCCTGAAGGCTATTGGGCCTGAAACGAACAGAATCCCCATGCTGATCCATGGACAGTCTGTGGGTCAGATCCTGAAGGCTATTGGACCTGAAACGAACAGAATCCCCATGCTGATCCATGGACAGTCCGCGGGTCAGATCCTGAAGGCTGTTGGGCCTGAAACGAACAGAATCCCCATGCTGATCCATGGACAGTCTGTGGGTCAGATCCTGAAGGCTATTGGACCTGAAACTAACAGAATCCCCATGCTGATCCATGGACAGTCCGCGGGTCAGATCCTGAAGGCTATTGGGCCTGAAACAAAAGGAATCCCCATGCTGATCCATGGACCGTCCGCGGGTCAGACCCTGAAGGCTATTGGGCCTGAAACAAACGGAATCCCCATGCTGATCCATGGACAGTCTGCGGGTCAGATCCTGAAGGCTATTGGGCCTGATCCGGCCCACTTAGTTTGTCAGCTCCTGTCTTAGGTGATACAGACGGCGTTAGGCAGTTGAATGAGCATGCGTAATCGGTTTCTCACCCTCCCTTCCACCCATCTTGCAGCCCTGGGTGCTGGCAACCCAGCTATGCCACAGGCAGAGGTCTACCAATTTGTTCTCAGACCACTGGGTGGCCCAGGGAGTACTTTTCCTCAAGCCATCCAGAAAAAAAGTATTTTTTAATGCTTTTGACAAAGAAAATACTTCCCCTTTCAATTGTTATTTTGTAAAAAATAAAGGGCAGGTGCTTAAAAGAAGAGAACAAACATAAATTGAACAGGGCAGGGTTAGGAGGCAAAATGAAGGGAGCTCCTGATTGTCTACCTGTATCTGAGGCACACAGATTAAAGCTGTAACAGGGAGCAATGATCCACAACCACACAACTACTTAAACCATTATGCAATTTGCTGAAGTAGTTCTAGAATTCTAAACGATAAGATTTTTTTTGCCACGCACACACACCCACACCCACACACACCCACACACCCCGTAGTACCTTCTGTCACAGGAGTCTGAAATTATTGTTTATAATATTCCCATGTTTCTTTTTTAGATTTTGTAACATATGCAATGATGTGCACATTATGTGCCAATCTTCTCTGCAAGTATTGTAACAAACAGCTTAGATAATTACAAATGCAATAATTTTGTTACGTGTATTTTAGCGCTGTTAAATGTACATGGAATTTTGAAAAGCAATGCATGAGTAACTTTTACTGTACATGAATCAGATGACATTAGCAAAGATTATCATCAGCACAAGGGAAAAAAAGTTACCTCAAGCCATTTTCATTGCCAAAACCCTAATCCTTATCAAATGGAAATCACCATCTGTCCATTAGATCAATGACTGACACTTGAGTTCCATTGATCTAGTCATTGTGAGAAAGATATAATCATATAAGATACATGGCAAATCAGGCTCTTCATAGATATTTAGTTAGATTTGGGGAGCCTTTCTGAAGAAGATAATTAGTGGCAACTTTCCTAATTTTAGGGTGATATTAAAGTTACAATCCGTCATTATTTATCCACTTTCAATTTTCACATGCATGCATAATGAGGCTTTTCATCTGTATTTTTGTTGTCATTAGAAAAAAGCAAGACAGATATTTGTACCCTAAAGGAATTTTTAAAGTGCAATCTAAAAATGTTGCACAGTGTAAAATTGTTTAAAGTTAAGAGCACAATCTAGCTGAAACCACATTGATTTCATTGGAAGAATTAAACATACGCTTAGTGTGGCCACAATACATGAATATCAGAGAGGCAGAGCTTATAAAAAATAAGTCCATAGGACCATCTAAAGACAACACTGCATGAGAAGGTATTAAGGATGGAACTCTTCAAAAGCTCATTGCAATAAAAATGTCCTTGCTGCTCATATATAAAAGCAGCCAGCAGGAGGTCTAGTAGAAGGAATGGATAGATTTTGAAATCTCCCAGGACCAGAAGTGAACTGGTGTAGTTTCAAGAATGGTGCTAGAGTGTAGGGATATATTATTTTCAAAAAAGGGTCAAAGACAGACCAGTTTAAAATAAAGAATACTGTTGTTTTGGCAACATGAAGATGTTCCAGTATGGGACTTTCACCATATGTCCTCTTTGTTATGGGTAGAGTCGTCATAGCGATCCAGTGTTAAAAGTAGAAGTTGGCAAGTGTGTCCCCTTTTTTGCTCTTCAAAAGACAGTTGTACTTCTTAAGTTGAGGGCCTTGCGAGTTGAACATTTTGGCTCCTGAACTCTGCTAACCCGGAAGTGAGTGTTCTGGTTTGAGAACGTTCTGTGGAACTCGAACATCCAAGGCGGGTTCTGAGGCTTCTGATTGGCTGCAGGAGCTTCCTGCAGCCAATCGGAAGCCATGCCTTGGTTACTGAATGTTTTGGAAGTTGAACGGATTTCCGGAATGGATTCCATCGATTTCTGAGGTATGACTGTATGGCAACCCTAGAAAAGACCCACACACCAGAGACACCCCAGAAAATCAGGTGATTATTATTATTCTTTTCTTGCTGAAGGAGGGCATTCTCTCCAAGTATTGCAAAAAACAGGTAAGTACATGGCAGGGTATAATTGTATGTGGAACTGGAACTGGAAGGCTCATCTGTGAAGAGAGGTAATGCAGGAAGAGTGTGTTGTAATCCATTCTCGCCCTTGAAGCTGCTTGTCCCACTCCGAATCCATTTTGCAATGGTAAGAGTATGGAGGGGGAGAATATGATGTCAATAATTATTCCTGCTCCCTTTCACTGCTCTTGCCAATAAAACAATTTTTAGTTGATTCATTGTTTGCTTTTGAACTGAGCAGCTGATTAATTCATCATTTAAATTAAAATATCCTGTAGGTGCCTTTTTGAAACATTGAAGGAAGTGTAAGATTACTTACAGGGTTTTTTTTTGTTTTTTGTTTAAAGAAAAGCTATCACTGTTAGAAGGAAAAGGAATCTCTACTACTTTATTTTTCATTCTCTGCATGTAAAACACCAGAGACATAAAATAGTCTCGAAAAATAAGCACAGATTAAAATTCATCCCAGCCAACTAAAATTGGTACCTTTTAGTTGAGTCATCTGCTGTGAGGTTATACCAATTAAAGCCCAATCTAAAACAAGTGCTCTGCAAGAATTTTATATGAAACATTTTATAAAAAGCTTTTTATACATTCCATTACAGGAGACCTGCCATTCACGAGATCAAATGCAAGAGGATAACTTTTGTTTTCTCATACTCCATCCTGTGCAATGCTTTCCCCTTTCAAAAATCTTTCTTGAGAAACCATTTCATGCACCATTCTTGCACTTAAAAAAAACCCACCCTGAAATTATAAAGATCAGTCCTTAAAACTTTTCTGAAGTGTGCAGTAGATGATAATAAATGTGACAAATACAGAAACTACCTATGTTCTAATATGCATTACATATCCTTAAGATGACATTTTCGAAAAGGTCTCACAGGCACACACATGAAAGCAGCTGCCAGAGTCGCCATCTCTTTGAACATCAGTTCTCCCTGTGGCACTTCAGAACCGGGTTTTGTTACAGCCGGTTCATACAGGATGATTGCTTTTCTTAGCACAGGCTTTTGGGGAATATGAGTTCTTCTTGCTGAATGCATTTGTACTTTTGCATGCTCCCTCATTCTATACATAGCCTACAGTGCCATGATATTTCTTCCCTTCCCATACTGGGCTATGATGAAGGGTCCGAGATGCGGGCTACACCTTTCCCTTGCTCCTCTACACCCCTCTGGTTCTTTCAGGAAGCAATTGCATCTTATGAGACCAACTCTAGCCCAACAAAGCTTATACCATAATAAAAGTCAAAACAAAATAAAAAAATTCCTTCCAGTAGCACCTTAAAGACCAACTAAGTTAGTTCTTGGTATGAGCTTTCGTGTGCATGCACACTTCTTCAGATAGACCAGACCCTTCTATATAGTGAGAAGGTGGGGAGGGGTATTACTCAGAAGGGTGGTGGGATTGGGTGATTGGCAGATAGCTGTGATGAGCCTGTTGACGACTCTTAACGACTGCAATAGGTCTTACAGGGAAAAGCAAGGGGTGAGAAGGTGAAAAATGGCTTTGTCATGTATAATGAGATAAGAATCCAATGTCTTTGTTCAGACCAGGTCTCTCCATGGTTTTAAGTTTGGTAATAAGTTGCAATTCAGCAGCTTCTCTTTCCAGTCTATTTCTGAAAGCTCATACCAAGAACTAACTTAGTTGGTCTTTAAGGTGCTACTGGAAGGAATTTTTTTAATTTGTTTTGACTATGGCAGACCAACACGGCTACCTATCTGTAACTCATAATAAAAGTGTTAATCCTTATCAGGTTAAAGGTTTCCTTGTTGTTTTCACTTGGAATGTCAGTGATTTCTAAGTGACGTTGTCTTCTGGGTAGGAAAGAAATCTATCTAGTTTCAGTGTCCATTCATGCAAATGCATCTGAATGGAAGATAATGCAACCCACAGCTTGCCATTACAGTGGTACCTCAGGTTACATACACTTCAGGTTACATACGCTTCAGGTTACAGACTCCGCTAACCCAGAAATAGTGCTTCAGGTTAAGAACTTTGCTTCAGGATGAGAACAGAAATTGTGCTCCGGGGGCGTGGCAGCAGCAGGAGGCCCCATTAGCTAAAGTGGTGCTTCAGGTTAAGAACAATTTCAGGTTAAGAACGGACCTCCGGAAAGAATTAAGTACTTTACCTGAGGTACCACTGTACACACCTTTGTAGCCAAAGAAGTACGCATAGGTTTGGATTGCTTCTGAAGCCAGAATGGAAAAGGCATTTGACCCAGGGTGCAGCTGATCAGGAATCAAAGCCTTAAAAGTTCCATTGGCTCCCAGCCTGAGCTCAGTTGTAAGTGCTTGTGCTAAATTTTAAAGCCCTGTAATGCTGAGTGCCTGGGAAAAGAAATGCTTATACCTGTATCCACATTGGAAGCTGCTTTATACCAAGCAAGACCATTGTCCATCTAGCATGATACTATCAACACTGACTAGCTAAAGTTCTCCTGGGTTTCATGTAGAATCTTTCTCAGCCCTACGTGGAGAAACCAGGAGTTGAACCTAGAACTTTTCTCAAGTAAACCAACTGTTCTACCATTGTCCGTACACAGGTCACCGATGGAGGCCCACTTCTGGTGCACCTTCCATTATAAGTAAGGAGGAGAAGCTTCAGAGAGGCACTTTTATTTTTTTATTTTTTTTATTTCTATACCGCTTTATATTTTAAATAAAAATCTCAAAGCAGTTTACAGCATATTGAATCAATAAATCACTAAAACATTAGCAAGGAGAGGTTCCTTCGGCCTCAAGAAGAGCTATTTTTGTAGGGCTGGGTGAGTGTGGGCCCCACCCCCTAGGCCAGGTGTAAAGGGCATTGCAGGGAGCGGCCTTCACAGCCGGGCGATGTGGAGCCCCATCTCTGGAATGCTCTTCCACTTGGTACCTATGCAAATGTCAGTGATAGGTGAAAAGCTCAGGTATTTTAATTCTTATTGAGTCTTATGTTCAGGGCCAGATTTAGGTTTGATGAGGCCCTAAGCTACTGAAGATAATTGGGCCCTTTATATGTCCAGCTGTCCTTTGTCAACAACAAATTGTCACTGTTTAATAATAATAATAATAATAATAATAATAATAATAATAATAATTTTTATTTATACCCAGCCAGAGCCAGGCTCAGGGCGGCTAACACCAGTTACATATGCTATATATGCTATATGGTAATTTATGGACCTAATAGGTATCTAAAGCCATTTGCACATAACAAAATGTATATTTTATTAAAGTAATTGTTGAACTGAAATACAATTAAGAAGAATATTTTAGGGAGCAGGCTAGCAGGTGGGGCCCATTACTTACATCATAGGAGCCTCACAATACAGAACACTGTTGCTGTATATAGGTTTTTTTTTATCTTATATTTTGGAAATGTACATCCAGTTTTTTCTCCTTTACATTTTTTGGTGGGCCCCAAGAGAGTGGGGCCCTAAGCTATAGCTTGTTTAGCTTATACGTAAATCTGGCATTGCTTATGTTGCTCCATCAATGCAATGTTCACTTCCTGGATATTTTATACTGCTGTCCTCTCCACACACACCCCGCCTCCCCAATTTTTGTTCTTGGTTTATCGGCTGCACTTTGCTGTTGTTTAATAAAATTATGTAAGCTTCCCTGGAAAATACAGTGCATTGAGGGCTGGAAGAAAAATTTATAAAAACACAAAAACAAGCAAATAAATAAAATAGCCTGCTTTCATACAATTATATTTTCCTTGTGCATACATCCTCCTGGCTTTTAAATCAATGCAGGACAGGCTGATCCGGAGAGTACATGAATATACTGTATAACAGAGTAGAGCCTTTAGCAATATGTAATGGGGTGGGGGAGAGACACTTGGGCAGCAGCTCTTGAGATGAAAATGGGAGAGTTCCAAATGTATTTCCTGTTTTTATCTGTGGAGTCTTAGAATTTTTATTTCATATAGTTCAAAGTACTTATAAGCTGTTTTTCACAGCTACTATCTCACAAAGTGACATACATCAAAGAAATGTTACAGGTTCAGTAGAATAGATTCACGGAGAGCTGAGCATAGCCGAGGAAAGCTAGGCCTCATCTGCACTATACATTTAAAGCAGTTTCAAACTACTCTAAACAGAATGGCTTCCCCCAAAGAATCCTGGGAACTGTTAAGGGTTCTGAGAGTTGTTAAGAGACCCTTCATGCTCCTCACAGAGATACAATTCTGAGTTGTTTAACACTCAGTCCCTCTTCCCAGGGAATTCTGAGAACTGTAGCAAATGACAGTTCCTAGGATTTTTCGGGGGGAGCCATGCTGTTTAGAGTAGTTTGAAACTGTTTTAAATGTATAGTGCAGATGAGGCATAGCTTTCTTCGGCTATGGGGTTATTCGGGGGGATATGATAATGCTTCAGATGCGTAGTGCAGGCGGGACCTTGGTCACAAGGAAAGATAGAACTTCTAATGCTATAGAATTAGAAAAATGGAAGGAGTTCTGGAAGAAAATTCAGAAATTCACAGCATGTTATCAAATTAGAGAAAATTGGATGAAAATGCAGTATAGGTGGTATCAAACTCCTGCAAAATTGGCCAAAATCAACAAAAACAATAATAATAAATGTTGGAAATGTAAACTACAAGTGGGAACCTTCTTTGATATGTAGGACACGATCTACGAGGAAATGAAAAAATTACTAAAAATTACATTTCAAAAAACCCCGGAATCATTCCTTCTTGGGATTCTAACTGACAATATTCCAGAAGAAGAAGAAGAAGAAGAAGAAGAAGAAGAAGAAGAAGAAGAAGAAGAAGAAGAAAAAGAAGAAGAAGTAGTAGTAGTAGTGGAGGAGTTTGGATTTGATATCCTGCTTTATCACTACCCTTAAGGAGTCTCAAAGTGGCTCACCATCTCCTTTCCCTTCCTCCCCCACAACAAACACTCTGTGAGGTGAGTGAGGCTGAGAGACTTCAAAGAAGTGTGACTTGCCCAAGGTCACCCAGCAGCTGCATGTGGAGGAGCAGAGACGTGAACCCGGTTCCCCAGATTACGAGACTACCGCTCTTAACCACTACACCACACTGGGAAGAAAGATTAAAATTATTTTTCTATGCAGTGATGGCGGCTAGGGTATTAATAGCCAAGTGCTGGAAGGGTGACCATATACCAACTAGAGAAGAATGGCTACAAAAGCTGAGCGAGTACTTGGAACTTGCTAAGTTAGCTGAAGCCTTAAGGAACAAGTCAAATAAAATAGTCCAGAAGGAATAGGAATGCCTTAATACCTACCTATCAAGTCAAGGTTCAACAACCAAGATTTGGTTGTGTTTAGAATAAACTTGTAAGTGGGAAAATGTCTCCTTATACCAAGATGAGGAATATATTGAAATACAGGGAAATTGCTTTAGTTATAAGAAATGAACCACCGTGAGGTTCATGGAAGTCAAAAAACCAAAAGTATGATAAAACGAGATCCACCCCAGAAGGGTCAGAATCTCGGTAGAGAAATGACATTCTGGGATGTCTATTCTAGTTATCTTGTAATATACTTATGTTCTTACTTTTTACATTTGCTCTCTTTTGCTCTCTTTTCTTTCTTTTTTATTCAGTTGAAATGTTTGTATACTTTGTTTTATTTTGTATCTGCATAATAATTCAATAAAAAAATTAAATTAAAAAAAGGAAAGATAGAACTTCAAATCTTCACACCTATACCTAAAGGAGCAATACATATATCAATAGGAAGTCAGTTCCATAGCTGTGGGGGCACTGTCAAAAATCCTGGACCAACCCTTTGCTCAATGTAACTACAGCATCCTTGGCATATGTTTGCACAGCCCCTGCTTATGTGTGCCCAGTAAAGGAGAGTCTACCAACTCTGCAGGTGGGATCTAATACCACAGCAGTCCAAACATTACCCTGTGCCCTACCTTGATACTGTTTTACTGAAAGCAAGAACTCTGCAGAGCAGAGATGACAATGAGCAGTTTTCTCTACCCAAAGCTCCAATTTCTGGAAGCTGTGGCTTTATAGATCCTGTAATTTAACATGCTGTTACTTTTTCATGACACCTTCCATCCACCAATGACTTGTCTGGTGCCTTAGGATTTACCACTAATGTCTCCTAGGTAAGCTCTTGAATGACCCTGAGGACGTGCAGCACGCACACACTTGCTTCACAGCAGTGCTACAGAATAGAGCTGAATGGGTATCTCTTAAAGGTACAGTTCTGTAAATTCGCCACACAAGTTAAACAGCATACAGTGTGAAATAAAAAAGGCGGGTTAAACACTAAACATCAATACATAATGTGAACAAAGCTCAAATGAGCCATTGTCAAGATCCCAATGGAAAGTAATTACTGATAAAATCCATTTTTGGAGTCCTTTCCTGCCTTCACTTATTTTTTCTCCCTTCCTTGCTTGCAGTCTTATTTTAAATCAATCTAATTTATTCCACTGCCACTGCCTCCTAATGTGCCCTTGTTGTTTGAATAAGGGAGGAGCCAGCATGGGAGAGCTTTGTTATTCATCAGGACTCTTGCTTCAATAAAGTCCCAGCCATGTTTTCTTGGAGAATTCTTTTGCTTAAGAAAAGGCAGAAGACTACCAATGTGTTACTGTACCTTTTTTTTTTTTACAGCGCATTAGCTAAAAATATACAGATTATCACATCAGAAATGCCACCGAATTTAAAGCTTTTAAAATCCACCTTGTATTATGAAACTATGTGTAAAAAAAAATACCTTTCAGCTCCTGTATTCCCCTTAATATTATGTATCCACGAGTTCATTCTTGAAGCTTGCTTTTAGTAAGAAGTTTAAGTTTATTTAAAAAGCAAGATCAGCAAACTTTATTTGAAAAGGTAATAATGATTCCACATTAATATCTATATGTAAATACACTATATGTTTTAGGCCAAGCTTCCAAATCCTATTACAGATTCAATCCTATTAAAACATTCCCAAGTTTAAGCCTGCTTTAGAGTTTTTCATCGAAGTGCACGACCCCTCCTAAAACCCCTACATGTGTGGTCAAGGGAGCTAAGGATAATTGTAAACTCCATGGGCTCCCATTAATCTTAGCACAGTCAGATATTAGTGCTTGTAAATCCGTACCTAAACAAGGACAATAGTTAAAGCCATCAATAGTCTTTTAATGAGGCAGATCAAAAACAAATGGAAGCAGCAGGAGGCTAGGTTTCCACAAGGAGGGGAAGCACAGGAAAAAGGCTTTGTCTGATTTCTTGCACAAAAAGTAGATGGAATTAGTCCCTCTCAACTGTTAGATCTGTTGTAAAAATAGTGTTTCACTCACTTTCAGCTTCGAAGATATGGGATAAGGAAAGAGAGAAAGAGAGAGGAAGAAGGAGAGGGGGAACAGAGACAGAGAGATGTCTACTGATAATCATGTCAGGAATATGTGTGTGTCTGTCAAGAATTGTAATAAATTATCTCAGTCCTTGCAGGCATATGAAGCAGCCTTTGAAATCCCCACAGATGTTATTTAGCCATCAGGGGAAAAGAGAGGGAAAGAATGTCCTGTTATGAAGTTTGTTATTTAACAGGAGGAAGGAGGAAAGTTGATAAAAATTTACGGCCTAACATGCATGTGCTGCAGTACTGTAATAGTTGCCGAGCAACAAAAAGGCACCATGTCATGGCTGTGTGTGGGGTGGGGTGAAGAAGAGAAATGAACAGCGACCCAGCTAGCAGAATAAAGTATCTTACAGAAAGCGGTACTAGTTTCCCATATCAATTGCATCCCTCAGCTTCCTTTTGTAGTTATTTGGAATGTAACCACCATTCTGAACACAAAGGAGTTGGTATCCAAAGAAGTTCTGCTTTAAATTAGGCGCATTGAAATCAATGGGCATTGTTAAAGATATACATTTAATATGCATAAAATGTAGTGTCTGTATGAATTGAGGTAAAAAAAAACTTATGCAGAGAAGTTTGCAGTTAGGCAGGAGGTTCGTCTCTAGATAAATGTGGCAAGGAGAAACTGGAGTTTGCTAATAGATGACTCATAGCAGGAAGATGAAACCTGAGAACTTAGTGGCTTTGTCACTCGATGGAGCCAACAGCAGTTGTAGATGCTCAGCTCAGTGTTGTTGAACAAACAAGTCACTTAGGCTTTCTTCCTGGGGTTACAATAAGGAAAGTTACTGAACTTAAACAAGAATCGACTGCATTGCCTGCGATTAAATAGCAATGTGTTATTTTGTAACATTTATTTGTAACCATTTTAAGACTGTTTCTAGTAAAACTGTGAAACATACAGTGGTACATTGGTTACGAACTTAATCCGTTCCGGAAGTCCGTTCTTAAACCAAAGCGTTCTTAAACCAAGGCGTGCTTTCCCATGGCAGCAGGGAACTCAATGTACACATGGCACACACGCAACAGGAACCGGAACATGTTCTTATTCTTATTCCAAGACAAAGTTCACAAACTAAAACTTCCGAGTTTGCAGCGTTCTTAATCCAAGTTGTTCATAAACTAAGCTGTTCTTAAACCAAGGTACCACTGTATTATTGTGGTGGAAAGCAAATTCATTTCTACTCTGCGCGAGGTCCAGATCAGGGATTCCGTTTGCAGCAAATCTAACAGCCATGACTAAGTTACAGATAGGTAGCCGTGTTGGTCTGCTATAGTCAAAACAAAATTAAAAAAAATCCTTCCAGTAGCACCTTAAAGACCAACTAAGTTAGTTCTTGGTATGAGCTTTCGTGTGCATGCACACTTCTTCAGATACACTGAAAGAAGGGTCTGGTGACTTCTGTTTCAGTGTATCTGAAGAAGTGTGCATGCACACGAAAGCTCATACCAAGAACTAACTTAGTTGGTCTTTAAGGTGCTACTGGAAGGAATTTTTTTATTTTGTTTTAGCCATGACTAAGTTCAAGTCCCCTAATTTCAGTGGCCTACTTTGAGTAACACTTAATTGCATATAACTCAATGAAGTTTTTTAGCAGTGTGTGTGTGTGTGTGTGTGTGTAGTTTTCAACAGAGAAAACAAGGGCAGGGTGGAGGTATGGGCAAAGCTGTTTCATATTTTCACGTTGAAGCAAAGGTTTTGAGTAGACCTTTCAAAAACAAAAGAGACATAACATGCTCAGCTCCTCATGTCTTTGGAGGAATTTGTTCTCACGAGGCCTCTCAGGATACACATTTACGGAACTTTGAGAACCTCCTTTTCATTTTAGCCTGGACATGGGGTAAAAAGACAGCATGGCAAAATATCTTCAAATATTCTTAGTAACCTAAAGTTCAAAGGTGTCCCCCCTCCAATTTTTTATTTTCGTGTTGCAGTGTATAGAATCCAGACTAGACATTGGCTGCCTCCTGTGCACTTGCTAGAAGCAGGCCAGTTTAATAGGATACAGGGCAGATTGTTTGGCAAATACTTCTCTGCCCTCCAAGACCTCACCAATGCTCCCGGCCACCCAACATCAGCAGGCTGAGGCAGTGACCTCACTCTGCCTGATGGCAGGTAAAGGTAGGCCTGCAAGCAAATGAAAAACTCTATAGAATTTAGCACGTGCAAGCATGTGTTAACAAAGACTGTTCACATATGTATAAATATTTCAGGACAATATCACTTTTCTTTTTTCCTGCTCTATATATACATAAAGCAAAATTTAAAGTGTTCTACTTGTGCCATGGAAATTCCCTTCCTCTCCTCACCCCACACTCCCTCTAAATACTTTCTTTTTTACCTACAACTTTCTGAAGCAGATCTGGGGAGGGTGTGGGTTATGCATGGGGAAACGAGAGGGGACAAGTTGTGCAAGCAAAAATCCTTGCACTGACTCAATTTCAAACTGATTTTTGTGATCCTGTAGGGTCCAATCCAACGTTGACATAAGGTGATATAGTCGTCATGTCAAGATTTTCAACATGTCTGCACTAGATTATTTGTCACATAGGCTGGACAAAGACAATAAGTTTTAAGAAAGTTGAAAGGCATATAATAGTTATTGTTGCTTCTTTCAAACTTATCTTGTACTTGTGGGCCACAGGCTGAGGACAGCCTAACAAGCATGTATGGTGACCTGCCAGGCACTTGACACCAGTCCTGGCAACATCAGTCACATGTTCAGTGAAGTGATTGTAGCCATCATAGACCACTCCTGAGGCTATATTTAAGTTGGCACACCACCTGTTATATTGGTACAGTCTAGTTGATTCCTATATATGGGACAGAAAAGGAAATTTCATCCAAATGTGAATGATTAGTAGCCCTGAAGTTTCAACCGTTCTTGCCTGGAGAGATTGCAACCATGGCATGCCATGCTCATTCATGCTCCATGCTTATGCTACACATGATGAAGGTTAATTCACAGGGAGAATGAGGTGTGGTATGAACTGTTAGTTAATGTGTGGAGGAGTCTGCCTTTGTGCATGAAATTGGATGAAATGGTATCTGGTCACATCCAGTGCTCTAATGCTATTATATATTTCACAGATATCTCTTTCATTTGAAAATTGGTCAAGGGACCTAGTAGGTAGCTAAGCATAGAAGCCATAGAGATATCTGAGGTGGCAAGAGGGATAAGCAACTGGGGGGCCCAAACTACAAGCAAAGAAGATCACTTGAAGGTGAGAATATTTTCTCTGGAAATTTAGTCTGAGAGACAGAATAAGAAATGTTATAATAGCATTAATTAACAAGTGGGAATGAGTATTTGATTATTTTTTGGTCATATCTCTACACATTTCAAAGTGGGGAACAAAACACAGGATACGCTGATATGTGGTGCTGAGGTGACCAGTCATATACCTAACAGTGTAGTTAAATTTTGTTGCTTGAACTGTGAAATATTAAAGATCCAAGATAAACATGTGCTTCTCAATCTGACCAATTCTATTACGTGCACTACTGAAGGATGAAACTTTTCTCCTAGATAAAAATGATGATGAAGAATATTGATAGTTTACATAATGCTATCTTCAATAAGCCAAGTGAAAGAGCTAAACAGAAACCCACTCCCATAAACTAGCTTTATTTGAATTTTCAGATAAATCAGAACTTAATTTTACTTTTTCACATGTTAAGTTCTTCTAATTCAGCCAGATGTTGGAGTTACTTATAGAACAATGAATCAACATTGTTTACAAACTTGACTTGTGCAAGGAAAATAATTCTGCATATTCCATAATACTCAGTACTCACCTCAGTCTACTACTTGGCAGCAGGTGTAAGGGCTCTGAAGCACATAAAAAGTTGTCAGAGTCACTCATTCACTTCTATTTATGATTAGCTCCAGTCCAAACACACATCTGTGGCATACCTGGAGCTCCCCACTTCATTGGAGTAGATATAAGAGACCACATCTGCAGTCTGGTGCATATGCCTTTAAGGCAACACATTAAAAATATCTGCTATCATTATAAACCTTGGTGTTATTTTGCATTCTCTATCTTTACATGTCTTTAGAAAGCTCTTCATGTGTCAAAGGTTTTAGAGGTTTATTAGATTGCTCTGGGCCCAAACATTTAGGCCTTTAAAGGTTAAAACCAGCCCTTGAAATTTGGCCCAGAAATGGACTTGAAGCCAGTGTAGCTTGTATAGCACAGGAATTATTGAAACTGACCACTGTGCCGTACACTCATCAGGACTTTGGTGGTTGCCTTTAAAGGCAGCCCTACAAAGAGTGCTTTGCATTAGTTTAGTCTGACTGTGACCAGAACATGAGTCACAGCGGCTGGGTCTGCACTCTCAAAAAAGGGCTGCAGTTGGCATACCAGTTAAACCTGATAAAACACACTGATGGCCAACAGTACTGTCTGGACTTCCCCAGTCAGGGACAAATCCAAGAGTACTCCCAAACGGTAGGTTTAGTCTTTAGAGGGAGTGTTACCACAGCCTAGCACAAAGTGGTTTTGTAAGCATAATAACCCCTTCTGAGGAGATGAAGGCTGCAAAACTTTAGATTGATGGGTGAAGGAGGGGTTGTGCAAGGCATGACTTTACTTGCTGGAGTGCTCTTCAAGAGGTTTTTGTTTCCCACTTGTGTTTTCTATAAACCTTTACTTTTACACTGCCCGATTCGTCCAGTTAGAGAAGGGGTTTGAAAATTCTTGTTATTCATTTCAGAGACAAGAAGCCCAGTATATCACTGTGCTTTACTTTAAAAGCTAGGAACCCATGAAAGATGTAATTCTCCGAAGGGATGTTGCAGCAGGCTGGGCAGAATTTTAGAACCAGATGGAAGTTAAGAGGTATTTTAGGATAGGAGGAAACTGCTCCAAACAATTGGGAGGCGGGGGGAATTCAGCTGAGTGGATTACGAAACTTGTAGATTGCTTAAAAGGTAAAGGTAAAAGTACCTCTGCCCATACGGGCCAGTCGTGACCGACTCTAGGGTTGTGCGCTCATCTCACTCAAGAGGCCGGGAGCCAGCGCCGTCCGAAGACACTTCCGGGTCACGTGGCCAGCGTGATGAAGCTGCAACTGGCAAGCCAGCACCAGTGCCGCACACGGAAATGCTGTTTACCTTCCCGCTATAAAGCGGTACCTATTTATCTACTTGCACTTAGGGGAGCTTTCGAACTGCTAGGTGGGCAGGAGCTGGGTCCGAACGACGGGAGCTCACCCCGCCGCGGGATTCGAACCGCCGACCATACAATCAGCAAGTCCTAGGCACTGAGGTTTCACCCACAGAGCCACCCGCGTCCCATGTAGATTGCTTAGTTTTCCTTTAATAACCAAGCCACTTCTCTAAACTTTGATTTGGCTGAGAGATGGGCAGCCTAGTGCTTTCCATTTTAAAAATGGAGCACGGTGAGAGAAAGTGGGGAAGGCAGAATGCTACACAGCTCAAGAGCTACCCCATTTATCTCAAAGTCATGTGTGGGCATCAGGGCATACATGGAGCTTTGGATTAGGAAAAATGTCTAAACTCTCTTCAGGGATGTCAGTAAAAGTCAGGAATGAAAGAAATGTTTGTAGCTTATAGAAGTGAATGGAAGACAATACAAGAAAATGGATAACAGGAAGGTGTGTTAAGTGAATATAACTGTTATACCAGAAAATTAAAGTATTAAAAATACTGTACATTAGCTTATAAAGGAATATACCAAAAGTACTTTATTTTAATGTCTTTCCAAAAGTCTTCCAGAGAACATTTTCCAGTATCGTATTGTCTATCATGAACAATATTTCTTTGTAAGTGAGGAAGGGGCTTTGTATTTCCACAAGAAAGAAAACCACATCTTTCAGAACTACAACCTTCTGTAACCTCCCTGCCCTCCTCACTCCCACACCCATACACAAAGACCCTCCTTAATTGTATTACTATGAGGCTGCCCTCCAACCTCTACTCAAATGAGGACAAGGCTAGTTTTGTATTTCATGGGATAACAATTTATGAGCAATTAAAAATGAAGAGACACAAAGCATTCATCACAGCCGCAGCTAGACAGGCAGCAGAGGTCAAAGGTTCCGGCAATGAAGTGTGCACAATATATTTTTATTTCTGTTTTCACTAAGAAGGAAACGGGTTAGCTAAAAATTATGACTTGCTGTCTCCATTTCAAAATAGGCGCACTTAATCTTTCAAGACAGTCTATTCTTGGACAGATGGGTGATGGAAGTGTGTTCACAAGCATACATACACACAGGCATACAAACAGAAGGGAAAGCCATATATATTATTGGAAAACACAGAGTACTTATAAAAGGAAAGCTATCAATTGCTAATACTGTTCATAGGTGAGTACTGGTGTACTGTAGTTACCAAGAGCGTAAACTCTAGCCTAGGAAATCTCTGCTTCAAATCTTGTTTCAGTCATGATCCTAGTAGTGGGCTGATCTCATTTCTTTAACTTCTTTCTTCGGGCCTACCTGTAATGCAGAAAATGATAATAATAACACTAGCAGTAATAATAACACAAGGTTTTAGTAAGAACTGTAGGAACTATTACTGGGATTAGAATTCTTTCCACACTAGCTCTTTGCTCTGTCATTCTCATTTTATTGTTGATGGGGAATCCACACAATACCATTTCCAAAGCATTGCATTTCTATTAATAGCAAAATAGGGCTATATTGTAATAATGGAAGGAAAAGATTTTTTAAAATAGAAAGAAGCCAGTAGTTTCACAATAGATGATTAAATAAGGAAGAATAAGCTGTCCTGAGAAAGAGCACAATAATATGAGCCTGCAAACAGGAAGCTTTCAATGAATGTTGGACAAGTCCTTTGTTGAACAGAACGTTGTTGTAGAATGTAGGCTACCAAAATATTCTTGGACACAAAGCATTAAGATAACCCTATGTTCAGGTTAAATTAACCAGTAGTGTTATTTACATAGGGTTATCTGACATAAAGCCAAAACATAGATACAGAAAGCCTTATGTACAAAAAAAATCTGTATCAAAAAATAAATGGAAGAAAAGGGACCGCATAGTGTTGAAACTAGCTTGCATTTGCAGCATAAACATAAAAGCAAAACAGATATAGCATTTCCCTCCCCATGTAATGTCTGGTTGTGATCTCTGTTGTGATCTCTGCCACTGAAAAAAAGGCAAATCATAACTGAATTTATGTATCCTAAAAGCTTTTGCTTCTGGGATAGCATGGAACTGCTGCTCTGAGCACTCCGCCCTGAATGATCCCATATTTTTCTAGAGTAACCCAAGCATCAGAGTTAATCACGTAGCAACCATATGTATATCAATGACATTTGGCATAATGCAAAAGCAGTTTTGAAATCTATGAAAATGGGACTGGGAACATACATTCATTAGGTTGCAGAATAATAATCTATATCACATTTAGGCTGATTTTAAGATCAGCTCATGTTAAGAGCATATTAATGGTCCCTATGCTATCATTTTATATCTATTCATGAATCTTAGTCCTAATTTTCTCTCCAAACCTCTTATCATTTTCCTATACTGCTGTCCCACTTGTTTCCCCCCTTTCCTTTCTGTCCTTACTTTGAGGTTCATGACAACCTACTTCTGGTCCACATTTAAATCTTTGTGCTACCGCCTTCTGCTTTTCAGCCCCATCAGCCACATCACAAAGTATCTTGCAATGAAAATTAAGACTTTTAAAGAGCACTTGTATGCCTTGACTCTGCAGACATTCACTGTGGAAGCTAGACTGTGGCTGCAATCATATACAAACTTACCTGAGAGTAAACTGCACTGAACACAGAGACTGAAGTATGAGTAAACATGCCTAGGATGGCACTACAAGAGGATTCTTCATTCTTCTTAAATCAACAAAATAATAATCCTCATTTACATGAATAACTTGTGATGCCCCCTGATGTAGTTGGACAGCATGGCCCAATGATCAGTGAGATAGGAATTGGCCTTAGGTTCTCCATCATTGGTTTACATTGACTTTCTATGTCTGGCTGGTCATTGGTATGGAAAACAAGTTCTGCGAGAAAAGGTTAAAGGAACTGGGTATGTTTAGCCTGTAGAAGAGAAGACAGATGGGAGACATGCAGTGTTTATTCTCTTCTCTCTCTCTTACTTCAAAATTAACTGAGCCAGGAAAGCTGGGAAAATGTGAAAGAAAGAAAAAGAGAAGAAGAAAATGAAGGTGTCTTGAAAACAAACAGGGGCGTAAAAGGATGTCGCCCTTCAATTATTTAGGAATGTGAGCCCGTAACCTAACCTCTAACTGGTACTGAAACTTCCTCACCTGTCCCCCCAAAGCATGACAGTTTATAACTGTGGAGACTAAGATTACCTTTTGACAAAGCGGTAACAATCCTTGTAAAAGTGTTGACGGTTCTCTTTAGATTCACTGTTATGGTATGCTAGGGACTAAAGGAGGTTCTGCACAAAATGGATGCTCTAAAACTGCATAGCTGTTGCCTCTAATAAAGAACCCTTGAATTAGTCCCTCACAGCACTGTCTGGAATAAGATCTAAGGCAGAAAGTTATAATATAAATATATTTGTGTTTCAGTATTTCAAGAAGCTATGTGTCTCTTGGCTTACTGAGCTCTTTAATGTCATGTAGTCACACAGTTTTATTTTATTTATATATTCATTTTCAGTCAGCATCATCCTGTGCCGCAGGAAGGTGTTTGGGTAACTGGATGCAAGTGTTTTAGGTAGAAATTACAGCTGCTGGAGCCCAAGCAGTCATACTGCGACTGGAAGGCTTAGTTCTGCAGTTATTTATTGTTGTTGTTTAGTCGTTTAGTCGTGTCCGACTCTTCGTGACTCCATGGACCAGAGCATGCCAGGCACTCCTGTCTTCCACTGCCTCCCACAGTTTGGTCAAATTCATGCTGGTAGCTTTGAGAACACTGTCCAACCATCTCGTCCTCTGTCATCCCCTTCTCCTTGTGCCCTCAATCTTTCCCAACATCAGGGTCTTTTCTAGGGAGTCTTCTCTTCTCATGAGGTGGCCAAAGTATTGGAGCCTCAGCTTCACGATCTGTCCTTCCAGTGAGCACTCAGAGATGATTTCCTTCAGAATGGATAGGTTTTATCTTCTTGCAGTCCATGGGATTCTCAAGAGTCTCCTCCAGCACCATAATTCAAAAGCATCAATTTTTTGGCAATCAGCCTTCTTTATGGTCCAGCTCTCGCTTCCATACATCACTACTGGGAAAACCATAGCTTTAACTATACGGACCTTTGTTGGCAAGGTGATGTCTCTGCTTTTTAAGATGCTGTCTAGGTTTGTCATTGCTATTTGTCATTGTTATTTATTAGTTGTATAGAAACTTTGTATTTCCTGTGCCTGGTGTCCAGACCTGGGCATTGCAATGCTATGCATGTTTATTCAGAAGGAAGTCCCACTGTCTTTAGTGTGGGTGTGCCATCTAGAAAGGTGTTTAGAAGAACTGTAGCTTTTGCAACCAATTCTCGCATAGCTTGAAGGATGTAAACGCTAGGAACAGGCATGTAGTTTTGTATTGTATTTGTATTTTTGGACTGTACTTTGGTTCAGGATCCAGATCAGCATGTCTTTTATCAAGTGCTTTATAAATTAAGTGTGTGTGTCCACTGAATGTCACTATGACTCCCTTTCTATATACATTTTCACTCATTCCTGGGAAGAGGAAAAAATTGAGTTTTCCCATTTTCCACCTTTGGTGGAAACATCAAGAAGTGCAAACTTATTGAACCATTAACAAAATCTTCCAAACTGGAATGTGAGCTAACACATTAACATGCCTTTTGAATTATGTTAGTAATACCAGCATTGTAAGAAATGGTCAGCTTCAGGTATAATATATATACTTATGTTGGCTAGAATTACATTTTCTAGAGCTTTGAAAGAAAGCCCAGCAGACTAGATTTAATTAAGCAATTATGGGAGCAACTAGGGACAATCAAACTAATGGCTATGCTAAGAAGTCGGGAAACATGAAAAAACTTTTAAGTGATGAGAACCTGGTGGGCAGCTATATAAAAAATTAGAAATATCAGATATAGGTAAACAATCAAGACTGCTATAAATTGTTTAGTTTTTTCTTTTACAACCCCACCCACCACGAATGTAATGCATGTGCCAATATTTCCCCCCAACATAGTATATGGCAATGTAATGTGATATACAGATAAATATTAAGAAACAGAAAATAGAATGTAGATTAGAGAAGATTTACAATTCAGATTGAACAAACTGCATGCTGAAACTGAAATAAAATTCTGTTGATGGTAGATCTCTGAAGCGCTTACCACGAAGGCTCCTATCAGTGCTGCATTACACATTTGGCATTCTTTTTATCCATTTAGAGTAATGGGAATTTATTAGAAGCAATCTTTAATGCTCACTCCCAAATTCCAACAACAAATTACCGTAACACGAAATGGCATGGCATAGATGCACTACAGAAACTAGAGCAGGTTCTCAGAGTTTGATTATTGGCATACAGGTCCCCTGCAGCTCTAATTAAATTTGTGTAGAGTTTAGATTGTGTTCTTTACTCCCCCTCTCCCACTTTGTCTAATGTGGCTTTTTTCCATTTCTGTGTTATTTTTTCCTTGTTTGTTTAACTAGCAGATTCACGCACCTGAGCTTGGCAAGAGGAGGGAGGGGGAAAACATTGCTGCTCCCTGATAAATCTTCTGCCTTGATTTGTTATCTTCCTATTGTTTAATACACAGTGTACTGAAAGGAGGTAGACAGGAAGGAATCAATACAAAAAGAAGGTACCCTATGGAGAAGCTGGAACTGTTTGTAGAAAACAATTCATTTCATTGCGAACATAAGCTTCAAGTAATGTGATGTTGCATACAATGAGTTGTCTGTTGAATCTTCCTTACTCACTCGGGTACCACCCATGTTTTGTTAATGTTTCCTGTTTATTAAATGGATTTATATGCAGCTTGCTGGCAGAACAAAGGTTTGTAGCTGGGCTTTTCTAGAGAAGGGCAACCTTTGCCCCTCAAGAAATATAGTTGGGCTACAGGTCTATCAGCCCCATCCAGCACATCTAATTATGAGGGATAATGGAAGCTGCAACAACATCTGGAAGGTCACAACTTTCCCATCCTAGGCTAGTCCATTGGAAATTGGGAAGGAAAAGGTAAGGCAGAGGCTGGGCTGGTATTTAAGGGAAGACTCTAAGCTGAATACAACATTCTACATCTTTCCCCTTTTTAGGACGCCAGTCTGAGGACCTTACTAGATGTAAGATTAATTACATGCTTGTCTGCTTGTTTTTTGGGGAATTAACTGAATGATAGCATCAGAACCGCAGCAGGGATAAAGGGTTAAAGACCCAAGCTACCAGTGCTGCAGACCTGATTCAGGTGCCACCCCTGGTTACTGTTTAGTTTTTGAAAAAGCAAATTAAGCACATAAAGGTCAAAAGAGATTGTCATGTCCACCTTGGTTCTGGGAGTGAAGAAGACATTTAGAGAAAGGCTGCAAACTCTTTTCTAGCTCAAAATTGCCATCCCACAGCTGCTTTTTTGCTTGTGGAAAAATGATACGGAGTCCCCATCCACACCTAAAATACAAAGCTGTGGGGAAAGGTTTACTAGGCTGTTTGTGTGTACTTTCCTTTCTGCTTTAAGTTTAAAAAGGCCACAGTGGATTAAAAAATCACATTACACCACATAATACGTAGCTTGATGCATAATCACCAATGGAATAATCTTTGTTTGCGTTCATGCAAATCAACAGGTACATCAAATAAACAATTATTTTTGTAAAGTTACTTTTACTTTTTATAGCTATGCTCATTTTGCAGGAAAAGAAAAAAACCTTTCATTCCTCGATTAATATTTCAAAAGGCTCATCTCAAAGATTTATGATTGGTTGTTGGAAGTTAACACTAAGGATCTGCCAAGTTACACGAAGGCCTGGAACAAAGATTTTGACAGACAATTAGTTGAACAATGCTGGAACAGTATATGGAAGAGTGGTCCGCAAATTTCAATTAATGTCAACATCAGAGAGAGTGCTATTAAATTTTGCATTATGTGGTACCTTATGTCTCAGACAGACTAGGAATAGACGCTGGACAGGAAAAGGGCTTTGCTAGAAAAACCATGGCCAGCTTGGGTCCTTTTATTTGTAGAGGGTTTTTCAAAAAATAGGGTGGCAGAGGTTGGCTTTTATAAAAGGATTTGAAACTGTCATTAGGATAGCTGTCCCTAATGACCCAATACTGAACCAATTCCATCAAATTTGGTAATTGTTAATTGTTTTTATTGAGTAAAGAATTGATAATATTTGTGACTGCCAGCTACACTGCTTCTTTAATAGGAAGTATGGAGTTTATTTCTAATCAGGTCCATAGTGTGAAGAACATGAGGTTTTTTATTCTTTTCTCATCAGCTGAGATCTCCCTGAAAACCATCCCTGCCTGCATGCTGCAGTCCCAATATAATTTGACCCCCACACCAAAATCGGTTCCAAAGGGTAGGGAGAAGCATGGAGGGCTCCAGGGAGGAAGGAGAGGATGGGAAATGCCCACTGAGCAAGTGGAAGTCTGTTCATGCAATGTTGGATTTCACCCATTATACTTGTTCAGTCCAGTCTTGCTGGGGGCATTGTACCTACAGAAGCCATAGATGGACAAGGAACTGAGCACACAAATGGGTGCTTCTTACGCAATTCCTCTGCACTATCCAACTGCTAGGGCTGCACACAGAGAACACTCTTGTTGTTGTTTAGTCGTTTAGTCATGTCCGACTCTTCATGACCCCATGGACCAGAGCACGCCAGGCACTTCTGTCTTCTACTGCCTCCCGCAGTTTGGTCAAACTCATGTAGGTAGCTTCGAGAACACTATCCAACCATCTTGTCCTCTGTCGTCCAGAGAACCCTCTTAGAGAAGTCATAATTGCACTGAATAGCTGTACTGTATAGTAACAATAGTAGGGACCCTCTTTAGCCTCATTGTCCCCCTCTCTACTGAACAACTGAGGATATCACTATTGTAAGATGTCTCCCTGCATGCACAGTTGCATCCAAGCCATTGATTATGTACACTTGAACTAATTTTGCATGACAGCACTATAATTTTCTTTACAGCTAATCTTTGTGTTTTTAAAATATATCTTTGACTGCAATATGAACAATATTATAATAAAGAGAAAAAGTATTTAACTGATGATGAGACAGTGTATCTCCCTGTTCAAACTTTAAAGAATAAGTAGTGATTACAATCCCTCTTGTAGCTCTTATAGGAAATGCTGGAATAATATTATTCTCTTTTATCATTTATGTCCAGCTATAATCAATTTTTGGACTAATGTGCTAGAAAAGATTAATTATTTGACTGGTTAAAGCTTGGCTATAAACCCTTTGTTATTTCTTCTCACAGATACTAAACATATTTGAAGAATACAGAAAATTGGGCTTTAGTCCCATATACATAATTATCTGAGAGTAATTCTTGTTGAACTCTAAATAGTACTAAATAAACATGTATAGCATGGCACTGTTCATCTCAGACATGGTGAATTCTTTGAGGATCCTCTGAACAAAATATTGGAGAACAGAGAAAATTCAAATGTATCTGAACAGGATTATAATTAGTTTAAGAATGTTGCAATGGCTAAATTAACTAGCATGAACAGAAGAAAACAATATTTTGTAAAATACTGGTTATCTTTTCCTAATTTTTGGAATGATAAGCTGTATGATATCCTGGGCATATTTCAAGTATTTAGGACACCGAGAAATACAGAAATTCTGTATATGCTGCATGTGTTCTTAAAACAATCCTAATCATAGAGTAATATCCACTTGTATCTGCCCACTAAAGGAATGGACTTCTGTGATGTTATGGACTGGCTGGATGTAGAGGAGTGGTGGTGGGAATCAGCTGTGGAACCCCCAAGGAACCCCCAGGGGATGAAGGCCAGGGGATTGGTGAAGAGGCAACAGGGTTTAGTGAGCATGCAGAGGCTGTGACAAGAGGGCAGTCCAGCACCAGAGGCTGAAGTGGAGGCTGGAGAGCAGGGGTTCAAGAGACAGAGTAGATGTAATTTCTGTTAGGATATTTCCGTTCCACCTTAAAAGGGAGCAGGCTTTGTGAATCACAGAGTCTGTGTATTTCCTGTTCACAGGAAGTTTATGTTTTGTTTTTGCTTTCGTTTCTCTCTCTGTGCCTGAACACGCAAGCAGGCAGTCATGTTTTTTCCTTTGTTCTGACCAACACTGAATAAACCTCTAAATAATGCTCTCCTGCGTGCATCTTTCGCTGTGCGAATTCTGCTGATAGAGCGTGCATCAGCTCTGGAATGTGGCAAGCTATTTTCTGGAGCTCATGTCGCTAATTGCTGATACTATATCTACGGGAGATTGATGGATCGTCCGGTGGCGACGTGGGGGCCATGATGGGCTTTATCTCCCTGGCAGTATCCCAACAATTTCCCCCTCCTGCTGTGACCACTGGCGGAGGAAGGGGGTGCGGTGGGTGCAGTCTGCCCCGGGTGTCATCCCTAAGGGGGAATGACATCACTGCCCCACCCCCCTGGGATGCTAGCTCTCCTCACGCCTCTGGCTGTGACCAGCTCTCCTCACCCCTTGTCTCCCAGAACATGAAGAGGAATGGAGAGGGTGGACCAAAGAGAGATAAGGTGACAGAGCCTCAGTTTTCTGGGGAAGAACCTGAGGGAGGAGTCTTGGAGATCAGTGGGAAGGCTGGGATCTTCATTCCTCACAAATGCCTCATTGGGAAAAGACCTACTGGGAAGGGTTGCTGTGATCACTAGGCCTGACCTGGGCTGGAGCTAGACATGTCAAAGAAGTGTTTCAGTTAAACGCAGTGTATTCTCACACAGGGAAATCCCGTAGGGAAAGATGGAACTCCACAATGCCATCTGGTGTCATGTCGTATATATGCAACACATATAAAATGCTTTTTCTTTACCAGTCTAGCTGAGTCCCTGGTCCTGGACTTCTGATCCTGACACATGAGCAGAACTGGACTGCTCCTACCTTTCCTCGAACCTGTAGCCTCCTGCATGCCCACAAATCCAATCTAGGGGAGTGGGAGAAGCAGATTTTGTGGGCGCATGGAGGGAAGAGAGGAAGAGAAACGCCTGTTGTGTGAGAGGACTTTTGTTCACATGACTTTGAATATCTCCCATGATCATAAAACTGGGGAACACTCTGACAGCACTGGTCAGATATGGTGGGTCTCTACAGTCCATTGTTTATATGCACAGATTGTTCATGTTCTTAACTACAAAAGCTATTTGAGGTGTTGCTACATTATAAAAGTTGCTCTGGCACAGTCTCTGATCTTGAAAACAATGTATTTTGTGTTGCAGCATATCTATGTACTCTGTCCTGCAAGCAATCCACTAACAGCCTTTGCTGCTTAAAAAAAATCCTGCACTGATTTTCTGTGATTTTATTTGAGAGTTGCAGCTTGATCAAAAGAGATTAAATAAATCAGCAAGCACTAATCGGAAGCCATTATGACAACTTTTCTGCTCAAATGGCTTGGCAGCATCTATCTGCTGACTTAAATGCAAACAATCACAAGCTTCCAAACTAATTATGGAGCAGAACATTATAAGGCATAGGAGATTTGACAGCTATCATTACGAGAAAAAATATGGAATTTATTATGCAAATGGATAGAATATCTATCTAATGAAAATAATATAGTAGGATGTGAACCTTCAGTACTGGAGTACTGATCACTGCTCATTTTTTATGTATATTCTTAATTTTGTTTAGTTAGAATGGAAATTTTCACTGTATACAAAGGCAGATTACTGGTCCAGGTTGCTCACTGTTGTCTACACAGACAAAGGTCTTTTTCAATTCTATCTGGATGCTGGTCACCAAACCTGCTGGTCAGGTCTGCCATAGAGGAATTCCTTAGTCTTACTCCAGAGCAAGCTTTAAGCACAAATGTATTTTCCTAAATATTCTTTAAAATTGCTCATGGTGGGTTCTTTTTGGGCGGGGTGGGGGAGGAAGCATGATCAGCAGTCCTGTGAGCCACCTACTGTTTCATTTGGCTTTTATTTAATCACTCCAGTTCTCAACATCGTTTCACTTTATCCTGTGATTAATTAAGCAATCGTCACTTTTTAAAGATTTATTTCCTTTTTGTGGAAAACGGAGGGTATGGTTTTAATAAAAACATAAGATATATGATCAATACCCACAAATGCTACAAAAATATTGCAGGTTGGGCAATGAAGTTTAAATCAATCATATATTTTTATTACAAGCTAGACTCTCTCTTCTCAAGAGAACACCCACAGATAGATTTTATAAAACCTGCAGATTGGGTGCACACACACACACACACACACACACACACACACACAAATATAACACACAAAACACAATATGTTTATAAAGGGTAATTACAAAAACAGTTATGGTCTGATGGCGATTTGGGTTTCTCCTGAGCACACGAAAGCTATTACATTATAGGAAACAATAATATATTATTGGTGTGTTTAATTGGGATTGATTAATAGATTAAACAACCAGTATCAATTTAAACATTGGGAATTTGTTCAGATTTTACTAGTTTTATTAACCAGATGACTGGGGCAATCTGCGTCCACCCAGCCCAGCATTCTGATTGGGATGTTGATTCTCCCGCCCACAAAAAATCAGATTGGTCTTCAGGAAGGTAGAGATCTCTCAGTCAAGTACCGTGGTACAAATGAAAAGAGCTCAGCCCCTTTTGGACCACTTTTTTTCTTTGTGGTGATGCTACAGCTTCCAAATTACGTTAGAGGGGCGAAGCTTGGTAATCTTCACCCTCTGCATGTCCCACCCCCACCCTTGCAACAATAGCATATGCAATCCCAATATGGGGGTCCTTTGTTAATCTAACCCAACTGGAGGTAATCCAAAACCAGCTGCTAAGAAGGTTGCTAAAATTACCCAGGTGTGTAAGCAATACTGCTATACGTCTCGAACTAAATGTTACAGCTCTAGAAACCACATTATGGAAATGCATCCTCTGTTACTGGTTGGCATTATGGCATAAACTTCCAAATCTCCACTTGATACAGTGTCTCTGGAGAGACGACTTCCCTAGCCCTTGGGCAAAAATAATACATGGGAAACTTGTGTCCTTAGGACTATCTCCATCTGAACTACTAAAATTGGATTTAATTTCTGCCAAGAGAATTATAACTCACAAATTAGAGGAGATGGATTTACAATTTAATATTGCGACAGGTGGTGGCACCTGTTCGCCAATAAACCTTGGCTTAACACCACCAACGAAGCTTCCATCTTATTTAACTACCTTATCTGTGGTGATGCACAGGTATGCCTTTATAAAGGCTAGATTCAATGTTTTCCCATCAAATGTGTTGGGTAACAGACTCTCCAACGGACAGATCTCACTCCTCTGTGACTGTAAAAGTGGATCTATAGAATCGTTATATCATATAATCTTCTGTTGTCCTATACATTCGGCTTCACGGTCCAAGTTTCTGGCCCCATATTTATCGAGAATAGCTGACAGACCTCAGGAAGCCCAAATAATATACTTATTAAACGACGAAGACTCAAGTAGATCCCTTGCAGTCGCTAGATACCTGATTAATGTCTTATTTCATAAGAGGAGAAATGGATCACTGTATGACTCTGACAGCTTAGCCAAACTTAAGAACCATCAATAAGTGCCAGAACTAAGACGCATATCCCCCAAAATCTGAGGGATTTGAATTGCGGTTGACATAGAGGGAGCTTATTGTGTATAGTTTACTTAATTGAAGTAAAATTGGTTTTATAGGGGTGTTTTAACTTGGAACTGTTTAAATTGTATTGTTTATGGATAAATTTTAATGTATTGCTTTTAGATATGGGCCAATGGCCGTAATAAACCAATCAATCAATCAATCCCACCCCCACCCAGTGTTTGGAGTCTGTTTTGGTGGGGAAATGATTCAAGAAAAAGGGCTTAGTAGTCCCTCTGTTCTCTTATCAGTCTCTTATCAGCACTCTTGTGGTTATATTCTATTTAAAAACCTGTCCCTGAAAAGAATAATATACATGAGGTGTAGTTCAACAATTAATTTGACCCCCAAGAGCCACTGAATACATATTTTGCATTCTTAACGTATGGAATGTGCTTCATAGTTTGTTTCATACATGCCTAAACCTTGGAAGGGGTAACTTAGAAGTTAGCCTGATTTCTAAATCATTTTTCATTTTGGAATAGTATAATCTGTGGTAAACTGGACTTTTGTAGACAAGAAACCCATCTGAATAAGGTAAACTAACAACAGGTAGAATATAATCTCCATTAATGGATGCACTGTTCTGATGGCCTTGTTGTAGACAATCAATGGGTATCTGTTGATTTATGCAATAAACCTAAAGATAGTTTTTTGAACCATACTGTATATTCCATTTGTCATTTAGGCTGAATTATCATTTCTAAATGTCCTCCAACTATCATTCTGTAAAGGTTTGATATGGAATCAACCTCACATTTTTCAAAGAGTATCTTCTTCCAATTATCTTCACATGAGTCTTCAGTTTTGGTTAAAATGGACATATATATTTACAGGAGGAAGCTCTGAATATAATTGTACCTATAGGATGCTTTGCTCCACTTTCATTACTGTCAAGAGGCAATTGATGGGGTGAAATCAAGGCTTCAGAATCGAATTCTGAAGTGGAAGCACTTTTGTACTGCAGATCATCAGGAGGTAGGCTTTGATAATGGTGGGTTGGGGTTTTTTTTTGCCCCATGGCCATTATTCTTCATATGGAAACATTGCAGAGAATTCATCAGTATGTCCCAAGTAAAAGTTGCAGCAATACTTAATACTTTGCATTAAAACATTTATGAATTTTATTACCACAAAAGGAAAACACAGCTAGAAATGAATATTTAAATGTTAAAGCTGTATTCCTATTAAAGAAAGAACATATTAGCTGAGTTTATTTAAATGTGGGTACCATGAATTTTAAATATAAGAAGAGTCAGTCTGCATTAAAGGATTTTGTTTATCCTTTCTCGAAGTCAAAAACATGAAGGAGCCTTGAATTGCACCATTATGTTTTGGGTGTCGGATACCAGGGATAGACAGAACAATTAAGACTGCACAAGAATCTCCATCACTTACAGACAATAGGACTAGGATTCTCTTTTCCCCGGAATGTCAACCCAGCCACTCAGGCGAGTCGAAGAGAATTTCTTCCACTTTAAAAATCCTTTGTTCAGGAAGGTGCGAAGGCCTACATTTTGTTCCTAGCCAAGCTGTGTGCCATTTTCACCATGAAGAATGATTTCTGAGAAGCAGCTGTATCCAAACAGCTTTGGAGAAAGTGCAGGAGGTGTAATAAGACCGGACTATGCTTGCAATTCAAAAAGCGGGCAAGTGATTAAAGAGAAAATTGTGCAAATGGAAGAATGTTGCTGTTTATTGTTGAGCAATTGATTATGTTGCTTTTTCGTTTCATTTTGTTGTGTAAATTTCATTACTCGCTATGTCACCACAAGTGCCTTTGGATTGTATATTTCTTTTAAATTTTATAATAAATATTGCATATAAACCAATTTAAAGCCCCAGTTGAAACACTCCATATGGCTGAAGAAATTGGCCTCCCAAAATTCTCTACCCTATTTGTGGCTGGCAAAACTGAGAGAGGCACTTCTCTGAGTATCCTTCAGGGTATGAAGCAAAATCTCCAACCTCCAGGATTCTGAGGGAATTTCTTAGAAAATGTTCTTCTCAGGGAAAGGTACACCAAAATTCAATTTAAAATAAAACAATTCAAGTAACAGTGAATAATATATATGAAATAAATAAATACAACTTTGATTAAAACTATAGGATGCCAACATAAATCAACCAAAACTGAATAACTAATAACCCACAAATACCTGGGAAACAGCCAAGTTTTAAGCAAGTTTGAAATTTGCACCTTTATTCTAGCTTTATTTCCTAAAATAAAGGTATAAGCATCTGTGGTATTTCCAGTCATTCAACCTATCTCCTTCTCCTTTTTTTCATCCTGGTTAGGGCCTTGTTGCTGGACCCAAGGAAGCCTCACAATAAGTTGGGTTTTTTTACATTGGAGGTCAATTAAAGGCTTCAAGGAACCATTATGGCCTGTCTGTCATTCTGCAAAATCTTGTAACTTATCTGTACATTTTCGCCTTTCTGCCATACATTAAAACATATGCTTCCAACAGTCCTTTCTGTCAACAGTGACAGTGCTATTATTATTAAGAAGCAGCACACATAGAGCTATGCCTTGAGGCCGCTTGAAACTAAACCAAGTACAAATTATGGCTACTTTTCTGTTAATGAAAGTTTCTCACCAGGAGCACATTATAGCCATTCTCTACTGCTTGCTTGCACTCACTTCCAAATCATTCTCATGTCCATAATTGCATTGGTTGGAATTTACTTCCCAAAATAGCTCTGGGCTTTTATGTCCCACAACATCCTTTGAGAGTTGCCACACTTGGCTTCAGCTTTCCCATGAAAACAAGCCAACAAGCTTTAAAAAAAAATCTTACCCAGATTCCACCTTTCCCACACATATGGTTGGTGGGCATGGAAAATGGGAAGCCTGGGGTGAAGAAGAAGAAGAGGAGGAGGAGGAGGAGTTTGGATTTGATATCCTGCTTTATCACTCCCCAAGGAGTCTCAAAGTGGCTAACAATCTCCATTCCCTTCCTCCCCCACAACAAACACTCTGTGAGGTGAGTGAGGCTCAGAGACTTCAGAGAAGTGTGACTGGCCCAAGGTCACCCAGCAGCTGCATGTGGAAGAGCGGAGATGCGAACACGGTTCACCAGATTACAAGTTCACTGCTCTTAACCACTACACCACGCTGGCTCTGACAGGGGTTGCTGGGAGTAAGGGAAGGAAATGTGTGTGTGTTTATTAGAGATTGACCAGTTCAGGAAATCGCCTCATCTTCCTTGCTTGAGGATCAGTGGAAGAGGGAATATTTTCTCTAGATTGAATAGCAGTGGACTAAAGCTGATGCATGGAAGAGAAAGGAATTTCCTGTGCTGTCCAATCTCTTATCAGTTTTAAAACATCAGAAGCATCAGGGTGTGTGTATGAAAATGTTGCTTTGGTAGGGATGGGGGAGCAATTTGATTCTGTTCATGTTTAAAAGCTAATCTACTTAAACATCATGTGTACAAAAATGAATGCGCTAGGGTAAACTGTGTGCATAAAATGCATGTATTAGTGAAAATAAAATACCAAACTGCATTGTGTTTCAGGAAACTTGCTTTGCAGAAATGTTTATATTAGGCAAAATGACATACAAACATGTGCTTATTTACACTAAAATGCTGGTGAATTTTCATGAAGGCTTAAAAATAAATCTACAGACTGATGTGGAAATATGGAGGACTGAAGTTGAGATTGGGAAAATGGAAAAAGAGAAAATAAAATTGGCAAATTCCCTTATCCCTAGGTAACAATAGGAATGGATGAATCTGTTGACTTCAATTTCTCATTTTCCAGTTCTTAAATTCAGTTCACCACGCTTCTGCAACAGTTAGATTATTTTTTCCAGTTCTCATGAAAAATTTGTCACTATTTTGTTGCAAATTTCTCCTAAGGTAACCATTTTTGCAAACAGTTTTCCCATGTATAATGCTTTTCTGTATGTTGGTTTCATTAATACATGCATTTTCAGACAGCCTTTCATTTATTATGTACATTTTGGGTTGGAGAACTTGGCAACATTCAGACAGGTGTGAATTTTGAACTATACCAGTGTTTCAGTTCATATACTCTTCTGGAAAATGTGAATTAGGCAGGTTCACATTAAAGCAAGAATTGGTTCAAATCTCTTTCCTCTCCCTATCTACCTGGCATTCAGTACAGGGTGCCTTACATCCTGCACCACCAGAACTCCGACTCCCTTACAAATGTAACTAAGCACTGCAGTGTAAGACACCCAATGCAGTAATTGTCAATTGATCCCATAGGTCAATCAATGATTACCTTAATATATAAAGTCTTGGCTTCAGCGCTGTTCCAGTCTGAGCAACTGCAGTTGGTGTCTTACCTTACTTTGCCTCACTATCTTGTTTTCAAATTAATATATCCATGAATTTGGGTGTGCAAATTCTAGCAAAATATCTTTAGCATGGTGGCAACAACGTTAAAGGGATTCTAAAAGAGTTTAGCATAATGAAGCTCAATACAATTGAGAGTCAAACTGAGTCACTGATATAACTAACTTATTAAGTTAAAAAAAGTTTTGGTTTGGCACAAGTTAGCCACATTGTGTGTTCTGTCTCTGTGTGCACATACTCATGGTGGGGTGCGGACTGGCTTAAATCCAGAGACTGTGGCTTCAATTCTGTTCTTTGCCAAGTTGCCTAACTGCCTAATTGTAATACTTAACCTTTGCAAAAGCTGCAGTGAGACATTGTCAAAGATACTCTGAAACTCATGCAGCTGATTGCTGTAATGACAACAAACCAATGTTGGTTTATAGCGCTGCTGCTTTTGGCTGGCTTGTTTGTTTTCCTTAACTTTTCAGAACCTGTGTGTGAATTTCACTCTTTTTAATGATCCCATTGTCTGATCAGGACAGAAGTCACTTTGCTATCCTCTTTGCTTCCCTTGTTTTAGGCACAGCTATTCCAAAGAAAGAAAGATGTAATGTCCGTCCGGTAAAAGTATGGTCCTCTATAGCACTGGTCTTCAGCTCGTGATTCACAGCCTGATCCTATGTGGCCCGCAACAGGAGCACATGCATGATGCAAATATGTGGTAAAAGATTAAGAAATAGGACCCCAAATACATGTTTGGGTTAAAAGTGGTCCTGTGTCAGTAAAGGCATAAGGTAACTGCTCTATATCTTCCCCCATTTCCACATGAGAGCCTAGGAATCACTTTGGCCCACAGAAGCAGCAGAGATCAGTGCACACATGAAAGTACCAGTGGAAAAGTCCCATATGCTCAAATTGTCCCTATTTTTTATCAGGCAGCATTCTTGTATTCTGTCCTAGCGTGGTAGGTTCCTGTCCCCATTTGGAGAGCTTGCAGAGTAAAAAAAACAACAACTGAGTACACAATCATTACTTTCCTTTCCTTAAAACAACAAACAACAACAATCAGGATTTGGCTGCAGAAGAGCAAGCCTGTGTTGGTGTTTAGTTGTTGCATTTCTCCTTCCTCTCCTATCTCCCAGCTGCACTAACAGCAGTAGACATAGGAAACAAAATGTGGGTAAATGATAATTTCTGCTTTAAACGGAATCATGTATGTCATTGGTTTTTAAAATCGTGACACTGGGATGGAAGTTCAGAGTGCCTATTACGAAATGAAATTAAGGTTCTTTGGTAGAAATACTCCTGGCTTATTTGTTTTGAAATCTTTATGAAAGAATATTTGCAGTTGGAAGATTTCTCCACCCCCCCCCAAAAGGGGGGAAAGACAAGATTAAAAAGAGTATACAGTGTTTTGTATTTGCTCCAGAGTTATCTGTTAATACACTTGTACTGCCTATTTACTAAAGCAGGGACCGTAGAAGCCCAGTGCTTCTCATTTTAAAAGAATCATTTATGGATGTTAAAGTATGCCAGTGAAAGCAGAAGTGTTCGGTGTCAATCAAAGCTAATCACTAGTACAGGCAAAGAGCTTTTGTTGGCCTCCATGCTCTAAGCCGTGCTTCCACATCTGTGTTTGAAGAGATTAGAGAGGTGCTTCATATAAGAACTGTATTAGTTAAAGCTGATCGACAGTATTTGGAATAAATCATTAGGGGGGGCAGAAAAGTTGAGTGCCAGTAGAAGAGGCATGGCAAGTGAGGCTGAAATGGACTAAGGTGAAACCAAACTTCACTCCCCTTTCGTCTTCCCCATTCCAACCAGACAGCACATGTGTATACTTCTGAGAACACTGCCCACTTATCCTCCAGCAGACTCTGCAGAATCCCCTGTTTTCTGAAAGTTGGATGAAGTGTTAGCTAATAACCTTTGAGATACTAACCTCACACAACTAGAGTTGGGGAAGAAATTCAATTCAGTTCACATTTATAGGCAAACTTACCTGATTCACTCTTTCCAAAACAATATATGAATCAAAACACACCCATCCTTCAAAATGTGCAATTATCTGAATGTTGCAATGCCATTCTCTAGCCAAAGAAGCCAAGGAATGTGTCGAAAAATGCATATACTTGGGCAAACTATGCATAAAAATGTGGGATGTATCCAGCCTCATATAACCAACATACTTAACTCTAATTAATGCATGAAAACCCTAGAATAAGCTCCTGCAGCCAATTGGAAGCCACAGAAGCCCCATCAGACGTTCGGCTTCCAAAAATAGCTTGCAAACTGGAACAGTCACTTCTGGGTTTGCAATGTTTGGGAGCCAAAACGTTCGAGAACTAAGCTGTTCGAAAACCAAGGTACGACTGTACTTGTTTGTGTCCTTGGGTAGATCTTACAGGCCTCTGGTATTTTATTTTTTTTCCATTTCATGTCAAAGCAGAATAAAGTAGGACTTAAAAAAAGAAAAACTTAAATGAAGCTTTTAATGCTGACAAAAATCCTCCACTGCTGTTCTTTAACAAAAAAGAGCTCTTCAATACTCCACAAGCAGCATTTTGGACAACCACACCTCTTGCAAAGCCCAAGGACTTTGACAAACTTAGATCTATAGGAAAACCTGTATTTGATTTTATGATGCTTTCATTGTCAATCACTTTGGAATGTTTCTTGAGAAGTGGTTCATTATTAAAATGAAATGAAAGAAACAATAAGAGCTATAAAGTATAAAAAGTATAGAAACAACAGTGTAATGTAAGGCTTTGGGGGGCCCTGATCCAATATGGGATGAGTATCTCCATATTGCGCTTCTCCCATATGGTCTAGCGGTTAGGATTCCTGGTTTTCACCCAGGCGGCCCGGGTTCGACTCCCGGTATGGGAAGAGTGATCTTTGGGACGCAGGTGGCGCTGTGGGTTAAAGCCTCAGCGCCTAGGACTTGCCGATCGAAAGGTCGGCGGTTCGAATCCCTGCGGCGGGGTGCGCTCCCGCTGCTCAGTCCCAGTGCCTGCCAACCTTGCAGTTCGAAAGCACCTCCGGGTGCAAGTAGATAAATAGGGACCGCTTACCAGCGGGAAGGTAAACGGCGTTTCCGTGTGCGGCTCTGGCTCTGGCTCTGGCTCTGGCCAGAGCAGCGATGTCACGCTGGCCACGTGACCCGGAAGTGTCTCCGGACAGCGCTGGCCCCTGGCCTCTTAAGTGAGATGGGCGCACAACCCCAGAGTCTGTCAAGACTGGCCCGTACGGGCAGGGGTACCTTTACCTTTACCTTTTTATCTCCATATTAGAGGGACACAGGTGGCGCTGTGGTCTAAACTACAGAGCCTAGGGCTTGCTGATCAGAAGGTCGTGATTTGAATCCCCTCGACAGGGTGAGCTCCCGTTGCTCGGTCCCTGCTCCTGTCAACCTAGCAGTTCGAAAGCACATCAGAATGCAAGTAGATAAATAGGTACCGCTTCGGCAGGAAAGTAAACGGCGTTTCCATGCGTTGCTCTGGTGCACCAGAAATGGCTTAACCATGCTGGCCACATATCCCGGAAGCTGAACCCCGGCTCCCTCGGCCAGTAAAGCGAGATGAGCGCCGCAACCTCAGAGTCGTCCGAGACTGAACCTAATGGTCAGGGGTCCCTTTTATATCCGTATTATTGACAACCTGCTTCAAGTAAGGAAGGAGGCAGGTGTCCCCCGCCTCCAATACTTTGTTATTCTGCATCCAAGCACAGCTGATACATGTTCCTGCGATATACCTTCTAAGTGTATAGGGCAACAATGAAACACTGTATCATAATCAGTGCCAGATTTACGTATAAGTTAAACAAGCTATAACTTAGGGCCCCATTCTCTTGCCCCCACCCCCAAAAAAAATTTTAAGGGAAAAAACCCCTGGATGTACGGTATATTTCCAAAATATAAGTTAAAAAACAAATAAAATAAAATAAAACCTACATACAGCAACAGTGTTTTGCGTTGTGTAGGCTCCTATGCTTTAAGTAATGGGCCCCACATATAGCATATATTCGACACAAAAAACAGCGACAATTTGTTGTTGACAAAGGACAACTGGATATATAAAGGGCCCCATTACCTTCAGTAGCTTAGGGCCTCATCAAACCTAAATCCAGCCTTGATCATAATTATTGTTACTTACCATTTTTTTTTGCTGCATTTTTATTCTGGTAAACCCTCCTTTCTAGATCTGTCGCTCCTCTATTTATCTACGGTTTGATTCTTAACAAAAACGATACTTTTTGAATAAGCAACAGGAGTTGTTATTTGTTCAGAGTTTGTTAGGGTCATGTTTTATTTTAATTCAGCTGCAATAAACTTAATGAACTACAATAATTGGTACAATAAAATCCCATGCAAGTGCAATATACACAGAGAACAAATACCGAAAGCCTTTGGGCAGCAATAATAATAATATGCAGAGATGCTTTAACCAAACAGTTTTTGCATCTTACGTTCAAGGAAATGCTGCGAAACTCTTAGGACGGAGCCTAGACCCCACTGGGGTCAGCGGCAGAACTTTCTGCAAGCAGGCTTTCAGCCTTAATGACTTTATTTATTTTGCTTTATGATTTGTTTTATAGAAAGTCATAATGTTAATCAAGCTGTACCCTTTGCAGGCACTCATTATTTGCATCCAAGCAAATAAAAGGACAGAGCCAAGTCAAAGTTAAGCACTTTTAGGTGTCTTTGATTTCAATTGGGCAGAGTTAATCATGTGCATAACTTTCCCGTTGAATTCAATGGGCCTTCAAAGTGCTGACAGTTTGCTCTGGCTACATCTCCTAACAAACACATTTTAAAGTAATGTGTAAAGCATTTATGGGGACATTAATAAAGCATTGGTTAAGACACTGACTCATACAAGCAAGAAATGCCAAGAGCACCTCTCAGAGGGACAATCGAGGAAGCCCATGTGTTGTCACAGATCCTGTGAGACCTACCTCCTCACATACTTTTTCTTGCTCAGTAATCTTCATGTCTCATATCAAGCATCTTGTTTAAAATTTAGAAGACTATTCCACCTCACACAAGTAAACTACGAGAGGCACCCCTGATTAATTATGGAGAGAGAAGTGCTCACAAACCATAGAGAGGAGGAGTGCATTTTAGCAAAATTTCAATGGCATGAATCTGTTACTGCACCTCTTTTACCACATGGAGGTACATGAAGAAGAGCAAGGAAATATGGAAGGATCACAAAGATTTTTCAACCTGATGTTGCAAGACTTTGTATAAAAGGAGAGAGAGAGAGAAAGTCATATAAACAAAGCCATAGGAAGATGGGTCTACAAATTGTTGCACAGAATTAATAATAATAATTTTTATTAACAAGAATAAGAATAATAAGCAGAATTCTGCTTGAGAACTAATATGCATTGAAGTGAATTGCACAATAAGACAACATTTCTGTATCCATTTTGGCATTTTTCTTAACCCTGCCTGAAAAAGGCTACCGTGCAACTGGAATGCTTGGACCTCAGTAACACAGGAACCAATGAAAGCAAACCACTTCTGTATTGTGATGAATTTAAACAAAGGAACAAAAAATGTGCCCAAAATTATTCCTGGGGGGAATGCATATTGGAATTTTTGAGAAAAATATGTAACAGCTTCCAGAGCTTTCCATACCTGCTGCAATTTAAATTCTTTTGTATTATTGCAAGAAATACTAATAACTGTAGATTTTAAGATCTCTGACCAGCATTATCACCAACTTTTTGTGAGTCTGCAAGGAGCCACCTGTGCAAGGCCTTGTGCCAGCCAGCCAAGGAGAAGGTATGGGGGGAGAACTAATAAGTCCACTCACCTCTCTTGGTGTGGCAGCATTGCTGGATGGAAGAGGCTTCACTGGGGCCCTGGCAGTAAAATTCAAACGGCAGTGCCCTTCCTGATAGGCTGGGGCAAGGCATATTCCCCCCCCCCCCCCCGCCTATCAGGAGCTGGATCTTAGCCTGCACCCTGCATTGGCGAATGGGGATGCAGGCTGGGACGTGGGCTGTGCCAGGGGGCAGAGCCAAGGGAGCTGACAGTGGGCTTCCCCCGGAACCGCCCCTTGCCCATTTAAGCAGCCCACACCTGGGGCACAGCCTATTTGTTCCTGCTCCAGATTCCCCCCCCCCAATTCCCACCCACCTAAAGTTTACACTGATAGGCAATGTCTTAGCTGTGACTACAGTGGTTGCAGTTCTTTACGGGACTAGTTAGGAATTTGCCCATTGAGCTAATTGGCACTGACCTGGGGGTTTTGTCTACCACATAGCAATTCATCACAACTGGTTGAGCATTGGGGCAATCCCTTGTTTTGGACGGAGGGGAGGTTGTATTCCCCACCTGCCCCTCCAAACGCTGGTGTATCCCATTAAAGGGATCTGGGGGGAGTGGCCATGTCCATGTGCCCAGGGGGCCAGGGCTAAAGGCACTCCCTTAGATGTCAGACCCTGCGGGGGTTACACTATTTGACGTAAGTCTTAGGAAACCCTGCCTGGATTGACCACGTGTCACTTCCAGTGGGCGGGCTGGAAGTATTTAGATTGCCCCATGGGTGGCACTGTGGGTTAAACCACAGAGCCCAGGACTTGCCGATCAGAAGGTTGGTGGTTCGAATCCCCGCGACAGGGTGAGCGCCCGTTGCTTAGTCCCTGCTCTTGCCAACCTAGTAGTTCGAAAGCACGTCAAAGTGCAAGTAGATAAATAGGTACCGCTCCGGTGGGAAGGTAAACGGTGTTTCCATGCGCTGCTCTGGTTCACCAGAAGCAGCTTAGTCATGCTGGCCACATGACCCGGAAGCTGTACACTGGCTTCCTTGGCCAATAAAGCGAGATGAGCGCCTCAACCCCAGAGTCGGCCACAACTGGACCTAATGGTCAGGGGTCCCTTTACCTTTACCTTTTATGCCCAAGCCAAACCTCTTTCATCTGTATTCAATAAAGTTGTGGCCTGTTTTTACCCCAAATCCAGTCTGATTGGTCTCTTATTTATATGGGTTGGGGTATGGGAAGTCCGATGCCTTGTCCTGCAAGATGTTGGGGTCTAACCATCAGCTACTGCTTACATGAAGGGTTGCTGGTTCAAGGGAAGCTAGAAAGAGACCACCCTGATCAGCCGGCATTGACCTCAAGGCTCACCAGCTTGGGAAGGTTGATGCCAAGAGCCTTCTGGGGGCACCTCTAAGTTGACAGTGAACAGGTTGCTTTCATGTTTTAAGCCAGTGTGGGGCCACCCAAAGAAGTCACAGAATACAGGAGACCCTATTTTCTAGCTTTCACCTTAGAAGGAGGCAATTCACTGCTAATCTACATGTGGCATTAGTCTTCTGAAGAAGAAGCTGTCAAGGGGCTCTGATCTGGAATGTGTTCTGAAGCAAGGCTGCTTTTCTGATGAAGATTGCTGTTTTGCCTTTGAAAGTGCTGTTTACTATAAACAAATACCAAGCCGTTAACAGTGATTTCCATCAGAAAATGTCTGCAGTCCAGCTGAAATCAGTGGAAATCACAGAGAATTCATGCACGGTTATGTTTCTAAGCACAATTGAGAACACACTTTGAAATCTGTGGGTCTTACTTCCAAGTAAACATGGCAGTTAACTCCAATGATTGCAAAACGGATTAATGTGCCTCCAGCAATTCCATGGAATGGATTGCTGTAGTCTCCAATTTGACGTAAATTATTTTGCCCTGACGTTACAAACTCAGTTATCAAAATCATAATAAGGAGGAACATCACAAGATCGTGGCTACATAAGAAATGTGTAATTCATTTTGATAATTAGGGGCTATCTGCAACCTGGCTTTGGAATATGCCTCCTGAATATTTTAATGTTTAAGGTATACATTTGAACTGTGTCCCATTTGGTTAAGAGATGCACTCCCAGCTGGCCTATCCATTAGGCAGATTAGATAGCCACCAACAACCGTGGTTTGGCAGGGAAGAGTTATGCACTGAGTCATATATGTAATCACTGATAGTCTACAAGCCTCCAACACTCACCTTCAGAATATAAGCATGGCTGACATCCGCATTGGCATTAATTATTTTTTATTATTTAAAAGCCAAAGTAAGCCATCTCATATCAGCGATATGTAGCTTTAATTTTAAATCAGCTTTGTTCAGCAGTGGTTGCGATGTATTGAAATATATTTTCCTGATCCAATTCACACAGGATGAAGAAAGAAAGAATTCTCCACTTTTAAAAACTGTAGACCCTTGTTCCATAAATAGTCTAGTGATAAATATTGTTCAAGCAGATTGATCCACTTTATTTAATGATGTCAATGGAACTGAATTTCAAATGAATAATGATGTGTCTTTTTTATTCCATATTAGCTATGACAGTTAATAAAAATATCTAAAGGCAAAATAATATTGCTGTAGAGGGCAACATTTTACTATCCAATTCACAGTCATTTGAGCATAGTGATAAGTGGGCAGATCCTGAGTGCTGGTATGTCAAAACAGTTGTTTGCTAGAGCTGAATTTAACTCTTTGATAGTGGTAGTAACTCTCTTCTCTGACGAATTAACCTCTAATAAGCTTATGCCTAAGCCTTGCTTTACCAATAGTTTTTTTAAATTTCTGGGTTTATAAACATTCCACAAGACCTAAATTAATTAAGCCACTGTCTTGGAAGGGTTCACCTTACTTGTTGAAGCCAGATCTTTCAGAGCAGAGATTACAAAGACTGCAACCAGCATTTCCCTCAAATATCGTCTTCTGACAAAACCACTATTTTCCTGCAAACCAATATGTTCCATGCTACAATTGGGTACATGCTCTCTCAGTGGCCATAGCAAGTGTCCTAACAGACAATTCAAACTGTGTTTTTTTTTACTCCAGAAACATTTACTCTGTCTCTCTGTGTATGTGCACACATATGTATGTAAGCATGCACATTAGCAGATTCCAATTAGAAGAATATCTTTTCATCATTTTGTCAAAATTCCAGCACAACCAGATTTATTTTCAAAAATTGTGTTTGCATTTCACTCATAATTTGGGCACATAGTGAAGATGTCTACTTTGCTACAGTTTTGGCATTCATTGTTCACCTAATAATCTTCATCTCACTCCACTGAAAGAGTACAGTATTAGCTCTTCTTTATCATTAAGGATAGGGCTCTGGATATTCTCTATGTTTAAAGGGTCTTTATTCTGGAGGCCTGGAACAAGTACAATTTTTAGGGAATTTGTACACGTCACAGCTGACAAAACTAACAATCAGGCTACAGTCTGGTCAACAAAAGTTCTCAGGAGGTACTTTCCGTGACAGTGAGACGTGAGTTTTGTTCACCTTCCTGATGCTGCAAGGAGATGGGTAAGAATGCTTATGCTGTCCTTCTTGCTGTTTGGGGGGGTACCTAGTATTCCCTCCATTTCCTTCTAATGTGGTAAACAAGCCTTTCCCAGTCCTTGGTCACTGACTAAGGGGCTATATATGTGTTCCCTCCGGGAATGGCAGAAGATCCTGTACATTCTCTAAAGTAGGATAAATAATTGTTGACCCTTATAACTGTTTTAAGAGAGATGTTTCTGTCACTGAAAATAGGATTGATTTATTTTTTTTGCATGGGTAAGGCTTTTGGAACTATACTTAAAATTTACAATTTTCTTTTGGGAGTCACAAGAATAGCATTGGCTTAACCAGTCCCAATCTGGTGCCCTCTGTTTGTTTGGGACTAAATCACCCCTGCAGGCTGGGCTTGATAAGAGTTGTAGTGCAAAACATCTGAAAGGGCACCAGGTTAGGGAAAGCTGCTCTAAATAAATCACCATAACTAGACCATAGCTCTAATATTTGTTGAACCTAGTGGGAGGGCATTGTTATGCATGCTAGTTACCTGTCCAGATCCTTTGGGAATCGGACGAGATAAAGAGAGAGAGCACGAGAAACATCAGTAGGAGAAGGTGTCTGAAGGAATCATGCTGTACTGAAAATAAGGATTTGTCAAAATGTTGAATATTGTATGTTACGTTACCTGACTGGCAAGTGCTGTGACTTCCATGTTTCCTTCCTTCCCTCGGGTTAGATCTGATGGTCTGGAAATTACTGCTGTTAGGCAAATAGATGCTAAATATGTCGGCTGTTTAACTTTTGGGGTTGTGGAGGTGGGTGGGGGATGGAAACCCACTATTTTCCTCCTTCTGTACAAATTAATCTTTGGATGGCTTGCAGCTCAGCTAAATCATATCCTCAGCGCACTGCCTATTTTAAATAAACAGCATGAGGGTGAGGAAAAGGACCGCATTTAGCACACTTGATTCAGGGAGAGAAAGTAAATGGCAGCGGTAAATATAAACACAATAGCATGTTGGCATAATGTAGTAAGGTTCTCCTACTATTAAGGCTTTGTTCTAAAGCGTGTCTGTGTACACAAAAAGATGATGAACAGAGAGCATCACATAGCTAAATTTAATATATGCAGGGGTATGGATGTTTGCAGTGCATGCATTTCAGCAGGTCCCATTAGTGCGCCTTTCCCCTCCAGTGAAAACAGAATGAACCACAGCCCCTTCTGGTTTGCATAAAGCAAACAAAATTAGATTTGCTTTGCTGAATTGAAACCCGCTTGGGATTGTGAGCCTCTCTCGGGGACAAATTACTTCAAACAATCCCTTTGTACCATAACAAAATCAAAAAATTCAGGCCAATCAACACGGCTCAAAAACCCTTAACACAAGAATTAATAATACAACCTAGTCTATTTTTATTGCTTCTGTGCTACAGATCCCAGTTTTGATGTAATTACGCTTATTCGTTGTCCACATGTTAAATAAGCTTGCATATGTTAACCAATGTGACATAAAACAACTTTTCATATTTCTCCATCACAGGCAGCTTTCTTCCTGTAGAATACAATCTGCAACTCAGATAAGCCAAACATAAAACTGAGCAGGAACTGAATTGCACACCTTTCTAATGTGTAGGGGGGTAAAGTCACATATTTGTACACTTACATAATAAAGGATGCCATTCTAAGCATGCTTATTTGGAAGAAAGTCTCACAGATATAAATGGGGGAAGAATACTGTGGAAGAAGAAAAATAACCTGGTTTCAAGTACAATATTTCCTGCAAAAGACTCTCAAACTGCTAATTTTGCTACAGAGAAGCCATTCAAGCATAACTCAGGATGTATTTATCCGCAGCTCACTTCCAACTATAATTTCAAAATACAGGCAAAACCAACAACACATTTAATTCTTTTCATTCCCATCCAAGGTTGTGTTCAGTACATGAGCATTTCAGAAGGTTTTAGATCCTTTGCAACTTTCAGCATTACAGTGTTTGATCTCCAACCGCTGTGAAAAACGTTAAAGCTGAATTTATATTTGTCTTGTCCATCACAAACACTTAGCCTGCTTTAGCCACAGGGAAGAATATTTGTTTTTTTATCAGCTTAGCAAGATTTTATATTATTGCTTCTGTCAGTATTATCTTACGGTTTTTACAATTCCAGAGTAGGTGTTATGCTGCATTACTGTCAATAGCATAAAGCAATGGTAAACAACTAGAGCTCTTATTCTCAAAGCTAGCCTAATATATGATTATGCTTAAAAATAGAGAGGGCTGATTTTATTACTTGCTAATCAAATGTTATATTATACAGCCCTTTGGATATATCAAGATTTCTGTTTGTGCACTACAGTGCAGGAAGTGCTTTATTTTTTTAAGGAAGTTATGAGAGCTGATGTACAAATGCACTAGAATCACATGTATTTGTATTTTTCATGGATTGTGAGGAATCTTTAAAAACTTACAGCATGCCCACCTAAGTTGGCCTGAAGAATGCCACATCCAACTTGTGTGTCAGGACTACAGCTAAGACCAGTGTAGAATCCAGTCACAGTGAGCTCACTGGATGACTTTGGGCTAGTCACCATCTCTTAGCCTAGCCAACAGAGTTGTTCTCACGATGAAACAGGGAGGAGGAGAACCATGTATACCACCTTGAGAACCTTGGGAGATAAAAGTGGTATATAAATGTTAAACAACAACAACAACAACAACAACAACAACTGGCCCTGGTCCCTGATTGAGGGCAAATCTACATTAATAATAATAAACTGCTTTCAAATTAAATCAATAACTGTAGTTTATAATGGAACACAGAACAGTAGATCAGTGATCCTTAGTTCTCTCATAGAGCAGTAATTACTTGACTTTCCAAAGATCACATGAGAATGGCATTGTTCCTGAAATGCAGTCTTGACTCTTGCTGTTTATAAATCTGTATTAGTGTCCATTCACATCAACCGATCAGGAGCTAGATGACTGTCCAGTATGAGGGTTGCAATTCAGTCCTATTCAAAGTTAGCACAGCACTGAACCTAATTCTGCATAGGACTGAGGTGATGTCTTGGTCTCCTCATACTATACATTACTGGCCTCAGGGATAGGTACATAGTTTAGTACATTGCTTTACTTCTAGAAAAAAGGGTGCTGGTACTCACTGTGAAGTTGTTAGAGTTAGTGCCACACTTTAACCAGTGCTTTTCTTCTAGAAAAAGAAGTGCCGGTACTGCATACCCTTGAGTACCCCTGGGGGGAAAGCACTCTTTTTGTAGAAACATGCAGTCTCCATGCTTAATTCCTTAAAATATTTAAGATATACATGCATTTCTGCATGTGATTTAGCATATAAATTGCAGCTGTATGCAGCTAGTTGACTTACACACTTTCTTAGTGCGAGTGAAGTCTGAATTGTGCAAGACTTATCATATTGCCCAAGTATAATGGATGGATGGCAGGGATGTTTTATGCATATCAAGGAGCTCTACACCTTAACCTAGCTCCCCCCCCCCTGTGGGCTCCCCACCCAGATGCATGGTCTCTTCACCTTTTACTGCTGAGCTCTTTTTCTGGTGCATGGTTTTGAAATGGGATCAATGCCGTAAAGCATCTAAAAGTCCATTGCCATGTTGCCTCAGCAGTGAGGAAGCTACTCTGTAGCGTGGCTGATTTTTATACCACTCCAATACCATAGGTAACCCTGGGCAGGAGATCTCATGGATAGATTTACTTCCATTGTCATAGAAGCATAGAATTGTAGACTTGGAAGGGACTCTGAAGTTTACCCTGGGAAATGCAGGAATCTCAACTGAATGACAGACAACAATCCAACCTCTGCATAAAAACCTCCAACGAAGGGGAGTCCGTTCCATGGTTGAACATCTCTTGTAAGCACCATAAAGATGCTTATTCTGAAAGATGCTAGTGATGAAGGTAACGACATCACTGACCCTTCCCATGTGATCTCAGAGTTACTATACTAAAGAGAAGCAAGGCTTCTAAGATAAAATAGCAATGATTCCTAAGAAGACAGCGCCTCGCTGTTATTAGAACATTAATTTCTTTCTGAATTTATTCACTCCCCACATACCTGGTGACATTGGCAAAGGGAGGTGTTATTTCATGGTCCATGATGGGATTCTTGTGCAACCCCTGAGTGTAGAATCCCTGACCATGCAATGGTTTGGCCTCATTTAGTTCACAAATTTCCCCTCTTTACACCAGCACCGAGGGCTGTGTTTATTTTTGTTCTTTGTCATATGCCACCATGCGCTTGGCAACAGACTGACTAATGACTTGTGCAGGAAAATAAATTCAAGGGAGTATTGCACTGAGCATGCACCCATTAGAATTCTGCTTTCATTGTGTTCACATTTGTGTGTGTTGTGCACACATGCACTCATACTCAAACGCAGAGGACAACCCCGGCTTTAATTTGCTGTGAATGGGAGCTAAAAGCATTTACAAATTTGTACTAATTTACTGTTCAAACACCAATCAGCTGTTAAAGGACTTGGAAGAGTTCAAAATGTAGCCTTTTTACAGCTCAGAGAGTGCAGAGCTTTTGCATACATTTGCTATGTACTTAAGCTTGTGTTAAACCAAATTAGATCCCAAGGAAATCGCAGTCATTCATGATTCATTGAGTCATTCATATCTGAAAGTTGTTTCTAGCTTCAGTGTATATTCTTAGGTTGAGACAGTTCTACCTACAAAATATATAAAGTATTATCCATGGGTAATTACCCACTTCCACCCATCTTTCCGAGGCAGCGCTATTAGCAACATAAATTATTCATATTATATAATGTCACACACAAGTGGTGTGCTCTGCCACAAATGTAGCCTTTCCCTACCTCCTAAGGGCAAAATGATCCTTTTAGATCTGCAAGAGAGTCGTTATCTTTAGTATTCAGCACCTTTTGTATCTTGGATTTCCCCCTCCCCAACTGGTATTTTGAGGGTAGACAGAACCATGGAGACAGTAGGGATGCTTGAAGAATATGATCTCTTGGAATTCCAGTGTGAACTCAGCAGATCTGTAGCTTTTTGACTAATGCGTGAATTTGAATATCCACCATCAGATTTTGAACTTCCTCTAATATTGTGGCACAGCGGAAAGCACTATCAAAATACATTGAAAGGTTTGCATTTTTAGAGAAAATACATTGAGAAATGCATATTTTAGGAGAAGTGCACATATTCTAGAGAAAATATGTGCTTCAACATATTTTTCAATGCATTTTTTTAAAAAAAATTGGTAAAAAAGCAAGATGGAGTGGAATTATGGAAAAACATATGCAAAAGCAGCAAGGACTGTAGATAGACCAATTCACCCATCACCCATCAGGATGCAAAATGATGTGATCAGTGGTCACTACAAGTTGATATTTCCCTTTAATTATTCTCTGACCTAATGGTAAGGGGGGGATATAAAAAATAAGGTACACACAGTGCTGGGGTTGGCAGAGAGGTTTAAACCTTTCAACCCAGTTCAGTGCCCTACCCAGATGGAGATGGAACTAACCCTCTCCCTATCTACCAGATTGCGTGCAAAAGGAATTATAATCACCCTCTCCACCTAAGGAGCTGTGGTTGTGTGCCTTACATGTCCACGTGAGAGAAGGTGGTCACACTCACTTTTGGCTACACCCTGGCAGGTTGGCCAAAGGTGAATGCAGCCCTCAGACCAAAAAGGGGCAGCTATTCCTGCACTAAAAGATAGGGGGAAGTGTATTCAGTTTTAAATGCAAAATCTAAGATCTCAGTGTAATTGTCCTGTCCTAACTGGGTCCCAGGTTGGAGGGGATCTTCCAGATAACCAAGGTTATCTATTGTCGGCAGAGCGAGAAGCCATAACATCCATGGTCCAATTCCAGTCAAGCAGTGGTTCCAACAAGGACAAGTCAACAAGAAGGAAAGGTCCAGATAAGCAGAGGCATCAGAGAGAGAGAGAGAGAGAGAGAGAGAGAGAGAGAGCGTGCATGAATAGGCATGTATTTCATTTACATGGCACTTTCTTTTCCTCCTTTATATTTGTAACCAGCACTGTCTCATATCTATGCAAAGAGCTGGAAGAAACAGAAGCTACCAAGTGTCATCATGTACAGTAATACTACAGTTTATATTTATGATCTATGCAACATCCCAGACAAGTGATTAAATGCCCTTTTGAACATACCCAGTGAAATACCTCTTGTATAGCCCAAGGACATATGATGAATGTTTTACCTCTCCTGCCATTCTATTGGAAATAATGAACCTGCTTTAAAAATCAGGCCCCTGGGTCTGCTTGGAGGGATGGCACACAAGAGTTAAAATTTTAAAAAATGAACCAGGAAAGGGGGGGGGGACACATGTTATCCACATTTGGTCAGCTTCTATTTTCTTTCTTTTTTGGGGGCTGGGGGTTGGAGAAGAAACGACTGGTTGATCCAAGGACAAAGACAATAGTCTAATTGGAAGAGATGGGAAAGTAGATATAATTTCTCAGCTTTGTGCTGTAAGCCATACGGAAGCACAGCATCCTATCTCCAGATTTCTTTTCAAGATATGAGAATATATGCGAATGAATTATATTACATGGACTAAACATTCAGCAAGATGCTGATGTAGCTGCATAACTAAGGAAGTCAACTTGATGATGCAAATAAACTCTTGGAATGTTTATATGCCCATCTAACAGCAAGTTTAATTAAGGAAAGGCAACAGAAAATAGATACTGCTAGAATCAGGAAATGTCTGCATTATCAGCCTTGTATAATATTTGACTCCTGGCAGATCTTTGGGGCTTTTCTGGCATTTTTAAAAAAGTTGTAATGATTTATTTTTTTTAATATACATTAATTGTACACACACATTCCCAAGCTGGGTTGTTTCCCTATTATAATGTCTTTGAGCCTTTTGATCACCAACAATAATTTTTTGTGGATGTTCATACGCTTTCCAAGTTATGGAAGATAGATACTGTAAGAGTAAGAGAAAGTCAGTTCAATGGTAGAGCTGATTTTCAGTTCTATGGGGTATTCAAGTGACCCTACCTTCATGCGTTCATCGGAAGTGTGAAGAAGCAGTGGAAGCATGCCCACTCACAACATCCCCACAAAGCACCAATGGCTGTACATTTTGCATTAATGACATGCGCACAGTTGTGTGCATCAGGGCTCTTCCTCATTACTGGTACCCTGGCCCAGTTAGGATTCCTGATTGTTAGGAAGTTCTGTATATACACAGAGTATTTTCTCATTATCTCTATACACATGGCCATCAAGGGAATCACCAGTGAAAATATTGGCCACAGAGGGACTTGATTAGCAAGCATTTCCCGTCACATATTTGCTAAGCATGTGAAAAGGTTTGACTTAACACCTCAAAACTCCCTGTGATGTGGAAAGAGATAGAAACATTATTACATGTAGGCTACAGATTTCTGGATTCATTAATTTGAAACTATTAATCCAATGAAGTCCGTGTGTTCTGCCAACATGCCAGCCCTGGGCAAGAGCACAGTTGCCAACTAACCAGAATAAATTCCAGCCAGGCCTGCTATTATGCATTTAAGATAAAACGAGCTCTTTTGGAAGGACAGGATATACGTTGAAAACCACAGCAATATTGTGGATCGAGGACCCGATCCCCGCTTTGTGGAATGAAGACACACAGACACAGAATATAAGGTTAATGGGCAAGAAAAGGCCACAACTTTATTGATTACAGCAAGTGAGAAGGTATTGGCTTAGGCATTGGACCACGACAGATTGACTCCATCCCCTCGGAGAGGGGTGAGCCCAAAGGGGGGTTTATTCACCAGAAGGTGGAGCCTGTTGATGCTAATACAACCATAAGCTCTCTCCTGATGTCACCGGGGGTCGTGCCATGGCCACCCGCCACACAGGCATCAGACAGGATCCACGACCGCCAGATTCCTTTAACGGAATACCCAAATTTGAAGGGGAAGGCGATGGCCACACCTAGCCCTTCCACACACCAACAACACATTCCAATGCCTAACCTACCCGCCAATACCAAGAAAGTTGTGACGATTGCTAAGAGGTAGGCGAAAAAACCAAAAGGCCTAATGCCAATTGGAAAAATTCCTACCAGGCCCCCTGGGCAAACTGGGCGACCAACCTAAGGTCCATAGCAAGGTCAAGAGAAAAACTAAGCCCTAAGCTCTAAGGGAGTGGAGGGTGGGTGACTTGCGACGAGAAGGCGGAAAATGAGGCAGAATGGCTGGCACAGCAGTAAGTTAAACTGCAAACCACGCCCCCTCCAAGCTGCCCGGTTGGGCGCTTACCTGTGGGCATGGTGCGCCAGCCAGGTGAGTGGGGCAGGGGGCGTAATGCCCCCTGCATGACACAGAAATCGTGTCCCGCCCATAACACCTCCCCTCTTGGATGAGGAGAGGCTTTAGCAGCCAATAAAGCTTTTCACTGAATGGAGATGGACAATGATCATAGCAGACTGAGCTGCTACTCGACTGCTACACAACTACAACTGGCCCCTCAAAGAAGGAGGGAATAAAGTAAATTGTCCCCAGACTTAACTAAAACCTTCCTAGCATTAACTTGAGAGGGTAGGATGGGAGAGTTAAGCTTGGTGAGAATTGATGAGATTCATAAAACAGAGCTTCATCTTTTATCGGACCTTTCTGTAGCATCCCCAGGTCACCTGGTAGACCAGATTCACCTGTACTAACAGTAGCCCTCCTATCATTTCCTACCTTCAGTCAAATCCTAGGCTCTCGGGTCTTTTTCCTTGCAACGGTGTCATTTCTATGTTCTTTGCAATGCCTAGGACTCTGCCAGTGCTAAATAAATATAATAAGGAATGAAAACAACAATGTCAACCTATTTTCCTCCGCTGCTGGTAACTTAAGGATGAGATTCATTACCCTTTGATATTCCTGGGATTAGAAAAAGAAACATAGCTCACAGGCAGCAAGAAGTGAATGCTTCCCCTGCAATTTATGATGTGTTCTGAAATATTCCCTAGTCTTTCCTCTAAACTGTATTCCAACAATGGTGTTTTGCTGTCTGGAAAGGTTTCTCTACTGGCATCAGCCTCCTTTTCCTTGCAGCTGCCTACCTGCTCCTGCTTATCTTCCTGAGTTGTTTTATTTTTTATTTGAGCCATTGTTTTTTCCCAGTGTCAACTGGATCTTTAATTCAACATCACCTATCCAGTTTTGACTGTGGAAGCCATGCACAAGGATTTCTGCTGGTGCAGTGGGGCTCCCCCCCCACTCCTTCCTCTGCGTACCCCCTGAAACTGGGACAGGGGAAGGGGAATTGTTCCATCTGGAAAGTTTGCACAGCCAGGATGACTGGAACATCCTGACTAGATGACTAGATACAACCATATGGATTTAATTCAAAATCATTACTAGATTTCATGGAGGATATGGTTATCAATAGCTATGTTCTACCTCCACTGCCATAGGCAGTATGCTTCTGAATATTAGTTGCTGGAAACCGCAAGTGGAGAGAGGGCTTTTGTGATCCTGTTTTTGGGTTTCCCATAGACATCTGGTCTCGAACTCAAGACGAAAGGCAGAAATGTGCTAAGAGAAAGGCATACTTGGCAAACCCTCACCGTGATCAATTCTCGCCTGGAAACCGAAACCTATGTCCCTACTGTGGAAGGAAATGTGGATCCAGTGTTGGCCTCCACAGTCACTTACAGATTCACTGTTAAGACTGTGTTCACGGAAGACAATCTTACTAGCCTACGAGTGATCGCCAAAGAAGAAGAGACACCTGGTGAGAACACAGTGCTTGACAAGATTGGCCATTGGCCGGATCCAGCAAGTTCTTCTCATGTTCTGAGTAGACCCAATAAGATCAGTCAAGTTCATTGCACAACTGGAGACAAAAGCTACCAATATATTGGAGCTTGCCATTTCAGTGTAATGGGAAACCATATTGGGGAAGTGTGCCTTCTAACTAAGTGAGCAGGCTTGCATGAGCCTTGGGTTCACATGCTGCCCCTTCCTTTCGTGTGGCCACAAGGAGGAACTTTTTGCTTCTGCTTTTAAACTGTTACTCTGAACAGGGAAAGTGGTATGTTTAAACTACAGTTTGTTATAGTAAATCAAGATGAAGCATGGTTTTAAATCCAGACTTGTTGTGAAACCACAGTTTAAATAACCCCCATTTCCCATTTTTATGTAACATGGAACTGGGGCTTGTTTAAAGGTTGAAGCAAAAGCATTCCTTTCTCTGCTTGAGGCTGTTTCGAGATGAGGTGAGCATGCAAGCCCAATGTTCATATACTGTAGGATCATTCATGTAGCATGTTTTTCAGTTATGTCTACATAGCACCTTGTAGTTGCAAGGGGGGTGCTTATTAATTTTATTTTTGACATGAAAATCAATTCCCTTCTCAGCTTCTCTTTCAGCTCTAAAAGCCCTAGGAGCAGCTATCTTCTGAAACACTGCATTTGTAATTTCAAAACCATTTCCAAGGTTTTAATATAACTATATTATCTTCACTGCAGACAAACAAAAATAGTTTATATGTTTGTGGAATAAAGTTAATGTTGTTTCTAGTGCACATCATAGGGGAGTATTTCACACATCTAACTCAATTATAAACTAATGCTGGCAATGAATATTACAATTACTTACTGAATGGTTTTCTTAAGGAGTCAAACTTTATGAATATTCTAATTTAACTAGACTGATTTGTAATCTCCCACATTTTATTACTCAGTGGTTTAAGATCAAGCACATCAAATGTGAAAACTAAAAACCTAGTAGTTTGAGAGTTACTAAATTCATGACAGAAATGGAAATTCAATGGAACTAACTTAATTTGTTCTGTGAATCATCTTAACATGCAAAAATGGATTTTATTGTTATTGTTGCCAAACACAGTAGTATGCGGATAAAGTAATTAAAATGCACATTCAGCAGAAGGCTGTGAGTATGAGAATTGTTATTTAAGTATGCAAGCAGTTATCTCTATGGCAGTAGGTCTACCTAATTACATATCCTTCGTCATAATATGGATTCAAACCTAAGTAGGCCAGGCTGATGAGAAATGTCAAGTGGTCAAATGCTTTTTATAAAGAAACACCTTTTTCCAAATAGTTTTAAAAAATAATAATTTCAAACTACCACTACTGCTAATTTTTCCATGAAGAATATCAGCCTGAACTTGTGAACAGTTATCCGAAGCCCTTGGTGTGTGTTTTTTCTTTCAGTCACATATCAGGCTAGCTCTTTGAGTTCATTCGCACAGCAGTCTGTGATTGTGTCTCTGTGTGTTCACACCCCAGGTTTCCGGCTGTTGCTGCTAAGGCTTCTGGCATCTGCTACAGACACCTGGAGGCTTCATTCACAAGCTGCTGTGTACCAGCCCTTTGTAAACTGAGGGTTCATCGTCCACACTTGCCCCATGTCTAGAAAGCAAGAATCGGAGTGGTTTCCCGCTTGTCCTGTACTTTCTAGGCACAGGTTCGAACAGTTTTGTCTTTGTCCCACCACTTTCCCACAGAAAACCTGGGCAAATGTCTGGAGAAAACCTGAGGGACATTTGCTCTGATTCAGCATTAAAGTGAGGGTTTCTCCAGGGGAAAGTGGTGGGGAAAGTAGAAGTGTGGATGAGCTCTTGTGTGAATGATTACTGCCAGAAGTCTTCAATTTCACTTGGTTAAATGGGGAGGCATACATAGAAGTAGTTCTAGTGGTCAGAAACCCTAACCAAATGGATACACATGTACCAGAAATTACTTGGTGGTAATAATCACATCGAGGGACGCCCGTGAGGGACGCGGGTGGCGCTGTGGGTAAAACCTCATTGCCTAGGACTTGCTGATCGCATGGTCGGTGGTTCGAATCCCCGCAGCGGGGTGAGCTCCCGTCATTCGGTCCCAGCTCCTGCCCACCTAGCAGTTCGAAAGCACCCCCGGGTGCAAATAGATAAATAGGTATCGCTTTATAGCGGGAAGGTAAACGGTGTTTCCGTGTGCTGCTCTGGTGCCGTCTCGCCAGAGCAGCTTCGTCACGCTGGCCATGTGACCCGAAGTGTCTGCGGACAGCGCTGGCCCCCAGCCTCTAGAGTGAGATGAGTGCACAACCCTAGAGTCCAGTGGCGTAGCGTGGGTTATCAGCACCCGGGGCAAGGCAAGTAATTTGCGCCCCCTAACCTGTGGATTTGCGCCCCCTAACCCGTGGATTTCCCTAACCCCCAGATGTTGCGCCCGGTGCGGCCAGCCCCCCCTGCACCCCCCACGCTACGCCACTGCTAGAGTCTGTCAAGACTGGCCCGTACGGGCAGGGGTACCTTTACCTTTACCTTTAATAATCACATCCACCAGTACTTTTCTTCTCGGAAAAGAGGCGCCGGTACTACATATACACCTAGAAAAAAAGCACTAACATTCACCCTTTTCACATTGTAGTACCCTCATTTTTTGTCATGAGGCTGCTGCTTTAAACCCATATTTTCTCTCAAACTTTTTTGTACTCCTTTCCCAAAGTTATTTTTTCTGGATCCTCCTACTTTAGGAACTCCCACTGTAATTTTAATTTTACCTATACACACGTGCTTTTCCATTCCCATCTTTTGCTTATGCACGTTCTTTGTCTAATGTAGATTGTGAGCCCTTAGAGGGCAGGGATCTGTAAAAAGAAAGAAAGAAATAATCTTATTTGCTTGTGAAGGGTCAGGCACATGGCTGGAGCCTGATGCATTATTAATGATCATAAATAATATAGCAACCACTACGATTTCCTATCACAAGGAAATGTCACCTCATTTGGTACTAATGGGCGGTCTCAGCAAGGATGCTCTGCACAGGGTTTTGCATCCTCAAAGGACGTTGGCGGTGCAAGCGAAGTTGGATTCAGCAGGCCTTCGGTGACCACTCATTCTTTGAGGATCAGGCTGCAAATGAACACTGAGACGGAAATGTGTTCTTGTCTGTTGATGATGAATAAGCAGGGCAGGGTTAAGACAAGACTGACAAATTAGCTTCTGGAACACTGGATAAATTAAAGAGGCAGTCTAGCTGTGTCAATCTTGGTTTGTTCACAAATCTAAATGATTTTTTAAAAAATGCAAATAACTTAGAAACTATATCTATGGATGAGGACATCACATAGATTTCTTATAACACCATCATGCAAGAATAAATTTAGTGTTTCCCCTTTTCAGCATTGTCTCCTTGATTAGTAGCCAATCTGTCAGAAATTATGGTTAAGTGTGTGTGTGAGAGAGTGTGTGTGGGGGAGACAGGCATTTAGGAGAGCAAAGCTTTCATAAGTCTCATTTGATAGAATATACATTCATCAAATCATTTTAGCTGGAAAACCCCCCTCTAATTTATTGTTTCAGAACTATGACATTCTTAAAACATTGATCACGTGCGAAATATTTTTGCATAAAATATATCGTATTTCATTTTCACTGTTACTTGACTAGAGAAGGTCAAGATATTATTTCATCCACCTAGCTGAAAGAAATCTTCTATACTCTACAAGGTTTGCTTTTAACTGAAAGGCATCCTTGAAACTACTATTACAATGCTACTATCTTAGAGTTCACCTCTTTCCAATTAAATCATGACCTTTCCTTCCCCATGCAGTTTTTTCCCTAAGTCCCATGGCTCAAATGTCATTTCAAACTTTATTTTCTATTTCTAACCTGTAATTTGGAAAATAAGCATGAATCCAAAAAAAAGGTTATGCGCTCTCATCTTAATATCTTATGCTTTCTGCCGGGAGGCTGACCTCCATTGGTAGCTGGATAGATTACTCAGTATGGTGGATTTATTCTATGACACCATGATTCTTATCATATGTTGGGGAAACTATAGTACAGGAATAAAATGGATAACTTTTTTAAAGTTATCTGAAGATAGTGACTTTTCAATGACTGAATCACAAATTGGGGCAGGTACCCAGGCTGCTACTAGGGAGGACAAAGCAAAGTAGCCACTGCAGCCTGCTGAAGGTCTAGTAAGGTAAAAAGGTAAAGGACCCCTGGACTGTTAAGTCCAGTCAAAGGCGACTACATACCTTGGTTCTCAAACTCCTTGGTACTCAGCTGTTTTGGCTTCCGAACGCAGCAAACCTGGAAGTGAGTGTTCTGGTTTGCAAATGTTTTTCGGAAGCTGAACATCCAACGCGGCTTCCATGGCTTCCAGTTGAGTGCAGCAAGCTCCTGCAGCCAATTGGAAGCTGCGCCTTGGTTGTCAGATGGTTCCAGGATTCGAACGGACTTCCGGAATGGATTAAGTTTGACAAACCAAGGTACGACTGTCTGGGGCTGCAGCTGAGGGAGCCGGCATTTATCCACAGACAGCTTTCCGGGTCATGTGACCAGCATGACTAAACTGCTTCTGGCACAATGGAACACCATTACGGTAACCAGAGTGCACGGAAATGCCGTTTACCTTACCGCTGCAGTGGTACCTATTTATCTACTTGCACGGGCGTGCTTTTGAACTGCTAGGTTGGCAGGAGCTGAGACAAAGCAATGGGAGCTCACTCCGTCATGGGAATTCGAACTGCCAACCTTCCAATCAGCAAGCCCAAGAGACTCAGTGGTTTAGACCACAGTGCCACCCACACTTACCTAACCCGGCTGCTTTCCATTAGCTTTCTCAAAGCATTTTGGTTTCAACATCTGCCTGAGGAGGAATTTCCAAATGTGTTTGCAATATAGGTTTGTTCATCCATCATGCTGAACAACGTACAAGCTCCCTTTACATACGTACAGCTGTTTAAGTGAAATTGTGTGCACACGTTGATTTTCCAGGTCAACTATCATGTGCGCAGACATTGGTTGAATGCTACATGTGAATAACTGTACAAGCTCAACTATTTGTGTACATAGGCACACAGATTCTTCACTTCTTGAATGTAACATTTGAACACCTTTGATGTCTTTAGTCAAGAAATCAGGTGAGAGACTCTTAGGTGTTATGCCCTTCATACCATGAAGGGGACAGTGGGGTGTGTGCCTGCCCATGCCACCATCTATGAGTTGGAGGGCAAACATCTGCAGCGAGGAGCACACATAGCAGCCTGAGGCGGTAGAGAAGGCTTCCTGCAGTAAATTTTCAGCATGTCAACTCATAGAGATGACATGGCCAGTGATACAAGGCTAGCATGCTTACCTGTACTCTTCTTAACGATTCTTATCATGGGGGTGGGGGGAGAGATTTGATAGAAGCAGCTTGCCAGGTGGGGTAGAACAGCTACACTAGCTTCCCAGCAGCTGGGCCATTGTTTGTTACAGAGAGAGGAGGTGGTGTGAGGCAGTCAGGAAATTCATATGGCACATTTTGGTTTGGTGGAAAGTCAGCAAGAGAATCTACCGTTGAAGAGTTCAGAAGAAATCACCATAGAACTCAATCTGTTTACACCAGCTCTTCAAGCATGTTTTATCCAGTGCCAAAATCTCTCCTCTAACTTCTCAATAGCTTTCTTCCCTTCCATTTTTCTATCTAATTCTTGGGAACTTTTCTCTGGGTGTGGGGTTTTCGTTTTTACCATATAGTATGAAGTGGCTGAGGTCAGTGTGTGTGTTTTTCTACCCAGTGAATCTTTTCCAACACTTTGCAGCCTTGCCACCCACCCACATTTACTGATCTGGAGGAGTTGCCTCATAACGTCTTCCCCTGGGCTTGGATTGAAGCATAGGAAACCAGGAAGTGCAGACTACCAATGACATGATGTATAGAATGAAAGTAAGGACACTCACAAACATCCCTTGACCATCTCAAAAGTAAGTTTAAGACACCAAAACCCTGAACCCCACCCATGATAATTTCACCAAAATTTTCACTCCCTTTTGATAATTTTAAAATGCATTTTTTTTCTCATTAATTGATGGAGAATGGTAAAAATGTGGATAGATTTTCATTAAACCACCAACTTATCCACATCTAGGCTGCAAAATAAATTGTGCCCCCTCTTTTCAAATCAGATACGAGACTTCCTTTATATAAAAAAGTGTTGTGGTTTTTTGTTTTTGTTTTTAATACTAAAACAACTGAGAAAAATTTATGGCACGTGTGAGGCACCTTTCATCCATGAAAGTTTGAACTTCTCCAAATAACAAGCAGAACTTGATCAAGCATGAACGCTCCTTGGCTATCTATAGATTTGTACTACCCAACCTTAGAAATGTCATTGGCACACTTCACAGTGTAATCAATACGTTCTTTTTAACCTTTGAGCAAGAAGTTGGCTACGGAGCAGGGCTGATTGAAAGACTCTTTTGCAGTGTGAAATGTGCAAATCAGAAAGATGAAGAAGGGGGAAAAAGCAGCCCATAGGGTCTTGTTAATAGGCAATGAGAACTTGGCTTTGGAAGAGCCTTTCCACTGGATAGCCTTGGATCAGCTTTCCAAGACTCACTGGACAGATTTACATGCAACACTGGACCATCTTTTGACTTATATAGGATTTGTCTTGGTACCAATTATAGTATTCATTACCAGTTGAATAGTCAGGCTTTCTGGGGGTGGGGGCCACTTCTGGATGGATACAATTCAATGAGTGGGTGAAAATCTTTCATGTCCAAAATGGCCTGGGTACAGAATATCTGACAGGTGGTCTTCTTCTACACCATCCTGCTCTTTTCCTAAGATCAGGAAAGGAGGCCTTTCTCTGAGCCCCACCTACGAAGGAGATATGGGTAATGGCAACAAGAGATAGAGACTTGTCGGTCGTTCCAGCACTATTGTGGAGCAGCTTGCCCCATAAAGTGTGGGACATTTAATCTCTGACTGTCTTTCACCATTCGCTGCAGACACTTTTATTACAACAGGCTTTTGCCTGCCCTATACCTATGGTTTTCAAGCATCCCTGGGTGCTTTGAAGTGTAAAGATACAATACTTAGGAATTCTGGTACTGATGCGCAGCAGTGACTCAGGTACACACATCTTCTGAATCCCAAGAAAAGGAAAAAATGAATTACAGCACAATCTTAACCATGTCTACTTAGATGTAAGTTCTATTTAATTCAAAGGGGGCTTACTCCCAGATAAGTGAGGTTAGGCTTGCAGTCTTACTTCGTTTTTGTTTTTGTTGTTGCCAAATTACATGCACAGGCTCACCACTATATTTAGGGATACAACAAAGTCAAGCATTTTAAAGACAAATGCATTTTAATGAATGAAATTTAAGCACATGCTTAAGGCTGAAATTCTATGCGTGTTTTCCTGGGAGTAAGCATAATTTAATACGGTGGTCTTACTTCTGAGTAAACCTGAATAGGATCACATTTACTTGCTTACTGAAATAAACAGAACATTAAAATGCCCGGCTTTGGCTGGATTATAGTCATAGTTTTAAAATTATTGTAACTTATGCATCAAACTCTTAATTCATTTTGTTCAGAGAAAGTGCATATGCCAAATTTCACACATTGCTGAGGTTTGATTAACAAAACTACATGAATGTTGCGTATTGTGAAAGATGTATGCTTTGCAGAGAAACAACCAAGGCTTTTACGTGATTGGTTTTAAAGTAACCCGTATCATTTATTTATTGATTTGTTTATTTGTTGCCACCTAGCAATATTTTAGTTCAACCTCTGTGGTAGGCACTAGGCAAATTTGCACACATTTGCATAGATTTCAGGATTTTAAAATATGCAAATACACAAAAGTGGTTTCCCTCACTTCTGGTGAGGTGACTACCCTAGACTTAAATGTTATTATATCCATAGGAAATATGAGCACATGAAGGAAATTTACTACAGATACCAAATTTGTGCTGTGTAAGCCATGAATTTATTAATCTTTCAAAAACAACTGTGTATTCCTTCTTTTCTTATTTTTAATTTAAAGGTACAAAAGTTCCAGTAAACAAAGATATCCTACAGCAAAGTCTCAGTGAAAGATAAATAAGTTTTTTGGGGGGGTTTTTTGCTTCCTGAAAACTCACTAAGTAACCAAAGCAAATTTGGGCAATTTTTTAAAAAGCCAAACACAAGAAATAGACATAAACTGTACTCAGAGGTGAGTACAGAAACTTATTGGTACATGGACACAGAAGATTATTAGTGAACAGTAATGACACATTACTTTCTAAAAAGTAATATAGCATGCCTATGGGTCTGATCCAGATTCTGTCAAGTACAAGACTGTGTATGGTACACACGTGATGATTTTCCTACATCAGCTTTCCTTACTGCACCAGTCCAGTGGCGTAGTGTGGGGGGTGCAGGGGGGGCCGGCCGCACCGGGCGCAACATCTGGGGGTTAGGGAAATCCACGGGTTAGGGGACGCAAATCCATGGGTTAGGGGGCGCCTTGCCCCGGGTGCTGATAACCCACGCTACGCCACTGCGGTATACGAAGCCACTGGAAACTTATTTACGGTTCGCTTCGTTTCGACCCGAGACCAGATTAGCCGAACCACTTGGTTTCACGGATCCGGTTTGTTCCACTAAAACAATGCAACCTGATTGAGCAATAGTTTAAGCTCTGTCTAGAATGGGAGCCCAGGCATGGGTCAGGTGGAACGCGCCCAAACAGCAACCTTGTGGCGAGAAACAATGCTCTCAGGAAGGCCACTGTCCACCCGGGCCACCCCATCTCCTCCTCCTCTCCAATCAATGATCAGGAAGGATTCTTGATGGGGAACTGCAGCTTCTTGTGCAAGACCAACTGCGAGTGTGGTTTACACAACCTGCCCGGCCAAGAAGCAGCCAGGAGGAAAGGGAGATGACAGGAACCAAGACTCAGTGGGGAGGAAGGCGAACCATTCACTTCCTGCTCTGAGGTTCCTTAACTGGGGAGAGGGAGCGTTTCAGCCACTCCTCTCTCTCTTTTTTACAACTCTGCTTGGCTTCTGCTTGTAAAGGGTTCCTGAAACTAACAACCCATGGTTCAAGTAACATCTCAGCTTGTTCAGAGCACAGGGGACAAAAGAACTCTCCCCTGGCCTACCCGAGATAGCGGACACCACAGCAAACATATCAGCCTGAAAGCACCACAAACCCTTTGCTTATTTTTTTTGTTAAACCAGAGTAGAGTCCTTATGCATGTCTACTAGAAAGTAAGCAAAATACTTACTCTTCAGAAAGTGAATAGGATTATTGCCAAATACGCCTTTTTCACCACCCCCATATATATTTTTCCCAAGTGCTCCCTTTCTCTTTAATGTTGCACTTATTTAGCAAACCCGCAGTGGCGTAGAATGGGGGGTGCAGGGGCGGCCGGCCGCACCGGGCGCAACATCTGGGGGTTAGGGTTAGGGTTAGGGGGCGCAAATCCACGGGTTAGGGGGCGCAAATTACTTGCCTTGCCCCGGGTGCTGACAACCCACGCTACGCCACTGCACCAGTCAGTTGCTGGTGTGCAAAGAAAGAAGTTCAGGGGTGAGCAGAGTTTCATAGGGACAACTCACTAGATCCTGGCTATAGTTTATTTTCAAATTGAAATGTTACTGATGGAACACAAAAAGTTCTTAATACTAAACCCCAAAAGTTTGAATGGGCATTTTTCAGATCCATTAGCAGTTGAATGGCTACAAGGTCATCTCATATATCCAGTGCTATTTTTCTATAAAAAGAGGTGCCTCAACTCTCCATGAACGCCTCCCTCTTTCTAGTAGAAGGCAATGGCACCCACCTGAGAGTTCCAGTGAGTATCCCCTGAAAGAAAGCCCTGCATATCTACTTCCCATACTGGATTTCTTGTGTGTATAGTGTTATTCGAGTTGTCACCCTTGCTTAGGCATGTCTCATATTGTGCCTGAACTAAAGACCAGGCACTCATTAAACATTCACTGTATAGCACTATAATTTACAGTACAATGGTATACATGTCTACTCAAAAGTAAATCCCTATGTGCACTACATATTTATCATACCACTTCAGACAGAACTATAGTTTGTTAAGGGTGCTGAGAATTGTTATGAGACCCCCGATTCACCTCACACAGCTTTAGTTCCCAGAGTTCCTGGAATTGGGGCTTGACTGTTACAGTAGTCTGAGAGCTGTCACTCATAGGGGTTTCAGTACTCTTAACAAACTACAGTTCCCATGACTGTTTAAATCAGTATGATATTGCTTTAAATGTATAATGCAAATGGGGCCTAGGTCTCTTCTTATTTAATAGGGCTTACTGCAAGGTAGGGACGTGGCTGGCACTGTGGGTTAAACCACAGAGCCTAGGACTTGCCGATCAGAAGGTCGGTGGTTGGAATCCCCGTGACGGGGTGAGCTCCCGTTGCTCGGTCCCAGCTCCTGCCAACCTAGCAGTTCAAAAGCACGGCAAAGTGCAAGTAGATAAATAGGTACCGCTCTGGCGGGACGGTAAACGCCGTTTCCGTGCGGTGCTCTGGTTCGCCAGAAGCAGCTTATTCATGCTGGCCACATAACCTGGAAGCTGTACGCCGGCTCCCTCGGCCAGTAAAGCAAGATGAGCACCGCAACCTCAGAGTCGTCCGCGACTGGACCTAACGGTCAGGGGTCCCTTTACCTTTACTGCAAGGTAAGTGGCCCCAGGGCTCCTTTGAAAGAAGGCATGGGGTATAAATAAACAGATATATTCTATAGGACTGTTGCCTAGGCTTTGGTTTAAAGTTGGTATTGGGGAAAAGCAGGGTTCTTGTGCTTTTCAACAACTGTGTGGCAGGCAGAAATTCAAAAGAGTAAGACTGATGTAGTATGGGAATACAATTATAGGAAAAGCTTCACCAGTTTACATTATGCCTGACATACATTTTCCACGAGTAGGCACAGACTTATTTTGGGGCCTTCCAGCAGAACATGACACAAATTTGCATATCACACAAAGTATATGCAAGTTTTATGCAAATCTGTGTTCTCTTATGTGAGTAGGTCAGAGGGCCCAATCTACATACAGTGTACTGGGCTCATAAAATCCTATTGGCACCCCTGCAGAGTTCTGAAACCAAAGAGTTTATATCTATAAATCTGTGCTGGATTGTGTCCAAGAACAGAAAAACAGAATCAACAAGATTCCACAATTCTTTTCTGGCATGTCTGCTAAGTACAGCAACAATATACCACTTGACACTTACAAAAAAAATAAAATATCCTGCTAACATATTCTGTAAAGCTGAAAAAAATCTTCAAACTCTTCTCTACTTTTTTATTGAAAAATATGAATTCACTTCACAGTAGCCCAAGCACTAATCATTAATAAGATGCAACAAGCACTGGCAGAAAGTATACAGAGATAGTATCGAAAGTCTTATGAATATTAAAGTCATAAATACAATAAAAAACAAGTCACTAAGTATCCTCAGCTATAATAAAGCTAAAACCCAATTAAGTATAAACATTGACTTATTATTCAAAAGTTTTTTTAATCGTATTTAGCTGCTTTGATACGCTCATTTGCCTTTTAAAGATGTATAATCATCCTCTCTTTTTGCATATTCCATTGACGAAGATTCATTTATTTGTCTAATTGAATAATTAGGCTCCTTGATTAATTGTTTCAAATAATTCCATGTCATGGGCTTCCTCTTGCTGAAATTCTTTTATAATATTTTCACTGGCTGGCTTTTTACACTATAAATTACACAAGCTGAATGGTTTCGACTTCCAGCATTTTTAAAGGATGGGAGTTAAAAGGATTTTCTTATGTTGTTTGGCATCCCCTCCCATTCCCTGGCTCCTGCACTCCTTTGTTGTTGTTCTGGCTGCCACTGTTTCTAAGCTTCTGCATCCCTGATAGTTTTAAACAGGCAAGCTAAACAGCATCAGTGGCCTTCCACCATCTTGTTCATCCTTGTTATCGTGTACACGAAGCGCAGCTTCAAAGGTTTCCCCAGGGGTCCTAGCTCAGTAGAAAATCCTGATTATAAGTGACATTTGAGTGGATTTCTTTGGAATTAGTGTATTAACAATTATGCCAACCTTGGGCTCTTTATTAGCAATATGAGGAAGATCATAGAGGAGGCCATAGGATCTGGTTATGAATACAATTTCCAATAGGTGGCTGCTGACCTGATTCAGAGAAGGCAATCTGTATGTGGAAACAGGTTTGGGCATGGAAATTAGCTGTGTGCAAGGCTGTCACATGAGGGAAAAGACAGACTGCATTTAGATGCTGAGTAACACACGCATCCTTCCTTGTTGGTTGATTAGGGTGCCATGCATCCAAGCATGCAGCATAAAGGTGGCTCTGTGCTGCTTTCACAGGTTCCAGAGTGGGGACATGATAACACATACAATCTAAGACCATTTTGAAAAAGAAAAGAAAAAGATTTCCTTTTGGCAGGGCCATAGCTAGGGGGTGGCGAGGTGGGGGGGGCATAAAATCAGCTAAAAATATGTCCATAAGCAAAACTATTGATTCTTCTTTCTTTGGTAATCACTTGTAGCTGAGTAAGATTGTCTTCCAGAAGCACGGTTTTGACAATGAGTCCGCAAGTGACTGTGGAGGCCAGTTCTGGATCCACACATCCTTCCACAGTGAGGACATTGGTTTCCGGGCAGGAGTTGATCACAGTGTAGATTTGCCAAGTGTGCCTTCCTCTTAGCATGTTTGTCCCTTGCGTCCTGAGTTCGAGTGTCTTCAAAGCCCATGACACCTTTGGAAAAGGCTGTTCTACAATTGGAGCACTCACAGGCAAGTGTTTCCCAATTGTTGGTGTTTATTATTGCCACATAAGAAAGGGTTTTTAAAAGAGGGTGAATTGAATGGGGGGAGGGGGTTTGGAGGAGACGTGGAAAGAAGAGCTAATTTGTCAGTGGCTAGGGGGCGCAATCTGGACAGTTCTGCCAGGGGTGCAAGATCACCCAGCTACGGCTCTGCCTTTTGGTCAAGTCTGTTCAGGTTTATGATTGGTCTGGTCAATCTGACTAGGAGATGGAGGAGTTTAGTGAGCAAAGCCAAAATGGATGAATAAATTAGTAATCATTTTCTGGACTCGATCACTAACTAGATCTCCCCTGAGTTCCAGAAGGCCATTTGAGTTATGAAACATTTGAAAACCGAAAACTCAATACGGAAGCCTCAAAATGGAAAACTCAGTACAGAAGCCGCATTTCATGTTTGACTTCCGAGGCATCTTCAAAAACCGAAGCATTTACTTCCGGGTTTACAGCATTTGAAATCCGAAATGTTTGTCAACGGAGACATTCGAAAACTGAGGTACCACTGTATGGTGACATCCATTATAATATGCCACCATTGGATAAGTGGGACCTCAGAGCAGCAGTTCTGCATTGGCTGCAGAAGAAGGAACAAAGGGTGCAAAGTTGGGCAAAGCACAAAGCCAGGGGTAGTGTAATGGTATTTACAAGGATGCAGATTAGCGTGAGCTGCCCAAAGGTGAAGGTGAAGCTGAGAAGCTTCTGGCCCCAAAGAAGATATGGTAAGGAAAGTTTAAGTATGGAAACTAAGTGCAGTTTGCTCTTTTATAATGTGTGTACATATTGTCAGCTTTCCAACTGCACAATTTTGTTCCAATAACATGTTTTATGTCCAGCTACACACTGATTTTTTTTTTTAAAAAACCACCCTGCTTTTTGTATGCTTATGGTACCCTGTTGCCCATGTAAGTAAATGATGTGGTTTAAATATCAGATAATGCAATACAATAGAAATTTCTAATCAACAGCTGTCATTTCTAATCAAAAGCTGTTTGGATTCGTTTGGACCTGAGCAAGGACCAGGACTAAAGAAAAACATCTCCGTGTGTGCATGTGTGTGTATAAATCTATATATGTATATCATTAACTGTAACTAATAACCAAATCTAGATGAACAGGAATGAACTAAGCTCCACCTCCCTGCCAGTGTTTTGGTAGTAATCATGCCATCAGTGTTTAACAGGGAACAAACAGAAGAGCTGAGTGATTACTAAAAGCATCTGTGATTACAGAGCACAATTATGGCTATTTCAGTTATTGATTAACCTGTAAAAAAAACACCAACCCAACACACCCTGTAATAACTCGCTTATCATTTGCTTTCTAAGAAAAGGAACACACTGGCTTTTAAAAGCTTAAGTAGGAGCAAAGATTAGGGTAAGTCAAGTATCAGGACAAGGTGATTACTTAACATCTGTGACCACAAGTGAAAGGCTAAAGGGGGAGAGAAAAAATCAACTGTCTGTACTCTGTAAAATACTTGGGGGGGGGGGGACACAAGTGAAGTGTGATTAATCACCTTGGATGTATGATTGAGTCAATTGACTTACTTTTTCATGATGATTAATCAGCTACAAAAATTATAATTGTCCCACTTCTAGTGGCTGCATGCTGTGCCTGATGACATCATTTTGTCTACAGATACTCACTGAGTGGCTTTCAAAAGAATATGCAGATGATTCAAAAAGGGTGGGTGAGGTGAAAGCTACAATCTGGAGAAGGTTGACAATTTTGCAGTTCTCGACAGAGGTTGACCTGTCTTTTAGAACACACTAAGTAGCCTTATATCGAGCAGATCAGAAGAAGGCCATCAGCAGGCAGGGACTTATTAGTTTAGAGAAAAGGGGTGTTAATAGGGGATAAGAGAGGTGTCTAAAATTATTCATAGTGTGAAGAAAGTGTATAGGCTCCCTTTCTCAAAATACTAGAACACGGGGACACCCAGCAATGCTGGATGTTGGAAGATTGAGAACACAAAAAAGTAATTCTTCACACAGCCCATAGTGATGTAGTGATAGTTGCCAACTTGGATTGCTTTAAAAGAGGATTAGACAAATTAATGAAGGATAAGGCTGTCGGTGGCTGCTAGCCACAATGTTCTGCCTCCACTGTTAGAGGCAATATACCTCTGAATACCAGTTGCAGGGTCACAGGTGGGGAGAGAGCGATTATACTAAGGCCCTGCTTACAGCCTTCCCATGGATATCTGGTTGGCCACTCTAAGACCAGGAGGCTAGACTAGGTGGGCTTTTGCCTGATCAAGTGGGGATTTCTTGTGTTCTTAGGGCTTGGATGAATTCGGTGTATTAGGAAAGAAGGGTGGTTTTTCGCAGAAGGGTATAATAGATCAATGCAGTGGTGCCAGTAAGGGCCCATATTCATTAAGGCTGGCTTACCTAATGTAGGAGCATAATAAATTAAAATTATCTAACTGCACCACTCACTGAATAGGGGGGGAAATGAATCTCCAGTCCATAATACCTGATGCCAAATCTGATGCAAAAATATGAAAGAGGTAGTAAAAATAATAATACTGGGATATACTGAAAACCCTGAACCCAATGCAAAATATGAAAAGGCAAGACACAATATGAAACTGAAAATTAGAAAATCTGTTGTAACTTTTCTTTTTATCCTGTTGTCCCACCCTCCAGAGAACTGCTGGGTGGCAAATGTTCTTACCCACTTCCCTGCCCTTTATATATAGAACAGGCATAATTCATAGAGATTTGCATATATTACCACCATTGGATGCTGCTGCTGTTTCTGCCAAGTTCAGCAGCCTTTTGTATATCTTCTACAGCTAATCCATGCATGGACACCTGCTTCCATGTATGGACTGTTGTTGCAGGATGGGTGTGAATGTCACTGCAACCCACAGGCCAATTCTCATCCTGATAAAATATTAATATTGTTAATGGTAGAGTGAAGCAGAAGCTATCTGATTAATTCATTTTTGACAGCTCCATTTTCAATTTTTGTACAAATCTTGGACACCAAACAATGCATAGAGGGGGCACTATACAAAGTCCCCACTGGATTGTTTATTAAACCTTTGGGGAACAGGAAAGGGGCATTTCAGAATCTTGAAGCAGAGAAATCCTTGAGTTGTACAGTCCCTATGGACAGTGGTGCTTGGTGTGGCAGCACAGGCAGGCCAGTTGCTCATCTGCCTTCCCAACACCGAGTGTCGCTGCTGGTTTCTAAGAGGGAAAGGTATGGTGCAGGCAGGGTGGCAGAGCCCATATGACCAGCACTGCTTCTGGATAGGCTTTCAGAACCCTTTCATAGAAGACTTTGACAAAATGCAAAGAAACACCTTCAGTCTTGATCATAGGCGCCGACTCCATGGGGCCTGAGGGGGCCCGAGCCCCCTCAAAAATTCGTTTGGGGGGCTCTGCCCCCCCAATAATTTAAGAAAAACAAAGCCACTCCTGATCTAGAGAGTGGGAGGGGTTGCGGGCTCTCGACCCATCAACAATCTCGCGGGGCTGGCGTCAGCCCCGCGAGAAGCGGGGATTCCCCCTAGCTCATTAATATTCACCACCCACGGCGGCAGCCAATCGGCTGCCGCAAAGGGCGGGCCCTCACAGGTTCACTTAAGGTTGGGGCAGCCCGGGGCTCGCCCCTTTCGTTCCCCCAGCAGCAGCGGTTTGGAGGTCTTGGGCCCCCCCAATATTTTTTATAAGTCGGTATGGGCCCCCGCCCCCCCAATATTTTTTATAAGTCGGCGCCCCTGGTCTTGATGGAATACAGCTATTTGTTTGATAAAAGATTCCTCCTTTGTAGGTAATACAATTTTTTGACATAAAAATGGAAACCTACAAATAACAACATGAACTTGAGGAATGCTCATTGTCATATAAATGGGATCCTCCTTAATGAGGGTCCTGGTTGCGCACGGACCCCTAAGGCACCCCCGCTTGGAGAGTTGTTGCCGGGCGTGGCCCAAGCCTTAACCGTTTGGCCCCAGGATTGCGCCAGGCTGTTTGGGCCAATCGGGGTGGTTGGCGCAATTCCTGAGGCCTACAAAAGCGGCAGTGTGCCGTAATGGGGGGCAGTTGCTTCGTGCTGCCAAACACCCACCCTCCCTTCCTAATTTTAGGCGGTGCTGCTTTGGCCTTGCTTTGGATTGGGTTGCCTGCTTTGGAGCAGGGGCTGGGTAGGAATTTTTTCCATTTGGCAGATTGGCTGTAGCCACTTGGTTTTTGCCTACCCCCTTAGCAATCGTCACAACTTTGTAAGGTTAGGCGGTTAGGCATTGGCTTATTGAAGTGTGTGGGAGGGGAGGTGCAGCCATCACCTGCCCCTCCATGAATAAGGGTATTCCGGTAAAGGAATCTGGGGATCCTGGATCTCGTCCAAAGTCCGTATGAGCGGCTAGGGCCATGCCAGGACTACAGGAACCCTGGGGGGAGCTTTGGTCTTCATTGATGTTGCTCTCTCGTTTGGTGTTTACCCTTTCAGACTTCTAGCCAGAGAGGCAGGAGTCAGTTATAGTTGCCAATGCCTAAGCCAATACTGCTCACTTTGCTGTAATCAATAAAGTTGGGGTCTGATTTTTCCCAATAACTTAAACTAAAATTATGTGTCAGTGTGAAGATATTTTCAGGGGAAGGGCTTGGGGGTCTCGGAGCGCAACCTCTCTGCAAGCAAATCAGAATGAATGCTCAATAATTGGGTCATCTGGAGGAATCCAATGGGAAGTCTTCTGAAGCTAGTGTGTGCCTGCACATATCCATTTGATATCTGCCTCGCTGCAGATTCCTGTTGCTTGCTAATAAAATTGTTACCATTTACCCAAGTTACTGTCTCGTGTTGGCATTCCTGTCAGGGTGGTGAATTACTTTACATTAATACTGCTGTTTTAGATGGAATAAAAAGCTCATCATCTGGGCATAAGTACATTGTTTACTGAAGAGGTATGGGAAGAAGCTACCATATGGGAAGAGGGTCCTTTCATATTTATCCACAATATATGGCTTTTCTTGCTTGCTCCTATGTAATGCCTTGAGAATTGGCTGCCATCAGAGTGAGGCAATTGAGTTAGATGGATCACTGATTTAATCCAGTCTGGCAATTGTTTAGGTTTCACCAAACAGTATGCAACAGAAGGTATTGCTTTTTCTTGTAAGGCTCAGAAATGTCATCATTTTTGAGTAGTTAAAATGCAGCATTTTATAAACATACAGCCATGAAGGCTCTTAGGGAAAGATTTTACATCAGGATCTTGGTTCATCTGTATGGCTTGATGGACTAAGATCTGACACAATAACCCAAATGATGATTTATTCCAGGCAATTTTGCCCCATCAGGACAAATTCAAATATACTAATGGACTGCACAAAAGGGCTGTGCACTGCAAAAAACCTCAATCTTTGTTCACTCACTGTTAAGTATATCCGTGGCTATGTGCAGAAGATGAGCTTATACTTTAAGCGTCAGAGTTCAAAACCTTATTTAGAAGGACAGATTTTCCTACATAAAAGACTTTTAAAAGTCTTAGAGAAAAATATCATCACCACATCAGATTTGGAATTCATTTGATACAGATCTCATATTCCCTTCCCCACCCTCTTCGCTATCCAGTCTGGGATCTCATATTTCTAAGAGGTACATAAAATATTTCTAGTGACCTATAATGACGGATGTTATTTCTGCGGGTACAATGTTTAAGGTTCAAAATTCACCAAGATAGAACCTTTCTTTTCCCAGTAATGTTCCCCCGTTCATATAAATGTTTTCTTTAGAACTGTTGCACTAATCTGACATCGTTCCAGACAACCTTAATAGGTGTACCTTGGTTAGTTAGCTCTGCAATGTTCATTCATTTTACTCCCCAAATACTATCCCCAAACCTGACATATATGGAACTGCCCCGGGCTCCATGTTACCCAGAGGGAATAAAAATGTTATGTGCATATATAAATGTACTTTCACTATGTGCACATTTTTAAAATATCCAACACTAACAGGGAAACAAAATAGAGATATATTTCAGGTAGCCATACTTCACCATCCCCTTCAGTTCCAGCCACTTCACCCCTCTCCCTTTTCTCAGTTTACTGAAATGCAATAAAGGGACTAGGATTTTTCATTTATAAAGCATATGCAACTTCTTGTATTTAGAGAAGTGAACAGAACACAGGAGGTTTTTTTTATACCTTGAGCTTTTTCCTAGGTACTGCTAATTGTTAATTATTAGAGACTGACTAAGTCACTGAAGTGAGTCCTTTGGCTGGTGTCTCAAATCCTGTCATTTACTACTACACAAATCAGCAGGGTGATAGAGTGTCTTTAAATTAGGTTACCACCATGCAGTTATTGGACAGGGAGTAATTGATAAAACCATTAGTAACACTTGTAGAGATAACAGCCAGCAAAATCATGCAACCATAATTATTCCTAATGGATACATGCTATAAATTGTGGCAAGGAAAAAAAAATCTCGTATTATCTTTCAATCAAATTTGACAGTCCTGGTAGATTACTGTAGGCTAAGTGTGTGTGTGTCTGTGCATAAGGAAAAAATGACCCATCAGAATTTCTTGGCTTCTTCTTCACTCCCCGCTTTACTTTCACTTCTTTTTCTTCATCAAATTACAGACTTTGGGGGGATGCTGGGGGGAGAGAAGGTAATTTCTTTCTGTGACAGCTCTCAGGATAAGGGAAATAAAATATTCTTCTTTATTATTTGTACTGTCCATGGTGTTTTATATTTTCAGTCACAAATAAGGCACGTTAAGAGAGCTTGTAATGTGACGTGAAAAAAATTATAAGTTTTTAAAAAGGACTGGAAGCTACCGTACAATTTCTCCCCCCAACAGCTTTTTTTTGTGTGTGGATAATATATAAAGTCTTATTTACATCCTGGTGTTAACATCTGTTTTAAAGAATAAAGGTCCTAACATAATAATGGCAGAATAAAAAGGCATCACTGGCCTAGCCGTTTTCCTTTAGCACCTTATTCTTTTACTGAGATTGCTTCACATAAGACAGAAAATAATAATTTATAGGGAGCCCAACGTGTACCTTACTAGCATACGCTTTAGCAACATTTATGAGTATACAGATAAATTGACAGAACAAGAAGAAAGCATTAATTACAATATGGAAAAGGGAAATCACATAAAAATATCTCCTCAGAAGAGAGGGGTATAATTTACTGGAATCCTGGGCCCTTAATCTGTTTTTCTGCTGTGGTTATTACCATGCATTTCAACAATCACAATTAATTACTTGAGTAACTCTCTTGTCCCAAGGTAACTCCCATATGCTCTCACAGTCGTGAAAAGGCCCATTAACATTTTTATTCCTGATTTGGAAGAAATAGTTGGGAACAGGATAGCTCAGGAGGATTCGATGCCTGGTTCAAATTGCCAAGCCCAGGCTGTGAGGGATTACTCTCCAGTGCCTTGTATCATACAGGGCTTATCTGCATAGAAAAGACTGCTAAACTGCAGGCCGGGTTCTGTTGTGCTAATGCAAAATCACAGAAGAGGGTACTCCAAAATAAAGCTGGTATCTCATTGCACAGGAATTTGTACCTGATATATGTAAGTAGACGGTTGTCAAGAAAGTCCAATACAGTCACATGATTTTACTTCCAAAGAGGAAACGTCTCAGAAATTAAGGTTAAAAAAAGAAGTTGAAAGGGACAAAGAAGAGAGCCAGCTCCTCCAGAAAATTTGGTGGGTTGTTATTGTTTGTCAAAACCACAAGCTCAGCTACAATGTGTAACACAGATCAGAAAATATATACAGTACTCATGGCTAAGAGAGGATGGCAGTGTGACTAATCTGCAGATTCAAGGAAGCTGTTAGAGGCAAGAAGGCTTTCTTCAGAAAACTGAAGTCCAAATAAGATCAAAATGGAGTGAAACAAATCCAAGCAGACTATAAGCAATGCAGAATAGGAATGTGAGGGTCCCACTGTTAAAAACTTTAAGGTTAACAATGAAAAGTTATTTAAATACATTAGAAACTAGAAACAGTCTAGGGAGGCAGTTGGAGTCATGGAAGACAAGGGAGTCAAAGGAATACAGTGGTACCTGGGGTTAAGAACTTAATTCGTTCTGGAGGTCAGTTCTTAACCTGAAACTGTTCTTAACCTGAGGTACCACTTTAGCTAATGGGGCCTCCTGCCGCCGCTGCGTGGTTTCTCTTCTCATCCTGAAACAAAGTTCTTAACCAAAGGTACTATTTCTGGGTTAGCGGAGTCTGTAACCTGAAGTGTTTGTAACCTGAGGTACCACTGTACTAAAGGTAGAAAAAGATTGCAGAAATGTTGAATGAATTCTTTGCATCTGCCCTCACTGCAGAAGATGTAGGGCAGTGCTTGAACTAACTTTCTCAGGAAGGGAGTCGGAGAAACTGAAGTAAAGACTGGTGACAAATGAAAAATGAAAAATTAAGTTTTGCTGTTTTGACAGGGCTTGTTGAGAGCAGAGTTAGAGTTCACTAAATTTCCAGGACAAGACTCCCTCACAACTAGTCTATCAGTAAAGATCATTACGCCTTCCCTGGTTGCTATGCAACACCTCCACTGCCCCCTCCTGCAAGTTGACTTACTGATGGTAAAATTAACCCTTAAGTTTTACACTGTATGATCTCTGCTGCTGCATTTTCAACAGGAGTTTGGTGTGCTGTAAAGCAAAGCACCAGCTAAGGTCCTAGCAACACAGACTACTATATTAGTTTCCCTAGAATGCTTATATCAGCTTTCCCAGCATACTCTGGGAAAGCTAAAAAACAACAGCACCACAAGCATGACCAAAGACTATCAGAATATACGAAAAGAAAGAGGAAAGCCTGTATACATGAAAATATGTCTCTGAAAAAATGCAGTCTCAGATAAGTCAGCATCTTTTTTTTTTGTTATGCTCCACATAATAGCATAGTAAAATAGTTCCTTCTACAAACAAGCATTTTAGCTTCATATTGATTTTCAGCTTGTGGCTTTAATGAATGTAATATATAATTTCACTGGATTGACATCCCAATTCTATAGGATGAAGTTAAGCTGCAGCACTGCAGGTAATGACTGCAGGTCCTTTTCAGAAAAAAGTATTTGTTTTTATGTCACTGGGTCCACAGCATTTAGTCCTTGCATCAAACAGCTTACACCACACCAAGGCTGGGGCTGACCCTGTTACTACCAACAAAAGTAAATCAGTTATGCCCTCTTGCACTACTCAGATCCTAGAATGCTTTGAGCTGCTGTTATAAGCAGTCCCCCCCCCAGCCACTAGTCCTCACTCTTTCGTGAGCAGTCCTTTTTGCCACTGCCACTGCTGCCCACCAAGAGGCTTTTAGGGTCAGCAGTGGGCTCCCCTGCAGGTGTGTGGACCTTGGCAGTTGCCCAACAGTGCTAACTCCTTATGCAGGTCCTGGGCTGCTTTATCATTAGAGTAGCTCAGGTGTTCCACTGAACATTCTGAAATGTACAATAGCATTTATTTCTCGAAGCAAAAGGGTTTGGCCTACAGGAGTTTCCAGATGGTAGGTTCCAGAAGGCGGCTTTTGTGTTGTAGGTGGCACTGCAGAATTAAGTTTGCTACCTTTCAGAGCCACCATGTCTGCCTGCAATATGGTTGTAAGATCACTGCAAAACTTGTGAGCTGGGATACTGATGTTTATTGAGCATCACCGTGAACACTAGACTCGACCATAAAGATGATTACCTCGATTACAGAAACAAAGATTTCAGTGGTAATATTTTAATGCATTAAGTAAATTGCAGCATAATCCAATGCACGTTTACTTACCCCATCCTGCCATTCTGAAGAATCTGTTAAATGCAAGTGGAAACACAAACATGGAAATGCTTTGTCTTACCCACATATGGCTGTAATTTAACTTAAGCTGTTATCAGTAATGGTAATTGTTTTCTTACATTTCTCATGCATATAAACTTTGACTGCAATACTTCCTAGATGCTAGTCAATATAGGTTTTACGCAAAATATAGTCTGAAGCTCAACATCAAAAACACTAAGATCATGGCCACTGGTCCCATCACCTCCTGGCAAATAGAAGGGGAAGAAATGGAGGCAGTGAGAGATTTTACTTTCTTGGGCTCCATGATCACTGCAGATGGTGACAGCAGTCACGAAATTAAAAGACGCCTGCTCCTTGGGAGAAAAGCAATGACAAACCTAGGCAGCATCTTAAAAAGCAGAGACATCACCTTACCAACAAAGGTCCATATAGTTAAAGCCATGGTTTTCCCAGTAGTGATGTATGGAAGTGAGAGCTGGACCATAAAGAAGGCTGATCGCCGAAGAATTGATGCTTTTGAATTATGGTGCTGGAGGAGACTCTTGAGAGTTCCATGGACTGCAAGAAGATCAAATGTATCCATTCTGAAGGAAATCAGCCCTGAGTGCTCACTGGAAGGACAGATGGCTACATCCCAGCTACCCTAGGTCCCGTGCCATCTTTGGCAAGGGAGTTCCCAGACAACACAGTGTACCATTCTGCTCAGTCCACCCTTCCCTTTTAAAGAACTTACTACCATCAATTAAAGGGAAACTGTTTCTACATGACTGCCCTTTCTCCATCAGTCTGAACACTGCCTTGAGGTCTTCTTGAAGCTTCTCAAAGCAGCGTAGTTTATGCCTTCTAGGTGTGGTGGTGTTTAAAATAAGATGAGATCACAACAGGCTTATGAAACAAAAAAGTTTATTTAAACAAAATTAAGAAGTTTTAAGAAAAAGTTGTTGCAATGAAAAGTTGCAGAAAACTAGTGCATCTCTACTGAAGCAAATGAACACATAAAAGGGTTAGAAGCAACCCTCTATTCCTAACTAAGTACATTCCCTAATGCTAGAATCTTATGCTCCTTTGTTTTCTACAAAATCTCAGCACATATTTCTTGTTGCCTTTCTCTCCAGGGCCTACAAAAGCCAATGATATCTCAGTTCTGCCTTCAAATACTCCCTTGTAGCTACTTGCAGATCTAGACTCTGCCTACCTGCCCACTTTACACTGCAGGCTCCGCTCAGCAGGTTGCAAGCAAAGGGAAGTCTTGGAGCCTTTTAATTTTCCCACCCTCAGACAAGACACATGCCATTTCTCACATCCACAATGGCCTTCAGGGTAGGTCAGGTATAGCAAGTTAACTATATAATCCCCAAACAGAGAAGAAAAATATGCATTCCTATAGAATACATAACAGCCCATATTAAAGCAAACTCCATACAATAAAAATCCACACAAACAAAGCCCATTTCTTTCACAATGCGTAATGTGCATTTAGTTTTAAATCTGGTATCTGATTTCTGTCTGATTTTAACAATATCCATACAGCCACAAAAGGCTCAAAACCACTGTGAATGCTGTGCTTAAAAGTATATTTAGCTTCAAAAGTAGTATTTGTACTTACTTACCCTCGCTTCACCCATATTGAGGGGGGAAATTTCTAATCACACTATAGACAAAACCCAATTTTTAACATTTAGATGGTAAACATGTAATCAAGAATCAGTTAACTTTACTTTTGTACAGCACCTAGTACAGAACTACATTTACTTATCTATGACACATTGAGGTAGCAGCAATCAGAAGAAACAATGGTTCTGAACAGTTTAGAAAAGGTGAAGATTTGCAGAGCCATGAATATTTTTGGCAGAAATGTCAACCTCATCAAAATCACCATTTAACTTAAAAACCAAACATATTTAGCACAGCAACACAAAAGGTTTGTCAGAGTGTTTTGAGTCTCTTTGAAGCACAACAAAATATGCTTCAATTCCTTATATACTTTATTGGGAATAAATTCCACTGAACTGAAAACCTGCATAGGATTGGGCTGGTAAGTCAGTGAAAATTGGTTCAAGTGAAGCCTTTGCATTTTCCCATTGTCCTTAGACTGGAAATTAACCCTCCAGGCATACATACTGTTCAATAGCTCTATACACTTTTAATATATCCAAAACTCATACAACCTACACACTTCCCTGGAGAAAGTTGAATTTCTCAAGATTTAATTCAGGTTCCAAGGTCAAGCTGAATAGATCTGAATTCCTTCTTAAAATGGGAGTTTCATTCCAATGAGGATTTGACTTCAATTTACTGCTCCTTCCTAATATGTAACAAAATGGCACAGAACATCGAGTACAGACAGCAAATCAAATGCAGTGACAGTACAAAGACAAAAAGAGTGCCCCAAAGTCACTATCAGATAGAAAATATTTCAGTCGTGTATCTATTTCCCCCCATACACTACAAATTGAGCTATTTTACTTTGTTATTAATATCAACAGCTGACACTACAGTCCTATGCATGTCTACTCCAAAGTAAGTCTCACTGAGTTCAATGGGACCTACTCCCAGGAAAGTGTGTATAATGTATAAAACATAAATGAGCCAAACAGTGGCTGGCTGGAAACTGAGCAGAGAAAACGTTGCAAAATAGGAGTCCTGCTCTTTAGGACAACATGGACCCCATATAATTCTACATTTTTTGTTTTCAATTATAAAATGTTGCCATTTCTCTTAAAGCCTAATTGCACATTGCATTAAAGCTGTGATTAACAAATACATCACGGTATATGTGTGTGTTTTTAAAAATAACTAGCAGGGAAGTGATTTCCATGATCTTGGTAAAAATCAACCCACCACCTATCAGCAGTTAGCGTTAGAGGTATGTGTGGAGAAAACTAAGGCTAAGAGACTTGGCCTCCATGCTATTTGTGGGTGGTGAAATCAGGGAGGCAATAATACCCAATATTTTGGAGAGGGAAATGAAATTCTGCAACAGTTTTTCTACATAATTTCTCTTCTGAGAAATTTTGGCTTACTCAGTGTTGAAAGAAACTATTTTTTGTTTATATTGGTGGAGGAAGGAAGAAACGGGCTAAGAGTGGAGGACTGGAAGAAATTGGGATCAAGTCTGTTGTTTCCTTCACCAATATTCACCAATATTAAAACTGGATACATTGTGGTGCCATTGTGGTGGATGGTGAAACTGAGGAGTCCAAATATTCTGAGGGAGAGGTTGGATGGAGAAATGTTACCTATTCCTAATTGCTATGTCAGGGAAGGGGGTTATTTTAACCATGACCATTGCTAGGGAAAGAAAGCTTAAACCTCCCCTCCTCACACACTGCAGTGTCAATGATAACCCCCACTTTGCCCTAATTTTTAAAACTTCATAATGTGAATGCTAATCACATCATTAATGTAACATGCATTTAGGCCTTTACAACAGGATTTAAAAAGAAGGGATGCATTTGATTAGTTGGTCGCTTGGAGACAATTAATTAAAACACTTCTTATTTTACTGCTTGAAGAAAAACTTCATTTGTATATAATAAAATTGTATGGTTGTCACAATGCTACAGTTCACGTGGCTGCCAATAGGCTTGCAACACTGAAGTCACAACACCTCGTTGACATGAGTCAGCTTCTGGTCCATGGGGACCACTAGTAGTGTTCCCCATGATGATCTTAGTGATCATCCTAGGCCTAAGTTTAGGGCTTGGTATACTAGCACTAGAACCTTGAACCTGGCCCAGTAGCAGATAAGAAGCCAGTGCATGTATTTTAACACTGCCATCATATGTTGATAGTAGTCTTGTAGTTCTTGTTCAAGAGTTAGAGTAAGTTGAGAAGTAATAGTAAATGAATGGGAAAAGTCTATGGAAGCATAGTACCAGTTGGACTTTGGATGTCCCCATACTGACTTTGAAGCCTTCAATGACTATGATCTGAAACGGAGCACAATCTTGGAACTTGAAATGGGAGTAAATAGTGGCAAGGGGAGAAGAGGCTTCTTAGGCACTTAAGTATCTGTTGGGAAAGAAAGCAGCCTGGAGGGTGTGATTTTGAGTGAATAAATGGCAGGATGGGGAAGGGTTAAGCAACTCTTTCCCCATGCCACTCTTTCACTGTGGACTGGATTCCCTGAGGCTCCTTTTCAATTAAAAGCAAACAAACACTGTTAGGTAACATGTAGTTTGGCCTTCAGGTCAGCACAAAAATATAGGACGGGAGGAACATAAATGGAAATGAACAGAGAACAAAGCTGGAACAGATAGAAGCACTCATCCATGATGGGAATAATAAGTCTTTTTAAGAAAAACCTGTCTGTGCAAGTAATGATGCTAAGGCAGAACCACTGGGGTCATTCCAGAAAGATTTACAATAGACTTTTCCCTGAGGGAACTGGAGTAATGGAACACGAACACGTTCAGATGGACAAAGTGTCTCTGATTTCTGCAGTAACTTCTCATGTTGCTAAAATTACCCAGCACATAAAAATGTCTATGAATTCAGCAGTGACTACTACTTTATATATATGAATGATAACATATGGTTCAAGCCTACACAGAGACAGGGATTTGTGGGGAGAGACAGGGATTTTTCGGTCACCGATGGGAGTGTTTACCAGTGTCTTACTTATTAAAATGCAGACTTTCAAAGTTAGAGATGATATAGAGAGTCTAATCCACCCTGGTGATTGTATGGAATTGGGTGGGTTTCATGCATGAAGAATATAAAAGTATGATCTTGCAGAGAGCCATAAATTGATAGAGGGCTTTGAGACAAGAAGTGCTAGGATGGTGGCCTTGGATTGCTCCTAAGTAAGTGAATATTTGATAGCTGCTTTTCTTAGACTCGCAAAGTGAATCACATATTAAGAGGAAAACCCTTCCCAATAAATTTAGCTATTATATCTATTCAACACAGCTTCAGTTCAGCACATTTTAAGTGTGCCAGTCAACTATGGATTAATTTGCTGGCATATACACACAGTGCCATTCCAAACTTGTATCCAAGGCACAGCATCCCCAAATCAGCAATAAAAGAACTACTGCTGAAGTCTGTATAATGGAACAGTAAGATATTGTCATCCATATTTTCCGGCGTTTTCTTGCGTATTTAGCAAAGTCAGTGATTCTACTCCAGAAGTAGAGTGTTAATTAGAAAGACTGAACTTTGGCTCTCCATTCCTTCTATTTCTGTGAAATATGAAGGAGGAAGTGGCTGAGAAGGGGATGTTTCAGTCATTTTCAATTAGCAGTAGATTATTTCTTTTACAGTAGCCTGGTTCCTAGTTAGCTGACCAACAGAACGATGATGGCCGTTTTGCACGGCAGCGACAGTGCTGACAGGTGGATAATGAGAGAAACTGTCTCAGATTTCCCTATTAACAAGTTTAGCCAAAGCCCTCATTGGCCTTGCTAATGGATAATAGAATATTAGTCTATTGGTGAAGGCCTTGAGGAGATTACAGACAAATTTGCTTAATTAGTGAGATCTGAAGTGTTACCCCTAATGTTGTCCCATGTCTTTAGCATTCCTTCCTTCAGTTTTTTTAATTATTTCCCTTTGAATAAGATCTGAGACTGCATTTCCCAACCTGATTATTCTACAAAATCTGAAAGGATAATCAAGCAGCACTTATTTCAATCAAAATACACTCAAATTGAACCTAACCGCAGTTATATGAATACGGCAGATCTGGTATTGATATTGATTTGCCAGTAAATCATCTGAAGTCTAAATGATCAAAAATCAAGACAGGCCAGTGTCAAAGAAACAGGAGTATTGGCATGAAAGCGAGCCCTGTTGATTGGTACAAATTAAAAGATCATTTATTAGTGATTATGCTGTATAATACTGCCATTGCCAAATGAATGCAATTAAGATGAAATGGGCCCCTGCAGCTACAGGGGTTAATAAAGACTGAATTCCTAATGATTTTTCCATTAATTATGAAGATATCCACAAAACAACCTTAACAAAGCAGCAGCTACCTTGGACCAACCTTTGTAATCTGGATGAAAAGTGTTCCCTAATTGACACATTATTGGAACAATGTCAAGATTTTGGTAGTTCTTAAATTATTACATGCCAGATAAATAGTTCTCCGCAAAACTGTAGAATGTAGACTCAAGCAAAATGTGTCTGACTACAGTTAATTTGAAGGGGGCAAACGAACCTTGATTAAAGCTTAAGGAGCTTCTAAAGGATGAAAATGAATGCCTTTTTTTTTTTTTTTTACCAGAGCAGGCATTGTTCTAGGCCTGGAAAAGTCACTAAAATGTCTTTTGTCTTCCTAATCTGATTTTTTTATTTATTTAGGTCCACAAAGTACAACAGAAAGGTGTATGACAAACCAAAGGGAGAACATTCATTTTTAGAAATTTTGCTGGCAATTAAATATAAGCATTGTAGATGATGGCTAAAGAAATATCATTGTCTTTTTCCAGAGGGAATAATGCCATTAATGGCAGCAGCTGTTTGATTTTTGGGAAGAAAGCAAATGTTAAAAAGGGATAGAGTGTCATCCTTAGAGTAAACTGGTTCTAGATTCACCTTATTGTGTACCCACTGGAGAAATAAGTTTGGTAGGCAAGCACATAAAACAGAGTTTTCTCAGTGGTGGCTCTGTAAATTGTGGAACTAACATTTACTTGCCCCTAAGTCCCTGCAGTTTGGAAAGCCTTATCTTTGGCCATTGCCTTTTCTTAATAGAATTGGGGTAGTCAAATTCAGTTTCTCTCATGCATTGATTTATCCAATCCACTCAGTGCTTCATAATCCACCTGATGTTGTATAGCTTTTATTACACTCTGTATATTGCTTCTCCCTGCGTCACATGGCATCTGTGGCCTTCATATCACTAGGCAAGCCAGGAGTTGCACCATCACCTGTCATCCTGTTCTGAAACCAGGGCCCTTTTGGTTCCCAGAATCTAATCAGTATATATCTATTGCTAAACCATTTTTCATGTCTAGGGCTTTGTTGACTGACTGAATGAAGAAAATGCCTCTGCGAGAGCCGCCAATACTTGAGCTCAGCAGCATACATCCCACACCTCATTGGACATAAAAACCTCTTCAAGGCCAATCTGAGTGTTCTATAGATGCATGTCTACCCAAAGATCAGATAAGTGCACACCATCTGGCTGAATAGCTCTGGACATCTGCTGTAAATCTCTCTGTAATTGATAAACCTTCCCTGCCTTAGGAAATAATCTGTTTACAATTTAATGATTAGCCATCTCTCTGGAATTAATGATTTTCAGTATGTCTGAATATCTCCACAACTTCACTGAATCCCTGCAATTGTGTAAAACTAGGCAAGGATTTCCTATCAGCTGCAGGAGCCCTTAAAGTACTGAAAGACTTGGCCCCGTCACAATCCTCTGACTGCAAAATTGAGTAGGAAGGAGTTGTGTAGCTTGCTCTTGAAACAATGGTGTCCAGTGGAACTCAGTTCTTTACACATTTATAGCACAATTCTATGCATGTCAATTCAGAAGCAAGACCCACTGAGTTCAATGGGATTTACTCCCTGGGATGTTTGAATAGAAATTCAGCCTTAACCCTAATAGCAGAAGTAGAGAAACAGTGCTTCCTTGATGTTGTTGGACCATAACTACCATCATTCCTGATCATTGGCCATGCTGGGCATGATGAGAGCTGGAGTCCAATAATATGTAGAAGGTCACAGATTCTCCAACTCTGCTTTATTGGGACTGAGGGGGTGCTTACTGCTACAATTTCAGGGAGCATTTCATTTCAGGAAGAATCAGTGTTTTTTTCTGGGGCGATGCATACCCCTAAACATTTTGTGAATCTTAGTTTGGCCTCATTCAGGGGCAGTATTTCAATATGAGTAGGAAAATGAGAAAACCTCTAAACATTTTTATTTTATTTTTTTAGGGAAAAAAGCACTGGGAAGAATGAATTAGGCAAATTTCTTCCCTATCCTCAGCTGCAAGTGGTTACCTTCACCTACCAAGAAGAGTGCTCCTTTGCCTGGTTCCAGAAGACAGCCATGCCCTCCTTCAAGGCAGCTCGTGCTCTTCAGTTTTCTATTTTCATTTTCCAATGAAAACTCTATTTTCTGTGGCTGCTGTTAAGTTTTCATTGCACTGTTTTGGGCTTTAGGCTCTTTTCATTGATTTGTTTTAAAAAGAAAACATTTCACTAATGCTCTCTGGAGCATGCTGATATTTCCTTTTTTCTTTTTTTTTGTCTCCTATTTTGGCTCCAGCCCTGTCAGCACCCACCACCAGAGTTCACTGTTAGAGCAAATGCTTGAACTCACAGACAATAGCTTTCAACAAATGCAAGGTTCCTTTTCTTTCTGTGTTCCTCTGTAAAAGCCTCTGAAGGTCAACATGGAACAAAAGGCTTAAGTGGTGACTTTCAGATAAGAGGATAATGACCCCCACATTCTTCTCTGGCTCAGGTTTTATTCCTCATACCCTCTACATCCTGTCTGATGACAAACCCCACCCTTTTGCCCAGAACTCCACCAATCCAGCAAGTACCTCCTCCCATACCCTCCCTAGCCCGGTATGGAGCGTGGGTAGGCAAACTAAGGCCTGGGGGCTGGATCCGGCCCATTCGCCTTCTAAATCCAGCCCGTGGGAATCATTGTGGGAATCAGCATGTTTTTACATGAGTAGAATGTGCGCTTTTATTTAAAATGCATCTCTGGGTTATTTGTGGGGCATAGGAGTTTGTTCATATTTTTTTTCAAAATATAGTCCGGCTCCTGACAAGGTCTGAGGGACAGTGGACCGGCCCCCTGCTGAAAAAGTTTGCTGACCCCTGGTCTGGAGTACTAGCAGCATTCCAGCTGTGTTGGCAGCATCAGCCATCTGTGGGAAAAGGCAACACAGAATGAATAATGGCGCCCTTCTAAACTGCATGCTAGCCATCAGAAATGGGTTTAACCAAAGAGCCATGCTGTCCTTCAAGATAGCTCATTTTCTCTCTTACTAAACCTAATAAATGGAAGCCGTTTGTCTGATTTAACAACAGTGGGACTTAAGGGAAGCTCAGAATTCACTTAATGAATTCACTTAACGTTGTGGGACGAGTAGAGCAGCACATGCTAGCCCCACACCTACCATCCCTGTCTTTGCAGTCTTCAGTTTCAGAATATTGTCCATTGGATGGAAGGTCTGGCAGCAGATTGTCCATGTGTTCAGCTGAACTAACTTGGAATCATCACTGCAATGAGGAACCCTGATCACACAGGGCTACTGATCATGGGGAGGCATCTAAGCAGATTTTACTTTCCGACCTTCCTCCTAAACGCCAAGAGACAGGGTAGAGCTGGTACATACCTTAGTACTTTGGGTCAGGGCAACACACTCAGCCCCACTCCCCCTACACAAATTATCCCCACCCCTCGTGTTTTATTTGAATGCCCAGAGAAGGCTTTCATTGTGGGATTACTTTGTTCCACTAACTTGAGCTGAATCAGAGCCTCAAAATCTCAAGGCATTTTGCCTAGTACCACAGTAAATGGATAAGCAACATCTCCTGTTGTACGCAACACTATCAGTCAGGCATTGACCTGATTCCACATCCAGAGCAGAATGTTGCCTATACAGTATCCTGTATTTTCATCATCTAATATGCCCTTGTAGATAGTACAGTAATGTACAGGCAGTGAATCAACAATAGTGTTCAAGAGAACATGAACAAAATTCACTAAACATAGACTGCTTTTATCATAGAAAGAAAGGGCAAAAGGCCAGTGATGCAATCCAGGGAGAAGAAATGCTAAAAAGTCTCTTTTATTTTGCATTATTCCAATAATGTATCTTAATTGCCCATTTAACCTTGAGGCATGAATAAGGGAGAAAAATATCAGGAAAATGCTTGAGAATTTAAATGGTAGAAGATGACCAATCAAGGTATTTAAAAACAGAGAGGGTCCCCCCCCCATTAATGATTGTTCAGAAAAGGCCATTTAAAAGTACAAAGAGGACAACATTATAATGAAAGAAATGAACATATTTGACATCAATGTTCCATTTATGTCTAATTTATATATAAAGGCAGATTATTTGAAGTAAAAACTGGGGGTGGAGGGCAAGCCTAATGTACACAGCACAGCTTATATTTGCTTTATTTGTTACCTGGGGTCTGTGTTTAATAATACCATGGTGGGTGAGATACATAATAAATGATCCTTTAGCAAATGAAGGTGATTTAGCGTGAAAGGATGGGAGCCAAAATGAAGCTTCTGCGAAATGAGGAGGGATGGGCATGCTCATGTGAAGTCAAAGGTATGCAGAAGTACAAAACATTTTAGAAAAAACAGCATCCCAATGACAACTGAGTAAGCTCAGTGGCTCCCAGAAATGTTGAAATGTTCGGTGTCATTTGCAAGAAGGAATAGAAAACTGGGAATGAGAATGAACTGGCCTAATTGAACAAGTTTCAGCTGTACAGTAGGCTTGTCATGGTGAGTGGGCTTGCACGTTCCTATGACCCTTGTGAGAGAAGCCGTCAGGAATCTCATACTCCCAGCAGGGTCACCCAAGGTGGTAAGGTCAAAGGGAAGGAGCTAGACAAAGAATGATCCAAGAAGTCCTCAACGGCAGAAGAGGCGGATGATAGCAAGCGGTAAGTTACAAATGGCTGTGAAGGTGGTTGAAAGCTGCAGCAGATAAGAATCTATTGGTCGTCATGACTACTCATGCCATCGGAACAGAGCCTTACTGTGAAGACTGTGCGTTGGTCAGTGTGTACTGATCTACACACATAAAACAAATTCACGCACAGGAGTCTTCCAAAAACTCATCCCAAAGGATGCAAGGGAGAAACATGCTAGGAGGAAGGCACGCTTGGCAAATCCACTCTGTGATCAGTTCCCGCCCGGAAACCAATGTCCCCACTGTGGAAGGATGTGTGGAGCTAGAATTGGCCTCCACAGTCACTTACGGACTCATTGTTAAAACTGTGTTTATGGAAGACAATCTTACTTGGCTACGAATGATCGCCAGAGAAGAAAACAAAACCCATCCCTAGCATAGCTAGCTGAGTGGCTTGAACACTGAACAGCCTTTGGCCCTCCTACTGTCTTTAGGCAGTAGCCATTCCATCAACCTATCAGAACTATTTTTGCATCAGAGTTAACTTTTCCTTGTGTGTGATGACACTTAATTGGCTCACTACTGAACAGTGCTTGGGAAGCTGGTTTGAAAAAGGAATTAACGTATTTTTCGCTCTATAACACGCACCCGACCATAACACACACGTAGTTTTTAGAGGAGGAAAATCCGTAGGCATGCCACCCGTAGGCATTTCCTCCATAACACGCACAGACATTTCCCCTTACTTTCTAGGAGGAAAAAAGTGAGTGTTATGGTGCAAAAAGTACGGTAGTTCCAATTCCAGTTCGCCCCCTCCAAAAAGGAGCTAATTCCATTCCAGTTCAATTCCCTATTCATTCACGTGGTGTTCAGCATTTCCCACTTAATCTTCAGAATTTTGAAAGCTAAAAAAGACTAAGAAAACATCTCAAAGTACACAGAGTAATGTCAACAATTGTTTTATTTATTTCCCCCAACAATTATGATATTTAATCTTAAACAGCAGCATCAATTTTCATATAAGAAAGATGGTAAACTCAATGCCTCCAATAAAACACAGTTTAGTGCAGGGGTCAGCAAACTTTTTCAGCAGGGGGCCAGTCCACTGTCCCTCAGCCGGACTATATTTTGAAAAGGAAAAAAAAAAAATCCTATGCCCCACAAATAACCCAGAGATGCATTCTAAATAAAAGGGCACATTCTACTCATGTAAAAACACGCTGATACCCGGATCGTCAGTGGACTGGATTTAGAAGGCAATTGGGACGGATCCAGCCCCCGGGGCCTTAGTTTGCCTACCCATTGTTTAGTGCAATGAAACCCCTATATATGAAAATTATTGTATTAAAACTAAAATTGTAAAGTATCACCCAAAGTTTCACTGTAAAAGGAACTTAATTCACATTCAGTTCGTTTGACAATTATCGGAACTACCTACAGGTGCAATTCAGAGATTTTTAAAAATTATTTCAGTTAATCTGAATTAGTTCATTCCAAGCACTGCTGCTGAATTTTGTAAGCTACTCTGGGAGCCTTTTCAGCTAAAGAGTTGGGTAAAAATGCTTTAAATAAACAAATAAATGGTATGAAGTATGTGGATTGTAATTTGGGACACAGCTAAAGGGGAAACCTGACCTTTCCCTCCGACACGATCACTAGTGGCCTGTTTAGAGGCCAGTCTCCTGGCTTTCCAGAATGCAGTCCTTTGGCCCATGTAATTGAATAGTTACCACAGATTCTTAAGCAAAAAAATTGCAAAGCACTCTACAACACTAAGGTGGAACCTGCCAGCCTCTCCTGACAATTAACCCAATTTCCACATAATGTGGTAGTAAACAGCATGAAGTTCTGTAGTTTAACATCTGTGCACACTTCAACAGTACTAGAGCGACACAATACACAAGAAACGGCTCAGTAAAAATGATTACATAAAGCCTTGGGCAGACACTGACATTGGTCAGAAGATCAAAGGCCACCAAAAGACTTCAAGAACATGAAAAAACAACAACACAGTTTTATAAGAAACACCACCTGAAGTGTTTTATTTCTATGGTGAAAGAGAATTTATATTTACAAACCAGAGGAAGGGAAAGAACTGTTACTGGAAGTCCACTATGCCTAATGGAGATCTAACATCAAAATCACATTTAAAATATTAAGTTTCATCTTAGAATAGGGATCAAGTATGGGTCAAGTATATCATTTATAATGGTGGGAGGAGTTGGAAATTTGTGACGAAGGAAGGACAGTGTGCAACAAGATGAGAAGAGGGTTTAAAAAAAGGCCTTATCTAGAGTGGTATAATTTATGGACAAAGTGTCCCCTCCCCCCTTAAAAAAAATTGTCCTCCTTTCCAATATAAAGAGAAACACATGTGATTATGCCAATCTCCAATTGGTGGCTGCTTCTTTCCTCTTTGAGTTCTACTGCTGTGCAGCACTGCTGTGAGCTGAGGCATGGTTTGGCTAACATGTAATCTGAATCTGACCTCATGGCTTGTCTTCTTTCAAAAAACCACAAGCTTCAACCACAAACAAACCTAAGGTAGAGCTCATGGTTTGTTTGGAGTGAGACAAAGCATGAGCCCAAGTTCAGATGACACACTACATCAGAGTATAGGCTTAGCTTACAGCAGTACAGCCACATCAGGACTGCAGGAAGAGCAAAGCGGTCACAATCTCCTCTATGGAAGCTTGACCATTCACATTAAGTCATAGTTTGGCTTAGCATTCTGTGTGAACCTGGTTTTATTTATGATAATATTTCTAATTTCTAACTTGCTAAGAAAAATACAAAATAGTGTACAATAGAAGCATTAAAACACCATAAAATCATAAAATACAGAATGAATGACCAAATTCATTTTCTGAAATGCTTGGCAAAACAGAAACATTTTCAGCAGATGCTGAGCAGAAGAAATTGTATGTACCTGGCATCAGTAGGAACAGTGTGCCAATAGGCCAAATGCCTTAGTTTGCATAGAAACTATACCAGCATGTTGCAGGTAATACAGTGGTACCTCAGGTTAAGTACTTAATTCGTTCCAGAGGTCCGTACTTAACCTGAAACTGTTCTTAACCTGAGGTACCACTTTAGCTAATGGGGCCTCCCGCCGCTGCTGCACGGTTTTTGTTCTCATCCTGAAGCAAAGTTCTTAACCCGAGGTAATATTTCTGGGTTAGCGGAGTCTGTAACCTGAAGCGTATGTAACCTGAAGCGTATGTAACCCGAGGTACCACTGAATAGAGTTCTCTACTGAAACACAAGAGTGAAGGCAATAGGGACAAATGTAAGATTCTAGAACCAACTGCACAAATATAAAATGGGGAGGCAGTGTGGTTGCTAGTGGTACATGTGAAAAGGATCTGGAGGTCTTAGTAGACCATAAGTATAACACGAGTCAACAGTGTGATGCAGCAGCCAAAAGGAAAAAGGAAAAAAAGCTAATGCTATTCTAAGCTTTATTAACAGAAGTAGTCCTAGAATCATAGAATCATAGAATCATAGAATAGAATCATAGAATCATAGAGTTGGAAGAGACCACAAGGGCCATCAAGTCCAACCCCCTGCCAAGCAGGAAACACCATCAGAGCACTCCTGACATATGGTTGTCAAGCCTCTGCTTAAAGACCTCCAAAGAAGGAGACTCCACCACACTCCTTGGCAGCAAATTCCACTGTCGAACAGCTCTTACTGTCAGGAAGTTCTTCCTAATGTTTAGGTGGAATCTTCTTTCTTGTAGTTTGGATCCATTGCTCCGTGTCCTCCTCTGGACACGTTCCAGTTTGTCAGTGTCTTCTTGAACTGTGGTGCCCAGAACTGGACACAGTACTCCAGGTGAGGTCTGACCAGAGCAGAATACAGTGGCACTATTACTTCCCTTGATCTAGATGCTATACTCCTATTGATGCAGCCCAGAATTGCATTGGCTTTTTTAGCTGCCGCGTCACACTGTTGGCTCATGTCAAGTTTGTGGTCAACCAAGACTCCTAGATCCTTTACACATGTACTGCTCTCAAGCCAGGTGTCACCCATCTTGTATTCGTGCCTCTCATTTTTTTTGCCCAAGTGCAATACTTTACATTTCTCCCTGTTAAAATTCATCCTGTTTGTTTTGGCCCAGTTCTCTAATCTGTCAAGGTCGTTTTGAAGTGTGATCCTGTCCTCTGGGGTGTTAGCCACCCCTCCCAGTTTGGTGTCATCTGCAAATTTGATCAAGATGCCCCTGAGTCCATCATCCAAGTCGTTGATAAAGAACGACTGTATTCCTGCTGTATTCTGCCTTGGTCAGACCACACCTGGAATACTGTGTCCAGTTCTGAGCACCACAATTTAAGAAGGATCTTGACAAGCTGAAATGTGTGCAGAGGAAGGTGTTCAATATAATAAAGGGTCTGGAAAACAAGCCTTTATGAGGAACGGTTGAGGAAACTGGGTATGTTTAGCCTGGTAAAGAGGAAGCTGAGAGGAAATATGATAGCCATCTTAATATTTAAAGGACTTTAGCATCCTATAAGATTTTGCTTATTGTTCCCAGTGGAAACAATATTTGTTTATGGTGTAGGTTCAGGTACTGGGGCAGGTAGTACCCCCCAAAAAAAAAACCCAATCACCCCTAAAAAAAATAGAGTTAAATTTGTATTTCAAGGATTTTACTGGAGGATTCATTTATGCAGTGCATTTATTAATTGGTGAATGCAAGGGGGGCACAAGAACTATCAATCATGCCAGTGCTGACATTTTGCTCAGAATATACAGACCGTCAGGATTTCATTTCCCATAAAGGTTCCATTTCCCTAAGTTTGAATATTTAGGTATCTTTGCTGACAGCAGACCACAAGGCAAGAAAGGAAATTTAGCAAGAAGACAGCATATTTCTGTGTTTTATCCATTTAAAATGTTCCATTATTATTATTGGTATCATTATCATTTGGCAATCATGTCAAGGAGCCAAACAATGTCCCCTTCCCCCCACACATTTGCAAAATATCTACCCCTCTTACAAACATTTGAATGACACTGAGAGTCAGCCTACGAGGTTTTTTTATATTGTTTCATTTGGCACTAAGATCTCAGGAATCCAGCAAACTAGACATTTTGGATACAAAATGATGCTTCTAATGAAAGATCAGATTTCAGGAAGAATTAATAGTCACATTCTGGAAAATTCATAAGCAACTATGCTATTTATTTTTTCATTCCATTCCCTCCCTGTGCCCCAATTGGATTTCTGTAACACCTTGTGATCTATTTTTCAGACTGAAGGACGGCAAGGCATCAGATGGAAATGACATTTGTTCATGGGTTTGACTTCTAAGAGGTTTACTTTTCTTTGAAAATAATAACATTCCATGCCATATAGCTTTTCCTTCTCTTAGCACACTCCAGTCATGTTTTAATTCACACTTCATACACCTTGAGAGATAACAGTTGTTGGGCTTATGTGTACATGCAAAGAGAAAGTTATAGTGCTCCAGGAGTGCTGTGTTTGTGAACACAGAGAGGTTTCCAGGTCAAAGATTGAAGCTTTTCTTATGATGAAGAGTAGGACTTCATAAGCCTTCTAGTTCCTCAGATGTAAGTCAGTGCTATTTCAGAGGCAGGTCTGAGCTCTACTATTCTACAAAAATGTGACACATGAAGTCATTCTACTGCTATTCTTCAAAAAGAAAGTGCTTTCAGTTCTTGAACCCTCTTTGAGGGTTAATGAAGAAAACACTGAAACATTCAATCACAAGCCCTGAAATGCTCTTAAGCATCACACAGGCATGCCCAGATACAAGTTGAAGCTTTCAAAGCAAGGGACAGAATGGGGACATCTCTTTTCACTTATTAACTACAGAAGTTCAAAATTAGTTTCAGATCACAATGTATTCTTACATATATACATACAGCTTCACGGTAGAACTGACCAACATTCTGCCTTTAGGATTTATTTTTAAAGGTGGTCTTCTTGAGAATGAAAAGATACTCTTCACGTGCTCAAGGGAACAGACTTTTAGGAAATAAAACGATGGACTGCCTAACATTAATCTTATTTTTAAAAACCCAAAATTGCCATTAGCAACCCATCCACAGACTCTTCTATGGGAAATTAGATTGTACATCCCTACCTTACAGCACCTACCATTAGGAAAAACCTGTCTCCAGCACTTTGCTGGAAGAATTATGAATATGAACGGAAGAATTATGCATATGAACAAGCAGGTAAAGGTAAAGTGACGCGCGTGGTGCTGTGGTCTAAACCACTGAGCCTCTTGGTTTGCTGATCGGAAGGTTGGCAGCTCGAATCCCTGCAACGGGGTGAGCTCCTGTTGCTCTGTCCAAGCTCCTGCCAACCTCACTTCTCGCAGTGAGGGAACCGCCAGAATGCCCTCGGCGCTGGACCTCAGTGTCTGGGCTGAACGATGGAGGTGGAGACATTCCTTCAGGTATACAGGACCGAGGCCATTTAGGGCTTTAATGGTCAGCACCAACTCTTTGAATTGTGCTCGGAAACATACTGGGAGCCAATGAAGATCTTTCAGGACTGGTGTTATATGGTCTCAGCAGCCACTCCCAGTCACCAGTCTAGCTGCTGCATTCTGGATTAATTACAGTTTCCGAGTCACCTTCAAAGGTAGCCCCACGTAGAGCGCATTGAAGTCCAAGCGGGAGATAACTAGAGCATGCACCACTCTGGTAAGACAGTCCATAGGCAACTAGGGTCTCAGCCTGCATACCAGATGGAGCTGTTAAACAGCTGCCCTGGCCACAGAATTAACCTGTGCCTCCACGGACAGCTGTGAGTCCAAAGTGACTCCCAGGCTGCGCACCTGGTCCTTCAGGGGCACAGTTACCCCATTCAGGATCAGGGAGTCCTCCACACCAGCCTACCCCCTGTCCCCCAAGAACAGTACTTCTGTCTTGTCAGGATTCAACCAGAATCCGTTACCTGCCATCTATTCTCCAACTGCCTCCAGACACTCACACAGGACCTTCACTGCCTTCACTGGTTCTGATTTAAAAGAGAGGTAGAGCTGGGTATCAGTGGCGTAGCGTGGATTGTCAGCACCCGGGGCAAGGCAAGTAATTTGCGCCCCCTAACCCTGGATTTGCGCCCCCTAACCCTATCCCTAACCCTAACCCCCAGGTGTTGCGCCCGGTGCGGCCGGCACCCCCTGCACCCCCCACGCTACGCCACTGCTGGGTATCATCCGCATATTGATGAACACCCAACCCAAACCCCCTGATGATCTCTCTCAGCGGCTGCATGTAGATGTTAAAAAGCATGGGGGAGAGGACTGAACCCTGAGTCACCCCACAAGTGAGAGCCCAGGGGTCTGAACACTCATCCCCCACCACCACTTTCTGGACATGGCCCAGGAGAAAGGAGCGGAACCACTGTATAAAATTTCCCCAGCTCCCAGCCCCTCAAGACGGTCCAGAATGATGTTATAGTCCATAGTATCGAAAGCCACTGAGAGTTGGTCAAGTATTTTTGAGCCAGGAGCAGTGTATGCAAATCTTAAAGTACTATTGATATTTACTGACTATGTTGGGGAAATTAATCTCCTAAAACATCTGGATACACAAGATGACATGTGATGTGCAAGATGCCCACTTTAGCCAAATATAAATCTCTCCTTTTCCCTTTATTTTGAAATTTTATGTCCTACTTTCTCCCTCAGAAGAGCCCAAAGCAGGTAGGAAACTCTGTTGCAAAAGTAAACTTATCAAACAAGAAGCTACACCAGGCAACAAATACCAATAAAAAGCAAAGCCTCCATCAAAACAAAGAGCAGCAAACAGCATGGTCCAGAAGGGCACTGCTCTATTACTGTGGCTGAAGAAATCAAGCACAACCAACCAATTCCAAAACCTTCTGTAGGTTTTCACCATACATCTTTCAAATGTGCTCTCCAATGGAGAAGAGGGGCTCTGTTGCACATTTAACATCTAAAAAGGTAAAGGTAAAGGTACCCCTGCCCGTACGGGCCAGTCGTGTCCGACTCTAGGGTTGCGCGCTCATCTGGCTCAAGAGGCCGGGAACCAGCGCTGTCCGAAGACACTTCCGGGTCACGTGGCCAGCGTGACGAAGCTGCTCTGGCGAGCCAGCACCAGCGCAGCACACGGAAATGCCGTTTACCTTCCCGCTATAAAGCGGTACCTATTTATCTACTTGCAATTAAGGGTGCTTTCGAACTGCTAGGTGGGCAGGAGCTGGGACCGAATGACAGGAGCTCACCCCGCCACAGGGATTCGAACTGCCGACCTTATGATCAGCAAGTTCTAGGCACTGAGGTTTTACCCACAGCACCACCCGCATCCATTTAACATCTGTCTTCAGCTTAAAAGAGTGGCTTTATAAAACCCAGGATAGTGTCTAAAATATTTCACACTTCCTTACTGTCCTTACCAATATTCTGCTGATGCTTAGCACTTCAGAAGAGGCACTTGGAACCATTTAAGATATCTCTGCATTTGCTGAATCACACACTTAAAGAGAGTGGTCCTACCATATAAATGTTAAGACAGGATGAAATTATTAGCTTTAACACTGGTGGCAACTCTAGGCTATGTACTTAGTGGATGCAAATAAAGATTCAAGTAAGTTACGCAATTATGCAAGGAAACGAAGAATTAGCAGACATGTAACTGGAGCACTCTCTTTCTCCAGATGAGTCACTTACATAAAGTGCTACAGAATCATCCTCTACACTTTTTTTTCATACTACACAATATGTGGTGCCCTAAACAATGATACGGGGACGCGGGTGGCGCTGTACAGGGACACGGGTGGCGCTGTGGGTAAAACCTCAGCGCCTAGGACTTGCCGATCGCATGGTCAGCAGTTCGAATCCCCGTGGCGGGGTGCGCTCCCATCATTCGGTCCCAGCGCCTGCCAACCTAGCAGTTCGAAAGCACCCCCAGGTGCAAGTAGATAAATAGGGACCGCTTACCAGCGGGAAGGTAAACGGCGTTCCGTGTGCTGCGCTGGCTCGCCAGATGCAGCTTGTCACACTGGCCACGTGACCCGGAAGTGTCTGTGGACAGCGCTGGCTCCCGGCCTATAGAGTGAGATGAGCGCACAACCCTAGAGTCTGGCAAGACTGGTCCGTATGGGATGGGGTACCTTTACCTTTAAACAATGATAATGATATAATGAAATAACTGTAGAGCTGAGGGAATCCAGAATGTTCTAACATCAAGCCTTAAAACAGGTTCCTCCACATGATTATTTATTACCTTTCCTCCCAAAGAATCACCCTTCCTCCCAAAGAATCAGTTCCTATTAACCATTTCAAAGTGATTTGACAGTACAATAGAAAGATATATAAAAACAAATGTGTATCCAAAACAGTTAAAACAATTACATTTTTTTAAAAAAATCAAATCCAATATATAATATAAATCTCACTACATAGGTCTCTAAGAACCACTTTTCTCCTTTTATTCACATAAGAGGTCTGCATTTTCATGATATACATGCAGTGCTTTTTTCTGGGGGGACGCAGGGGTACGCATACCCCTAAACATTTTGTTAATCTAAGTTTGACCTCATTGAGGGGCAGTATTTCAATATGAGTAGGAAAATGAGAGTACCCCTAAACATGTTTTTAGAAAAAAGCACTGTATACATGCATAAATATTTTGATTACAGTTTTAACTCACTGTTTTCTTTTCACTGCCTTTTATATTTTGTGGCCCAAAGGGTGCCCCCAAAGTCTGCACCCTTACTTTTCACTTAAGAATCAGGCCAAAGGCTCATCTAATCATGTTCTCACAGTGGCCAATCAGATGCCCCTCACAACAACTGTCCTTATTGAGCAGCCATTTTGTCTAGTAGCCATTGATAAAGAAATTAATGGAGAATAAGGCTAATTTGCTTTTAAATCTATCCAAGTTGGCATATACATCATTACATTTTGTGGGAATGAATTCCACAGTTTAATTGTGTGAATAAATACTTCTTTCGTGTCTCCTGAATTTTCTAACAACCGGCTTCATTGGAAGACCTCAAGTTCTACTTTTATAAGAGACTGAGGAAAACCTCTCTCTGTCCACTTTGTCCGTAATGGTGTGGTATAACCTTATACACCCCATTCATGCTCCCTTTACTCGCCTTCCCCCTCCCAAACTAAAGAGCCCCTAATACTGTAACATTTAATCATAGGGAAGTTGCTCAATCCCCTTGATCATTTTTCCTCCCCTTTTCTGAAATTGTTTCTGCTCTGCAATATCTTTTCTGAGGTAAGGCAACAAGAACTATACAAAGAAGTCTAAATGTGGGCTCACCCTATAGTTATACAATGGCATTATTACAGTGGAAGCTTTATTCCACCCACATATACCTGTCTATTATATCTTTATTCATCTCTATTATCACCTTTTCTCTCTTCCCTACTCCTTAGGCCTCTTTGTATTTCTGGATCATCGGATCATAGTGTTCTTAGGCAGACAAGCTTTGACTTCTTTTTCTGAACTTTAAGCACTGAGGGTTGCATGCATGTGAAAGAGAAAATAATAATAGTAAAACAATAGTATAATAATAAACAAACAAATTATATATTTTTACCCCACCCTTCCTCCCAAAGGAGCCCAGAGTAGTAAATAACGAGGCAATGGGATACAAGGCAATTTAAAATGAATTAAAAACAAGCCAAATATTTATTTATTTGATTATGTTCATGAATCACTCTTCATAAAATATTTTGGCTTCAAGAACAAAACGCAATGCAATGTGTGGGAAAAGGTCCTGCACAATATCTCCGCAGCTAAAAATTTTGATTTTCCACAGAAATCCTATCCTGCATATCCCCACAATACTTGCATTAACAGGATCCGCATTGCTTATGAGTAAATGCCAGAGAACACGCAAACATGCACAGATATGGGACTCTTGTCTTTCGTGGCTCTTAGGCTGCAGTCCTGTGCACGCTATTAGAAGAAAAAAGTCTTAAGTTTAATTTTTGCCTGGCGTCCCTTTGCCCAGCTACCAAGAATCAGCTTTGCCACAAGACAGCACACACTCTGAACCTTGAGCCTGGAGGTGAAGAAACCTATAATTTATCTCTGCCTGTGCAGGGTGAATTATTGGCTACCTGTTTGTCATTCCTCATAGTTTGAGGAAACTGTGCTTCAGGATTGTTATGTTTAATGCATTTTACTTAAGCTATGCTTGTACTTGATTTTGCTGAATTCCGGGGCCCAGCACTTTGCCCATACTTCTCCTCTTACGGGGCAAGCACTGGATTTTGCTGAAAAGCTATTATTGTTCAATATGGTTGTCACTCTTGACATTTACACCCACCTCAGTTTTATTTATAAGACCGCATAGGCCCTAGTTTGTGGAACAAGACATTCAGCAATTTATGCAATCCCAGCTACAGGCGTCCTTTGCTGTCGAATAATTAGTGACACACCTTAGAACATACAGTAACTTGCCCGACTTTTGTGGGGTGGGGGAGGTGAGAGAAGGAGCAGAGAGATTAGAATGACAAATAGTCAGACTCTGGGGTCAAATGCTTTGCCAGTAGTTGCATATGTTTATGCCAAAATACATAAAGAAATGTCACTTCAGGACATGAGTGATGACAAACACTCCAAGTGGGACTGCACTTCATCAATCATTTCAAATGCACAGATTGAGTTTACCTATATAAACAAAAGCTATGGCTGTTCAAAGACTCACCTTAAACTTTTAAAGCATGGTATAAATACTGTCTCCAAACAGTCCATCTGTAGAAGGAAATCAGAAAGGATGATTCTGGAGTCACGTGATTTAAGTTCATTAAGCCAGTCTTTTATTGTTGTTTTAAGCTAATGAGATATCTCTATAAATGCAGTGATTTGAGTCATTCGTTTCTTGGTTTAGGAGTTTTGTACACCAAGATGGAGTATGTCCACACAGCAGTGCTGAAGAATCATGCCCTCTTCCCAGGAAACCAGAACTGCAGTTCTGGGAAGAGAAATAGAGGTACCAACAGAAAACTCAGCACCTAGAGCAGATTTCAGTTTCCAGGATCCTCTGCAGGAAGCCAAATCACTTAATCTGATATAAAATGAAAATATGCATATAATAATATAATAATAATTTATTATTTATACCCCGCCCATCTGACTGAGTTTCCCTAGCCACTCTGGGTGGCTCCCAATCAAGTGTTAAAAACAATACAGCATTAAATATTAAAAACTTCCCTAAACAGGGCTGCCTTCAGATGTTTTTTAAAAGTAGGATAGCTGCTTATTTCCTTGACATGGGAGGGTGTTCCACAGGGTGGGTGCATCTACCGAGAAGGCCCTCTATCTGGATCCCTGTAATATCACATCTCATAATGAGGGAACTGCCAGAAGGCCCTCGGTGCTGGATCTCAGTGTTTGGGCTGAGCGATGGGGGTGGAGATGCTCCTTCAGGTATACAGGACCTGCTCGGAAATGTACTAGGAGCCAATGCAGATCTCTCAGGACCGGTGTTATATGGTCTCGGCGGCCGCCCCCAGTCACCAGTCTAGCTGCCGCATTCTGGATTAGTTGTAGTTTCCGAGTCACCTTCAAATGTAGCCCTGCATAGAGTGCATTGCAGTAGGCCAAGCAGGAGATAACTAAAGCATGCAGCACTCTGGCGAGACAGTCCGTGGGCAGGTAGGGTCATAACAGATGGAGCTAGTAGACAGCCGCCCTGGACACAGAATTAACCTGTGCCTGCATATGTAACATCAATAGTATGCTCAACTAGCCAGGGTCTGGCTGCTTCAGCAATATTGCAGCTAACAACGGGTACTTGGAGGACATATAAAATTACATAACATATAATAATTGCTTTTTCTGTTGCTGGATTGCTGTTTTACAATGCTTATTGGTTATATGGTTTCAGTGTTATATCTGTTATATTGCATTTTAATGAAAGGTTTCGTACTACCCGAGAACCTTTGGGATGAAGGACAGTATGCAATTAATAATAAATACATAAAAGCCTTACACTTCTTCCATATGATAATAGATCAAGAGTTCTCTGCAAGAAATAACTGCACTGAATTAAACATGTGTTGTCACTTTGACCTGGAAATATTTTGCAGGGCATGAAAGTAAACTTTTGTTCCCCTTGGCTTTGCACCAGACTTCAACCATAACATGATCCCACCTTTCTGCTTATCTCTGATGTGCGAGGCCATGTTTCTGTGTCTATTCATTCAACTTTTAATTGACTAACTCCAGCTAAAGGTATATTGCATCACTTCTTGGCAATTCCATATGTAATTTTTAATGAATTCAGAATGGGAGAGGATGCATTAGATAATTAAAATAGATATAAGAAGCATGTATAAATAAATAAAAGAATCAGAACACATTGATTTATTTGCTATTGAAAGTGAGAGAAACGTATAAGATGCTGCCATCAATTGTTGCATTTATTTATGTGTTTATTTATTTGTAGTTTAAAAGTTGCCAACAGTATGGAGGTGTTTCAGAACACAGAAACATTCTTTGTTTATTAGTAATCAAAAACTGAAGATAGTAAGTCAAGTAAGTCATTCCTTGACCACAGTAAATTTATATATATATATATATATATATATATATATATATATATATATATCACTCTCTGAACTATAATGCTTTATTGCATTGACACATGTGGAATGTGTGCTAAAAATAAAATCAAAAAGCACAGACACACCCTTCACACAATAAGAAAGGATCCTCAATTTGCTTTGAAGTGGTACTTCTAATGTAGCATCCTGTGAAAGACTTTAGTTGATAAAGTTACATTATGATGCAAAATCCGCATGGATTTTTTTTTTTTTTAGGAACGTAAGAAAAACCCTCCTCCATCAGGCCAACAGCACCTCTGGCCCTGCATCCGGTGGAGACTGGTGCCCATTGGAGCTGGTAGGGCATAAGGCAGGGAGGCTAACAGTAGGGGGAGCCAGAGGAATTAGCTGGTGGAGATGGAGGACAATTATAGACAGAGGCAACTAATTCTAATTTTGTCCACATTCTCCCCCTTCCTCCTGAATTATGTAACAGAACTGAGGAGGAATCTGACAGCCAGCACCATGCTTGGACTGCTAAATAAGGAAACAGGTGTGCACTGGTTGGTACTAAATTGATGGAGAAATGCTGCCCTTGCACTAACAGCCTCCAGTGCCAGCATCCTGCCTGTCACAGAGACCAACCAGATGTCCTAGGAAGCCCACAAACACATGAGGGCATTTGTGACCCCCCTCTACAATTGGTTTTCATAGGCATGCTGGCGGAAAGAGCTATGAGCCAAAGGTTAATTTCCTGCTCGGTCCAGTTCTCATATCTCTCCTGAAAAACATGAATTTTGAAAGGAATTCCCATCCCTTTTTACCTCTCCATTGGCAAGGAATTCTTGTTAGGTCACAGCAGGATGGTCGTTTGCTATGAAAAGCGAGGGAATGTTTCAGTGGTTGAGTGCCTGTGTTGCATGCAGGACAAACCAGGTTTTATTACTGCATCTCCGCTTAAAAAGGTTGGGAATGATCTCCACCCAATCTTTACCTGGTGAAGACTTTTTCAACTTGGTGCACTCCAGAGGAATTTGAATTACAACTCCCATCAGCCCTACCTAGCCACATGAAGAAGGGAGAGACCCTAACACACTTTTAGGGTTTTTTTGTTTGCATTTGCTTTATTGTAATTTTGAACTTTTTCCTAAGCTGCTCTAGAAACCTGTTGAATGATGAATAAAATAACATACAAATACATTGGCAGTCCTTCAATAGTGTGTGGATGTGGGTGCTACAACCCATTTTCTTTGATACATATTTGATACACTAGCGATAATCTTCTGTGGTCCAATTCATAATCCTTTAAAAATGAATATTAGAATGAGATTTGGTATGAGGGCCCCTTAATGTCTCTCTCAATATTTTTGAGAAAAGCAGAAAGTAAAATTCATGTGGATAAAATAGAATCCTCTGACAACTGATGATCTAAGGACAAGAACACTGTTCAGCATAATGCACCTTATTCTGTTAAAAAGGAAAGTTATTTTTTTCCTTCTGTAAATGAGACAATATGATGGGGAAATTAAATTAAATGGTGATGTTATCCCCCTGGGGCAAAACAATTCCATTCAATAAATTAATTTTACATCAGTAGCTCTTTCCTTTCTGGAAAGTGACAGTAATAACCTGACAGCTTAAAGCTTTAATAAACCTCAAGAATGGGGAGACTTCCCTCCCTCAAAGAAGAAAGAAAAGAAAAGAAAAATGCAAGGCAACGGTATCAGAAGCATTACAGCTTTTCCATGTTAATCATGAGGGCAGAAAAGGGTCTGTAAACGGCATTCTACTTACTTCTGTTACTTGAGAAAGTGAGCCACATTATCCAACAGTTTCTGACAGAATGCAGGTGTTGGGGTTGTCGCAATTCTCCTTCAGTAGGAGCTCAAAACAGCTCTGACATTTCACATTAAGGCAGCTCTAAGTAAATATTATATGAAAAGGGCAAACACAGAGAAGAAACTGCCTGAGATGGCGGCCCTTGTTATAAACAAAGCCACAGCCATCATGCTATGTCAAAGGCAGTCCGAATTAAGCCAAAAGCCAGCGGTCTTTGCACTTGGAGTTGCAAGATGACACGTTTTCAAAATGCCAGTACTCTCTGTTAAGGTCTTTCCAGATGACTGGGGAAATCTGGTGGTTTTCCCTCTCCCAGCCATAAGTGCAACTGTTAGTAATAAGATACTGCTCATCCAATCAGTTTGATTAAAACAATATTCTGTCCCTACATTGGGTAGAATAAGCTTGTGGAGGGTAAGAATGCTGTGCTGGAGGACCTCCTCTTACTGTCCCCCTCCCAATTTCTTTTTTCTAAAAACTGAAGAAATGGGTGTTTCATTGGAGAGAAAGTCTAGCACACAAGCAAAAGCTGTTCAGCAAAGAAAAGGGTAGCTGAAGTTGGGCTTTTGAGTTTGAGTTTTCATTTTTTTTATTTAGTGCTTTCCATTTATATATTTGTAAAACCCCTGCAGGAGTGATACAGGAGATAGTTTCAGAGAGGAGGAAAGTAGATATTTAAACTGTTCTAAAAGGTTTCAAGAATGGAATGAGAGGGATTGGTATGTGTCACTGTCCACTAGTAAGGTCACAAGTACCGATCAATAGGGGCCTCTGCCTCGCACACAGTGGGTTGACCCCAGTACTGCCTGAATAGAGGTCTTCTCATGCATCAGGATGTCTCCTTCATTTTTCTATGAACCTCTAAAATCTTCTCTGTGGGGTCCCTCAACCCTTTGGAGGAGATTTTGAGGGTGTGCAGGGGACTGCAGAGAATGAAAGAGAATTTCCATTGCACAAGTAGAAGCCCGTTGCGCTAATGGAATGACAAAATTGGACAACCTGCTCTCAACCAATTTTTCCTGTTATTCTATCTGTTTCATTCATTTAGCAATATTTGTATAATGCATACTAATAAAATACATCTAAACAATATACATGAATTGGTACAGAATAGCCATATAAATAGCAATAAAAACAGACTTTAAAAACAGTAGGCATAATAACATTACCAAAATATCGATAAAATCAACAGATTTATTATTTTTAAAGTACATAGTAAACATGCCTAAACAAAAAAGTTTTTTTGCAGGTGTTGAAGAAAGTACAATGAAAGGACTTGCCTAATATTAAGAGGAAGGGAGTTTTAAAGAATAGGTGCTGTCACACTAAATCAGGCTTCCTCAACCTCGGCCTCCAGATGTTTCGAGATTACAAATCCCATCATCCCTGACCACTGGTCCTGCTAGCTAGGGATCATGGGAGTTGTAGGCCGAAAACATCTGGAGGGCCGAGGTTGAGGAAGCCTGCACTAAATAATCGATTTCTCACAAGCACAGAACAAATGTTATATAGCACTTGTAAAGTGCCGGTAACACAGGTTGAAGCAGCTGAGTGGGCACATATAATGTAAGGTGAATATTTAAGCAAGCTGTTTGAGCAACAAATTTCTCTAGTTAGAAATTGTTGTTGCATAATATTTTGAGATAATTTATTCTTGCTGTTGTTGTTTTTTAAATGTAAACGGCACCGAGAACATTTTTGTTGAAAGGCAGTCTTGAATTGTTATAATTGAACAAATATTGTACATGGCACAACAAAGAGCAATGCAACTGGCTGGGTGGGTGAGATGGGGTCCATTTTCCCAGCAAAAAGAAAATCTTTAACTGGATTAATGGATACATTTATCAACACAATGCTTTAGAAACTAATTTTAATAGGTAAAGTTGAAAGTTAAAGGTACGCTTGTTCATTTGAGGCCATTTTGGTTCTGGTGTGTGTAAAGCAAAATAAGAAGAGGCACATTCCTTACCTTGTCTCCAAAAGGGATTTTACTGAAGTGCTCATACACACTTTTATTTTAATTTAATTGACTAATCAATCAATTAAGAGACTAATTAATCATTTTTTAAAAGCTGGATGGTAAATAGTTGCAGTTTGAATAATGAGAAAGTGCTACTTTTCTGCAATGGAAGTGCTAACAGAGATAAGAACATTTGATTGTCCCCAGCATCACTCATTCCTGCACATAAAGCAATTATCTGAAAAGACCATACACAACATCTCATGCAAGAATAAAATAGTGGCTACTAGTAATGATGGCTATATGGAAACCCTAAGATAGGAAGCTGGATACTATTGAATACTAGTTGCTGAGGAGGAACTGTGAGAAAGGACCATTGCCTTCGTGCCTTGCCTATGGACGTTCCAAAAGAAACTGGTACTATCAGAAAGAAGATGATGGGTTAGAGAGCCCTTTGATATGATCAAGAAGGGCTCTTTTTAGTGTTCTTATATCTCAAGATGATACAAGAGCTATATTTTTAAATATATAAATGCTAGAACATTACAAATTCCCAAAATATGAGCACTTCAAACATTTTCCAGAAGTTCACTCAAGAATATAACCTGTTGTATATGGATTGTCTTTTAAATATGCTTTGGGCTGAGGGTGGGTTATAAGTATCTTAAATACAATATGAAGTATAAAATATCTCACTGGTTTGTGTAGAGTTTCTGGAAGTCCAGAGCTTTGGTCCAGAAAAAATCTGGATAAAGGATGTCACCCGACAGCAGGCAGTTTCTACAGCATGACTCAAAGGGGAAATAAAGGACTCAAACTTTATTTTTCATCCTCAAAGCCAAGCTCACAAGTACAAATATTAACCCTTCGTCCTAGAATAGGCTCTTTTCTCATTCTTCTCATAAAAACTTTATGTTTCTCCGAAAGTATTTTACAGCAGTGACAAAAAGCACTTTGACAGATTCCAGTAGAACGCTGCCGTGAGAAAAACCTGGGAAGGCAGCCAAATGAAGAACAATTCGCCTTTCTCACCCACTCTATGCTATGACATCATCTCTTGTACTTCGGTGCTTCTACAAGGGAGATGGAAAAAAAAAACCCAACCTCAGTAATCATCAGGCCAAAGGTATAGTGTCACTTATGGTTGTTCTTCTCATTTTTCATTTTTTGGAAAATGACACCGACAAGTAATTTGAGAATGCAGAATGTCCTTATATGAAACAAGAAAGAAGCGCTCAATTCCCCCCCCCCCATACAGAGTGATTCTACTTTACATGTTACCTTTGCAACATGGGAGACATTGCAGCACATATTTGTTGGCTAATAGCACAGGCTTTGAGTAACATCTGCCCTTCTCGAAACTAGGGGAAATCTGGATGGATCCAACATTTGAACAAGGCACCAGTGTGTTAGTACTGTTCCCAAACCCATGTCAACAGGCCAGGCTTGTAAAATTTCCTATTATTCAATATGCTTGTTAGCTGTGGTGTATAACGATGAATTGGGAATTGTATTTACTAAGCTACAAATTGCTAGGATTAGTAAATAATGGCTCTCTCAATCTCTCTCTCAACATAACCAGAGAAAGGAGAAAACCTATCAATTTCAAAGCAGCAATTATTCTCTCCTGTTAATGCTTTTGATAAGATGTAAAATCACTGTTATTACAAAGACATCCTTCTCATGCCATGAAAGAATCAAACCTTTGGTAAGGAGCCTTAACTAAGCTTAACAGGGAAAGAACTGGAGGCAAAATGCATTTGTGCACCATGTGAAATCAGCTGTGCATGGAGGAACTCTATGTACTGTGCTGGCATATGTATAGAGCCTATGCTCCTGTACGCCCCTTCTCAATTGTGTGGATGTGGGACATGATCTCTGGGAATAGTGGAGGTGGGACAAATTAGAGTGGTCCTGCAACCCCCTCATAAATTGCCTGATGAGGTGGGGAGGGGGGTGATCTGAACACTACAGACGTCCAGGTTTAATAAAGAATCCAGATTGGATTAACATATTAACATATTAACATATTAACATATTAACATATTAACATATTAACATATTAACATATTAACATATTATAATGTTTCAGTATGCAGCAGAACAGCAAGCAACTTCCAATTCGGAATGTTTCTTGTGCCATTGTCAATCTCTTCCATGCTCACCTTCTCCCTTGTAATTGCAAAAAGAAATGATGGTGAGATTTTCAAGGTAAATAGTAATAGTAATAGTAATAGTAATAATAATAATAATAATAATAATAATAATAATAATAATGAGACTGGTATGGTCAGAAATGTGCCATCTGAAATCTCAACATTTTCTTCATATGGGATTACCAACCAGTTTGTTAAATATGTTGAACAACAAAGCATATCCAAAACTTCACAATGTTTTCCGTAGTTCACATTAAATTAATTACACTGCTCAGAGCTGCTAGAAAGCTTGACACGTGGTTGTGCCCTATTTCTCCTCAATGACCAAATAGATTAAGGCAATAGCATTAATGGCCATTGATGAATTTGTCTTATAAATCCAAATAATCACATTTTTGTGATGGCAAATTCCATCTATTATTTATGTATGAATTGCAGATAGATCTGCATGAACCTCACTATGAAAATATCCACCATTATTAGCTCCCATCCGCCTACTATCATACAGCTCACAAAGCATATATTCTAGGCTTAGAGAGCATTGTAAGCAGGGCAGCATGGTATGTGGCAAACTCATTCACGAAAAGTGTCTTCCGTGCATGTATTTTCCATAACATGATTTTCTAAAGTCCCTACTTGGTTATTAGTAGTGATGGTGGTTGCTTTAAGAATTCCAAACCAGTCCTAAAAAGCAAGGTAACGTTTCTTGATATTTCTCCCTATTAAATTTACAACAGGTCTGGAATTTAGTTGTGGCCAAGAATCAGCATGTGGGGATGTTTTGTGAACACTGCCATCTAAAAAGATGTTGTCTCCATGTACTCATGAATTTTTAACTTCCTACCATTATTTGAAGGCAGGGGGGGGGGAGAGAACAGAGTTCTGTAAATAAAAGCATTGCTCAAAACTCAGCTCTGTATTGAGAACCTACTTTATTGGCTGCGGGCCTTTAGTACCACAGTAAGATTTCTATATCATAAGCATCACCCTATTCTTGTTCACAAGCAAAGCAAGAATAGACCATTCCTTCCATGAATTTGTATAAACTTCTTTGTTCACTGAGGCAGAAGCCTATTACCTCAACCTGTTGCAATAAATTCCATTTTCTTACAGGCACTTGCCTGGGCAAAAATTCCATTGAACACATTGAGTAGGCATGCATAGGACTGCACTTTGTCTTTTGTGTACTATTTCCTTGGACTTGCTGCCAATCAGTTTCATTGTGTGACCCACCAACTTCCACTAATGAGAAAGAATAAAATAAGTTACGTTGTCTCTCTATTATTCACTCTCTCAGGTCCTAATTTTATTAGTTACCTCATATCTCCCATTTTTTTTTTCTATTTGTGTACCACCCATATAATTTGAACATTTACAAATACAGTTCAAATTCTCAAGCAACGCCCCCCACATACACAATAAATCCAACTCTAAAAAGCACAACAACAAAAGTAATCTAAAACCAACAGCCGCTAAAACGATTCAAAAGCAACAGAAAAACAAGAGGAAAGAACGTGGTGAAAAGATTTAACTCACCAGATAGAGATATCTACTGTGATTAAAACTTGCATTAAAAGGCCTGAAAGAGCAAAAAGTGTTACCAGAAAAGCATAATATAAATACTAAGTGAGCCTCTCTGAAGTCTTGGGGTATCACTGCTGAAAAGGCTCTGCCTCATAACCACCTATATTAATCAGGGAACCCTAGAGAAGGGCACCTCAATTTTTCCTCTCTCTCGACATAAAGCATTGTCTCTTACTACACAGAGATGGGGAGGGATAAGGCAACATTGAGGTTTCCATGGTGCAAACACACCAGTAGTTCCAAATCCAGGGCATTCGCACCATGCTGACCTTGGTACCTGGCACTAATAAAATTGGATCTCCTCTTATATCTCCTTATAAGCATGTCTTGTGGAGTTTGGGCTTTCCTTTAAATGGCATCCTTCACAAACAGTTTTTGAAGCTCTGTTCAGTTTCAAAAGGGAATATGCCACAAAGAGTTGCCATTAAAGGGACAAACAAGTTCCCTTGAGGTTGCAAAGCTGGCTTTCCTGTTCTTTGGATCCCAGTCCAAAGAACTGGGTAGGATCTGAGTGTTCTAGGTACCAGTTGACAAGACTCAATGAAAGAAGTAAGTGTGGGCAGCAAATCACTCAATCACTAAAGCCTACTTTACATATTACATGTCTAGATGGCACCAAGATATATTTGGTGCAGATCTGAAAATATAAAACGTGAATGCAACTATTCTATGTATGGAAACACATCTATCACATACAGTCTCCAGGAAGCCCTGGCTTTCCGCAGCTCCCTGTTGAGTATTAGCTCAGTGACAAACTTCATTGTCCTTCTGTAAAATTACACTGTGGTGTTTATTTCTTACTTGCATTGAGAACCTGCCCTTTACCCAATGGTCCCAGGGCTGGTTAGGAAAATGGCACAATTAAAATGAGTACAGTCTACATGAAAGTCATAAAATAAAACCACAAAACAACCAATGAAATAACAGCAACACAGAGCAATGCAGAAGACTGAAATGGCCTCTTGAAATAAAACTAATGGCTAATTTTTGGGGGAAAGAGCTGCCCAGAGACTCGCTGCGTTTTGCTTTGTGTGCCACACTGCCTGTAAGGCGAATAATCAGGAGCCCATGAATATTCAAACTTTGAATATTCAAACTTTAGTTTCCCATTATTATTAGTTCAATTTAAAGACTGAGGGTCAAGCAGCACGACTGTAAAATATATCTGTCAAATAACACTTATCCTCTGAAATGTATGCCTGTTTGAATACTATTACAAAGAAATGTCTGAAATAAAATATCAAGCTGTGTAGAGACTAACCTGACATTACTGAAAACATGAGTGGGCCTGTTGTATGTCTTAATCTGATTGATCTTTTAAAAGAAATAAAAGCCTGCCGTCTTCAAATATCAAAAAGTGGCCCATAAATGGAAACAGCGGGGCATGTTTGAAACTTAGATTTGCGATCCTGTAAAATAGTCAATAAACATTCCAAGGAAAACATAGGAGGGCAGTTTCTATCAGTGCGATTCCTTTACTTGCCATGAAATTACCGCTGAACTCTTGTGGCAGAGAGACTGTGGACAAGGGCTGAGCATAAGAGACTCTGAAATCCAAGAAGCAATGTGGGAGGCTTAGCATTCTTTAGCAGTTTTGAGGTGCTCATGGAACATGAGATGAAATATCACAATCAAGGCAGAGTTACTAGCATTTGAACAAGATACGGAAAACTCTAGGAAAAGGGTGGCTAACCTGTGGGCCTCCAGATACTGTTGGTCTGCCTGCCATTATCCCTGACCATTGGTCATGCTGGTTCGAGCTGTTGGGAGTTGGATTTAGAGTCCATGAAGAAACTGAATTGTTGCATGCTATCCCAGTCTCTGAGTGGTATGAGATTCCAGGAGTTGTAGGCACTTACCCAGGGTTTGTGCTTCCTCAGAGTGAGGAGCAATGGAGGCTGTGGTGTCTTTAGGATATATTGCTCATTTACACATGTATACAATCTGAGCCACGGTGGAGGGATTTGCAGCATTAAATGCCAAGAGGGTCTTACATCTCCCATAGCTGCAGTCTTGGATTCCAACATAAATCAGGCATGGCTTTGTCTCCCAGCTGCCCAACGTGCAGCCTACCAGCTTCTAGATCACATAACTTTCAACTCTGGCCTTTGTCTTTCTAACTACTATTGAGTTGAGGGAGGGAGGGCCATCCACTTGTTATCTGGCCAGAGCCACTCCCTTTGTTACCTTAATGGACCATACTTAAATAGCCATTACCTCACCATGAAACAAGCCTAGCTATTCCAGGAATTTAATCCATGCTGGAATCAGGAATTAGAAGAGGTCTCAAGCATACAGCCTACTGCAAACCAACTCATAGCAGTATCTTTATGAGGAGAAATTCAAATGAAAGAATTATAAATAGTTAATTGTGTAAACAGTTAACTATGTAAAGGCGGGGAGATTGGTTTTGTGGGGTAGGTGTGCATGGTTTTGGGGAAAACAGGCCCACGTGTTGCACACAGACTGGAGATTGCCCTATGTTAAACCAACAGCTAATTACCCTTTACTATCCACCACACTTAAATAAAAGCCTGGCTAGAGGACTTCATTTGAAGTCTTCTCTCAGATTTTCTGCCCCCCCCCCATTATCTCCAGGCAAATGCCAGTTGCTGACACATTGTCTCCAGCTTTTCTAAAAGATTGTTGCTGCAGTATTCCTCGTCTCCCCCTTGCAAACTCTTTTAGCTTCTACCTTTAGTGATCTCAGCTTTAAAACATTGACTCTCATCATCTGCCTTCTGCCACAAGGATTCCTCAGCTAATAGCCCCTTTCTGGGCACCAGATCTTTCCCACTCCAGATTCTCTCTCTCCTTTTCTCTTCAGAGTCTCTTCTTAGGTTCCCTCAACAGATCTCTCTGAAAGACTGCCCAACTGACCATTAAACGTTGCTGAGCCCGGCCTTTTATTACGGCCAGCCAGAGTCTTCCAGCCAATCACCACATTCTTACCACTCAGGATCACAGAATATTCAGGTGAGCACTTTTTCATGCTGTTGCATCATGGGAGCAAAGATGGCTGCGAGTTCACCACCAGTATGAAGATGCCAGTTCATACAATTGGTTCATCTATGACCAGGCATAGGCAAACTTGGCCCTCCAGATGTTTTGGGACTACAACTCCCATCATCCCTGACCACTGGTCCTGTTACCTAGGGGGTGATTGGGATTTGTAGTCCCAAAACATCTGGAGGGCCAAGTTTGCCTATGCCTGCTCTATGACTATGCAATCCTAACCAAGCTATAAGCCCAGTAGACGCCTCATACATATGGCTCAGTTGGTAGAGCATGAGACTCTTAATCTCAGGACCATGGGTTCAAGCACCATGTTGGGCAAAAGATTCCTGCATTGCAGGGGTTTAAACTAGATGATCCTCATTGTCCCTTTCAACTCTTCAATTCTATGATGGGGTGGGGGGTTGGAACATGTATGAGCCAGCCCTATAACCAGACACTTAGAGTAGTTTCAGAACTGCCTTTCCCATACATTGTTGCCAATGAGCTTTCAGAGACAAGTTTTTAGCAACTTGTCAGAAGCAGAGGGCACAGAAGTCTATCAGGTGCAAGGCTTCGTCAGAAAGTCAAGTCTCATGAATGCCACTCAGACCCTTTGGGGAGCTGGCAGCAAAGCTCCAGGTCTCACAACATGAAAGAACCACATCAACAGCATTATGCTTCAGCGTTTGCAATTAATAAATTCACTTCCATTGTGGCAATAACACTGGCTCATAAAAATGGAATCCTCGAAAGTAATTTCTGTGTTTTGGGTTTGCCCGACACTTCAACTGGGCCATTGACTTCAGTGAAGGAATCTTGCTTTGACTGTTCTGTTGTCTGGCCTGCAAATGTAATCAACATTTAGCCTATAACTCCTTTAATCTTTCTTTTCTCAAGACTCTCAGGCAGATAAGTAGCTTTGCTGATAGCCTGACTGGAGGGCAGGGCAATGGATTCATCACCCCCGACCAATATCAGCATACTGGCTCAGCCACAAACTTTAACTTTATATCTGACATTTACAAGAGTTGATAAAATGTGAAAAGGGGTTCCCGTATATCGTAAGAGAATCCAGTAATACATATTTCAGTTTTTGAAACATAAAATCTAGCATACTCCTGTGTTAAATTCTCATATCAAATGTATAGACAGTTTTTGAAAATATTATATTCACCTTTCTATTCACCCAGGCTTTTAAAATAACTTAGGTTTTACATTTTGGGACTCTTGGATTTAAATTGAGTTTTTAATTGTGTTTCTGGTTTTTAATTAATTGGCTATCTTTTTATTGCTTTATTCTGCATATTTTATTTTTCATTTGTGAGCTACCCAGAAAACTCTTGTTAAATGAGGATGGGGAGTTATATAAATCTATATAAATAAAATATTATATTGATTTTTCCCCCAAATGAAAAAATACTTTGACACAGGACAGAGTAAAAAAAAAGGGGGGGCAACCAACTGACTATTTGGCACTCATACCTCTCAGACCTGATACTAATGGATGGTCCCACTTCAACATGTTTCTATTCCTCAGGCAATAGGAATAAAATATCATTCATAGGACACTGTTGTATTTCTGTAATATGCTCAGCTAGCTTTAACCTAGAACAACTTGTCACTAATTCAAGTCATTATTCCTAGCAACAAAAGAGACCCTTGGAAGTTTGATTAAACAAATGTAATAATGAAAAGTACATAGAGCCCAGCCACTGTATGAGAATAGCAATTTAATAATCTCCAAGATGGTTGTTACAAGACTTGCGTGTGCATGGCATGGAAATCTTTAAACTGGAGTCAAAACATCCTGAAAAGTGACAAGCTATATGGATATAAAATACAGTGGCATGGAAATATTATTCCTCAGAGCCTTTTGTGTGCTTTACAAAAGTGGAAGGTTTCTGAGAGATTATCTCCAGTAATTAGAAGTTCCTGGTTGTGTTTACATGGTTAGCAAGTGTAAAATATGATGACCTGCTGAGGATTTGCAAACTGCTAAGTTATAATGATGGATCGTGGGGAGAGGACATGTAAGATTTCTCAGACTTCTGCTGGGAATGCTTCAAAAGTATAGCATGTTGTTTTCCCTGGGGTTTATAACACCTCTTCTGACTTAATCGGCTTGCCCCTCCTTTTTCCTTTTCAGCTCTCCAGGAGAATTTCTTTTCCTTTGGAAAATCTCATGATTTTCCCAGTGTTAGAGCAGTTAAGGGAATAAACAACTTCCCCCAACTGAAACTATTAGCTTAGAAGAAATGTGCCTTCTAATAATACAAACCATGGTATCTCTCTAAGTACCTTTAATTTAATAGTTCTGATAATCATTTTATGGGTGGGTTGTTTTTTTTTTAATGCTATCACATAATAGAAAGAAAGAAAACTGGAGATTCCTAGAGTGGGGGCATCTAGGGATCAACCAAACTGCAATTTATTTAAAATTATTGAGAATAAATTATAAGAAGTCTAGCAAAGCCTCTCTTCTTTTTTTGCATTTAATTTACATTCTCATGGCACTTGAGCAAATTATTCTTCTTTCCTGTGATGGGATAATGTATGCAAGCCATGTTCACTTATTTTATACAGTAACATTTGAACAGAGTTATCACTGTATGTTTGCTCTCAGAGAAATAAAGCAGAGAAATGAGTAATGCTTCTTTACCTCCAGTCTCTGCTCCACAACGAATAACACCCAGGGGCATCATTTGAAATGGGAGGTAGGAATAGCTTTGCAGATCCTCTCACTGACAAAAGAATGAAATGGGGAGAAGAGGTGAAAATGATTCAGGCCCAGCTGTTTACAAATGTAAAAGGTAAATATAAAGGGACCCCTGACCATTAGGTCCAGTTGTGGACGACTCTGGGGTTGTGGCACTCATCTCGCTTTATTGGCCAAGGGAGCCGGCGTACATGTGGCCAGCATGACTAAGCTGCTTCTGGCAAACCAGAGCAGCGCACAGAAACACCATTTACCTTCCTGCCAGAGCAGTACCTATTTATCTTCTTGTACTTTGATGTGCTTTCGAACTGCTAGGTTGGCGGGAGCAGGGACCAAGCAACAGGAGTTCACCCTGTCAGAATGACATGGGGAGAAGAGGTGAAAATGATTCAGGCCCAACTGTTTACAAATGTAGGCCACAACTAATGATCAGTCTTGATGGTTGCATACAAATAAGGTAGCTACGTGTGCATCATCCCCGCCCCCAAAGGAACAAAGGAGAACATGAGAAATTTGCTAATCTATTTGTAAAGTTGTAACTATATAAATAATGATGGTAGCTTAAACTTAAACACGTTATTTCACCAGAGTTGGGATGACTGTGGCCAAGTAACATGTACGCCTACTCAGTTTGCTACTGAGGTGCTAGCTGTTGACTCATAAGTCCCTGACTTTCTTGTCTTCTGTTATCTTTAAAACTGGAAAATCAGAGCCTGTCCTATCATTAGGCAGGTGAGACAACCCCTTCATGTGGCTGCAGCCTTTGGACACCTCATAAGCATGTTAGTCATATTCAGAGCAAAACCACTCATGTCAATGAATTACAATAGGTGACAGGACTTTTGAAGGAAGAGGTTCAATATGCAAAATTTCAGTCCTAGGTGGAATCTACACACATATTAAAAAATGCTGTAGAAATGCTTTTTCTAAAAACGTTTTCAAAAATACATTGAATTTGCCATCTAGTGTCACATTTGTATATTGCGCTTTACAACACACTTAAAACATTTTATTTGCAGCTGTATAGCTGAGTCTCTTGACCCCTGGTTAAAGAGAAAGGCACATTCTCCTGATTACTAACAAGCAACTGTAACTCACTGGTTAAGTTGTTCCCTTCTAAACTCCTTGTTATCCTTAGCATGGGCAAATCTCTTATATTTGACTTATCCCAGTTTCTCATTGTTCTTATCTTAAGTTCAATTTTCTACATTTTCATCTCAGTTCCCCCCCTTTTTTAAAGTAAAGTCCTTGCAAAAATAATTCAGGATTTTAGTGTGATATTTTTCTAAAACACAGCTTCTTGTATGCAGTTTCCCCTAATATTGACATTTTTTCAAAGCAATTTCCCCTAATATAGAGATTTTTTTCGTATCTTATTTCCACTGATATATTCCTTTGGATGCATACTTTACCCTAGCCTATGCATCTATGCTCACACTATTTAGCTAGAGGCCTGTATTTCAAAATTTGGAGAAGTACAAATGTTGAAGGCTAATTGTGTTTTGCGTCACATATTGTTTCAGAAAATGCGAATTAGGTGGCTTCACCTTTAAATGCAAACTGAATGGAATTTCTCCTCCATCCCTAGCCCAGCCAGTCATCTGGTACAGCTTCCTTCACTTCTAGCTCATTAGCCTATCTGCTATAGATCCTCCTCATTTTCTAAATCTTTTGGAAAAGAGAATCCACTGTGGAAGAGCATGATTGTGCACCAGCAGGTTGCTTGCTTGAACCTTCAGAATAGGCACAAATGGACAAAGGTCTGTTTGAGGCACACCCAGTTTGGTTTTGCAGCATAAATAGAAGGCAGCTCTTTTCTCTCTCCAATTTGCTAGAACAGCAACAGTTTATGGAAACATGGGTACCTGTTCACCCATGGCTAGTAAAATGAGCAAAAAGAGACTACCTTAACAGTGAAGGATTCATGCTGGGCACCTCTGAAACAAGTTAGCAGATCTTTGACTTGGGAGACCTACAAATATATAATTTGACTTACCGTAAATTGTCATGTAAAAGTCATGGATGAAGACCAACGGGCAAAATGCCTTCAGTTTATATATGATATAATATCCATACTTTAGATGTTGATAGTACTGTACATGGTGTGCAGCCATTCTTTTTGTCAATAGGAAATGTGTAAGTATTGATATAAATAAATTAGCGATGTAGTGTGGTTTATTGTTAATTCTAAATCTGACATTTTGTCTATTGCCTGCCCTGCAACCCACGGATAAAATTCTTTCTTTCTTTCTTTCTTTCTTTCTTTCTTTCTTTCTTCTGTGGCTGTATTTATATATCAGACTAAGAAAGTGCTTTAACATTTTACAGATAGCACCAGCCACTTATTTGTGCTAATTATTATTCATGCATTAGCACCCATTAGTCTGCACTTTTTTATATAAAAAAAGGAGGGGGAAGGGAAATCAATCAGCATTCCAATCTTGCTTTGTTAGCAGAATGTCATTATTGTGGTTTTCAAAATCTGGCAAAAAGCCTAAGAAGAGACCCTTTTTGCCACTTGGACTGTCTAATCCAGACATCATTATTGATCAAACTGACATACACCTGCCAAAGTTGGTTGAAACCATGTTCCATGAAAGACAGGGATCTGGAGCTGTCTGTTTTTCCTTCAGAATCCTTATCAGCAAAAATAATGGGGAAATCAGTATATGAAATCACATGGAGAAATACAGAAAAAAGAATACAAGCAATGCTATAACCGATATGGCTCAGGAATATAACTGAATGTTAACTCATGAGAAAAGTGGGAAATAAAATTTTTAAAATGATAGAGATTATTTTAAATTTCAGTACTAGTGAACTAATTCTTTAGCACAGTCACTTATTGCCTACTAACTGAGAATATATTTAGATGAAATAAATACCCTTAAAACGCAGTATTATAAGCTGGGGTGGGGAGAAGAGATACAGACCACCTAAGTGCTAAACTAGATGTCACCCTGAATATATGACTGCCACTTGGGGTTTCACATTTTACATTCAACCTGTGTACAATCTGTGAACCTATGTATACAAAAAGGTGAGCTGTATGCTCACAGTTATTCACATGTAATTTTCAGTGAGCAGTCTGTGTATACAGTACAGTAGTTAATCTGTACAAATCAACAAGTGCACACTCATTTACACAAACACTTGTACACGTGTAAAGACAGCTTGTGTCTGTGTTCATTGTAATGTAACCACAGAAAGCCATACTTGTGTGATTAGCTCTTCCTCCATTCTAGAAGAACATACCTTTTGTCATGATTCAGCAGGGGATATAAAAAGGGGTGGGGGTTTTTAATGAAAAAGCTGCCACCTCATCTGTAAAATCATGCCACCCCTTAAAATCATGTCATTCCACTGCAGAGATGGAAAGCTGAAATGTCATCCTTAATGCCTCTTCTCCCAGGCTGTTGGCTAATTAAACAATCTATGGCCTTTTAAACAGGGTGGAGAGGTTGTATTTGTTTGTTATTATGGTGTGCATTTTTGTGATTTTATATTGTAAACCGCCCAGTGATCCTCAGGTAAAGGGTGGTAAGGTAAAGGTAAAGGGACCCCTGACCATTAGGTCCAGTCATGACCGACTCTGGGGTTGCGGCGCTCATCTCGCTTTATTGGCCGAGAGTGCCAGGGTACAGCTTCTGGGTCATGTGGCCAGCATGACTAAGCCGCTTCTGGCAAACCAGAGCAGCGCAGGGAAATGCCGTTTACTTTCCCACTGGAGCAGTACCTATTTATCTACTTGCACTTTGACGTGCTTTCGAACTGCTAGGTTGGCAGAAGCAGGGACTGAGCAACGGGAGCTCACCCTGTTGTGGGGATTTGAACTGCCGACCTTCTGATCGGCAAGTCCTAGGCTCTGTGGTTTAACCCACAGCGCCACCCATGTCCCATAAAGGGTGGTATAGAAATTTAATTAATGATAATAATTTGAGAGAACCACCACTTTTGTGGATTTTGTTTCAAACCATATTCCAAAATGTAACCTGCTGTATTTTCCTTTCTAGTGTGGTGATGTGGTTAGAGTGTCAAGACTAGAACCTGGGCAATCCAGGGTCCAAATTCTTACCCAGCCATGAAGCTTACTTGGTGATCTTGGTGCAGTAACTGTCTCTCAGTCTAACCTACCTCACAGGCTTGTTGTGACAATAAAGTTTGGAGGAGAACAAACTACACTATCTTGAGCTCCTTGAAGTGTGTGGATGTGTTTGTATACACACACACAGACAGACAACTGATCCAATAATTCTGTCATGGAACTTAAAACAACTTGGGGAAGTGCAGAGTGCAAAGCAATATTGTAATTCAACAGTTTGCTTAGACCAAAAAAATACATTCAGGCTTAGTGGAAGAACACAGTCCCATTAATGTCAATGATGATAAATGACGTTTATTATTATTGGCATGGAAAAAAAAAATTAAAGCTCACTGAATAAATCTTTTAGTGGTACTCCTTTTTCTCCATGCCTCATTCGCTCCATTCATTTCCTCTTCCTCTCGTTTCATCTTGTTTTATTCTCGACATTTGCCCCAATCCAGTGATTTCTTATGGGCAGCGGAGTTCTGATACACATAACAAAGATCTTTAGCCTGCAAAGCCATTGGCATTAATTTGAACAGAGGAATCACGCTGACATGTGCACTCCTTTGCATGCACAAAACTTGTTTCCTTTGCTTGCCTGGAATGCATCCTTAGACTTGGATCATGCTGCTTGCTTGCTAGACTAGAGTCTGGAGGGTGTGTGAGTGAGCTTGTGTAGAAGCTAGCTTGCTGTACAAAGGTAAAATTTACATTTTTGCTCCACCCATTTTTGCCCCTGAGCACACATGAAGTCCTCAGAAGGTTGTTCAGAAAGGAACGCAGTCCTCAGGATGAATAAAGTTCCACACCCCTGCTCTAGGAGTAGATCAGGTTTCCTGTTAGAGATGGTTGCTCTCCAACTCATGGAGAATGATGAGAGCACACTTGTAACACGCTCACTTGCATATCCTTCTTACTCACAACACTTGAACAGGGCTTTCATTCATGAACAGTGGCACCTCGGGTTAAGAACTTAATTTGTTCTGGAGGTCCGTTCTTAACCTGAAACAGTTCTTAACCTGAGGTACCACTTTAGCTAATGGGGCCTCCCGCTGTCGCCGCACCGCCGCCACACGATTTCTGTTCTCATCCTGAAGCAAAGTTCTTGTGGGGTCTGTAACCTGAGGCGTCTGTAACCTGAAGCATCTGTAACCCAAGGTAACACTGTATACCAGTTGGTGTCACACTTTAGCATGAGCAGGACTGCATACAGTTGTACCCTGCTCTTAAGTGACACATATACAGTCTGATTGCTGATTGCTGCTTCCTCTTCCCATTGTTTCAGTAAGACTGGCATCTCTGTTGTCACTGCTTATAAAGGGATGCTTATCTGATCAAATATTTGTTTGGCACTAGATAATCATCAGTCCCTCTATATATTTAAAATCAGCCGTGACAGGGGAAGGCAGCTTCATGACGGACACAAGAGCCAGCCAATCCGTGCTGTGCACAGCCCTTTTCTTCGCAAATCGGAATAAAAAGTTTCCCCTGGAGAGAAGGCTGTGCAGCTGCCCAGTACATGGCAAATGTGCTTCTGCAGGGCCTCAGCACCACAGCTGGCTTGCTGCTAAATCTGTCTATATCTTTACACACAAAGAGATACAGAAACAGATAAAGGCTGGCTTGGTTCCTATAGCCTGGGACACAGCAGGAGAGAGGAATCCGATTTTTTCTTCTCCTTCCCACCCCCGACCCCATTGCTGTTCCTGATCCCTATGTAGGAATGGTTGGTGTTTACTGCTATGGGGGAAGGTAGGACTTTAAATCTGGCTGCTCTGTAACACTGAGGGGGAAATCTGCCCTCTGCCTCTGACCATGGAGCCCAGTCAGGGATTTAATAATGAGGTGCTACTAAATCACAGATCTTTGCAATTCACAAGGCTCCTATCACAAAGGTAGTAGTTTAATATGCAGGGCTTCCTTCCTGAATCTTTTATACAATGCTGTTTTACATGAATAATAATAATAATAAATATCATTATCACTACAGCTCAATTCACTAGGCTGGGAGGGTGAACAAACAAAAAAGTAAGATGACCCTTATGAATGCAATATCTAAGCATGAACAGATTAAACAACCCCCACCAGCCAGTCATTAAATCAAATAAGAGCATTTGTTGTAGTTTTCAAGCTTAGATTTACAGTCAGGCAAATTTTGTAAAGAGGCTGGTAATACAGTGACGTCCAATGCCACTGGCCTTTAGAAAGCTGACAGTTGCTGTAAAATAGTCATTAAACAACCTCTAGAAGAGACTCATCAGCAGATGCCCTCAGGTGAAGGAGAGAGAAAGCTGAAAGAATGAAGGAGAATCTAATATTTTAGCATGACTGAATTAAACAGAGCATATTATGTTGATTTCCAGAGTCAGCCCAGTAATTTAATTTTCATAGTGATTCCTTTGATTGTAACAACCATTTTATGAAACATTAATATATATTTTTAATGTAGCATAAATTCCCATTCCATTTTATTAAAAAAACAATGTTTACAAATTTGCTCACCATTAGTTCTGCAAATGACACATAGAGCAAGGTTTTGTGTCCATTTTTTTTTAAAAAAGCATAGTAACCCTGTGACTCTTAGGCTGTATCTGACAATAGTTGGCAATGAAGTTGTAAAATGTGAACTATGTGTATATAAGAATATCACCCCAAAACACTTCTCAGAATAAAATGTTTATGCATTTGTTCTTTGTGAGAGGTGTGTGTGTGAGAGAGAGAGAAAGAAAGAGAGAGATAGAGAGAGAGAGAGAGTGTCAGGGAAAGATAATATGTTTCTGTTATCCCTTCATGCTTCCCTGTAAAACCCAAGAACAAAATAACAAAACGCTCTTTTCTGACCGCTTAAAAAGCAGGCCTGTAAGTAACAGAGAACTCTTCTGAGTTGCTGATGTTGGAGATCACTGCTGAGAACTACCAACATCAAGGGAATCTTCAAAAGGATCTTCAGCACTGCCAAAAAAAGAAGAAAAGGTGAAAGATATGGAATTCCAAAGGGTTTCAGAGTTGTCTTCAGAAGCCAAGAGCATCCATTAGAACTCAATCCCAGCAGTCTAGTTCAGCCTTTGTGACCCACTCACTGAGGTAACTTTCAAGTGGGTAAGCAGTTATGAATGTCCCAAACTGAACAGGAATTAATTTACGGAACCCTTTTTCCAGTCCAAAGGTGGGTGGGACTTAAGCACTTAAATGTACCTAGCCAATGATCATTTTTACATCACAAAGGGTGAGAAGTGTTCCTGGCTTTTACAAGAAAGTGAGAAGGGGCAACAGAAACATAATATATTTCTCTCTCACACACACTCTGTTGCGCCAGAGATGGGGTACCTATGACTCTTCAGGTTGTTGGACTCTGACTCCTATCAAAACTGGTCTGCATGGTCAGTGGTCAAGGACTATGGGAGTATGGAATACAACAATGTCTGAAGGACCACAGGCCCCCACATCTTCATATTTGCCAAATCCTCCATACAGAGACCAAAACATGTGGAGGCTCAGTTCTTGAGATCCTCTTCTACTCTGAGAGATAATTGTGGGAATCAGACCTCCCCATGCAACAAGCACTCATTTCCTCTCAGCTGCATGGGGAAGGGGTATGTGTGCCCTTACTCCTACATGCAAAGCTCCAATCCGACTTACCTAAATGCCAATTAAATTTGATGGGGCATATATAGGATTGCACTGTTAGTGGAGGTAGTTTTTCTGCCAGGGGGAAAGATGACATTTTCATTCATCTATTTTGAAGGCTGGGTTATGTGAACATAAAGGAGACTGCATAGAGACGTGCACAGGAGCTGAAACCAAGAGGGGTTAATTTTGTGAGGCCAGCACATTAGACCGCCTTCGAGGGCCCAGGATAAACAACAAGACCAAAACAAGAATGTGGATTGAATCAGGCCACAACTTTATTGAATACAGTAAAGTAAGCAGGGTTGGCATAGCATTGAGGTAGGAATCTGTTTGCCCAATAAATCTTCTGATATGAAGCCTGCCTACTGGGGAATCCCAGGGGAGTTAAGCAGTGCAAAGGAGCCAGCACATCATAGGCCAATGAAGCTGGAATCCTACTGACAACCTGAGGTGAGGCAACACTCATTCTGAGCTTGGAATGAGAGCAGGTACTGTGCACCTCAAGAGGCTGTAGAGAGTCTCCCCTTAATATTTGAGCTTGCCCAGTGTAATTTCTGCCCAGTTTGTGACAATTAAATTTGGTTAAATGCCTAACAATAACTTGCCCTCACTGCAAAAAGGAGAGAACCTCTCAACCAAGGGCCAATTGTGAAAGAAAGTAAAAATCCTTTTCAGCCCTGAAAACCAGTAGCCTCATAATGTCTCTGTGGAAGACTCTAAAACCAAGAGATGGAAGGAGAAATGGGATATCGAGCCATCAGGAACAGAGTCTGGGCTGGTGGAAGGTCTGCACCTCTCCTAGATCTGGTGTGGCCACATGAGAAGTTGTTGTCCCAAAAAGATCTTGAGGAGGACCCATCCCCTTCTTGGTCATGTTAGCTGCCCTCCCACCCTACAAGTCAGTCTGAGTAATGGATTGCCACACCAAGCCATAGGTATTTAATTAATTTATTTGGAGGAGTTTTAATCAGTCATTCAGTGAAACTATCAGAGCATCATACGAGGAGATTTTTTTAAGAAAATCAATATAAAATCCCAAGCAAATTAAACACAAATTCAGCAAGAATGTATAAAATCATAACTGACAGTGAATGATAGAAGCCTGGGTGTATAAAAACATTTTCAACTAGCAATGGAATGACATCACAGCTGGCATCAGGTGAGCGCCCGTGGGGTTGGCAGCTTTCTGTAAGCAGGATGTTAGAAATGAAGAAAACTAGACTAGCACCAAGGCCAGATATTTTGCCAGAGTCATCCTCCTCCTCACCAATTACCCTTCATCCTAAGCTCCCGGGGTGGGTTACAAACAATTACAAACTGAAGATAAACCTGGTACCCTCCAGATGTGTTGACTTACAAACTTCCATCAGCCCCAGTTGTGCAGGCTGGGCTTTATGAAACTTGTAGTCCAAAACCTCTGCTGGGCAGCAGGTTGGGGAAAGCTGCCTAAAGTGGTGATTACCTTAAGTCCCATTGATTTCAATGAGCCTTAAATTCAACTAGCATACTCTGGATCAAATTACTTGTCTACAGAAAACTCAAACAGTATTTACATAAAGTTTTTCCACCTGACAAACTTGGGTACATCCTCTAATTACACCAAACACATTAACCCTTTATCTTCCATTTTAATTAGTGGATTTAATTAGTAAACCAAATTGATTTCCCCATAAGTAAATTAGAAAATTCACACTGCAGTCTATAAAGCTGTTACACTTTTGCAAATGAGAGCAAGGTAAATGTTGCGAAAGGCATTTAAAAGTGGAGAGTACATTCAGAATGACAGATGACATAGATGAGCTTCCTTTTAAAAAGGGAAAACTCTGACCACGCATTTTCTAAGTTTTATCACAAGTAATGCATGGAGTAGAAGTAGGTTTCTTCTTTGCATAAAATAATGTTTCCTGCTCAGCTAAGATTCTCATCTTACGGAACATTTTTATAAGGTTCACTTTTTCAATAACATTTTCTTTTTATAAATACCATAGCTCTGAAAGTTAGATTTCTTCTGTTGATCTTTTTACTCTTACGTATCAAAAACTTCTTGGTAAATTATAGATAAAAAAGCATTTTTCAGCAGAATGAAGAGAAAACAGCAAATAATGCTAAATACAGTCCCACAATCTTACAAAGTGCAGCAAACCACTATGTTGATATAATTTGAGACTGCTATCATCAGTTAGCAATAGTAATTGAAAATAAAGCTCTTATGCTTTGTTCTTAGGCTAGAGTCTGCTGCAGTTGCACATATTTCAATTCCAGTGAAATTGGTGCACTGGATTACAACCAAACATGGCTGTTCGACTAAAATCAACACAAGGCTGCAATCTGTTTGAATGAATGAATGAATCTTTATTTGCATCAGCCATTGGCCATAGCAATAAAACAACAATGCGATATACAAATAATAGAAATAAAAAGTCAATTATATAAAATACATTTTAGGGTTTTGAATCACTCTGTTTAATTAGGAGTAAGCTCATTGAACTTATTGGAACTTACAGCTGAGTAGATCGGATTGTGCTGCTAAAGTACAATGTTTTGGATGCCAACTTTACATCCTACTAAGCCCACATTCTTCCTTCCCATGATTAATAAAATGAGAAAATCCTGCTGCCAGAAAGGTAGCTGGTGTGCCTGTGCTCAGCTATGCTTTCTCTGAAATTTGCTGGTTGCATATAATCGTTATATTATATAATGTGTATGTGTGTCCATACAGACACACACACACAAACAAACACACACACATCTGCTGGCCTCAGTATTTTCTTGCGGCGTTGTTTTTGATCGAAAACTTTGTGGATGTTTGTGATACTGCTGAGAGCCTATTGGCAGATGAGCATCTCTTGCTGTAGTCTCCATCATTATTTGCCTGTCTTGTCTATTAACGAGCACTATCATCCCATCGTAGGATGACAGCTGCAACACGTACTCAGGCGCAATAAACAGCTAAATGAGGCGCGCAGCAATTTCACTTGTCACCAGAGCCCTCGGCACGACTGGCTGCACAGCTTGATGCATAAATTCATGAGGCTGTTGCATATGATGGAGTATGCCTGGCTGAAAGAGGTGATGGATAGCAGGGCAGCTAAAAATGGCCATCACCTTGACTGTGTCAGGACATTTTTTAAAACTACCCCATCAGCTTTCTTGCATTCTTACTTGTACACTATCCTCAAGCTAAATGCTTCCTTGGGGACTGATCAGTGACTTTCCCTTAAAATGTAAGATTTTTTTTTTTGAAAAGAAGTCCAGAGTCAAGTTTCTTCTGTTCAAAAACTGAGTACACAGTAAGACTTATCAAAACAAAAGGTTGATTTAATTTTCTGCAAAGGAAATCAAGCACAAAGCAAAGCCAATAGGCTGCTGGACAATCAGAATGGAATGGTCCCCTAATTTGGGGGAAGGGGGTATTGAATCCAATTGAGAAAATGATTAGCTTTTTTTAAAAAAACCAACAACACAAAAAACCACACCAAAACCCTGCAACATAAATAGCACAAGATTTAAAGAAAACTGAAGGAAGATTCAAAGCATGAGACATCGCTAAATTGCATTTGAAATTGTGAAGTTCTCTGATGTGATGACACCGGAAGCATATCTTACAGTCCTTTAAGGGATGTTCAAGCACTGATTTAAAAAAAATAAATGGAAGGTTTTATTATTTGCCCTGTGGATTTAGATTTTTTTTTTTAATGTTATTTAAATCTAATACACAATTGGGCATGCTAGCTACCCATATACCACAAGTAAACAATTCAAAATCATTTATCATGGGATATTGATATTTGTGGTTTTATTTTGCTAACTCTTCTGCCTTATCTCACGATGTGTAGTATAAAATAAACTAGAAGGAAAAACACTATAAGCTAGAACAAAAAGCAATATTCAGAAACATGTTAAACTTGAATAGCCCCCTGTTTACTTGGCTGCAGCCTGAGAAATTAAGATCTCATCCCAGAAATTGTGATATGTGGACCTTATTCCTTGCACCATCAGCTTCTTCCATAACGTTTTATACTATAGGCATCCACTTCAGTAGGAGGGTTCATTCAACCTCTTCTATTCATTAGTTTATCAGGGTTCCCTTGCAACAAGGAGCTTATGTATACATAAGTGTGTGCTTACAGCCCCTCCATATGCCAGCAGAACATGCAAACAGTATGGGTGCAAACACTGAACACATTGAAAGCAGTGGCGCAGCGTGGGTTGTCAGCACCCGGGGCAAGTAATTTGCGCCCCCTAACCCATGGATTTGCGCCCCCTAACCCTAACCCCCAGATGTTGAACCCCCCCCCTGCACCCCCCACGCTACGCCACTGATTGAAAGTGATGGTCAGGGATACTTTCACACACGTTCTTTCAATAGAGTCATCTGAAAACCACATATCTCCTACTCAGCTACTACATCAGCTTAATCTAAGATGGAAACTGCTGGGCGTGGCAGCCAAATGGTTTACAAGCAACAAGTTATTGTAAATATCCTAAACATCTGATTTCCCTCAGTCTTTTTTTTTTTTTTTGCAATGAATGCAATTAATGTGCACTTTTTGTTATGTAAATAGCGGCTGTGGAGGTGCTTGAATGAACAGCCTCAAGGCTAAGGGAGGTGGGTTGTTCAGAATAGCATAAAATACAACATCCTTATAACTTCAGATTTTGAACTGACTTGGATTAATGGCTAGTTCCAGGAGGCAGCAAAGCTCGGCGTTGGGGGAGGGGGTGAATCACACTCCCCAATAGTGCCGCCATTATTACTTTTCATGACACATCCAATATGGTCAGAGGCTGGGGAGATTGGCTGGTTTACATTCTGGTGGTTAATCTGTGACTCTCTAGATGTGGTAGACTTCAGCCCAGCCATCTTACCCAGTGGTCAGAAATGATGGGATTTGTGGTCCAACCATCCAGGGGCCCTGTGTTAGCTACCCTTGCTTTACACATTCCCTGTTTTCCAGATGAAAGGGGCTATTTGGCTGAGGGCTACCAAAAATCCTGGTGCCAACAGGACACGTAGATGTCACATCACAATCTGGGCCACTCTTCCCCAACCTGGTGCCATCCAGATGTTTTTGATTACAGTTCCCATCAAGCACAGCCAATGAAACATCTTGAGGGCACCAGGATGGGAAAGGCTATCCTTAGTAAATGAAGAGAAATTAGGTCCATGAGATAATCTGATTAGATGGTAAAGCTACAAATAAAAACCACTCGGTAATGAGAGATCTAGATGGTCTCTGTTAACAAATATGTCTACTTGCTATTTATTTTAAAATATTGGGGGGGGCAGTATTAGGTTTCATCTATATTAAGCTATTACTTGCTTGGCATCCAAAATGAAAGCAGAAATTCTGTTTCTACAGATGCAGTGTTTGCTGTCCCGGGGAAATGCATTATGCACCCTCCATCTATGTTACTGGAAGTCACCTAAGGAAGACAAATATAAAGGCAACAAAATCAATGAGGCAGTTTCCTGCAAAGCTTTATGCATTAATCTCTATCACACAGAGAAATATACACCAGTATAAGGGAAGGAAGTCACTTGTTCTCTAATAAAAGAGAAAACCCTTGGTAATAAGCAATTAATAAAGTTGTCGTGATTAGTTATGCAACTATGAATCAATGTTTACAATAAAAATGATTATGTTCATAGTTTTTTTGTACCTATCATTCAATCATGCTGTAAAAGAAATCTATTCTTTTTAAGGTTTTCACAATATACACTGCTGATTCTCATAATATTTTTATATAGTGCTTGAAGAAAAGGAATTTTTGATTATTATCTTTTGCAGGGCCATATATGAAAGCATTTTTCTGCTGTAACTTTTGATATGCAGAACATGTCCCCTCCCCTTTCACTCAGCCCCAGTTCGAAGGTCTTTATGCTTATTCTCATTTAGTTTTAGAATGCGGGAAAACATGTTTCCATATGTGTTATTGCATTCTATTGATTTGCCAAGACCCCTTTTGGGACAATCTGTCCCTACCAAGAGGAGGAGGACAAAGACCCTTCCCTTAGTAACCCTTTATCCCAACCACCAATGCTGTCCAACCAATATACTATTTTCATTCTTATTTTACTGATTGTTTTTAGCATTTTAAGTTTCTGCTCAAATTGAATCTGCCCCCTTATGATGAACAGAAGATCTAGTACTTTCGATGTGACTAGTCACACAGAACAGCTATAATTCAAGGCATTCTAGATTGTTATCAAAACCTTTCATGGAACTTTATGCTGCAAAGTTACGTGTGATTACAATCCTACCATAATAAACAATTTCAGGGCGCAGAGCAATGGTGAAGTCTTATTGTGCTAAAGCACGATGATTTTAATGGGAGTTATGCTGGCAGGATTAAAGCCTTAAGAAATGGCTGTTTTTTTCTGATACTGGCTGTGCATCAAATATTTCAAAAAAGTGTCCTTGCTCTGTGTCCTAAACCAACACTTGAGTTCCTCCAAGCCTACCAAGAGATTTGAAGATCAAACCTAGGGGCCAAACTCTACTCTCAGTTACATGTTCACCTGTGTAAATTGACAGCAGCATTTGCCCTTGGGACTTTAAACTTGATCTGATATTTGATGGGCAGTCACTACATCCATCTGAAACCAGAGTGATGTGCTCCTGTCAACCTGTGAATCACAGGAACTGCCACACTTGTTTGGAATGAGGAAATAGCAGCATAGAAATAGCTCTTGAAAGCTAGCTCATGCCTTCTTCCTAGCTTGAATGCACAACTTTAACAAAAAAAATAGAAAGAAAGAGTCATGTATCAGTAATAAAGCTGTTGGGCAGCCTGATCCTATTCAGTTATGGAAAGAGGGAACGTGCAAACTATAGACTTGTGATGCCACAGGTAAAGTGGGTTCCTGTGCTTAGCTAATAATGACCTATCCAAATTAGCAGGCAATCTTTGCTCTCCTCTTTAACAGCACCCTTACTGCAAATGTTCTACCAGGGCCAGTGCATTTTGCTGCCTGAGGCAGAACAATAAATAGTCCCCACCCATCAAGTACCCAGGTATTTTGGCACCAGAGGCACAAGCAACTCTCACCATTCCAGGTAGTAAAAATACAGTTTTTAAAAAATGCTGTATTTTCATGACACCCAGAGTCAGCTGCCTGATGCCTTAGGCTCAGTCTGCCCAGCAGTAGGGCTGTCCCTGAAGGGATCTGAAAAGTATCCTGTCTCTTTGAACTCTTTTCACTTGGCCTTGTTGAGGCAGTGCCATGTTGTGCCAAGGGTAAGGGGCAGGTGCAACAGCACTGACTGTTGTTTCTGTGCTGCTGCACATGGGAGGACGTGTGCCAGGTCATAGCACCAATGGGCAGAAAACAACTATGTCCTCAGAATGAGTCCACAGTTCAATGCTATGAGATATGCTAGTGGTGGTGAAGAAGGTTCCATTCAATATAGGCAAGGCCAAGGATGGGGAACCTATGGCTTTCAGAAGTTGTTGGACTACAATTCCTATCACCCCAGTCCATTTTACATGGTGACTGGGGATAATGGGAATTGGAGTCCAACCATATCTGTAGAGCCATAGGTTCTTCTTTCTGCTTTGTGGATCAGTTAAGATGGGGATGTTGATAGTGTGTTTCATTCAAGTCGCCACCAGACCCTTATAATTGGGAAGGGATGGAGGGTGAGCCATTTCCCTGGCAGGCACTTACCCATCACACTTACCCCCAAAGATAAGGCTACCAGAAATGGGAGGATAATAGAGGCAAACAAAATCTAGAGGTTTACAAGCCCTCCACCTCCCCAAAGGATGTTTCTAATTTTTCCCATATGAGGTGGACGTTCTCCAAGAAGAGAAAACAATAGTATAGCAATCAGCATTAATCAGCAGTGGCTGGTGCTCACTTGGACTAGTGGAATGGAAGCGAGGGCAACCAACAGCAGGTGGAGTCAGACACAGTGACAATCAGAGTCCATCTTCCTCCCTGTTGCATTTTGCAAAGGCAATATCGAGAATGAGAAAGAAGCAGCTGGCAGGCAGTGGACTGGCTGCAAGAAAGAAGGCAGGTGGGTACTGGACAAGGGCAGGTTGAGGTGGGTGTGGCATTGCCCTATTCACTCTAATAGGCCAACTTCCACTGGTATTAATTATGAAGAAAAGGTATTCCATGAGTAAAACAACAGCAGCATACATACACAATTCAGACCAAGATAGTAATGCTGGCTTGCTCCCTTTGCAGCAAGCCAGCATTATTATTTCTGGCTTCAGCTAGGAACATCTCCATCCATTGACAGAATACAGAAAAAATATAGTTGACTTTGCCCCCTTCTTGTAGACTTTCTGGGCTTCAGACTGGCCTTTGTTGTAAAGAGAATGCAGGGTTAGATGGGACTTTTGTCAGAAAAAGTCTCCACACTCTCTCAGAAAAGTGGAATGATAAAGGAATGTAATGCAGGTTATATGTTCTATAAATAAGTATTACATTTAAGGCAACAGATAAAGGATTTGAACAGAAACATCATAGAAGTAAGGATGGGAAGTCAAAACGGTAAGAGAATATTGTATTGAAACTAAATTGAATTTGTTAAATTGTATGAAACTCAATAAAATTATAAAAAATGAAAGAAAAGTGGAATGTTGTAAAGCAGTTGTGGATGGAAAACTGTATTCCTGGCATATTTTGGGGTGTTGTTGTTGTTGTTTTTAACAAAAATCACACTCCTGCTAACATTATTCTGAAAATGGATCACGTCTTGAAGGATAAGCAAACTTTAGTGCTGGACATTTTCTACTCTCAACATGAGATCTCTGGTATGTGTCCCCAGAGTGCCAGAACCTGTTTACATTCCTTGCCTGCCTGCAACAACTGTAATAGAAGAATCCAGAAAAGCCTTGAGCATTCTTCCCATTGAGAGAGACAGGAACAAAGCCTTGCAGGGCTAAGTAGTGGGTGGAAAGTAAATAGGTTCATATGCACTGGGAGCACAAATACCGCAGGCAGAGGAAGCAGACAATGTAAAATAACTATAACTAAATGGCACGCAGGTGGAGGGGGGGTCTATTTACTAGCCTTCCTCTAAGTGTTGTGCTGTTCAGTGAAGCAACAAAAGAAACAGTGAAACATATAAATAGTGCAGGGAACCTTCTTCCCTGCAAATTACACACTTACTTGACCCACAAGAGAAAGGTCGGAATCAAAGTTGACTTCCATGTGATGAAGATGAAAGCAAGTCAGCTCCTCACCCGAAAATGTAGATAAGGAGAGGAACCACCCCAGGGTTCAGGTTTCTGTGAAGAGTCCTACAGAAGCTTTAATATGAACCATACACTGAGAGACCACACATCCCAGACCCAGAAATTTCCTTTCCTGCCAAAGTTCACTAATAAAACAGTTACAAAAAGGTGACCTTACACATGAACATCCTGTTGTGCAACTCTAGCCTTCCATTTCCAAAGTGGTAAAAAACTGTGCTCTCCCCATTATTTAATTAAAATGTAAGCGATTTCTAGTTTTATTCCAGCTTCTGCATTTCCCACATGTTGTATTCCAGAGACAAATCTCTCCACTTGCTAACCTCTTTCTTAAACTTTGATAGCCATGTATGAACACAGTAACTTGATTGAACTTTACTAAACACCAAAGTTACCACCTAAATGTTCGAAGGAGTAAATTTATAAATTTAGAGCCAACCTTCGTGTTTAAAACAAACCCCAGTATTTGGGAGACCACCCCAAGCTCATAGGAGCCCATTTAACAATTCCTCACTGTGTCTAGCTAAGCTGTTTGTCTGTGAGCTTTCCAGAAAGGCCTATTTCTGATGCATTGCTGCACTGAAAATAACACAATTACCTTGAAAATAGGATTAGATTCTAATTGGGAACTGTGTTTGTCACAGAATATTTGAGCCTCCTATTATGTAATGTAAGTGAAGAGTTTTACCACAGAGAACACTTCAGAGTTGAGGGAATAGCAGTGAGGGCTACAGTCGCTGGAGTCACATTCATTCTTTGTTTTGTTCTGGTTACTCTACACATTAATAGCTGCTGGTAGGGCCTTAGTCTACTAGGGAATGTCTCAAGCCTCACAAATCTTCTAGAATGGAACAGCCTTGAGAGGCAATGTGGTAAGCAACAAATGCATGTGGAAATAATGTTCACCAGCTTAGAAGAAAACAGTTGCTGATTAGACAGAACACTAGCATCCTGGAACTCCTAAATGTTCAGAAATTACTTTAAGAAAAGCACAGGATATATTATTTTATTAATGGCTGTTGTTTTCAGTTTAAAAAAAAAACAAGAAATGGGGGGTTGTTTTGAAGAATGGCAAAGGTGGAGATGTAGAACTGGGTCAACTGAGAGAAAAATCTAAGGGTTTTGTTTTGGTTTCCTATCAGAGAGATGCATAGCATGTTGTACAACTGGGGAGCTGTTCTGATTTTTGCTATCTGACATTTCATATTCGTCACTGCATTGTAGAATACCATCATGTCCTAAAGGCACCTGCCCTCTGAGAATCAACTCTGTTTTGCCTGTGCCATTATTACAGGCCTAGTGTATCTGATACGTGATTGAGGCCTCACTCATAAATAAGATGCACTATAAATTTAAGTCCCTGCCTTGTTTAATCCCCCTTTGCCCACACAGCTAGGAAGCTGAACGGAATTTATTGCCTTGTGTATTCTCTCTGATTTATGCAGTCATGAAGCTGCTGCATATCCCTCTGTTTGACATTATTTTACATTTCATAATAAGTTTCTTCATCACATTATGCCAGCCACCTTTGAAAATGTAGTACTTGGTGTCTGTCCTGTTATTTGTTTACTTAGATATCTAGGCTGCTCAACCCCGGAGGCTCTTGTGGGGTGGGGGTTGGGGGGGATTTGCCAAATTAAAATTTGATAGAAATTACTGTACACACTGGTCAAAACATACATGTCTATACAACATTTCCTGCCCTTTACTGTCTTATCCCACTTACTCTCACTTCCCTTCCTCTCACCAAGAAGAACCCTCTCCCATGGTTTGATCCGAGTTTGGGCCTTCCTGACAGTTGCATACAAACAAGAAGGGGCATAATAATCTCATCGCCATGTTCTAGGCTGTTCACAACATTAGAACATTTTTAAAAAATCTTCTCACCAGTGGTTGAATGTAGGGATGTGTAAAGTAGGGGAACCTTTAATAAAATCCACAAACACAGCCCCCAGGGTCCCATCAGTTTTAGGCAAATCATTTCCCCTTATAGGAACGTAGGAAGCTGCCTTACACTGAGTCAGAGAATTGGTCCGTCTGGCTCACTAAAGTCTCCAATGACTAGTAGTGACTCTCCAGGATTTCAGACATCTGTCTCTCCCAGCCCTACCAGGAGATGCTGGGGATTGAACCTGGGACCTGCTCTACCAATGAGCCATAAAAAGGTCAAGGTAAAGGGACCCCTGACCATTAGGTCCAGTCGTGACCGACTCTGTGGTTGCGGCGCTCATCTTGCTTTATTGGCCGAGGGAGCCGGCGTACAGCTTCTGGGTCATGTGGCCAGCATGACTAAGCCGCTTCTGGCGAACCAGAGCATCGCACGGAAACGCCGTTTACCTTCCCACCGGAGTGGTACCTACTTGCACTTTGACGTGCTTTCGAACTGCTAGGTTGGCAGGAGCAGGGACCGAGCAATGGGAGCTCACTCCATCAAGTGGATTTGAAATGCCAACCTTCTGATCAGCAAGCCCTAGGCTCAGTGGTTTAGACCTCAGCGCCACCCGCGTCCCTCAATGAGCCATAGCCCTTGTCTAAAAGGGTAGTGGGGGAAGTACTGCAAAAAGTATGGGGGCAGGCCCCATTAGTATTTCTTCCAAACCACTTTTGCTTATTTACGAGTCACAGAAGTGAGACATTTTGATCATGACCCTACGTTCTAGCTATCCTAATTCTTCCCTGATGTCTGCAAAATCAACAGTTCACATGTCGCCATATGCAATCTTGCCAGTAGTCACCATCAGTACTGGATTTATGTATAAGCTAAACTAGCTATAGCTTAGGGCCCCACTCTCTTGGGGGGGGGGCAAAAAATTTAAAGGAAAAAAACTGGATGTACTTTTCCAAAATATAAGATAAAATACAAATAAAATAAAACCTACATACAGCAACAGTATTTTGTTTTGTGTAGGCTCCTATGATGTAAGTAATGTTATTAATATACTTCTTCATAATTGTATTTCACTATTAATAGACTTCTTCTTAATTGTATTTCAGTTCAACAATTACTTTGATAAAATACATATTTTGTTATGTGCAAATGGCTTTATATACCTATTATGTGCATAAATTACCATATAGCATATATTCAACACAAAAACAGCGACAATTTGTTGCTGACAAAGGACAGCTGCACATATAAAAGGCCCTTCAGTAGCTTAGGGCCTCATCAAACCTAAATCCTGTCCTGGTCACGATATTGTGTAAAGTATTCCAACTGTAGCCATAATAGTGTAGACATTATTACCTATCGCCTTGGTGTGCAATATTTGTGTGCCAACCCAAGGATGCTAGTTCTCTTCTTCTATTGTTTTCTCTCCAGTCAGATGAAATAATGTTGCCATTAAATTATGCAAGTTCTTCTGATCCAGGATAGCAAGTGTCATACCTTTGCAAAACTAAAACAGGAATAGACCTCTGGTGTAATTTATTATAATTTAGAATAGAAAATAATTTTAGTCATCATGGAATCCAAGCAAGCACACACTAAAATGAGTGTGTGTGTGTGTGTGTGTGTGTGTGTGAAAGACAGTAGATTGGATCATGGGATCATTAGTGGATTAGGCTCTGATAGATAAGGAAGTATGGAGGAAGAAGCTAGAAAAATAAAATAAGACATCTGATCAAACAAAAAAAATCTAAGCAAAACATCAGACCGAGTGAATTTTTTTAAAAAAATCTCATTGAAGGAAGGCATTGATAAATTAACCAAATTAATTGACTAAATTAAAACACAAATAGCAAGGATTTAAGAAATATGATTAGGAAAAGGAAGAGATTTGAGATATTAAAAAAAATAAAATCAGAATGCAAACTAGTTCTAGTGAAATCAATTAGTGTTTTGCTATAGACATCAAAAGGAAAAAGAGTTTACCCTCCGTGTGATACACAATTGCCTTTAAGGCGAAATAAACCAGATATGATACCTGATGACTTCTATTGGACCTCAAGAATTTCATGGCCTATCTGAACACATTAACTCTCTTTGTTCACATGGAAGTCACAACTGACTCATGTGATTCTTCAGAGTTCTCTCAACATTTACACATGGCAGTGTATGCCGTCCAGAAGAGTCGTGTGATACAATTAGACACACTGTCCATTAAGAATATCGAAAGTGAAGTCAGCTCTGATTGCATAATACTCTATGGTCAAGCTATAGCTGGTTTAACTACGTCCAACATTCAGAGGCTAAAACCAAGTACAATCATACTCTGTTTGCAGATAAAAACCTACAGCTTCTTTTAGAATGAATGACTAAAATAAAATTCATGACTCTCCCCCCCACCTTATTTTTGTTTGTGCTACAGAGATTATCCTTTTATCTCTCAAATCCTATGCAATCATTTCCATTAATGCAATGATAGCTCCTGGAGAGTGCAGAGATCATCAATCACAATACTGTTCCTCGCAACCAGAATACTGCTCATATACCCAAGCAACTGTCCGCCTTTTGAAACTCTTTCAGTCCAAGGAGCCGTTGTGTGTGTGTGTGCATATGGTGTGATAAGTCAGTCTGACAGACTTTCAAATGCCAAACCCTCTTAAAATATATTTGAATATTGTTTCAGGAACCGGAAAACACCTTATAATTATAATTTAAAAGTAAACAGAATCACAGTGAGAAAAAACAAATATTCAGTAATAATATACAAAACAGATTATTGATTCTTTCAACTTTCACAGATGAATATCCTTGTTTAGAAGGATGGGAAGCTAGGATATAGACCTCTTTCTCCTCTTCATACTGTTAATAAGATTATTTATTTATTATGAATGCTTGTTACCCAAATTTCACAAAAAGATCCAGCGTAGGGGTAAGAATAGAAATAACAACAATAAATATACAATCATATATAAAATCAAGACGCATATATGCACACACCACCAAAATAAAACTATCAACCAATAGAAATTTCACATCCTGCCATTCCCAAAACCTTGGGTGAAAAGTTGGGTCTTGTGTATTGATGCAATGTGGGTGTCCAGGGGGATGTGGGTTCTGGAGTTGGGAACCACTACCAAGAAGGCTCTTCCACTTACTGGCATTCCTCAAACCTCAGAGGGCTGTGAAATTGCTAGCAGAACCTCCACAGCTCCCAGTTTGGAGTGTATGATAATCTTTCAGGGATGTGGTATCCATGGACAGATTTTGTGCCTCAGCATCAGTACTGTCAAAATGGATGATCTATTTGCTTCTGAGTCTGCATTTTATGAGCTAGTAGTAATGATTCCCCCCCCCCCTTGCAACCCATATAGTCCTTTCTCCTGCTGGACACTAGGAAGTCTGTTTTCATACAAAGCTTCCTTCCAAGACCAGGGCGAATAATTTTCTTTTACTTACAATACATTTTACTTTTCTAAAACAGTACTGTTAAATTGTACTGTTTTAAAATGTTGGTTTCTGCCACACTAGGCTCCTTTGGGAGGATACAAATGTAATAAATAAAAATAAATATATAAAGCTTACTCCTTCATGGAAAACAACCTTGACCTTCTACAAATCAGTTTTCTGAACAGTTGCTGAAGGTTAGTAGATTCTCTGCAAAATTGCAGCATATTTGTTAAAGAAAAAATAAATCCGGCTTAAAGAAATTTGAGATGCACTTATTTAAAAATCCAACTTACTGTATTATGAATACTCCAACTTCTAAATGTACCATTTTCCCAGTCTCACTGGGTATGGGAGGAAGAGCACTGGGGATTTTGCAGTTTGCTGCAAACCATTTAATATAATGCATATTTCAAACTATGTGGCCAGTGTATAATTTTTTTTTAAAAGCCGTTAAAAGTGTTATTAATTTACAGTATTTCAGTATTAGCACAATTTAACAATTGGGGGGGAAGCAACACCTTATCTACTCTGCAATAGCTGATACACTGTACATTCCTTTTTCTAGATTGTATCTTGAAAGTTGCAACAGATAAATATAATGTATAAATCAAGAACAAATTTTGCATTTTAAATGTTTTGAAGATAACAAAGAATGACAGAGAGCAACAGAGACACCTTCTATTATAGATAAATTACTACTATATCGTTAGAGAGTTTTGAGTAAGGCTACAAACCTAAGCATATTTTATTTGGAAGTAAATGTCATTAATATCAGTAGAATTTCTTCCTGCAAAGATGTCTTTATGAACCATATATGCCTGGTGCTGATTAACCTTGCTACCATAGCTTTATGCTATCTTTATGCAGTTTTTACTTTGCTGTCTTATTTGTTATACTGTGTTGTTACAGTTTCAGAATTTTAAAAAATGTATACTGAAGATGATTCTTTGCTGTAGATGTACAAATTGTTGTTAGTATGGTTTATTACATTGTTATTTGACCTGCCCTGTTAACATTGGGGAAGGGCAGGCCTAGAAATCTAATCAGCCAATGAGAGGTTCCAGCAAGCCCAAACTATAGAAAACATGCACCCAGCAAAGTTGAGGGATGTCAAAATAGTTCCACAAACAATTAACACAAGCATTGCATTTATTTAACTGCATCTGCAGCAAATCAGAACTCAAATCTATCTATTCTACATTATTCTTAATTTGCAGCCATTATGGTGGAATATTTTGAGCTGCATAACACACGAGGAGCTTTCTACACAAAAAATTCCATGTAGAAACTCTGTGGTACCCATGCACACTGCCACACATGTCTGTTTCAATGTATGTACACATGGGAGAAACCACAATCAAGGAGGGCTTTCCTTTGTGCGTTTGTCACACATGATACTGTTGTGCAGATGCAATTTTTGGACAAAATACTCATTCAGGTAGGCAATCCTCACTTGTGCTTCAATCCAAATACAGCACAGAACAGAAGGTATGTACTGCAGGTACATACATACCTGTAATAATTTTATAATCTTAAAACAGGTGGAGGAAGAACTAATTGGTTGGACCAGTACATGAAGGATGCCTTGGATCAGGTAAGAAAAGCTACCATCTGTTTCCAGCCTAACAAGAAATGAGCTAGTCTAATTTGTGGTGGATAGTGTAGTGTTTAGGTGATTTGTGATGGGAAAAGCAATATTCCAGCTCCTAACTTTAGGAGCTATTTAAATCCATCCATCCTGCAAATGATATCGGCAAAATGTTCATGGGGTCACTTTGCTTTCCATAACTTAAGGTTTCAAATACAATATTTCATTCATGTGCCTCTTCATTCCAATAAGTGTCCCCAATGAGTATCCTGCGTTATAAAGACAACAATACAGACAGTGATACTATTAGGTAAGCCTCCATTGGAATAATTGAGGGATTGCAAATGAGAGAAGAAACTCATTGTGATGCCATTTTCCCTTCTTCTTCAGTCTTTGTGACAAGAATGAATACACTCTATACCATCATCTGTTTCCCCAACCATTAAAGATTGTTAAGAAAATGCATGTTTCCAGATCTCATTACCATCATATTATGAACCAGGATCTATTAGGAAACTATTCCCTCATCTGCAGTGAAACTGAGAATTTGCCAAACATTAATATACGACAGAAAAGCCATTCTCATAGTGGAGACAGGAAGGAAAATGGTATGGCATATATGCATGTTCAAAGCAATTGTAAGATAACAAAAAAGAAGAGCCACTAATAAAATGATATTTAGTTATAATGCAGAGGAGAAAATAGTTCAGAATGAACCCACAATCTTAAGGCATCAATTTTGCTTCTTAACTTTGAGGAGCTGCAGCATTTAAAATGTATTGACTCCTGCAGAACGAAAATCCTTCTCTAAGCTTTGCCTGAGAAAGTTAAATTCCTCATATGACTTTAGTGACTTAAGTGTCCCTCAGAATTGAGCCTCAGGTTTTATACAGGTACTGTGGTAGCGGCTGAAAGAATAGAAGTTTAGAACGTTTCTTTGACATAACTTTGAAAGTTGAGTATATTTATAAGGCAATGGGAAAGGAATTGGTGTGAGAGAAGTTCTGCTCCAAAGGAAAGTAAAATTCCAGAACTTTGTAACAATGGAAAGTTCCAATGGGATTATTTCTGGCATTAATAATAATAAAAAACATATTGGTTTACCTGTATAATTAAAGAAGCTGGAGATTTGGAGAGCTGGAATAATTTCGCAAATTTAGACTGGTGAACCTTTGCCTGTGAGGTCTGGGTAAGAGGTTGGGACTCCTGTAAACCTTAAAGAGCCATAAGATGCTTCATGGTTTTGGCTTTCTAACCTGGTCCGATAACTGGGATACATCTAATAATGAAGGCAGTGGCTATGAGCAGCAATTGCTGCCATGCATCATCATCTGTCTCTTCCTAGTTTCTGTCTGTCTACCATGATCTAGTTTCTGCCCCCAAGGTTTCAAATATACTGGAATATTTTGTTCACAACAAAATGGTGGCCTATTTTCACCCAGCTATATTCACTCAGCTTAGTGTGCTGCCTCTCCATTATTCCTTCCCTTCCAAAGAAAGTGCATAATTCAATGGCAGAACACTTGTTTGGCAAGCCTCATGTTTTCTGACAGAGTGAATGAAGTGTATATCTAAAGTCCCAGGTTCAGCCTGCAGACCAGTAAAGGATATCTACTGGCAGGGGAAGACTTCTGCTTGAGACCTGGAAAAACAGCTGCCAGACAGAGTAGAAAATGGTGGGCTAGATTGAGAAACACTCTGAGGTAACTTCATTGCAGGCCTGACCTGCTGGGAGCCTGAAGGGCCCTGCCCTGCCTCTCTCCACCTGGCTTGGGGCGGGGCCTGACAGGCTCCATAAAGGACTGCTGCTGCTGCTCTACAAAGAGGGCTGCATTTTTGTTTTTGTCTTTTTGTTTTTTTAATTGCTTTTATTTTTTATCTATGTCATTTTAAATTGTGATTGATATGGGGCTACCTTTGAAGGTGACCCGGAAACTGCAATTAATCTAGAATGCGGCAGCTAGACTGGTGACTAGGAGTGGCCGCTGGGACCACATAACACTGGTCCTGAGAGATCTGCATTGGCTCCCAGTACGTTTCCAAGCACAATTCAAAGTGTTGGTGCTGACCTTTAAAGCCCTAAGTGGCCTCGGTCCTGTATACCTGAAGGAGCGTCTCCACCCCCATCGTTCAGCCCGGACACTGAGGTCCAGCGCTGAGGGCCTTCTGGCGGTTCCCTCACTGCAAGAAGTGAGGTTACAGGAAACCAGACAGAGGGCCTTCTCGGTACAGTGGTACCTCGCAAGACGAATGCCTCGAAAGACGAAAAACTCGCAAAACGAAAGAGTTTTTCGTTTTTTGAGTTGCTTCGCAAGACAGATTTCCCTATGGGCTTGCTTCGCAAGACGGAAACGTCTTGCAAGTTTGTTTCCTTTGTCTTGCAAGTTTGTTTCCTTTTTTTTAAAACCGTGCATTCACTTCAAGGAGCAACTCATAGCACGCGGTGTGGTAGCTTTTTTGAGGTTTTTGAAGACTTTGGTGATTTTTGAAACTTTTCCAAAGTTCGTGCTTCGCAAGACGAAAAAATCGCAAGACGAAAAACTCGCGGAACGAATTAATTTTGTCTTGCTAGGCACCACTGTAGTGGTGCCCGCCCTGTGGAACGCTCTCCCTTCAGATGTGAAGGAAATAAACAGCTATCTTCTCTTTAAAAGACATCTGAAGGCAGCCCTGTTTAGGGAAGCTTTTAATATTTAATGCTGTATTGTTTTTAACACTTGATTGGAAGCCGCCCAGAGTGGCTGGGGAAACTCAGTCAGATGGGCGGGGTATAAATAATAAATAATTATTATAATGCTGTATTCTTAGTTTTAGATTTTATGATTTATGTGGAAATTGTTTTCCATTGGTTGTGCACTTTTTGATGTGTTTTATTTATTGTTTATGTCTTTCGTTATGTTGGTAATTATGTAAATCTTGTCATGTTGTAAGCCACCTTGAGCATTGTTTTAACTATGGAAAGGTGGCATACAAAGAAAATCATGATGATGATGATGATTGCAGCTACAAGCCCATTACAGTGAAGAGTTTAGGACTCAAATCTTTTCCCAGACACATTACTCTCTTTCTATTCTGGAGCATTTTTCTCTTGTCATGGATGGGGTTCCACTTCCTCTAAAGGAGCATATTCATAACCCAAAGGTGCTCCTTGGTTTATCTTTGTCACTAGTGTCCAGAAAAAGTCTTTGACTAGTTCTGGCTGGTATGCCAGCCTGCCCACAGTGTGGAGCTGCCCTTAAAGCTGGTTGGAAAATTACAGTAGCTAGACTGCCGTATGGGGTGGCCTACCACAACCGTGTTTCATGAATTCCAAAGGACCTGCACTGACTGCCAATTTGCTAAGTGAGCCAAATTTAAGGTGTTCTTGCTCATATATAAAGCCATGTACAACCTGGGGCCTGAATATCTATGGGAGTGTCTGTTCCTGTATAGGCCTGCTAAGCTCATTGGAGATAGCTATCTCCAGCTTTTAGCTGAGGATCTGATACATGTTATGTGGCAACCAGCGGGACAAGCTTTCTGTGGTTGCACATCCTCTGTGAAACCTCCTCATTGTAATATGTGTGGCCTGTCTTTTTAAGAGATATACCTAGTATATAAGAACTCCCACCCCCTCTATGGGTGTGTTTTCCTCCTTAGTTAACTGAGAAATAGTTGCAGTCTCACTCTTGCTTTGGTAGCAAGAGTTGTAAATTTCGGTTACAATTGTTGAAATTATCCCAACTCCTGCTGCTTCCTCACACAGTGCCTATCCTAAACCCAAAAAGGACACATCTCTAAAATAAGACAGATGCCAACTGTGGTGAGCTTTGGATGCCTGCTTAAGACCTACTTGTTAACTCAGACTTTTGCTAGCTGTAGTAGGTGGAATATTGTAGTAGTAATGGTTTATTTTATATGCCTGTTGTCTTTGTCCATGGAGTTTTCTTGGCAGGGATACTGGAGTGGCTTGCCGGTTCCTCCTCCAGGTGGATCACGTTTGGTCAAAACTCTCCACTATGACCTGTTCATCTTGGGTGCCCTGCTCGGCATAGTTCATAGCTTCTCTGAGTTCTTCAAGCCCCTTCGCCATGGCAAGGCAGTGATCCATGAAGGGGTGACAGCAGCCACGAAATTAAAAGACGCCTGCTTCTTGGGAGAAGGGCAATGACAGGCCTAGACAGCATCTTGAGAAGTAGAGACATCACCTTGCCAACAAAGGTCCGTATAGTTAAAGCTATGGTTTTCCCAGTAGTGATGTATGGAAGTGAGAGCTGGACCATAAAGAAGGCTGATCGCCGAAGAATTGATGCTTTTGAATTATGGTGCTGGAGGAGACTCTTGAGAGTCCCATGGACTGCAAGAAGATCAAACCTCTCCATTCTGAAGGAAATCAGCCCTGAGTGCTCACTGGAAGGACAGATTGTGAAGCTGAGGCTCCAGTACTTTGGCCACCTCATGAGAAGAGAAGACTCCCTGGAGAAGACCCTGATGTTGGGAAAGATGGAGGGCACAAGGAGAAGGGGGCGACAGAGGACGAGATGGTTGGATAGTGTTTTCGAGGTTACCAGCATGAGTCTGACCAAGCTGCGGGGGGCAGTGGAGGACAGGAGTGCCTGGCGTTCTCTGGTCCATGGGGTCACGAAGAGTCGGACACGACTAAACGACTAAACAACAACAACAACAATGGTTTATTTACTAAATATTTATAAAGCAATATATAAATATGTTAAAACAAAATAAATAAGCCAGACCCAAATCTGCCTAGCTTCAGCAAAGTTGTTGTGTGGTGTGCTTTCAGAACATAACATGGTTCCAGGCTTTTCTCACACTGCAGGCCCAATCCTGAGGGGTGAATTACGTGTGTGTGTGTGTGTGTGTGTGTGTGCGTGTGTGTGTGTGTGTGTGTGAGAGAGAGAGAGAGAGAGAGAGAGAGAGAGAGAGAGAGAGAATTGCCCTTGCTGGATTGGGACATATGCACTTACTTCAGGACTCCTGCAGAGATTTTCTCTGTTGTGTAAATACGGCTAAAATATTACTATTGAGTGTTAGCCAAGCCATTTGTGAGCCTATAAAGTTTGATTGATGGTTGCTGGGGAAAAGGACTGAAAGATCTTGTACCTGAAGATGATGGTTTATGATGATGTTTAAAGCCTTAACAGCACAACTTGCTTCTATGTAAGAAAGAACTGGTTTTATTACTTTGACCAAAGGACATTGACATTTTGATTCCATTAAAAATAAAATAAAATACAGTTCTGTATCTATCACAGCAGGTTTATTTTCAGAATACCAAAATGCATTTTGCCATTAATGCAAATGTTGAATTAACACACACACACACACACACACACACACACACACAGAGAGAGAAAACAAAATAAAAGAAAAAATTCGTATCTGAAGAAGTGTGCATGCACACGAAAGTTCATACCTAGAACTAACTTAGTTGGTCTTTAAGGTGCTACTGGAAGGAATTTTTTTTCTTTTATTTTGTTTTGACTATGGCAGACCAACATGGCTACCTACCTGTAACAGAGAGAGAGAGAGAGAGAGAGAAACACACGTGTGTGTGTAAAATGAGATTGTAATGATAGGATAGAAGGAAAGAGGAGGCTGACTGATAGAAACTTTGATTTCATAAGAGCCTCTGGACACTGTGGGCCAACTCTTGCTGTCTGGGGAAAAAGTAAAGAAGCAGAAAGAGGAGGGGGAGAGAGGGGGGGGGAGAGAGAAGCACAATTCTGAAAACTCCATCTACTTTTGCTCTAGTCTGCCTACTGCCAGTATGCCATCTCCAACAGATTTCCCCCCAAGGAAATGCAACCACGAAAAATATTTTTGAATGCCTTCTGATCATTTAAAGTTGAAAACATTATGCTTAAAGCTTGTCAGATTGAGTAAAAACATCATGTTCAGTGCTAGGAGGGCTGCATTAGAAATATATAAAATGTTGTATGTGGAGTTTGGTGCAGCAGATGTGGGTAAGTTAAATTTTGAAATAATAAAAATACAGTGGTACCTCGGGTTAAGTACCTAATTCATTCCGGAGGTCCGTTCTTAACCTGAAACTGTTCTTAACCTGAAGCACCACTTTAGCTAATGGGGCCTCCTGCTGCTGCCGTGCCGCCGGAGCAAGATTTCTGTTCTCATCCTGAAGCAAAGTTCTTAACCTTAAGCACTATTTCTGGGTTAGCGGAGTCTGTAACCTGAAGCGTATGTAACCTGAAGCGTATGTAACCTGAGGTACCACTGTATTATAAAAAAGAGAGAGTTAGGGTAGTCATAGTCAATCAGTTTAAATGACCTTTTAGTGTGATTCTGACCTTGAAGTACTTCTGCCAGAAGGATAGGAGTGCCACTAACAGTGCAATCCTATGCATGTCTATTCAGAAGAAAATACTGCTGTGTTTAATAGGACTTACCCCCAGGTGAGTGTGCATTTCAGCTCAAATCTTTTCTGCCGAAAGAATAAAATGTTCTATCAGCATAGTGAAATTACACTGGTGTCACATTGCTTCTACTATTTAAATGTGTTTTTTGGGGGAGATTAGTTTGTTTTTGTTTCTGTATGCTGTATTCTGCATTCTCATTTTGTATTTTTTCTGTTGTGAACTGCCCTGGGATCTTCAGATGAAGGGTGGCATACAAATTCAATAAATAATAATAATGTTGAGCCAGTCTTATTCAATACCAGCAAATACTATGACCACAGTACTCTGCCAGCAAAGATGGGAGGCTTATGGGGGAGTGGTGACAGCCAGGGATCCTAGTTTAGGTACTTTCCTCCCATAACACAGAGATTAGACCTGCCTATCAATAAGAGTGCAATACGATGCTAATAAAAGAGGTGATGTGAGTCAAAACTTTCCCATCAGAGTCAATGAAGAGTCCAGGTTGACTGCTCCTGTAGCCACATAAGATGATCCAGTTTTAACAAATTGAAAATCCAGTTCCAACGAAAGCTTTCTGTGAGTCTAAAAATGGGTCAGAGAAGGGTCCCCCACAAAAGCCTTGTCCCTGGGTGCACTGGGTGTGCCTGCTCCACTCCTGACCTTCTCACATTGAGCAGGAAGATCTGAAGGGGGCTTCTAAGCAAATTCAACTGAACATGCTGAGAAGACTCTTCTCACATAAGGATTCCTGATACATGAGGAAGCTTCCACCTGTTCTGGACCTTCCTGGGCCCATGTGGGAAAGTGCAAAATCTGCCATGCAAGGGAACATGTTCCTTCCCTGCTATCAGCTGTTGCATGTTCAGGCTGAATGTCAGAAGGCAGCTTAATTCAGCAGCCAAGATGTAACTCTTGTCAAAGGAATACATTTCATATACACTCTGCCCCCAGCACACACTATTTCTGGGTGACCCAAACTCCAGACTTGATTACGTAGTCCAGAAGGTTTGTTGTGGTGTACATGACCATCGTTTCTTAATATGCCCAGACAGGGGGGCAGTGGAGGACAGGAGTGCCTGGCGTTCTCTGGTCCATGGGGTCACGAAGAGTCGGACACGACTAAACGACTAAACAACAACAACAACAACAGTAATGCTACAAATTGGAGAAAGTTTTCATTTCTCTCTTTCTCCAGAATTATCATGCCAAGCATTAGTTGCAGGTCCTTTTACCAAATCATCAATGATGCTTGAAAACACAGAATTTCACATTTGGAAGTGAATGTCATCTTCATACCAAGTTGTATCTTAGTGCATTCTTCTCAAGAGGTGTCTTTAGGTTCATGGGAAAAGATTACATCTAGGCTTTCAGTTTCATAGGCCATGTAGTCCTTCCCATTCCTAGTTCACAGGAGGTACACTGATCATTTAGGGCTGAGTTCAGTGGAGATTGGTCTATTTTTGCATCAATATCTGCATCAATTCTTTATTTTGTACGTGTCACCAAGCAACTCATTCAGTATCATGTACCTGTATTTCCCCCAAGTACATAATGTTTTTAATGCTGGACAAAGCCAGCTTGTTTTCATATCACTCATATACCCAGTGGGAAGTCTAATCAAGATGGTTGATGACTCCTACGATTCCAGTAGTTCCCACTGTGCTCAAGGTTGCAGTTTATTAGTTTGAGCACAAATGTGAACTTGAAAGTATGAGCAAAGTGTTCATGTAGCTAATAGATGTAGATGTGCTTATATGCATTGCCTATCAGAACATAATGAAACTTACTCTGGTGCAATATTGGATGCACATGCAACATGCACTTAGAATCGGTGATGCAATTACAACCTAATATCTCTAAAGTAATGTGACTGCAACTTAGCTAGCTGGTGCATCAAGACTGCTCTCTGTTTCAACATTATGAATCTTCTGATTTTTTCCCCCCTTTGCTCCTGAGTCCAGCTGTCAAGAATGCAGTTTCTACATGTGCTGTGGAAGGAAATGAGGGGCAGATGGGCCTCATCAACCTGAGAAGGTAGCCGAGCTAGGAGAAGGAAAACTCTGATTCTAAACCTCTGCTGCCTTGCAAGATATCTTTGGGAGAAGAAAAGGCTAAGGAGTAAACCCTACAGAATTATGAATTATGGTGCTGGAGAAGACTCTTGAGAGTCCCATAGACTGCAAAAAGAACAAATGTATCCATTCTTAAGGAAATCAGCCCTGAGTGCTCACTGGAAGGACAGATTGTGAAGCTGAGGCTCCAATACTTTGGCCACCTCATGAGAAGAGAAGACTCCCCGGAAAAGACCCTCATGTTGGGAAAGATGGAGGGCACAAGGAGAAGGGGACGACAGAGGATGAGATGGTTGGACAGTGTTCTCGAAGCTACTAACATGAGTTTTACCAAACTGCGGGAGGCAGTGGAAGACAGGAGTGCTTGGTGTGCTCTGGTCCATGGGGTCACGAAGAGTTGGACATGACTAAACAACTAAACAACAACAACAAACCCTACAGAAATCCAGAGTGGAGTTGGATCGTGCCTTTTTGGGTTGCCATATTTTGAAGAGCAAAAAAGAGGACACATTTGCCCACTTCTACTTTTAGCTATGGATCTCTATGACTGTCATTTTACATACCAATGAAAAAGAGGACAACCAGTCCCTGCGTCTTCAAAAGCCTTAACACTTCAGTCCTAAAGGTGTGTGCATGGACACTAGTCCTCTTTGCTTAAATGAATTTTTTCTTCAACTTACTCAGCATCATAAACCTAAGCAAATGTAATTGTTAAGAAGCCCAACTGAAATAAAACACATCTTATTTAATACTAATATCCCACTGGAATATATACATTCCCCTAAGTGAATATAATCAGTCCTAAAAAAGAAAAAAGTGTTCTAGAGTAAGCACACTGGGTTGTTGCCAACTAAATTCTACTCAAAGTAGACTCAAAGGACCTAGGTTAGTTATGCCCAGTGCTCCCCCCCCCCTAAAAAATGTTTAGGGGTACTCTCATTTTGACTCAAGAAAATCACCATTTTATAGTTCAAATCGGGGAAAATAAATACAGTAGATGGACAAAAGTACAAAGATTCACAAAATGTTTAGGGGTATGTGTACCCCTGCGTCCCCTGCAGAAAAAAACACTGGTTATGGACTAGTGTTGAATTCCATCAAAGATAGTGATGCAGTGTTAATTTTAAATGAGAATTCTGAAAACAAATTAAGGAAAATATTTTTCTACAATGTGTAACATTTTTTATTTAAAAAAGAAAAGAAAAACATTTTCATTAAAGAGGAACGGTTCAAATGCAAAAGCAAATACTTTATTTTCCTGAATATCTTGGCTTCAGAGCAGATCAGTTTAAATAATCAATTCCTCTCTCGGATAGCAGATCCTTGAAATATCAATTTAAATTTCTTCTTATTCAGAGACCCTGATCCTTGAAATATCCTTGTCTTCAATGCCGGATCTTTTGTGCCCATTTGCCTTCCTAAAGAGGAAAAAGGAGGAAACGCTGTGATTTTTGAGATATAGCAATGTGACGCAAAGTGACAAATGGGAGAAAGTGCCACAATGAAACATGATACATTGCAGCATTATGCAATGCTGATACCTAAAGAATCTATAATAGGGTTTTATTTTTTTTAAAAAATGTTTTGGCTGTACTTGAGCCCTGGCTCTTTGCTGCTAGATTAAAAATCCACAGGAATACTCCTACCAACCCCAAAAGGAAAATACTATGCTTTATCCTATTTCACTTATGCCTTGTTACAGCGGGTTCTGCGCTGCTGAATATTTTTGTATGCAAATTAATTAGCTTTCCTGCTCTTGTCTGTGTTATTACATTAGACTGTTGGGATCTCCCGGTTCAACACAATAGAAATAATGAGAAAGCAAATTGATAAAATCAAGAACATCAATATACTACAGCTATCTGATAGTCTAGCTATATGCAGTATAAAATTTATTCGGGGCGGGGGGAGCAACATGACAAAAATAGCATCAGTGCCTAGTTAAGCAAGGAAAACGGAGAAACTGTCAATGGTCATAACCCCTAAATCTGTCTGTCTGTAGTTGCTTAACCCATGTGCACAGCCATTTATTCCTTGTTTCTGCTGCAGCAGCTCTTTGGTAGTGGAAGTTAAAGGATCCTGATCTAAAGAGTAGAAGTTCCAACTCTGGTAGCCAGTGCCATAAATGCACATATGGATGTATTAGAATGCAACTGAAGCATCAGTACAAAGTATACAAGTTTTTAATACTTCAAAATAATCTTTAGTGCTTCCAGCATCCTTTTGCCATAGCTCTGTGTATTACTGTGGGCTTTGGCCGTTGTCATCTCTTGGAATCTGAGGGACCCTGGAGCAGTGTCTAGGAGGTTGTGTGCGGATTTAAAATTGAGAATTGATTTTATGGAGAAACATATAACACGGAAAATTTCCAATCTGTATTAACAACATGGAATTTATCCTTACAGAACAGGATCCCCTCATTACCCATGAGGAAGTAATCTGTATCTCATCAAGATAAACACCAATAGCCCTGTAATAAATCCCCTGTATGCTGGAAAAGAACACATAGAAACTGATCTCTCTTATGACATATATCTCCTCTTGTGAAGAGGGATAATTCACAAGTGTCGTAGCCACAAATGAATTATTATATCTCTTCTCACAAGTGAAGATAAATGTAATAATGGAGATAAGCAATCATGCTCACATAGTAATGGTTGCGTGTGCATTTATCTGTGTTATATATAGGAAGGGGAAATATATTAAATACAAAATTAATGAAGGAACTGCACTGTTCTTCAAGATTCTTGTAAGTTTAGCTTAGAGCTGTAAAATTAGAAGTTTTCAGAAATCTTGTTGGCTGGAGTGGGGGAGGAAACTTAAGCCTAAATGCTCTCAACAATATCTCATCATATCAGCAGTAACGATAGTGAGAAGATACATGCATGTATGACACACATCTCTGTATAATCCAAAGTAAGATTACAAAACAATGACATCTGAATTATTTTTCTCTCTATCTCTCCCAGTCTCATGCACATATGTTACTTGAATCAAGCTGAAATGTCTTTATACAAGCTGCATGATATTACAGAATGTCTGAAGAACAGTGGAGGTTAGAAAAAGAACAGTGTGACAAGATAGTATAAGTTTTTCAAACAGTCTAAAAACAATTAGTTGTCTTCAGCAACAAACAAAAGTGGGTGAGAGGAATGGATGGATAAATAAATATGCAGGACAGTGACAACAGGACATGAAACCCTTGCAAGGAACTGCCAAAAGCTGATTGCAAAAGTAGCAACGTGAAGCCTGTTAAATTCCAGATTGATCCACAACTGAACTCACCAGGAGTGCAATGAGCTGTAATGTCTGCGCTGCTGAGATCATTGTACACCGTGCCAGCGTTCCATTCTCATTCCAGAGATCGGGAAATGCACACTCTTCCCACACAGACTTCTAGAGTTTTACCCTCAGTACAGGTGCAATTTCATGTGATCAAACTAAAAATAAAAAATAGCAGAGGAACAGGATGCTGGGCAGTTGAAGAAAGAAACGTCCACAACTCCCTCAAGATGGCTGAAGTTGAAAGGAAGGGGAAATAAGGATAGGTCTCATGCTCCTGTTTCCATTCTTTCCTTTCACAAGCTGACTTGAGTAGTATTGCTGCTAAATTCCATTGGGGGGGGGGAGGTTTGGTTGCAGATTTAGTGTCCAAGTGTCCCCAAACTGCAAGGTGGCAGGCGGGTGAGGCGAGTGCTTTTGCTCACAGATCCTGCTTGCATGCCTTCCCAAGGCATGTTAGGAGCCTAGGTATGTTCTTTGATCTGGCAGGACTCCAGGATACCCAAGTATTGGCCATAGTCAACAGAACATTTACCGGTTCCCTTACTTTGATAGAATCAGCCATGGTACCTCATCTGGACTAGATTGTTTTAATGTGCTCTAAGTAAGACTGGCTTTGAAAATGTCTAGGCAAATACAATTCATTCAGCATGCAGCCTCCAGACTCCTGTTATGTCAGCTTCTAGATACCTTACCTGTGCAGCTCTGATGCAATCCTAGCCTCAAAGGCTCCCTCATATTTCCAAACCCAGAAACATCCACTGTTGACTGAGCAAGACAATTTCCGAGCAAACATAGAATGTTTGCTTCTATGATCAAAGATTGCATTCTTATGTAATCACACAGAAACTCAGAAGCATCACACACATTTAGCACGAGCGTAAACTTGTGCCTTGATCCTAAAGTCAGCAAGGCATTCTAGGGAGGCTCAGTCCATTTATTGTAGTGAAATTAACATCAGTGCCTTTGTATTTTAGAGTGGCCCTTTAGAAAGGTTCAGATGGAGAGTAACAAACTGAAAATGTCAACAGTCAGTTTCTCAATTGTATCCCCATAGGAAATTACATAATTTACTAGCCTGGGTATAATTAAAAAACAAGAATTTGTTTTAATAAGATTTTGTAGCTGATTCTAAATCTCCCTCAGAGGAAAATATATTTAAATAATCAATATTGCTTTAATATAACTGTAACTCAAGTTCCTGAAGATATTATTCTTTTAACCTGGTGCAATGCTTTATGCAATGAGTTCAAGTAAAACAGCTAGGCTTCACTAATATTCTTGTTACCCTTTTCATACTTGGCTCTCAAGGCAGTAGGTCTCTTTGTTACCATGCCAGGGAAGGAACATCAGATTGATGCTAATGCTGGGAGTGCTCCAACTGGAGAACAGCCTTTACCAAAGGTATCATGGACTTTGAAGAACAATGAACTCCGGGTGAAAGGGAGAAATGAGCTAAGAGGAAGGCACATTTGGCAAACCCTCACTGTGATCAACTCCCGCCCGGAAACCTATGTCCCCACTGTGGAAGGATGTGTGGATCCAGAATTGGCCTCCACAGTCACTTATGGACTCACTGTTAAGACTCTGTTCATGGAAGACTATCTTACATGGCTACAAGTGACCACCAAAGAAGAAGATAATCCCATCAGTGGCAGTTTTTATACAATACAGTGTATTGCACAATAAGTACCTGATGCATATATTGCTGACATCCTAGTTTATGGGCCTGACATCTGGAAATGTAACATGAATGGCACTTATGCTCAACAAAACCCCTTTTCTGCATATAAGAACTATGACATGGTATCTGCAGCACATATCTAGATGCAAGCACAAAGGCACAAAATGGTTGCATTTAGACATCATTATCAGTCATGTCTTATGATGGGCATAGGACACAGCAATTCATGACCTTCCTCTTCTCTATTTCGACATAGCTGCAAAGAGGAGTTAGGAATCGTTCACTTCACTTTTGATTAACCACAGATTTCCATTTTGTCCAAACCTAGCAAACTGTGTTTCATATTAACTGTAGCTTGCTGGAAACGAATCAACATCAAATCACAAGATATGAAGGGGTTTTTTGCTCCAAAAATCTGTAGCTAAATTTAGCCTTGATTTAGAGCTAAGACATAACTGCAATTAATAAAAAAAAATGGCATGGAAAGCTTCTAATATCCTCCTTGCAGCCACAATAGCAAGGAGAGGGAAGGTGAAGCACATGGGACCGAGGCTTACAGTGGAATGTACCTTCCTGGATAAACCATGGTTTTTCAAGACTCTGAAACTCAGACACTATATTTCTGAAACTCCCTAAACCTATAAACTTATTCCAGGTGCTGCTGACTCAAACACAGCATGAAGCATCAGTTCTAGAAGAGAGTATCCAGAGGGACCTTTTGCATGCTGGTGCTATATGAGAAAATTTGTGGACTGGCTCACTGAATGAACACGAGAATTTTCAGCGCAGTAGATCAGAATGTCTCTGATCTCATCCCCAAACCATGAAAAGGGAAACAATAAGAGAACAAAGCAGTTGCTCTCTTTGAGCTCCCTTCATCTCAAGCAGAATGGGGCAGTCACTCCCTCACAAATCTAGTAGGGATCAATGACAATCCTCTTCGAGAATAATTTCCAACCATTCATTTTGTTTTGTTTTGTTAGTGGTGAGCAAGAGGAAGATTCCACCTGTGTTAGGATCTTCTCCATTTAACTTCATGCCCCTTTCTATGTATCATGCACATAAAGTACTCCCATTTGAGTATGCACAGTTTTTTTATGCACATCATTTAATTCCTGGGGAAATGGTATGTTAAGAAGATTTTGAAAGTTCATGGCTTATGAACCCAACTTGAAAGCCCCTGTCCTAAGACATGTTATACATGTTCCCAATAGACATGTTATACATGTCCTAAGACAGGGGTCAGCAAACGTTTTCAGCAGGGGGCCGGTCTACTGTCCCTCAGACCTTGTGGGGGGCCGGACTATATATTTTTTTTGGGGGGGGGAACCAACTAATTCCTATGCCCCACAAATAACCCAGAGATGCATTTTAAATAAAAGGACATATTCTACTCATGTCAAAACACGCTGATTCCTGGACATAGCTGTCAACTTTTCTTGTGTGGGAGCCTATTCGGAATAAGGGAATTTCCATTTTAAAAAAGGGAAAAGTTGACAGCTATGTTCCCGGACCATCCGTGGTCTGGATTGAGAAGGTAATTGGGCTGGATCCATCCCCTGGGCCTTAGTTTGCCTACCCATGTCCTAAGACATGTTATACATGTTTCCCATAGACATGTTATACATGTTTTCAGAGCAATCCAATTGTTTGATACTGCTTATAGAGACTAGCACAAAAGGAATCTGCTTACCTTACTGAATTTTTAAATGGAAATGATCTTCTATTTTTTAATTTATGACAGAATCTATTGATGTTAAGAACATTACTGTGTGTTTTAATAAGGAACCCATTCAGGGTTTTAAAAGGAATAGTAATTCAGAAACTTGGTGTACTCAGTATTGCACATAGATAGTTACAATATGCTGAACTATGTAACGTATTGATGAGTGGTCATCAGCTGTATTACATGCCAAAGGACAATGTGTATAAATAAGTTTTATTGATTTATTTTAAAAAGCAAATGAACTTCTGAACAACTGGTATGCACTTCTACATACTGTACAACTTACAGCCACAGAAAGATAAAAATTAATTAAATTACTGATATTATTAAGAGCTGCCACTAAAATCTCACAGAAGCCTGGGATTTTCTTCCTAAGCAAAAGAAAAAAGAAAAAAAGGAATATCTAGAAAAGTCAAAATAATTTTGATAAAGCTAAAAGGAAAACCTTCTTTGGAGCTTTTGCACTCCTAGGTTATCATTGGATGTCACCTTGGACTGGAAATCATTCCCTGCCTCTGCATTACAGAATATGGTGGAAGCATGACTTGCTACATTATTAATGATTGAATTTATATACTGCCCTATACCCTATATGAAACACACTCCAGTTTGGTTTAGAAGGTAGTGAAGTCTACAAGGGAACCTTCTCAACAGCACAGATCTTACCTAGAGAAATGCGTAAGTAACATACTGTAAGTATCCAAGCTTGTTCCTAAAATAGTTTTAACCTAAAACATAATCTCTTGCTTTTCTGGACAAGTCCAGTTGAATAGTAATATAATTAAAATCTGTTAGGACACAGATCCATTCATTTCCTTTCATTTTGGCTTTTAACTTCTATACTCAACAAAGAATCTTGCATGCTTCAGAAGCTTGCAGAACATTTTAATCAATTTGAATTGTTCTAAGAAAAGGTATTACCTTTATCTTTTCTCTTCTTTGTCTCAATAATCCAGTGAGTCAATTAATCGCTTTGATTTCACAAATGGGTAGGTTTATCTAAATGAAAATCTACTTATACATTCAACTATATTGTTGGCACCCATCCGTCTTGGGAGACAATGAGGGTGAAGTCAAACCATTGGAGTGTTTCAGTGCCTTCTGTAGATACCAATACAGGAGAGACATGTTCTGTTGCAGGTGGGGCCAATAAAGGCATCTGGTTTTGCTGCTGCAGGTAACATCAATGTACAATGCCTGCTTTGCTGGGATACAGGTCATGCATCCATAGCAGTGCCCAGTGGAGAAATGACTGCTGGGAGGAGCACAGAGAGAAGAAACACCATGGTGTCTGCCTTCATCTGCCCCAGCTGCAACAAAACATGTCTCTCCCAAATCAGTCTCTACAGCCACAACAGGCATTGTAACCTTCCAACAGTTTGACTTCACCCCCAAAGGCACACTCCCCCATTGTCTCCTGAAACAGACAGATGCCAGCCATCATTTTCTCCTGCTGCAATACTTTGTAAATATGGGGGAAGGGTTAGTGTAGTAGTAGGTTTTGAGGATCAGTCATTACAAGGGCAGTGGGCAGAAGGAAGAGTGCTAATGGCAGGGAACTGGTCATTAAAGAATATTTTTATTCCAGTTGGCTTTTGCCTGCCAGATATCTGCTGCAAAAGTCATGTTTTATCTGTAGCTTCTCCCTTGGCTGTATTTTTTAATGTCACATTTTAAATTTATTTTAATATATTTCACTTGTGCCTTTTCTTTATATTTTGACAACAATTTTAAGTTATTGTAAGCCATCCTGAGTGGCTCATGGGCACCAGCAGGGCAGGGCAGACGTTCTTGTATAAAAAAAGAATAAAATACAATCTAGCCTATTCTTTTTTAACAGTCTGGTTGGAAACGAACACTACAGTGGTACCTCAGGTTACAGACGCTTCAGGTTACAGACGCTTCAGGTTACAGGCGCTTCAGGTTACAGACTCCGCTAACCCAGAAATAGTACCTCGGGTTAAGAACTTTGCTTCAGGATGAGAACAGAAATCGTGCTCGGGTGGGGCAGCGGCAGCAGGAGGCCCCATTAGCTAAAGTGGTGCTTCAGGTTAAGAAGAGTTTCAGGTTAAGAGCGGACCTCCAGAACGAATTAAGTTCTTAGCCCGAGGTACCACTGTATACGATTAACTGAGGTTTAAACAAATCAAGTAGAAATAACATGGACAGTGCGTTTTAAACTAAATTTTAAACATCTGATGAAAATACTTACTTCCGTTAAATTGCATCTGTAATTACATCTGTTATTAGCAATACGGTAAAATGGCTGCTGTAGCTTTGTGGTAGAAGATATGCTTTGTGGGTGAAAGGTCATAGTTTCAATCCCTGGTATCTCCAGTAGGGCAAAGAAAGACTTCTACAGTGGTACCTTGGTTCTCATACTTAATCTGTTCCGGGAGTCCCTTTGACTCCCAAAACCATTGGAAAACCAAGGCGCAGCTTCCAATTGGCTGCAGGAGCTTCCTGTACTCAAGCGGAAGTCATGTCGGATGTTCGGCTTTGAAAAACATTTGCAAACTGGAACCCTTACTTCTGGGTTTGCGGCGTTCTGGAGCCAATTTGTTCGACAACTAAGCCGTTCGGGAACAAAGCTACCACTACATTTGAAATCCTAGAGAACCTCCCACAGCTAGTCAGTGTTGAGCAGACAACACTGAACTTGATGGATTAATGGTCTGACTCGACAGAATCCAGATTGCTCTGTCCTAACTTAACCACTTCAGACTGGTGAGGAATGAGGCTGTGAATAAATGGTATGTCATCTGAAAACAATGTGTCTGCAAACCAAACGATGCTTCCTGAATAACAGGGCCAACTCAAGTCACTTGATCCATTTGACATTAGGATCCTATCAGAATTGTTCTTTTTGAAACCGGATCTGAGTACCAGGGGTGGCAACTTGAATAAAACACTGGGGGACCCAGGTAAGCCCCGCCCTGCATAATCGATCACATGACACCATGCACGCACACCATGTGAATGGCAAAACCCATCAACTTGGGGGTGGGGAGCAGCCCCCATAAAGTTATTGTTAGAAGGCTCTCTGTTAATAAACTCATTGGGTAAGTGTCTGGACAATGTTTGTGTCCCAGTAGTAGCTTCCAGACTTTGCAAGGCCCTTTGCAAAACAGCATTAAAATGGGCCCTGCAAACAGGTATTAATGTGTAACTTGTTTAGAACCTTTCAGTATAAAGAATTCTAGGAACTGTAGTTTTGTGCAGATGTTTTAGAAAGCCTAGCCTTTATAAATAACAATGCTTACTATTCTCGGAAATAAGGCTGCAATCCTGTGAGCACTTACCTCGGAGAACACTACTGAATTCAGCAGAACTTGTTTCTGAGTATATTGTATTTTAATTATCAGTGACCTTGACATTTATTTTTGGTTGTGGCCCTAATGCATTCTTTAAAAAGGTAAATTGTTAAGAGCAAAACTGCAAACAACCAAGCATTCTTCTATAACTCGAAGTGCACCCTTTTCACCCTCTTTATGTTGCAATGTGTCTTTTTATCATAGTGTGCGTAGCTGGAACCATAGAACAAAATGCCCAGTCAACCCCTATGAAGGCCATGTTACAGTTTTGTATGGAAGTAGTCATTCAGAAAGAATGTGGGGTGAGTAGGGGGGTGGAATAAAAGAAAAATAAATTGACACCTATTTTATGTTATGAATTTCTATGGCAAACCTAGAGGGATGTGACTTAAAATATCTAGGAAATAAATCCCCTGAAAATAAGGTTTAGAATGGAAATGCTGACAGACATTTAACGATAGCTGAAGTAGCTGGCACTGCTATAATAAAGGGACTTATATGGGATGGGGGGAGAGTATGCTTCACAAAAGCATGTGGATTTCAGGGTAGAGCTATATGCAAAATCAATGTAAAGATGCATGATAATATGCCTGAGTTATTATGATGCAATGGTGTCTGTTACAAAGAACCCAGAAGCTAAGATATTTCAGATAACTGGGAAAGAATTTAAAGGAAAAATACAGCCAAAGCAAAACACTTTAAAGTCTCATTTATTTCAATGGGGGAGATGTAAGCATTTAGCACTGTAATACTAAATCAGTTAATCACTTAAAACAGTTTTGATCAGCTAAAAAAAGATCACAAATTAACAAGGCATATATTTTTTTAAGTGCTTTTAAAAACCTGCAGTTGGCATACACTATCACAGAGAGTCTTCCTCTCTCATTTTAAGCATGGAATTTTGTTTTGAAATAACAGTAGAAATACAGGCAACCGAAAAGAATTTTTTAAAAAAAGATTACTAAGTAATTAAGTGGGTAATAAAATAATTGATTAGCAACCTTAAAGCATCATGGATAAGCCTGTGGGACAATCAGAGTGAAACATTCAAACATTTTATCCCACGGACTACTTGAAAACTGATGTTGTAGCAATTACAATGTGCTGTGCTGGGTGCTGTATGATTTTCGAATGAACAATTGTTATTAAACAGCCTATAACGTTTACGTGTTTTTTTCAAGTGGATTTGCGTAATATAGGCATTCTAGTGGTTTTGTATGATTTTCAATTGCATTACTATTTCTTCCTTTATTTCTTGTGTTGCACCTTATTGTATTACAATGTGCATTCCACAGAATTCCAACTGTAATACGATATAAGAAATAAAAGAAGAAATTTAAAAAACAACATGAATATTTAGTGCGGATATACCATGGACCACCTGAATGAAGCCTGTGGACCATGGTCTTTGGTGAATCTGACTAACCACTGAGAGTATGGATGTGTATTAAGGTATCTACTCAGAAGTGAACCTCACTGAATTCAAAGGGACTTACCTTCAGATAAGTGAGCATAGTTATTGAAGCCTAAATTATTTAGGAAAAAACAGACTATATGAATGGGATGTAACTAACTAGTCTTGCAAGTGGAAGTTGACACAGTGAGTTTTGCTAGTGTGATGGGGCTTCCTCACCCCCTTCCTGTGCATCTGCACAACCCCCAAAATTAGCCTAGGTGTGTGTGCAGCAAGCATAACCCCCAGAACAGCATGCTGTGGGTATAAATTTATTGCTGTTTAGAAAAAAGACACCTTCTCCCAGTTGACACTAGCTGGGACACACATGTGAATGCTCTATACACAAAAGTATGATGTTTGTTTTGGAACTACTATTTAATGGGGGGACAGGGACCAATCACCTAAAATTCTTACAGTCAATCAGTTAAGATTTCTTCAATAAGTTTTAGAAACTTCATAAGAAGGTGCTCATGTTATGTTGAAATTGCAAACTCTTTCCCCACATTTTAGTGGTTATTTATCACTCCAGATTTCTGTTCGTCCACCATTACCTCAACAAAGCCAGCCCCAAGATTCCAGCAAATGTCTTTTTAACCTGCTTTCCCCCATCCAAGTCCCATGCTAGGATGCTTGATTCTTACCCTTTCAAAAACAAACCAATAATAAATTACCTCAGGCATCAAAACACCAATGCAGTCATAAATATCTACAGAGATGTAAGCCCCATTGAATTGAATGGGGCATATTCTCATGCATACAGTGGTACCTTGGGTTAAGAACTTAATTTGTTCCAGAGGTCCGTTCTTAACCTGAAACTGTTCCTAACCTGAGGTACACTTTAGCTAATGGGGCCTCCTGCTGCCGCTGCGCTGCCGCCATGTGATTTCTGTTGTCATCCTGAAGCAAAGTTCTTAACCCAAGGTATTATTTCTGGGTTAGCAGAGTCGATAACCTGAAGCGTCCATAACCTGAAGCATCTGTAACCCAAGATACCACTGTATAGGATTGCAGCCAGGAATGCTCTGAAAAGATATCTGTACAAGCAGGTATACAGATATAATTGTTCCACCTCTGTGTGTGCAAAACTCACTCCCTAGCAAGGAGAACAAGGAGAGCGAGTTGCAGCCATTGCAACCTACTGATCAATTCTTCTTTATTCAGAATTGTTTAAAAACTAAATGTTTGCCTCCTTCCTTTCTCTGTTTCCTCTCCCCACTGCCTCTACTCCTTGCCCTCCGCCAGCAGCCGTATACGACCATCAGGTCTTACTGGCGTTCCAACAGAATGAATAGCTTAGAGATGTAGCCAGTCATTTTAATATTCCTGTCTCTCAATAATAATAATGAATCAGGCTCCCCTCAAATAACTTCACTTGGTAATCCTTTCATGTCTATTTGGCTCCTGAGCGATTTCTGTAGAGCATTGTCTGTAGGGAGAGGATGCAAAGCAGGAGGTGGAGGTGGGAGCAAGGGAGAGGATGTCTCTGAGTTTCTTTCTTTTCTGCCTACAAAACCCAACCCAAACTGTCAAGGTGACAATCCAAAACGATAATCAAAACCACTTTTTACATTCCATCTTGTAACTGCCGCAGGCAAGTTTTAAAGGAGATGCTAACAAATCCCAAAGAATATCACGTATTAAATATTTGATACACAACTAGCTATGTATACAATAGACATCAAACTTACATTACATATCCCTGTAATTTCTATACCATAGGTAAACAGCTGCTTACCCATCAACATCTGCTAGATGTGAATTCTGTAAGATTGGATTTTGTTTACATTTTAGAAATGGGTATTGTGGAGAAGGAAAAAAGAGTTTTCTTTAAAAAAAAAAACAAAAAACACCCCAGATACCGTACTTTTTTATAACCATGGTGGGAAAAGTATTTTGAAAATACTTTTACAAAAAAGATCTTGCATGTTCACACATTTTTCTTTAACAATCATTTTGCATTAAAAATGCAGTCACCTTTTCCAATTTCAAAGGGTAGGGTAGGGGGACATTAGCCTTTAAGGAAGAAAAAATGAAGGAGGTATCAAATATTTTAGGCAAATTTCTTTTCCTAGAGGAGTTCCTCCTTCCTGCCAGCAACAACAAATTTACAGTATATATACCATATATGCTTTATACCATTATGCTTTAGTGGTTTAAAAACATAACAAAACAGAAAACCAAATCAAACAATATATAGCAATTAACAAAAAACAATAAAAAATTAACACTCCTTACGTACCAAGAAGAAAGACACAGAATTAATTTCATCCTTTACCAATTCTAATGTGTTTTTATATGTTTTTCAGTCTCGCCCTTGGATTCCTAGAGTCAGGATGAGTTGAGGAACGTGCATGATTCTCAAGGAAGTAGGTCCTTCTACTGTTGGGGTCTCATCTGGGCTGGTGCCTGCTGGATGTCCCTCTGATAGGGTGGGATTAGATCCTGAATTCTATTAAACTCATCAAAATGGATTACCAACTGTTCCCCCTAGAGCTATGTGATAAAGTCCTCTTGAAATTCTCCACCCTATTCGTGAGCGGAGAAATTGAAAATTCAGTTTCACTGAATTTCTCTGGCACTTTCTTCATTGTAGGGCTCATCATTAGCTGTGGCGATGCAGTGCAACTGGCAACAACAGTGTTGTCAACATGGCTGTCATTCTGCATCCTCCACAATGCCCTAGCATCATATGGAAGGGTAGATAATGGTGGCCACTACACACACGTGTCCAGATTCGATTTGTTTAGCCCCTCTTCTTTGAGCCATTTAGCTCTGCTCCATGTGCTGTGTCAAGCTATGGCACCCACAGTTCCCATTTCTGAAAGAATTCTGTATTCGTTTGAAGCTCTGAAGACCAAGTGGAACACCAAAGTGTCTACATATCAAGCCAGTAAGGGAGATATGGACCATTGCAAAATATTTCAATAAAATAGATTAATTGTTTAATCGTACATAATGGTGTTCATATAAATCAGGCTCATCTGGCTTGGATCAGATTCTCCAGAAAACTGCAGAATAGCTGGGCTTATTGGCTAAGCCAATCTGAATTGATTCAGAACTAGTGCTTCTTTTTTTCTAAAAAATGTTTAGGTGTACTCTCATTTTCCTACTCATATTGAAATACTGCCCCTCAATGAGGCCAAACTTAGATTCACAAAATGTTTAAGGGTATGTGTACCCTTGCGTCCCCCCAGAAAAAGCACTGTTTAGCACCCATAGGATTCTTGAGACAGGATACAAATTGTAACCCCCTATCCCCAAAACTATTCTGTCCCTCTCTTTCTAGGGTTCCAAGTCACAAGGAAAGAAATATGTGTGTATACAGGTCTTTCTGGCCTCATAATAAACATAGGAAGATTGGGTACTGTGTTTCTGGATATGGCTATTGTTGCATCTACATGAGGCTAACTAGTGACATTGAAAGTAGGATAAATGCACCAGTTAGGCAAGGAGGGAAAGCCCCGTCTTGCTGAACTCAACAAACAAAAGGGGCAGATCTACCTAAAGGAGATGTGGTCCATTGAGGGCAATGTGTGAGGCTGTGTAGGAATGTGTTCTTACTAGTCCACATTGTTCAGGAGTGGAGTGAGCTCTCTGCTGAACTAAGTGTCATTTCCAGATGCTCATCATGGTTAATGCCAGGCGGAATGTGCTATAGAAGATTGCACTAAGGCTATGTCTATTTTAAGATGAAGTAGAAAATGTTAGCTAATGGATCTATCACAGTCTTAAAGTCTGGTTTAGAATAGTCCATGGTTGATTTAAATGCTATTATAATGCGGCCCATTGTCAAAACCATTCAGAATCTCATTTTCTTAACAGACTTTTATACAGTCTTTAACTTGACCATCACTAGACTTCTGGAAGATACTGAAACATTACACTGATTAAAGTTGGAAGACATGAATAGAGATTAGGATATTCTGTTCACACTCTATATGCTTTTATAGATCTTCTTTAGAGACTCTGAAACTGACCGATTGGAGGTTGAATACTGTGCTAGGAGAATCCCAGAATATTTACTAATTTTTAATATTTAAATATAGAGTGCTTTACAACAACAGGCTTTTAAATCATGATCTTCATAACATTTTAGAAACTTATTCTTTATAAACCAAGGTATATGTCAGTGTTTAAAACTGAATAGGCATGAAAAACCAAATACAGGAATGGGATTTAAAAAAAGAAAAGAAAAAAGAAATCTCAATGTTTGTCGGCACAGATTCCCACCCCCTAATTTCTGCATTGCTCCTTAATCTTGACAAGAAACAAATTTAGTTTTAACAGTTCCGCTAAGAATATGAACAATTCTTGCGTATTATATGCATTCAGCAATGCATGTAGCTATCTATACTTACATAATAATCATCATAAAATAATGCTGCAGAAATATACCACATAGGGCTTTGTTGGCACTATATAAAAAAATATACAGAACTTTTGTGCACACATAACTTTTGTATGATCCTATGCATTCTTGGAGTGGGACACAGGTGACAGTGGGATGCGGTGGCGCTGTGGTCTAAACCACTGAGCCTCTTGGGCTTGCTGATCAGAAGATCGGCGGTTCGATTCCCTGTGGCAGGGTGAGCTCCTGTTGCTCGGTCCCAGCTCCTGCCAGCCTAGGAGTTCAAAAGCACATCAAAGTGCAAGTAGATTAATAGGTACCGCTCTGGTGGGAAGGTAAATGGCGTTTCTGTGTGCTGCTCTGGTTTCGGTGTCATGCTGGCCACATGTCTGTGGACAAACACCGGCTCCCTCGGCCTGCAAAGCAAGATGTGCGCTGCAAACCCAGAGTTGTCTGCGACTGGACTTAACTGTTAGGGGTCCTTTACCTTTTTTATGCATTCTTGGAATTTAAGCTGTAATCCTGCCCACTTACTGTACATACCTGGAAGTAAGACTCATTGAATTTAGTGAGACATTACTGAGTGGACAAGCATACAACTGAGGCTAACTTCTGAGTCGCATAGGCTTATATTTCAAAACAAGAGTTAGACTTAGTAGCTCTATTTGTAGACCCTGGGCTGGAGCAATGCCTCTCAGCACCATTGCACTCCGCAGAACAGCATCATGAGCATGTTGAGTCTGCCTCATTTTGGAGTAGAGTCCCCTTTTAAGCAGGATTAATAAGGGACATGTGCCAGGCATCCTATTTCACCCACTGTAAATGAATGATTCAGAGCGGAGGGTATATGTACCCCTCACAGAAGCACACAATCTGAAGCAAATCAAAAATAGCTGTGTATTTCTAAATGGCCCACCCCTGAAGCTCGAAGCTCTAATTTCTCAGGCAGACTTTACTATTATATTGCAACACTTTTATTACTTTTAACCCACATTTATACTTTGCTAGCTCAGTTTATGATAGTATTTGCTTCAGTCAATTGCTATCTGTGTGAAAGGGACCATTTTTGCCGCTTGCTGAAAAGTCACTTCAGACTCCTGTTGTCAGCTGATGGTAAGCACAAAACCAATGCATATTACGTACATGACAGAAGCTAGAATGTCTTTAGGAATGGGAATCAAACAACAATTGTGACATGGAGTGTCTCGTAAATACATGGTGCCTCCGTTAACATTCTGCCTATCAAAACATAAGATACCTTGCTTGTGCAGGAGCATTTTAAGCTTCAGGACACAGGCAAATAGCTAACTTAATGTGAGTTAGAAAGAAGCTTAGCTATGGGTATGTTATTCCCTAATTGCCAAAGGCAAGGTTTCTTGTACTCCCCTCTCAAGCAGCTGGTTCATCAAAAGATGCTAGATTAAATTGATAACCAGAGTTATTGAGTCAGAAGACTGTGTGATGTAAATTAAGTAAGTCTTTGCTTAGCATGAATTATCGAGTACCACGCTTATACATATACTAATCGCCCCCTCTCACAAGTCCATATAATGCTAACCAAATTCCTGTGACTGGAGAAGGGTATAGAATATTATCACCCCCCCCCAAAAAAAAAAAAGCACAGTCCTCAGATTTGTAGCAAACAAGCCCAGAGGTTCTAAACATAGAGGGAAAGTAAAATATCACATTTCTGACACTGGGAAGATTAACAGTGCCCATACTGATAAAATAACATTCTTATTGGGCAGTGGTTCTTATAAGTGGGGATCAAGCACTGAACATGGATCCTAGTGAGGAATCGGTATGATGGGATCCTAGTGCCCACTCTCCTCTTTGTTATGGGATGCTGGGATGGAAACAGATGTTAACCTCTGATAGGAACCCAGAAGGACTGCATTATTCTCACCATACCTGCTGCATCTGGTGAGACATCATTTTGAGAGTTACAAGGGGGCGGGGGCGGGGGCGGAATTACCTGCACTATTCTGTGCTGTAAGACTGCTTAACATGGGTTGTTTTTTTGGGTGGGGGGCTGAGGTGGGGGGGGCTGTTTCTGTTTAAGTGAGAATATCACATATAGAGGTCATGGTTTGTTTGTTTGTTTGTTTGTTTGTTTGTTTGTTTATGACTTCTATCCATGTATTTTCAGTAGGTTAATGTTATGTAATGTATTAAGCAACATTCTCCACTCCAATTGTAATAAAAATAACTACAATGTATGTATGATACATTTATCCTTATGTTCAATGCACCTTCATGTTTAGAATTACGTAAATGAAATTGCATTCCTGACTTGCTTTTGTGCCATTAAGAGGCTCAAATGAATATCTTGCCCAGGACTATCCAACCTCTATGGCCACTGATTACCCCATGCATAAATTGAGCAGCCCATCATCATTATTTTTTAACAATGTACAGCATGCATGAAATCATTGAATTAGAGTATCTGACTTCTGACACCAGGAATGCAAAATCCCATTGAATTCAGTGGGATTGAATTCTTCAGGCTTGAGCTTCTAGCCTTTGACTGATCAGTCTTGTTGTTACCAAACATGTTTTCTGCTTCATAGTGATAAGCAATTAGAATAACAGAATCACAGAAGTGTAGAGTTGGAAAGGACCATGAGGGGCATCTAGTCCAATCCCTTGCAATCCAGGAATCTTTGGCCCAACATGGGAATCACACCCACAACCCTGAGATTAAGAGCCTCATGCTCTACCAACTGAGCTATCCAACACATATCTTTGATCAACAGAAAATATTCTTTGGGGACATTTCTCTTAGTTGCCATTTTGTGAGGTCCTGTTTTTGGAAAGATTCCTGATCCAGAGTGCACCAGTTCTGATCAGATGTGAGAAATTTGGCTTTATATGGAGATGGAGGAAAATACCCAGCTACAGGTAGCAGAGACTAAACCACTCTGTTTGTATAGCAATATAATCTACTGGAGTACCAGTTTGATAGCATCATGTAAACCCAGCCAATAACTCCTTTGGGGATATAAAATATGCAGTGACTTATGATAAAGTTACACGATGCTGACAAGAGGTTATAGTGATGCTTAGCAATAGCAGTATTGCTAATTACATTGCTATAATAAATAATACTATTAGTTCTTCTCTAGCATAACATATCCTTATGGCACTGTAAATACAGATAACAAAGCCAAACAAATTTGTCTTCTGACATATGACAGTGTGATGACAATGGACACAGCAAAAATGCAGGGCCTAAAATGCTCAAAAACACACTTTCAGACACTGCTACATGGCCCCAAAAGTTTACATAGAGATTTACAATTGGATACTTTCTAATTATACACATGCAATGAATACAAATCAGCATTCCAGATAGAGTAACATCTGTTCCAAAGTAAGTTGCAACAACAGTTGCACTTCCTTTATAAACATCTGTAGCATTTCAGCTCTTCAAAGATGTCAAATTCATTTTAAGCCAGGACTTGCTTTTTGGAACTCTTAAAAATGCACAGTGGCATATTTTTCACATACTGAAGATACAAAATGTTCTTGCATTTTGTAATTCAGTGTGGGTGCATGTAGATACACACAGACACACACACACAGAGAGAGAGGGAGGGAGGGAGGGAGAAAGAAAGAGAGAGAGAGAGAGAGAGAGAGAGAGAGAGAGAGACCCTTTCTTAATTAAACTTTTTTTTTACATAATCAGCCATAAAATCACTTTCTATATCCTTGGATAAATATGTTGGAAAGTATATGTTGGAAAATATACTCCAAGCTCATTTTTGTTTCCCATGTCTAAGAGTGATAATTACTTTTCACCCTTTAACAAATCATGACCCAAGTTCAGAAATTATCTTGTGGAGTAGCCCCTCACATGCTTCCCCTGATTAATACGGAGGAAATTCAGAGAAATTCCCTGTGATTAATCCACACAAAATGCTCTTCGCGACTGCTTTGCCCCTAGGAATCAGACTGCAGATCCCGATGCTGTAAGGCAACCTCACAACAGTAAGGTTTTAAACAAACGTTGGTTGTGGAACTATCCAAAGCACCAAATCCATGCTGTTGATGAATATCAAAGGAGATTACATAAGGATGATACAAAATAACAATCTTGCCTTGGATGAAATTCTAGATTGGGGGAGAAAAGTGTGAACGATTATAATAGGAAATAATAATGATTTTTTTTTTTTAAAAAAAACCCTGTGTGTCTCCAGAGAGAAGTCGGAAAGGGTTAACGAAAACGAACCCTGACAATAGTGGAAACAGTTCTTCATTGTGTGTTGGTTCACTGCTCCACAGGGCATAGCAGATGTTGTGTCTGGTAGTAAGAAGGGCCCAGGAGGTGTGAGCTGTCAATCACTATTCCTCTAACTACAGACTGTGCTATGGATATGAGGCAGGACTAAAACAATCTGTCTCAGCTGGGGTGTGTGAGGTATCAATAACCCTTGGCAGAGGTGTCAAGAGCCTTGCTGGAATCAAACTACCCTGCTGACCAGCTGCTTAGCAAGTTAACAAGCTCCCATTCACCATTCACAGGCCTCCCAGTGCAACAATTAACACAACTGGAGAATGACTCTGCTCGAATCCTTATGAATAAAGCCTTGCCAAATCTACCGGTTCTTACTGATGCGTGGATATTTTACTCAGGCAGATAGACAGGGAGAAGGGAAAGACAACGGCGTTGAGTGGGCTGAAATGAAAACCTAATTTTGACCCTTTAAGGAGCAGTTGGAATGTGATCGATATAGTAAGAAAATGAGGGGGTGGGGAATGTTTTCACAGGTCAGCACAGTTATGGGGTAGCACAACAGAAACCGCGGTGTGTAAACAGCTTATGCAGAAGCGAAATTGTAGACATAAAGACAAATCATTAAATAGGCTGGCTGACCTAAGCCGGGAAACATTTGCACAAGTAGTCGTCCCAAACAATAATAGTGCAGTTTTATGCAGCTGATGGAGGAAAAGGCAGCATATTGAACATGTAAAAATCTCTCACATAATGCCCTTAGATTCCATATTAAGTTTAGCTTGTATAGATTTGGATTCCTCTGCAGTAAAATAAATGAAATTAGGATATGAACTATGATATTGGTTGTTTTTCTTTATTTTCTAGGTTTCTCTGTCCCTCATAAAATACAGTTTCCTGGGTGGCTTTCAATATGTAAGTTTTTTAAAAAATTAAAGGTGGAGTATAATATTAAAATAAAAACTAGGCAAAATACAACACAAGCAAAAGTGTTAGTTATGTACTGCATTAAATCTTACAATGTTACAAGAATGTCACAAAATGATTTACTTTCCACGTGTGTTTGCAAGATCAAAACAAAGTTTCGGATCACATCCAAAGATGTTTTTATTTTATATAAGGTCAGAATGCTCACCAAGGGAAAAAGTCTCAATTTTGCAGGGGGTTATCTTCAGATCTTTATGTTCTTTTCCTAAACTCCAAGCACAGTAAAAAATGTTTTTCATGTGTCCTCCTCACTGTATTTCCCATTTAAAAAACAACAACCGAGAGTATTTGAAGCAGAGTTCACTGAAATGGCTTTAGGTTTGGGGTGCTAGTTGCTTAATTTTTCTGGTTTCATTGCTGTAAAAAGTCTAAACTATTGTGTCTGCCTACTAAAAATAAAGGGAGGGTCAAACAGAAGAAAATATTAGCTTTAAACAGAGTCGAGCAACATATTAGCTTCAGACATCTAATACTGTTTACCCTTATTTTGACACAAAATAGTGCTGATAGCCCACGAGACCTCTTAGGGCAGAGCTTTTCACACAGCAAAAGCTGTTTTCTACTACAAAAGCACAGCAGCTGTGGCTCCTGCAGATACTCTTAAAGGGCGATATAATAAAACCCTGGGAGGGAGTAGGTCGAGACAGGAGCATGAAATGGACGAGATGAAGATCCTTTGTCACAGCCAAACAGGCTGCAAAGTTACTATAGTAACATGCAGTATTACACTCCAGGTGGATTGACTTAAAGTTGCCTAAACAAAAAAAAAAGAGGTTAATATAAACCAAACCAATAATTATTATACATAATCTACCAAACTGTTTGCCAAGATGCTATTATTTCTTCATTTAACCATACCATAGAAGGCAATGTGAAAATTGTTGTCTGTGATGGCAGGGCAAAAACAAATCTCCTTATTCCCATTGTGGAAAGAATATGTGGATGTACAGCTGAAACAGGAAACACCTCATTCCTCCTTTATTCATACAGGAGTTGATCACACAAAGTGGGTTTTTTTTGGCTGAGAATCATTTATTTTATTTTATTGTCTTCCAGGAGTGATGAAAACTCAGCACCACTTTGAAAATGAATTCAAACTGCTGTTTGGCTATTAAATCTTCATCAGTTTCTTAGTCCTAAGCAGCAGGCCTAGGTGCTTTATAACACCCTAAAATGGAATAGGCCATACCTGAAATGCACCTAATCCTTAAAATAAACAAGAAATAGGTGGTAGGTCAAAAGAAAGATCAAAAATTGACAGGGTTAGCAACACGAAACCATCTCATCAGGCAATATCTATCAAATAGAGCACTATCTTCTTGTGGTATATTTAATGTAGTCTAGAGTGGAAGATATTATTTCAGGTGCAAAAAATATCTAAGGCAAGTTGTTCCCAAACTCTTTTTTCCGCCCCAGACCACTAGGAACTTGCTGGAGATCCTGATGGACCGCTTAATGATATTTCTGTCCGTTGTAGCAATTGTAATGTGCTGTGGTAGATGCTGCACGATTTATAATTGCAGTTTTACAATGATGCTGCATATCACCTAAACAAAGCTTGCAGGCGACAGTTTGGGAACTCCTGTTCTATGGCAATCAGTGGACACATGAGTAGCAGGCATGATGTAAAACAGAACGCAGTGATTTGAAGGGCAGATCAAAACATTCATCAAGGGTGTTTCAGCCTTTGCTGAAAAACTAATCTTTCGGTTTCGGAAGTTTCTGAGTTAAGAATATTAAATTGAAAAAGACACCAATGTGATCTCTTTCCTCTGCTTTGGAATTTCAGGGATGTTCTTTTACTTTCTCTTCCCTGAGAGAGCAATGCTATTTATCTACTTCATTCTGCAGGGAAGTGTAACATGCCTAATTAATATTTGCACACTGGGCTGTTTTGTAGCATAATGAAATCATATTCCTAAAGTGATGTGTAAGTGCAAATATAGCTAAACCCGTTAATGGCAAATATTGGGACAGAAGCTAGGCTGACAGCAAGCGAGCAAAGCGCTCCATCCCACACACTCCATTCCCACAGATACAGGTAGAATGGCATGATACGATGTGGTCCAAGGCTGAAATGCTCTTTAAAAACACCCGTGTTACCCCCAAAAGGGAGGGCTTCAATCATTCTTCCTGACTCTATTTATGACATTCATTCTTAATTAGATCTGGGGTTTCCAACAAACTTGCTTACGATTGAAACCATTAAGGCTGCAGTGCACCCTCTAAAGGGGAATGGGAGGCACAGCCAGTGGATCTATTCAGTGTGATGTCTGCTGCTTCTGCTGCAATACAGCAGTTGCCTCGTCCTCCTCTTCTCTCTCTCTCTCTCTCTCTCTGTGTGTGTGTGTGTGTGTGTGAGAGAGAGAGAGAGAGAGAGAAACAGACAGACTGACAGACAGACAGAGAAACATTGTTCTTGAAATACTACAGAGTCCTTGAAACTGCAAACCAAATAAGAATTCATCATCAAAACCACTTGGGCAAAATGTTTAAAAAATGGTTGCTATATTTTCATATACTTATTCTAAATTCAAATGCCTTCTTTACAAGGCTCAGGGTCCCATGTGCTGCTTTTGAGGGGCGACACAGGTTTCTGAATGTGTCGTCTCCCAAAGCTAGAAGGAATACCAGAAATGCCCCTTTTAATGAGTGAGGCCTCCACAACTCAGAATTAGGGGATTTGTATGTTAAATCTGTTGGGCTGCTGTATGCGAGAATGTGCCTAGTTTTCTCTCTGTGTAACTTTTAACAGTTTCATAAATCAAACTGAGATTGATTATGAATTAATTTCTAAGGTTTGCCCATGTGCATCCTGAATCGCTAAGCAGTGATATTCTGCCATCTTTGTGCATGTTCAAATTTTCCTCATAGAATGATTTTACTTTAACCCTTTAGTTAAAGTATTTACCTATTATAGAATATCATAGGTCATTAAATCTGAAGGATAAAGTCATACATTCAGATACAACCAACAGTACAGCTAGACCCCTTATTCCTAATAATAATGATAATGATGGTGATGATAATTTATTTATACCCCGCCCATCTGGCTGGGTTTCCCAATGGGCATTTTAAATGTAGGAAATAATTATGTTTACAGTGACTGCAGTGGAAACAAAGTTTTTGTTGTAAGTTCTTTGATACTGATTGCCTTTCCCAGGCCTAATACTTAGTATGAAATGAAGATTCTTTAAGAATATGGATGTATGTGTGTTCAAACACTATGAAATGACTTTCAAGCAGTGTAAATTAATAGACATCTACTTGGAAGTAAATCACACAATGGAGTCCCCCCCCAGGTAAGTGGGTATAAGATTGCAATGTAAGGCTTCAGATTTAAACAAAAATTTCATGTATTAATTAATCTTGATAATGTGTATGTTATTAATACTTAACTTCATTCACTCTGATGAAACTGATAACTGTTTTGAAGATTCATATGAAATTGGCCCCACACTCTAGAATGAAGATGTGAGACGGAGCTGGGGTTAAAAGCCCTAACCTTATTAAATAAGATTTTCTGAAGAGTTCAATCATATGAACCCTTACCTGGGAGAGCCATTGAATTCAATAGGACTTATATCTGAATTAGCATGCACAGGATGTGCTGAGTATTTGCTTGCCAAAAGGATTTCTGCTACTTTTATCAGAACCTTTTGAATTTCTGATAATGCTCTTAAAAAGAGTTGTTACCATTTCAAAATACACGTTCTATTCTTCTAAAGTTCTATGCTTTAAAATAAGTACTCTGGTCAGTTTTATAACAAGCCAGTTCAAACATTGGGTTATGAAACTCACTTATTAAAGAAGCCTGAATTTGTTTTCAATCAGAATCCCAGACCTGTCCACAATGCTAAACTGAGATTTTTTAAAAAGTGAAACTAAACTTGGCAAATGCCCTTATTTTTGCTGAGCAAGAGAAGGAAGAAAAGGAGAGAGCAGATAAGCTCATCAGAATATAGCATTCAGCCACTCACAGTGCAATCCTATACTCAGAAATAAGCCCCACTGAAAAGAATTGGATTTAGGCGCTGTGGTCTAAACCACAGAGCCTAGGGCTTGTCGATCAGAAGGTCGGCGGTTTGAATCCCTGTGACGGGGTGAGCTCCCGTTGCTCAGTCCCTGCTCCTGCCAACCTAGCAGTTTGAAAGCACGTCAAAGTGCAAGTAGATAAATAGGTACTGCTCCGGCGGGAAGGTAAACAACGTTTCTGTGTGCTGCTCTGGTTCGCCAGAAGCAGCTTAGTCATGCTGGCCACATGACCCGGAAGCTGTACGCCGGCTCCCTCGGCCAATAAAGCGAGATGAGCGCCACAACCCCAGAGTCGTCCGCGACTGGACCTAACGGTCAGGGGTCCCTTTACCTTTTAACAGAGCAATGCAAAACCTGTCTGAGCAGTGGCAGGGCAAAAGGGTGAGTATTAACTGCTGCTGTGTCTATAGCAGAGACACAGCAGAAGGCAGAAGGCAGAGGCAGGCAAAACCTACTCGGGGCAATGCCAGCTTTGAGCTTGCATAGCAATTCAGCTAGATGTCACCAAGTTAAGGCAGTGGGAACAACCCATTTGGGGGGTTTCTGCATTCTGCCTGCCTGGACTTTTGGTGGCCAGAATGGGAAGCTGAGTGTTGGTGGAGTGATGCTGAAGCTGTTCTGGGATGGGTGGAGAGAGTCCATCACCCCACCCAGTACCTCCCCACCCCAGCACTGCATATGAGATGGCACTCTAGGTTTGTATAGGATTGCACCCTAAACCAAATAATTAGCACTGAAGGTCAACAGAATACATTCAAAGCCATAATCCACATGGCTTGCGCACATGTATCCTCTTTTAGAGACATGTGCAGAATTGCACCATAAGCAGAGTTTGTCAAATTCCACCTGATGACTAGAAGTCACTTTCGTGTACTTTCAATGTGCACAATGCTGCTTTTGGAAGATGCCTTTTGAGTTAAAATTAACAGCTGAAGACTTTCATAGGAAAGTGCACCTGATATATGAAGTTACTGCAGTTAACAAGAGGTATATTGATGATCTCATTTGGGACAAAGCATTGGAGGAACATGAACAAAGGCTGCAAAGAGCTCTGGAATCAACCAGACGAGCAGATGAAGAACCGAATGCGGAAAACATGTCCAAAACTTTCACACTTCAGTGAAGGACTAGCTGAATGGTGTACAAACAGATGCCAATAACATGTATTTTATCTCATGTGATCCCACCAAAAAGAAGGAGATATTATATGCCAGATATTACAGCTCAAACAGTTGATGACCCTTGCTGAAAAATAATGCATAGAGCGTTTGGAATGTAAATTCCAGTAAACTGCTTCTGTACTCCAGTGTTTATGCAAGAAAACCATATTAATTTGAAAACTCTCTCTAATTTGAACCATCAGAATTTAGCAGAACATTACAAAGAGCTCTCTACCAGGCTCTTCGATTAAGGCCCAGGTGGCTTTTTGAGAGGGCTTTTTAATAGCCTCTTAGCGGAAAGCATTAATCTCTCCTACCATACCTCACTTAAAGGACCATTTCTGTGGGTCTACTGTAGGAGAAAAAACACTCATTTAACCCTGAGAGTGCAAAGTCACAGCATGAAAAGGGTAGTTGCTCTCTGTCGCCTGGAGGACAACCCAAAATTACACCTGTCCCACAATGCATTCCTGCCAGGAACTAAAGCTCTTCAAGGATGGATGCTGACAGCATTATCAGGGCAAACTGCCACAGCTATATTCTGTGTATCTTGCTCTACTTCCACACTCAGCACAAAAGCAACGCATGAGCTATAGCAAACAAACCTATAGACCCGATTTGTATTATCCACGAACTGCATAATTAGTCTTAGCTGTTACTTGTTTATCTGCTGAATGTTCCCCAGTGATGGAACAAACAGGAACTGAAGAGAGGTTTTGATTGCCTGCAAAATACCTGACTACAGCAAATGGGGTGGACCAGGGCCAAGAGTGTGTTACTGTATCCCCTAATAAATAGTGACAACTAGGGCTGTATTTTTCCCACAGTCATCATAGGCTTCATGATTTATCTCTGAATGTGACACAGCTATTTCTCCACATTAATAAATATTTTATGTTTAATCATAAGATATCTACATTTTGGACAATGTGAAGTGAAATATGTAAAATATTTACCATGAAATATGCATTTCTTTGTCGTTGGGAGGGAAATTACAGCCCTAGCAATTAGACTACTGTGTCAGGCCTTAAGCCTGGCCCCAACCAGCGTGATGCACCTAAGGGTATAAGTACAAACCTGCAATGGAAGTCGTATCTCCAAATATGCCAGTGCAACAGCCAGAATTGAGACAGAGTAAACATATGCAGAATATTTCTCCCTCCCTCCCTCCCTCCCTCCCTCCCTCCCTCCCTCCCTGTATATGTTCACATGTTGGCATCCATCTGTCTCAGGAGACAATGCAAGAGTGTGCCTTTGGGGTCAAAATCAAACTGTTGGAGCGTTACAGCGCCTGCTGTGGCTCTAGAGACCAATACAGAAGAGACATGTCTTGTTGCAGCTAGGGCAGATGAAGGCATCCAGTTTTGCCACTGCAGATGCACCATGGTGTTTCTTCACTCTGTACTCTTCCCAGAGGTCAATCCTCCTCTGGTCACTGTTGTGGATACAGAACTTGAGTGTCTGTCTCCAGACTTTACAATCATCTGCAAGGGATTCCACTAAGCTGGGGTAACTGTTGCCAGCCTTCGTGTCATGTTTGCAGACATCTTTGTAACACAGAGTTGGTCTGCCAACAGGCCTAGTGCCTGATGCCAGCTCCCCATAGAGCACGTACTTGGGGATCCTGCCATCTTCCATTCTGTGTACATGACCAAGCCAGAGTTAATGTCGCTGAGACAGGAATGTAAACATGGTGGGAATGTGGGCCTGGGAGAGCACATCTTTGCATATCTGTCCTGCCATGTGATGCCCAAAATCTTTCTGACACAGTGCATATGGAAGGCATTGAGGCGTTGCTCCTGGTGCATGTAAGCTGCCCATGACTCACTTTCACAAAGCAGCATGCTCAACATGCAAACCTGGTAGACCTTCATCTTGGCATTGGACATTAGCATCCCATTCTTCCATACCCTTTTAGAGAGGCAGGCCATAGCTGCCTTGCTAGTACATTTGTCCTGCTCAGCACTGATGGAAAGGTTACTGGTTATAGTGGGACCCAGGTAGACAAAACCATCTACCACTTCAAGTGGGTGGTCACCAATGCTGATGCATGCATGGAGTGTGGGCAACGTTGTGACCCAAAATGTTGGTATTTGTCAGGCTGGTGATGAAGCCAAACTCCATGCAGGCTTAGACAAAACGGTGATGGTACAGCTTCTTCAGAATGTGCTGCACATCTGTTGCCCTACACAGTCAATGGCTTTCCCCACAAAACTCACCAGGGAGATTATATGGTAGTTGTTACATCATGGCAGTCACCTTTGTTCTTGCAGGGATGTCCAAAGTCCGTTTTGGGGGCCTAATCCAGCCAGTTTAATCCGGCCCCTCTGGCAGTTTATTTCCTGGGGTAAAATCCTTAAAAAAAACCCTCAACAACTTCAATCCTAAAAACTGCTCAACAACTTTGGGGTGAAATCATAAAAAAGTTCAACAACTTCAATCCTAAAAAAAAAGAAAGCTGGCCCTTTGGTCGGCCCTCACGGCCCTTCACTTCATCAAATCTGGCCCTCTCTGAAAAAAGTTTGGACAACATTGTGACAATACTGAGGTCGTGCACATGCCTGAGAGCTTATGGCATTCTTCAGCTTGTCAATGGAGGGATGAAGTGTGGTGATATCGCCCCTTTAAGACTGATTTATGGGAATGGGTTAGAACCTCAGAAATAATGAGCTTACATATAGCTGTCTCCCGTTAAGGCTTCAAGGCCAGTGTGACAAGGGTGCAAGATGTGAACACACATGGTGTAAGTTCCCACAAAACCTGGGTTGGTGGAAGGTCTCGGCAGCCAGCCAGGCCAAGATCAGCATCTATTTGGGCTTTGACAGCATCTTGTTCCTTTGCCAGCCTATTGAGACTTAAGTGTAAGCGTTTATGTTAATTAGCTGGATAAGTTAGTGTTTGTTGTTTTGTTATCTTCTGAGCTATTTTAATCTGTGTAATTATTTGGAGTTTTTCTCTCTTGTAGAGTTTTGTTTTAGTAAAGTCTGAGTATGATTTTATGAAATTTAGTCTGAGTTCCTGAACCCTTTAATTTTGACCACGCTGTTCGAAGCAAGGGTCATCCACAGGGAGGGACATCCAATTTTTCCAAGGCGAGCAGTGTCTGAATGCTGTCAATTGCTGTGTCGAGACCATGTTTTCCCATGAGTACAGTTCTTGATAGTGCTCTGTCCATTGCACTATGGTAGCCTGGTGTGACACAAAAATTGTTCTATACCAATTGCTTGGTGGCAACAAAGTCCAGCTGGTGCCAGTGGCCTGACCTTGGACTTCAGAGCAACGAAACCATGTAGAGAAATTAGCCATTTTTTGAGTTCACATCCAATTCAAGCAGAACATGTTCAGTTACTCAGATTATGAAACTGAGGCTAAATACTTGCATGTGATTTATAAGCTCTTCCTGCATTTCTCACAAATCATTCAACAGAGATTTCTCAAAGTCTTGTTCTGAATCCCTTCAACCACTGCTGCATCACTGGATTCATGGAGCCTAAGGGAAAGGCAATTCCGATTAGGGATGACAAAGAGATTTAGTTTGGTTCACAAAAAACAAAAACAAAAGAAACCTACAATAGGTCAACTGAAAATTGTCTATCCTTCAAAATTCGCACTTCTCTGAATCTTGCAATATTATTCTCTAACCAAAAATGTATACATAAATGTACATTAGGGAAGGGTGTGCATAAAATTTTACATATCAGTATATTATGCGTGGTAAAGCATATTAAAATGCTTCATGGTTACTTTTTAAGATAAATTGCAAGAAATATAGCAAACTGAATTTCAGATTGGAAAAATGAGAAACCAAGAGAAAATGAAAGCAACAGATTTATCCCTCCATAGTTCTGGTCTGAAATGCATACTTCAGGTGTGGTGAGGCTAAGGCTTGGAGAGGAGTGAACAGAGACTGGAATGAGAGGAAGAAGATGGTGCTGTGGTGAATCTGGAAAAAAATCAAAGTTAATCAGGGACTATAATACTCAAGGATCTGCTTTATCAAGCTGTGGCTACATCTAGTCCAGTACTATCAACTTGAACTGCCATTGATCCTGCATACAGTACTCTTCTCCAGCCTTACTACTTGAGGTGTTTTTAACTGGACATGCCATAGACATGCCTATAATCTGCCTGTGAAGCTACAATTAGGCTCTTGACCACCCATTTAGGCTCAGCAACACTGGCCAGACAACTTCTGCCATTCAGAAGGAAAACCAAATAGGCCACCTGACTTAGATTTATTAGTGCTGTTATTTCTAATTATTATTATGGGAATTTATAGATCACTGCACAGCAAAAAAAGTCATTGAACTGTTGTACAATATAAAAATAAAATAGGTTTTTGTCTATAGTATAGATAATGATAGTATTTCATGGCACCACATTGGGAGTACTGCTCCAAATATAAAGAAGACACTGAGTCTCCTGGAGAGATCCAATGGAGGGTAGGGGAAAGAAGCACAATCTGAAGCAAACCACAAGTTCTAATTTAATCAATTTCTTCTGCTAGTTGATAACTGCTCCAAATCGTCTGTTTGCAAACCCAGCTGACTGTATGAGCCATCGAGACTTCTTTCATTGTTTTTCTTCTACCCTAAAAATGTAGCTTCACTCTTCTAGTTGTTTTACTATGCCTTTTATAAGATATTCACATCACCTCTTTCTTTCTTTCTTTCTTTCTTTCTTTCTTTCTTTCTTTCTTTCTTTTGGATTGTTACCCTTGTTAATTAGACATTAAACTATCTCATGCTGATTATTAGGAAACAACAACAAAAAACCAACAACACCAAGGATAAAAGAAAATACAGATAATGTCTGGAAGATGCATGGTCCCTGTTCAGTCTTACAAACATCCCACCTGTAAAGGTTTAAATATTTTGGAAGGATGAAAGTCAGGTGTAGAAAGAAGATATAACAGATCTGAGAGAGGACTATTCAGGGATGAGATCACATTTAACTGATAAATGGGCAGCTGGGACACACTGTCAGAATTTTTGTTGTAATATAGGGTAATTTTCTAAGACTCCTTATATTTATTTTATAATCTTCCAGCGGATAAACTTTATGAGATTATTCACTGATTACAACCCAATTTAAGAATTATTTGCTATTAAAAGTTTGCTGAACCTGGTTCAGCAGAAGCAGCTAGAAGAAAAAAAATCCATCCCAACCTCTTTGGTTAGATATGAGACAACAGCAACCTTTCTTATTTCTGTGGGATTCTATTTCATTCTTGCAGGCTTAACTTGCCATTGCGTGAACAAAGAAAATACCAGACAGAAAGGGCTCCAGGCTAGCTCCTTCCAAAAGGATTCGACCTTCGAAATACTATCAATATCAACCCTTACACCCACCCGGTTAGCACTTTTTAATACATTCGCTGAAAGCCATTAATAAAGCAACAGTCATAGTCTGGTTCTTAACCATGTGTCACACTGAAATAAGTTCATGTAAATCTGTGAACTGCACGACAATGATCAAATTAACAGTCATTTCAGGGGGGGAAATGCCCCTCAGGCTGAAAAATAATTAGTAGTCTCTCACTCTTTTCCTACTAATAAAAATCACGATATTATTGTTGACTGTGCTAATAAAACACCTTCTGTGACCCTGATGTAGCGGTGCAAAATACATGGGCAATTCCATTGTGCAGACCTCACACCTATTTTATTTGACATTTCTGCTGGTTCCCCCGCCTCCCTCTGGTTACGTCTAATTGTCAAAACGCAACTTCCTTTGCTTTGCTTTTAATAATTCACATCCTAAAGCAAATATCAGTTTTCTAGCATGGTTCTTGTAGTTTATATTTCTTTTATATGAGATAATTAAAGGGAATTTGTTATGGAGAGAGCCGTTTTTTAAATCGCTTTTTCTAGGCTGCCCATGGAAACTTAAGCTGCCACCTGTCTCAGTAAGAACCTATGAAGGAACAAATAAAAGGAAACCCCTCACTATCTTCATGACGGTCAATATGTAGTAAATAAAGTTTGCTAGCACTTGTGAAATCCACCCATGCACAGAACTACTCCAGCCACTCCAATTGAAGTACCTATCAACACTATTTAAAATTTATGTAGCAGCAGTAATGGTGCTGGACTTTTCACATATTCTGCAGAAGCAGATCCAGGTTTACCAGCAAGTGTACGCTCAGTGTAGAGCAGCCGCCAAACCTCTATGACACAGATATTTGTTTTTTTTTTTATAATAATTTTTATTAATTTTCCATATGACACAGATATTTGCAAACACATGTTTAGCACATTTACTCCTTGCGTTTTACGAGTATATGTAAAACACCATAGGCGTAAACCTAAAAATGCAATACGTGATGTGGTACAGAAAAGTGATTCTAGGAGGATTTCTGACCTTTCGCGGGAATGTGATCAGGCAACATAGAGAGGAGAAGTCTGTGTCATGCTCTTCCAGGTAAGCAAGCATTTTGGCTTACCTGACTGAACGACCCCTCCTTTCCTCCTGCTATGCATTGTTTCAGGGGTTTCCCCAGCCTTCCCCCAGAGCCAATTTTGCAGGGAAGGAGAGGAGGGAAGCCCTATTGCGTAAGTGGAAGTTCTAATACAAGGCTTTTGCTGGCAGGACTCATTAGTTGAATCCCACCCTAAGTGATTATGAGCATGCAGCTGCTTTTATTTGGGGGATATCAATGCTTAAGTCAGCTAGCAATTCAGTCATTAAATCTAGTTGCTAGGAACTCAGAATTCACCTCACTAGGAAGCAAACTGATTGTGGACATAAGTGCTGTACAGAAAGTGTGAGTGCCATGAATATCTACTCTCTACATGCTGCCAGGGAGTTATGTTGGCCATGGTAGATGGAAAAGCCATGTGAAGACCTTGCCACCCCAAACAAGAGCAGAGAATATGTGCACTGTGGAAGGTACTTGTACATGGTGCATTAAAACAAGCCAAGTCACATCCTTCAGGGAAAGTAAACGTTTGCTGTCTTCTTGTGGAACAGGGTAAATGTTTTCAGTACATAGGAATTTAACAATCAGCGGAAGAAACATGTCTAGTTTACAAAAATTGTAGCTATGGATCTTTCCAATTTTGTAACATTTCACTGGCACTATAATATCCTGTCCAACTTTTATTGGGATGTGAGCATACTTGACAACAAATAGCTCACCCTGATGCCTTCCTGTGGGCATTTACCTTGACTGAATGCATACTTCATAGGAACGAGAGCCTCATAAATGTAGAACTACTCCCCATGTCCTCATAGCCACCTGTGAGTTATTTAGCATAGCATTTGGTTTGTGCTTAGTCTAATTGCTCAGGATTAGACCTCTGAAGCAATGCAAAATTCACAGGTTCCTCTGATAAAGCTTAGAATACTCCAGGCTCTTTTCTACAAATAGGATTTTAAGTAATTTCCATCTTTCAGGTGTTATCAGAAAACAAATATTAGTAAGCAGCAGGTAGCAGGTAAGTGGCAGTGGGGAAAATATCTGTTTAAATTCCATAGCATGTTGAGTAATTAATGTAGGTACAAAAGGAGAAGATGTGAATTGCACAGAAAGAAAAGGAGGCAGAAAAGTAATTGCTTCACTTAGGCTTGAAAAGTACTCTTCAGGAATGGAATGAAAAACACTCTACTCAGTGGGAATGCTCTCAAATAAGTTTAGCATCTTGGAAGACTGATCCCCAACTTATCAAAAGGGGGGGATTACAAGCACCGTATAGTATGAAGAGAATGAATCACTGTGAAGCAGAAGAACCTGTTTTATACAGAGACAAGCATGAGTTCACTACCCAGTCCGCAAAGCTGAAGCTGATCAGGGTTACCTTACATAGACTTCACAAGGACATGCAGTCATGTCTTCTATTCATGGATGTAGGCTTAAAATAGCTGTAAACCAGGGTGGAGAACCTCTTTGGCCCAACAGCCCAGATCTTCATCTCCCTCCATCCCACAGGCCACCTTTGACAACCACCCGAGGTCCCAATAGCATCACTGGGGGGAGATGACGATGAGTTCAGCCTTGCTTTCTGCAGGGATTGGCTGCTGCATCTCTACCACACTTGATGTCACATATTGTGTTGGGTTGGGCAAGTGGGTGTAGTTTTGGGGAAACAGCTTGGGCCAAATATTCCCTACCCCTGCTGTAAACAATATAGTATAAGAGCCTGACCAAGTGAAGCCACACACCTGCCCAACTAGCCTGAAGAAAGTCTTCATCCAGCCTAGCATTTGCCTGCTTGTTCACCTACTAGCAGGAAAAGAACTGGCAATGAGTTGTGGCTTAGCCTCTAACACAAAAGCAAACACAGGAGTAGCCAGGCTAGGTCAGGACCAGTTTCCTTAATCTGCTAACTTCATGGCATCATGTGCTTGGCATTGTTCTCTGCCATGCATTCACCTTTTTTGTCCTTCAGACACGTTCCAGCTCAGTGTTTTCATCTGTAAAATGGCAAAACGTTTTCTAGATCCTTAATTCCTTGATCATATCATGCATACCTTTCAGCTGTAGCCTGCGGCTTGGTTCACTTTCTATCTTTGAGTGTAGACTGTTTCCTGCTTTTTAATACTGGCACATGTAGTCAGGAGTGTAGTAGCATACTCTGAGCACCGGCATTTCTGCTGCTTCCCTGTATGGAACAGGGCAGTGGCAGTGACGTTGAGTCCACACGGGCTCACCAGCAGGAGTGTTGCATTGGTCTCATCATTGTACCCACACATCCCTGGCCACACTGCTGGTCATCTCCACCCCAGTCTCACTTTTCTATCCTGGTAGACGAATGGGAAAATCCCCTTCTGGCATGATTTGATGTTTGGGGAAGAAGCACATGATAGTCAACCTTGGTCTCTTGACTTCTCTTTTGGTTTCCTGTTCGTCTTCAGCTCACCTCCCTCTCCAAACATCTCACCAAAAGCTCAGGACCGATAATAAATCAGGAGGAAATCTATTTGGCTAAAGAAAGCCATTAAACAGGTTAGCTTCTTTCGGAGTGCAAGCATTCCATTTGGGAAGCAGCATTACATTTGGAATAACAGAGGCTCTTTTGTACTGACAGTTCAGAAGAAAGACCAAATTCAGCCTGTAAATGTACACAAAAGCTTTGCTATTACTATTAAAGTAATTGCAGGGAACTGTAGTATCTATTCCTTTAACAACTGTCTGTTCAGCATGGCATATGTGCAAAGCAAGTGCTGGAACAATGAAGATGAATGAACCATGATCACAGGTAAAATATGACATGAATAACTATGTTAATTTCGGGTTACTTTGTAATTTGAATGTGCTATTGCGAGGGGCAGATTAAGGAGGCAATAATTTTAAAATGGCACATCTGTAAGAATCGGAGAGGTAATGCTTTTTTTTTAAAGATACTAAACTGAACTGACATTGTCTCTCTGTGCTTCTCAATTCATCTTGCATATCTAGCTACTCATCTATACCACATCTCAAGTCATTATGGCTAATAATTCCTAACTATTCTACAAGCCATTTTCTTTCAACTGCAAAATTCACAGAGGTAATTAAGCCAATTTGGGGGGAGGGAATTAAAGGGGGAAAAACATAACTGGATTGCTGCCACCCCCCAAAAAAGTTTTACTATACCCTAAGGATGACGGGAAAGGAGAGAAATCTGTGTGCATAGCAGTAATATTATTCCTTATGTAACATTCATTCCTGCTAGCTAGCTAAGCTCAAATTAATTGTACTGACTAAACTTTTCTTCTTGGAGAAAATTAAAGATATGCTGTTGTCAACACTTGAGCATAACCTTGCCGACACTTAAACGCAGAGAAGGGTGTGACATCCTGGCCTAGCTGCCTTGTGCTAATTAATCACTCTGGTATTTAGGACCATTCAAGCAGACAAATTAATGGAGAATAATTAGTGTATCTTTGTTCCAGCTCAGCTCTACACACACACACCGCACACTCTCAGGGAGAGAAAGGAAGCACGAAGAAAGTGAGCCATTAGCATGCACATAGTTTCGCTTCTGTTCAGCGCATTCTGCAGAGATTAAGAGAAAAGCCAAATTAGCCGCCGTGTGACTTGGGGTTAGGGCATCTTTGTGCTCAGAGAGCCCTCTGCTTGGTGCTGGCTTTCAGAAGTGAGTTGTTAATCCTGAAGTTAAGATTTCACAAAACACAATTAAAACTGTCCCTTTTCTGTCTCGCTGACACATGCACATAGGAACAGCAGCCTATGAGAGATAAAGGGGGAATCACCAGAGTTGTTCTTTTTTCTTTTTCATTTTAAATTTGAGCACTGTAGTGGAATATATCTACCTACCCCTGTTTTTGGCACTTTCCTGCTTCCTAGCCACTAGCTTTGCTGGGCAAAAGGCAACATGTTACAAAGACATATGCTATTATGTTATCCCTTTGGCCATCCACAAAGCATTTCATTATTCTGCTGGCTCCATCTTTTCCATAGTCCTTCACAGAGCATGCAAAACTACACTTCCCCCAACAAAATTACAAAAACCACCAAATTTAAAAATGGGGGATGGATCACTCAAGAAATGTCTGCAAGAGTAAAGGTAACAGTGATACCTCGGGTTACATACGCTTCAGGTTACATACGCTTCAAGTTACAGACTCCACTAACCCAGAAATAGTACCTCAGGTTAAGAACTTTGCTTCAGGGTGAGAACAGAAATCGTGCTCCGGCAGCGCAGCAGCAGCAGGAGGCCCCATTAGCTAAAGTGGTGCTTCAGGTTAAGAACAGTTTCAGGTTAAGAACGGACCTCCAGAACGAATTAAGTACTTAACCCGAGGTACCACTGTATTAATAAATGTGCACAATACTTACCACTAGCGACACAGAGAGTGCTACTATTAAAAGTGTATTATAGGGACTTTCAACTACATGGCAGATATTTTTGTATATTATCTTTAAGTCTCTCCTGACATAAAGTGTTGGGTAAAACAATACTGAGGACCTATGGTGAACAACATTCAGGTCACTCTGACTCTCACCTGTTATATTTAATGCCCCCAAAACCAGGAGCTGAGGCAAGTGTTTTATTATGTTGGGTTTCACCACCAAACAGGGTCGGATCACAAAAAACAATTACATACCTACCCTGATATCTACACTGACTCTCTTTTCCCTTCCATACACAACTGAATGAAGTGCTTGAGCCTACAAAACCATAAGCAGATTAGACACAACTTGGGATGAGTGCATTTGTCAATTTTAAATTATTTCAGCTTCTCATCTTTTTTTGATCTTAAGCTCAGCTTGCTACATTTTCATATCCAGTCATAGTTGTTGTTGTTTTTTTAAAAAAACCTTATGAAAATACAAGAAGATTTTAGGGTGACTTTCTCCTAATACTCAAGTCTGTATGCATTTATACACATTCTGCAGTTTTTATATTGTAATTTTACATTATGAACAGCCCTGAGATCTGTGGATGAGGGGAAGCATACAGCTGTTGTTGGACTACAACTCCCATCATCCCCAGCGGGCAGGGATGATGGGAATTGTAGTCCAAAAAACAGCTGGAGGCCCAAGTTTGGGAAATGCTGTGCTAGAGAGAAAGCTGATAGGGAGCAGAAGTACTAGTTCTTATGGTACCAGAACTCCAATGACACTGAATGTTGGGAGATTTGGGACAAAAGAAAGAACTTCTTGCAGCACATAGCTAAACTACAGGTAGTGACGGCCACCTTGTTACATGGCTTTAAAAGAGGATTAGGCAAATCCATGGAGGATAAGGCCACCAGTCATGAATGCTATGTCCTACTTCCAGTGTCAGAAACAATATGCCTCTGAATGCCAGTTTCTGGGGGGCACAAGTGGGAAGGGTGCTGTTGCACTCAGACCCTGCATGGGCATCTGGAGAAGAAAAGGATGCTGGTCCAAAAGGGCCTCTGGCCTGATCCAGCAACACTCTTCTTATGCCCTTATGAAATTAATGTGCCCATGGTTCTGAGCTTTTAACTAGCAAAGGAGGAGAGGAGAGGAGAGGAGAGAAGCAGGGTGGAAGAGGAAAAGCCACACTTAAAAACAAAACAAAACACCTCATTGATTCACAATAACCCTTCAAAGAAAGAAACCTCTGTTCTCTCCTCGCATACTGAACGGCTGCCTGCAGGAAGGCCAGATGCCACTCAAAAGGCCTTCTTGCCAGTCTGGGAACAGGTTCATCCTAGATATATGAAAGTACATAATTCCCATTTAAACGCAAACTTCCCGTGTGGGAGGGGCCAGGCTGACACCAAGGCCACCTGGCCATGACTAAAAGAGCCGACTCCATATGCAACAGCGGCTGAGCAGCAGAATGTAATTTAGCCGCACCACTGGGTGCAGAGGTCAATGATTTTATATTAATGGGGATGACTGCAGTTCTAAGCTGTGGCGTGCTTTGAAATAAGTGTTGTACAAGGCAGCAAGGAGAGCTCAGCAGAGGAAATGAGCTGTTTCGCTGTCTGCTCATGCTTAACAGCAAGCACCAGGACTTCTCAAAGTTGCAGCAAATATAACGCCTATCATTGTCTGTTAAGAAATGAACTGCCTCACCCAAGGCGCTGGTGGATTTTTTCTTGTTTTTCCTTTTTTGAGTTAAGTCATTAAATAATGATCATTATTCTCCTTACCATTTCTCTTAGTGGTGTAAAAACACAAACATGAAAAACTCATCCAAAGGCAGTCTACGCATAGGAGAGATGATGGGGATTGGATTGTGATAGATTTCAGTTTCTGGGGTTCATTTTTTCACCGGGAATCGGATGGGTGTTGTTTCATTTGGGGCAGGGAGTGTTTTTAAATGTTATGTTGTTAATTTGGATTTTTGGATTTGTATTGATATTTGTTATACGTTGATTTGGATTTTTGGATTTGTATTGATGAGCTGTGGGGTTGTTTAGGGGCTTTGGTTGGGAAGCTTATTATTTATTAGTTTGTATACAACTAACTAATAGCTAATGTTGAGCCATCCCTGTCATTAGAGACTCAAGTGACTCCTTCAGCAAAAAAGCACCTTTTATCAGCTTAGCTTATACAGTGGTACCTCTGGTTACGTACTTAATTTGTTCCAGAGGTCCATTCTTAACCTGAAACTGTTCTTAACCTGAAGCACCACTTTAGCTAATGGGGCCTCCCACTGCTGCCGCACCGCCCAAGCACGATTTCTGTTCTCATCCTGAAGCAAAGTGCTTATCCCAAGGTGCTATTTCTGGGTTAGCGGAGTCTGTAACCTGAAGTGTATGTAACCTGAAACATCTGTGACCCAAGGTAACACTGTACACCAGTAGAAACCAGTGCTATTTTTCTAGAAAAAGAGGTGCCGGAACTCACCATGAATGCTTCCCTCTTTCTCTTAGAATGGCGATGGCACCCACAGTGAGTTCCAGCTGAAAATAAGCCCTGGTAGAAACCTTACCAGGGTGGGGATAGCTTGCTCACATTCACCCATGTACTTCTAATTTCTAGACTATTGCAATTTGTTGTGTGGGCAACTGCTTTCAGAAGTAGCTCAAAGGCTGCATTTGGTCCAGGAAAGGGCTGCAAGATTAACCGAGACTGGGCATTTTGACAATGTTATGCATAGGCTTTGTAAACTGCCCTCATTCTCAGTCCATTTCTGAGACCAGTGATTAGTGAATCAGTCAATTTTCAGCCTGTTACTTTTGCATGAGTTCACCCATAAGTCTGTTCTTCCTGCATCCCATTATTCAGGATTAAAAAAGAAAAAAGAACCCAGAAGAAAATACTCATTTTGAAACACATTTTAATACATTTTTATTTGTTTCTTCCAAGAACTGCACTGGGATATTCAGGAAGTGCAAATACCAACTAATAACTACGTTCCAATCTTGGCATTAGTCTAGAAAGTATGGATCAGGTCAGTTCACATAACCTTTCCCTACCGCACAGGACTGTATGGTACATTACTTACATAATATATGTGAAATACTGTGAGCACTTAAGAAATAACATACTAAATATTGTTCCACCAACCCCAGTCTCAAAGCTGTGCAAGATTCCAGAGGTTCCAGGCACTTACCCAGGGTTCATGCTTCCTTTAGGAAAGAAGCTCAGCAGGGACTCTCTTTATGATATATGATTTAATCACACAAATATACAACCTGAGCCTATGATGGAGGGGCTCACAGCATTAAAATCCCAAGAAGGTCTTGTGGGATGTAACATGAGCAGTCAAGTACAGCACTTCCTGTTTGCCCAGAGTAGACATGCAGGGGGTGGGGAGGACTTCCTGTCACACCTGGTCTGGAGCTTCCTCCCCCTGCGTGTAACCAGGTAGGTGGACGTGACCCTGGAAGACCCCATAAGAGGGGCTGGTCACGCAACCATCTCCCTCTTCTTCCTCTTGATGCCATGCTCTTTTGATGCCGTTTCTTCTCTTGGGCTGCACTGCTGGCTCTCTGCCAGTAGCAAATGGGCCCATCCTTACAAGGATGTAAGCCACACTGTATCTGTAACCACTGGCGGAGGAAGCGGAGTGCGGGGGGAGCGTACCACCCCCAGCAGCGCGATCCCGGCAGGGTGCCATCGTGGCTGCCCCCCGCCTGCACTGGGTGCTCCGTCCCTGCAGATGGCGTGCCCCGCCCCCAGGACGCGCACCAGCCTCACCTCTGCCTGCTCTCTGCCCCCCGGTGCCAGAGCATGAAGCTCCGCCACTGTCTGTAACTACATGCTAAAGCCTGCCTTCAGGGATCCAACTGTGAACTGAATGTGAGTAAGCTTCTTATTACTTTTTTTAAAAAAGTTTCTTGTGCCTTTATTCTTTTAGGAGGGAATCAAAGAAATTTATCCAATCTGAACAAAGCCAGATTGGACTGCTTAACTAAAGAGATTCAAATGAATCTCAACTAGCTTCTTGCTGTGTAAAGGGGAATGAGCTCTACTATATATGACTCACTAGTGTGAATTCGGGAAGGATAATATTTAATCAATATATCCTCACCTACTATCCACAACATTCCCACAGGTCTTGCTTCTCACATAGCCACAGCCTTGAATTCAAGCAGAAATCCAGCATGGCTCTCTCTCCTGCTTGCTGCTTTGATTCTAGGTCACATCACTGCAAAACTCCATGCTCAACTCTCACCTTTGTCTTTTTCTAACTACCAGCCAGTTGAAGGAATGGATCCACACAGATCCACTTTCTTTTGATTCCCTTAATGGTCCATCACCCAGGCTATCACCTCAACACAGGAAGCTAGTCTGTCTTATATTTTAACACTTGCAGGGTCCAGGGGGTTCGAATGGTCTCTGAATACAGCCTTTTTCCCTCCCCCACAAACTCATCACACTATAAACATTATTAAGCTGAGTATTATGGGATGCGGGTGGCGCTGTGGGTTAAACGACAGAGCCTAGGACTTGCCGATCAGAAGGTCAGCGGTTCGATTCCCTGCGACGGGGTGAGCTCCCATTGCTTGGTCCCTGCTCCTGCCAACCTAGCAGTTCGAAAGCACGTCAAAGTGCAAGTAGATAAATAGGTATTGCTCCGGAGGGAAGGTAAACGGCGTTTCCGTGCGCTGCTCTGGTTCGCCAGAAGTGGCTTAGTCATGCAGGCCACATGACCCGGAAGCTGTACTCCGGCTCCCTCAGCCAATAAAGCGAGATGAGCGCCACAACCCCAGAGTCGGTCGCAACTGGACCTAATGGTCAGGGGTCCCTTTACCTTTACTGAGTATTGAAAATAATCAGTAAAAGCACAAAGGCAGGTCACTGCCTATCTAGCTGAAAACTGCATAGTGACACCTTTCCCACACATTTTTTTAGTGCATGTCACACGTGTTGAAACTGTTTCTGTTGTTTTTTTGCATGTGAAGAAAGAGCCTGATCTGGGTCAAGTTAGAGGAAAAGTTCTATGGATAGGGCTTAGTAAATATAACTCTTAAGAGAAGCAGACAGACACACGTCCTTTTAAACAGATCTTTGTCCCTGTACTTGACTGCCACAAAGTCACATGGCCAGTCCTTTTATACTGATGACTGTGCATGTTCACTGACTAACAATAAATGAGAGGGAAGTACCACTGATGTTTGATGGAATGCTAATTCGATTGATGACCAGAACCATCACAAGGAATAAGTAATGAATTCAAAATAATAGGAACACTATTTCAAATTCCACATATTCGATGGCGCGCGCACACACACAGACAGACAGAGAGACAGTGTATAATATTTAGGCACAAGTTTAAGGCAGTCTAAATGCCAAAAGAGAAGGAAATGCTAAACAGAGCAATATATTCCCATAAGGGCCAGAATGAAAGCCTTCAGCATAAGGTATTAAGGCAGAAACTACTACAGCCAATTATGCTGGGAACATAACTGAGCAATCAGCCAACAAACCAGAGATGAGTTACTTTGATACAAGCAAATGTTTTGTAGTAGGAAGTTAATAGTCTTGTTTCCAATGCCAGTGTGGGGTTGTGATCTTCAGGCTGAAACTAGGAATGTGAATTGAAACCGATACAAAGCTAAGCAGCTGGGGCTGGGATCAATGGCAAGCGAAGGAGTACACGAACAGGAACAAAACACAGCCTTCAGAGACATTGTTTGTATGAAAGATGCCTTTCTCAGACAATGCCAGCTCTTGGAAGCCATATCTCTGTCTCTCACCGGTTCAGTCCTTGGTTATGAAGTCTGCTAAGTTTGAGGCTGATTGGCGCCAACATTAGATTATGGTCATTCTACATTGTAACAGGCACGCAGGTGGCACTGTGATGTAAACCACTGAGCCTTGGGCTTGCTGATCGGAAGGTAAATAGCGTTTCCGTGCACTGCTCTGGTTTTGCCAGAAGCGGCTTAGTCATGCTGGCCACATGACCCGGAAAAACTGTCTGCAGAAGCCGACAAACGCCGGCTTCCTCGGCCAGTAAAGTGAGATGAGCGCCGCAACCCCAGAGTTGTTCGCGACCGGACTTAACTGTCAGGGGTCCTTTACCTTTACCTTTTACATTGTAACTTCATGATAAAAATTGGGAGGGTTTAGAACTGTACCCATTAACACACAGCTGCAGTTAACAGCTGATATTTAGTTGGTGCTAAAATATTCTGCAGTTTGCACAAATATTACTTACTAGTCTATCTTCATTAGAACTGCAACAGATAGTTAAAGCTTCAACTTTAACAAATATATATTATACAAAATATTACCAGCAAAAATACCAGCACTGGAATTAATCTACATACAGTTCACCTAAGCAGTAATAAGAACTAAAGAAACACAATCAAATACAGAAAATATCCAGTGATATAATCTACTCTTTTTCACTATTTTGCAGAATGATTTAATGCTACTTCTGCTTTTGCTGGTGGCACTTTTATGGAGAATTTTTGCTTTAAAAGGAATTGTAAAAAGCTAGAAGATTTTAATTGTGTGTAGTATACTTTGTATAAAAAGATTACTTATAGCTTTTTTCACTGCACATCACAAAGCCATATCAATTGCCTGCCTTTAATATCCACTTTTGAAATAAACAAATTGCTTATTTTTTCACAAAAGCAAGCAGCTTTTTGTACAGGGGGAAAATGCACCTCCTATAATAAAAACGGATGAGTGTGTGTGTGTGTGTGTGTGTGTGACAGAGAAAGAGATTCCTGATGCAAAAATAAAACGATTATAGAATGATAATGCTTGGAAGAATGAAAACACTGGATAAAAGCAGAATATGAACGAAGAGTTATCTTGATGCAATCTGCTAAGCTTTGCTTTTACAGATCATGTAGAGAGAGCTCTGCTTTGTGGCCGTGCCCCTCATAAGTACAGCATCAATATTTTTGTGTGGGGAAATCAGTAGCAGAATTAACTCTCTCCCCTGGTCTTAAATTACAAATGGAAGTCTCTATTACTATTACTATTAAAAATTTCTGCCCCACCTCTCCTCCCAAGAGAGTGGCAAACACACAAGCAATAAAACAGTTTAAAACTTTGAAAAATAATTCGAATGAAGATGCAGACCGGAAAAATCTGTCCTTAAAAGACTTATTGGAAGAAGAAGATCTTCAGTAATCATCAGAAAGACAACAGAAATGGCATCTGTCTAATATTTCAGCTTCCAGGCAGTGGCAGCATCAGAAGAAGAAGAAATATTGTAGGCACAGAAGAGGCCAAGTCCATTGTCAGTATAGCTTTGTCCATCTTGTTAAGAGCTCTGAAACAGAAATACTGCATGTCTCACATCCCCGACGATCCTATCCCCAACATTTTTTCTTTGAGGTAAGTCTTCTTGAATTTGATCAAGTTGACTTTCAAGTAAAAGAATTTATAAAAATAAATAATGCCATGGAAATTTGCCCAACCCTGCCATGGAAATTAATTTCCAGAGATCTTAGAGGGGCACTTAAAATAGAAGCAAACCCTATCCTCTTTGGGGGCTTTGATCAGTATGTGGACTGAAGGAGAGTTTTCATCTTTCTCCCTCCCATTCCTGCTAGCCTCCAAATCACCTTTCCCTTCACTTACCTCTACTGATGAATGGACAGCAGTCATATAAAAAATATAGAGAAGGATCTCGAGAGCCTCGAAGTATGTGATGAAAGCTACATACTCCAAACAATCAAGCAGCAGCTTTATGACCATGAAAAACAGCGTTTGTCTCTTCACACTCCAAGACCCTGTTCTCTGGAGGCCCTAGGCATAACTACTTCTTACGGATTTTGTGCCAATCACCTAAAAGACCTACTACTTCCTTCCCAAGGAAGAGCTTTTATGCTAGCAAGACTAAATGCTTTCCCCTCTGAAGTGACCACAGGGACCCCTGACCATTAGGTCCAGTCGTGACCGACTCTGGGGTTGCGGCGCTTATCTCGCTTTATTGGCCGAGGGAGCCGGAGTACAGCTTCCGGGTCATGTGGCCAGCATGACTAAGCTGCTTCTGGCGAACCAGAGCAGCGCACGGAAACGCTGTTTACCTTCCCGCTGGAGCGGTACCTATTTATCTACTTGCACTTTGACGTGCTTTCGAACTGCTAGGTTGGCAGGAGCTGGGACTGAGCAATGGGAGCTCACCCCGTCATGGGGATTCGAACCGCCGACCTTCTGATCGGCAAGTCCTAGGCTCTATGGTTTAACCTACAGCGCCACCTGCGTCCTGCACCACCCGTGTCCCACAAGTAGGTACTCTCAAATTTCTTATCAAGCCCACCTGTGTGCCTGTACTCAGGGAGTACCAGGTTCACTGGACCATATTCTTTTGGATTGCCCTTTGCGCAGCAGACTCCACAAACAGATGCTGAGCAAGATATTGGACCTGCGACCCATGGCTCTGAGAGAAAGCCAAATGAGGTTCCTCCTAGCGGATAGGAACAAGGACGTTACTGCCCCAGTGGCTTCCTTTTTAATCTCCATCTTACCCGAAAGGGTTCTTAATGAATCATCTCTCTAGGGAATAGACAGGGTGAAGCAGAACAATCGAGTACCTTGTGATCCTCGAGAGCATCACTCCTGTCCCTTTTAAATTTATCCTAGTGTTTTGAAATGTTTTAACTCGTAATGTCAATAAAGGTATTTCCATTGTATTGTATTGTACATTTCTTTCTTCCCCCCTCACCACCATCCTGATGTGTTTTGCAGTGTGTCAAAACCATCAGTGTGGTGATCCTTCCCAAGTTACTCCTGAGCCCCTTGAATTGGCTCAGGAAATGGCCCTGTTAGTTCCTGATTTGAGGAGAATAAATTGAATAATTTTTGGACCACTCTGAGAACAAAGAGTCCACCCATTTCTAAGAGCAAGCTTTGGGTTGCAGCCTGAATCCCAGTAGTAAAGAGGTGTTGTGGATTGGTAGTTAGTGAGTAAAGGAACTGGGGAAGTGGCCTATTCTGAATGTGTTGGCTCCCCCCCCCAAAAAAAAAAAAAAAATACCATGTCTGTAATCATAGGGCACTCCTAGATCACAGATTATTGCTGGAAACCAAATGGTTCCTGTGCTATAGAGTGCCTATTTGCAGCTACAGCTGGTTCACTAGTTACAGCTGTCATTCCTAGGCAAGGATAGCTTGGCCTCAGTGATGTACATATCTTCTAGTACAATTACTAGGCACTCTTCATGAAGCTACTCTAAAAAGTTCACTAATGCAAAATGGCCACCACCAGGGTTCTGATAGTGGCAGCTAAAAACCATAAGACACTGGGTTTTTTTTTAAAAAAGGTCTGCACTAAGTGCCTATTTGCGACCGAGCCTGATTCAAGGTTTTTATTCTGGCATATAAAGTACTGAATGGCTTAGGGCTCAGATACTTGAAGGACTGCCTTTCCCCATCCTGCCTGTGACTTGAGATCGGTTGAGCATGCTATCTTGGCAACTCCAACGGTGATTGCAGCTTGGGGATTTGTGACCTTTCAGAGGGCACTCTCAGCAACAGCACCCCAGTGATTTAGCACATTCGCCCTAGATGACCAACTGGTACCAATGCTGTATATTTTGCAGTGCCTGCTAATGTCCTCTCTATTTCAGCAGGCCTTTAAATGCTAAGGTCCCCCTCTATAGTGATGACGGGTGATGTTTCAGTTAACGGTCCTGCATTCTTTTGTTGTGTGTTGCGTTATTTTAGTGCCGGTTGATATTTGGGACCCAGGAGAAGCAGCAGAGTGATATGCTGTGGAAGTAGCAGACATGCCCAGAGGGCAGTGGTGCAGTGGAGGGGGAAAGTGGGGAAACCCTGCTCTAGTGCTCTTTTCAGAGCAGAACTAATGATGTCATCTCCTGGAGTGGTAATTGATGACTCTTCCTTGCTCTGACAAGTGAATGAAGTGATAACAAGGCTTTGAGGTCCTTTTCTTTGATGGGGGTCTCTACTTTACACTAGCAATTTAAAGGGCAACACTTCCTTACAAGATTGTTTGCATTTTTAATTAAAAGCCTAAGGACACATTTCAGCCTGCTGAATATCCTTTGTTAAAAACCTATTTGTTTTGTCAGTTTAACCTCTGCTGTCAGAAATAAGCACCGCTGGGTTCACTGGAGCTTACTTCCCAGGTACGCATGCACACAACAGCAGCCACGCTACAAAGGCAGTTGTAGCATTAAAGCAGCAGCATTGGTGTTTATGGCGCTACAGAATCCTTCTGGAAAGACTTGTTTTCCTCCCTTCATTTGTGTAGGGCAGGCATGGCCAAACTTGGCCCTGCAGCTGTTTTGGGACTACAATTCCCATCATCCCTGACCAATGGTCCTGTTAGCTAGGGATGATGGGAGTTGTAGTCCCAAAAACAGCTGGAGGACCAAGTTTGGCCATGCCTGGTGTAGGGACATTTCTTTGCACAGCTGTCTGCATTTTTGGATTCTCCTTGGAGGTGTGGCTAAGGACTTAGGGTTCATAGAATCATAGAATCTTAGAGTTGGAAGGGACCCCAGGGGTCAACTAGTCCAACCCCCTGCACTGCAGGCTTGCCACTAGTACATTGGGAAAACGATCTAGGGGTCTTACCAGACCACAAGCTTAACACAAGTCAGCAGCAAAAGCACATTTTATAATCCCATTAGGCATTCCATTTAATGGCCACCACAACACCGGGATGTGGATCAAATCCCATATGTACTGTGGTTTTTGCTTCACTAATCTTAGATAAATTAGCACATGTGGAATCCTATCTCCCCACCCTGCAAAATCGCCTATAATCCAAAGAACATGGAGGCTGCTATTAAGGTCCTGACCCAACTCTTATCCAAATCAATGGGATTCTTTTGACAGTCTCCAAGGGGAGCTAGCTCTAGCTACTACAACCAAAGGTCTCACCTACTTAGCACTCACTCATCTGTCCCAGCTCAGAATTTCACACTTGAAGCCACTTAACCACTTGGCACTGGCTGAATGCATTCCCATTAAGGAAACATTTTACAAATGTTGTCCGATTAAGCAGTAGTGTTGCTGCTATTCATTATCGTAAGGGATAAATCAGATTCCTGGGAAATGTGCCAATAAAACAGTTTGCACTGTACCTACATATTTGACTCTAGATAGATTTGGTGAAAATGTCCTCATGTTAGTATAATAAAAGCCCATTATCAGTTTAACAGCAGAAAACTTGCATTCATTTTTCAAGAAGATAGCAGCTTCAAACACCAGTTGCCTTTTCAACTGAACAGCTAGAAGTAGGTTATGAAGAAATCTACTTGCCATCATGAGAGAAGAATGGCACATTGCGGCCATGTTTTAAATGTAATTTCTGTTCCTAACCGAGAGGGCAACTTTGCTATAATAAATCACTTTACTCATTGTTAAAATATATATTTGGGCACTAACCAGAAATTAATTAGTTAGTTTTGTTTTTAAAAAGAAACCCCCTTCATCGGACACTTTGAATTTATTACACAAGTTTGAAAACCTGTTACTAGTCATTATTCAGGAAACAAGCTTTGCTCCTTTCTCCGCACTTATTAATAAATAACCCGATTAATTGTTATAGCCATACCACATGGTATTTCCCCCCCCCCTCAGTTTACAGAATTCACAATACAGCGGTACCTCGGGTTGTAGACACTTCAGGTTACAGATGCTTCAGGTTACAGACTCCACTAACCCAGAAATAGTACCTTGGATTAAGAACTTTGCTTCAGGATTAGAACAGAAATCATGTGGTGGCGGCAGTGGGAGGCCCCATTAGCTAAAGTGGTGCTTCAGGTTAAGAACAGTTTCAGATTAAGAACGGACCTCCAGAACAAATTAAGTTCTTAACCCGAGGTACCACTGTATATTGCAAAGGACCCAAGCAATTGAAGCCCTTTGTTAATAGAGTTTATTAACTCTTACACTAATATTCTGTTGAACAGAGTGCCAGACAACTTGCTCTTATGACTGTTTTGTAGATTTTGTTTTTGACAGAGTTAATGGGTATTTGTCGGACATTGCCTATGAATCAGTAATCACCAAAATGAAATGTTTCACCTTTTGGACAGCATGCAAATAATAATAATAATAATAATAATAATAATAATAATAAAATATTCATTTATAGCCCATATTTTTCTCCAGTGGGACTCAAGGACATTTGAAGCACATGGTTCCCCCTCCCCAAAATCCTGGGAACTGTAGTTTGTTAAGATTACTTGGACTTGCAGCCCTATGATAGGTAAACTACACGTCCCAATATTATTTTAGGAAAATCAAATGCTTTAAACATGCTTAAAATATATGAAGTGTGTACACAGAAACTGCTCATTCTTACTGTCCAGACATTTGGTAAAGAAACTAAACCAGCAATTTCCCTCTTCTCTAATGAACTGTTCCTGCCATTCATAGATTGTCTACTTTCCCATTTAAAAAATATTAATTTCTGAAAGCTGTGTCCTTCTGCAGAACTCCTAAAAATTGAGCACAATCAATTTCACCCCCTATATTTCATAACATAAAGGGAGTGACATTCATTTTGACCATCAATTTACCATCATCTGGGGAGGAGTGGAAGGAAAGGAAGCACACAAAAATGTGTTTTACAGTATTATTGAAACTATCAAGAAAGAGTTGCAATCATGAAAAGAGAAACAATTACAAATTCAATCTTTCTACACACAGGAAAGCATCGGCACAACTCAGTAAAGTACTTTTAAGACCGATATGCTTAAATATCATCCAGGGGACTGAAAAATTCTAATTTTTGCCTGGATCTAGCCTCTTGCATTTTGGGACTTCATGCTAACATTAGCAGTTAAAAAGAAGAGGTGGGAAAGCATATATTTTTTCAAAGGGAACTTGAAATTGGATGGTTGCAGCTGCAGTGCAAGGCGGAAGTGTTTTCTAATTCTTTAGTATGGCAGGCAATATTCGGAGCAGAAACAACAGCTGCCAACAGGTTTGAGCAAAAATTACAGTGCAAACAAAATGCAACACCAAAATGAGTAAGTAATTCTAGGCTATCCAAGCTAAATTGCTATAGCTGGCAGGCCTAGTAATACGATGCTCTTGAGGGCTGTGTTGCATTGAAATGTTTGGTGCTGAGGAATGGGACTCATCAAGGGAATCTGTAGTGCACTCTGGTGTTTTCTGCAGGAATGGAGAGCCACGGAGCTAACAAAAGAGAAATCAAACAAACATAACAAACAAAAACAAAAACCCAGCATTCGTTTTCCCTGAGCTGCCTTGGTCAAAAGGGAACCAACTGCTCACATAAAGATCTGCTTAAGTTAAGAAGCAATGCAGGTGAACAAGCCTTATTTTAACAAAAGGGGGTGGGTTTGAGAACAGAATCATCTTTTTTTTAAGCTTGTAAGAGAACCAGCATTGTAAATTCTTTCTCTCCTAGAAGGTATCTTACTGAGCTGTGTGTGTGTGTGTGTGTTGATGAATACCAATGATTTTATTTTTAGGGTGGGGGATATTTTAAACAAGGTTTTTTAATTAATGGGGTTCTTTCCCAACATACAAGGAGTTAAACTGTTTCCATTAATAAGGATTTGTCTGGATCAGACGAGCAAAGTAACCAGGTCTTCTAACAAAGACTTGCAAAAGTCTGCTAGAGGAAAGTACATTGAGGATCCAGCAACACAAATATTTTGAGTCTGCTTCCTAAGGATAGGATAGGGATCAAATTTCTAATCTTTTTCTACTCCATCCCTAACTTTCATTCTCCCCCCCTCCCACATTATTCTCTCTCTCTCTCTCTCTCTCTGGAATTATTGGATTTGAGAAGTACTCGTTTACCTGTGAAATATGCATATTCTCCTTTATGTATAGCAGAAATGGAAATTTCTATATAAAAATCAACAGTGAAAATTCAGGTGTTTCCTTCAGATTTCTCTTGAACAAATAATTATTCTTCACACAATCCAGGGATTCTGTCTCCTGCTATTACCATTCTACCACCCTTCCCCCACACTTAACATTTGCTCTGATTTGTTTTAATGCCTGCAGCATTAAAATGTCTTCACTGTCATGGTTTCTAGCTTGAGATGTTGCATTCTTGCTGTTGTTGATAATCTCATTATAAGAATTAGAGCCTTTTCAGGCAGTCATCTTTTTTTTCCCATGCAGCAAATATGCAGCTGATGCACATTTGTTATGTGGAGTCCGCAAACCTTCTCTTAAGGGAGCACTGTTGTGAGAAAATATCTTATCTGTAGCTAAGAAAAAGAGATGGCTATGGGTGGAATTCAGTGTCACGATAAGGCAATCATTCCATCAACGCAAGTGTTTTTCCCTGCCAGATGGAACAATCTCCCCTGTCCACCTCCCACATACTGTTCTGGGGAGGGGAGGAGAGGAGGGGAAGTCCCATTACACATTTACAACTGCAAAAGGTACCCCTTCAACAGTCTTTCATGACAGGACATAACTGTTTCCCCATTCTAAGTGACGATAAGAAGCCTTGCCTTCCTTCTGAACTGGCTATGTGATCACCTTGCAACATGGCTATGCGATCTCTGCTTGACTGGTCGCAGTATTTCCTGACAACAAGAAATTGTGGTGTTTTTTTTAAATGAAGATCAGATTGATAGGAAAAAGTTGTTAAAGAAAAGGGAAGTCAAGTTGTTCTTTTAAGCGAAGAAATTGATCCCTCTGGATTCTGGAAGTTTTGAACACTCACATCATGTTTGAGAGACTTTTGTGGTTTTTGTAATCCCCCAGTTTCTGTGTAATTCCCCAGTCCAAACACCAAGCAGATTTTGCAAATGGTTCCAGTCTAACTTGTGCTCATCATTTCCCCCTTTTAGTTAATAAATGTAAAAGAAGTCTATTTCCTATTCTTCTGTACATAATTTCAGGCTAGATCATACCATTCCATTCCAGATATAAATCACATTGTATTGCATATACTATGGTGCCCAGGATATGTGTGTTTGTGTGTGGGTGTGGGTGTGTGTATTCCAACTTGTTGCTTGCTTGTGGTATTTTTCTATAATAATAATATCGCTTTTAACAATCATCTACAAAGATCCTTAGTTCTGTTGGAACTGTAATCTGAGCATTTATCCATAAAGCCAATAAATTAAATTAAATAATAACTTGGGTCCTTAAGTACCTCTGATTTTGGAATTAAAGCTGCAAAGGTTGTGATTTCTATACACAGGAGTTATCTTAAGTGTGCCAAATTATATAAGTTTATAAATTAAAAGACAGATCTTAAATCACAAAAAGAGCTGAACCAAAGACCTCTGAGCTTTCAGGAAATATGGAAGGAGAGGACACAGGGAGGAGAGGAGGAAGAGGAGAGGAACTGGCCTGCTAAGTCCCTAACTCTCTTCCTCTATAGGGATATTTTAGGAAGAAAATTGAAAAGATTAACTTTTTCGTTCCTACTCACCAGATCCAGATAGCTATAAAATGCTCAGGTTCATGTCTGGACATCAGATCCCAACTATCCCCTCTAGTGCTATACAGTACAGCAAGGGGACATCTCCAGGTAACATGAAAGAAAAATACACAGTGTGTATTCCGCCCCCCCCCCCCCTCCTGAGCCCTATTTCCACCACTATCAAACCTGAACAAGATTCCTTTTCCAGGCTGTCTGAATTGCCAGACACAAGCACTGTAAGGAATGGTGACATCCTGCAAGACTTAGTTGCAGATCTCTCTATATAATGATACTATTAATTTGAATCTTTGTCATTTATAACTATTTTTTAATAAGCTGATTTCAGTTCAGCGCTGATTTCAGACAGATGCCCATCTGTCTCAAATGAATTAACATGGAGCGAATTTTCAAGAGCTACAAATATTACTATTATATTTCGGCACTTCAAACACATTAAAAAGAATATATAAAAAGCTGATTTAGACACAGGAAGAAAATGTACGATTTACATCCATTGTTGGAACCACTGAAGCTTTAGAAAGCTTACTTTTAAAAATGGGGCTTATGTTGGTATGTATCTCACTGTTGCTTTTTTTTTCCAGAAAGAAAAGGGGGGGGGCACATATAGCCCTACCTTTATTTCAAACACTTCTGATCCTCAGAGCATTAAATGTCCTTGTAGAAGATCTCATTGTTCACAAGGACTGTCAGGGCTGTTAATTACTCAGGTGGAGTTAGCATACAGCTCATTAAACCATGTCAAAACTTTCAGTCCTGCTGTACTGTATCATTCCCTTTAGGGGATCTCCTATCAGTATAATTCGATCGTTAAAAATACATCAATTCATATCATAATCTTACACATAGCAAAAAAAGGGGGGAAGGCAATTGTTACAAAATGATTATAATTTTATCCAAAAAAGTGCTGCAGTGAAGTCAAGTGTATGTAATTAACATACAGCGGGTGTATTTTGGTGAAAGGGTTTGCTGGTAAGCTGTTTTTACTGCCTGTTATCTTAACTGTCACAATGCTGTACAGGAGCAAAAACTGGGATTGTTCAGAATATTAACATTTCAATGGCACTTTTAAAAGAAAACCCACATCCATTTGTATAACTTCAGCTGCAATCCTATTCATTCTTGAGTGCATGTCCTATTAAACTTCTGAATCGTTATGTAAAGGATTGGGCTGAAATTTTGGGATCCCACTGTTCTGAGATTCAGTTCTGTTTTCTGTACAGCACCCTAGAAACCTCTGGCACTTAATAAACATTGAGTAGTAAATGGACACAGATGCATCAGCCTAGGCTCATTCAAATTTACTCATAGGTCTTCTCTCTCATTTCTCATTAATCTGCAAGGTTTTTAAAGAAAAAAACAAAATACGCAAGAAAGTTCACATATAAATGTTATTTAAAAGCATATTTTTAAATTCATTTCCTCTTTAAAAGTGCCTTTTCTAAAACATTTTCTCTTTAAAAGTGCAGTTTTGGAATGCACTTCAATAGGTTTTTTTTAAGCTAAGATCTCAGTCAGAAAATGGGCCCACACAGTGACAGAAGCAGATCTGGAAAATTCACATCAGAATTTACAGAGATTCTCAAGCATTCTTAGCCACACAATGCACAGCTTTGCTTATTTATTAAAATTATCACACCTTTCCTCCCAAAGGAGCCCAGGGTGACACACAGATGTGGTTAAGCCCGATCCCATTAAATTCAATTTGAGATCTATACATATACATAGTTATTCTTCCTTTATACACTGATTAACGCCACAACAGACTTTAAAGCGGTTCACAAAGTAATAAAAGTATAAAAAACAAAAGGCATGTGTGCTTAACGCACCACCCCAGTTAAAATCAGGGATTTATATATCAGGCCTTGGGAACCAAATTGATCTGCAGCTTCCTTCCAGCCTGCTACAGTTTTTGCATTTTTTAAAAATAAAAATTACTTACTCCCATAACCCATGAAACTGATAAATGCTCCTGGCCTTCTCACAATTTAGACCAATACTGGTCGAAATATATTTAAATATATTTCAGAACATGTGGAGATCTGTTCACACACTGAAAACGGACCAATTTCTTTAAGCCTCAGACATTAACCAAAGAGATTATGCTTGATTTACCGTTGGTTGTCATGTTGTCTAATGTCAAACGAAATTGATACAATTCACTTCTAACATATTTTAACAATGTTTAAAAACACTTACCATCATTGTTTCTACATCAATCCTGTGAGGTATGGTCATTCATTCTATTGCTAATTTATTGATCTGAAACTGTGAAACAATGACTTGGTTAATACCACATACGAAACTCTGGACTAAGCATATACCGTATTTTTCGCTCTATAAGATGCACCAGACCACAAGATGCACCTAGTTTTGGGAGGAGGAAAACAAGAAAAAAAAAAATTCTGAATCTCAGAAGCCAGAACAGCAAGAGGGATCGCTGCGCAGTGAAAGCAGCAATCCCTCTTGCTGTTCTGGCTTCTGTGATAGCTGCGCAGCCTGCATTTGCTCCATAAGACGCACACACATTTCCCCTTACTTTTTAGAAAGGAAAAAGTGAGTCTTATAGAGCAAAAAAATATGGTAATTGAACTAAGGTGTAAGGTTCAGATCTGTATGTTGTAAAAAGCGCAATAAATAGTGCACAACCGAGTCACGCATTTTCTGGTTGTACTTCTAGCTTAATGTGCAAACTGCCAATTCATGCATATTTCCTTTCACAGGTTTACATGTCCACTGTGAGTGTGCTTTGGCTTCCAACACGGTGCTCCATTGCGCCAGAAGCGGTTTAGTCATGCTTGCCACATGACCTGGAAAGCTGTCTGCAGACAAACGCTGACTCCCTTGGCCTGAAAAACGAGATGAGTGCCGCACCCCATAGTCACCTTTTAATAGACTTAACCATCCATGGGCCCTTTACCTTTTTTTTTAACATGTGTGGAATTCACACATTTCTCCATGAGCAAAATGCGCACACCTTAAAAGCACGGAGAGAAGGGGTGTAAGGGACTTGAACATCCCCTGTTGGCTCTTGCTTGTAACTTGGGAAGGTGTCTGAAGGCCAGTTCTTTCTCTACTGTACCTCACTAGCTCCTAAGATGCACTTGACTGTCCTTTTAGTTGTCATATTCTTTTTGAGGGTGTTTTCCAAGGAACCCTTGAAAGAATCCCAAGGATCAGTGTGGGTGTAATTTAACTTTGGATAGAACCAATTACAGAAATATCTTAGGACTGTTGCAACACTTGTTGGGGGCTGTAGTTGTGGATTTTTCAAAGAACAAATCAAGTACTTGATCCCACACATTTGGCAATTGGCCAGATAAGATCAGAAGAGCAGTCCATGTGCAACTCTGTCCATGAGATGTGCTTGAAAGTTAACAAGAGCTGCAACCCAAGCCCAATAATATACCTACCAACAGACAGATAAAATATGTTGAGCCTATCATAAAAATGTGCTGCCATCTACTGCAGAATATAAATCCACAATCTGGTTTTTAAAGTCTCGTTTATATTATTATTTTCTGTTTGTGTGTGTAAACTTATAAAGTGCTGGGCAGCCTATGCTCCCACTCTATGCCTGAGAAATTCTTCTCTTTGCTCATAGAACATGACAGAGAACCATTAACAAGTGTGTGGGGGTCCTCCCCTCTCCCCCTTTTATTGTATCTCACAAAGAATTGTGTATTGGTAGAAGAGTGATAACCGACAGATTTTTCATAGCCAACCTTCAGGTGGGATAATGCATCTTCAAAAATATGAACTTGAGTTAAAATATTAAACACTCACGTCTGTCTCCGACAGAAGAAATGACAAAGAGTCATACACTCCCGGTACGAATGACCTATAAGTGTTTTCTGTTTTTCCTCCTACAGGAGCAGTTAGTGTGGAGTGCAATGAAGCGGATCAACAATATGATTCAGCCTGTCTCTGCAGCTTCGTGGTGAAAGAAAGGATAAACTAAAAAACTACCCTCCTACAGCTCTTAGTTCTCGCTTCCCACACTTTAACATCCTCTGTCACCCCTGGCGCTGTTACTGACCCATGTTAAGCTAAACTAAAGGATGATAAGTTTGCTGCCTTTGCCCTTGTCCTGAGGGGCTGCACATTATCCTATCAAGCATCAGAAGCCATTTCGATGGGATATTTGTCAACCTACCCATCCTTTTTAGATCAAATGAAATGGGCAGCGAATTAAAAAAATGTCATTCTCTAAAGGAAATGGATGACGGCTTTTGTTTCTAGTAATAAATTGGTGCCATGGCCTGATAACACTATTTTTGGTATTATATTTGACAGGGTTACTGTTTCCAGTTCATTTAGGAAATAGCAGAGGAAAAAGTTTTTATATCCTTTTAATAATGATGATTTATTTTTAGAGTGATATATAGAAGCAAGAGCTGGCAAAAGGGTAGCAGATCTGGAGAAATTGCAACCTTGGCAGTTTATTAATTAACAATCATGAAGCCATCAATTTTAAGAAAAGAAAATAACCATAAAACATGGTACAGATGTGAACATTTTGATCTTCCTTCCCAATTTCATTATCAATATATATTATTCCTTAGGTTTCTTTTTGTATTGTTTCCACTTATTTTCTAACACAATATGGACTTGTAGTGCAGTGTGATCTATATACCTTGGGCTAAGGTCAAGGAAAGGAACCATAAGTCACTCCCTTAAATGAATGCTTCAAAGCGAATCTTCTGTATGTAACAGCAGTAAACAGAGATCAGAGGCTGACAGGCTTCCAGCCTCCAGAATCAACTTGAGTTTTAATATTCTCCAAGAATTATTGCTGCATCACCGGATGACAAAATGCTTGCTAAAATGAGATAAAAAGTAAATATTATTCAGCCATGTGGGAATTATACATTTGAGGTTTTACACAAAAAGCACTGAATTGAAAATTAATTCATTTTAAAATGCATCAGTAGATATGCTTGTGCCATATACTGACAGTGCAATCCTACATATGTCTACTCAGAAGAAAACTCCCATCAAGTTCAGTAGGTAGAAGGTGATAGGAATGAAGTGCAATTCTATAAATGTCTGCTCAGAAGAAAGCCACATTTGAGTTCAGTGGACATAGGGATGCAGCCTAAGGACCTCTATGCAATGTTTTACAGCTTAGCAGATTTTCTAGAATAATATATAGGAAGCAGCGGATGACTGCTGAGGTGGCATTTAGAGGCCACCAAGAAGCTGAAATAAAGAGGAAGGAACATCTGGGCTGCCCCTGAAGATGGCTCAGAAACTTCAGCTGGTGCAGAATTCAGCGGCCAGGTTGCTCACCAGGAAAGGCAGTTTGAGCATATTACACAGATCCTAGCCCAACTACACTGGCTTCCAATTAGCTTCTGGGCCACATTCAAAGCACTGGTTTTGACCTATAAAGCCTTAAATGGCTCAGGACTGCAATACCTCAAGGACCACCTCTCCCCATTTAAACAGACTCAGACTCTCAATCATCATCTGAGGCCCTTTTTTTGTGTGCCTGCTTCATGAGAGGTCCAGAGGATGGGAACACAAGAATGGGCCTTTTCTGAAGTGGCTCCCCATTTCTAGAATTCTCTCCCAAAGGAGGCTCCTCTGGTGCCTTCATTGTACATCTTTAGGTGCTAGGCAAAAACATTCCTCTTCAACCAGGCCTTTGGCTGATTAATATTCTATGGCCTTTGAAATGGTGGTGGGGGGGGCCTACTGTGTATGTGGTTTTTTTGTAACTATTTATTTTGTTCTTTTATCCTGTATTTCTATCTTGTAAACCACCCTGAAATCTTCAGATGAAGGGCGGTATATAAATTTATAACAACAACAACAACTTATTCCCTTACTTGAGGGCCAGGGAGACACAAAACAACATGGGAAGCTGGAATGTGTAGGTTCTGACTGGCTAGGACTGCCCAGTGAGAATGCCACTGACTTCAACAGAATGTTCTGGAAGCTCCTAGCCAGCTCAGAGGTAATGGACCAGCACCATGCTGAGCCCAGTCATTTTCTGTTTCACTGCTACCTCATGACTCCCACCACCAATTGTGCTGTTCTTTACCCTCCTTGGTCACCATTTAGTAGAAATGCCTCTTGCACACCACCTTATAGAAACATAGGAAGTTGCCTTATACTGCATCAGACCATTGGTCCGTTTAGCTCAGTATTGTTGACACTGACTATCAGCAGCTTTCCAGGGTTTCCTAGAGGCACCAGGGGTTGCACCTGAAACTTGAGGCATAACCTCTGCTGGCTAGAAGCAAAGCTAGAAGCCTGGCTGTAAATCCTAAAATGCATTTCTCTACCAGTTGTCTCTGCAAACCTTCATCAATGAGTCATCTAATGTGAAGATGAAGGGGGGGGGAGTCCTAATCACAACAAAGCATTCACATTCTCCCCTAATACAGTGTTACCTCGGGTTAAGTACTTAATTCGTTCCGGAGGTCTGTTCTTAACCTGAAGCACTACTTTAGCTCATGGGGCCTCCTGCTGCTGCCACACTGCCGGAGCACAATTTCTGTTCTCACCCTGAAGCAAAGTTCTTAACCTGAAGCACTATGTCTGGGTTAGCGCAGTGTGTAACCTGAAGCGTATGTAACCTGAAGTGTATGTAACCCGAGTACCACTGTACTGATCTTTCCAAAATAACTATCAATTCAGGTATCACGAGTACCCTTATTAATAGAGGCTAATCAGAGTTAGCGGGGACGCGGGTGGCGCTGTGGGTAAAACCTCAGCGCCTAGGACTTGCCGATCGTATGGTCGGCGGTTCCAATCCCCACGGCGGGGTGAGCTCCCGTCGTTCGGTCCCAGCTCCTGCCCACCTAGAATTTCGAAAGCACTCTTAAGTGCAAGTAGATAAATAGGGACCGCTTTATAGTGGGAAGGTAATGGCGTTTCTGTGTGCTGCACTGGTGCTGGCTCGCTAGCTGCAGCTTCGTCACGCTGGCCACGTGACCTGGAAGTGTCTTCGGATGGCGCCGGCTCACGGCCTCTTAAGTGAGATGAGCACGCAACCCCAGAGTCGGACACAACTGGCCCGTACGGGCAGGGGTACCTTTACCTTTTAATCAGAGTTAGTTTCACAAGCAAGTTAGCGAAGAGTTCATATGCCAGGAGAAAATGCTTTTCCAAGCTGAATCTTCAGTGGACAAATGACGGGGACCTGAGAGAAGCATTCCATTTTTACTTAAAGAGTCAACAGCAAATGGCAAACAGCAACAGAAGCACAGAAATATATGGTCCTGCACTTCCAGTCCATTTTTCAAGATACACACCAATGGACATTTGAAATCAGATATTGTCCCTTAGTCACCATTAGTCAGATGGTGAAAGCACCACTAACCTTTCAGGATAAATTGCAGCCCCTTGCCATATCAACACATAAGCAGTGTAAATATTAATAGGAAGTTTCTCTATTGAAAAGTGTCCCTTTTAAGAACCATTTCCTGCTTTTCTAAATGTTTGTTTTCTTTTATTTCAAACAGACTAGCTGTGATAGCTCAGTCCTTCAACTCTTAATCTCTTGGTCATGGGTTCAAGTCCCACATTGGGCAAAAGATTCCTGCATTGCAGGGGTGGACTAGATGACCCTCGGGGGTCCCTTGCAACACTACAATTCTATGATTCTGTGACTAACAGCATTTTAAAATGAGGTGATAAATTTAATCACTTTAACTTTGCACATATTCTGGATTTCTTAAGGTCTTATGCTTATGGATTCCTGTACCAATGAAGATCGTTCAGACTCAAGTGAATGTCCACGCTATGAAAACCTGTGAGATTTCAGCATGATACCAAACTGAGTCAAGTACATTCTATGGCCACAGGAACTCTATGCATGTCAGTCCCTCATGTGCCTGTCTGTCAATCATGCATTTGTGATTTTGCCTGGAAACCCCACAGCCTTGAGGTAGGGGTGGGGAACATAGAACAGAAGCGCCAAAGGTTAATATTAGTGAACAAGCAGGTCAATCTGAAAAAAGGTGGTCTTTAAGATATTTTGGTGGCAAACATTATGTGTGCAAAAATGCATAGAAAGAGGACATAGTGAGCAGGAGTGGAAACAGTGAGCAGGAGTGGAAGCAACTCCTATAAGCCTCTATATGTTCACAAAAGTATATAGAAATATAAAGGGGCCAGGGGGAAGTGTGTGGCTTTCTAGAGGGGAGAAAACCCTCATTTGGAGGGTTGTGCCCCAGTGAACCTAGTGGAAGAGTCTCCACTCAGTACATGAGCATCAATAAATATTATTCGGATAAATAATTAAGCCTGTGCTTATAGTTTCTATAACCTCACATCTACCTGCTCTGAAGTTTTGGTCTCTGCCACAGTTCTTTTATATCAGTAATGCTATATGTCAATCGCCAGTCCCTCCTGGTGGTTGATTGGTAAGAGGTTAAACTTTTAATATTACTTATACCCATGAAATGTTCTATTAACGCGAACATACCACATGGTTCAAGGATGTTTCATTCTGGAAACTGCTGTTATGTTAGGCAAGACTGTAAAACCAAGTTTTATGTGAGCTGTTCTGTAAAATACTAACATCAAGATAACTACATGAATCAAAGCCTACAGAAGAATTTATTATTTGATTATATGGCTGGAGACTTTATGGCAGAAAGCCTCTAAACATGAGCTGTAATCACTTTAGTGTACAGATACTTTAGGTCAGGATTAACCTACTCTAAGTCCAACCCCCAGCTGCAATCATGCAAGATTTAAGGGACAGTTACCTAGTTTGGAACCATATGTTGCTGCTTAATTATAGGGAAATGAAAGGAAAGTGAAAAGGATTCAAAGTTTAGAGAGTCTATGGCCAAAATTCCTGACTGGAACTTCTCCTAACCTGAAGCATTGGATCTTAGGGAATGGCAATGCCCAGGGATGTCACCTCTTAAGTTCATCATTTTGGGATGAGTCCTCAGAGAATTAATTGGTGGTGGAAGGCTAAATATCAACAGGTGAGCAGCTGAGCCAGGTTGGATTACATTTGTTTGAAAGAACATTCTTTTGTTATTTAACTCTATCTGAAAATACACTCAAGCAGTGCTTGGAGTGGGGTGAAGAGAGGTGCCATGCCACTTTCTTTCAGCTACACTTATAACCACTCTATACCAGTTTAGGTGTCCTGTTATGGCCTGAGACTCACAGGTCAACTGATGGAAGCAGGGACTCTGACTGGTAGGAAGGGTCACTTTACCATGGATGGATGGATAGATGGATGGATGGATGGATGGATGGATGGATGTGGAAAGTGCTGGCTGCAACATTCTTACTGAAGGAGAGCTGTTGTCATGGCAACAGACATGTAGGAACTCACCATGCCCCCTCAGGAGAGTCCAAAAAATGATATCAGCACTGTTGAGCCAGCAAGGGTACATCTATTATGAAACTTAAGCTTCACGGCCCCTGATCCCAGAGGGGGCCCAGATGCGACTTTAGTCCACATTGCTTTAAAATAATAAAATGGGTCTAGTAGATGTGGTTTGAGCCACATGACTCAAATTGATTGTTTTTTGTTGTTGTATATGTTTCAACAATTCCAAAGTTGAGAGTCAGTTCCACAGATGTTTTAAAGGTTGTTGTAAACAACCCAAATGAAGAAGATAGCAGTGGTTACCAAGATCTCATTGCTGGTTGTTAAGGGGTCCCCATAACAGTTCAAGCTTCAGGGCCCCCAAAATGTAGGTCAGCCACTGTGACCCAGTCTCTCTCTCTCTCTCTCTCTCTCTCTCTCTCTCTCTCTCTCTGTGTGTGTGTGTGAGAGAGAGAGAGAGAGAGAGAGAGAGAATTGTGCCACTCTTTTCTGGTTTGCTCATGTCTCACTGTGTCATGTTCTGGGCACTACAGTTTAAGAATGATATTGACAAACTCAGATGTGTCCAGACAAGGGCAAAAAATGATGACAAGGGAACTGGAAACCAAGACCTATGAGAAAAGTTGAAACAGTTGGTTAAATTTAGCTTGATAAAAAGATGGCTAGGAGATGGAGAATAAATTTCTGTTGTTCCAGAGGTTAGGGCTCAAACTAATGGGATCAAATTACAAAAAAAAAAAGAGGCCAGGATTCTAAATATTAGGAAGAACTTCCTAACACTATGAGATGTTTGACAGGTTGTCTTGGAAGATGATGGCGTTTCTTTGTTAGAGGTTTAGATCAGGGGTCAGCAAACTTTTTCAGCAGGGGGCCGGTCCACTGTCCCTCGGACCTTGTGGGGGGCCGGACTATATGGGGGAGATGAATAAATTCCCATGCCCCACAAATAACCCAGAGACACATTTTAAATAAAAGGACACATTCTACTCATGTAAAAAAACATGCTGATTCCCAGACCATTGGCAGGCTGGATTTAGAAGGCAATTGGACCAGATCCGGCTCCTGGGCCTTAGTTTGCCTACCCATGGTTTAGATTAAAGAGTCTGGATGGCCACTGATCAGGGATTTGAGTGTCAAGAGTCTCTTGCCTCATTAGTGGAGTTGAAGGAGATGACCTTTGCAGCCCCTTCCAAGTCTATGGTTTTATAAAGCCTGTACTACCAGACAGGACTCTCCTAGCCACCACGACACCTTTTCATTACTTATTGGGTGAAGAGAGGGAGCCGCAGAAAGGGTCAAGAAAAATCTTCAAACTTCAGCCAAGCACAGACAATTGTTCAGGGAATTCATCTGACACATGCAGGGATCATGAAACTGTGGTCCTTGCCCATAGGTGCATCCAAGGTCTTACTAAAGCCTGAAGCCTTTTGTGGTTTTTACATGACCGTCTGTAACATCTGTAGATGACACTGTGTGGGTCTGTTCAGTATGGGGGTTGATCCTAATCGTGCCAGGATCAGCAGGGAATCTTCTAGGCACATCATGCTTTCAATCTATAGGCCTCAATGATTTGTAATTAATCCCCTTTAAAAATTGATTGAATTGAGAATATCCAGAGGACCTCCTTTTAATTAATCAATTTAAAAGATCAATTACAAATCAGATTTGGGAAGAGGGACAGATGGATTCTGCCCATCACAAGTGCATATATGATCACTATAGAGATGGACAAATCAAAGTTAATATCCATTGTCTTTTTCAGATATCTTTAAAGAAAACCAGGCAGAATTTTTTTTTTCCTTAAAAGCCAAAATATGTGCTAGATTAAAAAGAGCATGATTCAAAAGTGAAGTTCTTTAATTCCAGCTGGAGAGGGTAGGTATGTGTTAAACAGTTAGACCCTCCAACTCACATCAATGGGATTCAAACAGTGATAAGATGCAAAAGAGAATAGAATTCCTATACCTTTAGCATTTTGTGTCTTGCAGAGATTGAAGACAACACCTGCTGGAAAAAAACTCAGACACTGAAAAAATTCCAGACACTTAGTAAAGTTATAGGGTTCATTTCATCCTTTGCATTTGTTCAACCTAGTTTCAGAACACTTAATGGTATTCCTTTTATTTAAGAAAATATATATCCTGTTTTTTTTATTAGAAAATAGCACACAAGGTGGCTAACAGCATCCAAAAGTGCAATATCAAGACAATTAACATTAAAACATTAGAGTAGTTTTAAAACACCCACATACCAACAACAGCTTCTTTATGATAATAATAGAGGCAGCAAACATTAAACTACTTCTTCTGGAAAATGGGGGTCCACTGCAATAAATGAGATTAACAAAGTAAGTTGTTTGAAGATTGCAGTCAAATAAATATTTTATGGAGTTTGTGGATTTCTTGCTAAAGGCCTGCCATATACCATTCCCTCAAAATATTGTAAACTTGGATTTATGTGCAAAAAATGCACTTAATTCATTTATGAATACAGAAGGACAACGCATAAGGGTGGAGATAGATTTGCTGTTAATCAACAACCTCCCCTATCTTTTAGTTGATCTCTTAACATATAGGTAACAGGAAAGAGATTTCTGAATGCTGTGCAGAATCTGACTGAAAGGTCTATTATGACTGAAAGAGTTTCTGATCCAAGAAAATGGGCACAGATACCAACTTTCTGATTTACATTCTCATATTCTGATTTACAGCGATGTTTGGTGATGGCAAACAGGCATCAGATTAATAATATAGAAGTACAAATGTAATCTACTGAACCAAGCAAGGTAGGCTAGGCAGATAACAATATAGGTTAAAATATACCAAGGTAAATTATGGAAACTAGCTGGCCTGGCTCTGCTCACACTACAAGTCATTAAAAAAATTAGTGGAAGAAAAGTTAAGCATAAAAAATCAGCACTTTGGGAAACACTGACAATTTTATTACTATGGAATGTCCTCCTCAAAGAGGTATAACTGAGACTGCCCTAGGTTAAGACATTTTAATTGTGTGCACATTTTAAAAAATAATTTTTATTAACCGGCCAATCAAATCAAATTAAATCACATCACATAAATTCCAAATTACAAAGCCGAATTTTAAATTTTGTTGGGGGGACCCATATTTCAAGATCCGAAGGGGGATTCTGATCATCTTCTTGATACTGCGTTAATGTCCAAATCAATCCAAATCAGTCCAAACAGAGTTCATAATTCTATCCAGTCTTATCTTGCTGTTTCCACATCACATCTTGTTCATATATTTTCTCTTTTTTCTTTATGATCTCTTCTGATAGTCTCCTTAAACCGATAAACACCAATAATAATCCTGTGTGAATTTTCCATTCTTCCAATCCTCAAATCGAGATGGTTTCCATATATCATCACCTTCATAGATAACATTGCTCTTTCCATCATTGATCTCATAAAACTGTCGCTCTTAAGTCCCTCTGAGGAGTTTCACCCACAATATATAAATAGCTCTATTTCTCTCTTTCTCCTCCCAGATTCAAGACCTCCGACAGAACTTCCCAATATGGCGACAGCATTTTTAACTGCGTCATTCCAAAGCTCTTATACATTCCACGCTCTTCTTAAAACATGCTTTGGTTTGAAAGTTTATCTCCACACAGCCTTAAATCCACAGCTTAAGTCCTTAAAACGACAATTCTGACTCGTGAGGGGAGGGGATTCTTGTTTAATCACATAAGGAAAGAAAGGAAAGTTTTTCCCCCTCCCCCATCAGTCATTTGCCATACCGTATCTTGGCGTATCTTCTCATGTTTTATTCTTGTCTTGTTTTATCAGAGATCTCTTCTGTTAGGAGTCTTTACTCCCCCTCCTTCCTTGAAATATGTGCATTCCTTCATCCAAATTGTTTCTTTTGAAGTTCTTGCAGCTAGTGGCGCAGATCAGGGACGGCGTCCAGGAGTGCCGGAATCCCACAGGCAAGGGCAGTCCCCCCCCCCACCATCCTGGGGGGGGGTAGGGAGGCTAATTACTCCCATCATATCCTCCAAATTACCTCATGTGGGTCAGAGAGATGTTATTGTCAGCCATCTTCTGATGCGCCCCCTAGTGGCCCCCCAATTGTGTGCACATTTTAAAGGGTTATGCTGCTTCAGACTGTTTTTAGCTTCTTCCACGGATGGAGAATGTGCGGCCATCCATATTTTGCTGTACTACAACTCCCATCATCACCTTGACCACTAGCATGCTGGCTGCATCTGATGGGATTTGGAGTCCCAGGAACATTTGAAGGGCTCCCGTCCTCGCTATAACCTTTTGTTGCCTCTCCGCCAGTAAATTGTTATGAAGGATGTTACTGTATTGCACATTTGCACGTTGAATATTTCTTTGTCTTTTTTCACCATCATTGGATGGAGAATGCTTTAGAAATATTTCCAATAAACACATTAAATCTACTCCATCCTAGAAGCAGTAGTGAATGTTAGTGATGCATCAGATGTCAAGGAAACAAACAACTATCTGAATTTTAGAAGACATCTGAAGGCAGCACTGTTTAGGGAAGTTTTTAATGTTTGATGTTTTATTGTGTTTTTAATATCCTGTTGGAAACCTCCCAGAGTGGCTGGGGAGGCCTGGCCAGATGTGTGGGGTATAAGTAATAAATTGTTGTTGTTGTTGTTGTTGTTGTTGTTGTTAAGTGATTGAACCCAATGGAAGTCCAACTCAGAGTGGACCTACCAAAGTTCATTAATTTGAATAGGTCTACTTTGAGTAAAACTTAGTTGGATAGAACTGTAACCATTTATATTGGGTGGAATTTGACATCGTTCTAAGGCAACTGCTCCACCAGGACAAGCATTTCTGCCTGCAAGGTGGATTGATCCTACCTCTCCGCACAACACACTGTTCTGGGGATTCTTCTAACTCCCCGTCCTGAGCCAATTTTGAGGAGCGAAGGGCTTCCACTGGCAGAATTTCATCCATTATTCTTAGGTTAGGTTATTTTACTTTACCTGTTATTCCATCAAAAAATGTTCAAATGTCTATATCTCAATGGGCCAAGGACAAGGTCAGAGGTGAGGGGCAGGGACTGTGCGAGGGAAGCGCAAAGGGGGTGGGGAGAGGGGAAATAGTTATCTCAGATAAATCTCCAGTAAACTACTGATAACAACAACAACAACAACAAAGTATTCAGGAAGGAACACCTTTTGTCCTCACTCTCTTTAGAATCAACTTAACACTGAAAGCTGGTAGTCAGAGGAACAGGGTTTGAACCCTCAGAACTTCTCTGTGCCCTTGATGGAAGTGGCAAAGACCCAAGTGATTCAGAGAACTCTGAGTTCAGCCATTTAACTGTGGGTGTGGGTTGAAGAAGAAAGCTGTACGAAACTGCAAGAAGCAAAATCTACTTAATTCAACAATTTTGGCATTACTACTTCATCTCTGGCTGTAAAAATACATTGTGCTTTCTTTGAGACTAAAAAAAGACTGTTACAACTTGAAAGCTTATTTTCACTTGTAAAGACTTCGTATACTTGCTTGTCCAACTCTTTTTCATCTCCTGGTTTTTTGTTTTGTAAAAAAATAAAATAAATCCACAGTGTGTTACCTGAAAACCAACCTTTATTTGGCAAGAGATGTCGTGCTGAATTCTAAAAAATGAAGGAAATCACAACTAAGTGCAGATATTTTTGCCTGAATGGGAAATACAATTTTATTTTTTTCTGTGGGAAATTCTCTCCCCCCCCTCTCACCCCACCCCCCAAAACTTGCTTATAAGTGTGTGCACAAAATGCTTTTCTCAAAATAATTTTGGATCAGATCTAGACAGGTTAATTATTTGAACTCACTTATCATTTAAACCAAGGAACCAAGTTAGCAAATATCTAAGCCCCACTGATTTTAGGGGCAACCAAGTTTCACTAACTTAGACAAGAACCAATCATTTGTGCTTGTTAAAATGATAGATTATAGATTACTTCTATGTGGTTCTATAAACTTAGGGTTGAATTAACTGTATTATTCTACCATGGAGAGGGAGTGGGGGGGGGGTGGAGGAGAGAGAGAGAGAGAGAGAGAGATATTATAAACAAGAAGAGAGTTAGGGAAAATATACACATTTGTGTCCCTGTTCCAGTTTTATCTCAGATTTATATTTTCCTATGTCTTTGTTTCCCATTTTAGGAAATGATATTTGTATAGGGAATACCCTTTATCATATGCTAAATTCTGGAACACCATTTCTCTTTCCACGTGTAAGCCAATACAACCACCTTTCCAAATATGCCTGGGCAAGGCTATGCATTACCAAGACACACTGTGAAAAACTTTATTTTTTTAAAGGCAAAAGCCTTCCCCACCCCATAAATATCATTTCACCAAGAGGAGGGGGAGGGAGAAAAGAGGAGGTGTGAAAATGCCTTGAAAATGCAAAATTAAGAACACAAGTCCGTAAGGACAAAAAGTTCCACAGTTGCGATCTCTCTCTGAACTGTGACCCTCGCTTTGACTGGGCACTAACTGCAGCATGCTTGCCTCATCAGCCACCGTCATAGCCACCCCAGGGTATAAATCTCCAGCAGGGAGCCAGCTCCATTTCCTTCCTCCTCAGCTACACAGCAGCCCACTGCCTCTTCTACGCTCACTGCCGAGACCCTGCTGAGAAATCAGCATGCAACCCAAGAAAGCATCCTTTCCTCTGGAATAAAAATTAATATTACTTGTCATATTTCATGTCTGAGCTCTTTTCATGCTTTATCCTCTGGTAATGAGGGCTAAATTACCAATATTAGTAGATTTTCATGGCTAGCACAGAAAGAGCTGTTACCAGAATAAATGTTTGCATTGCTTCTGTTGGACACAGGCTTTGCTAATGCAGCTTTGCTAATTATTTCTAAATAGGCAATAATCTGCATCCCCTAGCGCTGGGTAGTGGATTGGCCACGTACCTGCTATTTCCCTTATTTACATGTTTTACAACTTTATCAACTACACTAATTACACTCTGAACACTGTTTAAAATTTTCTGTTAATAGAGATACAATGATGCACCAGAGGATGTGTATTTATGCCATAATTACGCCTCTGTTCCTGCGATGCAGTCTCCAATTAGCTGTCGACGGTGGCACAAGCAGCTGCCTGGTATTCTAAAGCAGTGAAACATCTGCACAGAGGATGATAGCTCACATGGATTTTTTTTTTTTTTTAAGCCTAGAAATTTACACCCAAGGGAGTGCAGACAAATAGGAGCCTGTCATGTGTAGGGATGATTAGAAATCCTCACCATGGCAACATTGGAGCAGCCATGTCACAGAGTGAGGGGACACATGTCTGATGAAAACGCTAAAAACACTTGCCTTCCCCCACCCCCCGAGCTTCAGGATTCCCAACTTCCCTTCCCTCCCCCCCTTGCTCTCTCTCTCTCTCTCTCTCTCTCCTCCCCACAACCCCCAATCCTTCTCTTTGTATCTAAAGGCAAAGCAACGCAGCAGGTGAAAAGGCCAAAATATTCAGCCCATGTAAGGTAGATGGCACAAGGGCATTTTGTGATAGGGAAACGGCGAACAGCGTAGCAAATGCAGATCTTGCTGGGTAATGTGAAAAATATCCAGTGGTTATTTGAGCATCGCCACCGCCACCCGTTTTGCAGGAAAGTTGGCCAGGCAAATGTGGTGGGATAAAGAAGGTGTGATGGGGATACAGACAAGTGTAAGGAATAAAGTCAACATGCTTATCCTGCAGGGCATTTGGGGGCCACGTTTCAACCTGCATTAATGCCAACGAATCCTCTCTGAATGCTTAGAAGAGGAGCAGGGGTGGGGATGAGGGGGGAGGACAAACATCTGCTAACCTGGTGTCAAGGCCTTCCCTGGTCATGAGCCACTTTTGCAATCAGCCATTCTTTGCAAAGAATTGGGGGGAGAGGGGGGGCGCTTGCTATTATTCAACCTTTTTAAAAATATTGAAAGCCTTAATTATTGAGATACGTTAATTATAACATGCTCCTTCCAGGATACTACTATGGATTCTACCATATCTGTTGAGTAGAATAGAAATGCTATCATAGGAAGGACAAAAGAAAACAAGATTTAGATTTGAATTCCAAGGCATCGGGGTAGGTCTGATTTCACAACCTTAGATCAGAATTGACCCCTTTATCATTTTGTTGTGGGGAACTGAGTCTGATTGGGCTAAGGGCAAATCTCTTTCCTACCCCACTTCCCCCCCATAATAAAGTGTGTTTTGCCTGAAGATTTGAATCCAGGGACAAAGAAGATCTGAGCTTTGAACAGAGCTGCATACGCACTATAGATTTAAAGGAAATTTCCTCCTCAAAGAATACTGGGAATCTCACAGAGCTACAGCCACTCTGAGGTGCTTTTGTTGTATTGTTTGTTTGTTTTCTACTACCAGTGTACACCTTTTATTAAATAAATAAATAAATAAATAAATAAATAAATAAATAAATAAAAATTCCCAGCACCCTTAACAAACTACAGTTTGTTTGTTTGTTTATTATTATTATTATTATTATTATTATTATTATTATTATTTGGAGGGATGTACTTTAAATATCCATTAAAATGTATATAATGCATGCAGCCACAGTGAAAGATCTTCAGCTCTCTAGATCTCTGGACCAATATGCACCAAATTTTGTATGGGCCCATTTCCCTACCCAGTCCTGCTGCTGCCGGAGAAGCAAGAAGCAGCAGTGGCAGTTTCCAGTAAGATCTCACGAGATCTTGCCAGAAGCTGCTGCCACACAACCCCAGTAAGTGAGGCTACAGCAGCAGGCTGGTGGGGCGGCAATGTCCTGTTTCACCTCTAGCGGTGAAATGGAATTGCCCATGCCAATTTACTGGAAATCACCCAGAGACCTATCTGATCTGCCTTCTGCACTCCCTTCCTTAAGCTGAGCACCTCATTCTGTGAAGAATTGAATGTAAAAGGAGGAGGAAGTAACTATAGCAGGGAGGGGAAACCACAGCCCCAGGACCAAATGTGGCATACCTGGATCTGAAATCAGGACACACATATTCTGAGATGCTGTGCTCCGAAGTGCTTTCTTCAGGGTGTGATCTCATGTGCATAATTATGACCCTGAAAAGGCACTTTTTAGGGGGCTACAGCATAGTCCAAGAGCGCATGATGTTGTGACACCCAACATGGCTGCTAAGATCTCGCATGAAAAAAAGAAATGTCTCATTTTTTTCCGGGGCACTTGGCAGGTATGATGTGGCTATCCAGGCATTTCTGTCTGGTCCTTGGGATTTTCCATAAGCCATTCCCCTTTTACAGCTATACCCCACCCCTTACTGACCACCTTCTTCTAATTTTTTTACCTGCCTGGAATATGTCCCTGAGCTCTAGCAATACTTTTTCCTTATCTGGATGGAGGATATAGGTCAGTGTGGGAGTATGTGTAGAACCTGGCCTATTGTAGAAAAGTAAAATCCACATTCATTGCTCTGCCAACTTTTGCCTCTGGCTTCACCGACCTCTGGCATGTGACCCCAGAATATGGTCCAGAAGTGCATGTAAACCCTCAGGCTGAAGGTGGTTCCCCATCCCTGCTTTGTAGGTATGTGTAGCCTTCCCTAGCTGAGAGCAGACAGTGGTTTCTTCTTGCTGGTGACATCATCCCACCATGAGCTTCAGACACAGAGAGAAAGGGTAAGTTGGCAAGTGGCTGCATAGGATTTTAGCCTTAATTATCTGTGATAGAACTTTAGCAGCAGGAAGAGAAGGGGAGTAGATATGTTCCGATTCAGATGTGCCAAATTCTTGAGTATTAAATATAAGATGTCACGCCTAACCACTTCCTTCTGAAATACAGTAGTTCTAATATGTAGTTCCCACTCCTGATGATGTGGCTCTGGACTCTTTGGAAAATATCCTTATTTAAATAATAAAAAATAACAAAAGCAAATACAGTGGTACCTTGGGTTCCATACGCTTCAGTTTACATACGCTTCAGGTTACAGACTCTGCTAACCCAGAAATAGTGCTTCAGGTTAAGAACTTTGCTTCAGGATGAGAACAGAAATTGTGCTCCGGTGGTGCAGCAGCAGCAGGAGGCCCCATTAGATAAAGTGGTGCTTCAGGTTAAGAACAGTTTCAGGTTAAGAACGGACCTCCGGAATGAATTAAGTACTTAACTCGAGGTACCACTGTATATAAAATTGATAAACACAGTAAGGAGATTAAATTTTAGCACAGAGGGCCCTAAACTAACTTATGAGGGGAGAAAAAAAACACAAATGTTTTTAAATTATTTGAAAATATTAATTATTCAGCTACATTTCACAGAAAGCTGGTATCTTCTCAGTCTGGTCCCTCAGAGCCATGAAGATCTTGCTATCTGGTGACTGTGTATGTGATTGTAACTGTGGGGCACCGGAATCGTTGCATCACATAATTTTTGACTGTCCTTTTCACTTACCGGCCAGGAGCAAGTTTCTTGCTCAATATCTTAAGGGAATTGCCGATGATACGATTGAAGCCAAACTGAGATATCTACTAATTGATGATGACCCCCAAAGATCACTCATGGTTGCCAGATTCTTGATCAGCGTCCTATCCCTAAAGAAGAGAAACGGACTCCTGTGTGGCTCCGATAATCCCTTTAAACCATGATCTATGTTTTAGGTGATATCACCATTGATATCCCTGATTAATTTATGAGCAGAGGGCGATGTATAGGTTACAAATTTATTGTAATGTATGATGGTGGTCTTTGGTTTTATTTTGCTTTGGTTCCTGTTTGTTTTTTGTAAGTTTTGGCGATTTTAAATTTGGAGATTTAAGTATATTATGCTGGTATGGGAAACTGTCGTGTAACGGGCCAATGGCCGTAATAAAGATCAATCCAATCCTTGCTATCTGGTTTTATGTAATTACTGCCCCCCAAAAAACCTCTATTAAATCATACCTAGACAGGCCATGCAATTCCTGGCTTTGATTATAATTTATTGCATTAAAATAATATACAGCAATACATAATCTCCAAAATTCCTATGTGTGAAACTCTGATCCTAGGAGATTTTACACTGGATTGGGGGAAAATGTTTACTCATTCTCTATCCAGCCATCTATGGCCCTTGAACATCTTCTCAGAGGGGACTAAATATGGGATTGGTGAAGATCACCTGCTCACCATTTCCGTAGCCCTTCTGTTCATGGAAACCTTACTCAGTATCTAACCCAGGGATGAGGAACTGCAGGTCCTCCAGGCCTCAGTTCCCACTACATTCAAGTCACAGGGTAAACACATTTCTTTTGATCTATCTAAAATTAGTCATGTCTAAGTCCCATGAAAACCCAGGGAACAAATTAATCATGACTACTTGAAGTTCCACTGCTTTCAGGAGAACTTTCTCATAACTTGAGCTGAACTGAGACCATAGGATGAGGCTCCAACCTAAGGCACTTGGTGGCCTTTGATGCACAGACACACCAGTAACTGACATACTAACAACTGACAGCTCAGTCCATGCGATGACACTGTGCCGAACGATGTCCCACCACTGAAAGGAATCCCCCCTTGGCATGCATCAGAGGCCCTGTGCATGTAAAGAGCTTCTGAGTTGTGGTATAGAAAGCAGTTCTAAAGAATGTGGATATTACTGTCTCACTTAATGCAGAGTTTCCCATGGTTTCATTTGCATAAACTATTTTTTTTCCACATTTGTGTGCAGCTTCTCTGAATTTTCTCCGTATTCATAGTAGCAGCTCTGGGCTGACTGCTTTGCAGAAAGAGGCGTTAGTTACACTGCACTTAGACGTTCCTTCTACAATGACAAATTATCTCCTGGAAAAAAATGTGAAAGTTTTGGTTGTCTTCCGCCCCATTCAAGATATTCCCACATTCTCCTGTTTTACTGTATATAGTCAGTGCAAGATTGTGTGGTACCGCAGAGTGCTGGTGTCACCACACTGTATGCCCAGATCTCGCTTATTATGCATTACACAAACATTGCTTTCCAGTTCTCATACAGGCAAGGATGGTGCTGAAGAGCCACTGTGTGTCAGTGCAAGGACAGAGTTTATCTGATAAACAAGTCATTTTTGGAAACCGTCGAAGCTCCTACTGTGAAACATTAAACGTGGCCCCTGTTAGATACACAGAATGGGGGGTTCTGGTTGACTGAACACGGGCTGATAAGCTCCACACAGCTCTGAATGCTGTTTGCCCACATACTAATCTTAAACAAAAGAACTGCAGACTGCAAAGAAAGGATGCAGGTCAGACAACTAAATTGCTTAAACCCTTAGGCAGCCTTCTGAAAAGAAAAGGCACGAAAGACGACGATATGTGCTGTGCTTTTAAGCAGAATTGTTCTCTGTTTATTATCCTGGTTAAGGAAATTGTGGCAAACAGCTCACTAGACTATATATACCCCAAGTAAGATTAGAAGGACCACTCTCTGCTAAACCAGGTGCAATATGCCAGTGGTCATTATACAAATTTCTCTCTTTCTGTTTTGCGTGACTTCCGAATTATGAACACAATAAAAAAGCGACAATAATAGAACTGTGCATGGCAATGACAAGCACAGAGCTCTTGCGTTGTTTTTCACAAAATCATCTGGCTTGCCTTTGAGAGCTTTCAGGTAATAACCGTCTATCACAGGAGTAACCCACTTTGTTCCATTAAAACTTGGTTCGATTCCCATTGTTGTAACTGTGCTCAAGTACATTAGACTAACAGTTTTGTGATACATCTGTGGCAAAGCATATCATTCTGACAACAGCTGAAACAGAGATATGATCTCATTATTTACCTTCTATTTCTAATAAAATAAAATATTGAACAATGCTTGTCTGGAAATCAGCTCCAGAGAGTTAGAGGACCTCCAGACCAGCATGAAAGGTGTCACTAGGGGTGGCAGGAGAAAGAGGAAATCATCATCTTCCATAAGCAGAGGTGTGCAAAAACACAAGAGCACCAACTGGATTTCGCCCCTATCGGTGCAGGAACTATTTAGCATGTAGAATAAGCCTAGCAAAGGGAACACTTTTAAAATTGCTGTTTGGCTGCCCATCCTGAGAGGATCAGGCCCTGGAGATGTTGCTGGATTGCGGTGGAACATGTCTAGCATTGGCATGTAGATACATGCACACCATGTGAATGCTGGGACAGGCAGTGGGGGGGGGAGTCCACATTTTGCATACATTTTATAGGCATTCTGTCCCTAAGATACACATTTTGTATGCCAGTCAGTAAATTTCCTTCTAAAATAGACATTTCTGAACATTCACATTTTAGTGCTCTTAAAGCCCCCCACCAAAACTACATCACAACATTCAGAGTAGTGGGCAATCCAACTGATAGCTGCATTCCAACCTGCTAAAATTCTGAAAATGGTGGATTCAGTTGGTTTACTTTAAAATTCAGACTGAGTAAATTTCTTCTCCACCCCAATACCCATCTCACTCATTTCTGTCCCATGTGTGGCTGTATTTATGTTTCTTGACTTATTTTATATATTTTATAAATATATTTTATATATTTTATAAATATATTTTATATATTTATATATATTTGGTTGTACAGTGGTACCTCGGGTTACAGACGCTTCAGGCTACAGACGCTTCAGGTTACAGACTCCACTAACCCAGAAATAGTACCTCGGGTTAAGAACTTTGCTTCAGGATGAGAACAGAAATTGTGCGCCGGCGGCACAGCAGCAGGAGGAGGCCCCATTAGCTAAAGTGGTACCTCAGGTTAAGAACAGTTTCAGGTTAAGAACGGACCTCCAGAACGAATTAAGTTCTTAACCCGAGGTACCACTGTAATGGGAAGGGAAAGGCAAAAACACAAAATAATAATGTAATTTTGCTGAATATGGTCCTAGTTCGGACCATTTACTGGTGCATTACCTCTGACTCCAAGTTTGGGGTTTTGTGTCCCTCAACACATCCACTTTTCCCTTATATGCCTGCAAAGGATAAAGCAGTAGAGGAGAATGATGGCCTTTCCTGAACTGGAATAGCCATTATGCTAAAATAACTACAGAAGAGGGAGGAACTGATGGGGCCCCTGCTGTGGTGTGATTTCTGCAGACTAGAACACCCTGTTGAGGAGTCTAACCTCTCTTGCTTCCTATAGCAAAGGTTCTTTCAAACCTCTTTGCAAGTCAGAACACAGAGATTAGTTTAAAAAAAAAATCACAAGGCAAAAGAGCAACAACTATTTCTGGATTAGTTCAGAAGCCGCCTAACCATGGAAATAAATAGCCAAGGTCTTTCTTAAAGCTGGGCTTCTGTTTTTCTTCCTCTGTTAGTCAACTCTGAATGACTAACACAACAGAAAGTGATTGAACCTTCCCACAGGCATCTTGAAACAGCCAAGACTTCCCCTAGTGCTCAAAGGCTTATCGTAAATAGATTATTCTGGCCTTCCAAATGATGGCACTCCAGGGTGTTGGTAAAAGGTAAAGGGACCCCTGATCGTGAGGTCCAGTCACAGACGACTCTGGGGTTGCGGCGCTCATCTCGCTTTACTGGCCAAGAGAGCTGGCGTACAGCTTCCGGGTCATGTGGCCAGCATGACTAAGCTGCTTCTAGCAAACCAGAAGGGCGCAACGAAACGCCATTTACCTTCCCACTGGAGCGGTACCTATTTATCTACTTGCACTTTGATGTGCTTTCGAACCTTAGCCTAAAAACATCCTGCTTCTCATGCCTGCAGTTCGAACCTCCACTGAACTGAACAGAGCACCTGGAGAGGGACCTCAGATACTGACTGACTCGATCACCTCATCCTTCAACTCAGCTCCTGGAAATGTACTTTCATTGGGCGAATTATCATCTTCCTGGAAATGTAACAAGAAGCATAGAATTGTTATTCCTAAACTGCAATTTTCTGTTTCTTAGAACCTGTGGATCTGTCCTTGGCTGAATCTGAAAGGAAAGAGAGTGCAGCAATTTATTGTGTTTAAGTACTGCAATTGCACAGTGCAGTACTTAATGCTGAGTACTTAATCACTGGTATGTGTTAAATTATTGGCTAGGGGATTATGTTAATAATGAGTTCTTGGGCAAGAAAGCAATGTAGCTTGTTATGCTAGAGCAAGCATTCTGGGTTTCAGAAAAGTATACAATAGCACATCAGCTCTGGCAGCTGCAAAAATGTTCTCCAGCCCAAACAGGCTCTAGCTAGCTTGACTTCAGAACTGTTAGTGGAAAGATCCTTCCAGCCATGCCCTGGCTGCAGGCTACTTCCCTACTTCTACAAAGCAGTTGGGTTGGTTTTACTTTCAGTTTTGTTTTTTCCTACCACTCTCCATCAGTTAATGACAGAAGAAATTGCATTCAAACAGTATCAAAAGGAAGAGACATACTGGTGAAATTCTCATACGTGCAAACATTACCTTACAGTACAGTGGTACCTTGGTTTGCAAACAGCCTAGTTTACAACCATTTTGGATTATGACCAATTCAAACCCGGAAGTGCGCGTCCCAGTTTGTGAAATTTTTTTGGCATACGACCAATTCAAACCTAGAAGTGCACATCCAGGTTTGTGATTTTTTTGGATTACGACCCATTTTTTTTGGAGGCCCCATTGGTGAAAGTGCGCCTTGGGTTACGACCTGTTTTGGTTTACGAACGGACCTCCAGAACGGATTATAGTCGTAAACCAAGGAACCACTGTACTTTTGAGGTGACTGGGGAATTTCCTAATTCTTCAAATCATCCCACCAGGGGTCTGCATGCCAACAGTTTTCCTGGGTGCATGCAACTGAATTACATAAAGCCCAAGAGAATACATCATGTGGTAACTCCTGCCATGTCTCCCTGTCCCCCGCCATCGCAGAAACAACTCCCTTTGCCATCTCACAAAGTTAAGGTTAGCTCAAAAATCTGCACCCACCAACATTCTAAAGACCTGAGAATGAGGCAGAAAAATGGAAGCCTATTGTAGGGGAAGAAAACTCTTCAGAATCTAGAGGTCAGATTTTGGCACCTTTTCCTCCTATTTTTTCAGTGCAGAGAAGAATTGGCAAGAAGCTGCCTCAGAGCCAATTCAATCTACTACTTTAGCTAAAAAACTGTAAAGGCCAATTAAGGGCAATACTGCCTTTGGGCTATTTCAGCCTCAAGCTAAGCTAGTCATGTGCTTCCCCACATGTGTTCTACTAAGGGCTACATTTGGCTGCTGACATGCCACTATGCCTACCGTAGTGCGCCAAACATAAGATCAATCCAGCCCAGGGCAATGCATTTGCACAACCCACCTGGTATGAGCTGAAGCAGTTCCTGGTAAGCAAAAAACAGAGAGGTCAACTTCAGTACATTGAAAAGCCCTCCAAAAATGATTAAAGATCCTTTGAGACCTTTTATTGCACAGTCCAAAAGGCACTATTGTGGTAAGAGACCAACATCTGAAGAAAAAAGACTGCTGTGCTTGAGTAGACTCCATGTATGATTAAAAACCTGATCTTCCAGGGTTCTGCATCATACACTGAAAGCCAACTGTTATGTACTGAGTTGAATAGGATCCAAAAGGCAGCAGTCTGATTGGTTCTAGAACAATAGGGTCCAGAATGCAGCAGTCTGATTGGTTCTAGAACAATAGGGTCCAGAATGCAGCAGTCTGGATGGTCCTAGAACAATGCAGCAGTATGATTGGTCTGCAGGAGCCACCCAATCCAGCTCCAGGTGGAAGTGAATCCGCAACCTGATTGGCCTACAGGGGAATCCCAGAATTAGCCAATCACGTGCAGCCCATTGTGTAAATAATGTATATAATGCAGATATTTTGGGGGAACTTCCATTCCTCACTACTATGAGCTGAATAAAGAGCATGAAATCCAGACTCGACTCCGAGTATATTTCACCAACTCAAGCAGAGAAGGCTGCATGCTGCAGGCCTTCAGCTTTCAGTGTACAGGAGGGCCACGGAATCAGCAATAGGGATGTGTAGCAGGAAGATTTGTCCATGGACTCAACCCTGTTCTTCCCCTCTGCTGTAATAGTCACATGGGGGTGGAGACTGTGTGAATGTGGCTGTTGTTAAAATGGGATCCTGAAATTCCCCACCCAATTCATGGAAAGAGTAGAATTTTGTTGAATATTCTCTGTGGGATTTAATAGTGGGAGACTTAAAAGGGAAACTCTGAAAAAAAATAACAGAAAAGTCTTTTCGGAGAAATTTTGGCCTAGCTAATATATATATATATTATATGGCTATTTTGTGTCCTATGTATTAAAACCAGTAAATGGCTTATTGACCTGGGTGTTCCTGTCATAAGGTACTTTGGAGCTATTGTATTTTCAATGTCATTGTAAAGGGCTTCCTCCTCTAGGGGAGTCTCCCTAAAAATATGTTTTCATTGTTTTTACACTAAAGCTTCTTCTTTTTTTTCAGCCACAATTTTTCCAATTTTAGAAAAAGATCATATCAAGGGGGTTTCCAAACCCTCCATGAATCATTTGAAACTTGTAAATTGTAATACCCGTTATCATATGACAAAGGAAATATATACCCTGTTTTTAAACAGCATTGCACTGAGCATGCCAAACAAATGAATTGCTAGCATTTGAGGCTGGTGGGCTGCATCATCAAAATATTTTTGAAAGGGTAATTTCACAATATACGTTTCCTGCTCACCAACACACATTTTTGCACATCTTAATGTTCTGTGGATAAAATGTGCTATGTCAACAAAAATGTTTTAAAGTCTTTTAGCACTGAAAGTCTGATTTTATATTCCACTGTGCAGAGGCATAATATCCAGCTTTCCAGCCCTGGCACAAGGAGAACATTGTTGATGCGGCAGCATTCAAATGTCAAAAAGTAAATAAATAAATGGAAAGAAATATCTCAGAAAATTTTGGTTCAACTCTAATTCAGATACCAGAGGATTTGCTTTAAGATCTCTCTTCTTCCTTACAGTGATGTTCATATTTCAGTGGTACAGGAGTCCTGACACCAATTAATACTTCATACTAAAACCTAGTGTCATAAATCTGCAGCTCTTTTTAAAAAAGGGAATAACTGGAATAGATGAATAATTGTGCCTAGTCTTTTAAGTCACAGAAACTATCCTGGTGGGATGCAGGATTGTCTTTCCATCAAATGTAACCTGACATTATCAACCACAATTGATATATGTGAGGTAGTTAGGAAGGCTAAACTCTTGATCAATATGTCAGGTTTCAGAAGGGATAGCCATGGCATAGACAGAGGATTGTGAGTGGCTGCATTAACAAAGCAATAGAAAGGAACATTAGAACCATTTCCAGCATGCAGGCCAGAGAAAGGAAGGCATGGTCTAAGTGTGAATCAAGTGTGTCCTGGTCTTTCCTTTCCCCGTCCCTCAGATTAGCTGTGGCTCATTACAGAGGCCAAAAACATACTAAACATAATGCATGCATATTCTCTCTGGGGGATTTTCTTTCTCTCTCTACTTGGGCTGCAGTTAAGACTAGCATTTCTGCACAATCACATGATCCCCTCAAACTACACCATAAACATCCATTAACATGATAATACCCATTAATCTAGGCAAACACAACTCATTTGTCATCTTTCTCTTGCAACCCATCTGTGTGCATTTGTAGAAAGGAGGTTGGGAAGGGGGGTGCGGGAGAAGCTTCAATGACTTCTCTATCAGTGGGTTAGCTTCAGAGGAAGGTCTGAATTTCAGTATTTCTTTGGTAAGTAAAAGCTAATTTGTTTCACTTTGCTGAAACACCTATTTATTATTCCACTTTCATAATATCACTTATGTCTTAAGCAAAGGACTTCGAATGTGAGGTAGGGGGATGCTAAGAAGCAATAAAAACATTTCATTGCAGCAATCAAGGACAAAGACTTAAATTAACAATTCCTTTTCATTAACTTTGCGTCACAACATACTCTCATTGCTCTGATGTTTTGCTTATGGAACAAGATGCTTATTTCAGTGGGTGACATATCAAAGCCTTTCCCCATTCTCTTCCACCCCAAACATGCTGTTTTAGTCATTTCATTTTGCTGCTGTTGTTTTCTGTACAGATCTCTATTGCCAGATGTGAAGAGCTGGCTGTGTGATACCATAACCTCACAAACCGTGCACAAACTCTTAGCAAGCATATGGGTGGCCAAATAGGGATAAACAGAACACATGGTGTTGCTATTACCTCTTGAGAGGCTCTATGTGTAAATAGCACTGTATAAATAATTTCTCCTATTAATAGTAACAGAACAGGAGAGAAATCTGAGAGAGTGGTAGACTTTAAAGGGAGAGACCTCCTTTGGCAAGTTCCTCAGAGTCAGGGCCACCATGTTCTTTCTGTGACTTTACAAGCTCATCGAAAAAATCTGGGAAAGAGAAGAAATCCCAGCAGACTTTAGGGATGCCAAAATTATCAATCTCTTTTAAAAGGGTGACAGAACTGATTGTGGAAACTATCGAGGCATCTCTCTATTAGCTGCAGCCGGCAAAATTCTTGAAAGGATCTTAGCAAACCATCTCGTAACAATATCCGAGGTGACCCTTCCTGAATCCCAAAATGATTTTCAGCCTTCTAGGGGCACAGTGGACATGATTTTCACCACTCGACAGCTTCAAGAAAAATGCAGAGAGCAAAACCAACCCCTGCATATGGCGTTTATTGACCTGACTAAGGCTTTCGACACTGTAGATCGTAATGCCCTGTGGACTGTCCTTTTGAAAATTGGCTGCCCAGATAAATTTTTAAGCATCATTTGGCTCCTCCATGATAATATGACAGCAACAATCACAGATAACAATGGCTCTCAAAGTGAACCATTCACAGTGGGATCAGGTGTTAAACAGGGTTGTGCTATTGCCCCAACTCTAAACATTATTTTCATTGCCATGATCCTACACTTTGTTGAAGGGAAACTCCCCACCAGAGTAGAAATCATATAATAAACAGATGGAAAGCTCTTCAATCTGAGCAGACTGAAAGCAAAGAGTAAGATTACCGTAACTTCCATCATAGAGCTTCAGTATGCTGATGACAACGTAGTGTGCGCACACTCAGAGGATGACCTCCAAATCATCCTATATATCTTTGCAGAAATTTACAAAAAGCTTGGCCTATTACTCTACATCCAAAAAACCAAAGTGCTGCACCAACAAGTACAAAATAACCCCTCTGCAGCGCCACAAATCCAACTCAATGGTGTAACGTTGGAAAATGTCGATCACTTCTCCTACCTAGGCAGTTACCTTTCCACAAGGGCCAACATTGATGCTGAAATCCAGCATCGCCTGAGCTCTGCGAGTGCGGCTTTCTCCCGATTGAAGTGCAGAGTGTTTGAGGACCGGGACATTCGCAGGGAAACCAAAATGCTTGTTTACACAGCTATTGTACTGCCAACCTTACTATATGCTTGTGAAACATGGAGCACTTATAAATGCCATCTCCAGCTCCTCAAAAGATACCATCAACGGTGTCTCCGAAAAATTTTACACATCACTTGGGAAGACAGGCAAACTAATATCAGTGTACTGGAAGAAGTAAAGATCACCTGTGTTGAAGCAATGATTCTTCAACATCAACTCTGTTGGACTGGTCATGTTGTGTGGATGCCTGATGATCGTCTTCCAAAGCAACTACTCTATTCCGAACTTAAAAATGGAAAGCGTAATGCTGGTGGTCAACAAAAGAGGTTTAAAGACTGTCTCAAGGCAAATCTTAAAAAAGTAGTATAAACACTGACAACTGGGAAACACTGGCCTGTGAGTGCTCCAGTTGGAGAACAGCCTTTAACAAAGGTGTCATGGGCTTTGAAGACACTCAAACTCACGACGCAAGGGAGAAACATGCTAAGAGGAAGGCACACTTGGCAAATCCACACCGTGATCAATTCCTGCCTGGAACCCAATGTCCCCACTGTGGAAAGATGTGCGGACACACTGTTAAAACCGTGTTTATGGAAGACAATCTTACTTGGCTACAAGTGATCACCGAAGAAGGAGAAGAAGAAGAAGAAGAAGAAGAAGAAGAAGAAGAAGAAGAAGAAGAAGAAGAAGATATTTCTAGAAGTTACTGGTGAACATCTTCAACTCTGTCACCATCATGCTTCCTTCAATCTCCAATTTGTCTACCTTTTCCTTTTTTGCGTGGATTTCTGTACCTAGAATGCCTATGTGGTTTCATGCCTCTGTCTAAACCTTTAGTTTCTCCTCCAATGACAACAAAGCCTAAGCAGATACAAGTGTATTTGCACACATTCAGCTCTTATTCTCCAGTTCTCTCGCATATGCACATCTCCCTGATGTTTCTCTAGCCTTGCCTTTATCATCCCCACTATTAGATAGTATAAGCTCTTTGGGGACAGAGACCTCTCTTGGTTGTTTACATTACGGTGAGGAAGCAGCAATGAACTGAATGGGATTTGCTTCCAAGTAAACATGAACAGGATTGTGCTGCCAGTTAAATTCCACGTGCATTTATGTCACTACACAAATTATAATTATTGTAACAGTTAAGATGTGATTCTTAAAATGCTAAATCATGACATAATTCTGCAATGTTCTGAGTGTCTCTAAAGGGAAAATATATTCTAGTGAAGGTGTGAAGAGATATCTATTGGCCCCTTGTTTCCTCATTAATGCAGTGAACGGGAGAAACCCAAAACAACAACATGGTTGACAACCACAAAGACAAAGCCAGTTCCTGTATACAATTATTTGGGTTCTTTGGCACTCATATGTGTTATCATACTGAGTCATCCTAGCTGCTTATCATCATGACTTCCTGTACCACCAAATATTGTATGCTCCCAAGTGAGCCTCATTACAGCAGGTCTGGGAATCATAAATGAGTTCCTTGAGTTGGTGCAAGGCCACAATAACTATGTTGCACCTTTTTTTCCTGTAGTGGCACATTTTAGACTCAAAATCTTCCTGTTGACAAGCAGACTAGCTGTGTCACACTTCCTCTTTAATGTACACCAAGAGAACACTGAAATATGCACAGCACATAAATGTTGCTTCTTAATTTGAGATTACTGGAACCAATACAGTCTTTTAAATTGTTCAATATACAAGCATCTAAAGAAACCCTGGGATACAGTCGAATGCTTGTAGTCAACACACAACAGCCAGTTCATCTGATGTCTTTATCTGTTTGGTAGTTATCCTTCAACAATCTTTTTTTTTTAACCTTTTAAGAATAATTGGGATAAAAGTTCCAACATTATATGTTCTTAACAAGTAATATGTATCCATCTTTGCTGAAATATGTACGTTGTATAGGATTGATCAGCTATTATCCAAATACATATTTTAACTGGGTTTTGTTAAAATACTTGTTATCTAAACATGCATATTACCAATAAACAAACAAAACAAAAAAACACTTTAAGATGTTCGACACTGATGACACATTTTCAGATGGCACATATTGGTTTTCATTCACACTGGGTTATTTGGGGGGGGGGAGTTTTACTGAGAACAGAGAATATTTGCAGAAAGCGAGAATAGGTTTTTTAAAGGAAATAGAGGGACACCTGCCACCTTAGTACTGTTATTCTAAAGCAGCAATGCAGCAGCAAGCAAAGGCTATAGCAGCCAAGTCTGCTGCTTGTGGCTGGAAAGCCAAACAGGAAGTGTGTGACTGTTGCCATGGAAACAAAGGGGCAGTCCATTCTGTACTGAGCACCGGATGTTAGCTCAGTGTGTGTCATATGACCTGTACAGGATGTACATGGGCGGAGTTTGGAGTTTCTCTCTGTTTTGTTGAAGAGAGCAGACATGTTTTCTCTGTACTGAAGTGAAAGACAGGAATAAAAGCAATGTAGATTCATTTCTGTCTGTGTCTGATTCCCCTCCCTGGGGATATGCTGGAGAGCAGGGAGGAGGAAAGCAGTTGGTGTGTTTTTCTCACAGCCTGAGGAAAATCGCCAGAACGGACCTCGTGTGTTTTTCCTGCCGGGAGTCGCCGGAGAGAGGTCGAAAGAATTCAGCCGGTGCCTGGAGAGATAGGCACATACCTCTGACCGGACCTGAATTCTGACATTGGTAGCAGGGCTGCTGGTTTCTACGATCCATGGAACTCTGCAGAAATAGGAGCCTGAGATGGAGGCTGATTCTCTGCAGCCAGAAGCTGACCAGAGGAAGCTGAAAGCCAAGCTACGGAGCCCAGGTATGAGATTTTCGGGCTTAGAAGTGTGAATGCAGATGGATTAATTCTCTGCTTCATGGGAGCAACGTTTGGGAAAAACAGCTCCGAGAGAGAAGAGTCTGCATTCCAAACATTCCTGTGGTTTTTCCTGTCCAAGGAAAGGAATGTGGTTGCTTAGCAATGCAGGCCAGTTTCAGGATAAGGGCTGGGTGTCAGGCTGTGCCCAGGGAGGCAAAAACAGCTCGTGTTTAGACTAGGCCCTTACAAAGGAACTGTTGGAAGGGGACTTTCCAAGCGGCCAGTGTTAGAGCTGCCAGGTGCACAGAGTGTAAACAAGCCAGCTATTGGATTTTAGAGGCTTGTGTTTGAGAGTCAATGCAAGGACTCAAAATGGATGCCAAGAAGGGGGGAGGCCTGCCTTCTCCACCCTTTTTGACCAGTGACAATTATGCATCTTGGTCTATTAAGATGAAGGCCTTGCTGCAGAATCAGAGACTGTTTGAGGTGATTGAGAACCCCATCCCTGCAGCACCAACGCGTGCTTGGGAGTCACAGGAAGTGAAGGACAGGGGGAGTCAAGAACGGAGTTCTAACACCCCCACTGCTGTAGCTACTGGAGGAGACGCCGTAGCTTTGAACATTGTCCGATGCCACAATTGTGGACAGACTGGGCATCTTCAGCGGAACTGCAGGAAGCCACGTCAGAACAAAGGAGCCAAGGGAAGCTCCACGAAGTCTGAGGCGTCAGGCAGAAGTAATGCCAAGTCACAGGCGAAGCCTGCAAAGTCTTTGATGTCCCTAAAAGCCATACCACAAGTGGGGAATTCCTTCGTTTTAGACACGGGAGCGACGGTTCACATGACCCATCGTAGGGATTTGTTTTCGTCGTTTAAGAAGCAAAGCTTCGTTGTACAACAAGCCAACGGTCAAGAGCTGGAAGCCACCGGAACTGGGACTGTGTATCTTAAAAGTCTGAACTTGACTATAAACGATGTTTATTTGGTTCCAGAGTTGAAGTACAATCTGCTCAGCGTTTCGCAGATTGCCAAGAAGGGACTAAAACTGTCCTATGATGATCAACACTGCGAGATCTACAAAGATGGAGAGTTGTATCTTTCTGCCAAAGAGAAAGATGGACTGTATTTGTTGACTTTTGATCAAAGTGATTACATGGAATGTAATTCTTGTGATTCTAACATGATTTCTTTTGCAGGTGTAGCCAAGAAGAACGCCAAGCAGGTCACCTCGAGGGTCGACAGGGCATTTCAGCGGGTGTATGCTGATGTGATTGGTCCTTTAGCACCATCTAGAGGCAATGCAAAGTATTACCTAATATGTGTTGATTCTTTTACAGGTTTTGTCTGGATTAATCTTTTGGAGAGACTGAAAGAAGCCTTAGAAAGGTTTAAAGAGTTTTGTGACAAAGTTAAAAATATGCATGATGCTGACATAGATTGTCTTTGCACAGATGAGAAGCCAATTTTTCTCTTACAGGATTTCCAGAGGTTCCTGAAGAAGAAAGGGATAAGACACAAAATTGCAGCTTCCGAAGAAGCTTGGAACAGATGTGTCTGTGTTAGAGTGAACAAAGAATTGCAAAAGGGAATGCATGCGCAATTGCTTAGTTCACATCTGCCACATGAGTACTGGGCTGAGTCGCTAATGTCATATTGTTACACGTGGTTGAGAAAGGTTTCAAAAGACTTGGAATGTTCTCCTTTTGAGAAACTGTTCCACAGAAAACCTTCTGTTGCCCATTTCAAGGTTTTTGGGTCTCATGTGAGGACAGAAGCTCCGGGTGGAGTAAAGAATGCCAGAGGCATTTTTGTGGGTTATGAAAAGGGTCTCTACAGAGTAATTTTGTCTGAGTCTGGTAAGGTGATTCTCACAAAATTTCTAGAGAGTGCTCCTGAACAGGAGCGAGTGATTGTTCACACATTTCCCACAGGTGATGATGATGATTCTGATGATGATGAGTTTGATCTTATTGAGTTCAGTAGTACTGATGATGACAGCGATAGCTCAGACAGCTCAGTTGTCACAGTCATTGAGAGGAAATCTCACATAATGACTAGACCCTCAGAAGAGGAGGATGAACCACTGATTAAGCTTAGTACTGGTTCTCCAGAGAGTTCAGAGGCTGAACCAGAAAGCAGAGAAGAGCAGCACCTCTTACGTAGGTCTGAGAGAGCAACGAAGGGTGTACCACCCAAAAGGTATTCAAAGGAGTTTGCAAACCTAGCTATTGCATGTGTTGCTGTTGTAAACGACCAAGGTCAGATTGAAGCTGTGTCTGAGTCAGAGACAAAGGCACAACAGAGAGTTGCTAACCAAGGTAATGCAGAAGCACTCATTCCTTGGAAGTCACACAACCAGAGAGGTACATTGGTAAAACCAGTGGCGGGTAGTTCCAAGGGTGGAACTGAAACAACAGGGGAGTGTTATAAGTATAACAACTGTTTGTTTTCTTCTCTGGATGACGCTTTGCTCGCAGCACGCATTGATACTTTAGGGGGAGTATGTTATTCTAAAGCAGCAATGCAGCAGCAAGCAAAGGCTATAGCAGCCAAGTCTGCTGCTTGTGGCTGGAAAGCCAAACAGGAAGTGTGTGACTGTTGCCATGGAAACAAAGGGGCAGTCCATTCTGTACTGAGCACCGGATGTTAGCTCAGTGTGTGTCATATGACCTGTACAGGATGTACATGGGCGGAGTTTGGAGTTTCTCTCTGTTTTGTTGAAGAGAGCAGACATGTTTTCTCTGTACTGAAGTGAAAGACAGGAATAAAAGCAATGTAGATTCATTTCTGTCTGTGTCTGATTCCCCTCCCTGGGGATATGCTGGAGAGCAGGGAGGAGGAAAGCAGTTGGTGTGTTTTTCTCACAGCCTGAGGAAAATCGCCGGAACGGACCTCGTGTGTTTTTCCTGCCGGGAGTCGCCGGAGAGAGGTCGAAAGAATTCAGCCGGTGCCTGGAGAGATAGGCACATACCTCTGACCGACCCTGAATTCTGACAAGTACAACTGAGCATCCAACTGCTTGCAGATGATTGCTGCAAGACCTAAGGAAGCCTCCAAGTGGATCCAGGGTTTCTTCTCTTCTTGCTATGTACCACTGAGCCTGTACAGACAGAAGCCTTGGACCATTGAGACTGGCTCATTTCATATGAAAACCAGCTTGAAAACCAAATATATTTAGATTCCTTCCATCCATATGTTCCTCCCATGTCCATGGTGAGTCATCAATCTGCTTCCTGAGTACACAAAATGCAGCCTCCTTGCTGAAGCTAAGCAGTTCTGGAACTGGTCAGTGTCTGGATGTAACACCATTTGGAACTCCATGGAGTTTCATGGTGGTGGTAGTAGTGAGATAAAATAAATAAATCATATGTTAAGTTTCATCTTTATGGGGGGACCTCCAGTAGCCCTTTATGAGGGGAACCTCCAGTAGCCACAGAGCTTCTATGGCTGTAATATGGCCTCCACTTCCTCTACTGAAGTCATCATTAGACACCTCTAATCTAAACAACTACAGTTCAGTGTTTAACAACTATCTATGGGAGTTTCTCTCTCTCTCTCTATCTCTGTGGTGGCACAGCTCCAATTATTTTTGTATGACACTACTTATTTACATCTAGTTTGGCTTTTGGCATGGTTTCATCATGGAAACTGCCCTGGTTACCCTTGTGGATTATCTGCACCAGGAGATGGATGAGAGATGTTGGGTCTCTCATGGCTTTGAACACCTTCAACCATAGTATCATTCTGGGTCATTTCAAAGGGTTGGGAATTAGTGGTAGTGACTCCACTAATTCCTGATAGAAAAGTTCAAAGGTGATTCTGGGAACCTGTTTCTCTTTACCTTGGCCACTGACCAATGTGGTTCTACAAGGCTCCATCTTGTCCTCTATGCTATTTAACATCTGCATAAAAATGGCTAGGTGAGGTCATCCAGAGATTTAGGGATCATATTGAAGACTGGGTTGCAGAATCATCAGTATGCTAATGATACCCAGCCTGGATCCAACCCAATACCCAGCCTAGACTGTTTCTTCCATACGTTCTTCCCTGTACACTCCAATGCTAAACTGAAGCTATACTCTGGATTCCTTTACCACTGGAAGTATATGTGACAATGAACAGAATTAGGGCCTTTTCTTTTGTGGTACTGATGAACACAACAGAATTAAGTTGTGCATTACATTTTCCATCTATAGTATGCCTTGCCAAATGAGGTGCATCAAGCTAAGTCTCCATATTGCTTTAGGTAGCTGTCAAAAATGTGTCTGTTTTAAAAAAGCTTTTACCTCGTCATTCTCTTTCTGCTGGTTTATCTTTGATGTCTTTCTTTTGATAGCTGTTTTGGATTTTGTTATGTGAGCTTGGCTTTGATGCCAATATTTGTGATTTTATTGGGAATTGTTATATATTTTACATTTTGTTTTTGTCTTATGATTTGTAAAGCACCTTGAGTTTCTTTGAAAATAGACAAGGTGTAACTTTTAAAAATAAATAAATAAAAACTTTGTTTTGTCAAAGATGAGGCCAAAGTTAGAGGACACATGACAAAGCATTTATAGGAGAAATCCAACTACCCAAATTATGGCAAGAAATATCTCACATCTTCCCTTTTCATTATATCTTTGTTCAATATAGGTGTCATCCATTTTTGTTCACAGTTAAGCCCAAAGCAAGTTTTAGTATATCATTGCAGTGGAATGCTAGGGAACTCACATCTTGACATTATTGTAATTTTTTTTAAAGGTAGGAATCATGTATTACAGCCTCAGGGGTATTACCAGGATGTATCGGTTTATATAACAAATGGTTTGTGTATACATATTTCAGTCATAAAGTGTGTTTCATAGTTTTGAATATTGCATGAATGATACTTCTCTATTCCTACTCTCCATCTGCAGGGTGGGGATAATATCTACATAGTAGAAAGCTATGAATATTGGTAAACAAGCAAGGGAAAGAGCTGTTCTCTAGTAGTTTAGTCCTAGCTCAGTTAGTTCTGAGGATGGTTACCCATCTTTTCTACATGCACTCAGAGTGGTGTGTATGGGGTTGCCTGCTTTTATCCACAAAAGAACCTGGTGAGGTGGATTAGGCTAAGTTAAGTGATGGTCCCAGTTTGATTTCATCTGCAAATGTGATGAGCACTCCCTCAATACCTTCATCATTTATAAAGATGTTGAACAACAATGGGGCCAGCACAGAACCCTGCAGCACCCCACATCAGGGAGTCAAGACTTTTTCTTCTTTTTTAAAAGGCTACTGTTTAATTATAATCTATAGGAACTGGGTGTGCATAAAGGTAAAGGGACCCCTGACCGTTAGGTCCAGTCGCAGATGACTCTGAGGTTGCGGCACTCATATCACTTACTGGCCGAGGGAGCCGGCGTACAGCTTCCGGGTCATGTGGCCAGTATGACTAAGCCACTTCTGGTGAACCAGAGCAGTGCACGGAAACATTTACCTTCCCGCTGGAGCGGTACCTATTTATCTCCTTGCACATCGTGCTTTTGAACTGCTAGGCTGGCAGGAGCAGGGACCGAGCAACGGGAGCTCACCCCGTCATGGGGATTCAAACCGCATACCTTCTGATCAGCAATCCCTAGGCTCTGTGGTTTCCAAGCACAATTCAAAGTGTTGGTGCTGACCTTTAAAGCCCTAAACGGCCTCGGTCCAGTATATCTGAAGGAGCGTCTCCACCCCCATCGTTCTACCCAGTCACTGAGGTCCAGCGCCAAGGGCCTTCTGGCAGTTCCCTCACTTCGAGAAGCCAAGTTACAGGGAACCAGGCAGAGGGCCTTCTCGGTAGTGGCGCCCTCCCTGTGGAATGCCCTCCCACCAGATGTCAAAGAGAACAACAACTACCAGACTTTTAGACGACATCTGAAGGCAGCCCTGTTTAGGGAAGCTTTTAATGTTTGATGTATTATGGTATTTTAATATTTTTTTGGAAGCCACCCAGAGTGGCTGGGGAAGCCCAGCCAGAAGAGCGGGGTATAAATAAATTATTATTATTATTATTATTATTATTATTATTATTATTACCCACAGTGCCAAAATTTTTCTTCTTTTTTAAGAGGCTGCTGTTTAATTATAATCTAGGTCTGCAGGGATATAGGAACTGGGTGTGCATAAAGATGCTCAATAATGAAACGTAACCTAGGAATTTGTAATCCTGAAGGCAGAAACATTGTTGAAACCAGAAGAGCAAGATAGATAGATGAACACCTGCAGACAGGTTTGAGGTGAAAATTTTCAGAAGATTGGGTGACAAGTACAGGTACAAATCCTGTTCCTTATTAACAAGATATGCCTGTACTTGTCACATTTTGCTTTGAAAAAAACCCCCTGATTTTGTGGAAAGCATATTGCTTCTTTTAAGATGGTTTTAATCTGATATATAATGTCTTTAGGTTTCCTGGAAATTTGACAAATTGTTCTGAGCACTCTTCAGTCTTTCTTTCTTCCATCCACCATCGCAACTCTATCTATCTCTCATAGCCTCCAATTCGCTTCCTCCAAAAGTACACAAGCACTTAATGTACATTTGGTCTACATAATGACTAGGAAAGAATTTTCCTATTAAAATTTTAAATATATATTCGTGACATTGTATTATGTCTCCAAACATATGTTTTTGGACCTGCCACATTTTACTAGTGCAGCAACACATGGAATGCAACACCAACGCAAAGAGCAGACAGAGGATGAGAAATTAAAGGAGTCTAAATGAATGATGGGAAGACGACACTTAAATTGGTGGAGAAGAAACTCACTTGGAAGCACTTGTCATTATTGAAATTTAGTCTATGATTATCTTAGAACCTGAAAGCAACTCCCTGGAAACTTTAACTGTTAATATGGATTAGTTTGTTCTCTCTTACTCTCCCTATATAAGCAATTTAAATCAGTTACAAACATATGCTTGGTAAGTTAAAGGGAAAAGGGGGCTAAGGAAGATACAGAGCCAGGAATGAGGAGGCTGAAGAGACGATGAGAAAAGTAATGGTGCAAGCTATTTGTTGGAATGAAGAAAAATAACTTTCCTACATGACATAAAATGGTTTCTTTGTGTGTGTGTGTGTGTGTGTGTGTGTGCGTGCGCGCGCTAGATTTATTATTCCATTTACTCTTAAAACAAACCAACCATAGGCATTTACCTTCAGAATATAAAGTTGCTTATTTCTGTACTGTAGAGTTATCAGAGATATGGCTTGATGGTTTCACAAGGCATCAGTCACACTTTCCCAACATTTGCTGATATAAATATAAAAGCTTCAAATTTGAAGGATAAATAAAGCAACACTATTATCTAAACAGGGTAAAATATAACATCCTTGTGGTTTGTGGAAATTTTTGATGTGCCTGCTGGCTTTTCAATAAAAATCAATTATGCCTTAAATGTGAGCGGTAGTCAACATACTACAGACTATAAATTCAATTTCATACTCAGAAATATGGATTAGCTGAACTAGATGCCCTTCCATTGATTTCAGAAAGCAAAAGCTGATAAGGTAAATAATAGTAAGAAGCTCTCTGACACTCCACATCAAGTTCTGGATTTCCATATTATTTTTGTAAGAACTTTTCAGTCACTATAATATTCTCCTTGTGAAATATGTATGATGAATGGATATTATACGGATTGCTGATTCATCTCTATTTACAGAATGGATATTTAGCTTTTATAATACAAGGTGGGAATGGGATAGGAAATGAATATACTTATTTCCTTTCACACGGTGGAAGGCATGTATCATCCTATCTGAATAAAGCCATGGGTAATTACAGAACATTCTGATTAAGCCTGTGTTCTTTAGGCTACAGCCTCCTATAAATAAAGGCTCCAGAGAATAGGACTGCAAGACAGCACCACTCACTACAATATAAATTAGAGGAACAGAAACACAATGTGCTGTAAATTCAAAACAAAATCACCTCTGTGTACTTTGTGTTGAACATCTTAAGCAGGAAATAAGAGGAATGCCATGAATTCAGTAATAAAATAATAATCCTCAGTATTTATATAGCAATTTTCCCAAGTCCTTAAAGTGCTTCATGTAAGGGGATGGAAAAGAGAAGTGGAAGGGCTAGGAAAGAAGAACAGCAAAAATAGGTAAGTCTTTAAAAAAAGGAAAAAAGAGGATAATGTTGATTGTGTTTTTGTTTTGTTTAAAAGACTAGGAAAAAGAAAAGACAACCACACAGGGGAAGGGCTCTGGCTCAGTGGTAGAACATATGCTGTGCATTCAAAGGTTTCCGATTCAATCCCTGACAGCTCCAGCTAGGACTGGGAAGGACTCCCTGAAACTCTGTAGACCCACTTTCAGTCAGTGCTGACAGTACTAAGCTAGATAGACAAGTTGGGCCTGACTCAGTATAGGGAGTTTTTGATGGTCCTACATTTAAAAAAAAATCGATCTCATCTATCACATTTCTATTCCACCTTTTATCCAAGGAACTCTGAGCAGCACACATCTCCGTAAGGTAGGTTAGGATGAGAAGAGAGCCCTTTTCAGACATTGTATCAGTTGAGAAACAATGCACGTAGGCAGGTGGTGGCATGAAAGCAAGACCTACCTGCAGGGCTCTGCCCCTGACCTACAAGCCAGCCTTTCACCATTCAAAAGCAGCTTAAGCATGTATGCATCTCTCCATGTCATCAGGGAACTTGCCTTGCCAAGAAAGAAAGAAAGAAAGAAAGAATCTCTCTTAGAATTCTCCAATACTTCCATCCACCATCAATAGCCCTCTCATCTCCAATTGCCCCCTATTCCTCCTTTGCCTCATGTGCCCAAATTCAGAAGTTGTAGAGGAGCATTGGAAATCTAGGGGCTCCAGTTTCCAACTCTCTTCAACAAAGGCTTCTGTGCATGCTTGAACCTTCAATTGCTGATGGGCATCTACTCTTTTCATTGCTACCAGTAATGTAATAAGCAGTAAAAATAGGAAGAAGAAGAAGAAGAAGAAGAAGAAGAAGAAGAAGAAGAAGAAGAAGAGGAGAGTTTGGATTTGACATCCCACTTTATCACTACCCTAAGGAGTCTCAAAGCATCTAACAATCTCCTTTCCCTTCCTCCCCCACAACAAACACTCTGTGAGGTGAGGCTGAGAGACTTCAGAGAAGTGTGACTAGCCCAAGGTCACTCAGCAGCTGCTCATGGAGGAGCAGAGACGCGAACCCGGTTCACCAGATTATGAGTCTACCACGCTTAACCACTATACCACACTGCAAATGGAAAGAGGAAGGAAACTAGCAGCTGAGCTGAATGCCCCCAAAGTATTAACTAAGTCAAAATTTGGATTGGCTTTAGCTCATATGGCTCAGGTGGCTTGGACTCAGCTCAGGGACTTCCAGAATTGAAATCCTACCCCACCCCCACAAACACCCTTAGTCCTCCTCTGAAATTCTTCTTAATCCCAAAATAAAATGCTGATTGCATGGCTTCTGGCTTCTGGGTGTGCAGAGAACAGAATGGGTTTAATCCATGCAGAATCCCTTATAGCTTTGGACAAGCCATCATCTGTTTAAACCAGGTCAACACATAATGGCAGCTCAATAATGATAATCTCAGGAGTATGTGGGTTTGATGGTTTATGGAGACTCATGGTATAAAAATTGTATCAAAAAGAATACTTTTCTGTGAAACAGAATCATTTTACATACACATAATTTAAGGATTGGAGGTTAAAATGTTGGTATTTTTTCCTCTAGTCTAGGTTATGAGGTACAATGTATGTTGTGGCCTGCAGTTGGCAGCCTGCCAGGAAGCAGCAGTGCTTTGATGCAGTTGCTATGGAGAAGGAAGTAGCTGTCACCTGAGAGGTTTACAGTGAAGTGTCCTGGAGATTAGAATTCTTCTGATTTTACACAGGACAGGTGCATCAAAAAGTGAGACAAAAGCCAAGCACAGGATTGAACATTCTAGCTCCATTCTTGGCCATTCGCTATAGGTCAGTCCACCAGAGCATAACAGTAGATTGGTTGAAGGGTTCTGGCTAGAGGGAATAAAAAGCCAGGCACAGCCCTGTTAAAGGGTAGCAGTTGTCAGATGGATTCTTGAAGAGGGTCCGGGAGCAGCAAAAGCTGGAACCAAATGTGCTGATATCATAAAGCCATTATACACATCTACAGTGAGATGAAACTTGAAATGCTGCTTACCATTCTGGTCACCTCATGCCCAAAAGGATGTTGAAGAACTGGAAAAGCTTCTGAAAAGGGCAGCCAAAGTGATGAAGGGGGCTGGAGCAACTACTTTATGAGGAAAGGTGATTAAGTGGAGGGGATGACAACAAGACAGAGGTATATAAATTTGTGCATATTGCGTAGAAAGTAAACAGGGAGACTCCCCACTAATAATCCAGGGTCATCCAATGAAAATTCAGTACAGGCACAGCACATAGCTAGAATTTGCTCCCACAAGATGTAGACATGGCCACAAACTTTGATGGTTTTAAAACAGGATTAGACAGAATCATGGAGAACAAAGCTATCTATGACTACTAGCCATGATGGCTATGTTTTACTGCTCTCATCAGAGACAAAATGCCTGTGATTACCAGTTGCTGGACATCGCAAATGAGGAGAGTCCTGTTTTCACAGTGGTCTCTCATGAGCATTCAGCTAACCACTGTGAGAACAGGATGCTGAACTAGATGAGCCAGCAAGTATATTCATATGTTTATATGCGTGAAAGAGCTGAAACAGGTCAGAGGGGGGACAGTGAAGCAGAGTGGCTCCAGAGGATACAGAAAGAAGACAAGGGAAAACTAAATTCAGGAAGGCAGACACTTGAAGAGGAAAGGAATGTCTTAAATAGCCCTTGGGGAGGGGGAGTCTCATGGAAGCAGTTGGACTCAAGAAGCTGTGATCTCTTTCCTGGGTTGCATTTCTGTGCTGAATCTTGAGCATGACTAGAAGAAAGACTTCAGGTTTAAATTAACCTGTGATTGTTTACTGGGGAGAAGTTAAGGGAAAGGAAACTGGATAAGCATTTAATTAAGTTATGGAAGTGAGAGAGTGGTACACACCATTTTAAGGTTATGGTACTGTCTTAACAATTAAGCAAGCACTGTACAAAACCTTTAATATTCAACCTGTGAAGTGGTAATTCACATTTACTGTGAATAAGTTTAATACTGTTATATTTGGTTCAACTTTAAAAAATAAATAAATCCTGCTCTGCCTGTTGTATGCCTAAATATGCTACCACCTACAAGGGGAATCAGGGAATATTTTCAGAAAGGGTTGGCAGCATCAGAAAAGAAGGAATAAAATAAGCAGGTGCATTCAGCACACAGGGTGGCATAGTGGTTGAGCAAAAACATAGGGCTGATGGTAGAAGCAGGATCTTTCACATATGATGTCACAGCAGAAGGACCCCCTCATTTGGTGCCAGGACAGAGGAAAATATTCACATGTGGTGGCAGCTTTTGTGGGTATAAAGTAGGGATTCTTCCACAGGCGTAGGATTGATTCTTCAACCAAGTGAGCCACACTCATGTGAAGGTGCGATTCTCTTGAATACTGTACACATGACTTCCATGCTGGCAATTTCACTTTTGGAGCCTCTGCAGAAATTTCAGTGGCTACTTATATACAGTGGCGGAGGAACCCCCTCCGGCACCCGGGGAGGGATGTCGAGGGGCGGGGAGAACCGCCCAGTGGCGCAAGCATGGCATCCATACGGACTGCGCATGTGCAGCATCCCGTATGGACTGCGCACACATGGCAGCCCATGTGGTCGCCGTGTGAGAGGCAGCCCGTACGGACGCCCGTATGGACGGCACGAGAGAGCGGCGCCCATAGTGACTGCGCGCCCTCGGCCACTCTACAGCTGGGGGAGGCAGGGACCATCTTGTCACATACACCCCAGAGTGGCACTCAGGGAGGCCTGCCTGCCCCCTCCGCCCCCCACTTCGTACGCCCCTGCTTATATAGTATCCATGTGCAAGTGCTGATTCACATAAAACTATATCTATGTAAGCATGGGCTGGGTGCAACTATGACAGTGATAACTAGAGGGCCACTGCAATATGCAAATCAGCTCTCTTCATGTACAGCAGGACTAACAAGAGTAATAGTTACCATATCTTAGGATTATAGTGGCACAATAACTACAAACTATTGTGTATTGTTAAAATGTTATATGAATAATTAATAATTGTTTAAATTTGGGTTTAGATGGCAGTGTAATAGTTACAATGCAATACTTCATTAATTTGTTGCTAAATATGAAGCTATGTTAAACAGATGGCTTTCATTAATTCATTGTTCCTTGTAAATTAATGTTTAGAATGCTCTATGTAGAATTTAGAGACCTTGTGTGAACTTAGCTAATAAAACTAACAAAAGCCATTCCCACTGCATTGTTCCTTTCTAACTAAAACGTTTTGCTGAGAACTGCACACCATTGTTTATGGAAAAATAATCCTTATAGGTACACATAGAAATGTGCAAACATCCAGAAACAGCTTGCTCTTGAGGAAAGAGGAAAGTGCTATTAAACAGGTGTTAGAATATAAATGGCATCTCATTAGTGATTGCTTCCTGTGACAAAGATACAAAAAAAGCAACCTTTTATTCAAAGGCCAGCTGTATTACTCCTGAATCATTTTGTATTATCATTTACTTTTATGAAGATATTAGTTCTTTAAACATTTAAAAAATAGAATACCCAGTGCATTGAAATCAATTGGAGGAGGGAATCTCCCATTGATTCCAGCTGCTGATTGCATCTTGCCTATCAGACAAGTAGTGGGTATAGGGTGAAAAGTATGATTAGTACAGTGGTACCCTGGTTTACAAACTGAATCTGTTACAGAAGTCCGTTCTTAAACCAAAACCGTTCTTAAACCAAGGCATGCTTTCCCTAATGAAGCCTCCCACCGCCAGTGCTCTTCCACCATTCGGATGCCGTTCTAAGACTGAGGTAAAGTTTGCAAACCGGGACACTACTTCCAGTTTTGCGGAGTTTGTAAACCGAATCGTTCGTCAACAGGACTGTTCTTAAACCCAGGTACCACCGTACTGTAAACCACCTCATCCAGCCATACCCGCACTGTGCGCAAAGCCTGATAGTAATGATATCCTTGTTCTCTCTTATAGCTTTAAATATGCCACAATCCTGAAGTCAGGGGAGGAGGGTTGGAGAGTAAAGTATTACACAATATAGCTTTTCTTCTTCCAGTCTTTCAAACAGACCTTAGAATTCTTTCATTTTTAACCCATGTCTACAAGGTGGTATATATTGGCTCACTGTGAGAGATTATACCGGTCCATAGCAATCTCCACCACCAGGAAGAGGCAAACAACATGGTAGGAGGCAGTAGCAGGACTTCCCAAGTGAGTTGGTTCAGGACCTTGGACAGTAACAAGGATACTTCATTAGAATGCAGGAGCAGGTGGCTACAAACTCTAGGCAACAATTCTGCCCCTGGTAGCATGATGAAGAAGTTACTTTATTTTATTTTTTTAAATAATATTTATTACTTTTAAAACTTACCAAAAAAAAAGAAAAAGAAAGAAGAAACAAAAGAAACAATACAATATAGACAATACAAAACACAACCTTAACATCTAAACACCATAAACTATACAAAACAAAACAAAAACAATTTAACACACATCATACCTTTACCATAATCTATCTTTCATTCCCTTGTTTCATTGACCTCCTCTCACCTCCCTCCTTGTATTCCACTTCTACATGTTATCTCAGCAAATCCTTTATCTTAAAATATTTTTAATCTTATTCCCCATTAAATCTAATATACCTATTTACACTTAACCTCTTAAAACATTTCCACTAAGGCCAAAAAAAATTCCATTCCAATATTTTTCTATCCCTCATTAAATTTTACAAAATTTCCCTATATAGACTTTAAATTTTCCAATCTTCTTCACCGTCTCCTCTTCCTGGTCTCTGCCTCTGCCAGTCCTTTCCGTCAATTCCATATAGTCCATCAACCTGGAGATCTTATGTCCGAGGCTCTTAACTCATCTCCACGTCCCTTCTGCCAATCTTCTTCATATTCTTTAATTCTAGAGAGCAGATCTCGGGGAAGCTCCGACCCAACAGCACTTTTATTCCATCTCAACAGGTCAACCAGATTTCCATAGTTAAAACTAGAATCCATAAAATATTTCAAATCTTGTTTCAAGGTTCCTCCAAATCCAAAGGCCCCCAAAGCTCCAATCCCCTCTCGACCCAAATCCATGTCCCAAATGTCAATTGATCCCTGCAAGAGGGGATCTCTCCAACCTTCCCCCTCCAGTCCAGGCCAGGCTCCAATCCTCAAAATCTGACCTCTTCCAGTTTCAACCACAAAGGGCCCTGACCTGTAACTCTCAACCTGCCTCTGTGAGGTTAAGGCTCCCCCTTGTATTACTTTAAGTTCGACAACAGCAACTTTCTCCTTCTCCTTTTCAACGATTTGCCCTGTTGAAATAGATTCCTGTGCCAGATCCTGAGTTATTTCTGTGTTGGTGTTCACTTTTGGTCCCGAAATGTCAATTTTGGTAGCCATAGCATCTATCTTCTTGTGAAGCTGTTTCAGCAAATGATCTATCCTGCAAAATGCAGACACTATTATCTCATCTGCCAACATTTTAGTCCAAGGTCAGTCTCTAGTTCTCACAATTCTTATCGTACAGCTGGATTCCTCAGCTCAACTCTTGTAACAGTTTCAGCTCAACTCTTGTAACAGTTTCAAAGACTCCCTCTAGGGGGGAGCAATCTCCACTTGTATCAATCCTTTCCGACACAATTCCAAAAGTAAAATAGTTTCAGTTTTCAGTTACTTTTTCAATTGCTTTTTCTTCCTTTTAAAACGCAGAAGCGGGCAGTGAAAGCAATATATTTCTCTTACTAACTGACTGTTTTTCGCTGTCAATGAACTCTTCCAAACGTCAATCTGTTGGCAGCCCGTTCCCAGGAGTTCAGAGCAGTGATAATTTAGTTTTTATCACTCTCTCCTGCAGGATGCACAGTCCACAATTTCCCCCCTCTTCCCCTGCTTCCAAGGGGGGTTTACTGGTTTCAATCGATGGAAATTTAATCCTTTACATGAGGCTTTCCAAGACCTTAGCTTGCAACCTCTTTGCTTCAGTCTATTTACAAAAAGGGAAGGCGGACTTCCAGTTTTGAACCTTCCCTGCTCATTGCCAAATTAAGGTATTTAAAAATCCAATTTTCCGTTCTATTCACGGGTTGTTGTTTAAAGTCCAATTGTCCACAGGAAAAAAGTCAGCGCTCTCCGACAATAGCAATGCGGCTTCACTCCGTGAAAGAAGCAGTCGATTCAAAGCACCGCGCCACTCACCCCACGCCGCTCCAGATCCCCAAAACAGGGTTTCCCCGCGAGTAGGGGAGGCACGAATGGTGCCAGCCGAATCCCAAGTTCACAGGCTTCTTCCGCCTGTGATTTCTATGGGTCTCCGCCTTCGCCGTGGCGGTCAGACCCTACTTTTCACAGAGCAAGTTCCTCCCGATCGGAGGAGCTCCGCCATTGCCGGAGGCGCCAACCCTGGAAGTCGATGAAGAAGTTGCTTTAGCACTGACTTGCTGTAATTTTCAGAGATGGCCAGACTGGTCCAGAAGTTCAAGCCTAAAGCCCCACCTTCTGAATGCTAGTTACAGGTAGGTAGCCATGTTGGTCTGCCATAAATAAATAAAAATCCTTCCAGTAGCACCTTAGAGACCAACTAAGTTTGTTATTGGTATGAGCTTTCGTGTGCATGCACAGTTCTTCAGATACACTTCTGAATGCTGTAGTTGCTGATGGCATCTGTCTGTCTCAAGAGACAATGGCCTCCAGGGGTTGCAGAGACCAGTAACTCATAACTTCTGCATTAGCACCAAAGTGACCTCTCTAGGGTGAAAGCCTGGGCAGTATGTATGGAGGGCCTAGGCTGCCCAGATGACAAGACCCACCGTTTCTTGACCTTACTGATGTGATCCAAAGGAAGGCAGAACAATACATTTGGCATGCCAGTTAAAGGGACAGTTTCTACCCGTGGGCTGTGAGGCTGCTGAATGGAAGACAGCAACATTGCAGCTGACGTTCAGGTTTGGTGGTCATACGACAGCACACAGAGTGTAATGTGGAATCCGAATGGAATCCGAACAGTAGAAGGGCACCGCCAGTGGGAGACCTCATTAGGGAAAGTGGACCTTGATTTAAGAATGGTTTTGGTTTAAGAATGGACTTCCAGAACGGATTAAGTTCGTAAACCGAGGTACCATTGTATATGAGAACACATCACTCTTCTGAACCATGCAATGTGTGGTTCAGTGGACCAGTTCAAGTGAAGGTGGTGCTTGTCCTGTTTGTTCACAAGTTACATTTTCACATTTTAGTATTAAAATATTGTCAACAATTTATCCTGTGGTCCTGTGACTGGAAAATATTGTGAGCTGTTTGGACTTTGGTTTGTAAAAAGGGTCACTTTCTACCTTTTTCCAATGCAAACATTAAATAGTTCTCATTCAAAATGCTAACAACCTTCCCAATCACCAGTACGATCTAATGAAAAAGACATTTAACAAGGTCAGATGTCTTAGATTTCATTGTTGGCTTAGCTATTCTTTCACTGTGTAATCCTGCGCGCACACAAAACCTTAACCTGCCTTTCTGATTGTCAATTTCTATAAGATGAATGTCACAAATGAATGTTGCCAGACATAGTTTATAGTATATATCACTAGTTACTATGGTGATGAGTCCATTAATTAATGTTTTAAAGCCTTTGAGATCCTGGATGAAAACAAACAAGCATTAAAGTTTGTGAATTACCACCTAGATTGCTGCACCTCCAAAGAAAGAAGAACACTTGGGGGGGGGGGAATACAGAACATGTTCAAATGCCACTAAGACATGGCACACTCAAAAATGTATCATTGTACTCATTGCCCATTATTCCATATAGATGTAATTAAAAAAGCAATGGGATTCAAAGATAAACTAAGAATAAAAAGAATTCAACCTGAATAAAGATGAGGACATCCCTCTGCATGCTTACTTATATCCAAGGAATTCAATGGGATTTACTCCCAGGTAAGTGTATGTAGGTATGCTCACCCAGACGTGGATACCTTCAGCAAGATACTGAATGGTGTACCTTCATGTAAAATCAACTAACAAAGGACTCCTCTAAACACCTATTCAGAACTAAATCCTATTGAATGCAAGGGGGCTTACTCTCAGGTATATGAGTATAGGATGACAGTCTAAAGCCTGATACTGTGAAGATAAAGCCAAGATACCATACTGAATTATTGAAAAACAAGATGAAATGGAAAGGTGACATAACTGTAGCTCTATTGAGATCTGTACTTCAGCTATATATCCATAGGTGCAAACATTTTTGCAAAATGCAGAAGTCCACAAGATTTTCTAGAAACTAGTTAGAAGGAAAAGCCTGCTTTTCTTAAGGCAATACTGGCTACCCAGAGTCCTGCAAACTTACTTAGTTCCATGTTAAGATTATATATCCAGAGAGAGTTAATCAGAGATGGAGCGGGGACGATGCCTTCACCACAAATCTCACATGAATATATTCCCAAACACTGCTCATAGATCCCAAACCTAGTTTTGTTTTTGGTTTTTTATTTGGAAATACATTTGTTGCTTTTCTAATTAGGGGGGGAATACTCTCAGTGGCACAGAAATAATATTTTTAAACCTGAAAAACCTTATGATATACAGTGGTGCCTCGCAAGACGAAAAGAATCCGTTCCGCGATTCTCTTCGTCTAGCGGTTTTTTCGTCTTGCGAAGCAAGCCCATTGACGGCTTAGCGGATTAGCGCTATTAGCGGCTTTTAGCGGCTTATCAGCTTAGCGGATCAGCTGATAAGCGGCTTAGCAGCTTAGAAAAAGGGGGGGAGGGGGAAAAAGTCGGAAAAACTCGCAAGACATTTCGTCTTGCGAAGCAAGCCCATAGGGAAATTCGTTTTGCGAAGCGCCTCCAAAACGGAAAACCCTTTCGTCTAGCGGGTTTTCCGTCTTGCGAGACGTTCGTCTTGCGGGGCACCACTGTATTTTTTTAAAGAAACAGATCAGGCTTACGGTAAAAGAACCATACTAGCAGAAAGCATATAAACACAATAGAACATTTTTTTTACTGGAAAGCTTTTTTAAAAAAAATGTTTAAAGTTTTGAATTGGCAGTAACACCCAAGCAAAGAAGCAGTGTGGAATGTCTCCCTTGGAAAGGAATTCAAGAAGAAAGTTGCAGACCTTTTTATGGATGGCTGTTTATTTATTACATTTATTAGTTGTTGATTTTCCAAAAATGAAACTCATAGTGAGTTAAAAATATATAATTGTAATGCCCTAATGCAGCGTTGACCAACTGCATCCTTCCCCATGATGGCTGAGGCTGGTGGGAGGGCCTCAAAGAAAGAAAGGCACATGCATCAACTTTAAGGTACAGACATGTAAGAAAACTGGTTTCTCAGCTGTACATTTATTGAAGCGTAAAGATCCGTGCACATTCATGTGTATGGTTCATACACACTATGGGTTTCTTAAGCAAGAAACCAGTATAACCATAGTGTGTGGAGTGCCCTAAGGATAAAAGGGAATATGGTTGCCATTAAAATCTGGAATTTGTCGCTCCTTCTGGGATCCACCAAACTCATAATTCACATCAGTCATCTTCTTGGCAGCACTTCTAAGAACATTCAGAAAGAGCCCTTAGGGTGGATCCATTTCTGACTCTTGCCTTCAGGTAAGGGTTTTATTTCTTTGTCCACAAGCATAGGCTGCCGTGATTATTTCTTTAAAACCATGTATGATCCAAACATGCCCTCAATAAATCAATGTTTACTTGAAAAACAAGACAATATCACAATGAAATCAAAGGGAATGGCTCAGAAACTGAGATTCATCTAGGATTCCCTGGTGACACAGAATAGGTCCAGACGTATGAAGTGAAAGAAGAACAAACATCTCAAATATATATATGTGTGTGTGTGACACTTGGATTTCAAGAGTTCTACATCTCTCTCGGGCTGTCACAGTCCTTGTCTGACCCTCAGCATTACAATGTCTCAAAGTTCCCAGGTGTCAGTGAGCTCTGCCTCTTGAAGTTGGATGGATATCTGTCAATTATACTCTTCAGAATACTTTGATGTGGCCAGGTGTGACCTAGCTCATTACCATACCAGGCATGAAAGCATCCTTTGTATTAACATTTTGATAATAAGGTTTATTCTTATCACATGCACTCTTCCTTTCGCTGGGTCCCCTGTATGCTCCATGCTTAATTTAATTCAGTATTACATTGCCTACATTTTATTTTGAATTCTGTGCAGCTGCTGTTTGCAATTATCCTTTCCGCACACCTCAGAGAGCATTAAGTTCATTTTTTTGTAGGTTTCCTCAGCCCCTAGCATAAATTACTTTCTGTATTTTTTGACCCCTTCCTAAAACTAAGGCTGTCTGGCCCATGTAGGGGATGCTTTCAAATAAGTCTTTCAGTAACTCAGCTTGAGTGTGTGACCACATTATTGTCTGCATTAGCACTGCATTAGTCGAGCCCCCTATAAACAAACAAAAAAAACCAACCTGTATATAAAGGAAGATACATTTCAACACTTGCACAACTGGGCATGATTTTCACTTTAATGAAACAATGGCTTAATAATAGACACTAGTTAAGTTATGATCCACAATATCATAAGGTTCAAAGTCAACACTATCCATCAATGCTCTTCCTGTACTAGCCGTACAGCAAATCCGGCTCAGCACAAGATGAAAGGTGGTTTCAAGAAACATTGTAAGCATGTTTTATTTGGGCTGCATTTTCTTCAAAGCAGCTTGTTAAATTGTCTTTAGTGGCACAGGAGCCCACTCCTAGCTTCCTACTGAGAGCCCAACATCTGTTACCACCTGTCTAAAAACGGCAATAATATCCATGAAGAAAAACCCAAGGTTTGTTTTTCTTTTTATACAGATGCTCTGTATCCAAGCATCTGCACTAATCGCCACCATATCCTTGAACTTTGATACCTTTTGGGAGTCAGTGTGGAGAGAGCACTGGACCTGCACCTGGGCCACCTGGTTTCAAATCCCAGCACAACTACGGGCGCCATCGATAGCAGGAGTCCATCTTGTTCCCTCAGTGGTAAAAAATGCACACTGAAAAAACTCGCCAACCTTGTTGTGAAACAAAGATGAGATAAGAATTTTAAAGCATTTGCTGCACTAAAAGCGCTGTCTAAATGATCAATAAGCAGTGGTTTATGCACATTTCGTAGAAGACAAAATAGGGGCATTTCTACTAAATGATGTGTCGCTCTTTTTTCCTTACCTTTGTCACACACACACACACACACACACACACACACACGAGACTGCATATAAAAAAGAATGCTGAAATTACACTAATCTACAACAATGAATCCTTGCTTCTCTGTGTGTTGGGGTGGTGAAAATTCATTTTGTTCATTGGAAGAGAACAACAATGTGAGCAGGAGCCTGAGTCATTGCCATCCATGGCAAATGGTTACCAGACTTTTATTGGATAACCAGCTGGTTGGGTTTATGATTTACAGCGTAAGTGAAGCCCACAGTAGTTAATACCACATAATCAGAAAGGGCTTCTTTCAGGGCAATTGCTGCAGATGTTCAGGCATTAGACTATGGACATCTTTTAGCACTGCAAATTCACAGATCCAGTTAGCATGGATCCAAAAGAATCCTAAGTGCAGAGAAACGTGATTCTCACTTGGGATGATATTTGAGCCACACTGCCTAGAATCATATCGGACAACAAATGGAGGCCAAACTGCTTAACATTCTGGGTGCAGTCCAAGTTTGCAGTGAAATGGGAACTTGTAAAGGTAGGTAGAAAGTTTGGATGCTGCTTAAGGAGCACCATTTAGGAAGGACAGAGTGGAATCTCCCTTCCCATTCACAATTCAATGGAATCATGATTATTCCTCAAGAAACAATTTTTTAAAATTAAATTTATATATCGCCCATCATCTGAAGATCACAGGGTGGTTTACAACAAACAAATAAATGAGTATACATACTAGATATACAAGCCAAAAGTGCAACTCAATTTTTAAAAGGTGACCCTTTTTACTGCAATATCACTGCAATAGCTGTAATGAAGTATTAAAAACTAACAAGAAACAACTCAGAAAATGCACAGCAGCTTAATTTTTTTAATATATCCAGGAGTGATTTCATTTCCTTCCTCAATGAAATCCCTACACCTTCATCATATATACTACTGAAATATGAAACACTATCCCCATCTAAATGCTTCTGTGGTGATAGGAGTATTGATAGTTATGAACTGATTTGGGTGTTTCAAGACTTATCTGTGAGGAAAGATAGAGTACTCTGATTTGCACCTAACACTAAACCACAATTTGTTAAATAAATTGCAAGTTAGTCACAAGTTGTCTTACAGACGATCAAACAAACCATGGGTAATTTCTCTCAAATTTGGTTTGTTTTCCATCTGTCTTTTCCTTAAGCCAGTCTAGTAAGTGTCTTAGGTGGGATATTCAGATAATATTCCACCTAAGGAAGGGTGCTGCAATTACAAATAACTCCAATCCATAGTTAAAACAAACCGAAATTCTCAAGCCAACAACAAGTCATGACTTCCAATCACAATTTGCTGGGAGTAAACAAACTAGGGTTAGGCTGCCAGGAAGGGTTCATGCAAAAGCCATGGTTTAGTATTGTATGCAAAACAGGCCTGTGAGTGTCTAGTATATTGCATGCTACCCCCACAATGGCAAGAGTCACTTCTTTGTTGCCATTGCATTTGCAAAATCTCAGCTACCTCTGATTTTTCACTTGTTCTAAGGGCTTTTATGTTCTGCCCCCCTTCGCCTGTAGGGCTATGCATCTTAAGTAGAGTTCTGGCTTGAGGTTCAGGGAACCCTGGGTTAAGTGGGCCACTTCTTATGCCAATGACTTCCTTTGGGTATTCCAGGCAGTGGAACAGGTAGCAGCAGTGCTCCAAGCATGGCTGGGAGCTGACATTTTCAATTTTTCAAAACAAAGAGAACAGGTTCCAGATGCTCACTGGTACAAACCTCTTCTATTGAAGCTCTTCGCATTTTAGAGCGCAACAGTCCTCCTTCATGACTTTTTGCTCTTAAAACCTGAACTCAAGAGGCAGCTTGAAAATATGGTGGAGCGAATTGTTCCACATCTATATAAAACTCTCCTACGAAGTTTAATAGGGTCTAAAAATTTAGTGTCTTCACAGTGCCCTGGAACACCCAATAATTTTACTCCAAAACAGTCAGGCAGCGCTAGTGGGACATGGTGGTTGACCCAGGTTGCCAACTACTGATGATAGGCCTGACTTTTAGCCTCTCACTGTGACACTTCTGCAAAGTTTTATGCAGATAAAAACTGCTTGCCTCTGCTCCAACCTTGACAACACCATCCCCCCCCCCCCCCCCGGAATCGATAACCGATTCATTCAGGTCCTCCTCAAGCCAGATTTTATTGGATGGGTCCTCAGCCTTATACTAATTGTAGCAGTGAACATGAGGTTCAGGCCTAAACTAAATCTCCTTGAGTGAAAATCATTTTACCTAGTGTGTTGAAATGAATTGAAAACCAAAGACATCAACTTTAAAATAATTTGCAACATGAAATCACTAGACTAATAGAGCTGTGCATGCCAAACTGTGACACATTGTTTGGCAGGAAATAGCTGGCTATTCTCCATACATTAACTCAGTATATCGTAGACTCCGGAAAATGCATTGTTTTAGTAGAGCTGCTGAGATATGTCTCAATTACAAAGAAGCTATCAGCCTAGCACCAAGCAAAGCAGAAGTCCTGATGTCAAGGACAGATGCAGCATTCACTTACTGTAGCATTGGAGGGCCATTTGTAAAGGACTGCAGCTACTGCTGCTTGGGGAGGTATACTAAAAGAAAAAAGAAAAAAAATCATTATTCCTGACGCTGACCTGCTAGCCTTGGCTTTTCGCAATAGGACCATACCTGCCAAGAAGGGCTGCAAACTTTATTTGATTAATCAGTGTGATTAATCTGCTGAATATTTAATCATAGTTTTAGCTCCCATTCCTCCAATTAATCAGTGGACTTGACATCTCGAGCAAAACCTGGATCTCAGCACTCTTGAGCGGTCCTCCCCTAAACCTGCCATAAAGACATAACAGTTCCTTCCCTCCCAATCGGGGGAGGGGGAACAGTTTGCTGCATACCTCAACTCAAAGACAACTTTATTTTCCGTTTACCTCGAAGGCCACAATATTTCTTTGCCTTTAAGGATAAAATTAACTTAAATTTTCCTCCTCCAAACAACACTTCCCCAGACAAGTGAGGCTGACCGTAGTAATGGGAAATGATAGGATTAGGTTTCATGACTTCATTATATTGGGCTGGAGCTAAGGAGTCCATAGGCTTATGCAGATAAAGTGTTTGCACAATACACTCATACCTTGGATCCGGAACACCTTGTGAGTCGAACATTTTGGCTCCCGAATGCCACAAACCTGGAAGTGAGTGTTCCAGTTTTCAAACATTCTTTGGAACTCCACCGCAGCTTCTGCAGCTTCCGTTTGAGTGCAGGAAGCTCCTGCAGCCAATCGGAAGCTGCCCCTTGGTTTTCGAATGTTTTCAGAAGTCAAACGGACTTCCAGAATGGATTCCGTTTGAGAACCAAGGTACGACTGTATAGCTCAGGAGGTGTATTGGGGGCACTGCTACTAAGTATTTCAATTTAAATTGAAACAGGACCAGGACACAAAATTGCATATGGACAAATCAAGATAATTAAGGTCATGGGTGGGTGTCTGTGGTCTTGCTAGTACTGCAGTAATGTACTTTGCAGCTTATCAAGTCTTCCTTTTTTAATCTTCTTTTAAAAGTTTTAAACATGGGGGAAGTGGGCAGGAGGTCCTGGAACAGTGCAAAAGGTCCAGTGCTTGGTTCACCTGGGCTGCCTCTGGGTAGTGTATGCACTCCATTTTATAGAATCATAGAATCATAGAATCATAGAGTTGGAAGAGACCACAAGGGCCATCAAGTCCAACCCCCTGCCAAGCAGGAAACACCATCAGAGCACTCCTGACATATGGTTGTCAAGCCTCTGCTTAAAGACCTCCAAAGAAGGAGACTCCACCACACTCCTTGGCAGCAAATTCCACTGTCGAACAGCTCTTACTGTCAGGAAGTTCTTCCTAATGTTTAGGTGGAATCTTTTTTCTTGTATTTTGGAACCATTGCTCCGTGTCCACTTCTCTGGAGCAGCAGAAAACAACCTTTCTCCCTCCTCTATGTGACATCCTTTTATATATTTGAACATGGCTATCATATCACCCCTTAACCTCCTCTTCTCCAGGCTAAACATGCCCAGCTCCCTTAGCCGTTCCTCATAAGGCATCGTTTCCAGGCCTTTGACCATTTTGGTTGCCCTCCTCTGGACACGTTCCAGTTTGTCAGTGTCCTTCTTGAACTGTGGTGCCCAGAACTGGAAACAGTACTCCAGGTGAGGTCTGACCAGAGCAGAATACAGTGGCACTATTACTTCCCTTGATCTAGATGCTATACTCCTATTGATGCAGCCCAGAATTATACCTACTGCATAGACTGGGTATGTAGGGAAGCGCTTTTCTTGTGCCTTGCACATGGCTTCTGTCATCATATATGAATCAGCCCCAATAAACTGAAAATTATTCTAATCTTAAATATGTCACTTCTCTTTTCCAACCGCTTAAGTCAAAATACGTAAGTAAAACCGAGAACATAGAAAGCTGTATTGTAGTTCTTCACATCTTGTAATGGGTTAAGGGATTTGGTTGTACTGACTGGCACCCATTGTCCATTCTAAGCTGCTGTGGAATGATCATGAACATTCTGGCTGCTGAACAGAGTAATTCGTGAGCTGAAGTGTTCCGAAAAGTCTTCTTTGATACAGCGCCTCTTCAATGTCAACTACAGCACTTCGCAGTTCAGTTTATTTGGAAGCTAATTGAGCCCTGCTATTCAAGCATACGCAAAATATAATAGTGAAAAAAGCTGCAAATGATGTTGCATTACCGTTTTATGAAACAATGCTAGCTACAGATATATAGTTAATGCAGGATTCTGGTGAAGAACGTTGAGGTTTTATTTTTCTTTCCTTTGTACTGTCTTTGTTATTTTATTTTTTGCTTTTAGGCATAAAGTGAATGATTCTCAAATTTCTTTTTAAAAGGTTTAACATGTTTCCTTTGCATTTGGCTTATTTTGTTTCCCATCTGCATGGATTCTTCTTATGAAAATTCTGCTGCCACTGCAGAACAACACAGTGGTAACACCCCTCCTCCCTGCCCCAATTCAAAGATAGTGGCAACATCTTTCGGAGTAAGACCTTTACTGCTTCACCTCCTGGGTTATGCTGGCTCACTAACATTTTAATTTTTAAAAAACAGCTTAGCATGCACTTCTATCTTCTCATTCCCAGCCAAACTCGGGGCTCACCTTTCAGCCCTGGACTCCGCTGTGATCAGACTCATATAAATATTGTCACTCGCCACCATTCAAATCAGCGGAGACCTTTCCCATGCAACCTCTCCCCTTCTTTTTCTTCTTCTTTTTTTAAGGGCAAACTGTTTTATATCGACAACCATCTGTGAGGCTGTCTTTCAGGCCATCAAACCCTTCCATCCATTACAGAGAGCCTCCCTTCTCACCTCTGCTGCATGACAGCACAATAAAGATGACATACTAATTCAATGACTTGTAATTTCAGCTAAACAAAGACAAGTGCTGTAGCTTCTCCTTTTGTATTTCAGTGCCATATCAGTGAAGCCAGCTATGCAAACACAGCACTGGGAGGGTTTTATGACAACCGCTGAATGAGGGTGGGGGGGGTGGGGAGGAGAGAGTAGCTTGGTCTTGGGTTTTTTTATGGTTCTTGGCTCTGTCATTTTTGGCTCAGTGCTGCTGGCCACAGCCATTGTGTCTGGATTCTATGTCAGCAGCAGCTAATTGTTCCAAATAATGTTTATCATAGGGACCCACCAGGGAGCTGTATGTGTGGAGATAAGCTACAGGGCAATGATACCCACTATCTTCCTGATCTCTAAACAGAGTGGTTTTGATTCATGCCAAATAGCTCTTTAGGTTTCCAGGCTTTAATTTTTTTTCCCTCTTCTTTTTTTTTGGGGGGGGGGGGAGTAACAGCTTAATCATTGTGCCAACAATAGTGTCTAAGGGGATGTAATCAGTTTCCTCTGATAATCTTAGCAACACTTGAAAGGCATGCGCAAAAAAAGCAGTAATTGAAGCAGTTGGTTCATTCTACCACCTGCTGCCGAAGTCACAGGTTAATCTAAATGAGGTCTCCCTTCCTATGAGGCTGGATGCTGAGTACTTTGCAAACTATAAATGTGTATTATACAAGCTTTCCAACTAATAAGGAAACAGTTCATTAAATGGAGGAGGGAGTGTTAAGTACCTGGGGCTTACTCAGCATTTCTTGACGCTGCTGCTTTATTCAGGGTATGTACTGACGATATAAGCAGAAACTGACATTGCAGTTCACACATGGGTTGCAAGGAACGACGGGATCTTAGATGACTCCCAACACCTTTGAATGAAAGAGGATGGGGACTGATAAAAACATTCCCATGGCTTCCTACCCCACCACCTATCTTAATGAAAATACTGACATGCAGCCACATCCTGTTCATATTAATTCAAAAGCAAGTCCCTCTTATTCCACTGCATTGCAACTCAAATATGGAAAGATAATGCCTACTTCTCTGTCCAGTAATTTCCTTAACTTAAAAAGTAAATAAAACAGGTGTGTGGATTTTGATGGAGGTTTTAAGATTCCTCTTGGCACCCAAAGGGGGAAAGGATGCTTCAGATTGCACTAGCCAGCAAGGTGCTCTGCAGATGTTGTTGGACTTCATCTCCCACCAGCCTTGATTATGTTGGCTTAGGCTGATGGGAGCTGCAATCCAACACCTGGAGGACACCATGTTGGCTGTCCCTGCCTTAGATACTTTCTACATTGTTACATAGATACGTGGAATGCAGAGTTGGTGAGAGGGCTCTTCAGAGAGTGCTAGATTCCTTGGGAATCTAGGTTGTCAGCTTCGGTTTATCCCACCTGCAAAACAAACAAAAAAAACCCCCTCTAGAATCCTCAATTCCTTCTAAATGTCAGTTCCTGTGCTCTTCATGGCCATGGTGTGACTAACCAAAAGTTAACACTATTGGGGGTGGGGGTGGACGTTATGCAGTGCTGTACCACCTGTATGCCGATATGCTCAACAAAAGAGGTTTAAAGACTGTATCAAGGCAAATCTTAAAAAATGTAGTATAAATACCGACAACTGGGAAACACTGGCCTACGAGCGATCAAGTTGGAGAACAGCCTTTACCAAAGGTGTCATGGGCTCTGAAGACACTCAGACTCAGAACACATGGGAGAAACATGCTAAGAGAAAGGCACGCTTGGCAAATCCACACCGTGATCAACTCCCACCCGGGAACCAATGTCCCCACTGTGGAAGGACATGTGGGTCCAGAATTGGCCTCCACAGTCACTTATGGACTCATTGTTAATACCATGTCTATGGAAGACAATCTATAAGCTCCCATGAGGCCAAGCAAATGGAGGAAAGGTAGGAGATGGAAGCAAACACAAAGGGAACACAGGTGAGAGTTGCAGAAAGCTTGAAACAATCTCTCCTGCTGCTCAAAGGAATCACAGTGTAAACAAGAACAACTGGCAGCTTAGGCAGGTGGGCGGGAGCTGAGTTCCTGGTGATGCCCTGCAAGAAGGAACAGGCCCCCAGCCATTATTGAACAAGCAAGAAAGGCTGTCTAGAGAGCTGCTGCTGGGCCCTTCACACATCATCATATGCTGTTGTGTGTCATCCATGTGCCTTGACATGAAATCTGCGGGTTAAATTACATGATCCATCTGCAAGTTTTAGCTTTTGCTTTTTGTTTGTGGGAACCAGCTGCAGACTAGGTTAATCTGTGTTTGGTCTGAGATCGTGTGGTGTTGTCTTCCTTCCTTGCTGGCAGGGGGCTTGTAAGCACATGCAATGGCTGTGTATTTCAAGAGAGCAGAATTGGGTCTACTCTGCCTTTTCCCCACTGGGAACTACCCCCTGACCCCTCCCAGGAACACGCCATTAGTATTCAGGCCATGGCAATTCTACCTTGGAACCAGGGCTTCTCCTAGAAGGTTGTACATGGTGGCTGTGGGTGGCCAGTAGTGCTTTCTGTCAAATCTGTACAATCTGTATGCTGTAAGCTTTCCAAGAGCTTAATTATGCTGCTTTTGTATGGTGATGGCAGCCAAGTGCTTTGGCTCTTGGACAGTGTACTGTAATGTGCTCTGTGTTGTTCTACCCCTGAAAAAAGTCCAGAAACTGATATGGAATGTGAGTCTGGGGTGGGGGAAGCAGCGAAAATATCCAGCCCTGCAAGAGGAAGGCAAGATCTAGAAATTCCCCCTTTTCAAAGCAGTCCTATTAGTCTAGGCACGTACCCATTAGGAGAAATTGTAACTAAGAAGCTGATGAATTTTCAGGAAAACTTTTTTAAAAATGAAAACTGATGTAGAAATGTGAAGAATTAAATTTAGGACTGGAAAAATGAGAAGATGAAATCGATTTATTTACCCATCTCTACATAAGACATAACTCACAGTGTTCTGTAAAGGTAAAGGGACCCCTGACCATTAGGTTTAGTCGTGGACGACTCTCGGGTTGCAGCGCTCATCTCGCTTTATTGGTCGAGGGAGCCGGCGTACAGCTTCCGGGTTATGTGGCCGGCATGACTAAGCCACTTCTGGCAAACCAGAGCAGCGCACGGAAACGCTGTTTACCTTCCCACCCGAGCGGTACCTATTTATCTACTTGCACTTTGACGTGCTTTCAAACTGCTAGGTGGGCAGGAGCTGGGACAGAGCAACGGGAGCTCACCCCGTCACAGGGATTCAAACCGCCGACCTTCTGATCAGCAAGTCCTAGGCTCTTGTGGTGTAACCCACAGCGCCACCCACGTCCCTTGTAGAGTGTTCTGTAAAGGTAAAGGTAAAGGTACCCCTGCCCGTACGGGCCAGTCTTGCCAGACTCTAGGGTTGTACGCTCATCTCACTCTATAGACCAGGAGCCAGCGCTGTCCGCAGACACTTCCGGGTCACGTGGCCAGCGTGACAAGCTGCATCTGGTGAGCCAGCGCAGCACGGGGAACGCCGTTTACCTTTCCACTGGTAAGCGGTCCCTATTTATCTACTTGCACCCGGAGGTGCTTTCGAACTGCTAGGTTGGCAGGTGCTGGGACCGAACGACGGGAGCGCACCCCGCCACGGGGATTCGAACCGCCGACCATGTGATCGGCAAGTCCTAGGCGCTGAGGTTTTACCCACAGCGCCACCCGCATCCCTGCTAGAGTGTTCTGTAGAGACCCCCTAAAACTCTGCGGGGGGACTGCAAGAGGCAGGAAACACCAGTTCTGTGAGCTGCCTTCTACTCACACCAGGGCTACCGTATTTTCCTAAAAAACGAGGTGCTGGAACCCACCATGAATGCCTCCTTTGTTCTCTTATAACGGCAATAGCACCTGCCTGAGAGGTGCCGGAAGTGAGTTCCCAAGTGTTCCAGCTCACACAATGTTGGAAAGGGTATGACTCAGAGACCCTCTCCATCTAACGATTACCTGACATCCTAGTCACTGCGCCACACTACCTGATGAAAAGAACAATAAAGGCTTTGCACTGTAAGTTGTACAATAAAACATTTCTTCTAACCTGATTTTTATTTGGTATCATACCTCTCTCTCCTTCAGTCTGTCACAGATATAGAAAGATGAATCCTACAGTTTCCTATGAAGCTGGCAGTTTTTTAAAAAAATGCAACCCACTCCCAAGGCAACATTCTATCATTTTTAAAACTTTGTCATGTTTTATAGTGTGCTATAATGCGGCATTTAAATGCTGGCAAACTTTTAAATGCTGATACAGATATTGTTGATTAAATAAACTGAAAGTACGCACTTATCTATGGGCAAAATGAATGAAATACATGCTTGATTTGGAGTAAATGAGAAAAAGTCATGTGTAACCACTGTGCAAATGATTTCTGATAGAAAAGAGAAAACATAACAAGCAGTAGTGGGCTTTTGCATTAGCTCCTGAAGGTGTTGCTTTCTTAAGAAACAAATGATAGGGTTTAAGCAGTAAATCCTTTTCCAGCAGCTGAATGAATACATTTTAAGAACTTTAAATAGTGAACCATTAATCATCAACACAAAACAAAGGCAACTTCTGTATCTTTTACATTTGGTGCATTGGTAGCATTTGAAAACTACTTAATGTATAGGAAAACAATTTTAGAGGAGGGGACATGCCCCTTATTAACATCTTAATTGTCTATGCTAATTGGAAAACTGCACCATTTTATGTTTTCTTAGCACACTTTTGTAGCTATTTAGTGTTAAGATTATATTTAACATTGCATGTAATGTTAAAGCCTATTTAGCTTTAACATTGAATAAGATTTATCAGCATTTATGTAGGGCTTTATTTCAAAGTGCCTGACATACATCATTTTGGCAAACCTTACAACAATCTTGCAGGTCAAACCAGTATGGTGTTATTTTCACGCTGTGATGTGGCTCTGGCCATACCTCAAACTAGAAGAGACAATGGAGATCAGTGGTTTTATTTCATAATTTCAAATTCTGGGAAACATTAGAGCCCTCTTCAAGTGAATATGGGGAGGGGCAAGTGGCCATGTGTGGAGCTAGCCCTGCCCCTTCATTGATGCCACAGATACCCCCCTCCCTGCATTGTTCAAACATGTTCCACCCACACCCCAAAACCCAAAACCTTCACATACTGAGCGAGAATATCTGAAGAGGGATTTCCCTGAATACATTTAGAATCCTCCACAGGAATGGATACCCCAGTCATGCAAGATTCCTGAGCATGAGGAGGATACTAAGCATGAATGAACTAAGAATCCTCCTTTCAGAACTTCGGCTCGTAGTATGGATGTCTGAGACTGCAAAGACAAATGGTAGAAATTAGGGTTGCCATATGTCTGGGAAAACCCAGACATGTCCTCTTTTTGCGGGCCAACATGCCCATCCAGGCAGGTTTTTTACATTTTAAAGCAAATGTGGGGGGGGGGGTAGCAGCTTGGGCTGCTCTACCCGCTTGGCCACTGCCAGCCTCAGCTGGAGAAAGAGGTGCATGGGTGTGGTGGCAGCAGCCCTGCCCTGCATGTCTCTTTCCCCAGCTTGGGCAGGCAGCAGCTCGGGCTGTCCTCTTTTTTATTCTTCGAGATATGGCAACCCTATCCAAAAAATTAGCATTTCAGGCCCACTCCAACCCTCCATGCATTCAGAGAGATGGGTAAAAGTGAGGAAAGGGAGTTTAAACCTATCATCTATGTTGTTTTCCCAAGGAAAATTTCACTGTCCTCCAGAACTACTATTTGCTACATGAGGGAAAATTTATGTGTACAAACATTTATATCTCAACCCCTAAAACCTGAAATGGGGCCACCAAGACTGCTGGTAGATCTAAAACACAAAGGGAATCAATAATAAAAATGGAAACCATTTTAAAACGGCCTCGGCCCAGTATACCTGAAGGAACATCTCCACCCCCATCATTCTGCTCAGACACTGAGGTCCAGCTCCAAGGGCCTTCTGGCAGTTCCCTCACTGCAAGAAATGAGATTACAGGATACCAGGCAGAGGTAGTGGCGCCCACCCTGTGGAACACCCTCCCATCAGATGCCAAGGAAATAAACTACTATCTGACTTTTAGAAGACATCTGAAGGCAGCCCTGTTTAGGGAAGTTTTTAATGTTTGAAGTTTTATTCTGTTTTTATCGTTCTGTTGGAAACCGCCCAGAGTGACTGGGGATACCTAGCCAGATCAGTGCGGTACAAATAATAAAATTATTATTATTATTATTAAGCAAATTAAAGCATAATCCATAGCAGGAGAGCTCAAATTTAACTAGCTCTGTGGAAGGGCAGAGGGATGGGACAATAAAAGCAAATAAGTCTTCTCTCCACTTTTCTGCTAGCTTTTGCTATGGAATCGTGCTCACAGGAAGTTTGGATCCAGCCCAATGTCCAGATTGGAGTGGCACTTTCAGTGCTCATGATGTTCCACAAAACTATTTAAATTTTGAAATCTTACCTCCAAGATCGGTAAGACAAAACTTTCTGACATGGCACATGTCATGGTCAGAAATGAAAGTGTTTAATTATGATTATCATTATTAATAGCAATAGTAGTACGCCGCTGAAACGTACACATCAGGCTTACAATACTGCAGATAAAAGAATAACACTTTCTACTTTCCCCTACATTCCAATTGTGCCTGTTTAAAATATATTTAAACAACATAAAAAGCCACAAAGCCTGAAAAGAGATGTAACATTGTGTAGAAGCAATTTCCATTCCGATCACTCTTTAATAATACAATCTGTGAGATAAAAGAAAATGGAGAATAGAAAATCAAGACACTGGCTAGATATGTGTGAAACGCACAAGAGGCCAGAATTTCATATTTTTCTGCTGCATGCAAAGGAAAGGAGTCTTTAACTCAGAAACAGGTTGTTGCCCCCTATGAAATTTCCTGGAGAATTGTTCTCGTTGCTGAGCAGTATTCCCTCCATCACCTCCACAGAATCAATGAGAAGATCAAATCACAACTCATATAATTTTCAGTGATTAGACAGCAATGGCAGCATTTCCAGAAATGACAACTGGAACAACCACTACGAGTTGAAGTTCTCACTATAATCAGTGGGATTTAAGTCAAGTGACTAACTTGTCCCATTAAGTCTGGCCCCAGCCATATGCAATGTTTAACAAAATAATTAGCATTTTCTGTCTTGCCAATAACAATTAAGTTGTTGCCACTTCACAGAGGAAACATATTTTATTATATTGGGCTATTGATTAGAAGGTATTAATGACAGAGGCAAACTGCATTACAGTATAATATTCTCAAAGCAAAACTAGGTATCTTTGCAAACTTTAGCTTTATAATATTTAGATAGAAGTATGCTATTTCCTATTCAACTTAATTATTTTATAGTATGACCCTATGCATCTTTATTTTCTTTTCACAATTATGTTGCATTTTATGGTTGGTTTTAAATTGTTTTTAGCATAGTGCTGAATGGATGTATGGATAGATAATTAGACAGACAGATAGCGTTATCAACCTGTTCTCCTGAGCCTTCTCATAATTAAAGGGTAGCAACTGAAGTTTGGTCAAGTACTATGATTTTCAGGCAAAAATCTTCTTGACCTCAAACCTAGAACAGTACCACTGAAAGCTGACTTTCCTACTGAAAGTCAGTGATTCAGAGAAGAAAGCATGGAAACAAATAGGATGCTTTTCATGTACAATAAAATTAAGTGCTACTCAGTTAAAAGTGTTGCATTGTAAAAAGATTTTCTCTTGAGTAGTTTATCAGTCCTAGATGTGATATTGAATGACTGTACAACTCCAGAGTTGCCCCTTTGGTTAGAAAGTTTTTGTGTGTGTTTTGTTTTAGTAGATTTGCGGTGTACACACAGGGTTGGAGAGGACAGGGAAGTTCCTTTTACAAATTCCCTTTGTCTCCCTGCACAGGAAGCAGTTGAATTAGGTGGAAGATAAAAGTCGAAAGAGTGTTTCCCTTTTACATCTTGCCATAAATATATCTTTGTGTCTGCAGTCAGGCTCTGACTGGGGACCAGCCAGGATTCACGTAGAGAAACAATCGACTTGGCATCATGTTGACACGTATAAACAACAGTCTGCCGACAGGCCTCACATTAGTGGCAGAATATTTTGGCAAAAGAAGGAGCTCCCTCCTGGGCAGTATGGCAACAGCAGCCAGCAGCATTCATTCATGCCTTTACTCTAAGCACACAATAGTAATTAAAAGATTAGAACAATGACATACATCCAACAGGTTTAAAAACAAACAAACAAACCATGCAGCAGAGTGACATTTTTAATGCATGGAAATATCACTCTGGTAATTGAACTATTCCACTAATTTTAACTTTGGGTTGTATCCAATTGATGGAAGGGACTTTCATCCAGAGGAGGCTTTTATGTGCCAAAAACAAAACAAAACCAAGAAAGGGGGTGATTGCAAAAGGTCCTCCAATCTTCTGGAGCAGGCTGGAGGGGAGGGGAGAAGAGGCTGTGCAGAGAAGCAGGAATCAGCAACCCCCCCCCCCTTTCCATTAACAGAAACCACCACTGCATCAGGAACCCATACATCAGGCACCCTTGATGCCACCTCCTTTGAGTCCATGTATCTGGATAGCTGATGTTAAAGTTACTGTCAGCAAGAATCAACAAACTGAGCTGGGGGGAGAAGGTTCCTAGTGGAGCGTTAAAAGAGGGGCACGCTGTTTGTGTGTGTGTGTGTGTGTGTGTGTGTGTGTGTTTTAAACCAAGAGAACAACATAGGGCTAACACTCTGTTAGCATTAACAAAGCTGCAATGTTAAAATGCCCACTGTTTCTTTGCAAAACAGGAGGATAGGGACGTTGCATCAGAGAAGCAAGTTTGGCAGCAGGGACCGCTTCAGAACCAAAATGAGGCACTTTTCCATTTAGTAGGTGCTATTTGTAAAAACTTAAGTGTCTACAGTTTTTACAAATAGCACCTACTAAACTGAAAAGTTTAAATGTCTACAGTGGGATGCTGGTGGCGCTGTGGTCTAAACCACAGAGCCCAGGGCTTTTCGATCGGAAGGTCAGCGATTCGAAACCCCGCAATCCTGCCAGCCTAGCAGTTTGAAAGCATGCAGTGCAAGTAGATAAATAGGTACCACTCAGGCGGGAAAGTAAACGGCATTTCCGTGCGCTGCTCTGGTTCTCCAGAAGTGGCTTAGTCATGCTGGCCCAGAAGCTGTACACCAGCTCCCTCGGCTAGTAAAGCGAGATGAGCGCTGCAACCCCAGAGTCGTCCACGACTGGACCTAACGGTCAGGGGTCCCTTTACCTTTTTAAGTGTCTACAGTATCTTTGCAAGGGAAGACTATGGGGAGAAAACCAGAACTGGGCTGCACTGCATCACATCCTGGCAGCCCCACCGTGTCTTGTGGGCACAGCCCAACCACTAAAATTAAAGATTTTTTAGGGAGAAAGATTTGACAGCTAGTTCTGGACACAAACACCTCTTTTAAATGAAAACATGCAAATACACTTCTACATCTTGTGAATATATTCTGCATGCTCGAGGGTTGTGCATTTAAGAGGTTAATGCCACTTGCTTGGTCTTAATTATCTCATTGTTTAACTCTTTGCATCAACACTGTCAGGAGAATATGCAGTAAGGCTGTTGGTGTAAATAATCCAAGTTCTAATGAACCCATTTGTTTTCTCTTCTGTCCTTCACCCTCTACAGCAATGTTGCATATATAATGCTGCCGAGTCCCACTCTTCCTGTGCATTAGCAGACTAAAAGAAATATTCACCCACTATAAAATGGCTAGTACTTCAGCACTTCAGATAAATGAAAACAATTTGGTTATCAAGATTCAGAGTCCCAGATATATTTTTCTGGGTTTGTGCTTTACTGTGCCTACTGCTGTATGCGTACATGGCACTCTGAAACATTTTACGAGACTTTTCCCCACTCACAAAACTAATTTATAGCTACATCTACCCACCCTCCCCCCAAAAGTGAAATGGTTACATGCAAAATTACTCCTGCCCGTAATTATAAAAAATGGCAAAAACATTTTAAATATCTGGATTTTACTTCTGCTAGTGCATGTTTCCCACCACCAACACCTTTAAAGGCATTTTAGTGGGTTTTTCATTTCCCTTTAATATTCTGAAATGTTCCGCATTTAAAGTTATGCACAAGAAATGCTCTCAAAAGCACTTATAAGTATAGTTTCTATGCCAAATGTGGAACGTGGCTCAAAAAAAGTTATTCACATGGCATTTGCGGATATAGACAAAGCACTTTACCAGAGAGAAAGAGAGAGAGAGAGAGAGAGAGAGAGAGAGAGAGAGAGAGAGAGAGAGATCCCCTAGCACATATGGATTTCCCTCCATTTTTAAACTTCCAAGAATCCTAGGCAAGGAGACAACTGGCCCAAGGTTACACAGTGAGGTTTGTTGCTGTATGAGGTAAAGTACACTGTCAGTTATACCATTTTGTCTCTCACATGTCCTCGTAGCAGCCTTCTCAAAAGAGATGGCATTATTATTCTAAGCAAGTTCATGTCTGAGCATGTATTTGAGCACAGGCCCCTGCTCACTGGTGTGTCCACTCAACTGCACTTGTTCAGAAGAATGATAACCATATTGCTGAAATATTGCCGTTGTACTCCAGACTTCTTTTCCAACTGACAGTCAGGTGTCTCTTTGCTAACGATGATGTCAGATTTGTTAAAATCTTCGTGGTCACTGGTTGAGAATGCCTTTGATTAATTTGGAAACCTCATTTATGCATTTCAGCTTTAGCTACCCATTGCAGTTGCACTAATTTTGAGACTTGGAAAGGGCGAACATTTGGTGACTGTTGCGCATTGTTACAAAAGAAAGAAGATGCTATCTTTCAAGGGGTATAATGGCTGGTACGTTTGGTAAACATCCTGAGATGCACTGCAGACAAAGGACCAATGAAGTTAAAAGAACATGATTAGTGTGGCAGTGTGGTACAGACATAAAGGCCTCATAAGTTCTTGAAAATCATGTCAAGCTTTGTCTACCCAAAGTATTTTGTATCTGAGATTTTCCTTTACCGTTTACCCTTGTGACACTAACTGGGTACACATGTATAGCATATTTTTTCTCTTCTCATTCTGAACAGCTGGAATTGAATAGTAATAATTTCTTAAACCCTGAAAAATTATAGACAGAGCAACTTTGGTGCCTCAACTTTGGAATACCCTCCCTAATGAGGGGAATTGACTTGTCAAGCTCCTCAACACCAGGCGACGTCACCTTCCTATTTTCTCTGACATGGTTTTATTTTAGATTACTTTTTGGAAGTGCCCTATTCTGGGGTTTGGGGGCCCGAGGGAGAGGTTGACAGCAGGGGTGGTAGCATTCTTGCATTTTGTTACGTTTATTTGCTGGTTGTAAAACTACACCTATTGTATACTGCCCTGGAATCTTCTGATGAAGGATGGTAAAGATGTATTTTAAATAAATAAATAAAAGAATGCCTCTGGCTGTTCAGCAGACAAAGCAACCCCTTGGTTTGCTCTCTATTTTCTATAAGAATTTTCATCATGCCACGTATGGGTAGGTTTATGAGAAGGCAGGTGAAAACAATAAAGTCATGTGTGGTGGAAATAAAAACACAATTTTAAAGAGCACTCATTCTGTTACTTAGCGTATTTCTTGAGTTCCAGATAAAATTAATGAGCAGCAGCTAAAAGCAACATCTTTTATGCAGTGTAGTATACATTTCAATATCTCCATTTCAGTGTTTCATTGTTCTTCCCAAATGAATGGCATGGTTAAAAATACCGTGCTAACAAGGTTGGAGAATGCAAGCCCAAGATTTCTTTTTATTAATTTCTATAAAGTAATTGATGCAAATACACTTCTTCACAAAGTGGATAATGGATTTATATATCTATATATTATAATGAACTCCTAGTTTCTGTGCAATGGCAGTTCAAGGCACTTAACTGTGAACACAGAGGCCTGCTTGATGAAGCCAATGAAAGCATAGGCTGATTTGCAATGAAAAGGGGCTTTTGCCAAAACTGTCATAAGAACTTTGCACGGGGCATGTATGGGGGGGGAGAGAACTCAATAATAATAATATGGGAGTTCTGGTACTTATGAACATTAGCCTGTAACATAAATTACCTTAACCACACAACAAACTGCATTTAAAGTACCCTATTTTTTGCTCTCTAAGACTCACTTTTTCCCTCCTAAAAAGTAAGGGGAAATGTCTGTGCGTCTTATGGAGTGAATGCAGGCTGCGCAGCTATCCCAGAAGCCAGAACAGCAAGAGGGTTCACTGCTTTCGTTGCGCAGCGATCCCTCTTGTTGTTCTGGCTTCGAGATTCAGAATATTGTTTTCTTGTTTTCCTCCTCCCAAAACTAGGTGCGTCTTATGGTCTGGTGGGTCTTATAGAACGAAAAATATGGTATCTGGTACTAATCAACACTGCACTGCATTATACAGCATTCCTCAATAAGGCCAGCCTTAAGCAACTTGCTGCCCTCCAGATATTTTGGATTACAACTTGCATCAGCTGAAACACCCTAGTTTGGTGAAGACTACAATAGATTATTGGAGGGTGGAACCTTAAAGTCAAAAGGAGAACCTGAATGTATATGTAATAGGAAATCATTAAAGCCAGAACAGCCAAAGCTTTGTACTTGTTAGGTACACAGAGGTGTAAATAATGCAGCCATTGCAGTGCGTGCGTGTGCATTGCTTGTCATCCATGATATCACAGACAACTGGATAAAACTGAGCCCATAATCAATGCTATTTGCTAGAAAAAGAGGTGCTGGAACTCACCATGAATGCCTCCCTTGTTCTCTTATAATGGCAATGGCGCCCACCTGAGAGGCACCAGAACTGAGTTCCCATGAATTCTGGCTGAAAAAAGCCCTGCTCATAATACTCATGGACAAGAATCTTGCTAGGAACTTAAACGACTTGGAGCCCAGGTCCCGAAAGGAAGGTTTCATGAATCGGGAGAAATTCACACTGAAATAATGATAATTTACTTGAGGATTTATTAAAAAGGATTTTGAAATATGGAGAACTGAAGGTTAGACTGGAAAAATGGGCAACTGAGAGAAACCATCTCTAGCCAGGTAAGATCTGAAGTGGATCCAGTACACATGTTGGGGGTGAGGCTTGCCCCATTTAAGCCCACACCAAATGCCTTAAGAGGACTTAGAAACCTATTTTTCTACTATTCAGATGGAATGCATCTTTTCTACTAACTAATCATTTCCAAAAAAAACCCCCACACACCGGAAAACAAAGGAAGGAAATAATGAAAGAAGAGATCATTTGAATGAATGAAAATGTGATAAGTAGATACAAGATGCTCATCTTTTACATATACAAAATATTCTGTCAGTCAAAGTAAATAATCATATTGAATATTTGAAGAAACATAATACAGCTTTCAAAATTGCATTGTTTTTAGATCATACATTCCCACCAAGAAATTTATTTTAATAAGGCCAATATTTGCTGAAGTAGAAGTAGCATGACTGAAGTTGTAAAAAAACATGATAGGTTTCAAAATAAAAATTCTAGTTAAACGATAATAAATGACTCTAGCTTAATCTTTGATGTAGCTATTAGAATCATCTTTCGCTTAGTGATAAGTGCAACTAAAATAGCATCAATTTCAAGGAAATTGCATTAGTGACTCAATTGCAATGGCTACTTTAAGAATGATTTTATAGTAGTTCTGTTTCTACAATTTAATTTTTAAGTAAAGCCACATTTTCTGCACAGATACTTTGCAAATTGCTTTCCATTTAAACAGGTTGTGTTGGATTCAGACTTAGCTCCTACCGGCAGAGGGAAGGGGGAGAGGACTTTTGCTAATTCCCTTGCACCACCTTCAGCCCTATTACTCCCCATGCCTCTAGAGGACCCTCTGGAAGACTGTAGGATGTAGTGCTGGGAGCTTTAAAGAGAGAAGGTAATCAGGAAAAACCAAAGAAAATCCATCCTGCGACAATGGGCTTTCTCTCCTGGATAATGGAAGGTAAGATCTGGATAGACAGACAGACAGACAGACAGGTGACAGACAGACAGACAGATGATAGATAGATATAGATGATGATTGATGATAGATATAGATGATAGATAGATGATAGATAGATAAATAGATAGATAGATAGATAGATAGATAGATAGATAGATAGATAGATAGAGATAAATGTTGGGCACAAGCTAGTGGATTGAAATTTAGTTATCCCATGGAAATAATTGGGACTTAAAACTGAGATTTATCTCAGAGAATCTGTTTATCACACATTGACTCTGATTTGCTTGTGGGGAGGTTATACAAAACCATGTCAAGTGTTATCCCACACTTTCCACTGCTGTACACGAGCTCCAAATCCACTGTAATCAGGCAACCCAATTTTTCTGATACACCATTGAATCCCATCCAGAAAATAGCAATAGCCTGGAAGCACCCTGACCGACTCTGGCTGAGTTATACCCACTGATCGTTATCTAGTCTATAGTACCATATAGTAAAGGTAAAAGGTAAAGGACCCCTGGATGGTTAAGTCCAGTCAAAGGAGACTATGGGGTTGCAGTGCTTATCTTGCTTTCAGGCCGAGGAAGCCGGCATTTGTCCACAGACAGCTTTCTGGGTCATGTGGCCAGCATGACTAAACCGCTTCTGGTGCAACAGGACACTGTGATGGAAGCCAGAGCACACAGAAATGCTGTTTGCCTTCCCACCGCAGTGGTACCCATTTATCTATTTGCACTGGCATGCTTTCAAGCTACTAGGCAGGAGCTGGGACAGAACAACGGGAGCTCACCCCATCACAGGGATTCAAACTGCCAGCCTTCGATCGGCAAGCCCAAGATGCTCAGTAGTTTAAACCACAGCACCACCCACGTCCCTACCACAGAGTACTATATATAGTACTATAGTATCCAATCTGTACACCAGTTCTCCTGACTTCAGTGGACCTCAAGCATGAATTCATGCGTGCTGAACTAAAGCCATTTGTACAGATCCACACATGGAAGTAGGCTGGAGTGCAGTGATAACCTTCCTGGGTGTAGTCAGTGTGTATAAAAGGAACTTGCATGCAATGGGGGAAAACCTATTCTGAGGAGTTCAAGTGTACACGCTTTTCAGAACTGAAACTAGCCAAGCAGCCGCTGAATGAATGGTCAGTGCTATCAGCTGTGGCAGCACCAATCACCAGGACAATAGAAATCCAAGTGACATCTGTGATAGGAAGCACCTTTAACCAACTGAGGCTGGTGGGCCAACTACAAACTGTCCTAGACAGACAAAGCCTATTCACAGTTAGCTATGTTCTTGTAAAACTACTGCTATGCTCTCCACATGAGGGTGCCTTTGAAGACTGCTCCAGTTATTTTGAAATACAGCCACTCATATATTTTCTGGAATTGGGAAAATGGAACATGTCTTCTGTGTCTTCAAACAAATGCACTGCTCCAGGTCTGCTCCTGGGCATAATATTAGTGCTGGTATTAACTCTTCAAACCTAAAATAGCTTGGGATCATATACCTTAAAAATCACCTTGTCCCATATTAACCTGCCGAAGTACTAAGATCATCCTCAGAAGAACTTCTCTGGGGGAGCCCTCCTTCAGAGGTGAAGCAAATAAGAATGAAAAGTAGGTCTTTCTTTGTTGGAGTGCCCTGGATTTGAAATGCTCTTCCAAAGGTGGCTTGCCTGGTGCAAAAAGTCTGAAGCCTTTTTTCAGAGACTGGTAGATCTGATGGCCTAGATATTCTGTTTTATATCAATCTTGTTTTAATTCTGGCGTTTTTGACCTGCTCTGCTTTATTTTATAAACTGTGTTGCTTTTAGTGGCTTTTGTGTGTTATTATTTTTATATTACCAAAGAAGGTAATGACAAAGTTCCTCGAATTCACAGATTAGATACACAATTTGCCTGATAAAGCTCAACATGAACTAGGCAGACAAAATTGTTTTTGTTCTTCTGTGAACAATCAACATACAAATACATACATACAAATGTCAACATACAAATAGAGGAATCTGTTTTCACTATTAATGTATGTATATCATCTTCTGGATGTTTGATCGCAAGCCATCTTCTCATCATTCTTTTAAAATGAGAACCTCCAAAAGCTTTAAAGTAGTGAGCTCATCCACTCTCATACTTGTTGCTTATGTCAAAGGGAAAAGTCCTAATGATAATCCGTCTAACCAATTCCCACTTTCATCCTCTTTTTCTGTTGCATAGACTCCATTATTTTTTTATCCATGTGGTATACAACTCTCTTTTGATCCAAGGAGCTGCGACATTTCAGAAACTTTCATCTTGGTTTCCTTAATCTTTCCACCATACCATTGCTGAAAGATTGTACTGCTACTATATATCCTTAATATCTTTCATTCACTCTATTTCTGATATTCAAGCAATGAGTGCTGAATAACAAAAAGTATCTTTAGATATTTTGATACTACTGGCCATGGCATCTTCCTGGTCTGGCTTTCGGGAATGGAAACTTGGGGCACTATGTGTTACAGCCCATCTAGTGGTGCAGCAATAAAACTTCCAAGCACATTTGCAAAGCTAAGTTGGGTCCAGTATGGTTCCAGTGATTCTGGTCCTACTTAAGGAACCAAGTGCAGAGAGTGGCATGGAGTGTCTCCACCCCCATCTTTTATCCCAAATACTGAGTTCCCACCATCTTCTGTCAGTTCCCTCACTGTGAGAAGTGAGATTACAGGGAACCAGGCAGGGGATCTTCTCAGCAGTGACACCCTCCCTGTGGAACATCTTACCGTCAGATGTTAAGGAGATTAAGAATTATAAAACACATGTATTGGAAAGTTTTAAATGTCTGACGTATTATTATATTTTTATATTTTGCTGGAAGGCACACAGAGTGGCTGGGGAAACCCAGCCAGATAGGTGGCGTATAAATAATAGTGTTATTTATTATATTTGTTGTTGTTGTTGTTTAATAAATCATTACTTGGGGAGGATGTGTGCCTGATGGAAAACCAAGGAGGATGGGAATGGGATGGAGTAGCTGGAATCCTGAACATTGTGCTGTAGGCCCTACTTACTGTGTTTATTAATAATGTATCCACCAATAAAGTATCTGCTGTTATATACAATATAAGGGAGGTAAAACCACAACACACATAATTTCTAAGCTGATGTTTCCGTTTATTACCCAACTTACTGAACCTACATAAGTTTTAGTGCCCTTGGACCAGGTCATGGATTGCCTCACAGGCTGAAGTAGAACAGCCCTGAGAAAACTTTTTCACTTCATTCTGCTGTATATGTATATCTAGACTGACCCTTAGTGTGCAATCTGTCAGGAGCCATCCTACTCTCGAGTAGGACCCTGGCAGAGACACATGCCCAACTGGCATGTTCTCTTCCTCCTGGTCGATCGTTCGGGAACTTCAAAAGCTTCCTTCTGCACGAACATCACAGCAACTGATGCCAACAGACATCAGCACACTTAGGGATCTGCAGAGTCTTCATAGCTTGTATAACAGAACTCAGTAGCTCAGCATTTGGCTAATCTATGTTTATTTACATATAATACACTTGGAGCATTTTGCCTTTGCTCCTTCCTCTTTCTCATCAGACAGCAAAGAGAAAGAACAAAGGACAATAGCCCCACTTCACGGAACACAGTAACACAAACATCCTGTCTCCGTTACCACCCACTCTGTGGAATGAAAACATACACCGTCATGTGATAGACAACAATCCCATGATTGCAATCATGGAGCAGGAATCTTAACATAATCTGAACCCCTAGGTACCAATAACTGGAGGAAGTTATGATGGTGTGTTGGTGCCTCTCCATCAGCCTACACAGATAGAGAGGGAAACCTTTGCACCAGATGCCCAGCAGTGCATCTGCTCATCATCATCCCACTTAAGAATTCTCTCCTGTTTTCTTTTCCCTGACAACCTTAGATGCAAACCCATAAAAAGTGTCATCACCAGACATTTTAAAAAGCAATGGTGGCATGTAAATAGCTTGAATGACAGAATCCATATAGCCTGGGACATCTAATGCACAACTGTACCAACACGCAAGAAAACGGGTCTGTAGCTTTAGTATAGTACGTAAGAGAATTCTACTGAAGTGCCAATCTTGCTGTGGACAGGTGTTTATGAAGCTTGGCTGAGAAAGTCAGAGAAATTGGCCTTTAAAAGAAAACGATGATGTGAAAAGTGTTTTTGTTTTTCCTTACCACAAAGCAACACACCTTTGTCACAATGGATGAAATACTTCACCCCATTCCGACTGTTCAACAAAGACTGTTTCGGTTTTAATTTTTGTTTATGAAAAACTGGCATCAGATTGTATGACAAAAATTCACTGAGGCCAGTAAAAATAAGCTGTAGCAGACGAGAAAAGTGATGTCTTCCACTGCATGCTTTCCAGCAAAGCAAGCAATTTGTTAAAAAAAGATAAAAAAGGAAGGAAGGAAGGAAGGGGGGAAAGACTCTTTGCAGTTCTCAGAAACAGTGACTCATACACATGATCAAATGCATTAAAGGTCACCCCTAAGCAATAAAGAACTACCTGGCATTTTTCCATTTGGTGACTCCTACTCCATTCATAGAGCCTGGTGACTATTTTAAGAATTCTTACCTACAACAAACAATTTATAGTTATTCAAGCTTATGCCAGAAAAAAAGTTGAGAGAAAGGATTTCTTGTGCAAGATCCAAGAGCTGGAATGGCTTCAGAATGTGGACAATTGTCCAGAAGCTGGTTTAGGGTTCAGTTAGATTAACAACCTGACTCATTTGGGGTGGGTGGGTGTGCATGAGAGGCACATTTCAACCTGAAAGCATTTGGCCCTTTAAGGGCACTAATCAACCAAATGTTGTTATACAGCACTCACAAGCCTTTTGCCCCACCCCACCCCTGTGAAAATAATGCAGTGCCCAACTGAATATATGCCTAATGGAGAAAGTATTTGGGGGGTCTGATCCTTTGGATTTTGGGATTTGTGTTCCAAGTTTGTAAACTGCCCCTTTGGATAATGTTCCTTGCTGGGAGACACTCTAACACAGTGTTTCCCAACCTTGGGCCTCGAGATGTTTTTGGCCTACAACTCCCATCATCCCTAGCTAGCAAGACCAGTGGTCAGGGATGATGGGAATTGTAGTTCAAAAACAGCTGGAGGCCCAAGGTTGGGAAACACTGCTCTAACAGAAATAATCAATATGTCATAGTCACTCTCCTACTCCTAGGCTCTGACAATAGGAGTGTTCACACGTTACAGTCAATCTTGTTGATTGTTGAGTTGCATCAATGTCTACACTTATTCACACAACCACTTGTACATGTGTAGAGACTGGTTATGTTTAGTGTGCGGTGTGAACAAGCCTGTAGTGTTTACTAATCACCTCTTTAGGGGTTGGGGAACTGAATCCAGATGCCCTAAACAAGAGCAATCATGCAAGCTCTTCACTCTTTCAAGCAGGTGATTAGCAATGTCAAGGCTGGCTGGCTAGGTGGCAGTACAGCAACTGCACAGTACATTGCTGGATGCCATATATCTGAATCAGACATATTGAGCAGTAGCCCTACTCTGGGCATGACTAACATTGGATGTGACCCTTCAGTTGTACCTGGCATAACACATCTTCCTGTGTTAGCCCTCCAGCTAAACAGTCCATTTGGGTTCTGTTACAGCTCCTGGAACATGGGAGGCACCAAACAGAATCTTAAATGCTATTAATCACTAACCTTTTTTTTTTAACGGGGGGAGGAATACAACATAATGCTATTGTGATCATTCCACAAGTATGAGCATTTCTGCTTGCAAGACAGACCAATCCCCTCTCTCCACTGTCACACACTGTTCTGGGGGTTCTCTTGACCCTCCAGAGTGGATCTAGAGAAGACGTAAGGGGATGTATGCAAAGGAAGGAGGAAAGCCTAATTACACTAGCAGGAGCCTTTGCACAGTCTTCCACTATCATGCTGCATTAGTTGAATCTGGCCCTCTGTCTCTTGAGGGGGGATTATAACCACAATTCACTTGAAAACAGCAGGTGGGAATCTGCTACTTGAATACCTCTGCTGGTATGCTTTGGAATACCAGTTGCTGGAAACTGCAGGTGGGAAGAATGCTGTTGCTCTGAGGTCCTGCTTGCAAATTTCCCATAGGCACCTGGTTAGCCACTCTGAGAAGAGGGTGTTGGACTGGATGGGCCTTTGGCCCGATTCAGTAGGCCGTTCTTATGTCCTTACCTGTTTGGTAAGGTTGAATAGAAAACACTAAAGAAATGTATGGTGCATAAATAATTTGCCTTGATTTTTCTAATTGAACATATCAATACTGTTAACAATTTTCACTTCTCCTTGTCCACTCTAATCTTATTTATTGTGCCTCTGGCACCTTCCATTACCCTTCCCCTGACTCATTATTTTAGCTGAAATGATTATAGCAGTGTGTGTGTGTGTGTGTGTGTGTGTGTGTGCTGAAAATGATAATTTTCCTGTGACACCAAGTAGAAACTTCATGTGCTTTTATATGCACACATTAAAGAGTGAATTATCATTAATTATGCACTACAAATTTTCATGGCAACCGCCTGAAAGTGACAAAATATTTGCTTTTGTCATAGTTCTGTTAAGTGAGACCAAGTTGAGCCGCTAAGATGTCTGACAGGGCACTGTACTCAATTCATAACAGAAGGTCAGGAGCATGACAATGATTTTATTTTATTTCACACATTATTTTTCTGTTATCACTGTAAGTTGTTAATGAAATTGTTTGAACTAAACTGTTTTTTATCATCCCACGGCCTGTACTTATGTCATATGAAGGAGAAATTCCTTGTTAATGTTACTTAATCTTCTAACGCTTCATTTTCCTTCCTCAACTATGCTAGAAAACATCACCATACTTCTTAATAGTATTATTATTATTATGTTGCCTTTGGTTTTGGGTTTTGTTTTTAAAGTTAGTTTAAACAAAAATATGACATTATGTTCTCCTACAAATATTTGCCTTTTTTTCTTCTTGACATGTTCCTCAACCATTAGCAGGTATGGGACAGGCAAGAGGTCAACAGGTGATGCCATTATTAAGGATCTACAGTACTGCTTTGATTGGGGTTATTGATATGATTTTTCATCACATGTTATTAAATTACTTGTCCCCTGAATACTTTTAAGGACTGACCTTTCCTGTATGACTTACTCTAAAAACAATAAAAATAAATTTACAGGCCTATGAGTTGTAGGTAATGATAGAAAACCATTCTTTCATCTCTGCTACCATCTGCATAGGCAGAAACACATCTAGGAGAGCTTTTCAAGGTAGCAAGGGCAAATCCTTTGCTGATAAGTCACTCCTATTCAGTCCAACTTTAATGTAATCACACATGAAAATTCTACACCAGCAGCTGGTTAAGCCCAAGTTATTTTACCGTCTGTGAGTGGACAAGATGGCACCCCCCCCCCCCAAACAATGAGATAATGTTCTGCACTGCCTCAGGGCAACAAGCTAGCTTAGGAGATGCAGGACAAACCATGTTGCACACACAGTTTTGTCTTCTGGCTCCTCACTACCACACCCCACTCTGCCTAATCTTAGGTTGCCCCCCCCCCTGACCAACACCATTGGGATCAACCACTTGTGACTATATGGATCGTTTTGACCTCCTTTCCCTTAAAACATTGCCAGGAGATATGGAATCATGAAAGCCACAACATTCTCTGTGGCATGTCTGCTGAATATGGCTGGCTAGATTGGCTTTTGGTCAAAATTATCAGTTCCTCACTGTGAAAAGGTACGTTTCTACAAGTTTCGAAGGAAATGGTATTTTATTCACTATGGAGCAGGAGAAAACTACACTGAATAAGGACAACCTGGCCAAATTTGAGCCTTTGTATATTGACTTTCCAGGCTAAGGTGCTGGAATACATTGTGGAACAGAAATTGAATAATGATCTTTTCTTCATCCTTTCCAATCTGGTTTTCACCTTGTTGTAACACAGAGAGAGGTGTAGAGGTCCTGGTGTATTATCTGTGCCTGGAGACTGACATGAGCGTTACTTCTTTGTTAATTATGCAGGGGCTGTTGGCAGCTTTTGATACTGTGGACCACAATATTATTTTGGACCATCTTGAACATCTGACAGGTGTTTCATGATGACACTCAGCTTTATATAACTGTTAAAAAGCATCCAGGGGCAGCTGTCTCTTTCCTCAGCCCGTGTCTGGAGACTGTGGTCAAAATTAGGTAAAAATTTAATCTCGAAAAGAATAAGGGATGCTGTTAGGGAATGGCTGTCATCTGAAGGAGAGAAACCTGTCTGTGGTTGCTGAGGTCCTTGTGACCCTATTCTGATCAGGTAAACAGCCTGGGGATACTCCTGGAACAGACTGTGCTTTTTGAGAAGCAAGTAAGAGTTCTTGCCATCTTCCATTTTTGGCTAATGAGGAGGATCTGTCCTCCCTTACATTCTTCAGACCTTGTGCCACTGATCCAGGGTTCTGTAAATTCCAAACTAAATTACTTTGTCATATCCTATGTGCGGTTGTTATATCAAAGGAACACTGATTGGGATTACTGCTCTGGCTTATCTATATATGTCAAATTGTTTCTTGATTTGGGGAAGTATGGTAAAAATAAATCAATGCTAAAGAGCCTTGATATAACAAAAGGTGAGTTGTGGGGTGGGGGAGGATCTCAGCAAAAGAGGAATGAAAGCAAAACCATTTCCTTCACCTGGGCTTTTACAGACCCATAAGCTATATCTCTTGTGTGTAGGATGTACTGCATCAGATAGGATGGCTGGGAGGTAATGTTCTGCAGTAATGAGTATGCCTGTTGCCAACAGACCTAAGAATGAAGTTTTCTGCGTGGAGAATAAAAGGCCAGGAACTAATAATAATGGTGAATTCCACATATGGATCATACATATAGCAATAAAGGGAGAATGCAGAGAAGCAGCAGTTGGGAAATTAAATAATTATAATGAATCCAGCAAAATAAAATATATTTATCCCATTTTCTATTGTGCTTTTCAAGACAGTATTAAGGACTCTAGACCACCTGGCCTTTTACTTTTGTTTTTTTTTTTATAAATATTTTATTAAATTTTCAAAATACATAATACAAGATCCCTACACCAAAAAACCAAAACAAATACACCAAGAAACCATATAGAAAGAAAGAAATAAAAAATAAGAAAAAATAAAGAAGAAAAAAGAGAAAAAGAGAAAAATATAACCAACCATTCAATATAACTTTTCTTATATAACTAACTGGACTTCCTCGCATCTCCTTACCCTGCATTATTTATAATCAGAATGTCAGCAAATTATTACCTTATTTCATACCTTATTTTGTACTTTCCACATATTATACTTCTAAATTTAAAATAATTTTTATCAATTGCTCATACCTTAAAATTAAACAAAATATTGCCTTAAATTTTGACCTTTTCTTACTTATAACTTAATTTTCTATTTTACAAAGCCCATTCGCTGGAGCTGGTATTTTCTAAATCGTGCAAATACTTAACATTCATACAACTTATAATATTTTTGTAAATAATCCTTAAACTTCTTCCAGTCCTCTTCCATTGTTTCTTCTCCCAAGTCTCGGATTCTGCCAGTCATTTCAGCCAGTTCCATATAGTCTATCAATTGCGTCTGCCACTCTTCCAGTGTGGGCAAGTCTTGTGTCTTCCAGTACTTTGCAATGAGTATTCTTGCTGCTGTTGTCGCATACATAAAGAAGCTTCTGTCCTTCTTTAACACTTTCTGGCCGACAATGCCCAAGAGGAAGGCCTCCGGTTTCTTAACAAAGGTATATTTAAATACCTTTTTTAGTTCATTATAGATCATTTCCCAGAAGGCCTTCTGGCCTTTTACTTTTGAATCCAATTTCTAACATCTGAGAGCACATTTATGAAAATTTCCTGCCAAGAATTTCTGCCCAGCCTTTAATAAACTCAACGCTCTGTGAGATAGAAACAGCCCAATTTCCACCTGCATCTTAATCAAATCCTGCAACTTCTGCATATTTCCTGGGATCTGCATTTCGTTCCCCCACCCTCGTCAAATTGGTACTTCCAAACTATCCTGTCATTTTAATGCTGAACCACTTGGAGGCATGATAGGAAATCATGCATGTGAAAAATACACATGATTTTTTTATTTTTTAAAAAAGTCAAGCATTGGGTGGCAATCTTTGGCACTGAGCATTGTCCAACTGACTACAATGAGCACACACAAACCCAAACACTTCCTTGGTCTTGTTTGTAGAAAGGTAATATCTTTCTCTCCCCCCCCCCGCCCCATTGCCGCTAGTAATTCTGCTTTGATCTTATAGGGGCTGCACTATTAAATATAAGCCAGCTCATAAGCATGGCACACGCCTGTGATTCTCAGTAGAAGGTCATAACCCAGACTTTATATTTTAAATAACTATTACAATGAAGAAGAGGGTATAGCCACAAAAGGAATAGTTATAATTTATGCCTGGCTTACTTCAGCAGAATATAGTTTATTTATAAACTGCTTATGGCAAACTCTGTATGCCCCTGTTCAATGCGTGTGCTGAACTGTCTTCTGGTAAATTATTTAAATTACACCTAGCAGTAATTCCTGAGGACTTTCATACTTCATTTTCTCTATTAATATAACAGGGAAAAGCTGCTTTGCAAGGATTGCTCTAAATTCCCAGAGTGTGAGTTCCAAACTCTGTATGTGTTGCATTATGCCTGTCAAAAAACTTGTCTTCTCCTGAAATTTATTACTGAAGTCTCTCCACTAGAACTACTCATTGAAGCCTTACGGAAAGCTCATACATGATTTAAGAAGCTAACAGCACTGAAAGAAATAGGTCAGGTAAAAAAAAAAACACCCTGAATTTAAGCTACCTTCACTTATTACTTATGCAAGATTATGCATAATTTAGCACACTGCTGAATATGCAAGGGCAGAATAATTGTTTACCAAAATATTTACTCTGAGTTGGTACCTGTGTTTTAGTGAGATAAGGTGATTTCTCAGTCCTTGCTAATCACATTAGAAAAAAGGATTAAATGCGTTTTTGATTGTGCTGATAACTGCATGACATTATATATAAACAAAGATCATGTTCAACATTCTCAAAGAAGATGCTTCACTCTTTATTCACATTGTGTGGTTGAGTGCAGGAGGGTAAGAATGTCGTTGGATAGGGTTTCTATACTGTCTTACATCATGACAATTCAGTCATTACCAAATGCAGATACTTAAACCATGTGCATATACAAACAGACTTTTGCTAGTAGATCTCTTTGAGCACCTTGAATAAATGAGATAAGCTTGTGTAGATTCACATATGTGCAAATGACATGATAAATGTACATGACAAAGAACAAGGGAGGATATGTTCACATGTATATGTACTAATAGCATCTGTGCCTGGATTGGTTGACCAAAGTGCACAAATGTGGATACTGATTTCCAAGAGCTAGGCATGCAATCCATCCAAGAGCTAGGCATGGGTATGGGTGTATATTCCCATCCATCTATCTCTTGATATGGATATGGATACCACACTCTTCATAAACCAGGAATGGCCAAACTTGGCCCTCCAGATATTTTGGGACTACAGTTCCCATCATCCCTGACCACTAGTCCTGTTAACTAGGGATGATGGAAGTTGTAATCACAAAACAGCTGGAGGGCCAAGTTTGGCCATGCCTGTCATAAACCATTGGAGGCAACTACTTACAGTTTCTCCCTGCACATTATTTCAGAACAATGACTTTTTTATTTTGGGCAACTCTTTGAACAGAGCCATTAAAAAAATCAAGGAAGTTTCTGATTATGTAATGTCTGGCAGCTGAAAATAACCTGAAACATGCTAGGTGAACTCCAGATTCGTGAAAATGATTAATAATTTTACTGCTGACTTGAGGGAGATGAGGATTGCCCCCTCTGGAAATAGGATATAATTCTGCTGACAAATTGAGCTTATGTTGTTCCCAGCGGACAAGATGTGGAGAAGACTACAAAGAAAGGAAACCATTTTAATCCAAAGAAGATTCCTGGGCACCTATTTTCCATTTGTGAAAAGGGATTGTGTTTTGAAAATTGGTGTGTATTTTATTATTGTACATGCTTAGCAAGTTATTGGGCCACAGTCCATTAGGATGTGTCCCTATATACCTCGGTATAAACTGTACAAGAGAACTTCCTGAAAATAAATATGATAGAGAAGGAAAAAAGACAAAAGGGGTGGTGAGTAATAAATGTGACTACAAGTTATAAGAAAAAAAATTGTGTGTTATTCAGAAGTAATATATGGTGTTAATGTGACTAATCAAGACAAAAGTGATACCTCATTAAAGACTCTATCATACTGTTCTCTACAAGCAGATACCATTAGACAATGCAGATTCTCATGTGGAAATAATTATTTTATGGATAACATACACCACAAATTTAATAGCTTTCTTGCACTTTTAAAGTTGAAGAAACATTCTATTAATCTACTTCACACATGGAATGCCACATAATTGGTTTTCTATCAACATGCTTTATTAGCCATACCATCTTAAGATTTTAAGAGGAATACAATTACTCAGTTTCAATAAACTGAACAAATTTATTTACTGTTGTGTTAAACAAAACACTTCCATAGAGTCAAGAGGAAGACAATGCCAATCAAATGAAAGCTAGACTCTAGTCCTATTTAGATGTTTTAGCAAATGTTCCAACTGGGGAAGGGATGAGGCTATGCACACAAGGGTTTCCACTGTGGGGAGATGTTTAGCGTGAACTATGGTTTCTTGTTACATCCAATCTAAGCCGCAGTATTGACAACAGTGATTTGGAGAAAAGGGAAAGAAACGTTGTTTCAAGTTAAGCTGACAGAAAACAAAGATCAACAGCATGGCTTCTTTCTTTCCCTTTTTAAAGAAATTGTGTCACAGAAAACTGATACTGTAAAAGTATACTGCTATTAAGTTTACAAGTGCCCGGGAATTTTATAAATTTGGAAAGTAATTTAACAAATTCACTTTCTCTGTTATATGACTTCCTTGGCACCAAGAGCTCTGGAATAATCCTGCCCACAGCATATTGCCAATAAACTGAGTCAGCCAGAATCTTTTCCTATTAGAGTAGGGAATTTTATTGCAAACACCAGTGCAATGCTTGGTCATTAGGAATTATTCCTCCTGACATCATTAGGGTTACATGGCTGAAGGGTTCAGAAAGGGACCTGTCATCCTATGCCACTTAACTAGCTGAAATATTTATTTTGTGTTGGCACTTGTGGTCCTATTTAAAACAGGGGGTGCTATTTTCACAAATGAAACTGATTGCAATATGATGCCATGCACCCCCTGTTTCAATAGTTAACAATGTTTCTTTTAATTGAAACCAGCTAGTAGTCACAAGAAAATATGAATAATATGAGTATCACATCACAATATCGCACCAGAATAATGATGGGGCCACATTTATTTGTTTATGCATTTATTTGCTGCACTTTCCACAGTTCTCATGCAGTCACAACTTGCAATAAAATTATTACAGTTCCTCATTTAAAAAGGGATCTAAAAATTCCAGCTTTTGGATCTTATGGTTTGTTAATTTAAGGAAGCATGTGAAGGAATGTTTCCTATTTCCCAACACTATCTGGAATCCCCTGCAAATCTGTCTAGGGTTCTGGTGGGCCCCTCAAACAATATGGGATGAGCAGCTGTAGGGGAAAACTTTCTTTCCATGAACCTTCATAAATGAACTTATTTTAGGATCCAGTGCTGATTTTTGGTTATTTATCCTTTCCCCCAACTGCCCCCATGCCCTCATGCCCCATTAATCAGGAGGATCACTGATATAATTTTCTTTGGGAGGGGGATGTTTCAGAGGAGAAGAGAAGACAAAAAACGCTGCTTGCATTGACTTGTCTGAATTTAAATGGCAAATTGAGTAAAAGGTGGGTAGGGGGACTGCCCTTATGGACACAAGTACAGAGCTAACATATCATGTTGTTTAATCCTAAGGATCAAAGCCCATACTTAAAAATAAAGGAGCCATTAAAAGTCACATAGATAAGCCCACAGGAAAAGTTTCTGAAAAGTCTAGATTATGGTCTGGTGATGAAAAATTATCTGGGGCTGGGGGCTTGGACAAAGAAAACATTTCAAAAGGAAGGCTTTCTAAGTATGGGCACATTTCTGTATCCCTCCACAAAGAATGGGATGCAGAATATCGCAGACCTATGACTTGTATGAGAGAAGACGCTCCTTAAAAATGAAATGTCACCTTAAAAAAGATCAAGGGGAGACACTTATACACCTCATTACTGTGATGGCTTGTGTATGCTCTTCGCACTCAGAGATATTTACAGTTCTTTATTTTACATATGTACAGGCAACATATTACAATTATGCATCTGAATCCTCCAGTTCAGATTCTGGGAGTGGCTTTCGCCGGCTTCTCCTCCAACAGAAAAGGAGGGGAAGTTTCCTGTGACGCCTCTTCCCCCTCCTCTTTAACTGTCCCTCTCCTGGGCAGATGGAATAGGCACTGCCTCACCATCAGTGTCAGAACTTTCTGTGCGGTGCTGAGGGTCTGCATCAAAGAGCATTTCCGCCTCCTGGCTCTCTCCCCCTTCCCCATCCATCACTTCCTGTCCACCTCCCTCTGAAGGTTCCTCCTTCTCCCTGGCATTCTCCGGAAGCCCCATGACAGTTACTCACCTGAATAGCACTGGTTTCACAAGGATAAGTAATGCCACACACAAGTGTCACAGAAATGAAACCTACAATGGACTGAGTCTTCCCTACTCTCTGAGGAAGTGGGGCTTTCCTGCATGAAAGCGTGTTTACGGCACCACAAGACCATTGTTTTGGCTGCAGTCACACCTCTGGAAGTCATCACTATTTCTGAACATTCTAGGTGCCCATCTGACTTGTATATATTTAAGTGGAAGATAACAAAGAAAGAAATTATTTAATGGCAGTTCTCTTACCGCTATTTCAAGCAAAACCTGTTTGTTCTCCTGTGTGTGTTTCAAGATTAGGGAAACTGCATCAGAGCCACCATCACCTATATTCTTGAATAGGACAGCTGCAATCTATTGGATTGCTCATTGCAGAGAAGAACTGAAAAAACAGAGTTAAATATAGAATATTAGCATTTCAGATCTTTGCATGCTTACACAGAATTCTGTCTCCCGTTTAAACAATGACAGAATACACATTGATTTTATAAATGGGGTAATGTTTGACACACCCAGTCACCCTTTGTAAAAAAACCAACAGTAATCTATTACATTTGATAGCTGTTATGTATAAATTCCTGTAACCATTGTGTCTGAAATCCTTTAACTGACCTTAATTCATTATGTAAATGAGATCTATAACCAAGCACTGTACACTGGCAATATAAATTAATAAAGAAAACACCAACCAATTGAAATCATTCATCTCTGATTTTGCTCCACAGCTTAGGACTGATATCCCATTCACTGATCCCTGTTAAAACAAACACTAATTACACAGCATATGTTGGCTGCAGAAATGCTGCAGTTTCGACTGCTGAAAAAATGCCTCAAATGTTTTCTTATTTTTCAAACCAATTGCCCAAGTGCTCAGTTGTTCCACTGTTACCACACATGGTGGTTAAAGAGCATATGAATTAGGCTTCCATATAAGCAAATTTCTCTGTAAGTAATTTATATTGTATGGTAAACTTGTAGCCAGCTAGAACAGCAAATTAAAGCATTAATCACATCTGTAAAATTTAAGGCCCTGTGCATACAGAAAAAAAATTAGGGAAATACGTTTTCTTGTATTGCTAAAATAAATATTCCACATATGGAGGCCAGTCTAATTCTTCTCATTATAGTGGGAATGAAGATGAACATTAAGCCCATATAACATTTCTTTCAGAGTTAGTCGATAGCTCGTTTTCGTAGGTAGCACATATTTTCAAACCTGAAATGTTCACATTCAATCAGATTTGCTGCCATTTCCCGTTCCCTCTCCCAGTCCCTCCCCCCGCCAATCCTTGTTGCTAAAGCTTTTCATCAGCACCGGAAAACCTCCATCATTATTCCATATCACATACTGATGATGAGGCAAAACAGTAGCAAGCAGACTCCCTAGCATTAAGCAGGCAGTAAAGTTGTGGGAAAGAAACTTGCTATAAAATTATCAAATCTCACTTCTCAAATGTTAAAGTAACATACCACCTACTATGTAAATAGAATGTCATATCATTGCTCTTATTTACATAAAAATACACAATATAACTGTGGAGAGGAAGAGCACCCAGGCTATGTGCTGTGAACTTTCCAGACCTAACTTAAGGGAACTTGAGTAAGCCATTGGTCACCCACTTGCAACTCCTTGCATGCACTATGGAGAATGCTTTATTTTTTCTTTTATCATATTTAAATCCCACCTTCCTTCTAAGGAGCTCTAGGTAGCATACAGCCCCCACCCCCATTTTGTCCTCAATAAAATCCTGTAATGTAGGTTAGTTTGAATAAGACAGACTGGCCCAAGTTGTTCAATGACTCCTGCATCCATTTTAATGGCTTAGTAGTGCTGGAAGAAGCAAAGAAAACAGCTCCATACTGCTAAGGTGATACTAGAGATGGAGGAGAGGTTCAATTAAGGTGAACCTACCTTTCTCAAACAACATGCAAACCAAAACACGACCATCTTTTGAAATGTGCATGTCTCTGAATTTTTCAGTGTAGTTCTTCAGTCAAATAACCTGCATAAAAATGCAGATATTCATGAAAATGGCATACAAAAATGCATTGCATTAGGGTAAGTCGCTTTGCAAAAATGTTAATATTAGACAAAATTCCATACACCACATGTATATTAGGAAAATTTAACAGGAAATATGAATTTTCACGAGGACTCTCCCCCCCCCAAAAAAAAAATTCACAAACTGATGTGGAAACATGGGGAACTGGGTTTAAGATTAGGAAAGTGAGAAACTGAAAGAAACCAAAATTAACAGATTTGCCAATGCTTACTTTAGAGTAATTTGTCTACTTGAGCATGGATTGGTTCCTTCCATTGAACAGCTAGGAGCCCCTGCCAAAGACCTGTATTTGCTCCAGATGTAGACCTAGAGTTGACCCCAGACTTGCCCTTCTATAGACAGAAAGGCTCATAAGGAACTAAATTTTAATGGATGCTCCTGCTGGAAGAAGGGGGCCACTTCCCACACCATTCCTGACCTTCCAGAGTAGCTGGAAGTGGGGGTGAATGGGAACCTGGTTCAGTCACCTCCATCCATTATTCCAGTGGGGAAATTTCATAGGCAGCATTCTGCCCATGGGTACTCTGGACTCAGCTGTATATAGATTTATTGCATCTGAGACTGAGCTATGTCAACAATTGCCAGGGATGGAAAGGGACTACCACAAACAACTAACACATTGTACCTTTTGTGGTAGAAATTGAGCCCCTCATGCATGTACCTCAGCATAGGGCTCAATGAATACTTTTCCTGTTCCTTTGCACAGAGTGGGCTGGGTCACATCTCTCATTTTTAGATTTCAGAATTTTGCTGAACACTTAAAGGCAAGGGTGGAAGACCTGTGGCCTTCCAGATGGTATGTGACTACAGCTACCATCTCACATGACCATTGACCAGGCTGGCTGGGAGTTGGGAATCAAACAACATCTGGAGGATCACAATTTCCCACCCCTGTGATGAAGCATTCACTTTTCCATCAGGCCATGGTAAAATATTCCCATCGGAATACAGATGTAACAGAGTGGGTTACTGCCATGCAGAGCAATCAAATGCATGTTCATGCAGAAATGTCCCATTTACTCTGAGGCAAGTGAGGATAGGGTGCAGTCCTACAGCGTATGCCTATGAATGTTTACTCAGAGGTATGTCCCACTGAGTTCAATAGAATTTATATCCTGGTAATTGTATGCAGGATTGCAAAATTAATCTGTAGTGCTAAATACATTATCAGTGAGCAAAAGCCAGCTCCCTTGGCTTGAAAGCAAGATGAGCGCCACACCCCATAGTCACCTTTGGCTGGACTTGACCATCCAGGGCTCCTTTACCTTTTTTTAAACCTTACTGGTGAGTAAAGCCCATTGAACTCACAGGACTTACTTATAAGTAAAGATACTTAAAATTGCTTTGCACATGACTTTTTCCCCTTCGTATCACTTTGTGCACTGCTAAACTGTATGTCATACTACCAATTGACCACAAAGTGTACTAATGAAGAAATGAAATCACATGCCTTCCTTAAAGAGGACGTATTTCATGCTAGCACAGTAGACAGAATAAGAGGTTTTCAAAAACCTTACTCATTTTGGTCTCAGAACTCAGGCTGAATTTACTAGCATTTTTCCTAAAATAAAACTATCTTTAGCAATTTCTGAAAATGTTTGCACGCGCACGCACACACACACACACACACATATATTCATGCTAACTTCCTGATCAGACGTACATATGCAGACTTCTCTGATGTTTTCCTCATATCATGTTTGGGAATATTCCAGGGGATGGAGGGAGAAGCAATGAAAAATATATTGAAGGAAAGAAGAAAATCGTCACAGCCTCAGAGATTTGAAAGGTGAGTTGTTGTTGTTGTTTTTCTTTCTAAGAGGGTTATTTCCAGATCTTGCTATTGTATAAGTGCAAGAATAAGAGCTCAGACGCATTAGGTTCAATGAACTTAAATTCATAACATATAACAGCATCTCTGGGTGCACAACTTTCAGGATTCTGTACAGATTAGGGTAGCCATGAATAGTATTTTATTTAAATGTCTGTATTAAGCAGATCCCCCTCTCTGCTAAAAATGGAGAAAAAACAAACAAGTCATATTCATCAAAGTAATTGTGTAGGTACTTTCACTACCAAAATGCCTGGAATGAAAGATTGAACTGCTAACGGCAGCGGTGACAGCCATGAATCATGGTAGGCTACTTCGGGGCCTTTACCACCATAAAACAAAAGATGTAGATGAAAAATGCTGCAATTAAGTGATTTGATTTCTGCCCCCTTTTTCCTACTGCATTCGTGCATGGCTGCACAGCAAAGATTGATGGGAAAAATTACTCTACGTGATCTCTGACAGAGCCTTGGAACAATTCTATAAGGGGGAAACATACAAATCAAACCAGCTTTCGTGTATTCAGACAAAATAATACATATAAAGCAAATACTTTAGCCTATATCCAAAGCACCATAGATTTGCATGCACACATAAATTGTGGGGAAATGCTTCTGCTATCAAAACCTAACTCGTGGATTTTCCAGCTAGTTGGGTAATAGTGGTATTTGTTTAAAACAAATATTCAATCAGAGCCACTGAGTGGCATCCTAAATATGTTTGTTCAGTGAAAAGGACAACATAGCAGAAACAAAATTTACAGAAGGGATGGTGGTGGTCTTATTTTTATTTCAATATATTCATAAAAACTATAAAAGGAGATCATCACAGCAAAATGTCCCTTCCATATTACCTGGTGCCATCATTACTGTCACTTAAGCAGACATTTTCAAGGGGTGCATACAACTAAATCAAGAGTGATAGAATGAAATATGTTATATCTGGGATTCTTGTATATGGCTGAACATAATACCACTGGTAGCATACACTTTAAATAAGAGTAAAATGCACAAAATGGCACTGTGTAAAATAACCAAGCCCTGATGCTAATGGGCAGCAGTAGTCAACCACCCTCTGCTCTACTGAAGTTATAGGGAGATTTATTTCCTGGAGACAGAGGAAAGACCACACAGACTCGCTGATTTAAAAAATGCACTGTTGGTTTTTACTTGAATATACACAATAGAATCAGACCACTGGAAAAAAAATATGTAGAATGTTTGATTCCATTATGCAGAGAGCAAAGCTCTGTCTGAAGAGACACACTAGAGTATTGGTAATTAAAGTGAAGGCTTTTTGTGAAAATCCTGATGCTACATTATGCTTAAAGAAAATAATGCCCTTGTATATTCCCATTTCAATACTCTTTCCTTGCCCTCTTTTCAAAAATGCATTCATTCATGTATTTCCCCCTAGTAAATGTACATTTCCCCCTGCAGATTATGTCTATCCACAATTCAGAGGAGCATATATTTTGTTCTTGCACTTCACTGACTTGTTTAACTTTAGGATGTTCATTTTTATTTTTATTTTATAGTAAGCAAGCAAAGGCCCCATGAGGTATATTTATGTGCGTGAGCCTCTCCTCACTCAGTAGTCCATTCCCTATCTGATTTATGAGGGCTTGCAAACTATCATCTACGACTAGAAGAGAAAAACAACATTTTTAAGACATTCAAAATTAAACCTGTTTCTGGGTGAATTGGGATTTTGGTGGTCACATTGTGCTTATATCCAAACCTTGTGTTTCTTATAGCACATACCTCCTCAGACTGTGGCCACTTACCACAACATATATTTTGCATTACTTCAGTATGGTAAATATTTGCTTTGTTTTTTAAATACCTAGGTTAACACACAGTGAGCTGTAAATCAGGCATTTCTGAATTACCATTGTTTATTTTTTATTAAATCCATGGGATCACATCATCAGAATCCCAAGTACTGTACTGTGGATCATATAATCGCAGGGAGAAATTAGAGAGTTAAATGTTACAACCTTTCCCCAAGGTCACATGGAAGTACCTGTGACTTTCCTCAACAAATAAGAAATTATTTCATACAGATGTGAAAATAGATAATATCGGCCTACAGAACCACCCTTGCCATGTACTGAGGTGAAGTTGTTGCTTTGGGCAGAATATTCCGGAAAGTGAACCATTCTCTTTCTTTTGTCTACTACCTCAATATGCAAGAGTGTGGGGAATGGGGGAGGAAGCTGACTGTAAGAGGGATGTAATTTTGAGGTTACTCTTGAGATACGAAACACCAGGTGCTGTCAGACTGGGTTTATATTTGTCCTAGTACAGTGCTGATAAATCTGACCCAAAAGGGGGAATCTGCATCTTTACTTATATTGCACCAGGGACATGTTCAGCAAGGATCCCTCGACCATTGCTACAGCATTTTGATACGATGCTCTGCCTACCACATCCAGGTCAGCAACTGGAAGCCTTGGGGACAGATAATATCTAGGTCCAGGGAGTAGTAGCATTCTTTCGCTAAACAAAGCGTAATACAAAACAGTATATACCACTTTCCCAATGTGCTTATATCATGCTTGAGATCTGAGATTATACCCAATATATTTGAGGGTCCAATATACTGGCTGAAGGACCATTGGATGTGCTATAAGTGCTGCTCTACTAGCAAAGAAGGAGAGATGCTACCCAGATGGCACTTAACTCCATAGGTGTAAGTCCCTAGTACACCTGCAGAAAGCTCCATGTGTGTAGAGGTTCCAAAACAATAGCATCAACCAGAGCATCTTTATACTGTAGGTATCTGCTGGCATTCTTAAAGTTCTCTAAAAGGCTAGTGTCATGGGACATAACATTGCAGAGGCCATGCTGGTTCAGCTTCAGCAAGACTTGTTATCTAGATGCTTGCTAATTCAATATTTAATGATGTTTTCTAGAAGTTTACTACAGATGTAAAGCTAACAGGATTGCAAATTTCTCAGATACCCCTGAATATGTGTTTTAAACAATAACATGATGTTACATTGCAGAGGCGGTTTTAGGGTAGCACAACCTCTGCATCTGCACTTGGCACTGTGTGGCACAGGGGGCGCCACAACAATGCTGTGGAACTGAGTGAGAGAGACAAGGGGGGCTGCAGAACTTTAGCGTCACACAGGATATGGCTGAAATTTGAGAGTCCAAAGTCCACCACTGTACACTGGCCACTTTCCAGTCCTCATGTATGGAACCTTATTTTAGGGACAAGTTCCATACTTTTGTTAGTTCAGCAATTTCACCTGTGACCTTCTGCATGGAAAGCAAGAACTATGGTCCACACATTAGTTCTTTCTCTCCCTGCTACAGTCTTGATGAAAATAGTCTCTTTAGTTACATTTCAAGGAAAGTCCCTTTAGCACCAACAGAGGCTTCCTTGAACTGCAAATAGCAGCTTCAGAGAGGCAAGGAGAGAAACGATTAAACGTTCACAGTCTTCTTAGGCTTCCTCATGGTTGCTCTTTACACAACAAGAAAGTATAAACATTAATTGCATTCATATTGTGAAATATATTTCTGCTGTGTCATGGCCAGTGGAAGTACATCCACTTCCATCCACTCTGCTGGATTGAAAGCTATATATTTATCCAAAAATATCAAGACCATCAACATATCACATAATTTTTATCTGAGTAGCTGTCTGCCTTTTAATTGACTAAATGGCTCTGAGATACTGAAGGATGAGCAAGATAACTTGCAATTTAATAAATCAAAGCTACTGCTCATTGCCAGAATGAAAGCCTTTCTTTTTCATTCCCTATTATGAGAACACATTAGAGCCAAAATGGCTTCATCAAGTAAACAACTGAAGGCTAAACTAAAATTGGCCCCACCAATTAATAAGCCGATTAAAGCTTGCAGCCCTAATAAATACATAAAATAATATTTATGGCAGTTGAAAACTCTTGTAATACTGTATTTCAATTGTACGAAGTCTGGTATTTTCTCTCTACCATCAGTGTTCAATTTATATGTCCAGATAAAGTAAATTTTGGATCATTTGATAAAATAATCAAAAGCAAACTAAATGGATTCACCATGAGGCTCTATTTTAAGGCACTGCACTTGAAAGGACGTCTTCACTACTAAACTTACGTATCACTCCATCTTATTGTTGATTGGCAGCATGGGTATATTCAGGAAGACCAATTCATATATTTACTAAAACAGCAAAATATCCCTTGGGCTTCTTCTTTCTCAGTTTTTGTGTACAGATGAACCAATTGTTAGGTTGCAATTTGAACGCTAACATGCTAAACCAGGATTTCTGTAGATATATACACAATAGCTATAACACTGCAAATGGCTTTAAACCAAAATATAGAGATAAGAAATTAATCCTAGTCTAATATATCATTGGAAATAGCATTTTATCTCTTTTATGGCAGGACTAGGGGCAAATGTAAAGTAGCCCTATCAGAAACCAGATAAACTGTTTGGTAAGTGCTCAGTAACTTCTTAATTAACCAGCCTTCAAATGCGTAACACTGACTGTTATCTGCAGTTAGAGCAGAATTACACTGCTTTTAAACAATGCATACAGATGATAGCAGTGATAGGTGCTAAGGAAATGATTATTTAATAGCATACTTTAAAGGGATGTATTTTACTGTGCTCCCCCCCTCCTCCGCCCGATCCTTCCTTACACTTTATTTTCCAGGAGGACTTTGATTAGAAATTAAATAGCTGAACTATTTTAAGGTCTCACATTCCATAATATTTCACTTTTATGTAGCAGTAGATTTATATATTTTCCCTCCTGAAATGGAGGTTTGATCTGTAAAGTGGGTTGTCAGAATTCGCTCTAGAACAGCGGTTCTGAATACTAGTCCTGACATGTGGGAGACATGACTTATAGTGAGACTTCCTATGTTAAATGGGAGAGGGGGGATAACAAAAATAATTTTGATTGGTAGAGTTCAAAACCATTCCAGGATGAGCAACAACCAAACCAAAGGTAAAGAGGTGCAGTTCATCACTAAAGACCATCATATGATGGTCTTTCATGTGAAGGATACTAAACCTACATTTTGAACCACTTGGTAAAGAGAGGAGACCAGTGTTCAATATGTGATATTATTTTGTAATATTCTGTAAGCTAGCAAGGGGTGAAAATGGCTATAGCAACATTCCTAATTATAATCAGAAGATGGAAGGTGAACATAAACCTTGACATAGAATTGGAAAGCAGTTAGAATAAGTAAAGACTGACCAAGGATATCATTTTCAGGTTTGGCTGAAAAGGGCAAGGTGGATGAACAGATGACTTGGAGTTTGAAGTATCACAGTTGGTAGTGGAAAGCAATATTTTTTTGATAGAGTTACAAGTTTGGTAGATCAAGGGAATGCTGTGGATGTAGCGTTTTTTGATTTGTTAAGGGTTTGAACAAAGTCTGCCATGACATTCTTGAGAAGAAGCCGGTAAAATGTGATTAGATAATGTTATTGTTAGGTGAATTTGTAGCTGGTTGATTGACCAAACCCATGATTCTATTGACTGACTGAACACATCCTAGAAAAAAGTGACAAGTGGAGTACTGTGGGTTTCTGTCCTGGGTCTGGTTTTATTCAACATCTTTATAAATGGCTAGGATGAAGGAATAGAGGGGATGCTCATCAAATGTGCAGATGACACCAAACTGGGAGGGTTACTTCAGAAGGTACAATTAGGATTCAAGATGACCTTGACAGATTGGAGAGCAGGGCTAAAGCTAAAACTCAAAAAGCATTTCAACAGGGGAAAATGTAAGGCCCTATATTTAGGCAGGAATAACCAGATGCACAAATATAGGGTGTAAAGGATCTAGGGATCATCATAGACCACAATCTTAACATGAGCCAACAGTATGATGCAGCAGCAGGAAAAAAAAAACTTATGTAACCCTAAGCTGTATCAACAGAAGTATAGTGTCCAGATCAAGGGAAGGAAAAGTGCCTACATCATGACCAACTGACCAACTTACATCTGTGATAAGTTGTGGCCTGTTTTATCCCAAAATGATTGTTGTGTGATTATTTCAACTCCCATCCATTTACAGCCTCACTTTGTCCGGGCCCACCATAGTACTGCTCTAGTTTGCTTTGGTCAGACCCCGCCTGGAGTACTGTATCCAGTTCGGGGTCCCTTAGTTTAAGAGACATTTTGACAAGCTGAAACATGTGCAAAGGAGGAGACACATTTTAAATGGTCTTGAAACGAAGCCTTATGAGGAATTGTTGAGGAGGTTGGATATGTGTAGACTGGAGAAGAGAAGACTGAGAGGTGATGTGATATGATAGCCAGATATCTGAAGGTCTGAAGATGGAGCAAACTTGTTTTCTGCCACTCCACAAGGCAAGACCCAAACCAACAGATTCAAATTACATTAGGAAGATGGTAAGAACTTATAGCAATCTTTTTAAGTATTTTGCAATTTAATGAAGGGACAAGTCCATAGAATAGAAGTTCACAGCTAATGTATAACAACAGGCACTGGAACATTCAGTATGTCAAAAATAAGAAAACTTCATAAAGACTAACAAATTTATTGTGGCATAAACATTCTCGGACCATAGCCTACTTCAGTGTTTCCCAAACTTGGGGCACCAGCTGTTTTTGGACTACAATTCCCATCAACATTTGCCAAGTGGACCACTAGTGGATGGTGGGAACTGGAGACCCAAGTTTGGGAAACACTGGTCTGTTTCATCAGATGCATGAAATGTCATTCTCAGTTGGCAGGAGTACAGGGTCAGGGAATGTAAACAGTGAGGTTAAATGGCAATGAATCACTAAAAAGGAAAGTCTGTAGAGTATTTAAGAAAATAAAGTTCAGATGTATGCAAAATAAGCACAGTGACCATTCAGAACGGCAGGAATTAGTGATAATAGTAGAATCTTTGCAATGATAAGATGTATCGAAGGCTGAGTCCTGAACTGCAAGATTTTCTAGGCCACCAAGAGCAGTGCATCTTCTTGCTAGCACATTTGGTCTGTTAAGTCTTGTGACTGCTGAGTTGGGGATGTGGGCAAGGGATCCTGATTGTGGCTCTGTTCAATGTGGGTGCATTGGCATTCTGTGGCTTGGCTGTGCTGCTGATTGAAAGGCTAGTTGACAAGAATGACCCTTTGAACGTTTTATATAGGATTGGCTGTTTTACATATGATTTTGCATTTGTATACCTGTGGGTTTGGGTGGTCAAGGGCAAAAGATTATTTTTTTCTGGCTCTTTCTGCAATTAAAAGAAACATTGAGGGGGATGTGCAGCCCACCCTTAAACTAAGTTGTTTGCTAAGGAATGCCTTATCTTTATGCATAGAAAATCAAAGTTCTACAAATAAAGGTAAAGGAGCCCTGGACCAGTAGGTCCAGTCAAAGGTGACTATGGGGTTGCGGCATTCATCTCACTTTCAGGCTGTCCACAGACAGGTTTCTGGGTCATGTGGCCAGCATGACTAAACCGCTTCTGGAACAACGGAACACCGTGACGGAAGCCAGAGTGCACAGAAACGCCATTTACCTTCTTGCCACAGTGGTACCTATTTATCTACTTGCACTGGCTTGCTTTCGAACTGCTAGGTTGGCAGGAGCTGGGACAGAGAAACCAGAGCTCACCCTGTCATGGGGGTTCGAACTGCTGAACTTCTGATCAGCAAGCCCAAGAGGCTCAGTGGTTTAGACCACAGCACCACCCGCAACCCTACAAATACTATTGCCTGTCTACATCAGTTTCATCTGTGTTCTTTCACAAGTCCTTACCATCCTGTTTCGTTTATTTTTTAAAAAAGCTTCATAATAATTGGCATTTAAACTGTAGACATTTCCCCTTTAAATGTGATTTTTTGCTCACATTTTTCATCAAAATACCAATTTTTTCTACACATTTTTGAGCTAACACCTGCACTGCAAAATTCAGAGACATACAGAGTTTAAAAGATAATTGTGCTCTGATCCAAATATGAGTCAGGTAAGTGCAGGTAAATATTAGATCAGTTCACTTATAAATGCAGAGTGAACAATATTCTAGAGCACCCTATTCATGAAGCATTTTGAAGCATAGTTGTCTGTTTAATTGTGCCTTCTCAATATAAGAAAATTCCTTAGTGCCTAAAAAGGAAAATAAACATTGTTGAAAATTATCCTAAAATGCTTTTAAAAAACAAAAATCAGGTTACCTTTAAAAGGTTTAATTTCTTCTCTAGTTAGCCTAATTCAAAAGACAGATATCAGGGACAGTGATGGTAACTCTGTTTACACCACATGGCACTACAGAGAGAGATGATCACTTAGCTTTTGTTTTGGTTCCAATTCATTTTTTCAAGAAGTGTAATTAAAAACTGCATTAATGCCACCAATTATGGCCTCCAAGGGACCAGAAACCTCATGTTACTATGTGATGGAACACAACTGAGCTGCAAACATCCATTTACCATTATAATACTCATTAATCCTGCCAAAAACAACTCATTATGAGACTTCAAGGAAATCATCTCATAGGCAAACAGAGCACAGAATCTATCTGTCACTGCATTCCTCACAGCACAAGTTGCAGGGGTGGAAATTGTTCAGTGTAACTAATTTATGAAGCTGCAAACTATACATTCATTTCTGACACCATCTGGGAGCCAAGTGGAAAAAGTGTAGGGAAGATTCTCATAACTAAGACATAGCTTTGAACGCTTCTCAATAATTTACTTTTTAAAACAGAATTATGAAAATGTTTGAATACAATGTGGCATTATTTGAGAGTATACCTCTATACATTATTTGCATTTCTGTGGTTATTTGGGAGGGGGAGTCTTTTTACTGTAATGCAACTGGAAGAAGACCACAGTGTATTAGTGGTGGGTGCGGGGAGTGAGGGAAGGCAGGATGGAAAGCATTTTTACAATTTCTTCTTGCGCTGTTTTTCTATGGGAAAATTCATTTCCATCCCTTGAACCCCTACAAGGGAAACAAAATGCATACACACATACATATTTCCAGTAAAGGATAAAACCTAAGCACATATAAGCATCAATTTCAATGCAAGAGATTTATGCAAATTTGATTTTAAGCTGTATTTTAATTGATTGTTTGATTTATGTTTTTAATGTATCATACTTTGATGTTAGCTGCCTGAGGCCATCCTGGCTTGGGAGAGTGGGGTATAAATAAATATTATATTACTACTACTACTACTACTACTATTATTAACTTTCCCACTGAAATCAACCACTCGCCTTAAATGCACTTAGTTTTTGCTAGATTATTATATATATCTTCGGTAATTTGTCCCATGTACTGAGCAACTTTCCCTGCCCCCTTTTTGTCCTGTTCTCTCTTTATCTCCTTTCTGTTAATATCCCAAATAAGCTAATAAGGTATAAAACACCAATCATTTTATATGAGAAGAAAAAGTCCTCTGAAACATAACGTATTATCTATGTGTACGTCATTAATATGTATTTATGAAACAAAAAGTTTGCATCACCACTGTTTGAATGTGCCTCCTAGCTCTACGTTTTCTAGCATCTTAGTATTTGGGAATAACGTTAACAATTCTGTTTACTGTTATTGTTTTTGCTGATGCAATTATTAGTTTATTCCTTTATTAAACCATTGCAATTGCAATGATCAGCTTATGTCCTTGTTATTTACTACATCACTTTAAGTTGCTTTATTTTCTGCAGATTACATAATATCATTTTCTTCTATATGCCTAAAATAAAGCATTGTGCACCAAAAAAGAGAGAGAAAGAGAGACAGATTTATTTTTGTTACAATCTTGAGTCTGTTGTTATATCACTGGTCATACTTTAGTTCCTGTCTCACTGGGCTGCTAATGAGGAAATTTGAACCTTGATTAAACCTTGATTAAAGGACTCGGCGCTGGTGCATGACCATGATTTGACTGGGTGTGCACTAGCATTGATTGGATCCCCAAATTAACAATCCAGATTCACCCTTTCTGAAAAAGTTCAATAGTTGTTATCTTTTTTTAAAAAAAATTAAAAACTGTTGCCAATGACCCTTTTGTGATATTTGAATGGACCATTTACAATACTAAGCCCCCATCTGGAAACCCCATCTGGCAGCAGCTCTCCTTGAACTCAGTAAGACTTATTTCCAAGTGATATGTTTAATTTTTTTATTTATTTATCATGCTTATGTCCCATTAATTTCATATGCTTGACACACAATACAACCGTGCTTTACACTGGCTGAATAATAACCCATGCAGCAAATCATGTGCATGTTTACTTGGAAGTAGCTTCCATAACATTATTCCATTTACGTCCACCTTTCCACTATAAACTAGTGATCCAGGATGAGAACAATACTTAAAAAATATAATAACACAATCATAAACTATTGAAAGTACAATAAAGGTCAACAGCTCTTAATCCTAAGTATGTTTACGTAGGATTTCACCTTAAATGTTTTCTTTCCACACCAACCACTTCAACTGGGGTGGGGAGTTAACAGATAATGAAATTTTCATTCTTGGATTGTGTTGGGAAGATCTGTAAGAGGGATTCTAGAATATCACCGGCTCTCGCACACAGCTGTTGTTTCTTTCCTGGAAAATCCAGGTTAATTTTTCATCCTAGCATATGTTTTTACATGTGTATTCATCTACATGTGTTGTTGCATGAAAGAATAATGGAGGAGAAACGTTACGGAAAGTCCTAAGAGAGGTGTTCCTTTGGGAAAGATAGGCATGTTGTAGAGAAGAGAGATAGAAGGAAAAGGACAAATTGAGTAACTGCACACAAACATGTAAGAGCCATTCTTTCATTATTGTTCTTCAGATTGCCTAGATCCTCTTGAGACTCGTGGTTACCAAGAACAAAGTTTTTGGTTGTTACCATGAACAATCTTTAAGGAGACTGCAGGGAGTACTACACAGTATATAGAGAGAAGGCTGAGTAAATTCAAACCAAAGAAAGCCATTCACTTCTGTTTTATTGAATCGTTCAGATCTAAATGGAGACCAAAAACAACAGCAACTCCACTCCCCAAATCCTCCCTCTCCATAGGTAATAAAAATATAAATATGGCTCTTGAAGTAATTAACCTACCTTCTCTGACATTATTTTCGCTGGCCTCAATGGAACTTGCTCACGAGTAAGAATGTTTCAGATTGAAGTCTTACAAAATTAAATTAGGACCAAAGGGAGTCACGAATACCCTTGACCTTTGATGTCTGAAGTGAGGATTAGTGAAATCCACATACTAGCAGCTTCAGAGACACAGGGATAACACAGCACCTCCTCCCTATAACACAGCTCTTTGAGTTTAACTTTACAAGTCAGGTCAAATGAAGGCAGGTGCTGCAGCCTCTCTGATCAATTTCAGAGCAAGTTGGCAACTCTGAGGTTAAAGTAAACTTCAAAGAACAAGAGCCGGCACCTAAAAGTGAAAGGAAGCATGCAGTTTAGAACTTCTATAAGCTTCATATAGTTGTGTGACCATTCTTTTCCAATAATGCTGAATTGCAATGACTAGTATATGAAACTTATATACTTTTGAACTTATACTGAATTGCAATGACATCTATAGACTTTTGTCCTGATATACCTGTGGATGATGATGATGATGATGATGATGATGATGGTGATGATGATGATGAAAAGGTCATGTAGATTAGAAGTGCTTGGTGGTCAAAATCTACTTGTTCCACAACTTGGGTGACACATGTAGTCTTGCATATGTACCGACATTAAACTATTGTCTGCCACAAAGCACAACAGCATTATCACTACTCCTGTAGTTCATTGGAACCTGCCTAACCAATTTCTAAATAATACTAAGTACTGATCTTTAATGATTATGATGATGTTTCTTAGGAACCACCATTCTTCATTGTTCAAACCTGCAGGAGGTTCTTGAGAATCAATAATAAGAGGAAGGGCATAAGTCAGAGGCAGAGTTTCTGTTTTGCTTAGTAAATCTGGGACTGTCCCTTGTCCTGGAGAATCATTGCCAGTCGTTGTAGACAATACTGAGCTACATGGGTCTGAGTCGTTATGTTCTGTACAGCAGATATTTTATCCTCCTAGTCCAGTACTTCCCATTCTGATAGGCAGTTCTCCAAAACCTCAACCAACTATCACCAACTATCAGATTCTTTTTAACTGCAGACGCAAAGGACTTAACCTGGGACCTTCTGCTAGATTACACTTTAACACTAAGCTGTGGTCCCTTCCATACATGTATGTATGGCTGTATACACTTTCTGTACTTTTCTGCAATTCATTTCAGAAACATATTTTTCGCAATATCCACATTCCATCATGTACCTAGGAAAACAGTGCATCTGATGAAATGGAATGTAGTCCGCAAAACCTACCCACGGTGGTCCAACATGTGGCCCAAGGGCTCCTAGTGGCCCTCAGGACCTTATTTGGTGGCCTTCAGCAACATTTGAAGCTTCCAGCCCTTGTGTTGCCTTCACAAAAGCCAGATAAGCAAGGCGCTGGGCTTTGGGAAGATAGGGTGAGGGTTCCCTTACCTCCTTCCCAAAGCCTAGTTAGCCATTTTCCAACTTTGGGATGGAGCCATTTTCCAACTTTGGGATGGAGCTGGGAAGCTCTAGGACCCTGCCAGAACCTTGTGCTTCCCTCCAAAGCCCCTGTTCACACTTGACATGGCATCATGCAGCCTGTGGATTGCATGTTGAAGTAGTATTATGGCCCATTTAGTATGAAAAGTTGGGCTGCCCTGCCTTAAGTCATAATAAATTTGTTAGTCTTAAAGCTGCCACAATTCTTCCATGCATAAACACACACTTCATAGGGTTGATGTAAGGATTAAAGCAATTAAGAATGAATGTAGAGTAGTTGCGTGTCGAGGTCCCCAGGTCCACCCCAATAACTCACACATCACACAGAAATTTTTGTTTAAGATTTTTGGCATAATTTTGGCCACAACTTTATTAAAATACAAATTTGTGAGTGGTTGTGTAGGCATTGGTTGCGACTATCTGCCCCCACCATGGGGGACAGACTGACATTCCGCACGATGCGAAAGTCAGAATGGGGGAATACACTTGGGGGTTACGCAGAGGGCAGGGAACCTGCCCTCACCCCAAATGCAACCAGGAGCTCATTGCTATGGCCTGAGCCCCCTTGACAGAGTGGACAAGCAATAGTTAGCTCCCAATTCCTTTAATGGAATCCCTTGCAACAGCAGCATTAGAGGGGCAGGCACAGCCAATCCATGCCCCTCAACCAACCAAACCTTAAACCAATGCCTAACCACGAACCTTACAAGTTGTGACGATTTGCTACGCAGTAGGCAAAAACCAAATGGCCCCAGCCAATCAGCCAGATGGACAAAATTCCTACCAAGCCCCCGCTCCAAAGCAGACGACCCCATGACAGGCATAGCAAGGTCAAAGCAAACAACCCTATTCTAGGGAGGGAGGGACAGGCAATCTGATGCACGGGCGAAAAGAGGAAGCCCTAGCCTCGTGCAAGGAGTTTTAGCATTTCTGGCTGTCCATCAATAAATGACAACATTAACTTCTTCCCAAGAACAAGAGAAGCCCCAATCGCATCAGTGACCAACGATCAATTAGCCCGCCCCCCAACTTTGGAGTGTCCTGGCGGCCCCCACCGTAACACGTGCTCTCCATGAAGGAGAACACGCTTTGTACATTACGCACTAAAAACTTGCAAATCAAACAAGGTGCCTGACTTTTCAGCTTCTTCATTTCTCAATAGCATTGAGTGATACCAGAGCTCAGAAACAACTGCCTGGTAACACCCCCACCCATCCCCAAAAGCCAAAGACTTTGAATGCAGTAAGTAGGGATTGTGTAGCTTCTTCTCTTCCAAAAACTAAAGAGGCAATGTTGCGAAAAAACAAACATATAATTAATGTAAGGAAAAGGCATGCAAGGAAAAGCAAGGTGCATTTGGCTTATTTTTGCATAATTTATTCTGCCTCCAACATCCAGGTTATCAAAAGCTTGGATTGTGATAGCAAAGGCCAAAGGATGATTAGAATACTGGGAAAGAAGAGGCATGAAATTTGAGAACAAATGAGCAGTAGGGGGATGTGGACAGAGAATAGCAAACAGGGAGAAAAAAACTGTGCAGGCATAGGTGCTTCGTTCAGTGATTTCTGAGAGCTCTTCATAATCTCTCACTAGCTTTTAAAACCTATACAATTCTAGTAAACTTTTCTCAACATATCTCAGTCCTGGACACAAATTATGCGGCACCTTGCACAATTCACTTAGATAGGTAGGACTAGGCATGGGGGAGAAAATCAATTTTATTTGCATTTTGATGTGAAACTACCCAATTCAAACTTCTCGTACCAATGAACAAACCAAAATGCAGCTATTCTTCAAAATGTTCACTTTGTCAAATTTTACAATGCTCTTCTCCAACCAGTGTTTATAAAAATGCATGTTAAGAGAAAATGTATATACTACTTTTTAAAAACATAGACGGATGCATTATATCAAGGAAAATGGGTTGAAAAAATGTGTATATTTGTACAGAAATGCATATAAAAACATGTTTATTAGGAGAAATTGAACTAAATGCACTAAAAATACAGATGACTTTCCATTAGGATTTTTTTGAAATGCAAATTGCTGTAGAAATGCAGACAACTGAATAGAAGATGAATGAAAAATGAAAAAGTAAGGAAACCAAAATTGTCAGATTCATCCATCTCTAGGTGTATAACATGTAGCTCTCATATTAACATTGACGAAGGCCAATGACTATGCAACTACTTTTATTAAACAACAGCAAGTCAGCAAATGGGCAGTTTCTTGGAGTTCAATCCCAAACTGGCAAGAGGACAAGCTCTGAAGTTCAGTCAAGAACTCTGGATAGCAAAGGGGGTACTTTTCCTACCTAGGAAATTAAGTATGATAGTGAACAATTATTCAGTCCCAGGATTCATGATTCATTTGTCCAATGAGGTCAATCAATTATATTTTCTAAGAAGAACTACAGCATTTCCTAAGGGATTATATCCTGAGGGTTAGAAAGCCCAAAGAAAAGGCCTGTCTCTTTTCAGAAGTGGGGCAGTTCAAGAAAGTAAATTACACAGTGCCTGATCAGTGTCCTTTGGCACTATTATCGTGAAAAGGATCTCTCAGACTTGCTACTCAGGTTTTTGGGATCCTAAACTTGTGACGTAGACCTCTGGAATCCAGGGAGGGGAAGGAACCCCTTTGAGTCTTGTCAGGACCACACACCCAGAATCCAGGGGTTTTGTGGGAATAGAGATTTAGGAGGGATTCTCACAATATTTATGTATTTGTGATATCACTTGTCATTAAAAGCAGGAAATAAAAAAGATCACAAAGTTGTTTCCCAAAAGCCATACAATGAAGTTAACCAATGCAATATAAGCAATGGAATCAATTAAACTAGAAACAATAAAATATAAATAAAGTATCCTAAAATATCAAAAGTCTACAGAACTGGACATCATTAACATCCAAAAAACTCAATGATCAGAGTAGCTAATCAGATCCACCATAGATCTGTGCAGGCTCATTAGAGTTGCAGCTCTTTTTTCCATCTGGAGGAAGCATTTTCTATAACTGGGGTACCACTGCCAAGGAAGGTCTATTTTGTGTCCCTACACAGCAAATGACATTCACTGGGAGGAATAGAAGGGCTTTCTCTTCCAGTCTCAAACCATGGGCAAACCTGTGTCTGGAACCACGCACCAACAGTACCTTCTTTTCATAGGGATTCATACGTAAAGATGTGGTCAGATAGTACATTGCTTTTGGTTCAGGGCACAGGAGCCAACTCCTCAAATGTTCAAATGTTCAAAAATCAGGGGGCAGAGGAAGAGCCAATCATGGAGCACGGAGCCGACCATGGCACAGCTTCAGTGGCCGGCTCCTCTTCCTCCTCCTGCCTTGGAAGGCAAGGAGGGGGAAAGCAGTTCCCAGTCAGTGACAGTGACAAGGTGAGGCCACTCATGGAGCCTATTATGGCATGGCACAGCTTCAGTGGCTTGTGGCTCCTCCTCCTGCCATGTAAGGGATGGCCAGTGGCAGCAGCAGCAGGAGGAAGCTGAGCACCAGAGAGGAACCACCAGCCATTGAAGCCATGCTGCCACCATGTTTGGCTTTGCCTTCTGGCTCCTCCCCACATCCTGACATCATGTGTGACATCATACACACATCTCCCCACTCCGCAAAAAATCTCCCTTGCAAGTTGGTGTCTCTTGTTCAGGGCAAAGTTGAGGTTACCAGGAAGCTGCAAGATGATTCCTACTGCACCTAATTCCTTCAAAGATGACAATGTGCACTGTAGATCCCATTCAAATAATGCTAATAAAGTGGCAGCCTTTGTTTAATTAGTTGGGGTGAACTTAATTTTGCCACATTCAGGCCCGACAGCCTATCTACTATAACACAGTAGCCCCTGAAAATCATCATGAAACTAGAAGCATAGAAATACCTTGGAAAAAGACTGCACCTTAGTGGTAGAACACATGCTTAGCATGCAATAAGACTACAGTCCAATCCTCACCATACCTGGATAAGACTAAGCAAGATTCTTATCTTAAACAATGAAGAGATGCTACTAGTCAGAGTGAGCTGGATGGCGCAAGGGCAGCTTCCCACACTCCCATCTATTATTGCTATGGAGGTACAAAATATAGCTGTTTGACCAGTGGCTATTGAATATGTCCAGTTTCTAAAATAATGGATCTGTATATACCAGAGAGATAGGACATGCTATACTTTAGACTTTTAATCTCACAACATTGTGATATATGCTGAACAGCAAAGTAACAAAAATATAGATCTACTCATCTGAATGAATGAAACATATACACTGAAGGTGTAGTAGCCAGTGCCAGATATTGATTGGGGAGAATGTAATGAATTGTATGATCTATAAGACCATAATCCTGCTATTAATTTCCCTTTCAGGTCATAATCACATACACTTCTGAAAAGCCAAACTAATCACAAAGTGAGTCATCCAATTGAAGTTAAATTATCGAAATTACATACACATTAATGACTTCCAATTACCAAATGAAGAATAATATTCAGTGTTTTAAATACCCCATAACAGCCTCTATAAAGCCCAAGATCTACACATGCTGAGATAGTACAGTTGTACTTACCTGAAACGGAGTTTTCCACTGGTCAAAGGCAGACAGCAATTTGGGGGGGGGGGGAAGGTTGGGCTCCCATCATGCAGTTTGCATACTCACCAAGCTCAAAAGTATAGGAGTTGAAAAAATAGTAAGGTAAAGAAATTCCCAGCTCCCCAACAAAGGGAAAACTTGAATGAGAACCTTAACCAAATCCTGCAGCCGGAGTAACTAAGGCAGGGCTGCTGACCTTCCCCTGGTAATAAAAAAAACTCCACTTCAGGAAAGTATAACCATACCTTTTCTAATTCCATGTGTAAGGTCAGCAGGATGGGATATATAGGAGCTTATATCCCTAGCGCCGGCTGGAGGGATTTACTGGGGAAGGACCTGCTGCAGGATCCTCCTGCAAAATGTAGCATCAGCAAAGGGATAAGACTCCAAGCCTAGGTGGCTTCTCAGCAGATCTCCTGGAGCAGATCATTACAGGAAGAGGCAGCAGAGGTGGCCTCTGACCTGGTGGAGTGTGCTGTTATATTGTGATGGCCTGGGATTCTGATTCAGAGGCTGAACCAGAGGAATCCCAGCCTGCACAGGAGTCCCCGCCTCCAGGGCTGGCTGAATTGGGGCAGGGCCTTGATGCTGAAGCGCCTGCACCTGTGTCGGAGCCTCAGGAGCAGGCACCAGGTGATCCCACTCTGGCTCCAGATGTGGTTGAGAACTCAGTGCCTGCAGGTGAGTCTCCCCCTGGGCCCAGTAACCCTTTAGCCTCTCCTGAACTGCAGAGACTCAGGGCAGAGAGGCAAAGGGAACTGGTTGCTCCCAGGAGGAGTGCTCGCCTTAAGGCCAAGAGAGGTGGGTCTCCTGGGGGCCGGGACCGCCCCTGGCCTCAGAACAGATAAAGGCCAGTCGGCCCGGTCCCAGGTTGTGGGAGCAATGTCGTTGTTGAGTTCCTGTTCCTGCCCGGACCCAGACCTGGCTCTCCAGTGCTCCTATCCCCGCCCGGCTTCCTGTTTCGGACCTCGCCCCGCTCCTTGTGGACTGATTCCAGGCTAGTGACCCAGGACCGGACTTTGACTACGCCTACGGTAACCTTCCCCCCGGGATCAGCACATATATGCTGGGGAATGGGGAAATGCTGTGCCTCATAGGCCAGCGCTATACAGGCCCTAATCCATCAAGCCACAGCAGTGAGAGAGATCTTATTGCCCAGGGTAAGAGGGTGGAAGGAGACAAACAAGGTCTCAATGAGACAGTGTGGTCTGGTTCTACCTATGTAGACTTTGAAGACTCTGCACACTTCAAATGAATGCCAGGCCTTTTCCAGGAGGCAGACGGGAGATGAACTGAAGGAAGGTAGCATAATCTCCTGTTGGAGATGGAAAATGGAGGACACCTTCAGGATGAAGGATGGATCTGTCCTTAATACTAGCCTGTGGAAGATACGTAGCTGCTTGGCTGAAGACAGAGCATTGAGCTCTGAGGTAATAGAGGCAATAGCCACCAGGAATGCTACTTTGAAAGAGTAGAGCCTTAGGAGAACCTTGCTAAGGGGTTCGAAGGGAGGACATTGGAGGGCAGACTGGACCCCTGGAGGTCCCACAAGGGAAATCTGAGTATTGAGAGGGGCAGAGAAGATTCACTCATCTTAGAAAATGTTTCAGCAGATGAAAT